>NC_065883.2:10104221-20104221 GCF_932274485.2 Patella vulgata
AATCCCTGTCAGTGCCGAAAAGTAGGACATTGACCCTATTTTATTTCCTTTTGTCCGTGTATTTGTCTTCAAGGGTTTTGTTTTTGTGTGTTTCCGGTTCTACTGCACTTACAATAAACATTCAATGTTTACTTCTGTCTTTTAACAAATATATTTCATTTTTCAAAAGCGTTATTTTAAATTTTGTTCTTTCTGTTTTAATCTTAGATTTGGAGAGAGGATTGAGAATAATTCCATTCTTTTGAAGATTTTTTTAAAAACAATTTTATGATTTTCACTTAGTTTTGTAGGAATTTATTTTGTAAATTTATTTGTAGACGTGTAAAATATTTGCTGTAAATCTGATTGTTTTGTTGTGTAAAGTTGTATGTTTATTGTAATGTCAACGTGGTATGTGCCGTGTTTGAACACCTCACTTCCGCCTCATGGATAAACATCACTGTTGGTTAAACCATTAAACTCAGACTGTTCCCTTCGATCGTAGGAATTTTCATGTCATACAACAGATTTTGACTCTGAATTGATCCGCTGTTTTGCGATCTGAAATCAATGACGGCAATGGCCGTTTCTTTCATCTATTTTCCGTTGCACTTCAAAAAGTTTTCTATTTCAAGTTTGAAAAGGATTCACTGAATTACAAACAGTTTTTAAATTATTTGGTTTGAAAATCGGGGAAATACGTTTACGAGCGATAAACAAATGCGTGGTACCATTCAGAAGGCATTGGTGGATCCTTAAAAGAAACACCTGACAGAACAGAATTGAAGAAGAATATGGAGAAAAACTGGTGTCCTTGTATAATTCGCATGTACCCACTTTGTTAGTTAGATGGGGCGTTGGATGGTCTAGTGATTTAATGCGTGCGCATGAAATTATAAGGTCTGTCATTGAGTCAAGTGCCGTGGTTTCAATTCCCCGCTGCACGTAAAAGATCCCTTGGCAGTTGGAATTCGATATAAGAGTAGGCCGTAGTGCCGCTGTCCGGGCAAAATTTCCCTCATAGCACACTGTATGGCGTATGCCCGTCTTCATTAGCCCAGGTTAGGAGCAGAACAGTAGGACGTTAAACTCCATTTCATTTCATTTCATTTCAATTCCCCGCTTGAACATGACAAGGAGTAGAGTCATCTGTCCAGCCTCGTGTGTTTTCTCTGGGTTTTCTGGTTTCCTCCCACTGCAATAGACCCATATGTTGAACCATATGATGAAATGACCTAGTTTGTGTCGAGTGGGTGTTGAATCCCATTTCTTTCTTTCTCTCTTTGTTAGTTAGCCAACACCTTACTCACTGAGCCACCGTAGCTCCACACAGCTTAAAACAAGGCTGGTGGCCATTCAACCTCAAGGTTCGACAGTTGTTCATATTACAAGCTATAAGGGATCCACACTGAACAACTGATGCCACCTCCTTATTTCATTGGGAAATTCAGATAGTTTAAAATATCTGTGATATTTTCTACATTTGAAAGTGTTCAAGCTGAAATTATCCACATTCAAAATGGATGTTAAAAGGATTCAGCTGTTAATTATGAAGTCATTAAGAGCCAAGAAGTAAATCTTGTAATCTAGCAAAAAGCCGATTCTAAAAGACAAAGAGAAATGGCTGATCGTCAGGGTCTTATAAAAACATATCAAAGAGAATAAAAGATAAAAACAGTCGCATGGAATTATTTCACAGTCACGTGAAATTACTGAAGTAGAAAGTTTGAAGTCGTCGTCTGATAAATCAATTGACATGCTTCGCTGGATGCATACGTCGTTATTTTGTGATCATCTGGCCACGACGAAAAGAACTCGGGCTATGATCAATATGTATAAGGACTAATTAAACTAAACGAGTTGTTACTGCTCTTGGTCATTTTTGGTTTGTTCAAATACACCAGGCGTCTTCACGCTAAAAGGACCTGAGGGCGTCGACATCACTAATCGTGACTATTTTTGTTCTTCGAACACAAAAGAAGTTAATCTGGTTTGATAACGCTGATCTTGACCCTAAAGCATTTTTCACAACAAAGAAAAGTATTCTAATATTTTCTTTCTGTTGATTTAGTATTAAGGATTTATTTATGAATTTCTTATTTGAAAGAAAATAAATCCTACATAATACATTCATCTGATGATAATTTATATTGTTTAGGAAATGAAATGAAATGGGGTTTAACATCCTACTGTTCTGCTCCGACTGGGCTAATTAAGACAGGCATATGCCATATAGTGTGCTGTGAGAGAAATTTTGCCCAGGCAGTGGCACTATGGCCTGCTCTTATATTGAATTCCAACTGCGAATGGATCTTTTACGTGCACGCCAATGTATACACAGGACCTCAGGTTTTTTGTCCCATCCGAATGACTAGACAGCTGTACTTGTCAGCCCTCCGTCCTGCACCACTGACAAGGCGAAACCACGTTGGAAAATCCTGATGAATTTTCTCGGCCAATGCAGGACTAGGAGTAGTGTGGTCTGTCTAACCTTCCTATCTTGTCTCTCTCTGTCTCTGTCTCTGTCTCTCTCTGCACTCTTATTTGTTACACCTTATGTAGGTTTCACTCTGACTTCAAACTTTTAACACATCTCTTGCTATCACTTGTGACAGGATTAACATGTCTGATTGGGATAGAAATATTTGTGGGAAGAAATACCTGATGTTGTTGTATGTAATATGACTATATGTAGATTATATTACAATCTGTTATGACAAGGTGCCCTACAAGACAGATAGACTTGTCTCACCTGTAGATATACTATACTACAATATTTACAAGTATTATAATCCAGGATATCAAAGATATTTACAAATATTAAACAAAGTAGTTATAACTGTTACCATGTATTGTAAATATCTTAGTAAAGATAATCCCCCAGGAACAAACTATTGTAAATATCTTTAATGTGGGACGTTTCGGCCAATTTTACAAAAACTATTTATTGTTTTTATAAAAAAAATCTTTTTTAAAAAGTGAGTAAAAGTAAATACATTTGTCGCAGTAAAAAAAAAAGAAAAAAAAAAAATACACAGCAAAGAAAATATCTGTTGGAGAAAACAAACAAATAAATCTGACCGAAACGTCATCTTTAAAAAAAAATAAAAAGTGTCCAAAACAGTGATAGCGCCAGCCATCGGTGATTTGAGGGGCAAAGCTGGGGCAAAGTCCAAGGTTAAGGGGGCAAAGGCACGAACTTCAATTAGGGGTAGGGGGCCTCCCCCAGAAGATTTTGAAAAACAGGTTGCCGGAAATGCAGCCTGGCAGTATTTCAGGCACTGATCGATGAGATAAAGTGTCAAACGAACGGACTTGCGAATCACGACGAGCGTCAAAGTAGGGAGTCCTCCCCCAGAAAATTTTGAAAAATAGACTGCCGGAAATGCTGTCTTACAGTATTCTGTCAGGCACCAATCGTCGAGATAAATAGATCTGCCCAGATACCGTTCGTCGCCTGATCACTAGTTTATCCAACTAGAGAACAAAATGTCAAACGAACAGACTTGCGAACCTCAACGAATTCCCCTTGTGAGCGCCAAGAAAATTTTGAAAAATAGACTGTCGGAAATGCTCTACAACATGCAAGTTTATGACTGAGTGGGGATGTAGGATTTATTCACCGTAGAAGGTATTGATTACCGAAACGTATCACAAATACTTTTTTTTATTTTCTAAAATTATTGGGGGGGCAAACAGAGGGCAGACCAAATGCCCCCCCTTGCCTCCCCTGGTGCCGCCACTGGTCCGAAAAAGTCCTAGGTTGAAATGTCCTAGTCCGAAATGACCTACATTCCTTTGAAACATAAAACACTGTGTATTTTTTCACATCTTGGTTATTACAGGTCCCTCTCCCGTCCAAAATATATGTAATAAGTATCTGCCGGCCCCATCCTCCTTATAATAAATATCTAAATGAACCCTTGAGATTATTCAACCTCGACTCCACTTTTGAGCTATAAATAATGTCAACAGATTTTACTTGTAAGCTTTGTAGCAAAGGTCTTCAAAAAGTGAGTTAAGTATTGAACAAGAAATTGCCCTTAGCATTTTAATGAAGCCGACTTTAATTTAAAAAAAAAAAAATAGATTAAAAATAATTTCTTTGCTTTGATGTTGTGATTTGTAAATATTAATATTTTATCTTACGGCAAATAACACGTAGGTGACAATGTAGATGTTGCCCAGCCCTGTAGATTTCCCTCTTTTATTATGTACGTAGAGATTTGTGTACAAAGTTACATGGTGTCCTGCCGTTAGATTTAAAAGGACACGCTCGTAAGCTGTCCGAGGTCACAATCCTCACAATTTGTTATCATTACAATAGGGAAACTAACATAGAAGTCCTCGAATGACACAGAGAGAAAATGTAGTCTTATTGACCAAGCTTTACACCTTAATAATATTAGGTTCGGGTTTATTTACATCGTAGGCCTAATCCTGCGAAATGTTTGTTATATGTGACATACCATTGAAACGTTATTTCTCTTTTCATTTCGGACTGATCATGAAATTAGCACCATTCTTTGATAATTGAAACCCTAAAACGTAAATTGTGTTAATTATCCCATTTCTTCTTCACTGACCAACTGGACTAATGAAGACGGGCGTATGCCATACGTGGGGGTGGATATCCAAATGGTTAGCGTGTGTTGTATCATAAAGTCTGTCATTGAGTCAACTGGCAGGGTTTCAATTCCCTGGTTGTACGTGACAAGGAATAGGGTCGCGTGACCAACCTTGTGGGTTTTCTCCAAGTCCTCTGGTTTCCTGCTACAACTAAAGACCTCTACACGCAAGCAAATTATTGAATTAAAATTGAACCATATGTTAGTCCAAAAATGACCTAGTTTGTGTCGAGTGTACGTTAAACCACATTTCTCTCTTTATGCTTGTTGGTGCAGGACATTAATCCCTATTTCATTGTCATAGTTGACAAGCACTTTAAGGTAAAGTATTTCTGGTCAATGCTCCGTTTCTTATGTAAATTTAGTTTAGTTAAATAAACTTGTATAGTTCAAACTCAACAAATGAAAATGTTTACCATCTCTCTCTCTCTCTCTCCCTCTCTCTCTCTCTCTCTCTCTCTAATACTCCAATACTTAATATCCTGCTAAGCCTTTAATATACCCATAAATGGCTTCACCACTTTATATTTATAACTGACCAGTATGAGTAGATAATAACCAATTTAGATTGATAATAACTCAATAGACGCTAAAACATCATAAAATCTGTGGGCTGGTTTTATTCAATTATTATGGATGTGTTAATTACGCTTTAATCAATATATCATATTAATTAATACAAGAGTCGGGGTGAATAATACAGGAATTTTATTGAGTATTATTATTATCATTCGGTTATTGATTTGTACTGTATTCTAATCTACTGACCCGTGTCCAGTCATATTACACTCCCGTCGGCTTAATGTGATACAATTTCTAACTTATCCCACGCACGTCTTTATTTATATACTATATACTAACTTTAGGTATGTCACTTTCAGATTCAATCTGATTACAGTTAAATCTTTGACTTTATGGATAACAATCACTAGCAACTTTAATAGTACACTGTTATAATAACTATTCTCTTGTTATTATCAAGCACAAGATCCCCCGCTTGTTCGTAACAAGGACTAGGTTTGCCTGTCCAACCTCATGGGTTTTCTCCAGGTCCTCCGGTTTCCTTTCACAGCTAAAGACCCCTACGTGCAAGCAGATTATTGAAATAAAACTGAACAATACATGTATGTTAGTCCCAAATATACCCCTCTCTCTCTCTTTCTATTAAGCACAAGGTAAACCTTAATATGATACAAAAGGTTGTTTCATTATGGTTAACTTTTGTCATTAGCCCAGATGGAGCAGAAAAGTAGGACATTAACCCCATTTCATTTCATTCTGGATTAATATCTGAAGGTCATTTGAGAGTTTTTAAAACCTTGCAAACTATCTCACTATGAGAGTTTAATTTCAATTCATTATATCTTTTGTAAATCCGTCTTCATTATCCCAGTCAGAGCAGAACAGTAGGACGTTAAACCTCATTTCATTTTTTTTTGTAAATATTGAACAGAATTGAACTGTAGTTTGTAGGGAATTGACAATCCCTTATACGACTATTAAAAACTTTAAATTGATGTGATTGTTAGGATCATCTTAGATCTGAATAAAAGCAGGAAAAAATAGAGCAACTGAAATTTGATCTAGAAAAGGACCTCTGATTTTACTTTTATAAGGAAGCAAACAGGAATCTAAAATTCCAAAAATGGAGCAGATTATCTTTGGGTTTTTACACAGTCATGTTTATTATGATAGACATTTTGAAAACAAATTCTGATCAGTGCCATCTTGACCCCTTGATGCATCAGTCTGCCATCTGCATCCGTGGGTTAGAAATTCCCTGTTAAATTAATGAAAGGTTTTTGCGTGAGTGATCTATTGTTGTTACTCCTGGGGTGTTGAGAGTCGGGGTTAAGAATAGAAAATGCCTGCATTATTCTTAACAGCTGAAAAGCTTGAAAAGATGGGTTTTCAAGTTTCCACCCCAACTTCAGACTAGAAATCAATATTTTTCTGCTAGCATTTGTAGGTCGCTAGGCTAAAGATAGTCACCAACCACTGGCTTTGTTAGATAGAAGAGAGAGAGAGAGAGACTTGATACTAATAGAGTGATGTGTCGTGTAAGGTAGATCAAGGCTAGTCATAGTTGTTAATAAGATAGGTGTTACATGTGTACTTGTTGTGACATACTCCTTCCATCCTCCCTCCGATATAGATATCTTAGATTAGATTGACAAGTCCGTTATTGACTACAACTTTACTACCGGCTGAATTGATTAGCTGATCTCTTCTAAGGCTACTATGTAACATGTGATTTGACTGGCTAATTTCAAAATCAATATTTAGCCAGACTCCGATAAAGCAGTCATGTGTTTTTATTCATGTTTTTGATTGAATCGTTCGTTCGTTTGTCGTTAGGCTTGGAGTCGGTCTAGTGTAACTTGTGGTGTAAGGTTTGGATTATTGTGTCGTCGTGTGAAATATATTGGAGTATATAAGAAACATTAATAGGTGAGTAAATTCCTTGTTGCGTCAAGTGTAGAGTTGTCTTACTTGTAATTATATATTAATGTATAATTATTGTACAGAAATGATGCTCTCGGGGCAAAATTCTCCTTTCAAGTATTACACATTACCAAAATAAATAGGAATAATTGTTTTTACTTTCTAACTGTTCAAACAAGATGTTAAACCAGGTCACTTTTCTTGCTATCTTAAGGAGTAGGGTCGCCTGTCCAGCCTCGGGGGTTTTCTCTGGGACCTCCGATTTCCTCCCACTGCTGAAGACCCCTACCCGCACGCAAATATTTGAAAAAAAAATTGAACCATGTGTTAGTCCCGAAATGACCTAGTTTGTGTCGAGTGGACATTAAACCCCATTTCTCTTTCTTTCTTGCTATCTTTCTTGTAATTATATATCTTAATAAATATTTATAATCTCCATAAGCTTATATTTACCACGGATTTGTTACGTATGATTGAACACTTGAGTTGTTAATAGACCTGTGGGGATTGAGTGATATAATGTTGAATAATAGTCGTTTGGTTGTCTGGTCAGAGATTAAACGTCTTTATAAACAAACAATTATCATAACAGTACGTGGAAGGGGACAGCACAAAACAAAGAAAAAATGAAATTAAATATGGGTTTGTTTTACTTTTCTGTATCAACCAGACTGATGAAGATGGACAGTGGAGCTTCGACTTACTCTTGTTTTGATTTCCAACTGTCAGTGAATCATTAACATGCTCTCAGTGGTATACATAGGACCGCTTTTTTATGTCCCGTCCGAACAACTAGACACTTTACCTTGCCAGCGGATCTACAACATTTTTATTTCCAACTGTCAGTGGATCTTTAACATGCTCTCAGTGGTATACATAGGACCACTTTTTTATGTCCCGTCCGA
This sequence comes from Patella vulgata, assembly GCF_932274485.2. Classification (NCBI taxonomy): domain Eukaryota; kingdom Metazoa; phylum Mollusca; class Gastropoda; family Patellidae; genus Patella; species Patella vulgata. The sequence goes on from NC_065883.2 coordinate 10,112,179, forward strand.
ACAACTAGACACTTTACCTTGCCAGCGGATCTACAACAGTTTTATTTACAACTGTCAGTGGATCTTTAACATGTTCTCAGTGGTATACATAGGACCACTTTTTTATGTCCCATCCAAACAACTAGATACTTTACCTTGCCAGCAGGTCTGGGTGGGGTTAAAATTTTGGCTTAACTAGTACTAGTTAGCAATTAACGAGTTAACAATTAACATGTTAACAATAGTTTATAAGTCAAAATTACAATAGAATTAAAACACATGACACAACAGAATTGTCGATATTTTTAATCATCTTTACTATTTCCATGCAAGAAAACATTGCAGATGCCGTTTCTTAACATAAAGTCATTCGTCTCTGTTCATATACGAGTCCATGTGTTGAAAATAATCGTATTGAACTCACAAAGAGATAGATTTCCTTGTTAAAAACTTTAACTTGACTAGTTACAAAAATTTTTTAATATATAATTTAAACTCCACCCAGCCTGCTAGCCAGGTTCTCTGTCCTGTAGAGTGACAAGGGGAAACGAGGTCGGTAGATCTGTATAGCAGCTGGATCAAAAGATGATGCTGGCAAAGAGAAGAGACAGTAACAGATCTTTAAAAATCCCCACTTATCATTATTTGATAAAAGGTCTTTTAACCTGAAATGTTATGAAGATAAATAAACTATGTTTTATTTCAAGGGGGGTTGGATGGCGGAATGCACGCTTTATCATAAGGTCTGTCATTGAGTCAACTGGCGTGGTTTCGAATTCCCCGGTTGTACGTGACAAGGAGTAGGGTCCCAGTCCAACCTCGTGGGTTTTCTCCAAGTCCTCCGGTTCCTCCCACTGCTGAAGATCCCTACCCCTACGAGAAAGCGAATTATTGAAATAAAATTAAACCATAAGTTAGTCCAGAAATGACCCGGTTTGTGTAGAGTGGACGTTAAACCTCATTTCTCTTTGTCTCATTTTAACCTATGGCTGTTTTTGTACTGTTATTAAGAGAGGATTTATAAATATTTATCATTAGTATAGATTATCTTATGATCAGGTTTGTAATCCTCAAAATAACCAGAGAATAAGATCGAAGGAAGATAGACAAATGTGAGAGTACAGAACAACAATATTTTGTAATAGATCTCCCACTAATGGACAATAACTTTGGTATTAGAAATATATTAATTGCAAAGTTATGTTTTTTTAATTTAAAATTGAACAAGAAAAAGTCATTAATTTGTCTCAATGCAACCTAAGTGAAATTAGAATATTGTATCATAGATCCTACGGGGATAGTAAATTCAAGGTCCAGACACATCAGTATCATAGATCCAACGGAGATTGTAAATTCAAGGTCCAAACACATCAGTATCATAGATCCCACGGAGATAGTAAATTTAAGGTCCAAACACATCAGTATCATAGATCTCACGGAGATAGTAAATTCAAGGTCCAAACACATCAGTATCATAGATCCTACGGGGATAGTAAATTCAAGGTCCAGACACATCAGTATCATAGATCCCATGGAGATAGTAAATTCAAGGTCCAAACACATCAGTATCATAGATCCCACGAAGATAGTAAATTCAAGGTCCAAACACATCAGTATCATAGATCCCACGGAGATAGTCAATTCAAGGTCCAAACACATCAGTATCATAGATCCCAGGGAGATAGTAAATTCAAGGTCCAAACACATCAGTATCATGGATCCCAGGGGGATAGTAAATTCAAGGTCCAGACACATTAGTATCATAGATCCCAGGGGGATAGGAAATTCAAGTATATTATTGTTTAGACTCGCTTGAACAAGGGAGCCATGATGACTCTGTGAATAAGGCGCTTGATCACCAACCAGGTAGGGGTGGGTGGTCTAGTAGTGTAACGTGCACATGAAATCACAAGATCTGTCATTGAGTCAAGTGGCGTGTTTTCGATTCCCCGCTTGTATATGACAAGGAGTAGGGTCTGTGAATAAGGCGCTTGATCACCAAACAGGTGGAGGTGAGTGTTCTAGTGGTTTAACGTGTGCACATGAAATCATAAGGTCTGTCATTGAGTCAAGTGGAGTGGTTTCGATGCCCCGGTTGTACATGACAGGGAGTAGGGTCAACTGTCCAACCTCATGGGTTTTCTACGGGTCCTCCAGTTTTCTCCCATTGCTAAAGACCCCTACGAACAAGCAGATTTTTTAAACATGTTACTGTTAGTCCTGAAATGACCTAGTTTGTGTTGAGAAGATGTTAAACCCCATTTCTCCTCTTTCGAACCAGGAGGTTCTTGATTTGATCCCAGTGTTGGGAGAGAGCACCATAGTTTTACCTTGTCAGTTGGGTAGGATACAGTGTCTGGCAAGGAACAGTGTTGGGAGGGTACAAAAAAATAAAACCTCATGGTCCTATGTAAAGAAACCTTGGCTGTAGGAAATTGACAAAGAGTATAGGCAAAACCCCTGCTGTCCATGCAAAATATCCTTCAAAACACACTGCATTGTGTATACCCGTCTTCAATAACCTGTTTGGTGCAGAAAAGTTAAACCCCATATTTCATTTTGTTTTTTATATGGATGTGTCATGTCGACCGCTGTTTAAATAACAAAAACAAATGCCAAAAAAGTTATATTTTTAGATGACCCTTTATTAATTCTAATAAAGGAGGGTTAGATTAAAAGTTCTTTTTTTAGATGACCCTTTATTAATTCTAATAAAGGAGGTTTAGATTGAAAGGATAAGGTATTGTAAGGTTGAAACAATAGAAATTCAAACAAGGAAATGAACGGAATAAAAAACAAAGTAAATATTTGTCTTTAGTAAACTGGCTGACATGTTTTCGTGTTTTTGTCATTAGTTGTTTATGGACAAGATCATGGTCAGTAATGGTGTAAAAATAAAATGGGGTTTAACATCCTACTTTTCTGTACCAACTGGGCTTACGCAATGCAGTATGGTATGAGGGAAATATTGCCTGGACGGCAGTGCTACAGTCTACTCTTATCTTGAATTCCAACTGACATGGGATCTTTTACCTGCACGTTACTGTGTACACAGGACCTTGGTTTTTCATCCCATCCAAATGACTACTGTCTGATTCATCGTAAATTTTAAACGGATTTCTTCGATTATGAACAAACTACTTAACGTTGGTTATTATAAACTTACCTGTGTGTTTGTAATGAACTCCCGTTCGATAAAATCCATTGCACAACTAATTATCACAACGATGAAAACAAGTTCTCACTTGAAAAATTGAAATATCACAAACTTTTCCCAGAGAAAAATACCAATATGGAAGATGGTTACGTCACTCTGCGGAAGATATCATTTGTATTAGGGGTGACAGCATAGGAAATTCAAGTACAATTACGACAAGAATCCATGACCACTCGGACCAAAGACCACTCGGTTCAAGACCAGTCGGACCAACTGATAGACCACTCAGCCCAAACAAATAGACTACTCGGACCATACAAAAAGACTATTCGGACCCAACAGAAAGACGACTCGGACCAATAATAAAATGTTGTTTTAATAAATTGATAATTGCGTTTGTTTTAATATAATTACTCGAACCAATAATAAAGTGTTATTTTAATAAATTGATAATTGTGTTTATTTTAATATGACTACTCGAACCAATAATAAAGTGTTATTTGAATAAATTGATAATTGTGTGTGTTTTAATATGACTACTCGAACTAATAATAACGTGTTGTTTGAATAAATTGATAATTGTATTCCAAATCGCAAAATATCGAGAACCACACTTGTAGTCACGTTTAAAAAGGGGCATATAAACGTCCGGTCTTCGTATTATTATGTGCTGTTTATATTAACGCATCAAGGGCGGATAACTTGAAAACGTGTCTCCACCCCCACCCCCCCATATATAGTAACCCAGGGGTTAGTGGGGTAGAACGGAATGAAACCACTGGGGATACCGCGAATGTGGAAAAAGTAAAATTAGGCTATCAGACAAGAACAGTATACCCGTATATGTAGAAACTGTCAAAAGTCTGGACATACCGAGTCTCATTGCAAGAGTAAAGAAAAATTAGATTGATATTTTTTTTTGGCACCATTATTAATTAATTTTAAAACTAATCGTTGATTTATTTTCCGTACACAAAATTGAACCAAACAACTCTAAATATAAGAATTCCGTATAAGAATTATTTGCTTCTTTGTATTGTGATTTAATAATAAATAAATAGCATATTGTCTAGCCTTATAATATAATTTAATTGGTCCGACTGGTCTTGTTTTGGTCCGACTGGTCTTAGTCCGAGTAGTCTTTGGTCCGAGTGGTCTGGATACCTACGACAATTGGCATTGAGTTTGAGCGTTCGCACACATAACTACCCGCATTCCTGTATTTAGTTACCGTCTTTTACATTCTAGTAAAATCTCTGCAAATTTTATAGCTTTACTTTTTGAAATATTTTGTTCTAATTATTTGATTAGCGACTCGGATGGGATTATTTACTTTTGAACACGCATGCCGCACAAACACAACTATACATTCGTTTTACGGGCTTTATCACACTTCGGTCAAAACTGTCGAATCGAGAATTAATGTTCCGCTTCTTACGGGGTCATACGGGCTTAGTAGCATTATATACCCACCCGGGCACCCAATACGGCAATAGACACGCTGAGGGCTGCCGCAACACGCTTAAAGATGTTACTGAAGCGGTTATTATTCGATCGAAAGAATGCGTATAAAATTAAAAATACACCCAGAGAATTCGGAGGTAAGCTTCATGATCCTAGTTAAATTATTTATAACATAAAGAAGATAGGATATTTATAGTTTATTCACGACTTTATTTTTACGAGTATCCGTGCAATCAGTGATATTTTGATTGTGAAGAAAATTTGATAGACTGGCGATCAATGGTTTCCATATAAATCTCCTATGTAATTGCCTTCAATTGATATTTTTCGTCGCCCAAACCCATATACGATCAAAATGATCGCGCTGTCAAACTATCTTTCAATGTTAACCAACCCCCGCAACAGGTATATTGGATTCGACCATTACGTCACGAAGACATTGTTGACATCGACTCTGTCGAAATTACAAGTAAATTTTCAAATTTTTCAAGAGAGAAATTGTTTTCATCGTTGTGATAATTAGTTGTGCAATGGATTTTATCGAACGGGAGTTCATTACAAACACACAGGTAAGTTTATAATAACCAAAGTTAAGTAGTTTGTTCATATTCGAAGAAATCCGTTTAAAATTTACGATGAATCAGACAGTAGACAACTTTCCTTGTCATAGTAAGACTATGGTAGTTGGTGAAGATAACGATCTGTGATAGTGTAGTAGTAAGACTATTGTGGTACTATAGTTGGTGAAGATGACTGTCTGGTACTAAATTGGTTAGTCCCAAAATGACTTAGTTTGTGTTGAGTGGACGTTAAACCCCATTTTTCTCTCACTATAGTTGGTGAAGATGTCGGTCTGTGATAGTGTAGTAGTAAGACTAGGGTGGTACTATAGATTATTGTCTATGAAGAAAGTAGATCAAGTATCTAACATATTGATGATAAATATCACTTTTCCATCCATCTACTTTCAAATCGACTCATTCTCTATAAAGGTGAAGTATCACTTAAACTTTAACACCAAGATTGGCATCACCTGTCTGTATCCGGTTTCTACAGCCCATCATAGAATACAGACAAACAAAACACCCTAATAGTACAGTTTCTCATTGATTTTAAGAAAACAGAATCTGAACTATTCAAGCCTGTTTTAAAAAAAGCACTTGTATTTTTTTTCCTTTTATTCAGATTTTTAATACATTGTGCAAAATAAAAAATTTCAACATTTTGTTAAGTCATTATTTCCCGGGCTGCAACGGTTGGTTTTGATTTGCTATACAGGTGGTATTAGATGTTACCAAAAGAGAAAGGATGCCTTCTGCATGACACCCATCGCTGATTAAAGCTTTGTTTTGTATATGTTGTTGGAGGGCATGATGACAACAGTTGTCTAGTCATTCTGATGGAATGTCGGGATTAGGTTGTTGCACCACTTTCCAGGAAAGATTTCCCTCACAATAGACTGTGTGGCATATGCCCGTCTTCATTAGCCCAGTCAGAGCAGAACAGTAGGACATTGAACCTCATTTCATTTCATTTTGTATATAATGTTGTTGATCAATGGTCTTCTGATAGAAACTTTTCGTCCATTGAGTGGCACCACTGCATTGGATAATTTATGTTAAAATCGGGAAATTATAAGAGAGCTACATGCATATGAATGGAATAATGAGAATAAGCAGGAAATTGTTGGCATAATTTGAGATAATTGGTACTTAATTATTAATCACAGCCTCTTAACAAGTTCTTCTCTTTCTTTCATTGGATCTATCTCTTGTCACTGGTTGTAATAGCCTGACTGTGATAGGATTTCGTTCCTATTAATTCCATGTTGTCACTGGTTGTAATAACCTGACTGTGATAGGATTTCGTTCCTATTAATTCCATGTTGTTTGTGGAGTTCACAGATTTTTGCCAGACAAGTGATTGATTATTTATCTTAACTCTTCATCAATGAAGTTTTTTCTCTCCTTTTATCCAAGAGCTATAGGTAGTCTACATGTATCATGATCTGTCAATTCCTGATGACCATGATTGGATTTAGCTTAACTATGATAGGATTTCCATTTCTTTAATAGGATAAACAACAGCAATTCATAACAAGTGTTTATGCCATGTTTGAATGACTTAGATTGTCAGTTTAACTCCAGCCATCAATTTGCTTTGGATTCTGGATAGGTTCTTGTGGTTTACCTAATCCAGAGGATACATTTACCAAGTAGCTTTTGAAATCCAAGTTGAAACCTTTTGCTCCTATATATTGTAGTAATCTGTGTAATGCATTAGACAGGGTTTGCTTTCTCTTTGTAGAGTAACTAAAGCACTTCTCATTTATTTGGGGTAGACTATAAGCCCACCTTCATTAGCAGAAAACTAATACTTATTTGTTTGTGAAATTCTAAGAGCTAAAGATTCTCGTACTTGTACTTTTCACTTGATAAATAAATGGTTGGATCTCAAGTCTTTAGGTGACATTGTCAATAATGTTTATCTGCAAAATCCCCTATACAGATGTATAAATCATCCTATTAGTTAATCAGAAATTCAGGTGGAAATGACACTTCAGTGCACTGAATGGCTCTTCAAAGAGACTTGATTTTTGGGTCTTGCGCCAAATTTCTCAATTTTTTCAGTTGAAGATTTCACACATGATACTTACACCTACTTATATCAACGATTGTCCTGGGACGTCTGGGACTGTTGCTTTACAGAACATTTAAAAGACAATATTTAAAAACTTGTGATTTACCCAGTTTAGAGTCGGGCATCAGTCCATGTCGATATACTTATATCAACGATTGTCCTTTGACATCTGGGACTGTTGCTTTAGAAAACATTTAAAAGACAATATTTAAAAGCCTGTGATTGACCCAGTTGAGTGTCAGGCATCAGTCCATGTCGATATTTTAATAATATTTCTTGTTTGCCTAACCTTGTGGGTATCTACCCTCTGCTAAAGATCTGTACATGCAAGCGATTTATTGAAATAAATTTGTATCTAATGTTAGTCACAAATTGAACTAAGTGGATGTTGTTCTCAGAATAATGAAATTGTTCTATTTCAAGACAATATGTGTTATAATATATTGAATTATAGTCACCAATAGTTTAGATCATACGTTCCTAATCCATGGTCCAACCTCGTGGTTTTTCTCCAAGTCCGCCTGTTTCCTCCTACTGCTGAAGACTCCTATGCATAAGCGAATTATTGAAATAAAATTGAACCATATGTTACTCCCGAAATGACCTAGTTTGTGTCCAATGGATGTAAGATCCCATCTCTCTCTCTCTCTCTCTCTCTCTCTCTCTCTCTCTCTCTCATCATTCAAAACTTGTCAGCCTGTCAACTTTATTATTAATATTGATACATGTATGAATTAAGATAAACATTGATGACCTCGGCTAATAAACTATGACCACAGGTTAAACTCTTCTATTATTAAGTTCCTTTAAGTAATAAATTACTTCTATTGTCCATAATCAATTAATATTGAGAGCTTTGATTTGGTTGTTAGGCTTGATTATCAAGTTATGTCAATAAACCAATACTTGTATAATATCAAGGTAGTCTAGGTCATTCTGACACAAGTCCCTTGTGATGTACCATGTTTAAAAATGTTGTAGATATAATTTATTTTGAGATGATTTCGTTGTCATTTTGTATTGACAAAAGCCTTGAGGTTATGGAAGCCTTTATTTATTAACGTGTTATGAAATATTATTTTTTTCAATTGAATTGAATTTATGAGCTACTAAGTCAACAGTATTCTGGTTGCCATGTTACTCTAGCCTCTCCAATCATCTTCGAATAGATTTTGTGCAGATAACAGAATAGATAACGCAATCTTGTTTACAAAAGACGCGATGAAATAAAATGGGGATTAAAGTCCTATTTTTCTGCACCAACCGGGTTAATAATGATGGGTATACCCCACGCAGTGTGCGAAGCAGGGATTTTACCCAGACAGTTTTATCCCCTACTCTTAGGTACATAGGACATAGATTTTTTTTGTCGCAACCGAATGATTAGTCGTTGTTCTTTGCCAGATCCTCTGTCCTGCTTCAATGACCAGGGGAAACCACTCTTAAAAGTTCGTCTGGAAAATCCAGAAGAGCAAAGTTAAAATGTAACAAGAGAGAGAGAGAGAGAGAGAAAGAAAGAGAAATGGGGTTTAACATCCACTCAACACAAACTGGGTAATTTTGGGTAACATGGTTCAATTTTATTTCAGTAATTCGTTTGCACGTAGCGGTCTTTAGCACTGGGAGGAAACTAGACGACCTGTAGAAAACCCACGAGGTAGGACAGGCAACTCTTCTCCGTGTCACATACAAGTGGGAAATCAAAACCAAACAACTTGACTCATGACAGACCTTCTGATCCAACCCACATTTTATAGAATGCAGGGAGAATTTTATACAAATATTAAATTTTTGAAAATAAAATGTGAGAGATTTGTTTGGGTGTAGAATGCCAAGTATGAAAATAAAATGAGAGAGATTTGTTTTGGGTGTAGAGTGCCCAGTATTAAAATATTGACATATTGCTAGAAAAAGTAAAAAAAATAGTTGTTATAATAGTGAGTCATGTTTTAGTGTAAATACCATGTGTTACCATTAGATAACGTCCTGACCTGAACATATGACATACTAACACAGGTACAGGTGATAAAATGATGAATGATCCACAAGCTGCAGGTAGATTGTTTTATATTAAACTCTTGTCATTATTATCTAACCAGTAGAGCTGGGTGTCTGGCTTAATCTTTCAAACCAAACCATTGCTCTAGTTAGCTATAAGTATAGTATTGGATATTATGCTCTTGGCAGGATATGCATATTTTTCTAAAATGTCTGATACCACTTCTTTAATTATCTCTCTTAGTAGTGGTGGGTATCATGCTCTAGACATTGTGTTTACTCTTCTAGAACACTTCATGACACTTCTCTAATTATCAGCTAAGTAGTGTAGATGTTTTGGTCTTTCTAGAACACTTGACATGCTGGACAGAGGGTCTGACAAGGACAGCTGTCTAGTCATTCGGATGGTATAAAAAGCAGAGGACCCGTGTATACATTGGCATGCACGTAAAAGTTCCCTTGACAGTTGGAATTCGATATAAGAGTAGGCCGTAGTGCCGCTGTCGGGGCAAAATTCCCCTTCATAGCACACTGTATGGCGTATGCCCGTCTTCATTAGCCAAGTTCGGAGCAGAACAGTAGGACGTTAAACCCCATTTCATTTCATTTCAGAACACTTGATATTACTTATAATATCACTTCTAATTTTGCTGAATTATCACTTCTAATTTTGCTGAATTCACAAAGATTGAGATGTTGTTATTAGATTAAAAAAATAATGACTCCCACTTACACAAATATAGTTTTACTTCCTTTCTCAAAAACGACTTTATTTTAAAATAATCTTTCTCTTCCCCAAAAATAAAACAAAATGGCTTATCAAAACAATAAATTCCTGAAGACAATTTCCAGAAATAGTCTCATTGACAGAAATGGGAAGACATCATTTAGAATAATGGATGCCAGAACAATTCACAAATAACCAGCTGTGTCTTTTGCAGAATTTTTAGCTCTTTGTGTTGACGGTGAAACAATTAATTGATTAAGAAGTGCTCCTGCGCTTTACATTGTGCTTCATTAACCTTGAAGAAGACTAATGTATTCATATTTGTCACTGGGAATTTGGGTCGCCCAAATCCAATTATATTCTTCTATGATAAAAGCGCAGATTCAGTGCACACTGAGTGCTTTGTTGAGCATTTGTATTTGTTACAGTTTAAATATCAACCGTAAGGTTCCTAAAAACTTTATTAAACAGTTAATTTTAAAATATTTTAGAAGTGAAATTATTTTGATTTTAAGCCACTTATCGGTAAATGTCTAATATTTAATGGTGGAATTATACTTGCTAAAATGTACTCAAATTGATTATATTACATTTGATTAAGAAAACGGGTTGGGGTCGGATAGCCGAATGGTTAGCATGTACGCGCTGTTTCATAAGGTCTTTCATTGAGTCAACAGGCGTGGTTTTGATTCCCTGGTTGTACATGACATGGAGTAGGGTCGCCTGTCCAACCTCGTGGTTTTCTCCAAGTCCTTTGGTTTCCTCCCACTTCTAAAGACCACTACGCGCAAGAGAATTATTGAATTAAAATTGAACCATATTTTAGTCCTGAAATGACCTAGTTTGTGTCAAGTGGATGTTAAACCCCATCTCTCTCTCTCTCTTTCACTTTCTCTTTCTCTCTTTCACTTTCTCTTTCTCTCTCTTTCACTTTCTCTTTCTCTCTCTCTCTCTCTTTCTTCTTAAGCAACACACCAGCAGATAATTATTTTCTAGCTAGGATTCAGTCACATGCTGATCGCAAATGTTGCAAAATTTTCTATTGATCCTATGTTTGTAAATACCAAATTGAATTGAACTATTTTTGGACTGATATTTCTTTTAGAGATTCAACTTTCACAACAAGAGATTAAAAATGCCTCAAGTGTGGACACGTTAATATAGGTAAGAGAGTTTTTGAATAAAAAACAGATTTGAATCTCGATGGATGAATAAAAACACACTTTGCCAAGTTTATAGATTCAATTTGTTCTAATATCCTGAACATTTTTGTTAATATCCGTTTTCACTTTATCAAAAATGATAGAAATCAAGGTATCGTTATTTTGTAATATTACGAATGGTTTATTTTACGACAAAATTGATTGGATTGAAAGCAGAGATATTATATTTGATACCTGTACTGTGTCATTAGGCGATTATTTTTCACTCAGTTTCAGCGACGGAGAGAATGAAATATTGATGTTATTTAATCACTCAATTAATCCTTCCTGACTCGGGATTCAGGTCTTTAAAAATAATAATACATGAAACCATAGGAAAAATCTTTATCAAATTACAGAATATGATGTCAGTTATGATGCATCAACCACCAGTAAGAACTTTTAGGGCGTCCTGAAAACCACAGAACCTTTCCAGTTTCTTATTCCATCGCCCACTCTCTACATTTATTCATATAAATTAAAGAGGGGGCCGAGTCGTATAATGTGTGCACTTTAGATCATTCAGTCAAGTGGCATAGTTTCGAACTCATACTTTGCCAAAGACCCCTACTCGCAAGCAAATTATTGAAATAAAATTGTACCATATGTTAGTCCCGAAATGATTTAGATTGTGTTGAGTGGAGTCGCCTGTCAAACCTCGTGGGTTTCTCAGGGTCCTCCGGTTTCCCTCAATTGCTAAGACCACTACGCGCAGGCAAATTATTGAAATAAAACTGAACCATATGTTAGTCCTGAAATCACCTAATTTGTGTTAAATGGACAATGAACACACTCTGTCTCTCTCTCTCTCCCTCTCTCTCTCTCTCTCCCTCTCTCTCATCTGATACTAATATAGATTTTTTTGTACATGGTATAACTAGATATGGTGGGCCATTACCAATAATAAATAACATGTCGAAACAGTTTATCACCAGTCAAACTGAGTTAATTATATAGTGATGTTTGTGGCTATTTGGAAATAGTTATTCACCAGTGAATAAGAGAGTTGATTATAGTTGTAGTTTTTGTCCGGATTATGATCTTTTGTTGCGATTAAAATCTTAATAGACTCTAGTCAGTGATCAAATGACGTTAATACACGATGTCAAACAGATGGTCGAAGATATTCTGATAAAACCTTGCTGGACCTCGTCCATAAACAACGTTCCTAATGATTCATCCATTGGTTAATTATAGAGAACAGTGTTTAACTTCACACCAACTATTCTCATCAAATCACTAAAACAAAATAGCCCGATATCCTTTTAGTTGTACTAACGGCTCAAATTACGTTTGTTACTCCGATCATATTACTGATCTCATTGCGATCAAATAGTCGGACATGAGTGATCATTATTAGTGTATCGTTAATCGTGCTGTGTCTGTTCGCTCTCTAGACAGTTCAGTTTTCAGAATAATAATTGGCTTTGTTTTACATTGCAGTATTTTGTTGATTAACTTTCTTTGCACTTTAGGTGGGTTGGATGGCCGAAAGGTTAGCGCTGTATCATAGGGTCTGTCATTGAGTCAACTGGTGTGATTTCGATTCCCCGGTTGTATGTGACAAGGAGTAGGGTTGTCTGCTCAACCGCGTTGATTTTCACCGGGTCCTCCAGTTTCCTCTCACTGCTAAAAACCCCGACGCACAAGCGAATTATTGAAATAAAATTGAACTATGTGTTAGTCCCGAAATGACCTAGTTTGTGACGAGTGGACATTAAACCCCATTTCTCTCTCTCCATATATAATAAAAAAAAATTATGGATTGTCAAATTTTGATTTCAGAACCCTCTTTCGAATACACTATTTGAAATGATATATTTACCTACAAAACTAAGGGTTCAGTTTCAATACTGATATAAAATTAGATATTTACCTAAAAAACTAGTGATTACGTGTTTGATATCATGTAATTTTGTTGTAAAAAAAAAAGATTTAAACTCCGCGAATGTCGACATGTTATTATGAATCAATAATGTCCGAGTTTTATCAGTTAGACTAAAACCTTGAATTGTGCTTTGTCATTCTTCTTCTTATCTGTAATATTGATGATGGTGGATTTCTCTCTAGATTGTTTGTTGATAATCTAAACTTGTGAGTGTTAAAAGTCTGCTTGTTCTCACAAATTGAAATGTTTTAATGGTGCAGGCTTTTTTTTTTGATTGATGGTTTATCATTTAAGTGACAATTTGACTAGCTTAATTCTGCAGTAAAAAATAAAAAATGCAAACAAAACCATTAAATTATAAAATACCTCTATAACTAAGCAGCCTGCTTTGATTTTTTGGAGGGAGAGAGGGGTGGGTGGTCGAGTGGTATAACATATACATGGTTTAGATCATAAGGTCTGTCATTGAGTCAAGTGCCATGGGTTCGATCCCACGCTTGTTTGTGATTGGGAGTTGGGTCACCTGCCTAACCTCACGGGTTTCCTCCGGCTTCCTCCAACTGTTAAAGACTTATTGACTTATTGAAATAAAATTGTTACATGTTAGTCTCAATATGACCTAGTTTGTGTAAGAAGGGAACCTGTGATTTGGATTTAAATTTAGCTTTTTAGTTTAAGGGAAATTGTACTAGTTTAACCCCATTTTTAACCTAGTGGAGGAAATTTATGACGAAAAATCTCCCTCTGTTGTCATTTTGTCATGTCAGAATTTTTCAACTTAAATATGGAATGTTTTGAAGTTTATAAAATATAGATGAATGGAGATGGCTCCCATGAAAACTTTTGAGATAGAGGTTGAAGTGTGTTTCATCGAGGCCTCATTATCATATGACAGACTTGTTAATGAAGCTGTCACAATTCAAACGTGTTTCTTTGATTCTAAGGACTTCTCTCGTTTCAATCACCATAACAATAGACTCCACCTACTTTACATCAGTCGAGCGTTTAACACACGCTTTCCAAAATCACTCTTTGTTATGTTCCGTTACAGTTTGTTATTTCTGTTTTTCTTTACTACTTTCGCTTTGTTTAACAGGCTTTTCCACTTGCTTGCCCATATATGGCAGCGTTTTATGTCAGTTTTAATCGGCAGCTGAACATTTATCAATTCACTGGATTTGTTTCAGTACAACTCATTTGTTTCCAGAGAATTGTTTTATATAATGGTCTGCAGAAGTTGTTGCATTTTCACTTTTTTTTAAAGGAGCTTTTACGAAGCTGTGATGCGGATAGTTAGATAAAAACTGTGGATAAAACTATATGCACTATGAAAAATAAATAATTTTTTTTTAAAAGATTAAAACAAACCCAAAATCAAATGAATTAATTTTGTTCTGATTTATTTTAAAGTTAGGATATTACCATATAAGGTTAAGGAGAATTATTCTGCTGAAGGAAATTCTGACCAATGAAACAAAGGAAACCATCTGTTGATTTTACGATGTCAAATCCTAACTTGAAAATCAGGGCAATTCATGATCAATATTTGAAAAAACAAATTCCATTTTATTAAACATATTGCTTACAAATTTCTATGAGAAATTGAATAAATTACTAGTAGAATAAAGCTGACTTAATCCCCTGAATCCATTTACAACAAGACATTGGAGTGTGGGTGTACACCAGTGATTCTCAACCAGTGTGCCACGAGATCTTCCTAAGTGTGCCGCGAAATTTTGAACGGCACACTAAGAAAATGCGAAAAACCATGTGATCCTAATTAAATATTCACTGGTGTCTACTGATAAGTTTATAGCTGTGTTTTTCTTTATTTAGTTTAAGTCGTTTTATGTGTCTATGACTAGTCTGACGGTTGTATGCCATGTTTTTATTTTGAATTCAAATATTTTTCATATATATTTAGCCAGGTGTGCCGCTATTTTTTTCATGTGTTCCAAAGTGTGCCGTTGGCAAAAAAAGGTTGAGAGCCACTGGTGTACATAATAATACAAAGTTTATTTTTCTGCAAAATTAATAATATTTTTATTTATATCTTGTGAAAAGAATAATTCCTAGGCCCCAACCTAGACATTCTCTCTAATAAATAAATAAATATATTTTTGCTGGGAAATAAAGCTTTGAAAAAAAAAAAAAAAAAATCCATTTTATTTTTATGATTTTTACAGATAAAATGCCCTGTTTACAAGGAAAACATTAACAGAGTTACTTCAATTTTATAAATTGTGCTTTTGGCAAAATTTAGGAGCATTACGTGGCAAGTTTGCATTTTTTTATTGCAAATGTTTTGACACTGTGTGACACGAGTTCAAATAATGATTGATCACGCTAATGGATCAATATTTTAAATGAACTATCGGGAAATGTCGTTAAATGTGACTTTTAGTACAAGACATGAAAATTTGTTCCTGTAATTGATATTGTAACTTGAATCTAAGCATATAAAAATTTTAATGGCGAACAATTTGATCAAAATCCCAATTAGCAAATGAATTTAAAGCAAATCAATAAATCTGTTTTTTCCCCAAATTGAACAAATCCCATCATTTACAATAAACCACACTTCGAACAAGTGTGAAGTTTAGTTCCATTTTTACGAGAAGAGTTCCAGGAACTATTACAAGAACTGACTGATAAAAGGTCGATAGAGTTTGTCTTTATTAGTTGGTTCTGGAATTATTGCAAGAATTGACCCACAATTTTGGTAGAGTTTGTCTTTATTAGTTGGATCAGGAATTATTAGAAGAACTGAGCCACAAAAGATGGAATATCAGTCTAGTTTATCTTTATTAGCTGAAGCTAAACTCCATTTCATTTCATTTCCGGTCTTCATTAGCCGAGTCGGAGCAGAACAGTAGGAAGTTAAACCCCATTTAGTTTCAGTCGTATAACCTGGATAGAAAGTTGACGAAATGAGGGGGAGAGAGAGAGAGAGAGAGAGTGAGTGAGAGAGAGAGAGTTAAGTCCACTGGACACATACTGGGTCATTTCGGGACTAACAGATGGTTCAATTTTATTTCAATGATTTGCTTGCATGTAAGGATCTTTAGCTGTGGGAGGAAACCGGAGGACCTGGAGAAAACTCACAAGGTTTGTCACTACAACTGGGGAATAGAAACCACGCCATTTGACACGAAATGATAGAGTTTGTTAATATTGTTTGTTAGACAAGGTGATTTACTATAGATTAGAATAATATTATGACATGGGTTTGGTTGTTCTGTTAGTCAATAGCGTCTCCCTTTTGGCTATTTACTACAGTTTGAGCTCACTACGTGGCTTTCACTCTCGACCAAGTGTGACGCAAATCAATTTGTTTTCCCTGAAGGCATGATAATTGGGTGTCGTCAATACCGTGATACATAACGTTAATTTATTTCTAATATAGATCTTTATATAAATGTGATTACTCTAATCGTCACAGGTGAAAGGACTCAGGATAATAAGCCAATGGCAACAGGTAATAGCATTTTTGAAAATATTGATATGAGACCTACACTTTTGAGACTTATGTGTGTATATTACATATTTGGTTGCTATTTTAATCTCTACATCATTTGTGCTTTTATGAAATTGTCGTATTTTCCACAGCTTATTCTGTTCTAAAATATACTTCATTTGATTATTTAACAGTAGATAGTCTTTGAAAATATCCCAATTTATGATCTGCAGAGAATGCTGCATATTGACAAATGTTTGAAAAGTAAATGAAATGGGGTTTAACGTTCTACTATTTTACTCCAAACTGGGCTAATGAAGACGGGCATACGCCATACAGTGTGCTATGAGGGATCTTTTACGTGTATGCCAATGTGTACATTGGACCTCGGTTTTTCGTGTCATCCGAATGACTAGACAGCTGTCCTTGTCAGGCTCTCCGTCCTGCATCCCTGACAAGGGGGAACCATGCCGGAAAATCTGGATTAACTTTCTCGGCCAATACAGGTATCGATCACCCGAACTCCAGGCTGACAAATGTTTAATTCCACATGTATATCTTTGTAAATACTGAAAGGGAATTGAACTATTTTTGGACTAATAATCCTATTAGAGATTCAACTTTCACATTATTAATACAATTTTTCTAGCTAATTCTTGAATGAAAAAACATTTCAGACACATTTCCCAGCCAGATATAAACTGATAAAAATGTCCTATTATGAGAACCCTGTTGCAGAATTGTTATGGCTAGAATGGTGAACCCTAATATAAAATCCAATGACTAGATTTGCAATAGCTATAAAATTTAGGTTATTGCACCTAAATTAAAATTTTGTCCACCTGGTGAGAGAGAGAGACCTATATAATATGCTGAAAAATAAACATTTAAAATTATATCTGTTATAAAAACAGGTTATGAATATTTTGATTAATGTGTAGTTGACTAGTCGTGTAAAAGTAGCTGACAGTGGAAGTTAATATGACTATAGGTGAATACTTGGGTATGTTAAATATGACCAGAAGGAAATTAATATTTTTAATGGATTTATTGTTAGGTTATTAATTTGTCATTGGTAGAGGGCCTGACATTCTGATGGGACGTAAAACCAAGGTCCCGTGTATACATTGGTGTGCACATAAAAGATCCCGTGGCAGTTGGAATTTGTTATAGGTGTAGGATATTGATAGCTGGGTCTTCTTGTTTATTAATAATTTGAAATGTGGTGTGCTGTAATACATGCAGTGATGATACTATTACTATCAAATTTACCTGAAATGTGACAAAAGTTGAGGTGAAAATTGACAAAAGTTGAGGTGAAAAGGGACTCAAATTGAGGTGAAAAGTAACTCAATTGTGTAAAATTGGGCAACTGTACAATGAACTATCTGTATACTAGAAGTTTATCCAGTCATACGAATGAATCACTATTCGAAAACGATTTTTCATAAATCAAGACCACAAATTCCTAACAGGAATGTAGAATATTTTGAATGATGTTGGGAAACCTGCTGATATGAACAAGAAAAGTTTGAACAATACTTGTCAAGTAGGACAATGTAGGTAAAAAATAATATTTGAATATACCTGTCCGTCTATTGATAATAATGATCTGTCTATAACAATATACTGGTATGTCTCGTCCTCTTACACTGGACAGCAACTGACACAAACTGTCACAAACTGACCAGATGACGTCTGACACTAGATGGTTGTTAGAAGTAATTATCAACAGAGAGAGTGAGAAATGGAGTTTAACATCCACTCGACACAAATTTCGGGACAACATATAGTTCAATTTTATTTCAATAATTCGCTTTCGCGTAGTGATCTTTAGTAGTAGGAGGAAACCGGAGGACCTGGTGAAAACTCAAGAGGTTGGACAGGCAACCATACTCCTTGTCATGTACAACCAGGGAATCAAAACCATGGCAGCTGAATCAATGACAGACCTTATGATACAACGCACACACTAACCATTCGGTCATCCATCCCCCTTGTTGTTATAAGTAATTATCAACTAACAGTGTGATAAACAGTTATTATGTATAATACATGTGATAAAAACAAATAATTATGAAATTAGGTTTAACATCCTACTTTTCTGCACCGACTGGGCTAATGAAGACGGGAGACCTATGCCATACAGTGTGCTATGGTCTACTCTTATATCAAATTCCAACTGGCAAAGTTTTTTTAACGTACATCAGCGTGTATGAGGGACTTTGATTTTTCTTATCATCCTGCACTACTGAAAGGGGAAACCCTTCTCAATCTTTCTCAACCAAGTAATGACGCTGAGGATCAGTATGTCACCAATATGGATCTTGTTTTTAATGAATGAATTGAAATAAAATGGGGTTTGATGTGCTACTTCTCTGCAACAAATGAGATGAGCCTGTGGTATCCCCATAAAGATATACCATATGTTATGTTAGTCCCAAAATAGTCTACTCTTTTGGTATGGACGTCAACGACATCTCTCTTTAAAAACATATTTGGTGCAAATAAAAAAATAAAAAATCTTCCCTGAATATGATTCTTTCAAGGGAAAGTTAAAGATTAAATTGTATTACCATGTCACATCTGATAATGTAGTATTCAGAACTTTCTGACATGTTGTGACAAATTCGTATTGATGGATAAATCCTGTAGATTTTTGCTTTCTCCTCTTTGACTTAATTCACGATTTGTGTAAATAGTGTAAGAGAAGATTACAATACTGGCTATATTCAGAATCTTTTAATGGGTTTCGTTTCAATCTGAATTACTCGAAGCCCAGGAGGTCTGCTATTGATATTTTTGTTTGCTTGTAGTGCAGTCCTCCTGCACATACTATTATATGGGAATTTATGCGTCTAAAACAATATTGAAATTTAACGCAGGAAACAGCATGGGAAGATTATGATATGTGGTCAGCTGTCTATTCATGTGACAAGTTTATTGTCCACTACAAGATAATCACCAGTCATCTAATACCAGACTCTGTCCTAAACGTCTAGTCCATCATGTCAAGCATGTCTCTTTTATCCCGCCACAAACAACACATCATCGGAAACATTCTATTAATACGGTCCACCAACAAAATTAACATCAGGGTCATTATTCAAGGTCCTTGTCATTATGTAGATGAAGTGTGTCTATTGTTACCGGAATACATTCAAATTAACGAAAACCTGTATGTTTGACCACACGTGTAGGTCATCATTATAAAGGTGTTCTCTGATTTATACAGCTATAACAAAGGATAAAGGTCACTTGATGGATAATTTTGATCTTTACAGTTCTTAAATAGGATTAAATGAGATAGAATTGTTTAAACACATTCTGAACATAATTTTAACATAGAGATCTTCGCTTTTAAATTAAAATGGTCTTTGCTTTTAAATAAAAGAAATCTTTGCTTTAAAATTGAAGAGATCTTTGTATTGAGATCTTGGCTTTTAAATTAAAGAAATCTTTGTTTTTAAATTAAAATGGTCTTTGTATTGAAATCTTGACTTTATTTAATATAGTTATAAACCTATAACTGTAGGCCCAGCTGCAGAAGAGTTATAAACTTATATGATTATGACATTGGAAAGTCAGAAGAATTTTAGGTTTATTTGAAAGTATGGGTTTTAGCGATCTATAGAATATTGTCAGTGTTCAGTGTATTGACATGTCTTATTGAACATTCTTCCAGTTTCATATATTGAAGCCTTTAAGGTGTCTAGTCGTTCGTATTGGACGAAAAAAACTGAGGTCTCATGTATACATTGGCATGCACGTAAAAGTTCCCCTGGCAGTTGGAATTCGATATAGTGCTGCTGCCCGGGCCAAAATTTCCCTCATAAGCACACTGTATGGTTTATGCCCATTTTCATTAGCCAAGTTTAGGAGTAGGACATTAAACTCCATTTCATTTCATTTCTTTGAGACTTGTAGGTTGAACTAAGGTGACTTATAGAATATCATTAGTGGAAATTAACAATCTGTCTGTAATATGGATAAAAACAGGTAACGTAAACTACCTGTACTACCTGTGTACTAATTACCTGTTCTTATCTTATAAAGGTCACCTGTAATTACTAGAGTCAATAATAGATTTTAACTTTGAAAGTAGAATTATGTGATTTGTAACGTCTTTAAGAAGGTGACAGGGACATGTTATCTGCACGTTTTCAGTTCGAAAGATATGTAGATACCGTAGTTTGAAGTGCTGGTAGTTCTAAATTTGAGAATACTAGTGCAATAAGGTGGACAAGTGCCCTTTCACTCAATCTGCCAAAAATAGTATTGATGCATATTTTTAGACCAGAACACTAAAATTGACATATACTGTGATAAAAAATGGTAAAAATGATCAAGATGTTGAGAAAATCTGCCACAAATAGATTTATTTTGATGTATTATAGTTCTGTGTGAATAAACATATTTCAGTTATTAAAGATACATTATGGGAGATAAGATAAAGAGCTGGTAGTTCTCAAATTGATCCACTCTGAACCAAGATTTTAGCGATTGAATATTGGGGCTAGCCTCGATCATCATTACTAAAGTTGGTAGGATAAAAAACATAGTCTGGATTATACATTTTTTGATTTAATTATGAATGGAAGTCGAACAGCAAATTGGAACCTAATCCAATAAACATCACAAGCTTGAGATGCCATCGAGAGTTGATTATGGTCTGCATAAGTTAATTAATGTCTAATTAATAATTTAGAAAACATTTCAGGCCTAATGAAAGACCTGCAATAGGCAGATTTAGCTCTTGCATAATGTATGTTTAAGAAATGAAGATAGTTAAACATGAGTGTATTTTATGGTCTTAATGTGCTTGCATGAGTATTGGAGGGGGCGGGGCAAATTTGTATTGTTCCAACACACAAAATTTATCTCAGCAATCCTGGTGACAATTGTATCAAGGTGGTTTGTGGTTTAAGATCGCGAATAGTTTTGTGTTTTATAATCTGTTTGGTTGAGACAATGATTACCATCGAGACATGATGGCTTTCCGCAAATGCATGCAGTAGTAAGGTACTAACAATAATTAAATTGCCTGGTGTATAAGTGGTATACAATAGACCAATCAAACATCAAACAAATAACAGATCTTTAAAGTTGCAATCTATCACGTTTTGTCTACCATCAAACAATCTCCTTTACAAAAATAACCTTTCTCATCATTTAGCTTCAGGCAACTATATTCGTTTGTATGGTTTTCTTAAGAAAGACTATAAGGAAAAACGTCTTTATATATATAACCACCAATGCATTGCACTGCAAGCAGACATCCTTCAAATTTATTATCAATATTTATCTTCTCTGTAAATTTAGCTCGGAGCAACTTCCATGTTGTTTGTGCACGATTCCTGTAAAAGATTTTCTTAGATTTACCGACAAACTACACTACAATACAAATAAAAAAAACGCTTACAAATTTATAGTCAATACACAGGTATCATTGTAACATATAAACCAACCAACTAACAACGTCTAATCTTTGCATGGAGTTAAACAATCTGTATTGTGGTCATCTTACAAACTTTGGGGGGGTTGGATGGCTGAATGGTTAGCGTGCGCGCACTGTATCATAAAGTCTGTCATTGAGTCGGCTGGCGTGGTTTCGAATCCCCAGTTGTATGTGACAAGGAGTAGGGTCGCCTGTCAAACCTCGTGGGTTTTCTCCGGTTTCCTCCCACTGCTAAAGACCCCTACGCGCAAGCGAATTATTGAAATAAAATTAAAAACCATATGTTAGTCCCGAAATGACCTAGTTTGTGTCGAGTGGACATTAAATCCCATTTCTCTCTCTCTTACAAACTTTCACATTTCTCAAATATAAAGGCTGGATCATAAGGTCTGTCATTGAGTCAACGGGTTTGGTTTCAATTCCCCATTTGTACGTGACAAAGAGTAGGGTCGCTCTCTCTCGTTTCGTCAACTTTCTATCTAAATGTAGGTTATATGGAATGAAATCAAATGGGTTTTAACATACTATTCTTCTGCTCCGACTGAGCTAATGATGACCAGAAATAAAATGAAATTAAATTAAGTTTAACATCCTACTGTTCTGCTCCACTGGGCTGATGACTGGAAATAAAATGAAAAGGGTTTTAACTCTCTCTCTCTCTCTCTCTCTCTCTCTTTTTCTACAAATCTGCACTTGCTTACTGCATTATAGTTGCTCCTGTTATTGTCATAAAAGATTCTTTCTACCTGATGACAAATCCACCTCTGACAATATCAACAGACGTGTTTTCATTAGAAGAAGAATTTTGTTTGTTATTTATAAAGCATGTGTCTATATATTTATATATGTATATCTATGTTTACATTCTGTTTATTTCAGGGGCTACAACGTGAAATTGAATCCAGATCTAAAGTGGTGTCGGCCGTTCTCAAACTAAGCGGACGATTGGAGAATGAGTTTGAGTCCGACTCAGAAACTGATGACGGCGAATCGCGACAGTTGGTTGCTGTCAATCTGGAACGTCGTTGGCATGGTATCTGGCTCTTGTCACTAGAATGGCAGTGTCGTTTGGAAGAGGCTTTGAATAAGAAAAAGGTAATTTATTTAGTATTTCTTAATTTCTACATGCCACTTTCTCAATGGAGTAATGAAATATGGTAATTCATGCACAAGGAAGAGTATACTTTCCTCCTTCTGGAACATCTGATTACACAGATGCTTTCCCGTGGTAATCAACCTCACATAATTAATACATTTCCCCATTAATGCTGAGCGGGCTGGCGTGGTTTTGATTCCCCGGTTGTACATGACAAGGAGTATGGTTGCCAATCCAACCTCGTGGGTTTTCTCCGAGTCCTCCGGTTTCCTCCCACTATAGGGTCGTAATTATTACAGATGTAGGCCTACTGTATATTAGATCATAGGATCGTTATTTGTGCTGGTATACATGTAAGCCTACCATATATTAATTCTAAAAGGGCCTATATTTTAGCGGGGGTGGGGGCTGAGCATATCTGGTCGGTCGTTATAAATGCAAACACCATATATTAGTTAATGTGGGTGTTGAACACTATTTCTCTCTGTATTTTGTTTAAAGTCGTGCAGGATTCCTGTGCTTTTAATTTAATACCTACCTACATTGCGTTGAACCAGGATTCCTCTGTTAGTTTTTTATTTAACATAATAAAGTGATGCAGATTGTTATAAATGAGAATAAATCGTGTTCTTTTTTCATGAGACGTGCAGGAAAGACTCTATTGATCTTGTAGATCATCATGGTGTAAGAAAAGATATCTAGATGTTTTTAACCAATTTCAAAATAATGATGTATTCCGAGACAGCGTCTTCAATCTGTAGTTGTTTTTCTTGCTTTCAATTTCTCGTGAAGCTGATGTTACATCTATTGTTTTTAACATCACCATGGTTACCTAATAGCTTTGAATTATCAGTAAATTGGATATTAACATGTAATGGTAACTGTCAGGTTTTTCAATCTGGAATGAGTCTTATTACTGGAACTTTTATATTTCATTTCAAATACATATGATGTATATCAGATTGAGTTAATAACTAAACAATGAAGAATTAATTAATTAACGATGTATTATGTAAGATTTAGATAAAGAGCTGGCAGTTCTTGCTATAATAATTCAAAAATAGATAATAAAAAATAAATATTTTAAAAATTTCATTCAAATTACTTTATCCTGAGCAAAGTTATGAGTGTTTGAAGGTTTGACAAGATAGTCTCAATTGTCAAGTACCATCATAAAAAAATGTCTGGATTATCCAGTTTATCCAGGTCATCTGATGATCTAGAGAGTTGAAATGTGTATAAATGAATGAATCATAATTTATATAACATTTGAAGTTAGAAAAAAAAAGCCTGTAAAGGGCAGATTTAGCTCTTACATAATGCATCTTTAACAAGCCGATCTTCTGATTGATATTTGCTCTGACACATTAATTACTATCCCAAACTTCCTGGTCATATAATTGTAAGCGTGCAGTCGTTTTCTTACGAAATGATTACTTCTTAATTTTGTAATAATGATGAGTCTATGGAGGAAATAATTTAACGTAACATAATCTGGAATTCGTTTCGTTAATGAAAGAATTTTGTTATTTTTATAATTAATATAGTAATTATCTCATTGTTATTTTTGCCGTATTTAATTTGGATTCCGAAGAAACAATGTAGTGGGATTTCTTTCACGTGAAACATCGTTATCCTTGATTTGTGTAATTATCGTCAAGATTTAATTTGATTTCTGTTCATTGTTTTGCGACTATGATAGATTTATTAAAAGCATGCGAGAGTCAGAGATTGTTGGATTCATTGCAATTGACGTTCTGGTATAAAAAATTGAAATTGATATGTTAATAACCTGTCTGTTTTATTAATGATGATATTTGTTGTTCTTTCGGATTTAAAAAATACCCTAGGGTCTGGCTGATGCATTTCTGGATATTAATTTGAAATGCAGTAGTGGTTACTTTTCTGCACTGAGATCAAAAAGGCTGTCATACACAGTGTTTTGGCCATCAGTGTAGTTTTTAGCCTGAAAGTGGCACTATGTCCTTCTTGTGATTTAAGGGATGTTGGATGGCCGAATGGTTAGCACGTGTGCGTGCTGTATCATAAGACCTGTCATTGAGTCAACTGGCGTGGTTTCGAATCCCCGGTTGTACGTGACAAGGAGTAGGGTCGCCTGTCCAACCTTGTGGGTTTTCTCTGGGTCCTCCAGTTTCCTCCCACTGCTTAAGACCCCTACACGCAAGTGAATTATTGAAATTAAATTAAACCATATGTTAGTCCCGAAATGACCTAGTCTGTGTCAAGTGGACATTAAACCCCATTTCTCTCTCTCCCAAAATGACCTGGTTTGTGTCAAGTGTATGTTAAACCCCATTTCTCTCTCTCTCTCTCTCTTTCTCTCTCTCCCTCTCTCCCTCTCTTGTTATTTAATTATCAGTTGTGCCTACTCGTTTGGATGGGAACTGCATACTATTTTCCCAAGCACCCAAAAGAAGTTGTATGATGTCCTTTATTAATGACTAGGAAGATGAAATATGATTTTAGAAATATACAAAATTATCTTTAACATAATATTTATATATATATAACCAAAATTATTTAACATAATATTGATATTTATGACCAAAATAAACCAATATTTCAGTCTTAAATAAAGCTTAGCAATATACTAAAATATCTGAAATAATATTAATATATACCACTAAGAATAGAAAATAAACTCACATTTCAAACTTCAGTTGGGTTTAACAAAATAACGAAAGCATATTTTTCGCATAATACTAACATACAACACTAAGATACACTCACATTTTAAACTTCAGTTGCATTGGGCTTAATAAAATAACGAATGCATATTTTTCGCATAATACTAATATACACCACTAAGATACACTCACATTTCAAACTTCAGTTTGGCTTAATAAAATAACGAATGCATATTTTTCGCATAATACTAATATACACCACTAAGATACACTCACATTTCAAACTTCAGTTGGGCTTAATAAAATAACGAATGCATATTTTTCACATAATACTAATATACACCACTAAGATACACTCACATTTCAATCTTCAGTTGCATTGGGCTTAATAAAATAACGAATGCATATTTTTCGCATAATACTAATATACACCACAAAGATACACTCACATTTCAAACTTCAGTTGGGCTTAATAAAATAACGAATGCATATTTTTCACATAATACTAATATACACCACTAAGATACACTCACATTTTAAACTTCAGTTGCATTGGGCTTAATAAAATAACGAATGTATATTTTTCACATAATACTAATATACACCACCAAGATACACTCACATTTTAAACTTCAGTTGCATTGGGCTTAATAAAATAACGAATGCATATTTTTCACACTTATCATTTCATGATAAAAGTGGTGTATATTTATCAGTAGATATATCAAGTTAAAAAGTTATTTACTAAATTTACACTTAAAATCAATATTTATTACCTGAATGACCCGGTCAAAAAGCTAAATATATATTTATAAAAATGACATGCCACAAGATTGAAATTGACAGGTCAACTTGTATATGACCATCATTAAATAAACTAGTTTTCTACCTGTTTTATCGGTTTGCATAGAATCTATAAACTGTTGCTGTGACTGGAGTATTTGAGTTATTTAGACATATGAATTATACTTGAACATTGTGCATGAAATCTATCAACTGTTGCTGTGTCAGGAGTATTTGAGTTATTTGGACATATACCTGTACATTGTGTTTAAATACCTGTTTTATGGATATATAAAACTAATATACTGTATGCACAAGTGAAAAATTATGTTCCTTAATTTGACTCAGGCTACATTTGCCTGCTTAACATATGGTAAGAAAAACTTTTGTCAAATTCTTCGTACAATTGCCGCTCCCCTGATACTCTAATTGACTATATATTTCGTTGTTTTGTTCAGCCAGTAGAGATGACTTACAGGATAAAAAAATAAATGATGAATTTCATTTGATATTTAAATATACCTTACAGGTAGGGTGATTTTGAATATATATAAAGTAGGATCAATTTTAAATTTTGAATATATAAAGTAATAATAAGTGATAAATGATGATGATAAATATAAATATATATGTCACACCTGTCTACATCAAAGGCTTGACATCATCATTAACACTTCATCATTACTACAGGTAATATTGATATAAATAAATATATTGATAGAGCTCTAACATTTCTACAGGTATTACATAGGTGTAAATAGAACATACAGTAGTTAACACATTAGTGTATTATTCATAAATAGTCCAACATTATTCTCAAAACTTGTTAAAAGTAGGGGGGTTGTATGACCGAATGATTAGTGCGTGCGCTTTGTATCATAAAGTCTGTCATTGAGTCAGCTGTTGTGGTTTCGATTCCCCGGTTGTACTAGACAAGGAATAGGGTCGCCTGTCAAACCTCGTGGGGTTTCTCTGGGTCCTCCGATTTCCACCCACTGCTAAAGACTCCTACGCGCAAGCAAATTATTGAAATAAACGTTAGTCCTGAAATGACCTAGTTTGTGTCAAGTGGAGGTTAAATCTCTTTCGGGCGGGGGTCTCTGTTTGAAGTCATTGAATTTGAACAAACTTTATTATCAATGATATAATATTATTTTATACACTAGGATTCAATAATATATTTTATGCATACAGCTGCCTCATTATTCATTTATAATCCTCGTCAAGTTATTCATCAAGTTGTATTATCATTTACAGTTAGAATTCTTTGAGTGTGTCTTTCAATCATATCAAAAGAACTCTCACATAGTGTATGCATTGATTGAATACAGGTATTGAATAATGCATAATTCTCAATGCAAACATTTTTGTGCTTATATTGATTCAATTTGAAACTCGTCGGATAAGAAATCAAAATTATCACACTGAAATCACCTGATACTGCTTTTACAAATGAAAAGGTGCGTTTAGAAAATATGAAATTAATCCAAGTCTAAATTATTACACCTAAAACACCTGATACTGCATGTTATGAGGGTCTGATGTGTCCACTTTAGATCTTAAGATCTGTGGAATATTGTGCCTCCCTAACCTTAATTGGGTTTTGATCAACTAGTGAAGTTTCAATTCCAGGCTTGTACCCGACAAGGCATGGTTTCCATTGCCCGGTTGTATGTGACGAGGAGTAGACCCCTCGTGGGTTTTCTCCGGGCCCTCTGGTTTCCTCCTACGCGCAATCAAATTATTGAAATCATATTGAACCGTATGTTGTTAGTCCCGAAATGACCTAGTTTGTCGAGTGGACGTTAAACCCCATTTCTCTCGCTTTCCTGTACCCGACAAGGAATATTGGTGCCTGACAAACCTGGTGGATTTTATCCAGATCCTCATGTTTCCTCCCACTGAGGAATAAATAAAGCCCACTACACACAAGAGAATTATTGATATAAAATAATGCCTATATATATGTTAACCCCAAATTAACTCACTCTCTTTTAAAATTGTATACTTGACAGACCTGTAAAACTATTAGGAATGTTTTTTGTTGCATAAAGGCTTTACAATTGACGTTTTCATAATGCATGCACAAAACATAACTAAATTGTTCCGCATGCTTGATTTAGGATATGTCACAAGCTGCGACCCATCTTTTACAACTGGTATTTGATTGGATGTTAAAAACTCCTGAGGGTAAAATATGAAAAGTTTATTTGAGGGATGATATTGTGAAATATTGGTGTCAAATATTGTATTTTTATTGGGTTAATTGGTAATATGATGAAAGTTTAACAAAATGGACCCTATCTTGTCAAGGTTTGACTACATTTAATATTGTATTTTTATTGGGTTCATTTGTAATATGATGACAGTTTAACAAAATGGAGGTTATCTTGTCAAGCTTTGACTACATTTAATATTGTATTTTTATTGGGTTAATATGATGAAAGTCTATCTGATTAAAACACAGATCCAATTTTGTTTCGTTTTTATAGTTCAAAATTTCGATTTTACTTGTCTTTACTACACTTGGATCTGGAAGCGTTGTTATTTAACTCATGTTCTGCTTGATATGAGGGGTCAGCCAATCAAATGATCGGTCGAATGGAGCGTTTGACCTTTTTTGCGTGGAACTGTGGGTAGACATTAGCGGCAATAGAAATCAAAACAAAGCAAAAGTAGATAAAATTACATGGCGCATTCGGCAAACCTCTGAATGACTGACGTAATCTAGTCAAATGTCGCTTGCTTGGTACCTGACGTCATAGAACGTGAACTCCCACTATAACTTGTTAGATCTAAATGTAGTGCAGGCCATCGAAAGTATAAAAAACAAAACGAAATATAGATCTATATTTTAATTAGACTGGATGAAAGTTTAACAAAATGGACGTTAACTTGTCAAGGTTTGACTACATTTAAAATCTTTCAAATATAGAGATATTTGGAGTAGTGTATAAGTATTGATATCTTATAATAGTCTAAAGTTTATTAAAACTGAAATGATCTATTTGATTGGATTTATCTAAATTACATTACGAGTAGAGTGTGGATATTGATATCTTAGAAAAGTGTAAATTTTATTAAAACTGAAATGGTATCTTTGATTGAATTTATCTAAATTTCATTACGAGTAGAGTGTGGAAATTGGTGTTATAGAATAGTCTAGAGTTTATGGAGTTGAATGTTTTTTAAATGAAAGTTTTAACGAAATGGAGGTTGCCTTATGATGATTTTTTTATGGTTTATCATTGACTTAGGACAAGTAGCTAGTATATTTGTAGTAGGGGGTTGGATGGCCGAATGGTTAGCGTGTGCGTGCTGTATCATAAAGTCTGTCATTGAGTCAGCTGGCGTGGGATTTTGATTCCCTGGTTGTATGTGACAAGGAGAAGGGTTGCCGGTCCAACCTCATGGGTTTTCTCCGGGTCCTCCAGTTTCCTCCCACTGATAAAGACCCCTACGTGCAAGCAGATTATTGAAATAAAATTGAACCATATGTTAGTCCCAAAATGACCGAGTTTGGGTTGAGTGGACATTAAACCCCATTCTCTCTCTCTCTGATATTTATAGTATTTTATTTGTGTTAATGTAATTGTTCTTCATAAGTCTATCTTTCTTTTTTTTTTTAGCTGTGTTAGGGCAGAATAGTAGTTAGTTAAACCCCATTCCATTTCATTTCTTCCTAAAGTATTTGTATGTGTTGAAAATTGTTCTTCCATAAGTATGTGTTGTAGTATATTGTTAATCCTGAAATAACTTGGGTTTCATTAAATAATTAGAAGATAAAAATTTTAGGTGTCTCTATGTCCAAGGTAATAAAATTATTTGAGGTAAATATCAGTAGGTGTTGCCAGTTAAAAATACAATATTAGGTGTCTCTAGGTAAGAAAATAATTTAAGGTAAATAATGTATTTAATCGATCAAGGTCTGTTCCGCGTGATGTGGAATATATTGAATCAATTGTTGAAATATTATTGAATGATATTGATACACACCTGTATTTGTAGATACAGGTATATGGTAATTAATTAATTAATCACCTGATACCTGGATATATACAGGAGTGATATAGAAGTTCATCAGGTACAGGTCAATCAATAAGGTGTTTATAACGAGATGATCGATACAATAGATAGGGTGGAGTAACTCTATATAAACATGTACATAAACACGTCTTACACAGGTCCTCCCGTAATTATATAGAGATAATGGGACCTCTCTATAAGATTGGGTCGGCTTGGCTCACTCGTCTCATGTATGTCATAATAAAGATATCATAAATGAACTCAGAACGTGTATCTAAACACACAGTGTTTTGTCCTATCTTAATTATAAAATTATAATCACTAAGGATTCCTAAATAGGTTTCGTCATCTCCACCAAACAAAGCAATTTGATTAGTCAAAAATTATGAATGGGCATATGGTAGCCCAAATAGGTTCATGATTGTAAAATGGCCAATGTATTATGTGAGCAGTTTGAAATATGATAGGACTTCACTATTGGCATGGGTCACTAAAATACAAATACATGTATCAAACAAAAACATTTCTATGGTTACATTTGCAATACGTGGTAGAAGAATTTGGCCGGAGGTTTGATGGCTAAATGGTCAGCGTGTGCGCGCTGTATCATAAGGTCTGTCATTGAGTCAACTGGTGTGGTTTCGATTCCCTGGTTGTACGTGACAAAGAGTAGGGTTGCCTGTCCAACCTTGTGGGTTTTCTCCAGGTCCGCCGATTTCCTCTCACTGCTTAAGACCCCTATGCGCAAGTGCATTATTGAAATAAAATTGAACCATAGGTTAGCCCTGAAATTACCTAGTTTGTGTTGAGTGGATGTTAAAATCTCTCTCTTGTGAACTTAATAAAAAAAACATAGAGATTTTTATCTATAATTTGAATAAGTGAACTGGAATGATGCAGATTAAAAAAAAAAAGTAAAAGATTTGATGTAAGATAATTAAAGAAAATATGTGAGGTATTATCTTATAGAAACAACTTGGGGGTGGGGGTGAGGGGATGTCAGTATTTTAACATGCTGTACTAAGGCTAGATTTTCTAGGGAAATTATGATTGTGGAAAGTCAAAAAAAGCAAGATTTTTCACAGGTTTTAAGATGAGATACTACTGCTTGACTTTCTGAAGGTTAGGATATCTACTGGATGTTACCTTACAGGAGATAGCAGGGATTAACAAATTGATGAATTACATACTAGGAGCTGCTGTGACTTTGTTTTGTTGCCTGGCAACCTGTCTTAAACCTAGAATATCTTGGGAATAACTATCTTATATATATAGAATGGATTAATAATAATAATAAATTGATGAATTAAATATTAGGAGCTGCTGTGGCTATGTTTTGTTGCCTGGCAACCTACTTTAGTTCTAGAATATCTTGGGGATAACTATCTTATAGAAGATAGAAGGGATTATCAGATGAATAAATAGACAACAGATTATTGATTAAGATGAAGTCTTAGAGATTGGGTGATATAGTTGATGTTGATTTGTGAACCGTATTAACCCAGTAGTGATAGCTAGTATTCAACCTTATTAACCCACATCCTTCTCTTGCACTCTTAATAGACTCTACCACTCCATCGGCTACAAATTACTTTCTATATTAAGATAAAGTGTTGGACAGACTGGTCCCAATAATCTAGACTGTTTGATTACACACTTTCATCTTACACTCATAACGGACACTACAGTTGGAGAGAGAGAGAGAGAGAGAGAGAGAGAGAGAGAAATGGGGTTTAACGTCCACTCGACACAAACTAGATCATTTCGGGACTAACACATGGTTCAATTTTATTTCAATAATTCACTTGCGCGTAGGGGTCTTTAGCAGTGGGAGGAAACCGGAGGACCCGGAGAAAACCCACGAGGTTGGACAGGCGACCCTACTCCTTGTCACGTACAACTGGGGATTCGAAACCACACCAGTAGACTCAATGACAGACTTTATGATATAGCACGCACATGCTAACCATTCAGCCATCCAACCCCTCTCACTACAGTTGGAATAAGTCCCACTGGTCATCAATTTGGTTGCTGGATCAGAAGAATTTAAATGATATGGGGATTCATTAACTTCCTACTTTTCTGCACCAACCCATTGGACAAAAATTTGAGGTTGACCCATGTAGCCAAATGGGTAACGTGTATGTGTTGATCATACAGTCTATCATTGATTCAAGTGGTGTGGTTTTGATTCCCCGCTTGTACGTGACAAGGAGTTGGGTTGCCTGTTTAACCTTGTGGGTTTTCTCTGGGTCCTCAGGTTTCCCTCCACTACTAAAGTCCTCTATGCACAAGCGAATTATTGAAATAAAATTGAAACATATGTTAGTTCTGAAATGACCTAGTTTGTGTCGAGTGGATGTTAAACCCCATTTCTCTATTTCTCTTTGACCCATGTACTCATTGGCTTGCACGTACATTTAAAAGAACCCTTGACGTTAATTCTATGAATAATAGGAGAAAACGAAACTGTCCGAGCAAAACTTCCTTGATATCACACGACTTGGCGTATGCCCGTCTTTATTAGCACAGTTGGACATTAACGCCCATTTCATTTTCTATTATTGTAATCTTTATTCGTAATAAAAATAATGTTTGTAACGCAAATGATCCTGTTACTGTGTTATCTTGGAAATCAATATTACCATATAAAACTGTCAGCAGGTATCATTTTATTATTACATAAGTCGTTAATCATTTAAAAACAAATTCAGCCATATTCATTGTTAGTCATCAAAGTAAATACCTGAACTAATATTTGATTCTGCAGCAAATAGGTTTTTTTTACGTAAATTTACGGTTTATCAGACTTTTTGTAAAAAGATTTCTCCAACCGTTACATGTTTACGCCTGCAGCTGAACATGAATTACATGTAAAATGTTTTTAGATTGAAATCGTTGGCTTCTGTCTGTAATATTTTTTCTGCTTGAGATCACCTTCGACCATTGTTTGAAAACAAGAGCGGTGATGTTGACACAGCAGAGATAAAAATATTATGGTTAAGAGTTTTGACAGACATCAATAAAAGTGATTTTTTTAAAATAAAAATGAAACATTAATTTTATGAACTGATCATTCAGGTGAGCCTTGTTCACAATGTCAGGGTATTATGAAACACTGGAGAACAATAAACACTTTTTAAAAGTAATTGCAGGGAGACTGCACCACACACAAACAAATGTATAAGACAAATCCTCGGGAGAGAGAGAAATGGGGTTTAAAGTCCACTCGACACACGAAAGGTCATTTCGGGACTAACATATGGTTAAATTTTGTTTCAATAATTCGTAGGGGTGTTAAGCAGTGGGATCAAACGGGAGGACCCAGAGAAAACCCACGAGGTTGGACAGGCAACCCTACTCCTTGTCACGTACAACCAAGTAATCAAAACCACACGCTAATCATTCAGCCATCCAAGCCTCCTACAAATCCACAGACAAGACACAATGCACTGATATCACAAACAACAATCGTACACATCAGATCAAGTGAATGGATCCAGGGGCTAGACGTAAGCAATTATTATTAGCTGTGTCCATAGAAACTTGATGAACAGTAGGTAGAAATACTGATCTGTTATAGGGGGGTTCAATGGCCGAATGGTTAGCACGTGCATGCCGTGTCATAAGGTCTGTCATTGAGTTAACTGGCGTGGTTTCGAATCCCTGGTTGTACGTGACAAGGAGTAGGGCCGCCTGTCCAACCTCGTGGGGTTTTCTGCGTTTCCTCCGGTTTCCTCCCACTGCTAAAAACCCCTATGCGCAAGCGAATTATTGAAATATAATTAAACCATATGTTAGTCCCAAAATGACTTGGTTTGTGTTGAGTGGATGTTAAACCCCATATCTCTCTCTCTCTCTCTCTCTCTCTGATCTGTTATCTATGCAGTGGTTGTGTGTTCGATCCCAGGCTTTTACATGTCAAGGAGCAAGGAGTAGGGTGATATAGCTTGTATAACCTAATGGCTTTCTCAATTGTAGTCCAACAATGAAAATATTTTTTTAAAAAATTATTTTCAACTGATTATTACGTTTAAAAAAAGAAATAGAAATCATTAAAAAAGGAAAAGTGATGAAAGAAATTTTTAAAAACATCATCAACAGCTGTCATGATAATCCTTGAGTGGTATTTAGTGATTGAGCGCATTAAAAAACACAACACAATTTATATGGAATATAATCACTGGTTTAAAGCAGTTAATAAGTGTGTTAGACAACGTAGTAAAAATTTATCATTTGTACTTGATAACTATAAGAGAATACTTGTTGAAACGTTGTACTATATGTGTATAAACCAGTGATTGTATTCCATATATATACTTGTCGAAACGTTGTAATATAATGTGTATAAACCAGTGATTGTATTCCATATAAATACTAGTTGAAACGTTGTAATATAATGTGTATAAACCAGTGATTGTATTCCATATATATACTAGTCGAAACGTTGTAATATAATGTGTTTAAACCAGTGATTGTATTCCATATAAATACTTGTCGAAACGTTGTAATATAATGTGTATAAACCAGTGATTGTATTCCATATAAATACTTGTCGAAACGTCGTAATATAATGTGTATAAACCAGTGATTGTATTCCATATAGGGGGGGTTGGATGGCCGAATGGTTAGCATGTGCGTGCTGTTTCATAAAGCCTGTCATTGAGTCAACTGGCGTGGTTTCGAATCCCCGGTTGTACGTGACAAGGAGTAGGGTCACCTGTCCAATCTCGTGGGTTTTCTCCGGGTCCTCCGGTTTCCTTCCACTGCTAAAGACCCCTACGCGCAAGCAAATTATTGAAATAAAATTAAACCATATGTTAGTTTCGAAATGACCTAGTTTGTGTCGAGTGGACGTTAAACTCAATTTCTCTCTCTCTCTGTATTCCATATAAATTGTGTTGTGTTTTTTAGCTGTCATGATTGTTATGACTTTTTGTGTAGTCATTTCGACATAGAATGCACTGGAGATGTGACAAGTGTCATTAACAAAAGCCAACTAGACAGATTGATTAGTAAATTCTTTAGACTGATCTGTAGGTTTAAGTCAATACAATCTGAAATAACTCTGTATAAAAAAACCCAAATCTGCGATGGCTGTGACTGGGGTGCTTAGTACTGATTTGTAAATCTGACGTCCATTGAAACACAGATCCCTGTTAATCATGTCTTCGTGTCAGATTGATGTTAATTTTTTTAGTTGAAGAAAAGGAAGTCGTGCCTCACTAATTTGAATTTTTGTTTTTCGGAACGACTATTCAAATTTGTCTTCTTATTTGTTGCGAAAAACAAATAATTAAAAAAAAACATAAAGTACTTGGATGCTTTTCTCAAAAGTTTTTAATTTTGAGTTAAGATTTTAAACAAAACATTGTTCATGAGACAAATTTTGATTCTTATTTCTTCATGTGATAAGGAGTAGGGTCACCTGTACCACCTCGTGGGTTTTCTCTGGGTCCTCCGGTTTCCTCCCACTGCCTGTGAATTATTGAAATAAAATTGAACCATATGTTACTCTCAAAATGACCTTGTTGGTGTTGAGTTGACGTTCATGTCTCTCTCGCTCCTTCTCTCTCTCTCTTTCTCTCTCTCTCTCTCTCACCCATTTCTTAATCAGTGAAAAAAAATAATATGAAAACAAAAAATACTTGGTTTCTCTTTCAAAACCTTTTAGTTCCCAGTTTTTAAGTTTTAAGATTTATTAAAAACAAAACATTATTCAAGATACCCAACAAGAGGCTAATTTATTTATCAAGACATAAACCATCCTTTAAGATTTACAGAAATATTTCAAGTAACAAAAAGCGATAATTGATGGGAGTGAATGGGCAAATTAATTCTAGAGATTGTGTAATGTCAATACCAAGAAGACAAGACAAATAACTTTCTCTGCTTAAATTGGGCGAATGGTTTAACGCATGTACGTTAGATCGCAAGCTCAGTCATTGAGTCAAGTGACATGGTTTCGACTCCCAGCTTGAACGTGACGTGGAGTAGGGTCGCCTGTCCAACCTTGTGGGTTTTCTCCTGGTCCTCCAGTTTCCTCCCAATGCTCAACACCCCCTACACGCAAGCAAAGTATTGAAATAGAATTGAACCATGTGTTAGACCTAAAATGACCTAGTTTGTGTCAAGTAGATGATAAACCACTAACTGATAAATGGAGGGGGGGTGATGGCCGAATGGTTAACGTGTGCGTGTTGTATCATAAGGTCTGTCATATAGATAACTGACATGGTTTTGATTTCGGGGTTGTACGTGACAAGGAGTTAGGTCACCTGTCCAACCTTCAGATCTTCCGGTTTCCTCCCACAGCTCAACACACCTATGAGCAAGCGAATTATTGAAATCAAATTGAACCAAATGTTAGTCTCAAAATGACCTAGTTTATGTTGAGTGAACTTAAATCTCTCTCTCTCTCTCTCTCTCTCTGGTAAATAGGATGTGATTGTGTGCATTATAATTATGTCTGTCTGCTGGTCATCAAAGCAATTGATGATTAAGTTGAACTAGAGATATGTAGTAAAAGGTTTTGTTAGAGAATATTGGAGCAGATATGTTTTATATTATTTACCATGTATTAATACGCTCTTTGATGTTGGTGGACAGCAAATATTGGACTATTTTTATGATTAATACAGTCGTTATTTGTAAACTCATGGATAAAAATAGAAAATAAAATCTAGTATTGGGCTATTTTTTTGATTAATACAGTCAACTGTAGTTCGTTATTTTTTAAAATCATGGATATAAATAGAAAATATAGTCTAGTATTTTATAAAGTATTATTTTAGTGAGATTGACAGTTTTAATGTTTTGGGAATCAAGAGAGACTTTTGGATTTTGGAATCTCTGTTCCCACGTGTAACTCATCTGACAAAGAAAATTTGTGTCGTTATTGGATAGTGGAGTGGTGAGCAAAAGAATATCAGTTAGGAATCATGAAACATTATTTAGGAATGCCGCTGTACGGGGGAAAAAGTCTCTTCCTTCCTTGCACTAACCAAACAATAAAAAAATTAATATTGCACTGCGTTCTCAATAGGACAAAATAGTTTGATTTAAAGACATTGAAATGCTGCTGCCGGGGCAAAATTAAAATCTCAATACCACTCTTGTTGTAACTGAATAATATGTCCCAATCTTTATTCTGGTCAACAAATTGTACTATTTTACAATATTCCAATTAATTGATGATACAAATTTTATCTTAACACACCTAATTTAAAAAATTGGAAAAATTCAACTAAATGATTTGAAAAGCCTGACGTAAAGCTTTTCAAATGTGACTTGGATTTAAAAAAAATTTTGAACCCTTTGGACAAGTTAAATTGGATTTAATGGATAATTTAAACAACAGGTAGGACACTAACACATATAGTACTTAGAATAAGGCTATTTTTTATTTTCCGGAGCTTTCAAGCCAGCAAGAGTGTTATTGTCCCTTTAACCCAGTACCTTGAACACACTGAACCATTCTGTTGTTCTCAGAATATTGAAATCGTTCTATTTCAAAACACTGTGTTATAATATACTGAACTATAGTCACCTATACACAATGAAATAAAATTGTACCATATGTTGGTCTTGAATAACCTAGTTTGTGTTGAGTTGATGTTAAGCCCCACTTCTCTCTCTGTGTTATTGTATACTGAATTATAGTCACCAAAGGGTATTAAAGGATATAGACCAGTTAATAACTACTAACACAGTAGGGGGGATAACATGGGTATTTAATACTCTATGTATGTTAGGGTCGTGAAGGACAGAGCTATATATTATTAAACCCTCAATGCCCCAGAAGGCTAATAGACATTTTCATTATTTGAATTAAATCAAAATTAAGGGCTGAAAAATGTTCTTTAGATGAAGAAGATTAAATCAAATAGTCGTGATCAGAAGCCATCTTGATCTCAAACTTCATGGATCAAAAGTAGTTACCTTAGCATTCTTCTTTAGCTGACTGACTAAAATTCTAAGACAAAAAAAGATGGGGGTTTAGGTTGCTATAACTTATATAGTAAGTGACTGATATTTGAACCAATGTGCTTTGTAATAAGAATACTTATCAGTGGTGGGTAAGACACTAGCCTGTAGTTCGGGTGTTCAATCCCTGCATTGGCCGAGAAAGTTCATCAGGCTTTTCCGACGTGGTTTCCCTTTGTCAATGGTGCAGGACAGAGGGTCTGACAAGGACAGCTGTCTAGTATTTTGGATGGGATGAAAAACCGAGATCCTGTGTATACATCGGCATGCATGTAAAAGATCCCTTGGCAGTTGAACTTCGATGTAATAGTAGACCATAGTGCCGCTGCCCAGGCAAAACTTAGCTCATAGCACACTGTATGGTGTATGCCTGTCTTCATTAGCCCGGTCGGAGCAGAATAGTAGGACGTTAAACCCAATTTCATATCATTTCATTTCCTACTTATCAATGTGTATGTTTGAATCTAACGGCGTTTATCAATTTGATGCATAGACATGATCACAATTGGGGGGTTCTCAATTGTCAGTCCGAAACATCCCAAATTGACAGAATTGCAATCAAGGGATATTGAATTCAGCCAAATCACAGTTCTGCCAGTCCCGATAGCTGAGGTGATGTGAGTAGAATTGTGACGTATTTCAAGTAACAAATATGTTTCAGCTGTCATGATTGGTTGAGATATTTTTTATGCAGTCGGCACATGCGTTGTACTCCGAAATTCTGCTTTTCATTCGATTGACACTATTTTTGGAATTGAGGGAATTTGATTCTGGAACGTTCAATCGAGTATCCCCAATAAATATTGGGTAGAAATCATTGATCATCCATTAACTTTCTTTGTGTAAACTCGGTCAGAGAATGTAATGATAAGTGATTCGTGGAATCTAATGATTAATGAAAGATGATGAATTTATCAATAATTTCTTTTTTTTTTTTTATATTTTTCAGGGTATTTATGGGTCTGGACTTGATTTTGGAAACTTCCGGCTTCCATGTTTGGAGGAATCGTTTGCCAGTGATAATGGAAAGGACTCGACCAATAGTAGCTATGGAGAATTCGATGACAGTTTTAACTTTATAAGTTGTCAGCGAGACGTGGTTGGAGACACCCCGAGCCCGACAGATATTGCACGATTGTCGTTGGGAAAATCCAGCTTCTTGGACAAGAGTAGCGGGGACAGCGCGAACATAAGTGAGGCGGAGTCAAAGATGGAGGAATCGCTACAGAGTGGTGACAGCAATGAAATTATCTCCAGTGAAGGAGAGGCAGAGATCCTGCAACGAACGAAAAATCGCATTGAAAGCAAAGACGTAGGATACAGTAGCGAGGGTCATTCTAACGACGAAGCCGAGTTACTACGGTTACAGATGTTAGAGGACCGTTACCAGGGACTTGTACAGGTAGCTAGTGACAGTCCGTTAGCCAATGAGACGATGAAGATTACAGATAGTTCATTGAATCCTGTTTATTATTTTATGACAACAGTTGACGTCGATTCGACAGATAAAACGACCGATAACGACGAGGTTGGTGACAACGAAAAAATCAACCAATTGAACGGCTTAAAGGAATTTCAAGACGGATTTGATATCTCTCCAATGAAAATGGCCCCCAATTTGGATATTCTGAAGCAAGTCGACAATGACGATTTGTTGACGATACCAGTTGTAACCAATGGTAACCATGTCATTACAAGCGAACAGTCGGAATCGGATTACTGCATTGAACCACAAGAAAAAATAAAACTCTTGATTGACCAGGCTGAGGATTTAGTTCGATCACCGAAGCCGTTTTTCCATTCAACCCCTGATAAGCATGAATTGAAGGTTCCCCAGATTAAGCAGACGATCCCGACATCTCCTAGTAAACAGACGCAAACCCTGCCTATAGAAAGTAGTAGCGTTGTTGAGACGTCCTGTGATGCCAGTGGTGAGGAAACAGACAATGAAAGTTCCTGTGAAGAATTTTCCACTGCTTCTGATGATGGTGGCGATGCCATGGTCGATAGCGTCATTTGCTCAGATTATACGTCTGCTAGTCAAGAAAGTGTTTCTCTTCTCTCCCCTATTTTACCCATGGATTCCGTGAAATTGAGGAATAAAACCCTCTCTCCACGCAATGGAAAAGACAGACCCTGGAGTTTCATGGAAGTGCAAGAAATAAAACAGTTGAACGTGAAAAAGTTCTCAACATCTGACGGTGCTATCGATAAATTAACAAACAATCTGTCTGACTCGGATTCTCCCGGTACTCCTCAATCGCGTAATGTCGCTTTACGTCAAGGAAGCTGTTCAACATTCCCCCGTCATCGGACCAAATCTCGGCAGACGCGTAGGAACTTCTCTTCAGAGTTCACGTCTTTACGTGGTGCCAAGCGAAAACTCCACTACCCTTCTTCGGAATCCACCCTTTGTTGTGAATCACAGACGGATCACGTAGTGCCTTGTGTTATAAGAACAGACGATGAACTGACCCCGATCAATCAGAAGGATAATTTTGCGGAGTTATTCGCTAATGCAATATTAAAAGCCAGTAGTGGAAATAGCAGTTTAAGTGAATCTGACACAGAAACTTCTGGTAGGTAGATTTAGTTATTGATTGAGATACTTTTAAAACAAAATCGGCTGTATAAACTTCTCTTAAACTATGTGAAAACATGTGACAGGCTTCTAAATTTTGAAGAGAGATATGTATGTTGTATAGAGCCTGATTCCCATGTATCGGGTAAAGCCCCATTCTCATGTATCTGCTTAAGCCCACTTCCCAAGTATTGGGTAAAGCTCACTTCCCATGTGTCGGGTAAAGCCTACTTCAGAGTACCAGGAAGAGCCCCATTCCCATGTATCGGGTAAAGCCCATTTCCCATGTGTTGCCTAAAGCCTGATTTCCCATGTATTGGCTAAAGCCCCTGTCATCCAATGATTTGGGTAAAGCCCCCATCCCATGAGTTGGGTTAAGCCTAGTTTCCATGTGTCAAACTGTTCCTTTGTGTCCAGAGATATGTGTGTTGTTGGTTAAAGCCCCATTCCCATTTTTGTGAGTTAAGCCCAATTTCCGTTTACAGAATGGATAAAATAGTAAGACACTTAGCAATGAGCAAAATTCTTCCTTACATTACACACATGTGTTCTTTGAAACCATTAAACCCTTTCTATTTATAAACATGTCTTCATTAGTCTGGGTGTTACAGAAGAGTAAGATGTTAATCCCCATATCATTTCTTTCCATTATTATAAACTACTTATTGTGTTGTATTTCATGATATGATATTTATTTTAGATGAATACGATACCGCTCCATTAGAACCATTTACGTCAGAAAATGAAGATGTTTTAAATAGTACCGGTTCCTTCTCAGAAAACGCCTGGGATAATTATCAGGTAAATTATGTCATTTGATTCTTTAAGAGTAGTACCAAACCAAATTGATCAGCAATAAATATTTGCTTGGCCGCCGTCAACTGGTATGGTTTTGATTCCCCGGTTATACGTGACAAGGAGTAGGGTCGCCTGTCTAACCTCGTGGGTTTTCTCCGGGTCCTCCGGTTTCCTCCCACTGCTAAAGACCCCTACGCCCAAGCGAATTATTGAAAAAAATTGAACCATGTGTTAGTCCCAAAATGATCTCTCTCTCTCTCTCTCTCTCTCTCTCTCATAGCAAGAACGCCCAGCTCTTTTTCTAAATCTAGCATAATGTATCTTTAAAGGACATGGCGTTGATTAAGATGGTGGAAAATTTGATTTTTTCCGCAAATATGTCACATGGAGGCTTTGAATATAATTTATGTTTTTTATTTAGGCCCCTCTTTATCCCACTGCTAGTGAGGACCCAACAGAAGAACCACTACACTGGGAACCAACGGATGAAATGGAATTTGATGACGAATTCTGTATTCCAAGTGGCAGCTTAATCAATAATGTCATGGCAACACAGACTAATGCTCAGAAGAAAAAAGTTAAAAATGTAATTATTTTGAATTTCATATCAGACCTGAATATCAATAGCAACAAATTTTATTATAGAATCGATGTGTTATTAGATTATTAATCTGATACAACTTGAAGAAAACTTCAATTTGAAATGTCTTTAGTGACGATTTATAGATGGCATCTTAAAAACATAGCGGCTTGGTTAGTATGATGCTGCTGGTGTACTAACCAGGTGGTACTGGGTTTCATCCTAGGATTGACTGAAAGAGTTTTTTTAATTCTCCTGACAAGGAGTAGGGTCGCCTGTCCAACCTTGTGAGTTTTCTCCGGGTCTTCCAGTTTCCTCCCACTGCTAAAGACTTCTACGCACTATAGAATCATTGAAATTTAATTTAACCATGTGTCAGTCCCAAAATGACATAGTTTGTGTGAAGTGGATGTTAAACCCTAGTTCTCGCTCTCTTTCTGGCATGGTTTCCCCCGTTGTCAGTATTGCAGGGCCTGACAAGGAATAGAATCTAGTTGTTGAGATCAGATCAACATGTACTTGTCAACACGCACTTGAGAGAATCTGTGATAGTAAGGCCACAGCCAGAGGCCCCAAATTTGTACCTATGTTGTATATGTATGTGCCAAATAAATCTATTTACCATACTGATGGGGGTTGGATGGCCGAATGGTTAGCGCATACGCATTGCATCATAAGGTCTGTCATTGAGTCAACTGCTGTGGTTTCAATTCCCTGGTTGTACGTGACAAGGAGTAGTGTCATCTGTCTAACCTTTCTCTGGGTCTTCCAATTTCCTACCACTGTTAAAGACGAAGACTCCTACGCATAAGCGAATTATTGAAATAAAATATGTTAGTCCCAAAATGACCTAGTTCCTGCTACTTCTCTCCCTTGAATAAGTAATTTCAACGACACTTCTCAGTAATCACAATTGTACATTTCTAAGACAAATTTCTAGAACTAAGAAATTATCGTCAAAAGTACTGAAAAAGATATTAATTTATTCCACTGTTCTACAACACAATAGCCAACTTATAAAATAGTTCTTGTTAATTTATACTCTGAAGAGATTTTCAATAACTTTGTATTGTGAAGGGTTTTTCAGTTAATACAATCATATTTATTTCGTGATTTCAGCTCCCTCCAATCAACCAGTTTGAAGATAGTGATTCTGATATTGATGATTTTCATCACATTTTGGACCAAACTGAATTACAGCTCAAGAAAGCGGATCAATCCTTGAAGAAAAAACGTAAAGATGCAATGGGTACTGGGTTACATTTAAATCCTTCCAAATATGTAAGTCATTTCACTTAATCCTTTTACCTTTTAATATTTATAATCTTTTTAATCACCCCCCTCATTACTATTGGACTTTGATTCCTGGACATAATGTACCAACCACATCACTACTTTATAAAACTACTTTCAGTTTATCATTATTAATCTCTCTCTCCTTCCTATAAGATTACTTTCAGTTACATTCTCTCTCTCCTATCGGACTTCTTTCAGTTTATCGTTCTCTCTCACCTATAAGACTACTTTCAGTTTATTGTCCTCTCTCTCTCTCTCTCTTCTATAAGACTATTTCAGTTCATCATTCTCTCTCTCCTATAAGACTACTTTCAGTTTATCATTCTCTCTCTCCTATAAGACTACTTTCAGTTTATTATTCTATTTCTCCAATCATATCAGACTACTTTCAGTTTATCATTCTTTCTCCAATCATATCTGACTATTTTCAGTTTATCATTCTCTCTCTTCAATCATATCAGACTACTTTCAGTTTATCATTCTTTCTCCAATCATATCTGACTATTTTCAGTTTATCATTCTCTCTCTTCAATCATATCAGACTACTTTCAGTTTATCATTCTTTCTTCAATCATATCTGACTATTTTCAGTTTATCATTCTCTCTCTTCAATCATATCAGACTACTTTAAGTTATCATTCTCTCTCTGTTTCATTCTCTCCCTCTCTCCAATAAGACTATTTCATTTTATCTTCTTTTTCTTCCTATAAAACTACTTTCAGTTTATCATCCTCTCTGTCATATCAGACTACTTTCAGTTTATCATTCTATTGTTACGATGTACTATAGTATAACTGTACTTAACCAGGAAGTAATTTATATATACACTAATTAACTCTCTCTGTTTCTCAATTCATTTCAACAATAATTGACAATATAGGGTAGTTTAAACTTCAATATGCACCTGTATAGTCAAACCAGTGCTGGGTTCAGATAATGAGAGTCCCTAGACACCTACCAATCCCCTACCCGGACGACTAGAGAAAGATGGAAGTGTGTTTGTTAAATACAACTCAGTAAAACCGAGGATGGTTAAGACACTGTCCGTCTAAGAAAGGTTTATTGCAGTGTCGAAAATATTATACACCTTGGCCAGAGACTCCTAGATCTTGAGCCCCTAGGCTTCAGCCT
Source organism: Patella vulgata (assembly GCF_932274485.2). Taxonomy (NCBI): domain Eukaryota; kingdom Metazoa; phylum Mollusca; class Gastropoda; family Patellidae; genus Patella; species Patella vulgata. The sequence continues at coordinate 10,157,074 of NC_065883.2, forward strand.
GCCAAGCCTATTGGTAAATCCAACACTTGATTTCAACATATAAACCACCTATAATTTATCAATTTTTTTTTTTCGTTAACAGGCAGAAATATTGGCAACTTGTGAAACTAATAAAAATTGCTTGGAGAGTATATGTCAACATATGACCACGGATGCCGTCACGGAAGCTGATGTCAGCAAAATACAAGGTAATTGTTTACAAATATACATCTGACTTGATCATCCATTTATTTAAAAAACAAGAGAAACAATTAACACAATGGAATGAGATAAGCCAAATAGTTTTACAACTCAACACAAGTTTATTTTTGGCGAGGCTTTGATGAGGGTTCGTTTATCTTATCGAGGCCTAAATATTTTTTCTTGTAGATTTATTATATCAATGGGAAAAACTACAGGCACTCGCTATGGAAAGACAGACGCAATCTCAGGAACTGTCTTCCATGTTTAATGAAATGGCCGACATGAAAGCTGATCAACGTAATGTTCAAGAGGCGCTCAATCAGACAAGTTTCAGTTCTGCTGAGGAATTAAGTGATTCTATCAGGGCTTTAAGTGTAAGTTTTTGATTTTCTTAAATTTAACTTGCATGGTTAGTATTAAATAAAGCTTTTCATTGTTTATTAATTGTACATTTCCGTCAATAAGAAATAATAAAACTTATGGAAGTTAGGCAAAATTCAGGGGGGGGGCCACGGTGGCTAAGTGAGTAAGTCGCGGGCCTAGAGGTTATGGGTCCGATCCCGGTGTTAACTGAGAAAGTTCACCAGGATTTTCCGACGTGGTTTCGCCTTATCGGTGGTGCAAGACGGGGAAGGCCTGACAAGGAGAGTTGTCTAGTTGTTGGGATAGGATGAAAATCAGAGTTCCCGTGTACACATTGGCATGCACGTAAAAGATCCCTTGGCAGTTGGAATTCGATATAAGAGTAGGCCATAGCGTCGCTTTCCGGGGAAAATCCCTCATTGCACACTGTATGACGTATGCTTGTCTTCATTAGCCCAGTCGGAACAGAACAGTTAAACCCCATTTCATTTTGAGCCCTGGGATTTAAACCTAGGACACGTTAAATGTCAAGTTTTGTAAAAGTATGCCATTCACAGCCACCAGTTTGATCTGTAAATACCTAAAATAGTATAAAAAATTAAAAATTATTTTTTTTTACAGGGTCATCAAATAGTTTTAGAAAATCAACAGTCCCAGTTGATAACGTTGACAGAATCTGTTAAATTATTCAGTGAAGATTATCCTTCTATAAATGTCTGTAAATACCATAACGACATCGCTGACATCGGAGAAACTAACACAGAATTATACAAATGGTATGTTTTATTTTTATGGTTTGAAATGACGCTTGAGGAAAAAGGTTAATCTTCTGATCATTATTTGAGTCCCTTTTAAACTGGTGACGTGCCATTAAACCTCATTTCATTCATTCATTCTTTCCCTTTTAAACTGCGTCATAAAGCCTGTCATTAAGTCAACTGGCGTGGTTTCGAATCCTCGGTTGTATGTGACGAGGAGTAGGGTCGCCTGTCCAACCTTGTGGGTTTTCTACTGGTCCCCCGGTTTCCTCCCACTGCTAAATACCCCTACGCGCAAGCATTTATTGAAATAAAAAATTAAATCATATGTTAGTCCCATTTCTCTCTCTCTCACTAACTGCGATATTGTGAAAGTTGAATCTCTGAAAGGAATATCAGTTCTGTGCAGTATTTACAAAGGTATGATAAATTGAAAATATCTCGACATTCGGCATCCTGTGCAGACGATATTATAATCAACTCCACCTATGAACCTTAAAGATCACCAGAAAAGCTTCATAATTTATTTAGATAATGCAAGTTATGTCAACATATCTTTTCTATAAGTATAACGTGATCCCGATTGTCAATGTTACCTGCCACAGGTAAATTTCAACATTAGAGAATTCCGTCGTTCTCCGTGAGTAGACTAATTGAGTGAAATTAAAAATTTGAAATAATGTTATGATTGCCTGGTTACCAATAGTTTATTTTTATTTCAGTGTTTGTCGTCAAGTGACGGAGCAGCAAGAGAAACTAGGTTTATGGTTGGAATATCTGGATAGTCGTAAAGAACTGGAATATCTGATTACACAGGATCGTCGTAAATTACAACAATTATTATGTGAACATGATTCTGGAAGAACTAAATCTGCAGCAGAATTACTCAATGATATAGAGGTAAGAAATATTAAACATACATTATGCAAGAGCTAAATCTGCCTATTGCAGGTCTTTCTTTAGGCCTGAAAGGTTATATAAACTATACTATTATTTAGACAGGTTCAACTTCCGATGGCATCAGATACCTGAGATTTTAACTAGATTAAAACGGTTCGCCATTTCAAAATTTGATTTAAAAATGGGAAAGCGAGGCTAAGTCTTGAATATACCAGTGCCCTGGTTACCACAATGCAAACATCTTGTCAAAACTACTAACCATCATAACTTGGCTCAAAATGAAGTAATTTGAATGAAATTTTCATTTTACATTATCTATTTTTGAGCTATTATAGCAAGAATAGTCAGATCTTTATCTAAATCTTCCATAATGTCCATTAAACATATTGTGTTAAACTCTGTTCTATTTCATCCGTGTATCAATATTTGTGTATCAATATTTGACCCGGGGGGGGGGGGGGGTGTTGGATGGCTGAATGGTATGGTTAGCATGTGAGCGCTGTATCATACGGTCTGTCATTGAGTCAACTGGCGGGGTTTCGATTCCCCAGTTGTACGTGACAAGCAGTAGGGTCGCCTGTCCAACCTCGTGGGTTTTCTCCAGGTCCTCCGGTTTCCATCCACTGCTTTGGGCGCAATATAGCCCGGTTGGAGCTGACGTGCCATTAAACAACATTTCATTTCATTTCCTTCCACTGCTAAAGATCTCTACGCGCAAGCGAATTGTTGAAATAAAATTGAATCATGTGTTAGTCCCGAAATGACCTAGTTTTTTGTGGAGTGGACATTAAACCCCATTTCTCTCTCTCTCTCTCTCTTTCAATATTTGACCAAGTTCTAATTTTATTTTTCAGGACATTAATTGTAATTTAGAAGTATATGAATCCAAACTTCAGTGCCTTTCTCAATTACGATCTCAACTATCCTGTTCATCAGATGACTCCGCCCAGCGAGATTATCTCGCTTCTATCGCAGATCTCCGCAATCAGTTATTCTCCTTCAGTAAACGGTGCCGTGACGCTAAACATAATCTAGATGATGAAGAATTGCGTGGAGATGAAGTGGATATTACCCAGTACCCTATAGCAGCTGCTACCGTTCTAGAACAGGCTGATTTCACTGATAAAATGTAAGTTCAAATTGTATTGTATTGCTAGAAACACAAGGAGCTGCTATGGTTGTGAGTTTTGATCTTTGGTAAATCAGGGATTTTTGCCCACCATGTAGGCTGTGGCATAATTGTTATTCAAACGTATCTGTTTGCATTGAAATGTTTCTGTTCACATTGCATAATTTGTGGGATCATGTTAGTTAAGCCATCAACAAGAATGTCCCAGGCAGGGACTGAGAAGAACCTTTGGGATTAATTCAACCAGGTTCTCTCTTATCAGGGGTTCTGTCTGGCGGCAAGAAATATATGACTACTCGTTGGGATGGGATGAAAACCCAGTTCCTCCTCTGCACATAAATGAACCCTTGACAGTTGAAACTCAAGAAAGGGAAGTAGAAATGCTGCTGTATGGACAAAATGTTCATACCATGTATTGTACACATAACCATAAAAAAAGATTAACATATGTTAGTCCCATAAATGCCATATGTTAGTCTCATAAATACCATATCTTAGTCCCAAAGTGACCATATTTTAGTCTCAAAATAACTATGTTAGTCTCATAAGTACCATGTTTGTCTCAGAAATGCCATATGTAGTCTCATAAATACCATATCTTAGTCTCAAAATGACCATGTGTTAGTCTCATACATATGATACGTTGAACTCAAAATGACCACATGTTAGTCTCATAAAAACCATATGTTAGTCTCAAAAATATCATAATGTCGATGAGACATTAAACCACAATAATATAAACATTTTGTATTTTTGTTTTACAGTAATTTAGATGTTGATGCAGAACTTGAATCGAAACCCAGTAAAAAGAAATCCTGGTTATCATCGTGTCCTCTACAATTGGCAGCTCTCATTATGACAGCAGGTCTAGTTTATCTCATGGATCCCGACGTCATCGACAAAATTACCAACTTCTCTGTTACAATCAATCCGGAGTTAAAATACGTTAGCGGCCCCCCTCCAGCATAATTATACAGATTTATTATTATAGCCGTAGATATGATCTACGCTTATTGTACATATATAATTAATTTCAAATGGTGCAAATTTTTTTCTCTCAATAGGTTGTGTTATGTTTGAGGAATGCAATTCAAATGATTTGTTTTCTCAAGGGGAATAACTCCTGTGCTATAAATGATCATTTGGTGCTGGCTTGAATGGAATATTTAGTTCTAATGAAATTTTTCGATATGATTTATTAAACTAAGGATAAGTAAATGTAAGATTCTAATTTTAATGATTCTATAAAAAGCTTATCTTATGTCTGTAAATCATATTTTAAAATTTCTCCTGTGCTACATTTTCTTTCAAGTAAGACTTGTTAATGGATTAAGAATTCTCAAATTGTTTTGAAATCCTTTAGTAGCAGGCTTGGAAATAAAATCTGAGGCACAACTGAATTTATGTCGGACATGTATCTAAAACACCGAAACGGAAAATCTCTGCCGGACTTTATGACAGGTACCAGAGAGATTTGTGCCTGACCATATCTGTAAAAGGTAGCCTATTTCCAGGCATAAATTATAAAACAACAACTCTGAACAAATAGTTTTATTTATGATAAACACAGACTTTAGATATAAAGACTGAATATATTATACAGTAAAATATTTGTGTCAAGAATTGTTGATTTATTTCAAACTACAAGGATTGCAATAAAAATGTCCTGTTAGGAGTTTGTTTGAAATAAAACAAAATATATGTGTTCAATACACATAGATGTTATTATTGATGTGCATATACTTGTAAGTTATTGAGTTATACATACATAAGTAATATAACAGTATGTATATATACAGATAAATAAATAAAATTATGAAAATCGTAAATTAAAAAAAAAAAAGAAATAAACTAGTAGGAGGGGTTAAGGATAGAACAGTGGTTCACATGTTGGATAAGAATATGATGGATCATGTAGCATTACATGTGTGATAGAAAAAAACAACAAATACATTAAATGTATGTTGTTGTTGAAAGAGGCTCAGGGGTGGCCTGTATGGAAAGAAATTCCATGTTGACGGAAATCTTCAAATTGTGGTACTTTTAACCTAAATGGGTTATTTGACTACATAAGTTTGAAGTTGCTCTCGTGAGTTTAAACATTTTCCAAAGAATGCCTGGCTCCCAGTGTTGTAGTAGATTGAACGCTTGTGTGTCATTAACATTGTGGAAAAGGGGTGCGCTACAAAGTCTCCTTTGGAATTTGGGAAAGCGTTAAAAGAGTTGATAGAATTAAGAATTACGTTAAAGAGAGCGAGATAAGAGATATTATCTACCAATGCCTATATAAGGATTAATATTGGTAAGATATTAAAAATATAAACAAATTAAAGATTGTTTATAGAATTATTCTAGGATAGAAAAGTCTAAAGAAAGGAACTTGTATAGTTTCACGTCTTGACTAGATACTTATTATAATAGAGGCCTAAGGCCCTAAGTTGTCGACGGTGTCGCAACAAAATATGGATGTATTCGAATAGCGTACTACAGAGAATAAAATTTAATACTGTCGGGTCATGAAAGGTAATGGATAGGTGGCATTGGATGTTCCAGAATTGGATAGGGACCCGGTTTCTGCCAAGCACCTGCCAATTGTAGGTGAGCTGATCCAAATGCGAGATCTTAGCTTTATGGACTTACGATATACTGGAAAAGTGGTATTTGGTGTTCACGAAAGCATACCCTGCTTTGTTTAAAACATCAGTCGTTACTAATAGCGAAATGTTGTGATGATTGAATATAAACCAAAATGGTGAAGTGAAATGAATTAGGGTTTAACGTCCTACTTTTCTGCACCAATAGGGCAAATGAAGATGGCCCAAACTGTATTGTGATGTAGTGATGCACATAGAGTACACAAATGGTATTAAAATAATACCCAAAAAAATATGGTAAAAGTTACCAAATATGGTTAAACTTACCAAATATGGTAAAACTTACCAAATATGGTTTAAATTGCCATCAATATATATTAACGCTTTATATAACAATGATTATATATTGCTAATTAATCTACCTAGAATAAAATGGAAGGAAGAAGAGCCAAGGGAAGGTAATGATAAACATGTGAACCCTGTTAAATACTGTAAATGAATCAAATTTATACTAAAAATAAATTGTGTAAATTTGAATTTTTAATATTTTTATTTTACTTAAATTGTAAGTTAAAATTTTTTTAAAATACATCAAAAGCATTTTCATCCGTATAATAAGCCCACCAATTTCATTTATAAATGTCCAGCATGACTTGTGCCATAATTTCATTAGATAATTTCATAAATTCATTTTTTCTTAGTCACTGCCAAATTAAAATAAATTGCAACAATCCAAAGTCTGATAATTATTAGAATTTTCATCATTTTGTTCTCGGAAATCATTCGATCCGTCTCATCATCAGTGATTATGTTGATATCAAAATTTATAGGTTTTAAAATTTACGATATATATTAATTTCATCCAATGGAGGCATTGGTTTTATGTCTCAATTAAAATTCATTAAATTAGTTTCATACTTTTTGATAAAGTCATCCAATTTTTATGCTAAAATCATTTATTTAACAATTTTTATACCTTTACGAGCATCATTTTTGTAATTAAAACAAAATAATAATTGAAATGAATTTGGATACTATTTTATGTACATTTTGGCTTGTGGCTTTGATCTGGGACTATGCTAGCTACCCTTAGTAGTATAGATGGAGTTATGCCTGTCGTATTACTGGATAATTGAGTCAGTTACCATGTCAACAGTTCAGCAACAATCTCCTGTAGTACTTCATTTCTGGAATTAATCAAACTCATCTCAGAATGACAGGTATAGCTTGATCTTCATCAAGGGTAGCTAATTTAGTAGTGGAGCAACCATTTTCAAGGTGTTTTATATATTAACAGTATTAAACAATTACTGATAGACATATAGGCATTTAAACAAATTAAACTGCTTTATTCTTCACCAAAAATTTTAAAATCTACTTGCGATTTCATTGTTAATTATTAAAACAGTTGAAATTTGTCTTGTGTGAAATTTGTTAAAGTATTTTATCTACAGTACATGTACTTACAAAAATTAGTATCAATAATATTATTATTAGAATTATGGTGCATTATAACACGATAAGGCCTTGTGTAATAAATGTACACAAAATTGAGTATGGGTTACTCGATTATGAATATTTATTACTCAATTATGAGTATTTATTACTCAATTACGAGTATTTATTACTCAATTACGAGTATTTATTACTCAAGTATGAGTATTTATTACTCAATTATGAGTATTACTCAATTATGAATATTTATTACTCAGTTATGAATATTCATAAATATTTATTACTTGATATTAATTCACCAATGATGTAAATAATCATATTATTATTATAAATATAGTTCTCATAGATAATGATTAAATGTGTAATATTGAAAAAGTTACACATTTTGGCAGCCATTATTTATAATTGACCTAGATATTGTATTAATTAATGGTACAGTATATTTATCATTTAATATGAATTAATTATCATTTCTGACACGTTTATATATTTTGATTCTTACATCGTGCAGCGACAGTTATAAAACTGTTTATTGTATGACTTAAGACATACATGTTAATGAACATGCACATGCATTTTAGTGCCTATGCATGTAATAATTTATCAGGATTATTAAAATGGCAGAGGATAACAGTATAGTACGAATAAAAATTAGGTATATTTTAAAAATTTATAAATTAATTTTTGTACTTTAGAGATAGGAAAAAGATATTTTGATAGCCATGTAAGCGATCTTTTATTCCAGTTTATTCAATCCTAATATCTAAAATTAACGACTTTTTACGATTAATTTGTATGAAGACATGCTGGAGGGAGGGTTGTATTGCTCCCTTCTGAAAGAGCCATTATTTGAATATGACTTATTCTAATATATTCAGAATAATGGAATGGTGGGAGGGTTGTATCGCGCCCCTCTGAAAGAGCCATTATTTGAATCATATGACTTATTCTAATATATTCAGAATAATGGAAGTTCTATTTAAATTTCTCCAACAGGTGTGGGTTGTATTGTTGGTGAGGACTTTTAGTCAGTCAATGAGTCGAGTCAGTTGTTAAGATTAAAAAGTTGTAAATATTCTTTGTATAAAGAAAAGATATAGAATTCTAAAATTGAAGCTCCCAAAAGTTTGTTGTTTTTTCTTTTTTTTAAATGTAGGATTTGTAACAAAAAAAAAATTAAATTTGCATAAAGTGTCTTACAAATCTGAATATGCATAATGAATGGAAAATTCTGAACAAAGTTGTGATATTAAATTCAAAAGATTTGAGAGTTGTGCTGAATTTTTAGAATTTTAAATCTTGCATGTATATTTTAATGGGATTAAGTCTTTACAGTTAGAATTGTTAATGTTGTATTGTTTACTATTTCTATTTCTAGAAATATATAACTGATATTTTAGTGCAGATACTGTTGCCCTTTTTCTGGTTTTCCTCGTATTAAAACAGACACCATCTTCACAACATCAAGTTGTTACCATGTGTTTTCATACTTTGACTGTGTTAGCCGACATGGTCATTGAAAGGTATATGTGTATATACCTTTAATAGTTAGCTGAGTAGAAGAAGTTGACAATATGCAGTTACAATGTGTTTTGATACTTTGACTGTGTTAGCTGACATGGTCATATATATATATATATATATATATATATATATATATATATATATATATATATACACCTTTCAAAGTTAGCTGAGTAGATGAAGTTTACAATATGCAATTACTATTAGGTGAAGAGACTTAGTTGACAATATGCAATTTCACAAAGAGACTTAGTTAACGTTATGCATTTACGGTATGGTCAATAGACTTAGTTGCTTGGAGACATAAATTTGTAACGAGCCCTGTGATTGTTGCAATTTGTTAGTTTTGGATGTCATTCCAATAGCTTCTGCATTGCAGCAAAGATACCGAACACTGTCATGATAATATGACAAGTATTTTGCAATAACTTCAACATTGCAGCAAGAACAGCTAACATAGTCATGGTACCATAAATATGTTGTAATAACTTGACGTTGTGAAGATGAAACGACTATACAATGTATATAATATAGCATTATTTTCAGGGCAGTTATTTCTCTATCTATGTAAGTACCACTACCTCTAGTCTATATCTATCATATCTATGTTCTACCTACTAATTTATATATATATATATACCACAAATATAGACTTAACTAATATATTTCATATTATGTAAGTTTGCTTGAAATCTGAAGGGTCTTAACCCTTTAACCGTCGGACTATGGTCATGACCTATAAGTAAAAATGACAAAAAATGTTAAAATATTTTATATCACTGAATAGAGGAATTCAAGATCTTTCCAAAAATATATACATTTGTATGATTTTTTCTTAAATTTAAAGAATTACAGGATGTAACTATATGCTTTTCCTAGTCAAACCCCAAAACAAACCGATGGTTCAAGGGTTTAGGAACCCGTGGCTTCAATTTGTTTTAGAGCGAGTCACATGTTTGTTTAGATAATCAGATGTGGGCTTCAAGTTTGAAGTTCAAATTGGTATCATGCATGCTAGAATGCTACAAAATGTTTAGGAAATTTGGCCATCAAATGTCTAGAAATTTTATATGAAAACTTTTAAAAATTTCTATTAATATAATTAGTTCTACTTTCAATTTTCTTTAGATATAAATACAGGTAAACATCAGGATAATTTGTGTCATATGCTTTTTATGTCCGTGTAATGTCAGTTTTTTCTGGTTGTCTTTTTATTTCTTCAGTATTTATTAAGTTAAGATTTCTTTTGGTACCGGTATCACTTGGTATTTTTCTTGTTTTTTGGTTAAAATTTAATTTTTGCTTGGTGTTTTGTGGCAAATACATTCATTTGAAATGTAAAATGTATTATTCGGATTTCTGCATGAAAAGAAAAAAGAAAATGAAGCAGAATTTAAATATTTTTAAAGCATAAAGATAATTAGTTTTGAAAAATTTTAGATTTTTATATTTGTAATTTGATATGCACTTTTTTCACCTCATTAATGAACGACTATGAAATACGGCACAAAAACAGGTACAGTGCTCTGATTGTATGCCCCTCCCCACGATGTGTTCATACGTATACATTATCATTTTGGATGAATAATGTAGAAATTATGAAAATTATTTGGTTATATTGAAACCCAAATACATGTATCATTTCTAATAAATGTATAAAATATATAATATATTATGCTAAATATTTTCACGAGGAAGAAAAAAAAAAGCTAAGAAAAAATTAATAAATGAATTACCTAGTTAGAAAATAAAAAAAAGACAAGGATAATTTTGTGTTTGTTTTCTTTTATGAATTGGATATTTAACCTAAGATTTGGATGCAGCAGACATTGTTGATAGATTACATCTAATCAATGTCATATATATTACATTGGCTTAAACCATGGCTCTTGTTTCAGCACTATTTGGCAATCGTGGTTAACAGGTTATTATAGGGTTGGATGGCCGCCTTAAACTCGTGTGTTTTCTACTTGTCCTAAATCCCATGTTATACTTGACAAGAAGTAAGTCGCTTTCTTCACCTCCTGAGTTTTCAACATGCCCTGTGATTCCTCCCAATATCTTAAATCGCTCTCTGCAAAGGGTATACTGACAACATAGGACGTAGGGTCGCCTTCCTAACCTCACAGTGTTCCTCCGGTTTCCTCCCACTGCTAAAGATGACTACATGCTTGCAATTATTAAAGAAAAAATTGCACCATATGCTAGTCCAGAAAAGGCCTAGTTTGTGTTGAGTGCAGTAAAACTACATCTCTCTCTCTCTGATCGATTCCCCGGTTGTACTGACAAGGAGTAGGGTCATCTGTTCAGCTTCGTGGGTTTTTTCTGGGTCCTCCAGTTTCCTCCCACTGCTAAAGACCCCTACGTGTAAGCGAATTATTGAAATAAAATTGAACCATATGTTAGTCCCAAGGTATTGTGATAGACCAAGTGAAGAATTTTCCTGTCAATCAATTTAGAATAAACAAATGATTGAAGATTAGTTGTTTGGGAAATAAAAGAAAAAAGTGTCTCAGATCCCAAACAGTGGAGAGGCCTTCACATCCGTTGGCTAGAATTAGCTAACTTTGGTAACAGTCGGGTTATAACTAGCGTATTAATGTGTGATCAAGACCATATTAAAAGTTTCATAAAAATCTTCAGCAGTATGTTCACTTTGAGGTCTTGTGTTCACAATATTGTGCACCTGAAAGAAGCCTTGGTAGTCGAAATTGGAAGTAGACAAGGGTGAAAATGCTGGTTGTCAGGGTAACTATTTTCTCATAGCACACTGTTAGTGCAGAAATATAGAACATTAAACCCCATTTTATTTTGACACAAAACGGAACTGAAAATGCTTAATTGTAACCATTAAAGGATTAACCTTTAAAGGCCACATTAGATGAAAAATCGAAATTTCATGTACGTATAGCCAATGGTTACTATATCGACTTTACGGCAAGCAGGGGTGGATTGGGGCCGGGAACCGGCCGGGGCTCCCGCGTCGGAGGGGGTCGGGTGTTTCAGCAGAAAAATGGTTTTTAGACGAACTGGGCAAAATTATTTTTTTCATTTTTTGTCCAATAGCCCAGTCCACCCCTGATGGCAAGTTCACACCATTCTGATTTAAATTAATTCGGCTGTTAAGATTTAAGCAAAATAATGGTGGTGGGGCGCTGTGGTTTTTTTCCAGTTCCAGGTTTACCATAATGCAAAAACTGCAGCTGAAATAAGGGTGACACAAAAGGTGGCTAAACAAAACAATAAGCAACATTTACAATTATTGTATTGATAACCTTGGGAATATAACCACTAACCATACGGGTAGCCTATAAATTGCATATTTCAGGCGAAATAAATAGCAGCAATTTATTATCAAACATTTTAATTTTTTAAATTGATGCAAAAATGTTATTGTTCTTTTAAAGCACGGAGCAGAACAGTAGGACGTTTAACCCAATTTCATTTCATTTCTTTTAAAGCATAAATTGCCTATTGAAATTATTTGTGAGGGTGTTTATTTGTGATATAAGGGAGGCAACTCCATTTTAGTACAACTATAATTATTATTATTATTACAACGTGTGGACACTCAAATTTTAGAATAGAAATTATCATTTTATGTCATGAAGGTTGTCGATAAAATGTATCTTGTAAATTAACGCATTTAGCTGAGGCAGAGTATAAAACAAATTCTTGAAGGCGGAGAGCAGCAAAGGGTTAATGTCATGATTATCCCCCTTTAACTATTCCTCAGTAAAGAAGTCAAATATGCTGCCATCTCTCAACCAATGAAAACGCCGTATGGAATGTAACTAGGACGCGCTTGAGGTGTATTTTACAGACAGGTGTCCGGGCACATCTTATTTTCGTGGATACAGGTAAAATATGATGCTTTATTTATTTTTCTAAACAACAAACACACGAGAAAGACTTCTGTTACATAACTGCGTAAGACGTAAGTTATAATTCTCAGGTAGCAGAAAGCGATGATGTGATGATGACAGTGACAACATTTTATTTAATTTAGGAAAACAGAAGGCGATTGCAACACAAACAAACGTAAACGACCATGTCAATTTGTAGTTAGTCGATAATAGTTATTATCGATTGATTGTTTAACAATACATTGGTAGTCATCACGACTAATCAAATATTTTTTTTTTTTACCGTATTGTTAATATAGTCCATGAATATGGTACCATAAAAAAACAACCCATTTAAATTTAATGCTAATTTAAATTTAATTGAGCATATGACCAGCTGTCAGATCTGAGATATAAAGAAAATGTTTGCGGGGTAAAACGCCTTCTCAGCAATATTGCCATGGCAGAGTGGTCAAATCTTGCGTAGAATTTAAAGGAACTAAACCCAGCGGTTTCATTAAGAGCCGGCTGCCGACGAATTTCCCCGCTAACTATGTCCTATCCGTGTATTTGTTTTTGTGTAAATTTTGTGTGGTGCAGTCCCCCTGCACTTACTATTGTTACTTAGTTTCATGCGCCGGCTATATTTTATTATTATATACATCTGACAATTTGTTATTGTTAAATATAAATGTACTGGTAGTAATATTTTAATATGTAATATAGAACGAGTAGCTGGAAGTTTACAAACTGCACGCCCAACGGTTATCCAGTACTGTAGTGAAGTTAAAAAGTATGTGATAATCAAGAAACAGGCATCCACTCTATTCAAAATCTTAACCATTAATTACATGTACATTTATACCCAATATAAAAAAGTTATGAGGCTTATCTCTTTAGGCCTTACTATTTGATATACTTTCTTTCGAAAACTGTCACTATACCGGCTAGTTTTCAAACATTATATATATCGGTAAACTGACATGGAATAAAATATGTAGCAACTAGTCGACCCTACACTAAGTGGTGGCGCTTGCTGTTAAACTGCGAAGAATGTTCATTTCTTATCACAGTTATTTGATTCTCGGCTGATTTGAATATGGTATACAATTCTTGTTTATTATGTCAGCCAAAATGACGAAGTTAGCTGAATCGAGAGAATCTTTCTAGTAGAAGCAGGCGTAAATGAAATGACTTTCGGTCAATTTGGACTGTTCACGTATTTCAATGAACATAATTGATTAGAAATTCAATGTTTTGAAAAAAGAATATAAATCACTTTATAACTTATACATTCATATCAATATTAATATGTGCTTTTAGACCGATTTTCATCTATTTTAACATTCCAATGAATAGAGTCATACGCCCTTTAATTTGAATACTCTCTATGATGTCAGAGGATTACCCATTGGAAATGCAATCTGATTAAAATACAAAATGTCGAAATATAAAAAACGAAACAAAATAAGATCTGTATTTTAATCAGATTGTTGGAAATTGATTAATCCTTAAAAAATGAAAGTGTCAGAAATATTTGAGTAAAGTTGTTAGGATAATCTACTTATCAATATCATGTAGATTTTGTAAATTGATATATGTATGTACTGGTACACGAGTGAAAGTATGTAGATTCAATATGTACGCTCAGTAGGCCCTATAGATTTACAATGTACTGAAAACAAACCACCCTAGAAATCTTAGTGAAACTTTAAACAATGCCACATGTTCAAAAAAGAAAAATCGTCTAAATCACGTTGTCTTCCAACTTAAAATCAAATTGTAGAAAGGAGTGTATTCAATTTGATTAAAATACAGATCTATATTTCGTTTCATTTTTTTATACTTTCGATGGCCTACACTAAATGAAGATATGACCAGTTATACTTATAGAGCGACTTTTGATCCTATGACGTCAGACATTGATTAATCAATCAGCATTGACGTTTCTAGTGGTTTACCCACAGTTCTGTGTGTAAAAAGGCCAAGAACTCGTCATAACAGACTGTTTCATTGGCTAATCCCTCCCACCATCCAGAACACGTCAATGATAACAACTCTTCCAGATCCTAGTGTAGTATTAGTAAAGACAAGAAAAAAACAAATTTTGAACTATAAAATGAAATGAAATAGGATCTGTGTTTTAATCAGATTGGAGTTTATTGGGATTAATTACATAGCCAGTAACTTCGCAGGCTGTATGCACACCTTTTAATAAAATCTTGGGAACCTTGCCATGTAACAATGCATGGGGGGCAGTATAGATCTGTCAGGCTTGAATCAAGACAAGTTTTTTTTTATTCAATTTAGCTGGTTTTACCATTGCAGTAATTGGACATGTTTATACTAGAGTACATAATTTAGGTACCATACAGTAAGACATTGTCTATAGAAACATGATTCTGGGAAAATGGAAACATATATTTCTCCAATAAGATTACATAAGACAACGGTACAGATCTATGTTCTTCATGAGAAATAGAGGGGGTTGATGGGTTGGATGGCCGAATGGTTAGCAAGTGCGCGCTGTATCATAAGGTCTGTAATTGAGTCAACTGGCGTGGTTTCGATTCCCCGGTTATACGTGACAAGGAGTAGAGTCATCTGTCCTCTGGTTTCCTTCCACTGCTAAAGAACCCTACATGCAAGCGAATTATTGAAATAAAATTGAACCACATGTTAGTCCTGAAATGACCTAGTTTGTGTCGAGTGGACGTTAGACCCCCATCTCTCTCTCTATAGAAATGCAACAGAAACAAGCAAAACTCTTTCTAAATTCTAGTATATTTTTCAGGTAAGATAGTGTGAGACCAGCAACATGACGGCTGGTTCTATCATTGTTCCTACCATAATACCCTTACGACCACCTGTACCTGGACGATCAAAGCTTGCCATAGACTCAAACACCAGGATAGAAATTAGCTCAGGTATGGCAAATATAATTTAAGATTAATTAATATTTATAATAAATTTTTGAGATGTAAAGTAGAAATTAGCTCAGGCAACAGAAATATAATTTAAGATTGATTAATATATATGATCAATTTTTGAGATGTGAAGTAGAAATTAGCACAGGCAACACAAACACAAATAAAATTTAAGAAGAATTAATTTGGATGTAAGTTAGACCATTTTGGGTTAATTTTTTGCAAAAATTTGACGCAATTAAAAAGTTATGTGTGTAAATTGTATTAAGAAAGTGAATGTACATGTATGTATAAGCTAAGTGTAATAGTTTTCTACTTTTGTTTTGCAGATTCACTACATACAACTATATATTATACCATAAATGGAAGTAAACCAGAACCATTTCAGCGTATAGGAGGACAAAAGACTACGATCCAATATAGATGTCCCTTTACGTTACCTGCAGGTAGACATACAGTTAAAGCTGTAGCTGTCTCAGAGTAAGTTTATTTCTTAAACATACATTATGGGAGATTAGATAAAGAGTAAGTTTATTTCTTATAAACTTTATAGAACCGCCGAGGGTGGGGTTGTGGATGCACGTAGTATTGTAAGGTCTGCCATTGAGTCAACTGGCGTGGTTTCGATTCTCCGGTTGTATGTGACAAGGAGTTGGGTCTCGTCTGTCCAACCTCGTGGGTTTTATTGAAATAATATTGAACAAAATGTTAGTCCCGAAATGACCTAGTTTGTCTCAAATGGACGTTAAACCCTGTTTCTCTCTCTATATATATAAAATGACCAGGTTGTTGACACATTGTATCACACTGGTGTACACTTCTTAACACTTCTGTCTTCATTAACTGCCAGTCATATAATTCTGAATAGATTTTTACTTTCTTTTGGGGGGTTGGATGGCTGAATGGTTAGCGTGTGCGCGCTGTATCATAAAGTCTGTCATTGAGTCGACTGGCGTGATTTCGAATTCCCGGTTGTACGTGACAAGGAGTAGGGTTGCCTGTCCAACCTCGTGGGTTTACTCCGGGTCCTCCGGCTTCCTCCCACTGCTAAAGACCCCTATACGCAAGCGAGTTATTGAAATAAAATTAAACCATATGTTAGTCCCGAAATGACCTAGTTTGTGTCGAGTGGAACGTTAAACCCCATTTCTCTCTCTCTCTTTACTTTCTTTTTGTAAATTGATGCATAAAAAGTTATTAGTTATACTAGTGTGTATTATTATATTGAAGTAATATTTATATTGTAGGGATGGCATGAGAGAGAGTAATGTTGTTACTAAGACATTTGATGTGGATTTTGTTGAACCACCACCCCGTCCACCAGAAGATGATGATCTCGGTTTTCAATACGATCTCGATTTAGAAAGATCAAAGGTATCAATATAATGAATAATTTTGAATAAATTCAGAACTGCAGGGAAGATAAATTGTCTTTAGATTCGTTTTGACAATAACAGCTAAAAGGAGCAATCTGATATAAAAATTTGGATAAAAAAATAATTTCAGTTTTATTTAAAGATATATTATGTAAGATTTAGATAAAGAACTGACAGTTTTTGCTATAATAGTTTAAAAATAGATAATGCAAAATGAATGTATTGAAAATTGAATTGAAATTACTTTATTCTGAGCGAAGTAATCACTGTTTGTAGTTTTGACAAGATGTGGCATTGATTGTTTATTATCATAACCATGGTGCTGATCATTCCAGTCTTAACCTTGCTTCTCCATTTTTAAATTAAATCATTAAAAGGCCGAACCGTTCTAATCTACATAAAATCGGAGCCATCCAATGGCATCTAGAGTTGATTATTGTCTTGTAATGTTAATTAATGTCTAATTAATAATTTACATAACATTTAAGACCTAAAGAAAGACCTGCAATAGGCAGATTTAGCTCTTGAATACTCTGTCTTTAACAAAAAATCCCATACATCACAATATTACACGCATCACATGTAATGGTATTCTCGCTAATCAGTCGTAATATGACCTTAGTATTGTGTTGACAAGATATTAAACTCCTCACCTGTGTATTATAATATACCTGTACATAATATACACATTGGCGTGCACGTGAAAGACCCTTGACAGTTGGAATTCAAAATAAAAGCAGGTTGTAGCAAGGCTGTCTGTCCAATATTTACCTAATCATAGCAAATTGTATGGCATATGTCCGTCTTTATTATCCCAGTTGGTGCAGAAAAGTAGGTTGTTAGACATGTTTTCATTCACTTCAGCATATTATTTAATAAACTATTTTCCTAAAATTTCAGAAGAAAAAAAATCGTGTCAAGGTACTGTATTATATATATATGCAGTAGTAAATTTAAATTTAAATGCTTAGGTTTAATTAATCTTATCAAATCATGTTCAGAAAACATTAGAATCTAAATTTGTATTTCTTTGTAAGCTAGAGATAGGCCTATATCATAGTAATTTAAGTATATTTAACTATAACTAATATTTGATTTAATATGAAATTTACCTTTATTTTAAGCAGTGGGGTTGGATAGCCGATTGGTTAGCATGTGCGCATTGTATCATAAGATCTGTCATTTGAGTCAGATGGCGTGGTTTCGAATCCCCAGTTTTACGTGACAAGGTGTAGGATCGCCTGTCCAACCTCATGGGTTTTCTCCAGGTCCTCCGGTTTCCTCCCACTGCTAAAGACCCCTACGCGCAAGCAAATTTTTGAAATAAAATATCACCATGTGTTAGTCCCAAAATGACCTAGTTTGTGTCGTGTGGGTGTTAAACCCGATTTCTCTCTATCTATTTCATTTGTTTAAAATGTACGATAAGGATCAACCAATGAATGAATATATCGGATATCTAATTAAATATGAACTTTAACATCATTATATCTATGTTAAACAGTAAATAAATATTAGTTGATCTGGCGATTCACTCTTCATATAGCTGAGAGAACACAAGTTATTGACAATGAATATTTACTCTGAAGATTGATCCTCCTCATGACGTTGATTAATAATTTACAATATACACAATTAGAAACTGATTATTTGTCTTGTTGGATAGATAGAAGTTGTTTGTTATCACCTCTGACCCGTGTTGATTGACTTGCTATCAATATTTAATAAGTTAATAAAAGCTTGTTGTATATAATCTGTCTAGGGTTTAATCTAGTTATAGAAGTAGATTATTAATATTTGATGGTATTACTCACATATTTACTTTATAAAAACAAATATAGAATTTGTTAGCTTGAAAGAATTTAAAACTGACAATTGGATCGGCCCAGGTCCAGACTAATTTGCATGTGCATGTTATTATTTTATTGCATTCTTCATTTATCAAAAGATATACGTACTTCCTAGTTCAAGAATTTATAACTGTGTGAATAGGATAGACCCCCCCCCCCCAACCCGGGTGAGGCCCAAAAGAGTTTAGATTGGGTCAAGAGTCCTTGAACAAATCCATTGGAGGGTGGGTCAGGGTGGGGAATGTTTATCTATATGTTCACAGGCAATGCTACGGACATCAGCTTTTCCACCTACAATTCATTGAATTCCAACTATTAATGGTTCTTTTACATACATGTCAATGTTTACAATGATGGACCTAGTTCTTCATGCCTTGTCTGTTGCACAGGAACTACACCTGACACCTGGCATGAAAAATCCCAACTGTTGCTTCACAAAGATACAAGATAGTGGCTCAAACTCGTGTTTCTTCTCAAATTTCGCATATTTAGCAGAATCACTCACATTGCACACCAAAAATAGTTCCCGGTAAATCATCTAATGGGCTGTTTTCGAATGAACTTTTGATGTGAAGATGTGGAAAATGTTCCAAGGATCATTAATATGTAGCTCATTCGATGAACCGATGCCTAATTGTCGAGAAATCTGCAGCATTTCATTCAAACAATTCCAGCCAATCAGGAGCCACTGGGGGTGGAGCTTAGGAATCAATTTAAGACTAATTAATGGCCGGCAAATTTTCCCAGAGATAATCAAGGGGTAAACTAACCTCTGGGAGCCAAGATTGAGCTATATCTAGGCTAGTAGCATTTTTAATATTGAGAAATATTCCCCCATTAAACATAAACACACAGAGTTCATATAAATCAAAGCCAGACCTTATATAAAATCATTCCAATACCTTTAATTTTTGTTTCAGATTGAAGTTAAAAGAGCAGCATCAAAGATAATGACGTCACCAAAATCGGCTTGGACTGACGTTAATTCACTGAAACACAGTCAACAGAGAAAATCAGGTAGTGTATTATTCATATTTTACATGCCCTCATGTAATACAGACCTAGAATGTAGTCTCTTCTGACTGGTCCATCTGTTGGTTCATCCCAACTTTCTTGTAAACACATTGTAGTCTATATCTGTTGTACAGGGCTATTTATAGATTCTATTTTGTGAAAGTTGAATCTCTAAAGGAAATACAAATCCAAAAATGGTTCAGTTCCATTCAGTATTTACAAAGATATGATAAGTTGAAAATTTTACAACATTTGCCATCCTCTGTAGCCGTGATGGGTAAAATCTTTTGATTGGCAGTTTCAAATCAAACCCAGGATTTTATCTAATTTTCATAATTAAATGTTAAATAATAAATTTGAGTATATTTGATATTGTCTTAAAAACATGTGATTATTTTGACACAAGAAACAAATTCAAACTGAATCCACGCAGTGAGATGATGTGAAAAATGAGCTATTGTCTTCTTTATTTTATTACAGACATGCGAGTAACAGGTAGCTCACACCGAAGACCTCAATCAGGAACACGATTTCTCAATTCTAGAATGGGTTATGGCACCGATAGGAGTCACAGAACTGAGGTAAGTCAAGTGTTTAATGCCACACCGAATTTTCTTTATATAGAAATAAATGTATGTATATGTGCCTATATATAATATTGATTGATCAGGCCCAAATAAAAAATTCTAGTGTTTACAGTTACCCTAACGACCAAAATAGCTGACTCAAAACTTTTTTTTCTCATTTCCCAGGCTCCTTAACTCGGCTTTGGCTAAAGCTATTTTTTAAGACCAGCTCAATTTTTGTGCTGAGATGTAAATAAGGTTAGGGCACGTGATTGTTGGCGAGATTGTAGGTTAGGGTTAGGGTAAGCATTGGGGCTAGGTCCAGGGTTAGGGTTAGGGTTGGGATTAGTGCTAGCCCAGTTTACATCTTGTGACCTATGGCGAAAAATTGAGCTGGCCTTATCATTTAGCACTTACAGCTTTGGCATGGAATTTCTGATGACAAATTCTAACACTGATATTTCAGTATAATTTTCTAGAAATTGATAATACAAACCCCATCAAAAACAAAAATAAATAAATAACAAGATTTTCCGACCTACCTTATTTTTGTGGCCAGATAACCATAAACACAGGTATTTTTTTTATTTCTTTTTTTCCTCTATCTCACAAGGAAAGATCAGTAATGTTATATATAACACAATAAATGAACTGCAAATCCAAATATATCATTTATTGCATTATTTGTCCTGGGTGTCGTGAAAAATATATCAGATAATCTATAAAACAATTAAACCATCGAATGAACCTCCACAGATCCCAAATAGCAAATCAGGAAAAAGAATGATACCATTGAGTATGCATTTGGATGAATGTGGTGGGGATGAATTCAAAGTTTTAGTGATGTATGAACTAAATGGTTTTAATAATGTGTGTGTGTATAAATAACTAAATTAAAGAAAGACACCAAATTACTAATTTAACGGCTAGTGCTTTCTGTTCGTACTGAACATCTTTTAAGAATATAAATATGAAAACACTGCCACATAATGACTTTGAAGTCTGAGAGAGAAATTTTGTTGAATGTACACTCATTGTTTTGTATTTTTAGCCGTTAGATGGGTTAGATTTAGCTAGAAGTGATTCCAGACATGGTAGAAGACGTGCTCCACCTGATAATACAACACAGGCCTTGAGGCTCCAACGAGAAACAGATTTTCTCAAGTACGGCAAACATTTGTAAAATTCATATAGCTAACTGTAATTTAGTTTTGATACTTTTGAGTAGTAGGTTGAGGTCCAGGGGTGGTTTTGGGAGTAGTGGACGGAGGTTGAGGTCCAGGGATGGGTTTGGGAGTAGTGGATGCAGATTGGGGTCCTGGAATGGTATGGGAGTAGTGGTTGCGGTCCCAGAATTCTTTTGGGAATAGTAGACACAGGTTGGGGTCCCGGTTTGGTTTGGGAGTAGTAGATGGAGGTCGGTGTCCTGGGATGGTTTGGGAGTAGTGGACGGAGGTTGGTGTCCCGGGATGGTGTGGGAGTAGTGGACTGAGGTTTGGAGTCCAGAATAGTTTGGGAGTAGTGGATGGAAGTTGCGGGCCCGGGATGGTTTGGGAGTAGTGGACTGAGGTTGGGGGTCCACGATGGTTGGGGAATATGTCCTGGTTTCCCCTTGTTAAGGTTGCAGGACAAGAGGGCCTAACGGGGAAATGCGTCTAATCATTTGGATGTCAAGGAAAACCGAGGTCCCTTACACGCCATTGACAGCAAATTAAAGTTCTGCTGACAGTTGTAAATGGAAGCTTTGATGTCTGAGCAAAATTCCCCCCGTCGTACTCTGCATTGTGTTTGCCTGTCTACATTGCATGGATTTAGTGAGAAACATGCAATCTGCTGATACCAGTAGGACGTTCAACCCCATTTCAGTTCATTTGATTTCTGCACAAGGATATAAAGGGTATATACAAGTTATGATTCTTTCGGAAGTTATATAATGTTACACAATAGCTAGAATTTCTCATTATAAAGTACGATTAATCACCATTTCTCATTATGACCCACTTTATTTAAGTATTGTATCATATTTCATGACAAACCAAATAATATATTATCAGTTTGTTGGATTTTTCTAGATGTATATATTGTTTTGGTTTTTTTCTAGATGTATATATTGTTTTGGTTTTTTTCTAGATGTATATATTGTTTTGGTTTTTTCTAGATGTATATATTGTTTTGATTTTTTCTAGATGTATATATTGTTTTGGTTTTTTTTTCTAGATGTATATATTGTTTTGCTGATCGTCCGTCTGATCCATTTTGTCGATATTGTACAACATGTGGAAATACCTTACCTGATATACCTAAACGTCTGACACCAACTGAACCTGGACAGGTATATTTATTATTCAATACCTTCCATTTCAATTTATGGCTCATATTAAAGCTGCTGAAAGTCGTTTGAGAGATTGGGGAATCCCTTGCAAACTACAGTATTATAAAAGTTTAATCTGTAAAACGAATGTCATTCCCAAATTGTTACCATCCCATACAGTAATTACAAAGATATAATGAATGGAAATGGGATACGGTTAATTGTATCCAGGCCAGGAAATTATTTATCGTTGATATTTTGATTTTGTTTTCTTAATAGAAACTTAAATAATCAATCTGAGTGCAATTTAGCGTGGATTATGTCATGGAAAATTTGATTTTTTCTGAAAAATGAAAATGACTTTGTCTATTAGTATACAATTATTCATGCAGTGACAGATTTATTCAAATCCGGAATAAAATTTTCACAATATTTACTATGAAATATTTTTTTACTAGAAATAGAAGAAACTCATATGTCCAATTATATTTAACTCATATATTCATTCATATTTAACTCGTATATTTAATTATATTTAACTCATATATTTAATCATATTTAACTCATATATTTAACTCATATTTAACTCATATATTCAGTCATATTAACTCATATATTCAATTATATTTTTAAATATAACTCATATTTAATTATGTTTAACTCGTATATTCAATTATATTAGTATATTCAGTTATATTTAACTCATATAATTAACTTGTATATTTATTTTTACAGATGGGAACGTGTGTATATTGTAAGTCAACAGTTCCAATGAATACATCTGCATGCATTATTTGTGAAGGACCAATCAAAGTACAGAATCAACCTCAGTCCAGTGTACGATTGGCAGATAAACTTATTTGTACGCTATGTGGAACTGCCAATCCGTCCAGTCTTGTTGCATGTGTGACTTGTAATACAAGACTCCCTACTTCTGCTCAACAGGTAGATTTGGATTCATATTTTAGTTGAATATTCATACCCAGATTAAAGACTATTCCATTAATATTTTAGGATTCTTGCACAATATTTGTTTAAGTTATTAAAATCAAAATCACTCCAATTAGTCTAAAGTTATTATGTTTAGAGAGAAATGGGTTTAACGTCCACTCAACACAAAATAGGTCATTTTGGGACTAACACTGCACATAGAAGCAGTGGGGGAAAACTGGAGGACCCAGAGAAAACCCAAGAGGTTGGACAGGTGACCCTACATCGAAACCACGCCACTTGACTCAATGACAGACCTTCTGATCAACATGTACGCGTTAACCATTAGACTGCCCAACCCCCCCATTTTGTTTAGAAAATTGTTCTAGAAACCTAGAAGGTAGTGTCGTTGTGGCTAACAATCTCTGCGGCTGTGTCTCGCCTCAAACACTGTATTACCTATGCAAGTTGTGGGTTTGATTCTATGCTTGTACAGTGTACTTGACAAGAGATAGTTCGCCAGGCTTATCTGGACAGTTTTCATCAATTTATAGAATTAGAAATATATTACATAAGTACCAAAATATCCCACCAGTATTTAGTGTTTGGATGTTAAGCACTATTTCTTAACCTACACTAAAATTATCACATATCAAGACATCTTTACCACCAAAGCATATAATTGTGTGTGATATCAGGTATTTTGTAACAAAGTACTATATTACCAAGTATTCTGTAACAAAGTGCTACATTACCAAGTATTCTGTAACAAAGTGCTATATTATCAAGTATTTTGTAACAAAGTGCTATTTAACCAAGTATTTTGTAACCAAGTGCTATATTACCAAGTTATTGTGTGTGATATTAAAGTTTTATTTTTTGGATCAGAGTGCTATATTAAATGGAAAGTCAGCTCCACCACCAGTGTCGAGTCCAGATTCTCAATATCTACGATGTAATAAATGTAGCCGTGTGAACAGTGGTGATGCTAGATACTGTGATTGGTGTGGTTGTAAGGTAGGTTGTGGTAGTTTTATAATTTTACAATTAGAAGTTACATAAACTTAGTCTTGTTATTCCACCTACAACAGTGGATGCAGAGAGGGGGTTTTCACACCACAACTATATTAAAAACAGTTGACGTTCAAATTTAAAAGTAACCTACCTCATTGACCTCATGCTTATAAAAATGGAAGGTCGGAAAGCATAAATTTTGGATTTGTCAGAGCATTTGATCAGTGGAGTCTTTAAAAGGATGTGGCTGTAAAGTAATCTATCTTATAAACAGTTTTTGTTATCTGCATTCATTCTCTCCATAATGTGAACTTTTGGACATTCAAGGAGAGAAAATAATATTCTTGTGTACTAAATAAGGACTTATTAGACATTTATTTTCATTTTTATTTAACAAACATATGAAAAAAAATGATATATAAAATTTGGCTAAAACTTTCTGAATTGGCTAATAAAATTTTGATTTGGCTAAAAATTTGGCTAATGGTTTTAAGAGTCTAGGCCGGTCACTGCATTATAACAACAAAAGGGCTATATTTTAGTTAAAATAAGGCGAACAATTTTGAGTAAATTCTTAACTTAAGTCTGAGAATGTTTTGTGAAACCGGTTTAAATTATACAAGAACAGGTTGATTAATAAAATAATTGTGTGTTTAATTTTAGCCTTCTGCTAGCCCTGGTATGTTGCAATGTTCAACATGTGGTTCCAGTAATAATCCTTATAGTTCATTCTGTGGTGGATGTGGTACTACAATAGAGGCACCAGGTAGAACAGTCTACAAGTAAGTCCAAACTATAATTAATCAATCACCTTCTTTGAGCAGCATTTAGCAATTGACATATATGTAAAAACACAAAAACATAATATTGAACACAATTACTATTTTAATTTAAGTTAAACCCCATGTCGGGGATCACGTGGCTAAGTGGGTAAGACGCTGGCTCGCTAGCCTGGAGGTTGGGTGTTCGATTCCTGCATTGGCTTAGAAAGTTCATCCAGATTTTCCGGCGTGGTTCCCCCTTGTCAGTGATGCAGGACGGAGGGCCCGACAAGGACAGCTGAGGTCCCGTGTATACATTGGAATGCACGTAAAAGATCCCTTGGCAGTTGAAATTCAATATAAGAGTAGGCAATAGTGCCGCTGCCCGGGCAAAATTTCCCTCATATGCCAGGCGTATGCCTGTCTTCATTAGCCCAGGTTAGGAGCAGAACAGTAGGACGTTAAACCCCATTTCATTTCATTTAAACCCCCTTGTCTCACCCTCTCTCTCTCTCTCTCTCTCTCACCCTCTCTCTCTCTCTCTCTCTGAATCTAAACATTTTATGGAAATTTCGTCTGAAAATGTTCATATTTGTTTTTCAGAATGGATGGTACAGGCAAAGTAAGTATCATGTATTTTTATTAAATTTGAATATTTGTACAAGTTTTATCCCATGTGGATGTTTCATCTATTGTTTACCTTACAACTTTTTATATGAGAAGATGTCAACTCAAAGCTGCTGTTGCTGGTTGTCGTTTGCCTTTTCCATATAATATCTAATTTTCCATAGTTTAATCCTCGCTGAAATGTACTCAAATTGATTATTTAAAATGTCATTAAAGATGCATTATGTAAGAGCTAAATCTGCCTATTACAGGTTTTTATTTTCACTTCAAATGTTATATTAACTATTATTTAGACATTTATTAACATGACAAGACCATAATCAACTCTCTGGGACATCGAATTGTACAGATGTCAACAGACTAAAATACAATTGCCATTTAATAATTTAATTTAAAAATGGAGAAGCGAGGCCGAGTCTTGATTAACAAGTAACAGTGTTGCGATAATAAACAATCTTAGTAAAAACTTCAAACAGTGCTAACTTTCAATATATTAATTTTGAATTATCTGTTTTTGAACTATTATAGCAAGAACAACCATTCTTTTATCTAAATATTACATAATGCATCTTTAAAAAGACAAAATTCAGATATCATTTGTAGGTATCTCCCAGTTTGGATTCAGTTGTAAAGTGAAGGGTATAGGTGGCACTTGCTTCGCACCACTATTTGTAAATAATAATTGGAATTGAACCATTTTGAGATTGATATTGTTAATCTGTATAAATGTCTTGTTTCATACTTACCCATCTGATTAAAAAGCAGATCGTATTTCGTTTCATTTTTTATAGTTCAAAATTTTTGTTCTACTTGTCTTTACTATACTAGGATCTGGAATTGTTATATAACCCGCATTCTGGATGATGTGAGGGTTTAAGCCAATGAAACAGTCTGTTACGGCGAGTTTTTGGGGTGAGGTCAACGGAACTTTGATTGATTATAATCGATGTCTGACGTCATCAAGTCAAAAGCCGCTCGTATGACACCTGGCGCAACCTTCCACTACAATTGGTCAGCTCTTCATGTAGTGTATGTAGGCCTTTGAAAGTATATAAAAAACGAAACGGAATATAGATCTGTATTTTAATCATCAGTCCTCCGGTTTCCTCCCACTGCTAAAGAACCCTACGCGAAAGGGAATTATTGATGGTTGGAGACTTTTTTTCGATGCCAGCTGTATTCTATCGATGATGTCGAAATCATTGCAAGTAATAAATCATGTATTTAAAATGTGTTGGTTTATTATTACAGAGTTTGTTTCTGCCAGTATCCCAATCTATGACGCAAGCACCAAGACCAGTTGTTCATGCTACAACCCAAACAGTTGGTTTGTTCTACCCATCACGAGGTCCCAATAAACCAGAGGTTGATGACCGAGCCTCGTTTGAGAAACAGATGCGAGATCGTAAACCTCTATTAACTCCTGTTAGCCCTGGAAGAGGTTTGTTATTAGGATTTATACTTTATATGTTAAGATCATAAGATTTGTGTTCATCAGAATTTTCTGACATGGTTTTCCCTTGTCAGTAGTGCAGGATGGAGAGCCTGACAAGGACAGCTGTCTAGTCGTTTGGATGGGATGAAAAACCGAGGTCCTGTGTATACATTGGTGTGCACGTAAAAGATCCCTTGGCAGTTGGAATTCGCGATAAGAGAAGGCCATAGTGCCACTGCCCGTGCAAAATTCCCTCATAGCACATTGTATGACGATGTATGCCCGTCTTCATTAGCCCAGTCGGAGCAGAACAGTAGAACGTTAAACCCCATTTCATTTCATTTTACAGTATTGTCATGCATCTGACTTTGCAAGGATTAGTAAATGTTTATGGACCTGTGGCCTTTTTTGCTATCGGGGGGGATGAGCTAAGTGGTTTAAATTCAAGAATTATTTTTAAAAAAAATTTTCAGGCTATTGGAGGAAACAGTTAGATCACATTTGTCAACATCTTAAAATCTACACCCAGAATAATCCTGAATTTAGATCTTTGATTGGTGAACCTAAGATGGGGAAAGTAAGTAGAAATATACAAATTAGTGGGTTTATTTGTAAAAAATAGAAATCTAAATTAAAGACAGGCATTACAAATTTAATAACAAAAATAAATGTAATTTTATATTCAAAAGAACAGTAATTGACCAACATAAATAATTAAAAGATAAATAAATGGAATAACAATTACTATTATTTTTGCAACGTTTCTACTAGGCTTGATTAATGCTAATAATGTATTTAAAGATATATTATTGGAGATTCGATAACGAGTTGGCAGTTCTCACTATAATAATTAAAAACTAGATAACGTAAAGGCAATTTGCTGAAAATTTCTTTCAAATTGATCCACTATGAACCGAGAACTAAGTGAATGCAATTTCTGTCTAGCCTCGGTCATCATTACTAAAGTCAGTACGTTAAACAGCATATTCTCGATTATCCATTTAATCGTTTAATCGAGAAGGAAATGTATGCAGTAATTTGGATCACAATCCACATAAGATCGCAGGCTAGCGATGCCATCTGGAGTTGATTATGGTCTGGATAAGTTAATCAATGTCTAATTAATAATTTAGATAACATTTCAGGCCTAAAGAAAGACCTGCAATAGACAGATTTAGCTCTTGCATAATGTATGTTTAAATGTGTTATTGATCAAATAAAAAAAAAACTATGATCCTCAAACTATGACTTTTTAATGTTTGTTTCGTTCACAGCTTATCTGATCGTATTCGCAGCTTTGCGCTCGCCATCAATCGCTGTTGACAATTTTCCTTGGCCACTTAAAACAATAAATAAATTTCTATTAAAATCTAGTTATTTCCCCATAACAATTAATTAATTATTCTTTGTCATTGTTGTAAACGACCGCAAAAATTACCGGCGCAGAGGTTGTACCTCAGTGTGTGTTTGTAGTTTTAACATGTTTTGAATATGACGGTGGACGGTGATTATTTGACACAAAACATTCTGTTAATTTCATTTTATTGAAGCTCCTTTATTTTTTATACGAGTATCGATATCAAGAACTGAATATCGATATCTTCCCGTAGTCACCGGCGATTATCAGCTATATCAATATTTTTTGCCAGCCCTAGTCTGGATTGATCAAGACTAATGTTAAGTGCGTCTCTAATTTAAGTATAACTCTTTTATCTATTTTAGTTAATTTCGTCAACGGTTCAAGAAGATGGATATGAGATGAGTTTAACATTGACGTTTCCGTTGAGAGGTGGTTCGGATAAACAGACGGGCAAGAAGTTAGGTGTTAGTCACCAAGGTTACCTCAGTCAACATACAGAGCATGATGGTATAGATAGTTACAGATCAGATTCTGATGATTATGGTGAGTAAATTAAATGAAATGGGGTTTAACGTCCTACTCTTCTGGACTGATGAAGACAGGAATACGCTATCAGGGAAGTTTTTCCAAAGATTCTTGTGCCTGCAAACCAACGTGTGCAATGGACCTTGGTTTTTAGTCCTATTCAACCGACTAAATACATTTCCTTGCCAGGCCCTCCATCATGAACCTCACTAATATAGGGAAACCATACTGGAAAATCCCAAAGAACTTTCTCTTCCAACACTGGGACCGATTCGGGAACCTCCTTAGTGAGCCAGCACCTGATACAATCTGGTTCCTGATGAATAATGGATGATGTTATTTTGTTTTAACTTTAATGAGTTTTTTGGGGGCTTGGATGGCCGAATGGTTAGCGCGTGCCGTGGATTCGATTCCCTGGTTGTACGTGACAAGGAGTAGGGTAGCCTGTTCAACCTTGTGGGTTTTCTCCGGGTCCTCTGGTTCAACAACAGATCACAGATGTTATTCTTTTATACAAAATTCTTTTTACAGAAAGTGATGAAAATGTGACGCCCAAAACAAATAAGAAAAAAGGTTCAAAGAAAAGTAAACCCAAGAAGAAGCTCGGACCAAAATTATCAGTAAATATTTTTTTTATTTAATATTAGAATGAAAAATCTGTAACCACTTAATCAGAAAATAAATCTAGTGGTTCCATTTTTTCATCAAAACATGACCACATGAGTGATGTGGAAACACTAATTCTAAATGACTTGTTAAATCTATTTACTTCCCACATGGATGTTCAAAAAAAAATTGTGCCAAAAATAAGCAAAAAATAGTCATATATATACTGTATGTCTTGGATTGAACAAAAATACATACTTTATTTATAGATCATCAGTTAGTATAATACATAATGTTTATTTATAGATCATCAGCTATTATGATTCATAAAGTTTATTTATAGATCAGTATAATACATAAAGTTTATTTATAGATCAGTATAATACATAAAGTTTATTTATAGATTATCAGTATAATTCATAAAGTTTATTTATAGATCATCAGCTATTATAATTCATAATGTTTATTTAAAGATCATCAGTTAGTATAATACATAGTTTATTTAAATTTTATAATAGATCATCAGCTATTATAATTCATAAAATTTATTTATAGATCATCAGCTATTATAATACATAGTTTATTTATAGTTCATCTGCTTCATCAGTGCATATAATACATAATGTTTATTTATAGATCATCAGCTATTATAAAACCTATTGTTTATTTATAGGCTTTAGATCAACAGTTAGTAAAAGAACTTGGATCTGAAGGTGAAGGTGCAGCAACAGAAGTTCAACATTTACTAGATGAGGTAAGATATTCTCTTTAATTTATCATCTGAATTAAAAACATTGACAGACAACAAGAGGGAGAGAGAATGGGGGTTTAATATCCACTTGACACAAACTAGGTCATTTCGGGACTCTCTCTCTCTCTCAGTGATATACAAATACTGTGTTTATTGATTGATTGATTTATTGATTGATTGATAACAGGGAGCTGATGTAAATTGTGTAAATAAGAATGGTGTACCAGTAATATATTCAGCTGTAAGAAATAAACATTTAGATTGTATACCAGTTCTTGTTGATGGTGGACTAGATATAAACAAAAAAGGCCCATCTGCTCTGTGAGTTCCATTAATTTTATATCTTCCCATTTTAGTCTTTTATTGCCGTCTATCAGTCATTTAAAATTATTTTCAAAGCCAATCTGTCTGGTGTTATGTCTCTTTATTATGACATCTTGTTAACCCCCAAGAGGCATGGTTTCCACATCTTGGTTTCCTCTAGGTGTTGAGTTATCATCATACCTTCATGAGTTGACACTACTTGGTCAATAACTTCTTCTTTTAGTGTTTAATGTCCTCTTCAACCGATGTTGATATCGCAAACATGTTGTCTTATTTTATTATGCTTAGCGCATGAGTATTTCCTGTGGGGGAGCCACAGTGACTAAGTGGGTAAGACGCTGGCTCGCTAGCCTGGAGGTCGCATGTTCGATCCCTGCATTGGCCGAGAAAGTTCATCAGGATTTTTGGACATGGTTTCCCCTTGTCAGTGGTGCAGGACGGAGGGTCTGACAGCTGTCTAGTCGTTTGGATGGGATGAAAAACTGAGGTCCCATGTACACATTGATGTGCACGTAAAAGATCCCCTGGCAGTTGGAATTCAATATAAGAGTAGGCCGTAGTGCTGTTGCCCGGGCAAAATTTCCCTCATAGCACACTGTATGGCGTATGCCCATCTTCATTATCCCAGTTGGTGCAGAACAATAAGACATTAAACATCCTTTCATTTCTGCTGACCATAGTGACCAGTAGCAAGAGGATAAAACATTTTAACATGTTGATAATACATCTATTTCCATGGTAACATTCCTGTAACTTCCCTCCATTATTAATATAACTATGATTGATGTTTTATTTCAGGAAAGGAAACACTGCCTTACATGAAGCTGTTAATTTAGGACCATCAGGTCTCAAAGTTATAGATGTTCTCTTAGAGTAAGTAAATTAATCCGAGTCTCAAATTAACAATATGTCCTATAGATACTCCACAGAATAAGTCCAATCTGTAACGTAATAATACATTAACAGAGTACCTGAAAAATCCAGCATTGGGGCGTCTATACCCATTTTGTATTATCCTTGATCAGCAAAATCTTTTGGCCATGAGGAGGTGTGTTGTGCTGTTGGATGGGCTGGATGACTACATGTGTTTATGGTAGGGGCTTCATATCATAAGCTCTACCACTGGCATGGTGTCGGATGTTGTAACTTCAATCCCAGGCTTAAGGGTGACAAGGTGTCCGAACCCTAACCCTGGACCTAGCCCCAATGCTGACCTTAACCTACAATCTCGCCAACAATCACGTGCCCTAACCTTATTTACATCTCGGCGACCTTAACAAAAATTGAGCTGGCCTTAACAACTAGATTTAGCACAAGACGTCCATTTTGCCTGACTAACTTCGTGGGTTTCTCTGGGTAGCCTACTTAGGTTTTCTTCCACTGCTAAACTGAAATAACCTAGTTTTTATTGATTGGACGATTTACCTTATTTTTCTCTCTCTTGTGTGATTTTTGACAGTTGATGTTGCTAATTCATGCAAATAAGAAATCAGATTTTACAACATTTGGTACTCGTAAGAATATTATTTATTTGAAACTGTTTTAAATTATTTTTTTGAAACTGTTTTAAATTATTTATTTGAAACTGTTTTAAATTATTTTTTTGAATCTGTTTTAAATTATTTTTTTGAAACTGTTTTAAATTATTTTTTTGAAACTGTTTTAAATTAATTTTTTGAAGGTGTTTTAAATTATTTATTTGAAACTGTTTCAAGTTATTTATTTGAAACTGTTTAATATTATTTATTTAGAACTTCAATATTATTTATTTTATACTGTTTAATGTTATTTTAACTAAAATAGAAATAACTTCATTTATTTGAATAAATTTTAGAAACCTGTACTGTAATAGGAATTCAATTTGTTTGAATTAACTAAATAAAAATAACTTCTTTCTTTTGTTGATAAATTTTAGAAATGGAGCTGATCAGAATCGTAAAAATGACAGAGGAGAGACGCCTTTGGATCTTGCGAAGAAAGCCGGTTATGACAGCGTTATTACGAAATTTGCAGCCGCACTTGGTCAATCTCAGCTTGCTAAAATGACCAAACCAAGACATTAGAGGAATTCTATGATTTTATTTTGTAAACCCTTGGATTAGGGTTCATCTGTTGCCCCGTTATTTTAAAATCGGTGAAAATCTTGCTGTCCCAGTTTCTGTTTACTCCGCTTGTTGAAAAAATAGAAACTGCAGAACTAAACGAGAATAAAATTATATTTAAGGGGTTCAGGAAATCGACAATTGTGAGAAAATTGAATAGATCACAGCATGATTTTCAAGATTATATGGCAAATGATGCAACCTACTTTTGTTTTATGTTATATAAATGTGATTGTGGTAATTTTGTAGAATTGTTCTGTGTATCTATGTTAGATGATTATTTATTGTACATAATATATATCCTCCTATTTATCATTTATTAAGAAGATTTACACACCTGCAGGTTATATCTCCCATAGCAACTATTGATGTTTATACATCTCAAGGTTATATCTCCCATAGCAACTAATGATGTTTATACACCTCAAGGTTGTATCTCCCATAGCAACTAATGATGTTTACATACCTCCAGGACCTGAAGTCCAGATTATATCTTCCATAGCAACTACAGGTATTTACACACCTCCAAGTTATATCTCCCATAGCAACTATTGATGTTTACACACCTCCAGGTTATATCTCCCATAGCAACTATTGGTATTTACACACACCCAGGTTATATCTCCCATAGCAACTATTGATGTTTACACACCTTCAGGTTATATCTCCCATAGCAACTATTGATGTTTACACACCTGCAGGTTATATCTCCCACAGCAACTATTGATGTTTTAAGTTGGTTATTCCCTGTATCAACCTTATATAAAGTCATTAGGGGTTGATATTGAGGTATTATTAAACTCCAATAACCACACCCCCAAGAACCCAGAGTGCACATGGTTAAATTGCTTATGCACATGTTTGTGTCAATGTGTAAGTCAGATAGCAATCTATTTCCACGCATGTTATTTAAAATAAACCGACAGGCTCCAACCCTTGGGTTTTTATTTCAAGTAACAACCTTAAAACGGAGCTACACCCTCAGATTTTAATTTCGAATACGAACCTGGAAAGCGGTTGCTATCTACTATGTATCATATCATTCTCACCAAGATAATAAGTGTAGTTTAATGGTCGAGTGCGAGGCATTAAGTAATATATTCATATTGCACGAGGGGTTATATATTACACAAGACTTTATTTAAACAACTTAAAAAACAGACACTATCCAGCGTGTGCATTTCAATGAAATATGTCAAGCAGGTCCAAAATTTCAACTTGTATAAATAATGTACGCTTAGCACATTGCCCGTACCATTATTTGAAATAATGGTGTGCCAACATCAAAGGGTGACGTCACATCTGTATTTTAAGTGGAATTAATTCGTAGTAACATCATATTCAAAACAACCTTGGATTCCCCTAAAATTTAAGGCTGAACTAAGGTGTTTTTTTTTCACAAGCCTCCATTTAACTCGTAAAACGTTTGTACAGGCCGTAAATTAAAATTTGACACTTGTATATCTACCTACACCATGGATTGGCAAATTTATCTCCAGTTTTGAGAATATGCATTGTAACTGTATGTTCAAATCAACATTTTATTTTTTTTATTGACCAAAAAGACCTCCATAGTGCTTATTGATGTCACCTTAAGTCTAGGGGGGTTGGATAACTGAATGGTTAGCGTATGCATGCTGTATCATAAAGTCTGTCATTGAGTCAACTGGTGTGGTTTCGAATCCTTGGTTGTACGTGGCAAGGAGTAGGGTCGTCTGTCCAATCTCGTGGTTTTTCTCCGGGTCCTCCGGTTTCCTCCCACTGCTAAAGACCCCTACGCGCAAGCGAATTATTGAAATAAAATCGAACCATGTGTTAGTCCCGAAATGACTTAGTTTGTGTGTCTCTCTCTCTCTCTCTAAGTCTAGGTAGATGAAATTACATCGAAGATAAATATTTTACAAAAAAATAAAAAACATGAATTTATAAGATACATTTTATCCACTGGAATATTCATTGCAAATGAATGGGAGAGATCAGGGAACAGGCATAATCCCTATATCGGACAACTAAACCTAATATATTTAGTCCCCTTGAGTTAATGGCTGAGCACTGATACTGGTTTGTCATCCATCTTCATTAGCCCAGTCATTTTGTCCCAAGCAGGGGAAAGAAGATTTGTTGAAACGTGCACTATATGTATATTTATGTCCGTTGGTGTTTAGTATAGTTAGCTTTTTATTTAGGTACAATGTAATAATATGTTAATAGATTTTAAAAGATAAACAATGTATATTTAGCCTTTTGAGTTGATAGATTTTAAGATTGTTAAATATTATATTAAAATGTCTGCACTGTGATATTTATAAATTAGTTCTATATAAAATGTATTTTATTCCATGTAAAACTATTTATTTATATCTCTCTCAATTAATGGAAACCAATCTCTGTAGATATTTAACATCATTATCAAAGAATTTATAGAGGCTTATATGGTACCGGTATATATTTGAACATTTTAGAATTAGTTAAAGAATTTTTAAACTTCTTTTTAAGTTATCAGGAATTAATCCTTTGAATGACATCTAAAAGTTTGGTTAACTATTCATAACAAAAACAACACAAGGTATGTATGGATATAACTACTTATCTATTATTTAATAACAACATTTCGTATGTAACACATACATAACAGGTCACATTTTCAAGTTAATGATAAATATGCATCTAGTCAGAAATGTGACACTATAATTGATCAATGAAATCAATTTGATGTAAGCCAAAATATGTAAAAATAGGCTGACTAAATGGACATTTATCATTAACTTGAAAACATGACCTGTATGTGTTACGAAACGTCGTTATTAAATAATAGAAGTAGTTGTATTCATATATACCCTGTGTTGTGTTTTGTTATGAGGAATTAATCTGTCTACCATCCTGGGTATGTACCTAGGGGTTAGGGGAGTAGAATGGAACGATACCACTGGGAATACCAAGGATGTCTGTCCACATGTTATTCATGTACTCCAAAATGCAGAAGTGATTTGATATTATTAAATAGATGAATGATCTTTTTAGTTTAAGGAATATTTCTACTTAAATGATGACAATCTGATTAAAATACAGGTCTGTATTTCGTTTCCTTTTTTTATACTTTTGATGGCCCACACCTAGTAAAATGAAATTTTGAACTATAAAAAACAAAACGAAATAGGATCTGTATTTTAATCAGATTGAAATGATGATTATTATATCAACTTACGCATTTGTTTTATCATTGCCATATTTTAAAAATGTTGAATTGATTTAAGTCAAGTATTAGGCACTTTATGTCATAGCCATTGTACAATTTATGTCAAATCATTGTACAATTTATGTCATAGTCATTGTACAATTTATGTCAATCATTGTACAATTTATGTCCTAATAATTGTACAATTTATGTCCTAATAATTGTACAATTTTATGTCAATCATTGTACAATTTTATGTCAATCATTGTACAATTTTATGTCAATCATTGTACAATTTATGTCAATCATTGTACAATTTATGTCAATCATTGTACAATTTTATGTCAATCATTGTACAATTTATGTCAATCATTGTACAATTTTATGTCAATAATTGTACAATTTATGTCAATCATTGTACGATTTTATGTCAATCATTGTACAATTTTATGTCAATCATTGTACAATTTAAGTCAATCATTGTACAATTTGTTGTAATTTCAAGTCAAAAAGAATAGAACACAAAAACAAGTCATCTGTGTGTCGTGATTTAACTCGTTACCAGGTTGGGCTGAGTACGTTGTTTGGCTCTGTAACCAGGAACCAAATCAAACGGCCACTACACCACTACACCGGGATATAAATTTTGTGTACTTGTATCTTGTGATGTTGTTTTTCTTGGCATAATATTGCTGCATTCCAATTCGTGGATGTTTGTTCTGTTTCAGAGTGGATCTTATTTGGCGTCTGAAGCCATGGAATGTCAAATTAACATATGTATGTAAGATAAGATTTTATTGTATCTAAACAAAAATTTACTCTTTTACTTTTGATTTTTTTTAAGATGGCATTTTGAACCCGATAACCCTCATTATTCGAATCAGCATACATAAAGAAGACAATGACTAATAAAAATACTATATTTACATCTATATGTAAACCCTCTGGTTTCGCTTCCGTTGTTGTATGTGAAAAGGACTAGGGTCACCTGTCCAATCTCGTGGGTTTTCTCTGGGTCCTCCGGTTTCCTCCCAGTCCTTAAGACTCCTACGCGCAAGTGAATTATTGCAATAAAATTGAATATGTTAGTCCCGAAATGACCTAGTTTATGTCGAGTGGACGTTAAACAACATTTCTCTCTATCTATTGTAAGGAAAGTGTATTAAATGAGGCTTGGACCCAGACCACTCTGAAACAGACAGCTTCTATATATATATATATATCTATTCCAAGTCCCAATATATTATTGTATACTGTATGTGTAGTAATTAGTTCACTCTATGTAATGTTAACCTTATATATGTTTCTATCTTACTTATAATAAGGCTTTGTTTGTAATATTCAATTAATGGCCATATTTTGTCAATCTTAACACAAGCGTCAAATTCACTTTGTTATATTTAATTATGGTAATGACCATATTTGTTCAATCTTTACACAAAGTCAAATTCACTTTGTTATGGTTTTTATCTCTGATTTCGGTAATTTTTTCATCCAATTGTGCAATAACATGTCACAAAAGGCTTAGACTGCACAGATTAGTCAAATTGTCCCTGCCCAGAAATTTGCATAAATCAAGCCTTGTTTGCAGAAGTTTTGTCATTTCTGACCCAGTTATGCAATGACGTGATGTCACAAAAGGCTTAGACTACATGCTACACGGATTAGTCAAAATGTCCCTGCCCAGAAATTTGCATAAATCGAGCATTGTTTGCAGAAGTTTTATCATTTCAATTACCGTCATCAGAGCTATATGTGACATGTCAATGGCATTGAGCTTGGATTGATTTTATTGTATATAAAGACTGTTGATCAATTTACATAGTACCAGCCAGTTATTCTGATATAAAAAACACAACCCACTCACACTTATGGAAATGGTTCATTTAACAGCAGCTGGGTTTGTACTGTGTAAAGGGAATGGCAGTCTAAAATTAAACTATTACGACTCTCCATAAAAAGATTTGCCTTATTCCATTATAAAATCTGTTATTAATAAAATATTCTCTAGAAATTAAAAATTGTCAGTTTGAATGAGCTGGGGTAATGAAAATGGGAAGTCATGTAGTGCGCTGAGAGGGAAATTTGGCTCAACCAGACTAATGATGACGTGTATGTCATATAGTGCACTGAGAGGGAAATTTGACTCACTAGACTAATGATGATGTGTATGTGTATGTCATGTAGTGACTGAGAGGGAAATTTGGCTCAATTTTCAAATGCCGGGGATTTGTAATGGACTGCTGATGGTAAAAACAGCCCCCCCCCCTCTTCTCCCACTCACTCCAAAGACACCTACAGCGAATTATTGAATATAAAATTGAACCATGTTAGTCCCAAAATGAGCCAGTTTGTGTCGAGTGGATGTTAAACTTCATTTCACTCTCTCTGATGCAGGTTGTTTTTGTCCACAACAGATTTGTTCATTTACTGTGTTTTATTGATATTTTTAATACAGGAACATGTAATCATATCGTTATTTTTAGGCCTGTCATTAATTAAGACTACATCAGTGAGTAGGCCGCTGGCTCGCTAACCAAGAGGTCCCGGGTTCAATCCTAGTGTTGGCCAAGAAAGTTCCTCAGAATTTTCTGCAGTAGTTTCCCCCCCCCCCACCTTGTCAGTTGTGTAGGATGGAGGGCCTTGCAAGAAACGGTATCTAGTAGTTAGTGAGATGAAAAACGGAGGTTTGCACATTGACAGTTGAAATAAAAGTAAGCTGTAGCGCTGCTGTCCGGGCAAAATTCCAGCTAGAGCAAAAAAATAGGACATTAAAGTCTATTTCATTCTATCAGTAAGAATAATAATGTAAGAACACATTGAGACCTTGATTAACAGATTGGATTATTAAAGTAGCTAAGTCTCTAACTCAATATCATCAAACATCTTCGACATTGAAAACACGAATTATTTGTCAATTCAAATCAACATTGGTCTTGTGATCTTACAGGGAAAAGATGGGCTTCAGTTATCCAATATTCAAGACAAAATAAACATTTTACCATTGGTACACAAATCGTGTACCATAATGCGTTTCAGTGCCATTTGGAACAAGGGACTCAAAGAACAGGGCTAGACATATTTCACAAGTCACCTCAAATGGTGACGCTATATTCTTATCTGGAGAGCATGCGCAATAAATACCATCCGTGTAGACTAGAAAAACCAGACGCTAAAGATTGCCATTCACATGAGACTTCTGCCGTATTTCGCAGAACATAACTGATTAGAAATTACAGTAAAAACAGAAACGATTGAATGTAAATCAGTTTATATACATTCATATTACACTATTATATGCGTTGCGACCCATTTTTGTCAATTTCTAGGTCCCAATTATTAGCGATTTAGATCCTTTAAGACCAGGGCCCTTATTCACGAAAACTTAAACTAAGATACAATCAAAATTTTAAGAAATACTGCAATTCGATTGGCTGACTAGTAAAATCAATTTGCATATATCCAATGAAGTTGCAGTATTTCTTAAAATTTTGGTTGTAACTTAGTTTAAGTTTTCGTGAATAAGGGCCCAGGTAAATCCTGGGTAAAATTTTAAATAAAAAACAGATTCTCTTTTTACAAACAGTATTTATTGAAGAAAGGATATCCACACTTACAACATAAATAGTGAAATCTAACGTAACGGAAATTATACATCAGGATGAAAATTTCATTTTCCATTACTACAAATTGAGCTAACAAAATGCAGAGAAATGAACAGAATAGTAGAAAGCAACATTTACAGCATTTGAGGAAAATTTCTAAAAAAATGAAAGTAGAAAATTCCTTTTCAGCTATTTCAAACCTAACCAATGAGTACAGAGCATGATAACTACTGAACTACACAATATTATATACAACAAATACCACCTCCCAATTAAAACCTTCTTAATTAACCTAAAAGCCCTGATTTAAATAAGTAGGGGTTTTGGCTCTTTTTTTTGTATGTGTCTCCTGTCAAAGATATGTTAATACCAGTTTCTGTTAAAAGCAGACATCGAACTTAAATTGTTTTATCATCTTGTGTATCTGCCACTTGGATGGCAGAAGTGAGGTTCTGACTTCTGGAAACATACATTCAAGGTAAAAATAAATATTCATTAACCATCATCCATAACAATCATTTGTAAATGTGTTTAGGTTTCTTTTTAGGATACATTAATTAAGATGCAAACTACCATGTAGATATTCGTATTGTTACCATAGTTACAAAGATATATATTAATATATAATTTAAACATTTGATCTCCAGTTTCCTCATTCATCCAATATCAAACAATATAAAATTATCTTATTTGTTTGAATCTAAATTTTTATGCAGCAACAAGCCTTCATAGAACCACAATAAATAGTTCCAGGAAGACCCAACAATCAAAGAAATAACACAAGTACTCTAGATACAAAATGACCACAATGTGATGTTAATTGGTGCTGCCCATATTACATTGCAGTATTAAATAGTAATATTTCAAACTCATTTATTACGCTGAGAAACATTCCGATCCAAATGTTTACTAATTCTACAAAATCGACACACAAAGAAACATCAAAACATTAATAAAAAATTTTCATTCATTAATTTAGCTGATCTTAATTCTCTATATTGCTGGTAATTCATATAAATTATTATTATCATAATTTGTTGTTTAAAACATAGTATAGTATATTGTTAATAATCTGTTTATCATATAAACTGTTGAAACAAATAAATATATCATGAAGATACTATGCCCTATCATACTTTTTATTAAATGACCAATGACCAGTATTGACACTGATCATTTGCAAAATTACATCACTGGTAGGTCACCAAGTTAGTGATCACACAAACACTAAAATAAAATTAGTATTTTAAATCTATTGGAACTGATTTTTTTTTTAAAAAAACATCGAGATAAATTAATTACATTGATTTGACAGATATATATTTTCTAGAAATTTTGAGAATGCTGTTCCAAAACTGATCATTTCACTTAAATCAAATATTGCCATAGAGAAATGGGGTTTAACATCCACTCAACACAAAAGAGGTCATTTCGGGACTAACCTGTGGTTCAATATTATTTCAATAATGCCATGGAATACTCAGACAGTAAAATAAATCAGTATCAATGTGAGCACTAGCAACTACACTGATTAATATATGATAAATTACTGGTGACTATTTTATACATTTCTATAACTTTGTTTTACAGAGGTACTGCGTAGACTAATAGCTCTGTAAAAAATTACTGCTTTATCATGTGACGTCACATCACACGGCGTCATTCATTGGCCTAATGGCGCGTGCATTGTTTACATAAGACATTACTGGTTCAGGCAGAATGGTGCTGTTTACTCATTTTACACACCCATTTACACTAAATAGGAAATATTGTTTACCTACAAATACTTCAAACACCTTAATTTATTTTTCTAAGGCTTGAAAAAAATGTTTTAAAATGTTATTTGCAGAAGGAAAAAAGTTAATATTTGGGGTTCATTAAGTTGCTTCGATGTCATCTCTATCAATGACTGTAGCCGACTAGCGAATATTCACTGCTGATCAGTTTGATATTTCTGATCTATAACTCTGTTTTACCGGTATATCGCTCATATTTATATTTTTAAATTATTTCTACAAATTTTTTAACATCCTGGGCCCTTATTCACGAAAACTTGAAAAGAAAATATTTTAAGAACTGAAATTTGTACAATGAGAGAGAGAGAGATGGGGTTTAACGTCTGTCCACTCGACACAAACTAGGTCATTTCGGGATTGGACAGACGACCCTACTCCTTGTCACGTACAACCGGGGAATCGAAACCATCCTAGTTGACTCAATGACAGACCTTATGATACAGCGTGCACATGCTAACCATTCGGCCATCCCTTAACCAATGAAAATCCTGTATCCTTAAAATATTTCAGTTTAAATTTTCATAATTAAGGCCAAAAGGCATAATAAATATATGAATTTCTTTACGTCCAATTGATAATACATATATATATACGAATAGATAACATAAAAATTACCCAAACAAATAATTTGATAACAATCCATCAACATAGGTTTTTAAATGAAATGAATTTATCTCGCCAATGTTAATAATTTCAAAAATAATATGATGGCCTGTACAAGATGGTAAAATTATTTACATTTTCCTAATAAGTATTTAATTTATTCAATGAGTTTTTTAGCTTTGAAGTAACGTCTGAGATACAGGACTTGCCATGTTGCTAAACCAAATAGACAACCCATGGAGAAAATACTGAAATACATTACTCGAGAGTGGGTGGATTCTGAAAAAAAACCAATTTACAATCATTTGGTAATTTTATTAATCAATTTTAACATCATTACAACTCCAAAAATTATGGTAAAACTTTCAAATAGAAATGACATGAAATGGGGTTTAACGTCCTACTGTTCTGCTCTGACTGAGCCAATGAAGACGGGATACACCATACAGTGTGCTATGAGGGAAATTTTGCCCGGGCAGCAGCACTTTTGCATACTCTTATATCGAATTCCAACTGCTGACGGATCTTTTACGTGCATGTCAATGGATACACGGGACCTCAGGTTTTTGTACCATCCGAA
Source organism: Patella vulgata (assembly GCF_932274485.2). Classification (NCBI taxonomy): domain Eukaryota; kingdom Metazoa; phylum Mollusca; class Gastropoda; family Patellidae; genus Patella; species Patella vulgata. The sequence goes on from NC_065883.2 coordinate 10,200,063, forward strand.
TGACTAGGCAGCTGTCTGGTCAGACCCTTTGTCCTGCACCACTGACAAGGAGAAACCACGTCGGAAAATCCCGATGAACTTTCTCGGCCAATACAGGGATCGAATACACGACCTCCAGGCTAGCGAGTAAGTGTCTTAGCCACTGTGGCTCCAAATATTCAAATAGGAGACATATATTTTCAATATCAGCCTTACCATTCTTAAGGCTTAAAATCAGGATTCAAACTCAACACAATCCAGTTGTGAGAGTGATGCCTGAACTCGGAGACAATTTGACAGTAAAATATATAAATATTATACTTACCATTTGTGTCTCTCATTTCTTCTTCTCTCGCTCTCATGTAAGCAAAATCATCTACTATAGATTTAGACAAATCCTCTAACTTTCTCAATTCTACTTCTAAAGGTTTCAATTTTTCAGCTTTTGCTATCTAAAATCAGAACAAAAATTTCAGTCAAATTACTTTATTCTGAGCGACGTTAGGACTGTTTGAAGAATATAGCGAGGTCTTGATTGTCATTGCTTTCATTGTTACGATAGTAAACAAAGCCTCAATTATACATTTCTTAATAAAATCATTAACTCTCAATCATGTTTAAATCCGTTGAAAATATTGAACAACAGATGGCATCGAGAATTGATTATGGTCTTGGCAAGTTAATAAATGTCTACTTAGGCTGACCTTAAAAATATCTTTGTTTCACCAAACCCGACCCACAATCGAGGAGAAGGGTCGGTAGGTCGGGGTTTTTTTCAGATTTTTTTTTAAGAGCTAATTTGACAGCTTGATAATTTTCCGGGTGCAAACATTTGTCTTCTTTTATTGTCAAACAAATCAATGACATCAGGATTTTTCGTGATGCACGACTCGCACACGAATTGCCAGAAACTCCCTCAACACTTTTTTTAACGATCGTGCGGAAAAGTGCAATAAAATAATTTAAGTCGGGGGTGGTTTTAGTTAGTCGGTCGCGTTAGGCGAAACAAAGATATTTTTAAGGTCAGCCTTATATAACATTTAAGGCCTAGAGAAAGAATTGCAATAGGCAAATGTATCTTTAAACTCCTCTGAGGTCTTTTTAACATCCTATTGATATTTCCCTTTGTGGAAGCTGACCTTAAACCAACTTGCTCAAACATTTTATGAAGGAAAGTTCACACTGATGTCATTAATTGCTTTTACCACTACAGATACTTACATCATCATAACTTTTAGCTTCTATACCATGTTTAAGATTGAGTAAAACTTCACGATCTACACCTTGTCCACCTACAAAAAATAATTACAATACAATCATGATAATCTCACATTTCATCATTTCTTGAAATAAGATCACAGCTATTAAATATAATATATCAATGTGATCCATGGTGGTTCACAGAGTAAGGCCCTGGATAACTAACCACAAGTTCCCAAGTTCAATTCTTGTGTTGGTCGAGAAATTTATCAGGCTTTTCATTCCTGTTTTCTCCTTGTCAGTGGTGTAGGACAGAGGGTCTGGTAAGAAAGCGAGATCTCATATACCGGGTATACTATTGGCTTCGCATTAAAAAAATCCACTGACAGAAATTATGCTAGTTATATCACTTATCTGGGTATAATAAACTTGTATATGTAGCACACTGCATACGTGTCTAAATTAACCCATGTAGCACACTGCATGGTGTATATGTATCCTATTAATTAACCAATGCAGCACACTGCATGGTGTATATATATGTCTTAATTAACCCATGTAGCACACTGCATGGTGTATATGTCGTGTCTTAATTAACCCATGTAGCACACTGCATAGTGTATATGTGTCTTAACCATGTAGCACACTGCATAGTCTGTCTTATTTAATCCATGTAGTGCAGAAATTAAAGATGTTAAACCCAATTTCATTCCTAAAAGTACTAAATAAAGGAATGAAAAGGGTATCTGTCTTATCTAATGTCTAATGTCTTATCAAAGTAGTACCGGTACTTTGAGCATTTTGATAGAGAGAGAAGGCCAGGGGATAAGTCCACATGACACAAACACGGTCATCTTGGGATATGACACAATATCATTTTAATCATTTGCTTAAGTGGTCGGAGGAAATCTGGATAAACACACAGAAAACCATGTCACTTGACTTAATGACTGACCTTATGATCTAAAGAATTTGTCTCGAACCACAAAGGATTTAAACTCCTCGTTCTGTGTGAATTATATTAACTTAATAATGTTCTTTATCATTTTAATATTGAAATATGTTCAATAATCTAATATAGACCTACCTCCTGGCATCTTGGTTTCAAAACAAACTTCAAACATATCATATTCCTCAGTTGTAAAAGCAAACTTTCCTTTGGTAGCACCTTCTTTAGAATATAAAATATGTTCTTTAGAGTCTGTCACCTAAAATCAAAAAATATAATTCAATCTATTTATGCAGAAATCTACATGTATATTATCCATCCAAAGAAAATATACTCCCGCCTTTATTTAGACACTATCAAAATGGCGATTTTATCTGTACCTGAAATTTAATTCAGGATATTCATCGACCCAACACAAACGGGACTACTCTATTTTATTTCAATAATTTGATTGCATGCATGTGTCTGTTACTGTTTAGCAGTGGGAGGAAACGGGAAGACGAAAAGAAAACAAATGAAATTAGGCAGGCCACCCTACTCCTTATACAGTTCATATGAAATTATTCCTTAGAAATGGGGTTTAGTGTCCTACTGGTCTGCTCTTATTGGTCTAATGAGAGAGAGAGAGAAATGGGGTTTAACGTCCACTCGACACAAACTAGGTCATTTCGGGACTAACATATGGTTTAACTTTATTTACATAATTCGCTTGCACGTAGGGGTCTTTAGCAGTGGGAGGAAACCGGAGGCCCCGGAGAAAACCCACGAGGTTGGACAGGCGACCTTACTCCTTGCCATGTACAACCGGGGATTCGAAACCATGCCATTCGACTCAATGTCAGACTTTATGATACAGCGTGCACACGCTAACCATTCAGCCATCCAACCCCCCCCCCAGTCTAATGAAGACGGGCAATCGGGCTTATGCCATGCAGTGTGTTATGAAGGAAATTTTTCCCTGACAGCAGCGCGACGGCCTACTTTATTTTTTTTCGAATTCCAACTGTCAAGGGTTCTTTTAAGTGCACGTCAATGTGTTCACAAGACCTTGGTTTTTCATCCCATCCGAATGACTATACATTCTCTGCTAGGCCCTCTGTCCTACATCAATGAGAAGGGATTGAACACGGGACTTCCTGGTTAGCGAGCCAACACATTACCCACTGAGCCACCATGGCTAACCTACTCCTTAGAATAGGCATGTGATCAAAAGCAATGAAAGATCTTACATGCATTATCTAAGGAGAGAGAGGGGGTTTACCGTCAACTCAACACAAACTTGGTAATTTCGGGACTAACATATGGTTTAATTTTATTTCAATAATTTGCGTGCGCGTAGGGGTCTTTAGCAGTGGGAGGAAACCTGAGGACCCGTAGAAAACCCATGAGGCTGGACAGGCGACCCTACTCCTTGTCACGTACAACCGGGGATTCGAAACCACGCCAGTTGACTCAATGAGTGACAGGCCTTATGATACAGCACGCATGTGCTAACCATTCGGCCATCCACCCACCCCCCCATTATCTAAAGCTCCTGTGTTGAATCACTCCGCAAATTTATTCTAAGCTTAGTTTATCAGAGAACCCTGACTTTAATGTACCGGTGTGCCGCGGTATGGCCTAACCTAAGGCCTAGTATTAGTAGTATGATTGATATTCAAATTAAATATTAATTAAAGATTCATTTCATTTGTCTATATGTATGTTACGTAAAATCAAATACGTCGATAAAAATAACCAAAAAAACAAATACATAGCTTCCTAAAGAAACGAGTTGAAAAGCCAAAAACATGTTCAACGGCACCACTTACAGTCAAATGTGTTTTTTGTCCAGGCGCGTCGGACAGTTCATAAACCCCAGTTACCAACACATCTTTATGAATCTCCTCACGAAGGCACTTTTTCTGGTTAGGAGATAAATGAAACATAATTGCGTCTATACTGGACAAACATATTGCTAAGATGACTATAAAAACTTGTAAAAAATCCATCTTTAACCACATATCTGTTTCAATTCAACTTCAACGTGGTACGAAGAGGAAAACAAGTGCGATTTCTAATGTTAACGTGGCATTCGGCAGTATCCGGTATTTTCCGTAAACATCCGGTTTAGACGCGCAGAAAAAACATGAACAATTTTATAATTCGGGAATAAAATACGTTCAAATCAAAGTGCTTTTCTTTTTATCGTTGTCTGGGATGTGTATACGAGAATCTATCTGTTCACGTGTGATAAGTTTTACAGGTTTTAATAGGCCCGGAGTGAATAATCGGAGGTCAAGGTCGTAATTTAGAGACATTAGAACCACGTTTTTGGTATGCTGTTTCTTGGCATTGTGAAATAATTTCTCTATCTTCTGAAATCTGCATATTTGACGTGTGTGAGCTGAATACGTTGTAAACAAACTGATATATTGAGTGAAACTCTGTTTCGTGTTCAGACTCTTGGTTTTGACGAAATATTGAGACAAAGGTGGTCACGTGTCATCTGCCAAATTCAGAACATACATATTTCTCCATATTTGATGCAAAATGTCGTCTGAGAATGGTCACGATGCTGTCCCAGACGCTTGGGATGATGTTGGTAGTGGCAGTGGAGATCCAAACACTGACTTATCTAAACCTCTAAGCGCTTTAAATGTAAACGCCCCTACTTTTGTACCAGGACAAAATGTGTTTGCCCCACCCTTTAGTATGGGTAAACCAGAAGAAGAAGCTAAAAATGTGAAGAAAGAAACGGTTGTCAAAGAAGATGTTCCGCCCTCGCCAGATGAAACCCCACCCGACGAGGTAAATGACAAAGTGAATGATTCATCACCAGTAGAAGATAATGAGCAGCCAAGTAGCAGTTCCGCAGAAAAGCAATCCGCGGAATCCAATGATTGGGAGAAGGTTGATGAATTGGATGAAGAAGAAGACGAAGAAGAAGAGGAGGAGGAGGTAATACCAGTCAAGAAAGCTGCAGCAGCAAAAGGGGCGGTAAAAAAAACAACTGATGATGATGAATCGGCTGTCGTCGAAAGAAAAGAACATATCAATATAGTATTTATAGGTCATGTTGATGCAGGAAAATCAACGATAGGTGGCCATTTATTATATCTAACCGGCATGGTAGATAAACGAACACTAGAAAAATATGAAAGAGAAGCCAAAGAGAAAAATCGAGAATCTTGGTACTTATCATGGGCATTAGATACAAATTCCGAAGAGCGAGAAAAGGGTAAAACTGTTGAAGTAGGAAGGGCCTATTTTGAGACGGATAAAAAACATTTCACTATTCTCGATGCTCCTGGTCACAAGAGCTTCGTTCCTAACATGATTGGCGGAGCGTCACAAGCTGATTTGGCCATTTTGGTCATTTCTGCCAGAAGAGGAGAGTTTGAGACTGGATTTGAAAGAGGAGGTCAAACCCGAGAACATGCTATGTTGGTGAAAACGGCTGGGGTTAAACATTTAGTTGTATTAATAAACAAGATGGATGACCCGACGGTTGAGTGGGCGGAAGAAAGATATAATGAATGTAAAGAAAAGCTGGTACCCTATTTGAAGAAATGTGGTTTTAACCCCAAAACTGACATTTTTTTCATGCCTTGCTCTGGTCTTACAGGAGCTTTCTTGAAAGAAACCGTGTCAGAAGACATCTGTCCTTGGTACCGAGGTCCATCATTACTTAATTTTCTGGATGAGTTCGCACCTCTTGAAAGAGATGTGAATGCCCCTGTTCGATTACCTATTGCTGATCGCTACAAAGACATGGGAACAATTGTATTAGGAAAAATAGAATCTGGAGTAATATCTAAAAATCTTCAACTATTGCTGATGCCAAATAAACAAACTGTGAAAGTTACCCAGATCTGGTCGGATGAAGATGATGCTGATGAGGCGTGGCCTGGGGAAAACGTTAAACTTAAGTTGGGAGGAGTGGAAGAAGACGACGTTTCTCAAGGATTTGTTTTATGTTCGCCTAGTAATCTCTGCCATACCTCAAAAATATTTGATGCTCAGATTGTTATATTAGAATACAAATCCATTATCTGTGCTGGTTATAGCTGTGTTTTACACATACACTCCTGCTCGGAAGAGGCTACCATTACGTCATTATTCTGCCTTCTAGATAAGAAGACCGGGAAAAAGATCGCCACAAAACCTAGATTTATCAAACAGGATCAGATTGCCATAGCTAGATTAGAAATTAATGGCGGTCGAATTTGCCTAGAAACATTCAAAGACTTTCCACAAATGGGTCGATTTACTCTTAGAGATGAAGGCAAAACAATTGCCATCGGAAAAGTGCTGAAACTCCGCGATTAAATGAACATTGTTGAATCTTTTCCCTACTTCATGTGGCGTTATGCAAACTGACCATGTGTAAAATCTTCAAAGTGTCTTTTTCTCATCATCATAAAACAAAAATATTTCAGATTCATCCTGCCTAATTTGGTGCTGAATCTGGTTGTTATATGGGACCTTTTGAAGATATCTAATTCAGAACATAATGGACACAATGGTCATTAAACTGCTTACTGATATGAAGCTCGTGTAAAAGTTTGCCTAAATTGTTGTAGTCATCGACAAGTCATTTCAATCCAGGAGATACAATATCTCTCCAGTGTCCCCAGTTCTTGAAGATTGCAAGAATTATTCACACCTTTCATTGACAATCAAAAATAGATATATTTTTGCAATCTTTATTTGAGTGTTTGGACAATTTTTGTGCATGTACATATGTTATTTAAAATCTTGAAATTTTAATTTTTTTTTTTTTTATGTACATTCTGACTAGTTGTGTACAAATGAGTATATAATATTTGTTTGACTAGACACCATTTGCAAATGTTACTGTCTCTTTCGCTTGGTTTTCAGATCCTGAGCCTTCGTCTCTCCACGGTTAAAAATATAAATGGAATTAAATTTTCGGAATAAAATATGGCCCCTAGTAGTTTTTCTAGTGCTCCTTTAACCTCAAATCATAATATCTGTATAATTCTACAGCAGTAATAATTACTTTGAATTGAAATAATAAAAGTTATTTCAAATTGTGTATCCATTGATTCTCCTGCCATATGCAGTTATTTCGGATCTTAATAACATGGTATTGGGTCACTTTCTTTCATGTGAGGTAATCTTTCTTGGTAGAGTCTAATTTGGGGAGGTCAGGAATTTCTACAGGCAGAGTTGATCGCCACAAGGGTTAACAGTAGTTAACACTGACCCTAACCCAGAATTACCGATAGATGAATTTTCCGTACGAAAAAGACCTCAACTGGCCTGAAAATTGAAAGCACCTTTATTATTTTTAATGGCCTGTCTTCATTTGCCTGGTCGGTGCAGAAACGTAGGACGTTAAACCCCATTTCATTTCATTTATTTTGAATGGGAAGTGATTATAAGTATAGCATCTAATAAAGTGCAGGAAAGCGGCCCAATAAAAGACTTCACAGTACAATGTAAAAAAAAAAATAAAAAAACGTGACCGGGACGTATTTGACACAGAATGAAAACTTTGTGTTTAATAAACTTACCTCATTGATGTATACAGTGAATAGAAAGATTTTATGAAAACGGTCAATCAAATAAACCTACCAAAATATACCACACTGATATATCCAGTGATTCGTGTTTTCAAGAGAGAGTTGGCTCCCATTTTTACATGATGGTCGCTCATCAGATTTGTAAGCTCAGCTGACAGAGACGGTAGTAAAACAGGTTTAAGGGAATTGTTTGTATGCTGATTATTATTGTGTCAATGGCAGTAAGATCAAAACTGTTATTTGATTGAATATTAATAAAATTCTATACACCGTAAAATATTGAATTGATTTCCCAGTTAGTAATTATTAGACATGTATTAAAGAAGCATTGTGTAAGATTTAGATAAGAAGCTGGAAGTTCTTGCTTCAATAATTCAAAAATATATCATACAAAATGAAGATATTGTAAATTTCATTCTTAGAGAAGTTATCACTGACAAAATGTGGCATAAATTGTTTTTTTGTCATAACAACGGTATTTGTTGGCCTCGTTTCGCCATTTATAAATTAAGTCATTGAAGATATTGAAAATTTCATTCAAATTTCTTTATTCTTAGAGAAGTTATCACTGACAAAATGTGGCATAGATTGTTTTTTTTGCCATAACAACGGTATTTGTTAGCCTCGTTTTGCCATTTATAAATTAAGTCATTAAATGGTGATCATGTTAAAATCTCTGCCATCCGATGGTCTAGAGAGTTTATTAAGGCTTGTGGGGTGTTGGATGGCCAAATGGTTAGCACGTGCGTGCTGTATCATAAGGCCTGTCATTGAGTCAGCTGGCGTGGTTTCGATTCCCCGGTTGTACGTGACAACAAGTAGGGTCGTCTGTCCAACCTCGTGGGTTTTCTCCGGGTCCTCCGGTTTCCTCCCACTGCTAAAGACCCCTACGTGCAAGTGAATTATTGAAATAAAATTAAACCATTTGTTAGTCCCGAAGTTTGTGTCAAGTGGATGTTAAACCCCTTTTCTCTCTCTCTCTATTAAGGCTTGCCATGTGAATCAATATCTAAATAATAGTTTATAAACCTTTGAAGTCAAAATAAAGACCCTTCATTAGGCAAATTTAGCTCTTACATAATGCATCTTTAAGGAAATACTTGCTATATTGTAGATATATTGTTTTGACAAAAAGTTATTTATTTGCTTTATATTTTGAAATTAATCCTTTTTTTTTTTTAGTTAGAAACATAGTCTAATTGTTTCAAGAATTAAAAATTTGTCAAGGTGATTTTAACTACTATAATAAACTATAATGCATACTTTATGGAAAACAGCTAATATAATTGGATGAGGTTTCAAAGAGTATTCTCTCAATGTTATCAAGCTAAAACAGGAGACGATCTAGCACTTAAGACATCATTATGTGGAGTGTGGGTTAGGGTTAGGGCTGCAGATTTCGTCAAGAACCTGAGATGTAAACAGGGCTAGCACAACTCCTAACACTTACCCACAATCCATGTGACGTCATTTGTGCGAGACCGTCTTTGATCTAGCATTCTCCTTCACAGGCACTGTCAGGCACAAATACAGACTTGTCAGGCACAATCCATATGGTGCCTTTCATTTTGTACGGCACGCAATTATGTTTTAAATGGTATATAATACTTGTCCAACACAAAGTTCAAATGTCAGGTAATAATTTATTAGAATCTGACAGTTTGTCAAGTAGAACTTAAATCATTATTTTGGATCCTGTTTTGGGTCCATCACAAGATTACAACATTTGCGTCTAAACAAATAACCAGTGGAACTGAGAGTGTGGGTTGAACGACACTGCGATAAGAAAAATGATAAATTAACTGTTGGTTATTTAGAATTTAAATATGTTAAAATTTTCTTACTCTGTGGATGCAATTAGTAGGTGGATAGAGATCTGACCGTAGGTTTTATTTGCACGCAAGGGTTAATATTTTGCAATGGTCCTTTTAAAGGGCATTTAGTAAAAGCAATATATACCTGTAATATATGGCCATCTTGAAAAATTGATCACATACAATGTATGGATAGTTAATCTGCATTTTACAAGAAATCGGGAGAGGGTCTAATATAGGCTATGCTTGTTCCCCAATCCCTATTCAGACACAAATCTGAATAAAATAATGTTTAAAAAAAATGAAATAAACTAAAAAAATATAAAAACCATGAAATAACTTGATTTCAAGTGAACTAAAGAGCCCTTGTAAATTTTTGGTTCTCAAATCTTTAAAGATACATTATAGGAGATAAGATAAAGACCTGACAGTTCTCACTATAATTGTTAAAATCTAGATAATGTAAAGGGAATTTGCTGAAAAATTCAGTCAAATTGATCCATTCTGATCCGAGAATTTAGCGATCATCATTACTAAAGTCAGTACGATAAAAAATATAGTCTCGATTATCCATTTTTTGATTTAATTATCAATGAGTGTTAAGCAACAGATAGGATTCTAATTCAGAAAATATCGCAGGCTAGCGATGACATCGAGAGTTAATTATGGTCTGGATAAGTTAACTAATGTCTAATTAATAATTTAGATAACATTTCAGATCTAAAGAAAGATCTGTAATAGACAGATTTAGCTCTTGCATAATGTATGTTTAAGCAGAGACTTGCCTGAAATAAATTTGACCCCCCTCTATATAAATCAATGTATAAATTAGCTACACACAGTATGAGCTATCAAGGGTTGTGTAAATATATCATTAGGATCTCTTGAAAACCGCGATTGATTGATTTCTGTCGGACCCATCAGCACCTTGACTATATACGCTGACAAATGTACACTCAGCTGTATAGGAATGTAAATACTGAAAACATAAATGGACTATAATAATAGGGAGGTTATGAATTTATAATATTATATGGTTACATAAATATTCTGGAAGTTGAATCGGTAGCGTTTAAAAAAAAAAATAAAAATGATTTAGAAATACTGTATAAGCAGATATGCCATGTCATGGACTATGACTTTTCATATATAAGTGTTGATATGGATAGGAATTATTGTCACAGATTTGTTCAGTGGTTAAATAAACTCGTACCAGCTGTCTGCTCACAGACCTTCAAATGTATGCCTTTGTTAGTTAGATAATAAGTGTATAAGTCTTAGTAATTTTAATGAATTATCACGTAACGTATGTCATTGAATTTGCATGGATTTAGAAATGTTGAATTATTTTTTTATTTTCGATTATATATATCACACGCAAAGTATTAAATCGTAGATTAATCGTATGTAGATGAAATCAACTGACTGGTTGAGGTTTAACTTTTACTTCCACAGTAGTGATATCGCAGACAATGGGCATCCTCGCTAAAGATAAAGGGACATAATTTATAGGCGAGGCGGTCCAACGTGACCTCATTGTTTACCTTATAGCACAGTTTTCCTGTACATTCATTATGAACTCCTGTGTTGACAAACGTTAGTTTTTGTCGTTAATATGGAATTTAATACCGATATGGTTCTCTTACCATCGATAAAGTCACGTGGAACCGAGTTTTTACTAGCGACACCTGGAGGGAATTCATTCAGCGGGGACGCCCATTGATAAAATCTAATTTAAAGTTAATAATACACTGAAGACCATAATTTATTTTGTGATGGGTGAAAATGTTGAAACTTTTACTTTAAATTGAAATTGGATGGGACTCAAAAATCGCTACATGCTCATGCACATGCGTGTACATTTTTGGAGTCAAATGGGAAATAATTTAGGTTTATTTCTATTAAATTATTAATGCAATGTTGTACATTTTTTCCTATGATGGAGTAATTTAAGTTTTCATGTCCAAATCCAGAATGTAATATATATTGATTTTATGAACATACTCTGCTTTATTTGTTGAGAAAAATGCCACATCAAATAATATACACTATCTGGATTCAACTGAGGTATTGCTTCCATGAATTAAACTTTATTAAAAATAATTCTCTTATATTTATTATATATTTATGTTATCCTGTCCACATCCGGGTTTTGTTTTAGGGGTAAGGTGGTTGAATGTTTTAACACTTGTGCTTTAGATCATGAGAGTGAGAGAGAAATGGTGCTTAACGTCCACTTGACACAAACCAGGTCATTTTGGGACTAACATATGGCTTAATTTTATTTCAATAATCCGCTTGCGCGCGAAGGGGTCTTTAGCAGTGGGAGGAAACTGGAGGACCCAGATAAAACCCACAAGGTTGGACAGGCGACCCTACTCCTTGCCATGTACAACCGGGGAATCGAAACCCCGGCAGTTGACTCAATGACGGACCTTTAGATACAGCGTGCACATTCTAACCATTCGGCCATCTACCCCCCCCCCCCTTTAGATCATGAGGCCTGACATTGAGTAAAGTGGTGTGATGGATTTGATCCTAAGCTTTTAAGTGACAAGGAGTAGGGCAACCTGTCCAAGTGTTCAACCTTGTAGCATTGGCAGACAGCTGTCTAGTGGTTCGGATGGGATGGAAAACCAAGGTCCTGTGTATACATTGGCATGCACATTAAAAATCCCTTGCCACTGCCCGGGCAAAATTTTTCTCATAACGCACTATATGGCGTATAAACCGTTGTCATTAGCCCAGTCGGAGCAGAACAATAAGACATTAAACCACATTTCATTCCCAACCTTGTAGGTTTCCTCCCATGTGCCAGTGATTTATTGAAATAAAATTGAACCATGTTAGTCCCAAAGTGACCTAGTTTGTATTGAGTGGCCTTACCTCCCCCCCCCCCCCCTGCCATATCCAGGTCTTGAGAGGAGCCATTGTGACTCAGTGAGTGTGGCACTGATTTCAAAACATCTATGAAAATGTTTTTAATTCATTTTGGGGGCCCATTATAGGGTCTATAATTACTGTCCTCTGCAAAGTGAAAAGAAATAGGATTTTCGGAACCAACGCACTTTGAGGGAAAGTTTGCCAAGACAGCTTCATTTTCGTCCACTCTTAATTGAATTTCAACTGTCACAGATTGTTTTATGTGTATGCTGTTGCTTGCCAGGCCCCACATCCTAAACCACTAACAAGAGGAAACCATGCTGGAAAATCCTGGGGTAACTTTCTCGGGCAACACCAGACCTTTTGTTTAGTGATTTAGCGCCTTACTCACTGTCCGCCCCCCCCCCACTGACACGTTTCATTACATGTTTAAAATATACTTCTCAACCATTCCTTTACCTGATCTGATTAGAGAAAGGAGAAAACTATCAAAATGGGTGTGGCCACCTGTCTGTCAGTCACACTTTTTGGTGCTTCTAATTGAAGTGAATATCTGGCCATGAGCATGAGCATTTTCTCAAGCAGAGATAAGCAATATTATTTGCTAGTCCCTTGTGACACAATAACTTCGAACCTCACTATTGGCTTCTTTAACTTTTATGAAATTGTTACTAACATCCAGTTTTTATACGCCCACATTGAAATGTGGTCGTATATTGTCGTCGCCCCCGCCCGTCTGTCGGTCCGTCGATTCGGCGTCCACAATTGTTGACTGCTCGGACGATTTAGCTGCTGTGGACGTATGTTTTGTTGCCTGGCAACCTATCGTTTCGCGAATCCACCGTTTTTCTATGTAAGGGTTTATGTCATGAAATTGGTTCTCGTTTTCCAATGATGCCAATCCATGGTTTCGAGCAGTATTCTTTATAATACGATTAATTTCTTACATTAGAAAAGGTCCGATTTGTGTACTACCAGATCATGACGTGGGCAAACTGGTGTCCGGGAATAACATACGATTGAAGACCTATTTCCCCAAAATCGTGAAACAAAGTGGCATTTTCCGATGAGTTTTGAGATCGTTAAGTAGGAGCTAGGAGGGCCAGAAGGGACATAGGCTATGTCAGAAAAAAAAATCGGCTTAACATAGACTTGTATGACAGGTAGTGGCATGTCACACTCGGCAAACCTCGGCAGATTCCGGTACCCATGTAGGGTACTGGAGTCTGCTGAGGTTTGCCGAGTGTGGTTTGTCACTTTAGGGAAATTGGTCTTGTGTGTTTCCAAAGATTTTCTGTCCGCGCCATCGCGCCCTGCAAAAGTAAGTTTTATAATTTGGTCGCACTTTAACAGTATTAGTCAATACTGCAATTCCATTCAAATAAATCAGCAACAAGCAGAAGATAGATCACACTAATCCTGTATTAAAGGAGCTAAATCTACCTAGCCCGGTCCTATATTCTGATGAATCGCCACACTATACCTTCTAGATCTTCTCCTACGATACACCCATGCACGAACTCTCAATTTACTACGGTAATCCAACCAAACATCGGAGGCTTCAATTTGTGCCAAAACTACATTCTTACTGTCTCACTGAATATTAGTTTGGGTTGAACTGTTTTCCTCTGGGATACACAACTCTCCAAAGAGAGACGGAAACTGAAACAGTAGACGTATTATTTCGCTTTTTGAGAGAGAGAGAGAGAGAGAGGAAGAGATGGGGTTTAACCCCCACCCGACACAAACTAGGTCATTTTAAGACTAACATATGCTCCATTTATATTTCAATAATTCGCTTGCGGGTTGGGGTCTTCAGCAGTGGGGGTGGGGGGGGGGAGGGGGTACCAGTGAGTAAAGCGCTTGCTCACTATAGCCAGGAGATCAGGGTCTAGCTAGGAACTTCTTGTTGTCCCATCCGAACGACAAGACGCCATCCGTACTGGAAAATCATGGAAAACTTTCTCGGTCAATACCGGGATCGAACCCGGGATCTTCTTTTAGCGAATCCGTGTCTTACCCACTAAATCACCGCCAGAGGGCCGGTCAACAACGTATAATCTTTCGGATGGGACGAAAAATCGAAGTCTCTTGTACATATGCACGTAAAATATCCCTTGGCAGTTAGAATTGTATATAAGAGTAGACCGTAGGTCCCGTGTACACATTGGCGTTCAACTCAAAGAACCCTTGACAGTTGGAATTTCATATAAGAGATGTCGTACTGCCACTGTCCGTGCAAACTATTGCCCTCATAGCACACTCTACGCTGTATGACGTTAAACCCCATTTCATTTTTCTTCATTGTGTTCCACTATCAGACCCGGATTAAGATTTTAAACAAATTTCTCCAAATACTTTAATTCAGCATTTACAATTGAATTATCTCTCCACGATAATTCGACGGAATTATAATACGGATTGAACTATTAATTTGAGCAATTCTGCCCAAAATATAATCTATACAGCGTAAAGTTGACTGAAAAAAATGACGAAGGGCGGTCATCTTGGATTTATGCTATTTAAACATTTTCACTCTCTTATAATAATCTATAATTTAATATTATGTTGTCCAGGTCCCGGTATTAGACTAAGTTAAGAATTTACTCAAAATTGTTCACCTTATTTTAACTAAAATAAAACTTTTGTTGTTTGAATCTATCAGATATATCAATAAGAAACTATGTACAAAGTTTTGTGTTTCTGGATTAATGATATTCTCATAACCAGTGATTGAAAGTTGAGTAAATTCTTAACTTAAGTCTTAGAATGTTTTGTGAAACGGGGCCAGGTCTGAGGAGCTGTTTGCAGCAAACAGAAATTATGTTGCCGTTTTTTTCTAGGTCAAACCACAAATTGACTGGACTATTAGTCAATTTTGTTTTCGTGGATTGGGTGATTAGCCATTGCAGAACCTCTATCATTATTGAACAGAGGCGGATTCAATGGGGAGCGCGAATTTTCGACAGTGCCCTTTTTTACTGCTGAAAGTGCCTTTTCTCAGACTCAAATATGTCCGTTACCAACCCGTTGTAGGGATCCCAAATGACTCAAACCATCGACTCAAACACACCAGTCTGGGAAATAGCTCTTGGAATGGCTACAGATGCAAGGAAATGACGGATAATTTTCTTGGCCCCGCCCCCCTCAGCGGCGTGCCCCGTCTCCGCGGTCAATGCCTTCATTTTGCAGCGCCCCCCCCCCCCTTTTCAAAATTCCTAGATCCGCCCCTGTTGAAACTACATTTTTGGCGCAAAAAATGTTCATAAATCCGTATCAGTAATGAGTTCAGGAAAATGTATGGTTTGAATAAGCTTCCCATATTCTTTTTAAAATGAGAGTTTCATCTCTGCTTTGCCACATGGAAATGTCAGATGTTTATAGTACTATCGAGATGTCCATAACATGGGGGTTAATGTACTATACTTTCCTCCACCAACATTGTTTATGAAGTGTGATACGGGAAACTTTGCCCGGGCAGCGGAGCTAAGACCAATTCCACCTGCACGCCTCGGTTTTACACCCCATCCAAACGAATAAACGCTTGCCAACTGACAACTAGAATCCTCACCTGAAAATTCCGAGAAACTTCTAAGCCCAACATCGGGATCTCGAAGATGAGTAGAGGGAAACGAAGCTGTTCGAGCAAAATGCCCCCCCCCTCCATAGCACATTAGTCCAGTTGTTGCAGATAAGCAGAATGTTAAACCCAATTTCATTTGTTTTTCGCTAGGGGAACGAAATCATCGGTCCCAGTTTGTATCTAAATCGATAGGAAAGTACCCTTTCTATGAGAGACCTTCAAACCCCGCTGACTAGGGCCCTTCGCCTCGGAATATGCCGCCTCCGCAGGGACGGATCGGGGGGGGGGGGGGTCGCCTATATATTTTCTTTTTGTAAATTAACACTTTTTGTGAGAAAAGTTTCTCGGCCGTGTGATTTATCCTTTATCGTCAGATGTGGGGCAGGATGGGCACTCAAAGCACGAGATAATGATATAGACATTATGTGATATCACAATTAATGCTTTTCATCCATGAAATTGAATCACAATGTCATTGTATTAATTCATAATAAAAATTGACGTCAAACGAGGTGTAGAATTTCTCTGTTTAAAAAGCTCAATGTGTATGTATATACGGCAAAATGACGATAGAGACGAGACGGGAGGGGGCGGGGGGATATATTATCTCAGGAACCTGGCAAACACCCTCCTGCAACAATTCCTGGATCCGCCCCTGCTCCGGCGGCCGATTCCCTAATTCGCCCCTGCGGAGTGTACGACAAGTCAGTGTCTATATAGTCATCCATTTAAAAGAACCCGTGCCAGTGGAAATTCAAAAATAAGAGTAGTCCCTAACGCTGCTGATGTCCGGGCTAAATGTCTCTCGCATGTCCGTCTTCATCGGTCCGTCTGGTTTAGAAATGAAATGAAATGAAATCGGGTTTAACGTCCTACTGTTCTGCTCCTAAACTGGGTTAATGAAGACGGGCATACGCCATACAGTGTGCCATGAGCCTATGAGGGAAATTTTGCCCGGGCAGTGGTTTAGAAAGTATGACATTGAAACCATTTCATCTTAGGAGGAGATATAGCCCAGGGTGGTGTTCGAAACTTAAAGATAGTGCATTTACAAGAATGTCATTGGTGATACCAGCTTTGAAAATTTGTCCGTCTTATAATATGTTTGCTTTGAACTACACAGCACGCCATTCTGACCGACTTTATCAAGCAATGATAAAATATATACATGTAAACATATGGATGACGATGATGGTTAGTGCTAAATGATAAGCCCAGCTCAATTTTTCGTCAAAGGTCACGAGATGTAAACAGGGTTAGCGCTAATCCCAAACCTAACCCTAACCCTGGACCTAGCCCCAATGCTTACCCTAAACCTAACCTACAATCTTGCCAACAATCACGTGCCCTAACCTTACTTACATCTCAAGAACCTTGACAAAAATTGAGCTGGCCTTAACAAATAGATTTATAGCCTGACGATGATCTTTCACTGGTCACCGAGCATTACTCTGATCGCCACCATTCCTGTAAAATACAAAAGATTCATTGAAATGGAATTGGGTTTAACATCCTACTTTTCTGAACCAACTGGGCTAACGAAGAAGCGCGCTTACGTCTTGTGCGTACATACTATAAATAGCGGGTACGCAGTTTGAAGTTTACAAAAAAGAATTAGCACTTTTAAAATCCACAATCAAAGCAAGTTGCAATATCAATAAACAATGCCGATAGACAGTTCGCAACAGACCGAGTTCGACCACTGACCCAATTGACCGGTGCCAACTTTTCCCCATTGAAAACTTGAGACACACAAACTAGAACTTTTCACCACTGAAAACGTGAGATACACAAACTGAAAGTAGCATACTAGTAACCATTATAATATAAAAATCCGCCTTGGATTTCAACCACAGATTAACTACTATTAATAACTCTATGATTGCCACGTTACCAACCCCTTAACTCTATTATCCGTCCGCCTCAATATCATAAATATTAATCAAAACCTGGCAGAAAATGTAAATTCGCCCGCTTTCATTAGAAGGATCTATATCCATTGCTAATCAAACGAGTTGAATTAACGGTGGTCTGATTCCATAATAAAAAATAATAATAGTTTATTCAAAACCACATTACCTGTTTAAACAGGATATGGATTAAGAAGAAGTATTTGACGTGGCACAAAATGGCTACTAGTACTAATAAAACGTGCTCTGTTTGTCAAGGTAACTTTGATAAGCCCAGATTCCTACCATGTCACCACACCTTCTGTGAACAATGTATAGATGGTGTTATCGCGAGTCGCACGCATGTCAACACGTTTAACTGCCCAATTTGTCGAAAACAAACTACAGTACCAAGAGGTGGTGCCCGTCAGTATGTCACCAACTTTTATCTAGAAGACGATTCTGAGGACACAACATATTGTACAAAACACAAGAAGAAAGAATCTGGCGTTTATTGTCGAGATTGTCGCATACCATGCTGTTCTGTTTGTGTTTTTCTCGATCATAAAGACCACACATTGGCAGTCTTAGATGACGTAGAAAAGGAAATGAGAGAAATTGTGAAGAAATTGAAAACAGAATCAGCAAAGAAGCTAAAAGATTTGCAAGAACATTCTGACTTTTTAAAGACCTTAATATCTGATGTGAATGACTCGTGTGAAACAGCGTGTGATAATGTTGATATACAAATAAACAATATTTGTGAAGAATTCGGGAAGATAGGAGATACAATCAAAAATGACATTAATAAAATCCAGGAAGATGAAATCAACAAACTCACCAAACTAGTTAACGATGTCGACAAGGTGGCATGTAAAATGGAAAGCTGGGATAAATATTCTGATGATATTTTAAAAAACAGATCTATAATTACAGCTTTAGATGCACAAGGATTAGATGAAGTTCTGACAAGAACAGATCACAGCATCTCTTCACATTTACAGAAACCCGCAGTCAGACATCCTTATTATTTTATGGCGGATGTTGATGTGGATTGCTTAAAACAGCTGTTGGGTGAAATACAGACAACAACGTTGGGTGGAGAACCTCCAGAACCACTACTGGATGAAATAGCAACATTTGGTGGAGACGTACGAACTGTGGATGGCCCAATATTTACCATTAGTTTTAGTCTGAACACGGTGAGGCCTGGTAGGTTTTACTATAGTGATGATATAATAATGCAAGGATTAACATGGCGTGTACGTATGAGATATAATCAAGAAACATTATATATGACCGTGGGATTGAAGACAGTAGAAGATAAAACTATTAAAACCGTTAGAGCTAGTTTGACATTGAAACTGTTGAATATCATCGATGAGAGTAAATCACTAGTAAAACAACGTTCAGATACATTTTCACCTTGTAGGAGATATACGGATGATGGGCCTATGATAAGCTGGGATAAACTACGATTTGCTGAGAACGGATTTATTGACAACACCAGGACATTTACTGTACAGGCCACTGTTAATGTAACTAAAATAAAACGATAAGTGTCATAAACAGGGCATTTACTGTACAGGCCACTGTAAATGTAAATAACATAAAACGATAAGTGTCATACACAGGACAGTTACTGTTCAGACCATTGTTAATGTAAATAACATGAAACTGTAAGTGTTATAAATATGTGTGATGAATACTGTTTGATAAGAAACACGATGTGTCATAAATACATAATTCTGTTTGATTAGAACTTATGTGATCAATTTGTGTAAGAAATGCCATTTGGTTGGAAACACCATGTTTCATAAATACATAATAAGTCTGTTTCATTACAAATACCACGTGTCATAAATATACTGTTTGAAATGTACGTTTCTAATTACAAACACCACGTGTCATAACTATACTGTTTTAAATGTACAGTAGAATCTGTATAAGCAGCCACTCCTATTCAGCGACATCTCCTTGTAAGCGGTCACTATAAATTCGATAGGTGTTGGCAGAACGCAGATTCAGAATATTTTGAAGAGAAAGGCAGAAGTGTTAGAAGAATTTCAGGTCTGTGCCCCAGATAGAAAGCGTGCAAAACGTGTGACAGGGAACGAAGACATAAACACCCTTGTCTGGGAATTTTTTAAAGATTGTCGGAAACGAAATGCCCCAGTGAACGGGCCTCTACTACAAGCAAAGGCATTGCAGTTTGCTGAGAATTTAAAATTAGAAACATTTAAAGCTTCTAACGGATGGCTACGGTCATTTCTTTCCCGACACAATATAGTTTTCGGATGTATGAGCGGTGAGCGGGCAGACGTGGATATGGGTGTAGTAGACTATTTTAAATCAAAAGTGCCACAGTTGTGTAGTGGGTTTCTGCCAAAAGACATCTTCAACATGGACGAAACCGGTTTATTTTACAAAGACGGGTCGCGGAAAACTTTCCACGTTAAGGGGGATGACTGTGCCGGAGGAAAGCGGTCAAAGGAGAGACTTTCAGTTGCATTGTGTGCCAGTTTGACCGGAGAAAAGCTGAAACCCCTAGTGTTAGGACGATCCAAAAAACCTCGATGTTTTAGCAAGGTGAAGGACGTGAACAAGCTTCCCGTTATGTATCGAAGCAATAAGAAGGCCTGGATGACGGCGGCTATTTTCGAAGAATGGCTGCTGTCAGTAAATAAGCAGATGCGGCGAGAAAATAGAAACATTCTCTTATTTTTGGATAACGCGCCATCACATCCACATTTAGAACTGTCCAACGTTAAGCTCCAGTTTTTTCCAGCTAATACAACATCAAAGCCACAGCCTATGGACCAAGGGATCATTGAAACGTTTAAAAAACATTATCGGAAAAGACAGTTAGAACATGTGATCATGCAGATGGAAAAAGACACGACCTCCACAAACACAGAGATTCTTAAATGTTTAGATATACTGACTGTAATATATTGGATAAGTAATTCTTGGAAAAGTGTTTTGGATACAACTATAACGAAGTGTTTTAGACGTTGTGGTTTTCAACTTGACAAAGCTGAAAGTGAAAGTGACGAAGACGACGAATTTAATTTGCCACTTTCACTATTAAGGTTGTCAAAACAAGTTTTTGATACAGACTTTGTTTCATTACCAACAATAGACTGCGACTTAGCAACTTGTGACGTGAATGTCGGTGAAATTGACTGGACAAAATCAGCTAATGATTTATTAGCCGAGGAGATAGGAGAAAGAAATTATGACCACGAAAGTGATGACGAGGAAGAATTAAAAGAGATAGAAAGTGAAAAATGTATTAATATGGACACAGCTTTAAGTTATTGTGACCAAATTAAAACTTTGGCAGAAAGGGAGGGCAATTTTGAACTTTTGGATGCCATTATGAGTGCTAGAGACATCACATCAAAATTGATTGTTAAAAAATGTGCTAAACAACCAAAAATTAATGAATTCTTTGTTGTTTAATGAGATATACATTGTTTGTTGTTTAATGAAATATAAGTATTGTTTGTTTTAATAAACCACCTGACACAGTTCCCTTTTATTAAGAGTTATCTTTTCTTTGTCTTATTAAGAGTTATCTTTTCTTTGTCCTATTAAGAGGCCACTCCTATTAAGAGGCCACTTATGGCATTTCCCCTGAGTGGCTGCTTAATACAGATTCTACTGTATGTTTATAATTAGAAACACCATGTGTCATAAATGTACTGTTTTAAATGTATGTTTCTAATTTGAAACACCATGTGTCATAAATATACTGTTTGAAATGTATGTTTATAATTAGAAACGCCATGTATCATAAATATACTGTTTGATTAGTAAAACTACATGTATGTTAATCTTTCTAGAACATGTGATATCATTTCATTAGATAAACTCTGTTATGGTTCGTATTAGTTGTTTCTTTTAATTTTATTGTTTGTTGTTTTTTCTTTATCCGATCATCCACCCACCAAATGTGAGAGTACATTGAACTCTCAAATGAAAACTTTAACTTACCCCCGTATGTCAAAATTCCAAATATAAACTCAAACATATAACTTAATTATATGGTGATTAAGCAAAGGGTAGCTAATTATTGCCCAATGAGTAAAATACTGACTTGCTAGCCTGGGGGTCTGCGGTTTGATCCCGATCAAAAGATCGCAGGAAAGTAGTTCGAAAGATAACATACCCCAGTAACTCACGGTGTAATTTTTAAAGACGATTTAACGTCATACAGCTCTAATGCAGCCATGCTGTACGGCCTATAATACCTTTATTTCGAATTAAAAATGTGGATGATTTATTTACGTTGGACCTCTTTTTTTGTAGCATCCGAACAACTAGACACTTTTCCTGTTCCACTTACCCGGGGAAACCATGCCAAAACATCCTGCACCACTGAAAAAGGGAAGACAACGACAGAATCCACACCGGGGGCAAGCTCTGGCCCCCTCATATTTTTCACTAGCCCGCGGTCCGTCCCCCGTTCATTGACTTACAAAATGAAATAGAGTTTAACGTCCTACTGTTCTGCTCAGACTGGGCTAATGAAGACGGGCATACGCCTTACAGTGTGATATGACGGAGATTTTGCCCGGACAACTACGGCCCACTATTTTGACGAATTCCAACTGCCAAGGGATCCACGGGACTTCGGTTTTCGTCCCACCCAAACATCTAGACAGCTGTCCTTGTCAGGACCTCCGTCCTGCTCCACTGACAAAGGGAAACCATGAACTTTCTCGACCAACACCGGAAGCGAACCCGTGACCTCCAGACTAGCGAGCCAGCGTCTTACTCACTTAGCCACCGTGACTCCACCACAGAGAGGATGGTCTGGGTCCGACATAAATCGACTCGTCTGAGCCCTTTCAGTTCTCGACTTGGCACACCATTTATCGAAGTCTACGACCCGATGCTGAAAACAGTCATCAAGCTTGAGATGACAACTATAACTGGTCAAGAATAACTTCATTTCCTTGTATTTAGTTGTAACTGATTCTTTCACTTTTATGGCAAAATCTACTAATTTTAATGATCTCCATTCCGCAGGCTCTCGCAGTCAATATTGGTCCAGGTAGGCCTACTTTCTCTGGAACGGATATCATTATTGACGCTGTAATTCACTTTTAAAAGGTCGGATATACGAATTACAAGGAGATTTTGATTGCGACGATTGTCGGATCTTGTTCGCCGACAATACCATTTTCACCAAAGAGTTCGCTAACAACCCACTTTCTTTCTGATTTACTCACACCAACTTTGTTACTTAAATAGTCCAAAACATTTTGTCTGATATGGCGGGAACACACAAATGTTGTTGAATCTCGAAAGTTTCTTGTAATGGCATTTCACATTCCCAGCTCTTCGTCCGAACCAATAAGAAGGTTTTTCATTTCTTCCATAGTAAAATGTCGAGATAATCCAGCAAACAATTGGATGTATGTTGCTGTGTCAGAGTTCATCTTTGTAGCAGATGACGGGTGGGGGGGGGACTTTCGATTTCGTGTTGGACAATGTCAGCAAAATTTTGATTATGGCCGTAAGGGATTAGATCTATTTGATAAGGCCAACTTGTTATACATCTCCTAATTACTACTAACTAACTATTTCTATACATACTAAACTTTAATTTAGAAAAATGATCACTTATATGATTTAATGACAACATTTGTCATTAGTAAAGGGCCCAGGTTCTTAAATGAATGGTACACGCTTACTAGTGCAAGAGCAAAACACAAAACGGTTAATTCTGAGTGACATTGTAATCCTGTAGGGGGGAGGTCATTGAGTCAACTGGCGTGGTTTCGATTCCCCGGTGGTACGTGACAAGGAGTAGGGTCGCTTGTCCAACCGCGTGGGTTTTATCCGGGTCCTCCGGTTTCCTCCCACTGCTAAGTGAATAATTGAAATAAAATTGACCTGGTTTGTGTCGAGTGGACGTTACCCCCCCACCCTTTCTCTTTCCCCTCCCTCTCTCTCTCTCTCTCTCTCTCTCTTTATCTCTGTAATCCTGTATCCTCATCTTGTGCAGTTATAACTATTATGATACTTTTAAGATTTTCCTTGTGTCGTCGATCCCCAAATTTTCAAGATGTGTATATAACTGGATATCCATGTAGGCCTTTATACACAGGCAGAAGTTATCGGGTTAAGTGATCGTCATTATATCAGTCATAATCAACGAATGGAATAACATTCTACTTATATAGATCGGTGAAATTTCAATTCCACATTACTTTGTTCAAACTGAACGGAATTGAACCATTTTTGGACTGATATTCATATTTCATAACATTTTAGTTTACAACTGAGACACGGAGCATATTAAAATGTCCTTTAACGGGATAACGCGTTAAAACTTTAAAGTTAACGAGTTAATTATCAAAGCTCCGAAAACATGGTACTTTTCGTACCCAACCTATTTCAATGAGTAAAAAAAAATTATTCTTGATCATTTTTCTTTTATTATTATTATGGACCCCTAAAATTTAACAGAAACACTCAGTGGCGGCGCCAAGTTGGGGAGTGAGGGGGGGGGGGCAATTATTTGTGGTATGTTTTGATAATCAATACCTTCTACGATGATTAAATCCCACTCAGTCATAGACTTGCATGTTGTAGAGTCTGAGTGAAATTTTTTTTTACCGAACCCACCCTGCTGTAAACCTATTAATAAGCAATAACACGTAAACCACTTGAGAAGTGCTTTTTATGTTTTGGGGTACTGGTTCACCGCGACAAGAATATTCATTCACTTTTGATTCACCCACTCCGTTCGTTTGACACCTCGCTCTCTGTTCGGTTAAGCTTGTGATTTGGCGACAGACAGTATGTGGTCAGCTCTATTTATCTTGACGACCAGTGTCTGAAATACTGCCAGACTGCATTTCCGGCAGTCTATTTCTCAAAATATTGTGGCGAAAATATTCATTCATTTTGATTCACTCACTCCGTCCGTTTGACACTTTCCCCTCTGGTCGGATAAACTAGTGATTTTGCGATAGACGGTATCTGATAAGCTCTATTTATCTCGACGATCAGTGCCTGAAATACTGCCAGACTGCATTTCCGGCAGTTTATTTGAAAACCCACGAGATTGGACAGGCAACATGGTTGATACGCGCCCATAGAACTTTCTTCAGCGGCCCATACACGTTCAATAATTCCGTCAATATTATTGACTCAATATTGTCTCAATAATATTGAACGTGTGTGGGCAATATTGATGTAAAATATTGTCAATAACCATCATTGCGTCAATATATTGACGGATCAAAACCAGTTTGATTTTTATTGATGGTTCATCAATATATTGACGGACGGTCAATTTATTGAATGACAATATTGATCGTGTGTGGAGAATCTGTCAATAATTGCGTCAATATTTTCATTCCATCGTCAACCTTGGAAGAGTAAACATGGCAACTGAGAAACAACCATTTTTAAAAATGACCAAAAAATGATGAAATTATTGATGGAAATATTGAATCGTGTGTGGGCAATTCCCGTCAATATTATTGAGGCAATATATTGGGTCAATAATATTGATGGTTTTAGTGGACATGTATGGGCCGCTTTATACGTCATTCATGTCACCTGGTCAATATAGAACTAGAATGAAGTTATCTTAGAATGAAGTTATCTCCCATTGTACAGTAATATGAATATTAACGTGATAGCTGGACACAACACGCTATACTCTCAAGTCCTGCATCTCTGACCAGAGGAATAAACCACTCGGAACTTTCTCGATACATCATAATAAACAAAATACATCATAATAAACAATGAATTAATCATCAATTTATAATGTTTTAAATCTCCAGTACACATCCCTTGTACAGGTGAACAACACCAAGTGATCCTCCTGGTACAGGTGAACAACACCAAGGCGTTCGAATGGGACAAACACGCAGGGTGCTGGTACACGAAGGCGTGCACGTGAAAGAAACCCTGACAGTTGGAATTCGAAATAAGAGTAGGCCGTAGCGTCGCTGTCCGGGAAACATTTCACTCAAAGAAGACTGCATCATGTATCCCCGTCATCATTAGTCCTGATGGGGCAGACATGTGGGACGTTAAACCCCATGTCATTTCCAACATGTCTACGCCGAAAAAAACCAAGATCCATTAAACATAAACACACAAGTACAGACGTAAAAAACTTTATTCAAAAATAAATAATATAAAAGTGTTTTGTCATTTTATTGGCATCCTTTACAGGTAGGCTACAGCTTTGATAAGGTTACCATTGGAAACATTTCTTCGTCTTCCAAAAACACATTAGTTGGTACAACAATTTATAAATGATATTAATAATATAAAAGGTTTTTGAGATGTCACGGCTTTGATAAACGTTTTGATAGGAAACATTTCTTAGTTCAAAGAACAATGATTGGCACAGCAATTTAAAAATGTATATATTAAAAAGTTCTGTACAACGCTTTTTTCAAATATAAATATAGTAAAAAAAAAAAAATAAAATAGTTTTTTTATGACTATCTGCATCCGTTACTGCTATAGAATAGGACACATTCCTTAGTCTTTCAAAAAAAAAAACCCAACAAAAAATACCCAACACATTTACTGGCACAATATTTTATAAATTATAAAAATAATTTAAAAACGCTATAAAAATTTTGAGGTTTTTGTTGGTTTGGTTGTTTTTTTTATCGGCATCCACTACAGCTACAGCTTTGATAAGGTTTGCATCGGAAACATTTCCTCGAGTTAAAGAAACCACAACTATTGGCACAACATTGACGGAATCCTGAAAAAATAAAACAGACGAAAAATTAGTACTGTATCAGGTAGAAAGTTGTGTCCCCTTAATAGCTCCTTCAGGTCCGAATTCACCTACTTGTGTGTAGAAATGTTAACATATTCCAGGCTATATACCTTTTTTGACAGTTTTTTAAAAAAAAATATATTATAGGGGATGACTCGGCGCTGGACGGGTTTAAAGTAGTATAACTCCGAAACAGGAAGCGCCACCTGTCCATGTTACTTCCCGGCCGAGGCTCCGAGCTACCCTTATACACCAAATTTGAGCCCTAGAGCAGCCACCAACCCTGAACAGACAGACAGACAGACACACAAACGATAGTCATCAATATTAGTATAGATAATGACATACCAGGTGTACACTTGAAACAAGATTAACTTAAGCTGACACGCTGCGCGACAAAAAAGACAATGTCCAATGCACGTTAAAGACCCCTTGAAAGTTAGATTTCAAAATAACAGTAGGCCGTAGTGCCACTGTCTGGATAGACCATTTTCACTTAGAGCATACTGTATGGTGAATGTCCGTCTACATTAGACCAATCCTTGCAGACAAGTACAATCTGATTAAAACACAGATCCTATTTCGTTTCGTTTTTATAGGCCATATTCGAAAGTATACAAAAACGAAAGTAGAAAGTAAAACCTCATTTCATTTCTGCTTACCTATACTTCCACGCCTACAGGTACAACTAACACAGTTACAACCTCTAACAGTATCTGGGTTACTACATGTAAATGTTCCACATCTTCCTCCACACTGGCATCTGGCAAAGGCTGTAAAGGAAACAAACAATAATTGAAAACGTTTAGTTTAGACCAAAGCGAACTGGTTTTTTTTCTGATGAGAGGGTGGGGGTTAAGTGGTCTAACTCGTGCGCTTTAGATCATAAGATCTGTCATTGAGTCAAATGACGTGTTTTACATTTCAAGCGTGCACGCGACAAGGCGTAGGATCGCCTGCTTAACCTATCCGGGTTTCCCGGTCCCCCCCCCCCCATTGCCAAAGGCCCCAACTTGCAGGCGAACTATTTAAATGAAATGACACCATGTATATTAGTCCCGAAATGATCTAATTTGTGTCGATTGGGCCTACGTCTCGGTCTCTTTCTTTTTTGGATGATGCTTCTACTTCGCTTTGTTTGAACACTCTAAAAATAACATCACTATTTAGGCAACTCAACTGTAACTGTTTAAAGTCACTGATGAAATTATAAAATAGAACCAAAAATAACCAGTATCCATTAGCAATGGCGATTGTCCGTCTTCATTAGCCCTGTTGGAGCAGTAGTCGTTAAACCTCATTTCATTTCTTTCACTTTCAATTCTTTCGTCCCATCCGCACGACAAGACACTATCCTTACCGGGGCTTCTTCTTACACCACTGACAAGGAGAAACCACGTCGGAAAATCCCGTATTGGAACACAGTACGTGTGACAGTATAATAACAAAATGTTCGTTTATGCAATAAATATTAATGTTTCTGGATGTTATTAGAAGATTTGATCGATCTCTTGCAAACTACGGGGTCACAGTGGCTAAGTGGGTTAAGACGCTGTTCGATCCCTGCATTTGGCGAGAAAGTTCATCCAGATTTTCTGGCGTGGTCCCCCCATGTCAGTGATGCAGGACGGAGGGCCTGACAAGAACAGCTGTCTAGTCGTTCGGATGGTCCCGTGTACACATTGGCGTGCACGTAAAAGATCCCTTGACATTTAGAATTCGATATAGGCCTAAGAGTAGGCCGTAGTGCCGCAGTCCGGGCAAAATTTCCCTCATAGCACACTGTATGGCTTAGCGAATTTCACAGAATGGAAATATCAGGTCAAAAATGGTCTAAATCAATTCAATCAAAAAAAGCCTACAATGATGAATTGAAAATTTTCAACATTCAGCGTTCTCTATGACGACATAAACCGGATATGAACAAAATGTAGAGAGAGTTGATTTTGGACATGCAACCGCACGCTACTGGATCGTGACCGATCTGTAGAATATCTGTCAGTGTTTATACCCACAATTCTAACCCTAACCCTTCAGAATAGTTTTAGCCACAATCCACCGTTGTTACAGCTTCAATTTGTACATTTGACATGTAATTTAAACCTAACCCGAACCCTAACCCTAGAGAAGATATTCTCCAGGTGACACAAAGATCTAGTATTAATCCATGCAACCTTCACAAATGTTTAAATAATAATTTATATAACATTTGAAGCGAGAAAACAGACCTGAACTAGTCAGATTTAGCTCTTACATAATGCATCTTTATGTCGTGGTAAATTTAATATTTTCCCCAAAATGCAAATCCGCACAGACACTTTAACAGGCGTAAAAAACTGAAAAATTATAAACGAAAAAAAAAATGAAAAAAAAAAAAATGTTATCAACTTACTATTAGCGTCTGATACTTCAAACATGACACACAGGGCAACAGCAAAGGCTAAAATAACTGTAGCAGATTTCATCTTGACGTATGGCTGGCTGTATAATATATAGTTAGTTGAACAACAGTTAGACTGGCACCAACAGGAGTCAATATGATTAAACGAGTCAAACTGGCCACCTTATATATACCTCCTATCATGGGGACAAACATCCTGTTCGTTATGACGGGGGAAAGATAATTTCGCAGTTTATCGCCTTAACCCGGACACTGACCTGGTTCCTCGCGATAGATTTGTTGATTTAAGGTATTTAACAATCCAGCTGACCTTGTTATTACCTGCCAGTATTAGACCAGGGGCAGCTTTTTGTCTAAACGGATGCTGAACCAGTAACATATATTTAGAGAGCCAATCGGAGACGTTGTAGGTAGCGAGTCGACTGTTTCTGCTGACAATAAAATGTGTTTTTTTCATTGGCGATGATTCACCCACACACAAAAAACAAAAACAAGAAAAAACCCGGGTCAAAAGATCCTGAAATTCCGCGAAATGATACGACACCCTAAATTTATTTCGTACTTAGTTTGCATTTTCGCTTTAATTGCCCTTTCTATTACGTTTTGACAGCTAAATATATTTGTTAAGGCTAGCTCAGTTTTTGTCAAGGTTGTTGAGATGTAAATAAGGCGATTATTGGCAAGATTGTAGGTTAGGATTAGGGTAAGCATTGGAGCTCTAGAGGTCCAGGGTTAGGGTTAGCGTTGGGATTAGCACTAACCCTGTTTACATCTCGTGACCTATGACGAAAAATTGAGCTGGCCTTATCATTTAGCACTAACAACGTTTTGACCATTCTGTTCACGTCATTGAGCACACCAGTTTGATATCAACGTAAATACACCACATCACAAACAGGGATATGTTTGGCCATTCATTCATTTTTTTTTTGTTGGAGTCCAACTAAAGTTTTAAAACTTAAATGCGAGTTTATTTTTCATTGTCTTTATTCTTAGTATAAGCATATATCTTAAATATTATGTTTAATGATACATTATGGGAGATTAAATAAAGAGCTGGCAGTTTTCACTATAATAGTTAAAAACTAGATAATGTAAAGGGAATTTGCTGAAAATTTCAGTCAAATTGATACACTCTGATGGTTTTCTTAAAGGCAGTTTGAATTGTTCTATTTTAAAATTATATGCGTGGAATCACCATCGCAACACCAAACTTAATTCTTAAATTGTAAATTGTATTTTTGTTTAATTTTATTGTATTTGAATATAAAGATAAAATTTACTTTAGAAAATAAAACAAATAGCGTAAATTTACATTTCATCATAGACATATATATACAACGAAAACCAAATCTCGAACAACAAATCTCCAAATACAAATCTTGCAAATTCTCAGAAATAAAAGTCTGTGTACGTATGAAATTTAAGCGTCAAAATATAGAGGAGTGGCGTATTAACCTTGTGGGAAAATTTCAGCTCAAAAACGTCAAAATCGCTTATCCGGACACATAACCCATTTAAGATTTCGTTTCAATTTTGTTATTGGGTGACCTGATATCTATTACCTTTCCTTTACAGTCCATGACCCACGTGCTGTACTTGATAAACAAAGAGGTAAATTTCATCTAGTATATGTGTTTAAGATGTCTCTTATCACCGCCCCCCCCCCATTAATTTTTATTTTTGTTTTAATTCTTTAATAATATTTATTTTAATCAGAGTCATTTATGATTTCTTTCTTTTTTATTATGGTTTTAATTCTGCATAAATTGATAGAGTCCTAGATTTTTACAATATGATTGGTTATATATTGATGTTTAATAGGAGTTGTAGATTAATGGTATATATCAGTAATATATGGTTTCTTATTCACGTCATGGTTGTTTTTAATCTCTATTCGTAATATGGAGATTAAGGGTTTATTATTATCAATTGTTGTTTTTAGCATGAATTTAATTTGTAAATTTCATTCCGTTTAAGGGTTTCTCATTGGGTTAGGGTTAGGGTAGTTTACTTAGGTATGAGGTTTGACTTTAAATGGCGTCGGCTTCAAATTGTTAATTAGTTTATTGTTATCCGTTTGTATATAACCTTCTGTTACACAGGCCCGTAGCCAGCTTGTTTTTAGGGGGGGGGGGACACCCAGGACAGTCTATAGTAGGTATTTTAGAGCTATGGTCGACAAATTGTTTTGGGGGGCTGGCGGGGCGGCAAAACATTTTATCAGGGGGGCATTGCCCCCCTCCCCCCCGCTGGCTACGGGCCTGTTGGAGAGTATCCGCACTGAAACGTTGGAGTTAATAAACCTAGAGAATGCTATCCATAAAGATGTCTGTACATATAAAATGAAAGTCCGGTTTTATCCAGACACCGTATAATACAGCTTGGGACGCAGGTTTAACTTGTAAGAAAATGTATCACGTATATTGAGTTAATTGCTCTGTGCTAAGGTAGGCTCTAGAGGATTTTAAGACCTTTTAACACAAAATTAAGCAGATTTATTCGCAAATATAATCGAGTTCGGACCATTGGCATCTGTCGCTAAAATATCAAATTTCTCACTACTTTATATTCATCCGCATGTTAACATGCACTCAGATTGATTATTTAACATTTAATTAAACATGCATTATGCAAAAGCTAAATCTGCCTATTGCAGGTCTTTCTTTAGGCCTGGAATGTTTTCTAAAGTATTAATTAGACATTAATAAACTGATCCAGGCCTTAATCAACCCTCGATGGCATCAGATTTCTCCGATATTAAATAGATTAGAATGGTTCAGCGATACTTTGATTTAATCAAATGTGGAGGACCGAGACTTAGCACCGATCAACCAGTACCTTGGTTGAAATTGTTGCACGTCTGTCAAACCTTCAAAGGCTAATATCTTCGCTTGCAATAGAGTAATTTGAATGAAATTTTCAAATTATTTATTTTACATCCTCTACTTTCGAACTATTATAGCAAGGATGGCTAGTCCTTTATCTAAATCTTACATAATGTATGTTTAAATTAAGGAAACAAAATCAAAATACAAACGTTATATAATCTTTCGACTTGGATTCACCCGGATTTAAAACATGACGGCAGGCTTGCATAGGTCGACAAAACTTCAATTGATCCACATATCTTTGTAAAAACTTAACGGAACTGAATCATTTTTGGACTATTACTATTAGAGATTCCTACATAATATTGTACAAGTTCATCAGAATTTTCCGACGTGGTTTCCCCTTGTCAGTGGTGCAGGACAAGGGCCTGGCAAGGACAGCTGTCAAGTCATTCGGAGGTCCCGTGTATCCCCTGGCAGTTGGAATTCGATATAAGACTAGGCCATAGCACACTGTATGGCGTATGCCCATCTTCATTAGCCCAATCGGAGCAGAGCAGTAGGACGTTAAACCTCATAGCATTATATTATATATTTAACTAATTGTTGGTTTCAAATTACACTATAAACCCCAGAATGCCTCGTTCGGAAATTTTGTCCAAGCCTGGCAATTTTGCCACGTTGTCGTGGTAAAAACAAAATGCCACGTTTGTCTGGAGTTCCAAAACGTATTTTTTGTTTAAATTGCCATGTTTTTGGAACGAGTTATTTTGTCCAGAACGAGGCTGTTAACAAAGATGGATACATGATTTTTTAAAAGGGTTTGGGGCGGGGTTCAGCCAAACCAAAGTCTCGTCGAGCGTATCGAGGACAGCATAATATTATTTGGCGATTGTGTAGAGAAAAAAACCACAAGGCAAAGTCTTGACTAGAAATGACATTCATTGCATAAAGAGTTTGTTACATTCTTTGTTGCAGTTTCATATGTTCACACAATATTTCCAACAAAGAGATGTGAGAAATGAAAAACAGCCAAGTTAAAAGCGGAGCGAAATCAATAATTGTATTTTAGATCTTTGAAAATTATTAATTACAAATATGCTGTTCCTGTTTTTATATAATAAACGATATTATATTTAATATATTTCATGAAATTTTATGTAATTGACACTCAGTTGTATGTATAAAAATTGCAAAAGCAGTATCTAAACGGCCAATTTAATTAAATTCCATCGAAACATGAAATAGACACAATTTATGTTTATATACTGAGCGCCATGGAAAACGCATTACTTTTTTTCCCAAATATTTTATTACTAGGTAGTTTTGTATGTATAATATTATGCAATACTATGAACTATTTTTTCACACAATGCTCCCAAACGCAAAAAGTATCGGCCCGTGTGCACAAAAAAAATTGCACGAGATGCACATGAAAAACCCAATATTCACGTGCAGCATTGTGTGTGAGCCCTTTAAAAGCATGTTTTCAACTTAATGTGCAGTACATGAACTGTGAAACGTCAATCTGTCGTAATTTGTTGTTGGACGTGTGAAGGAATCGAGCTAGAGATGCCGAGACTTACTGAAAATCAACGGAATGAAGCCATGGGAATATCCAGGGCTGGCATGTCTACACGTGCTATTGCCAGACACTTCAATTGTCATCAGTCCACTATTGTAAGGTTGATGGAACGTGTTCGAGTTACTGGATCAACACGTGACCGATAACGTCCTGGTCCACAACGCGTTACAACTCAAGACCGCTACATCCGGGTCACTCATCTGCGTGACAGATTCCGCCCAGCTACTCGAACAGGTGAAGCAGTCGTCGGAAGACAAGGACGAGTAAGTGCCAACACCGTAAGACGTCGTCTAAGAGAAGTAGAACTCCGTGCACGACGACCTTATGTTGGAGCTATCCTCAGGGATCATCATCGTCAGCGGCGTTTGATATGGGCTCAAGGACACCAGACATGGAGAAGAGTAGACTGGCAAAGTGTGCTCTTCGGTGATGAGAGTCGCTTTCATCTTTATCACGCTGATGGCCGTCAACGTGTGTGGAGACGTCTTGGGAAACGTCTTGCAGACTGCTGCGTCTTCGAAACGAATCGATGGGGTGGGGGAAATGTAATGGTGTGGGGAGGCTTCACATTTCATCACCGGACCGCCCTATCGGAGACCACAGATGCACACCATTGCTGCTTTAGAAGCTGCTCTTGTCCAAGAATGGAACAATTTTCCTCAGGCCTTCTTTCAAACATTGGTAAATTCCATGCGACGTCGCTGCACAGCGTGCGTAAGAGCTCGTGGAGGAAACGCGCGCTACTGACATCTGTGTCGTACTTTTGGTTTTTACCCCTCTGACTTTGTACCGTTGATTACAGATTAAACATCCATAAGTGTACAAATGTGTTGTTATTGATGTGTTCCCATTTGAATATTGTTCAAAATAAGAAGCAAAATAAATAAGATATGTTTACAGGATCATTTTGTTATACGAAAAACTAAGTGATGCGTTTTCCATATAATGACATGCAAAGTGAACAATTTTATTAAGAATGCTAATTACATTTTCATCCTTCGGGTGACCGGCCTACGTCTGCATTCTTATTTAAAGGGTCGATCTGGACTATATTTTCGAGAATAAAACTGCTTAATTTTGTGTTAAAGCCTTTAAAATCTTCGACATTTGGGCCGAGCAATATACGTGATACGTTTTGATCTTAAAACCGTCGTTTATTATATAAAACAGGAACAGCATATCTGTAATTAATAATATTCAAAGACCTAAAATACAATTATTGAGTTCTCTCAACTTTGAACGTGGCTGCTTTTCATTTCTCACATCTCATGGTTGGGAATATTGTGTAAACATATGAAACTGCAACAAAGAATGTAACAAACTCTTTTTATGCAACGAATGTCATTTCTAGTCAAAACTTTGCCTTGTGTTTTACCCAATAAATTATCCTTGATTCCATAAAGAGAGAGAGAAATGGGTTTTAACTTCCACTCGACACAAGCTAGGTCATTTTGAGACTAACATATGGTTTAATTTTATTTCAATAATTCGCTTGCGCATAGGGGTCTTTAGCAGTGGGAGGAAACCGGAGGACCCGGAGAAAACCCAAGAGGTTGGACAGGCGACCCTACTCCTTGTCACGTACAACCGGGGATTCGAAACCACGCCAGTTGACTCTATGACAGGCTTTATGATACAGCACGCACGTGCTAACCATTCGGCCAGTCCCCCCACCAACCACCAAATATACTATTCAAAAAAAGTAGGGGATATTTGATTTTGGGGGCATAATACTAAAATATGCAAATGACTACGAAAAAAGTCACTATAGAACCTAACAGAAGAAACATTTCCAGTTACATGTGACGCCCAAACGCAACAATAGCTACCGCATGGAATGCAGGTGATGCTTGGGATCATCATGGGGGTCCAACCCAAGATTTGCACGACCCTGACTTTGAATGTTACAGTCATTGTGGCATTGAATTCCAGGGTGGAAACATCAGTTTAATTGTTTTAGTGACCAGAAAACAAATTTTGATATGCGTCGACTTACCCAAAATGAAAGGTTACGTGCCCTTGGCATGCTACAGATCGGCACAACACAGGCGGTTGTGGCGCGGACGATGAATGTTTCTCAGTGTGATACACAATCTGTACAGGACAGACCACGCTCAGGTCGACCAAGGGCGACAACTCAAGCCCAGGATCGATTTATCCGTACCTTGGCCTTGAGAAATCGTGTCATCACAGCAAATCAGATCAGCGCTCGTCTTCAAACAGACACTGGTGTGAGAGTGAGTGGCCGGACGATTCGGAATCGACTGCATAGGGTCACCTTCGCGCCCGACGTCCTCGCGTGATCCCTTGTTTGAGAGATCATCACATTCAGGTGTAGGGATCGTCAACACTGGGATAATCGACGCTGGAGCAATGTGATGTTTTCAGATGAGTCAAGGTTCACTGTTGATTTTTTGGACAGACGTAGGAGGGTGTGGCGTCGTCGAAACGAGCGCTTCCAAGACGTTAACGTCATCAGACATGATCGATTTGGGGGTGGTTCTGTTATGGTGTGGGGAGGCATCAATGTTGCTGGAAGAACGGCTTTACATGTTGTTGCAGGGCGTGTTACAGGCCAGTACTACCGGGACAACATCTTGGCAGTCCATGTTGTGCCGTTCGCACGACGTCATGGCCGCCGTTTCATCTTCCAGGATGACAACGCAAGATGTCACAGGGCCAGGATCGTTACAGGTTACCTCCAACAACAGAACATCACCACATTACCTTGGCCAGCACTGAGTCCCGACCTCTCCCCCATCGAGCATGTCTGGGACATGCTTGGACAGAGGTTACGTCAACGTCAACAACGTCCTGCCAATGTCCAAGAACTTGCTGCTGCGTTGCAACAGGAATGGGACAATCTGGACCAAAATGACCTTAGACGTCTCATTAGGAGTATGCCACGTCAGATCAATGCTTGTTTGGCAAACAGAGGAGAATTTACCCGTTACTGACTTGGTTGTGATGCTGTGGTAACTTTGCTGTTTGACCCCGGGTATCATTTTACCCTTATAATGGTCAGTCTGTGCCTTACTTAGTCTAACGATCATTTGGAATAAATCGATGAATGTGAACTTCATTTCATTTTGTCATTTGTTTCTTCGTCAGTTTCATTAGGTGACTTTAATAACACTTAAAAATCAAATATCCCCTACTTTTTTTGAATAGTATATTAGACCATCCCAAGGCTATTAAAATATGTAGCAGAGAAGAGAGTATGCGTGATATGTTGGATGTGGGGAGTTTTTGTTTAAGTGTACTTTGCACATCTAGCCAGGGACTCATATAGCACTACATAGTGCTGCGTGGTACTACAAAATTCCATTTTGATTCATTTCAGAAATTTCATGATGATTGAATCGTCACTGAAACATTTGCTGCATAACTCTGGAAGTTAATTATGATCAAAAATCATTGAAAATCTATATGGTGTTTTCTTTCAATGTAATTTATAAAATTCTAACAAGATTTTGTAACGAAGTGACGTATTAACTCTGTAAGTCATCTTCAGGAATCAGACCACCTTTAATTTCCCCACAGACTTCAATATGTTAATTCTGGTCTCTTGCCTGACTACAACTCTTTCCCAAATTTTCGTTGGGCTGAATAGCTTTTCACTACAGGGGGGTTGGATGGCCGAATGGTTAGCTCGTACGCGCTTTATCATAAGGTCTGTCATGGAGTCAACTAGCATGGTTTCGATTACCCGGTTGTATGTGATAAGGAGTAGGGTCGTCTGTTCAATCTCGTGGGTTTCCTCCGGGTTTGTTCCACTGCTAAAGACCCCTACGCACAAGCAAATTATTTAAATGAAATTCAACCATATGTTAGTCCCGAAATGATCTAGTTTGTGTCGCATGGACGGTAAACCCCATTTCTCTCTCTCTCTTTTTTCACTACAGACAGAGCAAGAAATGGTCATGTTTTTGCTCCTGAGTTTATATGAGATCAACCTTACATTTTGAGATACATAAACTAAAAACAAGTACAGGTAACTTTAGGGGTCTTTAGTGGTAGGTTGAAACTAGAACACCTGGAAAAAACCATGAGGTTCGCCAGGTGGAACTCTGACTTTAAGCCTTACAAATCAACCAACCTCTTATTTTTTTTTATTTTATTTTTTTATTTTCACTGAGAAATGAAATTGAACAAAGATAAAACTATTCAATTACAAAAATTAAGTAGACTCACCCAATCATACACTACTATATGTATCTAAGTATAATAATGGACATATGCATGTATCTAATTCATTCATCAACTTAAAGATTATGTTAAGAGCTATATCTGTCTATTGCAGGTCTTTAGATTGGCTTCAAATGTTATATCAATTATTTAGACATTTATTTACATGACAAGCCAATAATCATCTCTCTAGACCATTGGGTGGCCAAGAGTTAAATGTATTTATATACCATTGCCATTTAATAATTTAATTTAAAGATGGATAATCTAGACTTAATATTGATTATCAAGTATCATAATAAACAATAATAAACGATCTACACTACATCTTCAAACAATGATAACTTCACTCATGATAATGAAATGTATAATACAGTCCTGAAGCCTCCCTTTCCAGAGAAATTTATCACAAATCAAGTTATATAAGTGTCAATAAAGATTGATATCAATAAAATTTCTGTATCAGTGGCCCCACCCCATCAAACCGCCTTAAGAACAATTTGATTAAAACACAGATCCTATTTCGTTTCGTTTTTATAGTTCAAAATTTCGTTTTACTTGTCTTTACTACACTTGGTGTAGGCCATCAAAAGTATAAAAAAACGAAACGAAATATAGATCTGTATTTTAATCAGATTGCCTGAAGAAAGTTCAAAAGTTAAAGTAAGCAATTTGGACTCCCAATCAGAAAACAATAATGGCACTGTTTTTGACTGATCGAACCAAGACATATTCCAAATTACGTTTTTTGATTACTTCTGTTGACTGTTTTCCGTATCCAGAACCAAACCGATTGATCCAGGATGTTCCACATCACGTTTTTCAACTTGAATTAAGTTTGACGCCACCCCCTGCTGGAATATACAGGCACCACCATTGAGTATAAATAAATTATACAGAGTAATTAAAATAAAATTGGGAAAACTTCAGGCCAGTGTGGGAGAAATTACTCCTAATTGATATTAAACTAAATTGCTTGGACTGTACATGTTAGTATCCATGTATAATGTAGCCTTTACCTTTACTTGGGTATTTTCCCTTTCAATCAGAAAAAGTAAAGAAAATTAAGAAATCAACAGGTCAGTGTAAATAACTAGCTACACAAAACATGAGAAAAAAACAACAAAAAAAACCTCAACAATATACCGATAAATTTGTTGATAAAACTCATTGACTAAACATTAAATAAGGCAATCTACATGTACCGGTACATTAAATTGTTTCAATGGCATTTAGTAATTGAACTGGAATATACAGATCACAATTCTATGGAATACAATTACAGATTACTGAGCGATGTTTCGACTAGACTTCTCTAGTTATTATTCTATGGAATACAATTACTACTTATTACTGAGCGATGTTTCGACTAGGCTCCTCTAGTCATTATCAAGCAATTATCATGTATATATTTTATCATTGCTTGATAATGACTAGAGGACCCTAGATCAATTGTCAAAGGCTTAAATATATTTAACAATTATTATCACCCAATAATACATTCTACGGTAGATATCGCTTCTGTGATTAATTTCATAATCTACTGCATGAATTTGAATCTACATGAATTTGATTGGTCAGTTATAAAGCAACAGTTCATTTTTTATTAAAAGTAACTTCTTTTTTTATTAAAAATGAACTTTTTTTCATTTAATTGACCTCGAAGGAAACTCTGGGTCGATATAAAGGACTTTGCAATGGTTGAATTGCTGTCAAAAAATGATGTATCACTACGCCATAATGTAATCAGCTGCAGTAAAAGTGAAATATATAGCAAAGAATTATATTTATTTATTTGTGCATGTAAGAAAGGATTGGGTGATAAATAAAATCTCCTACTCGTCTTTTATCAGGGGGTCTTTCAAAGGATGTACATGAAATGAAATGGGGTTTATTGTTCGTCCAGTAAAAATATAGGCATTGATAGAATCATTTCCATGGATAACTCATCCTGGCATTTTAAACATTGAGTTAATGCTACCTATAAAACACAAGACCAGAGGAACAGGTGCCAGATATTATTACTAAGGAATTGCGCCTGACAATCAGTCGTTGTTGTTTTTATTTTAGAGGAGAGCGAAAAAAAGCTCCCCTCAATTAACAAATTGAAAAAATCGCTCCCCTAAAAAAGCTCTCCCAGTTTTGATAAGAAGAGTGATTTAGAAATTAAGGAGAGTGATCTGATATTAAGGAGAGTGTTTAGTTGTGTGCATGAAGATCAATAACTGTATGTTAGCGGGGTCATTCCTGTTTTATAAATGATAATCCCCCCCCCCCACTCCATGACTTTGTAAAGGGGAGCAATTTTCAGTTTTAAGGAGAGGGAGAAAAACCTCCCCTCGGTTGACATTCAGGTGTACAGCAGGTGCTAGAGAGCGATCGCTCACCTTAAAAAACAATGACTGGACAAGGCCCGAAGTTTTGCCTGATAATGTCTGAGACTGGTACTTTATTTCCAGACTTGTGGATAACCATAATCAGTTCGTGTCTGAGGCGTATACGGATTAGAATAATTATTATATAAACGTAAAGTACTATTTTCTTCTTCAAGTTTTTTGATTTTTTCATGTAACTCGAGGTTTTCTTTTCCAGAATGAAGTAAGCCATCTTCTAATCTGCCTACTTTATTCTGTAAATCTTTTTCTTTAGCTTTAGCTTTATCAGTTATCTCCCTTTCTCTGTCACTGTCCCGTTTCAAGTATGAAATCTCCTCTTTCAATGACTCGATTTCTTCACTGTATGTCTCCTGTAAATTTTCTATCTTAGAATCATAATCTTGAGAAAATCTTTCTAACGCTTTTCCTTTTGTTTCTAATTCAAATGTCAATTCGCTAATTGTTGTCCTTAATTCTGAATTTTCTTTTTGTAAGTCTTTGACTTTGTCCGATTCGGCTCCACTTGATTCCTTCACACGATTGCTAACATTTTGTGACTGACAATCGTCACTTAGACAAGATTCAGAGGATTTAAGTTCTCCTTCTTCAATAGTTGTATCATTTTTATCATCCAAAAAAGGAATATGTTTTTTTGAGGACTGATCACTTTTTGGTGTAGAATGTAGATGTATATTTTTATCTGTTTGATGGGTATCACTTTTGTATGGGCTTCGACGATTACTTTTGTATGGGCTGTGTCGGACACTTTTTTGTGGGCTACTAGAACTACTATCACTCCTACGTGGACTACGATGATCGATCTTTAGTGGGCTGCTACATGTACTATCACTTTTGCTTGGGCTACGATGGAAACTATTTTGTGGGCTGTGACGTGTACTTCTGGCTGGACTGCGGCTTTGACGTTTGCTATGTAGATCAGAAGAAGTTTGCGATGTATCTACAACTACTCTTTTTGACTTTGTGTCCATTTTTTCAGTACTTGTTCGACTGTAGTCCTTGTCACATTTGAGATCATTGAGATTTTCCGACTTTTTTAATTTTTGAGCTGGTTCCGAACCTGATTTTTCATCTCTTTCTGAGTCACTATGTTTTTCTTGTCCAGAATTATCTAATTCCGAGCTTGATTGTTTCGATGATTCACAATTTAGTTTTCTCCACCTTCTTCTTGCCCGACGCAACTCCTGTCTTTTAGCCTTTTGCGTTTTGGCTTTGTCTATTTCTCGATCTACACTTTCCTCCATACTAGATTCACTGTTACTTTTGAAGTTTGTGGGTTTTTCTTTATCCTGGGATATTCGTGTAACCAAAGCTTTATCTCTTGAACTTGTTGAAGAAATCGCTAAGTCCATTAAATCTGGTTGACCCTTCTCACTACTTTTTGAACGACTTCTTTGAAGTTTGGCATACGACTGAATATCGTGGTCGTACGAAGTTCTTTGAGAGCTGTTAATTTTGTCTTTGTTATATCGATCAGACCACGAGGACACATATTTGGACGAAGACGTCTCTGATTGTGAAGGACGAATAACCACACGCGCATCAGAACCAGTTTTACTGCTCAGGTATTTACTGTTATTGCTTTCTCTGTGGGATGAATATCTCCCACTAC
This sequence comes from Patella vulgata, assembly GCF_932274485.2. Classification (NCBI taxonomy): domain Eukaryota; kingdom Metazoa; phylum Mollusca; class Gastropoda; family Patellidae; genus Patella; species Patella vulgata. Next base: position 10,241,677 of record NC_065883.2, read on the forward strand.
TGTATGATTCGCTTTTCTTGGAAAAGTATCTGGAGTCCACATTATGAGATTGAGATGACTTACTGTCTTTATGACTTCCAGTGTCTATTTTTGAATACTTTTCAAATTCCCTGTAATTTTTCTTTTTATGATGGATGGCTCCATTCACCAGTGAAGGAATAGTTCTGTTATTGTCATCATTACCACTGGACATCTTTCTCAGTTTTGTATGATTCCAGTGTTATGGTGTTATATATTACTAATTAGCCCAGTTTGGCTAAGTTCATTGATTGAATCGGTATTTTATTTGGTTACAGAAGAATGTATCAACTAAAAGAAATACACAACCAAACTTCATTTATTTTCTTACGAAGTCTGCACTAAGAACTAGGGTTACACATACACACACACGGGTGTGTGTGTGGCCTTAATAGCTCACATATTTTGGCCATTGGGGCATTGGGTCAGCTGTGTCTTCATCGACATGTCACATACGGCATACGCATACGGTACCTTCTTGTATCTCACAATCTCAGCTAAAACACCGAGGCTAATTATTCCAAGGCATGAACTATTCTCTCTCTGCGTTCACAGTTTGATAAATATGAGAATAATGTCAATGAAATCAGGATAGCTTTCAGATATCAAACTACAAACATAAAACGAATTTTTATCCCAAAAGCAGAACACAACCGGAAGTAAAAACACACTCTTCCGTACGTAGAGACAGGACTAGTCCAAACAAGTTTAAATGGAGTTATCTCCCTTGATATATAAACTCATCAAACGAAAAGTGTTATAAAATGTTCTCGAAAGAGCAACAATATCGTGTCTTATGGTTATTCCCACCACTTCTTTCATTTCAACTGATAGACCACTCGGACCAAACAAAAAGACTACCCGGACCATACGAAAAGACTACTCGGACCAAACAAAAAGACCACTCGGACGAATAATATTATTAATTAATAATAAAGTGTTGTTTTATTAAATTCATAATTGTGTTTGTTTTAATAGGACTACTCGAACCAATAATAAAGTGTTGTTTTAATAAATTGATAATTGTGTTTGTTATGCATCTGTTTTCTTTAAAATAATAAAGTGTTATGTACTTCCCCGTGGTATGTATGAAGCACGTATCAAAGAAAATCAGTTAAAACAACGATAAGTGAGTAGTGATTAATTTGTATATATCTGTACTCACCTGTGTTACTAGCTGCAATATTTGTGATAATAATTTCTTTTTAACGGCTACAATGGGAAATTTAACGAAGTTATGGGCCAGTAACTTTTTTGTAGTCAAATGACTACTGTGGCTGGAGCAAGACGGAAGACATCAGTAGTAGTAGTGGAACTATTTCTACCGTGTTAGGCCTACATGCTAATCAAATTGATGAAGCACATCAAAGAAAAACAATTAAATCGTTGATGCATATGGTCCGAGTAGCAAAGATAAATACTGGCCGAGTGGTACTGGTCCGAGTGGTCTTACAATATAAATTAATTGGTGCATATAAATTGTTGATGCATATGGAGATGGTCCGAGTAGCAGAGATAAATACTAGTCCTAGTGGTCTTACAATATAAATTAATTGGTCCGAGTGGTCTTTTGGTTTGGTCCAAGTAGTCTTTTGGGTTGGTCCGAGTGGTCCCTCTTTTGGTCCGACTGGTCTTTTTTTTGGTCCGAGTGGCCTGGATATCGTTTGGATTTCACCACTTTTTCAAGGGAGATAACTCTTTTTCTTTTGGAGTGCAGTTAATTTAAAGGGGCAGCGCCGCGTTTAAAAAGACAAAAATATATGAATGAGTAACACACTAAAGTCTGGATATTTCAAATGCACCAACAAATTATAGTTTGTTCATATACTGAGCCACAATAGAAACCAATTTGACTAGAACTGGAGGTTGTTTATTTTTGGCTGGAGGAGGGAAGCATAATCATGAAGCTGAGCAATTTTGTCTGGACATTGGCTGACACACAAGAAAACCAACAACATATGGAGGTCATAACAAAAGTGAATGTTCTGTCATGCTGTCCAACATTTGTTGTTGTTCTTAGCTTTTAGCATCCACTTCCATCAAAGGTGATATCACAGACAAGTTGTCTTATTTTCATTTTTATTATCTTAGTGCACTCGCAAGCCACATATGCTCACACCAGGGATCAAACCCACAACCGCAAGACAGAGGTGACCGGCTAGTTAGAGTTCTAAGCGCGACACTCTAGGCCATCCCAATTCCCCCTGTCCAACACAGGATAATCAGTGAGAAATAGTGTCAGCAATTATGAAGCCATATACCGGCATAGGCGTACGAGCTGGGGGGGGGGGGGCGCCCCCCCCCCCCATTTTGGGCACCAAATGCTGGGAAAATTTGGGCACACAATTGTACTTTGTAAAAGTTGTATAAAAAAATATTGTGTTCTTGAATGTGTCCAAATTAACAGCGAATTTATTATTATTATGTAACATACTAAGAACCTAACTACATTTTTTGGGCACCAACCACCACCGCCCCCCCCCCCCCACAGTCAAAAATTTCCCCGTACGCCTATGTATACCGGACCTGTCCACACTGGAAGCCATACGGTACATCAAGCTTGCTGGTAGTTGGATAATGTGCTGGTTTTGTCAAGTTGACATATTGAGGTTTTGTGAGGCCCTAGATCAAAATATTTCATGGGGCCTATTACACAGGCATCCATCCATCCATTACAGTGGTATATTATGTAGGTACTTATACATGTGTTGCATTAGTTTGCATTTTTTGAACCAAGCGAGAGCTTAGGGAAACGGAGAATGATTACGCATAGGGCCCCTAAAAGCACAGGGCCTTAGGCCATGGCCTAGTAGGCATGTGCCTTAATGCAGCCCTGCATATCTTTGTGTCTACTACAGAATTTGAGAACTTTTACTTACCTTTCCTTTATAAAAGTCACATTTTTGGGGCGACAACTGCTCCACAAAAAACCCCCAAAGTATTTTAATCAGACTGGATCTGGTGTTGTTACATTCAGAATTCCAAGATAAATGTGTAGCCTATAATCGTCCATTTTTAAATGAAATGAAATGAAATGTGGTTTTATGGCACGTCAGCACCAACTGGGCTATATTGCGCCAAACATATGGTGAATATTACGAGACAGGCTTAATTATATCACAGAAAAACATTATATGCATAAATAAAAACAATATCACAGTTAGTAAAATTAAAAATAAAATACAACTTTTATGCATATAAATATTAAATACAAAAATGAAATGATATATATATATATATATACAATGAAAATTTATGATAAAATCCTGTCTCCTTTAAAAAGTCTAACACTTTAATATATAAACCCGGTTGGGCAAACATGTGATGTAATGACTGACAACGGTAAAAATTCGATCTAATATCCTTGAAATGCTTGCACTCAATGAGAATGTGCTTGACTGTCAAAGGAACATGACAGTGTTCACATTCTGGTTGAGGCTCTCGCTTTAAAATGAAAATATGAGTTAAAAAAGTATGACCAATGCGAGAGCGACACAAAACAACTTTATCTCTCCTGTTAGTTCTATAGGAGTTGGGCCAGTCTCCTAAGAGAGGCTTAATGTGATGAAGTTTGTTTGTGTCTGCAAGATCCCAAGACCGTTGCCAGCGGTCATATATAAAAAAGTTAATCGACGATTTAAAATCGGAGAAAGGTAAAAGAAATTGTGATATGGGAAGATCTAAAGCAGACTTGGCAGCTAAGTCTGCTTGATCATTCCCTTTAATATCAACATGACCGGGGAGCCAGCAAAGGACGGTGTCCTTGCCGTTAAACTCGTGTGATAGTAGCAGACGATAAATGCCCGCCACTAAAGGGTGTACAAGCTGCTTATTATTTATTGCCTGCAAAGAGGACAAAGAATCAGTAAATATAATGTGTTTTAAAGATGAAGAGGATTTAATGAACTCTAAAGCCCGAAAGATGGCCTGTCGTTGCTCGACTACAATAGCCTCGAATATATAATAGACCCTAGTGTAATAGTCGACAGTTCTGTGCCCTTACCACTCGACTACTTCAGCTCCGAATAGTTGAGGAGTTCAGATCTCTCGTTGCTCGACTACAGCAGCTTCGAATAATAGAAACTAGTGAATCCAGTTTAATATTCAAGAGTTCAGTGCCCATTACCATTTGACTAGCTCAGCCCTGACTACTGAGAATACAGTGTCCTTACCGACTACCCATCCCCAAACATAATAGAGCCTGGTGTAGTACCGGGGCCAAAATAGTTGAAGAGTGCAATGCCTTTACTGTTCTACTACTCAGGGGTGTATATTATTCCACAATATGCCTTCTGTTCTTCCTCACATCCTGCCCCTAAAACCTGCACTTTTCTTAAATGAAATATTTTATTTTTTGGGGACAAAGTGATGACAATATCCTTCCACACACTACCCGCTTCTTTATTGCTGTATTGATCTACCGTAACATAGAACTATAGAAGTACTTCTACTTTATCTACTTTAATCTACTTTAACAGGATGAAACAAGTGTGACACTCGTCTACCGCATCCCTGAATAGTTGAATAGTATGGTGCTCTTAAAGGGGAAGACAACGATTTTCAACAAGGTTTCCATAAATTTTAAATATATATTGATAAATAATCCCCTCTGTAACACAAGCAAAAAAGTTTTTTGTAAGCGAGAAATTAATTTTTATTAAACCGGAATTGACATAGTTCAACACGTTCACTGGTCTCTATAGTAAGCATACAGATTTGGCATAAGTTTACTCCTGTATTGTGTTAACGCGTCGTCCTTTGGCCAAAAATCTGATCAAATGAGTTGTTTATTAGGATATTATAAACACGGATTTATGTTTTTTTTAACGTTTAGTACACAAAGCCGTAGCGGAAATTCTCTCATACTGAATTGTATAGGATGATCCGCAACACTAAGGACCACATAACCCTTCAGCATGACCTACAGAAACTTGAAATCTGGGCCCAGACATGGGGTATGCGTTTCAACGCTAAAAAATGTTATGTACTACGTGTCAATCCAAAGTCTTCACACTTTTACCAATTAGACGGTATCTTCCTCCAGGAAGTCAATAACAACCCGTACTTGGGACTGACTTTTTTGCTTGTGCTACAGAGGGGATTATTTATCAATATATATTTAAGGTTTATGGAAACCTTGTTGAAAATTGTTGGTCTTCCCCTTTAACGCTTGACTATTGTGACCCCTAATATATACATATATAATATATAATACATCCTGGTTAACCAAGTGCAACAATTAGTCAAGAGAATCAATGGCGGGTAGGAAAAACATGTAACATCAGTCTAGGTTCAAAATGAATCAATATCTTTATTTGTCTGACAGAACATTGATAACAATAGAATTATTAAGATAAAAAAAAATCGCATTGTTCAACATAGATTTACATAAGGCCACAGCTAATTGATTTTCTGTTCTTTGGAAAAAATCAAAAGTACCTGCTTGTAAAATTGTTTTCTTATTTGTTTGGCGAAAAAGACTTGTCTAAAAGAGAGAGGGAGAGAGAGAAATGAGGTTTAACATCCACTTGACACAAACTAGGTCATTTTGGGACTAACACATGGTTCAATTTTATTTCAATAATTCGCTTGAGAGTAGGGGTCTTTAGCAGTTGGAGGAAACCGGAGGACCCAGAGAAAACCCACGAGGTTGGACAGGCGACCCTACTCCTTGTCACATACAACCGGGGATTCGAAATTAAGCCAGTTGACTCAGTGACAGACCTCATGATACAGCCCGCGCATGCTAACCATAACCATAAGGCAAACATTCTTGACTTAAACCTGAGAACATTTTGTGAAACCGGAGCTAGATTTGATTTGTAATATTTAGGCTGATTTAACTTGTAATTACCTAAATAATTCAAGTGAATTACTCAGAGGGTAAATTCCACAGAAGGTCAATCTCAGAGTCAGTTGTTCCAGGCCAGAAAACCATGACTGGAAGAGCATGTCCTACCAGATGGTAAATTTACCTTTTTGTGACATTACATTGGTGTACATGCACCTCCCAACCATACTACTGACACTGTAAATTTACCTTATTTGTGACATTACATTGGTGAACATGCACCTCCCAACCATAGACTACTGACACTTTTTGTTTGGCTTTTACATTTTATAAACCAATATATAAAATTAAGATAATCTGCCCCACACTCTTAACTCAACTCCATGTATATTCATTATTATTTCCTATAACTTTGGTATGTTATTTTGAGAACAATTCCTCAGACTAGACCCATTACTGTTTTAATACCTAGTGATCTTTCCACTAGGATTCTATGACTGGGTAATGTGAATTTCTAAATATATATAGAGAGAGAGATGGGGTTTAACATCCATTCCACACAAACTAGGTCATTTCAGGACTAACACATCATTTAATTTTATTTCAATAAATCGCTTGCGCATAGGGGTCTTTGGCAGTGGGAGGAAATCAGAGGACCCGGAGAAAACCCACAAGGATGGGGACAGGTGACCTTACTCCTTGTCACGTATAACCAGGGAATCGAAACCACGCCAGCTGACTCAATAACATGCCTTATGATACAGCCCCCCCCCAAGGCCTAAAGAAAGACCTGCAATATGCAGATGTAGCTCTTGAATAAGCCTGTTTAAATTACTAAATGCCAAGGAATCAATTTAAGCCTATCAATGATTGCTTGTAAACGGATGTTTGTTACACATGAATTGAAACAGCATACAATACAGATCAAAACTATTGTTTATTGGGGGGTTTTTTGGTGCAAAAATGTAAAAAAAAACCTCATGAACAGCAAATGTTCATTGACTGAGAATTCATGCTCAAAACAAGGGGATATAGTATCCTTTGCACCTTCTTAAAATCATTATGAATCTGGGTCAACAATTTAAAACAAATAAAAATTAACAAAAAATTTACAATAGCTTATTAAATAATGATTTAAAGATGCATTATGTAAGCGCTAGGCCTGTCTATTGTAGGTCACTTTTTTGCTTTATAAAATGAAAATGAAATGAAATGGGGTTTAATATAATATCCTACTGTTCTTCTTCAACTGGGCTAATGAATACAGGCATACGCCATGCAGTGTGCTATGAGGGGAATTTTGCCCAGGTAGCGGCACTATGGCCTACTCTTATATCGAATTCCAACTGCCAAGGGATCTTTTACTTGCACACAATGTATACACGGGAGCTTGATTTTTCGTCCTATCTGAACAACTAGACAACTGTCCTTGTCCGGCGCTACGTCCTGCACCACTTTTTGCTTTATAAAAAGGATTAATTAGGCATATATTCACACAAGCCCGTATCAACGATCGTCAAGTAGTTGTAATATTTAATGGATTAGAACACTGTCACGACTTAATAATTTAAAATGGATAATCAAGACTTCAATTACATAATAACTTCGACAAGAATAAAATAATTTAAATGAATTTTACAATATATTTTCAATCAGCACTTTATCTAAATCTTACATAATGCAACTTTAATCTGCAGGATGCTCTATTTACAGCAATAAATATTAGCCTGTGGAGACTGGAACAAAATAAAAGTTTTAGCAAATTTAATTCAGAAGAAAAATAAAGTGATCACTTATAAATATGCGAATTTAAAATAACAAACAAACCTTTTTTTTTATGAATCTTTGTACAAATTTACAACAATATATTTACAATATTAGCAACATCAAAGGCCATAATCCTGAACATTGATTTAAGGGGAAATTACCCAGATTAAACAGGGCGGCCATGTAAATATACATACCCTATATACCTGAAAATTGTGAATTTCTTGGAAATGATATTGCCATATTTGCTTTTTCAACAGTGTTACATTACTATATGTAGAATTGCATTGATCACTTGCATGAGTGGTTTGATAGATTGGGGTGGGGGGGGGCAGTAGTAGGTAGCTTAAATAGATTACATTTTTCTTCCAACATGCTTAAAACGGGACGATATCAAGCAATTCACTGTGTTCCAACGGGAAACACTGTGTTCCAACGCGAAACACTGTAATACATTGTGAAACACCTTATTTCGAGGTGATTTGGCTAGCTGCCGTTTCTCGAGCGATTCTCCAAGATTCCACCACAAAACAGAGCGTTTTCCGCCGTGTTCGACGATTCTAGTCCCAAACTCCAGCACGGTAGGGTAGTGGAATAACATCTGCTTCCACAATCTTTAGAATTCAATTGTGAATTGAAAATTCCAGCTTAAAGACGTTTTATCCATTTCGACAAAAGCCTTGCACACTGTCAAAAGTGCGACTGTAATCAGTGTTCAGGAACATGACCCTAAGAGTGCATATCACAAGAGCTACTTGATCACTTAATTATTGAAAAAAGAGAAACGATACCCGAGATGAAGACGTGAGATGTACCACAGACTAAAATCACAAACTATCAAACAATCTCATTAGTTTTTTTCAACAATCTTATAGAAATGTTTTAGACAATTTTGTGAACAATTGTAGTATCATTTTAAAGCAAGGAATATCATTTGGGACAAAAATGCAACATATTATAATGTTTGATCATGTGAGTTTGAGCTCTGTGTTCGCTCAAAAGGGCTTTCGCTGGTCAGGTCTAAATATTAAGGCCACCTGCAGATTTCGTTGAAGTCATGAGATTGTTGCCGAGGATTGTGGGTTAGTGTTAGCGCTAGCCCTTTTTATATCTTGTGACCTTGATGAATTCTGCAGGTAGCCTTAATATTAAGACCTAACCAGCTGGCTCTTCAAAATTTTGTTTAATCATGTGTAACATCAAGGCTTTCATTTAAAATTTTTGCCAGTCAGTCAATTTTTGACCTAATTTATCTTTCTCTGATTTGGCAAGATATTTTTTTTTTTTTTTTTAAAGAATATGACAATTATTTAACAATTATCCCAATTTTAAGTTGTTTTTTTTCCCCACATAAAAACTGTAAATTAGATTGCATGTATTAAATTCTTTGAAATCCTACTTTAATGGCATGTAAAACTGACTAACAAGTAAGTTGACAGGTGGGTCAATTTCACTGCCAGTCACATAACATAAAAAGTAATAATGGGTTGTCAGCTGAGGCAGCAAAACATCAGCTAAAATTGTCTGAGCAGTTGATATTAAGGGTTATCATATTTATTCTTGTGTAGGAAATTGGAGCATTTACAAGACACTAATGTCATAGGCTACTAAAAAATACATCATGGGTGTTGGGTTAGATAACATAGGCCCCTAAACATCGTGGTAGATAATTACATAGATTCCTAAAACATCCATAAAGGGTGTGCTGGTAGATAACATATGTGTAGGTCCCTAAAACATTCAAATGGGTTGTTTATTAGGATATTATAAACACAAATTTAACACGTCGGATAACACCTAAAACATTCACAAACTTTAATACAATAAACATTGTTGAAAACTCTGCTACTTCCAATGCGAAGTGCTTCACAGTAAACGTCGCGAAAACGGTCACTCACAACCACTCATTCTTCATCAGAACTGTGATAGACTGGAATAAACTTTCTGATAACATATGTGTAGGTCCCTAAAACATTCATAAAGGGTATAACGATAGATAACTTACATAAATATTACATGTAGGATGTTGATGTAGGCCCCTTAACCATCCTTATATATTTCATATAGGAATGATGTAAATAGCATAATGTCCATGTAGGCCCTTAAAACATCCTTATATAAATATCACATGCAGGATGTAGATAACATAGGCCCCTAAAACATAAATAAAGGGTGTACAGGTAGATAGCATAGGACCTGGCCCCTAAAACATATATAATGGGTGTACCAATATAACATAGGTCCCTAAAACATACATAAAGGAACTGAAATAAAATGGGGTTTAATGACCTACTGTTCTGCTCTGACTGGGCTAATGAAGGGCGTAACGGTAGATAACATATATGTAGGCCCGTAAAACATACATATTTAAGGGTGTTAGCCCTATTTGGATGAGTATTGATTATTTGATTATATTAATTCTTAAAGTTATTGACATATCAGTTATGCTCATCCACTATGACATTGTGACATTCAGAATCTTTACAAGAATTGGAAACTACAGATGAACATGGGTGACGACCACACATCAATGTGGGGGTACCGTAGGTAACCACACTTCAATGTGGATACAATAGACAAATACAATTCAATGTGGGTTACCATAGGCAACAAATACTTCAATGTGGGTACCATAGGCAACCACACTTCAAGGTGGCTTACCTTAGGCTACAACACTTCAAGGTGGGTTACCTTAGGCAACAACACTTCAAGGTGTGTTACCTTAGGCTACCACACTTCAAGTTGGGTTACCTTAGGCTACCACACTTCAAGGTGGGTAACCTTAGGCTACCACACTTCAAGGTGGGTTACCTTAGGCTACCACACTTCAAGGTGGGTTACCTTAGGCTACCACTTCAAGGTGGGTTACCTTAGGCTACCACACTTCAAGGTGGGTTACCTTAGGCTACCACATTTCAATGTGGGTACCATAGCCAACCTCACTTCAAGTTGTGTTACCTTAGGCTACCACACTTCAAGGTGGGTTACTTTAGGCTACCACACTTCAAGGTGTGTTACCTTAGGCTACCACATTATATACATTATATTACTTATAACAATACCTAGCCCTCATAGACAATTTGTCATACAATCTGATTGCAATACAGATCAATATTTCCTTTCTTTGTTTTATACTTTCAAGGTGGGTTACCTTAGACTACCACACTTCAAGGTGGGTACCATAGGCAACCACACTTCAAGGTGGGTTACCATAGGCTATGTGCATGTAAGCACACATCTATGTGGGTAGGCCTGCCATAGGCACCCCAACTTTAACATGGATACAACAGGCAACCACACTTCAATGTGGGTGAAATATGCATTATAACCACATTCAATGGGGGCAACAGTAACCCACAATTCAAAGCGAGTTTGTATAGAAATGAAAAGCGTATAATCAGGTATGAATACTATGACTAACAATCTGATTAAAGGACCTAAGTCCGTAACTCAAAATCCTCCAAAATCTTCGACATCGAAAACACGAATTATTGGTCAATTTAAATCAACATTGATGATGTAAACTTACCGGGAAAAGATGAGCTTCTGATATCCGATATTTAAGATAAAATAATTTTTTTAACATTGGTACACGAATCGTGTACCATAATGCGCTTCAGCCCCAGTTGTATTGAGGGACGAGGCTAGACACATTGCACCAAATCAAATGGAGTTATGTAGACTAGAATAACTAGACGCTAGAAATTTGCACTCGATTGAGATTGCTGACTTATTTCGCCGAACATAACTGATTTGAAATTGGAGTAAAAACGGAAACCATTAAATGTAAATCAGTTTATATACATTCATATTACAGTATTTTATGCGTTGCGACCCACTTTTGTGGATTTCTAGGTCCCAAATGTTAGCGATTTAGCTCCTTTAAAACACAGATCCTATTTCCTTTCATTTTTTTAAAGTCAAAATTTCGTTGTACTTGTCTTCACTACACTAGGATCTGAAAGAGGTGTTAAATAACCTGCGTTTTGGTTGATGTTCTATTGATTCAAGTTCTTAGGGTGCAGAGATCGCAAACTGTGTGTAAACAAATTAAAGGAAAAGTTGTGTTTCCGAACAACAACTTTATAAATGCTGAGACTATAGGTTAATCGAATGACTGATGTCATAGGGTCATAATTCACACTTATGACTCATGAAGAGACCTCCCACTATAACCGGTCAGATCATGAAGGCCATTGAAAGTATAAAACAAAGAAAGGAAATATTGATCTGTATTGCAATCAGATTGTATGACAAATTGTCTATGAGGGCTAGGTATTGTTATAAGTAATATAATGTATATAAGTTTTAAGTAATATAATGTATATAAGTTTTAAGTAATATATAGAAATAAGTAATATAATCAATCAGATTTGTCGACTTCAGACACTCCATTTACTTTTCGTTGTTTTCGTCGAATTCTCGCGTAGGGACCAATCTCTGGATCTACAATAAAGTCCCAGATGACCTTGACCCATGATGTGTGACACGGCAAATTATCGTAATATTCTGGAGCAATCTTTCGGACCTGAAAAAGATATTAAAAATAAATTTATGAAATTATATGCTAATTATTGAAATGAAATGGGATGGGATTTAATACCCCTATTTTCTGTACCAACAAGAGTAATGTACGCCACATGTGCTTTGAGGAAAATTTTCCCAGGACAGTGCCACCAACATCATCTACATGTGTAAATCGAAGTGACTCCACCCTGTTCCTTGCCACAGAGACAGAAAGAGAGAGAGAGAGAGAGAGAGAGTAGATCATTTCGGGAGGAAACTGGAGGACCCGGAGAAAACCCACAGGGTTGGACTGGCGACCCTACTCCTTGTCACGTACAATTGTGGAATCAAAACCACACTGTTCCTAGCCAGGCCATCCGTCTAGCATCCTGCACCAGAGTGCACCACATAAGGGGAAACCAAAGATAAATCTAATGAACTTTCTCGGCCAAATCTGTGTACGTACACTTGAGCCAGTATGATTCCTGCTTATCATTACTTCTTACTTTAAATGTAGGTGTTTTGAGTTTTTATAAACCAACATCTATTTGGGAGTATGATGGTGTCAGACAGTGTCCGTGTCACCCCTGTCTGTCAAACAGTTCTTGTCAATATGTTCTACTGTTCAGACATACATATTTTTACGTTCATACTTTCAGTGATCATTCAGCTAGTCATAAAGAGGAGCCATATTTAAAATTCAGTCGTACAATGATTTTTCACAGAGTTATTGCCCTTGTCACCCAAATCATATAGAGTTTTCAAGATTATGTTTTCAAACCTGCTGTTGGCGGTTAATTTCAAGGAACCCTATCAAAATTCAAAATTGTCTGCCATGGTAATTAATGCCCCTGACAATGAAAACCATTCTTTTAGAATGTTACTGCTAATCACTGCCTGGCAATTCTGCATGTATGATTCGTTTTATTAAGAATTACACGTACATGGATAAACACATTGGTGTGCATGTCAAAGAACCCATGACAGTTAAAATTTGAAATAAGATATATTATGTCATTGTACCGCTGTATGGGCAAAATTTCCCTCATACATACATGTATGATGTAGCAACCTGCATGGCATAAGAGAGAGAAATGGGGTTTAACGTCCACTCGACACAAACTAAGTCATTTCAGGACTAACACAAGGTTCAATTATATTTCAATAATTTACTTGCGCGTGGCCTGCAGGGATCTTTAGCAGTGGTAGAAAACTGGAGGACCCCGACAAAACAAACAAGGTTGGACAGGAAACCCAACTCATTGTCACGTACAAGCAGGAATTGATACCACACCACCTGACACAATGACAGACCTCGTGCTGTAACGCGCACGCACCAAAAGCCCCCCCCCCCCCCCCACACCAACCCCCGTTGGCATGAGCCATCCTCCTTAGCATTATTTCTTTTCGGAATTACAAGGATCTGACCTACATGTAGCCTACACTTCATCTATTTCATATTCTACTTATAATTATCACTCTCTCCAACAGAGCGTTTAATTTAAGCATCACTTGGTCTTTTGTTAAAAACTAAAAGTACACGACCTTGGACTTGTCTATTTCATCTTCTACTACATGTACTATTAATGTTTGTTCACAAACAGGTATTTTGTTTGAACAGGTGCTTATAAATAATATATTTATATATTTCCATCAATTAAATGAAACGGGGGTTAAATTCATTATGAGACTAACATGGTATCATTTCTATGGTTACGAGGACGAACGCAATGTGTGTAACAACTAATATCAAATACAGTATGACTAATCAAATGTTCTATTTTTCTAACGAAGACAGGAAAAACAGAATTAACCCAAGCCATAGGTTTATGTAAAAAATAAAACAAGTATGGTAAGCATGAAACTGGACAGTAAACACCAAAACTATGTCTTGCTACCGCAGTGTAGAGTACAGATTTAACACTATAAACTATGCCTTGCTACAGCAGTGTAGAGTACAGATTTAAAGATACATTATGGGAGATTAGATAAAGAGCTGGCAGTTCTCACTATAAGTATAATAGTTAAAAACCAGATAATGTAAAGGGAATTTGCTGAAAATTTCAGTCAAATTGATCCAATATGAACCAAGATTTTAGCGATTGAATTTCCGGCCTAGACTTAATCTTCATTACTTAAGTTGGTACGATAAAAAACATAGTCTCCATTATCCATTTCATGATTAAACCAAGAATGAAAGTGGAGCAGCAAAAGGGATCATAATCCAGTAAACCTCGCAGGCTAGTGTTGACATCCAGAGTTGATTATGGTCTGAATAAGTTAATTAATGTGTAATTAATAATTTAGATAACATTTCAGGCCTAAAGAAAGACCTGCAATAGGCAGATTTAGCTCTTGCAGAATGTATGTTTAACACTATATATAAACTAAAGCTACAGATCTATTAAATGAATTATGAAACCAACATGATCAACAGATTAGATACACTGTATACCAGGCATTCACATGAAAAAAGCTCTCCTGAGATTGGACACAATTGAAAATTGCTCTCCTGGAACTAAGGACATCAGATGACTTGTGTTATCATCATATGCAGAGCAATAAACAATGCACTTAGATTAGGGTTCAAATTCAGTGATAGAGCTTGTCAGCTCACCTGAAACCTGTTCTGAAGGCCTGTTTTTGTAACTTGGATCAAAACATTTTAATTTCTACAACGCTATTAATGCCGCTCTTGTCTGAAGAAAGAGAGAGAGAAATGGGGTTTAATGTCTGCTCGATACAAACTACTTTATTTTGGGACTAACATACATAATATTATGTGATTAAATTTTATTTCATTTGCTTGTACGTAGGAGGTATTTCGCAGTGGGAGGAGACTGGGGTACCCGGAGAAAACCCACAAGGTTGGACAGGCAACTCAATGGCAGACCTTATTATGCAACGCACAAAACTTAACCATTTGGCCAACCAACCACCCCCAATCCCCGATTGTCTGAACAAACAGAGCATTGAAATTTACTCTCAATCAAATATTAATTAATACTATAGATTTTTCTCTTTCAGGTAATATCAATAGGTGGTACAACCAGGTGTATTACAATACACAATATGTAATGCATGTACATGTACATACGTACATTGCAAAATCCATGTTCAATAATGATCAGCCACCATTAGAACAATTATGCAAATATTTAAGGCCTTCTTAAATAAAATCTGGAAATTAAAATCTTGATTGGTTTTGTAAAATACAAAACTAACTTTCACAATATAGCCAAATAAATTTCTAAAATCATCAATATTGTCAAAACAACCTTTCAAACACAACTCTTTAAAGAGAGAGAGAGAGAATGGGGTTCAACGCCCACTCGATAAAAACCGGGTCATTTCGGGACTAACATATGGTTTAATTTTATTTCAATAATTCACTTGTGCGTAGGAGTCTTTAGCAGTGGGAGGACCCAGAGAAAACCCACGAGGTTTGACAGGCGACCCTACTCCTTGTCACATACACCCGTAGATTCGAAACCACGCCAGTTGACTAAATGACAGACCGTATGATACAGCACGCACATGCTAACCATTCGGCCATCCAACCCCCCAACCCATTAAATAAATTGAATAAAAAAAGGGTATTTCTATACAATTAATTTAATGCTAAAAAAATAAAAACTGTCCACTTAAAGATACATTATGGGAGATTTTTATAGAGAGTTGGCCATTCTTGCTATAACAGTTCAAAAGTAGATGATGAAAGAAGAATATATTGAAAATTTCAGTCAAATTACTTTATTCTGAACATAGTTATCATCGTTGTAATATTTGACTAGAAATGGTAGTGAAATGTGCCTTCACCTTGGCCGATCGTTTGATTGACAGGCGTTAACTCCACCTACATATCTCGATTATCAAGTAAAGTTTTCAATGGCATGCGGAAACGCTCTACAGCGGCCTCGCTAAGTACACTCTATCATTTAACCTCGATCTAACTGACGTATTCTCATCAGGGTGCGCCATATTTGAATTAATCAATAAGTGAAATCCTATTTAAATCCGAGCTGTAGCCGAGCCATCCGTGGGTCTACAGAGTTGATTTTGGGCTTGTTGTTTAAATAAAGATCTAATTTATAAATTCTATAACATCTGAAGCCTAAATTAAGACTTGCAATAATCAGATTTTGCTCTTGCATAATGTATGTTTAACAATATAATTGGTGTCGGATGTTTTAGAAAAACAAGCATATCCTGCCCTATGTATGACATCTGTCAATAACAACTGGCCTAAACCATCCACATCTATAGAGAAACAGCCAGTATACATGTATGAACCTTGTAGACAGGATAGAAATAGTGCTTTCACAAAGTCAGGGATAAAGTAGAAATACAATGAAATGTAATATACCCTACTTTTCTACACCAACTGAGATATATTGAGGTGTGCTACCTGTGTATATATGGGATGTTTTTTTTACTGTTTTTGATATTCCCCAATTGTCTGGGAATAGAAGTAGGGCCACTGGACACCTGTTTTGTTAAATTGATCATAAAATGAGGGACTATGAGCATTAACTTTGATGAATCTGTGTGCAATATAAGAACTCACTCTTTTTGTGGCATTTAGCGTATGATGACAAAGATATTGATTAACATGAAATCTTAATGATGTTTACACAGTGAAACCAATGGGGCAGTTTAGTTCTTTGTTGTTAAATATGTTTGTTAAATTTTTGAACTCTTCTTATCATTGTTATTAAGTATGGCTTCACATCGACCCTCAAGTTTACTAAATGTTGAGATTACCCGACTTCTCACGACAGGGATTTTGTAAGTGTGCTTTAAATTAACTTTTTAATACACAAAGCCTTTTTTTTTTGTGTGTTAACCAATTTTAAGGAGACTATGATATACATGGACGTTTGTATTGTATGTTTTTACCAATTTTCAACCCATTAAGTGTAAATAATTTAATTAAATCAACCTGTCCATAATATCATATCTAATGTATTGGGATGTTAAATCTTTAATAAACAACAACTAAATGTCATTGTGCTTAATAACGATAAGAGGATACTTATTGAACCCAGTGATTGTTGTCCCATATTAACTGTGTCAGTTTTGATAAGAACTCACTATTACTATAATTGCATCCTAAATTATAACAACCTCTAAGTGCATTTCTTTCAAAGTGTAAATATACCACAAGGTTATTGTATCGGGACACACTTTAAATATAAAACCTGCTTGCGAATGTATTATTTAAAATATAATCTTACCAGTAACCATACAGTCTGATAGTTATCATGACACACCTTAATTTGTCCTTTAACTTTAAAGGACATGACCTAACTGATATAAAGTACAATATACTACTGTATATAGTTGAAAAGTTTCAAGATGCATTATACATGTAAATATGCCTATTGGCATTGCAGATCTGGATGTTCAGGTCTAGATTCAACTGGATTAGAACCCAAGGGAAATTTTAAAATTTAATAATATTTGAGACTTACTACGGTAATAAACATTCTACGCTACATGAACATCTTGTCAAAATTTTCATATAACTTTGCTCAAAATAATTGACAGAAATGTTTAATAAACTGGTATTCCTTTTATAATACCGGTACATGTATCTATTTTTGAACAATATTGCTGAAGGATACTGGGTTTTTCATTTCATCTGAATAACTAGGCACATTTTCCAAGAACCAGTCCTGGTTTGGTCAAATCTTAAAATTAAGACCACCTGCATTTTTCCTCAAGATCACAAGTCTCAGAGATGTTAATAGTATTAGGGTACGTGATTGTTGCCGAGGATCATGGGTTAGAGTAAAACCTGGAAACAAGGCACCTGTCACAGACAATGTCAGGCACAGATTCAGGCTTTGTCAGGCACTAAACCTCTGGTGCCTATTTTGATATTATTATAATACATGTCCGGCACTAAGTTAAAAATGTCAGGTACTATTTCATTAGTGCCTGACATTTTGTCAGGTACATCTAAAACCGTTATTTCCAGGCCTGGTTAGAGTAACGGTTAGCTCTAGTCCTGTTTACATCTCTGGCCATAATATTAACATCTATCCCCCGGTTCTAACAAAGACCAAGTTTCATTGATACAGTATATATGTTGTGTGTAGATAAAAATTTAAAGTATGCATATTTCTTAAAGTCTTTGATCGACTTTTAGTGGGTTTATAATCACACAAACTAGGGAGGCAACCGGACTGCTCAGAGAAAACCCACGAAATTGGACAAGCAACCCTACTCCTTGTCATGACACTTAATTCAATGACAGACTTTATCATGCACAGTGCACGGGTTAACCATTCGGCCACAATAATATTGTGAAAGTTAAATCTCGAATAAATACAGGACTAACATGTGATCTTTAACAGTGAGACGAAATTCGCGGATCCAGCCCTAAGTTCACAAAACATTCTCAGATCCACTCCACACAAACATCCACTCCACACAAACTAGGTCATTTCGGGACTAACACATCATTCAATTTATTTCAATAATTTGCTTGCGCGTAGGGGTCTTTACTCTTCAGCAGTGGGAGGAAACCGAAGGAACCAGAGAAAATCCACAAGGTTGGACAGGCGACCCAACTCCTTGTCACATACAACCGGGGAATCGAAACCACGCCAGTTGACTCAATGACAGACCTTATGATACAGTGCGCACACATTAACCATTCGGCTATTCCTGCAAGGGATTAAGAAATCACTCAGAAACTACATACAATATTGTGAAAGTTGAATTTCTAAAATGGTTCAATTCTGTTCAGTATTTCCAAAGATATGATGAATTGAGCTTTTTCAACATGTGGCATCCACTGTACATAGATGATATAATCGTGATACCTAAATCTTCGCCAAAATCTTTTGATGGGCCTCTCTTTTTAATTGGACTGATTATAAGTTTAAGTCAGAAGATTATCTACCATTGATCTTTTGAAACATGTACTGTATTGATAGTGCAAACAGTCCCTTACAATGCGATATTATTAATCGTGGTGTATACATGTATAATACTAAATATGCCCTAATGGAGGTGATTTATTATTTAGATCACGTATTCTATTATTCAACACTGACATTAAATGAAAGGGCCTGTAACTTATTAAAATCATTACAGGATTACCATTCTATAGAGATATAGGCGTAGTATCTTTTGTGTACTGTATCCTTTACAACTCTTTCAAACATATATAGGCTTATATCTTATAGGACACAAAATTCTGGTCTTTATAATAAGCAAAACACAATTCAATGGAATATAAATACTGTTTATGAGTGAGTGATTGGTATAAAACCAGGGATCTTAATCGGTCGATTATAGTTAGTAAGTTTTTGACAGGTCAGGTTTTTATTGAGGCCAATGGAAAATAATTACTGTTTATGACTGAGTCATTGGTATAATAACAGATCTTAATCGGCCGATTATAGTCAGTAATTGTTTGACAGGTCAGGTGTTATTTTAGGCAAAAAAAAAATAACTTGTGCTCAACAAAAAAAAGGATCGGTTGTGATTCTTCGGTTAATCAAATGTCTGACGTCATAGGGTCAACAGCTGCTTGTATGACCTTTGACGGGATCTATAGCTATAACCGGTCATATCTTCATGTAGTGTAGGCCACGAAATATACATCTGTACTGTCATCATATTGTCCCTAATGATCCTTCCCTTTAATTATAATATTACAAAATTATTAATGAAACAAAATAAGTGAAAATGGCCTCACCTCTGGTAGCCGTGATCCAGGAATGCTGGGAAAATCGTGATGTTCGTTGTGATACCCCACATTAAAGGTGAGATAATTTAAAGGTCCATAATAGGAATATGTTTCATAACCCTTGACAAACATATAATGTTCAGATATAAAATGTCCAGCCAATGGGTGCATTCCGGTTGCCATTAAAGATCCTGCGACCATATACACCAGAGATTTCACCCCCAGGAAATAAAAGACTAATCCATCGAATACAACTTGAATCAGTATATTCACCGCTTCCAACACCGTCAGAGATTTCGGTCGAATAAATAAAGGTCGAATTCCATAAAAAAATGGCTGCAAAATCACCCACACAATCTTCAGGAAAGTATTAACGAAAATCTTGGCCTCGAGTTGGCATGGAATATCCACATCCATTTCATCATCTCCTTGGTAACGATGATGCTCTAAATGATATTTCTTAAATGTTATAGATACGGGAAAACCTATTGGTAAATTAGCGAACATACCTAGAACACGATTGGCTAAAGGTTTTGAATGGCCAAAAGCCAGATTATGGGCGATCTCGTGAATCGCTAAATTTAGAGAGTGATTAATAGTTCCACCGAAACAATAGGCTAGGATCAACAAACTTGTCCATGATGCATCTTTAACCAGATAAATTGATACAAACTGTATGAAAACCAAAAATAAAACAGAATACTTTAAGTTTGGATCACTTCCCATCAATTTCTTCATCTCTGGATATTTACCTGTAAAACAATATTAAAAGATGCATTATGGGACGTTAGATTAAGAGTTGGACTGTTCGATATAAATATAATAGTTAAATAATATAGATAACATAAATAGAATATGTTGAAAATTTCAGTCAAATTGCTCCACTCTGAACCTAGGTTATAGCTTTTGAATTTTATGCCTAGCTTCAATCATCATTAATAAAGTTGGTGCGATAAAAAAGATAGTCTTGATTATCCATTTTTGAAATTAATCATCAATGAGCGTTGAGCAGCAAATTGAATTAAAATAAAGTGAAAATCCGACACATCAGATGGCATCAAGAGTTGATTATGGTCTTTTCATGTTAATAAATGTCTAATATTTTTAAAAGGCATTTAGTGAAAGCGATATATATAATAACAGACAGCTTTATGGATAACATTCACTAGATTTATTAAAGGTGAAGACCAACGATTTTCAACAAGGTTTCCATAAACCTTAAATATATATTGATAAATTATAATTGATATATAATTGATAAATTAATTTTTATTAAAACCGGAAGTGGCATAGTTGGTTCAACACGCTCACTGGGCTCTATAGTAAGCATACAAATTTGGCATAAGTTTACTGCTGTAGTGTGTTCACGTGTCATCCTTTGGCCAAAAATCATATATATACTCTTCAAAAAAAGTAGGGGATATTCAGAAACAATACAAAACTGCGGAAATGCACTGCTATTTTTATTAGAGGTAACTAGTGTATGTTAATAACAGGCCAATTGACTACACATGACATAAACAGTTCATATGGGCGGCTTATCCGACGTCCCCATTTCACTCGCAAAGAGATACATCGTCAAAAGTGAAAATGGACGTTTTTTATTTTTCTCTTAATAATTGCTCCATCAATGCTCAGACATTCAGCAATTCGTCGTGGCATGCTCCTAATCAACCGTCCGATCACGATTTGGAGAAATCTGACCCAATTCTTGCAGTGTTGTCGGTTGACGTTGACGAACACGTCTCGATGAAATTAAACGTAACACACTAAAACAAAGATACGCGAAACAGTAAATCTTATGCAAGAACCGATAGGAAAGCAAACATCGATAGATAAACCAGCATGCGGCAGTTTTCATCAACCATTCCTAGAAGTGTCAAATTTGACAATGAACCCCTCCCACATGTATGGCGCTATTGCGTGCCGCATGTGCAGCTCAGTGGTTCTGTTGGGGCAATAAGTTATTCAACTGTGAACATACTCTCAAAGCATGTCAAGTGTCCATGACTATTTATCATATCACAACCTGCAGCATAGGTATTTGCATTTCAATATCCCCTACTTTTTTTGAAGAGTATATTAGGATATTATAAATACGAACTTATGTTTTTGTTTTTTTTCAACGTTTAGTACACAAAGCCGTCGCATCAGTTCACTCATACTGAACTAAACTGTAATTCACGCCACATGGCTAATTGATTATGGTATTGTCATGTTAATAAAGGGAAAAAAATATCAATAAAAGTTGCAAATACTCCAAACTCAGCTGTTACATGTACATGTATTACATCTTGTTGCGTTAGAGCAAAAACATCGTAAGTGACATTTTTTAATTGTGGAGAAAAATGACTTTAAAGGTTGAA
Source organism: Patella vulgata (assembly GCF_932274485.2). Lineage (NCBI taxonomy): Eukaryota > Metazoa > Mollusca > Gastropoda > Patellidae > Patella > Patella vulgata. The sequence goes on from NC_065883.2 coordinate 10,263,830, forward strand.
ACCTTTCTGGTAAATCCAATTTTTTTGCAATACATTTCACATTTCTACAGTTGACTTATGATATTAATGGTACCGGTAACTGAAATGTTTTAGTGCAATTTTGGAATTACAGTTATTTACAACCATTCTGTCCAAAATATCACTTACAATGTTTTTGCTCTGAATTAAATTTAATATTCACTCAATTAGTTTAGTGCAAAAACATTGTATGTTTTCTTTCGGTTTTACTTTACCAGCACTGGTAATTGAGTAGGCCCTATGGTGTGATTGGGGAGTAAGGAGGCACTTTTAGTGATGTTCCAATCATCATTATATATATATTTTTCATTTACATGTATATATATATATATTAATGCAAATATAGAAATATTACGAATGAGCTAATACAGTTTTTATCATAGGCTGCTAAAGAATAAGATAGGCTATATTGATACAAAAATCTAATGCAATTGTTAACATGTCTTGCTAACATCGTTATATAGACATCGGAAATACATTTCTAGAAGTGTCGACAGTCACTTTGTAGATATTCTGCAAGTTTTAGCAGATCAGTTTTCTTTTAGGCTTAGGCCTACTAATCAATGACTTAGTTTTTTCCGTATAATAGGCTCTATTAACATTTTCTGATGTTCACATTTCCTAGTTTTTTTTTTTATAGGGTTTTGGGTTTTAATATTTTATCACCTCCTGTTTTATTAGCACAATATACACAAATATCCCCATCTGAGATTGAAGGAAAGTAAGCAAAAAAACTGTTTATCTTAATCACTTCCAATTTGTTACCATGGAAAAGTAGCTGTGATGTCATAAATTATGATGTCATATCAGCTATGACATCATAGTCAGAGAGAGAGATTCCCTCACTTACCATGTTCTTGCCCTAAACAAGTCAGATACGACATTTTGGGGATAGCCATATCTCCGAGAAAAATTGATAAATTCATTCTTTCATACCCAAGAAAGGTGGATATATGTATTCGAACTCCAAAACAATCAAAAAACAGTTTTCGTAAAGTTTGTCACTTACGATGTTTTTGCTCTGACCCAGCGATCTGATAAATGTACACGTGTGATATATTTCATAAATTATCTGATTATAAACTTTGTCATTGTTAGTTGTTGCTAAATTAAACATTCTTGCATTTTAAATGTTATTGCTAACAAATATGCAAATTCTATAATGTACAGAGAGAAATGGCATCATTTCAGGACTGACAAGACAAAATGATCAAAAGTGAATATTCACTGGCTGCTACAATCAATGAAGATAGGTTGCCAGGCAACAAAACTTATGCCCACAGCAGCTAAATCGTCAGAGCGGTCGACAAGAGTTGTCGTATATTTATTCTTTTGTAGGTAATTAGGGGGCATTTAATAGACAATTTCATACAGATGACATTATAATTTTCGTCGTTTGAGGGTTCACAAGGTTCTAAAAACTAAAACAAGGGCTGTAACTCTGGAAGTAATCTACAGAAATTGTTGAAATTCAACAGGCTTTTTCGTTTTACTAATTTAAATAATGCATATCAATTTCATACAGATCGGATAACTTTTGTCGTTCGAACGTTCACAAGGTTCAACAAAGTAAAACAAGGGCCATAACTCTAGAAGTAATTGACAGAAATTGCTGACATTCAATAGGGTTCTTCATTTCACTATTTTAAATGATATATATATGAATGTCATCAAGGCTCTACACTTTCTTGTGCAAACATAAGTAAATTATCAAAACCACTAGCCAAACAAAATTTTCAGTTGCCAAGTCTGAAGATTAGAATAATTTGTCGTATGATATAGCTAAATTATATTGTGAACATACATAACTCTTCAACTTGTCGTCCTATAATAATAAAAAAGATGTTTTAAACATTTTTTTTATTTATGTAAATAAAAATATTTACATACGACGGAGGCACAAAAAAACATTAAAAAAAAGTTTGTGTTCTTTCGTCCGTGCATATTAATTTTTATAGCTACCCTTGAAAACTCGTTTTTTTCTCACTCAAGCGTACACCTTCTTGAAGATGCATTATATAATACAAGGATAGTAAATTTAACTATAAAACATAAGTACCATGTCAAAAAGTGCCCATTGATTTAGTCAAATAGCAATTTTTCGGATCACGGACCGCACACGTCCGACGCTGAATGATAATCAGTCTACCGGAACTCTCAAAATAAAATATATAGTTGGCAATGTTGGCATTATTTATATTTCTGCATTATTAAAATCTATTTCATTCTGAAAATCAATGATTCCTTTGGAAAATCAAAGTATTAGTATAAACAATTTGTCAAGATGTATAGAAATTGAACAGAAACAGGGATAATGCTAATGGGTGGAAAAGTTAGTGAGAAGTCACGTGACATAAACAAATCTCCTTATCGGCATTTGCAACTTGTGGAATGAATACTCTGGAGTTTATAACAGTATTTATTCATGATTAAGCAATAAAATAATATCAAAAGGAAAAACATTTTTTCAATATTTATGTTAAATATCATCCAGAAAAATCAAAACGGTACGTGTTTTTTTACTATTAAAACTGTTTGTGTCGCGTGAAAGCCATTTGCCAATAACGTACATTTTTCACCGATGTCGGAATTTGTTTGATGGAATATAACGACAATAATGAAAGGACAGATGGTCGAACACTAAAAAAGGTCAATTATGATATGTGTGTATGTTGTTTTTATTGAATAATCATATTATGCAGTAACAATAAACGAAAAAATGTTACACGCATTTTTTTTCGTGTGACATATTTTATAACACGCAGCCTACAAAATCAACACGCATTTTGCGTGTTTGCGTCCGTCAAATTCGATCCCTGACTTAGACATTAATTAACTTATCCAGACCATAATCAACTCTAGATGGCATTGCTAGTCTGCGATCTTAAGTGGATTGTGAGCCGATTTACTGCATACATTTCCTTCTCGATTAAACGATTAAATGGATAATCGAGACTATGCTGTTTATCTTACTGACTTTAGTAATGATGACCGAGGCTAGGCAGAAATTTCATTTGCTTACTTCTCGGTTCATAGTGGATCAATTTGAATGAAATTTTCAGCAAATTGCCTTTACGTTATCGAATCTCCCATAATGTATCTTTAATTCGTCTCCTTATTTAATAGTAATATGTACACTTCACATACAAAATGAAAGGACAGATGGTCGAACACTAAAAAAGGGCAATTATGATATGTGTGTATATTGTTTTTATTGAATAATCATATTATGTACACTTCACATACAATAATGAAAGGACAGATGGTCGAACACTAAAAAAGGTCAATTATGATATGTGTGTATATTGTTTTTATTGAATAATCATATTATGCAGTAACAATAAACGAAAAAATGTTACAACCAATTTTTTTTCGTGTGACATATTTTGTAACACGCAGTCTACAAAATGAACACGCATTTTGCGTGTTTGCGTCCGTCAAATTCGATCCCTGACTTAGACATTAATTAACTTATCCAGACCATAATCAACTCTAGATGGCATTGCTAGTCTGCGATCTTAAGTGGATTGTGAGCCGATTTACTGCATACGTTTCCTTCTCGATTAAACGATTAAATGGATAATCGAGACTATGCTGTTTATCTTACTGACTTTAGTAATGATGACCGAGGCTAGGCAGAAATTTCATTTGCTTACTTCTCGGTTCATAGTGGATCAATTTGAATGAAATTTTCAGCAAATTGCCTTTACGTTATCTAGTTTTTAATTATTATAGTGAGAACTGCCAATTCGTTATCGAATTTCCCATAATGTATCTTTAATTCGTCTCCTTATTTAATAGTAATATATACACTTCACATACAAAATACATTTAACAGTATGGTATTTTCTATTTTATTTACTATTAATTGTCCATATAAGTAATTTAATAGTTTGTATCACTTACATTGCCTTACCATTTATTAATACGCTTGCTTTGTTTGTATGATGTTTTTACGAGTCTTTTGGATAAATGTATAAATTTATAGACTGTATTAAAAATGTGCACATTCATTTTCAAGGTATTATTACTGTCACTGTTGGTGCACGTTCTATTGATTTGAAGTCGTATGATGACGTAACCCTATTATGCACTTCAATTTGAAGGTCAACCAATTTCTACTGTGAAACAGATTGCTAATAAGGTACAAAATAGATAATACGCTTGCATGTTGGGAACTGTAGTAGTGCTCAGTGGCCTTCCCCTCCCCCCTCCTTCATATAACAGTATAAAAAATCCACTTATAAATCTATTTCTTATTCTATGAAATGTGTATATTTGAGCTTTTTTTTTTTTGTTAGGGTGATGTATAGCTGATGAAATTGAATGTTATAATCAGGTCCAGATATGCATCACAAATCACCTTTGACACATCAATATTTCCAAATTTTCTCATCTCAAGTGAATTAAATATTTGAATATTATTCGTTATAAAATCAATTGAATTAAATATTTGAATGGCATTTGTATATAATAATGCATTTAAAATTGGAAAAAAAACAAATTTTAATGTGGACACTTATTTGATATTAATTTGATGTACCGGTACAACCCTAGTATTAGTATTATGTATGTATATAATATGTCCACTAAATTTGATATTAATTATATATAGTTTACTATAGTTTATAATGTCCACTAAATTTGATATTAACTATAGTTAATAATCACAATATTTGATATGTCTGTTGCCTCACAACTCTAGTATTTCTATTAGTATCATGTTAAGCCAATTATAAATAGTATGGGATTATAATTAATATGTTTAATATAATAGCCATGGGAACTAGCATGTTTATTATACCCAACTAACAGGTAATTAGTCAAGCATTGATTTGTTTTTAAATCTCTAATCTCATTAATAATATATAACAGTTGATATCCTATAAACTACACCCACAGATCTGTTAAACACTGGTTTCATCTCTCACTAGGTCATTAATAATACACAAAGTCACACAGCAACAGAGCACCTTAAATTCCTTAAGGCAACAATAAGTCTAAACAAGTCAGACTAATTTGCTGGTCATTAATCAGTGATTAAGTTTGATCATGCTAAGTGTTAAATATGCAAATTAATTTAGAAATTTGAACATTCAAAAATTAATATGATGACCACATCTAATTCTATACAAGACAGACTAATTCCTGGTCATTAATCAGTGATTAAGTTTAATCATAGTAAGTGTTAAATATGCAAATTAGTTTAGAAAACTTGACAGTTTAAGCTCTGGTTAGAATTTCTAAATTAAATATCTATACATGTACGTACACATATTCAACAGTTAGTATACTGTTAAACATACATTATGCAAGAGCTAAATCTGCCTATTGCAGGTCTTTTATTAGGCCTGAAATGTTATTATAGAAACTATTATTATTAATTAGACATTTATTAACAAAACAAGACCATGGCATCAGATACTCAAGATTTGAACTAGATTACATTTACATACATATATTTTTATCATTTGTTTATTTTTAAGTGACTTTGAGAACACCTTGTGGAAAATGTCTCTACAAAAAAAAATCTCATCATTAATATTTATAAAATTCCCAAGTTGCTAGGATAAATAAATTTGTTTTGACAAGTTGCTAGGATGTACATATACATGTATCTGTTCACATATATTGTTGATTGGGCATTGTAATGTTCTGAAGTGAAATAGAATCTACATTTACACTCTGACATATCTATTTATATATGGGTTAAATTTATCTATTTCTATCTATAATATCAGATATCAAAGTGTTGATTTATGATAATTCGTGCTAATAACCTGTCATCGTTATCTCTATTCCTTGAAAATATAACCTCTCCATAGTACTGTTAAAAAAACTTATATAATCCATTACCGTACAAATAACCTGTATCAGATACATGTAATATTTTTAAAATACCTGCATGATTTGACGGTGGGCATACGAGAACACTGCGTACCCTGTTGTCGTTTCAAGGACAGGGTATTGATATCAGGCTACTAGAAGGACTATGATTGAATAACCCTCACGAATCACTGTGGATGCCTTGAAAAGTGTCAAAGTGTAATAAAGTGTTATTGTATTGCAAAATTAATTTAGTGTTATTTGTTAAATTCGTTTTCAAGAAGCCTAAGGCTTATAAAATCAAGTTTGCAAGGTTAAAGGGGCATTATAGGAGATTAGATAAAAAAAGCGGACAGTTATCGCTATAATAGTTAATAAATAGATAATGTAAAGAGAATATGTTGAAAATTTCAAATTACTCCTCTCTTAACCTAGATATTTAGCGATTGAATTTTAGGTCTAGCCTCAATCATCATTACTAAGGTCGGTACGATAAAAAACATATGTCTCGATTATCCATTTTTTTATTTAATTATCAATGAGCGATCAGCAGCAGATAAGATTCTAATCCAGAAAATATAGCAGGCTAGCGATGCCATCGAGAGTTGATTATGGTCTTGTCATGTTAGTAAATGTCTTTTTAATGATTTTTATAACATTTCAGGCCTAAAGAAAGACATATAATTGGCAAATTTAGTCTTTTATCTTAATACTTTATAATAAAAAAAAAACCCCGTCTAATCAAAAAATATATCTTTTATTCTGCTGTTAGCCGACTTACAATATGATCGATCATTTAATACGTAACATAAGACCTCACACCCTTGAAATAATTACTGATAATTGAACTTCCATTTGAACTGCAACTTATGCCTTATTAAGCTCTAGGACAATTTATCCCAGGATAGACCTAGGGGACACATTGTCCAGGGACGAATAGTCCTAGGGGATAAATTGCCCGGGGACGATTAGTCCCAGAGGGCAAATTACCTGGGAACGAATAGTCCCTTACCAGCCTTATTAGCTACATTTGTATCTAAAAATATATCTTATATTAGACATGGCTTACATGACACTTATGGCCCAGGACTATGTACAGTGCTTTGTAGTGCAAGGTTATGTCTAGGCTAGCTCACGGATCTGTTCAATCTGAATAATCTGATTAAAACACAGATCCTATGTCGTTTCGTTTTCTATAGTTCAAAATTATGTTTTCTTGGCCTTTTTCTAAAAATTAGGTGTTTACATGTATGCAACACTAACAGTAAAAAAAATTTATTAGGTACAAAACCCGTAGGGTATAAATATTATTAATTTGAATTATAAAGATATCGACATAATCATTTCACAGAATAAACACTGGTGTACTCTGTATCAGTCTATGGTCACTGGTGTACCTGTGACCTGTCATGCAAGGTTATCATTTATATAATTTCAATGTCAACTCAAATACAAGCCATTTTTAATATGTGTCATTCATTAAAAATAAATCTGCTACATGATTTCAAAAGCATAAAAAATAATGGACTATTTTAATGTAATGTCTGTTTATTATTACCATAGGTAAATAATTAAACACAACTGAGTAAATGAAATGAAATTAAGTTGGGAGTCCTATCCAGTATCATTGGATTGACATTAAATTTTTTAGTACAAAAAGTCCTCTATTTTGCGTAGGCTGCTTGTGCCAAGAATATAGCACAGTTCTTTAAGGATGAAGAAAATATGATTATTTGTCCAAAATCTAGGCAAAAGTATACAAAGCAATTCATCCTGACCTAGCTAATCCTGTTCCGACTTTTTTTTTTCGCCAATGCAATGATTGATTGAATGAATCACTCTCGTGGCTGTGTCTAGTGACTAGTGTTATACTTATAGTGTGTGTTATCTTCTTACGATGCCGTATTTTTTTTATTTTCTTTTCGAGAATGTTTAGTCGATAGATAGGCTACGCAGGGATGATTTATATTATATGAAGACGTACATTTAACGAAACTTACCCAATATTTCTTTCCTTCTTGTCGCATGAGGCTCGTCAGTGTAAGACCATTCGAAGTCTGTTCTTGAGACAGTCGCTCCCATTTTGTTGAACGAAAAAGAATCTCGCCGAAAAATAAAAGAAAAGAACCTTTCCTGACAACAGTAAAACTATGTAGATCTACTAAAACTAACAACGACAAGCACCACACACACGTTCTGTCAGAAAACGTATGTCTAAGTGAAACTTTAACCTCTACCCGATCCAACGATATCAGTCTCTCATGAGCTGAAATACCGCGTGTGACTGTTAAGCACCTCGTAAGTTGACTTTAAACCAGACAGTGTGCCATGACCTAGATCAATATTCATGAGCTCATTATTCAGAAGATCGCCATTTTGCTAAACCCTATGTTATCACGTGATCCAGTTGTCGTATGCTAGCTATACCCGCCATTCATTGTCGGAAGAAACAAAGATGGCGTCAGTCATCGGTTCAGAAGTTGAAATTCAAGAAATAGAAGTTGAAGCCATTCCGGTAGAAATGCCAATAGAGACAGTGGAGACATCAGACGACACAGTTTCGGTTCAACCCATGATAGCTTTACAACCGTTGCCTGAATCCGCGCACGAGGAAATAATTTTACAAACTCGAGAAGAAGTTGTCGGCGATCCGAACCTCGTGTATGACAGTATCCAGGTTCCTGCACCTGAAATTGAAATAAGCACCGAGGATTCTATTCTTCCACGAAAAGGAAAGGGTGGCAAAAAGAAAGGAGCTAAAGCTAGAGGACTTATTAATGCAACTTTGTCAGGGTTGGGCCATAACGACTTGACATTAGGGGATCCGTCATCGACTAAAAAATGGGAACAAAAACAGGTGCAGATAAAAACATTAGAAGGAGAATTCTCTGTGACAATGTGGGCTTCGGGTAAGACGAATTGTGTAGAATACGGTTTGTTTTATTGTGTGACATGTGTTTTATGTCAGTCCGTCATGTTTATATCGAAATATTTAGTGAAAACAGCGAAGAATCGGTCAAATTTGGAAAAGTAGGTAGAAAAGGGTCAAGAAGAAAGTGTGACGTAAGCCAACGATTGGCGGGCATCGCTTTCGACATATTTTACCATATACTAGATGTAAAATAACTTTTATTGATTGTAAGATGCGAAATAATACGCTTTTCTTACTTTGTTTTGATATTTCTGTCCGCCATCATGATTTCATGGGCGCCGCCATATTATGTTGGAAAATGGCGGTGGTTTAGCAATGGCGACCAGCCGCCATCTTTGGTTAGTAGGGCTGAAGGAGCTCTGAAATTCGAAATTTATTCTTTCATGTTTGAGAGCATCTTGTGTACAGAATATACGTTTAAAATAAAGAGTATGTAAATCTCTAACGATCAAGCCACCGTTTGGAACTCAATAAATGTGTATTTTCTTATAATTTATATTTTTACAAACGACCTTGAGTTCACCTTGGTCATTAGCTGAAATGACGCCTTTTGTTCAGCAGGAAAACGACCAGCGAGTGACGTAGATCTTATTGATGAATGGCGTGCCTTGTTGTATCGGAGCCAAGTTTTGCTGTGGCCTTTTCCATGGGACGTATATATTTGTTATTGCACTGCATTTCTTATTTCATGGACTGGGGATAGGTTTACTGCTAGTTTTTACCGAGCATTCAAATTTCGCCGTAAAAACGTCAAGTTCAGACTCAGAAGCTTGTCGTCGGAACGAGTGGGTAAGGTGCAATTCTGTAATGAATACATTCATAAACATGCTAATATATCATTGAAACTCACTTTGCCAGTAAACATAATGTGATTAGACTATAACTTTTGAACTTGAGAGAAAGTGGGCCTATTCATCTTGCTTCCTTTCCACTATTTCCATTTTTTTTCCCCAATAAAGTATAATTTTAGATATCAAATCAGTGACGAGAAATCAATATAGTTTTATTTTCTTATTTGCAATTTTAGACATTTGTTGAATTATTTTCAAGAAAAAAATATGAAAATTTTACAATCTTGCTCATCTGAAATATGTTTGTTACTAGTAGTGCTAGTTATTATAGTGTTACAGTGTAGCCTACGGTATATACCCTATCAAAACAATGCTCTCTCTTTGTCTTTGCTCAAAAACAAAATTGTCAAATTGTCATTTGATTTTGGTTGCCTTTTGTGCATTGATTTGTTTTTTTAGATGACAATTTGGTAAGCTGATTACGTCACTCTCCGGGAGATATCATTTCATATAAGGGGTGACAGCAGAGCAAATCGGCACTTTTACGACAATTCAAGTTTGGTTTAAGAAAAAGCTATAGTACAAATCTCGGCTCGGCATTGAGTTTGGGCGTTCACACACAGAACTCTCCGTATTCTTTTATTTTGTTGCCGTCTTTTACATTCTAGTAGATACACAGGAAACGTCCATGAAGCCTTTAGAATTCTGTGCCGCAACAAAAAATAGACCGGACAATCGTGACTAAAATAAAATTACCTCCCCTCGCGCACTTACCAGTAAGTTTAAAAGCAAAGAAACATAAATCAATTCATAATATTTTTTATTAATCTTGCTACTCTGTTTTTCTTTGCCACCCATACATAGATAGTAAATGTATCAACACATCGTCTTTGTTTATTTCGGACGCCCCCATGCGAAAAAAAACATGTCGAGTTTTCGTTAAAAACAAACCTACTAAAACATTCTTTTAATTTTCACTTCTGCATAATTAATTATCATTCCGGAAAGTATTATTCCTTAACTTTATTTTCGTAATTTTAAAATCCTTCGTCCATGCGAGAATTTGGAGTATTTAGCAACACCAAAATGCTTACAAAAACTACGAAAATATTGAAATCGATCATTCCACAATTTCCAACTGCTGCCTTTGGCTTATTTCAAAGTTCTAAACTGGAGAAATTGGTCACTACCGGATAGGAATACTTATTGGGTTGAAAAATTACCATGTCACTATAAGAATACTGTAAGTTCGAGAAATTAATCTGTATAAAATCCAGCTATTTCAAATATCACATCGCTTGATTTGCCGTTGAGAATTGAGATCTCGTCATGTCTCGAGCGAGCGGCAAAGAATCCAACCAACGGGATTATATATACGGTCCATGGTTTCAATAAAAATCTTCAGTTGATATTTTCCGTCGCCCAAACTCAAACGATCGTAATGTTTTCATTGCAACACGTGGTTATCAAACTATCTGTCAAAATTAAACCACCCCCTCAATGGGATCGCCCAACACGTAACGAAATCATTGTTGTCGTCTACTCAGTCGAAAATACAAGTAAATAGTCAAATTTGTCAAGAGAGAACTTTTTTATAAGTTGGGATATTTAGTTGTGCAATGGATTTTATTGGACGGGAGTTGATTTCAAACACACGGGTAAGTTAATAAAAACGAAATTTAAGTAGTTTTTTCATAATCGAAGAAATGCGTTTAAAATTTACGATGGTTCACACAGTAAGTCTCTAATTCAATATCATCAAAAATCTTCAACATTGAAAACACAAATTATTTGTCAATTTATATCAACATTGATGCTGTGATCTTACCGGAAAAAGGTGGGCTTCTGATATCCAATATTTAAGACAAAATAAACATTTTACCATTGGTACACGAATCGTGTACCATAATGCGTTTCAGCCCCAGTTCTAGCAAGAGACTCGAGGAACGAGGCTAGACATATTGCACCAAACCGAACGGCGTATGTAGACTGGAATAACCAGACGCTAGAAATTTGCATTCGATTGAGACTGCTAGCTTATTTTGCGTTTCAGCCCCAGTTCTAGCAAGAGACTCGAGGAACGAGGCTAGACATATTGCACCAAACCGAACGGCGTATGTAGACTGGAATAACCAGACGCTAGAAATTTGCATTCGATTGAGACTGCTGGCTTATTTTGCTGAACATTACTGATTTGAAAGTAGAGTAAAAACGGAAACCATTGAATGTATATCAGTTTATATACATTCATATTACAGTATTATATGAGTTGCGACCCACTTGTGTCAATTTCTAGGTCCCAAATGTTAGCGATTTAGCTCCTTTAAAATTTTTATAACGTTTTTGTGTCAAGATGCCCCTTAAATGCGATTTCCAAGCAAGTTTGGAGGCAGTAACCAAATCTACCATTATTTCTACTATTACTATCAATCAAATGACAATTATAGCATATAGAAGGGTACATATGAATTATTATGATATTATGTGAAATCATGGTGGATTTGGGTAGATCATGCTACCAGACAACTTGCTTAAACCGATATTGAGATCATTTATAACCAACTGTGTGTTTACATTTTAAGCCAAGAATAGAGCAAAATTAACTCAGATTAACCAATGATATCAACACATTTCATTACTTTTATTTTGACCTAAATTGTCCCAAATAAATCAAGTTTTCCTCCTTAACTAATTGTAAGGTAGCTATCTTTCACCTGTATTTCATTACCCTCTTTTATGACAGAGTTGCTTCCCCTGATGAGTCCTGAAATGTTTTTCCAGAAACATGCAGTCATTAGATATAGTTATCGTACATGTAGGCCTATGTATAAAATTTCCAGGCCTGGAAATAACGGTTTCAGACGTACCTGACAAAATGTCAGGCACTAATAAAATAGTACCTGACATTTTCAACTTAGTGCCGGACATGTATTAATAATATAAATAAAAAAGACAAATCAGTGCCGGACAAAATGACAGGCACCAGAAGTTTTGTGCCTGACAAAGCCTGAATCTGTGGCTGACATTGTCTGTGATAGATGCCTTACTTCCAGACTTGAAAATTTCCCCAGAAACCTACAGGCATTAGATATACAGTGTAGTTATCATACATCTATATATAAAAGTTTGAATGTTAAATTATTTTATTTAAAAATATTTTCAGATGATCACAAGTTGGATGAAGAGACAGTATCATCAACCGATACAGATGCCGATTTTACCGAATATATGACCGGCAAAAAATTACCTCCTGGTGGTATTCCTGGTCTTGATTTAAGTGATCCAAAAACACTTGCAGAATTTGCACGGTAAATGCTTGAACATAGATATGATCATTATATTGAATTTATTCAATGTTTTTGTGGGCATTATTTTCCGTTCATCACTCTTCCCATGATCTGCTGATAAATGAGTTACCGATACTAAATAGATTAGACCCTACAACGTCCAATAGAGAATTTTCATTTACTGCAAAAAATACACTTCGATGTAACCTTAATTTAGACCCTCAGGATTTTTTAAGGGCTGATGTGTGCCTAGTTGTTCAGATGGGAAGAAATGAAATGGGGTTTAACGTCCTACTGTTCTGCTCCTATACTGGGCTAATGAAGACGGGCATACGCCATACTGTGTGCTATGAGGGGAATTTTGCCCAGGCAGCGGCACTATCGCCTACTCTTATATCGAATTCCAACTGCCAAGGGATCTTTTACATGCATTCTAATGTATACACAGGACCTCGGTTTTTCGTCTCCTCCGAAGGACTAGACAGCTGTCCTTGTCAGGCCCTCCATTCTGCACCACTGACAAGGGGAAACCACATTGGAAAATCAGGATGAACTTTCTCGGCCAATGCAGGGATCCAACACCCGACCTCCAGGCTAGCGAGCCAGCGTCTTAACCACCTAGCCGCCGTGGCTCCCAGATGGGAAGAAAAATACAGGTAGACATTAACATGGACGTGAACGCACCCTAGTCGGTTTAGGGTAAGACGCTGGCCCGCTATTCTGGAGGTCGCGTGTTCGATCCCTGCATTGGCTGAGAAATTTCATCAGGATTGTCTGACATGGTTTCCCTTTGTCAGTTGTGCAGGACAGAGGGCTTGACAAGGACAGCTGTCTAGTTGGATAGCACGAAAAACATTGGCATGCATGTAAAAGATCCCTTGGCAGTTGGAATTCGATATAAGAGTAGGGGTTTCAGGTCACTTGACTTTAGCGTGAAATCGGACAGCCAGCGGCTGAAATATAGCCCACTTCAATCTACGATTCTGAATTACTATTTTATGTAAATGCATTACTAGCAATTGTATTACAATAGTTTAATATCAATCTCAATATCTGCAAAGATTCAGGCTAAAAAATTATCGAAATGTAAGCGAAATTACCGTTTGTTTACATGAGACGCTCGCGGGAAAATACTGCTCTGACGTCACGCGGCCGGAGATTTTCCATTGCTACGACTCACTTCATTGGTGAATCCGCACCTTAGTTACCGGGGGATTTTGATAGAGAACCAATCAAACGATAGGTAAAATTTTTGTGGTTATTATGGTTGTTGATACCTCGTGATCGGACAAGTAGACCCGTAGAAAATGGGATTTATCTGTTTTGATGACTGAAAATTGCCAAATTTCGACTAAATATAAAAAAACTTTCTTGAGGTATCATCCAGATTATAAATATTTGACATATTATCATTCAAATTATTATGATTTTAATGAATTTTAGCTGACAATAACGTGCAGATTTCAGTTTTAAAATTGGTACTAGCGATTCTGAAGGGAAAATACCGCATTGACTGGTATAGAGCATTATGATTACATTATTGACGTCGATCTCGGATTTTAAAATTCCATAACTTTGGATCTAATTAGAATATTTTGATGAAATAAAAAAATTTGTGTAGCATTTTATGTATATTTTCACAAAATATTTTAAAAATTTTTTTTTCTGTCATTTGAAACTTCGACCTGAAACCCCTAATAAGAGTAGGCCATAGTGTCGCTGCCTGGGCAAAATTTCTCTCATTGCATACTGTTTGTTCATTAGCCCAGTTGGAGCAGAACAGTAGGACGTTAAACCCCATTTCAGTTCCTAGTCAGTTAAAATTGGTTTAAGATTAGATGACAATTTAAATAAGTTTTTAAATTTAAGTGGCTGTTTTCGTGTACTGACTATTAATTTTATTTTCAGGTCTCCAGGTGGAAGTTACCTCACATCGTATGTAACTGACCAAGTTGGGCAAGAATTTCAGTTGACCCGAGAATCGTATGAGTAATTTACTTTTCTGTCATCTCATTTTTAAAACCAAAATAAAAGTCATAGAGTTTTTATTGGATCAATAAACAGGGACGTGTGTTAAAGATATGAACTGGCCTAGCACGTAAAATATGTCTAGTCCTTTGGATGGAAGGCGCCTCAGTGGGTAAGACGTTGGCTCGCTAACTGGGAGGTCACATGTTCGATCCCTGTGTAGACAGAGAAAGTTTATCAAGATTTTCCGGCATGGCTCCTCCTTGTCGGTGGTGTAAGACCAAGGGCCTTGCAAGGGATATGTATAGTCAATCAGATGGTACGAAAAACCAAGGTCCCGTTTAGATATTGGCGTGCACACTAAAGATCCCTTGGCAGTTGGAATTTGATATATTTGTGAAAGGAATCCCCTCCCCCTACAACCCCAAACTTGTTTATTGCATGTAAATAAAACCTGTTTGACTTTTATGATATCATCTTTTCATCTGCTGCTTGTCATCATCACAGGTATTTTATTTATCTTTTTTCTTAACTGAAGTGTTGAAGGGAGGGGGTGGGGTTGAGGGGAGGTTGATGTGAGATTTCAGAGATTATATATTTTAAAACTTGTCACATTACCAGGGTTGAATTTTCTAGTCTTTTTATATACATGTAACTCCCCAAAAAGTTAGTTGTTTAGTTTTCGAATTACTTTAAAACATTTTGGACTACAGGTAGGATCATTTGAAATTGTAAAAAGGAAAATATATTGTTTTTAATCACAACCAATAAAAGCATGAATTTTTTAATGAAATTCAATGCTTTTTCCTTCAGTCACAGGTTGAAACTGAAACTAAATAAAAAAGGACTTAGTTACTAAGAAACTTAACTAATGAGATTTAGTTGCAAAGGAGTTAAAAGAATGAGATTTAATTACTAAGTAGCTACATTGTAGAATATTTAAATCATAAGATTTAGTTATTGAATAGCTAAAATAATGAGATTTATTTACTAAGCAGTTAATGAATGATATATTTAGTTACATGTATACTACTAAGCAGCTAAGTTAAAAGTTTAGTTTTTAAGCAGCTAAAATATTTAAATCGTAAGATTTAGTTACTGAACAGCTAAAATAATAATATTTAGTTCCTAAGCAGTTAAAATATTTAATTAATGATATTTAGTCCCTAAGCAGTTAAATATTTAAATAATGAATGACATTTATTTATACTACAAATAGCTAAAAGAATAAGATTTAGTTTATGAGCAGCTAAAATATTTAAATAATAAGGGTTAGTTACTGAACAGCTAGACTAATGATATTTAGTTCCTAATAATTAAAAACGTGTCAGCTTGTGTATTTTTCTTTTGTAAAATTAATTAACAGTATATCCAATAAACAAGCTGTAATTAGTAAAAGTGTGAAAGTTGCCCCTGTCCCACCGTTAAAGGTTTCACACCTTGTTGATGTCTATATTATATAATCCATGTATATTCAGATAACGGATGAACATATGATTTGATTTTTAAATAGGCAGAAATTTTCATCTCTCTTGAAATTTTGTAATGTGAAAATAATGACAAGCTCGAGCAAAGTGAGCTGTACTGTATAATGTAGGAGAGATTAGTCACATTTTCAGCCAACTGGCTATGACATCCATTTTGTTATCTCTTTAGATAATTGAGCTAATTAAATTAGTTTATCATGAGGACGTAGGCTACATTGCCTGGATGAAAGGGAATAGTATAGTCATAAATTTGTTCCTCAAGTTGTCAAGCACGAAGTTCGTGTAGACGAGTTTATGAGCTAATTAAATTAGTTTTAATTAAATTAGTTTATCATGAGGACGTAGGCTACATTGCATGGATGAAAGGGAATAGTATAGTCATTAATTTTGTTCCTCGAGTTGTCAGACATGAAGTTCGTGTAGACGAGTTTATTTTTTGAATGATTTGTATTTTTTGATGTTATTTCAGTATTAAACCTAAGAAGGCTACAGATGATGTACCTAGAACAGTTCCTTGTCCACATAAGGTATGTATTATACATTACAAAACACAACACACTACACTGTTACCCAGGTATCATTTAATCTTGTGTATCTAGCACTAATTTCTTTCACATTCGTTTAATATCAAATCTCTGTTTAAAAATTTGTTAAAATTGTTTAAATTGGACACTCATTATCAAAATTGAATGGTCAGCTTTAAACTGGACTACAAGTACAAATTAAACGATTTATGGTGTTTTAAACATTTTTAACGAATTTTTAAACAGAGATTTGATATTAAACGATTGTGAAAGAAATTATACATGTATGCTAAGATCATCACCTTGCCCTTAGAAGGTATGGATATAAAAATGTATGGGAACTATGTTAAATGATGTAAGTCAGCCAGCTTAGCAAAACCTAGGGCACAAAAACTGTAATGATATAAAGATTGAACTGTGTGCTAAAGAAACGAGAAATGAAATGGGATTTAATGTCCTACTGTTCTGCACTGACCGGGCTAATGAAGATGGGCATACACCATTGTGTGCTATATGAGGGAAATTTTGTACATCAAATTCCCACTGTCAAGGGTTCTTTTACACAGGCCCCCTTGACAGGTTCTCTGCCCTGTACCACTGACATGGGGAAACCACACTGGAAAATCACTACAAACTTTCATGGTCATCATGGAGTAACCCTCCAGGTTATCTATCATAAACCAGTGATTGTATTATATACAATATAAATATGTTTTTATGGTATTTATTTGATTGTTGTTACTATATTGATGTATTTATTTGATATTGTTGTTACTATATTGATGTTATTAATTTATTTCAGGGTTGTAATAAAATGTTCAGAGATAACTCTGCAATGAGAAAACATTTACATACTCACGGTCCTCGAGTTCATGTATGTGCAGAGTGTGGTAAAGCCTTTGTTGAAAGTTCAAAGTTAAAACGACATCAGTTGGTACACACAGGAGAAAAACCATTTCAAGTTAGTACAATTATAATACGTCAGACTTACATGTAGTTAGTACAATTATAATACGTCAGACTTACATGTAGTTAGTACAATTATAATACGTCAGACTTACATGTAGTTAGTACAATTATAATACGTCAGACTTACATGTAGTTACTTACATGTAGTTAGTACAATTATAATACGTCAGACTTACATGTAGTTAGTACAATTATAATACGTCAGACTTACATGTAGTTAGTACAATTATAATACGTCAGACTTACATGTAGTTAGTACAATTATAATACGTCAGACTTACATGTAGTTAGTACAATTATAATACGTCAGACTTACATGTAGTTCTTTCATATCAGTACAATTATAATACGTCAGACTTACATGTACTTCTTTCATATCAGTACGGGGGGTTGGATGGCTGAATGGTAAGCGTGCGCGCGCTGTATCATAAAGTCTGTCATTGAGTCGACTGGCGTGGTTTCGAAACTCCGGTTGTACGTGGCAAGGAGTAGGGTCGCCTGTCCAACCTCGTGGGTTTTCTCCGGGTCCTCCGGTTTCCTCCCACTGCTAAAGACCCCTTCGCGCAAGCGAATTATTGAAATAAAATCAAACCATATGTTAGTCCCGAAATGACCTAGTTTGTGTCGAGTGGACGTTAAACCCCATTTCTCTCTCTCTCTTTCATATCAGTACAATTATAATATGCCTGGGTTAGATCTTTCAAGTAAGTACAATTATAATATGCCTGGGTTAGATCTTTCAAGTAAGTACAATTATAATATGTCTGGGTTAGATCTTTCAAGTAAGTACAATTATATGTCTGGGTTAGATCTTTCAAATTAGTACAATTATAATATAGCTTACATGTAGATCTTTCAAGTTAGTATAATTAATGTCTAGACTAGATCTTTCACGTTAATATAGGTTAGATCTTTCAGCAACTCACCGAAACTGTCTTTTTTCAAGGAGTACTTGTTTTCCACGGAAGTCAATCCTTCGTCTTATAGTCTATATTGACTAATGTATGGCTGTTGTTATTTGGGCAGCTCGATTGCCAGTCTAGAATTTCCCTCATCAACAAAATGGCCATTGGGTTACGTAAATTAAACAAAATGATTGTGTATCAGCTGCCACTGTTGATTGAGATAATTTCTTATGAAGTCGGGCACATTTGTTGTAGCCCAAAATTACCCACTTTCACTCGATTGTCGCTGTTTTGGGGAATGTTATATCGAGTATCCCTGTTGTAATCTCTGATTCATTGGTTGACAGTCTATAGGAGATAACTCCATTTATCTACCTCTCGTGAAAGTGCTGTTTATTTGAAGTGACAATTACAACAATTATTCATGTATTATATGTTATTTATTCCAGTGTACGTTTGAAGGATGTGGGAAGAGGTTTTCACTGGATTTTAATTTACGGACACACGTCAGAATACACACAGGAGATCGGCCTTATGTTTGTCCTTTTGATGGTTGTAATAAAAAATTTGCACAGTCAACAAATCTCAAGTCCCATATACTAACACATGCCAAGGCAAAGTAAGTTCTTTATTCTTTTTTTTTTAATCAACAAGGGGGTTTAGCATCCTACTTTTCTGCTCCGACTGGGCTAATGAAGACAGGCATAAGCCATACAGTGTACTATGAGTGAAAATTGGCCCAGGCAGCGTCACTACAGCCGACCCTAATTCCAACTGCCAATGGATCTTTTAGGTGTACGCCAATTTGTACACGAGACCTTGGTTTGTCGTATCATCCAATTGACCAGACCACTGTCCTTGTCAGGCCCTCTGTCCTGCACATCTGACAAGGGGAAAAAATATGTCAAAGTATCCGGGAAAATATATTTATTACCAAGAACAGTATACCTTTTAAGAAATAGTTTTTGACAATCTACAAATTTGATATCATACTCTCAGATCAGAACAAATTTTGGGAGTCCAATAACTGACCCAATTAATCTCAAAAATGTATATCTTTAAAGGAGCATATTTAACTTGTGGTTATAAACCATAAATTCATGAACAGTTTCAATTTCTGCCTAATTAAAGAGATCATGTCCCCTCAAATGTTCTGAATGACAAAAAGTGTAGTTTAATAATTAGATTTTGTCCAAAAATGATCATCAGTTTTTAGCTTATTGATGATAATGATGTTTATATTTTATAAATTTTAGAAATCAGCCGACATACCAGATACCAGGTGCTCAGTAAGTCAATATTATTTTTAATTCAAACTATCTATCTATATTTACTAAGAAAAGTTTAGCTTGATTACTAATTTTAGTACCTGTGTCAACAGTTGAACACCGAATCGGTTTATCTATCTTGATACTGACTTGACATTATCTATAAAATAAAAACATTGACTGCTTTTTTCTTTTTTTTGTACTCCCAAGCCCCCCCCACCCCCTCTAAATAACAAAAACTAACGAGACTAGTATAAAAACTGTACAGGCATGTTACAAGTCATTGACTAGGAGATGTTGGGGGATCACGTGGCTAAGTGGGTAAGATGCTGGCTCGCTAGACTGGAGGTCGGGTGTTCGATCCCTGCATTGGCCGAGAAAGTTCAATCGGATTTTCCGGCGTGGTTTCCCTCTTGTCAGTGATGCAGGATGGAGGGCATGACAAGGACAGCTGTCTAGTCGTTCGGATGGGACAAAAACGAGGTCCAGTGTACACATTGGCGTGCACGTAAAAGATCCCTTGGCAGTTGGAATTCGATATAAGAGTAGGTCGTAGTGCCGCTGCCCGGGCAAAATTTCCCTCATAGCACACTGTATGGCTTATGCCAGTTTAACCCAGTTTAGGAGCAGAACAGTAGGACGTTAAACCCCATTTCATTTCATTTCGTACAGAGATGTTACAAGTCAATGACTGGTATATAAACTGTACAGACATGTTACAAGTCAATAACTAGGATATAACTAGTCAATGACTAGTATATAAAGTATGCACACATGTGACAAGTCAATGATTATACACTGTTCAATCATGTTACAAGTCAATGACAGGTAATATAAACTGTTCAGGCATGTTACAAGTCAATGACAGGTAATATAAACCGATATAAACTGTTCAATGACTATAAACTGTACAAACAACTAACTTGTAACTAAATATAAAACTTGTTTATTTTACAGAGTAACACAAGGTTTAACTTATGTAACTTTACCTCCAGAATCACCTGGTTGGGGCTAATTAAAGGTAGGTTGTACCTTCTTAGTGAGAAGTTTTATTTTGGAAGCCTCTGTTCTGACCTTTGAAATAAATTATCAAGAAATATATAGAGAAAAATTGACAGACTAGATCATTTTGGGACTAACATGGTTCAATATTATTTCAATAATTTGCTTGTACTAGGGGTCTTTAGCTGTGGGAGAAAACCGGAAGACCCGAAGAAAGCCCATGAGGTTGGACAGGCAACCCTACATCATTTCATGAACAAACTGGGAATCAAAACCACACCACTTGACACAAGGACAGATGTTGTAACCTAAAGCACTCGGCAAACCTCAGCAGATTCGAGTACCCTACATCTAGCCTCGGCTGTATGACGAAGTCCGCCATTGGAACTATTTCCAGTTCCCGAATTACCAGCGGCATTGCCCATGACGACACCTTTGAAGAATGTTTTATCATACAAATGTTTCGAAGTCTGACGCTGTTTTTCTTTCAAGTTTATCTGATTTTCTTTATCTGAAAATTCTAAACACGCTTCAAACGACGCAATTTTGATAACTTCTTTTTAAAAGCGGCAAGTTTTCCTAATAAGCAAACTGGTGCTGCATCACAATTATATAGACGTAGGTACATATCACTTACCGTCATACAGCTGAGGCTAGATGTAGAGTAACAGAATCTGCCGCGGTTTGCCGCTCTCTCTCTCTCTCTCTCTCTGATAGATCAGTGTTTATATTTTTTACCTGGTTGTCTAATGTTGTTTTTCTTCTTTTTATTTTCAGGAATTCAAGATTTGTATACATGTAGATAAAACTTGAAAGTGACGTCATGTGTAATTATCCAATTGATGGACAACTTGTGTACATATAGTGTAAAATATATAAAACTACTGCCACAACTGTGAACTTTAAAGGGGTCAAGTGGCGAGACCTTTTGTTGTAATTATTATTATTATTATTGCCAGAAAGAGCTGTAGAAAAGCTTGGACTTGGAATTGCCGTTATTCTCAGTGAATTGTGCTTCGTGTAAACAAAACAGTTTAATAAATATTACAATAAAAAAAAAAACATGTTTCAACGTTCAGATTTTACTGGTGACATACAGATCCACAGAATTACCCAAGCTGAGTTTCTTTTAAAACAAAAGTTAAAATAAATTATGAATTACAATTATTTAAAGTCTTTGATCCTTATTTGAATGATTTTGAATCCCTTGCAAACAATCGGATTAAAATACAGATCTAAATTTCGTTTTGTTTTTTTATACTTTCGATGACCTGCACAACATGAAGATCTGGCCAGTTGTTGTGGAAGGTCATGTCAGGGGTCATGAGTGGCTTTTGACCCTATGACGTCAGACATATGATGTTGATGTTTCTAATGCACTGCCAAGAACTCTCCGTAACCGATTGTTTGTCCAGTCCCTCACTTCAACCAGAACAACTCTTCCAGATCCTAATTGTAGTGAAGACAAGTAAAACAAAATTTTAAACTATAAAAAACGAAACGAAATAGGATCTGTGTTTTAATCAGATTTCCTTGCAAACTACTGGTATAATATTGTGTAAGTTGAATCCCAAACAGGAATATCTGTCCAAAAATGGTTCAATTCTTTTCAGTATTTACAAACAAATTGACAACATTTAGCATCCATTACAGATAGATGATAATATAACAAAACTCGGTACCAGGATGTTGTTTGTCCAATACAATAAATATGATATTATGGACAGGTTGATTTAATTAAATTATTTACACTTAAAGGGTTGAAAGTTGGTAAAAACACAAAATAAAAAAAGTCCTTGTATATTAAAAAATCACCTGAAACACATTTATAAAATCGCTTTCATGGGAAGACAGAGAGGGTGTCTTCTCCTTTTGTCATAATGAAAACAAGTTAAATAAGGAGGTCAAGCTGACTGATGCTTGGCAACATCAGTACCAGGATTTTCTGTGAAACTTTTTAAACTGATTGAATCCAAGCTGGGATATCTACTATTAGTATTTAAACTGAGGCACCGGAACCCGGGTACCAGGGTATACAAATGGTACCCTGCCCTTTTCTGGGGTATACATGTATATGTAACGAGATTATCTGAATTTATTGTGAAATCTGATCAATTATAGTGTCTCGTCAACACTTGCTCCTGAATATGAGCTCTTGCAAGAATCGTGTCTCTAAATCTGCTGTCTCGTTCAAAAAGCTTATTCTATTTTCTTGATGAAGATTGGTGTTTTGAATGTCAAATTAAAAATAATTTTTTATGAGATGAATTGCTCATGATACGAAAATTGTGAATAATTAGCCTTTTATCTCTTTCATTATCATGTATTTTAAAGGGTTTTATGTTGGAATTTAGAATTCTAGCGGCGCGTTCTCGGAATTGACAAATTTCAAAATTTTCTAGAGGCCGGGGGGAGAGGACCCCCCACCCCCCTATCTTTTGGTACCCTAGTTCCGGCGCCCTCGTATTTAAACATTCATAATACAAGACACAAGCTTTATTTGGCAAAACCCAATTGATGCACATATTTTAAATCTGATTGAATCAAAGCCAGATCATTTAGTGTTGGTATTGTGTTTTTGTTTTCTTAAATAAATATCAAATAATGAATCCCAGTACATATTAGCATAGATTCAGCCATGATAAGTTTGATATTTTCTGCATAATGAAAATGAAAAATCACGCATTGTTAATTCAAACAAGCATTATTTATACAAGAGCTAAATCTGCCTATTGCAAGTCCTTTACGCCTTAAATGTTATATATAAACTATCAGACATTTATTAACACGGCAAGATCATAATCAACTCTTGATGCCATCGGATGGGTCCGATTTTAAACAGTAAAACGGTTCAGTCAGTTGGCACTCAACAAATGTACATTATTATTGTAATTTGGTGCGGTTTACCGTCCCTCTATGTGATTAAATGTTGTTCCTTGCAGGACAATACTAGTTGGAATTCAAATATCCACACCCAAGAACTGACTACCGCACCTCCAGAAAATTTTGTATATATACTTTAGAACCATCAGGCTTTTTGGGACTTAGAGGCAAATATTCTGTCTAATTATTTTGCAACAGAGAAGAGGTTGGAAACCAGTAGCCATGCAAAGTGTGGAAATAGGTCACACAGCAGCAATACCTGGACAGCACCTTATCCAAAAGAATAATTTGGGATGTTGGGCAAATGGGGAATAACTCTGGAATAGGGTTCTTCCTTTCACAATGCCAATGCTCCACACCAAATTTAAACTACATCTGTTAAAAGCTACAGTCTCTCCCATTCACAAGGTTTCTGGAAAAGGGGGCATAACTTTGGTCTGAAAGGTCGCAGAATGCTGAATAGGGTTTCGTCCTTTTATGACCACAATGCTTCACATCAAATTTGAAAAGAATCTGTCCAAAACTGCAACCTCTTATCGCGTTCACAAGCCATTTGTTGACAAGCCATTTGTTGACGGACGGATGGAGTGATGATATTTGGGCATGTTGTTGATTGGAGAGTTGAGACAAGGTGGGCCAAAAAAATGTTACCAATTCTGATTGTAAACTACTTTTTAAATGTGAATACTTTAATAAAAAAAAATCAGAAAAATGTCACATATGTATGAAGTTTTTATTGGATATTAATAGTCTCCTATTTTGTCACTATTTCTGAACACGGTTCAGTAATTAATGACATGCTCAATCCATTCACCCCTTCTCTGAATTACAGTTGCTAGTGCACAGTGAATTATCTTATGAATGTTTGCCTTCAGAGTCTCTTTTGTTTAAGGATTGTTGTAGACTCTCTCCTTCAGATATACCCAAAGGAATAGTCTACAGGGGAAAGATGAGGAGGGTGTGCCGGACATGGATCCATGTCACACAAGATAAACCTATCTCCAGGGAAATACCGCTGGAGGAATTCCAACAGAACATTTACGCAATGTGTGATAGCATCCTGTTGATAAATGACAGTATTCATAATATCAGGGTTTCAAGGTTACACTTTTCTTTGTGTATACATATATAGCTGACATTTCAACAAGTGTTAACTTAAACAGGCATTATGTAAGAGCTAAATCTGCCTATTGCTGGTCTTTCTTTAGGCCTTAAATGTTATAAAAATTATTAATAAGACATTTATTAACATGACAAGACCATAATCAACCCTCGATGCCATCAGATGCTCCTGATTTTATGTAAATTAGAATGGTTCAGTCATTTAATTATTTAATTTAAAAATGGAGAAACGAGACTAAGACTCATATGACCAGTAGGGTAGTTAAGATGAATGCACACATCTTGTCAAAACTACAACCATTGATAACTTTGATCAAAATGGAGTAATTTGAATGAAATTTTCAATATATTCATTTTGATTTATCTATTTTTGGAATATTATGAGAATGATCATTTTACATAATGCCCCTTTAAGGTTTGAAAACCAGTGATAGCATTCCTTATAAATGGTTGTTGTATTTCTATTGTGCTCAATTTCTTAATGCCACTCAACTATGGTTAGTGCTAAATGATAAGGCCAGCTCAATTTTTCGTCATAGGTCACGAGATGTAAACAGGGCTAACACACTAATCCCAGCCCTAACCCTGGACCTGGCCCCAATCCTAACTGACAATCTCGCCAACAATCAAGTGCCCTAACCTTATTTACATCTCAGCGACTTTGATAAAAATTGAGCTGGACTTAACAAATAGATTTAGCGACTCAACTATTAAATTCTTCATCAATTTATTATTCTTGATATAATATAAATCATGATTTTAACATTACACCGAGGTGAACTGTTAAAATTTTCATAAAAGTAGTTTCAACATCTGCAAAAATTCTGAATAAAAGATAACAGATACTATACATATTTCGATATGGGTAGAGTTGTAATGAAGATGACATACATTATACATCCATATTAGGATTATTTCCGACGTGGGAGGAGTTTGTAACGGAGATGACAGATATTATACATCCATATAAGGATTGTTTCTGATTGTGGGAGGAGTTTATAATGAAAATGACAAACATTATACATCCTTATAAGGATTGTTTCTGATTGTGGGAGGAGTTTGTAATGAAGACATACATCCGTATAAGGATAATTTCCGATGTGAGAGGAATTTGTAATCAAGATGACAGATATTATACGTCCATATAAGGATTGTTTCTGATTGTAGGAGGAGTTTGTAATGAAGACATACATCCGTATAAGGATAATTTCCGATGTGAGAGGAATTTGTAATCAAGATGACAGATATTATACGTCCATATAAGGATTGTTTCTGATTGTAGGAGGAGTTTGTAATGAAGACATACATCCGTATAAGGATAATTTCCGATGTGAGAGGAATTTGTAATGAAGATGACAGATATTATACGTCCATATAAGGATTGTTTCTGATTGTGGGAGGAGTTTATAATGAAGCCTAACTGAACATGATATAAAGCACTGTCAATGAATGTTATTAATCACTATCCGACGAACTACTACTAGCACTACCAAAGATTTCTTCTTCATCTTTCTTTCCTTTCTTATCTTCAGCCTCACTTTCGCTATCACTACTTTTACTTCCTGCGTCACTTCCGCTCTCACTGCCACTACTACTTCTACTGCCACTCCCACTTCGACTTCCGCTACGACTGCGGCTACGACTCCGACTTCCGCTCCTACTACGACTTCTACTACGGGTTTTACTCCTACTTCGACTTCGTCTGCTTCCGCCTGATTGGACGCTATGTTTGTCTTCCTCGTCTTCACTTTTATTTTCTTCGTCACCAGATCTCGGGGATTTATTTCCTCCTTCATCATCTAAAAAATAAAATAATTTAAATATATCATATATTGAACCAAGACCATTTACATATGACATAAATGAATTGAAATGGGGTGTAACTTCGTAATTTTCAACCCCAACTAATCAACTCTAACGTTTTGCCCATGGTATACACAGGTCGACACAAGACCTCAGCAATGAGATATGGATTTTAAATTTGATAGGAAAGAAATTAACCATACTATTGCATTTCCAAACTTATTGAATCTCAAAAATTGCCATATTTCAAAAACTCAGTTGGTAACTGAAATAGTGTTTGTTTACGTCAGTGACGTTATCAAGAGATAAACAAGCACATTATTCAATAATATTGCCATGTACCGGAGGATTAACTCTTAGAATTTCTAAATCAATAGACTTATTCAGTGATTATTGGGATAAAAGACAAAAAAATATTCTGGCTTGCATAAATCCACTGCCACAAAATGTCGATTGAAGAAGATAATCCTTGAGTGATATTTAACAATCAAGCAAATTAAACAACACAATTTATATGGAAAACAATTACTGGATTCTACACACATAGCACAACATTTTGACAAGTTTTCTCTTATCATTATCAAACACATGAAGAGTTTGAGAAATATGGGGGTTTATTTATAACATCAGAGTATTAATTCCAAGATTTAACCCGTGTTGTGTATTAATAACAATAACAAGTTTTGATTATTAATACCAATATTTATCATGTGTTGTATATTTAATACAAAGACTTAACAAGTTTTGATTATTGATACAAAGATTTAATATGTTATATATTTTAAATAATATACCTGATTTAGTTGTAATATCTGGTAACTGGACTTCTTCTTCTTCCTCTTCTTCTTCTGCTGGAGGTTCTAACATGGTCTGTCGTGATTTCTACAAAATACAAATATAATTATTGATAAAATAATAATAAGTCCATTTATACAGAGAGAGAGAGAGAGAGAGAGAGAGAGGGGGTTTAACGTCCACTCGACACAAACTAGGTAATTTCGGGACTAACACATGGTTCAATCCATTTATACAGTGGTAAACTTCAAATTCTGTCATGCTCATATCACTTATACAGCACTAAACTTCAAATTCTGTCACGCTCATAGCACTTATACAAACAAAGTTATGTTTTATAGCCCTGAAAATCCCGATGAACTTTCTCGGCCAAAGCAGGGATCGAACGTGGCACCCCCAGATCAGCGAGCCAACGCTTATGCACTGAGCCACCAAACATGAATGAAGAGAAAGAGAGAGATGGGGTTTAACATCCACTTAACACAAACTAGGTCATTTTGGGATTAACATATGGTAATTATATATTTCAATAAAGGCTTATATATTTCTTATGATCTGACTGAAGCACTCTCAATGCTTAGCCTTTTCTAAATTTACAACAAACTGGTGAATAATCATTCTAACAAGCTACTTATTAATTAGTAGAATCTATCTTCAGTCTGATCCTATTTCATTTTTTATAGTTCAAAATTTCATTTTCCTTGTCTTTACTACACTAGGATCTGGAAGAGTTGTTATGTAACCCACATTCTGTATTTTAATCAGATGGAATCTATCTTTTAATTAATGCTGGTGGATTTTTATAATACCATATTTCATTAACTGTATTTTGTTCCATTTCTATTAGTTTTGTGCAATTCGTTTAATTTGTTCCATTTTGATTTTTTTTTTGCTTTCAAAGATGGGACGTTCCATACATTATAATGTGTTCTCACTGATGTATGGTTTGTTCTATCTGTTCTTAGTTGTGCAGTTTTCCTTCCCTCCGTTTATTATCCCAGTAACTTACCTGTGCATTTTCTTCCTTCTCGTTAAAGGGTCGATGTTTTACTAAAAGTCGTGATTTAGCTGCCTGAGTTCCACCTGTCTTTCGTCTCTTACTTAATCGTACCCTGGAAAAATAATACACGTCTTGTACACTGGGCAGGACATGCTTACTTTCTAGAACACCTCATAACACTCTTCATTTGTAAATCCATAATTTTGTGTTTACAAAGATATCAGGGTTTAACGTCCTACTGTTCTGCTCCTATACTGGGATAATGAAGATGGGCATACGCCACACAGTGTGCTATTAGGGAAATTTTACCCGGGGAGTAGCACTATGGCCTACTCTTATATTGAATTCCAACCGAAAAGGGATCTTTTAAGCGCACGCCAATGTGTACACGGGACCTCAGGTTTTTTTTCCGTCCCATCCAAATGACTAGACAGCTGTCCTGCACCACTGACAAGAGGGAACCACGTCAGAAAAGAGGAATTGAAAAATTCCATCAATCTATGCTGCTCATACAGACACAAGCTTTATTTGGCAAAACTAAATTGATGAGCATGTTTAAATCCAAATGAATCAATTAAAGCCAGGAGATAATCTAACAGTGGTATATATGATTTTGTTTTCTTAATTAAATATCAAATAATCAATCTGAGTATATATTAGCATAGATTAAACCGTGAGAAATTTGATGTTTTAGCAATAAATGCAAATCATGCATCGTTAATTTAAGTAATTTCAAAAACCAACAATGACGAAGATCAAATTAAACTGAATTTTGAGTCAACAACTGGTTGGTTTACTGCCACTTCTGTTTGAGTGTTTTTATGGGTTGTCATATTGCCATGTCACTCTGTTTGATCAAGTGATCAAGTGTCTTACTGCCATGTTGTCTTTATAAAACATTTGTGTATTTACCTTGTTTCAAGTTCATCATAATAAACACCATCTTCTCTCATCACAAAGAAATAGGTTTCTTCGTAACCTTTAGATAATTTATTCTTCACGTTCCAGTTATATTCTCTGGCTAACATGTAGTCATACCTGTTGATAAAACATTGATGTACATCTCAATAATTGATATATTGTTTATAAGGCATTCAGTGATATGAAAAACATGGAAATAACATAACCTTATAGATAACAACAATCTAATTAAAAAACAGATCTATAGTTCGTTTTTTTTTCATATACTTTCGATGGCCGCTACTACATGAAGATCTGACAAGTTGTAGTGGAAGGTCCTGAAAGAGTTTGTACAAGTAACTTTTGACCCTATTACATCAGCCATTTGATTAACCAATCAGCGTTGATGTTTCTAGTGGGTTACCCACAGTTCTGTGCACCTCACGCCAAAAACTCAAGGTAACAGACCGTTTTATTGGCTAATCCCTCACATCATCCAGAATGTGAGTTATATAACAACACTTCCAGATCCTAGTGTAGTACAGACAAATAAAACAGAATTTTGAGCAATAAAAAATAAAACGAAATAAGATCTGTGTTTTAATCAGATTGGGATAACAATCACTAGTAACTTGAATAGTGCAACGTTTCAACAAGTATTCTCTTGTTGTTACCAAGTACAAGGCAGATGATAACGACAAGAGGATACTTGTTGAAACGTTGCACTATTCAAGTTACTAGTGATTGTTATCCATAAAGTTGTGTTTGTGTTATTTCAACAGTGAATGAAAAATATATAATACAGGACCTCAATTATAGCTGCCAGCACAAGGTATTCACAAAGGGTTGCATCAAAAAGCTTAAAGTTATTAGATAACTGTATAAACATGACGGTAGAATACTGTTTGTTATAATTTGTTTGTCAGACTGACATTTATTTTTACTAATCTTTGTGATGTTGGAGTTTTGTGACTAATAATTTCAAAATTGGCATATCTTTAAAAGTGGAAAACCTAAATATACTGGAGCCTTATTAATTATGTTGCTTTTTTAAATATTAGAATTTTCAACTATTTAGAATCATTTTAGATTATAAACACACAGAGAGAACTGGGGTTTAGCGTCTACTCGACACAAACTAGGTCATTTAGGGACTAACATATGGTTCAATTTCATTATAATAATTCAATACTTTGATTGTGCGTAGGGGTTTCACTGGATTGGGCTTGGGTGGCAGAATGGTTAACGCATGTGCATTTGATCACAAGGTCTGTGACATAGAGTGAGAGAACTGGTCTAAAATGTGTGCTTAAGGTCATAAGGTCTGTCCATGTTCAAGTCCCGAAATGACCTAGTTTGTGTTGAGTAGACGTTAAACCCCATTTCTCTCTATCTCTCTGTATCACTAGGGATGAAATGGGGTTTAACATCCCACCTTACTGCACCAACTGGTCTAACGAAGTCATACAGTGTGCTATACCTGGACAGTAACTGGTCTAATCAAGTCATACAGTGTGCTATGAGCTATATTTTGCCTGGACAGTAACTGGCCTGATGAAGTCATACAGTATGCTATGGATGAGATATATTTTGACTAGACAGTAAGTAACACTACTGCCTGTTATTTTGATCTTTAACTTGCTGCCTAGTCAGCAGCGCTATTGCCTACTCTTTTTTTTTCAGATTACTAAGTGTACAAGGGACCTCGGTTTTTCATCCCATCCAAGCGATTAGACACTGTCCTTGCCAGGGCCTCTGTCCTGCACAAGGGAAAACTGTGGCAGACAATCCTGCAGAATTTTCGTGGCCAACACTGGGAGTGACCCCTAACACCACCTGGTTAGCATACTGTGTCTTACCGAGTGAGCCACCGCAGCTCCCTATATCACTGACCCCCAAATTCCCAGATGACCATTACTTACACTTCATCTGTAACATAATCTTTCTCTTCCTCAGCATCACGTTTACGTTTTGTTAACGTTTCATCTGTTGGTAAGAAATAGGCTACAAACTGTTCTCCACTTTCATCTACAGCTCCTCTGTAAATATAAAATATATATATATATGAAAATGAAATGAAAGAGAACATGTATCCAAACTATTGGGTGAAAATGATTTAAAGTGAACAGGATGTACTATCCTACTGCACTGACTGGGATAATGAAGACAGGTACAAGCATTGCAATGTGCTACAAGGGAATGCACTATGCAGTGCACTATGAGGGAATATACCATGCAATGTGCTACGAGGGACTACACTAAGCAATTTTCTGGAACTGCATTTTGGGCTTGAGAACTAGACATTCTGATTCACTTTAAAATCAGAATTGTGTGATTTTCTGAAACTCTGAACTCCGGTTGGGAATTGCATCACCTCACCCATTGGTCAGTAACAGTCCCGGATTTCGGGAACTTCCTTTTGTGGGGTGGAATAATTTTCATATTTTTCCCATTACATCTATTTTTTCATCATTTGGCCACTGCCAAAAAATTTGATGATCGCCCGAAAAAAATTGTTTGCCCGACTCAACCACATCCCCTCCACCTGCAAGTGTTGGGTCAAAATCATGCCACTACTTGACTCAATGACGGACTGTTTGATCTAACACGCTGGCCATTCCACATAGGAAATCAGGAGACAACCCACTGTTTAATATTAGTTTCAAGCACTTGGTAGTAAATATTTACATACCTGATCATGGCTTGTGACATTTCTTCCATCTGTGCAGGTAAAGATTGACCTTTAGGTGCAGGGTCAGAATCAAACAGAACTTGAGCAAACGGATGTTGCCATAACTACAAAAAAATATCAAAACTTTTAAAACCATAGATTATCATTTGAGTAATTTTCAATCACTTGCAAACTAAAATAATGAACAAGTTGAATATTTATAGATACATTATGTAAGATTTAGATAAAGTGCTAGCCATTCTTGCTATGATAGTTCGAAAAAAGATAATGCAAAACGAATATATTGAAAATTTCATTCAAATTACTCTATTGCTAGTGAAGATATTTCTCTAAGCAGAGAAAACTTAATTTTAAAATCACTGTAGCCTTGATTGTCATAATTACCACTGTCACAATAATTAACAATGTCTTGATTATTAATTTTTGCGTTTAATCATCAACGGATGTTGAACAGCAGATCGGATTTAAATCCAATGAAAATCGAACACCTAAGATGACACCTAGAGTTGATTATGGTCTTTTCATGTTAATAAATGTCTAATTAATAGTATATATAACATTTAAGGCCTAAAGAAAGACCTGCAATAGGCAGATTTATGTTAACTTACAACGGCGGGGGATTATGCGCTGTGCCGATTTATAAATTGAAATCAAAAGAATTGATTGTCGATTTGATGTTTATTCAGCCATTCTACCAAGTCAACCTCACAACGAGGCTCTCAATATTCAATTATCCAGAGAAAACATTATATAGTTGTGATTAACCAGACTTAAGTAGATATCAGAGGGTTATTAAATAGAAGATATAACATTTAGCTCTTGCATAATGTATGTTTAAAAGGAATAATGTTTCAATTCTGTTCTTTACTGACAAAGATGTGATAAAAAAATTATTTGTAACATTCGGCATACTATTTTGACAAGCCAGTGCCACTTTTAATCTGATCGAATCTGAGCTTGGATATAATCTTCTGTTATCTTTTTATTTTCTCTAGTTTATAAGAGGCTTGTGGATATGTTACCAAAGTCTTTATCATTAATTTCCTATGGTTAAGTATCCAATATGATGTATGAGAATCTGTACTACATTTACCTTGAAATCAGGGAATATTAATACAGATTAAACTAACCTTGAAATCAGGGAATATTGGTAAAACTTCTACTGGTGTTACATTAGGTTTACTGTAATGCTGTGTAATCTACAATATACACATTTATATATATAATATAATATACATTTATATATAGTATTATACAATATTCAAATTCATAGATATTATTATACAAAATATGATAGACAAGTAAACATATCTCTCCCTTAGCTTTTTGAAATGTTTTTTACTGAACCCTATGTCCATTCCACCTGCTGCGGATCTCATATCGAAATTGAAACTGAATAAACTTGTCTAATTCCAGACAAGTACACATACCTCTCCTTTAGCTTTTTGAAATGTTTTTTACCGAGCCCAATCTGTTGTGGAACTCACATCAAGATGTAAACTACATAAAACCTTCCTATTCCAGACAAGTAAACATACCTCTCCCTTAGGTTTTTGAAATTTTTGTTAATGCACCCCTAGGTCCATTCCACCCTGTTGCGAATCTCATATCGAAATTGAAAATAAATAAAACTTTCCTATTTCAGACAAGTAAACATACCTCTCCTTTAGCTTTTTCAAATGTTTTTTCTATGGCTTCTATTTGACTGTCTCTGTCTTTATACATATCATCTTCCTTCATCTTCTGTTTGATTTTAAAACCAACTCTAAATAAATTATAATCATATTTGTTAAAATCTCTGGTTGTCATTTGAGAAATGTTGAATCCCTAGCATATTACAATATTTTGACAGTTCAATCTCTAAAACCAATATACAGTAGAATCTGCATTAAGCAGCCACCCAAGGGAATTTTCACAACTGACCGCTTAACGGGAGTGGCCTCTTAATAAAATCTCGTTGCTTTTTGTGCTGACATAAATTAAATATTACGCTTGGATGCATTGGAAGCGGTAAATTTGACCGTCGCTGAATCTTGCGCCGAACGAAAAATTCTTTACTCAAATCACGGACATAACATAACGGGAGTGGCCTCTTAATAAAATCTTGGTGCTTTTTGTGCTGACATAAATTAAATATTACGTTTAAATGCATTGGAAGCGGTAAATTTGACCGTCGCTGAATCTTGCGCCGAACGAAAATTCTTTACTCAAATTTCGGACATAACTTCTGTAAACTTGTCATTTTGTACCAACCTTCGATACTACTGTCTACCATTGTGATGCATTCGATACTATTTATCCATTTTTGTGAAGAAAATCGATGAATTCATTTTATTTTATCAAAAAAGCACATGAACAAAAAAACATCGCTAATTTTATCACTATTTACAGGGGGTGTAACTCTGTATGTAATATTATAGGAGGCGCTAAAACGTCTGTTTAACAATAAAGAGATACTAGATGATCGTGACAAAACTCGGTACTTTTATTTTATTCAATCAGTATCAAATAATGTGTCGTTGATCGTGACAAAACTCGGTACTTTTATTTTATTCAATCAGTATCAAACAATGTGTCGTTACGCGTAAAAACAATGATCAGGTTAGTCGTTAAATAAAACAAAAGATTAATTAACAGATAATCCCGGGTTGATTGTTATGTTTACATTTCTTTTTACCTGATCAGTGGGGGTCCAGTTAATTAACTACTACTCACGGGATTAGCGGGGGTGTTACAAAGAACGACAAGATGGTATCATTCAACAATGGCCGTTGAATGGGCGATATTTTGGGGAATTTATTTGTAAAATAGTGACTGCTGGCTGCGTTAGAGGAGTGACCGTTGAAAAAAGAGATGAAACAACAGAATTTCTACGGGGGGAATTTATCGTGACCGCTTACAAGGAGATGGCGCTGAATAGGAGTGGCTGCTCATACAGATTCTACTGTATCAGTATATGAAATGAAATGAAGTTTAACATCGTACTGTTTTGCTCCTACTGGGGTAATGAAGATGGGCATGAGGAAAATTTTGCCCGGACAGTGGCACTACGGCCTACTTTTATATCGAATTCCAACTGTCAAGGGATCTTTTACGTGCACGCAATTGTGTACACGGGACCTCAGTTTTTCATCCCATCCTAACGACTAAACAGCTGTCCTTGCCAGGCCCTTGTCCTGTATCACTGACAAGGGGGAACCATGCCGGAAAATCTGGATGAACTTTTTCAGCCAATGCAGGGATCGAACACCTGACCTCCAGGGTAGTGAGTCAACGTCCTACCCACTTAGCCACCGTGATCCCCCTAAAATATCCATATAAAAAGGGTTCCATTTCTTTCAGTATTTACAAAATTTTGCAAGATTTCCACTGATGTATGTAATTCTACATCTAGGTGATAAAAAGTATAAATACTGACCACAATAAAATCTAGATCATTGTGTTTCTTATTTTAATTCTAATCCTGATGCTATAATTTTTACTCAAGAAACATGCAGACTATTTATTCTGCATCTATGGTTCTTGGGCACGTAACAACGATTTGGAAATCTCGCCAGTGGAACAGAATTTGTCTGTGACAGGTTCCTGAATTTGTGCCTTATAGTGTCTGTGATAGGGGCCTTATTTCCAAGTAAATACATAATTCCAAAGAACAAGCACCTGATTTCTGATTTGTCTGTTTTTTGTATAAATCTGTTATATTCTGTGGAGATATATTCTGTTTTCCTCAACCAGGAGACATTTGTATTATTGTGTCGAGACCTGAAAATATCAATAAACATTTAATTAACGTATATCAAGATTAAAGAGCTGAATCTGCCTATTGCAGGTCTTTCTTTAGGCCTTAATATTTATATAAATAAGTACTTAGACATTTATTAACATGACAAGACCATAATTAACTCTTGATACCATCAGACGGCTACGATTTTAAGTAGATTACAACGGTTCAACCATTTAATGATTTAAGCCATAAGGAACCAGTGCCATGGTTACGACCATGAACAATCAAAGTACACATCTTGTCAAAACTACAAACATTGATAACTTCGCTCAGAATAAAGTAATTTGTATAAAATTTTCAATATATTTATTTTGTAAAAATGAAATGAAATGGAGTTTAACGTCCTACTGTTCTGCTCCGATTTGACTAATGAAGACAGGCATACGCCATACAGTCTGCTGTGAGGGAAATTTTGCCCGGGTAGCCACACTATGGCCTACTGCCAAGGGATCTTTTACGTGCATGCCAATGTATACATGTGGGAGTATAAAAATCTTCTAAGGGATCTTTTACGTGCATGCCAATGTATACATGTGGGCGTATAAAAATCTTCTATTTGTCAATAACTGGACTTCAATATTGTTTCAACAATAATTCACTTGTTATAATCAAGTACAATATGTTATAGTAAAAATCTAACCTTTTAGCATCGGCTGGTGTATTGAGTTCATCTTCCAATAATCTCTCATCTTCTGGTTCTGGATAAACTACAAAGAAAATAACACAACCATCAATTTATTCTATAAGTGTACAAAACATTTAACATTTCTTTCAACAAATACCTAGTAGAATATTAGAAAAAAATATATATATAATACAAATACCTAGTAGAATAGGAAAAAAATTGTAACTTTTACATTAAAACCAGATTGTACATCATGTACAAACCATTTAATGTTTCTTTCATTGAATTATGTTATAGGTATATACTAAACCTTTTAACCTTTCTAAACAGTAGGACATTAAGCCCCATTTCATTCAACCTTTCCTTCTACAACTACCCAGTAGACTATTAGAAAGAAATTTTGTAATTCCTGCATTAAAAGCAGATTTTCTTTGATAAAACAAGATTTGAATCAAAGATTAGATTTCCAGATTCAAATGTTGTAACATAAGCAAATATCCATGGAAATAATATTTGAATGATCACAGAATAGATCCACTAATTTTCTTTAATACTAGACTTACTTCATTTCTAACCTGGATGTTCAATATATCAAGTGATACAACTTACCATTATGATCGAATCTGTAAGTTTCTGGATTGATCAAGTCTATAGTAACACCTAGATCATGCTCTGTTAACAAATCATACTTGTATGATCTTTCTAAAGATGTTGGTTTATACTGTATAAATCTGTAATGAAAAACATATAAGGTCAAAACTTCATTTAGCACTAATACTAGTAATAGGAATCCCTTGCAAACAACAATATACATGTATCGTGAAAGTTTAATCTCTAACAGGAATATAAATGCTACAATTTCATTCAGTATTTACAAAGTTATGACAAATTGAAATTTCATCAATCTATGCTATTTACTATGTAACAAGATAGCATCATCTTTTATTGGTAGAGGAGAAACCTGATGGGCCTAGTTAAAATCCAGATTTTGACTTCTTAATTAAATGTTATATATAATCAATTTGAGTACATATTTAACATGAATTAAACTGCGAATCACATCAAGCCTTTAATTGCATATAACAGTATTGAATCTCATAATGGAAAAGCCACATCCTTCAACCAAAACAGAGAAATGTGGGTTAATGTCCTCTAAACGAAAACCAGGACTAACATAATAATGTATGGTTCAATTTTATCCAAATAACAAGCTGGGGCCAAATAGAACCGAATCATGGCCTAAAACATTGACGTGGTCATGCTGCTTAATTTGATACCACACATGTGGGGGTGGATCGTGTCAACTAAGCTTGATGGGAGAACATACACACAGACATCTTTGATTTTATTTATAATAGGCCTATAGCTTTATTTGGGCATACATGTATATGGGTCTTTAGCAGCAGGAGACAGGTGACCCTACTCTTAATTGCATATATTAGATCATTCAGAAAAATCCCCTCAACTAAATAATGGGGGGAACTAACCTGTTACTCTCAAAAGGGTATGTTATAAATTTTGGATCAAATGGAATATCAGGCAAAGTATTGTTGAACTTCACACGGCATAATAGATCTGACCTGGAACACAGAAGAAAAGTTAATTTAAATCACAGTATAGATGTAACATAAATAAATAGATAAAAAAATATGTCTACTATATAGAAATCAACATGTTTTACTTCCTTATTCCATTCACAAGCTACATATAATATTGCAGTTTACCCGTAATAGTCATTTTCTGATGTAGGCCTACTGGTACCTGATATTTCATAATATATTTATTGTATAAAAGGATGTTTATTTACCCATAAAATATACTCAATGTAGTCATTTTCTGATATAGGTCTACCAGTACCTGATATTTCCTAATACATTATTTATTATATTATATCAAAGGATGTTTAGGCCACTCAATTTTCTAACATGTAGGCGTCCATGTATTACAGGTAGGCCTATCTCTGGCAAACTCGAATCAAAACATTCATTGTGACAATCATCATTGTCATTATTGTCATTTTCAGTCAGATATTATTTTATCGTTGTTTATTTTGTTGAGAGCAATATGAAAATAAAAAAAAACATGGTCCATATTTCTCACCTTTTTTCTCCAGGTCTAACCCTTTTATCTCTGTCTTCTCTAGAGCCAGTCTGTATCGTTGGCGGCATGATAAATTCTAACCAAAGTTCGTAAACAATTGAACATTGGTTTATTTTCAGCACCGCATCATTTTCTATTCAACCTTGACCTTCTCGCAATAGAGTTGTCTTTCCTATCATGATGCACAATATAAAATAATTGGAATTATTATTTATTTCTCATTGAAACAAGAATATAGAATATCGTAAAAAAGCAAAGTAAAATACTATTTGCAATGCCTTTTTATTTCTTAGTTAAATGACTTTTCAAGAATATAATATTGTTTTTTCAGCATCGTATAAAAATCACATGGGACATCAGAGTAAGAATCAAAAATGGCCACCCCCATGCAAGTTCAAAATCAACAAGGTCCTCCTCAACAAGCTCCAAATCCTGCGCAAGCTGCACAACTTCAACATGCAGAAATTGACCCAGTCGCCAAATTTAAAAATTTGCTACCGAGATTAAAAGAGAGCTTAGGCGTAAGTGAAACTTTCATCGGAAATTCAGCAGCAAGGGGATAAAAATTATATCTTGATGCTATTATACTTTTCGGCTCTTTGTGTCTATTATTATTATTAACTTTTATAATTTGTAAACTTTTTTTTTTATGATCACTTTGTTTTTATCCCATTCAGTCTCATGTTCTACATTTTCATGCTAAAGCAATAGGATAGACCAACATGTACAGGCATTGACTGAATAGTTCATTCCAAAGAGGTGCCAGTCAAGTCGTCCACAAGCAAAGTCGTCCACACCCGTTGGTTGAGTCGTCCACAAGGCATTCGTTCAAAGCAGATGTGATTGTTGTTAAATTTAAAAAAAACCTTCATTATTTAAATTAAGTTTCTCAAGTGATATAAAGAATGTTAAAGAATTTCGTTTTTCCGAATTGATCTAAATTGTATGATTAATTTTGTTTGAACAAAAAAGTGTGAGAATTATTTTTATTGACGCGTCAAAAAAATATGACGTCAATGATTAGACCTGTCATAGAAATATTTTTATGAGATGCGTAATCTCGCTTGCGGCGATTTGGCAAGATATACGGATAATAATCCAAATCTCGCTTTGGGTGATGACATTTAAATCACCTATAGATAGTCATCATTCATTGGCTGTAGGCGATCATTTGACATACCAAATAGAAACATAATAACTAAATTTTTGAACTGTTATTTAGGGGTGGGGTGTCCGGGGGGGCTCTGGCTCCTGGATCTGCCACTGACTTCAATTGTCAATAACAATGAGTTAAATTGCAAAAATGTCCGTCGGTTAGCATTTGTTTGTGGACCCTCTTCAGGTCATAATTTTTATCCTGTATTGATGATACTTGAAATATAGGTTTATCATACATGGATATGCTAAAATGATTTAATGTCTTACCTTTTTTCACAATGTGCCGGGGATCATGCTGGCTAAGTGGGCAAGATGCTAGTCTGGAGATCGGGTGTTTGATCCATGCATTGGCCGAGAAAGTTCATCCAGATTTACCGGCGTGGTTCCTCCTTGCCAGTGATGCAGGACGGAGGGCCTGACAAGGACGAAAAACCGAGGTCCAGTGTACACATTGGCGTGCACGTAAAAATCCCTTGACATATAAGAGTCGGCCGTAGTGCCGCTGTCTGGGCAAAAATTTCCTTCATAGCACACTGTATGGCATATGCCCATCTTCATTAGCCCAGTTTGGAGAACAGTTGGCAGTTAAACCCCATTTCATTTCACGATGTTCCAGTGGTAATCCTAGTCAGCTCACTTCCAGAGCTGCTCAGGGCAACCAGTTTAATTGGATAAAGTAGTCATTTCATTCGCAATAGCCGATCCAGTATGACTGTCTCAAGCATCTGTCAAACTGTGCTGCCTCAGATTACCACCAGTACATTGTGATGTAAGACATAACATCATGTTAGCATATTTATGAACAACAATGTATTGGCTATGGATGATGTATGTCAGTTGGTAATTGTGCCACAACTCATATCATTGAGAAATGGGGTTCGGAATGGGTGAGTGGGTATTTACCCCAAAAAATCCTGAATGCTCTTACATGTATTGGGTTCCTATTGTCTGGAATTTGAACAATTTTCTAACAATGGTTTGAAATTAAACATTAAATACAGAAACTCCTGCTAAAGCAACACAATTAAATGATACCTGAGTTATAGTTCAATATTATTATTTTATTAATATATTTTATTTATTAATATATATTTTATTTATTAATATATACTATTCAAAAAAAGTAAGGGATATTTGATTTTGGGGGCATAATACTAAAATATGCAAATGACTACGAAAAAAGTCACTATAGAACCTAACAGAAGAAACATTTCCAGTTACATGTGACGCCCAAACGCACCAATAGCTACCGCATGGAATGCAGGTGATGCTTGGGATCATCATGGGGGTCCAACCCAAGATTTGCACGACTCTGACTTTGAATGTTACAGTCATTGTGGCATTGAATTCCAGGGTGGAAACATCAGTTTAATTGTTTTAGTGACCAGAAAACAAATTTTGATATGCGTCGGCTTACCCAAAATGAAAGGTTACGTGCCCTTGGCATGCTACAGATCGGCACAACACAGGCGGTTGTGGCGCGGACGATGAATGTTTCTCAGTCTGTCATAAGCAGGCTATGGTCCAGATACCGTGATACACAATCTGTACAGGACAGACCACGCTCAGGTCGACCAAGGGCGACAACTCAAGCCCAGGATCGATTTATCCGTACCTTGGCCTTGAGAAATCGTGTCATCACAGCAAATCAGATCAGCGCTCGTCTTCAAACAGACACTGGTGTGAGAGTGAGTGGCCAGACGATTCGGAATCGAC
Organism: Patella vulgata; assembly: GCF_932274485.2. Taxonomy (NCBI): domain Eukaryota; kingdom Metazoa; phylum Mollusca; class Gastropoda; family Patellidae; genus Patella; species Patella vulgata. The sequence continues at coordinate 10,305,385 of NC_065883.2, forward strand.
TGCATAGGGGTCACCTTCGCGCCCGACGTCCTCGCGTGATCCCTTGTTTGAGAGATCATCACATTCAGGCAAGACGTCGTTGGTGTAGGGATCGTCAACACTGGGATAATCGACGCTGGAGCAATGTGATGTTTTCAGATGAGTCAAGGTTCACTGTTGATTTTTTGGACAGACGTAGGAGGGTGTGGCGTCGTCGAAACGAGCGCTTCCAAGACGTTAACGTCATCAGACATGATCGATTTGGGGGTGGTTCTGTTATGGTGTGGGGAGGCATCACTGTTGCTGGAAGAACGGTTTTACATGTTGTTGCAGGGCGTGTTACAGGCCAGTACTACCGGGACAACATCTTGGCAGTCCATGTTGTGCCGTTCGCACGACGTCATGGCCGCCGTTTCATCTTCCAGGATGACAACGCAAGATGTCACAGGGCCAGGATCGTTACAGGTTACCTCCAACAACAGAACATCACCACATTACCTTGGCCAGCACTGAGTCCCGACCTCTCCCCCATCGAGCATGTCTGGGACATGCTTGGACAGAGGTTACGTCAACGTCAACAACGTCCTGCCAATGTCCAAGAACTTGCTGCTGCGTTGCAACAGGAATGGGACAATCTGGACCAAAATGACCTTAGACGTCTCATTAGGAGTATGCCACGTCGGATCAATGCTTGTTTGGCAAACAGAGGAGGATTTACCCGTTACTGACTTGGTTGTGATGCTGTGGTAACTTTGCTGTTTGACCCCGGGTATCATTTTACCCTTATAATGGTCAGTCTGTGCCTTACTTAGTCTAACGATCATTTGGAATAAATCGATGAATGTGAACTTCATTTCATTTTGTCATTTGTTTCTTCGTCAGTTTCATTAGGTGACTTTAATAACACATAAAAATCAAATATCCCCTACTTTTTTTGAATAGTATATATTAATATATTTTATTTATTAATATATTTTATTTATTAATATATATTAATATATATTTTATTTATTAATATATATTTTATTTATTAAAGTTACAATTTCATATTTTCTAAGAAAGTCAAAACATAACTTTTTCTATGTCTTTTGCTCAATAGGTTGTCAGCTCACTATTATATGATCATATGTGTCATTCTCACACTTAAAAATCTTCACAGCGGAAATAATAACACAATAACCTCCCAATTACCTCCGTTGTTTTCCTATTCTCCACCATGGAATAGCTATCTTCAAACGTTTGAATTTGAAGTTGAAAATGATATTTTTGCCATTTTCACAACTAGCAATAGTGAATTATACTATTAATAGGATTATTCTTTAACAAGGTAGGACTGTTTATAGATACCATCTATTTTAGGGCTTTATTTTAATACATTTTAAAAATATAACTTAAAAATATGAAATTGTAACTTTAATATATTTTATTTATTAATATATTTTATTTATTAATATATTTTATTTATTAATATATTTTATTTATTAATATATTTTATTTATTAATAGATTTTATTCAAGTCAGCTGGAGAAGTATTTCGTTACCATGCAACACAAGACAGTGGAACGTAAGTTAATTTCTTATCCCATGCTATTTTTGGTGGGTGGTCAAAAGGTCTATCGCATCCACTTCAGATCATAAGGTCCATCTTTGAATGAAGTACATGTACATGTAGCATGGTTTTGATTCACAGTTTGTATGTGACAAGGAGCTAGGGTTGCAGGTTTTTTCCAATTTCCTCCCACTGCTAAAAAAACACCTAAGTGCAGGAAAATTATTGAAATAAAATTGAATCACGTGTTAGTCCCTAAATGACCTAGTTTATGTTCAGTGGATGTTAAAACACATTTTTCTCTGTCTCTTTCTCCTTAAAAATAAAACTTTATTCGGTGAATGAATTGGTAATGTAGAGAAATCTCTATATCTTGTATTCTATTCTTGTTAGCCTACATGATGTCATTTATTTATTTTGTCATTTACAGACGGCCTGGTGATAGTCCTCAACAGAAATTTGAAAAAAGTTTAGAAGAATTTTACGCCCTGTGTGATCAAATAGAGATTAATTTGGTAAGTGCAAATAAATATTTACATTAACTAGGACAGCTGTCTAGCTGTTAGGATGGGTACAAAAAATCGATGTCTCGTGTATACGTTAGCATGCATGTAGGAGATCCCTTGGCAGTTGGAATTCAATATCAGGGCAGGCCATAGTGCTGCTGCCCGGGCAAAATTTCCCTCATAGCACACTGTATGGTGTATGCCCGTCTTCATTAGCCCAGTCGGAGCAGAATAGTAGGAGGTTAAACCCCATTTCATTTCTTTTTTCCGAATTTAATTAGACCCAGTATAACTGTAAATGTGAGCAGGACTGAATTTACCTTCTTTAAGGCCCTAAACCAAGCTCATCCGTGGCCTTCAAATTTATCTGATGTACACTTATAACAAAGTTATACGATGGCATGCTGTGTGACAAATTATTTTCACTGGGGCCCAATGTTCCTGAAGCAAAGTATTACAACAAAAAGTTCCTCAGAATTTTTCATCCTGGTTTCCCAATGTCGAATAGAACAAAACAAATGATGTCCCATGTACATGTGCAGGTTGGCGTGCTTGTAAAAGATCCATTGCTAGTTGGAATCTGACAATGAGTAGGCATAAATTCCGCTGCCTGGGCAAAATGTCCCTCATATCCCATTGTCTGGAATATGCGCATCCTTATTAGCCTGGTTGGTGAGAAAAAAGTAGTAAGGTAAACCCCATTTCATTGCCATCATACTCATTGCACACAGCATGGTGTATGCACAGCCCTTTTGTTATAGAAAAGTAGTATTTCCACGCAACGATTTATATGTGAATCTAAAACATCTTTCTGTCTTTTTTTACATTTCAGAAATTAGCTCTTGAGATGCATTCCCATTTCTTAGACAGTATGAGATACAGTCCATTTCCTGTTGTTTCATCATTCAAGATGGATACCCAACAAGAAGGTTTTCATTATCCCCAGTATTTGTTAACTGTTCGAACTCAGATAAACTGTGCCACAGAAATACATGATGTTCTCACAGAATTTGCTACAAAAATGGCTGATCAACCTACATCATGAGTAGTAGGCGGCACAAAATTTTAAGGAACAGACGTTAAGATGATGTTTATAGACTGAACTCAAACATTCTTGATAATACAAGGCTGCAATACATCAACCTACATCATGAGTAGTGTGGAAGTAGTGTGGTGTGCAGGAGGCAAAATTATAAGAAAAAGACAGACATTAATATGATGTTTATAGATTGAACTCAAACATTCTTGATAATACTGTAATACAAGGCGGCAAGTAAAGATGATGTTTATAGATTGAACTGAAATATTCTTGATAATACATGGATTGGCAAGATGAGGAATCCAGCAATCGTTAAACTCATTTTGCAAAAATACAAAAAGCAGACTGTCCTTGATGTATCGTGAGGTTCTACCTTTTCTGTGTGAAACGACTGTTATTTATGGATCAGTTTTCATTAGCCCAGTCTGTGCAGAAAAGTAGTCAGTTAAACCCCATTCTATTTCATTTCCTTAATGTATCTTTAAATTAAGGTTTTGTTAAAGGAGCTGTTTCGGGTATATTTTTATTGAATAAAATATGTTTTCTGTGTAAAAGGACCGTCCTTTATGTATTTTTAAATCATTTATGTATTTTAAAGGTCTTGTTAAAGGATACATCTGGGATATATTCTTATTGAATAAAATGGTTATTCTTAGTGGGGTGAAATTATAAAGTAGCCATTGTCGATCTTGCGCCTCTTCTCTGCTGGGAGGTTAGGAACCCATGCCTAGGATCCAAACCCTAGGATCCAAATCCCAATGACCACGCTAAACCTATGATCTCCCGTCTTCCTTAGGCAGGTTGGATCAGAACAGTGGGACGTTAAACCCCATTTCAAATCATGATTTTAAAACACAAGCTTAGACCGCAAGCCACGGTATCTGTGGTGCTGTGGCTCAGTAAGACGGTAGCTTGCTTAACATAGGTGTACGGGCTTGGTGAATGCTAGGGAGGGGGTGGGGGGACAGAACCTGAAATGCCCCAAAGAATTTTGGGTTACAGAAGACTGTGTCGGTGATCTGTGACAGACGAAGGAGCAGAGCTTACCGCGTAGGACTCCCCCCCCCCCCCCAACACACACACACCCTCAAGAGAATATGGAAAATTTGACCATTTCCTACCATTACAGCCCTTGAATACAGCAAATTCAAAATGGCCCAATATGGTAAAAACAAGCAAACAATTGTCGCAGGGTATGGGGGGGGGGGCCCTTACGCTCTGGGAGAAAAATTTTGAAAATAATTATTTCTGCTATTCTAGCTAGTAAATTAAGCAACTTCAAAGTTTCCAATAATAATTGATTCCCCAAAAATGTCGCACAAAGTAGAGTGGCTCCAGACAAAAGGTTTTAATCCATATTTAATTCAGTACAAATTCGTGGGATTTAATTAAAAGAAAAGTCAGATTGCCCCTTGCTCGTACGCCTATGGACCTTGCTAACCTGAGGGGACCTTGTGTTTGATCCAGGATTTTCCGGCGTGGGTGCCCTCTTCAGCGATGCAGGACACACACACATACACATACACTTCCGTCCTCCACAATACTAAAGCTCACGTTTGAAAGCCAAAAGTACAAAGGAAATTTCTGTTTTACAAAGCCACAAAGAAATAACAATATAAAAACTATTAACTTTGAAGGAGTACTGACGTGTTTCGGTACACCAGGCCACGTCCGGTCACGGCAACAATCAAGTTACACCATGAACTATTGAGTATAGTAACATCCAATACCTATTAAAGTGGAAAACATGTTATTTTGAACTCTTAATAAAACCGGAAGTTATACTTCACACCGAACTTTTTGATATTAGTTGTTAGTAGACGTCAGTCATCAATCAAGGGTCAATCAAGGGTCATTGAACCGCTCGGTCACCAGATAAACCGGAAGTAAACAAAATCGAAATTAAAAAATAGGCTCCCAAAGAATTATTGCCTTTTGGAGTAAATTCAAAATAAAAAAAATAGTTTTCGAAAATCGGAATCATAATGGCAACTGAATATCGATTTGAAGATTTTTTTGTAAAATTCAATATGGCGGCCAAACGGTTGAACACGTTAACAAGGTCTCTGAAAATGAAAGATAATATCTGGAGCTAACATCAACATATGTCATTTTAGTCTATTTTTAAAATGGAGAGAACTATCCATGTTCGGGAAAATCGGAATGCCTCGCTTATTTCGGGAAGTTTCTGAAACCGTCACAAAAAAATTGAATATGCTACTTTGAAGGCATCAATGTGCTCCTTATTTCTACCAAGTTTCAACTCGATACCTCAATTACTAAAAGACACGAACTGTCTTGAATGTCGAAGAAATGCCGAAGAATACTTTTGCAAATCTTTGATGATAAAATTAATCGAACGAACATCCTGATATCGAAAAACCGGCAGTCTGAGCCCCTATGGGATTCGTCCAAAGATCTCTTACGAAAACAATACGTGTTTCGTACCCTCCACCGTCATCCAGACACGCGCACCCACTTACTCAAACTAAAACAAACAAAAAGAATATCTTTTTTTTTATAATAATAATCATTCAGTTCACTGAGTTTATTCGACAGAAAGGTTTTCATTTATAATTTAAAAAAAAATAATTATTATGTATAACACTATAATGTCTTGTAGTACGATTAAACATGCATTATGCAAGAGCTAAATCTGCCTATTGCAGGTCTTTCTTTAGGCCTGAAATGTCTTCTAAAGTATTAATTATGATCCAGTCCTAAATCAACTCTCGATGGGATCAGATTTCTCCGATATTAAATAGATTAGAATGGTTCAGCGATACTTTGATTTAATCAAATATGGAGGACCGAGACTTAGCTTCGATCAACCAGTACGGTGGTTGAAATTATTGCACACGTCTGTCAAACCTTCAAAGGCTAATATCTTCATCCGCAATAGAGTAATTTGAATGAAATTTTCAAATTATTCATTTTACATCATCTACTTTCGAACTATTATAGCAATAATGGCTAGTATTCATCTAAATCTCAATAGTATCCACAGTCTTACTGTGAAAAGTTTGGCTTCTGATATCCAATGCTTAAGACAAAATAAAATTTTTAAAAATTGGCACAAGGAATGTGTACCAGAATTCTTTTGGATGCCAGTTCTTGGAATCGACTCGATGTAGGAGCATACTACCTGTGTAGAATGGAATAACCAGACACCAAAGACTGCCATTCAATTCAGATTGTTCGCGTATTTCACCGAACATAACTGGTTAGAAATTGCAGTAAAAACAGACACGATTGAATGTAAATCAGTTTATATACATTCATATTATATTATTATATGCGTTGCCACCCATTTGTGTCCATTTCTAGGTGCCAAAGAATAGTGATTAAGCTCCTTTAATAAAAGACGTATTTCACTTACAACATGGGAAACATTTCTTGATATGAATATAAATGCTAAGGTCAAAATCGTATTAAGAAATTTGGTGTGAGGATAAACAGGACATGCATCCGTTTAAAAGTATTTAACTCTCGCAAAATATTGTTTCAAATAGGAATCCGCGGTGGCTCAATGGGTTAAAAACGTAAAAAAAGGCACTGGCTCGTTTACCAGGATGTTTTGAGTTAGCGCCCTGTGTTGGCCGAGAATGATCCTCGAGACTTCCCCATGTCGGTGGTGCAGGACGAAGGGTCTGGTAAGAAACAGTGTCTGGTCGTTCGGACTAGAAAGGTTTGACTATATTAACATTGATAGAAAAATTAGATTATTTCAACATTTATAGAAAGGTGACGAGAGCCTCTAGTGGAACAAGGACGGATCGGGGCCCTATGAGTGGAACAAGGTGCTGTCGTGGGCCCTGGATGAAGAGTGTCTTGAGTTCGCGCCCAAGAATGTTACCCGAGACTTCCCTCGTAACAGTTTGACTATATATTTATTAACATTAATAGAAAGTTTTGACAAAATCAACAAATATAGAACAATTTGACTATTGTAACATTTATGAAAAAGTATGGATATATTAAAAGTTGTGGTTCTTGCTCTGAATATCGATTTGAGATATGATTTAAAGTGGAGACAACCACCATAATTAATCACGATGGAAAATAAAATGATAATACAGTTAGCTGACACAAATAAACGGTTAATAATATCACACGATTCACAATTTTAACTTTTTTCCTATTAATTTAATCATTTCGTCTGACTCTTTTGAATACCTACAAACATCTACAGGTGTTTTACCATATTTATTTATACTCTTTAGATCTAAACCAAGTCCTAGTATGTAGTCCACAGTTTCAAGACGACCATGCCTACAAGCTAGGTGTAACATATTATTATCGTTTGCATCTCTATCATCGATATTACCACCATTACCTAGTATCATTTTAATTTTAGAAAGGGGTTCAACGTCTGATTGACTGCAATATAATATTGGTGTTTGACCATGAAAACCCCTACTATGAACGTCTAACCCAAGTTCTAGTAAGTAGTCTACAGTTTCAAGACTACCATACATACAAGCTCGGTGTAACATATTGTTACCATCTGTATCTCTATCATCTATATTGCCACCTTTATCTAGTATAATTTTAATCTTGGAAACGGGCTCAATTTGTGATTGACTACAATATAATATTGGTTTTTTCCTAAACCTTAGCCAATGTCTGTCATGAACGTTTTTTCCCAGTTCAAGTAAATACTGTACAGTTTCAAGACGACCATACCTACAAGCTAGCTCTAACATATTGTTATTTTCTGTATCTCTATCATCTATATTGCCACCTTTATCTAGTATCAATTTAATTTTAGAAACGGGTTCAATTTGTGATTGACTGCAATATAATATTGGTGTTTGGCCATGAAAGCCAATACATGTACATAAAGATGTACATATATCTACAGGTCTTCTAGCATATCTGTATGTAATATTTGAACATCGACCAATTTTTGGTAAACCGCATCTATGATGTTCTAAACCTTGTTCAAGTAAATACTGTACAGTTTTAAGACTACCATACCAACAAGCTAGGTGCAACATATTGTTATTGTCTTTATCTTTATCATCTATATTACCACCTTTATCTAATATCAATTTAATTTTAGAAACGGGTTCAATTTGTGACCTAGAACAGCACAATAATGGTGTTTGGCCATTAAAACCCCTACTATGATGGTCTACACCCAGTTCTAGTAAATACTGTACAGTTTCAAGACTACAATACTCACAAGCTAAGTGTAACACATTGTTACCATCTGTATCTGTATCATCTATATTACCACTTTTATTTAGTATCAGTTTAATTTTAGAAACGGGTTCTATTTGTGATTTACCGCAATATAATATTGGTGTCATACCACCTTCATACCTCTCATTTATATCATGGCCAGCGTCAATTAAATCCTTCAGATTATTCAAATCCCCTTTTATGCACGCCTCGTGTAATGAAATAATGTGCGTCCTTGTCTTGGATATTGAATCCTGTTGTTCGTTAGCATTACAACCTAGGATAGCTTTAGCCGTAGAACCCAAACTGGTGACAGTACCAAGAACCGGATGAATTTGCTGTTGACCATTGCCATTACAACATACATCTAAAAATAGATCAGAAAGACATGATAATAGCCCGAGAGAGAGAGAGAGAGAGAGAGAGAGAGAGGGAGAGAGAGAGAGAGTTTAACGCCCACTCGACACAAACTAGGTCATTTCGGGACTAACACATGGTTCAATTTTATTTCAATAATTCGCTTGCGCGTAGGGGTCTTTAGCTGTGGGAGGAAACCGGAGGACCCGGAGAAAACCCACGAGGTTGGACAGGCGATCATACTCCTTGTCACGTACAACTGGCGAAAATCGAAACCCCGCCAGTTGACCCAATGGCAGACCGTATGATACAGCGCGCGCGGCCCCCCTCCCCCATAGCCCAAAAGAATTATTCACAAAAAATTCACCCGGGAAATGTAAATAAAATAAAATGTAATTTATAGTACGTCAGCTCTAACCGGATAACATGGCGTCACACATACGGTGATTTTAACGAGACAAATTAAATATATTTATATACATAAATAAAGACAGGTTGTCAGGCAACGAAACATAAGCCCAAAGCAGCTAAGGGGACGGGCCGTCAACAAGTTTTGATGTATATTTTTTCTTTTGTCAGTAATGAGAACATTTACTACACATGAAAATCTGATTACGAGTAATAACTCATGAAGTAATTTTCAGAAAACATGAGAATTTGTTTCGATTGTTTGTCTCATGACCTTAAACAATTTATATTCCTGCGTATAAATTTAAAGTCAATCGAATATTAACTTTAGCAGCTAGAGAGCGTCAACAAGAGTCTTGAAAGTGTTCAAGGGCCATAGCTCTGGCAGTAATTATCGGAATTCGCTACAAATCAATAGGCGTCTTTGTCTCATGACCTTAAACGCATGTCAGTCGATTTGATTGAAAGTTCGATATATACGGCCTTGATATTATGTTTAGTTGTGGTTAAAATGAGAGTTTGGATGTCGGTATTATACGTTTTTTTGTCAGTTGCGTTTACAGAAAAATTATGGAAATTGATAAACATCGCAGCTAACATCACCCCAGTTGAATTGCAGCCCCATTGGATCACTGTTTCCTAGTATCTGTCTGCTTCGGGAGTTACGTAGGCCTACCAGTACCAGTTATAGTACAAGACTAAGAGTACACGCAGGCTAACAAGAAGTCGGCTTAATTATGCCTCATTGATTTGGTCCATTCCTTTCAAACTTTCGCTTCTTATCTATATATTAAAAGTCTTATTTTTAATTTGTAGTAAAAATAAATGTGATACGAATTGAATTGCAACCCGGTCTCAAACCGAATTGGCTAACGGGATCACAGCCATTGAAAACGTTACTTGATAATCGGGATTATGTAGGTGGAGTTAACGTCTGTCAATCAAACGATCGGCCATTCTCGGAGACGGCGAAGAGAGAGTTGACTCCTATTTCTAGTGAAAAATTACAGGGTGATAACTTTGTCCAGAATAAAGTAATTTGACTGAAATTTTCAATATATTCTTCTTTCATCATCTATTTTTGAACTGTTATAGCAAGAATGGCCAACTCTCTATTAAAAACATCTCTCATAATGTATTCAAAATATTTTATTTGTGATAATCAACTTACCCAACGTTTCAATATTTATATCTTCGTATAGATTTTCACTGTGTTCAAGGTTGGTGCTTTCTAAAAGATATTTTAAAATAAAATACAGTACTATTATTATTTTTTTTAACTCATTGCCGAGATACCAGCGCACCTCTGCGTCTGAGGAATTGCCGAGCACTAAAATTGAACAGTATCCAAAATTGAGCATGCAAAGTGTTCTTGTGTCTTAAAGAAATGAAATGAAACGAAATGAGGTTTAACGTCCTACTGTTCTGCTCCTAACCTGGGCTAATGAAGACGGGCATACGCCATACAGTATGCTATAAGGGAAATTTTGCCCGGACAGCGGCGCTACGGCCTACTCTTATATCGAATTCCAACTGCCAAGGGATCTTTTACGTGCACGCCAATATGTAAACGGGACCTCGGTTTTTCGTTCCATCCGAACGACTAGACAGCTGTCCTTGCCAGGCCCTCCATCCTGCATAACTGACAAGGGGAAACCACGGCGGAAAATATGAATGAACTTTCTCGGCCAATGCAGGGATCGAACACCCGACCTCCAGGTTAGCGAGCCAGCGTCTTACCCACTTAGTCACGTGATCCCCTGGGTCTTAAAGGAATCTGTCCCACATCAGTAGCGGGAGGTGAATGAGATAAACATAATCATTATGTAATCTCTGAAACGACACCTATTTCAAACATGCCCCGAGTTCACAAAGCATTCTCAGACTTAAGAATTTACTCAACTTTCAATCACCGTTTATGAGAAATATCATTGATCCAGAAACACAAAACTTTGCACATAATTTCTTATTGATGCATTTAATATATTAAAACAGCAACAGTTTTATAAAGGGCTATATTAAAGTTAAAATAAGGTGAACAATTTTGAGCAAATTCTTAACTTAAGTCTGAGAATGCTTTGTGAACTTGGGGCCAGATGTTATTAAATCACGAGGTATTGAATGATAGCCATGAACTCCAAACATCCCATAGTTAGAGTGGTACTATAAAACCACCCTGATATTACAAATCTTTGCACGGTACTGAAAAAATCGTCGACGGCAGAAAACGGTGAGTTTTTTTATTTATTATTATTTTTCTGTACACCTGCATCAGCGATCACTCATACTCCCATACATACACACTTCTCTTTATATAATTGTTTATCTACAGCTCAGGTTAATTAGTTTCCCATTAATAGTGTTAATATATTGATCTTTATAAATAATAGGATTCCTTCCTTTTAATCCCTGTAAGAGTTTCCGTTGTGTCGGTTTAGTTGTAATTTTAAAGTCCTAGGATGGTGCACAGACCCACCCCCCCCTCCCATTCCAAAATTACTTCCGCGGGCCCTGATTAGCATAGGTTCCGGAGAATGGGGCTGCTGTATAATAAGTATAGGCCCACAGTGTACTACAACTCTGATCTACATTTCTATAAATTTGGGGGCCATCTGCTGATTTTGTAAATCCGATCAAACAAAATGAACCGCAAAGAGCTGGCATCGCCTCGTATACTAAGGTCGCCTGAAAGCAAATCCAGTTGAAAACATTATGATGATATTAGCTTACCTTGAGTTTGTTCAAGCCCTACTTGATAATTCTTATCAGTTCATGATTATTATTACCTGGTATTTAAATAGATTACATGTAATAATGGGTAATCATTTATCAAGCTGGTGATTAATGGACTATACTATATACCGGAAAACACCGGAAAACTACCGGAAAACACCATGTTATACTGAATACCGGAAAACACCGGAAAAACACTAAATACCGGAAACACACTAAATACCGGAAAACACCCTAAATAGGTAACTCCCCGCATTTAGGGTGTTTTCCGGTATTTAGTGTGTTTTCCGGTATTTAGTTTTTTTCCGGTGTTTTCAGGTATTCAGTATAACATGGTGTTTTCTGGTAGTTTTCCGGCGTTTTCCGGTATATAGTATTGCCGATTAATATTACCTGGTATTTTAACAAACACATGACAGTCAGTATGTTTTCTCGGATTACTAGCTGCCTCCAACTTCATAACTCTTTGCTCAATATCTTTAAGCCAACGCTTCAACAAGGATAATTCACGACCCGTTTCCTCTTTCGGTTGTTGGATTATCAGTTTCAACGTAGATATTTCAGGATCTGGTTGGATCTTAAGTAAAACTTCTTGGTGCCAATGTTCATCTTGTTTAGAAGAACATCCCTTTTCTGATTAGAAAGAATTAAAGCTGTCGGTTATTCTTTTAAAAACAATAATTTCGACCTATATACGTAACTTCCGGTAAGTTAAGGGTAAGTAGTATTCAAAGGCAATGTTAAGTATCAAATTTTCCCTCACAGTTAAGTGAGCGAGAAAAAGAATCCACTTAACTTTAAGTGACCTATGGGAGATACCTTAAATTAAGTAGGATTATAATGACTTCTTTTAACCGGAGTACGCAATGTAGTAGCAGGCCCGTAATTGCGATTTTGAAAGTTAGGGGATTGGGATTGAAACAAAGACAATGTCGCCGAGTGTAACTGGCCTCGAATTTTATTTTTCGGTCTAGAAAAACTTGTCTCATAAATTCAGAGTTGCCCCCTAATTTTCGGGCAGACAGGTAAAGTGAAACAATAATTATTATTTCATCTAATTGGCAAAGTCCCCGAAATCTAATAAAACACTAATTTTACCTTCCATTTGATTGAATACGACGAATTTGTACTGAATTGACTATAGATTAAAACATTTTGTCTGGAGCCACCCTACTTGGTGCTACATTTTTCGGGCATCGATTATTATTTATGAATGCAGCTGCAACAGTCTGATAGGATGATTGGAAATCAGATCGTCATAGAGTGACGTTTTGGTTACAGAACCATTGGACTACTTTGAAGTTACTTACCCCACAGACCAGAATAGCAGAAAAAATGCATTAAGCTATATTAGACCACTTCGAAGTTGCTGTATTCACGGTCGTCAAATTTTCCAAATCTTGGGGGCTCCGCTTTGTCGCCTCTCGCAGACGACCTGCACCGCCGTCTGTAACTCGAAATATTTTCGGGCATTCCGGATTCTGCCCCCCCCCCCCCACACACCAAACAGTCATCGAACCCGCACGCCTATGGCAATGAGTAGCCCTTAGTATAGTAGCCCTTAGTATAGACCCACCGTAGTCTACAACTAGTGGGCCCACTGATGGGTTTGGTCAAAGACCCTCAAGTAGGTAAACCAGGCTCTGATTACACATACTTACTGTTTATTACTTTGCTTCTGTCGCCTCTCGAGTTATTCACATTGCTATTCCGACTGTCTGTCCCAACATCTATAGTCTGGTTTTCTGATTCTGATTCATCCCGAAGACGGTTTGTGTTTCTTGTCCATAGATATAAATAACATGTAAGAAACAAAATGACCAATAGAAGGAAAATATGATCAACCGCTCTTAATATCCAGTACATAATCCACAAAGACATTTTGGCTCACTGATGACTGCCAAGGATCGAGTTATCTTCCCTATTGCTAGTACCATGCAATCTTAACTTTGATCTGACAAATAAAATTAAATTTTAGTTTAATATAATATTCGTTTAATACGAAATGTAATTATTACTGACCTGTGTAGTACACAAGCAAGCCTGGAAATAAGGCACCTGTCACAGAAAATATCAGACATAGATTCAGGCTTTGTCAGGCACTAAACCCCTGGTGCCTGTCATTTTGTCCGGCATTGATTTGTCTTTTTTATTGATATTATTAATACATGTCCGGCACTAAGTTGAAAATGTCAGGTACTATTTCCTTACTGTCTGACATTTTGTCATTTACCTATTTTAAAGACATAACACACTAGTTATTTCTAAACCTTGTTCTTTTTGATTCAACAGAAGAACTGCGGATCGTTCGATTTTTATGGGTCACCAATCATTCAGTTATAAGTAGAATTGTGTGATGATATACCCCAATCCATGGGCGTCAGCTGAATTCCTACAATTTAGTAAGTGCCAAATCTATCACAAGTTGTCATGGTCTCCAATCAGTTGGTCTATCAATATTAGAAATTCTCTCAAACCAGTGATGATGAAATGGTCTATATGTGGCCCTTCTCCAGTCAAATTGGCCAACAAATTATCTAACAACACAAACAGTCACACGGTAGTGCAAAACCAACACATTTCCATCAACACCGCCTTGACAATTAGAATATGATAAAATGGTTGTATCGTCACATGTCTTCACATCTCACGTGTGAAATACACCCATGGAGCGCTTTAGGAAAGGAATTTCCTCTTGTCTTGAGTATAAATCTAAATAAGAACCAAATAATCAACAGGCCTACATGTACCAATCATAGTTGCAATCTGTAGCGCAGTTTAGTTGAAATGGTACAATATTTGTATAAAATTGTGCATTTGGGGTCCCGACTGCCATCACGTGCGGGTCTATGAATTTTATGTAAGGCAGAACCAAGTCAGAAAGGGTACATATATACACCATCCTTTGATCCGAACCGGTACCAATATTACCTTGAACGCCAGCAATACGCATATGAATTTTGAACCTACATGTCTAAAAGAGAGGCTGTGGCACTCGCTTTAATTATAGAATCCGATCTTGCTCCAGCTTCTATCTTCCCTACGGCAAGTTTTAGAATGCCGCCATTTAGAATTGGTTATTAGTCAAAATTGTTCAAATTTATTGGCGAAATTGACATTATATCTATATTCAAAATGGCCGATTGCACATTCTCAATTTGCTGGAGTCCCTCACTTTTGCTAGACAAGTCTATCCAATTCCATTTCCAATGGAGCAAGAAAAGAACCCCCTTTCATTATTTAAACGAACGTAAATTCTCACCTTTCCAATAAGATGAAGTCTGACTAAACATTTATAACGGCAATCTGTTGCCCAGAGGTATTGCCCAAACGAATAACTCTGTAAAAGATGAATGCTTTCAGTTTGTGACTTTACATCACGCGGTGTCATCAGTGGATTAATGGTGCGTGCACTGTTTACCAGTCCGAATAGAATGAAACATCTTTATTTATTTTTCAGTGATTATAGAGGACAATCGGATATTCACTGCTGATCAGTGTGGTATAATCGATCCACTTGTTTACCTTGTCTGCAATCCTCTGATCGATTAAACGTTTTATACGTTTTAAAGGCATTATACAGTGATATATACCAGGTAAGTTAATCACGCTATGACACACAATGCCTGTTTAATTATTAATTGGTTTAAACAGTATTTTGTTCAGGAGAACACTAGTTTTCACAATTTATTATTTAAGAGAATATAAGTGAATAGGATGCAGTAACAAGCAAAACTGCTTATATAAAACTGTTTCCATAGTTACGATCATTACATATATGACGACTATAAAGAGAGAAAGAGAGAGAGAAAGAGATCGGGTTTAACGTCCACTCGACACAGACTAGGTCATTTCGGGACTAGCGTATGGTTTAATTTTATTTCAATAATTCGCTTGCGCGTAGGGGTCTTTAGCAGTGGGAGGACCCGGAGAAAACCCACGATACAGCGCGCTCGTGCTAACCATTCGGCCATCCCCCCTCCCCTTCTCACCTCGTGAACAGTGTAGACGTTTTAGAATCTTGTATAAGTGATCAAAGTCCCATTGTTGTAAATTTTAACCTAAAGAAAAACAACGTTTATTCCTTTACTCGTACAATACGGAAATTGGTCGTCAGTCTGTCCGACGCTCATATTTTGCGGTGACAGTTTAAACACAATTATAAGGGTGGGTCCTAAATTATTTTTTTAGTACAGACGTTTATAAAGTAGTCGTTGTCGATCTTGCGCATCTTCTCTACTGCGAGGTAAGAAACCCACGCCTAGGATCCAAATCCCGATCTCCACCCTAAACCTATGATCTAAAACTGACGCTTAGGCTGACAGCCACTGTGGTGCCGTGGCGCAGTAAGACAGCAGCTTGCAATATATGCACACGGGCTCGATGAATGTTAGAAGGGAGGGGGAAGAACCTGAAATGCTGGTAAGAATTGGGGTTACAGACGGCGATGCCGATTGTCTGCGAGAGGCGAAGGGGCGGAGCTTACTATGTAGGACCCGGGCTCTCCCCCTCCCCCAAGAAAATTTGACTGCCGCAAACGCGTTTTCCTGGTGCGAATCGTGATAGTGTGTTTACATCTTCTATTTCTATCGTAACACCTCATCACGCGGCATCAATAATTGGCTCAATGGTGCGTGCATTGTTTACATAAGACCTTACTGGTTCGGGAGGAATCGAGCCTTTACAGAAATTTGAAAAAAATGATAGACTTCAAAAGTTTTCCATTGATTTTGTCTGGTCCAATGGCTTTAGAAACATCAACAATAGATAGAAGCATGACCTTAACCTCCTGAGCTCAATACTGCACGATGAAGATGGATTTTGTTTAAGAATTGAAAGATGTACATTGGCTGTGTCGAGCTAGAGAATTTGTTGCGTGTGTTTGATAAAGAATTTGTTAAACATACATTATGCAAGAGCTAAACCTGCCTATTGCAGGTCTTTCTTTAGGCCTGAAATGTTATATAAACTATTAATTAGACATTTATAAACAAAACAAGTCCACAATCAACTGTCGATGGCATCGGATACTCGATATTTTAACCGGATTAGAACGGTTCGCCATTTAAAAATTTAATTTAAAAATGAGAAAGCAAGGCTAAGTCTTGAATATACCAGTTCCTTTTTTACCACAATGTACACATCTTGTCAAAACTGCAAACAGTGATAACTTGGCTCAGAATGATGTAATTTGAATGAAATTTTCAATATTTTCATTTTACATTATCTATTTTCGAACCATTAGAGCAAGAATGGTCAGCTCTTTATCTAAATCTTACATAATGTATTTTTAAGAGTGTTTGCCTTGGCTGCATTGTTGACAATTTGGGGCAAATCGATGTTTGTGGATTGTTTACCTTATACATATAATTGGTACGATTCCACCAACCAATCTTTACTGCCAAAGTTTTTTTTAGATCATTGATTTTATCGTCCCGTTTTTGAAAATATTCTTTCTTACATTTCTTAATTAATACGTTTCTATTATGTCTGAAGTTTTGCCAATCCTGGTCAGAATTTGATTTTACAGCAAACAATATATCCGTTAAAATTATGTAGCTCTCGCAAACAATATACATTCATGAACTAATACTGCAGAAAGTTATCAAATAATACTATTTCACCCGAAGTTTCAACTTTCCTAATTGCCTTCATTAGCCTAGCTGGCAATGAAAGATAGGACCATTTATATAACCCACTTCAGCTAAACACTCCAAAAACGGTTGGTATGCGTTTTCGCTGCAATCAAGTAAAATGAAAAGAAGCTTTTCTGTTGTATCTCGTGGGGTTTCATTTTGAAGACATCTCTTTATTTTTTCTACACCATCTTCATCAAAAACACAATGTGACAAGCTACCAGCGGCTGCCAGGCAGGATACGCCCACATTTTCGAGAGATGGATGGAGAACAAACTAAAAAGAAAGTGATTTTTCGTACAATCAGGGGCCATAATTCAGGAAGTTACCGTCCGATATGCGCGAATATCAACAGGAACCGAGATCTTTGGGTTATAAACGTACATTTCAAGTTTCAACAAAATCGGATAAAAATTGTGACCTCTATAGGGTCCACAACCTTGATATACCATATTTTTACGCTATTTGAGAACGAAGGGCGGCCATGTTGTTTGTCAGTTTTTGGCCGATTTTCACGAAATTCGAACTCAGTCGTCCTTAGGGTCTACCGGTGATACAATAATACGTTTTTTTAAATCAGATAAAAATTATGACCTCTATTGGGTCCACAAGCTAAAAACGCATTTTTTCGTACAATCAGGGGCCATAATTCAGGAAGTTACGGTCCGATATGCACGAATATCGAAACGATCCGAGATCTTTGGGTTATAAACTTACATTTCAAGGTTCAACAAAATCGGATAAAAATTGTGACCTCTATAGGGTCCACAACCTTGATATACCATATTTTTACGCTTTTTGAGAACGAACGGCGGCCATTTTGTCTGTCAGTCTTTGGCCGATTTTCACGAAATTCGAACTCAGCCGTCCTTAGGGATTAACGGTGATATAATAATACGTTTTTCTTTTAAATCGGATAAAAATTATGACCTTTATAGGGTCCAAAAGCTAAAAACGCGATTTTTCGTAAAATCAGGGGCCATAATTCAGGAAGTTAAGTTCCGATATGCCCAAATATCGAAACGAACCGAGATCTTTGGTTTATAATCATACATTTCAAGTTTAAACTAAATCGGATAAAAATTGTGACCTCTACAGTGTTCACAAGCTAAAAACGTGAATTTTCGTACAATCAGGGGCCATAATCCATGAAGTTACAGTCCGATACATGGCAATATCAAAAGGAACCGAGATGTTAAGGTGATAAACCTATATTTCAAGTTTCATTGAAATCGGATAAAAATTGTGACCTGTAGACTGTTCACAAACAATTGTGGATGGACGTCCGGACAGGGGCGACGACAATATGCGTCCACATGAAAATGTGGGCGTATAAAAACAGCGATAGATATAGACGTGTAGGTTCTCCTATATTGTTGATAAAGTACACAAAATTCTTCCGTATGCGTCTGTAATCTGTATTTACCATTCTTCCATTATGTCTTCCTGGAAAGGAAATAAAGAGAATAGTCATTGATTTAAAACTAAATTTGCGCGGCGCCAATCTTGACGCTCTCGTGTAGACAGAAATGACGTTTTGAATTTGACCATGTGATAAAATGGCAATGGTAATAATTAATGCAGATATAATAACTTGACGAACAAAACACGACGTTTCCTCTCCGTTAGTTGTTTCAATTTCGCAATTTCGCTATCCCTTTCATCTTTGAATTGTTGATTATGTGTTAACAATCTTGGTGCCATCTTTAATCTTGTTTTGTAGGAATACAATATTCTTGGTAAATAAAGTAATGCAATATAAACAAACTATATTTGATATTAATTGTTCTGGGAATATAACAAATTAAAATGAATGTTTGATTACTGGAGTTAATTTGCCAGTATCAAAGATTGCATTGAATAGAAGGCAACTAATAATAATAATATTACATGTGATAAATATATATATGGGGATTCTTTAAATAATAATAAAAAGTTTTATTGTAGAAATGCTTATCAATATTCGCCGGGTATGATTTATATTTGAACAATAATTGTTGTAAGGGAAATAGTTATGATCATTTATATGGCCGACTATTCTGTAAATAAACATTTATTCAATCGTTTCTTTAAGCAAACAGTTTTATTTAAAGAAACTGACAACACACTGTGCAAATTTTTGACAAGAACAGAGCAAAAAAAAAAACCCCTCACCGTATTCAGAGTGGCAGATTTTTGCAGTAGCGTAAAGATATTTGTGATATCAGACTGTAGCGTAGGCAATTCACTATCTCTGCTGATTGTTGCTACTTTAAAATCTTCCACACGTGACTCCAGATTGCGTATCTCGTTGAGGAATCTTTGTTGTTTTGTTCTTACTTCCTCATGTTTCTTTAGAAGTTCATCTTCTCTTTCTTTTAGACGACTAATTTCTTGTACCCTCTCATCTTTCTCGCTCTGTTTTTCATTCTCCATCTTGATCACCTTATTTTTTAATTTATCTAGCTCCGTATTAATGAGTTCATTTTTGCTCTGTAACGCCTGGACAACGTTCTCCTTTTCTTTTACTGCTTCCCGAAGCTTTTTTTCCTTTGCGACCACCCATTCCATTAATGCTTCCCTTTCTTCTATTAGTCTTAGTTCCTCGCTTCGTTGTTTGTTTGACTCCCCTGAAACACATACAGAAGGTAGATTTTGTCAACAATTGAAAGCTTTGGTTTGGTTAAATTTGATTGGTTAATGTTTCCATTAAAATATTAAACGGGTTTAGACAGATTTAATTACTCTAAAAATCTATTTTTTATTTTTTGTTTAAAGTCCCGGTGCGCCATTTATATTTTTGCTACAATATAAATATTCTTAATAATTCCACATTAAATATGTGTACTCAGATTGATTATTTAAATATATTTAAAAAAAAAAAAAAAAAAAAAAAAAAATCAAAATACCAACCCTAGATAATGTCCCATTTTTGGACTGATATACACATTTTACAATATTGTTGCATTTCTTTAGCGCTAAAATGATGCATCGGGATTTTAATCATTGTCTTAAGTCAGAAACGAAAATACATTTATTTACCAATAGTCATATATATAGTAGGCCATTGGCCTAGGCCCTTCATGTACCTGGGAGCCGACTTAAACCATGGACCTTATTATGATTTGTACGTGCAGCGTTCCAGCGTATAACCTTGTTGCAAGTGTGCACTGGGTACTTCATTATATAATATATTCAAAACCACAAGTGCCTTTGTACAATTAGTATAGGGTCCGGGGCAAGGGGACCATGTATTATAAGTATATGCACATAGTGGCCAATTTCTATGAGTTTGGGAGCCATCTGCTGATTTTGGCCAAGGACCCACAAATCCGGCCCTGTAGACAAACTACCAGATCACTTGCCAATATAAACAGAATGAACCATTAAGGGCTTGCATCACCTCGTATATAAATGACACCTTAAAGCAAACCCAGTTAAAACACTACGACGATATTTTTAGCTTACCTTCAGGATATTGAAGCCTTTCAATAACCTGATCATTTCCCACTTCAGTTAAACACTTTAAAAACGGTTGATACGCATCTCTACCACTGTCCAGTAAAATGAATAGAAGCCTTTCTATTGCATTTCGTCGATCTGTTCGTACAAAAAGCTTCCGTATTTTATTCACATCTTCGCTATCAAAAACACCCCACCGACACAGCGATAGAGATAGACGTGTAGGGTCTTCTATATTTTCAATTAAGTACATAAAATTTTTCCGTATCTTATGATAGTCTATATCCAACATGGCCCCACATCGTTTTTCTGATAAGGAAAAGAAGAACATTTATTAGTCTTAAAACTTGATTTGCGCAAGTGCGTTCTGGACGTCCTAGACATTTTCGAGTTGACATGGAGGAAATTTTGAACACGACCAAGTAATGAAAACTTTGGGTCATTTGTTGTAATGGCCAATGGTTATAACTAATGAAGGTATAAAAACATGACGATCAAGAGCTTTCGTTTAACGGGTATATTTTTCTTGAGTTCATCTGGCCTCAGAATATTCAATGTCTTGGATTTCCAGGAAAAAAAAATAGCATTTAAATCCTACACTCAGTTTTATTTGGTACACTAGACCTTTTAATTTATCTTTCATCGGATTAACCAATGACTGGGGCTTTGTTACATACAGCTAGAATAATTTCAGAGGTTCGGAATCCCAACGTTGTTGCTATATAGAGCTAGAATAACTCCAAAATGTAAGGGGTTCAAGTGCTGTTGCTACACAGCTAGAATATCTCCAGAAGGTGGGGGATTCGGGAGATGTTTCCATATACAGCTACAATAACCCCAGCGGGATGAGGATCTGAGTGATGTTGGTGTTGCTATATACACCTAGAATAACCCCAGGTGGGGAACACAAGTGCTGCTGCTACATACAGCAAGATTTACCCCAAGGTGTGAGGGATACGAGAGCTTTTGCTCTTTACAGCTAGACTAACTCCAGACTCTGGGCGGGCGGGGGGGGGGGGGGGTCCGAGCACTGTTGTTATATACAGCTATAGTAAATCTACAGGATGAGTGATCCCAAAGCGGGGCGAGGGATCCGAACGATGTTGCTATGGACAACTAGAATGACTACAGAAGGTGAGGGGGCCGAGTGCTGTTGCCATTTAGCGCTCTAAATTGTGTGTTTTATGGGATTAAGGGACAAAACCCTAAGCGGTTAATTGAGTTGAAGAATGCCATAAACATCTTTGGAACAAACCATTACGATCTATGAAATGTTGTTGACTTGTACCTTGCATTTTGATAGACTTAGAATCTTTGGTCTGGTTTTCTGAATTACTTGATGTCTCCAACTTCATTATTCGATGGTCCATATCCTTAATTTGGTCTTGTATTTTATCCATAGATTCGCGGTGTCTTTCGGTTATCTTACTTTCTATTAGTTGTTTCAATTTCGCCATTTCGCTATCCCTTTCGTCTTTGAATTGTTGAATCATACGTTCACTTTCTTGGTACGATCTTTGATCTTGCCGAGAAAAAATGCAATAAACACAAACTACATTAAATATTAATTATATTAATTGTTCTTGGAATATAACAAATTAACAGCATTTTTTTGATTGAGTTATTTACCTGTATCAAAGAATGCATTGTATATAAGACAACTAAAGCTAATATTATTGCCTGTGATTAAAACTATATTAGTGGATAAAAAAACAGAAATGATATCGTAGAAATGTTTACATCGAGCACGGTTTGTATTTGAACAATAATTGTTGTACATCATAGAAAAAAGTTTACTTATATTACATATACGTAAATAAAAATGAAATGAAATGGGGTTTAACGTCCTACTGTTCTGCTTCGAACTGGGCTAATGAAGACGGGCATATGCCACACAGTGTGCTATGAGGGGACATTTTGCCCGGACAGCGGCACTACGCAATGTTAAAATACGGGTCTTAATCCGAAAATCTCGATACCATGCTACCTATCACTAAAAGCACGTCCAATGCTGCTTAAAAATATGCAAATAATTAGCATACCTTGAAAAACATCCAGTGGTACAAAACACTATTAAAGGGACATTCAAGTAAAAATACTGGTCTAAATACGAAATTCCAGATACCATGTTACGTATCACTGATTGCTCTTTTCAAATATGCAAATAATTTTTTGGCACATTCATATTTGCATAATTTTACAAAATAAGATTAAAGTTGAAGTGAAGAAAGGAGGGGGGGGGTGCTAAACTAAACTAAAGATACTAAAAATGTATAGTCATTCTTCTCTTTAAATATATTATGTATTTGTTTGGCACAATGCTTATATATTGTTGGTTTATTTTTAATGGAACAAAGTTAATTAGGCTGTACTCAACCCTGTCTATAGAAAGACCGTCCAAATACGTGTATTAATACGAAATTCCAGTTATTGTTTTATAAATAACTGGAAAGTATGTTTCTGTGGCTATTTGAATCTATCAATTATTTCCCGGCACATTCAGGATTACGCACGGTGGTCTTGATAGTTTCTTACAGTGTGTGTGTGTGGGGGGGGGGGGATGACTGAATGGTTAGCGTTCGCGCGCTGTATCATAAAGTCTGTCATTGAGTCGACTGGCGTGGTTTCGACGAATCCCCGGTTGTACGTGACAAGGAGTAGGGTCGCCTGTCCAACCTCGTGGGTTTTCTCCGGGTCCTCCGGTTTCCTCCCACTGCAAAAGACCCCTACGCGCATGCGAATTATTGAAATAAAATTAAACCATATGTTAGTCCCGAAATGGCCTAGTTTGTGTCGAGTGGACGTTAAACCCCATTTCTCTCTCTCTCTCTTACAGTGTGCCAGCTTGATTTACTATCGTGCGGTGAATATCCTTGTAGTGTGCTGGTTTATAGTGTGCCAGCTTTCCGTATATGTTAATAAGTCTTGTGATATCCTACATTTGCATTTGAAAGTTGATGCTGTGCGAAAGATGATATGTAGAAAGCGTGAAGGACAAATGAGATGTGACAGAGCGCTAATGTAAAATGTAATGTGAGAGATGTAAAATGTAGACACGTCAATAAAAGCATTTCTAACAAAACATTTGTCATTTGACACTTAACAATTGACGTTTTACATTTAACTCTTGCCTTTGAGGTACATTGCCTTTATCATTATCGGTATTAGGACTTTGTACATTGTACTTTTTGCATATTATCACTGGAAACGATATTGTCGCAGAGCATTTAATATTGGCAGCGATACCCTTCCATATCCGACTAAACTGCGTTGTCAAATGAAAAAAAAAGAAAGAGAAACACATTGCCGATCAGTGGCGATAGCCAAAGTGTCTTTTAATAAATCTAACTGATCGGCAATGTTTCTTTTTATACGCTCACATTTTCATGTCGACGTATATTGTTCGTCGCCCCTATCCGCTCGGACGTCCGTCCACAATTTCTTTGTGGACACTCTACAGGTCACAATTCTTATCTGATTTTGATGAAACTTGAAATATAGGTTTATCTCAAAACGATCTCGGATCCTTTCGATATTGGCATGTATCGGATTATGGACCCTGATTATACGAAAAATTACGTTTTTATCTTGTGGACACTAGAGGTCACAATTGTCATCTGATTTAGATGAAACTAGAAATGCATGTTTATAACCCAATGATCTTTGCGCATATCGGATCGTAACTTCCCGAATTATGACCCGTGATTGTACGAAAATTGTGGTCCTTCTAGGTCACAATTATTATCCGATTTAATTAAAAACCGTTCGAATATATCACCGTTACACCCTAAATACGGTACCTAATGTTGGTTGAATTCGAATGTCGTGAAAATCGGACCAAAACTGCCGGACAAAATGGCCGTTCCTCGTACCAAAATAGTGTAAAAATATGGTATATCAAGGTTGTGAACCTCTGGAGGTCACAATTTAGATCTGATTTTGATGAAACTTTCAATTTATGTTTATATCACAAAGATCTTGGTTCCTTTCGATAATCGCACATATCCGAACGTAACTTTCTGGGTTATGGCCTCTGATTGTTCGAAAAATCGCATTTTTAGCTCGTGGACCTTCTAGAAGTCACAATTTGTATTCAATTTTAAAAAACGTAAAATCTGACCCAAACAGCTGGGCAACATGGCCGCTCCTTGTACGCAAACAGTGTAAGTAAAAGTATGTAATACCAAGGTTGTGGACACTCTAGAAGTCACAATATTTATCCAATTTTGATGAAACTTGAAATGTATTATTATTATATATATATAATCCAAAGATCTTGGTTCCTTTCGATATTTGCCTATATCGGACCGTAACTTCCTGGATTATGAACCCTGATTGTACGACAATTCACGTTTTTAGTTTGTGGACCCTCTACAGGTCACAATTTTTATCCGATTTTAAAAAGCGTTTAAATATATCACCCTAATGACGATTGAGTTCAAAAATCGGACCGAAACTGCCTGACAAAAAGGCCGCTCCTCGTACGCAAATAGTATAAAAGTATGTAATACCAAGGTTGTGGACTCACTAGAAGTCACAATTTTTATCCGATTTTAATAAAACTTAAAAAAAATCTTTATATCCCAATTATCTCAGTCCATTGCGATATTCACGCATTTCAGACCATAACTTCCTGAATTAAGGCCCCTGATTGTACGAAAAATCGCCTTTGTTTTAGCTTGTTCTCTATCCGTCTCTGGCTAAATGTGAGCGTATCTTGCCTGGCAACCGCTGTTCTTTTTATTCATTTGACTACGCAGTTTAGTCGGACATGTTTACGTTACAGAGTATGCAACAATTCAGACGAATATGCCCATTCATATTTAAGTTAGGAGAGAACCCAGAGATTAAATTATCTTGAAATCTAAGTTTGGTCGAAAAACTAATATTTCATCAGCGTAGAAATATTAACACATATAAGGGAATGTTTAATGAATTGAGAGAATAGACGACGCCTTAAAACGACAATTAAAATATACGCCTATTCGTATTATTAGCACATGGCATTTCTTCGTTTCGTTGTGAATTTTCCGGTAGTCCTAATATTTACAGCAGAATAAAAAATACTCGGGAAATAAAGAAATCCCGATCATCAAGTCGCATTATCCCTAATTGTTTTTGTCGTTGAACATTCGCCGTTTTAGGAGAATCACAGGCACCGTATTTAAAACCTGTACAATGTGTATATGACCAGGGATTCTAACTCAATATATCCTTTCGGGCAAGCTGAATCCATTTACATACATAAATTTGGTGATTAGTTGTTATATCGCCAAAAACATATAATTTAAGACATATTACAAATTCCGCAATTTTGGATTAAATTTTGTCGGCTATTTTTAAATTTCTGTCATCATGAATTCAGATCAGTATTGAATCCTGCGACATCAAAAACCGTGTAAAGTAATATCCAAACAGAAAAAAAAATGACGATTGTTGCTGCAATTTTGGATTTAACTTTAAATTCAGAGACATCGAAAACCATATTAAAGCCATAGGAAAAGTCATATTTTAACGAGGTTATCGCTGCCCTTTTATTAAATTTATGTTTTTTTTAAAAAAGTATTATATTACCAAATTTAGCAGCCATTTTGACAGAAATGCTTGCCAACAAATGAAAAATACATTTTTTTAATTGATGTATGTCAAATTCGATTTTACGGCACATTTCGCTTTCGAGTATGATTTTGTCGGACATATTTATCATTGAACCAAACCACATTGGGCTCCTTTGAAATTTGTTTAGGGTAAATTGTAGCCCGTGAAACGTTATCCCAAGAAGAAAATAAAACGTTTTGTTAAGTAAAGCTATATGACGCCATGCCATCATAGTTTTATGGCGTCATAGTTGGGACCCAACGCATGGCGTACGTAACTAACGTACGAAAATTAATTGGTGGCTAGCTTTTTTTTCGCACGTATACAGTGAATGGCCATTTTGCTCAGTAATCCCAGCTATTTTCTAAATTTGCGTTAAAGTTTAAAATATTTGTTTTAGAACTGAAACACATTAACTATTAGTCAATCCCAACGCTAAAAACATCAACAGAATTGATTGTGTATATCTGAAATAGACCCGACCGACGCACAAAATAGTGCAATATGGCGGCCTCTATGAACAACCCTCGCAGACGCTGTCATTGAAGACAACGTCAATTCTATGAGTTGTAGATGTTATTTTTGTGAAAAATCATTGGAAGAAGAGAGAACATGTTGGGACTGTACGAATTATATAGTCTTTATGGGTGCAACGGACACAATGCGGAAGATAAACCTATTGTTTACAATGTTGACCTCATGACCCATTGACGTCAATGTCAAGACCTGTGATGTGTAGATCACGTGATATGGATATCATGGCTATTGACTGTGTCTGAGATACTTCTCCGCAGGTAGCGTGTCTCAGATGTTCAGAATGCCAACATGGCGCCTGTAAATGAGTTGTCGTAACATTCCCTATACAGGGCTTTAATACGGCCAACAATTAGGATAAATCCATTATGGCCGCCATTGAAATTCCGATATCTCGGGAATGGTTGGGTTTGAAGGATTTTTTTTTTTTTTTTAAATAATATTTTTATTCAGGTTGTCTGAATGGGATTGGGGAACAGGCTTAGCCTATGTAAAACCCCGCTTCCTAAAAGAATTGTATATATATATATATATATATATATATATATATTAAAAGGTTATAGTTATATATATATATATAGTAAAAGGTTATAGTTAAAGCTACTCTTAGGTGTTAGATATTCGAAATAAAGATGTTTTAGGAAAAAAAGTAGGTCTTTTGCGAGTATTTTCCGCTTTATTAAGCTTCTTCAGGCAAATTTTACCAATTCCAACAATTGATGTGACGTAATAACGTCATGGTTACAACAATGAACTATAATGGCTATAACAAGCACGATAAGATAATATTGCATACATTATGTATCATTAACATTGATTAAACATTTATATTTTACACAACTACAATGTTAATATAACAAAAATCAACACCTTGAATTAAGCAATGGTTTGAATTTTTCAATAAAATATGATTCCTTTGCTTCTAATAGATCGTTGTTTTTGCTGTTTAATTGATATAATGGAAATACATTAAAATTGCATTTGCCACAAACATCGAGGTGTCGGCTCAGGGGTACCATCCTGTATAGCGGATTAAGAATATGTTGTCGATGGAGGTTCATTCTTAATCTAAGCATATTTATGGTCTTTCCGATATATCTACCCTTACAGCCCGGACAAATTATTACATATATAATGTAATCGGATTTACAAGACATTGGTTGTTTTACATGAAATGTAAAATTGTCCGTGATATTTATGGATGAACCTTCAATTATGATTGAACACGTTTTACATTTGGATTCATTACACTTGTTAACTGTGGGTATGGTTTTAGTTGATTCAAATTTTGATGAGATTAGTAATTTAGCCAGGCTTTGAGGTTGCTTTAAACTATTTATTATTTTTGTCTTATTTAATATATCATCCATAATCGGGCTATTTTTAAGAATATGGAGATTATTATTAATTATAGATTTACCATCTTCTTGTGATGGGTTGAAAGTAGTTACTAATGCAACTTCTTCGTGACTCTTTGTTTCACAAATCGTTTTTGGACACCTTAATTTGCTCTGATCTAAACTTAAAGCTTTTCGAATGGCATCATCTACTAGCTTTGCCGGGTAGTGTTGCTTTTTTAGAAAACCTTTTAGCTCATTAAGGCGTATTTGTTTGATATCCGATTGTGAAACTATGGTGCACACGCGCCTAGCTAAATTATACGGAATATTACGTTTGATATGAGAAGGATGGCATGAATTAAAATTGAGATACTGATGTGTGTCTGACCATTCGGTAAAAGGTTCACCGTGACATCGAGAAAGTTTAGTTTTACTTTACTAGATTCAACAGTGAATTTAATATCGACATCTAGGCTATTTAAGAGTTCGTGGAGTTTGGTGATCACTGTATCTTCTATATTAAGGACGCACCAACAATCACCCAGAAATAGTTTCCACGATTGCTTAATCATGTCGCTAAAGGTTTTATCGAAGGTTGTGGGTATTTTCTCATACCAAATGTCTTCGAGGACCTAATGCTAATGTTGCGTATGTCGGACCAACTTTTGTACCCATAGCAACTCCTTTAATTTGTGAGAAATAATGGGTATCGAAGAAAAATATGTTATTTGAAATTACTAAATTTAGAGCGCCAATTATAAATCGTTTAGAAAAACGATCTGGGATACTATCGGGGTATGTATCTATCCAATATTCGATAGCTTTTATTCCCATCGAAGTCGTAATTTGCAATGAATTATTTGAGGTTTCCGCTGACCGTTATAATAAAACGAAGGAACGTTAATATCATATTTGGATAGATGATCGGAGAACATTTTCAGAGTTCTAGAATTCCTTGCAGGCGTACCGAGTTTATTCCACTCTCTTATGCTGGATGGGATAAATGATTTAGCACAAAAGCCAGTACGGCATCGAATTTTTTTTAAATTGTCTTCATTACGAAGGGAATATTTGTTTGTAGGTTCAAGGTTTATGAGATTCTTAAGATAAGGAGGGGTTAGGTTATTGATGATTTTGTAAAGTAGCTTTAATTTATGTCGATTTCGTCTCTCTTTGAGTGGAATAAACCCAGTTTCCGCGTAGAGGGAAGCATGGCTAGTACCCTTAACTGCCCGCAAATAGTGCATAGTGCGTCGAGCTGGAGGTATTCGAGATTATTACATAAGTAGTCAGTGCACCCGTCCCAGATAGCATCGGCATAATCAAAGTGCGGCAGAATGAAAGAAGAATATAGGGTATGTAGCGATTTTCTATTTAATCGATATTTCAAGGAGCGAAGACTGTTTACTAATTTTGATACTTTGCTAATTATACTATCAATGTGGCTCTTCCATTTACAATTGCTTTGAAAGATAAGTCCGAGGTGTTTATGTTCAGTTACTTCCGTTATTCATATTGAGTTCATTAAAGGCCCAATACCACTCTTGTTGTAACAGAATAATATGTCCCAATCTTTATTCTGGTCAACAAATTGTACTATTTTACAGTATTCCAATTAATTGATGATACAAATTTCATCTTAACACACCTAATTTAAAAAATTGGAAAAATTCAACTAAATGATTTGAAAAGCCTAACATAAACCTTTTCAAATGTGACTTGGATTTAAAAATATTTTCGAACCCTCTGGACAAGTAAAATAGGATGTAATGGATAATTTACACAACAGGTAGGACACTTAAACATCTAATACTTAGAATAAGGTTAATATTTATTTACTGGAGCTGAGTGTTATTGTCCCTTTAAAAGGGGTGGTTTCACTACATTACGTTTAGTGGAGAGGGTTAAAGTTTCTGTCTTGAGGGGGTTAAATGTCACTAGCCATGTTTCCGCCCACGAATTGATTGCTTCGAGATCTTTGTTTAATGTTAGTGCGCATGCCTCTGGGTCATCTATTTTTAGGAACAGGGAGGTATTATAAACAAAAAGTCGGATGTTCGATTGTATATTATTTACAATGTCGTTTATATATAATAAAAATAATAATGGTCCCAAAACGCTGCCCTGTGGGACACCAGCGGGAATACCCCTGGGATCCGAGGATATTCCGTTTATGACGCCACACTGTTGTCGATTTTCAAGATAGTTCTTGAACCATGACATCAGTCCTCCTCTGACCCCAGCAGCTTCCAGCTTATGACAGAGTTTGAAGGATGTAATTGTATTACGAGTAGATAGGAAAGTGCTACCAAACAACTAGAAAAAACAATGCCAGGTGCCGCCCTTGTGGCGTCATAACTCATACGGCCAACAATTAGCATGAATCAAAAATAAAAAGATAGGTTTCCGAGTAATTAGAATAAATCCAATATGGCCGCCATTGGCACGTTAAAACTCCAATATCTCGGGAATGATTGAGTATAGGGTGTAAATGTATTAGGGGTAGATATAAAAGTGGTACCAAAGAATAAAAAAAAACCACATAGGCCTAACCCATGACGTCCCTTATATGTATTCCTTATACTGCAAAGACAGCAACAATATTATTTTGATGCATGCCCCGACCCACAGGAGCGGTGTCACACCCACTCTTATGTTAATATTTAGTGTGTAAATTTGGCAAAACAAACCCAACGTCTTGCCTTCTTTGCCTCTTGTCATCTTGCAGTCGATGTAGCAATTTTATATTTCATTCTCTTCATTTTAAAAAGTACCAGGAATGTGGACGTATATTGCAGCGGTAGTGATGCTCTCGTTACTTATTGTTATCAACCTAGTATTGTTTTATTTGTATCATAATCATTAGTGTACTTTTATTTACGAAAGTTGCATTTTCTTTTGTAGTAAGGAAAAATGTCTGTTTAGATTTATAATCTTTAGCAATATTTTTTTATGTGTTACTCCTTTCTTAAAAGGGGAGTATGAGTAGGTCATTGCACTTTAAAAGTCTAAAGGACTATAGTTTAGTGCATAATTAATCTTATTTTTTTAATTATTTTATTTTTGGGGGATGGTCCTGGGTGGGGGTGTATACCATAGTTTCACTAGTATTGGATTTGTTATGTATCACATGGATTAAGTACTGTAATGCTGCAGGCAAGTGGTGCGTTTAGCTTTTATTTAGATGTTAAAACTCATTATTTACACATCCATAATGTATTCTTATTTCTTTTAATTTGAATTTAGTATTGATATCTGGGTGTATATATACTATGATACAACACAAGTTTCTTAAATATTATTTTCTAATATTGTTTAAACACACATTTATTTGTTTAAACACACATTTTGTTGTTAGATAGAGGCGCCTAATTTGTGCTGTTTCAATACAAGCTTATTACAGTGTGGAACATTTACTTGTGGGTTCTAATATAGATTAAAAGTGTTATATTTACCTTCAAAAAGACAAAATGAAAAATGGTCTCTTGACACTTTATATGGCCCAATATATCCTGATTCCATAATTTGTTCCAGGATTGGTTTTAGATTTTTACTGTTAGTCTTCGGGTAGGTAGTAAAGACAACGGTTGCTATTGTTGATCCTTCTCTATAAAAGATATATAGGAAAATCTCGGTAATTAATACACACTTGATAAATACTAGTTTTAATTGACAATTAATCTTAGAATGTGAATGGATTTATGTGTTAAAAGTATTGCCCTTTGAAATATGTATCCATACAAAATCTGACTCAACATACCTTGCGTCTACTACTTTAACCTCAAGTTCAGTCAAACCATGTTTTCTTAACACCTCTTTACAAGAATTTTCCAGATCGTTCGATAAACATCTGAACTGGTAGCTATTACGATTATTGTAATCTGGATGGAAGGTAATATCTGGCAAATTTATATTTACAACAAAATGACCTGAGAATAAAAATAATAATACGAGAGATATATTAAAGATAACCACACAGCTGCAATGTCTCGACAACAACATTTTCTAAAGGAAAACTTGGACGTTGACCAAATTTTATATTTCTACAAGGGGAGCAACTCTGGAAATAGAAGTCGCAGAATACTTAATATCGATAGGGTTCGTCCTCTAATGGCAACAAATCCTGTTGTGATCTATGCCAACTTCCCTTTCAGGGATTTTAATTTGGAAACCATGACGGCAGGGGCGGATCTAGGAATTTTGAAAAAGGGGGGGGGGGGGCACCGCAAAATGAGGGCAAATTATCCGTCATTTCGTTGCATCTGTAGCCATTCCAAGAGCTTTTTGGCTGATATTTTCGTCTAAGTAAACGTTCGGAAATCTCTGAAAAAAAGCCTTAAAATCGAGCAAAATTGTCAAGGCGAGCGAGGCATATTTAACCTTGTAACTTGTACTGTGTACTGTCCACACATGAAACATGAAACAATGCTACATCAAGTTGCACCCATGCGCGTCGGTGGTGGGCACGAGTGTTTACGCCGCCGATTCCACATTGATGTCTGTCTATAGTCACTCTATAGGATTAGGGCACAGTCAGCTAAACAACAAGAATTCGTTTGAGTATCGTCGCCTGTCCTACCTCGTGGGTGTGTTTGTCCCGAAATGACCTAGTTTGCGTCGAGTTGACATTAAACTCCATTTCTCCCCCGCCACCCCAAAACAGAATCCCCTTTTTTGTTTGTACACTTATTCGTGCTCCGGAAAAAAGGTTATAATTACAGATAATATATACTTACTTGGGTCCCCACGGTCGTCTTCGGGTATATCTGTAATAAGAGTTTAATGGAGTGAATAAAATGAATAGAAAATAAAATGGGGTTTAATGTCTTACGTTTCTGGTCCAGTTCTATTAACGAAGACGGGCTATGAACGAAAGTTTGCCCAGGCAGCACAGCTACGGCCTACATTTATTTATATTTCTAGCTATTTCTTGTTTTTGTCCCATCCGTTAGACGAGATGCCGTTGTGTGGAGTGAAGAAAGTAACTTTAAACATCCCATTATCTGATCAATAAATTCAAAAATCTATTATGTTTGTAACAAAGGGTGAAGTCTCTGCTGTTCTTTTGACCTAACCGCTGTTTCTAACATCGATATGATTATTGTTAAGATAGGCTACTGCCATATTGAAATGGTCATGTCGGAGAACCCGCCTACCTTTAATTTATTTATTTATTAGTATTCAGCTGTCATCATAATTCTTTTTATTCAATAATATGTAACTTCATACCACCTATAAATTGGTTTAGGTTTCTGATGAAGTCAGTTCAGTTAGTTGAGTTTAGTAGCTCAACACAGAACCATGGAGGCAGACGTGAATTAAGACGATGGCCGTAAAGATTACAATATTATAATATGTATTGGTTGTTATACATGTAGTGTAGTTTAATGTTTGTTACCGTCTTGCTGAATTAAAGAAGTCCAATCCACAGTTATTAGATGATCTGATTATGTTACATGTTTCATAAAGGGGAACTTCCACAGAGGCGAATTATCGAATAGTCGATAGGCAGTGTAGGCATATGCCTACGACCCAAGCAACAAATCGAACCCAAAAGGATATGACGAACTATTGAAATTAAAGATGCCTTCCCAGTATAAACTGTGATTTAGAGTAAAACATATTCAAACTAATTTATCGATCAAACGTTTGTTTGAAATCAACCTCAAAATCTTTTAGTTGGAAAAACTACCCAATGCCGTAGACATGTATTTTAAGCAGACTTATTTGTCACGTAATTTGATATCAGTATTTTTCGTTAGCTATTGAAGCCTACGTACATTCTTTCATTATCTTCTGCCAACGTGTTTTTCCGCCGCTTAGTCAAGCTGGCAGACGATAAGCCGTCGGATTGCCAGTTAGTTATACCCTGACAGTTTTGCCCCATATTTTTGTTTTTTCAGGGAATCCAGTATTGTTTTAGTATGATTTGGCGTCTCTACTTTCGATATATACTATATTTGCCATATTTATTATTGGAAATAACTACCCTATAAATACTTTCGTGGGAATGTATCTTTAACTGAAGTATTAATTTTCTTCACTGTATCATCCGTCTTCATTAGCCCAGTCGGTTCAGAAAAGTAAGACGTTAAACCCCATTTCATGTCACTATATTACGATCGCCCATACGATCGTGCTCCGGAT
Source organism: Patella vulgata (assembly GCF_932274485.2). NCBI lineage: Eukaryota > Metazoa > Mollusca > Gastropoda > Patellidae > Patella > Patella vulgata. The sequence goes on from NC_065883.2 coordinate 10,339,839, forward strand.
GAGCTGTAAAGAGATTGATCAATTCCAGCGTTGAAAACTGGGTACTCCTTGGTATCCGGCCAAGCGTCTTTCGCTTCCAGTTTCCAAAATGTCCTGGTGATTTTCTCCTCGTTCATTGCATGAAAACCTTATCTTCTGTACAACGGTTGTTTGAAGTGTTCACACTGATGCACAAACACATGTTGCCTGTCGCATATCCTAGTTCTGAAGTAGCCCCTAGTATTTGTCTTAGTATAATTGTTTCCAATTCTTCGGCCGAAAGGCTCATTTTATGTCTAAATTTCAACCGGGCAACATAGACTGAATAATTAGACAATGATGAACAAATGACATTTTCTTGAGCGACCCAACCAGAAAGATGCCACCTAAAGGGTTTTAACGGCCCGTAAATTCTTACTCTCGATGTTAGCTAAAGATGACATGATGGATGGTTAAAATGAAACGAATCTTAGTTATAGACTTTTAATATTATTTTGAAGCTCTGTTTATGACGTGTGTTTTCGTTTGATACTTGACTCCGAACATCAATTGAGTGTCGCACGCCATCTGACATGTCGATGTGAGGCTAAGCATTTCTCAGTATCAATATTTCCATTCCTACAGCATATTTTGTTCCAAGGGGTATAGTCCCCGATGCCAATGTGTGCTTAAGGGACAATATTGGTGTCAGTCATTATAAGATATGTTATAGAGCTCGGTAAATACATCCCGAATATAATTTTAACACAGAGATCATTGCTACGATAGTTGAAGTAACGAGCGGTAACAGACAACCGGTCGAATTTCATTTCACTGATAATTCAGTTGACATAGGCGTACGGACTCGATGACAGTTAGGGGGGCAGAACCCGATATGCCCGAAAAAATTTTGGGTTTACAGAGAGCGCCAGTCTTCCTTGACAGGCGAAGAGAGCGGAGCTTACCTTGCCCTCCACCCCACCCTCACCCCCCTCAAAAGAAAATTTGGAATATTTGACGGCTGCAAACACGTTTTCCTGCTATTTCAGCCCGTTAACAAAGTGGTCTAATATAGCCTTATTAAGGTGGCTGACTCGAATTCCAATCAATCGTTTCCAGTCCACGAAGACGGGACCGTTGGGAGAAAATTTTGAAATTTTAATTGCCGCAAACGCGTTTTCCTGCTATTCCAGCCCGTAAAATTAGTGTTTTATTAGATTTTGGGCACTTTATTTTGCCAAGTAGATGAAATAAAAATTTTTTTTCACTTTACCCGTCTGCCCGAAAAGTCAGTTTGCCCGAAAGTTAGGGGGCAGCTGCCCCCCCGCCCTGCCCCCCTGGCTCGTTCGTGATTTTTCTATTTTTCTCGTGTCCCTTATCTGGTGACAGTCAATTCTATTTTTGAGATACGCTCTCACCGTCCCATATACTGTAATAACTTGTCAACTTCAACGGAATTATCAGTGAAATGAAATTCGATCGTTTGTCTGTTACCGCTCGTTACTTCAGTCTGTTATATAGAAGGACAACTGTTTGTCATGTTTGACGTCACTTCCCGTTTCTTCACGTGCTTGTTACTCAGCTATCGTAGCAATGATCTCTTTGTTAAAATTATATTTGGGATGTATTTAACGAGCTCTATCACATATTTTATAATGACTGACGTCTGACACCAATATTGTCCTTTAATACATTGATGGGATAACCAGTCATAGTAGTAGTAGTACATTATCTCTTTAACGTCTGCTTCTACACAAGTGGTATCCATTAACGTCATTTTATGCATACTTTACCATAGAAATAAGATAAGTTGGCGGTCAAATCAGCTCACCTGCTTCTAATAAATCCCTCGCATGATGATGTCCTGTAGCAGCAAGTGCATCTAAGAATTTTGGAAATACGTTGGGGCCACATCGCATCACTGTCATTAAAAGTTTGTTACATTGATTTGCTCGACCCTCTATTGCCTCTATGTTTTCTTTATCGTCTGCGTTGAATACTCCTCTACTAAATAATGCTATACACAAGTCCTTCGAATTCAATTCTTTTAGAAGAACGGGAAAAAATCTCCGTATTTTTTGATAATCCCGATCTCGCATAAGGCCACATTCTCTAATCATACAGCCTGTAAGGGATTTTAAATACATGTACCAGATTAAGAAGTATGTAACATAGAAGCCTTAATTCGCCTCGTGTGTCGTATGCGTAATGTGACGACAAACAGCAATTCTTTGTAACTATTCCCACACTTGCCTGGGGTTGGAGCTTATCTTATGCTGGTGTTATGAACGTCTGGTCAATATTAAAGGAACATTTTTAATGGTTACGAATGCGCCCATGAGAGAACCACACGAGGGCGGTAACCTGTGGGGTCAGGAATTTGAAGCAAATTTATATCAGATAACCAATTAAAAATGGAAAATATGAGATCGATCGTGGCATCTACTAGCAGGAGACAAAATATCGATTTTTGGCCATAAATATGCTTACGAAATGGTCAAATATTACACAATTAAGTAAAACGTCTCCCATTTTGGAACAGATGTCTCTCGAGAGATGACATTACCACTGGTTCTACTACACCTTCATGAGTATCCACGATGCAAGTCTTGTTTCCGTAGCTCTATAATGCCCTGCCCGCACTGTTATTTGATATATTGGCTATGTGAACTTATTTTATATGCTAAACTTAAAAGGATACGACTTGGGATGTTCTGTTTAGACCCTTAGAAAAGTTTTTCTCCCAGACCTAGTACTTTATTTTTCTGTACACCCCAATACATGATTATGATTAGACCCCAGTTGGCATATATACCGAAAATGTGACCTCACGTAATAAGTCCTGGTAGACAGCATCAGATTTAAATGTAAGGTTTATTTATCATGTGTTATAGAAATAGCTATCATATTTTTTCATGGTTACAATACCACAAATCTTAATTTTTCAGCCAAAACGTAAGCTATTTTGTGGTGAAATTTTGCCCCCTGAATCGCTTTCCTATTGAAGCTTGCCTAAAATTCTGTGACTCTTCATGCACCCCATTTTCTAGATAAAGAAACCCTAATTGGCTAGAGATTTCCTTAGATAACTTGGCTAACAACATGCATCATATTTATGTACTAAATTATAATAGTATGTATTGTAAATTAAATGTACATAGACAACGTTAAAGGTTATATATTCCCAGAGAAAACTCCAACACAATACACATTAAACGAATTTACTATATTACATACTTAGAACGATACTTGCTGTCAACAAGTTTTCAACAGCCAAAATCGACTACACACACAACATTAATTATATAATGCTTTCCACGCGTCAGTATATGACATATGAAAGACCATTAAATTACTGAAAACAAGTTCGAGCGAACCATACACCGGGGCATGCACATGAACAGTTATAACATAATTTCTTACCTGTAGGCCTACATCCAAAATTTCTAGCGTGAAGTTCCGCTACAAGGTCCTCCCTACTAAACAATCTAGACATTTTTGGAAAGCCTATAACACTAGGAACACACATCCAGAGAGTTCTAAGCAAAATGTTTGCAATAACTCGATGTAGGGCCAGATGAAAATAGCGATAGTCAAGTAAATGTTATATGCAGAGCCCCGTGGAAGAAAGATCTAAGTCACTTTTTCAACGAACCCCAGTCAATGGCGCCATCTGGTAGCAAATTGTATAAGCTTTTTGTGGAACAATCTATTTCAGGTAAAAACGACCGGAGTCGCATCGAACCAAGGCCCTTCTGAAATGGCCTCCAGGACAAATACAAGTCCATCGTACCCTTTATTTAACCTTAATTTGCCTGAAAAGTTGAAGTCAGTTGTACTGGTAATTATGGTTCGTATTAAACACCATTTTGAACTTGTAATTAAACCCACTGGTTGTTCTGTTCGCGTCAAACATTCTCGTCCAAAAGTCTATTTTGCCTTTTATGTTAAAAGACAAAAATGTGACTTAGATCGTTCTTCCCCTCCACTCTTCATATTTATACTAACAATTGTGAAGTTGACATAAAATTAAATATTGGCGAAAACGCCCGATGCTTTCGTCCTATGCAAAGAATATGCTATTGGTTAAATTTTGATTTAAACCAAAATGCCCAAAACATAAACGATAAGGGAACATACGGAATTTTGGAAATCCATTTACGGTAAAAGGGGTTATCCTTTATTCGACAAACTGAATAGGATTTGAACTACAGACAAGGGCCTATAAACATTCAACCTTTTTTCAGATAGGATTTGAGGCTAAAGTTCTAACAAATATTTAGTCTGAAACATAACATCTACATATCTTTAGTTTTCTCACTAGAGTAGATATGATCAAAACTAAATACGGTAATGGGGGTGACACCATTGTAATGAAGAGAAAAGAAATCAAATGGATTTTAATGTCTTACTGTTCTGCACTTACCCGTATAATGAAGATGAGCATACGCAATACATTATAGTTTGTGTGTTTGTGTGTGGGTGGGTGGTGGGGCATTGTACATGCACAGCTATTATTTCTGCTTTCCATGGTAAGTTTTATCAGTATGCAAGGGAGCCGCGGTGACTCAGTAAGGGGCTGGCTCACTTACCGGAAGGTCCAGGGTTTTATACTGGTCCGGCGTGATTTCCCCTTGTCAGTGGCTTACTAATCAGGAGGTCCGGGGTTTGATCCGCGTGTTGACCTAGACAGTTCCCTAAACTTTCCACCTTTTTTTCCCCTTGTTAACCTAAAACTCGAAATTCGATATAAAGAGTAGACCGTAACGTCGCTGTTTGGACCAAATTTACTCCCTATAGCATAATGAATGGGGTATGTACATCTTCATTATCCCGGTTGATACCCAGCAGTTAGGCATTAAACTGCATTTGAATATTTTTTCTCTTCATTACAATTGCCACTCCCTTACAGTATTATTTAGCTTTCGCTAAATATCTATTTTAGTGAGAAAATTGCTGTTCAATTCAAATATTTGTTAGGAATTTAGTCTCAAATCTAATCTGAACTAAAGGTTTACAGATATATTAGTAGAAATACTGTTTTGGGAGAACTTATATGCCCCTATGCCCCCAACCTCCCAGATTCGGTAAACCGTTCATTTCTGTTTTTTGGGCACAAACATCAGAGAATGTAGAATGTGACCATATATCATGGAAATATAATTGTATTAATCTATTGTGTTATTAATTAAAATAAACAAACATCACAGCTTTGTGGAACATTCGTTTTAGTTAATGATTGATTCATTCAGAAAATTTGGGTGACAAAGAAAATTTTCGGGCAAATAGGCTCAGCCCCCCTCCTCTCAACTGAGATTGGGCCCCTATAACCATGTAGTCCCTTACCTGCTGTTCAATTCGATTCAGTTTGTTAGATCAAATGTTGTTTAAACGATTGGACATTGCCCTTCCAGCCCCTCCCATCCCCTACCACTGACAGGGAAAACCTCACCGGGGTTGTCTTGTACATGTAAATATTTAATTTGTGTAAGTGTAGTAAATGTGAAAATGAACCAAAGAGACTGTTAAAGAAACCGAATTTGATGTTTATACATGTAGTGACAGCGATGATGATAACGACTAACTTTGATGACATTTAAAGTTAAGAGTAACTGCCGAAGTTTGATTTTATATCTATATTTGTTAGCAAATTACACAATTATAAATACGGTTTCAGTTTAAATGTTTGTAATTTAACATTAAAGGAGCTAAGTCGCTAATATTTGGGACCTAGAAATTGACACAAATGGGTCGCAACGCATACAATAATGTAATATGAATGTATATAAATTGATTTACATTTTTAATCAGTTAGGTTCGGCGAAATACGCCAGTATTCTAAATCGAATTTCAATCTCTAGCGTCTGGTTATTCCAGTCTACACCGATATTATTTATTGGGCTTGCTCTCCAGATAACAATATAGCGTCACCGTTTGACATGACTTGTGGAATATGGCTAGCCTCGTTTTTCGAGTCCATTATTACAAATAGCGCTGAAACGCATTATGGTACACGATTCGCGTACCAATTGTAAAATGTTTATTTTGTCTTAAATATTGGATATCAGAAAGCCATCTTTTCCCGGTAAGATCACAACATCAATGTTGATTTAAGCCGACAAATAAATCGTGTTTTCAATGTCGAAGATTTTGGATCATATTGAGTTAGAGACTTAGCTACTTTAAATATCTGAACTGGAGGTTTACAGCTACCTGTAGTAATAATAATGTAGTGTCTAATTGAAAGGGTATGTGGGTGTGGATTTATATTTTAGTGGCAAAAATCACGTGGTTTCAATGCGATTTACACAACTCCGGACATATTCTGGTCTCCATTACTTCATAACCATATTGCATAAACATAACATATCTCCTTGCTCATCAGACTAGGCGCTCCGTCCATAATTTCTGGGTAAACAACCAGAAAGGGAGATAACTTTATATTACCGTTAATGGATTTCCAAAATTCTGTATGTTCCCTTGTCCATTGTGTTTTCTGCATTCTGGTTTAAATCCTAAATTTAACCAATACCATATTCTTTGCCGAAGATGACGGCATTGTGTGTTTTCGCTAATATTTAATGTTATGTAAAATTCACAATTGTTAGTATAAATATAGATTTTACTTGACAATTATCACAATTTTCATCTGGCCCTAAATCGAATTACATGTATTGCAAACATTTTGCTTGGAACTCTCTGGATTGATGTTCATAGTGTTATAAGCTTTCCAAAAATGTATAGTGTGTTTAGTAGGGAGGACCTTATAGTAAAATTGTATTTGTAAGCATGCTAGAAATATTGGCTGCGGGCCTACAGGGATAAAAATCGAAAGAAGGACCCAGTTACTGTCTTCTTATTGACTCACAGTATAGGCTTACCAAGTTTTATCCAATAGCGTTCACGAATGAGGAAGGAGTAGCAATCTAAAGCTAGTGTCCACAAGAACAGCAACAGGAACAACAATACCAACAATAACAGAGAGAATGAGTAAGATTTAGACACCGTATTTCTGGTGTAAAAACGACAGATTAATAAATTGCAAAAACTGGGTAAGACACAAGTGACATCGTGGGACGTTTGAAAAGCTAACGAATAAATTTAGTTGCGATATGGGAAGCTTTGGAAGTCTGTGTATATCCAAAGGAGGGGTGGGGGCTAGTTGTGATTGTACGCCTGGGGTACAATTACTTAAATTCTATTACCATTTGACAACATTGCAAAAAGACCTCTGACCTGTAGAGAGTTTATAGTGTTTCATGGGACATGACCTGGGCAGCTATGAAATTCAATTGGGACTAGATGAACAACCTAGCGTGAAAAATATTCCCCCAAAAAGTCTTTTCTGCTAATGCCCGGCTATCACGTGGTCTACGAATGCTACGAATGGCGATTCAGAAAAAAAATCAAAAAGATCGTAGAGAATCTGGAAAAGCTACAAAGTAGTTACGAAAAGTTACGATAATTGGTAGGTAATCAGATGAAAACTAGGCTTAATGTGTCAAGGTAGGGTTACAATAAAGGCACGAAATGAATGAATCAACTATACGAATTGAAGCGATTAGTCACGAATGAGTTACGGAAATGCCGAACTGCTTACGAATGCCCGGCTATCACGTGGTCTACGAATGCTACGAATGGCGATTCAGAACAAAATCAAAAAGATCGTAGAGAATCTGGAAAAGCTACAAAGTAGTTACGAAAAGTTACGATAATTGGTAGGTAATCAGATGAAAACTAGGCTTAATGTGTCAAGGTAGGGTTACAATAAAGGCACGAAATGAATGAATCATCTATACGAATTGAAGCGACTAGTCACGAATGAGTTACGGAAATGCCGAACTGCTTACGAATATGTCGAATTTAGTTAAGAATACACTACGTTCTCAACGAATGATGCCAATAAAGCTACGAAAAATTAATATAGTTGGCACTATTCGTCAAGGAATCGACTGGGAAGCTGTTACGAACGATAAGAAAGTGCTACGACGTGTTTACGATACATCTACGGATTCCGAAATTCGGAGACCGTCCACGAAAGTTTTTGACAAACAAAAACTTTCGTGGCCGAACTACGAACTGCTACGAACAATACGAATGCGTAAGAACTAAATGAGAATTACTCACGAACTTCAAGAACCGTCTACGATTTATCTACGAATCGGCAAAGGTTTGGATTCTGGACAATTCGTGGCATTTGTAGTCCATATGAAAGCAAGCCACAAGGGGATTTGTTTCAAAAATCACTTACGCACTTCAAGAATCGTCCACGATTTATCTACGAATCGGAAATGGTTTTGATTTGCGGCCATTCATAGATCATGTTATTGTTGGGCATAGGTGCTTACAAGAACTGTGGACAGACCGTGGGATTTACGGAAGGATATGGGTGAATAGAATATATTCCAATATTAAATGAGGGCGTATGAAGATACTCATGTTACCTTGTCGATACTGTATTTGTTCCCTAAAAAGCCAGGTTTGAAGATAAGTTTATCCAACAGCTTTTTTTTTAGTTTCATTATTGAGTCAACACAAACGATTGGCTTGCCAAAGTGCTCCATTTATGGCCAACGACCATTTATATAAATATAAATTCTGTTTTCAAGGACATAAAAGAAAATCTGATTATAAAGTAGCTAAATATTTTAAACTATTCCATTCGATACATAGATGACATAACATCTATCAATAATAATGGAACATTTTTTTTTATGTTAAAATGAAAAATATATCGTGCTAAATAAAGAGCATTCTGATAACGATAGTTGCCTGTGTTCTGGACTTTAATATCAATATAAACGAAAATAAATTTCAAATCAATATTTCGATAAATTTGGCTTTGAAGTTATAAAATACCCCGCATTTAATTGTATAATGTTTTATATTGTCGGGCATTAGCCCCATAAAGCCCCATTTCTCTCAAGAATAAGATCTCTTTATTTAAATGCACTGCTCAGGGTGGGACACAGTTATGTTTTTTAAAAGAAATTCTTCTTTATATTAAGTTTGACATTTCTTACTTCTATACATTAAGTACGACATTTCTTACAAGTATATAGCTGATTATATTTTGTGCATTGATATAGTTGAATAACACATTTTTTTCCTATTCATAAATTGTTAGTTTTAACCATTTAGCGTTTTCCTAAATTCTATCTGAATTATCTGCTTAATTATTGATAGCGTTTGACGTTCTAACGTATGGTGTCAATTCGAAGGCTTACTATTTATTATACAATATTAAAAATTCACAAAACTCAAATATCTATACAGCTATAGAAAGACGACTTTCATTTGTGATAATTTGTACATGGACACATGGCTGGTCTGTACACTCAGAGTACCGATTAATAATAATAATTTTATTTAAGAAGGGTAAAGGATTAGGCTGTAGAAGACTACCATCCTGCCCTTTATAAAAAAATATAATACAAAAGATGATAGCATAACAAATAAAAGAGAAGGGTGAACAGGAGTAAAAATTAATCAGAATGAAATTATAATACAAAAGATAACAGCACCAGATATAATAACACATAATAAAACATATAACTAACAATACGAGAAAATATCCCAAAATATTACAAACTAAAAAAGTCATATTCTTACCGCGACCTTTGCGATTATACCGCGTTGATAAGGCGCGCTCGTCACGACCTCTCCACGTCTTCTACGTGTATTGTGGCGTCTTCTACGGTATCATGACTGCGCGTGCGTTTCTATCACGTGATCACGGCGACTATATAAGATGGTCAGATTTTTCTGAAATTTTTAGACAAGATATGTGAGAGATCATAGAAAGAAAAGCTTCGGCCAGGGTATCAGGGAAACAATCAAGGAACTGGGACTGGGGGAGCTATACATTGTTCGAATAATAAAGTTTACAATATCCGTTATTATATTCGATAACTGCAATTCAAATCTATTGAAATAGAATTTTCTATAAAAATCTAAGAACACAACTGTTCCTGCAAAGCATGCGTACTATTATAATTTATAGCCATACTATTTCCATGCGTTACAATATAATAATTCGACAAACATTTTCCTAGTAATGACGACTACTAAGATTTTAGTAGAGTATCGTGCGTTCTGCACACAGACATCTATCTTTTTCGAGAATAGATCTCTGTCCGAAATGGCTGTCTATCCAAAAAATAGTATATTACATGTATTTTGTAATGTGGTTCTATCTGCTATACACACAAAGACTAAATGATATCAAATTGAAGTGAAATGAATATTTGTAAAAATTATCGAAGTATACTTAGAGTTTTCGACTACAGTCGTTGATTTAGGAATTAAAATGTCGGTTAACTAACTTATAGTGTCTGTTCTTAAATGGAGCTAATTGTAAACAGACAGGGTAAGTTTAGTGTGGAATAGTGATGCTCTTAGGGGGACATAACTTGCGTGCGAAGTTAGAAATTCGTGATTTTTGGCAGATGTGGGTATTCCACGATTTAAGTGTGCAGTTAAGTTTTGGTCCGCCGCCTTTCGAAGAAAACAGGGGACTAGTAAAATGGGTTCGTCCGTCTGTCCGTCTGTCTGTCTGTCATACTTTTTGGGACACAATAACTCTCTTTCTAATTGAGCTAGGATGTTCAAACTTAGTTTAGGTGTTTATTAGGTCAATTCATTGATGGAGTTCGAAGATGATCATTTTCCGCTTAGGGTAAGCGGAGATAAGCAATTTGATTGGTTGATTCTTTCGGACCCGATAATTTTAGTTCTAATTAAGTGAGAGTGATGAAACTTGGTGTATAGTTTCATGACATCAATACCTTGACTAAGTTTTATAATGAGCATTTTCTGCTCAGGGTAAGCAGAGCGATAAGCAATTTGACTGGTCGAAACTTTAGAACACAATAACTCTCGTTCTAGAATGTTCAAACTTGGTGTAGGCATTCATTAGGTGAATCTTTTGATGGAGTTCGATGATGAACATTGTCTGCTTACGGTAGGCAGATATAAGCAATCTGATTGGTTGATGCTTTAGGGGCACGATAACTTTGGTTATAATGAAGTGAGAGTGACGAAACTCTGAATATAGATTCATTATATCATTACCTTGACTATATCATTTTCTGCCTGGGCTTAGGAGCGATAAGCAAGTTGATTGCTCAAGACTTTGGAACATAAATGTTTAAACCTGATGTAGATGTTCATTAGGTGAATGTCTTGACTGATTTCAAGCTAAAGCTAAGCAGAGCTAATCAATTTCATTGGTCGATGCTTTTAGACAAGATAATCTTGATTCTATCTGATAGAGAGTGGTGAAATTTAGTGTATAGTTTGTTTGCTCGATACTTTTGAAAAAAATAAATGTGCGATTAATTAATATGCGTCATCTATTTATTTTGGGATTTCGGTGGGGAACATCAGCCTCACTGTTGGCTTGTTCACATATAGTCCGGTGGCTGTAGGGGACAGGGGCGTAAATGTGGGGGGGGGGGGTAGTCGGTCGCAAAATCAGTGCAGTCACTGCAGCCGGTCTCAAAATTATGCATCGGCGACTCAATGAATTAATGAGGTAAACAAACAATGCCAGAATAGATCCCAGGGGCAGGGGCAGGATTGACAGGGGCAGATCTTGAGATTCTGTCCCATTGGCTCACATTTTTGGTCCTCTCTTCCTCAAGACTTTCTCCCAGCAATGACCTCAAATGCTAGGATATTGACTCAATTGTTCAAAATTTTCTCAGGTTGCTCAGTGTTATATGCACAATCATCATATATGACATAAACTTTATGTCAACTTAAATAAAACTGCTTTCCGGAGAGACAACGATCGGCGAACAACTATATAATTATACAATACTGTCTATGTTCTAATGGGACGCTTAATGTTATAGCCAGTATTTCGTTGACATTCATTGTGGGGTGGGATTTTGGATGGCACCCTAGATTTCGAACCACCCAACCCACCCCCTATTCCCAGCTTCTAGATCCGCTCTGCACATGGCCCCTAGAAAACTCGCACCTGTGGTACGCGGTTCCTGACTGCGTCACTCGTACTGGGGGTATGTGCATCAGTCGATCGCATTTTGGCTACCCCCCCCCCCAAAAAAAAACAAACAACAAAATCGCTATGTACGCCCCTGGGGGGGGGGGGGGCAGGTTTTTTGTGTAGATTCCGAATCTGTGTGGTGATCATGCGTTTGAGGAAATTTTGCCTTGGCAGAGGCACTATGGCCTACTCTTATATCGAATTCCAACTGCCAAGGGATCCTTAACGTGCATGCAAATGTAAACACGGGACCTCGGTTTGTCGTCCCTTCTCAACGACTCAACAGGTTTCCTTGGTCAGGCCCTCCGCCCTGCACCACTGATAAGAGGTAACCACGTCGGAAAGTCCAAAAGAACTTTCTCGGCGAAAACACGCGACCACCAAGCTAGCGAGCCAGCGTCTTACCCACTTAGCCACCCTGGCTCCCAGGCATTACTAGGAAACTGCGTGTTGAAGTATTATATTGTAACGCATGAAAATAGTATGTTTATAATTTATGATAAATTATGACAAATTTATGTAAGACCAGACAGCTCTTTATTCAGAGTTCTTAGTCCTTATTCTTAATTCATTGTCCTTAATTCTTCATTTGTTGTCGTAATCGACATTTGTACACTAAAATTAACATTAGTATCTTAAAATCAATATTTGTTTTACAAATCAGACATTTGTCATATCAGATTTGTAAAATGTAATATAATTGCATTTTATATAAAGATAAGATTTATTTTAGAAAATCAAAAAATAGCCTACATTTACATTTCATCAGAAAAACGAAAAACAAATCCGAAACAACAAATTTCTAATTACAAATCTTCAAATACAAATCTTACAAAAAACATTTTTCCAAAAACATTTCTTCTATAACATTTTTCCAAAAACATTTCTTCTATAACATTTTTCCAAAAACATTTCTTCTATAACATTTTTCCAAAAACATTTCTCCAAACACATTTCTCGAAATCCATCGAACCGGTATGAGCGGAAATGTACCTGCCATACAATAAGTCACCATACAATTAAAGAGAGAGAGAGAAAGAAATGGGGTTTCACGTCCACTCGACACAAACTAGGTCATTTCGGGAATAACATATGGTTTAATTTTTTTATTTCAATAATTCGCTTGCGCGTAGAGGTCTTTAGCAGTGGGAGGACTGGAGGACCCGGAGAAAACCCACGGGGTTGGACAGGCGTTCCTACTCCTTGTCACGTACTACCGGGGAATCGAAACCCCGCCAGTTGACTCAATGACAAACCGTATGATACAGCGCGCGCGTGCTAACCATTCGGCCATCCAACCCCCCACACTAAAGGAAAATCGAGCAAGCATATATACAATAAGAAAAATCGCTCGATGACCGCGACTCTAGTGAAACCACGTGGGTGGTATGGCTAATCGGGCTGGGCCTTCGAGAAAGAAAATACATGGAAAGTAGTCTATTTTCAGAAATTAGGTTTTGTCTGATAGCGACATATTTCTTTTCTTTTAATCTCTTCTAAATCATGTAATCATGAATTTGCCAGGGAATAAGTAATATATTGAGAGATAAATAAATAAATACTTTCCACTCATGCATTACACGATAACCCGTATTTTAACTTTTAAATCCCCCCACCCCGCCGGCCTCACTAAGTTAATAGTATTTAGCGTCATCCAACTGTAATACCTTTTTTCAAGCTATGCAAATTTAAATGTGCCAGAATATAATTTACATTTGTGAAAAAGTAAATGAAACTTCTTTTCAGTGGTATTCTGTGTGATGTCTGGAATGTCGTAATATGACCCGTATTTTGACATTTAAGACCCCACGGCTGTAACACTATCTTAGTGGTAACAGAGATCAGTTTCGTAAATAAATGGTTTATTTACATCAGGTAAATAAAACAGCTACATACATACAACAACAATACAGGAACTTAAACTATGCAGGAACTAGTCTACGACAGGAACGTATCAGGACGGTACATAGCTATATTAAAACCACTATTCCGCCAGTCTGCCAAGGCAGCGGCTGAACTCGGGTGAGTCCATACGCCGGTTTCTGTTTTTTCTATCGTCTCCATCTCTCCTCTCCGCTCGTCTGCCTAACTGTCAGTAAACTCCTGATTATTTAGCGCCAGAGAATAGATAAGACCCATAATCATACATACAATTGCATATTCCTTTGAAGTCCTGTGGAGTTTGTACACAGAGCATATGTAGTTTGTAAATGCCATATGCGATTAATTACATGATTAATTAAATCATAGCCTGTTGGTGCCTTAACAGAAGTATATACGAGTTGAAAAGTCAATATAATATATTATCAAAAGCAACTTAGATCAATAAGTTCTATGCACCTAATACCCCGGTCAGAGCGTGTTAAGATCGCCATAAGCGTGGTGGAGACGCCAGATATCGTGCGTTTCCATTGAGATCTATTGTCTTGGCAATGGCGATCATCGGCGTGTATCGCGACTGCACGTGCGTTTCTACCACGTGATCACGACGACTATATAAGCTGGTTAGATTTTTCCAAGCGGACGTTAAATAAAGCTATTTCACACACACAATTCTAACATTTCAAGATGATCATTGCGAAGTCATACTCTACAGTTGTGCGTTTACTAGAAACACGAAGCCAACGAAACGTGCCACCAGAGGCCGAGGCCGCGGCAGTGACCGAGACAGATTACCATCTCGGACAGTATCCACCTCACCAGCTCCAGCCTCATCACCAGCCTCGTCACCAGAGAGGGCCTCCAAGAATGATGTTGCAGTCTTACACCCAGTCAGTGACATGTCAGCGTGATACTCCCATCCAGATTATACCGAGCAAGAAATCTAGGGTCTTGAGTGACATTAATATAGAAGAAGAAGAATCCATGGTTGAACGGTTGAATGAACACCCCCTCTTGTATAACAAAAGGCTGTCTTCATACAAAGACAAAGGGAAGAAAGACAGCTTGTAGTCTGAGCAAGCTACATTGCTGGGCAATGATGATTTTAACATCACGGTGTTGTACCGGTCTATCCGGACCAGGTATGGCCCACTGTTGAAAAAGAAGTCTGGTGCAGGAGCTGGAGAACTAACAGACCGTGACAATATCCACAAAGTCCAACCATGAACAGCTGTCAGTGTAAGTAAATATATATATTGCGCATGCTCTCTGATAAGTATTGTGCAAATGGTGTACGGACATTTATTCTGGAATACCGCCCTGACCACGTTGTACTTATTGAAATTGTGGTCGCAGGCAAAAGTATATTCATATACATGTACATACACTCAGATAACATAAATTTGTACATATCTGTATTATTGTTGATTAAACATACATTATGCAAGATCTAAATCTGCCTATTGCAGGCCTTCCTTTAGCCCTTAAATGTTATATAAACTATTAATAAGACATTTATTAACACGGAAAGACCTTAATCAAATCTCGATGGCATCTTATGTGTCGGATTTTCATTGGATTGGAATCCGTTCTGCTGCTCAACGCTCATTCTTGATTAAATCCAAAAATGGATAACCCAGACTATGTTTTGTATCGTACCGTATCGTAACGACGATAGAGGCTAGGCCTAAAATTCAATCGCTAGAATCTCGGTTCAGCATGAACAATTTGACTGAAATTGTCAGCATACCCCCTTTACATTATCTAGTTTTAAACTATTATAGTTAGAACTGCCAGCTCTTAACCAAATCTTCCATAATGCATCTTTAATAATAAAGTATATTAATGCATTACAACAAAACAATCCAAGTGAATTACAGTTTTAGAACACATGTTAGAACTGAAATATATCTATCTTCGGAATTCGGCTGACCTCGCTTTCTCATTGTGTCTTTGCAGATCAAGGCTAAGCTGACTGCGCAATTGCCTGCAGACGATGACGATAACGGAGAACTGCAAGATCTTGATGAGAACCTATCCATGGCGTCAACTCTGGCGCCCTCCAGGCCTGAGTCTACGGAGGGTTCTGCTGGTGTTGGACGTTCGTCCGAAGCATTCATCATCCAGGGCCACTGCTGGTGACGAGAGGCTCATTGACACACTGGAAGAGAGGGGGCGACACCCGATGCAAGAGAAGCTCATAGATCTGATCAAACCAACAGTGCATCCCACCGAGAGGTCAACATATGGGGAATGGGCAAATTCGGTGATGGAGGACTTCGACAGCTCTCTGTGGAGGCAGTTCCAGCAGGAACACAGTCAGCTACTCTACAAATTTCTGGATATGAATGAGCGTATCCGGGTGGGACTTCCGGGTAGGCCTTCCCAGTGATAGCAGCCTGACCGTGGACAGCATCAGTAATACAGCAACCCGCATCCTGGTTTTTCCAAGAACCAGGAGTGCCCCCAGTGGCAGCCTCCTCCCCGGTCCTGGCCGGTAACAGTGGGGTTTTCACTAACTCCTTCGTGGATGAAATGCACCGGAAACCTGATGGATGCAGAAATGAACTATGAACTATGACTAAAATTAATACTAGACAGTGCTTATTTTATTTTCATATTTTATGTTTCATTTATTTTTATTTTATATTATTACAATCAAAATGTTTGGTGACAATTACATATTAGTTGCAATTTTCACTTAGAATTGTTACATGTATTGTATATTCTCATTTCCAAGCCCTTGAGTTCAGCAATAAATTGGTATGAAGGCAACATGGGCCAGTATACCTCATGTTAGTCAAATGAACTATTGGCATAATACTTGTATTTCAAAGTCTGTGAATGGACAATGTCTATATCATTCGATCTTGCTATGGTACTGACCCAGCTGTTGAGTTAAAGTAGAGCCTTAGCTATTCACGTTGTTTCTTGGCAATAGTGGTATCACTGTTTGGTCTTTTTACTTGGTCGTCATCATGCATATTGGCATGCTGTCCCTGTAAGCTTTGAAATGTATTCGGATCCTGGATCCGTGGAAGAAATGAAGAATAGGCTAATACAAAATAGGACTAGTATTTTATTTAGGAAAATGGCGTCTTGTAAAGGTGACCTTTTGACCTCACTCATTGTAGAATCTAGTGCTAATAATACTCTGTAAATCTTAAAAATTAATACCCCCTATTTCATAGCAAACCCCAACACCCCTATGATCCAGGGACAACATCGTGATCGAATTCTGCATGCGCATCAAGTTGTGAAGGCAGACGCATGTTTCCACAATGAGCCTTGCTGTGTCAGGCACCTGTTGCATGGTCCCTAGTTGAAAATGCCAACGTTGTGCCAGCATCCCAAATCCATTCTCCACTACTCGCCCACCTCTAAATATCCTGTAGTTGCATATCCTTTGCTATTTTATTATGTTACGTTTACGAGACGGGTTTCATCAGATAGGTACGGAGCCCAAAGGCATCATCGGCGAGGATGAAGTACGGTATGTTTCGGTCATCATTCGGTAGCCTTGCCGTCTCCCTTCTTCGCCGTTTGTCTGTCTGTTGTTGCACAATAATCGGTTGTTGTAGTATTAGCAAGTTCTGGATATCTTCTGCCATGATGATGGAGACGACATACACACTGATGTATGAACTTTGGATCATCTGTTTTTATAGCAAGTCGCACATAAAAAGCATGGTCGCCATAGGAGTGTAATGTAAGCTTGGTAACCGCGCCATGACAACGCCATAAAGACTCCAATTTTGTATTAGCCTGTTCTTCATTTCTTCCACGGATCCAGGATCCGAATACATTTCAAAGCTTACAGGGACAGCATGCTAATATGCATGATGTCGACCAAGTAAAAAGACCAAACAGTGATACCACTATTGCCAAGAAACAACGTGAATAGCTAAGGCTCTATTTTAACTCAACAGCTGGGTCAGTACCATAGCAAGATCGAATGATATAGACATTGTCCATTCACAGACTTTGAAATACAAGTATTATGCCAATAGTTCATTTGACTAATATGAGGTATACTGGCCCATGTTGCCTTCATACCAATTTATTGCTGAACTCAAGGGCTTGGAAATGAGAATATACAATACATGTAACAATTCTAAGTGAAAATTGCAACTAATATGTAATTGTCACCAAACATTTTGATTGTAATAATATAAAATAAAAATAAATGAAACATAAAATATGAAAATAAAATAAGCACTGTCTAGTATTAATTTTAGTCATAGTTCATAGTTCATTTCTGCATCCATCAGGTTTCCGGTGCATTTCATCCACGAAGGAGTTAGTGAAAACCCCACTGTTACCGGCCAGGACCGGGGAGGAGGCTGCCACTGGGGGCACTCCTGGTTCTTGGAAAAACCAGGATGCGGGTTGCTGTATTACTGATGCTGTCCACGGTCAGGCTGCTATCACTGGGAAGGCCTACCCGGAAGTCCCACCCGGATACGCTCATTCATATCCAGAAATTTGTAGAGTAGCTGACTGTGTTCCTGCTGGAACTGCCTCCACAGAGAGCTGTCGAAGTCCTCCATCACCGAATTTGCCCATTCCCCATATGTTGACCTCTCGGTGGGATGCACTGTTGGTTTGATCAGATCTATGAGCTTCTCTTGCATCGGGTGTCGACCCCTCTCTTCCAGTGTGTCAATGAGCCTCTCGTCACCAGCAGTGGCCCTGGATGATGAATGCTTCGGACGAACGTCCAACACCAGCAGAACCCTCCGTAGACTCAGGCCTGGAGGGCGCCAGAGTTGACGCCATGGATAGGTTCTCATCAAGATCTTGCAGTTCTCCGTTATCGTCATCGTCTGCAGGCAATTGCGCAGTCAGCTTAGCCTTGATCTGCAAAGACACAATGAGAAAGCGAGGTCAGCCGAATTCCGAAGATAGATATATTTCAGTTCTAACATGTGTTCTAAAACTGTAATTCACTTGGATTGTTTTGTTGTAATGCATTAATATACTTTATTATTAAAGATGCATTATGGAAGATTTGGTTAAGAGCTGGCAGTTCTAACTATAATAGTTTAAAACTAGATAATGTAAAGGGGGTATGCTGACAATTTCAGTCAAATTGTTCATGCTGAACCGAGATTCTAGCGATTGAATTTTAGGCCTAGCCTCTATCGTCGTTACGATACGGTACGATACAAAACATAGTCTGGGTTATCCATTTTTGGATTTAATCAAGAATGAGCGTTGAGCAGCAGAACGGATTCCAATCCAATGAAAATCCGACACATAAGATGCCATCGAGATTTGATTAAGGTCTTTCCGTGTTAATAAATGTCTTATTAATAGTTTATATAACATTTAAGGGCTAAAGGAAGGCCTGCAATAGGCAGATTTAGATCTTGCATAATGTATGTTTAATCAACAATAATACAGATATGTACAAATTTATGTTATCTGAGTGTATGTACATGTATATGAATATATTTTTGCCTGCGACCACAATTTCAATAAGTACAACGTGGTCAGGGCGGTATTCCAGAATAAATGTCCGTACACCATTTGCACAATACTTATCAGAGAGCATGCGCAATATATATATTTACTTACACTGACAGCTGTTCATGGTTGGACTTTGTGGATATGGTCCTTCAGGAAGTCAAACTACTCCAAAATCCAATTGTCACGGTCTGTTAGTTCTCCAGCTCATGCACCAGACTTCTTTTTCAACAGTGGGCCATACCTGGTCCGGATAGACCGGTACAACACCGTGATGTTAAAATCATCATTGCCCAGCAATGTAGCTTGCTCAGACTACAAGCTGTCTTTCTTCCCTTTGTCTTTGTATGAAGACAGCCTTTTGTTATACAAGAGGGGGTGTTCATTCAACTGTTCAACCATGGATTCTTCTTCTTCTATATTAATGTCACTCAAGACCCTAGATTTCTTGCTCGGTATAATCTGGATGGGAGTATCACGCTGACATGTCACTGACTGGGTGTAAGACTGCAACATCATTCTTGGAGGCCCTCTCTGGTGACGAGGCTGGTGATGAGGCTGGAGCTGGTGAGGTGGATACTGTCCGAGATGGTAATCTGTCTCGGTCACTGCCGCGGCCTCTGGTGGCACGTTTCGTTGGCTTCGTGTTTCTAGTAAACGCACAACTGTAGAGTATGACTTCGCAATGATCATCTTGAAATGTTAGAATTGTGTGTGTAAAATAGCTTTATTTAACGTCCGCTTGGAAAAATCTAACCAGCTTATATAGTCGTCGTGATCACGTGGTAGAAACGCACGTGCAGTCGCGATACACGCCGATGATCGCCATTGCCAAGACAATAGATCTCAATGGAAACGCCATAAGCGGTATAATCGCACAATGCGGCTTTTTTCACGTTTGTAATTTTGGGGACATTTTCTTGCGTTGTGTTCACGTTTGTCGGCGCCATGGTCGTATTAAAAACTCTATAAACGCAGTGGGAACTCCTTAAGATCACCATAGGCGCACTGGGTGCCCATGCCGACGTGGTGCAATAATGGTACAATCTTCGTAACATCGCCATGACAACGCCATAAGGACTCCGAACGCTTGGTGGCGTCGTGGCAGACACGCAAGGGTCGTGATGAAGACGGCATGAAGTGGTCGTTGCAAATATTACAATTTTCGTAGCGTTTTTCTTTAGTGTGTACTACGTTCATGGAGATGTTACCACGCTTGTCTCGCGACCCCACCTTCGCGACCCCATCGCTTTCCAGGTCAGATCACAGAACTTTGGCGTTTGTTTTGAACATGATTAAAACAAACGCCGTGACTCGGCGAACATTGGCGACCATGAAGACCACAGCACGATATCTGGCGTCTCCACCACGCTTATGGCGATCTTAACACGCTCTGACGGGGGTATTAGGGGCATAGAACTTATTGATCTAAGTTGCTTTTGATAATATATTATATTGACTTTTCAACTCGTATACACTTCTGTTAAGGCACCAACAGGCTATGATTTAATTAATCATGTAATTAATCGCATATGTCATTTACAAACTACATATGCTCTGTGTACAAACTCCACAGGACTTCAAAGGAATATGCAATTGTATGTATGATTATGGGTCTTATCTATTCTCTGGCGCTAAATAATCAGGAGTTTACTGACAGTTAGGCAGACGAGCGGAGAGGAGAGATGGAGACGATAGAAAAAACAGAAACCGGCGTATGGACTCATCCGAGTTCAGCCGCTGCCTTGGCAGACTGGCGGAATGGTGGTTTTAATATAGCTATGTACCGTCCTGATATGTTCCTGTCGTAGACTAGTTCCTGCATAGTTTAAGTTCCTGTATCGTTGTTGTATGTATGTAGCTGTTTTATTTACCTGATGTAAATAAACCATTTATTTACGAAACTGATCTCTGTTACCACTAAGATAGTGTTACAGCCGTGGGGTCTTAAATGTCAAAATACGGGTCATATTACGACATTCCAGACATCACACAGAATACCACTGAAAAGAAGTTTCATTTACTTTTTCACAAATCTAAATTATATTCTGGCACATTTAAATTTGCATAGCTTGAAAAAAGGTATTACAGTTGGATGACGCTAAATACTATTAACTTAGTGAGGCCGGCGGGGTGGGGGGATTTAAAAGTTAAAATACGGGTTATCGTGTAATGCATGAGTGGAAAGTATTTATTTATTTATCTCTCAATATATTACTTATTCCCTGGCAAATTCATGATTACATGATTTAGAAGAGATTAAAAGAAAAGAAATATGTCGCTATCAGACAAAACCTAATTTCTGAAAATAGACTACTTTCCATGTATTTTCTTTCTCGAAGGCCCAGCCCGATTAGCCATACCACCCACGTGGTTTCACTAGAGTCGCGGTCATCGAGCGATTTTTCTTATGGTATATATGCTTGCTCGATTTTCCTTTAGTGTGGGGGGTTGGATGGCCGAATGGTTAGCACGCGCGCGCTGTATCATACGGTTTGTCATTGAGTCAACTGGCGGGGTTCGATTCCCCGGTAGTACGTGACAAGGAGTAGGATCGCCTGTCCAACCCCGTGGGTTTTCTCCGGGTCCTCTAGTCCTCCCACTGCTAAAGACCTCTACGCGCAAGCGAATTATTGAAATAAAAAAATTAAACCATATGTTATTCCCGAAATGACCTAGTTTGTGTCGAGTGGACGTGAAACCCCATTTCTTTCTCTCTCTCTCTTTTATTGTATGGTGACTTATTGTATGGCAGGTACATTTCCGCTCATACCGGTTCGATGGATTTCGAGAAATGTGTTTGGAGAAATGTTTTTGGAAAAATGTTATAGAAGAAATGTTTTTGGAAAAATGTTATAGAAGAAATGTTTTTGGAGAAATGTTTTTTGTAAGATTTGTATTTGGAGATTTGTAATTAGAAATTTGTTGTTTCGGATTTGTTTTTCGTTTTTATGATGAAATGTAAATGTAGGCTATTTTTTGATTTTCTAAAATAAATCTTATCTTTATATAAAATGCAATTATATTACAATCTGATATGACAAATGTCTGATTTGTAAAACAAATATTGATTTTAAGATACTAATGTTAATTTTAGTGTACAAATGTCGAAATACGACAACAAATGAAGAATTAAGGACAATGAATTAAGAATAAGGACTAAGAACTCTGAATAAAGAGCTGTCGGGTCTTACATAAATTTGTCATAATTTATCATAAATTATAAACATACTATTTTTATGCGTTACAATATAATACTTTAACACGCAGTTTCCTAGTAATGCCTGGGAGCCAGGGTGGCTAAGTGGGTAAGACGCTGGCTCGCTAGCCTGGTGGTCGCGTGTTTTCGCCGAGAAAGTTCTTTTGGACTTTCCGACGTGGTTACCTCTTATCAGTGGTGCAGGGCGGAGGGCCTGACCAAGGAAACCTGTTGAGTCGTGAGAAGGGACGACAAACCGAGGTCCCGTGTTTACATTTGCATGCACGTTAAGGATCCCTTGGCAGTTGGAATTCGATATACGAGTAGGCCATAGTGCCTCTGCCAAGGCAAAATTTCCTCAAACGCATGATCACCACACAGATTCGGAATCTACACAAAAAACCTGCCCCCCCCCCCAGGGGCGTACATAGCGATTTTGTTTGGGGGGGGGGGGGGTGTTTAGCCAAAATGCGATCGACTGATGCACATACCCCCAGTACGAGTGACGCAGTCAGGAACCGCGCACCACAGGTGCGAGTTTTCTAGGGGCCATGTGCAGAGCGGATCTAGAAGCTGGGAATAGGGGGTGGGTTGGGTGGTTCGAAATCTAGGGCGCCATCCAAAATCCCACCCCACAATGAATGTCAACGAAATACTGGCTATAACATTAAGCGTCCCATTAGAACATAGACAGTATTGTATAATTATATAGTTGTTCGCCGATCGTTGTCTCTCCGGAAAGCAGTTTTATTTAAGTTGACATAAAGTTTATGTCATATATGATGACTGTGCATATAACACTGAGCAACCTGAGAAAATTTTGAACAATTGAGTCAATATCCTAGCATTTGAGGTCATTGCTGGGAGAAAGTCTTGAGGAAGAGAGGACCAAAAATGTGAGCCAATGGGACAGAATCTCAAGATCTGCCCCTGTCAATTCTGCCCCTGCCACTGGGATCTATTCTGGCATTGTTTGTTTACCTCATTAATTCATTGAGTCGCCGATGCATAATTTTGAGACCGGCTGCAGTGACTGCACTTATTTTGAGACCGACTATTTTTCTCCCTGGGGGAACTTTTGTTCATAGACAAACATACTCACAACATAATAAGAGTGAAACACAACATTTTGTCAAACATGATAAGTTGACAAGGTTATTTTATACTAAAGTTTTGCGTGAGTAGCGATACGTATGCAGTGAGCACTTATTTTGATACCGACTGCTCTTATTTTGCGATCGACTGCACTGATTTTGCGACCGACTACCCCCCCCCCCCACATTTACGCCCCTGTCCCCTACAGCCACCGGACTATATGTGACTAATCGCACATTTATTTTTTTCAAAAGTATCGAGCAAACAAACTATACACTAAATTTCACCACTCTCTATCAGATAGAATCAAGATTATCTTGTCTCAAAGCATCGACCAATGAAATTGATTAGCTCTGCTTAGCTTTAGCTTGAAATCAGTCAAGACATTGACCTAATGAACATCTACATCAGGTTTAAACATTTATGTTCCAAAGTCTTGAGCAATCAACTTGCTTATCGCTCCTAAGCCCAGGCAGAAAATGATATAGTCAAGGTAATGATATAATGAATCTATATTCAGAGTTTCGTCACTCTCACTTCATTATAACCAAAGTTATCGTTCCCCTAAAGCATCAACCAATCAGATTGCTTATATCTGCCTACCGTAAGCAGACAATGTTCATCATCGAACACCATCAAAAGATTCACCTAATGAATGCCTACACCAAATTTGAACATTCTAGAACGAGAGTTATTGTGTTCTAAAGTTTCGACCAGTCAAATTGCTTATCGCTCTGCTTACCCTGAGCAGAAAATGCTCATAATAAAACTTAGTCATGGTATTGATGTCATGAAACTATACACCAAGTTTCATCACTCTCACTTAATTAGAACTAAAATTATCGGGTCCGAAAGAATCAACCAATCGAATTGCTTATCGCCGCTTACCCGAAGCGGAAAATGCTCATCTTCGAACTCCATCAATGAATTGACCTAATAAACATAAAACTAAGTTTGAACATTCTAGCTCAATTAGAAAGAGAGTTATTGTGTCCCAAAAAGTATGACAGACAGACAGACAGACGAACCCATTTTACTAGTCCCCTGTTTTCTTCGAAAGGCGGCGGACCAAAACTTAACTGCACACTTAAATCGTGGAATACCCACATCTGCCAAAAATCACGAATTTCTAACTTCGCACGCAAGTTATGTCCCCCTAAGAGCATCACTATTCCACACTAAACTTACCTTGTCTGTTTACTATTAGCTCCATTTAAGAACAGACACTATAAGCTAGTTAACCGACATTTTAATTCCTAAATCAACGACTGTAGTCGAAAACTCGAAGTATACTTCGATAATTTTGAAAAATATTCATTTCGCTTCAATTTAATATCATTTAGTCGTTGTGTGTATAGCAGATAGAACCACATTACAAAATACATGTAATATACTATTTTTTGGATAGGCAGCCATTTTGGACAGAGATCTATTCTCGAAAAGATAGATGTCTGTGTGCAGAACGCACGATACTCTACTAAAATCTTAGTAGTCGTCATTACTAGGAAAATGTTTGTCGAATTATTATATTGTAACGCATGGAAATAGTATGGCTATAAATTATAATAGTACGCATGCTTTGCAGGAACAGTTGTGTTCTTAGATTTTTATAGAAAATTCTATTTCAATAGATTTGAATTGCAGTTATCGAATATAATAACGGATATTGTAAACTTTATTATTCGAACAATGTATAACAAATATAAATCAAGATCTTAGCAATACGCAGGTCCCTTTGGCTTTAAAGTTAGACTGAACACATCATTCATTTGTTTATTAGAGCAGAAGCCCAGGGGGTTTTGGGGCGTGTCTGTTAGGGGTAACCCACCGCACAAACTATCTGGCAGTGGTCATTCATGACTCTGTGGTGGCACTGAACAACTCCAAAGCTGTTTTAGGTGGTACAGATTTCAGCTAATCTAGCCTAGCTTTGATCTAAATATTAGATAACTCTTGTCAAGGATACTCCACCACTACAAATGTCTGGCAATTACATAGCTCTGTAATATACTATTCAAAAAAAGTAGGGGATATTTGATTTTTAAGTGTTATTAAAGTCACCTAATGAAACTGACGAAGAAACAAATGACAAAATGAAATGAAGTTCACATTCATCGATTTATTCCAAATGATCGTTAGACTAAGTAAGGCACAGACTCACCATTATAAGGGTAAAATGATACCCGGGGTCAAACAGCAAAGTTACCACAGCATCACAACCAAGTCAGTAACGGGTAAATCCTCCTCTGTTTGCCAAACAAGCATTGATCCGACGTGGCATACTCCTAATGAGACGTCTAAGGTCATTTTGGTCCAGATTGTCCCATTCCTGTTGCAACGCAGCAGCAAGTTCTTGGACATTGGCAGGACGTTGTTGACGTTGACGTAACCTCTGTTGTTGGAGGTAACCTGTAACGATCCTGGCCCTGTGACATCTTGCGTTGTCATCCTGGAAGATGAAACGGCGGCCATGACGTCGTGCGAACGGCACAACATGGACTGCCAAGATGTTGTTCCGGTAGTACTGGCCTGTAACACGCCCTGCAACAACATGTAAAGCCGTTCTTCCAGCAACAGTGATGCCTCCCCACACCATAACAGAACCACCCCCAAATCGATCATGTCTGATGACGTTAACGTCTTGGAAGCGCTCGTTTCGACGACGCCACACCCTCCTACGTCTGTCCAAAAAATCAACAGTGAACCTTGACTCATCTCAAAACATCACATTGCTCCAGCGTCGATTATCCCAGTGTTGACGATCCCTACACCAACGACGTCTTGCCTGAATGTGATGATCTCTCAAACAAGGGATCACGCGAGGACGTCGGGCGCGAAGGTGACCCCTATGCAGTCGATTCCGAATCGTCTGGCCACTCACTCTCACACCAGTGTCTGTTTGAAGACGAGCGCTGATCTGATTTGCTGTGATGACACGATTTCTCAAGGCCAAGGTACGGATAAATCGATCCTGGGCTTGAGTTGTCGACCTGAGCGTGGTCTGTCCTGTACAGATTGTGTATCACGGTATCTGGACCATAGCCTGCTTATGACAAACTGAGAAACATTCATCGTCCGCGCCACAACCGCCTGTGTTGTGCCGATCTGTAGCATGCCAAGGGCACGTAACCTTTCATTTTGGGTAAGCCGACGCATATCAAAATTTGTTTTCTGGTCACTAAAACAATTAAACTGATGTTTCCACCCTGGAATTCAATGCCACAATGACTGTAACATTCAAAGTCAGAGTCGTGCAAATCTTGGGTTGGACCCCCATGATGATCCCAAGCATCACCTGCATTCCATGCGGTAGCTATTGGTGCGTTTGGGCGTCACATGTAACTGGAAATGTTTCTTCTGTTAGGTTCTATAGTGACTTTTTTCGTAGTCATTTGCATATTTTAGTATTATGCCCCCAAAATCAAATATCCCCTACTTTTTTTGATCGATTTGGGGGTGGTTCTGTTATGGTGTGGGGAGGCATCACTGTTGCTGGAAGAACGGCTTTACATGTTGTTGCAGGGCGTGTTACAGGCCAGTACTACCGGGACAACATCTTGGCAGTCCATGTTGTGCCGTTCGCACGACGTCATGGCCGCCGTTTCATCTTCCGGGATGACAACGCAAGATGTCACAGGGCCAGGATCGTTACAGGTTACCTCCAACAACAGAACATCACCACATTACCTTGGCCAGCACTGAGTCCCGACCTCTCCCCCATCGAGCATGTCTGGGACATGCTTGGACAGAGGTTACGTCAACGTCAACAACGTCCTGCCAATGTCCAAGAACTTGCTGCTGCGTTGCAACAGGAATGGGACAATCTGGACCAAAATGACCTTAGACGTCTCATTAGGAGTATGCCACGTCGGATCAATGCTTGTTTGGCAAACAGAGGAGGATTTACCCGTTACTGACTTGGTTGTGATGCTGTGGTAACTTTGCTGTTTGACCCCGGGTATCATTTTACCCTTATAATGGTCAGTCTGTGCCTTACTTAGTCTAACGATCATTTGGAATAAATCGATGAATGTGAACTTCATTTCATTTTGTCATTTGTTTCTTCGTCAGTTTCATTAGGTGACTTTAATAACACTTAAAAATCAAATATCCCCTACTTTTTTTGAATAGTATATATAGGAGAAAATTGGTACACTTTTCAGCTAGGTTGACCCCCTGGGCTCCCGGTCTATAATTATCATTTGAGAAATTTATAGAAATTCTGCCAGTGCCTTTATAATCCCAAACGCGTTGCGGCGTTGATGGAACGAAAGATGCACGTGACGTTATTTTCTACCTAAATAAATACTAGCGATTAAAACGCAATAAGTAAAACAAGAGATTTTCGGAAAATCTGACTTTTCGGGAAAACGGGTAAAGTAATAATTATTATTTCATCTAATTGGCAAAACAAAGTCCCCAAAACCTAATAAAACACTACGTTTACCTTCCATTTGATTGAAAACGACGAATTTGTACTGAATTGGCTATAGATTAAAACATTTTGTCTGGAGGCACCCTACTTTGTGCAACATTTTTCGGGCATCGAATTTTATTTGTGAATGCAGCTGCAACAGTCTGATTAGATGATTGGTAATCTGGTCGTTTTGGGTACAGAATCATTGGACTACTTTGAAGTTACTTTCCCCACGGACCAGAATAGCAGAAAAATGCATTAAGCTATATTAGATCACTTTTAAGTTGCTGTATTCACGGCCGTCAAATTTTCCAAATCTTGGGGGCACCGCTCTGTCGCCTTTCGCAGACGACCTGCGCCGCCGTCTGTAACCCAAAATATTTTCGGGCATTCCGGGTTCTGCCCCCCCCCTCCAACACCAAACAGTCATCGAGCACGTACGCCTATGACAATGAGTATAGTACCCGGCATATGGATGGTGCCCCCGTATAATAGGCCTTAGTATAGGCCCATCGTAGTCTACAAATAGTTGGCCCACTGATGGATTTGCTCAAGAACCCTCAGGTAGGTAACCCTTGTTCTGATTACACATACTTACTGTTTATTACTTTGCTTTTGTCGCCTCTCGAGTTATTCACGTTGCTACTATGACTGTCTGTCTCGGCATCTACAGTCTGGTTTTCTGAATCTGATTCATCCTGAAGACGGTTTGTGTTTCTTTTCCGTGGATATAAATACCATGTAAGAAACAAAATGACCAATAGAAGGAAAATATGATCAACCGCTCTTAATACCCAGTACATAATCCACAAAGACATTTTGACTCACTGATGCTGTCAAGGATGGAGTTATCTTCCCAATGTTTAACACCATGCAGTCTCAACCTGGATCTGACAATAAAAATTATGCTTTAGTTTAATATGTCATTCGTTTAAATCGAAACGCAATTATTACTGACACGTAACAATTGTCAAATAGGATATATCACTATTTGGACCCCCCCCCCCCGCTCCCCAACACATTATTTCTTAACCTTATTCTTTTTTATGGATTGCCAATCATTTAGTAGAATTGTAATTTACTTCAATACATCCATGACGATTTTCCCAAATCCAAGAGCGACAGCTTAATTCCTACAATTTAGTAAATGGCAAATCTATCACAAGTTGTCATGATCTCAAATCAGTTTCTCTATAAATATTAGTAATTCTCTCAAACCAATGATGAAATGATCTATATGTGACACTGCTCCAACAAATTATCTCAAAACACAATCATACATATAATACAAAACCAACACATTTCAGTCAACACCACTTTAACAGAATTAGCTAAGCTGGTTGTATGTTGACATATGTCGCCATAGAGTATTTGAGAAATACATCCATGGGGCGGTCTAGGAAAAAAAGTCCCTCTTGTCTTGAGTATAAAATAATCAACAAACCTACATGTACCTGTTGTTGAGGTACAGCAGTTTAGCTATAGTGGTACAATATCTGTATAAAATTGTGTATTTGGGGTCTCCGCTGACATTATGTCAATGAATCGTGGTACGGATGTAAAGGGGAACCAATTTAGAAAGAGTACACATCTACCCTATCCTTGGATCCGAACAGGTACCAATTTTACCTTGAACGCCCTCATTTGAAATTTGACCCGACATGTCTAAGGGAGGTTGTGACACTCACCTTAATTCCTAGGTCTAGAATCCATAGCATACCCCAGAGCTCACCCCACCGTTTTAGAATGTCTGCCATTACAAACAGACTTAAACAAATGGCTACATTATTGTTATATTAAAAGTGGTCGATTTCACCTTTTCAATTTGTTGGAGATCCTCTTTTTACGAAACAAGTCTGTCCGGATCCAGTTCCAATGGAGGAGGAAAAGAGTCCTCTTTCATTAGAAATAATCAAATGAACGGAAATTCTAACCTTTCTAATATGTTGAAATCTGACTTTTACAACCCAATTAGATGTGTATAACCGATCCACTTTTGTAGCTTGTCTGCAATCCTCTGTTCGATTAACAATTGTATGTAAGGCTTTATACATTTCAAAGGATCGCCTTTCAAGCCTCATAGTTATATAATTATGTGGTTGTTAGAATATGCACGCTACAATGCACAATCTCTGTATAAACATTATAACCCTTACAATATATTCTTTCAAACTGCTCAATTAAAAATTATGCATTAAAGTTATATGTTCTATAGGCCATTGTCTTTTCCAATCCGAACATTATTGTGACAATGAATTAAGATTACTGGGAGGGGAGAAAGATGGGTTGGAGCAATTGAAGTATTCAAATAGAAATGTAGCATATTTTAGTCTTGAAACAAGCAGGTTACTAAATTGTATAGGAATCAGATTGTAAGAACCGACAAGAATAGTTTGTTGTCGATATCTCTTACAGTATTGCAATCATTTATATGCTATCTAACTCAATATTACCCATAATATTACAAATGTAAAACACGAAATACAATTCAATAGTGGTCCACTTCATTCAAAAATGTTATCTTTATAGGCGTATGGAGCGGAGACGGGCAAAAACAATATTTTTCGAGCGATCATCAAATATTTCGGGTAAAGATGAAAAAAGATAAAATTTGAGTCGATATAAAAGGAAATATATGAAAATTATTCCACCCCGCAATGTATATGCCAGGAATCGAATATTGACACCAAACACTAGTACTTAATCAAAATTATCACGTCGTCCCATTTCCCCCAACAAAAATGGCCGCCATCTTGGAAATATCTTCACGAAGTGATGGAAAACGTCAGAAATATAGTCATTACCCCTGTCAATACCAATAGAGTGCCAAATCACAATTGACATGTCGATAACATTATAAATAACTTGAAAAACAGTAAGTTGGAATATTATCGCAAAATGGCTACCTTTCAAATAATGGCGACCTACTCAACATTGTTTTTTGTCATCAAACATCAAAACCTACAAACTAAAGCTTGTTCCACGATTTCTACCCGAGACTGGAGCTGGTGGATGAGGCCAAGTACCATCCCTATATATACAAAAAGGTCGTTGTAGTGTGGCGATAACAACCGCTTGAAGGTGGTGGGGAAGTGGCTGTAAATGAAATACTTGTTAAGAGACCCTCGTGGCATAGATTATGTTATCAACTGACTTCCAATCTGAATGTAGAACTAGCATGTGGAATGCTATTACGTTGGAAACATAAAGTATGTCATCACTTACACAACGACGTGGCCGGCTACTTTGACATCACTGCCACCAGTTCTTTCAATGGTGATAGCAATGATGTCATAGATGACGGGTCCCGTCGTCCTTTAAGTGATGATATGGTATATTTTGCTGAACGACTTCTGCCACACCCAGCTTGGGGTCAGTTGATAATATGCCACGAAGGTTTCTTAAAGCAAGTACATGTATTACTATTTCATTTGCAGTCCTTGTTTTTATTTCTTTGTATACTGCTTTATGTTTAATATCATATATTCCTGTGCTACTTTTTGATTTTTCAAAAGTTGTAAGTCTCACATTTTTAACTATTGTTAATTTTGTATCTATAATTGACAGACAACATAAACTGAAAGTCTCGATGGCGCCACCAAATCTTAAAATCAGACTGGAGTCCAAATGATGCAACACGATCGACCAAGTAAATGTGTTATTTTCCTCGAAAATCGATATTAGCTCAGCGATCAACTTGGATAAGGAATTTTCATGCTAAATGCCAAAAGCTAATAGATAGCAGAACTTTATCCAGAAACCTTTTCAGTAATGTGTTGAGAAAACGTCCTGCCACAAACGCCGGCCATCTTTGAAATCATACTCAACGCAGTATATCGTTTGATTATACCTAATCCTACTTAAGTCTGCAAATTTCTGTTCCAAATTATGACTGGCCAATAGTCCGATTAATAGCTAACTGCGTAACAATATAATTACGCTTTAAACAGAGCTACAAATTGGACCAAATATGTTTACATGAGGTTACGCCATGACTCACGATTTTATTATGCCCAAGTAACCAGTGCATAGCCCAATTAACTAATTGCGTGACAAACGAAACTATCAAAACGAATACAATGCAAGCCATACAGTTTGGAGACGAACAATACTTTCGCCGTTTATTTTAGCTTAAATCATTGTCCAAAGTTTTAGGGAAGACCCCAGATTAAACGAAGGACTGTCGTGTTGCTGTACTTGGGATAGATTTGATTGAACGTTAAGAATAGACACACTCCCTCAAAAGCTCAAGTATCAGAAGCCAATCCAGCAATGACCAGAGAGGGATTTCTCGGGCCAATGCTTCAGGAATATGCTTGGAAAACTGCTAAATGAGAGAACATACAATCTAATCTGCGCCCCGAAAACATATATTGACACAAAACACAACTACTAATCAAAATCAGCACATCGCCCAATTTTCCCGCCACAAATGGAAGCCATATTAGGAATATGCTAAATATATGTTAACATGTAATCAATTTTACACAAATTTAAACGGCAGAAATGGAATTTGTGCCCCCGAAAACATATATATAGACACTAAAGACGACTACTTAATCAATATCAGCATATCATTACATTTTCCCGCCACAAAATGGCCGCCATGTCGGAAATATGCAAATAGTTAAACATATGATCATGTTATACAGTTGTAAGTGACAGAAATGGAATTTGTGCCCCCAACAACGTAGATATTGACACCAAACAATACTACCCAATCAAAAGCAGCACATCGTCCGAGTTTCCAGCCGAAAATGGTCGCCATCTTGGAAATATCTTCATGAAGTGATGGAAAAAAATCAATCTGAAATATAGTCACGACCGCTGCTAATATTAATACATTGCCAAATCACCGTTGATATGTCGATAACATTATAAAAAAGGTGAAAATAAAAAAAAATAAGTTGGAATATTATCGCAAAATGGCTACCCTCAAATAATGGCCACGGATACTATGAAGATCTACCACGACAAAATGCCAACATTGGTTCTTTGTCATTAAACATTAAAAACTTCAAAATAACGCTTAATCCACGATTTCTTCCTGGAAAGCCGACGGGTGGGAATTATGTAACAAACCGAATCGGACTATTGTCACTTGTTCGGATTGGACAAAGAAGCAAAGTTCTGTGTAAAACATTGGACAAAGGAGCAATGATCTGTGTAAACCTTTGACAGCACAATAAAGATTCCATCACAGTTGCAAATGTAATTTGTGTATCTGTAAGTCCATTATGTATTTTTTAGGTCTTGTTAAAGGATCAATCTCGGATATATTCTTAGTAAATAAAACTGCTTATTCTGTGTGATGTGTAATTATCCCCCGCCTTTCGAAGAAAGCGGGGAACTATTAAAATGGGTTCGTCCGGCTGTCTGTCCGTCACAATATTTGGAACACAATAACTCTCCTTCTAATTGAGCTAGAATTTTCAAACTTGGTGTGGGTGTTTAATAGGTCAACAATGCCTTTATGGAGTTCGAAGATGAGCATTTTCTGCTTAGGGTCAGCAGAGATAAGCAATTTGATTGATTGATGCTTTGGGACACAACAACTTTAGTTCTAATTAAGTGAGTGACGAAACTTGGTGTATAGTTTCATTGTATCAATACCTTGACTAAGTTCGATAATGAGCATTTTCTGCAGAGCGATAAGCAACTTAATTGGTCGAGACTTCGGAACACAATAACTCTCCTTCTAATTGAGCTATAAAGTTCAAACTTAGTGTAGGTGTTTACTAGGTCTTTGCCTTGATGGAGTTCGAATATGTGCATTTTCTGCTTAGGGTAAGCAGAGATAAGCAATTTGATTGGTTGATGCTTTGGGACACAATAACTTTAGTTCTAATTACGTGAGAGTGATGAAAGTTGGTGTATAGTTTTATTACATTAATACCTTGACTAAGCTCGATAATGAGCATTTTCTGCTCAGGGTAAGCGGAGCGCTAAGCAATTTAATTGGTTGAGACTTTGGAACACAAATAACTCCCATTTTAATTGAACTAGAATGTTCACACTTGGAGTAGGTGTTTATTAGACGAATGTCTTGATGGAGTTCGATGATAAACATTGTCTGCTTACGGTAAGCAGAGATAAGCAATCTGGCTGGTTGATGCTTTAGGGCCAATAACTTTGGCTTTAATTAAGTGAGTGTGATGATACTCCGAGTAAAGATTTATTATATCATTACCTTGATTAAGTTCGATGATGAGAATTTTCTGCTTAGACTAAGGAGCGAAAAGCAATTTGATTGGTCAAGACTTTGGAACATAACAACTCTGGTTTTAATTAAGGTAGAATGTTTAAAATTGATGTACATGTTCATTAGCTGAATGTCTTGACTGAGTTCAATGATAGCTAAGCAGAGCTAAGACATTTCCTTGGTCGATGCTTTGGGAAAAGATAACTTTGATTCTATCTGATAGAGAGTGATGAAACTTAAAGTATAGTTGATAATCAATTTGATTGATTGATACTTTTGAAAAAAAATGAATGTGCGATTAATTAATATGTGTCATCTATTTATTTTGGGATTTCGGCGCGGGGGACATCAGCCTCATTGTTGGCTTGTTTTTATAGAATAAAACTGGTTATGCCGTGGAGGGTGTAAGTTTTATTGAATAAAACTGGTTATTATGTGTGGACTGCTCTTAGAAACCTGCATGCTAATACTGTACAACAATCTGACAATGTACGATATTTGTTAACGAAATACAAACGCGATTTTCACGTCGAGCGGGGTGGGGTGGGGGGTAATCTTGTCTGCTACTACTACCTTGATTGTTTATTCTTTGCTTTCACAAAAGTGATATTTCAGACACATAACACTCTCGGTATGTTTACAAATTTTATAATTTTGTGATTGTCAGTATCCCAGTTAATTTTATACGTTGTTCCTGGATATCTGGCAGATTTGCTTGACTGTGAACCATTTTGTTTAAATTGTCTTACGGAAGTTACTGTGGCTCAATGAGTTGGGCGCTGGCTCGCTAACTTAGAGATCCCGTTGTCGATCCCTGTGTTGGCCGCAAATGTTGGTCAGACTTTCCGGTTTGGTTCTCCATTGTCAGTGATGCAGGACGGGTGACTGGCAAGGTATCACATATAGTCGTTTGAATGGGACGAAAAACCGAAGTCTCTGACAGATTTTTCGTGAACCTAAACAAATCATTGACAGATCGTCCCTTGAGTAAGATAAGGTCGTAAGTGACAAAATCTGAAAAAATCACTTTTTGTTAAAAAAAAGAGACTAATAATACTATATCTATCTTACACTAGAAAATGGTCACAATAGAAGGTTTTTTAAGTGCATTATGGGTAATTAAGAAAAGGTCGTAAGTGTTGAAGTTCACCATAACTTCCCTGTAATAAGGTCGTAAGTGCATGTGTGAGTAAGATAAGGTCGTAAGTGAACACTGCGCATGTGCAATGGCGACTTCCTGTAAGGCTTAAAAAATGGCTGCCTTGAAGAACACAAAAGGTTTTATGAACTCTACACAGGCAGTAGCTGCAGTGCTTGATTCAGATACAGAATCTGATGCCGAAGACTCATTTGGTGATGAATATAGACCAAATGTGTCAGAATTAAATCAGGAATCAAGCAGTGAAGAAGGTATTTTTTTTAAATTTTAGCTTACTATGACATTTGAAGTCAAGGTCAATGAAGTCAGCCTTGATAAAATATATTCTTTTTTCTGAATTATGTCAAATTTGCATACGTGGGTGTGATTTATAGGAGTTCTCAAGCTTATATATTATATTCTTTAGGGTGATCGGGGACTAGGGTTTAGGGGATTAAGTAAACAAAAAAAATGGGGAGGGAGGGTATTAGTTTTATTTAAGTTCAGGTAAAGAATAAGAGATGACATTGTGATGGGGGTGTTGGTTAGTTTTATTAAAGTTTTGGTAATAAATACACTGGTTTAGTAAAATATTGCAATGAAATAGGGCATATTGGGGGGGGGGGGTGGTTAGTAAGTATGGGTAAAGAATAG
The DNA here is from genome assembly GCF_932274485.2 of Patella vulgata. Lineage (NCBI taxonomy): Eukaryota > Metazoa > Mollusca > Gastropoda > Patellidae > Patella > Patella vulgata. Next base: position 10,375,865 of record NC_065883.2, read on the forward strand.
AGCAGGTATTGCTTAGTCCTAAATTGAATGTTTCATCTTTATTTTACCGTCGTAAACTGTCCACATATAATTTGACTGGTTTATGATCTCGCCAGCCATGATGTGACCTGTTACATGTGGCACGAAGGTGTTGCCGGACGTGGAAGTTGTGAGATTTCAAGCAGTATCAGCAATTACCAATAGAGGTTAAGCGTGTAATTTTGTACTCAGATACATGCTCCGGTCAGAACCGGAATCAGTTTTTTACAGCCATGTGCTTACATGTTATTAAGGACTTAAACATAGATTGCATTGATCATCTGTATATGGAGTCCGGTCACAGTCAAATGGAGTGCGACTCATCACACTCGACCATCGAGTATGCTTTTAGAAAACAGGATGTTTACAGCCCTTTAGATTACTATCGTATCGTAGCCATGGCAAGACGTGAAAATCCATTTGAAGTAAGGCTCCTGTCTACCAAGGACATAACCGATTACAAAACATATAGTAGACAAATCATCCGAAATCGAAGCAAAGATGTGGACGGAAATACAATTCAGTGGTTAAAGTTGAAGTGGATGCGATATTTAAAATCATCCCCAGACACCGTTTACTTCAAGTATGATTATGATGCTGAATTTAAAGCTATGCGAGTAAACCAAGGTCTACGGATAGATTCAGATATTACTTTAAAACCCTTGTTTCAAGAGGCACCTCTTATCTCAAAGGCAAAGTATGATGATTTGAGGTTCCTATGCACCTCCTTAACAATACCTCGAGATTACCATTCTTTTTACGAGAAGCTCAATTTTGATGGCAAGATAGTTGATGCCCTGACTGAACCCGATGCAGACGAAACTGGCCCAGCTGATTCCGAATTTGAATAGTTATTAAATGTTATTACCTTTATGGTTATCTGTTAAAACATTTGAAATATATGTGAAATTTGTTTGTTAACATTTTTCTGTTAATAAACTAATGTTTTGACACTTGTAATCTTTTCGATGTAGGCCTATTGTTCAATAATAAAAGGTCGTAAGTGTTCCTAACTAGTTTCATTTTCTACAAGTATTGAGTAAAGTAAGGTCGTAAGTGAAATTTTGAGCAGAAAACACCCGAAAACCGGTGTGTGATATTTGCATGTTAAACTGTTAGAGGAGTTATGGTTAAGTGTTAAAAAGCTAAAAAAAATTTATTAAAACATCATTTAGTGATGTTATTTTGAAACCTTTAAATGCGATTATCTCGAAATGAAATAATTGTCACTTACGACCTTATCTTACTCAAGGCACGAGATGGAATTTGATATTGGATTATGCCGTAGTGCTGCTGTCTGGGCAAAATATTCCTAGCACACTGTATGGAGCCATCACAACGGTGCAGTAATAGACCCATTTCATTTCATTTCGAATCGTCTAAAATAGAAATGAAGCAAATATTTATGATTTCTTAAGTTTGTTTTTTTGTGTCCTTTCATTCTCTTAAAAAGGCTCATCTAAAGATTTTATAAAGACGATTGTCAGTGACAATGGCTTGTTTATATCCGGGACAGAGGATTTCGAATGTTGCGAGATTTCCAAGTCATAATATCTTTGCAAATGCTTAATGAATTACACAGTTCGTGGAGACTTTCATTGATAAACGATTGTTTAGAAAAACAATTGGACATTAATAGCCCAAAATCTCGGATGAGTTAGATTGTGGCATATGTCACCTCCCTTGATTGTATAAAGCATTGGGAAATTGCTACAATTGGAGTGAAATTGCTCGATATTTGCTGAGCTATTAACAAAAGATTTAATGTCGAATGTTATTAAAACCAGCGGCTGCCAGGCAGGATACGCCCACTTTTTGCAAGAGATGGATAGGGAACAAACTAAAAACAAAAACGATTTTTTGTACATCAGGGCCATAATCCAGAAAGTTATGGTCTGAAATGCGCAAATATCAAAAGCGACTGAGATATTTGGAATATAAAGATATATTTTAAGTTTCATCGAAATTGGATAAAAATTGTGACCTCTAGAGGGTCCATAACCTTTGTATTACATACTTATACACAATTTGCGTACAAAGAGCGGCCATTTTGTCGGGCAGTTTCATTTCGATTTTCCCGAAATTCCTGTACAACCTCCATTACGGTGGAATGGTGATATATCTAAACAATTTTTAAAATCGGAAAAAAATTGTGATCTCTAGAGAATCCACAAGCTGAAAATGCGATTTTTCGACCAATCAGGGGACATAATCCTGGAAGTTACGTTCGGATATGTGTTATTATCAAAAGGAACCAAGAAAAACATATATTTAAAGTTTCATCCAAATCGGATAAAAACTTTGGCCTCTAGAGTGTCCACAACCTTGATATCATATTTTTACACTATTTGCGTACAAGGGGCGGCCATTATACGTCCGTCAGTTTTGATCCGATTTTCACGAAATTCAAACTCAACCATATTAGTGTATAACTGTGATATATTCACACATTTTTTTTTAAATCGGATACAAATTGTGACCTCTAGAGGGACCACAAGCTAATAACGCGATTTATCGTACAATCAGGGGCCATAATTCAGGAAGTTACAATCCGGTATGCGTGAATATAAAAAGGAACAAAGACCTGTATGGTGGCCCATGGTCGCAATAGCGTTTTTGGGGTTATTTTTTGTATTTCATTTAAAATCATAAAAAATAAAGGTAAAAAAAAAGAAACATTTTTTTTCTTTTGTTTTACAAAATAAAAAAAAATCTTTTTAAAATTTAAGCAAAAAAAAAATCTTTTTAAATTAAAAAGAAAAAAAAAAATCTTTTTAATAAATCTTTTTAAATTAAAAAGAAAAAAAAAATCTTTTTAAAATTTAAGAAAAAAAAAAATCTTTTTAAAATAAAAAAAATCTATATAAAAAAAATTAATAAAATATTTAAGATTAAAAAAATCTATAAAAAAAATAAGTGAAATAGAAAAAATCAAAAAAAGAATTCTGCACGTGGCCCATCGTCGTAATAGTGTCTTGATTATCCAGACTCAGTATAAAATCAGCCTTTGACAGCTATCATTAGACTCGAGTGACCAGAAATACCTCGTGGCCCATTGCTGCTATAGTGTCTCGATTATCCTATGTGGCATAACTCGAGCGACAAGAAACGAGTTTGTAGTTATCTCCCCTTCCGAAAGGAAAAAGGTAAACAGACATCAACACGTGAAACACAATTTTTCCACCCATGACGTCTATGGACTTGGATATATGTATTTATACATATGCAAGTCAATAGAAATGTATAATTAATAGACTATAAAAGCCTAGCGTCATTTAGACTAGTTTATCCAGTCTAACTAGAACTAGGCCTACATACATAATAACGTTTGAAGTCATTGACTTTAATGACACCATTCGGCCTACTAGTGCGCAAGGCCTATTCTCCCCTCAAAAGGCTTATGTAATGTTTTTAAAACACTTGGTCTCCCTGAGGTTGAATTTCAAAAGTAATTAACAACTTTGAAACTAATCCTCGAAGTATAGGCCTACTACTACTAAGTAGCCGGGGGGGGGGGGGCGAATGGTTAGCACGTGCGCGCTGTATCATAAAGCCTGTCATATCATAAAGCCCGTCATTGAGTCAACTTGCGTGATTTCGAATCCCCGGTTGTACGTGACAAGGAGTAGGGTGATCTGTCAAACATCGTGGGTCTGTCGTTCAGATTATCCTGTGTGGGATCTATGAAGAACGTATGGTATAGACTCGAGCGACAAGTAACTAAAATCTATTAAAATTAAATTTTAAGTTACAATCGATCTTCGTGAAACGCATAAATTTAAAATTTCACTTTGATTTTAAAATCTATGTTAGTGATTTTAGCTTCAGTGTTTGTGAAACCCCTGCTCTCCCTGAGGTCATCGCTAGTCCCCCGCTACGACCACAGGAACGGGTAAGAGGTGCGAAAGTGCGATGGCGCACAACATCAATTTCAAAGACAAAATAGAGCATGATAGCCTACGTGGACTTCGTCTGGGGCCTGTTTTACTAAGATAAAATTCAAATTTTAGTATTTGATTGGATAATATTAGATTTATTTTAGTGCTTAGCCAATCAAAATTGAAGTATCTACAATTATGTTGACGTGAGATAACTACAGACTCGTTTCTTGTCGTTCGAGTTTATACGTTCTTCATAGATCCCACACATGTTAATCGAGATACTACTGCAACACTGGGCCACAAAATGTTTTCTGGTCGCTCTAGTCTAATGATAGCTGTATACTGGGTCTGGATACTCAAGACACTATTGCGACGATGGGCCACGTCGGGAATTATTTTTTATCTTTTCTTTTTCAATTTTTTTTTTTTTCATTTAATTTTTTTTTTAATATTATTTTTTTTTTTTTTTTTTTAAATATATTTTATTTTATTTTTTTATATATATATAGATTTTTTTTTTTCATTTTAAAAAGATTTTTTATTTTTAAATTTTAAAAAGATTTTTTTTTTGTAAATTTTTAAAAAGATTTTTTTTTTTAAATTTTAAAAGATTATTTTTTTTATTTTGTAAAAATAAAAAAAAAAATGTTTCTTTTTTTTTGTACTAATATTTTTATTATTTTAAATGAAATACCAAAAATAACCCCAAAAAACGCTATTGCGACCATGGGCCACCATAGACCTGTGATATATTCACACGTTTTTTTTAAATCAGAAAAAAAATATGACCTCTATAGGGACCACGAGCTCAAAACGCGATTTTTCGTACAATCAAGGGCCACAATTCAGGAAGTTACTATCCGATATTCGCGAATATCGACAGGAACCAAGATCTTTGGGTTATAAACATGCATTTCAAGTTTCATCAAAATCGGATTAAAATTGTGACCTCTTATATGTCCACAAGCTATACACGTGATTTTTCGTACAATCGGGGGCCATAATCCATGAAGTTATGGTCCGATACATGCCAATATCGAAAGGAACCGAGATCTTTGGGAGATAGACCTGTATTTCAAGTTTCGTCAAAATAGAATAAAGATTGTGAACTGTAGAGTGGCCACAAACAAATTGTGGACGGACGGCCGGACAAACAAAAGCAAAAGAGAATTCCTTCGACCTCATTTCGTCTTACTCCAGGTCCGTCGAAGATACGAATAGCCAAGTGATCACGCTTCAAGTTTGATTTGTAATTAATAACGCTGTAAAATGACCAATTTAATTACATTGGAAGGTTATAATGATCAAATAAAGTCTCGTTGGCAATAAAAACGACATGAAGTGTTAGAACTAGCGAGTATTGTGAAATGATAGACGAAATGTCTTGAACGTGAAAACAACATGGCTAGTGAGAAACCTATATACTGTAATATATTGTCACAGTAGTAAGACGTTTTATTTCAATCCCTTCAGGTGCCTGTGATCCATGTGTAAGATATCTTTCAGAATTTTCTTTTCGTCCACATTTCGATTTTTTCTCCACACAGTATTTATAGCCCAAGAGTTCCTTTGTAAAGTATCTTTGGGTACAGCCCACTTAACACAGTCGGTCAAATTCTTCTCTAAACATACAGAAAACCTTCACGGTTCACTGTCAGTTAATCGGAAAAAATTGCCTTTTAATCTATATTTTCTTCAGTATATTCATTAGCAACTAGTAGAACTTAGTCGGGATTTGCAATCACACCAATTCCACCTTCAATCTGTTGGCTAAAAAGGGTTGATTATTCGTCTAAGAGCTTATTACTATCCATTTTGTTTTTGCTTTCAATTCAATTGAACCTATATTTACTTCAAAATGGCGACACGGTATTTGGGGTATAAATATTGCATCCTCATGATTAGTTCAGTAATTTTTGTTATTTGGCGGAAACTATCGAACAATTATCCAATCATTGTTGACTTTTATTGAAAGAATCCATTTAATTTAAGGGTGATTAAAACTATGACGTTGTAGATTCATACTACGCGATGGTGAAAAGGCCACTTCGCATTGCCCGCTCTCACTAGGATGTTGCTAAAACGCGAACGAAACCATAGAGAAAACACCTGACTTTCATACATTATTTCTATAACCCCAATGTCATTCCGGATGTATACATTAAATATTGCAGAATCAACGTTATTTTTTCTTATCAATCCCATAGTTTTACCATAAATTCTTTATTTTAAACACACAGTACAAACTTATAAAATAATAAAAGTAATTTAAACTAGAACTTCTAAAGAGTACTGACGTGTTTTAATATGTCGCGTCACGCCTTGTCACTACAACATTCAAGTTATAACATAAATGATTGAGTATAGTAATATCCAATATCTAATAAAGTGGAAACACCTATTATTTTAAACTCTTACTAAAACCGGAAGTTATACTTCATGACCAAACTTTTTTTAATATTAATTGTTAGTAGATATTAGGGTCATGGAACGATTAGGTCACCATTTAGATGGTGAAAGGTCGAACAAACTTCAAAGAAAACCCGGAAGTAAACAAAATCGAAATTCAAAAATCGGCTCCCTAAGGATTGTTGCCATTTAGAGTAGTTTCAATACAAAATACGTTTTCGAAAATCGGAATTAAAATGGCTGCTGAATATCGATTTCAATGTTTTTTTTGTAAAATCCAATAATGCGACCAAGCGATTGAAAATGTTATGAAACAAGGTCTTTGAAAATGAAAGATAATATCTGAGGCTAACACCACCATATGTCATTTTATGTCTATTTTTAAAATGGAGAGAACTATTCATGTTCGGGAAAAATGAGAAACCCTTGGTAATTTCCGGAAGTTTCCAGAAGCCGTCACAAAAATGACCCAATTTATATTTAATAAATAGAGGCACGGAGACCAATCACATCCACGTTGGCACAATGTTTGCACCATGTACAGTTTTGACTAAATTCCACAATAAAATAATAATAAAAACACTTGTAGAAACACGTAAATATTTTAATGGTATATTGTAAACGTTTTCAATTGAGCAATAATTATGTGATCGGGAATTCTTACCTTTCCAATAAGTTGGAGTCGGACTTAACAATACGATTAAACGTGTATAACTGTCCTATTCAGTAAGAAAGAAGTCCACCCCGTGTCTGCAATCTTATGGTCGAATAACAGTTGAATGTAAGACTTTATACATTTCAAATCAGTCCACATAATATCGATAAAGGATAACCGTTGAACGCTGATAGTCATAAATGTGTTTTTTTTAGAATATGCGATCTACAATACACCATGTCAACTATAAATAGCCGTTACAATTTATATTTTTTACCTGTTCAATTAAAAAATTATGAATTAAAGTTATATTGTGTACGCGACCCTTTCTTTGTCAGTCCATACATTATTGTGATAACGCATTAAGGGAAGCAAGCTATTCGGGATTCGGCACTAAAATAAATCGGCCTACCTTGCATCCGGCCATTGCCTCGCTACCTCGGACCGTAGGGGTAAGTGAACGCTGGGTGGCCGACTAGCACGGAGACGATCGTTTGTCAAACGAGTAGGGTGTTGAAGGGTTGGTTGGAGTGCACGGGGCAGTCCTGTCCAGGAATCAACTGTTTTATTGCCGAATCCCGAATAACGAGCCAGACTGAACTATACCGAAAAAATCCGAAAAAAACGTTTTGATACTATATAGTTACCGAAAAACCTGAAAACTCCTAAATAATGAAAAATCAAAAATTACCGATAAAGCAACACTGATTACCGAGAGAAAAAACCCTAGTCCACACATAAAAATTGTTAAGTGGGTTATAGGTCAGACTAGACCACGCATAAACATTGTGGGGAAACTCTAGGTTACGCATGAAAATGGTGGACCCTCTAGGTGGGTACTGGGTTATGCTAGGCCACGCATAAATATAATGGGACACTCTAGGTTGGTCATGGATCACAATAGGGCCCTCTGAGGCACTGTAGGTGGGTTATGGGTCAGACTAGGTCACTTATAAAAATCATGGGCTATACTACTCTTGCTGGGTCATGGGTTAGAGTTTTTCAGACGACAATACATGAAGTGTAACACTATGTAAATAACTGCTTTTAATGATAATGTTTTAAATATTTTTTTTGTTGTTGGATCTAATGATTGGAGTCTTAGAACAGTTGAACACTGCAGACATGATTATATTCAATTAATACAGGACACAAAGTGTAAGACTTTTGTAGATTTTATTTGCTCTTTTAGTTAGTGGCATTATTTTAAGTAATATTTTCTAATATGCGCTTAAATCAAACGGAGTGAATGAGTGACAGATTGTTATATAAAAAAGAGTCATAATGTGGTAAACATTCAATCAATTTGATAACAGATATCTTTTGGGAAATTTCTACGATAAGTTTCCACTATCCATATAAGGGTGGGGCTCGACACCATTAGGCTAATTAACCAATCTCTATAATTATTTACATCATAATAACCAATTAGATAATTGAACCTCAAAACCCAACGCTACAAGACTATCATATCTTTGAGCAATCGTGAGACAGTAGCCTGATTCCAGAAGGGAAAAAGAGTCTGGCTGGATGGGGTTTGAGAGAACGACTTTATTATTGCAATCTATTTTAATGTATGCTTGTATCCAGCTATGATATATAAAATGTGAAAAGGGACTTTGCATTGTTATTCCTGGTAAGACAAACGTCTTAACGACTTGCATTGTTATTCCTGGTAAGACAAACGTCTTAACGACTTAGATAAGAAGAAGAGAATACACAACGTGAAGCGGGGGTCAAGACGACAAGTGAAAATACTAGACGAACACAAGGCTATTAAGATATGTAATAAGAAAATATGCATAGGTCATACGTAGGATTTGGCGACCGGTTTTTATTGTTGTCCACTCTCCACGTCTGACAGAAAGACCCATGGTGCTACAGAAGGCAACATTTCAAAACGCCAAGATCAAGTTTTTACCGCTACTGTGTGAAAATGATAAATTAAATATCATCAACAGAATCTTAAGGACATTTCTTAATTTGTATTCGTGCGAATGAAGGGGTCATTATGGAATATTAGAAAAAGAACTGGTAGTTCTCACTGTAATAGTTAAGAACTAAATAATGTAAAGGGATTATGCTAAACATTCGAGTCAGATTGCTTTACTCTAAACCAAGAAAACCTTATTTTAAAACCACTGTAGCCTCGATTGTCATTGTTGCCGCTGTCGCGTTAATTAACGAAGTCCCGAATCTCCATTTTTGCGTTAATTTGATAGCAGATATTTTTTTGTAAGCCAGAAAGTCTCAACAATGGCGAATATATAACACGTGCTCCAAATCAGTGGTGCCTCGCCAAACACGATAATATAACTTTCTTTGAATTTTGTCGACAGAATCTTCAATGTTGTTTATCGCTGGACCACGATTTCGGACCTTTCCTGCTTGATGGTGCAGGGTGGCAAAAGAACACTAAGCTTTTTTCAGAATGACCCACGAGAGCACCGGATGTTGGGTCAGATTACAAATTATTGCCCGTGTTTTTGAAGGAACACTATTATTAAGAGAGAGAGAGAGAGAGAGAGAGAGAGAGAGAAATGGGGTTTAACGACCACTCGACACAAACTAGGTCATTTCGGGACTAATATATGGTTTAATTTTATTTCAATAATTCGCTTGCGCGTAGGGGTCTTTAGCAGTGGGAGGAAACCGGAGGACTCGGAGAAAACCCACGAGGTTGGACAGGCGACCCTACTCCTTCGTACGTACAACCGGGAATTCGAAACCACGCCAGTTGACTCAATGACAGACTTTCTGATACAGCGCACGCGTGCTAACCATTCAGACATCCAACCCCCCACTATTATTAAGAACTCTACTTCAATTAATCAAACCTGGCAGCGTATACCCACCTTCATTTTAGTTTCCAGTCCACTGGTGCACACTTTAATGACATTCGTTTGGATTCATCTGAGCGTCCCGAGGATTTATACCAAAGACTCATGTCATTTATTGAGGATGAATTACTTAAAGCTAATGGTGATATATCACATCATGGTGACGTCCAAGTTCTTGATAAAGAACTCTCTCATCATTTTGGTATGGCTTCGCCTCATTCATCCTGATCTACCTCTAACAGTGATATGGAACAGAACTTAGTTCACGTACAATTGCCAGCTTCCCTAGATTCCCTTTTAGATGAAATACAATCCTCGTCAGAAGCTCAAGTTCTCTGTCCATCTACTAATGATTACAACAAGAGACCATACACGAGTACAAGACCTCCGTCTGCCAAGTCATGCAGGGGGGGTGGATGGCCGAATGGTTAGCGCGTGCGCGCTGTATCATAAGGTCTGTCAATGAGTCAACTGGCGTGGTTTCGATTTCCCGGTTTTACGTGACAAGGAGTAGGGTCACCTGTCACGTACAATTGCAGCAGAATTCCCTACGCTACCAAAGAACAAAACTATTTCGTGGCCAAAAACAGAAGAAGAAGCGCTACACGAGGGAATTTTTTTCCATCTTTCTTCAACAACTTAGTCCAAAAGTATAATCTAGAGTGAACTTACCTTGTACAACTTAGATACACTGAAAAAAAACTTGTGTTGGATCTCAACACAAGTACTTGTGTGAAAATTATTCTACACAAGTTATGTGTTGTTTTGCATTGCATTAACACAAACTTGTGTTCTTTTTAATGCATTAACACAAATCTTGTGTTTTTTCCATATAATTAACACAAGTAATGTGTACCGTCAACAAATATTTTTCTTTTTAAATTTGAACTCCATACAAAGTCTTAATCCGGGGGTCCACAAGTAAGAGAAAGGTATTTTTTACTCAGACAATATAGCCAGACAGACTTGAATGCTAATTGGTGTTAAGATGTCTGTAGTTAAAATAAAGTTGGGCCCAATAAACTGGTAGATCAAAGGCCTGTTGAGCGCTCATGCCCGGTGTGATTTTAACAATTGACTCCAAATGCGTTGACAAGAAAATAAGTAAAACTGTTATTGAATGTGATTGGTTGATAAAATCAACGTACTATAGGCTACATTTTGTCTGCGATATCATCTCGGTGGAAGCGGACATTAAATGAAGTTATTTCACACAATTAATTTAACATTTAACAACGAGCTGAAATGATTTTGGAGCAGTGATATGTTTGACAAATGTAAGCTAATGGTCACATAGAATACAAGACCGCAGGTTTGTGAATATTTATATAAAAAAAATAATACCATGTATGTAATTTAGCATCGATATTGTTTCTCTGTATAATATTAGTATTTCGTTTCCTTAAAAAAAACTCCAACAATTTAAACCGGAAGTTCATGTTTATAATATGGCGCGGTCAGGAACAAAATTTCGGCATGTTATTATCAAATCTGTTCAATTTTTCTGAAATCATGCTTAATTAACATTAGTTGTTCGGCGCTACGATGTTGTTCAAATACTTACATTACAGAATCACATTATGATTAAAGCAGAAACGGTTCGACTTGAACCAGCAGGTAAGAATCTGTTTTGAAATTATATCTTGGGAGGTTGGATTGGCGTTGGAGACCCGATTGGCGGCCATTTTGATTCTTGTTTCATGATTTTTTTTTATATTATAACGATTTTGCCAAGAGTAGACATAAACGCGGGCACAGACTAGAAAAAAATCTTTTTACACTTTTGTGTTAGTTGAATTGTAATCTAATTTATGTTTAAAAAAACAACTTTAAATCTAATAAGCAGACGGAAGATATGGACGAACAACAAGAAGAAGTTATGGAGGTCCCAACAACTGAACCTATGGAAGTAGAAGAATCGTTTACAGCCGAAACCCGATACGATGTGCCAGTTCCGGTCATGGAGTCCTCCATCTCAGACGATGCCGACGTTAGTGTCTTCTGCGACGAAGAACCCGTAGTGGTGTATCACTATAAACCTCAGAATGCCTCGTTCGGCATTTCAGTCCAAACGAGGCAAAAACGTGTCAAAATTTTTGCCCCGATTTTGCCTCGTTGTAACGAGGTAAAAAAAATACCTCGTTTCTCTGGAGTTCCAAAACGTGTTTTTTTTTAAATTGCCCTGTTTTTGGAACGAGGTATTTTGTTCAGAACGAGGCTGGGTAAAATTGCCTCGTTTACTAAACGAGGTATTTTATCCAAGATAATTATTAGCGGTATTTGCTGTCAACAAATAGAGCCATACAAATAATGTTCGGACCATCATGTGACCAATTGCAGATCTACAAATAAGATTATTTATTTGGGACATGATATTGTTCATAGTTATGGCTTACTACACTGGAGTTCTATTATGTATAATAAACGCTTCCCGAGCGAAACAAAACATAACAATGTCACGTGACAATATTACATATGGCGGATACAAGCGTTCTTTGATTACATGCTGTTTGGTTTGATTATTAAATAATACGGCAATCTGTATATATGGGAAAAGGAGAATGGATTTCCCCAAATCCAAAACTAGATGACTGGAATATTTATTGAATGGAAAGTAAATATTTTATAAACAAAAATATTCGGATTTGCAGTATCCTAGCTTGGATGGATTTGTGATTTGAATCTCGAACTCAGTGTTTTATACATTTTATTATAAAATTGTAATAAATGTTTTACATGAATGAATAAAATCTACAATTTAAAACAGTACAATTACATTGTGATTTGACGCTCTACAAATCACTAAGAGTATAACAATTGCTTGTTGAAAAAGCGTTAATAATATGTTTTTTTCCATTTATTATTTTTTAAAAATATATTCAAAAAGAATGCGTCTTTTACAGATTTCAATATAACCACAAATGGTTGATTGTTTTAATGCTAAGATAAGTATTAATGGTTTGTATTTGAAAATCAAATTATATTAGCGAAAAATAGTAAGATACATTATGTATATCTTAAAACACGCCCTTCTCAGTTACTACTTCGGCGAATATCATTTGATAATTTAGATGATCAGAATTAAACACCGTTTTGCTATGTTATTATTTTTTTATGATTGGGTGGGGGTATACTTAATTAGGGGATTGGATTGAAAGATTATAGCTACCATCTTATGGAGACATAATGTGTGGTGCATTTACGGTCTTATAAAGCTCTATTCTTACATAAGAAATTCTTGATTCGCACGGAAGTGTTTTAGCCGTGATCTTTTTAAGTCATGCTTATGCCAAGATCTGGGTAAGTGTTAATTTAACTAGATATCAGAAAAGTACCACGTTTTCATAAATGTACTCTTTAGATAAATTGTACAATATTTATCAGTTCACTAGTTACAATAAAATCATGCATTATAGCTATTTTTATTTATTTATCCCTGGTGCTTCAAATTCAATTTAGGGTGCCTCAACATATTTAAAAATATGTTTTAAGGCTTTAGGTCATTTTATTATATCTTTCTACCATAAATAATAGCCCGAATTTAGGTATACCAAAAGTTAAAGAAATATAAACAGTTTTTGAGTCATTCAGATATGACTGCCAAAATTGTCACCAACACACATGTCGTGTTTAGGCTAAAATCTAACCAGAAAAGTATTGTCAATACATAATAAAATATATACCTCGACTTAGTTCAATATAGAGATTAGCCGGTTGATTTGTTGATATAAACCATTGAATAATAGCGCCTAACAGGCAGCTGTGTTTAATTATGTTCTCCTGATTTTGATTGTTTCTGTGTGTTTGAAGTATATGTTTGTGATATGCGCTTAGAAACACTTCACGTGTAATGAAGCGCTATATAAATCGAACTATAATAATAATAATAATATTGCATTAATCAATTCCATTCCGCAATTGGTTTGTCTTAAACTCGTCATTTGTGTTCATGGGCATCAGGGTCGAGATGGCAACGTTATATGTTTTATTCGTCTAATTTACTATAAAACATCATTCGGTTTGCCTCACGGGTTAACGGCATATTAATAGCTTTATTCACTGAGATGGTTCCTTTACTTATAGTTTATTTTTCGAATTGCTTTTTGTATTTATTTAAATGGAAATATTAACAACATTCTATAAGTCAATCCACGAACATACCCAATTTCAATATTTGCGTGTTGACCTTTAACATCACACTTAGATCCTGTAGGCTTTGTGTCTTACAGTCAATACATGTCATGAAGAACTCTTTAGACTTAATTTCGTTTATAATACTTTACTCGTTTCTATTGAGTTGTTTAGCAGAAGTAATCCATGACAACAATATGTAGAGACGACTACGTAACAGAATAGGACGATTCAATGTTATTAAAATGACACAATGACAATTTTAATTTTATTACCAACCCTTTCACAATATTTGAATGAAATATCTCACACAGGGTGTTAATCTGTTTTCAGTTTCTATTCCAATTCAATAAAACATTTAAAACATTTAGTACATGTCTTGGCTTGATTCATTATTTACAATTTAATACGTTAATCGTGTATTTTAAATAATACAGTTCAAGAGATCAAAACATTTCCGAATTTATACATTCAACATTACACGTAGACCTAAATGTATTTTTCAAATACGTGTATAAACATTTATATGATATATATTTTAAACAGATATGCTATGACCAGAGTTGCCATTATCTTTATTATTCGACTGGAAAACTCCTGTCATTCACTCTGTCGTTCGACTGATCCATCATTCACGTTGTCATTTCCGAGTCTGAAATTTGGGGTATAGGGGTAGCTCGGACCGGGGAGTAACATAGGCCAGGTGGCGTTAGTCTACCACTTCCGGTTTCGGAGTTATGACCCCCGAGCGAAGCCGGGCATTCTTCTAGTATATAAATAAATATATAAATAAATCATCTTCATGGTCATCATCATGGTCATCATCATCGTCATCATCACTATTTAACACCAATCATCATCGCCTGACAATTACCTTATCTATTCAAAGCGCTTGTTTAGTTTTAAATACTTGTGAACTTTACTAAAACTCACTTTGTTGAACGGATTACTTTCGTTGGTATCGCCATATAGGAACGCTTTTGTATTTATGGATTTAAATGGGAGGGTATTTAATGTTGAGATACGCTGAGACGAATAATTTGGGCAGTGCAGAAAATAATGGTCGCTGTCTTCTTGAGTATGACCACAACTGCATGTCGGGATATGTGAAATATGCATTAAAAATCTATGGAAGTTTAGAGCACTTTTACAATTACGAAGTCTGGAATGTATAATCTGAAATTTACGTTCTCCATAGTAACATCTTACTGACATCAATAAATACAAAAATATGACTAAGTCGAAAGTCAACAAGACGGTATACAAGCCAAAATGCAAGTCGAAAATAAGAAATTATGAAAAAAAACGAGGGGCGCTATTATCGCAGTGTATTATTTCTTGATTTCCTATTTTCGAGTCGATTTTGGCTTGTATAGCGTTGCTGTCGCCTCACATTTTGTCGTAACTGCTACTTTTCGACTTTCGTGTTTTGGAGGGCGAAAAGTAGAAATTAAGAATGGTAGGCTTCTATAGTTAGGCGTTTGTATATATGACTGTATACTTGACACATGTACGACCTGAATGGCTGAATGGCCGGTAACCAAATATGTTATTGTGAGTGTTAAACGACATCGTAATTATTTTATATTTTGCAAAAAAAACAAACAACAAAAAACAAAACAAAAAAACACAAGCCGTGATTGCCATTACTACAATACGGATTACTAAATATACTTTGTGTTCAATTTTATATTTTAATACTGAATACAGGGCCGGACTATAAATGAACAAGGCGGATCCTTTTGGCTTATATTGAGTAATTATTGCAACGTGTTACAGTTGAAAGTTCCAAAGCATTTTCACATTCCATGTCCGATAAATTTAATCATCATGCAACTACTGATTGGTGGGTCGTCGAAACATTTAGATGCATACATCACAGCACCGTGGTTTAGACAACTTGCAATTGAACTAGTTTTATTGTTGTACACATAATGAAAGAAACTGTGTTATTTCACAGCTGAATTCTATGGTAAGAACCGTAGAACCACCTTGTAGGGAATAACTTTTAAACTTTAACACCCTATACACACTCTGCCAGCGGCATCTTTGACCCACACTCTCTTAACATTAATCCAAACTTTAAATCTTTCAACGGTTTAACAAGAAGGTGCTAAATATTTCCATTTAAATAAATACAAAAAGCAATTCGAAAAATAAACTATAAGTAAAGGAACCATCTCAGTGAATAAAGCTATTAATATGCCGTTAACCCGTGAGGCAAACCGAATGATGTTTTATAGTAAATTAGACGAATAAAACATATAACGTTGCCATCTCGACCCTGGTGCCCATGAACACAAATGACGAGTTTAAGACAAACCAATGGCGGAATGGAATTGATTAATGGAATAAAATATTTATTATGTATGGACACTAAGTTTTATGGTTAGACTTTAGCCTAAAAAACATGCGCGCTGATTACAATTTTGGCAGTCATATCTGAATGGCTCAAAAACTGGTTATATTTCTTTAACTTTTGGTATACTTAAATTGGGGCTATTATTTAATATATATATTGATCAACAGCGGCGATAAAAATCATTAGTCTCGACAATGACTAGTTGTCAGTGAAAGTCTCTCAGGGGAGCTGGCTTGAACGCCTCGTGTTCCTTAGCCTGAATAGTGAAGGAATGCGGGTCATTAAACCCCAATTTCATTTCATAAATCTCTCGGCTCAATAATGAGCTACTCGGGTTGGTTAGATCCACGCCTTAATGCACATATAACCAATAGAGAAATAGGTCAAATATGGCGACAATGATCAACTTGCTCTTCTTCTACTAAATTAAAGATTCGTGTGGAGATTCTGTCGATATAATCATATATTTATATCTGCTCTTTCATAAAATGGAGACGGTTAGTAAAATGGTCTTCTTTACGTTCCTAAATATCAGTATGACCTTAGTGAATACCACACGATTACGATCCGTTCCAGACTGATAACTTTACGTTCCTAAATATCAGTCTGACCGTAGTGAATACCGTACGATTACGATCCGTTCCATACTGATACCTTAATTATAGGCTAATTATAGAGCCTTCAATTTCAAACACATTTTTATTATCATATGCTCTTATTTTTTTTTTCATCATTATATGATTAACATTTCCTAAACTTTTTTTTAAATAATAGTCCATCTCTGCGACAACAAAAACGTAAATAAATGGAAGATAAAAGCAAGAAAGACAACCCTAATAAAGGAGTCAGGACTAAGACTAGTAATTATTTCCCCTTATTTCATGATGGACGAATGTAGTGCGAGTTATAAATAGACAATTTTTCCCTTAATTTTTTTCTCCCCTCTTCCTGCATTTTTGGGTTGACTTTTTGGTCTAGAATTGGAGAAAAGGGATCAAATTTGCAATTTCATAGCAGTTTTGGGTAATACTGATGATATTACAGCGGAGGGATAGGGGTGTAAAGTGTCTTTCTGCAGAGCAATCATTGTGTCGGAAGTGAGATTTTCACCCCTGTCAACTTCAAATCCGTGTAGCAAAAAATCTAAACGGTCAACCCCCTACAAAATTATGATGAGGAGATTGCCAAATATTGTCCCCATTGTGCCTTTAAAGATTGGAACCAACGGAATGTTGAGCAAAAAGCTACAGCCTGTGATGTTACAGTCATTTAACATTGAAGTCAATGGGCAAATAATTGCTAGTCTGAGTCCTGATGATATAAAGAAGCATGGCCGACTCGGGATGTTGATATTTTTTCAACGGCTTATTTCCTGAAGTTTTGAATGGAAAGTGTCAGAAATGGCAAGAATACTGCTTTTTTATTGCCCAGCAGTAAGTTTTTTGACTATTTGGTATCAAAATAGCCATGATTGGGGGTATCCGTTGGTTGAGTGTGAATTTTGGGTTGTAAATGTGTAACATTTTGTTCACAATGATATCAAAACATGGTTAGGTCTAAATATTAAGGCCAACTCAACTCCAGATTTGGTCTAAATTCACGAGATGTAAACAAGACTGACCCTAACCCAATACCCAGTCCTTACCCTAACCCTAACCCACAATCTTGTCAAAAAGCATGTAGCCTAGGCCTAAGCCAAGACCTAGTTCTGACCCTAGCCCAAACCCACAATTGTGTCAAAAAATCATGTGTCAAAAAATCATGTGCCCTACTCTAGCTGAGCTTGCCGCCAAAGAAACAAATAATATACAATCAGCACATAAAACCAAAATTTGTGGCCATCCAAGATGTCAAACATGCAAAATCTTAAACATATCCGACCATTTCCATAACAAAACATCTGGCACAAAATTCCCAATATTAGACCAACTTTCATGCAGTAGTTCAAACATAATTTATCTAATCTCATGCAGAAAATGTGACAAGCAATACGTAGGGGAGACTCAAAATGCACTTAGGGAAAGAATTAACGGTCATCGGTCTGACATAGTCACCAAAAAAGACAAACCTGTCTCAATTCATTTCAACCAACCAAATCATGACATTTCAGATCTCATTGTCACGCCAATAGAAAAAACCAAGAGCGACTTTGAAACTTCAGAAGAAATTAAAACGTTTAGGCTAACAAGAGAAAAATTCTGGATTGACAAATTGAAAACAACAGCCCCCCTAGGTTTGAATATTTTCATACGGCTAGCGCAATAGCTCCTTTTGTAGTTCCATTTAGCGCAACAGCAGCAAGTGCGTCCAAAATCATCAGAAAACACTATACTGATCTCCAAGAAAATCACCTGAAAATATTCACACAGAAACTTATAATTGCATATTCTAAAAATAAAAATCTGAACGACATCCTAGTGCACAGTAAATTAGATTAAATAAGACCAGTCTCCACCCTGACCCAAAACAAACCATATATCAAATCCTATGCCTAACCGTTAGTAATTAAAATCAATTAGATATAAGAATCCCTAGCCGTAACCCGGTGCTGTGGAACAAACACGATTTTTTTAGAAAATCCAATCCCGAGAGCCTCAAATTTATTTTCTTTTTTCTTCAGAAACAATAATACCAGAATACCAGAAGCACCACCCAAGGAAGACCATCAGCGCCACCAACACCAATAAACAGTGAAATCGCCCTTGTATATAAATCTAATGTATTGTATGTATTTTAATAAAACTAGGAAATATCACGAACTAATTTTTCATCATCCTAGGTCAGTGCTTATGTGGAGACTTAACCTCTCCCCCCAAATTCTTAAACCTAACCCTCGCCCGCGCCAGGCTGTTGTCAACCTGGTTCGAGATATTTCCCTTATAGAGATAGTCAAATCACGCCTGTTTATATAATTTTGTTCTTCACATATTCTATTACTCTTATTATTTCATAATTTATGCCTTATATTTTTATATTAGAATATTTGTTAGCCTATGATGCATGTTCTTCTTGATATTATATTATTTTTTATGTTATATGTGCCATTTAAATAGTCTCCTAAAGCAATGTCTATAAATATTAACAACTTTAGTAAAAATCCATCGATTAGAATTGCATCATAAAATTTAAACTCAGTTTCTATATTTGTGTCCATACTTAATATTTCCTCGCCTTAACTGATTCTCCCAAGCAGACGGGCCTATTTGTTCCATCAATAGCTAAAAAAAACCACGCTTAATTCCCTATTTAAATCATTAATTTCCATTATTCAAAATCCTTTCACTGTAATCACTCCACTGATCGACCAATCACCAATGCAAACACGGCAGAAATTTAAAATTAAAACATTCATTATCTTTTGATCAAATCCAATCAAAACAATGAGCTGCCATACTGAATACTCATCTTAATCTGTTCAATTTACTCATCGCTTCAATTAAAGCCGCTACTTAATCACCCGCTCAATAACTCACAAACATATCACTCATGTGTTTAATTAGAATCAGGGCTTGCCCAAATTAATTTTGATTGGCTTATCTCTTCTTGATGGGTACAAATAGGCTAGAAAGTTTCAATTAAGTTAGACTATCATCGCTTGATAAAGGATACCACTCCGAAATGTGCATCGCGATATAATCGAGGAACGACCCATCTATATTATATGTAAGATTCTTTTTCTCTCTTTATATTTTTATGTATTTTTATTTTTATATCTGTTAATAGTTTTAAATTGAACAATTGACATTACACAATATACTATACTGTGTAATTAATAAACCTCAAAGTTCAAACGATTTCCCTTTGTTTCATACGTGTTATATTTCTAGTTTCATTCCGTTACGTTACCAGTACATATTGTGAAATCAGTACACGCTTGAGCACGAGCTCTTCTACCAATCTACTCACATACGTCGAATATCTAACATTGTCTCTCTGCTAATTTACTTTTTGTCTCGCATTTTCCATTTCTTAGAACAAATACCACAGTAAACAAATACTGCACAACATTCTATATAGATACATTTTATTCCCCCCCCCCTCTTCTCTTCAATCTCTACTGTATCTCGTCTTTACAGCTTTCTTATCTTGTCCCATTTGCACGTCCACACAAGCAGTTTTTTCCCCCAACCCCACCACTACTGGAACATGGATAGGCCCCGCACCAGACGCCCACTCCTTCCCACACCAACTCAACTACCAATGGAATGGCCACAGCTACGAAGCAGATTCCAACCACCACCAGGCTTCCACCAACCACCACCAGGCTTCCACCAACCACCACCAGGCTTCAACCAACCACCACCAGGCTTCAACCGACCACCACCCGGATTCCGCTACCAGTACCAACCAAATCGACAACCAAATCAGCACCAACCAAGTCGACAACAAAATCAGCACCAACCAAGTCGACAACCAAACCAACCAAGTCGACAACCAAACCAGCGCCAACCAAAACGACAACCAAACCAGCGCCAACCAAAACGACAACCAAACCAGCGCCAACCACCCCCAGAAAATGCAGGTGTCGTGAAAGCCTTCTTTCAGGTCCTCCAATGCCTCCACCACTTGACCATTATGGAGAGTCAGGAGAATGGAACACCAACCAGAAGTTTCACTTGGAAGATCCAAGACCTGAATAAGTTCGTGAAGCCGGCCATGAAGACGCCTACCATAGCCACTACCATTGAGACATTGAACTTGAAATGGGCCAATTTTTCCCTTAATTTTTTTCTCCCCTCTTCCTGCATTTTTGGGTTGACTTTTTGGTCTAGAATTGGAGAAAAGGGATCAAATTTGCAATTTCATAGCAGTTTTGGGTAATACTGATGATATTACAGCGGAGGGATAGGGGGTGTAAAGTGTCTTTCTGCAGAGCAATCATTGTGTCGGAAGTGAGATTTTCACCCCTGTCAACTTCAAATCCGTGTAGCAAAAAATCTAAACGGTCAACCCCCTACAAAATTATGATGAGGAGATTGCCAAATGTTGTCCCCATTGTGCCTATAAAGATTGGAACCAACGGAATGTTGAGCAAAAAGCTACAGCCTGTGATGTTACAGTCATTTAACATTGAAGTCAATGGGCAAATAATTGCTAGTCTGAGTCCTGATGATATAAAGAAGCATGGCCGACTCGGGATGTTGATATTTTTTCAACGGCTTATTTCCTGAAGTTTTGAATGGAAAGTGTCAGAAATGGCAAGAATACTGCTTTTTTATTGCCCAGCAGTAAGTTTTTTGACTATTTGGTATCAAAATAGCCATGATTGGGGGTATCCGTTGGTTGAGTGTGAATTTTGGGTTGTAAATGTGTAACACTTTGTTCACAATGATATCAAAACATGGTTAGGTCTAAATATTAAGGCCAACTCAACTCCAGATTTGGTCTAAAGTCACTAGATGTAAACAAGACTGACCCTAACCCTAACCCAATACCCAGTCCTTACCCTAACCCTAACCCACAATCTTGTCAAAAAGCATGTAGCCTAAGCCAAGACCTAGTTCTGACCCTAGCCCAAACCCACATTTGTGTCAAAAAATCATGTGCCCTACTCTAGCTGAGCTTGCCGCCAAAGAAACAAATAATATAACCAAAATTTGTGGCCATCCAAGATGTCAAACATGCAAAATCTTAAACATATCCGACCATTTCCATAACAAAACATCTGGCACAAAATTCCCAATATTAGACCAACTTTCATGCAGTAGTTCAAACATAATTTATCTAATCTCATGCAGAAAATGTGACAAGCAATACGTAGGGGAGACTCAAAATGCACTTAGGGAAAGAATTAACGGTCACCGGTCTGACATAGTCACCAAAAAAGACAAACCTGTCTCAATTCATTTCAACCAACCAAATCATGACATTTCAGATCTCATTGTCACGCCAATAGAAAAGACCAAGAGCGACTTTGAAACTTCAGAAGAAATTAAAACGTTTAGGCTAACAAGAGAAAAATTCTGGATTGACAAATTGAAAACAACAGCCCCCCCTAGGTTTGAATATTCATACGGCTAGCGCAATAGCTCCTTTTGTAGTTCCATTTAGCGCAACAGCAGCAAGTGCGTCCAAAATCATCAGAAAACACTATACTGATCTCCAAGAAAATCACCTGAAAATATTCACACAGAAACTTATAATTGCATATTCTAAAAATAAAAATCTGAACGACATCCTAGTGCACAGTAAATTAGATTAAATAAGACCAGTCTCCACCCTGACCCAAAACAAACCATATATCAAATCCTATGCCTAACCGTTAGTAATTAAAATCAATTAGATATAAGAATCCCTAGCCGTAACCCGGTGCTGTGGAACAAACACGATTTTTTTTAGAAAATCCAATCCGTTGTAGGAAACACACTAATGTGGCTCTCGAGAGAGCCTCAAATTTATTTTCTTTTTTCTTCAGAAACAATAATACCAGAATACCAGAAGCACCACCCAAGGAAGACCATCAGCGCCACCAACACCAATAAACAGTGAAATCGCCCTTGTATATAAATCTAATGTATTGTATGTATTTTAATAAAACTAGGAAATATCACGAACTAATTTTTCATCATCCTAGGTCAGTGCTTATGTGGAGACTTAACCTCTCCCCCCAAATTCTTAAACCTAACCCTCGCCCGCGCCAGGCTGTTGTCTACCTGGTTCGAGATAATTCCCTTATAGAGATAGTCAAATCACGCCTGTTTATATAATTTTGTTCTTCACATATTCTATTACTCTTATTATTTCATAATTTATGCCTTATATTTTTATATTAGAATATTTGTTAGCCTATGATGCATGTTCTTCTTGATATTATATTATTTTTTATGTTATATGTGCCATTTAAATAGTCTCCTAAAGCAATGTCTATAAATATTAACAACTTTAGTAAAAATCCATCGATTAGAATTGCATCATAAAATTTAAACTCAGTTTCTATATTTATGTCCATACTTAATATTTCCTCGCCTATTTGTCCCCTCTTCCTGCATTTTTGGGTTGACTTTTTGGTCTAGAATTGGAGAAAAGGGATCAAATTTGCAATTTCATAGCAGTTTTGGGTAATACTGTAATATTACAGCGGAGGGATAGGTGGTGTAAAGTGTCTTTCTGCAGAGCAATCATTGTGTCGGAAGTGAGATTTTCACCCCTGTCAACTTCAATCCGTGTAGCAAAAAATCTAAACGGTCAACCCCCTACAAAATTATGATGAGGAGATTGCCAAATGTTGTCCCCATTGTGCCTATAAAGATTGGAACCAACGGAATGTTGAGCAAAAAGCTACAGCCTGTGATGTTACAGTCATTTAGCATTGAAGTCAATGGGCAAATAATTGCTAGTCTGAGTCCTGATGATATAAAGAAGCATGGCCGACTCGGGATGTTGATATTTTTTCAACGGCTTATTTCCTGAAGTTTTGAATGGAAAGTGTCAGAAATGGTAAGAATACTGCTTTTTTATTGCCCAGCAGTAAGTTTTTTGACTATTTGGTATCAAAATAGCCATGATTGGGGGTATCCGTTGGTTGAGTGTGAATTTTGGGTTGTAAATGTGTAACATTTTGTTCACAATGATATCAAAACATGGTTAGGTCTAAATATTAAGGCCAACTCAACTCCAGATTTGGTCTAAAGTCACGAGATGTAAACAAGACTGACCCTAACCCTAACCCAATACCCAGTCCTTACCCTAACCCTAACCCACAATCTTGTCAAAAAGCATGTAGCCTAGGCCTAAGCCAAGACCTAGTTCTGACCCTAGCCCAAACCCACAATTGTGTCAAAAAATCATGTGTCAAAAAATCATGTGCCCTACTCTAGCTGAGCTTGCCGCCAAAGAAACAAATAATATACAATCAGCACATAAAACCAAAATTTGTGGCCATCCAAGATGTCAAACATGCAAAATCTTAAACATATCCGACCATTTCCATAACAAAACATCTGGCACAAAATTCCCAATATTAGACCAACTTTCATGCAGTAGTTCAAACATAATTTATCTAATCTCATGCAGAAAATGTGACAAGCAATACGTAGGGGAGACTCAAAATGCACTTAGGGAAAGAATTAACGGTCACCGGTCTGACATAGTCACCAAAAAAGACAAACCTGTCTCAATTCATTTCAACAAACCAAATCATGACATTTCAGATCTCATTGTCACGCCAATAGAAAAGACCAAGAGCGACTTTGAAACTTCAGAAGAAATTAAAACGTTTAGGCTAACAAGAGAAAAATTCTGGATTGACAAATTGAAAACAACAACCCCCCCTAGGTTTGAATATTCATACGGCTAGCGCAATAGCTCCTTTTGTAGTTCCATTTAGCGCAACAGCAGGAAGTGCGTCCAAAATCATCAGAAAACACTATACTGGTCTCCAAGAAAATCACCCGAAAATATTCACACAGAAACTTATAATTGCATATTCTAAAAATAAAAATCTGAACGACATCCTAGTGCACAGTAAATTAGATTAAATAAGACCAGTCTCCACCCTGACCCAAAACAAACCATATATCAAATCCTATGCCTAACCGTTAGTAATTAAAATCAATTAGATATAAGAATCCCTAGCCGTAACCCGGTGATGTGGAACAAACACGATTTTTTTAGAAAATCCAATCCGTTGTAGGAAACACACTAATGTGGCTCTCTCCCGAGAGCCTCAAATTTATTTTCTTTTCTCTTCAGAAACAATAATACCAGAATACCAGAAGCACCACCCAAGGAAGACCATCAGCGCCACCAACACCAATAAACAGTGAAATCGCCTTTGTATATAAATCTAATGTATTGTATGTATTTTAATAAAACTAGGAAATATCACGAACTAATTTTTCATCATCCTAGGTCAGTGCTTATGTGGAGACTTAATCTCTCCCCCCAAATTCTTAAACCTAACCCACAATCTTGTCAAAAAGCATGTAGCCTAGGCCTAAGCCAAGACCTAGTTCTGACCCTAGCCCAAACCCACAATTGTGTCAAAAAATCATGTGTCAAAAAATCATGTGCCCTACTCTAGCTGAGCTTGCCGCCAAAGAAACAAATAATATACAATCAGCACATAAAACCAAAATTTGTGGCCATCCAAGATGTCAAACATGCAAAATCTTAAACATATCCGACCATTTCCATAACAAAACATCTGGCACACAATTCCCAATATTAGACCAACTTTCATGCAGTAGTTCAAACATAATTTATCTAATCTCATGCAGAAAATGTGACAAGCAATACGTAGGGGAGACTCAAAATGCACTTAGGGAAAGAATTAACGGTCACCGGTCTGACATAGTCACCAAAAAAGACAAACCTGTCTCAATTCATTTCAACCAACCAAATCATGACATTTCAGATCTCATTGTCACGCCAATAGAAAAGACCAAGAGCGACTTTGAAACTTCAGAAGAAATTAAAACGTTTAGGCTAACAAGACAAAAATTCTGGATTGACAAATTGAAAACAACAACCCCCCCTAGGTTTGAATATTCATACGGCTAGCGCAATAGCTCCTTTTGTAGTTCCATTTAGCGCAACATCAGCAAGTGCGTCCAAAATCATCAGAAAACACTATACTGATCTCCAAGAAAATCACCTGAAAATATTCACACAGAAACTTATAATTGCATATTCTAAAAATAAAAATCTGAACGACATCCTAGTGCACAGTAAATTAGATTAAATAAGACCAGTCTCCACCCTGACCCAAAACAAACGATATATCAAATCCTATGCCTAACCGTTAGCATGTACACGAACATTGATAATAACACAGGTATTGAAGCAGTTAGGAAAGCATTTCTTAGGAACCCGCTTTTAACGACCAAGTATACCTTCAGTCTTCCGGAACTGCGATGGGAAAACGATTTGCTCCGAGTTATGCAATGTTTCATAGAGTGGAATGATTGACCTCAACACAAGTATTAAAAAAAAAGAAGCAAAACAGGTGAGATAAGAAGTACATCCAACCTCATCCCCACTTCTGCTCACTAATAGTAATGGGCTGGAAATTTGGTACTGCACAGGCCTGTCTTCTCCCCTTGACATTTAACTGAATGACAGAATTCCACATTTTGACCATTTTCTGGATGTCAATGACCATTTCCCTGGATAGTATTCGCCCCAGAATTCTCATCCAAATTTAACATTTCAGGTCTACATCTCAAAACCTGATCTCTTCCTGGACTGGCTTTAGGAGAACGATGATGCATATCAATTTCATCCCTGATCTCTATGACACCTGTGGGGGAAGTGGAGGGCAAATCGTAATCAGTTTGGGTTCCAGCCCCGAGGACCTCTGTAAACTTTGCTTTTTGGTGATGACTTAATTTCCGAGCTTGAAAAGGACGCTTGTGTGTTTATCATGGCCTCTCATATTGGAAGATAACATTAATGGCTTGTGTGTTAATCGACGGTTGTGCATATCTCTTGGTCAGGAAAGTTGTAGGCACCATCGCCATTGTAAATCATTTGACAGGCCCGAGTGAACGGGGCGACCTATGATTGGTCAGCAATGTATCAGATTCCATACCGGGGGGTATACCGGGGGGTGGGGATGAAAAAACTGTTGTAGTGTTACATAATCAGATTATTTCAACTTACTTATCCTGTGGAAATACAGCTATATAGGAGATATTTTGAAATTCATAGGCACTGCATGTTTCAACATTTTAGATTTGACCACAATTTGGCACTTGAAACTATGTTAACAGAGAAAAACTGTGTGGTTTTCGATGAAAGTGTTAAAAGTCTAATATAGCATCATGATTACTGTTTTAAAGTATTTTCGTGTTTGATTTATATTGAATTCATCTCATCTTTTTGAAGAATGCATTTATGTTCAAAAATAAAAATGTTCTGTGGAATTCAAAATTCATGTGCTTTTAAATTATCAGATTCCAAACTGGGGGGTAGGGATGAAAAAGCTGTTGTAGTGTTACATAATCAGATTATTTCAACTTACTTATCCTATGGAAATACAGCTATTGTTGTATTCGGATCCTTGGATCCAGGGGTGTTACACATTTATATGTGGGTGAAAATAAAAATCAACCATTTTCCATGTTAGAATTCCAATCTCTATCTTTATTACTCTAAAAGGCAGAAGAACTACAACATAAGGGAGACAACTTGTGTCTGCTTAAACATAAGGTTTCAGACCACAATGATATAGAATATACCACAATATGACATCCCCCCGCGTTAAAACAAAATTCCATAGGAATTTTTGAAAAGAAGAGATATAAATGGAAAAACATTCACACACTATCACACAAAAATAAGAAAAGCTTAAATATACATGAGAATAAAAATGAGGGATGATACGATATGATACCAAAAATGAGAAAGTAGCAAAACAAGAACAATATTGAATGTTAATTAAAACAAAACAAATTATGAAAATTACATGTCATCTATAATATACATAGAAATCCTACGATAACTCCATTTTGAAATGTTCTCTATAAAACAAACTTGAGAAGTATTGCTCCAACCTTATACTATATTATCTCTTTAACATACAATTGTATATCAAATTATCCAACTATCAGATACATATAAACAATAATGATCTAATTTTAACTATAAAGAGTCTCATCATAATATAGGAGTGTATGATAAATAGAAAAAATAGGTTTACCCTCAATACAAGCTTAAACACATTGTGTAAGGAACAATTCTAAAAATATTTACTTTGATATTTACGGAGATTACCAGTTACTTGAAGAGTATTTTCATTAATTAACTCATGAGCAATATTACAAAACTCAACATTATGATCTATAATAATCCATTCACAACTTTGTTGTTGTTTTGGGCTAAATTTGACAAGCAATTGAAATTTACCAAATTTAAATCTTGCTCTTTTGATTTCAATAAAATTGTCATCATTCACAACTTCTGTTGCTCTTTTGATTTCAATAAAATTGTCATCATTCACAACTTCTGTTAAGTAGTTGAGTTGTTCTTCCATTTGAGGAGGTGATAACATAGATAAAGAGGCAATAGTTTGATTAGGTATACATCTATTAACATCAACAAAAGTAGTAAATCTATCATAAGTAATAAACTTATTATTAAATTCAGGTAAATTATAACCATTTTCATCTGTAAACTGATACAAACTATCCTTAGTATTCAATACAGGTGAATCATTGCTAGATACAGATTTACCTAATTGTTTACGTAATTGGTCAATATGTGTTAATATCTTTACTGGCTCATTAGTTCTTATGAAACAAGGTTTAAGCCGATTAATGGAATAGACATCAGGCAAAACTCTACCATCTAATGTTGCTAAAATGTAATGTGTGCGATCCAAAATCTGGTGGACAATCAAAGGTCCGCACCATTCAGCTTTGATTTTCTTTGACTTAGAGGTTAAAGCTGATGAGGAAGGTTTCAGAACATAAACAAACTGTCCTAATCCATAAACTGGATTTGTACTTAGACTGTGTGAGATACTAACATTTTGACTTAATTGTTTGCGTTTTTGCAAATCTAAAATAGTAGAAGACATAGAATCAAACTTTTGTCTCAAATGTGACAAATAATCCGAATAGGATTTACAAAGACTCTTGTCAAAGTTCCAGTTGAATGAAGTAAGATTTTTGGGTTCTTTTCCAAAAACGAGCTGATATGGGCTATGATTTCCAAGTTGTGGTGAAACAAATGAATTATATGCATAACAACTGGTAGAAACAAACCTGACCCAATCCGTACCAAATTGATTTAGATTGAATTTGAGAAGGTCAGATACAGATTTAATATGTCTCTCAACCAACAAGCTACCATGGTTTGCAACACTGATTAGTTTGTGATCTATTCCTAATGAAGAACAAAGAATAGATACCAATTTTCCTGTCAAAGAGGATGCTGCATCTGTAATTAATACAGAAGGTGGGCCAGAAATGCAAACGATCTTTTGGATGATAGCCTCACAAATAGTTTCCGCATCAAGAGACTTCAATGGAACAAACAGTATAAATCTAGTTATTTCGTCGCATATCACCATTAAATGTTTGAATCCACTGGGTGAAGCTGGCATGGATTTAAAATCTAAGCAAAGTTTATCGAAAGTTCGAAATTCGGTAGGTATTCGTGGATGAAAAATACGAACATCGTCTGACTTCGGTTTAAACTGTTGGCATGGATGGCAGCTGCTAACATAATTAGCTATGGTGTGAAACATCTGTAGAAAATAAAAAAGTTTCCGCATGGTGAGGTAAGTTCTGGTAATACCTTGATGACTGGATAGAATATTATCATGGTAAATACTGATTAAATTAGAACACATCGATTCAGGAATTGCCAACTGGAGACTAAATGTTTCATCCTTATGAATAATAAGACGAAATAATACATTATCATAGAGAATATATTCGTCAGATTTATTCTTAACCGATTTGGCCGCTGCACGATTGGAAGGAAGTATACCGTGAGATAAATAGTCATAAATGGGTTTAAAATATGGTGATGTCTCTTGTTGTATACGCAGTTGATTGCAATCAATAGGAAGATTGTAATCTCGTATCATTTTTCTCTTGATGATTGAAAGTAATTTATCCAACTCTCGCTGTTTGGGAAAATGAGATTTAACAACCTGTGCAGAATTATGAACAACTGGGCTAGGAGGCATGCACAATTCAATAGGTATTTCAACATTGGGTGTGTCTGAGTCAAGGATTCGGTCAACAAGTCGAGGTTCATTGGGAAAAGTAGAAGGTGGTGCATAAACAGAAGACAAGGGAGTAGACTCTTGCTGAGTTGATTGTTGAATAGTATGAGACTTGTTGCCAGACATTGATGTAGAGGCGGCTTGTCTATCATTGGATCTATCTTCAAAATCACTGGGAAAATTATGAAGAGATTGTTGATTTGCTGAAACTGGAGGATTGGTAAGCATAGATGAAGAAGATAACTTTTGTTTTGAGGAATTAAGATCCGGAATGGGTATGTTCTGTTGTTTTGCCCACTGACGAGTTATAGGTCTTTCTGTTAAAGTAAATGCTGTAGGAACTACTGAATCTATCTCTGAATCATCCTCAAGGGGATTACGAGACAAAAAATCTGCGAGAACTAGCTCCTTTCCCTTTTTGTAACCGATCTTGAAGGAAAAACGGGAGAGTTTTACTAAAAGTTTCTGAAGTCGATTTGTACAAGGTGCACGTTTTGAATCAAATAGATGAATGATGGCTGCATGATCTACGTATGCATCAAATTCTACTCCACGTAATAAATACTGGAAATTGGAAATATTTATGAGTAATCCGAATAACTCTAATTCAGTAACGGAATATCTTTCACAAGCTTTTGGTAAACGTTTTGAGTAATATCCTAACAGTCGTTCTTGACCTTGAATGACTTGAGTAAGGTAAGATCCTGTTGCAAAGCGAGATGTATCGCTGTAAAGGGTTAAGCGTCCGGTGCCAGAATGCATATATAGAACGGGTGGCTTTACTAACAAAGATTTTACTTTAGTGAAGGCTGTTTTTTGAGCTTCTGACCATTTGAAAACCGAACGTTTATTGGATATCTTATGTAGAGGTTGCAATATGGATTGCAAACTGGGCAAGAAGTTTGACAAATAATTGACAGCGCCCACAAAACGTCGTACATCTCTGGTTGACCTAGGCCTGGGAAGATTCTGAATGGCTTTACACCTATCTGACAAAGGCTGAATAGTCACTAGGCCTTCTGAACCAAGTTGTATTTTATGACCCATATATGTAACTGCCTGACGAAAAAATGCACATTTACGAGGACAAATTTTTAAACCATGTTGAATAAGGGCCTTAAAAAGAAGATTTAAATGTTGTGTATGAGAATCAGTATCATGACTAAAAACAATTATATCATCATGGTGTGCGATACAGAAATCGTAACTACTTGGAATAGTTGCTAAAACATTATCAACTGTTGATTGAAAAACCGCTGGAGATATACATAATCCTTGTGTTAGTCTCTTAAATAGTAATGTTTTCCACCAGAGTATGAAGATATGCCTGTGTACTGTTGAGCTTTAGGCGATAAAGGAAGGGAAAAGAAGGCCGACTTAAGATCTAAACAACTAAGAACAGCAGGTGAAGCGTTACCAATTCTCTTCAGAGTGTCTGTCAACAGTGGAAACGGATGATTTAAGCGCTTAATCCGCGAATTTAAATATCTGAAATCTACAACGACTCGCTTTTCATTGGTTCCCTTCTTTGGAAGAATCAAGACAGGTGATGTGTAGGCTTGACTACCAACTGCAAGTATTCCTAACTTCACTAATTTCTGTAACTCTTGATCAACTATACGTTTTTCTTTTTCGGTTTTAGGGTAAGGCCTAATATAAAAAGGTTTGTCATCAGTGACGTCAATATCAACTTGGATATTGGGACATTTTCCGATTTCGCCATTCAAGCTGAATGCTTCTTTATGTTTAGTCAAAAGCTGGTAGAAATTGTCTTTCTGGTTGGCTGTAAGAAGACTTTTGGTAAGGTCAATTGTAGAGCGAAATACAGAGTCTGATGAATGACTGGTGTAATATATTAATAGAGTCACAAACGAAAATGTCATGTAGTGAAACATGGGATATAGGTCTAGATGATGGAATATGTAATGTCTTGGAAGTTGTATTACATATTGGAATCACAGCACTATTTCTTTTTAGCTTGATAAGAAATGTTAAAGGACAAGCACTTTTAATCTTACTATTACATGTCATTAAAACCTCGCGATTGCGAAAAATACCTGGAATTTTACCATGAACAGTAACATAACGTTGCTGATTGGGTTTGACATAGACTGAATTAGATGTTGAGAATGAAATGTTGGTAGATCGACACTGCAAAACATTGTTATTAAAACTAAGGTTGGCATCCAACTTTGCCAATGTCTCTTGACCAACGATCAAATCAATTCCAACAAGATTGGAAGCAATGTACACTTCAAAAACTAAAGTATGACCTTCAATAACTATCTCAAGTTGTAGCGAATGAGAACAAACTATTAGTTGACCATTAGCCATTCTAAATTTTAGGGATTGTTCTAATTTATGAAGTGGTAAACTACTGAGATATGAAGATGACTCAATAGTAAATGATGAGATTAGTGATCGAGTAGCACCACTATCAAACAAAAGTAAAGCAGAATGTCCATCAGGGAAATTACCTTTACAATAATTACGTTTTGACAATTGTATGTTTAAAGGTTTGGTCTGTGATGATGACATCGGGAATTTATTCGGAGCAATGGAACAAATTCCCTGTATTAAAAATCCTGATTATGTTTGTCAGCCATGTGCCTTTGGCGGACGAAACAAGAGCGCCAAGTATGGTTAGGCTTTCCACAGTAGTCACAGACAATTTGACGATTCCTATGACTTTGAAAAAAATCTTGACGTCTTGGAGAAAATTCTCGGTGATTTGGAGAAAAATCTTGACGACTTGAAGAAAATCGACTGTTATAATATGATCTGTTGTTATGTCTTGAGAAATGAGAATTTCGATTTTGTCTAGGGCTATGAGGTCGAAATTCATTGGTATGGCGTGCCTTAGGACTGATTGAGTGATCGATGCGTCGATTATCATTGGAAGAAGAATGATGAGAAGATGACCGTCTCCGAGGAGAAGAAAAACCTGAAGCAAATTGTCGTGATGGGCGTTCCAGCTCTAGCTTAAGATCAGCTAAATCTTGTTTTAAGTGTGCTATCTCAGTATCCTTGTCATTTTCTGCCGTGAAAAAGGTTACTTCCTTAGTTTTACTGTCACTCTTGTGAATGTCAAAGTAATACTGAGCTTTGAGAGCTATGTCAGAAATAGAAGTCCTGTCATTAATTGACATTGCCACAGCTTGTTGACATAATGATGGCAAAATGGAAACAAACTTGTATCGCAGTTGTGCATCAGCTATGTCCAACTGTCTTCCTAATCTCTGAAGTTCCTCTAAATTTTCAGAGGGCGGTTTAGTTTCGTCATAACAAAATGAAGCGTAATCCTTATGCAAACCAAAGGGCGTCCGATTATCAGAAAATCTCTCAATAAACTGAGTGCGGAGATCTGCCAAGCTTCGGAACACTTTACCTTCTATCCATAGACGTGCTTTGCTTTTTAATGTTTGCCTGAAGAGACCAACCATCACATTAATTCCTGCAACATTGACAGGGTTCTGATCATGATTATGATGTTCTAAATAATCCACGAAAGTCAAATAATGTGCTGTAGCAAGATCCCTACTTAGGATAGACCCATCAAATTTATCAGCAATACAGGGCTTACCTTGAGCCATTTCAAAGTTGTACAAAATGAACTTATGAAATGCCACAAAATTAATTATGAAACAATATATATACATGTATCAAGCTTACAAAATGTTAGAAAACTAATTACTAAACAATATATCAAATTAACAAAATGGAAATTCAAGTACTGTACACAATAACACATTCACCCAACACAATCATACAATACAATCATACAATATCCTAACAACGATAACCAAGCAGGTAAAAAAAACACAAGTCAATAATATTCAATGAATGTCGATAATTGAACAAATGATTTATATAGGAAAATATCACACAAATGTCACTGCAACTGCATATGCATCAAATCACTGTAGACTGTAGATTTCAAAATGTTACTATTACTATTAAATACTATTCAGTATGAAGCTAAAAACTGGCATGTTATGTTATAATTGTCACTGGACTGTCTAAGGCTAGAATTAAAAGTCGGTAGGCCTATACTACATCTACAATAATTGGTCTTCTCTGGGATTATCTACACCACACTGCCTGCTCAAGAATACTAAATAATATTACTACATTCACAGTCACATAAAACTGGAAACTGGATCGAAATCATAATATGAATTGAAAATTAGGTAATGATGATGTAAGTTGAACATAAACATGGTTTAAATTATTCTGTCTTCAAGACTAGGCTCTCCAAAATAATTTCAGACTTTGGATAATTGTAGGCAATGTAGGGCTATCTCAATCTGATCTCATCTGTGATTCATTTAGTAAATTGTAAATGTAATTCTCTGCACAATGAAAATTCTCAAAATTAGAATGATACTAGATTGATTAAAGTTCCATCAGTTGACTAATATCAGTTGAGTTCAAGATATACAGTAAAGTCAAGCAGTATTGCTTAGTCCATTCTAAGAAAGCACATGGCACAGATATGAAAAGCACATGGTACTCTTAAACTGTCACAAAAATCTGATTAAATCCATAGTTTGGTGAAAAACATACAAAATATGAAGCACAATAAGTTTAGGATGGTTTGCATCTCCACCATGTTGTATTCGGATCCTTGGATCCAGGGGTGTTACACATTTATATGTGGGTGAAAATAAAAATCAACCATTCTCCATGTTAGAATTCCAATCTCTATCTTTATTACTCTAAAAGGCAGTAGAACTACAACATAAGGGAGACAACTTGTGTCTGCTTAAACATAAGGTTTCAGACCACAATGATATAGAATATACCACAATATGACACTATATAGGAGATATTTTAAAATTGATAGGCACTGCATGTTTCAACATTTTAGATTTGACCACAGTTTGATTTATATTGAATTGTATTTAGAAAACGGAGGAAACCGAATGACCCAGCGAAAAAACTCAAGAGATTGGACAGGGGACTCTACTCCTTGAAATTGAAACCATGCCACTTAACACAATGACAGACCCTGTGATTTCATGCGCATGCATTACCTACTAGACCATTCCCCCCCCATCCCCACCCCATATCGAATAAAAGTATGACTTATTTAAAATATGATATTTACATATAAAGAAAGTAGAGAGACTTCAATCTTACTAGAAAAATACTAGATTACCTGAAATGAAATGGGGTTTAAAGACAACGTCCTACTGGTCAGCTCCGACTGGTCTAATGCATTGTGCTAAGTGAAAATGTTTGTCTGGGCAGCGACACTATGGCCTACTCTCATACCGAATTCAAACTGCCAAGAGAACTTTTATGTGTACGCCAATGTGTACATTGGATCTCAGGGGAAACCACTCTGCAAAATCAAGATGAGCTTTCTCGGTCAACCCCATGCTAGTGTGCCAGCACCTAATTTACTCAGTCACCATGGCCGTCTTCTAATTACTGCGACAGTGAAACCATGTGACAAACAAGGATTATTAAGATAGACTTTTACGGCTTGGTAGTTCCTTGGGATTAAAACTTTTGATACATATAGATACATTAGTTTCAATTTCATATCACACAGTTTGTATATATGGTAAGGTAGCTTTAATCGTAAATTACATATCATGTATTTATTTTTTCAGTTTCAATATTGGATGTATATGCAAATCACCCAGAAAAAGATCATGTAATAACAAAAGAAATTATAAAAGAAAAAAAGGAAGAAGAAATGGCTGGAAAAAATGATGATAGAGCAGCTTTTTCTTGGTGGGTAACTATTCAATTCTAATAGAAAAGATTGTTATGCTATTTTGAAATCTAAAATTCAGTTTAGTATAGTAAAACTGTACACGTCATGTATGAGCAGAGACAGAATCTTAGTTATATGTAGATATCACTGTCTCATCTGTGGCAAAGCAAACCAACACATGAAACAAAACAAATGTAATTAAAGTAACATTTTTTTAATTAATCAAAACTGTCTAGTCAATTTAAGCCAACTAATACATTGCCATTTTTTTTTCAGTTACCCACCTCGGAAGATCAAGTTGGAAAGGGCTATTGATATTGTGGAGACGTTTTATCACAGATCTTGCTTATCAGACAAAGACTATGTAAGTACCATGCATATTTGCTTTTTAAATCAGGAACTGGTTCTATACACTTGGTGGGGGGGGGGGATGGACGTTAAACCCCATTTCGCTCTCTCTCTCCTAAATATTGAGATTTTTGTTTACTTTTAAACTGCATATATTCAAGGTATCAGGAGCTTTTTATGGCTCCCGTACAATTCTATAAACATGAAGGACTGTACCTTTTGAATATTAAGCCATCAAATTATTTTATAATTTTGAAAATGAAATGAAATGGGGTTTAACATCCTACTGTTTTGCTCATAAATTGGGCTAATGAAGACGGGCATACGCCATACAGTGTGCTATGAAGGGAATTTTGCCCGGGCAGCGGCGCTACAGCCTACTCTTATATCGAATTCCAATTGCCAAGGAATCTTTTATGTGCACGCCAATGTGTACACGGGACCTCGGTTTTTTCGTCCCATCCGAACGACTAGACAGCTGTCCTTGTCAGGTCCTCCGTCCTGTATCACTGACAAGGGGAAAACACGCAAAATGTAAGTAACATATATATTTGTATTTTTAATCAGGAAGTACTTCTATACACTTGCTTGGTAATCTAGTTATTCTACTTGGGGCAATGCCTAGGACTCTGCTGTTTCAAGTACATGGCATGCTTGATTTTTGCCAATCACATCCATTGATTTCCTTCAAGTTGCGATAGGCCCTACATGTATGTGTATTTTTACTTTCAAATAGATTTCAGTAGATTTTAAAGGGTAATATCCAATTTGTTGTCAATGGAAATAAAATAAGAATGGGTCCACAAATAATTAGACATTACGCAAAGTTGAAACCAAATAGAGACTCGGTCTCGATGTGGCAAAATAAATTGTTTATTTAAACGTTGTGAACCATAGAAAGTATTCTTATCTCCTACTTTTTATTTTTTAGGCTGGAACACCATTGAAAGAGTATTTGCTGTATGATAACAACAAGAAAACCCAAGCATCAATTTATTTTATACTTCTGGGAAAGAATGCATTTGACCCAATTTTTAAATATTTATTTTTTGTTATTAATGTTAAATTTTCTTCCAAAACACAATTAGATTTTAATTCTCTTCAGAAATGTATGTATAATATAGCAAGTAAAGTGGCATATAAATCACTAAGAATTTGGTCAGAAATCATAAAGTATTTAATAGGCATTACTAGAAACCAAATGAGGATCAAATACACCCAGAATTACAAAAAACCTTGACCTACATAAAGGTGACTTTCCCTTGCTTATGAAATGAAATACGGTTTTGTATCCTACTTTTCTGTGTTCTTAGAGTGATTCTGCCCTACACCCTACTCTTATATCAAATATTTCAACTGTCAAGGGTTCTTTAACGGGAACCCAGGGGGGGGGGGGGAATGATTAACACGCACACATTTGATCAGGAAGTCTGTCATTGAGTCAAATAATTCAATTGTCAAGGCTTCTTCTAAGTGAACGCAGTGGGGATGGTTTCGATTCCGGGAATGGGGGAGGGGGTGGTGGATGGCCGAATGGTAAGCATGTGCGTGCGGTATCATACGGCCTGTCATTGAGTCAACTGGCGTGGTTTCGAATCCCCGGTTGTACGTGACAAGGAGTAGGGTCGCCTGTCCAATCTTGTGGGTTTTCTACGGGACCTACGGTTTCCTCCCACTGCTAAAGACCCCTATGCGCAACGAATTATTGAAATAAAATTAAACCATATGTTAATCCCGAAATGACCTAGTTTGTGTCAAGTGGACGTTAAACCCCATTTCTCTCTCTCTCTCTTTCGATTCCGGGCTTGTACCCAATTATCCCTTGCCATATCCAAGACTACTGACAAGTGGGAACTATGCCGGAAAATCCAGTTGAAATTTCTCGGCCAACACCTTATACTTACTGAACCACTGTGGCTTATGACTTGTGATTGTATATAAATTTTTTGTACATATGATATTTTTTTATTTCAATCCTGTAATCTTGATGCTTTGCTTCTTTTATTTACAAAATATTCATTTTGTTTGGGTTTTTTTAATGAGGAAAAGGTTTTACATCATTTTATTACTCCTGCAAAATAGTGCATTTTTCTTTTGTTAGTTTTCTGTGTATATTAGTTATTTCTATATGTCTCACAAATCACTTGTAGTGTGATTTTGTAGCACTTTTCAGTTTTTGAAATTGTTTCAATTTAGTGCATAATTAATCTTAGTGCTTGGTTTGGATGTTATTAAATTTAGATATTATTTGAATTATATATTTTGGAGTATGGGGTAGGGATACTGTGTACATATCTTTATATTCTCAGTTCTTGTTTTGGGGTTAAGAACAATTTAAATAGCTATGTTATATTTTGTGATGGGTAAAGTGGGGTGTGTGTGTGTGTGTGTGTGTGTGGGGGGGGGGGGGTCATGTCATTATATATAACACAATATAATTAGTATTAGAATTCTCTGTTTTTCTGTTAACATTTCAAATATCTATATAGTTTTGATGTATTAATTTACTTTTTCCTATGATTTTATGAATAAATAATAATCTTACAAAAACAAAAACAAATTTTGTTTCCTTCTTTTATCAAACTTTACAGGTCTAACAGAGCAAAGAGATGGGTCCTGCATAAAAAGGTTGCTATACTGTATATAAATTGGGGAAAAACACAACACAAGTTTTTGTGGATGGTTATACACAAGTTTGTATGAAACCACACAAGTTTCAGAAATTGCAACACAAGTTTCAGGTATTGCTACACAAGTTTCAGAAATTTAAACACAAGTTTCAGAAATTTCAAAAATTTCAACACAAGTTTCAAAAATTTCAACACAAGTATTGTGTAGATTTTCACACAAGTTTCAACACAAGTTTGTGTTGTTTGATAAATTTTAACACAAGTTTTGTGTTGTTTCAACATTTAACACAAGTTTTGTGTTGTTTCAACACAAGTTTGTGTTGTTAAATAGAGACACCTTACTTGTGTTGAAAACAACACAAGTTTGTGTTGTTTCAACACAAGTTTTTTTTCAGTGTACCAAAAGATCTGTTATCTGTGCAAATCGTGGGTTCTCCCTTTCCTTAAACCAAAATGTCTGTTATCTGTTGAAATCACGCGTTTGATCCAGGCAGGCTGCGAACGTGGCAAGGAAAATGCCCGTTTGATCTTGCAGTACAAAATTTACACATTTGTATAGAATTGCGCATCTGGGGTCTCCACTGACATCGCGTGCTTTTCAATCAATCTTTATACGGGTGTAAGGCGGAATCAATTCAGGAAAGGTAGATATCTACTCTATCCTTGGGTCCGCAATGGTAACAATTATACCTTGAACGACAACAATACGCATTTGAATTTTGATCCCACAAGGTCGTTGTACTGCTTTAATTCTTTGGTCTAGAATCCCGAACTCCCCTCCCGTTTAAAAATTCCGCCATTTAGAATTGCTTATCAATTGATCGATCTATGAAGACCTAAATATGCATCAATTAAGGATTGATTCCCTGTAAAATTGGCGAAATTGACATTACTAATATACTTGAACAAAATTATTTCTATATTCAAAATGGCCGATATCACCGTCTCAATTTGCTGGAGTCTCTAACTCTATGTAACGAGACCAGTCTGTCCGATTCCAGTTCCAACGGAAGAAGAGAAAGGCCCACTTTCATTATACATAATTACGTGAGCAGAAATTCTTACCTTTCCAATACGTTGAAGGCTGACTTTTACACCATGATTAAAGGTGTATAACCGACCCACTTGTTTACCTTGTCTACACTCCCCTGGGTTGTACTTAAGACTTTATACAGTAACATTGGTATAATATTACCTTACAATATACACACTACGATGCATAATATACCATATCGGCAATCCCCTGATCGAAGGCTTTATAGGTAAAGTATTACCTTTTAATATGCACGCTACGATGCACAATGTCTGTTTAAGTATGAATTAAAATAATATTTGATTCTCGAATCGAGAAGCACACTTGTTCTGTGAGTCCTACTAATCACCCAAAAGAACTGACAAGATCCGTTTGTTCTCAAATTGGTCGAAATGTTTAACATTAGGCAATTAAACATCATATTATTCATTTCATTCCCTTTATGTATCTTTAAGTTAAAATGTTTTCTGTATGAAAGGACCGTCCTTTATGTGTCGTTAAATCGTTTATGTATCTTTAAGGTCTGATTAAAGGAGCAGTCTCGGATATATTCTTATTGAATAAAATGGTTATTCTGTGTGGGGTGTGATTCCGGTTGTCTGGGTCGCACTTTTGGATTGGCTGTTGTACATGAAATATATTTGGCCCTGTCTGGATGGTGTTAAAACACAAAACCTGTGCAGTTTTAAAATGTCAGTTATAGCCAGCTTTTAAAGGTTCGATTTAAAAGAAATGATTTGTACCCATGTCAGATAGGATTATAAATAACAATAATCAATGGTTGTTTTGAA
Source organism: Patella vulgata (assembly GCF_932274485.2). Lineage (NCBI taxonomy): Eukaryota > Metazoa > Mollusca > Gastropoda > Patellidae > Patella > Patella vulgata. The sequence continues at coordinate 10,416,369 of NC_065883.2, forward strand.
GAAAAAAATTGACAGTTTTACTTATTGAATTCTGATTTAATTCACATCTGCATCTACCAGAAAGAACTATAGTACCTTCTCTTATCTCGAGTCACGCAGGTTCGAGCGATAAAGTTTCTTTTCTTTTATGGCCCAAGGCGTATATTATTAGTGACACTGTCATAATCCATTTTTACACGCACTGTGTCTTATAAATTCGTCATCATCTTCTAGCCGTGGGGTGGGGCGGGGAATGGGGCCCTATAAGTGGAATCCGACACAGTCTATAACCCTCTATTGGCAGTGTTGCCACTGGACCAATGCAGTATCGTTCTCCAAAATGAAATCCGTAATACTCACACCCAGGACTTGCTGTATGTTTTTGGTCTCGATCGGGTCTGAGAAATATATTCTGAAGGACAGAAGACTACATTGGCCAAAACAGGTCGGACACACAAGTTCTATACTGGTTGAAAACAAATATGTCAGTATTGTAATATATTATGGATGGTACGCCACAATAATTTACAATCATGTTCGGCTAGGTGATTAAGACGCTGGCTCGCTAGTCTGGAGGTCGGGTGATCGGTCCCTGCATTGGCCGAGAAAGTTCATCCTGATTTTCCGACGTGGTTTCCTCTTGTCAGAGGTGACACCCCGAGGTCCCGTGTATACATTTGAATGCACGTATAAGATCCCTTGGCAGTTTGAATTCGTATGCCCGTCTTCAGTAGCCCAGTATAAGATCAGAACAGCATGACGTTAAACCCCATTTCATTTCATTTCACAATCATGAGTCTTGAGAGAGAGAAGGAGTTTAACGTCCACTTGGCACAAGCCAGGAAATATCGGGACTAAATTAATCGATGAAACAAGCTTGATAATGAATGATATTGACCAATTAAGCATTTTCCCGCTATATGTGCCCTAATATAGCTATATCGGCATGTTAATTATATAAATTATTGACAGTACAGATTTTAATTCATACTATAAAGAAGTTCGGATAAATGAATAAAATATAGAGTATTACATATTTTATACTCCTATAATTCGCTCTGATGTTTGAATATGGTAATTTATCTCTTATATGAAAGTTCTATCGGGTGCCGTAGCCTTTGTTTATAGTTTTGATTTTAAATAGATTTATTTTCGAGCTGTAATCTATGGCCGAAATAACGAAACTTTTGATAGCACTTTAATAGATTATTACCAGTTGTTGTGATATAACCAAAACATGTTTCCCATTTTCTTAGTTAATGTACTTTTAGTGTTAAACATACAAGTATGTTGATAGAATTCATTATTTTACATACGTTTAGATGTTTGACAAAATTCACTTATGATATATAAATAAATATACTATATTCGGAACTATATTTTATGGAAAATCTTCAAGGGATAATCAAAAGAATACAATATATTGACGGTTATTTTTAGAGAGGCATTATCTTCCTTTGACGGAATTATTGAACGTGTATGGGCCCCTTAATGAACATCTACATCAAGTTTAAACTTAGTCCCTCTTATCCTGAGCATAAATCTGAATTAGTACAAAAAAATCAACATACCTATATTTACCTATATTTACCTATTGTTGGAATCTATAGCGCTGTTTAGTTAAGTGGTAGTGATCAAATAAAGTCTCGTTGGCAATAAAAACGACGGGAAGTGTTAGAACTAGTGAGTATTGTGAATGGTAGCAGACGAAATGTCTTGAACACGTGAAAACAAAGATGGCGGGTGAGATACATTGTATATACTGTAATATATAGTCAAGCAGTAGTAAGAAGTTATATTTTAATCCCTTCAAGAGCCTGTGTAGAAGTGGTACAAAATTTACACAGTTGTATAGAATTGTGCATCTGTGGTCCCCACTGACATACGTGCTTTTCAATGAATCTTTGTACGGTTGTAAGACGGAATCAATTCAGAAAGGCGCCTGACTACCCCATCCTTGGGTCAGCAATAGTACCAATTTTACCTTGAACGCCAGCAACACGCATTTGAAATTTGTTCTGATCTGTCTTCAAAAAGAGGTCGTGGTTCTGCCTTAATTTTTAGGTCTAGAATCCCGAGCCCGTTTAAAAATGTCCACCATTTAGAATTGTTCATCAATTTATCAATCAATGTAGACGAGTTTCTAGCTCTAACGAGACCAGTCTGTCCGATTCCAGTTCCAATGGTAGAAGAAAAAAGCCTACTTTCATAATACTTCATTACGTGAGCAGAAATTTTTACCTTTCAAAAAGCTAAAGTCTATTACAACACGACTAAACGTGTATAATCAACCCACTTGTGTACCTTGTCGGTACCCTCCCATTTCAACTACAACTTATAACAACAGATTATATGCTCTTGTGATTTCATTATCCCTCCTTATATACCCTTTCCATAACTAAAATAGATTCTTCCATAAAAACACCCCATTTCCACTAGATGAGTTTGGGCGATTCTGCTGTTTATTCTCAATTACTTGCCAACGAAAAGGATGTTAGCTTGATCAGTCAAATCTGCAGCTAAACGAAAAGGTTGCTAGTTTCTGGGGTCCAATCGGCAGCTAAATGAAAAGGTTGCTAGGTTGACCGGTCGGATCTGCCAAATTCTGTTCGGAAGAATGAACGTTTGAATCTTATCCTGTCTATCAGTGAATTATTGTGTTAAGACTCAGTCTCAGGATGTATTGGGCTGTATAGGGAAAAATGTACTTGATCTGGGAATTATACCCAAATTTTTTCTAATGGTTACAAAATATAGAACATGAAAATACAAAGTTTGGCTTTAAAAGATAAATGTACACATTCTATGCTAAAAGTACAATGCCCCCCCCCCCCCCACACACACACACAGGTCCTATGATAAAGCCCACGTGTTTGTAAGTCAAAAGCACACTAGAAATAAATATAACACTTTAAATATATTCCCCAACCTCTATACACCAACGCCCACTTACTTAACCAAAGACTAAAAATGAAGTTCGGAAAAGACTATTTTTTTTTCTAAAAGTATATTTGATAGAAAGCTTTTCCTTTAGAACTTTTTACAAACTTTATTATATAACACGGTTAGAGATACATTATGGGAGATTTTAATAGAGAGTTGGCCATTCTTGCTATAACCCTAAAGAACATCCCTATCCTTTGGGGTGCATGCACAACCCCCAGGGACAGAGCCACGCCCATTTTCTTTTTGTATGTCTGTTTGTCGTCTATAGGCCACAATTCTTAATCGAGTATACCCTAAGGATGATCCCTATTGTTTTTGGTGCATGCCCGACCCCCCTGGGACAGAGTTACGCCAATTTGGTTTTTTGGTGATTGTCCAACCCCCAGGAGCAGAGCCACGCCCATTTTTGTAGTTGTGTCTCTGTGAGTTGCCTACAGGCCACGATTCCTAATGGATTGTCTTTGAACTGGGGATATGTATTCCTTATAGCCTAAGGACGCCAACTGCATATCCCGACCCCCAGGGGCAGAGCCACGCCCAATTTTTGTGTTTATCGTTTACAGCCCGGGATTCTGAATGGATCAACTTGATACTTGGCATATGTATTCATTTCTAGCCTAAGGGCGTCAACTATTGATTTTGGTGAATGCCCCGACCCCCCAGGGGCAGAGCCACGACCAATTTTTGCCTTTAGCGCCCGAAGGCCACAATTCTGAATGGATTATCTTGGAACTCGGAATACTTAGTCCTTATACCCTAAGGACAGCAACTATTGATGTTGTCATTTCAATAACAGGGTGTTCTATATCCAACCCTCAGGGTCAGAGCCACACCCATTTTTTGTATTTATCGTCTTTCGTCTGAATGTATCATCTTGGAACTTTGCATATGTATTCCTTATACCGTTAAGACAGCAACTATTTATTTTGGTGTTTGCCCCGACCTCCTGTCACAGTGTCACACCCACTTTTTTGTTAGTATTTTGTCTGTAAATTTGGCAAAACAAACCCAACGCCCAGCCTTCTTTGCCTCTTATCATATTACAGCCATTTCATATTTCGTTTTCTTCATTCTAAAAAGTACCAGATAGTCTGACCCTTAATGTAAATCCGTCGGCTTTTTGGGTAGAAATCGTGGAATAAGCTTTATTTTGAAGGTTTCGATGTTTAATGACAAAAAAAACCAATGTTGACATTTTTTCTGACTAGGTCTTCATAGTATGGGAGGCCATTTTCTGAGTGTATCCATTTTCGATAATATTCCAACTTATTTTTTTCACCCTACTTGTAATGTTATCGACATATCTACTGAGATTTGGCACTGTATTAGTACACACAGGGGTCATGAATATATTTCAAATTCTTTCCCATGACTTCATGAAGATATTTCCAAGATGGCAGCCATTTTTGGCGGGAATTGGGACATGTCCAGATTTTGATTAAGTAGTAGTGTTTGGTGTCAATATATATGTTTACGGGGACTCAGATTTCATTTCTGACATTTACAACTATGTAAAATGATCACATGTTCACATATTTAGCCTATTGCCAATAATGCTGCCACTTCTGGCGGACAAATCGGAGGATTTGCTGATTTTGTTTAAGTAGATGTCTTTGGTGTCAATATACATTATATGTTTTCGGTGGCACAGACTCGATTTCTGCCATATACAACTGCGTCAAATGAACAATGATCAGTTTAGCATATTTTCGAGTATGTAGAACGTTTTCTAAACGTATTATTATCATATATTTACTTTTCGCTGTTATTTACACGTTTCTGCGTCGAATTCTGCTAAGTAGGCTATAAGCTTGTAGCACATTACAGAAAGCCGGTGCCGTGTCGGACCCATTTGGTATATTATCCAACGATAAAAATTATTTTTTCAACTTCTTTGATTTTTTTCGCGGGGAGGCTCGCGCCTTCAGCTTCTCAGCTATAAAACGCTTTTGGGTTGAGGCTGATGGGGACGTGGCTGTAAATGAAATACTTACTAAGAAGCCCTCGTGACATAGATTATGTTATCAACTGACTTCAAAGCTGAATGTGGAACGAGCATGTGAAATGCTGTTACACAACGGCGTGGCCGGCTACTTTTACATCACTGCCACCAGTTCTTTCAATGGTCATGATAGTGATGTCACAGATGACGGGTCACGTCGTCGTTTAATTGGTGATATAGTTTGTTTGCAATAGCATTCCATTGGACGACTCCTTCCACACGCAGCTTTATGTCAGTTGATAATATAATCTATGCCACAAGTTTTTTTTATATAGCAAGTGTTACTATTTCATTTGCCGTCCTTGTTTTTGTTTCTTTGTATACCGAATGATATTTAATATCATACATTTCAGTCCTACTTTTTAATTTATTAATTACCTTTTCAAAAGTTGTCTCACATTTTTAACCATCGTTAATTTTGTAACTATAACCGACAGACAACATAAACTGAAAGTCTCGGTGATGCCACCAAGTCTTAAAATCAGACATACTGCACGCAGCGACCCACCTCCGTCATACTTCCCAGAATGTGACACTGCCCTTGTTAGCCTCCATTTAAAACGCACAAGTGATCATTTTGGGGCGGGACTTATCGACGAGACATCGTTTTGTTTAGACAACAGAGTAAAAATAATCCACGCACGTGTGTCTTATGTAAACACGCCATATTTGCTATGGGTAATATTGCAATAAATTCTTTACCATTGTAAACTGTCTTTAGAGTTTCAATCTGTTCATCTTTCAAAACAAGGTTAGATACTCCTAAATTTGTTTTCGCAAACAAAACCGCCTCTGTGAAATTATCTGTCATAGGCGCCGCCATATTGAATAATTAGGGAACTTTTTTGTGATTCGGCTCTGATTAGTTTGACATCTTTCATACACACAACGGCTAAATAAACATATTTAATTTCATTCAATATGACAATAGAAGAGAAATAAATACTTTTAAAAATTTCTAAAAGCATACTCAGTGTTTTCGACTAAAATCGTCGATGTAGGAATTAAAATGTCGGTTAATTAGCTTAGGGTCTATTCTCAGCCGGAGCTAGCTGTAGATAGGCAGCCTAAGTTTGGGATGAAAATCAGACTGATCGACCAAGTAAATGCACTTTTTTCCTGGAAAATCGATACTAGCTCAGTGGCCAACTCGGATGAGGAATTTTCATCATTAGATAATATACCTAATGGGTAAAACACGGCAATGGCTTCCAGGAACATGCTACAAGCTTATACATATCAGAATTGAATTCAGAAACCGTGTCAGTAATGTGTTTAGAAAATGCTATGCCACAAACGGCAGCCATCTTGGAAATATGCTGAATGAGTGAACATTCCATTATGTCACGCAGTTGTTAATGGCAGAAATCGAATCTGCGTCCAGAAAACATACTGACACAAAACCCGACTACTTAATCAAAATCAGCACATCGTCCCATTTTCCCGCCACAAATGGCAGCTATATTAGAAATATGCTAAATATGTGAACATGTTATCATATTACTCAGTTGTAAACGGCAGAAATGGAATCTGAGACCCGAAAACAGATATATTTACACCAAAAACGACCACATCGCCCCATTTTCCCGCCCAAAAATGGCCACCATCTTGGAAATGTGCAAAATAGGTCTACATGTGATCATTTTACACAGTTGTAACTGACAGAAATTGAATCTGTGCCACTGAAAACATATTTATTGACACCAAACACTGCTACTTAAACGAAATAAGAAATCGTCCCATTTTCCGGCCAAAAATGGCCGCCATCTTGGAAATATCTTCATGAAGTGATCGAAAAAAATCTGAAATATTGTCACGACCCTTGCCAATATTAATACATAGCCAAATCACAGTTGATATGTCGATAACATTATAAATAAGGTAAAAATAAAAATAATAAGTTGGAATATTATCACAAAATGGCTACCCTCAAATAATGGCCTCCCATACTATGAAGACCTACTCAGAAAAGATGTCAACATTGGTTTTTTATCATTAAACATCCAAACCTTCAAAATAAAACTTACTCCGCGATTTCTACCGAAAAGCTGACGGATGAGAATTACGTAACAAACCCAATAGGACTAATATCAATCAAAGCTAGAATGTGGACGTATATTACATTTATTGTGCTGGGAATATGACAAAATAAAGTTAATTTACTAGTATCAAAAAGTGCATTTTATTCTGTGAATAAATTTTATCCAAACGTATATTTATGAAAACAGTATTGTTGAAGTTATAGGCCCCAAATAATCTAGGCTATTGTGCCAGACTAAAAGTGAATATTACCTGGTATTTAAATAGATTACATGTAACAAATATTATCTGTTTTGTAATCATTTATCAAGCTGGTGATTAATATTACCTGGTATTTTAACAGGACAGTCAATCTGTTTTCTGGGATTACTAGCTGTCTCCAACTTCATAACTCTTTGGTCAAAATCTATAAAGCCACGATCCGTTTCCTTTTTCAATCGTTTGATTATCAGTTTCAACGTTGATATTTCACGATCTGTCTCCTCTTTCAATTGTTGGATCATAAGTAAAATGTCTTGGTGCCAATGTTTATCTTGCTTACAAGATCATTCATTTTCTGATTTGAGAGAATTAAAGCTTACACCACCACAATGCAGTCCTAGATTCAACAACCAATACTCGTATTAGCTAAATACAAGGACTAGCACATTCGTCGTGGCATGCTCCTAATCAACCGTCCAATAACGATTTAGGGCAATCTGACCCACTCCTCTTGCAGTGCCACGGCCAATTCTTGCAGTGTTGTCGGTTGACGTTGATGTCGACGAACACGTCTCCGGATCAAATTAAACGTAACACACTAAAGCAAAGATACGCTAAACAGTAAATCTTAAGCAAGAACCGATATGAAAGCAAACATGAATAGGATAAACAGGCAAGCGGCAGTTTTCATCAACCCTTCCTTGAAGTGTCAAATTTGACAATGAACACTCCCACGTGTATGGCGCTATTGCGTGGTGAACATGCAACTCAGTGGTTCTGTTGGGGCGATTAGTTCTTCATCTGTGAACATACTCTCAAAGCATGTCAAGTGTCCATGACTATTTATCATATCACAACCTGCATAGGTATTTGCATTTCAATATCCCCTACATTTTTTGAAGAGTATGTATACATCATTAACTATTGCTTTCTTTAAGAATCGGGTCTGGAATTGTCCAACGTAACTGGCCCTTAGGATCTATTACCATATTTTATATTTACAAATTCAAGGAGGATAAGCAAAATGGACACATTGGGTAGGATTTGCTAATAGACATAGTACGCCATTGGGGGCCAAGCGTATCTTGCGGCCCACTGAAAGTAATTTGGCGTGCCAGTATATAACCTTGTTTCAAGTGTATATCGGGTATTTTATATCAATAATATATTCATAACCATCATGGGAACCTCTGTACAATGAGTATATGACCCGATGTATGCCACCCCTGTACTAAACGTATACGCCCATAGATAAATCAGGCCATGACTACATGTACCTACTGTTTATTACGTCACTTCTTTCATCACTCCAGCTACCCATATTGATACTTTTACTGACTGTCAGATGTGGCGAGATATGATCCCCTTTGGCGCACAAAGAAGAATCACAGTGACAAAAATAGAAGGTAAGGGATCCAGAAAAGAGGTGGGGTGGAGCGGTATATTCATATCGCAGCTTAATAGGTCAAAGGACATCGTCCGATCAGAGACCGTTCCTAAAGAAACTACTATATTTACGAAACACGTACTATCAGCAACCACGTCATTACTCGCCATTGCGCAACTCAAAGCGATACAGACCCATTTACTGAAACTAGACCCTAGTAAAATTACTAAAAGCAATATGCCATGTTTTACAAATTGTACTCTTACCCTTCATATTCATCATTAAAGTCTTGTTTGTTTTCCTTTTAACAGGATACAGATATATTTACTTCTGGAAACACAATAGTGCACTTTTAATTCTATCTATGTCATGAAGTATAAATTTTCTATTTATTTAATAACGATTATATTTCTTGTCCTGGAAATATATCCGAATAAGTACAAAATAATCAACATGGTTGAAATTTGTAGTGCAGTTTAGTTGAAGTCGTACAAAAATTAACACAAATGTAAAGAATTGTGCTTTTGGAATCCCAATTGCCATCAGGTACTCGTCATTGAATTTTTGTACGGGTGTTAGGCGGAACCAATATCTATCCTACCCTTGGATCTGTTCTGGTACTAATTTTACCTTGAATGCCAGAAACATGCATACTATATTTGATCCGACATATCTAAATGAGAAATTGTGGCACTCGCCTTATTCTTAGGTCTAGAATCCCGGGCGTACCCCAACATCCACCCCCTCTCCAGCCCTTTTTAAAATGTCCGCCATTTAGAATTATTTATCAATCAAAATTGTTCAAATTAATTGTAGACCTAAATATGCATCATTTCAGAAATGACCTATTTCACATTCTGAATTTTTTTGGATTCTGTAACTTTTATGAAACCAGTCTATCCGATCCCAGTTCAAATTAAGCCAGCAAAGGGCCCCCTTTCATTCAAAATATTTAAGCGAGCGGAAATTCTTACCTTTCCAAGTTCGAGTCTGACTATTGCAAAAGATAACCGACCAATCTAGTGAGAAAGGAGTGAGATTAATCGTGTATAACCGACCAACTTGTGTACATTTCTGTAATCCTCTGATCAAATAACAGTAGAATGTAATCAAATCAATCCAAGTAATAAAGACCAAGTATTAAGTTTCGACCCTGACTGTCATATGTTTGTTAGAATAACCAAGCTACAATGAATGAATTAAATTTATATTTTATACAAGCCCCTTTCTTTGTAACGTTAAAAAGATGGGAAAAAGATGGTAAATCAACCGACCCTTTGTACGTACATTTTAAGCAAATTTAACATCATGATGTTATCTAGAAATACACATAACAGAATATATCCACCAATTCTATTGAAACACAATGCCAGAGCTGAGGAAACCCTGATATTAATTATATCTAATATATGAATAATCTGAGCGGTAACTGCATATTTTGAAGAATCGTGTGGACAATAATTAGTTTTTAGCCATATAAACAGGGGGTGAACAGATTCTACAGCCTAGGTTAAATTCGGTTTCAAACAAGTAATTCAATGTTGATCTCGAATAGAGTTATTGTCAATTTATCGCTAATTTATATTTGGGAACGATTACTAAATTTGAAGAAATCAATAAATTACAGAGACTATCTATCTGGATGTCAGATTCACCCCCTTTTTTGTAATAATCCCTGTGAATAGACAAGGTATGGTTAAGATTATGAGCTTTTTAATTAGTGAAATATTATCATAAACGATTAGATTCTACCAAAAAATAAACATTCTATTGAATTTATTGACCGTGTGATTAATAGAAATGTATCGCAGATTTTGAAAAGATGAAAGTTAAATTATGTCATTGCTTAGACTATGATCCGAATAAACCGGCATGTCTCAAATGTTTTAAATAGATAAGAGATATTATATTTCTTATTTGTTGTGTTTATGTATTAAAGTATTATATTTGTTTATAGAATATAAAGTCATATGTTTAAACCACGATCTTAATACACCTCCGTATTGTTCAAGTAAACAATGAATAAATGTGGCGTCTAACCAAGTTTAAAAAGATCATGGAATAATTATTTCGGTAATAACACAATAGATGCCATCCTCGGTATCCCAAGTGGTCTCATTCCGTGCTACTCCACTATACCCTGGGTTAATCTACGGAGGTAGACCACCATTAAATCTTCATTACACCCATTGTTCCGAATCTTTTATTGCATGGCTGTATTCAGAACTTCGTCCCTTTCAACTGGAGAACATCCAGAGCTCAAGAACGAAGCTGTGCAAATCAAGTTTTAAGATTAATATGACAATGTTTTCTTTAGGAAAACTGTGTGGGAAAATGTTGGATACAGACTACCGTAGGATCGATAATAATAATAATCTTTATTCCAATCTTCATCAGAAGATACATGAATATATAAAAATACATAATAACATACAGTCGAACATTACAATCAATCTTTTAAACATTTACCTACAGCTATTTACATTTAATTTATCGTGATTTAAAGCTTATTTACTAAAGTGATTTAATATAACTGATATTAATTTACATAAGTTGATTAAGTTTGTGCCTTTAACATTAAATAAATCTTTTATCTAGACATTTCAGAATGACGAGGAGCAAATCTAGTTTTAAGACTAACATGTGTTCTTTTTTTCCTTATCAGAAAAACGATGTGGGAAAATGTTGGAAAAGGACTATCAAAGAATCCAGACCAATTTTATGTACTTATTGGAAAATATACAAAAACCTACACGTCTATGTCTATCGCTGTTTTCATGTGGGGTTTTTGATGAAGATGATGTGGAAAAAATAAAGAAATGTTTTGAACATGGAACTCGACGAGATGCAACAGAAAAGCTTCTATTCAGTTTACTGGACAGTGGTAGAGATGCGTATCAACCGTTTTTAAAGTGTTTAGATAAAGTGGGATATAATCAAGTTATTGAAAGGCTTCAACAAACTCAAGGTTGTAGAACAATGTAGCCCTGTACTTATTATACAGTGGCCCCATTCTCCGGGCCCTATACTAATTGTAAAGAGCTCCTTATGGTTTTGAATAAAATATTGAATCAAATACCCTTGAAACAAGGTTATACGCTGGAACAATGTACGACAAATTAGTTTCAGTGGACCCCTGATAAATTGTTCAATTCGTTTAAGTGCAGTATAAATTTCATCGATCTACGGTGCTCGCTATGCAATAAGCCTTTTTTTAAATCCCATTGAATCAAACTGGAATATTTTGTTTCTGTTTTCTTAGTTAAAAATGTTAAATAATTAACGTGGATTATTGAGGAAATTAATATTTTTAAATTAAAATGGAAATTGCGAATCGGGCTTTAAACCAAAATAAATTTCTAGAATAACTCAATCTATCTACGAGCATAGGATATTTAAGACACATTTACTAAATTTAACCAAAACCAAACTATCCATTGTTGACGAAATATATCTTCTGTATCTATTTCAGGAGAGTCAGGCAATCAGCATAAGATGAACCATGAAGATTTAAAACCAAGAGATATATATTATAAACGAATTAACTCAGACTTCATTAAACCAAACTCAATATACAAATGGGAAGACGAACTAGGATGTACAATTGACGACATTACAACCAAATCAATATTCAAACTGATAATTTGTCATGTATAGACACACAAACTAGAATGTGTCAATACAAATATATACACAGGATAATATACACACATTCTAAATTATACAAATTTGGTAAAGTGTCTACAACATTATGTGACTTTTGTCAATCAAGCATCGAAACAGTTAATCATCTATTTATTTATTGCTATTATTCACAAATGTTATGGAAAATACTTCACAAAATTCTGAGTATAAATAACATTTATAAAAGCAATCAATAAAGGATCCTCTATTAAAGCTCTTTGATATAAGTATACAATTATATAACATGGACTTTAATCTGTTGACACCCATCAGCGTCAAGGTTGAAAAACTCCATTATACCATCTCTGTCTTTAATAAACATTTAAATTAAATTATTTTATGTATAAAATATACTTTCTTTAAAATACGTAAGAATTAAATATATAAAATAAAATATTTCTTCAATATGCACTGTTACAATACCGATTTGTATCTATCTATCTATCTATCTATGCAAATAAGATCAAAGATGTTGGTATGTATTGGTGTGGGTGTGTATGTTCGCTCATCACGCTTTGTCGCCGCGATCAACCCTCACATTGTGTGGTATCAAATTAACCAGCATGACCAAGTGAATGTTTTAACCCATCGAATTTGGCCCCCGAGCGAATATGGGCCTTGAGCACATAGGGCCCCTCAGCAAATTTGACACCTGACGAATCTGGGCCCCAGGAGAATTGAGAGGCACTGATCAAACCTATTCTATCAAAGTGATCTTATGTCATCCAATCTATGTTGTCATATCTTCTAACCTATTTAATAACAAATCAGTTTGGTCAGGAATCTATTCATCAAGCTAACAAATGATATTTGCATAATTACCGATCGGCTTTCAAAATGCAGAAATCGAACGAATATAAAAAAGCTAGTCAAATAGATACTAAAATTATTTTTTATTAAAAAACCCCAGCACAATTGACAGTTTGAACACAAAATTAGACTTGACATGTTTAAAAATAAGACACTACAAAAGGTATTTCCTGCTGTCAACATACTGGGAAATTGTTTTGCTGTAGACATCGCCATGCCAAGGGAAGTGAGGGCGGGGGAGGCGGGGACCAGAGATTTTCTTAGAGCATTTGTAGTATTGCTTAAAGTCTGTCATCAGAAAAAAAAACAAATTCCAGGTTGAACTGAAAATAAATTCCCCGGGAAAAAACCTCTCTTGTCGACATTAATAAATACATCGAGACGTCTTATTGTGTCATCATCAATAGATATTTTATTAACAACATAAATCTTACGTCAGAAATAAGAATAATCCTTTTATAATATTTTATATTAAACACAGGTCAATGGCAACTTGACAAATATAAAACCGCGGTGGTCATGTAGTTAAAGCTAAAAACTGCCGTGGCCGGTGGTTAAAGCTACAACATGTCATTTCCGCGGAACGGCGAGACGTGGTGGTCGTGTGATTATACTACGACCCGGCAGCATCCTATAAAACTGTGGTGGTCTTGTGGTTATACAACAACCCGTCGCGACAATCCGTGGCTGTTAAAGCTACAACTGACATAACCGTTGAGAACCGCGGTGGGCGTGTGGTTATGGGTCGTTAACTCTAAGCATTCAGATAGAACTGAAAACCAAGACCATGTAAAATAAAGTCCATATAGCAAAAAAAAAAAGTTTTAAAAAAAGAGTATAAATCAAAATGTAACAGGAACATGGTTAATATTTTCACTGAACAACAACGACAATAAGAAAAATGGTTGTAAAAGAATTTTCCCTGAATTTTTCGATAAATATTACGCGAAATTCGTACTTTGCCTGGAAAAAATGTCAATAATGGAAACAACGTATTAGACTTGCCGGAGCAGAACAGTGCGACACCAAACCCCATTTCATTTTAATCATAATGACAGCGACGTTGTATTTTGTATTCCAAGTGAAATGCGAAACCCCATTTTCGTGTAAGGGAGAGAGGTTTTACATAGGCTAAGCCTGTTCCCCAATCGCATTCAGACATCATGAATAGAAATATTGTTTATAAAAAAAACCCCAACAAATTATTGCTTTTTGGCAAGTCTTTTCCATTGTTAAATAGAAAAAAAGAAACTATACATGACATAATTGAAAACAGCACCGCAAAATTGTATTAACCTTGCCAACTCATCAAATGGGAAGTGGTATCAGATATTCATGAAAGAGTATGTATACCCTGCATTGTGCACCATAGACTGGATAAATAGTTAACTTATTGGGGATTCTCTAGAAATATTACTCGTTTAATTGTGTTTTGGATCGTTGGAATATAAAAGGTTGACCTAGCTTTTCATAAATATGTTATTTACGAGTTTTAGGTGGCGGATGTGTTACTTTATTGAAATGCATAAAGATTAGTCATGTGTTTGGTGTGGTTTCTTTTGTTCATGTACAATTATCTTGAATTGAATGAAAGTCGTCTTTCTATAGTTGCATAGAAATCAGGTTTTTATGTCCCTGAAAGCAGAATTCATATCTATTTCAGTTGTCGATAGTCATAAATAGGACAGAATTGTTTACATTGAATCATATCAATAATGAAACACAAAGAAAGCCGTTAGGTAAAATTATCTTTAAACTTGGATTTTTGGGGAATAAAGCGTTAACAGGGTAAACGGAGAATCGTCATAACCCACTCATTGTATTCACTCTTATCCTTCCATAGATCCCTCCGCCCGGTTACAATGCTTGTAACCCTTTTTATCAGATAAGTCTTTGGAAAGTTAATTTTTCAAACTACCTGTGTTTGCTCAGCTACTCTCAATGAAGAAACCTATTGAATTTCATAGCTGCACATGGTATGTCCCCCGAAACCCGAAAAACGATGTGCAGATCGGAGTTCTTTTGTCAATGTTTGTGTGGTCCTGTTGTAATTGAGACCTGCCAAGCAATTGTATCCGTAGTTATTGTCCCTGGTATTTAAAACCTGAAAGTCATCTTCCACAAAGCAGTTGAGGGGCGTAAAGTCGTTTATCATATGGGCTATTACATTTAGTTTACGGAAAACCCTGTCACATCCACACGTGATTACGCTGGTGCTCCCTCTACGACCTGACAAGTCTGAAAGCGTGAGGCAATGTGCAGCTAGGTCTCTGAGAACGATTTGTTGACGCAGTGGAAACTGTCCGGTCAAGAGGAGGTCGCCATGGGCTACCTTGACAGCCATTGCGACTGTACTGCGTTAATACGCCGTTATTGTCAGAGCGCCGACCCATTGCGCAGCCAGGATTTGGTGCTAGGGGTTCCCTGCTTGTGGCGATAGTGTTCCGTCCTTGTCGGTTTCCACTGCCTCACCAAATCGGTCCCAGAGACGATACTAAGTTTTACCTCATGCTTTCATACATTTTAGAACGAAGTGTGACAGGCTTTTCAGTAGACCCATGCCCTGGTCGCAGGAAGCTCTATTTGGTATGTACAGGTCGCACCTGTTCAATGTTCAATGTATTGAAAGCGTCTTTGGGTGCACCGAGAGCACACATATAGCAGTAGGAGTGAATTGAGAGCGCACTGATGATCAAACTGGGAACTGTATACGATCACTGTGAGTATAGTAAGTTGGTTAAGAACGTACTGTACCCTAACTCGTGTCAACGGATTTCGTAATCTCCGACGATGTCATTGCGCTTTGGTGAATAATTTCAAATTCCGGGAGCTCAAAGAGCTGGTCGTCCGTGCCATAATAGTGAAAACAAAATAATGAAGACTGAATATATTGAATATTTCAGTCGAATTACTTTATATACTGAGCGATGTTATGAGTGTGGGGAGATGTTGCTTAGATAGTCACGATTCACAAGTGTCATAGCGACGATGATAATAAACAAAGTTTCGATTATTCATTTTTAACGTTAAATTGATTTAAGTCTTGCATAATGCACCTTTGTGTTTTTTTAATAACTTTATTTGACTGTTTGGTTGCTATAGTAACAATTGTCAACAGATCACAATAATATCACTAATCACCATGTCGTAAATACGATCTGTATAAAAGACATTTTATACCGATAGTTGTACATAATGTATTTGCACCAAATATCATCTTAGTATATTTAACAATTTGAATAACTGTATGTAGTTCTGGGGTATCTTTATCCTAGTCATGTACAACTACTTGAAAATGACCATCAATGAACACAGTCAAGAAATGATGTTTGATGAAATCTTGGCACATTTTGTTTATTTGGTTTGGATGTATTATTTGATGAATTTTTGGTACATTTTATAATGTGGACGTATATTGCCGTCGCCCCTGTCTCTGTGTCTGTGTTTCGCCTACAGGCCGCAATTCTTAACTGACCATCTTGAAACTTTATATACTTATTCCTTATACCCTAAGGATGACCCCTATTGTCTTTGGTGAATGCCTGACCCCCAGAGACAGAGCAACACCCATGTTTTCTTTGTGTGTCTGTGTATTACCTACAGGCCACAATTCTTAATGGATCGTCTTGGAACTTGGCATAAAAATATTCCTTATAGCCTATCGACGACAACTATTGGTGCATGTCCCGACCCCAGGGGCAGAGCCACGCCCAATTATTTTTATGTTTATCATATTCAGGCCGCAATTCTGAATGGATCAACTTGGGATATGTATTTCTTATAGTCTAAGGGTAGCAACGTTTGATTTTGGTGCATGTCCCGATACCCAGGGGCAGAGCCACGCCCAATTTATGTGTTGATGCCCGAAGGGCACAATTCTGAAGGGATTATCTTGGAACTTGGTATACGTATTCCTTATACCCTAAAGAAAAGCAACTATTGATTTGGGTGTGTAATTGGGTTAAAGGACGGGTTGTCTGTGGAGATTCAATCTTAACCTTAGCATTATTTGGGTTTTCCCTATATAAGTTCCCTCGCAGCCCGGACATATGAGATAGATCACGTAGTCTGATTGACAATTCATGGGTTGTTTAACATAAAATGCACAATCCGCATTTATCTTAATGGATGATCCTTCAATGGTGATTTCACATGTCTTGCATCTAGGGTCATTGCATTTCGTTACAGCTGGTACTGACGCGACTAAATCATATTTCGAAGGTGTTATTAACCTAGCTAAGTTAGAAAGTTGCTTTAGATTATTGATGACTTTATCAATATTTTTTCTATCTCCGGGCTACTTTTAAGAATATGGGTGTAATTATCAATAACGGATTTCCCATTTTTCTAAGATGGATTAAATGTAGTAACCGTAACCAAAGCAACATTCCTTTTATTTGAGATCGTATGAACTTTAGTCTGTCTTAATACACTTTGATCCAGTGTCAATGCTCTTTGGTTTTCATTATCTGTTAATTTATAGATAATGAAGGGGAGACAACCACCACAACCATGTTTACTCTTTACACCTAAACCCAGTTCAGTTATATATTGTTCAGTTTTAAGACGACCATACATACAAGCTAGGTGTAATATATTGTCATTGTAATAATCTCTATCATCTATATTATCACATTTATCTAGTATCATTTTAACTTTAGAAACGGGTTCATGTTGTGATTGAGTGCAGCAAAGTATTGGTGTTTTGTCTCTAAAACCCCTAGTATGAACGCCTAAACCCAGTTCAAGTTAATATTGTTCTGTTTCAAAACTACCATGCACACAGGGTATGTGTAATGCATTGTTATTATAATCATCTTTACCATCTATATTACCACCTTTATTTAGTATCGGGCAGAAGAAGTGATTCACAACAGTACAATATTGTCGTTAGACCATTAAAACCCCTGCTATGAACATCTAAACCCACTTCTAGTAAGAAATCTACGGTTTTAAGGCGACCATACCCACAAGCTAGGTGTATATATTGTTATGGTCTGTATCTCTATCGTCTATATTACCGCCTTTATCCAGTAGACGTGGTACAAGGGTTAATCAGCGAACTGGATGTATGAGATCTGTTGTTGACGTTTGGGAAAGTAGGACGAGGGGAAATGTGTAGGGAGTGAAGTACTGTAAAGGGATAGTTAGATGTATTATGAATGGTTAGAGTGGCTGTGGTGTTACGGTGAAATACTATGCCGCCACCGTAACACCACAGCTTTAGGATTTGTTAGACAGGAGTGATGTAATGGGTGTCAACAACTGGGTATGCTGGTACCGTCGCAACGTAGCCGTGAAATATATATTGTGGGGGGAAGGGTGGAAACGGAAAAATATACAATGTTGACAGTATGTGCCAGGCATGAGGCTGCGCAGACCGAGCGGCAGCTCGATAGGGAGTGTGTGGGAGGGTCACCCTCATAAAATTTTTTTTTTTTAAATTTCAGTTTTCTGTAAGCAGTGAAAACACTATTTTGGCATTGTTTGCGGGGTTAAACCTAAAAATCACATTAATACACCTATTGCACGATATTGTGAAACTAGCTGACGAAGACAGCTCGGGCGGCGATTGTTCGACTCGGGGCTGCTGTCAGTATCTAACAAACGCATTTAGTTCGCGTACAACTTTTAAAAACCGAATGTCAGTATGGTTTTTCTCACATAATTGGTTATCGCAAAAACAGAGTAAACTGAAAGCGAGTAATCTCGACTCAAACCTATAGTCTATAGCCTACTTACTACACTCGTCACTCGGCTTCCTATATTATTGTTTGTGGACGGTTTACTACTCAGTGATAAGCCTGCGCCGCAAAAAGAGTTCTCGCCTTTTATTATTAGTATAATGACTTCCTCATGTGTGGCAGGTTAGTTTGCTTCTAAAAACACTGTTTTCCGTTCCAAAAAATACAAAAGTAATTTTCTACCAGATGACCATGGTTCTTTTCACCGAGACTAGATAATTTCTCTCGTCTCTCGGTGTAAGGATATAGCTATGGATAAGTTCATACAAGGTCAATAAATCCGCGGTCACTTCGGGTCACACTGTTGAGAAAATAAACCGATGGGTTTGTTTAGTAGCAAATCGAGCGTGAATCAACTGAGTTTGTACTGAAAAATTTTTGAGTGATATGTATGAACTGTCTTCACACATTCGGTTTATAATTAGCGATACACAGGTACAGTGGCAAGTGTTGTACTTCACAGACTGTTTACCTCCGAACTACCTGCGCACGAAATCCCCGATTTGGGTACTTGTTAAAAGAAAAAGAAATAGTACCTGTGCGCATGCCAGTAAAAAAACCCCTAAGAGTTCGCGCATAAAAATGCCCGAACGTACCAGGCGCCAGGTCATCCAGTAGACGTGGTACAAGGGTTAATCAGCGAACTGGATGTATGAGATGTGTTGTTGACGTTTGGGAAAGTAGGACGAGGGGAAATGTGTAGGGAGTGAAGTGCTGTAAAGGGATAGTTAGATGTATTATGAATGGTTAGAGTGGCTGTGGTGTTACGGTGAAATACTATGCCGCCACCGTAACACCACAGCGTTATGATTTGTTAGACAGGAGTGATGTAATGGGTGTCAACAACTGGGTATGCTGGTACCGTCGCAACGTAGCCGTGAAATATATATTGTGGGGGGGGGGGAGGGCGGAAACGGAAAAATATACAATGTTGACAGTATGTGCCAGGCATGAGGCTGCGCAGACCGAGCGGCAGCTCGATAGGGAGTGTGTGGGAGGGTCACCCTCATAAATTTTTTTTTTTTAAATTTCAGTTTTCTGTAAGCAGTGAAAACACCATTTTGGCATTGTTTGCGGGGTTAAACCTAAAAATCACATTAATACACCTATTGCACGATATTGTGAAACTAGCTGACGAAGACAGCTCGGGCGGCGATTGTTCGACTCGGGGCTGCTCTGTCAGTATCTAACAAACGTATTTAGTTCGCGTACAACTTTTAAAAACCGAATGTCAGTATGGTATTTCTCACATAATTGGTTATCGCAAAAACAGAGTAAACTGAAAGCGAGTAATCTCGACTCAAACCTATAGTCTATAGCCTACTTACTACACTCGTCACTAGGCTTCCTATATTATTGTTTGTGGACGGTTTACTACTCAGTAATAAGCCTGCGCCGCAAAAAGAGGTCTCGCCTTTTATTATTAGTATAATGACTTCCTCATGTGCGGCAGGTTAGTTTGCTTCTAAAAACACTGTTTTCCGTTCCAAAAAATACAAAAGTAATTTACTACCAGCTGACCATGGTTCTTTTCACCGAGACTAGATAATTTCTCTCGGTGTAAGGATATAGCTATGGATAAGATCATACAAGGTCAATAAATCCGCGGTCACTTCGGGTCACACTGTTGAGAAAATAAACCGATGGGTTTGTTTAGTAGCAAATCGAGCGTGAATCAACTGAGTTTGTACTGAAAAATTTTTGAGTGATATGTATGAACTGTCTTCACACATTCGGTTTATAATTAGCGATACACAGGTACAGTGGCAAGTGTTGTACTTCACAGACTGTTTACCTCCGAACTACCTCCGCACGAAATCCCCGATTTGGGTACTTGTTAAAAGAAAAAGAAATAGTACCTGTGCGCATGCCAGTAAAAAAAACCTAAGAGTTCGCGCATAAAAATGCCCGAACGTACCAGGCGCCAGGTCATCCAGTAGACGTGGTACAAGGGTTAATCAGCGAACTGGATGTATGAGATGTGTTGTTGACGTTTGGGAAAGTAGGACGAGGGGAAATGTGTAGGGAGTGAAGTGCTGTAAAGGGATAGTTAGATGTATTATGAATGGTTAGAGTGGCTGTGGTGTTACGGTGAAATACTATGCCGCCACCGTAACACCACAGCTTTATGATTTGTTCGACAGGAGTGATGTAATGGGTGTCAACAACTGGGTATGCTGGTACCGTCGCAACGTAGCCGTGAAATATATATTGTGGGGTGGAAGGGCGGAAACGGAAAAATATACAATGTTGACAGTATGTGCCAGGCATGAGGCTGCGCAGACCGAGCGGCAGCTCGATAGGGAGTGTGTGGGAGGGTCACCCTCATAAAAAATTTTTTTTTTAAATTTCAGTTTTCTGTAAGCAGTGAAAACACTATTTTGGCATTGTTTGCGGGGTTAAACCTAAAAATCACATTAATACACCTATTGCACGATATTGTGAAACTAGCTGACGAAGACAGCTCGGGCGGCGATTGTTCGACTCGGGGCTGCTCTGTCAGTATCTAACAAACGCATTTAGTTCGCGTACAACTTTTAAAAACCGAATGTCAGTATGGTATTTCTCACATAATTGGTTATCGCAAAAACCTATAGTCTATAGCCTACAAACTACACTCGTCACTAGGCTTCCTATATTATTGTTTGTGGACGGTTTACTACTCAGTGATAAGCCTGCGCCGCAAAAAGAGGTCTCGCCTTTTATTATTAGTATAATGACTTCCTCATGTGCGGCAGGTTAGTTTGCTTCTAAAAACACTGTTTTCCGTTCCAAAAAATACAAAAGTAATTTTCTACCAGATGACCATGGTTCTTTTCACCGAGACTAGATAATTTCTCTCGGTGGTAGGATATAGCTATGGATAAGTTCATACAAGGTCAATAAATCCGCGGTCACTTCGGGTCACACTGTTGAGAAAATAAACCGATGGGTTTATTTAGTAGCAAATCGAGCGTGAATCAACTGAGTTTGTACTGAAAATTTTTTGAGTGATATGTATGAACTGTCTTCACACATTCGGTTTATAATTAGCGATACACAGGTACAGTGGCAAGTGTTGTACTTCACAGACTGTTTACCTCCGAACTACCTCCGCACGAAATCCCCGATTTGGGTACTTGTTAAAAGAAAAAGAAATAGTACCTGTGCGCATGCCAGTAAAAAAAAAAACTAAGAGTTCGCGCATAAAAATGCCCGAACGTACCAGGCGCCAGGTCATCTAGTATCATTTTAATTTTAGAAACGGGTTAAATTTGTGCTCTCCTGCTATATAATATTGGCGTCATGCCCCCATCGTACCTCTCATTTATATCATGGCCAGTGCCAATTAAATACTTTAAACTATTCAAACCCCCCTTTAAGCACGCATCGTCTAATGTAGGAAGTACTTCCTTTTCTTGGATATGGCATCTTGATTTTCGTCAGTACAACAACCTTGAATAGATTCATCTTCAAAACCAAAATCACAACGCCATGATAATAGCCCAACGAAAACCAATTTAATGAACAAACAACAAATATTCACCAAGGAAATGAAATGGAGTTTTATGGCACGTGAACTACAGTCATGCGACATTTTGCCTTACCATACTTTGATTTTAACGAGATATATTATACATAAATATACTTACATAGAAAAAAAATAAAAACAAGTATCATAAATATGAAAAGGTATCACAGATAATAAATATAATTAAAAATAAATACATATAAATATAAGTCCTTTATGAATAAATAGTTAAAATGAAAAAACAGGTTACATATATACAAATAAAATTGATAATAAAAGTCTGTCTCTTTTGAAGAGTACAAACAACCCCATCCCTTCTGTTGGTTTTGTAGCCACTTGCCCAGCACCTAACAGAGGCCTGATTTGATAAAGTTTATTTGTGTCTGCAAGATCCCAAGACCGTTGCCAGGGGTCATATCCGGTGATATGTTTTTATTCAGACATGTGTAATTAACCAAAGAAAACACGACTTAGTAGACTGATGTGATGCAAAGTATCGTAAATATATTTTGAATGACGTTCCTGACATATGTTCTGGAAAGGCAATTTGGGCGGAATGCCGGGTTTCATCTCAAGATCTGTCCCCTTGACAATACATTGAAATCTTACTTATAATCCATTGCTTTACAATCAGCAGTAAGCTTCAAAATAGTTTGTTTGTGATATTCAACTTACACAAAGTTTCAATATGTTCATCTTCGTCCAGATTTTTTACGGTGTTCAAGGTTGGTGCTTTCTATCAGATCTTTGAAAATAAAATGAAACAAAAATATGTTTTTTTAACTCATTGCTGGGGTATCAACGCACATCTGCTTCTGAGGAATTACCGAGCACTTGACATCGAGCAGTATACAAAATTGAGCCTGCAACAAATCTTTTCCAAAGGGGCCTTATTATTAACGGAAACAGAGATAACTAGTCATATATGTAATCTCTCAATGGTTTCAAGAATTATTGAATGAGAGCCATACACTCCAAACATCCAGCCGCTACAATTGTACTATAAAACAACCCCATTTATTGACTACTGTAGAAACCAGCGGCTGCCAGGAAGGATACGCCCACATTTGGCAAGAGATGGATATAGAACAAGTAAAAAAAACCCCCAATTATTTCTCGTACAATCAGGGGCCATAATCCAAGAAATTATGGTCTGAAATGCGCGAATATCGAAAGGGACAGAGATACTTGTACACAATGTGCGTACAAGGAGTGGCCATTTTGTCGGGCGTTTCGGTTCTATTTTCACGAAATTCTAACTCGAACGTCATAAGGGTGTAACGGTGGCATATTCAAACGTTTGTTTTTAAATCGGATAAAAATTGTGACCTCTAGAGGGACCACAATCTTAAAATGCAATTTTTCGTACAATCAAGGGCCATAATTCAGGAAGTTACGCTCCAATATAAGCGAAAATCGAAAAGTGCCAAGATCTGTGGGTTATGCATTAATTGCAAGTTTCATCAAAATCGGATCAAAATTGTGACCTCTCCAGGGTCCACAACCTTGATATACCATATTTTTACACTATTTGTGTATGAGGGGCGGCCATTTTGTCTGGCAGTTTTGTTCCGATTTTCACGAAATTTGAACTCATCTGTCATTATGGTGTATCGGTGATATATTAAGAGTCATTCCATGAGAAAACCATGCAAAATCGTGCAGAATCGGGAAGATGGGGGGTCGGCAGATCGAGTTCATCTCCGGGGGATTTTATGGACTCCCATAAGAAATAAAATCTCTGTCACCTCTCTTCAATCAAAGCGAAGTCATAAGTCAAAGTTGGTGAATTTTCCCTATTGTAAATCTCTCATTCTCAATGAAATGGCCAACTACTTTTATTCAGGGTAAGCCAGCTCTCTCCGTTTCTTCACCAAATCATTCGCCCGCGCTCACTGGTAGCAGCTTGAAACTCCCTCGAGCAAAACTAGTCTCTTTAATGAGGCTTGATATCCAATCCAAGATGGCCGTGCTCGAAAGCGCGCAAAACTGCGATTTTTCCTCATGTTTGGCCATTAAATGTGGTATATATCCCAGATATGACCAAGAGAATCACTTCATACGATTGAAAAAATGTACTAAGAACATTAAGGCCCACCTTTTAGCACATCACATAGCAATAAGTGATGTGAGAACCGAATGGGAGCTGATTTCTTGACGAAGCTGCATTAAATGGAATATTCCAAACGGATGCATGCTGCCACATCTAAGGAGAAGCCATGCAAAGACCGCGTTGTGTCACTTGGAATCAACTTATACCTATTGGAACGGCTAAGTGAAATAAAATACTATTGAAAAAAAAGAGGGAAGAAATTGTGTCTTTGAAATATCGATGGAAACCCTGTGTGTGTGCTCGACCACAATCAAATTAGCAGGAACAGTTGTGCGGTGATACTCCAGTTGATTAAGTTAAGCGATGGGCTTCAGAAGTCCTCAAACTAGCTGCATTGAGTCTGATATAGCTGTAATACCTTTACTAAAGGCCAGCTCTCTGCTTTTTTTTAACTTTGGCAGCATTACAAAATTCTTGTTAATTTTAGAATTTTTTCTTCTATTTTATGTTTGCCGGAAATATTATGCTGCCCATAGTGAGGAAATGAGCTGTCAAGAGAGCCAAGTTCCCACACTGCCTCAGGGTAGTTCCTCAAATAAAAAAATATGTCATAGGGTCAAAAATTCAACTTCATCATATGATCATTTTCGGAGCCCAAAATGGATCTTGCTGGGCCTTTTAAAACTGAATTTGTACATGAAGGACATTTCTATCAGGGGCCACCTCTCAAGATATCCCAATCTGATTAAAATACGGATCTATATTTCGTTTCGTTTTTTTTATACTTTCGATGACCTACACTACATGAAGATCTGACTGGTTGTTGCGATAGGTCACGTCAGAGGTCATACGAGCGGCAGTTGAGCCTATGACGTCAGGCATTTGATTAACCAATCAGCATTAATGCTTCTAGGGGCTTACCCACAGTTCCGTGCAAAACATGCCTAAAGCTCGCCGTAACAGACCGTTTCATTGGCTAATACCTCACAGAATTCAGAACACGTCAATGATAACAACTCTTTCAGATCCTAGTGTAGTAAAGACAAGTAAAACGAAATTTTGAACTATAAAAACGAAACGAAATAGGATCTGCTTTTTAATCAGATTGAAAATATTCTTAATATCAACCCCAACGTATATGGGCAATTGAAAAATCTCTTGTATCGAGTCTCCGGATGATCGATTGACTGGGACCAGTTTCAGAAAATTTTACAAATGTTGCCCCCTGCAAATAGTACATTAAAAAATAAGTTTAGTAAATTATTTTATATGGTTTGGTTCTTTCAGGTTACTGTTGGAACTGGTGACAGCTACTGGTAGTCCTGCTTACATCCATCATCAATCTACTGCTACTACATCATCTGCAGCTATGGGTATTGCAACTGTCACGCTGCCTCTTCCTTCTGTAACCGCTATTGGTAGCGACACCAGTGACAGTAACGGTGAAATTTTGAGATCGGCCCTCCTGGCTGTGAAGTAGTCTTGAGGAGTCCATAAAATCCCCCAGAGATGAACTTGATCTGCCGACCCCCACCTTCTGCATGGTTTTCTCGTGGAATGACTCTTAAAACGTTTTTCGTAAATCGGATAATAATTGTGACCTCTAGACTGCCCACAATCTAAAATCGTGATTTTTCGTACAATCAGGGGCCATAATCCACGAAGTGTCGATCCGATACACGCTAATATCGACAGAAACCGAGATCGTTTGCAGATACACCTATATTTCAAGTTTCGTCAAAATCGGATAAGAATTGTAACATGTAGAGTGTCCACAAACAAATTGTCTACGGACGGACGGACAGGGTCGACGACAATAAACCGGACTTCTTTGTTGTGTTTCTTCGTGATCATAAATATAACTACAGGTTTAGTCGTTTATACAACTTTATTATTAAAACTGCTTAGCTTTGTTCTCAATAAAGTATAGATGATGGCTGCTCTAGAAATCTGTTTGAGCTCTAATGAATTTCGTTCAACACCCCCTTTTATCAGCCCCTAATTTCTTTACGTCATAGACTGAGATTGACGTTAATTTTATTCCCATATATGGAATAAACATCCCCATAATCTGAACACAGGGAAGAGAATATTACCTTATTTGGTCTACCAACCACATGTCATAAACAGATAGTATTTGATGAATATTTTGACAATGGAAAGGACAAAACCAGTTTTTTCTTCTACCAAATTTTCACTGTTTTTATATACAAACACATCACTCAATTAATTTGAGTACGTGTGAACCTAATAATTAGTTAACGATACAATTTGGTCGCAAAGACCATAGTTCTACACAACAAGTATGTAAATCCTCCATGCAGACCAACTACCCCATCATCTGCTGATATAAAACACAACAAGAACCACAAAAGGCTTGCATAACCTCTTCTACCAATGACAGCTTAAAGCCAATCCAGTTAAAAACACTATGATCATATTGTTAGCTAACCTTGAGTTTGTTGAAGCCTTTCAATAACTTGATTATATCCCACTTTATCTAAACACTCTAAAAACGGTTGGAAAGCATTTCTACCGCTGTCCAGTAAAATGAAAAGAAGCTTTTCTGTTGCATCTCCTGGGATTTCATTTTGAAGACATCTCTTTATTTTTTCGACATCATATATATCAAAAACCCCACATGAAAACAGCGAACGATAAAGAGATGTAGGGTCTTGTATATTTTCAATTAAGTACATCAAATTCCCCTGTATCTGTCGATAGTCTTTATCCAACATTCTCCCATGTCGTTTCTCTGATAAGGAAAAAATCGAACATATTAAACCGGATTTGCGCAGCTTCTTTCTTGACCTCAAGACAGGGTCGAATTTGCAATACCGTAATGTAACATAAACTTTGGGTCAATGGTTGTAATGAAGATATAAAAAAAAAACATGACGAAGCAAACATGACGTTGCTATATACTGTTTGAATAACCCCAAAGGCGGGGGGGGGGGGGGGGGTGATGTTGCTATATACAGTTAGAATAACCCCAGAGGGCGGGGGATCTTGAGTGTTTTTACTATATAGAGGTTAAATAAAACCGGAAGACCGTGAATCAGAGCGCTGTGGCGATATCCAGCTAGAAAACTAGAAATTCGAGAATAAATACAGACAATGTCAAGGTGGACCTATGTTTTTAGGGACTTAAGGACCTAAGTCTAACGGATTAATTTGTCCGTAAGAGCAAACGCTTTTCAGTTGATAGGACTACACTATTAAATCCCCTGACTGAATGGGGATGGCCGAATAGTTAGCACGTGCGCACTGTATCATAAGGTCTGTCATTGAGTCAACTGGCGTGGTTGGGATTGTCGGTTGTACGTCACAAGAAGTAGGTTGCCTGTCCAACCTCGTGGGTTTTCTCCGGGCCCCTCGGCTACCTCCCACTGCTAAAGAGCACTACGCGCAAACGAATTATTGAAATAAACTTGAACCATATGTTAGTCCCGAAATGACCTAGTTTGTGTTGAGTGGACGTTAAACCCATTTCTCTCTCTCACCTACTGATTTCAAAATCACAGACCTGTCCGTGTTATTATGAGATGACGTGGATCTGCCCGAACAAAAGAATACTTCTATATTTTTTCAATTCATACTTATATAACAACAACTAAACGATTTACCTAACTTCAGTTTATAATATTACATATGTATAATAATATAGTAGTGTGCTTTGTTCTATTTTGTACATGTAAATGTGTTTAGTTCATATTCCGCATTTTATATGTATTATTTGTTGAATTATTATATTTATATAATGCCCTATATTAATGATTATTTCAGTGAAAGGAATTTGAAATATTCTCATCAATTAATAATTTATAAGTAGAACCGTGTATAAGTCCTAACCTAGTAATGCGTATGCTAATATGCTTACTTCTATGCATGTAACTTCTTACTAACACATATTAAATTGGCTATTTACACATGTAAATTTTTTAATTTATATGACTTATTATGGGTTCCTGCGTACAAACTGGGTGATTTAATGGTATATGGACTAAAAACATATTCAAACTAATTAATTTCAAACATTGTAATTGCGAAGGAATGTCCTGCTATAAAAATTCGATCAAACCAGGTCATGTTTACGTCAAGTGACCTCTGGGAGTCAGAGGAGAATTCATTGCATACATAAGACGATGTTGTCTTTAATCGCTTACTATTTATTACAAATATCGAATCCTAATTACATTCTCGGATTATCCACTACCCGCGTCTTTTTCCGTCATTTTTACCTCAGAAAGTGGTGTACGTCTAACTCTTCATAAAGTTTATCAACTTGTACATCAAGTGCTCAATGTTCGCCTGTGATTAGGGGAACCCTTACATTTTTGTCCTGTATACGCTCTACGAGTGTTTTTCGGGGAATACAGTATTTTCCTAGTAAGATTGGATATCTCTACTTTCCATATATACCAAAATTACCATACTTTTATTGGAAATAACCACCCGATAAATACTTTTCTGGGAACCCATCTTTAAATATTGCAGTTAGAATTTGTATTTTGTTCTATTTCCATTATTACTCTTAATCTATTGTAGTCAGTTTATCTTCGTTAACATTTTGACATTTTACAAATGTTTAGCGGTAAAGGCGTCAAAATTCTAAAGCTCATTTTGGAAACAGACGGCGCTCTTTACAATTGTATGGTGGCTCATATGAAACATGTAAAATCGTGCTCTTTCAACGACCCGACAGACATGAAGACATTTTTCTGCCAAAAATAATAAAATTCTAGATATTTTTTTTCCATAAGTAAATAGGCTATTTTATGGTGCATTTTCACAAATAATGCACTATCGATTGTTTTGACCTATTTGGTTTCTAAAAGAATAATATATAGCAAGAACTCCTCACGCCAAGCATGGAAGTGAATAAATAAATATAAATCGGTAATGCTTAGTTTAGCTTATCTCTTCCCCTCAAAATTATAAAAGTAAAGTATTTTTGATATCATTGAAGTAATCTATATCGGGCCAGGCTTTCAAATCATCGGGAGCCGCGGTGTCTCGGTGTGTAACTCACTGACACGGTAACCAGGAGGTCCCGGGTTCGCTTCCGGAGTTGGAAAAGAAAGTTGCTCGTGTTTTATACCTGTCAGCGCCCCTTTCCGTACAAAATCCTCTGACATTGCACACTTCATGGCGTATGCCCGTCGTCATTAGCACAATCGGTACACAACAGTAGGACGTTAAACTTTATTTCATTTCCAAATCACCGGTTTTGTGTTAGGAGGTAGGAGGACTCTTTGGGGATTGGGCGAATGATTCACCGCCCTTATTGATCTCATTCTATAGTTTGGAGTCATAACTAAACGAATTTAAACTTGGTATAGTTCTACATTGTTTACACCCTCTCAAAGTCCAATATTATGCTCCCGTTAAGGGGTTCCCGGGTAATTGTCACCATCCCTTCCCTCTTATATTTTAATGTTTCTCTGCCTATAAATTTGGAATCAATAAATTTATACCTATGATACTTGACAGGACTGCAAAGGTACATAATCTTAAAATTGATTAGTCAACATAGGGTAGTATAGACAAATATTATGCTTTCAAGATTTTGCATCCACCCATATTTTCATGTGCACGTATTATTCCATTAGCGCTGTCCGTACTTATGTCTACAGGTCACAATTTGTTATCCGACATTGATGAAACTTAAACTATATGTTGATATCCCAAAGATCTCAGATTGGTTCGATTTTGACACTTATCTCACGATAACATTTTGGATTATAGCTCCTGATCGTACGAAATTCGCACACATAGCTTGTGGATCATCTAGAGGTCACAATGTTTATTTAATTTCTTTTAAAACTTAAAATGTATGTTTATTTCTGACATCTCGAATAGGTTCAATTTTGGCACATATTGGACCGTAATTTCCTGAATTTTTACCCCTGGTTGAACGAAAATCGCGTACATAGCTTGTGCACACAGAAGAGATCATAATTTTGATTAGCTATATGTTTAATATACAACAATCACTGATGAATTCGATTTTGGAAGAAATCGAACCGTAACTTCCCGTTAAAATTGCACCGTCCCTTTACGCAAATACATGTAGTGACAAAGCATCATACATATGCCAATTTT
The DNA here is from genome assembly GCF_932274485.2 of Patella vulgata. Taxonomy (NCBI): domain Eukaryota; kingdom Metazoa; phylum Mollusca; class Gastropoda; family Patellidae; genus Patella; species Patella vulgata. The sequence goes on from NC_065883.2 coordinate 10,446,831, forward strand.
TAGATGACACTTAAAATATGCATTGAAGGTCGACGGATCTGGTAAGCGCATCTAGTTTGGACCGCAGCTTCATGGTTTATGGCCCCTGTCATTTACACAAGAAGAGAAGTATGCAAGTAGTTCCTGGTCAAATTTTAGATGAAACTTAAAATATACTTAAAAATTATGGATTGGTTTGAATTTGGTGAGCATCGGACATTCCGCTCAAGAGTTACCCCCCTTTTCCGAAAACATTGTGAACGCGATACAGTCTATAATATTTAACTGATTTTTTTTATCGAATTAGATTATGTCCCCTAAGCCGAAAACTCCATCAATATACAACCTTCTGTAACCCCCCTATTAACAGATTTAATTCTTGTTCGATGTAAATCATTGGGATAATGAGAGAACGCGCCCCGTCGGTTTATCCCGTCCATCTGCTTTCCCTGACCTTCTGTTCCGGAATTTTCCCTTTTTCCGAAATCTTGTTGACCTAGGAGATGTACGTTTACATCTGAAGTATCATTTCCCTTTTCTCGATCAAATTCCAAGTGAAATAAAATATTGTTTATAAACCAAAGCAAACACAAAAAAAACTTTCCAGATTACTTAAATAATATCAGAATAATTTACTTTTGCACGTAAAATACTTTATTTTTCTTTCGAGAAAAAAAATAGCCTAAATGGGCTACCATATAGTAAACATGCTAACAGATGGCGCTGTTTACTTATATGGTGGCTCATTGGAGACATGTAAAATCTCTCCCTTTTCATAACCCGTCAGACATGACGACATTTTTCTGTAAAAAATACTAAAATATTTTACGTACAATAGCAAATTATTCTCGATATTTTCAGATGAATAAATAGGCTACTTTGTCGTGCATATGCCCTAATACGGCCATATTGATTGACTTAGCCTTTTTGTTTTGCAATATTCGTTCTCGATATTTTTGAGAGAAGTAATAGGCTATTTTTTTTCTCTAAAGATATATAAAATATTTTGGGTACAAAAGTAAATTATTCTGATAATATTTAAGTAATAATATAGAAATACGACAATAGAAAAAAGGTTTTTTTTGTGTTCGTTTTGGTTTGTAAACAATATCTTATTTCATTTGAGATTGGATTGTGAAACAGGAAATGATAATTCAGATATAAAGTTACAGCAAAGCGTAATCCGCTCCACCCCACCTCCACCCCCACGCTGTGAATTCCTTAGGCGAGCTACGTCCACATTTGAGCAAGAAATGGACGAAAAAACAGTGAAAATCGATAGGGCTCTTCCCCCCATTGCCCCAAATTCTTGACAACGAAGATGAGAAATATATTTTAAAAACTGCAGCTTTCATAGAGTTTACACGGTTTTCTGCAAAGGGAGGTTGCAGAACGCTGAATATCGATATGGTTTTGGGCTAAAGAAGCATAACCAAATTCCCCCAAAAAATATGTTAAAAAATATAGCCTGTATCGCATTTACAATGTTTTCGACAAAGGGAGATCACTCCTGAACGGAAGGTCCGATGCACACCGAAATCAAACAAATCTAAGATCTTTCGATTGTTAACCCATATTTTAAGTTTCATCTCAAATTGGGTGAAAAAACTACGCACACTCTTTACGCAAAAGATGGGAGTAATAGCCAAAGATGCCATGGTCTGATGTCAGATATATGCGCACCCAAGATCTTTCGGCCTTTAACGCATATTTTAAGTGTCTCTAAATCGGACAAACATTGGCATATGTTTACATGCTTTGCCAGCATATTAAGTGACTTTTAGTTATGACACCAAACTTTGGAATGCGATTAGTAAGATCAATACAAGCGTTCACCCAATGCCCAAAAGAGACCTCCTACCTCATAAGACAAAACCGATGATTTGGACATTAAACATACATTATGCAAGAGCTAAATCTGCCTATTGCAGGTCTTTCTTTGGGTCTGAAATGTTATCTAAATTATTAATTAGAAATAAATTAACTTATCCAGACTATAATCAACTCCCTATGTCATCTCTAGCCTGCGATATTTACTGGATTAGGATGCGATCTGCTACTCAACGCCCATTCGTGATAAAATCAAAAAATGGATAATCGAGACTATGTTGTTTTTTTATCGTACCGACTTTAATAATGATGATCGAGGAGGCTAAGCCCCAAATTCAATCGCTAAATTATCGGTTCAGCGTGGATCAATTCGACTTTAGTAATGATGATCGAGGCTAGGTCCAAAATTCAATCGCTAAATTGTCGGTTCAGTGGGGACGAATTCGACTGAAATTTTCAGCAAATCCCCATTTTATTATCTAGTTTCTAACTATTATAGTGAGAACTGCCAGTTCTTTATCTAATCTTCAATAATGTATCTTTAAATTAAATGAAATAAGAGTTTAACGTCCCGTCGTTCAGTAATCGAGACGGGAATACGCCATGAAAGTGTGCAGTGTGAGGTAATTTTGAACAGACACGGCGCTACGGCCTACTCTTATTTCAAATTCCAACTGCCACGCCATTAAAACCACTAGACAGTATTCCTTGTCAAGAACCCTGTCTTGCACCACTGAAAAGGGGAAACAACGCAGGAAAGACGAGGGACTTACTCACCGAGCCACCGCGGCTCACGATGATTTGGAAGCTTGACCAGATAGAAAGCTAAAATAATATCAAAAATACTTTACTTGTGTGCGTAAAACATTTCATAATTTTGAGGGGAAAGGATACGCTAAACTAATCATTACCTATTTATATTTATTTATTGACTCTCATGCATGACGTAATGAGTTCTTAGATATATTTTATTGATCTTTTAGAAACAAATTATCTAGAATAGTTTGCTTTTGCACATAAAATATGAAAAAGGCGAGATTTTATATGTCCCCAATCAGCCTCCATAAAATTGTGAATAGCGCCATCTGTTACCAAAATGAGCTTAGAATTATGACGGTTTTATCATTGTGAAATGTCAAAATGTTAACAAAACTAAACAGATTACAATAAATTCTAACTGCAATATTTAAAAAATAGTCATATCAATTAGCATTTTTACATGTGTAAATAGCCAATTTAACACGTGTTAGTAAGAAGTTACATGCATAGAAGTAAGCATATTAGCATACGTATTACTAGATTAGGAGTTCGAATTATGGGGGAAATTCCGCTCCATAGTATTGTGCAATGAAATGTTGATGCAATAAGAAAAGTTTAAACCTGTAAACCGAATAATTAAATTTGTCTGTTTTTATTGTACATCTATTAAATTCGCGAAAGACTCCGTAAATAAACATCAACCGAACAAATAATTCTGATATTTTTACGTCTGTTGAGTTGTCTTACCTTGTATTTTGATAGCCGTAGAGTCTTTGGTCTGTTTTCCTAAATTACTTAATGTCTCCAACTTCACTATTCGTTGGTCCATATCTTTAATGTGGTCTTGGAGTTTTTGGATTTTATCCGTAGGTTCATAGCGTTTTTGATTTTTCGTGCTTTCCATTAGATGTTCCGATTTCGCATTTTCTCTACCCCTTTCATCGTTGAATTGTGGAATCATGCCTTCACGTTCTTGGTTCCATCTTCCATCTTGTTGAGAAGAAATGATCTTTTCTGGGTAGATAAAGTAATGCAATATAAACAAACTTCACTTGATATTAATTATGCAAGGAATATAGCAAATTAAAATCAATTTAAGATTGCTGGCGTTAATTTAAACAGTATCAAATATTGCATTGTATATCAGAAATGAACTGCAATGGTTTTTAACGTCGTACTGTTCTGCTCCGACTAGGGTAATGAAGGCATACTCCATATATATATATATATAGTGTGCTGTTAGGAAAATGTTTCCCCGGACAGTGGGTCTATGGCCTACTCTTTTAATGAATTCCAACTGCCAAGGGCTATTTTATGTACACAACAATGTGTACAAGGGGAACTTATTTAATCGCCCCACCCGAACTTCATAAATTCCATAGTTAGAGTGGTACTATAACACCTCCTCATTTATTGCCTGCTGTAGAAAAAAAACCTGACAAAACCTATGGTGTCAATGTTTGAGAGAAAAAATTAAAAAAAAATTACCGTCTTCTGCCATCGCAGTTTTTTGCAGTAACGTGACAAGATTTATAATATCAGACTCTAGCTGAGGCAATTCATTATCTCTGCTGATTGTAGCTTCTTTTAAACCTTCCACGCGTGACTCCAAATTCTTTATCTGGTTATGGATTCTTTGTTGGTTTTCTCTTACTTCTTTTTGGTTCTTTAGAAGTTTATTTTCCCTTGTTCTTAGACGACTAATTGCTTGTACCCTTTCATCTTTCTTTCTCTGTGTTTCATTCTCCATTTCAGTCATCTTATTTTTTAGTTCATCTAGCTCCGTATTAATGCGTTCATTATCGTTTTGTGACGTCTGGAGGTCTTCCTCCTTTCCTTTTATTTCTTCCCGAAATATTCCTTCCTTTTCGTTCACCCATTCCATTAGTGCTTCCCTTTCTGCTATTAATCTTTGTTCTCTGCTTTGTTGATTGCTTGGCTCTTCTGAAACACACGCAGAAGGTGGATTTCGTCAACAAATGAAATGTTTGGTTTGAATCAATCTGATACATTTGTTTCTGTCTCCATTAAAATATTCTACATCAACCTATTTCATGTTCAAAGTCCAGACCCAAAGTTCACAAAACATTCTCAGGCTTAAGTTAAGAATTTACTCAAAATTGTTCGCCTTATTTTAACTAAAATATAGCTCCACATAAATTTTTTATTGTTTTAATGTATCAAATACATCAATAAGAAACAATGTGCAAAGTTTTGTGTTGCTAACGAGCAGCATAGATCGATGAAATTTCTAATCGACATATCTTTGTAAATACTGAACGGAATTGAACCATTGTGGACTGATATTTCTATTAGAGATTCACCCATCACATTATTTTATACTAAATTAAAGGACTTAAATCATTGACATTAGTAAGAAACGAAAACACTTTTAGTTTGCAGACCGACAGAACCGGATTTACCATTGGCCCAAGTCCAAGTGTTTCTGGCCATCCTGGGGACACTGAAACTAATTTGTCATAAAGCGTTCTAGCGTGTAACAATGTTTCAAATGTACACTGGGTATTTCATTTCATAAATATATTCAAGACCAAAAAGGACATGAAATGAGGTTTGACGTCCTACCCGCAACGGCCTTCCCACATTTCTATAAATTTGGTGCCACACTGCCGAGTCTGGTGTAGGACCCCCAAGTATGGAAATCCGGCTTGCACCATCTCTTATACCAATGACGCCTCAAAACAAATCCAGTTAAAACACTATGAAAATATTATTAGCTTACCTTCAGTTTGTTGAAGCCTTTCAATAACTCGATTATATCCCACTTTAGCTAAACAGTTTAAAAAGGGCTGGTAAGCGTGTTCCCCACATTCCAGCAAAATCAAGAGAATCTTTTCTGTTGCATCTTGTCGAGTTCCATTTTCAAGACATCTCTCTATTCTTTCCACATGATTGCTATCAAAAACCTCACATAAAGACAGCGATTCATATAGAGGTTCGGGATTTGGTATATTAACAAGTAAGTACATAAAATTCATCTCAATACTTCTATAATCATCACCACACTTTTTTTTTCCACACTGTTTTCCTAGGAAGGAAAAAGAAACACTCATTTCATTTAAAACTTGATTTGCGTGGCTTTTTTTCTAGAGAGGGTTACACTAGTCCGCGGGTGCACTAGTCCGCCAAAAAACAGCTAAATTACCTTTGTATATAAACCTAATGTATTGTATGTATTTTAATAAAACAAGGAAATATCACGAACTAATTTTTCATCACCCTAGGTCAGTGCTTATGTGGAGACTTAACCTCTCCCCCAAATTCTTAAACCTAACCCCAATAATAGATATCGATGGACTAATGATCCCTAACCCTTATCCTGATGATAGATATCGGTGGACTAATGAACCCGCGGACTAGTGAGCATTCCCCCTTTTCTCGACGCTCTCGCGTAGACAGAAACGGCGTTGTGTATACGACCCCGTGTGATAAAATGGTCGATGAACATATAAAAACCATGACGAGCCCTTAAAGCCCCCTTCACACCTTACGAAGACCTCAATTAACATCTATTTGAGATTTCTGAAGTTAATTTACCAATATCAAAAATTTCATTGTATATAAAACAACTAATAATGATATCATTGCATGTGATACGAATTAAATATACTAGTAGATTTTTAAATATGAATGTAAAGTGCTATTGTAGCAATATTTAGCTCGTGAACGATTTGTATTTGATCAATAATTGTTGTAAGAGAAGTGTTATTGATCATTTTGTTGGCTGACTATTCTGTCAATAAATATTATCTAATCGTTTATATACATTAACATTATAGGCCCCATATAATCTGAGCTATTGTATCACAGGCTAAAGTCAAACTTGAAGTTACAAGTGTAACAATTCTGATCTGTTTATCAAACTCATGATTAGTATTACCTGTTTTTTTAACAGGCACAAGACTGTGGACCTGTTTACTAGCTGCTTCCAATGTCATAACTCTTTGGTCAAAATCTTTAAAGCCACGTTTCAGCGAAGATATTTCAAGATCAGTTTCTTTTTTCTCCTCTTTCAATTGTTGGATCATAAGTACAATGTCTTGGTGCCAATGTGTATCTTCGTAATTGGCTCTTAGGATATTATATTACTATATTTTGTTTAGTAAAATGAATACAAAGTGGTGTTTCCAGACTACATACAGGACGGGATTTAACAATAGGCACATACCATTGTGGTCCACGGATATCTACCTAGGGGCCCATTGAAAGTAACTTGTCATGCAGTGTGCCAGTGTATAACCTTTGTAAAGTGTATAACGTTGTTTCAACTATACATCGGGTATTTATCATATCAATAATATATTCACAACCATACGAGCACCTATACAATGAGTATAGGTTCCAGCGTATGGAACCCCTGGAACCCCTGTACTACAAGTATAGGTCCAGGGTGATTAGCTTGATCTATAAGTATAGGCCCTCAATAATTAAAGTACTTACTGTATATGACCTGACCAATTTCATATCTCGGGGTACTCGGATCGATACTATCCCTCTCGGCATGTACTGTCTGGTTTTCTGATTCTGATTCAGGTTGACGACGGTTTGGGTTTCTTGTATATAGATATAAATACCATGTAAGAAACAAAATAAACAACAGAAGGAATATAGAATCAACAGCTCTTAATATCCAGTATATAATGCATGAAGACATTTCTGCTCTCTGCTGACTTCAATGACCCAGTTAACTTCCCTATAATTATAATTAGTTAGTATCATGCAATCTCACTCGGCAAACCTCGATAGATTCCGCTACTCTACATCTAGCCTCGGCTGTAGGACGGTACGTGATATGTACCTACGCCTATACAATTGCGATGCGGCACCGTTTACTTATTAGGAAAACTTGCCGCTTTTAAAAAGAAGTTATCAAAATTGCGTCATTCGATGCGTGTGTAGAATTTCAGTGCAAAGTTGTCCTTGTTTGAAGAAAATTGGATAAACTTGAAAGAAAAACAGCTTCAGACTTTGAAATATTTGTATGATAATACATTCTTTAAAGGCGTCGTCATGGGCAACACCGTTGGTAATCCAGGAACTTGAAAGTAGTTCCAATATCATACAGCCTAGGCTAGATGTAGGGTACTGAAATCTGCTGAGGTTTGCCGAGTGCACGCAATCTCAGTATGATGTTGTAAGCGACTTGCTTGTATGATGACTTGGGCGACTGGATGAATAATTTATTAAACCTCATATAACTGATTCCATTCAATTTAATATGACAATGGAGAGTGTATAGAAAATGTTGGAAGTTTTGCACTGAATACCTTTAGGAAAAGAGGAATATAAATATAGCCTAGCTAGTTGACATGTAGCATTAAATATTGTATGATTAGATCAACATTTATATGTACCAAACATGTTTTGAAAATAAATGTTATTTTGTAAGGTATTTAATAATATATTGTAATGCATCACGGTGTTGTAAATTCCATACTTATGCCTGTACATGTAGTTGAGAATAATAATTATTATTATAAAGAGGAGACTTCCGGTATTAGAATAGGAATGGCTGTTTTATAGTTATTAATAAACCCATATAAGACATAACACTCAGCTTGGATCTGACAAATAAAAGAACGTAAACTTTCAGAAAAAAATACCCTGCTCTGCTTTATATTGATTCCTGAGCCTGGCAATAATTGGGGGTACGGGTGGGGGTGAATGGCTGAATGGTTAGCGTATGCGCGCTGTATCATAAAGTCTGTCATTGAGTCAACTGGTGTGGTTTCGATTCCCCGGTTGTACGTGACAAGGAGTAAGGTCGCCTGTCCAATCTCGTGGGTTTCCTCCCACCGCTAAAGACCCCTACGCGCAAGCGAATTATTGAAATAAAATTAAACCATATGTTAGTCCCGAAATGACCTAGTTTGTGTCGAGTGGACGTTAAAGCCTACTTCTCTCTCTCTCAGTCAATAATGCCACACTTTGGACGAACACTCAGAAGAACAATTTTGTCAAAGATTAATGTTTAATAATCTAGCATAGTAATTGAAAAAATTTGAAGAGAGAAAGACACACTGGATTACGCGAGTCAATATTACAAACATTCAGTACCATTCGACACTACTCGGTACTGGCGTGACTTCCCTTTTCCTTTAATTTAAAGAAATACACATGGAAACATAATAAATGATCACAATAAAGTAATGTGTAAAACGTCTATTATGTCTCACAGTCTTTAAGGTATGCTGGTGGTCTGAGAGTTCGTTGAGGACCAGACAGAATCAACTGATCATTTGGTGAAGTTGTTATCCCATTTTTAACTGTGCTGGATTGAAAGCTTTCAATAGAGACTATTGGCAATCGTAAAGTTCTGGTCCCTATCGCGTATCTGTATTGATTTTGCGTGTGACGTCATCATTGCGTGTGTATTTCTTGGGACACAGATACGACAGCACGTATCGAACAGCTTTCATACGGAGAAGGTCCGTATTACATCGTCGTCTTTTTTTACCGTATTTTTTGCTAGTTTTAGACTGAAATATTGTGCCGTAGCGTTTTTATGAATCTATGTGGATCCTAGAACACAGAGGTGTATATTTCATGTGATTTTAACAATGATAAAGACTGGAATTAAATCATTATTTTTGATGTGCTTTTCGCGGAATTTTCATGTTTTTGCTACCTGTCTGCATGCTGGTTGATCTACGTGCTAAATTTAGCGAGGTGAGACCGTGCAATCTGTAAAAAGGGTATATACTTTCTGAAATGATACATTAGTGAAACAAAACAATTGTTTTTGAAGTCGAAGATTTTTAATAAGATCCGACACTAAATTTTTAAATTTTTTTAAATAGCTCAGCGACTGTTGAGCGACTATGCTCCCTTCTGGAATTTGTAGGCCGGGCACTTTACTAGTACCGATGTAGATCTATAGAACTAAGCCCAGCTCAGCTCCTCATACGTACGCAGGGCGAAATTTTGCAAAAACTACATTGACGCAACGTATCACGTGACGATACGTGATACGGATGGACAAGATTCCGCTTGCCAAAAGTCTCTATTATTAGCGTTTAGGTTTTTGGAAACTTCATTAAAGGCATGGTTAAGGAGCCATGATGATGTCTTGGTCCAAGAGAGAGAGAGAGAGAGAGAGAGAGAGAGATGGGGTTTAACGTCCACTCGACACAACTAGGTCATTTCGGGACTAACATATGGTTTAATTTTATTTCAATAATTCGCTTGCGCATAGGAGTCTTTAGTAGTGGGAGGAAACCGGAGGACCCGGAGAAAACCCACGAGGTTGGACAGGCGATCCTACTCCAAGTCACGTACAACTGGGGATTCGAAACCACGCCAGTCGACTAAATGACAGACCTTATGATACAGCGCGCGCACGCTAACCATTCAGCCATCCAACCCCCCGTCCAAGACAGGAATTTGTTGATTGGGGTATTGGTATCGATGAGTCCATAGTTCTCTTGCAGACAATCCACGATCGAGAATGCGCGAATTAAGTCCTGCGGGAAAGGGGAGTAACTGTACCACCTTTCGATTCCTGACAAAGAAGTTTATTTTCTAATTCGACGATGGCTTTCTCAGCAGTCGGGTTTCTGTTGGGATTCTTGGGGTAGCGAATTTTCACACACTGATGGTATTGATGTAATACTGAATTGTTCTTTAATGCTATAAAACCTGGAGTAGGACCACCAAGAGGACGGAATGCAATGTAATAAACCATCACGTAGAGAAACTTGTTGTTCATTTTCAAGTATGCATGTGGCTGTATATGACGTAGTGGTTTCACGAAGAATGAGATAAGTTCACGGTTTCTCTTCATTACGTCTGTAGCAAACGACACACCTACTACTTCGGATGAGTGTTCAGATGTTTGCTAAACAAAGGCAAGATAAACCTGCGGACAAGACAGAAATAGACATTTTACCACAATTTAGAACACAATTGTGGTAAGTCAAAATGTCTGATTTTGAGAAAATGGCCAATTAAGCTTTTGATTCACAGCAGAAATTTCATTTATTCATATATTTTAACGAAATTTTGAGGGTTTTTGTCATTTGCATGATTCTTTCTGAAGGCTATCATAGAACTATAATGTAGTGTTAAATTTCAGACATATTATGGGATGTGTGACTTATCAATTTTAGGCACTACATTTCAACTGATACTATAAGACTTATCTTGATTTCAATACAACATGACATGTAGAATTCTAATCAAATTATGGCATATCAGCACATTTAAATATTATGGGCCCTTTCCATATACACTTACTCAAATAACATCACACAATGTGCAAAAAACCCCACCTAAAACCCACTCTTCAAACAAAAATCAAACAATTCATTATTCAATATCTTTTATTTATCGAGGAAGAAATTTATGTATCACTTTCACAATATAAACTTTAACCTGAGCAACAACTTGAAACCATTTATTTAATAACGGATAGGTTGTTGATTCCTCTTTGACAACAACTAACGGTTGTCAACACGTTCAGTCCTCTTCATAACAAACATTTAGAGATGTAGTCTTCGGTTCGAGTTGATGAGGGAAGGTTCTTGTAAAATGATTCATATCAATCATAACGAAGACCTCACAATGCGCAAATATTATGTAGAGCATGGCGAAATCGTGGTGAAATGCAGAAAACTACCCCAAGTGTGAAGAAAACTACGCTCTAAGTATGCGCATAGTCGCAGTAATTTCACCCTGTTCCCACCACACGTTAACCATGCCCCGTACGACCTTGCGATGCTCTTGCCATGCTTCCTCCAAGCCCAATGTAGAATACGGGGTGGGGGATAGGCTACTGCGCTTGGTGTGGCTCAATCATCACGTTCCAGCCATGACCTCATAACCTACTCACTAAGGTCAGGGCGCAGCGTGGACGTGAAAATCGTGAACGTTTCTCGCTTTCTTTGAATTTGCGCGTACTGAGAGCGGTGTAGTTGCCTTTACACTTGAGAAGGGCCGATTTGCGAGTGGTGAGCACGTAGGAAAGTATTTACTATTTGTGAATGAGTCTTTACGAAAAGCTTAGGAGTGGGTAGTGCCGTATGATTGGTAGCAGGGGGTGTGTGTGGCCAGGATGCGGTACGTGCAATGAGACCATGGGCGTAGTAAGAACTTGATTGGAGCGTTCTGAATGCAGAGAGCACGGGGCGAGGTTGTAGCAGGAGTGTGATGGGCGCGTTTTATTTTTTGCCGATCGAGCGACGCTCATTGAAGTATTAAGCCCTACACTGCCACTACATTCTCCCCACTCTCACTACGCCCCCCCCCCTCCACGACCTTGCTACGCGGGTACGGTGAATGTTTCACACCGCCTATCACGCCCTCCTTGTTCCTACCATGATCCCTCTTACTACTCGCTTTGAGTCACGATCTGGCAGATTTTTTTAGGCGTAGCGTAGCGAGGTCGTGGTGTAGGAGATTTGTATAAAGGAGATTTAACAGAAATTGGAAGTCTTTGTCGATTTAGCTCATAATTTGGACATGCGGACTGACGTTAATGGTTTCTGCAGATATTCAATATTTGTATTGTACAATATTTGCAGTAGCGGTCTCATGATTTATCATGTTATTCCACTCAATATTACATTTATGTAGTGCATACAAGTGTCAAGTCTGACTTATCATATTTTAGCACTATATAATATTATAACTGAGCATAGAGCATAAATTGGGTGATTTTAAGATATTTGGAAATGAATAAGGATGACAGTCGTTTTGAGTAGCAATCCACAGAGATACTCCGTACCACTGAATCTTCTGTAGTATTAATAAAAAGACAGATCTGACATGTTGGTTCCTCACAATAACGGCATTTCTACTGGCAAAACCAGATGATACGGTACATTGGCACTGTCTGCCATGTGACGAATGCTCACTTGATCCAAAATGTATCTGCTGACAACCGAAAGAAAGGAAGTTACACGTGGGCCGACGGAATCTTCACCACGAGTCAGACGTTCAAATGCTTGTACACACGGTTTACTGTCTGTGAGAAGGCAAGTATTATGTCTGGATTGGATGATGTATGGGCTAAAATGTCTGACAGCAGCTGCTATACATAATGCCTTTATCTCACAGGGTAATTTGCAAAGCTTAGCGCTGACGAATCCAGCTAATAATGACTTCTCAGAACGGGTAACGTACATAGTTGCACCAATGCCATGTTTCGATACGAAACCATCAGTGACTATCCATAGTTGCTCGGTTGCTCGGGGTAAAAAGATGGATCGGTTGGTATGTAGAGGCTGTTGAGCCTGGGTGAAGTGTAGTAAAAGTTTATAAGACCAAGTAAATTTATCCTTGGGAACAGTTAGGAATAATTCGCCTTAAGACCTTATTTGCGCCTAAAAATGACCGTAATCCACGAACGGTTGTAGGTGGTGGATATATGAACACAGGGTGCTGGCTAGCTGATATTGACCCTTTCGTCCATAACCAAATTAATATGGTCGTAGTATTAGGAAAAATAACAGAATTGAGCGCCTATAGTGTCTTTTAAAAAAATAGATAACAAGTCTTCTATGGTGTTGCCGCCTATATACAAATCACCTGCTAGGTTGTCACCAAGAACCAGAGAGAGAGAGAGAAATGGGATTCAACGTCCACTCGACACAAACTAGGTCATTTCGGGACTACACCAAGAACCAAGGCATAGAGCGACACCACAGTATTTCATCGAGTCTCTTGATAGAGGAATCTGATAAAATGTATTTGTTAAGTGAGTTACAATAATATACTACCATGAAGCAATTGTCCGAATGATAGACTCAACGTTTGGCATTAATGAATTTTGAGGCAAGACGGCAACTACCGTTAGTCTTCTGTATTAAAAAGGAAGGGTTGAGATACGCTACTGACACACCCACGTCTTCTGGAGGACGAAACACAACAGCTGCTTCGAGTTCATCGGTTTTTTTCTCTGTAATGCGGTAAGTTTATCTCTAGCATACTGCGGAACTCTGCCTGTTCTTTATTTACTACAACCCGAAAATTACTAGCATTATAGCATGATATGATTAACTCATAAGATTATCAAACGTGTGTAATAGATTCTGGAACTTACTAAAGTCGTCTGAAGACAAAATATAGTTGCTGAGGTATGACCCCACCGCATTTACTCTTTTATTTCGTGGTACATTAGCTGATGTTGTGACGGCCAAGGAATAATCAGTATCATCTGGTGTATAGTCCTTGACAGAAATGTTAATGTCTTGAAATTGGTTGCAGTTCAAAAGATTACTCAAAGCCATTAAAAACGCAATGTCTAACTCGTGGATTACTTCTAGTAAACGTTTTCTTGGGCTTTCCTATCTTATGGCACATAGGTGAAACTTGTGATGGGTCTCTTTTTGTGGAGTTCTGGGTTTGAACCCAATATCAGTTCTAGGTAATGAACTTTGTTCCTGGAAATGCAACACTTGTCTTTTTTCACGATTTTAAGCAGTTCTATATCACACATTTTCCACGTACATTTCCTGCACTCTGGTCAAATTTCAACATTCATCACTTCGGAAAAATGCCACGCCTTACACGAGAAAATAGGAAGAGAGATATTGGCATGCTGGATCAGGGGGCTTCACAGGTAGCCGTCGCCAGACACTTTAATGTCTACCCATCGAGCATTGCCCACCTCAGACAACGCTTCCACGCCACTGGAAGAGTTGCCGATCGACCCCGACCTGAAACGCCACCTGTAACAACCGCTGCTCAAGATCGCCACATCCGGCTACAGCATCTGCGCAACAGGTTCCAGTCAGCTACTGCTACTGCCAGAGGAACTGTTGGGACACGCAACGTCAGATCAGCCTTCAAGCAGTCCAAAGGCGCATGGCTGCTCTTGGGTTACGCTGCCGTCGAAGCTACCAAGGTCAGACCCTATTGCATCGTCATCGACTTGCCAGACACCAATGAGCCGCAAATCAGGGGTATCTCCACAACACACCATGGCGAAATGTCATCTTCTCGGATGAATCCCGATTCAACCTCAGTTTTCCTGATGTCGACATGAACGCTTTGCTCGTAACTGCGTACTGTAAAGGAATCGTTTCGTGGGAGGTGGCGTCATGGTTTGGGCCGCTATCAACGTCAACTTCCGGTCCCAGTTGGTGGTGGTCCAAGGCAATCCCAATGCTCACCATTATGTTGACGCCAGTCCATGCAAAGGCGACGTCAGGCATGTGTAAGAGCACAGGGTGGACTTCTCCCTTCGTCAAAACATAAAACAGGAGGTTCAGCTGATTGATGTTTGGTATCATCAGCGTGGATAGAAATAAAATCTATGGGAAACCAAATCCGCTTGTTTCATTTGACATGGAAGAACGAAGTTTTCGCAGTAAGCTTCGTGGGATTATTTCCAATTAAAATACAGATGTGACGTCGCCCTTTGATGTTGGCGTACCATTGTTTCAAATAATCGTACGGGCAACTTGCCAATCGTACATTATTTATACTAGTGAAATATTGGACTCGCGTGACGTATTTCACTGTAAAAGCACGTGCGGAGTGTCTGTATTTTAAGTCGTTTAATTGTCTCGAGCTTACGGCCCTACTTGTTGTTACAATATATTACTTAATGTCTCGCTCTCGACCATTAAACAATATATACTTACAATCTGTTCGTGAGTCTCCAAATTACAGACTATACGTTGCCTGGATAATTTTGTATACTACTACTATTACGTTGGTTGTGTATTTCAAGACAAATAACCTTGTGGGAAACCTTTCTGATATTATAGTCAGGGGCGCACAACAGGGGTTTTTTTTGGGGGGGGGGGGGCTTAGTCCAGATAGGCAAATGTGCCGATTCTTTTGCCGACGGGACCGCTTATTCGTCAAAACATGAACTGGTTTACCCGAGTGTCTAACACATTCAATCAAACCAAAATGAGGCCTACCAATCAATATTCAACTGGGTCATTGGAGAATTACATAATGCTATAATTACTAAATACTTTTCGACCTAACTGGGGTAATAATTGATTTTGCTAATGCTAAGTGGGCTAACAAAATTATAATGTCCCCCCCCCCCACATCCGCTCCTTGGAAAATATGATAAGTCTGCACCCCTGATTATTGTCTAAAGTGATTATTGTGACTGTCATATCACCTGTACTTGATCAATATCCCAGTGAATTTTGCTACGTCACTGTCTGGGTACCGTCGATTTCTTCGCCTTTCAACGGTGAATCAGTGAGTAAGACACTGGCTCGCAAAACTGGAGGTCCCTATGTTAATCCCTGTGTTGACTGAGAAAGGTCATCGGGATTTTCCGGTATGGCAAGGCATTATATATAAGTGTTTGTGTGGAACGAAAAACCTAAGTCCCTTGTACACATATGCGTGCACGTAAAAGAACCCTCGACAGTTGGAATTCGAAATAAGAGTAGGCAGTCCTAGCAAACTTTCCCTTATAGCACACTGCATGGCGTATGCTCGTTTTCAATATCCCAGTAGGAGCAGAATAGTAGGAGGTTAAAGCCCATTTCATTTTACTTCACGCACTCTGTCTTACAAGTCGGTCATTATTTCCGGCTTTACTCATTTGTGTTTCTAAACGCAATCTCATCTTCCTTAAGTCGTGAGGTTGGTGGATTTGGTAGGACTTCATAAGTGGAACAGCCTAGGATCTTTCTTCACCTGAATTTAGTGCAATCATCTCAAGAATACAAGATCACGATATTACTGTTGCCAGTCACTACATCACTTGTTTGCCCAGTCTGGGCTATATTGCGAAATACTAAACTTTTTAAAAGAGACAGGTTTTTATTATAAATATTAATTTTTATATTTATTGTTTATATGCATAACATATTGTTTTTATTTTTAAATTTGATAAAACTGTTATATTGTTTTTATTTATGCATATAAAATTTTATGATATGATTTAGCTTGTCTCGAAATAATCACCATATGTTTGGCGCAATATATCCCGATTGGTACTGACGTACCATTATACCATATTTCATTTCATTTCATTTCATTTCTTCGCCTAAATACGGCACTGGACCAATATGAAATCTGTCCAACCTCGTGGGTTTTCCCCGGGTCCTCCGGTTTCCTCCCTGTTCATTAACAGTACTACTGCAAGGAGTAAATCCAGCCATATTGGTCATCGGTCGGTCAGTCGGACGAATATTATGTTGACAGTTAAAACACATTAATACTACTGCAAGGAGTAAATCCAGCCATATTGGTCATCGGTCGGTCAGTCCGACGAATATTATGTTGACAGTTAAAACACATTATTACTACTGCAAGGAGTAAATCCAGCCATGTTGTAAGGGCAGGTCCTAAAGTAATTGGAGTGCCGGGCTTTTGTGTGCAGAAAGCTGGAAGATGTATTTATAAAGCAGGCGATGTCAATCGTCCCCATCTTCTCTGCTTTTAGGTAAGGAATATCTTAGATCGACATCCCGATTATTGAAACGATGACCACGCTTAGCCTATGATCTAAAGCTCAAGCGTAAACCGAGAGCCGTCGTGGCCCAGGAAAACATGGGCACTGGATCCTGGTGTTAGACGAGAAGGACCCCCCCCCCCCCTTTTCTCCCTCTTCTCTTTATCTCCGGTTTCATCCCACTGTTAAAGACCCCTTGAAGTAGAATTGCACCATAGGCCAGTCCCCAAATCTCCCTTCCCCCTTTTCCTCACTCCCTCTTCCCCGATTTTCCCACTCCTTCTCCTTCCCCGACCCTGTGAATTGTGAAGTTAACACCAGAGTCTGCTTCACTATAGTCCTATCCCCACCCCGCTTTCTATCTCACCTGTCTCTTTTCCCCACTTCATCTTTCTTTCGTTCTATGTTCCGCCCTCCCACCTACCGTTGAGTGTACGTCGGACTCGAAATCCAACTTCATAGCGGACTTAGACCAAGTTAACCAATCATGGTTAATGTCGCTTTTCTAGGGTGGGAGACGTTTTTGTTAACATTGACCCAGCTGTCACCACACAAAACATTGAATCATAAATATGATGCATGGAGTTAACAAAAGACTGTAAAAGGAAAGTTCGAAAAAGACTACATTTTTTTCTAAGAATAATTAATCAGTTTACAGAGTATATTCGATACAAAGCTTTCCCTTTATAACTTGATAAAATGAAAAATTTGAACATTTCATTCAAATTACTCTATTGCGAGCGAAGACATTAGCCTTTGAAGGTTTTACAAGACGTGTGCAATAATTCCAACCACCGTACTGGTTTTTCGAAACCAAGTTTCGCTCTTCCATTTTTAGCTTAAATCAAAATATGGCTGAACTGTTCTAATTCATTTAATATCGGAGATATCCGATGCCATCGAGAGTTGATTATGAGTTAATTAATGTCTAATTAATAATTTAGATAACATTTCAGGCCTAAAGAAAGACCTGCAACAGGCAGATTTAACTCTTGCATAATGTATGTTTAATATAATCTCT
Source organism: Patella vulgata (assembly GCF_932274485.2). NCBI lineage: Eukaryota > Metazoa > Mollusca > Gastropoda > Patellidae > Patella > Patella vulgata. Next base: position 10,464,815 of record NC_065883.2, read on the forward strand.
TGAATATATTACAATTAATAAATAAGTTTCGTAACAAAATGTCGTCAAAGTTATAGTAAAACATTTGGCTTGACCATAAACAGGACATACTGTAACAGTGGAAATCTTCGGTAATAATTAAAGACTGGAACTATGCTTGATACTATTTATTACCGGAAACATTAAACATCATATACGGGGAACAGCACGTCCGACAAGCAGATTAACTGTCATGGAAACGGGATAAAACCTAGAATCTTTGTCAATGTACAAATTGGTATTTATAATAAAATGGTATCTTAGGAATACACCAAGGTTACTAATAACATTTAAAGAGGAAAGATTAAAATATGAAAGACATATTACAGTAAAATAAAACAATATGGTAGTAATTGAACTCATTAATGTGTCAGCTGTCAACTTCCTGTCATTAGATGAGTAGTTTAACGTCTAATTAATAACGAAGGATTAATAGAAACATAAGAATAATAGAAATCTTTAAATGATGAATGGATGAATGAATAATGAACGAATGAAATATTGAAAGAATAAAATACAAACAGTTAACAATTTTATCGCATTCGTTTAGAATTAGTGTAACTCTAGCAACAAATATACATTCATGAACTAACGTCACACAATGCCATTTGACCTGAAGCTTCAACTTTCCTACCTGTCTTCATTAATCCAGTTGGCAAAATTTTGTTTTAAATAGGGAGCTGTAGTAGCTCGGTGAGTAAGACGCGCGCTCATTCACCAGGAGTTTTCGGGTTCACCCCCAGTGATGGCCTAGAATGTTCTCCGATACTTCGCCTTGTCGGTTTTGCAGGACGGAGGGATTGGCACAAAACAGTGTCGAGTCGACCATTTATACACGTTTAGATCTAGTAAGAACTTTACAGTTTCCGGACGACCATAGTTATAAGCTAGGAATAATAAATTGTCATTATGTTTATCTGTATCATCTATATTGCCACCTTTATCTAGTAGCAGTTTAATTTTAGAAACAGGTTCAATATGTGATTTACTGCTATATAATATTGGTGTTTGGCCGACAAAACACCTGCTTTGGATGTCTAAACCCAGTTCTAATAAGTACTTTACAGTTTCAAGACAACCATACTCACAAGCACGGTGTAACACACTGTTATTGTATGTATCTCTATCATCGATATTTCCACCTTTATCTAATATCATTTTTATTTTAGAAACGGGTTCTATTTGTGATGCACCGCAGTGTAATAGTGGTGTTAGGCCATTAAAACCCTTGCTATGAATGTCGAAACCCAGTTTAAGTAAGTAGTCTACTGTATCAAGAAGACCAGACCCACAAGCTAGGTGTAATATATTGTCATTCCAATTATCTGTATCATATTTATTACCACCTTTATCTAGTATCAGTTTAATTTTAGAAACGGGTTCAATTTGGGATTGACTGCAATATAATATTAGTGTCATGCCGCATTCATACCTCTTATTTACATCATGGCCAGAGTCAATTAAACCTTTAACATTATTTAAATCCCCCTTTAGGCACGCCTCGTGTAAGGTAAGAAAGTACGGTCTTGTCTTGGGTATGGTATCTTCTTCTTCGTTAGCCGTAGAACCCAAATCGGTGACAGTATCAATGATATTTGGATGAATTTGCTGTTGACCGTTGCCATGGGAACATACATCTATAAAAGATCATAAAGTCATGATAATAGTCGAAAAAAAAACATGGAAAATCAACAATTATTCACCCGGGATATGAAATGAAATGGAGTTTCATGGTACGTTAGGTGTTTATTTGAAACGGAATTAATTTTTCGATAGAAAAAGAGATACAATGGGGTTCAACGTCCACTTAACACAAACTAGGTAATTTCAGGACTAACATATGGTTCAATTTTATTTCAGTAATATGCTTGCGCTTAGGGTTCTTTAGTAGTGAGAGGAAACCGGAGGACCCGGAGAAAACCCACTAGGTTGGACAGGCGATCCTGTGCGCTACTGTACTGGGGTAAAGCATATTCCTGAAGAAATGGCACTAGAAATCCCTCAATGGCCATTGCTGGATTGGCTTCTGATACTTGAGCTTTTGAGGGAATGTGTCTATTCTTCCCGTTCAATCAAATTTATCCCAACTACAGCAACAAGATAGCCCTTCGTTTAAACTGGGATCTTGCCTAAAACTTTGGACAGTGATTTAAGGTATTAAAAATGGTAAAAGTATGTTCGTCTCTAAACAGTATTGTTTACATTGTATCCGTGTCGATAGCCTCGTTTCTCACGCAATTAGTTTTTCTACAATATTCTGCTATGCACTGGTTACTTGGGCATAATAAAATCGCGAGTCATGAGTAAGGTGAATATTGCCAGTTGTAATAGATTACATGTAATAATTCTTATCAGTTCATGATTAGTATTACCTCGGCCCTGTTTCTCGAAATCTTAACTAAAGATAAAATCCAAATTTTAGTAGTGCTAAGCACTAAAATCAATCTAATATTATCCAATAAAATTACTAAAATTTGGATTTTATCTTAGTTAAAATTTAAATAGATTTAAATAGATATTTAAATAGGTATTTAAATAGATTACAGGTAATAATGGGTAATCTATTTAAATACCAAGCTGGTGATTTATCAAGCTGGTGATTAATATTACCTGGTATTTTAACAGACACTTGACAGTCAGTCTGTTTTCTCGGATTACTAGCTGCCTCCAACTTCATAACTCTTTGGTCAATATCTTGAAGCCAACATTTCAACGTCGCGTTTTCACGACCCGTTTCTTTTTTCTCCTCTTCCAATCGTTTGATTATCAGTTTCGACGTTGCTATTTCACGACCCTTTTCCTCTTTCAATTGTTGGATCATAAGTAAAATGTCTTGGTGCCATTTATTTTCTGATTGGACAGACTTAAAGGTTTTAATTATTCTTTTAGAAATGATAATATGGTAAACCATACATGCACCATCATAATGAAATCCTAGGATCGAAAACAAATACTCGTATTAGCTCAATACAACAACTAGCACATTTAAAGCGGGAATTTCATATTTTCTAAGAAAGTGAAAAACATAATTATTTCTATGTCTTTTGCTCAATAGGTTATCAACTCACTATTATACGACCATGGGCATTATTTCCCACCCTTAAAAATCAATGACACAGGAAATAATAACACAATTACCTCCCTTGTTTTCCTATTGCCTCCATGCATTAGCTACCTTCAAACGTTGGAATTTGAAGTTGAAAATGATATTTTTGCCAATTTCTCAGCTGGCAATAGTGAATTATAGGATTAATAGTATTATTCTTTAACAGGGTATGACGGTTTATGGATACCATCTATTTTAAGGCTTTATTTTAATAAATGTTTAAAATATAACTTAAAAATATGTAATTGTAGCTTTAAGGTGGGGTTGAAAAGGCGTTTATAATGCAGTGTGTTTTAACACTGTAACCCAGGTATCATTTAATATTGTGTATCTAGCGTTAATTTCTTTCACATTCGTTGGATATCAAATCTTTGTTTAAAAAATCGTAAAAATTATTTAAAATCACCCAAAATCATCTAATTTGTACTTGTGTCCAGTTTAAAGTTGACTGATTCATTTTGATAATGGGTGTCCAATTTACAAGTATTTAATTTCCTGACCACTGTTTAAAAATTAATCATTATACATCAATAATCAGTTGTGTTTTTTTATTTTGTAACAGTGATCGAGAAATTAAATACTTGTAAATTGGACACCCATTATAAAAATTAATCAGTCAGCATTAAACTGGACAGAAGTACAAATTAGATAATTTGGGGTTATTTTAAACAATTTTTACGAATTTTTAAACAAAGATTTGATATTAAACGAATGTGAAAGAAATTAGTGGTAAATACACAAGATTAAATAAAGGTGGAAGAGCAGACCATTTATAATTTTTTATATACCTGATGCGGGTCTAGATTTTTACTACGTAATTGGCCCATAGGATATATAGGAGGATAAATATAGTGGTGTTTCTATACTACATGAAGGGCAGGATTTACTAAAAGACACAACAGGCCATTGGGTTCCAAAGGTATCTTGAGATCCACTTAAAGTAATTTGTCGTACAGTGTGCCAGTTTATAACCTTGTTTCCCGTGCACTCCGGGTATTTCATATCAATAATATATTCAAAATCATATGAGAACCTGCACAATAAGTATAGAATCAAGCGTATGGCACAACTGAACTATAAGTATAGGCCCAGGGTGATCTTCAACTGGTGGGTCCACTGGTCAGTTGGGTCTAGGATCGACAAGTACGGCAAGAGGGAGAACAACCGGGGAATCGAAACCACGACAGTTGACTAAATAACAGATCTTATGATACATCGCGCACGTGCTAACCATTCGGCCACCCCTCTCCCCCTTCCCCTTCCTCTTCCCCACAAGAACAGAAATCCGGACCGGAAAACACGTACTTACTCTTTGTTACGTCACTTCTCACATCCCTGAAGCTATTCACATTGATACTATCTGTATTGGTATCTACAGTCTGTTTTTCTGATTTTGATTTAGGTTGACGACTGTCTGTCTCGGCATCTGCAGTCTGGTTTTCTGAGTTTGTTTCATCCTGAAGACGGTTTGTGCTTCTTGTACATAGATATAAATGCCAAGCAAGAAACATGGTAAGTATCTCAACTTGAATCTGACAAATAAAATTATACTTTATTTTATTACATTATTCGTTTATATTACTAACCTGTGTAGTATACAAGGAAGAGTATGCTTACCTATTTCGAAAAGACCGGTAACACTTGTCAAATAGGATGTATCCCTATTTGAAAGACACACAATAACTCGTTTTCTTCTTGGAAAACATGCGCCCTTTGTTGTAGTGTGATGTAACGAATGCTGAAGTTGGTCTTTATGAACAATGAATTAATTGCCCCGAGTTGTACCCTGTCGATACCTATTATATAGTTTCCGAAAACCCCAGTCGTTATCAATTGAAGCCAATTTTAGAATTCGGCATTTAGAATATGCCAGCAATCGAAATTGATCAAATTAATTACGAAGGGTCTGACAAGATACAGTGTCTAGTCGTCCCGTATACACGTTGACGTAAAGGTAAAGAACCCTTGGCAGTTGGAATTCGAAACAGGAGTAGGCCGTACCACCACTGTCGGGCAAAAACTTCCCCCCACATTGTCATCATTATCCCGGTTGGTGCAGAAAAGTAGGACTTTAAACTCAATTTCATTTTATTTCAACCACCGTTGACCATGATTTTCTCTCATGATTTACCAACAATGGTGTGTACAGCTCACTATTTACATATCGGTGAAAGAATTAATTTTTAATTTTATAAATTATTATTTTTTTTTAATTTTGTAATTTCCTAAATTAATTTTCAATATTTTTAATTCTGTAAATTAATTTCTAATTTTTAAAATTAATTTTTAATTCTGTAAATTACGGAAGCTCAAATACGAACTATTTTTGTTTATTTCTTTTCCTATTTTTATTTTCAATTTTTAATTTTGAAAAAATTAATTTCGAATTTCTATTTTTACGGAAGCTCAAATACGAACTACTTTTTGTTTTTCGATTTCCTATTTCTATTTTTAATTTTTTATTTTGAAAAATAATTTCTAATTTCTATTTTTAATTTTGGTTTTGTAGAATAATTTTTAATTTTGTAGAATAATTTTTAATTTCGTAAATTAATTTTTAATTTCGTAAATTAATTTTTAATTTCGTAAATTAATTTTTAATTTCGTAAATTAATTTTTAATTTTGTAAATTAATTTTTAATTTTGTAAATTAATTTTTAATTTTGTAAATTAATTTTTAATTTTGTAAATTAATTTTTAATTTTGTATTTTAATTTTTAATTTTGTATTTTAATTTCCATTTTGTAAAATAATTTATAATTTTGTTTTTCTCGAGGACCATTCGGCAAACCTCGACTGATTCCTTGATCATCATCGTGTCATGTTTCTCGCCTTTACGGCGTAGCTTGATATGACTCTCCGCTATACGCCTGAGATTGTGGTACGGTCGTAGTTTTACTGATTATAATAAACACGTGTTGCTTAACAAAAACAGTTCTTAAAAAGGCGTGTTAGTCGCAATTTTCTTTAAAGGCAGCGCGTTTGGAAGGTGTGCAGCCGAGGTCAAATAAAAGTAGGGGGTTGGATGGTCGAATGGTTAGCAGGTGCGTGCTGTATCATAAGGCCTGTCATCGTGTCAACTGGCGTGGTTTCGAATACCCGGTTGTACGTGACAAGGAGGAGGGTCGCCTGTCCAACCTCGTGGGTTTTCTTCGGGTCCCCGGTTTCCTCCCACTGGTACAGACCCCTACGCGCAAGCGAATTATTGAAATAAAATCAAACCATATATGTTAGTCCAGAAATGACCTAGTTTGTGTCGAGTAGACGTTAAACCCCATTTCTCTCTCTCTCTCTCTCTCAAATAAAATTATTATTTTTTTTTAATTTTGTAATTTCCTAAATTAATTTTCAATATTTTTAATTCTGTAAATTAATTTCTAATTTTTAAAATTAATTTTTAATTCTGTAAATTACGGAAGCTCAAATACGAACTATTTTTGTTTATTTCTTTTCCTATTTTTATTTTCAATTTTTAATTTTGAAAAAATTAATTTCGAATTTCTATTTTTACGGAAGCTCAAATACGAACTACTTTTTGTTTTTCGATTTCCTATTTCTATTTTTAATTTTTTATTTTGAAAAATAATTTCTAATTTCTATTTTTAATTTTGGTTTTGTAGAATAATTTTTAATTTTTTAGAATAATTTTTAATTTCGTAAATTAATTTTTAATTTCGTAAATTAATTTTTAATTTTGTAAATTAATTTTTAATTTTGTAAATTAATTTTTAATTTTGTATTTTAATTTTTAATTTTGTATTTTAATTTCCATTTTGTAAAATAATTTATAATTTTGTTTTTCTCGAGGACCATTCGGCAAACCTCGACTGATTCCTTGATCATCATCGTGTCATGTTTCTCGCCTTTACGGCGTAGCTTGATATGACTCTCCGCTATACGCCTGAGATTGTGGTACGGTCGTAGTTTTACTGATTATAATAAACACGTGTTGCTTAACAAAAACAGTTCTTAAAAAGGCGTGTTAGTCGCAATTTTCTTTAAAGGCAGCGCGTTTGGAAGGTGTGCAGCCGAGGTCAAATAAAAGTAGGGGGTTGGATGGTCGAATGGTTAGCAGGTGCGTGCTGTATCATAAGGCCTGTCATCGTGTCAACTGGCGTGGTTTCGAATACCCGGTTGTACGTGACAAGGAGGAGGGTCGCCTGTCCAACCTCGTGGGTTTTCTTCGGGTCCCCGGTTTCCTCCCACTGGTACAGACCCCTACGCGCAAGCAAATTTTATTGAAATAAAATCAAACCATATATGTTAGTCCAGAAATGACCTAGTTTGTGTCGAGTAGACGTTAAACCCCATTTCTCTCTCCCTCTCTCTCTCTCAAATAAAAGTTTAAAAATAGACGAGGTAGGCCGCATACATGTATATACAAGCGTCTGTTATCAACGAAATGGGAACATTGCACTGAATAAAATAAAATGGGGTTTGACGTCCTATTGTTCTGCTACGACTGGGCTAATGAAGACTGGCATACGCCATACAGTGTGCTACTAGAGAAATTTTGCCCGAGCAGCGGCGCTATACGGCCTACTCTTGTATCGAATTTTAACTGCTAAGGGGTCTTTTACCTACACGCCAATGTGTGGGCCTTCGAGTTTTCGTCGCATCCGAACAACTCAACAGCTGTCTTTGTTAGGTCCTCCGTCCTGCACCATTTACAAGGGGAAACCACGCCTGAAAATACCGATGAACATTCTCGGCCAACAGTGTCTTACTCGCATTGGGTCCCATGGCGACAGGGAAATGAAGTGTGGTTTAACGTCCTACTGTTCTGCTTCGACTGGACTAATGAAGACGGACATACGCCGTGCAGTGTACTATGAAGGAAATTTTATCCCGACAGCGACGCTATGGCCTAAACTTATATCGAATTCCAACTGCGAAGAGATCTTGGTCGTAATGCCGCTGTCCGGTCAAAATTTTCCTCTTAGCACACAGTAGGGCGTATGCCCGTCTTTATTAGCCCAGTCGGAGTAGAACAACGGGACGTTAAACCCTCTTTTAAATATCGATTAAACAGGAAAACTCTGAGCAGTATTTACAAGTCTTTCAATTTGCTAATTTAACTATTGTTGTTGCGCTTGGATACACTCTACTAAGTATAACCCTGATTTATTAGAAAAGCTGCATTTAGATGCCCTCCGAATTGTAATGGGATTACCACGAGGTACATCACGTGATATCCTGTTTTACGGAAGGGGGCTTTGAGCGCTAAATAAACGCCGTTCTATGCATAAAATGATACTTTTGACAAAATACTACATAAACTAGTGCCTGGCTACCTGTCAGACATTATACCACCCCTAGTTGCCACAACTTATTCTTACATTCTTCGAAATTCAGACAACATAAAACAAATTCCATGCAGAACAAATCATTTTCAACACCCTTTCTATTCATCAGCGATACAAGACTGGAATAATTTAACTCCGAGTATTAAAGAACCTACAACATTCTTAGAATTTAAAATACAAATATCTCCAATTTATCAATTGAAATGAAATGAAATGAAATGGGGTTTAACGTCCTACTGTCTTGCTCCTTATCAATTGAAACCTTAGCAAGAGGAACTGTCAATTCATCCATTGTAAAATGTGAAACTCAGAGTGCGATCCCGACCATTATCAATTCCTGATGCACATAAGTAACGATCCTTACTGATATTGTGGTAAAATATTGGAAAATTGCGATCACTATTTTTGTTAGTGTCCTATGTACTTGACGCAAAGACAAATCACAATCGACACTTCGGACACAGACTCGGAAAATACAAAAACTTTTCTAAACGGAAACAAAAATAAAAGTTATGAAGAAAACATTGATCTCTACTGAGTTGTCTTAAAATTTCTTAACTTAACCAAGCGTTTTAAATGATTGTGAAATACTCGTATCTTGGTCAATTAACATGTACAGGAATATAGAATAACTATTATAACAAATCAATGATCAATGTGTGTTTATTAATAAGGTTTCAAACATGTTATATATTAAACTAAGACCTTCTAGACATTGTTAACTGATAATTAATTCAAAGTTGGAACCAAGAAATGATATGATTATATTACACTTCTAAAAATAATCATTTTAGTCTTCCATGATTCCAGCTTTGAATTTATATATTTTATCCATACCTTTGGTTTAAATCACACAATCTTTCTTTAATGATCATATAATACGCATTTTTTCTTGTGGCTGCATCCTATTCACTTATTTTTTCAAAATGATCAATTGTGAATACTAATCTGCTATTGAATAAAATACTGTTTAAACCAAATAAATTGTATACTTAACTATATATAAATACTTCACCATATATTACCCGTACAGTCGGTGAAATTTTGATTCGTAAAAGACTTCAAGCATTGCTACTTCCATCCCAATTCCAACTCAAACGAAGATCCTCCCCAACCCAATATGTTGCGGTCGTAACTCTTACAATTTGGTCACAGCTTTCTCTTGGATGGATGAATGGTTAGCACATGCGTGCTGTATCATAAGGTCTGTCATTGAGTAAACTGGCGTGGTTTCGATTCCCCAGTTGTACGTGACAAGGAGTAGGGTTGTTTGTCCAACCTCGTGGGTTTTCTCCGGGTTGTCCGGTTTCCCCCCACTGCTAAAAGAAACCTACGCGCAACTCCAGTTCCCATTCAGCAAAACAAGATTTCACTTACCTCACTTGTCTACAACTAGCTGGTCGGATAGCCGCTGAAAGTAAAATTTCCCTTAGCTGATCGGGTACCCGATTAATATAAGATTTTATACAATTTATAGGTCACGTGCACCTGTGACTCATGCAGTTGCCAGTGCATACGCACGCTACGCTGCACAGCGTCAATGGTCCCTAGATTTGACTCTTTTCAAACTTTTTTCAAATATTCACGCTACGATGCTCTGTGTTTGTAGTCACAAGATTTATTATTTTTTAAACTGGCGACGACGACGTCTATATGAATTATTAGTACAGTTATCTATGATAATGTAATAAGGGTAATAAAGTATACAGAACTTACATGTATTGCTTAAGTAACTTACTTAAAAAAAACGTTATAGAAGGAGGGTGGTGGTCCGAGATGACACGTGACAATCAGTAGAGTAGCCTATAGCTAACGTCGTTGATATTCTCTGGATTCTTTAATCTCCTCCCTCTCCACTGCTAAAGATCAGTACGTGAAAGTGAATTATCTAAATTCAGATTAACATATCAAATGACCTATTCGTGATGGGGTCCGCTCTCCTTCAACAACTTAGGCCAAAGTCTGTTATTTATTCAAATCATAGGTTCGATCCAGGCTTTGCAAGTGGTAAGGAAAATACCAGTTCACCTTGTGGGTTTCCTCACACTTCGAAAGCCCCCCCCCCCCGCATCACCGCGCAAGTGAATTATTGAACAAAAAAATGTATATGTTAGACCCAAATTTAGCAAGCGACTTTTTAAACAAAGATATATATGTCACATGTTGGACATTTATGGCAAGGTTTGGGGGAGTTTCACAAGATATTGTGACCCATTTAACTCCCTGTATGGTAGTACATTCAACAATATTTTCGACTAATGTTCATAGGGCGTTTTGGTCTGTGGTGTTTTTTTTTGTTTTACAACAAAATATTGTACATAGAAAAAAAAGTCAATTCTTTCAAAAATTTCTACTTTGACCGAAAAGTTGGTGGCTAAAAATTGGATGTTTAACACCACTTCTTTTCTATTGCACTACAGTTTTAACTAGGACTATATAGACTAAAATACAAAAAATACCCATCCTGAATCAGATAACACATTTCTATATAATGACTGTTGTTTATGTTTTTATTTGTATAAATTACATCCTTCTTCTGTGCGATGAAAAACGTCTACTGCTTTTCTACAACTGTGTTATTACCCGGAAAGCATTGCTGCCGTCTACTTTTTGTCGAGTCCCAACTACTAAAGCGGTGGACACACTAGTCGAATGATTCGGCTGTGACGTGAAAGGTGATGCAATCGGCAGGTTGAATCGAGCGAAGCATTCGGCTAATGTGTCCACCCATTCGGCCGAATAAAATTCACGTGATAGACTGAAGACATAGACGCCGCCATGTTTAATCATGTGACGTGAAAGGTGATGCAATCGGCAGGTTGAATCGAGCGAAGCATTCGGCTAGTGTGTCCACCCATTCGGCCGAACGATTCGGCTAATGTGTCCACTGCTTAAGTCATTTGTGATGTACTGTCCACGTGTAAACGACAACGCAGTTTTTCATCCCATCCACGGATGATCTACCGTATAAGTAACGGGCTATTTATATTGGGCAAGATCTAAATATTAAGGCCACTTCCAGATTTCGTCAAGGTCACCGAGATGTAAATAGGGTTGGGGCACGTGATTGTTTACGAGATAATGAATTAGGGTTACGATAAGGGTTAGGGCTATGTCTTGGGTTAGGGCTATGTCTTGGGTTAGAGTTAGCGCTTAGGCTAAAAATGGAGGTTGCCTTAAGAAATATATTTTACGCTGGGTTCCCACTGTCGTGCGATGTGTAACGATAGGTAGGATTGTCCCTAATGGGTCCACGAATGGGTGCATAAAAGTTCGGATACGTTTCGATACGATCAACACGATTGCTACTACTGACCTCAATGTATGCTAAGATCTCACAGGATCATCACGATGACTCCAAGATGCAAACCACGATTTCAGTCGTAGCGTGAATCGTGACAGTGGGAACGTAGCATAACCATTTATACTGAGTACTGCCCAATGCAACTTTCCCCTCGAATCACCGTTCGTGCTGGAAGCGGCGACTCGCGCGGATAATCGTAGATGAAACTGGCGCATAGACGATTTGACAATGTATGGCTCTGGTTTGCTAATGAAAATTGTTGGCTCGGGGGCCACGTTCGCGTTCAGGTAAGTATAAACGACTGCATTCAAACAGTAGTTAAGTCAATCCAATGCGATCGACGCGTTCACGGTCGTGGTCGCATTCGCATTCCTCAGACATTTACCACGATAACACATGAATCTTTGGGAAAGTTGAAAACCTGACAAGTATATGTGACTTATTTTGAACAATGACAGCTAACAACTAGACCAGCCTCTGCCTGCATGACAAACTGCATAGTTAAACACAGCTAAAATATCTGGCCATATCCCTTTAAACTAATGTCGCACAGAACAATAAATAGTTAAAAGTCTGAATAACCGAACGTCTAAACGTGGGATGTGTAGATGGAAAGATAAAAATATCAGTAATTAGGACACCAGGATGTACAGATATTGAAAGTTACCAATGCGGAACCAAATTGTTTTTTTCTGTAGGTGGGCATAAAAAAGAAAGGAAAAAAATGTGAAGCTTTGTAGAAGGATTATAACACATTTGCTTCAAAATCTATTTTAGCGTTATATAATATAACTGTCGTTTGCTTGCTCTTATTTGTTGAATAGGATCATGTCAAAATATTAGACATTTGTTGGAGGTGTGTGTAAGTCTCTTGATGAGTTAATAGATAAGAGATTTATTAAATGACTAGCAGGATACCCAAATTCGCACTGCGACCAATTCGCCAGGGGCACAAGTTTACCAGGGGTCCAAATTCGTCTGGGGCACCTCATTAGCCCGGCTGGCCCAAATTCGATGACCTAAAGTGTTCTCGGGGTCATGTTAGTTAATTGGATGCTACATATGTGGGAGAGAGAGAGAGAGAGAGAGAGAGAGAGAGAAATGGGGTTTAACGTCCACTCGACACAAACTAGGTCATTTCGGGACTAACATATGGTTTAATTTTATTTCAATAATTCGCTTGCGCATATAGGGTCTTTAGCAGTGGGAGGATTTAGCAGGATTCGAAACCACGCCAGTCGAGTCAATGATAGACTTTATGATACAGCGCGCGCACGCTAACCATTCATATGTGGGGGTAGAACGCGGCGACGAAGAGTGATGGGCGAACATACACACACACACTTTGATTGTATTAATATAATCTATATATATATTTGTGACTGTTGTTTGTATGTCTGTCTGTTCGGGTTTGGCGGTTACACTAGGTCTGCCCCGAGTCTGAAATTTGGGGTATCGGGGTAGCTCGGACCGGGGGGTAACATAGGCCAGGTGGCGTTAGTCTACCACTTCCGGTTTCGGAGTTATGACCCCCGAGCGAAGCCGGTCTGTTCGGGGTTGGCGGCTACACTAGGTCTGCCCCGAGTCTGAAATTTGGGGTATAGGGAAAGCTCGGACCGGGAATTAACATAGGCCAGGTGGCGTTAGTCTACCACTTACGGTTTCGGAGCTATGACCCCTGAGCGAAGCCGGTCTGTTCGGGGTTAGTGGCTACACAAGGTCTGCTCCGACTCTAAAATTTGGGGTATAGGGGTAGCTCGGACCGGGGAGTAATATAGGCCAGGTGGCGTTAGTCTACCACTTCCGGTTTCGGAGTTATGACCCCCAAGCCAAGCCGGTCTGTTCGGGGTTGGCGGATACACTAGGTCTGCCCGAGTCTGAAATTTGGGGTATAGAGGTAGCTCGGACCGGGGAGTAACATAGACCTGGTGGCGTTAGTCTACCACTTCCGGTTTCGGGGTTATGACCCCCGAGCGAAGCCGGGTATCCTGCTAGTATAGATTAAAACTATATACCGGTAGTTTATGAAATTAAATGTTTGGGTTTAAATAGGGTAGATGGAGTGCACTATTTCAGTTCTAAGCCCGTTAAAATGTTTATGTAACACTGATAACAATGTGTCTATTTTAGCTGATATATGTAACCAGGGGCGTTTGCCGAAAGGATGAGCTGGCGGGGAGAGTGGGGGGGGAGTCTTTTCCCACGTGACTGACCACGGAGCCTCGAAGAAGGGCATAGGGCCCCCCCCCCCCACACCCAGGAAATTTATTTCCATCTGAGGCCATTCCCAAATGACATTTATTATGAAATGTATAGGCACTCTCCTGGGTCTCTCCTGTATCGTCGTTGCATACGCAGGGAGTGGTGTCTGGATGACCCCCCCCCCAAAAAAAAAAAAGGAAGTTGACAGTATAGTTAATGGGTCAAACTTCTCTATTCAATCCAGGTTCGGATAAAAAGCAGTAAAAACACCTTTTAACAATAAACAATGTTGCTTGATTTTTTTTAGAAACAACAAGAAGGAGTACTCTGGCACACTCGGCAAACCATAGCAGATTCCAGTACCCTACATCATAACTTGGTTGTATGACGAAGTCCGCCATTGGAATTACTTTCAAGTTCCCGGATTACCAACGGCGTTGCCCATGACTACGCCTTTGAAGAATGTTTTATCATACAAATATTTCAAAGTCTGAAGCTGTTTTTCTTTCAAGTTTATCCGATTTTCTTCAAACACGGACAACCTTGCACTGACAATTCTAAACACGCAATTCAAAATTCAAAACGACGCAATTTTGATAACGTCTTTTTAAAAGCGGCAAGTTTTCCTAATAAGTAAACCAGTACGGCATCGCAATTGTATAGGCGTAGGTACATATCACTTACCGTCATACAGCCGAGGCTAGATGTAGAGTAACGGAATCTATCGAGGTTTGCCGAGTGAGATTGCATGATACTAACTAATTATAATTATAGGGAAGTTAACTGGGTCATTGAAGTCAGCAGAGAGCAGAAATGTCTTCATGCATTATATACTGGATATTAAGAGCTGTTGATTCTATATTCCTTCTGTTGTTTATTTTGTTTCTTACATGGTATTTATATCTATATACAAGAAACACAAACCGTCGTCAACCTGAATCAGAATCAGAAAACCAGACAGTACATGCCGAGAGGGATAGTATCGATCCGAGTAACCCGAGATATGAAATTGGTCAGGTCATATACAGTAAGTACTTTAATTATTGAGGGCCTATACTTATAGATCAAGCTAATCAGTGGGTCCACCAGTTGCAGATCACCCTGGACCTATACTTGTAGTACAGGGGTTCCAGGGGTTCCATAAGCTGGAACCTATACTCATTGTATAGGTGCTCGTATGGTTGTGAATATATTATTGATATGATAAATACCCGATGTATAGTTGAAACAACGTTATACACTTTACAAAGGTTATACACTGGCACACTGCATGACAAGTTACTTTCAATGGGCCCCTAGGTAGATACCCGTGGACCAAGAGTGCCGCACTAGATGATTACATTTCAGGATAGATTAATCCACATTCTCAGATGCATCAGGAATGTTTGTAACATGTTGTATGACGCCTATTGTGTCTAATTTTCATTCTGTCCTTTTTAAGTCTTGACTTAACATTACTTTCCGTGTGGAAAAAAACAGATGACAGATTTTTAATGATGAAAAATAAAAATCCACCCCAATCACACCAGCTGCTATATTTTTAATGATGAAAAAATAATAACCAACATAACAAAACAGCTGTTGTATTGTATTTCATGATTATATTATTATCCGTTCTGACACTAAAACACACGAGGGGTTGGATGGCCGAATGGTTAGCACGTGTGCGCTGTATCATAAGGTCCGTCATTGAGTCAGCTGGCGTGGTTTCGTTTCCCTGATAATATGTGACAAGGAGTGCGGTCGCCTGTCCAACCTCGTGGGTTTTTTCCTCCCACTGCTAAAGACCCCTACGTGCAAGCGAATTATTGAAATAAAAATTGAACCATGTTATAAATCCCGAAATGACCCAGTTTGTGTCCAGTGGACGTTAAACCCTATTGACCAAAGACGAGAACAATGGCAGATGTCTAGGTGCGTGTAGGGAAGGCTTAAGATAGTATCCTAAATAATGTACACCTTGACCATTGCCTGCCCGAGATCTTGAGGCCCTAGACTTCACCCTTCCAAGCTTCTAGGTAAATCCAACATTGTTTATCTATAATGTATGACCAAATCTATTTGTTAAGGCCAGCTCAATTTTTGTCAAGGTCGTTGAGATGTAAATAAGGTTAGGGCACGTGATTGTTGGCGGGATGTAGGTTAGGGCTAGGGTAAGCATTGGGGCTAGGTCCACTATATCCTCGGTTAATCCATCGGGTTTCCACGATTTCAAATTATTTGCCCTGGCCTTGATTGTAGATAAGGTCTACGAACCAATCAAGAAACAGTTTACAAACTAGTCGTTTCGCCTTCGATTTTATAAGGATAGATAATCATATTCATGTCCATTTACTGAATGATTTATGTAAATAATGTATATATTTCTAATTGATTTATATTTAATTGTATTATCAAAATCTGTAGTATGTTTCGCTGATTTCAAATATATATAACATCTATATGTTGGGTCGGGGGGTTGGATGGCCGAATGGTTAGCACGCGCGCGTTGTATCATACGGTCTGTCATTGCGTCAATTGGCGGGGTTTTGAGTCCCTGATTGTACGTGAAAAGGTGTAGGGTCGCCTGTCCAACCTCGTGGGTTTTCACCGGGTTCTCCGGTTTCCTCCCACTGCTAAAGACCCCTACGCGCATGCGAGTTATTGAAATAAAATTGAACCATGTGTTGGTCCCGAAATGACCTAGTTTGTGTTGAGTGGACGTTAAACCCCATTTATCTCCCTCTCCCTCTCTCTATATATATATGTATGTTTGACTTTTGTCATTATTATTATAATTCGTTGTGTTTGAAATGTTTCATTCTGTTATGTACATGTATATTGTTATTGAACTTATACTAGGCAATTTGATTCCCAATAACTCGCATGCGCGTATGGGTCTTTAGCAGTGGGAGGAAACCGGAGGACCCGGAGAAAACCCACGGGGTTGGAAGGTAAAGAAAAGTGGTAATATTAATAGTAAATGAAATAAAATGAAATGGGGTTTAACGTCCTACTGTTCTGTTCCAACTGAGGTCGTGAAGACGGGCATACGCCATACAATGTGCATTGAGGGATATTTTACCCGGACAGCGGCGCTACGGTCTATTCTTGTATCGAATTCCAACTGCCAAGGGATCTTTTACGAGCACGCCAATGTGTACACAGGGCCTCGGATTTTCATTTCATCCGAACAACTAGACTAAAACTCATTATTTAATTTAGTTTAAAGTTTATTACATCTGTAAGTTTACATCCAAAATAATATCACTGAAATGGAAAAGTTTATTAAATGTAAATGTTAAGATATTTATTTATATTATAAAAATAAACAGAGGGAGGGTGGGGGATTATCAGAATGAGATTGACCAGTTTTTTCTCAAAATAAATGTCATATATGGATATAAATTTGGAATTTTTACCAGTTTATGTCCCATTGCAAAAAACCCTCTTGGTTATTTATCGATAATGTTAGACGCTATTTTAATTGCGGACTAATTTAAGAATTGGGGCTTTCTTAGACTCATTTGAGGAAATGTGGGTAGTTGTGAGATACAGAAAGCTGCCAAATTGCTATTTTGGAATTGGGTATTTCGAAGACTTCTTTAGGAAAATGTGGGAGGTTTTCGGATACATTAAGTTGGTCAATGTGCTATTTGAAATCGTGTCCAAACATGTTTAACATTATTTTATCCTTAAAAATGTGAATAGTACAAGCATATCCATTAATAGGCGCCAAGTAGTAAAAACAAAACAAAAAAAAACTAAGAGATAGTTTAGAACCATGCTTCAAGATAACAGTAATCACGATAGTGCTTTAGTCACACGATTCATCGCATTATTAATATATGTATTTTGGAGATACTTTCCTGTGTAATCACCAAAAATATTAAGCATGCCGGCCGCGTAGCCGCCTGAACAATTCTAAATAAAATCCTGCTGAATATTTGCCAGTGTAAATGAGTAATACTCGTGGTTTTTTTTTGCGATTCCGAGGATTCATATTTGTGTATTTTCAACATGGTTTCCGATTGTCAGTGGTGCAGGATGGAGGCCTGACAAGTACAGCTATCTAGTCGTTGGGATGGGACGAGAAAAACCGAGGTCCCGTGTACACATTGGCGTACACGTAAAAGATCCCTTGACATTTGGAATTCGATATAAGAGTAGGCCGTAGCGCCGCTGCCCGGGCAAAATGTCTCTCATAGCACACTATACGGCTTATGTTTACCTCTGTAGTGGGTTAGCCACGTGAACAAAACCCTCAAAGTTGAAGATTTATAGTATTCACAGTGTATGTTTTTCGTAATTTGCCAAGTAATAGTCCCCCTGCTTTCTGGATGACCTTTCATACCACCCCGCCACTTCACGAGGATCAATAACTCGCCGCATGCATAATAATTTAAGGGATTTATACTATATGTGAGCGGGGCATTGTGCGATTGCTGAAGGACAGGTGTCAAGGGGTCGCGGTGTGTCGCTGGGCGTTTGTCCGATTGAAACTTAGCCGTACGGTATGTGAATCAACTCACCTAATTAACCAGTAAAGTTAGTCGGGCAGTTAACATTATTGGTGGTAGAAAGAACAGCGTTACCGCTAGTGTTTACATTATATCGACAGCCATTCGTATCAATCAAATACTGAGTTCCGTCGGTATTTTGTCCATAGATGTTACCAGCACTATCAGTAGTATACTGACTAAGATCATTAGGATTCTGATAGTATGTAACACCATTTTGGACGTAGCTCTCTGTGTTGTCAGCGGCCACGTTTATTCTTTGTCCATTAGCATTGGTATAGTAAAACGTGCCATTTCCGTTAGGGTAAAGTACTTGTCCGTTTGTACCCTGGGTATACACCTGCCCGTTTTGGTCAGTGTTGTACGTTCTTCCGTCTGATGGATTAACGTAGTATGTGCCAGTAGTTGGGTTTCGATAATAAGTGACTCCGTTCTGGACGACTACGTCCGTTCGTTGTCCATTATTGTCCAAGACGTATTTGGTTCCGTCTCCATTGGAATATATTTTTTGACCGTTTTGCCCCAAAGTGTATTGTTGTCCTGTTGGACTGGTATAGTAAGTGACGCCGTCGCTTGGATTAACATAGTATTGGGTACCATCTGGCTGCGTGTAGTAAGTAATACCGTTAGTGGGGTTCGTATAATATCTGGAACCATCTGGGTTCGTGTAGTAAGTGATTCCGTTCTGGACGAAGCTCTCTGTGTTGTCAGCAGCCACGTTGACTCTTTGTCCATTAGCGTTGGTGTAGTAAAACGTGCCATCTCCGTTAGGATAAATTGCTTGTCCGTTTGCACCTTGCGTATACACTTGTCCGTTTTGGTCAGTGTAGTACGTTCTTCCGTCTGATGGATTAACGTAGTATGTGCCAGTAGTTGGGTTTCGATAATAAGTGACTCCGTTCTGAACGACTACATCCGTTCGTTGTCCATTATTGTCCAAGACGTATTTGGTTCCGTCTCCATTGGAATAGATTTTTTGACCGTTTTGCCCCAAAGTGTATTGTTGTCCTGTTGGACTGGTATAGTAAGTGATACCGTCGCTGGGATTAACATAGTATTGAGTACCATCTGGCTGTGTGTAGTAAGTAATACCGGTACTGGGGTCCGTATAATATTTGGTACCATCTGGATTCGTGTAGGTAGTGACACCATTAGTGGTAGTACTACCGTCAGGATTAACGTTAACCCGATTACCATTCTGATCCAGGTAATGTTTATTACCCTGACTGTCAGTATAATACGGAGTTCCATTAACTTTAGTTACAGTGTACTTTTTACCATCGGGTAAGGTAACGTATGTATTACCATTAGTATCCACAGTGTAAGGACCCCCGTATCCGCTGGTATTTGGGATAATTCGGTTACCAGCAGCATCTGTAACGAATACGGCGCCAGTGGTTGGATCAACAAGAGCACCGTCTGCCGGTCTGACTTCATATCGTTTGTTGCTGGGATCATCGTAGTAGGCTGGTGCTTGCTGCTGTGGAAATTGTTGGTAAGGCTGTGGAAATGGTTGGTAAGTTTGTTGAAATTGTTGGGTAGGTGGTGGAAATTGCTGGAGAATCTGTTGAAATTGCTGGTAAGTTTGTGGCGATTGTTGGGTAGGTGTTGGAAATTGTTGGGTAGGTGATGGGTATTGTTGGGTAGGTGATGGGTATGGTGATGGGTATTGTTGGGTAGGTGTTGGGTATGGTGATGGGAATTGTTGGGTAGGTGATGGGAATTGTTGAGTAGGTGATGGGAATTGTTGGGTAGGCGATGGGAATTGTTGAGTAGGAGATGGGTATTGTTGGGTAGGCGATGGGAATTGTTGAGTAGGTGATGGGTATTGTTGGGTAGGCGATGGGTATTGTTGGGTAGGTGACGGGAATTGTGGGTAAGGCTGTTGGTACAGCTGTGGGTATGGTGATCCGTATGGTGATCCGTATGGTGAATAAGGGGAGTAGGGATACAATCTCTTGGAATTTGTAGCATTGTCTCCTGATGTTGCGTTCGTGATAATAAGTGAAGTATTAGCCAAGGTAGTTTCAGGTACTTTATCAGTTGGCACAGATGAAGCTGAAAATTTTGAAAACAAATCATTAAGACTGTTTGATTCTGTTCCGTCGGTCGCCAAGCTTTCTTGTGTCGCTGGTGCAGCTCCAAACTTAGCGAACATATCTGTGAGGCTGTTTTCGGTATCAGCCTTTACTACTTCCTTGGTTGATTCTGGAATAGTCTGAACCGAGTTTTTGGAATTATCAATTAGTTGTTGTAAGCTCTCCTGAAGCGTTGCCATAGCATCAGGCCCCTCCGCAACAGTTGGGGCACATGAAACGGCAACAAAGCCTATCAAGGCTATCAAAATCAAACTTCTCATTGTTGGGGACAACTGAAATAGAAAGGAAACAAGCTTGGTTACAGAACAAAGATCACTGGCAGGGTCAAACCAACACAGATTCTTTTAACAAGCGACTTTGGTTTTAACCTGTCAACAGTACAGTTGAACTACTTCAGGGGTCCTTTCTTAACGATTTAGAAAAATATACAAGCAAACCATCGGTCTAACTGTTGTACGAACATGTGAGCAATATCAGCAGTAAAAATGGGTACAACCCCTCGTGTTTTCAAGTCTTTCTAACGATGCGAAGAGAGAGAGAGAGAGAGAGAGAGAGAGAGTGGGAGAGAGAGCGGTGGGTTTAACGTCCACTCGACACAAATTAGATCTTTTCGGGACTAACATATGGTTCAATTTTAGTTCAATAGGGGTCTCTAGCAGTGGGAGGAAACCAGAGGACCCGGAGAAAACACATGAAGTTTGACAGGCGACCCTACTACTTGTCACGTACAATCGGGGATTCGAAACCACGCCACTTGACTCAATGAGAGACCTTGTTATCAAACGCGCACGCGTTACGCGCACGCGTTACCCATTCGGCCACCCAACCCCCACGATGCGAATAATTCAGTTATTATTCCTCCTAACACATAGAGATATAGACAACTGTTTTCCGTTTGGTAGAAATGCAGAATCTCCTTTATTTTGGGGATAAGAAATTCTCAGAATTAACTTCTCTTAAACCTTTGTAAACATCCTAGTTACATAGAGGTACTTAAATGGTAACTGCACTCTTACGGGAGAAAGTTAGCTAAAATAGTTGAGTCTGTGATAAATTTTACGGGAGAAAGTTAGCTAAAATAGTTGAGTTTGTGATAAAATAAAGCATACATATTCATGATTTATTTCACTCTGATAAAATGTAAGCTAAAATAGATAAATCAAAGCATACATATTCATGATTTATTTCGCTCTTATAACAAGCAAGTAATCAAACTGGCATTCAAAAACATCAAACCCAGAACAATTTAAATAATTAAACTTAGTTATTGGTTAAATCTATTTCGTGTAATTACAACCTGTTCAAGTTTGAGTTGCCGCGTGTATCTTCGCAAGAAACAAGCTCTCAACTTTTTGCTGGATCCACGGTGGCTTGGTGAGTAGAAAGCTGGCACACTAACAAAGAGGTACCGGTAGTGTTGGCCGGGTAAGTCCCACCCCACCCCGCATCCACCTTTTTCAGTAGTGCAGGACGGGTGGTGTCGCAAAGATCGGTGTCTAGCCGGACGGGACGAAAAACCGACGCCCCGTCTTAGTCTAAACCAATGCAGCCGGACGGGACCAAAATGTTTATAAGTTATATTTATAGCACGGCTTTCATGAGTTAACAGGTTTAACGACAGAGCCCGTAGGCCGAGGGTTTAAACCTGTTAACGAATGAAGCATGCTATAAATGACTTGTAACATTGACACCTGCTCAACATGCTTGTTGTTATTGCACAGAAAACCCACCCACGTCTCTATATGATTTCTGCTAAAACTAGCGTAAACCAGCAAAAATGTGCAATAACACTGAAAATGCCTAATTATTGCACTATTAAGCCCCAAACAATCTATTAGAGGGAAAACAATCTGCTTATTCAACGAAAAGAACAAAGGAAGATTTCCCATCCATGTTACAATATAGTATTGTATACTGCTTACCTGACCAATCCAAATTGCCTTTAAAACAATTATGACAGTTTCAGTTTCTTAAATGTATTTATACCAACTCTATGCCAACGCATTTTTTTATTTTTTGTGGGTCATTGCATAGGATATTTTCAATATTGCGTTATATTCCACGTTGATTAGCCCGCTGATAGAAAAAAGTCACGTATCTTACTATTTAAATTACCAGTGTCACCGGTTTCAATATTTGTATTAAAAAGGTGAGATCTCCAAACAATATACAATAAAACCGCAACACCTGTTTTTTTCTGAATTTGGATCTGATCTTACTGTTTGATTTATCTTTTATTTGCATTATATAGTTATTATTATAACTTGTCATGTACACTGGCCTAATGAGCTGTAGTGTACACCGACTAAATTCCCCAGAAGTATATCTCGGGTGATAGGAACTGTATGTTCTCTTGCTCAGATCATTTCGGGTTAACGTATGGTTTAATTTTTTTCCATAATTCGCTTGCGCGCAGTGGTCTGTAGCAGTGGTAAAAAACTGGAGAGGGAGAGAGAGAGAGAGTTTTACGTCCACTCGACACAAACTAGGTAATTCCGGGATTAACACGTGGTTCAATTTTATTTCAACAATTCGCTTACGTGTAGGGGTCTCTAGCAGTGGAAGAAAACCGGGGGACCCGGAGAAACTCAGGAGGTTGGACAGGCGATCGTACTCCTTGTCACGTACAACTGGGGAATCGAAACCCCGCCAGTTGACTCAATGGCATACCTTATGATACAGCGCACATGTGCTAACCAATCGGCCATCCAACCCCCCGAGAAAACTCGGGGACCCGGAGAAAACGCACGAGGTTGCATGGGCGACCCTACTCCTTGTCACGTACAAGCTAGAAATCGAAACCACGCCACTTGACTCAATGACAGACCTTATGAGGCAACGCGCGCGTAATAACCATTCGCCCCCCCCCCCTCACTTCCATTGAGGTTAGAAGAATGATACCTCAGCGCGAAGATCATTAGTTTTATAGGCATATTGCCATAACATCTGAATACTTCAGATGTTGAAAAATACCTAACTGTTGGTAGGATTGTCAATGGTCTCTTGTACGAATTTGGTTTTAGTACCATCGATAGTCATGTTTCACAGTTAGTAATATCTGGTGATGGAGGCAGACCGCCATTAATTTTCCACATCTCGGTACCCACATATTGGAGTGCCGATTATAAGCTCGCATTTAGACATATTTTTCTCCGTCCTTTCCTGCCATTTTGCATGCTTATCTATATTGACTTTTTGGTGTAGAATTAATGAAGAGGCATTGAATTTCTATTTTCTGTCTGATTTCGTCAGATTGAGACTTTTAAGGCGGAAGAATACAACGAGTAAAGAGGCATTGATTTGTTTTTGCACTAACACAGACATGATTTTTTGTTGGTCAGTCTCATACAAATTTAGTACTCTGATGATCCCATGATGTCATATTTGCTGTGATGTAAAAGGGAGTTCTCAAAAAAATTTAGGGAATGGACTACAGCATGTAAATTGTAGAACACAGCTGAAATAAAATTAGAGTCAATGGAGAAATTAATGGTGGTCTGCATCCTGATAGGGAATCAGATTCATACGAGTTATGTGCCCCTGAATGTGATATTATCGACTACTTAGTCCCCGTTTATATGTGTGTATGTGTGTGTGTGTGTGTGTGTGAGAGAGAGAGAGAGAGAGAGAGAGAGAGTTAAGCGTCCACTCGACACAAACTAGGTCATTTCGAGACTAACATATGGTTTAATTTTATTTCAATAATTCGCTTGCGCGTAGGGATCTTTAGCAGTGGGAGGAAACCGGAGGACGCGGAGAAAACCCACGAGGCTGGACAGGCGACACTACTCCTTGTCACGTACAACCAGGATATTTGTGAAAGCAATTTGCCATATTACATACGCCTGTTCAAACAATCATTTGCAGATACGTGCCATGATTTAAAGTTAGTAACAAATATTACATACTCTTATTTTACGTTTTAAATCCAAAGTGAAAACTTGGTTATTTAGTCACTATCATTACCACTCCAAAGTAAGAACATTTTTTATCGCTTAGAGCATTCTCTAGTGGATTGAATATTTACCTGATACAAATAGTATTATTAATAAGAGATAAGCAGCAGGTGGGTACGGTTCATTCAAACATATTTGAATAATATGCTCTTTATGAGCAGAACAGAAGACTATCGAAGTAAAACTGATTCAGTGCGTTTGTGGCCAGACACAACCAAAATGTAGCGATAGTACAGAAATGAAATGAAATGATGTTTAACGTCCTACTGTTCTGCTTCGAACTGGGCTAAAGAAGACGGGCATACGCCATACAGTGTGCACCGGCGCTAAGGCCTACTCTTAAATGGAATTCCAACTGTCAAGGGATCTTTTACGTGGACGCCAATGTGCCGTGCATGCCAATGTGTACACGGGACCTCGGTTTTTCGTCACATCCAAACGACTAGTACAGAGAAGGTACACAGGTAATTTGGAAACTTAAGTATGCAGATGTTATACTGAAAACTGTGTGGAACAATTCAGGTCATGTTTGCCATGACCCCACACTGTCTCAAACCCATCCCTGAAAATAACATGTATCGGATAACCCGACCAAAGCAAAAATCGGTAGATGATTTTCAATACCATCTCTTAAATCTCAACACCAAACTCTTGCTCGATCCGTTCCTAAATCAAATCTCTTTATTTTTGTTCCGAATCTTAATACATATGGCACCATGGTCACCATTGTTCTGAGTATTTGGTCTTCTATTTTCTGACTTAACTATGTACTTCACGTTGTGCCGGGGGTTAGATAGCCGAATGGTTAGCACGTGTGGGCTGTATCAAAAATTAACACAAGAAATGGAAAATAATTGCCCGTCATTTAAAATTCAAAACATTTGAGGGCGATAGAGAAAGAGGTGCATGGGATCCGGAGAAAAGCCACGAGGTTAGACGGCGACCCTATTGCCTGTTAGATATCAGCGGGGAATTTAAACCACGCCACTTGACTCAATGACAGAACTTATGATGTAAAGTGCTCGCGTTAACCAATCGGCCACTCATCCCTCTCCTATCCATCGAACAATAAAATTAAATAAATACTAGTATTTGTTGCATGATGAATCATGTACTATTGATATAGTTAAAGTTAAATATAAAGTTAAAGATGCATTACGTAATATTTAGATAAAGAACTGACAGCTCTCGCAATAATAGTTAAACAAATAGATCATAAAAAGGGACTATGTTGAAACTTTCATTCAAATTGTCATTTTTAAATGATCATACATCTGTTGAAAATCAAAACCACCCGAAGTTCTAGAGAGTTGATTGTTGGCCTGGTGTGTAAATAAATGTCGCATAAATGATTTCTATAACATTTCAGGCGAAATGAAATATCTGCAATAGGTAAATTTAGTTCTAAATAATGCATCAATAACCAGCATAACATCCTGTATACTCAGTTATTATAAAATCTCAATAACTTTCTCCAACATTTAACATGATTAAAATTTAACGTTAAACTCTCTATACGTTTGACTATCTTCGGCATGATTTAATTTTAGCGATAAGCATTTAATGTACATTGTTGAAAATTTGGCAGCTATTTGATTGTAACTTAAAATCTTCATTCAACTTCATTGATACATATTTACACGTATTATTTTAAACGGCTCAATCGTACAAATTAATAATTTATATGTTTTGTTTGAAAGAAACGTAATTTTACAGCTACAAAAGAAATTGTTTTCTTTTTTTCTTTTGAAGTGCAAGATGATGTTGGTTTCATAAGGCAAACGAATAAAAAAACACGCTACGAATATTTTATGACTATTTAGATTGTTGCTGGGTATTATTATCCTAAAACAATCGTTGTAAATATTATATGACATACAATACAAACCAAGCTTTCTAGATATTCCATAGCTTGATTTGCTGTTGTTGCTATGTCGACAGGTAAAGTAACTATATATCAGCATTGTTATATTTCTTTGTCCATTAAATCCAATCAAGCATACCGTCTCAGGTTTCCGAAAAAGATAATAATATATTCCCTATATAATGTCGTAACAGGATATCACCGGTGAATATAACAATAAACCATACAAGTCAATTAAGCACGGTTCGCATGCACAACGTTTACTCATGTATGTAAATGTGCCTATATGCATTTTTGGAATGTGTTTGTCCATTCGGTTTTAGATTCCGAAAGCACGCCAGTTGACTCAATGACAGACCTTATGATATGGCGCGCACACGCTCACCATTCGACCATCCAACCCCCTTCATTCCCAGGGAATATATTATTTCGATTAATACTTTATCACATGAATGATGTGTATTAAATATATCTATACAGGTAATTCATAAAGACATGGTCACCAGATCACATTTTGAATAGACGAGTTTGAAAAGAATTATCTGACAATTCATAAAAAGAATTGACTGCCACTATATAAGTCAGAGGCGGATTTAAGGGGGGGGGGGCCTCCCTAATATTCGACAGTGCCCTTTTTTACTGCTGAAAGTGCCTTTTCTCAGACCCAAATATGTCCGTTCCCAACCCGTTGCATGGATCCCAAATGACTCAAACCATCGATTCAAACACACCAGTCTGGTCTAATTAATGCTTCCACTTTCAAACGAATTCTTGTTGTTTAGCTGATGGTGCCCTAATCCTATAGAGTGACTATAGACAGACATCTTGTGGAATCGGCGGCGTATACACTCATGTCCATCACCGACGCGCATGAGTGCAACTTGACGTAGCATTGTTTCATGTGTGGACAGTACAAAGTACAAGTTACAAGGCTTAAATAGTGAAGTGGCTAGGGAATAGATTCGTCTTTTTTCCCATCATAATGCCTCGCTCGCCTTAACAATTTTCGAGTCGCATGGTCAACTGGCTTTTTTGCTCGATTTTAAGGCTCTTTTTCAACGATTTTCGAACGTTTACTTAGACGAAAATATCAGCCAAATAGCTCTTGGAATGGCTACAGATGCAAGGAAATGACGGATAATTTTCTTTGGGGACCCCCCCCCCCCCCAAAATAAAAAAACAACAAACAAAACAATCCCTTCTCAGCGGCGTGCCCCGTCTCCGCGGTCCGTGCCCTCATTTTGCGGCGCCCCCCCCCCTTTTAAAATTCCTAGATCCGCCCCTGTAAGTGAACACGAAAGAAAAACATAAAAAGTCCGTGCATTACCATGTTTTCAGAAGGTATAGAATGAATATAAACGGATTATTTCTATTTTTCTCATGTTCTCTTATAATATTTAATGACATTCAATTACTTTATTGAAGTGTCAGGTATCCTCTTACAGTCCCACACAACAACTTTTGGTCTTCGAGGGAATTATTAGTGAGCAGAAATTCGCCTGTATATCCGTTATCACTCGTTACACCAGTCAGTTATATAGAGAGATGACTCGTGTTTTCCTTTGGCGTTCGTCACTTCCGATTCAGGAAACCTGTATTACTCAGCTGTCGTAGCAATTATGTCTGTGTTAAAATTATATTCGGAATGTGTTTAACCAGCTCTATCACATATGTGATAATGACTGGCACCAATATTGTCCTTTAATCCGTTCGTTTGCACTAGACTGGAGTGAACCCGTCAAAGGAATTGAGGAATCGTAACAATATGTATATGGACTGCTTCGGGTAATCTGAACTTACTTCCACCTTTTCCGACTCTTGGACCCTTGGGCTGCTACCCACGGGTGTTAAAATACCATATTGTCATCATTGGCTAGTCTACTAAGAAGTAACAAAGTTAACATCAATAGATCAGTGTCAAGACTATAAAATACAGTCTTGGTGCTCGAGACTAGTTTAAGAACTCATGCGTAGAGACATGTATTTTTGTTGGGAAAACCCGGCATGTATTTTGTATACATATTTTGTTACGTAATACATTATCATATGGACGAGCTGCAACATAAAATGGACCGTGTATGTATATAAGCAAGGTACGAAATGTATTATTATCATTTAAAGAACGTATTATTATCAGTTTGTGACAATTATCAACTGAATCCTACTTTTCGTTTCATTTTCCTTATAGTTACGTAATTATTTTTCCATGAAGTTTTCTACTACATCTGATCAAAACAATTAGTCATATGCTTATGTGCAGCAGTTACTTAACCAGGGAACTGCAAACAAGGACGACAAGCAATGGCGTTTCTTGCTACATGAGAATTAGAATTGGGGAAGCAGGCTTAACTAGGTTATAAATACTACAGACGACAATACTTTTGGAAGGTGATCATTGTCTTTGGAGGTAATATCTGTCATACTTATTTCCAGTGACATCGCAGACAATCAAAGATAAATAATTCCTGAATTAATACCGATCCAGGAACAGTCAATGTATTTAAATTAGATCTTGGTTTACTTTCCGTTTTAATACACTAAATTGTATAACATTTCAAAATATATATAAAACGAAACGAAAAAACACGCCTACAATCTAGTTTAATAGCAGTTCAGGGACGTAACTAGCTCAGAGCAACGAGGGGAGCGGAAAATGTTCTCAGGGGGTGCTGTAAAATTGACGGACAATGTATATCTATTGTTTTTATGGTCGACATTTTTTTCATGGGGGGGGGGCCTAGTTACGGGTCTGTAACAGTTCAGTAATTCATTGAAAACACCGGAAAATAACGGAATGCTTTTATTTTAAAATTGCCTTGGAACGAGTAAGCGTATTGGTGATGAGAAAACACAGGGTCTAGCAATGTTAAGTTAGATACATTAAATTTAAATCAGATTTTTTTTTCATTCTGCATATTTTTTCCAAAAGGGGTGTGAATTAGCATTATCTCGGTTTTTGATGGGTCTGGTCAATTCACAGTAATTTCATATTTTCCTACATGACTCGATGTGTTCAATGTTTGATATAAATTTGTTCATGCATGTTTAAATAAGATCAAACTGATTCATATAGGCTACATCGGCAAATAATTATTGCCATGATTAGGCTATTATACAGAAGTTATTTAAAGATACATTTGCTGAAAATTTTGTATTCGCCGGGGATACCTATGTTAGACGCAATGCCTGTCAACTAAGCTTCATTTTATTAGGGTCCATTTTCAGAATGTATTTATCATTACTTACAGTACATTTACCATACACAGCTATAAGCTGTTATATTAGACGCAATGCCTGTCAAGTTAGCTTTATTGTGGAAGGGTCCATTTTTCAGAATGTATTTATCATTACTTACTGTACATTAGTCAAACATATTGAGGCCTAAGTAAATTCTTACTTATTTCTGTCAACTTCTTTTTCCGTCATTTAATTGCAGAGTCTTTTGTACGTTGACATCCCTCAATATTCCCAAAACCGCCTAACCATTTGATCAAGAAATAACAACCGCTCGCCCAGTTAAGCTGGCACACAATAAGCTGGCAGATAACAGTCGGGTTGCCAGTTAGTGCTCTCCCCATGGGCGTTTTTCGGGTAATCCAGTATTTTTCTAGTAAGATTGGGTGTCTATACTTTCCACATATACCAATTTTGACATACTTTTATTGGAAATAACCACCCGATAAATACTTTTCTGGGAAAGTAACTTTAAGTTCTCTAAATGGTGTTCTGTGTAATGTATAAAAGTCGTTACCTACAGCTAGATTTGGATAAATTAGGTACCCTGAAGATTAAAATCAACCAACGGCGTCATAGTCTGGTAATCCAAATATGGTATGTCATGCTTTAGAAAAGTGGACACCCTTCATTCGCCCATTACTCCTGGCTGCCCATATTAGAACATTGTGTTTAAATCCAGGGTAGCTACTGAGCTGCTGACCAATCGGCCAAACTCATGCACTTGTCCTCATTATAACAAAGAGCTCGACTAAGGTTTTTGTTTAGACATCATTCGAGGCTGGTACAGAAACATCGTGTAGATTTACCAAACAGCGTGTGAGTCTTGCCACCTTGAAGACTGTAAGGTATATGTTCAGATATCATTCAAGGCCAGGATAGAGACATTATGTGGGGTTCTTAGAAAGATGAACCCACAGCCTCCGACTCGAGACTGGCATAGAGATAACGTGCAGTGTTCCTAGAGAAATGGTTGAGCGAAACAGCCAGGGAAGACATCATGGATTGTATATCCGTGCGCAACGTTTAAATACCTATATGACTGTTGTTGTGTTGTTGTTGTTGTTGTTGTAGAACATATTCTGGTAACCTATACAGATACTTTGAATTTGAAAGGAATTTGGAGTTTTATACACAACGCAAGCAGAAGTCCTACCGATACACACGGCAGTCTCCCAAGGACAATGTGGCTGCCGGGACACAGGATAAGTGTCCCCATAGTGTCACATTAGTAGGATTAATTTAAAGGGGCATTATTGGGAGATAGGTAAAGAGCAGACAATTCTCGCTATAATAGTGAAAGAATAGATAACGGAAAGAGAATATGCTAAATTGTTCTACTCTGAATCGAGATATTAGCGATTTAATGTTAGGTCTAGCCTCGATTATCATTACTAAAGTCGTACGATAATAAACAAAGTCTCGATTATCCATTTTGACGTTAAATTATTCATGACAAAATGTATTCAAATCCAGTAAACTTCACAAGCTATAGATGGCATCCAGAGTTGATTATGGTTTGGACAAGTTAATTAATGCCTAATTAATAACTTATATAACATTTCAGGCCTAAAGAAAGACCTGCAATAGGCAAATTTAGCTGTTGCATAATGTGTGTTTAAGAGTGTGAATTATGATGGTCGACTTAACACTATGAATAGTTTTAGATCTGTATCATATATCGTGACAGTTGACAATATTAGATGTTACTAGTCCAACATATCATATTTAACAATCATATTTAACTAGACTATCTTCCTAAAGGAGCTAAACCTCTGACACAATATTTTCCATAATATTTGAAATTAAAAACACGAATTAGAATTCAGTATTGGTCCATTTCAATTAATAATGATGTTGGTATCTTGCCATGGAACACCCGGTCCAATATTATTACCGCCGAGTAGAAGGGGATAATAATAACGAAATAAATCGACCTATAAGGAGGTTTTTTTTTACCGTTCGATAAATTTATGACATCCATAAAGGCCCACTTTCAGAATATGCGTATCTTATGTTGTGATGTGGTTTGTTTAGGCTCGGTTATGTATAATATCTTGAAATTTTTTTTTTCTCCTTGTGAAGTCACCTCGACTGTCCCTGGATTTAAATCTTCCGTGTGCGTGGTTGACTTATGTTTCGCTAGGGTTAGGGTTAGCGTCTTGTAAACTGACCCTACATAAGCCACGTGTTGCCGTTCATGTCCCCATAATGGAGGTCACAAATTTACCGACATTTGGCCCTTCTAGGCGATAATAATATTGGATCGGGTGACATTTGGTATACCGCTAATTTCTTGTAACATTTCGTAAAAAATCTTGTCAGGTTGATTGGGCGGGTTAGGGCTAATTCCTCTACCGTTCGTTGTTTTTTTTTGTTTTACGACATACAATTTCATCCACAATGGTAGTACTGCGCACACTACTTACTTTAGAACAACATGCGGGCTATATATATTTTACTCTCTTTAGATAAACAAGAGTGTGTTATTCTGGTTCTTCTAGATTTATCTGCTGCGTTCGGCCATTTAATGATTAAATTTAAAAATGGAAAAGCGAGGTTAAGTCTCGAATAATAGCTATACCGTTGATACGATAATAAACAATAAATGCATTAGCTTGTGAAAACAACAAACAGTGCTATATAGATACCTTCGTCCAGAATAAAGTAATTTGAATGAATTTTTCAATATATTCATTCTGCATTATCTACTTTTGAACTATTATAGCAAGAACGACCACTCATGTACACAAATATTACATAATTCATCTTTGATAAAGAAATTAAGTTTAGCAGCCTTCCAATCACAGCTAAAAATAAGCTACGTTCTCCTACTTAACAACTTAACAAGTGGGCCAGCCCTTCAATCGTTCCAGTCGTACACAGACAGTTGGTATCAAAGGTTCCCCATCCAACTCAACGGTGTTAAAGTATGGCGTGCAACAGGGTTCCGTTCTCGCCCTTTATTATTTACTACACACACACCATCTTTAGGAAATGTCATTCGTAAACCCGTAATATGTAATAAATTCGTATCTGTAATATGCGAACTTGAGGCTTGTTTATCAGATATTCGTAAATGGGTGGACTCAAATTTATTAAAACTCAACGATGACAAAACAGAAATAATGAAAGTCGGCAGCAGACGGAAACTACTAAGATCGAAAACAGAAAACTGTCAAATTGGCAATATCTCTATTACACCAACAAATTCTTGGTGTTTATTTTGACTCTAATCTGGACATGAATAGGCAAATTTCAGCCATGTGTAAAAGTATTAATTTTCAGATTTATAATATTGGAAAAAATAGATCTTTCATTGACAGTGATAGGACTAAATTGCTGGTAAACACTATGATTATATCAGGGCTCGACTACTGTAATCAATTTTTGTACAATGTACTTGAAAACAAAATAGAACGACTTCAGAAACTTAAAAATAAAGCAGCCCGGATCATAACCAAATGAACATGACACCAATACTGAGAGATCTCCACTGGCTTCCAGTCCGTCAACGTATCAGTTTTAAAATACTGTCTAGAAAGGGCTGACAAAAACACAAGAAATTCATATACGAATCAAAAAGCAATTGCTTCCGGTCTACTCTAAGACGATGTAAACAGATTGGTTCACAGACAAGCAAGGCCACCGGGTTTCTAGGAAGTGGCATATAAAAGATTACCGGGATATTTATCAAAGGGCTGGTGACATTACAACAACAGTCTCTTATTTTGTTTAAAGGTTTGGATCGTTTGCACCGACGAAATCACGTTTGTATTGCTTTACTTTCAGCATTAATGTTTCTAGGATCTTTCACATCGAAACACCACATCATTCAATAAAATTACATAGAACACAGAATAACCAAGTTATTCAATATGATTACTCCGCACACAGAATATTCAATAAAAAAATAATATCCATGGCTGCTCCTTTAACAAGACCTTAAAGATACACAAAGGAAATGAAATGGAATGGGGTTTAACGTCCTACTTTTCTGTACAGATTGGGCTAAATACTAGAAGACGACCCAACCGGAACATTTGATATTTGTTGTTTTTTGGGGGTTAATTTTTTTGGGCGTATTTAAATTTGTATCACTTCTATTTACAGTTATGAAATTCTCGATAGATCGGGAAGGATATCTAGGTTGATAGCAAATAAAAAAAATATCCACATAAGTAAGGAACTCGCCAAACATTGCTAAAGGTAAGAGACGTATTCACCTCATTTTAAATCATTTTTGATGGCGTTATTTATGAATACGCCCACATAGCGTCGATTTAAAAATTAGAATAGTTTATCAAACTTTTTTGTGTTAATACTAAAATAAATTTCAACGACCTATTTAAGGTTGGTTATACACCAAGGTCATTTATTGCTCAACTGAACAACATGCTTGAAATCTAAACACACAAACACAACAACAAATGAATTCGTATTTAAAGCGATAATTTCATATTTTCTAAGAAAGTCAAAACATAATTATTTCTATGTCTTGTGCCCAATAGGTTATCAACTCACTATTATACGATCATAGGTATTATCTCCGACTTGACCCCGGAAATAATAACACAATTACCTCCCTTGTTTTTCTATTCCCTCCATGGAATATAGCTATCTTCAAACGTTTGAATTTAAAGTTGAAAATGATATTTTTGCCAATTTCTCAACTGGCAATTAGTGAATTAAAGGATTAAAATGATTATTCTTTAACAAGGTAGGACTGTTTATAGATACCATCTATTTTAAGGCTTTATTTTAATAAATTTTAAAAATATAACTTAAGAATATGAAATTGCAACTTTAATCTATTTAAAAACTCTGAGACATTTCTATTAATCACACGGTCAATATATTCCATAGACTGTTTCTATATTTAATCCTTTAGTGGCATTTAGCGATTGGAAATATTACAGAACTAACCGTTATTTGGGACAACAATCACTGGTGTATTATACACAAGCACAACGTTTCGATATATCAAGCACAACGTAGTTATCGAAACGTCGTGCTTGTCTATAATAAACCAGTGATTGTTGTCCGATATAACTGTTAGTTCTGTTTATATATATGAGACAACATAATAATAATTTATGATATTCATAATAATATTATTTCACTATTACGTGACAAATTGCCCGTACATGCATATGTTGTACACAGCTAGTCACGTGAATTATTACATGATGATGAATGTGGCGTTGATCGATAATCAATATAATTTATTGATTTCTGCAATTATGCAAGAGCTAGATCTGCCTATTGTCGGTCTTTCTTTGGGCCTGCAATGTTATCTAAATTATTGATTAGACATTAATTAACTTTTCCAGACCGTAATCAGCTCTCGATGGCATCGCTAGCCTGCGATATTTACTGGATTAGGATCCGATTTACTGCTCAACTTTCATTCATGATTTAATCATGAAATGGATAATCGAGACTATGTTTTTTATCGTACCGACTTTAGTAATGATGATAGAGGCCTAGGCCGAAAATTGAATTGCTAAATTCTCGATTCAGACTGGATCAATTTGACTGAATTTTTCATCAAATTCCCTTTACATTATCTAGGTTTAACTATTATAGTGAGAACTGCCAGTTCTTTAATTAATCTTCCATAATGTATCTTATGGATGCATTATAATCGTACCCAAATATAAATTAGCGTGAAGTTGACATTAGTTCAATTCGAGATAAAATTGAATTATGTGTTTGAAACCAAATTTAACCTAGGTTGTAGAATCTGTCCAGCCCCAGTTTGTCAACGTGAAATAGATGCTAACTGGTGTTCATACGGCTAGATATAAATATTAAGGCCACCTGCAGATTTCGTCAGAGTCGCCGAAATGTAAATAGAGTTAGGGCACGTGATTGTTGACGAGATTGTGGGGTTTGGTAAGGTTTATGGCTAGTCCTGTGTACATCTCTTGACCTTTGACCAAATCTGCAGGTGGCCTTAATAATTAGATATAACCGTGTTATACGTATAAAACAAATTATTTGCCATACAAAGCTTTAAAACAAAACATTTCCTTCGTTCGTTCCTGGAGTTTAACGTCCACTTCCACCAATTGTGATATCGTAGACAAGTTTAAAAGCTATCTACCACTTAGATTAGTCGTATTCAAACAATTGGTGGATGTAGTCTGTTACGTGTCTTCCCAAACAACATCATGACGTTAAATTTACGTAAAATTTACATAAAAGTATTATAGTTGGTTTACCATCACTTTGCCTATCTTTTTAACGTTAACTTAACGTCAGAAAATGACGTTAAACTAACGTAAAAGTTTTAATGTGAACAGTTCGTCATAAGCCAAGAGACCCGTTTAAAATGGAACTGTCTTGACATACCACGGGCATGGGGTGGGGGTATACTTGCTCAATTCAGGACTACCGTAAACATTCTTAGTTCCCTTGAGCGAGAGGGGTGGGGGAGCTCGTGGGCATTTTAATTTAGATAATTCTCTTCACGTACTGATCTTTAGCAGTGGATAGGGAGGAGATTAAAGAATCCAGAGAATATCAACGACGTTAGTTATAGGCTACTCTACTGATTGTCACGTATCATCATGTACCAAAACCCCGTTCTACGCCGTCTTAAATAAGTTACTTAAAGATACATTAGTTAGATTAGTTAAAAGTTTAATAAAAAGTTGGCCATAGATGATAATAAAGGAAAATATTGAAAATTTCAGTCGAATTACTTTATTCGTTTGATTGACGGCGATAATTCCACCCATATATTCTCGATTATCAAGTAACATTCTCAATGGCTATGGTACCCTCGCTTGGTAGGCTTTTCATTGGGTCTCCAGTAGTGACGTCAGTGACTAACAGTAAACGTTAGCTTTGTCAGCCATTCATTGATTTAATTTTAAATGGACGACTGTTTAAGTTTAAGCTGTATCCAAGCCATCCAAGGGTTTACAGGGTTGATTTTGGGCTTGTCATGTAAATAAGGGTCTAATTGATAATTTCTATAACATCTGCAGCCTAACTAAAGACTTGCAATAGGCAGATTTAGCTCTTGCATAATGTATGTTTAAACTATACATGTAAGTTTTACATTCATTCCCAGGAAATATATTATTTCGATTAGTACACTATCACATGAATGGCGTTTTAAATATAGTAGGTAATGCACAAAAACATGGTCGCCAGGTCACATTTTGAATAGAACAGTTTGAAAAGAATTAAATCTAGGGACTATTGAATGGCGTTTTAAATATAGCAGGTAATGCACAAAAACATGGTCGCCAGGTCACATTTTGAATTGAACAGTTTGAAAAGAATTAAATCTAGGGACTATTGACGGTGTGCAGCATAGCGTGCTTATTGTCACAAACAACTGTATGAATAACAAGTGATTTTAATTGTTTATAATTTTATATAAATTGGTTACTCGGCAAGGGAATTGTAGATAGGGAAGGTAAGGCAAATCCTGTTTTGCTAAATTGGAACTGGAATCAGAGAGGATATTCTTTCGAGATTGCTGCCACCATAACCTTTTCGAGTGAAATTGTCCATTGTGAACTGAAAAGCAACGTAGTAATGTTTGAAGCCTATTAGTAATCCAAATTCCACTAACTACACGGGTAATACACGCTGATCGGTTTATATATATTTAGGTATACAGTTTCAATTAAATGAAATGTATTTGATAGACTTACTTTTCTGAACCAAACGGGCTACTGAATATGCCATTTAATTCAATCAATTTTGATTGATGGCACCTTCTAAACGGATGAAAAAAAAACGGGACTGGAGCCTGAAGCACCCTGGGGATTTTAAACTGCTACCATAAGGTGCCGTAAGGTGCGACTAGGTAAAACTAATTCGTTGTTCGAATGGGTCAGCTTCAGCATTCGTTAGTTTACACCACACCACACCACACCAAGAAGAAAATGAGTTAGTGTGTGTCCTACTTGACAAGTGTTACCGGGCTTTTCGAAGTGGGAAAGCATACTCTTACTCGTGTACTACACCGGTCAGTAGTATTTCCTTTCGATTTAAACGATTAATATAATAGACTAAAGCATAATTTTATTTGTCAGATTCAAGTTGAGATTGCATGGTATTAACAATAGGGAAGATAACTCGATCCTTCACAGTCATCAGAGAGCCACCATGTATTCGTGTATTATGTGCTGTATGTTGCAAGCTGTTGATCCAGTATTCCTGGTGTTTGTTTTGATTGTAACATGGAATTTATATGTAAATGCCGAGACAGATAATTTTCAAACTGAATCAGAACCAGAACACCAGACTGATGATTCCGAAACAGATAGTCATAGTAGCAATGTGGATAGCTTGAGAGATGAAAGAAGCGACGTAATTAACGGTAAGTACAGAAACATGATATAGAAACTTTAAATTATTCAAATTGAATTTCAAAAATATTATCCGGTCCGAGATGTGTTGGGAAAATACATAAAATCAATTATGAAAAGTCCAAATATCCGATTAATATAATATAATGTTAAATCCAACATTTAATAATAATGTATAATTCCGCATGTATAGATATTATTAACAATTTATATGGAAATGGTTTAGGTTCATAATTCCCCCGACTAATCCGAGTAGAGCATATGCAGATAATATCAAACAAATTAAGAACCATCTATAGATTGTCTATGGATATATATTGATAACGTATAATGTTTAACATTTTATTTTGTTTTATTCAACGTCGGCTTCCACAGAAGGGGTAAGGCAATTAAGCATTTAAGTCGGGTAAGAACTGGTCAACGAAATTTGATTCCACGTCCCTTTTTTAATGGTTTCATCAATTTCGACTTTATAAAAGGGAAAGATACTAAATTTAATATTTAAATTTTTGGAACAAGTTTTTTTTAGGAGTTTAGAAACACATAGAAACAATTAAGGACAGACAGAAGACATTTAACATGCAGACGAAGACATACACTCTAAATATGGTTACAATAAGGGCGCATTGTTTATACAATTAGAGGAAGAAATGGGGTTTAACGTCCACTCGACACACACTAGGTCATTTCTGGACTAACATATGGTTCAATTTTTCCCAATAATTCGCTTGTGCGTAGTGGTCTTTAGAAGTGGGGGGGGGGGGACACGAGGTTGGACAGGTGATCCTACTCCTTGTCATGTACAAGCGGGGAATCGAAACCACGCCACTTGACTCAAAGACAGACCTTCTGATCCAACGCGCACACGTTATTCATTCGGCCACCAGGTTTATACAATACATATGTGGGACAGTATATCATAACCTGCCAATACTGTTTAGAAATTTAGGAAAACTTAGTAATATAAACTCAGACTCCATGTTTACACCCCTCGACGAATGCTGGTGTAATGTGCATCCCTTGAAGTTGAATACAGGATTTGAGATGGTATTTCATCAACATTGGAAGATTTGTATATTACGTTTATACACCAGCTGAAAGATAGCAAAAAGTGGTGTACACACTGCTAGTTCCCTTGAAAAATATTTAGGTACACTTTCAATGTACGTGTTTCTTCGGGTGGAAAATATTTTGTTTTTTGTTTTCTTAAATACACAACTTGAGCAGAGGGTTAGGGTTTCTCTTTCCGAAAACTTCAAGTGATGCACATAGATTTTAAGCAGCAAACTATTATTTGTATTGCTATTGATGTTTGTCAAAGTATTGTCCGCATATTTACTTCTTGGGGTGTAAAACAAATTTAATCTATCACTAATTAAAGATTCCACCCGTTTAGCACCCAATGCAATAATCTGGTTAAATATTATGTTGGTTACTCAAAAGATAGTTGTCCAGTTTGACATGTCCTTAGACCAATAAAGTTAAAGTTACCTCCCTTGAGTAACATATTAAATCCACTGATAATTATGTCTCGAATTGAAATTATGCCGTATAAATAAGTTGCCGGATATTACATTCCAGTGCATCAATGACCGGATATAAAATATTTATCTCGACTCGGACTGGGGAGTCGTGACGACTCGCGACTTGAAAGAGCTAAGGACCCAATCGCGGCGAGCGGGCATAACTCTAACTTAACTTATTCGTCATGAAATCTCGACTTTGTGAGGAATTGGGAGTCGACTCGGACTCGCGGTTCCGCGACATGCTCAATTCTAGTAATTAGGTTCATTGAATACCAATGGTAATATTATTATCTGCATATATTGTATACAATAATAGTAAATTATTTATATTGTACTGGTTTATTTACCTAGATAAAGATGTTTCTTCTGATGAAAGATGGCACCTAGAACGTCAACGTGCGATCCAACAATCGAAATTGCAAATGTTATTAGAAATCGAGAGAGGCTCATATAAAGAGCGGCAGTGTGAATCTACGGACACAATCAAGAAAATCGAAGACAACATTAAAGTTATTAACGAACGAATTAAGACGTTGGAGACCGCTAGTCTTCCAGGAAAACACAAAGACTCTTCAGCTGCATCAAAAAAAGTCCAAGGTAATGGTTTTATCACCCAATACAGCACTGCGTAATATAGATCGTATGTTAATAGTTTACCTAATGTCTGTTGCAATGCGTCCTCCGTTCATAGTGTAGCGTTGGAGGAGAGTGTCCTTTAGCTTTACGAACCCGGGATGTCCGAGGGTAGGGCATAAGGTCTGTTGTCTAAGCATGGTTGTGACGAAACATTGGGTCATGTGCCCGCGCGCATAATCTTGTGGGTTTTCAATGGGTTCTCCGGTTTCCCCATGTCTGCCGAACGTTTGCTCTAGCAAATTATCTAAATAATAATCTTTTAAAAGCATATATACTTGTGATAAATTAAATCGCATACTCATCTATTTTGACATCAGCTATATCATCACGGATTGATCTAGTAAAACTCCCGACCAGAAGCTCACTTAACCTACAAAAATATCCAAATAAAATCCATATGGAAGGATAAGTGGGAAGCATTGGACTAAATCCCAAAGACTTGCTTTTTACAGGAAAGAAGTGTGGCATAATGCAGAAATCTAACTAAAATCCATAATAGACTAAATCCACACAGACTGTATTTTTTTTACAGATAAACAGACTGGCAAAATGCGAGATCCTGACTACAACAATATACAGACACACATGGTGTACTTACTAGACAATATACAAGATCCTATATATCTCTGTTTATCGCTGTTTTCACATGGGGTTTTTGATTGGGATGATGTGGAAAAAATAAAGAGATGCCATGCCATTGGAACTCGGGAAGCAACTGAAAAACTACTATTCATTTTAATGTATTGTGGCGAAAACGCTTACGGGCGATTTTTAGTGTGTCTCAGAGACGTTGGCCTGGATCAAGTGATCAATGAGCTTGAACACAGCAGATATGGTGAGTACATTATTCATGATTGTTCTATCCAGGGTGGACAATGTTCATCAATTCACACACTAAATTTCATCAAATGGAATGGGGTTTACATGAGCATGAACCATATTTGAAGTGTCGTTTTTATGCTGTAATAGATGCTAATGGACATTTAAGGTGTATAGTTAGTATTTTGTCATCGATGCTAGTGAACATGTTAATTCGTCGTATATCGCCCAAAACAATAGAGGGGAGTTATTGTCCAACAAATGATAAATTTCAGAATCAAGGATGTGATATTTTGAAACATCTCTTCTGCTTAATTTCATCTCTACATTTAACTCAATCTGTATTTTTTTCAGGAGAGTCAAACCGCCAAGGAAGTGAGGAA
This sequence comes from Patella vulgata, assembly GCF_932274485.2. Lineage (NCBI taxonomy): Eukaryota > Metazoa > Mollusca > Gastropoda > Patellidae > Patella > Patella vulgata. Next base: position 10,506,103 of record NC_065883.2, read on the forward strand.
CAAAGATTACTAGCAGAAAGGCGTGGACTTCAAGAAAGAGTGAAGGAAAAGGAAGAACAACTTCGGGAAGCAGTAACAGAAAAGGAACATAATTTTCAGAAATTGCAGGAAGACAATCAACGTATTAATATGGGGCTGGTTGAACTCAGAAATCAGATGATGAAGATGGAGACGGAAAAACAGGGCGACAAAGATGAGAGGAAGCAAGAAATTAGTCTTCTAAGAGAAAAGGAAGATGAACTTCTAAACGTCCAGAAAGAAGTAACTGAAAAACAACAAAGAATCCCAAACGAGATACTGAATCTGGAGTCACACGTGGAATATTTAAAAGCAGCAACAATAAGTGGAGATAATGTTGAGTCTGATATTACAAATCTTTGCACTTTACTTCAAACATGTGCGACGGCAGCTGATGGTAAGATGTTTTATAAGTTTACCCCATAGGTTTTGTCCAGTAATTTATCTGTGATGTTGTAGTACCATTGTTTGGGATACTTCCGCGTTTGCTGTAATCTGATATGAGATATGCCTATCTCAGGATTTCTTATCCGAAAGAAAGATGATAATTTATTAGTATCTGACAGTCAGAAATTCATATACTTCAAAGTACGGAGGTTTCCCCACGGATAATCTACCACATAAAAGAACCTCCTGGTTACGCGTAAGCAATATCAATTTTGAGTTAAACTCAAGAGATAAAACCCATAATTCATGCATTATTATACGAATTTGAATCGTGACGATATAAACGATAGACTTTTATGAAATGACAGTCCCTCAATTAATTTCATGGATGTCGACATTTTGTTTTAGGGCTATTTTCATTTCTTATTACGTTCTCTGACTGAAACAAATATTTCGTAGAATATTTGTCTGAATGACTAGAGACTAATAATATTTATTTATAGTATTTTAAGGTTGTATTTCTTTAAGCAAAGTCATAAGTTATAAATCACATGAACAATGTTTTATTTATATGAAACATCATGAATTATTACATAAGTTTCAACTCGTATATCAGTTAAATTGGTATATAGAAATTGTTGATAAATTTAATTTTTTTCATTTTTTTATACCCTCACATTTTCATGTAGAGGTATTATGTCGTCGCCATTGTTCGTCTGTGTGTCCGGTCATATTTGTTTGTGGACACTCTACAGGTCACAATTCCTGTCCGATTTTATATCCCAAAGATCTCGGGTATCATATCGTAATTTCATGGATTATATCATCTGATTGTACGAAAAATGGCGTTTTGATACGTAGATACTTACACATTGCCCCTGAGTTTACAAAATATCGCATTTTTAGCTTGTGAATCCTCAAGATGTTAAAATGTCTATCCGAGTTCGACGAAACTTAAATATATGTTTATATCCCAACGATCGCGATTCCTGTCAATATTGGAGAGTATCGACCCGTAGAAGCCACTGTTGGATTTTGGTGCATCGGGCCTTCCGTTATATCCACTTTTCCGAAAACTTGGCGAATGATATAATAGCTATATTGTGTACCATATGTTTTCCAAATTTGGGTTGAAGCATGAGATAATTAGCGTTTCAAGACCTTTCGTTCCAGAGTTATGCCCCATACATCGGAAAACTTTGTGAATCCTTCTCATTTTTGGTGTCTAGCACGAGAGAACGAACTCTATCGATATTCAGTGGTACAAAAACCTTCCATTCTAGAGTTACCCACATTTGCCGAAATTATATTTAACGGATTTGTCTTAAATTTGGAATTAGCGATCTGTGACATTTGTTTCCGAAGTTACCCATTTCGTTTAGAAAACATTATGAACGTGATAGATGATGCAATTTTTAATAGATTTATTTCAGTTTCGTTGTGGTGCATTGGGACAATGAGAGGATGAACCGTATTGATTTGCCAAAATGTTGGCGTGTATTGCATGACAACCGCTTGTTTTATGTGTAATGTTTTGTTTTGCGTTTTAGTCGATGAGTTTTATATTAATTATATGTATCTACTTAGATAAAGAAATTTCTTCTGAACAAGAGGAAAGATGGCAGCGAGTAGGTCAACTTATGATCCAACAATTCAAAGATCAACGGGAGGGCGAAATATCAAATTTGCAAAAGCTATTAGAAAGCGAGAAAGGCTCGTATAAAGAAAGAGAATCAGAATTTGCGGATACAATCAGTGAACTCAAAGATAACATTAAAGATATCAGCGAACGAATCAAGACGCTTGGGAGGCCTAGTAGTCCAGGACAACATAAAGACTCTTTAGCTGCACCAAGGATACTACAAGGTAAAATAAGTGTTTACAGTAGATTCCATCTGTTTGATATTTATCAATGTATGCTGTAATATCTTCTATTGCTGTGATATGTTAGGGGAGTGGTTTGATGAGGTAGCAGTATATTTTAAATCCTGTTATTTAGGGAAGTTATAGGATCGTTACCAATCATGTGCATAAACATGTGGGTAGTCTTCTGGTGCTCCGGTTTCCGCCGACTTCTAGCGACCGCTGCACACTACCAGTCCATTTAGATAATATTCCTTTAAAAATGATCTTGCTGATATAAAATCGTCCATTCTTCTGTTTTATGAAACCAACAATCTCCCGAATACCGTACCTAACATATTTTACCAGGCTTACCCTGCAAAATGAAAGGAAATGGGGTTTAACGTCCTACTGTTCTGCTCCGCACTGGGCTAATGAAGACGGGCATACGCCATACAGTGTGCTATAGGGAGATTTTTGTCCAGACAGTGGCACTACGGCCTTACTCTTATATCGAATCCAAACTGTCAAGGAATCTTTTACGTGCACGCCAATGTGTACATGGTACCTCGTTTTTTCGTCCAATCCGAACGACTAGACAGCTGTCCTTGCCAGGCCCTCCGTCCTGCATCAATGACAAGTGGGAACCACGCCGAAAAATCTGCATGAATTTTTTCGGCCAATGCAGGGATCGAACACCCGATGTCCATGCTAGCGAGCCAGTGTCTTACCCACTGTGACCGACGCTTTACCCTACCAATGATAAACAAATAAAATTCATAATGTATACAGAATGCCTTCTTATTTCTTGCAGGAAGGCGGAGAAGCAAAATGCGAGACCCTGACTTCCACAATATACAGACACACCTGGTGTACTTACTAGATAATATACGAGATCCCAAACGTCTGTGTGTATCGCTGTTTTCACATGGAGTTTTTGATCGGCATGATGTGGAACTAATATACAAATGTTATGACGATGGAACTCGAGAAGCAACTGACAAACTTCTGATGACTGTAATGTATTGTGGTGCAGATGCTTACCAGCGATTTTTAGAGTGTCTTAGAGACGTTGGGCTAAATCAAGTGATCAATGAACTTGAGCAAAGCAGATATGGTAAGATAATTATTCATGGGCGGTGTAGAGTGATCACAGATGTCGCCAATTCATACATGAAGTATATTTCATCAAATTGAATCGTGCATTTCTCACAGATTGACATGAATTAAAATTGGTTTTAACGCCCCACTTTTCCGCAAAAGCTAGGCTTGTGACGAATGCAGATTTGCCGAAAGCGAATTAAAGTTTGTGTAGTTTTATATGCCATTATCGATGCTGGGAAGTGATATTAATTAGAGGGGATAGTATTATCCAACAGGTGCTTCATTTCAAATTAGAGGAAATTTCAGACTTGCGCTGCGATATTTTGTAACATCTCTTCTGCTTAGTTTACATTTCAACATTTAACTCAGTCTTTAATTGTTTCAGGAGAGCCAAGCGACCAACAAACCGAGGAACTAAGATTAATAGCAGAAAGGCGTGGACTCCTAGAATGGGTGCAGGAAAAGGAAAAAAAGCTTCAGGAAACGGTGAAAGAAAAAAGGCATGATGTTGAGGAATTGCAGGTAGAAAATAAACGTATTAATATGGAGCTAGCTGAACTCAGAAACGTGATATCAAAGATGGAGAAGGAAAAACAGGGCGATGAAGACGAGAGAGAACAAGAAATAAGTCTTCTAAGAGAAAAGGAAGATGAACTTCTAAAAGACAAGAAAAAAGTAAAAGAAAAACAACAAAGAATCCCAAACGAGATACACAATCTGGAGTCACAGATGGAAGATTTAAAAGCAGCAACAATCAGTGAAGATAATGAATTGCCTGAGATAGAGGCTGATATTACAAATCTGTGCACGTTACTTGAGAAATGTGCGTCGGCCGATGATGGTAAGAGGGTTTTATATGTGTTTGCCCTGATTAATAATGTATATCATAAGTGCTGTCCGCTTTCTATACACTAGTCAATAAATGATGTGTCTTTTTAGCAGTGTAACTGGGGGGGGGGGATGCGACAGCATCAATTGTGAAATATTTGAAATAATGCAGGTTATTAGGGTGGAGATTGTTTTGTTTTTCTTTTGTTCTCGCAGCGCTCGACATGCTATTTCATATAAGGAATCCTTTAATGATCCTGAAAATATAACTGTTTTCCCCAAATGTAGAAGGGAATAAGTCGAAGGCACTGGATTAAATTGTTCATCATACCTGCAATAGTAGAATTTCTCACTGATTATTCGACGTAATAATATATTTACAGATGGTTGTTCTCAACTTAAAGGTGAAAATCAAATTACTACTGAACACACTACTAGTATTACCATGACCGAAGATGATGTATCATATGATATTCTTGATGAACAAAGTTCCATAAACAGGCCTGTAGAACTCGAAATGGATGAGACAGCTAACCAGGATTTGCAAAATGTAAATATCTTGAACCAGGCTGTAGAAAAAGGCTACACAGGTAAAACAAAATATGTTTTTTGTGGTAATTAACTCATTTTCATTTTGTGCTTAGAGTAAAGTCTCTGTAATATTAATATTAAAAAGTCGTGACACACACGGTACCATTGGAGGCCATTTAATTGCCTTTTTAACACCGGCACGAAACAATGTTGCTATTTTCTTCTCAAATAAATCCAGCAGTTAACGTAATGACATCCACTCATTTTTAGAAGTATGGATAGGATACCGGATACTGACTTCACTAGTTAGATGTATTGAATATCAAACTTATTATGTGCACATATTAAAACAATATTACGTTGTAGTAATATTATATTTAGCAGTATAACCAGGATACTGGATCCTGACTTCACTAGTAAGATTCAGTGAATACCAAACTCATTAGGTGCACATATTAAAAAAATAATATTGTTGGATTATCTTCCCAGATAAAAATATTTCGTCTGAAACAGATAAACGATGGCACGATGAACAACAACTCGTGATCCAACATTTCAAAAATAAAAGGGATAGCGAAATATCAAAATTAGAAAGCGAGAAAGAGAGAGGGTTTGATTCTAACGGTACAATCAAGAAACTCGAAGATCACATTGAAGATATCAGCGCAAGAATTAAGACACTTGAGGCACCTAATAGTCCAGGAGAAAATAAAGAATCCTTACCTGTACCAAGGAAATTTCAAGGTAAATGAGTTTATCACCATTAAAGCCAATGATCACTGCGTGCAGGTAAATCATTTATTTCTTCCAAAACCTAATGCCCATAATGAAGTAAGACTTAACCCCACAGCTATCAGATACATGTATATGAACTTAATAATTCAGGGCAGAATTTCCATAATACTCTACTTCACAGAATTAACCCTCTAAATAGAAACTACTTAAATTCCTAATATATGGTTATGGTAAGTGTGACTAAAATCAAGCAGTCTCTACTTCATTTTGTCTTGCAGATAAACAGATTGGAATGATGCGAAAATCTGACTACCAAAATATTCAAGAGCACATGATGTACTTAATAGACAATATACAAGACCCCATACGTCTGAGTTTAACACTGTTTGCATGTGGGGTTTTTAACCGGGATGATGTGGAAAAAATAAAGAGATGCTATAACATTTCAACTCGAGATGCAACCCAAAAACTGCTTTTCATTGTAATGTACAGTGGTGTGAATGTTTACCAACGATTTATAGAGTGTCTTAGAGAAGAGGGTTTAGATCAAGTAGTCAATGAGCTTGAACAAAACAGACATCGTAAGTTAATTGTTCATGGTACATTTTTTCTATCAAGAAGTGGTGTGTAGGAATCACAAGGGTCACCAATTCCATACAAAAACTGATTATAGGTGCAGTGATACTGGGTGGGTGGGTGGGTGGGGGGGAACATTTTGTCAGTACAGCAGTGTCCTGCATGGTTTCGCTACACAGGCGTTTTTATTGTAAAAATAAAATATACTCTTTTATCAAATCAAATCGAAAGTCATCGCCTAACAAAAACATTTAACCGAATCTTTATCTGTTTCAGGAGAATCGGACCAGCAGCGAAACGAGGAACTACGATTAAAAGTTGAAAGAGTACAAGAAAGTGGAGAAAGCCTTAGAGAAGTAGTAAAAGAAAGGGAGTCTGATATCCGAAAATTGAAGGGAGAAAATGAACGTATTAATACGGAACTGGTGGAACTCAGAGATGAGATGGCCAAGCTGGAGAATGACAAACAGAGGGACAAAGAGGAAAGGATAATAGAACTTAGTCTTCTAAAAGAAAAGGAAGAGGCACTTCTAAAACACCACAAAGAAATAGACGATAAACACAGCAAAATCCAGAATGATTTAAAGACTTTGGAGTCCCTTATTGAGAATATAAAAGCAACAACAATCAGTGGAAAATCAAAAGACGGTAAGACAGCCTGCTCTAGCAAAAAATTTAAAAACATTCACAAAATTGAACACAATAATTTAAAAATTATAAATAAATAAATAACAAAATTAAAAACAAAATTGATTTACAAAATCAATTTACAAAATTAATAAATATTTTTTTAAAATTAAAAAAAAAACAACATATTTTACAAAATTAAAATAATAATTTACAAAATTAAAAATAATAATTTACAAAATTAAAAATAATAATTCATAAAATTAATTTTAAAAATAATAATTTATAAAATTAATTTTAAAAATAATAATTTATAAAATTAATTTTAAAAATAATAATTTATAAAATTAATTTTAAAAATAATAATTTATAAAATTAATTTTAAAAAAAATAATTTTAAAAATAATAATTTTAAAAATAATAATTTCAGTCAAATTGCTTCACTTTTGTTGAATTTTAGGCCTAGCCTTGATTATCAGTACTATAAGTCAGTACATTCTCGATTATCTATTTAAATTATCCATCACAAAATGTATTCAATCCAGTAAACATTGTACCAAATTAAATATTAATTTAGCAAATTAAATATTAATTTAGCAAATTAAATATTAATTTAGCAAATTAAAAATTAATTTAGTAAATTAAATATCAATTTACAAAATTAAATATCAATTTACAAAATTAAATATTAATTTACAAAATTAAATATTAATTTACAAAATTAAATATTAATCTACAAAATTAAATATTAATCTACAAAATTAAATATTAATTTACAAAATTAAATATTAATTTACAAAATTAAATATTAATTTACAAAATTAAATATTAATTTACAAAATAATATTTTATTCATCTGTAAATATGATCTATTTACAGGTGCTGACCAAGAACAACTTACCAGATCTAAGAAAAGAACGCATTTTTCTAATTTAGACGACGCGTGCTTAAGGGGGGATTTATATAATGTAAGGCGCTTAATTGACTCGGGGCACGACATATATAAAAGGTTCCGTGACGGCATGACACCCTTATTGTTTTGCAGTCAGTCCGAAATTGAACCCGTCTCTAAAATGAAAATGATACTAGATAAAGGTGCTAATATATATGATACAGATACAGACAATAACAATGTGTTGCACCTAGCTTGTGGCTATAGTCATCTTGCTACAGTGGAATATTTGTTAAATCTGGGTTTATTTGATAACAGCGGGGGTTTTAAGGATAAAACACCAATATTATGCAGCAGCGAGTCACCAATTGAGCCTGTTTCTAAGATTAAAATGATACTAGATAGAGGTGGCAATATAAATGATAGAGATACAGAAGATAATAATATACTGCACCTGGCTTGTAAGTGGGGTAGTCTAGAAACTGTAGACTACTTACTACAGGTGGAGGGTTTAGATGTTATGAGCAGAAATAAATTCGACCGAACACCTTTAGATTGTTGTCGGTCCTCATCTATTCAGTTAGACGAAAAGATTCAATTATTCGAAGATAAGATGCAATTATCAGGCAAATATTATAGTCCGTTGTTTGATTTTTTCAATTAACTGTATTATTAACCTTTCCCCTAATCGATATCCCGAGTAGCGATCACAATTTTAATACACTCTATCAATTTTAATAGATTCATACTTTTTTATTAGTTGCTAAAGTATGTGCTTTAGATCTCGTGGTCTGCGATCTATGCGTTTCATGGGTTCGATCCCAGCCCTGTAGTGATATGTCAACTAAGCTGTTCTATGCATCATCGATCAACTTTTTTGCATTATAAATAACTAAGCTGTTATATGTAGCATATATTATTAATTAACCGAGCCTTTATATGGATCATCGTTATTGAAATCCTTTGATGGTTTCATATTAGTTATTGTTTTTGTTACCTTGTTGTATATAATTGATTTTTTGCCATTACACTGTCATTATTTACTTGATAACGACAAGAGGAACTTGTTGCAACGTAGTGTGAAATAAACTCAGTGATTGTTTTCCATATAAATTGTGTTTTATTATCATCGTTATTGTGTTATTAGTAATTAACAAAGCTTTGTTTATTAATTAACAAAACTTTTATGTGTATTAAACTGAGAATATAAGGTTTGTTATACTATAATTGATTTATATAAAACAATGACAAGGAGTATACTGTAAATAAAGTTATACTGTTAATGGTATATATAAATCTCGGATTGGGATAATAGAGATAACTATAGTGAGGTGATAACATGTGTTATAAAGTACACCAATAGTCATGCTGAGGACACGGAACAATATTGACGTAGTGGCACTTTCAATTACTTGGACTTACAATTAGCTTCTTTATTAATTGTATATTTTTGTTACATTTCGATGATTTTAAATTACAAAAAATAACGGAGCGCAACAAAGGGTATATCTTTATTATTTTCTTTAAATGCTTTTAGTATATCAAAATATTGATAATTTAATTAAAGCAAAAATAAATAGAATTTTCGAAGTTCAACGTTTCGATTTTTATTGTTTCTCCATTGAAATTTCCGTGCTTAATCTACCAACACCAACCAATTGTTACTGCCTTACCCCAAACAATAACGTGTGGTTGGTGTTGGTAGATTTGTTATTGTTTGGGGTAAGGCAGATTTTCTCTTATTGTTAGAGCAAAAATACATCGTGGTTGACTCATTTCTTCTAAATAGTAAAATAAAAAGTACCTAATCGGACATAATAATTGTGCAACAATAATATTTTCGGTAAGCTGATAGTGAAAAAACACCAATCAGTCAGGAGGTGATTGGTAGCTGAATAGCTAACTGGACGTGGACACTGTGCCTGACAAGGCATATACTGGGTGTGGGCGTGGTCTGCCTCTGTTGTTTTATTCCGTAAGCAATCGCCATGTTTGTTCTACAAATTAAAAGCAAGTATGGCGTTTTTTTAAGGCGTTAACTTGTTTTATCTAATTATTTTTGTAGTTTTGTAATCGGGGTTCCGCTTTAACACAATTATTTGATATCTATTATTAAATTTATATATTATCTATGATGTTTGTTTTATTTATGATATATACCTCATTGCGGTGACCATATATTTGGCGCAAGATAGCCTGGTTGAGACTGGCCTTACATGACAGTCCATTTCATGCTTTCATTCATTCAATTTGAATAGTCAAAACAATGTCAATGTAACTAGTAGACGATGGGACCAGAAAGCATATTGTAAGATGAAACACGTTTCTGTCACCAGTAGATAATAGCCGAAGCTGACGCCATTATATACTCTTCAAAAAAAGTAGGGGGTATTGAAATGCAAATACCTATGCAGGTTGTGATATGATAAATAGTCATGGACACTTGACATGCTTTGAGAGTATGTTCACAGGTGAAGAACTTATCGCCCAACAGAACCACTGAGCTGCACATGCGACACGCAATAGCGCCATACACGTGGGAGGGGTTCATTGTCAAATTTGACACTTCAAGGAAGGGTTGATGAAAACTGCCGCGTGCTGGTTTATCTATCCATGTTAGCATTCCTATCGGTTATTGCATAAGATTTACTGTTTAGCGTGTCTTTGTTTTAGTGTGTTAAGTTTATTTTCATCGGGAGACGTATTCGTCGACGTCAACGTCAACGTCACGGACAACACTGCAAGAATTGGCCGTGGCACAGCAAGAGGGGTGGGTCAGATTGCCACAAATCGTGATTGGACGGTTGATTAGGAGCATGCCACGACGAATTGTTGATTGTCTGGGGATTGGTGTGGCAATTACTCATTATTAAGACAAAAATCAAAAACGCACATTTTCACTTTGACGGTGTATCTCTTTGCGAGTGAAATGGGGACCTCAGATAAGCCGCCCATATGAACTGTTTATGTTCATGTGTAGGCAACTGACCTAGTATTAACATACACTGGTTACCTCTAATAAAAACAGCCGTGCATTTCCACAGTTTTGTATTGTTTCTGAATATCCCCTATTTTTTTTTTGAAGAGTATATTTAACTGATAAGTGGGATGTGGTTTCCGATCATTTCAAAAATGGATATTTTTAAATACAGCACAAACATAGAAGCTTAAGTCTGACAGAATTAGTCAGAATTATTTGTAACGTTCTATGAAGATCGGAGATCGTAGTCACCAATGTCATTTATAGCCTTATATAGGCTGCTAAACGTTTGGTTGAGACACTAAGCAGATAGCTCATCATGCAGAGGACAATAACCAGCCCTGGCGAACAGATTGAGAAGCTGTCAAAATGTTCGGGTTTTTTTCTTGATACTGATAGTATTTAGTAGGTAAACTAACATTTTCATTTATCTCGTCTGTGTCAATTAAAATCGCAGAACATTTGCAATTGTTTCATTGATCACCCGTTAATTTCATTTCATTTCAAATCAATCCAATGGAATACGTGTATATACCACGGTATAGACTAGGATTATATCAGTATACCAGAAAAGGTTAGACAGGTATCCACATTTTTGAAATATGAATCACAGTTTCCAAAAGTAACTTGTGATACACGCAGGATATCTTAGCATTAGGTCCAGCTATTTTAAGCACTATTGCTTTATGTTTATGTCCACTTGTGACATACATAATATATTAGCATTAGGCATATTTTAAGCACTATTACTGTATATACCCATTTGTGGATGTATATTGTGCCCCAACCCCCAATCCTTCGTCAACACAAAAAGGTGAAGGTTAAAAACACATTCCTTTTGGTACATATTGTAGAGAATGGTTCAGCTGGCAGTGGAAAGTTTTTATGCAAATATGTGTTATTACACTAGGCAAGTCTCGAAGTTGTTTTGAGTGGATGATGTTGCTAAACATACACGTGACTTCGTCATACTATCAGATATCGCCAACAGACATTTTATTTGATAAGGTATTAATTTATTGTGAACTTATTATGCAATTGTATTTCATCTTGTCTTTAGAAATAATATCATTCGTTGGCTTAAAATATATCTTGTAATTTAAGCAAACATGATTTAGACATTTTTAAAAAAAACCCAACAATAACACTTTATTAATTTATAGGCACACGGGAAATATTGAATCATTCCACAGTTTCAAATAAATGATTGTCACTTGACTACACTTATTGATGTAATAAATAATTCACTCTCGTCCATTGAGAATCAACGTTAGTGTAACCAACCGCTTATCACTTATCATCGAACTCAGTCAAGGTATTCTACAAATAAACGCCTAATAAATGTGACCTATCTCAACTAGGAGGAGAGTTATTGTCTTCTAAAGTCTCGAGCGATCAAATTTAAGTCTCTACTTAACCTAAGCAGAACTTTCATATCAATGCAAAGTTTACCTCGCGCATTCAACTAGAATCAAAGGTATCGTGCTCCAAAGTCTCGACCAATGAATTTTTCAAAACCCTGCCTAAAATGATCAGAAAAGTCTCAGGATCGAACTTAGTCAAGGTCTTAAATACAAATTATCAGTGTTTCGTTGTTTCATTTAAATTGTCAGTCTAGTTTATAGTTGAAAAAGTTTTGGTGTCGAATGGCCGAGATTTAATGGATTTGGACACAAGCCAGATTTAAAAGTTTAACGATCAATTGGATAATCGAGACTTACTGCAAAGGATCCAAAATAGTACTGCACGCATTGTGGCTACAGCAAGATCAAAATCACACAACACGCCCGTATTGAATAATAATAATCGTCACTGGCTCCGAGTGCGCTAGAGAATTAACTTTAAAATATTAACTCTAACAGACAAAACATTAAATAAAACAGCACCAAGATATCTTCAGAATCTCTCGACACACTACCAACCAAAAAGGCCACTGAGATCCGAGAGTAAACTATTGTTAGATGTATCGGTTTATAACATCAGTGACTTTTTCAGTTCGCTGCATCAATTCTATGGAATTCGCTGCCACCCTCCATTCGAAAATGTGAAACATTGTCTATCTTCCCATCAAGCGTTAAAACCTGGCTTTTGGTCATTATAATTAACCCACGTGAACACCTCCATGCACCTGTGCAATATAAATTTCGTTATTATTATTATGATATCGATAAATGTAATTGTTCTGTCTGTTTTGATCTCATTGTGTGAACGACTTAGAAATTAGTTCGTGTTTTGACAATTTTAATATAAAACCTGCCAACGGATATTGTGCTGTCTCTTCGGTTTAAGACGAAATTCCTGGGATGCTTCGCCTGTCTGTTCATCTTTTTCAATATCACTGACATCACTCTCTGTTTCAGGTGGAAGGTCAAAGTTTACGCAACGTGCCCGTTTCTTTCTATTACTGAAATACGATTTCTCTGATAAATTCGTTGGTGTTATTGACCGTGCTGTTCTATATGGGGTGTAGTCCGAATGACTAGAATAGGGCGAGTGTTCAGATGTAGGCCGTTTCAAGTTTCCTGATAAATTCGTTGGTGTTATTGACCGTGCTGTTCTGTATGGGGTGTAGTCCGAATGATTGGAATAGGGCGAGTGTTCAGATGTAGGCCGTTTCAAGTTTCCTGATAAATTCGTTGGTGTTATTGACCGTGCTGTTCTGTATGGGGTGTAGTCCGAATGATTGGAATAGGGCGAGTGTTCAGATGTAGGCCGTTTCAAGTTTCCTGATAAATTCGTTGGTGTTCTTGACCGTGCTGTTCTGTATGGGGTGTAGTCCGAATGATTGGAATAGGGCGAGTGTTCAGATGAAGGCCGTTTCAAGTTTCCGTCGATTTTGCCGGCATCTCTCTCGGATGTATAACTGTGACGTTCGCTGGATCTTTTATTGGAAAGACTGGATTGACCATATTTGGAATCTGAATATGGCGAGCGTTGCTTGCGGGTAAAAGAAGTGGTGTCCAAAGTATCAGCGTTTTCACCAAGACCCTTTTTTATTCGTGTTGACCTCTCAGAAAATTGATTAGGGCGTGGAGAAGACCTTTTGAATTCCCCACGATGGTCTCCCTCCCCAGCATGTATTGTTCTATTAGGCCGTTTTGGCGTGTTTGAATTGTGGGGGTAAGCCGAATGTGGTACACCACCAAATTCCGCCACACCACAAAAGTATAAATCGTTTTCTACAAGGAACAAGTCTTCATTTCTAGTTTCACCATACACAGATACCTCCTCGGCATCATTCTTCTTTCTAAAACAGCAACTGAGAACGAAAACACAATAAAATTAATTTGTATATAAAAAAATGAGGAAAACGAGAGAAATGGGGTTTAATGTCCACTCGACACCAACTAGGTCATTTCGGGAATAACATTTGGCTCAATTTGCAAACCGAAAGACCCGGAGAAAATCCACAAGGCTGGACAGGTGACCCTATACCTTGTCACATACAAGTAGGGAAGGGAAGCCACACCACTTGACTCAGTGACGGATCTTTTGATCTAACGCGAACGCATTGATCCATTCTACACCCACCCCCACCTCGAGAAGTAAGGAAAGTTCCCATGAATTTAAATGATTTGAAAATTATAAGAATAATAAACACCAGGTTGTTGACAATCTCCCTCACAGATTGTTTTATATTAAAACAAAAGTAACATGATAAACTACTTCTAGGTCGTTCCATATGAAAAAAAAGCAGTGTATAACAGATTCGGTTTTACGCAAGTCCCTCACACGGAACAGAGCGAAACGGGGTACCATGTGAAACACCCGTACCATGATGGTAACCAGTACGAGGATGAAGGGTCGTTATAATATATAGTGTATATTTAACAGTATTCTTACCATATTATTAGAATAGTGAATATAATAATTATAATGATTCCAGCAGCAACCCCAGCAGCAATAACTGAAATTAGTAATCATAGCTACAATTACGCAACAAACCCCAGCAGCAATAACTGAAATTAGTTATCATAGCTACTTTGCCTCCGTTAAAGATGCATTATGTGAGATGTATATGAAGAGTTGACAGTTCTCGCTATAATAGTTAAAAACAGATAATGAAATGGGAATATGTTGATAATTTCAGTCAAATTACTTCATTCTGAGCGTAGAACAGTGTACTCTCGAGTGTCATTGCTACCGTTGTTACGGTAATAAACAAAGTCTAGATTATCCATTTTTAAAATAAATCATTATCTTTTAATTATTTCAATAATTCGCTTACGTGTGTGGGTCTTTCGAAGTGCGAGGACACGACAAAACCCGGAGGAAACCCTAGGGCTAAGGCAGCCGTTCCTACCCCTGGCCACATGTACCATTCTGTCCACCAACACCCTACCAACAAAGGAAAAGCCAACGAAGGACCGAGTAATTTGATATTTTATCTACTATTTGTCATCCTTGTCAGTAGGGCAGGACGGGTTGGGGGGGGGGTGTATAAACGTTCGGATGGGACGAAAACCCGAGGTCCTATTTACACATTGACGTACATGTGAACGATCCCTTGGCAGTTGGAATTCGATATCAGAGCAGGTCGTAGCGCCGCTGTCTGGACAAAATTTTACTCATAAAACACTTTATGGCGTATGCACATCTTCATTAGCCCGGGGGGGGGGGAGCAAAACAGGCGGACGTTAAACCCAGTTTCATTTGATTTTACTAATTATCATCATTGTGATAAATACATTTTTAAATACATAAATAAATTACCAGGTATAAGTTCTGAATTCGTTGTCTCTGAAGTGATTGTTGTAGTATTATCTGTTTCACGGATAGTGTTTAATTGGATAGTAGCGGACGCTGCAGGTGGCGATGATGGTGGTGTTGATGATGGCAATGGTGTCTGGCTTGGGTTCAAAACCGTGACTGATGATGCTGTTGTGAATAAAATTTTTCCAGATGATGGTGAATGGGATGATGATGATGATGATGATGATGATGGCGGTGTCGATGATGCTGGTGTAAGGCTTGGGCTTAAAAGGGTGATTGAAGATGCTGATGTAAACGTTGTTTCTCCAGATGAAGGGGAATGGTATGCTGTTGACTGGGATGATGATGACGGTGATGGTGACGACGACGACGATGATGATGATGATGATGAAAACTGGCTTGTTGATGTTTGTTGAAACGAGGGTGATAGCCATGATGATGACGCTGATGCTGTTTGTAAGATACTCTGCGATGATGTCGGTACGATTTCGGTAGTTGACGTTGTAGATGTCGACGTGTCAGGTAGACTAGAGTTACTAACATTGTTATCACAGTTGATGGTAATAAATGTATCTGTAAAAAAAAATAAATATTATCTTTGAGGTTCTAACTTGTAATCTAAAATAAAACTCAAAGGAAAGGATGAAATCTTTCCTATACCCATCGGTTTGGTGTTACAGACTAGACAATCCGTTTCGTTAAAAATAAATAAAGAGCTAGACATTCTTCTTATAATAGTTCAAAACTAGATTTAGTCCCGAAATGACCTAGTTTGTGTCGAGTCGACGTAAAACCCATTTCTCTCTCTCAAAAATAGATAATGTAAAATGAATATATTTAAAATTTCATTCCAATTACTCTATTCTGAGCGAAGTTATAACTTTTGAAGATATAGCAGAGATCTTAGCAACGTTACTTGACAACCAAGACTTACTCTTGATTGTCTATTTTATCGGTTTGGTGTTACAGACTAGACAATCCCGTTTAGTTAAAGATACATTATGTAAACTTTAAATAAAGAGCTGGACGTTCTTGCTATAATAGTTAGAAAATAAATAATGTAAAATGAATATATTGACAATTTCATTCAAATTACTTTATTCTGAGCGCAGTTACAACTTTTGAAGATATAGCATAGATCGTTTCAACGCTACTTGCAACCGAGACTTAACCTTGATTGTCTATCTTATCGTATAATTTTTAAATCTCACGATGTTTTAATCCATTTTAATCTCGGCCATCCGGTGGCCTAGAGAGTTGATTATAGGCTTTTCAGATTTATCTATTCATAAAGCATTTTTAAAATATTCAGCAAACGGAAGTTAATGTGGGCTGCTATTAATAGTAGACAATCGATTTAACCCGATAATGGACAGTATCCCATAAATGTTTGCATCTAAACTTTAAAAAAGGCGGTCGTTTAATATAATTTGTTAAACTGTATGCATTTACCTCTGAGATCTGCTATAACTTGTAAACAAAAACCAGATGACGTCAACGAAGAAGCTGCCCTTTTAAAGAAAGCGAATAGTAACGAATCATCTCGAACGATTTGTCGGGTGAAAGTTGGCGCTTCTTTACAGACAACAGAAGACGAAGATGTTCCGTACACCACATTGACATCATAGCCACAATTAACGTCGTCAATAATACGAAACGTAACCGGAAACAAACTGGTCTTGTTTGAATCTGTTGGTGTTTTAATTAACCGAACTTCACACTGACAGTTGACGTCATTTATTAAAGTGGAATTCACGGGTATGAAGAATTGTCGACTTGGATTACTTTGACCACTGCACGGAAGAGCTGAATAAAAAAACAATTAAAAATAAATTAGGAATGCACATTTTAATCAAAACACATTTCGGGGTAAATACTTTGTTGTTATTTAAATTCTAATAAAACAAAATTAACCAAGTACAAATACAAATTAAAAGGGAAATAACATCTGTTAATAGACGTCGTTAGAATTTTAAGATAAAAATGAAATGAAAATGGGGTTTAACGTCGTACTGTTCTGCCCCGACTAGGCTATTGAAGATGGGCATATGCCATACAGTGTGCTATGAGCGAAATTTTGCCCGTGCACCTTTATAATGACCTACTCTTATATCGAATTCCAACTGCCAAGGGATCGGTTTTTCGTCCCATCCGTTTGACTAGACAGCTTTTCTGGTCAGGCCCTCCGTCCAAACTGATAAGGGGAAACCACGCCGAAAAACCCCGATGAACTTTCTCGGCCAATGCAGGGATCGAACACGCGACCTCCAGGCTAGCGTCTTAACCACTTAGCCACCGTGGCTCTCGATTTTAAGAAAAAAATGATTATTGAAATGTTTTATTTCATTCACTCACCTACAAAATTACCAAAACAGGATTGTCCTAAAAGAAAATTACAAAAAATAAATGCTTGAAATAAATCGAACGTTTGAAATATAATCTGTATTTATTATTAATTAAAGATCTTGATTTTATTATGCCAATGAAGAAGATGGCCCGGCCTCCTCTCTCACGACAGTGAATTTTACACCGTGTTTTAAAATGACGGGATTTTCCAACGTTGTTACAGTGATACAGGACTGGCAGGGGGCAACGCCTAGTCGTTCGGATGGGACGAAAACAAACGAGGTCCCGTGTGCAATGGGGGAGGGGTGCCTGCAGTACAGCAATTCTCGTGGATTCTTTTATGTGCACCTTGGTTTTTCGTCCAGACGTTGACATGGGAAACTTTGCTGGAAAATTTTGGGGACACTTTCTCGACCAACACCGGCATCGAACCATGGACCTATTGGTTAGTGAACCATCGCCTTACTCACTGCGCCATCGTGACTCTCTAAATACAAGACAAGAATTTAAAACTAGCTTACCAATACTAAAAAACACAACACATTTTATATGGAATACAATCACTGGTTTATACACATATGGCACGATGTTTCGACAAGTATTCTCTTATCGTTATCAAGTAGAAGTATCAAGTATAAACCAGTGATTGTATTCAATATGAATTGTGTTGTGTTTTTTAATCTGCTCAATCACTAAATGCCAATCAAGGATTACTTACCACTACTGAAGGTTATCAAATATCCTGCTATGACCAGAACATAAAATATAACACCCATGCTCTAACTAACAACCATTTGCTAACAGTATTGAAACCTTATTTGATACAAAAAAATCATTATAACTATGCCTTGTTAACGCCTACGAGTTAAGGCCGTTTTGATCCCCGTGTGATATTTACGCTATTACAAAACGTATTTGAATAGATACAAATATTAGCATAGTGTTTTTATATGTAAGTACTCACTATATGATCTTACAATACAAAGCTTAGCTGTTATTCCCATATAATAGCGAAAGTCAACATACTGACTCGATACATTGCCCTCAGAATAATACTAATGTGTTTTGGGATAATAGCCTCATAAACTACCTACTAATGCATTTTGTATCGACCCCATTTACCTGGTCTCTATATCGATACACGTGATTGAAGTATAGATTTAAAATGAAATGAAATGGGGTTAACGTCCTACTTTTTTGCAACAAAGGGGATAATATAGACGTACATGTATACGCCATGGATACATGTGGACCCGGACAGCGACGTTCATCGAATTCAGTGAGCGCTGTATCATAAAACCTGTCATTGAGTCAACTGGCGTGGTTTCGAATGCCTGGTTGTACGTGACATGGAGTAGGGTCGCCTGCCCAACCTCGTGGGTTTTCTCCGGGTCCTCCGGTTTCCTCCCATTGCTAAAGACCCTACGCGCATGCGAATTATTGAAATAAAATTAAACCATATGTTAGTCCCGAAACGACCTAGTTTGTGTCGAGTGGACGTTAAACCCCATTTCTCTCTCTCTTTCTCATCGATTTCAAACTGTCATGGATTCGTTCAAGTGCATGCCAACGCACACAGAACTCCGGTTTCTGTTCCACTAAAACGACTAACCGGTTTCCTTGCCAGGCTCACCTGGCTGATAACTCTCGGGCTACCCCCTTTGCCCACTGTCGACGGTTCTGGACGGAGGGGATGGCAAGGGACAGT
Organism: Patella vulgata; assembly: GCF_932274485.2. NCBI lineage: Eukaryota > Metazoa > Mollusca > Gastropoda > Patellidae > Patella > Patella vulgata. Next base: position 10,525,390 of record NC_065883.2, read on the forward strand.
TTCTAGTCGTTCGGATGGGATGAAACTTACACATAAACGGCCCCTTGACAGTTGGAAATCTGGGAAATGTTCCCTATAGCACACTGCATGGTGTAAGCCCATCTTCATTAACCCAGTTGGACGTTAAACGTCATTTCATTTCGTGATGCATTAGAACAATGCGAGGATGAATTTTATTGATTTTCCATGTACTTCGTACATCTATTACAAAATGTTTGTGTATATTGCATGGCAACCGCCTGTTTTTTATCATGCAAAATATTTTTATGCGTTTTAATCGGTGAGTTTTATATTAATTAAATTTATCTTACATGGTTCCAGCCATTCCTTGAAAACCGTATACAGACAGTTGTTTTCAAAGGTTTCCCATCCAACTCAACGGTTTTAAAGTATGGCTGCAGACAAATTAAGACGTTATACCCTATTTCATTTATGGGGGGTGGGGGTTGGATGGCTGAATGGTTAGCGTGCGCGCGCTGTATCATAAAGTCTGTCATTGAGTCGAATGGCGTGGTTCGAATCCCCGGTTGTACGTGGCAAGGAGTAGGGTCGCCTGTCCAACCTCGTGGGTTTTCTCCGGGTCCTCCGGTTTCCTCCCACTGCTAAAGACCCCTACGCGCAAGCGAATTATTGACATAAAATTAAACCATATGTTAGTCCCGAAATGACCTAGTTTGTGTCGAGTGGACGTTAAATCCCATTTCTCTCTCTCTCTCTCCCATTTCATTTCCATTTAGTATGTGTTATAGTTTATTATTGACATGAAATTAAGTTCACCTCATCTTCAAACTGAAGAAATAGTTCGGTAAACACTTACAACACGCTACAGAATAATTGATGCGTTTTTCCCACGAGAAATTGCTTAAAACCTGTACAAAAATAAAATATTCATGATAAAATATTACTTACAGTATGTGGTTAAAGTCAGAGTCTGTGTAAGTTTTAACCCTACGAACACATTAATACATAATGCATATATTACGAAATTCAATAGAAGCTACGACTCGTTGATATTTACGCCGTTAAAATGAAAATACCTATATAGTTGTTCCTATGAATAGATTTTTAAGTGCGTTTTTTGTGGTAAAAAAAAGTACGGATATTATTTCTTATGAAGGATAAAATATTGCAGATTTTTTTTCCGGATTATATAACACAAAAAGTACAAAGGAAAATAACAGGTGCGTGAAATGCTCAAGGTAAACGCGGGGTGTTATAGGGTGCTTTTGGATTATTTTACATTACTCGCGAAATCCAATAGAGGCTACAACTTGTGGAATTTTTCGCCGTTAAAATGAATGAAAATGCCCCCTTAGTTAAAAGTAGATGTTGTTCCTTTGAATAGATTTTTTAAAACGCGTTTTTGTGATAAAGAGTTACGGTTATTATTTCGTATAAAGGATGTAGAATTCTTTTCCGGGTTAAAATAGCTGCGTAAAATAATCAAAGGAAAACGAGAAGTGTTATCGTGTGCTCCAGAATTTACAGTCATCGCGAAATTCATCAGTGACTACCACTTGTTAAATGAAATACCTCCACAATTAAAAATAAGTAAACGTTGTTCGTTTGAAAATATTTTGTAAACGTGTTTTGTGTTAAAAAAAAGTTACGGCTATTTCTTACCAAGGATGCAGAAATCTTTTCCCAGATAATATAATACACAAGTACAAAGGAAAATATTGGCTGCGTGAAATGCTCAGGGTAAACGCGAAGTATTATAAGGTGCTCCAAAATTTACAGTCATCGCGAAATAAAGGCCTTTTACGCAGTTCAAATAAAAATACCACCAACGTTGTTCGTTTGAAAAGAACATTTTAAATGCGTGTGGTGGTAAAAATTAAAAATAGTTCACGCGTAAAGGATACGATATTGCAGAATTCATTTTTCGGATTACATTATATAATAGCTGTGTGAAATACCCAAATTAAGCATGAAGTGGTATGAGGTGTTCTAGAAAGGGGTAAGCATCCTCCACCCTTCTTCACAACCCAAAGTTAATTGGAGCGCTAGACATAAATTGTAGATTTCGTAGAATGCAATGGCCACGTTTGAACTTTAGTTGTGTTAATTCAGTTCGTGATTTGCAGTGCTGCCGGATTTGAATTATTGTGAAGGGATAACAATCTAAATTTAAATTCGGATTTAAATTATTGTAAAAGAGTAACCTTCCTTGCATAAACACATTTCATGATTTGCAGTGATGTCTGATTTGAATTATTGTGAAGGAGTAACAATAAACCTAGTCGATATTCTGAAATCGTTGCCAGACAGGAAGCCTTCGAACGCTTCTATCCCCGTAATTGGGCGGGAGAAGGAATACCGCAAATGTGTTTACAATCTGCAGCAGACGACAGAAAATATCATTACGCGTCATATCCTGTCATGTGAGAAACGATGCAGATGTGAAACAACGAAGGGGCAGCTTTTCTCTCATGATGTGAAGAGCACATCACTTGGGTTGCCGTACACGTCATATCAAAGACATCACGACCGATTGGAGGTAGATTATTGGAGACTGAAATTGGATTTGCTTAAAACAAAAAAGAAACAAGTCAGAGACATTTCTACATCAACAGAAACAATAGAATTCCTCACCATGACGAACAGCGTCACGCCATCAAAAACAACCCGATCATCAAAAACAACCCGAACATCAAAAACGAAGAGTTCCGAACAACACTTCCTACCATTTCTGAATTCAGGCACACGATCTGCTCCACCGGAAGGTAAGGATGATATTGTCAATGTTCGTGGCAGAAATCATATTAAACCTGTCAGAGTTTCATTGCCTCTGGCACCAATGAAAAATGGATAACTTATAAACCCTTTCAGCATGCCAGATTACGGAAGTACAGCGAAAAATTGTAAATTAACAAAATGAGGGATGACATCAGTTGTTCTAGAAAGACTACGCTTGACCTGCATCGTTTACGGCCCCTGTTTTTCTTTGGATTCTTGGAACTACGGGATAATATTGGTTTGTTGCATTCGCTCTGAAAAAGGAAATTCGAATTCCAAATCACCAACGTTCAGTTAATAACTGTGTTTGTTTTAGGGGTATCCAGTAAGTTGTTTGACGCGATTGTCAGGCTTGAACGTTTCCTTCTTATTTGAAATGTAAAGAAAACTTGAATATAGAACACTAGTGATAATTGGGTTTTTTATTTGCACGGATTTAATAAATATACAGAATAAACTTGAACATCAATAAAGAAAACCACTATTATACATTATGCCAATCTGCCAATTGCAGGTCTTTCTTTAGGCCTGAAATGTTATCTAAATTATTAATTAAACATTAATTAACTTATCCAGACCACAATCAACTCTCGATGTCATTGCTAGCCTGCGATATTTACTAGATTATAATCCGATCTGCTACTCATGATTAAATAAAAAAATGGATAATCCGGTCTGTTTTTTATCGTACCGAATCTAGTAATGATGATCGAGGCTAGGCCCAAAATTCAATCGCTAAATTCTCGGTTCAGATGGATCAATTTGACTGAAATTTTCAGTAAATTCCCTTTACACTATCTGGTTTTTAAGTGTCAGCTCTTTATCTAATCTCCCATAACATATAATAAGTACCCATATAATCTGTTTTGTATTCCCTGTGCTTTTCACATTATACAGGCTAGGACACCGCCGCACTTTGCACACGCATGACTATACCAATTGCTTACATTTATAAACCCCCTTAAATGAAATTTAGAATTAGAGGTATAATATTCAAAACACACTTGGTGGATTTATTACCTCTTGGTTTATTGCGATAAAGATACATGTAAGAGTATTGTAACGTTACATGTAATAAACCGACAGGTAGTAACTCCAATGACAGTGTTATTATGGATGTCAGCACCGGAAGTAGTACCGTCCATCAAAAATATACCCAAGTAATGATTTATTAGGAAAGAAATAAAGAATAAGTGGGCAACACCCATGCTCGCCTATCTTCATAAATAATTAGGAATGAGATATGTTGTGTGTATCAATGGGCGTCCTCGCTGAAAGAATTCCCACCAGACGTCTCGAGTAAAATCTTAGTTCCACGTTACCTTATCGATGGTAAGAGAACCGTATTTCAACGTAGTATCGTGATTAAATTCCATTTTAACGACAAAAACTAACGTTTGTCCACATACTGCAGTTCGTAATGAATGTACAGGAAAACAATGCGGTAAGGTAAACAATTAGGTCACACCATTTCGCCCCTCACCATCACCAATATCAAAACAAAGATGGTCCGAGTCTCCATATATAAATTATCTCTTCGGTAAGATGTGTCCTATATTTGCATACTACTTTCACCGTGTCACTCACTACTGGCCCCGGTTTCACAAAGCATTCTCAGTCTTAAAACCCAACATTCATGCCCCGGTTTTACAAAACAATCCCACATTTAAGTTAAAAATTTACTCAATTTTCAGTCACTGTTTATGAGAAATATCTTTGATCCAGAAACACACAAATTTGCATACATTTTCTTATTGGTGTATTAGATATATTAAACCAGAAAATGTTTAATAAAGATCTATATTTAGTTAAAATAAGGCGGGGCCGGGTCTTTCTTTTCATTGAAATTCAGTGAATTCTTAACTTAAGTCTGAGAAGGTTTTCTGAAACTGGGGCCAGGTCTTTCGTTTCATTTAAAACGTTTCGATTTACCGAATGTCGTCCCCCTCGAGGGTTTAATTTTACTAAATTCAATACTATAGAAATTAGGTGGAGGTACTGTGTAACACTGTTTTCGTTTCTGAAGACTGCTGTGAACAGCAATAGTGTTACCGCGGAGACAGTTAATCAAGTAATCTCTGTTGCCTTCCTGGTTCGGTTCGGGATATAGGACTGGTTCCGCTTCGACTTTCACTATTCTTCTGTTCTTCTCTGCATATTTGAGTTGCATTTGTGCATCCATTTTGACCCTTTTGACAGCGCCGTGTATGCCCTTAAATAAAAGCAACAAAAAATACAAGAGTACTATACAAATCAGTTGTCGCAGACGGCTTGGAGTCGATGCGCAATCGTCCAAAGAACAGGCTAGAGAAGTTCCGTGTAGATCGCACCGGAATTGACAGTGTCTTGGGCTTTTTTGAAGAGCGTCGCCACAAAGTGAGAACATGTTCAAGAAGTTATTTAAACATACATTATGTAAGATTTTGATAAAGAGTTGACAGTGCTCGCTATAATAGTTAAAACAGATAGATAATGAAAAGGGAATATGTTGAATATTTCAGTAAAATTACTTTATTCTGAGCGGTGTTATTGTGCATTTGCAGAACAGCGTAGTGACAATTGTCATTGCGGAAAAGGTCTTGCTTAAATAATAAGTACAGAATAACGGCACATGGACACATAAACAGAAACCCAGAAGTCAAACCCGCGGACACGACACATCACATATTGAGATTAAATGTAATAAAAGAACTATTAAATTAAATGAATGGAGCCGGGGGAAGTGGGTGGTTAGCGTGCATCGCGCTGCACAGTCCCGGGTCTGCGGGAATACACATCTCACAGACAAAGAAACTAAACTCTCTGCAAGGGAGACAACCACAAATGCAAAACATGAAAAAGAGAGAACTTTCCTAAACAATGTATTATTCTAGCGTGATGTGTGATTAACAGAATTAGTACACTTGAGAAAAATGATTTCGACTTATTCAATTGGTAGAAAAGAGAGGAAACGCAAATCCCCAAAACAAGGAAGTAATCGATAGCGTTAGGTTATAGACTCTGTAAATACTTGAAAAATGGTCATTTGAATTTAATTACAGTTATTTACTGCATTGGAAGTGATACTGCCACCGTATTTAAAATACTACATAATTTTAGTTTTTAAACAATTATCACCATTTGATTATGGTCTTAATATTGAGCATCATATATTATCTGATGTTCAAGATATCGATGAATTAAATTATTTGGGCGATAACGAATATTATCCAAATCCGAAATATAATTTTATGTTACCTGAATAAATTGTAAACCATGTGAAATTTAACTTTACCTTTATTTCTTAATACAAATGTATAACAGAAATTATACCAACCTGCTCTTTGACTTGTTTGTGATACCTAGTTGGGGTTTGCGCCCTTCAGTTTAGTTTCTCAAATTTGGTTTCTTGTGATATCTTTTTGTAGGCCGTCAGCTTGTAGTTAATCCTCATATCTTTCTATGTTTTAAACAACTGGTTTTAGGTATCCTTTATCGTCCCTTCCGTCTGGGTTGTAAACAATTCTATAAGTTCTGTTTATGTGGACATACATCTAGATTTGTTTGGTACAGAAGTACAATCCTTACTCTTTTGCTCTCCATCTCTATCTTTCGGGTTTTAAAAAGAACTGTGGGTAGCAGTTTTACTTGTGAAACGATTTGGTATCATGCACTCTTCCTTCCGTCTGAGTTGTAAACAATTTTGGTGGATCAATCTTTGCGGACAGCTTCACAACTTAATCCTTTTCTCTCCAGCTCTGCCTTTCGGGTTTGAAAAAGAACTGTGGGTAGCAGTTCTTCCTGTGAAATGATTCGGTATCATGCACCCTTCCTTCCGTTGGGGTCGTAAACAATTTGGTGGATCTGTTTATCGGACAGACGGTTAGCTTCACAATCCTTAATCCTTCGTTTATACCGCAACAATGGGTACTTTTCTGAAAAGTGATAGCGCGCTTACTTTGGGAAAATGTCTCTCCCTTTGCGCTTCTGATGTCCAAACTCTTTGTGAATACTCATTTGTATATTGACAGCGATTTTTCACCAATGGTTACTAGTATATGGGTTAGTGTTGTGCATAATTGATAAATTGATTATATTTACGCCTGTAGTTACACGGTAAAAAAATAATAACGTTCTCGACACCGAGTTCAATGGGTATCGTGATCATTTAAAGCATTATGCGTTTATGCAGTGCTTGATTAACCATGAAGTAAAATAAGCACGTGCTTAGGGCATCGTGGTAATGGGGGCACCACAGAAAGTCTGCTTTGTTATATGCCAAATTTAAAATATATAATTAGAAATTAACTTTCATTTAGCTTAGGCAATCAAAACTAAAAAATACACAACGAACGTGTATCACATGTTCTAGAAATTGTTAGCATATCCAGCCCCGTACGCAAAGTTACAGCCATTATTAAGAGGCTTTTCGTAACCACAGTATTTAGGGTTATCAGGAGGGGAGGGTTTTTTACAGAATCCTCCACAGAAAGCACCGGCTAATGTTTCCTAACCCACAAGAGCATTGAACCCATAGCGGTTCCTATTAGCCTCGCAGTTGCCGGTCCATCGCTCTACCACTGAGCGATCGCACGGGTTAACCCAAATTTGTATTGGAACACTCTGTATAATAAGCAAGCACGAGAGTTAGGGTTCGCTCAGTATAGTTCAAGAACTGTCATTATTTCCAGTGTTTCATCAATGCCTCAAAGGTATGTACAAGGCAATCGTAATTCATAAAGGTGGCGCAGGGCAAGCGACGAAAAACCGAGGTCCCGTGTACACATTGGCGTGCACGAACTTGTGGGAGTTGGAATTGGGCAAAATTAGCACACTGTATGGCGTTTGGCCGTCATCGGAACAGTTGGACGTTAAACCCCATTTCATTTCTTTCCGTAATTCATAAATACAGTATTTAGAAGGTAATCATTATTCGTAAACACTGTTATTATGAATAACCTCTTCGCAGTTATTATTTTCTTAGTGTGTATTATGATTATCGCATTATTGCATTATTAGAACATCTGTCCACACTTTATCAGTGGTATTACAGTATGTTGCGATAATTACACCATACAATAGACTATAATAAATAATTACCCCATACCATTGACTATAATATATAATTAACTCTTGGTGAATAGACGATAATCAGGTGTTAAAATAATCGATATATCCAAACATTTGTTAAACCAATAAATTGATTTTATGGCTGTAAAAATCCTGTGGGTGCCTTCCCTAAAGTTAAAAAAGAGCAATGATTAATTACATGCTAAAATTCTTTATCGTCAGTTTCAAATGATATCCCTTGATTATCGTCCCTTGAATAAGAAATCATTTCTTTAATCAATTTTTAAAGGATCTAAATCTCTATTCTTTGGCAACTAGAAATGGTCACAAATGGGTCGCAACGTATATAATAATGTAATATGAATGTATGTATATAAACTGATTTACTCAATCGTTACTGTTTTTACTTTAATTTCTAATAATTTATGTTCGGCGACATACGCGAAGAGTCCAAATTGAATGGTAGTCTTTGGCGTCTGGTTATTCCAGTCTATATCGGTTGTATTCTCGTGTGGGATATGTTTAGCCTTGTTCATCGAGTCTCTTCATTAAATATGGCGTTCGAAAGCATCCTGGCACGCGATTCGTGTGCCAATTTTAAAATGTTCATTTTGTCTTGAATATTGGATAACAGAAGCCCATATTTTCACGGTAAGATAAAAACATCAATGTTGATTTAACTTGACCAATAAGTGGTGTTTGCAATGTGGAAGACTGGATGATATGGAGTTAAAGACTTGTCTCTTTTAATAGAAATTAAAGAGAGAGAGAGAGAGAGAGAGAGAGAGATGTCATTGTAGTTTGTCATACGCAGGTTTGTCTTGTCGGTTATATTTTGTGTGTGGTGCTATTGTTAGGATTGATCGTTTTAAATAATATTTGGAACAATAAGAGACTTAGACTTGTCTCCTTTAATAGAAATTAAAGACTCAGCTTCTTTAATCATACTGTCAATTGTACATATTCGTTCAGCAATTTTCCCCAGTTGTACGTGACAAGGAGTAGGGTCGCCTGTCCAACCTCGTGGGTTTTCTCCGGGTCCTCCGGTTTCCTGCCACTGCTAAAGACCCCTACGCGCAAGCGAATTATGGAAATAGCTCTCCCTCTCTCTCTCTTGTTCAGTAATTAAAACAGTTCAAGCACCGTCTTTAACACTGTCTTATTTATCTCTTGATAACGTCGTCTACTTTAAACACACGGTATTTCGGTTTCATTTAAATTAAGAAACTATATAGATGATTATGTTTTTACTCCATGTAAATGAATTGAAATAGGGTTAACTTCCGAGTAACCGGATTAATAAAGACGGACAAACAACAAACACTGTAATATGAGGCGCTACGGCCTACTCTTATTTCGATTTCAACTATCAACGGTGGGCGCCAATGTGTACACGGGACCTCGTTTTATATCGCCCCATCCGAACCCTAATACTAGACCTGGTTGTTGAGATAGCATTCCACTCTCTGAGCTCCCATCGGGCCCTTTACTTGATGTAAATATTGCACAGTATTTGTTTTATGAATTAATGATTATGACATTCCTGTTTTAAAGTAGCAATGCGTCAAAAATAATTTATAATTGGTAATAAACAAATAAAACTCTGAAAGAATTTTATAAAATAATGTAGATCAATTAAATTTAGTATTTGTAGCTAGCGGATACAAATTAAATGTAGTTCCAAGGTTCGCACAGAGGTGTGAAGTCCATTGAAAATAATATACACTTGAAAAGAACGGTAAAACTAATTAAATTTTGTTTCTTCAAAATTCATATTGTCGTTCACGCTAAAAAGTGAAGTATTAATTATAAACATTATATTTCTTTGGTTTGATATGGTCGCAACATTTACATGGAAGATCGGGGCATTTCAAAACATAAAAACAGGTTGCCAGGCAACGACACATATGCCCATAGCAGCTAAGTCGTCCGGGCAGTCGACAAGGGTTGTCGCATATTTTTCCTTTTGTTAGTAATGAAACATTTTCAACACACTAAAATATGATTTTAAGTAATTATCAGAAATCAGTAGAATCTTTTGCGCTTCTAGTTCTGTCCAATGCTAACATTTCATATACAAAACCGTTAATATCATGGATTTAGCTGTTGAATTTATCAAAATTCACCGAAAATCAATGTACTTGTTCGTCGCATGACCTTAAACTCTGTGTATAAGTCAATCGAATCATAACTTTGGCCCACAGAGCATCCACAAGATTTTAAAAAGTAACCAAGAGCTATAACTCTGGCTGTAATTATTGTAAATCCTTGAAAATCAACAGAAGTGTTCGTCGCCTGACCTTAAACACTGTGTATAAATTCACAGTGAATTGGGCATTAACTTTAGCCTATACAGTATCCACACAATATTTCAAAGTGATCAAGGGCCATAATCCTGGCAATAATTGCCAGAACTCGTTGAAAATCAATAGGAGTCTTCGTCTCATGACCATAAATGATGTGTATTAATTTCAAGTCAATCTGATACCACCTTTAGCAACTACAACGGCTAACAAAACAGATATGTCCGTTTCGGTTGTGTTGGTAGTTCCCAAAACAACCCCTGGAATTTTCCATTCAATTCTTTCATGTTTTTCTACTTTTAAGTGGCCCGAATCCAATAACACTGGATTGTCTGAATCAATCTGTACAAATATGAATTCGTTAGCATCATACTTAAATTTAGCACATATATTTAAAATCAGATTCTTGGATTAACATTACATCTTTATTTTTGTTACGGTTTGAATTATCCCGCGTCAGCCGAGATTAATGGGGAGAAAGTTTTAGGGACATGTCTCATACACCGTTCCAGATATAAAAAATAAAATAAAACCAAGTACGAACAATCCAAACCATTAGACAAAAATTCGAAGTCCTAAAAACACGGTATAGGCAAAATAGTGTAATTAGCAAATGGACTGTTCACCGTGTACAAAAAAAACCACACATCAACCTATTGTACTAGTTGGTCTAATTAAAAAATTATCAAATTTCATCATATTTATGATTCTATGCAATCCAATTTGAAACAGTTTTCAAAGGCGCGGTATGTTGATAGCCGAACCTTTTTGATTATTATTCATCAACAACACACGGTTAGTAATAAATGGTTTACAACCGGTAGTATCTAACTGGAAACAATTTTCGCAGCTCTGTGTTTGTATTTTATCCACAATCGAAAAGTGTCATTACTGCTGGCTAACTAATTGGTTAAACATCCTGTCCTGTTAGCAGAGATAACATTGTGTAAAAAAGCGTGATTAATCACTTGTATTATTCTCTTGCTTTTACATTTTGAATGCTGAATTTAGGAGACATTCTGGAATTGTCACGTACAACCGGGGAATCGAAACCACGCCAGTTGATTCAGTAACAGATCTTATGATACAACGCGCACGCGCTAACCATTCCCCCCCCCCCCGAGATAAAAGTCTAAAATCAAACTGGAAATTGGTTCAATCGTGTCCTATTGGTTTGCTGTTGATGGTATACATGGAACCTAGATTGGGACCTAGATTGTTCATCTCATCTGACAGGACAGATGCCCTTTCTTGCCGGCTTAATCGCCTAACACCAAGGGCAGGCCAGTCTGGAATATCCATTTAAAAGAATTTTTTCTCATCTACCATTATTGACCTAGGTTCCACGCGTCAGGAATACCGATGCGAGACTGTGAAAAAAGCTAATAATTCGTTTGGGGCGCTTAGCTAAGGTCCATCCGCATCCAACCCGGGTGCAGATCTCTCTACCCGCTTCACTCTCACACCCAAACCTTGGCCAAAGAGACGAATGCTATTATGTCACCCCCAGAAACCAGTCAATGAGAATCATTCTCATTGACCGCGAGGAGTTCAGAAAGGCCCTGCCAATAAAAATTGTATAGTTTGAATAAGCTTCCTGATTTGTTTTACCATGTAAATTTCATCTCTGTATACACATCCTTGATAACACCGAACATGAAAATGTCAGATGCTTCAAGTACAATCACAAGTCGATCTTGGTCTTCATTGGTTTCTGTTTGTATTTGATCTGATCTACGGCACTGTAATTAAAAAATATTTTGTACCTTCCCTTAGATGGACCGACTATTCTGTTAGGTTGGGACTAGTTTGAAGCTACATGGGAGCATATTGCCATGCCTTTAATGTTCCCAATAATTAATAATTGTTATCATTAACAGCAACAAGAGGAATAACCCACACGCCCTGGACTTCGCCTTTTATACACGTAAAGAGATGGGTTGTGTGCATTACCTGCCAACAGATAATAGTCGTATTTAGGGAGCAGAGAGCCTTTGGGACATAGCGGAGGGTTTTTTGTCAGTTTAATGAACAAAACATATATGTTAGGACATATTGAACATTCCCAGTTTTCCCATTATAGAGACTTGTTAGTGCAAGATGTGACTTGATTCTCATGAATTATACACATTCTGGTTGTGCATCGAGATGTTTTCTGTTGTCCAGTGTGCCGGACATCACCAGCTTGGATATCCTAGTGAAAGCAAAGAATTCAAATCAGTTTACCCTATAACTTCGATTTGAAGATGCCAAACTTATCATCCACAACTGATTAGCGGAAACCACGTGGACAAATACCGCGCAGGAACTGTTTCGGACGGTTATGAAACAAAGAATTGTACTTGCACCGTAGGCCTAAATCGTTAAAATCCTGTAATCAGAAGAAATAATATTTGAGAACATTTCTAGAACAGCATTGTCCTCTCCCAATTTAAATACCTGTCTGTTTATTCCCCACTCAGAAGCTTAATGATGTGGCCTGGCACTGTCTGATTAAATACATACAGCAAGCGGGATACAAAATCGATTTATATTCATAAAGTTTTTAATTTGTCGATAATGCCATTAACATGAAATCGACAGTGTTCGTTTAACAATAGGTGACAACACCTTCGTTTTATTTCAATGGTAAACAAAAGACAGTGACGTGCGTGTCTTATGGGCTGTTTCAGAGAACTGCTGGCAGGTAAGTCATTTATCGTTTTACATTACAAGTTAGATAGTAAAGTTTGGGTTATTCATTGTTGACGAATTCATTTTTATCTATAGGCAAGAGTTTTTATTTGTTCAATATGTAAGATTTCGACGATTATTATTGGAATTGATGTCCCCACTCACATGCTCTTGTCCTGAATGACTACTACTTTGAATTGATTACGAAACGTAATCATGGGTCTTATCTTAAAGTCTATGTGCTTCATTTAAGGGAACGGGGGCCTTAGGGCATTTACGGATTCAATTAGTCCCACTAGTGGGTCTCACTATGCCCAAAAGTCCGTTCCCCACTGGCAATCACTTGCAAACTACACTATCAGTACAACATTCGTCCAATGCAGTTCGCAGGCGCAATATAGCCCGGCTGGTGCTGAAGTATCATTAAACAACAGTTCTTTCATTCAATGAAGCTCAGTATATACCAAGATATAATCTGATGACAAATTGTCAACGATAAAAACGAGATATGGTCAAAAGCCAGGGCCCTCTATAATCTTTCCTAGCATCTTTTAATGAGGGGGGATCACGTGGCTAAATGGGTAAGACGCTGGCTCGCTAACCTGGAGGTCGGGTGTTCGATCCTTGCATTGGCCGAGAAAGTTCATCCAGATTTTCCGGCGTGGTTTCCCCTTGTCAGTGATGCAGGACGGAGAGCCTGACAAGGACAGCTGTCTAGTCGTTCGGATGGGACGAAAAACCGAGGTCCCGTGTACAGATTGGCGTGCACGTAAAAGATCCCTTGGCAGTTGGAATTCGTTATAATAGTGGGCCGTAGCGCCGCTGCCCGGGCAAAATTTCCCTCATAGCACACTGTATGGCGTATGCCCGTCTTCATTAGCCCAGTTTAGGAGCAGAACAGTAGGACGTTAAACCCCATTTCATTTCATTTCATTTCTTTTAATGAGTCGCTTTGTAATCAGATTGAATAATTTAAGTAAATGTTAAATAAATATTACGAGTATATATTAGCGTGGATTAAACAAACTGCGGAAAAATTGAAATTTACCAAAAAGCGCAACTGCCACACCAAAGCTGGCTTATTTACTTAGTTTTTAAGTTGTCATCAGGAATGACCGATTGGTTACAATGACAAAACAAACAACTTCACGGCCAACTAGTATCTTTTCATCTAAAAATAGACAAACGGTCTTATTACAATTCGACATTCCCTCTTATATTATAGAGAACGAATCAATCTTTAATTTTTTAACTTTCTGATGAGCTTAATCCGTGTAACCCACGAAGACCTTAATATATCACAATTATTGGTACGGTATTTTGGCTAATAATAACCGGGCACTTGCTCTCCACCCCGTCATCATTTTTATGCGTAGTAATTTTCCCCTGTGTGCGTATCTTTACTTACATATTACAACATACCGGGCGAAATAGTTATACATTATTTTGGCAAGTTTGCCTCTCGTTTAGTCTCATTGTCCTGTAATCTGGAAAAATGACCAAAGTAAGTATACATTTGATATCTCTTGCTGCATTTGTCCTAAATGCCCGACTCTTGCAGTAACCTTAATTATGGGGAGACTCAGAACAATAAACCCGTGTTTTTGTTAGTTTTTGCCAATCCTCACAAAGATTCCATTTCAAGACTAACTTTATCGAAAGTTGTATTATTTACCTTTCCGGGTATATATACACAATCTGTCTTCAGAACAATTCGTATTTTACTTTCAAATTATCATTTGATCTGTTACAGGTTTATTCAACGGAAGCGATGGAAAACTTCAACAACACGCTTCTCCAAGAAAATCAAACATTACTGGTATCTAATGATGACGCGGAAGAGACCGATATAGAACAATTCCCGTTCGGCCCAATTGTTGGTGCCGTAGGTAGCATTGGCTTGATTGGAAATATTCTGATATTTTTCATGACCTTTCATAAGAACATATCTCAACATTCCTATGCTATTTATCTCCGAATCACAGCCATCTCAGATACCATGGTGTTACTCCAAACAGCAACTGAAGATATCCTAGATCATCTGGACCTCATAGAGTCTTTTCGTCTTATGTCTTTTAATTTCTGTAAAGTATGGCTGGTGTGTTACTCGTTGTTCCGAACTACTTCACCCTGGTTTGTTGTAGCTTTATCCTTAGATCGATGTATTGCTATTTGGAAACCGTTACATAAAAGTCGATACTGCTCAAGGAAGGCTGCTTGGGGGACGTGTTTGATTGTTTTCTGTGTAGAATTTATCGGAAACATGGCAATAAACTCTGTGATTTTTAGAGAAGAACAAGACAACATGACAATCTGCGAAGACAAAATGGACAAGGAAACACTAAACATAAAAACGTACTATACCCTGCTTGTACAATCTGCACTGCCGTGTGTAATACTATTGATACTCAACATTATGGTAGTGATTAAGATCAAGCAAAGTCTTAGCTTTAGACGATCCTTTAGCACAAGTGAGAGAAGCAATAACACAACCACAATACGTACAACACTTCCGCTGATTTTGGTTTCAGCTCTGGCGTTGATGACACTGTTACCTATAGCCATAACTGAGGTGTATGAAACAATCAATATATTGTCCCAAGGAGAGGAATATGAGGAATCTGCCAAAAGGGAGACAATAGACACTGTGTGGTCAATTTGCAACATTATTTATTTGATTAACTTTGCTCAAAATTTCTTTATTTTGATAGGAAGTTCAAATCAGTATAGGCGTATCTTGTGCGATATAGTTTGTAATTTCCGGTTCCGTGCTGTAAGACCAACGATTCCAAACTGTACTCCAACTACAGCAAACAATGAATTAAATCACATTTGAAAAAAAATTGGCAACGTGATATAAACCTAAAAGACCTGATAAGTAATATACAGTCCCACCACATCATGGGGGATTGGGCGGTCTAAGGGTCTAATTCATGCGCTTCGGATCATTAGATCTGTCATTGAGTCAGGTGGTCTGCTTTCAATTCACCGCTTGTACGTGACAAGGAGTGTGGTGACAATTATCTTCGTTTGTTTTTGTTTTATTTTACTTCTTATTGTATTTAATCTGTGAAAACGGCTTCAGCACATGCCTTTAGAATAAAACCAGTGATTGTTTCCCATAAACATTGTGTTAATTATAATAATAATGGACATTTATAGAGCGCCAGCATTCAGCTAGATTAGCTGCTTTGATGCGCCGTTACATTATTCATAATAGCCGAGAAAAAAGAAAAGAAAATTAAATAATGTTACATTGGAATAAAGTTGAAAGATCACACTGGGGAATCACAAAATATTCGTTAAAAGTTTTTAGTTTATTTTTGAAAATGTGTATGTTGTCTGCACTTTTCAGTTCAAGTGGAAGTTCATTCCATAGTGGCGTAGCAGCCGCTTTAAAAGTTCGGAGATCAAGATTACTTTTACTTTTGGTATAACCAATCGATTCTGGTTCTCTGAACGAAGGCGTCTGGTTGGGTGGCACTGTTGTAGCAGTAGAGTAGGGAGAACAGTATGTGAAACATAAGATTTTGAATTTAATGTGAAATTCTAAGGGCATCCAATGCAGTTCTTTGAGTACAGATGTAATACAAGTGAAAGGTTTTGATCTGGAAACAATTCTTGCTTCTTAGTGCTGAATACGTTTTAATGATCGAAGACATTTTGCCGGAAGTTTGATCAGAAGTGAGTTATAGTAATCTAATTTTAAGGTGATAAATGCATTTACTATGAGTTTCGTTATTTCGAGGTTTAGGTATTTTCTGATTTTGCCAATTTGGTAGATATGAAAGTTACAGGATTTGTTTGCGTCTGATACATGATCTTGCATAGAAAGAGTGGTGTCAAATGTGACTCCGTGGTTTTTAACAGTTTCTCTGACGGATATAGCACAGTCTCCAACATTAACACCGTCATCCCCGATTTGATTTAAAATATGTTTTGTGCCGAGTTTTATAAGTTCAGTTTTATCATCATTTACTTTTAACGGGTTTGATTTGATCCAATGACCAATTCCAGCTACACAGTTTTCCACTTTGGCTTTTGCAAATGTCTCAGTAGATGGTTTGAAATGAAATTAAATGGAGTTGTTTAACGTCCTACTGTTCTGTTCCGAACTGAGCTAATGAAGGCGGGCATACGCCATACATTATGTATAAGCGAAATTGTGCCCGGACAGGGAATTCCAAGTGTCAAGGGATCTTTTACGTGCACGCCAATGTGTACACGGGACCTCGTTTTTTCGTCCCATCCGAACGACTAGACAGCTGCCCTTGTCAGGCCCTCCGTTCTGCATCACTGACAAGGGGGAACTTTCTCGGTCAATGCAGGGATCGAATACCCGACCTCCAGGCTAGCGAGCCAGCGTCTTAACCACTTAGCCACCGTAACCCCCAGTAGATGCTTTGAATGCGATATAAAGTTGCGTATCGTAAGTGTACAAGTGGAAGTCAAGTCCCTGATTTGAAATAAACAATAATGGTCCAAGAACGGGCCCTTGTGGCACTCCATATTTTATGATAGTGGCATTTGATTGAATTCCGTTGACGGATAGAGTTTGTGTTCTAGAGGTCAGGTAAGATCTGAACCAGTGCAGTGCTGTGTCTGTGATTCCGAAACGGAACTGGGGTCGCTCTATTGGGATTTCATGATCCACCGTGTCAAATGCGGCGCTCAAGTCAAGTAGGAGAAGATATACACTGGTTTTATTGTCGATATGGCAAAGACACCAATATATACTCGACGCAAAGCTGTCTCTGTACTGTGGTGTGACTTGTAGGCAGATTACAATATGCTGTCGATGTTTTGACACTTGATGTGAGCTTTCAATCGTAATGAGACTATCTTCTCAATTAGTTTAGATACAAATAACATGTTGGAAATGGGTCTGTAGTGTTAAAGAATTTCTTGACCAAGTGTGGGTTTCTTTAAAAGTGGCGTAACAACGGCACGTTTAACAATTTGAGGAAAGTCATCTGTTCTCATTGATGTGTTAATAATAGTTGTAATACAAGGAAGCCGTTCATCAAGACATTGTTTCAGAAGTCACGTTGGGATTGGATCGAGGCAATGATGAGCAAATGACCCTCTTTATCTCTTCTGTAAAAGTTGGAGTAAAGGACCCCAAGCAAACGCCACTGATTTGGAAGCGTCACCGACTCGATCGTGCGTTTTATTATCATCCAAGATTGGACGGATGATTTCTTCATTATTGGTAAAGTTCTCCAAGTTCCTCATTATTCGGATAAGATAGGAGATTTCGCTTGTTTGGTCGTTTAAGCAGTTTATTCACAATATTAAATGTTTCTTTGGTATTACTAGCACTGTTCTGTATTGAATCTCGAATGAAATCATATTTAGCAGTTTTTATAAGTTTACTTGTTTTATTCCTAAGGTCCCGAGATCTATAGACTTCTAGCCTGGATTGTCGCAATCTTTTTTCAGATTTCTGACGTTCCCATTTTGATTGGGAAATATCTTCAGTGAAGCATTTTGAGTTTGGTCGAATAACAACTGATTTTTTTTATGCGCGTGTTTGATCAATATATCTTATGGGGCGTGGCTGTATAGGTTAACTTGAGCATTAACATATGTTTCGTGTTCTATTGTGTTTAGTATTTTAGATGATGGGATGTCGGGAGAGAGAGAGAGAAATGGGGTTTAACGTCCACTCGACATAAACTAGGTCATTTCTGGACTAACATATGGTTTAATTTTATTTCAATAATTCGCTTGCGCGTAGGGGTCTTTAGCAGTGGGAGGAAACCGGAGGACCCGGAGAAAACCCACGAGGTTGGACATGCGATCCTACTCCTTGTCACGTACAACCGGGGATTCGAAACCACGCCAGTTGACTCAATGACAGACTTTATGATACAGCACGCACATGCTAACCATTCGGTTATCCACCTCCCCCCCCCCCCTCAATGGGATGTCGGTCTTACACAGGGTGTCTGAATTGTCGGTATTCCATAGTGCTCTGTTGATATATAGACTTATTAAAGTACTAACAAACGACAATAATCGATTTCTCTTTTATCTCAACAACACCTTTACGGTATTTCCAGCTTATCCACCAATTTATAACGAACGGCAATCTTATCATTAGTCGAGATTCACAATACCGAGGCTAAACATTCCGGGTTTATAAACAAAGATGGCCGCGCCCAAGGACAAAGAAATGGGTCCTCAGTCGCTATCAGATTTCAAGGCTTTGACCGTGAAACGGCTGAAATATTGGCTTAAAAATGAAAATGCAAGTATTGAAGGGAACAGGGCATCATTGGTGTCCAGATCTTTTGCGCAATTTACATCAAAATTAACATCTAAAACGGAGGTGGGTGAGGGGTGGGCTTCGACGGAACCTCCATCTCAGGCAACTGTCATGAGCGATGTTATGGGCAATACATTTTCCGATTTGATACTGTTTGCTAGCAAAGTGGAGTGGAAGAATGACCTAAGAACGCTGCCGAACGTAAAACTTTCACCGGGTTAGGTTGTTCAAACTAAGAAATGTGGAAATGCGTCTATGAAAGGAACTGCATATAAGAGGTGGGGGGGGGGGCATACGGGGTTTTCAAAGAGGGACATATAAAAATATTGCACACAGATGTGATGGGATGATTTTTGTCCGAAACAAAGTGATAACTTTGATGCAGAAAGTCAAATATAACGTCATTACAGTATTCCTTTCCAAATTACCAATGGAGATGTAAAAGTATGCGCTTGTGATTATCCAGCCACCCGATTAGATTTATTACATACTTCGAGAAGGTATTTGTTGAGTAATAAAACCTTCTAGTAGTTTATCGAGGGCTGGTCGTCCTTACCGCACGGTACAAATAAAACCTTCTAGTAGTTTATCGAGGGCTGGTCGTCCTTACCGCACGGTACAAATAAAACCTTCTAGTAGTTTATCGAGGTTCGGGTGCTTCCGGAGTCCAAAATGGCCGCTTTATATAAATGAGAATTTTGGGGATAACTAACCCGAACCCTAACCCTATTTAAAAGACTGAACTTGGGTCTAATTTAGTTTTTACTTCTCTTAAAAGGGTTAGGGTTAGGGTTCGGGTTAGTATTCCCCTAAATACTCATTTGTATAAAGCGACCATTTTGGTATGAGTTCTGGCTTGTTCTGGAGCTAATTAAAGATACATTATGTGAGATTAGATAAAGAGTTGGTAGTTCTCACTATAGTAGCTAAAAACTAGATAATGTAAAGGGTATTTGCGAAAAATTTCAGTCAAATTGATCCACTCTGAACCGAGATTTTAGCGATTGAATATTGGGGCTAGAGTCGATCATCATTACTAAAGTCAGTAGGATAAAAAAAACATAGTGTCGATTATTCTTTTTTGACTTAATTATTAATCGAAGTCGAACAGCAAATCGGAACCTAATCCAATAAACATCGCAGGCTAGCGATGCCATCGAGAGTTGATTATAGTCTGGATCAGTTAATTAATGTCTAATTAATAATTTAGATAACAGCAAATCGGAACCTAATCCAATAAACATCGCAGGCTAGCGATGTCATCGAGAGTTGATTATAGTCTGGATCAGTTAATTAATGTCTAATTAATAATTTAGATAACATTTCGGGCCTAAAGAAAGACCCGCAATTGGCAGATTTAGCTCTTGCATAATGTATGTTTAAGGGATAAACAGGACTAAACATGCGACAGATAGTAGTAGTTATAGCAAAAGTGTAGGGGTATTTTTATATAATGCTAAATTTAGACTCCATGTCTAATGGATACATATACCTTTGATAACCTGATCAATATATTCAGTACAGGTGTAATAATGTATACTAAGTCAGTATTTCGAGACTTGCAGCTGTCTTTAATACAAGCCATAAGAATTGGGGTGGGAAGATTTACCCAATACTACCCAATACCAGAGAGAGAGAGAGGGGGAGGGAGAGAGAGAGAATGGGTTTAGCGTCCACTCGACACAAACTAGGGCATTTCTGGACTAACATATGGTTTAATTTTATTTCAATAATTCACTTGCGCGTAGGGGTCTTTAGCAGTGGGAGAAAACCGGAGGACCCGGAGAAAACCCACAAGGTCGGCAGGCAACCCTACTCCTTGTCACGTAAAACCGGGGATTCGAAATCACGCCAGTTGACTCAATGACAGGTCTTATGATACAGCGCACACGTGCATAATGTTATTGCTGAGATGGAAATAGCTGTAAACATGTATATAAAAAAATGATGTATCCAATGTGAATTTACATGAAAACATTAGTTCAGCTATAGAGCTCGAAACAAGGACACAATAGCAGTCAAACATTTGGTGTAGTTTATATGATATTGTTCTAACATCTTCAAGTTTTGGAAGGACAACTAAATGTTCAAAAAAAAACCTGACAATGTTTTACGTGCTATTTTGTATAGCGACATACGTCGCCATGTTCCTATGTGCATGTTCCATGATCCTACGTCGTCATACACGTGCTCTACCATCTAGCATGTACTAGAGAACGCGAATCTCATCAGAACAGTGAAGTGTTATACGCCCACATGGAAATGTAGTTCCGTCCGTCCGACGGTCCGTCGGTCCGGCGTCCACAATGTCTTCTGAACACTCTACAGACTACATTGATCATCTTAAAGTTTTGAAATTGATATATGTTATGAACATTAGTAAGATGAAGAATACTATTTAATTTCAATAATTCCCGTTAATTTCTTCTGGAGTTACGAACCATGTTTTACTTTGTTGCACCTTGTGAACGCTCTGATGACAAAAGTTATCATCCGATCTGTATGAAATTTATATGCATTATTTGAATTAGTGAAATGAAATTTCAACAATTTCTGTAAGTTTCTTCCAGTTTATAGAACCTTTTGAACTCTCAAACGACGGAAATTATAATCTGATCTGTATGAAATAGTCTTGTAAATGCTCTCCATTACCTACAAAATAGTAAATATGCGACAACCCTTGTCGACCGTCCCGACAATTTAGCTGTTGTGGGCGTATGTTTCGCTTTAACGCCAATATACCATAATGGGATCGGAAATAAAATCTGGTTTAACGTCCTACTTTTCTGCACCGACTGGGCTAATGAAGACGTGCATACGCCGGGTCCGGGGCACTATGGACTAATCGAATTCCAATTACTGTCAAGGGTTGTTTATAGTCTACACAGGTTAAACATACATGGGATCTCGCGTTTTCATCCTATCCGAACAACTAGATACTTTTCCCGGTCAGGCATTTCGCCCCGCGTCACTGACTAGGGGAAACCGCACCGAAAAATAACCAGAAACTTTTTCAGCCAGCAGATGGATCGATCCCGACATCTATAGAAACCACACCGGACAATGATGAGAAACGTTCTCGGTCAACAGCTGGAGAGATCCCGAGCCAGCGTCTTACCCAATGAGCCAACGCGACTCCCTATTTAATCTTACGAAAGACCGAAGGCCATACACGTACCAAGCAGTGTCAACAATCACCTGTATTGCTGTAGTATTAATTTTATATATGTCAAGGTATCGACCCAGATAATCACAAATATTTCACAATAATGTATTTGTTTAATTTCACAATTCAGACCTAAAAACCCAGGTCAGCAGTTCAAAAGATAAAGAAAAATGGGGTTCAACGTCCACTCGACATAAATTAGGATATATATTTTTTTTTGAAACAATATTTTTATTCACAGGATACCGAAACAAGCCAAAGGCTTATATAAATCGGCTTACCAAAAGCAAGATACATAAATGATATAAACATATATTATAGTTATCAATATACATGTATATGGAGTATTAAAGTACATATATAATAAGATTACAGGAAGGATATAATAACGTTTTAGCTAGCATCGGGACCAAGAAGGGGTCGATACTCGACTGCTGAGTTTAAGTTCGTTACCTCAAAATCATACGCGGCTATTGTAACGTATAACCGACGTTGGTGGGTGGGCGGGGCGGAGATCCAATGTACAATAATTCACTTGCGCATAGTGTTCTTTAGCAGTGCGTTTTAGATCGTAAGGTCTGTCCTCAAATCAAGTGGCGTGTTTCGATTCCCCGCTTGTACGTGACAAGGAGTAGGGTCGTATGTCCAACCTCGTGGGTTATCTCCTGGTCTCCCCCGCCCCCCCCCCCCCCACAACTGCTTAGAGACCCCTCCTAGTATGCGAATTATTGAAAGAATTTTGAACCACATGTTAGTCCAGGATTAAATTGAAGTCAAGTCAAAACGGTGACAATAATTCGCATGTTTGTTTTTTTCAAAATGAAAGTACGAGAAAACATGTGTTACCCCACCACCCCCACTCCCTGCTTCTGGACACGCGCATGATATTATTAAACTTTCGTATCTCAAATATTATCACAAGCTAATATTTTGTCAAGTGATCTGGTAATACTCTAATATTTGATTAACCACCAAGCCATGGTGTTTCGCAATAATCCCATCGTATAAATACTCTCAAATTTATTTTACTCTCAAATTTATTTTACTTCTCTGAGACGATTCACATCTTATTCCGTGGTAAGTACATTTTTACTGTATTTTGGTGAAGCCGCGATGGCCCAGCGACCATGGCGCTGACTCCTTGATTTGAAGAGGAAATGACGCTGACATGAATTTTTTTTAATGATTTACTGTAAACATCGGGTACACCAATTACGTTTTCTAATTACTCCCCGTCTTCATCAGCCGGGTCCAGTCGGTGCAAAAAAAATAGGACGTTAAACCCCATTTCGTTTCATTTATATTCTCTTAATGTATTTCATAGCTACAGTATTCACATTCTATTGGTATGTTGTTAAAACGCTTAATTAAACATACATTATGCAAGAGCTAAATCTGCCTATTTCAGGTCTTTCTTTAGGCCCGAAATGTTATCTAAATTATTAATTAGACATAAATTAACCTATCCAGGCCATAATCAACTCTAGATGGCAGCGCTAGCCTGCGATCTTTAGTGGATTGTAAGCCGATTTACTGCATAACTTTCCTTCTCGATTAAACGATTAAATCAATAACCGAGACTATGCTGTTTATCGTACTGACTTTAGTAATGATGACCGAGGCTTATGGGAATTTCAGTCGCTTAATTCTCGGTTCATAGTGGATCAATTTGACTGAAATGTTCAGCAAATTCCCTTTACATTATCTAGTTTTTAACTATTATAGTGAGAACTGCCAACTCGTTATCAAATCTCCCATAATGTATCTTTGATCTACTTTTAAAAACAACCGCAAACTGATTAAAACACAGATCCTATTTCGTTTCGTTTTTTTTTTTATAGTTCAAAATTTTGTTTTACTTGTCTTCACAACACTAGGGTCTGGAAGAATTGTTATATTTACGGCATTTTGGTTGAAGTGAGGGATAAGCCAATTTAACAGTCTTCGACATTGAAAACATGAATTATTTGTCAATTTAAATCAACATTGATGTTGTGATCTTACCGGGAAAAGATGGACCTCTGATATCCAGTATTTAAGACAAAATAAACATTTTACCGTTCGTGTACCATAATGCGTTTCAGCGCCATTTGTAACAAGGGACTCGAAGAACGAGGCTAGACATATTCCACAAGTCATATCAAACGGTGACGTCATATTCTTATCTGGAGAGCATACGCAATAAATTCTATCGGTGTAGACTAGAATAACCAGACGGTAGAGGCTGCCATTCGGTCGAAACTTCTGGCGTATTAAGCCGAACATAACTGATTTAAAATTAGAGTAAAAACGGAAACGATTGAATGTAAATCAGTTTATATACATTCATATTAATTTTATATGCGTTGCGACCCATTTGTGTCAATTTATAGGTCCCAAATATTAGCGGTTTAGATCCTTTAAGCTTACTTATCTGGTCCCTTGTTGTTTATCTGTTATGTGAATGACATGATCATTAGCATACCTGCCCCTTGTAAATTAATCTCATATGCTGACGACAGTGCAATCCTGTTTTCTCATCCAAATCCTGAAATAGTATCTTTAAAACTTAGCGAAGCTTTAAAGGCTTGTTCAGACTGGTTAGTAGACAACAATTTATCCCTCCATTTAGATAAAACTGAATGCGTGTTATTTGGCCCAAGTAGAAAACTAAAGAAAACTAGTAGTTTTGAAATAGTGTGTAATGATCATGTCATTCAGGCAACAGATAGTGTAAAATATTTAGGTCTATATATTGATCATTGTCTCTCTGGTGAATTAATAGTTAATAATATTATTAAAAAGGTCAATACCAGATTGAAATTTTTATATAGGTATAACAAGTCTTTAACAAAGTATACTAGGAAATTATTAACCAATGCTCTTATACAATGCCACTTAGATTATGCATGTTCAGCTTGGTTCTCAGGCTTAAACAAGAAGCTGAAGAACAAACTACAAATTATTCACAACAAAGTTATCCGATTCATACACGGCTTAGGTCCCAGAGATTCAATTACCCAAAATTTGTACAAAGATTTAAATAGTTTAAATCTTGATAATAGAGTCAAACAACTGCAACTGAACCATGTTCACAAAATCTTTCATAATGTGTCTCCGGTGTACATGAAAGCCAATTTTCGCTTAGTGAGGGATGCTCATCTACATAGTACTAGATCAAGCATATATAATTATGTTGTACCAAAATGCAAAAATAATACCCAATACTCAACTTTCTACTTAATTCATGTCGGGGTGGGGGGGGGGGAGTGAATAGTTAGCACGTGCGTTTTTATCATAAGATCTGTCATTGAGTCAGTTGTCGTGGTTTCGATTCCCCTGGCTGTACGTGACAAGGAGTAGGGTCGTCCGTCCAACCTCGTGTGTTTTCTCCGGGTCCCCCGGTTTCCTCCCACTGCTAAAGACCACTACGCGCAAGCGAATTAGTGAAATGAAATTAAACCATTATGTTAGTCCCGAAATGACCTAGTTTATGCGATTGGACGTTAAACCCATTCTCCGCGAAAGCGCTAAGTTCCCCATCTGAAAAAAACCTAAGAGGGCGGGGCTGGGGGGGGGGGGTATCAATTAACGCACAGTCTGTAATTCAGTCAAGTGGTGAGGTTTTGATTCCCCGCTTGTACGTGACAAGGAGTATGGTCGTCTGTCCAACCTCGTTGGTTTTCTCCGGGTTCTCCGGTTTCCTCCGATTTTCTCCCACTGCTGAAACCCCTACGCGCTAGCGATTTCTTGACGAGAGAGAGAGAGAGAGGGGGGGGGGAGAGAGAGAGACTATGTCATTTCAAGGCGAACATATGGTTCAATTTTATTTGAATAATTCGCTTGCGCGTAGTGGTCTTTAGCAGTGGGAGTAAAACGGGGGATCCGGAGAAAACCCACGAGGTTGGATTCTTGAAAAGAAATCAAACCATAGTTAGTCCCGAAACGACATAGTTTGTGTCGAGTGGACGTTAAACCTACCCCTCTCTCTCTCTCTCTCTCTCTCTCTGAACAGCCAATTAAACCGTTTATGAGAAATCGACCAATGTTTGTCAGCTGTTATTTGTGTTATCTGTGTAATATTATGAGAACGTTTATTTTAGGACTCTACCAGTGGAATTGAGGATGGTGTTATTGGCGTGTTTCTTATTAGGGACCTGTTTTATAACACTGCACGGTAGGTTTCATTTCACGTTATCAGGACTCTAAATGAAATGAAATGAAATGGGGTTTAACGCCTTACTCTTTTGCACCTAACCTGGGCTAATTGAAGACGGGCATACGCCATACAGTGTGCTATGAGGGAAATTTTGCCCGGGCAGCGGCGCTACGGCCTACTCTTATATCGAATTCCAACTGCCAAGGGATCTTTTACGTGCACGCCAATGTGTACACGGGACCTCGGTTTTCCGTCCCATCCGAACGACTAGGCAGCTGTCCATGTCAGGCCCTCCATTCTGCATCACTGACAAGGCGAAACCACGCCGGAAAATCGAGATGAATATCAGGACTCTAATTTAGTGGTCCTACTTAATACTAACAAGAACAGGCAAGCGCGATTTTGGTAAATATCGCCCAAAGTATTGGTAAAAATGAGCGACAAGAAAAGATACGATGCACATTCTACAACAAAAGATTCAAAAAGAGTGCAATCGGATTAAAATACAAGGCTCTATTTCGTTTCGTTTTTTATACATGAAGATCTGACCAGTTGTAGTAGGAGATCGCGTCAGGGGTCATACGGGCGGCATAAACCAATCAGCGTTGATGTTTCTGGTAGGATACCCACAATTCCGCGCATCGCACGCCAAGAACTTGCTGAAACAACTCCTAGCGTAGTTAAGACAAGTAAAAAATTTGAACTATAAAAAACGAAACGAAATAGGATCTGTGTTTTAATCATATTGTAAAGAGTAATGATAAGACATAGCGTCTTGGCCTTGTCAGAGTCGCTAGTTGTGTCTCTCTTCAGGACCAGGTTTTTAGTCTTACATCACTGACAATGGAAGCCACACTGGAAAATCCAACTGAACACGGAAGCCACGATGACGCAGTTAGTAAGACTCCGGCTCGCGAAGCAGGGATATCGGGCTCGCTCCCGGTTTTGCCCGAGAAAGTTGTTCGGGATTACCTGGCGTGGTTTCCGTTTGTCAAATGTACAGGATGGGACCCTAACCCTCGGGTTTTTTTTTATCCCATTCGAACGACTAGACGTTTCCCGCGCCAGACTCGTCGTCCTCCACCACTAACAAAATATCGGGATCGAACCACTTTTTCTTGGTTAGTGAACGGACACCACCCCGCCCCTCCCACTCCTGGGGATGGCCGAATGATTAACACGTCTGCGCTGTATGATCAGGTCTGTCATTGAGTCAACTGGCGTGGTTTCGATTCCCCGGTTGTACGTGACAAGAAGTAGGGTCGCCTGTTTAACGTCGTGGGTTTTCTCCGGGTCCTCCAGGTTCCCCCATTGCTAAATACCCACACGTGCAAGCTAATTATTGAAATACAATTAAACCGTATGTTAGTCCCCCTTACGTACCTATAACACTAAACATTTAATGATACAATATTGTATTTGTGCAGTGGATAGTGCTACAGTACCGGATAAAACAGTTGACGACACGGTACCGAGAATAACAAAACAACCTGAATCTGTATTTATATATAGAGATTCCCTGGCAACCAGTATTGAGTTAGAATGTGAGGCAAGCAACGCTACCCGCTATCAATGGTATAAAAATTACGACACAATATTCCGAATACATTTAGACCCAGGAACAGACAGACGATATTCATTTACCAAAGGAAGGTTCACTATACGTAACCCGGATGTAAATGTAGATCCGGGTGATTATAGATGTGTTGCCTATAATCATTATGCATCTGTTTTCAGCAACCCGGCCAGGATTAAAGCTGGATGTAAGAGTCTTTATTTTCTATTTTCTATTTTCTAGTACTATAATGACTAAGATAAATGATATAAAGTTGGTTTTAATGTTCCACTCAAGAACTGAGGCTGGAGAGGTCGAGAGGAGTAAACGGTATCTCCAGCAGATCGACGTTTTATCATTCTACATCATTTCGTTAACAAGCGTACTACACGTCTGTCGGTCTGGCTGCAATTAGTTACCTTAGTGACGGTGTCTAATCGCTCGACTATGTTACTTTAGTAACGGTGTCTAATCGCTCGACTATGTTACCATAGCAACGGTGTCTAATCGGACTACTATGTTACTTTAGTAACGGTGTCTAATGGGACCACTATGTTACCTTAGTAACGGTGTCTAATCGGACTACTATGTTACTTTAGTAACGGTTTCTATTCGGACCACTATGTTACTTTAGTAACAGTGTCTAATCGGACTGCTATGTTACTTTAATAACGGTGTCTAATCGGACTACTATGTTACTTTAATAACGCTGTCTAATCTGACTACTATGTTACTTTAGTAACGGTGTCGAATCGGACTAGTATGTCCTTTCATCGCTACTGGCTGTTTCTATTGACATGTAATATGAAAATAACGCTTTACACCACCTCCTGTTCTAAGGCTATTTTTGAATCCTTGCCGTCTATTTTTCATCGGGATTCTTCTTTGTTCGCCAAAGGAATCATTTCGTAGCACATTTGACACAAATTCATAATAATCAACTATTTTCAAGTAGAATATTGCGATTCAAAAACACAAACAAATTTATTTGAATTGGACTGCCATGATGAAACCCGCGTTTGCGCAGACCGAAGGTTACGGGCTCGTGGCTATGCTTATCCAATATTTAAAATCTAGGAATTGAATGTTACCGTAAATGAAAATTAGTAATCCAATCCGACACCGTTACTAAAGTAACTAGTCTACAATTAGTTCCGCTTAAGAACAGACACTAAGCTAGTTGACCGACATTGTAATTCCTAAATCAAGGATTTTAGTCGAAAATTCTAATTATACCTCGTTAATTTTGAGAAATATTTATTCGGCTTCAATTTAATATCATTGAAAAGGTTTATTTAGTCTTTGTGTGTAGCCTATGGCAGACATGAAACGGAGTAGAACCACATTACAAAATACTATACTATTTTGGGGATATGGCGGCCATTTAGGGCAGAGATCTATACTCGAAGACGATAGGTTTCTGTGTCCGCAATGCATGAAATGTGAACTGACCATTACGTCATCGACACTCGCGTGGAAACGAAAGGGGGTTTAACGTCCTACTGTTCTGCTCCAACTGAGTTAATGAAGACGGGGACACCTTCTTGGAATTGTGACATCATATCCGTCAATCGATGCACACTAATTATTGTGCAATGAATAAGCATGTAATACCGATTGTGCTCGAATTAATGGAGCCTAGACTTTTATCAAGAACTTCGCCACAAGATTACCCAGTAGGCCATATGTATCCATTTCCAGGTTCAAACATCATAATTATAATTTCAGTTGACTAGCGGTGTTGGATGGCCGAATGGTTAGCACGTGGGCGCTGTATCATAAGGTCTGTCATTGGGTCAACTGTTGTGGTTTCGATTCCCTGGTTGTATGTGGCAAGGAGAAGCGTTACCTGTCCAATCTCTTGGGTTTTCTCCCGGTCCTCAGGTTTGCTCCCACTGCTAAAGATGCCTACGCACAAGCAAATAATTGAAATAAAATAGAACCATATGTTAGTCCCGAAATGACCTAGTTTGTTTCGAGTATTTCCCTCTCTCTCTCTCTCTCTCTCTCTCTCTCTCTCTCCTAGGCGTCCATAGTATTTGTTATTATTTGTGTCAGATTAATTTCAATGTTCTTTTATTTCATTTTTTCATTCAAGTTTTAAACAAATTTTATGATGGTGTTCGAGAGAATGTAACTGGTCATTGTTACGGCCATCTTGTTATAGACTGCAAAACGCCGTTAAATTATCCAGGTAGGCTATGAAATGAATGTATGAAATGGGGTTTAACGTCCTACTGTTCTGCATCCAAACTAGGCTAATGAAGACGGGCATACGTCATACAGTGTGCTATGGGGGAAATTTTGCCCGGACAGTGGCACTACGGCCTACTCTTATATCGAATTCCAACTGTCAAGGCATCATTTACGTTAAAGCCAATGTATACACGGGACCTCGGTTTTTCGTTCGTCTCATCCGAACGACTAGACAGCTGTCCTTGTCAGGTCCTCCGCCCTGCATCACTGACAAGGAGAAGCCACGCCGGAAAATCTGGATGAACTTTCTCGTCCAGTGCAGAGATCGAACACCCGACCTCCAGACTAGCGAGCCAGCGTTATACCCACTTAGCCACCGTGGCCCCCTCTATAATGTATACAATTTATGTTTTTAAAATGTTACATTCTTCTGTAACGTTTGTATCGTCTCCCGTTGAAACCAATCCCATGTTACGATTGGTTGACCGTCAGTGTGAGTCAGAATAACAAGTCGGTTTTATTCATTTTTCCTGAAACTCAGACGTTCATGACAACAGCAAATCTGTCAGTCTAATTACTTTTGGATATTTTATAGACCGGAGGCTCAGTGCGCGGGGGTGTCCATCAAATAGGCACAAAATCAGACCCAACTTTTCTATTGTAAAATTTTGCGTAGAATACGATGCCGAGTGGTAATCAGTCCGTCGTAGGGGCGTTTGTGAGATATTCGACCTATCCTAACCCTAACACACAATCTCGCCAACAATCACGTGCCCTAACCTTATTTACATCTCAACGACCGTGACAAAAATTGAGCTGGCCTTAGCAAATAGATTCAGCCAAGTTTTTGAGTCAAAGTAAGAGAAACAACTCTCATAACAGATGGAGTCTAGATTCCATGTTTGTGTTTGATTATTTACAGGCGTAGAATACACTTGGTATAAAGATGATCTACCCCTTAAACGTGATATTGATATATTTCCATCACAGAATGGTCGACTTTATTTCTCTTATTTTCTGGAATCGGGGAGATTTGTATGTTCTGTTACCTTGAAGAAACCAGAAAGCGACGAGTCAGTACCACAAACAGAGAATAGTACGGCTACCAACGTCTTGTTTACTCTCCAAGGTGAGTAGGATTAAAATATATCGGATTATATTGAATTTTGCCATGAGTGGTGAGCTGTGTCAACAAGGATTTAGAATTCTTGCTATCAACGGCTTTTATACGTGCACGCCAATGTGTACACGAGACCTCGGCTTTTCGTCCCACCCGAACGACGAGACACCGTGCCCGAAAAATCCTTAGAAACAGCGAACCCGAGACCTCTTAGTTAGCGAGCCAGCTTCTTACTCCGTGGCACCATTTTTGCTTCGGAATGAAAGGGAGATAGAAACGGGGATTAACGTCCACTCGACACAAACTAGGTCATTTCGGGACTAACGTATGGCTCAATTTTATTTCAATACTTTGCGTGCACGTAGGGGTTTGTAGCAGTGGCGGAAACGCTGGAGGACCGGGAGAAAACCCTACTTTGTGTCACGTACAAGCGGGGAACCGAAACTACTCCACTTGACTCGATGACAGACCCTGTGATTCAACGCGTACGCGTCAACCATTCAGCTACCCAACGCCCCATCTTCTGAAAGAAGTTCTATTATGGATTTTGTTCTTACATAGACATTACATTTCCTGCTTTGTCGGATTTGTCCTCGTAGGTTTCCCTGGTCAGTGGAGCAGGGCAGAGAACCTAGCAAGGAACAAACTATAGTTGTTCGTTCGGATACGACATAATAGGGACCTTTCGCATCGGTACGAAAACGAATATGAAAACGAAAACGTCATCGAATCGTGTGTACTTGTGACGTCAATCCGTAATGAGTGTTCGGCCAGTGAAAAACGTTACGCGTCTCATATATTGAATTTTCCGCCATTTCTCGAGGCTTTGTGTATATTGTTGATTGTGTAGAGTTCGTAGAATGTTCTCAAAAGCAATATTCTGCTTGATTTGTTGTACATCTGCCAAACAATCGACTGAAAACATTGCCTTGACCGAGACATTCAAGGAGTGGAAATTAACGCCATCTAGCTATTATCGTACGTCGGATTGCCAAACCGCGTGTTAGAGGATACGAAAACGAAAACGTAAACGAACAAATGTTCGTTTTGGTGTTCGTTTTCGTACCGATGCGAAAGGACCCTAATACCACGGTTCCCTGTAAACATAACAGAACCCTTGACAGTTGAAACAAAACTTTCCTCATAGCCAGACTGGTACCAAAATGACCAATTTACTAAATAAATGCCCATGCCCGCACAATATTTAAAATATTTTCATTTAGATTTTACTTTCGGTTTTGTTTGTATTTGGAAATAGGTTCACAATACAACCGTCACACAAGCGTGATCCCACAATTCCCTGACGAATTTCCCGCCGTTTTCCCATATCCACCAATGGCAGGCGAAGATTTAAGATTAGAGTGTGCTGCTTTCGGACGGTAAGTAACATCTCCAACAGAAGTAGGGTACCCTACCATAAATAAATTAATATCCCCAAATATCGTGACAATTACACCACAATAGTTATATATATATATATACCAAGCCTTAAATCAGTTTCGCCCATTTATAGTCACTAAATAAATGGTCGTGTTGTACTTAATAATATAAGCTATGACCATTTAACCATTCATAAATAATAGACTGAAAAATGGTTACAAGTGTCGGTCACTTTTGAGGAAAAAATAGGTTACATGCCCTTGTTTTGATCTCGCTTTAGCCCCGTAATTGTATCAAGGTCTTAACATAATATTGTTGTAGAACGCGTAGTCGTTGCTATGGTAACATGGGTAAGTAAATGAGTAGAAAAGAAATAAATATGAAATGGGGTTAAACTGCCTACTGTTCTGCTTCGACTGGGCTAATTAAGACGAGCATACTCCATACAGTGTGCTTTGAGGGAAATTTTGTCCGGGCAGCTGCGCCAAGGCCTGCACTTTCATAATATTAAGATGGTCATGGGATCTTTTACGTGTACCTGGGACCTCGGTTTTTCGTCCCATCCGAACTAATATACGTTGTCCCTTGTCGGGCACTCTATGTCCTTTACCACTGACAAGGTGGAAAAATCATGATGAAAGTTTTGGTCAACACAGGGATCAAACACAGGACCCTCAAGGCTAGCGATGCAACGCCTTAGACGCTGGACCACCATGACTCTCTCTATTTGATTTAGTTTTACACAACGTGAGAAATAGAGTGCCAATATTCATTGTGGAACATGCTAGAGACGATATGTAATATATTTGAGTACATAGTTTAGCTGATATGATTATGACGTAGGGTATATTGCTACATAATATTAAAGCGACTGTGGTTTATAATTGTGAAATGAAATGGGGTTTAATGGGATTAGATTTTCAGAAAGGCTCAATTGTTCTTAACAACATGGGGGTTGGGTGACCGAATGGTTAGCACGTGCGCGCTGTATCATGAGGCCTGTCACTGAGTCAACTGCCATGGTTTCGAATCCCCGGGAGTACGGTTTCCTCCCACTGCTAAAGACCCCTACGTGCAAGCGAATTATTGAAATAAAATTAAACCATATGTTAGTTCCGAAATGACATACTCTCATGTAGACAAAAGACATGTTATATTAATTCGATGGCAAACAATTACATACTCAAATGACTTATTTTAACTGTAGAAGCCAAAAAGATAATCTATCAGATTAATCATTTTAAAGTTGAACAGAACTTTTGTTTATCAACTGATTTTGATAAAACTTTCAGAATATGCACCAAATGACTCAATTTATCGCTTGTCATTGGAATTTTACATGATTGCAAAGTCACTTTAAAAGAAATCTAGGTCAAATATCAAATTTCTATTGCGATAATCGCTTGCGAACAGTGAATGCTTTCCAAAAATTTCAAGCTATTGACATTCGGATGAAAATTGTAAGACGAATAGGGTTTTGAAGATTGATTTACATTTCAAAATGGTGGCACTTCCGGTGAATTTTAACTTTATGAGATTACTCTAGAAAGTTGATAAACGATTCGTATTGACAAATATTTTTAAATAAGGCAAAATTATAGAAGTTGAAAATCTGACCCCATCTTCAAAAGGGAGATAATCGGAACATTTTTGTTGACATATTTGGCTTAATCCAGCCATTTGTAATGTATTCAGGAAAGTTCCAAGTCGAAATCTTCAAAAATAAAAAAAAGTTACGCTCAGAATTTTCACTCTTAAAATTGAGTTATACGCATGCGTCGTAAGGGCCACAATGTCCGAAAATAAAAGTAGAGAAATACAAACAGCTACAAATTGGTGAACACGGCATTCAAATTGGTTGAAAAACAAAAAAGTTTCTTTTGATATCTATGTCCTATTTTCGTCGATGACGTCACCTTCTGATATCATTTTTAAAGTTTTAGTTATTCATTCAACTTTTGAACTAAATACCTTTCGGATATTATAGAATTGAATTCTGTAGAACATATACTTTTTCCCAAAAACGCGAGGGATAAAAAAAAAATTATCCGAAGAAAAACAATAATAGTATAGAAACTAGAAAGACAGGGGTACGCTATACGCCCTGATTTTTCTTCAAACCCATGAATCAAAGCGCTTCCTGCTGGTTAGAAGAAGTTTGGTCGGATAACGTACACTCGATACAAACTAGGTCATTTCGGGACTAACATATGGTTTAATTTTATTTCAATAATTCGCTTGCGCATAGGGGTCTTTAGCAGTGGGAGGAAACCGGAGGAACCGGAGAAAACCCACGAGGTTGGACAGGCGACCCTACTCCTTGTCACGTACAACCGGGGATTCGAAACCACGCCAGTCGACTCAATGACAGACTTTATGATACAGCGCGCGCACGCTAACCATTCAGCCACCCCCCCCCCCCCCGGGTTCAAGGGAAATTAGCTTACCACCCAAAAGACCATGAAGAACACATTCATTGTCCAGAATATTCTAGTCAACTGCTCGATTGATAACTATCAAAGAAATTGGGCCTGGGAAATACCATTCGAGCTTACGCATGCGTCCCTAAAATCGTTATCTTTTTTCGAGATCAGCAAGCTTTGACTAGATGACCGAGTCTAAACATCATAGACCGTGATAAGCCTTTATGGTGACCTCGAATTGAAATGGAATATAATGTTTATTCATTTTGCCCGTTTTCAGAGCCACGACCTATATTCTTGGACGAAAGGTGAAGACGTATTACCTGAAAACATACCATATACTATTTAGTTGTATAACCATCTTCTTGTTTTCAGAGTCGAGTCCTATTCTTGGACAAGAGAGGGTGGAGGACTACCTGCTAATGTACGATATGAACTGGATAATCACGTATTAGTCATACCAAACGCCAAGATGGAAGATAGCGGTCTTTATACCTGTACAGCCCATGGCCGTTATTTATTAACACCAGGAGAATATGATAACCATAAATCATATAATTTGACTGTTCAAGGTATTTATGAGAGAGAGAGAGAGAGACAGAGAGAGACAGAGGGGGAGGGGGAGAGAGAGACAGGGTTTAACGTCCACTCGACAGAAACTAGGCCTTTTCGGGACTAACATATGTTTTTTAATTTCATTTCAATAATTCCCTTGCGCGTAGGGGTCTTTAGAAGTGGGAGGAAACCAGAGGACCCGGAGAAAACCCACGAGGTTGGACAGACGACCCTACTCCTTGTCACGTACAACCGGATTCGAAACCACACCAGTTGACTCAAAGACAAGCCTTATGATACAGCGCGCGCACGTGCTAACCATTCGGCTATCCGACCCCCGAGGTATGTATGAGAGAGATTTGTTTTGTTTTATACCTTCGATGGCCTACACTACATGAAGATCTGGCCAGTTGTAGTGGGAGATCGCGTCAGGGGTCTTACGAGCAGCTTTTGACCACATGACGTCAGATATTTGATTAACCAATCAGCGTTGATGTTTCTAGAAGGATACCAACAGTTCCGTGCATCACAACAGACCGTTTCATTGGCTAATGCCTCTCATCAACCAGAACTGGGGTTATATAGCAACTTTTCCAGATCTTAGTGTAGTAAAGACCAGTAAAACGAAATTTTGAACTATGAAAAAAAAAACGAAATAGGATCTGTGTTTTAATCAGATTGACAATAAAGGAAAACGTCATACATACAGTGTGCTATAAGGGAAAGCGCCATACAGTGTGCTATAAGGGAAAACGTCATACAGTGTGCTATAGGGGAAAATGTCATACAGTGTGCTATAAGGGATACTTTTCTTTTAATTCCATGGGTTCAAGGGGGAGAGAGAGAGAAATGGGGTTTAACGTCCACTCGACACAAACTAGGTCATTTCGGGACTAACACATGGTTCAATTTTATTTCAATAATTCGCTTGCGCGTAGGGGTCTTTAGCAGTGGGAGGAAACCGGAGGACCCGGGGAAAACCCACGAGGTTGGACAGGCGACCCTACTCCTTGTCACGAACAACCGGGGATTCGAAACCCCGCCAGTTAACTCAATGACAGACCGTATGATACAGCGCGCGCATGCTAACCATTCGGCCATCCACCCCCCCCCCCCCTTTGGCAGTGGGAGGAAACCGGAGGACCTGGAGAAAACCCACGAGGTTGAACATGCAATCCTACTCCTTGTCATGTACAACCGGGGATTCGAAACCCCGTCAGTTGACTCAATGACAGGCGTAATGATGCAGCGCGCACGTGCTAACAATTTTGAGACTAACATGCTAATTTACCTGAATCGTATTTTATCTATAAATATTAAATAACGCATATTTAGAATTCAGCTAAATCATGTTTTACCCAAATATTAAAATTCAGCTAAAGCATACTTTACCTCGATATTACATTACGTCTGTATATTTCAGCTAAACCGTATTTTACCCAGATATTAAATTTCAGCTAAACCATAAACCGTATTTTACCAAAATATTAAATTACATCTGTATATTTCAGCTAAATCATATATTACCACAATATTAAATTTCAGCTAAACCATACTTTACCCAGATATTAAAGGATGAACGTGTAACTGAGGGTAGTAAAGTATCATTTCGGTGTGAAGCTAAAGGAGAACCTGCGCCATCTTATAGATGGATTAAGAATGAACAGATTATACGACCTATAAAATGGGATATCGATATAAAAGATAATGTTTTAACGATCCATGCAGCGTATGAACGATATGGAGGCCTGTATCAATGTCAGGCTACAAACATCCATGGTTCAGTATATACTAGTGCACAGTTGCGAGTATCAGGTAGGTTTTATCACCACGAGTATTGTACACAACATAGTGTATATTGCATGCACAACGAGAGAGAGAGAGAGAGAGAGAGAGAGAGAGTAACGTCCACTCGACACAAACAAGGTCATTTTGGGACTAACACATGGTTCAATTTTATTTCGGCAGTAAACCGAAAATACAGCCCCCCCCCCCCTTCCTCCCACTATCATTGGGCATAATGTTTCGTTGCCTGGCAATCTTTGTTTCTGACTTAAGAATATCTAATTTCAGATGTTAAAGTGATTGGTTAATGAGTTGATGAGTACCATGGTATTATTCACCAGAGTAGAAGCTATTTTTTAGTGTCAAATGAGAACTGGATGAATAATGGATATATTTCTGATCTTAATTAACCATACATTATGCAAGAGCTAAATCTGCCTACTGAAGGTCTTTCTTTAGGCCTGAAATGTTTTCTAATTTATTAATTACACATTAATTAACTTATTCAGGCCATAATCAATTCTCGATGGCATAGTTCAGCCATATTTTGATTTAAGCTAAAAATGGAGTAGTGAGACTTACCCTCGAACAACCAGTCCGTTTGTTGAAATTATTGCACACGTCTGTCAAACCTTCAAAGGGTAATATCTTCGCTTGCAATAGAGTAATCTGAATGAAAATTTCAAATTATTCATTTTGCATTATCTATTTTCGAACTATTATAGCAAGAATGGCTAGCTCTTTATCTAAATCTTAAATAATGTATCTTTAATCAGGAGAAACAGTCAGATGATGATTAATATTATTTAAATCGTTTTCTTGTAGACAAATTTGTGATAGATTTATTAAATTTTGCATATTTTCATTTGACTTGTTGTTATTGTTTCGTTGAGCTCATAATCCTATAACGGTAAATCTCATTGATCATTGGGGTATATTCTATGCCCGGAATAACTTGCGGTCTGAAAGCCGTGGGCGGCTTTGAATATATACAGGGGAATTTAAATCTGTAACGGGTTATTCTTCCAGGGTAGGGGTTATTTTCCATAAGAAAACATGATATAAGGAATTCTGGGATATTCTCATTTTACGTACATGTAAAAAATAGACGATATATAAGCATAATAAAGTCCTTGACTTCAATTATGCTGTTGCCCCCCCCCCCCCCTACAATGGGAATCTTATACACATATTTAGAGATGTGCAGCGAAATTAAAAAGTAACGTTTTAATCAAGCTCTAAGAAAATCATCATTTAAATCAATTCATTTCCAGCCAAATTTTTACCCCCCCACCCTTCCACACCGGCAACCCCCACCCCCCACAAATCAAAACAATTGTCCAGGGGCATAATATACACTTATTTAGACATGGACAGTCCTAGAAATTTATGTTTTATTAATATATAACCTGATTATCATTTACGTCAACATAATGACATTTCCTCTCAATTGTAGGTAGGCATTGGACCCCTATATCTCGAAACGCCTGATCACATTTTGCCAATACCTCCGCCCCAATAAAATAGGAATCTATACACATATTTAGAGATTTGCAGCGGAATTAAAAAGTAATGTATTTATCAAGCTCTAAGAAAATCATCATTTAAATCAACGTGAACTCATTTCCCGCCAATTTTACCCCCCCCCCCCCTTACACACACTCACAGCTGTAACCACCTACCCCACCTCGCAATCAAAACAGTTGTCCAGTGGCATCATAAACACTTATTTAGAGATGAACAGTCCTAGAAATTTATGTTTTATTAATATATAACATGATCATCATTTACGTGAACATAATCACATTTTCCCCCAATTGTAGACATTGGACCCCCCATATCTCGAAAACGCCCCCTCAAACGCCTGATCACCTCCCATATTCGGAATCTACGCAAAACACTGGTCTAGAAAAACTTGGCCTCATAAATTCACAGCTCGGGTGGCGATCCCCCCCCCCCTCCCCGTTCAGCCACCGGACTAATACATGTGGGGGGAGGCGGTAGGTCATTGAGTAAGGTTAGAAAGGCAGAAACTCGACGGGGTTAGAAAGACAGGCCTAGTATCTGAGATATACTCTCATTAATTAATTTATTATACACAAAAATATTTTTCTTATTGCTCATCATTTACAGATAGCATGATTATAGAGTTTATATACATTTCATTTAATCTATTGAATTACAATTAATAAGAGTTTATATATATTTCATTTAATCGACTGAATTACAATTACAATGTAATTAGGAAATCTTCAGATTACAGCGTCTAACCAATAAACACAGGTCTTCATCTTTGCTTACCTACAATAAAACAAAATGGGATTATCTAATATTGTTTTGTATCTGCCTCGCAATAAGAAAGGATAAAATAGTTTCAAATCGAATAGTGAAATAAATATCCACTTATATCTGACATTCGCTTTCGTCACAATACCGGTAATGACGTTTCCTTTCGTCACAATACCGGTAATGACGTTTGTTTTTTATTGATCGATTTAAAGGCTCAATACCACTCTTGTTGTAACTGAGAGAGAGGGAGAGAAATGGGGTTTAACGTCCACTCGACACAAACTAGGTCATTTCGGGACTAACATATGGTTTAATTTTTATTTCAATAATTCGCTTGCGCATAGGGGTTTTTAGCAGTGGGAGGAAACCGGAGGACCCGGAGAAAACCCACGAGGTTGGACAGGCGACCCTACTCCTTGTCACGTACAACCGGGGATTCGAAACCACACCAGTCGACTCAATGACAGACTTCATGATATAGCGCGCGCACGCTAACCATTCAGCCATCCAACCCCCCTTGTTGTAACTGAATAATATGTAACAGGCATAGTCTGAGTAGAGCGAAGCTGATGTGATTGTTGTTAAATATAAAACCTTCATAATTAAGTTTCTCAAGTGATACAAAAAATGTTAAATAATCTCGTTTTTCCGAATTGAATTAGGTTTTTAAACAGCGACTGTTTAGAATTTAGAGGACTGTTATTGTCCATTTGATACCGCTTAAATCATTAGAGGCCGAGATCGCAACGAATGCGATATTTTGTAATGAGTGAAGTTGAAAAAATGACAGACAAATTGTACTTTGCATAATATTTTAATTTGTAAATATCATTGTATTTCATAAAACGAGACATTTGGTGGCGATTCAATTCCTTTACAAACCAATATTTTATTATTTAGTAGTAGCCGAGACAGAGACCTTCCTGATCTAGACAAGTGTTGAATGCAAAACACTAAATTGGTTGACAAATGTGTAAAATTTTCTTAGTAATATACACATTAAACAAAGTTAATTAAATCACACTTTATAGTATAAAACTCCGGTAGCAATATACAAGACCCTAATCACACCATTTATTGTTAATTAATGACAAGCCTAGTAATCCAATAAATAATCAGATCCAATCACACAAATTCCCTGTTGTGGCTGTCAGTAAGATCTGAGTAATTTTCATGTAGTAATATAGTACACTTTCCTAGATATCACCTACCTGTTTACTTGTGTTAAAATTGAGCCTATAAATCTATTATGTTTTTTTCTGTACAAGGTAGGATAAACATTTTGATTGCTTTTATATACATCATATTTGAAATAACCGATTACCATTGCTACTGTATTTGTATGGTTTAAATAATTACACACAATATATGTATAATGGATTCGGATTTCCTTTATGCTACTGTATTGCATTGCTAGTATTAGTTTTCAAATTTGTATGACTTATTGAAATTAGCATAAATTGGTTTAAACAGTATATCTACGTATAATTACACACAATATATAGGCTATAATGGATTCCGAAACAAGCTATGAAGTTTATAAAATAAAATAAAAATGATCTGTTTAAATTGCATAAAACGTATAATAATTTACATAAGGTTAATGAGATAATCTCTGTTAATATAGTAACTGTGACATAAAAAAAATGGAATATAAACATAAATAACGTAGGCCTACATAAAAGCACATAATTATAGGCACGCTATAGCCTAGATAAAACTCCTTTAAACTTAATTTAATATCAAAACCTCAGTTTCTAGTATTTTTTATCGTGTGGTCCGAATCAGCCTAGTGGTGGTCCCAATCAGCCTGGAATGTGGTTCCAAGCAGCCTGGAATGTGGTCCCAATCAGCTTTGACTTTTGGTCCCAATCAGCCATGATCCCAATCAGCTTGTTTACGTTGTCATTTCGACGCTTTGATTTTTTTTTCTTCGCAAAATACCCTGGCTTGTGTTTAGGGTGGCCACCTTTGCTTGATCATATTGCGGGACATTATCTTTTTTGCATAACAATGTTGATATAATTTTTTATAGTCACTTCACTTTTCGTCATAGCAACAATAGAAAATCAAACCATGAAATATTCACACAAGCTTGGTTTGTATTCGTATGTCATTTGATATTTAGGATAATAATACATAGCAACAATAAAAATTCAAGTCAATATAAATTTCTATTGTAGCTGTAATAATACCCTTCTTTCATTTAAACAAAATATATAAATTATTAATCTGTGCGACAGAACTGTTTGAAAGGCTGCGTGTAATATATCATGGCGTTGAATGAAATTTTTAAGTTACAATCAAATGACTGACGAATTATCATCCATGTATCGCTAAAATTAAATCAGGCAGGTCGAAGGTATTGAAACGTTTTGAGATTTTATCGCTAATGTTTAATCATGCTGAAAAATAATGCCGAAGGTAGTGAAACGTTTTGAGATATTATCGCTTAAGTTTAATCATGCTAAACATTGTGAAAACAACTGATTAAAATTTTATAATAACTTTTATAAAGGATGTTATGCTGGTTAAAGATGCATAATTTAAGAGCTGGGTGGGTTGGGTGGCCGAATGGTTAGCACGTACAAGCTGTATCATAAGGTCTGTCATTGAATCAACTGTTGTGGTTTCGATTCCCCGGTTGTACGTGACAAGGAGTAGGGTCGCGGTCACCTGTCCAACCTCGTGCGTTTTCGCCGGGTCTTCTGGTTTCCTCCCACTGCTAAAGACCCTTACACGCAAGCGAATGATTGAAATATTCGAGACTTAGTCTCGCTTTCCCATTTTTAAATTAAATTTTTAAATGGCGAACCGTTAAAATCTCGAGTATCCAATGCCATCGAGAATTGATTATGGTCTTGTTTTGTTAGTAAATGTCTAATTAAAGTAGCTAAGTCTCTAACTCAATATCAACCAAAATCTTCGACATTGAAAACATGATTTATTTGTCGGTTTAAATCAACACTGATGTTGTGATCTCACGGGAAAGATGGCCTTCTGATATCCAATATTTAAGACAAAATATACATTTTACAATTGGTACACGAATCGTGTACCATAATGCGTTTCAGCGCTATTTGTAATAAGGGGCTAGAAAAACGAGGCTAGGCATATTCCACAAGTCATGTCAAACGGTGACGTTATATTCTTATCTGGAGAGCAAGCCCAATAGATAATAGCGGCGTAGACTGGAATAACCAGACGCTAGAGATTGAAATTCGATGGAGAATACTGGCGTATTTCGCCGAACCTAACTGATTAAAAATTACAGTAAAAACAGAAACGATTGAATATAAATCAATTTATATACATTCATATTACATTATTGTATGCGTTGCGACCCATTTGTGTCAATTTCTAGGTCCCAAATATTAGCGACTTAGCTCCTTTAATGGTTCATATAACATTTCAAGCCTAAAGAAAGACCTGCAAAAGACAGATTTAGCTCTTGCATAATGTATGTTTAAACTATTATTGCAAGAACTGTCAGCTCTTTATCTAAATCTTACGTAATGCATTTTTAACTTTCCCTGGTTGATCACCATGTCATGCTATATTAATAATACAAGATACCTTTACACCATCCTCTGTTATACGTCAATAGATATATTTGAATTTTAATAATTCAGAGATGGCAAAGCGAAAGCGATTGTAATTGATACTTCATTAAACCAAGTATACATATCAAAATAAAGGAATAAGCAATTCGATACATCCGTTGTCTTCCAGTAGTTTTTTTATTATATAAAATAGAAATACATAAGTCTTTGGTCACATCAAATGCCCCAGTAGTCAGCTAATGTTGTTTGTTTATGTGATTCACAATGTAACAAATACTAGTATTTATTTAATTCATTGGGTAAGGGGGGGGGGGGGGGTTGGGTGGCCCATTGGTTAACGCATGCAGTTATTTACGGTCCATACGGGGTTCAATAAATTGTAGTATTTTTATTGACTTGTTGAAAATCTTCGATTTGGACCAGTCTGATTATGATAGAATATGACCATAGCAACCATTATGGTCAGACCAGCCTTGAAATGAAATTTACCCATTATATTTCAAATACACTCACTATCTTTGTTTTTTGTGTTTCAGGTGTGTGTTTCAATGAGCCAATGGTTGAATTTCATTGTTGATCACATACAAGAAAAAGGTCATGAAGATTTC
The DNA here is from genome assembly GCF_932274485.2 of Patella vulgata. Taxonomy (NCBI): domain Eukaryota; kingdom Metazoa; phylum Mollusca; class Gastropoda; family Patellidae; genus Patella; species Patella vulgata. The sequence goes on from NC_065883.2 coordinate 10,569,203, forward strand.
CTAGAATAAAGTTTTGAGGTGTAGAATTTTTGGCCACTGCAAACAGAGTCTAGCACACAAAAAATATTCATTCGCAGTGAGTCGCCCAGGAAATTTAGAGGACTGTTATTCTCATTCGACGCCACTTTTCGACCAATCAAAATCCAATAAATTTCCATTTTGGGCTACAATTTAATATAGATCTAAATTATATGATTAATTTTGTTAAAAAAAGAACAAAAAAGTGTGAGAATTATTTTCATTGACGTCAGAAATATGTGACGTCATTGATGAAACGCGTCATAAAAATATTTCTATGAGTCGCGTAATCTCGCCCAAGCGAGATTTGGTAAGATGGCATGCGCATTGCCATTTTTCCCCAGTGTATCCGGTTCCGGTCTAATTTTTTTTTTAATCAACAGTCTGTGGTGACAGTTTTAGTGACTCTCCTGTGTTACCGGAAAAGAGCTTTGCTCAAGCACCGCTCTAATATAGAGCGAAGCTCTAAAGCACCGCGCAAAGCGCGGTGCTTGAGCAAAGCTCTTTTCCGGTAACACAGGAGCGTAATTGAAAATGTCACCCACAGACTGTTGATTAAAAAAAAATTCAGCCGGAACCGGATACACTGGGCAAAACAGGCAATGCGCATGTCAACTTACCAAATCTCGTCCAAGCGAGATCACGTAACTAACAAAAATAATTCTATCCACCAAATCTCGCCCAAGCGAGATTACGCGCCTCATAGAACTATTTCTATGACGCGTCTAATCAATGACGTCACATATTTTTTACGTCAATGAAAATAATTCTCACACTTTTTTGTTCTTTTTTTAAAAACAAAATTAATGTATAAAATTTAGATCTCAATAAAAACTAAATTATTTAATATTTTTGTATCACTTGAGAAAATTAATTATGAATGAAGGTTTTATATTTGACAATAATCAGCTTCGCTCTACTCAGGCAATGCCTGTTACATTTTATATTTGACAATAATCAGCTTCGCTCTACTCAGGCAATGCCTGTTACATATATGTAACAGGCATTGCCTGAGTAGAGCGAAGCTGATTATTGTCAAATATAAAACCTTCATAATTAATTTTCTCAAGTGATACAAAAAATGTTAAATAATTTTGTTTTTCAAAAGTGATTTTTATTTAGATCTAAATTTTATACATTAATTTTGTTTTTAAAAAAAGAACAAAGAGGTGTGAGAATTATTTTCATTGACGTAAAAAATATATGACATCATTGATTAGACGCGTCATAGAAATAGTTCTATGAGGCGCGTAATCTCGCTTGGGCGAGATTTGGTGTGTAGAATTATTTTTGTTAGTTACGTGATCTCGCTTGGGCGAGATTTGGTAAGTTGACATGCGCATTGCCTGTTTTGCCCAGTGTGCTTGAGCAAAGCTCTTTTCCGGTAACACAGGAGCGTAATTGAAAATGTCACCCACAGACTGTTGATTAAAAAAAAATTCAGCCGGAACCGGATACACTGGGCAAAACAGGCAATGCGCATGTCAACTTACCAAATCTCGTCCAAGCGAGATCACGTAACTAACAAAAATAATTCTATCCACCAAATCTCGCCCAAGCGAGATTACGCGCCTCATAGAACTATTTCTATGACGCGTCTAATCAATGACGTCACATATTTTTTACGTCAATGAAAATAATTCTCACACTTTTTTGTTCTTTTTTTAAAAACAAAATTAATGTATAAAATTTAGATCTCAATAAAAACTAAATTATTTAATATTTTTGTATCACTTGAGAAAATTAATTATGAATGAAGGTTTTATATTTGACAATAATCAGCTTCGCTCTACTCAGGCAATGCCTGTTATATGTAACAGGCATTGCCTGAGTAGAGCGAAGCTGATTATTGTCAAATATAAAACCTTCATAATTAATTTTCTCAAGTGATACAAAAAATGTTAAATAATTTTGTTTTTCAAAAGTGATTTTTATTTAGATCTAAATTTTATACATTAATTTTGTTTTTAAAAAAAGAACAAAGAGGTGTGAGAATTATTTTCATTGACGTAAAAAATATATGACATCATTGATTAGACGCGTCATAGAAATAGTTCTATGAGGCGCGTAATCTCGCTTGGGCGAGATTTGGTGTGTAGAATTATTTTTGTTAGTTACGTGATCTCGCTTGGGCGAGATTTGGTAAGTTGACATGCGCATTGCCTGTTTTGCCCAGTGTATCCGGTTCCTGTCTGAATTTTGTTTTAATCAACAGTCTGTGGGTGACTTTTTCAATTTCGCTCCTGTGTTACAGGAAAAGAGCTTTGCTCAAGCACCGCGCTTCGCGCGATGCTTTAGAGCTTCGCTCTATAATATGTAACAGGCCAATTTTTATTCTGGTCAACAACTTTTACTATTTTACAATATTCTAATTAATTGATGATACAAATTTCATCTTAACACACCTTATTTAAAAAAATGGAAAAATTCAACTAAATGATTTGAAAGCCTAACGTAAAGCTTTTCAAATGTGACTTGGATTTAAAAATATTTTCGAACCCTCTGGACAAGTAAAATAGGATTTAATGGATAATTTACACAACAGGTAGGATTCTTAAACATCTAATACTTAGAATAAGGCTCTTATTTATTTTCTGGAGCTCTCAAGCCAGCAAAAGTGTTATTGTCACTTTAAAGATGCGTTATTGTAACGCTAAATCTGTCTATTCCCATTGGAGGTCTTTATTTTGGCTTCAAATGTTATATAGACTAATATTTAAACATATCTTCAAATGACAAGCCTATAATCAACTATCTAGAACATCAGATGGCAGAGATTTAAATGGATTAGAACGCCCACGAAATTATAAATTAACGATAAAATGGATAATCGAGACTTAGTCTCGTTTGTCCGGGTCCGTTACTATAATAAGAAACAATCTACGCTACAGTTTCCAACACTCATAACTTCGAGAAACAACAGTTCAGGTGCGATGACTGACTTTTATTTTTGTAAGCAAGGTAGAATTGGTAATCACAATATTCCCCACTCTGGAGAATACCAACTTGCTCTCTGAATTTAATCGAGGTTATGCCCAATCGGAGCGAGGTCTGATCTTTCATATTAATTTTATTCCATGGACAACAAGGTATTTAATTAATTAATTGGAATTAATTGGTTGAATATTCCCAACAATACTAAAGGATTGACCAAATATAGACTATGTTAACAACAACTGACAATGAATCGACAACCGGTCTGAATTCAGATGCATTTTATTTACGCTATTTGTTGGTGACAGATGCGTCTACAAACAAGATAATTGAGAAATAAGAATCATCATTTGTAAACAAATTAATTACTTTTTAATATAGCGTAACAGACAAATCTAACTCCGCCATGTTATAATTATATACTGTGTTTACTACATAGGAGAAGTCAGAAAGGTAAGCGTACCGTCCCACACCTAACAACCGTTACTATAGCGATGGTCAAAAACAAATACGTTCCTGATGAAATGCTTGCCTGGCGATCGAATGTTCCATTTAAACCAAATTTTATAATATTGATTCCAGTTGGAATAGAATGTTTCGAGTTTCAATGATGAAGGCATTTTCTCCATGGTGATTGACTGAATTTTTAATGAAGACGGGCCATTTTGCCGTGAAGTCCCATGTAACATTGGCGTGTACGTAAAAGGACCTTTGACAGTTAGAATTCGAAATAAAGAGTAGACGTTATAACCGCTGTCCGGACACAATTTCCCTCATAGCACATTGTATGGCATATGTCCGTTAAAACCCATTTCATTTCATTTTGGTCATCCGCGAATGTTGTGCAAAGTTATTAATAGCATTTTTTGTTGGCGTTTTCATATAAAATCGAATTTTCTGCCAGGTTTTGGTGAATATTCATCATTTTGAATTGGAAGGATAACAAAGTTAAAAGTTATATTATGTTGAACTGTAGGGCGAATAGTTGCATGTTTATGGTATGCTACTTCCAGTTCTACATCTCAAGATTCAATGGCGAACCTCAAAATATGCTTTTGAACAAAACGTTGTCAAGAGTGGTGGAAGGCGTTCTACCCTACGAACATTTTGGGAAAAGTTTTAGCCGGTGAAAGAGATGAGAATTAACAAATTAATGGTGTACTGTCGTAATCCTCGTATTTCTCCGCACTTTCCATCACACATGATTTGCTAAAAGTAAACATATATTCACACCTACCTAACCCTTGCACCTCAGATTTCCCACGGTATAATATGCGTACTCTTGACTGTGCCCTGTCAAAATATAAACAAGATAAAAACAGAGAGAGAGGGGGTGGGGGCGGTGTCAGATCACATTTTACCGTTGCCATTGACTACATCAATTATTTGCACAACGGGACGAGAGAGAGGGAGAGAGAGAGAAAGAGAGAGAGAGAGAGAGAGAGAGAAAGATATGAACTGTATAATCGAGTATTAGTCATACCAAACGCCAAGATGGAAGATGGCGGTCTTTATACCTGTAATGGGTTTAACGTCCACTCGACACAACCTAGGGCATTTCGGGACTAACATATGGTTTAATTTTATTTCAATAATTCACTTGCGCATAGGGCTTGTCAGATCACATTTTACCGTTGCCATTCACTACATCAATTATTTGCACAACCGGGACTATTTTGTAAAATACTGGACTTTCTAAAAGAGGCAAAATTTTATAATAAATACTATATAAATGTAACTTGCTTTTTCGTTTATCTATTTATATACACGAAATGTGCAATATATATTTTTAAATTATATATATTATCTGTTATACTTATTATTTTTGTGTATTTAAATATATTAATGTGATAATGTTTAAATTCGCTATATGTTTGGCGCAATATAACCCGACCGGTGCTATTAAACATTATTTTATTTTTTTCACATTGGTGTGTATGTCTTAGATTCCTTGGCGGTTGGAATTCGAAATAAGAGTTGGTCGTAGCGCCGCTGTCCGGCCAAAATACCTCTCATAGTACACTGTATTAACAATTGAAGATATACCTACCCGTATCGCCTACTAAAATGGCGGTTATCGGCAAATCTTCCTTATATCGAATATACCCCTCGTCAACTCGCAATTGCTCATCATTGTTCTCACAGTTGCACTTCAAATCATTAGCGCACATATTACTGATATGGCATGCGCAGTCTATTTGACCCTTGACACCTCCAATTAAATAAGTAGCTAGTTCGCCAGTTCGTGTGGTTAAGCCAACATCACTGACTATGTGAACATGGTAACATTCAAATTTAATGAATTGTTCACATTCAGCCGATGCATCAGCTATGTTTATAACTTGATGAAGATCAATGTTGTAGTTAATAGTGCCATTATAACTTCTAGATGCTTCATAGCCATGTACATATGTTCTGTTAGATCCATGACCTGTAATATATCACATAACATGTTACATATGATCTACTAGCTTCATCATGACTAATTACATAACACATACCATGCTACACGTGTTTTATTAGAGACATTGTGGCATTCAACCCGTTACATGTCTTTTTTGAGCTCCATCATAACCTATACTATAACACATAACATGTTACATATGTTGTATTAGTGACATCATAACCTATACTATAACACATAACATGTTACATATGTTGTATTAGTGACATCATAACCTATACTATAACACATAACATGTTACATATGTTGTATTAGTGATATCATGACCTATAACATAACACATAACATGTTACATATGTTGTATTAGTGACATCATGACCTATAACATAACACATCACATTACATGTGTTATTAGCTACATCGTGACGTGGTTTCTATTGTCTGTATCTCGACCTCTAACATAACACATGACCTACTACATGTGCTTTATTGGCGACCTCCAAGGACAGCTGTCTAGTCGTTCGGATGGGGCGAAAAACCGAGGTACCGTGTACACATTGGCGTGCACGTAAAAGATCCCTTGGCAGTTGGAATTCGATATAAGAGTAGGCCGTAGCACCGCTGCATGTGTTTTATTGGCGACATTATGATCTATAACATAACACACAACTCGTAACATATATACGCGGTCATATATTTGAAGATCCCGATCATTACCTCCTGCGATGTTCCTTACATTCAATTGCACGAACAGAAACCATAGACAAATTACAACAGGATTTTAAAAATATAAACTGTCTTTTATTCGGCTCCACAGCCTACAGTCTTGATGTTATTTCTAATATTTTTAATCGGGTCCATAAATTTATAGATATATCAAACAAATTCTAATCTCATCTCGATCAAATAATATTTTATCTTCTCTTTTATGTATGTATAGTCTCTCTAATGCTGATTATTATTAAAAGATTCTTACTGTGCTTGCATATGTATAATTATTAACTACTATATATACTGTACATTTTCACCCATTTTATTATATCTATATAATATGTATGTGTTTGCCATTTTAACTATGTATATACACCCTTTTGGATTAATAATATATATGTATATACAAATAATTTAGGGAGAGGGGTTTTACATAGGCTAAGCCTGTTCCCCAATCCCATTCAGTCAAACTGAATAAAAATATGTTTTAAAAAAAAAAACTCGTAACAGGTGTTCTTTTAGCAACATCATAACAAAAGAAAGCTGCACGTGTTTTGAGAACTACATCATGGCATGCAATATAACACATTAAAATGGTTTCCCAGTGGTCTCATTCCGTTCTACTCCACTAACGCCAGGGTTCATCCACGGGGGAGATACGTATTCAAATTATCGGCCCTTGATGATTGTGCTATTTTTATCGACCAATCGAAAAAATCGTTAAATATATAAAAACTGACATAAAAGCATCTTTATCACCAAAAACATATTTTAGAACATCTTTTTAATATTAAATTTCATGCAAACTGTCTCTTAACCGAGCGAACAAGCCGCCATATTGTTGCAAACGTAAACAATGAGGCTAAGAATGGTTTGTAAACCATTTTTTGATGGTTTCCTAGAATCAAGGGCAGATAATTGGAATACGTGTCTTCCCCATGGATAACCCCGGGGTTAGGGGTTTGTCGAGTGGAACGGAATGCCACCGATTATGGTTTGTAGGGTGATATATCTAGGTTTTAACAAGAATTACCTATAACTGTATAAACACCATAGTCTGTAACTTCACAAGATACAGTTACAGCTGGTTGTTTGATATCCGGTCTAACGACTAGCGTAGGTGTAACTGGTACTCCCAGTTGATGAGCTTCATCACATGTCCTGGCTATAATAATAACAATGATAATAATAATAAGGAATGAAATAAAATGTGTTTAAAGTCCTACTATTCTGCTCCAACGATGCCTATGGAGACCGGCATACGCCATGTAATGTACCCTAGTTTCACACGAAATCCCAGCTGCCAAGCGATGCTTTACGTGCACGCCAATGTGTAAACAACCCTCGGTTGTTCGTTCCATCCGAACGAGTATATGCCTTCCTGGCCAGGCCCTCAGCCTAAACAGCGATCAGGTTAGCGAGGCAACGTCTTTTTTTGTAAATTTATTTATTCACAAAATATATAAACTACATAATTCATTTTCATTCACAGGCAAAGGCTTACTCAAGTAGCCACCGTGGCCCCCAATAATAATAATAATAATCATTATAATCACAAAATACAAACTACTAGTATGTTGTCAAAGCTATTATTTATGAGATCAAATGACTACACCAATTTGATTTAGTTTAAAAATAAAAGGGTCTCTTTAGTTTAAGTTAATTAGTTTTTCAGAGCGGATGCCTGTCTACCTGTAAAAGTTTATGTCAACAGATGTAGCCAATTTTCCCTATTTGATTTAAAGGAATAAATATAAGTCTAAAAATGGTTCAATTCCGTTCGGTATTTACAAAGTTCTCATAAATTGAGTTCGGAATTGCATCTATCGGTAGCCGAGACACCTGATTATTGAGCGTTGGTATTTTGATTTTGTTTTCTTAATTGAATGATAAATAATAAATCTGAGTACATATTAAGTCTTGAGAAATTTTATCGAAAATGCAAATGGCCCATCGCGAACGTTAAGTGTGTTAATAACAAGGTTAAAAGCTAATGAGTTAATATTATATTTTGACTAAAGTGGGCATAATGGTGACTTACCAATTTTACATGTAAATAATTGAATATCCCATTCACCAGATGGTAGACAATGAGCCTGTGGTGACCCCTGTAGATAAGCCCCCTTAATACATTTATAGTTAACTATAGCACCAGCAGGATATAGTTCTTGCACGCGATCTGCAACTGCATGTAGTCTGGGAGGTAGTGATCCGCATACTGCATCTAAAAAGACATACTTATTGACATAACAAAATACAAGCAAGAATAGCACAGAGAGTTACTTTTTAATTCAGCAGAGCAGCAACTAAACTCCAGTAAAAAAACAATGGGGTTGGATTGAGTCAAATGGCGTGGTTTCGAGTCCCCACGTCTATGTGACAAGGAGTAGGCTCGCCAATCCATCATCGTGGTTTTTCTCCGAGATCTCCTCCTCCCACAACAAAAGACCCCTAGGCCAATTAATCAAATAAAATTGAACTATAGTTTGTGTCGAGTGGACGTTGCACCTCATTTCGCTCTCTCTTCAGAAAGAAACGAAATGATGTACAACTTTAGAGTCCCAAGACTAATAACCTAGACATTATTGCAATGATATGTCGTGTCTACAATATTGTAATGAAAATAGTCATATATCTGCTACAAATATGTGTGACACTCCGCCCCCACCCACCCCCCGCCTAATGCCTGGCAGAACAATGTCAGCAAGCGTGGACAAAATCCGTACAAGAAAATGTGACAAGGGGGGTAACTCCAAATGCGCAAAGTTCGATACGTTCCCTGGTTATTTCCAGGGGAGGGAACAATTGCTTCATGCTGGGAAAACATTTTCAGAACCCCACTTTAAATTAGTAGGGTTCATCGCTATGGCGAGTCTAACAATCTCAGCTAGAACCAATATAGCAAGAACTCTGATGTCAAGATCGTGTACACATTTTCCGTGGCAAGTTTGCAGCCTGCATTAAAGATGGGTTATGTAAGATTTAGATCAAGAGCTGACAGTTCTCGCTATAATAGTGCAAAAATAATTAATGAATACACTATATTGAAAATTTCAGTCTCTCTGAGCGAAGTTTTGACAACAATAGCTTAGTCTCGATCTGTCATGACTGTGATAATAAACAACGTCTCGATTTTCCAGTTTAATGTTAACCGATTAAATGGCGCTGATGGTCTAGTCAACTTCATATCCAGACTATCCAATGGTATAGAGAGTGCATTCGAGGCTTGTCATTTCAATAAATATGTAAATAATCTATATAGCATTTGAAGCCAAGAAAACGCCGTGCAAAGGCAGATTAAACACTAAACTTATATAATTTCCTCTTCATCATCGTGTAATTAATAACTTTAATATTGGGAGCATAATAAATGAAATGAATTGGGGATAATGCTAGGTTCTCACTATCACGAGTAGTGCTGCTATTGAAATCGTGGTTTTAATCGTGGAGTAATCGTGGTGATCCTGCCAGCTTTTATCATATATAGAGGTCAGTCGTAGCAATCGTGTTGATCGTACGGAATCGTACCCAAACGTATCTGCACGTATCAGATCGTGGACGCAATAAGGGCAGTCCTATCGTAACGCATCGCATGACAGTGGGAACCTAGCATTAAAGACACATGTGACAAAGTACTCTATAACTTTTATCAAATTGAACGATCATTTAGGTGCTTAGAACTTTATGACCTCTGCTGTTTTTTTTGATTATACATGATATTGACGTTTCAACTCTGTATAAACTTATGTTAGGGTACGAACTGGCTATAATCTAATTCAATATATCATTTACGGGCTGCACTTGATCTGTGTGCAACGCTTGGCAGGACTTCAAAGGGAATGTACCAGTGGTCAGTGCATCATACCATGATCTGATAATGACTTCAAAATAAATACGCAGTGCAATTACAGATACCAGAATCTGATAAATAAACAATACCATATATGATGATAACTCTTAACCATTTTCCCTAATTGTCGTACGCTGTATAAGCAGTAGTTTGCTGACAATTATGCGGACGACTAAAGACGACTGGAGAGGAGGGAAGACGCACAGACCGGCGTATGGACTCACCTGGGTTCAGCCGCTGCCTTTGCAGACGGGCAGAATGTTGGATTTAATATAGTTATATATGTGTTCCTGTCGTAGTCTAGTTCATGTAGATTAGTTTAAGTTGCTATATAGTTAAAGTTCCCGTATTGGTGTATGTATGTAACTGTAGATGTTTGATGTTCTGTTCTGATGTAAATTAACCATATATTTACGAATCTAATCTCTGTTATAACTAAGATAGTGGTACATACATTATGTAAGAGCTACATCTGCCTATTGCAGGTCTTTCTTTTGGGCTTTAAATGTTATATTATCATTTAGACATTTATTAACATGGAAAGACCATAATCAGTTCTCTATGCTCGATATTTTCAACGAATTTAGACACAATTGACGGTTAATGATTTTAATTTTAGACTTAGTTTACTGAATAAAGTCAATCGTGTAACACAGAGAGAGAGAGAGAGGGAGAAATGGGGTTTAACGTCCACTCGACACAAACTAGGTCATTTCGGGACTAACATATGGTTTAATTTTATTTCAATAATTCGCTTGCGCGTAGGGACTTAGCAGTGGGAGGAAACCGGAGGACCCGGAGAAAACCCACGAGGCTGGACAGGCGACCCTACTCCTTGTCACGTACAACCGGGGATTCGAAACCACGCCAGTTGACTCAATGACAGGCCGTATGATACAGCACGCACGTGCTAAGCATTCGGCCATCCACCCCACCCCCAACTGTGTAACAACTCTGCTATTTTCCAAACGTCGCTCAGAATGACAAGATTTGACTGTAATTTTCAAGATATTCCCTTTTCATTATCTAGTTTTTACCTATGATAGAGAGAATTGTCAGCTCTTTATCTAAGTCTTTATCTTAAACATCTTCAATTCTACCCGGGCTGTTTTAATCACGACGAGCATGAAGTGTGTTATGAGTAACTTACCCTGGTTACATTTAATGTTGTTCAGGCCATCTTTACATCCGTTAAAACATACGCCATCTTCTATCCTACAGCCTCCTGTAGAGCAGTAGGAACATGTCTGTAGACACAACCCATTGCATCCCCAATAACCATCTTTACAACCATCCAAACAAGCACCATCTAATTGTCGACATAGACCATTACACGTAGAACACGATTCTGCACACACATCACCATAGTAACCAGCTTCACATCCAAAACATCGTCCTGTCCTGTCATCACATTTACCATCCTTACAATGGCTACTACAAGTAGACTGGCATTCTTTACCATAGTAACCATCTTTACATCCAAAACATCGCCCTGTCATGTCATCACATTTACCATCAGTACAATGGCTACTACAAGTAGACTGGCATGTTTTACCATAGTGATCACCATAACAACCGTGAGAACACGATCCTCCTATCTTATCACATGTGTTGTTCAGGCAGGATGTGGGACATCGTATGTTACAGTTGGTGCCATAAAAACCATTTGGACAGTCATCTAAAGATCACAAAGATACCACTATATAGCACAACAGTTCAATGAGACAATATTCTCATGGAAAGCGCTGTTAATTAATAATAGAAAATAAAATAAAATGCAGTTTAACGTCCAGGATAATGAAGTCGGACGTGCGGCCAGATAGTCCCGCTACGGCCTACTCTAATTTCGAATTCCAAATGTCAAGGGTTCTTGTACGTGGACGCCAAAGGGGTACACCCCTCACCACCACGTCTTTCTCCACTGTGGAACTTTCTCGGCCAAAACCGAGATCAAAGCCGCGATCTCCAGCTTATGCTAGGTTTCCATTGTCGTGCGATGCTTTACGACAGGAGTGTCCCTATTGAGACCACGATTTGGTACCGGCAGAATACGTTCGGGTACGTTTCGATACGACCAACATGATTGCTACGACTGACCTCAATATATGATAAGACCTGACAGGATCACCACGATTACTCCACGATTAAAACCACGATTCCTTTCGTAGCGCGAATCGCGATAGTGGGAAACTAGCATTAGCGAGCCTGTGCATTTCTCACTGATATTTTAAATGGCCTTGCAGTAACAAAAGGGAGGGGATCCCCAAAACCGTATAAACGAATTGGACTGTTATTTAAATATAATAAAATGACCATCAACCAAAGGACAACCCATTCGGTATACGTACCTGCGAATACCTGAATCTCACAGATGTCCAATCGGGGATCAGTGCGTTTAACAGATATAAAAATATATCTAGCGGATAATGATGGTATTGCTGGATGATTGCATCTCTCTATGGTGTATACAGAATCTGTTGTTGATGCTCTATCTTTGTAGCATGGTGTGGCTGCTGTAAATCCTGCTTTATCACACTGACCACTAGAACTTATTCTCATCTCAAATCCATCTAGCTGTTTATTTCGACCTATTTCAACAGACGAGATAATTGACTGAATTGAATAGAAATGAGGTTTAACGACCTACTCTTCTGCTCCAACTAGGCTAATCAGGGACACTTTGAGCTACGGCCTATTTTCATATCGAATAACAACTACCAAGGGTTATTGTACGTGCACGGCAATATCTAAATGGGACATCGGATTTTCGTCCCAACCGAACGACTATACGTTGTCCCTTGGCAGGCCCTCCGTCCTGCACCCCTGACAAGGGGCAACCACGCCGAAAAATCCCGATAAACTTTCTAGGTCAACACAGGGGTCTGTCGAATAGAGGAACTCAAAGTTAGCGAGTCAACCTCTTATCCTGTTACCCACTGAGCTACCGCGAATTCCGAGAAAGTTGACACTTAAATCTATGCTAAAAACATGACGATTACTATGATAGTGAATGCAGGAGGACCGCACTACACACAAACAGAGGCGGATTGGCCCATCATCGCCCGAAGGGCCGGTCGGACAAAAAATGAAAAAAATAATTTTGTCCAATTCGTCTAAAAAACCTTTTTCTACTGAACATTATATGGGTATTGGACCGGCCATGAAGCGATAATGATCATGTTGTATGTGGCCGATGGCTTTAACGGGCCGCCACGCCATCACTGGAGTCTGGAATGGGCTGGTATAATAGACTTTCTGGATCGGGTGTGCTGGGTGTGGGCCGGAATTCGGAATCCTACAATGGGGATTCCGAATTTCATCCGAAAATTTCATCGGATTCACCCGACACTGTCGCCCGCAAATTTATTAATTATTAAGTCACCTGCACACTGTTTGTGGGGATACGCCAGAAACGTCTGCCGATGGTTCGTAACTCCAAAACAAATTCAATTTTAAGGCCTCAGCAAAATTAATAATATGACGATATGATAATTTCACAGGTTGCGGTGGTTGTAAATTACTTGCAGGTCGGGGTTTTGGCCTAAATTAATCGATTTATGAGATATATTATTTGACAGAGATTATAATCAGATATGCCACCAAATCGAATATTTGGGGTTCATTATTCAAAATTTTCGAAAGTTAGAGCCCCGGGACCCCCATCAGTAAAAGGGGCCGCTCCGACACGGGAGCCCTGGCCGGTTCCAGGCCCCAATCCGCCCCTGCACACAAAAAAACCGACAAGATATACCTGCTGACGAGATACAAACTACATACACATTGCCCCGTCTTCATTAGCCCAGTCGGAGCAGAACAGTAGGACGTTAAACCCTATTTCATTTCATTTTCACATACACATTGCAAGAAATAAACAATAAATGGACCCACGGCGCTGTACAGAAATAAAATGAAATGAAATGGGGTTTGACGCCCTACTGTTCTGCTCCCATACTGGGCTAATGAAGACAGGCATACTGTGTGTTATGAGGGGAATTTTGTCCGGGCAGCGGCACTATGGCCTACTCTTATATCGAAATTCAACTGCACACTAGACATCTGTCCTTGTCAGGTCTTCCGACTTGCACCACTGAAAAGGGGAAACCACGTCGGATAATCTCGATGAAATTTCTCGGCCAACGCAGCGAGCCAGAGTCTTACCCATCTAACCACCGTGGTCCCCGTACTGTACAGTCACGGGCCTGTAATTGATATACAGGCATCACACAAAATGAAACAAATATGATTTACAAGAAAGACTAACAGGTCTTGACGATGATTGTCTCCAGGGCCCGGTTCCTAGAAAATTCTTAAAGTAAGCACAAAGTCATGCTTCACTTTTTCTTACGTAAGAAATTTGATAAAAATACCGTTCCTAGAAAATTCTCAACACCATTCTTACGAAAGCACAAGTCAAGTATAAGTCTAAGCACATTGTGACTGGTAAAGTTTACCATAAACTGAGACTACGATGCTCTTTAACGTCATAAAAACACTTTTGGTATGCGAATTACGTCTTAAATTTGTCGTCTGCTTCATCGACGTCATATATATATATATATATATATATATATATATGGTTCATTTCGATGCATTTGACATGTCCCCTATTCACGTATAAAATGTGCTACAAGATAAAAAAAACGCAGACGCATACAAACTAACTTAATAATTGTGAGAGCGCCTGATCTTAAAGTAGCCTGTGTGTTTGTAGCCTAGTATTGTTTACTAATTGGCAAATAAATAAAATGGTTTCAGGGTAGGCCTAGAAGCGACATTTTCTATAGCATTCTTAATTCGAAGTGTATATTTGAAATTTCTTCTGGAGAAGGATTTTCTCTGTCTTGTAATTGTCTCTGTGGTATCAAAAGGTGTCGGAAATGCCGTCGAATAACTCTACGGTCAGCCATCTTTTTGAAGCAGAAACAGACTTAAGGTTGATAAGCAGGCCGTATGCCTGGCTTGGGACTTGTGCTTAGATTGACTATGTTTAAGAACGAAGTTGTGCTTAAGCTTTTTCTTGGAACGCATAATAACGTTCTTGTGCTACTTAAAATCTAAGCACAAAAACGTTCTTAAGAATTTTCTGGGAACACAAAATAAGGTAAGTTTACTTAAAGATGGGTTCCCGCGTACAAACTGGGTGATTTAATGGTATATATGGACTAAAAACATATTCAATCTAATTAATTTGTCATAATTATGCTTCAAATCCTTCTCAAACATTGTAATTGCGAAGGAATGCCCTGCTATTAAAATTCGATCAAACCAGGTCATGTTTACGTCACGTCATGGAAATCAGAGGAGAATTCATTGCATACATAAGACGATGTTGTCTTTAATCGCTTACTATTTATTACAAATATCGAATCCTAATTAAATTCTCGGATTAACCACTACCCGCGTCTTTTTCTGTCATTTTTATCTCAGAAAGTGTTGTACGTCTAACTCTTCATAAAGTTTATCAACTTGTACATCAATCGCTCAATGCTCGCGTGTGACCTTTGACATTACGCGTGCAGAAACTCTTAATCGTCGGGCTGTTGATTAGGGGAACCCTTACATTTTTGTCCTGTATACGCTCCATAAGTGTTTTTCGGGGAATCCAGTATTTTTCTAGTAGGATTGGATATCTCTACTTTCCATATATACCAAAATTGCCATACTTTTATTGGAAATAACCACCCGATAAATACTTTTCTGGGAACCCATCTTTAAATGCAAAGTCTACTTAAATCTAAGCACAAGAACGTGCTTAAGAATTTTCTATGAATCGGGCCCTGAATTGCGACACATTCGGGGTACCCAAAATTATATTTTTAGTTTACATACCATCGTGTATTGGTTTTGATATTTTAACTGTGTTGATATGAAACTCCTGCCTTAAATCCATACACCACCACGCTGTGAATCCAGCCCAACTTGAAGTATTTACACCAAGATTAATCGTGCTCTGTCGTGTTGGTTTATTAACAGCAACATTGATGGCACCTGGAATCAAGAACCAGTGCTAAAGACTTAAAAAAAAAAGAGAGAGAGAGAGAGAGAGAGCACATAGATAGTAGTAAAGCAAAATTGATTACAATATCTTTATGTCGGCTATTGACATCCATGGTCGTCCAGATTGCACCCATTAGTCATTACCATAATGTTAACTTATAGCTGGCCTGGATTATGTAATGTCCTATGTCTTGTAAAGCAATATGTACTGAACGTTTAAACTGGTATATGATGCAATATAGCCAGCTGTATAATCTCTTCCGTGATCCTTGTCTAGAAAGGGTTTATAAGCAGGAATGAAAAGGAGATAGTGGAAAGACGGCCATGGGCGCCTTGAGTTAAGGCTAGAACAAGGCAACCCTACTCCTTGTCACGTACAAGCGGGGAATATATTGAAACCACACCACTTGACTCAGTGACAGACCTTATGATTTCACGCGCACACGTTAAACTACTAGACCACCCAACCACACATAGTTGAAAGACAATTTACCAGAATATGGAGTTGTCCGATTGGATAATCTGAAACAGTAAATTGGGAGTAAATCAAATCTGAAACCAGAAACGTTGTATAGCTTACAAATCAGTTTATCGTGGAAGTTTTATATCAGTTTGTATCTTGACTTATGAGTTACATGCGGGCGGTGTAAGTTGTATCTTCACTAATAGCTCAAGAATAATTCTCGTTGCATTAAAGTCATATGAGGCATGATAATTTATTCATTAAAGAGGCATTACTCAAAAGCCAAATCTGCCTATTGAAGGTCTTTCTGCAGACCTTAAATGTTATATAAACTATTCATTAGATATTTATTAACATGCCTGGACTATAATCAACTTTCCGGGCCATTGGGTGCTCTTGAATTTCAATGGATTTAGAAATGATGGGCAGTTATTGATTATATTAAACATTGTTTACTCTCGTAACAGCGGTAGGGGTGACAGCCGAGACCTCGCTATTCCCGAAACATTCGCTCAGACTGAAGTAATTTGACTGAAATTTTCTAGATATTTCCTTTTCATTCTCTGTTTTCGAACTTTTATAGCGAGAATTGTCAGTTCTTTATCTAAATCTTACATAATGCATCTTTAAAGTCGAAATGCTTTGAAGAAAAATAAAACAGACCCCAATTATAGACAGTCTTAAAATAAAATGTGCATTAAACTCAACAAATCTAGAAATGACTTGATAGAATCATAAAAATATGTTTTGACATTACGAAATATTAAAGATACATTATTGGAGATTAGATAAAAAGCTGGCAGTTCTCACTATAATAGTTAAAACTACGTAATGTAAAGGGAATTTGCTGAAAAGTGCAGTCAAATTAATTCACCCTGAACCTAGATTTTAGCGACTGAATATTGGGGCTAGCCCCGATCGTCATTACTTAAGTCGGTAGGATAAAAAAATATATATATGGATAAGTTAATTAATGTCTAATTAATAATTTAGATAACATTTCAGGCCTAAAGAAAGACATGCAATAGGCAGATTTAGCTCTTGCATAATGTATGTTTAACTTGGCTTGACATAACAAGACAAATGTGTCTTCAACTTATTAAATATAGGGTTAACTTGACTTGACAGAACCAAGAAAAATGTATTTTGAACTTACCAATAGAAACATAAACATTATCAAATATAGAGTTAACTTGATAAAACCTGTTTTCAACTTACCGAATATAGAGCAAACTTGACTTGATAAAACAAGAAAAATCAACAATGTATCTGTAGTTGTCATTTTATAATACATTATATACTGAGCGATGATCTGTGATTTATGTTGCCAGATAAAACTGAGCTTGGTACAAATTTATACTAGCTTTATAAGGTAATATAATTAGAATAAAAAGTAAAAAAAAACATAAGAGATAGCGACAACTAATTATTTACATCGACACAATAAGATAACAATGCCAATTAATAACAAAATATATGATAAAAAGGTAAGAGATAGCGACAACTAATTATTTACATCCGTACAACAAGATAGCAATGCCGATTAGTAAAAATAAATAAATTAGGTTCGCCACAGTTAAAAGAGAGAGAGAGAGAGAGAGAGGGGGGGGGGTGCTTTGTCTCATTTGGTAATCTATTCGTGGTATTGATTCCACGTTTGTACATGACAAGCGGTAGGATAACCTGTCAAACCTCGTGGGTTTTCTCTGGGTTCCCCCAACTGCTAAAGACCCTAAACACTAGCGAACTAATGAAATAAAATTGAACCATGTGTAAACCCCAAAATGACCTGGATGGTGTCGAGTAGACGTTAAATCCCATCTCTGTTTGTCCCCTCTCTCTCTCTCTCTTGCTAAAATTTGTGAGTGTAAAGAAACTGTTTTTGTCCACCAGCAAATATCTGAGTTATTATTTCAGAATACGTTTCCTTTTTAGAACTACAACACTGTATAAAGCATGTAGGGTTTAACGTGTACTTTACACAAACTAGGTCATGTCGGGACTAACGTATGGTTCAACTTTATTTCAGTAATTTGCTTGCGCGTAGGGAAACCGGAGGAACAGGAGAAAACCCACGAGGTTGGACGGGCGACCCTACTCCTTGTGACGTACAACAGGGGAATCGCAACCACGCCAGTTGACCTAATGACAGACCTATGGTGCAGCGCACAAACGCTAACCATTCGGAATTCCACCCCAAGCCCCCCCCCCCTCCGCTCCCAAGCTATATGTAACAAGATGCCTTCAAGACCTTGGTTTAAGGTCCTACTGTTCTGCTTTCGACTTGGCTATTGCAGACCTGGGCCCGGTTCCTAGAAAATTCTTAAAAGTAAGCACAAAATCATGCTTCACTTTAGCTTACGTAAGAAACTTTATAAAATACCGTCTAGAAAATTCTCAAGACCGTTCTTACGTAAGCACAAGTCAAGTAGGAGTTAAGCACAATGTGACTGGTAAACTGAGACTAAGATGCTGTTTAGCGTCATAAAAACAAATTTGCTATGCGAATTACGTCATAAATTGGTCGGCTGCATAGAGTTATAAATAGATCAATGACATTAACTTCCCGGCAAATAGTCGATTTGGATGCATTTGACATGTACCCCATACATATATAAAATGTGCCACAAGCTAAAAAAAAAAAAAAAAAAAGCAAAAAAAAAAACAACCGCAAGCACATGCAAACAGACGGAATAATTGTGAGAGCGCCATATCTTAAAGTATCTCGTGTTTGTGTTGTTTACTAATTTGCAAATAAATAAAATGGTTTCAAGGTAGAAGTAGAAGCGAAATTTTCTATAGCATTCTTCTCGAGAATATGTTTCTAAAGGATTTTCTCTGTCTTTCAATTGTCTCTTTGGTATCAATAGATGTAGGAAATGCCGTCGAATAACTCTATGGTCAGCCATCTTGTTTGAAGCAGAACAGGCTTAAGGTCGGTAAGCAAGCCTTATACCTTGATTAGGACCTGTGCTTAGATTGACAATGTTTAAGACGATATATATATGTTTAAAATAAACATCGAACACATTTAGAATTTGTCGAAGACTGTAGATATTAAGTAAGAGATTTAGCTCCGTCAAGTCAAATAGGGAAAAGTGATGGTGGGGTCAGTAGTCAGTACTTACTTGGTCTTTATCAATAATGTCCAAAACGACACCGATGGCATTCTTTTTTACTGGATTCTAGTTCTCCGTGTTATTATTACTGTTGTCCCTGTATGATGAGTTGTAGGTGGGGGGGGGGGCTTTTTATTTCAGAAGTAACTTGTACTTGGGTGGTTTGCATTTGTGTGTTTGTCCTTTTACCTGACTGAGATTCTACGCATTCAGTGCCTCGGCGGTCTGCTTAAACGGGCTTAGGGCTTTCACTTTCGTATCTGAATCGGGCATCTTTCCCGTCGGTTGTGTCAATGCCCTTAGAAGGTATTCGTTGTAAAACATTCAAACCTCAGCTTGTGAGCATTGATTGCGTGAAATCGGGGTGGTAAGACGACAGCTCGCTAGCCTGGGGGTCGCGTGTTCGATCCCTGCATTGGCCGAGAACGTTCATCGGGATTTTCCGACGTGGTTTCCCCTTGTCAGTGGTGCAGGAAGGAGGGCCTGACAGGGACAGCTGTCTAGTCGTTCGGATGAGACGAAATATCTAGATCCTGTGTACTTAAAAGATCCCTTGGCAGTTGGAATTCGATATATGTAGGACAACTTTTATAGCATGGCCTCTTACCTCTGATGACATCAGCATGTGTAATATTCTTATTGTATTGCGCGCGCATTGAGTCGACTGGCGTGGTTTGGAATCCCCGGTTGTACGTGACAAGGAGTAGGGTCGCCTGTCCAACCTCGTGGGTTTTCTCCGGGTCCTCCGGTTTCCTCCCACTGCTAAAGACCCCTATGCGCAAGCGAATTATTGAAATAAAATTAAACCATATGTTAGTCCCGAAATGACCTAGTTTGTGTCGAGTGGACGTTAAACCCCATCTCTCTCTCTCTCTCTCTCTCTCTCTCTCTTTCTCTTATTGTCTGTTTCATAGAATAGCTTATAGAGTCTACTGGGGTATTCCCCGACAGCTTTAATAGTTCATTTCATCACATACTCAAATTCATTGATGTTAAATGATTCAAAGAGTCCAACAAAGACATTTTTAGATTCTAGGAAGTCTACTGCCATATAGACATTTCCATTATCTATGTTTGAAGACATTTAATATGCTTTTTATCAAAGTTATCATGACCTAGCACATTTTGTAATACATGTAAACGATTTATACCCCGCATTATCTAATTGAAAACAATTTTCGCAGCAGTGTGTTTGCATATATACCATTTACCTATTATTTTATCGACAATCGAAAAATGTAATTACTGCTGGCTAATTAATTGGCAAAACATCCTGTCCTGTTAGATAACAGTTTAAACAACGCCATAGATTACATGTACTTGTAAAACACAGAATTTCTATGGCTATTCTCCCGCCTTTTAAATGCTGGATTTAAGAGACATACTGGCTTGGAAACCGTCATTGTTTATTCCCCCTACTGTAGTTTGAAAGCTACGCGATGTGGCCGTTTGGGATGCTTTTCATTGAGCTTGTTGGTGCTGCTCAGGGCAACAGATGGTTAAAGTAGACGGGAAGGGCGGCTGGGGTCAGATTATCATTGAGCTTGTTGATACTGTTCAGGGCAACAGATTGTTAAAGTATATGGGAAGGAGGGGTGGGGTCAGATTTCGGAATGGGATATCGTCTGAGTAGGGAAACAAAACGAACAGTTTAAGTGTTTTTAAGAATAAAATACGAAATACTGTAAAACATGAAATTATTGCGAGCATGAAATTATTGCGAAAATTGCAATAATTTCGTGAAAATTCGTTAAAATGTCGGCCATATTGAATTATCCCCCTTCATTACTCTTCACAAGAAAGAGTCCCAATAAGTACATCGCCATTTTGAAGGTAATAAAAATGTCACATGCCATGTGTTTTATAGTCGTTCGTCAGCTTGGAGTTAATCAAGGGATTTAATTTAAAGAGACTATCCCGGTTTGAACAGAGTCTCAAAAATAAAAGTCTGATTACGCATGAAATTTAAGCGCCAAAATAAAGAGGAATGGTGTATTTACCTTGTCTCAAAATTTCAGCTGAAAATATTGATTCGTTTGGACGTGAACGTCAAAATTGCTTATCCGGACACGTAACCCTTTTAAGATTTCGGGTCAATTTTTTCGTTGGGTGACCTGATAATCGACCCCCGTTTCTTTAGAGGTCTCTACAATGAATGACCCATGTGTTGTACTTGATAACGAAAGGTAAATTTCACCTACACATTATTTTTATAAAATAAAAGTCTGGTTTTAACCAGACACCGTATAATACAGCTTGGGACACCGGTCTCCATTTCCAGATAAAGACTGACGGGTTTAAGTTGTTTGAAAACGTATCACATATGTTGAGTTAGTTGCTCGGCTCTAAGGTAGAGGATTTTAAGGGCTTTTAACACAAAATTAAGCAGTTTTATTCTCCAAAATATTATCGGGATTGGCCCTTTAACAATAATTATTTAAAAATTGAGTTTGATAACAGGTATTTAATTTTCTTTGATCTGTTGAATACAGATTCAAAGTCATAATCCTTAATAGTTGTTTATTTACTGTTACTAATGATCACCGATGTTTTGAAGAGCTGACTGTCACCTCAAAATTAACAATCTACCACATTTTATAGACAAATTTACTAAAAAAATTATTTAAATTCGCAATAATTTCATGTCGCAATTATGTTTCACCACCCCAACTCGCAATAATTTCATGTCGCAATAATTTCATGTTTTACAGTACTCTTTCTATCTTCGCAAGTCTAAAATCGACCCAAACTGGAATTGATTGCAATAGGGTGAGGTGGATATGGTAGTAAGGACATACGATAACAAATGACTTTGATTTGAAGATGCCAAATGTGTTCAGTGAACCACCGCCTTTCGTGAAACAAAGAATTGTATTCGCACCATGAGCCCAATAATATAACTGAACATTTTAGAACAGCATTGTCCTCTCCCAATCCAAATCACTCTGTTTATTCCTCGCCCAGAAACTTCATGAAGTGGCCTGACACCTACTATCACAGTCTAGTTCAATGCAAACACCAAGCGGAAAAACTAATTGATTTTATTTTAACGCCTTTTTACATGTATTTGATCGTCAATGCAATTAAAATTAAACCTGTAGAGTTTTCGTTTAACAAAAGGTGAGGAAACCTTAAGAGAAGACAGTTTCGTTTCTTATGAACTGTTTCAGAGAACTCTTGGCAGGCAGGTAAGTCATTTGACAAAATGGATCAATTTGTACCATTTGCATTAAGGATAAATTTTGTGGTTAGTCGAGTGCCAAAGATTATCTTTTTACTTCGTTTGATCTTATTGTCTGGTATTACGCATTTAATATTGTATTATTACCAATCTTCACACAAATTCCCTTTTAAAGCAAACTTTATCGAAAGTGTCATTAATTGCCTTTTCGCAGAACAAAATATTCTTACTTTACATTCAAAATGAAAGGGGGGTGGGGGGTGTATTGCCTAATGGTTAGCACGCGTGCGCTGTATCATAAGGCCTGTCATTGAGTCAACTGGCGTGGTTTCGAATCCCCGGTTGTACGTGACAAGGAGTAGGGTCGCCTGTCCAATCTCGTGGGTTTTGTCCGGGTCCCCCGGTTTCCTCCCACTGCTAAAGACCCCTACGCGCAAGCAAATTATAGAAATAAAATTTAAACCATATGTTAGTCCCGAAATGACCTAATTTGTGTCGAGCGGACGTTAAACCCCATTTCTCTCTCTCTCTCTAGAGTGCAACAAAGATTAATTGCTAATGATGTCTTTTCCGTTTATAAATTGGGTCCATCTGGTGTAGTAACTGTGTTAATAAAAGGTATCACATGCCATTTTATTTCAAATATGACTTAATTCAGTTTGTACTGTAGTTGGAGTACAGCTTGGAATCGTTGGTCTTACAGCACGGAACCGGAAATTACAAACAATGTCGCACAAGATGCGCCTATATTGATTTGAACTTCCTATCAAAATAAAGAAATTTTGAGCAAAGTTAATCAAATAAATAATGTTGCAAATTGGCCACACAGTGTCTGTTGTCCCCTTTTCGGCGGATTTCTCGTATTCCTCCCCTTGGGACAGTATACTTCAGTTATGGCTATAGGTAACAGTGGCATCTGGCGTGGTTTCGAATCCCCGGTTGTACGTGACAAGGAGTAGGGTCGCCTGTCCAATCTCGTGGGTTTTGTCCGGGTCCCCCGGTTTCCTCCCACTGCTAAAGACCCCTACGCGCAAGCAAATTATAGAAATAAAATTTAAACCATATGTTAGTCCCGAAATGACCTAGTTTGTGTCGAGCGGACGTTAAACCCCATTTCTCTCTGTGTCTCTCTCTCTCTCTCAAAATGACAGAATCATTTCATCTTTTACAGGTTATTCAACACTTCAACAACACACTGCTCCGGGACAATCAAACATTTATGGCATCTAATGATGACGCGGAAGTGACCGATACGGAACAATTCCCGTTCGGCCCAATTGTTGGTACCGTAGCTAACATTGGCTTGATTGGAAATATTCTGATATTTTTCATGACCTTTCATAAGAACATATCACAATATTCCTATGCTATTTATCTCCGAATTACAGCCATCTCCGATACCATGGTGTTACTCCAAACAGCAACTGAAGATATCCTAGATCATCTGGACCTCATAATGTCTTTTCATCAGATGTCTTTTAATTTCTGTAAAGTATGGCTGGTGTGTTACTCGTTGTTCCGAACTACTTCACCCTGGTTTGTTGCAGCCCTATCATTAGATCGATGTATTGCTATTTGGAGGCCGTTACATAAAAGTCGATACTGTGCCAAGAAGGCTGCTTGGTTGATGTGTTTAGTTGTTGTCTGTGTAGCATTTGTGGGAAACATGACCGTGTACTATGTGGTTCTTACAGAAAAACAAGTCAACATGACGATCTGCGGGGAACAAATGGACGAGGAAACACTAAACAATATCACTTACTTCAATTTGCTTTTACAGTCAACACTGCCGTGTGTAATTCTATTGATACTCAACATTATGGTAGTGATTAAGATTAAGCAGAGTCTTAACTTTAGACGATCCTTTAGCACAAGTGAGAGAAGCAATAACACAACCACAATACGTACAACACTTCCGCTGATTTTGGTTTCAGCTCTGGCGTTGATGACACTGTTACCTATAGCCATAACTGAAGTGTATGAAACAACGAGTATACTGTCCCAAGGGGAGGAATACGAGAAATCCGTCGAAAAGGGGACAACAGACACTGTGTGGTCAATTTGCAACATTATTTATTTGATTAACTTTGCTCAAAATTTCTTTATTTTGATAGGAAGTTCAAATCAATATAGGCGCATCTTGTGCGACATTGTTTGTAATTTCCGGTTCCGTGCTGTAAGACCAACGATTCCAAGCTGTACTCCAACTACAGTACAAACTGAATTAAGTCATATTTGAAATAAAATGGCATGTGATACCTTTTATTAACACAGTTACTACACCAGATGGACCCAATTTATAAACGGAAAAGACATCATTAGCAATTAATCTTTGTTGCACTCTAGAGAGAGAGAGAGAGAAATGGGGTTTAATGGCTACTCGACACAAACTAGGTCATTTCGGGACTAACATATGGTTTAATTTTATTTCAATAATTCGCTTGCAGGTAGGGGTCTTTAGCAGTGGGAAGAAACCGGAGGACCCGGAGAAAACCCACGAGGTTGGACAGGCGACCCTACTCCTTGTCACGTACAACCGAGGATTCGAAACCACGCCAGTTGACTCAATGACAGACTTTACATGATACAGCGCGTACACGCTAACCATTCAGCCATCCAACCCCCCTCGTTACACTCTAATCATAGCTTCATTTAACGTCCGCTTCCACCGAGGTGATATCGCAGACAATCCAGGGCCCTGCTTTCAACTTATGGTTGTACGTGACAAGGAGTATGGTCACCTATCCAACCTCGTGGGTTTTTTTCGGGTCATCCGACTGCTAAAGAGCCTTACTCGCAAGAGAACTATGCGAATAAAATGAAACGACCTATGTAATTGTCCCCGCCTTCCGAAGAAAACAGGGGACTATGTCTCTCCCACATTTTGGGACATAATAACGCTCCTTCTAGTTAAGCTAGAATGTTCACACTTGGTGTATGTGTTTATTAGGGTAATACCGTTATGGAGTTCCAAGATAAGCACTTTCTGCTTAAGCTAAGCGGAGATAAGCAATCTGATTGGTTGATGATTTTGGAAACGATAACTTTGGTTCTAATTAAGTGAGGGTAATGAAACTTGGTGTATAGTTTTATTACACCAATACCACATTTTTTTGTTATGTACAGTACATGGGCGGATTTAAATAAAAAGTAGAATTAGAAAGTGAATCTAAACATTTCTGAAGCAAAGGTAAACGTTTTGAAACACATAAAGACTTTTTTCTCAGCTTAGAACTTAATTACTCAATATTATTATATTTTCATTTAATCGCTTTAACTTTTTTTTTAAACGATATAAAAAAAGATTTATCCAGCAAACAATTATTTATTGACGAGTTACGGTTGCGTGTGACAGGAGTAGGGTCGCCTGTCCAACCTCGTTGGTTTTCTCCATGTATTGGTCCCGAAATGACCTAGTTTGTGTCGAGTGGACGTTAAACCCCATCTCTCTCTCGCTCTGTAAGAACAGGGAATTGAGAATAACGCATGATGGAATATTGACTTTGAGCCCAGGAACCACAATGAAAGTTTATTGATTTTTGTGTGACGAAAAATACATAAATGTTTGTTAAGCTAATTAAATGTACATAATATAAATTCTATAGAAGACATTTACTAATTGGGGGGTTGGATGGCTGAATGGTTAGCGTGCGCGCGCTGTATCATAAAGTCTGTCATTGAGTCGACTGGCGTGGTTTCGAATCCCCGGTTGTACGTGGCAAGGAGTAGGGTCGCCTGTCCAACCTCGTGGGTTTTCTCCGGGTCCTCCGGTTTCCTCCCACTGCTAAAGACCCCTTCGCGCAAGCGAATTATGTAAATAAAATTTTTAAAAAAACAAACATATGTTAGTCCCGAAATGACCTAGTTTGTGTCGAGTGGACGTTAAACCCCATTTCTCTCTCTCATTTACTAATTGTAAAACAGTTACATGATTTTATCACACATGGTGTTAGTTCACCAGTTAGCCCTTGGTCTGCTTTTACTCCACAGCTTTGTAAAAAACCAATATTGTATAATATCATTCAATTATTGTCCAATATTCAACAACCCGTGACATTATCGCCCTTTATATTAATATGCTGCATGAATTGGTTGATCCGGTGAAACGCAATAAAACAACTTTTAAGCTCGAACATCAACGCCATTTGCGTTTGTTACTGGAATTTATTTTAAATACAATAACTTTACTACAAATGCAGAGATATCAACTAAATTTGGACTGGTATTCGTAATAATAGTGCCTGTCCAAACTACATTCTTATGAATTAATGTGTACAAGAACCCATATTTATGTCAGAATGGATTGTAAGGGATTATAGCATAACAAGTGGACAGGCCGTAATGGAATCTGTTAAT
This sequence comes from Patella vulgata, assembly GCF_932274485.2. Classification (NCBI taxonomy): domain Eukaryota; kingdom Metazoa; phylum Mollusca; class Gastropoda; family Patellidae; genus Patella; species Patella vulgata. The sequence goes on from NC_065883.2 coordinate 10,596,236, forward strand.
TTCAGTCGGAAAACAATTTACAAACACTGTCGACAAGAGATAATTATTAATGCGAAGTATTTCAAAACTCTATTCGCCTTTATTTAGACTCTGCACGACGTGCTTGGTACTTTAATTACGTGTAGTTGATGAAATTAATTTTTTAATATAATGTAAAGAACGGCAAATACAATGCATCAATATTTGATGTGAAAATAGTTATATTTTGAACATAATACAGAAGCAGTTATTTCCTCGCCCACGACGTTTGATCGAAACCCGTATTGTTTCTGTAAGTGTTTTTATTATAGTTTTTCTTTTTGTGTGTGTGTGGAGGGGGGGGGGGGATTTAGCCAGAGTTTACAGCCAACTTACATGGTGCAAAGATTCTTCAAACGTAGAGGTGGTTGGCCTCCGTGGGTCTATTTCTTAAATATAAATTGGATCATTTTTGACAAACAGGAATAGTTTTAAGGATAGGACGAACAATTGGCCTTATCTCGGTTATTTCTCAACGGATCTTCGTCGGGTTTTCGTTTTTGGGTTCGCTCGATTACTTTGTTTTAGCATCAAAGATTTCCGATAGTTTTCTATTTAACATTTTATCGATATCCAAGATGGCGTATCTTCGTCACTATTTGGGGTAGCAAGTTGAAAATTGGTAGGAATAAGGAACATACCGAGGCTTTTAAATTTGAATATTCATTTTTTGTGACGGCTTCCGGAAATTACCGAAGTCTCCCAATCTTTCCCGAATACGAATAGTTCTCTCCAATTTAAAAATAGACCAAAAATGACATATGGTGTTATTAGCCGCAGATATTACCTTTCATTTTCAGAGACCTTATTCGATAACATTTTCAACCGTTTGGTGCCATATTGGATTTTATAAAACAAGCTTCAAATCGATGTTCAGCCGCCATTTTGTTTCCGATTTTCCCATTTTTTTTTTTTTTTTTTTTCTAACCTACTCCAAATGGCAACAATTCTTAAGGAGTTCATTTTTGAATTTCATTTTGTTTACTTCCGGTTTCACTTTGAAAGTATTTCGACTTTTGACCTACGAACTGGTGACCTGACCATTCAATAATCCTTGACCTTTGCATATATGATGAGCCTGACGTCTACTAAACTAATATCAAAAAGTTTGGTTTTATTAAGAGTTAAAAACTAACAAGTTTTTTTTTTCACTTTAACAGGTATTGGATGTCACTATACTCAATAGTTCATGGTGTAACTTGATTGTTGGCGTGAACTAACGTACCGATACTCCTTCGAGGTTCTAGTTTATTGTGTCACTAATTTGTTGGTAATTAATGTGGTATGAGTGTTTGAAGTTTTGACAAGATGTGGCACAGTAGATAGCCTTGATTTGCATGTACTGCTTTTACGGTAATAAAAAGTTTCGTTAATACAATAGTTTGGCGTTTAGTTTGTTCATTGGAATAGATCTTGTACACTTTGATCGCCAATCAGACGAATGACTACGGCCGAATGCTACATATATTGCCAGTTGTACAATGTGAGTGTGCTAAACATTCATTGACGAATAAATAGTCTGATTTTTAAAATATTGATTTAGTTTTACAAAACGTAACCATAATTAGCGTATCTTATGTGGTAATTATAGATTTAGTTTATTATGAAGTAAATTACTAATTGCCAAAAATAGATATTTCCACATCGATTATTCTTATAAACTTCGAATAATATTCTGGACTATTTTTTGTATTCATTTATTCAAAGTATTGACTTAAAAATAAGTCATTAATCTAAAGAGAATTATTAACTTCAAAATGAAGCAAAACAACAATTATAAACTAGTCAATTGACTTGTTTATTTTACATACTGGTAGTTGTTGATCTTAAATAAAGAATACCTTTGTTTTTACTTTGTATTAATGCAAATTAAATGGGATTTAACGTCCTACTGTTCTGCTCCTAAACTGGGCTAATGAAGACGGGCATACGCCATACAGTGTGCTATGGGGGAAATTTTGCCCGGGCAGCGGCATTACGGCCTACTTTTATATCGAATTCAAACTGTCAATGTATCTTTTACGTGCACGCCAATGTGTACACGGGACCTCGGTTTTTCGTCCCATCCGAACGACTAGACAACTGTCCTTGCCAGGCCCTCCATCCTGCATCACTGACAAGGGGAAGCCACGCTGGAAAATCTGGATGAACTTTCTCGGCCAATGCAGGGATCGAACACCCGACCTGCAGGGTCCTGTTTCACGAAATTTTAACTAAAGATAAAATCCAAATTTTAGTAGATACTTCAATTTTGATTGGCTAAGCACTACAATCAGTCTTATATTATCCAATCAAATTACTAAAATTTGGATTTTATCTTAGTTAAAATTTCGTGAAACAGGCCCAGGCTAGCGAGCCATAGTCTTACCCACTTAGCCACGTGATATCCATTCATTTAATAGATGATATGTAGGTTTACTTACATCTGGTAGTGGAATTAAAGGCAATCTCATACTTTTAACGAATCTGTGGGCCTTCTTTTTTGTCACGGTATTCATTCTGGAGACCAAGAATCTGTACTTTCCCCCCATACACACAGACCAAAAATAAAAAAGCACCTTTTCCATTCAGTATCAGGGAAAACAGATGCTTTAGCATTCTTAGCAGTTAGTTCAAAATCCTTCTGAAAGTAAAGGATTATAAAAATTAAGATACAGGCATACCCTTATACCACAAAAATTGTAACTTCTTGAAGCTGAGGTAAAACAGAGGGAAATGGTTAATCAAGGAAACAATACAAACTAAACCTCGCATGTATTACATGGGGCTGAGATGGGCTTCATTTGTGACTTCTTTTGTATTTTTAGCCAACACTTGGCTGCTGAGTAATGTCCGTCAAAAGGTAGAGAGAAAGAGAGAGAGAGAAATGGGGTTTAACGTCCACTCAACACAAACTAGGTCATTTCGGTACTAACACATGGTTCAATTTTATTTCACTAATTTGCTTCTGCGTAGGGGTCTTTAGCAGTGGGAGGAAACCGGAGGACCCGAAGAAAACCCACGAGGATGAACAGGCGACTCTACTCCTTATCACGTACAACCGGGGATTCGAAACTATGCCAGTTGACTCAATGACCGGCCTTATGATACAGCACGCACGTGCTAACCATTCGGCCACCCCCCCCCCCCCCAACCCAGTCAAAAAGTAATCCAATTACCGTAATCAATAAAGTTGACTTTATGTTTTTCAATGTTGAAAAAGAAAGACCGATCTTCAGACGGTGAAATCTGTTTATATACCAGCGTAGTAATATGGGAACTTTAAATTTGGTACGGTTAGTTTGGTTAGATTTGGTAAAATTACAACACTTCTTTCAGATTTATCTGGAAGGAAAAATACACCAATGGAAAGCGTGATTTAAGGCATGGAAGGTGTGCATTTGATAGAAGAGACGGGGAGTAACATAAAAGCCGTGTGGGCATAGCATATATTATCTATGCGTCAATGGGGAAGTCGTGGAAAGGTTTTCTTTCCGGCTAGGTAAAGGGCATGCGTCTTAGAGTAGTAAGATGTAATGGCAGATACATTGCTCAATGCTGTTTTCTGTCCATTCACAATGACACAGGGTATTAATAACTTCTTGGAATTTCTGTGGAATAGGCGTCGTTGTTGTCTGGACGATCTTCTTTAATTCTGAATACTTTCTGTAACCTGTTGAATTATAAAAGTAATGTTTGATAAACAATGATTATTCTAGAAAGATGTTAATTTTAAATTTTAAACATTGGCATATTAGAAATGTGTGTTGGGTAAGAAATAAATAACTGTAGGCCTAAGAAGTATGTACCATTTGAGTAAAGTATCAGTCTAGTATCAGCCTATGATTAAATTTTACTTTCAGTGATATCAGAATGGACACGCTGGTGGAATCTTGTTACTAAGTCATCAACTGTCGTGGCTGTAGACTTACAGTTGGGCTAGCAGCATGGGCAAATGATTAAAATGTTTTGCAGGAAGGCGCTTATTGAATCGATATTTAAAATCTCTAGCACATAAATATCTACCGCTTCTTGAAGTTGCCATCCATGTTGGGTGTAACTGTGCATTTTGATGGGAGCCACGGTGGCTAGGTGGTTAAGACGCTGGCTCGCTAGCCTGGGGGTCGGGTGTTCGATCCCTGCATTGGCCGAGAAAGTTCATCTGGATTTTCCGACGTGGTTTCCCCCTGTTAGTGGTGCAGAACGGACAGCTTTCTAGTCCTTCGGATGAGACGATAAACCGAGGTGCCGTGTATACATTGGAATGCACGTAAAAGATCCCTTGGCAGTTGGAATTAGATATAAGAGTAGGCGATAGTGCCGCTGCCCGGGCAAAATTTCCCTCATAGCACACTGTATGGCGTATGCTCGTCTTCATTAGCCCAGTATAGGAGCAGAACAGTAGGACGTTAAACCCCATTTCATTTCATTTCATGTGCATTTTGATACTGAAAGAAGCTGGGTCACGCTTGATTTTGTTCACTAAGAATTCATTTAAGATTAAGTCTACATTCGTTCACTCAATTAAACTGACACTAATTAATAACGGTGTTCGGGACTTGGGTATTTTTTTTTAGATGGTCCCCTCTCTTGATTTTGTTCACTAAGAATTCTGTTGAGATGTAGTCTACATTCGTTCTCTCAATTAAACTCACACTAATTAATAACAGGCTTCAGGACGTGAGTATTTTGTTTTTAAGACCTTTAGTCCCATCAAAAGTCTGTCTATAATAAACCGCCGTTCGGTTTTACGCTACGACACCGTAATGCCCACTTATATATTATTTCCAATTGAAATATATGAAAATTTTTATACGTCTACATTTTCACGTGGAAGTATATTGTTGTCACCCCTGCCCGTCCATCCGTTCAGAATGTGTATGTGTACACTCTAGGTCACATATCTTGTCTGATTTTGACGAAACTTGAAATATAGGTTTATCTCCAAAAGATCTCGAATCACATTCGATAATGGCATGTGTCGGATCGAAACTACGTGGATTATGGCCCCTGAATGTACGAAAAATCACGCTTTTAGCTTGTGGACACTCTAGAAGTCATAATTTTTATCTGATTTAGATGAAACTTGAGATGTATGTTTATGGCCCAAACCCAAACAATTTGTTTGTGGACACTCTATAGGTCACAATTCTTATCTGATTTTGATGAAACTTGAAATATTCAGGCATATCGGACCGAAACTTCCTGGAATTTGACCCCTGATTGTAAGAAAATTCGTGTTGTTAGCTTGATTTTAGCTAAAGGTCATTATTTTTATCTGATTTTAAAAATCGTTTAAATATATCACCGTTAAACCCTGATGATGATGGAGTTCTCATTTCGGAAAAATCGGACCGACAAAATGGCCGCTCCCTGAACGCAAATACTAGTAGTGTAAGAGTATGTAATACCAAGTTTATGAACCCGCTAGAGGTCACATTTTTGTCCGATTTTGATGAAACTTAGCTTGTAGACACTCTAGATGTCACAGTTTTTATCGGACTTTAACAACCTAATGAAGGTTGTGTGCGAACTTCGTGAATATCATACCGAAACTGTCTGACAAAATGGTCGCTCCTTGTACGCAAATAGTGTAAAAGTATGTAATACCAAGGTTGTGGAGCCTCTAGAGATCTGAATTGGTACCTGATTTTTATGAAATTTATAATGTATGTTTATATCCCAGAGATTTAGATTCCTTATGATATTCGCGCATATCGGATGATACCTTCCTGGATTATATCCCCTGATTGTACGACAAATCGCTTTTTTTATCTTGTTTTCTGTCAGTCTCTAGCAAAATGTGGACATATCTTGCATGGTAACAACTTGTTGACTGGAATAATAGTTTGTGTTATTTTGCGTTCTCTGCAATATATGGGATTATTAGATTATCCTTTAATTAGCTGTTAATTGGCTAAGGGAGATAAAGAAGTAGTTACCTAGGTTTAGGGGTCAATGAGTCAATATCTCGACCATCTTATTGTCAATAGAGTGGATTATGGGCTTGTCACGAAGAAATGTCTAAATATTAATATATATATAATAGAAAACAAGATAATCAGTAGAAAGAATTAGCGCTTGAATGTGTTTGACAATGTGTGGGCACACTACTCTGGCTGCAAGGCATTCAGAACAATGACAATTGGTGTTAATTACTCAGCGATGATCATTAAGCACTGATCATATGTCAAATTTAATGTACAATTAACAAAACAATACTAAGATAATTATGACCAATTAGGATGGCAGTACAGATACAAAAATATACCCATATATGGTTATATACGGTTATGCTTATATATGGTTAGAGGGGGGGGGGCTGGGGCCTCGGAGAATTTTTAAAAAATCGGGTTGTCGAAGCGCATATTCAATTTTATCGGCGATACCACCCCAAATAAAGCTTACGTTTACACATTTCGTAGACACAGAATAATAAGTGAATTAATTATACTGTCATTTAGGGGTTGGGGGGGGGGGGGGTCCGGGCCCCTAGGACCTTCATTAAGATTCGCCATTGCATTAATACAACGAAAATATATGATCGATTCATATCCACGATTTTCTACTTAATGACTTTTTGTATAGTGTCTACTTTCCATCCAACACACTTTTATGTCGACTTTTAGAAGGTGACAGCGACGCGTCTTATCAAAAGCCACACCTGTACAAGCGCGGAGACTGGACTTCTAAATTATTTCACCGACATATTCGGTAAGTACATTTTATCTCAGTTTATAAATCTGTAACGGTAAATCTCTTTGAACTTTGGGGTATATTCTATGCCCGGAATAACTTGAGGTCTGAAAGTCGGGGCGGGGCGGCTTTGGATATATACAGGGGAATTTGGGGTTATTCTTCTGAAAGTTTTGCTTTAAACCAGTAACGGGTTATTCTTCCAGGATAGTTTTTTTCCATAAGAAAACATGATATAAGGTTTTTCTTATGGCAAATCTGGGATATTCTCATTTTGCGTATATGTAAACATAGACGGTTTTTAAGCAACATAAAGTCCCCGACTTCGGTTATGCTGGGGAAGAAAGACTACACAAGAAAATCAAGGCTACACAACAAAACTATTTCCCAATAGGGAGCGGCGTTAGATAGGACGACCAAATGTCAACAGGCTTGTTCAATTTAATTCTCGAAACTTTGTGTACATATTAGAAATGATAGTAATATTTCAGGTATCACATTTGGTAATTCAAAAATTATCGCTTTCGCAGATGATGTCACATCCTTATTACGTGACTATAAATCAGCACACCATTTAATAAAAGTTTTAAATCAATTTAAACTCATTTCATGTTTATCGGTTAACCTTTCAAACACTGAAGCATTTGATCTTAACTGGAAAATCCCTGACATTGAACAGCAAATAAAAAACATAGGTCAGTCGCTATGTACCTCCTCAATTAAAATCCTTGGCATTCATTTTTCATTTGACACAAAATTTCGTAATCAATTGAACTTTGAAAATAAACTTGAACATGCATTATGCAAGAGCAAAATCTGCTTATTACAAGTCTTTCTTTAGGCCTGAAATGTTATCTAAATTATCAATTAGACATTAATCAACTCATCCAGACCATAATAAACTCTCGATGTCAAGACTAGCCTTCGATGTTGACTGGATTAGATTCCTATATGCCGCTAACAGCCGTTGATAATTAAATCAGAAAAAGTGGATAATCGAGAATATGCTGTTTATATTAATGATTTTAGTAATGATGACCAAGACTATGCAAAAATTTCACCCGCTTCTTTCTCGGCTCATAGTGGATCAATTTGAATGAAATTTTCAGCAAATTACCTTTACACTATCTAGTTTTTAACTATTATAGCGAGAACTGCCATCTCTTTATCTTATCTCCCATAATGTATCTTTAATGAATTAAAAAACATTTTAAATAACTGGAAATTACGAAAATTGACATTGATGGGTAAAATAGTTTTAATAAAAACATTCTGTCTTTCTACACTTTCCCACCAACTACAGTCACTTTATGTTCCTAATTATATTGCCGATAAATTAAACAAACTTTTATACAATTTTCTATGGGAGGGACAAGATAAAATAAAAAGGGGTGTGATTTGTAAGGACTTCTCTCATGGTGGTTTAAAATGGTAGACATCCACGAATATTTAACATATAAATCCTTCTTTTGGATTAATAAGATATTCACAGACAATACTAGCCCATGGTTTAAAATATTTTCATTCTGCATTTCACCATATAACCCTTTAATATTATCTGGAGGTAATTATAACCCTAAATATGCAAAATTTAGTATTAATTTCTATGAACAACTCATCACAAACTAGTATACTATATACGATTCAAAAATCGGAGATAGGGTTCCAATAACAAATCAAGTAACGTATATTAATAAACATTTGAATAACATAACAACCAGTGACACTTTACAATTCTTGAGTAGGAATTTAATATTTATACAGAATTTCCTTAACTATCCAGCCACGGCACTTAAGCCCAGCGAAAGATTCCTTTTCGGGGAGTTTGAAACTTGCAATATGTAAATCATGCAAATATTACAACTTAAATATTGAAAACGAAATAATAGATATCTCGTTTGCGAGTAAAGGTGAATATGTATTGTTTAATGGTCGAGAGCGAGACATTAAGTAATATATTGTAACAACAAGAGGACCGTCAGGTCCGAGTGTTTTTACAATATATTACGCAATGTCTCAGCTCGAGACCATTAAACATCTTAAAATACAGACACTCCGCACGTGCGTTTACAGTGAAATACGTCACTCGAGTCTAATATTTGACAAGGTACGATTGGCAAGTTGCCCGTACGATTATTTGAAATAAAAATTAAGAATATACACTGATGTAATAAATAAAGGTGAATATAAATTAATAATATACACTGATATAATAAATAATTTGAATCTATTATATAATGTTCATTCAGACACTTTAAAGTCAAAGGATATTTATTTTAAAAGAATTAATGCGAGGTTTATTAAACCCACTGCTATATTAAAATGGGAAGAATATTTAGGTAGACAATTAGATGAAAAAACTATAAAATCCATATTTAATTAAAGTCATAACATTTGTATACATATAAAAGTTTAAATACATACACAAAATAATATACACAAATAATTGATTATTTAAATTTGGAAAAGTAGCTTCGGGTCTATGTGATTTCTGCCACAGCATGCTGGAAACTAAAGAGCACCTATTAATTCAATGCCCTTTTTCTCAAAGCCTGTTGAATACTCTTAATGACATCTTGATTAAAAATAGAATATACAGTAATCTATCTCCTTCTGTCATACATTTTGGATATTACAATTTACATGACGATGTTAGCAAATTTGAAAACACATCCCAGTTAGAATTCATCAATTATGTAATCCGTCTAACAAAATACTTCATCTTCAAATTAAAATGCACAGGTAAAACACTGTCCAACGAACATTATAAGGCTTACATAAGAAACAAGCTTGAACTTGAACTATCTGCAAATCCTAATTTGAGTTCAAAATGGCAGTATGATGTATCGTAACTCTGATTTCTTGATCATCCCCGGTACAGTGTATACTATATTATTTAAGCCTGTGAATTGTATCCTTATGTCAATGCATGTACTTTTGTAAATTGATTTCATGTATTATTAAAGCAAAAAATATGGTGTAATTTTACTTCAATAATAATTCGCTTGTGCGTAGGGATTTTAGCAGTGTGTGTGGGGGGGGGCGGAGGACTTTCAACCATGTCACGTGTAAGAGATCAGAACCACGCTTCTTGACCAAATAGTTGACCATATGATCTAACGCCTAACGCACACGCGTTAAACATTCGGCCACCCAATCCTCGACAAAGCGAGGGACTTTACAGGGACAAGGGCGTTTACCGTCTACCATTTGTCCAATTGAAGTCATAGTTATTTTATTTCATGTTTTGGTCTATTCCAGATTCGTTCAATGGAAGACATGAGAAACGTCAACAATACGCTCCTCCAGGACAATCAGACATATGATTACACCGAAGAGGCCGATACAGATATTTTCCAGTTCGGCCCAATTGTTGGTACCGTAGCTAGCATTGGCTTTATTGGAAACATTCTGATAATTTTCATGACCTTTCATAAGAATATATCCCAACATTCCTATGCTATTTATCTCCGGGTTACAGCCATCTCCGATACCATGGTGTTACTACAAACAGCAACTGACGATATCCTAGATCATCTGGACCTTATACATTCTTTTCATCAGATGTCTTTTCATTTCTGTAAAATATGGATGGTATGTTACTCCTTGTTCCGAACTACTTCACCCTGGTTTGTGGTAGCCCTATCCTTGGATCGATGTATTGCGATTTGGAAACCATTACATAAAAGTCGATACTGCACCAAGAAGTCTGCATGGGTGACGTGTTTGATCATTGGCTGTGTAACATTTGTGGGAACTATGGCAATGCTCTCAGAAGCTCTTGGGGACGAAGGAGTCAGCGGAAGAGCCTGCGGAGAAATATTCAGTGACGAAGCATTGGAAGCAGGGACATATTTCAACCTGTTTCTACAATCAACACTGCCGTGTGTATTTCTGCTCATTTTAAACATTATGGTAGCTATCCAAATTATTAAAAGTCTGAAATTTAGAAGATCTTTTAACCCTGTAAACAGCGACATTACTCGAACCGCGATACGCGCAACCCTCCCACTGATATTAATATCAGTGTTGGCGTTTGTAACGTTGCTGCCCTTATCCATAATTGGTGTGTATGAAATGGGTAATATACTCACTCGAGGAGAGGAATATGAGTACTCTTTTCACAGGCACACGGTCGATACTGCATGGTCAATCTGCAACGTAATTTATTTGATCAACTTTGCTCAGAATTTCTACATTTTAATTGGGAGTTCAAACCAGTACAGATGTATCATACGTGACATGGTTTGTAAATGCAGTTACCGTGCCGAAAGACCCACAATTTACGGTCCCAAGCCAACCCCAGCACACCCTCAATTAAATCATATTTAAATTGAACTTTGCATACAGTAGCTTTTGTCTACGATATCACCTTAGGTGGGAGTGGACGTAAAACTCCAGAAACGAACGAACGTACAGTAGCTGTGTAATTGGGGTCATTACCTACAGTAATACACATCAAGACCATATCCCCATAGCAACTATGGTTATTCCCTATATCAACCTTATGTAAATTCAATAGGGGTCCATACTGAGGTAATATGCGTTGAATTTGATGCGCAGAACCCTAGGACGTTAAACCCCATTTCATTTATGTCAACGTCTGCTATATATATAAAAGTTTCTAAATTCAACTCCCGGGTTTATATACCAAAAATATTAAGATTTGGATGGAAAAATCTGTGTCGAGTGGACCTTAAAAACCCATTTCTCCCTCTCTCTGATTATTATTGCAACCTTCAACAGTCTTTAAATGTTTTGTTACACTTGGCACAATTGCACAAACAATATTCCAGCATTACAGTCTTCACCAAGGGTGTCAGTCAACATATTGCGAGATAGGTCTGCTCGTCAGAAATTGTGATAAAGAATTTAACACGTTTGTAGTTAAAATTTGGCGAGTTCGTTAAATGCGCCGATTAGGTGTAAACTTGTGGCTGTACAAAGTTGAAAAGAAACATGTGATGACTTGAACAAATAGCACCTGAAGATGATTTGGCAATTTCGGAGTATTAAAATAAATTGAAATTATGATATGTTTGTGACTTAATCAAAAGTTATAATTAATGTTTAATAAAATATTTTATTTATTACAGCTTAATTAGTTTAATTATTTCTGAATTTACATATTTACTAAGATTTTTCGGCCTTACGGCGTCTTCATAGTCAAGTGAGAATCCATCGGCTTATTCTTAGAATATTGAACATACACCCTCTTATTAGTACAACGCTTCGGATTAAAGTTTTAAAGGGACAATAACACTCTTGCTGGCTTGACAGCTCCAGAAAATAAAAAATAGCCTTATTTGGTGATACAAATTTCATCTTAACACACCTTATTTAAAAAATTGGAAAAATTCAACTAAATGATTTGAAAAGCCTGACGTAAAGCTTTTCAAATGTGACTTGGATATAAAAATATTTTTGAACCCTCTGGACAAGTAAAATAGGATTTAATGGATAATTTACACAACAGGTAGGACACTAACACATCTAGTACTCAGAATAAGGCTATTTTTTATTTTCTGTCAAGCCAGCAAGAGTGTTATTGTCCCTTTAACGTAATTTTATACATATTAATATGGCCCGAAGAGGTTCAAGAAAACTAAATTCTTTGGCAAAAACATGTGTTAATTTATTTTTTAATCTAATTTTATATACTGGTAAATCCAGTTTTTTGGTCTAGAATTGGAGAAAGGGGGTCAAATTTGCATTTTCATAGCAGTTTTGGTAATACTGATGATATTATAGCGGAGGGATAGGGGGTGTAAAGTGTCTTTCTGCAGAGCAATCATTATACAGGTCACAATTCTATGGAATACAATTACTGCTTTTTACTGAGCGACGTTTCGACTAGGCTTCTCTATTCATTATCAAGCTATGATAAAAAATGAAAATATGACAGGACAATATATACATGTACACCACAATGCTAAGTTAATGATGACAAACCAGGGATGTAACTTAATTACGTGTACCTAATGGTAATCTGATTTAATTGTACGCTAATAAGTAATAATACCAATTAACCTAAAAAATTGACTAATTGATTAATGAATAAGTTGTTGTGGAGTATACACAATGATTAGTGGGTTTTAATAATACAAACGTTGCAAGAAAATGAAAATTGATGAAATGTTATCAACGACCCCTTTCACTGAAATAAATGCAAATGGTAAAAGGATAGATTGTTGTGGAGTATTTACAACGATTTGATGAGGTTTTGATAATGACAACATCCCACGAAGATGAGATTTGATTTGTGTTATGACCAAAATAATTGATATGTGGATGTTGATGCGAGTGATTACACTGATATACGAAAAACCCTTAGAACAATGACTGCACAAATGATCAATAGTCCCCTGAAGGCTGACAATTTAAAATATTGAGTGGTACTTCACTGGATGTTATGGTGATGTAGAAAAGCAGGGTTAGAAATATTGAGTGCATTAAATTATTTTCATTTTTTATCATAGCTTGATAATGACTAGAGAAGCCTAGTCGAAACGTCGCTCAGTAAAAAGCAGTAATTGTATTCCATAGAATTGTGACCTGTATACTCTAGTTCAATTACTAAATGCCATTGAAACAGTTTATCAGAGCAATCATTGTGTCGGAAGTGAGATTTTCACCCCAGTCAACATCAAATCCCCTAGCAAAAAATTTAAACTGTCAACCCCCTACACATTTATGATGAGGATATTGCCAAATGTGATCCCCATTTAGCCTATAAAGATTGGAACCAACGGAATGTTGAGCAAAAAGCTGCAGCTTGTGATGTTACAGCCATTTAACATTGAAGTCAATGGGCAAATAATTACTAGTCTGAGTCCATATCAAGTCTTTAGCTTGTGGACCCTCTAGAGGGCACAATTTTTATCGGATTTTAAAAAACGTTTAAATATATTAGTGTAACAACCTAATGATGGTTGAGTGCGAATTTCGTGAAAATGGTCGTTCCTTGTATGCAAATAGTGTAAAAGTATGTAATGCCAAGGTTGTGGACTCTCTAGAGATCAAAATTTTTATCTGATTTGGATGAAACTTAAAATATATGTTTATATCCGAGAGATGTCGATTCCTCGTGATATTCGCGCATATCGAACCATAACATCCTGGATTATATCCCCTGATTGTACGAAAAATCGCTTTTTTTTAGCTTTTGTTCTGTCCATCTCTTGCAAAATGTGGGCGTATCTGGCATGGCAACCGCTTGTTGACTGGAATAATAGTAAATGTTATTTTGTGTTCTCTGCAATATATGGGATTATTAGATAATCCTTTAATTAGCCCCAGGGAGATATGCTGTTAATTGGCTAAAGGGGATTAAGAAGTAGTTACTTAGGTTAAGGGGTTAATGGGTTAATATCTCGGTCATCTTATTGCTTAGAGAGTTGATTATGGGCTTGTCATATGAAGACATTTCTATATATACAATAGTAAACAAGATCTGCAATAGAAATAATTAGCGCTTGAATGTGTTTGACGTTACGTAGGCACACTACTCTGGGTGTGCGGCATTCAGAACAATGACAATTACTATTATTCAGCGATGTTCATTAAGCAGTGATCATATGTCAAATGTAATTTACAATTAATAAAACAATACTAAGATAATGATGACCAATAAGGATGGCAGTACAGATACAAAAATATACCCATTAATGGTTATATACGGTTATGGTTATATATTGTTAGGGGGGGGGGGCTTGGGTCCTCGGAGAAAATTTAGAAAAATCGGGTTGTCGATGATGCTAATTTGTAGCGCATATTCAATTTTATCAGCTACACCACCCAACCAAAGCTTACGTTTACAGTTTTCGTAGACAGATTGTAAGGTTCGAATACACTGAGCTGTATTTCTTTTCGTCCATTTGACGTTTTTTGTGTCTGGAAATTCGTGGCTTTGCCAATGCTTTAATTATTGGCAACTTGTGTGCCTGGAAGGACAAGGTTTGCTGTTGTTTGTACTTCCGCCCTTTTCGCGGGTTAGAATTTTATAAGTAAATTTCGTGGTTTTGCTTATGTATAAGTAAATTTCGTGGTTTTGCTTATGTGTAGGTGAATTTCGTGGTTTTGCCTATTTATGTCTGAAAGTGCGCATTAATAGCCACCTCATCTAAACCCGCCTTTAGTAGATAGTTGAAGGAATGTACAAGCTACACAGAGAATAATAAGTGGATTACTTGTACTGCCCCTAGGACCTCCTCTTAGATTCGCCATTACATTAATACAGCGAAAATATACGATCGATTCATATCCATGATTGTCTACATTAAACCATTGTTAGTTGTAATGACTTTTTGTATAGTGTCTATTTCCCATCCAACATACTTTTGGAAGGTGACAGCAACGCGTTTTATCAATAACCACACCTGTACAAGCGCGCGGGCAGAAGTTCTAAATTATTTCACCGACCTATTCGGTAAGTACATTTTATCTCCGTATGAATGAAAGGGGGGGGGGGTTAACGTCCCGCAAGTGGGGGCAGAACCTATAGTTCAATCCGGTTTCACGGGTATGGGAATATAAATGCTGATCATCTTCAATTTAAAATTGACTTAATCTGCGAGCGCGAAGAGTTTTTAAGGTAGAACGAAGTTATTCCCCTTTTAAGATATTCCACGATTATTGTTGGGGTTTATCTGCTTAGATCGATGTCATAAGGCCAGCTTCAAGTTTGGTCAAAGGTCATGTGATGTAAACAGGAATAGCGCTAATTCTAACCCTGGACCGAGCGCTAATGCTTACTCTAACCCTAACCCACAACCCAAGGAAGAACATCAGCGCCACCAACACCAAAAAACAGTGAAATCGCTTTTGTATATAAATCTAATGTATTGTATGTATTTTTAATAAAACTAGGAAATATCACGAACAACTTTTCATCATCCTAGGTCAGTGCTTATGTGGAGACTTAACCTCTCCCCCAAATTCTTAAACCTAACCCACAATCTCGCCAACAATCACGTGCCCTAACCTTATTTACATCTCAGCGACATTGACGAAATCTTGAGTTGGCCTTAAGTAATAGATCTAGCCTGGTTTATCTACCGTTTTTCCTGTTATCATAGTAGAAACAATGTACAAGCTGTATTCGCGGATTTGCGTGTATAAATGTTCATATAATGCTTTTGCTTAAAGGACAATATTGGTGCCAGTCATTATCACATATGTGATAGAACCGGTTAAACACGTGCCAAATATTATTTTATCACAGACATCATTAATACGATAGATGCATAATCAATCGTTCATCAATCGGAAGTAACGAACGCAAAAGGAAAGCACGAGTTATCCCTCTATATAACTAACTGAAGTGACGGGTGATAACTGATACATGGGCGAATTTCTGCTCGCTAATAATTCCTTCGAATTGTGTGAGACTGTGAAAGGATATCTGACAATTCATAAAAAAAAATGACTGTCACTAGATAAGATAACATGAAAGAAAAATAAAAAAAAGTCCGTGCATTACCGTGTTTTTATAAGTATAGAATGAATAAACACACGTAAATGTACGGACTGTTTCTATTTTTCTCGTGTTCTCTTATCTAATGACATTCAATTACTTTTTTGAATTGTCAGATATACTCTAAGAGTCTCATATAACAACATTTGGTTTAATTTTACTTCAATAATTCGCTTTTGCGTAGAGATCTTTAGCTGTGGGAGGAAACCGACAAGACTGGACCCTACTCCTTGTCACGTGCAAGTGGGGGATCAGTACCACGCTTCTTGACAAAATAATTGACCTCATGTTCTAACACGCACGGGTTAAACCATTCGGCCAACCAATCCTCGACAAAGCGAGGGACTTTACTGGGACAACGACGTTTACCGTCTACCATTCGTCCAACTGCGGTCATAGTTATTTTATTTCATGTTTGGTCTATTCCAGATTCGTTCAATGGAAGTCATGGCGAACTTCAACAATACGCTCCTCCAGGACAATCAGACATTTTGGGGGTTTTATGATTACGCCGAAGAGGCCGGTACAGAACAATTCCCGTTCGCCACATTTGTTGGTACCGTAGCTAGCATCGGCTTCATTGGCAATATTCTGATATTTTTCATGACCTTTCATAAGAATATATCCCAACATTCCTATGCTATTTATCTCCGAGTTACAGCCATCTCGGATACCATGGTGTTACTCCAAACAGCAACTGAAGATATCCTAGATCACCTGGACCTTATACATTCTTTTCATCAGATGTCTTTTCATTTCTGTAAAATATGGATGGTATGTTACTCCTTGTTCCGAACTACTTCACCCTGGTTTGTTGTAGCCCTATCCTTAGATCGAGGTATTGCTATTTGGAAACCGTTACATAAAAGCCGATACTGCACCAAGAAGGCTGCGTGGGTGACGTGTTTGATCATTGGCTGTGTAACATTTGGGGGAACTATGGCAGTGCTCTCAGAAGCTCTTGGGGACGAAGTAGTCAGCAGAAGAGCCTGCGGAGAAATATTCAGTGACGAAGCATTGGAAGCAGGGACATATTTCAACCTGTTTCTACAATCAACACTGCCGTGTGTATTTCTGCTCATTTTAAACATTATGGTAGCTATCCAAATTATTAAAAGTCTGAAATTTAGAAGATCCTTTAACACTGTAGACAGCGACATTACTCGAACCGCGATACGCGCAACCCTCCCACTGATATTAATATCAGTGTTGGCGTTTGTTACATTGCTGCCCGTATCCATAATTGGTGTGTATGAAATGGGTAATATACTCACTCGAGGAGAGGAATATGAGTACTCTTTTCACAGGCACACGGTCGATACTGCATGGTCAATCTGCAACGTAATTTATTTGATCAACTTTGCTCAGAATTTCTACATTTTAATTGGGAGTTCAAACCAGTACAGATGTATCATACGTGACATGGTTTGTAAATGCAGTTACCGTGCCGAAAGACCCACAATTTACGGTCCCAAGCCAACCCCAGCACACCCTCAATTAAATCATATTTAAATTGAACTTTGCATACAGTAGCTTTTGTCTACGATATCACCTTAGGTGGGAGTGGACGTAAAACTCCAGAAACGAACGAACGTACAGTAGCTGTGTAATTGGGGTCATTACCTACAGTAATACACATCAAGACCATATCCCTATAGCAACTATGGTTATTCCCTATATCAACCTTATGCAAATTCAATAGGGGTCCATACTGAGGTAATATGCGTTGAATTTGATGCGCAGAACCCTAGGACGTTAAACCCCATTTCATTTATGTCAACGTCTGCTATATATATAAAAGTTTCTAAATTCAACTCCCGGGTTTATATACCAAAAATATTAAGATTTGGATGGAAAAATCTGTGTCGAGTGGACGTTAAAAACCCATTTCTCTCTCTCTCTGATTATTATTGCAACCTTCAACAGTCTTTAAATGTTTTGTTACACTTGGCACAATTGCACAAACAATATTCCAGCATTACAGTCTTCACCATGGGTGTCAGTCAACATATTGCGAGACAGGTCTGCTCGTCAGAAATTGTGATAAAGAATTTAACACGTTTGTAGTTAAAATTTGGCGAGTTCGTTAAATGCGCTGATTAGGTGTAAACTTGTGGCTGTACAAAGTTGAAAAGAAACATGTGATGACTTGAACAAATAGCACCTGAAGATGATTTGGCAATTTCGGAGTATTAAAATAAATTGAAATTATGATATGTTTGTGACTTAATCAAAAGTTATAATTAATGTTTAATAAAATATTTTATTTATTACAGCTTAATTAGTTTAATTATTTCTGAATTTACATATTTACTAAGATCTTTCGGCCTTACGGCGTCTTCATAGTCAAGTGAGAATCCATCGGCTTATTCTTAGAATATTGAACATACACCCTCTTATTAGTACGACGCTTCGGATTAAAGTTTTAAAGGGACAATAACACTCTTGCTGGCTTGACAGCTCCAGAAAATAAAAAATAGCCTTATTTGGTGATACAAATTTCATCTTAACACACCTTATTTAAAAAATTGGAAAAATTCAACTAAATGATTTCAAAAGCCTGACGTAAAGCTTTTCAAATGTGACTTGGATATAAAAATATTTTTGAATCCTCTGGACAAGTAAAATAGGATTTAATGGATAATTTACACAACAGGTAGGACACTCAGTACTCAGAATAAGGCTATTTTTTATTTTCTGTCAAGCCAGCAAGAGTGTTATTGTCCCTTTAACGTAATTTTATACATATTAATATGGCCCGAAGAGGTTGAAGAAAACTAAATTCTTTGGCAAAAACATGTGTTAATTTATTTTTTAATGTAATTTTATATACTGGTAAATCCAGCTTTTTGGTCTAGAATTGGAGAAAGGGGGTCAAATTTGCATTTTCATAGCAGTTTTGGTAATACTGATGATATTATAGCGGAGGGATAGGGGGTGTAAAGTGTCTTTCTGCAGAGCAATCATTGTGTCGGAAGTGAGATTTTCACCCCAGTCAACATCAAATCCCCTAGCAAAAAATTTAAACTGTCAACCCCCTACACATTTATGATGATGATATTGCCAAATGTGGTCCCCATTGTGCCTATAAAGATTGGAACCAACGGAATGTTGAGCAAAAAGCTACAGCCTGTGATGTTACAGCCATTTAACATTGAAGTCAATAGGCAAATAATTACTAGTCTGAGTCCATATGGGATCGTAACTTCTTGGATTGTTACCCCTGTATTGTACAATAAAATCAAGTCTTTAGCTTGTGGACCCTCTAGAGGGCACAATTTTTATCGGATTTTAAAAAACGTTTAAATATATTAGTGTAACAACCTAATGATGGTTGAGTGCGAATTTCGTGAAAATGGTCGTTCCTTGTATGCAAATAGTGTAAAAGTATGTAATGCCAAGGTTGTGGACTCTCTAGAGATCAAAATTTTTATCTGATTTGGATGAAACTTAAAATATATGTTTATATCCGAGAGATTTGGATTCCTCATGATATTCGCGCATATCGAACCATAACATCCTGGATTATATCCCCTGATTGTACGAAAAATCGCTTTTTTTTTAGCTTTTGTTCTGTCCATCTCTTGCAAAATGTGGGCGTATCTTGCATGGCAACCGCTTTTTGACTGGAATAATAGTAAATGTTATTTTGTGTTCTCTGCAATATATGGGATTATTAGATAATCCTTTAATTAGCTCCAGGGAGATATGCTGTTAATTGGCTAAGGGGGATTAAGAAGTAGTTACTTAGGTTAAGGGGTTAATGAGTTAATATCTCGGTCATCTTATTGCCTAGAGAGTTGGTTATGGGCTTGTCATATGAAGACATTTCTATATATACAATAGTAAACAAGATCTGCAATAGAAATAATTAGCGCTTGAATGTGTTTGACGTTACGTAGGCACACTACTCTGGGTGCGAGGCATTCAGAACAATGACAATTACTATTATTCAGCGGTGTCCATTAAGCAGTGATCATATGTCAAATGTAATTTACAATTAACAAAACAATACTAAGATAATGATGACCAATAAGAATGGCAGTACAGATACAAAATTATACCCATTAATGGTTAAATACGGTTATGGTTGTATATGGTTAGGGGGAAGGGCTTGGGTCCTCGGAGAAAATTTTAGAAAAATTGGGTTGTCGATGATGCTGATTTGTAGCGCATATTCAATTTTATCAGCTACACCACCCAACCAAAGCTTACGTTTACAGTTTTCGTAGACAGAGAATAATACGTGGATTACTTATATTGTTATTTAGGGGAGGTCCGGGTCCCTAGGACCTCCACTTAGATTCGCCATTACATTAATACAACGAAAATATACGATCGATTCATATCCATTGTCTACATTAAACCATTGTTAGTTGTAATGACTTTTTGTAAAGTGTCTATTTCCCATCCAACATACTTTTGGAAGGTGACAGCAACGCGTTTTATCAATAACCACTCCTGTACAAGCGCGCGGGCAGAAGTTCTAAATTATTTCACCGACCTATTCGGTAAGTACATTTTATCTCCGTATGAATGAAAGGGGGGTTTAACGTCCCGCAAGTGGGGGCAGAACCTATAGTTCAATCCGGTTTCACGGGTATGGGAATATAAATGCTGATCATCTTCAATTTAAAATTGACTTAATCTGCGAGCGCGAAGAGCTTTTAAGGTAAAACGAAGATATTCCCCTTTTAAGATATTCCACGATTATTGTTGGGGTTTATCTGCTTAGATCGATGTCATAAGGCCAGCTTCAAGTTTGGTCAAAGGTCATGTGATGTAAACAGGAATAGCGCTAATTCTAACCCTGGACCGAGCGCTAATGCTTACTCTAACCCTAACCCACAACCCAAGGAAGAACATCAGCGCCACCAACACCAAAAAACAGTGAAATCGCTTTTGTATATAAATCTAATGTATTGTATGTATTTTTAATAAAACTAGGAAATATCACGAACAACTTTTCATCATCCTAGGTCAGTGCTTATGTGGAGACTTAACCTCTCCCCCAAATTCTTAAACCTAACCCACAATCCCGCCAACAATCACGTGCCCTAACCTTATTTACATCTCAGCGACATTGACGAAATCTTGAGTTGGCCTTAAGTAATAGATCTAGCCTGGTTTATCTACCGTTTTTCCTGTTATTATAGTAGAAACAATGTACAAGCTGTATTCGCGGATTTGCGTGTATAAATGTTCATATAATGCTTTTGCTTAAAGGACAATATTGGTGCCAGTCATTATCACATATGTGATAGAACCGGTTAAACACGTGCCAAATATTATTTTATCACAGACATCATTAATACGATAGATGCATAATCAATCGTTCATCAATCGGAAGTAACGAACGCAAAAGGAAAGCACGAGTTATCCCTCTATATAACTAACTGAAGTGACGGGTGATAACTGATACATGGGCGAATTTCTGCTCGCTAATAATTCCTTCGAATTGTGTGAGACTGTGAAAGGATATCTGACAATTCATAAAAAAAAATGACTGTCACTAGATAAGATAACATGAAAGAAAAATAAAAAAAAGTCCGTGCATCACCGTGTTTTTATAAGTATAGAATGAATAATCACACGTAAATGTACGGACTGTTTCTATTTTTCTCGTGTTCTCTTATCTAATGACATTCAATTACTTTTTTGAATTGTCAGATATACTCTTAGAGTCTCATATAACAACATTTGGTTTAATTTTACTTCAATAATTCGCTTTTGCGTAGAGATCTTTAGCTGTGGGAGGAAACCGACGAGACTGGACCCTACTCCTTGTCACGTGCAAGTGGGGGATCAGAACCACGCTTCTTGACAAAATAATTGACCTCATGTTCTAACACGCACGGGTTAAACCATTCGGCCAACCAATCCTCGACAAAGCGAGGGACTTTACTGGGACAACGACGTTTACCGTCTACCATTCGTCCAACTGCGGTCATAGTTATTTTATTTCATGTTTTGGTCTATTCCAGATTCGTTCAATGGAAGTCATGGCGAACTTCAACAATACGCTCCTCCAGGACAATCACACATTTTGGGGGTTTTATGATTACGCCGAAGAGGCCGGTACAGAACAATTCCCGTTCGCCACATTTGTTGGTACCGTAGCTAGCATCGGCTTCATTGGCAATATTCTGATATTTTTCATGACCTTTCATAAGAATATATCCCAACATTCCTATGCTATTTATCTCCGGGTTACAGCCATCTCGGATACCATGGTGTTACTCCAAACAGCAACTGAAGATATCCTAGATCATCTGGACCTTATACATTCTTTTCATCAGATGTCTTTTCATTTCTGTAAAGTATGGATGGTATGTTACTCCTTGTTCCGAACTACTTCACCCTGGTTTGTTGTAGCCTTATCCTTAGATCGAGGTATTGCGATTTGGAAACCGTTACATAAAAGCCGATACTGCACCAAGAAGGCTGCGTGGGTGACGTGTTTGATCATTGGCTGTGTAACATTTGGGGGAACTATGGCAGTGCTCTCAGAAGCTCTTGGGGACGAAGGAGTCAGCAGAAGAGCCTGCGGAGAAATATTCAGTGACGAAGCATTGGAAGCAGGGACATATTTCAACCTGTTTCTACAATCAACACTACCGTGTGTATTTCTGCTCATTTTAAACATTATGGTAGCTATCCAAATTATTAAAAGTCTGAAATTTAGAAGATCCTTTAACACTGTAGACAGCGACATTACTCGAACCGCGATACGCGCAACCCTCCCACTGATATTAATATCAGTGTTGGCGTTTGTTACGTTGCTGCCCGTATCCATAATTGGTGTGTATGAAATGGGTAATATACTCACTCGAGGAGAGGAATATGAGTACTCTTTTCACAGGCACACGGTCGATACTGCATGGTCAATCTGCAACGTAATTTATTTGATCAACTTTGCTCAGAATTTCTACATTTTAATTGGGAGTTCAAACCAGTACAGTTGTATCATACGTGACATGGTTTGTAAATGCAGTTACCGTGCCGAAAGACCCACAATTTACGGTCCCAAGCCAACCCCAGCACACCCTCAATTAAATCATATTTAAATTGAACTTTGCATACAGTAGCTTTTGTCTACGATATCACCTTAGGTGGGAGTGGACGTAAAACTCCAGAAACGAACGAACGTCAGTAGCTGTGTAATTGGGGTCATTACCTACAGTAATACACATCAAGACCATATCCCCATAGCAACTATGGTTATTCCCTATATCAACCTTATGTAAATTCAATAGGGGTCCATACTGAGGTAATATGCGTTGAATTTGATGCGCAGAACCCTAGGACGTTAAACCCCATTTCATTTATGTCAACGTCTGCTATATATATAAAAGTTTCTAAATTCAACTCCCGGGTTTATATACCAAAAATATTAAGATTTGGATGGAAAAATCTGTGTCGAGTGAACCTTAAAAACCCATTTCTCTCTCTCTCTGATTATTATTGCAACCTTCAACAGTCTTTAAATGTTTTGTTACACTTGGCACAGTTGCACAAACAATATTCCAGCATTACAGTCTTCACCAAGGGTGTCAGTCAACATATTGCGAGATAGGTCTGCTCGTCAGAAATTGTGATAAAGAATTTAACACGTTTGTAGTTAAAATTTGGCGAGTTCGTTAAATGCGCCGATTAGGTGTAAACTTGTGGCTGTACAAAGTTGAAAAGAAACATGTGATGACTTGAACAAATAGCACCTGAAGATGATTTGGCAATTTCGGAGTATTAAAATAAATTGAAATTATGATATGTTTGTGACTTAATCAAAAGTTATAATTAATGTTTAATAAAATATTTTATTTATTACAACTTAATTAGTTTAATTATTTCTGAATTTACATATTTACTAAGATCTTTCGGCCTTACGACGTCTTCATAGTCAAGTGAGAATCCATCGGCTTATTCTTAGAATATTGAACATACACCCTCTTATTAGTACAACGCTTCGGATTAAAGTTTTAAAGGGACAATAACACTCTTGCTGGCTTGACAGCTCCAGAAAATAAAAAATAGCCTTATTCTAAGGACTAGATGTGTTAGTTTCCCAAATGTTGTGTAAATTATCCATTAAATCCTATTTTGCTAGTCCAAAGGGTTCAAAAATATTTTTAAATCCAAGTCACATTTGAAAAGCTTTACGTCAGGCTTTTCAAATCATGTACTTGAATTTTTCCAATTTGTTAAATTAGGTGTGTTAAGATTGTTAAGACCAGAATAAAGATTAGGACATATTATTCAGTTACAACAAGAGTGGTATTGAGCCTTTAATAATAATCCTTTTTTTATATGGCTGACATAGTATACAGATATTACTTTCTGATGTTTAGTCATGTCTTATCACATCTCCTCGAAAAGTCTTTTTGCTGCACAGTTCATGTACATTATAAATATTTAAAAAATTAAGCGGTTTTCAATATCTCTTATTCAACTTTTATATCACTGTAACCCGGGTATCTTTTAATCTTGTCTATCTAGCACTAATTTCTTTCGTATTCATTTAATATCAAATCTTCGTAAAAATTGTTTAAAATCACGAAAAATTATCTATTTTGTACTTGTGTCCAGTTTAAAGCTGACCATTCAATTATGTCGAATTTACATGCGTTTAATTTCTCGATCTCTGTTAAAAAAATAAACAACCAAATTGATTGTTGATGTATAATAATTAATTTTTGAACAGTGGTAAGGATATTAAATACTTGTAAATTGAACACTCATTATCAAAATTAATTAGTCAGCTTTAAACTAGACACATGTACAAATTAGATGGTTTGGGGTGATATTAAATTATTTATACGAATTTTTAAACAAAGATTTGACATTGAATGAATGTGAAAGAAATTAGTGCTAGATACACAAGATTAAATGATACCCGGGTTATAGTGTATAGTTAAGAGTCGAAACATTAATTACGATTTCCTGCAATTATATTTTGCCTTATTACACTATTTTGCCTATACCGTTTTTTTTAGGACTTCGAATTTTGTCTAATGGTTTGGATTGTTCGTACTTGGTTTTATTTTATTCAGACCGAGTTTAGAAACTAAGAGGATTAAAAGTTACTTAGCGCCGTCTCTCTTTATTCACTCACACAGCTGTATATACCAGCACCCGAATTAAACGTCAGTTGTTCTTAAAAGTATAATTTCCCTTTTGTCTTAAGCCTAAACTATATTTTGTCTATTTTAATATTTTAATTGTCTTATTGTAATATTTTAATTGTCTTATATTTTATGTATGTTACTTTATATTTGAGGGGCAAATAGAATAGTCTCTAATATTGAGCGTACAATGTTGGTACATTCTAAAGACCACATAATTAGTGCATGCGTTAATAATGAAATCTTTGGTTTATTAATAATATCCACGAGCGTATTGGGTGACATATAAACGATGTACAATGTTCCAAGTCGACATTTTATATTTCTTATTGTTATAGTAATATGTATTTTGTATTTTCTTTATTAATTATTATGCGTTTAATATTATGTGACTCACTCACACTGTATATACCAGCACCCGAAATAAATGTCAGTTGTTCTTAACAAACGTATTCTTTTTCTCTTGTTTTAGACGCTCCAGTACCACGGTCACCCCGTAACGACATCATATCGTCATTATATTTAGCATTGCTGTGGGACAAGGGTTTCCTGTTGCGCATTATCGGAAGACACCCCTAGGATATATAATTTTTCCGAGGCACATTATTTCCAACGGATTATCAAGGTATCCTCGTGTAAGGACGATAGATAAATGGAAATAAAAAAAAAACCGTTCTCATGGCCAAGAACACTGAAAACGTCAGCCAAAAACACGTGTTTGTTTCTTTTTTAAAGGCTCTGTACCACTCTTGTTGTAACTGAATAATATGTCCCAATCTTTATTCTGGCCAACAAATTGTACTATTTTACAATATTCCAATTAATTGATGATACAAATTTCATCTTAACACACCTAATTAAAAAACTTGGAAAAATTCAACTAAATGATTTGAAAAGCTTGACGTAAAGCTTTTCAAATGTGACTTGGATATAAAAATATTTTTGAACCCTCTGGACAAGTAAAATAGGATTTAATGGATAATTTACACAACAGGTAGGACACTAACACATCTAGTACTCAGAATAAGGCTATTTTTTATTTTTTGGAGCTGTCAAGCCAGGAAGAGTGTTATTGTCCCTTTAACGTAATTTTATACATATTAATATGGCCCGAAGAGGTTCAAGAGAATTAAAAACATGAGTTTATTTCTATTTTAATGTTATTTTATATATGACCCGAAAAGGTTCAAGAAAACTAAAATCTTTGGCAAAAACATGTGTTAATTTCTTTTGTACCGTAATTTTATATATTGGTAAATCCAGCTTATTAAGAAGTGGCTATTGCTGCTAAAAAGGTAAATTGTCGTTTGGAAATGAACCGGGGTTTAACATTCTACCGTTCGGCACCAACCCATACTAATGAACACTTAAAACGTTGGCTGGATATACAATATTTGCGACGGCAATATATAACCCCATAAAATCCTGAATTACCAACACCACTCACGAACAGTTTCAAATTTATAAATTTAATCCACCTGTTCAGCTATATGACATTGTTAAATGTTTTTACCTTTCTTATGCCTTCAAATGAAAATAACCTTAATTAAATCAAACCTCTCCGAAATATCATGCATACTGTATTGGGCATTAAAATTGGTTGACTGTAATTTGAGTTGCAGTTATCAAACATCCATATGGTACCACATGTGTGTGTGTGTGTGTGTGAGAGAGAGAGAGAGAGAGAGAGAGAGAGAGAGAGAAATGGGGTTTAACGTCCACTCGACACAAACTAGGTCATTTCGGGACTAACATATGGTTTAATTTTATTTCAATAATTCGCTTGAGCGTAGTTGTCTTTAGCAGTGGGAAGAAACCGGAGGATCCGGAGAAAACCCACGAGGTTGGACAGGCGACCCTATCCTTGTCACATTAAAATTGTAATAAACAATAACAACAATAAAAATACTACACAGTACACACTTGTAATGGAGGCATTTTTCAACAGTCTGAGAATTTGGATTCAAACAACAAAATAATATGATTATAATATACAAAACAGACATTTTTTATGATCATATCTCTTTACAATCTGTACATTTTGACATAATTTCAAAATTATAATTTTCCACTTGTACGGTTATATACGAGAAATTAAATTCGGATTTTAATTTTCTGGTGGCTGTTTCCATTATGTCGGGGTTATCAAATTCTGAGTCTGAAAAAAATGATTTTTAAAGTGATTTAATTAAAGGCGAAGTCATCGTGTTAAAATGGTCCCATGAAAAATGCCCCTTTTAAGTACAGTACGCATATCAATCTCCAAAATGTAGTACTAAAAAGAAAGATTATGTACTGTGTTTGAAAATGTAATCCCAAATAATGGACCGTTTGAAAGTCGATATATTTTTAGTCATGCCTGGAAGGGCAGCCAAATCATAGAATGGCATCAACTCGAAAATCAAACATCATATTGCCATCGATAGATTTGGACAACGAACGAACAAATGATACCAGTAGAACACCCGTCCACAAATCGGAAAAGGCAGATCACCGACCGGCCACGACGTTGTTAAATCCGTGCTAGTCCGGCTACCCTCAAAACACCCCGAGTTCTGTGTTCCAGATATCTTTCTAACAATGCAAATTATATAATTTCATCAAAATGATCATTTTCAAGCGCGGGGTTATAAAAGAGAGATAACCCTTGTTTTACCATGGACAGTTATTCCCCCTGGTATTTCCCGCCATAATGGACACCCTAGTCTACTCGGACCTAAACTATTCCAAAAGACGCGAAGATGAGAACATGGGTGTCGATTAGACCATGTTAGATATTTGAAATCTCGAATGGTAAAGTGTTATACCCTGCCTTCGTAATTATTTATAGTCAAAGGGCAATGGCTTAGATTTGGATATCAGTACAGGGGCGGATCCTGAGACAATGTATCTCCCCCCCTCCCCCGAATGGTCTCTATCGTCATTTTGGCGTATGTACATAAACATTGAGCTTTTTAAACAGAGAAATTCAACACCTCGTTTGATGTCAATTTTTATTATGAATTAATACAATGACTTTGTCATTCCATTCATGGATGCAAAGCACTAATTGTGATATCGCATAATGTCTATATCATTATCGCGTGGTTTGAGTGCCCATCCTGTCCCACATCTGACGATAAAGGATAAAGCACACGTCCGTCCGAGAAACTTTTCTTATAAAAAGTACTGATGTTGTTGTTAGTTAGTTGTATTTTGCGTCCGCTTCCACCGAAGTGATATCGCAGACAAGAAAAAGTACTGATTTACAAAAAAAAATAATGTAGCTGAGCAGAGGGGGCTCTAGATCCGCCCCTGCAGTATTTCAAACTATTTGATCGATTAGAAATATAAATTTACCTTTGGCAAGATGAACTGTTACAGCATTACGCCCAACGGTCAGAGGCCAGATATACAGACTATGGACCATTTTAACTCCTCTTATAGACTCTAATTCACTTTTAATACTCTCAAAACTAATCCCGTGGGGAACAGCTGTAACATATTATTACCCAGTGTAGAATTTAGCATACAGTAGAATTTATATTACTTGTATAAAGTAAAATTTATTATAAAACTGGCAGGAATAATTAGGATTTGGGATTGGTCTAACGTTACTAGTCAGACTAACAATCATAGTACAATCGTCGGATCGAACTCGTGAATGTGAATCTGTCTAACCTTGTGGGTTTACTCCTGGCCTTTCGGTGTCCTCTCATTGCTTAAGACCCCCTACAAGCAAGCGAAATATTGAAATAAAATTGAACCATGTGTTAGTCCCGAAATGAACTAGATTATGTTGAGTGGACGTTAAATCCAATTTCTCTCTCTCTCTCTATCCTTCTCCTTTTCTGTGATGCATACAACTAACAACATATTAGGCTACTCAATGAAATGTTCCCACATGTGTCATGTGATACGTAACGATAGGATTGTCCCTAATGAGTCCACGATCTGCTACGCTGAGATACGTTCGGATACGTTACGATACGACCAAAACGATCACTACGACTGACTTCATGATAAGACCTGACAGGATCACCACGATTACGCCACGTTTAAAACCACGATTTGAATCGTAGCACGAATCGTTATAGTGGGAACCTAGCATAAGTCAATACGAAACTATATGGTACTTACCTTCTAAGATTACCCGTATACCATCTCTAGCGATGTTTATTGTTGTAAATAAGACTATTATTGAAAATATAAAGGTACAAATGGGATCAGCAAGACGATATTCTGGTTCAGTCTGGAATGATATTTTAAAAAAAGAAATTGTTCATATAATATTACAATTATTTAAATTAGGACAATCATTGGTTACAATACTATAAAATTATACGTGACCCTATTCATCGAAAAATTGGGGGGTTGGGATAGCCTATGTGTTGTCTAGAGTGTCACGCTTCGAGCTCTCGCTGGCTGATCACCTCAAAGGAATTATTAGTGAGCAGAAATTCGCCTGTGAATCTGTTATCACTCGCCACTTCAGTTAGTTATATAGAAGGATAACGCATCTATCGTATCAATGATATCTGTGTTAAAATTATATTTGGAACGTGTATAAAAAGTTCTATCATATATGTGTTCATGACTGGCACCGATATTGTCCTTTAAAGGGACAATAACACTCTTGCTGGCTTGAAAGCTCCAGAAAATAAATAATATCTCTATCTAAGTACTAGATGTTTAAGTGTCCTACCTGTTGTGTAAATTATCCATTACATCCTATTTTACTTGTCCAGAGGGTTCGAAAATATTTTTAAATCGAAGTTTCATTTGAAAAGGTTTACGTTAGACGTTTCAAACCATTATGTTGAATTTTTCAAATTTTTTAAATAAGGTGTGTTAAGATGAAATTTGTATCATCAATTAATTGAAATATTCTAAAATAGTACAATTTGTTGACCAGAATAAAGATTGGGACATATTATTCAGTTACAACAAGAGTGGTATTGAGCCTTTAATCACCGACAGCTTACCGTTAGTTTTATAATTTACCATCAAAAGCTTACTGTCAGTTTTAAAATTTACCATCGACAGCTTATCGTCAGTATTATAATTAACCATCGATAGCTTACTGTCAGTTGTATAATTTACCATCGTCAGTTTTATAATTTACCATCGACAATTTACCGTAAGTTGTATAATTTACAATTGTCAGTTTTACAAATTTTACCATTGACAGCTTACCGTTAGTTTTATGATTTACAATTGTCAGTTTTAAAATTTGACAGCTTACCGTTAGTTTTATAATTAACGCCGCAATAAAAACTCCTAAACTCTGTATGATGTCACCCACACAATGAATAAACGCAGCCCTCACGTTTATGTTTTCCGTACTAGGCGGTGATTCTTCCATGGGCTCATATGTCGCGTCACTTTCATTATTCGTACCATAAGATGCATGAGAATATTCCTTGAACGGTGTATGAGAATGACTATCACCTGGACTGTGAGAATGGTTATGACCAAAATGAGAATGTTTAACATTGATGTGTAAAACGCCCGCCATTCTGGAATAAAGCATACACAACAAAATGTTAGCTACATTGAAATAAAACAAAAGAACGACAAATTCCTACGTTCATCTTCCTGATGCAACGACTGCGAGTTTTACAACATCTGGATAAAATGTACGCAGTTAAAGCGAGATCAAGCCTTCTATTGAAGTTGTACGTTCATTAAGTTCCGAAAAACAAACAATACTACTGATTACACTAAAACAGCGAAAAACATTCTGGAATGTGGAAACAGACTAGTGTGCCCCTTCCCATCTACATATCAACCAACAGCTTTAAAGCGAGAATTTCATATTTTTTTTAAGAAACTCAAAACATAATTATTTCTATAATTATTGCTCGATAGGTTGTCAACTCACTATTTTACGATCGTAGGTGTCATTCTCACACTTAAAACTCATTTACACCGGAAACAATAACACAATTACCTCCCAATTACCTCCCTTGTTTTTCTATTCCCCACCATGGAATAGCTATCTTCAAACGTTTGAATTTAAAGTTGAAAATGATATCTTTGCCAATTTCTCAACTGGCAATAGTGAATTATAGGATTAATAGGATTATTCTTGAACAAGGTAGGACTGTTTATAGATACCATCTATTTTAGGGCTTTATTTTAATACATTTTAAAAAAAATAACTTAAAAATATGAAATTGTAACTTTAAATTCAATGTCAACAAATTTTAAAACTCAAATAACTCCGTGTAAAACACCAAGAATTCTGTCAGGGTTTTTCATAATTTGAACGTGAGCGGGAGATAACTACGCATTTGTGTTCGGAAGATTCTGAATTTCGATAGTGTTCTTCCTTGTGACTGGTGGTCGCCATGTAAATGAAATAAAATGGGGATTAATGTGCTATTGTTCTGCTCCGTGCACTTCACTGTACAAGGGACTTCGTTGTTTCGTCCCATCCGAACGACTAGACAGCTGTCCTTGTCAGGGGGAACAAGGGGGGACCACGCCAGAAAATCTCGATGTACTTTCTCAGCCAACACATGGGCAGTGAGTATGCCGTTGGCTCACTAACTAGATTTGACCCAGTTGTTGGCGGAGAAACTTTCTGTTTTTTATATAAATTAGAGATTCAACATTTAAAATATTTAAAATCCATCATCTGTTTCCTATTTTGGACTGATAGTCCTTTTAGAGAATTAACTTTTACAATAGTTTAATTTAAAAGGGTTTCAAAATAAGTCAAACAACGACCAGCTGTTTCCCAATCTCGGCTCCCAGAGATATGTTTACCATTCATTTATCTCTTGTAAAACTTGCTGCTCATTAATCAGCGTGAAATCGGTTCCTTAGCACCACCCCCAGTGGCTACTGATTGGCAGGATTTGTTAGAATTTAGTGCTGTCGATTTCAAAAAGACCGGCGAGTTTTACCAGAGACAAACAAACGAAGGGTGAACTTATCTCCCCACACTGATCCGCAGTGAATATTTGCTTGGCCGCGACAATCACTGATAAGGATGACATTGATGCGGCTTAATGAGCTAGAAATATTAACTTTTTTCCTGCGACAAATTAAATTCTAAAACATTTTTTGTATATATTGGAAAAATAAATAAAGGCGTTTGACGTATTTGTAGTTAAAAATTATTTCCGATTTAGTGTAAATGGGTATTAAAATGATTAAAATGCAGCATTCTCTCCGAAGCAGTTATGTCTTATGTAAACAATGCACGCGCCATTCAGCCAATGATTCACACCGCGTGCTGTGACAGCACGTGTTAAGGCAGTCATCTATGACAGAGATATTATACGAGACTCGTAATTCTCTGTGAAACAGATTGTTATCTCCCATACCTCGGTTTCTGTCTTGTTACCCGCCGCATTTTTGCTAATTAGACCAAAACATAAGAAGTTTAATACATGTACTTACATTAAGTTAAAAACAACACCGAGACCAGCCGTTATCAACATTTCATCTGCCTTCACATCTTTATAGTCTTCATGTATGATTCTTAATGTAGCAATATAACACAGAATACCTGATACCATCCATATAAATAATACACTGAATAAAGCTCCTACCACTTCTGTAAATTCAAATTAAAGTGAAGCGGAGTTTAAAGTATGCCTTGGGAAGAATTCAAATTCGAAATGAAATGAAATGAAACATAGCGTAAAGTCCCACTCCAGGCAGTGCTCTATTGGAGATTCAAATTCAAAATGAAATGAAATGAAACATAGCGTAAAGTCCCACTACTGGAGATTCAAATTCAAAATGAAACGAGGTTTAACCTCATATTTTGGCGGACACCAACCGTCTTATGCAGGCGGTAATATCTCATGCAGTATGCTATTGGTGACACTTTGCCCGGGAGTTTTTCGCCAAAATCTCCATCAAATGAAAAACTGTCGGTTTTCGTGCAGGACAACGGTTACACTGGTAGATCTCAGTTTTTCTTACATTCCGAACTAGACCCGTGATCGAGTGTTGGGACAACTCATAAAAAAAACAGAAACTGTCTCCGCCAACAACTGGGTCAAATCCGGGACCATCTGGTTAGTGAGCCAACGCCATACTCGCTGAGCCACCGTGTTACCCAATTCAAAAGGACCGAGTAAAGATCAGCAGGGGAAAGGGACACATGACGTAATATCACGCTGCGTCAATCATTTGCTCTTGTTTACATAAGACATTACTGATTCGAGCAGAATGACGACTTTTACTTATTTTAATACCCACTTACACTAAAATAGAAAATAACTTTTACCTACGGATACTTATTTATTTTTCTAATACTTAAAAAAAAAATGTTTTAGAATTTAATTTGTCAGAGGAAAAAAGTTAATATTTGTGGCCCATTAAGTCGCATCGATGTCATCCTTATCAGTGATTGTCGCGGCCTAACGAATATTCACTGCTGATCAGTGTGAGCGACACCAGCGCCGAGTTACAGATGCCTCCGATAACGGTAATATAAAATTAAATTTAAACATAATATGTTTCTTTATATAGTGCATTAGCGCGCTGAAAATATTTTTTTCTCATTTTTTAAAATCTTAAAATCCATGTAAATTATAAACGAATTTGACACCATTTTTTTCGAATTGATGTTTCTTTCTGTGGTTCAACTTTTACAATAATGTAATTTTTAATGGAGTCAAAATGTCTCAAACGGCTTTAATGGAATTGGACTACTTCATTGGAATTAACACAGTAATTTCCGCAATCTGCTGAGCCTTCGATGATCTCCTATCATTGCATGTCAATCAGGCCCGGAAATTACCTAGATAAACGTAATGAAGTGATGCTGAATCTGTGTTAAGATTGGTCTCCTATAGTCATGTTCCTTAGCCTAAAAGGTCGCGAGTACACTTATATAACGACCCGCATTGTCACCACCAAGGAGCTAAATTACACGCTTTCAACAAAGATTCCACAATTTGACCATTTTTTGGTACTTATCAGACTCAATATTTGAGGTTATTTTTAGAAACATATTTTTATGTTGTTAGAACAGTTTTCTTAAGATATTCAACAAAGATCCCACAATTCGGCCATTTTTTGTCACTTTTCCGACGTACTATTAGAGGCGATGCACAATCTTTATAGACATATTTTCGTGTTGTTTAAAAGATTATTATGACGAATTGTGCTTACTTTTTTGATATTTTTATCGGTTAAAGAATACTGAAAACGTTAGTTCCAAAAAATGTGTGTTTGGTTTTTTTTTCAACGCAACCCCCTAATTATTATTGCATTATATATTTTCCTTGATATCACAAAAATTCATGCACCAATTCTCCAAGATGTACTTTAATACGGTAGTTCATGGATGGGTATATATCTGCATTTTTTAGATCTCCTCTATTCAAATGTATGAAATAAATCCGCCAACAAAGTCAATGTGCTGATGGATACACGTTATATGTATTTTCTTTAAAATGTGTAAAAAAAGTCACCTAACACAGTCAAGGTCCTTGACATTGTGCAGATGGATAATGTGGGATTAAATTGTAAAATTGTAAAAACCCTGTGTGGTTTCACCGTTTTATTAATATCTAGAAGGTTTTTTTTTTAAATGTAACTTCCCTATGTCATTAATACCATATAGAGATTTCTTTCATTCCTAAAAAGTTGATAAATGAAGTAATTAAATTCCGTAATATTTTTTTAAGTTAGAAAATGTGGTTTATATTTAATTCAAATAAAAAAAGGTTTATCATCTACTCTGGGATTACATTTCAACCCTGCTGAGAATTTTATGGGAAATGAAATTTGATTTGGTATCGAACTGAAAAACGTTATATTTTGTTCTCCCATTCCAGAAGTTCAAGATTGAAGAAAGCTGCTGTTTGGCCAAGGTTTGATTTTGTATCAAATTGAAAAAAGGTGGGGGGTTTTTCTCCCATTTCAGAAGTTTAAGATTGAAGAAAGCTATTTGGCCAAGGTTATTTTTTCAATGGCTGTATTTAGTTATTTTGATCAATGATTCGTCATGTTTTGTAATCATGAGTAAATCATGGTGGATTAGTGGGAGAACGCTAGATCGGAGACGGTCCTGTACATATGACGTCATATGTGGACTGTGCGTTAGGGTTAGGGTAAGGGTTAGGGTTGGAGCTAGTCCCGTGTACGTCTTCATTTTGACTCAATCTGCATGTCCTAGCCCCTATCCAAACCCTAACCCACAATCCATTATGACGTCATATGTGCTAAAATGTGCAGGACCGTTGCCGATCTAACGTTCTCGAGGTATGGTCGGCCTAGGCTCATGAACAAGGAGCTCTGAGGTTTGATCTTAGTGTAGGTCAAGAAGATTCCTCAGGAGGGCCCGTAAGGAAAAGTGTTTAGTCATTCTGATGGGATGGAAAACCAAGATCCTGCAAACACCATTGGCCACACATTAAACCCAATTTTATGACCCGATAATCACAAATATTCGATAATTTTTGCATTTCTGGTCAAGAGTAAATTAAGTACAGCAGGCAAAATGCTATTATTTATTATTTACTGAAAGCACCAAAGAACAAAAAATACAGCATGGGTGTGAAACTATTATTTTTTATTATTATTCTTCTGTTTGGAGCCACGCGTGTCTATTCTTTCAGATCCCATATTCTTCTCCTGTTGGGATTTTCAAGCGTGAGTGATGCACGAGTGTCTAGTCTTTCAGATCCCATAAACACGTTTATTTCTCTGTTTGGAGCCACAGTGGCTCATTGCGTTGACCGAGAAAGTTTCACGGGATTTTCCAGCGCAATTTCGTCAGTGATGCGCGGGTATGAGTATCTAGTCTTTCGGAGGGAATGAGAAAATTGGGTGTGCACGTAAAGGAACGTTTGACAGTTGGAATTCGATAACGATTAGACGGAAGCGTCACTGCCTGGGCAAAATTTCCCTCCTTTCACACTGCCTGGGCAAAATTTCCCTCGTTGCACACTCCGTGGTTTCATTAGCTCGGTTTCATTTACTGCTTATTGCTGTTACTTTTCGTTCCCATTTTGCTCATATCGCAAGAATGACTTGTCTTCGATGAAACCCGTCATAACTGCGTCACAAAATCGGGTTACATCTAATTTGGTGTGAGAGAGAGAGAGAGAGAGAGAGAGAGAGAGGGGTAACGTCCACTCGACACAAACTAGGTCATTTCGGGACTAAGATATGGTTCAATTTTACCTCAATAATTTGCCTGCGCGTAAGGGTCTTTAGCTGTGGGAGGAAACCGGAGGCCCCGAGAAAACCCGCGAGGTTGAACAGGCAACCCTAATCCCTGTCACGTACAACCAGGGAATCGAAACCACGCCAGCTGACCCAATGACAAAGCCCACGCGCTAACCATTTGGCCATCCAACCCCCCAATATAAAATTAAATTAAAACATAATATATATCTTTATATAATATATTTCCTTACCAGCTCTGTGATAACCAAAAGACATGGTTCTTGACGGTGGTTTTTGTGAGAGATAAATGGCTAATAAACTAATTAAAAAACTAATTAAATCACTTCCTAGATGCAGGACATCGGTAAATAACGCTAAACTGTTGGATAAAACACCACCTGAAATAATAAATAATGTATAAAAAATGTAACCAATGGCGTGTTCGTTCCCTAAATTGTTTAACTTCGTGAGTTCTGCCATTATTGGCAATTGGTCTAAGAATAACGATGATTGCGGATTTTATTTCTGTATTAGAACATCAGAGGAATAAATTTAAATGTGAAGAAAGGGGGGGGGGCATCTGACATAATCTCTTGCTATGGAGAGAGGAAGGGGGCGGGGTGTATTCTGAAAAAAGACCGAAAAACACCGAAAGAATGTTTTATACTAATTACCGAAGAAAGCTGAAAAACCCTAAATACCGAAAAATCACTAAATACCGAGAAAGAAAGACTGGAGAAAATAACCCGAGAAAAGGAAAAACCGAGGCCGGCAGGCCGAGGTTTTTTCTCTCGAGGTTTTTTTCTGAAGTCTTTCTTCCCCAGCATAACCAAAGTAGATGACTTTATCTTGCTTATAAACCGTCTATGTTTACATGTACGCAAGATGAGAATATCCCAGAATTCCCGTAAGAAAAACCTTATATCATGGTTTCTTATGGAAAAAAAACCTCTACCCTGGAAGAATAACCCGGTACAGGTTTAAAGAAAAGCTTTCTGAAGAATAACCCCATATTTCCCTGTATACAAAGCCGCCCCGACTTTCAGACCGCAAGTTATTCCGGGCATATAATATACCCCAAAGATCAAAGAGATTTACCGTTACAGGTTTATAATGGTGGTTAATGGGTCACGTTTGGTCACACAAAAATGTAGTGGAGCACTCTAGGTTGATCATGGTTCACTCTAGGTCACGCATAAGACTTGGGTGGGTCATGGTCAGGTTAGGCCACTTATAAAAATTGTGGGGCACTTCAGTTGGGTCACTGGTTAGGGTTACGTTTTTTTCGGACGGAAACTTCTCCCGTTTACACCATTTAGTAAGCATGTTTTCATGAAAATCTATAGCATATTAGCTTGTGTTGTTTTTCAATTTTTGGGGTTTTTCAGATCCGGTATTTTCGATATTTTTTTTAATTTGTCAGTATGTGCTGGTTTATATTTGGACGACGATTCACAGAGTATTCTCAAACTTTTATCACGCTAATAATAACTTTGAGAGAATACTCTTCGAAATGTCGTCCAAATATAGTAGGTGTTTTTCAGACGTATGTGTTCAAAAAATGTTTTATCCCTTCAGGGGCAAGTCTGCGATTAGTAGCTGTTTTCATTAAGTATTTCTTTTAGTTTATTATTCGGTCCAGTTATTAAAAGCCTCGAAAGGATTATTCTTGTATTGTTGCCCAGCAGTTTCCCATATTTCGAGATGTGTGATACAAATTAACAAATTTTCAGTTAAAGCGGGAATTTCATATTTTCTAAGAAAGTCAAAACAGTAGGTTATGAACTCACTATTATACGACCATGGGCATTATTTCCCACCCTTAAAAATCATTGACACAGGAAATAATAACACAATTACCTCCCTTGTTTTCTTATTGCCTCCATGCATTAGCTACCTTCAAACGTTGGAATTTGAAGTTGAAAATGATATTTTTGCCAATTTCTCAGCTGACAATAGTGAATTATAGGATTAATAGGATTATTCTTTAACAAGTAGGACGGTTTATGGATACCATCTATTTTAAGGCTTTATTTTAATAAATTTTAAAAATATAACTTAAAAATATGAAATTGTAGCTTTAAAATAAGTAAATTTAGCGAGAAAATAAGTACACTCACCTATAGCTTCTACAACCATAAACAGCAGACACAGACATAAAACAATAAGAAGTTTGCTTTTAGCCACCTTTTTGTTACCAGTCTTCTCTTTGGAATGACAATGGAAAGTTTCTTCTGATGACATTTTGATGTTTGTTTGATGCGGATCCGGTAAATTACAGATATGGTAATATAAGTCCTGAAGAATTGGTCAGTGCATACGACGCAATTCTTGCACACGGCCACATAACGTTTACAGTAAAATATCCGAGAAACAACACAACACGATGCACACGCTCTCAACTTCAACAATAAAACTAGATATTTTCAATGAATTTTATGGCACACGGTCCTTGCAAACTAAACGTTTTAAAGTGAGGTATCCACATCCGACTGAGCAACACTCTATAGCATATCAGCCCAGCAGGCTTTACATGTTGAAATATATAGTGTTTGATATTGATTCAGGAAACTACTGTACAAGAACGTCGCCATGAACGTTGATGGTCAACAGATGGGGTACCTTAATCTAAGCTATAATGATTATTGTTTAAGCAATGAATACCACTCACTAGTATGATTGTAAGCGTCTATCGTCAGTATAATTATTAATATAACAACAATGAGAACGAGAGAGAACAAAACTAAATGTAAATAAATGTATTATAGACAATTAATGATAATGTAACTCTTATCTGTTAAACAATAAAAATATCTCACAACAGCTTAATGCGTTTTTACAAAAACAAATTAATTCAATCCCCGCCCCCTGTTGTTTGTGATCTGACGGAGTTTTCGGAAGGGGATTCAGCTTTGGAACCAATGGGAGGGGGCGGGGGAAGGAGACCTCCTCCATAAAATGTTTGAAAATCGCTGCCATTTGGTGGATTCTAACGTATTTCTTGGGTAAAAAAAGGGGTTTGCTTTCTTGAAAAAAAATCATGTTTGCTATATTGAAAAACAAATCACTGGACAGTGACAGTGATAATGAAAGTCGACCATATAATAAAGAAACAACACACGGAAAGACACAATTAACAAACAGGCCTACAATCTGATTAAAATACAGATCTGTATTTCGCTTCGGTTTTTTTATACTTTCGATGGTCTGTACTACATGAAGATATGACCGGTTGTAGTGTTAGGTCGCGTTGGAAGTCATACGAGCAGCTTTTAACCCTATGATTTCAGACATGTGATCAACCAATCAGCATTGATGTTTCTAGTGCATTACCCACAGCTCTGTGCACCACACGCCAAAAGCTCGCCGTAACAGACCGTTTTATTGGCTAAACCCTCACATCACCCAGAACACTTGAATTATAACAGCCTTTCCAGATCCCAGTGCAGTAAAGACCAGAAACACATATGTGAACTATAAAAAACGAAACGAAATAGGATCTGTGTTTTAATTAGACTGCTGTCAGTAATAAACAATGAAAAGGGAGTTATAGAGGGGCCATTTGTTTTTTTAATTTTGTTGTTTGTTGTTTATTTAGGTGTGGGGCTTGCGGGGGGAGGGGGGGTCTTCTAAATGTGTTTTCGGTATAGTGGGCTTATCCTCTCTTATTCTGTGCATTTTGGTGATTTTGAATGCCCTGATGGGGCGAGACTTATTAACGCTAAATTTTGAAGAGTTTCGATAATGTTACAATATACGAAATGAAATGAAATGGGGTTTAACGTCCGACTGTTCTGCTCCTATACTGGGCTAATGAAGACGGGCATACGCCATACAGTGTGCTATGAGGGAAATTTTGCCCGGGCAGCGGCACTATCGTCTACTCTTATATCGAATTCCAACTGCCAAGGGATCTTTTACGTGCATTCTAATGTATACACGGGACCTCGGTTTTTCGTCTCATGCGAAGGACTAAACAGTCGTCCTTGTCAGGCCCTCCGTCCTGCGTCACTGACAAGGGGGAACCACGCCGGAAAATCTCGATGAACTTTCTCGGCCAGGCTAGCGAGCCAGCGTCTTACCCACTTAGCCACGTGATCCCCGCTACAATATACATTGTATGAGCATTTGACTACTGATGAATCATAATGCCACTATTAGTGACTTACCTGCGGTGAAAATAGATTTAAAAATTATTGACGTATAAAAATTTATAGACGATCAACTAAACCAACTAATTGCATGATACGCACAATCGACCACGTGAAAAGGTATTATTGAAAAGCTGTCATTTGCACACGTAACTAAAATGCACCAATCTTTTGCCTCAGTGCGCATGCTGTTTATGTCCTTACTTCAATTAACATGTTTGCTCGCCATTGAAACAAACAAATCCTTCCCGAGTAAGGTAGTTTTAAATTACAGATTCCGTAAAACGTACGCCATTTTTAAATGTCTACAACTTTATTTCCGCCGACTTTCACTTTAACCATTCGAAAATATACATGGATCTATAGGTATACGGGCTCGATGACAGTTAGGGGGGCAGAACTCGATATGCTCGAAAAAATTTCGGGTTTACACATACAGCGGCGCCGATCTTCCTCGAGAGTCGAAGATGCGGAGCTTACCTTGTATTGTGACAGTATTGGTTCTTAAATCGGGTTCTTTGATGACAACACTGGTATATACATCTAATAATAGTTTTATTCTGCTTCTTACAATATTAGGTACAAACATCGTGATGTAAACGACCGTAGAACTAACTATATGGAAGGAGTCATGACTTAATTAGCTTGGCTTAGCATGAGTGTGCTAACTCCAGAAGCTGTCGTCTCGTACCGTCTCGTGCCAAGGCGCCCATGGCCTTAGCTCAGTCCTGGCCGGACCTAACTCCTAGCCCTGCCTGCACCTCTCTCGTATCCATTAGGTACCTTGATCTAGGCACCCGCCTAGCATGGCCTCCTGGACCCGCCTAAAGATTCGTTTCTGTTCTGAGTTTATAAACGTATTCGAGACAAAGGAGCTCATTAGACACCTGTCTAATGTATCAAGCATCATATGAAGGTTTAACATTCAATATAGTTTATCAGACAAAGAAAGTCAGATAAGACATGCCAACAACAAGTTATAGTTACGCAATGACATAAGGAATACTACCAAGATCTCCAGCCGGGTATTGATAGCGACAGGTTTATGTTACAATCACTAACACGTATTTTAATATGGCAGGACGCCTCTATGACATAAGTCATTATGTTATATACCTCTCTTTGTTTGAATAAAGTTATGAATTATATGAAATAACTTTTAAAGACTATTACAAAATTAGATACCTATGGAGTCGATAATTACTACTCTTATTAAGATATAAACAACAATAATAATAATGAAAAAATATATAAAAACAAACAACACTCGTAAAATGTCGTATACAAAAATGTCTATAAACAAAAAGAAAAGGTAAATGAAACACACACGAATTTAAAAGTTATATATACATGTAAAATGTCATAATATCCAAAAATGTCTTTAAACAAAATGAAAAGGTCAATGAAAAACACACGAACTTAAAAGTTATATACACACAATCGGTCACACACGCGAGTCAATGAAAAAAAAAACAAACGAGATCCTGGAATCACAAACACAGACTACTCTTATTATTCACATAAATGGTGGAATCGCGGACACAAACTACTCTAATTATCTTCTTAGACCGATTATTTGGTGGAATCGCGAACACAAACTACTGTAATTATCTTCTTAGACCGATTATTTGGTGGAATCGCGAACACAAACTACTGTAATTATCTTCTAAGACCGCTACTGCACTGTCGTAGCCAACTGTAGGGGTGGGGTACATATGATGCCCTTCCTCGTTCCAGTAATGTTGAGGGGTCAGAATATTCCCTGCTCCGTTTAGTTCAGCTCTTCTTATTGACCGGTAGTCTTTTCATTTTCCATACCGTCTGGCAAAACGGCGTGTTATGACATGTGCATATGAAGAGTATTAACTGCCACCCGTGCCGAAGTTTTATCATCTGCTTAACATATATATCATGGAGTGAACTTAATTAATAGTTAATCAAATTAGCAAGTGGAACAGATTTGACTTTAGATATCGATCTAACGATATTTACAGTATTATTTACATGGATACAATTGAAATTAGGGAGTCATATTGTTTTATCTCAAGAATAATGAATGATCTGAACACATTTAACCAATCTTAAATAAGATATTTTTGAAAGAACTAACGGTTTATCTCTATAATTTTTAAACACAACACAAAATAAGACGATACGTTCGCTCGTAAATCCGAGCACAACCCTCCTGGGGTTAAACCACTTAACATAAACTTCTCCCGTTACATATCGGGGCATTTCCCAATAAAACTTTGGGGTATTACAAATAAAACTCTCTACCGTAAATATCGGGTCTTCCCATTAACATTTGGGGTACTACGTTAAACACGAATAAAATCTTTCCCGTAAATATCGGGCCATCCCATTAACACTTGGGGTAATATACACGTATAGACAAAACAAATAAAAAACCTTAGAGATAAACGCGGTAAAACTGTGTGAATGTTATTGGGTTAAATTTCAAATTACGATACTGTTAACCCAATTCTAGTTAAACAATCACAAAACATTTTACTTTTCGATATTAACCTATTGATACTAATTTTAAATGCCAAAATATGTGTTCAAAACAAACAATTATAATTTATAATCTTTTAAAAACAACATGACCCATTGTAAAACAAACAATATATATACAATTTTGTTTTAGTCATTTTCCTACAAATAGTTAAGGACTGTTCCACTACTAGCTTGAACGTTATATTAAATTAAGTAACTA
The DNA here is from genome assembly GCF_932274485.2 of Patella vulgata. Lineage (NCBI taxonomy): Eukaryota > Metazoa > Mollusca > Gastropoda > Patellidae > Patella > Patella vulgata. Next base: position 10,639,517 of record NC_065883.2, read on the forward strand.
CACCATGATATTTAATAAAGCGTGATGATAAACTGCTGATTTCCCAGTTAAATTATAATACATTATAGCACAATGTCATTATTAACCGTCGCCATGGTAGGATTTAGAAAAAGAATTACCTGTGAATACTAAAATCTGTGGCCTGTGGTCGTCTAGTGGTATAAGACTTCAAGCGTTGCTCTGGTCTACGGCATCAATTAATATGTGACAGTATTTGGTTCTTAAATCGGGTTCTTTGATGACAACACTGGTATATACATCTAATAATAGTTTTATTCTGCTTCTTACAATATTAGGTACAAACATCGTGATGTAAACGACCGTAGAACTAACTATATGGAAGGAGTCATGACTTAATTAGCTTGGCTTAGCATGAGTGTGCTAACTCCAGAAGCTGTCGTCTCGTACCGTCTCGTGCCAAGGCGCCCATGGCCTTAGCTCAGTCCTGGCCGGACCTAACTCCTAGCCCTGCCTGCACCTCTCTCGTATCCATTAGGTACCTTGATCTAGGCACCCGCCTAGCATGGCCTCCTGGACCCGCCTAAAGATTCGTTTCTGTTCTGAGTTTATAAACGTATTCGAGACAAAGGAGCTCATTAGACACCTGTCTAATGTATCAAGCATCATATGAAGGTTTAACATTCAATATAGTTTATCAGACAAAGAAAGTCAGATAAGACATGCCAACAACAAGTTATAGTTACGCAATGACATAAGGAATACTACCAAGATCTCCAGCCGGGTATTGATAGCGACAGGTTTATGTTACAATCACTAACACGTATTTTAATATGGCAGGACGCCTCTATGACATAAGTCATTATGTTATAGTATGCCCCCCCCCCCCCGCACCAAAGAAAATTTGGTGGATAAAATTAAGGTGGATAAATTGAATTCTAATCAATCGTTTACAGTCCACGGAGATGGGACCGTTGGGAGAAAATTTAACTGCCGCAAACGCGTTTTCCTGCGCTATTCCAGTCTGTGAATACAGCAACTTCAATCTGGTCCAATATAACATATCTGGCTGACCCGAATTCTAAACAACCAATCAATCGTCGGGGGGGGCATGGGGGCCTCACCCTCCCGGAGAAAATTTTGAAAATTTAACCACTGCAAATGCGTTTTCTGCTATTCTAGCCCGTGTAAGCAACTCCAAAAGTATCCAATGGTTTTGTAACCGAAATCCCATTTAGAATTCCAACCATCCAATCAGACTGTTGCAGCTGCATTCACAAATAATAATCGATGCCCGAAAAATGTCGCACAAAGTAGAGTGGCTCCAGACAAAATGTTTTAATCAATAATCAACTCAGTATAAATTCGTGGTATTCTATTAAAAGTAAAGTAAAATTAGTGTTTTTAGGGCTCGGTGACAGTTAGGGAAGCAATACTAGAATTGCCTGAAAAAAAATTTAGGTTTACAGACAGCGGCGCCGGTTTTCTTCGAGGGGCGAAGAAGCGGAGCTGAGCTTGTGTGGACCCCCCCCCCCCCCAACGAAAATTGTGGAATATTTGACGGTCGCAAACGACGCGTTGTACTGCCATTCCAGCCCGTAAAATTAGTGTTTTATTAGATTTCGGGCACTTTATTTTGCCAAGTAGATGAAATAAAAAAATTTTTTTCGCTTTACCCGTCTGCCCGAAAAGACATAGTTTTTGTCGAGTGGACGTTAAACCCCATTTCTCTCTCTCTCGGTACGTAAGGAAGGGATAAAGTGGGTGGGGATATGTGGACATGAAGGTTCGTTTTGCTTTTAAATCGGCACTGCTAACCATACTGACACGCAGTTATAAATCTGTTCATTCTGTCAGTTGGGATGAAACGTCCTCTCGACACAAACCATAGGTAGGTAATTTCGGGACTAACATATGGTTCAGTTTGATTTCAATAATTCTCTTGCTCGTAAGGGTATTAGCCTTGGGGGGCGGAGTCGAAACCATGCCACTTGACTCAAATGACAGAGTTTGTGAACTAATGTGTACACGTTAAACCATTCAGCCACCCAACCCCCTTATTTAGTTATAAAAGTGTAACACGGAGACTGTCCGTTTGGTCACGGTGCCTCAAGAAATGGTAGCGCTGATAAAGGTGTTAAGAGCAACAAATTAAGGAAATTTTCTCGGACGTGGTTTCCCCCTTGTCAGTCGTGCAGGACGGAGGGCCTGACAAGGATAGCTGTCTAGTCGTTCGGATGGTACAAAACACGTGTATACATTATTGGAATTCGATATAAGAGTAGGGCATAGTGTCGCTGCTTGGGCAAAATTTCCCTCACAGCACACTGTATGGCGTATGCCCGTCTTCATTAGCCCAGTATAGGAGCAGAATAGTAAGATTTGAACCCCATTTCATTTCATTTTATTTTACGTTTAAACTAAAAATAGCTGAAAATATACCAATTTTATTAGACATTGCCGCCAAATATTACAAAACATTTTTTATATAAATTCATTTCTGTACATATCTATTTAAAAAAAAAAAATCCAATAGCAGTAATTATACAACGGAGTAATTTAGCGCGGCAAAGTAACCATACTGATTGAATAGAATCTGGAATCCATGAACAAAAGACTCTATTTCTGCCTCGGTATCTTTATAAAGAATCCTGGAATATCATAGTCTTTGCGGAAGATCGCAATTTTTAAATCTGACACCTATTATAAGGACATGCATTTATACGGTTTTTGGTCATTTCTGTTTTGAAAGTTATACAGATACTAAGAAAGTAAATTAAGATTAAAATAAGAGTTTCTAAATGCCGAAGAATTGTGCTAATCGAATAAAACCAATCATACCAATTATTGGGACTATTTTACAGTATTTATTTGTGACTGATGTAAATACCTCAATGTAACGTTAAAATAAGACCTCCAGTGAAATGTTAAAAGCATATTATTTTCTATTGACGTGTATTTTACTTTAGTGCTTTATGTTTGCAAATATTTACAATAACGTCAAAATAAGGCCAATCTCAAGCGAAACGTTATAAACATATTAATTTATATTGACGTCGACGTGTGCTTTACTTTAATGCGTTATATGTTTGCAAATATTTATTATAACGTCTCCAGTAATACGTTATAACCATACTTTACTGTATGCTGAAATGACTGTGTTGTAATAAATATACTTTACTGTAGTGCGTTACAAGTTTGTAAATATTTACTATACGGCCAAAATAAGGCCAGTCTCTAGTGAAACGTTATAAACATACTCTACCGTATATTGACGTGTATTATACCTAACTTTACTGCTGTGCGTTACACTTTATACTATAACGTCAAAATAAGGCCAGCCTCCAGTAGTAAAACGTTATAATTGGCCTGTATTGTAATACACATACTTTACAACAGTGCGTTACAGTTACTATATAACGTCAAAATAAGGCCAGTCCCCAGTGAAACGTTATAAACATACTTTGCTGTATATCGATGTGTATTGCAATACATATACTTTACTGCAATGCGTTACATGTTTGGAATTAACCAACTGGGTTTTACTCAGGATGGGAGAATATTTACAATTATTTCAATAAATGACAAACAAAAATCGATTTTCTAACAAACAAAAACAAAAATATTACAAATAATAAAGGCTATAACAAGAAAACTAATATCTTATTAGGATTTACTGTAAAAAAAAATCACTTTTACAGTTAAACACCAGATTTCATTGAACCTTTAAATGCAAATATATATATATATATTGAAATAATTGTAAATATTCTCCCATCCCATATATATATACATGTATACAAAAAATATCAGTTGTATTTGTATTTGTATTAAAGATCTGGTCATAAATTAATACAATATAAATACAAGAATACAATATGAATACATTTCAGGGTATTTTTTAAGAATCAAAAGCACTGGGACAAACATTTTGTCCTCTTTTAAAGTTTCAATATCATTTTTTTTTTTGCATGGGATGGAATAGAAATGATGAACACATATCTTCTTATCTTGAAAAAATATCAAAAATATCCAACAGATCACTAAAACATTATTGGAACAAACTTTATAATACCAAATAGACCAATTATTACTTTGCCAAATTAATCTATATAAATTAATATTGTCTCTAGATTATATATTATATTACTTTTACAAACACTAAAAAATATATTACAATATAGATTACAAAATTACAATTTAAATTCATTTATACCATATAATTCATATTCATTTATACCATACAATTCATATTCATTTATACCATATAATTCATATATACCATTTAATTCATAGTCATTTATACCATAGAATTCATATTCATTTAAATACAATTCACCATGTTTGGTGCAATATAGCCCTGTTGGAGCTGACATGCCATAAAACTACATTTCATTCATTCATTCATTTAAATACTATCAACATATATTCATTGACACAATACTATATATATTTATTCAAACAATAACAATATATTAAAATATTTATATCACCATCGTTAACATCACGATGGACACAAATCATCAATAGAAATTACAATATTACAACTACATATGTTCATTCAAATATTATAATATATCAGGTTGCCCAGAAAAAACTAGTCTACTTTTTAAAATGAAATAATTAAAACATACGTCCACAGCAGCTAAATCGTCCGGGCAGTAAACAAGAGTTGTGCATATTTTTACTTTTTTCGGTAATGAAACATTTATAATACACTAAGATATGATTAAGAGCAACAACTCATGAAGTAATTATCAGAATACCATTAGAATTTGTTTGTTTTAATATCATGGATTTAGTTGTTCAAGTCATAAAAATTCACCCGTCTTCATTAGCCCAGGTTAGGAGCAGAACAGTAGGACGTTAAACTCCATTTCATTTCATTTCATAACAAGAGCATCGCTAACGCTGCAATATACGTCCACATTCCAGCTTTGATTGATATATGGTACCTTTTAAAATGAAGAGAATGAAATATGAAATTGCTGTAATATGATCAGAGGCAAAGAAGGCTAGACGTCGGGTTTGTTTTGCCAAATATCCAGAAAAATACTAACAATAAAGTGGGTGTGGCACTGCCCCAGGAGGTCGGGGCAAGCATCAAAATAAATAGTTGCTGTCTTTATGGTATAAGGAATAAATATGCAAAGTTCCAAGATGATCCATTCAGAATTGCAGCATGTAGACTATAAATACAAAAACTGGGCATGGCTCTGCCCGTTGGGGTTGGATATGGAAACAATATAAATAGGTACCATCCTGTTATTGAAATGACAACATCAATAGTTGCCATCCTTAGGGTATAAGGAATAAGTATACCAAGTTCCAAGATAATCCATTCAGAATTGTGGCCTTTGGGTGTTAAAGGCAAAAATTGGGCGTGGCTCTGCCCCGGGGGGTCGGGGCATTCACCAAAATCAATAGTTGATGCCCTTAGGCTATAAGGAATACAAATGCCAAGTACCAAGTTGATCCATTCAGAATTCCGGCCTGTAAATGATATAAACATAAAAATTGGGCGTGGCTCTGCCCCTGGGGGTCGTGATATGCAGTTGTCGTCTTTGGTTATAAGGAATACATATCCCAAGTTCAAAGACAATCCATAAAGAATCGTGGCCTGTAGGCAACTCACAGAGACACAAAGAAAAAATGGGTGTCGCTCTGCCCCTGGGGGTTGGGCAATCACCAACAAACAATTGGGGGCATCCTTAGGGAAAAGGAATAGGTATGCAAAGTTTCAAAAGGAAATGTTAAGAATTGCGGCCTGTAGGCGACACAAAAGGCACACAAATTTTGGGCGTGGCTCTGTCTCAGGGGGTGGGGCAAGCACCAATAATAATAGAGGTCAGCCTTAGGGTATAAGGAATAAGTATAAAAAAGTTTTCAAGATGATCGATTAAGCATTGCAGGCTGTAAGTGACATACAGACACACAAAAAGAAAATGGGCGTGGCTCTGTCCCTGGGAGCTGGGCATTCACCACAAACAATAGGGATGTTCCTTAGGATAGAAGGAGTAAGTATGCAAAGTTTCAAGGTGATACGCTAAGAAATGCAGTCTGTAGATGACAAACAATGAATAAAAGAAATGGGCGTGGCTCTGCCACTGGAGGTCGGGCATGCACCAAAAACAATAGGGATCATCCTTAGGGTATAGGGAATTTATATGAAATTTTTTCAAGTTGATCGATTAAGAATTGCGCCCTGTAGGCGACACAAAGACACACGAAAAGAAAATGGGCATGGCTCTGCCCCTGGGGGTTGGGCATGTACCCCAAACGATAGGGATGTTCCTTAGGGTACAAAGAATGTGTATGCAAGATTATAAGTTAAGAAATGTGGCCTGTAGACGACAAACAAACAAATACTAGAAATGGGCGTGGCTCTGCCCCTGGGGGTCGGGCATGCACCAAAAACAATAGGGATCTTCCTTGGGGTATAAGGAATAAGTATACCAAGTTTGAAGAAAATCCAGTAAGAATTGCGCCCTGTAGGCGACACAAAGACACACGAAAAGAAAATGGGCGTGGCTCTGCCCCTGGGGGTTGGGCATGCACCCCAAACGATAGGGATGTTCCTTAGGGTACAAAGAATGTGTATGCAAAGTTTCAAGATTATTAGTTAAGAAATGTGGCCTGTAGACGACAAACAAACAAATACTAGAAATGGGCGTGGCTCTGCCCCGGGGGGTCGGGCATGCACCAAAAACAATAGGGATCTTCCTTGGGGTATAAGGAATAAGTATACCAAGTTTGAAGAAAATCCATGAAGAATTGCGCCCTGTAGGCGAACCACAGACACACACACACACACACACACACACACACATACATACATACACACACACACACACACAGACAGGGGCGACGGCATAATACGTTCACATTATGAATGTGGACGTATAAAAATTCATTGAAAATCAATATACATGTTCGTCACAAGATCATAAACTCTGTGTATCAATCTGAAGTCAATCGGATGATAACTTTAGCCTTTAAAGCATCCCAAGATTTGCAAAGTGATCAAGGGCCATAACTTTGGCAGTAATTATCGGAAATCGTTGAAAATCAATAGACTTCTTCCTCTCATGTCCTTGAACGCTGTGTATAAATTTACAGTTAATCGGATATTAACTTTAGCCTCTAGAGCGTCCACAAGCAATTGTGGACGCCGGATGTCCGGCCGGTGGTCGGACGGATGGGGGCGAAGATAATATACGACCACATTTCAATGTGGGCATATAAAAAGTGTTGTACCTATATCATTTATATTTCACATGTAGTGGGGGGTTGGATGGCCAAATGATTAGCACGTGTGCGCTGTATCATAAGGTCTGTCATTGAGTCAACTGGTGTGGTTTCGAATCCCTGGTTGTATGTGACAAGGAGCGGGGTCCGCTGTCCAGAATGTGGGTTTTCTCCGGGTCCTCCGGTTCCCTCCCACTGCTAAAAGCCCCTTTGTGCAAGCGAATTATTGAAATAAAAGTAAACCATATGTTAGTCCCGAAATCTCTCTGTCTCTCTCTCTCTGCTTCAACTGGGCTAATGAAGACGAGCATGAGGAAAATTTTGCACGAGCAGCGGCACTATGGCCTACTCTTATATTATACTTTTATTTGAAGAATTTATATTTAAATTATATTTTTCAAAACTTGATTAGTGATTATGCAAAGGAGTGTTGAGGTGTTTAACTGGGTAATGACCAAAGAAAGCTGTCATCTGTTTTATTTAGTTCTTGGATTTCTGTGGTTTCGAATCCCCGGTTGTGCGGCACAAGGAGTGGGTTTTCTCCGGGTCCTCCGGTTTCCTCCCACTGCTAAAGACCCCTACGCGCAAGCGAATTATTGAATTAAAATTAAACCATATGTTAGTCCCGAAATGACCCAGTTTGTGTCGAGTGGACGTTAAACCCCATTTCTCTCGCTCTCTTGGATTTCTAACCAGTTATTTTGAAATTTGAATATTCATAACAAAACACAACACAAGTTACATATGGATATAACCACTTCTCTATTATTTAATAACAACAATTCATAACACATACGGGGGGGGTGGATGGCTGAATGGTTAGCGTGCGCGCGTGCGCTGTATCATAAAGTCTGTCATTGAGTCGACTGGCAAGGTTTCGAATCCCCGGTTGTACGTGGCAAGGAGTAGGGTCGCCTGTCCAACCTCGTGGGTTTTCTCCCACTGCTAAAGACCCCTACGCGCAAGCGAATTATGTAAATAAAATTAAACCATATGTTAGTCCCGAAATGACCTAGTTTGTGTCGAGTGGACGTTAAACCCCATTCCTCTCTCCCTCTCTCATAACACATACACTTAACTTGAAAAGGTGACTGTACGTGATGCGAAACGTTGTTACTAAATAATAGAAAAGTAGTTATATCCATACCTTGTATTGTGTTTTATTATGAATAGTTAACCTGCTTCATGATGTCATTTCAAGAAAAGTATGAATGTTGTTAAATATTTCATATAGGAAACAAAATATTATCAAAATACTTGAAAGAATATTTAAATGCAATAATTTAATGAAAATGCAAAATCTAAAAAATAAAACATGTGGATTGTGCTATCTATTTCATCAAAATTTATACCATAAAAACTCTGAAAAAAAATCTGTAATAAGGAATGTGGTGTTGTCGATTCTTAATTTAAAAAAAAAATTGAGCAGATTCCTTAAATTGAGCTCAAAATAAATTTAATGTTAGTAATGCCTGAACCATATCAATAGTAAAATGATATCAGTTGTTCTTTCGGTTTTAAATCAGGACACAAAATCAACTGATAACTGTCAACTGGCGTGGTTTCGAATCCCCAGTTGTACATGACAAGGAGTAGGGTCGCCTGTCCAACCTCGTCGGTTTTCTCCAGGTCCTCCGGTTTCCTCCCACAGCTTAAGACCCCTACGCGCAAGCGAATTATTGAAATAAAATTAAACCATATGTTAGTCCCGAAATGACCTAATTTGTGTCGAGTGGACGTTAAACTCCATTTCTCTCTCTCTCTCAACTGATAACTACTTTGTGGGTTTTCTCCGGGTCCTTCGGTTTCTCCCCATTGCTAAAGACCCCTACATGCAAGCAAATTATTGCAATAAAATTGATCCATCTGTTAGTCCCAAAATTACTTAGTTTGTGTCTCTCAACTGGTTCTAGCTATAAATTGAAATGTGGTATGCTTGTATCACTATCACCAATGTTAACTCAAATTGTTAATGGTCAGTGTGTGTAAAAATAGTATTCCTGTAAAAATAGTAAATGTATACATAAACTTAAAATTGTTTTAAGATAATTTTAGCGATGCCTATCTCTCATGCTTAATGAAGCTGGTTATTCAGCTCTGTTAAAGCAATGCAGTAGTTTGTGAGAACCATAATTTTGAATTCTGATAAGGTCTCAAATTTGTGTGTGCGTTAATTTCCTTTGTGTGCACGTACACTGACTTCATATAATTTTCTCTTCTGAGTATATTTCTGAGCAATGAGAAATAATCAATCTAGACAATATCATGAGCCCTAGCTCCATCCACGAAATGTACATACATGTAAAGGCAATATAGTTCTGGTATTTTGATTGTCTGTTTATATATATATATAGTGATTTTTAACTCATAACTACGGCCACTTTCACAAGCCAAGCCAGAATTATCAATTCTTCACTGTATAAAAAAAATATGTCTTCAGATTGTAAGGCAACAATAGATAAATATCAACAGCCATTGTCAGGAACAAATCCAGGCAAAGCCCAGCTTAGGCATGGGCTTAAAGGGCCCAGGACCAGGCCCCGCGGTTTAGGGGGCCCCGCGATTCATGGCAAAAAGGGAAAAAATTCAAATTCCAGATGAAAGTTTCACGGTTATCAATCTAGCGGCACGAGGGCGGATAGACTGAGCTATCCCCGATTAATTGTGTGTTACAAATTGTGTGTTACGTATGCATTCCATTAAAAAGGATATGAAATAATCTTTTCGCCGCGTTAGAGGCCCCGCAATTTTAGTCAGACTCAGGGTTCCGCTCCGGTTAAGCTGGGCTTTGAATCCAGGCTTTCTGTTTTCCGTGTTTTTATTAATATCTTTCATACCTGTCCGTCACAAAGTTCCAAATATGAGGTACTAGTTCAGCAGTGCTCAACATTTTGTCAGGTACAGTTAGAAACGATATTTCTAGTCCTGTATATCACTTAGAAGTCCCAGGCCATAACCCAGCATTACTTCTTGTTGACTGTAGTTCTAGACATTTCTTCCTGTTGACTGTAGTTATAGACATTCCTTCCTGTTGACTGTAGTTCTAGACATTCCTTTCTGTTTACTGTAGTTCTAGACATTCTTTCCTGTTGGTTGTAGTTCTAGACATTCCTTTCTGTTAACTGTAGTTCTAGACATTCTTTCCTGTTGACTGTAGTACTAGACATTCCTTCCTGTTTACTGTAGTTCTAGACATTCCGTCCTGTTTACTGTAGTACTAGACATTCCTTCCTGTTTACTGTAGTTCTAGACATTCATCACATGTTGTCATAGCTTCGTAATTATAATCTTCAACCTGAACAGTTATGTGGAAAAAGTCAAATTCTGATTTAAGCATTTTTGTGGCTACTTGAAGGATGTGTTGATGGCTAACCTCTTTATCTGAAATAATACAACAGTTTTTCAATAAATATTCCATAATAGAAAAGTGATTCTGAATCTGCTTAAGGCAACAGCTTTAGGTGCTGCAGCCCAGGGTTCTTCATCAACTGGAGGGGCTCAAGATATTAAATGAAGTAAAAGTTGGTCTGGACTGGATTAAGGCGATGCTGCCCAGGGTTTTCTGCCAGCTGGATGGCCCCTAGAGATTAATGTATGGTTATTTCAGTTGTTAATGCTGAATCAATGTATTATTGTATACTGCAATGTTTTAAATAGGACTACTGCTGTACATACATGTATATATTATAATAAGACCACATCTACACAGACCCACAGGTGGTCTTAATAGAAGGGTTTCACTGTTCTTAAAATTTTCTATTTAATTTATTGCGCATATTTGTACTACAGAAAAAAACAAACATTGCATTGTATACCAGAGCGTCCAGTCAGCAAACAATATCTAGATTCATAATACGTAACTGTCTTTTTAGGAGCTTTGTTGGTTACAAAACTTTATATAGCTCAAAATCTGAAGTTGTTCGATATATATATATTACATAACTTTTCTGATATGGTTGTTGATCATACACAGTGAGAGTTTATGGAGTGTTAAATTAATATAATGCCATTAATTTCTGGTAGGCTTATCAGTTAATTTAAGCATGGGTGGGTTGTATAGTAAATTCTGTTGTTGATGAAAACAGATTATTTTGTAAATAGTTTATTTATGAATAAAGATTATACTAAAGTGTATTTATGAATAAAGATTACATAGTAAATAGTGTATTTATGAATAGACAGGCATACACCATACAGTGTGCAATGGGGGAAATTTTGCCCTGGCAGTGTCAGTATGGCATACTCTTTTATCGAATTCCAACTGCCAAGGGATCTTTTACGTGCATGCCAATGTATACACAGGACCTCGGTTTTTCGTCCCATCTGAATGACTAGACAGCTGTCCATGTCAGGTCCTCTGTCCTGCACCACTGACAAGGGGGGAAACCATGCCAGAAAATCAAGATGAACTTTCTCAGCCAATACTGGGATGAAACACACGACCTCCAGGCTAGTGAGCCAGCGTCTTACCAGGACCACCAGAACTCCATATTTATGAATAAGATTATCTCTTAAATATATATTTACTGCAATATTTCTATAAAGTCAGGGTTTATCACAAAGCAAAGTTTTATTTTGAATAGTTTTATTGTTTTTACAACTTTAGTCTTGGACATTTATTGTTTACTGCAAAACCTATAATTAGTATAATTTGACTGATTATGTGAATATACATTTTAATTTATTTGTTTTTACAACCTGGGTCTTGTCTTTACAGATAAACTGATTATAAAGTCTTTATAAACAGCCTAGCTAACATTTGAATATAAAATAAAAGTAGAAAAATATCGATACAGCAAAACGATCCTACTGCAATATATGGATACAGCAATACCTACCTTTAGCTATATGAACTGTCAGTGCATTACGACCTAGAGTTAATGACCATAAATGGAGACTGTGAACCATCTTCACACCCTCTATAGATTTTAAATGATCTTTTATATATTCAAATCCTATATCTCTCGGAACGCCTGTTAAAATAATAAAAATAATTATAATCAAGTACGAACAATCTTGACAACAAACTGCGTACTTAAGCCTGGGAGGAAATCATTGTTCTAATACAATATATCTGCACTATTATGTTTATATAAAAATTTGGAATTGATGAAACATGTGTTGCCAGCCAATAAAAATACAACCACCAGCAGTCATCCAAGCAATTACGAGCTAAACAACTCTGTTTATCTGAAAATTTTGAATTTATGAAACATAGGTTGCCAGCCAACAAAAATACAACCAGCAGCAGCTAAGTCATCCGGGCAATTATGAGCTAAATAACTCTATCTGAAAATTTTGAATTTATGAAACATAAGTTGCCAGCCAACAAACATACAACCAGCAGCAGCCAAGTCATCCAAGCAATTATGAGCTAAACAACTCATTAAAATTTCAAAAATAACTAACTCAGCACTATTTATGTGGGGTGGCTTAATCTTTGTAAATTTGCATGCTTATAAAGTCTGCGGTGTCTATCTGGTGAATTTGTTTAGTATGAAATGAATGATCACAAGTAGTAGCTATGTCATCAGAGCTAAACAACTCGTAACAATTGCAAAAATAACTAACTCTGCACTTTCGTTTATAGGGGTTGTTATAATCAATCTTTGTAAATTTGAATTCCAGCAATAGCTATCGCATCTATCTGAAATTTTTGAATTGATCAAATGTTAGTTGCCAGAAAAAAAACATACACTGTACCCGAGATATCATTTATTTTTATCTCGCTTCAATTAGTAACCTGTCACTCTTAATTATCCACGTCACACAATATCAATAGGTACAAAAATACTCTTAAATTGTTTTGGTCCTTATTATGATCCACATCAATATCGTGATATAAAACATTTTTATTTCTTTGACATCGACAGGACTAAAAATATCAATTATTCATCTATCCGCATCTTGAGTGCAGTGGCAATACCCAGCCTCCTGGTTACTGAGATTGTAGTATTTTGCATCAACTGGAAATGAAATGAAATGAAATGGGGTTTAACATCCTACTGTTCTGCTCCTATGCTTGGCTAATGAAGACGGGCATACGCCATACAGTGTGCTATGAAGGAAATTTTGCCCGGGCAGTAGCACAATCGCCTACTCTTATATCGAATTCCAACTGCCAAGGGATCTTTTACGTGCATTCTAATGTATACACGGGACCTCGGTTTTTGGTCTCATCCGAAGGACTAGACAGCTGTCCTTGTCAGGCCCTTGCACCAACTGGGCAACAGACAGATAGAATTATTGGGGTTTAATGTCCACTCAAAACAAACTAAGCCATTTCGAGACTAACACATGGTTTAATATTATTACAATAATGAGCTTGAAAATAGGGATATTTAGCTGTGAGAGGAAACCGGAGTACCCAGAGAAAACCCATAAGATTGGACAGGTGACCCTACTCCTTGTCACGTACAAGCTGGGAATCGAAACCACGCCACTTGACTCAATGACAGACCTTATGATCCAATACACACGTGTTGAACCATTCGGCCACTCCACCAGACCCTAACAATTAATAAAATAAATCAACTTGTACTAAATGACTGCAATAGTTGACAAATAAAAACATTCTACCAGTAACTGACATTTATGCAAATTTTTTAAAGTAACACTTGTCAGTTTTGCTCTACATAACAGATGATTAAATTCTAAAATAAAACTTTTGACTTTTAAAACTGATTAAATTGTAATTTTCTGTCCCAAAAATAAAACTTTTGACTTTTAAAACTGATTAATGTTGCACCTATAAATAATTCAATGTTACAACACTTAAAAATTAGCCCCAGGCATTATACCATCAAATTTTAAATAAATAAGCAACAGGTATTTCAAGTACAAGACCTAAACTTTGGCTTTTCATATCCGTTCAGGAAATCTGTAGAACACAAAAGTGAACTGAAATAAAATGAAATGGGGTTTAACATCCTACTATTCTGCTCCTACTGGGTTAATGGGAGAGAAAGAGAGAAATGAGGTTTAACATCCACTCAACACAAACTAGGTCATTTCAGGACTAACACATGATTCAATTATATTTCTATAATTCGCTTGCGCGTAGGGGTCTTTAGCAGTGAGAGGAAACCGGAGAACCTGAAGAAAACCCACAAGGTTGGACAGGCAACCCTACTACATGGTCACGTACAAACGGGGATTCAAAACCACTCCAGTTGACTCAATGACAGACCTTATGATACAGCATGCACGTGCTTACCATTCGGCCATCCACCACCCCCTAGGCTAATGAAGAAGATGGACATACGCCATGCAGTGGCTGGACTGTAGTGGTTATGGCCTATTCTTATTTCAAATTCCAACTGTCAAGGTTTTTTTTTAAGTGCATGCAAATATATATACAGGGTCTTTAGCAGTGGGAGGAAACTGAAGGACCTGGAGAAAACCCATGAGGTTGGACAAGCGAGTCTAGGGTATCGACATCCCGCCAGTTGACTCAATGACAGACCTTATGATGTTGCGTGCACATGCTAACCATTCGGCAATTCCCCCCCACACTCCCACCCCGGACACTGTTAGGTATTCTTGTTAGTACTGTAGAGGCTTCAAATGACCTTATCTTTCTGAAATTTTATATTGGCTGTCTGCACAAATAAAAGGGAGAAACTTTTGGACAAATCCCAGAGTAATTCCCTATTTGTTATTAAATCTTGTTAGCACTATTAACAAATTAAACTTATATTGCATGTCTATTCTATTAAAATGAAGAACCCTATTGATGTTCAATGGTTTTCTATAATAACGTTAGAGTTATTTCCTTTTGTTACAAAATATTGTTAGCAATATAGAGGCTTAAATAACGATCTGACCTTTCTGAAACAGGTATGTCTATTGAAAGGAAGAACTGTATTGATGTAACTATGATTTGATGTTTCCAAAAAGTATTTGAAGTTTGCATATCTCATAACTGATTGGATGACTTTCCAGTAGCTGCTGCTAATGCTATATTTTGTTGCCAGGCAACCTATGTTTATAGTTTGTTTTTATCTATATACGGTTACATATTGAATTTCAAAAAGGTAGGTTGCCTGGCAATGAAACATACGCCCACATCAGCTATATCGTTCGGGCAGTCAACAAGAGTTGTCGCATATTTTTACTTTTTTCGGTAATGAAACATTTATACATGTAATACATTAAAATCTGATTAAGAGTAACAACTGATTAAGTAATTATCAGAAAACCATTAGAATTTGTTTGGTTTTTATAAAGTTCTGCCCTATGCTAACGTTTAGTATACGAAACTTTTAACATCATGGATTTAGCTGTTCAAGTCAAAAAGATTCATTAAAAATCAATATACTTGTTTGTCTCGAGATCTTAAACTCTGTGTATCAATCTGAAGTCAATCAGATGATAACTTTAGCCTCTACAGCGTTACAAGATTTTTCAAAGTGATCAAGGGCCATAACTCTGGCAGTAATTATCGGAAATCACTGAAAATCAATAGGCTTCTTCGTCTCAATACCTTAAACACAAGATTTTTCAGAGTGATCAAGGGCCATAACTCTGGCAGTAATTATCGGAAATCACTGAAAATCAATAGGCTTCTTCGTCTCAATACCTTAAACACAAGATTTTTCAGAGTGATCAAGGGCCATAACTCTGGCAGTAATTATCGGAAATCGCTGAAAATGAATAGGCTTCTTCGTCTCATGACCTTAAACACTGTGTATAAATTTAAAGTCAATCGGATATTAACTTTAGCCTCTAGAGTGTCCACAAGATTTTTCAGAGTGTTCAAGGGCCATAACTCTGGCAGTAATTATCGGAAATCGCTGAAAATGAATAGGCTTCTTCGTCTCATGACCTTAAACACTGTGTATAAATTTAAAGTCAATCGGATATTAACTTTAGCCTCTCGAGTGTCCACAAGATTTTTCAAAGTGATCAAGGGCCATAACTCTGGCAGTAATAATCGGAAATCACTGAAAATGAATAGGCTTCTTCGTCTTATGACCTTAAACACTGTGTATAAATTTAAAGTCAATCGGATATTAATTTTAGCCTCTAGAGCATCCACAAGGTTTTTTGAAGTGATCAAGGGCCATAACTCTTGAAGTAATTATCGAAAATCAATAGGCTTATTCGTCTCATGACCTTAAACACTGTGTATAAATTTAAAGTCAATCGGATATTAACTTTAGCCTATAGAGCGTCCACAAGACCGACGGACGGACGGGGGCGACAACAATATACGACCACATTTTAATGTGGGCGTATAAAAATAAATTTGTGCATTTTATATTGAACTGTCATTGCTACAGAATTGATGCAATACACCACAGTCATTTGATCAGCAGTGAATATTCACTGGGCCGTACAAGGATGACATCGACACAACTTAATGAGTCACAAATATGAACTTTTTTCCTCCGATAAATTAAATTTTAAAACAATTTTTGTATGTATTAGAAAAATTCACAAAAATGTTTGAAGTATTTGTAGGTAAAAATTATTTCCTATTTAGTGTAAATGGGTATTAAAATGAGTAAAAGGCACCAATCTGCTTGGACTAGTAGTGTCTTATGTAAACAATGCACGTGCCATTAAGCCAATGATTGACGCTGTGTGATATGAAATCACATGTTGAAGGCAGTCATCTTTTACAGAGATATTAGAAGACTTTCGTAATCCTCTGTGAAACAGATTGCGTCATTTGGTGATCGATCAAAACTCATTTTCGTTGTTACTAGTGTTGATGAGAGATAGAGAGAAAACTAGGTCATTTTGGGACTAAAATATGATTCAACTTTATTTCAATAGGGGTCTTTAGCAGTGGGAGGAAACCGGAGGACCCGGAGAAAACCCACGAGGTTAGACAGGCGACCCTACTCCTTGTCACGTACAACCAGGGAAACCATGCCAGTTGACTCAATGACAGACCTTATGATACAGCATACACATGCTAACCATCCAACCCCCCTAGAGTTGATAAAATACACTGTAACTTACCTTCTAACATAACGCGTAAAGTATCTCTTAAGACAGCTATAGTTGTTATCAGTACTAATAAGGAAAATATAAATGTACAAATAGGATCAGCTAGACGATACTTTTCTTCGGGCTGTAAGGAATGAGATTAAACGTAATTACAAAGAAAACTAATACAATAAGAAATTGAATACAAGACGAATTGCTGTATGAAATAATACTAAGTTTTCTTTCAAATGAAAGCTAATGGCCAAAAGTTCTTATTCATTAGATCCTTTTTCCTTGCCAGGCCAGGAGCCGCAGTGGCTGAGTGAGTACGACATTATTCCTGTTCGATCCCGGTGTTGGGGATGGGGATTTTACGGCATGGTTCCCCCTTGTAGTGCAGGACAGACCATCTAGCAAGGGACAGCGAGGTCCTGCGTACATATTGCCATGCATGTAAAAAAAAAAAACCCTTGACAGTTGTAATTTGATATAAGAGTGTGCCATAGTGTCTCTCTGTCTGGGCAATTATTTCCCTCATATGGCATATGCTCGTCTACACTAGCCCAGTCAGAGCAAAACAGTAGAACGTTAAACCCCATTTCATTTCAGTTCCTTGCTAGGACCTCTATCCTACATCACTGAGAAGTGGGAAACTGGGTTGGAAAATCTTGAAATGAAATGAAATGAAATGAAATGGGGTTTAACGTCCTACTGTTCTGCTCCTATGCTTGGCTAATGAAGACGGGCATACGCCATACAGTGTGCTATGGGGGAAATTTTGCCCGGGCAGCGGCACTATCGCCTACTCTTATATCGAATTCCAACTGCCAAGGGATCTTTTACGTGCATTCCAATGTATACAAAGGACCTCGGTTTTTCGTATCATCCGAAAGACTAGACAGCTGTCCTTGTCAGGCCCTCCCCGTCCTGCATCACTGACAAGGCGGGACCACTCCGGAAAATCCTGATGAACTTTCTCGGCCAATGCAGGGATCGAACACCAGACCTCCAGGCTAGCAAGCCAGCATCTTACCCACTTAGCCACGTGATCCCCCGGAAAATCTCAAGGAATTCTGGACTAACACTGGGATCAAACCCAAGACCTCCAGGTTGGCGAGCGAGTGCCCTACTCACTGAGCCACCATGGCTCCCAATCATGTGTAGAACATTGGTGCAAAAAGAAATCATAGTGATGTGTACCTACCTTAAATTTAATTATCAAAGCAGCAACAAAAACACCTATACTTTGAATAATATCACCAACAACATGTATAAAAGCTGCACGGACGTTAATATTTTTCTGTTTTGGGACAATTATTTCTTCGTCATCCTCCATAGAGTTGCCTACCATGGTTAACTGGTGATACTCTGACGGGTTGTGACTGTGTCCATGACTATTTCCAGCAGAGTGGGAATGATTATGACCAAATTTGGAATGTGAAGAAACTGAGCAACAGAATGCTTCAGAATGTAGAACACCAGCCATCCTAAAAAAAAAAAAAAAATTTATATAAAATTAAAGCTTCAAAATGGCAAAATAAATATCAAGTATAGATCATGCACAGCTATAATAAGTACTTGTATCTTCAAGAACAATCAAAAACACTTTTATCATCAAGCACGATTAAAAATACTTTTATTCATTATGTTGTACAGTCAAAATTACTTTTATTCAACGTGCACAGTCAAAATTACTTTTATTCAACATGCACAGTCAGAAAAACTTTTATTCAATGTGCACAGTCAAAATTGCTTTTTTTCAAAATGCACAATCAAAAATACTTTTATTCAACATGCACAGTCAAAAATTCTTTTATTCAACATGCACAGTAAGAAATACTTTTATTCAACATGCCCAGTCAAAAGTACTTTCATTCAACATGCACAGTCAGAAATACTTTTATTCAACATGCACAGTCAAAAATACTGTTATTCAACATGCACAGTCAGAAATACTTTTATTCAACATGCACAGTCAAAAAGATTTTTATTCAACATGCATAGCCAGAAATACTTTTATTAACAAGCAGAGGCAAAAGTACTTTTATTCAACATACACAATCAAGAATACTTTTATTCAACATGCACAGTCAAAATGACTTTTATTCACCATGCTCAAACGAGCCCATTCTTTATACATGGATGTCCTCAAAGGGTTAAAATTAACAAACATATTTCAAAGAACTTTTTGAAGTCTGGTGTTGATCAAGTTTTATACAGGACAACCATATATGTCGAATTCCAACTGCGATAGGTTCTTTTACGTGCACGCCAATGTGTACACGGGACCTTGGTTTCGTCCCATCCAAACTATACATTTTCCATTGCCAGGCCCTCCATCCTGTCCTGCACGACTGACAAGGGAGAACCACGCTGAAAACTCCCACTGAACTTTCTCGACCAATGTAGGGATCAAACAACGTCTTATTCGGCAAGCCACACGGGCTCCTGGACAAACAAAGTGTTACGAAAGTAGAAATAATACTAACGTCATAGTCATACACAGATATGACACCAAAATTTCAAAGAACATTTTCAAATGAGGATTTTATTTTGGGGGAGAAAGTTGTACATTAATTTTCATATCTTTTAAAGTAGCTAAGTCTCTAACTCAATATCATCCATAGTCTTCAACATTGATAACACAAGTTATTTATCAATTTAAATCAACATTGATGTTGTGATCTTACCGAGAAAAGATGGGATTCTGATATCCATTATTTAAGACAAAATAAACATTTTACCATTGGTACTCGAATCGCGTACCATAATGTGTTTAAATGCCATTTGTAACAAGGGACTCATTTGGGTCAATTTCTAGGTCCTAAATATTAGCAATTTAGCTCCTTTAAATTCAATTTACGTTTCATAATAAATAAAGAAAAAAACATGTTTGATCTAAATTTAAATGGGACACACAAAAAAAGTGTTACGAAAGCATAGAATAAATACCAACGTCATAAATCTAGATGACACCTATCATACAGAAGCCCATTCATCAATCCATTTGTTATCTTACTTTAATGAAATGAACCATGAACCAACTATTAAAGAGATTATACAATACATCAGACAACAAAGGCATCCAATTTGTGGAAAAAGTTCTAAATGACAGAGTGCAAATCTTAAAGCAGCAATCAGTCTATTAGTATGTCGGGAGAACCTTGGAAAACGCTAAAATTTAATAAACAAACTATAGTGAGCAGAGCCCAATAACAAGAAAATTCTGCAGTTCGCAGGACTAAAACTCTACTCGAATATGTTATCATGAATCGGCTTTTAATCAATGAAATGAAACGAAATGTAATGGGGTTTAACGTCCTACTGTTCTGCTCCAACTGGGCTAATGAAGATGGGGATACGCCATACAGTGAGCTATGAGGGAAATACATAAGACCTGATAGGAACATCTCGATTACTCCACGATTAAAACCACGATTTCAATTGTAGCGCGAATCGTGATAGTGGGAACCTAGCATAAGAGACGTCATAGGGAGCTAAACAAAGATCATTATTCAAGATAAATGAAATGAAACGGGGTTTTTAACGTCCTACTGTTTTGCTCCTAACCTGGGCTAATGAAGACGGGCATACGCCATACAGTGTGCTATGAGGGAAATTTTGCCCGGGCAGTGGCACTATCGCCTACTCTTATATCGAATTCCAATTGCCAAGGGATCTTTTACGTGCATTCCAATGTATACACGGGACCTCGTTTTTTCGTCTCATCCGAAGGACTAGACAGCTGTCCTTGTCAGGCCCTCCGTCCTGCATCACTGACAAGGGGGAACCATGCCGGAAAATCTGGAGGAACTTTCTCGGCCAATGCAGGGATCGAACACCCGACCTCCAGGCTAGCGAGCCAGTGTCTTACCCACTTAGCCACGTGATCCCCCATTCAAGAATATTTCAAGGAGATTGGAGATTAAAACTGTTATAATTTTAAAAATAAAATGCATATTCAACAATCAATATGATTAAAAGCAGACTCATAACTAAACATTATTCTGATGTCACTTCCTCTTTAAATCTAGCAGCTGATAGTGTTAATGAAAAAATTAAATCTTTTTTTTTTTGATAAAATTTCACTTTTTTATATCATAAGATATTGTACATGATATACACAAAATTTCTCTGATTATCTCTTGAAAAAATCTGAACTGGCTGTGCGTCAAGTTTTAATCGAAAATAATACTCTTTATAAAGAAAATTATTTTAAATACATATTCTGCTTATTATCCCCTGAATAATCTGAATGAACATTTTAAACATTTCTTTTAAAAAATATTTAAAAAAATATAAAATATTTAAAACTTTTTTAATATTGTATATAATTTTCTTTACACTATATTGTGAGGTGCCAATTTTGTTGGTTTGAGACATTTAACTCACAGAGAAAAAGTTCCCCTAGTCATCTAGATGGGATAGAAAACTGCGGTTTTGTGTAGACCTTTGCAGCATCTTAAAGTACAATGTAGCTAAGTCTTACTCAATATCATCCAAAGTCTTCGACATTGAAAACACAAATTATTTGTCAATTTAAATCAATATTGATGTTGTGGTCTTACCGGGAAACAAAATAAACATCTTACCATTGATACATGAACCATGTACCATAGTGAGTTTCAACGCCGTTTGTAATAAGGGACTCAAAGAACGAGGCTAGACATATTCCACCAGTCATGCTAAATGGTGACCCCATGTTCTTATCTGGAGAGCATGTGCAATAATTACTATTGGTCTAGACTGGAATAACCAGACGCTAGAGATTGCCATTTGATTGACACTTCTCGCGTATTTCGCCAAACATAACTGATTTGAAATTAGAGTAAAAACGGAAACGACTGAATGTACATCGGTTTATACACATTCATATTACATTATCATATGCTTTTTCGACCAATTTGTGTAAATTTTTAGGTTACAAATATCAGCTCTTTTACAGATCCCCTGACATTTTAAACATTTCTTTTAAAAAATATCTTAAAAAAATATAAATTTTATTTAATTCGTGTTTAATATTGTATCTAGTTTTCTTCACACTATATTGTGAGGTGCCAATTTTTTTTGGTTTGAGACATTTAACTCACAGAGAGAAAGTTCCCCTAGTCGTCTAGATGGGATAGAAAACCGAGGTCCTATATATACCCTAGCAGCACGTTAAAGATCCCCCAGCAGTTGCAAATCTAAATAAGAGTAAGTGGAAATGAGAAAGAATGGGCAGAATAACCGAAGTCCACCATTATGCCTGTCTTTATTAGCCTGTTTGGTGCAGAAAAGTAGGATGTTATTTCCTTTTCATTTTCTCTAGATGGATTCCTAATGTTTAGTATTAAATGGCCATCATAATGCACATATTTATTAGCCTGTACAGAGCAGTAGCCATGTTTTATTCATTTTTCATTTCTTCTTGATGCATTCCCTTGTTTTAATATTAAACATCAGGATCATCATACTAGTACACCTGTAAACTTGCCTTATTTTAATATTGAATGGGCAGCCTTTACAATGATATTATAATTGTACACCTGTAAGCAATATATGATTAATAGTTTTTATAGATTTATATTCTATTCAACACCTGTGTTAAAAAAATAATTCACAACCAAATAGTTAATTAGAAAGCATTTTACATTGATTTTTCTGTGCATTATTAGATTTAATATACTTCATTATTGTGCTTTATCTGTTTCTTACTCAATCTGATGTACATGATTACTGTGTTTTCTTGTAAGCTTTTAAGATGAAGGAGAGAGAGAGAGAGAGAGAGAGAGAGAGATATTAATATTTAGTTGACACTGACTATGTCATTTTGCTTTTGGTAATAGTCTATGACCATGTGGGAGTCACAATGACTCAGTGATGAGACAACCGGGGAGTCGAAACCATGCCAGCTGACTCAATGACAGACCTTATGATACAATGTGCACGCACTAACCATTCGGCCATCCAAACCCCCTCTGTGCACTCGACCTTTGGTTTCCATCTCATCCAAATAACTACATACTTTTCCTGTCCCGGCTTTCTGGCCTGACCATTTTACATAACATAACATACATCACTATTAAAAAAAATTATTGTAAACAGTTTTATTGACCTAATAAAATGAATTATTACTAACGCGTTGGAGCGAAAAAGTAGGATGTTAAACTCCTTTTCATTCATTATTACCACAGAGAAAATAACATATCCAATCTTTATATCTAATCAGATTGAAGAAATAACAGGAGTTTTCAGAGACATTTATTGTACTGATTTTTAATAACCGATCATTAGTCGTGGAATATACAAAATCTTTATGCAGATGTTCAATAATATCGATATCATACCTGAAGTTTTAAAGATAGTTTTATGGATGAACCTTCTCAAATTAAAGAGTTCTGAACCATAAAAAGTTTCTTAATACATGTATATATCTGAAGATCACGTCAAGTTAATATGGAAAGTATATAATATACCCCCATTCATTAAATACAGAGATGACATAATATAAAATGTGTTCGTACACGTGATTGATGTGTTAAAGAGTTTAACAAAACAAGAGTTGTGTGCAAAAGTAGATTTCAAAGTCACATTGACCTCAAGATCCAATTTATTCAATATTTCCTTACAATTTATTTAAATATTTTCTTTTCGGGTATATGTTTTCTTATATGTATGAATGAAAAATATATAACAATGTCAAATAAAAGGCAATAGGTTTATGCTCTCTCTACATCAACATAATTGTCCTCGAAAAAAAACATTCATACAAAAAGGTGTAAGTTCAAAATAGCCGACCAGGAACAAATTTTTTTTTCAAGAATGTCGTTTTCATTCTTGAAGCTTGTTCCTAATATAAACAAACTTAATATTTATTGATTGTCTGGTTTAAAGTAATTCTATATCTTTTCTACCATAGACCTTATAGTGGGGTTGAACGCCCACTTGACACACTAGCGCATAGGGGTCTTTAGCAGCAGGAGGAAACCGGAGGACCCAGAGAAAACCTACTAGGTTGGAAGGCAACCCTACTCCTTGTCACTTACATCAGTGTCAGGTATTTCTATGGTTTTGGGCGCCATTTGTAATGAACAAAGAAAAATATACCCAACAAGACAATGGAGAACTAATTAGTAATGGCTGATTCACAAAGGACAACATAATAATTAAAAAAAAGTGTAGAATGGACTAATCAGGCATAAACCACTACTGTTCAATTTGGGCTCTTCAAATATTTCATTGAACATAACTGATAAGAAATTACAATAAAACATTTCAAAATTTAATATAAATCACTGCATGTATATGCATTTGAGGGATCTTAATCGATTGCTTTTTGTCGGCTTTAGCCGCTTGAAGTTCAATCAAGCCGATTGGTAAAACAATGAACCTACTATGGTATC
Organism: Patella vulgata; assembly: GCF_932274485.2. NCBI lineage: Eukaryota > Metazoa > Mollusca > Gastropoda > Patellidae > Patella > Patella vulgata. The sequence goes on from NC_065883.2 coordinate 10,664,047, forward strand.
ATAAATCTACTTTCGGCTAAATTCCAACAGGTTAATAATTACTTATATATTATATTGTAGGCTTGGGCGATAATGAAAAATAAATATCGTGATAATAATTTATCTAATATCACGATAAACGATATTATCGTGATAATTTTTACGTGTGTCTATAGAAGTCTAATTTTGAATTCTTGTGACGGTCTTGACCCCTGTCTTGTGTGCATACTGTATCAAATACTAATAAAGAAAAAGGTATGTTGTATTTATTATTTTATTAATATCAACCCTGGCAATCCCGTATAAATAAAAGCTTTTGTACTGACTTGGGTGTCGTGTTCGCAAATGATGATATAGGTTGGTTGTGTTGCCACCTTTAGCCATTACTGGATTTGTGCAAACTTTGCAGAATATTGTGGCCTGGTCTACGTCGTTTGGCTTAAACCCAAAGAAAGTCCAAACGGGACTGGAGGAATTTTTTTTAGGCAGCAAATCGTCGCTTGTTGTCACTTTTTTACTGTTGCTAGACGCTATGATGGATATTTACCCTTGACCCGCCGGTACTTAATATGCTATATTTTATACTTGTAGACGAATTTAATTCTATCAATAGAATGACATACTAGTTAGTCGAAGCAGAATATTAAGTTTTAATATAACGATAATATGTAACCAGAACTAGCAGGGTTCTAAAATCTACTTGTCTGAAAATCAGAACAGTGACAGTTGCGACTGGGGAAAATACTCTCCAACCTTGACCTTGCCAAACACATTTTCCTCGCTTACTAGTCCAAGCGACGATGTATTATCATCAATATTGGGACATGATAATTATCATAATCGCGATAATTTTTTTAAGTCACGATAAACCGGTTTTTCGATATTTTTAAGTAAGTCCGATATGATAAAATCGCCGATGATTTTATCACGGTATACCGAAATACCGGTATATCGCCCAACTCTATTATATTGCATTCATATTACATTACTATCTGCTTTTAGACTCATTTTCATCTATTTTAAGGTTGCAAAGAATAGAGCCCTACACCCTTTAACTACCCTCATATTAATTGTGCTTGAACATTCATACGATGAAAGGTTTAATAGTGTTAGTTCAAGACAGACGACCAGTGGTGTAAACATTAACTTTATTTACATTACAAACAGGAAAAAGTTACAAGAATGAAACAATTGCTACATCCCTTTTACCATTGATTTTATAGTACTTAATAATACAGGTGAATTTAGAAAACGAATTCTCTAAATGAACACACTAATATATTCTACATAATTAATGGATAAACATTAATGGATTTGAATAATATACAGTATTTGCATTTGTCAACAATTAGAGAGTTTAAAGATACATTATTCCAGAGCTAAATCTGCCTATTACAGGTTTTTCTTTAGGCTTTAAATGTTATATAAACTATTAATTAGATATTTATTAACAAAACAAGACCAAAATCACCTCTCGATGGCATCAGATGCTCTAGAACGATTCATAATCAAGACTTTGTTTACTGTCAATGTCATATCATAATTAAACACACAGCTACCACTAGAGATAAGGGGGCAATGTCAGGAATGTCACCTCAGTGGAAGTTAACTTTCTTATTGAAAATAAGGTATTTTGTGGTTACTTTTATCCAAATAAAAATCAATGAAGCGCAGGTCATAATGCTTTCATATTTTGAAAAAAACTTTATTTAAAGTTTAAATAAAGTTTTTCCAAAATATGAAAGCATTATGACCTGCGCTTCATTGATTTTTATTTGGATAAAAGTAACCACAAAATACCTTATTTTCAATAAGCATGCATCTTTTGCTGCCAAAGGGGTGTGGATGTAAGTTAAGCAATATAATGTAAGTTCCAGACAAAAAAATGCAGCAACTGGGAAAGCCAACAAGACGTTGTTCTTTGTTACAATTAAAAAAGGGCCCATTAAAAGATATCACTAAACACTCATGGTTTAAATCAGTTTGGGACAGATGTTTCTTTTAAAGATCCAATTTTTACAATACTGCAAAAACACTCCCCAAATTTTTGCTAATTAAAGTAAAACAGAACAGTTTAATACTTACACTAAGTTAAAAACAACACCGAGACCAGCTGTTATCAACATTTCATCAGCTTTTACATCTTTATAATGTTCATGAATAATTCTTTCTATTGCGATGTAGCATAGCACACCTGACACCAACCATATAATAAACACACTAATGAGAGCACCTAGTACCTCTGTAAACAAACAAAAAAAACCCAAAAAATCATTAAATGAAGTATGAGAGAAAGAGAGAGAGAGAAATGGGGTTTAACGTCCACTCGACACAAACTAGGTCATTTCGGGACTAACATATGGTTAAATTTTATTTCAATAATTCGCTTGCGCGTAGGGGTCTTTAGCAGTGGGAGGAAACCGGAGGACCCAGAGAAAAACCAATGGGTTGGACAGGCGACCCTACTCCTTGTCATGTACAACGGGGATTCAAAACCACGCCAGTCGACTCAATGACAGACTTTATGATACAGCACGCCCACGCTAACCATTCAGCCATCCAACACCCCAAATGAAGTATGAATGGCTATCATAAACTATTTTTAATCTCTCTCTCTTTAACACTTTTATCAGCTTCCAGTTGAATAAGCACATAGTGTGTATGTATGTATGTACTAATTATAATTTTAGATTAAATTGTCTATAATTGTCTATAAAACCCGCTGCCGTAGAATGATTAAGTAAACATAAACACATTTACATTCTGTTATTCAGTCCAGTATTTTCCATCTGACCTCTCATGTACATGTACATGTAGCACAACAATGTCTGGATATGTAAGTACACTTTTTTTCATGTATTATTAAAGATACATTATGGGAGATAAGATAACGAGTTGGAGTTGACAGTTCTCACCATAATAGTTAAAAACTAGATAATGTAAAGGCAATTTGCTGAAAATTTCAGACAAATTGATCCACTATGAACCGAGAAATAAGCGATCAAAAGTTCCGCATAGCCTCGGTCATCATTACTAAAGCCGGTACGACAAAAATCATAGTCTCGATTATCCATTTAATCGTTAAATCGAGAAGGAAAGTAATCCAACAAATATCGCAGGCTAGCGTTGACGTCGAGAGTTAGTCATGGTCTGGATACATTAATTAATGTCTAATTAATAGTTTATATAACCTTTCAGGCCTAAAGAAAGGCCTACAATAGGCAGATTTAGCTCTTGCATAATGTATGTTTAATATGTATATCTGATTAAATCACAGATCGTTTTTTATATGGTTCAATATTCTGTTTTACTTGTTTGTTCTATGTTCTATACTGGGATCTGGGAGAGTTGTTATATAACCTGCATTCTGGTTGAACGATCGATAAGCCAATGAAACGGCATATTGCGAAGTTTTTCTTAGCGTACGGTGCAGGAACTGTGCATATCCCAGTAGAAACATCAGCACTGATTGGTTAATAGGGTCAAGGCTGCTCGTATCCCCCCGGCCACAACCTTCCACTACAACCGGTCAGATCTTCATGTAGTGGAGGCAATCGAAAGTATAAAAAAAAAAAACAAAGCGAAATAGAGACCTGTTAATATTATTATTGACTATCGGTCAGTAGGGTGACCAGTAGGGTGTCCATGTATGTACAGGTTTCAATCCCACCAGAAGGTTAACACTCCTGTCACACATGTGAAAATATACCATATTATAATCATTTACACCATAAAGGAGATAGTTCACCTATATGTCTCATTGAGTCAACTGGCGGGGGGTTTTATTCCCCGGTTGTACGCCACAAACAGTAGGGTCGCCTGTCCAACCTTGTGGGTTTTGTCTGGGTCCTCCGGTTTCCTCCCACTGCTAGAGACCCCTACACGCAAGCGAATTATTGAAATAAAATTGAACCATGTGTTATTCCTGAAATTACCTAGTTTGTGTCAAGTGGACAGTAAACTCCATTTCTATCTCTCTCCTATATGTTTTCCTGCAATCTGGCTTGTATAGGTGCTGACAAGCCATTCAACCACATTTTATTTCATTTTCATCTGTATGTATAATTACATATTCTGACAATAACCAGATAAACATGACAGCTACTCAAATCAACTTGTAAAAATTTTCTAGAGTTGTGGTTAGTAAATTTTAAATAATGAATCTGAGTAGATATTAGTGTGGATTAAGCCATGAGATATTTGATATTGTAACAACAAATATTAGCGTGAACATATTGATATCTTAGTGAAAAAAAGCAAATGATGCATTGTTACTTTATCTTTGGATGTCAAGTCAAATTTGATATTTTAGCAACAAATATTAGCGTGGATATATTGATATTTTAGTGAAAAATGCAAATGACAGTGTAACTTTAACCGTGGATGTCAAGTCAATACACTTGGTGTGCTTAGCGAACACAAATACATGTACATCAGGTTGTAGCAACTCACAGGTAAACACAAAAATTCCTTAATCCATGTCAGGGGGTGCAAGATACATACAACAGGTTATTTAAAGTAGCCAAGTCTCCAACTCAAAATCAGCCAAAGTCTTCAATATTGAAAACACAAAATATTTGTCAATTCAGATCAACATTGATGTTGTGATCTTACCAAGAAAAGATGGGCTTCTGATATCCAATATTTGAGACAAAATAAACATTTTACCACTGGTACACAAATCGTGTACCATAATGCGTTTCAGCGCCGTTTGTAACAAGGGACTCGAGAAACGACTCAAACGAGGCTAGACATATTCCACAAGTCGTGTACAACGGTGACATAATGTTCTTTTCTAAGGAGCATGCGCAATAAATACTATCGGTGTAGACTGGAATAACCAGACACTAGAGATTGCAATTCAATTGAGACTTCTGCCGAACATAACTAATTAGAAATTAAAATAAAACAGAAACGATCGAATGTAAATCAGTTTATATACATGTACATTCATATTACATTATTATATGTGTTGCGTCCATTTGTATCAATTTCTAGGTGGGTCCCAAATATTAGTGATTTAGCTCCTTTAAGCAATGTCTTGTGCAAGATCATGTGACATTTTTTTCAGTCCACACGGCCCGTCTTCATTAGCCCAGTCGGAGCAGAACAGTAGGACGTTAATCTCCATTTCATTTCTTATCTCTGCTTACACGATTTGTTTCAGCCTTACATGTAGTATATAAATGTACATATTTTGTTGAATATTAACACAATAATATCGTATTTTTATAAATAATTTATATAACAAAGTTTGACAGGAATATAAATCAGTCTCCTGTCAAATTTATAAAACAAAACAATAGTTGATGCAACATTATTCAAAAATATCTTTTTGATTTTGAGAAAAACGTTACAGTGGGGATTTTTATTAAATTTGATGAATTTCTGTTTTGCGAGATTGATTACACAAGTGAATTTTTCTACGTACAAAGCAAATGTTTAAATATATTATTTGATTTTGTTTTCAAGTCAGCAAAATGAGTAAATTTCTGCTTTAACAAAAACATAATCCAAATTACAGAACATGACATCTTACTGTTCTGCTACTACTGGGCGCCTTATGGAGATGGGCCATACGCCATACAGTGAAATTTTTCCCGGGCAGCAGCACGGGTCCTCGTTTTTTAATCCCACCCAAACGACAAGACAGGGAAGTATAGCACATACATGTTATTCACAGTAAATAGACATCTTATACAGTCATAAAAACACATACATGCGCATATCTAATAAGAGCACATACATGTACATATCTTATTAGAGCACATGCATGTATTGTCTCCCCCCCCCACCCTCCTCCCCTGTATTTGTTGAGCATTTGTAGATGTTGTATCAGTTTTTGGACACATGTATGAACCAGAATACAAGTACTTATAATTAAATACATGCCACCTGTGCTATCCTAGTCGTAAACAGGATGTTAAAATACAATCGCTATATTATTTCCAGGTCAATTATCAGGATATTAATTCAAGAAGAGTTTATTCATGAAAACTGTGTATTTATCAAATAAAATTGTTTCAATAAAAATCTGCCATCGAAACAATTTATCAGGACATTATATCAAAAAAGTTTACTCAATGAAACTGCATACATGTATATTATTACAATGATAAGTTATATTTATAGCACAGCTTTCATGAGTTAACAAGTTTAACCAGAGGCCGAAGGTCGAGGGTTAAACCTGTTAAATAATGAAGCGTGCTATAAATGACTTGTAACATTGACAACTGCTCAACATGCTTATTGTTATTGCACAGGAAACCCACCCCACTTCTCTATATGATTTCTACTAAAACTAGTGTAAACCAGCAAAAGTGTGCAATAACATTGATAATGTGTAGATATTGCACGGTTAAGCTCCACCCAATCTACTAGAGGGAAAACACTTTGCTTATTGAACGAAAAGAACAAAGGAAGATTTCCCATCCATGTTACAAGTTGATGTGACAAACCATTTCAATATCAATTTTATCTGAAAAACTATTATCGAATACCACTGAACCAATTTATCAGGATTTACATCAGATATATTTACCTGACAAACTATCATAATACTGACTTCACCTGACAAACTATTTCAGCCATGATTTTATGCTCCCCCCCCCCCCACAATTTTTTTTTTCAAAGGTAACAACCTTATATACCTGATCAACTATTGCAGGCAAACTGTTTCAGACAAACTATTTCAGCCAAGATTTGACCAGGTAAACTATTTCAGTGGTGATTTGATCAGATAAAATATTTTAATGATAATGATTTTACCCAAGCCTGGATATAAGGTACCAGTCGCAGACAATGTCCAGCACAAAGGCAAGTTTTGTCCATCCTCGGTTTTTTCAGTAGTCTCATTCCGTTTTACTCCACTATGCCCTGCGTTAATCCATAGGGTATTCACATTATTCAGATTATCTGCTCTGGCCTTGATCATAGCTTGAGTCTGCGAACCAATCAAAAAACAGTTTACAACCCAGTCTTACTAAAGTCTCTTTAGCCTCATTGTTTAAGTTCACAACATTATGAGAGTTACTTAACTTCTGTTTGCCAAATTCATTTGCAATTCACGATCTAGACCATCGTGACAGTGTGATTAAGAATATATCAAACTACAAAAAATAGCTTGATACAAAAAGATAGGTTGCCAGGCAACGAAACATACGCCCACAGCAGCTATATCGTCCGGGCAGTCAACAAGAGTTGTCGCATATTTTTTACTTTATTCGGTAATGAAACATTCATAATACACTAAAATCTGATTAAGAGTAACAACTTGTGAAGTAATTATCCGAAAACCATTAGAATTTGTTTGGTTTATATAAAGTTCTGCCCCATGCTAACGTTTAGTATCCGAAACTTTTAACATCATGGATTTAGCTGTTCAAGTCATAAAGATTCATTGAAAATCAATATACTTGTTCGTCTCATGACCTTAAACACTGTGTATAAATTTAAGGTCGATCGGATATTAACTTTGACCTCTAGAGCGTCCACAAGATTTTTTGAATCAAGGGCCATAACTCTGGCAGTAATTACAGGAAATCGCTGAAAATCAATAGGCTTCTTCGTCTCATGACCTTAAACACTGTGTATAAATTTAAAATCAATCGGATATTAACTTTGGCCTCTAGAGCGTCCACAAGATTTTTCAAAGTGATCAAAGGCCATAACTCTAGCAGTATTTATCAGAAATCCCTGAAAATGAAAAGGCTTCTTCGTCTTATGACCTTAAACACTGTGTATGAATTTAAAGTCAATCGGATATTAACTTTAGCCTCTAGAGCGTCCACAAGCAATTGTGGACGTCGGACCGACGGACGGACGGGGGCGACGACAATATACAACCACATTTAAATGTGGGCGTATAAAAAATGGATAATTGAGAGTTTGTTTATTATCGTATTATGGTACTTAACAATCAAGACAATATTTATTAAATCTACAACAGAGAGAGAAAAGGGCTTTAACATCCACTCGACACAAACTAGGTCATTTCAGGACTAGCACACGGATCAATTTTATTTCAATAATTCGCTTGCGCATAGGGGTCTTTACTGAAATTTTCAATATATTCATTTCAGTTATCTATTTTTGAACTATTGAAGCAACAACAGCCATCTCTTTATCTAAAGGCATGGTTCCGCTTTGTCAGTGGTGTAGGACTGGGGGGCCTGGCAAGGGGCAAAGGAAGTAGTCGTTCAAATGGGATGAAAAATCAAAGTCCTGTGTCCACATCAGCATGCACGTAAAAGAACCCTTAAAATTCGAAATAAGAGTAGGCCATAGCACCACTGTTTGGCCGAAATTGCCTCATAGGTACATTGTATAGAATTTTCATTATATTATCCTAGTTGGAGTTGAACAGTAGGACATTTGTTCAACCTCAGTCAATTTCACTTCTCTTTATCTAAATCTTACATAACACATCTTTAAAGCAGTCAGCTCGAAACACTATTATAATATATATACAATAACAAGGCTTATCTTTTTCCTTCATTAACTTTACAGTTATATTTGGACTCTTATTACATATATACTCCTAAAGATAAAACATGAACTGGTAGAATTGTGAATATTTATCTATAAGCTAATCTTAAAGTCCTATAGGCATTTTTCACCACAATATCAAATTTCTTACAGCTTAATCCATGTTAAAGATACATTATGGGAGACTAGAAGAATGCCCGGCTTCGCTCAGGGGTCATAACCCCGAAGCCAGAAGTGGCAGACTAACGCCACCTGGCCTATGTTACTCCCCGGTCAGAGCTACCCCTATACCCCAAATTTCAGACTCGGGGCAGACCTAGTGTAGCCGCCAACCCCTAACAGACAGACAAACGACAGTCACAAATATTAGTATAAATTAGACAAAGAGCTGGAGGTGCTCACTATAATAGTTAAAATCGAGATAATGTAAAGGAAATTTGCTGAAAATTTCAGTCAAATTTATCCACTCTGAACCTAGAATTTAGCAATTGAATTTTAGGCCTCAAATTGATCATCATTACTAAAGTCGGTACGATAAAATCATAGTCTTGATTATCCATTTTTTTTATTTAATTATCAATGAGCGTTGAGTAGCAGATCAGATTCCAATCCAGTAAATATCGCAGGCTACCGATGACATCGAGAGTTGATTATGGTCTGGATAAGTTAAATTAATGTCTAATTTATGATTTAGATAACTTTTCAGGCCTAAAGAAAGATCTGCAATAGGCAGATTTAGCTCTTACATAATGAATGTTTAATATACCGTACACAAGGTGAGGGGTTTTACATACAATGTAGGCTAATCCTGTTCAAATATCCTGAATACAAATATTGTTTTAATAAAATATATATATATTGATTATTTAGCATTTAATCGAGCCTGGAGATAAGGCACCTGTGACAAGTCACATATTTGGTCAGACACAAATCATTAGAAAATGTATATATTAGGCCAAAATTAAAAGATTGTCTGTTTGCCCAAACGCGACCGACCCCCAAAAAAGCCGGCGAGTCAAATTCTTTTATTGCCGTTTTTGAAGATTTTTTTTTTTTTTTTAACAGCATTATTTTTACGCTTGACAATGACTCCCAAACGCGAAATAATCGGTCGGGAGATTGAACAGCCACTCTCATGTCTATACATAGTAACACCAAACTCGACATGTGATCGTAAAATCTCGTTATTTATCGCGATAGTTGTTGTCAAGGACAATTGTCATGGCGGACAATTACTTTACTATGTCGTCTTCGGTAGTGATAAAAAGCGAAAATAAAGTAAAACCAATCGTTTCGAATAAGTTGCAGCGATTTAACAACAGTAAGACATGGAGGGACGTCTTTGATGATGTCACTGTTGATGAAATAGAGATAAACACGAAGACAACGGACAATGTGTTGTGTTATACTGTTCTCGTTAATAATAAAGTTAGAGTTTAAATATAGTTTTGTTTTTGCATTTAGTTCTCAAAGTCTGGTCCTCTCCCCAAAAAAAAGAATTTGCCTACCTACCCATACCTAATCATCATGAGTCGGGTTTGGGCAAACTGAAATATTTTTAACCCTGGCCTTATGTATATGGATTTGTTCTGTGATAATTTGTCAAAAAAAATATGGCTGGCAATATGTTAAAGAGATCATCATGATTTTACCAGAGTCTCAGAAATAAAAGTCTGACGACGTATGAATTTTAAATACCAAAATATAGAGAAATGGTGTATTTACGTTGTCTCAAAATTTCAGCTCAAAATATTGAGTCGTTTGGACGTGAATGTCAGAACTGCCTATCCGGACACGTAATCCTTTTAAGATTTCGGGTCAATTTTTTTATTGGATGGCATGATGATCTATTACCGTTCCTTTATAAGTCTATACAGTGCATGAACCACGTGCTGTAGTTGATAACGAAAGGTAATTTTCATCTACATGTTATTTTTATAAAATAAAAGTCTGGTTTTATCCAGACACCGTATAATACCGCTTTGGACACCAGTCTCCATTTTCAGATGAAGACTTAATGGTTTAAGTTATATGAAAACGTATCACTTATATTAATGACTTTTAACACAAAATTAAGCAGTTTTATCCTCGAAAATATAATCGAGATTGGCCCTTTAAATTGAAAGTAAATCTTTGTATCTCAAGTGTGTACATGTATGTATCAGTACCAAGTGTTTACAAGTGGTAACATAAACTTTAATTACTTGAAAAATATTCAAGAAGTGTATCTGGGTCATAGACATGTAATATACTGTATATGTATATCGAGTCATGACAATCCATCATACAACTCTAAGAGAGAGAAATGGGGTTTAACGTCCACATTTCTAAGAGATATGTGTGAAAATTGGGTGTATTAATTATATCCAATCTGATTAAAACACAGATCCTATTTCGTTTCTTTTTTTATAGTTCAAAATTTCGTTTTACTTGTCTTTACTACACTAGTATCTGAAAGAGTTGTTATATAATCTGCTATCAGGATGGAGTGAGGGGTTAGCCAATGAAACCATCTGTTACTGCAACTTCTTGGTGTGCCATGCACGGAACTGTGGGTAAACCACTAGAAATGTCAACGCGGTGCAATAAGGTGCCATGATACATATAGATGTCATTTACGAACTGATTGAATTTTACAAAGCTTTACATTTCTCAAATACAACTTTTGGCACCTCTTAAATTGGCTGCATAACAGTTTAAGTGACCTGACATAAAAGCGACACAAACAATCAACATTATTCAAGCATATTGCAAGAACCAAATGACTAGGCAATATCCGTTGCTAGGCACCACTGACAAGTGTAAACCATTGTGGAAATTTTCAGGGAACTTTCTAAAGCAACACCGATATGGAACCCCAGATATCCTGGTTAGTGAGCCAGCGCCTTTAAATAGTTTTCTGTTTATTCTGTCTGTATCTTATCCGTTATATATTTAATCTTCAGACAACACATATTTCCAAACAAACAGAAGTTAGTGAGACGGAGAGTGAGAAATGGGGCTTAACTGCTACTAGACCAACATAGCTTTACTATAATAATACTTGAATGAATAGTTTATCAACATTTATTGACCTTTTTCTAACTAGTAATTAGATTACTAAATATAAATCTGGATTTCTTTAAGAGTTTTAACAGTGCACCAAATGTTTGACAAATGAATGGTCACATTATGCAGTTACCTTGATAAGAAAAGATTTATAGCTTTCATATTTTGCGATATTTATATTAAAATCAATAGTGCATGTATGTGCCTTTACGAGATTGCAGACATATGATTTGGATACAATTTATTTCGAACTGGACAAAGCGGGCTAAAAAAAAGCCAGGCATACGCCATGCAGTGTACATGTACAATGAGAGAGAGTTTGGCTGGACAGTGGCGCTATGGGCTACCCTTATTTCAAATGTCAACGGTTCTCTTACATGTACATACACACAAACATTTTACATACACAGGATCGATCCATCTAAATGACAAGATTCTGTTCCTTGCATGTCCCCCATCGTCCTGGAACTCCTGATTAGCAAGCCAGCACCTTACTCACTCAGCCACCGTGGCTCGTCATTTATTAATTAGGTCCATTTACGGTATATGGTGGATCAAGTAATATAATATAAGGTACAGACATTCTGAGGTTCCACAAGGTTCAGTCCTTGGACTTTTATTAAATAGGTTACATGTACATATGTATATGGCTCAAGCAACACAATATGACAGCTACTTACCAGCTCTGTGATATCCAAAAGACATGGTTTTTGACGGTGGTTTTTGTGAGAGATAAATGGCTAATAAACTAATCAAAAAACTAATTAAATCACTTCCTAGATGCAGGACATCGGTAAATAACGCTAAACTGTTGGATAAAACACCACCTGAAAATATGACCCAAAAAAAAACCTTTTTAGTAAAATAAAACATACAGTTTTTTTATTCATACCGGTACATCTGATCATAAAAAAAACACGATCTTTAACCAATAAAGAAACAACTTTATTCAACGTATCACCGTCTACACATCATTGTGCAGTTGCTCATTGTTGCCCCTGGCCAGGTTCGCATAACACTAGCTTGTTTGGACATATTTTGTTCTTGAACTGTTTTGACTAATTATTGAAAGTCCTACATAATTATGTGCTTTTACACTACAGTTTGAACGAACAATTAGCCTCACTATAAAGTCACTGACCAATGATTACAGATACATTCTTTTTAGTATTAAAATTTTGAAAATAGATTGGGTCCTTCCTTACCGTAATGAATAAACACACCAAGTTTCCGAGCTATACAGTGTTTACAAGATTTCCTAAATTTAGGCACGTGAATTCCAGGATAGGATAACATTTGATCAACAATTTGATATGATAACTCGACCCTCGATAACAATCTTTGACTGATGACCCGATGAAATGAAATGAAATGGACTTTACTGTCCTACTGTTCTGCTCCGAACTGGGCTAACGAAGACGGGCATACGCCATACAGTGTGCAATGAAGGAAATTTTGCAAGGACAGCGGCACTACGGTCTACTCTTATATCGAATTCCAACTGTCAAGGGATCTTATGTGCACGCCAATGTGTACACGGGACCTCAGTTTTTCATCCCATCCGAACGACTAGATGGCTGTACTTGTCAGACCCTCCGTCCTGCACCACTGACAAGGAGAAACCACATCGAACAATCCTGATGAACTTTCTCAGCCAATGCAGGGATCGAACATGATGACCTAATGAACAATCCCTTTGAATGTAGAGTGTTCGAAAGACCGCATATATACACGCACATATATTGTTGAATCATTTCTAGGCCCCTCACGTGCAAAAGCTACGCAATATTAAATAATAAACATAAATAAAAACTTGTCAAGCCCACCTGTAGTAGAAATTGCAAAAAAGTGTTCGACAAAGTTGACTTTGATGGACACATTATTATATAGCATTCATATACACTGGGGAGGAATTATAATATCTGTTTAGCCAAATTGCCTACCCAGATGTTCAAACTATAAGGCTATAACATTTTCATGTCTGAACATATGTACTAGAGTAACTAGAACATATGTAGACTCCGTCAAAGACATTGTAAGACATAAATATCACCCACATAATCAAGCCTGAAGACATAAGGCACCTGTCACAGACATTATCAGGAACAAATTATCACAGGTGCCTTATGTCCTGGCTTGCATCTATCATTGAATAATTCTTACCAATAGCTTCACCGGTCATAAAAGTCAGACAAAGAATCACCACAGCGGCCAACTGATTTCTGGCTACGACATCCTTTTTAACCTTTTTGCCAAAGTGGCAGTGTACGTCTTCTGTCATATCCATCATGTTTCCTGTCGAGGTTCCGTCGTTTTGATCCTGATCCTGGTTATTTAGCAACAAATCGTTTTCCCTGTTTAACTCGACACGGTATCGTGAATCATTATTATTAGATCGAACAGAAACATATGGATCAATTCCTATAGTTGAGACCTGATTAGGTTGATTAGTTTTTAGATCCTGTTTAGACGTGTGATTAGCTTTTGACTTAACACATTTTGATTCACATAACACTGAACTGGCAACGTGCTTGTCGCCTTTATATAAATCAATTTCACTTTGTCTCTTATCAGTCCTCGTTCTGTCAGTTGACTGCAATACTTCCGTGTTATAAAAGTCTCTCTTTTCTAATGTATGTTCATTTAGGTCTGTACTGCCACTTTTAAGATTAATAAGGCTGTCATCAAAATCGTCGTGACCTACAAATTCTGATTTATTATTGCCAGCAAGCGAATCATAGTCTTCATTTAATAAACCACCATTTACAAATTCATAATCGATGTCATGAACAAGTTTATCGTTAGGAATTCTGCCATTCACGAAGTTGTTATTCGAGTGATTACCCTCTGACAAATCGATCAAATGTTGTTTGTGTTTTAAAGAGCTTGATTTACGGGGTTCAATCCCAGCTAAAACATCACCGCCGTGTGTGTACACATGAACAGGTGGCAAATTTTGACAGTTTTCCCATTTGCCCTCAGCCATCTTGTTTACATTGACCATGTGACCTATCACGTGATCTTTAAAGCCCACCCATAATTTTTTTTTTTTTTTTTCGGGTATAAAAAATCAAAAAAACCTGACTGACTGTCAATAAAAGTGTCCATAAAGATATGAAAAAACTAAAATTGAATATTTAAAGATCCACCAAACGATTGTTTAGAAGATTTTTTCTTATTTTTTGACAGAGCTAGGGATTTCGTTTAGGCAACCAAATAAATAACAGCCTATCTAGTCATTCGGTTGGCACCAAAATAAACTTTACCACGTAGACATGCACGTTAAAGAAGCCTTGGCTAGTTGGAATTTTCGTATGCCCGTATTTATTAGCCCGGATGAAACAGAGAAGCAACACGTTAACCACATTTCATTTTATTTATTTAGAACTAAATTTTATTGATGTTGTGAAAAATTTTATTAACACATACGTCTGCATATCGAATATTCTGATTATTCAATAGGTCCATATAGTTCGATGTGTAACTTATATAAATCTATTATCGAAACGATTATTACAATTTCGTTTTGTGCTAAATTTTATTTTATAGTTTCAACTTAGTAGTATGTAAAGGGGATCTATTATTAATTCAATGGAGTGCGGAGATGGGGTGGTGGGGTGCAGAGTGGGCGATTGCCTTGGCATCCATTTCATGGGACACATAATCAAAAGATAAAAAATTAAAATTTTAGTTTTTTGAACTAGGTGTTAACTTATAATTAGGTGTAGGGGACTACAAGCTGTCACGCTTAAAGGGCAAATGGCTCTATCATTAAGACATTGTGGTTCTCAACCTTTTTTTTGCCAACAGCACACGTTGGAACACATGACACACCTGGCTAAATATATATGAAAAATGTTTGAATTTTGCAAAATAAAAACATGGCAAGTCATAGACGGCATACAACCGTAGACATAGAGTAGTCATAGACACATAGAATGACTCAAACTAAATAAAGAAAAACACAGCTATGAACTTACTTTATTGCAGTGTTTCGAATTTCAAAAGTCAAATGGCTGGCTTCCTTAGTGAGAAATTTCCTTAGTGAGCCGTTCAAAATTTCGCGGCACACCCGGGAAGATCTCGCGGCACACGCGGCACACTATAAGTTGAAAATCACTGATTTAGAACCTTAAAGGCTCAATACCACTCTTGTTGTAACTGAATAATATGTCCCAATCTTTATTCTGGTCAACAAATTGTACTATTTTACAATAATCCAATTAATTGATGATACAAATGTCATCTTAACACACCTAATTTAAAAAATTGGAAAAATTCAACTAAATGATTTGAAAAGCCTGACGTAATGCTTTTCAAATGTGACTTGGATTTAAAAATATTTTTGAACCCTCTGGACAAGTAAAATAGGATTTAATGGATAATTTACACAACAGGTAAAACACTAACACATCTAGTACTTAGAATAAGGCTATTTTTTTATTTTCTGGAGCTGTCAAGCCAGCAAGAGTGTTATTGTCCCTTTCAGATAGACGAACTGTGTCTAAAAAGCACATTATCAATATGAATGTATATAAAGTGAAATGTGTGAAAAGTCCATTCTACACGTCGTGTTTTTTTTTATTATTATTATTTTGTCGTTTGTGAATCAGCCGTGTTGTTTTATGGGATGTCTTTTTCTTCTTTCATTACAAATGGCACCGGGAACCATAGAGTAAACGACTCGTGTACTGATTTTAAAATGGTCATTTTGTTTTAAATACTGGATATTAGGATCCCATATTTTTACGGCAAGATAACAACATCAAGTAGTCACCCCCCCCCCCCGGGCATCACCTAACCCCAGAACGACACTGCACTGGCCACAGTTTAATATGTGACCAACTATATATCTCAAGTTTTCAAGTTTGGCTTGAATCATTGGGATCATCAGGTGACGAACTTTACCGACATTAAGAGACCTTCTATGCCGCAGTATGCCTTTTTCGAAAAACATCGTTAACGCGAAAGATTCTACGGTATTATTGTTGTGCACCATTAGGGCTGTGAGGAGAGGATGAACCCCATTGATTTTCAAATTTGGTGAGAAGCATTTGGATCGGAGAGGAAGAACCCTTATGACCTTCAGCATTATATGCCTTCCTATGAACACGACAGAGATCATTTTCTTGAAGGCATAAATAATCCTTATCAAATTTGGTCAACAACCAAGTATTATTTGCTGTCTATAGCTATTCTTTTTCCGAGACACACGACTGTCGTGTGGGCATATTTCGAGGTAGTCTACGCGGAAAAAAATATTAGACATACCTTTACCGCATGTCATATATAGATTCAAGAGGATACATAAAGATATAGTTTTAAATCTCATTCTGTAGGATCACTTCAGTTTTCTGTAGGAACTATAAAACATTGTTGACCTTTATTTGAACATACATCTATAAAATATGTGCTTATCTCTTTGATTTATTGTGAATTTTCTATCCCGGGTGTTTAATAAATAATTGTTCCCGCAACGAGGCTAATGAAATGAAATGAAATGGGGTTTAACGTCCTACTGTTCTGCTCCGATCTGGACTAATGAAGACGGGCATACGCCATACAGTGTGCTATGATGGAAATTTTGCCTGGACAGCGGCACTATGGCCTACTCTTATATCGAATTCCAACTGTCAAGGGATCTTTTACGTGCACGCCAATGTCTATACGGGACTTCGGTTTTCGTCCCACCCGAACGACTAGACAGCTGCCCTTGTCAGGCCCTCCGTTCTGTATCACTGACAAGGGGGAACCACGCCGGAAACTCTGGATGAACTTTCTCGGCCAATGTAGGGATCGAACACCCAACCTCAAGGCTAGCGAGCCAGCGTCTTACCCACTTAGCCACCGTGACCCCCACGAGGCTAATGAAGACGGGACATGCTAATGGGAGAAATTGTGCCTTGTCAGTGGAGCTATAATACATACTTTTATTTCAATTTCTAACTGCATCTGGGGGGGGGGGGGTCCTTAACGTTCTGTTAGTGGTATACACAGGAATTTAGTTTTTTTGTCTCGTTCACACGACTAGACGCCTTTGCTTGTCAGGCCCAAAGTCCTCCTCCTATATAACAAGGGGAAACCAAACTGGATAATACCGAGAGAGAGAGAGAGAGAGAGAGAGAGAGAGAGATGGTGTTTAATGTCCACTAGACACGAATTAGTTCATTTCGGGACTATAACATATGGTTCAATTTTATTTCAATAATTCGCTTGAGCGTAGGTTCCTTGTCACGTATAAGCGGGGACTCGAAACCACGCCAGTTGACTCAATGACAACGTGCACACATTAACCATACGGCCACCCAACTCCCAGGAACTTCAGGAAAGCGCTTGTTAATTAATTAGGATGTTGAGCTCAGTTCTTGAAATTTTGAACAAAACAGCCAACAAAGAAATGAAATTAAATGGTGTTTAACGTCCTACTTTTCTGCTCCGATTGGGCTAATGAAACGGGCATACGCCATACAGTATGTTATGAGGGAAATTTTGTTCGGACAGAGGCGCTACGACCCACTCTTACATCTAATTCCAACTGCCAAGGGATCTTTTACGTGCGCGACAAATGTGTACACGGGGCCATCAGTGTATTTAGTCTTTGTGTGTGTGTGGCACACGAGTATATAAACGGAGTTGAACCACATTACAAAATAGCATACTAATTTTTAGATATGACGGGTATTTAGGGCAGAGAGCCAGTTGTCTGTGTGTAGTATGTAAGCTGTAACATGGGGTTTAAGGCTACATGTGACCTTTAAAACCAGTTATAGAATATTCATGGTCACTTATGTCTATTTGAACAATATTCATCTACAATAACCATAGCCTAGGGTAACAGTTGTAGGCTAGTACGGAAGTTATAGTGTCGTGTTAATAAAATGGGGTTGAAGGTCATACTGTTCTGCTTCAACTGGACTAATGAAGACGGGCATGAGTGAAAATTTTGCCCGGACAGCGGCACTACCGCTTATACTCTTAACTCTTATATCGAATTCCATATGCCAAGTGTTCTTTTGCCCTCCGTCCTGCACCACTAACAGGGGCGGATCTAGGAATTTTGAAAAGGGGGGGGGGGCGCAAAATAAGGGCACTGACTACGGAGACGGGGCACGCCGCTGAGAGGGTTTTTTTTTTTTGGGGGGGGGGGGGGTCCCCAAGAAAATTATCCGTCATTTCCGTGCATCTGTAGCCATTCCAAGAGCTATTTGGCTGATATTTTCGTCATAGTAAACGTTCGGAAATCGTTGAAAAAGAGCCTTAAAATCGAACAAAAAAGCCAGGTGGACATGCGACTCGAAAATTGTCAAGGCGAGCGAGGCATTATGATGGGAAAAAAGACGAATCTATTCCCTGGCCACTTCACTATTTAAGCCTTGTAACTTGTACTGTGTACTGTCCACACATGAAACAATGCTACATCAAGTTGCACACATGCACGTCGGTGATGGGCATGAGTGTATACGCCGCCGATTCCACAAGATGCTATCATTGATGTCTGTCTATAGTCACTGTATAGGATTAGGGCACCGTCAGCTTAACAACAAGAATTCGTTTGAAAATGGAAGCATTAATTAGACCAGACTGGTGTGTTTGAGTCGATGATTTGGGATCCCTGCAACGGGTTGGGAACGGACATATTTGGGTCCGAGAAAAGGCACTTTCAGCAGTAAAAAAGGGCACTGTCGAAAATTAGGGGGGGGGGGGCGCCTCTCGCCTCCTCCCCTTGGATCCGCCTCTGACTGACAAGAGGGGGGGGGGGCAGCGAAAAATCCCAATAAACTTTCTAGGCCAACACAGGGATCAAACAGGGGACTTCCAGCTTAGCAAGCCAACGTGTTACTCGCTGAGCCACCGTTTTTTCTCTATAGTGTCGTACAAGCTAGAACTGTGGGTGACGCAATTTAGATCCGACGTCATAATAATTATTGCCGAGTGAAGGACGTAGTTCTATACATATTATATCAGAGCAACCTGACATGTATGGAAGGGTATCGCTGCCAATATTAAATGCTCTGCTACAATGTCTTTTCTATTGATTATATGTAAAAAGTACAATGTACAAAGTCATAATACCGGTAATGATAAAGTCAAAATACCTCTAAGTTGCTATGTAGAAAGTGTGAAGGACAAATGGGATGTGACAGAGCGCAAATGTAAAATGTAATGAGAAAAATGTAAAATGTAGACACGTCAAAAAAAAGCATTTTCCCACAAAACATTTGTCATTTAACAATTATCATTTGACGTTTTACATTTAACTCTTACCTTAGAGGTATTTTGACTTTATCAATATCGGTATTAGGACTTTGTACATTGTACTTTTTACATATAATCAATGGAAACGACATTGTCGCAGAGCATTTAATATTGGCAGCGATACCCTTCCATAGACATGAGTTATCCCATATAAATATTTAAAGGGCGAATAGAGCAACCTGACATGAGTTATCCCATCCTTCAATATAAATATTTAAAGGGGGTATGGTTCTATTCTTTTGGAACCTTAAAATAGACGAAAATGGGTCTAAAAGCAAATATTGATGTAATATGAATGTAAATAACGTGAACTCTGTAAAATAAATTGTGTAATCAGTGAAATGTTCTCTAATATAAGTTGCTCAGCCTTGTCTTTTTTATGCTGGGGGGTTGGACGGCCGAATGGTTATCACGTGTGCGCTGTATCATAAGGTCTGTCATTGAGTCTACTGGCGTGATATCGATTCCCCGGTTGTACGTGACAAGGTGTAGGGTCGCCTATCCATCCTCGTGGTTTCCCCCTACTGTTAGTCCCGAAATGACCTAGTTTGTGTCGAGTGGACGTTAAACCCATCTCTCTCGCTCCTCCCCCTCTCTCTCTCTCCCTCTCTCACACACACACACACACTGTTAGTAAAACGAAAAATACATTACAACCTCTCTCTCTCTCACACACACACACACACTGTTAGTAAAACGAAAAATACATTACAATAAATAATTGTGAGATTTTAAATATTATTTTGCCACCAAATACTTTACTGTATGACTAAGAATGGCTTCGAATAAAAATGTAGATGCCATAATTTACTATGAATAATAAAAATGCAATTGATCATAATTTACTATGAATAAAAAAGTTATATACCAAGTACGGGTAGGTAATAAAAAATATATCTATGTTTATTTTTTTCAAGTCCCTTGCCATTATAGATGTATAGTTCTTTATTTTCCATTGGGTTTTTTTTGTTAAATTTATTTAAAAATTATTGTGGTGATTGATTGGGCAGTGACAACGCGAGCCCTAGTCTCTATTATCCAGAAAAATATTCTACCTCCGTACGCTTGAGGGTTATCATTTTTGAAAAATGAAATGGTTTTTAACGTTCTGCTGTTGTCCTCCGACTTGGCTAATGAAGACGGGCATACGCCATACAGTGAGTATGAGGGACATTTTGCCTACTTTTATATCGAATTCCAACTGTTGCACGTCC
The DNA here is from genome assembly GCF_932274485.2 of Patella vulgata. Classification (NCBI taxonomy): domain Eukaryota; kingdom Metazoa; phylum Mollusca; class Gastropoda; family Patellidae; genus Patella; species Patella vulgata. Next base: position 10,685,031 of record NC_065883.2, read on the forward strand.
CATCCGAACGATTAGGCAGCTGTTCTTGTCAGGCCCCCCGTCCTACACCACTGACAAGGGGAAACCACGCCAGAAAAATTCCGATGAAATTTCTTGGCCAACACCGGGATTGAAACCGCGAACTCCAGGCTAGCGAGCCAGAATATTCCAATAGATTGAGCATATTCCTGATGCAATGGCCCGAGAAATCCCTCTCCCGCTCTGGCCATTGCTGGATTGGCTTCTGATACTTTTGAGGGAGTGTGTCTATTCTGCCCGTTCAATCAAATTTATCCCCAAGTACAGCAACATGACCACCCTTCGTTTAATTTGGGATCTTCCCTAAAACTTTGGACAGTGATTTAAGGTATTAAAAACGGTTAAAGTATTGTTCGTCTCCATACAGTATTGTTTACATTGTATTCGTGTAGATAGCCTCGTTTGTCACGCAATTAGTTTTTTTGCAGTATTCTACTAAGCACTGGTTAATTGTGCATAATAAAATAGTGAGCCATGACGTAGCGTTATGTAAACATATTTGGTCCAATTTGGAGCCCCGTTTAAACCTGAATGATATTGTTACGCAGTCAGCTATTGGTTGTTAATCGGATTATTGAACAGTTATAATTTGGAACAGAAATGTGCTTCCTTTACAGCAGTGTTAAGTGTGATTAGCTCTAATCAAACGAAACACTGAGAGGAGTATGGCGAGCCAGCGTCTTACTAACTTATCCACCGTGGTTCCCTTATCATTTTTTCAAACGGGATTTATGTAGTCCTTAAAAACAAAGTTTTATTTAAATTATTTAAATCGTATTATATTACAATGATAATTTACAAATTTTTATCTGAATTATTTAAATCGTATATTATAATGACAAATTGGCGATTTTGACTTTTAAGAAGTGGTTCAAACTAGAATGATTATGATTGACTATACTGTTTGTTTCTTCTCTTTTCTCGGGGTCGGGTGGCCCAATGGTGTAATACATGCGCTTTAGATCATAAGATCTGTCATAGAGTCAAGTTGTGTGGTTTCGATAACCAGCTTGCACGTGACAAGGAATAGGGTCACCTGTCCAACCTCCTGGGTTTTCTCCGGGTCCTCCGGGTTTTCTTTCTCTGCTAAAGACCCTTACGCGCTGACGATCTATTGAAATAAAATGAAACCATATACATATTAGTCCCGAAATGACCAAGTTTGTGTCGAGTTAATGGACATTCAATATTAATGATATGGACATTATTTTATGTTTACATATTGGTCGCATACGGTTGAAGGGATTTAGGGTTTTAGGCCACAGTATCATATAAACGGTTCAAGGGTTAAATTACCAGTGAAGGTCTTTAAAGCGACAGCTTAATAATAATCTATTCTTCACCGTATAGTTCACTCATAAAGGGCTCAGAACGGATGCCTGTCAATTTGTCTGCAATATCACCCAGGTGGAAACGGACGCTAGGCGCCAAGGAAGGAATGGTCTGGCAATGAACAACGCCTAATCGTTCGGCTGGCATGGAAAACTGAGATCTTATACACGTTGGCTTTCACCAAATGTATGGCGGTATACTAGATTCAAAATTCAAAATTTGTTAGTGTCTTGCTATCGTCTAATTTCTAACTTCTATTCATGTAATTTCTGAATGAAGACAATGTATAATGCAATTTCTTTCAGCGTTTATTGTATTTTATCTTATTTCTATTTTGGGACAAATATGTCTCCTCCATTGACGCTTTATATTTTTAGCATGAACATCGAAACAGTTTAGAAATATGGACATTACAACCCCGCCCACCTATCTCTCTCTCTCTCGCTCTCTCTCTCTCGCTCTCTTTTAGGTTATCCATTCAGAATTTTACCGCGCAATGTATTTGGCCTGGACTAATTGCCATTAAAAGAACCTGATTAATCGTCAATGTGTGGTTGTGTATTTTGTTATTTTCATTAGATTTATATGCTAATTACTTTGATATTTGGATTGTCTGGTCTGTATTCACATATTGTTTATGTCATGTTTTGTCCATATGTCGGGGGGTTGGATGGCCGATTGGTAAGCACGTGCGTGCTATATCATAAGACCTGTCATTGAGTCAACTGGCGTGGTTTCGAATCCCCGGTTGTACGTGACAAGGAGTAGGGTCGCCTGTCCAACCTCGTGGGTTTTCTCCGGGTCTTCCGGTTTCCTCCCACTGCTAAAGACCCCTACGCGCAAGCGAATTATTGAAATAAAATTAAACCATATGTTAGTCCCGAAATGACCTAGTTTGTGTCGAGTGGACGTTTACTGCGTTGGCCGAAAGAGTTCATCGTGTCAGTGGTGTATGGCGGAGGGCCTGGCAAGGGACAACGTACAGTCGTTCGGATCGGACGAAAAACTGAGATCCCGTGTCGATTTGCGTGCACGTAAAAGAACAGATACAGGGACGAATGTCTGTTCACTAATAAAGTCGTTTTGTGAGACTGTGGAAGGATATCTGATAATTCAAAAAAGTAATTGGATGTCATTAGATAAGAGAACACGAGAAAAACAGAAATAGTTTGTACATTCCCTTGTTTTTATTCATTCTATATACTTAATAAAAACATGGTAATGCACGAATTTTTTTCTAATTTTCTCGTTTTTTGTTTTTCACGAGTTATTTTCTTCAGTCTTTCTTTCCCCAGCACCCCCAGCATAACCTCTGGCTCGTGCTTATCCTACACGGATAACTCGTGTTTTCTTTTTGCGTTCGTCACTTCCCTTTTTTGAAATCTCCATAACGCATGTATCGTACCCATGATTTCTGTGTTAAAATGTGTTTAACCAGTTCTATCACATATGTGATAATGACTGACACCAATGTTGTCCTTTAAGGTCCAAAGGAAGATCGATCTGCAATATGCAGATTTAGCTCTTGAATAATGAATGCATCTTTGATTAAAAGTTGATTCGAGTACCTGTCAATTGTTATCTATCTATTCCTAGAATATAAAAATAATTGGACCATCTCCTTTAACCAATTTTACCGTTGATCACCAATTATAATTTGCCTATTTCTTTATTTCAAGTGGTTGGTAAAGATTTGTTATGCTGGTATCTCTGCGATTGCGATAATAACAATTCTGACCTTTCTCTAACCCTTTCATCTATCAATTTGAACGATAATAGTTTTGTTTCTAGTAGCCTGACATTTGTTTAGATCGTAATTATTCTGAAAATATATTTCAATAGATATTGGCATGAATTACTTTACTTTAATCTTCAGATTCCTTCTGATAATTTATTTCTTCTTATAAGGACTCGGACTAGTAATTATTTCCCCTTATTTCATGATAGTGCGAGTTATACATAGACTGTTTTCCCCTTAATTGTTTTCTCCACTCTTCCTGCATTTTTTGGTTGACTTGCTGGTCTAGAATTGGAGAAAAGGGATCAAATTTGCAATTCATAGCAGTTTGGGGTAATACTGATGATATCACAGGGGAGGGATAAGGGGTGTAAAGTGTCTTTCTGCAGAGCAATCATTGTGTCGGAAGTGCGATTTTCACCCCAGTCAACTTCAAATCCCCATAGCAAAAAATCTAAACGGTCAACCCTCTACAAAATTATGATGAGTAGATTGCCAAATGTGGTCCCCATTGTGCCTATAAAGATTAGAACCAGCGGAATGTTGAGCAAAGAGCTACAGCCTGTGATGTTACAGCCATTTAACATTGAAGTCAATGGGCAAATAATTGCTAGTCCATAACTTTCAGAATTGGAATAATCTCCTTGCTCGAATTGTAGAAAACTGAACTCTTTTCATGCACTATGGGCATACAGTCAGTTTGGGGTGTTCACATTACTATTATCAGAATTGTATGAATATTACTAGTTACGCTAGTTTGGCAAAACAATCGGCTTGTTATCGAATCCGCTTCCACTATTTTAGATATATGATTGTCTAACATTAAAATAAATAAATGCTACTTTGTTACTGTTACATGCGTTGGGGGCCGCAATGGCTCAATGAGTAAGCGGGGAGAGAGAGAGGGAGAGAGAGAGAGATGGGCGGGCGGGGTTGTAATATCTATAATTTTTTTGTTACAATTCTAAATATTTTCGATGTTCATGCTAAAAATGTAAAGCGTCAATGAAGGAGACATTTTTGTCCTAATAATAGAAATAAGATAAAATACAGTAAAAGCTGAAATAAATTGCATTATACATTGCCTTAATTCAGAAATTACATGAATAGAAGTTAGAAATTAGACGATAGCAAGACACTAACAAATTTTGAATTTTGAATCTAGTATACCGCCATACATTTGGTGAAAACCAACGTGTATAGGATCTCGGTTGTTCCGAACGATTAGGCGTTGTTCATTGCCAGGCCATTCCTTCCTTGTGGTGATATTGCAGACAAATTGCCAGGCAACAACTGATTAAAAATTACAATAAAAAAATTAAAAAATGAATATATACTGTTCAAAAAAAGTAGGGGATATTTGATTTTTAAGTGTTATTAAAGTCACCTAATGAAACAAATGACAAAATGAAATGAAGTTCACATTCATCGATTTATTCCAAATGATCGTTAGACTAAGTAAGGCACAGACTGACCATTATAAGGGTAAAATGATACCCGGGGTCAAACAGCAAAGTTACCACAGCATCACAACCAAGTCAGTAACGGGTAAATCCTCCTCTGTTTGCCAAACAAGCATTGATCCGACGTGGCATACTCCTAATGAGACGTCTAAGGTCATTTTGGTCCAGATTGTCCCATTCCTGTTGCAACGCAGCAGCAAGTTCTTGGACATTGGCAGGACGTTGTTGACGTTGACGTAACATCTGTCCAAGCATGTCCCAGACATGCTCGATGGGGGAGAGGTCGGGACTCAGTGCTGGCCAAGGTAATGTGGTGATGTTCTGTTGTTGGAGGTAACCTGTAACGATCCTGGCCCTGTGACATCGTTCGTTGTCATCCTGGAAGATGAAACGGCGGCCATGACGTCGTGCGAACGGCACAACATGGACTGCCAAGATGTTGTCCCGGTAGTACTGGCCTGTAACACGCCCTGCAACAACATGTAAAGCCGTTCTTCCAGCAACAGTGATGCCTCCCCACACCATAACAGAACCACCCCCAAATCGATCATGTCTGATGACGTTAACGTCTTGGAAGCGCTCGTTTCGACGACGCCACACCCTCCTACGTCTGTTCAAAAAATCAACAGTGAACCTTGACTCATCTGAAAACATCACATTGCTCCAGCGTCGATTATCCCAGTGTTGACGATCCCTACACCAACGACGTCTTGCCTGAATGTGATGATCTCTCAAACAAGGGATCACGCGATAACGTCGGGCGCGAAGGTGACCCCTATGCAGTCGATTCCGAATCGTCTGGCCACTCACTCTCACACCAGTGTCTGTTTGAAGACGAGCGCTGATCTGATTTGCTGTGATGACACGATTTCTCAAGGCCAAGGTACGGATAAATCGATCCTGGGCTTGAGTTGTCGCCCTTGGTCGACCTGAGCGTGGTCTGTCCTGTACAGATTGTGTATCACGGTATCTGGACCATAGCCTGCTTATGACAGACTGAGAAACATTCATCGTCCGCGCCACAACCGCCTGTGTTGTGCCGATCTGTAGCATGCCAAGGGCACGTAACCTTTCATTTTGTGTAAGCCGACGCATATCAAAATTTGTTTTCTGGTCACTAAAACAATTAAACTGATGTTTCCACCCTGGAATTCAATGCCACAATGACTGTAACATTCAAAGTCAGAGTCGTGCAAATCTTGGGTTGGACCCCCATGATGATCCCAAGCATCACCTGCATTCCATGCGGTAGCTATTGGTGCGTTTGGGCGTCACATGTAACTGGAAATGTTTCTTCTGTTAAGTTCTATAGTGACTTTTTTCGTAGTCATTTGCATATTTTAGTATTATGCCCCCAAAATCAAATATCCCCTACTTTTTTTGAATAGTATACAATGTAAATGACTTGATATTCATATTACATTACGGTGTTCTTTTAGAATTATTTTTGTTTACATGCGTCTTCATGATTTATTTTCAAAAAGGGGTTATGCTAGGTTTCCGCTGCCGTGCGATGTGTTACTATAAGAATGTCCCTATTGAGTTCACCAATCTAATTCAAATACAGATTTATATTTCGTTTAGTTTTTTTATAGTTTCGATGGCCTACACTACATGAAGAACTGACCAGTTGTACTTGAAGGTCGTGTCAGGGGTCGTACGAGTGGCTTTTGACCCTGTGACGTCTGATTTTGATTAACCAATCAGCGTTGACGTGTCTAGTGGTTTACCCACAGTTCCTTGCATGGCACACCAAGAAGTTGGCGTAACAGATGGTTTCATTGGCTAATCCCTCACGCCATCCAGAACGCCTGTTATATAACAACTCTTCCAGAGCCTAATGTAGTGAAGACTATAAAAAAACGAAACGAAATAGGATCTGTGTTTTAATCAGATAGTGAAGATACGTTCGGATACGTTTCGGTACGACTGACCTCAATATATGATAATCGTAGCGCGAATCGTGATAGTGGGAGTCTAACATTAGTACAACAGGGCAAATGTTTTAATCATTGTTAATTACTGTTGGCCTCCGAATGTATGTTTATTTACCATTTTTTCTTTCTTGTTTGTTTGAATGTTCCCCTTGGTAAGCTGATATATATATATACACTTTGTAAATATTGTTACTGTGTAGTTGCTAGTTTTATAGAGTAGGAGGGACTTGTTGACAATAAGAGAGAGAGAGAGGGGGGGGGGTAGCGTCCACTCGACATAAACTAGGTCAGCTCGGGACTAACATATGGTTCTATTAAATTTCAATAATTCGCATGCGCGTAGGTGTCTTTAGCAGTGGGAGGAAGCCGGAGAAAACCCACGAGGTTAGACAGGTGACCCTACTACTTGTCACGTACAACCGAGGAATCGAAATCACGCCAGTTGACTCAATGACAGACCTGATGATGCCACGCACACGCGCTAACTATTCAGTCATGTAACCCGCCCGAAAATAAGTACTAGTGTATTAAATATGTTCCCTCAGAAAATAAAGTTATTATTATTATCAAGAAATGAGCTATTCACCCTTCAAGGGTACACATACAAAACTTTATACAAAAGCTTTTGTTAATCGTTTAAAGATGATTTTTTGAGTCTGATTTAAAGGCTGACAAAGAAGTCACTAGAATATATAAAATGAAATTTGATACCAAAATAATGCTGCACACGTTGACTATGTTCACCCACACGCCCCTTCTGTCCGTATTTCGTAATATATACGTATTATCTTATCTTTAACGGGCATCAGTGAAAGCGATATATATAGAAATATAACTGACACTGGGTTGATTAACTGCAACGTTTCAATGAGGGTTTATTGCTTAATAACGTTGCGAGTATCCTCATTGAAATGTTGCAGTTAATAAACCCAGCGACTGTTAACCCTAAAGCTGGTTGTTAAATATATAAGTAATAATACCAATGATAATTTTGCACACGTTGTCTATTTCGACCACACCCCCTTTTGCCCGTATTTCATAATAATATATAAGTAAAATTTAAGGAAAAGCTATCATTTATTTATTCAAGGATAAATATTTGAACTGAATGATGAGGTTGATTTTAAGAATTTTATTCCACTTCGTTGTTCAGATCGGAGTTATATACCAAGGTTAGTGTACAGTGTTATCTTATGCTAGGTCCCACTATCACGATTCGTGCTACGATTGAAATCGTGGTTTTAATCGTGGAGTAATCGTGGTGATCCATCAGGCCTTAGCACGTGCGCGCTGTATCATAAGGCCTGTCATTGAGTCAACTGGCGTGGTTTCGAATCCCCGGTTGTACGTGACAAGGAGTAGGGTCGCCTGTCCAACCTCGTGGGTTTTCTCCGGGTCCCCCGGTTTCCTCCCACAGCTAAAGACCTCCAAGCAAATTATTGAAATAAAATTAAACCATAATATGTTAGTCCCGAAATGATCTAGTTTGTGTCGAGTGGAAGTTAAACCCCATTTTTCCCTCTCTCCTATCGGGTCTTATCATATATCGTGGTCGATCTCAGCATTCGGGGTGACCGTATCCAAACGTAATCCGACCGTATCTTCACGTACCAGATCGTGGACTCAATAGTCACAATCCTATCGTAACGCATCGTACGACAGTGGGATCATACCATTAGTGAATCATACCTGTTACAAAAAAATGTGCAGAATTGAAGACCACTCAGCAAACCTCGGCAGATTCCGTAAGCCTATATTAGATGTAGGGTACTGGAATCTGTTGAGGTTTGCCGAGTGAATTGAGGACCTGTCGAGGAAGTGTGTCTAGTCGTTCGGGTGGAACAAAAACTCGAGTTCCGGTGTACACGTTGACGTGAAAGTAGTTACAATTCAGTAGCTGTCCGGGAACAAATTCGCTTACAGCCCAATGTTTGGCGTATGTCCGCCTGTCTTCATTAGGGGGTCACGGTGGCTAAGTGGGTAAGACGCTGCCTCGCTAGCCTGGAGGTCGGGTGTTCGATCCCTGCATTAGCCGAGAAGTTCATCCAGATTTTCCGGCGTGATTCCCCCTTGTCAGTGATGCAAACGGGGGGGGGGGGGCTGAGAAAGACAGCTGCCTAGTCGTTCGTATAGGACGAAAAACCGATGTCCTGTGTACACATTGGCGTGCACGTAAAAGATCCCTTGACAGTTGGGATTCGATATAAGAGTAGGCCGTAGGGCCGCTGTCCAGGCAAAATTTCCCCCCATTCTTCATTAGCTCAGTTCGGAGCAGAACAGTAGGACGTTAAACCCCATTTCAATTCATTTCCGCCTTCATTAGTCAAGCTGGTGCAGAAAAATGGGATAGTTGCTGGTTTGTTTGGGTTTTTTTACTGTCTGAGCCATTGATTTTAGATTTACTCGACATATGAGGAATAAACATAGATTCGCCTACCCGTCTTTTTTGATACCAAAAAATATCAACTAAAAGCAAATCGGTGTTATTTCTATATTTTATCTTCTATATATATTATTATCTATCTATATATATATTTGTGACTGTCGTTTGTCTGTCTGTCTGTCTGTCTGTTCGGGGTTGGCGGCTACACTAGGTCTGCCCCGAGTCTGAAATTTGGGGTATAGGGTTAGCTCGGACCGAGGAGTAACATAGGCCAGGTGGCGTTAGTCTACCACTTCCGGTTTCGGAGTTATGACTCCCGAGCGAAGCCGGTCTGTTCGGGGTTGGCGGCTACACTAGGTCTGCCCCGAGTCTGAAATTTGGGGTACAGGGGTAGCTCGGACCGGGGAGTAGCATAGGCCAGGTGGCGTTAGTCTACCACTTCCGGTTTCGGAGTTATGACCCCCGAGCAAAGTTTGTCTGTTCGAGGTTGGCGGCTACATCTGCCCCGAGTCTGAAATTTGGGGTATAGGGGTAGCTCGGACCGGGGAATAACATAGGCCAAGTGGCGTTAGTCTACCACTTCCGGTTTCGGAGTTATGACCCCCGAGCGAAGCCGGTCTGTTCGGGGTTGGCGGCTACACTAGGTCTGACCCGAGTCTGAAATTTGGGGTATAGGGGTAGCTCGGACCGGGGAGTAACATAGGCCAGGTGGCGTTAGTCTACCACTTCCGGTTTCGGAGTTATGACCCCCGAGCGAAGTCTGTCTGTTCGGGGTTGGCGGCTACACTAGGTCTGCCCCGAGTCTGAAATTTGGGGTATAGGGGTAGCTCGGACCGGGGAGTAACATAGGCCAGGTGGCGTTAGTCTACCACTTCCGGTTTTGGAGTTATGACCCCCGAGCGAAGCCGGTCTGTTCGGGGTTGGCGGCTACACTGGGTCTGGCCCGAGTCTGAAATTTGGGGTATGGGGTAGCTCGGACCGGGGAGTAACATAGGCCAGATGGCGTTAGTCTACCACTTCCGGTTTCGGAGTTATGACCCCCGAGCGAAGCCGGGTATCTGTCTGTCTGTTCGGGGTTGGCGGCTACACTAGGTCTGCCCCGAGTCTGAAATTTTTGGTATAGGGGTAGCTCGGACCGGGGAGTAACATAGGCCAGGTGGCGTTAGTCTACCACTTCCGGTTACGGAGTTATGACCCCCCTGCTAGTACTATTATATAATTCTTTGCTATAGATTTAATTTTACTGAACCTGATTACATTACGGCGTAGTGATACATCATTTTTTGACAGCATGTTATCCTTTGCAAAGTCCTTTATATTGACCCGGTGTTTCCTTTAAGGTTATGGGAAGTATTGTAATTGTTTATGGCAATTGAGAACTTTTCCCCAGCAATATTACTGGATCCAAAAAGTAGTTCCTTTTAATAAAAAAAAGTAGTTCCTTTTAATAAAAAAAAGTAGTTCCTTTTTAATTGATCAATCAAATTCATGTAAAGCGATATCTTTTAAAGCGATATATATAGCTCAGTATAGTAGATTATGAAAGTTATCACACAAGCGATAACTAGTGTAGAATGTGTTATTGGGTGATAAACAATGATAAAAGACTATTAAAAGTTGTGTTATCTCCACTTACTTAAACAGATCTCACAATAAAATATTTCAATAAATAATGAATTGAAATAGGGTTTAACGCCCTACGCCGACTGGGGTAATGCACAATGGTTCCGATTTAAGTAGATTAGAACGGTTCGGCCATTTAATGACCATCTGTTTAATGAAACAGGGTGATCATCTCTACCTAACTGCGACAACATATACATGTAGCTATAAACGTTAAAATATACTGATGTGCTAAGATGCCTTTAGTTCCACATGTCAAACTTAATTTTTTTATTAATAAGAAATAAGTTAATTTTATACTATTGGGACTAATTAAACATATCCAGTCCAATGTAGTGAAACAACTTTCGTTGTAAATATTGTCAGTAAAGTTTTCAAGCGGTGCTTCTAACAGAATTGACAAGGCCATTCTTGTGGCCTTTGAAGGGTATGCTACTTTTCGCGTATTTTGATTGGCTGTTGTACATGACATATTTTTAGCCCCGCCGCTATGACGTAAGGATGTCAAATTTAAAATGCCGGAGGAAAGCCAGCTATTATCGCTTCGATTTAAAAGAGGTGATTTGTACCTCGTTAGATGTGACAGATATGTTCAAAATAACAATAATCAATAGTTGTTTTGAAAACAAATTGTCAGTTTTGCTTATTTGAATCCAGCTGTGATTAGCATTGGGGTTGGCTAGTTGGATGTATATAGTATACCATCTCTTATCTCGAAACATACCATGATTCATACACTTAAACCGACAATCTGATATCACGGAAATGTTGATTAATCACACACACAAAAAAATTAAAGAAAAGCCTTACATTCACGTATAAGAACAAAAACATGCATACCTAAAAGAGGTGATTAATATAAGGGTACCATATGATTTAAACATTTAAAAGTTAATGGAATAATTTTATATTGAATTTTAAAAACAATAGATAACCAGTGAAGTTATAATAAAACGATTTTTATTCTCGGTTCGGTGGGGGGGTCGTAATGGTTAGCACGTGCGCGCTGTATTATAAGGCCTGTCATCGAGTCAACTGGTGTGGTTTCGAATCCCCGGTTGTACGTGACAAGGAGTAGGGTCGCCTGTCAAACCTCGTGGGTTTTCTCCGGGTCCTCTAGCTGAGACCCCTAAGCGCAAGCGAATTATTATAATAAAAGTGAACCATATATGTTAGTCCCGAAATGACCCCATCTCTACATGGACACAGCGTACGTAACTAGCGTACGTAACTAACGTACGAAAATTAAATGGTAGCTGGCTTTTTTTTCGCACGTATACAGTGAATGGCCATTTTGCTCAGTAATCCCAGCCAGAATTTGGCTATTTTTTTAAAATTGCGTTAAAGTTTTAAATTTTTGTTTAGAACTGAAATAAATTAACTTTTAGTCAATCCCCATGCTAAAAACATTAACAGAATTGATTGTGTATATCTGAAATAGACACGACCGAAGCACAAAATAGTGCCAATATGCCGACGTCAAATCTAGAGTTGTAGATGATGTTATTTTTGTGAAAAATCATTGGAAGAAGCGATAAGACGTCCTAAAGGCTGCAAAAAGGCTATTGTTTACAATGTAACATTGTGTCTTGTAATGGTGATAATGATCATAATGATGGTGTTTACATTTGTTTGTTGATGTGACCTCATCACCTGTGACGTTTAGATAACGTCATATGGATATCATGGCTATTCACTGTGTCAGAGTCACTTCTCTGCAGGTAGGGTGAGTCTGTCGTTCAGATTGGTGGACACAGCTCACCAAATGAAGGGCGAACGTTATTTTTTTGTCTTTCTCTCCCTTTCTCTTTTTTCCCCTTTTGTATGCCGAATTTTGTTAACTTTTTGGCGTAGAATCGAAGAAAAGGGTTTGTAAATACATCTCCCGTCAGGTTTTGGTGAATAGTCATGATTCTGAGGCGGAAGTATACGAGAGTTGTGGGCTTTGTTAGGTTGAAATGTAGGGCAGAAAATGGCATGTTTTTTAGTCTTTACATTGCCAAGTGAACTTCATACGTGCTTTTGGGCAAGAGGTTGCCACATGTTGCTCCATCTGTGGTAGAAAGCGTTCTATCCAACGAAAATTTTGGGAAAAGTTAGAGCCGGCCTAAGAAACGAGAATTAACATTAAAGCCAATGGAGAAATCTTTAGTGATCTGTGGTCATAACAACCACAACAGCGTTGCTCTAGTAATTTAAATAAAACGCCGATCACTGATGAGCCCTACAGGGCAAACATATCAAGTCTCTTCTAATGACTCAGAAAAAAAATTCGCTTATTTATATTCCTCCCTTCCCGTACTTGTCTGCACAACAGCCAGACTGAAGACTTACGGTGAACGATCGCAAAATTATGAAATGTTATTTCAATACATCGCTTGCGCGTAGGGATCTTTAGCAGTGGGGGAAAACCGGAGGACACGGAGAAAAGCCGCACGGTTGGGCAGGCGACCCTACTCCTTGTCACGTACAATGGGGAATCGAAACCACACCAGTTGACTCAATGACAGACCTTATCATACTGCGTGTAACCATTCGGCCATCCACCCACCCACCTCCTTATCCACCCACCTCCTTATAGATTCTGAATTGTATGTTTTTATTTATTATAGATTCTTAAATGTATATTTTCCATATTTATTATTATTATTTTTAGTATTGTTTGCGCACCTGAACAAATTTTTGTGAAATCGTGCACTATATAAATGATTCTATAATAATAATATAATAATGTTCATCGATTTCACAATGAAGTTAATGGGAAAAAAATTAATAGGCTGAATCCTGAAATAATAAACGTGTTATTTCCCTTTATATCGAATGGATGGAAATCTTCTTTAAAAATCACATTAGCTGAGGCTATATATATTTCGGACCAATTTCAAGTTGGTGTATTGGCGGGCAGAAATACCATGAAAACGAGTTTGCAGCCGTCTAACTCTCTGGGATAACACCCCCCCCTCCCTCCCTCCCTCCCTCCCTCCCTCCCTTTTCCTCCGATGGCGCGAGGCCGTCCGCACGCAACTCCTAGGAAACTGAACGGGAATTTTATTTCTACTTTCTGGTTGATGTGATTCTGGATAATGTTCTAAATTTTCTGGGGGAGCCCCCCAACCCCTGTCCTGTCTTTGGCGCTCACTGCCGCCAATATTTCTATTATCCCTATAAATAAATGATAATATAAGAAAAGAATGACAGACGTGCGGGACGAACTGAAATAAAATGAAATGGGGGGTTTAAATTTATACGTTTCTTCACTGGCTGGTCTAATGGAGACGAGGCTGAACGAAATATATAGCCTAGTTTTTAATACATTTATACTAGTGCATCAAAGCTTGGTGAATGCAGATATAGGACTACTTTTCACGTTTTTATAGTTAGCCTAAAGGGTGTTATGCTTAATGTACTTCATGATTTAGTTGTTCAAAAAAATGAACATTCTCATTGTGTTGCAACAGGTTAGATCAAAGTAGCTTTGGATACATTTTATGCTTTATTAATGATCAGCCGAGCGAAGTGATGTGAAAATAATTTTCACAAACAGTAATTACATTTTAGTCCTCAACACAGTGTCGGATTTGCCTATAGGCTTCACAGACTGACACCTAGGGCCTTAATATCTTGGGGTCGTCTGGCCAAGGTGTTCAATATTTGTGAAAGTGTCATAAGCTTTTCTTACACGCACAATAATCTTGAACATCCATCATCACCTTCGGCTTTGCTCAATGGTGTTGAAAACTCTTTCATTTTCCTCTAGTCGTGAGATGGGAGATTATTTCGAATGTTAATCCGAAAGGCGTTCTTTTTGTGGTCATTTTAGTCCCTTTATTGTAAGTTATAAAATTTAGAGGTTAGGAGCAGAACAGTAGGACGTTAAACCCCATTTCATTTTATAAAATTTAGTGGATTGTATCCAAAAGTTTACCGTATTAGTCTCCCTCAGACTACAGAACTGGGAATGTAAGTAAACGTCTACAGGCTATTCACCTTTCAAAAGGGTTAAATCTATCAGTTTAGGCCAACTCAATATTTGTCAAGGTCGCTGAAATGTGAATAAGGTTAGGGCACGTGATTGTTGGCGAGATTGTAGGTTAGGGTTAGGGTAAGCTTTGGGGCTAGGTCCTGGGTTAGGGTTAGGATTAGTGCAAGGCGTCATTGATTTATTCGTTCAACGATTTTGTATCCCTTTTGTATGCTGTAATTAAACTGTATATGCCTTCTGTATCCAATTGTTTTATTCCTGTGGTAGACGAGTTTAAGATACTTTCCCAGGAAAGTATTTATCGGGTGGTTATTTCCATAATGCGTTTCGGCGCCATTTGTAATAAAGGACTCGAAAAACGAGACTAGGCATTTTCCACAAGTCGTGTGAAACGGTGACGCCATATTCTTATCTTGAGAGCATACGCAATAAGTACTATCGCTGTAGACTGGAATAACCAGACGCTAGAGATTGTCATTCGATTGATCAGACTTCTGGCGTATTTCGTCGAACATAACCGATTAGAAATTATATTGTACAAAAAAAACAACAGAAACGATTGAATGTAAATCAGTTTATATACATTCATATTACATTATTTTATGCGTTACGACCCATTTGTGTCAATTTCTGGGTCCGAAATATTAGCGTTTTAGCCCCTTTAAAATTGGGTTAATAAATTGGGAAACCCTATTAATTGGAACAAGGTGTAAGCGAAATATTTCCATTGCTTTTCTATACATCATTTATTCGCCGTAAGATAGTAAATTTTCCATTATGCTATGTACTACTGGGACTGGTATTGAAATTAACGTAAGTGGCCAAAATAAAAGCACGGATAGACGTGATAGAGTCTAGATGAAACCCTTTTAAACTTAGTTAGATGTCTAAATCTCGGTTTTAGTATGTATATTATCATATGAGCCGGATGGTGGTCCAAACAGTCGTATAGTGGTCCGAATGAGCTTTGAATTTGGTCCGAATGAGTCATGGTCCGAAGCAGCTTAGTTTCGATCCATGTTGCCCCTTGACTTGTCAGTGATGCGGGACTGTGTGTTGGACGGCAGGGAATGACATCTAGTCGTTCGGATGGAGCAAAAAAAAAAAAAAAAATAACACACAAAAAAAAACATGGTTCACGCATGTACCCATTGACATGCACGTAAAAGAAGCCTTGAAAGTTGTAATTCAATGAAACGTAAGTGGTGGTGCCGCTACCAGGGCACCATTTTTATCTCATAGGGCACTGCATGGCGTGTTTCCATTATCCCCGTTGGTGCAGAAAAGTAGGACATTAAATCCAATTTTATTTATTTCCAATACGATTATTTCACCAGTTGATAACTTTTGATATCTACTGATATAGATTGTCGCGTTGACTGTGAAAAATTATTTACGCTATACACAGATGTTATTGTATCAGCTCTGGTCGAAGCGCACGTTAAATAAAGCTATTTACTCACATACCGTAATAGGTTACATAAATATTGTACCTCACAGTCCGCTGTTTTGATACGGTTCGGGCAATTGACAATGGATGGGCGTGGAAAAGTATATCCGTATTATATAAACATTCTAAACGTTTAACTGGGCAGTTAGTCTTGTTGGCGATGTTTTGTCATTTACGGGAAAATTAGTCCAGAAAATAAATTCATATTAGTATGTCGCTTGATAATTTTAAATCGAGGGTAAGTAATACTTTGTTTTTATATTTGTTGACTAAAGTATTGTGTTGGGTAGCCGCGGTGGCCCAGTGGGTAAGATGTTGGCTCGCTAACCTGGATGTCCTGCATTGTCATATCCCTGCTTTGGCCGAGAGAGTTTCCGGCGCGGTTCCCCCTTGTCATTCATTGTGCAGAACAGAAAATCTGGCAAGAGAATATATAGTCTTTCGGATAGGACGAAAAAACAAGGTCCCGTGTACACATTGACGTACGCATAAGACTCCTTTGCAATTGGAATTGGATATATGAATAGGCCGTTATGACGCTGTCAGGGCAAAGCTTGTCTCATAACACTGCACTTTATGGCGTATACTCGTCTATATTAGCCCAGTCAGAGCAGACCAGTAGGACGCAAAACCCCATTTCATTTCACTTCAGTATTTTGTTGTCGAGACGTTTAACTCGCATACTGATTAAAATACAGATTTATATTTCATATCGTTTTTTTATACTTTCGATAGCAAGTAAAGGCAAGTAAAACGAAATTTTGAAGTATAAAAACGAAATGAAAAACTAGGATCTGTATTTTAATCCGTTTGTTTAACTGGGTTCCTTTCTTACGTACGATTGGATTATAATTGTTCATAAAGAAAATATAGCTCCCTTTTCAATTTAGTCTGTCAATGACATTTAGCGATTGAACATAAGATAACACAGTTCTATGGATAACAATCACTACATTATACACACACCATGTTTCGAAAGGATTTCACTGATTGTTATCAAACTAATGACGAAATTTGTTTCCAAATCCACACCGTGACCACCCACGCGATAGAAGATAAACCCGTCCGATTCCCATCTAGAATAATTTCGTAGTTTCCAGCGAACTTCGTCAAGTAGCGGCCGACTCCGTAGCGGTCCACAAGAAAAGAGCAGAGCAGAGGGGTCATTACCAGCGGGAGGAAACCGGGGGTCCTGGAGAAAGCTGGGAATCTTGAGATCTAAAGCGCTCGCGTTAATCCATTCGCCATCCCCTCTCCTCTGGAGCACAGAAGAAATTTAATAGAAAGCGAGCAGAGTTTTGACTCAATCTTTTCACTTTTCAACTTTTAATAGTCAGAATTGTATTTTCATCGATCGAATTTCTACTATCAACTGTTGACAAGGCAAAATTTCTCACACAGTGCACTGTATGGTTCGGGATAGGATAGTAGGACATTAATCCCCATTTCATTTCAGTTTTATGTTCAGAATGTATGGTAGTTTGCAAGGGATTCCTATTGCTTAAACTCGCGCATCAAGATTTTAACCAACACGCCCATTTTCTTCGGTAAGCCCCCCCCCCCCACCGTGCTAAAAGTTTCGCCCCCCCCCCCCCCCTAGATAACAAACCTTAATCTCTCAACCGTCCATGTTTCGAGATAAGAGATGATTCTATTACCTTCAATGTAGCACATGCGGAAGCGATTCGCACCCGGCATTTGTAAACAAAACTGACAATATTTTTAATCGAAACAACGATTGGTTATTGTTATTTATAATATTTCTGCCACACCCAACCACAATTAAGCATATAATCCTACCTGAAACGGGTACAAATCCCTTCTTTTTAAATCAAAGCGACAGTAGATTGCTTTTTCCGACATTTTAAATTTACGTATGTAACACATAAAGGCGGGGCATCGTGTGCAATAGCCAATCAAAGTACCCATCTGATCAGAGTTGCGCAGTAGTAATACGGCGTAATTATGAACGTTCGAATCAATTTTGATAAAAACAACGCTTGATTTACTTTATTGTCAATATTTGCTGATAAATGAATGTTGTTTCAGTAGATTGGACTGTGTATGTGTAATAAGTACTAATAGTATAAAATTAACTTATTTTTAAGATGGTACATACATTAATAAAGAAATTGAGTTTGCCACTTGGAACTAAAGGCATCCAATCGTAGCTAAAAACAAGCACATCAGTATATCTCAGCGTTTTTAGTTACATTCTCGTAGCTACCCCCCCCCCCCCCCTTCCCTGTGAAAAAATTGTCGACCATAGATATACATTGTCCGTCAATTTTACAGCACCCATGAGAACACTTCCCGCACTACTCGTTGCTCTGAGCTAGTTATGACCCTGAAAATGTGTTGTGGTCGGGGTGCAATCTGTAAATAATGTCCATAATACGATCCTAATGCGTTCATAAACAGCCTTCAAT
Organism: Patella vulgata; assembly: GCF_932274485.2. NCBI lineage: Eukaryota > Metazoa > Mollusca > Gastropoda > Patellidae > Patella > Patella vulgata. The sequence continues at coordinate 10,703,386 of NC_065883.2, forward strand.
ACGTCTATCTCGTCTGTACCCCGTCCATAGTCAGTTTATATTAAAGAAGCTAAGTCTCTAACTCAATATCATCCAAAATCTTCAACATTGAAAACACGATTTATTTGTCAAATTAAATCAACATTGATGTTGTGATCTTACCGGAAAAAGATGGGCTTTTGATATCCAATATTTAAGACAAAATAAAAATTTTACCATTGGTACACGAATCGTGTACCATAATGCGCTTCAGCCCCAGTTGTATCAAGAGACTCGAGGGACGAGGCTAGACACATTGCACCAAATCAAACGGCGTATGTAAGCTGGAATAACCAGACGCTAGAAATTTACACTCGCTTGAGACTGCTGGCTTATTTCGCCGAACATAACTGATTTGAAATTGGAGTAAAAACGGAAACCATTGAATGTAAATCAGTTTATATACATTCATACTACAGTATTATATGTGTTGCGACCTACTTTTGTCAATTTCTAGGTCCAAAATGTTAGCGATTTAGCTCCTTTAAGTTCAGATCGAGTTAATTTTCCAATAATCCACTAAATTTAATATGAGTGTATAATAAGTGATTCATATCCAATCATACAAAAATAAATTATAGTAATTTCTGATCAATTATGTTCGGTGAAATACGCGAACAGTCCAAATTAAACGGCAGTCATTTGTGCCTGCCTGTTTTGTCCATCCTACTGCACGGCTCAGGGTATTTTTTTTTTTTTTTTTTTTGAGGGGAGGGGCGGGGGCATTTGTGAATCAGCCATTTTTAATTACTTCTGCATTATCTTCTATGATATGTTTTTCTTTTGGTCATTATAATGGCGCTCGGGACAGTTATGTCCTTAGAATATTAGGATCACATATTTTTGACGGCAAGATAACGACGCCAGTCTTCTAATTCGTGTTATTAATTTCTAATTTGTGGATAATATTGAGTGACGCGATGGACACACCTGTCGAATTATTCGGCCAAATCAATTGGCGTCGAAATTCGCCGAGTGTGTCCACAGCTGTCATTCGGCCAATATTCACCCGAATCAAACATATTTGATATTCGCTTAGTGTGTCCGCTTCGCCGAAGCATTCGTCCGAATGTAGAATTCATTAGCTAATTCTCCAGTCATATCGAATAGCGAGAAGTCACGTGATTGTTTGAAGACATTGTCGCCGCCATGTTTAATCCTGTATCGTGAAAGGTGATGCAATCGATTGGTGAATCGGGCGAAGCATTCGCCTGGTGCGTCCACCCATTCGGCCGAATGATTCGGCTAATTCCATCGCTTTGAGGTTTAAAATGAAAGAAAAACAAAAACAAAAAAAAACAATAAAAAAATATACAAATCTTCAACAATGTTTTGTTTATTCATCATGCAACAATGTAATATATATTCATCATTTATTATTATAAAGTCCGAACCGTTTTTAAGTACGAACCGTCGATCGTCTAGACTGAGTTCAACCCGTCATCAGAAGAGCCCGAACCGTCGCTTTCAGAATATGGTATCCAAAAAGGTCGCGAAACCGAAACGTCTTATTGATACTTTCACCCCAACAATGTTTTGTTTATTCATCATAATGTATCAAGCAACAATTGATATTCATCATTTATTATTATCGAGTCCGAACCGCCGTTAGCCCGAGCCGTCGTCTAGACTGAGTTCAAATAAGAGTCTGAACCGTCGTTAAGTTCGAGTCGTCATCAGATGAGCCCGAAGTCGCTGTACGTATCCAAAAAGGTCGCGAAACCGAAATGTCTTCATACCTTCACGTCGACCCGCACCCCATTACAGTTAAAAACACAAAAATATAACCTTATACATCAAACATATTTAAACAAAAAAAACAAAAACCCAAAAAGCTGGCAGCGCCATTGCCTAATTTGTCACCAACCCTTATACACTGAATCAGTGCTACACGAGAGTTCCGATGTGCCATAAACATCTTATCTTACATGGACTATATATGATGGACAGGTGTTAGCATTGTTGCAAAACTTGGGGCCCGACTAATAACCGGAATTCACCGGAAATTCACATCTAATCACCGGAATTCACTTCGAAAATCCCCGATTCCTCCCACAAAATTAATTTTTTTTAAATGTATAATAACAAGGTTAATGTCGTTATAGGCTATAAAATTTGCATAAACTAAATATGACAAAGAAGTGAATATCCCGACTTGGATCTATTTTGCTTAATCACGCTGTAAAACTGTCGACAACGATGATGCCATTCTTTCCCGACCAATGAAAAAGACCTGACTGCGCGCGACTACAGGATTCTCGAACATTCCACCCTCGTTTGGGAGCGTCTTCGTGCAATGTGAAGAGGCCAGCCATTTTATTTTCACGTTGAAATTGCACACGGCACAAAAAAACAGACTTCACGAATATCACATATCGCCGGGATATTTAAGTGTGCTAAATAAAATATATTTTATAAGTGACATCAACTAAGCACGTTAAAACAGGTAAAATATTTGGTGTTTTTCTATTAAAATGCAACAGATTTCTCATTCTAACAAAGGCTTATTACATTGCACAGGCCCATGAGGCTGTTCGGGACAATAATAAGCTGCCTGTGACGAGGTTTCACATGTGCTTTTTTCACGGTGACACGTGAAATCTATATTTTTGTAAACAAATAATATTACTTTGATGTCACAGTAGTAAGATATCATCATATCATAAAGGCTTATCCATCACTTTGAACTTTGATTAGATAAACGAGTTAATGTCATGGGGATAGTAATGTATGACCTCTGTATGTCACTGTTTGACGAGTGGCTAACTGTAAATATACAGCTATTATAAAGACTGAGTGTTTTGCCTAATTTATTGGGTTGAACTAACGAACTAGAAAAATTCTACACAAAATTATTATAAATTCTAATTGGCTTTGGATTGTGCTCGATTTGGTTTCATTTCGACAGATAAAACTGTATTATAGTTTTATAGTGGATTTTACATCATTCAATTGATCCAGTTTAAAAGTTGAACAAAGAATATTTGAGCAAAAGATATTTGAGGCGTGAACTTTTAAATATTTTGGTGAAGTGACATCAGTTATTGTTGAGTTTGCAGATGGTTGGTAACAAAGTCATTATGAATGTACGTTTTTTCATATACATATTACATTCTTATTGTATTTGTATTGTACTTATATAAGTAGGTGTCATGGTCGAATATTATAAGAGAGAGAGAAATGGGGTTTAATGTCCACTCAACACAAACTAGGCCATTTTGGGACTAACACATGGTTCAATTTTATTTCAAAAATTTGCTTGCGCGTAGGGGTCTTTAGCATTGGGAGGAAACCGGAGGACCCAGAGAAAACCCACAAGGTTGGACAGACGACCCTACTCCTTGTCACAAACAACCAGGGAAATTGAGACCCCACCAGTTGACTCAATGACAGACCGTATGATACAGCACGCGCATGCTAACCATTCGGCCATTTAACCCCAACTAATATTATTATTAAAATAAGATGATCTAATATGTGAGCTTTAAATTCTTATCTGTCATTTTATTACCAGCTTACTGGCAAGCGGTAGGGTCACCCGTCCAAGCATGTGGGTTTTTTCCTGTCTCATTAAAACACAGATCCTATTTCGTTTTTTATAGTTCAAAATTTCGTTTTACTTGTCTTCACAACACTAGGATCTGGAAGAGTTAACAGGCGTTCTAGTTGATGTGGAGAATTAGCCAATGAAACGGTCTGTTACGGCGTGCTCTGCATGGAACTGTGGGTAAATCAATGTCTGACGTCATAGGGTAAAAAAAATGTTTGTATGACCCCTGACGCAACCTCCCACTACAACTGGTCAGATCTTCATGTAGTAGAGGCCATCGAAAGTATAAAAAAGCGAAACGAAATACAGATCTGTATTTTAATCAGATTGGGTTTTCTCTGGATCCTCGAGATCCAGCTCTCATACATGACAGCGAATTATTGAAATAAAATTGAACCATATATTAGTTCCGAAATTACATGTACCTAGATTGTGTCAAGTGAATATTAATCCCCTTATCTCTTTATCTCTTTGGTACATGTACATGTATATAATGTGATGTCCTATCATATTTATTTTTTATCTGTAATCATTGCTTGATAAAGACTAGAGAATAGGCCTACCAGAAGCGTTGTCGAAACAACGTTCGTAATAAACAATATGGTTGGTAATAAAATCATTATGAATGTAGGTTTTGTATTGATTTGTCTTATTTATTTATTTACTAGTCGTTTTTTTTTATCATATTTTGGATCGAAATATACTGGTGTCACACAGTATACCAGCAGGGCTGCCGACAACCAGTATCGCAGCGCAATTTGCGATACATATTTTGTCCGTTGCTAATCAAAAATTAAAATCTATAGTTTTTGATTCGCAGTAACTGCGAATCATTAATATGCCTGTCATTTTGGATATTGACACAAGGATAATCCACATTTGAAGACTAGAAGGCTTTCTGAACACTTTCAACGTGTATAAAATGTTGAATAAAATTTTATAAACAAAACTGAATTCTCCGTGTGACATTTTTTTCTCGAACTACCCAGACACAATTCATTATACGGTACTATATAATACAGGGACATAACTCTATGAATAGGGACTATTAAACCGGAAATAGGGAATCAAGTAGTACCACTCACGTTGCGAGACATCAAGTAATTATATTATATTCATTTTGAAAGAAATAAAGCCAGTGTATCCCCCACGTATTGTAAATAAAATATAAAAAAATAAATATATGTTAACGTATTGTAAAATGATAAATCAAAGTAAAAATTCCCGTAAAATATCGCGTGTGTCTAGTTAATCGAGGTGCGCTCGATTGAACAAAAATAGCAATACACGATAAAAACCAGACGAAATCGTTTTCTAACGAAGATTTCTAACGTAACAAAAAATAACAATTAAAATGATTGAGGCCTTGGAAGTCACTGTTAAGAATTGGATTCAGACATAAGACCTAACTAAATGTCTACATCACATTCACAAACTGTCACAAGTACTTGTGGCAGTGCTAAAAAAATCTAAGAATAGTAAGAATGGAATCTAATCATATTTGTTATGAACTAAAGTAATATCTTGTTATTTAGGTTTTTATGTTGAAACTGAAAAACTGCTAATCAATTTTTAAATTTGCTAATCAAATTTGGCAAAATTGGACTTTTTGATTAGCAGTTCTGCTAATCAACTGTGAAAAATTACCGACAGCCCTGTATACCAGTATTGTAATTTGTATTCAATAGAATTGTGCCCAGTGTATTTCGTGTTCAATTACTAAATGTCATTGAAAGAAGTTATATATATAGGTGACCTGCTTTTAAGACTTTCCTTTTAGTACATGTAGGCCTATTACTAAGTCAATTGTTAACCAATAATTGTAAGTATGATATATATTGAAATAATTTGAAAGATAATATTAATAAAGATCACATTATATTAATAGTAGGCCTAACAATAATTTCTGTACGATAATATGGTTAAGTGCATTCTTAAAGGACAATTTACAACAGGATTAGATATTTTTGAAATGTTTATACCGGTAAGCCTTTCATCCATTTAATATTCTATGTCAAGTTGTTTGCTATTGCCAATATGATATCATATTGTTTATGACAGATGTTGACATTCTGAGATAAATACCAAGTATAAATACTTCCTATAGGCTAAAACAAATAACGTATTTGCTGTAAAATATACAGAAGACCTCAGTTTTTCGTCCCATCCAAATGACTACACAGCTGTCCTTGTTAGGTCTGCTGTCCTAAATCCAGGGGAACTTTCTTGGCCAACACCAGGAGCAAACCCCTGACCATCAGGCTAGCAAGCCAGAATTTTACTCACTGATCCAACGCAGCCCTTTATTAGATTAAATAAGGTAAAAGAAAATACTGGAGATTATAAGCTGTAAACCAGTCAGTACTTTATATAAGCTACATGTAAATAAATTGCGTCGTGTGAGATATTAGATATTAGTTTTTCATATAGGGTCGTTTATTGTTACCTAACAGTGTATCACAGTATAATTATTGCAAAATCCAATTACATGGAAAAAAAAAACCCCCAAAAAAAAATTTTTTTTTCAAAATCCAATTTCAGGTAACAAACAAAAGAACACTATTTTTATTTGATCAAGTAATCCATACAAAGTTTTTAAATTACCGTGTAGGTTATTGTCATAGAATACAAAACTAAAAATTCACAACAGTACCCGGTACATGAAAAGGTCTAAAATTACCTGTATGCTTACATGGATTTTAGAGGGGTTGGATGGCTGAATGGTTAGCGTGCGCGCGCTGTATCATAAAGTCTGTCATTGAGTTGACTGGCGTGGTTTTGAACGTGACAAGGAGTAGGGTCGCCTGTCCAACCTCGTGGGTTTCCTCCGGGACCTCCGGTTTCCTCCCACAGCTAAAGACCCCTACGCGCAAGCGAATTATTGAAATAAAATTAAACCATATGTTAGTCCCGAAATGACCTAGTTTGTGTCGAGTGGACGTTAAACCCCATTTCTTCCTCTCCCTCACATGGATTTTATTAAATAAATGATAGAACATGTTTTTATACAAGTACTGGTAAATAATAAAAAAAAAGCATGAAGTATAGTTTATAAGTATTATGAATCCAGGAATGATCCCCTAACATGCAGTTGTTGATCTTCAGAACGATTTCCCATACACACAACTAATCACTCTCCTTGATATCAGATCACTCGCCTTAATTTCTAAATCACTCTTCTTATCAAAACTGGGAGAGCTTTTCTAGGGGAGAGATTTTTTCAATTTGTTGATTAAAGTGAGATTTTTTCGACTCTCCTCTAACATACAAACAACAACGACAGGGGGTGGGGAGTGCTGATTGAGTTGCAGCCATAGGCCCCCAATTTTAAAGGGCCCCTAGAAATACTTCTCAATTCTAAAGAAAGTTGGTTCCATAAATATTATGTCATTTACTATGTTGGACATGTTGATGCCAAATTAATCTATATACATATATCTACCTTTTCACTGTTGCTGCAAGGCCCCCATTGTGACATCCTCATCCAGTGGCAATGAATTTTAGATAGATCTAATATGTATAACATGCATAAGGCATTAAGTGGAGAGAGACAAAAAGGGAAAGAGGCAATGAGGGGGCTGCTTAATTAGGGAGTTGGCCTACTGGTGTAGCCTACAAGTTATACACCTGTATGATTATGTGTTTCTATGTGTATATATATATTCGTGTTAGATAATATTTACACATACTGTAACTTGATATTGTTACAAAACTGATATTGTTACGAGTACAGGTATTTTTGTACAATTCATATGCATGGATACAAAACCTTAATGTCTGTTATCGGCACCGTGGGTGGAAAGAGACGTTAAGGGTGACAAAACACGACCTGATTGAGTTTTAGGTCTTAACACAAGGTACAATTTTATGGATACACAATTACTGAGTTTAATACTAAGCGACGTTTCGACGAGGATACTCTCATCTTTATCAAACAAATGATACAGGTATGTGAATAGTAGGCAAATATATACAGAATGGCCCCCTAATCAAAGGTGTTCAGATTTAATTGTATTTGATTCTTATTTTTGTTGCATATTCTGTATATATTTGCCTACTATTCACATACCTGTATCATTTGCTTGATAAAGATGAGAGTATCCTCGTCGAAACGTCGCTTAGTATTAAACTCAGTAATTGTGTATCCATAAAATTGTACCTTGTGTTAAGACCTAAAACTCTTGCTAACCTGATTACTAGATCTTGTTCTCTCATAACGGTATACTGCAATGATCGCTGAAATTACAGCCAGAGATGCTTTTAATTAATACTTGCTCTAAAGGCTAAACATAGTCCTGACCAGTTAGCATCTGATCAACATCTGTAAAGTAGTACCATACAAAAATAGGCTGTGAGAAACCATATTTATTTTCGGCATGGAGGAGGAGCCACATTGGCTTATACATTGGCTCACTAACCTGGAAGTCCCATGTTTGATCCCTGCATTGGGCGAGAAAGTGTATTGGGATTTTCCAGAGTGGTTCCTCCTTGTCAGTGGTGCAGGACCATAGTCGTTTGGATGGGAAGAAAAACTGAGGTCCTGTGTGTACTCATTGGCGGGCACATAAAAGATCCCTGCACAATTGGAATTCGAAATAAGAGTAGGGCAAAATTTTCTTCATAGCACACTGTATGGTGTATACCCATCTTCATTAGCCCAGTCGGAACAAAACAGTAGAAAGCTAATCCCCATTTCTTTTCTTGATTTTTTTCAGAGTAACAGTGGTGACAGTGGATTAACTATTAGCTGGGCTAAGGTGTTTTCAATCATGTGTGTCACAAGGAAACTGTGTATAGTATGCTTCTTAGCTAGCTATCTACTTTCATTTTCACCAACCAACTCGGAAACGACACCAAAAAATGGTCCGCTGCATATTCATGATCATGATGGCTATCAAATCGCAGAAAAATCAAAGGAAGCTATTGCCAGATTGGAGAGCAGATATTTTGTGACAAAGATTTTTGAAAAGTATGGAGGAGCAAATGGAACCCTTACCTATGACATGTTTGAAAATTTGATGCTTAATTTAGGCCTTGGAAAGAATAATTCACTGTTCAAGCAGTTAACAAACACCACAGCGAATGAAACAAATGAGCACCAGGCAGAGCATGATCCACAAATGGAAAACCATGAGCATGATCACGAAGGCAATCACAATCCTAAAGATCACAAAGACAGCCATGTGGCTCATAATACAAAAGATCACCAAGATGATCATGGTCATCAGGATACTGAAGATCCCCAAGAACTCCGTGATCAAGAAGATGTTACTGATGACAACCATGATCACCAAGGCAGCCATGATGACCATGATCACCAAGGCAGCCATGATGACCATGATCACCAAGGCAGCCATGATGACCATGATCATCAAGACAACCATGATCACCAAGACAACCACAATCATGAAAGTGAAGAACATGTAGGTCATACTGAAATTGATGAAAGTCTAGATACCACGACGGCTATTGCTGAATCAAAAAGAGAAAGTAAAAAAGATAAGAAACCAGAAAACAGTAGAAAGAAATCAACCGATAAAAAGAAAAGAAAGAAGAAAAAGAAAAATAAGAAAAAGAACTCAGAAAGAAAAAATATTCAGAAGCGATCTGTTGAACATCATACTGATCATTCTTTGGTAAGTTACAACTTTCATTATTTGGAAATTTTAGAGAAAAAGCCATTTTTGGATATTTTGAGGTAGTCCCAAATCAAGGCACAAAATGTCAAACAAAAATTACACAGGTACATGTCATCATTTTTGCTAGAAAATAACTTACAGCATGCAACAATCCATTCAGGCTGCCAAGAAAAGCGAATTTATAAAATAGCATGCTTGAAGACAGTTACATGTACATACATGTAGCAGAGTTTTTTGCCTCACCTTGGCCTTCAGAAAACATTGTTAAACTGATTTATTTGCCCCACCTTGGCCTTCAGAAGACATTAAGTGGTTTAAATCATATTCACCACAGTTTTATACCAGTGTTAACGTATGCATCTGAAAGGCATATTAATCATAGCATGCAGTCCATCTAGGCAGCTCAAATTGTCAAGTGTTCTTTTCATACATTTTCAAATTAAAATATATTCACACCACATCCTCAAGGGTCCTGTGTTCTATTCTTAAATTAAATATGATTGAATCATCAAGGGTTGTGTGTTTTTTAAGGCCTATTCTCAAAGTAAATATGATCGAATCATCAAGGGTTGTGTGTTTTTTAAGGCCTATTCTCAAAATAAAAATGAACAAATTGTTGAGTGGGTCATGTGATTTAACCCCAAATAAATATGATCGAATCATCAAGGGTTGTGTGTTTTTTAAGGCCTATTCTCAAAATAAAAATGAACAAATTGTTGAGTTGGTCATGTGATACCTCAAAGTAAATATGATCGAATCATCAAGGGTTGTGTGTTTTAGGCCTATCCTCAAAATAAAAATGATCAAATTGTTGAATGGGTCATGTGTTTTATCCCCAATTTAAATATGATTGAATTGTCAAGGGTTATGTGTTTTAGGCCTACCTGCAAAATAAAAAAGATCAAATTGTTGAATGGGTCATGTGTTTTATCCCCAATTTAAATATGATCGAATTGTCAAGGGTTATGTGTTTTAGGCCTACCTGCAAAATAAAAAAGATCAAATTGTTGAATGGGTCATGTGTTTTATCCCCAAATTAATTATGATCGAATCATCAAGGGTTGTGTGTTTAGGCCTATCTGCAAAATAAAAAAATCAAATTGTTGAATGGGTCATGTGTTTTATCCCCAAATTAAATATGATCGAATCATCAAGGTTTGTGTGTTTTTTAAGGCCTATCCTCAAAATAAAAATGATCAAATTGTTGAATGGGTCCTGATTTAACCCCAAAGTAAATACATGTATGATCAAATCGTAAAGAGTCTTGTGTTTTATCCTGAACTTAATTGTTTTTGAATACAACCATAAAATGGGTGGCGTGGCTGTGTGATTGGTCAAATGGTTTAAAGTATGATCTTGGTCAAATGGTTTAAAGTATGCCCTTTAGATCATAAGGACAAAGGTTTGTCATTGAGTCAAGTGGCATGTTTCAGATTCCCCGCTTGTATGTGACAATCTGTGAAGAATGTGATTTAGGTCCAAAAGTAATAATAAAAACAATTGAAACAGCTGAATAAATAAAATTCTAAATGTACAGTGTTCTTCGGTTCATTTTATTTATTCTTATTATACAATCAGCACTCTAAAGCTTAAAAATTGTGAAATATTTCTACTATGAATCATTGCTAAGTCAGCTGGAACACTAATTTAGATGCAATCAGCAGGAATGCCTGAATGAAAACCTTTTAAGATATATTTATGAGTAGCCTACGTGAATGACATTTATGTAAGTATTGCAGATAATTGGGTTAAATCAGTGTCTTTAACCTTTGTTGTTTTCTTCGATCTGTTGTTGAATTCACACCCCAGGTGAAATCGGTTGGAACAATCAGATGAAATCATCTGGAATGCTTAGATAAAGACCTTCAGGCCATGAAACAAAATATGGTGTGTATACTTGAACGTAAAAATACAATGTAGGGCTTATAGTTAGGCCTACGGGTACATTTTAATTTAGAAAATTACATGTAACTATCCCACCTCATTATGCCAGTAATTTTACATAAAAATGGGGAGTATACTAGTAGTTATCAGAGGGTAACCATAACTGTAAATTTGTTTTGAGGGAGGGGTTTTTATAGTTCAGCCTACCGGTATATTTTGATTAACACATGTAGAAAATTATCTATCCCACTTATTACATAAAAAAAGGGTATTATACTAGTTATCAACATAGATGATATACATGTACACATGTACCCACACTCCCTTTTATCAGAGTGTAACCGTAACACAGGTAATTTGTTTTGAGGGAGGGGGTGCTTTCCATAATATATTCTGATTTACATTTGTAGGAAATTAACTATACATGTAATACCCAGTAATTGTACTTAAAAAAGGGTAGTGTACTAGTAGTACATGTATACTATAAGCTGCTGAGAACTGGGTTAATTAGTCACTATCATTAACACTCCAAAGTGAGAAAATTTTCTACCGCTTAGGGGATTGAATAGTTGCGTGATACAAATATTATTATTATTATTATTGACATAGATAATATACACATGTAACCACACTCCCTTTTGTAATAGATAATTAAGTCTATCTTCTATTGGGAAATTAGTTTAAACGATAAGCATTCGATTTCAAATAATCTGATTTTTAAGATGGAAGGTTTGATTGACCAAAGTTAAATAGGTTAGTAAGTATATGTGTAATATGAAACAGGCTATGATGAGTGTAATTCTATTTCCTGAGGTTTACTGAATTGGGAGTGGTGATGATGATCCTTGAAACTGACAAATATGACTAAAACAAAAGACCTGGTTAGAGAGAGAGAGAGAGAAATGGGGATTAAAGTCCACTCGATACAAAATAGATCATTTTGAGACTAAGATATGCTTCAATTAGATTTCACTAAATCACTTGCACGTAGGGGTCTTTAGCAATGCAAGGAAACAGGAGGACACAGACTACCAGAGAAAACCCATGATGTTTCACAGGCGACCATACTCCTTGCACTTACAATCGGGGAATAAAAACCATGCCAGATGAATCAATCATAATAACAGACCTTTGTTAAGGCCAGCTCAATTATTGTCAAGGTCGTTGAGATGTAAATAAGGTTTGGGCACGTGATTGTTGGCGAGGTTGTAGGTAAGGGTTAGTGTAAGCATTTGGGCCAGGTCCAGAGTTAGGGTAGTGGTTGGGTTTAGCGCCAGCTCTGTTTACATCTATTGACCACTGACGGGAAATTGAGCTGGCCTTGTCATTTAGCACTAACCTTGCCCTGAATAGAAGCATATGACCATGAACTTAAGATCATGATCACTCAATAAACCAAGGGCAAAAATAGGCCATTATACACAAAACTGATTGATGGATAGATGAAAGAAGACATTTTGATAATAAAAGTTATTTAAACATACATTATGCAAGAGCTAAATCTTTAGGCCTGAAATGTTATATAAACTATTAATTAGACATTAATTAACTTATCCAAACCATAATCAACTCTCGATGCCATCTTATGTGTCGGATTTTCACTCGTTTTGAATCCAATCTGCTGCTCAACGCTCATTGATGATTAAATCCAAAATGGATAATTGAGACTACCCGTATGTTTTTTATTGTACCGACTTTAGTAATGATGATCAAGGCTAGGCTTAAAATTCAAAATATCTTGGTTCAGAGTGGAGCAATTTGACTGGAATTTCAACATATTCTACGTGCGTTATCTATTTTTTTTAAACTATTATAGCACAAACTCTTTATCTAATCTCCCATAATGTATCTTTAAATAACTAAAACAAATTTTTCATTAATAGATGATTATTATCCTATTACATGAACAAAATGTGGTAGACATGTGAATTCACCATACGGTACTTAGATAAAAGCATAAAAAACCCAAAGTTTCTGTGCGTTATCAAGAATGACCGACCATCAAAAGTTTGAAGACGAAGCCCTGTGTTTACACCAGTGGAGTTACAATTTGACATTCTTTATGATATACATACACATTATTAAAAATGACCAACAGTTTATGTGGAACCCCTACATGTATATGTTGGTTATAATTTTAATAATTTATAATTTGACATTCTTTAACTCAAGTGACACTTTCCGAGGCATTTATGATGACAAAGGTCTATATGGTCACTTTAAGTTTATTTATTACTCCTGATTATCATCCACCGTTCGACCCACATACACATGAAGAACAATGTGTGCAATAATTTATCAGCATATTACTAATAAATTTATCTATGATAAAATTTTATAAAGATATAAATAAATAAGATGAAATAATTCTAACATTTATGCCCTATAAATCTTGCTATGACAAGTCATTTTTCTGGCTTCAAATGTTATATAAATTGTTGGGGGTTTAAATGGCTGAATGGTTAGCAAGTGCACGCTGTATCATGAGGTCTATCATTGAGTCAACTGGCATGGTTTTGATTCCCTGGTTGTACATGACAAGGAGTAGGGTCAGCTGTCCAACCTCATGGGTTTTCTTAACTCTCTAGATTGTCAGATGACTGGTGGGGGGATGGATGGCCGAATGGTTAGCACGTGCGTGCTGTATTATAAGGTCTGGCCTGGTTTCGATTCCCCGGTTGCACATGACGAGGAGCAGGGTCGTCTGTCCAACCTCGTGGGTTTTCGACGGATCCTCCGGTTTCCTCCCACTGTTAACCGCTATGCGCAAGCAAATTATTGAAATTAAAGTGAACCATGTTTTAGTCCCGAAATGACCTAGTTTGTGTTGAGTGGACATTAAACCCCATTTCTCCCTCTATCAGATGACTGAGATATTCATAGATTAGATCAGTCGTCCCATATAATAATTTCACGTTAAAATAGATAATTAAGACTATTTTTGTGGTAATGATACTGGACAGTCGAGACTATTTACGCTATAACTTGTCAAAATTTGATCAGAATAAAGTATTTTTGAACGATTATAACAAGAACGGACAGATCTCTATCAAAATCTTACATAATACATCTTTTAAACTTTAGTCAATATTATTTTAGTACACATGTTCTTTCCTATTGTTCTTAATCAAATACTCTCAATATAGCGATATAGCAAGGGTTCTCTGTGCCACAGGTTAAATACCATTTTGTTATTTCAAACAAGTTAGTAATAATTTCGTCCTACCGGTACTTTTGTTAAATTCAATAATAAAAGAAAAAGAAATCAGTGAAATGAAATAGATTTGATTATACATGTATATTGAATAAATGTTGAACAAACATGTAGTGTTATTTGTAATGTTATCATTTATATTTGGAGCAAAAATAAAAATCTGAAAAAGGGGCGACACCTTTGCAGCTCTGCCCAGGGATGACTTATGTCCCCATCTGTCTCCCTTGACACCTCTACCCCCTTCTTCTACCAAGCCAGTGTTATCAAAAATGGCAAAACTTAAGATTTTAACTTAAAATAAATGGCTCGAACATAATTTAACATGTTTCCTCTGTGCTTTTTTTTCCAGTGTTTATCATCAATGGAATTATTAAAAACTTTTCATTACGATGAGAGAAAAGGTATTGACGAAGATTCTTTCATATACCTGTGCCCAGCCTTACTGTTTCAAATAGAGACTAACAGTTGTCGTAGCAATACAGGAAAGCGGGACCATCTTCATGACAACCATGACCACGATCACCACCATCATGATAAAAATAGTAATTCCAGTATTTTAATGAATTCAATTAAAGACATAAATAACATTGCTCCAAAAGGTAAGTTCAAAACTTAAATCGGCAATTTAACTGTATGAATATTTGGCATGCACGTAAAATATCACTTGATAGTTGAAATTTCCCTTGTAGCACACTGTATAGCGTATGCCTATCTTCATCAGCCCAGTCGGAGCAGAACAGTAGGACCTTAAACCCCATTTCATTTTATTTCATCTGGATTTTCTGACATTTCCCTGTGTCAGTGGTGCAGGACAGGGGGCCTGACAAGGTCAGCTGTCTAGTCATTCTGATGGAATGAAAAACTGAGGTCCCATGTACACATTGGCATGCACGTAAAAGATCCCCTGGTAATTGGAATTCAATGTAAGAGAATTATCACCGCTGTCTGGGAAAATTTCGTTCATAGCACACTGTATGGCGAATGCCCGTCTTCATTAGCCTAGTCGGAGCAGAACAGTAGGACGTTAAAACCCATTTCATTCATTTAATTTCTAATATATATTATATATGTTTATATGTATAATTTATCTTATAGTGTGGGGATATAGTACCATAGCTGTTGTGGTGATTAGTCTAGCTGGTTTGTTTGGTGTGGCTGTTATTCCAATAATGCAGAAAGTCTTTTATAACCATCTGCTACAGTTCTTGGTGGCGCTTGCTGTTGGTGCTTTATCAGGAGATTCACTTCTTCATTTACTGCCGCACGTAAGTTCCAACAATCTTTATTTTAATTGTTCGTTTAACAAGATGCTACTGGTGGGAACAAAACCCCCGACCCCGTGACCAGGCAAAAATTGTACAATACATTGGTCTCAGAATAGCTAAAATTTTGTTGATCCTTTCCTTTTTGCTTCTGCGATAACAAATAGTTGGGTAGTACTCTTAACTTTGTGGGGTTTTCTCTAGACTCTGTTTTCCTTTTACTAATTATAGACTCATACTTGTGATTAATCAAATTAATATATATACCACATGTTAGAAATGAAATGGGGTTCAACGTCCTACTGTTCTGCTCCTATACTGGGCTAATGAAGACGGGCATACAGCACTATGAGGGAAATTTTGCCCGGGCAGCGGCACTATCGCCTACTTTTATATCGAATTCCAAGGGATCTTTTACGTGCATTCCAATGTATACATAGGACCTCGGTTTTTCGTCTCATCCAAGGGACTAAGCAGCTGTCCTTGCCAGGCCCTCCGTTCTGCACCATTGACAAGGGGAAACCACGTCAGAAAGTCCTGATGAACTTTCTCTGCCAATGCAGGGATCGAACACCCGACCTCCAGGCTAGCGAGCCAGCGTCTTAACCACCTAGCAACCGTGGCTCCTACCACATGTTAGAGCCAAAATGCCTTAAATGTGTTAAGTAGAAGTTAAACATTTAAGAAGACTTAATATGTTTTCATATGTAGTGTATAATATATTGTCACAAAAATCACATGCTCCATAAGTTTCACAAACACCTTTTGTGCTCCTAACCATGGAAACATCCACAATGTTAATTAATAAATAACATAAGTATTATTGTGAAATGTCATTTATTATTCGAAATGCCGATATGAAAACATGAAATGTGAATGCAAGCAATTTTGAATATTTCCAGAATTTCATGTTTTCTGGGTTGAATGAAATTAATTTACCCACCATTTCTCTCTCTTTTTATCCAGGCTATTGGTGGAGGTCATAGTGCACAAGGTCATGATGATCATGGACATGGGGAAGGCAATGACAGCCATCTTAAAGCAACTTATAAAGGTTTAATAGCACTAACCGGTATTTTCTTCTTTTTCCTAATGGAGAGAATTTTAACTATTATGACAGATCTGAAAAGAAAACGTAAACAAACGGTGAGACATTTATTCTTTTTGAGCCAAATATTCTAACTTCCTTTCAGTTTCTGTGAAACGTTTTTTGAGAATAATAAGTCCACTCATTGTCAGGCTCAAAAAAGAGGTAAAGGCTTTTCTAGGCATTGGTTACCTTGTTCATATATAAATTGTGTTTGAAGGATTATAGCCCCAATCAAACTTTACCAGATTCTTAAAGATTAAGGTCACATTAAAGAATTAAAAACAGCACTGGTGCCAGTCATTATTGTTGCTATATATATATACAGTCCCCTTTTAGACTGTAGATTACTGGGTATACATGTAATACATAAGATACAAGACCAGATCGTGGCAGACACAGAGATGTGAGCTTCTGGCTAATTAATTGATCTGATTGCTATGTTATTTTCAGGAGGGTGGGGGCGGGGAGGCAGGTCTTGTGTTCAAGCATGTTGCGCTTCGAGCTCTAGTTGGCTGGTTGTGGTTTCGATCCCCGGTTTGAGCATATGTGTGAAAGACCCATATGAGTCCACTCAACTAATGAACAACAATGACAACTTGTCTGCGATATCATCTCTGTGAAAGTAAACATTAAACACCAAGATTGAAAAATAAAGTATTGATTCAACTTCGTTTATTTGAACCTTTAGTCAGTGAAATTTATTTAGGAAAAAGTAGACCTCTTCTTTGTACATGTACGTTATTTTATTAATAATAGGTGATAGCCATCAGTGACAATAACACGGATGTTATCATCATGAATGTGGCAAACCCACAAAATGAAACCGGAGGATCCAGAGAAAACCCTTGAGGTTTGACAGGCGACCCTACTCCTTGTCACGTACAAGCGGGGAACCGAAACCACGCCACTTGACTCAATGACAGACCTTCTGATACAACCGTAATCATTCGGCTACCCAACCCCTCTTCGTGTTTTCAATCCCATGTGGGTATGACAAACTTAACCACAAGGTTCCTGTTCTGGTTTCTATGTCACAATTAACAGCAATAAAATCAATTGAAGGGTGAATGGGGCAAAATAACATCCATGTGTCAGACCACTTAGCTGCTTTGAGCAACAGTTTCTTTGCATCACAACCTATATTTAGGCTCCTACTATATGAAACTTCCTTCCATTTGTATGAAAAACTGAAAATATGTATAACTTACTCATTATTTACAGAAAAGGTTAAAGAATCAGACACCACACAAACAATGTCAGGTCGAGAGTGATAAGGCCGTTGGTGCCAAATTATCAACACATACAGATTCTGATTATCAGACCTGTGAAGAAATGGTTATGATCGTACATCCTAATAAAGGTATGTTTTTTTTATATAATTACATAATGGGGAGGAGGGGCAAAGGATTAAATAGCCTAAATGAACACATTGTTGATCTAATTAATGCTAGGTTCCCACTATCACGATTTGTGCTGCGATTGAAATCGTGGTTTTAATCGTGGTGACCCTATCAGGTCTTATCATATATAGAGGTCAGTTATAGCAATCGAGTTGAGCGTATCAAAATGTATTCAAACGTATCTGCACGTATCAGATTGTGGACGCAATGGGAACAACCCTATCGTAACACAATGGGAACCTAGCATAAAAGACAGTGTAAGGATATCTCGTGTTTTCCTTCTTTTGTGTCACTTCCTGATTCTTCAAATTTTGTTACGCATCAACCATAGCAAAGGTCTCAGTGTTAGGACTATATTTTGAATGTGTTCAACCAGGGCCCTGTTTCTCGAAATCTTAACTAAAGATAAAATCCAAATTTTAGCAGATACTTCAATTTTGATTGGCTAAGCACTAAAATTAATCTACTATTATCCAATCAAATTACTAAAATTTAGATTTTATCTTAGTTAAAATTTTGTGAAACAGGACCCAGGTCTATAACATATGTGTAATATTGGCCGACACCAACATTGTCCTTTAATATTATTAATGATGGTGATTTTCTATAGTGCTGAACATGAGAGAAAAAAAGGGTATCCATTGTCAATCAAAACTAATGGAAAATGATCAGTTTGGGTAAAAGAAAATAAACTGATTTGAAGGAAATATATACTCTGAATATTAAAATAGTAAAATGTAGCCAAATATTTTCTCGATAACCATTTTATTTAATTGCTAATTTTAATAACAATGACCAAAATATAGCAGTTGATCATTTACATTATTTATTATGTAGAAATGTTTATTGTTTAATGGTGGGGTCACAGTGGCTAAGTGGGTAAGACACTGGCTCGCTAGCGTGGAGGTCGGGTGTTCGATCCCTGCATTGGCTGAGAAAGTTCATTGGGATTTTCCAACATATCTCCCTTGTCAGTGATGCAGGACGGAGGACCTGACAAGGACAGATGTCTAGTCATTCGGATGGTACGAAAAACGAGGTCCCGTGTACACATTGACGTGCACATAAAAGATCCCATGACAGTTGGAATTCGATATAAGAGTAGGCCGTAGTGCCGCTGTCTGGGCAAAATTTCCCTCATAGTACACTGTTTGGTGTATGCCCGTCTTCATTAGCCCAGTTAGGAGCAGAACAGTAGGACGTTAAATCCCATTTCATTTCATTTATTGTTATATTTTGATTAAATTTGAATTATCTTAAGATCAGTGTAAGTATTTTAAGAGATTTTGTTTCACTTAACTTAACAATCTGATTAATATATAGATCTATATTACTTTTCGTTTGTTTATATTTTCAATGGCATACACTACATGAAGATCTGACCAGTTGTATTGGGAGGTTGCATCAGGGGTCATACGAGCAGCTTTTGACCCTATGATGTCAGCTTTTGACTAATCAATCAGCTTTGAAGTGTCTAGTGGTTTACCCACAGTTCCGTGCATTGCATGCCAAGAATTAGTCCGTAACAAATTGTTCATTGGCTAATCCCTTACGCTATCCAGAACGCAGGTTATATAACAACTCTCCCAGATCCTAGTGTAGTACAGACAAATGAAACGAAATTTTGAACTATAAAAATGAAACGAAATAAGATCTGTGTTTTAATCAGATTGACTCAACAAGAATGTATGGGAGCTGGAAATTGGTTTTATATCGTGCACATACAATACAATGGAATTCTACCATGCACAGACCATGTGGGCATGTAGAATTTGGTTGTATTGTAGATTCATGCCAAGTATTCACTGAAACTTGGTCTATAAGCATAAGGAGTTATGAACATGGACTGTTTACTTTTGCACTGGACTATTACTTTTTTTATAAGATCATTTCACAAAATTTATTGTTTTATGGATATAAACTATTTAAACTATTTGCAGTTGCACTGAACTTATGTATACTGGGTCACATGCAGTTACACTGATCTAGGCCATATATAGTTGCACTGAACTTCCACAATCTGGGCCATATGCAGTCACACTGAACTTATGTGAAATGGACTATTTCTATTTAAGTTGCACTGAACATATGTAAACTGGGTCGTATGCAGTTGCACTGAGCCTATACAAACTTGGTCATATGCAGTTACACTGATCTAGGCCATATATAGTTGCACTGAACTTACACAATCTGGGCCATATGCAGTCACAATGAACTTATGTGAAATGGACTATTTCTATTTAAGTTGCACTGAACATATGTAAACTGGGTCGTATGCAGTTGCACTGAGCGTATACAAACTGGGTCATATGCAGTTGCATTGAGCTTATACAACTGGGTCGTATGCAGTTGATCTGAGCTTATACAAACTGGCCATATGCAGTTGCACCGAACTTATAAATACAGGGCCGTATGCAGTTGCACTGATCTTCTGTAAACTGGACTAATGCAGTTGCACTGAACCTATGACATGTAAATCAGGTCATATGTAGTTGCACTGATCTTATGTATGGGTGTATGCAGTTGCACCAAACTTATGTAAACTGGACTATATGCACTTGCGTCAAACTAATACAAACTGAGCCATATACAGTTGCACCAAAATAATACAAACTGGGCCATATGCAGTTGTATCGAACTAATACAAACTGGGCCATATATATTTGCACTGAACTTATATGAACTGGACTATATGTAGTTGTACTGATGTTATGAATACTGGGTATGGTCATATGCATTTGCACCAAACTTATGAAACTTGACCATATGCGATCGCTCCAAACTTATGTAAACTGGACCACATGTATTTGCACCAAACTTATTGTATACCCTGACCTCTAAGTTGCTGTATCAAAACATATCACATCCCATTCATTTTCCACATGTGTAAAAATAACAAAGTAAACAGAAAGATAAGAAGGGAAAAAGATCCAAAACAATTTTTACAGTAAAAGGTAAAAGAAACTTCCTGGTTTCTGTACAATTATTTCTTCGATACAGGATCTTAAATTCAACACATACATGTACATGTCTACATGTATATGCGTTTTTGGTTATAAGTTATGCACTATACACCTTAAACCATCTCTTAGCAAGGATATTTTATATAATTTTATGTACGAGCTTATATATAAGTTTTTGATTATACATGTATGTTATGCTCTGTCCACCTTAAACCATCTCTTAGCAAGGATATTTTATGTACGAGCGTATATATAAGTTTTTGATTATATGTTATGCTCTATAGTATTTTCACCTTTTGATTATAAGTTATGCACTATATATATATACCTTAGCAAAGAAATTTTAAAACTAGTGAAAGGATTGTAAATTTTGGTCAACACTTCAGTCTCAACTGGTAATATCGCAGGTCGATTCCCGACCAGGGCTGAGAAGGGTCAGAAAATGGTTACATTGTTGGCTTTATGCTATCAACATCAAGCTGGAATTCCAACTGCCAATATATATGTCCACTATTAATTTGTACATGTGACATTATTTTCTTGGGAGGTTGGATGGCCGAATGGTTAGCACGTGCACGCTGTATCATAAGGTCTGTCATTGAGTCAACTGGTGTGGTTTCGATTCCCCGGTTGTACGTGACAAGGGGTAGGGTCGCCTGTCCAACCTTGTGGGTTTCCTCCGTGTTCTCCAGTTTCCTCCCACTGCTAAAGACCCCTACACGCAAACAAATTATTGAAATAAAATTGAACCATATGTTAGTCCCGAAATGACCTAGTTTATGTCAAGTGGACGTTACACACCAATTCTCTTTCTCTCTCATTATTTATTGTGTGCATTGTGGTAACCAGGGCACTGGTACATTGTATATTAGAGATTTAACCTCGCTTTCCCATTCTTGAATTAAATTTTTAATTAATGGCAAACCGTTCTAATCTAGTTAAAATCTCGAGGATCCGATGCCATCAAGAGTTGATTATGGTCTTGTTTTGTTAATAAAAGTCTAATTAATAGTATATATACATGTAACAATACAGGCCTAAAGAAAGACCTGCAATAGGCAGATTTAGCTCTTGTATAATATATGTTTAATATTGAAATAAACAATTATGTAAGGATAAGGATGGTGTCCAATTTAAGAGATCAACACTTTATTTTTGGTATTTAGAGGGATGTTAAAAGGGTCACCTTGATATTAATCTAGGAAGATCAAGACTTCCTTCCATTAAATATTATAGTGATTTAGTTTATGATCGAGTGACTAACGTTTACAAACAATACATTAGGATTATGTTGATTATATACATGTTTAGGTATGTGCGATCTAAGAGATTGTTTAAAATCTTTCCTTCAATTTATCAGTGAAAATTAACCGTAAATTGTTTTTTTGAATTTTGAACCAAAAATAGCAGCAATTGTCTGCTTTATTTGGTGACATGCACTGAATTGCCTTTAGGTGGAGAGTTTTTAAAGGCCTACAAAGTCAACAAGTAAATTGTCATTGTTGAAATTCAATGATCCGTGAACAATAAATAAAGTCGATAAATCTTATAGGCACGCCATAGCTGTAAATTTATTCTGTAAACAGCCTTAATATTCTCTGTTGTTATACGCCCACATTGAAATATGGTTGTATATTGTCGTCGCCCCGTCCATCGGTCCTATAAGAAGCTAAAGTTAATATCCGATTGACTTTATTTTTATACACAGTCATGAGACGAAGAAGCCTATTGATTTTCAACGATTTCCAATAATTACTGCCAGGGTTATGGCCCTTGATCACTTCAAAAAATCTTGTGGATGTTCTAGAGGCTAAATTTAATATCCGATTGACTTTAATTTTATACACAGTGTTTAAGGTCATGAGACGAAGAAGCCTATTGCTTTTAAGCAATTTTCGATAATTACTGCCAGAGTTATGGCCCTTGATCACTTTGAAAAATATTGTGGACGCTCGATCTAGAGGCTAAATTTAATATCCGATTGACTTTAAATTTATACATAGTGTTTAAGGTCATGAGACGAAGAAGCCTATTGCTTTTAAGCAATTTTCGATAATTACTGCCAGTGTTATGGCCCTTGATCACTTTGAAAAACATTGTGGACGCTCTAGAGGCTAAATTTAATATCCGATTGATTTTAAATTTATACATAGTGTTTGAGGTCATGTGACGAAGAAGTCTATTGATTTTCAACGATTTCCGATAATTACTACACCAGAGTTATGGCCCATGATCACGTTGAAAAATCTTGTGGATGCTCTAGAGACCAAAGTTATTAGCCGATTGACTTTAGATTGATACACAGAGTTTAAGGTCTTGAAATGAACAAGTATATTGATTTTCAATGAATTTTGATAACTTGAACAGCTAAATCCATGATATTAAATGTTTCGTATACTAAACGTTAGTATGAAGCAGACCTAAAACCCAAACAAATTCTAATGGTTTTCTGATAATTACTTCATGAGGTTACTCTTAATCAGATTTTAGTGTATTATAAATGTTTCATTACCGAAAATAGAAAAAATATGCGACAACTCTTGTTGACTGCTCAGACGACTTAGCTGCTGTGGCCGTATGTTTCGGTGCCTGGCAACCTATCTTTTTTATTCTGTGAACAGCCTTATTATGCTCTGTTGTGGTTATTCTGTGAACAGCTAAAACATTCTGTATTGTTTTATTCTGTGAACAGCCTTATTATTATTTGCTGTTTTCATTCTGTGAACAGCCTTAATATTCTTTGCTTTTTTGTTCTGTGCACAGCCAAAATATTCTGTATTGTTTTTATTTTGTGAACAGCCTTAAAATCTGTTCAGCCTTATTATTATTATTTGCTTTTATTCTGTGAACAGTCACAATTATTCTCTGTTGTTTTTTCCGGTGAACAGCCTTATTATTTTCTGTTGTTATAGCCGTAATATTCTGTATTGTTTTTTATTCTGTGAACAGCCCTATTTAGAATGACATCCAGATGTATGTTATCTTTGTTTTTAGTTTGTATTTTAAATTTTTATTAAAATCTTTGAGAGGTTTTTACAGATTTATTTTCAGCCACAACTAAAATTTATACCGAGCACTTGTTGTTTTGTCCAGTCTTTTATTTTGCTTGTTCATATATGCAACCCTTTTTCTTTTGTCATGTTTATTCTACAATGTTTTTTTTATTTAATTGTGCATGTTTTTACAGAATCTGCATATTTCGAAAAACAAGGCTGTAAGTTTCACATGGCTTTGCAAAGCTTTTAATCCAAAAATTAACACAAAACCTTCCTTTCTATTTAAAGCCTACAATATCAGTATCTGATCTATTTTTTAATTATGATACAGTATATAATATATTTATAATATATTGCTTCTTTCAATTACAAATGCCCGACAAGGACAGCTGTCTAGTCGTTCGGATGGGACGAAAAACCAAGGTCCCGGGTACACATGGGCGTAAAAGATCCCTTGTCAGTTGGAATTCGATATAAGAGAAGGCAGTAGCGCCGCTGCCCGGGCAAAATTTCCCTCATAGCACACTGTATGGCGCATACCCGTCTACATTAGCCCAGTTTAGGAGCAGAACAGTAGGATGTTAAACCTCATTTAATTTCATTTCAATTACAAATGGGGGATTGGATGGCCCAATGTTCAGCACTTGCGCGCTGTATCATAAGGTCTGTCTTTGAGTCAACTTGCGAGGTTTTGATTCCCCGGTTGTACATGACAAGGTGTAGGGTTGCCTGTCCAACCTCGTGGGTTTTCTCTGGGTCCTCCAGTTTCCTCCCACTGCTAAAGATCCCTACGCGTAAGCGAATTATTAAAATAAAATGTTAGTCTCAAAATGATCTAGTTTGTGTCGAATGGATCTCTCTCTCTCTCACACACAAATACAACTTTACAAATATGAATAAAAATAATATGTAATACTAAAAGGATTAATGTTAACAAAACATTCTTGTTAGCCTCGAAAGGTTTAATATTTTATGAATATTCATACATATGATTGGAATAATTATATGGATTATATATGGACTATCCATGGAATGGTAATGGTATATATACTGGAGTATTAGTTTCATGAATTTGTTTTTTTTTGGCCAACGAATGCCAAAAAAATAACAACAGCATAACTTCTAATTTTCCATTTAAAATCTTGGCCAAATCATAGTTTAAAAACAATGTTCGTAGTTCAGACAGTTTTATGGATATAAATACAGGGATAATATCTACTTCCATGAATTTGTTATTTTTTGTACTTATGAATGCCAAAAGGATTACAATACAACATATTGGTTTGAATAAGTTTAAGAGTTTACCACTTTGTTTTCTTTGTTTTGCCGATTATAACATAAAGATTTGTTCCATGAAAACACATTGATAAGGAATAGATCGATTTGGCCAAAACGCATACAATTTTATTTTATATGAAATATATTATTGATAGTGATACCAGTATTTAAAATTCTTGAGTTTTTGGAATTATTGGGGGGCCTCGAACATGCCAAAGGGCATGATACAGGAAATGAAACAGGACAATCAAATTCATAATCACTAAATGCAGAATGACAAATGTCACATTTTGTATTTTTTGTTTCTTTTACTACAACAGTTGTCAAGTCAGAATTTGCTTTGTTTTTAATCTCATTAATGTTGGTGGGTTCAGTTTAGTTTAATTTTATCTTGCCTGCCTCAACAAAACAGTTTACAATTTAAAAGATTAGACCCAAGCTAATATCCTCTTATACATGTCTTGCCAAATAATCATGTTAGTGTTAGGCTAATATTTAAATTTGATATTTCCTCCATGTAGCCTTCGCTTCATTTAGAGAAACATTTCCTCTTAAACAGTTTTAGTATCTTTTTAATGTCATTACACAGGACATAATTTGATGGAATTCCATCACTGTTTATTAATGAGCGACAATTCAAATAGGATGCTCTTGTCAGTGCTAAATACAAACTACAGAATTCTCGGCCAAAATGACTCTTTAAGCAATAATTTTATTTCTTAGAATTGTGTGTTTCCAATTCAATTACTAGATTTATGCCATTTAAACAATTGCTAAGATTTGTAGATAGTTTTACAATTTGTTTTGTATACTAGAAATAAATTTCAAATTGAATATCCGATTTTATATTGATTTATGTTTTAATTCCTTTGAGGCTTTGTAAAAATAAAAGTTGAATCATAATTTGGGTTGATGCAGCAAAAAAAAAAACAACCCCCCAAAAAAACAGAAAAACATCCAATATTTAACTTGATACATATAAAGGCCGAGGTAAATGTTATTCCAAAAATATTTTTAAAAATGTTTGTATTCATTTGGTTTTTAAAATGTCATACTTGAAATAGCTATCTCCATTTATGATACATTATAGTCGTCAGGGGGGTTGGATGGTCGAATGGTTAGAATGTGCGAGCTGTATCATAGGGCCTGTCATTGAGTCACCTGGCGTGGTTTCGAATCCCTGGTTGTGCGTGACAAGGAGTAGGGTCGCCTGTCCAACCTCGTGTGTTTTCTCCGGGTCCTCCGGTTTCTTCCCACTGCTAAAGACCCTACACGCAAGTGAATTATTGAAATAAAAAATTAAACCATATGTTAATCCCGAAATGACCTAGTTTGTGTCGAGTGGACATTAAACCCCATTTCTCTCTCTCTCTAGTCGTCAATTTCTGAAGAAAAATATGGTAAGACATTAACAACAAGAAGACATTGTTATCACTTGCATAATGTCACTGGTACCTTACCAGTAAAATATGGTACGATTTTCTGCTGCATTCTGTACCGTATATGGAGTGGATTTTCTCCAGGTCTCCAGGTCTCCAAGTTTACTTCCAATGTTAAAGACCCCTTCATGCAAGCATTTTATTGAAAAAAAAAATTGAATACCGTATATGGGGTGGATTTTCTCATGCTCTTCAAGTTTCCTCCCAATGAAAAAGATGCCTACACGCGAGTATATTGAAATAAAATTAAACCACATGAAAGTCCAGATTTGACATACCGGATAGTTTGTGTTGTACATTGTATGAATGTTAAACTGCCTTTCTATCTTCTTTTTTTTTATAGTATTAATAATATAAAAAAGTTGGATTAAGGTTATAAAAATTTAAAATTCATGTCCATATATTTTGATACCACATTGATGAATGAGGGATATTTATAATAGCAAATGTATAAAATATGTACAAATATTGTTTTAGTCTAAATTTGTAGTTGATTTCACATAACATACCCTAAAAGTTTTTCTTCGAAAATTCATTTTTTGGCTAATAATATATATTGAAAAATATTACAGCACATATACTGTAATTAAAATTTTGCAGAGATTCTGACAAAAAAAATTAAAAATCAAATGTGTGCATTTCAAATTCTAAGCATTTTTTTAGAAATTAATTTTTCAGATAGTATAACCCAAATTTTTTGAAAATTTGTTGAAATTTTAAGGCAGTGTCAGTTGGTCTTCAGTCCTCACCCGATTCTGACAAAAAAAAATTTAAAATCAAATGTGTGCATTTCAAATTCTAAGCGGTTTTTTTTTTTTAGAAATTAATTTTTCAGA
The DNA here is from genome assembly GCF_932274485.2 of Patella vulgata. Taxonomy (NCBI): domain Eukaryota; kingdom Metazoa; phylum Mollusca; class Gastropoda; family Patellidae; genus Patella; species Patella vulgata. Next base: position 10,730,955 of record NC_065883.2, read on the forward strand.
TAGTATAACCCAAAGTATGACTTCACTTTTATATACTTTTTTAAAAAATTTGTCAAAATTTTAAGGCAGTGTCAGGGGCTCCTCACCCCCACCCCCTGTCAAACTTAAAATATTTCAGTAAAAAAAAGCGAGTCAGTTATATCTGTTTCTGATCGATGCCAAAATGCAGTTGTTTATGTTGATTGTGTTCTGTAGTCAAGACATACTCCAAATTATTCATTTTGCCAGGAATTCCTTCTGATTTTCTGCTTGACTTCCCTTTCACACCATATCCTAGCACCTCTACTATAAGTAAATATATTGGAGCAGTTTAATCCTTTTTCTGTTAAATAAACGTCTATGTCTTCTTACCAAATGACATATATACATTTAAGATATATTTCAATAATGTTACAGTACATGTGTGAAGTCCCCTGGCGTATTCAATTTATAAGTTTATGTGACCAGTATAATTCTTTCATTCTAAATGTTTGCTATATATCTAAATAAACATTTATCTATAACCAAATGACTTTTAAGACATATTTCAATACATCTAGTTTATATCAGCTTACATTTTTTATGTCAAGATGTAATATATGTTAAGGAGAATATAATTACCATTGTTCCATCACGCACAGCCATCATCAGGTGCATCCAGTGCCGGATTTTCCTTTAGGCTAGGCTTTAAAGATCTAGGGGGTCACTGAATAGTGTTTTTGATAAAAGCTGCTCCAACATGCACTGCAGTCTTAAGAATCTGTCATCCTGCTCGATTTTGTTACATTATTTTTGAGGCACACTTTCATATTCCTCTAGTTGTGATGAGTGGGGATTGCGAGGAGCCTCATAAGCGGAATAACCAAAGGCTTCAAGTGTGTTTAAAACTCATTATTCATCTTCCTCAATCGTGAGGTTTAGGGATTGGGAGAGGCTTTTGATAAATGAAATACATGTAGCCTATATGACCCCAGTCCTCATTATCAGATTTTCTCAATTGCGTTTAAAATACGCTTTCATATTCCTAATGAGTCATGGTGGGTGATCCATTGGGAGGGGCCTTCATAAGTGACAAAGCCTAGCCCCTCAATTGTGTTTAAAACATACTTTCATCTTCTTCAAATCGTGAAGAAGGGGGAAAAGGTAGAGAGGCTTTTTTCATCTAAATCTGGCACTGAATGTATCACCTTCACTCCCATATGTGTAATCATATCCTATCAAATACCTCGTTATGTATTAATTATGATTTTGATATGCTTATATTTTCAAAACAGGGCTTTAGTTTCAATCAGATTGATGAGTCTTGACTGACTGGCAGTGAAAAATGACCAATTGGAGAATTTACCTGTCAGTCAATTTATGTGCACTAATATCTGAATTACAAAGAATTTTAACTTTGAAATACAATAAATACATTAAACTTGTAACTTTTGTGTAGAAAAATATTACCAGATTAGAAAATTGTAATAATGCTAAAATCACCTTATTTCTTGTTAATCTGAGGAAAACAAAGGTTTGAATAGAAAGCCCTGTTTCGAAGTGATATTTTAATGAAAACTTGTAAATTTCAATTTTGCACAAAAATATCCTGTATAATTAAATAAAAAAAGATCCATATTAAATGATTGTCATTTTTTTTAAAACAAGTGTTGAATTGGGTTGCCCAGGTGTGTTATTTTGATTTTGATGCACTTGGCATGATGATTAACGATAAATTAAAAAAGGTTCAAATGTTTTTAATGTGAAAATGTAGATTTCGCGTATCAAACAAAGGCTGGTCTGAATTGTTTCATTTTAAACAGGCATTTGTTATTTTCCAATATGTGATATGATAGTTTTATTATATATAGAACTTGTTGTAGAATTAATATTTTTAACTATTTGAAATGTAGACGTTAAGAACAAATATTAAATTCTAGTTTTATAAAACACAGAAACCTAGAAAGAAAAAAAAAAAGACTTTTTTCATCCTGAACACAAAGCACTGCTCGATATATATAATATCTTCTGTGTATTTGAAACTACAAATTTTTTTTATGATTTTACAATGTATGCAGAAAAAAACCCAACATATTCATGACTTTGTAATTTATTTTTCAGCATTACGAAACTTGGCAGACGACACACATGACAGTTTGTTGCATGGTCACCATCATCATCATTCAAGTGGCAGAATTCCTAATGACGATGAAAGTTTTCATTCCCTTCATTCTAATTCCCACCATGGCCATGGTCATTCCCATGCTATTTCTGGTGATGTGAAGTCCCAGTCGATAGCAGCGATTGCATGGATGGTTATCCTGGGAGATGGTATACATAATTTTAGCGATGGTTTAGCGATAGGTGCAGCGTTTGCTAACAGCATTACTGGTGGTGTTAGTACTTCCATAGCAGTCATGTGTCATGAACTGCCCCATGAAATAGGTAAGATAATCATTGTCGAGAATATTATTTTGAAAATAAGCAAAACTCAATTAACTCTCTAGTACACACATTAATATAGACTAATCCTATTCCCTGAGGTGGCTGGTGGGTTGGTGTTGGATGGCCGAATGGTTAGCATGTGCACGTTTCATCATAAGGTCTGTCATTGAGTCAGCTGGTGTGGTTTCCATTTCCCGTTTGTATGTGACAAGGAGTAGGGTTAGGGTTAGTGGGGTTTTCTCTGGGTCCTCCAGTTTCCTCCCACTGCTAAAGACATCTACACGCAAGCGAATTATTGGAAAATTGAACGATATGTTAGTCCCAAAATGATCTAGTTTGTGTTGAGTGGATGTTAAGCCCCATCTCTCTCTCTCTCTCTCTCTCTCTCTCTCTCTCTGTTATTTGTATTTTTTTTTACACAAAGTCTTGTAGGTCATTCAGCACACCTTATTTCTCTGTAGAAACATATCCTCTTGATATGAATTTCTGCAGAGAAAAGTTCATTGTCTGGTGATTTTATGTCAGTGACTAAGTTTAGAATTTACTAGTCAAATAAAACTAGCGATTTGTTTTGTCTGTATCACACAGTTCAAAATGGCCTTTATCACAAAGCCCAACACATCTTAAAAATTAAAAAAAAAAAAAAAAATTTTAATGTCTACATTAGTACAGTAGACATACAATGACCTTAAGATACTGATGTTGGAGACACCAATTAGTCCAAAAAAATGTAAGTATTAAAAAAAAACTTATTTTTAAAGTCTACATTAGTACAGTAGACAGTCAATGACTTTAGATACTGACGTTGGAGACACAAATTAGTCCAATATAAAGTAAGAAAAACTGGTATGTGAATCACATTGCCTGACATGTATCACATTTGAAAGGCATGATAAGTGAAATTAGGTCATTTTAATGTGTTTTTAATGACGTGTGTGTGTTTTATCACCTGACACTATCTATTTATTGAAATACCTTTATCTGTGTTTTTTTGTTAAATACATATATTTGAACAAAACATTTTCTTTTATAACAAATGTCAGTGCAGGTATTTTTAAATAATATTTTCCTTGTGTAAAGTGATTTATTTTTATTTGTTTAAATGAATGCAGTGCATTAGTACAGTTGTAGACAATAACTTAACAATACCAAAACCTAACAATAGCAAACACATTCTTTCTCACAAACCTAAAAAGTTGAGTTTGATATTCCTAAGTTTCATATTCCTGAAGCAATGACCTGTGGAAACTGAGCGGGATTTAGGTCTAATCAAACAAAACACTACACTTAATTGTTTAAGCGGCATTAGTAACTGGATGAGAATAACACATGACAATTATAGGGAATACATGTTACTTAAAGGATTTATTTCTAGCAAGGTTTCGAGCAAAAAACGTCTTTGAAACCTCACTGGAATTAAATCTTTCAAATAACTTGTATGTCATATAATTATGTCATGTGTTAAAACACTACACTGCCACAGGAGAATGGTTGTGTTTCAGAGAGATCTCAGATTGCTTTCAACACACTCTTGGTCTTGTTTCTGTAGCCATTATAATAAATGGATCATTATCAAAATCAGAATGTCTTTGATAGGCTGTAATAGGGGGGTTGCAAAATGGAAATTCCTCTAAACAAAAATCATAGAAATGGTATCAAATATCATAAATAAATGCATCTTTCCATTAATTATTCATGACTTTTGATTGTCGTTTTAACGCCAGATATTCCTTGACTCCTTTGTGTGCTAGACTTTGCCAAAAGCTTGGTTGTGGTTTTAAAATTGTTATTTTAGACAAGTAAATCAGAAAACTAATTTGGCCTTGATGTTACTGAAAAAAATACATAAGAACCAAAAACTATGACAATGTGAAATCAATAGATTCTCCTAAGCCACTTGATTGGTTTCGAAAAAAAAAATTGAAAATATGTCGCAAGGATTTCAATAAAATTTGGTAAATTTGTTGCAAGATATTATTTAACTTTGTTCAAATGAAGTTGCTTGCCACATACAGGGACTGGGCAGGTTTATCTTCAAAAATCTTCTTCAGGATAGCGAAATAGATTTCTTCCTGTTTAGATTTGTTTTGACATTTATATATTGCAGAGGATTCTAATGCCAGGGTTCCCACTGTCATGCAATGCGTTACGATAGGATTGTCCCTATTGAGTCCACGGTCTGCTACGTGTAGATACATTTGGATAAGTTTTGATGCAATCAACATGACAAGACCTGATAGGATCACCACAATTACTCCACGATTAAAACCATGATTTCAATCGTAGCAAGAATCGTGATAGTGGGACCCTAGCATTATTGCAATATATTGATATGTGGTTTATTGAAATTTTTGAACAACCCAACAATACATCCTGGATTATTTACAAGGATTTCCCAGCTGTATCACTGAGACCCTTACGTATATAAGTACTGTTCTTTCGCCCCTCTTCTTTCAGTTAATTTTTTTTTTGTCGCCGCTTTGCATTTTTATTGTTAAATATATTATACGATATTTGTTTCTTTTTTCATAGTGTAAATAATTGTCTATTTTTTCATAGTGTTATAATTGTATATATGTTAGATGATTATATTTTGTTATATTTATTTCTATTTATTTTTTTCAGGTGATTTTGCGGTGTTATTACGAGCGGGTATGAATATAAAGCAAGCTATAATGTACAACTGTGTGTCATCCATTCTCTGTTTTATTGGAATGTTTATAGGCGTGGCACTAGGAAATTTAAATGAGGCATCATTATGGATATTTGCCTGTGTTGGCGGAATGTTTCTTTATATAGCGCTAGTAGATATGGTGAGTACAGACCCATTCTAATCTGATTGAAATACAAAGCATTCTCAGACTTAAGTTAAGAATTTACTCAACTTTCAGCCACTGTTTATGAGAAATACCTTTGATCCAGAAAGACAAAACTTTGCAAATAGTTTCTTATTGATGTACTTGATACATTTAAATAACAAAAGTTTTATAAAGGGCTATATTTTAGTTAAAATAAGGCAAACAATTTTGAGTAAATTCTTAAATTAAGTCTGAGAATGCTTTGTGAACTTGGGGCCAGATTTATATTCCGTTTCGATTGTTTTATACCTTTGATGGCCTACACTACATGAAGATCTGACCAGTTGCAGTGGAAGGTCGCATCAGGAATCATACGAGCATCTTTTGACCTTATGATGATGTTAGACATTGATTAATCATTCAGCGTTGACATTTATAGTGGTTTACCTGTAACAGACCGCTTCATTGGCTAATCCCTCACATCAACCAGAACGCGGGTTATATAACAACTCTTCCAGAACCTAATGTATTAAAGACAAGTAAAACGAAATTTTGAACTATAATAAACGAAATGAAATAGCATCAGTTGGATCCATTCAGTCGATTTGATATTTCTTGTTCATTTCTTGCAACGTCTATGTAGTTGTGTTGTCTGTTTTGTTTTGCGTGTAGTACAGTTCTCCTGCACACAGAATTATCTACTCTACTTTAAATAAGATCTCTGCCCTAAATGGCAGCCATATCCAACAATTAGTATACGGTACTGTTTTGTAATGTGGTCCTACACCGGTTCATATGTGTTATACACTGAAAGAATAATTAAATATTTTTAATTTTTAATTTTATTAAATAAAATCAGAATAGTGTCTTAGTGTCTGTTCTAAAGCAGAGCTAACTGTAGACAGACAGCATAAGTTTAGTATGGGTAATGCAAGTGTTAATTCAATGCCACCAGGCTTATATATATATATGTCTCTACCCGTCTTGATTTGCCCCTCTATCCTCAATTTTAGTGGCACTAACCCTAACCATGGATCGGAGGTAGTATAACTCAGAAACCAGAGTTGATAGACCAACTCCACCAGGCCTTAAATTGTCACTCGATGGCTTCTCCAGCTGCCCTTATATGCCAAATTTGAGGCTCAGGGCAGCCTTAGGTCAATACGAACCCTAAACAGACGGACAAATATACATGGAGATGTGCCATCATTCCTTAACAGCAATCAAATTCAAACTCCTTCCATTACTATCCAACCCATTTACAACTGTGAATTTTCGAGTTAACCAACATTCTTTAACACAAACTTTTTTTTTCTTTCAGTTACCAGAAATGACTTCCGTAGAAACGAAGCATGGTGAGAATCCGTACTGTCATTTAGTGTTTCAGTGTGCCGGTATGGTTCTCGGTGCAGGGATCATGCTTGTTATCGCCATCTATGAACCAGATTTACTCTCCGCTCTCGATCGCCAATAGTTCCGTGCACAGAAATCGTGTCTTGTCTCAGCATTTGTTTATTAGAAGTGAGAAATGCTTTATTGGTGCGCTCTTAAAGGGCAAGTTGTTATTATTCCATGTATACTTCAGTGAAAGAATGTGGTATGAGGGTTAATGTCTACTGCCATCCTGGTTAATCCAGACGAACTCTGTGTGTGTGCTTGTATATCCAGATATCCAGACATATTTTATAGAGGACCAAATAGCTCTGTTGCTACAAACATCAATGTTATTGTTAAAACATTATATAACTGTATAATTTTTAAGGAGTTTTACAGAAAATATCCAAGGAAGTGGATAGTGAATTTTTTTGTTTTTGTTGTTGATGAAATACTCATGTATGTTTACAAGGAATCTTTTAGAAGAACTTTATTTTTGTACGGCAGACATTTTTCCAGTTTTACTTGCACTAAAATGAGAGAGGTTGGGTGGCTGAATGGTTAACACAATGGATCAGAAGGTCTGTCATTGAGTCAAGTGGTGTGGTGTTGATTCTCTGCTTGTACGTGACAAGGAGTTTTTTTCCGGGTTCTCTGGTTTCCTCCCACTGTTAAAGACCCCTACGCGTAAGCGAAATATTGAAATAAAATTGAACCATAAGTTAGTCCCGAAATAACCTACCGGTAGTTTGTGTCGAGTGGAGGTTAAAACTCATTCTCTGCACTAAAATGAGTTTAATCTACTGAACGGAATGTGGCCAGCCTGTATTTTATATATTAAAGTCTCAGATCGTCTTCTTTGATTGGCATTTAGTAATTAAAAAATATTAACACAAGGTACAATTTTATGGATACACAATTACTGAGTTTAATACTAAGCGATAAAGTTTAATGCTAAGCGTCGGGGGGTTGGATGGCTGAATGGTTAGCACATGCGCTGTATCATGAAGTCTGTCATTGAGTCAACTGGCGTGGTTTCGAATCCCGGGTTGTACGTGACAAGGAGTAGGGTCGTCTGTCGAACCTCGTGGGTTTTCTCCGGGTCCTCCTGTTTCTTCCGAATGCTAAAGACCCCTACGCGCAAGCGAAGTATGGAAATAAAATTGAACCATGTTAGTCCCAAAATGACCTAGTTTGTGTCGAGTGGACGTTAAACCCGATCTCTCTCTCTCTCTCGTTGAAATGTCACTTAGCATTAAACTCAGTAATTGTGTAACCATAAAATTGTACCTTGTGTTATCTGATATTCATTTCAGGGATGTTGAATCCCTTGCAAACTACCGGCATAGTATTGTGAGAGTTGAATCTCTAAATGGAATATCAGGCCAAAAATGCCGACATTCTGCATTGACTGTATAAGTATAAGTCAGTGCCCCCTATCAATTATCTACCATTGTTATTTTGATTTTGTTTTATAAGTTAGATGTTAAATTGTAAGATTAGATAATGAGCTGAACAGTTCTTGCTATAATAGTTAAAAAATAGATAATGAAAACGGAATATATTGAAACTTTTAGTCAAATTACTTCACTCTGAGCCTAGTTATCAGTGAATCAATTACAGTCATTGCTGCAGTTGTTATTATAATAAACAAAGTCTCGATTATCTATTTTTACGGTAACTTTATTAACCGCAAAACATATTTAAATATACTTAATATCTAAGCCATCCGATGGCATCAAGAGTTGATTATAGTCTTGTCATGTTGATTAATGTCTAATTATTATTTATATAACATTTGAAGCCTAATGAATGACCTGCAAGATCTAGGTCTTGAATAATGCGTGTTTAAATAATCTGTCATTAGATATCTTCCCAAAAATACACAAATAATGATCATTGACTTTAAAAATAAAAAAATATCTTAGAAGTTTTTATGAAGAAAATAAATGTAATTAATTCCCTTTTATCATATTCAAAAATAACCTTAGATTACAGAAGTTTAATTGAATAACTCTAAACTTGCTTGCTTGGATTCAAGGCATTACAGAAGATACAGAAATAGAAATTTAATTCAGAATAACTGTAAACTCAGCCAATTACAGTAAATCCTGGGTCTTGCCTGCTTTGATTCAAGGCATTGTTTAAGAAACTCTGCTGAAGTTTTTGTTTCAGCAGTATTCATTTTGAAAATATTTTACAATCTACATGCATAAAGAATCGGATAACAAAAACCAGCGAAGGAAGCATATATGTCATAGATGGATTGGCAGATATGTCTCAAATGGTTCATATCATTTTTGAACACTCTTTGCATAACTGTTAATTCACTGTAAATCAAAATCGATTTTTCTTACCGAGTAAGATTTACATTTCTATCTTTTTTTTTTTTTATATAAGCCACCTAAATTTTGGAACATATTTTACAAATTGCATGTAGATTGAAAATTGAAAGTTTGTAATATTGTTAATTATTCTAGCTTCATTTGGAAACAGACATTCAGAAATGTTCTTATCTCCCTTGGAGCATACAAAATGAAGTGCTTTTTGGACTTTGCAAGGAATGATTTGCGCTTTTGTTGCTTAAAACTTATGCATCTGCCAAAAATGCAAAAAAGAACAATACTCCTTTGACAAATGTCAAATATTGAATTTTATGGAAACCAAAAGTGCTTTATTTTAGTTATTTTTATTTTAACTGAAATGTATGGATTTACACATGTGCTGTAGTTATTTTATGCCCAATTTTTATTTAGAAATGTATTCTATGATAAACCCATTGTTACCTGAACAGCCTGAACCTGCTTGACACTACTGCTCCCTCTAGCCCCTCACAGTTCTGGGGGTTGGAGGCCGAATGGTTTAAAGTGTGCCATTGAGTCCAGTGGCGTAGTTTCGATTGCCCGCTCGACAAGGAGTATGACCATCTGTGCAACCTTGTGGGCTTTCTCTGGGTCCTACAGCTAAAGACCATATAAAATTGAACCTATATGTTAGTCCCGAAATGACCAAGTTTGTGTTGAGTGACTGCTAATCTCCATTCCCCCTTCCCACCCCCCACCCCCACCCCTACAAAAAAGTTTTGTGACTAGAGCAGTTTAGGGAGCAGTACTTTTGGATGGTTTGGACGATGGGCAACAATACTCTAATGTCAAAAATACAATTTCTCCCTAATTTTTTCTGGGAACTGCATGAAGTCGTCTATATTTATCTGTACTAGATGTTAAATGTACAATTGAATAGTCCCATACCTTCTTTAATTTATTGAAAATGTCAGAATTCTTATTTATATGTCTCTATAAAAAGTTAATGTGTAATTGAATGGGGTTTATAACGTTGAACTATTTACAAGTAGTACAAGCAAGGGAAAATGTCTAGTTATTCGGATGGGGCGGAAAACTGTCTGGGCAAAATTTCTCTCATAGCACATTATATGGCGTATGCCCATCTTCATTGAACTATTTACAAATACTCTGGGAGCTGCGTTAGCTTGCTAGCCTAGGAACGATGTATAGTCATTCGGATGGGATGGAAAACAGTCTGGGCAAAATTTCTCTCATAGCACACTATATGGTGTATACCCATCTTCATTAATATGATGTTAAACCCCATTTCATTTCACAAATACTCTGTGGTAATAATTTTGTATTTGACATTTAAACCTTTTTGTTTTTTTCACAAATAGATGTTACTGAGAATATAAAATGACGATTTTGTCAATATGTTTTCAGTATAAATCCATGCTTATTTCACTAGCCGAGGTATTATTGTAGACTAGCCTATTTTTTAAAATCAAATTCTGATTGAGAAGTGTATCAAATTATCAACGATAATTATTTTATATTTGTTATGTTTATGTTTTCAGCATTTAGTCAATAGTGTGCTTAGAAATGTGTTTAATTCTTCTAGCTACGAATGTTTCATATCCACTGATCCAATTATTTAGTATAAATTTCATTAGCACATGAAAAATAGTATATATTGGATGGAAATACAGGGGGTTTTCCCTATCTAGAGTGTGAACTGATTCTCGATTCATGTGAACTAGAGTACAATGTTGTTTTATGCACAGGATGCAACGCCATGGAATACAATTACTGTGGGTTTGTGACCTTTAATGTTATTAGCGAATTTTAAAAAAAAAAATTCTATCTCACTTATAGGCCCAAAACCAGGGCTCATTCTGTTGATCGCCAAAATCATAATTTTGGATACAAAAATTAAAGTAGCAATTAAAATTTGATTTTGGCGATAATTCTAGTTTTATCTTTCTGTGCCCCCTTAAAAGCAAAAGCAAACTGGTATACATATATATAAATATTTATTTTTGTATTGTAAGTGCATGATGTATGGTCGAAGTGCTTACATGATATTAAATAAAACGGTCTTGTGATGTTATAAATAAATATTGCTATTAAACACCATCTTGACCTTCTTTATTTCCCTTGGTAGTAGCGCCTCCCCCCCCCCCCCCCAATATTATACACCATCTTGACCTTGATTATTTCCCTTGGTAGTAGCGCCCCCCCCCCCCCCAATATTATACACCATCTTGACCTTCGTTATTTTCCTTGGTAGTAGCGCCCCCCCCCCCCCCAATATTATACACCATCTTGACCTTGATTATTTCCCTTGGTAGTAGTTGAGATATTTTCATCAGTCTGGACAATGTAGACTTTAGTTCTCTTGTATAAGCAGAGTCGGATTAAGCTTCCCCGGGGCCCTAAAATTGTCACTGGGACCCTTGTATCAACAACAATAAACGGGTATATTCTGGTCATTCTCCGTCACACTCACACAAATTCAATGTGTAGGTCAAGTATGTTAGATAGATTTATTTGGCACAAACATACGTACTGAATAAAATCATAAAATTATAAATTATATGCTTTATATAGAAATAAAATTGGGGGCATGGCCCATATGCTGTACTTGGTAACGAAAGGTTAATTTCACCTACACATTATTTTTATAAAATAAAAATATGGTTTTATCCAGACACCATAAAATACAGCTTCGAACTCCGGTCTCCATTTCCAGATGAAGACTGACGGGTTTGAGTTGTTTGAAAACGCATCACGTATATTGAGTTACTTGTTCGGCCCTAAGGTTGAGGAATTTGAGGGCCTTTAACGCAAAATTAAGCAGTTTTATTCTCCAAAATATAATAGAGATTGGCCCTTTAAGAACCTGGAAATTTTCCAATCAGAAGTTCCTGGCACCTCACTGTCATTCTGGAGAGGGTGAACACATTGCACTCGCTCACACTCGCCTTAATTCTGGTTATATTAGTTAACACCGTACGTAACTAAAAAGTAAGGCAGGGTGGTTCAGATTGAGTCAACGCCAGTCCATTGAAGGGAGATAACCCCTATGAGAATAAATTATAGGAATCCCGGAAAATATGAGAACACGTGCTTTCTATTTTGGCGGCAAACACAGATGGACGCCCAAGAATAATACTATAGGTGCAACTACATTTTTACAATTCCTTCTTTTAATTCAAACGTGTTCAGTTTCGGAATCTTTTAGGTTTGCTTAGAAGCTTCAACTTTAGGGCATTTTGTATAGAAAAATTACAACTTTGCGTGGCACGCCATTCTGATTAGGCTAATTCTGGATATTCTGGTACAAAGTGTTTGCGTCCCTTTGTATGAAGATTTAAAGGTAAGGTCAAACTTTTAGCACAGAAATACAAAATAATTTATTCCAAGAAGTTGATTTAACGATCATGCGAGTGAATGTCAAAGAATCAAAATCCGTATGTAAACTGTTGTTCTGTCTGGGCAATGTCTTTTTTTATTGACAATCCGTCTTCATTAACCCAATATTCACTATTTTGAATGGATCTGCGCATTGTCCACAGTAATTCAGATCACCATTTGAAAGAGGTTTGGCAGATGTCACATTTTGAACAAGCACGTTAGCCAGGCCCGGATCCAGGGGGGGAGGCAGGGGGGGGGGGCGGGGGCGGTGCCCCCCCCCCCCTCAGCCCCAGTGAGACTGGTCATCACTGTTCAGACCAGCACCTGCAGCCAGCAATGGGATTCCCAGATTTTAGTTTCTGTTTAATGAGGCCACGACGAAGACTCTGGAGACTACTCCAAACCACTAATGCATGCGGCACTCTGATGATTACCCTTTGCTCCAATGTATCCCCAACCCCCTCAACAAAATCCTGGATCCGGGCCTGGTAGCTATGGAAGAAGAAAAAACTTAGGACTACAAGGTTATAAATAATAAACTGTACATAAAATAAACAAACATACATATATAAAATAAATACTTACAATATAGTCAAGTTGTGTGGTTTCAATTCTCCATTTCCCTTCCTCCATTTATTCACCATTGAAACACTACTGATTACGAATAAATTAATAAATTTTATGGAATCAAAGATGTCAAACCTTAAACCTTTTACAATGTATGTTCCAGATGCCATAAAAGCCATCCAAACCTTACCTTTTACAAAACCAATTTTATGTTCTGCAGACTTGTTTTGCAAAGTTTGATAAAAACTTCTATCCAAAAAAAACAAAACAAATTCAGTTTTCCTTTGGTATTCTAAAAATCAACTCGCAATTTTTACAAAACCAATTTTATATTCTGTAGACCTATTTTGCAAAATTTAATAAAACTTATATCCAACAGGACAATTCGATTTTCCTTTGGTATTCTCAAAATCAACTAGCAATTTTTCCTCTGAAATCTGGTACGAAGTTTAACATGTCTACGAAAAGAAAAGAAAAAGCTCTTCAAAACTTCTTTAAAGTCGTAGACAAACAAATTCATAAATCTTGACATCACCAAACAAAACATAATGTGTTTATTTTTATTGTGCAGATCATCAACCAGCTTTAGATACATTAAAATACAATTATGGCACTAAAAATGGCTAACAAAAATCTGGACAAAAGAAGTAGATTAGTTTTTCAGAGAAAGACTATTTGTTGTTAGTAAGTTGTGAAACATCTTTTTTCTCTTGTTTCATATATATGTGATGTTTTTTGTAACAGTTACTTAGAAACTTGAGATGATAGAATTGGATGTTGATAAGATCTGATCAGATATGCGTAGAGTTTTGTACCTTCAGCAGTGATATTAACAGCTTATTGTTGGATGATGTTTTACCATCAAATGCGTACATTTTCTCGTATCTGTTGCCAATCTTGATGTTAAATACAGGCACGATGCATTTTATTCTGTTGTTGGATGAAAATGTTTTGCTGTATGCCTCTCGTTATCACTAGTATTTAGAAATTTGGTGACAAAAATCGAACATTCCTGTCAGTCAAAAACAACAATACAAATAGAAATTCTGCCTGTTCTCCTTTATCTATAGACTTGGGGGTTGGGTGGCCAAATTGTGTAACCAGTGCGCTGTAGATCATCTCTGTCATTGAGTCGACTGCAGTGGTTTCAATTCTGAGCTTGTATGTGACAAGGAGAAGTTTCGCTTTCCCAAACACATGGGTTTTCTCCCCCTGCTAAAGACCCTACGAGCAAACAAATTATTAAAATAAATTTGAACCATATGTTAGTCCCAAATTTACCTAGCCATGGCGAATGGACTGTTAAACCCTATCTCTCTCTGTTTTTATCTACAAACCAGGTAATCTGTTTTTTCAAGCTTGCTTTTACTGCTTAGCTACACAACACTTAGAAAAAGTTGAATAAAGTGTCACAAATCCCGCTGAAATCAGCACACATCATCATTCCGTGAAAAATCGACAATCCCGATCGTGCATTTTTCAGACAATATCTCACTTCCCAGATTAAAATGTACTAAAATAGTAGATAATCTACCTGTATGCATTCAATCTGACATAGGGATGGGATGAAGTTGTCGTGGGTACAAATTGTCACATTGGAGATAGGATGTAGTTGTCTTGGGTACAAATTGACACATTAGGGATAGGTTGAAGTTGTGTTGTGTACAAATTGTCACATTGGGGATAGGTTGAAGTTGTTTTGGGTACAAATTGACACATTGGGAATAGGATAAAGTTGTTTTGGGTACAAATTGTCACACTGGAGATAGGATAAAGTTGTCTTGGGTACAAATTGTCACACAAGATCTTACATATACAGTCCTCTGGTGAAAACAATGAACTTATTTCACTATTTAAAGTATACTGAAAACTGAGCTGATATATAGAGAATCTCCTACCAGTCTTTTTTTATATCAAAAAATATCAACACAAGTTGATAAAGTAACAAAAAAGACGAGTAGGAGATTTTATTTATCACCCAATCCCTTCTTACATGCACAAGTATAATTCTTTTACTGAACATTACCGCGTAGTGATACATTATTTTTTGACAGCAATTCAACCAATGCAAAGTCCTTTATATTGACCCAGTGTTTCCATCAAGGTCAATTGAATAACAATAGTTCATTTTTGATAAAAAAAAAAGTTACTTTTAATAAGAAATGAACTGTTCTTTGAAAATAAAAAAAAGTAGTTCCTTTTCAACTGACCAATCAAATTCATGTACAGCGATATCTCCTAAGGAGATTATGAAATATATCACATATCTACTGTAGAAAGTATTATTGGGTGATAAAAGACGATGTTAATGATTCACAGGTTTTAATTACTCATTGTTTGGTCCAGAAATGATATAATGAAAACCTACTTTCATTTGTAATACATTTTAGGGGAGCCGTGGTGAACAGAACAGTAGGACATTAAAACAAATTTCATTTCATTTCTATTCCCAAAAGGTGCAGAAAAGTGGGACATTAGACTAAACCCATTTCATTTCATCTATATTTTATGGGGGTTGGATGGCCGAATGGTTGGTGTGTGCGCGTTCTATCATAAGGTCTGTCATTGAGTGAACTGGCGTGGTTCCAATTCCCCGGTTGTACGTGACAAGGAGTAGGATTGCCTGTCCAACCCAGTGGGTTTTCTCCGGGTCCTCCCACTGCTAAAGACCCCTACACGCAAGCGAATTATTGAAATAAAATTTATGTTTGTGTAGAGTGTATGTTAAACTCTCTCTCTCTCTCTCTCTCTCTCTCTCTCTCTCTCGCTCTCTCTCTCCCTCTGATCAGAATTTCCCTCTTTGGACACTACATTGTGGATACCTGTCTTCATTAGCCCAGTTGGTGCAGAAAAGTAGGACATTAAACAAAACCCATTTTATTTTCATGTTTATATATTTCAGATTGGCCAAGAAATCAGAAATGATATAATGAAAAACTACTTTCAACTGGTATATATTTTAACACTAGAGTATGTGTATTTGTATATATATATGTTTATAAGTGTGTCCACAAGTTGTTTAAGATGTCTGACATTTCACTCCTGGTGTGAATGACTTTCTCTGTATTGTCATTAAATTACAGACACGTGTTTACATTAGACTCTGCAAAATAAATGATTTTTTTATCGTCTGCTGTCATTGAAACAGATTGCAGTTTAAAAAAACAAAAAAATTAATCCATTCGTTTCAAACTGAGTGAACAAAGGTGTCTGCGCCTGAGAAAATTACTTTTTTCTTGGTAAAATTTATAATGTGCCCATTTAGAGACTAAAGTTTGGCTTGAAAAATTAATTTGTCTATTCTGATTTTCTTGATAAAGT
This sequence comes from Patella vulgata, assembly GCF_932274485.2. Taxonomy (NCBI): domain Eukaryota; kingdom Metazoa; phylum Mollusca; class Gastropoda; family Patellidae; genus Patella; species Patella vulgata. The sequence continues at coordinate 10,747,123 of NC_065883.2, forward strand.
CTGTATTGTGCACATACATTTTACTTGAACTGAAATTTGATTTTTCTCAATTTTTATATAGAGGGACGAACTTTAAAGTTTAAAAAAAATTTCATTGCAGATTTTCTTATAATTGGAGACAAACATCAGAGTTGACTGTTTCTCCACATGCTTTTTCCAGCCTTTGGTTTGCTTGAAGTCTCTATGATTCTCTTAATCGCCACCTTATTTTGAATTGAAAACTGCCAGAGGTTTACATGCCATCATGACAAGTGGGTAAACATGACCGATCCATAACATGCTATGCAAGTAGTTAATATTTGTCCCCCGCCTTTCGAAGAAAGCAGGGGACTATTAAAATGGGTTCGTCCGTCTGTCTGTCTGTCCGTCTGTCTGTCCGTCTGTCTGTCCGTCACACTTTTTGGGACACAATAACTCTCTTCCTAATTGAGCTAGAATGTTCAAACTTGGTGTATGTGTTTATTAGGTCAATGCCTTGATGGAGTTCGAAGATGAGCATTTTCCGCTTAGGGTAAGCAGAGATAAGCAATTTGATTGGTTGATACTTTGGGGCACGATAACTCTCTTCCTAATTGAGCTAGAATGTTCAAACTTGGTGTATGTGTTGATTAGGTCAATGCCTTGATGGAGTTCGAAGATGAGCATTTTACGCTTAGGGTAAGCAGAGATAAGCAATTTGATTGGTTGATGCTTTGGGACACGATAAGTAATACCTTGACTAAGTTTGATAATGAGCATTTTCTGCTCAGGGTAAGCAGAGCGATACGCAATTTGATTGGTCGAGACTTTGGAAAACAATAACTCTCCTACTTTGATTGTCCCCCGCCATTCGAAGAAAGCAGGGAACTATTAAAATGGGTTTGTCCGTCTGTCTGTTTGTCTGTCTGTCCGTTCCGCTTATGGTAAGCAGAGATAAACAATTTGATTGGTTGATCTTCGAATTGAGTAAATGTTCATGCTTATTGTCCCCCGCCTTTCGAAGAAAGCAGGGAACTATTAAAATGGGTTCGTCCGTCTGTCTGTTTGTCTGTCCGTTCCGCTTAGGGTAAGCAGAGATAAACAATTTGATTGGTTGATGCTTTGGGACACTATAACTTTAGTTCTAATTAAGTAGATAAACAATTTGATTGGTTGATGCTTTGGGACACTATAACTTTAGTTCTAATTAAGTGAGAGTGATGAAACTTGGTGTATAGTTTCATTACAGTAATACCTTGACTAAGATCGATAATGAGCATTTTCTGCTCAGATTAAGCAGAGCGATAAGCAATTTGATTTGCTGAGACTTTGGAACACAATAACTCTTCTTCGAATTGAGTTAAAATGTTTAAAATTGGTGTGTATGCTTATTGTCCCCCGCCTTTCGAAGAAAGCAGGGGACTATTAAAATGGGTTCGTCCGTCGTCTGTTTGTCTGTCTGTCCGTCACACTCCTTCGAATTGAGTTACCCATAAATCGTACATTCCAATAAAATCGTATTCAATATTTAATTTTAACAAACCTTTTCACATATCACAGAAATGTAAAATAATATTCGGGGAAATTTGACCGTTGATATCTAGGAAATACCTGTTAGCAGACACAGCGTGTACAAATTGTAGCCTGGGAGTGGGAGCAGTTTATTAATAGATACATTTGGTACCGTAGTTGTGTAACCAAGGTAGCCTATTCTATAAATAGCGATAGAATGAGTGACAAATAGAATGCCGATAAACCATGAAACAAAATATTCTATGTCATAGTATTTGGTTTTGTGCATAAACAGCTTTATACCGAAGACAACATATTAAAAATAGTAAGTCTACTAAGTGATGACGTCGAGTGAATAATAAAATAAATTAAGCGTCACAAATAGAGCGCGTGCTTTCGCCGTAAAACGGTGTCGTCTGCTAGAAAGACAAAACGTGATTTATCATCACCCAGTTGTGCAAACGAAACGTCTTTATACAAACTTTTCCTTTTTATAAGCTCGTTTATATAGTTTATGCTTTAGTTCTTGAAGAAGCTTTCCAATGTATTACCCCTGTAATTCCTCCTCTTTTATCTGTACAATATTTTCGAAAAAAATGAAACGAAATCCACTTATGTATACATTTAGGTTACATTATAGCCTACATGTCCCGACTCAACTTGCCACATTACATGTCATAATATTATAACCAGGTATTGATAAAAGCATCAATTGAGCAATTCCAATACAATCCAATACAATGAATATAGGCAAGGTAAATAAACAAATAAATGGAAAAAACAAATTGAAAAAGAAACTATTATAAATTAATTAAATATGTAGTATGCAATAATGAATTGACATTTAATGACAGAAAGAAAACAGTGAACTTTGCACAACTTGCAGCAAGATGGAAAATAGACCCGTTGATACAACCAAACTCTAGATCTGTAGGCATAGAGCATGTTTTCCCCTTAATATGCTATAATTATTCCATCAAAAACATTGTATGCTTAGACTATAAGTAAAGATATACTGTTTGATTGTTCAATACTTTGTAAAAGATAATTTGTGATAAATTTATATGTGTCCTCTAATTATTTTCCTATTTCGGCGGGGGACATCAGCCTCACTGTTGGCTTGTTTAGTCATATTTTGATATTTAAAGGAGCTAAGTCTCAAACTAATATTCGAAATTAAAAAAATGAATTAGAGGGTAAGTGGGTAAACATGACCGATCCATAACATGCTATGCAAGTAGTTAATATTTTAGTCATATTTTGATATTTAAAGGAGCTAAGTCTCAAATTAATATTCGAAATTAAAAAAATGAATTAAAATTCAATATTAATCAATTCCAATCAATTTTAATCAGTTGTTATCTTGCCATGAAACTATAGGATCCTAATATCCAATATTTAAGACACAATGAACATTTTATTATTAGTACACGAGATGTGTACCCTTTTGTTTCGGGTGCCATTTTGTAATGAACAAATAAAAACATATCCTACCACACAATTTGGAAGAAATTAGTAAAGGCTGATTCACAAACGACAAAATAATAATTCTAAAAATGTGTAAAATGCACTAATCAGGCATAAATGACTGCTGTTCAATTTAAACTGTTCACTTATTTCACCAAATATAATTGATTAGAAATTACAATATTTACATACATTCATATTACATTAATATGTGCTTTTAGAACCATTTTTGTCTATTTCAAGGTTCCAAAAAATAGAACCATACTCCCTTTAATGTTTGTAATTGTGATACAGGCCAGAGTTCTCAATGCATTAATAAGGAAAGTAATAATATCTCTTTTTATAACATATCAGGTTTTTGAAAATAGAGCCATACACCCTTTAAAGTTTGCAATCATGATACAGAACAAAGTTCTCAATGCATTAATAAGGAAAGTAATAATATCCCTTTTTATTACATATCCGATTTTTGAAAATAAGGACTGAGCACGTGCTTACCATTCGGCCATCCTAGCCTCCTTTTTGAAAATAAGGACGGAGCATATCTCACTTTGAATAAAATATCTAAAGTGAAGTGTTGTAAAGAAAACAAAAGTTTGTTTGAATGAGATAATGATCATTGAACTAATGTCTTTATACCATTCACCTTGCTATTCTAGTGAATAAACATTGATGTTTATCACACCACCAGGTGCTTGAGTAAAAAAAACGATAACTACTATAGAAACCATTTTATTTGGCAGAAAAAAGAACTTAGCACATTGTAAACTATCTAACAGCAAATTAAACATCTTAAAGAGGAACAGCTATGCTAGATCTAAAGGATTCACATCTATAGATCTTAAACAAAGAGAGAGAGAGAGAGAGAGATGGGATTTAACGTCCTCTCGACACAAGCTAGGTCATTTCAGGACTAACACATGGTTCAATTTTATTTCAATAATTCGCTGGTGCATAGGGGTCTTTAGCAGTGGGAGGAAAGCGGAGGACCTGGAGAAAACCCACAGGGTTGGACAGGCGACCCTGCTCCTTGTCATGTCAACCAGGGAATCAAAACCACACCAGTTGACTCAATGACACGCACATGCTAACCATTTGGCCACTCAACGTCCCAACAAAGAGACAAAGCTGTTTGAAGAGGAACAGGGTTTAAAACATGAATGCACAAAATTAGAGAGGAACAGATTCGTAGGATCTTAAAGAGACGTGGTTGTGCAAGTTCTTAAATCAAAAGATCTAAAAGATACATAGCTAGTGTAAAATGTCAAATCTTAAAAAGAAATGAAATGGGGTTTAACGACCTACTGTTTTGTTCTAATGTACAGCTAATGTAAGATGTTAAATATACAGCTAATGTACGATGTTAAAAATATATAGCTATATAATGTAAGATGTTAAATATACAGCTAATGTACGATGTTAAAAATATATAGCTATATAATGTAAGATGTTAAATATATTGCTAATGTAAGATGTTGAAAATATACAGCTAATGTAAGATGTTAAATATATACAGCTAATGTAAGATGTTAAAAATATACAGCTAATGTAAGATGTTAAAAAATATACAGCTAACATAAAATGTTAAATATACAGCTAATGTAAGATGTTAAATATACAGCTAATGTAAGATGTTAAAAATATATAGCTATATAATGTAAGATGTTAAATATATTGCTAATGTAAGATGTTGAAAATATACAGCTAATGTAAGATGTTAAATATATACAGCTAATGTAAGATGTTAAAAATATACAGCTAATGTAAGATGTTAAAAAATATACAGCTAACATAAAATGTTAAATATACAGCTAATGTAAGATGTTAAATATACAGCTAATGTAAGATGTTAAAAAATATACAGCTAACGTAAAATGTTAAATATACAGCTAATGTAAGATGTTAAATATACAGCTAATGTAAGATGTTAAAAATATACAGCTAATGTAAGATGTTGAAAATATACAGCTAATGTAAGATGTTAAATATACAGCTAATGTAAGATGTTAAAAATATACAGCTAATGTAAGATGTTAAAGATTCACAGTTAATGTAAGATGTTAATTTAGGAATTGAAATATCGGTCAACTAGCTTTGTGTCTGTTCTCAAGCGGAGCTAGTTGTAGACAGACAGCATACATTTAGTATGCTCCTTAAGTTGTTTTATTAAATAGCTGAAACAATCAATAACATTCTTCATTTGAGGATTTATGTGGAGCTGTTGGTCAGTTTATTTTTAGTCAAGGGAGCCACGGTGGCTAGGTGGTTAAGACGCTGGCTCGCTAGCCTGGAGGTTGGGTGTTCGATCCTTGCATTGGCCGAGAAAGTTCACCTGGATTTTCCAACGTGGTTTCCCCTTGTTAGTGGTGCAGAACGGAGGGCCTGACAAGGACAGCTGTCTAGTCCTTCGGATGAGATGAAAAACCGAGGTCCCGTGTATACATTGGAATGCACATACAAGATCCCTTGGCAGTTGGAATTCGATATAAGAGTAGGCGATAGTGTCGCTGCCCGTTCAAAATTTCCCTCATAGCACACTGTATGGCGTATGCCTGTCTTCATTAGTCCAGTATAGGAGCAGAACAGTAGGACGTTTAACCCCATTTCATTTCATTTCATTTTTTAGTCAAATGGAATAAAATTGGGTTTAACTTTCTACAGTTCTGCATCGACTGGGCTAATGAAGACAGAATTATGCCATCCGATGTGCTATGGGTGCAGTTTTGCCCGGGCAAGGACACTGCAGCCTACTATTATATCAAATTCCAACTGTCAGGTGTTCTTTTACGTACACGACAACGGGTAATCCAGTCTTCATAATCATACTTGAGAGTTAATTAGTTTGCTCATTTAGAAATTGATATTACAGACACTTTATCGAATTTGAAAGTGTATAGTATTGTTTATTTTAATAGAGGTGCCAAAACCTTTTGAAAGCATGATGTTTATACCAAATTCTAATTTTGAATAAACTTGAACTTTTTATTAGGTTTTGAAAGTAGTGCGGGAATTATCATTATAATAACGACCATATCTACTGCCGACTGGTCGCCTGCTGTTTTATGATATGTACTTGTACTTTATTGGATTTCTGTGTCAGTTTATTCATATCATAAGAAGAGTTGTCGATATATTCCAAGTACCTGCGGAGATGTCGATATATCTTACCTACATGTGGTGTATTTATCTATACCTAGCATTTTATATTAGCTGTATAAGTATAGAACATAGAAAAACATGTTTTGTTCTTTCTGTTTGAATGGCTATCGCTGAGGACCTCACATCACCATAACACACACGTGGACATCCTCGACTTAAAACCGTGTAAGCCAACAATACAGATGCTTCAATCATTTTGATATTTAACAGTTGTAGATGATCTCTTGATTTCAAAAGAGAATATAAATGACCAGATTAGTTTCTTCTGGCACCGTCTCAAAACAAACCTTTTATGTAAAGAAGATCCAGCTTCTAATTTTCTAAATATTGATGGCGGGGGGAGTGGCAGAATGGTTAACGTGTGTGTTTGATCATAAGGTCTGTCATTGAGTCAAGTGGTGTGGTTTCAACCTCCCGCTTGTACGTGACAAGGAGTAGGGTCGCCTGTCCAACCTCATGGATTTTTTCCCGGTCCTCCAGTTTCTTGTAACAGGAAGTAGGGTCGTCTGCCTACCTTGTGGGTTTCTTCAGGTCATCTTGATTGACAGTCCTTTGTTCAATCCTGGTTTTGACAGAGAAAGCTCCTTATAATTTTTCACCGTGGTGCAGGACAGGGGACCTGTCAAGGAACAGTGTCTAGGCGTTTGGAAGTGTCGAAAAACTGGGGTTACTTGAAGACGTTGGCTTGAATGTAAGAAAAAACTTAGTAGATGACATGTGATAAAAAGAAGGCGGAATTGCTGCTTCCCGCCTTTATGGGCTGAATTTCCCTCATAGCAAACAGCATGGCAAATCCCCGTCTTTTTTAACCAGTTGGTGCACAAAAAAAGGAAAATGAAATGAAATGAAATGGAGTTTAACGTCCTACTGTTCTGCTCCTAACCTGGGCTAATGAAGATGGGCATACGCCATACAGTGTGCTATGAGGGAAATTTTGCCCGGACAGCGGCACTGCGGCCTACTCTTATATCGAATTCCAACTGTCAAGGGATCTTTTACGTGCCCCTCCGTCCTGCATCACTGGACAAGGGAGAACCACGCCTGAAAATCTGGATGAACACACCAAAAAAAAAAAAAAGAAAGTTAACCCCATTTCATTTCATTTTATATTATATACATAATACAGTGATTTATATACTAGTAAGTTTTGCATGGTAAACTTGCATTTGGATGCCAGTAGGCCTATATACTTTTAATTGTAAAAGCATTACTTATTTATAACCTGAAAAAGAACCAGAGAAATGATTTGCTATTCATTCTTGTTATTCATCTCACAAATACAAATAGATTTCTACAGGTATTGTGTTTGTAAAGGTAAATACATTATTTTTCTCAACATAACAATATTTAATTGCGGATTTCTTTCAACGGCCATGACAACACAACAAAGATAATGCAGAAAACAATGGTGTCTATTCGCAAACAATGATAATACGGAATATCTTGCATCACTTTGTGACGCAGTATGGCATCCTTCCAGGCCTTCACAAAGCATTCTTAGACTTAAGTTAAGAATTTACTCAAAATTGTTCGTCTTATTTTAACTAAAATATTACCCTTTATAAAACTGCTGTTTTAATGTATCAAATACATCAATAAGAAACTATATGCAAATGTCTGTGTTTCTGAATCAACCACATTTCTCATAAACAGTGATCTAAAGTTGAGTAAATTCCTAACTTAAACATACATTATGCAAGAGCTAAATCTGTCCATTGCAGATCTTTCTTTAGGCCTAAAGTGTTATCTAAATTATTAATTAGACATTAATTAACCTATCCAGACAATAATCAACTCTAGATGGCATTGCTAGCTTGTGATCTTTAGTGGATTGTGAGCCGATTTACTGCATAACTTTCCTTCACGATTTAACGATTAAATGGATAATCGCGACTATGCTGTTTATCATACTAACTTTAGTAATGATGATCAAGGCTAGCCAGAAATTTCAACCGCTTAGTTCTCGGTTCATAGTGGATCAATTTGAATGAAATTTTCAGCAAATTGCCTTTACATAATCTAGTGTTTAACTATTATAGTGAGAACTGCCAACTCGTTATCAAATCCCCCATAATGTATCTTTAAGTCTTCGAATGCTTTGTAAACTCGAGGCCAGATTTATGATTTCTATTTTATTTTAAAGGCACTGATCACAATTTTGGGGGTTTTAAATCTGGAAATGAAATGGTGATTAATGTCCCCTTTATAATCCTAATATTCCAAGCCGGGAGGGGATCACAGTGGCTAAGTGGGTAAGACCCTGCATTGGCCGAGAAAGTTCATCCAGATTTTCCGGCGTGGTTTCCCCTTGTCAGTGATGCAGGACAGAGGGCCTGACCAGGACAGTTGTCTAGTCGTTTGGATGGAACGAAAAACCGAGGTTCCGTGTACACATTGGTGTGCACGTACAAGATCCCTTGGCAGTTGGAATTCGATATAAGAGTAGCTCGTAGTGCCGCTGCCCGGGCAAAACTTCCCTCATAGCACACTGTATGGCAGATGCCTGTCTTCATTAGCCCAGTTTAGGAGCAGAACAGTAGGATGTTAAACCCCATTTCATTTCATTTCATTTCCAAGCCGGGAGATGATCTCTTTTATCCGTAACTGAAATGAAATGGTGATAAAGCTGCCCTTTTTAAACCAATGAAATCCAAGCTAGGAGATTATCTCCCATTAATATTTAGATTTTATTCTCTTCATTAAAAATGAGTGCATTTTAGCGTTGATTTAAGTCTTCAAAATTTGCTATTTTCAAAAAAAGGTGCCTTTTATCATTTCATTAATAGTCAATGTGCATTGATACATTTATTCCTTCAAGTACATACTGTATGATAGCATGCAACATTTTAGCATTAAGATTCTACTTCAAAATGCCATTAGACAAATGAAATCATGCACAAGGAAGTTATGTAGCGATAGAACTGTTTTAGAGCTTGTAAAAGAATGTATGAGGACTTTTTGAATGTGTGAAACACAGGGGTTGATGTACTAGGAATTTTACACAATATCAATCGACTATACACAACAGAAAAAAAACATAACATGCAACTGAAAAGAATTGCTGTTTTTTTTGCTTTTTTAGTAGCAAAAATATCATTTATTTTGTCAATTGTTGATCTTTTTGCTTTCACTCTCAGGTTTGTGTTTTCCTTATTTTCCATCATAGTTTTTTCCAGAATTAGAGATGGCACCCTTGATCTGTATGCCCTTTACTAGTCTTGGTGATAGGCCTAAAACAAGATTCTTAACCAAGTCATTATAGGTTGACATTTTGTATGTGTTAAAAGCAATGACAGTTTGTCAAATATCATTCTTCATACTAGTGATTATTCTTACACATATGTTGGAACTCAACCAAATAGACATTTTTTGCCATTTGTGATATTTATATCAAGTGGCCCAGAATTTTTTTTTACCTATATATAATTAACAATTCATTTGTTGTACAATATGGATGTTGTCTAGTTGTTTGGATGGGACGAAAAATGAGGTCCTGTGTACAGTATTTTACCTATATATCATTAACAATTTATTTGTGGTACAATATGGATGTTGTCTAGTCGTTTGGATGGGACGAAAAACGAGGTCCTGTGTACAGTATTTTACCTATATATCATTAACAATTCATTTGTGGTACAATATGGATGTTGTCAAGTTGTTTGGATGGTACAAAAAACCGAGGTCCCGTGTACACATTGGCATGCACGTAAAAGATCCCATGGCAGTTGGAATTCGATATAAGAGTAGGCCATGGCACCGCTGTCCGAGCAAAACTTCCCGCATAGCACACTGTATGGCGTATGCCCGTCTTCAGTTGCCCAGTCAGAGCAGAACAGTAGGACGTTAAACCCTATTTCATTTACAACATGGATGTGTGACAACCTCACTCCAAAATGCAGGTCGACTGCCCTAATAGTATTACTAGCTAGAGTACGAGTTTTAAATCAGAATATCAAATCAAGTTTTGTCAGACTGAGAAGTCACATCACTCTCACCGCCACCGTTGAATAAAAGAACTATAAACTTGAAACAAATAACTCACAGTTAGATGTAACTTGGTTCTTGAAATACAATTAGTCTAAATAGTTATTTTCTTCTTTCTGTGTGCGGGGTTGGATGGCCGAATAGTTAGCGCGTGTGCACTGTATCATAAGGTCTGTCATATTGAGTCAACTGTGTCGCTTTTTCAACCTCATGGGTTTTCTCTGGCTCCTACATTTTTCTCCCACTGCTAAAGACCTATACACGCAAGCGAATTATTGAAATAAACTGAATCATGTGTTAGTCCCGAAATGCCATAGTTTGTGTCGAGTGAACGTTAACCCCTTTTCTGACTCTCACTTTCTGTGTGTATTTTGCAATTATTTAAAAAGTAAATTTCATCCTCTACCTCTAGGTATATTATACATAAACCATCTAATATATCTTCATGTTATATCCAGAAAGTTGAGATATAAATATAGTTCCTGAAATTTAGATAAGATATTGGTTTATTTCATGAAAACATTCAGCAGACAGAATGGTAGAAATCTGGTACAAGCTGTGAACTTCTAGATAAAACATTTAATGTTTTTGAATCTCATATTTTCAAGTTATAGATACTATAATTTTTTTTTTTTTTTAATGCTCCAAATGTTTCCGTGGCTTCGATAGGAGCTGGGGTGCAAAACACTTAAATTTGCAACCAGTAACTGAAGTTACACTTTGAGGTGGAAGGTGATATTAAAACCCTAGTTATAGTTTACAAAGAGAGAGGGAAGATAGGTTATTTGGGAACAAAAAGTCGGGTTGTCTGGCCACTGGTTGATTTTCTATTGGTTTTGGTCCCCTTGGAAGGACTCTTACACAAGTGAATTATTGACATAAAATAAGCCATATGTTAGGCACAAAATAACTGAGCCGTCCCCCTTCAAAGAAAGCTGAATGATATATTGACATTGTCTGACACTAATTGGTAACTAGATGATTTGTACTAGGGTCCTTCTAATGACTATCATATAAAAATGTGAATGAAATGATCTTATATATATAACCATACTAAATACAATACAAGGGGGTGTTGTAACGTTATCAATCTGAGGAATGTGGGGGTGGGGTGGGGAGGGGGCTTCCAAGTGCGCATGAATAAACATATCTATATTTACGTAACTCCTTTATAAGCAGATTTGACAATCAATTCGGAACACTTTTATAATATATTTTCAAATTTTAAACAAGATAAATAAGATAGATCCTCACATTTTGGAGGGTTTGGATGGCCAAATTGTTAGCACCTGCACACTGTATCATAAGGTCTGTCATTGATTCAACTGACGTGGTTTCGATTCCCCGCTTGTACATGACAAGGAGTAGTGTCACCTGTCCAACCTCATAGGTCTTCTATGTCTTGGTCCTCCGCAAGCGAATTATTGAAATAAAATTGAACCATATGTTAGTCCTGAAATGACCTTGTTTGTGTCGAGTGGTGTTAATCTCTCTCTCTCTCTCTCTCTCGCTTTCATTTTGTTATTCAATTTACAATGTTTATAGCTCTCAGGGGGGTTTCTCCGGGTCCTCTGGGTTCCTCCCACTGCTAAAGACCCCTATGCACAAGCAAATTATTGAAATAAAATTAAACCATATGTTAGTCCCGTAATGACCTAGTTTGTGTCCAGTGGAGGTTTACCCCCATCTCTCTCTCTCTCTCTCTCTCTCTCTCTCTCTCATTTTGTTATTCGATTTACAATGTTTACAGCTAACTAGTAATTAGATGTCCTGTAAAACCTGTTCTGTTTTCGTCCATTTGTAGTGATATTGTAAACCAGTTAAAAACAAGAGGTACATATGTATGTATGGATCTGATTTATCATTTAATTTGTTTAATAGACATTCTATATACCCCACTGTGACTTATTTAATAGATATTCTATAACACCCAGGCTGTACACTTCCTGGTGAGGTTTCACTGATCCACAAACAGTTAAGTGTAAAAGATGAACTAGACTCGCTGGAATCTAGATACTGGTACATGCGTAAAATTAGACCCAAGTGGTTTTTAAATCATGTTTTGTGTAACTGAGAAACAAGACTTTGGGCCATTAGGTTTTTCTGCTCGGCTTCCTGCAAATCAAAGCATCATCATCACCATCTGTTTTATTGCGAAGTTTATTCTTCCCGTCCAGAAAAACTCAACTCTTGTAACATTAGCGGTGTTGAAATGGTTTAGGACGAAAGAAATGGTAAACTAGTCTACAATAGATGTATGATAGTCGCTACACAGGGGCAAACAGATGGATACTGTAAGGCTCTTGCATAACATCTTTCAGGAATGTTTTTGGCGCTCTCGTCTGCATCTAGCCCCCATTAGCGTCTGCTGAAAATATCAGCATCTTGTTATTTGAAGAGTGAACAAATTTCTACACGAGAATTTCTTGCTCTATCAGTGATTGAATCGGTTATAAATTTAGCTTAAATGACGTTTAAATTACCACCCCTCGTCACTAGTACCGATTCCACGATTTTGGTGAAAGAATGTCTTTGAAATAAGGCTGCACCTTGCATCATGGCATTTCTTTCAGGAAAACATGTCAGAAAACTGTTAAGTGTTTTGGGTACACGTTTAAAAACTGGCATAGAATCTGGAATTCTATTTGCTGATAACAATCGTGGTAAAAAGTCAATATGATTACACAATTCCAAGACAAATGAAGGTTGTTAAAAGCAGAAAAATTACCAGGAACACAAAAATTAAAAAAGTTCCTAATGGTTGTAGAGATATTGATGTGTCAGTATGGAGTTGACAGACAAAGGTGTATTATTTTTTTTAAACTTGTCAGGTCTAATTTGTAATGGATATGTTATGAGTTGCTGTTTTTTCGTGATAAAAGCTTAATGTTCTACCAATATACATGACATTTTTTCGATGAATTTAAACATACATTATGCAAGAGCTAAATCTGCCTATTGCAGGTCTTTCTTTCGGCCTGAAATGTTATCTAAATTATTAATTAGACATTAATTAACTTATCCAGACCATAATCAACTCTCGATGGCATCGCTAGTCTGCAATATTTACTGGATTAGAATCTGTTCTTCTGTTTCTGATTAAATCAGAAAATGGATAATTGAGACTATGTTTTTTTATCATACCGACTTTAGTAATGATGATCGAGGGATAGGCCAAAATTCCAATCACTTAATTCTCGGTTCATAGTGGATCAATTTGACTGAAATTTTCAGCACATTGCCTTTCCATTATCTAGTTTGTAACTATTATAGTGAGAACTGTCATCGCTTTATCTAATCTCCCATAATGTATCTTTAACATTAGTGTAATTTTGTTGTTGATTTTAACAAGACATTGGTATATATTTTACTTTATTTTAGCAAGTATGTATTATTTTAGTAATGGCTGTCAATCTGAGTAATGGTTTGTTAAGGTTTCTATGTGTATATTTTTCGAAACAGAGCAGGAAGTGTTTCAGTGTATACGTCGGAGAAGGGGGGGGGGGCATTGTATAAATTCAAAGGAAGGAAGAGAGTTTCATTGTATAATTTAGGGAGAGCGAGAGAGGAATGGGGGTTTAACATCCACTCGACACATACTAGGTCATTTCTAGACTAACATATGGGAGGAAACCAGAGGACCCGGAGAAAACCTACAAGGTTCGACAGGTGACCTGACTCCTTGTCACGTACAACTGTGGAATCGAAACCACGCCAGTTGACTTAATGACAGACCTTATGATACAACGCGCATGTATAATTTAGGAGATGGGGATGGTTCAGTGTATAATTTTATAAAGGGAGAGGGTTTCAGTGTATAATTTACCCTATTTACCCTAATGAAGACTGGTTATAATGTTAAACCCCATTTCATTTCATTTCGTTATAACATGTATACAGGTATTTCATCATTTAATTAGATTCATTGAAGATAAACAAAAGTTATGGAAAACTCAACACATCTAACAAAATTGGAAATATTTCGTTTTTGATATCAGATATCTGTATATAGATTCAAATAATCCTGGATGATTGTACAAGTATTTTATCTCTGTTATTTCTGTTAAAGATAAGAAACCTGTAATGGATACAGGCTATTGTGTAAAGAATGATTATTGGTATTTTTACACTGTATCTAGTCATAAATAACATTCTATTCTCTCCTTTCCTTTTATCTCTCTTCACCTCTCACTTCTCCTCACATCTCATCTCATCTCAACTTATCTCCCTCATCTCCCCTTCTCTCTCGTCTCTCCACTCACCTCCTTTACTCCATTGACTCGCCTGTCCTCTCGTCCTCACCTCTCACTTCTCCTCACATCTCATCTCATCTCAACTTATCTCCCTCATCTCCCCTTCTCTCTCGTCTCTCCACTCACCTCCTTTACTCCATTGACTTGCCTGTCCTCTCGTCCTCACCTCTCTCGGCTCGTCTCGTCTCCTCTCATCTCTCCTCACCTCTTGTCTTCCCTCCTCTCATCTCTCCTCACCTCTTGTCTTCCCTCCTCTCATCTCCCTTGCCTCTTGTCTTCCCTCCTCTCATCTCTCCTCACCTCTTGTCTTCCCTCCTCTCATCTCTCCTCACCTCTTGTCTTCCCTCCTCTCATCTCCCTTGCCTCTTGTCTTCCCTCCTCTCATCTCTCCTCACCTCTTGTCTTCCCTCCTCTCATCTCTCCTCACCTCTTGTCTTCCCTCCTCTCATCTCCCTTGCCTCTTGTCTTCCCTCCTCTCATCTCTCCTCACCTCTTGTCTTCCCTCCTCTCATCTCCCTTGCCTCTTGTCTTCCCTCCTCTCATCTCCCTTGCCTCTCGTCTTCCCTCCTCTCATCTCCCTTGCCTCTTGTCTTCCCTCCTCTCATCTCCCTTGCCTCTCCTTACCTCTCAGCCTCCCCTCGCTTCTCTTCTCATCTCCTCTTGTCTCCTCTCTCATCTTCTCTCATCTCTCTTGCCTCCCCTGTACCTCTCGGCCTCCCCTCGCTCCTCCTCTCCCCTCATCTCTCGGCCTCTTCTCTCCTCCCCTCTTTCGTTTCCCCCGTACCTCTCGGCCTCCCCTCGCTCCTCCTCTCCCTATTATTAATAACAATCACAAAACACATAAAATATAACCTAGCAATATGTAAATGAATATCAATTGAAAGCTTCTAAAAATAATTGGGTTTTGAATTTTTTTCTTAAAAATTGTTATAGATTGACTATTACGCAAACAAAAAAGAAGGCTATAATGTGTGCATTTTAAGACCTTTTGCCATACATACGATACAAGTTTTACTTTATAGGTTTCATTAAAAGGTCATCAGAAGATAATTTGAGATTTCGACTAAGTGAATACAATTCTAACAGTTCAATTACATGACATGACATGGCGTTGTACCATTTATCAGTTATTAAATTAAGGTACCTAAACTAATAGTGTAGGGGATATAGGGTCCACCAATACCCCCAAATACGATTTACCTGCCAGTTTTGGAAGGATGTTTAGTCTAAATATGGCATCGATTATAAAGGGGCTAGAATAGAATAAACTTTCAGGTCTAGTTTTAAGTATTCAGAGTTATTGCCCTTTATCAATTTGAAAGTCATTGTTTTAAGGTTTGATTATTTGAAATTTTAATTTCATGGCAAGTCAATTCACTGACCAGTAAATTCTTCAGATGGTAATTTTCAAAGACAGTCAGAGTGGTAAATAGGACTGAAACAGTTAAACTGTGGATGAGTTGTAGTCAATGACTCTAATTTCTTTTCTCACTGACCGCTACATCAAAGAGTCCACTGGTCCATTTATTGATTCTAATTGATATTTGAAATATCATCAGAACATCATTGACTGACAGGTAAACTTTCCAATTGGTCATTTTCATTGCCAGTCAATCTAGACGGCAAATACGACTGAAACAAGGGCCCCAAATCCCATGTAATCAATTTGACTGCCAGTCAGTCACGACTCTCAAATATGACTGAAAAAAAGGGCCCTGAATCCTATTGACCAGTAATCAGTTTGACTGCCAGTCAGTCAATGCTCTCAAATATGACTGAAACAAAGGTCATGGGTCCCATGTTCCCATGTAGTCAATTTGACTTCCAGTCAGTCAAGACTCAAATATGACTGAACTGAAAGCTGTGGATCACATGTAACCAATTTGACTTCCAGTCAGGCAAGACAGACAAACATGACTGAACCAAGGGCCCCAGATCACATGTAATCAATTTGACTCAGTACATCAAAGATTCCTGGTCCTTTTAATGATTCTAATTGATATTTTAAACATCAGAACATCATCAAGAAATAACACATATTTTTCATTTATTTCTGGCGACACATTATTGAAGTTCATTTGATTGGTTTGATTTAACCTGATTACTTGACGATGGGAATTCGTATCAGACGGTCCACGTTCGTATTAATGTCTCCCTAGATATTCAAGCAATCAGTTAATAACAAAATACATGATGGTCAACCAAGATACGAACGCCATCATTAAATTATTGAAACAAAAACATCCAGCACTACTTTATAGTCTTTGTCTGTCCGTCTCTTATTGTTCAAAATAAATGGATAATCTTGTTAATGGAGATGAAAATTATATTTGTTGTTAACTGTGAGAACATTAGTCTAGTTTTGATGTGATTTGTAACAACTAAACATGAATTAATATTCTTTTTATTAAGACTCTTTAATATTTTTGAAACGATCATTACATTAGGTGAAACCAATTTCGTTTTAGTTCTCCTGGGGGGATCACGTGGCTAAGTGGGTAAGACGCTGGCTCGCTAGCCTGGAGGTCGGGTGTTCGATCCCTGCATTGGCCGAGAAAGTTCATCCAGATTTTCCGGTGTGGTTCTCCCTTGTCAGTGATGTAGGACGGAGGGCCGGACAAGGACAGCTGTCTAGTCCTTCGGATGAGACAAAAAACCGAGGTCCCTTGTATACATTGGAATGCATGTAAAAGATCCCTTGGCAGTTGGAATTTGATATAAGAGTAGGTGATAGTGCCGCTGCCCTGGCAAAATTTCCCTCATAGCACACTGTATGGCGTATGCCTGTCTTCATTAGCCCAGTATAGGAGCAGAACAGTAGGACGTTAAACTCCATTTCATTTCTTTTCATTTTAGTTCTCCAGAATTTTGAAATAAAATGAAATACGAAATGGAGTTTAACATCCTCCTGTTACACACCAATGAAGACAGGCACTGTGTCTATTCATATTTCAGGTTCCAAATATCAATTGTTTTAAGTAGAAAAATGAAATGAAAGGGGGTTTTCTACACTAATAAACTGACTATTGAAAATGAAGACGAGCATACGCTACGTAATTATCCTCCACCCCTCCGTCATCTGTAACTGTTCTCCATCCTCCAACCAACCCCTCTGTCATCTGTAACTATCCCCCACCCCAATCCTCTGTCATCTGTAATTATTCCGACCCCACCCCTCTGTCATCTGTAATTATCCCCCACCCCTCCATCATCTGTAACTATCCCCCCTCCCCATCTATCATTTGTAACTATCCACAACCCCACCCCTCTGTCATTTGCTACTATCCCCCACCCCACCCCTCTGTCATTTGTAACTATCCCCACCCCACCCCTCTGTCAACTGTAACTATTCCCCACCCACCACTCTGTCATCTGTAACTATCCCCCACCCATCCCTTCATCATCTGTAACTATCCACCACCCACTCCTCTGTCATTTGTAACTATCCCGCATCCCTACATCATCCGTAACTATCCCCCACCCACCCCTCTGTCATTTATAACTATCCCCCAACCCACCCCTCTGTCAACTGTAACAATCCCCCATCACACCCCTCTGTCATTTGTAACAACTGAAAATAAATAAATAATGGATACACAATTTCGTTGTGTTTTTTTTTTGTTTTTTATTATCAGCACATTATGTCTTGTTTTCTGTCAAACTGTGAAAAAATAAATTAATAACACTTTTAATGGGGCATTTCAACAACATTAGTAGTTGTACCTTGTCATCTTCCATTGTTTAAAATAAATGAATAATCTATTTAATTTAGTGTGAGCTGCATGCTAGCTCCATTACAAATGGTTTTGTAGTGTAAACAATATTTAATTTTACTCAACTAACCATATTTTTCCAGCCATTGTATTTTTAATATTAATTCCATTAAAGCAAAACATACTATCATAAAGCATGAAATGAAATGAAATGGGTTTTAACATCCTACTGTTCTGCTCCTACTTGTGGGCTATCATAAAGCCTAACCAAGCAGAAATGAATGAATGGGGTTTAAAATCCTCTTTTTCTGCACCAACTGCCATGATTTTGTCTCGAAAGTGCACATATTTTGAATTTAAACTGACAAGGGTTCTTTTAAGTGCACACCAATGTGTATGTGGGACCCAAGTTTTTCAGCGCATCCAAACAGATAGAAGCTGTTCTTTGCCCTGCACTCAGTCCTGCAAAACTGACAAGGAGAAACCACGTCAGGAAATAAAGTGGAACTTTCTCAGCCATCAACGGGATGGATTCTGTATTCTGAGAGTCATGTGACTCTCATCTTTTGACGAATTGCATTTTTGAAGTCATACCCTGCTCTTTAAAACTTGGGGGGTTGAATGGCCGAATGGTTAGCATGTGCATGCTGTATCATGCGGCTTGTCATTGAGTCAACTGGTGTGCTTTCGAATCCCTGGTTGTACGTGACAAGTCCAACCTCAGGGGGGTTTCTCCGGGTCCTCTGGGTTCCTCCCGCTGCTAAAGACCCCTACGCACAAGCAAATTATTGAAATAAAATTAAACCATATGTTAGTCCCGGAATGACCTAGTTTGTGTCCAGTGGAGGTTTAACCCCCCCTCTCTCTCTCTCTCTCTCTCTCAATGTATTCTAACAATGATAAGCTCATTGGTACCTGAACATCATGAATCTGCTTGACACTACTACTCCCCTAGTTTGTGTCGAGTGGATGTTAAACCCCATTTCTCTCTCTCTCTCTCTCTCTCTCTATCTCTCTTTCTCGGGAAATTGATTAAAAGTAGAACGAGTTGCTAATATGTCTCTGGTCCAGCTGATTGATAACCCTAACTGTTAAAGTCGTTGACTAGGGTAAATATTGGAACAATATACCTTTGATTACTGTTTTTTTCAATCTGTTTACCTGGTGTGATTAGTGAGATGAAATAGACGAGGGGAAAAGGTAATAAATAAAGATTTATTGTAGATTGTGGAAAGCGTGCGAGAATATATCAAGTAATTATATCACCTATCACTATAAAACATACGATTTCTACCATTGATTACAGAATTGATATTTTTACGAATGGCAATGATTTCCCCGTGGAATAACACGACTTTGATCTTTTTGCGTGTTATGGTTGAAATACTATATGATTTTTACAGGTATTTCAATATTGATAATTAAATTATTTGATGTTATGATTGTTTTGTTTGTAGTCAAATTAATTAATTTATATGCAGGTGGTATATATATATATGCTTCTACCTGTATTATGTTACACTCGGAGCAGTGGCCGTTGTATGAGCTGGGCCTTATTCACAGAATATTAAACTAAAATATCTTATGGAAGGCAACCATTTCGTTGGTAAAGACTCAACATTCTAGTGTAAATTGTAGCTCTTGGCCTATGAAATGGCAGAATTCTTAAAATATTTTTAAAGTTTTCATGAATAAGGCCCCTGGTCAGTGATGGACCTACATTATTGGGGCCCTGAAGTTTGAATTGTTATGGGGTTTAACAACCAGCAATGACCGGTACTTGAAATAATGAGAGAACACTGTTCCCTCTCCAATACAAAGTAAGGGCACTCATTGGAAAGAATTAAAAGAGTGAGTTTTTCTTATATTAATGTTATGGGGGGGTTGGGATGGCCTAGTGGTCTAGAGTGCCGCGCTTCGACCTCTGGCTGGCCGGTCACCTCTGGCTTGCGGCTGTGGTTTCGAGCCCTGGTGTGAGCGTATGTGGCATGGAGATAGGGGCGCCTTCTCAACCTCGTGGGTTTCCTCCGGGCACTCCGGTTTCCTCCCACTGCTAAAGACCTCTACGCGCAAGGGAATTATTGAAATATAATTAAACCATATGTTAGTCCCGAAATGACCTAGTTGTGTCGAGTGGACGTTAAACCCCATTTCTCTCTCTCTCTCTATATTAATGTTATGAGTGTAAATTAAAAATTTCACTGCATTGGAAGCTTGGATTGACTTGAAATAGTGAGGGAATACATTTTCCCTACCAAACAAAGAAAGAGAATGCTATTCCTACAGCACTATTTCAATTTTTAATTTGATAATTTTTCTATAAAATCTAATTTGTTTCATTTTACCCTAATTTGAATTCATCCCACTTAGTTAATAATAGGGGGGTTGGATGGCCGAATTGTTAGCTTGTGTGCATTGTATCATAAGGTCTGCCATTGAGTCATCTGACTGTGTGTGATAATGAGTAGGTTCGCTTGTCCAGTCTCGTGGGTTTTTTCCGTGTCCTCCACGTTTCCTACCACTGCTAAAGACCCCTACACGCAAGTGAATTATTGAAATAAAATTGAACCGTATATGTTATTCCCAAAAAGACCTTGTTTGTGTCAAGTGGACTTAAACTCTCTCCCTCTCTCTCTCTCTCTCTCTCTCTCTCTGTGAACCCCTCACTCTATGCACCCCAATGCTCTCTCT
The DNA here is from genome assembly GCF_932274485.2 of Patella vulgata. Taxonomy (NCBI): domain Eukaryota; kingdom Metazoa; phylum Mollusca; class Gastropoda; family Patellidae; genus Patella; species Patella vulgata. Next base: position 10,767,860 of record NC_065883.2, read on the forward strand.
CTCTCTCTCTCTCTCTCTCTCTCTCTCTCTCTCTTTCTCTCTCTCTGGTTAATTCTATTTCTCTCTTATTAAATGCTCTCCATTGATTTATGGTGGGAGATGATCTAATCACGGGCGATCAGTGTGTCCGAGGAGAATTCATTCTCTGATTTCATTAGATTAACTCTAACCACTAAATGCCAATCTGATGATCTGAACAAGCTTTAAACATCTGTTAAAACTGAGACTTGATTTAGTCCACGCTTTAAAATCATTGACTTGATGAAGGTAATTGGATAAGCATGTTTCGTGTTTAGAACCAGTTTCTGCGTCTAGACTAAAGGGGAGGTTATTCTCAACCTACACACTAACATATCTTGATTAAAACAAGAGTCGCTATTACATAAAATTCACAGCCACACAAAGTTTATTCTATTTACCATGCCAGAATTAAATATATCATTCCATTTGTGGCATATATATCTGATATTGTACAACAGCGGAAATAGGAAGGTACATAGTCTAGTCATTTGGATGGGACAAAAAATTGGGGTCCTGTACTCACATTGTGGTGCACGTAAAGAACCCTTAACAGTTGGAATTCAATGAATATTTGGTGGAAATATTCCTAATTTAATATTCCAAAATTTTCCTAATAGCTCACACTGCATGATATACGCTCGTCTTCATTATCCCAGTCGGTGCAGACAAGAAAGATGTTTAAATAAACCTTATTGCATTTCAGTTCAGTTTATAGAGAGAGAAATTGGGTTTAATATCCACTTTGACAAAAAATAGATAATTTCGGGACTAACATATGGTTCAATTTTATTTCAATAATTCGCTTGTCTTTATTATCCAAGTAGATGAGTTCATAGTTCATCTGATACACTCCATATGGTATGTAATAATACTAATACTCTCTTTTTGCTTCTTTTATAAGATTCTATACATGCGCACCATTTTTTGTGCTTTAAGGTAAAACTTTACAGTCACACCAATTTTATTCTATTCCCCTTCCCAGACATAAATATATCTTTCCTGACATGCCTTATTTTTTATCTGATACTGCCTACATGGTATGCGCAATAACTTTGTTTTAACTCTAAAGTAATAATACTCTGGGGTTTTTTTGGGTTTTTTTGCTTATTTTTTTTTCTATCAGATTCTATCCATGCACACCATTTTTTGTGCTTCTACATAAATTTCACAGTCACACCAAATTTATTCTATTCCCCACTCAGAAATAAATATATCTTTCCTGACATGCCTTTTTTATCTGATACTGCCTACATGGTATGCGCAATCACTTTGCCTTTTAACTCTACAGCAAAGATTAATCCCTCTGTTTTTTGGGGGGTTTTTTCCCATCAGATTCAATCCATGCACACCATTTTTATGCTTTTTAAAAACAAATTATCGTCAGGATTCTGTCACTCTTACGTATCTGATTTTTGCTGTAGGTGGAATTCTTTTAACATGTAGAAATTGTTGGGTATGTTTACAATTCACATGTTTGTGACTGAAGGGAGACATTGAAAATGTCAATCATAAAAATGTATAAAAAATCTGAAGTTATGCAGTTGTCCCTGTTGTTAACATTTTTCTCCAAGATTCTGCAGTTATTCTTCTTGATCTGTAGATTAAGAGCACAAGTAAAATTGTCATTTGTAATCCATGTGTTTGAGACAGGAATATCATATTTTGGTCAGCAAACATCTAAAATCTGTGATGAGAGAGACTACAGACAAACATTTTCATCAGAGAGAGAGAGTTTTAACATCCTCTTAACACAATTTCATGACTAGGGTATCATTAAATCAGGGGGGTTGGATGGCTGAATGGTTAGCTGTATCATAAAGTCTGCCATTGAGTCGACTTGCGTGGTTTCGAATCCCCGGTTGTATGTGGCAAGGAGTAGGGTCGCCTGTCCAACCTCGTGGGTTTTCTCCGGGTCCTCCGGTTTCCTCCCACTGCTAAAGATCCCTATACGCAAGTGAATTATTGAAATAAAATTAAAAACCTTATGTTAGTCCCAAAATGACCTAGTTTGTGTCGAGTGGACGTTAAACCCCATCTCTCTCTCTCTCTCTCTCTCTCTCTCATTAAATCACATGCATGCCAGAGTCTTTAGTAGTGTGGGTGGAGACTAAAGAAAAACTTTATGAGCTATGAAAAATTCTAATTTCTAACATTTGGTAGAAAATCAGTATACAAGTAGTTAATTCAAAACATAATAGTCACACATGAATGAATATTTTGGGAAATGTTTTGAAAATAAATAACTTGTTGTTTCTTATAAATTTGAAAGAAATAACTTTTCGTTTTCTTTAAAACAATTTTTAGACTAAACCGAACACATTTTGCACTCTTTGGGCTACTGATGAAATAATATACACAATATTTTGTTTAGAATTTTAAAACTTAAAAATGTGGTAATGAAATGAAATGAAATGGGGTTTAATGTCCTACTGTTCTGCTCCGAACTGGGCTAATGAAGACGGGCATACGCCATACAGTGTGCTATGAGGGAAGTTTTGCCCGGACAGCGGCACTATGGCCTATTCTTATATCAAATTCCAACTGTCAAGGGATCTTTTACGTGCAGGCCGATGTGTACACGGGACCTCGGTTTAAAAAATGTGGAACCAAAAGCCTATGGGAGCAAAGAAGTACTTTTTGTTTCTAAATTATTTTGTTTAACCAAGAAATACGAAGCAAAAAGTTTAACAGGAATTTCTGAAGAGTAAACATTCAAATTGATGTGCAACTTAGTAATTAATTCTAAAGCAAACAATATTGCATGAATGAAAATTTTGTAAAATATTATGAAAATTAATAACTTCTGCTTAAAATGCTGTCTACTCCATCTCTTTGATAATATAAGCAGCTGTTTGTCATAAAACATAATATGATTAATTCTCTACAATAAAAAAAATGGAAAAAAAAGATGGCCACAGACAATCAGTTTTAAATACAGCAAGAAATCTTGAAGTGTAAAAGACAGGAGTCTGAGCTCCCTTCATTCAAAATCTTACATCTGCCATTTAAAATGATCAAGTAAATGTCATTGTTCGTTTGGTGTTCCTAAAACAGGAACTTCATTAGCCTAGCAACCATTACTCAATTACTAAATGCATTAATTTTTTCTTCTTTCACTATTTTTTTTTTTTATTTTTCTCATGAAAAAATCCCACAAACTCATCTTCAGTTAATCAAATACCCATTATAGCCTTATTAAAGCCTTGCTATTCTATAACGTGCATGCTGACAACAGAATTCATTCAATTTCAAATCAAATTATTTCTCTAAAAGCACTGGGGAAAAAAGTATGAATTTAGTCAATTCTATCAAATTAATAGAAAGCTAATTCAGAAGAATACCTGTGATGATCTAATATTTGAAACTAATAGATTAAAATCAATATTTAGGTATAATGGAAATGGTTTTTGTGCTACTAAATGATATTTATACTAACAAGGAGTCTCTTGTTCATAGCAACTTCTTCTATTAGCGTTTAGTGTCCACTTCTACCGATGTTGATATTGCAGATAAGTTGTCTTATTTTATTATGCTTAGCACATGTACAGGGGTCTTTCCGAAGTACCTGGAGTAAATCGACGAGGGTTGAAAAGTTCCCCCTATCTTAGAGTTTAGCAAACTCCTATGGGTCTTTCCTGGGGGAAGAAACCAAAGTACCCAGAGTAAAATCACCAGGTTGGAAAGGCCCCCCCCCCCCCCATCTCCAAGCCACATATGCTCACATCAGGAATCGAAACTAGAGCCAACTAGAGCTCAAAGCGTGACACTCTAGACCAATTTTTTTATGGTTTAAATTGTACGATACAGTGTCGTTGTCAAGCCCTAACCAAGAGATACAGGAATAGTTTTAACCAACCACAATGATATAAGTAACAGAACAAATAACTGATGAGGAATATATTTACAGTTTTTTAGACCCTACCAAAAGCTTAAATCTGAATGAAATAAGAAGTACTAATTTTGATTACCAGGACTGCTGCAAGTAATTTTGTTGATAAACTAGGAGGATTTTATTTGTATCCTGACAGGAAATTACAACTGACCAAATCAAACCTGATTATCTGTGTGATTCCGGTGACCAGAGGAAGTCTGTTAATAAATAAATACTAATTGTTATTATACCTGTATAGAGATCGGCCATGCAGGTGCCCTTTATATACACTTAGGCTAGGCCAAGTTGAATTTGTGTTCACAGTCTGGGATATCCAGCCCAACAAAAAAAACCAATTTGAATTTTTGTTTTTTGGGAACATCTATTACAAATTTTGTGTCCTATTTTGTTGGGTGGAAAATATAATTTAAAAATATTGCTCTTCTCAAAAGCTTTTTCAATTGGCGTGGTTTCAATTCCCAGGTTGTACATGACAAGGAGTAGGGTCGCCTGTCCAACCTCGTGGGTATTCTCCGGGTCCTCCGGTTTCCTCCCACTGCTAAAGACCCCTACCAGCGAGCGAATTATTGAAATAAAATTGAACCATATGTTAGTCCCGAAGTGACCTAGTTTGTGTCGAGTGGACATTAAACCCCATTTCTCTCTCTCTCTCTCTCAAAAGGTTTTACTTCCAAATTTAAAAGAAATGACATGCAGTACGAAACTTGAGCGTGGCTATTTATTTAACGAGACCAAGAAGAACCAAAAATTAATTAACCTGGCCTGTATCTAGTGTATATACAATATAAGTACACATCAGTAATTAAATGAAGATTCATTTCTTTGATGCTTCAGATTTAGAAGTGAACTTTCATTGATTTTCTCAATCAATGTGTAATTTCCTCCTGGACATGGTCTATGCTGTTATTTACCAGAAAATTAATGAGAATGTTGGCCGTTACAAACTCCTCCCACCTGTAATCAGATTACACAGGTGAGTTGAATCCAATTAATTTATAATATAACCAATAATTAACAATGGAGAAATGGTAGAAACAATGGTAGAAAGATACACTACTGTTGATAGTCAATCACACTTTCTTTATGTTGTTGGGTGTCATCTTTGAATCAAATTAATTTATAATAACCAGTAATTCACAGTGAAGATGAAGATTTAATGGCAGAAAGGTACACTAAGGTCAATTGTCAATCACTCTTGTTTATTGTACGGTTTCATCTTCATTAGCTTTTATCAACCTTAATGCAATATCAGAAGGTCTGGAAATAATGGTTTTAGATGTACCTGACAAAATGTCAAGCACCTTGATTATATCAGTTAGTTTTTTGGGGGAGCCAGGGGCCTTTTTCACGAAATTTTAACTAAGATAAAATCCAAATTTTAGTAATTTGATTGGATAATATTAGATTGATTTTAGTGATTAACCAATCAAAATTGATTTTAGTGATTGACCAATCAAAATTGAAGTATGTCCTAAAATTTAGATTTTATCTTTAGTTAAGATTTCGAGAAACAGGGCCCAGGATGGCTCACTGAGTAAGGCACTTGCTCATGATCACTATTGAAAATGAAATGAAATGGGGTTTAACGTCCTACTGTTCTGCTCCTAACCTGGGTTAATGAAGACGGGCATACGCCATACAATGTGCTCTGAGGGAAATTTTGCTCGGGCAGCGGCGCTGCGGCCTACTCTTATATCAAATTCCAACTGCCAAAGGATCTTTTACGTGCATGCCAATATGTACACGGTAACTCGGTATTTCGTCCCATCATAACGACTAGACAGCTGTCCTTGTCAGACCCTCGTCCTGCATCACTGACAAGGGGAAACCACTCCGGAAAATCTGGATGAACTTTCTCGGCCAATGCAGGGATCGAACACCCATCCTCCAGGCTAGCGAGCCAGTGTCTTACCCACTTAGCCACGTGATCCCCCATGATCACTATCAATTAAATCTATAAAAGATAACTGACCACAAAAAACTACAAGGTTGATATAGCAGACCTAATGTTAGCCTGCATATATATATTTCTTGCAGTCAACAATCTCTTACTGCCAATATATTCTGGCTGGTAATGATTTCTTGATGGTATTATTTAATGCTGGCAATATTTTCCTGTTGGTAAAAATTTGTTGCTGGTAAAAATTTGTTGCTGGCAATATGTTCTTGCTGGTAAAAATTTCTTTACTGGTAATAATTTCTTGCATGCAATAAATTCTGACTGGCATTAATTTCAACTGGCAATATTTTCTTGTTGGTAATAATTTCTTAACTCGTAATAATTTCTTGCATGCAATAAATCTGGCTGGCATTAATTTCAACTAGCATTATTTTCTTGTTGGTAATAATTTCTTAACTGGTAATAATTTCTTGCATGGAATAAATCTGGCTGGCATTAATTTCAACTGGCAATATTTTCTTGTTGGTAATAATTTCTTAACTGGTAATAATTTCTTGCATGCAATAAACTCTGGCTGGCATTATTTTCTTACAGGCAATAATTTCTTGTTTTACAATGGAATACATTATAAATTCACTTTTGAGTACCTTATAAAGATGTGTATCTGTTTTTTTCGGATTTAAAAAAAAAATGTTAAAAGCTTCTTGATAATGTAAAGAAGATTTATTTAAAGACAAATTTCTAAGTGACTGAATTCTAAAAGATAAAAAACATGAAGATAAATGTTGTAATATCCTGTAATGTGGGATAAAGTAAACTTAATAAATAGAAACTTATCCATCTGACTTACAGTAGACGGCTTAGAGGATATTGTCAAGTCACTGGAATCGAAATTGAAGGCATATATATGTATATACTTGTAGTAACCCTTTATCAATTCTGGTCGCAAAAAAAGCCCAGGGAACGAGCTGACAGGTCCTACTTGACATGAGTTATGGCTTCAGGGAATGAAATCTTCTAATCAGGGTGTCCCTAAGTTGGAATGTTGTCGATACCTTAACAGAATAATTCCCGAAGAATTATGGCGTTGATTAAAAAGAATATTATGAACCAAATCACACGGGTTGCCCTAAGGAGCACACAGCCTCTATCTTAATCAGCTTAAAGCTCAATCAATCACGCATTATTGACTGAAACTATTGTTAACATAGCGCTAATTCTTCAAATATCCCCTTTTCCTGATGCCATGAATGAATGCAATCGGAATCTTTATATTCAGTAATGGTGTGCTTGCATGATTCCGAAGTGACATGTGGACTTCAGGTATACATGTTCCAATCTGACTAGCAAATAATTGAAATCCAATTTATTTAACGATAGGATTGTAGAGAAAAAATCTCATGGTTGTAATTAAATGAAATCAGAATTGATGTGAATTTAAATACGACGATTGTTGGACAAATACAGGAGTATCAGATTGATTTTGTAAATTGATTTTTTTTAGCCTTTGTGAGTAAAGAAAGAGTCTTGTAGTCCTTAATGATAGTCATACATTTTTTTCTAAGTCAAGTGGAATTCAAATATCTCTGTAAATCTTTTTTTCTTTTTGTCTCCTTTTAAGCTGGTTAGTTGGGTGGTCAAGTGGTGTAACACACACACTTAAGATCATCAGGTCTGTCATTGAGTCAAGTGGTGTATTTTCAATCCCACTCTTGTATGTGACAAGGAGTACGGTCGCTTCCCTAACCTCATGGGTTTTCTCCGGGTCCTCCAGTTTTTATTCCCACTGCTAAAAGACCCATATGCGCTAGAAAATTATTGAAATAAAATTGTACCACTTGTTAGTCCCAAAATGAACTGGTTTGTGTTGAGTGGACATTAATTAAGCTCATTAGATCCAGAGGCCTGTCATGTATGCAAGTCATGGGTTTGGACACATGTTTGTTACAAGAAGTAGGATCTTGTGTCTAACCTTTTGGGATCTCCAGTCCCCTCACCCTTTTCTAAAATCTCTCTCTCTCTGTCTCTCTCTTGTAAGCATGTTTGTTACAAGTAGTGTATAACCTTTTGGGATTTCTATGGGTACTCTGCCAGTCCCACATCCTTTTCTAAAGATCTCTCTCTCTCTTTAAAGAAAGACCTACAATAGGCAGATTTACCTCGTGCATAATGCATCTTTAATTAAATGTTAAATGATCATTTTGATTATATTTTAGATATTGTCTGAAATATGCCAATGATGATCAACTTCTTTAATGAATGATAAAGGGGGGTTGGACTGATGAATGGTTAACATGTGTGCATTGTATCACAAAGTCTGTCATTGAGTCAACTGCCGTCGTTTCGATTCCCTGGTTGTATGCGACAAGGAGTATGGTCGACTGTCCAACTTCATGGGTTTTCTCCGGTTCCTCTGGTTTCCTCCCACTGCTAAAGACCCCTTTTCGCAAGCGAAATAGAACCATATGTTAGTCCTGACCTGTTTTGTGTCGAGTGGACGTTAAACCCCATTACCCTCTCTCTCTCTCTCTCTTTCATGTCTTTGAGTATAATTATGCAATGTCAGTATTTTGTGCCATTAGTAGTATATGTGTGTTTATCTAATGGTTTTCTATCAGTCCTACTGCACTACCAGTACAAATACCAATATACAATAAATAAAAGGAAAGATTATTAAATATTTATAGTTTCATTTCCTCTAAGTGTTGGAAAATTGTATAACAAAATTATGCATATTTAATCAAATAAGACTACAACTTCACAGTACATGTCAACTGAAAGAAAAGGACGTTTTTACATGAATACTATAATTCAAAACATCCTTTTATGATCTGTGGTGAGTTCATTTATTAGATAATAGTTTCTGGTGGTTTTAAACAATTTAATTCACACTCAAAGGTATTCAAATCGATATTTTAACATTTAATGAAGAAGACAAAACAATATTTTATTCTCAGAAAAGGATTGAGGAACAGGCTAGCCTATGTTACAACTCTGTATGAAAATATCACTCATAGCACGCTGTATGGTGTATGCCCATCTTCATTAGGTTGACCCTCATAGCACGCTGTATGGTGTATGCCCATCTTCATTAGGCTGACCCTCATAGCACGCTGTATGGTGTATGCCCATTAATTGCCCATCTTCAATAGTCTGAGCCTCATAGCACACTGCATATGGTGTATGTCCATCTTCATTAGTCTGTCCCTGTAATAATTTTATAGTAAATTGAATTTTTTTCTTCTCCTTCTAGGAGAGATTATGACGTCATGCATCTTCGATAAATTGCATACTGGATTGATTTTATTAATTACTCTTCGTGTGTATCTAGTTAGTTAAATATTTTGCTAAATACGATGTCCCAGTATATATCCTAGAGTTGGCCGAGATAGTTCCTCAGGATTTTTCAGAATGGTTACACCATGTCAGTGGTGCAGGACATGGGGCCTGGCAAGGGACAGCATATGAATGGGATGAAAAATTGAGGTGTACATGTAAAAGAATTCTTGGTAGTTGGTGTTGAGAGACACACCACTGCATGGACAAAATTTCCAGAATAGCACACTGCATGGCATGTGCAGAACAGTAGAAAGTTAAACCCAAGTCATTCAGATGGGACAAAAAACAGAGGTCCCGCATACACATTAGCATGCACATAAAATATCCCTTGGCAGTTGGAATTCAATATAAGAGTAGGCAATAGTGTCAATGCCCAGACAAAATTTCCCCCATAGCACCTTGTATGGCGTATGCCCGTCTTCATTAGCCGAGTCGAAGTAGGACGTTAAACCCCATTTCTTACATTTCATTCCATTTGAACTGCTTAAAGTGTTTTGTGGTTGATAATTAATAATCAAGTTTGGCATGTTCTGTTGGTCTTGAGGTTTTTTTGTAGTTGATAATTAATAATGATGGCCATCTTGTCCTACAGGTGCATGATTAACAAGATTGTGTGTGTTCTGAATGTAATGAACCAGAGATTGTTTTAGGGTTGTAAACTACACCAACATGGGTCATTATTCCGTTAAACACCGATATATCACCTGGTCTTCATAACTCCGTGTAAAATATGACTTCTGCTTATCTTCTGACCACCATTTCACCTTACCCTCAGCCACCATTTTACTGACAGCTTCTCATTAACTTTCACACATACAAATTGTTTTTCTTGATAAATGTTATTTTCCCTTCATAATTGTTTTCTGTTTGTAATAAACAAAAATGTTAATTTTCGGTGCTGCCATCTAAATATTGGTGGTGTTCGTTTGATCTTGTGAACATGGCTGACGACCGTATGTTAACTATTAGTATTAAACAGTCATCGCCATGAAAGATATATACCTGCAGCCAGGCCACCTTAACCAGTGTTAATTGTTTGTATTGTAAAAACGTTCGGACAGGTGATATTGAAAAAAGTGATACTAGAAACCACATTTCGGTAAATAATATTGCTTATATTGTAAAGTGTTCAGACAGGTGATTTTGAAATTGTTTTTTTTTAGAAAAAACATTTGGGTCAGGAATTTATAATTTAGAAATCAAAGTTTCTGTAATGTTGAAGTGTTCCACAAGCAATTAAATAACGTTAAAATAATAATTGTTGTCCAATGAAAATAATTGTTGTAGTCATATTTATTTAGTAGGCTAGAAGATGTAGATTGCCCTCATTAAGAATGGGTTTAAAAATACATTTTTGAAGGAAATATTTTAGATTTTCACCACTTGCATCCCTACCTGTGTAGCAGTTTAAAAAATAGGTTTGAAAAAGAGAATGTAAATATCTTTATAAGGTTGTTGTTGTTCTTAGTGTTTAATGTCTGCTTCCAACGATGGTGATATCGCAAACAAGGTGTCCGAAGGAAACCGAAGTACCCAGAGCAAACCCACGAGGTTGAGAAGGCACCCCTATCTCCTAGCTGCATACACTCACACCAGGGATCGAAATCACAACCGCAAGCCAGAGGTGACCGACCAGCTAGAGGTCAAAGCGTGACACTCTAGACCAATATGCCATCCCAGGCCACTGATCATTGTTTTATACCTGTACATTTAAAGCCGCTGTTCATCATTTAAGGGATGCTTAATGTTTTGCAAGGGGGGTTGGGTGGCTGAATGGTTAACACGTGCGCGTTGCATCATAAGACCTGTCATTGAGTCAAGTGGCATGGTTTCGATTCCCTGTTTGTATGTGACAAGGAGTAGTGGGGTCACCTGTCCAACCTTGTGGGTTTTCTCTGGGTCCTCCGGTTTCCTCCCACTACTAAAGACCCCCCTGCGCAAGGGTAATAATGAAATAGAGTTTAACCATATGTTAGTCCCAAAATGATCTAGTTTGTGTCGAGTGGACTTTAAACCCCATTTCTCTCTGTTACAAACTACAATATTATGAAATTTGAATCACTACAGGGATATCAGTCAAAAATATCTCAACTGTATTCAGTATTCAGGGGCAGATCCAGGAATTTTTGCAGGAGGGGGTTTGCCAGGTATCCCCCCCCCCTCCCGCATTGCCTCTATCATTATTTTGGCGTATATACATACACATTGAGCTTTTTAAACAGAGAAATTCAACACCTCGTTTGACGTCAATTTTTATTATGAATTAATACAATGAAAATGTGATTCAATTTCATGGATGCAAAGCATAAATTTTGATATCACATAATGTCTATATCATTATCTCGTGCTTTGAGTGCCCATCCTGTCCCAAGTGAGACAATAAAGGATAAAGCACACGGCCGAGAACCTTTTCTCATAAAAAATGTTGATTTACAAACAAATTTTATGTAGCTGAGCGGGGGGGGGTTCAACCCCACAACCCCCACTCTGGATCCACCCCTGGTATTTACAAAGATTTGATGAATTGAACCTGTCCCAATATTCAGCATTAACTGCAAGTGATGGGTAAAATCTTTTGATGGATCCCTTATCTGATTGAATCAGAGCTGGAAGATTATTTAACGCTGATATGTGTGAAAATAATGGATATGGTCAAAAAAAAAATGCAAAGGACAATCAGCGGCTTTAAGGAATGATATATTGTTGGTTCAAACAGCAAACAATTTTTTTGCTTGACCTCTGCCATTGATATTAAGATTTTGCTTTCTTAAAGATGCATTATGTAAGATTTCGATAAAGAGCTGACAGTTCTCGGTATAATAGTTAAAAACTAGATGATGAAGGGAATATCTTGAAAGTTTCAGTCAAATTACTTCAGTCTGAGCGACGTTATAGCGGTTTGAGAATAGGGGAGTCTTGATTGTCATTGCTTCCATTGTTACGATAGTAAACAAAGTCTTGTTTATCCATTTTCATTTAAATCATTGACCACTAATAGTGTTTTAAATCCGTTCAAAATCTAGAGCATCTGATGGCATTAAGAGTTGATTATGGTCTTGGCAAGTTAATAAATGTGTAATTGATAATATATAACATTTATGGCCCAAAAGAAAAACCTATGGCAATAGACAGATTTACCTCTTGCATAATTCATCTTTAATTAAATGTTAAATAATCAATTTGATTATATTTTAGATATTGTCTGAAATATGCCAATGATGATCAACTTCTTTAAAGAATAATAAAGGAGGGTGGCCTGGCCTAATGGTTGGCAGGTGCACGTTGTATCATAAGGTCTGTAATTGAGTCAACTGGCGTGGTTTCAATTCCCCGGTTATACGTCACAAGGAGTAGGGTCGCCTGTCCAACCTCGTGGGTTTTCTCTGGATCCTTTGGTTTCCCCCCACTGCTAAAGACCCCTTTGTGCAAGTGAATTATTGAAATAAAATAGAACAATATGTTAGTCCAGAAATGACCTGTTTTGTGTCGAGTGGATGTTAAACCCCATCTCTCTCTCTCTCTCTCTCTCTCTCTCTCAATGAATGATAAATATTCGTCTAACAATTTATTTTGCTTGACCTCAGTGATCATCATGTTTTCTGCATCTGTTCAGATCCACCAAATATGATTGATAGCCGTCAGTCATACCTTCAGAGTACGGTTTCATCTCGTTTGTAGTTTTCAGGATAATAATCTAAAACCTGTGGCATGAGTGATGTTTTACAACAGCCATCTTTGATTCTATCTTCGAGTAAATACATGTCCTGTTGACAAACTTACCTGTTGTATGGAGAAAAAAAAATCGTAAAAAAGCTCAACACATTTGTTTGTTTCATCTTATCTGATTTGTTATTGGCTAATAATTTTATTGTTTGACCATATCTGTTTCTTTATTGGCTGGTTCTTTCTCTCTTTGATTCAATCTGATTTATTATTGGCTAATATTTTCTTGTTGAATCAGATTTTACTTTTTTGTTTTGACAGATTATTTTGTACAAGTTGAATATGATCCGTGAAATGATGATGACTTTCCAACATGGTGACCTTTGTTTGAACTTCTTTATCTCTACAAATTGTCACTTTCTTTTGTTATACAATATACACAGCTAAAAACTCACAACAGAAACACTTGGACACGTGGGATCACGTGGCTAAGTGGGTAAGACTTTGGCTCGCTAGCCTGGAGGTCGGGTGTTTGATCCCTGCATTGGCCGAGAAAGTTCATCCTGATTTTCCGGCATGGTTTCCCCTTGTCAGTGATACAGGACGGAGGACATGACAAGGACAGCTGTCTAGTCGTTCGGATGGGACGAAAAACCGAGGTCCCGTGTACACATTGGCGTGCACGTAAAAGATCGCTTGGCAGTTGGAATTCGATATAAGAGTAGGCCATAGTTCCGCTGCCCGGGCAAAATTTCCCTCCGAGCACACTGTATGGCGTATGCCCATCTTCATTAGCCAAGGTTAGGAGCAGAACAGTAGGATGTTAAACCCCATTTCATTTCATTATCACAGGTTATTGCAGAATAAGTGCTCTCATCTGTGATTGGCAAGGCCAAGATTCAACCAAGAACCATCTTTCCTCCACTTAATTTCTACTAAATTTCAATTCCCTTCCACGCTATAAATACATCAAGAAAATGGATACAGAGGCTGACAGGGTGTTTTACCAAAGTCTGTCACCTTGGTAATGATTTAACAGGTCTGTCACTTTGGTCATGTTATAGCAGGGCTGTCACTTTGGTCTTGTTTTAGCAAGACTTTAGCATGTCTGTTACTTTGGTAATGTTTTAGTAAGACTGTCACTTTGGTTTTGTTTTAGCAGGGCTGTCACTTTGGTCTTATTTTAGTAGAGTTGTCACTTTGGTCTTATTTTAGTAGGGTTGTCACTATGGTCTTTTAGTAGGGCTGTCACTTTGGTCTTTTAGTAGGGTTGTCACTTTGGTCTTGTTTTAGTTGGGTTGTCACTTGCGTCTTGTTTTACATTCAATTTTCATGCCATTTAATAAAGAACTGAACTGTATAAAATCACAACATACAGTTAAATTTATAGCTTCTATATGTTAATAAGCACCTTAGAATTTGACTTATTAGGAATAATTGTTCTAAAGATTGTCATAAAAAAAAAATATGTAAAATATTGACCCAACTGGTGAAATTTGGAGTTGAGGCAGAGACTTAACATGATTTGTGTGTGGAGAAAAATGTGAAAAGTTATAATCTCTTTAGATCCAGAGGCCTGTTATGGATGCAAGTCATGGGTTTAGACGCATGTTTGTTACAAGGAGTAAGATCATGTGTCAATACTCATGGGATTTCAATGGGTACTCCAGTCCCCCCACCCTTTTCTGAAGTCTAAAAGATCTCTCTCTCTCTCTCTCTCTCTCTCTCTCTTTTTCATGTCTTTGAGTATAATCTTTTCTAAAGATCTCTCTCTCTCTCTCTCTCTCTCTCTCTTATTTGGTATTTCTATTGGTACTCATTTCAAGTCCCCCACCCTTTTCTAAAGTCTAAAGATCTCTCCCTCTCTCTCTCTTGGGATTTCTATGGGTACTCCAGTCCCCCACCCATTTCTAAATTTTAAAAGGTCTTATTTGGGATCCTATTTTAAAGTCTGAAGATATCTCTCTTAATATGAAAAGATTTCTCTGGATATTATGACTTAATTGTGAGAAAAACAACTTTTCAAGATTAATAACCTTGTAATACATTGTACGACCATGTCTCAAGTAGGTATTCACCAATTCTTCATCCCATTCTAATATTTATAATAATCCCACTGAAAGGTAGTATAACAAGTTACAACAGAAGTATCATAAATAGTGGCTGACCAATAAACTGTTTCTACTCCAAGGGTTATCAGAATGTGTTTACAGATTGGTTCTAGTTTCTATATATTTTACTTATATCGTGTTCTACAACTATTTCCTTTAATCTGACCATTACTCACATGTCAAACACCAAAATAGCCTGACTTCCTTCAGTTGATAAGGATTCACATGTTTCTATGAGTTAGTGTTCAAAACACAGAAAAGCACTAACAAATCTAAGAATAAGCGCACATAAATTGAAAATTGAAACAGGGAGATATTTAAAATTAGATGTAAACGATCGTTTGTGTAATATATGTCAACGAAATTCATTTCATAACAAATTTGCAAAAGACATGACGAAAAATGAAAAAAACTGTTCAGATTAATTCTAGATCGTGAACCAAATTTTTATAAACTGAATGATTTACAACAATTTATAATACTAATGATGAATAAAAATTTAGAATATTAAAATGTTTAGGAGCTTTTGTATTCAATTCGTTCATGTCTTTGTGAAGTTGTGTATCTTTGTATAATTATGTCCATGTTTGCCCCCACCCCCACACCCCCTGTAGAAAGACAGTTTAAGTTTTATGAATCTGGGCAATTCACTGCATCCCCTCACAGTTTAGTTTGATTATTTGCAATTGTCTATGTATATTTTGAATAAAATTCCAAGGTAGTATGATAAATAAACCTTTCACTGAAAGTGGTAGAAAGGTGGAAGAATCCATGTAACAATGCAAGTACGCCTGGATCTCAGTGATTCAGCCGGGAAAGAGCACTTATGTTAGTAAAATATTTTGGAATTATCTGTGAATAGGGACCGATCGACAACCACCAGGTGACAAATGAATTTTCAAAAAATGGGCATCACAGAGAGTCACCATGACCCTTTGGATACCCCCTGATCCATTTTCTTGTTATTATACCAGTAAAGATTATCTTGTTATTCTAAGCAATGATAACAACAGATTTTGATTGATTACTGCAATTATGGACAACATTTGATAGGCAAACAATTTCAAACATTTCTCCCCATAATCCATCATATGGACGACTGTTAACCCAACCCAATAACAGATATATATGTTGAAAATATTGTGCTATTTTGTTTTAGCTTGTCATATTTGATAATATCTTTTCAGTCAAACCCCTGGTTGGATTCAAACTAGGACATTCACTGTACAATTTGGTAAGTTTTTGACTATTTTTTTAATCTGATTAAAATACAGACCTATATTTCATTTTGTTGTTTATACTTTCGATGGCCTCCACTGCATAAAGATCTGGCAAGGTATAGTGAGAGGTTGTGTCAGGGGTAATACAAGTGGCTTTTAACCCTATGGGTAATTGGAAATACAAAATTGTTTTCGCTGTGAATGTCTACCCACAGTTCCATGTACTGTACGACAAAAACTCACCACAACAGACCGTTTCATTGTCTAATCCCTCACATCAAACAGAATGTGGGTTATATAACAACACTTCCAGATTCTAGTGTAGTGGAGACAAATAAAACGAAATTTTGACCTATAAACAAACAAAACGAAATAGGATCTGTGTTTCAATCAGATTGCTATTTTGTTCACCTCAGATCAGCACCATTTATTGTCAAAAAATAGGCCAATTTTAAGCATTATTCCAATATTTAGCTTAATCCTATTTTTTTTTAGCATTATCTCAATTTTAAGCATTATTCCAATTTTTAGCATCATTCCAATTTTTGGCATTATCCCAATTTTTGGCATTATCCCATTTTTTTTTAACATTATTCTGATTTTTAGCATTATATTATACTAACCCGGACATCTGGGGTTGGATCCCAAAGTTGGCTGGGAATTTCCTCAGTATTTTTCAGCATAGTTTCCACTTGTCAGCAGTGCAAAGGCAAAGAACTTGACATGTAACAGTGTGTAGTAATTAGGATGGGTCAAAAACCTGAGGTCCCATGTACACGTTGGCATGCATGTTAAAGAACCCTTGACAGTGAAAATTCAAAATCAGAGTAGGCTGTATCCCCACTATCCTGGCAAAATTTCACTGATAGAACACTTCATAGCATAATACCAGTCTTCTTTAGCCCAGTTGGTGCAGAACAGTAAGGCGCTTAAAGGGCCAATCCCGATAATATTTTGGAGAATAAAACTGCTTAATTTGGGGTTAAAATTCCATAAAAGCCTCTACCTTAGGGCCTAGCAACTAACTCAATATACGTGATACGTTTTCAAACAACTTAAACCCATCAATCTTCATCTGGAAATGGAAATCAGCATCCCAAGCTGTATTATGCGGTGTCTGGATATAACCAAGACTTTTATTTTATAAAAATAATGTGTCGGTGAAATTTATCTTTCGTTATCAAGTATAGCACATGGTAGGGTGACCCACCATAAATAAATATCTCCATATATCTCGACAATTACGCCACAATATTTATATATATGCCAAGCCTCAAATCAGTTTCACACAATTATAGTCACTAAAAAAACGATCATGTTGTACTTAATAAGCTATGACCATTAATCATGTATAAATAATAGACTGAAAACTGGTTCCAAGAGTCGTCCATAACATCCAGACACTTTTGAGTAAAAGATAGGTTACGTGCCCTTCTTTTGAAATTAGTCTCGCTTAACCAGTCTATCGACCATTCTACGTCTGATTGACAGGTCGGGATAATCAAGACTACATTTTTACGAAACATAACAGAAAGCTAGAACAAGAAATTGAATTTAGAAATAAGCACGTTAGGTAGCTCAACAATCGTTTTAAGAAGCTTGTAAAAGTAAAATGAAACTACTGCTAGTATCATGCTCCTGTCTAACCCGAGTGATTCAGAGATATTATTTGTACTAAACCAAAAGATGCCGCTCTTAACGGTACAGTTAATGATAAAGCGATTTAAAAAATGAAACGAACGTAATTTCTAAATCTGCTGTAATAACCAAGAAGCTTAATTTTACTGCTATTCAAAATCGTCAACAATAATTTTTTTACGGCTGTAATAGTTGATAGATTTGTAGAGAATTGCACGTGCCATGGCTATTTATAGTATCATACTGTCAGAAAGTTGGTCTCGGCACGGCGAATGTGCACGCTTCAGTGGTGGTCTCGAACTATCAGCGGTGGACTGTATTTCTGTGAGTACAAGGGCCACCCTACACATGGGTCATTCAATGTATAAACCTCAAAAGGAACGGGAATCGATTATCAGGTCACCCGTTGAAAAATTGACCTGAAATCTTAAAACGGTTACGTGTCCGGATAAGCAGTTTTGAAGTTCACGTCCAAACGACTCAATATTTTGAGCTAAAATTTTGAGAAGGGGTATATACAACACTCCTCTCTATTTTGGCGTTTAAATTTCATACGTACTCGGACTTTTATTTTGTACACTCTGTTCAAATCGGGATAGTCCCTTTAACCCACTTTTCATTTCATTTCAATTTATTTGATCAGATTCCAGTCACTAAGCATATTACTGATGAACCAATATTTGATCAGATTCCAGTACAACACTAATCATATTACTGATGAACCAATATTTAAAAATAAAGCAAATTAGAAATTTAATTTACCTTGTACATAATCAATGTTTTTAATGATGTAAGATATTTACCTAATGTCATACAGCATGTGAAAACCCCATCATGTCGTGTTAACATACGGGTACATAATTTCAAAACACAGTTTAACACGAGTTTACACAAAACAAGAAAATATGTTAAAGAGATATTGTCACTTTCAAAAGAGAAATGTCCACTCAACACAGACTTGATTATTTGAGACTAACATATCGTAAAAATTTGATATCAATAATTTGTTTGCATATATGGGTCTTTAGCAGTAGGAGCAAACTGGAGGATTTGCAAAAAAACTCACAAGGTTAGGCAGCCGAAATCTCTACTTGTGTCATTTCTTTATTGGGAATACCACAGAAATTTTGACTATGTAAGCAACAGATGAAGTAATAGAATACTTTCCTGTTTGCGATTGATTAAACAAAGACTAAAGAAATTATTTTTTATTCTCTTTTCGACCTGACAACTATGTTATTACGGTCGCATTTTGTTGAGTCCAGTAATTCCTCCTTATAGAAGGAGATAGCTCATCTGGTCAATGGTAACGCAAACAATATGTCCGACCTACCTCAGATCAAATTGATTTAATCATTCTCATCAAGCGCCACCTGGTTTTAATACGAACTAACTTACCACTTGAAATAGGTTAATAAATATATCATCATCATTCCCATAATTCCTAATTATACAATTACCGTTATCGGAACAAATGGCCAAAGTCAGTTTGCCGATTTACAAAGGTATTATGAAATGTTAGCAATACCTGTGTTTATTGATTCATACCTGTTATTGGAAAATTGAGACGATTCTTTGTGGATTGAACACCTGGCTTTGTGCTTTACAAGGTGTAGCTGAAGGGAGTGAAATGCGAGGCTTAGTTTTGGGGATTCAAGTATCAAAAGGGTGGGCTAAGAGATTAAGGTGAATGCATCTGTAATTGACTTCCAAATGGATGAAATATTTTCTTTGTTCTTGTATCGGTTTTGACGCCACCTCTGAGCGTCTGTCTTATATCATTCAATCTCTTTTACCATTATGGCAATATGAAAGTAGCAGAAGTGTGAAGATTGCAGACGTGTTGATTTGAGACAGGTGCTTGTAGAAATACGCAGATCGACATTCTATTGTTGATGAGCTGCAGATATTCCAAATATTATTACCGCCATCAAAGTTCCTCCACTAAACATATAATTTCTTCTGGCAACATTTAGAACTTTCAGCACATGCTTTGATTTCCTATCAAATAAATACAAGGAACAACTGTTGTACTGTTATCTGGTGCAATTGTTATAACCTCCTCTTTTGTACTAAATCCTATTGCATCATAATATTGTTTATTTTATCGAAACATCCTACTTTTGTGCAATAACTGGACTATAGAAGTGAAATGAAATGGAGTTTATCGTCCTACTGTTCTGCTCCGATTAAGCTAATGAAGACGGGCATACGCCATACAGTGTACTAGGAGCTAGGAGAGAAATTTAGCCCGGGCAGCGGCACTATGGCCTACTCTTATATCGAATTCCAACTGCCAAGGGATCGTAAATGTGCATGCTAATGTATATACAGAACTTCAGTTTTTCATCCCATTTAAACAACTAGACAGCTGTCCTTGTCAGACCCTCCGTCTTACAAGGGGTGGGGGGGTTGGATGGCTGAATGGTTAGCGTGCGCGCTGTATCATAAAGTCTGTCACTGAGTCGACTGACATGGTTTTGAATCCCCGGTTGTACGTGACAAGGAGTGAGGTCGCCTGTCAAACCTCGTGGGTTTTCTCCGGGTCCTCCGGTTTCCTCCCACTGCTAAAGACCCCTATGCGCAAGTGAATTATTGAAATAAAATTAAACCATATGTTAGTCCCGAAATGACCTAGTTGTGTCGAGTGGACGTTAAACCCCATTTCTCTCTCTCTCTCTCTCTCTCTCTTACAAGGGGTGACCACTGACCACGTCGGAAAATCTCCCACAATGCCCCTTTAAATAAATAAATAGTTAAGAAAAAGAAAACTACCGTAGTGAAATTAATTCTGATACAAAAGAAGAAACAAAATGATACCATTGCTGGTTTTTCTATCATCCACTTAAGGATTTTTTTTGTAGACTGACAAAACTTTCTGGAATTACCAAGATGATCCTTACCCGAGCACAAAAATAGACTCCAAAGGGTATCTGTGTAAATACCTACAAGACACCTTGATGCAAAAATAGACCTTTGATGGAATCCCACCTTATTCCAATTAGGATTCTTGTCATGATTTCTTCTGTTGTTTTCCTGGATTATAGAATTGAATGTTGATTTATGTCTCATTAGCCAACACAAAACTTTGTTCATTTTGAATCCAGTAAATAATTTTTCTACAGTTTGAATATGACAGAGAAGAATCTTATCCAGACAGCAGCATCCCCCTCCCCCCCACCACATACTTTTAACAATTTGAGCTGTATATACCAATGTGTACATGGGTGAACCTATGCTGTTGTCTCATTTGAGGAGAATTTTGCCTGGACATCAGCGTTTTAAAAATTTGAGATGTCGAGGATTATGTTATGGGAAACAGAGTTCTTGCACTTTGTCATATTTGAACACAATTAGCCTGGAAATGAAGAAACGCAACAAGTTTACATTTCAAATGTTGTAGCATATATTATGTGAAACTTTAATTGAGATATTAACAGGAAATTGAAAATGACAATTTTAAATTGTTCAATTAAATCTACAACTGAATTTAATGAAGGCTGTTTCATTACAGAAATGACAATTTTAAATTGTTCAATTAAATCTACAACTAAATTTAATGAAAACTGTTTCATTACAAGCCTATTAAAACGACGTACAAAATCTGTTTTAAATACGTGTAAAATTAATGCACCATAAAAACACCATTTTCTCCAAATTCTCTAAGTAATTCCCACGCTTTGACTATGATTTTACATCTATTTGATGAGAACAACATTGCTCAGAGGAGTCATTATCAGACAATACTGGTACTAAAAAAGTGATACATATTTCGCTTCGTTCCAATTTTTACCCCTCAAGGGTCTAATTAATGTGACTGGAAGATAGTTCTCATTGGTTTAAAAGGTGAGCTGTATGAAAGATACTTATTGTTTATATAGTTTAGTGTTGTTGAAGGATACTCCCAGGTTGCACCATTTCCTAGACAAGATGTCTGACTTGTAAAATATGGACAATCAGTATGCTTTGATTTCATGAGTTGTGATATGATTAGACATATTAATAAAGTTCAGAGATTATCTTGCTCACTTATTACTGGGATTCCAAGTCCGGGTAGATGTAGATGAAAGGGGGTCAAGGGGTTACTTATTTCCCAGACTTCTTCCATGGAGCACATGATATGCAGGGCTTGCTTTGGCGGTTGCAAGACCCATTTGGCAGACCTGAGTCGTAAAGCTAAGGTCTCTTTTAGTGAAATGATTTATTAAAAGTTACTATATTTTGTATTACAGTGTTTTACTTGAAAAGACTAGAGTAGATTACTCTAGTTTGGGTCGGGAGCCACGGTGGATAAATGGGTAAAACCCTGACTTGCTTGCCTGGAGGTCGGGTGTTCGAACCCTGCCTTGGCCGAGAAAGTTCATCGTGATTTTATGACGTGGTTTCCCCTTGTCAGTGGCACAGGACAGCTGTCTAGTTGTTTGGATGGGACGCAAAACCAAGGTCCCGTGCATACATTGGCATGCACGTAAAAGATCCCTTGGCAGTTGGAATTTGATATAAGAGTAGGCCAAAGTGCCGCTGCCCGGGCAAAATTTCCTGCATAGCACACTGTATGTCGTATGTCCAACTTCATTAACCCAGTCAGAGCAGAGCAGTAGGACGTTAAACCCCATTTCATTTCATTTCCTAATGTGGGTCCAAAAACTGGCTTAAAGCAGGCCCTGATGATATGTTTATGGCATAAAAACGTACGATAATCTCAGATCAATTTTCATGAATAAATTTTGAAGCTGACCTTATGCAATGAGTGATCATAATTACTCTTCCTGAGAGGAATCTCAAGAAGAATTGTGGAACCTAGAGTTTTATTCATATTCAAAAGAAAAAGGCAGATCCAGCCTTTTAAAAATGAAGGGAGGGAGGGGAAGGGGCCTTTTTGAGCAATATGAGCATCTGTTCACTGAGGCCAAGAGACAAGATATTTATTTTTAAGGGAACTCTTTAAGGGGAAGAGGGCGTGCATCATCTGAATGTAGGACATTTTGGCCTATGACATCTCAGTCCATACACTGCATGAAGAGTAAAATCTACAGAGCATTCAAAGTCTGTTATAACAGTTGATGGGTCACAACCATGCTCCTCTAATAAACGAAATATTAATTCTTAAGTTGTCTGAGTCTTTCTTTGTAAAAGTACGAACAAAAACTCCTGATACATCACCTTGGATGACATACAACTGCACAGATATACTATGCCATTGCGTAGTTATCGTCCATGCACCAAACATCTGAATCTGCAAGTTACTGGACATGGTCTTCCCTTTAAATGCTTTAAAAACTTACTTTACTCACTTTCAAAACATTCATAAAACTATTTTTTTTTGTGAAATTGGCGATTGGATGAAAAGTCCTAGGCCAAATCGTCCACGGGCCGAAATGTCCTAGGTTGAAATATCTTATGCCGAAATGTCCTAGTGCAGAAACGTGCGTTCACCACATCATGTATGTAACCTCATAAACCCATCATCGATTGAATCACCAAACTGTATTGAATGTCAAATTAATCCTGATGTACTACCATTTCTAAAAGCAGAAATTTCTCAAACCCATTTTGATATTTCCTGGGAACAGCAAATCTCGAATTCCCCATTAAAATAGTTTCTACGATTACTCAAGTCAAGCTTGATCCTCTTAAACGCTCACAAAAGTCAGAATTACAACAAAAGTTTGCATTGATAGGCCTGCATCTGCATGGGCGTAAGCTCATTAAAGAACCCGAAAAGCATAAAGTTGAAATATTTCTAATGCAAATATTATGGTGTAATTAATGTCCATAATGCTGAAAGGCTTTGCATGTTGAGTGAAGTCTAGCATTGAAAATAAAAGAGAAAATATTTAATGTTATCTTGCGTCTCATGTTTTTTCTTGTCATGGCTTCTCATCAACAGGTACATGTAAAGAATAATAATTACAAAATGTTTTTTTTAACAAAAAATGTAAGCGAAATGGTCATGCAACCCAAACATAAATTTTATCCTGTTAATATTAAATATGTCATTAATGAAGGTTTGTATTCTCGATAATGTTTCATTGCATGTCATTTAAAGGAGAAGAGTGGCACTGTGTGTAGTGGGCATGGTGCCAAGTCCACTGACCTAGAGATCCTAAAATGAAATGAAATGGGGTTTAATGTCCTACTGTTCTACTCCAAACTGGGCTAATGAAGACGGGCATATGCCATACAATGTGCTATGAGGGAAATTTTGCCTGGACAGCTGCACTACGGCCTACTCTTATATCAAATTCAAGGGATCTTTAAAGTGCATGCCAATGTGTACACAGGACCTCAGTTTATTTACCCATCTGTCCTGCATCATTGACATGGGGGAACCACTCAGAAAATCTGGATGAATTTTCACGGCCAATGCAGGGATCGAACACTCACCTCCAGGCTAGCGAGCCGGCATCTTACCAACTCGGCCACCGTGACCCTCTAGCGGTTGGTCAAGAATGTTCCACAGTGTTCTCCAGCGTGGTTTCAAACTATGTTTTAAAATCATGTGTATCATTTATAACACTTTAAGATATCTTCTAGTGTTGCGTAAACTCATGTTAAACTGTGTTTTGAAATTATGTATCATTTATAAAACTTTAACATATCTTCTAGTGTTGTGTAAACTCAGGGTAAAATGTGTTTTGAAATTATGTACCGGTCTATCATTTATTAACACGACATGATGAGTTTTTCTCGTGCTGTATGACATTAGGTAAATATTTTACAGTGATGAACATATTTCAACAACAAGACAAACATGGCAACATCATTAAAAACATTGATTATGTACAAGGTAAATTAAATTTGTAATTTGCTTTTTTTTTTTTTAAATATTGGTTTATCAGTAGATTGGCACTCATTGTAATAGTTGAGTGTTGTAGTGGAATCTGATCAAATCAAATGAGGTTAATGTCCTTTTCTATCCTAACAGGGCTAATGAAGATGGGCATACATCTTGCAGTGTGCTATGAGGTGAATTTCGCTAGACAGGGGGGTTTGGGTTACCAAATGGTTAACATGTGTGCTTTGTATCATAAGGTCTGTCATTGAGTCAGCTGGCGTGGTTTTTGATTCCCCGGTTTTATGTGACAAGGAGTAGGGTCGCCTGTCCAACATCGTGGGTTTTCTCTGGGTCCTCCGGTTTCATCCCACTGCTAAAGACCCCTACATGTAAAGCGAATTACGGAAATAAAATTGAACCATGTGTTAATCCCGAAATAACCTAGTTTATGTCAAGGGGACATTAAACCCATCTCTCTCTCTCTCTCTCTCTCTCTCTCTCTCTCTCTCTCATGTGAAACAAGATGTTAAAGTTGATAACAAGAATAAGAAAAAAGAAATTTATTATCTGACAAGTGCCACTTCCATCCAACCACCGTAGACCTAACCTGCTATTCAACAACTGAAGAGTGAAATCTATATTGAACCATTGCGTTATCAATAACACCTTGCTGTTATTAAGAAAATTAGAAATTTATGAATTGTCTCCGCGATGATGTTCTAGTGACAGACTCAGAGATTTCTTGTCATGCACAAAACTGTAAGACACGAGCACGAACATGGTATATACATATATATATATATACACAGTTGGATAACACTCCGTTCGTTAGATAATTAATTAATAATAAACCTCGAAGTACCGTCTGATTAATTTGCTTTCCTTTCACACTCCAAGGCACATATCTCCACCCGCAAGTAAAATACGAGATCGCTTGTGAGATGGTCGAATGATAAGACAGGTATTATATTATATTTTATGACCTTCCCACCCAATTATTTCTCTTTTATCAGATTGTTTTTTGTATTAATGTCTTCCGTAGATGAGAGGGGTAGTTCAACCATATTTATATACAGCCAATATGAGAGTTCTGATAAGTTACACCTTGATTGATTGAATAGATTGATTCAAGTTCCAGTGGTTAGAAATAGATGATCTAGGATGAATTCTAGAAATTTTGTTCATGAGTGGGAGTGTAATTATGAAAATGAGCAGATTAATGTGTGTGTGTGTGTGGGGTGGGAGGGAAGGGATGGGGGTGCACACAATGAACATTTTAATAATGTAATTAAATTTAATTCATTCATTTTGTGGTTCCCCCTTGTCAGTGATGCAGGACGGAGGGGCCTGACAAGGACAGCTGTCTAGTCATTCGGATGTTACGAAAAACTGAGGTCCCGTGTACATATTGGTGTGCACGTAAAAGATCCCTTGGCAGTTGGAATTTGATATAAGAGTAGACCGTAGCGCCGCTGCCCGGGCAAAATTTCCCTCATAGCACACTGTATGGTGTATGCCAGTCTTCATTAGCCCAGTTTAGGAGCTGAACAGTAGGACGTTAAACCCCTTTCATTTCATTTCATTTCACTTTGTGATGAAACAGAGGTGGGAGTGAGGGTGCGCACAATAAACAGAGGCTTGGTTAACAGTTTTCATTAATGTTATTAATTTAACTTAATTTAATTCATTCATTTAGTGATGAAACAGAAGTCAATGATCGACACAAACTAGGTCATTTTGGGACTAACACATGGTTTGATTTTATTTCAATAATTTGCTTGAGCGTAGGGGTCTTTAGCCATGGGAGGAAACCGAAGGACCCGGAGAAAACCCACCGGGTTGGACAGGCAACCCTACTCCTTGCCACGTACAATCAGGGGATCGAAACCACGCCAGTTGACTCAATGCCAGACTTCATGATACAGCGCCTACGTGCTAACCATTCGGCCATCCAACTCCCCTAAAATAAAAGAAGTTCATCAATCCAATATCTCAAATGTCTGCCATATACCCTTGATGAATTCTGCTATTCATTATGATGAGATATAATTCTCTTATCTTGACAGCCATGTTGATTTGATCATCCAAACTCTTCCTAATATTATGAACTATTGCCATGTAATATGATGGACATAAAACAGATTGGTGAGTTAATTGATTGAAGGAGACAACTTAAAGTATTAACGATAACCTATAATAGTTATTAAATATGTGACCAGATTCTTGATTACGATAATTTTCTTTTATTGGTATATGAAATAATTGGTATATGAATGAAAAGGCCCATCAGAATGGAATTTATATTGGTGGGGGACTGCCAGCGTACTTAGCTAAATTTTCGTTCCAGGGGCTTATCCCAGTGAAAATTTTAAAACTAAAAACAAACATTGGCAAATTAATGTCTTGTACATGCATTTGAGCTAGACATTGGCATTGCCACACGTTGCTAGTTCTGTGGTAGAAAGTGTTCAACCCTATGAACATTTTGGAAAAAGTTAAGAGCCGGTCAAATAGACGAAAATTAATGGGAAAATCTATGGTGACCTAGGGCCAAAAAGAACGTGCTGTTGCATCTGTAGGACATTTAAGTTTTCCTGAAGGAACAATTTGTTGCCTTGTTGTATTTAATTTATTTAAAAGTAAATGCCACTTTCATATGGTCATTTTATGCGCAAATTATAGTTGATGAAGAAATCTGTAGGTGACCAGGAGCCAGAAAGAACGTGATGTGGGTCTGTAAGTTTTCCGGAAAAAAGCCCCAAGATAAATATGGAGACAAGATAAGAAACAATTTACTGACTTGCTGTATTTAATTTGTCTGATCTCTAGGTTATAATTAGAAAATAAATGAATGTCTTGGTCTCTAAGCACGTCCATTACTATTCTCGTCTACAACAAATTAATTGAATTTTAAAAGACTCTAGTCAGGGGTTTCTACCGTCATTAAATACTTAAAATCCGAATTTTATATTTTTGTAACATTCATGTCTGCATTTAATGAGGACGTCTATTGTTGTCACCTGTGTCCATCTGTCCATCCTTCAAAAGTCCCTTGTGAAAGGTTCCATACACTACAGTTCTGGTTAGCTCTTTTTCATACTTGTCCAGATTGTAAGATTTGATCATAATGACAAAAATGTTCAACACCCACTAACAGTGTGATATTGACAGGAGATATGAGAATTGTTTTGCATTATACCAAAAATCCGATTTAATAAAGCTGCTTTACTTTTATGTAAAGTCTTATTTCAACTAATGAATTTTTGTATCCACATATCTTATCTAAAGAAATTATTTTTTTAATCTTGGCCACCCACCCCCTCATATTGCCAAGAGAAATCTATTTTAGATTGGTTGATCTTATATGTTATTTCAATTATTGAATGTTATCCACATAAGGAAATAAAATTTTGAATGTTTGGACACATCAAATTTAACATCATTGTTCCTCACCCTAATAGAAAAAAAAACACCTGCATCCATTAAACACGGTTATGTGAAAAGTGTTTTTACTTACAAAAGTTTCGAAAAGAAGAATCAATATTTCTTGAAACCATAAGACGTGCAGAAAATAACTTGAATTGTAAATAAAACTTGTAGCTAAGTTGAATAGAAATTCATTTAGACTTCTTGCAATCACTGTTACACATATGTTGAGTATCCAGTAGCCTCCGGCTTACAGAAGTTGATAACAGACTTAAACCCATGAAAACCATTTCATTTTAAGAAATAAACTCGAGGGTTTGGAGCGGAATAGATTAAAATATAGAAATAGAGTTATAGACAAACAGGTTTTATAAGTGAATCTAGAAATTCATTACTATTAACCTTGAGAATAAAATATTACATCTGTCTAAACTTTTTTATTCCAGCACTTGGTATCTTGCTCAGTTTGATCAACCACGTATAAAACCACACATTGAATAAATTGGAAATGGTTATCTATATAAATAAAATCAAAGATGTCGGTATGTGTGTTCACCCATCACACTTCGTTGCCACGCTCCACCCCCCACATATGTTGTATCAAATTAACCAGCATGACCACTTGAATGTTTTAGACCATCGAATTTGGGCCTGGGGCAAATCACACTTTGTCGCCGCGCTCCACCCGCACAAATTAACCCGCATGACCCAATGAATGTTTTAGGCCATGAAATTTGGGCCCACTGGTGATTTGGGTCCCGAGCGAATTTCGGCCCCAGGTGAAGCTGGGTATCCTGCTAGTTTATTAATAAATGATAAAGTATAAAATTATATAAATATGATTGAAATGATTATTGAACCATTTCTAATCAAATTTGTCTTATACTGTATTGAGGGGGGTTGGATGGCTGAATGGTTAGCACGTGTGCGCTGTATCATAAGGTCTGTCATTGAGTCAACTAGCATGGTTTCAATCCCCTGGTTGTACGTGACAAGGAGTAGGGTCGCCTGTCCAATCTCGCAGGTTTTCTCCGGGTCCTCCGGTTTCCTCCCACTGCTAAAGACCCCTACGTGCAAGCAAATTATTGAAATAAAATTGAACCATGTGTAAGTCCCGAAATGACCTAGTGTGTGTCTTGTGGACATTAAACCCCATTTCTCCACAATATTGCTGTAACTTTGCTCAGAAACTTATACAATGACATTAAATTAACATAACAACATATTACAAAAATCAATTATTATACATTTCAATTGGCATCTATTTCATAATTTGGTTTGATTTATATTAATATGCAAAATATATAAATTAGAATATTGAATAATTATTTTAATTAATTGTGATGATAGAAGGCGCAGTTCTCTTGCTGGACACTTCACAGGCATTGAAAATAAGCAGGATGAAAAAAACGCCTAGAAAATCATAAACTTTATTACAAATAAATTTCAACGGAAGAACCATCCGCCGATGCATACTTTCACCAGGAATGACCCACCTTTCCCATTTCCTTTACACTACATTTAATAATATTGCAGTCCTCTACGTCATAGACACCTTGTTTTGACGACGTGGTCTAAACAAACACGTGATTGTTTTACGCTCAGAGTATCATAGCAAGACGCACGTGTAAATACTACTCAGGTCGTCTCTCCACTGTGAAATCATTCTACCATGAAATGTAACGTGAGGCTCAGAAAGGGATAAATAATGAAAGAGCAGAAAGTATTTGTCACTTTTCGGTTGAAGCGACTCGATAATAAATACTATTTTTCACATTTTGCTTCACAATACTTGATAGAAATGTGATGTAAGTAAGTTATTAGCACCTTTCCTCGGTGTATCGGTGAATATCAGGACAGTTTTGGTCGGGAACCGCCTCGACACCTCGGAAAGTGTGCTAATAACTACTACTTATCTTGATGATATGATGTTACCTGATTGTGTTGACTGTCAACCCAGGTTATTTGTGAATTATCTTGATGATTTGATGTTAGCTTTTTGTGTTAACTGTCAACACTGGATATCTATGAACTATTTTATGATGTGATGGTGCCTGTCCACACTGGCTATGACTGTCAACACTGGCTATTTGTGAACTATCTTACTATCATCTTATTGATGTGATGGTACTTTATTGTGTTGATGGTCAACTCAGTATATTTGTGAACTTAATGGTACCTAATGTCTGTTATGAACTAAGCTATAATTCAATTTGTATCTCCTATTATTTGCCTTCCTACTCAGAAACAGAAACTTCAAGAAAAAAAATCACATTGTTCCAAAGATATTTCAAAAACACAAAAACAGTCTTCTTTGTTAATTGAAGTGTGAGATTGACGGCCAGTTTTTCTTGCCAATCAAAATCAACCATCTTGTTTTTTCGGTGACTCAATTTCCGCGTGTTTTGGACAGGTTTAATTAGTGGAAGTTGGACCAGGTGAAGTGTTACAAACCTTTACAAGTAAGTGACAACCCATTGATCCGAAAGACTGAATCCTCGCTAGTACAAAAGGGAGAATCGGCATCGACTAAGAAAAATGTGAGTGACTTCTGATTGAATAATCACATGAAGCAGAAGTTAAAAGAATGCCTTTTCGGCCAAAAAAAAAAAAAGAAAAGAAATATGGAATATAATTCAGCAGTTAATTGAATATTGGATAACCTTTGGTTGATTTATCAGGCTTCATTAGTCTTTATTTGCCAAGTGACTATTATTGTCATTATAAAACAATTATTCATGTTCTGTTGTGTTTATTACAGCTATGATTATGACAATATCGTAAATTGATATTAGATTGGCTGCGTAACTGACTGTGAATTTGCACTATGTAACCGCGTCTATCACAGTTGGGGATATTAGATTTTTGTTCAATGCTATTTATTAGTGGCAGCATGTGTCTGTGAATTTAAACGATTTCTTCCAATTGTATTTCAACTTCTGGCCTGTTTTTTTGTGACAAACAGTTTTTGACGCCCGCTTTTAATGTCATTTATTATCAGAATCTACTGTCTTTTACAAAAGAGGGTTCTTGAGAATGTTTTTTTTTTTTCAAATTTATAAGAATTTTCTATCTGGTGATAAAGGAATAACCTAATATATGCAAGATAATTTTAGTTTAATGTTATGATCTTTTCTTCAGTATGCTTATGAGGTATTTTGTTCTAAAGGCTTTTGTATTTTAAACTTCTCGCCTATTTGTTTGTGCAAAACAGCTTTGGGACAGAAGCGGTGGTGGGGGGGGGGGCACTTAGTAAAAGAGAGAGCAAGAGAGAGAGATGGGTTTAACTCCAATTGACACAAACTAGGTCATTTTAGGACTAACACATGGTTCAATTCTATTTCAATAATTCGCTTGCAAGTAGGGGTCTCTAACAGTGGGAGGAGACGGGAGGACCTGGAAAAAACTCACGAGGTTGGACAGGTGAACCTACTCCTTGTCACGTACAACCAGGGAATCGAAACCACACCAGTTGACTCAATGACAGACCTTATGATACAACGTGCACACGCTAACAATTCAGCCATCCAACCCCTAGTGCAAGGAAACACCCACAATCCTAATAAATTTTATTCAAAATGACAATATGAATACATAAGATGAAAATGCAAACAATATTCAAAAAGAAAATGCTTTTGCTCATTTTTATTCACAAACATACATGTATATTATGACCAGGCATAATGACCAGTTAGTTTTAGATAGTATTTAATGTGTCATGGTTAATATAAATCAGGGTAGAAGCTAATTAGTTAAGTATTTAATCCATTATTGTTTATTTATGTTAATGTCTCTAGTGATAATCCTGTATAGTTTATGTTTTGATGTTAGAATATAAAAAGGCTAATGTTACATCAGTAGGTAAGTCATTAGGGGATCACGTGGCTAAGTGGGTAAGGCGCTGGCTCGCTAGCCTGGAGGTCGGGTGTTCGATCCCTGCATTGGCCGAGAAAGTTCATCCAGATTTTCCGGCGTGGTTTCCCCTTGTCAGTGATGCAGGACGGAGGGCCTGACAAGGACAGCTGTCTAGTCATTCGGATGAGACGAAAAACCGAGGTCCCGTGTACACATTGGCGTGCACGTAAAAGATCCCTTGGCAGTTGGAATTCGATATAAGAGTAGGCCGTAGTGCCGCTGTCCGGGCAAAATTTCCCTCATAGCACACTGTATGGCGTATGCCCGTCTTCACTAGCCCAGTTCGGAGCTAAACAGTAGGACGTTAAACCCCATTTCATTTCATTTCATTTCATTTCAGGTAAGTCATTAGGTCACCCGACTTAGTAGCAGCTTCATCGGCCATCCACTGTGCTGGAAGTGTACATTGTATGTGTTGAATTATTGTCATTTGTAAGATATAAGTTCCAGTAATTAAAAGATTGAAGAACCATTCCAGACTTACTAGTTATTGAAGAACCTATCGGTTATACTATTATAAAACATATATATTTTAAAAAATATACTTATATTATATATAACGGACAAAACATACATGTAAATTGGAAAATATCTCTATTAAAAAAAAAAGGTACCAAAAAAAAAAATACTTATGCTCTTTTTTTTACTCATGTTTAGCTCATTTTTATTAACAAACATATAAATTGGAAAACATCTTTTTAACAAATAAGATCCACAATTTTTTTTTATATAGGCCTACTTTTTTTTTTTTTTGCTTACAAACATTCATGTTTAGTTCTTCATATTACATTCAACATGGATGAATATTATTGAAGATGTTAATAATTAGACGGTAATTGAGAACTGAAAGTATATTTTTCTTGCATTAGTAACTAATTATTTCTTAGCTACAATTTATTTTGTGAGGTAATCAAAGTATTTCAATATTGGCTGGGAATAGAAACATATGGTTTAAAAGATGAAACGTAAGATACAAGTTGGATGATTATTATGGGTGGTGAAGATTGTTTTTAAAAACGGATTTACCGTATTCACCTTATAAAGTTCCTCAGGTGCTTCTGGGTTTCAGGTAAAATTGTCATGCAGTTATTTAATAAAACAGAGCAATGTTACAGTACTAGCACCATACAAGATAGTCTAATGGGAGAGCCACGGTGGCTAAGTGAGTAAGAGGATGGTTCGCTCCCGGTGTTGGCTAAGAAAGTTCATAGGGATTTTCTTTCGTGGTTTCCTCTTTTCAGTGGTGCAGGACGGAGGTCCTGAAAAGGACAGTTGTCTAGTCCTTCTGATGGGATGAAAAACAGAGGTCCAGTGTACACATTGGCATGCATGTAAAAGATCCCTTGGCATTTTGATATAAGAGTAGGCCCGTATTTCCGCTGTCTGGGCAAAATTTACCCCATATCACACTGTATGCCCATCTTCATTAGCCCAGTCGGAGCAGAACTGTGGGACGTTAAACCCCATTTCATTTCATTTCTTTTCATTAAGATCCTGAAAAACTAAAAATTAAATTGATTTGGCCTTAGACTTGGATTTCAGGAGCCAAAACCCTTTGGAACAATTGGTTTCAGTTTTTCATGTTGTGAAACAGTATATGCCCTCTGATCCTTTATGCCCTTTAAAGTTAGGCTACAATTTCATATTTTCTAAAAAAGTCAAAACATAATTATTTCTATGTCTTTTGCTCAATAGGTTGTCAACTCACTATTATACGATCATAGGTGTCATTCTCACACTTAAAACTCATTTACACCCGAAATAATAACACAATTACCTCCCTTGTTTTTTATTCTCCACCATGGAGTAGTTATCTTGAAACGTTGGAATTTGAAGATGAAAATGATATTTTTGCCTATTTCTCAACTGGCAATAGTGAATTATAGGATTAATAGGATTATTCTTTAACAAGGTAGGGCTGTTTATAGATACCATCTATTTTAAGGCTTTATTTTAATAAGGGGGGTTGGATGGCTTAGTGGTTAGCACGTGCGCGCTGTATCATTCAGTCTGTCATTGAGTCAACTGACGTGGTTTCGAATCCCCGGTTGTACGTGACAAGGAGTAGGGTCGCCTGTCCAACCTCGTGGGTTTTCTCCGGGTCCTCCGGTTTCCTCCCACTGCTAAAGACCCCTACGCGCAAGCGAATTATGGAAATAAAATTGAACCATATGTTAGTCCCGAAATGACCTAGTTTGTGTCGAGTGGACGTTAAACCCCATTTCTCTCTCTCTCTCTCTTATTTTAATAAATTTTAAAAATATAACTTAAAAATATGAAATTGTAACTTGAAGTCTTTAAGGATCATGGGTTAAATCGTTCTGATTCTCATTGGCTTGGTCAAATACGGTATTACCACCATATCACGATCAGCTGCCTGATTGTGGTTGGCAAGCAGAATGAAATAGTTTATAATTAAACTAAATCTATAGACATCGTATAATAACAAACATATTGAATCTCAGGTTAAAAAATACATTTGGCAATTATTACAATATTTCAAGAAAAAACATCATTTTTGTGTTAATATTTTATTACCTTATTGGCAACCTGTTGCTCAGTGATATGAAAATCATTCCAAGAAATTTTCTCACAGTGTACTGTGTGTACCTTGAATAATTGTAAGAAATTGAAGCTTAAAATTAGTAATATTGTTGTCAATGCATAGTGTAAAAACATTTACAGATTACTGTATCCGAAATCTTCTCATATATTCTTAATCTACTAGAATTTCTAAATTAATTTCTACATGTATATTTAGCAATTAGTACAATAAAAGTCTGATAAATAATAACAAGTTCATTAATCTCATTGGTATAGGCTTATTGCCACTTAAATAAAAACTTCATTTTTTTTGTTTGAGGCAAGATATCAAAGTACTTTAATCTGTATTATATTTGTGTACATATGTCTTTAACAAATGATATTCCCAAATTCTGAGTAGAATTCATTTTAAAACTGGTATTTTAAACTTATAAACCCATAAAATTCCTTATGAGGAATTTACCTATCAAAGAAGATGTCCGACTGACAAAGTTTGAGGCTAGAGGGGGGGGGGTCACGGTGGCTATAGTAAGACGCTGGCTCGCTAGCCTCGAGGTCGAGTGTTCGATCCCTGCATTGGCTGAGAAAGTTTATACAGATTTTCCGACATTCCCCCTTGTCAGCGATGCAGGGCGGAGGGCCTGACAAGTACAGCTGTCTAATCATTCAGATGGGATGAAAAACCGAGGTCCTGTGTACACATTGGCATGCACGTAAAAGATCCCTTGACAGTTGGAATTCGATATAAGAGTAGGCTGTAGTGGCACTGTCCAGGCAAAATTTCCCTCATAGCACATATGGCGTATGCCCGTCTTCATTAGCCCAATTTGGAGCTGAACAGTAGGACGTTAAACCCCATTTCATTTCATTTTGAGGCTAGAGCCCTGGCGTGGCCATTAAGGCATTGACTGTTGTGCGTTTGATGGACAAAATGATTGACAGATTTGATACCCAGATAACTGTATTAAATCTCATGTTGGATTTGTCATCTTAAGGTCATTGCTTCTCCTTGAATAGAAACAAATTTTCGGCTTAGATGTTCTGTTATCTACTTCAAGATAAAACCGTATCATCTTTCTTCCTGAACCATAGCTCTACAACACAATCTGTGATACTACAAAGACTTCATTCCTTTCTAACATTAATCTGTGACATTAACCAGCTACCGTCAGTGTGATATATACTTCTTTTAGAAATTCATTACAAATGTCTGAAATTGTTTTAAGTAGAAAAATGAAATGAAATGGGTCTTTTCTGCACCAACCTGACTAATGAAAATGAAGACGAGCATATGCTATGTAATTTGCAAAAAAAAAGTTTTTCCCAGATAGCAGATACTCTTCATTGAGTTCCAGTTGCCAAGGGTTCTTTTCAGGCAAGCCAAGGTGTACATGAGACTTCGTTTTTTTGCCCCATGCAAATGACTAGACACTGTTCCTTGCCAGGTCCTGCATCATGCACACACTTAAAAGGGGACACCACTCTCAAAAAGCCTTGGAAACTTTGCACAGCTACACTAGAACATAAAAGTGAAACAATACTTGATAATAAGCATTAAAATTATTTAAAAGTTTTATGAACAGAAAAATGTGTGCTAAAATTATAAATTTAAGCATGGTAGGTTTTAATGGGATATTTTCAATTTCTAAAACAATGAAGGTATTGCGGAAATTAAACAATACTTCATAAGATACATTAAAGTTATTTAAAAGTTTTATAAACAGACGTGCTAAAATTATAAATATAAGCTACTAAAACAATGATTGGGAATACAACAAAATTTTATAATAAGAATTAAAAGTTTATTTAAAAGTTGTGCTTAAATTATAAGTATAAAATGTCGGGTCTCCAGGTCTACGAACTGTTTCTAGTGGGACATGCACATCTACTAAAACAGTATTGTTGGAATTAGATAATACTATATTATAAGAAATAATGTTTATTTAAAAGTTTTATAAACAGCCAAAGGTTTGCTGTTCCTAGAAGGACAAGCACAGCTACTAAAACACTGATTAAAAATAGAACAATACTCCGTAGTAAGAATTAAAGTTTATTTAAAAGTTTTATAAGATATAGTCCTGGGTTCGATTCCGGTGTTGGCCGAGAAAGATCATTGGGATTTTCCAGCGTGGTTTCCCCTTGTCAGTGGTTCAGGACGGAAGGCCTGACTAGGACAGCTGACTAGTTGTTTGGATGAGATGAAAAACTGAGGTCCTGTGTACACATTGGCATGCATGTGAAAGATCCCTTGGCAGTTGGAATTCGATATATGAGAAGGAAGTAGCACCGTAGTCTGGGTAAAATTTCCCTTATGGCACACTGTATGGTGCATGCGTGTCTTAATTGGTCCAGTCGGAGCAGAACAATAGGACATTAAACCCCATTTCATTTCATTTTACTAGATATAAGAATAACAGGTTCATTCCTAGTAGGATGTAAAGTGAAATGAAAACAAATGGGGTTTAACATCCTACTGTTTACTAAAACAGTGATTGAGAACAAAACAAAACTAATATAGAGCATATGACAGATTTCTATTTAGTGGGAAATGCACAACCATTAGAACAGTAATTAAGACAGTATTTTACAAATAAAACAAAACTTGAGATTAACCTGATCATCCCAAGTGTAAATTTCAGTAATCTAATATATATTTTATTAACTGATCACCTTTCGTATGTTTGTCTGTTTCGCGAACCCCCTGGGGTGTACTACTTCCCGATATAGAAAAAAATGTATATTTTGATACACGGTAAGCTTTGCTTATTTAAGATGTGGTTTATTCTGTATGAGTTTCAGCCTGTGGCACCATTGGTCTAAAAAAAATACCAGAACACAATTAGGCATATTTTACATGTTCCTCTCTGTGTGATAGGAGATTGGGGTCGAAGGTCGTCAGCATGTCCGATCATCTGGTTTATAGTAGAAATTCTCTTCTCAACTACTTAATAATGAACACAGAATTTTTAAAAAGGTAATCAGATTTAAGAAAAAAAAGGGTTGAACTTTGATTAAATATAAAGATTTACTGTGTGACTCAATGATAGACTTTATGATACGGCATGCACCGCTAACCATTTGACCATCCAGCCTCTCCACCCCAATATATATGTGATAGGAGGTTAGGGTTGAAGGTCGACAGCATGTCCGATCATCTTGTTTATAGCAGAAATTCTCTTCTCCACTTCAAAATAATGAACCCAAACCTTTTAATAATGTAATCAGGTTTTGAAAAAAAGGGTTGAACTTTGATTAAATATAGAGATTTACAGTGTGATAGGAGATTAGGGTTGAAGGTCGTCCGCATGTCAGATTCATCTGGTTTATAGCAGAAATTCTCTTCTCCACTTCAAAATAATGAACACAAACATTTTAATAATGTAAACAGGTTTTATATTAAAAGGGTTGAATTTTGATGATCTTTGTCTATCAATAATTTCTTGTGAATACTCAATAGGTCAATTTTTTTTCAAATTTGCAGTGATAATTTATTTGAAATCTTGTGAATGCGATATAAGGCAATGAAATTTTGAAAGACTTGGCAAGGTTGTTCATTTGGGCCAGCATAAGGAAGAATATTATTGGATTTCGAAATTTTAGGATCACAAATTTCCAGTTATTTTGCCATTCACAAGCTATGATAATTACATTTGAATATTACATAGAACTTTTGTTAATATTTTGTAACTTTATTAAAATATTTGTTCTCTTTCCTTCCATTATCTATCTTAATGTATCCAACAACAATTTCTCATTGTAATCTTATGATATAATTATATATTACATGCTGACCGACAATTAATAGAAATGAAATGGGGTATAGCATTCTACTTTTCTGCATCGACTAGGCTAATAAAGATGGGTTTTTGATATGCAGTTTGCTTGAACAGCAAGAGAAATTTTGCTTGAACAGAGATTTTTACCGCCGGCTCCTCATCGAATTCCAATTGTCAAAGGAAAGGATCTTTTTACATGTACATGAGACTTTGGTTTTTCATCCCATCCAAATGACTGTAAACTCCATCTTGCACCACTGACAAGGTGAAACCAGACTGGAAAACATCTGGGAACATTCACGGTCGGCTAACACAGGAATCAAATCCTGGCCCTCCTAATTTGTGAGTCAGAATCTCTAACTCACTGTGCAGTCATGGCTCCCCTAACCGGAAAGGGAATGTTATATAATAAATAGAAATCTTAAAGGAACATGAAATTGTATTTTCGTTACAGGACAAGCCGATTTGAGGATAAAGTTGAAATTGGAATTGTTCAAAGCAAACAACAGTAAGTTAATTTTGGATATTTCAGTTTAATAATTACTTTTATCTCATCTTAATATTCCAAATCAGCAGGTGCCCCTTTACAGAAGGACAGTTCTGGTGCATATATGTTGGAATTCAGTAAATAATTACCCACCTGGGGTTGGTATCAAGTTGATAAATCATTATCAGAGGTATGAAAAATGACAAGCTTTAAATGATCCGCTGTCGAGAAGGGGAGGGTATTTCACATGATGCAGTACATTCCTCATTAATAAATGTGTTTTTACATCTCCCTTTCTATTCACACAATTTTACAAATCACCTGTAATTATACC
Source organism: Patella vulgata (assembly GCF_932274485.2). Lineage (NCBI taxonomy): Eukaryota > Metazoa > Mollusca > Gastropoda > Patellidae > Patella > Patella vulgata. The sequence goes on from NC_065883.2 coordinate 10,806,904, forward strand.
AAGAAGTGACGGAGAAAAAATTCCTTAGGTTTGTAAATTGGCAATTTGTTAGCGTTAGCATGTGGTTCTACTCCACGTCTGTTAAGGTATATTAGACGTGATAGGAATCACATACAGGTCTAGCCTCCGGCAAGAGATTCTAAATAATACCGGTGGTTGGGAATTTGTTGATGAACACAGTGGGGGATACAATAGTTCATAATGTAACATTATAGGGTTGTTATATCCATGTCAGTTTGTAGGATCATGTTACTGCTGATAATTATCACGGTAATTACTACTGACTCCTGTCAAATATTCACAACATTTCAAACAGAAGACCAGTTTCTCAGCTTCCAGTATTCACAGCCCTATTCTGTTGGTACTTTTTAGATTTTTATAAGGATTGCCAACCAGTTATTTTTTTATGTTTAACCATAATTCAAATTAGTAAGATAGTTTGTTTAAATAATATGACAATTCTTTAGCATCATCCCAGTGTTTTAATATATTTTTACATATAAAAACTCAAGGACAGCTGTCTAGTCGTTTGGATGGGACGGAAAACTGAGGTACCATGTACACATTGGCGTGCACATAAAAGATCCCTTGGCAGTTGGAATTCGATATAAGAGTAGGCCGTAGTGTCGCTGCCCGGGCAAAATTTCCCTCATAGCACACTGTATGGCGTATGCCCGTCTTCATTAGCCCAGTCGGAGCAGAACAGTAGGATGTTAAACCCCATTTCATTTCATTTCATTTCATTCCACATAAAAACTGTAAATTGTTCGAAGTTCTAATTGTATGCCATGTAAATCAAAAGACAGTAAATTCTCCATTCCATGGCCAGTCAATCAAGACTGAAACAAGTGCCCCTGGTTTTAGAACACTCTATGATTTTCTGAATTTATTGAAAAATATTGAATCAAAAAAATAAAATGTTTGAGAAATCTATGATTTCCCGAAAATGTGTTATTTTATACCTGAAAATGTGATATTTTTTTACCTGAAAATGTGATATTTTTTTACTTGGAAATTTGATAATTTTACCTTGAAATGTGTTCTTATTTACCTGAAAATGTGTTATTTTTTACTTGAAAATGAGTTAATTTTTTTACCTGAAAATGTGTTATTTTTTATCTGAAAATTCATATCACTGTATGCATTTGTGCAGGAATGCAGCCCCCCTGTCCATGTCTGGTTGTTTTGGGTTTTTTGGTTCCATTTTCTTTATTTTATGCAATTTGGAACAAAGAAATCCCAGTATTCTTTAATTTTAATAAAAGAAATTAAAAAATTGGTATTTCTTATAATACAGAAATATGTAAGAGAATTACCATTTATCTAATAAATGATTGTTTTGTGGAATTTTGATAATATTTTATCATTTACTGACATTTATTCATAATAAAATAAAGATAAGCAGAAGATCTCTTAACCCTTTAGCACTTAGACCACCAGAAACCATCTTTATTAGGGCTGCTTAGACCGCCCAAAACCATCCCTACTAGGGCTGCTTAGACCACCTGAACCATCCTTACTAGGGCTGATTAGACCGCCCAAAACCATCCTTACTCGGGCTGTTTAGACAGCCCAAAACCATCCTTACTAGGGCTGCTTAGATCGCCTGAAACCATCCTTACTCGGGCTGTTTAGACAGCCCAAAACCATCCTTACTAGGGCTGATTAGACCGCCCAAAACCATCCTTACTAGGGCTGCTTAGACCACCAGAACCATCCTTACTAGGGCTGATTAGACCGCCTGAAACCATCCTTACTAGGAAAGCTTAGACCGCCCTGAAACCATCTTTACTAGGGCACCCTAGACCACCCTAAACTGTGGCACATTCAATATGGTCATATAATATGGAAAGCTATTCATATCTCGGCGATTTGAGTCGGTCTAAGGAACAACAGTTGCGGACTGTTTCTGTAATTTTCTTCAGGAACTGGGATAGTCAATATATAAGCTTACATGTACCAAGTGCTAAGGGGTTAAAGAATTTAGTCCTATTTTAAGTGCAGAAGTATTTATGGATATAAATTAATGAAGACATATGAATGTTGGTGGCCTGATGTTATCTTAACAGTGATTTGGATAGTATTATCAAGGTTTCGTGATTCCAAATTTGGAAAGGATAAAAGTTTTAAAATGTGTGCCTGATTTTAATCTAGTCAGAAATAAATGAAATGGAATGGGGCTTAATGTCTTTACGTTTCTGCTCCAACCGGGGTTAATGAAGATGGACAAACGTCATTCAGTGTGCTATGAGGACAGCGGCAGTGCAACAGCCTACTCATTTGATTTGCAATTGTCAGGAGATCTTTAACATAACCATGGTCTTTTTTGGGTTCCATTAATCCTCCACCATTGAAATGGGAAACCAGACCGGAAAATCTGGCAGGAGTGACTGAAATTGGCAGTTTTATCAGTTTTCATTTTTATGTGAGAACAACTTTTAATTTATCCATTCTGAATCCCAGTTTTTGGTGTCTCAGGTACAGATTTGTGACATGTTGTGCATGAGTTACTGCCCCTACTGTTTCTATGGTAGCTGATTGCACTTGTCATGTGGTTATAGTGATGTGATATTTCAAATTGATTGTCTGTGCCATGGAACACCCAATTCCACTTGTCTCTAGGCTCACCTGTGAGCCCCTATGAACAAGATGTTGTCTTGTGCCTGCATTGTCTCTGTTATAGAACATCTGATACCACTTGGCACAGGGATCACCTGTGAGAATGTGTGATATGGATGTCGTGACATGATTGTCTATGCTTTGAAACACTTGCTGCCTTTTGTCTCTTTGAGTTCATCTGAGAGTACATATGATATGGATGTTGTCTTGTGCTGCCTTGAGTTGATTGTTTGTGCCTTTTGTCTCTGGTCTCACCTGTGAGCACTTATGGTCTTGTGGGGTTTTGTTTCAGTTGACTTTGCCATGGAACACTGATACCACTTGTTTCGGTCATCACCTGTGAAAGGGATGTTGTCTTGTGGTATTTTGAGTTGATTGTCTGTGGTGTACCTGATACCACTTGTCAGGACCTCTAATGGGGATGTTGTCTTGTGCTGTTTTCAGTTGATTGTCTGTGCCGTGGAACTCTTGATACCACTTGACTGTATCACTTGTCAGGACCTCTAATAGGGATGTTGTCTTGTGCTGTTTTCAATTGATTGTCTGTGCCGTGGAACTCTTGATACCACTTGACTGTATCACCTGTCAGGACCTTTTACAGGGATGTTGTCTTGTGCGGTTTTCAGTTGATTGTCTGTGCCATGGAACACATTTCTCCACTTGTCATTGACATCACCTGTGAGCACCTGTGTGGTTATCTTTTGGTATTTGAGTTGATTGTGTTGTGTTTATGTGCTGTTTGTTCTATGATTGGTTGCGTGATTAGCAATACACTTCCTATTTAAATGGTTGAGACTGTAACGAAAATACCAGACTGTTCCCATGTTCCCACAGATACTCAAGATCTAACGAAACAACTAATTCTTGTTTCTGGTAAAGGATACCTTCTGTAACATGAGGTATTTTTTTTAAACCATTACGTACAATTTATCATACTTATTCAGGTAACAGACTAACTTACGTTTAAAGTCATTCATCAATTCCTGCACCCCGCTTTCATCTTATTACCCCATATTTTACGCTTGGATGAAAATGTAGAATACCATCTGAAAAGAGATTAAAAATAATTTACCAGCTTTATGATTGATGGCCACAATTATGATTTAACACTTCCATCTGTTGAGGCATCCTCTAAACACAGATTGACAACTTTAAGGTTTGTTTCAAAATGTTGCTGTTAAAATGTTCCAATGATATAATGAACTAGTATTACACTTTTGGGTTCTTTTAATTAGTTTGTGATGACAACACTGGTTTAACGTCATATGATACTTTTTATTCTTCTTCAAACATATCATGAACAAAACTTAAGACTTCATAATTATCTTGTGTTGAGCGAGCTGTGGTCCTACCTTGGCTTGACACCCTTAGGGTACCAACTAACTTACATGGCCCTTGTTCTAGTCTTAACCCAAGGCACCTATAGCCTTGTCTCTCCTATCTCCTTTTCATTCCTGCTTATAAACCCTTTCTAGACAAAGGATGGCGGAAGAGATTATACAGCTGCCTATATTGCATCATATACCAGAGAGTGCGATCTGGACAACCATGGATGCCGATTGCCAACATAAAGATATTTTAATCAATTCTGCTTTCATGTGTCAAGATGGCACAATAACTGTATCAATAACATCTACCATTATGTAACACTAGAAATACACAGATTCCAGGGTCCTGGGCCCTTGTTCACGAAAACTTAAACTAAGATACAATCGAAATTTTAAGAAATACTGAAATTCGATTGGCTGACCAGTAAAATCAATTTGCATATATCCAATAAAATTGCAGTCTGATTATAGTGGTGCAGGACAAAGGGCCTGGTAACGAAAGAGGTCATTAAAGATCCCTGGACAGTTTTAAATAGAAATAAGAGGAGACCATAGCGCTGCTGTTTGGGCAAAATTACCTTCATAGCACACTGCATGTCTTATTCAAGGGGTTGGATGGCCAAATGGTTAGCGTGTGCATGCAGTATCATAAGGTCTGTCATTGAGTCAACTGGTTTCGATTTCCCGGTTGTACATGACAAGGAGTAGGGTTGCCTGTCCAACCTCGTGGGATTTCTCCAGCTCCTCCGGTTTCCTCCCACTGCTAAAGACCCCTACACGCAAGCGAATTATTGAAATAAAATTGAACCATATGTTAGTCCCGAAATGACCTCGTTTGTGTCGAGAGGACATTATACCCCATTTCTCTCTCTCTCTTAATTAAGACAATGGCTCCACGGCCATGATCCCACACATTAGACGATAACACATCTCTCTCTCTCTCTCTGTCTGTGTCTCTCTCTCTCTCTCTCATGTCATATTCCTGACTTCACTCACCTGGTTTATGTAAAACAAAAGTAGGATGTTAAACCACATTTTGTATGATATAGCGATGGTTGGTTGAGGTGTGTTTAATAGAAAGGAAGAATGGTTTAATTAAAGTATATTTATTATGTAGTACATAGATTATTGATGTAGTAAGATATAGTTTATAGTTTTAACACCGGTACAGGTGGTTGTTAGTAGATAAATAAAAGGTCAATATAAATGGTTATAGTGTTTATTGTAGATATCACATATCTTATATCATACCTTCTACTTCATATAATCAGAGAGAGAGAGAGAGAGATTTCTTATAAAATAATTATCATTGCCTTCGAATGGCCAGTTAAAAAGCTGGCACCAAACTCTTTATTATTATTGCAACAAAGTGGCCAGTTAAATTCTGGCATGAATCTCTACAACTCCCCCTTAAATAAAACTAGACCTTGGGACACAGTTGTGGGAGGGAGAGAGATTCTTTTCTGCACCACCCGGGCTTATCAAGACAGACATATGTCATGCCTACTTTTATTTCAAATTCCAACTGCAAAGGGATCTTTTACATGCACTGTCAACGAAACCTCATGCCTACATTCATTTCAAATTCCAACTGCCAAGGGATCTTTTACATGCAGTGTTAACAGAACCTCAGTTTTCTGTACCACTAACAAGGCGGAAACTTGGCTGGAAAATTCTGAGGAACTTTCTCCACCGACACTGAGATCGAACCCCAAACCTCATGGTTTCGATGTAGTAATAGACAACATCACAGCTCCATCAATATATAATCATTTTGATCCCAAAACTATTTTCTGAAATGTAATCTTGGCATCAATTGTATAATATCCTCGTCCATAAATGTTTGTAGTCTTATTCATCACAAAGTCACGTCCGCGCTGTATCATAAAGTCTGTCATTATTGAGTCAACTGGCATGGTTTCGATTCCCTGTTTGTATGTGACAAGGAGTAGGGTCGCCTGTCCAACCTTGGGGGTTTTCTCCGGGTCCTCCGGTTTCCTCCCACTGCTAAAAACACCTACGTGCAAGCGTATTATGGAAATAGAATTGAACCATATGTTAGTCCCGAAATGACCTAGTTTGTGTCGAGTGGAAGTTAAACCCCATTTCTCTCTCACTCTCATCACAAAGTGGCACAACAATGCTCCCATAGTAAATACCGCAATCACATCAGGAATTTGTTGAAATCTTTTCTCTAAATTGTATTTCTGTAACCAAATCACCAAACCCTAAACTGACGTAACATTATTTAAGAAATCGTAGAATGTTGACAAAAAAAAGCCATTTTGTCTTCATTGATGTTGTTTTTGTTAAACCCCTTGTTTACACTTACGTCTTGAATAAGCGAGTTTTTTGCGTGATTTGCCAGGTCTTTGGTTTCGCTGATATATTATTCAAAGATTAGCAAAACTTCCATCAACATTGGGAGAATTTTTTAGTCCTTCAATTACGGGTCGAATGAATTCTAAAACATTTTGACAGGCTCCTCTTCAATGCCTGTAAAAAAGAGGATTCTATGGTTTAGTTTTTATTTTGTAAGTGGAATTTTCAAAAAGGTAACTTGAGTGGCGTTTTAACACTTTCAAAGAATCCAACTTGTTGCAGCACAATGTTTCACATATTTTTTTTTTTTATTCTAAGTAAAAAAAAAATATTGTACTGCATAATACAAAATTTATGGCAAGGAATAGTGTCATTTCATTCGGCTGGGACAAAAAAAGAGTCTATTTTACACTTTGGTGTGTGCCTAAAAGAACCCTTGACAACTCGAATTTTAAATAAATGTAGACTGTGATCTAAAGTGCACCTTGATGCAATCTGTTGCAATTTAGTTAGCAACGAACCAGACATTTTTATAACATAATAATTATATATGCACACATATATACATCCTATTTGAAACCAAAAATGTCTTCAGCGGACAATTTTCTGCAAATCTGTGTAGAAGGCCAGCTTTGAAAAAAAATTAAAAAAAATTATTTGCCCCACTTTTGCATTCAGACAAAGTTAAGCAAACTTAACTATCATGGGCATTTTTAAATCTTTGAAGGAACAAAATCTAATTTAAGTTAATCTTCCCCATGGCAATAATTTCTTTCAGCTATAGTCTGAATCCTGAAAGATTTATTTGACCCCAAATATAAACAGGTTAAATTTGACACATGTAATCTTTTGATGACTTGATGGAGCTTACATAAACAGGGAGTTAAAATATCTTGAAACAAATTCTAAACAAACCGGGTTAAGAACACTAATTATAACTGTTTATAATGTTCCAAGACATGGCAGTAATTATAAACTCTCCTATTATCATTGCAACAAAATGGCCAGTTAAAAGCTGGCACCAAACTCTCTATTATCATTGTCTTAAAATGGCCAGTTAAAAGCTGGCACTAATCTCTTTGATATCATTGCAACAAAATGGCCAGTTAAATGCTAGCACCAAACTCTCTATTATCATTGCCTTAAAATAGCAAGTTAAAAGCTGGCACCAAACACTTTAATATCATTGCAACAAAATGGCCAGTTAAATGCTGGCATGAAACTCTGCAACTCCCCCTTAATTATCGTTGCCTCAAAATGGCAGTTAAAAGTTAAAAGCTGACATCTGAAGATAAATGGTTATAATTTGTGTTAGCAACCCAGATTTACCCCCAATAGATTTTGTTTTACTTTAATCTATTGACATTGTGCCATATTTCACAACAATTCACAATCTGTTAGCAGAAGTAGTTCACCAACCACTGGCCGTCCGTCTGCTACAACAAACATACATATCTATTTTCCTTTTACTCACTTTACTCAGGAATGGCCCCCTCCATGGCAACCAGACCAAGAAGATTTATTCAAAAATGATTATTTTTCTCAAAACAAAGAAAATATTTTAAACTAGACCAAATCCAGGTTGCTTAAATTCTTCTTTGACCTCTTTTACCATATTTTTGATATGTAATCGACGACCAGGGGCGGATCCAGACGGGGGGGGTTTGGGGGGTTGACCCTCCCCCCCTGCTCAGCTACATAAATTGTAAATCAACACTTTTTATGACAAAAGTTTCTCGGCCATGTGCTTTATCCTTTATCGTTAGACGTGGGACAGGATGGGCACTCAAAGCACGAGATAATGACATAGACATTATTTGATATCACAATTAATGCTTTGCATCCATGAAATTGAATCACAATGTCATTGTATTAATTCATAATAAAAATAGACGTCAAACAAGGTGTTAAATTTCTCAATTTCTCTGTTTAAAAGGCTCAATGTGTATGTATATACGCCAAAATGACGATAGAGACCATGCGGGGGGGGAGATACATTGTCTCAGGAGCCTGGCAAACCCCCTCCTGCAAAAATTCCTGGATCCGCCCCTGACGACCGTGCACTTACAAAAACTACTTAATCTCAAGGATTCAAACCGGTCTCGATTCCCAGATGAAGACTGATGGGTTTAAGTTGTTTGAAAACCTATCACAAATATTGAGTTAGTAGCTCGTCCAGTCGGTAAAGGATTTTAAGGGATTTTAGCACAAAATTAAGCAGTTTTATTCTCCAACATATTATCGTGATTGGCCCTTTAAATGTGACACAAACACAAGCAATATCAGGATTTAGACTCGAGAATAAATCTTTTAGAAATAAGATCTAGAGATAGTCTTTAACTCGATTCATATTTATCAGATTACAAACTCAAAATAGAAGCGTGACTAATGGACCTGTACAAGATATATCCACATTAACGAATATAAAAGGGTGTCAGGATAAATTCAATCACATTAGGTGATCTTTAACCTACTCAATAGTATTCAAGGGACCTTGACTTTTCATCCTGTCCAAATGACCAAATTCCCGTCCTGAACCACTTGAAAATCATGAGGGAATTTCCCGACTGAGATCGGCTAGGACTGACCTGAGCCCACTTGTTTACTAATTATAAGGCAGCACCATAACCAGAGCAACCGTAACTTAGGTTTGAAAAAACCTCTTGGGTTTTCTCCTGAAATGACCTAGTTTGTGGACGTTGAACCCCATTTCTCTCTCTCAGGTATGAAAAAGTTAAAACGAGTGATTATTGAGTTCTGGAAACGGCACTTCATATAGAGACATTTCCATGTCCTCGAGTTATTGTTTACAGCAATATCAAAAAATCAAATAGTTATATGAGTTCGTCATGGAAACAAGAATAGATAGGCTTGTATAGATCAATAAGAGTTGTTTTAGTTAGGAAATAAGTAAGGCAAATGGGGGCGGTTATATCGACTTAATATATCCTATATTAGAATAAAATAAATATATATTTTTGAAGAGAAACATTCTGTTAAGATATTTATCAATGAAGTCAAGTATTCTATATAAAGGTAAGGCTTTGTTCGAACCAATTTTTTGAGTGTGGATAATTGTGTGTGTTCACACTGCGTTACAGAGTGAAGTAAATCGTGAATCTGTAGTCTTGTAAAGTTTTGATTATTATAAAAATAGTAAGTGCACGTACAAGAATAACACCCAGAGTATAAAAGCAGGCACGAAGTATAAAAACAAATAGGATACCAAGTTCACACAAAGAATAAACAACAAACAGGACACCAAGGGCACACAGAATATAAAAAAACACAGGACATCAAGTGCACACAAAGTATTAAAAACACACACGACACCAAGTGCACGTAAAGTATAAAAAAATGCACAAAACAGCAAGTGCACACAAAGTACAAAAATCGCACCAAACACCAAGTGCACACAGAGAAATTAATCGCACAGGGCGCCAAGTGCTCACAGAGAATAAAAAAAACAACACAGGACACCAAGTGCACACAAAGAATTAAGACACACAGGATACCAAGTATAAAAACAAATAGGACACCAAGTGCACACAAAGAATAAAATATACACAGGACACCAAGTGCACACAAAGTATAATAAAAACCCACAGGACATCAAACACACACAGAGAAGTAAGACACACAGGACACCAAGCACACACAGAGAACACACAGGATACCCAGTATAAAAAGAAATAGGACACCAAGCGCACACAAAGAATAAAATATACACAGGACACCAAGTGCACACAAAGTATAATAAAAACCCACAGGACACCAAGCACACACAGAGAAGTAAGACACACAGGACACCAAGTATAAAAACAAATAGAACAACAAGAGCACATACAAAAAATAACACACAGGAAACCTACAACACAAAAGTGTTAAAAAAAACACACAATAAGCGCACAAGCACACACAACCAGAAGAAGATAAAACAATGACATTTGCAAGATATAGGTATTATACTGTGGTATATGAAGTTATTTGCATTATTTGTCCAGGAGTTTTCTTGTTGATTTGACAACAGCCTCATAATGTGGCTCTAGCTTTAGACGCAAGTGGAGTAGACATGAGATTTCACAACAGCCTTAAAGGCAACAGTGTAACCCTAGCTTTAAAGGCAAATCAATGGAGTAGACATTTGACAACAGCCTAATAGACAACAGTGTGACCCTAGCTTTAGTGGGAAGTGGATAGAGTGGATGGAGTGGATATGAGATTGGACGACATCCTCAGAACAGTGTGACCCTAGTGTTAGAAGAAAGTTGTTGGGGTTGAGATGAGATTTAATAAGGGCCCCAAAGACAGCTGTGTGACTCTAGCTTTAGAAGAAAGTCAGTGGGGTTGATATGAGATTTAACAGGGCCTAAGACAGTCGGGTGACTCTACCTTTAAAGGGAATTCACTGTGTGAATTTACCTTAAGAGGGAAGTGGGTGGAGTAGACATGAGATTAGAAAACAGTAGTGTGACCCTAGCCTTAGATAAATGTGGGTGGAGTAGCTATTATGAAATGTGTGTTATTGTTATAGATTATGATATATGCCTGTTATTTTAGTATCCAGTCTATATTTGTTTTTAACTTGTAGAATATATAAATATAACTCTACCATCGAATATTGACTTAATGTTCGTCACATTTCAAATACTGATATTTATAAAAACATTTTTTCTTCTTCGTATATTTTTAATGGTTGATGTTTTATTGACGTGAAATGTTGGCTTAGTGAATCATAAAATGATATTTTTTATTGATCTATTACCACCTGCAAGACTCTGAGAAAATTTTTAATTCGTCCATTTTTTTTCCTTAACAGCTGTAACTTACCTGGTGGACGGACTCTGTTTTATATTTTTTTTAAGTTATGGAAACTATGACTCCAATTATGGAAAAGAATTGTTATCCCTTGGTCTTTCTAGAACTCATGAGCCACGATGGCTTAGTGGGTAAGACGCTGATTTGCTAGCCCAAGAAAGTTCATTGTGATTTTCCGACATGGTTTCACCTTGTCAATGGTGCAGGCCTGACAAGGACAGCTGTCTTGTCCTTCTGTTGGGACGAAAAAAAATGAGGTTCCACATATACATTGGCGTACACGTAAAAGATCCCTCATAGCACACTGTATAGCGTATGCCCATCCTCATTACCCCAATCGGAGCAGAACAGTAGGACGTTGAACCCCATTTAATTTGGTTACACTTTCTAGAACCCCTGTTATGACTTCTCATTGATTTGTATGTGCACAGTTTGTGTTGTATTTTTGTAAAAATTTAGAAAATTCTATGAATTTCTAGACACTTGGTTTGTGACAAGTGGACGTTCAAAGATCTAAACTTCTAGCTCAATATTATATATAATATTCAAAATTAAAAACCTGAATTAGAATTCAGCTTTGGTCCATTTCAATCAATATTGATGTTACCTTACTGTGAAAATATGGGATCCTAATATCAACTATTTAAGACACAGTGATGGAACATTTTAAAATCACTACTGGGGTGTGCATTCAATAGATATAATGGTGTTGAGAGAGAGAGAGAGAGAGAGAGAGAGAGGGAGGATTAATGTCCAGTCGACACAAACTAGATCATTTCGGGACTAACATACCATTAAATTTTATTTCAATAATTCACTTGCGTGTAGGGGTCTTTAGCTGTGTGAGGAAACCAGACTCCTACACGCAAGTGAATCAGTTAAATTGAATCTATGCTAATGTAATCATCCAATGAGTATATTAATTATGAACAATTACTGCTATTGTGTACCTTATATGTCAGATGGCCATCAAATCTCTCTATTGTCTGTGATTGAGAGGCCTGTATAATTTCATTGTGACAATTCCTAGCGCCTCTTAATGCATAAATAACTTTGTAAATAGATTGTTCTAAATGTTATTTTATTGCCCTTCGATGTACCGTCCCTGGGGACAGTCATTTCCATTAGACAAATACTGCCATAAAGATACAGAAAACAATGAATTTGTTTGCAGGAACCCATTTGGTATATCGGAATCAAGATGCGATTCTGTAACAAGAATGCACTTAGTTGTCATGAATAATATGTTGTCGATCAATTAGATCAGATTTTTGACAATGTTCGAGTGGATTCCTTGTAAATTCAACAGTTCATTACCAATAAACATAATGTCATTAAGTGTAAAAAATCAATAAAATTGTTATGCAACAGAAAAAAACTTGCTGTGTCAACTATCTGTAATTAAGGTGGTGTGGAGCAGCACTTCTCCTAGGTCACATTGAGAATACTGTATATCACTGTGTGAGTTGAAAAAATGAGTCTACTCTCCATGAACACTGTCAGAAGAAAGATTATACCTTGTCATTGAGAGAGAGAGAGAGAGAGGTTTAACATCCACTGGATACAAACTAGATCATTTCGGGAGGACCCAGAGAAAAACCATGAGGTTGGACAGGAGACCCTACTGCTTGTCACATACAAATGGGTCTTATTGACAGACCTTATGATACAATGCGCACATCCAGCCCCATTCCCCCCTTGTCATTTCGAGATTTTATGATTATATTGCTAAGTCAAATATATATATATATATGTGGTGGCATGGAATGTGGTTAGCTTATTGTCCTCACTTCACCTCGATAATTAATTATTGTCCCCGCAAAGTAAATAAGCAGGGGACTTTAAAAAAGGTTTTGTCTCTTAAGCTCCTTTAAGTTGATAAAACAATGAAGTGTAAGAAATGAATTTAAGGATTAAAACAAAATATCAAGAAACATTTAAAGAACTATTTATTTAAGACAAGCTGGCTCTGGGCTCGGATGACAGTGTAATAAAACCTTCAGGGGCTATAAGTGATGGGGACACAATGAAATGCTTTGCGTATGGTTTTTGAGTTTTTGCACTTATTTCTCAATTGATAATATCACGTAGATTCAATGCGGTTTTAAATGCTATAATCATAATCATATTTCTCAGCCAGTGTCAAACATATACTATGGTTCAGATATGCTACAAATCAATTCTTAACATGTTTCACACAACCTAAAATTTCTAAACCGGCCAAACCACGATATAAGTATCGGGATTTTTTTATTTCCCTCACAAGAACTTGTTCCTCATCCAAGATCATGGGTCACCACATGCCACGGAGTATTCTTTGGCATTAATTAAACAGCCAATCAAATGTCTGGCTAATACAGCCTTTCAAAATATTTCACGGAATGACTTGCATCCATACACCCATCAAACCACTTGGGCCACCGACCTCTCTTCTAACAGAAAGGAAACGTGACAGTATGCCCTCTTGATATTGTGTATAAATTCAACAAAATTGTAAAATTAGCAAGGGTTCACATATTTTACTGGTATATCAAATTTAACAATCTGTTTAGAAGAAAAGAGTTTGTGATAAAAAACAACAACTGATATAAACAAAAAGTTAAAAGCTTTGAGTAGCATTTTTGGAAAATCTTCTTAGATTTCTTTTTTTAAAAACAAACTTGTAATGGAAGCTAAAGAATGGTTATTATTGTAAGCGGTGAGGAAGCCATGTTGGGAAGAAGGACAAGCGGCTCTGTTGACAGAATCAGATGATATCGGAAGATTCGGTTACTGGGAACAAATTCATTGTATATACAGGCTTGCAATCAAATCTTGACATTGTGCATTTATAAAGAAGATATCATTTCAATCTTTACCAAGTTCAGCAATTATCAGAACTTTTGGTCAAATGCCACCATCATAAAAATACTGATACCAACAAAATTTGTTTAATTTTTCTCTAGTTGTTTTGTTGAGGAGAGCAGATGTCAGTTTTATCTTACAGACAACTATAATACCTCATTCAGACGGCAAACTAAAAGCTAGTATAAAAAAAAACACCGATCTTTTTCATCCAGGCATGTGTAGCAGAGAGAGACAAAGAGAGATGGGATTTAACTTCTACTCGATACAGACTAGGTAAATTTGGGACTAAAATATGGTTCAAAATTAGTTCAACAATTCGCTTGCGCGTAGGGGTCTTTAGCCTTGGGAGGAAACCGGAGGACCCAGAGAAAACTCACAAGGTTGGACAGGTGACCTTACTCCTTGTCATCTTAAAGCCACACAGTTGACTCAATGACAGACCTTACGATACAACGGGCTCGGGTCTGACTAACATATGGTACAATTTTATTCCAATAATCTGTCCGGCACCATTAACAGGGGGAAACCAGGATTGATCCCAGGACCTCATGGTTGGAGAGCAAGCACCATCCTCACTTGGCTATAGGGATTTACAAATATATAGTAACGTCACTCCAACTATAATACCCCATTGATGGCATGAGACGGCAAAATGAAAGCTAGTTTTAAAAAATGCTATTTTTCGTTTGGCCAGGCATCGAAAAGATATGAAATGGGGTTTAAAGTCCTACTGTTCTGCTACGTCCGAGCTAATGAAGATGCACATATCCCATACAGCGTGCTATGAGGGAAATTTAGCCGAGACAGCGGAGCTACAGCCTATACATATATCAAATTCCAACTGTCAAGGGTTGTTTTATGTGCATGTTAATGTGTACAGGGTACCTCATTTTTTTTATACCATCCAAACAACTAGACAGCTGCCTTGTCAGGCCTTCAGTCCTGAAATATGGTAGAATACCACATGCATATATTCCACTGGATATTTCCACAAAAAGTAATCAAATACCCTTGTCCAAGCTAAATGTAGCTGACCCGCCCAGACAGCAAAGACACCACTAAATAGCAAGCACCATCCTGACTTGGCTATAGGGATTGACAAATAAATAGTTAGTTCCTCTTAGCACCGAACATGAAGGATATGATAATAATAGTCTGTAGTTCTGTATAAATACTATTCAAACATTAAGTTATGTCATAATGACTAATATGAATTCATAAATACCAAACATAAGATAAAGTTAATATTTTGGCACAGAAGGTGACTACCCTTGTAACTGATATGTTTTTTACTAGGCTTGCCAATATCCATTCCGCACACAGAGAACTATCTCCTTAGGGCATAGATCTCTGTCTTGAATATCGGTACAAATACTATTTTCTACTAGGCTTGCCAATATCCATTCTACACACAGAGAACCAATGGTTTGGATAGCCGAATGGTTAGCATGTTCGCGTTGTATCATAAGGCCTGTCATTGAGTCAACTGGCGTAGTTTCTATTTCCCGTTTGTATGTGACAAGGAGTAGAGTCGCCTGTCCAACCTCGTGGGTTTTCTACGGGTCCCGGTTTCCTCACACTGCTAAAGACCACTACGCGCATGCAAATTATTGAAATAAAATTAAACCATATGTTAGTCCCGAAATTACCTATTTTGTGTTGAGTGGACGTTAAACCCCATTTTTCTCTCTCTCTCTGCCATGAATATCGGCCATAGTGAAGAATTAGTGTACTATTTTGTTGTGCAACTCTCTCTGTTTAATACAAACAAATGATATGAAATGTGGTTTAACTTCCTACTTTTCTGCACTGACTGGGCTACTGAAGACGGACATCGACATACAGTATGCTATGAGAGAAATTTTGCCCATACATCGGCTCTACAGCCTACTCTTATATTGAATTCCAACTGCCAAGGGATCTTTTACATGACGCCAATGTGTTTACAGGACCTCGGTTTTTCATCCCATCCGAACCACTAGACAGCAGTTTTTTTTCAGGCCCTCTGTCCTGCACCACTGACAAGGGAGAACCATGCCGGATAATAGTGATGATCTTTCTCAGCCCACACTGGGAGCAAACCCTCCAGGCTAGTGAGCCAGCATCTTAACAACTTAGCCACCGTGGCTCCTTAATACAAACAAAGACTACAAAAACATTTTCAATTTCATTTCATATAACAAGGGAAGCATCAATAAATATTTCTCAAAAATCATGGAAATGGGAATTAGAATGTAGGTTAACTAGATATAGCTAGTTTTGTGTCTATTCTCAAACAGAGAAAATTTCAGACAGATAGCAAAGGTTTTGTAAGGCCAATATCATTCATAACACTTACACTAATATGTCATACAGGCAGAAATATTCCCAGGATAAATTAATACCGTATAAAAATAAAATCCAATTTCATTAAGTGCCAAAGTTCCCACCAATTTATCATAAATTATGTTTATTTAAAATCAAATTAATTGTTTATAAAATCCACACATGTAATAATTTGCTAGCGACACGTCAACACATGGTTGTTAAAACTTTAAAACACCAAACTTAGTCTCATCATAAACAAATTCACTTTTTGAATGTCAGAGTTAAATGTTCACCATATGTTTTTAAACTTCTTTACTAAGTTAAAATTTGTTTCGTAGAGTTTTATTTTTTTTTATTTTGTTGAAATTTTAATGTTGAACATGACATATACCTTCAACTCTCCTATATGTCGTATTAAATGACCTATTGCATGTTAAAAAGTTATTTTGATGTAATAAAAGACGTTTTCGTATCAAATGACCTATTGCATATTAAAAAGTTTTTTAATATAATAAAAGACATTTTCGTATCAAATGACTTGTTGCGTATTAAAAAGTTATTTTGATGTAATAAAAGACATATTTGTATCAAATGACTTATTGCGTATTAAAAAGTTATTTTGATGTAATAAAAGACATATTCGTATCAAATGACCTATTGCATATTAAAAAGTTTTTTGAATGTAATAAAAGATATTCATATTTTTTATTATAGCTTTAATCATTGTTCAATAATTTATCGAAAATAGATACCAATAAAAAATAAATATTATTTAAAAAAGACCAACAAAAACAGTTACTTATGGAAAACAACTGAAGAGTCTAGGGGAAAAACGATCTAAGTCACATTTTTGTCTTTTTGCATAAAAGGCAAAACAGACTTTCGAATTAGAATGCTTGACGCGAACAGAACGAGTGGGTTTAATTACAACTTCAAAATGATGTTTAATACGAATCATAATTACCAGTACAACAACTGATGTCCACTTTTCAGCCAAATTAAGGTCAAATAAAGGGTACGATGGAGGTATTTGTCCGGGAGGCCATTTCAGAAGGGCCTTGGTTCGATGTGACTCCGATCGTTTTTACCTGAAATTGATTTTTCCACAGAAAGCTTATACTGGGGTTCGTTGAAAAAGTGACTTAGATCGTTCTTTCCAGGTGCTCTTCAACTACAATTGTATTGTAAAGCCATGTTCTGAGAATACTGATAATGTTGAGAGAATACTCTTGAAATGTCGTTTTGAAATAAATATGTGTTTTGTTTGTTTCTCTATTCAGTTACTAAATGAAATGAAATGAAATGAAATGGGGTTTAACGTCCTACTGCTCTGCTCCAAACGGGGCTAATGAAGACGGACATGTGACATACAGTGTACTACAAGGGAAATTTTGCCCGGACAGCGGCACTACAGCCTTCTCTTATATCGAATTCCAACTGTCAAGGGATCTTTCACGTGCACGCCAATGTGTACACGGGACCTCAGTTTTTCATCTCATCCAAATGACTAGACAGCTGTCCTTGTCAGGCCCTCCGTCCTGCATCACTGACAAGGGGGAACCACGCCGGAAAGTTACTAAATGCCATTTAAAGATTATATATTATTCACTTTTAGGGGATTACGTGACTAAGTGGGTAAGACGCTGGCTCGCTAGTCTGGAGGTCGGGTGATCGATCCCTGCATTAGCCGAGAAAGTTCATTCAGATTTTCCAGCGTGGTTCGACCTTGTCAGTGATGCAGGACGGAGGGCCTGACAAGGTCCCGTGTATACATTAGAATGCACGTAAAAGATCCCTTTGCAGTTGGAATTCGATATAAGAGTAGGCGATAGTGCCGCTGCCCGGGCAAAATTTCCCTCATAGCACACTGTATGGCGTATGCCCATCTTCATTAGCCCAGCATAGGAGCAGAACAGTAGAACGTTAAACCCCATTTCATTTCATTTCATTTATTTACTTTTTAAATGTTATATTTTGTGTATGAAATGCATCAAGTTTATGTATGCCTATAATTTTGTTTTACTTGTGCTTGTTGTCAATGTTATATTTTTTTGTAACGTGCCACAGAGCAGTCAACTGACTGAATGTACAGTGCTCTAGAAAATGATTATTATTAATTAATATGAATATTATATACAGTATTTATGTTTACATGGGGTCCATGGTTGAAAATGTCACGGGGGCCCTCTCCCTTGTATGAACAGTTAAAAGGGGGTATATTCTGGTCATTGCAATTCAGGTGCTACAATATACGATTTGTATCACAATTCATAACCAGGTTAATATTTACCAAGAAAACAACAGGTTAAATTAAATGAATAATTGATATTTTTAGTCTCGCAGATGTCGTAGAAATAAATTTGTTTTATATCACGATATCAATGTGGATTAAATTAAAGACCAAAACAATTTATTAAGAGTGTCTGTGTACCCATGGATAATGTATGACATGGATAATCAAGAATGACAGATTATTTACTGAAGCAACAAGGTGAATTGCGATACATCGATTCAACGCTATATTGTGCCAGCACTACTGGACAGCCCTATTTTTAACTACTCTTCATTGAATTACAACTGCCAAGGTTTCTTTTATGTGCAAGCCACAGTTTTCTGTCCCATCTGAATGACTACACACATACTGTTTCTTGCCAGGAACGTTCTCAGACATATTCACAAGTCAGGGTGCATACTAATTGTATACACAGTACAATGGTTCTTCGTCCGACCTGAACGACCGTTTTGTCCCTTGTTAGGCCACCAGTCCTTTACCACTGACAAGAGAGAACCACACAGGAAACTCACGATGAACTTTCTCACCCATCACCAGGATCCAACACAGGACCTCCAGTTTAGAGAGCCAATGCCGCTCCTAAGAACTCTTGGGACCTTAATAAAAACAATGCAATTCCCGGGATCCAACTCACAGGACCTCCAGTTTAGAGAGCCAATGCCGCTTCTAAGAACTCTTGGGACCTTTATAAAAACAATGCAATTCCCGGGATCCAACTCACAGGACCGCCAGTATAGGGAGCCAATGCCGCTTCTAAGAACTCTTGGAAAACCAAACAATATACATTAGGTCCTCAATAAAAACAATGCTATTCCCTGATGCATTTTCTGCACTAAACAATTTTTACAATCCCTGAATGTCAACAAGTCTGTATTGTTTATCTGTAAGATCTATTAAGTGCACAATATATCATAAAATACAAAATCTGAGTTGAATAAAGACACATTCCATTTCAAATTCAAGACATTGTTTTAAGGAAATCATTGAGATGTAATTCCCTGATATGTTTGTTGCACTACAACAACAACAATCCTAGCACGTCAACAGGTTCCTATTAATTTTGGGTTACTTGAAAAAATCTGCCTACATCTTGAATAACAACAAATTCTATTTCTAACTCAAGACATTGTTCTGAGGAAATTATTGTAATGTAATTCCCTGATGTATAGTCATTGTTGCACTAAAACAATAATACTACCATGTTAACAAGTTCGTATTATATTTTTGATACCCAAAAAATATTATCTGTGTATAGAAGCCTATATTATGATCTTGAAAGGATTGCATAACTGAGTGGAATGAAGACAAATGTGTGCTTTGGATCATAAGGCCTGTTATTGAGTCAAGTAGTAGGATCGTCTGTCCAACCTGGTGGGTTTTCTCCGGTTCCTCAGGTTTCCTCCCACAGCTAAAGACCCCTATGCGCAAGTGAATTAATGAAATAAATTTGAAGCATATGTTCCTCCCGAAATGACCTAGTTTGTGTCAAGTGGACATTAAACCCCATTTCTCTCTCTCTATTTCTAATTTAAAGATGCATTGTGTAAGATTTTAATATAGAGCTGAATGGTTTTGCTATAATATAGGGGGGTTGGGTGGCTGAATGGTTAGCACCTACGGGCCAGTCAACTGGCATGATTTCGATTCTCGGTTGTACATGACAAGGAGTAGGGTCGTCTGTCCAACCTCTTGGGTTTTCTCCCACTGCTAAAGACACGTACACGCATTATTGAAATAAAATTAAACCATGTGTTAGTCCCAAAATGACCTAGTTTGTGTCAGTGGATGTTAAACTCTCTCTCTCTCTCTCTCTCTCCCTTTCACTCTCTCTCTCTCTCTCTCTCTCTCTCTCTATAATAGATAATGAAAAATGAATATATTGAAATTACTGTATTCTGAGCCATGTTATATGTATGTTGAAAGTTTTAACAATTTGTGCCATTGCTAATAAACAAAGTCTCAATTTTCCAGATTATCTAATCTATTGAATATCTTAGCCATCCGATAGTCTAGAGAATTGATTATGGACTTGTCTTGAGAATAAATGTCTAAATATTAATTTATATAACATTTGAAAAAAGATCACCAATGGTTAGATTTAGCTCTTACATAATTCACTTTAAGAAACTCTATTAACGGAGAGTGAGGTAAAAATGTGAAGAACGATGCAAATGGCTAAGATGTTGGTTTATTTGTTCAGAAGTATTTTCTGTGGTTATTATAGATCTATTAATAATATTCTATAGAAAGATTGAATGTGCACCGTAAATAGCTTTATTCTTTATGTTCTGATGCACTCATTTGACAGGAAATAAAAGAAACGAAATGGGATTCAACATCCTACTTTTCTGCACTGATCGGCGAATAAAAAGGAACATATGCACTATTGTGTACATAGGACTCATGTTTTCTTACAATCCATCCAACTAGATACTTTCCTGTGCCAGGGGGGTTGGATGGTCACATGGCTAGCGCATGCATGTGGTACCATAACGTCTGTCATTGAGTCAACTGGCATGGTTTCGATTCCCCGGTTGTATGTGACAAGGAGTAGGGTCACCTGTCCAACCTTGTGGGTTTTTTCTGGTTCCCTCCTACTGCTAACTGCTAAGAATCCCTACGTGCAAGCAAATTATTGTAATAAAATTGAACCATATGTTAGTCCCAAAATGACCTGGTTTGTGTTCAGTGAGTAATATGTTGGCTCGCAAATCTGGAGGTCCTGGGTTCAATACCATTATTAGCTGAGAAATTTCAAGACTTTCTGTTCTGGTTCTTGCTTGTCAGTGATGCAGGATAGAGGGTCTGGCAACAGACAACGTATAGCCGTTCGGATGGCCGGGGACGAACAAATCTAGGTCCCATGTACACATGCCAGTTAGAATTCGAGTGGACTGCAGCGCCGCTGTCCGGACAAAACTTCCCTCATAGCACACTGTATGGCGTATGCCTGTCATCATTAGCTCAGTCAGAGCAGAACAGTAGGACGTTAAACCCCATTTCATATCATTGCCAGGTCACCCATTCTGCACCACTACTAAGGGAAAACCCCAGTAAAAAATCTGACTTGAAACCACAGATTTCCACAAAAGGTTATGAAGGTAACTCAGACTCAACTTATTTTTGGGCAATGTTTGAAAATGCTTAAACCCAGCTTGGAGCTAACGATATTCCTGAATGAAACCACTCAGACATGGCTGGGAAGTAGCCTGATGCTACCTTTTAATTGGAAGTGCCAAGGCCTGGCATGACACTAGCTTTTGTGTTGAATATATTGTTGCGAGCCAACTTGGCCTTAGCTTAAAGCTAACTTTTAGCCGAAGTGAAAAACTCAAAGCCAGCTTCGTGCTAGCTTAAAGCTAACTGTTATTCCAAGTGAACATTTCAGAGCACCATCTTGAAGCTAACCTTTATGCTACGTGAAAAACTCAGAGCCGGCTAAATGGTACTTGCTTAAAGTTAGCTTTTATCTTACTTACTATTTCTGGACTAGAATTTGTCCCTTTTCTTTGCAGAGTCCGTAAACCTGTTGTGACGTCATCAGAGGATGATATCTGATATCGTCCCTAGAGTCGATATCATATATCACCCTATGATGACGTCACAACAGGTTGATACGTTTCATAACATGCATGGGAGATCAAAGGAAATAACATCCTAAGGTGTGTAAATGTCTTTATGGGATGTTTAATAGTTCACTCTTATCAGTTGGGCAGGACAGAGGGCATGGCAAGGGACAATGTACAGTCTTTCGGATGGGACAAAAAAAACAAGGTCACGTGTCTACTTCGTCTTGCTCATGCTCATAAAAGATCCCTTGGTGGTTAGAATTCGATATAAGAGTAGGCTCTAGTAGTGCTGCTGTCCAGGAAAATTTTCCCTCATAGCATGTATATGGCGTATGCCCTTCTTCATTAGCCCAGTGGGAGCAGAACAGTAGGACATTAAACCCCATTTCATTTCTTTCTCCAGATGGGTAGAAATTGTTGAACTATGAATTCATATGTGTGTGATAAGTTAGTACTAGTTGTATGAAAGAATAGAGGTGTGCAGTTAACCAGTATCAGTCTTTCACTAGATATATCATATGTACCAGCCTCTATCACTTGTACACTACCTATAGTATCTGATAGGTCTTGTATGTTATTTATCCTCTCTCTCTGTTAAATATAGATAATTATATATCTACTAACATAGGAATATAGACAGTATTAAATTGTTTAAAGACTAACTGCAGGATATTCTTTACTTTGTAAGTACTTTTATTTTTTGGTTTTCTGGGGTTCAAGTTTCATTATATTAAGGATCAAAATAAAGTGTTTAAGTGGGATGCTATATTAAAGATACATTATGGGAGATTGGAGAAACAGCTGACAGTTCTTACTATAAAAGTTAAAAACTAGATAATGCAAAGGGAATTTGCTGAAAATTTCAGTCAAATTGATCCACTCTGAACCTAGAATTTAGCGTTACTAAAGTCGGTACAATAAAATACCAAGTCTCGATTATCCATTTCTTGATTTAATCATGAGTGTAGAGCAGAAGATCTGATCCTAATCCAGTAAAGATCACAGGCTAGCAATGACATCGAGAGTTGATAATGGTCTGGATAGGTTAATTAATGTCTAATTAATAATTTAGATAACATTTCAGGCCTTAAGAAAGATCTGCAACAGGCCGATTTAGCTCTTGCATACTGTATTTTTAATTAGTGATGGCACAATACATAAACCAATAGATTTATTATTTTAATATTTTTGTTTGTGGCTGTATGAGTAACATATGATCATTATTGTTGTCCTTATTGACGTTTCTGTTTAGATATTAGAATCTTGCCAAGGCAGCTTCCTGTCTACCCTATGGATTAAACTACCAATACAAGCCCCGATTCTGTTATTTCAAAAGTTGTCTCATGGCTTTATTCTTTGCATCAACATTTAATGGACCTTATGCCATATTTTCTTACTGGTGTTAATAGATCTCATTTGTTTACACAGTTCCTAGGGAGTGGAACAAGTTTTTCCTCTCTATCCATAACAGCTCCATTTCTGCTATTTTTTAAAAAATGTCGCAAGAACATTTGAAACGTCATTTTACTGATCCTTAATGCCAATTTCTTTTTTATAAACAATCCTTTATTCATAATTGAATGGGATTGTTGCCTATTTAACCCCTCTCCTTAATGCCAATGGGGGAGTTGGATGGCCGAATGGTTAGCACATGCGCACTGTATCATAAGGTCTGTCATTGAGTCAACTGGCGTGTTTTCGATTCCCCGGTTGTACGTGACAAGGAGTAGGATCGCCAGTCCAACCTCCTGGGTTTTCTTCGGGTCCTCCGGTTTCCTCCCACTGCTAAAGACCCCTACGCACAAACAAATTATTAAATTAAAATCGAACCATATGTTAGTCCCGAAATGACCCCTCTCTCTCTCTCTCTCTCTCTCTCTCTCTCTCTAATGCCAATAAATGCCATAGGTTTACCTGTGTTATTGCTATTATATATTACATAATTGTATTACTTAAATCAAATGTAGACTTCAAAAATAGACTATGTTGTACATTGATCATACTTGTTTACCACATGACACAATTATATGGAATACAACTTACATAAAAGTATATTTCTGTTACTAAATGGCACTTAAACAAAATACCTGTTTCTTATTTTAAACATAATTCTTATTCTAAAGGACCACAGAGCAGTCATACTGACTGAATGTTCAAGTCTATAGAAAGTTATTATCATCAGGAATGTTGTCTTTATCAGTATATAAAACTACCATATAAGATCTTTTGAAGAAAGCCATGATAACCTCTTCACAGACTTTATCTAAAAGCTATCAAGGTTACTTTTAGGAAGTTCTTGAAAACAGGACATTAAAATGTCAGATGTCAAAAACAATTGTTTTCAGTTTGATTGGTTGATACACTTGTCATGGGGTGGGAACTTTAGGTGTCGAGTAGGATGGACCTGTTAGTGTGGAGTGGGGTGGTATTGAGTAGGTTAGGGCCTCTTAGAGTGGAGTTATGTGGGACCTGTTAGTGAGGATTGGGGTGGGACCTTTTATTGTGGAGTTTGGTGGGACCTGTTATTGTGGAGTGAGGTGATATTGAGTAGGTTAGGGCCTCTTAGTGTGGAGTTATGTGGGACCTGTTAGTAAGGATTGGGGTGGGACCTTTTATTGTGGAGTTTGGTGGATCCTGTTAGTGTGGAGTGGGTGGTATTGAGTAGGTTAGGGCCTCTTAGTGTGGAGTTATGTGTGACCTGTTAGTGTGGAGTGGGATGGGACCTGTTAGTGTGGAGTGAGGTGGTATTGAGTAGGGTGGAGCCTGTTAGTGTGGAGTGGGGTGGGACCTGTTAGTGTGGAGTGGGGGTGGGGCCTGTTAGTGTGGAGTGGGATGGGGCCTGTTAGTATGGCATACTCTTTTTAGCACATTAGATCCCATTTATTTTCATAAATTTCCGTATAGATGGTAAATGACATCTTTGTCTTGTAATAACAGGAAACAACAGTTGTTATCTTCAAACCTTGGATAACCTTTCTTTGTATTTCTTAACCTTTTTGCATAGGGTTAATAAAGAAATAGAGTTGTGATACACAGTACATAGGATCATAATTAGTACGGAGATGATAAGACGACAAACAGATAATTGTTATCAGATAATAACAGGATAGATGCTTATTCTGCATGTATAAAGGAGAGAAATGGGGTTTAACGTCCACTTGACACAAACTAAGTCATTTCGGGACTAACATATGGTTCAATTTTATGTCAATAATTCGCTTACGCGTTGGGGTCTTAAGCAGTGGGAGGAAACTGGAGGACTCGGAGGAAACCACGAGGTTTGACAGGTGACCTTACTTCTTGTCGCATTTAAGCAAGGAATCGAAACCACGCCACTTGACTCAAAGACAGATCTTGTGATTTCATAAGCTCGGGACTAACATATGGTTCAATATTATTTCAATAATTCACTTGAGTGTATCAATGGTTCTTTAGCCGTAGCAGGAAACCATAGGACCCAGAGAAACCCATGAGGTTGCCCAGGCGACCCTACTCCTTCTCACTTACAAACAGGGAATAGAGTCGAAACCCCTCCACTTGATTCAATGGCGGACCTTATGATCTAACATGCACGAGTTAAACCATTCAGCCAGCCAACCCCTTTCCTGCATGTATTTAACTGAAATGAAATGAAATGGGGTTTAACGTCCTACTGTTCTGCTCCTATACTGAGCTAATGAAGACGGGCATACACCATACAGTGTGCTATGAGGTAAATTTTGCCCGGGCAGCGGCACTCTCGCCTACTCTTATATCGAATTCCAACTGCCAGGGGATCTTTTACGTGCATTCCAATATATACACGAGACCTTGGTTTTTCATCTCATCCGAAGGACTAGACGGCTGTCCTTGTCAGGCCCTTCGTTCTGCACCACTGACAATGGGAAACCACGTCAGAAAATCCTGGCATGTATATAAAAAACCACAGCTAATAGACTATTTATTACTAGTACAACACGAAACAAAATCATGTATAACAAACCCCAGCTAATAGTACAGCACCAAGCAAATCAATTCCTTCTTATAAGCAGACAAAAGCTGGCAGCCGTCTGCCCAGATCAGAAAAAAAAATGGATAAAAGTCACACCTAAATGTCAAAATAATAGTTATCATTATTTGTCTATCCATTAATATTATTGAAAATAGTTTTTTATCGCAACATTGACAATTTAGCTCACAGAAATCAAACCACGTTAATATTGATATTTATAAATGAGCAGATTTAGTTGTAAAATAGCGTCTGTTTAGAGAAAGAATTTTCATGTTTATGTCGAACTTTAATCTGTTTGCAGAGTGGACAAATTACGTGCAGAAACTAACCATTCACGTCATTAGAAACTCTCAATAACGACGCGTTTGTTAATAAATCAAATTTTGAACACGATTGATTCTATTTCTGTGCATTTTATTCTGATTTTCTTCTTTTAATGCTTTGAAATGTGACTTCTTTGCAAATAGGGAGAGGCCAGATATAGGCTTTGGCAATCACGATCTATGGCAGCTACGCTTCAAATTTGAACAAAATTATCTGAATTTTCTGTAACTTGAACGGAAAGAATCCTATTTAAAACACTGAAGAACAGATATAGGCTTTGATATTCACGATCTGAAGCTGTGACACTTCAAAAATGAACAAAAATATCGGTAACTTGAACTGAAAGAATCCTATTAAAGAATCTGAATTCAAATCATTTTGTAAAATGTTTGTAAATTCTTTCTTTTGAACATCAGAATCATCACAAATTTTCTCCATTGGATAAAGAAAAAATAAAATCTTCAGGGAGAAATTGGGAAATTCTTTTGAGTCAATCTAACACTAACAGATCAGCATGGTGTGAATTCTTGAAACCTGTCTTAGAATCACAGTTGCAGGGATAGCGATATAAACATTAGCATGGTTCCTATTAAATTTATCCCTCTGTTTATTTCGACCTTTGACCTATAGAGATTGTGAAACTGTAAGAGATATCACTGTTTACATCAGAAAAAAAAAAAGATGCAAGAAAAAAAAAACACAAAAGAAATATGGATATCCAAACTCCCAGTGGTGATTGAAAAGAGCTCGTTTATCGGGATCTTTAATAAGAAGTACATGTGGGAGACAGAATCAGAGCCTGTAAAAAGAACAATAAAAGCATATGTCCATTAGTATTGGTAGCAACGATCTAGTCCCAGGTGTGTACTATATAGTCGTACAACACTCATCTCCACCACATATCACTCCATATCAATACAAGCTGTATAAGCTACTCTATAACTAATACGGCTCACCAAATGGCTAACCAAACGGCTCACCCAGGTTGTGATTTGGCATGTTAGTTATTTGGTTTGGGAGGATTGTTAAGAGATATAGGAAGGATTGTGTATTTGTCATCACCATGGCCTTATTAGTTACTAACTTATTATTTATCAATATGCTTTTTCATTGATCTGTATTTATTCATGTTTATAGTAAATAAAAGTACTTCCCAAATAAAATAAACACAACAATTCAAACATTACTTCCCAAATAGATGAGAAGTGGTATCAATTGTTCTAAGTACATCCTGTTGTGTACTATAGTAAACAAAAGTACTTCCCAAATAGATGCAAAGTGGTATCAAGTGTTCTAAGAATATCCTGTCATGTGATCTGTTACTACTTATAGCTAAATGAAGGGGGAGGGGTAGTTTGAACTCCCCAAATAAATGAAATGTGCTTTAAGTATATCCTACCATGTGCATGTCAGCTATTACTACTTATAGATAAATGGGTGGGTAAGAGTAGTTTGAACTCCTCAACAAATAGATGAAAAGTGTTCTAAGTATATCCTGCTGTGTTCATGTCATCTATTACTTATAGATAAATAGGGGGGGGGGGGTGTACGAGGGCTGGCTGAAAAGTTGTAAGCCTATCTGTGAAAGTCCTGTACAAAGTCGATTGTTTCCATTTATTTTACTCAGAGTCACTTTCGAGGTGTTCACACTTTTGCAAACTATGTTGCAAGGGCTGGATGCCCGTCAGGAAGAAATTTTCATCAGCCACCCTAAAAAAGTCATTCACAGCTGACATCTTCATTACTAGGAAAATGACAACCGTCTAGTTCCTTTTTGATTTTTGAAATCCGGTGAAAGTCTGACGGAGCCAAATCGGGACTTTTTTTGTGAACCCAATCACAATGTTACAAGAGAAGAAGGGGGTATACCGGAACCCCATGTTTTCATACCATCCAAATTACCTCAAATGACATTTTTGCAGTCTTTCAAAGGAAAATCCAAAACATATTTCGACATGTATTTATGTCACAATCAAGATGTGAATCTTAAAAACAGGATACACCGGAACCACATTTTTGTTTTATGCCAACCAAATTAACAAAAACTTCTTCATGACATTTTTGCAGTCTTTGATAGGAAAATCCAAAACATATTTCAACACGTTCTTAAGCACCCTCTTACTTCAGGGATATGCCGGAACTCCAATTTTTTTTATACCACCCAAAGACAACAAACTACTTCATGACATCTTTGCAGTCTTTCAAAGGAAAAACCAAAACATATTTCGACATGTTTTATCGCAGGGATCTAAGAGTGTTGGTGCTTGTTTTAATGCAACACAATCCTAGAATTACATAATGATTGCCTTTTGATATTTCCTATAAATAAAGGTCTTCCGTTTACATTCGGCACAACTACTACCATAAGTTATTATACATGTTTTAACAAATGGCATCTATTTTTACACCGGGGAAGAAAAAGATAAGAGAAAGAATATATATCTCTTCATTCTGCTTGATTTATTTCACGCAGTTCAAAAGATATGTCTACAGTCTGTAATGCGGAGACAAATAATGAATGGAGATGGATATACATTGGTTAAAATGGTGGTACCTTATTTTTAAAAATGGGTCACTACAAGAATAGTCTGATAATCATATAATGATACTACAAATAATTAAAGGAACATTATGGGAGATTAGATAAAGAGCTGACAGTTCTCGCTATAATAGTTAAAAAATAGATCATGTAAATAGAATATGCTGAAACTTTCAGTCAAATTGCACCACTCTGAACCGAGATATTAGCTTTTGGATTTTAGGCTAGTCTTGACCACCATTACTAAAGTTAGTATGATATAAAGCATTGTCTTAATTATACATTTTTATCTTTGATTTTTTTTTTCAAAAAATGTAATCCAATCCACTAAATATCGCAGGCTAGCGATGGCATAGAGAGTTGATTATGGTCTGGATAAGTTAATTAATGTCTAATTAATCATTTAGATAACATTTCGGGTCTAGAGAAAGACCTGCAATAGGCAGATTTAAACAATGTATGTTTCATAGTTTTAAAATATCCGTCTTTTGATACAAAAAGTATCAAAAAGCAGAAAATACAAATCCCAAGAATGTATACCTCTTCAGTTCATTTAAAACCAGAATCTTTTAAAAAATTCTCATTCTAAACCAAAAAAAACACCATCAATATTTGTCATTAATCTACAAGTGGTAAGACCAGATTAACTTAGAGTATGTATTTAAACCAGAACTTTTTAAAAGATTCTCATTCTAAACAACAAAAACACCATCAATATTTGTCATTAATCTACAAGTAGTAAGACCAGATTAACTTTGAGTATGTATTTTCTACACAAAAAATCCACTAAAAGGATAGAATTTGATAGCTGTGTATCATGTTTGTGGTATCAAGATTCTATGGAGATAGTAAGAAGCAGATACAGTTCCACTCCAACCTGAAGTATGATGGTATTTTTCTACTCGTCTAAGATTCCAGCACCGAACATAAAGAATTGGAGAATAAAAATAAAACCCCTTTCAAACTTTAGCCACAGTGGCTAAGTAAAGCAGATACAGTTCCTCTCCAACCTGAAGTATGGTGGCATTTTTTCTACTCGTCTAAGATTCCAGCACCGAACATAAAGAAATGCAGAATATGGTTGAGGTCCAAAGAGAGAGAGAGAGAGAGAAATAGGGTTTAACGTCAACTCGACACAAACTAGGTCATTTTGGGACTATTATGGTTCAATTTTATTTCCATAATTTGCTTGCGCATAGGGGTCTTTAGCAGTGGGAGGAAACCGGAGGACCCAGAGAAAACCCACGAGGTTGGACAGACGACCCTACTCCTTGTCACGTACAACTGGGGATTCGAAACCACGCCAGTTGACTCAATGACAGACTTTATGATACAGCACACATGCTAACCATTCAGCCATCCAACCCCCGGTTGAAGTCTAGACTGAAATGAAATGGGGTTTAACCATCCAGGCTAATGAAGATGGGTATATGCCATACAGTGTGCTATGATGGGGGGGATTTTGTCCAGACAGCACTGTTTCTGCTTACTATTCATATTCCAACTGTCAAGGATTCTTTTCTCATTTGAATGACTAGACATTTTTCCTGACAACACCTTCTGTCCTGCATCTCGCACAATGGGGAATCATGCCTTGCCTCTTACACCTTTGCCCTGTCGAACATGGGGATCACGTGGCTAAGTGGGTAAGACACTGGCTCGCTAGCCTGCAGGTCGAGTGTTCGATCCCTGCATTGGCCGAGAAAGTTCATTCAGATTTTCCGGCATGGTTTCCCCTTGTCAGTGATGCAGGATGGAGGGCCTGACAAGGACAGCTGTCTAGTCATTCGGATGGGACAAAAAACAGAGTTCCCGTGTACACATTGCCGTGCACGTAAAAGATCCCTTGGCAGTTGGAATTCGATATAAGAGTAGGCCGTAGTGCCACTGGCCAGGCCAAATTTCCCTCATAGCACACTGTATGGCGTATGCCCGTCTTCATTAGCCCAGTTTAGGAGCAGAAGAGTATGACTCATTTTAAAATTTTGCCTCCTATTTCTAAGGTCAAAAATATAATTTAAAAACCAAAACTAATTGAGGTGAATAACCAAGGTCATGTGTGCATGTTGGCGCACACATAAAAAAAACCTTGGGAGATGTAATTTGATGAAAAGTTGGTGGAGATGCTGCTGTCCGTGTATAGTTTCCATATATGGTGGTTAGATCTATTTGACAATGCCAAAGGTATAAAGGCGGTTGGGTGGCCGAATGGTTAGCACATGCGCGCTGTATCATAAGGTCTGTCATTGAGTCAACGGGCGTGGTTTTAATTCCCGGTTGTACGTGACAAGTAGGAGGGTCACCTGACCAATGTCGTGGATTTTCTCTGGGTCCTCCAGTTTCCTCCTATTGCTAAAGACCCCTACGAGCACACGATTTATTGAAATAAAATTGAACCATGTGTTAGTCCTGAAATGACCTAGTTTGTGTCGATAGGATGTTGGTGGGTCAGAAAAGTAGAATGTTATACCACATTTAATTTATTCTCAAAAGTTGTTTTTTTTTCAAACAAATTTTTATTTTTTTAAATTTAAAAAAAGCATTGTTCGGGAGACTCATTTGTGGACCAGACTCTTGAAGGACTGAAAATTACATAGCTTTTGCCTTAAATAGACAGTGTAGAAGAACTGAACAATAAAAGACAAAGACAGACGGAACAAAAAAAACAAAACAAATATATAAATCTGTGGTGTTATTTGTATTTTTGCAAGATGAATGGCTCTAAATTCTTTATCCTTGGATTAAGCCAATGTCGATATGAAAGAAAGACAAACTAATTCAGTCAATAAACCGACATCGCTTTCCTTGCAGAAGTACAATTTAATTGTTCAGAGCAGACAGAACAAGGAAGAAATAAAATAATATATGAATCTTTTTCTGTGAGATTAATGTCGTTCAAGATTTTAAACTTTATATCCTTGGAGTAAGCTAATCTGGATATGAAATTAATTTTGTCAAACCAAAAGAAAACAAACTAAATGAGAAAAAAAAGACTGACATCACTTTCTTTGCAGAGATGAAGATTAATTGTACATAGCTTGTTCTATCGCTTGTCAAAATAAAACCCCTTTCAAACTTTTATTTGGGCCTAAATTAGGGTGTTGGGTGGCTGAATGGTCAATTGCATGCGCTTTGGATCTTACACTGAGTCACATGGCATTGCTTCAATCCCAAACTTGTACCTAACAAGGATTATAGGGTCGCCTGCTTAACCTCATGGGTTTTCTGCCACTGCTAAAGACCCCTAGGCACAAGCGAATTATTGAAATAAAATTGTACCATAAAGTGTTAGTCCCAAAATCACCTAGTTTGTGTGAAGTGGATGTCAAACCCTAGTTCTCTTCCAAATCAAAGGAATTCTGCTGATCTTTGCAATCATATTCTGAGATCTTCCTAAAAATGATGTATTTTACCCAGTTTTATGATATGGAGAAATTTCCTTTTTTCTCAAAGTTTCTTGCATATTTATGAGAGTACAATAAAACATGCCATTCCTTTCAGCCTAAGTAGCAGCAGATAAAAAATATTCCTTGTTTTCATGTCTGTTTATTTATATGGTTCCTGCAATGTCTTAGATCTATTTCTGTCCGAAGTCCTATTCTGTGTAAATTCTATCCAGTGGTGCCCAAACCTCTCGAGGCCAAAATGTCTCCTATTATATTCATAAACATAAAAAGGGTTATCGAGTTTGTTAATATTATTCATGGATACATGATGGTCACGCAAAAGATACAAAATAAAAGAGTCATATGAAGCAATTATTTCGTAATGTTTTAGATCTGTGAAGATATTACCCTATATTTTTGTGGTTGGTTCACTAACTAGGATGTCCCATGTTTGATCGAGAAAGTTCCAGGTGTTTTTCCAGTCTAGTTTGCCCTTATCAGTGGTGCAGCTAGGATGGAAGGCCTGGCAGGACAAAGCATCTTCTAGCTACATAGTTTGGATGGCATAAACAATCAAGTTTATTCGAAACATTTTGCCTTATGAATAATTGAAATAAGACAGTAGTTAAACCGGTTTCAATTTTTCAACCAAAATCAAGTTTTATCTAATTTAATTTGTATCTTAACCCTTTCTCAGGACTCAGGACAGATGAGAACTGGAGTAGGACCACATTATGAAACAGTATACTAATTGTTTGATTATGGCAGCCATTTAGAGCAGAGATCTTTTCTCGAAGTAGATAGTTCACTTTTCTCTAATTTTCTTCAAGGAAACTAGGTAGTCACTATCTACTTATGGGATGTAGGGACAAGGAGTAGGGTCGCCTGTCCAACATCGTGGGTTTTCTCCAGGTCCTCCGGTTTCTTCCCACTGCTAAAGCAAATTATTGAAATAAAATTGAACCATATGCTAGTCCCAAAATGACCTAGTTTGTGTTGAGTGAACTTAAACCCTCCCTCTCTCTCTCTCTCTCTCTCTCTCCCTCTCTCTCTCTCTTTCTCTCTCTGTTCTCTCTCTCA
The DNA here is from genome assembly GCF_932274485.2 of Patella vulgata. NCBI lineage: Eukaryota > Metazoa > Mollusca > Gastropoda > Patellidae > Patella > Patella vulgata. Next base: position 10,840,327 of record NC_065883.2, read on the forward strand.
CAATCTACTTACCAAGTACTATAGGGTTAAACCAGTTTTCACAAGAGTTTTGTTGATAAACATCAACAACATTTGGATATTGTCAATTTTATACCCTGAACAGATTAACAAACAGTGGTTGTTTCATATCAGCCTGATAATATAATGTCACTTTAAATTTGTGTGCAGACAAGTTTTTTCTTAAACAGAAAATGACCAAACCCTGCATGTCAAATTTACCTACAAATAGGTATTGTTCACATGTGTTGTATATCAATTTCTGTGTTTATTTTTATAGGAGGTTTTTTGGTGGGTAGAACATAGAGGAACCATGTATGATAGCAGTGAAATCTAACAGTATTTCATAACACACATATTATTCAATGTGGCTGTATTGTTATTTTTAGATTTTATAGATTTTGTAGTTGTTTTTTGGATGGCAATTAGGGCCATATTGTGAAAAAACAGTAGAATATGAGCTATTTGGTGCGAAGTGATAATTTTCAAAGAAATTAAATACATGGACTGAAAGAACGGATATACTTTGAAAATTCAACAGAGATTTTACCATTCTGTCAAATCTGAACATCAAACAGTAGTTAATGTTACGTGACATCACAAGGTGGTTAATGTCACATGATGTCACAATTTAGTTAACTCATTCGACATCATAAGTTAGTTAACATCACATGACATCACAAATTGGTTAACGTCACATGACATCAAAAAGTGGTTAATGTCGCATGACATCCCAAGGTAGCTGATGTCACAAGTTAGTTAACACCACATGGGCGTCACAAGTTACAGGTAGTTAATGTAATTTGACATCACTGGGTGGTTAATTTCAAATTGCTTACATTTCCATAGCAACTCGTTTATCGCCTATTCTAATGGGAACTATGGACAGGTGAAGTAATTTTTCGACACAGTTAGTCACCCTACCTCCTCCCCTCTAGACACCCTACCCCCTCTAGACACCTTACCTCCTTCCCTCTAGACACCCCCCCCCCCTCTAGACAGCTTACGCTCCTTCCCTCTAGACACTTTACCCTCCTTCCCTCTAGGCCAGCATTTTCCATCAATAGATTCATTTGTTGTATGTGATGTGATGTTAAAAGTCTTGAAATAGTTTGTGATGGTGAAAGGGTTAATAGTTTGTCTGGGGTCAGTGAACCATATTTATGGTTGTCTTATAACCATCTAAGCATATTGATCAATTTGTAATGGGCAAATCTTTATATTAAAATGTCGAAAAAGTTTTCAGTTGAATAGTTTGAGGAGAGAGAGAGAGAAATGGGGTTTCACGTCCACTCAATACAAACCAGATCATTTCAGGACTAACATATGTTTCAATTTTATTTCAATAATTTGCTTGTGCGTAGAGGTGTTTAGCATTGGGTGGAAACTGGAGGACCCAGAGAAAATCCACCAAGTTGGAAAGGCGACTCTACTCCTTGTCACATACAACCGGAGAATCAAAACCACGCCAGTTGACTCAATGACAGACCTTATGATGCAACGCGCACACTAACCATTCGGTCATCCAATCCCCCCACAAAAAATATTTGAGCTTTACCAAAGTTTTACTTGGAATTTTTGACAAACCCTATCAATAATGTGAGGAGGCCAAAAGGTGACTGCCTGGATTTCAAAGACAAACTGATTATAAAATTGCTGACAGCATCAACTGATAATTTAATATTTATTAAATAATGCAGAAATTTGTAACATGTTGTACTATGATACCTTCTCTATAACATACCAATTATTCATTTATGTGACATATTTTAAGTGTTAATTAATTTTAAAGTAGCTAAGTCTCTAACTCAGTATCATCCAAAATCTTCAACATTGAAAACACGATTTATTTGTCAAATTAAATCAACATTCATGTTGTGATCTTACCGGAAAAAGATGGGCTTTTGATATCCAATATTTAAGACAAAATAAACATTTTACCTTAATCGTGTACCATAATACGCTTCAGCCCCAGTTGTATCAAGAGACTCGAGGGACGAGGCTAGACACATTGCACCAAATCAAACGGCGTATGTAGACTGGAATAACCAGACGCTAGAAATTTGCACTCGCTTGAGACTGCTGGCTTATTTCGCCGAACATAACTGATTTGAAATTGGAGTAAAAACGGAAACCATTGAATGTAAATCAGTTTATATACATTCATATTACAATATTATATGCATTGCGACCCACTTTTGTCAATTTCTAGGTCCCAAATGTTAGCGATTTAGCTCCTTTAAATTGATCAGTTATGCAGAAATTTGCAACATGTTTTACCATCATTAAATTGTTTGCCGGAAGTTTTGATTAAAAATACACATCTTCTTTTGTAGAGCTCTGTAAAATTCCTTTCACTCAAATTATTGTACACCCATAATACTGTGAGTCCACATATGCTCTCAACCAGTCCGTCGATCTGTTGGTCCGTCCTTTCCGTGAACGCAATATATTGTTGACAGACTATATTGAAATTTAGTTTGTACGATTTGGTATTGAGTGGCGTGGTTTTGATTCCCCGCTTGTAATTAACAATGAGTAGGGTTGCCTGTCCATACTCATGGGTTTTCTGGCATCAACTGGCGTGGATTCGATTCCCTGGTTGTACGTGCAACCGAATTATTGAATTAAAATTGAACCATATGTTAGTCCCAAAATGACCTAGTTTGTGTCAAGTGGATGTTAAGCCCCATTTCTTTCTCTGTCTCTATCTTGTCCAGATATTTATATTGTGATTGTGTGAGGAATATTATTCCAGTCGCACGTCATCTGATTTCCCATTGGTGCTGTTAGTTTGACGTCTGTATTATTAATAAACCTATGTCGTGTCCAATTTTCCAATAAATAAGATAAAATATAATTTGAAATCAGACAGTAATTCAAATTCCTGAAAATGTCTGTAACAGGGATGTGAATTTATTGTTCGGTCCAAGGGGAGCACCATTTCAGAAAGGCAGATTTAAATGGAGCTGACAATTTTGGATTACGCCTTCTTAGATCGTTCTTGAACAATTGCTAATTTCCCTTCTAATTGACAGATATTGATAAATATTTTGTTATAATTGAGGGTTACTTTTATTTTTAACACAGCTTTAAAAAAGAGCACTTGAAATTAATCTTGTGTCTCCCCCCTGAATCCCAAATACCTACCCCGCCCCCTTCCAAAGCTAGTTAGATCCAACCCTTTGATATACCCTTGCTGATCTGTAAATTCTGGGAAAAGATACCCCGTGGAATGGTAATCCGTGACTGGGACATTATTAAGAGGTGTCTCCCCCCTGAATCCCAAATACTTTGCCAACCCTTTGATATATCATGTTCTGTTTTATTTCTATACTTACTAAATTCTGGGAAAAGATAACCCGTGGGGAAGGATAATCCGGCTCCGGGGACGAGACGGGATGGTTAAAGACGACCTCAGATGTGTATGTATTCCATGCCTAAGGTCACAGTTTTGATTTCTAACAAGAGAATTCTGTCATATTATATTACACGAGATGTCAGATTTATTTATTTAGTGATTCTGTTGTTAATAAACCAATGTCATGTCCAGTTCTCCAATTCCAGTAAATAAATTGAAATGTAAATTTCTCATCAGACATTAATTATTACATACTACTGAATCTATGATAGTTTGTATTGGTTGGGCATTAATCCCGCAACCTCAGGTATAAACCCCGTTTACATTACAAATTAGAATATATAATAGTTTGTATTGGTCGGGCATCAATCCTGCGACCTCAGGCATAGAATATATTAGTTTGTATTGGTCGGTCATCAATCCTGTGACTCAAGCATAGAATATATTAGTTTGTATTGGTCGGTCATCAATCCTGTGACTCAAGCATAGAATATATTAGTTTGTATTGGTCGGGCATCAATCCTGTGACTCAAGCATAGAATATATTAGTTTGTATTGGTTGGTCATCAATCCTGTGACTCAAGCATAGAATATATTAGTTTGTATTGGTCGGTCATCAATCCTGCGACCTCAGGCATAGAATATATTAGTTTGTATTGGTCAGGCATCAATCCTGTGACTCAAGCATAGAATATATTAGTTTGTATTGGTTGGGCATCAATCCTGTGACTCAAGCATAGAATATATTAGTTTGTATTGGTTGGGCATCAATCCTGCGACCTCAGGCATAGAATATATTAGTTTGTATTGGTCGGGCATCAATCCTGTGACTCAAGCATAGAATATATTAGTTTGTATTGGTTGGGCATCAATCCCGCAACCTCAGGTATAGAATATATTTGCCTGTGCCATCTCTGATCCAGTCAGAAGGAAGTATATTTAAAGGGGCATAATGGAAGATTAGTTAAAGAGCTGACAGTTCTCACTATGATAGTTAAAAACCAGATAACGTAAAGGGAATATGCTGAATAGTTTAGTCAAATTGCTCTGCTCTGAACCAAGATATTAGTGATTTAATTTTAGGCCTAGCCTTTATCATCATTATTAAAGTCGGTACGATAAGAAACAAAGTCTCGATTATGCATTTCATGATTTAATCAAAAATAGAAGTGGAGCAGCAAATCTGATCCTAATCCAGTAAATATCGCACGCAGGCTAGTGATGGCATCGAGAGTTGATTATGGTCTGGATAAGTTAATTAATGTCTAATTAATAGTTTATATAGCATTCAGGCCTAAAGTAAGACCTGCAATAGGCAGATTTAGCTCTTGCATAATGTATGTTTAAGCTCTAGACAGCAAAGGACACAGTCCTACTCTCTAGTCAGAAAATTTATCCAAGGTGGGTTCCGGAAAAAGTTAGAGCCGGCCTAAGAGACGAGAATTAACATTAAAGTCAATGGGGAAATCATTAGTGATCTGTAGCCGTGTAAAAACACAAAACATATTTAGCGGTAGAACCCTGCTTCCAGGAAAAACAATAACTGGTGAGAATTTAAACGATCTTTTTAAAGAAAACAAAAATATCTTTATTTACCTAATCTGATGTTTGACTTATTTCTGGAATGAATATTTCACATATTTTTTTCTCATGAAACAGACAAGTGTAAACAATATGATTATGATTTGAAGTAAAAAGTCTAATTTATGACCCCAGGAACTGTCATTTCCACATCATAATTCCTCTATCTATGGTAGGAAGCCCTGTATTTTTTGTATCAGGAGAATTCTGTTTGAGTGGCAGCTAAGATAAAAAGATAGAAAGAAAGAATTTTAGCTAGAGGGTTTGGAGTGGATTTATGATTGATATCTTTAAAAGAGGTTGGGGAGGGGCAGGAAAAACTCAAATCGTTTAAAGCGAGAGTGCAAGTTTTATTACTCTGTACTCTTTGATAATTTTGAAATGATCATACGATAATGTACTAATAGAATTTAATCTAAGAAAATGTGGTCGATCATATTGAAATGTGGTTAAATTGTTGTCAGGGATATATAAACTATTAATCAAATATTTATTAACTGACAAGACCATAATCAACTCTCAATACCATCTGATGGCTCTGATTTTCAACAGATTTGAATCCGATCTGCGGTTCAATAGTGGTTGATGATTAACTATAAAAATGGATAATCAAGACTTTGTTTATTATCGTAACAACTAAAACAATGACAATCAAGGCTACAGTATGATTGAAATTGAAATGAGGATTTCTCTGCTCAGAGTGAAGTAATTTTCAGCATATTCCCTTTACATTATCTATTTTTTAACTATTATAGCGATAATTGTCAGCTCTTCATCTAATCTCCATAATGCCACTTTAATGATTTTTAAAAAAAATATATATATTTTATTGAAGTTCAATCAAAAAAAGACCCAGGAACTATGAAATAAACATAATTCAAACGATTTAAAAAAAAAAAAAAATTGTGGCTTATTATTACTTGAGCTACTTATGACATACTTTTCAGTGTTGAAATACTTCAAACAAATTATACAGATTTTTTATGACTAATTCATTAACTAATTTTTGACTCTTTTTTTTTGATGGTTCAATGATGTTTGAAAATTAAAACAAAATATTCTTTGAAGTGTTTAAGCTTCATTAAGTGGAAGTTTAGAATCTTGTAAAATCTACTAAATTATTTTGAAGTAGATAAATTTGGAGGTGTTGAAAACAGCCAGGTTCTATTAAAGCATGATAAGGAGGATTGAAAGCAGCTGTACACAATTCAATTCTTCTGCATTTTTTCTTTCTTGCACATGTATTCTTTGAAGTGAATTGAGCCATTTTTGGACTGATATTAGAGAGAGAGAGAGAGAGAGAGAGAGAGGTGAATTGAGCCATTTTTGGACTGATATGAGAGAGAGAGAGAGAGAGGGAGAGAGAGTGAAGTGAATTGAGCCATTTTTGGACTGATATTAAAGAGAGAGAGAGAGAGAGGGGGGGGGTAACATCCACTCTGACACAAACTAGGTAATTTTGGGACTAAAATATGGTTCAATTTTATTTCAACAATTCGCTTGCGCAGTGGTAGGAAACCGGATGACCTAGAGAAAACCCACAAGGTTGGACAGGTGACCTTACTCCTTGTCATGTTCAAGCAAGAGAGAGAGAGAGAGAGATGGGGCTTAAGGTCCACTTGACACAAACTAGGTAATTTCGGGACTAACACATGGTTCAATTTATTTCATTAATTCGCTTGCACGTGTAGGGGTCTTTAGCAGTGGGAGGAAACCAGAGGACCTGGAGAAAACCCACGAGGTTGGACAGGCGACCCTACTCCATGTCCCATACAACCGGGAAATCGAAACCACGCCAGTTGACTCAGTGACAGAACTTATGATACAACGTGCACTTGCTAAAAAATTCGGTCATCCAATCTGATATTAGAAATGAAATGAAATGGGGTTTAACGTCCTACTGTTCTTTTCAGACTTGGTTAATGAAGATGGGCTTAAAAATTATGATATAATGAATTGGCAATAAATAAAGTTGTAATCACAGATTTTATACATAATACGTGATTTGTCATATTTATCATAAAGGGGTAGACAACTCTTCACACTTTTTCTCGTATATGATTGATGTTCGTAAAACATGCAGGTAATTAGAAGCAGGTGTGTCAGGGTTTTTTTTCAACTAGTTTGTTGAAGTTATCTACAAGTGTTACCGATATGATCTGTTGAATAACAACTTGTGGCAGTTCGGAACTATTATAGCTACGGCCCATGTATGTTCTGTTTGTATCAGGACTTGGAATATTATCATACATCGATAAGACGTAAAGACAAAATTGTTTCAAAAGTACCAAAAAAAAAACCCAGATGAACTTCTTGAAGAACTTAAATAAGTGCACACTTGGAGCATTCAGATACAGAAAAATCTACTTTTCTGTTCCCACCATGTTATTAAAGACAAGGCATATGTGATGAAGTGTGCCACGTGGGAAATTTTTGCATGACAGCAGTTTCCATCTGCTCATTATCTTATTCTGTGCACACCAGTGTGTACCTTGTATTTTTTGTCCCATCCAAACAACTAGACATTGGAGGAACTTTGTCGGCCAGCATCAATAAAATAAAATTGAAACCATATATTGGTCCCAAAATAACCTAGTTTGTGTCGATTTTGCGTTAAATCTCATTTCTTTCTGTCTCTCCTTCTGAATGGAAGGCTTGCTTAGGACTTTTATTAACGGAAAGTTATAAAAAATACGAGTGGGGTGGTTGATAGTTTCATGGCTAATTTAAACCTTGATTATCAGATAAATTCGACCAGTTTCTAAGACTTAATGATTCATTAAATAGGCAGCCATCTTGCATAGCGATACTAATTGACATAAAAGAAGCATTCACTCCTGATAAAATTCCCTTTGATATTTTTTTTCTGGGTTGTTAAAAGAATCCAGTATACCCTTGATTTCTTTCATTAAAAAGAAAAATAAAGCATTCTGTTTACAAGTGGTGACCCGTTTGGCCTTGTTCTATGTTCATTTATTTTGAATTTGAGGAACAGTTTTTTTTTATGTTTTAATGACAAAATTGTATTTGTGTACAGCTTGTTTATTTATTCTTTCATGTAATGAAAATACTTTTTTAATTCGACAGTTCAGCCTTCTTCAAAGTTGTTTTTTCTATGTTTATTTATTAGACCGCTAAAAGAGAGAGAAGTGGGGTTTAACGTCCACTCGACACTAACGAACATACTTTTTTAATTCGGCAATTCAGCCTTCTTCAAAGTTTCTTTCTCTATGTTTATTTATTAGACAGCTCTAAGAGAGAGAGAGAGAGAAAGAGAGAGAGAGAGAGAGAGAGAGAGAGATGAATGGGGTATGTCCACTCAACACAAACTAGGTCATTTTAGGACTTACATGGTTAAATTTTATTTCAATAATTTGTTTGCATGTAGGGGTCTTTAACAGTGGGAGGAAAGTCGAAGGACCCAGAGAAAACTCATGAGGGTGGACAGGCAATCCTACACCTTGTCACATTCAAGTGGGGAATCGAAACCATGCCACTTCACTCAATGATAGACCTTATGATTTCATGCGTGTACTTTAAACCACTGGTTTGCCTACTCTCCTTTGAGGGGGTTGGATGGCCGAATGGTTAGCACGCGCGCGCTGTATCATACAGTCTGTCATTGAATCAACTGGTGGGGTTTCGATTCCCCGGTTGTACGTGGCAAGGAGTAGGGTCGCCTGTCCAACCTCATGGGTTTTCTCCGGGTCCTCCGGTTTCCTCCCACTGCTAGCAAATTATTGAAATAAAATTGAACAATGTGTTAGTCCCGAAATGACCTAGTTTGTGTCGAGTGGACGTTAAATCCCATCTCTCTCTCTCCTACCCTCCTTTAAAGGCCCCATCACACCTCTGCTTCAGGTAATGCCGAATGATGACTAATTTAAAATTTCATAATTGTATCTTTGTAAATACTGAATAGAATTGAACCATTTTTGTACTGATATTCATTTCAGTAGTTTGCAAGGGATTTAACAGACTTTAATTTATCTTTAATTAGGAGGAGTCTTGTAGATTTAAGAGTTGTACTTCCTACTTTGTTTATTTATTCATTCGAATAAAGAAAATACTTTTTATTTGGACAGTATGACCCTCTAGCATACTTGACATATTCATTTATTAGACAGCGGAGAAAGAAGATCTTCACGTGTATTAGCAGTAATGAGAAAAGGAACTTGACTTTAATTAGGAGCCTGACAAATTTTCTTTAGCTTCAAGACGGAGACTTGGGGACTTCAAAGACTAATTTAAGATGTTAGCTCAGATTTATCCCAAATCTGCGTGTTTGATGCGGAAGAAATGAAGAACAGATGAGCTGTATGCCTGAGATTTCTTCATCATTCACAAAAACATGTGTATCGGAATTCCTTTAATTTTTCAAATGAACCTAATTTAAAATAAAATTTGTAGCAGGTTTAAGTGGTTAGAAGAAAATTCTTAGTTTTATGGTAATATATTAGTTCATTATCTGTAATTTTGATTAATGGACATTTAGCTCAATATTATCCATTAATTTTCAGATGAATAAGAATTCAGCATTGGTCCATTTCAACCAATTATGGAAATGAAATGAAATAAAATGGTGTTTAATGTCCTACTGTTTTGCTCCAACTGGGCTAATTTAAGAAGGGCATACATGCCATACAGTGTTCTATGAGGGAGTTTTTGCCCGTACAGCAATGCTGAGGCCTACAGGATCTTTTAAGTACACACTAATGTGTACATGGGACGTCGGTTTTTCGTTGCATCAGAATGACGAGACAGATATCCTTGTCAGGCCCTCGGCCTGCGCCACTGACAAGTGGAAACCACACCGAAAAATCGCGATGAACAAAGCAAAACATAACCCTTTAGTCAATGCAGAAGTAATTCAAAATGACTGATACACAAATGACAAAAAGTTAAAGAGATAAAATTGTAGACTGGACTAATTGGATGCTAACAACTTCCATTCAATTTGGACTTCTCACATATTTCACTGAACATATATCGAAACTACCATAAAAAAAAAAAATGTTTTTAAGTAAATCATTTAAAAACAGTTAATGCTACATTAATATGTGCTTTTTTGACCCATTTTCGTCTAATTAGGATTCCAAAGAATAGAGCAATATGCCCTTTAATTAAAATATGCCCTTTAATAAAATTGCTAAAGTTTAATCGTATAGAATTTCTATAGTTTTATAAATTAATATGTTTTCAGTCATTAAGATTTGATTTCAAACAGTTTTATAATTGAACATGGTTTTAGTCATTAAGATCTGACTTTCGGGCTATAAATCTTGCACTTAAATATTTGACATTTTTATTCTCTGAAAGTTTATAAAATTGTCCACAATTTCTACAGTTTTATGAATTAACTCAGATCTTTGAAGATTTGACTTCTTTAAGGCTATAAATCTTGTGCATAATTATTTAATGCCTATATATTTTTTATTCCTTGAAAGTTTAATTGTCAAGTCAAGAATTAAAAAGAATTTCATAAAATTAAAGGTTTTTAGCTTTTAAGATTTGACCTGAAGGCTATAAATCTATCCTAATTGTTTAGGGACAGAAATACATTTTTTATTCCTTGAAAGTTTAATTGTCCAGAATCTATAGAATTTTTATATATAATCAACACTTTTTTAGCTTTTAAGTTCTGACTTCCAGGCTATAAATCTCTCCTTATTATTTAACAACCGAAATACATTCTATTTTTTTTTTTAAATGTTTAAAGATACATTATGTAAGAGCTATATCTGTCTATTGCAGGTGTTTTTTTCTGACTATAAAAATTACTATTTAGACATTTATTCACGTGACAATTCTATAATCATCTCTCTAGGTCATCGGAAGTCTGAGATATCAAGTGAATCAGTTAATGTTAAAATCTACAATGAAGACTTGTTTAAAAGAAAGTTTTTTGATTGAAATTTTCATTATATTCGTTTTTCATTATCTATCTTTGAACTATTATAGCAAGAACTACCAGCTCTTTAAATAAGGCATGTTGGGGGGGGGGGGATGGCCGAATGGTTAGCACATGCGCGCTGTATCATGAGGTCTGTCGCATTGAGTCAACTGGCATGGTTTTGATTCCCCAGTTGTACGTGACAAGGAGTAGGGTCACCTGTCCAATCTTGTGGGTTTTCTCCAGTTTCCTCCTACTGCTAAAGACCCCTACGCACAAGCTAATTATTGAAATAAAATTGAACCGTGTGTTAGTCCGGAAATTGCCTAGTTTGTGTCGAGTGGATGTGAAATCCTCTCTCTCTCTCTCTCTCTCTCTCTTGTCTCTCTCTCGCTCTCTCTCTCTCTCTCTCATAATGTATCTTTATTTGTCAGGAATTTATAAATTAACAAGATGTTAGCTTTTAAGATTTGACTTTAACATTTTGAATCTTGTATATAATTATTTAGTGTGACATATATTTTTTATTCCTGGGAATTTTAATCATACAGAATTTTCTCCGATTTTATGAATTAAGATGGTTTCAGCTTTTAGGATTTGACTTCAAAACTATAAATCTTGGGCATAATTATTCGGCGACATTTATTGCACTTTTATTCCATCCTTTTAGCATTCTTTTGAAAGTTAAAAACATTAAGGGTATATTATTTCTGTCGGCTTTTCCTGTTTTTATCTGCAACTCACCAATTAGCCAAATAAAATATATGTTATATAATGAAACGCTGATAAAGGGAAGCGATATTAAAGGGAGATGTAGACATTAATGAAGTTTTATCATGGAAAACGAGCCACACAGTGAGTTATAAATCTGCTATCAGCACCTGTTTGGGTTTGTATTTCATAACTTCTCAGTCAAAATATAACTTGCTAACTATCTTACTCCTTATCCAATAAACAACAGATATTCTACGGGTTTTATAGAGTCGGAGGCGCTGATAAACTTCTGGGTCAGTTTTCTATTATTGGTGTAAATATTTCATTTTCTATTTCTGGACAAATTTAATATAATCGTAGATAATTATCAGGAATAGTTTAACCTAGATGTACATTTTTACTCTGTGTCATACGGAACCTAGAAGGGGAGGGGAGGGGCACGGTACTCCACCATATATTCTTGCAACTACAAATTCGGTCCAGCCTCGTGGGTTTTCTCTGGTTCCTCCTGTTACCTCCCACTGCTAAAGACCCCTACGCGCAAGCAAATTATTGAAATAAAATTGAACTATATGTTAGTCCAGAAATGACCTAGTTTGTGTGGAGTGGGCGTTAAACTATCTCTCTCTCTCTCTCTTTCTCTCTCTCTCTCTCTCCACAAATTCGGGTTAGTTGTATCTATTCAGCTGATAACTTTTTCGACATTAAGGGTCAGATTCCAACAAGACTTAATATTCCAATCTAATAAGGCTTTCTTCTTGAACCAGTTTCAGCTTGAAAGATGTATATTTGGCAAAGTCGGTGTTCAACAATAAATTGTCACAATAATGTCTTATTTGTCAAAATACTTTTTACAAATCCCATGTAGAATCTTGTGAACTCTCTTCGGACAAAAGTATTATTTGCTCTGCTTTTTGCATTGTTCAGATTATTTGTCAAATTTTTAAATCTTGTTGGCCATCCGATGTTCTAGAGAGCTGGTATTAAGCTTGTCATCTGAATAAATGTCTAAAAAATAGTTAATATAAGATTTGAAACCAGAAAAAATACCTGCAATAGGCTGATTTAGCTCTTACATAATGCATCTGTAAGCCTCTGAATGGCATTTAATAGAAAGTGCATGACCTTAGGAAAATGGTCACTGATAAACTATGAGCTAATTCTCTGTTCCTTTAAGAAATAAAAAAGAACATTCATTTATTGGGTGGTAAGATAAGTAAAGTGTCAGTTGTTGTGGTTTCTGGGAGAGGAAATGGTTTCAGTCTGCAGGATGTTGTCAGCTGTGTGCCGTCTGCCAGTTTTAAGATTATCTAAATTTGAACAAGATTAATGGAGTTTACACATATTGTTTAGTACCACTATTTATCTTACCATCGTTATGGTAACTAACATTTCGTAAAGGTGTTGCCATGTGTACATCGTAGGTTGTTAGATTTTATAATGTATGTATGATATAACGTAAGAGGGGGGTGGGTGGTCGAATGGTCCATCGCCTGCGCTGTACATCATAAGATCTGTTATTGAGTCAAGTGGCATGGTTTCGATCCCATGCTTGTATGTGACAAGAAGTAGGTAGGGTCCTCCGCTTTTCTCCCACAGCTAAAGACCCCTATGCGCAAGCTAATTATTAAAATGAATTATGTCATATGATAGTCCTAAAATGACCTGGTTTGTGTTGAGTCGACATTAAACCCTCTCTCTCTTTCATAAGGCCTGTTATCTATGCAAGTCATGGGTTCGATGCCACACCATTGTGTGACAAGGAGTAAGGTCGCATTGCTTAACCTTGTGAATTTCCTCTTGGTGCTCCCACTTATAAATACCCCTTGCATGAAAATTATTGAAAAACAATAATGCATCATATGTTAGTCCCAAAATGGCAAACACCGTTATCAAACCTCCTTGGACCTTTTATTAAACACTATCTTTATGTGGGGGGGGGGGGGGTCACAGTGGGTAAGACGCTGGCTTGCTAGCCTCGAGGTTGGGTGTTCGATTCCTGCATTGGCCGAGAAAGTTTATCCTGATTTTCCGGCGTGGTTCCCCCTTATAAGTGATGCAAGATGGAGGGCCTGACAAGGACAGCTGTCTAGTTATTCAGATGGGATGAAAAACCGATGTCCCTTGTACACATTGGCATGCATGTAAAAGATCCCTTGACAGTTGGAATTCGATATAAGAGTAGGCCGTAGTGCTGCTGTCTGGGCAAAATTTCCCTCATAGCATACTGTATGGCATATGCCCGTCTTCATAAGCCCAGTTCAGAGCAGAACAGTAGGACGTTAAACCCCATTTCATTTCATTTAAGATAACTAGTGGTCTGATACCGTTATATAACTAGTGGTCTGATACCAGAAGGTATAATAGTAAATTTGATTTCACTCAGATTGACAACTGGTGATTTTGATTACTGCCTGTTAAACCACATCTGTTTATAACTTGCAACCATTATTTTTTGATTTACCGTTTTAAAATTTTAAAATCAGAGGTGATATCAGGAGGTCTCGTTGAGGGGGGTTGGTTGGTGCACCTCCTCCCTCTTTAATGAATAACAGTGGGGAAAAGATAAAACATGTTGTTGACAGAAACGGTAAACGATAGCATAGAGAATTGTGCAACAAAAACTGGATTAAACAGGCTTTACATTGTGTAATGGTTCTTCATCCCATCTGAATGATTAGACGGTGGCCTAATCAGTTCCTAGACATTTAAAGAGAGAGAGAGAGAGAGTAGAGAGAGAAATAGGGTTTAACATCCACTCGACACAAACTAGGTAATTTAGGACTAACATATGGTTCAATTTTATTTCAAGAATTCGATTACGCTGTGGTGGGAGTGGGGGGGGGTCAAGGGGGGCTTTATGGGCACGTTTGTCATTGGCTTCATCTTGCGTCCAATGGAAAGGGTGCGGTTCAGCACTAGCTACAGGCCTGATACTTTGACCCTTTCGGTGCAGAACAGTAAGATATTTATAACCCCATTTCATTTTATTTCATTTTTTTTGATTCTGATGTGAGATACAAGAGTGTATTAGTTGTTGACCATATGATGTTTGTATTATTTTTATCAGTGATATATTTATCAAATATGGCAGTCGGTAATCATGCCACCATATCTGTTTATAGTCAACTTATCATCCCTTCAAGACATTTCATCAAATAGATTTCTTTTTCACTTACATATATCTTGTTTTAATAAATATTTTACATGATTTAAATAATCAACGTGACACTTGTTTTTAGAAAGGAACCAATATCTTATTCTTTTTGATAACAATGATTTGTTATGATGAGAACCAGGGTTGGTGGGTGTGGGGGCCATGGCGCTTGCTGGCTTACTTACCAGGCGAATTCTCAGTGTTGTCTGAGAAAGTTAGGGGGGTGGGTGGCCGAATGGTTAATGTGTGCGTGTTGCATCATAAGGTCTGTCATTGAGTAAAGCGACATGACAAGGGTTTTCTCTGGAACCTCCGGTTTCCTCCCACTGCTAAAGACCCCTACGAGCAAGCATATTAATGAGATGAAATTGAACTATATTTTAGTCCCAAAATGACCTGGGGGTTGGGTGGCCGAACGGTTTAAAGTGAGCGCGTTAAATCACATCCTCTGTCATTAAGTCAAGTGACGGATTTTGACTTCCGCTTGTACATGACAAGGAGTAGCTATAGTGCCTATAGGGTCGCCTGTCAAACCCTGTGGGTTTTCTCTGGGTCATCCGGTTTCTCCCAACTGCTAAAGAAATAAAATTGAATCATATGTTAGTCCCAAAATGACATAGTTTGTGTGGATTCGGGGTTGAGCTCCATTTCTCTCTCTCTCTCTCTCTCTCTCTCTCTCTCTTTTTCTCTCTCTCTCCTCAAGGATGGATATCAAAATGAGAGTTAGCCGTCACGGAGCAGAACAGTAGGACGTTAAACCCCATTTCATTTCATTTCATTTCAGTTAGCACTCAAAATTTCCCAGCATACTGCAACTGTATGATGTACGCCCATGAAGTATATTACACTAATTTATCTTTTTATAAGACTCTGAAGTTGATTGAAGTAAGTGATCACTAAAAACAATAAAATATAGTCTCGTTTACTTTTTAAACGAATGTACATTTAAAAAAAACGGTCATATTTCGAGAGTACAATTTTTAGATTTGAATGTCAAGAAGGTGTATAGAAAGAGCCCTGCCGTGACTTGTATTATCCCAAGAAGTCTGACCCTTGCTACCATATTGCCCTTTCATTGATAACGCCATATATATGTTCCATAAATTGGAAGAAATTTATGACATAAGGTTGTCTTATCTTGTAATACACAAAATAATTCACATTTCATACAAGCCTAATGTCTTTATCAATTTGAATACAGACAGGATTTGAAGACGATAAAGAAGTGAATGGTTATTATTTGACAATATTAACTTTTTATCCATCGAAATAAGAAATCTTACTTCGGGTTTCAAAGAATATAAAGAAATGAAACGGTTATTATTTGGAGATATTAACCGTTTTTTTCACTGTAGATTAAATTATTAAACTGTATCGTTTACTGTTAAAGCTTAAACAGTATTGAACACAGGCATAAATCTGACAGTTGAGTTAGGTACAGATTATCATCAGAATTCATCTGACCACATTAATAAAATTGTATAAATTTATCTATTCCAATTATTTATTATTTTAAAGATACATTATGTAAGATTTAGATAAAGAGCTAGCCATTCTTACTATAATAGTTTCGAAAATAGATAATGTAAAATGAATAATTTGAAAATTTCATTCAAATTACTCTATTGCGAGCGAAGATATTAGCCTTTGAAGGTTTGACAAGACGAGTGCAATAGTTGTTCAACCATCGCACTGGTTGTTTGAAGCTAAAGTCTTGCTCCTCCATTTGTAGCTTAAATCAAAATATGGCTGAACTGTTCTAATCTATTTAATCTATTTAAATTAATTTAAAATGTCTAATTAATAATTTAGAAAACATTTCTGGCCTAAAGAAAGACCTGCAATAGGCAGATTTAGCTCTTGCATAATGTATGTTTAAAGTAACTTGTTTTAAGAAAAAGTGAATAAGGGTTTTGTACAAAGACATAAAATGAATAAAATGTGACAGTTTCAGTTTGAGAAAAAGATCATATCTAGAATTCTTCTGACCATGTTAATAAAATTGTATAACTGTTATCTTTTCCGAATACTAGTTATTTTGATGTTATTGTTTTAAGAACAAAGGAATAAAGGCTTTGTATTTGAGTGTCCAAAAAAGTTTGAATTTTGGGAAAAAACGTCTTTAGAATTCTTCGGACCACATTAATAAAATTATATAACTTTTATCTTTTCTGATTATCCATTTTTCAAGTAATTATTTTAAGAAAAGGGAATAAAGGCTTTGTGGTTGAGAGTCCCAAAAGAGTTTCAAAATAAAAACTTCTTTGGTTAAAATACAATAAAGGATTCTTATCCAATTTTGATTCTGACATGGGTGGACATTTATTCCGGTTACAATGCACCATGATATGCATGATAGATATATGTGATTGACCTCACTGGCTTTAGTTAAATGTAATATTATGGAGATGGTGCCAAAAGTTAAATGTCAAGAGAAAGAAATAGGATTTGGAAATAATTTTTATTGTGTTGTAATTTGTTGTCAAAATCCTAGTGATTCAAACATTGGTCATTTTCCATTGCACGGTTTGGGCAGAAAACATTTGACCTACACCAATGGAAATGGTTATTATTTTATCTAATAATAATAATATACATTCATATAGCACTTAATCTATTAAAGATGCATGCTCTAGAGAGAGATCAGAGAGAGAAATAGGGTTTAATGTCCACTCGACACAAACTAGGTCATTTCGGGACCACATATGGTTCAATTTTATTTCAATAATTCGCTGGCGCATAGGGGTCTTTAGCAGTAGGATGAAAACCGGAGGAACCCGAGAAAACCCATGAGGTTAGACAGGCGACGCTACTCCTTACCACGTACAACCGGGGAATCAAAACCAGGCCAGTTGACTCAATGGCTAACCATTCACCCATCCAAGCCCCCCACCCCTCTTTTCATTTTGTAGATCCCATTAACAACTTGACTTGAACATTATTTGTCAAGATCCTTTCTAAATTTCAATCTGTCTTCATTAGCCCAGTCGATGCAAAAAAATAGAATGTTTAATCCGATTTCATTTTATTTCATGTCTTTAAGATCATGCCAGATTATAATCCATACTCTCTGATATCTTTGCTCAATTTTAATCCATTCTCTGCGTAAGATCTCCCCAGATTTCTACATGTGTTCTCTTTTATAAGATTGTTCAGTCCATACGCTTTAAAATCTTAGTTTCTATAATCCATACTCTCTGATATCTTTGCTCAATTTTAATCCATTCTCTGAGTAAGATCTCCCCAGATTTCTACATGTGTTGTCTTTTATAAGATTGTTCAGTCCATACGCTTTAAAATCTTAGTTTCTATTATCCATACTCTCTGATATCTTTGCTCAATTTTAATCCATTCTCTGCGTAAGATCTCCCCAGATTTCTACATGTGTTGTCTTTTATAAGATTGTTCAGTCCATACACTTTAAAATCTTAGTTTCCAACCAATCTTATTAAGATCTCTTTAGATTCTGATCCATCGTCTTTCAGATCATGCTTGTACGTGACAAGGGGTGTTGGATGGCTGAATGGTTAGCGTGCGCGCGCTGTATCATAAAGTCTGTCATTAAGTCGACTGGCGTGGTTTCGAATCCCCGGTTGTACGTGGCAATGAGTAGGGTCGCCTGTCCAACCTCGTGGGTTTTCTCCGGGTCCTCCGGTTTCCTCCCACTGCTAAAGACCCCTACGCGCAAGCGAATTATTGAAATAAAATTAAACCATATGTTAGTCCCGAAATGACCTAGTTTGTGTCGAGTGGACGTTAAACCTCATTTCTCTCTCTCTCTCTTTCATATCATGCTTGTACGTGACAAGGAATATTGAAATAAAATTAAACCATATGTTAGTCCCGAAATGACCTAGTTGTGTTGAATGGACGTTAAACCCCATTTCTCTCTCTCTCTCTTTCTCTCTTTTTCAGATCATGCCGGATTCCCATCCAATCTCAAGATCTTGTTAAATTCAAATCCATTCTCTTTGGGATCTTGCATTCATGATTTCAGATAACATATGTATGTTGAAGAACAATAAGAAATTGTTATGAATGAAACTAAGGTTAATGGAAGTTTATATAATAATTTCGAATCAATATGGCTTCTAGGTAAGCTAATTACAGATGAGTTTAAAGAATACTTGAACTACTAAGAACAAATGGTGCCAAACTCTTAACAATTCTGCTTTTCCTTTTCAGTGTGGTAAAAGCCTTAGAAATGTGTATGGATAACTCCTGCTAGTTCCAAGACTAATGATAAATGGCCGATACAAGTACCCGAACACCTGAACTCGATAATATTTAAAAGGTATGTAATTTATGTTTCTGTTGTATTATAAATATTGATTTCAGTAGTAAGACACTATCGGGCACACCTTTTCTTGATTTCATCGATAACATACCTAATGATAAATTCACATGGAGTTGTTAACCGAAGTTAATATTTAGGAGATAGGGGATCACGGTGGCTAAGCGGGTAAGACACTGGCTTGCTAGCCTGGAGGTCGGGTTTTCGATCCCTGCATTGGCCTTGAGAAAGTTCATCAAGATTTTCCGGCTTGGTTCCCCTTTATCAGTAATGCAGAACAGAGGGCCTGACAAGGACACCTATCTAGTCATTTGGATGGGATGAAAAACCGAGGTCCCGTGTACACATTGACGTGCACATAAAAGATCCCTTGACAGTTGGAATTCGATATAAGAGTAGGCCGTAGTACCGCTGTCCGGGCAAAATTTCCCTCGTAGCACACTGTATGACGTATGCCTGTCGTCATTAGCCCAGTTCGGAGCAGAACAGTAGGACGTTAAATTTCATTTCATTTATTTAGGAGATAAATGCTTCCTGTTTCAAATTTAGATGGGTGTCAGGATTAGGATTAGTATCCAAGGTTAACATTGAATATGGCTTCTAAAAATCTATTTTAGTTAATCTTCATTTGAACCCAATTATATTCAAAGTCTAAATCCTTATCGTTAAACTTAGATAGGGTTTTCATCCACTTACACTGCGAATGATATCGCAGACGGTCCTAAATCAATTGAGTCACTCTTATTATAAACTCTGATACTTCACCACAAAATTCAGCCCTGCTGACCAATACTGGCAATTTGATTGGTCAATAAGTTCACAAGAAATGGCCCCGAGTTCCCAAAGCATTCTCCGACTTAAGTTAAGAAGTTACTCAACTTTCAATCACTGTTTATAAGAAATATCTTTGATCTAGAAACACAAAAAATTGCACACAGTTTCAATTTTGAGTAAATTCTTAACTTAAGCCTGAGAATGATTTGTAAACTTAGGGCCTGGACACACTACTTAAAAGGCTTCAGATGTACTGTAATGGAATACTACCCCCACCCCCAAGAAACTTAATTAACATCCAATTTTAATTAGATAGTGTGTTTTAAAGAGTATATAATTGGTCTGTGTGAGCTCGGCTTAATGAAAATTAGCTTTCAGAACTAGTTATGAGAATTAGTTAAATCTTATATAGCATGTATATTATTTCTAATAGAAAGCTTTAATAAAAACTATCAAGTTTGAGTTACTTTTGAAAATTAGTTAAAAACTATTTCGTAGTACAGTAGAATCTGTACGAGCAGCCACTCCTATTCAGCAACATCTCCTTGTAAGCGGTTACGATAAATTCACCCCGTAGAAATTCTATTGTTTCATCTCTTTAATCAACGGTCACTCCTCTAACACAGCCAGCAGTCACTATTATACTAATAAATTTGACAAAACATTGTCTATTCAATGGCCATTGTTGAATGATACCATCTTAACATACTTCACACGTACAAAAACATTATTTGATACTGATTGAATAAACTAAAAGTACTGTCAAAGTCCACAATCATCTGGTATCTATTTTTCATTACCGCTTTGTGTCTAGATAGAAGTTTTAGTGCCACCTATATTACATACAGAGTTACACCCCCTGAAATGTTTTTTGGACATGTGCCTGTTCGATAAAATAAAATAAATTTATGGATTTTCTTCAAAAATGGATAAATATTATCGAATACATCACAATGGTAGACAGTAGTATCAATATTGGTACAAAATGAAACGTTTACAGAAGTTATATCAGAGATTCGTGTCTAATAATTTTCGTTCCAAGCAGGTTTCAGCGACGGCCAAATTTACCGATGGAAGTATTATTGATGTTTGCTCCCAATGCATCCAAGCGTAAAATTTACTTGACGTCAGCACTAACACTGAGATTGTATTAAGAGGTCACTCATGAAAATTCCCTTGAGTGGCTGCTTAATACAGATTCTACTGTATATATTTTTAGTTGAATGGATTAATAAAAACCTGCATAGTTGAATTACTGTGAGGAATTCGTTAAATCTCTTACAATACTGGGGCCTGTTTCACGAAATTTTAACTAAGATAAAATCCAAATTTTAGTAATTTGATTGGATAATATTAGATTGATTTTAGTGCTTAATCAATCAAAATTGAAGTATTTACTAAAATTGGATTTTATCTTTAGTTAAAATTTCGAGAAACGGGGGCCTTGGTATATATATTTTTAGTCCAAGGGAGTAATAAAAACTAACAAGTTTGAGTTAAATCTGATACATGTATATTATATTTCTAGTTGTAAGGATTAATAAAAAACAATGTCTGTCAGATTGAGTTAACTAGGAGAATTAGCTAAAGCTGATGCAGTAATATTTCTAGTGAAAGAGATTAAAAAAAACTGTCAGATTGAGTTAATTATTTAGCTAACGAGTTTACCAATTAATCAGAGGCAAAACAACTCAAAACAAGATGATCATAAAAATTACACGACGGCTTCTAGCTAATTCCTTATAATGTGACGGTAATCCGTGTCCTAAGAACTCAACGTTTTTTGTTAATCAATAGCTTTTGACAGATTTATAATTGAATGATGTACTGCGACGAGTACTGGGTAAACTTGCGTCCAATAAAAAAAAACTGAGGATATTATCTTTTGTGCAAAAAGGGAACTTTTTTAGATGGTTAAATTTATAAAGATGCCATTTTTGAAGAATTGACAACATTATTTCATCAAGAGAGCAGTAGAAATATCTTGAAATATTTAGCAAGAAGACATGTTTGGCTTTTGAAGTGAAAGACATATTGATAAAAGCACTTCGTTCGTGGCAGTGAAGGATTTCCGACTGACACATGAAGGTGAATTATTCTTCTGTTGGGTGACGGTAAAATCAACATTATTTTCATTTACCATCAAAAACTCAAGATGTCAGATGTTAATCATTTCATAATTCTTATCCACAGAAAACACGGGAGTAAGATCTTCATCAAGAAAGGTTTTTTTTTCTTACGTGGAAAAAGTTATTTTTGGTTCCATCTTTATGCAATGGTTAAAGAGGCTTTATCATTCTCACAAAATTTATAAAAAAAAAATGAAATGAGGTTTAATGTCCTACTGTTCTGCTTCAACTGGGCTAATGAAGATGGGCTTACGCCATACAGTGTGCTATGAGGGAAATTATGCCTGGACCCTGGTGCTAAGGCCTACTCTTATATCAAATTCCAACTGCCAAGGGATTTTTACTTGCATGCAAATGTGTACAGGGGACCTCAGTTTTTCATCACATCCGAATAACCAGACAGCTGTGCATTTTTAACTGTGGTTCTAGCACCATACAGGATCTTATCACCGCTTGCGTTCTCTTCTCTACTTGTCTTGTGGACAGGTCATTTGTGACCAGAATCAGCCATTCGTGACCACAACTTGACGAAGCTTGCTAGATACCGTAGTGTTGTTTAGAAAAAAATCTAATTTTTTATGGCTAAATCTATGCTAAAAAGTATTTGAATCGATTATTTATCATTTAATTAAGAAAATGAAATGAATGATAGATAATCGCCTGGATTAACAAGAGGCCCATCAAATGATTTTTCCTTGAAAAACTACTAAAACCTGTACAGCTAATAAAGAGAGAGAGAAAAATGGGGTTTTACATCCACTCGACACAAATTAGGTAATTTCGGGACTAACCTATAGTTTAATTTTATTTCAATAATTCGCCTGCGCGTAGGGGTCTTTAGCTGTGGGAGGAAACCAGAGGACCCGGAGAAAACCCACTAGGTTGGACAGGCAACCCTACTCCTTGTCACGTACAACCGGGGATTCGAAACCACGCCAGTTGACTCAATGACAGGCCTTATGATACAGCACGCACGTGCTAACCATTCGGCCATCCAACCCCCCCATACAGCCAAAAAAGTAACATCTATCATCCCTGCAACGGATAGGCAGAGCAATCTCAAATTTTTCAATAAACCCTGAATTTTTTTGGTTTTTGTTTTACTCAGCTGATGCAGATGATCGAAGTGTTAATGCCTCTTTAAGAACATGTCTATGTTAAAAGCAGTGTTTGTAAATATCTTCGTTAGTTAGTGCGGAAGCTGTCACTATTGGTATGTTAGACAAGACAAGATATGTTCTGTAATAATGTTTGTAACTGGCAGTTGCCATTTTACGCAACATATCTTTCATATTATAGATCTCCATCTTGATCTTCTGGTGGCACAGAGTTATCTGGCCCTGTTACACCTGCCCTTTTTACCTAGAAAAATGACAATCTGCAACCTAACGCTGCCTCGTAATCGAATGCAAGCAGCATTCCTGACTGACATGTAAGACCTTGGTAACGTGATCCAGTTTGTTTCTCAGCTTGTCATCACATTGTGCAACCATCTTGATAGCCGTCTGCCTTATAAACGCACGCTTGTTATACATATACCTATGTTGACGGTGTCGGGGTCATAGGGGTCACGATATAACAGTTTTTCCACAGTTTGTTGCAGAAATATTACCTATCTGATGCCAAGTTAAATGATACAACATGTTCTTATGTACATGTTTACATAGTTTGTATCGATGTTGCCCCTCGTTCACATGGGATAAATATCTTGAGGGAATTATTAGCGTTTTTTTGTTGGTTGTTTGAGGTGCAGAAATATGTTGTAAGAAAAACAATGTGATGTCATCAATTCAACGCTAATTACAGCAGCAGTTCTTTTTATCAGACACGTCTGCTACGTGGACCCATTCCTCTTTCATATTTTCTGAAAAGATAAAAAGCCAGAATTTTTTTGTCAGAAGGCAGATTCTGGCACACATGATTTTCCAGTATTATTCTACTTAAAAATATCTGTTCTTGAATACAACATATGGAAGGCTCCATGTGGTTGCACGCAGATGCATTGGCACATTTTTTTGGTTCCAAATTATTACATATTTATTGTAACTATTGGAAATAACATCATCTTTTCATAGACCCAATCATCCAGTCCAGCCTTGTCTCAGAATGATATATCTTCATGGGTGGACTGGATTTAAGAAAATTATTTGACTCAATTTTAATTAATTAGGGGGGTTGGATGGCCAAATGGTCAGCATATGCGCGCTGTATCATAAGGTCTGTCATTCAGTCAACTAGCATGGTTTCGATTCTCCAGTTGTACCTGACAAGGAGATGGGTCGCCTGTCCAACCTCGTGGGTTTTCTTCGGGTTCTCCGGTTTCCTCCCACTGCTATAGACCCCTATGCGCAAGCGGATTATTGAAATAAAATTGAACCATGTGTTAGTCCGAAATGACCTAGTTTGTGTCATGTGGACGTTAAACCCCATTTCTCTTCTCTCTCTATAATTAATTACTATGGAAATAAAGTAAAATGTTGGGGGATTCAAAGCTTTTTGTGCAGGTCTCACAATGATCTTAGTACTATTCGTGCCAAAGCATTAAACATTAAACTCCATTCCTGCCTTTCCATTGTCTTCAAATTTATGGTTGATCAGATTCAAGCTAGTATAAAATTTCTGAGCATTGCAACATTAACATTTATGAAAAGATTTCTGTTACATTATACATGTGCTCGGTTTTAAATTGAAACTATTTTCACCATCTGTCAAACAACCACAACTTAATTTCCAATCAATTAAGTGTTTTCAAGTTGGGCTGTGAAACTCAAATTATTGCAAATTGAATAACTAAAAGCTGTTTAATTTCGGCTCATGAAAAACGAAATATATTTTAAATTAGCAATGAGTTTACGTAAGTCAGAATAATTTCTCGTCATCCTTTAATCAGCCTTTAACTAAATGTAAAATATGCATATATTAAAGTGGCATTATGTCAAATTAGATAAAGAGCTGACGGTTTTCGCTATAATATTTAAAAAAATAGATAATGAAAAGAGAATATTTTGAAAATTTCAGTCTAATTACTTCACTCTGAGCAAAGGAATGGGCGATATAATTTTAGACTAGCCTCGATTGTCATTAATACCGTTGTTACGATAATAAACAAAGTCTTGATTATCCATTTTTATGGTAATCGCATCCAGCACAAAATGTATTCAAATACAGTAAATATCGTAGGCTAGCAATGACATCGATAGTTGATTACCGTGTGAGTGAGTTAATTAATGTCTAATTATTAATTTAGATAACATTTCAGGCATCAATTTAAAACCGATCACATGTATAATGTAAAAGAAACCATTTCATAATTCTCAGAAATTAATATTAGCTTGAGTCTGATCAACTATAAATTTGAAGACAATGGAAAGGCAGGAATGGAGTTTAATGTTTAATGCTTTGGCACCAATAGGACTTAGGTCATTGTGAGAACTTAAACAAGTAGCTCTTGCGTACTGCATGTTTAATTTAGAAATTCTAAGAGATAGGCTCATGTATTTACAATATTCTTAAATATGGTTTATGGTTTTTATCTCTCAATCTATATATATTGTAAGCAGATATGTGCTTTTGGTTTCCAGCTTATTTAAGAACAGAGTTTTCAAACATTGTATTTGATAAATGTGATGGTTTGTAAGATTTCATATGTTTGTAGATGACCATAATCAAGTATATTTTAACACCGTACAAAGGCTGGACAAGGTTGAGTTTTATATTCATAATAACACAACTTTATGGATTTACTACTTCTTAGTTTATTACATGCAACCTTTCAATATTCTTACAGGTATCTTTATCAACCATAAAGTTGTGTTATTATGAATATTATACCTCTACTTCTAAATGTCATTAAAGGATATTAAGGTTGAGTTTTATAAATTATTAATAACCAGCGATTGAATTGGTGTAGCACGGTGGATATAGTCATGATCCGGATGTAGCATAACTCCAAAACTGGAAGTGGTAGTCCATTGCCGTCAGGCCTATGTTACTCCCTGGTCCAAGCTAACCCTATACACCAAATTTCAGCCTCGGGACAGCTCTAGTGTAGCCACCAACCCTGAACAAAAATGAAATGAAGTGAAATGGCAATCAAAATCCTCCGACTGGGTTAATGAAGACGGGCATATGCTATGAGGGAAATTTTGCACAGGCAGTGGCACTATAGAATACTCTTATATCTTTCTTTTTTTTTTATAAACAATATTTTTATTCAGGATGTCTGAATTGGATTGGTGAACAGGCTTAGCCTATGTAAAACCCCTCTCCCAATATCAAATTTCTACTGCCAAGGGATCTTTTAGTGCACGCCAATGTGTACACGGGACCTTGGTTTTTCATCCCATCTGAATAACTATACATTGTCTTTCGTCAGGCCCTCTGTCCTGCATGCCAATGTGTACACGGGACCTTGGTTTTTCATCCCATCTGAATAACTATACATTGTCCTTTGTCGGGCCCTCTGTCCTGCACCACTGACAAGGGGAAACCATGTCGGAAAATCATGATGAACTTCCTCGGCCAATGCAGGGACCGAACACAGAACCTCTAGGCTAGCGAGCCACCGTCTTATCCACCTAGCCACCATCATTCCTAACCCTGAACAGACAGACAAACAAACGACAGTCACAAATATTAGTATAGAAATTGCAGTTTTAACACTATATCTCTCTCTCTGTTTTCAGCAAATTTATTTTTACTTTTTTTTAATTAAAGTGTGTTGATGCACAGAGAAATTTGATATTGGTGCGAAATAATAATACAAAACTTTATTGCTTGTACATTGATCCGTTTATTAAAGTAAATAATATTGTTATTGATACAAGTTAAACAATTCCTAATGACTTCTCATCATTAATAATAAAATTCATATTATATTTCTGAATAACACATTAATATATTTCCAAATTCCATATTAAAATCATAATACTCTCTTATTACATACCATGATTAGAATCCAGAACATTATACGGAACCATTTTTGATAATTTGATGTTTTTAATGGAATAATTCCAAATAATTTTATGGGTGGTTTTTTTTTTTTTTTGCGGAATTATTATTGTAGGGTAATTGAGAAGATAATATTAAAATATTGCTTGTTTAATTGGATAGGGTTGTTTAACATTAGATTCGTAATGTGATAGGTTCAGCCGAATAATTATCCTGGGTTGTTTTTATAAGTAATGTTATAGGTCCATTACATGAGTGTAGGAAATCAAGTGGTTTACATATGTACTGTTAACCTAATAGATTGACACCTGTCAATCAAATGTTTGAGTTGATGTTGGGTCTCAGTTGATTAGTAGGCAACAACAACACATGGAATAACAGTACTTTGGTACAAGATTTCTATTATTTTTAAAACAAAGAAAACCACAGCATCAAGAGAAGTTTAGAGCAGATTGCCGGTGGCAGACATAATCAACCAAAATTATACTGCTTTGTGGGTATTTTATTCTAAACATTCATTTAAACTGGGCTGGGGATTCCCCCCTGTGCCTTTCCCCTCCTTATCAAATTAAGTCATTTAAAAATTTTACAACTCCACCGTCATTGAAATTGTTAGATAGTGTTATAAAACATAGACTAACAAAGAAAACCACAGCATAAAAAGAATTTACAGCAGATGGTGGCAAACATAATCAACCAAAATTAAACTGCTTTGTGGTTAGTTTATTAAAAAGATTCATTTAAACCGGGCTGGGGATTCCCCCATGTGCCTTTCCCCTAAAATTTTTAGAATAACTCCACTGTCATTTCGGAAATACTGCATTTGACATTGTTAGATAGTGTAGAAAAGAACTGAAGAATTTTTTTGTTTTAGAAATAAAGAAAAAGAATAAAGAGAAATCTTTTATGAAATATCATGTCAGAGGCACAGCCAACTTAACCAATGAAAAAAATTCCATTCAAAACTCGATCTCCATTTTCAAAACGGTGCATTACAACACAAAGACTGACCCTTGAGATAAACCAATAATTTGCTCTATCTAAGAAACTATGAGTAGGGTAAAATAAAATCTGTCATCAATGCAAATGCAGTGTACTCCCATTTCTGACGTTTGTTCGTTCCTAGAGTATTACATCCACTTCCACCAAAGATGATATCATAGACACAGCTTGTAACCATTTTTAGGAAATCCCCATATCCATTACATCTTAATAAAACAACTTCTACTTCAATGGACATAGAAATGTAATATGTTAGTCCCAAAATAATCTAAATGTGTTGAATGGATGTTAAAGCCATTTCTTACACAGCTTGTAACCATTTTTAGGAAACCCCCATATCCATTACATCTTAATAAAACAACTTCTACTTCAATGGACATAGAAATGTAATATGTTAGTCCCAAAATAATCTAAATGTGTTGAATGGTTGTTAAACCCATTTCTTACACAGCTTGTAACCATTTTTAGGAAACCCCCATATCCATTACATCTTAATAAAACAACTTCTACTTGAATTAATTTATTAAGACATCAACAATTAACAGGCCTGTAATTAAGCCTAATTAGTGAGGAAACATCAATGGAGATCTGATAAGACCTGTACTTAAACAGATTCAACTCATCATAGGCAGACAGTAAGATGAGGCCTTGCTAATTTAATTTTAAAATCCTATCGATACCAAAAATTATGAACGTGAGAAAAATTTTCATTTGAATTTTTTATTTGATTTTTTTGTTTTATATCACCAAAAGGATTTAGGTGGGGGAATCGGCCTCACTTTTAGCTTGTTTGCTCAGTTAGGGGTCTGTATTAGCAAAGGGACGAGTGTGTGGATGCCCGAATGGTTAGCGTGTATGCGTTCTATCATAAGGTCTGTCATTGAGTCAACTGGCGTGGTCTCAATTACCTGGTTCTACGTGACAAGGAGTAGGGTCACCTGTCCAAACTCGTGGGTTTTCTCCGGGTCCTACAGTTTCCTCCTACCGCTAAAGAAACCTACGCGCAAGCGAATTATTGAGATAAAATTGAACCCATATGTTAGTCCTGAAATGACCTAGTTTGTGTCGAGTGGACGTTAAACCCCATTTCTCTCTCTCTTTTATTAGCAATGGAGGAAACTGAAGGAATCCTAGAAAACACCAGATTAGGTGGGGGAGTACATCTTCAATTGAATAATTCTCTGGTAAATAAGGGTGTTTGGAATCGGGAAGAGACACCTTACCCGTTGTCATCTAAAAGCCCGTGATCAAAATCAGTATCCACAACATCAACAAGGATTATGTTTTGGTAGAATTCAGAGATCGAAGTCAGCATCCACAACATCAACAATGGTCAGGATTATGTTTTGGTAGAATCCAGAGATCGAAGTCAACATCCGCAACATCAACAATGGTCAGGATTATGTTTTGGTAAAATCCAGAGATTGAAGTCAGCATCCACAACATCAACAATGGTCAGGATTATGTTTTGGTAGAATCCAGAGATCGAAGTCAGTATCCGCAACATCAACAATGGTCAAGATTATGTTTTGGTAGAATCCAGAGATGGAAACCAGCATCCACAACATCAACAATGGTCAGGATTATGTTTTGGTAGAATCCAGAGATCGAAGCCAGCATCCGCAACATCAGCAATGGTCAGGATAATGTTTTGGTAGAATCCAGAGAATGAAGCCTGCATCCGCAACATCAACAATGGTCAGGATTATGTTTTGGTAGAATCCAGAGATCGAAGCCAGCATCCGCAACATCAACAATGGTCAGGATTATGTTTTGGTAGACGGATACTGTAATCACAAAACTGTTCACTTGAATTATGAATAATGTCTCCTTTCTCCTTATGAAACATAAAATTAAAGACGTGTGGCCTGATAAAAACAAAATCAGGATGTGGGAGTACATCAATCTAAAGGTGTTGTTAACTAAAGTGATTATTTTAATTCATCATGCTGCTATAATGTGGCTTTAATGTAATGAAACGATGACACAGCAAATAAACTTACACTCAGATGATATTGTACAATCTCAACACATCACAGATGTGGTAACCAGGTGAGCAGTGCACTTCTACACATGGACTCCATTTTCACTCATAACTTTGTTTTTATTAATTCTTTCTTTGCCTGTCTTCATCTTTTTTTTAGGTGAGAAAGTGAAAAATGAAATAAGATTAATTGAAATGGGGTTTGATGTCGTACTAACCGGCCTGATGAAGGCATATGCCATGCAGTGGGCTATGATGGTTTTTTTGCCCCGAGTGTTTGGGACACAGGGAGAGAATAAACTGATTGGAAACAAATTCATCGATTTATGCATGCCCAAAGCACTACATTTATTGAGTCCATCTACAATTAAAACAGTTAGTTTTCAGATGTGTCTTGAAAACTGAAAGTTAAAGATTCTGTAATGATAACTGATTCCAAATGTGACTCTCCCGTCAAAAGGCAAAACCTAGTAACTCACTTTTTTATCAAAATTGAGTAAGGACCAAATTTGTAGTTACTATGTGTCTCCTGTTGTTGTACTAGATATTCCAATCTTTTGATTTTGTAAGCAGTTACACCCATGACACAACCTAGCAACTTCCTTCATTTGCCTAGTATACCCCAGCAAAACCTAGTAACTCAATAGTCAAATCAATGGATGAGCTGGCGTTTAATATTCATTCATTACGTTTTCCTTCGTTTTCTCAA
Source organism: Patella vulgata (assembly GCF_932274485.2). NCBI lineage: Eukaryota > Metazoa > Mollusca > Gastropoda > Patellidae > Patella > Patella vulgata. The sequence goes on from NC_065883.2 coordinate 10,870,872, forward strand.
AATAAGAAAAAAGTGAGTTACTTCGAGGTTTTGCCTTCTGACGGGATTGAAGCAGCACTGAAACGACTTTTTACCAATTTGTTTAATTTTGTTTCAGTTGTTTTCATTAGGTTATGATTAAGTTAATGATTATGAAAAAGTTCAGATAATGTCTGAACCGAGTGGCTAATGTCTGAACTTTATTCAGGGTTTGATTAGCAACCAGTGAAGCGATTTTAACAAGGAAAAACCAAAGTCACAACTAAACCCAATAACTTTGTTCTTCGCCAGTCTGCATCTTTTCTTATGAGAGAGACAGTTCTTCACGGGAGCTCAGTTTTGATTCATTTATCACTAGAACTTTTTATTAATTTTGTTCTTTTCTTTGCTCGTCTATCCATGTTTTAACACCGACAAACCAAAGTGACAACTTAACCGAAGAACTTTGTTCTTCATTGATATTAAACATACATTATGCAAGAGGTAAATCTGCATATTGAAGATTTTTCTTTAGGCCTGAAATGTTATCTAAATTATTAATTAGACATTAATTAACGTATCCAGACCATAATCAACTCTCGATGTCAACGCTAGCATGCACTGTTTACTGGATTAGGATAGCATTTGCTGCTCAACTTTCATTCTTGATTTGATCATGAAATGGATAATCAAGACTATGTTTTTTATCGTACCGACTTTAGTAAGGATGATCGAGGCTATGCCCAAAATTAAATCGCTAAAATCTTGGTTCAAAGTGGATCTATTTGACTGAAATTTTCAGCAAATTCCCTTTACATTATCTAGTTTGTAACTATTATAGTGAGAACTACCATCTCTTTATCTAATCTCCCATAGTGTATCTTTAAGAAAGAAGCAGTTCTCCAGGTGGACTCCATTTTGATTCAACACACCAAAACTTTTTATTAATTTTGTTGTTTTCTCTGCCCATATTTTATGACATATCTGGTATTTCATACCCAATAAAACTTGAAATGCTCTGAGTTTTCCTCTGCACATAAAAGAATTAATGATATCTTTTATCTTGCAACACAAATTTGAAAATCTTGTTATCAGTATTAAAATCTGTAGAAGAACTGTAAGAATGGTTTCTGAGCAGATATCTTCATCTTTATAGAGTCTTTATTACTCGTGTATCAGTCGTTAGACTTAGGAAATGTCTTCTTTTACTTTAAGGAATTCTTGTGGCAAAAACATTTCTGTGTTTTGAGTTGTGATGCTGGTTTATCCAAAAAAATAAATTTGTACAATAAAACAGAAACATGGGCTTTGTATGGATATATATATATGAACCATGGTTCCCCCATACTCTCCCCATTTTCATATGTTAATAGTCACAACCTAACCCCACCCTCTCCTCTCTCTTGGCTGGGTGGCGGAATGGTTAATGAGTGCATGTTGCATTATAAGGTCTGGGATTGAGTCAAGTGCCATTCTCCGGGTTCTCCGGTTTCCTCCCACTGCTAAAGACCCAAGCAAATTATGGAAAAGAAATGAATGATATGTTAGTCATGAAATGACCTAGTTTGTGTTGAGTGGACATTAAACTCTCCCCCCTCTCTCTCTCTCTCTCTCTCTCTCTCTCTTCACAAATCATTTAGTAGTTAGTTCCACTTGATCTTCTGTGAGATTTCCTCCTGTCAGTGGTGCAAGTAGTGGAGCCTGGCAACGAAGAGTGTACAGTCATTCGTAAGGTCTCATTTAGTAGTAAGTTCCACTTGATCTTCTGTGAGATTTCCTCATGTCAGTGGTGCAAGTAGTGGAGCCTGGCAACGAACAGTGTACAGTCATTCGTAAGGTCCCATACGTACAAATTGGAGTACATGTAAAAGAACTGTTGACAGTTGGACTTCAAATAATTGTTGGCAGAAACGGTGCTGTCTGATTAAAATTTCCCTTATAACGCACTGCATGTCATATGCCAGTCTTCATTTGTCCAGTTGGTGCAAAACAACAGGTAGTTAAATCCCATTTCATTTCATTTGAAGCTATTCCTTTACATGATGTTAAACCCCATTTCATTTCATTTGAAGCTATTCCTTTACAGGATGTTAAACCCCATTTCATTTCATTTGAAGCTATTCCTTTACAGGATGTTAAATCCCTTTTCATTTTTGATGATTCGGTCTGTCTAAATGCACACAAAGTCAAAGATATAAAAGTTGTTGATAAAATCTACCTGACATTTTCACAGCATGCCAATCATTCTGACATGTGTTTGTGGTGTCTGCCGTTGCTAATTACGGATGGCAGTATTTTCTTCCCTATAAAAAAAATTGTATTTAAGTTTTGGTAATTGCAGCAAATTCAAACAAGCAGATGTATAGTTTTATCTTCTGCAATTTCAGTTTAATTTCTACAAGTTTGGTTTGTAAGAATTATTTGTCGGAATTAATTTCAGTAAATTTCGTTTATTTGTAGGAATTAATTTCGATAAGTTTGGTTTATTAGAATAATTTAAGGATTTGTAATTATTGTTAATGGCATTTAGTTGATAAAATAAAACTGCAATAAATGTGGAATTTTCCTGGTTGAGAATCTGGGTCGTGGGCCAAAAAGAAACTTTGTGAGAGGTTGTTTCACATACTAAACTTACCCTGTCTTTCTGCAGGGGGTTTGGATGGCCGAATGGTTAGCATGTGCGCTGTATCATAAGGTCTGTTATTGAGTCAACTGGGCGTGGTTTCGAAAATCCCCGGGCGTATGTGACAAGGAGTATGATTGCCTGTTCAATCTCGTGGGTTTTCTCCGGGTCCTCCGGTTTCTTCCCACAGCTAAAGACCCCTACGCGCAAGCGAATTATTGAAATAAAATCGAACCATATGTCAATCCCGAAATGACCTAGTTTCTGTCGAGCGGACGTTAAACCCCATTCCTCTCTCTCTCTCTTTGTCTGCTTTAGAACAGACACTAAGCTAGTTGACCAGTATTTTAAGTACTAAGTAGATGATTTTTGTCAAAAACACTAAGTATATTTCGAGACTTTTGAGAAATATATATTCTTTGGTTTAATAAAATTGAAAAGGTCTAATTAGTCTTTTAGTGTATAACACATGTGAACCGGAATAGGACGGCAGTACAAAAATAAAATGGGATTCTGCTCCGACTTGCCATGCCGTGTGCTATGAGGGAAATTTTGCCCGGGCAGTGCTACTACGGCCTACTCTTATATCGAATTCCAACTGCCAATATATCTTTTATGTTCACGCCAATGTGTACACAGGACCTTGGTTTTTTGTACCATCCGAATTACTAGACAGCGGTCCTTACTGGCCCCCTGTCCTACACCACTGACAAGGGAGAACCACACTGGAAAATCCTGATAAATTTTCCCACTGAAATCAAACACGGGGCCTGCAGGCTAGCGAGCCAACATCTTGCCCACTGAGTCAGCATGGCTCCCTCTCCATAAAGTAGGTTTAAAAAGCGCTTCTGTTTTCTCATTTCTTATATCTCTGTTTATTAGCATGTAGATTTGACATTTCAATGTAATACTCCATGTAATATTATCATAATATGGCCCGGTAACAAGAAACCCCTCTATTTATGTTGTTTAATGATTTTCATATATTTATGTTGGCATTTCGTTGGGCGGAGAAAAAAAAATCCTTTAATTTACACAAAATATCAGATATCAGTTGAAAACCAAATATGACTTCAATGATAATAAAATCATACAATAACTGAAAAAATAAACTGGCTGTGAGCTTTGAAATATTATGCAGGACCACAGCGATGGAGTTGTTAAGGTTTTGGAAACTCGATAAGGAAGTACAGTGCTGAAATCACTGGGTAGCTTAGCGTACTTTTCTGGTAGTCCTTAGTCCAATTCTTTGCTTGTCAAGGCTTGTGACTGTGAGACTGACAAGGAAAGTTGGTCCAGTTATTTGGATTGGACAATAAACTAAAGTCTAGTCATCGATCGTGTTGTTAAGGTTTTTGAAACTCAATAAGGAAGTACAGTGCTGAACTGGGTAGCTTAGTGTACCTTTCTGGTGCTCCCTAGTCCAATTCCTTGCTTGTCAAGGCTTGTGACTGTGAGACTGACAAGGAAAGTAGGCCCAGTTGTTTGGATAGGACAATAAACTAAAGTCTAGTTGTGTTTTAATGTCTTGTCAACACAATGCTTCTGTGATATTGAGACAAACATTATTGCCGGTCAAGTATGTTTGATACGAACTAAAATATGATATAACATGCATGTTCTATAAAAGATGATATATAAAATGCATGTAAAAATTCAGCCAGGTTCTTAAACTTTGATAACATTTAAGATAAGTAGGAGATTCAAATATATGAAAAAGTCAGAAAAAATAATCAAGATATTATAAAATATGTTGACATTGAGCTGATGGATACATCAGCTAACACAGTCAAGGTATCAGTTGAATATTATAATAGTTGATATACAGATGGATAAATGGAATTTTTATTAAAGTCGAAAATATGAGACGCTTACATATTATATGCATGTGGTTGGCTAAACCTTCCTATCCTGCAGATATATACAGTGTAATGCTCTATAAAATGTATGGAAAATTCAGCTAACACAGTCAAGGTATTACATGTATGTGCTAAATTGTAACATTATTATTAAGATAGATACATGTAATTATATGTGTGAAAAATCCACTAATGCAGTAAAAGTATTATATGTATATACTAAACCTTAAATTGTGCAGTTGGATACATGTATTGATATTTGAAATGTATGAAAAATCATCAATCACAGTCATGGTACTACATGTATTTGACATTCCCTCGACATTGTGTAGATGAGAAAGAGAGAAATGGGGTTTAACGTCCACTTGACACAAACTAGGTCATTTCGGGACTAACACATGGTTCAATTTTATTTCTATAATTTGCTTGCACGTATGGGTCTTTAGCAGTGGGAGGAAACAGGAGGACCCGGAGAAAACCCACAAAGTTGGACAGGCGATTGTGGATAATGTGGGATTAAATGCAGAGAACCTGTGAGATTTCACGGTTTTGTTAATTAATATGGAGTAGGAGTTGCTTTACATCTCTCTATTCTTTTAGGTTTTAGATAACCACCTTATGACATTAATACCATATGGCGATTCTTTTCACTTCTAAAAAGTTGAAATATGACGTAATTAAATTTCGTGATATTTTTTTAAGATGTGAATATGTGGATTTATATTTAATTCGAATAAAAAGTTTATCATTCAATCAGGGATAACATTTCATCCTTGCTGAGAATTTTATGGAAAATGAAATTTGATTTTGTATCAAATTGAAAAGGCTCATTTTTTCTCGCATTCCTAAAGTTCAAGATTGAAGAAAGTTTTTTAGCCAAGGTTATTTTTTTATTGGTTGTTTTAAATTGTGTAGTCATTCGAATGGGATGAAAACTGAGGTCCTGTGTACACATAGGTGTGCACGTAAAAGACCCTTTGGCTGTTGGAATTCAAAATAAGAATGGGCCGTTGCTCTGCTGTCCGAGCAAAATTTCCCCCACAGTACACTGTATGGCGTATGCCCATCTTCATTATCCCAGTCAGAGCAGTACAGTAGGGATGTTAAACCCCATTTCATTCATTCGTATTAAGTGGGGTTTTTTGCACTAATTCACATGTTGTAGGGAACCACAGTGTCCTGGTGTTATGTTTGATGCCAGTGTCTGTGAGGTCTGTTTTACCTTGTCAGTGGTGTGGGATAGACGGCTTGGCAATGAAAAGTGTATAAACCTTCGGTTCGGATAGGTTGGAAAACTGAAGGTCTGTGTAAAGCATTGGCATCATGTTAAAGATCCCATGACCATGGGCGTGGATTTAGGGGGGGGGGAGGAATAGGTCTCTGTCCCCCCCATGATTTTGATCGCGAGGACAGATTTTCAGGTTTATATCCACATGAATGTCCCATTCTGAAGGCTATCTAACCACTGCCTTTGGTCTCGGTAATTCATCTTCATGATATCTTTCTCCTTAATTGTAGGTAGTCAATTTTACCATATCGTCATCATATTACCCCCAGTTACAGCTTTCATCAAAATAACACTGGTAAACTGTTCGTAATTATTATTTTGGTTTGGTAATGAAAGGTTCCAGGGTTCGTCCGTCCACCCCAAAAGCTATGACAAATCCACGCCCTTGCCCATGACATCTGAAATTAAAATAGAAATACAGTAGACTGTAGCTTGACTGTCAGGCCAAAATTCCCCTCATAGCACACTGCATTACATGATGTATACCAGTCTTCATTAGCCTGGTCGGTGCAGAAAAGAAAAACTTTAAACCGAATTTTTTTTTTTTTCCAATTTTTCATGGACCGACCTGATAAACACAACTGTTCAATACATTTTGCAAAGGCAGCTGTAACATACAAAATTGTATTACGCGCTAGAAAATGGCAAAAAAAAAAAGTCTGAATTCTGAAATGACAAAAGGTAAATTGGAATTTGATAAAGAATAGACAGAAAAGCTACTTTCCTGGCAAAATTCTCCTCCGAGCAAACTCTATGACTGTTATTTGATTTGGTTGATGAAATGTATCTATATAGCTAGATGACCCTATGATATGAGAAGGGGGGTTGGATGGCTGAATGGTTAGCGTGCGCGCGCTGTATCATAAAGTCTGTCATTGAGTCGACTGGTGTGGTTTCGAATTCCTGGTTGTACGTGACAAGGAGTGGGGTCGCCTGTCCAACCTCGTGGGTTTTCTCCGGTCCTCCGGTTTCCTCCCACTGCTAAAGACCCCTATGCGCAAGCGAATTATTGAAATAAAATTAAACCATATGTTAGTCCCGAAATGACCTAGTTTGTGTCTCTCTCATGATATGAGAATTTATAGTATACTCTCACTCTCTCTCATTCTCTCTCTCTCTCCCTCTTGGGGATGGGGATGGAGTCAACTGGAGTAGTTTCGATTCCCTGGTTATATGGGACAAGGAGTAGGGTCGCCTGTCCAACCTCGTGGGTTTTCTCCGGGTCCTCCGGTTTCCTCCCACTGCTAAAGACCCCTATGCGCAAGCGAATTATTGAAATAAAATTAAACCATATGTTAGTCCCAAAATGATCTAGTTTGTGTTGAGTGGAGGTTAAACCCCATCTCTCTCTCTCTCTTATAGCTGTGTCCCAAAGTCTAGTTTCATTTAATTTGTTTTATTAGTTTATATATACGAAATGTATTATATACCTGATATAACAGTTTATAGAATGGTCTTTCTACAGATACTGATTACACAGACAAATAAATGGTATATTGAGATTTCAAGACCTCTCTCTCTCCTCTCGCTCTCTCAATGCTGTGTCCCAGGATCAAGCTTCATTTAATTTAGTTTATTAGTTTATAAGGAATGTATCTATATGTGATATAACAGTATATAGAATGATCTCTCTACAGGTACTGATTACACAGACAAATAAATGGTATTTCCAACGCTTCAAGACCACCATTCCTGATGAATCCATAACTTAAAGCTAATTGCTGACTACATCTAACAGCGGGAGAAAATATATTTACTTTTAACACCGTTCCATTGATCTCATAGCACGCACCACATATGTTTCTAATTCTTCTGATTGTAATGGAAAATTTCTCCTCTAATGAGATAACAGATTTTTCTTATGGTATATTACAGTTGATGGTTTATCTTTAGTAATTCCCTGACTGTAAATAGCCCGTCTGCTGTCACCAAACTCATTACGTCTGCTCTATTGGGCTTTTTATTGAAATAAAATACGCCAAAAGTGATGATGGTTGTTTATTCACTGATGAAGAGTGTATTAATGAATATAAATGGCTAAAGAAAAGGTGTTTCCGTGCCATGATTTAGTGCCTCCAATACTATTTGGCTCTGTTTTTTTATTGGTATTTTAATTGATGCTCTTCATCAAGTGTTATTAATAATGAATGGCCTTTTACAAATAACAGCGAAGTTCTATCAATAAAATTCTAAATAGAGGCTAACAGTATGTCGTTGGATTCAACTCTAAAAAATGTTCACCAATTCAACCGAAACAATAAGTAGCCAGATTAAACCCTAACCATGTAATTGAATTGAGTGGTGAAAAGGATTCAACCCTAAAAATAAATAGCCAGATTAAACCCTAACCATTGTAATTGAATTGGGTGATGATAAGGATTCAACCCTAACCGATGTCATTGAATTGAGTGGTGATTAGGATTCAACCCTAACAATATAGTAGGAGGATTCAACCCTAACCCATGGATTCACTTGTGCGTAGAGGTCTTTAGCAGTGGGAAGAAACCGGAGGACCCGGAGAAAACCCACGAGGTCGTCACATACAACCGGGGAATCGAAATCACAGCAGTTGACTCAATGAAAGACCTTAAGATACAACACGCACACACTAACCATTCGGCCATCCATCCTCCTCATAAAAATAAAACTGAAACATGAATAACAATAAATAAAGATCTTTAAAAGAGGCAAACTGTGTGATGTGCTAGTTATATTATTATGTCCTCATAAATAACAGAAGACTTTGATGCTGTTAATATATGAAACCTGATCATATTGACCATTTATTTAATCATGTTATAATGATAAACGAATATTGTTATTTTATTACGGTTATGGTTTACCTAATTTAGTTACTGGCTAACTGGATCAATCCAAGGGAATCTATTTACGCTTTGGCCTGTCTTTTTCTCATGTAAGAAGTCAATAATTGCCAAAGAAATTTCATGATTTTATTCACTTTTGTGGGAGGATTGACACTTCTGTTCTTTTTTGTAATTGTGCGTTATAATTATTCTTGTCGGTCGTTAGAGTCATTAATATGACAGTTTATCGTGATGCGCGTTTTGATCCCTGCGTCTTTAATGCACTTGTTGTCTAGATCTCGAGATAAAAACGATGATATTTTTGGCAAAATATCTCGTATAATGGACTAAATGAATTTTCTTTGAAGACTGGCATCAATTCTGAAGGGAATTATCATGAAAAGAATAGACTTTCGGAATAATTTCAGTGAGTGAAAAATGTTATTAACCTTCAAAGAATGAATGTTTTGTTTTGCTGAAAATAAAAAAAGGAATACATTTTCTCCAAAAATTTCAAAGCTTTTTAACCAAAAGATAGGATAGGAAACAAAATTAAAAAACAATAATTTTCCTCTTTACACCCGTTAAAAATTCAGCAAAGTTGTTTGAGTTTTAAAAAATTGTTTTTGATAATAATATTATACATATCTCAAATTTCAAAGATGTAGAAAAAGAAAATAATTGAATGTGCCAGAAAAATGTATCCATTGAAATTCTACATTTTTTGCACAAAACTTTTGTTTTTCCATCTGAAGAACTGAATGTATTTATCTTAAATGCAGAGCCTCATACAGAATTGAACATGTGCACTTGTTGGAGTGCACGTAAAAGTTGGAAATCGATAAAGGAGAGGCAGAAACAACACTCATATGATGTATGCCCCTATGCCCTTCTTCATTAGCCCAGTTGGTGTAGAAAAGTAGGATGTTAAACCCCATTTCTGGCTTGAAACGCTTCTTTCTGATGCTAGGATCATAATATTTTAAAAATAAAATCTGTTTATATATATCATGGTATTAGATCCGACTATATCTGAAATAATCGTATTAGTTGAATATTTGCTCAAGGTTTCTAAGCATGATAAAAGATATTCATTTCATATCTCTGCAACCTGAAGGCAAGCCGAAATCGTAGATAACGTAATCATTCTAAAAGCTGCTGGGGGAATCAATTCTTAAAACTATTCCTTTATCTTAAATCGTAGGTACCACAATATATTCTCCTACAAGACTGTAATCTTAGCTAAATGTCACCGATAAAGAGCAAGGAATGGATAATCGAATCAAACCCCATTTACACGTAACTTCAGCATATGTTACTTTTTACTAAACAAATCCACGATCGTGAGTAATGAGTAATGGCCGCTTTTAAGATATGACTCGCAGGTAAAAGCACAATTAAGGTACGTAAGTCTCTAAAACGCAGGTTTCTGCAGTGCGTCTGGGTGAATTTATTCCCAAGAGATTCACCCTTTCAATACTTTATCCTCAATCGTGAGTAATGGCTTCCTGGCCTTTTAAGATATAACCCACAGGTAAAAACACAATTAAAGTATGCAAGTCTCTAAATCGCAGATTTCTGCGGTGCGTCTGGGTGAATAAATACCAAAGAGATGCACCTCTTGAATGTTTGACCTTAAGGAATACAAATCCTTTCTGAAACTATTAATGTTTTGATGATGTTGATGGTACATCTAAAGAGTAAAAAGCAATCTCGAAATTGATATATCTCGGCTTCAAACACTCCTGATCCTCTTTTCGTAGGGTTGCATTCATTGAGGTTCGAGTGACTACACTTAGAGGCAAACGTGAAAAATGACGATGGGTTATATCTCTTCTACCCAGCGGGACGTCGTATATTTTTATAGTTGGTTATCTTTTAAATGGTTGTAGCAGAGAGATTCATTTAAAGATATCCGTGTATTTCATGTTCTCAAAGATTACGAACTCAATGAAGTATTCAAAATTTTATCGTATAACATATGTAAGTAATAATGTCGAATTGGATTTGCATGGTAATATCAAAATATCTATTTTTATGTTACATTACCAAAAGAAGTAAAACAAATTATGTTATTCTTACAGTTACAAACCAATTTCAGGTTTGTTGCCATAGATGTAATTTCACAAAGTGATTTCACCTGGTCTTCTGGTTTCCTCCAAGGAGAAAGCAAATTATTGAAATTAAATCAAACCATATGTTAGTCTCTCCCTCTGTCTCTGTCTCTGCCTCACTCTCTCTCTCTCTCTCGCCCCCCCTCCCCTATTGCCCTCTCTGCCCCCTATCTGCCCCCCTTTCTTACCCTCCCTCAATTTCAACCACCTTCCTTTCTCCCTCTATCTTTCTCTATCTGCCCCCCCTCTCTCCCACCCCCCCACTTCCTCTCCCCCACTCCATCCCCCCTCTCTCCCCCACTCCCTCCCCCCCTCTATCTCTCTCTTTAAGTAAATCTGGCACAATCCTTTAAATCCTGTGTCATTCAGCTCAAATTTCTCCTCTATACAATATTAGAGTTATTCTATGAATTAATCATCTGATCGATGATGAAAGCCGATTATTATATACTAATTAATTGATACTGGGTATTATTCTCTCTTCATATAGATATCATCTACAAATATATACAGGATGATATTTCTATTGGGGCAGATCCTGGTGGGGAGCCACACCGCTGGAGCATGCATGAGAGAAATGGGGTTTAACGTCAACTCGGCACAGACTAGGTCATTTTGGGACTAACATATGGTTTAATTTTATTTCAATAATTGGCTTGTGCGTAGGGGTCTTTAGCAGTGGGAGGAAACCGGAGCACCCGGAGAAAACCCACGAGGCTGGACAGGCAACCCTACTCCTTGTCACATACAACTGGGGATTCGAAACCACGCCAGTTGACTCAATGACAGGCCTTATGATACAGCATGCACGTGCTAACCATTTGGCCATCCAAACCCCCAGCATGCATGAGGCCACTGGCTGAAATGTCACTAGGGCCATTAGATTTATTTGGCACATACATACAACATAACAAATAAAATCATTAAATTATATGTTGTATATAAAAACAATAATTAGAGCTAATTCGGAGGTCCCTTTAATACTGGGGCCCCTGACTGCAGTGGAGTCAGCCCTTCTCTTAAACCTGCCCTTGTTCCCCCCCTCCCCCTCCACATATTATTCTGAGCTTTTTGTTTGTTGGGGTGATGTAGCTGAGGAAATTGAAAATTGAATGTTACTTAAGCGTTCATATTTCTGCCACATATCACCTTGACATCCAAATTTTAGGAGAGAGGAAGACCCCAGAGCCCCTCTCCTTTCTTCTCGAACCCCATTTAACCAAATATCCTGCCTCCGCCACCGTTATTTCTATATGGTTTACTTTCTGGATGAGTACATAGTGAATAATTAATGAAATTTAAAATGAATGAAATGAGTCATCAGTGCCATCTATATTAAGTTCATTTGTTTTATTGGTGATTGGTTCATTAAGGACAATTTGTTGGATGCTTCTCTTTTCGAAGTTTCTCTTTTGATTTTGAGAGTACAGTAATATGTCACTGTGTAGTCACTTCAGGACCCAGTTTTTATTTCCTGTAAATAGATTTTTGGGTTTTGTTTGAGAATGTTCCTCAAGATTTGTCAGTAATGCTGTATGGAGGACCTGAGAAATGAACAGTGTCTAATTGGTGGGATGGATCAAAAAAACATCAAGTCAACAAGTATATTGGTTGGTGTGTATATAAAAAAACCTTTGACAGTTGAATGTAAGAATTTAAATTGACTGAGATCATGACAGTTTGAACCTTTGTTTTTCCGGCGTGGTTCTCCCTTGTCAGTGATGCAGGACGGAGGGGCTGACAAGGAAAGCTGTCTAGTCGTTCGGATGGGACAAAAAACCAAGGTCCCGTGTACACATTGGCGTGCACGTAAAAGATCCCTTGGCAGTTGGAATTCGATATAAGAGTAGGCCGTAGTGCCGCTGTCCGGGCAAAATTTCCCTCATAGCACACTGTATGGCGTATGCCCGTCTTCATTAGCCCAGGTTAGGAGCAGAACAGTAGGACGTTAAACTCCATTTCATTTCATTACATTTTTGAACCTTTGTTCTTTTGGAAATTATTTCTGTGTAAAAACTTTTATTTTTTATTTCCACATTTTTTTATCAAGATCCTGGAGTACGAAAAATTTATTTGGGTTGGCTGAGTTATGATCTCTGTATTAAAGATACATTATGTAAGATTTAGATAAAGAGCTAGCCATTCTTGCTATAATACTTCGACAAAAGATAATGTAAAATGAATAATTTGAAAATTTCATTCAAATTACTCTATTGCGAGCAAAGATATTAGCCTTTGAAGGTTTGACAAGACGTGTGCAATAATTTCAACCACCGAACTGGTTGTTCGAAGATAAGTCTCGCTCCTCTCATTTTTAACTTAAATCAAAATATGGCTGAACTGTTCTAATCTATTTAATATCGGAGAAATTCGATGCCATCGAGAGTTGATTATGGCCTGGATGAGTTAATTAATGTCTAATTAATTATTTAGAAAACATTTCAGGCCTAAAGAAAGACCAGCAATAGGCAGATTTAGCTCTTGCATAATGTATGTTTAAATAAAGAAGACAAATTTATACGTAGTTAAAATGGAAAATTATCAGCTGGGAGAGTTTACAAGAAATAATAATTTTCCATATTTTTATTTTTTTTGGTATCACCTTGTGAACTGGGATGTGATCAGTCAAGGTGATCACATGATTGTAATAATTTTTATCTGATAAAACAGTGGGAATTATAAAGTGGGAATTTAATTCATAACAATTTGGGTCTAATGACCTTTTCTCAAATGAAAAAAAAAATCCTATTCTGGCCTAACATTGTAAACTGTGAAGTTATCAGTCAAAGAGTTTACATGATTGAAATTAATTTTATTTTGATACAAGCTATTATAGAGCACCTGCAAGTTTATATTGGTAATGAGTACAGGGTGCGCTATGAATAATTAAATCATAAGACATGTACCCAGTATGGTGTACCAAATGGTCTCTCATATTATGAATGAGTAAATTGTTGTAAGGCAAAACCAGTTTAATTTTTTTAGTTCTTAGAGGTCCTAATAGAGAGAGAGAGAGAGGGAGGGTTTAACTTCCACTCGACACAAATTAGGCCATTTCGGGACTAACACATGGTTCAATTTTATTTCAATAATTCGCATGCGCGTAGGGGTCTTTATTTAGCAGTGGGAGGAAACTGGAGGCCCAGAGAAAACCCACGAGGTTGGACAGGCGACCCTAGTCCTTGTCACATACAACCGGGGAATCAAAACCATGCCAGATGACTGAATGACAGACCTTATGATACAGAGCGCACATGCTAACCATTCGGCCATCTAACCCCCCCTAGCTCTTAGAGGCCCTAATAAGTTTTTGAAAGATGTTTTGTTTGATGTTTCAGAATTCGAACTAAAATCTTTTGGAATAAACAAACAAATACTTTTGATTTTTGAATTAGTTTTTTTCTTGAAGAAATATGAAGCCAAATTTTAAAACGTTTCCAAAGAACAAAAATTTAAATTAATGTGGCGTAATATTAAAACAGTAGAAATCTGACAAGAACAGATACAGAGAGGAAGAGCAGGGATAGGCAACTCTAGGGTCTGGTCTTGTCCACCCACTCTCTTGGGAGAGGGCATGGACCTCTGATTTTAAGATGTCCTCCTCCATACAAAATCCCTGCCTGATGGTAATTAATAAAACAAGGTGAAAAATGTACACACCTTTAAACTGATATTTAAGCACAGGTATTTTATTAAAGAGCTACTGGGGAGTTAGTTATATATGATATTAAAACCTGGACCTCAGTGTTTCTGGGTAGTTGTATATGATTATAACACCTGGACCTCATGTTTAATCCATTACCTTTAATAGACTAGTAGATAAAAAACAAATTAACCTTTTATCGGCTAATAGATTTCTCCGTTTAATTTCCATTGCACCTTCCTTTATTTTTTTGTTATCGTAAAACGATTAAAATTTATTGGTCGTACTTTTAGATTAATGACATCCATTAAAAAGGCTCTTGAAGAAACAATAGAGTTATGTGTTACTAAATATATTGTATGTTAGGTGAAATCAATATACAACTGTAATTATTACCAATATCTCTAGTAGTAGTAGGAATAGTAGTAGTAGTCCATCCGTCCATTAATGCGTCTGACAAGAACAGCTGTCGGATGGGACGAAAAACCAATGTCCCGTGTAATCATTACCAACATTTCTAGTAGTAGTAGAGTATTAGTAGTAGTCCATCCATCCATCCATCCTTTTATGTGACTGACAAGGACAGCTGTCTAGTCGTTCAGATGGGACAAAAAATCGAGGTTTTGTGTACACATTACCAATATTTCAAGTAGTAGTATTAGTAGTAGTCCATCCATCAATCCATCCATCCATTTATGCGCATGACAAGGAAAGCTGTCTAGTCATTCGGATGGGACGAAAAACCAAGGTCCTCTGTACACATTACCAATATTTCAAGTAGTAGTAGTAGTATTAGTAGTAGTCCATCCATCAATCCATCCATCCAGGAAAGCTGTCTAGTCATTCGGGTGGGACGCTGAACCAAGGTTCTGTGTACAATTGGCGTGCAAGTAAAAGATCCCTTGACAGTTGGAATTCGATATAAGAGTAGGTAGTAGTGCCACTGTCCAGGCAAAATTTCCCTCATAACACACTGTATGGTGTATGCCCGTCTTCATTAGCCCAGTCAGAGCAGAACAGTAAGACGTTAAATCCCATTTCATTTCATTTCATGTATATGTCATGGTGGCCATTGCCCCAAGGTAGACTTCCACCAAGGTCCCTATTCATCCCCTCCTAAACTAAACTTTTTCCCTATTTCTACACGATTTTTAAATTAAGCAATTGACCATTCTTGCCCCTGAAATACCAGTCATATTTCAACCGGTTTATAATTGTCTACCTGAAATGTCAGGGTTTGATGATAAAATTGCCGACAGGAAGGCCATAAGGAGTATTTACAAGACAATCAAACTTATCTCTTGAAATATTCATTCATTTATCTTTGATGTAACTTGTTCAATATGAGTTTTTACGTCACAAATTGCGACATTATGGCCCAATTAAAATGTCTGCTTGAATCAGTTGTCAGATGTTCAATTTGATTTTATGATTAATGAAGGAATCGTAAAAAAGACATTTTATAGACATTGACTAATTGTTTATGGGTGTGTCATTAAGAACCTGGAGGAATATTGAAGCCTGGGTCACAGTTATGTTTCGTAGTCCCTTTTTGCAATCACTTATTTAATGCTGACGAATTGTCAAACATCATTCATAAAAAAATAAAAACGAAAGGTGTTTAACGTCCTATGTTATCTGCATCAAATTGGTCAATGGAGGGAAATTTTGCCGTGATAGTGGCCTTTCCACCTATTCTTCAAATTGAAATTTCAACTGTCAAGGATTCTTTTATGTGCACACCACAAATACACGGGTGAACCTCATTTTTTTGTCCTATCCGAATGTCTAGATGTCTTTTCCTTGCATGGTGTTCCATCCTGTACCACTGACAAGGGGAACCCAGGCTGGAAAACCTTGAGGAACTTTTTTTCAAACAATCCCTGGGGATCATGGTGGCTAAGTGGGTAAGACGCTGGCTCGCTAGGTCGGGTGATCGATCCCTGCTTTGGCCTAAAAGTTCATCCAGATTTTCCAACGTGGTTCCTCCTTGTCAGTGATACAGGACTGAGGGCCTGACAACTACAGCTGTCTAGTTGTTTGGATGGGGTGAAAAATCGAGGTCCTGTGTAAACATTGGCATGCACGTAAAAGATCCCTTGACAGTTGGAATTTGATATAAGAGTAGGCCGTAGTACCACTGTCCCGGAAAATTTCTCTCATAGCACACTGTGTGGCGTATGCCCGTCCTCATTAGCCCAGTTTGGAGCAGAATAATAGGACATTAAACCCCCATTTCATTTCATTTCAAACAATACCATAGTTATTAAAATCAATGACATGGTATGGAATTTAAATGAATGTGTCCAGACCATCGCCACATGTTTGAGCTGCACGCCTGCGTAGCAATTTGTTATAGATGATCATTAGGTGGTTTATACGAGATCTGCCCACGGGGCTCGTTAAGTTGTGTATTATTTATTAATTATGTGTCTGTCTCTGATTGTCTGATGATATGAACTAGGATATATTAATTATGAATGGTTGTTATAGAAATTAAATCATGGCTAATGAGTTATGTCAGTTATATCTGTCTGGTCTTTTTCTTATTTTTCGCCCCAATATGCCAAGCGGCAGATTTCGTTATTTGAATTTAACAAGAATCAGGAGTTAAGGTTTTTATTAAGGTATTAATTATTGATTAGATTTAAAAATTGCCTGTTTGACATGTCATCGTGAGCTTGATGTGGACGAATGGTTAGCATGTGTCTTGTATCATGAGGTCTGTCATTGAGCCATCTGGCGTGGTTTTACGATCTGGTATTTAAATGCCAAAAACAAATTAAATCTTACGACACAGTATTTACACAAAATCTTATGACCCAGTATTTACACACAACAAATTATACTATTTGCCCCCCCAAAAAAAATACAAATTAAATCTTACTACCCAGATATTACCCAAAACAATCTTACTACCTGGTATTTACTCAAAACTAATGAAATTTAAACTTACTGCCTGGTAATTACCCAAAACAAATTAAATCTTAATTATGACCTGGTATTTTTCCAAAACAAATTAAATCTTATGACCTGGTATTTTTCCAAAACAAATTAAATCTTATGACTCTGTATTTACCCAAAACAAATTAAATCTTATGGAGGGAGGAGGGAAATGGAGTTTAACGTCCACTCGACACAAACTACGTCATTTCCGGACTAATATATGGTTAATTTTATTTCATTAAGACGCTTGCGCGTAGGGGTCTTTAGCAGTGGGAGGAAACCAGAGGACCCAGAGAAAACCCACGAGGTTGGACAGGCGACCCTATTCCTTGTCACGTACAACCAGGGATTCGAAACCACACCAGTTGACTCAATGACAGGCCGTATGATACAGCACGCACGTGCTAACCATTCGGCAATCCAACCCCCCCTTAAATCTTACGAGCCGGTATTTAAATAATTAAATGTCAGTATTTTACCCAAAGTAAATTAAATCTTACTACCCGGTATTTACCCACAACAAATTAAATCTTACAACCCAGTATTTCAAATAATTAAATGTCCCTATTTTACCAAAACTAAATTAAAACTTACTACCTCAAATTTACCCAATACAGATTTACCTGAACACCGCCCTATATACTTGTATTTCTATATTTTACCACACATATTCAAATCTCCAGTGATGACTAGTAAACTGGCAGTAATGGTGATGACATGCTGGTATTTCCTCATCTTTTAAAACATCTCCTGACGTTCATATGTCGACCATGATAACACTCCTCTACTAAGATAATACAGACATTTTTACCTACTGCCTGATTTCTTCCCAAGATAAAAAACTTCCACTCAAATCGTTCTCTAGCTATTATAGACCTACATTTATAACATAAAACAAAGTGTAAAAAAGCGTTACATATAGGATATAGGTCTGTCTTCAAACTTCCACAGCGTGTGTGGTTTTTGGATTCCAATCTTTATAATATTTGTATCCAACAGATTGATAAGTGATTTTGGGGGGTCACAGAGGCTAAGTGAGTAAGACGCTGGCTCGCTAGCCTGGAGGTCGGATGTTTGATCCGTACAATAGCTGAGAAAGTTCATCCAGATTTTCCAGCATGGTTCCATCTTGTCAGTGATGCAGGACGAAGGGAAAGACAAGGACAGCTGTCTAGTCGGATGGGATGTAAAAGATCCCTAGACAGTTGGAACTCGATATAAGAGTAGGCTGTAGTGCCGCTGTCCTGAGAACCCTTAAATTCGATAAAGACTATGCGGAAACACTGTTGCCCAGGCAAAATTTCTGTCATAGCACACTGCATGGCATATACCCATCTTCATTAACCCAGTTGGTGCAGAAAAGACGGACGTTAAACCCCATTTCATTTCCTGGACTACAAAAAATATATAGGCTACGAAAAACAACAAACTAATAAGAAATGATGCATCAGTTTAATGGAAGTTCTGTGATCAAATAGTTTTCTTTTGTGCTTTATCTTCGTTTCAGACTTAAAAACTTTCTTTTGTAATTTCAGGTTCCATTAGCAGACGCCAAAAGGTCTAAAAATAAGTAGTAAGTACCACCATTTGTTACTTCACAAAACTATGTTTTCAAATTCATTTTAATTAATGTTATGTGCTTAGAAAAAGAAAAAAGAAACAACTGAAAACCTACCTGGAATCGTGTCAGCTTGTATCTTTAAGTAGTTTAACAAAACTGGCATTTCCTAATGGCTAAATAGTTCTCATATAAATGTCACCTATTATTTTGCAAAAACAACTGAAAGAAAACTAATTTCCACAAAGGTAAACAGTGAAATGGTTTAAGAATTTAAATGACAACTGCCAGTAATCCCAGTAAAAAATGTGAAAATTGTCATTTTCAAAATGGAATCAGAGTTATGTTGAAAAAGTTTGGGGTTTAATGGGCTCGGATTGTTTTCAATGTGTCATTGTGGATTGATGATGTAGCCAAAGTATACAGAAGCTATTTAACTTCAAAAGATAATGGGTTACTAAGTTACTGCCATCTTGCCGTCTGCTTCTAGCCATCTTGTGGGGTCGAAAAATACAGAAGGGTTACAATCACAATAGCACAGATGGTGTAGCATCGAGTGCACAAAACACAGAATGGTAGTCGAACTTCGCCTTGGCATGTATTTATTCAGGCTGTGGTCCTACCATGCACATTGTCAGATTTCTTCTGAAATTTTCTTTTGGTTTTTGGTTTCTAAACTATCGCCAGATGTATTCTATCACTTACTGGTAAATAAGATTCACTAAATAAAAAATCATAAAATTTTGAATGACTCCTACCATGCAGTTCTGTCCTTTTTAACATGCATTTAACCTGGGGTATGATTGTCCATGCGTTTATCATGGGGCATATTGTTCCTGCGTTTATGAAGTGGCATATTGTCCCAGTGTTTAACAGGGCATATTGTTCCTGCGTTTATGTAAGGGCATATTATCCAAACGCAAAGCATGGGTCATATTTCCCTATATTTTGCATGGGGCATATGAATATTGGTTTAAAACAATTATTGTAAACCAATGTCAGTGAATTGTCACTTATGTGTGAGAGAAATGTCTGATTTTTTTTTAATCCATAATTGAACCATTATTTATTGGTCTAATCAGTTTGTTTATTAAAGGATAGATCTGATAATTTACTGGGAAATTTATCAGTTGAAATGAAGATGTGTTGAAATACAAATAGATTAACAAAATTCATTAAACAGTATTTGTGGTTGGTCTGCTGTGGGTTCCTTCTTCTTTGAAGAGACATTCTACCCACAGGCATACAGGACTATTGATGTGGGGTTTGGCAACTGGCATTTCTCAATTTTATCCCTCAAATATGAGTTTCAAAGTTATTGTTAAAGCTATGAGATGCTTGGTACTATAGATTAGAATATTGATGATTCTGGTTAGAAATTGACATGAAGTGAAATGGGGTTTAACATCCTACTTGTCTTCTCTGAACTAGGCTAATGATGACAGGCATATGCCATACAGTGTGCTATGAGGAAATTTTGCCTGGACAGCAGTACTACGGCCTATTCTTATATCGAATTCCAACTGTCAAGAGTTATTTTACGTTCACGCCAATGTGTACACGGGACCTCGGTTTTTCGTTCCATCCGAATGACTAGACAGCTGTCCTTGTCAGGCTCTCCATCCTGCATCACTGACAAGGGGGAACCACGCCGGAAAATCTGGATAAACTTCCTCGGCCAATGCAGGGATCAAACACGCGACCTCCAGGCTAGCGAGCCAGCGTCGGTTTGAATTTGACCCCTAATGTTAAAGCAGTGTAATATGTAATAAAATGGGGTTTAAAACCTTACTTCTCTGCACCAACAGGGCTCTGATGAAGATTAACAGCAATTTTGCCTTGACTTTGGCGTTTCTATCAACACTTCAACAAATTTTAACTGCCAAGGGTTCTTTACATGTGACCTTAGTTTTTTGTCACATCCTAACGACTAGACACAGAATTTTTGCCGTTTCGATCAACTCTTCCTCAAATTTTAACTACCAACGGTTCTTTTACGTACATGTACATGCCAACATGTACATGCGTACTTTTATTTTTTATCCCATCCCAACAACTATAGACACAGAAATTTTGTTTTTCAAATGTTGCTTACTATTTCTGGCGTGAAAAAAAATTTTTAAATGAAAAAGTACTTGTTGCTCTTTTCTTTTGAATATTGAAATTTATTGAAGCAAAAAATAAAAAAAATGTTCACAGGACACCAAGGAATTTGATTTGGTCTAATTTATAATTTGTAGTTAACAAAAAATTGATCAGAATGTCTCTTTAAGCTTTGTTTTTATTTTATCTGGTTTGGTTTTGATGCTGACTGTTATCTATAAGTAGTGCTGTGTGTTGTTATCAGGCCAGGTGAGGTCTGTCATGGTTGCTTGATCAGGGTACCAAGCAGAACAATCACTGTCTAGAACTGACCAGTTGAGATCTGTTATGGTGGCTTGCTCAGGATAAATAGCTCCAAGCAGAACAGAGAGAGAGAGAGAGAGAGAGAGAGAGAGAGAGAGAGAGGTCATTTCAGGACTAACACATGGTTCAATTTTATTTCAATAATTCACTTGTGCATAGGGGTCTTTAGCAGTGGGAGGAATCCAGAAGACCTGGAGAAAACCCACGAGGTTGGGCAGGTGACCGTATTTCTTGTCTCTTACAACCAGAGAATCAAAACCATGGCAGTTGACTCATTGACAGACTTTATGATACAGCGCACAGGCGCTAAACATTCTGCCATCCAACCCCCCAGGTGAAGTCAGGAACAATCTCCATCTAAAATTGACCAGAATAATAAATGAATGAATGAATGATTTAACGGCCTACTTTCCTGCATAAAAACAGGCTAATAAAAACGGGCATACACCATGTAGTATGAGTGAAATTTTGACTGGATAGTAATTGAATTCCAACTGTCCACTTGGCCAACTGTCTGCAATCTCGACTTGGTTTTTCTTCCCATCTGAATGACAAGATGCTTTTCCTTGCCATGCTCTCTGTGCACCATTGACAAGGAGAAGTCACCCTGGAAAATCCCGGGAACTTTCTCGGCCGATTCCTGGTTAGTGTGCCAGTGCCTTAATCATGGAGCCAGAATAACACAATTAAAGGAAAAGCTTCAATTCAACACAAAATGTCTGATGTTATATCTAAAAGCTTATTTCAATGAAATCCTTTCAATCTTTTTTTACGCTGGATTCTGCGTTCATTCCCAAGATTTTAAGACCGGAAAGTAGAAATTCATTTGGTTATAGATCTTACTAACAGACACATTTCCGTGACCATTTATTCCGACAGTGTGGCATTATTCTTGGAGTGTTTTTTTTCCGATGTGGCGATTAACTCTCACAAAGCAACAACATTTTGAGGTAAATATTTTTAGATCTACTTTAGGATCACCGAATTTCCATGAGCATTTATTCCGACAGTGTGGCATTATTCTTGGAGTGTTTTTTACTGACGTGGCGACTAACTCAGACAAAGTAACAACATTTTGAGGTAAATATTTTTAGATTTACTTAAGGATCAACAAATTTCTGACAGTGTGGCATTGTTCTAGTTCATGGGTTTTTTCCTGATCTTGATAAACACTTTTCAAAGTTACAGCATTTTGGGCTATTTATCAATGGCAGAAAAATTCCAGACAAAATTCACTGGTTTAGAAATATTGTGGGAATCGTATGTCATTTATCAACCAGAACAGTTAATATTTTTCTCTCTTGCGGACGACGGAGGGAAATTTTTCGCTGGGAGATACAATAGATTAGACAGGAGAAGTAGGTTTCTAAATACAAGCTGAGGATATGGAGAATCAATGAAGTGCTTATTGATAAGACGTGTTGACAACTCCTTATTTCTAACGCTATTCATATTCGCTATTCAGGAGACCACTTCTGATTGGCTTGCAGACCAATCGCGTGGAATTAGACTTCATTTGCAGGTCCAATATTAAATTAAACAAATAAAGAACAAGTGGAGGCCTGTGGCCGCGAATACCAATGAGAAGAATTCTTAAAAGCTAGTCAACAACATTTCTATTCACTGGATGGTGCTTTAGTCGAAGTGGTTTTACTGATCGCAATTTAAGGCCCTATTCTCGAAGACGACTTTTTTTTCTCGAGAGCTTTTAACTTCTCTTTATAGGAGATCTGTTAGTTAGATAAATAGTTGTCTAAATCTGGCCGTGATTCATTCGTTGTTCCTAACTACTCACAGTTTATCAAAACTTTACTTTCTTTGTCTGATTGAATTGAGCGAAAATATTTAGACTTTAATGATAATGTTGATGTTCTGCGAGATTAATGGTGCAACAATAACCAAGGTAAACACATTCTAATGGATGATATAGACCAATCGTTTATTTGCTGTCAATAACGTGTTTTTTTCTTGTCACCGATCCACGGCTTTATATTTACCCTAGTCTGAGATTTGACAAATAAAGGAAAGAAAAGAAAAGAAAAAAATTGAACTTTTGTTATTCTTGTGGATGTAAATGTCACATGTCGTAAATATATTAATTTTTCTAAAGTAAATAAAAAATTTTTATATTATTTGTTATGATTTGATTTTTTTTTTATAATAATGTTCAATACAGCTTTAAGAAAAGAACTGCACATTGAAATTATAATGAAACAAAAAGAATTGTTACTACCGCTTTAAGAAAGAAAGTTGAAAATTCGAAATACATGAATTTACAAAAGAAATAAATGAATTTTTTTTAAAAGTAAAATACTTTTTTTATTATTTGTTATCATTTGTTGTTTTTCATAATAACTTGTCAAAAATAATGTTCAATACAAATTTAAAAAAGAAAGTTAAAAATTTAAATACATGACTTAACAAAAGAATGTATCAATTTTTCAAAAGTAAAATAACTTAACAAATATTGTTCAATACAGCTTTAAAAAAGAGTTGCTAATGGATATGACTTTTACAATACATATTAGCCGTGGGAAGCAAGTTTTCATCTTTTATAAACTTTCATAATAACATGTTAAAAATAATATTCAATGGAGCTTTAAGAAAGAGAGTTGCCTATGGATATGATGTTATAAGAAAAAAAAACGTAATCCTGGGAGAAAAAAAATTATGTTTAATAAAGGTTTGTCTTATCTGGTGTGATTGAATTGATTTTAAAAAATGAAAAAAAAATGGTTTTAATCTAATCAATTAAAGCTTAATTCCCTTGAACATAATTTGGTCATTTATTGAACCCATCTTTGTCTCAAGGACATATATAATAGTAATACTGATTATGCTATCTATTTCATACAAGCCAGTCCATTCTTCATGAAGAATACACATAAGTACTTTATTAATTACATAAGTTTTGATTTTATACACAGATGTATTTTATTAATTACATAAGTTTTGATTTTATACATAGATGTACATTATTAATTACATAATAAGTTACGATATTTATACACATATTTACTTTAATAATTACAATACGTTACAATTTTTATCTGCAGACTTACTTGATTAATTATGTAATAAGTTACAATTTTATACACAGATGTACTGTATTAATTACATTATACATTTTGTATACACATATATACTTTATTATACAATTTTTATACACAAATGTATTTTATTAATTAGATTGTACGTGTACGTCAAGATGTTTATACTTTATTAATTACAATACATTACGACTTTTATCCACAAATGTACTTTATTAATTACAATACATTACAATTTTTATACACAGATGTACTTTATTAATTACATTATATGTTACGGTTTTTACCTTATGAAATACAAGTGAATGTCCTTGCATCCCCCTTGTCAGTGATGCAGGACGGAGGGCCTGACAAGGACAGCTGTCTAGTCCTTGGAATGCACGTAAAAGATCCCCTAGCAGTTGGAATTCGATATAAGAGTAGGCGATAGTGCCGCTGCCCGGGCAAAATTTCCCTCATAGCACACTGTATGGCGTATGCCCGTCTTCATTAGACCAGTATAGGAGCAGAACAGTAGGACGTTAAACCCCATTTCATTTCATTTCATTTCATGTCCTTGCGAATGTTGTGCCCTTAATTATGCGACTGAATAACTTATGGAATCATTCAAGTGTATGATTAATTGAAAAGGGGGATCACGGTGGCTAAGTGGGTAAGATGCTGGCTCGCTAGCCTGGAGGTTGGGTGTTCGATCCCTGCATTGGCCGAGAAAGTTCATCCAGATTTTCCGGCGTGGTTCCCCCTTGTCAGTGATGCAGGACAGAGGGCCTGACAAAGACAGCTGTCTAGTCATTCAGATGAGATGAAAAACCGAGGTCCCGTGTACACATTGGCATGCACGTAAAAGATCCCTTGACAGTTGGAATTCGATATAAGAGTAGGCCGTAGTGCCGCTGTCCGGGCAAAATTTCCCCATTTCATTTCATTTCGATTAATTGAAAAAATTTGTATAGAATGTTTATAACTCTTAATTTTATACAATTCCATAAAAAAAAATGACAAATTTTAATATGTACATCAATCCCAAGATTGCGTAAAAAAGGGGGGATAATGAAAAACATGAAAATAAAATATACTCTTTATGTCTTGTATAAAGCAGTAAAAAGCTTTCATTTGTTCCAGGATTATAAACAGTCAGTCTCTATTTTTTCTTATTTGTGTGGGCTTTTGACTAAACGATCAGTCAAATTAATCCATATAATATTTACCGTTCGTCTTAAAAGAAAGAAAAAAAAATAATTTGTGCTTATTAATCAGATTATAGGAAACTAGTTTGTTTTTGTGAAGATAATATCTGTTTCTTTTCATTGTCTTCTAAAATGAATAAAAATGTAGAAAATACAATACTACAGATGAATTCAGTTGATAATGCTTAGAAAATAATTATGTTGCGTTGTTAGCGCGATGGTTTGGCTTTCTTTTCACAGCGTGATTTCTATAGATTGATTACGCTAATTACGTTTAATTGAGATTAATAAGGACACATGATTAATTACGATTTTTATAACTTGTCTATTTTATTAAAGTTGCTGATCATGGTTTGCATTTTTCGGACATTATTCTTTATGTCTTTATCTATGCTCAAATTGATTATTTAAAATTTAATTAAGAAAACAAAATTGAATCACAGCTGCTGATTGTCATTTGCATTCTTCAACAAAATCTAATTCATTTTAGAAAAGAGAGAGAGAGAAATGGGGTTTAACGTCCACTCGACACAAACTAGGTCATTTCGAGACTAACACATGGTTCAATTTTATTTCAATAATTCGCTTGCGCTTAGGGGTCTTTAGTAGTGTGAGGAAACCGGAGTACCCGGAGAAAACCCACGAAGTTGGACAGGCGACCCTACTCCTTGTCATGTACAACCAGGGAATCAAAACCCAGGCAGTTGACTCAATGACAGACCTTATGATACAGCGCGCACATGCTAACTGTTTGGCCATTCCCCCCCACCCCCCAACTCATTTTAGAAAGTGTTCTACAGTATTAACACGCTTTATAATGATGATATATTTTTTTTTTAATACATCACAACTTAGACTACAGTATTCCGTCCGTTTGCCATGTTCATATCGGTATCAAAGTCGACCATTATTATTTTGTGAATATCAGCACTGACCACTGTCAAAAATAAATTAATGGACTTTGACAAGAGCAGATGATTCATTTCTCATAAGGTAGATCAAGGTCAAGGTCATTTCTTATCAAAGGTGAAGGTCACACACCTGAGTTGAACTATTTTTAGAAAGAAATGAGTGTCCTGCATTGCATTAGTCAGGTGTGGATAATTACATTGAATTAAAGAATTAATTGACCTTTATAGAGATTTTACTCAGTTAACTGGAGACTTTGACTATGTGAGACAGACAACAGTGTTGTTATTTGGGGAGGATTCTATTTACATTCAGAGAAGAAGTAAGTTGTCCTTTGTTGTCACATTGTTTACATTTTTCTATACACCATTCAAATATAATCTGGGTCACTACTCTGGTTACTCACACAGGTAATATAATAGTGATAATGTGCAACACGTCCCTGTACAAAAGTCAGTACAGGTATTTATTTTTATTTTTTGATTGATTTCAATATATTCCTAATCATTTGCAGTCTACTGATAATGTCAACAGTGGTAAGATACAAATTACATGTATTTTTGGGGCGACTGCATGTTATAATAACCAAATCAACCACTCTTGCTGCATGGTTTGTGGTCTACATGTGATGTTGAGGGTTGAAAGATTCTAGGCCCCCATTTCACTAATGTTTGTATGTATATAACAAACATTGAAAAAGCATTGGTCTAACTTTCCTATTTACATCGTTTAGTGAAACAGATATGTGGTACATTTGGGGTGTTGGGATGGCATTGTTTTCATTGAACCCCCAAATTTCGAAGCAAGAGCCACCGCTAAGCTTGAAAACACAAAATAATCTAAAAGCCTTAAAACACCTCAACACTTGATGTTTCATCTTCTCTGTAATAGGGGATTGGGTGGCCAAATGGTTTAACATGTGTACATGTACTTCAGATCATAAGGTCTGTCAATGAGTCAAGTGAAGTGGTTGAGATTCCCAGATTATACGTGACAAGGTGTATAGGTCGCCGGTCCAACCTTTTCTGCAGTTCCTCTGGTTATCTCCCACTCCTACAGACTCTTACACACAAGCGAGCTATTGAAATAAAATTGAACGATATGTTAGTCCCAAAATTACCAAGTTTGTGTTGTGTGGATTTTAAACCCCATATGTCTCACTCTCTCTCTTTAAGTCTGATTTAGGGGAGTCAAGCCTGGAAATAAGGCACCTGTCACAGACAATGTCAGGTACAGATTCAGGCTTTGTCAGGCACTAAACCTCTGGTGTCTGTCATTTTGTCCGGCACTGATTTGTCTTTTTTTATTGATATTATTAATACATGTCCGGCAATAAGTTGAAAATGTCAGGTATTATTTCATTAGTGCCTGACATTTTGTGAGTTCCATCTAAAACCGTTATTTCCAGGCCTGAGGGGAGTCACAGTGACTAAGTGGGTAAGATGCTGGCTCGTTAGCCTGGAGGTCGCGTGTTCGATCCATGCATTGACTGAGAAATTTCATCAGGATTTTCCAACATGGTTTGCCCTTGTCGGTGGTGCAGTACAGAGGGCCTGACAAGGACAGCTGTCTAGTCATTCGGATGGTATAGAAAAACAAGGTCCTGTGTATACATTGGCGTGCGTGTTAAAGATCCCTTGGTACGTGTAGTTGGAATTCGATAAAAGAGTAGGCCATAGTGCCGTGCCTGGGCAAAATTTCCCTCATAGCACACTGTATAGCACACTTCATTAGCCCAGTCAGAGCAGAACAGGAGAATGTAAAACCCCATTTCATTTGATTTAAGTCTGATTTAAGAGATAAAATTAACGACGGGACCTACATGTACTACAATTACTTTAAATAGACTTCAAGTATTTATAGTGTTAGAAACTAAAAACTTTTAACAGTCAGTGAAGATTAATTTAAAACCAGATTTAAAAGATAAAACAATGTCAGGCATAGCAATGATTACGTTTAATAGAATTCTAGTGTTTTAGAGAATCAGGAACTTAGAAAAAAAGGGGGTTAAAAGTGTGGAATAGTTAAGCATAGATAACGTTTTTGATCCTGTACATGGAAGCCACATTGATGCAGACTATAACCCAGCCTAGCGTAGACAAGCTGATAATAGCTCGGATTATTGTTAGCGTGAGATGTTTTAAAATGATTTTTAGTTCAGACAAAAATAAGATTGGTTCTTTTTTTTTGTATTTTCACCATGGTTTCAGTGAGGACTTAATGATAGGAATTGAAAATGGACATTTATTAAAATATTTTATTAATATATAAAAATATATAAATATGATTCAACTGAAATTTGAAATACAATAAATATAATAAAGAGAGAGAGAGAGAGAGAGAGAGAGAGAGAGACTGAATGGTTAGCGCATGCGCATTGTTTCATAAGGTCTGTCATTGAGTTTGTCATTCCCCGGTTGTACCTGACAAGGAGTACGATCACCTGTCCAACCTAGTGGGTTATTGAAATAAAACCATATGTTAGTCCCGAAATGACCTAGTTTGTGTGAGTGGATG
This sequence comes from Patella vulgata, assembly GCF_932274485.2. NCBI lineage: Eukaryota > Metazoa > Mollusca > Gastropoda > Patellidae > Patella > Patella vulgata. The sequence continues at coordinate 10,899,734 of NC_065883.2, forward strand.
TTAAACCTCATATTTCTCTCTGTCTCTCTTCCTCTACATGATTAGTAAAGATTATTATTAATAATGATGCTGTACAGAGATGTGATACCCCCCCCCCCTCTCTCTATTAATAGTGATGTTGTAATAATGACTATTATATAGTGATGTTGTAAGGAGATATAACAAGACATGATAACTGATTGTTTGTTTGATGTTTGTTGTTGATACTACAGATTAATGTCTGGTCAGTTTGTAAAGAAATAATCTAACATGCTGATAATTAGTTCCCTTATTGATTGATACTTACAAATACTTACTCAGCTTGAAGACAGTTTTACAAAGGTCAGTACATTTTCTGATCTTAGAGAGGCTACCCTAGGTCTTACATCAAATATCAGTACATTTTCTGGTCTTATAGAGATTATGCTAGGTCTTACATCAAATATCAGTACATTTTCTGATCTTACTGGACGGACACAGGGCCTTGTATAAAGTATCAGTACATTGACAGACCTTTCTGAAAGAACTACGCAAGGCCTTGTGTAAAATATCAGTAGATGTTCTGATTTTACAGCCTACTCTTATACTGTATCCAATTCCAACTGCCAAGAGATCTTTTACATACACGCCAATGTGTAGACGGGACCTCTGGTTTTTTTTGTACCATCTACACTACTAAACAGTTGTCACTGCTCCTTGCCATGGCCTCCGTCCTACACCACTGACAAGGGGAAACCACACTGGAAAATCCAAAGGAAATTTCTCAGGCTAACACCGGGAGTGCACCCGAGACCTCCATACTAGTTGTACCAGCATCTTACTCACTGAGCCACAGCGGCTTCCATCCCTGCTGCTACCACCAGTGTTCTCTATATTGATTGGGGGGGTTGGATGACCGAATGGTAAGCATATGCGCACTGTATCATAAAGTACGTCATTGAGTCAACTGGCGGGGTTTCGATTCCCCAGTTGTATGTGACAAGGAATGGGGTCAGCTGTCCAACCTCGTGGGTTTTCTCTGGGTCCTCCGGTTTCCTCCCACTGCTATAGACCCCTATGCACAAGCGAATTATTGAAATAAAGTTAAACCATATGTTAGTCCCAAAATGACCTAGTCTTTGTCGAGTGGATGGTATACCCCATTTCTCTCTCTCTATATTGATTCTATTTACGACTATTTTCACTTTCAATGATGAGTCTAATTCTTATATCTCTTGCATATCCTGTTTACAAATTGCTTGAATAAACCAATAATTACTTATCATACTTTACACATTTAAAATATGCATCAAAATATAAAAATAAATATTAAAGGGGCATTAGGTAAGATAAGATAAAGAATTGGCAGTTCTCGCTATAATAGTTAAAAATAAGATAATTTAAAGGGAATATGCTGAAAATTTCAGTCATATGACTCCTCTACAAACTGAGATATTAATGGTTGAATTGTAGGCCTGGCCTCGATCATCATTACTAAAGTAGTTACGATAAAAAAACATAGTCTCAACTATCCATTTTTGGATTAAATCATCAATGAGCGCTGAGCAGCAAATCAGATTCAAATCCAGTGAAAATCTGACACATACAATGTCATCGAGAGTTGATTATGGTCTGGATAAGTTAATTAATGTCTGATTAATAGTTTATATAGAGAATCTCCTACCAGTCTTTTTTGATATCAAAATATATCAACACAAGTTGATAAAGTAACAAAAAACGAGGCTCTGCCGAGTATTTTTTTTACTTTATCAACGAGTGTTGATATTTTTTGATATCAAAAAAGACGAGTAGGAGATTTTATTTATCACCCAATCCCTTCTTACATGCACAAATAGATAAATATAATTCTTTGCTGTAGATTTCACTTTTACTGAACATTACGGCGTAGTGATATATAATTTTTTGACAGCAATTCAACCATTGCAAAGTCCTTTATATTGACCCAGTGTTTCCATCAAGGTCAATTGAATAACAATAGTTCATTTTTAATAAAAAAAAGGTACTTTTAATAAGAAATGAACAGTTCTTTGAAAATAAAAAAAAGTAGTTCCTTTTCAACTGACCATTCAAATTCATGTAAAGCGATATCACACAAGCGATATCTACTGTACAATGTATTATTGGGTGATAAATAACATTTAAGGCCTAAAGAAAGACCTGCAATAGGCAGATTTAGCTCTTGCATAATGCATCTTTAATTTTGTAAGTTTACATGTACTTTATTTCTTAGAATGGTTTATCTTTAGTGGTGATTAGAATAAAATTAAAATGCATACAAATAAATATGTGTTATCAGTGAGTGTTATCAGATGGCATGAGTACAGAATTTGAAGCGTTTTTAGAGGTGATTTATTTTGGGAATTTTTATGATAAGGTGACATTCTTCTTTATGTCAGGGCAGCAAAGAATGCCCACATTTTTCAAACATGGTTCACACATTAACAGAACACAATTTTTATGGGAAACAATCACCGGTTTTATTCTAAAAGCATGACGTAAATGAAATGAAATGAAATGGGGTTTAACGTCCTACTATTCTGCTGCTATGCTGGGCTAATGAAGACGGGCATACGCCATACAGTGTGCTATGAGGGAAATTTTGCCCGGGCAGCGGCACTATCGCCTACTCTTATATCGAATTTCAACTGCCAAGGGATCTTTTACGTGCATTCCAATGTATACACGGGACTTCGGTTTTTTGTCTCATCCGAAGGACTAGACAGCTGTCCTTGTCAGGCCCTCCGTCCTGCATTACTGACAAGGGGGAACCACGCCGGAAAATCTGGATGAACTTTCTCGGCCAATGCAGGGATCGAACACCCGACCTCCGACGCCAGAAAATCTGGATGATTAGCCACGTGATCTCCCCACCCCCCCCCAAAAAAAAAAAAAAAGCATGACGTTATCAAGCTTAGAATGAAACCAGTGATTGTTTCCCATAAAGACTGTGTTTTCTTTATTTGTTTCTCAATCACAAGCCTGACAAGTACAGCTGTCTTGTCGTTCGGATGAGATGAAAAATCAAGGTCCTGTGTACACATTGATGTGCACGTAAAAGATCCCTTGACAGTTGGAATTCGTTATTAGAGTAGGACGTAGCACTCTGTAGGGCGTATGCCCGTCTTTATTAGCTCAGTTCGGAGCAGAACAGTAGGACATTAATCCCCGTTTCATTTAATTTCTCAATAACAAAATGCCACCTACAGATTATTGTTCCCACTTCTTGAAGGGTAGGGCCTGCAAGGAAGACAATTAAAAGACAGTATTTGCTTAGTCGTTTGGGTGGTACAAATAACTGAGTCGGGTTTCTTCATGTCAGGGCTGAGAACAATGATAGGATTCGAGCCTGACTCCCACTTCTTGAAGGGTGGTGCCTGTAAGGATGACAATTAAGTATGTTTAGAGTGCGCTCTGTCATATACATGTAAGTGACAATGTAATTATATAAAAAAAACCAAGAAAATTATTGACATGTTAACAGTTGTATACAGAGTCAGTTAAAAGCCTATTTAAATAAATGTGTTTTAAGTTGTTTTTTAAAAGAATATAGAGCTGTACAACATCTAAAACTAAATGGTAGATTATTTATTATTTATTATTCGACATCACACAAAACTTTTTGTTTTGTATTTTGGGGTATTATTTGGTATTGGAGCCGGACACTGACTAAACATTAAGTTATTTCTTTTAGCTAAAAAAAGATGTTGGTGATCCGAGAAATAAAAAAAAACAATTGCTTTTTGAAAGAAGAATATGTATAACAAAGTTTAAGGATATATTTAATTTACCTGTACCGAGATACAGTGTATAACAAAGTTTCTGTTATAAAAACCTGATGGGTACAACATAAATTTAGTGAGTTTAAACAAATAACTAGCATATATATAAAGAGAAACCGCATGCCACATATAAATACATCATCAACTTCTTTCATCTTTTTATTTGTGGAAACACAATCTGTGCAGTTTGCACTGGAGCGTACTTGTAGTTGTTGAAACTTACAGCTCCATCTGTCTGGTCTTGGTCCATCAACCCCTTGGTCAGTTGGTCAGTCTAATTGCTTCCTGATAGTAAATCCATCTGTGTAATTCCACTGCACTGGTGCAATTTGCTGATTTTAATCTGTTTTGTATTAAGTGTAGAATGTCTTTATCAAATTGTTGTCAATCAGGTCCGAGCAATGTTTGTAATAAGTAGACAATGTTGATTGACTTAAAGTCAACCAAGTGTGGGCCGTTATTTGATACGCAAATTTCTTCATTAGGCCCCCTGGAATACATCCTGTTTCACAAGTAAAACTATTGAACTAAATAAATGTACAATAAAAAATTTGTTGCCATGTGAAATCCTCAATTGGTGTCTAGATTTTTAGAAACTGATGGATTTTTCATACATTTCCTTTTCTCATTTTAGAAATAGATTATTTTTATGCATTTTTTTTTTTAATAAATTAATTGATTAATTATACTGACCCCAATATTTAATTATGTGGATTTAAAAGTCAATGTCTAGTGCCTTATGGTTTACCCTTGTTCATTCATTTATTCATTTATTCATTTTCTTAAACACAAGGGGGGTAGATGGTCGAATGGTTAGCACAAGCGTGCTGTATCATAAGTCCTGTCATTGAGTCAACTGACGTGGTTTTGAATCCCTGGTTGTACGTGACAAGGAGTAGGGTCGCCTGTCCAACCTCGTGGGTTTTCTCCGGGTCCTCCGGTTTCCTCCCACTGCTAAAGACCCCAACGCGTAAGCGAATTATTGAAATAAAATTAAACCATATGTTAGTCCCGAAATGACCTAGTTTGTGTCAAGTGGACATTAAACCCCATTTCTCTCTCTCTCTTAAACACAATTCTACTGTAACGAAAGTAAGATCCCCAATTCCTCTCTCTGAGAATTGTGGCTACTCTTTAAAAAAGAGCCAATATATTTCTTTTTTGGCCTAAGTTTAGCTTCCATTAAGGAATTTTGAAATGCTGAAGGTACCTGATCAGGGGTTCATCATTTAATACATGAGTAACATTCAGGTATGTAAACATAAACAAGTGCAGATAAGGTCAGACGTTAAAGGTCACACCATGGCATGTCAAATACCAATCAAGTAAAGGTGTTATAATATTAGGACTACATGTATGTACCTTGTAACTGCTTGTACCTTGTACACAGGTACACATGTCCAACATCATATTTACCTGATATGAGGTAAACAATGAAACGAAGTGGTGTTTAACATCTTAATGTTCTGCATCAAACAGTGGCGTAATAAAGACAGGCATACGCCATGCTGTGTGTTATGGGACCATGGCCTACTATTATTTCAAATTCAAATAACCAAAGTATTATTGTTACAAGATGTTAAGCCCCCTTCCTTAATTACTTGCACATTTTACTGCTATCCCTATAAACACCCTTAATCCTGGATTACTAGACACATGTTTCTACTAATCTCTTTCCTCACACCTAACAGACAAACATGGCTACTAATTGTCTCTACTCCTGGAGGAATCAAGACATCTTGGATCTAGAATCAAGATGTCCAGACATCAGGCCTATCAGACGTTTCATTTTGTTTATTTTCTCTCACAACTGGACAAGGTGAAACATGGATGTTATCAACAAGAATCAGTACTTCTGTTCTTATCATGGCCGCCTCTTTGCAGACGCTCTCAAAATTTTCTATTATCTTACTCAGGAAATTACATCAGCACACTTCGGACAGACGAATGTCTTGGTACTCGAATGAAAATTGCAGGATGTAATTTTGTCCATGAGATTTATTGTTCTTCAAAATAATAATATGGCAGGAGTAAGATTGGTTTCTTGGTTGGTGTTAATCTTGGTAATAAAGTAGGTCTGATGATATTAATCATTGCGTTATGATAACTTAGTTTCAAGTATTCTAGAACCATGGGTGGCATTCCCAAATTTAGTTTTTGAAAAAAGCATTGACAATTGATTTGTATAAAATTAGCTTTTAGTTTACAAATAATTATAGTTTTAAAAAGAAGCTTTGAAAATTAAAGTGTCATGTATTTGACAAAAATCTGCTGTGATAAATTTATGGATGTTTATATTTCTAATAATCTGTACTTTGTGTGACAGTAGAGGATCAGTGGCCTGTTTCACGAAATTTTAACTAAGATAAAAATCAAAATTTTAGTAATTTGATTGGATAATATTAGGTTGATTTTAGTGCTTAGCCAATCAAAATTGAAGTATCTACGAAAATTTGGATTTTATCTTTAGTTAAGATTTTGAGAAACAGGGCCCAGATAGAGGAAGGTTGAAAAGTTCACAAAATTTGTTTTGATAACGAATGAAGATCATTTCATTATTGTAGTTGAATAAAAGGAGATTTTAATGCCAAATGTTCAGCACCACAGACAAGTATTGCCACCATTAGAATACGTTAGCCAGATTTCAATTGATTTTTTTATCGTCGACTTCACGGCTACTCTCCCTGCTTCAAATCTAAGTAGCTTTCATTAGTTTCAATTTGACGAGCAAATAACTTCGAATTAATGTCTGTTGTCGACTTGTGTTGGTCAGTTCTTTGTCAAGAAATCTTCACTTCACTTTGCCTGATGATTTCTGCAAATTCTGAAAACAAAATAAAAGCACTTTCCTTGAATTAAAAAAACGTTCATCTTTGGATGGCTCTTAAAATACCCCTTACTGAGTTTATCGCATGTTTGCGAGATCGTCATTACCGACACGAAAAAATGTGTCTCTTTTCTTTCGTTCTTCTTAAATTCAAAATCCTACTTTTCATTTCAGACACCATTTAATTTTCTATTTTACGGAAAGTTATTTCCCCATGGCACAAAATAAATTACATTTATATTACTTTTCATCTAAAGAACTAACTTTTGAATTGAAAATGTTTCATGTATATTTAGAATCTTTTAGCACGATTCTTAGAGCTAAGTACATGTAGAAGTTTAAAAAGAAATACATTACAGAAAAGTAGAATCGCTACAGGTTCATTGTTTGTAGAGTAAACCTGTTATAAACCATAACATAAATATAGTGTGGTTGGATGGCCGAATGGTTAACACATGCGCGCTGTATCATAAGGTCTGTGAGTCAACTGGCGTGGTTTCAATTCCCCAGTTTTACGTGACAAGGAGTAGGGTCACCTGCCAAATCTTGTGGGTTTTCTCTGGGTCCTCCAGTTTCCTTCCACTGCTAAAGACCCCTACGTGCAAGCTAATGATTGAAATAAAATTGAACCATATGTTATTCCCGAAATGACCTAGTTTGTGTCAAGTGGGCGTTAAACCCCATATCTCTCTTCTTTCTCTCTCACCGTTCTCTCGGCAAAGTGGAAGTTTAAAAAGAAATGAATTACAGAATGGTAGAAATGCTACAGGTTCATTGTTTATAGAGTAAACCTATTATAAACCAATCTTTTAACATAAATATACTTTCTTTTACGCTACCACCACTAGGTAATGGTGTCAAAATATTTTTTCTTCCCAAATTTGTTACATTTTTCTGCTTATTTGCCAAACAAAGAAAACGGCCAATTAAGTTATCATCGCAGGAGATATATAGGTGTGTTAGGATGAGATAAATGATGAATTACAACTTTTGTGAATGGAATTAGCAGCTCAGGTAAAAAGAACGACTTCCTGAGTTTCAGGTGTCAGTGAATAACGATGATGTCAGGATCATAAAAGAAGATAGCAACTGTTTATTTTTTTTTAGAGTTTTATTTTCTCAACTTTGGTAATTTACTGTCGGCTGTCTCGTATATTACAAAAGGGTTTATTTCATTTTAACAGAATAATTAGGATTTATGACTGTTTGAAGTTAAAAAATTTTTTTTTGATTTTTGACTTTTTAACGTTGCTTCATCAATAAAATAAATGATTTTTAGAAAATGAGTTTTTGAAAAGTAAAATTGATTTAAATTAACTAGGAGTCAAAATACCATGTCCAGTTGAGTCATGGTGAGTCATGGTGTCATGGTGAGTCATGGTGGCATGGGGTGGTATGGTGAGTCATGGTGGCATGGTGAGTCATGGTGCTGACTCGCTAACTGATCAATTTGTACCCAGGTTTGATCCATGGCCAAGACAGTTCCTCAGGATCTTCCAGACTTGGGGGTGCCAGGGGTGGCGGGGGTGGTGGGGGCGGGGGTGAAGAGGGGTGGTTCTAGTGGTTTAACAGGTGTGTGAAACCGTAAGGTCTGTCATTTAGTCAATTTGTGTTGTGGCAATTCTCTGTCTGTCTGTCTCTCTGTCTCTTTGTCTCTCTGTCTCTTCCAGGCTGGTTTTGCTTTGTTAGTGGTACAGGCTAGAGGTCCTGCCAAGGTATAGCATCTAGTCATTTGGGTGGGACTAAATTCCCAAGGTCCACCCATGGAAGTAAATCCCATTTCATTTCCAAACATGTCCCGATCTGCACCTGTTCTGTATCTATGAAATGTTATGAAATGGGGTTTCTGCACTAACTGAGCTAAGTCAGATGCAGACTTGTTTGGAAATGAAATGGGGTTTTATGTCCTTATACTTTTCTGTGCCGACTAAGCTAATGAACTGTTTCAATGGCATTTAGTAATTGAGCTAGAGTATACAGGTCACAATTCTACACAGCCTAAAATAACGTTCCTTGGAGCACGAACGTGCTTCGAAATGAAAAATACATGCTTCGAAAATAAGAAAACCGTGGTCTGAAAACAATGATGCAGTGCTCTGAAAAAGTATAAGGTAGTGATGCCTCCTGACCCCTAATGAGTGTTTCCTCTTGTGGTGGTCAGTTAACTTGTACAGATCAGATCAGATCAGCTGGCCCTCGATTGACTCTCTCGGATGAGTTGAGTGAGCGCCAGCCGCATCAGCTCACTAGTCAGGTTTTCCAGTAGGCTTGGTAATCTGCGCCCGAATAGTCCATAGATGCTGTTTTCAGCTCTGAATATTCAAAATTTGAAGGGGGTGCCCCCCTCCACCCTAGTCCCACTTGCGACTCTACACGGACGCAGAATCCCTGCTACGATAATTTAACCTTATTTTAGGCCCTGCGATTCTATAGAATACAATTACTTCTTACAATGAGCTTATGAAGAGGCAGAGTTGTTTGAAAATATAATGAGGTTTAATGTCCTACTTTTCTGGGTGGACTGTTCTAATGAAAATGGGCTGTATCAATGTATTAATATGTAACAAGTTTTTTTTATAGCATACTTCCTGTCATAAATTATCAGGCTAACAGTTATTCTAACAAATAAAGATAACTCATTGTATTATGTTACACCAGAATGTTATTAACCATAATACAACCCGATATTACCCTGAGTATTTTTACTCCCCAATCGAGCCTCTTCTTATTACTAGCAAAATATTTATCATTTTTTGTCGACCAGACCCTTGAAATAGAAGGATATAGATATGGTTAACAAGACCTTAGAGAATTGTGGAATCACCAGAAGTATGTTTAAAGTTAATGATGTGAGCTTAGGACGATAACAGTATCTATTTGCTTCACTCCTCCCAATAAACATGTGTAAAACATTCGGCAGGCAGTAGTCGAAATGTCTTGCCCCCTTTCTGCACCCTTTATCTGCCACAATGACAGACAAGGGACACTTTATTCATTATCAATTTGAACACTCTTCTATTTTATTAGTTCTTGGTGCCAAAAACATATCTCTAGCTTCATATTTTCCTCTCAATCTTCAATTTGAAATGTATACAGTTATTAAATATAAGATATACCAAAATGCCATGTTACATGTACATTAGCTCATTTGTGTACGTGGAAATTACATGGATCTGTGGCCTTATTCATGAAATATTTTAAGAAAACTGAATGTTCATTGGCTGGGCACTAAAATTAAAGTGCAAATTTTAGCTCTTGACCAATGAAAATTCTTCTTTCTTAACCCCCCTCCCCCCCACATAGTTTATGTTGTCTTAAATAAAACTCCTAGTTTAGCAGTTGAAAGGGCTGTATTTAGTGGGAGGCCATTATAATTTTTTTCTCAAAAAAATGGCTCAATTCCTAAATATATTCAATATCAATTTTTTGTGTTCATTCTATATTTATAACTCTTTAATAAATTTTATCTTGGCGACCCTGACCCTCCCTTTTCACTGTTGATTCACGGACCCTGGTGACATTTCAGCCAGGGGCCCATTGCAAGCTTTATCTGGTCCTGGTTATACAGGTCAATATTTATACAGTGTATTAAAAAAAAAGGTCTGGAGGCTCTGACCTATAGTACTTTTTATCCAGTACTAATTGTGTGAATGTTGTGAATCAGGGTGAGATTGGGTAAAAAAACAATCAGTACTATGATTAAATGTCATCAATTATTCAGGTAATTACTGAATGGCTAAAATAGGACAAAATACATTTCCCCTTGTACTTACAAACACTCTTGTATATATATTGTCCAGTTTAATGAATTCCACTAAGACAATAACTGATTTCCTCTCTAGGAAATTCTTTATGTGTTATACTATAGTGTTAAATTACAGAGAGAGTTCCTTGGGTGCGATAGAAAAAGTTCCTCAGGATTTTTCAGCTTGGTTTGCTCTCGTCATTGCCGCAGGAAAATGTCTCTGGAAGTCCACACATGCATATGATTATTATTCTGGAGCATCTTCCTAAACCCAAAAATGTGTGATGATGCGAGACGCTTGAGACACATGTAATTCCAAATTATTAACAAAGATGTGGTGATCACTTTTGAAGAGACAAAATTTTTGACACCCTGTTTGTAGTTAAAATAGTCGAAGGGCAGTTATTGCACTAATTTGAAGAAAAGAAGACAGAACAACCTCTGTCCAGACAAGATTCTCTGCCTTACATATTGCACACATGAGCATAGAAATAAAAATGACCACATGTTAGTCTCAAAAAAGTTTTTTTTTCATTAGCCCAGTCGGTGCAGAATAGTAGGACATTAAACCCCATTTCATTGCTCAAAGTATTCTGTTGACAAAGTGCTAAGCTCATTTCTAGGAACAAAAGAATGTACACCTATATCTTTAAACATGATCAGTCCCAAGACTGACGAAAAGTACTTTAAAATGTTAAAATGTTATTAAACCAGTGTTAAAATCAGTTTGTATCAGCATACCTTTTATCTTTTCGTCATTTACGTGAAACAAAATAGTTCAGCTTTACGGTTGTGCTAATAAAAAAAAACACAACACAATTTATATAGAAAACAATCACTGGTTTATACACATTATTATAGCACGATGTTTCGACAAGTATTCTCTTATCGTTATCAAGTAGAAGTATCAAGTATAAACCAGTGATTGTATTCTATATAAATTGTGTTGTGTTTTTTTTTAATGTGCTCAATCACTAAATGCCACTCAAGGATTAGGTTGTGCTAATATTTTTGGATATAAACCTGTTTTCATGCGTACAAATTGTACCCTGAAATTTGCAATGTCAAAATGATAAAATTGTTAAATTGGCATGCAGTCGACATAACAGTGTTACGCCTTATTTTATGGCCCTTGACCTTACAAGTATTTACATGTAAATATGGCATGTGAGTAAAAACAAACAAGCTAGATATGTCTTCGAATATTAAATCCGTAATACGAGAAACAAATGTAATGTCATTTTAACTCGAAACGATAGGAGGTGCATATTTCCTGTGTCTTCAAATATTAAGTCAGTAATATGAGAAATAATTCTGATGTCATTTTAACTCGAAACGATAGGCAGTGCGTTTTTTCTGTGTTGTCAGACATGTTTCTTTGTTATGATATGATGTCATCCACATGGGAATTTCCTGCCGAAACTTGTTTTGAATTCTTATAATAGTTACTTTTTGTGCTACATGTGTCATAATCATGGCAAGAAATTGACGCCTTCATCCACTTCATCCATCTTGTAAAAATTCCTGTTTTCACTAACAACACTTGAATATTTGTTAAGAATTTGGCCTTCATGTTATTCAACAGAGTTGCTGGAATTGTAACAATATTGGCACCGATTCTCAGATTGTGATTCCTGCAATTACGTCTTCTCGTCTTCTCGTCAGATCAAACAAGTTGTAGGAAGCTGAGTTTTACCAAGTTTATTTATTGAGGAATTTTTTGGGAACATGATCTCCCGCGCGATTCAATGCCACCTTGTTATGGTCTGGGGTTTTCATGCTTGGTTGGCGTTGTGTCTGAGAGTCTGAAGAGATTTGGCACACCATGTGTTTTATTCCCAGGATGTAAAAACATCTAACATTGTAATGATTTGAAGTAATGTGTGAAATTTTTCACGTCTTCTGGAATTTTTTCAAGTGTATCATTTAATTGAGAAAGAGCAGAACTCTCAGTGCATGCTCCAGGCTATCAGATGTATCTTTCTCAAGTTTTTTGAATTTGAAAATTGACCTTTCTTGTTCAACAGATTTGTTGATAACTAGATCTGTGACAAGTTTCACAGCTGCTACAATTAACATCCTCTAGTCCTACGAATGGGACAAAAAATGGAGGACCAGTGTACACGTTGTCTTGCACGTAAAAAAACAACAGATAATTAAGAGAGAGAGAGAAATGGGGTTTAACGTCCACTTGATACAAACTAGGTCATTTCGGGACTAACATGTGGTTTAAATTTTATTTCAATAATTTGCTTGCGCGTAGGGGTCTTTAGCAGTGGGAGGAAACTGGAGGACCCGGAGAAAACCAACGAGGTTGGACAGGCAACCCTACCCCTTATCGCGTACAACCGGGGATTCGAAACCACGCCAGTTAACTCAATGACAGGCCTCATGATACAGCGCGCACGTGCTAACCATTCGGCCATCCAAACCCCCATTAGAATTAAGAGGAGGGTGAAGATTTATGGGTGGTTTTAAGAAAACATGGGAATAAAAGATATAAAATATGTCCAGTTGGTAAAGGGTTCATGATAAACATGAAAATAACTTCAGTCTAGTTGATGATGGTTCATTTAATATATGTCAGTATAAATTAAATAGGTTTATTTTACAGACTAGACTGTTTAATGATATTAACATATTTCTTATAGGCTTTCCATCTCTTATACAGGTGAAGGGGTTGGATGAATGAATAATTAGTGAGTGCGGGTTGTATCATAAGGGCTGTCATTGAGCCAACTGGCATGGTTTTGATTCCCTGATTGTACATGACAAGGAGTAGGGTCATCTGTAAAAGAATTATTGAGATAAAATTGAACTAAATGTTAGTCCCGATATGACCTAGTTTGTGTCGAGTGGATGTTAAACCCCATTTCTCTCTCTCTCTCTCTCTCTCTCTCCCTCTCTCTTATACAGGTGGGAACCATGGTGGCTCAGTGATTAAGGTACTTGCTCACTAACCTGGAGTACCAGGGTTCGATCTTGGCTGAGAAAGTTCCCCTGGATATTCCAGTGTGGTTTCCACATGTCAGTGGTACAGGACAGAGGGACTGGCTAGGACAGTGTCCAGTCATTCGGATAGGATGAAAAACCAAGGTCCTGTGTACAGGGTTGCTTGCATGTAAAACATGCTCTATAGCCGCTGTCTGGGCAAAATTTCCTTCTGTATGACGTACACCTGTCTTCATTAGCCCAGATGGTCGAGAAAAGTAGTATGTTAAACCCCATTTCATAATTCTTTATACTGTTAGAACAACTAGATTCTATAGGGTTCATATTCTACTCCAGAGGACCAAATTCCCCCAAAATATTCCAGATAGATGGGTTTTGATTCAGCTCAATTATTAATTGATCCTCAGAATCATGAGGTTCTTCAAATAATTGTTTCATAGTTCCAATAAGCACATGTCTTTAATGCTATCTACATGTAATTACATTTTAATTACCATCAGAACCCATGCTTCAGTCTTCATTAAGTAAATGACATTTTACACCAATCATCTTGTGTTTATTAGTTTCAAGGCAGTTTTCTCCAGGGTAGAGAGCACGAAAAGGCTTTCTGTATACATTTAGGGAAAAATATTTGTTTTTAATTGACAATTTTCAACTGAGTTGTTTTTCTGTAATTATAACAATGGATGAAGTATCAGACTGCTGTTAGGTAATTACATGTACATCATTAATGGACCCAGGGCTTATCAAAGGCATCCATTACCAGTTAATTAATCTCCCTTGGGGATTATTTAATTGTTCTAAACCAGGGACTACTCCATACTTGATTTGGTTATGTTACAGGGAGCCACAGTGGCTCAGTGAATAAGACGCTGGTTCACAGACCAGAAGGTTTGATCCCATTGTTGGCCAAGAATGATAAACCGTTCAAAATATCCTTTTTAAAGTCTGTACACATTATAGTAGTTGTGATTTTTGCTAATGAGATTGAGAGATTTTACTGTGTTAATAAATTTGTGTTTCAAGGAAATTTCTTTGATGTTTTGGGTTGTTTTTATTTTTATACAAGGGGGAGGGGGGGAATGGCTAATGGTTAGCAAGGGCGCACTGTATCATAAAGTCTGTCATTATGTCAACCGGCGTAGTTTCGATTCCCTGGTTGTATGTGACAAGGAGTAGGGTCGCCTGTCCAACCTCGTGGGTTTTCTCTGGGTCCTCCGGTTTCCTCCCACTGCTAAAGACCCCTACGCTCAAGCGAATTATGGAAATAAAATTGAACCATTTGTTAGTCTTGATATGACCTAGTTTGTGTCGAGTGGATGTTAAACCCCATTCCTCTCTCTCTCTCTCTCTCTTTTATTTCTATACAAGGGTGTCTGATGTTGATGAATGAGGTTTTTTTTGGGTTTTTTTTAACATCTGATACCACTTCTTACTTACTTGGGAAGCCCACATGGCTAAATATTTAATTTCCACCTTTGTTATAAATGCATCATTTTAATTATAAGACCAGATGGTATGTTGATGATATTAATTCTGACCAATACATCATAAAGTAGCCATTATTTTGACAAGCAACAGGAAAGGTAAGCCTGATCATCTGCTAGTGTGAAGGATAAATGTCATATCAAAGCCGAGAGATTTACTGAATTCTTGATATTATGGGTTGAGATCTGCAATATGTAGGTAGGAATACATATTTGAAGTCTTGTTTATTTTTCCGCTGCAAGTTTCGGTGTCGTTTTACGCTGTGTTTAATGTTATAATTGAAAGGTGAGTGAAGTGATGCAGTAAATGAATAGTGTCTAGTTTATAAACCATCTTTGATTTGACTCTTGTGTGTAGGGTTACTCAGCAGGGAGCATGAAGGGAGTAGAAGCATTGGTTTTATCCTTCTAATTCCATTTTTTAATTCAACTTTTTTGACCTTCTAATCCCACTTGCTTCATCCCTCAAATTCCATGGTCTTCATCTTTCTAATCCTTCTAATTCCACTGTTTTTATCCTTCTAATTCCACTGTCTTCAACCATCTAATTCCACTTTCTTCATCCTTCTAATTCCACTTTCTTCATCCGTCTAATTCCACTGTCTTCAACCATCTAATTCCACTTTCTATATCTTTCTAATTCCAACGTCTTCAACCAACTAATTCCACTTTCTTCATCCGTCTAATTCCACTGTCTTCAACCATCTAATTCCACTTTCTTCATCCTTCTAATTCCAACGTCTTCAACCAACTAATTCCACTTTCTTCATCCTTCTAATTCCACTTTCTTCAACCATCTAATTCCATTGTCTTCATCCATCTAATTCCACTATCTTCAACCATCTAATTCCACTTTCTTCATCCTTCTAATTCCATTTTCTTCATCCATCTAATTCCACTGTCTTTATCTGTCTAATTTCACTGTCTAAATCCTTCTAATTCCTCTGGAAGTCGCAATAGTTGAGCCCCCTCGATGGCTTCTTTTTTAAATGTAAAAAAAAAAATATGACAAATATTTCCTTGGAAGTGCTTGAAACATAAACCATTTAAATGGGAAAAAACATATCAATTTCTTATTTTTTTTTTTGATTGGCATTTAGTAATTGAACATATTTACACAAGGTACAATTTTATGGATACACAATTACTGAGTTTAATACTAAGCGACATTTTGACGAGGACACTCTTGTCTTTATCAAGCAATTGAAACAGGTATGTGAATAGTAGGCAAATATATATACAGAATATGCAACAAAGATAAGAATAAAAATGTCACCTTGTGTTAATTTTTTTTTTATCTGCATGTTTTAAGGTTCATGACAAGGTTTTCATAGACGAACGAGCTATACACATATCAATCAAGGCTTCTATTTCCTTTATTTGTGTTCCCAGCCATATCATTTGCATGTAAAAGGGGTTGGAATATTGTAGGGTAGAATAAATGAACACATTCCTGGCAGTAAAAGAATCGCTTAGATTTTGTAAACCATCTTTTTACTCAGTGTATCTACAGTGGCTAGTGAATAAACCTATGTTACTAAA
The DNA here is from genome assembly GCF_932274485.2 of Patella vulgata. Classification (NCBI taxonomy): domain Eukaryota; kingdom Metazoa; phylum Mollusca; class Gastropoda; family Patellidae; genus Patella; species Patella vulgata. The sequence goes on from NC_065883.2 coordinate 10,916,045, forward strand.
TGAATCACTAATCTCTTTCTCAATGTAAAAGACTCTGTGCATGTGAGAGGGCTGAAATCTTTTTACTCAGGGAATAAGATTCTATCTACTGTATAAGTGTGAGGGTTGGAATCAGGCTGTATAAATTAAATGAACACGTCTATAGCACTTGATAATCTGGACCAAAACATGTAAACACGCGGGTTAAACAACAGTCAGTGTATAAAACAAGATCTGTTAGAAATACGATCGGCAGAAATTTACTGATAAATTCCAAAAGTCAATTAGGCTATCAGACGACTCTCTTTAATGTTTACTTCTGAAAATTTCCTTGCGATCCTCTACTTTAAATAAAAAGATATATATCTTAGTTGTTTATATTCTTCAAAAATATGGGGATAAAAATGAAATGAAATGGGGTTTAACGTCCTACTGTTTTGCTTCGAACTAGGTTAATGAAGACGGGGCATACGCCATACAGTGTGCTATGAGGGAGTTTTGCCCGAACGGCAGCACTACGGCCTACTTTTATATCAAATTCCAACTGTCAAGGGATCTTTTACGTGCCAATGTGTACATGGGACCTCGTTTTTTTGTCTCATCCGAATGACTAGACATTTGTCCTTGTCAGGCCCTCCGTCCTGCATCACTGAAAAGGGGGGAACCACGCCGGAAAATCTGGGTGAACTTTCTCAGCCAATGCAGGGATTGAACACCCGACCTCCAGGCTAGCAGGCCAGCGTCTTACCCACTTAGCCACCGTGACCCCCTATTGGGATATAACATTCACTTAGAAAAATTATCATTAAAAAAACAAGATAACAGTTTGTGAATTGGTATAAATACTCATTTTCTTTTCGAAAGAAAATCTGTGTAAGTCCCTTGTTGGTATATTTGGCTAAATAGGTATCGTTTATTTTTGAGGGGGGTGAATAGCCGAATGGCTATCACGTGCACGCTGTATCATAAAGGGTGTCATTGAGTCAACTAGCGTTGTTTCGATTCCCCGGTTGTACGTGACAAGGAGTCACCTGTCCAACCTCGTAGGTGTTTTGTGTGGGTCCTCCGGTTCCCTCCCACTGCTAAAGATCCTAAGCGCAAGAGAATTATTGAAATAAAATTACTCCATATGTTAGTCCTGATATGACCTTGTTTGTGTTGAATGGACCTTAACCCCATTTCTCTCTCTCTTCACTTTTCAAACGGTCAAGTCAGTGTCTGATGATATGCAGGAAAAAATAAAGAAATTTGGGCTCCCAAACCTGATATCAGTATTTATATATAGTACAAAGAATCTCACTATATGTTTATCAATTTTCATAGCCTTATCAAAACAACTGTGAAACTTGCCTTTCAGTATTTTTGGTTAAATCAGTGTTTTGTGATATTTTGACAAAAATAGAGAAATTTGGGTATCCTGAACTTGGTTAGAATAAATGAATGAATGAATGAATGAATGAAATCAAATCCAATCCTGTTTAAGTCCTACTGTTCTGCTCCAAGTGGACTTTTGAAAACCGACATGTATGGAGTATGCTATGAGAGATATAGTTTGCTGGAACAGCAATTGAATTCCAACTGGCAAGTTTTCTTTTACGTGCTATGCCTCGATATATCAGTCCTGGTGGTTAAAAATACATGGCACGGTATAAAACTAATATTAACTCTCATCAAACAAATAGAACAAAATAGATATAGATATTAATATAATCAATCGGTAGCCAATACCTGGTATTATTGATTCATTACACTCTATCAAATATATCATTTATATAGCCACTGTCAATCATAGTTGTTAGAGTTTCTACTCATGGTATATACATCAGACTGGAGTATCAGAAGCTATATGCTACACTATTATACACCACACCACTGAGCTACTAGTACTTCAGTACAGCTTTGAACGCTGTCATGTTAACATCTATGGGACTAAGCTCTAGTGGATTTACTTTACTCTCTTGTTCTAGGATGCAGTTTTATTAATGTAAGTTTCTATGCAATTTTTGTACTTTTGTGGTTTTTCTTAAAAGAGTTTTTGTAGGATGCAGTTTTATTAAGTAAGTTTCTATGCAATTTTAGTACTTTTGTGGTATTTCTTGAAAGACTTATTGTGAAATAATTTTCTATATGTGATTCTTATGCTTGAAGAAATACTCATGACTTATTGTAGCATACTATCTTCATATAGGATGCAGTTTTATTACTATAAGTTTCTATACAAACTTTGTACTTTTGTAGTATTTTTGAGGACATTTTGTGAATTTATCATGATAGTTTGGCTCATGACTTTTTATGTAACATGCAGTTTTATTAACATAAGTTTCTAAAAATATTTTGTATTTTTGTCATATATTTTAAAGACTTTTTGTGAATTTAGTCCTATAAGATAGTTTTGCTTAAAGAGTTGCCCATGACTTGGGGTAACATAAATCTTTTCTTTGTGTAGAATGCAACTGTATTAATCTAAGTTTCTAAACAAACTTTTGTAGTATATTTTAAAAATGTTACATGTATGTGAATTTATTCCTATATGATAGGTTTGCTTGAAAAGATGCTCATGACTTGTGGTAGCATCAAATCTTTGTTATTGTAAGATTCTGAACAGACTTTGTAACTTTTTGATAGTTAGGCTTGAAGATTTGGAGTGGAATAAATTATGCCTTAAGGGCATCAAAATTTTCATGTTGGATAAAAATTTGTTAATGTAAATAAGGTAAATTTCTAAACAAACTGTGAACTTTTGTGGTAATTTTAGATACATTTTTATGAACTTATTTCCAATATGTTTCACTTGGGGTTGCATATAATATTGTTTCTGTTTTGAATACAACTTTACTAATGTAATAATAATTTTCCTCTTTCCTTTTGTCATTGTGCACAAACCCAATTTTGTGCACGTTAAACCCAATTCATTTCATTTCCTTTTGCCATTAGAGAGGTAGCAGAAGTTATTTATTTTTGCTTTGGTGTATTTTCGATCTGTTGACTTTTAAACATATGCTTTCCGCTTTTTAGAGCAATCTATATTAAAGTTTACAGCAGTTATAAGTCGATATTCCAGGTTAAAAAGTGAACATTAAAAACAATTATATAATTTATATTGTAGTTTTATTGCAGCTGTTGAGTGATATTTCATTTTGAAATATTATTGATCTGAATGAGTTGTTTTTAGTTTGTATTGTTTTAGAAAGTCAGAAATGAAATGAAATGAAATGGGGTTTAACGTCCTACTGTTCTGCTCCTATACTGGGCTAATGAAGACGGGCATACGCCATACAGTGTGCTATGAGGGAAATTTTGCCCGGGCAGCGGCACTATCGCCTACTCTTATATCGAATTCCAACTGCCAAGGGATCTTTTACGTGCATTCCAATGTATACACGGGACCTCGGTTTTTCGTCTCATCCGAAGGACTAGACAGCTGTCCTTGTCAGGCCCTCCGTCCTGCATCACTGACAAGGGGGAACCAAGCCGGAAAATCTGGATGAACTTTCTCAACCAATGCAGGGATCGAACACCCGACCTCCAGGCTAGCGAGCCAGCGTCTTACCCACTTAGCCACGTGATCCCCTTTAGAAAGTCAGCATGTTATAAAGGAATTGATTATTTCAGGTGTAGTATATAGTAAATACATTATATACTTAATCAACAAGTTGGAAAGGAATTTGGGGGGTTGGATGGCTGAATGTTTAGCGTGCGTGCGCTGTATCATAGAGTCTGTCATTGAGTCGACTGGCATGGTTTCGAATCCCTCGTTGTACGTGACAAGGAGTAGGGTCGCCTGTCCAACCTCGTGGGTTTTCTCTAGGTTCTCCGGTTTCCTCCCACTGCTAAAGACCCCTATGCGCAAGCGAATTATTGAAATAAAATTAAACCATATGTTTGTCCCGAATGACCTAGTTTGTGTCAAGTGGATGTTAAACCCCATTTCTCTCTCTCTGGAAAGGAATTAATGATTTCAGTATATAGTAAATACAATATAAACTTAATCAACAAATTAAATTGGAAAGGAATTAATGTTTCCAGATGTATGTAGTAAATGCAATAAAAAAACTTCATTAAATAAAGCACACTTCTAATCACCGTATGTTTCACCTGAAATATGTCAGGAGCCACAGTGACTCGTTGAGTAAGATGTTGGCTCACTGTAACGTTGATATTATTGACTAAGCAACAAATAACTGTTATAAATGAAAATATACGGCACTAATAGATCAAAGTCAGTTTATATACATAATGTGTATTAGTTTGTTAAAATTGTTAGTAATCAGGCAGTAGTCATTAAGTAGGTGTTTTGTCACTAAGGTGTTTTGTGACTATTGAATGATATACACCACTATTGGTTAGGTTTGTGTATTCAATAGTGATGGGTGTTATAAACAGTCACATTTTTTACAGCTAGTTACACACTTGCTAATTAATGACAATTGTATAATTTCTAACCACTTTCTATACATACTAAACATTAGTAGAATACTGACCACTTATATGATTTAATGACAAAATTTGTCATTACTAAAAGGCCTAATTTCTTAGTCAACGGTATCAGCTTACACGTGTCACTAACCAGGATGTTTTGGTTCAAGAAAGTTCCTATGGACTTTTCGGCGTGGTTTCTCTAGATGCTGTATGGGGCGGAAAACTGAGGTCTGATATGTATGTTGACGTTTGCGTAAAAGAGTAGTCAACAATTGGAATTTGATGAAGAGAAGGTGTAAACGCCACTGCCTGGGTAAAATTTCACTCATTGTACATTATATGGATTTTGCTCATCTTCGCCATTAACCCAGTTAGAAACATTGATAAAAGACAATCCTGTACCGAACAAAATGACAGTCATCAAAAGTATTGTGGCTGACAAAGTCTAAATTTGTGATTGACAATGTCTGGGAGGCCTACGTCCTTGCCAAGATTGTCAAGATTGACATATATGTAGAAAAAAGTGGTAAAACTTTTCATTCAATTCTGATGATATGTTTCATTAAACAGAATTCTTCTCTCTATGATCGCCTAAGGTGAAGCTAAGAGGTGACACAATGTCTGTGACCGGTGTTTTATTTCGAGTCTTTTCCAGTTTTGGTGACATGTCTCTTTAAACAGAATATCTCTGTGTGGCTGATCATAAGGTGCGAAGCTAAGGTGTGACTGACATTGTCTGTGACCGGTGTCTTATTTCCAGGTTTTTCCAGTTTTGGTGGTATGTCTCTTTAAACAGAATTTCTCTCGCTTTTTCTGATCACCTAGGTTAAGCTAAGGTGTAAAAGAGGGAGAAATAGATATTATTGACATAACTGACATTTTACAACATGTCTGCCCTAATTTCTCATTTGGTATTCATTCCAGACTGTTTAATAGTCTCTGGTACCAAGTACATAGAAATATCATTCTGGCAGCCCCGGGGGTAATGTTTAATGATGATGAAATGAAATGAAATGCGGTTTAATGTCTTAATGAGGAAGGGGGATAGAGTGACCGAATGGCTAACGCAAGCTTGTTGCATCATAAGGTATGTCATGATGCCTAGACCCCTACACGCAAGCAAATTATTGGAATAAGATTGAACTATATGTTAATCCAAAAATGACCTAGTTTGTGTTGAATGGAGTTAAACTCTCTCTATCTCTCTCTCTATCTCTCTCTCTCTCTATCTATCTCTCTCTTGTATGTCCAATATGCACTACATTACATTAAAGAGCATAAAGCTCGAACTTATTAATATATTCGACATTACAAACACCAATAATACATGTAGGTCCATTGCAATCAATTATGTAATGATAAACAATGGAACATTTAGAAATCAATCAGTAATGGACAAGTACTAATGATTCCTCCCTATCTATATCAGTCAAGCAGGAGCTTGTTTGAAGGTGGGGGAAAGGTTAGCACATGTGCGCTGTATCATAAGGCCTGTCATTGAGTCAACTGGCGTGGTTTCAAATCCCCAGTTGTACGTGACAAGGAGTAAGATCGCCTGCCCAACCTCGTGGATTTTTCTCCGGTTTCCTCCAAATGCTAAATAAAATTAAACCATATGTTAATCCAGAAATGACCTAGTTTGTGTCGAGTGGACATTAAACCCCATATCTCTCTCTCTCTCTCTCTCTCTCTCTCTCTATTTGGAGGTGCTGCAACTTCACAAAATATAGTTGTAGCAAATAATCCAAGTAGTAATCTCTAAGCAACACCCATGATAAAATATTTAGCTACTGCCAAGATGATCACAATTCCATGTTATATGGACTTTATTTTTACCACAAAACATGGTACTTCAACATTTCTCAAAGTTATTTTCAAAAGCACATTTTATATATTGAATGGTTAATTCTATTCGTTACGTATTACAAGGTAATACATTGTGTAAAAAAAAACAACATTTCTCTGGCAGATCCAATTAATAATGTAAAGCTACTTTTTTTGATGTAAGATATGTTTTAATTCATTTATACACAACAGTAAGAGCACTTGCTGTGTTGTGATTAGTTAATTGTGGTTAGTTTCTAGGTAGGAGTATATTGTATGATATATTGTATGTTTATTTAACGTGATATATCACATGTAAGCGGTGATATATACTGTGTAAACTGCGCTATAAATATATTTTATTTTTTTTAAAAAACAAAGAAATTGGAAGTACATGTATTATATAGATAGCTTGGCTCCGAGTCAATCAAGTATTAAGGTACAATGGGGGGGCTGTGAGGTCCTGTAGTCTGTGGAATGAAAGGTAAGTCAAGTATTATGGGGGGGGGGGGATTAGGGGCTGTAACCTGTGGAATGAGAGGTCAATCAAGTATTAAGGTACCATGGGGGGGGGGGCTGTTAGGGGCTGTAACCTGTGGAATGAGAGGTCAGTGAAAGTATTAAGGTACTGGGAGAGGGGGGACTGTGAGAGCCTGTGGAATAAGAGATCAATGAAGTATTAAGGTATCGGGGGGGGGGGGAAGAGTTTGGAGCTGTGAAGGCCAGTAGACTAAGGAATGAGAGGTCAATGAAGTATTAAGGTACCAGGTGAAGGGGGGGGAGGGGGGACTGTGAGGGCCTATTTTCTGTGGAATAAAAACACCTCTTTCATACTGTAGGTAGAATCTTTTGGAGAGGATATGGTTAAGAAAAAGGTTATAGATATATTTAATTTGTAAAAAAGATTAGACAATTTAGTTTGTGTTATTCATACAATTTTTCAGATCATTCTGAATTATATATACATTTAAGAACTTATTTTATTACATAGGTCGAATATCGACCATGTTGAGAGTGGTTTTGTATTTTAGGGAGCCACGGTGACTAAGTGAGTAAGACACGTTGGCTCACTAATCTAGAGGACCTGTCTCTATCCCAGTGTTGGCCGAGGAAGTTTATCAGGATTGTCTGGTGTGGGTTCCCCTTGTCAGAGACGCAGGATAGAGGGCCAGGCAAGGAATAATGTCTAGTCATTTGGATGGGCCGAAAAACTGAGTTCCTGTGTACACATTGCTGTGCATGTAAAAGAAGCCTTTGCAATTAGAATTCGATACGAGTAGGCGGTAGTATCGCTGTCAGGGCAAAATTTTCCTCATAGCAGACTATATAGCGTATGCCCGTTTTTTGGATGGGGAAAAAAATGAGTTCCTGTGTACACATTGGCGTGAACGTAAAAGAAGCCTTGGCAGTTTGAATTTGATATAAGAGTAGACGGTGTTGCTCTCTGGGGGCAAAATTTCCCTCATAGCACACTGTATGGCGTATGCCCGTCTTCATTAGCCCAGTTCGGAGCAAAATAGTAGGACATTAAACCCCAATTCATTTCATTTTCCCTGAAGTAAATTACCCAAAGTTTACATACACGCAGTTGACTTGTTATAAACTGTGGAATACTTTCATTGTAACCACTGTCCTTTTTTATGTAGCCAATTTAACTTAAATATCTGTGTCTGAATGGCATATCAGTCTTTTTATGGTTCATTCAATTTTAAATGGATATTTTTTTTTTTTAGTTTGACAAACTGTAGTCTACATCAATATTTGTGTCTATGAATTTAATAGTGTTGTCAGTTACATACATAAAAAAATTGTCTGTAATTTTGTTAGGATGTGTCATATACAGTATAGAGAATGACAGTAAAAACAAGTGAAGCCTGAATGATATTAACACCATGTAAATAACCTGTCGATTTCAATCATAGTTGATGTCATGTGTCTTATAACTATACACAATCACAACTGTCACACTGAACACCACATTTAGACACTTTAGAAATTGACATATTGATATTGATATTAATGTCATGTGTCATATTTCTATACCAAATACACATGAGGGGGTTGGATGGCTGAATGGTTAGCATGCGCGCGTTGTATCATAAAGTCTGTCATTGAGTCGACTGGCGTGGTTTCGAATCCCCGGTTATACGTGACGAGGAGTAGGTCGCCTGTCCAACCTCGTGGGTTTTCTCCGGGTCCTCCAGTTTCCTCCCACTGCTAAAGACCCCTATGCGCAAGCAAATTATTGAAATAAAATTAAACCATATGTTAGTCCCGAAATGACCTAGTTTGTGTCGAGTGGACGTTAAACCCCATTTCTCTCTCTCTCTCCCTTCGTTGATGGTGTAGGACTGAGGTTCTGGCATGGAACAGTGACTTAGTCATATGGATGGGACAAAAAACTGAGATCATGTATACACATTAACCAGGAAGTATCAGGTTTTATCCAAGTGTTGCCAAAGAGAAAATTCCACTAGATTTTCCAGCCTGGTTTCCCCTGTGAAAATACACACTGAAATTTCACTGAAATCTCACTGAAATTTCAGTGTGAGATTTGGTCAAAATATTATTGAAATTTCAGTGAGATTTTACTGAAATTTCAGTGAGATTTTACTGAAATTTCAGTGAGATTTTACTGAAATTTCAGTGAGATTTTACTGAAATTTCAATGAGATTTCAGTGAGATCTCAGTGAAATTTCAATAAAATTTTGACCAAATTTCTCAGTGAAATTTCAGTAAAATCTCACTGAAATTTCAGTAAAATCTCACTGAAATTTCAGTAAAATCTCACTGAAATTTCAATAATATTTTGACTAAATCTCTCACTGAAATCTCAGTGAGATTTCAGTAAAATCTCACTGAAATTTTACTGAAATCTCACTACTATTTCAAAGTCTTTATTAACATGCATTCTGAAAAAAAAACTCCAAACAATTGCAATATTACTATTATCCCTCAAATTTCTGTATTCCGTCTTCTAAATTTTCTTTTTCTTCTAGTGTTGTCCTTTTCTTCGATGATAATAAAAATATATGGCCTGAAATGACACAATCAAAATAATATTAAATAAAGATAGGCATGTGCCATGCAGTGTGCTTTTAGAGCATTCAGCTCAGCAGTTTCAAAATTATCCTGTCAAAAATAAAGCATATATAAATTTTGGGATAAATGTGCATCGGCTGTCACCAGTGGCAGGCATTTACTTCTGAATACACAAGGTTATAACACTGATAGTTTACTTTTAAAATATATTTTTTATTGGATCAGTAGACAGAACCGTTTTACCTTATTTTTTTCAAAACTAAACATAGCCAGGTCAAACAATTTGCATGACGAAATTTATTTACCAATACATAGCCCGATCTACTAGAATTTAAACAAATATACTCACCATGGCTGCTTTTGAAAATACGCCTTATCAGTACATCCATTTTATAATTAACTACTTCGAAATTTATCCATATAATCCAAAAATTTACGTGCACAAACAGTTCTATGACAAACACAACTGTATTATAAATTACGCGCCTATTTTCCAGGAATTTCAACATTTGATTACAAATTCGGAAGCGTTTAGCGAAACGGTGAAAAGAACTTAGGTTAATTAAGCCCGTTAATCTATTTAAATAGCGACACCGGTTTATCAATTTAGTAATTTAACATGCACGCGAGGTCATTTTGTTTGCATTAGAGTTTTATATAATTTACAACCATTACAGAATTAAAAATTTCTTCGTTTGTTTTCCATTCCAAATTTTTTAAAAACAGTGCCTGTAACTCGACACCCTTGGAATCACGGCATCATTGACATACATTGTTTACGCTAATCGGCAATGACCTCAAAATTTGAATTTAAAATGAGTTAGGTTTATTCTTTCTTGATTTCAAAACATGATTATATTAATTGATCGTAAAATATTTACCGTAAATGAAATTTATGGGTGCCGTAATTGATGACCTCCTTTCCAAGTATGGCTATTGAAACATGTGTGTTACGATTGATAGCCATTCTATCATAATACAATGATTATCGGAGCATATCGGAAAGAATTTTGATGTTGAGTCATTTATAAGTATAGACATCATTTTAAACATGCACATGTTCATGGATTACGCACGGTGATGGGCGAATAAAATCTACGTCAATGAAATTGTCTACTTCAGGAAATAACGTGATTAATTAATGGAAATTAAAAACATTTCGTCTTCTGACACTATTAGGCTATAATTTCGAAGTGCTCTCTTTCACAAAGTAAAAATCTTTATATGCAGTTATTAAAATATTTGCAATGAAAAAATGACATTTTTATGTTTTGTAATTTCAGTGAAATTTCAATGAAATTTCAATGAAATTTGCAATATAAATATTTCAGTGAAATTCCAGTAGACCAAAATATATTTTATTTTTGTTTATTTCAGTGAAATTTCAGTAATAGACCAAAATATATTTTTATTTCAGTGAAATTTTGGTGAGATTTCAGTGAAATTTGGTCATTTCAGTGAGATTGAGCAAAATTTTCAAATTTCACTGAAATTCACTGAAATTTCAGTGAAATCTCACTGAAATTTCAGTGTCATTTTCTCTGGGGTTCCCATTGTGATTAGTTATTTGGAAGAAAAAATGAAATGAATTGAAAATAAAATGAGGTTTAAAATCCAGCTGTTCTGCTCTGACTGGGCTAATGAAGACAGACATATGCCATACAGTGTGCTATGAGGGAAATTTTGCCCGGACAGCGGCACTACAGCCTACTCTTATTTGAAATTCCAACTGCCAAGTAAACTTTTACATGCACACCAATCTGTACATGGGTTCTCTGAATGACTAGGCAGCTGTCCTTGCAGGCCCTCCGTCCGGCACCACTGACAAGGGGAAACGTCGCCGGAAAATCCCGATGAACTTTCTCAGCTGACACTGGGATCGAACCCGCTACCTCCAGGCTAGCAAGCCAGCATCCTACACACTTGTTCGAATTTGACAAAAAAATGAGGTCCTGTGTACACATTGGTATGCACGTAAAAGAACTCTTTTAAGAAGAAGAATAGGTGGAAAATATGCCTGTCTTGATTAGCCCGGTTGGTGTAAAAAAAGTAGGAAGTTAAACCCCATTTTATTTCTGTCTGGTGTAAAGTAGAAGTGAACGTAAAGTTATATTAGCAACCGTTTGTCATTACAAACTCAAATCTAATAAAGTATTCTAATAATGCAGTGAGTCCTTGACTATAAACTCTGTTTACATTACAAATTTTAAGCGTGCCAGGAACGGTATCTGACACGGAACGGTTAATTTTTTTGTAATGAAAATGGGTGAAACATAAGCGTGCCAATCTGGCCCACTGAAATGAGGTGATCTCAGCACAGTACCAGGCGCAGCACGGTTAAACTTTCTTAGTGTAAACGCTATCCAGTCTGAGCACGGTTTCAGTACGGATAACTGCGCATGCGCGAAACGAACCTTGACCTTTCCCCCCACCCCCCACAAACTTTAACAGTTCTGTCATCAGTTCTGTCAAAATGGCTGCTCAAACTAAATCAACCATCAAAATTGTTTTCATCGGGGTAATTTGTATAGGGACTGAAATTAACTTTTCTGTGAAGAGTTCCACATTTGGCGTGCTTTGACGGTTATGAGACTGGTTATTTTAGAGTAATGTAAACGTGTCAATTTCTTGAAATTTATCACGGCTTGGTACCGTGCCCAGAATGGCACGCTTATCACGGCCAAGTGTAAACAGGGCTTATGACTAGAATGTTTGGGTTCAGATCCTGAAGTATTTTCAGGATTTTTCAAGCTCAGCAGTTCTCCCTCGTCAGGGGAAGTTTAACCCCATTTTATTTCATGTCAGATAAACTTACTGCTCCTCTCAATCTGACTATATTTTAGGTGCTGATGTAAACCATGTTTTATAGTTTGTTTCATGCTGGTACGGAATGGATGTGTTTATCTCTTTAAAAGATTATCACCAGAAACCACATTATGACACACGATAAATTTCAGTTTACGATAAATTTCATTCTAAACTTTTCAAATTCAACGCGGCAATTATGTATTTTGCGATAAGTATAATTATGACTTCTGCAGCTGTTGAAATGGTTTTCTTTTTTATGGGAACAAATATAAATGTATTTAAAATGGTTGCATTACATTACATTAACCTACTGTTAATTTGTATATAGGGACACATTGCCATTTTCGTCGGAGAGAACCACATGGGTTGTCATAATTTCAGTCTATACTACAAAAGTTTATGTTAAATTACAAGGTAAAGAAATAAATATTATAGGACAGTGCTGAGAGGAAACATTTGTGCCTCCTTAACACCTGTATCTGGGGACGAAAGCTCCGCCATGCTACTGCATCATTGACTCTCATTCGATCAACTTGTTAATTTCTTTCTGACATTAATTCCTGGCAGTATGATGTGTTCTAACAGTGCAGTGGACATTTAAAACTGTCCCTTTCCCCCCCACACACACCTCTCTCAGATCCATTCACTTGATTTGATATATACATGTACATATAGGGGGGTTGGATGGCCGAATGGTTGGCACTTGCACGGTCTGTATCATAAGGCCTGTCATTGAGTCAACTGGCGTGGTTTCAAATCGCCGGTTGTATGTGTGTCCAACCTCGTGGGTTTTCTCTGGGTCCTCCGGTTTCCTCCCACTGCTAAAAGACCCCCTATGCGCAAGCGAATTATTGAAATAAAATTGAACCATGTGTTAGTCCTGAAATGACCTAGTTTGTGTCGAGTGGACGTTAAACCCCATTTCTCTCTCTCTCTCTCTCTATATACATGTATCCGATTGTTGTTTATTGCTAGCAGTGTCTATGTTAATTGAGTGTCTTGTCCGTAGGTTTGTTTTATTGGTTTTGTGTGCAGTGTGGTCATCCTGCATTTCCTGTTATAACCACCGACATGTCTTCCATCAAATAAACAAGTCATCCCTGGCATGTAAAATCCGTTTAATTTACTCCAAATGTTAAATACAGGCTATTTTATACAAGATTTTAATAGCTTGTCAACAAGTTTAATTGCTCATAAATTTCTATATGTGTTGTAATTGGTTAATTTGAAACATGTTTACTCTGCTGCCCAGAATAAACTCTGAGTTGATATTTTTAAGATGTTTAAATTCTTTAAGGTTGTAGGTCTAAATTGAAGAATGTATTTTAAGTAAACAGTTTACAGGAAGACATATTTGTAGATATATTTTCAAGGGTGGGTTGGGGGTATATAACAGCTACTGGAATATGAACTACTCAGTATCAAGAAGGTTGGGATGGCCGAATGGTTAGTTCACGTGTGCATTGTATTATAAGGTCTGGTGTGGTTTCGATTCCCCAGTTTGTACGTGACAAGGAGTAGGGTCACTCGCCAACCTTGTGGGTTTTCTCCAGTTCCTCCAGTTTCCTCCCACTGCTAAAGACTCCTACGTGCAAGCGAATTATTAAAATAATTGTGGAAGGTTGATCGGGTAGGGTGGGTCTGGTTCAAGTAATTAGCCTTGACTAGGGAGAAAAATACTCTTGGACTGGTTCAAGTAATTAGCCTTGACTAGGGAGAAAAATTCTCTGAGAAGTCACTTGTTCTACATTAGAGTCTCAGTAGGTATGCACAGCAGATTGTAGACTTTACAATCATGAGTGAAAGTCTTGCACTTGTTTTTGTACCATAAAATCCTTTGATCAATTCATTAATTTTAATCCTTTTTATATTTTCAGGAACCAGAGAATAGTTAGTTATGTCTCGTTATGAGTAGAATCCGTATATTACCATTGATGTCGTCAAGGATGAAGTTTTGGCAGCGTCTGATTATCTTGTGCGGGTCGGCATTCTTCACCCTCTTCGTTTACCTAATGGTCAGTGAAGAATCAACGTGGGAAGATGCACACATCCAAAAAGCCCGTCTTGTCCAATCGCGTCTGTGGCCAAAGAAACCTAACGAGTCGTTCGTACTTCATAAAAATCTTGAAATGTGTAATTTACAGTCCTGGGAACAGTCGCAATCTCGGATCTCGACATTTGATGTTTACCAGAAGTCAGAGTTTAATATGAATTCCGATGGATCATACGAAATGGCCTCCCCTCCTCCCGATTATCCGAATAATTCCGAAAATGAACTCGATCATCTTGATGTGATCATAGTTCCGCACTCTCACAACGATCCTGGTTGGTTGAAAACCGTCGAAGAATATTACGTGGATCAAACGAAACATATTTTAACAAATATGGTGAATAAATTATTCGAACATCCAAATATGACGTTTATTTGGACGGAAACCGTGTTTTTTAGCATGTGGTGGAACGAGTTAGATGACGACGTCAAAGTTCACGTCCGTCGTTTGATTCGTCGCGGTCAGTTAGAAATCGTGTTGGGGGGATGGGTAATGCCTGATGAAGCCACAACTCATTATGTGTCGGTCATTGACCAGCTTCTTGAAGGTCATCAGTGGTTGTGGGAAAATCTCGGAGTGAAACCAAAAAACAGTTGGTCTATTGACCCGTTTGGATATTCAGGAACGATGCCGTATATTTGGAAGAAAGCTGGAATGGAAAATATGGTGATTCAGAGAGTTCATCAGGCGATCAAAAGTACGCTGGCGGAGACGAAAAGTTTAGAGTTTTGGTGGCGACAGATGTGGGACGCTAAAGGATCCTCAGATATTCTGTGTCATGTAATGCCATATATGTTGTACAATATTAAATTTACTTGCGGACCAAACCGTTTCCATTGTCTGTTGTTTGATTTTAGACACATCACCAATGAAGTGAGCGAATCGCGAGCGAAGTCTATTAATGCTAATAATGTTGAAAAACTGGCTACATATCTGTATGAACAATATCGAAAGAAATCGTACTTATACAAATACAATACTGTTCTAGTTCCTTTGGGTGATGATTTCCGATATGATATGGAAATCGAATGGGATCAGCAATATAATAATTATCAGCGTCTCATGGACTATATGAATAACCGAAAGGACTGGAAAATAAATGTACGATTCGGAACTCTGAAGGATTATTTTAAAGTAGCGAATAAAAAGAATAAAAAGAATATCATAAAACATCCAAACAATGGTTTCCCTGTCCTTAGCGGGGACTTCTTTCCGTATTCAGATCAAGAGAATGCTTATTGGACAGGATATTATACGACTCGGCCATTTGACAAGAAGTTTAGTAGAGATTTACAAGCAAATCTACAAGCAGCAGACATTTTGAATACATTAGCTTACACACACTTGAAGAAATGGGATATGAACTACAAAGATCAATTCTTTCAGTTTTCTACGCTGCTGCTGAAAGCGCGACGTGCCCTGGGTCTGTTCCTACATCATGACGCCATTACTGGTACTGCTAAGGAATTTGTTGTCGTGGACTACGAACAAAAATTAGCAGAAGCCTACAATAACACACAGTTGGTAATGAAAACAGCCATTCAGATTCTAGCAAGTAGCGGAAAATTAATGTCTCCATTGGTGTTCCGACCCGAAACAATACGACCAGCCCATGACGAGGAACCACTGAAAAAAATCTTTAAACTCGCTGACTCAAACGTACGTGTCATGTTGTTCAATCCCCTTCCACAATATCGACAAGAAGTGGTTCGATTTCTGGTGGATTCTAGTACAATTATCGTCAAAAATGAAAAATTCCAAATCGTACCCTGTCAAGTCAACCCAATATGGCTAAATCGGACCACTGTGAGTCCCTACGTCTTCGAAGTGGCATTCGTCGTGACGTTACCCCCATTTGGTATCGTACCGTTTATTTTATTTAAAGCAGATCATTTAGACGTGAATAATGTTTTTCCATCGCGAATATCTATCTACAATACAGATGAACTCAGTATTCCCAAAAACGTGAAGTTTTACATTCAACGGCCAGAATCAAAACCGATTCAACCAATCGTACTTGAGAATGAACACATGCGTATTGGATTTGATGCGACTAAAGGAACGATGACAAGTGTGCTAGATAAAGAAACTGGCAATAAAACAGACGTAGCCATGGATTATTTTGCGTACAAATCGCAAGGTAGTGGAGCGTACATTTTCTATCCATCGCCCACAGAAAACACTAAAGTTATTTATGACATTCCAGTGATTAGGAAAATATCGGGACCCATATATTCGAAATTAGAGGTTGTGTTTAATCACTATTTGAAATATTCTGTCACATTGTATCACGTACCGACTCTCCAGTCACAAGGAATACATATCGAAAATCATGTCGACATTCGACCTTTGAAAGATCGAGAATTTGTCATGCGGTTTAAGACGAGCATCAATAATAGGGATGGATCGTATTTCACGGATCAAAATGGATTTCAGTTGATCCGCAGAAAAACTAATTCAAATTTACGTATCGAAGCGAACTATTATCCTATGACTTCGATGGCCATGTTGGAAGATAACACACAGCGTTTGTCATTATTGTCTGCCCAATCTCACGGTGTCGCGAGTTTAGAGAATGGGTGGCTGGAAGTGATGTTAGATCGTCAGTTAACATATGACGATCATCGCGGATTAGGAGAACATGTGGAAGACAACAAACCAGTGACTAGTAATTTTGTGTTACTGTTGGAAAACAGACGTGGTCCTAACAAGCACCAAAATTCGCATTATGCATTACCGTCGCTATTAAGTGTCGCGACCAACGACTTTTTACAGCAACCCGTAGTGAAGTATTATAGCACTATAGATTCCGATATCTTCCACAAGACTGTGTCACCGGTATCATTGCCGCTACCCTGTGATATATCAGTCGTAACATTTAGAAGTTTAGCCACTGCTAATTTCATTCATAATGGAACGAGTCTAATATTACATCGGCGTGGTTACGACTGTGATTTCCCTGATGTAGGTTTACAGTGTTCTGTTGATAATCAGCAGATTTCTCTTCAAACTTTGCTCAATAAATTTCCTATTTCCAGTATAAGGGAAACAACTCTAACCCATCTTTATGAAAAGAGGATAATTCATGCTAAAACCACTATTGAAATTCCCCCAATGGAAATTGCAGCATATCATATCAACTGGTAGAATAAAAATACCATTGTAGAAAAATTATTTTGATTTGTTAGAATTTAATTAGTCATTCTCCAAAACCCCATCACTATGGTGTAAACCAGTGCCATCTACATGTGTAGAGAAAGAATCTAACCAACTGTGGCCATTTTGTTACCAAATCTTGAAATTAATTAATCGCAAAACAAATATGAAATAATAAGTATCAGTGAAAATGAATGGAATGGTAGTACTGCATATGATATAGTGAGGCAGAGGCGGGAATTTGTCATAATCTGTAATTTCATAGAACTAAGATTAGAAAAATAAGCCATTTTGTTACCTGATCACAATTGAGACAATAGTCGGCCCAACTCTCTCCATATATGGCTTTTGTGTAGACGGGACTGTTGGAATCATACAGGCAAAAGGTTTGGGGCTGACTGTCTGTATCACTGTATTATATGGTACCCAGAATTAAGACAATAGTCGGTCCATCTCTCTCTGTATATGGCTTTTATGTAGACAGGACTGTGGGAATCATACAGGCGAAATGTTTGGGGCTCACTGCCTGGTATCACTGTATTATTGTACCCACAATTATTTTATATACAAGCTAAAACAAATGTTTTGGCTTTCAGTTCACCATACATGTACAGTGACCATGTGGATACAAGCCACACCAAATTTTTTGACTTTCACCATCTAACAGACAATGATAGATTTTGGAGAATGGCCGTTAACATACATATATGTTATCTATTGATAATAGTCATCGGTTCTGTAGGTATTTTTGTAGATCTAGAGAAACTACTTTACTTTAAAAAAAAATAATGTCAACATTCCAAATGAGCAAAATTACAAATATGTGAACAGTAGTATATGCTGTAAATTCTGACATCCTAAATACAAATTTTAATTTCACATATTTCATTTTAGATTACAAATTGGGAAACAATTTATCAACAAAATGTAACGTTATGTTATTTTAATTTACATTAACATTATCCTGGCTATATAAATATACTACTCTGAAATCCCTCTTAAAACATACATGAACTAGTTTACTAGAGCTCACATGATGTGATGTAGCATTAACAAATGTGCTCAGTAGTAGTAATAATTAAATAAGAGTATATGGTATTCTGAAGTATAATATACTAGAACTTACCTGAAATCCCTCTTAATACATACTAGAGCTCACATGTCACATGTAGCATCCATAGTAGTAATAATTAAATGAGAGTATATGGTATTCTGAAGTATAATATACAAGAACTCACATAATGTCCTGTAACATTTTATAAAATGTCCCTAGTAGTAGTAATAATTGAATAAGAGTATATTTGTATTCTGAAGTATAAAACCTTAATTAATCCCAAATAATATTATGGTATATTGTACATGTAATAAACCACAATAATCCTTTAAGAGTCATTAGTAACTGCTGGGTAGATAGAACAATAAACTATAACACATACATGTACTTATTGAAGAACGGGAGCCACAGTGGCTAAGGGATTTTCCGGCCTGGTTTCCCCTTGTCAGTGGTGTAGGACGGAGAGCCTGACAAGGATAGTTGTCTAGTCGTTTGGATGAGACAAAAAAAAAACCAGGTCCTGTGTACACATTGGTTTACACGTAAAAGATCCCTTGGCAGTTAGAATTCGATATAAAAGTAGGCTGTCCTGGCAAAATTTCCCTCATAGCACACTGCATGGCATATGTCAATCTTTGTTAGCCCAGTCGGAGCAGAACAGTAGGATGTTAAACCCCATTAATTTCATTTCATTTCATTTATTGAAGAACAATTACTAGTTTTATTTTGGTGACGTTTTGAAGAATATTCTCTCAACATTTTTAAGTTTGTTAAAATGTTCTCTGTGAAATGTCACCAAAATGAAATTAATAATTGCCGTCACTAAGTATGTGTTATAGTTTATTAAAATTACATCAAGTCATTTTAATCCAGATTAAAATATTTAATAACAAATTAATTGATGTATATATTTAAATAAGAGTTGTCTATCAGATGTAATTAATATTAATATTGACTATATGTTACCAACTTATATATAAAGATTATAAAATTACTGTTAAATGGATCGTGAATTGAATGGGGCCGAATTCGATATGTGGCAAATTTTCACAAATGTATGACTGTTGACAATTAGCTGACATAAAATTGATTGTTAATCAAGTAATAATTAACTCTTTCTAACTTAGCCAAAAATAGAGTAATGTCTGCTCATAAATTGTCTGTTGGACCTGATTACCGGGCCTCATTCTAGGCCTAGAATAGCAATGAGCACAATAAACAGGACACTCAAATCCCCAGTCATTGGGTCAGGAGTCATTGGGTCAGCGTGTGCTACCCAGTGACAGGATCCATTTAAATATCAGTACATGTAGCTTCTAATAGAAATGGATACAGGAAGCTGGTTACCATATTGACCCGTAACGAAAGAGTTAATTATATACATCATAATATATCACCTTGTTGGTTTTAATTGTCAAAAGATTTTTTTTATTAATAACCATTTTTGTATATTTTGATTTTTTATTATTTTGTACATCAAGAGTGTGTGCTTTAAATAAATGTTTGCCTTTTGTGTAAATGAGTAGGGTAATGAATTGGTAATTTTAAGGCTTTGTTTGCGTGTTGGAGGAAAATTGTGTCCGAGATTCGGGGGGGAAGATGAACTTGATGTAAAAGGATGCATGGTTCTGAGCAAGGCTTCCATTTCAGGCATATATGCCAGTCTTAACTGACTGGCAGTGCATGTGACCAGCCGAAGTATTTAGCTGTCAGTCAAATTACATGCTTTATAGCAAATGCTTTAATATTTGGACATTACAAAGAATTAAACCAAAAACATAATACATACAGTTATATTTATAGTGTCTAGGTGTGAAAAACACTTACAAATTTTGAAATGAAGTCATTGGAGCTGAGGCAAAAGCTTCTTTCATGAGTTTATCTTTTCCCCGACATATATATATATACTCCTACCCAAAAATCCTAGGTATGCAAGTTTAATTCCTGTGAAAATAATTTCTTTTATCCATTTGTTGCAAAATTTGTGTTTGCATACACAGAGTTTAGAGGGAAGGATGCTTTTAACCAGGCTTTGTAAAGCTTAGAATAATCTGTTTTAGATAATGGCGTTAAACATCGATCATAAGCCAGTCATTTCACATATAGAAATGAATTTTTAAGGAAAACTGGATTTTTTAAATAAAACATAATTTGGCAAATATTTTATTTTGAAGGAGTGAGTGGTTGTGGTTTATTTTGATGTAAAATTGATGTAAATATTTAAAATAATAAAATATAATCTTTCATTCTTGTATAATAAGACATTGTAATACAATAGTAATCTTTTATATATATATATATCATTTAAAAAGGGTATGGTGTGAATAAATTACTTTTGATTCAAATCTGTTTTTGTCTTGTAATTGTATTGGGGGTGAAGGAAAGACTGTGGAACTGAAATAAATTTCTCCATTAAGGAAACAAAATCGAGTTATCAATTCTAGATAATCTTCCAGCTTGGATCCAGTTGGATTAAAAGCAGACCCATCAGAAGAGTTTACCACTAGCACAGATCGTATATGGCAATTGGGGGGGTTGCTTTCATCATCTATAAATCATCTGAAGGCTAAAGAGATATTTTTTTATTTTTTTTTTTTTGTGGGGGGGGGGGGAGAGGGGACACAAGGCTAAGGCTAACATGAGAGGGACATTCATACTCTTGAACGACCTGTCTTCATTAGCCTTGTTCATGCAGAAAAGTAGAACATTAAACCCCATTTCATTTCATTTACTCAAGGATGGGGTCACTTGCATAAATGCAGTGGTATAGTTTTTCAGTCCAATTCTTCTTGATCAAGGTGTGCATGTATGGCGAGTGGTAGGGTGATGGGGGGACATTTGTTAGTCGTGGACCATGGTCAGTTACGTAAGGGAGTGGGTTAGAGCACCATTTTCGCAATTTGATCAAGGTGTGTTTGGGTGGTGAGTGGTAGGGTGAGGAGGGGACATTTGTTAGTCGTGGACCGTGGTTAGTTGCATAAGGGATTGGGTTTATAAAACCATTTTCCAATCATTACGTCTGTTCTATTAAAGGAAGATTATGCAACCCGTGTAAATCTCCCCTACATAGTAATAATAAAACAACCATTTCATCTTAAAATATAATTTATTTCAGCCCTTCATTTACAAATAAAGGTGTAAAAAAAACTTAATACAGAGGGTGTCTTTGTGCTGTTAAATACTGAAGTCTAATGAACTTGCATAACGAAACAAGAAATCATCTTTAGAAAAAGAGCTTATCTTTAGAAACTGGGGTTATCTAACTGATGGACAAAATACGATTGGTGTTGCATTTAAAAGATCCCTTGGCAGTTGGAATTTACAGAAGTCTTAGCAGAAACAGAAACATTCTTATCACAAACATTGCTTAGGTAATCATACCAAAATCATCAACTTAAACAGGCATTAATAGCTAAATCTGCCTATTGCAGGTCTTTCTTTAGACCTTAAATGTTATATATAAACTATTAATTATAAATTTGTTAATATGACAAGACCATAAAAAATCGATCTTCGATGCCATCAGATGGGTCCGATTTTAAACAGATTTGAATCCGATATGCGGGCGGTTCAACGACTGATGAGGATTAACTTAAAAATGGATAATCGAGACTTTGTTTATTATACTAACAACGGTAAGAATGACAATGAGAATTTCTCGGCTCAAGAGTGAAGTAATTTGACTAAACTTTTCTGCATATTCCCTTTACATTATCTATTTCTTAACTATTATAGCAGAACTGTCAGCTCTTTATCTGAATCTTATATAATGCCCCTTTAACTAAATTATTTTTAGAATGCAGGCTTTTTCATTGGCCAAAAACCAAAGTTAGTGCTAAGAAATTCCAGTACAAAATCAAATAATATTGCACAGTGATATCTCATAGTAGCAAAAAGATACAGAATAACTAGGAATCTATTCAATATTTTGTCAACCACACTGCCTCCAAAAAAAGGCACCTTGCTTATATTAAAGATACATTATGGGAGATAAGATAAAGAGATGGCAGTTCTCGCTATAATAGTTAAAAACTAGATAGTGTAAAGGTAATTTGCTGAAAATTTCAGTCAAATTGATCCACTATGAGCCGAGAAAGAAGCCGGTGAAATTTTTGCATAGTCTTGGTTATCATTACTAAAATCATTAATATAAACAGCATAGTCTCGATTATCCACTTTTTCTGATTTAATTATCTTTGGCCGTTAGCAGCATATAGGAATCTAATCCAGCCTACATCGAAAGCTAGCCTTGACATCGAGAGTTTATTATGGTCTGGATAAGTTAATTAATGTCTAATTGATAATTTAGATAACATTTCAGGCCTAAAGAAAGACTTGTAATAAGCAGATTTTGCTCTTGCATGTTTAATAACAGATTATATTTATTAGACTAGTAAATTAACACAAATTATACAATTCAATTGATATTAAAAAAAGAAAAAGAAAAAAAAATCTCTTAGACTGATATTTACATATAATTTAATTATACAAGGTTCGGTGCTTTTGGCAGGTTCAGTCAAAAGTAGTCTATAGCTGCATTTTCAATTATATAATAGCCTGCTATTGCAGATTTTAGAAAATAAATCTCTACTTTATTAAAATAGATTTTGTAGTTTTCTATGTTACTTGTTTCTACAAATTAATGAATGTTATTTTGCCATTTTCCATAAATGATGAAAATAAACATGTTTCATAAAAATGACAAATTCCATTTAATCATCTGCTCATTTCATATTTGAAAGCTCAAGTCCTGGCAAAGCTATATAATAGTCTCAAATCTCATATTTTTAGCCTCATCTGATTCAGTCCAAAATGTTATCCCTTGAACTACAACGAAAATCTGTGGTAATCGAAGCAGAGACAATTTGGACTGGATCCACTGAGAAAAACAATTTGTTATCATATGACTACTTAATCTTTTTTATTTCTTATCAACACCTAATCGTAACCTCACGATTTTCCTGTTACACACAGTTCAATTGGTGCCTTTTGACCCCATTCATGCATTGAACCCTGAAATTAGAATACATAATTACAGAAAACGACTTCAGGGTCTCGGCGCGGATAATGTGAGGGGTTGAACCTATGAAACGGGTCGCATTAAGGGGGGAATAACTCGTGTAATGAATAGTTCTCTGACACCCATTACCTATTTGAAGACAATTATAAAACTTTTACCCGACATTTTGGTACTAACATGTTACTAATAATGTGTATAAACTATTTCACTCTTCAAAAATTTAAATAGCATTTGAATGATAAATGTAAGAGTATGGTGAGAAAAAGAAAAATGAGGCCATCGGAATATCGAACTTCGAAGGAAGATAACTCTTGCGAGAGTTCGTATTTTAGTTAACGCAAATATTTACGAATCTTTAACATACCAGCCTATATTTTACTTAATAGCACAAACACACGTGTGCACACACGTCGATGTAAATCAGAAATGTTTGCCTGAATAAAGGTGAGCTATTTCGTATTCCCAATATTATCAAGTGATAATACTATTAAGGGGAGATAACTATTATTTTGGTGATCAAACTGGAGTAAGGCTACTAATTTTTCTGCAATGACGTCCATGTTTTTTCCTGATATTTTTCTTTAAGGGGGATAAACCTGATCAATGTTTTACATTTAAAGTTGAAATTCTGTGGACGTCTACTTCAGTCTGATTAAAACACAGATCCTATTTCGTTTCAATTTTTATTGTTCAAAATTTCGTCTTCCTCGTCTTTACTAAACTAGGAATGGAAAGAGTTGTTATGTAACTTGCATTCTGGTTGATGTGACAGATTAGCCAATGAAACGGTCTGTTACGGCGAGATCTTGGCGTGCTGTGCACGGAATTGTGGGTATTCTAGACATCAACGCTGATTGATTAATCGAGTGTCTGACGTCATAGGTTCAAAAGCCGCTTGTATGACGCCTGACGCGACCTCCCACTACAATCGGTCAGATCTTCATGTAGTAGAGGCCATCGAAAGTATAAAAAAAACGAAACGAAATATAGATCTGTATTTTAATCAGATTGCGCCTCTTTAACGTAACTCCCGAC
This sequence comes from Patella vulgata, assembly GCF_932274485.2. Taxonomy (NCBI): domain Eukaryota; kingdom Metazoa; phylum Mollusca; class Gastropoda; family Patellidae; genus Patella; species Patella vulgata. The sequence continues at coordinate 10,940,434 of NC_065883.2, forward strand.
CCTTCCTCCTCAATAATTATTAATATTCACGATAACCTGTAAACCATCCTACTTACATCCAGTATAAATTAGTCAGTCACGGACACGGTTAAGTTGTTTCGATTGTAGATAGTCATGCTCCATAAGTAAGAATTCAAATTTAACGACGAGGCCATTCAGATCCTAGCTGGCGGAACGAGATGACTAGATTGTCCAGGCTAAGCGAAATCTGACTTGCACAGTCTATTGTCCACGCTTTCTCAGTTCTATTTTTTACATTCGTGTAACCACAGAATTGTATCTCTATCTTCATATGTACTAAATCGACTTGTTTACCGAACTATAAAAATGAATTAGCCTGTGGTTAAAGCCGTGACCAATACACCAACATAGCATTCGCTTTCCTTCAATAGCAAGACATAATATTTGAGATAACACCATTAGGGGAATAGCAAAATGGCATTAATACGAATGAAAGACTACATACGGCATAAACTGGAATAGTTTCCTTTCCTAATAAATTCCCAGCTAGTGCCAGACCACAGGCTGTTAATCCCGTTTCACACATGGCGGTAACTGGTTTACCAAGATCTACAGCTGCTGCGTTAAATACTGAAACGAATTGTGTAAATATTAAAAAAAAACTGTTTTTAAAGTTTCTATAATAGTCTTAACTATGTTAGTTGAATTCATTTGATTCTTTTTGTAAATTCGGACTCTAAAACTGAAAACTAAATTCGAGGTTTGCGGGTGAGCCAATATCCTACTGGTTTCTTTTTTAGCAGGAACCGGGGTGAAAAGTTTTCAATTTTGAGCGCATTTTGCTCTAAAATCATTTAATCAAATTCTACTTCCGATTGACAACTCTTATAAGCGAATTCGACGTTCTCGTGAACGATTCCTAAGGAACCAAATGTTTATCGTTCCGTTGATATATAAACCAAAGAAAGAGTGTGCTTCTACTGATAACTAAATGAAATGAAATGAAATGGGGTTTAACGTCCTCCTGTTCTGCTCCTATACTGGGCTAATGAAGACGGGCATACGCCATACAGTGTGCTATGAGGGAAATTTTGCCCGGGCAGCGGCACTATCGCCGTCTCTTATATCGAATTCCAACTGCCAAGGGATCCTTTACGTGTATTCCAATGTTTACACGGGACCTCGGTTTTTCGTCTCATCCGAAGGACTAGACAGCTGTCCTTGTAATGCCCTCCGTCCTGCATCACTGACAAGGGGAAACCACGTCGGAAAATCTGGAGGAACTTTCTCGGCCAATGCAGGAGTCGAACACCCGACCTCCAGGCTAGCGAGCCAGCGCCTTACCCACCTAGCCACCCTACTGATAACTAAGGGGGAGGGGAGGAGAAATGGGGCTTGACGCCCACTCGACACAAACTAGGTCATTTCGGAGCTAACATATGGTTCAATTTTATTTCTATAATTCGGTTGCGCGAAGGGGTCTTTAGCAATGGGAGGAAACCGAAGGACCCGGAGAAAACCCACGAGGTTAGACAAGCGACCGTTCTCCTTGCCACGTACAACCGGGGAATCGAAACCAATCCAGTTGACTGGATGACAGACCTTATGATACAGCGCGCACTTGCTAACCATTCGGCCATCCAACCCTCTGATAACTAGGGATATAACTGTACGCAATTGTAATCGCGGCTACTGTTTGTTCCAGGTAGATACTCCAACTCGAAAACTGATTGCCTTTTCTTCAATTTTTAATTAAAATGGTTACAAATTAACGACCTACCTGGAAATGTCACCCCATTACTTTCTTCATCGAGCCTTGACGCGGTAGAAAGTAAAGGGTTGACTATTTCAGGTAGGTCGTTAAGTTGTGCCCATTTTAATTAAAAATAACCTTGAACAGACAGACAGTCCCTCCCTCATAGCAAATATTATTCCGAAAGGTGCAGTTGTTAAACCCCATTTCATTTCGCTTTCCACTGATAACTAGAGATAGAATTGTAAACAATTTTAACAGCACAAGAAGGGTTCAATATCGCAAAATTTTTCGGGCGCTTACTCGCGACCTTTCGACCTTCGGTCGTTTTTTTTTTTTTTTTTTTTTGTTGCTACTTCCTGTGCTAACACTAAACTCCACGGGACGAAATTACAAAATATATCGCTTCCTTGTTGCGACTTGTGGCCGCCTCCCCACCGCTACTGGAATTATTAAAGCAATCTTATGGCTTCCATATCAGAGCCGAAATGAGAAGATATTGTGAAAGTGCTAAGGATATTTTTACTTACGTGATTTTAATTCCCGTTCAGATTTAAAAGTGCCGTCATCATTAAACAAAGTACTGAATGGAATATTTTTAGCCCCTAACATATGACCTTTCTTTACTTCTGTAAATAAAAATAGAAAACTCTCAGAGTGGTAAGCATATGCGTCTTGTTTAAGGGGCGGATCCAGGAATTTTTGCAGGAGGGGGTTTGCCAGGTTCCTGTTATGGAAATTTGACTGTTGACAATGCATGATGCAATCATCGTCTCCAAAGTACGTAGGCATACATGCATAATTAGCTTTTAAAGGGACAATAACACTCTTGCTGGCTTGAAAGCTCCAGAAAATAAATAATATCTCTATCTAAGTACTAGATGTTTAACTGTCCTACAAGTTGCGTAAATTATCCATTACATCCTATTTTACTTGTCCAGAGGGTTCGAAAATATATTTAAATCGAAGTTTCATTTGAATTTTTCAAAGATTTTAAATAAGGTGTGTTAAGATGAAATTTGTATCATCAATTAATTGAAATATTGTAAAATAGTACAATTTGTTGACCAGAATAAAGATTGGGACATATTATTCAGTTACAACAAGAGTGGTATTAAGCCTGTTAAAGATAAAAAAATCCAACACCCCGTTTGACCTCATTTTTTATTATGAATTAATAGGATCACATTTCATGTATGCAAAGCAATAATTGTGATATCACATATCATTATCTCGCGCTTTGTATGCCCATCCCATCCCACCATCTGATGATAAAGGATAAAGCACACGACCGTGACACTTTTCTCATAAAAGTCTTGTTTTAAAAAAAATCGGATGTTGCGATAAAAACGGGGTCACGTGTACATATTGGTAGTTGAAAAATCGAAAAGTAGACATAGAAACAGTGCCCCCCCCCCCCCCTACATAAAATCTCGGTTTCCGATAGGTCATCTACGCCGGTACAGTAATTCACAAATTTGTAATCTGAAGGTAGTCAAAGTTGTAAATGTGGACTTATGATGTTCAAGAGGATTTTCTAATAGAGGGTCTTAGTATAGAGGGTCTTAGCATGTGATTCGCACTCCGAATGGACCCAATTGTGTTAGAGGTGACAATCATCTGAGCATTCATCAAACCCTATTAATCTTCGCTTCTCTTTTATCAGAAGAACCGATGGAAGATACACAATTAACGCCAAATTATATATTTGCTGGGATTGTCTGTTTTACCTGGTCCGGGATCATCTTCTCCTCGAAAACTTTCACTATTTCTAGCATCGATAACTTGTTCTTTTTTACTCTTTATATTATCACACATGGCTTCATAGTCTCTATATAACGTTGTATCACAGCTACCAGTGAAATTACCCCTCTATAATAAAATACCAGGTATATATTAACAATATTGTACTGGCGAGAGGTTGAGAAAGGGGGATTGAGGGGGAGAGAGAGTAGGGTGGGGTGGGGTAGGGGTAACGTTTCTGCACCCACATGTACACGGCAACATCTTAACGGGACCTCGTTTTTTTTCTTCCATTCGAAGGACTAGAAAGTGTTTTTGTTAAGAATCACACTGCAAAACCCCAAGGAACTATGTTTACATTTCATTATGCCCAATTAACCAATGCATGGCAGAATTTTGCAGAAAAACTAATTGCGTGACGAACAAGGCTATTGACAAGGATACGATGTAAACAATACTGTTTGGGAGACGAACAAGACTTTCACAGTTTTTAATACCTTAAATCACCGTTCAAAGTTTTACGGAAGACCCTAGATAAAACGAATGGCTGTCATATTGCTGTACTTGGGATAGATTTGATGGAACGGGAAGAACAGACACACTCCCTCAAAAGCTCAAGTATCAGAAGCTTATCCAGCAATGGCCAGAGAGGGATTTCTTGGGCTATTGCTTCAGGAATATGTATGCCAGTTAGAAATTAAAGTTTTAAATATGACCTAAGTTCACGGGCTAAATTTTTCTAATAGTAGACCCATTCATTTTTAGAACTATTTTTAGAACAATGTGAAATTGTATACTTTGAATGTTGGCTCTTCGTCTGTGACTTCAAATCCGTCTGCTAACCATTTTTTAAAACCACCATCTAAAACAGAAACTTTTCCATGGCCAAAATACTGAAATAATTCACCATTGATTATATGATAGATATTATCTATATAGATTTACGTCAACGACGATGTGGTCTGAAGTGATGACCATGCTGACGATTGTATTAATTTGCATGCACTTGTGTGTATAGAGGTCATGGTCGTGAAATATAAAGATAGTGACGTTAGTGTAGACATCGTTACGTTAGTGTAGACATTGTGAAGTTAGTGTAGACAAAGTAACATTAGTGTAGACATCGTGCTGCTAGTGTAAAGATGGTGATATTAGTGTAGACATTGTGATATTAGTGTAGATACAGTGACGTTCGTGTAAACATGGTGACGTTGACACCGTGACGCTAATGTAAACACGTTAGTATTAAGACGGTGACGTCAGAGTAAACACAGTGATGTTATTGTAGACACCGTGACATAACTGTAAACACCGTGACGTTAGTATATACAACGTGACGTCAGTGTAAACATTGTGACGTAAGTTATTGTAGACACCGTGACATAACTATAAACACCGTGACGTTAGTATATACAACGTGACGTCAGTGTAAACATTGTGACGTAAGTATAGACACGGTGACGTTTGTATAATATACAACGTGACATAACTGTAAACATTGTGACGTTAGTATAGACACCGTTGCTTTTGTGTAAACGCGGTCTAACACTAGATATACGTTTAAAGATTATATTCATAATGAAACTCACCCTAAATATCCACCATGTTCTAACAGAAGAGAGTGTATTAAATCTATCATAAGCTATAATATGTGTATTATTATTGACACCAAGGCCTTGTACATAATCAGTAAAACAATTTAAATCGGGTACATTCCTCTTCATATACTGTGTTCTTGTAGCACATTTAGTTATATCAAAATACTGAGAGGACGGTATGTGACTTCTGAAACGATATAGTAAAATTATTAATAACATGTAATGTTTTATAGTGATTACGCATCGTGCCAATCTGCTTAAAATATATTTCATTTCGTTTTTTTTTTTTTTATACTTTCGATGAGCTCTACTACATGAAGATCTGTTGGAAGGTCGCGTCAGAGATCATACAAGCGACTTTTGACCTATGACGTCAGATATTCGATTAACCCATCAGCGTTGATGTTTCTAGTGGGTTACCCACAGCTCCGTGCACCTCACGCCAAAAAACTCGCCGTAACAGATTGTGTCATTAGCGAATCGCACATATCATCCAGAAAGCGTTTATACGGTACAACAACTTTTCCAGATCCTAGTGTAGTAAAGACAAGTAAAACGAAATTTTGAACTATAAAAAAACGAAACGAAAAAGGGTGTGTTTTAATCAGATTGGCATTGTGCACACTGTCAAAATGCACATGAAATGAAATGAAATGAAATGGGGTTTAACGTCCTACTGTTCTGCTCCGAACTGGGCTAATGAAGACGGGCATACGCCATACATCAATTTTGCCCGGACAACGGCACTACGGCCTACTCTTATATCGAATTCCAACTGTCAATGGATCTTTTACGTGCACGCCAAAGTGTACACTGGACCTCGGTGTTTCGTCCCATCCGAACGACTAGACAGCTGTCCTTGTCAGGCCCTCCGTCCTGCATCACTGACAAGAGGTGTGGGGGGGGGGGCACGACGGAAAATCTGGATTAACTTTCTCGACCAATGCAGGGATCGAATACCTGACCTCCAGGCTAGCGAGCCAGCGTCTTACCCACTTAGCCACCGGTGGGTTGTATATATCTTACATAAACTATCATCGATGCTAAAGAATGATATTAGTTCGTCGTAAATTTACTGTAGAACAGTTTGATTTTAGGTGTAGGATTATGCCCATTTTAATTAGCCTGCAAGTCACCATTGCACAAAATGAAGCCAAAATTCCCCAAATTAGCATGCAACTGCATATAAAAACACCATGAAAACCATACGAAACTAGTTGACCGACATTTTGATTGCTATAACATCGACGATTTTATACTTCGAGAGTTTTGAGAAGTATTTATTTAGCTTCTATTTTCACATTTCATGAACGATGGAAAATGTATTAAAACCGCATAACAAAATAGTAGTTTTTCGACGTGGCGGCCGTTCAGGGTACAGATTTATACGCGTATCTACAATGGCCATCAAATAAATGCAAATTCCTCGCTAGGGCCTCCAGTTTTTAACCTCATTTATATGTTGATATGTTTGCATGAGATTCTCTGTATACAATATGTATTTTAACACTATAATGGTAGATATTTTATTGACACGTGTTGAGATAAAAAAATCTACTAAAATATCTTCTCATTTGAATAGAAACAAACCAAATGTTCGAGGTTGAGCGTCTTGATAACAAAGTATACTTAGATCAACCGGAGATAAAGATATATGTTTTCATTATTTTTAATATCATATCCCATAACAACTAGAATTCCTATAATTTTTCTGCGCAACGCCATAAATTAAGATGGCTTGCGAAGGGGGTGGGCGTTCGAGTTGATGTTAAAGGGATTACTTGAGGCGTTTGGTATGGAAGCCTATAACTACCATTCATAATTTCTACTTTTCGCCTCTTCAGAACACAAAAGTCGAAAAGTCGAAAAGTAGAAGTTACGACAAAATGTGAGGCGACAAGACGGTATACAAGCCAAAATCAACTCGAAAATAGGAAATTAAGAAATAACTCACCGCGATAATAGCGCCCCCCGTTTTTTTCTTAATTTCTACTTTTCGACTTGCATTTTGGTTTGTATACCGTCTTGTCGACTTTCGACTTAGTCATATTTTTGTATTTATTGATGTCAGTAAGAAGGCGCCAACACGCTATACAAGCCAAAATGTAACTCGAAAAGTAGAAATTAGGAAATTAACACACTGCGCTATTAGCGACCTATGATCTGTCGTACTGTCGACTTTTCGACTTTTCGCCTAGGAAGTTGTTGTAGTCTCTGCCTTCCAGGTCACATTTGAATACGCGCAATTCCCGTTAACAAAAATGTCTGTATGCGCGTATTCAAATGTGACCTGGAAGGCAGAGACTACAACAACTTCCTAGGCGAAAAGTCGACAGTACGACAGATCATAGGTCGCTAATAGCGCAGTGTGTTAATTTCCTAATTTCTACTTTTCGAGTTACATTTTGGCTTGTATAGCGTGTTGGCGCCTTCTTACTGACATCAATAAATACAAAAATATGACTAAGTCGAAAGTCGACAAGACGGTATACAAGCCAAAATGCAAGTCGAAAAGTAGAAATTAAGAAAAAACGGGGGGCGCTATTATCGCGGGGTGTTATTTCTTAATTTCCTATTTTCGAGTTGATTTTGGCTTGTATACCGTTTTGTCGCCTCACATTTTGTCGTAACTTCTACTTTTCGACTTTTCGACTTTCGTGTTCTGAAGAGGCGAAAAGTAGAAATTATGAATGGTAGTTATAGGCTTCCATAGTTTGGTTTGGTTGATTACATTTATAAAACCCTATTCCCTTGAACATAGAGATATTTTAAATTGTTTATTAATGTATTTTTAATTGATGTTTAATTGTATACTCACTGTAAATAATGCTCTTTATACACATCTCTATTTGGATCTGGATGCCAAGAAGTTTCTAAAATCCTCAACGAACCATTTTTAGTAGTTTGATGTATCTGTTCTCTTAACCAGTTGGTAGAAATCAGGGCACGGGTGCGGTTGAACGTCATCTTCTGTTGAACAAATAGTTTTAAAAATGAATACTGATGTTGCGGACACAATTCATAATTTATATCATTTTAATGTGGGTTATCAAACGAGGAATCAGTTAATGGTATAATCATATACATCGTTTTTTTTTAAAGAATAATTAGATCGGAAATATATCGGACTACGTATCCGGTTTCACTCTCTATCCGGGTTTTTTTTTTATAAAGAATAATTAGATCGGAAATATATCGGACTATATACGTTACGTATCCGTGTTCCGGTGACCGGTTTCGCTCTCTACCCGGGTTGGCTAGGTACATTATATGAATCGTGGGGTGGTGTTCGATCCCGGTGTCGGCCGTGAATATTCCTCGGGATTTTCCATCCAGCTTGGTTCCCCCTTGTCGGGCGTTCAGGCTTGTGGGCCTGGCAAGGAACAACATCTAGTCGTTCAGGATGGTGGGTATGTGGGCCTGGCACGGAACAACATCTAGTCATTCGGATGGGACGACCAACTGAGGTCCCGTGTACAGGTTAGCGTGCACGTAACAGATCCAATGACAATACCCGTCTTCGTTAACCCGATTGGTGCATAAAAAAGTGGGACATTAATTAAATCATAATAAACAATTCAGGATAACAAAGCAAACATACACTAAGACGACACAACCAGATAAACAATCAGGGAAAAAATAACACAAAAAGTAATATTCTTTAAGTGACATTTAGTAACTGGGCAGATAAATAAACTATAACACATACTTATGGAAAACATCTACTGATTTATTTAGGCGACGTTTCGCGGAGTATTCTCTCAACGTTTTCAAGCTAATACAATATAACAAAATTTGAAGCAACAATGGGGTTATGAAATACAAAAACAAGATAAAAGGGACTTTTAGAAAGTTAATTAGTTAAGGAGTAGGGTCACATGTCCAACCTCGTGGGTTGTCTCCGGTTTTCTTCCACTGCTAAAGACCCCTTTGCGCAAGCGAATCATTGAAACAAAATTGAACCATATGCTAGTCCCGAACTGACCTAGTTTGTGTCGAGTGGGTGTTACCCCCTCTCTCTCTCTCTCTCTCTCTCTCTCTCTCTCTCATTTTAACGCCCACCAAAAAACCTCCAAGCTCCTCTTTAACGCAAATGAACGCAAATACCAGACTTAATAAGTATCAATTTTAAAATGTTCAGTGTGGCTCATATGTCAGGAAAAGTTATATATTTATATCTATTGTCAGTGTTTATTACAGTTTACAGAATCACTAGACTGGAATGTATATAATGTTTTGTCCTTGTAAAGTGCTTAATAGACGGTTTCCTCCCACTGCAAAATACCACCAAGTGCAAGCGAATTAATGAAATAAAATTGAACCATATGTTAGTTCCGAAATGACCCAGTTTGTGTCGAGCGGACGTTAAACCCCATCTCTCCCTCTCTCTCTCTCTCTCCCCCCTCTCTCTCTCTCTCTCTCACACACATATCAGGAACTCTCTCTTTCTCATATATAAGGAACTAAGTTAAATAATAATATCTATTGTCGCTGTTTATTATAGAGATTCACTAGACTGTCGAGTGCAAATGGGCGGATCCTAATTGATTTAAATACGAAGGGTGGATATAGATGAAGCGAGAGGAAACAGGGGTACCCTGAACCTGACGTTTTTTAGAACTTTGAAACGACGTGGTCACTAAAATCCCCGACCCATCCCTCATTTCCATGTGCTGCATACGCCTCTGTCTGCACCCTCCGTTCACGGATCCGCTCATAAATTGACCTGCATTGAACGAAAATGTCATTACGTGTATATACATATAGTTTTAATTTATTTACATTTGGTCCCACAATATGTATTCAATATGTTATCTTAACACGTGGCGCGTGTATATTAACATTTCCGATGCAGCCAAATGACCTTACCTTGTATAAGATAAATGTCAATAACCAAACATATCGTGCATTATTTCTTAGATTCACTCCCTTTGAGAATCAAGATCCGGAATTGTCCTGAACGCAAAATACCGTTATGTATAATGCGAGGCTAACATTCCTTACTGTCCGAATTATCAAGTGTGCACGGGGCTGAGAAGGGACGAACATGCAAAATACAAAGTACTAATGTACGTAACGGCGCATCTTCAATAGAAGAATTGGTCTCGCCTTATAAAACTCGCGGACGTTGCTTCAGGAACATGATAACGGCGGGGCTGTGGTAAGTTCGAATCCCATCGCGGGCCACGAATAACCTTGTGATTGTTCAAACTAACCAGGGAAGTGTGACAATTTGTTAGAACGGAACGAAGAACCTAAGTCCATCCGTGTACACAATGTCATAGGAGTGCGCTTAAATTAACCGTTGACAGCTGGATTTAGACGATGAGGGTATCTCCGTTAAACTCCAACCCTATCCTATATCTGAAAACGAAAAATGTATCCAGGAATGCTCACTATATATATATATAGTCCGCGGGTTCATTAGGGTTAGGGTTGGGTTAGGGTTAGGGTCAGGTTGATCGATACACACATTTATAGTATTTCTTATAGCGGCGGACTAGTGCACCCGCGGACTAGTGAACCCCTCTCGATGTATCATATTCACGGTGTGTTTAAATCTCACCCCCTTGCCCTATATATAATTAACAACTAGAGTTATTATCATATGTCACACATAATAGGCATATTATATCTATAACAGTATAACAATATAAAACAGGTTATGAATACTTGTCACATTAAAACGTGGAGACATTATGTCATTTATTGTGTTGTATAAAGCACAAGATTGAGCTGATGCTGGGGAAAGAAAGGCCGACAGGAGGAAATTTTTATTTTTTTGAGGGTTTTGCTGTAGTTTTTCTTCTACCGGATAACCATAGTCGAGTACTTTATCTTGTTTATAAACCAGTTATGTTAACATGTACGTAAACATGTCTTATTTCAGGTTTTCTCATGGAAAACAAAAACCTACCCTGGAAGAATAACCCGTTACAGGTTTAAAAAGAATTAATAAGAATAACCCCGATTTTTTCTGTAGCCCATATATTCAAAGCCGCCCCTAATTTTCAGACCGTAAGGTATCGGGCACAGAATATACTCCACCAAAGATCAAAGAGATTTACTGTTATAGGGTTATAAATAGTAAGAATAGGATTGATCTATCTGAAGACATGAATAAAACAATGAAGGTCGTCATACGCTAAAATGAAATGGATTTAACGTCCTACTTTTCTGAACACGGGCATAATTGAAATTTTACGTACATGTAAACATAGCAGGGCTATAACCTACTCTTATATCGAATTCCAACTGTCATGGGTTTTCTTATGTGAACGCCAAATGTGTACGTGGGGCTTTTCGTCTCATCCGGACGTATAATATAGACTTGGTGGATCTGAAGAAAAACATAATACAACAGATTGCAATGTATCGATGCTTACCTCCTTGTTGGTGCCAAGTATAAACAGAATTGTAATTCCTATAGCAGACGAACTTTACGTGCAGTTTTCATACATCTATATTTATGTAAACCTTGAATAGGACAACACATTAGCCACCATAACCCGACCTTCAACTTTGGATCAAGTTTAAAATGTTTGTATACTAGATTTATTCAGCTTGGATGGTATACCGTGTCATGCATGGTGAACATTTATGACAGATACATGTTCTACCGGTGATGAATAAAATCGTACCGCCCAAGTTTTACCCCTCCCTTACCTGCGTATATTTTCCTTCGTCGACTTGGCTATGCTTCAACGTGACTGGGGCTGCCTTAATCTAATAATATACTTGACATAGATGTGTGTCCTAGTTTTATTTATCAAGAGGCCAAATAACAAAAAACCCTGAGTCATCAGTAGTGGATCCAGGGAAAGTTCTTAGGGGCTCGAACACTTATTCGCTTGAAACCTCCATTTAAAAAACATGTCCAGAAAAAGTTAAATGCTATAGGAAGCGAATTTTTTTTATTTCAGCTACATTCTATAGCAAGGTTGAATTATAATTCTGTTTCAAGTGTAGGTCCACAAAGTATTTATACCGGTAATGGGATGTGGGTGGAATAATTCCGAATGAGTCGGGGGCACAACCGGCGGCAATTCACACACCACGATAACAATTTTTGCGAGGTGGGGCGGGTCGATGCACAGGCGCGGATCCCAGCGCACGCCCCCTTTATTTTTTTTGCGGTGGCGAACAATTTTGTGCCCCATGTATTCTCGCGGGAACGGAATTAACAGTCAGTTTAGGTTGGAAATCGTAATTTGCTCCGAAACGAGCCGGTTGGTGACTTGGTTGATTGCCCGTCAGTCCGCCCACCGAGGGCCGGGCTTCGCACTCCCAAGTAGTGGCAGCCCCCCCCCCCCCCCGCCTTCTGAAAATCCTGGATCCGCCCCTGACACACAGGTCTCAAAATCCGCGCATCCCCCGATAGGTCGGTCCACGCTTTGACCCGCCATTACATTTGTGACAGTCTCATGTAATTATTTACACCGGGTTCGTCCCTCCTCGACAAAATTTCGGCAACGACACGATTGATGATATAGAAACCATGTTTATCAGTCATTTTTTTATGGCTCGAATTTGAATGTTGACGGTTTTAGCTATGAATATTAGGCTGCAAGTTTATGAGAGTGCATAAGCATCTGTGGTAAGGGCATTGTGCCAAGCGTACTACTAGTTACAATATTGGACCCGCATGACGTATTTCATTGAAATGCACGTGCTGGATAGTGTCTGTATTTTAAGTCTCGTGCAAGACATTGCGTAATATATAGATATTGTCCTCATGCTATGGCACTCGTACAATATCAATATATTACTTAATGTCTCGCATTCGACCATTAAACTACACATATTATTGATTCTATTTAAACTACACATATTATTGATTCTATTTCCGAACAGGTCATTATTGACCATAGAAGACTATTTGCCCAGTTGCGCACACAGGATAATTAAATGAGGGTGGGGTGGGGGAAATCTGATTAAGTAACCGTCCGTGGTCTAGATGGAGTGTGGTTTGTAACCTAATTTATATTCCATATGATGAGTTGATTTCACGAGATCGCGGAAAAAAAAAATACAAATAAATAACAACATGAAGCCAAATATCAATTATTATAATATACAACGATATTCAAAGAAATGTTCATCGAAATATATAGTTGAAGTTTATTGTTGTAATGAGTTGTGGCGAGCTCAAGTAATCTAACTACTTACAGGACGGTTTGGGAATGGGATTCCTGCTCTCTGGTGTGCTATGTCGATCGGGTGTCCGCACTAAGCCAGGCATCAATATGGATTCAACGGGGGAGCCCGTAGTATCCAGGCTGTCTCAGGAGGGACGAATCGGCCCAGGGCAGAAATGCAGCATGCAAAAGTCCCTGTGTCCAGCAGTAGTGGGATGGATCGCACCTGTGAATAGGCATCTGTTAGTAGCTATAGCCCGTTCAAAATAATCTAACACATCGTCCCACTCATTTCACATTTTTACATCAACCCAACGCAAAATATTTTCAATATATTCATATTTGGCTTCATATTGAATGTTAATTTACGCGGGTTTGTAATGGAAGGGAGATAACTTCAAATAGGTATACGGATGCAGACCACCATTAATTTCCCCATTGACTTCAATGTTAATTCTGGCCTCTTTGCCCACCTCCAACTTTTCCCCAAATTTTCGTTGGGCTGAATGCTTTTCACTACAGACAGAGGAACAAATGGTCATGTCTTTGCACTAAAATTTGTATGAGGTTGACCACCAAAATTTTGAGATACACAATCTTGAAGAAGCATACTAAAAACATGTAACTAGTTGCCGTACATATCGCCGTAGCTAACCTGATAACCCTGTTATCCTTCCGCCTCAAAATCATGAATATTTACCAAACCTGGCAGAAAATGTTGATTCAAACCCTCTTCGTCCATTCTAGACCAAAAATCAACACAAATGGGCATGCAAAAGGGGAGAAAAGAGAGAGAGAATTGCTATAAATAGACGAACTATATATCATCAAAATTGTTTTCTTTATAGCTTCACATTTATTTTTGCAACATTATTATAATACAGAATCAAAAAATAAATAAATACTGCAGAAATGGTGACCCTTTAAAGTTATGTACTGTTTTGTATGCCGGATTGCAGCTCAGGTACATGGGCCTTTTGTTCTAGAATTGAAGATTCTTTCTTAATTTTGTCGAAATGTGAGTTCTGCGAAAAGATTTAAAGAGTTTCAAACAAGTCACATCAAAAATATTCAAAATATTGGTATATTTTTCAAAAATTAACTTTCTTTTACCTTTTTCTACAAAATATATTCAAAATATTGAAATATTTTTCAAAAATTGACTTTCTTTTACCTTTTTCTACAAAATGGTCCATTTTTGACACTTTGTATGCCTCAAAATGCTAATATTTCCCTATTTCTGGGAAAGTCTGAGATGAAAGGCATTTATTTCTAGAAACCTTGGCCGGTATACAGGAAGACAAGCTGCAAATTTGTTGCATTGAAGGTAACTGTAAGGAACTATAGTGAAACCTGTAAGCCCACCCACTAAAAATGTTGGTGTGGTAACAAATCCCACTTGTGTCCACATAAGTAATACTGTTGATGGAATATAGCTAAAAGCCATGTTCTTCTATCCCTGGACTATATACATACATATAAACACAGTTTGTAAAAAAGAAGTATGAATTATTTATTAAAATATGGACTGATAAATGTAAAATAAATGCTGTATTTAGGTGACATCCAGACACTCTGATAAAAGGGTCGCAAAGCACTATTTTTTTTTTAAAAAATGGGAATATTTCAGTTTTTAAAATACTTTAACAATCAGAGGTATCCTTGAAATTACATAGTGTAAATGTTATGTGGAAGCAAGTTGTTTTAATCTTTACATCAATGTCCTGACAAAATGAGATGGAAAAGGGGAGTTCTGACATAATTCATAGCATAAAAGGGGTATGAAAAGGCTATTAATTAATATTTTATTGCCCTGTAAGTGCCACATTTTAAAAGATCACCACAAATAATAGATTTACATCCAAAATGTAAAACATTAAGCTGCAAAAAACACATCTACAACATATCCATTTTGGGGTGTGGACTCATTTGGAAGAAATGTCATAGGATTACATGTTTGACCATAAACAAAAAGTCTTAGAAATCCTTGAAATCTTATATGTAATTATTTGTTTGTGTCAAAGGAAATGCTCGGTTACAATTCAAGCACAAAATCCAATTACTGCTAATTTGGAGTCAACAAATGTTCATTGCTGTGTTATAAATGATGTTAACCGGCTGGGAGTTGCGGCGGGCTCCTGTAATCTAGCTACTTAGAGGCCTGGAATGGAGGACGGTTTGAGAATGGGATTCCTGCTCTCAGGTGTGCTATGTCGATCAGGTGTCCGCACTAAGCCAGGCATCAATATGGATTCAACGGGGGAGCTCGTAGTATCCAGGTTGTCTAAGGAGGGACGAATCGGCCCAGGGCAGAAATGCAGCAGGCAAAAGTCCCCGTGTCCGGCAGTAGTGGGATCGCACCTGTGAATAGGCATCTGTTAGTAGCCCGTTCAATATAGTCGAACCCATTCCTTTTTTAACACATCTTCCCACCCATTTCACAATTTTGCATCAACCCAGCGCAAAATATTTTCAATAATATATTCATATTTGGCTTCATGCACTTTTCGGTTTCAAAATCCCGTTGAATCAATCTACCATATGGAATGTTAATTTACGAGGTTTTGTAATGAAAGGGAGATAACTTCAAATACGATACGTGTGTTTGGTTTCAGACCACACTGGATCTTGAATGGTTAACGCGTGCATTAAATGGATCATTGAGCCAAAGGTCGTGGCTTCGATCCCAGCTTGTACGTGAAAAGGAGTAGTTTCGCCTGTCTTACGTCGTAACTTTTTCTCCGGGTCCTCGGTTTTCCTACTCGCGCGCAAATATTGAAATAAAATTGAATCATATAATATATTAGTCTCGAAATTACCTAGTTCGTGTCGAGTGGACGTAAATTCCCATTTTTCTCTCTTTTTTTTTTTTTTTTTTTAGCTTCCTGTTAAAACACTGATATAGACCCCCGCCAATAGACGGGCAAAGACAATGGATTAATTTATCCTGATTGGCCTTGACAAGGTTAAATCTGCAAGCCGCAAGGTCATTATCGAAGAAACTGTTAAAACCTCTCGTTTGAATAGATCTGTAAAGTATTCATAGCGCGGGAACACTAAACCAATTACATAGCGCGTATAGTTGCTGGTCCATGTTTGGCCCTGTAGCCCGGCCACGTTAAATTATTGACAGTGTAAAAAAAACACTGATTATTTTGTTTATTGCGGTGTTATAAATGATGTTAAACGGCTGGGAGTTGCGGCGGGCTCCTGTAATCTAGCTACTTAGAGGCCTGGAATGGAGGACGGTTTGAGAATGGGATTCCTGCTCTCAGGTGTGCTATGTCGATCAGGTGTCCGCACTAAGCCAGGCATCAATATGGATTCAACGGTGGAGCCCGTAGTATCCAGGTTGTCTAAGGAGGGACGAACCGGCCCAGGGCAGAAATGCAGCAGGCAAAAGTCCCCGTGTCCGGCAGTAGTGGGTTCGCACCTGTGAATAGGCATCTGTTAGTAGCCCGTTCAAAATAATCGAACCCATTCCTTTTTTGACACATCTTCCCAGCCATTTCACAATTTTGCATCAACCCAGCGCAAAATATTTTCAATAATATATTCATATTTGGCTTCATGCGCTTTTCGGTTTCAAAATCTCGTTCAATCAATCTACCATATGGAATGTTAATTTACGAGGTTTTGTAATAAAAGGGAGATAACTTCAAATACGATACGTGTGTTTGGTTTCAGACCACACTGGACCTTGAATGGTTAACGCGTGCGTGTAATGGATGATAAGGTCTACCATCGAGTCAAAGGGCGTGACTTCGATCCCAACTTGTACGTGAAAAGGAGTAGCGTCGCCTCTCTAACGTCGTGAGTTTTCTCCGGGTCCTCGGTTTTCTTCCTACTCCTAAACATCCCTACTCGCGCGCAAATATTCAAATATAATTGAATCATATAATATATTAGTCCCGAAATTACATAGTTCGTGTCGAGTGGACGTAAATCCCAATTTTTCTCTTTTTAGCTTCCTGTCAAAACACTTTTATACACCCCCGTCAATAGACATTCAACGTAAATTGATTAATTTATCCTGATTGGCCTCTCCAGGGTCAAATCTGCAAGTCTCCAAAGGGGGGGGGGGGAGGACTCTTCAAACCTCTCGTTTTAATAGATCTGAAAAGTATACATAGCGCGGGGTGCCTTTACCCGTTACATAGCACGTACATTGGCGGGTCCATGTGGGGCCCTGTAGCCCGTCCCCGCTAAATTACTGACAGTGAAAGAAAACCTTCACGGATTATTCTGTTTATTGGGGTGTTATGAACATTATTTTCCGGCTGGGAGTTGCGGCGAACTCCTGTAATCTAGCTACTTGGAGGCCTGGATTGGAGGACGGTTTGAGAATGGGATTTCTGCTCTCAGGTGTGCTATGTCGATCAGGTGTCCGCACTAAGCCAGGCATCAATATGGATTCAACGGGGGAGCCCGTAGTATCCAGGTTGTCTAAGGAGGGACGAATCGGCCCAGGGCAGAAATGCAGCAAGCAAAAGTCCCCGTGTCCGGCAGTAGTGGGATCGCACCTGTGAATAGGCATCTGTTAGTAGCCCGTTCAAAATAATCGAACCCATTCCTTTTTTACCACATCTTCACAGCCATTTCACAATTTTGCATCAACCCAGCGCAAAATATTTTCAATAATATATTCATATTTGGCTTCATGCACTTTTCGCTTTCAAAATCTCGTTGAATCAATCTACCATATGGAATGTTAATTTACGAGGTGTTGTAATAAAAGGGAGATAAGTTCAAATACGATACGTGGGTTTGGTTTGAGACCATAATGGTTCTGGATGGTTAACGCGTGCTTTAAATGGATCATAAGTTCTACCATTGAGTCAAAGGGCGTGACTTCGATCCCAGCTTTTACGTGAAAAGGAGTAGCGTCGCCTCTCTAACGTCGTGAGTTTTCTCCGGGTCCTCGGTTTTCTTCCTACTCCTAAACATCCCTACTCGCGCGCAAATATTGAAATAAAATTGAATCATATAATATATATTCGTGTCGAGTGGACGTAAATCCCAATTTTTCTCTTTTTAGCTGCCTGTCAAAACACTTATATACACCCCCGTCAATAAACAATGAACGTAAATTGATTAATTTATCCTGATTGTCCCTCAAGGTCAAATCTGCAAGTCTCCAAAGGGGGGGGGGGGACTCTTCAAACCTCTCGTTTTAATAGATCTGCAAAGTATTCATAGCGCGGGGTGCCTTTACCCGTTACATAGCACGTACATTGGCTGGTCCATGCGGGGGCCCTGTAGCCCGTCTCCGCTAAATAACTGACAGTGTAAAAAAACTTCACTTATTATTCTGTTTATTGGGGTGTTATGAATAATATTTTCCGGCTGGGAGTTGCGGCGAACTCCTGTAATCTAGCTACTTGGAGGCCTGGATTGGAGGACGGTTTGAGAATGGGATTCCTGCTCTCAGGTGTGCTATGTCGATCAGGTGTCCGCACTAAGCCAGGCATCAATATGGATTCAACGGGGGAGCCCGTAGTATCCAGGTTGTCTAAGGAGGGACGAATCGGCCCAGGGCAGAAATGCAGCAGGCAAAAGTCCCCGTGTCCGGCAGTAGTGGGATCGCACCTGTGAATAGGCATCTGTTAGTAGCCCGTTCAAAATAATCGAACCCATTCCTTTTCTAACACATCTTCACAGCCATTTCACAATTTTGCATCAACCCAGCGCAAAATATTTTCAATAATATATTCATATTTGGCTTCATGCACTTTTCGCTTTCACAATCTCGTTGAATCAATCTACCATATGGAATGTTAATTTACGAGGTGTTGTAATAAAAGGGAGATAACTTCAAATACGATACGTGGGTTTGGTTTGAGACCATAATGGTTCTGGAATGGTTAACGCGTGCTTTAAATGGATCATAAGTTCTACCATTGAGTCAAAGGGCGTGACTTCGATCCCAGCTTTTACGTGAAAAGGAGTAGCGTCGCCTCTCTAACGTCGTGAGTTTTCTCCGGGTCCTCGGTTTTCTTCCTACTCCTAAACATCCCTACTCGCGCGCAAATATTGAAATAAAATTGAATCATATAATATATATTCGTGTCGAGTGGACGTAAATCCCAATTTTTCTCTTTTTAGCTGCCTGTCAATAATAATAATTTAATATAATAATTTATTTTTATATAGCGCATTACACATAGTTTCAATGCGCTGTACAAGGCATTACATGTAAAATAGGTACATATAAAGAGAACAAAAGATATATAAAAGCAATTTATACAATCAATACAAACAGGAGTACATACACACATAATTCACATACAGACATATTTACATATTCATATACATGCACATAAATACAAAACATGTTCACGAGTAGCATTGTCTGAACAAATGTGTTTTTAAACAGCGTTTAAATGGAGCAATTTCTGCGATTTCACGGAGGTGTATTGGGAGAGAGTTCCAGAGTTCAGGAGCAGGGTGTTTAAAAGCTCGCGACCCATAAAATTTGATTTTGGGAGGTTTTGGGGGTATTGTAGACAATTACCTTGAGCGAACCGGATGTTTTGAGTTGTATTTTTAACAATGATAAGTTCGTTCAGGTACATAGGTGCTGAACCGTGAATAATTTTGAAAGTTAATAGAATGATTTTGAATATTGATCTTTGGGCCACTGGAAGCCAGTGGAGTTCACGTAGTATAGGGACTGATGGAGCAAACTTGCCTTGTCTTGTAACTAATCGGGCAGCAGAGTTTTGTAAGGTTTGGAGTTTTTGTATTTGGGTGAGGCGTAGGTTGTGATATAGACTGTTGCAATAGTCCAGACGTGAGGTTATCATTGAATGAACTAATTTCTCAGTAGAGCGTCTGTCTAGTAGGGGTCGAATTCTTCCTATTCTGTAAAGCGCGTATGCTATTCCCTTACATGTTTGTTTAACGAATCCTTTGAGTGAACAGTCTCTATCTAACATAACACCTAAGTTTTTAACAGTTTCCGAAACAGATATGTCAGTGTCGCCAACTCGAATGGAAATTAAAAAATTAGCACTTTCACCGAATCGTGACGAAAAACAAACCACGTCTGTTTTTCCATCATTCAGTACAAGTTGATTTTTCTTCACCCACGCTCATATTTCGTCCACACACGATTCAACAGATACTGTTACGTCTGAATGTTGTGTACACGATACGTATATTTGGCTGTCATCGGCGTATATCATGGACTCAAGACCATGCCTCGATATAATGGCCTCTATCGGTGAAGTGTATAGGGTAAAAAGCACCGGTCCCAATACCGAGCCTTGAGGAACGCCTCGACACAAAGTTCTCTCCGAGGATGTGTTGTTGCCGATAATGACTGATTGGTTTCTATTACTTAAGTATGATGTGAACCATTCTAATACTATGCCACAGATACCAAATCGGTCTTGTAAGCGCTGAAGTAAAATTTGATGATTCAACGTATCGAACGCTGCGCTCAGGTCTAACATGACAAGGATAACCTGCTTCCGCTCATCTAGTGCTGATACAATGTCATTATGTACACGTAGTAGGGCAGTCTCTGTGCTGTGGTGTGGTCGATAAGCTGATTGACATTTAGTGTATAGTGAGTTCTCACATAGGTGTGTCCTCAAGCGAGTGGATGCAGCTTTTTCAAGGATTTTAAAGTTAAAAGGAAGGTTAGAAACTGGTCTGAAATTATTGAGAATTTCTGGATCGAGGTTTGGTTTCTTTATCAAAGGTCGCACTAACGCAGTTTTGAAGCAGTCCGGAACAACGCCTGTTTCAAAGGATTTGTTTACCATCTCAGTCAGTGAAGGTGTTACTTGATCAACACATTTTTTCAACAATTCGGTTGGCATCGGATCAAGGGGACATGATTTTGACGGAGCTTGCAGAATTAATTTTTTAATTTCCTCCTCGGTCACTGGTTTGAATTTGTTGAGTTTTGGAGAAACTGTTTCATATTGTTCATGTTGAGGTGATGCAGCACCACCAGAGCAAAGTTTATCAATTTTGTGGATGAAAAAGTCTGACATCATCTGACATGTCAAAACACTTATATACACCCCCGTCAATAAACAATGAACGTAAATTGATTAATTTATCCTGATTGGCCTCAAGGTCAAATCTGCAAGTCTCCAAAGGGGGGGGGAGGGGACTCTTCAAACCTCTCGTTTTAATAGATCTGCAAAGTATTCATAGCGCGGGGTGCCTTTACCCGTTACATAGCACGTACATTGGCTGGTCCATGCGGGGGCCCTGTAGCCCGTCTCCGCTAAATAACTGACAGTGTAAAAAAAACTTCACTTATTATTCTGTTTATTGGGGTGTTATGAATAATATTTTCCGGCTGGGAGTTGCGGCGAACTCCTGTAATCTAGCTACTTGGAGGCCTGGATTGGAGGACGGTTTGAGAATGGGATTCCTGCGCTCAGGTGTGCTATGTCGATCAGGTGTCCGCACTAAGCCAGGCATCAATATGGATTCAACGGGGGAGCCCGTAGTATCCAGGTTGTCTAAGGAGGGACGAATCGGCCCAGGGCAGAAATGCAGCAGGCAAAAGTCCCCGTGTCCGGCAGTAGTGGGATCGCACCTGTGAATAGGCATCTGTTAGTAGCCCGTTCAAAATAATCGAACCCATTCCTTTTTTAACACATCTTCACAGCCATTTCACAATTTTGCATCAACCCAGCGCAAAATATTTTCAATAATATATTCATATTTGGCTTCATGCACTTTTCGCTTTCAAATTCTCGTTGAATCAATCTACCATATGGAACGTTAATTTACGAGGTGTTGTAATAAAAGGGAGATAACTTCAAATACGATACGTGTGTTTGGTTTCAGACCACACTGGATCTGGAATGCTTAACGCGTCTGTTAAATGGATCATAAGGTCTACCATTGAGTCAAAGGGCGTGACTTCGATCCCAGCTTTTACGTGAAAAGGAGTAGCGTCGCCTCTCTAACGTCGTGAGTTTTCTCCGGGTCCTCGGTTTTCTTCCTACTCCTAAACACCCCTCCTCGCGCGCAAATATTGAAATAAAATTGAATCATATAATATATATTCGTGTCGAGTGGACGTAAATCCCAATTTTTCTCTTTTTAGCTGCCTGTCAAAACACTTATATACACCCCCGTCAATAAACAATGAACGTAAATTGATTAATTTATCCTGATTGACCTCAAGGTCAAATCTGCAAGTCTCCAAAGGGGGGGGGGGGGACTCTTCAAACCTCTCGTTTTAATAGATCTGCAAAGTATTCATAGCGCGGGGTGCCTTTACCCGTTACATAGCACGTACATTGGCTGGTCCATGCGGGGGCCCTGTAGCCCGTCTCCGCTAAATAACTGACAGTGTAAAAAAAACTTCACTTAGTATTCTGTTTATTGGGGTGTTATGAATAATATTTTCCGGCTGGGAGTTGCGGCGAACTCCTGTAATCTAGCTACTTGGAGGCCTGGATTGGAGGACGGTTTGAGAATGGGATTCCTGCTCTCAGGTGTGCTATGTCGATCTGGTGTCCGCACTAAGCCAGGCATCAATATGGATTCAACGGGGGAGTCCGTAGTATCCAGGTTGTCTAAGGAGGGACGAATCGGCCCAGGGCAGAAATGCAGCAGGCAAAAGTCCCCGTGTCCGGCAGTAGTGGGATCGCACCTGTGAATAGGCATCTGTTAGTAGCCCGTTCAAAATAATCGAACCCATTCCTTTTTTAACACATCTTCACAGCCATTTCACAATTTTGCATCAACCCAGCGCAAAATATTTTCAATAATTTATTCATATTTGGCTTCATGCACTTTTCGCTTTCAAATTCTCGTTGAATCAATCTACCATATGGAACGTTAATTTACGAGGTGTTGTAATAAAAGGGAGATAACTTCAAATACGATACGTGTGTTTGGTTTCAGACCACACTGGATCTGGAATGCTTAACGCGTCTGTTAAATGGATCATAAGGTCTACCATTGAGTCAAAGGGCGTGACTTCGATCCCAGCTTTTACGTGAAAAGGAGTAGCGTCGCCTCTCTAACGTCGTGAGTTTTCTCCGGGTCCTCGGTTTTCTTCCTACTCCTAAACATCCCTACTCGCGCGCAAATATTGAAATAAAATTGAATCATATAATATATATTCGTGTCGAGTGGACGTAAATCCCAATTTTTCTGTTTTTAGCTGCCTGTCAAAACACTTATATACACCCCCGTCAATAAACAATGAACGTAAATTGATTAATTTATCCTGATTGGCCTCAAGGTCAAATCTGCAAGTCTCCAAAGGGAGGAGGGGACTCTTCAAACCTCTCGTTTTAATAGATCTGCAAAGTATTCATAGCGCGGGGTGCCTTTACCCGTTATATAGCACGTACATTGGCTGGTCCATGCGAGGGCCCTGTAGCCCGTCTCCGCTAAATAACTGACAGTGTAAAAAAAATTCACTTATTATTCTGTTTATTGGGGTGTTATGAATAATATTCTCCGGCTGGGAGTTGCGGCGAACTCCTGTAATCTAGCTACTTGGAGGCCTGGAATGGAGGACGGTTTGAGAATGGGATTCCTGCTCTCAGGTGTGCTATGTCGATCAGGTGTCCGCACTAAGCCAGGCATCAATATGGATTCAACGGGGGAGCCCGTAGTATCCAGGTTGTCTAAGGAGGGACGAATCGGCCCAGGGCAGAAATGCAGCAGGCAAAAGTCCCCGTGTCCGGCAGTAGTGGGATCGCACCTGTGAATAGGCATCTGTTAGTAGCCCGTTCAAAATAATCGAACCCATTCCTTTTTTAACACATCTTCACAGCCATTTCACAATTTTGCATCAATCCAGCGCAAAATATTTTCAATAATATATTCATATTTGGCTTCATGCACTTTTCGCTTTCAAATTCTCGTTGAATCAATCTACCATATGGAACGTTAATTTACGAGGTGATGTAATAAAAGGGAGATAACTTCAAATACGATACGTGGGTTTGGTTTGAGACCATAATGGTTCTGGAATGGTTAACGCGTGCTTTAAATGGATCATAAATTCTACCATTGAGTCAAAGGGCGTGACTTCGATCCCAGCTTTTACGTGAAAAGGAGTAGCGTCGCCTCTCTAACGTCGTGAGTTTTCTCCGGGTCCTCGGTTTTCTTCCTACTCCTAAACATCCCTACTCGCGCGCAAATATTGAAATAAAATTGAATCATATAATATATATTCGTGTCGAGTGGACGTAAATCCCAATTTTTCTCTTTTTAGCTGCCTGTCAAAACACTTATATACACCCCCGTCAATAAACAATGAACGTAAATTGATTAATTTATCCTGATTGGCCTCAAGGTCAAATCTGCAAGTCTCCAAAGGGGGGGGGGGGGGGGGAGGGGACTCTTCAAACCTCTCGTTTTAATAGATCTGCAAAGTATTCATAGCGCGGGGTGCCTTTACCCGTTACATAGCACGTACATTGGCTGGTCCATGCGGGGGCCCTGTAGCCCGTCTCCGCTAAATACCTGACAGTGTAAAAAAAACTTCACTTATTATTCTGTTTATTGGGGTGTTATGAATAATATTTTCCGGCTGGGAGTTGCGGCGAACTCCTGTAATCTAGCTACTTGGAGGCCTGGATTGGAGGACGGTTTGAGAATGGGATTCCTGCTCTCAGGTGTGCTATGTCGATCAGGTGTCCGCACTAAGCCAGGCATCAATATGGATTCAACGGGGGAGCCCGTAGTATCCAGGTTGTCTAAGGAGGGACGAATCGGCCCAGGGCAGAAATGCAGCAGGCAAAAGTCCCCGTGTCCGGCAGTAGTGGGATCGCACCTGTGAATAGGCATCTGTTAGTAGCCCGTTCAAAATAATCGAACCCATTCCTTTTTTAACACATCTTCACAGCCATTTCACAATTTTGCATCAATCCAGCGCAAAATATTTTCAATAATATATTCATATTTGGCTTCATGCACTTTTCGCTTTCAAATTCTCGTTGAATCAATCTACCATATGGAACGTTAATTTACGAGGTGATGTAATAAAAGGGAGATAACTTCAAATACGATACGTGGGTTTGGTTTGAGACCATAATGGTTCTGGAATGGTTAACGCGTGCTTTAAATGGATCATAAATTCTACCATTGAGTCAAAGGGCGTGACTTCGATCCCAGCTTTTACGTGAAAAGGAGTAGCGTCGCCTCTCTAACGTCGTGAGTTTTCTCCGGGTCCTCGGTTTTCTTCCTACTCCTAAACATCCCTACTCGCGCGCAAATATTGAAATAAAATTGAATCATATAATATATATTCGTGTCGAGTGGACGTAAATCCCAATTTTTCTCTTTTTAGCTGCCTGTCAAAACACTTATATACACCCCCGTCAATAAACAATGAACGTAAATTGATTAATTTATCCTGATTGGCCTCAAGGTCAAATCTGCAAGTCTCCAAAGGGGGGAGGGGACTCTTCAAACCTCTCGTTTTAATAGATCTGCAAAGTATTCATAGCGCGGGGTGCCTTTACCCGTTACATAGCACGTACATTGGCTGGTCCATGCGGGGGCCCTGTAGCCCGTCTCCGCTAAATACCTGACAGTGTAAAAAAAACTTCACTTATTATTCTGTTTATTGGGGTGTTATGAATAATATTTTCCGGCTGGGAGTTGCGGCGAACTCCTGTAATCTAGCTACTTGGAGGCCTGGATTGGAGGACGGTTTGAGAATGGGATTCCTGCTCTCAGGTGTGCTATGTCGATCAGGTGTCCGCACTAAGCCAGGCATCAATATGGATTCAACGGGGGAGCCCGTAGTATCCAGGTTGTCTAAGGAGGGACGAATCGGCCCAGGGCAGAAATGCAGCAGGCAAAAGTCCCCGTGTCCGGCAGTAGTGGGATCGCACCTGTGAATAGGCATCTGTTAGTAGCCCGTTCAAAATAATCGAACCCATTCCTTTTTTAACACATCTTCACAGCCATTTCACAATTTTGCATCAATCCAGCGCAAAATATTTTCAATAATATATTCATATTTGGCTTCATGCACTTTTCGCTTTCAAATTCTCGTTGAATCAATCTACCATATGGAACGTTAATTTACGAGGTGATGTAATAAAAGGGAGATAACTTCAAATACGATACGTGGGTTTGGTTTGAGACCATAATGGTTCTGGAATGGTTAACGCGTGCTTTAAATGGATCATAAATTCTACCATTGAGTCAAAGGGCGTGACTTCGATCCCAGCTTTTACGTGAAAAGGAGTAGCGTCGCCTCTCTAACGTCGTGAGTTTTCTCCGGGTCCTCGGTTTTCTTCCTACTCCTAAACATCCCTACTCGCGCGCAAATATTGAAATAAAATTGAATCATATAATATATATTCGTGTCGAGTGGACGTAAATCCCAATTTTTCTCTTTTTAGCTGCCTGTCAAAACACTTATATACACCCCCGTCAATAAACAATGAACGTAAATTGATTAATTTATCCTGATTGACCTCAAGGTCAAATCTGCAAGTCTCCAAAGGGGGGGGGGGGACTCTTCAAACCTCTCGTTTTAATAGATCTGCAAAGTATTCATAGCGCGGGGTGCCTTTACCCGTTACATAGCACGTACATTGGCTGGTCCATGCGGGGGCCCTGTAGCCCGTCTCCGCTAAATAACTGACAGTGTAAAAAAAACTTCACTTAGTATTCTGTTTATTGGGGTGTTATGAATAATAATTTCCGGCTGGGAGTTGCGGCGAACTCCTGTAATCTAGCTACTTGGAGGCCTGGATTGGAGGACGGTTTGAGAATGGGATTCCTGCTCTCAGGTGTGCTATGTCGATCTGGTGTCCGCACTAAGCCAGGCATCAATATGGATTCAACGGGGGAGTCCGTAGTATCCAGGTTGTCTAAGGAGGGACGAATCGGCCCAGGGCAGAAATGCAGCAGGCAAAAGTCCCCGTGTCCGGCAGTAGTGGGATCGCACCTGTGAATAGGCATCTGTTAGTAGCCCGTTCAAAATAATCGAACCCATTCCTTTTTTAACACATCTTCACAGCCATTTCACAATTTTGCATCAACCCAGCGCAAAATATTTTCAATAATTTATTCATATTTGGCTTCATGCACTTTTCGCTTTCAAATTCTCGTTGAATCAATCTACCATATGGAACGTTAATTTACGAGGTGTTGTAATAAAAGGGAGATAACTTCAAATACGATACGTGTGTTTGGTTTCAGACCACACTGGATCTGGAATGCTTAACGCGTCTGTTAAATGGATCATAAGGTCTACCATTGAGTCAAAGGGCGTGACTTCGATCCCAGCTTTTACGTGAAAAGGAGTAGCGTCGCCTCTCTAACGTCGTGAGTTTTCTCCGGGTCCTCGGTTTTCTTCCTACTCCTAAACATCCCTACTCGCGCGCAAATATTGAAATAAAATTGAATCATATAATATATATTCGTGTCGAGTGGACGTAAATCCCAATTTTTCTGTTTTTAGCTGCCTGTCAAAACACTTATATACACCCCCGTCAATAAACAATGAACGTAAATTGATTAATTTATCCTGATTGGCCTCAAGGTCAAATCTGCAAGTCTCCAAAGGGAGGAGGGGACTCTTCAAACCTCTCGTTTTAATAGATCTGCAAAGTATTCATAGCGCGGGGTGCCTTTACCCGTTATATAGCACGTACATTGGCTGGTCCATGCGAGGGCCCTGTAGCCCGTCTCCGCTAAATAACTGACAGTGTAAAAAAAATTCACTTATTATTCTGTTTATTGGGGTGTTATGAATAATATTCTCCGGCTGGGAGTTGCGGCGAACTCCTGTAATCTAGCTACTTGGAGGCCTGGAATGGAGGACGGTTTGAGAATGGGATTCCTGCTCTCAGGTGTGCTATGTCGATCAGGTGTCCGCACTAAGCCAGGCATCAATATGGATTCAACGGGGGAGCCCGTAGTATCCAGGTTGTCTAAGGAGGGACGAATCGGCCCAGGGCAGAAATGCAGCAGGCAAAAGTCCCCGTGTCCGGCAGTAGTGGGATCGCACCTGTGAATAGGCATCTGTTAGTAGCCCGTTCAAAATAATCGAACCCATTCCTTTTTTAACACATCTTCACAGCCATTTCACAATTTTGCATCAATCCAGCGCAAAATATTTTCAATAATATATTCATATTTGGCTTCATGCACTTTTCGCTTTCAAATTCTCGTTGAATCAATCTACCATATGGAACGTTAATTTACGAGGTGATGTAATAAAAGGGAGATAACTTCAAATACGATACGTGGGTTTGGTTTGAGACCATAATGGTTCTGGAATGGTTAACGCGTGCTTTAAATGGATCATAAATTCTACCATTGAGTCAAAGGGCGTGACTTCGATCCCAGCTTTTACGTGAAAAGGAGTAGCGTCGCCTCTCTAACGTCGTGAGTTTTCTCCGGGTCCTCGGTTTTCTTCCTACTCCTAAACATCCCTACTCGCGCGCAAATATTGAAATAAAATTGAATCATATAATATATATTCGTGTCGAGTGGACGTAAATCCCAATTTTTCTCTTTTTAGCTGCCTGTCAAAACACTTATATACACCCCCGTCAATAAACAATGAACGTAAATTGATTAATTTATCCTGATTGGCCTCAAGGTCAAATCTGCAAGTCTCCAAAGGGGGGGGGGGGGAGGGGACTCTTCAAACCTCTCGTTTTAATAGATCTGCAAAGTATTCATAGCGCGGGGTGCCTTTACCCGTTACATAGCACGTACATTGGCTGGTCCATGCGGGGGCCCTGTAGCCCGTCTCCGCTAAATACCTGACAGTGTAAAAAAAACTTCACTTATTATTCTGTTTATTGGGGTGTTATGAATAATATTTTCCGGCTGGGAGTTGCGGCGAACTCCTGTAATCTAGCTACTTGGAGGCCTGGATTGGAGGACGGTTTGAGAATGGGATTCCTGCTCTCAGGTGTGCTATGTCGATCAGGTGTCCGCACTAAGCCAGGCATCAATATGGATTCAACGGGGGAGCCCGTAGTATCCAGGTTGTCTAAGGAGGGACGAATCGGCCCAGGGCAGAAATGCAGCAGGCAAAAGTCCCCGTGTCCGGCAGTAGTGGGATCGCACCTGTGAATAGGCATCTGTTAGTAGCCCGTTCAAAATAATCGAACCCATTCCTTTTTTAACACATCTTCACAGCCATTTCACAATTTTGCATCAATCCAGCGCAAAATATTTTCAATAATATATTCATATTTGGCTTCATGCACTTTTCGCTTTCAAATTCTCGTTGAATCAATCTACCATATGGAACGTTAATTTACGAGGTGATGTAATAAAAGGGAGATAACTTCAAATACGATACGTGGGTTTGGTTTGAGACCATAATGGTTCTGGAATGGTTAACGCGTGCTTTAAATGGATCATAAATTCTACCATTGAGTCAAAGGGCGTGACTTCGATCCCAGCTTTTACGTGAAAAGGAGTAGCGTCGCCTCTCTAACGTCGTGAGTTTTCTCCGGGTCCTCGGTTTTCTTCCTACTCCTAAACATCCCTACTCGCGCGCAAATATTGAAATAAAATTGAATCATATAATATATATTCGTGTCGAGTGGACGTAAATCCCAATTTTTCTCTTTTTAGCTGCCTGTCAAAACACTTATATACACCCCCGTCAATAAACAATGAACGTAAATTGATTAATTTATCCTGATTGGCCTCAAGGTCAAATCTGCAAGTCTCCAAAGGGGGGAGGGGACTCTTCAAACCTCTCGTTTTAATAGATCTGCAAAGTATTCATAGCGCGGGGTGCCTTTACCCGTTACATAGCACGTACATTGGCTGGTCCATGCGGGGGCCCTGTAGCCCGTCTCCGCTAAATACCTGACAGTGTAAAAAAAACTTCACTTATTATTCTGTTTATTGGGGTGTTATGAATAATATTTTCCGGCTGGGAGTTGCGGCGAACTCCTGTAATCTAGCTACTTGGAGGCCTGGATTGGAGGACGGTTTGAGAATGGGATTCCTGCTCTCAGGTGTGCTATGTCGATCAGGTGTCCGCACTAAGCCAGGCATCAATATGGATTCAACGGGGGAGCCCGTAGTATCCAGGTTGTCTAAGGAGGGACGAATCGGCCCAGGGCAGAAATGCAGCAGGCAAAAGTCCCCGTGTCCGGCAGTAGTGGGATCGCACCTGTGAATAGGCATCTGTTAGTAGCCCGTTCAAAATAATCGAACCCATTCCTTTTTTAACACATCTTCACAGCCATTTCACAATTTTGCATCAATCCAGCGCAAAATATTTTCAATAATATATTCATATTTGGCTTCATGCACTTTTCGCTTTCAAATTCTCGTTGAATCAATCTACCATATGGAACGTTAATTTACGAGGTGATGTAATAAAAGGGAGATAACTTCAAATACGATACGTGGGTTTGGTTTGAGACCATAATGGTTCTGGAATGGTTAACGCGTGCTTTAAATGGATCATAAATTCTACCATTGAGTCAAAGGGCGTGACTTCGATCCCAGCTTTTACGTGAAAAGGAGTAGCGTCGCCTCTCTAACGTCGTGAGTTTTCTCCGGGTCCTCGGTTTTCTTCCTACTCCTAAACATCCCTACTCGCGCGCAAATATTGAAATAAAATTGAATCATATAATATATATTCGTGTCGAGTGGACGTAAATCCCAATTTTTCTCTTTTTAACTGCCTGTCAAAACACTTATACACACCCCCGTCAATAAACAATGAACGTAAATTGATTAATTTATCCTGATTGGCCTCAAGGTCAAATCTGCAAGTCTCCAAAGGGGGGAGGGGACTCTTCAAACCTCTCGTTTTAATAGATCTGCAATGTATTCACAGCGCGGGGTGCCTTTACCCGTTACATAGCACGTACATTGGCTGGTCCATGCGGGGGCCCTGTAGCCCGTCTCCGCTAAATAACTGACAGTGTAAAAAAAACTTCACTTATTATTCTGTTTATTGGGGTGTTATGAATAATGTTCTCCGGCTGGGAGTTGCGGCGAGCTCCTGTAATGTAGCTACTTGGAGGCCTGGATTGGAGGACGGTTTGAGAATGGGATTCCTGCTCTCAGGTGTGCTATGTCGATCAGGTGTCCGCACTAAGCCAGGCATCAATATGAATTCAACGGGGGAGCCCGTAGTATCCAGGTTGTCTAAGGAGGGACGAATCGGCCCAGGGCAGAAATGCAGCAGGCAAAAGTCCCCGTGTCCGGCAGTAGTGGGATCGCACCTGTGAATAGGCATCTGTTAGTAGCCCGTTCAAAATAATCGAACCCATTCCTTTTTTAACACATCTTCACAGCCATTTCACAATTTTGCATCAACCCAGCGCAAAATATTTTCAATAATATATTCATATTTGGCTTCATGCACTTTTCGCTTTGAAATTCTCGTTGAATCAATCTACCATATGGAACGTTAATTTACAAGGTGTTGTAATAAAAGGGAGATAACTTCAAATATGATACGTGGGTTTGGTTTCAGACCCGCTGGATCTGGAATGCTTAACGCGTCTGTTAAATGAATCATAAGGTCTACCATTGAGTCAAAGGGCGTGACTTCGATCCCAGCTTTTACGTGAAAAGGAGTAGCGTCGCCTCTCTAACGTCGTGAGTTTTCTCCGGGTCCTCGGTTTTCTTCCTACTCCTAAACATCCCTACTCGCGCGCAAATATTGAAATAAAATTGAATCATATAATATATATTCGTGTCGAGTGGACGTAAATCCCAATTTTTCTCTTTTTAGCTGCCTGTCAAAACACTTATATAGACCCCCGTCAATAAACAATGAACGTAAATTGATTAATTTATCCTGATTGGCCTCAAGGTCAAATCTGCAAGTCTCCAAAGGGGGGGGGGGGGGGACTCTTCAAACCTCTCGTTTTAATAGATCTGCAAAGTATTCATAGCGCGGGGTGCCTTTACCCGTTACATAGCACGTACATTGGCTAGTCCATGCGGGGGCCCTGTAGCCCGTCTCCGCTAAATAACTGACAGTGTAAAAAAAACTTCACTTATTATTCTGTTTATTGGGGTGTTATGAATAATATTTTCCGGCTGGGAGTTGCGGCGAACTCCTGTAATCTAGCTACTTGGAGGCCTGGAATGGAGGACGGTTTGAGAATGGGATTCCTGCTCTCAGGTGTGCTATGTCGATCAGGTGTCCGCACTAAGCCAGGCATCAATATGGATTCAAAGGGGGAGCCCGTCGTATCCAGGTTGTCTAAGGAGGGACGAATGGGCCCAGGGCAGAAATGCAGCAGGCAAAAGTCCCCGTGTCCGGCAGTAGTGGGATCGCACCTGTGAATAGGCATCTGTTAGTAGCCCGTTCAAAATAATCGAACCCATTCCTTTTTTAACACATCTTCACAGCCATTTCACAATTTTGCATCAACCCAGCGCAAAATATTTTCAATAATATATTCATATTTGGCTTCATGCACTTTTTGCTTTCAAAATCTCGTTGAATCAATCTACCATATGGAACGTTAATTTACGAGGTGTTGTAATAAAAGGGAGATAACTTCAAATACGATACGTGTGTTTGGTTTCAGACCACACTGGATCTGGAATGCTTAACGCGTCTGTTAAATGGATCATAAGGTCTACCATTGAGTCAAAGGGCGTGACTTCGATCCCAGCTTTTACGTGAAAAGGAGTAGCGTCGCCTCTCTAACGTCGTGAGTTTTCTCCGGGTCCTCGGTTTTCTTCCTACTCCTAAACATCCCTACTCGCGCGCAAATATTGAAATAAAATTGAATCATATAATATATATTCGTGTCGAGTGGACGTAAATCCCAATTTTTCTCTTTTTAGCTGCCTGTCAAAACACTTATATACACCCCCGTCAATAAACAATGAACGTAAATTGATTAATTTATCCTGATTGGCCTCAAGGTCAAATCTGCAAGTCTCCAAAGGGGGGAGGGGACTCTTCAAACCTCTCGTTTTAATAGATCTGCAAAGTATTCATAGCGCGGGGTGCCTTTACCCGTTACATAGCACGTACATTGGCTGGTCCATGCGAGGGACCTGTAGCCCGTCTCCGCTAAATAACTGACAGTGTAAAAAAATCTTCACTTATTATTCTGTTTATTGGGGTGTTATGAATAATATTCTCCGGCTGGGAATTGCGGCGAGCTCCTGTAATCTAGCTACTTGGAAGCCTGGAATGGAGGACGGTTTGAGAATGGGATTCCTGCTCTCAGGTGTGCTATGTCGATCAGGTGTCCGCACTAAGCCAGGCATCAATATGGATTCAACGGGGGAGCCCGTAGTATCCAGGTTGTCTAAGGAGGGACGAATCGGCCCAGGGCAGAAATGCAGCAGGCGAAAGTCCGCGTGTCCGGCAGTAGTGGGATCGCACCTGTGAATAGGCATCTGTTAGTAGCCCGTTCAAAATAATCGAACCCATTCCTTTTTTAACACATCTTCACAGCCATTTCACAATTTTGCATCAACCCAGCGCAAAATATTTTCAATAATATATTCATATTTGGCTTCATGCACTTTTCGCTTTCAAAATCTCGTTGAATCAATCTACCATATGAAATGTTAATTTACGAGGTGTTGTAATAAAAGGGAGATAACTTCAAATATGATCCGTGGGTTTGGTTTGAGACCATAATGGTTCTGGAATGGTTAACGCGTGCTTTAAATGGATCATAAGTTCTACCATTGAGTCAAAGGGCGTGACTTCGATCCCAGCTTTTACGTGAAAAGGAGTACCGTCGCCTCTCTAACGTCGTGAGTTTTCTCCGGGTTTTCGGTTTTCTTTCTACTCCTAAACATCCCTTCTCGCGCGCAAATATTGAAATAAAATTGAATCATATAATATATTAGTCCCGAAATTACCTAGTTCGTGTCGAGTGGACGTAAAGCCCGATTTTTCTCTTTTTAGCTGCCTGTCAAAACACTTATATACACACTTATATAAATTGATTAAAAGTGTTCATAGCACGGGGTGCCTTTACCCGTTACATAGTACGTACATTGGCGGGTCCATGTTGGGCCCTGTAGCCCGTCTCCGCTAAATTACTGACAGTGTAAAAACATTCACTTATTATTCTGTTTATTGGGGTGTTATGAATAATATTTTCCGGCTGGGAGTTGCGGCGAGCTCCTGTAATCTACCTACTTTGCTAATGGGCTGTGAACAAAGCGATTTGTCTCATGTCGAATGGTTTCTATACCTTCTCAAGCCATGGAAAGTGACTATTATCGGAATGTTAAAGATTGTACAGTAGTGATTGATATTGGATTAAAATGTGATCTTGGAAAATTAATTGATTGTATTGAGGAATTAACCGGTTATGATACCGTCTTGGCTGTTGTACCTACCTATAAATGGATCGTATGAAGTTAGCATGATGAATGGAGAGTGTGTATCAAAGATTATGGAGAACGGAGTCGAATATGAAGGTATGAATATTCAGTGTTCTACTATAGGATACCGAACTGTAGTTGTATCTTTTATGAATATCCCAGAATATATAAGTGATAGCAAAATTCTTTATAAATTAAACGTATGGAAAGTTAAGCCAATTGGCGAAATAAATAAGAGATTATTTAGACACGGAAATTTCGGATGGCACACCTTTTGTACGTGTTATATTTCCACCAAACGTAGAAAGTCTACCTTATGCAACAACTTTCAATGGACGATCTTTCTTTGTCAAACACAATGCTCAATCTAAAGTTTGTTTTACGTGTCTCAAAGCCGACCATATTGCGAAAAACTGTCCCGAAAATGTATGCTATAAATGTGGTAAACATGGACATAAGAAAATCAATTGTGAGGAAGAATTTTGTGAATATTGTAAGAAATATAAGTGGGAAATAGAAGATACAGAAACAGACAAGATCTAGAAAAAAAACGAAGCAGGAAAGGGGGATATAATTTATACAGAAAATGTCAGTACAACTAACGACCGAACTGAAAACATGAATGAAACAGCGACCAACAATAGCGAAATAAACAGTGCTCAGCAAATTGAAACCTCCACACCCACATTTAAAGAAAACCAATTAAGTGTGACCGATCTGAACACTGATCGCAACATCATAAGCGATTATTCATTTTATTAATTAGTGAGTTAGTTGAATTCTGATAAAAATCAAATTTAAGTGAACTATATTAATAATGACTGGTCCCTGCCTCATTAACGCTTTTAATCCGTTTTTAACCCATCTTATAATAGAGGTGCTTGGCGAATAGCGAGTGGTCGAAAACATGGAGGAAAAAGTGAGACTTGTTCGTCGGGAGGCAACAGATTAAACTCTTTGTCGGAAACAAACGAATCAAAGAAAGTGTGCGAAGATAAATCTGAAAAGCATAATTATGTTTAACCATTTACACTAAATAGGAAATATTGTTTACCTACATATACTTCAAACACCTTTATTTATTTTTCTAATGCTTGAAAAAAATGTTCTAGAATTTAATTTGCAGAAGGAAAAAAGTTAATATTGGGGACTCATTAAGCCCCATCGATGTCATCCAGGCTACCAGTGATTGTAGCGGCCCAGCGAATATTCACTTCTGATCAGTGTGGACCAGTCTGTCAATGGTGTCGCACATGTATTAACCCGA
This sequence comes from Patella vulgata, assembly GCF_932274485.2. Classification (NCBI taxonomy): domain Eukaryota; kingdom Metazoa; phylum Mollusca; class Gastropoda; family Patellidae; genus Patella; species Patella vulgata. The sequence goes on from NC_065883.2 coordinate 10,976,164, forward strand.
AAATAACATTCATTTTCGTAGGCTACATCGCCCATAGCAACAAAAAGCTTAAATTTACATATCCCTTACAAACAGAATAATAAATGAACTGTTTACACTGTCTGTAAATAAAACGAGAGGTTTGAACAGTTTCCCCATAAGGACCTTGGGGACTTGCAGATTTGACCTTTGAGAGGCCAATCAGGATAAATTAATTGACGAGGGTGCATATCAGTGGTTTAACAGGAATCTAAAAAAAAAAAAAAGAGAAATGGGGATGAACCACAACGTCCATCCCCCACAATCTAGGTAATTTCGGGATTAATATATGGTTCTATTTTATTTTCATAGGGATCTTTAGCAGTAGGAAGAAACACGAGGACCCGGAAAAAACCCATGAGGTTAGGCAGGCGACCCTACGAGTGCTTGTCACGTACACGCGAGGAATCGAAACCGCTTTGACTCAACGGTAGACATGATCCATTTAACTCAGGCGTTAACCCTCTCTGAACAAATGTGGTCTGAAAACCCACAAGGTTAGACAGGTGACCCTACTCCTTGTCACGTACAAGCGGGGAATCGAAACCACTTGATACAACGGTAGACCTTATGATCCCACACTGATCAGTAGTGAATATTCGCTAGGCCGCTAAAATCACTGATAAGGATGACATCAAAAGGATGACAACTTTTTTCCACCGACAAATTAAATTCTAAACCATTTTTTTGATGTATTACAAAAATAAATAAAGAGGTTATATCGTAATTCTCTGTGAAACAGATTGTTATGATCCATTTAGAACGTGAGCGTTAAACATTTCATAACAAGTGTGGTCTGAAACCAGAAAATCGCGTATTTGAGGTTATCTCCCTTACATTACACAACAACGTAAATTCCATGGTAGGTTGATTAAAGGAGATCTTGAAATTAATAATTGAAATCTTGAAGCCAAATCTGAATATTTTGAAAACTTTTTGCGATGGCTTGATGTAAAAAGGTGCTATGGGTGGGAAGATATGTTAAAAAGGAATGGGTTCGACTATATTGAACGGGCTACTAACAGATGCCTATTCACAGGTGCGATCCCACTACTGCCGGACACGGGGACTTTTGCCTGCTGCATTTCTGCCCTGGGCCGGTTCGTCCCTCCTTAGACAACCTGGATACGACTGGCTCCCCCGTTGAATCCATATTGATGCCTGGCTTAGTGCGGACACCTGATCGACATAGCACACCTGAGAGCAGGAATCCCATTCTCAAACCGTCCTCCATTCCAGGCCTCTAAGTAGCTAGATTACAGGAGCTCGCCGCAACTCCCAGCCATTTGAAATAAAATAATTCACCCCAATAAACTTCACGCATATATTTCGACGTCTACTGTGAAACAATTTACAGATATAAATCTGCTGCTGGTCTTTGTTCTGGCTTCAAATGTTATACAAATTATCATATAGACATTTATTCGCATAACATTGACAAGCATATCGAATTCTGCTGACCACCCGCGTCTTAGGCCTATCGATTAATGTTAAAATGGACGTGACTCAATAAAACACTGACATTGGGACTTGACAATCGGCTATTTGCTTATGGTACCAGAATTTGCGGTACCATGATTTACCCAGATTCAACCAAATCTACACAAATCCACCCAAATGAACCATTTGATTTCACTCTTGCCAACGGCACACCTTATGGAGCACATGACAAAATAGCGGCATACCTGGCTAAACCGTCATGACTCAAACTAAATAAAGAAAAATTTAACACAGCTATGAACTTAATATATTGCAGTCTTTCGAATTTCATCAGTTAAACATGCATTATGCAAGAGCAAAATCTGCTTATTACAAGTCTTTCTTTAGGCCTGAAATGTTATCTAAATTATCAATTAGACATTAATTAACTTATCCAGACCATAATAAACTCTCGATGTCAAGGCTAGCCTTCGATGTAGGCTGGATTAGATTCCTATATGCCGCTATATGCCAAAGATAATTAAATCAGAAAAAGTGGATAATCGAGACAATGCTGTTTATATTAATGATTTTAGTATAATGATAACCGAGATTATGCAAAAATTTCACCAGCTTCTTTCTCGGCTCATAGTGGATCAATTTGACTGAAATTTTCAGCAAATTACCTTTACACTATCTAGTTTTTAACTATTATAGTGAGAACTGCCATCTCTTTATCTTATCTCCCATAATGTATCTTTAATAAATTTTGTCATTTGCTATCATGGATCAGGTGGAATATGACACAGACGAGATCTTGGCACTGTATTTGTACATAAAACAACGACAGAAGAGAAAGAGGCGAATATCAGTGCATGAAATTTTACAGAGAAGAACAAGAAGTGAGTTTAGAGAATACCATCACCTCGTAGAAGAAGAACTATATTTTCATCCGGAAAAACTCCAACAGTATTTTCGAATGACAGAGGAGCAATTTGTCTGCTATAGAATCGCATTTCTTTCGATTTCAATGATCATTTCTTCGGCCTCGTCCATTCTGCTTTTACAAGTAGACTGAATATTGCACACTAGTGGGAACGATCAGGCCTAGCGGTTTCTATTCGTGGAAATGATGTCATGGGAAGTGCCCGCTGATTGGTTCATTGGGAAAAAGATTGCGCGAACTTCTGAAAAATTCGCTCGGGAGGCAATCAAGGCAGTCATTCGCGCGAACCAATATTTGTTCGGGTTCGGGTTCGCGCTCTGTATGAATTTGGCCTCTAAAAATGACTAGAGCATTCCAGGACGAAAAGCCGCGTTCGCGTTCGCGCGCTGTATAAACCCTTCTTTAGGAAAGACAGATTATGTACTTTAATTGTGCTATAAACTAATAAATGTCGAGGACGAGTAGGCCCTATCATTTTATTCTTATTTGTCCCAAGGCCAGATACAAAGACCTGCGAAATAAATTTATAAAGTAAAAACCCAAGTGTCTGTAAACTAATACAACTTCTTGCCGCTAAGAACACCACAGAATTAGAGAATCTGGGTCGGTTTCTATTTCTAGCAAATATGAGAAGATCTGAACTATCATTAAAATATAATCACCTCTTTAACTCTTTTTTGTACATCTTATAAAAATACTCTCCTTGTACATTCTGTGTATATTTTCATTGTATGTTCGTTTTGTATGTATTGCTGTATGTGTGTTTTACGCGATGGGTTTTTGACCTAAGGGTAGGGTGACCCACCATAAATAAATATCTCCATATATCTCCATATATCTCGACAATTACGCCACAATATTTATATATATGCCAAGCCTCAAATCAGTTTCACACAATTATAGTCACTAAATAAACGATCATGTTGTACTTAATAAGCTATGACCATTAATCATCTATAAATAATAGACTGAAAACTGGTTCCAAGTGTCGTCCATAACATCCAGACACTTTTGAGTAAAAGATAGGTTACGTGCCCTTGTTTTGAAATTAGTCTCGCTTAACCAGTCTATTGACCATTCTATGTCTGATTGACAGGTCGGGATAATCAAGACTACTTTTTTACGAAACATTACAGAAAGCTAGAACAAGAAATTGAATTTATAAATAAGCACGTTAGGTGGCTCAACAATCGTTTTAAGAACCTTGTAAAAGTAAAATGAAACTACTGCTAGTATCATGTTCCTGTCTAACCCGAGTGATTCAGGGATATTATTTGTACTAAACCAAAAGATGCCGCTCTTAACGGTACAGTTAATGATAAAGCGATTTAAAAAATGAAACGAACGTAATTTCTAAATCTGCTGTAATAACCAAGAAGCTTAATTTCACTGCTATTCAAAATCGTCAACAATAAATTTTTTACGGCTGTAATAGTTGATAGATTTGTAGACAATTGCACGTGCCATGACTATTTATAGTATCATACTGTCAGAAAGTTGGTCTCGGCACGGGGAATGTGTACGCTTCAGTGGTAGTCTCGAACTATCAGCGGTGGACTTTATTTCTGTAGAGTACATGGGCCACCCTACTAAGGGAATAAAAAGAAATGAAATGAATGGGGTTTAACGTCCTACTGTTCTGCTGGAATAAAAAGAAATGAAATGAATGGGGTTTAACGTCCTACTGTTCTGCTGGAATAAAAAGAGAAAGAGAGAAATGGGGTTTAACGTCCACTCGACACACCCAAGAGAATAAAGAACTAGAACTAGAACTGAAGAGTAATTAATGCACGTGTGATGAACTGAAGAGTAATTATTACTAATTAATGTACGTGTTGTGGACTGGAGATATATTATTTAATAATTAAGATTCTGTACAGATTTGGTTATTTCGCATTCAATAATTGTAGAAATGGAAAACTTTTAGGAATTTATTACAATAAACTATAATTTGAAGTTTGTCTAAAAAAAAGTCTAGCGACATAATATACAGGGTTTTAGGAAATGAAGGCTTAATGTGTGATCAACGCAATACCTCTATTTTTTAGAGACTAACATATGGTAATTTTCATTACTAGGAGGGAAATTTGCCTGGACAGCGACGATTCCGCATATTTCTCTTCGGATTCCAACTGTTCAGGGTTGTTTTACATGAACGCTAATGTGTAAACGGTTGGAACTCTTGTTTTCGACAGATCCGAATGGCTAGATACAATTTCCCTGCTACCCCTTACAAGTGAGAACCCGGCTCGAGAATTCGTCACGGCTCCTCTCGGCGCAAGTCGGGGTTCATGTACGATAACATAAATAATCGGTGCAATAAATTTCTCTTTAAACATGCATTATGCAAGAGCTAAATCTGCCTATTGCAGGTCGAGTATCTGATGCCATCGAGGGTTGATTATGGTTTTATTTTGTTAATAAATTCCTAATTAATATAACATTTCAGTCCTAAAGAAAGACCTCCAATAGGCAGATTTACCTCTTGCATAATGTATGTTTAATAAATAAGAGCTTTCAAACGTTGTATTAGGAAAATGTGGAGGCTTGTAAGAGTTTGTAGACCAGGGGAGGGGGTGGGGGTGTCTAAACTGGATTCTTGTCGAGCGACGACGGCGGTGGGGGCATTTTTTAGCGATTATTTGGTGGAAAAGCACACAGTAACTCAACACCAATAGTTCCAACAATCCATAAATAGTTGAGCAAGGGTAACTTTACGAGACCCCTAAAGATGGATTAATTACATTTCACTGAAGGATTGGGATATTTCAAGTTCAGAGAGAGAGAGAGAGAGAGAGGGGGGGAGAGAGAGAGAGAGAGAGAGAGGGGATTAACGTTCACTCGACATAAACTGAGTCATTTCGGTACTTACACATGGTTCAATTTTATTTCAATAATTCGCTTGTGCGTAAGGGTCTTTAGCAGTGGGAGGGAAACCGGGGGACCCAGAGAAAACCCACGAGGTTGGACAGGCGACCCTACCCCTTGTCACGTACAACCGGGGAATCGAAACCACGCCCCCCCCCCCCCCCCTTCAAGTTCATAGAGGATTGACAAATAAATTGATGAGGATAATATCACAAATTGTGTTAATCTCGACTGGGCGTTTCTGTTGTAGTGAAAGCATATTATAAACAAATTGGAGAGGGGTGATACCCGTACAGTGCACCCGGCCACCGTGTATCAGCCCCTGTTAGATGACCATAATCTCTACCTTAATCAGGCGTAATATTATTTAAACACGTCATAACGTGTTTAACACGCCGTGATGATTAATCCAATACTCGGTACGCAACCACCATGTTAATCTGAATCTTGTTGAATAATTAAGAGGGCTGAGCTCATTCCTTCAAAGGATATTGTGATAAACACTCTGTGATTTAAACGTCTGGGAGGGATATCGGTATTTATTTATCGTAAAGTAAAAATGGGGTTACACACTGCGACAACTTCGGTCCCTTGGCAACACTACTCGATTAACCAGGCGCTTTTAGTTGCCTGTCCGTATCCTTAGTTTGGGCGCAAAGCAGGCTTAATTTAATAAAATAATGAATACCTATTATATTTTGTATTTAAATTGAATGTCCCTTATCGGGGGTTTTACTATACCCATTTTGTTACATACATGTGAAATGGAGTGGGGTTTAATGTCCTTATTTTCTGGCCTGTCCAACCTCGTGGGTTTTCTCCGGGTCCTCCGGTTTCCTCCCACTGCTAAAGACCCTACGCACAAGCGAATTATTGAAATAAAATTAAACCATATGTTAGTCCCGAAATGACATAGTTTGTGTCGAGTAGGCGTTAAACCCCACTTTTTTCTCTCCCGAAATGACCTTCTCTCTCTCTCTCTCTCTCGCTCTCTCTCTCGCTCTCTCTCTCTCTCCTAATTTTCTGCACCGACTGGGCTAATGAAAACGTGCGTAGGACATGTAGTGCACTATGAGAGAAATGTTATCCGGACAGTGGGCGCTACACCTACTCTTATTTCGAATTTCAATTGTGAGAGTTACTTTCTATTGACATTGCAACGGAAAGATGAATATCATAAACAGTGTCCGGAAATGTTGGCCAATTCTTTTGAACAAAAAACATCAAAACATGAAAGTGGGTGTATAAAAACCAGAGCGTTATCCATATAACGTCAGGTGCTCGATAAAGAATACGTATACCCTGCCTCGTGCAAGATAATTCCTCCCCCTTATAGCATAAGCTTTATTTCCTAACTGGATTAAAACGATGTTCGATATGCAACAGTAGTCATAACGCTCGCCCAAACTATCGATTTGTCCAAGTTAAGCTTATTACAGCCGAAATAATCCCCTGGTATAACACACCGCCTGGACGATTGTGACTACTATATTTGACAGGTAAAACTGAGCTGTGAACCAATAATGATCGCAGAGTGTAATAATCGCAATATGACATCGTGTGATATACATGCTTCATAATCATAATATAAATATAGAAGTCATATTGTTTAAGTCATTTACAATCAGTATTAACGGATTTAGTCTAGTGACGGTGCACTGCGGGCGACCATATTATACTATATAGAATGGAGGGTATGAGAAGAGCCAAGACTTCATATGATCTTTACGGAGAGTAAGTAAAAAGTATTTTTATATTTTTCATAAAACATTAAAATACGCTTTAGTGGATAAAATAATTTTATCGAGCGTTTGTTAAACTGCTAAGAGATATAAACGCAGTGTCTTTAAAGTGAATATGGTATTGTATTGTATTATTATACATTTGAACTAGTCCTTTTGCATAATTCTTTTGGAATTGACAGTGTATTTTATTAACCCGGTTGGTGCAGAAAAGTAGGATGTCAAACCCCATTTAAATTTTATGCATTTAAATGCAATGTTTGTTTTTTTTTTTAAAAAGTGAATATGATATTATATTTTATGCATTAGACATTTGAAAATATTTGAAATAGTCTTTTTAAATTTTTGTGCATAATTTATTTGGAATTAACAGTGTATTTTCTTTTAATATCTACGGTTAGCGCATGCTGTTTCTATTTTTAATTGCTGATATCTAAAAATGCACGAATATTTATATGTTTCAAAATCGATACATATAATAGGCCTAATGAAACATGGATATGGATTTTTTTAGAGCCTTATGAAATTATATACATATTTACAGTTGTTGATAAAAAAGAATGCATATCAAGCCGAAGCTTACGTTAACTCGTTTCTCACTGGGGCTAATCCGACCATATATAATTTTTTAAGACAATCAATTGCCAAAGCTTAGGTTAAATCGTCTCCCACTGAGGCTCGTGGTTCCAATTTGTATAAAATTACTAAAACAATCGTTCGTCAATACTAAACTTGTCTCCCACTGAGACGAAAAGTACATTGATAACAAAATACAGCGGAGGGTATTTGTTAACAGATTTTAAAATATGAATAACATTTTTAAAAGAAATTTCGGCCTAAACCAAACTTGACATTTACTGAGGCTATTGGTTCTATGATAAAACAAATGTATAAAATTGTTGAAGAGACTATTTCGTCTATTCAAAACTAGTCAGTTATTGAGTATAAAGTCATTGCATACTTATCTATAGGAATTAGATTTACCATTTCGTTAGTCTAAAAATGGCTGAAGTATACTATTGAGAAGATTTTGATCCCCGTTTAAATGTTGTTGTGTGCGGCCCTGAAATCAGTGAATAATAGTAGACCTATTATATTCGAATCATAAGCTCTCTCTCTCTCTCTCTCTCCCTCTCTCTCTCTGGCTCGCTCAGTGTTATTGTGTGTAATATTGCTATATTCGAATCATAGGTTATACCTCTCTCTCTCTCCCTCTCTCTCTCTCTCTCTCTCTCTCTGTGTTATTGTGTGTAATATTGCGACCCTGAGACCAGTGAATAATAGACCTATTATATTCGAATCATAAGTCATACCTATACACCATGGTTCATACTATAATTCATATATAATATGCATAGAGAATAATTTGACACGTTTCTTTATAATAAGATTATTATTTATCAATTCCTCATATTAATAAATAACTGGTGGTGTATTGTTGTATATCTTGTGAAGACCTGCTGGATTATTTGTCAAATAATAAAACTGACCTTTTCCCGAATGATATTTTTGGATTATAAAAAATGAAATGAAATGGGGGTTTAACGTCCTATTGTTCTGTTGCGACTCATGGGTTAATGAAGGCAGGCCTCCTCTTACATCAAATTCGAATTGCCAAGGGATCTTTTACGTGTACACGAAGCCTCGTTTTTCGTACCATTCGAACGACTATACAGCTGTTCTTGTCAGCCCGTTCCTCTGGACCACTGACAAGGGGAATCACGCCGGAAAATCCTGATGAACTTTTTCGGCCAACATCGGGAGCGGGAAAGGAAAGGAAGGGAACGGAGTTTTATCGTCTCGTCAACACTGGGAGCCATAGTGGCTCATTGATTGAGGCGCTAGCTCACTATCCAGTGTGGTTTCCTCCTGTCATTGGTACTGGTCGGATAAAGAGTGTCTTGTCGTTAGGATGAGACTACAAAAGGAGGTCCCGCGGATACATTGGATTGCGCTAAAAAAAACCCTCGAATTCGACAAAAGTGTAAAAGTCGAAGCAAATGGTGGATGCTGCGGCAAAATCAAAAATAAATTGCCGTAGTTGATCACGTAGATATCCTCAGTGGTCATGTATTCAAACTGTTATACCAAAACAGAACAGTAGGGCGTTAAACCCCATTTCATTTCATTCCAGCCATAATTATCGTGACAGTGGTAACAATGACAATCGAGTTATTTTAAAATTCAGTTTTCACGACTTAGAGTGAAACAATTTGACTGAAATTTTCAGCATATTCCCTTTACATTATCTAGTTTTTAACTATTATAGTTAAATATTTTTATATGTTTTATAAAGATTATGAATTCTTGTGTTTGAGGTTTCATTTTTTATTTTATAATTAAATGTTTACTCCCAGCTTTGGTATCATATTACTGTTTACCTTGTGCTTGATAACGACAAGAAAGCTGCCCCCCCCCCCCGATTCGGCTAACCGTCCATTTTTCGGGCTTTGTATTTCCGTTTTTCGAGCACAAACGTCAAAAATAAAAACCATATACATCACAGAAATATAATTGTATATTGAAAACCATCACGGTTTACGTTTTGAATACTGTAGTACTTAAGACTCGCAGAATAACATTTTTGGACAACTCGTTTTGGTTAATGATTGATTCATTCTGAAAATTTGAGTGAATGAGACCATATACATCACAGAATATAATTGAATAATTGTAAAATGTAATCGCTCGCGGATCACGCTTTGAATAATGTAATACTTAAGACTCGCTCAATAACATTTTTCGAAAACTCGTTTTAGTTAATGATTGATTCATTCTGAAAATTCGGGGGACAAAGAAAATGTTCAGGCAAATAGCCTCTCCCCCCACCCCCATCCCAACAAACTGAGATTGGCCCCCTACGCCTATGCTTGTTGAAACGTTGCACTGTTCAAGTTGCTAGTGATTGTTAATAATTGTTATCCACAAAGCTGTGGGTCGCCTGTCCAACCTCGTGGGTTTATTCCGGGTCCTCCGGTTTCCTCCCACTGCTAAAGACCCCTACACGAAAGCGAATTATTGAAATCAAATTGAACCATATGTTAGTCCCGAAATGATCTAGTATGTGTCGAGTGGACGTTAAACCACACATCCATCTTTCTCTTTCTCTCTCTCTCTCTCTCTCGCTCTCTCTCTCTATTTCTCTATTTCTCTCATACACACACAAAGCTGTGTATTGTTTCAAATATTGAACTATGACAGATTTTATTACCACAACTTACGCATGGTGTTCATTTTAATGACGTAAAAGAGACGAGAAGGGGCTTCCGAGTGAAACCTTAACAACACGTTTATTGTTCTCGGCGTTTTAATTTTAATAAAAATATCACCCGCTTGTGGCCTACATCAGGGTTAAATAAATAAGTTATAAAACTTTGAAGTGGTTTGAAGGTTTGTTAAACCCCTGTTCAACCGTTAATATAAATATTGACCCCCACCTTCCCTATAATTTGTGATGTCATTGTCTGGTAACAAGGGCTATTTCATTCTAAAGACAATATATTTAACACAACTTAGCATATACTTTATAATACTTTTAACATTACTGAAGTATACCATTTAAGTTGTATAAAAGCCATTTCTTGCAGAGAAAAAAAAATATTTAGTCCTTTAGCTTATCAAACAGTAGTTCTTGGATATGATTACACAAACGTAGGTATATGCAATGTGTGTTTATCTATGTTTTATTTGCTCAGTGGGTAGGGAAATAAAAATTTCTATTTAAAATTTTAATTGTGCAGGGCTTAAACGATCTATTAAATGAGGCAAATATCAGTGAAAATATGTATTTTGAGATTTGCAGCGGTTTTCAATTAGTGAGTAGCCAACCTTAGATCATTTTATTTTATTTTTTTGGTCATAAATTTGGCAATCTTGTCCTAGTATTTAAAATATCCAGGTTTATCTTAAGCTATAGGCTATTTGCTAGAAGTAAAATATTTTGCATTTGAAATATTGACATCGATGTTTCAAGGGGAACTAACAAAATCTAGATTAATATTTTATCGAAGAAAAAATGATTTTATTTATTTTCAGACACCCCCCTGGATCAAGCTATGGAGTAACAGCGTATGTACCTGTATCTAGTCCTGTACCACGCCCACCTGTAACATGTACAGGAAGAACCACACCTTTACAGCGACCTAAAACACGACAATCCTTAATAGTTGATAATGGAATACAGCAGCGACCTTCAACACGACAGTCTTTACTAGCTGATAATGGACCACAACAGCGACCTTCAACGCGACAGTCTTTACTGGCTGATAATGGACCACAGCAGCGACCTATTTCACGACAATCAGTACTGGCTGATAATGGAACACAGGTAATCCTTCAAGATAAATCTCACCACAAAAAGGGGTCGTAGAAGGCGAGGGTGGGGTGGTTTAGTGGTCTAGCGCAGTGGTTCTCAACCTTTTTTTGCCAACGGCACACCTTGGAACACATGCAAAAATAGCGGCCCACCTGGCTAATTATATATGATATGAAAAATATCTGAATTTTGCAAAATAAAAACATGGCAATTCATAGACGACATACAACCGTAGACACAGGCTAGTCATGGGCACATAGAAAAACTCAATTCATAGCTATGAACATACTTTATTGCAGTCAAATAGCTGGCTTCTTTAGTGAGAAATTTTCTTAAGTGTGCCGTTCAAAATTTCGTGGCACACTTAGGAAGATTTCGCCGCCCACCCGTGTACCGTGGCACACTGGTTGAGAATCACTGGTCTAGAGTGTCTCACACCGAGCTCTGTTCAGCCACCTCTGGGTTGGGGTCGTGGTTTCGATTCCTCGTGTGAGTGTATGTGAGTTGGAGATATGGGCGCCTTCTCAACCTCGTTGGTTTACTCCGGTTTACTCCGGTTTACTCCGGTTTCCTCCCTAAGGAAAGACTTATCATAATATTAAATAGTAGTTGTGCCTATTAGTCAGAATATTTCCGTTTTAATGATTTTTGTGTTTCCATAGAAACAAATTTGACTTAGTATACAAGGGTGTCAGATACTGATGATTTAGCTTTCTTGTTTTTTCTCTTTAAAGACTGAAGTTGCAGATGTTTCAACTGATAATCATCCGTACAGTGGTTCAATGGATCCAGTTAACAGACATTATTACTTCAGAGAATGGTGTAGAAATCCACCAAGACCACAAATGCCCTTGTAAGTAACACAGATATGCCCCTCATATTATTAGTCTTTTTTTCTTGGAGCTGCTACGTTATCTGGTCAGAATTGTGCGACTTGATGACCTGGTCGTCAGCTTAGTGGACACACTGTTGTGGGGCCCTGAAATGTGTCAGCAACTTCGCAATCAGCAATCAGGTCTAGGTAACAAATGTTGTCTTCTTCAATGGGGTCGTTCCTTGGAAAGAAAATATTACAAATTAATACAAAACCCTACACTCGTCCAATTCAGTAGGAACATAGTCTCAATGCTTGATATCGAGATTTGCTTTAGGGAATGCATTTGCATAATGTGATGCATCTGCATTGCTCTTCTGGTTACCCACCTTGCATTTTGGACCAGTAATTGGTCTCCAATCCCTACTCATCATTTCTTCTACTTCTTCTTGGGGCAAGCATCTTCAAAAAGGACCTAAGGCTCCGCTTATTCAAGTACGAAACTTGACATGCTTGCTTCTTGGACAATTACGCATCGATTGACATACTTCGATGTTTGATATGACATCACAGTTCCAAGATGGCTGCGATGACGACATACTCAGTTCCTGGTCCAAACAACGGAAGAAAGATATACGTTTTCTCAATTATCCACAATAAAAAAAATTTTAAAATATTTTGGTATCCTTTTATTTTTTTAATTTGAACCGTTCTCTGTGTTCTATAAGAATCCTGAAATTCATATAATTTTTGCTTTTTTTAATTTTTATCAACAGAAACCGATCTGGAAGATTAGGAAGCACTTGGCGACATGTTAAAACAACATTTAATCCACACGGTTCACATATAGCATTTATTGATGGTCAGTAAAATTAATCTTTAACCTATGAAAACATAAATATAACGTATCGACCACTGTTTATTTTAATTCTTTTAATTATTAGTCGGGTTTTGTTTTCGCTATTTTTTAAACTCCCATTTCCCGCCATTTACTTTAACGCAAAATGGCAAGATGTATTTGTCCGTAATAACTAAAATCATCCTCCAGTGGCAGTTAATACTACGCTAAGAATTCTACCCAGTCAAATTACCATTAACCTAATCATGTTTGTGTCTCCGTGGAAACAATTTTGATTTAGTTTTTGCTAAACCGGTTCATTGGGTGTTTTTTTTTTGTTTTTTTTTCATTTTTTTTTAAATTTCCAATTCCCGCCATTTACTTTTAAGCAAAATGGCAGGATGTGTTTGTACTTAATAACTACAGTCATCCTCCAGTGGCAGTTAATACTACGCTAAGAATTCTACCCAAAACAAATTACCATGAAAGTAATCATTTTTGTGTCTCCATGGAAACAATTTTGACTTTTTGCTAAACTGGGTCATTTGATGTTGATGAATAAGTCGTGTTGTATTTCTATTTCCAGGTACAGTCAAAGAAGAGGAGAATTACTTCTACCCTCCAGAATTAATGTACCAGCCGCCTAATTTCACTTCCTATATTCCACCAAGAATGTTTGCCACCCCATCTTTGTCTGCTAGTCCTAAACAACCTAAATATAGAACAACTTATAACAACAAAGCTAAACAAGGTTTTAAATATTGGTATCAAGATCCGAAACCAATAGACTGTAAGTATAACATCTATACTAATTATTTTAGTCTCAGTTTCGGACTGGGCTTTCATTTCAAAATTGTACCCATCTGTTTACTTTGGATTAGCATGATAGTTTTCAAAAAGAATGTTACAATTGTACACTGAAAACCCATAAATTCATCTGCATGTCTTTGAAATACGAGTTATATGGCATGTAAATTGTCCGACGAGTAAATTCTGTAGCCGGTCGGTTAAGACAGGCAATTATGATTAAAACGAAAGCCTAGGACAGAGACACGTTTAAAGATTTTCCAAATTCATTTGATTATGGTAAAACAGAAGTTATTATTATTTAATTGTGTTACTTTTAGATATAAGACCCATCAGGTTTTAAGTAAAGGTACAGTTGATGAAAAATTAGAGATCATTTTTTTTCTTTTAATCCAGAATCTATTTAATTGTAAATAAATAATACAGTATTAATCACAACAGCTTTAACATCGTTATGTCGAATTTCTATGGCCCACAGTTTTACTTGAGCACGACCAGGTTCGAGTAAGAAATTCAGTCAAAATTTTTGCGCTCTTCCTTTTTACTGTTTCCGGACGATCGTCAGTGTCATCGTTACCAGTCTAGTCTAGTCTTTGTTATTTAAACCATGTTGTGGCCCAAGAAGAACCGCCAGAAATTTGCAAGCCAGGTTCTCACTTGTAGCCCGTGCAAGACCAACAGGTAAAGGGCACCGAGTCATTCCACCCATGCATATATTAGAGTGCACATAAAACATCTTGGTAATTTGAATTCGAAGATGACCAGACGGAAATTCTACTGTCTTTGCAAAATTCTCATCCTCGCAATTATAGAAATGAAATTGATCGAATATTAGACTCAGAATAAATGAAGTTGGCCTATTGTGCTGAAAAGACTGAGTCGAATAACAAAACGTCAAATTATTTATTATACAATTAAAATAGATTCTGGATTGAACATATACTGTGTGTATACTTTCTAAAATCTGTAAAGTGTGCCCTTAAATTTCTACATAGTTTGAAGTTTGTGTCTATATCTGTTACCCTAGCTATCGACCCTGTGAATGAAATTAATGCTTATTTTATCCTACTGTGTACCATGTAATTCCTTTCAGCCTACGAAATGCAAAGAAGGGCTATGGTTGAAAACTACTAAATAATTTGTGAGACATATACCATATTGAATATATTCAACTTTTACCTAACATAGTGTGAATAATTAATATAATATAACCCTTTGCTTTATTTACATAAAATTAACAAGTATTTACTATTATGGGGTGATCTAACTTTTCAGCTTTAAGAATTTGTCAAATAATCTAATTGGTGCTTTTTTGGTTCAATAACAGTTTTTTGGGTTTTGTTTTAGAATTTAGTGTAAAAATATTTATTGAGTGATATAACATTTTAGATTTGATAGCCTAGAATTGCCATAAAAAACACAATTCCCACAGATAGCTAATTTTCATCATGTTCAGCTTGGTCACCTGGTCGTCGCACATTACGGAAACTTACTTTGTGACCCAGATACGTTTTAGAAAGGAGCACAGGAAGCTGGTTGTTTTTCAGCATGATTTAAAATAATTTGTTGCTCTTCTCAAAAGCTTCTAATTCATTTTATTTTTAATTTTGAATTTCTATTAGTTCTAAACAGAACACCGTATGGTGTATATGTCCGTCTTTATTAGGGGGTTAGATGGCCGAATGGTTAGCACGTGCGCGCGGAGTTTCGATTCGCAGGTTGTACGTGACAAGGAGTAGGGTCGCCTGTCCCCCCTCGTGGGTTTTCTCAAGGAACTCAGATTTTCCTCCCACCTCTAAAGACACCTACGCGCAAGCGAGTTATTGAAATAAAGATTGAACCATATGTTAGTCCCAAGATGACCTAGTTTGTGTCGAGTGGACGTTAAACCCCATCTCTCTCTCTCGTCTTTATTATCCCGGTTGGTGCAGTAAAGCTGGACGTTAAAAACTATTTATTCATTATTTATTAATATTCCAAAAAAACAAAAATTAAATTGTTTTGGCCTATTTATTGATACATATTTCTTAACCAGTGCTTTTATTGAGTGATGCGGATTTTAATCATTTCCATCCCGGTCTAACGCTATGCTCGTTTTAGATTTTCAAATATTCAAACCAATCTAAATCCTGCTTTAATCTTACTAGATGGAACAAAATCGTCCTTTGGTGCTAAATCTCGATGGATGGGCGTGGCTGGTGATTGTCCCGTTTATAGCAAGTAGTACTTTAAAAAACAGAGGTGACATATACATATATATACTAAATTTATTAATTAAAAACCTTTTTACTAATATTAACACGGCATCATATACTAACTCTATTACTCTCAGGGGCGCTGTTTCACCAAATTTTAACTAAGATGAAATCCAAATTTTAGTAATTTGATTGGATAATATTAGATTGATTTTAGTGCTTAGCCAATCAAAATTAAAGTATCTACTAAAATTTGGATTTCATCTTCAGTTAAGATTTCGAGAAACGGGGCCCTGGCCTCTAAATAGCATACTCCTCGCAGTGTTTCGTTTGATTAGTTAGAGCTGGAGAGGAATTTCTCCGATCATTGATTCACGAATATGCTAAGTGATGTATTGAACTAGTACCTAACATTGTGAACTTTGCGCCAGGCATGTATTATAATATCATAAAAACACGGATAAAAGACAATTAATATGTGCCACACAAAATGGCGGGCACCAGGGGGATTGTGTCTGTCAATGCCGTGTGTCTTATTTCCAGACTTGGTGATTCTTGAGGTTTCTTCATCTGTATATAATGCAGTGACAACAGGACCTTTATATGGGGAATTTCACATAAATTAATTAATGTTTTAATGAATATCATACAGGTTAAACATTGGTAGGCCTACATGTTTGTCTACTTTTTATCTAAGCAATATTCAGCCAAACCATGTCAAAATGTAACAACCATCTTTGTATTATCTTCAACTCAATGTTGTGTGTTTTGTTTTAGTTTACTAAACCATAATATTATTTAATTTTGAAGAAATTTGAAATGATTTTAAAATATCTGAATGAGTGTGGTGTTAGATAAAATTTTAAAATGTTCTGTTATTCTCAATTTCAGTGGCATCAAGGTATAGATTAAAAGCACAGTGGCTGACTATGGGACTTTAGTCATTCTATTATGAAGAAATCTTTCATCAAATCGGAACACTTCTATTTCAACCAACAACATTGTTAAAGCTTTAATTGTTTCAATTTTAAATTATTTTTGCTACTCAGAATAAAAATCTTTATATTTTAATAATCTAATATAATTTAATTATTGTACCCAAGAAAGAAAGGATACTTCTAACTGGTTCAACTGTTCCCATGGTGAAATGAGACCGATATTCTTATTGGGGGTGGGTGAGACCAGGAATGACAGTTTGTGTCTCTTTTTATGAAGAATTGGGCGGGGTAATCGTGACATTAAACCCCATTACCCCAATATTTTCTCTTTATGAAGAATCATTTTGGATAGGCAATATGCGATCTCTTTTGTCCTTAGTTGGAATCACTGGACTCTTAGACAAGAATCTCAGGATTGCTTCAAGCCCAGTTCCCACATCAACACTTGTCAGGGGTTCTGCTTGAGGGCCGAATAATTTAAATGGGGCAAAACCCATGCACATAAGATCCTTCCTACCCTTGGAAATTAAGTAGGCAGAACTGCTGCTGTACGGGCAACATTCTCTTCCCTAGCACTGCACATACAGTTAGTCCCAAAATGACATGCGTTGCGGCATTGTGTTGACATGTTACTCAATTCGTTTCCTTAACCTTGGGTGCCACAACGGGGCAGTGATAAGATGCTGCACTGATGGCAGGAGGACAGGGTTCGAACCCAGGGAGAAAGTTCTCCTGGATTTTCTAGAGTGCTTTCCCTTTGTCGGAGGTGCAGGAAATGGGGAACCCAGCAAGAAACAGCATATAGTAGTTCGGATTGGAGAGAGAGAAATTGAAGTCTTGTGTAAACATTGGCATGCAGTTGCACCTTGGCAGTTCGACTGTGACGAAAATAGGTGGAAACCTGTTGTCTCCCAAAATTTCCCTCATACACGTAGCATACTGTATGGTGTATTACCATCCTCATTAGCCTGGTTGGTGCAGAAAAGGATGTTGAACCCCTTCTCATTTCCTCTTGATCCCATAAGGGAATAATCACTAGACAGGGCCATACACACTGTACATGTATATACTTTCCAAAACAAATAGCTTTTAAGGGTAATGGTCTACTGTAAATGTTCACATCACAATTTCAAATCTTCTAAATCAGTAAATCATGCAACCAAGGCTCCATTTAAGCATGAAATTCGTAAATAAACAAGATCATTGCTTCCTACTTATTCTCAGTACTTGATATATTGTCAGTTTGCATATCCCCCAGAAAAAGAGAGACATAAGGTACAATGTCAACTTACAGTCTAGGTCATTCTGGGAATAACATATGGTTCAATTTTATTTTAATAAATTGCTTGATAACCCCAGTTGGAGGACCCAGAGAAAACCCACGAAGTTGGACATGCAACCCTACTCCCCATCACGTATATGTACATGCTGGACATCTACAAGTTATATTTATAGCACGGCTTTCATGAGTTAACTGGTTTAAATATCGAGCCCGTAGGTCGAGATGTTAAACCTATTAACGAATGAAGCATGCTATAAATGACTTGTGACAGTAACACCTGCTCAACATGCTTAGTGTTATTGCACAGAAAACCCACCCCACTTCTCTATATGATTTCTACTATAACTAGTTTAAACCAGCAAAAGAGTGCAATAACATTGAACAGGTCTAGTTATTGCACGGTTAAGCTCCACCCAATTAATCTACTAGAGGGAAAACAATCTGCTTATTCAATGAAAAGAAAAAAGGAAGATTTCCCATCCATGTTACAAATACATTTGTAAACCACAAAACTTGATGCAAAGACAGGCCTTTCCACCCCAATAAATAATATTTCCCTTGGAGAGTTTTAAACTAATACAGTATTCAATAATAAATGAGAAGTCTGACCTATCTAAGGTTTATTTTGTTGTACTTGTAAATACAATATATACACAGAGATGCACAGTTTATAGATAACAAACTTCGAATTTATTTTTATAAAAATATTTACAAAAGATCCTGGTAATACTGTTACCACTTGAATTTGATGAAAATGTGACGCGATACAGTGAAACAAATGATTCATGATCAACTTCAATGGACTTTTTAAAGATAATGTTTTATAAAACAATTGAACAGATGGCAGCCATCAAAAATAATAAACATGACAAACTTGGTGGTAAAAGTTACAGCAAAGACAGTAAATACACAAATTGTTTGACTTTTGGACATTTAATTCATACTTGCTGTTCACCTATACTATATTTTAAGCTTCTCATGAAAATTTAGAATAAATGGATAAGGGACATGTGGCTAAAATATTTGTTTAAATTTCATATTTTTTTTATTATCAGGGATTTTCTGGCAACAGAACCTAGGCTAACAACTACCTGTTCAAAATCAAACACACTTAATTTTTCTTTTTATCATTGAAATGTGGAATGTTCTCCAAGCCAAGACATAAAAACACTACCAATTATCTTAACTCTCTTCTTCGGGTTCTATTACTAATGAATTTCTCGTGCAAAAACACAAATATTTCAGCTGCACAATCTGTACTTCACATGATCTTGTCTTCAGAACGAAGAATTCTCCACTTCATCACAATGTTCACTTCGCTGTTGCTAAGGGATTACGTAAAACCAGAATAACTGAGTCACCTCGGAGAAACATTTTAGAAATATATCTGTCTTTGTTCACAGGTTTAGATTTTTTCTTGCCTTTTCCAGTTTTGGGAACTTCTGTCCACATTTCTTTCACATTTTCTAATACCATATTACAATGTCTGAAAATAAAACAATTACATGTACATATAGCCCTATGCATGGTTAATTTTAAGGGTTAACAAACATGTAGGAAGCATTTCAAGAAATCAAGGAAAGCTTGGTATTTTCTACACATAAAACCCTTTTTTTCTGGATTTTCAACTCTGGTTCCCACTGTCAGTTGTGCAGGATTGCAGATCTAGCACGAAAGGTGCTTTTGTGAAGAAAAATTAAGGTTGAGTAAATATCGCAATTATCAATCCCATGACAGTTGGAAAATGAAATACATGTTAGCGTAGCACCGCTGACCAGGGAACATTCCCCTCATAGCCCATGCATTCCTGTTGTGGTAGAACCACTGTCCGGGGAATATTTCCCTCATAGCCCACTGCATTCCTGTTGTAATTAACCCAGTTGTAGCACCACTGTCCGGGAAATATTTACCTCATGTAGCCCACTGCATTCCTGTTGTAATTAACCCATTTGTAACCCATTTCCCTCATAACCCACTGCGTTAATGTTGTAATTAACCCAGTGGTAGTACCACTATCCTGGGGATATTTTCCCTCATAACCCACTTAATTCCTGTCGTAATTAACCCAGTTGGTGTAGAAAAGTATCTTCTTACAAACTTATTTTAAACCCTGAGTATAGGAATATTATCCTATTAAGGCCAAAACTCGCAAATTGAAACCGACTTATGTCTAATCAACACAATGCATCATGTTTTATTATGGAGAACTTTGCCAGACAACAATGTTCTTATCTTCAATATTAAACTACCATTACCAAAAATAATGACTTTGGAATGTACTGAAAGGATGCCTTGGCAGTTAAAATTAGAAAAAGAGTAACATGATATAAATTACCTGTCAAAAGCTTTGACACGGCACAATAATTTCTTGTTATTTCGACAGTTGATAAGAACTTGTGTGTTGTTCTTCACAGATTGTGTTAATACTGATAAAGGACCAGTATTAAACTCTTCCTGCTCTCGCTGTGCCATATCTTCTGGAGACATCTCACTTTTAGGTTTCGGTGCCCTGAAAAAAAAATCATTACATTAGTAACAAAAGAAGTGGAAATACGAAGACTAAACGCATTTTTGACAGCCCATAAAATAATACTGGTCTTCAAAGCTCTTGCAAATTATTTGAAGTCAAACAGCCAATAAAAACGGGTAGAAAGGTGTCACACTTTGTCACATTTCTCGAGAACCGATGAATCTGATATATTTACATGTAACTATTGAGAATTATGGGCATCCAATAATAATATTTATGTCAATGGCGGTCCAAGTCCCGGTGTATATGTATGAAATATTAAATCACAAATATAATTTAATATATTATTTGATTGCCACAGAGATAACAAGAGTGCAAATTTCAAAGGCATACATAATTCTCAATACTTAAATAATTCAGATTCGCCGGTTCGCAAGAAACATGTCAGTCCATCCTTGGTTGTAGAACGTGATAATAATGCTAGATGTCAGATCTCTGGTTCAGAAGCTAAAATTGCCAGGGTGGGTAAATGAATAAGGGAGATCTAAGTCTCGAGGGCGAAATCAACTTTAAAAAATTACATGTAACATGTAGGCCTACTATCTACTACTAGGACCTCCGACTGGCAGCCAGTGGCAGTATCCTGCTTTCAACGGCTCGTCTACGTTACAACTACCAGTAATTTCAATTCAAATTGAAACAGAAATGTCAACCAGAGATGTATGTAGATATGGAGGTATCATCTATGCAATATTATTCTAACAATACACACAAACAATTATCTTTCATTTTAGTCTTTTCCCTGTCATACCCATTGTTCCATTAGCTTTGTTTACATTCGAACCGACCTAGTTCTGATATAATTTGTAGCATTACAAAGTGTGCAATATTCAAAATAAATACATTTCTACACAAATTAAATGTCGTTTTATAACGTTGTAAAAAAAATTTTACTTACGCCATTGTGAAATATACAGATGATTTCGATTAAAATCTGTTTCTATAACAATTCGTTTCTTTGCGCCAGACAATCGTAAAAAGCCGGCGGAAATGAAATTTGCGCAGGTGCTTGGTGTACACAAATTGGGGATATGAATATTGAAATACAATTTTTATTGGGGTTTTTTCATATAATTTCTGAAATTATAATTAAATGATGTGTATTTTGTAAAATAGAACAAAATAACATCAAGATATATTGCAATTACACATTATCATATCACAGTAAATATAAGATTTCTTTTTTCTTTTCGTAAAATAACCAAAATAGTTATTTTGAACGAAGCCATACTAAATTGGCTTCCCGCAGAGGAGTTCATAAAGGGGGATAATTCTCATTTACTTTTTTCTTTTCCATTCAGCGTGAAAGATTAAAGCACACACACATTACTCATACTGTTAACTGATATTTATTCTCCAGGTAATGCATTAAATCAATTTAGCACGTGTTATTGACACGTCACGCTGTTTATATTAGCCCGTGACAAACTATATGAGGTAGGAAATGAAAACCGAACTGATCAATTTACATAATACACAATAAAAACATAACCAGGCAATATACCTTCAAAGTTCAATAGAATAAACCTCAGTGAGTCAGTCAGTGACTGACTGAGTCAATTAATTTGAATAGGCTATTTTATTTATTACAGGAAAAGAAATCCAAGGCTTTATTACTTTTTTAATTAATAACTGGAAATATAAGCTTATATAGCTACAATAGTGTAGCATGGATAAGGTGCTTAATAAAGTATGCAAAGTGAAAGGTGTTACAATAAGAGACATGTTCATGTTGTTTAAAGTAGGAGTTTGGTCCTACTAGTACTACGGTACTTGTAAATGTAAGAGTTAGTTTTGCAATTTTAAAAATTAGAGTATAAGTATAGAATACTTGTTCTCTTGAATGAATAATTGGCTTTGATCTTTGCCCCAGTGGCTCAGTGAGTATAACGCTGGCTCGCTGCCTGGAGGTCTCGGGTGATAGGTTCACTCCCTGTGTTGGGAGAGAAAGTTCTTCAAGATTTACCAGCATGGTTTCCCTTTGTTAGCGGTACAGAATCGAGTGCCTGACAAGAACAACTATGTAGTCAATGTGTAGTCAATTGGATGGGATGGAAAACCGAGGTCCCGTGTACACATTGGTGTGCACGTAAAAGAACCCCTGACAGTTGGAATTCGATATAAAAGTAGGCCGAATAATGCTGCTTTCTGGTCCAAATTTACCTCATAGCAAAAAAGTAGGACTTTAAACCCCATTTAGGTGGCTGTATATAACAGTTGCGTATACATAAAATATAGACTTGTATAGCAAATACATTGAAAAACCTATTACAATTACACCAGGTAAAACTTATGTTGATTTTTGTTACAAAGTGAATGAAGTAAAAGTCTACGACTGAGATTAAAAATGGTTCTAAATGATCATGGGCACATGGTTAGGGTTAGATCATTCATTTTCAATGAATAATTTTTCTAAAAATAAAAAAAAACATAGCAAAATTTTCTAAAAATAAAATAATATTGCAAAATTTTCTAAAAATAAAATAATATTGCAAAATTTTCTAAAAATAAAATAATATTGCAAAATTTTCTAAAGATAAAATAATATACCTGTAGCAAATTTTTCTAAAAACATGACTTCTTTTTCAAACAAATATGATCAAATTTCTATCATCATTCCCATTTCCATTAGATTGGTTGGTGCGGAAAAGGAAGATGTTAAGCCCCATTTCATTTATGCCACTTCTCTAACAAAATTATTTATATTTATTATAATCTGATTAAAACACAGATCCTATTTCGCTTCGTTTTTTTTATAGTACAAAATGTCGTTTTACTTTTCTTCACAACACTGGAATCTGGAAGAGTTGTTATATAACAGGCATTCTACTTCATGTGAGGAATTAGCCAATGAAACGATCTGTTACAGCGAGTTGTTGGCGTGGTCTGCACGGAACTGTGGGTAAACCCCTAGAAACATCAACGCTGATTGATTAATCAATGTCTGACATCATAGGGTCAAAAGTCGCTTGTATGACCCCTGACGCAACCTTCCAGATCTTCCAGATACAACTGGTCAGATCTTCGTGTAGTGTAGGCCATCAAAAATATATAAAAAAAACGAAATGAAATATAGATCGGTATTTTAATCAGATTGAATTTATTATAAGTTTAAAGATGGGTTCCCAGAAAAGTATTTATCGGGTGGTTATTTCCAATAAGAGTATGGTAATTTTGGTATATATGGAAAGTAGAGATATCCAATCTTACTAGAAAAATACTGGATTCCTCGAAAAACACTCATGGAGCGTATACAGGCCAAAAATGTAAGGGTTCCCCTAATCAACAGCCCGACGATTAGGAATTTCTGCACGCGTGATGCCAAAGGTCACACGCGAACATTGAGCGCTTGATGTACAAGTTGATAAACTTTATGAAGAGTTAGACATGCAACACTTTCTGAGATAAAAATGACGGAAAAAGACGCGGGTAGTGGATAATCCGAGAATTTAATTAGGGTTCGATATTTGTAATAAATAGTAAGCGATTAAAGACAACATCGTCTTATGTATGCAATGAATTCTCCTCTGACTTCCAAGACGTGACGTAAACATGACCTGGTTTGATCGAATTTTTATAGCAGGACATTCCGTCGCAATTACAATGTTTGAGACGGATTTGAAGCAAAGTTATGACAAATTAATTATTTTGAATATGTTTTTAGTCCATATATACCATTAAATCGCCTTGTTTGTATGCGGGAACCCATCTTTAACAGTGATGTCTCATTATTTATATTATAGGAATAAAAACCTCTCATTTGTACTGCTGTTGAGTGGGGATTTTTAAATAACTATTTATATTTATTATAGGATTACCGGTGATTAAAACCAAGTGTAATAATGAATGTCTCATGGTTGTATTACGTGTCAGCATTGATAGCTACACTTTGTTTAGTTTACGCTAAAGAAGATAAAAAAGTGAAGAAACTACAGATAGGTGTGAAAAAACGACCAGATGTTTGTAATGAGAAGTCAACAAAAGGAGATATTTTAACTATGCATTATACAGTGAGTATTTCATTGATATGACATTGTGAAGACTTCCTTAATTTGTTCAGCCAGTTAAAAATGGTTGCGCAGGACAGTCACCTCCCTTGCAACATAGTTCAGTTATGTTGAAATGAAATGGTATTAATGTCCTACTTTTCTGCATTGACTGGGATAATGACGGCAGATGTACATGTATGCATGTACATGTATGCTATGAGGGAAATTTTCCCCCGACAGCGGAGCTACGACCTACTCTTATTTCAAATTCCAACTGTCTAGGGATCTTTTACATGCACACCAATGTGTACGCACGATATATCGTTTTTTTGTCTAATCCAACTGACTAGATGCTGTCCGTGCCAGGCCCTCAGTCCTGCATGCACTGACAAGGGAAAACCACACTGGAAAATTTTAGGGAACTTTCTCAACTGATATGTTAGTGAGCCAGCGCCTTACTCACTGAGCCACTATAGCCCCCAGCAGAGTTCAAGCAAACCATTGAAATAAAAATACATCATATTTTAACCCGAAATGACCTAGTTAATGTGGCATGACATTAACAACATGAAATTGAACCATATGTTAGTCCCAAAATGACCTAGTTTGTGTCGAGTGGACGTTAAGCCCCATTTCTCTCTCACTCCTAATTGACCAATTTATTGTGGAGTGGAAATTAAGCACTAACCCTAGATCCAAGGACTGGTTCTGCTCCCTCCTAATAAAAGTATTTAAACCATGAATAGTAAAATATTTTTAAAACTTTGGCACTTACAACCAAATTTGTATTTTCTGAATCCCCCCCCCCCCCCACCACCACCACCATACAAACAAAAAATCTTGGATTACCTTTGTTGCATTACAGCTTCCCTTGGTAAGGATGGACTATAAATGTTATATTGATTTTGATTCAGTCTCCAGTGATTAAATGGAAATGGGGTGGGTTGGGGGTGGCGGGCATGTCCGAATGGTTAGCACGTGTGCGCTGTATCATAAGGTCTGTCATTGAGTCAAGTGGCGTGGTTTCAATTCCCCGGTTGTACATGACAAAGAGTAGAGGCACCTGTCCAACCTTGTGGGTTTTCTCCGGGTCCTCCGGTTTCCTCCCACTGCTAAAGACCCCCTACGTGTGAAGTGGAGTTAAGCCCCATCTATCTCTCTCTCTCTCTTTCTCTCTCTCTCCCAGTATGATTTTCAAAAGCACAAGGTTTTAATTGTTTTATAGTTCTAATAAGCACATATCTTTATTGCAGTTTAGTTATGTTTTAATTACTGTCAGAACCCATGTTTCAATCATCATTTAAACAATTTTTTGTTATTTTTTCTTTGGTGGGGGGGGGGGTCTTCTACAGGCCCACAGACATTTTGTTGTCCACAAAAATTTAATGCTTGGCCTGTTTTAAATAGATTTGGTATTTTGATTTTACTCTCTTAATTAAATGTTAAATGATGAATCAGAGTATTAGGCTGTGAGAAATTTGATATTTTAGCAATCTATGCTAAACTAATGTTGTAGTTTAATTTATTGATGTATATTTTATCAGATAATGTTGTGGATAGTATAGAGATAAAATTATCTAGAGAACAACGGATAGGTTGATGATATGATAGCCTATATTAAATAGATCTTTACATTTTTATAAAGATAATCAGACTAGATTAAATTTTTAAAACTTGAAAAAAAATATAATTTAGTCGCACAAAGTATTTTCTAGTTAATCTTACATTATGATATATACTCCGGTACATGGTACATGTAAATAATGACTACCCCGGTTCCTTGAAGAAAGATAGAGAAATGTGATATAATATATTTCATACCTATACACCCCTTTAACCATTGGTACTGTACATGTATATAATATAATGACTAGAGAAAAATGATATATTTCATACATGCCTTTAACATGTGGTACATGAAAATATTGACTACCCTGGTTCTTCGAAGAAAGTTAGAGAAAAGTGATATATTTCATACCTATACACCCCGTTAACACATGGTACGTATGTAAAAAATGACTACCCCGGTTTCTTGAAGAAAGTTAGAGGGAAATGATATATTTCATACCCATACATGCAATCTGATTAAAATACAGATCTATATTTCGTTTAGTTTTTTATACTTTCGATGGCCTACACTATTTGAAGATCTGACCGGTTGTTGCGATAGGTCACGTCAGAGGTCATACAAGCGGCAAGTGAGCCTATGACATCAGACATTTGATTAACCAATCAGCATTAGTGTTACTAATGGATTACCCACAGTTCCGTGCAAAATACACCTAAAGCTCGGCGTAACAGATCGTTTCATTGGCTAATACCTGATACTACTCAGAACACGTCAATGATAACGACTCTTCCAGATCCTAGTGTAGTAAAGACAAGTAAAACAAAATTTTGAACTATAAAAACGAAACGAAATAGGATCTGTGTTTTAACCAGATTGACATACATGCCTTAACACGTGGTACATGTAATCATTGATTACTCCATTTCCTTGAAGAAAGTTAGAGAAATGTAATATATTTCCTACCTATACATCCCTGGACAACCCAAGGCTACTATTCATTAAACAGCCTCAAACCACTCACGATATGTGAATGAAATGGGGTTTAACGTCACACTGTTCTTCTCCGACTGGACTAATGGTCGAAAAACCAAGGTCCCGTGTATACAGTAGCGTGCATGTAACAGATCCCTTGGCAGTTAGAATTCTATGTACGAGTAGGCCATAGTGCCACTGTCCGGACACAATTTCCCTTATAGCACACTGTATGGCATATGTCCATCTTCATTAGCCCAGTTGGAGCAGAACAGTAGCATGTTAGTTTTGCTTTTTTATTCAGGGTGAAATTATACTAAATATTATATTATTTAGGGTAAATTAGAAGATGGAAGCGAGTTTGATAGTAGTGTATCTAGAAATAGTCCATTTACTTTTACACTTGGTTCTGGTCAGGTGATCAAGGGATGGGATCAAGGATTATTGGGGTAAGTAGATATCGAATAATTAAATTAAAGAATCCCTGCTCAACAGTAGCACAACAGACTTGGTAGAAGTGAAGATTGTTTAATCAGTATAACGTTTTGGGTTGAGATACCCTTTATCAAATATAACAATTAACAATCCTGTTGCCGTCCCTCTTTTCGTATCCGTATCTAATAATTATTATTACACTTTCTCTATTCATGTCGGGAGGGGGATGGCCAAATGGTTGGCATGTCTGTTTAAAGGAGTGGGGTTGGATGACCGAATGGTTAGCACGTGCATGCTATATCATAAGGTCTGTCATTGAGTCAACTGGCATAGTCGATTCCCCGGTTGTATGTGACAAGGAGTAGAGTCGCCTGTCCAACTTAATGGGTTTTCTCTGGGTCCCCCGGTTTCCTCCCACTGCTAAAAACCCCTACGCGCAAGCAAATTATTGAAATAAAGTTCAACTGTTGAACCATATGTTAGTCCCGGAATGACCTACTTTGTGTCAAGCAGACCTTAAACCCCATTTCTCTATCTCTCTCTCTATTCATTTCACCGCTCAGATCTTATCCAGCTGATTATAGTCAGCTTCACCCTCGTGATGTTTGATTAAGCTGATTGATAAAACAATGAATCGGTCACTATGGTATCATAAATCAATCTACTTTTGGCTAAATTACATTGGGTTAATTATTACTTGTTGATTAAGAAGTCAATCAAATTGCTTGTCAACTACAGCAACAGTCATACCTTAGTGAGAATCGGCCATATATGGTTCATAATCCGAGTAATTAGCACATTCAATGGTGATTTGGGTAATACCATAAAAAAAAAAGATTTAATAAAAAATCAGCGTTAAACTGGACACAAGTACAAATTAGATAATTTGTGGTGATTTTACCTAGATGATTTTTATGAATTTTTAAACAAAGATTTGTTACTAAACGAATATGAAAGAAATTAATACTAAAATACACAAGATTAAATGATACCCTGGTTACAGCGTGGGACAGCTACTTAGATTTCCATTTTTAAATGCATGAGGTTTAGCTTCTTTCATAAAGCCCGGAACGGTTGAAATCATTTTGTATGATTTCATTTCTTTAATAAATCTATCACATGCATGCTCATTTTCCAATATAAAATATAGATTTTAACCATTAAATTTTCTGAGTTATGGATTCCTAAATTGACATTTATTAGTCACTGCTGAGAAAGGAGAAACGTGTATGTCAAGGTGAATACCGGTAATAACTTAAAAAGCATGTGTAATGTTTCGAAGAAAAGAAAATTCCAATGAAATATTATATCAATATATTTTTTTGACCTAAGAAAGACAAATTAGATTGATTTCATGAACTAGATTTTATGAACCACTAGCCAGGTGTGATCTTGGGAAGAAAAGATAATTCTAATAAAATATTCGGTCAAAATTTTATTTTTAAAAAAACATCTTAAAAAGACAAATGACATTGATTTTATGAACTAGTTTGCTATGAACCATAAGTAGATTATGAAATTTTATTTTGCTACACTCGTTTGGAAGGAGGTTCGGGGGGAGGGGGGGGGCGCGAATGGTTAGCGTGTGGGCGTTGTATCATAAGATCTGTCATTGAGTCAACTGGCGTGGTTTCGAATCCCCGGTTGTACGTGGCAAGGAGTAGGGTCGCCTGTCCAACCTCATGGGTTTTCTCCGGGTCCTCCGGTTTCCTCCCACTGCTAAAGACTCCTACGCGCAAGCAATTTATTGAAATAAAATTGAACCATGTGTTAGTCCCAAAATGACCTAGTTTGTGTCGAGTGGACTTTAAACCCCATTTCTCTCTCTCTCTCTCTCTATTTTGCTACACTTGTTGGGTTGGGGGACGAATGGTTAGCACGTGGGCATTGTATAATAATCTCTGTCATTGAGTCAACTGGTGTGGTTTCGATTCCCTGGTTGTAGGTGACAAGGAGTAGGGTGGCTTGTCCAACCTCATTGGCTTTCTCCGGGTCCTCCGGTATCCTCCCACTGCTAAAGACCCCTAAATGCAAACAAATTATTGAAATAAAATTGAACGATTTGTAAGTCCCAAAATGGGCTAGTTTGTGTCTAGTGGACCTTAAACCCCATATCTCTCTCTCTCTCTCTCTCTCCTCTCTCATTTGTGTAAATTACAAAGTAATTTTGATTATTAATCTATTCCAGAATGTGTGAAGGAGAGAAAAGAAAGCTGGTGATACCGTCTGATTTAGGATATGGTTCTAGAGGTGCTCCACCTAAAATACCAGGTTCGTTAAATTGTTTTATTAGCATTTAGTAAAAGTTAAACTTGAATACATATAGGTTACTATTCTATGGACTACAATCACTGTTTATTACTGAGTGACGTTTCGACTAGGCTTCTATTTATCAAGCAATGATCAGTAATAAACAGTACCGTAATTGTATTCCATAGAATTGTGACCTATGTAAACCAGGTGAGTTGATTTCTGCACTGACTTGAGGTTGGGTGATTCATTTGATCATAAGGTCTGTCATTGAGTCAAGTGACAAGGAGTAGTCATCTGCCAAAAATTATAAGTGTTCTCCGGATCCTCCTGTTTCCTCCCACAATTAATGAGAGAGAGAGAGAGGAATGGGGTTTAACGTCCACTCAACACAAACTAGGTCATTTCAGGCCTAACGTATTGTTCAATTTTATTTTAATAATTTGCTTGTGCGTAGGGGTCTTTAGCAGTGAGAGGAAACCGGAGGACCTGGAGAAAACCGACGAGGTTGTCACATACAACCGGGGAATCGAAACCACGCCAGTTGACTTAATGACAGACTTTATGATACAGCGCGCACACGCTAACCATTCGGCCATCAAACCCCCCTTCCACAGCTAAAGACCCCTACGTTGAAATTATAACATTGTTAGACCCCATTTTCTATCCGTCTTTCTTCACAGACTGGAATGTTGCAACGATGTGCAAATTTTTAGGCAAAAAAATATTTAACTAAGATGGGGAATTCAGATCCAAGAATAAAATCCAATGAAATCAACAATTTTAATTTCTTAGTCGAATCAAAGCTGATTCGTCATTTTAATTGATTTCACCTTGCTCTTGTTTTCTTTTGTTTCAGCTGATGCAACTCTGATATTTGAAGTAGAATTATTGAAGATAGAGAGAAAGACAGAACTTTAATAACTTGTGTTTAATCTGTTACCATAGCATTTTAATTGTTTCATCAGTTCATGATTTATAATTAGTTTTATATAACAACTAAGTCAAGCACACAACTAGAGTGTATTTCATCAATTCCATTATAATGAACATTCAGGTTTAAATCCACAGACTTATTGCTTTTGATTTCAAATCCTTTCTGAGTTTATTAAAATTTTCCGTCTTAATTAAATAAACCAGTGAAAAGACACATAAATGATTTTACTCTCAGGTTGGAGTTGTTGGACATAGTTTCTTTGTCCTTTTCAGTACTTGAGCAATTGTTTACTCTATGCACAGGTGAGACGAATATGTCTTAATTAAGGCTCGATATTATGGGGTTACTTAATTGAACATTCAGGAATTGAATTCTTTCAAACCCCAAAATTGTGACAATCGAGTGAAAGGGGGATTTCGGACTACAACGCATGCACCTACTGACAAAAGCATGACAGCTGAAACATTAGTTGTGTTTAATTGTGATTCTACTCACACCACCTCCGTTGTCGGGACTGACAAAACTGTGACACGACTCAATTCTGTGTCACTCAATTCAAATTCTGTCATGACATGACATATGATTCAAATAAGGTTCAAACACTGACTTTATTTCCAAATTTTCTCCATAAGATTTTAAAACAAACTATAATTGTTTCGTATCTGAATATCTAGATATTTGTTTGCATGATTCTTGAATTGATGGAACTGATTTTTTGCCAAAAATATTTTTTCATTGTCAAAAATTATGAAAATGTTTCTAGTTTAGAATTCAAATGGTTTAAAACTTGCTTTAAAACTACAGAATAAACATTCAACTTTTTATATATTTCAATAAATTAAAACTTTATCTTCTGGAGTAAATTAGTGTATGCAGTAGTTAGATCGAAATCCATAATATTAGGTCAATTTTGTTGATTATTTTATTCGACCAATTTCGTATTTATACATCAATGTATCTATTCACCATCCTTGTATTTTTTGAAATATTTTGTTATGTTATGTATCAGCTATAAACCACATTATTTTGAATGTACTATTACAATAAGTTGCTCAATAATAAAGAGAGAAAGAAAGAAATGGAGTTTAACCAGTGTTCTTAATCGGCTGTTTTTTGTGGGATTAAGCCGATTGATGTTTAATCTAGCCGATTGGTAAAACAATGAACCGGCCACTATGGTATCATAAATCAATCTACTTTCGGCTAAATTACATCGGGTTAATTATTACATGTTAACGTCCACTCGACACAAACTAGGTTATTTCAGAACTAACATATTGGTCAATCTCTTGCATGTATAGTTGGGAGGAAACCAGAGGTCCTGTAGAAACTGACGATGTTGAACAGGCAACTCTA
Source organism: Patella vulgata (assembly GCF_932274485.2). NCBI lineage: Eukaryota > Metazoa > Mollusca > Gastropoda > Patellidae > Patella > Patella vulgata. Next base: position 11,008,385 of record NC_065883.2, read on the forward strand.
CTCCTTGTCATGTACAAGCGGGGTATCAAAACCACACCACTTGACTCAATCATAGACCTTATGATCTGTTGGACCATTCGACTCCCCCCCCCCCATAATAAGAAGTGTGGCCTACTATTATTTCGAATTCCAAATGTCGAGGGTTCTTTTACACGCAGGCCAATGTATCAATTGGACCTTGGTTTTTCATCCCATTCAAATGACTATACATTGTACCTTGCCAGGCCCTCCCTCCTGCACAACTGGAAAATCCAGATGAACTTTCTCGGCCACCAGAAGGATCGAACATGGGACCTCCAGGTTAGCGAGCCAGCTTCATACTCGTTGAGCCACCGCGGCTCCTCATGATAGTAGAAAAGCTACTGTAATTAGGGAGGGATATGCATATAAATAGTCCTTGTTGAAAAGATATTGACGATAGCCTCATGTATACATCTTTTTAAGCTCAAATCCTACTGTGTGGCAGTGACCTTGGTTTTTAATCCCTTTCGGAGAACTTGACTTTTTCCTTGACAGAGCCCTCCTATCCTGCACAGCACACTAACAAAGGGAAACCTAGTTGGAAAAGCCAGAGTACTATTAACGAAATGAAATGGGGTTAACGTCCTACTTTTCTGCACCAACTGGGATAATCAAGATAGGCCTACGTCTTTTAGTATGCAATAAAGAGAGAGAGAGAGAAATGGGGTTTAACGTCCACTCGACACAAACTAGGTGATTTCGGGACTAACATAGGGTTTAATTTTATTTCAATAATTCGCTTGCAGTAGGGGTTTTTAGTAGTGAGAGGAAACTGGAGGACCCAGAGAAAACCCATGAGGTTAGACAGGCGATATGCAATGGGGGGGAATTATACACAGTTCTTGTGCATGGATCCCTGTTTTCCACCCCTCTGCACTAATGACACAGACGGAAACCATGCTATATTAAAAGTGTACACAGGTCACAATTATATGGTATACAATTACCGAGCAACTTTCAACTAGACCTCTCTACTCTTCATCAAGCAATACATTTATATATTTCAACTTCTGCTTTATTTACCCATAAATTCAGTACATAGCCATTTGCAAACTGCTTTATGTTCATTACTACAATAAATTTGGAAACTTGACATACAAGTCTACATTTGGAAATGTGACATACAGGTCTACTCAACGTCCAACAAATTAAAGAGACAACATGTCAGAAGAAAAAAGTCCAATACTGAGTCGTAAAGATCAAACAATTCAAATTACTTTCACTCAAGTCTGTTTTGCCAATGCCAAAATATTTCTTTTCTTTTTTTTCTGACTGGAAATTTGAAATGCACTTCAATTTCTATTGATTTCATGTCACCATCTTTTTCTGTCTGGGGGGAAATGTAATAATAATTTTGCTATCTTTCACATACACGCAAGCCTATTGGACAAAAATCACTTGTTTATTATACAAAGGCATGACGTTTGGATAAGTATCCTCTTATCATTGTCAAGAATAACTAGTAACAGTACTTGCATACAATAAAACAGTGATTGTTTCCCATATAATTGTTCTAGTTTTGTTATGTTTCCAATTGCTAAATGCCATTAAAGAATGAAATTCGAAATTGCTTCTGGACTGTAAAGAATACAGACTGCATTCAATCTAACTTGTTGTATGTTTTGTTAAGTCTCTATGTCTACTCTAGGAGTTGGCTTCCATCATTATTCATTAGTTTAATAGAACATAATTATAATAAATTAAATAAAAAGAGAGTCATTCTTGGAAGCTCTTACAATGATACAAACAGAAAAAAAAACATATAAAGAAAAAAAAAATCAACATAAATCACATCTACCTTATGTAAAAAAATCTTGAAATTTTCTCCAAACTAAAATACATAAAGTGGCCTTAATATTATTGAACTATAATATACCAGTATGCATGCTAATTATAACACCATAGATGTCTTAATAAAAATATCGGGGCTCAATATGAAACAAATGGAATATAAAACTCTTTAATGGAAGAAGTACAGTAATTTGATCAGTGATTCGGGTTGGGCATCCATTTATTATCCGAAGTGGTGCATTTACGATTTCAGTAAACTGTCAACATTTGACCAGAAAATGTGTTATTTTTCAACATTGACTCAATCTGCTGACATCAAATTTTAAAAGTAGACTGATCAGGTACCTGTACTCTCGACCCTCCTGGTAAAAACAGATTTGTAGTGACGTTCTTGAAGCCAGTAGATACCCGCTTATTAAATCAACAATTATATTATTCACCCAAACAAATAGGTCTAGATATTTTAAGTGTCTCAATAAAAATTCATTTAGGTCCGCACCTCCACAATCTCTTGGAATTCCCACAACCACCATCACTGTGAATAGCCACAATTGTTGGAGATAATCACAATCACTGGGGATAACCTCATAACTGGGGATAACCACAATTATTGGGGATAACCACAACTATTCGGGAAGTATAATTCACACTTGGGATTCCCAAAGTCTCTGTGGAGGTTTAATTCTACTGAAATGACACAGGGTGTGTTATGCAGCATTTTACGCTTTTTTTTATGCAGTTTTTTCATTGGTTGAGAGTCAAAATCCTGATACAGATTATTTAGCTCTTGGCCAATGAAAAGGCCCGATCCTAAAATGTTCGGGACTAACACATGGTTCAATTTTATTTCAATAATTTGCTTGCATGTAGGGGTCTTTAGCAGTGGGAGAAAAACGAAGGACCCACGAGATTGGACCAGCTACCCTACTCCTTGTCACGTACAACCAAGGAATTAAACCGCTTATAGTAAGAATTTTAGATCTCAGCCAATGGTCATAGGGCAGCATTTCACGATCTTAATGCCAATCGGCAGAACAGACAGTGCGATTAAATTTCCTTAATTCAAATTTTTGTAAATAAGGCGCCTTTGTAATTTGTCTGATGACTGCAGAGTGCAGACAGGAACTCTATAAAAAGGAATGGCAGATAACTACCAGAAAGTTTCCATTTTTTTTTTTGTGCCAGACTATTATTAGTGAGACATCTATGGGTTTTCTGTGGGGATGAGTGTTGTAGGCTGTGGAATTATAGGTATATATTCACGCGGACTGAAATTTCTGTTCCCATGATGAAAGCTCTAGATCATGATATTTTCTTTGAATGGCATTTAGTAATTGGAACATAATCAAATAACACACTATTTATGGATAACAATTACTATGGTTTATTTTATGGTTTATTTCACTGGGATGTTACATCAAGAATTCAAAAGTCGTTATCAAGTATTTGTGTTATATGCTTGATAATGACTTTTGAAATCTTGTTGAAACGTCGCAGTGAAATAAACCATAGTAATTGTTATGCATAAATAGTGTGTTATTTAATCTAGATCATGATATTTTGCACAAAAACAATACGCCCAAAGAGAATACTTAACCATAGTGATCAGTGGGTGTAATTAATTGATGATATAGCCTTCATCATCAGGACACAATTTTCAGTCCAATACACAAGTATTATATTATTCTAATAAAATATTTGAGGTGAATGGGTTTACGTTATGTAGATATTTTCTTTATTTGGATTAATACAAAGATTGATGAAGCAATACACAGCAATATATATATATGTACACACACCAGGGATGCTGTTTCAAAATGTTTGCATGTCCGCCATGTTTAGTTGGGGTTAACCAGAGGCCAGAATTAGATCGCCAGAAGTGGTCAATATATTGGGGAATTTCGGATTTAATTCAACAGATCTTGATATCCAATTGGGTATATTCCTGATTGGACTTTTGTCAGCTCACATATATGGGCGAAACAGCATCCCTGATACAAACTTTAATGTTAAATATGACCACAGTCGGTCAGGTCTAAACATTAAGGCCATCTGTAGATTTCTTCAAGGTCATGAGATGTAAATAGGGTTAGGGCATGTGATTGTTGAGGTTGCAGGTTAGGGTAAGGGTTAAGTATGTTTACGCCTTGTGACCTTGATGAAATCTGCAGGTGGCCTTAATATTTAGACCTAAGCAACCAGGGTCTTTGTTTACAATATTTTATGTAGTTTAAGGATTTAGCAAATGGTAATATTGACTACCCCAATACCTTGACAAAAACTTGAGTAAAATGGATATATTATTATGGGTACATGCCAGGACAGGTCAAAACTGCCCAAACTACTGGTTCTTAGACAGCTTCAAACCACCCAAGATATGTGAATAGCTCTCCATATTATACGACTGTTTCCCCATTTCTTGGGGTTGTCATAGCTGTTCACATGACTCTGGTGATTTGGAGTGGTCTATGGAGACCTGGTTAGGGCTGTTTGGGGCAATCCAAGTGCTAAAGGATTTATAAAGTTCGACAATTCATATTGGGATACAGAAATTTCTCTATTCTAGCAAACGAAACAGCTTTTAATCACAAAAGAAAATCAAATATGCACCCCACAAAAAATCCCAAAATTTTCCATGAGTTGTCCAATTTACCAGGGCTCCACAACCCACCGAGTTTCTATGCCTAGAATAAAATGATTTGGTCATTTCAAATCAAGGGGTCTTCGACACTATCTGCAACGGGGAATTCTGCAATCTGCCATATTGAATAAGAACAATGATGTGGTAGGTGTTTAAAATGTCTAGAAATGACAGTAATAAATTAGCCACTTGTTAAAATTGGGGGAAAGCAGGAACCCTAACACTAAATGGTCTATAAATGAAGAACAATTTTTATATTTATAGATGCATTATGTAAGATTTAGATAAAGAGCTGGCCCCAAGTTCACAAACCATTCTCAGACTTTAGTTAAGAATTTACTTAAAATTGTTCGCCTTATTTTAACTAAAATATAGCCCTTTGTAAAACTTTTGTTTTAATGCATCAAATACATCAATAAGAAACTGTGTTCAAATTTTTGTGTTTCTAGAACAAAGATATTTCTCATAAACAGTGATACTTATGTCTGAGAATGCTTTGTGAATTCGGGGCCTGATCGTTCTTGCTATAATAGTTCAAAAAGAGATAATGTAACATGAATATATTGAAAATTTCATTCAAATTACTTTATTCTGAGCGAAGTTATGAGTGGTTGAAGATGTAGCTTGTTCATTATCGTAGCAAACATACATGACAACTGATTGTTCATTTTATCGTTAAATTTCGCCAAAATTTAACTCTCGGTCATCTGATTGTTTAGAGAGTTTATTATAGACTTGCCATGTTAAACATGCATTATGCAAGAGCAAAATCTGCTTATTACAAGTCTTTCTTTAGGCCTGAAATGTTTTCTAAATTATCAATTAGACATTAATTAACTTATCCAGACCATAATAAATTCTCGATGTCAAGGCTAGACTTCGATGTTGGCTGGATTAGATTCCTATATGCCATTGATAATTAAATCAAAAAAAGTGGATAATCGAGACTATGCTGTTTATATTAATGATTTTTGTAATGATGGCCGAGACTGTGCAAAAATTTCACCCGCTTCTTTCTCGGCTCATATTGAAATTTTCAGCAAATTACCTTTACACTATCTAGTTTTTAACTATTATAGCGAGAACTGCCATCTCTTTATCATATCTCCCATAAAGTATCTTTAATAAATATCTCAATTGGAAAATTTAGCTCGCACATAATGCATCCATAATGTAACATGTTGAAGTAGATCCACAATGAATCAGAAATATTTGTTAGAAATGAAATGGGGTTTAACGTCCTACTGTTCTGCTATGGGCTAATGACGGATATTAGATAGAATGGCATCCAAATGGCGTTTAACATTCTACACTGAATGGGCTGGAAGTTATATTTCTCCCCTATAAAATGCAGTAGTCACATTTAATCTTCACAAATTCCAATTGTCTGCGAAGTTCCTTGCCTTTTCAAGCTTCAAGTCACACACAAAAAAAAAAATAACAAAAGAAATAATATTTATAATTTAAACAATATATTTTCAGTGCCAATCATATTTTTCTTTCATAAATAAAACAAAGGAAATGATACAAAATGCCCACAAATTACCTAACATCTGCTTATAGGAGAAGTCTCGTATATATTTCAGCCAATAAAACTCAGGGTGAAAGATCCTTGCTAACGTGTAATTATCTGACAGTCTCCCGATAAATACAAATTTTTCAGTTTGCATGTGGGGTTGCCGAAGGCCATTTACATTTTTCAGACAATATTCAATTCAATAAGGAGTGTGTGACATTCTTAAATTAGGAATTATGAGCTCGGACTGATACAAGTGTGCATGCTCTTCTTAATCACTTTACAGTGTTGAATTCTTCACCGAATCTTAATAAATTTTCATGAATAGTTAGTATTAGGCTCTTGAACTATTTGAACTATAAATGTCAGATCTTGATAAAGGATCAGTGGGATTAATCTCAATATATTTGCATAGTCAAATCATGTATAAAATTGATAAAAATATTGTTACAGTGGTAAAACCTCTGTAAATCTGTTAAAGATGCATTATGTAAGATTTAGATACAGAGCTGACTGTTTTTACTATTGTAGTTCAAAATAGATAATGATATATGAATATATTGAAAATTTCAGTCAAATTACTTTATTCTGAGCGAAGTTATGAGTGTTCAAAGATTTGATAAGATAGTCTTGGTTGACAGACAAGGTCTTGATTATCCATTTTAACATTAATTAAATGGTACAGGGTTCTTATTCATTAAAGGCTCAATACCACTCTTGTTGTAACTGAATAATATGTCCCAATCTTTATTCTGGTCAACAAATTGTACTATTTTACAATATTTCAATTAATTGATGATACAAATTTCATCTTAACACACCTAATATAAAAAATTGGAAAAATTCAACTAAATGATTTGAAAAGACTGACGTAAAGCTTTTCAAATGTGACTTGGATTTAAAAATATTTTTGAACCCTTTGGACAAGTAAAATAGGATTTAATGGATAATTTACACAATAGGTAGGACACTAACACATCTAGTAGTACTTAGGATAAGGCTATTTTTTATTTTCTGGAGCTGTCAAGCCAGCAAGAGTGTTATTGTCCCTTTAAATATCTAAGCCATGCTATTATCTAGAGAGTTGAGGCTTGCCATGAAAACAAATGTATAAATTATAATTTATATAAAAGAACTGCAATAGGCAGATGTAGCTCTAACATAATGCATCTTTAAATTTTATCAAACCACTAATTTCTGCCAGTAATAATAACCCCCATTTTATATAATCACACCTGTTCAAAGATGAAATATTTTATCATTTTTTTTTTCTCCATTTTTCTTTTTTTGTATTTTTCAAAACGTTTCACCATCCCCAGTAAGCTAATATCAAATCTAACTTGTGACAATTGAATAAAGGACCATGCTACATGCAAGGGAAGAAGGTTATGTACATGTCAAAATGGCAATATAGTTGCGGAATAAAACAGAATAGTAAATCATATCATGCTTCAGTATCAACATTTTGCGGCATATAATCGTGACCCCATGGTTGACCTAAGCTTATAAATATTTTTACAGATTAATGAAGCATCAGAATTTTAACACAGCGTGGAAGGTTGAGTCAACGAACTTATAACAAGTACCCTGATTGATGCAATAAGTGAGCTTTACATCAGTTGATTTCTGTAGTAGAACAAAGATGGCTAATGCGGTCAAGGTGTCATGTTACATCATGTATTATTGCAGGTTTCAACGAGTTGCATTGATTTGTAACAAGAGCTGTGATTGGTTGGATAATTGCACTTCACATCATTCACAAGCCTAGCCCACACAGTTCACTTCTGTAGAATAACAAAATCAACTAACAGACAAATGTTTTAATAAGCATTTCACTCAGATTTTCTACTGAAGTTAGCAGCACAAATCCTGACTCCCTCTTGTGGCTTGAACTTGTAGTGGTTTCTCACAATCCTAATAAATTACGTACAATGTAGCAATGACGATCTCAAATATTTAGATCACTTTAGATTGATATTGGACTGTTTCATTTGTAACATTTCTAACTTATTGAATAAGAAACAAGACCAATTGTCTGGGATTATTAGACCTACTAGCCCCAAGGCCTTATTTGCGAAAACTAAAATACCTTAAGCGTTCAGCTTTTTCATTGGCCAAGAGCTCAATTTGTCCTAAAAATTTCATCTCTAAGCCAATGTAAAGGCAGGATACTATTAATATATTTTAGTTAAGGTTTGTGTGAATATGATGATGACAGGGTACTTCGAATAACAATTTTCCCAAACGGCTATTTTTAAATGAATATTTGAATTTTCTGACATGCAAATTGACTGATTGGTACATCTCTTGGTAGATATCATCTGGCGGATAAAGTAGCCCAACTGAGAAACCTGGAAATGTTTCGCTGAGAATATAATATATTTACCAGTGACAAACTTGTCATTCATATCTATAACCTATCTATAACAAGCCTGTAACCACGACGATAGCTCACTCATTGCTTTATTGTACATTTCCTTTCACTAGACAGAAGTGAAAATACTGATATATATATATAAGGTATATATATATATATATATTGATAGATATATATTTATGTATAATGTAAATAAAGATACATTTTGTTTAAATCCATGACATATTACATAAGGGAGGAGAAAAAAAAAAGCTATATATATTAATATATTACACAAAATTCAAAAGTAAAACCTACAACAAATAATTCCATTGTCATAGAATAATTAAAATAATCGATAAATTTCGTGAAAATCCGAAGTATATTGTCACACACATTTAAGAAGCTATAGTACATGATCAATGTACAGTTATAACCATTAGGAACACATCTTCTAGCATACATCCATACATAATAACATTTGTCACTCATTTATAAAGATGAAATCCTGGTTCATTTTTACACCTCACTTATCTCCCTTTGAAAACAGGGGGAGACAACCAACTGCTTACAGGATAACACTGTATAACTCTTGTCGCTTCGCGAGGTAGATGAAAAATAATCTTGATGAATTGCAGCAGCAATGAAAATAATTGCTACACATGATAATTAATTTTTATTCATTTTTTTTTGGTTATTTTTATCATTTTTTCATTTTCAGATATGCTACATCCATTTTAAAAGTAATTATTTTCCAATTCAAAATCAAACTTTGACTCCATATATATATCGTTATTGTTTGCACAAACGCTAGTGTGCAGAGTTTGTTTGTTTATTAATATATATATATATTATATGAAAGAAACAACGCAAGTTTATTGTACCTTTGGAGGAATAAAATATTTCAAAATTTTATGTCCCCTCTCTAAGTTGATGGTTTTGAACTCTATATAGTTTGTTATTTTTTCTATGTATAAGAAATCTTTTGTTGTTTATAAACTCTAATCATCAAGATTTATCTGAATCTATCCTTTTTTGTGTTGTACCAACATGGCGGGTTGGCTTAATCATTTTCATACGCGCTGCTTGTCGGCCATCTTCTTTATGGTCAAATTCACATTTATGTTGTTCGGGTAATCTATGTAACGAACAGAATATTAATCCTGAAATTAGAAGATAAAAATGACAAAATTAGCATCTATTAGAAGATAAAAATGACAAAATTAGCATCTATCTGTTTATCAATCGGTATTCCTTGATAAATTCAGGTGTTTGAATTTACAGACATCATGAGAGCAGAAAGTTTATCCCAGAAAGGAGAGTTTATATCCCCTGAGATTTTCGAGAGGATGACAGTCATGTGATGGGAAAATCATGAAACACTTTATAAGGGTGAAGTAGTTGGGTAGGGGTCTTTAGCAGTTGGAGGAAAATGGAGGACCCGGAGAAAATCCATGCGGTTGGACAGAGGACCCTACTCCTTTTCAAACACAACCAGGAAATGGAAACCACAACAGTTGACTCAATGACAGACTTTATGTATGATACAGCGCGCACATGCTAACCATTGAGCCATGGGCTAATGGAAGACCGGCATCACCACAGTGTACTACGAGTGAAATTTTACAACCGCCTATTCTTATACCGAATTCCAACTGCCAAGGGATCTTTTACGGACACACCAATGTGTACACAGGACCTTGGTTTTTCTATCCCATATGAAAAACTAGACAGCTGTCCTTGTCAGGCCCTCCATCCTGCACCAATGACAAGGGGAGCCCACGCCGGAAAATCCCAATGAACTTTCTCAGCCAAATCCGTCAGTGAATCCGCGACCATTAGATTAGCAAGCCAGCATCTTACTCATTTAGCCACCGTGGCTCTGCCGAATGCAGTTTCCTGAAAGGTGAAATAAAATGGAATTTAACGTCCTGCATTTTTACACTAATTCAGCTAATTAAGAATATACATACCACATCTGCATCGACCAATTTCTCTCTGAGCAAGTTCTAGTTTACAGCTACACATATAACATCGCTTTTTATTTTTCTGAACAATTCTAGTAGCCTCTTCATCCAATACACTACAGTCCCTAAAACATACTAACACTTAAAGCACCGTGTGATATAAAGATACATGTCGCACTTCAATATACAGGGAGAGAGAGGAAATGGGGTTTAACGTCCACTTGACAGACTAGGTCATTTCGAGACTAACATATGGTTCAATTCTATTTCAATAAAAGGGGTCTTTAGCAGTCTGAGGAAACCAGAGAACCCGAGAAAACCCATGAGGTTGGACAGACAACCCTACTCCTTGTCATGTACATGCACTAACCATTCGGCCATCGAAGCCCCCCCCGCCCCCAAACAATCAATATAACTTGATCATGGGAAGGGAAGAGGACATTTCTTTCATAATGACACAATACTTGAGACTAACATTGATTACATGTGCCATGTGTGGAGGATAATTTTGCCTAGGCAGCCAGATTTTCGCCTATGCATCAAATTTCAATTGCCAAGGTTTCTTTTACGTGCATGCCAATGGAAGCCAAGGGAAAGGGAAGGGTATAAATAACGTCTAATCAACAATACTTTGGTAATTTTGAGACTAACATTCATTACATGTGCCATGGGAGGAGGATAATTTTGCCCAGGCAGCAATACTCTCGCCTACTTTTCATTGAATTTTAACTGCCAAGATTTCTTTTATGTCCATGGAAATATGTACACTAGTGGATCATCCCAAATGAAATGAAATTGGGTTGGAAACTTGATCATTGGATGGGAATGGAAATAATTTGATAATTTTGGGACCAACGTATGGTCATTTTCATTTCAATAGTAACAAGCGCAATGTCCCGAGGAGAATTTTTGTCCGGGCAGAGTGTCTTCACCTACTCTTCTATCAAGGTTTCTTTTACATGCCTAGGGAAGGGAAAGGAAAGGCATATTACGTCTCATCAACACAATAATTTTCAAACATATGGTCGTTTTTGTTACAATGCGAGGAGAATTTTGCCCGGACAGCAAACATTTTCTACTTTCCTTTACATGCAAGCCAGTGTGTACACTAGTTGTCCTTGTTTTTTTTGTACCATCCGAAATGAAATACAACAAAGTTAATCATCCTACTTTTCTGCACCAACTGGGCTAATGAAGACAGGCATACGTCATCCAGTGTGCCATGAAGGAAATTTTGACATACACACCAATGTGTACACAAGACTAAAGTTTTTTACACAGCAACATTTCAACAAGATCGAAGTGTGATAAACTTTAGTAATTATTATCTATAAATAGTGTTTTATTAAAAGCACTTGTTTTCTTGGAATATAATTATGGTCAATCAATATTCAAACTGTAATGGAAGAAACAAATAGAGAGAGAGAAATGGGGTTTAACATCCACTTGACACAAACTAGGTCATTTCGGGACTAACATATAGTTCAATTTTATTTCAATCATTTGCTTGTGCCTAGGGGTCTTTAGCAGTGGGAGGAAACCGGAGGAGCCAGAGAAAACCCACGAGGTTGGACAGACTGTACTCCTTGACAGGTACAACCGGGGAATTGAAACCACGGCAGTTGACTCAATGACAGACCTTATGATACAACGTGCACTCGCTAACCATTCGGTCATCTAACTCCCCCCACCCTCCAAAAAAAAACAAATACAGAACAAGATTATAAAGTGAAAAATATAGAAAAAAGAAAACCAGAGCTGGCTGACTTTTGATAGACTGTAATCGGTTCAAATGTCACGTTTTTACCTTTTAGTTCCTCGTTCTCCATCATTTTCATCTGTAAGAACAGTGGATAGGGCGCTAGCTCCAGCTACATCCCCTATAGAGACTTCTCCGTTATTTGTGGGACTATTTGATCCAACTATTTGTGTAATGTCTTTACGGGGAAGTGATTCCGACGGTTGTTCTAAAGCCGAACATAAAGCACTGTTTTTACTATCACTAGACATTATTATGGATTGATTGTCCTTAACATCTCTATTTACAGGCCGATCTTTAGCTAAAGAACTTGGAAGTTTTGTTGGATCTGCCCGGGCTCCTTGTGAATCCATAGCTGTTGCTTTCGATGAGCTGGCTTGGTTACCTTTCTGTTGTCTCATTATCTCTGCAAAAGGAAATAAACTACTACTACAAGGGATTTTCGTCCCGCTTCCACCTAGGAAACAAACATTTGTATATGGTTAATAAATGACAAGGTGAATATTTATGTACGAACTGTCAATTAACACAGGGTTATTATTAGCAAAGCTTTAGGCCACAACAATTTAGTTTCCTGTTCTACAGGAATACATATTAATTTGCTTCTTATTTCTTCGGGGAAAAAGGCTAATTTAAAAAAGAGAGAGAGAGAGAAATGGGGTTTAACGTCCACTCGACACAAACTAGGTCATTTTGAGACTAACATATGGTTTAATTTTATTTCAATAATTCGCTTGCGCGTAGGGGTCTTTAGCAGTGGGAGGAAACCGGAGGACCCGGAGAAAACCCACAATGTTGGACAGGCAACCCTACTCCTTGTCACGTACAACCGGAGATTCGAAACCACGCCAGTTGACTCAATGACAGACTTTATGATACAGCGCTCGCACGCTAACCATTCAGCCATCCAACCCCCACTAATTTAAAAACTCAAAGTACTTTGTTGCACTGTTCAAAAGCTTTAAGTTTCATATATTTCAGTTTTGGAATTTTAACAACACATCATACACAAGAATTGAGTGGGTTATTTATTGAGTAAGACCCCCCGAGGGATTAAACACTAAATTGGCTTGGCCTTAATGCTAATAAATATAATACAAGGGCTCACCTTGTATTAACACCCCTATCCCTTGTTAATTGAAAATTAACAACTTTCAATACATTTACATCTACAAGAACATGTAAATACGTAATTTACAGTTAGTGTATGGATAAATACGTAATTTACAGTTAGTGTATGAATAAATGGAAAGTAATTATCAACCGGAGGTTCAAAACAAATTGGGTGGTCCACAAAGTTGAAGAGGTCAGTGGGAATGCTTGAAAAAATGTTAGCCAAGGTTGGGAACCACCGTTAAAGAAATTAGATTCAATTATGTAGCATTTTAAAGATGCATTATAAAGGATTAGATAAAGAGCTGGTAGTTCTCATTCTAATAGTTCAAAACTAGATAATGTAAAGGCAATTTGCTAAAAATTTCAGTCAAATTGATCAACCTTGAACCAAATATTTAGCGATTGAAATTTGAGCCTAGACTCGATCATCTTTACTAAAGTTGGTACGATAAAAAACAAGTCTTGATTATCCATTTTTTTATTTAATCAGAAGCAGCAGACAGGGTTCTAATCCAGTAAATATTGCAGGCTTGCGATGCCATCAAGAGTTAATTATGGTCTGGATAAGTTAATCAATGTCTAATTAATAATTTAAATAACATTTCAGGCCTCAAGAAAGACTTTCAATTGGAAGATTTAGCTCTTGCAAAATGTATGTTTAAGTTTAATAATATTTCAAAATATTTGATTTAAAATTAAAATATCACAGATCTACATGTTTGAAAAGAATACTATGATTGGCGAAAAATCTTCTGGTAGAATAACAAAAACATTTTATATCTCTTCTGTTTCTACGCCTTTATAATAAGACTGATTGGTTAATAAAGATGGAAGACTTGTACATTCTATTTATAGTATTATTTTGCTGAGAATTAATGACAACCAACGATCAATGTTGTATTAGTAATAACCCTAATTCTCTAATACTCTAGTTCTCTATAATAATACAATACCTAGCCAAGTACTAATGTCATTTGAAGACTCATTCCAGTAAGCTATTGTAATCCTATTTGGCTCCAATTTGTATGGAACTGACAGGTTGAGTTACCAGTTGACTAAGTCAAATATTATCAAAGAGAGAGAGAGAGAGAGAGAGAAATGGGGTTTAACGTCCACTCGACACACACAAACTAATGGTAGGTATTTAGCAGTGGGAGGAAACCTATTTCATGTCAAGTACAGGCAGGGAATCGAAATGACAGACCTTATGATCCAATGTGCATGTGTTAACCATTCAACCCTCCCATCCCCCTCAACCTACAAGTTAAATTTTGCACAAAAAGAACTGGCCCCAAGTTCACAAAGCATTCCCAGGCTTAAGTTCAGAAATGTGCAGGCCAATGTTTTCTCGCTTTTTTTCGTCCCATCCGAACAACAAGGGAAAACTACACCAGACAATCATGCGGGACTTGGTTGGCCATTTGGTACTAGTAGTAATGGTGTTAAGTTTTGTGTACAGCATTCTTAACTTCAACATACTGGAGCAGAGACCAGAAGGTTCACCATTAGAACACAGCCCCAAATAAATATTATTATGGAAATATTCACTCACCTGCATCCCGTGCATTTTTTGCTTTTTCTCTATCTGCAATGTAAAATAATAAAAATAAAATATGGTTTCCAGTGCATTTGTTTATTTATCTCTATCTGCGTCGTAAAATTTTAACATAAAACATGGCTTAAAAAATACGAACACACAGAATAAGTACAGTTTATTATGAATAAAATATTACATGAAAATAACAAACAACTTGATTTATGAGTGTTTTAACAAAAAATCTTTCAATTGGCTTGACAGTAAAGCTTGGCAGTCTGTCAGATACATTTATTTCAAAATGATAAATAATATTTTAATTTAGGAGGCCACACTTTTTTTGAAATTGAGAGAAAAATGATATGGATTAAATTGATGATTTTATTTGTTTTGCAAGGAAATGTACATCAACTGGCAACTTAAAAATCTTGAATTTAATTTTTATCCTTTAACCACTGTGTAAAATGTCAAAAACCAAAACGTAAAATAGACTCTGGTGAAACAAAAAATTTATTCACAAACCACTTGCCCGATCACTAATCTGAATGAACTAACACACCCAATAATCCCAATTCAATACTTTATTCTATTCAAACTCGAATGGTCTGAGCATAATCTTTTGTACATACAGACAGATCAGCACTGATAATCCTTAATCTTTCCTTACCCAAGCTTACCCCTAAAATAGCCCTTTAAACTCCAGCCTCGAACTCTGGCATGTAGATAATGCAATCAAGATTATTGATAATATTAACAAACATGCCCCCGTGTCATGAAGCTTTTATAACAAAGCAGTTCATTGGTCTACTACACTAGACAATTACTTTGATAAATAGGATTTGATAGGGGTTAAAGGTCAGAGGTCAGAGCTTTTACCTGATACAGGTAACTCACATGGATTATTATCACCTGTGACAATCAAAATCAATTTGGTACTTGTACACACTTGTTCTAGATCATGGAAAATTTGGCCCATTATCATAATTTGCCTTCCATTGTGTATTTGACACGTCATGGTCAAACAAACACACAAGATGCCATTGTGTACATTATACAGATGTTACCTATAACCCAGTATACGTCATACAGTGTGCTATGAAGGAAATTTTGCCCAGTCGGCGGCACTACAGCCTACTCTTATTATATCGAATTCCAACAGTCAAGGGTTCTTTTACGTGCACAGACCTCGGTTTTTGTCCCATCCAAATGACTATACATTGTCCCTAGCCAGGTCCTCCCTCCTGCACCACTGACAAGGAGGAACTATGCTAGAAAATCCCCAGGAACTTTCTCAGTCAACACAGGGATCGAACATTGGAAATGAAATGAGGTTTAACGTCCTACTGTTCTGCTTTTTACCTGGGCTAATGAAGACGGACATACGCCATACAGTGTGCTATGAGGGAAATTTTGCCCGGGCAGCGGCGCTACGGCCTACTCTTTTATCGAATTCCAACTGCCAAGGGATCTTTTACGTGCACACGGGACCTTGATTTTCTGTTTCATCTGAATGACTAGACAGCTGTCCTTGTCAGGCCCTCCGTCCTGCATCACTGACAAGGGGAAACCACGCCAGAAAATCTGGATGAACTTTCTCGGCCAATGCAGGGATCAAACACCCGACCTACAGGCTAGCGAGCCAGCGTCTTACCCACTTAGCCATGTGGACCTACAGGTTAAAGAACTAACTTATCACTCACTGAATCACCGTGGCTCACACCTGACGAACAAGATATTATTATATACAGGTGTTACCTACATGTACATAACACTGCAAGTTCAATAACAATATAATTTTCAGGCTAGAGAAATTTAAATTAATGTTCTTCAGGAAGACTTGATAAAAAATTTGACTTCCATTTATTTAGGGAAAAAGTACACAGCTGCTCTTCTCAAAAGCATATTGTTCGAAATATTTATGTTTTAAAATTTTAACAAATCATCTTACAAGAGTTGAGTGGGTTGTTTATTGAACAAGACCCCCAAAAAATAAAATTAAACTGGTTTGGCCTCATACATTAAATTCTCTGTTATTATTTTTCCATCTGTTGTAGAATTTCATGTACATGTACATGTAGTATAATTAATGTTTGTAGGATTTCTTTAGAATCCGGAATGCAAATTAAAATGGGTGAAATTAATTATATACATTTAATTACGTAGATATAGGAAATCTTATTCTAATTAGTAAATAAATTTTAGTTTTAACATGTACTTTTATTCATTTATTCAAACTCAGGGCCTTGCGCAAACTGCTGTTACATGTACCTCAGGTGAAGTGGTACTACAAGTATATTAGTTTACCAGGGATTAAAAAATCCTCAAACGACAATTAGATTTTATAAATATATTTCCTTGACAGTCGTAATCCTAAATTAGGGTAAAGTATTAACAAGATGACACGCTCATCAACATCTGCTGCCCTTGAACAAGAAATCAAATTTATCTATACAGGTCACAATTCTATGGAATACAATTACTGCGTATTACTGAGCAACGTTTTGACTAGGCTTGATAATGACTAGAGAAGCCTAGTCGAAATGTCGCTCAGTAATAAGCAGTAATTGTATTCCATAGTTAATTACTAAATGCCATTGTGAAACAATTTATTAAATTTATTTATGGCAACGCAAAAAATATTTTTTGAGAAAGTTCTCATTAGCAAAAGGTACAACAATCCGGTACTATAGAAACAATACATTTTTACATAATTTTTAAATCTTACAGTTGTTCAAATCCATTAAAATCTTAGGAATCCAATGGTCTAAAGAGTTTATTATAGGCTTGTCATGTGAATAAATATCTATCTAAATAATAATTTAAATCAGATTTGAAGCCAGAAAAAAGAACTGCAATAGGTAGATTTATCTCTTACACAAAGCATCTTTAATATTAATATTTACACACATGATGAAGCCTTAAATTCGAAAATGTCAAATCACTTATGTGTGTATGACATGAGCTAAAGTACAAGCAATGCATAAGTTTGATTCGTCACGCACAGTCAAGTGAAAACAAAATCCAGCCCCTGGCAATACAGGCCCACAACACATAAGTGGCCGTTCACCCTGAATAACAACAGACTAGTCTCAATATAAGGGCACACTTGATGATTTGTTGAATAGGATTTCCATAATCAAAACAGTCCCAAGTTAAAGATAATAATAACAAGACCCAAAAAACAACCTTTATTTATTATGGTATGCACAAAGGCTTTTTATGTGCTGGTAAACAACTCTGCCATATTATTACATGTAGTAGGTATTATCAAAGATGCCTTATATAAGATTAAGATAAAAGAGCTGACCGTCCTTGCTACATGTTTAATAGTTCAAAAACAAATAATGAAAAATTTCATTCAAATTACTTTATTCTGAACGAAGTTATGAGTGTTGGAAGTAGCACGGATTGTTTTTTATCGTAGCAACAGTACTGGTACTGGACAACCAAGATTGTCTCGTTTACCCATTTTATCGTCATTGTTAATCTTGCGACGTTCTAATCCATTTAAATCTCTCTCTGTCATACGATATTCTAGGTTTGTCAATAAATGTCTAAATAATTCAGTTTATATAACATTTAAAGCCTAAAGAAAGATCTGCAATAGGCTGATTTAGCTCTTGAGTAATGTATCTTTAAATTATATCAAGTAACAATCCTATAAATTTATCAACAGCGAAAAGTGGCTTCATGAAAATGTCAACATAAGATAATAATCGAAAATTGTTTTGGTATAAGCTTTGAAAATAATGGTTCTCGAAAATTAGAAACAAATGATTCACATACTGACACTATTTTACTTTGTGTATACTAAGAAAAAAGTTCAACATGTAGTATTTAATGAGAATTAACCCTAATGATCTAGATTGCGTAGGAATACCAAATAGAGTTAAAAACACATTCTAGTTATTGTTGATACTTTGAAATCTGATATATTTAACACTCATGGTTCTCACGCACAAAATCTTGCCAAGCACATGTAACCATGCCAATATCATGCCAGCAGCTTTCTACTGACTGGCGGCAGACGCATTTTTGTTAAAAGTGAGAATTATGGGCTAGATGTACATGTACATACCTTGAAAACATTTGGAGCACAATCCGAGTGTTTTGGCAGAACTGAAAGAAAAAAAAAATAAGATAAAAATAACATTTATGATTTATTTAACAGTTGTTTTGTTGGTAAACCAGTTAACACATAAAATAATGTTAGTGTTTATTAGGGGATATTGTTGTTTATTTACATCATGCTAGGCCTCCTTGCTTGGTACGCGTACTAGAAGCCTTTGTAACTCGAGATACACACAAGTTTCAATAATCTCTGAGCGGCATTTAGCGATTGAGCACAATTTATATGGAAAACAATCACTGGTTTATACACATATACAGCACAAGGGTTCAACAAGTTTTCTATTATCATTATCAAGCACAGTGGGAGGAAACTGGTGGACCCTGAGAAAGCCCACGAGGTTGGACAGGCGACTCTACTCCGGGGATTCGAAACCATGCCAGTTGACTCAATGACAGGACTTATGATACAGCGCCATCCACCCCCCACAACACGATTGAAAAGATAATATTATTATTAATAAACTTTAAGGATCAAAGGACTTTCATGAAAATCTGTCAACGGTAAGCATCTTGCAGGGTTTTAGACTTTCTAGCTTAGTTGACAACCCATTTAATTTATCACTTTAAAATAAAATATAAGCCTACAACACAAGCTGTCAGAAATGTCAAAAATATTCAGCCATTGGAAAGACAACTTTAACTAATATAAAGCCAACAAAATGATCAACTTATTAATCATGTATTCTATAATTAGTAACCATTTTTAATGTTATATACTCCCGTAATTTATTATATCTTATCAGACAGAAACGAATATTAATCACATTGGTTGAAAGGTACATGTAGGTTGATCACGACCATCATATCCGAAGCCAAAAATGATTAATACTTTGTGCAATTTTTAACAAATAAGATTTATATAGGAAACTGTAACATGAGTCTAAAAGGAAATCAGTCTATGTCCATAATCAAGGCCAAAAAATCCCTTCGCTTTCAGCTGCATTTCAGTGTCCGGCTTATTTTAGCTGTACATCGTAATTTCATCTAGATGTTTTGGTTATGCCCAAATTTCTCACTTATGATTCAAAACTAAATGTCTCGGTTATCTCCAAATCTAGTACTTATGAACAGGTTATATATGCCTAAGCCACGTCTCAAAAGTTCTAGAAATATGGGTGTTGGTTAATACCATCAGTATGACTTATTTCACAATCGAACATTAAGTTAGCTGTTACGTAGTTCAAGAGACAGTTATAGTCTAATATAAGCTTACACTCCTACTGATCTATAATTTATAATTCACCAATAGAGGTAGATATAATTCTGTTCTTTAACTTGTCCCAGTGATAACCTAAATCTAGTCACTAACATAGCAACATGACCCAGTTATATTTAAACCTACATGACTGGTTCCTACCCTATACAACCTACACAAAGCTTTCATTATCTCAACACTCAACATACTGAAATCCACATAATATATTTATTACATGTATTTTTATTTCAATGGAAAACTGAACTAGCTAACATTTATCATTGCTTTAACTTTACATTTAATATTTGTGTCTAACACGAGATAGTTAGATACATTTATCATCAACACAATAGCGGTCACAACAAATAATGTAAATGAGAACTTTTGAACTAGGTTGGCTAAAAATTCATCCTTATAAGCACATTAAAAAAAAAAACAACAACACAATTCATCTGGAAAACATAAGATAATAATAAGACAACACTTGTCAAAACGTCGTGCTATATGTGTATAACCCAGTGATATTTTTGTTTTGTTTTTTTAAAAATTCATGTTTCAAGTTGCAGAAAACGACCCTATTTCTTAAAATCAACAACACTAAAACTGACCATTGATTGATAAAAAATCCCGACACAGATGAACAATATTTTTCTTCATCAATAGTTTTGATCTCTATACTCTACTCTCCATTAAATACATTAACGGAATCCATCTCCCTTGATTATTGTAACCTTTAACGGATCATCCCTCTTTTAAAATCTAACAAATGTCATACAGGAACTTGGACAGATAAGCCTTCTCATAATTATTGCCAGTTTTGTACTCAGAGTGTGTCATGGAGAACTTGCATAGCGACTGAAGTTATACAAAAGTAGGTATTCAGCAACCCACATATGGCTCAAGTTTAGGTCAAGTGCACACAATGCAGCATAAACAAATATGTACCAGTACCGGTTACTGCATGACATTTTATCTGGAGGCTGTGGGTTAGATTATATAATATACTGAGTGAAGGTTTATTTATTAATATTGATGTAGAATATTTGATAATTCGTGCTTTTAAACCAAGAACCATGAAATCACTGATATTTAACCCAACAAGATCATCACTGACAAAGCTTAATCAATTAATAATCTATTGTATTGTTGATATTCAGAGGATTATTTGCTGATGACGTATAAATCCCCTCCACCCCACCCCCAAAATATGAATGTGTTATAGACCAGGAATCAAATATGACGGCATCAAAGTCATATCAAAAATCAAAGTCTGTTAATCGATGCACAATGGTACAGGAACAGGCATGCCAAGTTTCAGCCAATTGTTCTTGAACTAGAGGATTTTTAAGTATTTTCAAAGAGCGTCGCTTAAGTGAGTAGTGCTTGCGGCCAATTTCAGAATCCAAAACTCCTTATAGATACATGCCTTGGCTTGAAATAATATATCTCCTTACAGTATTTTTAAATACATGTATTTCTTACTTACAAAACTATTCGCAATAAACAGTACTTTTTAGTTTAATATTGATTACTCTTCAAATTAAATGAGTTGGCTTTATTTCTATTTCTCCGCATTTTAACCTTCTTCAACAATGTCATATCATTCTTTTTACAAATTTCTGTAACCTTACTTTTTAAAATTTCATTTTGATTAATTCCACACCAAGACACCTGCAGCCATTAAAGCAAAAATGAAATTCAACACACTTTCTACCATAGAGCTCACTTTATGGGCTGTATACAGTGCAAGCTAGATACTGCCATAAGAGTGGTTTTATGCTCTACTAGAATGTCAATCATTAACAGGGGCCGTCTCAAAACATCACTTCAATAGAGAATCCTATAGCAACAAGGACATTTTATGACTTTGACAATCTAAACATTCTCAGATAAGCCAAACAAATGAAAAGGAAGTTGAATGATTTGTATTTTGGGTTAACAAAACTTAGAAATGAGATCTGGGCATGTCGAAGCTGTAAAGTATAAGAACAATGAGAAGATGAGAATTTATTTCTTAGTTCACACACACCATCATCACATTGTGTAACAACAGGAAAATATTATTCCACCCACACCCAGTGGAGAACAAAGAAAAATGATTCTTACTAAACCTACACAAGGCTCTTCTTTCATTATTTTAATTGTGTCTGTATACATTTACAGTGAACTCAACATGATAAATACATAATACCAGTACATGTATTGAATGATATCTAACTTGATCTGCTATTAAAATATCCATTTTCATATGTCACATACGAACTATCAGTAATAATCGAACCACATCAAAACACGGAACAATATACCGGAACAATATACCGGTAATAGCGTATAAAAATATGCATGTTTTTTCAGTATTCACCTATTTCTTTTATTATATAATACCCATATACATTTTTTTTTATTTACGAGACAGGTCATACATTTTGGAGGCTGAAGACGTTGTTTGTCCGAAATAACCGATATAAACACAACTCTACTTAGCTGAACATACTGATAATAGAAATTTGAAATTTGTTACGTAAAATTGAGAAGAAAAACCAGAGAAACAAAATTGTAATCTAATTAGATAAGAATCTCCTGATCAAAGTATAGGCCTACATGTACATCTACTCACCAGACACAATCCATGATTATTTGATTTATATCTATATAAATGATATCAGACACAAAATGACTTATATATACCAACAGGTAACATGACATCAGGACTATCACAATATTTATAAATAAGTATGGTATATATATATACACACCCCTCATAGATGACAAGCCAAACCCTCAGTTTTATAATCTAAGAATTTTCTAGATTATTCTAGCGTAACTGACAAATAATAGCCAATACAGGTATACTATGACGACAGCCTGTGGTAGACTTTTATGTCATGTACAATGTATACAAGTAAAAATAGGTAGGCAATGAGACATACCCAAACATAATACGGTAATAAATCTATATTTAAATAAAGGCAATATTCCTAGAATAAACCTACGTCAGCTCTACACGTACTGTAGGATATAAAATGGACTAAAATGAAACGTCATAATAATGGCAAAAATATGTCATGATGAAGTAAGCGCGTGACTATATTACTATTTAGGACACCATTTCCCTCCAGACAATAGACATTTTCTTTTTTCTCTCTATATTACAAACTATTCTTGTCTTTTTATGACGAAGATATGCAAATAAAGATGAATCAATTGTTAATTGATAATTTATAATATTCTCAAATTAAATAACTTGGACTGGACATTGCAAGTGCAGACCAAGGAATGTTAAGATGAGATGGCACATTTTTAGCCTTTGCCCTCTTAGACAATCGTAACTTGCTGGAAACAATATGAGAGGCTCTCCCTGTCCCATACTCCTCGCAATGTTTCGTTTCATTAGAGCTAATCCCAGAGAGGGATTTCTCTGGCCATTGCTTCAGGAATATGTTCCTGTCCTGGATGCACCCTTGAGTTAAATTATCACCATTCATTCTCTTTTCTCTTGATCGCAAAATGTAACTCGTATTCTTGAACATAAATTCACCTGGGGCTGGAACCCAGAAGGCCAAGACAGGGTTTTGAATGAGAAATGAAACAGCTAGCCTCTCCATTTAGTTGATTAAGATCAACAACCTAATAAATTCAAATTCTTCAGTTACTATCAATGGGGAACTATCAATATAGCCGACTTTTTCTTAGAATAAACACTGCATTCCAATTACACCCCAATCCACATACATATTTGTACGTATACCCAATCTGATTAAAACACAGATCCTATTTCGTTTCGTTTTTTAATAGTTCAAAATTTTGTTTTACTTGTCTTTACTACACTAGGATCTGGAAGAGTTATCATTGACATGTTCAGGATGATGTGAGGGATTAGCCAATGAAACAGTCTGTTACGGCCAGCTTTTGGCGTGAGCTGAACGGAACTGTGGGTAATCCAATAGAAACATCAATGTTGACTGGTTAATGAAATATCAGACATCATAGGGTCAAAAGCCGTTTGTATGACCTCTGACACGACCCTTCATAACAACTAAGCCATCGAAAGTATAAAAACAAAACGAAATATAGATCTGTATTTTAATCAGATTGATGAACATCGGTACACAGGCTTTTGATTTATTCTACGAATCTACATTGCACACAACACTTGCATTTAAAATGCAATTTAAACCTACACCGGTGCCACAGTGCATCATCTCAAATAATGGATGATCAAAATCAAAGATGTTTTGGGGGTTTTTTTATTTAAGGCAGGTTTGGGAGGTCATCTCCATATGGAAAATTCATCCATCGGGAATTCTATATTCTGCTATTCTGGGTTAGGGTTCCCAAACCACAACCCTTGAGATATATCTAACTCTAATTCCGTATGTTTGAATTTAAGCCTCTTCAACCAGCCTGAAAATGGACTCTTCCCAGAATAAAGCTGTTTGCAAGCAAATTCCTGACCAATAATTAAATCTGATTCATTATGCAGTTTAATCTAATTGGCCTGCCATATTCATTTAATTTACAACTGATAAAAGTTAAATTGATTATGAACACGTATCGTTGACTATGTCTTAATAACATGTAATAGAATACCTTGATAAAGATCAAAGACTCTGTCACACAAGTGACACAGCATAAAAAATCCAGTGTATTTTTTATCTTCTTCAAAATGTCAAAGATCCATGGTACACTGTACATGTGATAGTTATACACTATATTACATGTATATATATGTACCAGTATCTAACTGTGTTAAGATTGGAGCCACTGAGTATATGGTCCTGGGCCCATACAGTATTAACTAAAGATAAAATCCAAATTTTAGTAGATACTTCAATTTTGATTGGCTAAGCACTAAAATTAATCTTATTAAATTACTAAAATTTGGATTTTATTTTAGTTAAAATTTCGTAAAACAGGCCCCTGGGTTTGATCTCGATGTTGGCAAAGAAAGTTCCTCCAGATCTTGCTGTCTGGTGTGCCTGTGCTTCATGACAGAGGGCCTGGGAAGGCAACAAAAAGTGTCTAGTTGCTCGGTTATGTTCATTGGCATGGACAATTAGAATTTGATGAATGAAGAGTAGAATGAACAATGAAATGATTGAGTGCAATTCACAGACATTTGATAATATTTTGGGATTTATTTATGACCAGGTTCCCAGATTTCACAAAGCATTCTCAGACTTTTAAAGTTAAGAATTTACTCAACTTTCAATCAGTCTGAGAATGCTATGTGAACTCAGTGCCAGGTATTTTTTTTTTTCAAATTTCAGGTCAGCAATTAAAAGCTGACCTGTAACCGATTCTGTTTCATTCTATGTGAGTTTACTTTATAAGCGACTGCTCTCCTCAAATACATGTATAAAGACCGACACACAAATCAAAGCCCATATTCTGGTTAACTCAGCCTGCTGTGAGTGTGACACTGTCCCAACTTTCGCATTCTTATATCTTACATCCTAAATAAAACAAGCCAACAGAGAGGCCGACGTCCCTCGCTAAATTGAAAGATAGGTTGTCAGGCAACGAAACATGCACCCACAGCAAGAGTTGTCGCATATTTATTCTTTTGTAGGTAATGGGAGGCATTTACAAGACAATTTCATACAGATCAGAGTATAATTTTCATTGTTTGAGGGTTCACAGGGTTCTACAACTGAAACAAGGGCCTTAACTCTGGAAGTAATTTACAGAAATTGTTGAAATTCGATAGGCTTTTTTTGTTTTACTAATTTAAACAACGCATATAAACTTCATACAGATTGGATGATAACTTTTGCTGTTTGAGCATTCACAAGGTTCAATAAAGTAAAATACATGTACTCATAACTCTAGAAGTAATTAACAGAAATTGCTCAAATTCAACAAGCTTTTTCGTTTCACTAATTTAAATGATGCATATCATTTCCGTACAGATCGGATGCTAACTGTTGTCGTTCCAGTGTTCACAATGTACAACAAAGTGAAACAAGGGTCATCTCATCTGTGCCAAAGAAATTAACGGAAATTATTGAAATTCAAAAGGATTCTTCATCTCACTAATGTTAACAACATATACCAATTTCAAAACAATCAGATGATAAGTGTACCGGTAGTCTGTAGTGTTCACATGAAATTGTGGTCAACGTACGTATGGACCGACAGCAATATACAACCACCTTTCCATGTGGGCGTATAAAACGTAGTATTCATCCTTAGTCAAGGTATTGATGTAATGATATGCCAAGCTTCACCATTCTCACTCAATTAGAATCAAAGTTGTTAAGCTCCAAAGCTCGACCCATCAAATCACGCTTCATTAACCATTGTCATGGTAAGGTTGTACTGATCTCTGAGTTTATGTAATGCAGCTATACATGAACATAAGTTTCAACACTCACACACAATTAGAATCAAAGTTACCAAGCTCAAAAGTCTCGACCAATTAAATTGCTTATAGCTCTGCTTACCCTGAGCAGATAATGCTCATTACTGAACTTGATATAATGAATCTATACCCCAAGTTTCACCCCTCTAACTCAATTGGAATCAAATTGATCATGTCCCAAAACATCAACGCTTTCTGCGTTCAATATTGAACTTAGTCAAGGTACTGATGTACCGGTAATGAAACTATAGGAAAGGTATTGATGTAATGTCAATGATATATATCCAGTTTTATTCTATCTCATTCGATTACATGTATAATCAAAGTTGTTGAGCTACAAAGTCTCGACCAATCAAATTGTTTATTACTCTACTCAACCCGAGCCAAAAATGCTCATTATTGAACATAGTCAAGGTATTGATGTAATGAAACCATAAACCAAGTTTCATCATTCTAGTCTGACTTAATTAGAAGCAAAGTTATCGTGTCCCAAAGCATTGACCAATCAAATTGTGTATCTCTGCTTAGCCTAATAGAAAATGCTCATTATCGAACTAAATCAAGGTACCCAGTATTCAACTAATAAACACCTACATATACACCAAGTTTGAAAATTCTAGCTCAATTAGAAGCAGTTATTGTGTCCCAAAAAGTGTGACAGAGAGATTGAACAATAATAGTCCCCTGCTATCTTCGAAAGGCGGAGGACAAAAAGTCAATTTGTTCTGCCAAATATGTAACAAAGTTGATTGATCACATTAAGGTACATAAATCCATGTCGTAAAACCTTGATATTGTGTAGATCTGATAGGTAGAACAAAATATATTGTTATTGCCAACCATTTTAATCATTCATGTACTGTACCCATACTGTAAAATAAAGTTTTATCGCCCTCTAATCATTTCAAGGTAATAAAATTTAATGATGCATCTCTGGAATTGTTATTAATGTGCTGGTATGACATTATTTCATCCATTTTCGTCTTATTACTGCATATCATTTGCTATCATTACAAGTCTGTATAACGTACATGTAGGTGTTAGAATATGTGACACTATACAGTATTCAATTTCAAAACTTTTTATTTAAATGTCAAATACCAATAGTTTCATATAATTCTAACATTAAAATTGAGAGTCAACTTTTTAGATTGGTATATGGTATTGTTGCTGAAATTCTTCTTGTTAAGTTGCTAACCCAAGTTGGAAAGAGAGAGAGAAATGGGGTTTAAAGTCCACTCGACACAACCAGGTCATTTCGGGACCAACACATGGTTCAATTTTATTTCAATAATTCGCTTGCTCGTAGGGGTCTTTAGCAGTGGGAGGAAACCGGATTGGAAAGAGGGAGAACTGCTCTATCATTAAGTGCAGGAGAACCACATCACACACAACAGTCAAACAGAAAACATGGATAAGGTGCATCACGTATATTAAACACGCACACACACATTGTGAGCTACTAATAATATAGGTACTATCATGTCGTGGGCTGATCTTAAGTGTCCACTCTGTTGTACATGTCTAATTTTGGGTCAAAGTTAGGCTTCACTTTCAAAAATGAAAACAATGAAAATCATGTAAAGGGGAGCTTTTCTAAATACATGTATGTAATTGTGTTATTATAGAGTACTGATACATTATAATTAGTTGTCAAAAGAACTCTCAATGATTGAACATGTAAGAAAACAATCTAGATTTATTCAATCTGTAAATGTGACGCAATCCATCACCAAAGTTGCTGTTAGATATTTTGACTTTCTACTCGATCAACAAAAATGTGAACTCTAATATTAACATAAAAATATTAACAATATTGAGGCAATGTAATTGAAAAATCTAAAATCATTAAACTCAAGTAAGGTTTTACAATGTAATTCTGAAACATGTAGAAGTAGAGGGAACCAGCTGTCCTTTTTCAGACACCCACCTTGTAAAGCACATGATCTGTACTGGATTGGCCTATACTACAAATTTTTAAAAACTACCTGGTAGAGTGTGTAACAAATCTAATTTATATAATATCTCAGAAAATAAACTGTTAAAAATCTTCCATATTTTCTACAATGTACTTTAAGACAGGAAGTTCATTTAGTCTGTTAACACAAGATTAAACATACAGGTCGAATAAAATCCATACTTTGTTGCCATGAAATTTTGTTTTTAACAAGTTAATAATTCAACTTCCTTCATTTTTTTTAAAGATCTCATTTTTCTTGTAATCTAACCAAAATCTTAATTTTCTATCCAAATATGTAAGACAAGAGACACTACTTGACCAATGAATCAGATTTTTTAAGTTTTGAGAGTACTCAAAGCAACCATGTTTTACAGATCAATTCAGAAAATGTGAAATGCTAAACAGAACAGCAAAGCTGTTATTTTTTATTTTTTTTTTTTATTTTTAAGGACATCTGGTCTTTCCTGTAATGTAAGATTGAATTGAAATCTTTGTTTATGACCAAGTTCTGAATACAGCAGTGACATAGTTTATTTGTTTTCATTGTTACTGAAAACTCTTTACATAAACATAAAGAAAATTACCCAGTTCATTCTTTTCTGTAGCTAATCCAATGTAAGGCTAAATTAGTGCATGTAAATTGTACATAGATGATTTGTTCGCGAGACAATGAGAGAAAAATACACATCGACATTCACAGTAGTTGTCTGCCAGATACTGGTATTTTGAGTACACATTATTTGAGACCATGTTCGATAAATCAATGCTCTTTATTCACCACTCCTACCATACTGAATCATGAATTAGGTCCACGGGCCTACCTAACTCAATACCTGTCAAATCAATACAACAGTATATCTCGACCAACAGATGCCAAACATTAGCTCAAGTTATTTCCAGAACTTCTTTAAACTTCTCACATCTTTTCCAAATATGTTTTGATTTTTTTTGGTTTTTTTAATGGAAAGTAACCATAAATCTTTAAGATTTAAAAAAAAGGAAAACAACTCGCTTTCCTTGAAACGACCCCTCCACATCTCAATCAATAAGCTTGTTAGTTTGCCAGGCCTTTTCCAACACTGGGGAAGTTACAAGCTAACGTTTTCAAAGGTACCTCATGTCATATCCAATCACAATAAATCGTACAAATTGATCTGTGTAAATTCATCAAATGACTCCGCAATAATATACTCCACAAAATAAACAAAGAATGGGCATAACCAAGTGGTTTTCCTCATAAATTTACTGGTTGCGACCAGAAACCTCATTTATTATCAGATTGAATAAGTCGATCTCGCGACTAAGGAAGTTACCTTTTCGTGTGTTAAATGAGGTCAAAATACAGTGAGTTTTACTTTGAAAAGGAAGAGATTAATGGGAAAATATATACATATAAGATGGATTTGTAGAAATCTCTATCAGATGTTGAATAGCCACAGCACGCCTAGTATGTTACGCACCAATAAGCCACTCAACTAATACGGCCATTATTGCTACGTCAATCCTTCCCCACCGTCAACCTTGGTAAACACGCTTAGTCATACAAGATAACGGTTTCTTCGTTTTCAATATTCTCTAAATTTGTATATATGGTTAGAAAATTTGTTTAATTATCAAAAAAACATCAAATAAAAGAGACCCACCCAAATAGATAACCCCTAGCAACAACACAAAGTCAACCGAGTTTCTCGTTTCACCACGCACAAATGAAACGACAAAGCAACCATTTTAGAAATGGGCAGGTCCTAACTCGGTCAATCTTTCGTCTACTTTTCGACGCCTAAAAGATCAAAAATAAAGTAATTCTTACCCCCAAAAACCACACGGACAGCGTGGCGGTTGACTACTGTTAGATTCTTCCATCGGCGAAGCCACAAACGCCTAAAATTGGCAATTTTGAGGCAGCTGGACTACTATTGCGAAGGAATGACACTCGATCCAGCTGGTTTATTTTGCATCTGAAATCGAGGCTTTGATTGTGATGATATATCCGGGTCGAAGGTCGTAGGTCACGCAAGGCGAATTATGACATCATAATCGGGATTTCCTAAAGGCTTTAATCTAAAGATAAAAGGGGAAATTATTTATAGAACTTAGCTAAGAAATGCATTTTAGAAAAAAACCCACAAATAACATAAACCTTTCCAGGATGAGGTAAAATGAATGAGTCATAAATTAAAAACAAACAAAATATTTTTTTTTTATTGGTTAACCATTATTATCCAACGGTTTATTAGCCCAGAAGGCTATTGGCCTAACTAAACGGAGTTATCAAGTATTAAAATAATAAAAATAAAAAAAATACAACAAAACCCCACAATATACAAAAAGATAAATTAGATCTACTAGATCTATGCGGAACATTCAAACTTATTAGAGCACTAAAATAGTTATTAATTATTTATTATCAATAATAATTATATTTGTTGATATAATTTTTTTTAAATATTGCCCAGATTGTAAAGGCTCCAAATTATTGAACGATCCGGTTTTAGAAACTTTGTAAGCTTATCCCCAGTAAAGTGGAAAGATAAACTGAGAAATACGGGACTAGTTTTACACTAAGCAGGCACAGGGATTTGGGATTAAATTCAAGAGCGGCAGCATTTATTTATTTTAATAATTCGACAGGACGTGTTCTCGCATGTCAAACCTAACATTAAATTTGTTTGTTGTGTTTTAAACATACAATTAGTGACACGATTCAATGCCGTTACATAATTTATCAGTTTAGACAACAATATGTTATGATCTTCATTGTATGTCCATTGTATTAAATATTAATAAGCTGTACCGGAAATACATCGAGACCCCATCGTCTGCTTGACAACGTACAATAGCTTACCTAGAGACCGTATGTGCAGTTTATAAGCAGGTTTAGCTGTCACCTTTAGAAGGAGATTTTGTTTTTGTATCGCTCTGATCACCAAAATGACGGCAAACAGCATGGGAGCTTTTGGCGCATATAAACACGCTTACAGTAGGTACGTGGAGGAACAAGCAGCACAAGGAAAAAATCCAAATTGTGATAGGCTTATTCCGAATGAAGAAGATGTAGTTACCTGGGTTACTAAGCGATATATACCTACCGATTTACGGTTGTCTGCACCTGTACCAAGACATAAGATCATTACCACGAATTTACCCCAGGTAAATAATACGCCATTGTTCCTGTTCATATTACATGTCTATAGGTTATTAAGTTTTTTAGCGGTTTAGCACGTGAACAATAGAGCAATGTAAGTTCACGGGCCAATGTTACCGTGCGTAACTCATCACTTCGTAATGAGAAAAAATCTTTTTAGAATTAGGCTATCATTTGGCAAATACGGGTAACACGTCCCACTTTTCTGCACCAATGAAGACCGACATACGCAATATCAACGTTTCTTTTACGTGCACGTTTGGACCTTGGTTTTCGCCCCATCCGAACGACTAAACGTCTTTTCATTGCCAGGGAGAAACCAGGTTGCAAAACCCCGAGGAAATATCTCGGGAAAATAAACACAGATCGATTTATGTATTTATGGCATTTAATTTTAATTTACATCCACCCATCTTACGTTAACTATAGGTTATATTTGTTATTTAAAAGCCATTGGTTGTATTTAAAATGTAATTGGGGATTTGAATTTAGCCAGGGCTACTACTACTTCAATTTATTAATTGTTGATTGGCCGGTTAAAAGAAATGGGGTTGGGGATGGCCGAATGGTTAACGCGTACGCTTTGCATCATTAGGTCTGTCATTGAGTCAAATGGCGTGGCTTCGATTCTTCGCCTGTACGTGACAAGGAGTAGGGTCACTTGTCCAACCTCGTGGGTTTTCCCCGGGTCTTTCGGTTTCCTCCCACCGCTAAAGGCCCCTACGCGCAAGCGAATTAATGAAATAAAATTGAACCATATCTGTTAGTCCCAAATGACTTAGTTTGTGGCGAGTGCACGTTACCCCCCCCCCCCCCCCCCCCGGGCCCATAACCAGCTCATAAAATTTGGTGGGGCTACGGAATTTTTTGGAGGGGCCGAGGATGTGGCCGGCTAAAAACGCTCCTAAGAAATCATTATTGTTGGCAAAATATTTTATGGGGGGGTAATTCGATTTTTTTTTGCCCCCCCCCCCCCTGTGGCTACGGGCCCGCCCTCTCTCTCTCTCTCCCTCTTTCTCTCTCTATTTGTTAGAACCCGGGTTCTCATGGCTATATATAGTGATCCCATCAACATTAAAATAAACCAAATTCTCTCTCTTATTTTTATAATTGATTTGCTTTTGTTATATCACAGGTTGAAGACCACTGGATAATAGTCAACGATCCACCTTTAAGGTGTTTTGAAAGAAGAGATGACCGAATTTATTCTTCTCATCCAAGTTCTAGAAGTCAAGAATGGTCGACATTACGGCAGACTTTACCATCTCGAGGAACCATGTTCAAACCGAACCCACCGTGTTGGGGAACTGGACATGGCAGCCCATCAACTACTGCGGATAAACATCCTAAGCGATTTCCAATCATCAACAGCCCGATGACAAGGTTAGTGGGAATGAATGAAATTTGGCAAAGGAAGCTGTATCCTGCCGACCATGGTTATATGGTAACTTTTTCATAATAATTGGGGTCTCTAATAATGTACCTTCTTCGTTAGCTCAGTCGGGGCAGAACTGTAGGAAGTTAAACCCCATTTCATTTTCTAATGTAAAATATATAATGTTCTTGTTCTTCAGATATGTGGATGCCATGCATTTAACAAACAGATTGTTTAAGTTACACTAAAAATGTGCCAGCTAAGAAATAAAGAAAGATGGCAGAATGTTGATCAGGAGATCCAAGATCATGGCTGCAGTTGATGTTTACACCTTTTTGACGGAGTTCAATTTGTCAAATACTTATTTATTCACAATTTAATTATTCAGTATGATGTTTCTGTTACCGTAGTCCAATCGACATTCTTCCATGTACCTGTAAAAACCGATGTATTGCGAATATACATGTATAATACTTGTCCGAATGGTATTTAAAGTGACAAAGCTATTCAAGAGACGACCTCCTTCAAGACCGGTCGCATAATTTCCGTAACCCTTTTTTGTTAATCATTTTATTTTTCATTTTGTGTGAAGCCTGTACCATTACAGGCCCGGGGCCGTAAATCGCAGTGGATGGTTAGCCTACGGCTGGCGCCCGGATCCATTCACTGTTGTTTTTTTCTTGCAATGTCTATCTAGTTTGTCTTGCCTGAAGGTTTGTCTTGTCGGCTTTGTTTTGTTCTGAGGGAAATCATCGAGGAATGCCAAAGAGTATTTGATTATTAAGCTTTCATATGTATTTAGTTTACACCATTATATTTATTTATGTTTTGTTTCACTTTGACTTATAAAATGTTTTCGTTTTGCTTAATCGAAGTTTGTAATCGTATCTGTGCATCTTTATTTATACAGTGCCAATTGTGCGCATGCGACATGTCAAAGAGATATTGCATTATGCAAACAATTTGTCATGGAGACAAAGCTTACAATGTGGGTTGCCGATAACAATTCGAAACGTGATGTTTGCCTACTAACATATATGAGCACACCACTTAAGTCGTGTCTGGATATTCAAGATAACTTTACTGACTTATTCTCGTTTTATCAACAAGCCTTGTGGACACCAAGTTTGTAAATATAGCGCCGATAATTTTTAAAAGTGGCAATATTTTGAAACTAGATTTGTATTATTTTCTTGTACTTAGAGTCTGAAATTAATATCGATATATCCCAATGTCACCAAATTATGCATTGACTCTTTAAAATCTGTTCCTATTAAACAGAATATTGTTAAGTAGTTAGTCATTGTTAACACGCCATAATACCTATGACATTCACAAGGTGTGAAATGTTTTGCAAACGGTATCACAGTTTTTTGTCATGAATTAATATCTTAAAAAAATTGACACTCGCTGCGATAAACTAGTAGGCAATAATAAATTCCTGATATACTATAGCAATGTACGACACGCCCTAGTTCCATAATGACGTCAGTCATAAGTGTCGTATTGAAATTGACACGGGCTGCGATAAACTATAGTGTCATATATTTCTGAGCGGGGGTTGGATGGACGGATGGTTAGCACGTGCGCGCTGTATCATAAGGCCTGCCATTTAGTCAACTGGCGTGTTTTCGAATCCCCGACTGTACGTGACAAGGAGTAGGTTTGCTTGTCCAACCTCGTGGGTTTTCTCCGGATCCCCCGGTTTCCTCTCACTGCTAAAAGAGCCCTACGCGCAAGCGAATTATTGAAATAAAATTAAACCATATGTTAGTCCCGAAATAACCTAGCCAGTGTCGAGTGGACGTTGAACCCCATTTCTCTCTCACTACATATTTCTGAGCTTATATATATTATTATGTAAAAACCATTCAAGGTGAAAATCAATAAGTGTGTTATAACTGTATATTATTATGACCATAGAATATATTGTAATCAACAAGTAGGTAAACACTGGATAACTATGTATTATTGTATAAACCCTTTATTGCACGTGTATGGTCTACTTGGAATCTATAGTTATCTCTTGAGAATTAATCGTAAAAGGCTGTTTAAACGTAATGGAACCTTTATGTTTGCCACAATTTATCAGTAGACGTTGCCGGAAAAATGGGGTTTTCCACTGTAGGTCTTCTTATACTCTCTGCGTAATGGCTTTAGGGACGCTTGATGGTGGAAAATGAGCAGGAACTGAATTTAATTACGATTATCCAGCCAGGACGGCGATGCCAGACCGACGTCCTAGAGAGCATTTAACGTCATCGCCATACCTGTAACCAGCCAGTATTGAAAATCAAGGTTGTAATGTACCTATATGTAACCAAACAGTATTGTTATTTTATTCTACATTTTTAGACCAACCCAGTATTACTTCATATATATGTTTGTTACTTTTGTTTTTTATTTAATTTTTATCATGAAATAAACTTTTCATAAATATTTATCTCTGTTTCTATATAGTCGTGGTGCGGGTGCCTTGATGATGGTACGATACTGACTTCATATTATTTAAATTAATTACGTTTTAAATGTAAGACAGCAACGATCCGCAATGTGGTTCGTATGGTTAATATAAATCCGGGTGGTACCTTGCCAGGGCAGTGGGATTTCCACCTGCTGTTGGAACTGTTTGATAAATTTGACTCACAGCAAGGTTTTGAAAAATGTGACAGGACGAGTAGCTTTAATCTGAAATTGGGCTACTTAAACCATGGACTTAGACAATATAAGGTTCATGCATGCTTAAACAGTTCTATCCCCAAACCGGAAAAGTTGCTCAAGCTGAGTTTCAGGAAGATGGCTGTCCACACGTCCTTGCTACTGTAATTATTATTGTGTGATTCCATGGTGACAGACCAAAATGAAATGGAATGGGGTTGAACGTCCTACAATTTGCTGCGATTGGGCTAATGAAATTTTGACCGGACAGCGGCATTGCGGGCTACTTTTTTTTATCAAATTCCAACTGTCATGGAAAAGCCAACGTGTGCACAGGACCTTGGGTTTTCGTTCCACCCGAACGACTAGGCCCTCTGTCCTGTACCACCGCCAAGGCGAAACTGCGCCGGAAAATCCCGAGGATCTTTCTCGGGCAACACCGGGAGCGAAGCCAAGACTCCCTGGTTAGCGAGCCAGCGTCTGACCCACTGAGTCACGACATGATAACATTTTTAAATAAAAATGGTTGAAATGGTACCACACATCGTAATTATTAACGGCTGTAACATATTAAGCAATGAAGCAATAACATGGGAGCTATGCAGAAATACTATAAGAGAAGGTAAGGGGGGGGGGGGGGATGTGGATCTTGAGTTGAATTCGCTCCGGTAAAACACAAACACACGCAGTTACATTCGTTTCTAATGAATTAAAGGAAAAATATATGGCTATGTAAAAAAAGGGGTTGGTTAGCCGGCATGACAAACTAGGCGATATGAAATGTTGGAGAGAAAATTGCGTGGGGGTAGTGGTTGGAGGGGCGGGTGCTTTCAAACAACCCGTTTCTTTTGGCGCTGGATTACTAACTTGGTTAGATACTTACCGAGAATGTTCACCGGGATTTCCTAGCGTAGTTTCCCCTTGTCAGTGAGACAGGACTGGGGGGGGGGGGGGGTCTTAGCAAGGACACCGTCTAGTCGTTCGAGTGGGACGAAATACTGAGGTCCCGTACGCGCCCACACATTACGTGCACGTAAAAAAACCATTGGCAGTTGAAATTCAATTGCTGCCCAGCCAAACTGTTTCTGATATGCCCGTGTTCATTAGCACGGTTGGTACGGAAGGTAGGACGTTAAGCCCCATTTCATTCAGGCATTATTTTGGATTCGCCACGCTAAAATGAAATGCAATATTTTAATTTGATTTCTTTATTCTTATTTATCTTATAACTTTCAAAATACTGTGCACAGAATGTGAGAGATGGCCTCTTAACCTACTCGCTCCTTTTAGAGATAGAGAGAGAGAGAAATGAGATTTAACGTCCACTAGACACAAACTAGGCCATTTCGGGACTAACATAAGGTTTTTAATTTTATTTCAATAATTCGCTTGCGCGTAGGGATCTTTAACAGTGGGAGGAAACCGGAGGACCCGGAGAAAACCCACGAGGATGGACAGGCGATCCTACTCCTTGTCACGTACAACCGGGGATTCGAAACCACACCTGTTGACTCAATGACAGGCCTTATGATACAGCGCGCGCACGTGCTTAACATTCGGCCATCCACCCCCCCCCCCTTTTTAGAGATACGCAAACACACAGAATTTGAACTAAAAATGTTTTAATAATAATTTATAAGATAAAGCTATAAAAATGACTATTATTGTTCATTTTGCTTTGATGATCTCCTTTTCTCAGTGAATAAAAACTTTAGAATTAAAACCTGACCGAAGCCCGTAGATACAATAATAATAGTCTGAAACACGGACCACCACATAACTCTCTGTCCTAAATTTTCTCCAAGATGGCGCCCAATGGCTTCTTTTAAACGATATATTCTCTGGAAATCCACAACAGCCGTCATATATTCATTGATGTTATCCATTGAAGTTTCGGAAGCGGACTTCACTGTAGGAACTTTTAAACCCAATTGTCCGGATAACGATTTCACATTTTTCGGACGAATGCTAAAGAAGATGACTTTATGACTAATTGTTGAGAATTCATTACTAAAACAAAATTTGAACTCTCCATTTTGTGGTTCGAGCTCAAAGGTATCGAACTGCTTCTGTCTTTGTTTGTAAAGTATTTTCCCATTTGGTGAAATAACTTTTGCATCAACATCCAATTTCCCGCCACGAATGACTTTGTACTCGAAGATTATCTCTTGCGATTCATCGTATATCTCTGAAAAACACGTCTTGGCGTTATCTTCCAGTTCGAAGGTGTAATCATAACCTACTCCTAACGCCAATTCAAGATAAGTCACACATAACAGCACCACTGATAAATATAAATTCCTCGAATACAGCATTGTCCTATTCTCTGGGTTTGTATCATTCAAAATTTCGACTAGACCCTCGTTTCTGGGAAGCTAATTTGTCGGCATCCAAATATATCAGCCACACCTGTAGTCTTGAAGAAGTTTAAACTTTTCTCTGAACACGTAGCTCTGGATCGATTAGGAAACTAAGAATAAATTTCTACCTTGGTATTATTTTTAAATCCACGCAGGCAGTGTATTTGTATTTGTATTGATATTTTATGGTTAGCTGCGAGTCACTGGCCAATGAAACTCGCGGGAAATGTTGTGGTTCGATTTCCCGCGGCACCAGCTGGTAAATGGAGGATCAAATAATCTTTAAGAATTTGTCCTTTATTCTTACTTCTTATCACGACTGTGGAAGCAGACGTTAAACACGAATCAGTGAAATAAACAATGAACCGGGATAATTTGTCCTTTATTGTTGTTTTATCACGAGTGTGGAAACAGGCGTTAAACATCAGCTAGGATATAGTCAAATGAATAAACGAATTAAATGGGGTTTAACATCTTACTTTTCTGCACCAACTGGGATATTGAATGACCTGGGCACACTCATCTTCAATAGAAAGCTTGATCTCGTCTTAACTACATCTTAAACTCGCGGTCCTTGCTCCATGGGGCACACGCAATACAGTGTGCTATAGGAAAGTTTTCACCTGATAGTACATTATTAAAATTATTATGTATTTTTACCTTTTGTTAAACATGCATTATGCAAGAGCAAAATCTGCTTATTACAAGTCTTTCTTTAGGCCTGAAATGTTATCTAAATTATCAATTAGACATTAATTAACTTATCCAGACCATAATAAACTCTCGATGTCAAGGCTAGCCTTCGATGTTGGCTGGATTAGATTCCTATATGCCGCTAACGTCCGTTGATAATTAAATCAATAAAAGTGGATAATCGAGACTAAGCTGTTTATAATAATGATTTTAGTAATGATGACCGAGACTATGCCAAAATTTCACCCGCTTCTTTCTCGGCTCATAGTAGCTCAATTTGACAGAAATTTTCAGCAAATTACCTTTACACTATCTAGTTTTTAACTATTATAGTGAGAACTGCCATCTCGTTATCTTATCTCCCATAATGTATCTTTAACTGGCAGAAAGATTGCCATCGTAATAACTGTATTTTAACATTGCATGTTATTTCACAGTATGTAATGTAACTTTACCTCTAGTTATTATACATCCAAGGTAAATCTGTAAACGGATGTTAATTTACATAAATTGGTACAATAACAACACAACACAGTTTATTACATAAATTGGTACAATAACAACACAACACGGTTTATTACATAAATTGGTACAATAACAACACAACACAGTTTA
The DNA here is from genome assembly GCF_932274485.2 of Patella vulgata. Taxonomy (NCBI): domain Eukaryota; kingdom Metazoa; phylum Mollusca; class Gastropoda; family Patellidae; genus Patella; species Patella vulgata. Next base: position 11,047,582 of record NC_065883.2, read on the forward strand.
TTACATAAATTGGTACAATAACAACACAACACAGTTTATTACATAAATTGGTACAATAACAACACAACACAGTTTATTACAACAACACAACACAGTTTATTACATAAATTGGTACAATAACAACACAACACAGTTTATATGGAAATACAATCACTTGTTTATAAGTATAGCACGACGTTTCGACAAGTATTTTCTTATCGTTATCAAGCACAAATGCCACTCAAGGATTATGGTACAATAACATTTAAAAAAAAAAACGTGTATTTTGACAGAGTTTATGTAATAATACCTCATTACTATTGTAGAATTACTTATAAACCTATAACGGTAAATCTCTTTGATCTTTGCGGTATATTCTGGAGCAACTTTGAATATATAAAGGGGAATTTGAGGTTATTCTTCTGATAGTTTGTCTTTAAACCTGTAAGGAGTTATTCTTCCATGGTAGGTTTTTATTTTCCATAAGAAAATGATATAGGGGTTTTCTTATTGGAGTTCTGGGATATTCTAATTTTACGTACATGTAAACATAGACGGTTTATAAGCAAGATAAAGTCCTCGGTTATGCTGGGGAAGAAAGACTTCAGAAAAAAAAACATCGGAATGAAAAACCTCGGTCTACCGAACTCGGTTTTTCTTCTCGGGTTATTTTCTTCAGTCTTTCTTTCCCCAGCATATTATAACCCCAGTCTCCCTACACATATTATGTAATTTGCCAAGGTAAAATTACTAAAAGAAATGTGTTTGTCCCTGCTTTGCTAATTAGTCCTAGGTTCGATCCTGGCGAACACAGACAGTTTGGCGGACTTTTCAGCCGAGCATGTAAAGAAAATCCTACTGTTCTGTTCCTTACAATGGAAAGAGTAGGTGGAATGACACCGTACATAATGTCCCACCCACACAACCCAATGTATGGCCTGTCTTTGTTAGCCAGTTTAGTGCATTCAGATTTTGAATAATCTATTTCTCGAAAATGGATCGTCTAAACTGACTGACAGAACAGTAAGTATTCGATATGTGGTCAAAGGGAATAACCGACGTGACCACTATTTGACAGTAAATTTACAATTCTCTGTAAAAATAATATTTCAGATGGCAATTCTGTTAATATAATGTTTACATAATGTAAACTGACATATGGTTGTATTTCTACATTAAATCTGATGTAATCTTGCATAAGCCTTGTATTCATATGCATTTACATCCTTTTAAATTAAGTTAACAAACCATGTGATATTACAAATCGGACACTGTATTTTAAACATACATTATGCAAGAGATAAATCTGCCTATTGCAGGCCTTTCTTTAGGCCTGAAACGTTATCAAAGTTATTAATTAGACATTAATTAACTTATCCAGACCATAATCAACTCTCGATGGCATCGCTATCCGGCGATGTTTATTGGATTAGGTTCCGATTTCCCGTTCGACTTCCATTCATGATTTAATGTTTTTTATCGTACGGACTTTATTAATGATGATCGAGGCTAGACCCCAAATTCAATCGCTAAATACTCGGTTCAGGGTGGATCAATTTGACTGAAATTTTCAGCAAATTCCCTTTACATTATCTAGTTTTTAACTATTATAGTGAGAACTACCAGCTCTTTATCTAATCTCCATCTCCCATAATGTATCTTTAACAAACCATGTGATATTACAAATCGGACACTGTATTTTAAGTTTTCTTATAACTGTAAATATACATATAATTTTAACAGTGCTATAAATTCTCAACTGGCGGGGTTTCGATTCCCCGCTTGTACGTGACAAGGAGTAGGGTCGCCTGTTCAACCTCGTGGGTTTTCTCCGGGTCCTCCGGTTTCCTCCCACTGCTAAATACCTAGGCGCAAGCAAATTATGGAAATAAAAAAATTAAACCATATGTTAGTCCCGAAATGATTTAGTTTGTGTCGAGTGGACGTTAAACCCCATCTCTCTCTCTCTCTCTCTCTCTCTCTCTCTCTCGCTATTGAATTCAAACGGTCAAGGGTTACTTTAGTGTCAGCGCCTTACTCACTGAGCCACCGCAAGTCAGTTAACCAGTTGTCCTTTATCAAAATAATCTCACGCATAAATCCTCTATGTGATCAGAATTCTCCAGACCCGATCAATGACTTATCAGAAATCCGTGCAGAACAATATATAGTGGGGCTATTCTCACTTCAACTCTATTGTATACAGAATTCATACCTTGGCTTATTGAAAACTATATATGGACCAACAATTAATTCTTTTCTTTAAACATTATTGCTGACAGCAACACTGACAATGAAATGAAATAAAATGGGGTTTAACGTCCTACTGTTCTGCTCCGACTGGGCTTATGAGGACGGGTGACACGTACTAGTGTGCTATGAGGGAAATTTTGCCCGGGCAGCGGCACTTTAAACTACTCATATATCAATTCCAACTGTCAAGGGATCATTTACGTGCACGCAAATGTATACACGGGACCTCGGTTTTTCGTCTCATCCGAATGACTAGACAGCTGTCCTTGTCAGGCCCTCCGCCCTGACCACTGACAAGGGGAAACCACGTTGGAAAGACAGCAACACGGACGTTCATTTTTGGAATAATATAAAGTTAAGAAGTGGTGGTGGGTTTTTGATGTTGAAGTCCCGTTTGAGTCTGTGTCATTCAACAGTTTTATCTGCGCTAAATAAGCGATGATTTATTATAATACTTCTTGCAGCAGATTCCATAAAATAAACTCTACAAATCCTTATTGGTTAATTATTTGATTTCAGTTGATGTTAATTCGGTGGTCGTTATTTTTTTTAGGAGAAACTTTGTGTCAGAAAGTGGGCTTTTATGGTGATGGCAGTCTGGTTTGAGGGGGGGGGGGGGCTTTCAGCAGTCGGGACACAATTTTATTTACCAGGACATATGTATTGTGTTTAGTTAGGTTGGGAGTAGGGGCTTCAAGGATCTCTCCGGACAGCACAATCTCTAGCTTGGCCAGTAGGGTCCGACGAATCGCCACTGGCCCCTTTATTATTGAACAAATAAATTTCCATTTATCATTGAACTGAACAAAATATTCAGATATTGGAGCAATATTCATTTAAAATGTACACATTGCTTCGACACGCACGATAAACACTCGAACATTTTTTGTTGATACAGAAGCATAGAAAGTGGGTTAAGTAGTCTGCCTACATAACAGGTTGTCCGTTCACGTTCTTTTAAATTCGTACCTCTATTGAACAGTCCGGTCTACACACAATCAGCCCGATTTCAGCCAAATTGTATTAATACAGCTACCTGTCATTAACGGCCATTAAAGGTGCGTTATGCAAGAGAAAGGTCTGCCTGTTGTAGATCTTTTTTTTTTGGCTTGTTTAGCACGCGCGCGCAGTATCATACGGTATATCATTGAGTCAACTGGCGGGGTTTCGATGCCCCGGTTGTACGTGACAAGGAGTAGTCCAACCTCGTGGGTTTTCTCCGAGTCCTCCGGTTTCCCCCCACTGCTAAAGACCCCTACGCACAAGCTAATTATTGAAATAAAAGTGAACCATGTGTTAGTCCTGAAATGACCTAGTTTGTGTCGAGTGGACGTTAAACCCCATCATCAGGTGGCTGAGATATGAAATGGATTACGACAACGGCGCCATAAAATAGTTTAACGTTCAAATGGAAAATCGCGACTTAGATATTATCGTAGATATATATATATGGTAATTGACAATCGAGACTAAATTTTACGCTATATCTGGTCAAAACTTCAACCATTCATAACTTCACTCAGCATAAAGTAATTTGACTGAAATTTCATTATCTATTTTTGAACTATTATTATAGCAAGGACGACCAGCTCTTTACATAAATTTTACATAATTCGCTGGCTTCGAGTAAAAGAATCCTTGACAGTTGGAATTTCACTGCATGTCGTACGCTGCATGCATGCATCTCTTCATTACGGGATTTTCCGGCATGGTTTCTCCTTGTCAGTGGTGTAGGGCAGAGGGTCTGACAAGGGACGAAAAACCGGGGCTCCGTATACACATTGGCTTGCATGTAACAGATCCCTTGACAGTTGGAACTCGATTAAAGAGTAGGCCGTAGTGCCACTGTCCAAGCAAAATTTCCATCATAGCACACTGTATGGCAAATGCCCGTCTTCATTAGCCCAGTCGAGGCCAAACAGCTAGTAGAACGTTAAACACCATTTCATTTCATGTTTTCATTATCCCAGTCGGTGCAGACAAGTTGGAATTCCGGCACGAGGCCTGTGGCCCCCCCCCCCCAGTCCGTCCCTGTTACCAATAGCGATGACCACCACATTAAAACCAATTGATTTTATCCATTTGGGTGGGGTGCAAAAACTCAAGGGGCGCAAAAGCTCTGAACCCATGACGCATAGTGCGTCACATCTTCAATAGAAGGCTAGATCTCGCTTAAAACTCCGTACATTTTATCTGTAAGTTGTAAATCTCGCGGTCGTTGCTTCTTCAAGAACATGAGTGCGTCATTGGGTCCCGTTCTGTACGGTGTGTACCGAGTGTCCTGCTCGACAGATTGTCGTCGACTAGAAATTTAGGCTGACAAAAAATCCTTCTACTTTTATTCGTGTTCGCGAAAGAAGGATCCAATATGAAGAAGTGACCATGGACGGGGGGGATGATACAAGGGGGATAACTCTTCAGGGACTAGGGTTTGGCCATGCTTACTATGTGTACAAGCTGATAAAACAATATATGAGTAGGTAGGATTGTAAATAAAATTGATGCAAGACGCACAGAATATTTGCATAAAGTATGACCCAGACATTAACTTTTAACAGAAATTTAATCCGTTATTTTATGACTCAATAGCCGAGAATTAAAGATTGTGAAATCAGCGTGACTTATCGCAAACCCAAGCCACCCCGTAATACGCCTTATACCGTTAATCAACGTCATGACTAACTGAAGTTTTAATGAAAAACCCAAATAATAACAGTACAGGGATACGTGATGGTAAATCGTGAAAGACAATAAATAGGCCTACGGCTTATTATAGTAGCTTCTTTATGCAGCATACTTATGATAAGTTGTCGATACTAAAGTAGAGAAAGTCACAATGGCATTTAATTACACCCGTTGACCCGTGATGCGTGAAGGGCATGGTGGTGGACGAGTGTATTATATAAATATAATGTACATATATTTGATTTATTCAAATAATGTAAATGTAAAAATAAAATCAAGTTTTATAACCCGTGAAAAATATTCTAAAATCTGGATAAGCTATAATATAAAGAAAATTTTTGAAATAAAATCTTCCAATACACAGGAACATGTTAGAATTCCCCATTTGCTATTACAACCGAACTACCCAAATGCCAATATAAATAAAAGGCGACTTGACATTTTCCTTGATGAAAAACATATATTGTTTGACCAGAATACAAAAAATACACATTTTCGTCATTTTATCGGTCATTATTTTTTTTTACCCATTGCCAAAATGGACTGTTCTCAAATTTTAATGTAGTCGTGATTGACCAGTCTGAACACTATTGATTTTACATGGAGACTGGGTGTTCGAGTGTTAATTTCAGTCAACTCCATATAACGGACTTGTTGATACCGGCCCGTGAGTAATAAATTGTATATTGGGTGTTTGTATGTAGGAGGCCTATACTTTACTACTACAGTCTAAACAACTCTCTTATCAATCACATCTCTGGTTCTTGAAAGCCGGTGATTCCCTTGGTTCGGAACTCAGCTGTCAAGGATGAATTTCTTCTCTAAAGGAACGAAGACTGTCAAGACATTTTTTTCTGATGGAATAAATCCACCGCGAAGCGAAACCAAGACCACCAGTTATGGTGGCGAGGATGGAGAGATACAGCAAACCAATCAACCCAAACAATACTCGTTTGGCAGTAGCTCTGGACCGAATTTTGGATTCGGAAGTGACGGAACATTCAATTTGGGTTTTGGGGGTAAATCTATGGGATTTAAGATCGGCGGCGGCGGAGGAGGAGGTGGACTGCCTTTCAAATTCACAGGATTCGGTTCCAGAGGAGCATTCGGCGACGGCCGGCAATCTATCGGTGGCAGGCCTTCACGTGCTGCCAGGGAAAACCCTTTTGCCGGTGTAGTAAACCAGAGTTACGATGCAAATAAGAAGAAATGTCTGGAAGAAGGAATATTGTTTGAAGATCCAGAGTTTGAAGCTGTCGACGATTCCATTTTCTTCAGTAAATCCCCCAACCGTGCCTTTGAATGGTTGCGTCCTAAGGTAAGTTATGCAGATAATTGTTCAACCCCTCCCACTAAGTGTGCAATAAACGTTATAACATACGAGAATCAGTCAATAACTGCAACATTGTAGCACTATGTGTATTCCTCAGTACACACCATCCATGCATACACACAGTAAAACTGAAACATTTTAACACACATGTATGGGCGTGGTCGTGTATAACTTTCGGCAGCTCAGTTGAAGCCAGGTATTTTGGTTTACCGAAGTTCAAGGATGATGGAAGGCCACAAACATTCAGTTTTAATGATGCGTTGAAGAAAGGACATTTTTGTGACATGACAAATATTTTGAAGAAATGTACTGATTTCATACAATAATGACAAGGACCTAAAATATATTCATTTAAAGCCAATGTCCCTATATTAATGATTGACAACAGCTAGGAGAAAACAACACAAGCATTTGATCATGTGGGTGGTTGGGATGGAAGTACTGCCTGCTCTAGGGGTATTCCCCGAGCTTAATGCAGGGTATACTGTAACCCCCAATTTATTTCATTTCTATTAATTATATTTTCCACAGAAGATACACAAAAATTATAGACTTTTAAGTACAATAAATGAAGAATATTTATGAACAATGTGTAAAGTATGCTGACAACAGTAAAGAAAAAGTAGAGTGTGGGGGTATCAAAGAAAGTGACTTCTATTTACACTATAGTCATATCTAAGAAGGGGATATTGGGATTTGATTGACAGGGCTTGTGATATATGGTGTAATATACCACAGTAAGGGTGTCAATAGTGATATTAGGTCATTTGATAAATGGTTTAATAACCACAATCTTAATCTTTACATGTGTGTATATATCTGTTCGGGATTTACTGCTATACATGTACATTAGTTCAGCTCTGAACGTAGGTCTCATAACCTCGCCCTGTACGTTCAGGAACCGTCCTATTGAATCCATGTCAAAAAAGTTTCGATTCCCAGTCAATTTTACTGGGCACCTTTTCACTGCTAAACGGTCGCGTGTCACTCCCTGCGAACGCCTGTACAATGTAAAGGAACATTATAGTGAGAAAATAAGACCTTGCTTACCTCGCTAGAGTCAGTATGTGCGACACAACATGCTTTTGAAATACGTCTCTTGCTAAACAGCCTGGCGGAAGCCATTGAAATCTAAATATAGGGTTAAACTAGGGCCGCCCTGAAATTCAGGGTATAAGGGTCTTGCTGAGGAAAAGAGTTAGAGAGAGAGAGATGGGGGTTAATGTTCACTCAACACAAACTAGGTAATTTCGAGACTAACATATGGTTCAGTTTTGTTTCAATAATTTGCTTGCGCGTAGAGTCTTTAGCCGTGGGAGGGAATAGGAGGACCGAGAGAAAACCCACGAGGTTAGACAGACGACCCTACTCCTTGTCACATACAGCCGGGGAATCGAAACCATGCCAGCAGACCTTATGATACAATGTGCACACGCTAACCATTCGGCCATCCAAGTGCCCTTGCTGAGGAAAGCTATAATTCAAAGACCTTGAAAGTCAAATAATTATTCACATCAAAATAAAAACAGTACAGTTATGTAAGACCTGGTTTTTGGAGAATTTATATGGAAAAAAGTGCCAAAGTGTCATTTACAGGATGGATGCCAACCTGGTCCGCTATTATTCTGGCCCTCTTCCAGTACTCCAGAATATTCTTTTAAAAAAAGTTTTAGAAACTTTATGCAGAATGCGGCAGAAGGCCAATAATAACAGATATTAAACTGCTTTGGACCATACATAATAGGAACAAGATGGTCTCTTCAAAAGAGTTTTTAGTTCTTAAAGATGGGTTCCCAGAAAAGTATTTATCAGGTGGTTATTTCCAATAAAAGTATGGCAAGTAGAGATATATGGAAATTGGAAATTTGGTATATATGGAAAGGAGAGATATCCAATCTTACTAGAAAAATACTGGATTCCCCGAAAAACACTCATGGAGCGTATACAGGATAAAAATTTTAGGGTTCCCCTAATCAACAGTCTGACCATTAGGTATTTCTGCACGCGTGATGTCAAAGGTCACACGCGAACATTTGATAAACTTTATGAAGAGTTAGACGTACAACACTTTCTGAGATAAAAATGACGGAAAAAGACGCGGGTATTGGATAATCTGAGAATTTATTAGGATTCGATATTTGTAATAAATAGTAAGCGATTAAAGACAACATCGTCTTATGTGTGCAATGAATTTTCCCCTGACTTCCAAGAGAGGTAAGTCCCGTGACGTAAACATGACCTGGTTTGATCAAATTTTTATAGCAGGACATTCCTTCGCAATTACAATGTTTGAGAAGGATTTGAAGCAAAGTTCTGACAAATTAATTAGTTTGAATATGTTTTTAGTCCATATATACCATTAAATCACCCAGTTTGTACGCGGGAATCCATCTTTAAGAAGATTTGAAATTTAAAAAAAAACAAACGAAAAACACTATCCCTCACTACAAATAATTCATGTCAGGACTAACATAGATCTTATTGCCTTAAAAATGCTTTTTGTAAGAGCTAAATCTGCCAATTGCAGGTCTTTTTTCTGGCTTCAAATGTTTTATAAACTATTTAGACATTTATTCTCATGACAAGTCCATAAACGACTCTCTAGATCCTCAGATGACTTAGGTATTGAATGGATTAAACCATGTCTGTCATATTTTGGTTGAAATGGAAATGAAATGAAGACTTTGTTTATTGCAATGGTATTTGACGATCAAGGCTACTGACGCTATTTCTTGCCAGAACTTCAAACATTCATAAAATCGCTCAGAATAAATTTGATTGAAATTTTCAAAGTATTCATTTATCATTATCAATTTTTGAACTATTATAGCAAGTATGTCCAGCTCTTTATATAAATCTTACATAATGTATCTTTATCTTGTAAAGACTGGTAGTGGTTCCAAAGTTGGTTGACTGTATGGTCTTACCCGTGTACATTAGTGCAGGGTATGGGTTTTCTCAGAGTCCTTAGGTTTCCTCCCACTGCTAAAGACCCCTACATGCAAGCTTCTTATTAAAAGAAAGTTGAACCATATGTTAGTCCAAAAATGAGTTTTTTTGTGTTGGGTGGACTTTAAACCCCATTTCTCTTTCTCTCTTGAAGTGGTTCTATTCAGCCTTGTACTAGGAGTATACAGGTCACAATTCTATGGAATACAATTGCTGCTTATTACTGAGCGACTTTCAGCTAGGAGATCTAGGTGGGGTATCAATGTTAGTTAAGAAATGACCTAGTTTATGTCAAGTGGACATTAAACTCTCTCTCTCTCTCTCACTCTCTCTCTCTGGCAATGGTTCAGCCTGGTACTAGGAGATCTAGGAGTATCTATGTTTACCTAGAGAACTAATACCATGATAAGACCAGAGTCAGACTAACACTACCTTCCAAACTATGTCAATACACTGCCTGATTCCTGTTACCTTGACAACACATGGTACCAATCTCCTATATTATTATTACTACCATATATTTGAATACATATATGACAAAAATATTGCACAGTACACAGAAATTATGATTTATTTGTACCCAGTAGACTGTTGTTGTTTATCCGATCTGGTTTAGGCCGTAAATGTCAACTACATAATAGGCCTATTAAACTTCAAACCATTACACAGTATTTGTACACATCCACGTTTTCCGTTACTTGTTAAATTGGGCTGATTCTACGGATCGTTTAATATTTAGAATGATTATACATTTATTTATGTCAGTTACGGTTTGTGCCACGGAACAAATTATATGGATGATTTTGTGTTGTAGATATTTTAATGTGGTAGTGCATGCATATGGCTGTCATCTCTTTCTGTCCATCATTTGTTCCCCCTGATGGCTCCTATAATCCATATATCTCTGTGAAATTGATATGGGTAAGGGAGAGAGAGAAATGGCATTTAATGTCCACTCGACACAAACTAGGTCATTTCAGGACTAACATATTGTTAAATTTTGATTTCAATATTGCGCATAGGGGTCTTTAGTAGTCGGAGGAAACCGGAGAAAACACACAAGGTTGAACAGGCGACTCAACTCTTTTTCACGTACATGTACAACCAGGGAATCGAAACAACACCAGTTGACTCAACATTGAAATGAATAAGTCTATAGAATTTCAATATTTTTCAATAATCACCATTTTGTTACAAAATCGTTGAATGGCAAGCCATGTTTTTATATTCTGATGGTTGAAAATGAAACGTATATAGAAAGATTATACATGTATTTGTTATCTATGTTATTTCTTCCTTCATTGACACTTGAGAAAAGGTGTGACTTGTTATAAGAGGCAGAAAATATTTATATTTTTATATAACACACCATTATACTTGACTACCATATCATATGTGTAATAAATGTTAATGAACAATTTCATGTTGACAGCCATTTTCTGGCAGCTTGTCCAAGGTCTTTGTCTAACTAGAATACAGTATTGTTTTGATATTTTGCAATGTAATACAGAAATGAAATGAAATGAAATGGGGTTTAACGTCCTACTTTTCTGCCCCGTACTGGGCTAATGAAGATGAGCATACGCCATACAGTGTGCTATGAGGGAAATTTTGCCCAGACAGCGGCACTATGGCCTACTCTTATATCTAATTCAAACTATCAAGGGATCTTTTATGTGCACGCCAATGTGTACACGGGACCTCGGTTTTTCGTTCAATCCGAATGACTCGACAGCTGTCCTAGTCAGGCCCTCCGTCCTGCATCACTGACAAGGGGGAACCTACACAGATTGTGGTTTAATGCATGCCCATTAAATCATAAGATCTGTCATTAAGTCATGTGGCATGGTTTCGATTTCCTGCTTGTACAATATGACAATGCGTAGTGTCACCTGTCCAACCTCGTGAGTTCTTTCTGGGTCCTTCGGTTTCCAATGTCTCTGTCTGTTTCTCTCTCTTTCTCTCTCTCTCTCTCTCTCTCTCTCTTACATATATACATGTAACTCTGTGTGAGTTTCGATTTGGCAAATGTCGAGAATGAGAATGAGCAGTGCCAATTTAATTATCCTTGTGTATATTACTTTAATCACAATCAACAGAGGACAAACAGACATTAAAAATCTTAATCAAATAATTGGTCATTTTATTTATCTTATGTTTAAAAGAACCTTTGGCATGTGGAATTCGATATAAGAGTAGGCCATAGCGCCATCATGGTCAGGACGAAAATTCCCTCATAGCACACCGTATGGTGTATGCCCATCTTCATTAGGCCAGTAGGTGCAGGACAGTAGGATGTTAAACCCAATTTTATTTATTATTAATCCGGCCTGGAAATAACGGTTTTAGATGTACCTGACAAAATGTCACACTAATGAAATAGTACCTGACATTTTCAACTTAGTGCCGGACATATATTAATAATATCAATTAAAAAGACAAATCAATGCCAGACAAAATGACAGACACCAAGAGTTTAGTGCCTGACAAAGCCTGAATCTGTGTCTGACATTGTCAGTGACAGGTGCCTTAGTTCCAGCCCTGTTATTAATAGTGATTAGTAGTGAAATTGAGATTTTGTTAAGGCATATTTGCCAACATTCATCTCTCGAGCATGCAGCCATTTAACGTAATGTATTCATCAGACCTACATGTAAATATGTAATGATCTAAATTTAGGATTAACAACTAAAATATCTTTCATTATGCTGGTGTAAAAACCAATGTTTATGACTACATGTATGGCCAGTTACTCATTCATTCTAACAGCTTTTAGTGAAATTGATTATAAACAGCTGTCTATGTTTACCGTTATTTATAAGAAGGTAAACAAGAATTTTGAAAAGGAGCAGGGCAACCATGAATTTAATCATTTATTCAAGGATCTTAGTATTGTGGGGTTAAGGAACTTGGGGCTAGACAAACTTTTATGTACATGCAAGTAGATGGGCAATCTATAATTCTTTATTACTACAAAAGATATCAGAAAGGAGTCAACCACATGCTACCGGACTTTGGTTTATCATACCATCCAATGGACTAGACACTTTTCCTTGCCATGCCCTGTCTTGCCTCACTGATAAGGGGAGACCAGGCTGGAGCAACAGTGAGATTGAACCTAGGACCTACTGGTAGCGAGCAAGCCCACTATCCACTGAGCCACATGTGGTTCCTGGACATGAAAAGCTTCTGTTAAAAACATTAAAGTAATGGTTTGAAAGTTTCTTTATAACTTGTGGTACCTAGGAAGTAACTACTGGTATGAAGTTTATATGTAGATTTTGTTATGTCAAAGGTCAAACGATATGTGTAAAAGTCATGGTGTTAGAAACCTTTAATTAATGGTTAATAGTTTCCATATAACATGCAATATAGGAAATAACTAAAGATAATATGAAATGAAATGAAATGAAATGAAATGGGGTTTAACGTCCTACTGTTCTGCTCCTAACCTGGGCTAATGAAGACGGGCATACGCCATACAGTGTGCTATGAGGGAAATTTTGCCCGGGCAGCGGCACTACGGCCTACTCTTATATCGAATTCCAACTGCCAAGGGATCTTTTACGTGCACGCCAATGTGTACACGGGACCTCGGTTTTTCGTCCCATCCGAACGACTAGACAGCTTTCCTTGTCAGCCCCTCCATCCTGCATCACTGACAAGGGAGAACCACGCCGGAAAATCTGGATGAACTTTCTCGGCCAATGCAGGGATCGAACACCCGACCTCCAGGCTAGCGAGCTAGCGTCTTACCCACTTAGCCACGTGATCCCCAAAGATAATATGAAGCATATTTTGTGTAGATATTGTAATGTCATAGTACATGTATAGTATACATGACTGAAGAGTCCAGGGGAAGAACGATCTGAGTCACATTTTTGTCTTTTAGCATAAAAGGCAAAACAGTCTTTTGGACAAGAATGCTTGATGCGAACAGAACGAGTGGGTTTAATTACAACTTCAAATGATGTTTAATATGAATTATAATTACCAGTACAACAACTGACTTTCCAGCCAAATTAAGGTCAAATAAATTGTACGATTGGACGTATTTGTCCGGGAGGCCATTTTAGAAGGGCCTTGGTTCAATGTGACTCTGATTGTTTTTACCTGAAATTGATTGTTCCACAGAAAGTTTATACAATTTGCTACCAGATGGCGCCATTAACTGGGGTTCGTTGAAAAGTGACTTAGATCGTTCTTCGCCGGGGCTCTTCATGTATATACAGTAGGTATTTGTGTAAAAGTAGTAGATATATCTGTATTATACATGTACATGACATGTAGTTTACTGTCACATTGTAGTAGGACTGTTTAATATGTGGTAGGGGAAATATTGTAACTATAATGTCAAAGGTCATAGTATATATAGGTATATTTATATAAAGGTAGTAGATGTAACTGTCAGTCTATATTGTTTAACTATCAACATTCCTAGTATTTAAAGTAACTTTCCTCTGTGTAATACGGAGGTTGAGTAATCGTATATCATCATTCGCTCAGTGATTTGTTGGTCACCAGTAGGCACAAGGGTGTAAATAACGACGGAAGATGAACAAATGATCGATTCTGCTCAATGTCAGGCCTGTCTGATAAAAGACATTTGAAAAGTACAGAATTTCTGCTGGTTTTGAACATGTCCCATTAACATAGTAGAGTGGTTAGGGAACTGGATTCTCAAATAGAAAGTCCTGGGTTAGAATCCTGGTGTGGCCCTTCAGGATTTGTTAAACATACTTCCAACTTGTTAGAGAGAGCACCTGCAGGATTGACAAAGAAAATATACCTAGTTGTTTGGTTGGGACAAAAAACAAAACCCTTTACAGGGAACACTTCACAGCCCAAAAATTGCCCCGTTATGTTCATTTCATCTAATCAGAATCTTATCTGAAGTCCTACTAATGTCTTAACTAATGTATCTAGTTGTTTGGATGGGCCAAAAAACAAAACCCTTAACAGGGAAATGTTCACAGTCCTAAAATTGCCCTGTTACACACACATGTATGTTCATTTCATCTAATCAAAATCTTATCTTGTGTGCTACTAATGTAGTTTAAGAGATTACATGTAATATCCAAAACTTGGAATGGATATTATACCTTTATATTTACTACTGAGTACAGTTATTTCATGTATACATTCATATCTGTCAAGGACAATTTCCTGTTTATAAATATTCATATTTTATTGTACAAACTGATGTCTAATGAGTAGCATAGTTACGATGTTCCAGTCACACCCATTGACTTCAGAGAATGAGTAGATGGACTTAGTGGACCATATCCTTACAAACGATATGACTATTGATAGATGCATGTTTTCAAGTAGTAGAGGTTATTATTATTGATCTTTAGTTTATTGATTGGAAAAATATCTTGTGTTCATTGACCTGTACAATGTCACCAGTTTACCTGATAAATTCTATACACCTGTATATAAAGAAGTAGCTGGATTTTATTATTTGGTATTAAAGGTATATACATGGGTCATGTCTAATTTCATTTCATATTCAATCTGTATTGGAGTGTCGCCTGTCCAGCCTCGTGGTTTTTTTCTGGGTCCTCCAGTTTCCTCCCACTGATAAACACCACTTACGCGCATGCGAATTATTGAAAAAAAATTGAACCATATGTTAGTCCCGAAATGACCTAGTATGTGTGGAGTGGACCCTAAACCCCATCTCTCTCTCCCTCTCTCTCTCTGCGTATTGGAGAGAGTTGGCCCCAAGCATCATCAAACTCTATGTGCCGCAAATTGCATTAATATAAATATTGGTGCCGGACAAGGACAGCTGTCTAGTCCTTCAGATGATACGAAAAACCGAGGTCCGTGTATACATTGGAATGCCCGTAAAAGATCCCTTGGCAGTTGGAATTTGATATAAGAGTAGGCGATAGTGCAGCTGCCCGGGCAAAATTTCCCTCATACCACACTGTATGGCGTATGCCCGTCTTCATTAGCCCAGGTTAGGAGCAGAACAGTAGGACGATAAAACCCATTTCATTTCATTTCATTTATAAATATTGGTGTCTACGATAAACTAAATGCATTAAGAATTGTCATGTGAATATTATGAGTAGTTATAATTGATCTATGTTTGATTGATGTGTAGATGTCAATCACTATGTAAATATACAAGTATAAAACTCTCTGATGAAAGTCTGTAGTAATATACACTTGAATGAATATCTAGGTTAGTTATTTATATAGAATTGTGTTATATCTACTGTAAACATCTACATATCTCACCGGTATATAAAAAACTATTCATCATATATGAATGTAATTTGATTGTTAGAAAATGTAACTGCATGTATGTATAAATGAAATTGTTATAGCCTAGAGTATTTGTACGTGACGAAGCCTGACACTAACCAGAGACTCATTTCCAGGCTAGCTCCCATTACTTCAGTAGTCCTGCTAATTAAAGATACATTATGTAAGAGCTAGCCGTTCATGCTATAATAGTTCCAAAATAGATAATTCAAAATTAATCTATTGAAAATTTCATTCAAATTACTTTATTCTGAATGATGTTATCACTGTTTGACTGTTTGAAGTTTTGAGTTAACTTTTGACATACACTGTTTATTATCGTAGCAATGTTACTTGTTAATCAAGACTCAGCCTCGCTTCTCCATTTTTAAATTCAATCATTAAATGGCGATCATATTTCAATCCATTTACATCTGCGCCATCCGATGTTCTAGCGAGTTGATTATAGGCCTGTCATGTGAATAAATGTACAAAAAATAGTTTATAAAACATTTGAAGCCAATTGAAAGACCTGCAATTGGCAGATTTATCTCTTACAAAATGTATCTTTAATGAAATAAGATCTATGTTAGTCCTGACATGAATTATTTGTAGTGAGGGACAGAGAGAGAGAGAGAGAGAAATGGGGTTTAATGTCCACTCTACACAAACTAGGTCATTTCGGGACTAACACATGGTTCAATTTTATTTCAATAATTCGCTTGCTCGTAGGGGTCTTTAGCAGCTGGAGGAAACCAGATGACCCAGAGAAAACCCTCAAGGTTGGACAGGCGACCCTACTCTTTGTGACGGGCAACTATGGAATCGAAACCAGGCCAGTTGACTCAATGATGGACCTTATGATACAGCGTGTATGTGCTAACCATTCGGCCATCCAATCCCCCCCCCCCCAAGTGAGGGACAGTGTTTTAGATCTGACATGACCTATTTGTAGTGAGGGACAGTGTATTTTGTTATTTTTGCTATTTTTTTTAAGATTTCAAATCTTCTTAAGAATTTGGAACTAACAGCTTTTTTTTTGAAGAGCAACCAAGCATATTTTTTTTTCAGAAGAAATAGGAAGGAAAATTTGAATAGGTGTGGCTTTAATCTCTTGCAAACTAACACCTATGTAATAGTAATCTTTTGGATATTAACACCTATGTAATATTATTATAAAGTATGTAATATTACTGGTCTATGAATCATTAAATACCTTTAGATAAAGATCATTGACAATATAATACGGTATACAATGACATAACATCTACATGTAATACCTTATAATTTATTAAATAGACATTATTAACTCTTAATTACATACAATATGTCATTAATTACTTTCCTATATACAACAAAACATTATACAATGTGGACATTTAATATCTTATTCTTATAGCCGGTTCAGACGCTTATTTTTAAACCAGTTCATAATCGCTGGGGTTTTTAAGACGGCATCATGTTGCGTTCACACATACTATAAGCCAAACCAGTTTAACTATTCTGACCTCTTCGGTCGGAGGTTAGAGTTAACTACGCATGGGTAGCTGCATATTCTTTATACGGTTCTCACACGCTTTCGATAACATTGGCACTGTCTGACCCCGATATTTTCACAGAAATGTAACTTTTTGCGTACTGCGCATGCTCAAAGCAAGCTGAAGCCGGGGTTTTTAAGCCAACCCGTTCAGACGGCTAAGATGAACCAGCTTAAAATAAAAAGCCTTCTTGAAGACAGGTCGCGAGCAGGGGTTTTTAAACTCAATTATTTGCCCCACATTTGCAATCAGACGACAAAATTAAACTAGTTTAACGATCCTCAAGGTTTTTTAATCCAGTTCAACTTAAGCGTCTGAAAGGGCTGTTATATTACATTTCTACAAGTCGAAATATGAAAGCATTAAAGAGGCATTAAGGGAGATTAGATAAAGAGTTGACTGTTTCGGGAATAATAGTTAAAATATAGCTAATTATTCAAATAAAATTGAACCATTTGTTAGTCCCGAAATGACCTATTTTGTGTCAAGTGGATGTTAAACCTTTCTCTTTGTATGATATACATACATTTAGAAAATACATAAAAGCCTGTGGGCCTATTGAAAGATCATAAAGTTTGTTTTTTTCAACAATGACCTAAAAAATATTATTTTGAATAAGGATGTAAATTACAGTACATTAAGTCATTTCTCTTTCATCTGATAAAATATTGTCTATTAGTCAGCCTACTCAATAAAAAACTAATCTATGAACAAACCTGGGAAATAATCGTGTGATACATTTTCAGTCGTTGATTAACATTATGACCTCCATTAGTAAGATAGATAAATCAATTTTGAAGAATTAAATTGGTACGAAAAGGTAGAACGTTGATGTGGTGGCTCAGAAATAAATTTGGGTTTCGTTTTTTTATAAAACCCACATTTTTGGAACAGATTATTGGATTTTAATGCATAATTCATTAATGATTTGACTGAAAGATATTTTATGTCTTCCAAGTAAAAAAGTAAACCATACTTATGGAACTAATTATTTTATTTCAATACAATAATTCATCAATGATATTGTCTTGTGTCCTCCTGAGTACCGTATACCGGTACATATTCATATTTTTAAAGAATTAAGAAGAAGGTGTGACTTCAACTTCTGGGTGTGAACTTTGAACTCTAATCTGATTCTTTCATACAAACATGTAATCTTGTATGAAACACAATGCATGGCTGCCCTCTTTCAGTGCTGATATTAAAACATATCCATTTCATTAATCCCTGCCTATTGTCAACAAAACGTGGCAACAGAAGTATTTGTTTTATTTTATTGCTAAACAATAATCAAGATTTGACATCAACAACCGTTTTATATGAAATCACTGACAGGTTTAATGCTACCATATATTCCTCGTCTGATAACATCAGAAAAATGGCTACCCAGAAGCTTTTATTTACACGTCATGATCTGATTAATTCAATGGTGATCAAAGAATTCTTTAATGGATGCCTAAATCCCACCCTAAAGCAAGTTTTTTGCAAGGTTGGTTGGTCAAAGTGTTGGGGGATAAATTAGCTTGACAATAGGGTAATTTAAGAAAAATGTTTAATTGCCATGGTTATGACCTTTTGTCCTTGAACCCTATCAGAGCATAACCTTTGAACAAATACTTGTCAGTATTCAAAAGCCTTTTCTCTGAAATTCAATATTTGATCTAAATCATGAATGAGTTTTTTTCACAGTTCACAACAAGAATAATAAATGCATGGTTGATCGCCTTTCTTGCATTGGTTTTTATGCATGTTGTATGTTCCAAGCTACTGCTCTGACAAAGTTTTTCTTTAAAGATAGATTATGGGAGATAAGATAAAGAGCTGGTAGTTCTCACTATAATAGTTAAAAACTAGATAATGTAAAGGCAATTTGCTGAAAATTTCAGTCAAATTGATCCACTATGAACCGAGAATTAAGCGATTGAAATTTCGACCTATCCTCGATCATCATTGATCATCCATTTCATGATTGAATTATGAATGGAAGTCGAGCAGCAAATAGGACCATAATCCAGTAAATATTGCAGGCTAGCGATGCCATCGAGAGTTGATTATGGTCTGGATAAGTTAATTAATGTCTAATTAATAATTTAGAAAACATTTCAGGCCTAAAGAAAGACCTGCAATTGGGAGATTTAGCTCTTGCATAATGTATGTTTAACTTTTCAGCTTCATGTGACATATTTGATCAATTACATGTTTAATTGTTTATAATATATAGAAAAAGGTTAAAAGCTATGGCACACTAAAATATATTTTTAAGCGCTCAGTCTCTATTCTTGGACGTTTAATCTATTGGATGATTGAAAGTTAATTAAATTTTTTTAATTTAGACCAGAGGCGGATCTAGGAATTTTGAAAAGGGGGGGCGCTGCAAAATGAAGGCATTGACCGCGGAGACGGGACACGCCGCTGAGGGGGGGGGGGGGGCCCAAGAAAATTATCCGTCATTTCCTTGCATCTGTAGCCATTCCAAGAGCTATTTCCCAGATTGGTGTGTTTGAGTCGATGGTTTGAGTCATTTGGGATCCCTACAACGGGTTGGGAATGGACATATTTGAGTCTGAGAAAAGGCACTTTCAGCAGTAAAAAAGGGCACTGTCGAAAATTAGGGGGGGGGGGGGTCCGCCTCTGTAGACATTCACTAGAAATTTTCTCACCTCACTCTGCTCGGCAAACCATTTATTGTAGATGTGTAAAAATTTGAAATGATTAAAATGACTTTGTTTACTCCCCCCCCCCCACACTCCTTACCACCACTTGACATAAAATTTTGACCACACCACCCTCTTGTCTCTTTTCCGATTTTTTGAACTAAATTTTTACAGCTTCTCCAAGCACCCCCACCCCCTGTCACCAAATCTGGTTACGCCACTGGTCTGAACAGCATATTGAATTGATTTCACACCAGAACATGTGTGATTTAACATGAGTGTGTGGTGAAATATAGAACGCATGAATATTATAAATACAAGCTCTAATCATTATCTAGGTCATACCAACATTTTCTAATATTGCACAGTATTAAAGAAAATTAGTCCTATTAAACATGCATTATGCAAGAGCTAAATCTGCTTATTGCAGGTCTTTCTTTAGGCCTGAAATGTTATATAAACTATTAATAAGACATTTATTATCTTACTAAGACCATAATCAACTCTTGAAGCCATTGTTACCCTCGATATTTAGTGGATTTTAATACATTTTATGATGGATGACATAACCGTAAAAATGGATAATTGAGACTTTGTTTATTATCGCTAGCCTATAATTGAATCGCTAATATCTAGGTTATGAGTGAAGTAATTTGACTGCAATTTTCAGCATATTCTCTTTTCATTATCTTTTTTTTAACTATTATTGCGAAAACTTTCAGATCTTTATCTAATCTTACCTAATTCTCCTTTAACTGTAGTTTCTTAGGTTCTTGGATAATATGCAACAATTGTCATCTTAGTTACCAAACACATGGCCAGGTACCGGTACACTTGTATTTGGAAGATGTTTATTCAGTATAAAAGGAAGATTTGAAAGAGTAATAACAGATCATTAATTATATGATATAAGCTTAAATCATAAAACATTACATTAATTACTATTGTGACGTGTATCATTATCAGAAGTGAATGATGCAGATGTAACATCATGCTTGGATGTTGGCTTACCATTATTTCAAATAATGTACCGGCAAGTTTCAAGCCCCCCCCCCCCACACACACACACCCTGCTCATACAGGAGGCAACCAAGAGAGAGCCTTCAGAAATGGCCCCAGATGCAAGGAAACCAACTTTAAACATTCAAAATTTTCCCCACCTCAGGGCTCTGTGATCAGACAGGCCGGAACAGACCCCCTCCCCCCTTGATCATTTTGCTACATAGCTCCTGTTGACAGATATTCCTTTTAGAGATTCAAATTTCCATAATATTTGTTTGCAAGGAACCAATACACTTTAACAATTATGGAAGAACAATTACTGACATTTGGAGGAGTATTCTCTCAACGTTTTCAATCCCTCAAATGACATACAGATTTTTATAAAATTAAATATCTCAATATAATGTGTGGTGATGAGATGATATGAGTGAGAGAGAGAGAGAGAGAGAGAGAGAGAGAGATAAGATAAGAAAGTAGGCCTGAAATAAAACACTATAGGGTATGTTTACATTGATAGCATGATTTCACTGATGACTGCCAAACTCATCAACAATTCTTACATAAATATTGCTATTTATATACCTCCTTATACCCTCATATAATATCTGCAGACAAGGTACTCTTAGTGCCATAATATCTGCAGACAAGGTACTCTTAGTGCCATAATATCTGCAGACAAGGTACTCATAGTGCCATACATACCCTCCTATCATATCTGCAGAAGCATTTGTGTTCCTTGCAGACTTGTGAAGAATTTGATTGGTGAGCTTCACATAACTTCACTCACTCTCTGTTTTGTTATCATTGGAGAGACTTTTGATCCGAGAGCAGACCCTCATTCAAAACCTTCACCTTTTGTCAGAAGTAGAACTCAGCATACCTGTGTAGGTACACTGGAGCTTTGTTTCATATCAACAGATACAGTTGTATTTCTAGCAGACTTGTCAGCAGTTCGGAAACTTCTCTTTCTTTTGTGTGAAAAACAACAAGAGCTGACCATCAACTTTTGTCAGAAGAATAAATCAGTTTACCTGTAGGAGGAAGCAGACGAATTGATTCTTCCATAAGAGAGGATTTAAATGGCTGCCTGTTTGTGTAGAAGAACCAGGGGTTAACAAGTCAAAGTATTCTATTTCACTAATAATTTCAAGTAGTTTGGATATTTTTAGCCTGAAGAGTTGCTTCTACCTGGATTAAGTTTCACTCAATTCCTCTTTGTTGCTTGTCTTACAGCGTGCGGGGAGTTCCTGCTGTAGTGTGCGTATTAAGATAACTAACTACAAGCCCAGTTGAAAAATTTCAACGATAATTTATTAGTGTTCCTTGTTTGTTCAAGATAGCAGGTTGTGTAGGTTATAATACCTTGGATTATAATTTATTAGGGAGAGTGGATAGATAGTAGATATATCACAGTGCTTATAAATTTTTACACAGGAAAGGAGGTAGTTAGCAGAGCTTATAATGTTCACAATCAATTTGCCGAAGTTCGGCGATGAAGCCGTTGATTCGTTCTTTAGTGGTGATGGTGGCACCAGTTTTGGTGGCTCGTCATTTGGAGGAGGAGGAGGAAGAAGTGGCGGTAAGACGACAGTTATCCGAACGACCTACGGAGGAGGTGGAGATCCAACGGTCACCCGAACGACCTACGGAGGTGGCGAGCCATCATACGGGGGTGGAACCTCAAGGTATGGAGATAGTACCCCAAGCTATGGAGGGGGCAGCTCAAGATATGGGGATAATACCCCAAGCTATGGAGGAGGCAGCTCAAGATATGGTGATAACACCCCAAGCTATGGTGGGGGCAGCTCAAGATACGGAGGGGGCAGTCCAAGATATGGAGGGGGTGGCTCAAAATATGGAACTGGAGGCTCGTCCAGTGGTGACGGAGGTACTGCACCAGCTACTGGCTCCCGTCGGAGCCGTTATGGCAACAAAAGCGTAAAAGGAGACACAAATCGCGACATCGGTATTGGAGGCAGAAGTTGCAACAGTTCTCGAAGTGATCCCTTTGGTCAGGTTTACAACCAGAAATATTCTGAGATCAAACAAAGATGTCGGCAGCGGGGAGCATTATTTGAGGATGATGAGTTTCCAGCTATTGATAATAACATTTATTTCACGCAGAAAACCAGGCGGTTTGAATGGAAACGACCAGGTGTAAGTTGTTATATTTTGTTTCTTCCGGGCGTTATTATTGGAAATAAAAACCCTTTACATGGTTAACTATTCTATACCACTTTGTACATGTAAACATTGACTTCCTCAGTTCCTCGGTTGTATGTGACAAGGAGTACGGCCGCCTGTCTAACCTCATGGGTTTTCTCCAGGGTCCTCCGGTTTCCTCCCACTGCTAAAGACCCCTACACGCAAGCGAATTAATGAAATAAAATTGAACCATATGTTAGTCCCGAAATGACCTAGTTTGTGTCGAGTGGATGTAAAACCTCATTTCTCTCTCTCCTCAGTTCCTTGAAGAAAGAATAATAGAATGTTAAAACCCATTTCATTTCATTACATTTCCTTGAAGAAAATTAGATAATTAGAAATATTGTTAATAATTTATAAAAAAAAAACAACATTTTTTGGGGTCATTTACAAACTTATTGAACCTGTAATAAACTCCACATTTCTCAAATATGATGTTTGAAAACTCTTATTTCTTCAATTGGTTGGCTACCAGTGGAATGTTTGTTTACAGTAAGTGACATTATTGAGAGATAAACAACTGATATTACTCAAGAATATTTCAGTAACTGGAGCTAAACTGTTAGAATTTCTAAATTATTTTACCCAGAACCGAAAAGAACAAAGAAAGAACAGATATGGTAATATTATATAAATATTGTTTACATAATATATAAATTTAAAAATAAAAACTAAACTAATAATTCCATCTTAAAATTTGAAATCAAGAATAAATGGCCAAACACTTCATTTCTTGTAATCAACAAATAGTATGATTAAAAGCCAAAAATTATAGACTTATCGTGGCTTTCATGTGTTAAACGTAATCTTGTAAACGGTAGCAATTATAAAATTTATGACTAATGTATATTGCGAAATTTGATCTTGTAACAGACAGTAAATTACATATCTGTACATACACACCTTTAATTCAACAGTTATTGCTAACAAACTCTGATAACTTGAACATGTAGGCCAAGAACGTTTGTCAGGATTTGCCCGTCATGTCTCTTCTTGTCAGTGGTAGGCTACTGGATGAGAGCCAGACAAGGAAAAAGTATATAATCATTCAGAAGGGATGAAAAACCAAGGTTCTATGTACTTGTTAGAATTCAATTATTGTCTGGGCAAAATTTTCTTCATAGCACACTGTATGGTATATACCTGTCTTTATTAGCCCAGTCGGTGCAGAACAGTAGGACGTTAAACTCCATTTCATTTCATTTCACTTCCCCAAGAGGAAATAACACCATATCTCATATTCTCACCTTCTTACAAACAAACCTCCTACAGGTCTGAGTCATGCTATCTCTTCCTGCCTTCATCATCATGATAATTATCTTAAACAAATAAATCATGTCTTGTATCAAGATACACAAAACCCTTGACACCTCACCAAAATATTTTGCAATAAAAAACAGAGTGAGAGAGAAATGGGGTTTAACGTCCACTCGACACAAACTAGGTCATTTTGGGACCAACACATGGTTCAATTTTATTTTAATAATTCGCTTGCGCGTAGCGGTCTTTAGCAGTGGGAGGAAACCAGAGGACCCGGAGAAAACCCACAAGGTTGGACAATAAAAAAGAAGGTGATAGTTGGAAAGTAGATATTGTGCTGCCTTCTTTACATTTTCAACATTTCTAATCAATGGACGAAGTCTGAATTTTTGAAATGGTTGTGATGATTTAATTATGCTGAGTATGCTTTTGGAACATCTAATGCTATATTTTAGTTGGTTTTGTTTTTGCTATCTTATATCTAACTTCATGTAAAGGGGTCTGCTATATAACATACATGTACTTCCAATATGGGTATGAAAAGAAGCAACAGAACCGAAGGTTTTAGATTTGTTGTCGAGATCAACGGTCAATAGACCCTAAAACTCTATCCCTAACCCACAAAATAGTCAGCATTCCCCTATGTCATGGGTTTTCTTTGAACTCTTCGGTTTCTTCATAATTCCTGGTTTCTGGTTATGCATAGCAATAAACAATTTGACAGCAAGATGCTTATTAAAATGATAAAAGTTTAATAAGTAATTAATGAATGTTATCTATTAACACGAGGGATATTGGGCTTACTGTCTGCTTTACCTCGTCGGTTTTCTCTGAATCCTTCAATTTCCCCCACTTCTAAAGACACCTCTCTCTTTCTTTATGATTTCTGTTTTCTAATTCGTGTATAGATCTAAAACCCGAACCCCAACCCACAAACTGGTGGGCCTTTCCGAATCTCATATTTCTTTGAATCCATCGATTTTTTCCCACTGCTAAAGGCTTGTCTCTCTTTCTTCAAAATTCCTGTTTTCTGACTTGTATTGTAAACTGACCACCTGGAGTGAGTGTATAGGTATGTAGATATATGTTTGTGGTTAATAAAAGTGAGAAAAGCAACTGGTATATAACATCTGTTTATATCATTTGGGTTTTACTCCAGCTTCTCAGATAACCTCCCACTGATATACATGTTAGTCTCAGAATGACCTGGTTGTATTGAGGCAATGTTTACGTTATTCCGAAACGGCGGTGCAGTGATTAAGGTGCTGGATCATTTACTAGGAGAAAGTTCTTTGGGATTAATATGTTAGTCTCAGAATTGGAGGGGGCGATGGTTTAGTGGTTTAATGCGTGTGTGTGAAATTGTGAAATCACAAGGCCTGTCATTGAGTCAACTGGACTGGGTTTGATTATCCATTTGTACATGACACATAGCAGCACACTGCTTGGTGTATGCCCATCTTCATCAGCCCGCACCGCCCACATAGTGCATCATCATGGTGTATGGTGTCATCATTAGCCTCCCCCTCATAGAACCTTATGGTGTATGGCCATTTTCATTAACCTGTTTGATACCTAAGGGTAGAAGATAAAACCCCATTTCATTTTATTGGTAATGGTCAAGTGGTCAGATGGTGTATGTTGAGACATGTGTTTGAAACTTGGGATATGTTAATGAGGTATATAACGGCTCATCTAGTGATGTTTGATGTCTGGGTGATATTTACCAGGTGTTGAGATGACTGTGCTGGTATTTTTATGCATACAGCTTAACGTATGGAAGAAAGATGGAAAATAAGGAAAATGTTAGGGTAATAAGGGATGATAGCAGGAGAATATTGGGCGATTGTTGTGGCCAATGTTAGCGAAATAGTGGGTGATGGTAGGAGAATAGTCAGCGATCGTAGGGGAAGAATGCTAGAGGAATAGTGGGCAGCTGTAGGGAAATGACGGATCCATACTTTCTTATATGCAAATTGAAATTTATTTGAATTTTGATAGTTGTTTCTTGGTCAGGGTAGATGCTTGTTTTATAGTTCCAAGGAGGGCCATCGGGGACTGCATTCTCCCCAATAATTTGCAAATATGTGTTCATTAGATTACAAATCCCCAAACCCCAACCCACCTCACCTCACCTCACCTCACCCCACCCCCACCCAATATGAATTTCATTCAGACATGATAGAGAGTATAAAAGCCCATACTTCATTTTCCCCAATAATTTGCAAATATGTGTTCATTATTTTAAATATTCTCCTCGATACACTGAGCTCCAAACCCCACCATACCCCACCCCCACCAATATGAAAATCATTAAGACAGACATGATTGAGAGTACAATAAACCTATACAGGTCAAATATAAATATACAATGGGAGTTGTAGTTTGTAGAGTTATTGATTATTAAATTGCAGAGCTGTGTTTACTGAACTATGAATATTAATAACATTTTATATTATACATTTATGGTCATTGATAAACAATAAAAATAATGAAATTAAGCGGACAGACCCTTAATTTTTAGATCTAGTTGAATATGTGAGAGAGAGAGAAATGGGGTTTAAGGTCAACTGGCGTGGTTTCGATTTCCCGCTTGTATGTGACAAGGAGTTGGTTCACCTGTCCAACCTCGTGGGTTTTCTCCAGGCCCTCTCACAGCTAAAGACCCTTACGCGCATGCGAATTATTGAAATAAAACTGAACCATATGTTAATCCCAAAATGACCTAGTTTTGTGTCGTGGACGTTAAACCCCATTTCTCTCTCTCCCTCCCTCCATTCACTTGATTTTATAAAAACAGATTTGTCTTGAGTATATGTGTGGCGCAGACATCCTGCACGTTCTCATAGTAGCGGGTGGCACTGCTATGTGCGAATCAGGAAGAGTTTATTCTCTCAAGAATACCTGATAACAGGCTGACGATTTTGTTTATATTTTTGTGCTAAAGGAAGTTATTAGAGTTGATATAGGATGCAGCCCATCAACTAATTTCCTTATCTGGTTAGAAACATGTAGGAATTCAGCTTTCTCTCTCTCTCTCTCTCTCACGCTCTCTCTCTCTCTCTCTCTCTCTCTCTCTATCTAGTATGGGATGTTTTAGTTTTAGGTTTGAGCACAGTAGAAGGTGTCATTAAGGCATGTATGCATCTAAACTTAAAAGTTCAACCAAGTTTTGATGCCTACTGAACTTCTTGTTAACGTTTTGTGACATTTTATCATGTGACCTGTCTGAATCACTTGTGTTATATTCCCTACTTGGGTAAAACTTAACTAAAATGTCCACCAGTAATTATATATGTTTTATTTACTGGTGACAGTTGTTTGTCATATATAACTGACGAATGGCCTTGTTTACCCATTGGACCTTTATTTAAATAACCATCTACCTTATTCAACCCTCTGGCTTATTGTCCAGTCTAAAGTATATATTGTATAGAGAATGAGTATATGCTAGTATACACGGATATATATCTAGATCTGATTCACTGATATATTGAAAGGCTTGAGAATCATATCTATTTTATTGAGGGAGGAATACAATATTATCCTGTTCTTACAATAATCTGTACTTAAGCTTTTTATTGGGCTGGGAAAAAAACCATAATGTCCTCTTCCTTCAATTATCTGTACTTTAATAAACAAGCCTGGAAATAAGGCATATGTGACAGACATTGTCAGGTACGAATTCTGGCCTTGTCCAATGCAGACTTCTGGTACCTGTCATGTTGTTGTGTTCAAATTTGTCTATTTTCAGGGAGGGGGGGGGGGGATGGGGGTATAAATTTCTGGCAAGGATTTTTTTAAATGTCAGGTACTAACTAGTTCATTGGTTCCTGAAATTTTGTCACTTGTCATCTACAACTGAAATATTGCTTCCAGGTCTGTGTACTTAACCCAACCCTTTCTATTGAGCTAGAATAAAACAATATTATCTTGCTCAAGTGTCTGTACTTACAAATTATGGATGATACATGTAATTACAAAATATCACCAGTTATTCTTTTTATTCTGTGCCAAAGTTTATTTCAAATTAGCCAGAACAATATTTTCCTGCTCATACAAGTATTTGTACTTAACCCTATAGATGATAATTACAAGATATTTCTAGTAACTCGTTTCATTCTGTGCCAAAGTTTATTTCAAATTAGCCAGAAATATAAGCAATTTACAACTGACTTCTCTTTGATACAATTGCTGCAGAGCCCGTAATCAAGTCATGCTTATATTCATTCAAACATACAGCAGCTAGGCTCACGTCTGTAGAATAAAGAATCCGCAGTTGTACGTGACAAGGAGTAGGGTCGCCTGTCCAACCTCGTGGGTTTTCTCCGGGTCATCCTGTTTCCTCCCACTGCTAAAGACCCCTACACAAAATCGAATTCTAGAAAAAAAATTGAACCATGTGTAAGTCCCAAAATGACCTGGTTTGTGTCAAGTGGAGGTTAAACCTCATTTCTCTCTCCCCCTCTCCACCAGAGAAGGAATTTTCCCATGATTTACAGGCTGGAGTGATGGGGATATCCTTGACATTTCTATATTGCTTCAGTTGTAAGACTATGCCTGCCTTTATTGTAAGAAATGTCAAGAATGACAAGTCAGGTATTTTTATGGCCTTCACCTCGTTATGGTTTATATTATCATCTCAAGATGGAAGTAGTCTTTCATCCTGAACAACATTAAATTGATTGGTGCATGAAACAGAGGTGTAAATCCAACATATAGCCAATTTCATGAGTTGCAGAAATCATTAGCTATGTTGTATGAGTTTCATTAATCAATAGATATGTTGCATGCATTGCAGAAATAAATAACTATGGGAACACACTGGATAAATGAGACAGAAGTGTTATTGGATGTTTCCTAAAAAGTAAACATACCCTGCCTCATGCATGATATTTGTCTCCTACTCCTATACAAGTAGATCGGAGGTCCAAGAATGAATCCTGGTGGCTTTTGGATTTTCTGAGGTAGATTCACCAAGTTAATGTTGCAAGCCTGGCAAGGAAAAATGCCTAGTCATCATGATGGCATGCACTTAAAAGAACCATTGGCAGTTGATAATAGAAATAAAAATAACCCTGTGTCTGTCTCGAAATAACCAAAGTATTATGTTGATAGAACATTAAATTCCACAGCCTGGAAGATGGATTAGGGCAAGAAGGGTTTTAACATAAACATGGCAAGTAGATGTTTCCCATCTTCACTGATATATCTACAGACAGAGCTTTGTGAAACACCACATCAACGAACAATACTGAAAATTCATATGCATATCAATCCTTAATTGCTGTTTTCATGCAGCTCTATATTGATCTTAAAGACCAATTACAACAATTCACAATGGTAACAGTTAGTAAAATCTGGTTTAGCCATATTGGCCTATCCTGAAATAAATGCCAGGGAATGCTGGCCTCTAGGATGATGGTTGCTATAGATAGACTGATGTAGAATGAAAGTAATGAATCAGTAAATTCCATCACTATCTTACACCATTATCTTGTTAACAGTCTGACTTTAATCACATGGACTTTAATGTTGGGAATAAATCAGGAGGAGATAATCTGTCCTAATTTAAAGACCACACCTACATAAGATATGAGAAAACTTTGTTTAAAATGTGTATTTTCTGTTTTAGACAGTTACATTACCCTGTTTTCACATACGGTATCAGAAACCCACTGTACAAACAAAATTCGACACACACCCCCCCCTCATTTATGCTATAATGTTTGCCAGGGCTGATGGCTAAATTGACATTTCCCATGAATTGCACTATAATGTTTGAAGGCTAAATTGATATCCCCATCAACTACATTATAATATTATTTGAAGACTCACAGTGAGAGTGGATATGACAAAAAAAAGTGAGGGAGAGAAATGGGGTTTAACATCCACTCTACACAAACTAGGTCATTTTGGGACTAACATATGGTTCAATTTTATTTCAATAATTTGCTTGCGCGTAGGGGTCTTTAGCAGTGGGAGGAAACTGGAGGACCCGGAAAAACCCCACGAGATTGGACAGGTGGCCCTACTCAATGTCACATGCTAACCATTCGGCCATCCAACCCCGCTCAACAAAAAAAGTGAGGTCCCATGTACACTTAGGAAGGTGGATTTTGACAAAGAGTAGGTAGAAACGATGTTGTTCAAGCAAAATTTCCCTCATACTACACTGCATACAGTTTATGCTCATCTTCATTAGGTGGGGTTGGATGGTTAGCATGTGTGCGTTGTATCATAAGGTCTGTCACTGACTCAACTGGCATGGTTTCAATTCCCTGGTTGTATGTGACAAGGAGTACGGTCGGCAGTCTAACCTTGTGGGTTTTCTCTGGGTCCTCGGGTTTCCTCCCACTGCTAAAAAACATGTATGCGCAAGCTAATTATTGAAATAAAATTGAACCACGTGTTAGTCCCGAAATTACCTAGTTTGTGTCGAGTGGACAATAAAACCCGATTTCTCTCTCTCTCATCTTCATTAGCCCAGTTAGTGTAGAAAAGTGGGAGGTGAAACCCAATTTTATTTTGTTTATGGATGATCCACACGACTAGATGAGATAAATATCTGTTGTGATATATTTTAGTATTTTACCATGTTTGTTATATGAGAAAAGGTTAGTTTATATTGGGCATGTTTCCAGTTAGTTTTTGTATAGACTTCTTTTACTGTTAAGTTATAAATGGCTGAAGTAGGGTGTAGATTCTTATAGTGTGATCTCTACCGCAACCCAGCTTACTTGTGCTGGTCTGTAGCGTAAGTTTGATCATGCGCTGCTAATCATGGTTAAGGAACGAGTGCCAGCGTCAAGTAGCGTAAAGTGTCATGTCAGCCAATGTGAAAGTTTACGTATGAAAATTTTAAGGTGTTCCAAGTCGTCATTAAAGATGTCAATTCTTAAAACTAAAACTTTGAAGATTGTCTTCCCATAACTTAAACCACATCCCCGCTTACTCTTTCTTATTTGTAGAGTACTTTTCATCATGCGCTGCTAATCAGGGTTTAATGAACGGATTTTAACGTCGAGTGGCTTAAAGGATCATGGTCGTCAATGTGAAGGTTTACAAGTAATCATGGCCGATTGGTTAGCGTGTGCAAGTTGTATCATAAGGTCTGTCATTGAGTCAGTTGGAGTGGTTTTGATTCCCTGGTTGTACATGACAATTATAGGGTCACCTGTCCAATCTCGTGGGTTTTCTTCAGGTCCTCCGTGCAAGCGAATTATTGAAATAAAATTGAACCATAGGTTAGTCCCGAAATGACATGTGGACATAAAACTCCATTTCTCTCTCTGTCTCTTGTTTGATTTGAAGTATATTTATATAAACACAGTAAAAAACGAAATCTCTTCCTCTCATATCTAGACTGTTATTTTGCAGTTAAAAAATACATTCCATAGTATTTATAGACTGATAATTATATTTAATGATAGAATTGAGACTTGACCTAAATTTGTTAATCATGTCGAGGATGTTACTTGTTCAGTACTTGTATGTATATATCATAATGTTCTATCACTGGTGCCAATATATCTAATGAGATGGTTTCATATTTCACATTCCACTCTTAGTAATTAATACATGTACTTCTATTTTACCTTTAAATAACCAGGCCTAGGATAGAATTAATGATTTTAGTTTTACCTGACTAAATGTCAATTTCTACCTGAGATTGTATTAAAAATATTAATAAAAACACTGACAAAAAAGCGATAAAATACTGGACAAAATGACAAGCATGAGAAGAATTATATTTGATAAAGTCTGAGTTAATGCGCAGAACTGTCAACCAAAATGTGCCTTGGCACCTGGAGGGGAGGGGGAGAGAGAGAGAGAGAGAGAGATTTAATGTCCACACAACACTACTTCACAAGGTCATTTCGGGACTTACATATGGTTCAATTTTATTTCATTAATTCGCTTGCGGTAGGGGTCTTTAGCAGTGGGAGGAAACCGGAGAAAAGCCATGAGGCTGGACAGGCGACGCTGCTCCTTGTCATGTACAACAGGGGAATCAAAACCACGCCAGTTGACTCAATGATAGACCTTATGATACAATGCACATGCGCTAACCATTTGACCATCCACCCCTGGACGGGACAAAAAAGAAAAAAAAATCCATGAAGTCCACCTGTGTACGTAAAAGAACCCTGGACAGATGGAATTCCATGAAGTCTCCATAGAAAAAATATCTGTATGTTAGTCTAAAAATTATAATGTTTTGTATTGACAAGATGTTGGCGGGGGTTGGGTGGCTGAATGGTTAACACATTCACGCTGGATCCGAAGGTCTGTCATTGAGTTAAGTGACGTGGTTTCAATTCCCTGCTTGTGCATGACAAGGTGTAGGGTCGTCTGGCCAACCTCGTGTTTCCTCCCACTGCTAAAGACCCTACGTGCAAGTGACTTATTGAAATAAAATTGAACCATATGTTAGTCCTAAAATGACCTAGTTTGTGTCAAGTGCACATTTAACCCCCATCTCTCTCTCTGTTGTATCTCGATCAATTACATCCAAGTTTTGACCTTTAAAACAAGATTCATATATTAATTCATCATATTAAAATGCATTAATTTTGTCTTCTTGCAGGAGATCTGTGATGACCCACAATGGATTTCTTCAGGTGCCAGTCGATTTGATGTCCGGCAAGGAGAACTTGGTAAGTTTTCATTCATACATGTAGTTCATTAAATAGACATCATTTGCAGGGGCTGAAACAGAAACTACGCAAAAGTGGGCTGTGGAAATACTTTTTACATCATGCAATTTGATTAACGCTTTCGTAACTATGGTTACTGGCGTACTAAAGCCCAGCTCACAGCCCGCCGTATGTGCTACTATGGGCAGCTTACGGGGGAAATTTTAGTAAACCTGCATGTGAGACTTACATTATACATCACTTGCCTGTGTTCAGCTCCGTAGAAACGATTCTAATAATAAAATTATACCCAGTAGCCCGGCATACTATGAGAACTTGAAGTTCTGCGTTTTGTATCAGGTAAAATAAAGGGGTCATCAACTAATATATGTAGTAATATCTGACAACGCATTTCTCAGAAACAAAAACGCCAAAATAGACATACATACAGCAGACATTGATAAGATTGTTTTTAAAAGTCAGCCAATTTGAAATACAGTCCTGTCAATGGAGAATATGAACTAATTTTAAAATATGGACTAATTGAAGAAATGCCAGGAGATCTGATATCTAAAATAACAAGAGAAATACATGGACAATAAAACCATTATGGATTAAATTTTCATGAATATTAATGATTCATTACATTCCTGACATTTTGTTATTATCAGCCATTGTAATTTCTATTAAAGGAGAACTCAAGCCACTGCAGAATTTGTTTTGTTTTATTCATTATCTAGTATAGAAATAATTTAAACCAGGAGAAAACAAGTCATTGTAGATTATTCATTATCTAGTATAGGTATAAACCATAGTCGTGTTCAATTCCTGAATTGTCTGAGAAAGTTCACCGGGATTTACCAACATGGGTTCCGCCTTGTCAGTGGTGCAGAACGGAGGGCCTGACAAGGACAACTGTCTAGTCATTCGGATGGGGCGAAAAACCAAGGTCCCATGTATACATTGGCGTGCACGTAGAAGATCGATATTAGAGTAGGCCACTGTGCCACTGCCCGGGCAAAATTTCCCTTATAGCACACTATATGGCATATGTCTGTCTTCATTAGCCTAGTCGGAGCAGAACAGTAGGACGTTAAACCCCATTTCATTTTATTTTTAAACCATAGTCAGGAAGCCACAATGACTCAGTAAGTAAGGCATTGGCTCACTAACCAGGAGGTCTTGTGTTTATCTTGGGTGTTAGTTGATAAATATACCTCAGGATTCTCCAGTATGGCTTCCCTTTGTCAGTGATGCAGGACAGAGGACCTGACAAGGAACAATGTCTAGTCATTTGGATAGTACAAAAAAAAAGAGCCTCCATGTATACTTTGGCACACACGTAAGCCAGTTTTCATTAACCCGGTGCATGGTTGAAAGTATTTTGTTACTAGATAAAGAACAGAATAAAAAGAATCTGCAAGGACTGGACTTCTCCTTGAACATAATGGTCAATTTATACAACAACCATACTGTACTTCTGGTAGCCATGATAAATAATACATAATATCTGGAGTTCTCCTTTAACATAATGGTCAATTTACATGACAACCATATTGTATTACTGGCCACTATGAACATGATATCTGGACTAGTAATTTATCAATGAAGGTGATCTGTTCAATATGACAAGTAATTAGCCTAATCAATAAAAATATAATCCTTGATAATAAAAAATCTGTCAGGTCTTCAGATCAATATAGATAATAACAATAATGTCATGGCTTCACAATAGGTTGGCCTAGTCGTGGTTTCACACTCAGTAGCTCTAGTTTATAGATCAATATATATAAATGTCATGGCTGGGCTTCATGTTTAGTAGTAGGCCTATCATGCTTTTATGTTTAGTAGGCCTAGTATTAAGATCAATACAGAAAATAGGCCTAGTCATGGCTTCACGTTCAGTAGGATGCAATATAGCCCGGTTGGAGCGGACATGCGATTAAACAATGTTTCATTCATTCATTACTTTCAGTAGGCCTCGTCATGGCTTCATGATTAGTAGTAGGCCTAGTTATGGCTTCACCTTCAGCAGGCCTAATCTTCAGATCAAGATGAATATGAATGATAATAATAATAATGACCTTATTTTCAAAGCAAAGATAATTAGACCAGAAGGCCAGGAGCCATGTCTCCGTTTTACCCTTCTCCATTAACAATAAACAGCAGCTAAAACAATAACATTAAAGAGAACCTCATATAGCTAGAGACATATGCTTGTTAAACATACATTATGCAAGATTTTTCTTTAGGCCTTAAATGTTATCTAAATTATTAATTAGACATAAATTAACTTATCCAGACCATAATCAACTCTTGATGTCATCGCTAGCCTGCAATGTTTATTGGATTAGGTTCCGATTTCCTGTTCGACTTCCATTCATAATTTAATCATTAAATGGATAATCGAGACTGTTTTTTATCATACCGACTTTAGTAATGATGATCGAGGCTAGGCCGAAAATTTAATCGCTAAAATCTCTGTTCAGAGTGGATCAATTTGACTGAAATTTTCAGAAAATTCCCTCTAGTTTTTATATTTGTGAGAACTGCCAGCTTTTTATCTAATCTCCTATTATGTATCTTTAATACACCAGACTCTATGGAATACTTTCATACATTCTGATATATCTAATATACTACATATATATAACGATGAATAATATACACATATAATAATATGCATTAGTGCTCATGCATTACCTTTATTTCAAATCCATTATAATACAGGCTTAATCTGATTAATAATTTAACACTGTTTCTACATCAGTGCTCTATCCAACCTACATGGACATTAGTGATGGGATTTATGCAGATGAATTCATACCACAATTAAAAATCAGATATTCAAATCCTGTATACAATAAAGAAAGCTGAACCTCGCTATTTTTCGTATTTAATCCCTATACGGTATTCAAATTTATGTCAGTAACATTCCTACAAAAATAAGAATAGTTTGTGATGTCAGAACATTGTTTTCTTCTTTATAAAATGTCAACAAAAAATAGGAGCAACTATATTAATATTTGAATATTAAAGAGCAGCGTTCCCATTACAGCTTGAGAATAAACTGATAAATAAATGAAGAACCATGAAATGCCATGCTTGTCATAAATCGTTTAGTCACATAGACATCTGACAAAATAAAAACACAAAAATAAAGCCTCACTCCCATATCAAATTTTTTAAAGGATTGTCCTAGAACCAGAATCTTGTGAACATTCTAGCAACAAAATATATCATTCAATTTAATCTTTAAGTGGCATTTAGTGATTGGGGTACACAATAACACACAATACTTGTCGAAACGTTGTGCTATTAGAATAAAACCAGTGATTGTTTCCCATAAAAATTGTGTTCTGTTATCATTCAATTTGCTTGAAATTTATTTACATATTCAGATAAGCAAAATGAAGAGTTTATTTTCATTATTTCCAGATTTGCTCTCCTCTTAGAATCTTCTTAACCCTCTAAGAACAAGAGATATCATTCAATCTGCTTGAAATGTATATGTACTGTATATTGTTGAGATAAGGGAAATGAAGAAGTTGACAGTATTTCAACAGTTTTTATAGGCCCATATCCTCATGTCTTTATATTCTAAAAATCTCAATCATATGTGGATTGTTGGTTAGGGTAAGGGTTAGGACCTGCAGATTTTGTCAAAGCCTCGAAATGTAAACTGGGCTAGTCCTAACCCTAACCCTATTTTTTAACCCTGGACCAAGCCTAACCCTTACCCTAACCCTACACACAATCCACATATGACGTCATATGTGCAGGACTGTCTCCGATCTGTCGTTCCCCCTCAGATGATGATCCACAGTTTTACATAATTTAATTTTAAGAAGAAATTTTGTACCAAAAGGTATATTCACAAATATTGCTTTGCTCGTCAAAAATATAATATTTATAACATTTCATTAATCTTTTTTCAGGTGATTGTTGGTTATTGGCTGCTGTGGCCTCCCTGACGTGTAGCGAGGCTCTCTTCGCTAAAGTAGTTCCAATGGATCAGGATTTTACGACTGATTATTGCGGTATATTTAAATTTAACTTCTGGCATCAAGGTGAATGGGTTGAAGTTGTGGTGGATGATCGTCTTCCTACGTACAATGGACAACTAGTATTCATGCACTCCACAGAGAAAAATGAATTCTGGAGTGCTCTTTTGGAAAAGGCTTATGCCAAGTAAGTTAATGTCTGCTAAAGTTTTAGTATATTGTTTGTGCGTGGGGGGGGGGGGGGGTGGTACAGTTTAATGGCATCAGGGAGTTATGGTGCCTCCGTTGGCATACTAACAGAACTTTCTGAACAATTTTCAAGTTTGACGCTGGACAGATTGTTTGGCAAGGGAAATTGTCTAATTGTTTGAATGTTAAGAAAAAAATAAGGTTCTGTGTATGCCATTGGTAGCATGTTAAGGAGCTACTGACGATTGGAAATTAAAATAAGAGTCAGCCATGTTCTCAATTGTCCAAGGTGTGCTGGCTGGGCTGTCGTGGAAAGTGTTTTTCAGATGTCAAGAAATGGGGTTTATCATTCTACTTTTCTGCACCTACTGAGCTAATGAAATGAGATTAAATGTCCAACTGTTCTGCTGTAACTGGGATAATGAAGATGGGCTTATGCCATGCAGTATGCTATGAGGGAAATTATATCAAATTCCATCTGTCAAGGGTTCTTTTACGTGCATGCCCATTTGTACACTGGAGCTCAGTTTTTCATGCCATCCAAAGACTAGGTAGCTGTAGTAGTCAGGCCCCCAGTCCTGCACCACTGACAAGGTTAAAGGAAAGCATGTCAGAAAATACAGAGAGCCACCGCAGCTCCCTGTTCCGATGGGAGAGACTTCTGAGATCCTATTAATTGGCACATAAAAGAACCCTCTGCAGTTGGAATTCGATTAAGAGTAGGTTTAAACCTAACAAAACTCAACCCATTGCATTGCACATGTTGCCATGGTAATGATATTAACTGCATGTTAGTCTCAAAATGACCTAAACATTGTGTTGAACAGACTTGAAACCCCATTGCTTACCTGATACCTTTAATAAATCGGATTGTTATATTTGTCAGGTTGAATGGATCATATGAATCTTTGAAAGGAGGAAGTACCTCGGAAGCTATGGAGGATTTTACTGGAGGTGTTACAGAAATGTTTGACCTACGTAAAGCTCCAGCAGACCTTCAGAAGATTATGTTAAAAGCTGTTGATATGAACTCTCTTATGGGTTGTTCTATTGATGTAAGTATTCTTATCTTATATTCAATTCCTCATCAAGTACGGCTCGCACAGGTCACGAATTGCTACATGGTTAATGTCACGTATAACCGGGGAATCGATACCATGCCAGTTGACTCAATAACAGACCATATGATAATACAACCCACACACGCTTTGGCCATCCAACCCTCCCCTTATCAGTAGATTCCAGATTTTATCGTGGTGTGTGTGGGGGGGGGGGGGTTATCGAATGGTTAACATGTGCATGTTTGATCATAAGGTCTATCATTTATTCAAGAGGGATGGTTTCGATTCCCCGTTTGTACATGACCAGGAGTAGGATCGTCTGTCCAGTCTCGTGGGTTTTCTCTAGGTCCTCTGATTTATTCCCACTGCTAAAGATGCCTACACACTAGCAAATTATTAAAATAAAATTGAAAGATATGTTAGTCCCGAAATGACCTAGTTTGCATTAATTGGGTATTGAACCCTGTTTCTCTTTCTCACCTGTGTACAAGTAGAACAGTAGTACATTAAACCCCATTTCATTTCATTTGTAATAAAGACTATTTAATAAAAATATGTTACAGGCTGATCCCAACCAGTTAGAAGCTGAATTAGAGAATGGATTGATTATGGGACATGCCTACAGTGTTACAGCTGTTAAATTGGTAAGATTTCTTGTATTCTTGTATTCTTATTATATTTCAATCACATTCCTAGAGATAACTTTACCCTTCATTTATCTCTGGTAAAACTCACTGGCCATTAATCAGTGTGAAACTGGTTCCTAAGCTCCGCCCCCAGTGGCTACTGATTGGCAAGATTTGTAAGAATGAAATGCTGCTGATTTCTCTCAATTAGGTATCGAATTGTTGCATGAGTTACATATTAATGATCTTTGGAACATTTGCCACATCTTGACATCAAAATTTAATTCGAAAACAGCCGATTTGATGATTTACCACAAACTATTTTTAGCGGGCAATGTGAGTGATTTGGTTAAATATGTGAATTATTAGTATGTCCAAGAGAAACGCGAGTTTGAGCTGCCATCTTAGATCTTTGTGAAGTGACCAACGAAGGATACAATGTACATCACGTGACATTCAAAATCGCCGGGGAGTTTTCCAGAGTAGGACAATGGCTCACTATCCTGGGGGTCCCATGTTCAATCCCGGTGCTGGCCGAGAAAGTTCATCAGGATTTACCAGAGTTGTTCCCCCTTGTCCGTGGTACAGGACATATGGCCTGACAAGGGACAATGTAGAGTTATTCCCCTGTACACATTGGTGTGCATGTCAAAGAACTGTTGACCATTGGAATTCGAAATGAGTAGGCTGTAATGACGCTGTCGAGCAAGGTATCCCCCATAGCACACAGTATTGCATATGCCCTTCTTCATTTGCCCAGTTGGAACAGAACAGTAGGTGAAATGAAATGAAATGAAATGAAATGGAGTTTAACGTCCTACTGTTCTGCTCCTAACCTGGGCTAATGAAGACGGGCATACGCCATACAGTGTGCTATGAGGGAAATTTTGCCCGGACAGCGGCACTACGGCCTACTCTTATATCGAATTCCAACTGCCAAGGGATCTTTTACGTGCACGCCAATGTGTACACGGGACCTCGGTTTTTCGTCCCATCCGAACGACTAGACAGCTTTCCTTGTCAGCCTCTCCGTCCTGCATCACTGACAAGGGAGAACCACGGCGGAAAATCTGGATGAACTTTCTCGGCCAATGCAGGGATCGAACACCCGACCTCCAGGCTAGCGAGCCAGCGTCTTACCCTCTTAGCCACGTGATCCCCAGAACAGTAGGTAGTTAAAGATGAATTATGATGGATTCGATAAAGAGCTCGCAGTTGTCAATATAATAGTTAATAACTAGATAATGTAAAAGGAATATGCTGAAAATTTCAATCAAATTACTTCACTCTGAGCTGAGAAAAACTCATTTTAAAAACACTGTAGCCTCAATTGTCATTTTTACCTCTGTTACGATAATAAACAATGTAGCGATTATCCATTTCCACGGTTAATCCTCAGTGGGCGTTGAACAGCAGATCGGATTCAAATTTAATGAAAATCAGAGACATCTGATGACATCAAGAGTTGATTATGGTCTTGGCATGTTAATAAATGTCTAATTAATAGTTTATAAACATTTAAGGCCTAAGAAAGACCTGCAATAGGCAGATTTAGCTCTGGCATAATGCATGTATAAACCCTAAATCATTTCATCATCTTTTAATTAACAGGTTGACATAACAACATCGAGAGTATCAGGTGAAATCTGTATGGTGAGAGTACGTAACCCATGGGGTAATGAAGCAGAATGGAAGGGGGCTTGGAGTGATCAGTAAGTTTGTCGTCATCACACACAGTACAACTTAATAGTACATTTAAAACATATTTTGCTTGATAAGACAAGAGAAACCTTGTCAAATCATCAGCAGAAGTAAACCCCTAAAGTAACTTGTATTCCATATTATTCCTATTCGGGGGGGTGGGGGGGCGGACCGATTGGTTAACTTGTATTGCATTCCGTATTATTATGTTGTGTTATTCTCATTCAGGGGGTTGGGTGGTCTAATGGTTAACTTGTATTCCATATTATTATGTTCTGTGTTATTCTCATTCACGGGGGAGGGGGGGTGGACCGAATGGTTAATTTGTATTCCACATTATTATGTTATGTCTTATTCTCATTCCGGGAGTGGGGGGTGACCGAATGGTTAACGAGTGCGTATTTGATCACAAGGTCTGTCATTGAGTCAAGCACCTGTTTTATGGAATAATCTACCATTTAGTGTACATATCTATATTCTTTTAAAAAACAACTTGAAACACATTTATTTAATCAGGATTTTAACTGACTCTGTATACAATCATTAACATGTCCATAATCTTGTTTATTTATGATTACATTATCACTTTGTAAAGTGCCCCTGATCATGTTATATGAAAGGGCGCACCATAAATATGCTGTAATAATAATAATAATAATAATACACTGTTGTGTTATAGGTCTGATGAATGGAATCTCATTTCTGAGGAAGAGAAACAAGAAATTGGTCTAACGTTTGATGATGATGGAGAATTCTGGTAAGATCTTTTTTTTTTGACTTAAGGAACAATATTTGCGTCAGCCATTATTACACATGTGATAGAACTGGATAAGCACATTCTAAACAGATTTTAATTAAAGAAACACTTTTACAATGGAGGTTAGCGTAGATCCCAGTGATACTGTATGGGAGAGAAGGAAGCAACCAGATTTTCAAAGATTCATTATGGAAGATTAGATAAAGACCTGGCAGTTATCACTATAATAGTTAAAAACTAGATAATGTAAAAGGAATTTGCTGAAAATTTCAGTCAAATTGATCCACTCTGAACTGAGAATTTAGCGATTAAATTTTCAGCCTATCCTTGATCATCTTTACTTCCCTTTGTACAATAAAAAACATAGTCTCGATTATCCATTTCATGGTTAAATCATGAATAAATATTGAGCAACAAATCGGATGCTAATCCAGTAAATATCGCAGGCTAGCGATGATAACAAGAGTTAATTATGATCTGGATAAGTTAATTAATGTCTAATTGATAATTTAGATAACATTTCAGGCCTAGAGAAAGACCAGCAAGGCAGATTTAGCTCTTGCATAATGTATGTTTAAATAGTACATATGTTAGTCCCAAAATGACTTTGCTGTGTTAAGGGGATATTTAATTTTGTTTTCTCTCTATGTAAATTTCAGGATGTCATTTAGAGATTTCATCAGTAATTTTGAGAAACTAGAGATTTGTAACCTTGGACCTGATTCCATGCATGGTGAACCTGGTGAAGGACAAAAGAAATGTTTCAGTGCCATATCAGAACACGGTGGCTGGACGAGACGTGTCAATGCTGGTGGTTGTAGAAATTATTTAGGTTTGTCTTATATTCTCACAAAAGGAACTTTGGTGGCTTTTTCGCCATTTAAATAAACGTAATGTTGGTACAAATAGTTTGAGACTGCTACTTTGTCTAGCCATTTTGCCGCTGGCTTTAAACCATTTATTTTAACAGAATAGCTGTATGACGAAAATGACAGTTAATAATAGTTTGAGACCACTGCTTCCTTTAGCCATCTTGCCGTC
The DNA here is from genome assembly GCF_932274485.2 of Patella vulgata. Lineage (NCBI taxonomy): Eukaryota > Metazoa > Mollusca > Gastropoda > Patellidae > Patella > Patella vulgata. The sequence goes on from NC_065883.2 coordinate 11,089,716, forward strand.
TCACACGCTTTCTCTCTTATGTACATCATCCATTCCTATTATTGAACTAAATTACCATAATAAACAGAGTAACTGAACATTATGCGTTAATTATGATTTAAAAAAAACAACTAAAGTAGGTAACAGTTTTCTGCAGACTTTCAGTCTATAAGTCTAGTTTTCCAGGTAAACAGAAATATATTTTCAGTTATAAAAAAAGTTTTTTCAGGTTGGGTAAGAAATCCTAATTAATCACAAAGACAGGGTCGGATTTAGCTACTTCTGGGCCTTAAGCCTAGCTCACAACTCAACGAAATGTTTTGACACACACAGGTCGTAGGGTTTTGTAGCTCGTAGACCAGCAGCAAGAAACCAGGTGAAAATTTTGTATGTGCATCACCAAAAGTCTCTACGGCCAGTGTGCGATCTTCAACGGGGCCGAACATACACAAGTGACGCATAAGTCTCAGGCACGAGATTACTCAAATTTTCCCCAAAGACTACCCATAGTAGCATGTACGGCAGATTGTGAGCTAGGCACTCTGCACGACAAATTAGTTTCAGTGGGCCCCAGTTCCCCTTGAGCCCTGGGCCAATTTCCTACTATACCTATTGGTAAATCCAACTCTGCACAATGGAATATAATTTTTAACAATCGGCTATTTTATTTCAGATACGTTTTGGACAAATCCCCAATATCGTGTGACATTGACGGATGCGGATGATGATGATGAAGATAATAACTGTACAATGATCGTAGCCTTATTACAGAAAGACAGACGAAAGAAACGAAAAGAAGGATTGGATTTATTGACGATTGGTTACGTTATTTATAATGTAAGAAAAATTTTCTTTAAAGTTTTGTTGGGGGGTGTAAAGGGGGTGGTGGGATAATAATAATAATAATAATAATGATATTTGTATCGCGCAACTATTCAATCCACTAGGGAATGCACTAGGTGCTAGAAAATTTTTCTTACTTTGGAGTGTTAATGATAGTGACTAAATAACCAAGTTTTGTTCGGGGGGGCGGATGGCTGAATGGTTAGCGTGCGCGCGCTGTACCATAAAGTCTGTCATTGAGTTGACTGGCGTGGTTTCGAATCCCCGGTTGTACGTGACAAGGAGTAGGGTCGCCTGTCCAACCTCGTGGGTTTTCTCCGGGTCCTCCGGTTTCCTCCCACTGCTAAAGACCCCTACACGCAAGCGAATTATTGAAATAAATTTAAACCATATGTTAGTCCCGAAATGACCTAGTTTGTGTCGAGTGGACGTTAAACCCCATTTCTCTCTCTCTCTCTCTCTCTCTCTCTCTCCAAGTTTTGTCCAGAGGGTAGCTCTACAACCTACTTTTATTTCAATTTCAAACTGTCAGTAAACGATACCGGGGTAGAAAAGCAACTGTGCTGACAAAATGTCTCGTTTAATTTGATAGGAAATGACTCCTATACATTTGTATACGCCCACATTGAAATGTGGTCATATATTGTCGTCACCCCCGTCTGTCCGTCCTGACGCTCTAGAGGCTGAAGTTAATATCCAATTGACTTTAAATTTATACACAGTGTTCAAGGTCATGAGACGAAGAAGCCTATTAATTATCACCGACTTTGGATAATTACTGCTAGAGTTATGACTCTTGATCACTTTGAAAAATCTTGGGGATGCTTTAGAGACCATAGTTATCATCTGATTGATTTTATATTTATACACCGTGTTTATGCCTATATATAATAGTTTCGATTGACTTCAGATTGATACACAGAGTTTAAGGTCTTGAGACGAATAAGTATATTGATTTTCAATGATTTTTGATAACTTGAACAGCTAAATCCATGATATTAGGTGTTTTGTATAATAAACGTTAGCATGGGCCAAAGAAATTCAAATGATTTTCTGATAATTATTTTATGAGTTGTTACTCTTAATCAGATTTTAGTGTATTATAAATGGTTCATTACCAACAAAAGTAAAAACTTGTGACAACTCTATTTGACTGCCCGGACGATTTAGCTGCTGTGGGTGTATGTTTTGTTGCCTGGCAACCTATCTTTACACTTCATAGAATTTTGGAATTAAAATATTTTAGGTTAGGGGAGAAATAAATGGGATTTAACATCATAATCTTTAAGCAGAAACACATTAACGGAACAGAATTTTTATGGGAAACAATCAATGTTATATTTAAACTTTTTTCAGTTGAAAGAAGGTGAAAGTCAAGGTCCTTTAGATGTCAACTTCTTCAAATATAACGCATCATGTGCTAAATCTCCTTCTTTTATTAATCTACGAGAAATGTGTGGTCGTCATCGGTTACCTCCAGGAACATATGCAATTGTTCCATCCACATTTGAGCCTTCAGAAGAAGGAAACTTCTTGTTACGTATATTCACAGAAAAGGACTTTCAAGGAGGGTAAGTATTTAATGCTGTTTTTTGTCAGGATTGCAATATTATAAATATTGGTGTAATACTGACCTGACCCAGAGTGGCATAATATCATGTAGATCAGTGATCCTGAACCTGTGTGCTGCGAGATCTTCCTAAGTGTGCTGCAGAATTTTGAACGGCACACTAAGAAAATGCAAAAAAAAAACATGATCCCAATTGAGTATTCACTTGTGTCTACTGATAAGTTCATAGCTGTGTTTTTCTTTATTTAGTTCGAGTCATACTATGTATCTATGACTAGTCTCTGTCTACAGTTGTATGCCGTCTGACTTGCCATGTTTTTTAAAATTCAAATATTTTCATATGTATTTAGCCAGGTGTGCCGCTAAGTTTTCATGTGCTCCAAGGTGTGCCGTTGAGAACCACTGATGTAGATTAAGGAAATACCTGGTCCTAGGTCAAATATTAAGTATGACTCACATATAAAGCCAATGTTAAGATATTGTCATTTGTACCTTCTTGTGTTAACAAAGTTAACCAAAAATGTAACTAAAATTTATAAACCACCCCTCTGCTTAAACGTGCATTATGCAAGAGCTAAATCTGCCTATGGCAGGTCTTTCTTTTACGCCTGAAATGTTATCTAAATTATTAATTAGACTTTAATTAACTTATCAAGACCATAACATCTGAATCGCACGCCAAGAACTTGCCATGACCGTCGTTTCATTGGCTAATTCCTCACATTAACCAGAAAGCGGCTTATATAATAACTCTTCCAGATCCTAGTGTTGTGAAGACAAGTAAAATGAAATTTTGAACTATAAAAAACGAAACCCAATAAGATCTGTGTTTTAATCAGATTGATCATCAGTATGTTTTGACAAAAATTAAAGACTTTAGCTCTTAAAATCTTTTATGTTTTTGTTTTCCAGAGAAATTGATGAACAGACCTCATACAATGATGAACAGGTAAGGATCAATATTTCAATTTTTATGCTTACCATAATATTTCAATATGAATATTTATCAAATACTATTTTACACTGGAAAACGGGTTTAATATATTAAATAAATACTATTTTACTCTGGAAAACGGGTTTAATATATTAAATAAATACTATTTTATACTGGAAAACGGGTTTAATATATTGAATAAATACTATTTTATACTGGAAAGAGGTTTTAATATATTAAATAAATATTTTTTTATTTTTGGAAGAGGTTTGAATATATTAAGTAAATACTTTTTCATTGTGGAAAGATGGTTAAATATATCAAATATATCAAATTTTATAATGGAAAGAGGGTTTAATATATTAATTAAATACTGTTTTATACTGGAAATAGAATAGCGTGATATATTAAATACTGTTTTATACTGGAAAGAGTGTGATATATTAAATACTGTTTTATACTGGAAAGATGTTTTAATATATTAATTAACATTGTATAACGGAAAGAGGATTTAATATATTAAATGAATATTATTTTATTCTAGAAAGAGGTTTAATGAATTAAATAAATACTATTATGAGTGGGACAGAAGTTTTCTAAATTTGGGAATAACTTAAAGAGATAAAAAAAGGGTTTATTGTCATGAGTGTTTATCTAGGAATCTTAGAGCCAGTTACTGTGTTGACGACTGATAATGGGGTTCTCAATATAGGGTTCTTAGACATCGGAATATGGATTGTTTGCATACACCATATGAATTAATTCTATCATTAAGATAATTAATGTTATTATTATAACATAATCAAGATAATTGATTTATATTCTATTATTTAGAATGTTATTGGAATGAGTGAGATATATCTTACATATACAGCTTCTATAGACAGCTTTCTTAGGCTGATATGATATTATATCTTATGTGTGTGAGATGAAGAATGGCTTATAAAATATAGAATGATTTAATTTCAGCCTTCAACTTCTCGCATCTTCATAATGTCGAGATCTGATACCTTGACTACCTTGACTACATTAGGTGACTTTTTCATGTGTTCATATGTAAGCGAGCTTGTTACAAATCTTTTTATTTGTGCAACAGTGGCCATTGATCTACCCCTTTGATTCTCAGATAATTCTGATATATCTTTAATCTTTCAAAAAGAATTAGACGGCTAATGTTGTCAAGGTACCAGTCATATATGGTTGATATTATGGAGATGCTATCTGTATGATTTCTAGGTGATAATTTGATGACCTGTTTATAACTACAATCTTATTACTATGATTTGACCCTTTGACCTTCTGGTATATAAATCAATATAGATCAATTAACTAATATATAAATATGCAATAAATATTAACAGCATTATTATTATTATATTGGTCAAATGATTCTCTTCTCTTCAACACTAAATTTATTTCCTGTGCCCTTTGTAAACTCGTTAACTCACTTTTCTACATATGTATATATACTCTCTAGATCTAATATAATTTATTTTCTTCAGATATTCCCTTTTCCTGTGAAATATGTTTATGTCTGTTTATATAGCATGTTGGTCTTTACCATCACTTAATCAAAATATTCTAAATTAGTCCTTACAATTTAACTTATTTTGTATAGATAAAAAGATATAATAGTGCTAAAAAGTATGAAAATGCCTTTAAAATGAGGTCTACATGTGTACACATTGGCGTGTACGTAAAAGAACCCTTGACAATGAAGATTAGTAGGAGATGTCACAGTCTAGGCAAAATTCATCTCCCTGACATTGCACACTTGATCATAGGTAAAAAAAAGAACCATATGTTAGTCTCAAAATGATCAAAATATTGGGTGGAAGAGACGTTTAAAGTTCATCTCCTTAGCATTGCACACTTCACCGTCTTAAAATGATCGAATTAATGGGTTGTAGTGACAATTAAAATCCATCTCCCTGACATTACACACTTGATCATAGGTAAAAAAAGAACCACATGTTAGTCTCAAAATAATAGGTGGAAGAGGTTTAAAATTCATCTCCTTAGCTTGCACACTTGACCATAGGAAAAAATAGAACCATGTGTTAATCTCAAAATGATCAAAATATCAGGTTGACGAGACGTTAAATTAACTCCATTCCATTCAATAACATATATATTGACCATGCCATCTATTTGATAATAGCGTAGAAGAAGAGAAGCCGAACCCATTCCAGAACCAGTACAGCCATTACCCGTAGTAAGTCCACAAAAACGGGTGAATTTTGCTGCATGACACTGTGTGAAAAACAAAAAAACATTGAGAGAATGCTATCGATATGTATATAGATCTTTTAAATGAGAACGAACGAGTGCTCCTTTCACCATGATGTGTTTTGACTTTGTGGTGATCTTTTCTGTTTCACGTTTGTTTTTCCTTTACATACGTTGTATTTCATCGGTCATTTTCCTCTGTCATTTCTGCATTGACAAAGTACCTATCACAGCACACCTTTCATCACAAAGTATTGTATTTTCAACATGTCTGATTTTGTATTCTGTATTTGAGTCTCTATCGAGCTTTCATGACGTAAAAAATCAAAAATTCTCATCATTCTGTATTGTCTTGCACTTATTGCTGCACTCACCTTTGAGTTTCACTTAGACATTTTATCACATTTTGTTTTAATTTTTAACGTTTTAATTTTAATTTTATATTCTTTTAATATATTTTAATTTTGTTTAAAAATGTTCATTATATCCTCATAGTTTTGTTTCTATCAGAAATCATATTTTGTTTCAATTTTAAATAAATATAGAAATTTCTGTTTTATTTTCTTTCAAACTTTATTTTTAATTTATGATTTGTTTTTAATTTTATTTAAGAAATTATTTCTAAACATATTCTGTTCTATTTTCCTTTCCATACAAATTTCCTATCCTTTTTCCTTTTAAGTTTTTCATTGATTCTTTTTTATAAAACAATTCGATTGTCATCAGCTAGAAAGGTTAGGTAGTATTCTCTCAAAAGAAGATTCTTTGATGCTTTTGTTTAAATCCTATAACAAAATGCAAAAAACTGAACTTTCATGCTTCAAATTTGAATATGAACTGTTTTTTCCAGTTGATGAAAAATCAGGCTAATAAAATTATGTTTTGTTCACCAAAGAAGGTAGTATTCTCTCAAAAAGGATGCCTTTGTTTAATTGCCATAACAAAACGTAAAATACTGAACTGCATTGCTCCAAATTTGAATATGAATTGTTATTTTTTTTGCCAACATTTATACATCATCCATTTTAATGTACGTACGTACATCAGACAGTCATTCACAATTATGTGCGGCTATTGACATGAGCTTAGCAAGTCGATTGATTTTCACTGAAATATTTGCCGAGTTATGGCCCTTGATCACTTTGAAAAATCTTGTCATCGTCTGAGAGAAGAATCCTGTTTTCGTTGATAATTACTTGCAGAGTTATGGTCCTTGATCACTTTGAAATATCTTGTGGACGATATAATGGATAACATCATCATCAAATTGACTTTGAAATTTATATTCAGTTTTTGTGGATGTGGTCGTTTTTGTGGATTGCTTACAAGAATCAGCTGCTTCGGGTTTATGTTTCGTTGCCTGGCAACTGATCTCTTTCCAGTTGACGAACTATCAAACTAATAAATTTTACGGCATTTGACAAAAATAACCATAACTCAAAATTGCTGTAAATAAGAACTGGATCAAACAGCAAAAGTTAAAATCTGAATGAATAACTTGTTTTTATCTCTTATTCTTTTATTAAAAGTCATTTTTGGTTACCTGTCTCTATTCTAGGAATGAAATATTTTACGTTGAAGACTCATAATCAGACACCCCTTAATTCTCTTTTACTGTTTCCGTTATCTTAAAAAAAATATTACCCTTTCTTCATTCCTCGTTTGAAAATGACCCACTTGTTAAATTAATCCCAAATGTTTCATGACGTTTTTCATTTCTTGTTTGAAAATGACCCAATTTTTTTGCAGTGATTTCTAATAACACTACAGTTACCAGTCATTCTAAAATGTCTATCCAACTAAATGTTGTACAAATAGTCTTTAAATATCTTAATTTATTATCTGTATTCAGAATTATTCAATATCTGTATTTAGTGTCTTAACAAAACTCTTCACCCCAAATGTAGCTGTTTTATATAGAATACATATATCTCTTGTTTTCCTTAATACAACTTGATTTTCTTTCGTTCGATGTTGTATATCTCTCTCGCTCCCTATTAATGTCATTTCCTCGTTCAAAAATAAGTTTTAAATGTCAGCTTACTAACACAACAATATTTAAAAAGAGTAGAAATAAAATATTAGAATTTTTTCTTTCCCTGAAATAGCCTGGCAGAGGAGGCAGAGTAAGTTGCGATGTCAACAACTGGAATGATTGTTTGAGTTTTGAAGTTTGAATTTTGTGGGTTTTTAAGATTGAATGAATGAGGTTTAGAAGTTTGTAATGCTGTGTAATAATTGAGCCTGGACAACTTTAGAATTAACTGTTAAATGTATAGGCGTACAGGCTGGATGACTGTTAGGGGGGGGGGGGGTAACCTTGAAATGCCTAAAAAAATTCGGGTTAGCCAACTAGATGAAATAATTTTTTTTCACTTGACCCGTCTGCCCGAAAAGTCAGATTGCCCGTACGCCAATGGTTAAACAATTACTTTAAGAAAAATTGACATCCTTTTTAAAATGATTTTCCTTGACTAGAGAAAAGGAAAAAAAATGATTAAATTTTGTATGTGACAAATGGCACAGTTGATTCTAATTTTTGTTCAGCTAATCTTCAAAGTTTGTATTGATCCAAAAACTTCTGCAAAATTCTAGATTGGTGGAGTTGAATTTGCTCAAGCCAAAGATTGTTTTAGGGAAATGTTTTAGCAATCCTTTTATGTCAATAAATTAAGTAATTATTTATGTAGAATCTGGATGAATGCAAACTTGTGTCTTGAAACATAAAATTAAACATTTTTTTTCAGAATTGTGATGTCTTCCCTTTTTTCCAAATTAATAAGGTTTTTTTTTTCAGCTGCATTTATATGAATATTGATTGTTTATGTTTTTAACTGTTGTAATAACCTTAATATAACTATCCATCATTCATCCATTCTATATTTGTATCAATATATGGCCAGCGTTAGCTATAGTTATTAAGGATATGCTTAAGTCTCTTACCACTGTCATCAAACAGTCCTACGTCTTCAATAGAAGGCTTGATCTCACTTTAATTACATACATCTTATCAAGGCCTTCACGTAATACCCTGCATATTTCAGCACTAATTTCGATTGGGTACAGGCCCAGCTTGTGACCCTATCAGATTCCTCGATAGTTGTGAATACCAAGTCTCGGGCTTTCAAGCTAAAATGTCTACCTATAAGGTTCGTATAATGTCATGGTTTCCTCGGAGATCGCTATGTCACAACAACATCTGATTGGACGCTACTGTTCACGTTTCTGTAGATAACGTAGCTATAAGTTCGGGAATTGTGAAGTAATCTAGCTACGTCCAGATGTTGTAAAACTTGCAGTCGTTGCTTCAGGAACATGACAGTTCTATGGAATCTAGGGGAGTTTTAGACTTTTTTTTTAAGAATCTGGGGTTCGTAGAAGACATGACTGGGTGGCCACATGATCTGATGAAATGACCTAATTTGTACAGTGTGGATGTTAATCCCTGAGTTTCGATTTCAAATTCTTGCACCATATAACATTTTTAGTTGGATTGATCAGAGGTCGGGATTGGGTTTTCAGAAGCCATTGTCATCTTCCAGAAATAGGGTCAAGCCTCATCTCTCTCATATCATAGATCATTGTCATTGTATTTCATCTTGCACTACAGTCACAGTCTGGAGGTCGGATGTTCGATCCCTGCATTGGCCGAGAAAGTTCATCCAGATGTTTCGGTGTGGTTCCCCCTTGTCAGTGATGCAGGACGGAGGGCCGGACAAGGACAGCTATCTAATCATTCGAATGGGACGAAAAACCGAGGTCCCGTGTACACATTGGCGTGCACCTAAAAGATACCTTGACAATTGGAATTCGATATAAGAGTAGGCCGTAGTGCCGCTGTCCGGGCAAAATTTCCCTCATAGCACACTGTATTGGGTATGCCCATATTCATTAGCCCAGTTCGGAGAAAAACAGTAGGACATTTAACCCCATTTCATTTCACTTCATTGTATAATGTCGTAAAACATTTCTCACGATTATATGCATGTTATTATTATTTACTGCATGCCTTAGTTTATTATATTGAATGCTTTCTGGTGTAATTAAACAGGGCGACAATGAATATGATGAGAATGGTGATTCTAACGAGGTTTTTGGTTTATGTTATTAGCTGCTGTTTTTTGTTAGGTTTTTTTTAGCACAAATCACTGAATGCTTCAATTTCCTTTTAGATTATCTTAGTTAAGACTTTAGATGAATTTCTTTTCCTTTGTTTTCTATGCACCATATTTTATTCACTTAGCGCATTTTCATTTATATATTTTGAAATGTTTAATGTTTAATTTCATTTAATTTTCAATTTTCACTATTCGTCACAATAAGTATAAATAATGTTCGTGGGGATTTTCTTTTTAGGATAAATTAAATATATTTGAGTTTTAAAATCATGTTAGAGAGGCGTTACTAATTGAAAACTAAAATAAAGACCAAATGATTCTATGTCGGACAAAAGCTGTTATTTTATCAAAGTTATACTTTGAAGGGGAAAAACTCTTGTCACAAGCAAACTGGTAGACCCAAAATGACCAGATTTGTTTTGAGTGGGTATTAAACCCCATCCCTTTCTTAGGCAGGTTTTCCATGTATGCATTGATACAGTGTTTCCGCATATGGTTTGGACGTTAAACAAGATGGTCTAATACATAAGTAACCGAGGAAGACGTGCGGAAACGCCACAAAACCTGCCTTAATTGAATTTCAGTAATTTTCTTCCATAGAATCGTTTATTTTATATCATATTGAAAAGATATATTAATTAGATATAAAACTGATAGTATTAATTCTATAAGATAGTTAAGTTTTAACTGTTTTTACTTTGCTTATCCTGTTGCTAATTATGATAAAACTTTGTCTTTAAAAAAAAAGAAGAAAGAAAATTATTGTAATGATATATGACAAAATTTATTCATAACATAAATACAAGTAAAGAAACAACAAGTTTTAAAATGATCTTTAGTAAAGATGTTCAAAAGTAGATTTAATTCTTTAAAAATAGTAAAATTAATCTTTTCTGATAATTGCAATAAAATAATTTCAGATAGATGTACTTTGATCCCCTGCAGCTTTTATAGCGGTGGCGTACAGAGGGGGGGGGGGGGTGATTGCCTTGGGCTTCCATTTCATGGGAGGGGGAGGGGGAGATCCAATCACAGATTGAAATTATTTTTTAAAATATTTTGAGATTTTAAATTATCGCTGTTGACTTTGAATTTAAAGTGTATTTCATCTGTACATATTTAAAATGTTTTCTTTTCTTACATTTCTGTGTATTAGGCCATATACTTGAGTCTTGGGGGGAATATTAGCAAGGAGATGGTCCCAGACATCATCCAACCTGTGCACGCCACTGTATTCAGCTTATATTATAGATATCATTATATAGGCTTTATATATATATCCTATATACCATATGCTTAATATAATCTGTATTTATAGCGCAATATTTATATCATAGAAAATAGACCACTATATCTGTATTCCTTGATAGGGAAGCTATGGTTATTAGAGAATGTTCTTGAAAAAAAAACTGTAATTCAAAACTTCATTATCTTTTAAATATCTTTTTAATCAAAATAGGAATATCTTTTAACATATATATACAAAATTTATAAGAAATATTCAATTTTAGAGAAAAAAAAAATTATGGGAGGGGGGGATGTATCTAAATTCTTCACAAAATAACCAAGTTATTGCATTGTGTAACTAATTCTCTATTACCAAGTTATTTTATTAACAGATAATTAATAAAAACTATGCTCTATATAGTTGTCTTCATACATCGATACGTGATGTAAATGTTATGTAAATGCTCTATAGTTGTCTTAATACATAGATACATAACATAAAAAATAGTCCATATAAATTGTATATAATGTTGTCTTCATACATAAATATTTAACATAATAAAATGTATATGTTGCCTTAATAAATAGATATTTAACATATATATATATTGTATATGGGACCGTATATGCACAGTATTATTATAAATTAAACTATATTTAGCATGAAATATCATTGCACCAGCTTAAAAATAGTCCATTATTAGTATCAGTAGTAGCACAATTCGATTAAAAACTATAATTTGATCAACTCCATGCAAAATTAAATTTTCGAGGGGACGGTGTTTTTAATTTTTTAAAATCGATAATAATTTATGTATGTGGTTCTTTCAGCCTGATGTCGCACCACCATCTGATGAAGAACAACAACAAGAGGAAGCCCTTAAAAATACGTTTAGACGTGTTGCCGGGGAAGATATGGAAATTGACGCTTATGAACTCAAGGATATTCTTAACTCTGTCTTCACTAGAGGTACGATTTTGAGATACCTTTTATTTTTGAACGGCTACAAAACATGATTTTTAGATACCTTTTTTTTTAACTACTACGAAACATGATAATTATAAAACTTGTCATAGAAATTAGAGAAAAGCTTTTTATTTTTGAATTTATTTAGATTACCAAATTTATAGACTGAAATATTTGCTTTAACATTTAAATTTGAACTTTTTTAGATCATAGATTTTTCGACTTTTGAAATTCGTTAGCTTTGATTTTTGCCTGTATTGTTACAAGAGCATCTTTCTTGAGACCCAATAACATATCAATACCATTTATTTTTTGAAAATCTATGAAATAGATTAGTAATTATTGTTTTAGATTAAATCGTTGTTAGTGGGAAACCCTTTTCGTTTCATTTCATTTTATATCGTTGTCTTTGAAATTGTTTAATGTGTCATTTGAAGTGAAGCATGTTTTCAACTGTTTATTCTTAATGATTCTAACATCGCTAGAGACTTGATTGACTTTGGCATGCATGAAAAACAAAACTTACTTTTTTAATACTGAACGAATCCAAGTACGACTAATATTTCGGTTTGCCCTACTTCAGCATTGTGCTTGAAAAAGATCTGGAAACACTTAAATTTGACTCTGATTTACTAATGTGCATTGTTCTAATTTCTAATCTATACATATTCACATATTTTCACTGAAAGTATATGCCCTAGCTTTAGCCTGGGCTTGGACAACTGGCTTTAGCCTGGGTTTGGAGCACCTGGCTTTAGCTTAGATTGTAGCATCTGGCTTTCACCAGGGTTGGAGTGTCCATCATTAGCCTGGATTTGAGTATCCATCTTTAGCCGCCTGGGTTGGAGCATCTGGCTTTCACCTGGGTTTGAGCATCCAGCTTTAGCCTGCGTTGGAGCTTAAGCCAGGGTAGGAGCATTCAGATTTAGCCTGGGTTGGAGCATCCAAATCTACCAAAGGTTGGAGCATCCAGCTTTAGCCTGCTTTGGAACATATAGCTTTAGCTCAGGGAGGGGCATTCAGGTTTAGCCTGGGTTGGAGCATCTCTCTTTGACTATACCCAGGACTGGAGCATTAAATATTGCCAAACATGGTGGTCTGGGAACTGTAAGCACCTAACAAAATGTTTGTTTTTTTAGAATTTACTCCATTGACCTTATCCACTATATATTTAAGTCTTTGTTACCAGGTATTCTTAGTGAATATATCCTTCATTTTGCAGAAGAAAGTTTTGGCCCCGATTTTTCTAGAATTTTCGCATTGACAGTATTAATAATAACATGTATTCGTACCCAATCGTAGAATACATATTTGTTATTAATGTTATAACTTGATGTTTGATGTGAATAGCTTCCCTTTAATTACATATTACGGTAATTGACAGAAAGCACGTTTTTATAATTAACATTAATCTAATTGTTGTGTGTTTGTTTATCAGAGGGCTGTTTTGGTAAGATTTTAAATAATGAAAGGATTTTTTATTATTGTAACCTATTTTTTAAAATAATTTGCACTGATATTTGTAACCGTTAGTTGACTTGTGATTAACACTTTAGATGAATTAGCGACTAATTTTAGTAATAATGGAAAGAGCATTTGTCAAATCTGATTGATTTCGTTACTATGGAGACAGGAAATGATGTCTGCAAAAAAATGATATATATTTATTTAATTGCGTGAATAAGATTTAGAAGGAAAGCCAAACGACCTTCGAAATAATTTGCCGATTAATTTGGTTTTATAAAAAATCACTATGACAAACAGATTTGATAAATGCCTTTTTTAATGAACATATCTTTAGATAGAAAGAACGCATTCATTCATCTGTCTCACTGTGTATATAAATCATTCTTGATATGGTCTATTTTTACTTCCAAAAGAGAGGGGCGGGGGAAAAGTATAGAAAGTTGGAGTTGGGGTAATAGACACCTCAACGGATGGGCTGTCAAACATGGCTTATGCACATCTGCATTATCCCAGTCGGTGCAGAAAAGTAGGCCATTAATCCCATTTCATTTCATTTAATCCAAAAAAAGATATGTTCATTATTATTTAAATCTTAGTGATCCCTGTTTAGATGTCCATGATATTTTATAATAAAAATATCTGTATCAGCACAAACATAGTTCCATGTTGCATGTTTTATTTAGTATTTTGAATTTTACCATCTTAAGAAATGATTATTAATTATTAAGCCATTCCAATTTGAATCAGGGTGAAATTATTCAAAATCGTCGAGGTCTGGGAATGAGGCCCATTATCATTGTGTGGGGTTTGGTTTTTCATAAAAGAACGATTTCTAATATTGAAAGTTAGGAATGGAAGTATTCATATTTGTCGAGGTCTAGGAATGAGGCCCATTATCATTGTGTTAGGGTTTGGTTTTTCATAAAAGATCAATTTCTAATATTAGGAGTTAGGAATGGAAATTTAAAAGCTAGGAAAGGAAATTTTAAAAATGAGGTCACACATTCTTGCTCAGTGAAAAACCTTAAACAAATAAATAATAAGCTTGATTGCTGAACTAGACTTCAAATTGTGTTATTTTTTTTAAAACTTGATCAAATTGGTGTGGTTTTATAGCTACAGGTAGTTGTCACTTCTTATAGAATTTTCCCTGGTCGCCATTGATAGAAATGCTTCTCTTTAGATTAACTTTTTTATATTTCTTTGATTATTTAGAAAACTTATGGACCAGGAACTGTGCACTACTCATCTTATTCTTCTCCGTCTTGGGGGCACGCTCTTCGAAAAAGCCTTAAGGCTCTGCCACTTGAAGTATGATTGATATGGAACTTAGCATTCTTGTTCCTGTTGGAGGTTTGGTGGACTAGTGGCTTAACACCTGCCCTCTCAGTTAAAATAAAGATCCTCCAATTCAAGGGGGGTTGGATGGCACGCTGTATCATAAGGCCTGTCATTGAGTCAACTGACGTGGTTTCGAATCCCTGGTTGTATGTGACAAGGAGTAAGGTCGCCTGTTCAACCTTGTTGGTTTTCTCCGGGTCCTCCGGTTTCCTCCCACTGCTAAAGACCCCTACACGCAAGCGAATTATTGAAATAAAAACAATTAAACCATATGTTAGTCCGGAAATGACCTAGTTTGTGTTGAGCGGATGTTAAACCACATTTCTCTTTGTCCCTCCAATTCAAATACAATTGATATGAAACTTGAGCATTCTTGTTCCTTCAGAGGGTTTGGGGGGGTCCAGTGGTTTAATGCATGCACATGAAATCACAAGCTCTGTCATTGAGTCAAGTGTGGTGTGGTTTCGATTCCACACTTGAATGTGACAAGGAGTAGGGTCACCTTCCAACCTCATGCGTTTTCTCCAGATCCTCTGGTTTCCCCCCACTATTAAAGACCCCTATGCGCAAGGGAATTATTGAACTAAAATTGAACCATATGTTAGTCCCAAAATGACCTAGTTTGTGTCGAGTGGACGTTAAACCCCATCTCTCTCTCTTGTTCCTTCATTTTTGATATGATGTCACAATTTCAAGATGGCTGCAATGATGTCATGCTCAGTTCCTGATACAAATAGTTCTTGTTTTTATACAGGATGGATGAGGCGTTCATATTTACTTTCTGCTGCTGACACGATTTCTATACTTTCACACAGCTTTGTCTTTGTAGCTTATTATTTATACATACATTCCTTTCAGCTGTCAGTGTAGCCGTTATATATCAATTATTATTATTATTATAAGTGTAATGCACCAAGAAAAATATTTTAAAATCGAGCCTGGAAATAAAGCACCTGTCACAGACATTTGGATTTTGTCAGGCACCATCCGTCTCGTGCCTGTCATTTTGTCCGACTCTGGTCACAGACTTTGACTCAGATTCAGACTTTGTCAGTCACAACCCCTGCAATTTTGTCTAACACGATTTTTCATTGCTGTGTTTTTATTTATTTTAATACATGACTGACACAATTTTAAAATGGCAGGTGCTTGTTCGGTTATGTCAGACATTTTGTCAGATACAACTAGAATTATTATTTCCAGGCATGCTTCAAGTGCATGAAACATGTAATTACTTAACCAGTGATCCTATTATGGCTTTTTCGGCAATCAGATATAAAATTTGATCATATGATCATCACTAAAATTGGACCGAGCTGAATATATTTTAAGTGTAGGCTGTTGCACATAGAAATGCTCAGATGCATGAATTATTGGCTGTAGCTTACAACCAATTCAACCTTCCCTGGCTTTGTATTAGCTTAAAAGTGTAGTCAGTCTTAATAAAAGATGGTCCTTACAATTTCATTGAAAAAATGGACCAAGGGAGGTAATTGCTATGTGATATAAGGTTAAGCTAAAATGATCCTGTCTTGAGAATTAATCTGTATTTAGGCCAATGTATTATCCAGCAACATAATTTGATAATACATTTGAAAAATAATATGTATGAAGTAAAACAGGCCCAGTAGGCTTCATCTGAGCTGAGCTAGTAGTCTTGATTATAAAGTCAAGAAAAATCTTTGTAGTCTCAAACACAACCATTGAAGACAGCTGATCGCTCATGGGAGATGTCAGCAGGAAGATGAGAGCTAGCTTAACTATGACCATATATGTACAGAATATTCACGACACTGGGAAATAGCCCAAACATTGTTTGAGTTTTTACTTTTATTTATATAAATTTGGAGGATCTTTTTTCTTTTTTCCCCCACCTCAAATAATAGGTGACTGGCTGAGATTTCTCATTATAGAATAATATTGGTATTATAAAATGTAAGCTTTATCCTTCTTCCACTAACATGGTGACAGAGGATACAGCAGTTTTAAAATTATATAATGTCTTAGATAAAAATTATACAGCATTCGGATAAAAACATACTGAAATTATTGTATGGAAGCTTGACTTAACCAATTTAAATATTTTTGTTATGTTAGTGTTATAATATGGACAAGAGAATCTCTTGTAGTGTAGCTAATGTTTTGATATTTTGTTAATATAAGAATGATTTATTATTTATTTGGACTATTTCTTGAATGTTTATATGTAACAGCCACAAACCAGGAGCATTCATTGTTAGTGCAGAAATACAGGAAATTTATAAAAAAAATTACAAAACCTCAGGAGTTTAAAAGTTTTATGTATTTTTGTTTTTGCAGAATTTACCTTCGATGGATTTGCAACTGATATTTGTCGCAGTATGGTTGCCATGAATGATGTATCCTTATTAAATTATAAAATAAATATAATTTTTATGAACAGGCCTTTTCTTGTCAATACAAGGGCATATATGAATCTTAAGAATTCTCAAACCGAATTGTCCAAATGGTAGTTTGCCTGTCCAACCTCGTGGGTTTTCTCCGGTCCTCCAGTTTCCTCCCACTGCTAAAGACCCCTATGCGCAAGCGAATTATTGAAATAAAATTGAACCATGTGTTAGTCCCGAAATGACCTAGTTTGTGTTGAGTGGACGTTAAACCCCATTTCTCTCTCTCTCTCCAAATGGTAGTTACCTCGGAAAAATTTTACTATTGTTCATAACATACCCTATTCACTTTATTTGAACAAGTCCATGAGTAAGGTGCTGGCAAGGAACAGAGTCTAGTTGTTCAGATGGGATGAGAAACAAAAAATGAGTTCCCCCAGGTACATGTAAAAGAACTTGTGACTGTTTGAGTTTGATGAAGAGTAGGCAGAAACACTGCTGTCGGGGCAAAATGTCCCTTCTACCACACTACATTAGCATGGTTGGTGCAGAAATGTACACCATTAACCTGTTAAGCGTGACGTTTCTAAAACGTTATCTACCCCCTATTGTGTAATTAATTTGATGAAGTGACGAAGAACTATGTATTATGTTTTCTAAGAATAGGTTGGGGAAAATACCTCCAAGGCATTATATTATGCAGTTGTCTAGGACGTAATATAACGTCCTACACATGCTGCGATCATGGAGGAATTCCCAAGTGACGAACTATGTTCTAAGAATAGGTTGAGGAAAATACCTCCAAGTCGTTATATTACGCCCTACACACAGTGAGTTGCAGTTGTCCAGGACGTTATATAATGACCTATGCACTTTATGGATTAAACCTCCATTCCATTCCATTTCATGAAGGAAAGTAGAACATCAAACCCCATTTCATTTGACTACAAGCAAAATCCTCATCCTCCACCTTCTCTGTTGCATTGTGTTGAAGTGACAGTAAGGTTTTAGCAATCCTTTAGCTCTATCATGATTTGATTCCTTAACGAATAACAGGGTGATTTATCTGGTAAACTCGGTTATGAAGAATTTAAAGATTTATGGACAGATTTGAGAAGATGGAAGGTAAAAACAAATAGTTTTTTTGTATCATTAACTAGTTTCAGATTTCTCTAGTATGTAATAATTTTGTATTAAAAATTTCAAAGGTTTCAAAAAATTTACAAAGAGATTACTGATAGTGAAAAAATTATACAACTTGTGAGCACTATTTCCAATCGATCGATGACAGCGATATGCATTCAGTTTTTTTGAAGATTTGACCTTATGGCAGGTCTTCATCTAATAAACTGTATAATCGGTGTCATTATGACTGTGTAACCTTGACTGCATCTTCAATAGAAGGCTTGATCTCGCTTTAACTATGTACATCTTATCAAGGCCTTTACGTAATACCCTACATATTTCAGCACTAATTTCGATTGGGTACAAGCCCAACTTGTGAACCTATCCGATTCCTCGCTCGTCGTAAATACCAGGTCTCGCACTTTCAAGCTAAAAATTCTACCTGTGATAATCGAGTTGCAAAGTTCAAGTTTCATTCAATGTCAAGGTTTCCGTGGAGATGGCGATGTCACAGCCTCTGATTGGATGCTACTGCTCGTGTGTCTGTAGATAACATAGCTATAGGTTTGGGAATTGTGAAGTAAACAAGCAACGGCCAGTCGTTGCTTCAGGAACATGCCTTGACTGTTGACTTGAAGCCTGACACAATTTTATTTTCCCAAGAAAACACTGCTTATTGTTGGAAGATGTGTTTGCTGTGTATTGTTTTTTGTCAGAGACTTCAAATTTTATTTTCCCAAGAAAACACTGCTTATTGTCAGAAGGTGTGTTTGCTGTGTATTGTGTTTTTTGTCAGCAACTTCAATTATAAATGTAAATTACATGGTATGTTTTATATCTGATTTTAGAGAGTCTTCAAGGAATTTGATCACGACGCCAGTGGAACATTGAATTCATATGAATTAAGAAAGGCTCTCAATTCAGTTGGTAAGAATTTTTCTCTATAATACTAAGATGTTGTTTAATTATTTGTCCTCTATTTAAAATTACATACCCTGTATATATAGAGGGGGAGGTTAGATGGCTGAGTGGTTAGCTTGTGTGTGTTGTATCATACAGTCTGTCATTGAGTCAGCTGGCACGGTTTTGATTCCCCGGTTTTAGGCGACAAGGAGTAGGGTCACCTGTCAATCAAACCTTGTGGGATTTTTCCGGGTCCTCCGGTTTCTTCCCACTGCTAAAGGCGGATACGCACAAGCAAATTATTGAAATAAAATTGAACCATATGTTAGTCCCGAGATGACCTAGTTTGTGTCAAGTGGATGTTAAACCCCATTTCTCTCTCTCTCTCTCTCTCTTAAAGTTTTGTGCTTGGTGTAGAGGGGTGGTGGGGTTATTTTGAACCATATGTTAGTCCTGAAATGACCTGGTTTGTGTCAAGTGGATGTTAAACCCCATTTCTCTCTCTCGCTCTCTCTCTCTCTCTCTCTCTCTCTCTCTCTCTCTCTCTCTGTCTTAACTTTGTTTTGATTACCATTTTCATTAGCCTGGTTGGAGCAGAAAAGTAGGATATTACAATTCCATTCATGTTATTTATATTGATTAACTATTGTATATTTTCAGGTTTTAAATTGAGTAATTCTACCTTCCACTCGGTTGTTATGCGTTACAGTAATTCGGATGGTATTGTTGATTTTGGTGACTTTGTTGTTTGTGCCATCAGATTGAAAACTATGCTCAGTAAGTTTTTCTTTCCTTCTTCCCATCACTCTGGATGCTTTCATCCCACTATTCCTTGGCAGGGGCTAAGTGAGAGGGGCGCAGTGATGCGTTTTGCGTCATGGTTTTGAGTTTTTGCACCCCCTTGAGTTTTTGTGACCCCTCGCAAATGGCAAAAAATCACATTATAATCCTAATCATAATGCTTCACCAGTGTCAAATATATACCATGGTTCAGATATGCTACATATCAACTCTAGCATGTTCCACACAGCCCAATATTTCCCAGCGGCACTAGGAGGGCTTCCCCAACCCTTACCCACATACACATTTAAATATTTGTTTTGGGGGACCCGGACGGGGTCTTGTTCCTCATGCAAAATCATGGGTCACCACATCCCTGTTCCTTGAAACTACTTCCATGCAACAGAATACGATTTCATGTACAACACACTAAGGGGGGTTGGATTGAGTCGACTGGCGTGGTTTCGAATCTACGGTTGTACGTGGCAAGGAGTAGGGTCGCCTGTCCAACCTCGTGGGTTTTCTCCGGGTCCTCCGGTTTCCTCCAACTGCTAAAGACCCCTACGCGCAAGCGAATTATGTAAATAAAATTAAAACATATGTAAGTCCCGAAATGACCTAGTTTGTGTCGAGTGGACGTTAAACCCCATTTCTCTCTCTCTCACAACACACTAAGACTGTGTGATTGTAATCATGCCTCTTACTATCTACCATATCCTGCAGTTGAAGAAGAAAGTTCATCAGGATAGTCATGAGTTTTTCTCCCTTGTCATTGGTGCAGGACACAGGGCTTGGCAATGGACAACGTATGGTCATTTGGATGTGACAAAAAAACGAGTTCCCCTGTACACGTTGGTGTGCACGTAAAAGAACACTTAGCAGATGGAATTTGATATAAGAGTAGGACATAGTGCTGCTGTCTGAGCAAAATTTCCCTCATAGCATTTTGTGTCCGTCTAATTGCAAAATGACTTAAATTTATTTTATATTATTTTAGCTTCATTCAAGATGGCCGATCATGAGAATAAGGGAATTGCATCATTTGATATTGATAATGTAAGTATTATTACGTGACTCAGGGTGTTTGGTGGGCTGGTGCGTTTATTTATCAAATCGGAATTGTAACATATTTGGATGGAGACCCAACAGGCTATTAACCTCTCAACTTCTGCAATTTTTACTTTTGTTTCATCTTTGCAATTAACGACTGAAATTGGTTTCTTGTTGAAAAGTTGAAGGTGTCACATCTAGTCTTATTACCAATTCTACAGAATATTGGTTGCGCACGATATTATGTCTTGTGATTAGTCAGTGGTGTTGCTATAGTAACTATATACATGCTTAATGTACATTAATAATGGCAGTTTGTTACAGTCTTATAAAGTTTCTGTTCAACCTCGGGGGTTTTCTCTGGGTCCTCCAGTTTCCTCCTACTGCTAAAGACCCCTACATGCAAGCGAATTATTAAAATAAAATTGAACCATATGTTAGTCCCGAAATGACCTAGTTTGTGTTGAGTGGTCGTTAAACCCCATATCTCAAGACAAACCTGCGGAAAAGACAAACTAAACAGACATTGCAAGAAATATTGCAAACAAATATCAAATCAAGTGAATGGATTTCAAGAAAGATGTAATGCAACCAGTCTTTAAAGGAGCTAAATCCCCAACTCAATTCTTTCGATAATATTCGAAATTGAGTATTTGTTAAGTGTCTTGTTCTGTTACTGTCTTTTTTATTTCTTTGTTATAAAGGACAAAATTGTAAACAGGCTTTAAGCTTAATTTTTCACCTTTGCCGTGGAAATATAGGATCCTAATACCCAATATTTAAGACACAATGAAAATTTGATAATCAGTAGGCCTACACCAGTCATGTATTGTTTGGTTTCGGGTGCCATTTGTAATCAACAAAGAAAAACATATCCTACTAGACAATGCGGAAGTAATTAGTAATGGCTGATTCACAAACGTCAAAATAATAATAAAAAAACGTGTAGAATGGACTAAGCAGATGAAAATGAATAGAGCCATACACCCTTTTAACATACATTATGCAAGAGCTAAATCTGCCTATTGCAGGTCTTTCTTTAGGGCTGAAATGTTATATAAACTATTAATTAGACATTTATTAACAAAACAAGACCATGATCAATATTCGATGGCACCAGATACTCAAGATTTTAACTAGATTAGAACAGTTTGCCATTTCAAAATTTGATTTAAAAATGGGCAAGCGAGGCCAAGTCTCGAATATACCAGTGGCCTGGTTACCACAATGCACACATCTTGTCAAAACTACAAACAGTGATAACTTGGCCCAGAGTGAAGTAATTTGAATTAAATTTTCAATTATTTCATTTTACATTATCTATTTTTGAGTTATTATAATATAGCAAGAATGGTTAGCTCTTCATCTAAACCTTACATAATGTATCTTTAAGGATTATATTAAAGTTACAATTTCATATTTTTAAGTTATATTTTTAAAATGTATTAAAATAAAGCCCTAAAATAGATGGTATCTATAAACAGTCCTACTTTGTTAAAGAATAATCCTATTAATCCTATAATTCACTATTGCCAGTTGAGAAATTGGCAAAAATATCATTTTTAACTTCAAATTCAAACTTTTGAAGATAGCTATTCTATGGTGGGGAATAGGAAAACAAGGGAGTTAATTGGGAGGTAATTGTGTTATTATTTCCGGTGTGAAGATTTTTAAGTGTGAGAAAGATAACCTATGATCGTATAATAGTGAGTTGACAACCTATTGAGCAAAAGACATAGAAATAATTATGTTTTGACTTTCTTAGAAAATATGAAATTGTAACTTTAAGTCTTGTAATAATGTTCCTTTTCTCTTTTCAGTTCATTCAGACAACAATGTATTCTTAAATCTAGCATTTCATTCAGAAGAGGAAGAAGGCAACTACGATGACTATTTATAAAACCACATCAAAAACCCCAACTATTATATAAATAACCCAAACAACTTTATTATTCATAATATTTTATTGGTTTTTACCACTGTTAAATGTTTGTTAAAATTTCAAGTTACTGCTGTTTTTATTTGTAACTAGATTTAAGGAAAAACATATTATTTTACTGAGTTAGCGCAACCGATGTTGTGCTTGACCCTTCTCGTAGATTCATCATTGAATCGAGTGATTCTTTCAATCATGGAGAGTTTGTTAAGCAAACAGTTGTCTGGGAAAATCATATTAATAGCAAATAAAATTAGTTAAGAAAGGTAATTTTGACCTTTAATAAAACAAATATGTTTGCATGAAAGCTAAAAAATTTCCCATCAGCAAAGAAATGTGTGTTTATAGTGAATAAAATCAATGAATGACCTTGGAGAGGAAAAATATTTTTTCATTATTTTTTAAAAAATAACCATGAAGAAAAATCAGATTTTTGGAAAATGGTGATTTGAGCTTTGATGACCTCTTAGAAAATTTTTGTGGATGATATTAAAACAAATATCCATAAAGAAGAAATAGGAATATGTGCTTATTAAGTAGAAAAAAAGGGATTTTATTTTTCTTTACTAAGGGTAGTTTTGTACACTGTTTCTATTACCGGTATATTCATTTGTATAACTAATAATTTGAATCTCACACTGTATCTTGATAGTATCCATGGTAACTTAACTATTTAGATTATGCTAATGAGCTTCAGACCAACCATGTTTTTATGTTAGATTTTTATTTGAAAAAAAACAACATTTTGTAAATATAATTACAAAATGAAATATCTTTCTGAACATATTGTGGCCTCGCTAAATTTGTCGGAAACTGCAATCACTAATGTGCTTCTACCGGCCATTTGTCTTGCCTGTGATAAAAAATATTTCATGAAATAATAGATAATAATGGTAGGCCTACATGCTATCATGCTAAATTTATGTTGTAATATATCATTTTTTCTACGATTTTCCATGAACTTTTATATTATTAACTTCCTGTTATATTTAAATGAACTATGCAGTATAATGTTGTTGGAATCATTGTTCTTTTGTTTATGCGGGTAAAAAGTGTCTACACTACTTTCACTTTAGGCCAAGCCAATTTAATGTAATGTTTTGTTTACTGTTACAAGACCTAACTATTTGAAACTAAAAACCTTTGAAAGGAAGCAAAATTTTAATATGTTTACATGACTGATATAAATTAAAATTAGTGTAGCCTAAAATTGTTGCCATAATGTACAAACACAAAAATAGAGAAACCGTGAGGGAGTAATGTAGTTCCTCCCTGTTGTGAATCGACCCCTTGAGAAGCTACCATCATATCACAATATGTACTCAAGAGTCTAAAGATAATATGGTCTTTATGATAGGGGCACCTGCTACAGTGCACAAACACACACATATACATCAGTTTGTTAATTTGAGATTAGTTATTAAATATTTTGTTTTTGTATGATCAATTCTATATAATATTGCAATATGTAAACTATGAAAGATATAATATATTCAAATATTTATTCATGTTCCCTCGTCTTGTTTTAGATTTTTTGTTTATAGAGAAAGTTGTTTTTTTTTTTTAGACCTATTTAAATTTAATAATACATAATAACCATTTATACAAATTGTTAAAACTTTAAATTCACCAGACTCAACCAAATTATTTCTGTCTAAAATTTGGTGCATTATCTCGTCAATTTTATATGAATCTCTGGGGACTAATGCTGTTAAAGACAATATGTTCGTGGTTATGGGTACTTGTCATAATCTGAATCATTTGGTGGTTATTTTGGGGGCCTTATTCACGAAATCATAAACTAAAATATTTGAACAATTCAACATTTTCATTGGCTAAGAATAAAAATCCTTGTACAAATTTTAGCTTGTAACCAATGAAAAGACATCATTCTTATAATATTTTAGTTGAAAATTTTCTGAATAAGGCCCGAGGAAATGAAGTTGTGAAAATAAATAACTTAAATATGGGTCAGATGGATCTGATCTGCTCTGATTGGTTAAAAAAGTGTTTTATGGGGTTCAAATTTCAGCCAATCAGTTAGAGCTTATACATCAGTCTTGTTAAACCAGTTATCAAATTGATATAAAAAGCTGAAATCAGGTTGTCTTGAACTCTCGTCTGCGATATCACCCTAGGTAGAAGCCGATGTTAAACCCTATAAACGAGCGTACTCTTGAATGTTTTAGGCTGCAATATCGACATTAGGAGGATTCAGACATAAAGTGAATTACTAAGTTTCTAACAAGTTATATTATTGTTAAATTGCCCCTATATTGTACGTAGTGTTGTAGAAATAAAAAAAAACTTGGTAGATTTCTCACCAATTTTATTAATGTTTATATGTTTTGCTATTGCTAAACATATTTGTGTCATTTTTTTTTTTTGTCAACTTTTACTTTCAGTGAAAATAAAACTGGATTATAAAGGATTTTATCAGTTGTTTTGTCTTCTTGAAGTCCTGATGCGTTAAAATATCAAATTTCTCACAGCTTAGTCCACGTTTAATCAATATGTATTCAGATTGATTATTTACCATTTAATTAAAAAAACAAAATGGGCATACCAATGCTAGAAAATCTTGCAGCATGAATTTAATCAGATTTTTCTCCTCTACCAATAAAAGATGGTAGTTTCTTTTGTGTTCCAACAGCGTAGATCGATGAAATTTCAATCGCAGTGTGTGCTAAGAGAGAAATTTTGCCCGGACAGTGGCGCTATGGCCTACCATCTGAATGACTCTACGTTGTCCCTTGCCAGGCCCTTTGTCATTCACCACTGACAAGGGGGAACCCTGTCGGAAAATCCTAGCCTAAAAAATCTCGGCCAACGAACGCAGGGAGCGAACACAGGACTTCCAGGTTAACGAGCCAACATCCTACTCACTGAGCCACTGTGGCTCCTTTACTTCACCAACCAAGCTAATAAAGATGGAATGGCTTTTAATGCCTTACGTCTCTACACCAATCAGGTTGTAAAATGAACATGTGCTGTGAGAAATATTTTGCCCATACAGCAGTACAACAGCCTACTCTTATTTCGATTTCTAACTGTTAGGTGATCTGGAACACACTGCCAATCTCCTTTTATTTTAATTTTTTTGACCCATCAGAATGACAAGACACTGGAAATTATGGGATACCCATATAAATCAACCAGAGATTGTTATGGTTAAATTGTTATTGATAAATCAACCAGAGATCATTATGGTTAAATTGTTATTGATAAACCAACCAGAGATTGTTATGGTTAAATTGTTATTGATAAATCACACAGATTGTTATGGTTAAATTGTTATTGATAAACAAACCAGAGATTGTTATGGTTAAATTGTTATTGATAAATCAACCAGAGATTGTTATGGTTAAATTGTTATTGATAAATCACACAGAGATTATGGTTAGAGCTGTGGCTGCAATCTGTCCCCTAATGGAACCTAATTATTGTCCGTCAGAGACCATTCCAAAATGAACTGGTCAGGACAATTCTCAGCTTTGCTTCTGCTTTGGTTTTATTTCATTACGGCATAAAACAAACAAATAAAGCAATAAAATAAGATCTTTAATATTTCAAACAGGTTTGATCACTCTCCCCAATAAAATAAAATTAATTCATTTCCGGAATTTCCAGCACTGGCCGACTTACATTAAAGTATTTTCTCCGAGCGTACCTGATAAACACCTTGAAATCACTGATTAAATATTATGCGCAGTTATTTAGAGTTCTTCTGCATTAAACACTTGGATTACTAATTAATTATGGCCAGTTATTTATAATTCTAGATTGAACACCTGGATTACTAATTAATTATGCCCGGTTATTTAGAGTTCTTTGTGATAAACACCTTGATTACTACTTCATTATGCCCAGTTATTTATAGTTCTTCTATATTATGTAAATGATAATGATCTGTATTATTGTACCAGTTCCAAACCGCTACAGACCATTCCATTACTATATTAGGATTGGAATCTAATTGTCGGGAGTAATAACCAACGATCTCCGGAACTTCTCCATTATCATCAGTCCTGGATCCCGGACTGCCTTCTTGTGGTGGAGTTAAATTTAACATAAATTCTCCACCTGAAAAGATAAAGTTGGTCATTATTATTTTATGTCACTAAAATACGGTTACTTTTACGGGGGTGGATGGCCGAATGGTTAGCATATGTGCGCTGTATCATAAGGCCTGTCATTAAGTCTACTGGCAAGGTTTCGAATCCCCGGTTGTACGTGACAAGGAGTAGGGTCGCCTGTCCAACCTCGTGGGTTTTCTCCGGTTTCCTCCCACTCCTAAAGAACCCTACGGGCAAGCGAAATATTGAAATAAATTAAACCTATGTTAGTCCCGTGATGACCTAGTTTGTGTCGAGTTGACGTTAAACCCAATTTCTCTCTCTCTCGCTCTGATCTACCTACCGGATATAAAAAGACTCGGTTGAATATGATCTAAGAATAGAAATCTTCCATACATGGGTCGAAATCTGGGAAGAGACGTGTTTCTTCTTCTGCCATGACTTTCTTCAATACTAATTTTAATTTTACTATCTAACGGATGACGCATCAATTTAACTTTTATAAATTTCAAATTTCTCATTAGATATTCCACTTCCGGGTGTTTTTCAAGAATTTCGGGTTTGGCATTCGTATGTTTTAATCGAATATGGAGCCGAAACGTGTTATTAATCAAATTATTTAAAAAGCGCGGGAAATGTAATGTCCCCGGTTCATCGGAAGAATATTCTCCGTTTGCTTTGATCGTTGGTTCGCTATACGGCTGCCTTTCAAACGGGCTTATCCAGAATTGCGTAGCGTTGCTGTTAACCCTTGCTTTTCTGATTTTTGGGAAAATATCTTTCATTAAAACATGTCTTCTAAGTTTTTCCCGGTCTGGCGAATTCTTCACATTAACCACAATGTTCGCGCGAGCAACACTTTCTTCAAGTTCAAGCGTTTCTATATCATCATTCTCGGCGTCCAGATTTTCAGCTTCCCCTCCGACATCTTCCGTTTCGTCTGGAAGTTCCACACGCCGTCTCATTCCAAGACTGTTCCCCATCTTTTAACACCCCCTTCTCTTTAGAAATCTGTCGACAAAAGTACCGTGGAAACAAATCGAAAAACAATTATTTATGGCATCGTTTCCCCTTTCATCACACGGTTGTTATGGCGTCAGAGGTAAAGGTTTGTGACGTTGTGGACAATAAAAAAAAACACCCCTTTACCTATAAACCTATATGACGCGAAAATTGTTTCGGTTGGCCCAAACAATGATAATGCATTATGTTAGAGCTAAAACTACTTATTGCAAATCTTTCTTTTGGCCTCAAATGTTATATAAATTATTAATTAAACATTTATTAACACTGCAAGGCCAAATGAACTTTTGATGCCATCTGATGGTTCCGATTTTCAACAGATTTGAATCCGATTCAAGGGCCATTGATGTCAAGCCCATAATCAACTCTCCTGATCATCGGATGGTTGTCAGTTTGAACAGATTTAAACACGATTGTCATTTTAATAATTTGATTTAAAAATGAGTAATCGAGACCTTGTTTTTTATCTTAACAACGGTAGTGATAAAATCGAGATTACGCTATTCATAGGCGTGCGGGCTCGATGACAGTTAGGGGGCAGAACCCGAAATGACCGAAACATTTTCGGGTTTACAGACAGCGGCGCCGGTCTTCCTCCAGTGGTTTTGTAACCGAAATTCCATTCTGAATACCAACCATCCAATCAGACTGTTGCAGCTGCATTCACAAATAATAATCGATGCCCGAAAAATGTCGCCCAAAGTAGAATGGCTCCAGACAAAATCTTTTAATCCATAGTCAACTTAGTACAAATTCGTGGTATTCAATTAATAGAAAAGTAAAATTAGTATTTTATTAGGGCTCGATGACAGTTAGGGAAGCAAAAGTAGAAATGCCCGAAAAAAATTCAGGTTTACAGACAGCGGCGTCGGTTTTCTTCGAGAGGCGAAGAAGCGAAGCTGACCTTGTATGCCCCTTCCCCCCAAAGAAAATTTTGGAATATTTGACGGCCGCAAACGCGTTTTACTGCTATTCCAGCCCGTAACATTAGTGTTTTATTAGATTTCGGGTACTTTATTTTGCCAAGTAGTCTGTCCGAAAAGTCAGCTTGCCCGAAAGTTAGTGGGGCAGCTGCTCCCCCTCCCCCCTGGCCCGTACGCCTATGACGCTATTCTTCAAACATTCACAATAGGCCGATTTAGCTCTTGCATAATGTATGTTTAAAACTTTCCAAACATCCAGCACTTATTTCTCCATAGTTTAAACCCTATTGTCTACCTTCCAATTACTCACCCGGTGATCTGGTCATCCACTCAAATATCTATTTACCCTCTTAGTTAAAGTTTCGTGAAACAGGCCCCAGCCATTCACATCGCTTTACATTGTGTGTAGTTGCAGTTAGGGGAAATTATACAACAATGTCCATTTGCATTCAAATGCAATGGAGTTCTTGACTGCTGAATGATATTTTAATGCAGGGATGAACTCCGTAGGAGCGTGTCGAGTATGGTTGCCTTGTGGGGAGCTAAGGAAGTTATTGATCTGAGATACATTGTACCTTGGGATCACTTTTACTTTTGAATTTACGTCGTTTTTTGATGAATTGGTAAGCAAAATAGTCTCTGGCGGTTTGGTACTCCGGTTACACTGGAGGAAGGGTATTGTTTAATCTTGTGTAAACAGCGTAGGTTTCTCTTGTGCGTTGAATAAGGCATAACTATAAACTCTAGACGGCAACATTTAGAGTCAGTTTTTCATAAAATCTCCCGCACCAGACCCCCTATAGTGAAGGCTCCTTGTGTCAAAGAGTGCCATTCACGTATTTATTGACCAATCATAAAATCACAACCAATTACGCAGCCCCCCCCCCCCCCAACTCAACAAATATTCAAATAGTAAATTTCACGTAGAAACCTAAGGGGTGTGGTCAACACATCGCCAGTGCATGCTTAATTATATGTGCTAATTTAATTTAGGCTGTTTGATAGAATTTTAATACCTGTTCACATTTAGTTAAGATGCAAGAGAGAGAAGACCTGGAGAAAACCCACGAGGTTACACTGGCGACCCTACGCCTTGTCATGTACAAGCGGGGAATCAAAACCACACGACTTGTCTCAATGACAGACCTTCTGATCCAATGCGCAGCCTTAACCATTCGACCACCCAACGCTCCTAGGTATGATCTATGGTTGAGCACTTTCAAAACATACCAATGAGATAACCGTAGGCACCTGTAGGTATACTATTCAAAAAAAGTAGGGGATATTTGATTTTGGGGGCATAATACTAAAATATGCAAATGACTACGAAAAAAGTCACTATAGAACCTAACAGAAGAAACATTTCCAGTTACATGTGACGCCCAAACGCACCAATAGCTACCGCATGGAATGCAGGTGATGCTTGGGATCATCATGGGGGTCCAACCCAAGATTTGCACGACTCTGACTTTGAATGTTACAGTCATTGTGGCATTGAATTCCAGGGTGGAAACATCAGTTTAATTGTTTTAGTGACCAGAAAACAAATTTTGATATGCGTCGGCTTACCCAAAATGAAAGGTTACGTGCCCTTGGCATGCTACAGATCGGCACAACACAGGCGGTTGTGGCGCGGACGATGAATGTTTCTCAGTCTGTCATAAGCAGGCTATGGTCCAGATACCGTGATACACAATCTGTACAGGACAGACCACGCTCAGGTCGACCAAGGGCGACAACTCAAGCCCAGGATCGATTTATCCGTACCTTGGCCTTGAGAAATTGTGTCATCACAGCAAATCAGATCAGCGCTCGTCTTCAAACAGACACTGGTGTGAGAGTGAGTGGCCAGACGATTCGGAATCGACTGCATAGGGGTCACCTTCGCGCCCGACGTCCTCGCGTGATCCCTTGTTTGAGAGATCATCACATTCAGGCAAGACGTCGTTGGTGTAGGGATCGTCAACACTGGGATAATCGACGCTGGAGCAATGTGATGTTTTCAGATGAGTCAAGGTTCACTGTTGATTTTTTGGACAGACGTAGGAGGGTGTGGCGTCGTCGAAACGAGCGCTTCCAAGACGTTAACGTCATCAGACATGATCGATTTGGGGGTGGTTCTGTTATGGTGTGGGGAGGCATCACTGTTGCTGGAAGAACGGCTTTACATGTTGTTGCAGGGCGTGTTACAGGCCAGTACTACCGGGACAACATCTTGGCAGTCCCTGTTGTGCCGTTCGCACGACGTCATGGCCGCCGTTTCATCTTCCAGGATGACAACGCAAGATGTCACAGGGCCAGGATCGTTACAGGTTACCTCCAACAACAGAACATCACCACATTACCTTGGCCAGCACTGAGTCCCGACCTCTCCCCCATCGAGCATGTCTGGGACATGCTTGGACAGAGGTTACGTCAACGTCAACAACGTCCTGCCAATGTCCAAGAACTTGCTGCTGCGTTGCAACAGGAATGGGACAATCTGGACCAAAATGACCTTAGACGTCTCATTAGGAGTATGCCACGTCGGATCAATGCTTGTTTGGCAAACAGAGGAGGATTTACCCGTTACTGACTTGGTTGTGATGCTGTGGTAACTTTGCTGTTTGACCCCGGGTATCATTTTACCCTTATAATGGTCAGTCTGTGCCTTACTTAGTCTAACGATCATTTGGAATAAATCGATGAATGTGAACTTCATTTCATTTTGTCATTTGTTTCTTCGTCAGTTTCATTAGGTGACTTTAATAACACTTAAAAATCAAATATCCCCTACTTTTTTTGAATAGTATATTTTTGCGTATTATTGAGTAACAACATGTGCCAAGGGTCTGCCCTGCCTTATGACCAAACCCTATAAGTTCAGTATTTACAAAGTTATGATAAACTGAAATTTCATTGATCTATGCTTTTATTGGTACAATAAAATGGATCTAGCTTCAATCCACTGAATCCAAACCAGTAGAATATCTAGCATTGGTATTTTGATTTTGTTTTCTTAATTAAATGTTAAATAATTATTCTGAGTACATATTTAGCAGGTATTATTAAGCCATGCATGAGAAATTGGATATTTTAGTGAAAATACAAATTATGCATCAAGCCTTTGATGACATGAGAACAGATGTAGATAAGTGGAGAATATTGAATTATTTAATTGTATCACGGCACAAGATATAATCAAAATCATGAAGTGTTTAAAAAGTTAGACTAAAGCACAGCTCTTATAATTTTCTCAATTAACCAGTTAAGCGCGACGTTTTTAAAACGTTAACTACCCCCTATTGTGTAATTAATTTGACGAAGTGACCAAGAACTATGTACTATGTTCTAAGAATAGGTTCGGGAAAATACACACACAGTGAGTGGCAGTTGTCCAGGATGTTATATAACGACCTACGCACTTAACAGGTTACAGATAAGTACATTATGTAAGATTTAGGTAAAGAGCTAGCCATTCTTGCTGTAATAATCTGAAAACAGATAATGTAAAATGAATAATCTGAAAATTTCATTCAAATTACTTTATTGTGAGCGAAGATATTAGCCTTTGAAGGTTTGACAAGACGTGCAATAATTTCAACCCCCGTAATGGTTGTTCGAAGCTAAGTCTTGCTCTTCCATTTTTAAATTAAATCAAAATAATGCTGAATCGTTCTTATCTAGGAGAAATCTGATGCCATCGAGAGTTGATTATGGCCTCGATCAGTTAATTAATGTCTAATTAATAATTTAGAAAACATTTAAAGCCTAAAGAAAGACATGCAAACAGGCAGATTTTGTTCTTACATAATGCATGTTTAGTTCATATAGAATATTTCTCCAGAAGATGTACCAATCATAAAACTATTGTATTCTGAATGACGATCGATTGAAAGTGGTTGAACATAACTGGAAAAATCGGAACGTAATTGTTTGAAATTTCCGTTGCAGTCCAGAATGTGGATACCATATTTAAGATCAGCAACTAGAATGTTTCCATCTCTGTCTGTTGTCACGCCCCAAAATTCACTTCCCGGATTATTAGATATGTATGTAAACCTGATGTCACCTTCTTTGCTGAGAATTTTAACGAATGAACCATGGTCTGATACAATAATATCATCATTAATATTTTGTGTAACGAACATAGGTGCAATGAATAAATCCGAGCCATCCCTCGATTTTTTGTATATTCGATCAAGTCTTCCATCATCAGTAAACATATAAATACATCTATCGTGCTGATCACAGACAAATACAGTTCCTTGTGAGCCAACCGCGATACCTCTAGGGCAGGTTAAATTTGTTACAATCGTCTCTGATAGCTTGAATTGCATATAATTCTCCTTATAGACACAGACTTTACCAGTTCCCAGGCAAAGTTCCATGACCGTCACAAATATTAATTTGGGTTTCTGCTTACTTTTGGCCACCCCAAAAACAGTATAATTGCTGAACCCCTGTTGAATTTTGATTTTTGATTCATTTCCATCCATAAAGTGAAGAAGTTCGCTTGAGGATGCAGCTATGTAATTTTTATCGTCAAATACAGCTACGCTTGTTACATGATTACTACTAGAAGACCGTTGCATTAGTCGAATTACGCCGACCTGATTAGGGGCTGAGATTTCTGTTACTGACTGACGTAAAAATATCTGGCCAAGGGGAATCCCACGGGCGTTCTCAATGTGGGCTAAATCCTGTTTATACTCCAAAGAGGGCACACTCAAGACATTGACAACTCTATCCTTGATTTGGCCATATTCATCAATCAGCAGAAGTGACGCATTTTCCATTTGATCCAATTGGTTATGATCGAGATGAGTGGGACTCACATTTTTGTAGGTGGATGAAATGTGGTCTAACTGCTCTTGAATATTTTTCAGGGGACTGGAGATAGAATGTATCTG
The DNA here is from genome assembly GCF_932274485.2 of Patella vulgata. Classification (NCBI taxonomy): domain Eukaryota; kingdom Metazoa; phylum Mollusca; class Gastropoda; family Patellidae; genus Patella; species Patella vulgata. Next base: position 11,123,465 of record NC_065883.2, read on the forward strand.
TTCCAAAATTTCCCCAGTTTTGCCGTCCAGTTCTTTAAGTAATTTCTGGCGACAGTTTTCAATTGCCCCCTTCAACATCTCGCACTGATTATTTACCTCAATTTGAAGTTTACTCAAATTATCTATGGTTTTACCTTTTGCAGACTGTAATGAAATTAGACACCCTTCAATGGACTTGGCGAATTCTTCGATTTTAGAACATTTTTCAGACAGAAGACCACAGACAACTTCATTATATTCTTGGAGGGGAAGTAGCTCGTGTGTTTTCGTATTTGGTATTTTTTTATGTCCACGAGTGCAGGGCTCACACAGCCAGTTACTACACTGTAGACAGTAGGACCTGGAGTCTCTCTCTTCCTCACATAGTTGACAAAATTTGCTAACAGACCCCGGGAAAGAGTTTGACTGGACAATTTCCTCTTTGATATTGGAAAAGAAAACTAATATATTCTTAATAAGAAGATTTGACTGCGTGTCTAATTTTCCAGAAGTTATTGTAATTGGTGTTCGACATATGGGACAAGGAAATTTATTTACAAATTTACTTTTTTCTACATAATTCTCCAGACAAGTTAGACAAAATGTATGTTGACACTGCAGTTGATGTGGATTTACCAAAGTTTCGGTACAGATTATACATGACAGAAAATTTTCTAAAACTTTTTCTTTTAGTTTGCTTATGGTTGGTATACCATCTCCAGATGCGGCCATTTTCTCACCTGAAAAATAAAGTAGGAATGAAATGAATAGAGTTAACAAAAAAAAATTACTTGGGATACCGTACTGTCTCTAAATGTTGATTGTGTCCATGTTCTTCATAGCTGCCCTAGGAACATTCTCCTGCCTAACACTTGAGATTGTTCATGAGTTTTTACAGGAAGCTGTTAGACTAGAATCCTCAAAGTGATTAAACTTTTGCTGTTACCAGTGTTTATATTTCTTCTAATAGAAAAAGGAAGAAAGGATTTTGAGTTCAACTTCCATCTGAAACTACATGTAATATTGTAATCCGATCATATAATCCAAAACTTGAGTGTCAATTTTCAGGCCTGGATTGCATAAGCATGGCTTCTGGCACAGCTATAGAGACCATGGAAAATCCTATCATAACCCTAAAACAAATTATGAAGGGACCATCCAAACCCATGGTTGTATTGATCAATGCATGCCATCTGACCTTCGAATAGTATGTTGTCAGTATTGTGAGGTCTTCCGGGAGAAGGCTATAATTATGTAAGACAAGTCTCTCCCCAAGTCTATATCTATCTATCCTTTCTGCATTCTGAAGTGCCTATGTAATGTATATATAGCCTAGCATAATGTCAGTCTGGCCATCATGCATGACTGCTTTTGTCTAAAGTGCACATTTAATAAATCAAATGATCGTATTTAATCCATAGTATATCAGATGAACGAACCCTTAATCGGAAGTGACGAACGCCAAAGGAAAACACGAGTAATCTCTCTATATAACGTGATAACGGATATACAGGTGAATTTCTGCTCACTAATAATTCCCTCGAAGACCAAAAGTTGTTGTATGAGACTGTGAGAGGATATCTGACAATTCATAAAAAGAATTGACTGCCACTAGATAAGTGAACACGAAAGAAAAACATAAAAAGTCTGTGCATTACCATGTTTTTATAAGGTATAGAATGAATATAAACAAGGGAATGTACGGAATATTTCTATTTTTCTTGTGTTCTCTTATCTAATGACATTCAATTACTTTATTGAATTGTCAGGTATCCTTTTCCATATAACAACTTTTAGTCTTCGAAGGAATTATTAGTAAGCAGAAATTCGGCCGTGTAGCCTGTCTGTTATCACTCGTCACATCAGTCAGTTATATAGAGAGATATGACTCGTGTTTTCCTTTGGCGTTTGCACTTCCAATTCAGGAAACCTGTATTACTCAGCTATCGAAGCAATGATCTCTGTGTTAAAATTATATTTGGAATGTGTTTAACCAGCTCTATCACATATGTGATAATGACTGGCACCAATATTATATTGTCCTTTAATTCATCTATGATCTACTATTACTAAAGATCTGCTAAGAAATGAATGCAGAAGACAAGACACAAGACACGGACATTGTAATTTGTCCTATAAGACTGATATTTTCTTGTCTTATAATTGTGATTATGACACCCTAATTTACGATTGATGAAAAATAATCAAACAAACCATTAATGTCTCACTTCTTCTATTTTCATCTTGATAGACAACTTCCTATTAAGTCAACGATTTACAGCGCCCCCTGTTCATTAAATGAAATTCAGCTTAATAGTCGTTGTGCTACATGCACGTCCCTTTTGATACCTTCGAAATGCGTATGCATTCTTTCTTTTTTTTATTCTATCCTGTCCATTTTAACCTTATTTATTGACATTCATCAAATTTCTCAAAGTTCAAAAAAAGCAAAACACTACAATTACTAGTAGAAACTGAAACTAGGAAAAGGGTACATAACTCTAATTTAGGTCGGGTGGATTTGAAGTTTTCGTATATAAAAATAATTGCCTGATTACACCTATTTACAATTATATTTTTACAAAAATATGTACACAGAAAACAGGACATGACATTGGTATTGTTTTAGTACCTGATAAATTGATAGAGAATCGGAGAAAACAAATTAAATAATTTGCAGACGAGTACTTCCGGTGAGATGACGTCATGAGAGACTGTCATGGCTGACGTGTGAAAGACTTTGTGATGTTTATTTCATAAAAGATAAATAAATCTGCATTTGTCAATTGCACAATAAAACAATATGTCGTGCCAACTGTCCGTTCTATCCGGGTTTCGAGATATTAAGGCAGTTAGGCAATTCCTTTTCCCTTTTCTGAGAGAACATACGCCAGAAGTTGAGTCTGCAAATTCTGTGACAGAAGTCGTAGGTTTGTTATTGTTTTTACTGATACAATCAGTGAGTTCCTAATCAGTACACATAACTTTACTTTTGCTTACATAAAAGACACTTTGTCTTACTTTTCCCACATAGCGGCCAATCACTACTATTCTGATTCTAAATAAAATATGGTACTCTTGTAATAAGACAATTAGTAGAGATAGTGTAAAGGTCATTATTTCTCTCCAAGAATTTTGTAGATAAGATACAAGATTTTAATAACTGATTCTTCAATTCAATTTAAGGATTAGAACTTACTAAATGAAGTTAACATATTAAATAGGCTGATTTCTAACTACATAAATAAATGTACTATAAACTTATATTATTGTAGTCATATTCATAAATTACATAGTTGTAGCTAGATGAGTAGACCTACAAGTGTCTAGGAATGCCAGTTAACTCGACCACAAGCAAACTCGTCCACCAAACAATTCTAGTTAAGTCGTCCACAGGTATAAAAACTCGTTGGATGATTCGTCCACACAGCATTGGTTGACTCGTCCACACAACATTGTTCATGTTAGGATACAGAAATACGTTGGTTGAATTGTGGGCACCACATTGTTTATGTTAGGGACACTGAAAGTATTCATAGTGAATATAATTAAGTGTACTGAGTGCTGCTTTATCATCATATCCATGTGGTTTTCATAGAGTTTGATGAGTATAAGCTAGAGCTGTCAGCAGTCGCATTAATAAATGACAACAAAATAAATCACTTTATTCGATAAATATTCAATAACAATTTCATTGATAAATAACAAATTCGAAAACAAGGTCATTAACCAAAAACGTTATTACACAGCCAATAAACGACCCACCCCTTATTATTGCCACTGATTAATTCTGTGTAATATTAAATTAAACCACGGAAATCAATGAAAAAGCATGATAATGAGGTATTAATTTTTAGAGCAGTAACAATAACGTTTAAAAAAGTTCTCGTAGCTGTGTTTCTATTCCATGTGGTAAAATCTGTTTTTACACACATGATACGTAACTAAAGGGGATGATTCAATTCAGATTTCATATCAAACCAATTATGTCTAAGATCATAACGCTAATCAACAAACATTACTAGTCTTCTTTATTACAAAAGCATTGGTGAACTAATCTTGGCTGTGATCGGTCCACCAAGCTAGTGGACTATTTGGTAAATAAAAGAATTATAAACAACCAATGAGTGAAACTTATTTATTCCATACAATTAATGTGTGTACGAGTCAAGTATTAGTTGTGGACGACATAACCATTAGTTGTGGACGACGTAACCAATACCCTGCGGACTACTTAACCAGTAGCTGTGGACGAGTTTGCTTGTAGATGAGTTAACTGGCACCCATATCTAGTAGTAGTACAAACTTACATGTTATGTTTCAGTTTCTGACGAATGGAATAATGACTGGGGTTGGTCCGAAGATGAACAAGCCATTCAGAAAGCTGTGGAGTCATTGGCTGGTAATAATGAAGTGGAAGACAACAGTAAAATGAAGTGGCTTCAAGATTGTTTAATTTCTCTATCACCAGCTAATGATATGATAACATTAGCTTTTGAAAACAGAATAATTGTTTTAACACGTATGTAGATGCTTTTTTTTTTCTTGGCGTGCACGTAAAAGAACCCTTGACAGTTTGAAATTGAAAGAGAAGTACGTAGTGCCACTGTCAGGGAAAAATTTCCCCCATTTTACACTGCATGCCATATGCCCATCTTCATTAGCTCATTTAGATGTAATATGAATGTAAATAATTATGTTTGCCCTGATTTGGCCCTGGAACAAGTTTTACAGATTGTAAAAGTCAAGCATGTCATGGATTGTAATATAATTGTAATAATAAAACATTTCTTATGTCATTTAATAGTTCCCAACATTCTTGTGAACTGTTGTCAAAAACACATCTTTCTGTTTAAGACTAAAACTAACATCACATAATTTTCTGTGTTTCCTTTCGTAGCAATGATGTCCCATGTTTTTTTTTTAAGTGGCATCCCTGCAATAGACTCAAAGGCAGATAAATGTGCATTTAGCTCCAAATTAATCACTTTCCCATTCAATAGCAGTGAAATTTCATATTGTTTATGACTTTGTCAATTTATTATAATTTCTATTTTTTTTTGTCTTAAGTACTTTTATCTTTCTTTCTTAAAATTATTTAGAAAAATGGGATCCTAAAAATAATGAAGAAGATATTGATACAAAGTTTACTATTGCCTGGAAGAGTGAATTTACACCAAGGTAATTTATATTGATCTTTTTAGCAATGAAAGTTTTTGAAATTGTGTAACCTACAGGGGGCGGGGGGGGGGGGGGATGGCCGAATGGTTAACATGTGCGCACTGTATCATATGATCTGTCATTGAGTCAGCTGGCGTAGTTTCGATTCCCCGGTTGTATGTGACAAGTATTAGGGTCGCCTGTTCAACCTCAAGGGGTTTTCTCCGGGTCCTCTGGTTTCCTTCCACTGCTAAAGACCCCTATGCGCAAGTAAATTATTGAAATAAAATAGAACCATATGTTAGTACCAAAATGACCTAGTTTGTGTCGAGTGGATGTTAAACCCATTTCTCTCTCTCTCTCTCTCTCTCTCTCTCTCTGTAACCTACAACATGAGAGCATGAGTCTATTACAAGACAATATCACTCTCACAGATGCAGCATCCATCTGACAAAAAATAGTGTTGATAAATTTTATTAAGTGACATTTGCGTTTCATTTTAAAAAAGATGACAATATTACATGAGATAAAAAATCTAATAAAATGAGGTGGTCAACTTTTTACTTTTGATGTGCCAAATATGAAAAGTTAAGTATTACTATTACAGTATTGGGTCATTATTAGCATGAGGTGCAATGTGCACTTGGAATGATCCAATACTGCACTTGGAATATTCTGATGTGCTGCTTAAGGCATTGGTGTCATAGGTTGGCAACCCTTCTCTGAAACAATAAATCATACCCCAGAAACAACCTTGCAAGACTGAAAGAGGCGAGGGATGTTTCATAGTTTTTCTAAACACCCCAGTTTTATCTTTGATAACTGATTAGTTTATTTGTAGCTACATATCTATATAAATTAATTTGTTTCAGTGAACTTATAACAGCTGTACTTTGTCTACCATTAGCTTCACAGAAAAGGTAAAATAGTTTACAACTATTACCACCATTGTTATTGTTATTTTTAGCTTCACAACTCTTCTCATTGTTACTTTAAGGCCTTTTGCGTGACTTCTTTCACTTAATGTGTTAAAAAAAAAAGAGTATAGTCCCTGCTAAACCGAAAGTACACTAGGTAGAATTAAAACACAAGTTTATTACTTGACGTTTACTTGCATGTTTACTTGACATCTTTCCCGGCATCCAAGGGACAGCATCTGGTTATGATGGAATGAAGTTCTGATGACTTGAGTACACATTGAAGTGCACATAAAATAATCCTTGGCAATTGGAATTCGACAAAGAATAGGGGGAAATGTTGCTGTCAGTGATAAAATCTCCCTCAAGGTCGATGCCCATCTTTATTATTGGCCAGTTGTTGCAGAAAGCTAGTACATTAAACCCCAATTCAATTAAATGGCCAATCTCGATTATATTTTGGAGAATAAAGCTGCTTACTTTTGTGTTAAAAGCCCTTAAAATCCTCTACCTTAAGGGCCGAGCAAGTAACTCAATATACGTGATACGTTTTCAAACAACTTACACCCAACAATCTTCATTTGGAAATTGAGACTGGAGTCCCAAGCTGTATTATACGGTGTCTGATAAAACCAGACTTTTATTTTATAAAAATAATATGTAGGTGAAATTTACCTTGTGTTATCAAATACAGCCCATGAGTTATGTACTGTAGACCTCTAAAGGAACGACAATAGATTATCAGGTCACCCAATGAAAAAACTGACTCGAAATCTTAAAAGAGTTACATATCTGGATAAACAATTTTGACGTTCACGTCCAAATGACTCAATATTTTGAGCTGAAATTTTGAGACAAGGTAAATACACCATCCCTCTATGTTTTGGCACTTAAATTTGATACGTACAAAGACCTTTATTTCTGAGACTCTGTTAAAATCGTAATGGTCCCTTTAATTTCCATTTCTCTGTCTCAGTAGTGTACAATATCATACCGGTACCAAATGATATTCTGTGATGTTTTATATACATTTTGTATTGTAGAAGTACCCATGGTGCACCTGATTGGACATGTGTTATTGTTGGTTATTCAAATGGTTATATTAAGATGTTTACAGAGGTTTGTATAAAGTGGTCTCGTTCCTCATCATGCTCTGCTAAGGAGGGTGGGGGGCGAATGGTTAGCACATGCGTGCTGTATCATAAGGTCTGTCATTGAATCAATTGACGTGGTTTTGATTCCCCGGTTGTACGTGACAAGGAGTATGGTCGCCTGTCCAAACTCATGGGTTTTCTTCGGGTCCTCCGGTTTTCTCCCACTGCTAAAGACCCCTACGCGCATGTGAATTTTTGAAATAAAATTGGACCATGTGTTAGTCCCGAAATGACTTTGTTTGTGTCAAGTGGACGTTAAACCCCATCTCTCTCTCTCTTTCTCATTATGCTCTATAACTAAAGATGCATTATGTAAGATTTAGATAAAGAGCTGGTCTTAATTACTTGCTGTAATAATTCTAAAAAAGATAATGAATAATGGATATATTTTATTTCACAGACAGGAGTATTATTATTGTCTCAACTACTTCATACAGAACCAATACAGAAAATAAAAGCTCACACGTATGAACCACCTCGTTATCTTGGTATGGCAGAACAGGTAATTATTGAAGATTACTTCCAGTCTCATTGCCGGGGGTGGGGGTGGCCAAATGGTTAGCATGTGTGCGCTGTATCATAAGGTCTGTCATTGAGTCAACTGGCGTAGTTTCGATTCCATGGTTGTGTGTGACAAGGAGTAGGGTCGTCTGTCCCAAGTTATGGGTTTTCTCCGGGTCCTCCGGTTTTCTCCAATTGCATCATTTTAGCGCCATAGCAATCTTTTATAAACTACAATATTGCGAAAGATAAATCTCTAATAAGAAGAACTGTCAATTATGCAGAGGTTGCGGTTTCGATCTGGTGTTGGTTGAGAAAGTTCATCGGCATGTATTCATTTTATTTGCGATCCTCTTGCACTTACCTATTAACTAATTAATCTTAACATCAACACTTTATTCTTCATATAAGTAGTCACATGGGGTGATGCGACCAACCTGATCACAGTGTAAATTCTAATGATTATAAGTTACGATGTATATTATATATTTCAGCATGAAGAATTGGTTATATTATATAGAAAAGCTGTTGTATCTATCGATGGTTTTAGTTTAATGCAGTCTTTAAGAGCGTGTAGGAATCAAGTTGCTAGAGGTATAACCATTTATATATTAATTTATATAACTCCTGTGATATAAGGTCCAATGAGTATATCTATATTAATATTTGTGACTGTCGTTGTGACTGTAATTGTGAGAACTCGGCTCAGAGTAAAGTAATTTGACTGAAATTTTCAACATATTCCCTTTTCATTATCTATTTTTTAACTATTAGGACTATAGCGAGAACTGTCAGTTCTGTATCTAATTTTACATAATGCCCCTCTAATTTGTATATTTTTATCTAAATATCTCTCAAAATAATTTATATATTTTTATCTAAAAGTCCCTCAAGGAATGTAATTTGAATTTTGTATATTTTCATTTCTATAGCTACAGCAAGTGGAGGAGAATCTGTTTTACAAGTTCCACCATTAGCCTATAAAAAATGGGGTTTACAAGATCAAGATATTATCCATGATCACATCAGCTGTGGTAAGATATAACATACATTATCCATGATCACATCAGCTGTGGTAAGATATGACATACATTATCAATGATCACATCAGCTATTTTAAGATATAACATACATTATTCATGATCACATCAGCTATGGTAAGATATAACATTATCCATGATCACATCAGCTGTGGTAAGATATAACATACATTATCCATGATCACATCAGCTATGGTAAGATATAACATACATTATCCATGATCACATCAGCTATGGTAAGATATAACATACATTATCCATGATCACATCAGCTGTGATAATATAGCATACATTATCCATGATCACATCAGCTGTGGTAATATATAACAATCATTATCAATGATCACATCAGCTATGGTAAGAATTTAGTTATTCGCCAATTAAAAGAGTGCATTCTTGTGAATAAGGCCCTGTGTAAAAGAATTACAAATGAAAATAACATTAATTTCAGGTCTTCAATCATCTAATCCGTTTGATCAGATGAAGACAGCATCATTACTAGGAGGATATGCTGCTGGTGTTAAATCAAGTCCACCTGCTGCTACGATTTATGTGACGTCTGGTGTTGGACCTTATGTTGGTTTCTTTTATGCTGTTGAGGTATGTGTTTTATTTCCTGTATGACAGGTGGACGACTGGCCTAGAGCATTTTTTCTATTTCATAGTATGTCACACCAATATGGTCATGCCACTCATGTAGTGGGAGATGCTACTACGGTCGGATTTATATGACGACTCCCCTCCCCCTCTCCCCCCCACCCCCTACATCATCACGAAGAGATGAAAATAAAGGTGTGCTTCAAACACAATTTAGAAAAGCTGACGATGATGACAGATGTTTGAAACTACGGTGCTTGTATGAAAGTGTCAAAAATATTATACATCTATGCTCTAGGCTTCATTCTGCCAAGCCTGTAGGTAAATCTGGGACTGCCGGCAGGGATGGGCTTAAAAATATCTCAGGATTTTTCAAGCCGTGTTCGGATTGGTCAAGTGTAGCATAACTTGCACGGCATGTAGCAACAAGTGATGTTGACCAATTTGATTAAAACACAGATCCTATTTCGTTTCATTTTTATAGGTCAAAATTTCATTTTTCTTGTATTTACTACACTAGGATCTGGAAGAGTTGTTATCATTGACGTGTTCTGAATGATGTGAGGGAATAGCCAATGAAACGGTCTGTTACGGCAAGCTTTAGGCGTATTTTGCATGGAACTGTGGGTAATCCACTAGTAACATCAATTATGATTGGTTAATCAAATGTCTGACGTCATAGGGTCAAAAGTCCAGCGTATGACCTCTTACACGACCTATCGTTACAACCGGTCAGATCTTCATGTAGTGTAGGCCATCGAAAGTATAAAAAAAACGAAACGAAATATAGATCGGTATTTTAATCAGATTGGATGTTGACTTATATAATTAGCAATTAAAAAAAGTAAGGCAATTATTTTCTTATTTAACATGTTTATTTTAGGGAAGTGCACCACCTATTTTATCAGAAGTTGCTATGGCAATGGCCCACAAAATTAAAAGTGCTTTAATGTCAGCAGCAAGGTAAGGAAACATGAATTTCAAACATACACAGTAAAAACTATTCAATAAAACAATTTTGATAATATAATCTGAAAAGTAATAAAAAAAAAGAAATATGTATTATTTATTTATGGTTTTTTTTATTTGTAGTGGTTGGTTAGGATTTGGAGGAAAAGCGAAAGATGATTCTAAAGATAAACATGTACCTAAAATAGAACAAGCCACACCCCTACCTCTCAGGTAAATAAAAAAAACATGTCCCTAAAATAGAACAAGCCACACCACTTACCTTTCAGGTAAATGATAACATGTCCCTAAAATAGAACAAATCATACCACCTACCTCTCAGGTAAATGATAACATATCCCTTAAATAGAATAATGAGGGACAGGGCCGGGGGTGTTTATGACTGTGTAAATATATTCAGTACATATGATATTATTCACAGTCTGATTAAAACACAGATCCTATTTCATTTTGTTTTTTATAGTTCAAAATTTCGTTTTACTTGTCTTCACAACACTAGGATCTGAAAAAGTTGTTATATAACAGGCGTTCTACTTGATGTGAGGAATTAGCCAATGAGATAGTCTGTTACGGCGAGTTCTTGGCCTTTTTATGCACGGAACTGTGGGTAAACCACTAGAAACGACAACGCTGATTGATTAATCAATGTCTGACTTCATAGGGTCAAAAGCCGCTAGTTTGACCCCTGACGTGAACTCCCACTACAACTTTTCAGATCTTCATGTAGTGTAGGCCATTGAAAGTATAAAAAACAAAACGAAATATATATCTGTATTTTATTCAGATTGTATTATTTACTGATTTAGTTTACCGGATAGAAGTATTTAAATATGTTTGATATTATTTAGAGACTTTGTTTATCTGATAGAAGTATTTAAATAATTATGTTTGATATTATTTTGAGATATAAGTATATATGATATTTTTACAGATTTAGTTTACCCGATAGACGAAGAACTGGTAATAAGATAGTTTTATCACCTAATAGTCATTACGCTGCTGTTACTGGTAGTTTTGGTCGAGTTATATTAATAGATGTTGAGAGAGGAATAGCAGTTAGAATATGGAAAGGTGAGCACACTTGAAGAGTATGGAACTATTTTGCTTTTGTTTCACCTTTACTACAGGAAACATTAAGAATCCCTTATTAGTTTGATTTTGTAAATCAGTAGGCAGAAACGCTTCTGTCCAGACAAGATTCTCCCCTCCCATTGAGGGGCTTTGTATGGCCAAACAGTTAGCACGTGCACGCTGTATCATAAGGTCTGTCATTGAGTCAACTGGCATGGTTTCGATTCCCTGGTAGTACGTGACAAGGATTAGGGTCGCCTGTCCAACCTCGTGTGTTTTCTCCGGATGCTCCTTTTTCCTCCCACTGATAAAGACCCCTACGCGAAATCAGATTATTGAAATAAAATTGAACCATATGTTAGTCCCGAAATGACCTAGTTTGTGTCGAGTGGTCGTTAAACCCCATTTCTCTCTCTCTGTTAGTCTGCAAGTGACTGAAGTATCTTGTTAATAACACGTTAAATCCCTAACCATTTCATACTCATTTAGGTTATAGACATGGTCAGGTTGGTTGTCTGGTCAAAATTATCGCCCTCCTAGTGCACAATTAACTAGTGCTGACACGATGTATTGACTCGCGAGATGCTGAATTTATTTTTTATCGCTTAAGTATATAACCCGTCACTCTTAATATTCCACGCTACAAATTATGCACACACAAACACCCATAAATTATTTGGATCCTTATTTTGATCGGTTGGCCACAAGCAGACAAACAAACAGTAATTGCAATTTTCTTTCACGGTTTTAGTGACTGCAATAATATATCAATTATTCATTTGTCCTGTTGTATTCTTGGTGAATATTGACCTGGTTATGAATCACGATAAGAATTGTAGCGTAGCACTCGAATCGCAATACATATCGAATCGTGACTGCAGTCGCAATATCCAGCACTACAGAATTAAAGATTACAATATTTTAGTCTAAAAATGACCTAGTTTGCTTTGCCAAGATGTTAAACTCTCTTCTATCCATACTTGATTATGAAATGTTTATTGTTTAGGTTATAGAGATGCTCAGGTTGGTTGGATAATGATAAGAGAAGATGATGGACATTCTGGAAGAAATCCTGAACATTCACGAGTAGCACAATTCCTTATTATATATGCACCCAGGAGAGGTATCTTAGAGGTGAGAAATTTATTGTTGCACTGTTAGGGGGGTTGGCTGGCCGAATGGTTAGCACGTGCACGCTGTATCGTAAGGTTTGTCACTGAGTCAACTGGCGTGGTTTCTATTCCTCAGTTGTACGTGACAAGGAGTAAGGTCGCCTGTCTAACCTCATGGGTTTTATCTGGGTCCTCCGGTTTCCTCTCACTGCTAAAGACCCCAACACGGAGCAAATTATTGAAATAAAATTGAACCATGTGTTAGTTCCGAAATGACCTAGTTTGTGTCGAGTGGATGTTAAACCCCATCTCTCTCTCTATCTTGTTGCACTGTTATAAATTGGATGTCTGGGTTTTTATTCAGTATTTACTCAAAATATTTTGTTACCTTCTAAACTGAAAGGTTGGTCTGCCATTGAAACAAGTGGGTTGGTTTCGATCACAGGCTTTTAAGTGACATGGAGTTGGGTCGCCTTCATAGTGTTATATTCGGATCCTTGAACCCTGGGGCTTTACGCAGTCACATGTGGATGAAAAGGAAAAAGATCCATTCTTCATGATATTATAATTCCAGTCTCTTTCTTTTATTACTCAAAAAGGCAGAAGAACTACAACATAAGGTTTCAGACCACAATGATATAGAATATACCACAATATGACAATAGGTTCCACTGCTGCGAGCAGTCAATTATTGGATTAAATTGTACCATAGTTAAGTGCGTAAATAACTTTGTTTGTTTTTAGTGGACCTTAAACCACCATTCTCTCTCCTTAAAAAAGAAGCTTTAAAGATACATTATGGGAGATTAGATAAAGAGCTGGCAGTTCTCACTATAATAGTTAAAAACTAGATAATGTAAAGGGAATTTGCTCAAATTTTCAGTCAAATTGATCCCCTCTGAACCGAGAATTTAGCGATTAAATTTGAGGTCTAGTCTCGATCATCATTACTAAAGTCGGTAGGATAAAAAAATAGTCTCGATTATCCATTTTTTGATTTAATTATGAATGGAAGTCGAACAGCAAATCGGAACGTAATCCGATAAACATCGCAGGCTAGCGATGTCATCTAGAGTTGATTATGGTCTGGATAAGTTAATTAATGTCTAATTAATAATTTAGATAACATTTCAGGCCTAATGTATGTTTAAGAATTCTCAAAATTTTCTTTTATTTGAAATATTTGTAGGTGTGGACAGCAGCGAATGGTCCGCGTGTAGCAGCATTTAATGTCAGTAAATGGTGTCAGTTGGTTTGTCCGTCGTATGGTGTAATGGGTTTAAATAACGTGACCTGCCAGGGAACGAAATATCATTCTTATCAATGTGCTCTCATTGATACTGACGGTGTTATTAAAATAATAGATATTCCCTTTCATTTAGCTTTAAGGTAAGATGTACATTTCTAATTTGGATTTTTATATATCTAATTTGGATTTTCATCATATTTCATCCAACTAAGATCAAGTTTGGATTTTCATCATATTTATGATGAAATTTGGATTTTTATTATATTTAAGATCAAATTTGGATTTTCATCCAGCGAAGATCAAATTTGGATTTTCATCCAGCTAAGATCAAGTTTGGATTTTTTTATCTTATCTAATTAGAATTTTCATCATATTTATGATCAAATATGGATTTGGATCATATCTAAGATCAGATTTGGAAATTCATCATATCTAATTTGGATTTTCATCAGATCAAATTTGGATTTTCATCAGATCAAATTTGGATTTTCATCAGATCAAATTTGGATTTTCATCATCTAATTAAATCTAATATAAATTTTCATCATACCTAATCACATCATATTTTCATCATATCTAATTTTAATTTCTTATAAAATGATTTAATTTATTTCAGTGATAAAAGTAGTAAGAGAGCTAGAGATTTACATTTATTAAAGAAATTAAAGGCCTTGTTAAAGGAGACAACAGAAGAATCTGGTAGGTTATTTACGCCAGAGGGTCACCTGTCCAACCTCTTGGGTTTTTTCCAGGTCCTCTGGTTTCCTCCCACTCCTAAACACCCTTACGCGCAAGCGAATTATTGAAATATAATTGTACCATGTGTTAGTCCGGAAATGACCTAGTTTGTGTTGAGTGGACGTTAAACCCCATTTCTCACTCTCTCTCTATTTACGCCAGACCTCTTACTTAAAATCTTTAATGTAATCTATATTTACATACAGTTTGCTATGCCTCCTTTTTATTTTTAATTATATGATTGGAATCGCAATATATGATAGGTGTCCGTTTTTGACAGTCATAAAATGTTTTTTGTTGATTTGACTGCTTCTTGATGTCATTCGGACATTATGATATATTTTATTACATAGTTTTCACAATTGTCATTAATTAGTTTATCTATTTTTATTATCTAGAAGCTGTTGATTCAACCATTACTGAATTAATTCTTGATATTAGAATAGCTAACATAGCCAAACAGGTGAGCTTAACACAAGGGTTACAAACCTATTGTTTTTATATTTTATTTTTCCAAGTATTATTCCAAAGAAATTATTGTTTTTCAAATCACTCGATCCCAGAGATAAGTTTACCCTGGGAAAACTTGCTGGCCATACGTCGGCCATTTTGAATGTCACATGAAGTATCCTTCCATCGGTCGCGTTTCTTCAGAAATTTCACGTATTTAGCCGAATCACTCACATTGTGCACTAAAAATAGTTCCTGGTAAATCATCAAATTCAAATGAACTTTTGATGTCAAGATGTGAAAAATGTTCCAATAATCATTAATATGTAATTCGTGCAACGTGCCGATGCCAAATTGTCGAGAAATCGGCAGCATTTCATTCTAACAAATCCTGCCAATCAGGAGCCACTGGGGGCGTGGTTTAGGAAATTTAAGACTGATTAATGGCTGGCGAGTTTTACCAGAGATTGGTGACTGCTATGTCTTTATAATTGATAGTGCGGTGAAGTTCCACAACTTCCTTGTTGATTTCTATATTTGTTGTTTTTTAGGGTGTTGAAAGAATACTGGCTGCTAAATATCTTTCACCTAAATTTATGAAAAGTGTAATCAAGGCTTGTATAAAGAAAATAAGTGGTAAAGGTAAGAAGCTTTTAGTCTTCTACATGAATATTTACAGTGGACACTTGTCACTTCCAACATCTGAATACTACAGCATTCTGTGAAATCCGTCATTATTTTTATGTCCCGATTTATTTCCTTATTACCTCAACCAAAAACAAAAAAGTTTTAAGTAATCATCATTCTGAATATTCCGAATTACGACATCAATCAGCTTTCCCGCCACATGATTTCTGTTCTAACATTGAAGCTATGTCTGTAGAAGTTATTTAGCCTCCTACATGAATACGTAATTTATTGTACTTCTTAGTTATAATTCATATTGTGAAATATGATTGGTTTGTTCAGAAGGTAACTGTCTATGATTGAACAGCAGTGGATACTTACAGTAAATTGTTCTCTTATGTGTTGTACAGGTTTTTTTATTGGCTAAACTGACCTCAGATTATCCAGACATTAGTCTTAAAGAATATGATCATTTCTAGCATTTTACCTATAAAGAACATAACAATAACTGTGTTTAAAGGTCAAATTCTTTGAAATTCTAATTCTATGGCATGTAAGTTGACTAACAGGTAAGTTGTCCAGCCAGTTAATTTCACTGTCAGCCAGACCAACAAGTATGACTTAAAAAAGAGCCCTGGAGTAGTACAGTCCTCCAATCTGATTAAAACACAGATCCTATTTCGTTTCGTTTTTTATAGTTCAAAATTTCATTTTACTTATCATAACTACACTAGGATCTGGAAGAGTTGTTATCATTGATGCGTTCTGGATGATGTGAGGAATTAGCCAATGAAACAGTCTGTAGCAGCGAGTTCTTGGTGCACGATGCACGCACGGAACTGTGGTTATCATACTAGAAACATCAACGCTGATTGGTTAATAAGATTTCTGACATCATAGGGTCAAAAGTCGCTCGTAAGACCCCTGACAGGACCTCCCACTACAACTGATCAGATCTTCATGTAGTAGAGGCCATCAAAAGTGTAAAAAAAACAAAACAAAATATAGATCTGTATTTATATCAGACTGTATGTGCGCTGTATCATAAGGTCTGTCATTGAGTCAGCTGGTGTGGTTTCGATTCCCTGGTTGTACATGACAAGGAGTGGGGTCACCTGTCCAACCCCATGGGTTTTCTCTGGACCCTTCGGTTTCTTCCCACTGCTAAAAAGACCCCTACACACAAGCGAATTATTGAAATAAAATTGAACGATATGTTAGTCCCGAAATGACCTAGTTTGTGTCAGTGGATCTCTCTCTCTCTATCTCTCTCTCTCTCTCTCTCTCTCTAGTAATCTTATATGTGAATAATTATGTGCATATATATATTTTGTACATGATATAGATATGAATAATTTTGTGTATTAATATTTCAGGTGATATAAATCAAGATATTGATAGTCGATTATTTCTACGATATTGTCAATCACAAGATTGTCTACTACAGAGTTATAATATGATACAAGGTTTCTCTACTAGTGGCAATAGTCCTGATACATCACCAGAGGTACAGTCAGTCATATTAACATTTCTCCTATTAACACACTTTGTATATTTGACTGGTGTCGTTCCCTCCCTGTCAGTATGTATAGTCATTCGGATGGGACCAAAAAATGAGGTCCTGTGTACACATTGACAGTTGGAATTCAGAATAAGAGTAAGGCATAGCACCGCTGTCTTGACAAAATTTCCCTCATATTAACATTTCTTTGTATATTTCCAGTGTGCTTCCGCCCTGTCAGTACGTATAGTCGTACGGATGGGACAAAAAAAACGAGGTCCTGTGTATACATTGGTGTGTATGTAAACGAACCCTCGGTATAAGTGTGAGGCATAGTGCCGCTGTCATGGCAAATTTTCCCCATATTAACGTTTCTTCTGTAAACACACTTTGTATATTTCCGTTGTAGTTCCTGTCTGTCAGAACATATAATCGTTCGGATGGGACAAAAAAAAAAACGAGGTCCTGTGCACACATTGGTGTGTATGTAAACGAACCCTCGGTATAAGTGTGAGGCATAGTGCCGCTGTCATGGCAAATTTTCCCCATATTAACATTTCTTCTGTAAACACACTTTGTATATTTCTGTTGTAGTTCCTGTCTGTCAGAACATATAATCGTTCGGATGGGACAAAAAAAACGAGGTTCTGTGTACACATTGGTGTGTATGTAAACGAACCCTCGGTATAAGAGTAAGGCATAGTGCCGCTGTCTTGACAAAATTTCCCTCATATTAACATTTCTTCTATAAACACACTTTGTATATTTCCGTTTGTGGTTCCCCCCTGTCAGTACGTATAGTCTTTCACATGGGACAAAAAAAAACCTGAGGTCCTGTGTACATATTGGTGTGTGCGTAAAAGCACCCTTGACAGTTGGAATTCAGAATAAGAGTGAGGCATAGTGCCGCTGTCCAAGCAAAATTTCCCTCATAGCACACTGCATGGCATATGCCTGTCTTCATTAGCCCAGTTGGATTTTCACAATCTATAAGAATTTGGGAAAAAGTGATAATTCGGATTCATATAATTGCTGTCTTACAAGACATTTATATATATTTATTTATTTTATTGTAGTGTTTGTGCCGTCTGCTTGGTGTGACACCATCAGAATTAGAATCTATACAATCTAGTCTAGATAGTGATATGAAAACTACAACAACCACCCCAGATAAACGTGTTCAATTTAAAGACAACAATTCTACGTTACCTATTACATCATATTTACGATGTTTTGAATGTCAAGTTCACTTGTCAGATCATGATGCCAGTAAATTTACTTCTATATCCGTTATAAAGTCTCTGTCATCTGATAGACGACTTGCATTAGGTAAGATTGACTTTTCCAAAGATTATTATTATTATTTGCTTTACAAATATGGTTTTAGCACTATACGTAACATATCGGTTTTTAAACATACATTATGCAAGAGCTAAATCTGCCAATTGCAGGGCTTTCTTTAGGCCTGAAATCTTATCTAAATTATTAATTAAAGATACATTGTGGGAGATTTTTATAAGGAGTTAGCCATTCTTGCTATAACAGTTCAAAAATAGATGATGAAAGAAGAATATATTGAAAATTTCAGTCAAATTACTTTATTTTGAACATAGTTATCACCAGTGTCATTTTTGACTAGAAATGGGATTGAATTCCATCTTCACCGATTCTTAGTATGGCCGATCGTTTGATTGACAGGCGTTAACTCCACCTACATAATCTCTGCTGTCTTTTGTCTGCTTTCATCATATCCGAATTTGTGTTTTACCTTTTTGGATTTTTATAACAATTGGACAAAATGAGTGAGAGGGCAAATTTTCATTCTTACTTGTATTTTGGGCATGCATTAAATCAATTGAATATAGGACATAATATTATAATACAATTATGATAAATCTATAGGTATACACCAGTGGCGTCGTGCCTATTGGGGAAATAAAAATATTTTTATTTATATTATTAAAAATATTTTTATTGATATTATTAAGACAGAAGACCTGTCCGTCTGTATTAGTCATCACATGGTCTCCAGGAATTGTATAATTTGTCATTATCTGTGTTTAGTTTATTGCACTTTAAATAGTTTAGATGTCATTTGTTAAGGAAAGGCTCAACAGCTGCCTCGCTTCGTACACTCTATCATTTAGCCTCGATCCGGGAGTATGACGTCAACGTAATGGTTAATCTCCGCTCACCACGCCATTTAAAATTAAATCAGTCAACGAAATCCTGTTTAAATCCAAGCTGAATCCAAGCCATCTGTGGGTCTACAGAGTTGATTTTGTGCTTGTTGTGTAAATAAAGATCTCATTTATAATTTCTATGACATCTGAAGCCTAAATAAAGACTTGCAATAATCAGATTTAGCTCTTGCATAATGAATGTTTAACATATCCAGACCATAATCAACTCTTGATGTCATCACTAGCCTGCGATGTTTATTGGATTATGATCTGATTTGCTGCACAACTTTCATTCATGATATAATCATGAAATGGATAATCGAGACTATGTTTTTTATTGTACCGACTTTAGTAATGATGATCAAGGCTTTAAATGGGACTGTGCATCTAGCTTGTTTTTAATATGTGTATCCTCACAAATTCAAAGAGACAAATTGAGAACTATATTTCCTTGGCTACTTGTGCTTCACAATGAATTATTGCACTATGTTGTATATTTTCAGCTACGTTTATATTTGATAGATGTATTTGTGGGAGTGTTTCTTCTAGTGATCTAAGTGTAATGTTACAAGATAGTAATTTACCACCAGACAACATTATGGTAACATATTTTAAAACTTCCCCTTTTCAAAGCCATTTTTTACACATAAGCTATCACTGCAAATCATTTAATCTTGTGGGGGGGTTGGATGGCTGAATGGTTAGCGTGCGTGCGCTGTATCATAAAGTCTGTCATTGAGTCGACTGTCGTGGTTTCGATTCCCCGGTTGTACGTGACAAGGAGTAGGGTCGCCTGTCCAACCTCGTGGGTTTTCTCCGGGTCCTCCGGTTTCCTCCCACTGCTAAAGACCCCTACGCGGAAGCGAATTATTGAAATAAAATTAAACCATATGTTAGTCCCGAAATGACCTGGTTTGTGTCGAGTGGACGTTAAACTCTCTCTCTCTCTCTCTCTCTTTTAATTTTGTGTATTTAGCACTAATTTCTTTCACATTCATTCAAAATCAAATCTTTGTTTAACAATTTGTAAAAATCATTTAAAATCACCCAAAATCATCTAATTTGTACTTGTTTCCAGTTTAAAGCTGACAATTCAATTTTGGTAATGAATGTCCAATTTACAAGTGTTTAATTTCTAAATCACTGTTAAAAAATTAACAACCCAATTGATCATTGATGTATAATGATTAATTTTTGAACAGTGATCGAGAAATTTTAATTTAATCGTGTATCTAGCACCAATTTCTTTCATGATCGTTTAATATCAAATCTTAAACCCATTTAAATTGGACACTCATCATCAAATTAGATGATTTTGGGTGATTTTAAATGATTTTTATGGATTTTTAAACAAAAAATTAAACGAAATATTTATTTATTTTTTCAGAATTTATTATTATTATACTGGTTATCTATTAATGAAAGATATATATGGTCTATACCTAATTTACATCATGTTATAAAATCTATAACAGCCATGACAGGTATAGTATTATTATACATACAACAATTTGATCACAATTCCTTTACACCCTAAAGACTCTAGTTGTTCATAATTCTTTTACATGTGAAGAGTCCAGTGGAAGAACGATCTAAGTCACATTTTTGTCTTTTCGCATAAAAGGCCAAACAGACTTTTGGACGAGAATGCTTGACGCGAACAGAACAACAAGTGGGTTTAATTACAACTTCATAATTACCAGTACAACAACTAACTTCCACTTTTCAGCCAAATTAAGGTCAAATAAAGGGTACGATGGACGTATTTGTCCGGACGGCCATTTCAGAAGGGCCTTGGTTTGATGTGACTCCAATCGTTTTTACCTGAAATTAACTGTTCCACAGAAAGCTTATACAATTTGCTACCATATGGCGCTATTAACTGGGGTTCGACATTAAATGAACTTAGCATTTGCCTTTGATTGCATGAAATGTGTAAGTCCATTGACAAACAAACATAAAATGAACGTATAACATGAATTTTGTTCATTTTGCCAGATAAGAGTGATGTACTGGTAGATAATAATGCTATATCACCATGGTGGCAGAAAGTGAGAGATCAGTGTAGCCATAGCGACCATATCCAATCGGCTTACATTGCAGCTTTAACTTGTAAAGGGGTTGCAACTGAAATGCTTGGAAACCAAACTAAAGCAAAAGTAGGTTGAATTTATTTGTGAATTTACAAATTATATGTTTACCGAAGTTACAAATCCAAATTTCTTTTTATGCTTTGGAGGTTTGCCATGAGCATCTTAACCTCTGAAGTCCAAACTTTCGTAGTATTTGACAAAAGTATGTAGTGATAACCATCTTATCAGAATATGTTTGACATGATATCCTATTGTAACTGAATGGTTTTGTACATTTTAAAAATGTTGTAGAACGCTCTTAAGCAGGGATCTTAATCAGCTGTTTTTTGTTGGCTTTAGCCAGTTGATCTTTAATCTAGCCAATTGGTAAAACAATGAACCGGCCATCAATCTACTTTCGGCCGATTACAAAGAGTTAATTATTAAGAAATCCATCAAAGAGTCAATCAATGCAATATGAATACCTTTGACATCAATCGTTATTGGCTCATTTCCTAAATAAACAACTTAGTTAAGTTAATCATGCCAAGTAAAAGAATGTATATAATCCATTGTCCGTTCGTTTATTTCAGGGGGGTTGGGATGGCCTAGTGGTCTAGAGAGCCGCGCTTCAGCCTCTAGCTTGCCAGTCACCTCTGGCTTGCGGCTGTGGTTTTGATCCCTGGTGTGAGCGTATGTGGCTTGGAGATAGGGGTGTTTTCTCAACCTCGTGGGTTTACTGCGGTTACTCCGGTTTCCTCCCACAGGAAAGACGTGTGCACTATGATAATAAAAATGAAAAACAAGACTTGTTTGTGATATCACCTTCTGTGGAAGCGAACATTAAACACTAAGAACAACAACAACAACATTTATTTCTATGTAACACAATGTTGAACGCCTCCCAGAATGACAACAGGAAACGTAAACGAGATTTAGCCTTTATAGAATAGTTGTAAATATTGACTACCTTACTTCCCTGATATTATGGAACAGTAGCTCATTGTCCGAAACTGCTGCTCCCTAGATCTCCTTTAACTGCTCGAGTCACACAACTAGATATAGAGTCCTTAAATAATAGTTAGGTGGTCGAATGGTGAAACGCATGCATGTTGGATCATAATTTCTGTCATTGAGTCAACTGTCTAGTTGTTCGGATGGGCCAAAAAACCGAGGTCCAGTCTACACATTGGCATGCACGTAAAAGATCCCTTGGCAGTTGGAATTTGATATAAGAGTAGGCCGTAGCGCCGCTGTTCGGGCAAAATTTGCCTCATAGCACACTGTATGGCGTATGCCCGTCTTCATTAGCCCAGTTTAGGAGCAGAACAGTAGGACGTTAAACCCCATTTCATTTCATTTTATTACAGGATCCTGATGCTGACACAGCTAGTTGTAACTCTGATAAAACTGATTTATCTGAGTGGGAATCTCTAACAGTCGACATGGAACATTGGAATGTTCTAGTTAAACAATTAGATGATGTACTGGCAATTAGCCATCTGTTACAATTCAAACTACCAACCAATCAGCATAGCAATGTAACTAAATTAGAACCAATCACAGTGTCTGTTACAAAATTACTCGAAGGTGGCAGAGGTGAGATGAATTACAGTCAGTTATTTTGAATAGTGTTTAACATCTATCTAGTAAGCGTTAGGCTTAACTGTTCAAACTGTTGTGTCTTCCACTTTACGAGAGGTCCAAGAAATAACTCCATTGTCTGCGATTTATAGCATTCAATCTTTTTGAATTAATTGTGACGCCCATGGAAAGAACGAAGCTAGATTCAATTTCAGTTATTTTCAATTATGACTTTTTCTTTATTGATGTTGGAGATGACAAGGCTGCTGGTAGGCGTATGTTTTGTTGCTGATCAAGGGGATTGACATTTCATTTGTTAACATGTCACTTAATGATAATTTTATATCCAAATGTCATGCGATGGTTGAATTAAATTGTCTATTATTGTTTTTGTGTGTAGGTTCAATATCAGAAATAGTAGCGAGGTATGCAATGAGACTAGGATTGGGTCCTCGTTCCTTGTATCGTAAACTCACGCTAGTCAATAATCATACAGACGATTCTAGTCAACAGATCACAGAAACTGATATAGATGCTGAGGAAGAAGTTAAAACACCTTTAGAGCAGATACAAGGTAATTAGTTGGTTATTACCTTATTAGGGTGACAAAGAGTTGCGTCATCTTTGTATGGCATTTATCATTGAACATAATATAACACAACACAGTTCTATGCAATCTAATAAAATACAAATCCATATTTCGTTTCGTTTCTTTTTGTCCCCCGCCTTTCGAAGAAAGCAGGGGACTATTAAAATGGGTTCGTCCGTCTGTCTGTCTGTCTGTCCGTCACACTTTTTTGGGACACAATAACTCTCCTTCTAATTGACCTAGAATGTTCAAACTTGGTGTAGGTGTTTATTAGGTCAATGCATTGATGGAGTTCGAAGATGAGCATTTTCTGCTTAGGGTAAGCAGAGATAAGCAATTTGATTGGTTGATGCTTTGGGACACGATAACTTTAGTTCCAATTAAGTGAGAGTGATGAAACTTGGTGTATAGTTTCATTACATCAATACCTTGACTAAGTTCGATATTGAGCATTTTCTGCTCGGGGTAAGAAGAGCGATAAGCAATTTGATTGGCCGAGACTTTGGAACACAATAACTCTCCTTCTAATTGAGTTAGAATGTTCAAACTTGGTGTAGGAGTTTATGAGGTCAATGCCTTGATAGAGTGCATGGATGAGCATTTTCTGCTTATGGTAAGTAGAGATAGGCAATTTGATTGGTTGATGCTTTGGGACACGATAACTTTAGTTCTAATTAAGTGAGAGTGATGAAACTTGGTGTATAGTTTCATTACATCAATACCTTGACTAAGTTCGATGATGAGAATTGTCTGCTTAGGCTAAGGAGCAATAAGCATTTTGATTGGTCAAGACTGTCGAACATAACTCTCCTTCTAATTGAGGTAGAATGTTTAAACTTTATGTAGATGCTCATCTTGATTGAGTTCAATGATTAACATATCGAGCTAAAGCTAAGCAGAGATAAGCAATTTCCTTGGTCGATGCTTTGGGACAAGATAACTTTGGTTCTATCTGATAGAGAGTGATGAAACTTAGTGTATAGTTGATAATCAGTTTGATTGCTTGATACTTTTGAAAAAAATAGATGTGCGATTAATTAATATGTGTCATCTATTTATTTGGGGATTTCGGCGGGGGACATTAGCCTTACTGTTGGCTTGTTTATACTTTTGATGGAAATCTGACAAGTTGAGGGAGGTCATGTCAGAGGTCATACAAGCGGCTTTTGACCGTATGACGTCATACAAGCCTACTCTTATATCGAATTCCAACTGTCAAGGGATCTTTTATGTGAACGCCTATGGTTTTCCGTCCCATCCGAATGACTAGACAGCTGTCCTTGTCAGACCCTCCGTTCTGCATCACTGACAAGGGGGAACCACACCATAAAATATATTGATATAAAAATGTGGTTTCGTTCAACACAACCAGAAAAGAGTTTTAGCTAGAAATTTTTTACAAAAAATTTGTGTTTTACAGATCAGTTACAAGTATTGAGAGAAAGATTTCCACATAGTTTAGAGAATGATATATTATTATCTAATTGTTGTTGGGAATATGCTGCTCAATGGAACAGAGAGCCAGAGGTAGGTTTCAATATTGTTACGATTTGTTATATGAAAATACTAATAATCAACTGCAGTGTAAATGAAATGTGAACACGCCATACAGTTTTGCTATGCGGGAAATTTTGCATTACTGCCTACTTTTATATTGAATTCTGACTGCTAAGGGATCTTTTACAAACGACTAGACATATGTCCTTGTCAGGCCTCCGTCCTGCACCACAAACAACTCTGCCAGAAAATCGTGATGAACTTTTTCGGCCAAAACACGGATTGAACCTGCGACCTCCAGGCTAGCGAGCCATCGTCTTACTCACTTTGCCACCTTGGCTCCCCACGTTTGAATAGAACAAAAAACGAAGTTCCATGTATACCATTATCAGCATGCTAAAGAATTTCTAACAGTTGGAAATCATAATAAGAGTAAGCCATAGTGCTGCTGTCTGGGCAAAATTTCCCCCATAGCACAGTGTATGGCATATGCCCGTCTTCATTAGCCCAGTTGGTGCAGAGAGTAAACTTCATTTCATTTTATTTCGCTGAATTTATAAAAAGTAAAATACAGAAATTTCGATCTTTGTGATTTATGAGATTGTATTTTGTCATTTTGAGTGACCAAACTTACAAATTATGGATAATTAAATATTTCCAGATTGTGAAGAATTTAGAATTATCAGTAGAATATTTGAAATTGGTGCAAAATGCTTTACTTAGACAAGGTTAGTTAATGTTTTCTTTATAAAAATTATCATTTAAATCTTTACTTATTTAAAATAAGGTGGGGCTGGGTGTCCGAATGGTTTAATATGTGTGCTTTAGATCATAAGGTCTGACATTGAGTCAAGTTGAGTGGTTTTGATTCATTGCTTGTACATGACAAGGAGTAAGTTTTCTCCAGACCCTCCAGTTTCCTCACACTGCTCAAGACCCCTGTGGTTTCGAATCCCCGGTTGTACGTGGCAAGGAGTAGGGTCGCCTGTCCAACCTCGTGGGTTTTCTCCGGGTCCTCCGGTTTCCTCCCACTGCTAAAGACCCCTACGCGCAAGCGAATTATGTAAATAAAATTAAACCATATGTTAGTCCCGAAATGACCTAGTTTGTGTCGAGTGGACGTTAAATGCCATTTCTCTCTCCTCAAGACCCCTACACTGCACAAGCAAATTATTGAAATAAAATTAAACCATGTGTTAGTCCTGAAATGACCTAGATTGTGTCAAGTGGACGTTAAACCCCATCTCTCTCTCTCTCTCTCTCTCTCTCCCTCTAGAAGAGCAACAAGAAAAATGTAAACATCTTTCAGACCTTGAAGTAATGATTTTACTGTATCGTTGTCAGGCACTAATAAACTAGTAACTGACATTTTTAATTTTATTCTGGATATGTATTACAAATATTATTTTAAAAGGGGGTTGGAAGGTCTAGTGGTTTAATGTGTTTGCATCAAATCATAAGGTCTGTCATTGAGTCAAGTGGCGTGGTTTCGATTCCCCGCTTGAACATGACAAGGAATAGGGTTGTCTGTCCCATCTTGTGGGTTTTCTCTGCCTGCTCCGGTTTCCTCCTACTGTTAAAGTGTTAAAGACCCCCTACATGCAAACAAATTATTGAAATAAAAAAAAAAGAACCATGTGTTAGTCCCAAATTGACCTAGTTTGTGTCGGGTGGACGTTAAACCCCATTTCTCTCTTTTTCTCTATTATATTAAAAAATCCTGGTTGGAGAAAAGTGACAGACACCAAAAACTTTGTGCCTGACAATGTTTGTGACAGGTGCCTTGTTTTGAGAATTGTCTATCATTAGAAAATATTAAAAATAATATTTCCATATGTTACTATTTTTAGGTGTATGTAGTTTATTATGGCACATGTTTATATTAAAAAGATTCTCAGCTGCAGTTTATCTCATGGACAAGGTAAGAGTTATTTGTGTAGTGTAGTTGGGGGTGGGGGGGTGCATGACCGAATAGTTAGCATGTGCGCGTTGCATCATAAGGTCTGTCATCGAGTCAACCGATTACCTAGTTTGTGCCACGTGGAGGTTGATACTGTATCTTTTAGATCTTTTCAAAGAAACCACATAATTCATTGATAGAACGCCCATAACATGTAAATATAATATGTTTTTTAAAAAAAAAACAATCAAATTTTTTTTTTATAAACACATTTTGTAGAAACAACCCCCAAAAATAGGAAATAAAAATTGAAATGAAACAATAAAGGATAGAGAAGATATATTCTAAATTAATGTTTTTCGTAACCTTCTCATGTTTTATTAGTGTTTACTTGTAATTTAGGTTGGTAAAGTTCCTAAAGAAAGGTTATGTAGAAAGGTATGTAATCAGTTTAATTCTCTCTGTATAAACCCATTTAAATTGTTTAATTCATTTTATAATCAGTTTAATTTTAAAATAAATGAGAACTGGACTACAATTAGATTCTTTTAAAATAAACAAGAAAATGAAATATCATGGAGTGTTTAAACTCTGAGGGAGCCACATTGAATCGGAGAGTGTGACACTGCTCATTAAGAAAAAGGTTCCGTGTTTGATTCCGGTGTTCTAGGGATTTTGCTGCAAGGTCTCCCCCTTGTCAGTGGTGAAGGTCAGAGGGCCTGACAAGGAAATCTCTTGACAAATCTATTATTTTATTTATAGGAAGTAGGAATGAGTGATACAGATTTATTATCATTTATTGGTTCGACAGCAGATGTCTTACAAATTACCATGGATGTAAGTACTAGAACCTATGATATTAATTTCTTACATTTGTCGGGGGTTGGATGGCCAAATTGTTAGCATGTGCGCGTTGTATCATAAGGTCTGTCATTGAGTTAACTGGCATGGTTTCAAATCCCAAGTTGTACGTGACAAGGAGTAGGGTTGTCTGTCCAACCTCATGCGTTTTCTCCGGGGCCTCTGGTTTCCTCCCACTGCTAAAGATCCCATTTCTCTCTCTCTCTCTCTCTCTCTCTCTTTCTCTCTCTCTCTCTCTTAATCTGTCATTTAGGACTATGACTTGATCTTCCACTGGAAATAAACCAGTTTACATTGTGTAATTGGGTTTCATGGAGTATCCTCAAGACAAGAATCAGATTATTCATAATTTTTGTTTTTGTCATGAATGTATCTGTTTCTTAGAGTAAATAAATATGAAGACCTTCTTTCAGTTGGTAAACAAAAGGCCTTTGGTGGTCAACAAAAAAATCATGTTGGCTTTGACTAAACCAATGAAATGAGGGAGTGTATGAATTAGATTTTATTCATTGCTAAAATACGGATGTTTTAACCTTCACCGTCTTCATTAGCCCAGTCGGAGCACACAGTAGGACGTTAAAACCCCATTTCATTTCAATTTTTAACTTTTAATTTATAAGTTGTCAACGAGTTTAACAGCTTGGTCAGTGCTCTAATTTTCAGTATTTTGGGGAATGAAATTTTATTTTAGCATGAATGAAATTGCTCAGAATTAATTACATTTATTTTTTTGGTGAAAATGGTAATGCCTCTTTAATATTGGCATGATATAATCTCTAACAGGTTATTGGGAAATCTCTCTCATAATTAAACCCAGTGCAGTACTCTGCGAAGTGACACAAGTTCCATTAATATTAAAATAATGTTATATTTGGATCCTAGGATCCTGGGGTATTACACAGTCACCTGTGGGTGAAGAGGAAAACACAACCATTCTCCATGTTAGAATTCCAATCTCTTTCTTTCACTCGGCAAACCTCAGCAGATTCCAGTACCCTGCATCTAGCCTCGGCTGTATAACGAAATCCGCCATTGGAACTACTTTCAAATTCCCGGATTAACAACGGCGTTGCCCATGACGACGCCTTTGAAGAATGTTTTATCATATAAATATTTCAAAGTTCTTTCAAGTTTATCCGATTTTCTTCAAACAAGGACAGCTTTGCACTGAAAATTCTAACACACTTCGTACGATGCAATTTTGATAACTTATTTTTAAAAGCGGCAAGTTCTCCTAATAAGTAAACCGGTGCCGCATTTCATTTGTATAGATGTAGAGTAACGGAATCTGCCGAGGTTTGCCGAGTGCTCTTTCTTTATTACTCAAAAAGGCAGAAGAACTACAGCATAAGGGAGACAACTTGTGTCTAATTAAACATAAGGTTTCAGACCACAATCATATACAATATACTACAGTATGACAATAAATAACTCCCCAGATGGTACACAATGCAGGGCCTGGCAAGGAAAAGAGTTTGGATGGGATGAAAAAGCAAGGTCCTCTGTTTACCATTGGCATCACATTCCAGATATCTTGACAGTTGGATATTGATATAAGAGTAGGCATTAGTGCTGCTGTTAGGACAAAATTTTTCTCATAGCACACTGTATGGTGTATGCCATCTTCCTTAGCCTGTTAATCAAGCACCTGTTACATCCTTTGTCAAGTACGAATTATCACACAATATATAACATGTACATAATGTAATAATTCGTACTTGACAATGTCTGTGACTGGTGCCCAATGTTCAGGCTTGCTGTTAATGCAGAAAAGTGGGATATTAAACCCCATTACGTTACCACGGTAAAGAGAAATACAATGTTTATACAATGTTATCCTATAGGCTAATGCTGACTGTCGTATAGAATTTACACAAATTCCTGTCAGAAGACGATCGTATACTGTAAGATATTTCATCTCTAGAAATGATGTTTGAGTTAAAGATTGGTTATGATTAGATGCATGATGGTTTTTATTACGCCCATATTGAAATGTGGAGGTATGTTGTCGTCATCCCTGTTCGTCCATCCGTCGTCCATAATCAGGACAAATTATACACAGGTTCAGGACAGCTATTGATTTTCAACGATTTCAGACCATTAGTTACATTATTTCTGTTCATGAGACAAAAAGAGTGATTGATTTTTAATTTAGCTGCTGTGGGCGTAAGTTTTGTTGCCTGGCAACCTATCATTGAATGTTATTTGTTTTGATTAGTATTTAAATTCTGTTAAAAAATTGAATCTGCATTCATCAATTTAATATCCTTACCTTCATGTTAGGAATTCATCACATATCAAACTCAACAAGAATCTGAAAATGTCTCACCGTGGTAATGTCATTAGAAACTAACATGGTATAACTTCAGAGATGCTGAAGTTATCACAGATTTTTGTTTGAAATAATAAGGATGCAAAAATTCTTCATTGTTTTGTAGCTAAATGGAGTATTTACGTTTTTTGTAATAGATTTAAAATCAAGCTTCTGTTTGGTGTCACATCTGTTCATGTTTGAATTCCATTTCTGTTTGGTTCAGTTTCTAATGATATTAACCAGAGATCTGTTGTAAGATTTAACAGAAATATTGCATTGTTTCCTTAGATGTTACATCAGTCATTTGATTAACCAACATATACAGGGAAAGTGAAAGTAGAATATTATATTACTTGTATTACAATGTAGATATATTTGATATGAGAATTATCTAAACATCTAAATTCCTCACCGATCATCATTTGTTTTAACTCCCAGGATATGAAAAACATCAAATAAAAAAAATATCGCTGTTCTTTTACACAAATTTATGAAAAGAAAGCCGAAAATATGAACGAAATGGGATGAAAATTATTTTTTTCTAAAAAACATTTCTATGGTTATGTGTTCAGTGTCCCAAAGCTCCTTTCACCCTACTCCTAATCACCATCAAATTCTGGCTGCCAAGGATCATCTTGAAAGTGTGCTTGTATCTTATATTTTTGTCCCATCTGTAATGCTAGACACATCTTGTCTAGCTATGCAGACATAACGGTATCATGACTGTCCAATCAACCAAGTCAGGAGTTTAGAGATCACATTATCACTACAATCCTAGTGTGCTGCATGGAGATGTGTTATTACTAAAATTGGATTTAACAGTTTTTATCTATTTTTTATTCAATAACGAATAACGAATCAAATTTTAAGCCTTCACAGACATCTTGAAATTTTTGAGGTTGTTAAGTTGGTCTGAAGTAAATTGTAAATTGACTGACAGGAAAATACTAATTGGTCAAATTTCACTGCCAGTCAGTCAGGACTTGTAAATTTTACTGAAATGAGAGCTAAAATACTTAAATACCTCAAAATTAAAACTTTCAATCCTTATGTAGCCAAAACCATAAGTCAACCAAAGTAAAAAAGCAGAACAAATGTTTCCTACTCCAAATTATCTGTTAATCATAGAATTTTTTGTGTTTTAATCATAAAGTAGACAATTGTTTACAATTTCAGGTAAATTGTGAGGCTAATGAAATCTAGAGAAGCGTAACTGAGATTAAATTCAAATTATTTTCTTTCATAGAATCATCTGTGTTTGAATTATAATGTAAAAAAAACACAATTTATATGGAAAACAATCACTGGTTTATACACATATAGCAAGACGTTTCGACTAGTATTCTCTTATCGTTATCAAGTAGAAGTATCAAGTATAAACCAGTGATTGGTTTCCATATAAATTGTGTTGTGTTTTTTAATGTGCTCAATCGCTAAAATTATAATTATAATTGTTTATAATTTTAGGCTAATTGTGAAGCTAATGAAGTTCCCGTTTTTAATCTGGAGATGTTATGGCAGTCATCAAGAGGTCCAGCATCATTATCAGAACTAGCTGTTGATCAGAAGAATACTAACTATGGTTTATTAAAACACCATCTACATCTAGCCCGTATTATACAAGCTATACTTGTATTTAATATTAAATCTACTAAAGTATTAACCCTTTTTGATACTAAGGTACGTTAAAATTGTCACAAGAATGGCAATCTGATAAAATACAGACCTTTATTTCGTTTCGTTTTTTTATACTTTTGATGGCCTACACTACATTAAGATCTGACCGGTTGTAGTAAAAGGTCGCATCAGAGGTCATACGAGTGGTTTTTGACCCTATGATGTCAGACATTTGATCAACCAATCAGCATTGATGTTTCTAGTGGATTACCCACAGTTCCAAGCACCACACACCAAAAGCTCACTGTAAACAGACCTTTTCATTTGCTAAACCCTCACATCTTCCAGATCCTAGTGTAGTAAAGACAAGTAAAACAAAATTTTGAACTATAAAAAAACGAAACGAAATAGGATCTGTGTTTTAATCTGATTGCAAGAATGCTTTTATTTATGTTGTTTGGAAGTTTAGTCAATCTATGCTGCTTGTTATGCAGTAAGCCTGCCACCATTTTGTTGTCCGTGAAATTTAATGATAGGCCTATTCTAAATCTTGATTCAGTCCAAGCAAATGGAACAGCAGGACTTTAAATAGACAGCTTCTTTTTTAACAGTATATTGCTTAGGAATATACGTGAAACTTTGCATATTTTATTGTTCAGTTGTCAAAGACACAACATTCTATATTATTAATAAGATGATTTGAACATTTAAATATTTTAAGAAACGTTTGTGTATACATGTCTTATATTTTTATTTTGTAATTTTAGGGTAAAAATGCCTTCTTTAAAGAATTGCATTCCCATCCACTTTTACCAAACCAAAATGTTGATGCCAATTTATCAAACAGTCGAACATTAGTAAGTACTATAATAAATATTTAGTGCTCCTTTCTTTTCAAAACATTTTTTAATTGGACCCAATTTTACTTAACATCTGTCATGTTTTTAATTGTGTACTGTTAACAGCCAATGCAAAACGCAACTCTTATAATGACACCAAGACGCTGTCCATCTATTTATAAAAATTCACTGAAGTGTACAACAGAACCGTCATCAGCCATCTGAACAGCATAAAAACTTAGATATAAGTGTGTGTGAAATAGCTTTATTTAACGTCCGCTTCCACCGAAGTGATTTCGTAGAGAAATTAGATATAAGTTAAATAAAACACTATTTGGATAACAATTACTTTGGTTTATTTCACTGCTATTGTTATCCATATAGTGTTTTATTTGATCATGTTCCAATTACTAAATCTCATTCAAAGAATATAGATATAATTTGTTCATTTTTTAATTTTTCTGATACTATTTTTTCAGTTTTTATGTCGAGTTATAAGTCAAGCTGTGCAGACATTAGAAATACCAGGTGCTGATACCAGTGGTTTATCTTCCCCTTCTAAACGAGCCAAGACAGCAGCAGTACGATGGCCTGATATAGCGATAGATCTGGGGAAAGAGTTTGGTTTAGATATAGATTATATAAAACAGTGTCATGTACGAGAACTATATTCAGGTGGACATGATAAATTAGCTGAAGAAGTAAGATTTTATTCTTTACTATTATAAGCCTATCCCCATAGCAGGAAATATCATTGAATAAACTTGGTGGGGGGGTCTAATCGTTTAATGTGTGCACATGAAATCATAAGGTCTATCATTGAGTCAAGTGGCGTGGTTTTGATTCCCCGGTTGTACGTGACAAGGAGTAGGATCGCCTGTCCAACAGCATGGGTTTCCTCCAGGTTTTCCTGTTTCCTCCCACTGCTAAAGACCCCTACATGAAAGCAAATTATTGAAATAAAATTGAACCATATGTTAGTCCCAAAATAACCTAGTTTGTGTTGCATGGACATTAAACCCCATTTCGCTCTCTCTGTCTATTTGAGTAGTTGATACCAGAGACTTCCACTTCAAAAATTAATTGCCGGTCAGATAAAGACTGACCAATACTCCTGAAACAGGAGGCCTGGTTGATACTTGAATAATAAAAATACAGAACAATTTGTCATAATTGTAATTAAACAATCTGTAGTACAGTCAATATAGCAAAATAAAATATTTATATTTCAGATATTACCAACAGTAAATGATCATGAGAGATTAGGATATGAGTTATTAACAATAACAGGTCAGAGAATGTTTCATTATTTATTTGAAGTTGATCCACCTGGAGCTGTTAATCTTATAGCTGATTTATCTACATCATTATCTACATGGTTAAAATCTATGGTAAATATCAACAAATTTTCTAATCAGAATAGTTAAAAGGTAGATGGGGGGAGGGGGGGGTGGATGGCCAAATAGTTAGCACGTGTGTGCTGTATCGGAAGGTCTGTCATTGCGTCAACTGGTGTGATTTCTCTTCCCTGGTTGTATGTGACAGCATGGGTTTTCTCCATGTCCTCCAGTTTCCTCCCACTGCTAAAGATCCATACGTGCAAGCGAATTATTAAAATAAAAAAATTAAACCATATGTTAGTCCCGAAATGACATAGACTGATTTTATAATTTGATTATGTCTGAATCGTGAAAACTACTTCTTTTATCGACAGTGTCATCATATGACATATTCTTCATATTGTAGGATTCCACACAGTTAAGGAAACCCAGCGTTCCACTGGATGATACAGCTACTCTGATTGGTCACGCTACTAGTAATTTACCAGAAGGTTCAACAGAATATGAAACAGCGATATCATTGGTCGAAGTCATCCAAGCCTTGAAATAAACACATCACAGGCATTATTTGTGTCCTGTTGCACCATACATACATAAAATTATGGACATGAAAGACGATACTCAATTCGGTTCTCTCGAACGCGGAAACAGGCAAAGGACTGATCATGTTATATTCGGTAACAAAGCATTTGTCAGTTGAATACAAAAATATATCCTCCAATCACTATTGTGATAGGATTCACCATCGTACAGTTCAACTGGGTTCTGGTTAATCTAGAAACATATCTTGTCATCTGATCGATATTGCACACATCAGAAATTGTGTTGTCCAAGGCTGTGGAATTATAATCACTCGTCGTCTATTTGATATTGCACACTCCAGACATACTGTCGTCCAGGGCTGTGGAATTATAATCACTCTGAAAAAATCAGAGTTGTCCCACAGAAGTCGTAGCTCCACATATTTTCTTTCATTTTTACAATGACTTCAATATCTCCTGATTTGACAAGATTTCTACAGCCTTGATGTAGTCTTGTTCTATAAGACACAATGAATTATAGATATGGTTTATATGTTTGTATAAATGCCACCATTGTTCAAATAGATTTCAGGTACACTGTTGTTTTGGGTTTTTTTTAGAACAAATTTCCCTTAATTTATTTTAAATAATAATGGATGCTCTTTGCACTGCTGTTATTCTAGCTCAAATTCTATTTTATTTAAATATTCAAGTTCACTGTCCTACTTTATTTAAATATTCAAGTTCAATGTCCTTCTTTATTCTAATATAAAAGTTAAAGGTAAAATTTATTTAAATATTAAAGGTCGCTATCCTACTTTATTTAAATATTCAAGTTCAATGTCCTATTTTATTTTGATAAAAAAGGCCAGTATCCTATTTTATTTAAATATCCTAATCCTATTTTATTTAAATATCCTATTTTATTTAAATATCAAAGGCCAATATCTTACTTTTTTTAAATATTAAAGGTCGATATCCTACTTTATTTAAATATTAAAGATCGATATCCTACTTTATTTAAATATTAAAGGTCATTATTCTACTTTATTTAAATATTAAGGGTCGATATCCTACTTTATTTAAATATTAAAGTTCAATATCCTACTTTATTTAAATATTAAAGTTCGATATCCTACTTTATTTAAATATTAAAGGTCGATATCCTACTTTAGTTAAATATTAAAGTTCAATATCCTACTTTATTTAAATATTAAATGTGTCTGTTATGACTTATATTATACCCTCACTCTACTTCGATGCGACTGAAAATCAAGGTGTTCAATTTGAACACACAAAGAGATGAAAAGTAGCAGTAGTAGAGATGATTGTAGCGATGGTAGAAATGGTTGTAGCGATGGTAGAGATTAATCCTCACTTGTGTATATTGCATGTTTTGCCTTTTATTTGTAATATTATAACATATTATATATAATTCTTTATTAAAGTCTTTCAGTATAATACTGTACATATCATCAATCATGCTTTTAAAACACATCATTTATAAGATATTAAATAGATTGCTTACATTTTACTGAATAAAATAAGGAAATCTGTCATTGAATAATGCATCTAGCCTTTGGGGTAGGCCGTGTGCTAGTCTGGAAATAAAGCACCTGTCACAGACACTATATGGCACAAATTCAGGCTTTATCAGGCACAATTTCTCTATTTTCTGGCATAGATTTGTTTTAATTAAAATGTCCAATACCAGGTCAGTTATTTCCAGACTGGGTCCGGTGGATAAATTGGTATAGACTTGATCATTTAGTTCAAACTTATCTTGGATGAATACAAACAAAATGTATAGGCCACAAGATGGCCAAGATTGTTTTTGACAAGCAGAAGGGTTAATTAAAAACAGCCATCTTACATTTCACTCCATCCCAGAATTCCATCTAGGATCAAAACCTTTTATTAATCAAGGGAAGTAACTCAATTAACACAAAGACCTCAAGAAGGATTCAGACCACTATTCCTTAATAACATGGATAAGCTTGTTTAGTAATGGAGTATGTGAAAATAATTTAAGCCGCTGAGATTGCCGTGTGACAGAAAATATCTAGTTTACACGGTTTAATCCACGCTAAAATGGACTCATATTTATTATTTAAAGGTACATTATGGGAGACTAGATAAAGAGCTGGCACTTCTCACTATAATAGTTAAAAACTAGATACTGTAAAAGGAATTTGCTGAAAATTTCAGGCAAATTGATCCACTATGAACCAAGATCTTAGCAATTGAATTTTCGGTCTAGCCTCGATCATCATTACTAAAATCGGTAGGATAAAAAACATAGTCTCAATCATCCATTTCATGATTAAATTATGAATGGAAATCGAACAGCAAATTGGAACCTAATCCAATAAACATCGCTGGCTGGCGATGACACTCTAGAGTTGATTATGGTCTGGATAAGTTAATTAATGTCTAATTAATAATTTAGATAACATTTCAGGCCTAAAGAAAGACCTGCAATAGGCAGATTTACCTCTTGTATAATGTATGTTTAACATTTAGTCAAGAAAGAAAACTAAATTATCAAAGGTAGATAATCTCCCAGCTTGGATTCAATCGGATTAAAAAGAGGCCCATCAAGAGATTTAACCCAACACTTACAGGTGGCATTGGCATGTTTATATTGTCTGCAGAGGATTGGGTCTGCTACAGTTCATCATATCTTAATAAATACTGAACGGAATTGAACCATCTTATAGATTGAACTTTCAGAATATTGTAGTTAGCGAGAGATTCAACATTCCTGAAATAACGTTCAATGGCTTTTAAAAAATTGTGGAACATATATTTTTGTTGTATAATATGCATGAAAGGTCTTCTTCTTTGTGGAGCATCTGATAACACTTTTACAATGAAAGTGTTGATTACTACAAACAAATTTCCACATGAACTGACAACTTCTAATCCATATCTAAATTTTAAAAGAAATATTTCAAATCAAGTTAATTTTAGTTACTGGTTAATATTATCAAGGTATAACGTAGCTAAAACTGTTGACAACTGGGGGGTTGGATGGCTGAATGGTTAGTATGTACGCGCTGTATCATAAAGTCTGTCATTGAGTCAACTGGTGTGGTTTCGATTCCCCGGTTGTACGCTACAAGGAGTAGTGTTGCCTGTCCAACCTCGTGGGTTTTCTCCGGGTCCTCCAGTTTCCTCCCACTGCTGAAGACCCCTTCGCACAAGCAAATTATTGAAATAGAATTGGACCATATGTTAGTCCCAAAATGACCTAGTTTGTGTGGAGTGGACGTTAAACCCCATTTCTCTCTCTCTATTGACAACTATATATATATAACACTAGAACACCAATCATGAGATAATGTGGGTTCTATACATGTGCAATATTCTGTACATACCATAGAATTTTATAATTACATGGTAGGGGTTGGCATAGCCATGTTTGAAAATGAGGTTTTGAAAAATATGCTAGTTTTACAGCGTGTAAATTGATTGATGTGTCTCAAGACATTTCGGTCAATTTCTTTTTCAAGCAGTCATGACCGGCATATACGGCCAACCTGGAACCCATGGTTTAGGTACTTGAAAGAAATTCCATAATGTATTCAGTGAAATGTTTGGTATTAATTTTGCTCTAGTTTTTAGGTGTTGTTTCTGTATAGATGCAAATAATGCCAAAGTAATTAATATTAGTTCTTCAGGATTTTGATTAATGAGTATTTCCAAAGAATAAAAATAAAATTGGGTGTGGCCAAAGTAAAATAATTTCTTCAGTGTTTTGTTGTAAACGTTTTAAGTAATATGATTAAACACAGATCCTATTTCGGTTGTTTTTTTTATAGTTCAATATTTCGTTTTACTTGTCTTATTACACTAGGATCTGGAAGAGTTGTTATATAACCCGCGTTCTGGATGATGTGAGGGAAGTTTTTGGCGTGAGGTGCACAGAACTGTGGGTAACCCACAAGAAACATTAATACTGATTAAATAATCAAAATCGGACGTCATAGGGTCAAAAGCTGTTTGTCCGCATCCTTCCACTACAACCCGTCAGATCTTCATGTAGTAGAGGCCAATGAAAGTATAAAAAAACGAAATGAAATGTAGATCTGTATTTTTTATCGATTGCTAAAACAAGAAATGGATAATATAAGCTGAATTTGTCATTTGCAGTGTATATACATACGCCTACATTAAATAGTACATATTGATGTAGGATCACGCTTGTTGGATGTTTGAAATACCATTGTTGGCAAGATTTTATTAATTAAAGGGGTAGTTATTAGTATTAAATTGTAGCACAAATCTGAAATCTTCTCGATTTTCATTACCCCCTTTATCTGTTTTTTGAGCAATGCAAATAGCCACATATTCATTCTCAAACTATTTGAATGCACTTGTTTAACATCTTTTATTCCATAGTATTATCACCCTTACTGGTATATAAGCTTACGCTAACTGTGACTTTTTGAATATCCTTTTTTTTTCTAGGTTAAATGTATTTTGATTGTATTAAGTGATATTTTATTTGAGTATTTCTATGTTTTAATTTGTTAATGATGATTTCTGTTGTTTGTATGTTGTATAAAATGTAGATATATGTTAACTTTGTATAAATTGTTGATTATTCTGCATATTTTTAGAACACCTGGTACCACCTCTCAGTTATTGGCATCAGGGTAATTCTTGTTGTTGTACTTCTGAATGTATATAATAGTTGATATAGGAAGTGAAAGAAATAATATCTTGAAAACATCTATACTAATATTTGTGACTGTCATTTGTTTGTCTGTCTGTCTGTTCGCTCCAGATTGGCGGCTACACTAGGGCTGTCCCGAGGCTGAAATTTGCTGTGTAGGGATAGCTTTTACCAGGGTGTAACATAGGCCTGGTGGCAATGCCCTACTATTCCCAGTTTTTGAGTTAGGCTACTGCTGATTCATGGCTATCCCCGCGTTACGTCAGGTCAACCACTAGTATAAAATAAGGGGTAACTTGGACATTTGGTGTATAGGGGTAACTCGAACCAGGGAGTAACATAGGCTTGGTGGCTATGGCCTACTATTCACAGTTTTTGAGTTAGGCTACTTCCGATTCATGGCTATCCCCAAGCTACCCTGGGTCAATCGCTAGTAAGATATAATATAAGAATTGAAATGAAAGTTGTGTGCATCTACATTGGTCCACAATATATGTGTTGTATCATTAATAAAAAGTCATTATTGTGGAAGGAATTGTGTGTGCCGTTAGTACTTCAGAACTTTATTGAAAGAATGGTTTCTTATGGGAGATTATGTGTTTGGAACCCCGAAATTAAGGCCACAGAGATTAAATAAGTGTTTAATGGTGATAAATAGAGAATCTCCTACGAGTCTTTTTTGATATCAAAAGAGACGAGTAGAAGATTTTATTTATCACACAATCCCTTCTTACATGCACAAATAAATAAATATAATTCTTTGCTGTAGATTTCACTTTTACTGAACCTGATTACATTACGGCGTAGTGATACATCATTCTTTGACAGCAATTCAACCATTGCAAAGTCTTTTTTATTGACCCAGTGTTTCCTTCGAAGTCAATTAAATAAAAATAGTTCATTTCTAATAAAAAAAGCAGTTACTTTTAATTAAAAAAATGATCTGTTCTTTGAAAATAAAAAAAGTAGTTCCTTTTTAACTGACCAATCAAATTCATGTAAAGAGATGTCACATTAGATTATGAAATTTATCACACAAGCGATATCTACTGTAGAATGTATAACTATTATTGGGTGATAATAGAAGCTAACTAGTTAGAGTTAGGATTCAACAGCTCTATGCTCGCTAGCACAATTTACCAAAATCCACCATTATTTCAATTCATATCACAATAATTTGAAAGATTTAAATTAAAAATACAATTTGGGATAAAGAACGGTATATTATCAAATTATTGAAATGGAGTTTAACCATGTGTTAGTCCCAAAATGACCTAGTTTGTGTCGAGTTGACGTTAAACCCCATTTCCCCCTCTCTCTCTACATTCAGAATGTGTAATCTGCTTAAGGTTAAGGCCACAGGTCAAGTTACGGTTTAAAAACTCTGTGATCGGTCATTCTCGGTATCCCCAGTGGTTTCATTCCGTTCTACTCCACTAACGCGTAATGAGTGCACAGGGGATACCGAGGATGGTGATAAGTTAACTTATATCATAATCTCTGTAACCAAAATTTGATAGGCCTACTTATAATATTATATTTGAAACATGTATTGTTTTCTTTACTGTGTTTTATTATGTAGATATGTATTTACATTTTTACATCACATCCAGTTTACATATTAAATGACCCATATCACTAGTCTTGAGACAAGGGTAAGCATTTCCTCAATAATCTTCGTCATCCCTTCCATGTAGTTCTTGATTTCTTTATCTGGTTATTGAGACAACTTTCATCCTCCTCTAGATAGTAGATGTAGTTTCAATGAACCATCACGGTCCTACTATGGTGAGGTCTAAAAATTAAGGCCACCTGCAGATTTCGTCAAGGTCATGAGATGTAAGCAGGGCTAGTCCTAACCCTAACCCATAATCCTAGGCAACAATCACATGCCCTAACCTTGTTTACATCTCATGACCTTGACGAATTCTGCAGGTGACCATAATATTTAAAGAGCCCCGGGGAAGAACAATCTACTAAGTCACTTTTTCAACGAACCCCAGTTAATGGCGCCATCCGGTAGCAAATTGTATTAGTTTTCTGTGAAACAATCTATTTCAGGTAAAAACAATCGGGGTCACATCGAACCAGGGCCCTTCCGAAATAGCCTCCCGGACAAATACGTCCATCGTACCCTTTATTTGACCTTAATTTGGCTGAAAAGTGGAAGTCAGTTGTTGTACTGGTAATTATGATTCATATTAAACATCATTTTGAAGTTGTAATTAAACCCACTCGTTGTTCTGTTCGCGTCAAACATTCTCGTCTAAAAGTCTGTTTTGCCTTTTATGCGAAAAGACAAAAATGTGACTTAGATTGTTTTTCCTCTGGACTCTTCCTGGACTCTTTATTTACTATCACTGACAAAAGCATTTCTTTTGTCAATAGGGCCAAATGTATTACAAAAAGTGACCAACAAGGAAAGATTTGTGATAGATATTTATACTCTAAACATCATATCCAGAATTGAAATGATTTCATGACAAATTGAAAAAGTATGGATAATAGCATTATATGGTGTATCTCATTATTCTGGGATAAATTTGAAATAATTATCATAAAGGTTGATGATTATTTTACTGTGGTTGTATCAGGGCCCTGTTTCTCGAAATCTTAACTCAAGATAAAATTTTAGTAGATACTTCAATTTTGATTGGCTAATCACTGAAATCAATCTAATATTACCCAATCAAATTACTAAAATTTGGATTTGATTTTAGTTAAAATTTCGTGAAACAGGCCCCTGAAGTGTAGAATTTTTATGTTGTGCTGTATTTAGATATTATAAAATCTTACTTATTAATTTTAATGCTTTCCTTCTTCACTGCTATGCAATGGTTAATACTTCAATATTAAATTAAAATCTTTGATATTATAATAAATAATACAAAAGTTGTAAATAATGTGCATTATTTATTCACATTAATAAACATGCTTTATAAAATCTTAATTTTGTTTTAAAGTACTTTTGTTTTGGGGATCCCGAAAGACATATTTCTCTTTTAGCTTTATAGCCTTATACATAACCGGGGGCTTGGATAGCCGAATGGTTAGCACGTGTGCACTGTATCATGAGGCCTGTCATTGAGTCAACTGGTGTGGTTTTGAATTCCCGGTTGTAAGTGACAAGTGGTAGGGTTGCCTGTCCAACCTCATGGGTTTTTTAATCCGGGTCCTCCAGTTTCCTCCCACTGCTAAAAACCCCTACGCGCATGCCAGTTATTGAAATAAAAAAATAAACCAGATGTTAGTCCCAAAATGACCTAGTTTGTGTCGAGTGGACGTTAAACCCTATTTCTCTCTCTCCTATACATAACCCAGGTTTTGGGCATTACAAAAAGACTATATGTCATCTTCAGCTTTACAGTATGCAAGCCCGGTCTTGGGTTTTTTTTGTTTGGGGGATCATGAGAGTCTCCTTCAGCGTTACAGCTATACACAATCCAGCTTTTGGGATCATGATAGACTACATCTCTCTTTCAGCTTTACAGCCCTATACACAGCTCAGATTTTAGGGTATTTTTGTTTGGGGAA
This sequence comes from Patella vulgata, assembly GCF_932274485.2. Classification (NCBI taxonomy): domain Eukaryota; kingdom Metazoa; phylum Mollusca; class Gastropoda; family Patellidae; genus Patella; species Patella vulgata. Next base: position 11,166,062 of record NC_065883.2, read on the forward strand.
TCAAGAAAAGACTGTGTGTAAAAGAATACTTGACAGTCAAAGAAATAACAATTACAGGTAACATATGTTAGTCTCAAAATGAGACATTTAAACCCCATTCCTTTCAACAAAGATCATCAGGATTTTCTGATGTGGTTCCCACTTGTCAGTGATGTAGGATATGTATAATCGTTGGGATGGGATGAAAAACCAAGGTCCCATGTACACATTGCCTTGCACGTAAAAGAACCCTTGACAGTTGGAATTCGATATAAGAGTAGGCCATTGTGCCACTGTCCGGGTAAAATTCCCTCAAAGCACACTGTGTGCCATATGCTGGTCTTTATTAGCCTAGTCAATAGGATGTTAAACCCCATTTCATTTCATTTCTTTTCGACAGAATCCAATTTATAATTAAAACGATCTGCAAACATTTAATATAAAAGTTTTATTTTATCATTAAATAACAAACAGCACTTATATTCAAATCAGAATCTGTTTTCCTTCATTTATAAACCTATAACATACAATACAATATGATCCCATATTCATACAAAGATTATATCTGTTTATAAATTTAGATTATAGATTAATCTTTATAAAGTATGCCCCTGTGTTGAAAGTTCATCGGGATTTTCCAGCATGGTTCCCCCCTTGTCAGTGGTGCAGGAGGGACAACGTATAGTAATATAAATGGGATGAAAAAAATGAGGTCCTGTGTACATATTTGCGTGCATGTTAAGATCCCTTAGTGTGCTATGAGGGAAATTTTGCCCGGGCAGTGGCATGATGGCCTACTCTGATATCGAATTCCAACTGCCAAGGGATCTTTTATGTTCACGCCAATGTATACAGAGGACCCAAGTTTTCGATCCGATCCGAACGACTAGACAGCAATGCAGGGATCGAACATACGACTTCCAGGTTAGCGACCTAGCATCTTACCTACCCACTTAGCCCCCGTGGCTCCCACACAAGGTTGTTTGATGTTAGAAATGGTTCCACTACTGATGTCTTCGACCTTACTCAAGCCACACAGTTTAACGATACATTTAATTGTAGCTGGTTTGCCGTGCACTTAGTAGAGAGAACACTCTCATAAAGCCTAATAGTTTTTAAGTTAAAATCCTCATCTTTTCACATCTAAATGGCACTGTGATATACATTTATTTGTTTGAAACAGCCATATGAGAAGTATAAGATAATAAAGCGAATGGCCCATAATGTAAAGTGCAACAAAAAAGTGGACGAAAGTGTTGGATTTTTTCACATGGTTGTGTGACATGCACTTATATTAGAGAGAACACTCTCATAAAACCTGATTCTAATAATCTAATAAATCTAATAAATTTAACAACACATCAACAATTCACTCATTCTTACTTTGATATCAACACCCAACCACAGGTCACTCAGTTCACCAAAACTTCTCTCTTTCAATTACAGAGCACAAGGTTTAAATAATCCATCATTTCAGAAGGCAACTCACTCAAACAAAGCAAACATATAATTTAGAACTGTGTCTATTGGCAATCAATTACCACTGTAGTAAAAGATAGAATTTAAAAATGTGCTCACTGGCACAATTCAGACTGTTCAAAATACAGACTTTAGAATTTTGCTTATGACATACTGCCATTAAATCAAAAAATTCAAAAACCATAATAGCAAATTGTTCTAAATCAAGTGATTTGATTATATTTGTAAAAGAAAACCCAATACTTTAAAGACTATAATAACTTTCTAGCAGTGTCCATATTGTGATTGATAATGACAAGAGAGTCATTGTTGAAATATTGCTCCTTATTAAATTCAGCAACTGTAATCCATAAAGTTTTGTGTTTTATTTAATGTGACCGATTATTAAAATATTATTCAAAAATGTTTGTTTGTTAGTTCTGCTATTTCTAAAGATTCCAATAGTTAGGGAGATGTTCATTTACCACTTTCTTTGAATAAACCATAGATTTTTATCTAATCCAATATTCCATTACACAATTTCCAAATTTATTAGAAACGAGGAATTATTATTCTTCCTTGTCATGACAGAAAAGGTCTCAGTATGTTTGTGGTGATGATTTCTATACCTCACACTAGGTATTAATCTGATTACAATACAGATCTATATTTCATTTCGTTTTTTTTATACTTTCGATGGCCTACACTACATGAAGATCTGACAAGTTATAGTGGGAGTTCACGTCAGGGTTCAAATGAGCAGTTTTTGACACTATGACGTTGACATTGATTGATCAATCAGCGTTGACGTTTCTAGTGGTTTACCCACAGTTCCGTGCATAAAAAGGCCTAGAACTCGCCGTAACAGACAGTTTCATTGGCTAATCCATCATCTCATCCAGAACACGGGTAATATAACAACTCTTCCAGATCCTAGTGTAATAAAGACAAGTAAAACGAAATTTTTTACTATAAAAACCAAAACGAAATAGGAACTGTGTTTTAATCAGATTGACTTGGTACACTCTGCAGGTTGTCACCATGTCTTGATACAGATTAGAGCAGTGGTTCTTAACCTTTTTGGGGGTACTGAAACCCGCAAGTTTCATACGTGCATTCACCTAATCCTTCATATTCGAAAAATTAATTATGTAACATAAATTACACCATAAATTACACAACAGTTTTTAGAATTTGCCATAAATATTCATCAATATCCATCAGTTTTCTTAAGGTGAAACACTGAAAATGCCATAAAAGTATTGTGGGAATGCCAAAAGTATTCCTGGTGAACAGAATGGACACGCACACCTCCATCGAACCACTGAGACTGACTGAGTTATAAACCACTGGACTACAGAATCCTAGTCGAAACCTTGATTAGTAAAAATCAGAAACTTTGTATTACATAAACGTTAGAAATACTCTATATTAGATTCGCTGAACCAGACTCACAGTTTACCCCAGTGATTCTCAACCTGTGTGCCGCGATGAAATTGACGGATGAAATTCGAAACACTGCAATAGCTGTTGTTTTTCTCCATTTAGTTTGAGTCATTCTATGTGTCTATGACTAGTCTCTGTGTCTAGAGTTGTATGCGGTCTATGACTTGCCATGTTTTTATTTGGCAAAATTCAAATATTTTTCATATATATTTAGCCAGGTGTGCCGCTATTTTTTTCATGTGTTCCAAGGTGTGCCGTTGGCAAAAAAAAGGTTGAGAACCACTGGTTTATACAGACAGACGCGATTCTGGTTAAGCAACAACACAGACAACCAAGTCGTATGAATTCCCATATCTGCCATTCACTAGCAGTGAAGAACACACCATCTGTCGATTTCTACGAAGTTCTCTTCTCATGAATAAAATCAACCCAGTTACCAAATGCTTTACTTGTAAGCATACCCTGCCTCATTCCTGACACTAATTTATCCAATCATCCGCTAGAACAGATAAACATCTATCACATGGTGCCGTACTACTTTTAGACGTGTAGCGTCGACATCTTTCACAGATATGATCCATAGCGGGAATAATAATTAATTTAAATTTCTCTGGCCATTTCATACCTGTAAGATAAAGAGGTTATATATTTAACATAAGTCAGAAACTTGTCAAATTGTCAAGAGATCTCAAAATGTATAAGATTCATATTGGAACGCATTAATCTCACTGTTGTTTGGTGGATTTTTAATCCCTTGCAAGAGAGAGAGAGAGAGAGAGAGAGAGAGATGCAGATAAATAAAAAGGGTTATGGAGTGTTCACCTTTAACATAAACTGTTGTAAGGCCTTCAACTGATTGAGAGTCTTCTGGTATAATGGTCGGTGGTTTGTCCAATAAACTAGTATGAGACATCTGTAATATTTCATTTAATGATGATGTACTTGATGTCGTCTCTTTTTGGAATTCCTGCAAAATAGGATTAACATAATTAAAATATATTAAATCCTATTCGGATCATTAGATTTCCACCAAAGTTTAGTATAAAATTCTACTGTCTGAACCATGCAAACTAAATCATAATGATTATGTTTTTGGAAATAGAATTATGATACATAAACTTTTAAAATTCTTCTGCAGACCACCATTCTACTATCTGATCCATGCTAAAAGAAATGAAATGAAATGGGGTTTAACATCCTACTGTTCTGCTCCTATGCTGGGCTAATGAAGACGGGCAGACACCATACAGTGTGCTATGAGGGAAATTTTGCCCGGGCAGCGGCATTATCGCCTACTCTTATATCGATTTCCAACTGCCAAGGGATTTTTTACATGCATTCCAATGTATACACGGGACCTCGGTTTTTCGTATCATCCAAAGGACTAGACAGCTGTCCTTGTCAGGCCCTCAGTCCTGCATCACTGACAAGGGGGAACCACGCCGTAAAATCTGGATGAACTTTCTCGGCCAATGCAGGGATCAAACACACGACCTCCAGGCTAGCGAGCCAGCGTCTTACCCACTTAGCCACGTGATCCCCCCCATGCTAAAAGAAATGTCTTTATCCCATATGAATCAACTACTAATGCCAGGTCCCACTGTCATGCGATGCATAATGATAGGATTGTCCCTATTGAGTTCATGATCTGATACGTGCAGATACTTCGGATACATTTCGATACGGCCAACACGATTGCCACGACTAATAGGATCACCACGATTACTCCACGATTTCAATCGTAGCACAAATCGTGATAGTGGGAACCTGGCATTAATTATGGTTATTAAGAACTTTATTATGCATTGCAATATTTAATTGTACAATGGATTTTATTTTACTGGAGATAGATCAAACAACACAAATACCCTAGTCCCTCATTTAAAATTAACCTACCTTTCATATATTTAAAGTAGGGGTCTTTAGCAGTGGGAGGAAACTGGAGGACCCAGAGAAAACCCACGAGGTTAGACAGGCAACCCTACTCCTTGTCACGTACAAGCAGGGAATCGAATCCATGCCAGTTGACTCAATGACAGACCTTATGATGCAACGTGCATGCGCTAACCATTCGACCATCCACCCCCTCCACCTAACCTACCTTTAAAATACCCTAGCCCCCCCATGTAAAATTACCCTACCTTTAATATATCATGTAGTAATTGGCTAGCGTAAATAACAACATCATATTCTAACGTATTCTCAGCAGCTAAAATACTGTTTAAATCTTTCCGTATATCTAAAATACATTCTAGTTTATTCTTTAAATCTGGTTTCTTCCATTCAATATTTAAACTATACCAGCTAGATTTAAACACACTTTCTTCTGAAATAATAAAATTTATCACCCAATAATACATTCTACAGTAGATATCGCTTGTGTGATATATTTCATAATCTACTGCAATATCTCCTTAGGAGATATCGCTTTACATGAATTTGATTGGTCAGTTGAAAAGGAACTACTTTTTTTTTATTTTCAAAGAATAGTTCATTTCTTATTAAAAGCAACTTTTTTTTATTAAAAATGAACTATTCTTATTCAATTGACCTTGATGGAAAAACTGGGTCAATATAAAGGACTTTGCAATGGTTGAATTGCTGTCAAAAAATGATGTATCACTACGCCGTAATGTTCAGTAAAAGTGAAATCTACAGCAAAGAATTATATTTATCTATTTGTGCATGTAAGAAGGGATTGGGTGATAAATAAAATCTCCTACTCGTCTTTTTTGATATCAAAAAATATCAACACTCGTTGATAAAGTAAAAAAAATTCGGCAGAGCCTCGTTTTTTGTTACTTTATTAACTTGTGTTGATATTTTTTGATATCAAAAAAGACTGGTAGGAGATTCTCTATTTATATGCATCGGAAAATGTAATTGTTTTGAAATAACAAAATCTGTATACCGGTACATCTGAAAACTGATATTAAAGGAGGTGAATCTCTATTCTTTGGCTATTCTAGAAATGGACACAAATGGGTCGCAATGCATATAATAATGTAATATGAATGTATATAAACTAATTTACATTCAATCGTTTCTGTTTTTACTGTAATTTCTAATCAGTTATGTTCGGCAAAATATGTGAAGGGTCCAAAAAGAATGGCAGTCTTTGGTGTCTGGTTATTCCAATCTAGACTGTTAGTATTCTCCTGTGGGGTATGTTTAGCCTCATTCATTCAAACAGTATAAATTTTAATACATCTGATATTGAGTTAAACTTTAATTACATCCATTGTCTATTTCATGGCTACTGGCAAGGGACAATGTACACGTATAGTCATTCTCGATGGTATTAAAATCTGAGGTCTCGTGTACACATCAAGAACCCTTGACAGTTGGAATTTGATATAAGAGTAGGCCATAGAACCACTATCAAGGCAAAATTTCCCTTATAGTACACTATGCGGCATATGATTGTCTTTATTTGATTAGTCGGAGCAGAACAGTAGGATGTTAAACCCCATTTCATTTCATGGCTGCCACTTGAGAATTTTGCCAACCAGTGAATTTTGTAAGTAATTTGTGACAATTTTTACTATTATCACAGTTTTTTAATTGATTTTGAAGTGTTTTTACCCATAAAAACTATAAATTTAACTGTTTTAAGGATAAATTATTTGATAAACTAATAAATGAAATGAAATGAAATGAAATAGGGTTAATGTCCTACTGTTCTGCTCCTAACCTGGGCTAATGTAGACGGGCATACGCCATACAGTGTGCTATGAGGGAAATTTTGCCCGGACAGCGGCACTACGGCCTACTCTTATATCGAATTCCAACTGCCAAGGGATCTTTTACGTGCACTAATAAGTGTATTTATACCTTTAGATATATTAGGATAAAACTGATATACTTCTTCTGCTACATGAGGTAATATAGGAGCTAAAGACTTGGTAATCATATCTATCATATGATACTGTACAGTTATACTGGATAATCTTTCTACACTATGTTTTTCTTCACAGTAGCACCTGAAGGAATATTAGCACAGCTATATCAAATGTGTACTATTAAAATTAACTTAAAGGACAATATTGGTGTCAGTCATTATCACATATTTGATAGAACTCGTTAAACACGTTCCAAATATAATTTTAACACAGAGATCATTGCTACGATAGATACGTAATGCAAGTTTCAAAAATCGGAAGTGACAAACGCAAAAGGAAAACACAAGTTATCCCTCTATATAACTGACTGAAGTGACGAGTGATAACAGATATATGGACGAATTTCTGCTCACTAATAGTTCCTTCGAAGACCAAAAGTTGTTGTGTGAGACTGTGAAAGGATATCTGTCAATTCATTAAAAGAATTGACTGTCGCTAGATAAGAGAACAAGAAAGAAAAAAAAAAAAAGTCTGTGCATTCCCATGTTTTTATTAAGTATAGAATGTACAGACTATTTCTATTTTTCTCGTGTTCTCTTATCTTAAAGGAAGTGGTGTATTGTAATAATTAATGGTAAAATGCATCTACATCTAAAATAATGTGATTATATAAATAATGGGGGAGGGGGGATCTATTATTAAATAGTGTAACTGTCTAACTATACCTGTCTTGAATTATACTGGAGTAGAAACTAAAACGGGGGTAGGGGGTGGGGAGGTGGGGGGCCTATTATTAAACAGTTTAACCGTCTAACTATACCTGTCTTTAATTATACTGGAGTAGAAACTAAAATCTGTGTTGATAAATTTCTCCATATCTAATAAAACTTTACTAAAATGATATTCTTCATAATATTTAGTTATCTGAAATAAATACAGTACACTCATATATACCTATCATTGAACGAACTATCTTAGATATGTATTCTATATAGTCAAACCTTTTAACTCTGTGTGAACGACCCTTAGAAACCTTTATTCTAGTCATGTACAACTATCTCAATCTCTGTGGTACTTTTTCATAGAAATACAAACCTTTATTTTAGTTATGTGGTTGACAAGAAGTCCTCTACACTATCTTCAAATGGAGCCACGGCGACTGAATCAGTAGGACATTGGCTCGCTAATCTGGAGGTCCCTTCTTCGATCGAGAATGATATCCCAAACAAGCTGTCTTATTTTATTCCGCTTAGTGCACGTGCATGGGTCTTTCATGTGGGAGGAAACCAGAGTACCCAGAAAAAATTAACGAGGTTGAGAAGGCGCCCCTATCTCCAAGTAACATTTGCTCACACCACCGATCGAAAACAAGCCAGAGGTGACCAGCCAGCTAGAAATCGAAGCTCTAGACAACTAGGCCATCCCAACCCATCATCACCGCTGTCCAGGTGAAATTTACCTCATATGCACATTTTCATTAGCCGGGTTGGTACATTTTTATTGTATCAAATCCAATTAAAATACAGATGTGACGTCATTCTTTGACGTTGGTGTATCCATTGGTGACCATAGTGGTAACCATATTCGAGACTTAGCCTCACTTTTCCATTTTTAAATTAAATTATTAGATGACGAACCGTTCTAATCTAGTTAAAATCTTGAATATCCGATGCCATCAAGAGATGTTTATGGTCTTGTTTTTTTAATTAATGTCTAATTATTTCAAATAATGATACAGGCACTGTGCCAAGCGTACATTAGTTTGTATTTTAAGTTGTTTAATGGTCTCAAGCTTAAGACATTGCGTAATATATTGAAACAACAGCTCGGGACTACACATAATAAACTGGTGAGAGAGAGAGCAATGGGGTTTAACGTCCACTCAACATAAACTAGGTCATTTCGGGACTAACACATGGTTCAATTTTATTTCAATAATTCGCTTGCACGTAGGGGTCTTTTGCAGTGGGAGGAAACCAGAGGACCCGGAGAAAACCCACGAGGTTGGACAGGCGACCCTACTCCTTGCCACATACAACTGGGGATTCGAAACCACGCCACTCAATGACAGACCTTATGATACAACCTGCACGTGCTAACCATTCGGCCATCCAACACCCCATAATAAACTGATATAATTATAATATGTATAACTTACATTTTGACAGTGTATATAAAGTAATTATAATCACGTATGACTTACATTCTGACAGTGTATATAAAGTAAATGTAACATATATTGATCTTGTGGTAATAATGATGAATATTCAACAGCGTCCTTATTTGGATCAAAATCAGAAATATTACCCAATAAAAACCTCAGACATTTTCTAACCTGAAAAAAAAACCCAATAATTATTGCCGCATAAGATACATACTCTTGGTAAATATAATAATTTATACATAAATTTTATTATATAGGGAGAAGCATGCAATTACAAATAACAATACATGACAATTGCACATACGTATATGAGATATAGATAGTGCCATGTGCACTACTTTTTCAAAGGTACTAGACTTTATAGACATGCCCACAATTACATAGGGTAGAATCCACTGACATAATCAGGTTTTCAAAAACTTAAAGTATCCTATAGGGAGTTGAAATCAACTTACATTGAAAATATCTGTTTGAAATTTGTCTAATATGGCTGGACCAATCATAATGTTTGTTTCTAGATGAGATCGAGCTGTCCACCATCTTAACACATCCACACCATAAGACGGTTCCACAGATTTATTCTGTTGTAATTAAAACACAGAAAATAATTTTATTTCATTGGTATACATTTTACATCATAGAGACCTATTATGTTGAAAAAAATAAAAAGTCTCACAAATATGAAAGGAATACTTAAAGATACATTATGTAAGATTTAGATAAAGAGCTGACCATAGTGGTAACCATATTCGAGACTTAGCCTCACTTTTCCATTTTTAAATTAAATTTTTAGATGACGAACCGTTCTAATCTAGTTAAAATCTTGAATATCCCATGCCATCAAGAGATGTTTATGGTCTTGTTTTTTTAATTAATGTCTAATTAATAATTTAAATAACATTTCAGGCCTAAAGAAAGACTTGCAATAGACAGATTTATATCTTGCATAATGTATGTTTAATACTACTATTCAGCATCAATCAGGCTAATGAAGTAGGCATACGCCAGGGCGTGTGCTATGTGGGATACTTTGCCCTGAGATGGCCTAGTCTTATTCTGATTTGAGACTATCAGAAGTTCTTTAACATGCTGACAATGGTATACATAGGACCAATCTCTCAAACAGAGTTGTCTTCCCTTCCAGTTCACACCAACCTCTGCTAATGGCTCATTTGATTATGCACAAAATAACTGATAATACATTTATTACCATTACTATATAAAAATAGAAATGGGGTCATATTTATTGCAAAATAATAAAGTATTTACAAATATACAAAGAACTCGTTCGGCGTAAGATTACGGGGTTAAATAGTCGTAAATACCAACATACAGAGGAACCAGGAAGAAAACGCGTACCTCCTGGTTAGTGAGGCAGAGCCACTGTGACTCACATTTTATCTTAAATAACAAAATGAAAGTCTTCAGTGTGATGAGTATATATTATTGTGGATGCCGAGCTGGTGAAGACTAGTTCGATGAAGTTCACCCCACTAAATTATTCACATGACACCGCTACAAATCTAAGCTAGTCCCTTTTCAGCATATCGTTACATACGCGCGTCACCGCTTTGATAAAACCCTATGATGTGTCCATAAGAAATATGAAACTGCAACATAACAACTATTTATTCACCATCACATTAGTTATTTCACAAAGGTTCACTGGTTACAAGTCATATTCTGATAGATACATACATAGATAATCTTAGCGTTTTGGCTCGTGTTAACTTGCGGTAGAAAACAGTACGCTGTCACCAGCTCACATCACGCACTTTCATCTTTACTTTCATCGCACATGTTCACAACATCCGCTCGGTTGCTAAGCAACTGACTCGATTTTCAAGACACTAGATACTATCCTACAATATGCAATTAGACTCGATTAACTCACATTTAACTTAATATACTGCATGTATGCACAGACACATTATATTGCCATATGTAGATTTTGAACATTACATTCCGGCCCCTATCTTATGATAACAAAGAATAAGATATACAACATTACAATGTTCAAAGATCAAATAAACAAGAAACTCTTAACTAGAGCTAATTCACCAAGCTAACTCACTTCACAAATACTGTTTCACAATTCAGCACTCACACTTCACGACTTTTACAATTATAATCAAACTAAACAAATGAATAAACTGTAATTTACAACAAAATAAACAATAATGTTATAAAGAATGATGTCACAATCTACAAATTCACAAGTTTACTGAAGTTCACAATTAAGTTAAAGATTACATGATTCACATATAAAGAAAAGATACTAGTTGTACAGATTTCACAAATGAAAGTTACCTTTAAACTTAAAGTTATGACATTCTAAAGTATTTAGAAAGTTCACGGGTTCACAGTTCAGCACGATTCACAGTTCATCACGATTCGCATTTCACGCATCTTGCTCTAATAAAAAGCATAATTTAGTAATCGGTCTGACCAATGTAGTGGTCTTTGTCCTTAGCTGTACACTTCTCACTAGACCTTGTTTATTTGGATATACATCAATAATAACACCCATAAGCCACGAACATCTAGGTGCATTATCGTCCACTATCAAAACTACGTCACCTATTTTAAAGTTCCTATTTGGTTTTAGCCACTTTTGTCTTTGTTGCAACATTGGGAGATATTCCCTAGTCCACCGTTTCCAAAATAACTCGGCTAGATATTGTATTTGCCGCCATCTACGTTTTGAGTAAATGTCACGTTCACAGAATACACCTGTAGGAAATGACGTCACAGGTTGCAACAATAATAATGAGTTTGGAGTAATTACTTCCAAATCATTCGGATCTTCAGAGACACGAGTTAAAGGACGACTGTTTATAATCGATTCCACCTCACAAAGAAATGTTTGTAATTGTTCTTCAGTTTGACTGGTTTTCAAATATTGTTCACTCAACAGTGATTGTAATATTTTGCGTATTGTGCGTATTTGTCTCTCCCATACACCACCGTGGTGAGAGGCAGTAGGAGGGTTAAAATGCCACTTAAAGTTAAGTTCTACAGCAAATCTGTTAAGATCAGCTTGATTAAGTTCTTTCACACCATCGCGTAGTTCTTTACTTGCACTTACTAAATTAGTTCCATTGTCAGAAAATATGTCCTTTGGCACACCCCTTCTAGCAATAAACCGACGGATAGCACTAACACAAGAACTAGTATCTAAAGAAGTTGACACCTCTATATGGATGGCACGGGTAGTAAAACATGTAAATATCACTCCATACCGCTTTTTCACCGATCGACCTACTTTAATCTCAAAATGACCAAAGTAGTCGATGCCTACACTGGTAAATGCTTTAAGATCAGCTTGAACACGAGATTTAGGCAAATCAGCCATCTTTTGCTGACCAGCACGAGAATTTATCTTACGGCATATGACACAGTTACGGATTATCTCTTTCACTAAAACACCAGATCTTATGATCCAGAATTTCTGACGTATCTCAGCAGTCGTATGATTACGACCCTGGTGACCTACTTTATGATGAAAGTATTTAACAATTAAGATCGACACATGATTATTCTTTGGGAGAATAATTTGATGTTTAGCATCACTAGGAATGTCAGCATTTCTTAATCTGCCACCGACACAGATTAGACCATTTAAAAACACAGGATCCAAATTTGACAAAGCACTATTGGACTTAACAGAATTATTTTTGTCACCAGAGATTATTTTATAATCTTCAGAAAAAACAGATTTCTGAATACACTGAATGATAGATTTTTCAGCACTTGATACTTCATCCACGGTCAAGATTCCATTCCGTAAACTGTCAGGAATTTCGAGTTTTTGGCTTTTCAATTTTAAAATAGCCTTTAGTCTTAACCACCACGATATACCGCGTTTAAGACGATTCCAGTTCGAATAATGATTAAATAACTTGTTTACATCGTCTTGATTTACCTTGATACACCCGACGTTTATTTCACTCACAGTTTCATTGTCAAGTTTTTCACTAAATACTGGCATAGGCGGCCATTTCTCAGATGACTCATACAGAAAACCTGGACCCGTTATCCAGTTGACAGATTTAAGGGCATCTGCACTAAGACCTCGAGAGGCATGATCAGCGGGGTTCTGCTTAGACGGAACATACCTCCATTGATCAATTTCCGATCCATCACGTATTACTGCTAAGCGATTAGACACGAACACCTGATAACGCGCTTTCTCATTCGCGATATACTTCAGTACCGTCTGGCTGTCTGTCCAGAAGTACACTTGGTTCACTGGTATAGTCAATTCCGTATTCAACATATTGTTAATTCTTACAACTGACGTAGCAGCTGATAATTCCAACTTTACAATTGTGTGCGGTTTAATAGGCGCAACACGTGATCTCCCTATCACAAATGACACATGTACTTCACCACGGTCACTTTCAAATCTTACATAAGTAACCATTGCGTATGCATTTTGCGATGAATCTGCGAAATGATGCAATTGTGTATTCACAATATTACCAAAAGACTTCGGCTTTAAACAGCGATCAATTGACACGTTTTCTAAGTTCGGTAAATCATTTACCCAGTTTCTCCAATCGCGTTCATGTTTTTCTGGTATTTCTTGATCCCAACCAAGTTTTTCGCGACATAAGTCTTGAATGATTAACTTAGCACGGAGAACGAACGGAGAAGCGAACCCAAACGGGTCGTACACAGAACTCATAACCGATAAAATGTTACGACGAGTTGCTTTTGGATTCATAGAGCTCACACTAAATTCAATTTTATCGTCTTCGACACCCCATTTCACACCCAATGCACGTTGCACTGGTAAATTGTCATTGATATTGTCGAAATCCAAGTTTTTGGTTTCATCAACTCTATCAGATGCCGGGATAGTTTTCATCAAATTGCGACTGTTACTGACCCATTTTGTCAAATTAAAACCACCGGATCTTAATACAGTACGAATATCTTTCACTAAGGAAATGGCTTCAGGTTCACTCGGCAACGATTTTAAAAAGTCATCCACGTAAAAATCATTGTTGATTGAGTCAATGACACTTTGATCTACTTTACCTATATTGTCGCTTGCTACACGTTTGAGAGCGAAATTGGAACAGCTCGGAGAACTGACAGCTCCAAATAAATGGACTAACATACGATATTCAGTTAATGCTTGATTTATGTCCCCTTTTGGCCACCATAAAAATCTCATAAAGTCTACATCAGATTTACTAACTCTGACTTGATAAAACATGCTCTCTATATCGCTCATGACAGCAAAATAGTCTTGTCGCCATCTTAAAAGCACACCGAGTAATTTATTTGTCAAGTCAGGGCCTGACAATAATTGTTCATTGAGAGATGTATTATCATACATCAAAGGGCAGTTAAATACCACTCTCACCTTATTGGGTTTTCTTGGATGCACAACATTATGATGATTTAAATACCATACTTTACCATCTAGTTTCACCAATTCACCTTTTGGCACTTTTTCGGCATAGTTTTTCGATTCTAAATTATTCATGAAATCGGTATATTGTTTATGAAGAAATTCATTGACACTTAATCTCTTTCTCAGTTTATAAGCGAACACTTCGGCTTGAAGCCTGTTATTTGGCATCACAACATCACGATTTCTTAAAGGCAGATTGGTTTCATAATGTCCATCTTTTAATTTTATAGAATTGTCCATAATATTGATGAACCGTTTATCTTCTACTGACATGAATTGTCGGTCATCACATAGCCTTTCACCGAATTCGAGATTAAAGTACCATTTAACTTGTAGCTCTAAATTATGGTCAACATGACAATAATTAACACTAATATGATTTTCAAATTTCCCGTTAAGACCGTAGAACAACCAACCCAAAGGTGATCTTACAGCATACGGTTCACCGAGGTTGCCTGTACGAATCTCGAGTGGCTGTGTCGCCAATGGAAAGTTCACACCAATCATCACTGTCACTTTGGGTATACAGTTACCACCCAAATCAGGTAATTTAATGTCCTTAAAATGTTCCCATTTATTGATATCGGACTGTTGAGGTGCATCCTTCATAGTAACTGGAATTTCATCCCTTATGTACGCTGGAGGCAAATCATAAAATGCTTTACCACAAACATCACTAACTTGTACAAGATCAGTCACTATACTAGTGTTTATAGTCTCTTCCAAATTAATGGTTTTTAACACAACTTGAGTTTGTTTACATCTGAGTTTCAGATGATATGAAATCTCATTGTTAAAAAATAACACACCCGAGCCATTATCTACGAAGGCATAGGTTGAAACTATATCGTCATTCACTTTTGGTTTTAGGCAGATAGGAACAATTGCCATTAAAGGGTTTCCACCCATAATTTCAGCTTTAACACAACCTGAAGTTATTTTGTAGTTCGTATTATCAATACTTTTCTTGACACTGGTTTCACTATTATTATTAAAGTTTTTCCTGTCCCTTGCAGGATCATGCATAACAGTTTGGTGAGTTCTCGTACACTTGTCACATTTTGACCATTCAGGATTTGGACATGTATCCTTCATATGACCAGGATTTAGGCATGCATAACACAAACCAAGTTTTCTTACTGACATATCACGATCAGATTGAGTGATTCCAGCAAATCGTCTACACTGCAATAAAGAATGATACGTTTGCTGTCCACAATAAAGGCATGGCGACTTTGCTGCTAGATTTTCACGTTTCGTACCATGTTGTACCACAGGTTGAATGTTTGTTGCGTTCACTCTCCTTTGTGGGATTTTTGGTTGAACGCTGAATGACTGATAATTTGATCTCTGTTGGTAACCCAATCCACTAACTCTCGGATCGTTCTCGTTCCTTGATAAAACACCCACAAAGTTTTCAAAGTCAATTAAAGTAGGAGAACGATTCTCCTTTTCACGGAGTCGACCAACTTCCGAAATCCACTTTTGTTGTATGGCTATAGGCAGTTTACTACACAATGTCTTAATAAATTCAAAACCATCAAGAAAGTTCATGTCTTTATTATTTTGTTTTGAATTAACACAATTGGTTAAGAATATTGAAAACTTTCTTAACCCCACTTTATCACCATTCTGAATTTTCGACCAATGTTCAGCTTTTGATGCAAATGCAGAGGCTATGAGTTGCGAATTACCATAGTCCCTGTCTAACAGTCTTCTTGCTTCACGATACGCATCAACAGGCGGTTCTATCAAAGGGCAGAATTTGATCAGTTCGTGTGCTTCACCCTTTGTGTATTTTAACATAAATTCTAAAAGTCTGGCAGGGTCACTAGTGTTCCGTTCAATAATAAATTGAAAATTCTTCACAAATGTTTGATAAGATAACACATCAGTTCCATCAAAATAATGTAATTCCTGACTAGGAAGTACTTGGTCCCTCTGATTTTCAACAAGTTTAGCCAATATATCGGATATGTCAACATTATTCACAGCCGTTTTAGGGCAAATATCAGAACTCACAGGGATTTCCGGTTCAATATTCACACAACTTTCAGGTTCAGTCACATGATTAGAAACACTGCTGGGAGAATGTTCAGGAATTATAGGTTTTTGTTTCAATGTTAGTTCTGAATCTGACACTCTACTTTTATTTTCTAACACTGTTGCTATTTCTGTTGCTGCTTTAAGTTGTGCTCGCAGACGTATTTCTTTTTGTTTTCTGTTGATTTCTTCCATGGCTCGTTGCATTTCAAGTTTTTGTTTTTCTAGTTGATTGGACTCTTCCAAAGCAAACAATTCCTCTTTTAGTTTAATTGCACGCATTTTGGCTCTAGAGGCTGAAGAAATTTTACTCCCTTTACTACTAATATTCGAGATACTATCTTCGGGATTCACAGTGGGTTTATCATCAACCATAGACATAGTACCGGCCCCATGTGGCGCACGTGCTGCTGTCACTTGTTCGTCATGAATACCGGCCCCGTGCAGGCCAGTCGGCCTGTCGTCATTCTCAGTTACTTCAATGTCATTTTGTATCACATCATCGGAAATCAATCCAGGATCCGAGACAGTTTCACGACTAGAATTTGTACTTACAATTTCTATGTGTGGCTCCAAGACAGGCGGAGGAGGGGTTATGTTTCCCGCTTCACGTTTCTTCATTCCAGACATCAGAAAAACACAAATTAATGTCACAAAAGTGAAAGTCGCACAACACGATGTTTTCATCGAAATGTCAATTTCAGATGTTTTCTACTTGATTATGTGGATGCCGAGCTGGTGAAGACTAGTTCGATGAAGTTCACCCCACTAAATTATTCACATGACACCGCTACAAATCTAAGCTAGTCCCTTTTCAGCATATCGTTACATACGCGCGTCACCGCTTTGATAAAACCCTATGATGTGTCCATAAGAAATATGAAACTGCAACATAACAACTATTTATTCACCATCACATTAGTTATTTCACAAAGGTTCACTGGTTACAAGTCATATTCTGATAGATACATACATAGATAATCTTAGCGTTTTGGCTCGTGTTAACTTGCGGTAGAAAACAGTACGCTGTCACCAGCTCACATCACGCACTTTCATCTTTACTTTCATCGCACATGTTCACAACATCCGCTCGGTTGCTAAGCAACTGACTCGATTTTCAAGACACTAGATACTATCCTACAATATGCAATTAGACTCGATTAACTCACATTTAACTTAATATACTGCATGTATGCACAGACACATTATATTGCCATATGTAGATTTTGAACATTACAATTATTACCTGTGACATCTATTGATAGGTATAGACGATAAAATCTTCTACATACCTTACCACCATGTATAACTGTTGATGGATCTACAACATTTCCAACAGATTTCGACATTTTCTTTCCTTTTTCATCAGTCGTAAAACCATGAACTATTAATTGTCTAGAAAAGATAAAAGTTATGGCTATATTGAATTACTTACTTTGTACAGAACAAATAATACAAGCTTGATTTAAATGGACAGATTCCTGTAAAATTCAAACTATAGTGATGTAGTTAACGGGTTAATATTATTGTTTTTATTGTAGCTAGGACCTGGTGTAGTTAGTGAGTTAGTTAAAGGGTTAATATTGTTTTATTGTAGCTAGCCTGATGTAGTTATATGGTTTGATAGTGGTACTTCCTGGGCTACAGTTCTTGGCTGACAGGGAAAAGGTCCAATTTGTTTATGATGCACACTTTACTAGAAACTACAATAATTGATAATAAAAATCTGTAAAATACACACATATAAAAGTGGGAGATCTCCTGAACTCAAGAAAAACAAAATCTGTTGGCAAGAGGTATTAAATGGAATAGCGTTTCGGTCTAGTCAAGCTTCATCAGATACATAAATTCTGTTTTTCTTAAGTCTGGGGTAATCTTTCACTCTTATGTTCTACAGTTTTTCCTGATTCGCCCAGGCTTCAATAGATACCCAAGAAAATAGATTCTATACAGAATTCTTCCACCTGCCAAACTACACAGTTTTTTGTAGTTTTTCACCAGCATGTGAAACTTACTTGTAAGGTGGTTTATTATTTACAGTATGTGTAATATACAGCATCTGTAATATACAGCATGTATAATATACAGCGTGTATAATATACAGCATGTGTAATATACAGTATGTGTAATATACAGCATGTATATTAAAACTTACTTGTAAGGTGGCTTATTATTTACAGCAATACTAGTTAACAATGATGTCTGAAACCATCCACCAAACTGATCTAAACCTTCTAAATATACATCAGCTACATTATCTACATCTATAAATATAACAATTAATCTATATACATCAGCTATAATATCTATAAATATAACAATTAATTTATATACATCAGCTACTTTTATCTATAAATATAACAATTAATTTATATACATCAGCTACATTTATCTATAAATATAACAATTACTTTATTAAATACAACAAATGACAAGCATAGCTCTTTTGGAAATGAAATGTGGTTTAACATCCTACTTTTCTGCACCAACTGGTATAAAGAAGATAGCCATGCGCCATGCAGTGTACCATAAGGGACATTTTACCCAGACAGTGGAGCTACTACCTTGTCTTTATTTAATTCTAACTAAGGTTATATTCATGTGTACGCCAACATGTACACAGGATCTTGGTTTTCCATCCCATTCAAACAATTAGACACTGATCCTTACCAGTTCCTCCGTTCAGCACCACTGGCAAGAGGGAATCACATTCGAAAATACAAGGAGCATAGAGCCTTACATCTTGCCCAGCCTTACAATCTGTATTATCGAAAATCCAGTAGACGTGGTACAAGGGTTAATCAGCGAACTGGATGTATGAGATGTGTTGTTGACGTTTGGGAAAGTAGGACGAGGGGAAATGTGTAGGGAGTGAAGTGCTGTAAAGGGATAGTTAGATGTATTATGAATGGTTAGAGTGGCTGTGGTGTTACGGTGAAATACTATGCTGCCACCGTAACACCACAGCTTTATGATTTGTTAGACAGGAGTGATGTAATGGGTGTCAACAACTGGGTATGCTGGTACCGTCGCAACGTAGCCATGAAATATATATTGTGGGGGGGAAGGGCGGAAACGGAAAAATATACAATGTTGACAGTATGTGCCAGACATGAGGCTGCGCAGACCGAGCGGCAGCTCGATAGGGAGTGTGTGCGAGGGTCACCCTCACAAAAAATTTTTTTTTTAAATTTCAGGTTTCTGTAAGCAGTGAAAACACTATTTTGGCATTGTTTGCGGGGTTAAACCTAAAAATCACATTAATACACCTATTGCACGATATTGTGAAACTAGCTGACGAAGACAGCTCGGGCGGCGATTGTTCGACTCGGGGCTGCTCTGTCAGTATCTAACAAACGCATTTAGTTCGCGTACAACTTTTAAAAACCGAATGTCAGTATGGTATTTCTCACATAATTGGTTATCGCAAAAACAGAGTAAACTGAAAGCGAGTAATCTCGACTCAAACCTATAGTCTATAGCCTACTTACTACACTCGTCTTCCTATATTATTGTTTGTGATAAGCCTGCGCCGCAAAAAGAGGTCTCGCCTTTTATTATTAGTATAATGACTTCCTCATGTGCGGCAGGTTAGTTTGCTTCTAAAAACACTGTTTTCCGTTCCAAAAAATACAAAAGTAATTTTCTACCAGATGACCATGGTTCTTTTCACCGAGACTAGATAATTTCTCTCGGTGTAAGGATATAGCTATGGATAAGTTCATACAAGGTCAATAAATCCGCGGTCACTTCGGGTCACACTGTTGAGAAAATAAACCGATGGGTTTGTTTAGTAGCAAATCGAGCGTGAATCAACTGAGTTTGTACTGAAAAATTTTTGAGTGATATGTATGAACTGTCTTCACACATTCGGTTTATAATTAGCGATACACAGGTACAGTGGCAAGTGTTGTACTTCACAGACTGTTTACCTCCGAACTACCTCCGCACGAAATCCCCGATTTGGGTACTTGTTAAAAGAAAAAGAAATAGTACCTGTGCGCATGCCAGTAAAAAAAAAACTAAGAGTTTGTGCATAAAAATGCCCGAACGTACCAGGCGCCAGGTCATCCAGATATGTGAAGCTGTTTATAGTCTATAGCTTTACCTTTTAGAACTGTAGCCCAGGAAGTACCACTATCAAACCATATATCTAATATATCTTCCCCTTTCACTAACTCATTAACTACATCAGGCCCTAGCTACAAATAAAAACAATATTAACCCTTTAACTACATCACTAACTACATCAGGCCCTAGCTACAAATAAAAACAATATCAACCCTTAAATAATAATCCTTTAAATACTCAATGATCAGGTCCTAGCTACAATAAAAAAATATTTTAACCCTTTAACTACATCACTAACTAAATCTGGCCCTAGCTACAATAAAAACAATAATATTAACCTTTTAATGCTTGGTACATGTAAATATTGACTATCTTGGTTCTCTGAAAGAATTAGAGGAAAGTGATGTGTGGTGACCCACAGAAAACCCACAAGGTTAGACAGGTGACTCTATAACTTGCAATGTAGAAGCCTTTGATTGAAATCCCACTACTTGCCTCAATGACAAGTAACTCGGCTACCCAACTCCCCCCATAAATTACAGACCTTATAAATATGATAGAAGGTAGAAAGGTTTTTCCATCTATTTGTGGAGATCATATGTGATTCAGGGGATTTTATCGCGATAAACTGAACCAGAAAAGGGTGTTTAAGAATATTGTAGTATTTTGGACGAACCTGTTCTAACAGAGAATGTGGTAATAATTCTGTAACAGGCCAACTCCACCAAATATCACTACCATGATTCCTGATTAAACCACAGATATGTTCTATACTTTCTCTGTAATAAAACACATGATTCCATAGAAAACATGATAGAAAGCCAATATAATTAAAGGCATAACACTAGAGCAGTGGTTCCCAGAGTTTTAGGGGGAATACCCCACCTCTTCACCTCAAAATATTTGTGGTCCCCTTGGTCATTTTTTAGTTTACAGATTACACCATCATTAAAGCAAGACAAACAAGAATTTCAATGCAAAGCTAATAGACGCCTTTCTGCCAACCATCATTAAAATTTGTTTTTTTACTGCTGTTGAGCGGGGGATTTTTAAATATCCATTTATGTCAACTCTCTCTGTTGGCATCATCATTTGATCCAGAAGCTACACCGATCTGCTGGCCTGTCCAGCCTCTCCTACTCTTTTAAGGAAGTGTTGCCGTTCCCCCTCTCATTTCCTGTTAAAATAATAATTATGGACAACAATTACTTGCCACTTTAATATTGCCACATTTCAACAATTAGTAATCTCCTGTCATTATCAAGCACAAGGTAAGCATAAAGATATCTTCAATTGTGTATGAAATATGCTCCGAAAAACAAAACAGAGGGGTCTGATGGAGCCCAATTCATTACCCATCCCTTAAAATCATGCAAGATAAAAAAATAAGAATTACTTTGTTATCACTGGATCTCCCGTTTGTTTGTTGTAAAATACAGGAAATGGAACACCCCACACTCGTTGTCGAGATATACACCAATATGGCCGTGTCTGTAGCTGATTAATCATTCCATTTTCCGACGTTTTCGGAATAATTTCCACATCTTTTAAACATTCCTGAAATATGTGTTAAACCCGCTAATCGTCATTTGAAAATTTGAGACAATATCTAATTTTTCACGGATTAATCCATGCTTCAGATTTAATTCAGATAATAAAACAAAAATAAATGAAATGAAATGAGATGTGGTTTAACGTCCTACTGTTCTGCTCTGAGTGGGCTAATGAAGACGGGCATATGCAATACAGTGTACTATGAGGGAAATTTTGTATGGACAGTGGCACTACGACCTACTCTTATATCAAATTACAACTGCCAAGGGATCTTTTGCATGCATGCCAATGCATACAAGGGACTTTGGTTTTCCGTCCCATCAGAATGACTAGACAGCTGTCCTTGCCAGGTCCTCCGTCCTGCACCACTGACAAGGGGAAACCACGTCGGAAAATTCTGATGAACTTTCTCGGCCAATGCAGGGGAAAAAAAAAACAATTATCAATGGTATATACTATCCTGGCTTGGATTTAATCAGATTAAAATGAAGCCTATCAAAAGATTCTTTCCAACAGTTGATGATGGCACTGGCCTTGTTTATATTTGGATGATTCTGAATTTTGTGAAATTTTTAGTTCATCATATCTATGTAAATACAGAATGAAATTAATCAGTCAGAATATTCAATGATGAAACACATTCGTCTGTGTTTTTTGGAAGCAAACCTGTCAATTATCCCATCAATGTCACAAACCAATATCGCCCCCACCCCCAGATCTCTCTATCTGGCACTGCCACTACAGCAGTACAATCAAAAAATTTATTTTCAATATCTAGTCATAGGCGTACGGGCTCAATGAATGTTAGGGGACCAATATAGCCTACTCTTACTAGAATCCCAAACAATCAATCGATCGTCGTGGGGTGTGGGGGCCTCAGGCTCCCCGAGAAAATTTTGAAAATTTAACCGCTGCATATGTGTTTTTCTGTTATTCTAGCCCATGAGTAAAGCAACTTCAAAGTTTCCAATCGTTTTGTAACCGAAATCCTACTCTATGCCGACTTGAATTCCAACCATCTAATCGGACTGTTGCAGTTGCATTCACAAATAATAATCGATGGCCCGAAAAATGTCACACAAAGTAGAGTGGCTCCAGACAAAATGTTTTAATCCATAGTCAATTCAGTACAGATTCGTTGTATTAGTGTTTTATTTTGCCAACTAGATGAAAAAATAATTTTTGTTTTCACTTTACTTGTCTGCCCAAAAAGTCAGATTGCCCGAAAGTTAGGGGGGGTCTGCCCCCGTACGCCTATGCATCTAGTTAAGTCAAAACTTACAAGAGCTCTTTTTTTGACTATATTAGTGTTGATAAACCATTGTTTACTGGCTCTGGTTATAACTGGTAATTTAGTCCGCCAATCATACGGATAACTGTGGACATAATCCTCTACATGGAGTAGATTATCCTTTAATAAATCAATCACTGAAAATAGACAACTTACAGCTTTTACTGGCTATCAGTTAAAAGATGTATATGCATTGAAGATTTTGCTTTGTGAAAATATGACTTTTTTACTAGTTTTGTTGATATATTTAAAGGAATAGATAATAAGATCAATATATACTTTCTCGCAAGCATGCTGTCCCTGGCCTGCCCTTAGGAGCTGAAGTCACAGGGATTGTTCAACCTTGGGAACATATCTATTTATTTTGAAAGTAATCTAGTGTGTCAAGAAAATATCTAAAGGTGGTCCTTTGGTTGAAATATATCAATAAATTTAGAAGTCCAAAATACATAAAAATAAAGTTTCATCCTGACAACAAATAGCAATAATTTGCACAGGACTTGACAGTCCCACGAAGACTCACGTAAAAGAATGATCAAACCTCATATTAACAGGTGCTCTACAAATAACTATATAATAATCACCTGTTTGATCAGCATCTATACCAATAGTTTTACCATATAAATTATCACCTGCTGATTTCATATATCTACCATCTTCATCTACTTTACATTCCTACAATTATAGATATGTGATATAATTACTGACTTTACATTCCTACAATTATAGATATGTGATATAATTACTGACTTTACATTCCTACAATTATAGACATGTGATAGAATTACTGACATTACACTCCTACAATTATAGATATGTGATATAATTACTGACTTTACACTCCTACAATTGTAAACATCTTATTCAAGAAAACTTAAAAGAAATATTTTAAGAATCCAGCCATTTCCATTGATCAAGGGTTAAATTTTGAACAATGATTTTAGTGCTCATCCAATGAAAAATCAGCAATTTTAAATTATTTTAGGAATAAGGATCCTGGCACCCTAAGTGAATTAATGAAACAATGTTATGATAGTACAGAGCAGACAGGACCTAGTTCTATCTTAAGAAATGAAATGAAATGGGGTTTAAGATCCTACCGTTCTGCACCAACTGGGCTAATGAAGATAGGCATACGCCATACAGTGTACTATGAGGGAAATCTTGCCTGGACAGTGGCACTACAGCCTACTCTTATATCGAATTTTAACTGTCAAGGGATCTTTTATGTACACACCAATGTGTACACAAGACTTGGTTTTTGTCTTATATGGTGTCCCTTGCCAGACCCTCTGTCCTGCACCACTGACAAGGGGGAACCCTGCCAGAAAATCCTGATGAACTTTCTTGATCAACACAGGGATTGAACACAGGACCTCTAGGTTAGCGAGTCAACGTCTTACTCACTGAGCCACCATAGCTCCCTTCTATCTTTAAGATTATAAAATTTGTACATACCACAGGAAGTTTGTGCTTTACGGCAATCTGAAAATCATCATGACCATGAGCAGGTGCGGTGTGAACCAATCCAGTTCCTTTACCAGATGTCACATGATCAGCTGATATAAAACTCAGATTCTGATTGGTTAATGGTTGTTTGTACATGATACCTTTCAAATCTTTGCCTGAGAATTGAAATTAAAATTTGACTTTTAATTAAAATTCATGGCAATACAGGGATGGGGGCGCCGAGTGGTTTAGATCATATGATATACACTGAATCAACTGGTTTGTTTTTTTATGCTAGGCTTGTATGTTACAAGAATTATGGCTGCTTGCCTAAACCTGCAGGTTTTTTTGGTGTAGTCTGGGTTCTTCCAGCTATGAAGGTCACCTTGCGCGCAAAATGAACTAGCTGGTGTTGAGTGAACATTAAAGTCATTCTCCCTTATTTTCCCTTCATTCCCCGCTCACTCTCACAGAGGGAGCGACAAATCATGATATCAATTTGATTTAAAAGATCCATCAATCAATTCTGGACATACTGGGCCACATTAGTCTTATTTGCAGACATCAGAAAACTTGAAAGGGGGCTTTCAAAACATTGAACGGTTCAGATTTTTATCTTGTATTCAAGAAGTAATCTTTACAATTATTAAGATGTCTGTATCAATTTATTAAACATACCATCTACAACAGCTAATGATGTCAGTGATTGATCGAGGATGCTTCTTAGTTTTTCACTGAATGCAGCCTCACATAAATAAACTTCACCATTTACAACATGTTCCATGAGTTCATATCTAAAATAAAAATATTTCAAAAACTTGCTGTGAATTGACTTTTAATTTGTCTCCCGAAAAATCAAGAATGCATGCAACAAATTCATTAAGAAATAGAAATCCCAACACACCATGATTGTGACAAATAGCTCATGACGGGATGCGAGTGTGCAACCTTCAATGTGGATGACATAATCACTGTCCAGTTAGCCATATGGATGCCCTACTAGTTAAATACCAATAAACAATATTAACCGGCTTCATTCACAAACACATATATACAAATTGCTATAATTCAATCCACAGACAACATACCTTGTCTTTTTGATAGTTGGTGCTAAACAAAAATGAAATGAAATGAAATGGGGTTTAACGTCCTACTGTTCTGCTCCTACTGGGCTATTGAAGATGGGCTATCATAAAGCTTTTCCGAGCAGAAATGAAACCTCCTAGCTCTGACTTGGCTAATGAATACGAGCATACGCCATGCAGTGTGCTATGAGGGAAATTTTGCCCGGACAGTGGTGCTACGGCCTACTCTTACATCGAATTCCAACTGCCAAGTGAAGTTAATCACTTCCACAAATGTGATATTCAAGTTTAACACTCACCAACTACAAGACCAAGGGTGTAGTCTGTAGACAGCCGATGGGTCATTATAAACAACCAAGGCTGACTTTTGTCTTGTACCAAAATCACCCTCATTAAACATTCCTGAATTTAACCCCATGAATAGTGAGAAATAGGGATTAAGCACTGCATTGCATGTGCCGATTGAATCAGAAAATATCTCAAGCAACTATGACAGCTGATACACCCACATTCTGTATCACCAGATTGTAATTCTTGACTAATCATTAATAATTTATTTTCTGTGAAGTTTTAAAAATAATTGATGTTTATTTTCTTACTTGATGTTATGATTATAACAGACAGCTTGATTAAATGGTAACGTCCATGGTGTTGTAGTCCATATCACAGCATATACAGGTTTATCTATAAATAAAACATTAAAGTACAATGAATGATCCCTGGAAGTTAAATATGGTTTATAATCTTACATTTCTGTACTAACCAAGCAAATGAAGATGTGCATTATAGTACAATGAATGATCCCTGGAAATTATAATAAAAAAAAAAAAAAAAAAAAGTATTGTTTAATGTCTTACTTTTCTGTACCAATCAGGCAAATTTTTCCTTGAGAGTAGTGCTATGACCTTCTATTATAACAATAATAATTGTCTATCTATATAGCGCAATATCCATGCATGAGCATTCTCAACGCACAGAGGGAGGGGGGTGGGCGGTGGTCTAGTGATTTAATGTGTACGTGACAAGGAGTAGGGTCACCTGTCCACTCTCGTGTGTTTTCTCCAGGTCCTCCAGTTTCCTCCCACTGCTAAAGACCCCTACGTGAAAGGGAATTATTGAAATAAAATTGAATTATATGTTAGTTCCAAAATGACCTAGTTTGTGTCCCGTGGCTGTTAATCTCTCTGTCCCTCCCTCTCCCTTTCCCTCTCTATCCAAAAAAGTTTTAATTCTGGATCTAATTAACGTGCTACCAATGGTAAACACAGGTCAACATTTACGATAGCAAGGGTAATAACTCTGTAAACAGATTTAGATGACCCACAATCCTAAGTTTTGAGAAGGTGCAATTTCAGGGATCCAAAATGACCCAAACAACTTCAAAGAAAAATCTCAAAAACTATAAACCTAACCTGGACCCTAACCATAACCAGGTACATGTAGCTCCTATTAGCACCAGATAGCACCTCTGTGACCTTTACCCTCTGTGCACCCTTCACATACCTACCTGTAATAGTTCTGATTGTATCTGGTATCTCTGATAACAAAAACTTGACATAAACAGATTTACTGACATGTTGGTTATTATATTCTAATTCAGACTCGGCTAAAGCTGTCCTGTAATAAAATACATAAATATATATATTACATTCTGATAACTTATTCAAAATAGATAATGAACAGTCACTCCTTTTTTCCCCCATCGTGCTAGCGTCATACGCAGTATAATCACTGCCCACATTCTCTTTTCTCCTCTATTTCTTCTTTCAAGGCCATTCAAATAATAAACATAGACATGGATTGTCAATCCAATTGATCTGACTAGCTGCTAAGTTAGCTTTCTTAACCCTATAATCACTGTCCATAAATTCAGCAGAGAGAGAGAGAGAGCAATGGAGTTTAACGTCCACTCGACACAAACTAGGTCAGTTCGGGACTAACATATGGTTTAATTTTATTTCACTAATTCGCTTGCGCATAGGGGTCTTTAGCAGTGGGAGGAAACCGGAAGACCCGGAGAAAACCCACAAGGTTGGACAGGCGACCCTACTCCTTGTCACGTACAACCGAAATTCAGCAGAGAAACTTTTAAAAAATAATGAACTCTCAAGCTGTAGATAATGTAGAAATTGTGAATGATGATGGAAGCAGGTATCAACGTATAATATACACATTAACGGTTGAAATATAAACTAGAACTAAGATTTAAATCTATATTTTGATCACAATGTTAAAGATACATTATGGAAGATCAGATACAGAGCTGGCAGTTCTCACTAAAGTAGTTAAAAACTAGAAAATATAAAGGGAATATGCTGAAAATTTCAGTCAAATTTCTCCACTTTAAACCAAAATATTTAGGCCTAGCCTCGGACATCATTACTAAAGTCAGTACAATAAAAAACATAGTCTTGATTATCCATTTTTTGATTTAATCAACAATGAGTGATGAGCAGCAGATAAGATTTAAATCCAGTGAAAATCCAACACATAAGATGGCATCGAGAGTTAATTAAGGTCTTTTCATGTTAATAAATGTCTAATTAATAGTTTATATAATATTTCAGACCTAAAGAAAGAGCTGCGATAGGGAGATTTAGCTCTTGCATAATACTTTATCAATATATAACATACCTAGATGACGGAGACCAGTAGACTGGCATATAATCTCGATACACAAATCCCTGAAAACAACAAAAGATCAAGACTACAAATGGGATAAGGGTGTCTTTGTAAAGGATTGGTTGCCAAGCAACAAACTATACATCCACAACAGCAAAGTTATCCAAGCAGTCCATAATGGTTGTCACATTGCGAATCTTTAGGTAATTAAAAAGCAACAAATCTATACAGTATAATATTACTGATGATTTGACAAGATTCTATGACATAATCAAGGGAAATAATTCTTCAAGTTATTATAAGAAATTGCTGATATTTAATGGACTTTTTTGTTTCACTAATGTAAACAAAATATATAAATCGTAGAAGGATCATATAGTAACTACAATCTGTAGAGTTTCCACATGAAATTCTAGACGACGGACAACCCTTTGAAAATAAAGTTATAATTTACTATTAACTGATGTACCAGTAATTATCTTGTATAAATTTTTACCTTATCAAACATTTTATAGAGAACTTCTAGTTGAGTTGCCTGATATTCAGGATCTAAAGTTACGTAACATTTTTCCCAGTCGGCCATGATGCCCCATTGTTTAAATGATTCTTTCTGGGTTTGAATCACTTTAACAGCAAAATCCTTGGCTTTAAAATTCAAAAAGAAATACAAAATAAAAATCTCACATCTTATAAAATTTACATATATGTCTGGTTTCAAATTGTCCTACACTTTCAATTTAAGTCATTTGCATTTTGCAGAAAATAACAAATTTTTCCTGACTTAATCTACGATAAAAAAAATAAAAATAGGAAGGGTAATTAATCCCCTGATTCAATGGTATACAAAAAAGGCATATGAAAAGAGTTCAGTGAAGATTACTGGTGGCTATCCTATCTCGTTTATGCCAAAAGTTGACAATTTTCAATTAATCATATCTACGTAAATATGAAACAGAACTGAACCATTTTTGGGCTGATATGGGATTCAACTTTTACAATATCATAGTTTGCAAGTGATTCTTCAATCCCTCAAATGACATTCAGAGATTTATAATAAAAAGCTATTATACCTTTCTTTCTAATTTCTAACGGTTCCATTTTCTTGTGGTCTGATTTGCCTTTTTCTAATGCTTTAAGTTCAATGGGTAAACCATGACAATCCCATCCAGGTACATAGTGTATCTTATAACCTTGTAATAATTTATAACGATTAACTATATCTTTCAATATCTGTAAAATAAATATTTGTAAAATAAATATCATTTTGAAGATTCGTAAAAAAAATATCATTTATAAATATTCATCCATTCACTTGACTTGATTTGATATAAATATCATTTATAATGTCCGTAAAATAAATATTTATCCATTCCCTTGATTTGATATACATGTATATACGTTTGATGTTTATTACTTGAAATCACTGTGTAATTTATGTGTCCCATTGTCTGCAGGTTTTTCTAATGGGTTGTTTGTGTGTAGTGCGGTCCTCCTGCACTTACTATTTGAAAAACTGTCAATACATATCATTTTAATATCTATAAAATAAATATCAATTTAATATCTGTAAATAAATATCATTTTAATATTTGTATATCATTTTGATAATGGTTAGATTCAAATATTCTGCCTACTGAGTTGAGGGGGTTGAATGGCCAAATGGTTAGTGTGTGCGCGTTGTATCATAAGGTCTGTCATTGAGTCAACTGGTGTGGTTGTACGTGACAAGGAGTAGGGTCGCCTGTCCAACCTCGTGGGTTTTCGCTGGGCCCTCCCACTGCTAAAGATCCCTATGTGCAAGCAAATTATTGAAATAAAATTGGACCATATGTTAGTCCTGAAATGACCTAGTTTGTGTCGAGTGGACGTTAAACCCCATTTCTCTCTCTCTCTTCCTAATGCGTTGGGAGAGGTGAATGCAATCCTTTCTTGACATACCTTATTTATAGCATGACCAACATGTGTAGAACCATTGGCATAAGGTGGACCATCATGTAAAACAAACTGTTGTTTTCGGTCTTCACGTCTTTGCCACAAATATAATTCATCGAAACTGCAAACCTCAAAATAGAAAATACAATCAACATATAACATAAGACCAATACCAGTAATACGATTTGACTATACAAGTTTTAACATTAAATTGACAAAATGTGAAAAGTGTTTTTGTGATCAATTGACTTTTTACTAATTAGGTAAATCAAATGCTATCTTTTAATACTATTCAAAGTGAAATACCAAGTACAGTACAGTGAGTCATACAAAAAATTTAATGGTGAAAAGTGTCTTAGTGAATGACTTTTCACTAATTAGATAATACCCCTTTTAAAAAATGTTTAAGAGAAGCTATGGTTATTTTATTTCGCGGGAGTTGATAATGATAATGAAATTAATATACTCAGAATTTAGTAAAGAGGCTTCAGTCTATAGTAAAGTGCGTTGGCAAGTTGTAGAAACTCAACTGTCAGTCTATGTAAGAGGATTGGAGATGATCACTTATTGTGTTGGACTGTGAACCAGTTCAACACATTTTGTTTAACAGGGTTTTTTTTAGTATTCTAATATAGAGCGAAGCTCTACAGCATCGCGCGAAGCGCGGTGCTTGAGCAAAGCTCTTTTCCGGTAACACAGGAGCGTAACTGAAATTGTCACCCACAGACTGTTGATTAAAAATAAATTCAGACCGGAACCGGATTCACTGGCCAAAACAGGCAATACGCATGTCAACTTATCAAATCTCGCCCAAGCAAGATTACGCGCCTCGTCATAGAACTATTTCTATGACGCATCTAATCAATGACGTCACATATTTTTGACGTCAATGAAAATAATTCTCACACTTTTTTGTTCCTTTTTTAAAAAACAAAATTAATGTATAATGTATCTAAATGAAAATCAATTTGGAAAAACTAAATTATTTAACATTTTTTGTATCACTTGAGAAAATTAATTATGAAGGTTTTATATTTGACAATAATCATCTTCGCTCTACTCAGGCAATGCCTGTTACATATTAATTCTATCCAATTCCTAAGGTTATTTTCTTGGTGAGATAACAATGCTTTTTAAACATACTTTTTGAATATTTAATTCTCTTTTTATTGCTGCTCCATCTCTTAATGTTAATTGATAGTTTGTTTTAGGTAAGTTAAGTGTTTGAGTGTATCGCTTCGTTTTCTTGGGTTCTTTGGATTTTAGTCTGAGACTGGTGTGCAGACAATTTGGAGGTGACAGCCTGAATTCACGGGCCAAAATGCATCTGTTCATTGCCACGAAGAATGTTTATTTTCTTCTCTTCACCAGTCTTAATTTATTTTGACAAAATTCTCTTGAAAATCATAGAAATATGTATTTTCAATTTGTTGAAGTATAATGTTGCTATACACGGGGGCTGACATGTTGTGATTCAGCAGCAAAATATCTCAGCAGTCAGAATTATATCGCCTAACGCTTCATTTTAAAAATTCATTTTATGCGTCTTGCAATTCCTTATATCAAGTTTATCTAAAAGATTGGACCTGTTTTTTAAAACATGACCTTTATAATTAAATAAGTATATGTAAATATTATTATTTTAGTACAAGGTCAAGGACAAATGACATATTTTGGATTCTGAAAAATATAAAAAGAAACGAAATCTTCTGCAAACGAACCTGAAATTAAATATTGACGATTTATAAGCACTGATTTTGCATTGCCATCATACATGACGACATAATTATAGATTTTTTAAAAAGAAATGTTGACTATTTGCTTTGAAAACCTTTTATTCTATGATATTTTTTTAAAGTATAAAAGTAAATCTTGAGATTTCCGGGTTAAAGGTCAAATGGGCGGACCGTGCGCAGCTGATTCGAGAATATTTAATGCAATGATAATGAATGGAGACGGAAATCCAAAGATATCTAATTAACATGGTGTATCTGGCTTTAGAACATTGAACAGTCATGTCGGCAAATAGCTCAGGATTGCCATATACCGATTTACAAAACGCTCATAGCAATGACACTGCTAAAAACTTGGTGAAATTTGGTAGGATTGTCACTAAGGATATTCCTGTTTTTCCCATTCCTGTGAACAAAGCTCTCTCACCAAGTGTAGAACTCAGTTTGACTATTGCATATATTGTTCTGTATGGATTATTATTTTTTATGGTGTATGTTCAGTTGTGGATGATATGGTATTACAGACATAAAAGATTCAGTTATCAGACCGTGTTTTTATTTCTCTGTTTGGTGTGGTCGGGATTAAGACTGACGCTGTTCTCATTTTATTTCAATGACTGTGATAGAGCTAATAACCTGCCGGGAGTGATATACTGGTTTCTCTATTGTTTTCCTGTTTGCCTACAGTTTATCATACTGTGTTTGTTGGTCTTATTTTTTGCTCAGGTAAGCTTTATGTATGTATTGTATTTTGAAATGTTTTTGACATATAATATATTCAATCCCGGTGTTGTCTGGGAAAGTTCCCCAGGAATTTTCGGCGTTGTCTGGGAAAGTTCCCCAGGAATTTCCAGTGTTAAATTGGCTGAGAAAATTCATCACGATTTCCCAGTGGTGTCTGAGAAAGTTTACTAATTCCAGTTTGGTTTTGACATGTCAGTGATTCAATTAGACAAGAGAGCCTGGCACAGGGAACAAAATACCCAGGTTCGCATAGCAGTTTGCGATGTGCTTCCGATGTTACTGCGACTCAGTCTAAAAACTGATTAGCAAAAGTTTACTTGCAAATCTATAAAGTTGTGAATCAATTTTATCCGATGTAGTACCTTAAACTCCAATTATTAGTGCCTCAAAATTCAATTGGCAATATGAAAACCTTTCACAGATACTATCCTTTCTATACTACTACATTTTACAACACAATGTTCAATTCGGGACTCGGTCTGTTTTCGGTTGCACTTATCCAGGCATAATAAATGCGTCTGAAAACATGACTAGTACGCTGTGTGTCTGCACTCTTTTCTCTATATTGCTTTTTAATCTGATCAAAACAATGCTTGAAGTTTGACATCTTTTATGTAAAAAGTCGAAAGTTGCCGATTTGCGACGTCTGAAATTTTGACATCGCACACTTCCATTGGTCTCATTCACAGCAATTTTTGCACTATAAAACATAATTAAATACAATTGTGAATGTTCAGAACATGACGACTGAATAACGCTATATTTACATGCATTTATAATTAATTATGCATGATATTAAACTTATATAACTCTGGTGGACAAAGCTACACCGAGGTCTTCATTGCTGTAGGGGTAATTTAGACCATGTGATATCAACATGAAATATGTCGTCAGCAGTTGGATTTTGTTTAGCACCTGTAAATGGATCGTAAAGGACTGCTTTCTAAACTACCATCCACAATACAATTCTTGTCGTGTGACATCAGTAACTAGCAAATTATGCACAAAATATGAATTCAAAATATTAATATCTTCCAAAATAACAATAACTGCCAAACTTGACCGTGCTGTAATTTATAGGATATTTATTTATGGTAACGAAAAAGTAAACTGTTACATTTCATTAATATTGAGTCTTCATGATAGATTGTAACTGCACCTCAAATGACCAAAACTGCTAATCGGAATTTGATTAGATTAACAAAATGTTAACCAATGCTAACCAATTATTGACAGTTATTTTGTTCCCGGGAATGGCAAGGAAAAGCATCTAGCCATTTGCAAAACCAAAACTTAGATTTGCATGAAGAATATGCCAGTCTTCACTGGGGCGAAATTTCTGTCATAGCACATTTCATTACCCTGGTTGGTGCAGTTAAGAAGAATGTTAAATCCGAATTCTTTCATTTAGTTTAAATTAACTAATGGCATTTGAGGTTTTTACAAGTTAAATTAAATGTTTTGATATGCGAGCTTGGCCTAAATGA
The DNA here is from genome assembly GCF_932274485.2 of Patella vulgata. Lineage (NCBI taxonomy): Eukaryota > Metazoa > Mollusca > Gastropoda > Patellidae > Patella > Patella vulgata. The sequence continues at coordinate 11,200,390 of NC_065883.2, forward strand.
CAAATAAAATTAAATACCAGAAAACAAGGAAATATTTGCTGGAAAGAATGATAGAAAATGCTGAATTACAGAGAAGTCATACTCGGCTTTTCATTTGAGCCTAATGTTTGATGACACATGCCTTGTTTATTATCACTATTAGAGACTATTTATGGTGTGCACTGTACACCTCTCTCTAAAATATACCAGTCTCTAATGTTTATCTTTGCACGCTGTAAAACTAGCATTTTTTTTCAAGCTCCATTTTTAAACATGCTGTGATTGATCTCTTGACGCACAGTGTACAATTGAACAGTCTGTACAGATAAGTGCATGTCAGCTTATTATTGGTGTTTTGTTAATAATTAATGATAAATGTTCGATAATGTCCGATAGTAGAACAATAAAAGTTAATCGTTATGTGAGAATTTTATCAATGACTGAAAAGAGGTCCATTGTTGCCCAGGGGGCGTAGATGGGCGAATGGTTAGCATGTGCGTGCTGTATCATAAGGTCTGTCATTGAGTCAACTGGTGTGGTTTTGATTCCCCGGTGGTACGTGAGAAGGAGTAGGGTCGTCTGTCCAACCTCGTGGGTTTTCTGCAGGTCCTCCGGTTTCCTCCCAATGCAAGCGAATTATTGAAATAAAATTGAACCATGTGTTAGTCCCAAAATGATTTAGTTTGTGTCGAGTGGACGCTAAACCCTTTTTCTCTCTATCTCTCCATTGTTGGCCATTCTCTATTTGAACACTCTTATAGTCCATGTGACATAAGAGTTTTCTAGAACAAATCTGCTATAGCTGTTTTATGTAAAAGAGATCAGTTTGATCTTCAGAAATAAAGGCAATCAGCACTGTTTGTCGAATTCAACTAACTATTATCATATTAAAGAAACTAGCACAGAAATTACATAAATTCACAACCAAGTGTTGGGAGAAAAACATCTTGGGCATTTTGTAAATTTACAATTTACATTTTGTAAATTTACAATTTACATTTTGTAAATTTACAATTTACATTTTGTAAATTTACAATTTACCGTAACATAAAAAGAATAAACATGAAAATTCTGTGATGTAAAATCACTAAACTAAATACTTGTAAAACTAAATGAGTTAGTGATGGATGAATTATTTCCTGGCCTATAGATATCTAAAGTTCTATAGTATGAGGGGAGTTGGGTGGCATGCTCTTAAGTAGATCTGGAGAAAACCCATGAGGTTAGGCAGGCAACCCTACACCTTGTCTTGTACATGTGTGATATTGAAACCACACCCCTTTATTCAATGACAGAACATATTATGATCTAAACGCTACAATCACTGATAAGGGTGACATCGATGCGACTTAATGAGTTCCAAATATTAACTTTTTTCTTCCGTCAAATTAAATTCTAAAACATTTTTTTCATTTATTAGAAAAATAAATAAAGATGTTTGAATTGTTTGTAGGTAAAAATCATTTCCTATTTAGTGTAAATGGGTATTAAAATAAGTAAAATTCACCATTTAGCCCGAATCAGTAACGTCTTATGTAAACAATGCACACGCTATTGAGCCAATGATTGACACCGTGGGATGTGACGTCACGTGTCGAAACAGTCATCTGTAACAGAGATATTTAAAGATCTCTGTGAATCAAATTGTGAACATGTTAGACAAATTCTTTAATTCTTTAAATGACATCTAGAAAGATGGTTAACTATTCAAAACAAAACACAACACTAGGTATATATGAATATAACTACTTCTCTGTTATTTAATAACGACGTTTCGTATCACATGCAGATCATGTTTTCAAGTTAGTTCGGACACCTGACTTACTGTATATGAGATGACCAGAGTTGTGCTGTAGATCTAATAGGTACTAGATAAAACACACATAAAAAGATAAAAATTTGCAAATAAACTTATCACATGATATTGGCATCAAGTGTAGATCATAAGGCCTGTTATCAATCAATGCAAGTCATGTGTTTGATCCCGGGTTTGTGTGTGAAGATTAGTAAGATCACCTGCCTAATCTCGTGGTTGCTCAAATTTGAAAAAAAAATACGACATGTAAGTTCGGAAATGACCGGGTTATTGTGAAATGGGTTTGTCTTTTATACACATGACTTTTAAAAAAATAGGACTTGAGTCAGAAATAAAATGTTCGATTTGATTGAATGTTACGTTATCAGACGGAAATCTGTTTCTGTTGTAAATTTTGTTTCTATTCTATAACTGATTTTGTGTTTCACAGTCCAGCTTCTTTTAACCTAAGGGAAATGCAGACATTGCTCTCCTTATTACTAATCAAAATAAGGTTACATCAAAGTTCAAAACTATCTAAATCAAAGGGGTTTAGATGCTTTATTATAATGTAAGTTTTATGCTCCTCCCCCCCCCCCCCCCAAGAAAAAACAACTTTATAAATTTAATTTAAATCAATGAATATTTAGTATTGTAACATATTTATTAAGGTTTGAATTTGGAAAGTGGGAAAAAAATATCCTGGGTAATTGAAGCCCCTTGATAATGCAGACCATGGATCTCAATTCAAAATTTTGCATAATTTCTTTTTCTCACATTACCAAGGCAATATTGTCAAAGAATATCAGTAATTTATTAGTCAATTTATTGCCAGTTGATGATTGACAGATTGATAAATATATTGAAATAATAGTCAGGATGTCTAGAAAATTTACTAGCTGAATAATATAAGCAGGTTATTGACTTGTGGCCAGCCTATTAGTATTAATATTATACATATCTTGTTGCTTGTTATCATGTGAAATCCTTCACCACAGGCATTTAGAAAAGAACTTAAATTAGCTGTGGGTGATTTGAATTTTTCGGAAAATATTAAATTTCTTACAGCTTAATCCACGCTAATATGTAGGCTACTCAGATCGATTATTTGACAGTTAAGTAAGGAAACAAAATCAAAATATCAACGCTAGATAATTTCCCGACTTGGATTTGATTGGATTAAAAAGAGAGAGAGAGAGGGAGAAATGGGGTTTAACGTCCACTTGACACCAACTAGGTCAATTCGGGACTAACATATGGTTCAATTTATGTAAATAATTCGCTAGCACCTAGGGGTCTTTAGCAGTGGGAGGAAACTAGAGGACCCGGAAAAAACCCACAAGGTTGGATAGCCAACCCTACTCCTTGTCATGTACAAGCAGAGATTCAAAATCACGCCACTTGACTCAATGACAGATCTTGTGATCAAACGCACACATGTTAACCATTCGTCCACCCAATTCCCAAGCTAATTTGTAGGCAGATTGATTATTTAAGGATACATTATGGGAGATTAGTTAAAGAGCTGGCAATTCTTACTATAATAATTAAAAACTAGATACTGTAAAGCCAATTTGCTGAAAATTTCAGTCAAATTGATCCACTATGAACCAAGATTTTAGCGATTGAATATTGGGGCTAGCCTAAAGTCGGTAGGATATCCATTTTTTGATTTAATTATGAATGGAAGTTGAACAGCAAATCAGAATGTAATCCAATAAACATCGCAAGCTAGCGATGCCATCGAGAGTTGATTATTGTCTGGATAAGTTAATTAATGCCTAATTAATAATTTAGATAACATTTCAGGCCTAATGAATTAAATCGTGAAGAAAAGTTATGCAGTAAATCGGCTCATAATCCTCTAAAGATCACAGGCTAACAATGCCATCAAGAGTTGGTTATGGTCTGGATAGGTTAATTAATGTCTAATTAATAATTTAGATAACATTTCAGGCCTAAAGAAAGACCTGCAATAGGCAGATTTACCTCTTGCATAATGTATGTTTAAAGGAGAGGGCATCTTTACAATTGTAAATTACTAGTAGTTACAGGGTTTCATAAGCTTTGTTCCCCTCTGTCAGATGCTTGGCACTTTGCTGTTTTTTAAGTACTGTGTACCGTACACTGACTTTGCCATGTTAAAGACCCCTTGAAACACATTCTGTCCAGGAAAAATTCTTCTTGATTTTATTACATTTGTAGACTGTTTGTTAGTCTCCATATTAAGGACAAGCAATTAATTTATTAGTGGGTATGTAGCTGTAAGGACACTTCTAGACTGTTTCCGGTAGCGCTAAATATTAGACTTGTACCAACTTGTCAGGGTTGATCTTTGAAGTTCAGATGGAATTAAAAAAGATAGGTCTACCTGTGTACACAACACACTGGCATTGACATATTAAAGACCCCTTGAAAGTTAGAATTAGAAGAACAGTAGGCAGAAACATGTGCTGTCCTGGCAAAATTCTCCTTGTAATCAATATAAATATAACTCTTTAAATCAGTGTCAGTATTTAAGTGACACCATTTGATAAACTAGTTTATATAAAATAGAAAAAGCATGTGGAATAATAAAATAACAAATGACTCATAAAGAAATGACATTTACTTGTGGTAGACCGTATTGATAAACCATGTGTTATTAATAAAATGTATTATAACAGATTGGACAGCAGCCAAAAAGTACTAATACACACACGTCAAACAGGTTGATCTTAAAATCTAATTTGGATCCAATCTGTTGTCAAGGTGTACATGTATTCTTATTCCATTAAAGATATATACCCTTAGGGTTAATTAGGTGATTTATTTCACTCTCAGAACCTATTCTTAAAGTGGAAACTTTAACAGCACTTGTCTAAGAACCTGCCTTTAACAAAAAAATGATATATAAAATGCGTTAAAGTGTCAAATCGTTATTTGATGGATTGTTTATCTCTTGAAAACTACAATTTTATAAAAGGTGGTTCTCTAAAAGGAATATTAGACCAAAAGAGTTATCATCTGTCAATCAAACGATCGGCAATTCTCGTTGACGGTGCAGACAGAGTTGCCTATTTCTAGTCCAAACTTCCAATAGTGACAACTCCGTTCAGAATAAAGTAATTGACTGAAATTTTCAATATTTTCTTTTTTTATCATCTATTTTTGAATTATTATAGCAAGAATGGCCAACTCTTTATTAAACTCTTAACTAATGTATCTTTAAGAATTAGAGTTTTTAAGATTGTATTTTAGAAATCTGGAGGTTTGTGACATTCAATGTAAATGTCCATGATTATTAAATAATAACAATATTCATACTTTAAGCCTTTAGCAATTGCTAAGTACTAAAGGGGTAGGGCTAATCTGACATAAGATTTGGATGAAGTTAATATAAAACTCTTGACATTAATCCAAAATTTTCATTTTTCTAGGCTTTGGAATTACTATAATATTTAAACAAAAGAGTAGAAAAATGATATTAAGGGGAGACATCCTGTTTTTATAAGTAGGGTCGTTAAACCTGTAGACAGGACGTTCGTGAACGAATCAGCTGTTCAGTGGACAGGATGTTCATTGACGGAATCAGCTGTTCGTTACACATGTTATTGGTGGTTTTTTCTGAATTAGTTGTTATTGTTTATCTGTATGTAATTACAGATAGTTACAGAAATCATTGACCTTATCTGTTACACAGTTCATATAGAGATCAATATTTTAATCTTTTAAAGTAGAACTTTAGTGTGCTTTGAAGTTTAGTTGACAAAGATGAAGGTCCATCCATGTGTACATTGGGGTTCACCTAACAGAACACTTGACACTTAGAATCAAAACAAATTATTAAAAACATTTTCGTGTCCTTGGGCCATCCCATTATTTTAACAGCAAAGTTTGCTGCAAAGTTTGCTTGCTTTGTAAATCGGCCGAAAGTAGATTGATTTATGATACCATAGTGGCCGGTTCATTATTTTACCAATCAGTTTGATTGAACTTCAAGCGGCTAAAGCCGACAAAAAACAGCCAATTAAAATCCTTGCAGCAAACCCTCTGATGCACTGTTCGCTTGAACACTTTAGGTGATCAAAGTGTTCTATATAAATAATTCCATTGTAAATCCAACCTTATTTGAAATTAGTTAATATTAATACCCGTACTGGATAATGAATAGAATAAAATAAAACTGCATGTTTTTTTTATTTGTTTGTTTATGTACATGTATAATGTAATAATGAATTTATTGACCACCATGACAAAGGGCTATAGAACATATTGTCAGTGGGGAGTCAAAAGGCATATTTTGCGAAATTCACTTTTTTGCTTCTTCAGAATGAGAATTTTTCTGCGCATCTTTTCATCTACATGTAGTTGCCGTATTTCTAAGGCAATAAAACAAGGTTTTATAGATATTGTTTCAAAATGTCGTATATGAGGTTCTCCAAAAAAAAAAATATTAACAGTGAAAATGTCGTATTTTCTAGAAAAAATCAACTTTGTGTCTAACCAGAGTATTACAATCAAACGAAATATAGCCAGTATTGTTTTATAGTTAAATACATATTATTGAAATTATTGTTGAGCCTCTACTGTGTGAAATCTATCAAACTGAAGCAGGTTCAGGTGGATTTTTTACTGAGATACGTCTTTGCTGTATAAAATTGCAAATAACTAGCTTTCACTCTTTATTTCTGCACTAGATGTTGAGCTTGATATGTGCAAATAGTTACATACTGTTTTAATGGCTACACATACATTTTATACAGAAATATTTAAAGGGACAATAACACTCTTGCTGGCTTGACAGCTCCAGAAAATAAAAAATAGCCTTATTCTAAGTACTAGATGTGTTAGTGTCCTACCTGTTGTGTAAATTATCCATTAAATCCTATTTTACTTGTCCAGAGGGTTCAAAAATATTTTTAAATCCAAGTCACATTTGGAAAGCTTTACGTCAGGCTTTTCAAATCATTTAGTTGAATTTTTCCAATTTTTTAAATTAGGTGTGTTAAGATGAAATTTGTATCATCAATTAATTGGAATATTGTAAAATAGTACAATTTGTTGACCAGAATAAAGATTGGGACATATTATTCAGTTACAACAAGAGTGGTATTGAGCCTTTAAGAAAAGCTTCAGAAATACTATTTCGTTTCGTTTTTTATAGTTTAATCTCTTTTGTTATAGGGTTAAAAGCCACTTGTTTGACCCCCTGACGTTACACTTCCACTATAACTTGTCATATCTTCATGTAGTATAGGCCATCGAAAGTATAAAAAAAACGAAACTAAATATAGATCTGTACTGTAATCAGATAGTACCTAAAGCAAAGGTACTGACGACCCAACTCCCCTTATTTCACTTACAACTAATGGATAATGTAAAAAGGACTTCTTTAAACATATATTATGCAAGAGATAACTCTGCCAATTGCAGGTCTTTCTTTAGGCCTGAAATGTTATCTAAATTATCCAGATCATAATCAACTCTCGATAGCATCGCTAGCCTCGATATTTACTGGATTAGAACCCGGTCTGCTGCTTTTGATTAAATCAAAAAATGGATAATCTACACTATGTTTTTTAATGTACCGACTTTAGTAATGATGATCAAGTCTAGGCCCAAAATTCAATCGCTAAATTATCAGTTCAAGATGCATTAATTTGACTGAAATTTTCAGCAAATTCCCTTTACATTATATAGTTTTCAACTATTATAGTGAAAACTTCCAGCTTTTTATCTAATCTCCCATAATGTATTTTTAAGTTGCATTTAGTAATTGAACAGTAACACACTAACACTATTTATGGAATAACAATTACTGGTTTATTAACATGCAACGTTTCGACGATGATACTCTCATCTTTATCAAGCAAATGATATATCATCGTAGAAACGTTACACGTTAATAAACCAGTAATTTTTATTCCATAAATAGTGTTAGTGTGATAATGTAGAAAGGAAGTGTAGGACATGACTGTCATCATTAGAAATAAATTAGATTGTTTAGTCATATAAGGAAGCAAATAGAAATTTCTTTATCATGGTAAATGTTTAACATCATTTCTTGAGCTTTTTATTAAGTGAACTTGATAATGTGTAGTGCTAGAGTCTATCATAAAGAACTGTCGTATAAGAAAATATGAAACACAAACAGAAAAGGAAATGTGGTTTAATGTCCCACTGTTCTGTTTTGACTGGGCTAATGAAGACAGGTATACGCCATGCAGTTTGCTATGAGGGAAATTTTGCCTCTACAGCATCACTACAGCTTACTCTTATATCGAATTCCAACTGCCAAGGGATCTTTTATGTGACATGCCAATGTGTACATGAGACCTTGGGTTTTTTTTGTCCCATCCGAAAGACTAGACAGCTGTCCTTGTCAGGCCCTCCTTCCTGCACCACAGACAATGGGACACCACGCTAGAAAAGCCAGATGAACTTTCTCAGCCGACACCGGGAGCCAACCGGCGAACTCCAGGCTAGTGAGCCAGCATCTTACTCACTTAGCCACCATGGCTTCTAAAAAAGAAACAGGGAAAAATAGAAAATGAAATGAAATGGGGTTTAACATCCTACTGTTCTGTTCCAACTGTGTTAATGAAGATGAGCATGTGGCACACAGTGTACTAGGAAATATATTCTGCCTACTCTTAAATCAAATTCCAACTGCCAAGAATCTTTTACATGCATGCCAATATGTACAAGGGACCGCAGTTTTTTGTCCCATCCAATTGGCAAAGAATGTGACAAATTTTAGCATTACTTCAATTTTCGTATAAATTTTTACACAAAATTAAATGTCCATTGTTCTTGATTCAGTCCTATTTGCTGATCTTGACTGTCAAAACTAGCTGAGAAATTGACTGGGTTCAAAATTTACCTGTCAGGTAATCTGTATACAGTTAATTCATTTTGGAACTAACACATGGTAAAAAATTTTATTTCAATAATTCACTTGTGCGTTGGGATCTTTAACACAGGAAACCAGTCTAACCAGGGGGAAACCCCTTGAGGTTTAGAAGACAATGCTGCTCCTTCTCATGTACAAGCTTAAAATCAACACCTCACCATTTGACTAAATGACATACCTTATGATCTAAAGTGCACATATTAAACCTCTCGACAGAAACCCCCACGCACACCGGAGTATGTGTCAGTAAATGTTTGAAAATGCAGTGTCAGTAAATTTTTGAAAATGCATAGTATGGATGGAAAATGATGTACAATTTAGTTTTGTGAAAAACACTTAATGTTTTGGATTTTTTTTGCAGGTGGTTTTTAAAGCAAGAGCCAAGTATGAACCCAGTAGATATAAGTGAGTTATTGTTATATTTCATAGTTATCTACATTACTTAATAAAAAATATATCATTTACTGAATGAAGCAACAAGTGTAGATGTGGTACAAAGGGTGTGTATATATGAGAAAAAAAGGGAAGTGCAGATTGAATAAAAGAAAGAGAGAGAAATGGGGTTTAATGTCCACTTGACACAAACTAGGACATTTCATGACTAGCATAGGGTTCAAATTTATTTTAATAATTTTCTTGCGCGTAGGGGTCTTTAGCAGTGGGAGGAAAGCGGAGGGCCTGGAGAAAACCCACAAGGTTAGAAAGGCTACCCAACACCTTGTCATGCACAAACAGGGAATCGAAACCACCCCAGTTGACTCAATGACAGACCTTTTGATATGACGCACACACTAACCCTTCGGCCATCTAACCCCTCAGATGTAATAAAAAGGCGCGCAAAAAGAGAACGTGAACAAATAAAGTATGGCTTAGGCCCGTAGCTAGAGGGGGGCAAGGAGGGTCGAAAAAATATTTGCCGGCTATAGCTCGAAAATACCAACTGTAGACTGTGCCGGGTGTGCCCCCCCCCCCCCCCTAAAAACTTCACTGCCCCTCCGAAGCTAGCAAGCTGGCTACGGGCCTAGTATGGCTACTGACTTACAATCAATATATAGTAAGTAACATTTCAGCAGTAGGTGAGGAGGTGCCCTTCACCCCCCCCCCCCCCCACCACCACCACCCTCTCCCTCCATGAATCTTACTGTGAACATTGAGAATATACTACTATCTTATTTGATTGGTATTTAGTAATTAAACACAAGTTAGAACATTTATGAATCCACAATTACTGAATTTATTATTGTAAAATGTTTTGATGAGGATGCACTTGTCTTTATTATTTCCTTGTTAGTAATAAAGTCTGTAATTGTGTCCATAAAATTAGAAAATAATAACTCTGCTTCTAATTGAGGGGGAGTGATGAAATTTAGTGTATACTTTCATTACATGAATACCATGACTTAGTTCAATAATGAGCATTTTCTGCTTAGATTATGCAGAGTGATCAGTTATTTGATTGCTAGATGTTTTATTTAAAGATACATTATGTAAAATTTAGATAAAGAGTTGACCATTCTTGCTACAATAGCTCAAAAATAGATAATGTAAAAATGAAAATATTGAAATTTTCATTCAAATTACTTTATTCTGAGCCGAGTTATCACTGTTTGTAGTTTTGACAAGATGTGTGAATTGTGGTAACCAGGGCACTGGTATATTCAAGACTTAGCCTCATTTTCCTATTTTTAAATTAAATTTTTAAATGGCGAACCGTTGTAATCTAGTTAAAGTCTTGAGTATCTGATGCCATCAAGACAAATTGATAGTATATATAAAATTTCAGGCCTAATGAAAGACCTGCAATAGACAGATTTAGCTCTTGCATAATGTATGTTTAAATGAGTGTCATTTATTTATTTTGGGATAGAGGTGGAGGGACTTCAGCCTAACTGTTAGTTAGTTATAGCAAGTGTAGTCAATAGAACACAAAATCAATGTTTAATATAAGTGAATAACTGATGTATCCATGGTTACAATCTTGCTATAACACAGAAGTATGTGTGATTTTTGCTGTCATAAAAATTTACAATCTGGATCCCAGAGAAAACTTTACCCTTCGTTTATCTCTGGTAAAACTTGCTGGCCATTAATCAGCGTTAATTCGGTTGTTTAGCTCCACCCCAAGTGGCTACAGATTGGCAGGTTTTGTTAGAATGAAATGCTGCTGATTTCAAAATGGCCGGCTACCAGAGATAACTGGGAACGAGATTGATTAATTTATATGCTTTTTTTTGGTAATATTTATTACCTCTTTTTGATATGCTGCCTTAAAGATACATTATTTAAGATTTAGATAAAGAGCTAGCTATTCTTGCTGTAATAGTTCAAAAATAGATAATATAAAATGAATAATTTGAAAATTTCGTTCAAATTACTCTATTGAGAGCGAAGATATTAGTCTTTGAAGGTATGAAAAGGCATGTGCAATAATTTCAACCACCGTACTGGTTGTTCGAAGCTAAGTCTCGCTCCTCCATTTTAAATTAAATCAAAATATGACTGAATCGTTCTAATCTGTTTAATATCAGAGAAATCCTTTGCCATCGAGAGTTGATTATGGCCTGGATCAGTTAATTAATATCTAATTAATAATTTAGATAACATTTCAGGCCTAAAGAAAGACCTGCAATAGGCAGATTTTGCTCTTGTATAATGCATGTTTAAATTTGATATTTCAGACGGCCAGTTCGTATTATTGTGTGTATAGCAGCGGTTGTCTTCCTGGGATCAAATATCGGCTGTGCTGTAGTTGTAAAATATCATGAATCGCATTATCAATCAGTACCAATTCAACTCTTGTATATTCGGGTGGCGATCAACGATTCTCTGTTCGTTATTTTTGCTATTGTTCTTTCTGTCTGCATTTACAAAATGACAAAGATGTCTTCGTCAGCTCTAGTACTGGAAGCAAAGGTTTGAACATTTTATTTCTGCATTTCTTACAATATTGATAAAATTAAAGATACATTATGGGAGATTAGATAAAGAGCGGGCAGTTCTCACTAAAATAGTTAAAAACTAGATAATGTAAAGGGAATTTGCTGAAAATTTCAGTCAAATTGATCCTCTCTGATCCAAGAATTTAGCGATTGAATTTTGGGCCTAGCCTCGATCATCATTACTAAAGTCGGTACGATAAAATACATAGTCTCCATTATCCATTTCTTGATTTAATCATGAATGAGAGTTGAGCAGCAGATTGGATCTTAATCTAGTAAATATCGCAGACTAGCGATGACATTGAGAGTTGATTATGGTCTGGATAAGTTAATTAGTGTCTAATTATTAATTTAGATAACATTTCAGGCCTAATGAAAGACCTGCATAATGCATAATGTATGTTTAATAAATAGATATATTGAAAATACTGCCATTTCTAATTACTGGGGATTTAATCATCATTTGATAGAAGATTAATAACTTTCAAAAGATAATTTCTTTTTTATCCCCAACCCAACAGTGTCACTGAGATCCTATCTGGCATGCACTGTATTGGGGTTTCCTCCACCCATCTTCTGTACTTTTAGTACAGTCTTGGATTTTATATAATAAAACAAGAATATTTTCTGTGTGTCTAGTCGTTCAGATGGGATGAAAAACCGATGTCCCATCTACAAATTGGTAGTGCATGTAAAAGATCCCTTGGCAGTTGAAATTCGAAGGGGCACACATAAAAGATCCCTTGGCAGTCGTATTTCGAAGGAAGTTCACATAAAAGATCCCTTGGAATTCGAAGAAGAGCACATTAAAGAGTCCTTGGCAGTTGGAATTCGAAAGAAGAGCTACTGTCCTGGCAAAAAATTATCCCTTTCACATTACCAACTTAACCATAGGAATAAAAATTACCATATGTTAGTCCCAAAATAACCCAAGTATGATATTCCATTCTGTTCCAGTTATCAGTGTGGCATATGAGTAGAAAATTAGATAACATTATTTTTTATCTTTGTTTTATTTTCCAGGGAACAACAATGTGTCAGTCTATCTCAGCTGGATTGATTATAACCTTACTATTCACATCACGAGCTATTTATAATTTTATTGCTGTTTATCCTAAAGATACGTCTAGAATACCAGGGTTTGGCTACGACTGGGTTAATGTCTCTGATCAGGTGAGTAAAACAATAAAATGTTATTACCAACAGTTTAACCACTCTAGTTTCCTTCAGTACATCTTAACTTATTCGGCGTTGGCCAGACAGAAATAAAACAAATGTAAAATGTTTGAATGCTATTATGATAGTTAAAACTCCTGAGAAAAGAGAAAGAAGTGTACTTAATGAGCTTGTGGCTCTATTTTTGGGAACTTTGAAATAGACAAAAATGGTTCTAAAAGCACATATTAAAGATACATTATGGAAGATTAGATAAAGAGCTGGCAGTTTTCACTATAATAGTTAAAAACTAGATAATGTAAAGGCAATTTGCTGAAGATTTCAGTCAAATTGATCCACTATGAACTGAGAATTAAGCGATTGAAATTTCGGCCTAGCCTCGATCATCATTACTAAAGTTTGTACGATAAAAAACATTGTCTCGATCATCTATTTCATGATTAAATTATGAATGGAAGTCGAGCAGCAAATGGGATCATAATCCAGTATAACAACATCAATATTGATTGAAATTGATCAATATTGAATTCTAATTCGTGTTTTTAATTTCGAATTATGGAAAATATTGAGTTAGAGTCTTGACTCCTTTAACACAAACAATAACTTGTGTGAGAAAAGCAACAAGGTTAGGTATGCTGCCCAACTTCTTGTCAGTACAAGCATGGGGTGGCGAACCCACAACACTTGACTCATTAACAGACCTTATGTCATAAGTTTTGTATATTGTTTACACATATTTATGGACAGGGATTATGTTATGCTCAGGGATTGTGTTATATTTATGGACAGGGATTATGTTATATTATAGAGGAATTGTGTTATATTTATGGACAGGGATTATGTTATGTTATATTTATGGACGGGGATTATGTTATGTTATATTTATGGACGGGGATTATGTTATATTTATGGATGGTATTATGTTATATTTATAGATATGGGATTTTGTTATAATTTTAGGCTGATGCTTATAACCTGTCCGGTAGTTATGCATATATCTCGTTTGGTGCGGTATTATTTGTATGGGAAGTATTACCCACGTTTGTTGTTGTCATGTTTTTTAGAGTCAGAAGAGCCATAAATGACACTGTAAGTATAGAAATCAAGGGAGATAATTTAAGGGACCTTTTGAATTTTTTTCCATAGTCATACAGTTAATGTCAAATAAACTAAATAATATTTTTTTTTATTTAACAGTCATAGAAATTAAGGGAAATAATTGAGAGGGCTCAATTACTGAGTCTTCTTGGAGTGGGGGTTCATAGTCAGACAGTTTATTTCAGATAGAGTAAATAATGAATATTTTTATTTCACAGTCACTAGCGGATTCGACCCACAGTCACACGTCAAAAGTGTTCTTTTTTGATAATCCACGAAGGTACGATAGTGATGATGATTTGTCTAGACCTGAACATCTTCCTGGCAGGTAAAAAACAAACTCATATTTTTATAATTTCACCTACTGAATTGGCTACAGGTAGTTAGAGGTGTCAAACACAGGACAGGGTATGCCTACTCTATTAGAATGCCAATACCACTTTTTCTTGAACACCAATGAGAACATGGGTGAGCCTCGTTTTTTCGTAGCACCCGAATGACTAGACACCTTTTTCCATAACGGGCCTTTCATCTAGCATCATTTACAGGAGAAACCAGGGCTGGCAAATCCTGAAGAACTGACTGAACCAACACTAGTGTTGGCACGATATATCGTAGAATCGATGTATCGCGATTCACATATTCAATCGCAAGCCTCTGAATCAATTTTTACAGTAACTAACCTGTCACTCGTAATTTCCACCCTTAATCTGTTTTGGTCTTTACTTTGATCCATATGAATATCGTGATATAAAACAATTTTATGTCTTTGACATCAGCAGGACTAAAAATTCTCCCCATAAAAATATCAATTGTTAATTTATCCTGTTGTTATCTTGGTAAATATTGGCCTAGTTATGAATCGTGATACGAATCGTATCGTAGTACCTGAATCGCAATATGTATCGTATCGTAACTGCAGTTAAAATAAGCAGCAATAGCCAACACCAGAATTGAACCTGTGACCTCCTTGTTAATGAGCCAGTGCCATATTCACTCGCCATGGTTACCTTGCTCAATAATACTTCATAAATTGTGAATATGTTGTCTGCTGCAAGTTAAATATACACCAAAAGTCTAATTAAATTTTTTCATTTTTATTAAATGAAAGCCGAATATATACTTCTCAAATTATACTTAGTTTTTTCAACTAAAATCATTGATTTAGGACTTACAATGTTGGTCAACTAGCTTAGTGTCTGTTCTCAAGCGGAGCTTATTGTAGACAAACAGACAGCGTAAGTTTAGTATGGCAACAAATCTGCCCAGAAAGTATTTAAAGGACAAGTTTCGCTTTGAGAATATTATATATAAATGGTTATTAGCCCATACCAATTTCTTCTGGAACTCCTGATAAAATTTTGCTTCTTGGGGAAAGAAATAATTCAAAACCAAAAAACTGCTTGGTTGCTCTTAAGTTAAACATACATTATGCAAAAGCTAAATCTGCCTATTGTAGGTCTTTCTTTAGGCCTGAAATGTCATCTAAATTATTAATTAGACATTAATAAACTTATCTCTCGATGTCAACGCTAGCCTGCGATATTTATTGGATTATGATTTGAATTGCTGCTTAACTTTCATTCATGATTTAATCATGAAATGGATAATCGAGACTATGTTTTTTATCGTACAGACTTTAGTAATGATGATCGAGGCTAGGCCGAAATTTCAATCGCTAAAATCTTGGTTCAGAGTGGATCAATTTGACTGAAATTTTCAGCATTTTCCCTTCACATTATCTAGTTTTTAACTATATATTATAGTGAGAGCTGCCAGCTCTTTATCTAATATCCCATAATGTATCTTTAATATTCAATAAGAATATTTTGTATCACGACTGGTCCTCAAATTGTGGTGCCATTTTTTGGGGGGACGTATTTAAAAATCTATTTTTATGTTTCAGTCCATTCGATATCAATAACCAGTATTCTGTGAACAATACAAATTCTAGAGGTACGCCAAGAGGGACACCTATAATGAACGCTGCAGGAACTCCACGAACGGGTTATGGTGCCGTGTTAAACAACAGCCTGACCAGAAACGAGACGGCAACCATCCATCAAATTACCTCAAATTATACACATCACCGTGACGATACGTGAGTAAGAAGGGAGGAAGATGGCTTTCTGAACGGAACAAATTCTTACAAAATAAAGATATCATTGGATGTTATGTTACTTCCATGACACATGTTCTAGTAAACCTAATATTATTTTTGTCTCTGCCACATTGATTACAAATCGTAATTGTGCATATGTTCTGTTATGAAACTACAAACCAGGCAATGTTTATTTATCAAATTCTGCATTTATGTTAAATTTCCATCCAACTTAGTAAAGTACCTTGCAAATATGGTATCCATAGACTGCTTGTTGTTGTATATTTATGGTTTGATTTGCACAATTTTTTGTACTCATTTTTGTAAGCGTTGACTTTTGTTTGTGCGTGCAGTATTTAATAGACAATTTAGTATGTTGGATGAGAATTTTGATAAATGAAGATTGTCTTATGGAAGTTTTGGAATGCTAAAGAAAATTACAATTTGTAATCCAGGGTCCTGTTTCATAAAGCTGTGATTGTGTAAAGTGATGTTGTTTTGATTTCAGGCTTGTCCAGGAAAAGGAGTAGGGTATCCAGCCTAGCCTTAAGTCTTTTCTTGGTTTAAGACCCCTGCGCGCAAGCGAATTATTTAATTCAATTTACCATGATAGTCCCGTTAGTGTGTTATCATTTCTCTTTGTGAAACGGGTCCCATGTGGTTAAGATGTTATAACGTGTATTAATGTTTAGAGTAATTTACATGGCTTTATTTATTAAGTCATGATGGATTATTGAATCATGATTGAATCGTGATCCATTATTGAATCATTATTGATTATTGACTTGTGATCAAATATTGACCTGTGATCAATTATTGACCTGTGATCAATTATTGACCTGTGATCAATTATTGACCTGTGATCAGTTATTGACCTATGATCAATTATTGAATCATGATCGATTATTGGATTGTGATCAATTATTTAATCATGATCAGTTATTGGATCATGATCGATTATTTAATCATGATCTGTTATTGGATCATGATCGATTATTGAATCAGGATCGATTATTTGATCATGATCAATTAATGAATCATGTTCTATTATAGTGCTTTTACATGGCTTCCCCCTTCTGCATCTTTCATTCTCAGCTGCTTAACCAAAATTTTATAACATTAAGGCAAACCTGGAAATAAAAATTTTAGTCTTACCTGACAAGATGTCGGGCACCGGTGAAGTTGTACCTGAAACTTTTCATGACGAAGAAGGGACAAACTGTGTTAAACATACTGATAGGCAGCAGGCCGCGAGTTCACAAAGCATTCTTAGACTTTACTCAATTTTCAATCGCTGTTTATGAGAAATATCTTTGATCCATAAACACAAAACTTTGCACATAGTTTCTTATTGATGTATTTGATACATTAAAACAAGAAAAGTTTTATAAAGGGTTATATTTAAGTTAAAATAAGGCGAACGATTTTGAATAAATTCTTAATACAAGTCTAAAAATGCTTTGTGAACTTGGGGCCAGATTTTTGTCTAATGTTGTCAATGACTTGTGGCTTATTTCCAGGGTTGCTTTATAGGATAGATTCTTCCATTGGCACGACGTATTAATTGTTAATTAATGAATTATTGTACCAGTAGAAATTAGAACACAAAAATGTGTAAACTGTGTATTCATATTGTAATTATTCTGTCAATAACATGAAAATGTGATCTGTATATATCGAAATTAATCGACGTTTTAAACTAATATTTGTTATGATTGACTTGCACTCAGTAAACTGGATTATATCCCTTCAGTGTCACTACTTACGGTACTAATTTCTGATTGATTGAATAAATAATTGAAAGGCTAATATGGGACCTTGATTAGCACAAATTTTATATCAAAGCTTTTTACAGTCCCTCCCTTCTCATGGAATTCTTTTCCCTTATATGTCTGTTATACAACTGTATTTGCAATGCAGAGGCCATATAATAGTATTAGTATTGACTTGTAAAGGGGAAAACCCATGTTAATGAAGTATTGGCATTATGTGGTTTTAAGCTTTCTATGTTAATTAATTATTCGTAAAACAGGAAGTAGTCATGATCCCCTGGGTAGTGAAACTGAAAGTAGATAAAATTGGCTACCAAGAATGTGAATTATTTATATATTTATTGTGAGTTTATTACATTTATTGTGAGTTTATTACATTTATTGTGACTTTATTACACTAACATCTCTACTGTAACATGTGTACTGTAATAAGCTTGTAGAGGCATTTAGTAACTGGATATAGAAATACACAATAACACATACTTATGGAAAAACATTAGATTGATAACATGGGGAGAAAACCATTTGAAATGTCGCACAAATAGATAAGTAGCTGTTTTTCCATAAGAATGTATTATCTCTACTGTAACATGTGTACTGTAAAGGAGCTTTATTCATGAACGTGTGATTTTAAACATACATTATGCAAGAGCTAAATCTGCCTATTGCAGGTCTTTAGTTAGGCTTGAAATGTTATCTAAATTATTAATTAGACATGAATTAACTTATCCAGACATACAAATACCCTGCTGTACATACAAATACCCTAATGTACATGTAATACCCTACTATACATATGATACCCTAGTGTACATTTACTACTCTACTGTACATACAAATGACCTGCTGTACAATGTTTTATACCCTATTGTTCATGTCAGTGATGGGATTTCGAAATTTTAGTTGTCGGACATTTTCTTCCCGAAAATAAAGGGACATAAATCTTATTGTTATTTAAGCAGGCGTTTTCAAACCACAATTAAAAATCACGTGTCAACAAAATATTCAAATTCACACGTAATAAAAAAAATAGGTACACCTCGTTATTTTTCATATTTAATTCCCATACGGTATTCAAATTTATGTCAATAATATTCCTACAAAATTACATGACATCGTAATACCATAGAATGAAAACGTGCCGACTACTGCCCATCCGTACCAGTTTCAAATTCCCCCCAAATTACCATATTTTTGGGGTCATAAATCGATACATTTTTCAGCAAAGTCCGGCATTCGTCTTGTACTCCATTTCGATTTATATACGGAAGGTAAAAAAATGACATCCTGAAATTTATTTGGCCGTAAACCGTAGTAAACGTCGCTCTAATACAACAAGTGAGTGACACCAACTGCTAAATAAACCCATTCGACTCTAAGCACGCGCTATCGTCTAAAACAATTACTGTAACTACTTACGTTATTCCAATCGAAATATTCGTCAACATTTCTTAGGACGATTGGAAAATAGCATAGAACATGTCCGGAATATACGGGCAAAATCCCATCACTGGTTCATGTAGTAACCTACTGTACATGTAATAGTAATCCTAATTTACAATGTAATAACTAGATGTACAAGTAATACCCTATTGTACAAGTACACATAATACTATACTTTACAATATAGATTCACAGTAATACGAGGAACCAAGGGTCCATTTCACCTTATAATTTAGTGCTACCTTTTGTGTTAGGATCTTTCCATGAAACATATTTATAGTTCAATAGAACTGATTAGCCAAAATCTTATTTACGTGGTAGTAAGTCTTAGGTGCGCTTCAGGGAAAATCCCTCTGTGCATGTTCTTTTGTTTATTTCGTAACATTCCTGTGCATGTATTTTTTGAGGAAGATAAATCGTTGAAACATATGGTAAATTATATCAGTTTATTTTTTGTTAATAAGTTTTAATTGATAGATTAAGATGATTTTGGTAGTTGTTTATATCAAGTAATGAATGATTAGAACAGATTAGATATTTTCATAACAGAACACAACACAAAGATATATATGGATATAACTACTTCTCTATTTATCATTAACTTGAATTGACAAGGAGTAGGGTCGCCTGTCCAACCTCATGGGTTTTCTCCGGGTCCTCTGGTTTCCTCCCACTGCTAAAGACCCCTACGCGCAAGCAAATTATTGAAATAAAATTGAACCATGTGTTAGTTCTGAAATGACCTAGTTTGTATCAGTGGACCTTAAACCTCTCTCTCTCTCTCTCTCTCTCTCTGTGTTACCCTGTGTTGTGTTTTGTTATGAATAGTTAACTGTGCTTCGGTCCATTACTACAACCATTTGGACAGCCATGTTATTGTGAGACTCATATATAGTACACTGTTTGTGTCCATTACTACAACCACTTGGACAGCCATATTATAGTGAGACTGGGACTTCACTATAACACTGATGTTTGGGTCCATTGACTACAACCATTTGGACAGCCATGTTATAATGAGACTCATATATAGTACACTAGGACTTCACTGTAACACTGAATTCAGGATCCATTGACTACAGCCACTACATCTAGGTTATAGTGAAACTAGAAGCCACAGTGGCTCAGTGAGTAAGGCGCTGGTTCACTAACCAGAAGGTCCAGGGTTTGATGAGGTTCCCCAGGATTTCTAGAGCATGAATTCCTGTTGACTGATGCAGGATGGACGTCCTGGCAAAGACAAGACTAGTTGTTTTTCCAGTGTATACATTGGCGTGCACGTAAAAGATCCCTCGACAGTTGGAATTCAATTGCTGTCCAGGCAAAATTTCCCTCATAGCACACTGTTGGACATATATTCCCATCTTCATTTACCCAGTTGGTGCAGAAAATGAAGATGTTAAACCCCATTTCATTTATTCATATAGTGAGACTCTTTTAGTTTTTTACTATATCACTGATGTAGGGGTCCATTTATTCATAGAGTGAGACTTATAGGCCTAATGTAGGAGTCCATTGATTACAGCTGTACTGAAACCAGCACTATAGTGAGGTCCCAGTGTATATATTTGTGATTTTATACTAAAGATAGAAATCGGTGTAATCTCATACATATTTTATCGACATCTTTGCGATTTTTTCAAATGTAGATATGAAAGCTGCTAATTTAATTGTCAAATTTTATTGGCTATTTTTGAATTTGATGCATATTTTTACTGCTGTTTGCCACATACCTTTCCAATTACTGAGGTATGTTTATATATATATATAATTGTAAAACATATTATATTTGCTGTTAATTATCACATACAGTAAAATCTGTGATCCTTGTGGCACGATGTTAAAAATAGATGTGAAATCTTTCACTGGCAGTAAAATAACAAAGATTTATGGCACACTCTTTATATATATATATATATATATATATATATATATATATATATATATATATATATAATATATACACAAAAATATAAAAGTTTTGGAAAAAAGAACTAGCACTTTCGCTTATTTTATAAGTGCTAATAATTGGGGCTATACTATATACCGAAAAACACCGGAAAACAACCGGAAAACACCATGTTATACTGAATACCGGAAAAACACTAAATACCGGAAAACACACTAAATACCGGAAAACACCCTAAATAGGTAACCCGGAGAAGGGCTATACTATAAACCGGAAACTAACCCTAACCCTAACCCAGGCACACAGAGGAACAGGCTCCCGGTTACCTATTTAGGGTGCCAGTCTCCGGGTTACCTATTTAGGGTATTTTCCGGTATTTAGTGTGTTTTCCGGTATTTAGTGTTTTTCCGGTGTTTTCCGGTATTCAGTATAAAATGGTGTTTTCCGGTGTTTTCCGGTATAAAGTATTGCCGCTGTAATTGACAAATAATGTAGTTCTTTGTTCAAAAACTTTTATAATTTTGTGTATTTAATACCTATGAGTAGTTATCTTAAACTTTAAACCTCATATTATTAGCCTAATGTGTGTTTTTGTTTTATAAGTTGATGAAAAGGGCATTAAAGATAACAGAGGGGGTGTAGAGTATGATCAAGATAATAAAAATGGGAACTAGAGAAGTTATGATGTAAAGTATTGATTTATCAGAGATCCAATCTGTTACAGATTGTCAGAGATCTGACAAGTTACTGGTTGGAGATCCGATACATTGTTTATTGGAGATCTTATTTATTATTGAATGACACATTGTTGATCGGAGATCTTATTTGTTATTGAATGATACATTGCTGATTGGAGATCTTATTTGTTATTGAATGATACATTTCTGATTGGAGATCTTATGTGTTATTGAATGATACATTGCTGATTGGAGATCTTATTTGTTATTAAATGACACATTGCTGATTGGAGATCTTATGTGTTATTGAATGATGTTATTGAACACAGATCAATGTATGAATGGAGATCCAATGTGTTATTATGAGAGAGCCAATGTGTTATGATTGGAGATCCAATGTTTCATCAATGGAGATCCAATATGTTGTTATGAGAAAGCCAATGTGTCATAATTGGAGATCCAATGTTTCATCAATGGAGATCCAATGTGTTGTTATGAGAGAGCCAATGTATTGTAATTGGGGATCCAATATGTCATCAATGGAGATCCAATGTGTCATCCATGGAGATCCAGTGTGTCATCCATGGAGATCCAGTGTGTCATCAATGGAGATCCATGTGTCATCAATGGAGATCCAATATGTCATCAATGGAGATCCAATGTGTTTTAATTGGAGATCCAACGTGTCATCAATGGAGATCCAATATGTCATCAGTGTAGATCCAATATGTCATCAATGGAGATCCAATGTGTCATCAATAGAGATCCAATGTGTCATCAATGGAGATCTAGTGTGTATTGGAGATCCAGTGTGTATTGGAGATCTAGTGTGTTTTCTGTGGCCTGTGTATTTTTTGTAGTGTGTATGTGAAAGAGAAGACTTCTATTCTTACCATTCATAATAAGATATATTCAGCCTTAATTAGATATCTTCCATTCTTACCATTCTTAATTAGATATATCCAGCCTTAATTAGATATAATCCATTCTTACCATTCATAATTAGATATATTCAGCCTTAATTAGGTATCTTTCATTTTTACCATTCTTAATTAGATATATTCAGCCTTAATTAGATATCTTCCATTCTTAATTAGATATATCCAGCCTTAATTAGATATTAGAAAATATTATGTAGAATTTCTGAATCGTAAGAATAGAAGTGTCTCACAGTATTTTACTTGGATATCGGTAATTACATTTCAAGTCCCAAATGAATGGGGATGTGGTCCTGAAGAAGAGAAATTGTCAAACCACATCCCGCATATAAATAAGTCTTTGATGGTCCCTTTGATTTTTAGTTCTTCGGGAAACATGTTTTTTGTTTTTAGAACTTGCCACCCATACTTGATCTGTTTTCTCAATAGTTCTTAGCCTCGTAGCTTCCAATCTGATTTAAACACAGATCCTATTTCGTTTCGTTTTTTATAGTTCAAAATTTTGTTTTACTTGTCTTTACTACACTAGGATCTGTAAGAGTTGTTATTTAACCAGTGTTTTGGTTGATGTGATGGATAAGCCAATGAAACAGTCTGTTACGGCGACTTCTTGGCGTGCCATGCACGGAACTGTGGGTAAACCACTAGAATCGTCAACGCTGATTGATTAATCAATGTATGATGTCATAGGGTCAAAAGCCGCTTGTATGATCCCTGACTTGTCAGATCTTCATGTAGTGTAGGCCATCGAAAGTATAAAAAAAACGTAACAAAATATAGATCTGTATTTTACTCAGATTGCTGAGCTTCAAGTTTTGAAATTGCAGAAAAAAGGTTGCTGGTGCGAGGCAATTTATAAAGATCTCGAAAAAACAAATATCAAAAAATTGGTTTGTCCTGCCTGGGTACTATGGGTAAAATTGATTGTGACTGTACATGAATTTGTATCTTTTATTTATTTATAAATGCAGTGCTTGATTAAAACAACTAAATCTCTTTGATTCAGGTCAAAATAAATTGTTGAAACGGGTTAATCTGAGCATGGCAAAATTTTTGGCTTATTTTGTTTTTCAACAACAAATTTTAGTATTATCTCATATATACCGGTAAACATATTTTTAAATTTTACACATAATTGCATGTAAATTAACAGGTAAATTTCACCAAACTAGTTAATATCACTGCTTGTCGTTCGTTCGTTCCTGGAGTTTTACATCCATTTCCACCTATGGTGATATTGTAGACAAGACTGCTTGTCAATCAGGACCTGCTTATATATCCCAAATTTTAGAACATTGATGTGCAATAAGTAGAAATTTCAGATTAAATCTCAAAATTAACCGAAAGTTTGGACATCAAGTTTTTAATGTAAAATGATTTGCAATCTGTCATAACAAAACATCAAATTCAATCCAATAAACCTTTTTATTTTTCACTCAAATCAAGGAGATTATGTTGTTTTTAAGATATTTTAATGTTTTCTGTGATGTGCAATGTTAAGTTTCTGCCCAGTGAGTGAATGGTTAAGTTTGATACAGTTTTTTTTATCTTATTATTATTATTATTATTATTACTGGCATATTATTGAATAAAGCTGTGATTTGAAAAAAAATTATCGATTTTTGTATCCCCCCCACATCTCTCCAGTGGAGTTATATTGTTGTCCGTCTGTCCATATTGCCGGGGTGGGAGCTGGTCGAATGGTTTAATGTGTATGCATTAGATCAAAATGTCTGTCTCTCATTGAGTCAAGTGGCATGGTTTTGATTCCCTGCTTGTACATGACAAGAAGAAAGGTCGCCTTACCAACTTCTTTTTCTTTCTGTCCATATTGCTTATACGCCAACGGAGTGGTTTGGCTTGTAATGTCATCCGTCTGTCCATATTGCCGGGACAGGGGCTTGTCGAATGGTTTAACGTGTATGCATTAGATCGTAATGTTTGTCTGTCGTTGAATCAAGTGGCATGGTTTCGATTCCCTGCTTGTACGTGACAGGAAGTAGGGTCCCCTTTCCAACCTCTCTTTCTTTCTGTCCATATTGCTTATACGCCAACGGAGTGGTTTTGGCTTGTAATAACAAGGAACTCCCAACAGAATTCTGGATAAATCATTTCAAAGAAATATTGCATTTCACAAGGTGGAATTGAGCCATGGCCACTATAGTATTAAATTGGGTTCATCAGTCTGTCCATCTGAACGGGGTTGGGTGGTCGAATGTGCACTAGATAGCAAGCTCTGTCATTAAGTCAAGCGGCATGGTTTCGATTCCTTGATTGTACATGACAAGGAGTAAGCTCACCTACCACAGACCCCTACGGGCAAACGAATGATTGAAATAAAATTGAATCATGGGTTTATCTAAGTGGACCTTAAACTCCATTTCTCTATGTCTCTCTCTCTGTCCATCACACTTTTGGGACACTTATATTACGCAATATAATAGATCATTTATCTACCGGTAGATTATAGACCAGGTTATATTAAATTTTGTGCTGCGTAATGATAACAATACCTTGTTGATCTGTTTATCATTTTAATTACCTGTTGACCTACTTATATCTCAACATACAGGTAAAATATTATTACCACCTTCTATATTTCACGTTAAAGAGGCATCATCACGTTCAACAACAATCGGATTAAAATACAGATCTATATTTCGTTTTGTTTTTTTTATACTTTCAATGGCCTACACTACATGAAGATCTGACCAGTTGTACTAGAGGGTCACGTCAGGGGTTATACAAGTGGCTTTTGAACCTATGACGTCAGACATTGATTAATCAATCGGCGTTGACAATTCTAGTGGTTTACCAACAGTTCCCTGCAGAGCAGCCAAGAACTCGCCAAAACAGATGGTTTCACTGGCTTATCCATCATATCAACCAAAACACCAGTAATATAACAACTCTTTCAGATCCTAGTGTTGTGAAAACAATTAAACCGAAATTTTGAACTATAAAAAACGAAACAAAATAGGATCTGTGTTTTAACCAGATTGGTTCAACAAGAAATAAACTTAATTTTAAACATCTGTTTAATGATCACTAACCAAGAGGTACCCATTTTGATCCTGATATTATCCTTGATTTTTCTGCATTCTTACGATCTTGAGTTTGTTTCCAGTGTTGGTTGTGTATTGCAGGATGAAGGCCCTGGCAAGTAACAGCATTTAGTCAATTGGGATGGGACCAAAAATTGTGGTCAGCATGTGTCAGAGGCCCTCGAGTCCCAAGTCGTGGCACCTCAAGTTCGAGTCGAGTCCCAAGTAGCTGACTTTAGCACCAAGTCGAGTTCCATTCAAGTCACCAGTTCATCAAATGAGTTCGCAATTCATGGTGTATAAGGTGAGTTTTAGTTACATCACCTCGCCGCGACTCGAGTACTAAGCTCTATCAATTCGTGAGTCGTCAAATATTTCAAATCAAAGCGCAAGTTGGGTCACTGATGCGACTTATGCAGGCTACATGTTGGCGTGCACATAAAAGAACCCTTGGCAGTTAGAATCAATGAAGAGTTGGCAGAAACACTGCTGTCTGGACAAATTGTCTTTAATATCACTCATCTTCATTAGTCTGAACAGTTAGTAGGACTTTAAACCGCATTTCAGTTATTAGATCTGTTGGCCCTTTAAGGATGTCATGATAACTGGTTTAAAAGGTCAGACAGTTGTATTGATCTTTGACATGTGAACAAACCTGTTGATAAACAATCTACCTGTACCCAGTACACACCTAGACTAAGTTCAGATTAAAATAGCAATGTTGTTATTTATCTATGAAAACCAACCACTTCTAGTCTTTGTATAGTTTAAAACATGCACAATTATGGGTATCCGCGTGAGCAGCGATTAGAATAGAATTATTGTTTTATCTATCAACCTCTCTGTCTAACGCAATTTGACATCAGTCTTGGTTTAATGTCAAGAGTTTGAAATTAATTTTATCCAAATCTTTTCTCAGATAAGTCTTAAAGTAACAATATTATTATTAATCTATGAAAAACAACCACTTTCAGTCTTTGTAGAGAGAGAAAGAGAGAGAGGGTTTAATATCCACTCGACACAAACTAGGTCATTTTGGGACTAACACATGGTTCAATTTTATTTCAATAATTCGCTTGCGTGTAGGTGTCTTGAGCAGTGGGAGGAAACCCGAGGACCTGGAAAAAACTCACGAAGTTGGACAGGCGACCCTACTAATTGTCACGTGTCACGTACAACCGGGGAATCGAAACCACGCCAGTTGACTCAATGACAGACCTTATGATACAACGCACACTTGCTAACCATTCGGCCATATTCAACCCCCTAGTACATGCAAGCTGTGGCAAAGGACACACAGAATGAAATGGGATGGGGTTGAAATTATCATCAACATGACACTTCCATCGTTTTGAGACCAAAATTTTTATTGCAATGTGAGGGCAATAACTTTGCCTGGATAGTGGCGCTTCTAAGTAAACTTCTTAGAATTCCATCTGCCACAGGGTCTTTTATGTGCACACCAATATATACCTGGCTGGACCTGTTTTTTTTATCCCATCTGAATGACTATGTATACTTTTCTTGTTGGCCCTGCATGCACCGCCCCCGACAAATGTGAACCGGGCTTGAAAAAAAATCCTGAAAGTTCTTCTCTGTTCACGCTGGGATTCAAACCTTGAAATGGGGTTTAACGTCCGACTGGTTTGCTCCAACTAGGCTAATGAGGATGGACATATGTCATTACAGTGTGCAATGAGGGAAATTTCGTCTGGGCAGCGGCGTTACAGCCTACTATCGAATTCCAACTGCCAAGAGTTCTTTTACGTGTACGCCAATGTGTACACAAGACCTCGGTCTTCCGTCCCTCCACGAACGACTATACATTGTCCCTTGCCAGGCCCTCTGTCCTGTACCAATGACATGGGGAAGCACAATTCGAACCTGGAACATTGTAGTCAAGATGCGAGTGCCCTACTGATTTGACATACACAGATCTGTATTTGTTGAACAAATAATAATAATATATATTATTTACCGTCAATTATATGAACATCGATCTCAATAGGCGGTACAACATAAAGTGAAAAACAACAACCTACAAATTTTTTGTCAACAAAAATACTATATTTATTTACAATAAAGCACAAGTTACAAATCTGTATGAAAAGAAATTGTCACTTACGATATAAAAACTTTTATTTTCACAAAATTTCTACATGCAGAGTAATCAAGGAATCAGAGGGTGTTGTGAGTGTGAGAGCTGTTACCCGTTTACCCCACAAACATTTGCATCCATAGGATATGCTCCTTTACCCATTCCACTTAAAACCTCACATAAATTCAGGTGTTTTTCAGAGTCAGAGTTTTTCCCCTGTTCATGAACAAAACAGGTGTGTTCCTTCACCTTGCCCAATCTATTGCACACAACATGTTCCATTCGTCAAAAAAGTGAATTCAAAGCTTTTTGTCATAAATCTAGGTTTAAATAAAGTTTCTTGGACTTAATCCATACTGATTATGAATAATAAGAAAAATTGGGTTTAACGTCGACTCAACAGAAAAATAGGTCATTTCAGGACTAACATATGGTGATTACAATAATTTGTGTTGGAGTCTCAAGATATGGGAGGAAAATCAACGAGGTTCCTCGTTACCTGCAAACTTAGGATTGACACCATGCCACTTAACTCCATGAAAAACATTGTGACCCAAATCGCACGGTCATCAAAAGGATTTTGTAAATTATTTAAAACTCACTTATTGAGATTTCAGCACAAATAAACATTGCCATATACACATTAATAATCCTTATAATTTAAACAAACACCTACTGTTGTTTAGATGTAAATAAAAGATTTAATTTAGTTTTATTAAAAAAGAGAGAGAAATAGGGTTTAAAATCTACTTGACACAAACCAGGTCATTTCAGGACTAACATATGGTTCAATTTTATTTCAATAAAATCACTTGCGCGTAGGGGTCTTTTAGCAGTGGGAGGAAACCGGAGGACCCGGAGAAAACCCACGAGGTTGGACAGGTGACCCTACTCCTTGTCACTTACAACCGGAGAATCGAAACCAAGCCATTTGACTCCAATGATAGATCTTATGATACCCCGCTATTAAAAAAGAAGACAATAAAATAATGTGGAGATATATAGAGATTAACAGATTATTTTACAATAGTAAACTAACCGACATCTTAAAGAAACAATATTAGTATTTCTAGTGTTTTGGTTTTTACATAAATAAATTAATTAAAACACATTATACATCTTCTGTGCAGCCTCATCCTACATACCTATAATAGACTAAACATCATTAGATTGGTTGATTGTTCTTTGTGAATCATAACTATGTCAAAATTTGTAAGGAGAGAGAGAGAAATGGGGTTTAAAGTCCACTTGACACAAACTATGTCATTTCAGGACTAACATATGGTTTTAATTTTATTTTAATAATTCCCTTGCGCATAGGGGTCTTTAGCAGCGGGAGGAAACCGGAGGACCCGGAGAAAACCCACGAGGTTGGACAGGCAACCCTACTCCTTGTCACGTACAACTGGGGATTCGAAGCCACGCCAGTCAAAATTTGTATGGAAACATACTTTATTTATATTGTTTGGCATTCAGGTTTTCTTTTGCATTACCAATAGGAGAGAGAGAGAGAGAAATGGAGTTTAACGTCCACTCTACACAAACTAGGTCATTTCGGGACTAACATATGGTTTAATTTTATTTCAATCATTTGCTTGCGCGTAGGGGTCTTTAGCAGTGGGAGGAAACCGGAGGACCCGGAGAAAACCCAAGAGGTTGGACAGTCGAGCCTACTCCTTGTCACGTACAAACCGGGGATTCGAAACCACGCCAGTTGACTCAATGACAGACTTTATGATACAGCATGCACACGCTAACCATTCAGCCATCCCCCCCCCCCCCAGCTCAATAGGTGTAGAAAAATAGGAAGTTAAAATCCATTTCATTTCATTTTTTTTGGCATTAGATGAATGAATGAAATGAAGTTTGATGTCCTACTTTTCTGCACCAACTGGGCTAATAATGATGGGTTCACGAAACAATCCTTGACTGATCTGACGATGTTCACTCAATCATGTGCTATACATGAGGCATGTAGAATATGGTTGTAAAATCGTGCTGTATATCATAATATATACTTGCTGTATATAACATGATAAAATATTGATATATAATAACGGCACTTGAGTGCTGAAATGTAATATATAAGGTGACGAGTGCAGAAAAACTAGAATTTATTTTAACTTAATGGTTGATGTGTGTACAAAGTTCCATAAATATATCTTGAACAGTTTATGAGATATGATCCGGAATAAAAATTGTATACCCAGAATAAAAATTGTATACCAAAAACAAAGTCAGATTTGTTTCTATGGAAACACAAAATAACAAAACAGACACATAAACTTATGTCAGGTTAAAATTTGTCAGGAATATTTTTATCAACCCAGGGCGTATTCTCAGAAAAGTCCAAATTACCATCATCCTAAGTTTGTTTGAAGCAAAAATGGAAACGACAGCGTGGATAATTGTATCTTATATACTTTTTTTATAAAGTTTTAAGATCATATCGATTTTTCTGACAATAGTCCCATGGGTTTTAAGGATACATCAAAATAAATAACATAGTTATGATGAAGTTTCAATAAGTATTAACTGTTTGATGTGCAACACTTTAACTAAAATTAAAATTTATTTGCATGTTGTTTATGAAAATTATGCATTATATCAGTGATTCTCAACCAGTGTGCCGCAGAATTTTGAACGGCACACTAAGAAAATGTGAAAACCCATGTGATCCCAATTGAGTATTCACTGGTGTCTACTGATAAGTTCATAGCTGTGTTTTTCTGTATTTAGTTTGAGTCATTCTGTGTCTATGACTAGTCTATGTCTACGGTTGTATGCCGTCTGACTTATGATGTTTTTATTTTGCAAAATTACACTAGTTTTCATACATATCTAGCCACGTGTGCCGCTATTTTTTCATGCGTTACAAGGTGTGCCATTGGCAAAAAAGGTTGAGAACCACTGCATTATATGAAAGATGTTTATTAATATATTTGTGAAGATAGAATAGAGTCAGAATTGAGTCAGATCTACAAAAGGTACAAAATTTTATAATTAATAAAACACCTATATCTAATTCATTCTGTAATATTCAATAACAAAAAATATTATTTTACTAAAATATACAAATATGTAACGTAGGATGTACAATAACTAAAGTCTTCAAAATTAAAATCATCAATATTGAAAATAGTTTATCTCTATTTGAAAACATGATATTGATACTTCAGAAATAAGGCCACACAAAGAAAAAATATTCTGATTCTAAGACAATCTGAGAACCAAAATATTTTTTTCAATATGGCCTAAACTTCTGCTTTATCTACAAAGATACCCCATTAAAAGTTTTGGAAACAAAATTTTATTCATCAACTAAACAATTTAATTGCAGAGATAATTTCTGACGATAAAGCACGTTCCCTACTGAATAAGAAAACATTTCCACCTATCATTATACTGGTAGTTTCTACTCACTCCATATTTTGATATCAGGATCGACACAATGTTCTAGACTCTCAGGTGGGCAGGTCAATATCAAAGAATGACACATCTGTATTTTAATGACATAGAATTAAATAATTTTGCTATTGGCAGCATAGAAGAGTATACGATCTATTGTGGCAGTTTCTAAGAAAAGTTCTTGTTTTTTTTTTCTAAAATCTTACGCATTGTGTCGTCTATCATGTTTATTGGAAAAAAAA
The DNA here is from genome assembly GCF_932274485.2 of Patella vulgata. Classification (NCBI taxonomy): domain Eukaryota; kingdom Metazoa; phylum Mollusca; class Gastropoda; family Patellidae; genus Patella; species Patella vulgata. The sequence continues at coordinate 11,231,904 of NC_065883.2, forward strand.
TCCTGATTTTAAAGAATACTCACAGTTCAAAAATAGGATTCACTAAAATAAAACACAACTTTAACAACATACAGGAGATCAAATTATTATTATTATTATACATGGACATATTTATTGTGATATTTTTACAATACCGGGTATCAAAATAAAATTGGCAATTTCTCAATTAGGACTAGCAATGTGTTCAATTCAACAAAGGTTTAAGTGCACCATTGCCAATCACTCACATGGAATTAATGCCACTGACCGTCATTAGAGGGGTTATGAAATCCCCTGCAAGAGTTGAATCTCTGAAAGGTATGCAAGTCTAAAAATGGTTTAAATCCTTTCAGTATTAACAAAGATAGGAAAAATTCACAATATTCGGCATCTTCTGCATAAGACATAAAGAAGCCAGTGCCAGTTGGATAAAATCTCTGATGGGCCTCTTTTTAATCTGATTGAATCTATGTGCAGAGATTATCAATTTAAATAAATTTTAACATGATTTAAGCCCTGAAATATTAGATATTGCCCGAAAAATACAACTGATGAGCAGTGGCCTTAATTAGGACTAGCAATTGTGTTCACCATTGGAAATCACTCACAGGTAACTAAGAGTAACAAGGATCAATTACAGCTAGAATACTATTAAAGCTTAAGTTCTCCATTTATTATTAAACTCCATTACATAAATATATGATATACGTCAATTTAAATTATGATTATCTGAATATAAAACAAGTACAATAGTACTTTATGGACCAGGAACTGAACATCGTGGCCATCTTGGAATTTTGACGTTTTATCAAAAATTGAAGTCAATCAATTGATGCACAATTGTCCAACAACAAGGATGACAAGTATCATATCGCAGCCATCTTGGAATTGTTATGTCATATCAACAATCAAAATCAATCAATTGATGCTCAATTGTCCATGGAACAAGAATTTCAAGTATCATATCGCAACCATCTTGGAATTGTGAAGTCAAATCAATAACCAACTTCAATCCGTTGAAGCACAATTGTCCGAGGAATAAGGATGCTAAGTTTCATGTCAATCATACTTGAATCTGTCGGAGCCTTAGGCTTTTTTCCAAGAGCGTTGTCCCCAAGAAGAACAACAAGATGAGTAGTGCTTGGAGCCCTGTTCCTGGTCCCCCAAAAAGATCAAATATAATCCATAGAGCCAATATCGCCATATCAACTGAATTAACGACCCTGCAATATTTTTGGAAATTCTTGAAGTCTGAGGCAGATTTATTAATGATATAATTTAAAATACATGTTCTTATGTACCGGTATCATATTGATAAAGCTGTGTGACAAAGGGTGTTTGAAATATTGGGATTTCTATTTCAGAATTAATTTCATGTCTCGAATATGGTAAGTGCAGGGGTATTGCACTACAAACAATTAGTGGCAACTACCAAAGCCAATCCAATGTAATTTCAGAGTGCAAAGAATGTTGGAATACTGAGATTTCTATTCAGAATTTTAGAAATGATATCATGTCTGCGGAAACTATGAAGGCCAAACGAAGGGGTTTGGAATACTAGGATTTTAGAATTTCTCAAATGATTTCATATCTACTCGTACTATTACTAGTGGAAACTACGAAAGGCCAAAGATACCAAACTAATTAATTTCTAGTTCTTTGGAGTCTTAATGAACTGATTTGGCCTAGTAACATTATTGTTTGATTGAATGCAATGATTGATGATTATATGATACAAGATGATTCTATGATACAATAACTTGGTATAACCATTGTCTATAACAACCATTCGCTGTTAATACAGTGAAACCTCACTAACAAGACCAGTCAAAGGGTCTTAATAATAGTGGAGCTATCTTTATATTGAATTTCAGAACACAGATTTGAGACATTCTTTTAAAATACAGTTGTATAAGTGAGTGGGCTGAGGTGCTCATTGACAACAACTTCACTATATCTCACTTCGAAAATTGAACATTTTTTCAGCGATGGCACACCACTATGAAGGACCTCTGAAGACTGTGTGTGTCCCATCTCCGTATTCGATAATTCAAACCTGAAATACGCTACCTGTCACAAACAGTGTCTGGTATAAATTCCAGGCTTGTTGATAATGGTTACAAAACTCACCTGAAAACTAAATTTGGGGTTGACCAGACTAAGAGAATCACATCTAGGATATTATCACTAATGTCAAATAATCCCAATTATATCACACCCAGGCAGACTAGCTATGGCATTAATATTAATGTCAAATGATCCCAATTCTATCACACCCAGGCAGACTAGCTATGACATTAATATTAATGTCAAATGAACCACTGTTCTATCACATCCAGGCAGACTAGCTATGACATTAATATTAATGTCAAATGAACCACCATTCTATCAAATCCAGGCAGACTAGCAATGACATTAATATTAATGTCAAATGAACCACCATTCTATCAAATCCGAGTGGCCTTAGAGAGAGAGAAATGGGGTTTAACGTCCACTCAACACAAACTAGGTCATTTCAGGACTAATATATGGTTTAATTTTATTTCAATAATTCGCTTGCACATAGGGGTCTTTAGCAGTGAGAGGAAACTGGAGGACCCGGAGAAAACCCACGAGGTTGGAGAGTGGCCTTAGAATACTTAGCACTGATAGCTATAAACCATGGTTATATCAAGTTAATGATAATGTTCAATAATTAAATGATAATTATACAATACATTGATCAGAATTGAATTAAGAACAGCAACACAATAACAATACCATTTATGATAAAGTCTATTCTTAACATAAATAATGATAAAACATGATTTTAAAGTGACAGTCCCTCCATAAAAAAAACTGACCATAAATAATTGCCATCTTTCAACAGTTTAATGACTTGTTACAAATACCATATTTATTATATACTATATTGACACTTAAATTGTGTTCGGCTGAAGTGAATCTGATCAAATCGGAATTCATTTTTTATTTTAATTTTATCAAATCGGAATTCATTTTTTATTTTAATTTTACTTCTAATAATTATATTTCTCCACTTTCTGAATATAATGCATGAAGCTGAACTTTTAGATGAAAAATATCAACATGCTGAATATATAAAATAAAGAAATCTAATTTTGGATATTGACCAATCAAACACACTTTCATAATTTCTTTTGAACTAGTTCAATACAGAAACGTTCAAAATGCATTATGTAAGATTTAGATAAAGGGCTGGTCGTTTGTTGCCATAATAGTTCCAAAATGGATAATTCAAAATTTCATTCAAATTACTTTATTCTGAGCAAAGTTTTAACATAGATTGTTTATTATCGTAGCAACATTATTGCTCCATTTTTAAATTAAATCATTAAATAGCTATCGTATTTCTATATGTTTACATCTGCACCATCCAATGTTCTAGAGAGTTGACAATAGGCTTGTCAGGTGAACAACATTTGAAGCCAAAATAAAAACCTACAATAGGCAGATTTAGCTCTTTCTTGAATAAAGTACCTTTAATACAACACCCGAGAACGGTATTTACCAACAGTAACAATTACAGCACCACAATTACTTTATTAATAATCATTTTTAAATAGCTTTTATCAATAAAATTTTTTAAAGAGCCATTCATTGTTTTATTAATAAACATTTTTAAAGAGCCATTCATTGTTTTATTAAGTAGTTGTAGTAATCAGGAGACTGTCACTTTAAATTAACAATTACGCTAGTAACAAGTTTGTATACGCTAACAATATGTATTAAATAATATTCTTGATTAACCAGTCTATAATTACCAGCACAATGGTCTAAAAATAAGAATTGACTTTTGAGATATCTTTGAATATCAAGTCACACCTTAGTGCCTCTCATTCACCAAACAAAATATCTGCAGTTGCCATACACTTAGATAAAATTTCCAACTTGTATAAAATACAATAAATAATTTGCAATTGAAAGATTACTTCGATCCATTTACCCAAATTACTTCACAGATATTGCATTTTATGCATTAAGAGTAATTTTTAAACTAGATTGAAAAAGACTTTGGCTCTGAAATTCTGCCAAGTTGACAAGTATTTCTAGTGCTCCATGAATGCCATCAGCAGGAAAGACTGGGTTATCGAGACTACATGAAATGATTGCCATGGTATAATATATATATATATATATCACACACTCACTGATTACATTGGATCATTTAATAAAGATTTAAACTTCTCCAAGGAATGTACAGATTTAGACAAACTGAAAGTAGAAATACACAAAATTCATTAATTCATTTATTGTAATAAAAACAGAAACTTTAATTATCCATGGTTGACTTAAGTGAAAAGTTTGATCGCATACTACATAAACATTACATGAGAGAGAGAGAGAGAGAGAGAAATGGGGTTTAACATCCACCCGACACAGACTATGTCATTTCGGAACTAACATATGGTTAAATTTTATTTCAATAATTCGCTTGTGCGTAGGGGTCTTTAGCAGTGGGAGGAAAGCAGAGGACCCAGAGAAAACCCATGAGGTTGGACAGGCAACTCTACTCCTTGTCACGTACAGTAATGCATAAATGACAGGGCTGGTAAAATACTTTAAGACAACAGCATTCTCATTGGCTAAAAATTAATTAGAATTTTAACTCTCAGCCAATGAAAATTCTGAATCCTTAAAAAATTTTGTGAATAAGACCTCTGGCCATAAAATCTAATCTACAAAAAAACTTACCGTCCGAAGGCATTAAATAGTGTAAATATTTCAGATCTGGTCAGCTGGAATTGTTTTTTATGATGAGCATTGACTGTAGAATCTGGTCCAACATCGTCACCAGAAAATAAAATTTTTAAAGCTGTACCCATACCTTGCGTCTGTAAAATAATGGATGAATAAAATTTATGTTTTTTTTTTAAAAGATCCATTGAAAAAACAATGAAATGGGGTTTAATTTCTTACTCTTCCTTGCCATATCCCGAGTTCTCAAAGCATCCTCAAACTTAAGTTAAGAATTTAATCAATTTCAATCAATGTTTATGAGAAATATCTTTGATCCAGAAACACAAAACTTTGCACATAGTTTCTTATTGATGTATTTGATACATTAAAACAACAAAAGTTTTATAAAGGGCTATATTTTAGTTACCGGTAAAATAAAGCAGACAATTTTGAGTAAATTCTTAACTCAAATCTGAGAATGCTTTGTGAACTCGGGGCCAGGTTCTCGGTCCTGCACCACCGACAAGGAGAAACCTGTCAGGGAGAGAGAGAGAGAGAGAAATGTGTGAGAGAGAGAGAGAGAGAGAGAAATGAGGTTTAACGTCCACTCACACAAACTAGGTCATTTCGGGACTAACATATGGTTTGATTTTATTTCAATAATTCGCTTGCACGTAGGGGTCTTTAGCAGTGGGAGGAAACTGAAGGACCCAGAGAAAACCCACGAGGTTAGACAGGACAAATAAAAAGAAGAAATAAATGATAATGTTTTACCTGAAGTTTACCCCAGAGTTTACATTTATCACAGCCAACACAATCCATAATTCTCGATACATTACGGAAATGATTACGGAATTCCTCCTGAAATATAATCAGAATAATCAACGTTTAGGCCTTTTTTCTTGCGTTTTGTATTTCAAAACTACACATAAACTACACATTAATAAAGAAATACATAAGATTTGGAGAGAATGACAAGAGATAGATAAAAGTAGAAGCCTTGAAATAAGGCACCGGTTACAGACATTGTAAGGCCCTACCTATCTGGTGTCTCTCATATAGACTGGAACAGATCTGTTTTTAATGATTTACAATAACACCTATCCAACACAAACTTCAATATCTAAGCTACAATCATTATTTACAGGTCTGTTGGAGAAATGTTTTTTAAGACACACTCCCGAGAACATTGATAGGCCTACACATTATATTTTTTATTCCAAAAAGTATCTTACAGGAAAGTGGGCTGAAAAATCACAAAGATTCTTCTCAGCCTATGCCAATCTGATTGAAATACAGATTTATATTTCATTTCATTTTTTTCATACTTTTGATTGACTCCATACTAGGTCACGTCAGCGGTCATACCAGAGGCTTTTGAGCCCATGACATCAGCGTTGATGTTTCTAAGAGGGATGCCCACAGTTTTGTGCACCGTACGGCAAGAACTCACTGTAACAGACCGTTTCATTGGCTAATCCCTCATGTCATCCAGAATGTGGGTTATATAACAAGTCTTCCAGATCCTAGTGTAGTAAAGACAAGTAAAACTAACTTTTTGAACTATAAAAAACGAAACGAAATAGGATCTGTGTTTTAATCAGATTGAGTCTATGCAGGAAATTATTGGATGAAATGGTAGTTATTAATAGAAATAGAAAATGAACCATAATTTAGTGTTACCTTGAGTAATTTGGCCTCAACAGGGTTTCCAGCAAATAATTTACTTTCATCAAATTGATCTGGAAAAGATCTGAAAGAAAGAAAACTTTGTTTTAAGTTTTATAATAATACTACTTCTGTGCTTGGAAACATTGGTATAAAATCTTTGTAAGACATTACGGGGATAATCGATTGAAATTCTGGAATTGGATACTCTCAATCCCCAAAATATTGACAATCAAGTGAAAGGGGGATTTCGTGCTACAACGCATGCATCAACTGCATCAGAAAATATCTCAACTAACCATATTTGTTGTGTTTCATTTCGTCACGATTCTACTCACACCACCTCAGAACTGTAAAAGGACTTAATTCATTGTCATTCGATTTCAATTTTGTCAATTTGGGCTGATATTCGAGCATCCCCTACCAATTTCTATTGAATATTTCACAGTCCATGAAAATTGGAAGGGGAGTAACTCTTTTGCCATATCTGCTTGTCACATGACTCTACCTGTGCAAAATTTTATGAGATATGGGAATTAAAATAGCATGGATCCAAATGCTGTTTCATTTAGGTTTATTTAATGTCAATTATTCAAGAAAAATATAAGAACTGCAACTCTATTATAAAAGAAGAAAATAAGAGAATAATTCTGATAAATGTGTGGCGTAAATTTACAATATTACTTACTTAATGATAGATAATACATCTTTAATACCCTCTTTTAAACTTAGATCTTCTTCTGTATCACCCGTAAAAAAATCTTCCTGTAATATTTAAACAATTACTTAATTCCTGCCTGGAATCAATGATATTAGTTCTACCTGACAAAATGTCTGGCAATAATCAACTAGTACCTGATGACAATTTGAACTTTGTATCAGACATGTATTAATAATATCATTAAAATCACTGACAGACACCTGAGAGATTGTGTCTGTGTCAATGTTTGTGACAGATACCTGAGAGATTGTGCTTGTGTCAATGTTTGTGACAGACACCCAAGAGATTGTGCTTGTGTCAATGTTTGTGACAGACACCTGAGGGATTATGCTTGCGTCAATGTTTGTGACAGATATCTTATTTCCAGGCTTGTCTCTGACATTTTAAATTCTGGCAAACTACAATATTGTGAAAGTTGAATCTCTAATATGGAGATTATCTTCCACTGATCTTTTGATTTTGTTATCTTAATAAAATGTCAAATAATCAGTCAGACTACATTTAAGTTGTGAATAATCAGATATATCCGAGAATATTTGACCTCCGCTTTCTTTTCCGTGCCAGACACTCCATCCTCCCAACACTAAAATGGGAATCCAGGCTACTGCAATCAAAATAGTAGTAGGCTCTAAAAACAGATAAAATTTTTAATATTTTTTTAAAATAATATGTGTCTTACTTGTTCTAAGTATGGTGCTGCTTTGGCTAATGCTCTTAATTCTACTAAGTAGGTAAAAAATAAATTTTTTAAACGCTGTGGTCCTGCTCCAGATGTGGTTTTAGGATCAAAACGTTTTTTAAACTCCTCTATATTCGGTTCCCATTTTCCAACATCACCGTAGCCAATATTATTTCCTGAAATAGTCACAAGAGTTTGTTTTTTTATTTAGAATATGTATATCTTTCCGTGTCGGTATGATTCGTAATACTTTGGGCGCTATTGACAAAAAATACTCTTGTCGTTTTTGTCAGTGATAAGTAGTACGCCCAAAATTGACATTTATAAGTAGAGTATCAATAAGTTGTTTCTGATCAAGCCACATTAGTATCAAGTGAAAATAGGTTAGGTTTTATTGACAAAAGAAACACTGCACAGTTCTTGTTGGAGTGAGAGAGAGAGAGAGAGAGAGATAGAGAGAGAGGGGGTTTAATAACCACTCAACACAAACTAGGCCATTTAAATTTCATTTCAACAATTTGCTTGAACACAGGCGAGGGGTCTTTAACAGTTGGAGGAAACCGGAAGTAACCCATAAGGATGGACAGGCAACCCTACTCCTTGTCATGCTGAAGCGGGGAATCGAAACCACGCCACATGTTTAACCACTAGACCACCCAATCGCTACTTTACTCAACGATAAGACTTTATGATCTAAATCGCATACTTTAAACAACTCAACATACATTCGACACACTCTAGGTCATTTCGGGACCAACATATGGTTCAATTTTTTATTTCAATAATTCGCTTGCGAGTAGGGCTCTTTAGCAGTGTGAGGAAACCGGAGGACCCAGAGAAAACCCACGAGTTAGGACATACAACGCTACTTACGCCAGTTGACTCAATGACAGACCTTATGATACAATGCACCGCACACGCTAACCATTCAGCCATCCAACCCCCTCACAAACCTACGGATAGGACACAATATACAGAGACCATAAACCAACGGACATATCAGATCAAGTGAATGGATCCAGGGGCTAGTTATAAGCATCCACTGCTATATAACGGACATATCAGATCAAGTGCATGGATCCAGGGGCTAGTTATAAGCATCCACTGCTATATAACGGACATATCAGATCAAGTGAATGGATCCAGGGGCTAGTTATAAGCATCTACTGCTATATAACGGACATATCAGATCAAGTGCATGGATCCAGGGGCTAGTTGTAAGCATCCACAGCTATATAACGCACATATCAGACCAAGTGAATGGATCCAGGGGCTAGTTATAAGCATCCACTGCTATATAACGGACATATCAGATCAAGTGAAGGGATCCAGGGGCTAGTCGTAAGCATCCACAGCTATATAACGGACATATCAGATCAAGTGCATGGATCCAGGGGCTAGTTGTAAACATCCACTGCTATATAACGGATATATTTACCTTGAAAGAGATAATCATAACATAAATGTATGTTGATACTGGTATGTAATCCTGATATTAAACGATGAAATGTTCTTTTCTCTAGACATAAAGCTGAAATATAATAATATACAATTAAATATACGACCTTACGCCTTACATAATAGAATCGATATGAATACATCTCTTTAAAATATTCATGAAATATACATACACAGAAAATATAAAAAATATAAAACACTAAGTTTATTCATTTAATGAAGAGCAAGAAAACTAAATCTATATCCAAGCGTTCTTCCAAGGGCTTCCACTTCACTGTCATATTTCTCCTTCATTTTAAAGTTTTCTCTTTCTGGCTTCACTGTAAACTGTGTTATAAAATCTCATTCTATCAGATACTTTCTCTTGAACAAATAACTTAATTATACAAGCAAAACCGACTGAAACAATGGTTTTATTCACTCTAGATGCATGTAAAAGTCTTATTTTGAATTTTATCCTTGGCTGGTGATCTGCCTCACCTGTGCAGAACATGTGTTTAATTCTATAAGTAAGGTATGAATGTACAAAACTTGACAATAACACCTATATACCAATATATCTCATAGAGTAAGGATAGAGTAAGACAGAGCTAAAAGAAAGATCAGAACTTTACAAAGAAAGAACAAAAGATGCAGTTTAGTTTTCCTTGAAGCTTGTGCAAAGGATAAGAGTTGTCTCCCTGAAAAATCCAAAATGTAGAGGGACCTTCGGTTGCACGGATTTTCGTACCATTTACATCCAATGGAATTTGGTTCAGACTATGGTCTTGACTATCCAAATCATACAAAAGAGCATGTTAATTTCAAGATGGCGGATAAGATAGTCACATGAGTAAATTTGAATAAAAAATAGGAAATTTGCCAGATGGACCCAGTGATTTAATAAAATTCCTTAAAATCATTTCTTCATCACCATTGTCGAAAAACAAGTTTCAAAATTGAGTGGATACGAGACGGTCGTACTATGGGTGTCACCATATTGAAAAGACGATGGTCTGGACCATTTGCTGTTTGGATATTAGTTCCGACCATAATCTACATCCGAAGGTCGTCAAGGTTACAAATTACCAAAAGAGATGAAACAGTTATGGCTATTATTGGAGTTGGCAACTGCTTCACAGATGAAAGAGATGGATCTGGGTCAAAACATCTTCACAATTTCAAGTATAAAAAGATTTATGAAACATTGAAACATGACTTAATATAGTTGTTTGTGTGAACTCAAGGCTTTTGTCTGACAAGACCAGGAATAATTATTAGGTGTCAGCTAGGCCGGATTAAGGCATGAGATTTAGGGGCTGCAGGAGATCCTCTCAATCAATACCTGTAGCCCTACAAAAATATTAATCCAGACCTGTGTGTCATTATGTAGTTTTTAGACCAACAACTATGCTAGCCATGAGTGAAAAAATATTCTTTTTATACTTGACGATATGAAGATGGTTGATGAGATGAGGTTTAGTTTCAATTTGATTAAAACACAGATCCTATTTCCTTTTGTTTTACTTGTCTTAACTACACTCGGATCTGGAAGAGTTGTTAAATAACCTGCATTCTGGTTGATGAGAGGGATTAGCCAATCAAATGGTCTGTTGAGTCGAGTTCTTAAAGTACAGTGTGCAGAACCATGGGTAGACATTCACAGCGATAGAAAACATCTCAAAACAAAATTTGTATTTACGATTACCCACTTAAAACACCGACATTGATTGGTTAATTGAATGACTAATGTCATGGGGTCAAAATTTGCTTGTATGGGCTCTGACGCAACCTCCCACTACAACTGATAAGATCTCCATGTATCGGAGACCATCGACAGTATTAATATGAATTGAAATTTAGATCTGTATTTTAATCAGATTGGTTATAGTCTTTTCATCCACAGGTTTTAAATACAGTCATTGGATATATCTAATCCGTCTAATAATAAACACTATGCCGAGTTCTATTCTTGCCCTAACTGTTTCTCTTGTAGTCTTGATTGTTCTAGCCAAAATCGTCACTGCTTTGAGTACAACTAGTGAGCAACCCTGGCATGTGTTCTAAATAATAAATCTACAACTTCTTTTTATATGGCCTCTTCACGAGAGGAAGTGACCCATATGTTGTTGTATTCTTACATCTTTGCATCAGTCAGTCCTTAGTTTATCCCAGATGCCCCCCCCCCCCTGGAGAGAGAGAGACATGGGGTTTAACGTCCACGCAACATAAACTAGGTCATTTCAGGACTAACATATGTTTTTTTAAAATTTTATTTCAATAATTCGCTTGCGCGTAGGGGTCTTTAGCAGTGGGAGGAAACCGGGCCCCTCCTGCTGTTGGAAAGGTATGACTATTAACACCAATATAGAGAATTCATGCCAGATTGTCAAGACTCAAGACCAATATTCATTGTAGTCAAAGCAAAGACAATTTCTACTGGAGCAATCAAGACTATATATCCAATCAAATATAACATTGTAGGTATTTCTATTTAATTCTAACAACTAACAGTTTCAAAAATACACATTTTAAAAAAGCAACATTTTATCTAGAACGTAATAAATGAAGAAATACTGTTGAACAAGAAGAAATTCATCTTACGGATGTAAACATTAAAAGAACCGTGTGCTGTTTAAATTGTTTGCCAGGCCTAAAAATTCACGAGCATCTCCAAATCTCATTCTATCAAAGATCTAAATCATTGATGATTCTCGTTGAAAAATATATTTTCTAACATCACTGTTTTGGGGCAAGACATTAGATTATGCCAATTTTGCGTAATTAACAGTTATTTCTATAAATATTTAATCTTTAAAGTCACTGATCTTCATTTTGAATTTTTTAGACAATATTTATTTTGGGATGACATAATCCATGCTAAAATGTTAGCAAATTGTTTTTTAACATTTAATTAAACATACATTATGCAAGAGCTAAATCTGCCCATTGCAAGTCTGTCTTTGGATCTGAAATGTTATCTAAATTATTAATCAGACATTAATTAATTTATCCAGACCATAATCAACTCTAGGAAGTCATCGCTAGAATGCGATTTTAATGGATTTGTTTACATATTGTGATGGATAATTTAACGTACAAATGATAATTGAGACTTTGTTTATTATAATACCAACGTTAGTAATGAATCAAGCCTAGCCTAAAATTGAATGGCTTATATTTCAGTTCAGAGTGAAGTAATTTGACTGAAATTTTCAGCATATTCTGTTTTCATTATTTCAATTATATCAATTTTTTAAATATTATCTATTATCTATTTTAAGTGTCAGCTCTTTATTTAATCTTACCTAATGCCCCTTTAAGAAAACAAAATATCAAAGGTAGATAATCTCCTGGTTTGGATTCTATCAGATTAAAATGAGGCCCATCAAAATATTTCAGTGAAAATCATAGGTGGAGTTCGCTTGGGTTGACAACAATATCCTATATATCGCCTTGAGTGGATGTCAAATATCTTTGTACCGGTAAATACTTAAGGGATTAGATTAAAGATGCATTATGTAACATTTCGATAAATAGATAAAGAAAAACGTATATATTGAAATTTTCATTCAAATTACTTTATTCTGGGCGAAGTTATGACTGTTTGAAGATGTAGCATAGAACATTTATTATCCTAGCAACGCTACTTGACAACTTTATTGTCCATTTTATTGTTAAATTTTTAAATCTCGCAGGTGTTCAAATCCATTTAAATCTCACCCATCCGATAATCTAGAGAGTTGATTACAGGATTATCATGTGAACAAATGTCTAAATAACAAGAAAGACCAAAGCCAAAACAAAGACCTGCAATAAGCAGATTGATTAGGTTTAACGTCCACTCGATGCAAACCAGATCATTTTGGGACTAACATATGGTTCAAATTTATTTCAATAATTCGCTTGCGCATAGTGGTCTTTAGCATAGCAGTGGGAGAAACCCAGAGGACCCAGAGAAAACCCATGATGGTTGTACTCCTTGTTGCGTACAAACGGGGAATCAAAAAGCCAAAAGAAAGACCTGCAATAGGGAGATTTATCTCTTACATAATGCATCTTTAACAATCCTTTAAATGATGACCAGAGACTTTAAACTGAGTTCCTTTTAAAGGATTGTTTATAATATAATTTGACCAGAGTCTTTAAATTGAGTTCCTCCTAAGGATTGTTTATAATATAATTTGACCAGAGATTTTAAATTGAGTTCTTTCGAAGGGATTGCTTTTATAATATAATCCTAGTGCATGTTTTGGTGAAAGGTTGTGTAATTTCTAGGCCTGTTTGGTGACATCATAATAAACATATAAACAGACATTACAAACATTTTACCTTCTATATTATTATTAACGGCTGGAATAAAATAATCCATTTAATTTACACCTCTACTAAAAATTGATATGAAATGAAATGGGGTTTAACGTCCTACTGTTCTGCTCCGAACTGGGCTAATGAAGATGGGCATACGCAATACAGTGTGCTAAGAGGGAAATTTTGACCGGACAGTGGCACTACGGCCTATTCTTATATTGAATTCCAAGTCAAGGGATCTTTTACGTGCAAGCCAATGTGTACACGAGACCTCGATTTTTTGTCCCATCCGAATGACTAGACAGACAGCTGTCCTTGTCAGGCCCTCCGTCCTGCATCACTGACAAGGGGGGACCACGCTGAAAAAAATCTGAATGAACTTTCTCAGCCAATGCAGGGATCGAACACCCGACCTCCAGGCTAGCGAGCCAGCGTCTTACCCTCTTAGCCACCATGACCCCCGACCTCTAACAATAAACATGTAAAAGCTATGCGATATCATTTTAAAAATTTGTGTCCGCTTTCAATTCTACCAGTACCCAATTAACTCTGTGAATTTTCAAATACATGTACAGGGATAATGTGATTTTTCGACACCCAGCCCTATTGATGACTGGACATTGCACATGTGAGAGAGAGTGCGAAATGGGGATTAACGCCCACTCAACAAAAACTAGGTCATTTTGGGACCAACATTTTGGGACCAACATATTGTTCAATTTTATTTCAATAATTCGCTTGTGTGTATGGGTCTTCAGCTGTGGGAGAAAACCGTAGGTCCCAGAGAAAACCCATGAGGTTGGACAGGCCACCCTACTCTTTCTCATTTGCAAGCAGGGAATTGAGACCACACCAGTTGACTTAATGACAGACCTTATGATCGAACGCGCACATATTAAACTACACAGCCACCAAACCCTCCCACCACACAGTTTGGTTGCTGATTAGCTTCTTAACTGAGGAACTTTCTTGGGCAGGCCATCCTACGCCTAGTCACGTGCAAACAGGGAATCAAAACCACACAACTTAACTCAATGACAGACCTTCTGATCTGACGGGCACGCATTAAACCATTCAGCCACCCAACCCTCCCACCACACACATCACAACAGTTTGGTTGCTGATTAGATTAAATGAGGAACTTTCTCAGGCTGAGTGGAAAGGATCTAAAAGAATATCATGTTATTTCATGTAGTCAGCAAGATGAATAACCTAACACCCATGCGACAACCACCTCCCCCCTTCCGAATAAATAACATAGATACCCGTAATATTACTGGTAGAAATGTATCAGATGTTTTTGCCAAATAGGTCATGCATAGATTTAATGAGTTACTCTATCCTACTTCCGAAAATCAACGACTTAAATATTTTCCTACTCACACACGATTCTATTTCCATGCTAGAAACACTAATTGACTGTGTATTAATACTCTTAACCATGCTGGACTAAATTACAAACATGCAAGATTCCTCTCCTAAACTAAACTTCATTTTAGGGTAACCATGGTAACTCGTGCAAGCATGCAGATAAAGTAGAATAATGTGCATTTAACAAAATCTAAACCAATAAAACTTGTAACCGTCAAAGTATGTTAAAAAGACATATGCAGTGATAAAATATACCCAGGAACAAATTGTCATTTTAACACAATTCTATATTTTAATTCTATATTTATTCTGATTCTTATTTTTGCTCTGAGAAAACGAAATAACTTACCAGAAAGAGGGAGGGAAATGGGGTTTAACATCCTCTCGACACAAACTAGGTCATTTCAGGACTAATAAGTGGTTTATTTCAATAATTCGCTTGCGCGTAGGGGTCTTTAAAAGTGGGAGGAAACTGGAAGACCCGACAAAAAAAAAACGAGGTTGGACAGGGGACACTACTCCTTGTCACGTATAAGCCGGGAATCGAAACCATGCCATTTGAGTCAATGACAGACCGTGTGAGCTATCGCGCACAAATTAACACGTCCGGCCACCCCAAAATAACGTACTAGGCCTGTTTCCTGAAAATTAGCAGCATCGTTGAACATAAACTGACCATACAGTGAATAGCATTAATTGTTATACCTATAAATATACGTAAGTCCACCCAGATACATTAATTTCATGAAGCAGCTGATCATGAATACAATGTGAGTTACTTCCCTTGTGAGTTTGTTTTCGTTTTGTGTAAAGCCTTTATCACTCCAGCCAAGGGACTATACAGCACATTCTCACTTACAGTGTGAGCCAATGGATTCATTTCCTTGATTCAATGGTACATATTTACATTGCTTGTTTTGTTTTGGATTCTAGAATTTAATCTTGATAAAAAACAAATAAATAAACTATTCTACTTACATGGACTATTTTTTTTAGATGGACCATATCCTATATCAGGTTGCGGCCTGTAAAAAAAACAATAAACAATTATTCTTTTGGTTACACAAATGAATTCCAAAAACCGAATTCCTTTAAATTCAGGACAGTTTTGATTATGAAATATTAGACCACGACATTATACCTCACGATTTTCCGGCATCGTTCCCCCTTGCCAGTGGTGCCAGACGGATGGCCTGACAAGGACAGATAGCTAGTTGTATGGATGGGATGAAAAACCAAGGTCCAGTGTACACATTGGCTTGCACATAAAAGAAATCTTGGCAGTTGGAATTCGATATAAGAGTAGGCCAAAGTGCTGCTGCCCGGGCAAAATTTTCCTCATAGCACACTGTTAGGCATATATGCCCGTCTTCATTAGCCCAGTTGGTGCAGAACAGTAGGACGTTACACCCCATTTCATTTTATTTTATTTTTTTCATAAATTTGAAAGTAATCCCCCAGAACACTTGGTAGCTGAAGATTAGGGGGAAACACTGCTGTTCGGGCCAAAATTTCCCTCAGAGAGAGAAAGAGAGAGAGAGAGAGAGAGAGAGAGATGGGGTTTAACACCCACTCGACACAAACTACAAACTAGGTCACTTCGGGACTATAACATATGGTTTAATTTTATTTCAATAATTCACTTGCGAGTAGGGGTCTTTAGCAGTGGGAGGAAACCGGAGGACCCGGAGAAAACCCACAAGGTTGGACAGGCGCCCCTACTCCTTGTCATGTACAACCGGGGAATTGAAACCACGCCAGTTGATTCAATGACAGACCTTATGATACAACACGCACACACTAACCATTCATCCATCCAACCCCCCTTTCCTCATAGCATACTCAATGTTTGGTGCAGAAAATAGGATGTTAAACCAACCCCATTTTATTTCATATCCAAATACGACTTCCCTACTTATGATAATAATATCTCACGTGAAACAGTTTTCTTCATAAATACTTCTCCAGATTCTGTGAGGTGAGTCTCCTTTATAACCAGTATATCTTTCAGGGTTTAATAAAAGATCAACATATTCCATACCAGCTGATGATTCATCTAGAAATATAAAACAATGTGATAAGCTATGTATCTAAAATAAAACTTAAGGATTGTTTTCATATTCACTACCCTTGATACTAATGTCACTTAATCAGAGAATAAAGGCCTGTTTTCCATGTACACATTTTCCATGCACATTTTCCCTGGTTACATGGAAACAGTCTCATTACATTTGCATTAGACCGACTACTTTGCTTGAGAAAGCATGCGCATGGAAAATGGGCCTGACCTATTTCCATATTCACTACTTTGATAATAATAAGAGAGAGAGAGAGAGAAAGAGAGAGAGAGAGAGGGAGAGGGAGAGAGAGAGAGAGAGTTTAACGTCCAATCGACAGAAACTAGGACATTTCGGGACTAACATAGCTGTGGGAAGAAATCAGAGGACCCAGAGAAAACTCAATGATTTTAAGTGATTAATTAGAATCAGATTCAATCTGTCAATGTGGTGATATACATACTATTATAGAATTATACTGAAGACTAATCTTACCATCAACATCACAGAATAATTCCTGAGATTCATCATATTTATTCCAGTCTTTAAACGCTTGTTTACTCTCATCACTAAAAACAACAGACATAATTAGTTAATTAATCAAAAGATGATAAGTGTAGAGATACACTGTATAAAGTCTATGAGTGTATTACAGGGTCTATGTATATTGTGTGTTATGGTATAGAGGTGTAAAGTATATTAGAGGCGTAAAGTATATTAGAGAGTCTGTGTATTAGAGGCATAATGTATATTAGAGCATCTATGTGTATTAGAGATGTAAAGTATATTAGAGTTCATGTGTATTAGAGGTTTAAAGTATATTAGAGTATGTATATTAGAGGTGTAAAGTATATTAGAGTCCATGTGTATTAGAAGTAGTGTAAAGTATATTAGAGAGTCTATGTGTATTAGAAATGTAAAGTATATTAGAGAGTTTATGTGTATTAGAGGTGTAAAGTCTATTAGAGTTTATGTATATTAGAGGTGTAAAGTATATTAGAGTGTCTATGTGTATTAGAAGTGTAAAGTATATTAGAAGTGTAAAGTATATTAGAGAGTCTGTGTATATTAGAGGTGTAAAGTATATTAGAGAGTCTATGTGTATTAGAGGTGTAAAGTATATTAGAGAGTCTATGTGTATTAGAAGTGTAAAGTATATTAGAAGTGTAAAGTATATTAGAAGTGTAAAGTATATTAGAAGTGTAAAGTATATTAGAGACTCTATGTGTATTAGAGGTGTAAAGTATATTAGAGATTCTATGTATATTATAGGTGTAAAGTAGTGATTTCAAGTCCTGTATGATAAATTCAAATACATGTTAAACACTTTACCTAAGAGATGTATTTAAAGCACCTAGTTCTCTTTCTTCTTCACAACTATCTTTATTTTGAGCTTCTTTAGAATACTATAAATTATAAAAATCAGACAATTTAATGACATTAATGTACATGGCAAAGCTATATTAATGAGACGAATTCACCTTTGGCTTGTTTTTGAATCCTTACTTTTTGACAATGTGTGTATTTAACATCAATCTTATTTGATTAAATCCTGCTTCAATCAAAGGGTTAAATGATGACAGACACTTTCTTTAAATGTGACTGTCCTGATATCAATTACTGAAATTGGTTACAATACATAAATGTTTGAAATAAGTGAAATAACAAATTAGAAAACTCTAATAAAACAGTATCTCACCTTATTATCATGACCTTTCTTTAAAGCTATCGGTACTTCTTCCTGTAATAAACAACAACCAGGTCAACATGCTACAAACTTATGATATATCTTTATTTTGTTATTTTTTTAACACCCTAATATATCACGAAACGAAGTCGCTGATCCTAAACATTGTTATGTACAACAGTATAAGAATCGCTCTCAGCCTATCAACATTCCCTTATAAGACATATAGAAATAGATTTCACTAAAAATAAACACACTTTTATGGATATACTACTTCTGAATTTCATTAATATGCTACACTTCAATAAAGGTATCGTTATCGAGCAAATAATTGGCTTGATAACGATACCTGTATGTGTATTGAAACGTAGCATGTTAATAAAATTCAGAAGCAGGATATCCATATAAGTGTGTTTATTTTTATATCAAAATGATTAACATTGTTATGTACAACAGTATTAGCATCACACTCGGACTACCAGCCTTCCCTTATATCAAACTGATTGGCATCCTACTTTGCGCAACCTGTGCACCAATCAGGCTAATGAAGACAGACGTATATTTGCCAGGACAACCATGTTTCTGCCAATGTACATCATGTTCCAACTCTGAATGGTTCATTTACACATGGAGGTTGAATGGACGCATGTATACGGTCTGGCAATAAATCAACTGGCGTGGTTTCGATTCGTCGGTTGTACATGACAAGCAATATGGTCGCTTGTCCAACCTCGTGGGTTTTCTCTGCGTCTTCCGGTTTCCTCCAATTGCTACAGACCTCTGTGCACAAGCGAATTATTGAAATAAAATTGAAACATATGTTAGTCCCATTAACAGCATTACGAATTAAATCTGTGATAAACCCTAACATGGGATATTTTAATCTCCATCCTGGTCCAACACAACCAAGATGATCATCGTTCGTATTTTATTGTGACTTTTATATCAGCTACGGAAATTCATTACCGAATTCAAACATTTTCATACAGATTTTTCCTTGACTATCTTTATTTCTTAAACCCAATTTTCAACCAGTGGACCCCTTTGAGTTTACAGACCTCCCAAATTTGTCCATAGATCCCTAGGGAATCACTGTTCTATATGCACACCCTGATAGAATCTACCAGTACAATATACGTATATACATGTATATGTGATGGGATTTCGCCCGTATATTCTGGACATGTCCGACGCTATTTTCCAAACGTCTGAAATTGTCTGACCAGGAATATGTCCAATCGGGGTACGGGACAATTCATCCCCGAACAACTTGTCCCCTGACAACTCGTTCCCGGACAATTCGTCCCCAGATAATTTGTCCCTTAGGACAATTTGTCCAGGGACAATTCGTCCCCTAGGTCTATTCATCCGCTATTCGTCCCCTAATTATGATCAACAGCTAATTCTAACTGATGTCTGGTCTACATTTTATCATACACAATAATGCATATTGATTTTAGTCAAGTGCAGTATTGACAATGGACAACACCCATAGTGAAGGGATAAATGGATTCTCTAACTCACAAAAGGTGTCACTGATCATAGCTGATTACTACATACATATCACTTAGCCAGAAAAAACTTCAGGAACCATTAAGTTAAATACTAAATGTAAAATTTTTAATACAGTCCATAAATTTATACATTTATCCAAGAGATTCCAATAACCATCGTAAAATATTAGCCGAATTAATTACTTTCTCGGTTAATATACATCTGACGTCCTCAAAACATCATACGAGCAAGCGTATTATGAAATGGTAAGGTACTGTAAGTGACACAAATCATTAAATTGCTTGCATGCACGATTAATAGTAAATAGAAAATACCATATAATTAAATGTTTTTTATATGTGAAGTGTACATATTACAATTGTATTTGTAGTATATTTATTAAATAAGGAGACGAATTAATATAAGCCTTTGGCTTGTTTTTGAATCCTTATACCTTTTGACAGTGTATGTATACAATATCCAACTTATTTGAATAAAAATATTGTTTAAATCAAATGTAAAATGAAGTAAAACTAGCATCAAAACTGAGATTTAGGATACAAAGTAAAAATTAATTCAGTTTTTGATAATGGAACTACCAGTATTGTTGTTCAGGGACAAACTGTCCTAGCCTAGGTGACGAATAGTCTGGGGAAAAATTGCCCATGGAGACTAATTATCCGGGGACGAATAGCCCGGGGACAAATTGTCCTCAGGGACGAATTGTTCGGCGACAAATTGTTCGGCGACGAATTGTTCCTAGAGCCGTCCAATTGGACATCAAGATATGGTAAATAATATTCAAAATTCCAAAATTAATATAGTGTACTGATTGTATATCTACCACTCTACCAGAGTATATATACAGCTGGATAGTTAAATAGTGAAAGGATAATACCAAGTTTTATAATCTTTAGAAAATCAATGTATGTCTCCTGGTTACAATAACAAACAGATATCAATATACATATATATATATATATATACAGACAGAAATAATATCTCAATCCTCAATCAATACATCTCTTGTTCAGGTTTAAGAAGTGAGAGAGAGAGAAATGGGGTTTAACGTCCACTCGACACAAACTAGGTCATTTCGGGACTAACATATGGTTTAATTTTATTTCAATAATTCGCTTGCGCGTAGGGGTCTTTAGCAGTGGGAGGAAACCGGAGGACCCGGAGAAAACCCACGAGGTTGGACAGGCGACCCTACTCCTTGCCACGTACAACCGGGGATTCGAAACCACGCCAGTCGACTAAATGACAGACTTTATGATACAGCGCGCGCACGCTAACCATTCAGCCATCCAACCCTCCCCCCCCCCCCCCCGGTTTAAGAAGTTGGAATAAATTCATAATATGCACATAAATTTGAATTTATTTTTTAAACATTTTAATCACTTATCAATCGAACGGATTGGGTAAGTGGTTCCTATTTTAAATTAAGAATTTGCCTAAAAATTAAAAGTTTTCCTTTACCTTCCACAAAACTTTTTATTTTTCTGGCAAATTCTTAATTTAAAATCAAAAACACATGTGACACTCACTCGTACAATAATATTGACCATAAGTATGTTATGTTCTAGAATGTTTCCATAACTACCCAATAATCAACGATTGACAATTTCGTCATCAAATACTGCACCAAATACAAAATTTGTGGTGTGATTCTCATGGACTTGCATATGCTGCCATAAATTATCAGGAATAAAATACAATTAAACATAGATTATGCAAGAGCTAAATCTGCCCTTTGCAGGTCTTTCTTTAAGCCTGAAATGTTATATAAACTATTAATTAGACATTTATTAACAAAACAAGACCATAATTGACTCTCGATGTCATCGGATACTCAAAATTTCAACTAGATTAAAACGGTTTGCCATTTTAAAATTTAATTTAAAAAGGGTTTAATATAGGCTATGCCTGTTCCCCAATCCCTATTCAGATAGAAATCTGAATAAAAATATTGCATCTTGTCAAAACTACAATGATAACTTGGCTGAGAATAAAGTAATTGACTGAAATTTTCAATATTTTCTTTTTTCATTATTATCTATTTTTGAATTATTATAGCAAGAATGACCAACTCTTTATTAAACTCTTAACTAATGTATCTTTAAATTATTAGTTACCAACAGATATGAAATTCATTCAAGTGACAATGATACAAAACAATCAGTTGTCACGAATCAACCTTTTATCTAACTAAAAACGTTTGGTGTGTTTGAATCAAAAGTTTCAATATTATTGATGAATGCCCATTGTTTAGGCCTATATCAAACGTTGGGTGTGTTTGAATCTGAAGTTCTAAGAGTTAAGTTCATTTATTTTCAATATTATTGATGAATGGCCATTGTTTAGGCATATATCAAACTATGAATATGTATTAATTTAGAAGTTCTAAGAGTTCAAGTTCATTTATTTTCAATATTCTTATTGAATGTCCATTGTTTATATCAAACGTTGAATGTGTTATAATTTAGAAGTTCTAACATTTCAAGCTCCTATATTTGCTAATTAGCATTAACTCACAATAACGTCAATTACTGTAAACAAACATTATTTTATATAACCGTTTATTCAGTACTCCGTACATGTAAATATTGTCTCCCTCTGTTTGAATATAATTAGAGAAAATTGATATAGTTCATGATACTGATATATCCTCGAGCAGCCCAAAATTATTCTTCCTTTAATAGACACAAACCACCCGTCTTGTAGGACCATATACTATTTATTGGGCGTGTCACATCTATTCACGCAACTCTTGACAGTTTTGGGTTCTCTAAGAGGGCCTAGTTATTGGTGGTCTAAGTGTTAAATGGTTGTATCTGATAAATACAAACCACTTTGTAATTAACACTTTGATCTCCATAATTGTTATTTTGGATAATTGTGACACTATCGAGGTCAATAATTAAAATGGCTATTATCTTTCATGTCTTCATTAAAATCTGAAATATCGGAATAATGTTGGAATTTCAGTTTCATTGTGGAAAAATCGTTATATAAACTATTAAACACGCATTATGCAAGAGCTAAATCTGCCTATTACAGATCTTTCTTTAGGCCTGAAATGTTTTCTAAAGTATTAATTAGACATTAATTAACTGATCCAGGCCTTAATCAACTCTCGATGGCATCAGATTTCTTTGATATTAAATAGATTAGAATGGTTCAGCGATACTTTGATTTAATCAAATATGGAGGACCGAGACTTAGCGTTAAGAATCGAGGCTACAGTGATTTTAAAATAAGGTTTACTCGACTTAGAGTGAAGCAATTTGACTGAAATTTTCAGCAAATTCCCTTTACATCATCTAATTATTAACCATTATTGTGAGAACTGCCAGCTCTTTATCTAATCTTCCATGATGTATCTTTAATTAAGCTGGGGTTTCATGATTGTTAATTTATGGTTTCTGTTATCCATAGAACTGCATGTAAACACTTAATACCATTGTTTGTTTATAAATAAATAACAATATTGTTACTATCTCTTGTCGCCAAAGGCAGCTTCATTTCCAAATGGATTAAAAGTGATGTTCACGTTTTTCAATATTACTTAAGCCTAAAGTCATACTTTTATTAAAGTATTAAAAGTTAAATTACTTTCTAAGAAGCTTAAAAGCAGATAGGAAAGAAATCCTTTGTAAATAATTACTTAATATGGAATATTCAAATTCTAAAATATCATCATTTATAAAGAATGGTTATGCATATAAAATTTAGAAATTAAAGATGGCTAAGCAGAAAATACAACCTAATGAAAATGCATTAGATATTGAAAATCATATGAAAAAAAATAATCTATTTGATTGATAATACTGGTGTGACATCCTGTAACTACAGGTTTCTGAATACTTCAGTGAAGGATGTAATGAATGAATGAATGAATGAATGAATATAAACCAACACTCAATGAATAAAAATATTTGATCGAATAGTAACTACAGGTTTCTGAATACTTGAGTGAAGGATGTAATGAATGAATGAATGAATTAATGAATATAAACCAACCCTCAATGAATAAAAATATTTGATCGAATGTACTAATTTGACATCCTATAGTAACTACAGGTTTCTGAATACTTGAGTGAAGGATGTAATGAATGAATGAATGAATGAATGAATGAATGAATATAAACCAACCCTCAATGAATAAAAATATTTGATCAAATGTACTGATTTGACATCCTATAGTAACTACAGGTTTCTGAATACTTGAGTGAAGGATGTAATGAATGTATGAATGAATGAATGAATGAATATAAACCAACCCTCAATGAATTAATTTAAACCACAGGTTTACAACCAACCCTCAATGAATACACATTTAAACCAAAACCAACCAACCCTTAATGAATACACATTTAAACCACGAGCCGGCAACCAACCCTTAATGAATACACATTTAAACAAGGAGCAACAAACCCTCAACAGGGCCGTAACTAGCTCAGAGCAACGAGGGGGGCGGGAAGTGTTCTCAGGGCTGCTGTAAAATTGACGGACAATGTATGTCTATTTTTTTTTTTATGGTCGACAATTTTGCCCCCCCTAGTTACAGGCCTGACCCTCGATGAATACACATTTAAACGATGAGCAACCAACCCTCAATGAAAAAATAAGGTCATTACACATTACCTCTTTACATTTATCAACATGACAATCTTTTAAAGCACATCGACTATCATCTGGCCAAAATGGACATGGCTTCTTTAAATTCACCTGAAATTTATAAAATAAAATAAAAATACATGGTAAATTTTCCATTCTGCTTTCTAAAAACAAAATGAAGATCCTATACTACATTTAAAGGGATTTTATGGAAAATGTCTGGGCAATAACCAGATATTTTAATTTTCTGTAACTACGAAAACTACTACATACACCAGAAAGTCTGATTTTCACTGGTTATATGGAACCGGTCCCATTGCATTTGTATTAGACCACTAATGTCAGTAAAAAGGTGCACGTTTTGCAAAAACACTTACATGTTAAACAGGCAGAAGGAAGAATTCTTCTACGAATTTATTATTATTATTATGAAAAGTTATATAGCACTTTATCCACCGTTGTGCTCTAAAGCACTGCACAATTAAAAAGTCTGGCCAAAAAAGTGAGTTATTAAAAGACGCTTAAAAATATGAACTGTTTCAGCATTTCTGGTGTTGCTGGAAGCTAGTTCCATAACACGCTGGTTCGCTAGCCTGGAGGTCACGGGTTCGCTACCGGTGTTGGCCGAGAAAGTTCATCAGGATTTTCCAGCATGGTTTCCCCTTGTTAGTGGTGAAGAATGGAGGGCCTGACAAGGACAGCTGTCGAGTCATTCGGATGGGATGAAAAACCGATGTCCCGTGTACACATTGGTGTGCACGTAAAAGACCCCTTGGCAGTTGGAATTAGATATGAAAGTAGGCCGTAGCGTCGCTGTTCGGGCAAAACATCCCTAATAGCACACAGTATGCTCATCTTTATTAACCACATTGGATCAGAACAGTAGGACGTTAAACCCTATTTCAAAAGAACGCTGTCCAGAGCAGTTAAAAAATGTTCAATACATATTAGGTTTCATTTGTAAACCTGACTGATATCAATTTACTCGTACATTGTACACAAACTACATGTATATACCGATTTGCTGTGCATTATTAGATTGACCTGATAAATCATTATTAAACCAAATGTCACAATAACAAATCACTATAATAAACTTCCATATGTTAACATTATCAGTATATCGATCAATATGTCAGGGTTAAATATTAATAGTTGTAAAATAAATATTCTAAACAGAAAAACATGCAACTTTTTAAAACATTAAAGAGAGAGAGAGAGAAATGGGGTTTAACGTCCACTCGACACAAACTAGGTCATTTCGGGACTAACATATGGTTTAATTTTATTTCAATAATTCGCTTGCGCGTGGGGTCTTTAGCAGTGGGAGGAAACCAGAGGACCCGGAGAAAACCCACGAGGTTGGACAGGCGACCCTACTCCTTGTCACGTACAACTGGGGATTCGAAACCATGCCAGTTGACTCAATGACAGACTTTATGATACAGCGCGCACACGCTAACCATTCAGCCATCCAACCCCCCTTAAAACATTAAAGGTTTTGTTTGAGATTGACGGCACAAAAAAAAAGAAGCAAATATAGGTTGTCAGACAACAAAATATACACTCACAACAACTAAGTTGTCAGAGTAGTCAGTAAATGGTGTCACACATTTATTCTTTTATGGGTAATTTAAAATCAAAATGCTTCTTTTTCTCATGATTATAAACAGAAGTTTAAATATCTACACAATGGAGAAGAAATAGATGTATAGAAAAAGTTCATTACCTGAAGACAGACACACACTAAACTTACACTAAGCTAGTTGACTGACATTTTAATTAGTAAATCGACAATTTCTGTCAAAAACTCTAATTATACTTTATTAATTTTGAGAAATATTTATTCGGCTTCAATTTAATATCATTGTAAAGGTTTATTTAGTCTTTGTGTGTATGACAGATATGAAACTGGAGTAGAACCACATTACAAAATAGTATACTATTTTTTGGATATGGCGGTCGTTTAGGGCAGAGATCTATTCTCGAAGAAGATAGTTGTCTGTGTGCAGAATGACTGATACTAAGAATGGTTTAGCGTCTTTTTGTTGAGGTTATCAAAGATCCAGAAGATATTTTTTGCTAATGCTAGGTTCCCCACTATCACTTTTCGCACTACGATTGTAATCAGAGTTTTAATCGTGAAGTAATCATGGTGATCCTATCAGGTCTTATCATATATTGTGGCCAGTCGAAGCAATCATGTTGATAGTATCTAAGCGTATTCGATTGTATCTCCATGTACCAGATTGTGGACTCAATATCGTGACACATCGCACGACAGTGGAAACCTAGCATAAAGAAATTAACTAGACATGGGCCTTTAAAGATGCACAATCAACTCTCTTGATCATCGGATGGTCGAGATTTTCAATGGATTAAAACACGATTGCCATTTAATAATTTAATTTAACAACAGATAGTCAAGACTTTGTTTTATATCATAACAATGGTACTTGACAATCAAGACTATATTGTGAAACCTATAAAGACAATCTGTTTCACAGAGTATTAGGAAAGTCTTCTAATATCTCTGTAAAAGATGACTGCCTTCAACAAATGACGTCATGTCACGCGGCGTCAATCATTGGCTCAATGGAGCGTGCATTGTTTACATAAGACGTTACAGATTCGCGCAGAATGCTGCCTTTTAGTCATTTTAATATCCATTTACACTAAATAGGAAATAATTTTTACCTACAAATATGTCAAACATCTTTATTTATTTTTCTAATATACTATTCAAAAAAAGTAGGGGATATTTGATTTTGGGGGCATAATACTAAAATATGCAAATGACTACGAAAAAAGTCACTATAGAACCTAACAGAAGAAACATTTCCAGTTACATGTGACGCCCAAACGCACCAATAGCTACCGCATGGAATGCAGGTGATGCTTGGGATCATCATGGGGGTCCAACCCAAGATTTGCACGACTCTGACTTTGAATGTTACAGTCATTGTGGCATTGAATTCCAGGGTGGAAACATCAGTTTAATTGTTTTAGTGACCAGAAAACAAATTTTGATATGCGTCGGCTTACCCAAAATGAAAGGTTACGTGCCCTTGGCATGCTACAGATCGGCACAACACAGGCGGTTGTGGCGCGGACGATGAATGTTTCTCAGTCTGTCATAAGCAGGCTATGGTCCAGATACCGTGATACACAATCTGTACAGGACAGACCACACTCAGGTCGACCAAGGGCGACAACTCAAGCCCAGGATCGATTTATCCGTACCTTGGCCTTGAGAAATCGTGTCATCACAGCAAATCAGATCAGCGCTCGTCTTCAAACAGACACTGGTGTGAGAGTGAGTGGCCAGACGATTCGGAATCGACTGCATAGGGGTCACCTTCTCGCCCGACGTCCTCGCGTGATCCCTTGTTTGAGAGATCATCCCATTCAGGCAAGATGTCGTTGGTGTAGGGATCGTCATCACTCGGATAATCGACGCTGGAGCAATGTGATGTTTTCAGATGAGTCAAGGTTCACTGTTGATTTTTTGGACAGACGTAGGAGGGTGTGGCGTCGTCGAAACGAGCGCTTCCAAGACGTTAACGTCATCAGACATGATCGATTTGGGGGTGGTTCTGTTATGGTGTGGGGAGGCATCACTGTTGCTGGAAGAACGGCTTTACATGTTGTTGCAGGGCGTGTTACAGGCCAGTACTACCGGGACAACATCTTGGCAGTCCATGTTGTGCCGTTCGCACGACGTCATGGCCGCCGTTTCATCTTCCAGGATGACAACGCAAGATGTCACAGGGCCAGGATCGTTACAGGTTACCTCCAACAACAGAACATCACCACATTACCTTGGCCAGCACTGAGTCCCGACCTCTCCCCCATCGAGCATGTCTGGGACATGCTTGGACAGAGGTTACGTCAACGTCAACAACGTCCTGCCAATGTCCAAGAACTTGCTGCTGCGTTGCAACAGGAATGGGACAATCTGGACCAAAATGACCTTAGACGTCTCATTAGGAGTATGCCACGTCGGATCAATGCTTGTTTGGCAAACAGAGGAGGATTTACCCGTTACTGACTTGGTTGTGATGCTGTGGTCACTTTGCTGTTTGACCCCGGGTATCATTTTACCCTTATAATGGTCAGTCTGTGCCTTACTTAGTCTAACGATCATTTGGAATAAATCGATGAATGTGAACTTCATTTCATTTTGTCATTTGTTTCTTCGTCAGTTTCATTAGGTGACTTTAATAACACTTAAAAATCAAATATCCCCTACTTTTTTTTAATAGTATACATAAAAAAAAATGTTTTAGAATTGAATTTGTCGGTGGAAAAAAGTTAATATTTGAAACTCATTAAGTCGCATTGATGTCATCCTTATCAGTGATTGTAGCGGCCTAGCAAATATTCACTGCTGATCAGTGTGCTATAAAGACTCATAACTTCGCTTACATTGAGATAATTTGAAGTTTTCAATATATTAAATTTTCATTACCTATTTTTAAACTATTATAGCAAGGACTACAAGCTCTCTATCTAAATGCTAAATAATGCATCTTCAATATACTTCTATTTCTCATATGGAAAAGATTTGGAAATAGAAAAAGATAAGACAGACGCAATATGACATTACATTTTAAGTTTCAATGTTTTTTTAAAAAGAACCTAAAAACAGAATTGTTCCGAAAAGCCTTCACGTAATTTTCCCTTTTACCAATTATTTTAATGTTTTATATTTTATCTGTACCCTGCTATTTATTTGTTTTACCATATAGTTTAAAGATACGTTCCCGTGTACAAACTGGGTGATTTGATGATGTATTTGGACTAAAAACACATTCAAACTAATTAATCTATCAAAATTTTGCTTCAAATCCTTCTCAAAACACTGTTTACGTGACGGAATACCCCTCCTATAAACAAATCTATTAAATGAGGCCATGTTTGTGCCACGTGACTTCGCGGACGAACTACCTAGCAACAAGTGCGAAGACGGAAAAGAATTCATTGCATATACAAGGTGATGTTGTCTTTAATCGCTATCCATTTATCATAAATATCGAAGCCTAATTAAATTTTCGGATTATCCACTACCCGCGTCTTTTTCCGTGATTTTTATCTCAGAAAGTGTTTTACATCTAACCCTTCATAAAGTTTATCAACACATACATCAAGCGCTCAATCTCCGCGTGCAACATTTGATATCACGCGAGCAGACATTCCTAATCGTCGGGCTGCCAATTAGGGAAACCCTTACATTTTTGTCCTGTATTGTATGCGCTTCATGAGTGTTTTTCAGGGAATCCAGTATTTTTCTAGTAAGATTGGATATTTCTACTTTCCATATAAACCAAAATTGCCATACTTTTATTGGAAATAACCACCCGATAAAATACTTTTCTGGGAACGTATCTTTAAGTTTAATTGTTTATGATTTTCGATCTATATTTTATCTGTACCTGTACCCTACTATTTTTCTAAATCCTATTATCTTGTTTCAAGAAATAGTTTAATTTTATTTTTTTTTATGATTTTCTATCTATACTGTTTTACATTGTGTACTCATAATCATATTTTTTTTTTGTACAAGCACCACAGAGCAGCTTTACAAGCTGGATTTCGGCACTATACAAGTTCAATAAATTATTAAATTATCATTTTTACATGTATGCACAAATCGATCAGTATCATTGATTTTGTTGGGGTTATAAATGATCCAGAATGGTTTAGCATCTTTTTGTAACTCATGCTACTGAAATTACCTAGATGCGGTCCTTTAAAGTCAGATTATATGAAAACTTTAACAGTTAGAAAGACAATATTTAACTAAAGATTATTCAACAGAAGAAAACACGAAACTGATATTTACTCTGTAAAATAAACAATAGTTGTCTCGTAAAATATTCAGGAGACTAGTTAAGACTGATTTAACCTCGTTTTTTGTTCATTATTTCTTAGTGAATTTAGGAAGTTTTATGTGTCTATATATTTCAGTATTATATTTAAACAGGCAACTAAATAAATTTTATCACCAAGCAAATTATATTTCTTAAAGTTCTAAAAAAAAAGCTGATGTTTTTCCTTTTACAAATCATGATAATGGTTAATGGAGACTAATATTTTGTAGGATTAAACATCAATTATCAATACAGCATAGGGTTTTCTCTGGTTCCTCTGGTTACCTCCCACTGCCAAAGACCCCTATGCGCAAACGGTGGATGTTAAACCCCATTTTTCTCTCTCCTGGGATAGAGTAATTAATATCAATTTGGGAGAAATGTCCAAACTAACATCACTTTTCTATATTTTCATATTGATTTATATGGAACAAAAATTTCATGATTTATGCGAGTAATGAACAAAATTTTATCACCAAGTTTGATATTGAACACCTGCATTTTTATTGATTAATCACGAATTGACGATCTCAATCATCATAAATTTAATCCATAAATTTGTAATCCTCTTAATAATATTCGGAGTAAAATCTATGTATGATGCATTTATTTTTATAAATCTTTAAATAGCCCTACTTGACAGCATAAATAAATTTATTTCTATAAATCTTTAAATAGCCCTGCTTGACAGCATAAATAAATTTCTAAATATTAACATATTTTTGATGTACAGAACAAAATGGTTTAAAAAAAGCGAAATAAGTTTTTAAAATTCTTTACACAGTCACAGAATCGTGTCTTTTATTTGATTTTTATTTATCTATACTGAAGCTTTTTAAAAATTACGTCCTACTTTTATAAACTACCAGGCTAATGAAGACAGGCGTACACCATACTCTTTGCTTTAAGGAATAACTTTGCTAAGACGGCGATGTTTTTCTTCCAACTCATTATTGAATTCAAATTGTCAGGGGTTCTTGAGAATACATTTATATATCTAGGATTTCACTAGGAACCTGACTGATTGAAAGCTTTTTTTCCTTCAGACTATTATAACTTTGTTATGTTTAACAAAACATAAGGCACTAGAGTAGTGATGGTCCGATATAGCTACTATCGTTTTTTTTTACCGATATCAGATATTGAAAGCGAAATATATCGCCCGATACAGATAGAATTAACTATTACACTTAAACTACCCTGAATGTCATGATAATTGATGTAGATACATATCATTGTTAGTTGGAAAACACCTGGTACTATCTTACCTTGAGAATCAAACATGAACGCCCTATTTCCTTATTTATAGGAGTTACGTAAAGCCAGAAGTAGTTTAACTCCGAAACCAGAAGTGGTAGTCCAACTTCACCAGGCCTATGTCACCCCCCTGGGCTGGCTCAAGCTGCCCTGCCCTTATATGCCAAATTTACGATTCAGGGCAGTCCTAAGTCTTTACCAACCCTTAACAGACAGACAAATGACAGTCACAAATATATAAATATATATATAGAAGATACTTACTTTAAAATATCTGAAATAGTTTCTGGAGAGTAGACTCTTTAATCTAGGATATATTTTGTTGTTGTTGATATCACTAATTGTTTCTACTTTACATGTACAATCATCTATTTCACCTTTTAACTGAAAAAAATACAACAATACATTTCAAACATAGTGAGAAATGGGGTTTAACATCCACTGAACACAAACAAGGCTATTTCGAGAATAACATATGATACAATTTTTATTTGAATAATTCACTTGTACGTAAGGGTCTTTAAAAAAGGGAGGAAACCGGAGGACCTGTGGAAAACCCATGAGGTTAGACAGACGACCCTACTTCTTGTCACATTTAATGTGGGATCAAATTTGAAACCATGCCACTTGACCCAATGACATACCTAATGATCTAAAGTGTCCACATCAGGCCATTTGGCCACCCAACTGCCCAGTTTTAAAATCTATGCGATAACAATTCATTGTGGAGGAGGACGTTAAAAAAAGTTAAAATACAAAATTGTTAAAAATCATATTTATATTTACTTCACATCAAATATACAAAAATTTCTGACAAATATTATTATAATCACAGAAAGGCATATCATCAAGTCTGGAATTAAGGCTAGGGCTTGCAATCGATATCGGCAACCATTTTGGCAATATCGATATTGATATATCGCCATCAGAAAATTTGAAGTTGAAAGAAATAACTGTTTGTATGCTAATAATGCATCTAAATATGTTATTGATCACATAAAAAACTATGATCCTCAAACTTTGTTTTCTTAATGTTTGTTTCGTTCACAACTTATCTGATGGTGTTATTAACAAAATAGTATTCGCAGCTTCGCGCTCGCCATCAATCGCTGTTGAAGCCCCTTTTTTTTATATACAAGTATCGATATCAAGAACTGAATATCAATATCGATGTCTTCCCGTAGTCGCCGACGATTATCGGCTATATCAATATTTTTCGCCAGCCCTAATTAAGGCACCTGTCATAGACATTGTTGACACAAAATTAGGCTTTATCTGGAACAGGACCACTTTACTATCTATAATACATATCCAGTTTTCTTGAATCTTGCACTTATTATCCTAGTTAAACCAAGATTCATTTCACCATGGATCTCAATCTCTTCATTCTAGGCTACTTTTTCACAAATGAAAGGCCACAAGAAAATGAATTATAGTTTACAATATAAAATATAAAAACATTTGACCTTTTCCAAGTACGCTTACACAGAGTAAAGCAAAATTCCTTATTATTATTGAACAAAATGGAGACAGTCAGTACCTGACTTTTAAAAATAAATGATAATTGATAAATTGGTAAAATGGCTGTTGACATTTAACATGTTACTGTTTCCTCTGTCAGTTGACATTTAACAGTGATGCAAACAAACAAGAAAATATTTCCATTTACCAACTGATAAACAATAAATATTATTGTAGAAGTAAATATATCAACATTCCCTTTAATACAATTAATTTAAATCCTTTGGGGACATTTAATAACTGGATAGAGCAATAAACTATAATACTATACATACTTATGGAAGAACAATTACCAATATATTTTGGCAATAAGTATACTTGAAAACATTGAAAGAATACTCTTGAAAACTTTGCCAAGATATATTTTGAATTCAAGCAATATGATTAATCTTTAATTCAATCAATATGATCAATTATTAATTCAATCAATTTGATCCTGATTAATTCAATCCACAGTTACCTTGTGAATGTTCAAATTATACTGTATGCAAAATCTGATATTATTGCAGTGATATACATGAACATGGTTTAACTTTCAAATTATGAGTCACATAAAACATCATTCATATAATAACTTGGGCAGCTTATAAGGGCAGAATATTAACAACAAAGCATTGTTGGTTTACTTTTGAGGTTTATTTTATGTTTATTTATATTTAGCAAATGTTATTTATGACAGTATGATAAGGTGGCGTCACAGTTTCACTCGGTTCCTTGAGCATGGGACCAGGGGCGCGGTGATCCATGATTTTGCATGAGGAACAACATCCCATCCAGGCCACAAAATTTTTTTTTATATGTGTGTGCAGGCGAGTTGGAGAAAAGGGGTCCCTCCCAGTGTGGCCGAGTAATATTGAGTTTCAATTTGTAGCATATCTGACCCTCGGTATATGTTTGACACTGGTTGAGCATTTTGATTATGATTATAATGTTGAAAACCGCATTGAAACCACATGATTTTTTTGCCATTTTTGAGGGGGCACAAAAACTCAAGGGGGCGCAAAAACTTAGAACCATGACCAAAGCTCGTCATTGCGTCCCTCTCTCTTAGCCCCTGCATGGGATTCGATTGAAAAAGCATCAGATACACATTTGTTTCCCTAGTTTCATAAGGAACCTTTTCTATAAGAGTCGAGAAGCCTTTATAATTTTAAGACTAACAGACTGCATTTTTATTTCTTACAAAACAGTGCAATGTGACTGTGAAAATTTTGTCTGGGATGTTGTGTTTTATCCTTATCCTAATTTGAAATGAATCTTTTTCCAAACCCGGCACCATATAATGATAAGTTCCCACTGTCGTGCAATGCGTTACGATAGGGTTCTGCCTATTGAGTCCACGATCGGGCACATGCAGATACGTTCGGATATGTTATGAATGACCATAATAGATGAAAAGACCTGATAGGGTCACCACGATTACTCCATGATTAAAACCATGATTTCAATTGTAGCATGAATCGTGATAGGCCTAGTGGGAACCTGGCATAGGGAATCCATGTCATGACTTAGCGATAAACCACACTGTCATTCTCTAAAACCATAAATGTCAATTGGTCATTCTAATTTCTACTGATTCTAAATTATATCTTATTTAGATTCGAATTAAATGTTTAAAATTTATAGCTAACACAGTCACCACATAACTGTTTTGCCCAACAACAAAGTACGCAATCACCAAATCGAATGATGAACATGATGTCGTAACAATACGTATTCCATCGTGCATGACACTGAGTGCATCATCAATCACTTTCTATTTTTTTTTAATTCGATGCCAATGAAACTTACCTTGCAGAAACATCGATCGGCTGCTTTGGAGCTTTTA
This sequence comes from Patella vulgata, assembly GCF_932274485.2. NCBI lineage: Eukaryota > Metazoa > Mollusca > Gastropoda > Patellidae > Patella > Patella vulgata. The sequence goes on from NC_065883.2 coordinate 11,267,108, forward strand.
CTTTTATTATTCTTTTCCTGGAATGTTACGTCAATAAACAGTACCAACAAGATCGCACCAAGATAAAACTTCATGGTACTAATCGTCGATAATCATCTACCTCTCAAACAACTTGTTACTTTGAGATTCATACATAAACGTCACCTGTACTTGTTTATTTTCATGCTTTAATAGCCAAATGCCGATTATACGGATGTGAATACGACTGACAAAATAGTTCTAATAATCTTCCTTGATACAGGGTCAATGTTAGTAATTCGATCATCAAATCTTACATTATATTTAATAAAATACTTATTTTTTTATGTGTAATTCAAGAGTGTGCAGAGAATCGACAGATTGTTTCTGCGGAGGAATTGTATTAGCTAAGAAGACGTGGCGAGAATATTTGTAGCCATATCGAGGGCGGAATTCCCTGTTTTAAGGTCAAGGGGATATCCCACGCACATGTTCGTTTCAAAATGTCAAAATAATAATGTTCACTTGATAACAATTTAATTTATTTGATTCAGAGCATTTAATCATGGCGACGGCTCGTCTGTTATTTCATTCAAGCTATCTGTGTAGACCATTGACTCGTCAGTTAGGTAAAATAGAAATATTTTATTTGCAAATACCGGTGGGGTCTACTCATTTAATGTCCAAACAGTGGGTTACTTACGTGACAGTGAACAGGTACAGAACAGGATTCTGATGATTGAATGACAGCTATTGACATAATGCACAGGCGTAACGTTCCATTGCATCATTTATTATGACAGCCTACATGTTAAACGTCTTGTAGATTTTTTCCAATGTTGACATCCATTCAAACTATGTTTACTGTTTGTTTTTTATATTCTGGGAGATTAAGGGTCTGTTTTTATATTCAGGGGAGAACTATCTCTAATATCAACACATGTATATTTAAAGTATTTACCAGTCGGCAGCTAGGTCACCATTGCGGAAATGTCACATACTAATTAGTAGCGTCAACTTCTTAAATCCAAGTCAGAATCATCTCTCCATGAACATGTAGTATATTTAAACTATTGACATGTATGATCATTGATTGTGCATGATGGAGAGTATGCTTATTTTTAGACCGCAATTAAGATATGGTACCAGCAGCAGAAAGCAGTAAAATGTTTGTGGGGTGGGGTACAGGGTTCACATGGTAATAAGACTGTTTGATCCCAGATTAGAATCTGCTGCTTCTGATTCTGATTAAATAAAAAAAAATGGATAATCGAGACTATGTTTTTTATCGTACAGACTTTAGTAATGATGATCGAGTCGAGGCCCAAAATTCAATTGCTAAACACTCAGTTCAGGGTGGATCAATTTGACTAAAATTTGCAGCAATTTCTCTTTACATTATCTAGTTTATAACTATTTAGTGAAAACTACTAGCTCTTTATCTAATCTCCCATAATGTATCTTTAAGATGCTAAATTTGGTAATTAGTTTAGGATAGGAATGGTGTTTCATGTCTATCAACACAATACTAGATTGGTCATATTAAGACCAATGTGTTCATGTGTGCAATGCTGTGGAGGACAGTTGTGCAGGAACACATGCAGAGGCATTCCCACCTATATCTTCATCAAATTCCAATTAATTAACTAGGGTTCATTGTATACATGAATGCCTGTGTGCATATGGATTTTATATATTGATTATCATCCCTTCCAAAGGACTAGACAACCAGCTTGAAAAATCCTAAGGTTTTAAGTAAGATGAATGCATCCATCACCACGTTTTCAACAGAATATCCTAACACTTGCTGAATTTCATCGAACTGTAACAATCATCCAATCTGTTTCACAGAGGATTATGAAAGATGACTGCCTTCAAGACATGACGTCACATCACATGGTGTCAATCATTGGCTCAATGACGCGTGCATTGTTTACATAAGACGTTACTAGTTTGGGCAGAATGGAGTCTTTTACTAATTTTGATACCCATTTACACTAAATAGGAAATAATTTTTAACTACAAATACTTCAAACGTCTTTATTTATTTTCTAATACATAAAAAAAATGTTTTAGAATTTAATTTTTCAGTGGAAAAAAGGTAATATTTTTGACTTATTAAGTCGCATCGATGTCATCCTTATCAGTAGTGGCCTAGCGAATATTCACTGCTGATCAGTGTAACAAGCACCCACACTCACATAATGCCATAAGAACATTTGCTGGCACGCTACCATAAAATAAATGTATAAGACCCTTTTGTTCGATGCCAACTTGATAAGGGCCCTTATTTCTGAACAAGTGGGGTTTAGATGGCCGATTGGTTAGCACATGCTCTATCATAAGGCCTGTCATTGAGTCAACTGACGTGGTTTCGAATCACCAGTTGTGCGTGACAAGGAGTAGGGTGGCCTTCCAACCTCGTGGGTTTTCTCTGGGTCCTCCGGTTTCGTCCCACTGCTAAAGACCCCTACGCGAAAGCGAATGATTGAAATAAAATTAAACCATATGTTAGTCCCGAAATGACCTAGCTTGTGTCGAGTGGATGTTAAACCCCATTTCTCTCTCTTTCTGAACAAATATTCAATGTGCCAGATTCTAAGCATCAAATACAGTATTTATTTTTTTAATTTAGATAAATGTATATTTAATCATGGTGGTAGATATATGTCATCTTTATCTGTTGACAACAAAGAAAATCATTTATTAAGACATTTAGAATCACGTATTAAAGCAAGTGGACCTCTCACAGTTGCTGAATATATGAAAGAAGTTTTAACAAATCCAGTATCTGTAAGCAACTTTAATTATTACAGCCATGATAATTATTTCTAGAGTTATTGCCCTTAGTTGTGTTGTAGAATCATATCGATGCACCAATGATATTAAGATTTTGCCCTTTTTTTAACTCTTTTATTTGACAACCTTTATGGATTGCTATAATGCTGTGGGAGTATGTTCCATTGGCTGGCTTCCCCGGTTGTACTTGACAAGGAGTAGAGTAACTTGTCCAGTGGTTTCCTTCCACTGCTAAAGACCCCTATGCGCAAGCGAATTATTGAAATAAAATAGAACCATATGTTAGAGCCGAATGACCTAGTTTGTGTAGAGTGGATGTTAAACCCCATTTCTCTCTCTCCATTGACTGGTAACTTACCTTTAATTTAAAAGAGAAATTTTGTCGACGTAATCCAAGAGCATCAAATAACGAAAAACTAAAACACAATACTATTACGGACAACGTATATGTGTAAAAAGATATTTTTAATATGGACATTCTATTCTCACTACGAATGGGGGGTTGGATGGCTGAATAGTTAGCACGTGTGCGTTGTATCATATAGTCTGTCATTGAGTCAACTGGCGTGGTTTCGATTCCCCGGTTGTACGTGACAAGGAGTAGGGTTGCCTGTCCAACCTCGTGGGTTTTCTCCGGCTCCTCCGGTTTCCTCCCACTGCTAAAGACCCCTACATACACGCGATTTATGTAAATAAAACTGAACCATATGTTAGACCTGAGATGATCTATTTTGTGTCGAGTGGATATTAGACCCCAATTCCCTCTCTCTCTCTCTCTCACTACCGATAATAAATTTTTGCCCTCAGTTATCTTAGTATTGGTATTGATTACTGACTACACAAGTGATCGTAATATAAAATATTAAAATTATTATGGTAAATATAATTGATGAATATATTTGAATAAGTTTTATGAATTTATTACAGGGTTATTATATGAATCGTGATGTATTTGGAGCTAAAGGAGATTTTATAACTAGTCCAGAAATAAGCCAGATGTTTGGTGAAGTAGGTAGTTACATATATTGAACCAGCTGTAATAATATTATCATATACTGCAAACAATATAATAACCAACATTTGAATCAAGATTTAAACAATATTTTATTAATTCTATAAATGTAACCATCAAAATAAAAATAAAAACCAACATTAGAATCTAGATTTAAAGATACATTATGGGAGATTTGGTAACGAGTTGGCAGTTCTCACTATAATAGTTAAAAACTACATAATGTAAAGGCAATTTGCTGAAAATTTCAGTCAAATTGATCCACTATGAACCGAGAACTAAGCGACGGAAATTCCTATAAGCCTCGGTCATCATTACTAAAGTCAGTACGATAAACAGCATAGTCTCGATTATCCATTTAAACGTTTAATCGAGAAGGAAAGTTATGCAGTAAATCGGCTTACAATCCACTAAAGATCGCAGGCTAGCGCTGCCATCTAGAGTTGATTATGGCCTGGAAAGGTTAATTAATGTCTAATTAATAATTTAGATAACATTTCAGGTCTAAAGAGAGACCTGCAATAGACAGATTAAGCTCCTGCATAATGTATGTTTAAACAATATTTCATCAATTCTATAAATGTAAACATGGAAATAAATATTTCCATATGTTAATCTCAAAATAGAATACAATCTGATTAAAACACAAATCCTATTTCGTTTCGTATTTTAGTTTAAAATTTCGTTTTACTTGTCTTTACTACACTAGGATCTGGAAGAGTTGTTATATTACAGGCGTTGAATTGAGGGATAAGCCAATGAAATGGTCTGTTATGGCACCATCCATGTACGGAACTGTGGGTAAACCACTAGAAACGTCAACGCTTATTGATTAATCAATGTCTGACATACGACCCCTGACAGACCTTCAAGTAGTGTAGGCCATTGAAAGTATCAAAAAAATTAAACAAAATATAGATCTGTATTTTAATCAGATTGCATTAGAATACAGATTTGAATAATACTAAAAATATTTCATGAATTCTATGAGCTTTAATTAAACAATCATTAGAATACAGATTTCTACAATAAATATAAAGATTATCATATATGTTAGTATCAAAAAATTTATTAGAATTCAGATTTCAAAAATATTTTAAATACTTCATTAAATATAAAAAGATATTATTATTAACCATACCAATAAGAATTAATAAGTTAGTCTCAGAATATTTCAAGCATTGTGTTGATAGAGATATTAACCCCTGATCAGTTGGTGTTATACATTGTTTTAAATGAATAAATCAGTTGGTTTTAGTGTACAATATATTTATTATGTGTACTATGTGTATTTTTATACATTATGATTTTATTAATATATTCGAGTTGATAGGAATATTTGTATGATGTGTACTCTATGTTGAAAACTGATATTATTCATGTGTACCTTAAACATACATTATGCAAGAGCTAAATCTGCCTATTGCAGGTCTTTCTTTAGGCTGAAATGTGATCTTAATTGTTAATTAGACATTAATTAACTTATCCAGACCATACTAAACTCTCGATGCCATCACTAGTCTGTGATATTTAGCAGATTGGAATATATTTTGTGAAAAATAATTAAACGTTAAAACAGATCATCAAGACTTTGTTTTTATCGTACTAACTTTAGTAATGATGATCGAGGCTAGCCTAAAATTCCGAGTGGATCAATTTGACTAAAATGTTCAGCATATTCTATTTTTAAACTATTATAGCAAGAACTGTCATCTCTTTATTTAATCTCCCATAATGTATCTTTAATGTCTGTATTATTGCAATATTTTTCCACTTATTTTCTACATTATTATTTTATTAATATATTCCAGTTGATAGGGATATGGTGTGTTAATGAATGGATACAAGGAGGATCCGAGGGTGAATTACAAGTGGTGGAGTTAGGACCAGGACGAGGAACATTAGCTGATGATATGTGCAGAGTATGTTTTTAATACCGCTGATCTTCATTTGCTTTCTTGGACGATTTAGCTGCTGTGGGCATATATGTTTTGTTGCCTGGCAACCAATCTTTGGGACAATGTGTAATTTTTCACGGCTTAATCCATACTAAAATGTACTCATTCAAAAAATTGATAATTTAACATATAATTAAGAAAGAAACAAAATAACAATGATAGATAATCTACCAGCTTGTAGATTTGATTTAAAAGAGACCAATCAAATGATTTTAGCGAAGATATTAGGCTTGTTTTAAGCACATCCTGTTTATAGGATGCTGAATGTTGACAAATTTTCATTGAGCCATTTTTGAACTGATATTCCTTTTAGAGATCTAACTTTTACAAAATTGCACTTGGCAAGGGATTCGAAATCCCTAAAATGACAATCAGAGGCTATAGATTTTCTATCCTATGTTGAACAAAGATTGTTTGAGTATAACGCTGGCTCAATAACCTGAAGGTTCCAAATCTGATTTATTGTGTTTTAAAGATCCATTATGTAAGATTTAGATACAGAGCTAGCCGTTCTTGCTATCATAGTTCAAAAATAGATAATGCAAAATGAATATATTGAAAATTTCATTCAAATTACATTATTCTGAGCGAAGTTATCAATGTTTGTAGTTTTGACAAGATGTGGCATCGATTGTTTATTATTGTAATTATAGTACTGGTTATTCGAAACTTAGCCTCCTCACTTCTCCATTTTTAGAATAAATCATTAAATGGCCAAAGCGTTCTTATCTACCGCACTTAAAATCCGAGCCATCCGATAGCCTACAGCTACAGAATTCATTATGGGCTTGTCATGTCAATAAATGTCTAAATAATAGTTAATATAACATTTGAAGCCAAAATAATAGGTGGATTTAGCTCTTACATAATGTATCTTTAAGGTTACATCCTTAAGAATTTCTAATTTCATGCCACATAAATTAGCTGACAGGTAAATTCTCTAGTTGGCTCTTTTCACTCCCATTAAGTTAAGACTGGCACATATGATCAAAGCATGAGCCATGGATAAATTCTATCATTAGTAAGCTGGTACAAGTTAAGTTAGGGAGAGGGGTTTTACATAGGCTAAGCCTGTTCCCCAATCTCATTCAGTCATCCTGAACAATAAAAAAAAGTATCTGCAGGAAAATGGTGTTTTAATTCAGCTAAGATCTAAAATAGAATATGTTTTACCAGGTTTTTTCTAGGTTCAGCCAATTAAAAAGTAAAGTTTCTCTTCACCTGGTGGAAGTCAGTCCCACATTAAGTGGTATTCAAGCAGCCAAGATTTCAGGAGAGAAGAATCAGGATGAAGTCAAACTAGAATTAAGTGGTACCCCGCACTATTATACAACAAAATCCAAATATGGACAACCAGTATTCTGGTACCAAAGTTTACTGGATGTGCCAAAAGCCAAAATGTGTTATATAGCTCATGAATTCTTTGATGCTTTACCTATTCACAAATTCCAGGTATTTATGCAATATTTTTCTTATATATTTCAAGAAATAAAATTTTAATTCCTTGAAGAGTTCGAACTGAACGAAACTAGTCCCTTCTTTAGAGAAATCTGGGAAGGTTGTCCGCCAACTTACAGATGTTTATCCCTTGAAGTGGGTCAAACTTTTCTTATAAACAGTAAAAACAATTGTTTTAATTATAAACAAAAAAGTTTATTTCATTTATGTAAGGAAAATTTTTGAAAAACATACGCAAAGTAGAGAAAACAATTTAGAGTTCAACGAGGTCTCTAATTTTTCGAAATAGTGAAGCAATTCTTTATATTTTTAGAAAACCGAAAAGGGCTGGCAAGAAATATTAGTGGACTTAGCTCATGGTCGAAATGCAGATAATAAACTGTGTTTTGTTTTAGCTGGTGGAAAGACTGCTGGTTTATCTTTTCTTCAGGTAAGAATAAATATTCTTAAATATTACACTGCAGATCATAAGAAATGAAATGGGGTTTAACATCCTACTGTTCTGTTCCAACTGGGCATATGCTATACAGTGTGCTATGAGGGAGATTTTGCCCGGATGGCTGCACTACGACCTACTCTTATATTGAATTCCAACTTCAAGGGGTCTTTTATGTGAATGTCAGTGTGTACACGGGACCTTGTTTTTTTTTTGTCCCATTCAAACGACTTTACATTTTCCACTGACAAGGGTGAACTACTCATGAAAATCCTGATGAACTTTCTCTGCCAGCAAGGGACCTCCATGTTAGTTAAATAGCATTGTTTCAGTCAAAAGTTTATGCATGACAAGGAGCAGGTTCCCCTGCCAAACATCTAGGGTTTTTCTCTAGGTCCTCCGCTTTCCTCCCACTGCTAATGTCCCCTGCGTGCAAGTGAATTATTGAAATACAAAATGTACCATGTTAGTCCTGATATGACCTAGTTTGTGTTGAGTTGTTGAACCCCATTTCTCTCCATCTTTCCAAAACATGTCCAAGGATGTAGATATGTTGATGACTGAGTCATTTTCTTGTTCTTGTACACACAGAGGTTAGTCCCAATATGGCCTAGTTTGTGTTGAGTAGATGTTAAACCCCCTCTCTCTCTCTCTCTCTCTGTCTTTCTCCCTTTCTCTCTCAAATGTGTCCAGGGTGTTGGATGTTGATAACTGAGCTATCTTCTTATATATGTAGCCAGACTCCAATGATAAGAGAGATCATATAGAAGTATGTCCTGAAGCTGGTGTAATAGTACAAGATTTATCTCTACGTGTGAAGGAATATGGTGGAGGAATCTTAATCGGAGATTACGGACACGATGGTGATAAAACAGATACATTTAGGGTAAGGATTTGTTCATCGTTAGAAGTCCAACATTTCATATAAGGTCAGTCTTCGAAATGTTGATGAAACCATGATGGCTTGGTGAGTATAGTGTGAAGGAATATGGTGGAGGAATCTTAATTGGAGATTACTGACATGATGGTGATAAAAGAGATACATTTAGAGTAAGGATTTGTTCATCGTTAGGAGTCCATCAAATTAAAGGGAAACAACTCACACACTGAACATTTCATTTAAGGTCAGTTTTCGAAATGTTGAGGAAGCCATGATGGCTTGGTGTGCATGGTCGTGGCTCACAAATCAAGAGGTCCCAGGTTTGAGTCTGGTGTTGGCCAAGCAAGTTCTTCGGGGTTTTCTAGCCTGGTTTCCCCTGACAATCGAAGGCGTCTAGTTGTTTGGATGGGACAAAAAGCTGAGGTCCTGTTAAAAGATGTTAAAAATCCCCTGACATTGGAAATCGCAATATGAATAGACTGTTGTGCCACTGTCCAGACAAAATTCCCCCACAACATACTACATGGAGTATGCCCGTCTTCATTAGCCCACTAGACATTTCATTTTAATTAAGATAAATTTTTGAGATGTTGAAACTATATGAATAATTTTAGTAAATTAATAATTTTCTAGGGTTTTAAGAATCATGAGTTACATGATGTTTTAGTGGAACCAGGAACAGCAGATATAACAGCTGACGTTGATTTCAGTTATCTTAAACGAATGGTTCAACCTGTAGGAGGTAAAATTTTCTTTTTTTATACAGGGACCTCAATTTATATATAGTTTGGTCTGCAACAAGGCAATACAAGGCACAGGCAATCGTGGAAATAAGGCACCAATCATAGAGCTGGTGCTGGTCATTTTATTGGGCACAGATTTGACTGTTTTCATTGATATTATTAATACATTTCTGACACAAAATTCAAAATTTAAATCATTACTTCCAGGAGATAAACAGTCAGTCATTGGTCTGTCAACTTGAATGAGCTCTGACCTTTACACTAAAATGTGTCTTATAGGGTTTGAGTCTGAATTTACACGTGAGCACAGATTCTTACAAAACAAAATATACAGTAAATAATTAAACACCATTCTACATAAAATATTCAATATGAATGTCATATACTTTTACAGTGATAACACATGGTCCCAAAGAACAAGGAAAGTTTTTACACAATATGGGTATTGGAATTCGTTTACAGGTTTGTTATGTTCTTCTTATTTCAACATGGTCATTTACTGTTGGACCTGATGTCAGGGAGAGAGAGAAATGGGGTTTAACGTCCATTCAACACAAACTAGGTCATTTCAGGACTAACATATGGTTCAATTTTATTTCAACAATTCAGTTGTGTGTAGGGGTCTTAAGCAGTAGGAGGAAACCAGAGGACCCACAAGGTTGGACAGGTGGACCTGATATAGTTTTTAGGTTTTGACAATGCTTTTCATCATAAATTATGCTTAATTAATAATACAGAACATGAAGCCATTTAAGCTTTTAAAAAATCATTCTGCTATACAGCATCCTGTTCTTAGATATTAAAATTATTTAAGGCAAGTTCTGTGACGAAGAGTAGGTGGAAATGATGCTGTCCTGCAAAATTTTCCTCAACGCGAACTGGCGTATGAGAGAGGGAGAAATGGGTTAAATGTCCACTCGACACAAACTAGGTTATTTCAGGACTAACATATGGTTTAATTTTATTTCAATAAAGCGGTCTTTAGTAGTGGGAGGAAACTGGGGGAACCAGGGAAAACCCACAAGGTTGGCCAGGCAACCCTACTCCTTGTCACGTACAGCCGGGGAAATCAAAACCACTCCAGTTGACTCAATGCCAGACCTTATGATATAAGCGTACACCGTCACCATTCGACAATCCACCCCCCTTTCATGGCGTATGCCCATCTTCATTAGCTGGAGTTGGTACAAAAAAGTAGGACATTAAACCAGATTTTAATACTTCTGTTACATTTAAAATCCTATTTTTCAGGCCCTTCTACAAAATGCTAATGCTGGAGAATGGAAAGACATGCTCTCAGGCTATGATATGCTGGTTAATCCTAAAAAAATGGGTGAAAGGTTTAAGTTTCTAGGTATTACTTCTGATGATAAAAAGAACTATACACCAGCTGGTTTTGAGAATATTCCAGAACCAGATAATTCTGATAAGAATAATGTGTCGTAGCGAAAATTTTTATAGGTTTTTTTGTAATAAATTATTTTAGATATGACAGAAGTTCTTTTAAAAGGGCAGCCCCAGATTTCACCATATGATGGTAAAGCCGATTAAATTATAATATTATGTTATGTTGATCAGTTAACCCATTAAGTGCATAGGTCGTTATATAACGTCCTGGACAACTGCCACTCACTGTGTGTAGGGCGTAATATAACGCCTTGGAGGTATTTTCCCCAACCTATTCTTAGAACATAGTACATAGTTCTTCGTCACTTCGTCAAATTAATTACACAGTAGGGGGTAGTTAACATTTTTAAAAACATCACGCTTAACGGGTTAAGGAATTTCAGTGCAGGACTTGGAACTTAAGGTCTTCATGGAAAACTGAAAGTTTGTATTTTTTCGAAAAAGTATGAAAGAGCTTCAGAAAGATGCACAGGACTAGAATAACTGTTTGCACCACAAATTAGCAAGTTTGATTCACTAAATTGTATCTGAGACTTCTCCTTTAAGAAATCACCAGTCATTTGGAATCAAACTCTGACATATTTCTGATTTCCTGGGTCCCAGTATCATGTCAACTTCCAGTTAGGTTTAATAAGTAACAAGGAACGTGTTCCATGTGTATATTATATTCATACAATCGAATTCAAAGAAGTACAAGGTAAAAACATTATAAGATGTATTGACCTTTTTGATAGCCACAATGGTTCACTAAGTAAGGCCTTGGCTCATTAATCAGGTCTTGGGTTTGATCCCAGTGTAGGCCAGTGAAAAATCCTCAGTGGTGCAGGATGGAAGGCCTGGCAGAGTACAGCATCGACTCATTCGGCAAGCTGACCCTATAAATCTGTAATTGATTGCCTGATTGTGGAGGATCAATATGGATGACCTGCACTGAGTAATGGGGCTAGCTCTCTAAATGGGGGTGCCAGGTTCGACCCATGTTGGCCGAGGTGCATCTAGTCATTCGGATGGGATGGAAAATTGAGGTCCTGTGTATTCTATTGGCAGCGCAATAAAGATACCCCAACGGTTGGAAATCAAAACAATGTTAGTCATTCTGATGGGATGAAAAATTGAGGTAACATGTATTCTATTAGCAGCACAATAAACATAACCCACGGTAGGATTGGAAATCAAAACAATGTTAGCACACTGCATGGCGTATGCCCCTCTTCATCAGCCAGATTAGTGCCAAAAAAGTAAGATGCTAAATCACACTTCATTTCTCTACGTTTGAAACCTGATCAAGCCCATGGACAGGGTTGTATTAATTGCATCTTTTGAGAGAGAGAGAAAAAGAAATGGGGTTTAACGTCCACTCGACACAAATTGGCCATTTCGGGATCAACATATGGTTCAATTTTATTTCAATAAATCGCTTGCGCGTAGGGGTCTTTAACAATGGAAGGAAACTGGAGAAAACCCACGAGGTTGGACAGGCGACCCTACTCTTTGTCATGTACAACTGGGGAATTGAAACCACGCTAGTTGACTAAATGACAGACCTTATGATATATAGCGCACGCTAACCATTCGGCAATCCAACCCCCCTATTTGAAGGTAGTAGCCATAATAACCGAGATTAATGGCCTTATTGAACAGGGTTATAAATATATTTCCAGTTAGATCTGTACTGCAATTTACAAGCTGCCCTCCTTTCCCACTGGACTTAACCTTTCAATAACAACTGGCCTTTTTAACCAAGTTTCTTCGGAAACACCTGTCCGTGATATATATGAACCTCGGAAGTGGACATTTACCCCAGCTTGTAGTAGTAGAATTTATCACTAAATAAACATTGAAGTAACGATGCATGATTTACATTTTCGGAAAATGTCAAATTTCTCACTTTTTAATCCATGTTGGTATGTACTCAGATTGATTATTTAACATTTAATAATGAAAAGATCAATATACTAACACTAGATAATCCCTTGGCTTTGATTCAGTCGGATTTAAAACAGGCCCGTCAAATCAGTTCATGGCAAATAAAGTTGGCGGAGGGCTTGTTACATAGCGAACAACATAGGTCGATGAAATAACTGAACCGTTTTTGGACTGATATTTCCTATTAGAGATGGGGGGGGGGGGATTGCTGAATGGTTAGCATGTGTGCGCTGTATCATAAGGCCTGTCATTGAGTCAACTGGCGTGGTTTCGAATCCGCGGTTGTACGTGACAAGGAGTAGGGTCGTCTGTTCAACCACGCGGGTTTTCTCCGGTTTCCTCCCACTGCTAAAGACCCCTACACGCAAGCGAATTGTTTAAAGCGAGAATTTCATATTTTCTAAAAAAAGTCAAAACATAATTATTTCTATGTCTTTTGCTCAATAGGTTATCAACTCACTATTATACGACCATGGGCATTATTTCCCACCCTTAAAAATCATTGACACAGAAATAACACAATTACTGTAAGATGCAAATTATCACTTATTATCTTTTTATATATTTCTTTAATATTAATTTCGTTCCACAATATTTTGGTCTAAGAATGCATAAATTTTGATCAACTTTAAGCGAGAAGGTAGTCTAGATTATTTAGGCCTGTCATTGTTTTAGTTGACTTAATTTGCGCCTGGATGTAGGAGACTGTTATTTAATTGACAACTTGTTCGCTTAAGCAAGCGTGGTCTTCAGCACCAGTTTTGTAACGCTTGGAGGGCATAAAACACGGTAAGATGAATTACCGCAGCATATTAAGTTATAGTTTAATCTAATCCATAAGTTTTGTAATGTGTTATAGTCATATATTGTTATTATTCGATGATATTGACAGTCGACATGCATGACTGATTTATCACGTGGTTGTGCAGGTCCCAGAAAATTCCAGGCACTCATGCTATTTTATGTTTCTTTATTAAGATAGTTTATTGATAATTATTGTCAGGTGCTTGATTGGTTTATTTATCCTTTTCAGTCAATCACCACCACCACCTCTACTCTAATCACCATCACATCAACACCACCACCACCTCTACTCTAATCACCATCACATCAACACCACCGTCATCATTATTTATTAATGTAGCCTATGTCTCTAGTCTTGAAAGATCTTCGATCAACTGTATAAGATTTTGAGATGTATTAAACCTGTAACCAAATTAAACAATATTCTAAGAGTTTTGGTGCATTGTTGTTTGTGCCCTACATCATTGACGTGTTAGCTGTTCAACATGCAATCTACTGGTGCTGGAGACCACAAGTCAAGTGACAGTTGTGCTGATATTGATAAACATGTGCAGAATCAAGTACTGGTAAATACACTGTTTAAAGGTTTGAAAAGAGGTGTGAAAGACATTAATCAATTGATTTTTGATAATGCAGAGATTGCAACTGTTAGAAAGCATTACTCTGAATGGATGACTCTTTATGATAAATACTTAAGCTGTCATGATGCATATTGTTTACATTTATCTAATGAAGATAGAGCCACATATTATGATGATTTCTATGAAGATCGTGATGTGTATTTATCAAATTTTATGTCTTCAACTAAAAATTGGTTTGTTCAAACTGAAGGCATAGCTACACCTACAAAACCAGTATGTGCGAAAGAAAAATCTGTTCGTTCGAGTCATCGTTCTTCACATCGTAGTTCATCACATTGTAGTTCTTCACATCGTAGTGACATTTCCTCATTAAAGTTTCATGAAGAACAAAAGAATTTAGAACTCTCAGCTAAAGTGGAGGCATTAAGGCAAAGAAAAGACATTGAAGCTAAAAGACTAGAATTAGAATTTATTGAAAAGGAATTAGACTTGAAAACGGAATTAGCTATTTCACAAGGCAAATCAAAACTGTACGAACGTTATGCTCCATCGTCGAAGGATGAGGCCTCTAGTGTTGTAGGTGAAGTTAAAGAAAATACAGACTCTAATGTGAAAGTTAAAGATTCTAATGACATAATTTCTTCTGACGCATGTAATACAACATATAATGTTGACAGGACTGTTCGAGAAACTGTTAATACATGTAATGATGATAATTCTTTTGATAAACTAACAATTAGACCTACACATAAACAATGTGAATTTAATAAAGATGTTAGCCCTTTTGAAAACAAGCCTGACAGTGTTTCAGCAAACTTGGTACCTGATCAAAATTTGACGCCACATAATGCTGAAGGAGCCTTGTACTCTATGATTAAACATATCAAGAAACCTAATACAAGTATTCAACCGTTTGATGGTAATATTTTGGAGTATCAAAGATTTATTAGACAATTTAATTCTGTGATCGTAACAAATTGTGACACTTATGATGAGCGCTTGAACTTTCTTGATCAATTTACATCAGGAGAAGCAAATAAAATTGTTCGTAGTTATAGTTATCTTCGTGCTGACAAGGCGTATGATTGCGCTTTGAGTCAACTACAATCTAGATATGGTAATAGTGAACTGATAGCGAATGCTTTTATAGAAAAGGCCTTACATTGGCCAGTTATCAAGTCGGACAATCCTAAGGGTTTAGATGACTTTGCTTTGTTCTTAACAGAATGTCTTCATGCAGTTAAAAGTATTGAAGCGGTAAACATTTTGCAGTACTCTGAAAATATTAAAAGAATTCTACAAAAATTACCCTATTTTATTCAAGATAAGTGGAGAAACATTGTTCAGTCTACTAGAGATAAAGGACACAGTGTCCATTTTGATCAACTCGTGGAATTAATTAACACTGAAGCTCTGAAAGCTAATGATCCAACATATGGTAAAAAGGCCTTGTTGGGTGACCGGTTATTAAGTACACCAATCCGCAAATCACATGTACAAGTACATGCAAATAGACCAAAGGGATCATTTGCCATTCAACAAGTAATTTCAAGGCCCAATGAACAATCAACTTATACAAGACCTTATAACACAGACATAGCATTTACCAAGCCATGTTGTTACTGTAAGCATCCCTCGCATTCAATGTTTGTATGTAAACAATTATCATCTTTACCAGAGTCAGTGAAGAAGGACTTTGTTAAATCTAAACGTTTATGTTTTGGTTGTTTAAAACCAGGTCATATTTTGCAATACTGTAGTAAGAAAACTAAGTGCCCAAATAATGAGTGTGATGAAAGTCATCATCCTGTATTACATGATAATAAGAACAATAATCAAACAAAAACTGATCAAAAACCTGTGGTAGCGAGTACTCTTAGTAACGATATGGAGGCCGGAAACCATAATGATAGCCCATGTACAATGGCAATTATACCTGTTATGGTAAAAACAAAGAATGGTCATAATGTTGTTGAAACATACGCTTTTCTAGATCCGGGATCTAACGTTTCATTTTGTACTGAAAATTTGATGCGACAGTTGTCCTGTAATGGTAAAAGAACTAAATTGACCTTTGACACTATGGGTTCTACTCATACTTTGAATTCGTTTGTTATTCATGGTATGCAAGTGTGTGATTTGACTTTATGTAATACTGTTGACTTGCCAACCATTTATACTAAAGACTGTATACCTGTTTCACATGATCATATACCAACTACTAATGACCTTAGTAAGTGGCCTCATTTAAGTGGAATTGACATTCCTGTTTTAAATGCTGAAATCGGGTTATTAATCGGCAATAACGTGCCCAATGCTTATTCACCAATAGAAGTAAAAACAGGGCCATCTGATAGTCCGCATGCTGTATTGTCGTCTTTAGGTTGGATTATTTGGAATCTAATTAGAGATTCGTCTAGTTTAGTAAATACTGTTAATAGACTTGATGTGCAAGCTGTTCAGAATTTTGAAGATTTGCGAGTATTAGTTCAACGAACAACTAAGTTTGATTTTCCGGAAAGATCGATCGACGATGTAAGGGAAAATTCACAAGAGGACAATGCTTTTATAAGAAAGGTTAATCAGACAATAAATTTTGAAAACGGACATTATACTATTGGTTTGCCTTTTCGTGACGAGTTTATTTTGTTACCTAATAACAGAGTGCAAGCAGAGTGTCGATTAAATAGTCTTCAGAACAAAATGCGCAGAGACACTAATTATTGTAATGACTATATTAAATTTATGACTAAAATTATCTGCAATGGCTATGCAGAAGTGGTACCAGATAGTCAAGTCAACAGAGATGATGGGCAAGTGTGGTATATCCCACACCATGGTGTGTATCATCCAAGAAAACCAGGCGAGTTGCGAGTTGTTTTCGATTGCACAGCCATGTATGACGGTATATCGCTTAATCGGCAGCTACTGCAAGGTCCTGATATGACCAATACATTAACAGGTGTTTTAATTCGCTTTCGACAGGATAATACAGCTATTATGGGTGACATAGAAAAAATGTTTTACCAGGTTCGAGTACCCGAGTGTGACCGTGACTTTTTGAGGTTTCTATGGTGGCCCAATGGAGACACTAGTTGTACGCCAAACACATATAGAATGGTTGTTCATCTCTTCGGTGCTGTGTCATCCCCGTCCTGTGCGAATTTAGCTTTGCGCCAAACTGCAATTGACAATTCCCATTTGTTTGATGACAATATAGTTTCTTCAATACTTAAGAATTTTTACGTAGATGACCTACTTAAGTCATTAAAAGATTGTTCAAGTGCTGTAGAATTCGTTAAAGACATTTGCGCAATATGTGAAAATGGAGGTTTTCGCCTTACAAAATGGGTGAGTAACGAACGCAATGTGTTGCATGCTATACCCGTTAACGAGAGAGACAAGGACATAAAAGAATTAAACCTCGACTGTGAACTTTTACCAGTAGAACACGCACTAGGCATTAGGTGGGTGGTAGAAAGTGATGTTTTGAAATTTAGTGTGAAGCTAGATAAGTTATCAGTAACAAGACGCGGAATATTATCTGCAGCTAGCTCTATATATGACCCACTAGGTCTCGTTTCACCTTTCGTTTTGCCTGCAAAGTTGTTGCTACAATCACTTTGTCAACAGAATCTAAATTGGGATGACGTAATACCTGAGACCGATCTACATACTTGGCATCAATTCCTAAACAACCTGTCTGGCTTAGAAAATTTCAAGATTCCAAGAAGTTATAAACCGGCGAATTTTGGAAAGATTGTTTCGTCTCAAATTCATACCTTTTCCGATGCGAGTAACATTGGTTATGGTGCTGTAACATATATCAGACTCGTAAATGAAGACTGTAAAATTCATTGTGCGTTGATGTTTAGTAAATCTCGCGTTGCTCCACTTAAGAAATTAACTGTGCCACGATTAGAATTAACTGCAGCTACTGTTGCTGTTCGCTTGACTAATATGCTTGTGAAAGAACTCGAAATTCAAATTGATGATATGTTTTACTGGACTGATAGTATGTCAGTTTTACGGTACATTAGAAATGAAGGCGCTCGTTTCTTGACATTCGTTGCAAATCGTATTTCTGTGATTCATGATGGTAGTTCAGTATCTTCATGGCGGTATATAAGCACTAAATTGAACCCAGCTGACGACTGTTCAAGGGGATTAAACTTTGATAGTAACGTAAGAATACAACGGTGGTTTAATGGACCCAGATTTTTGCTGAAACCAGAGAATGAATGGCCTGTCGAAGAGGAATTCTCTCCAAGTACTCCTACTGATGATTTAGAAGTGAAGAAAGTTGTTACTTCGACTGTTTTGAACACTGGTATTATAGATAAACTTTTCTGTCATTTTTCGTCTTGGGATAAGTTGAGAAGAACAGTTTCTCTATTACTGTTATATTTTGATAAACTGAAATATTGGTCTAATAAAAGAAAGGATGTTTATCACAGTTTAAAGGACAGTGGCACAGAAAAGATGAAGAAATTAAAACTAACGTCTACGAAAGTAAGTCCGATCTTTGACTTGGAATTAATTCAAAGAGCCGAAAACTCGATATATCGGTGCGTTCAGAATCAACATTTTAAAGATGAAATAGAAAAATTAGAGAAAAACGTGCCTATTAAGAAAAATAGTTCATTAAAGAGACTAAACCCATTTCTGAATAATGGAATGTTAAGAGTTGGCGGCAGATTAACTTTCTCAGATTTACCATATGAAGCTAAGCATCCGGTTATTTTACCCAAGGACTCTAAGGTGTCAGCATTAATTATAGATTATGTGCACCGTTCGTTAGGACATTTAGGCAAAAATGCAATTTTGTCAAAATTAAGAGAAACTGTTTGGATTACTAGTGCGTCATCATTAATTAAGAGTTTGACATCTAAGTGTGTTATTTGTAGAAAATACAAAGCTAAAGTTATGGATCAACAAATGGGCGATCTACCGTCTGAACGTCTTAAACCAGATGAACCACCCTTCACAAATGTTGGTATAGATTATTTCGGGCCTATCGAAGTAAAAAGAGGTAGATCCACAGTAAAAAGATATGGTGTTATTTTCACATGTTTAGCAACGCGTGCTGTGCACTTGGAAGTAGCGTATAGCCTTGACACCAGTTCTTGCATTAACTGTCTACGTAGATTTATCGCACGTCGTGGATCTGTTAAGTATATGATTTCAGATAATGGAACAAATCTTGTCGGTTGTGAACGCGAACTCCGAGAAGAAATTAATAAATGGAATGTTTCTACAATCAGTAGCGAACTTATACAGCAAAACATTCAGTGGGACTTTAACCCACCCTCTGGATCTAATTTTGGAGGAGTGTGGGAACGTTTGATCCGAACAGTGCGCAAGATTTTATATGGACTCTTAAAAGAGCAATTAGTAAGTTTCGATGATGAACACTTGCAGACTTTGTTTTGTGAGATCGAAGCTATAATGAACTCACGACCTATCACCAAGGTGTCAGATGATGTCAATGACCTCGAGGCCTTGACTCCTAATCATTTGTTATTGTTAAGAGCAGGAGAATCTTTACCAATAGGTGTGTTTGATAAAAGTGACAATTTCGCGAAACGTCGCTGGCGCCAAATTCAGTATCTTGCCAGTATATTTTGGAAAAGGTGGTCCAATGAATATTTACAACTCCTACAGGAAAGACAAAAATGGATGATGCCAAAAAGAAATATCTGCATTGGAGATGTAGTAATGATAGTAGATGGCAATATTCGCGATTCATATTTATTAGGACATGTGTTAAGTGTATGTCATGATCACAAAGGCCTAGTTCGAGTCGTTACAGTTAAGACAAAAAACAATGTATTAAAACGGCCTGTAAATAAACTGTGTTTGTTATTAGAAGCAGACATGTAATCCCTGTATAGATTTAAGTGAATTACTTTTAGTAATTTGTACTAAATATGTCTTGTGCCTGTAATAATGTCAGAGCATTAAATGTATATTACTGTTTTGAAATATTACTGATTATGAGATTACTGTTTGAAATATCACAGAGTATAAGATTACTGTTGGAATAACTGTTTATTAGTATATTACTGTTTTGAGAATAATACTGTTTGAGAATTACTGTTTTGAATATACTGTTTGGATATTACTATTTAGAATAACACTGTTTGAGATTACAACTGTTTTGAGTAGTACTGTTTAGAATGTTACTGTTTAGATATCAGTCAAGGATAGTAATCAATTACAACTGTTTGAAAGTTAATTGGTTGTACATTTGTAACATGTATTCCATCTTTTAGTCAAAATCATGTATATATGCTGAATGGATAATTTGCTCACTTCATAGAAGAATTTTTTGTAATCGTTCCTTGACTATACACGATTAGGAGGCCGGTGTAAGATGCAAATTATCACTTATTATCTTTTTATATATTTCTTTAATATTAATTTCGTTCCACAATATTTTGGTCTAAGAATGCATAAATTTTGATCAACTTTAAGCGAGAAGGTAGTCTAGATTATTTAGGCCTGTCATTGTTTTAGTTGACTTAATTTGCGCCTGGATGTAGGAGACTGTTATTTAATTGACAACTTGTTCGCTTAAGCAAGCGTGGTCTTCAGCACCAGTTTTGTAACGCTTGGAGGGCATAAAACACGGTAAGATGAATTACCGCAGCATATTAAGTTATAGTTTAATCTAATCCATAAGTTTTGTAATGTGTTATAGTCATATATTGTTATTATTCGATGATATTGACAGTCGACATGCATGACTGATTTATCACGTGGTTGTGCAGGTCCCAGAAAATTCCAGGCACTCATGCTATTTTATGTTTCTTTATTAAGATAGTTTATTGATAATTATTGTCAGGTGCTTGATTGGTTTATTTATCCTTTTCAGTCAATCACCACCTCTACTCTAATCACCATCACATCAACACCACCACCACCTCTACTCTAATCACCATCACATCAACACCACCGTCATCATTATTTATTAATGTAGCCTATGTCTCTAGTCTTGAAAGATCTTCGATCAACTGTATAAGATTTTGAGATGTATTAAACCTGTAACCAAATTAAACAATATTCTAAGAGTTTTGGTGCATTGTTGTTTGTGCCCTACAATTACCTCCCTTGTTTTCATATTGCCTTCATGCATTAGCTACCTTCAAATGTTGGAATTTGAAGTTGAAAATGATATTTTTGCCAATTTCTCAGCTGGCAATAGTGAATTATAGGATTAATAGGATTATTCTTTAACAAGGTAGCACGGTTTATGGATACCATCTATTTTAAGGCTTTATTTTAATAAATTTTAAAAATATAACTTAAAAATATGAAATTGTAGCTTTAAATAAAATTAAAACCATATATTATTCCCGAATTGACCTATTCTGTGTCAAGTGGATCTCTCTCTCTCTCTCTCTCTCTCTCTCTCTCTCTTTTTTTTACAGATTCAATTTTCATAATATTGTGGTTTGATAGGGGTTAAATATAGAATCAATGAGTGATATATTTTATTCTGATTTTTCTATATAAATAATATGAATTCATACAAATACATTTTATATACAACATAAAAATGAGTAAAACTAAAACATTGAATTATGCTTAAATTTGATTACTGAAAATACAAACAATCTTTAAAAGAGAAATGTACAATGGTGGGAAAAAAGTTCAACTGGACGGAACAAAATTCACATTTTAATTAGCGGTAATAATTTGAAAGGATGATCCAACTTTCTGAAAAAACAAACATTTTTGAAAGAGAAATGTAAAACGGTGGGACAGAAAGTTCAACTGGACGGAACAAAATTCACATTTTAATTAGCGGTAATAATTTGAAAGGATGATCCAACTCTTAAGCAAACTTTTTATTGTTTCTTAACTTCCTTGTGCCTTAATTAAACATATATTATGCAATAGCTAAATCTGCCTATTTGCAGGTCTTTCTTTAGGCCTGAAATGTTATCAATATTATTAATTAGACATTAATTAACTTATCCAGACCATAATCAACTCTCGATGGCATCGCTAGCCTGCAATGTTTATTGGATTAGGTTCCGATTTGCTGTTCAACTTAATCATGAAATGAATAATCGAGATATGTTTTTTATCGTACTGACTTCAGTATTGATGATCGAGGCTAGCCCCAAAATTCAATCGCTAAAATCTTGGTTCAGAGTGGATCAATTTGACTGAAATTTTCAGCAAATTCCCTTTACATTATCTAGTTTTTAACTATTATAGAGACAACTGTCAGCTCTTTGTCTAATCTCCCATAATGTATCTTTAAACAATGTGGTAGTTTATTCTTTAGATAATGCCTACTATAAAGACGTTATAAAAACGTGACTCAATGGTGCTCGATAACTATATGAATCACTGATTCAGTCAGATAATTACACAGTTTAAGGCCCTTGAACAAATAAATTTAATTAACAACTCTTGATCATTTCATTGTTTTAAGCCAGGCTTATGTCAACCTACGACGAGACAAAATTATCGGAAACTGCACTCATGTCACAATCCGATTAAAACACAGATCATATTTCATTCCTTTTTTATAGTTCAAAATTTTGTTTTATTTGTCTGTACTACACTAGGATCTGGAAGAGTTGTTATATAACCTGCATTCTGGATAGCATGAGGGATTAGCCAATGAAACCATCTGTTATGGCGACTTCTTGGCGTGTGATGCACGGGACTATGGTAAAACCACTAGAAACGTCAACGCTGATGGATTAATCAATGTCTGATGTCATAGGGTCAAAAGCAGCTCGTCCGACCCCTGACGTGACCTCCCAATATAACTGGTCAGATCTTCATGCAGTGTAGGCCATTGACTGTATAAAAAAAATGAAATGAAATGTAGATCTGTATTTTAATCAGATTGTTCATGTCACTACCTTGTCTTCTTCCACATTCTTTCCATTTCACAGTAGTATCAGATGACATGTAGCCAGTTCCAACTGAAACATTTATATTAGTCATGTCCATCTAAAGCTGGAGAGTGCTCATTAGTCCGCGGGTTCACTAGTCTGCGGGTTTATTAGTCCACTGATATCTATTATTAGGGCTAGGGTTGGGTTAGGGTACATTAGACCACCGATATTTATTTTTAGGGTTAGGGTTAGGTTTATTGATACACATATTAATAGTATTTCTTGTAGCGGCGGACTAGTGAACCCCTTTCCTAAAACTAGTTATTAGTCATCATAAGGGCCGCATAAGCCTGCTTCAGTACCTTTCAGTAGTTTCTTTACAGAATCTCAAATACTTGTAAACTAATCAAAATTTGTCAATATTTTTAAATGGATTTCAGATGAACGTTACTATAACAGCATAAAATAAACATAAATAACATTTCTCAACATTCTATTCCAAAACGATCAAAGTTTCTAAGTATGAGTCCAAGTCGTAGATGAACTTTTCCCATGGCTATTGTGTGTAATTTGTATCGGTCAGCACCACTGTATATAAGGTCAGGATTTTTTAATTGAGGTCCTCCACCAAGGAAGAATTGTGAAATTTGTTGAAAGAAGGTTCCTGTTGGTCTCCATGTTGAACATTCTATTTCATGGACTCCTGGTGATGTTGGAAGATGACAGAAACCATACCCATACAACTCATTTCTTCCATACTGATCTTGGTGCCAAACTTGAAAATGAATTTTTGGCCAACCTGCAAAGAAACAATCCCATATTAATATCGTTATTATTATCTATATTTAACACTGTCTACATAGAAGTGTTCCAAAGTAGGCTAACTGAATACCAATTTAAAAGCCTGCAGATTTTCTTTACAGGGTTTTAATAGAGGGTGATTATATCATCCAAAACTTCTGCTCATGTATGTTTATTTACAATTACAATCTCATAACACAATTTAAATAATACTGATAATGGTGAACAGGTGGATATATTTCATTGTTCGTTGCAATTTTTTATTTTCGGGAACACTTTAACAGCAGATAATTAAAATGAAGAATGATCTTGATGAACCTCAATCTGATTAAAACACAGATCCTATTTCATTTCGATTTTTATAGATCAAAATTTCATTTTACTTGTCTTTACTACACTAGGATCTGGAAGAGTTGTTATATAACCCGCCTTCTGCTTGATGTGAGGGATTAGCCAATGAAACGGTCTGTTGCAGCGAGTACTTGGCATGCGATGCATGGAACTAGGTATCCTACTAGAAACATCAACGCTGATTGGTTAATCAAATGTCTGACGTCATAGGGTCAAAGCCGCTTGTATGACCCCTGACGCGACCTCCCACTACAACTGGTCAGATGTAGTAGAGGCCATCGAAAGTTTAAAAAAAAAACAAGCAAAATATATATCAGTATTTTAATTAGATTGTGACGAACCTATAAACCTTGTACATGTATCCTTGAAAAAAAAAAGTCTAATTTGTGCTTGAAAATTATAAGAGAATATAAATTGTGTTTTTTTTTTATTAAATACCTCTCAATTATATTAAAAGTCCAATAAACTGAAGGAAATTTGTCGGGAAGACAAACGGTGGTGGATATTATGAACAAACAGGGTATTTATAACAGTTAGTTACCTTGTAAACCTTTAGTAGCAAAGTGAATATCTATAGGATGTGACCAATATGCTGCTTCGTGATTTTGTGGGTTATCAACTTGTGTTTGGCCTTCTCTTAATCCAGATAAAACTTTCCATGATCCACCTTAAAAACAAAATATTTATTATCTCTCAACAATCAACAAATGAATTAAAAAATTAATATTAATATGGTAATAATGCACATGTCACTGAAAATTTCAAGCACAGTTTTGTCTGGCATAATTCCTCGGGTGTCCACTGGTTCTAAAACTATTAACGTAGGTATTAACAATTTTTAATGAAGAAAGGCATACACTATAGTATACAGTGTGCTTTGAAGGAAATTTTTCCCCCTGACAGCAGTGCTACAACCACACATATTTCGAATTCCAACTGTCAGGGGTTCTTTTGCGGGCATGCAAATGTGTACATGGGTCCTCTGATTTTTGGTCCATCCAAACCACTAGACACTGTCCTTGTCAAGCCCTACATCCTGTACCACTGACAAGAGGAAACTGCCCAGGTTAACGCCGAGGAACTTTCTCGGCTTTAAAAATGAAACTGATTTTAATATACCTGTGTGAATTCCCCATTTACAAAATAAACTGTGTTCTGGAAATCCTGAAGCCCCTACAATTTGTCCAATCACATGAACCTCTCCCATCTGTCAAATAAACAAATTAAAATTTTGATGGAAAAGGATTAAAATTAAATTTATAAGCTTATTATTATTATTACAGCATATTTATAGCATGCCCTTTCATATAACATGTTCAGGGGCACTTTACAAAGTGACAATATAATTATAAATAAACAACAAAATTATGGGCATGTTAACAATTGTATACAGAGTCAGTTAAAAGCCTGATTAAATAAATGTGTTTTAAGTTGTTTTTTAAGAGAATATAGAGATGTAGGCCTACATCTTATTCTTAAACTAAATGGTTGATTATTCCATAAAACAGGTGCTTAAGAACTGAAGATGATTAACTAATTTTGACAAATCGTACAATACAATTACATTAAATATAGAAGTTCAGAGAAAAATAATCTAATCTATGTATTCAAATATTCCATAAATATAAAATGACAAACAAAATACTTAAAATGGAAAAACAAAAACATGTCAAAACTTGGTTGAATTTTTACTTCTTCATAAACAAGTACGATTTTATCACTATAATTGACAATATGCGGTTATCAAAATGTGAAAAGGAAAAATATGTAACACATAAGATATACTGACACTATAACAAACAATAGAATACCTCGTTTATATCAAATTTTCTTTTAATCTAAATGGAATTTGATTTTTTGTTGAACTTGTCAACCATTGCTGTTTACCAAGCGTTGTTCGTCCAGCTTTAGTTTCGTATTTTACTAAAAGTCAATTTAATTGTAAATATAACAGTTTTTATTACTTTTATACATGTATCATATTAAAATGAGATTTTTTGCTAAAGCGCATGCATCCAAATATCGGTAAAATATAATTTTAATTATTTCGTATCGAAGAATACGAAGATAAAATAAAGTTAACAATTTTTAAACTCGATTATCCAGTCCCAAAAAAGCTTGGTTGTGAAAAGAGAAAGAGAGCAAAGTTATTATATTAGATAATTAGATTGGACGTATTTATGAAATGTCATAATTCATTTAGAAAGTAATTCATGGTATTTTCTTCTGGACAACTTATATTATTCTCCATTACTGCATTGTACTTTTAAACGACACATGTTGTGAGTGGCAGTCATATTCATTGTGTCTATCCATATTATAATCCATATGTGTTTTTCATTAAATAAATTAAAAATGTTTGGCCGTTACGACTAAATGTTTTGGCCATTATGAACAAATGTTTGGCCGTTATAACCAAACTCTTTGGCTGTTATGACTAAAGTAGGGCCGTTTTGACAAAACCTGTTTTTGACCGTTATGGCATAGGGCCGTTACGACCACATCCCCCAAGGAGTTACGACCCAATCCCCCAAGGAGTGAGATCGTCTGTTCCCGAGATCTCTAGTTTCCTGCTACTGATATGTTTTTTTTATTGAACAAAGAAAAGTTGGCTACTTGACAATTAAGCCATATTGCATTGGTCAACATTTTGGCTAGACATCAAGTACCGGTATAGTAAAGTTTTAGAAAAAACATGTCAGATTCTATAATCGCTGCAAAAAATTAGTTCCCTGTTGTGCTGAGTGAATCGATGTAAATAGATTTATCTTTATTTTGGCTTCTGTCCTCATTAGTTTGATTGGTGCAAAAAAGTAGTATGTTTATTGCACAATGATGATGATGAAATTTGCCAAATTAATATATAAGGGGGGTTAGAGGACCGAATGGTTAGCTAATCAACTTGCGTGGTTTTGATTCCCCAGTTGTACGTGACAGGGAGTAGCGTCACCCGTCCAACCTTGTGGGTTTTCTCCAGGTCCTTGAGTTTCCTCACACTGCTAAGGGCCCCTATGAACACTGAAATAAAATTGAACCATATGTTAGTCTCAAAATGACCTAGTTTGTGTTGAGTGGACGTTAAACATCATTTCTCTTTCTCTCCGTTATTAATATATGAACTTACAGTCTAATCTGTTTATTTTAGGTGGAATAAAAACAAAGAAGGCCTCATCATATACAGTTTCAGGGAATAAATTGATAGAAATTGTGCTAATAAAAAAGGGGACAAGATTTGCGTTAATAAAAAAAGGGACAAAATTTAAAGAATAGTAGTAGATTCCTTATAAAATGTCATTACAGAAAGGTGCTCATTCCATATCAGATTCAGATTCTGATGAAACAATAGAACCCGATCCATGGGATAAAAATTCTCCAGATTTATTTGACAGCGCCAGTGAAGATGACAAAAAAAAAGCCCTGATCCCGCTACCTGAAAAACAAAAATTGAAGACAGTTGTTAGTAGTAATTCAAAAAAAGAATCCCCGGTTTCCCAGAATAAAAAACAAAAATCAATGACAGATTCTGGTAATTCTCAGGAGATTAAAAAACAATCCATCAAAAAACAGAAAAGTTTACATGAACTTTCCGACAGTGATTCAGAAGTGGAGAGAATTAAAGAAAAAATATTAAAGCTGAAAAAAATAACATCTTCAGGTGAAAAGGTTTTTGCGAAGCTTGTGAATGAAGAGACAAAGAAAGAAGAATGTAAATATGGGTCCAAGTGCTTCAGAAGAAATCCCTCACATTTAGCAGAATATAGTCATCCAAAGAATTGTAATTTGATTTTGTATACTTTATTTTTGATACAAAAATCACATCTAACATTAAAATATGATAAAAACTATTTTTTTTAAAATATGAAAATTGTTTGCCTGGCAATGAAACTAGAGAACGTACTTGTCAGTCAATTTACATGCCATGAAATTGGAATTTAACTTTAGTAGAACACAATAAATACTATTAAATTTATAGTTTTTATTTGTAAATACACTTAAAGATACATTATGGGAGATAAGATAAAGACCTGACAGTTCTCACTATAATAGTTAAAAACTAGATAATGTAAAGGCAATTTGCTGAAAATTTCAGTCAAATTGATCCACTCGGAACCAAGATTTTAGCGATTGAATTTCGTCCTAGCCTTGATCATCATTACTAAAGTCGGTACGATAAAAAACATAGTCTCGATTATCCATTTCATGATTAAATTATGAATGGAAGTCGAACAGCAAATCGGAACCAAATCCAATAAACATCGCAGGCTAGTGATGACATCAAGAGTTGATTATGGTCTGGATAAGTTAATTAATGTCTAATTAATAATTTAGATAACATTTCAGGCCTAAAGAAAGACCTGAAATAGGCAGATTTAGCTCTTGCATAATGTATTTTTTAAACATAAATATTCTAAAAATGGTCAAATTAAAGCCTGTTATTGAGTCAACTGGCGTGATTTCGAATGGGGAGGTTGTACGTGACAAGAAGTAGGGTCGCCTGTCCAACTTCGTGGGTTTACTCCGGATTCCTCCCACTGCTAAAGACCCCTATGCGGAAGCGAATTATTGAAATAAAATTATAAAAAAAACATATGTTAGTCCCGAAATGACTTAGTTTGTGTCGAGTGGACGTTAAACCCTATTTCTCTCTCTCTCTTAAAAAAATTATTTCTTGCTAATCTGAAGTAAATGACCAGAGAGCAAAATTTTTAAGTGAATGCCCAAGTCTATTGTAAACAATAGTAACCAATGGCAACTAAGATTTAACTTTGGTATATAGATCTGTTTATTTGAAGTGATAATAAATATGATAACTAGAATTTTTAATCTTTTCATGCCAGGTAGTATATCCATTTTTATTAATGTCGATTTATATTTAAGCTGTACTTTATTTCATCAATTCTATTAAAATTTATTATAAAGTTTACAACATAATTTCTTTACAACATAATTTCTTCTTGTCAGACTGAACATATAAATAAGTGAAAAGTAATTTCTACAATAATGTGAAAGTTTGCTCTCTAAAGGATATACCAGTCTAAAAATGGACTGTAATTTTGATAATCTTTAAGTGGCATTTATCGATTGGGAAACACATATACAGAACACAGTTTTTATGGGAAACAATCACTGGTTTATTCTAAAAGCACAACGTTTCGACAAGTATCCTCTTATCGTGTTTGATAACGATAACGGGATACTTGTTGAAATGTCATGCTTTTAGAATAAACCAGTGATTGTTTCCCATAAAAACTGTGTTCTGTATATGTAATTTTGATAAAATATTTTTTAGGTTCTCCAGCTAAAAGAAAATTAGAAGATGTACCTGAATATTCTCCAAGTAAAAAAACGAAACATGAAGTTACAGCGTCAACATCTACTTGTAATAAATCCAATAAAACCTGTCAGGAATTGTTCCGTGAAAATCAACCATTTAGTTTTTTTCTAACTAAAGTAACTGGTATAAGAAGTGAATACAATGATTCAGCAGCAGTTCATATTAGTGGTAGGTAGGTGAAATAACCTTGTTTAAAATACAGATGTGATGTCATCCTTTGATGTTGATTACCATTATTTCAAATAATTGTATGGGCAACTTGCCAATCGTACATTATTTATACTAGTGAAATATTTGACTAGCATGGCATATTTCACTGTAAAAGCACATGCAGAGTGTCTGTATTTTAAGTCGTTTAATGGTCTCGAGCTAAAAACATTGCGTAATATATTGTAAAAATATTATTTCAAATAATCGTACAGGCAACTTTCCAATCATACATTATTTATACTAGTGAAATATTTGACTCGCATGACATATTTCACTGTAAAAGCACGTGCGGAGTGTTTGTATTTTAAGTCCTTTAATGGTCTTGAGCTTGAGACACTGCGTAATATATTGTAAAAACACTCGGGCCTATGGCCCTCTTGTTGTTACAATATATTACTTAATGTTTCGCTCTCGACCATTAAACTACACTTAAAATACAGATGTGACGTCAATGGTACTGGCAACATGTCAATCGTACATTATTTTAACTAGGTGAAATATTGACTCGCGTGACGATTTTATTGAAATGCACATGTGGGATAGTATCTGTATTTTAAGTTGTTTAATGGTCTTGAGCAAGACATTGTGTAAGATAGCGAAACGACATTCTTGACCATTAAATCACACATAACCAATATACCCTGTTTATTCTATTCTATTCTAGTAAAGCATTGTGTTGTGACATGTTTATTGTATATTTATCTAGTAAAGCATTACATTGTGGCTTTATCAAGCCCGGATTTCACTTGTCAAGGGTGGGGCCCGTGTACACATTAATGTGCATGTTAATCACACAGTTTGAAATCACATTGGACATGTAACAGTTGAAATGAAAATTACTGAAGTATTTGGATTTTGAAACTTGTGGATCGTTTAGTTGTGCCTGACAAGGAGTAGGGTCACATACCTAACCTTCTGAATGTTCCACTGGTTCCCCTTAGTGATAAAATGCCTGGCACAGAAGTGAATGAATGAATAATTACCTAAATAAACCCCATTTCTTATGTTTTTAGAATTGAAAACAAGAAAAAAGTGTTTTTCCCAATAATTTTTGCTTGAAACGAAGATTTGTATGAGTTTTATTGCTTTGTATAAATTTTTATTGTTGTATATGATGTTTTATTGTTGTTGTATATGATGTTTTATTGTTGTATATGATGTTTTATTGTTGTTGTGTATTATGTTTTATTGTTGTTGTATATTATGTTTTATTGTTGTTGTGTATGATGTTTTATTGTTGTTGTATATTATGTTTTATTGTTGCTGTATATGATGTTTTATTGTTTTGTATAAAAAAAATTATTTCTTATTCTTTTCCTTCAGAAATATTATCAGAAGATATGGGAAATTTAGTGGAATCTTGTCAGGTAAATAATCATTCAAATCATGAATTCTAAAAAAAACGTCAATCTATTTATACAAAATGGCAGCAGGTATTTAATATCAAAAGTGTTATCAAGTGTTTAAGAAATCACAACGATGTATGTGCATGTGCAAGCAATGTGTAAGTTACTGCTGATCACATGAGTAGTCAAAATGGCAGTCCTGTGTCCGTATTTTCGCTGTCCACAAAACCACATACTATTTTAGCTTGTGCTGATTGGTCAAACACAAAAGTGCTCTATGATTTTTTGCTGCGACATACACGGTGATCGATCTACAAGTAATTCTATTTCTCCGAAGCTTTAAAAAATTTGTTTGATTATTTTGGATAATTTTCTTGTACTAAACATAGAATGAAAAAAATTTTTCAGTAAAAGATGAATATTCAGTTTAATTGTTTTATTTTCAGTTTAATTATATGTATAATATTGATTGGTTAGTTCAGCAATATCCTAAATCTTTTAGGTAGGTCAGAATGTTATTTTATATCGTTTAACAAGAAGTCCAGCAGTTGCAGATTTTTTGCGTGTTATTGATTGTCTAAAATTAAAACAGTTTCATAGATGCACAGCTTCAAATTGTGCTAGGTTTGTCTTGTATTTTATGGCCTTTATAGGCTTCACTGATTAATATTATTAATATTATAAAATCAATTATATAGCTTTCTTAAAATGTGGGGGGGGGGGAATCGGGTGGTGAAATCGTTTAACGCGTGCATGTTAGATCATAAGGTCTGTCATTGAGTTAGGGGGTTGGATGGCTGAATGGTTAGCGTGCGCGCGCTGTATCATAAAGTCTGTCATTGAGTCGACTGGCGTGGTTTTGAATCCCTGGGTGTACATGGCAAGGAGTAGGGTCGCCTGTCCAACCTCGTTATTTTTCTCCGGGTATTCCGGTTTCCTCCCACTGCTAAAGACCCCTACGCGCAAGCGAATTATGTAAATAAAAATAAACCATATGTTAGTCCCGAAATGACCTAGTTTGTGTCGAGTGGACGTTAAACTCCATTTCTCTCTCTCTCTCTGTCATTGAGTTAAGTATAGTGGTTTTAATTCCCCGCTTGTACGTGACAAGAAGTAGGGTCGCCTGTCCAACCTCATGGGTTTTCTCCAGGTCCTCTGGTGCCTCTCACAGCTAAAGACCCCTATGCGCAAGCAATTTTTGAAATAAAATGGAACCATATGTTAGTCTCGAAATGACCTAGTTTTTGTCGAGTGGACATAAAACCACATTTCTCTCTTTCTCTCTCTCAAAATGTGTTCAGATGTGCTGTATAAATATATAAATATACTTTTAAGAACCTCTAATTAAAAATGTATAACGGTAGTTAAATATTGTAAACAGTAATAAATGGTATTACCTTTGGTTTATGATTTCAGGTCTAAGCCGTTACTATTGGTTCATGGTGAACAAAGAACAAGTCAAGCTAATTTACAACTTGATGCTTCAAAATATCCAAATATAAAGTTATGTCAGGTAGGTGTACTGTGATAACTCCACCCCAAATTCACAGATAGGTAAAATCAGATTTTCATTTCGGAGTAAGATATCTATTATAGTTGGAATATCGATTCAGAAATGGAGCACTATGATGCCCTTTCATATAGTGATAAACATGGATGTTTTGGAATTTCTGTTAAATTAGATAAAATTTGATTTTGATTAAATTATTATTTTATTTTACAGGCAAGACTTGATATAATGTATGGTACACATCACACGTAAGTTTCATTTTATTGTCTATATCTTAAAGCCTCTGATATTCATTTGAAAGGAAAGGAAATGGGGTTTAACGTCCTACTGTTTTGCTCCGAACTGGGCTAATGAAGACGGGCATACTCCATACAGTGGGCTATGAGGGAAATTTTTATTTTACAGTAAAATGATGTTATTGTTATATAATACTGTGTATTTTATAGTAAAACGATGTTATCGTTATATGATACTGTTTATTTTGTAGTAAAATGATGTTATTGTTATATGATACTGTTTATTTTATAGTAAAATGATGTTATTGTTATATGATACTGTTTATTTTATAGTAAAATGATGTTATTGTTATATGATACTGTTTATTTTACAGTAAAATGATGTTATTGCTTTATGATACTGGATTAAGAGTTGTTATAACTACAGCTAATGCTATAGAAGGTGATTGGTATCAGAAAACACAAGGGTAAGTAACATAAATGTTTATCACCTATCTGATTAAAACACAGATCCTAATTCGTTTCATTTTTTACAGTTCAAAATTTTGTCTTACCTGTCTTTACTACACTAGGATCTGGAAGAGTTGTTATATTACCAGCGTTTTGGTTGAAGTGAGGGATTAGCCAATGAAACTGTCTGTTACGGTGACTTCTTGACGTGCCATGCACGGAACTGTGGGTAAACCACTAGAAACATCAACGCTGATTGATTAATCAACGTATGACATCATAGGGTCAAAAGCCGCACATACAACCCCTGACACGACCTTCCAGTACAACTTATCAGATCTTCATGTAGTGTAGGCCATCAAAAGTATAAAAAAACGAAATGAAATATAGATCTGTATTTTAATCAGATTGGTTTATCACTTAAACTTATTTGCAGTCGGGGGGTTGGATGGCTGAATGGTTAGCGTGCGCGCGCGCTGTATCATAAAGTCTGTCATTGAGTCGACTGGCGTGGTTTCGAATCCCCGATTGTACGTGGCAAGGAGTAGGGCCGCCTGTCCAACCTCGTGGGTTTTCTCCGGGTCCTTCGGTTTCCTCCCACTGCTAAAGACCCCTACGCGCAAGCGAATTATGTAAATAAAATTAAACCATGTGTTAGTCCCGAAATGACCTAGTTTGTGTTGAGTGGACGAGAAACCCCATTTATCTCTCTCTCTATTTGCAGTCAATCACAGACAACTTCACATTAAATAGGAACTTGTATTCATTTGAATGTTCATTGGCAAATTAGTACTGGTTAATTGGCTGTGATCTCTT
The DNA here is from genome assembly GCF_932274485.2 of Patella vulgata. Classification (NCBI taxonomy): domain Eukaryota; kingdom Metazoa; phylum Mollusca; class Gastropoda; family Patellidae; genus Patella; species Patella vulgata. The sequence goes on from NC_065883.2 coordinate 11,300,989, forward strand.
CACGCCCCATTTACAAGATGTCTGCACATGTCATCATTTCTCGAAACATAAATTGTAGTAGATCTAACTCTTATTGAGGGAAAATAAAAGAAGGTTTATCCTAATACCATGAGGAGCAACAGCTTAAAAAAACCTTGCTAAACAGTTTCCACACTCTTGTGTGACTGATTAAACTGTAGAGCTGTGGCTTCTACTTCATGCTTCAGCCATATCCCAAAAGTAGTATTCGAGAATAGATCTCTACCCTAAATGGCAGCCATATTCCAAAAGTAGTATACTGTTTTGTAATGCTTTTCTACTCCGTTTCACATGTCTTATACACAAAGACTAAATAAACTTTTTCAATTCTATTAAATGGAAGCAGAATAACAACTTCAACAAAATCCTCGATTGTATACTTAGTGTTTTCGACTGAAATTGTTGATTTAGGACTTAAAATGTTGGTCAACTAGCTTAGTGTTCTCAAGCAGAGCTAACTGTAGACAGACAACCCAAGTTTAGTATGAGTATCCAGATCTCAAAAATGCACATTACACTGACAATGGAGAAAATGTGGTTGAAAAGAGAAGTTTGTAATGGTAAAATTTGCTCTGTAGAAACAAAAATAAGTTTTATGAATTTTTCTATTTCAGTGTTTGGATAAGTCCTGTATTTCCCAAATTACCAGGAGATGGTGGAACTAATTTAGGGGAATCCCCAACAAATTTTAAAAAAGACCTGATCCAATATTTAACAGCTTATAGATCTCCTAAACTAACTCAATGGGAAAATCATATTAAGGCACATGATTTCTCCTCTGCTAGAGTTTTCATTATAGGTTCTGTACCCGGGAGACACACAGATAGAGTAAAAGATGCTTGGGGACACCTAAAACTACGAAAAGTTCTTCAGAATTACGGTCCACCATTTAAGAATATTAAAGATTGGCCTGTGATAGGACAGTTTTCAAGCATTGGGTCTTTAGGGCCAACAGAAGATAGCTGGGTGTGTGGAGAATGGTTAAAGTCATTAACGGCAGCTAAAGGAATCGGTCTCACGTCTAGCTTGTCCAGTAAACTACAACTGGTAAGTTACTTCTTGGAACCCTGTTGTACGAAATACACCTAAACTTGCATACACATCATGACTTACACTTCAAAATTTTGCCTGCTGGTCAATTTTTTATTTATTTTGTTTACGTCAGGTGAACTTAAAACCAGGATTTGAACACGGGTAATTCTTAGTGAATGTTGAGGGCTCTTGACTGCTCGACTACCAATCCTCCCCCCCCCCTCTCACAAAGGGAGAAAGACTTTTTCAAACATACATACATGTATATCTGAATTTTAGATTGACTTTCTAGCCTCAATTACAAAGCTTAACCTCCAAATCATACATTTAATGATTAGAATAACCATTGTCAAATTATTTCATATACATAAGATTAATAGAATTTGTAGGGGAGTTGGGTGTCCGAATGGTTAAAGCATGCACTTTGCATCATAATGTCTATCATTGAGTCAAGTGGTGTGGTTTCGATTCCCCGCTTGTATGTGACAAGGAGTCAGATTGCTTGTCCAACTTAGTGGGTTTTCCCCGGGTCCTCCAGTTTCCTCCCACTGCTAAATGCCTCTATGCGCAAGAGGATTAATGAAATAAAATTAAACCATATGTTAGTCCCAAAATGACCTAGTTTGGGTCGAGTGGACATTAAACCCTCTCTATCTCTCTGTCTCTCTCTCTCAATAGAGTTTGCTTTTAGAGGTTTTATAATATTTGTTGTAGATATTTCCATCAGTAGACAATGTAAGAATTAGTTTAGAAGGTTATGGTGCTGGTGGTTCTATACCATACAGTATACACACAGCTCAAAAACAGAAATATATACACCAATATTTCAGGTCAGTTTCTAATTCAATGTTTGGAGTTGGGTGGTCAAGTGGTCTATAATGCACTTTAGATCATAAGGTTTGTCATCGAGCCAAACTTGTATGTAACAACCTTGTGGGTTTTCTCTGGGTCCTCAGGTTTCCTCCCACTGCTGAAAACTCCTACCTGCAACCAAATTATAGAAATAAAACCGGTTTCAGCCTTTACTCAGATTGCATCTGCACAATATGAAGTTCTAAAGAGTCAAAATTTTGGCAAATGTCATTCCCCCCCCCCCCCAAAAGTATGTTAAAGATACACATGCCACAGTTCTGTGGAATAAAATTACCATTTATTACTGGGCAATGTTTTGTCTGGACTTCTGTAGGCTACAGCTGTGCGATATCCCTGGAAAAAAATGAATATTGCCCAGCTCTACTCTAGGCTTTATCAGGCAAAGATACAATTATAAAACATGATGGAGCACTTGTTTTACATATACACCAATTATAAATAAAATATGCTCCCAGCCTCGGGTTCGCTCCCGGAGTTGGCTGAGAAACTTCATCGGGATTATCGGACGTGGTTCCCCCTTCTCAGTGGTGCAAGATGGAGGGCCTGACAAGATCAGCTGTCTAGTCATTCAGATGGGATGAAAAACCGAGGTCCTGTGTACACAATGGTGTGCACGTAAAAGATCCCTTGGCAGTTGGAATTTGATATAAGATTAGGCTGTAGTGCCCCTGTCCGTGCAAAATTTTCCTCATAGCACACTGCATGGTGTATGGACGTCTGCATTAGCCCAGTCAGAGCAGAACAATAGGACATTAAACCCCATTTCATTTCATTTCAACTAGATAGTGGAGGTCGATGGCTTTCTTAATCAAATATCTGTCATTTATCACTTTGAGATGAAGTAGAAAAAACATACCTTAGCATCTTTACCATGAATTTTAATCTGAATTATAGACAATGGAAATCTGAAGGTAGAGGAAGAAGTCGTGCTGCTCCTCATATTAAAACATACGTTAGACCAAATCCCGAGTTTAATGAAGCTGCTTGGTTCTTAGTTACAAGGTATTTATTTATTAATGTTTTAAACTAGAGCTCATGATTGAGATCAATGATTACACCCACCTATAAATACACAGACTTTAAAATAATGTGGACACTTACGGCTGGCCCCTAGATCCATTCACTTAATCTGATATACAGTATACATTTATTGTAGGTCTGATGTTTGTAATCCCTGACTATGCTCAACTTTACCTATAATACACAGGAGAGGCTTTACAATAACAACTGTACAGCACAGTGGACACTTGCAGCTGTCTCCCAGATCCATTCACATGAATCCCTGACTATGCTCATTCTTACCTATAATACACATGAAAGACTTTACAATAACAACTGCCATCTTTTATTGAAATTCAGGCTACCTTGTATCGTAAACTTAATTAAATAGCTGTTGGCAAATTTTCATCACAAAATATTGAAATTCAGGCTACCTTGTATCCTAAACTTAATTAAATAGCTCTCGGCAAATTTTCATCATAAGATATGTGGGTTTCTGTTTCTTTTAATTTATTTTACAAATTCATGTTTTTTTGTTTTTCTAAATGCTTGGATGGAACTATTTAAATGCATGAAAGATAATTAATTTTTTCTCTTTTTTTTTTTTTTTTTTTTTTGCAGTGCTAATTTGTCTAAAGCTGCATGGGGTGCCTTAGAGAAGCAAGGAAGTCAGTTAATGATACGGTCATATGAAATTGGTGTACTATTTTTACCACAATATTTTGTAAGTGTCTTGTAATTTAATTTATATTATTGGATCCATAATTGTGGCATCAGTCCAGGTCTTTCATTTTAAATTTTTGACATATTTTGTTTACCTCGGATTAGCAGTATGTTGACTGTAACATCCGGGATTATGGCCCCTGATTGTACAGAAAATAGCTTTTTTAGCATTGCAACCACTTGTTCATGTACCACTTAGGTAGCCATGAACATATGCATGTATTTTGTTCATTTATTATGCAATCAACATTTGTCTGCTCAACTTGTTTTCTTTTCCTCATTATGATGTTTATGGCAGGGTAATATGCAAATATTTTTAAAAACAGTAATTTTTTTTTTTTGTAGAATGATGAAGAAACATTTCCAATTACATCTGACGTAAGAAAATCCTTAAATCAGAAAAAAGCAACTTTTCCTTTACCCTATGACCTGCCACCATCTAGATATGAAAAGGGAGGTAATAGAGCTCAATAGAATTTAACCCACTGACCAGACAAAATATCACATATAAACCGCCAATCTGTTTCACAGAGTGTTACGAAAGTCATCTAATATCTCTGTAAAAGATGACTACCTTCAACACATGACCTCATATCACGCGGTGCATTGTTTACATAAGACATTACTGATTCGAGCAGAATGAGGCCTTTTACTCATTTTAATACCCATTTATTTATTTTTTTAATACATAAAAAAATGTTTTAGATTTTAATTTGTCGGAGGAAAAAAGTTAATATTTGTGGCTCATTAAGTCGCATTGATGTCATCCTTATCATTGATTGTCGCGGCCTAACAAATATTCACTGCGGATCAGTGTGATAAACCGCTGTCTCCTTGGATTACTGATCATGGGCACTGTATTAAATAAAACCTATATATTCACTGCCCATCCAACCGAGTTATGACCAGTTTGTTTTGGTTAACTAGGAGAAATGGTGGATGGTTGTTGTTGTTCTTAGCGTTTAACGTCCGCTTCCACCGAAGGTGATATCGCAGACAAGTTCATTTTAATGATCTTAGTGCACGCGCAGGGGTCTTTGCTGTGGGAGGAAACCGTAGTACCCGGAGTAAACCCACGAGGTTGAGAAGGCGCCCCTATCTCCAAGCCACATACGCTCACACCTGGGATCGAAACCACAGCCGCAAGCCAGAGGTGACCGGCCAACTAGAGGTCGAAGCGTGACACTCTAGACCACTAGGCCATCCCAACCCCCCTCATAGTGGATGGTTGAAGGAAGTGATTATGAGATGACTCCAGTTGATTACGAGCAGACTTCTAAAAGTTGATTATTACACGTCTAAACTGATTACCAAAATAAATTAATAGAGATGGTATCTCAATACCCATATCTCTCTCTCTGAATAACTGAGTGATCTGAAGATTAAAGATTCATTATGTAAGATTTAGATAAAGATGTGTTAGTTTTTGCTAGAATAGTTCAAAAATAGATAATGAAAAATGAATGTATTGAAAATTTCATTCAAATTACATTACTTTATTCTTCATTCAAATTACTTTATTCTTCATTCAAATTACTTTATTCTTCATTCAAATTACTTTATTGTGAGCGAAGTTATGAGTTTTGGAAGATGTAGCATAGATTGTTTATTGTCGTAGCAACGGTATTGGACATACAAGACAAAGTCTCGATTTTCCATTTTATTGTTAGATTTTCAAATGTTCAAATCTATTTAAATCTCAGCCATCTGATCATCTAGGGAGTTGATTATGGGCTTGTGAATAAATGTCTAAATAATAGATTATATAACATTTAAAGCTAAAATAATGACCTGCAATAAACAGATTTAGCTCTTACATAATGTATCTTTAAAACTTCAGCTTTTATTCATGACAAGATGACATCTCTCATACTTATTACAGAATATGGAAATAAGCCACTACCATTAACCTCATTATACTCAATTAATACAACATACTGCATAATTAACTAAATCTTGACAAGATGACAAGATGACATCTCTCATACTTATTACAGAATATGGAAATAAGCCACTACCATTAACCTCATTATACTCAATTAATACAACATACTGCATAATTAACTAAATCTTCTTGAAAATATCTTCTTTATAATCAGGTATCCTTAACTAATAATGATTAACTAGACTAAATCTATATAGCTGTTACCACAATTAAATAAGGTGAAACCCCCACCACTGCCTTCCTTATTATCATAAACTCCAAACAAAATTAACTCAAATATAAGCACATGCAAAACTCATTTAATATAATTATGTAGTAAGTTGTATTGATTGTATGAGTGTAATGAAGTTAATGGTGGTGGCTTCGGTCCATATTCAATCTGTAATAAGTATGAGAGATCGTGAAGTCATGTATTAACTATTGGTTATTTTTAACAAAAAAGAACATAAATACAGAAAAACAAATAATAGCTTTGGCAGTTGTCCCACCGGGAGTTGTCCTGCTCCTTACAAACAATATGAATTGGGTGGGGTTTTTTCTTTTTAACTTGATGACGATTATCTTATGAGTCTTATTTTTTTTACAGATCGACCCTGGATGTGGGATGTTCCCTGTGTTCATCTGCCTGATACAAATGGAAAAAAATATTGTCCACCAATGAAATGACGAGAAATAAATTTAGAAGAATATCACAAATATAATCTGATATTAAATAAATAATATTTTAACATATAGACTGATTCTAAACTGGTGCTTACATTTTTTTTATGCATTTAATTCATTGAATAAATTCAGATAAAGATGAAATTTAGTTTTCTTTTTTTAATGCAATATGAGGTGATTCTAAATATGATAGACATGTGGTAAATAATGGTTCTGAAAATGTTTTACTGTGGAGTCGTTTTTCTTTTAGTTTGTCTTCGAATGTATTTTTGTTAACGGCCATCTCACTCTTGTAGATAGCACTAACCTGGTATTGATAAAAATCAAGATTGTCAACCCCCTTCAATATTTTACCAGATACTTAAAGATTCCAGATCATCGGAATGTTCAAAATATTATTGCCCAATGGGGAAAGAATTACTTGTCTGAATCCTGATTTGAAAACTAGAGTTGTTCCCCTTCAACTATGTTTCCTCAAAGGGACTGGATGACGGAAACGTCAATGGCGGGCACTTCAATGTGAAAGAAAAGTTTTAAAAAGATTTAGTGTTGTTCTAATTAATTAAGAACATCAATGAGCAAGTTTGATGATTTAGACATTAATCCACGTATATTAACTGCTATCAAACGATGTAAGTAAAGTTCATTAAGGAAATCCGAAATGTTACTGATCGGTTTTTAATTTAGAATAAACTGAAAGTAGACAAATCAGATTGAAGTCAAAACATTAGAGAAATGGAGTTTAACACCCACTCGACACAAACTAGGTCATTTCGGAACCAAAATATGGTTCAATATTATTTCCAAAATTCGCTTGCACAAACGGTTCTTTCGCTGTGGGAGGAAACTGAAGGACCCGGTTTCAGAGAAAAGCCAAAGTTTGGACAGGCAATCCTATTCCTTATCCTTGTTAAGTACAAGCGGGGAATCAATAGTCTGTCACATGAATCAATGTCAGGTCTTGTGAGCTAATGTGCACGTGTTAACGCCCCCTTCAAAACAAGAAGAAACTAGTCCTACATTGTTTATTCTAATTTTGCTATGAATCAAACAGGAAAGGATTTAAATTAAAAGGTCACCAGAAAAGCTTCATAAATCTTTTAAAAAATGCAAGTAATTATGTCAACATATTCTTTCCCTGACATAAGTATAACACGATCCCAAATGTCAATGTTACCTGCCACAGGTAAATTTCATGAGGTAGATTTCCGCCGTTCTCCGTTGGTATTCATAACCTCCCGCCAATAAACAAACTGTGACGTAATTTTAGTCCTTCTGCTCATATTCTAGTATATATTTCTATACAATACCAGCCATATACATGTATCTGCAATTTTAAGCCATACATTCATTGAGTTACTCACACAAATTTTATTTAAAAACACATGTATATTTTTAAACAGCCAAATTAACCAGTGTTGAATCTGTGTTGAGTTTATCTGGACCTGATCTAGAAAGAACATGTCAGTTGTCATCGAGTGATGTATCAACATTAAAACATGCCATTGCTGAATCAATACCAAAACCGGATCCATGTACAGGTAAACTATCAACATTTTTGTCCCCCGCCTTTCGAAGAAAGCAGGGGACTATTAAAATGGGTTCGTCCGTCTGTCTGTCTGTCCGTCTGTCTGTCCGTCACACTTTTTGGGACACAATAACTCTCTTCCTAATTGAGCTAGAATGTTCAAACTTGGTGTATGTGTTTATTAGGTCAATGCCTTGATGGAGATCGAAGATGAGCATTTTCCGCTTAGGGTAAGCAGAGATAAGCAATTTGATTGGTTGATGCTTTGGGACACGATAACTCTCTTCCTAATTGGGCTAGAATGTTCAAACTTGGTGTATGTGTTGATTAGGTCAATGCCTTGATGGAGTTCGAAGATGAGCATTTTCCGCTTAGGGTAAGCAGAGATAAGCAATTTGATTGGTTGATGCTTTGGGACACGATAACTTTTAATTGAGCTAGAATGTTCAAACTTGGTGTATGTGTTTATTAGGTCAATGCCTTGTTTATTTTGATTCTATCTGATAGAGAGTGATGAAACTTAATGTATACTTAATAATCAGTTTGATTGCTGGATACTTTTGAAAAAGATAAACATGCAATTAATTAATATATGTCATCTATTTATTTCGGGATTTCAGCGGGGAACATCAGCCTCACTGTTGGCTTGTTTATAATTGAAACTCACTTCAGATTGTTGGGGGTTGGGTGGTTGAATGGTTTAACGTGTGCGTGTTAGATTGTTAGATTTGTCATTGAGTCAAGTTGCCCCTACACGCAAGAGAATTATTGACAAAAAAAACACTTATCAGTAATTAGTAGTACCATTCTTGTCTAAATTTCAATTTTCCATAATGTTTTTTTTTTTTTTTTTTAAATCATTTAAATTTTGGATATCATTCATTTGTAGGATGTGCATATCTATAAAATATCTTTCCATGTCAGTCACTTCCGCAATACTTTGGGTGGCAATGACAAAAGAAACGATGTTGTCTGTAATTAGTATGAGTATGACTATATTTATTAATACTGAGGAAGAACAATCTAATAGAAATGTGTTTATTAAAATAAAAAATGAAGTACTATCTATAGACTATTCGTATTTGTTTATTTTTCTGATAGCTTTGGATCTGTGGAAGGGGGAATGTGTCAATAATTTAAAGATCAAGAAACTGTCAATAGGTTGTGATGTTTTTGACAATTTCTTACGAGGTTAGTTATCACATATATTTTCTATTCTATTTAACTTCATTTTTTTTTCATCTTGTTTATTTTGTTGGAACTTCATTTGTGACTCTGTTAAACCCCATTTCATTTCATTGATTAAACCCCATTTTATTTCATTATTACACCACATTTATTAAACCCCATTTCATTTCTTTTATTAAACCCCATTTCATTTATTAAATAACATTTAATTTATTGTGTTTTACAGGTGGTATAATATCGCGAGGAATAACAGAATTATCAGGTGAAAGTGCCAGTGGTAAAACCCAGTTCTGTTTACAGTTATGTCTGACTGTTCAACTACCTGTTACACACGGAGGACTAGCAGGAGGTTTGTATTATTCACCATTAGACCACCATCAATTTCAACTTCTCTTCCTCAGTTTAGGTGGTCAAGAGAGAGAGAGAGAGTGTGTGAGAGAGAGTGTGAGAGAGAGAGTGTGTGAGAGAGAGAGAGAGAGTGTGAGAGAGAGTGTGAGAGAGAGTGTGTGAGAGAGAGAGAGAGAGTGTGAGAGAGAGTGTGTGTGAGAGAGAGAGAGAGAGAGAGAGATGTGGTTTAACATCCACTCGACACAAACTAGGTCATTTCGGGACTAACATGGTTTTGATTTTATTTCAATAATTTACTTGCGCGTAGGGGTCTTTAGCAGTGGGAGGAAACCCTAGGACCCGGAGAAAACCCACGAGGTTGGACAGGTGACCCTACTCCTTGTCACGTACAACCGGGGATTCGACACCAAGGTGGTCAAGTAGTCTAGATCATAAGGTTTGTCATTGAGTCAAGTGGCATGGGTTTATGCCATACTTGTACGTGAGGAGTAGTGTCACCTGTCCAATCTCATGGGTTTTCTCAGGGTCCCTCGATTTCCTCCCACTAAGACCCCTAGGTGCATGTCAGTTGTTGAAATAAAAATTAAACCATATGTTAGTCCTGAAATGACCTAGTTTTGAGGAGTGGATGTTAGATCCATTTCTTTCTCTCACTCTCTTACAATGATTTATAGACCAAAAATACTTTGGTATTTTAGTTCCACATTTTAAAGTTCCGAAATTCTAAATAAAACATTTTTCATGAGACTTGTGTGGCTTTTTATTTATGAAGACCCAGAAAAACTAAACATTAAATTGTTTTAGCCTTAATGTTGATGTTGTAACAAACTATTATGACACACTTAGATTTGTGTTTCTTAAGTCAATATATACTTTACACCTGTAGTATGTATACACTCTTGTGTTTACTGTGTTCAGATGTATCACGGTGTTTAAATATGGATTGATTCCTATGGATACAACAATATCTATCACTTTTTCATCTTCTTTCTTCCATTAAAGATGCACTATGTAAGAGCTAAATCTGCCTATTTTCAATATATTCATTTTGCATTATCTATTTTTGAAATTTTCAGTATATTCATATTTCATTATCTATTTTTGAACTATTATAGCAAGAACGGCTAGCTCTTTATCTAAATCTTACATAATCCATCTTTAGAGTAACGGTAGCAATATTGTTAATTTTAAACTAGACTAATATACATTACAACCCTTATTCACTTAACATATCTAATACACTTTACACCTCTAATACACTTAACATAGCTAATACACTTTACACCTCTAATACACATGCTCTCTGATATACTTATCACCTCTAATACACATAGACTCTCTAATATACTTTACATCTCTAATATACTTGGTACAATTGTACTGTATAAGTATAATTAACAAAAATACCTTGTGTTTTACTTTCAAACACCAGGCAGTATACATAGTTTACATCACACTAATCATCAATAAAAGTATGTCCCATAAAAGATCTTCCTGTTCAAATGTCAATGAACGTCCCTGATAAATGTAAATAATATATGTGGCAGTCACGGTTCTGTTTAAAGTTGTATTCCTTTGATAATTTCAGCAGTATTGTCTTATTATTAATTCAAGAATATATAGAAATAATGAAGAATTGCCCCACGTTTATTTAAAGAGCCATTAGTACTGTCCTTTAAAATTCTCTTACTTTTGACATTGGGGTGAGGATGTAAGCTGCTGTGATTTGACTATATAGTTGGAGGAGGGGGATATCCGAATGGTTAGCATGCGCGCTCTGTATCATAAGGTCTTGTCATTGAGTCAACTGACGTGGTTTCGATTCCTCGGTTGTATGTGACAAGGAGTAGGTTAGCCTGTCCAACCCCGTGAGTTTTCTCTGGGTCCTCCGTTTCCTCCCACTGCTATATACCTCTACGTGCAAGCGAGTTATTGAAATAAAATTGAACCATGTGTTAGTCCCGAAATGACCTAGTTTGTGTCGATTGGACGTTACCCCCCCCCCCATTTCTCTCTCTCTTTGCCTATATAGTTACATCAGTGGTGTTAGGATTAGATTGTATGCAATATTTGAGATAAATCTGTCAATCCACTGTTTTAGATTCATTACAAGTGAACCATCATGCACAAATTTCTAACAATAGTTAAGACTGGCAAATTAGAATATCCTTATTAGATCCCATCTTAAATTAGAATATCCTTATTATATCACAATTTAAATTAGAATATCCTTATTAGATCACAACTTAAATTAGAATATCCTTATTAGATCACAACTTAAATTAGAATATCCTTCTTAGATCACAACTTAAATTAGAATATCCTTCTTAGATCACAACTTAAATTAGAATATCCTTATTATATCACAATTTAAATTAGAATATCCTTATTAGATCACATCTTAAATACACTCAAGGACTTTGGTGTAGAATATTATTTTTTTTCAATTTGTCAAAAAACATAACTTTTTAACTTGTATAGGGAGTTGATAAAATGACATGAAATGGGGTTTATCATCCTAATTTTCTGCACTAATGAAGACAGGCATATTTTATATGGAGAAACTTTTGTCTACACAGCGCCATTTCTACCTACTGTTCTGTGGGTTCCTGTATGTGCACAGAACCTTTAGATTTTTATTTTTGTTCCATCTGAATAGCAAGACGCTATTCTTTGCCAGGCCCTCTGTCTTTCACCACTGACAAGGGGAAACCACACCAGGATTGAACCTTGGACCACCTGGTTCGTGAGCCAGCACCCTACCTACTGCGTCACAGTGAATTCATGTGAATAACTATCTTAGAAGGAAGAAATCTTTTATAAATGCAGATATGATTAAATAACATGATTTCCTGATAAAGCCAATAATAATGTCATGAGAAGTTATTCCATTCACCTACCCCTAAGGAGGAATCTTTTATAATCTGACATTTGAGATTTGTGGTATTATATAATTAGTGAAAGGGGAAGTCAGACATGTAAACTAGTTATTTATCAATATAGATTTATTTTAATACTGGATTATTTATAAACATTCTTTTATACACTTTTTGTAATCTCTACAAGTAAAAGAGTTTCTTTGAGATCCTTTTTTCAAACTTGCTAATCTTATTCCAGCTATTCATAGACATTGAGAGATATGTATTAAATATTCATAGGTGCAATGATAGGATTTGTATCACGATTCCTATGCAGGTCAATATGTATCAAGAAAACAAGAGGATAATTGTAGAAATAAAACTGTTTTATATCATGATATTGAATATTTATGTGGATCAAAATAAGGACCAAAACACTGCATCACTGACAAGGGGAAACCACGCCAGAAAATCGGGATGAACTTTCTCGGCCAATGCAGGGATCGAACACCTTTTGGAGATGAAATAAGGGAGATGAAATTGCCTTCTAAGGAGAACGAGACATTCAAATTATTACCAGATCTTCTACTCCCTTTATTTGTACCCCCAGTTTTAAAATATATAACACATGACATTATTATATGGAATACTAGTTACTTGAAAGATTTATTTCCTCCATCTGTTTAAGAGCCATACGACCAAGCAAATTATTAAAATAGAATTAAATCATATGTTAGTCCCCAAAACTGACCTAGTTTGTGTTCAGTGGACATTGATCCCTATTTCTTTCTCATAAGGTCTGTCATAGAGTCAGCTGGCGTGGTTTCAATTCCCAGGTTGTACATGACAAGGAGTAGTGTCACCTGTCCAACCTCGTGGGGTTTTTTCCGGGCCCCCCTGTTTACTCCCACTGCTAAAGACAACTACACTCAAGCAAATTCTTGAAATAAAATTGAACCATGTGTTATTCTCGAAATTGCCTAGTTTGTATTGAGTGGACATTAAACCCCATTCTCTCTCTCTCTCTCTCTCTCTGTCATAGAGTCAGTTGGCGTGGTTTCAATTCCCAGGTTGTACATGACAAGGAGTAGTGTCGCCTGTCCAACCTCGTGGGTTTTTTTCAGGGACCCCCTGTTTACTCCCACTGCTAAAGACAACTACACTCAAGCAAATTCTTGAAATAAAATTGAACCATGTGTTATTCTCGAAATTGCCTAGTTTGTATTGAGTGGACATTAAACCCCATTCTCTCTCTCTCTCTCTCTCTCTCTCTCTCTCTCTCTCTCTCCCTCCCATTGTAGCTCCAGTTTATATTTAGTTCTCATGATTTATTTGACTTGTTTTATGAAAGTGCTAATTAGTTTTGCATGTGCTAATCAATAGGGGAGATATAAATATATTTGATTAGCACCTGATAATAAGCAGACGTGATAATTGTAAAGCCCTTGACCAAATGTGCAAATGAGCTTCAATAATTAAGTGTAAAAAAAGCCTTCACTTTACAAAATTTGAAATCCATCTTTGAAAACAAGCGGATGCTATAAACCTTCATATTGGGAATATATATATAGTCGTTTGGATGGGGCGAAAAAAACAAGGTCCCATGTACATACTGACGTGCAGGTAAAAGACCCCTTGACAGTTCGATATAAGAGTAGGTTGTAATGCCGCTGGCTGGTTGAAATTTTTTCCCTCATAGCAAACTATGACATATGTCCATCGTCATTAGCCTAGTCGGAGTAGGACATTAAACCCCATTTCATTTCCATCTCCATTTGTGACTGTCCAAATGAAAATCACCATGTTAGTCTCAAAATAACCAAAGCACAGTTGACATGACATTAAACCCTGTACTATTTCACCATTGCTGATCGGTCGTATGCACAGCTGTTCTGGGTTGTAGTAGCCACATACCATTAATTGTAAGTTCATAACAATTTGCTTTGATACGATAGCCTATTTACATTATTCGAATCGATAAATTCCTGAATACATGATAGAACATAATATTAACACATGTAGATTATACACAGCGATAATTGACCTACTTTCAATTTTAAAATATAAAACATTTTTCACTAAAATCAATAAGAGACAGTGGATACGGTTGACATCTATTTATAGTAACAGGTAATATTTACAAGACAAACTGTCATGTTATATAGACAGTATCACAGTTGATAGGAGACTTTATTACTACTAATACCTGCTGATTAATAGCACATATTTTAGTTACCAATTAATATGGTTTATGTTTGTTAATACATCATTTCGCTACGATGGATTGTTGAACTAGATTTGTCATGTGATTAAAACGTGATTACGACGTGACAGCAACATAGTTTAGAGCAGTTTTCAATTTTACTTCAGTTTTATGAATAAATGTTAGAACTTGATATCGATAGGAATCCTGCAGGTTGTTGGTAATAGAACATATGTACATTTACACAAACACACAGGGGTATGTTTATGAGATAAATTTGCTTGCATCAGTCACATACCAATATATAATAAGAAAATGTCATTTTATTAAAAAACAATTAAAAATGTGAAATGCAAAATAATAGGTGATGAAGATACCACCTTTGCTTTTTGGGTAGAAGAGAAGAGTATTTTATTTTTCTTATCTTTCACTTGTGATGACTAACAATGAGACCAAATGCTGAGTTTATGTCCATTTTCAATTTCCAGTGAAATCATCACTTTATTTAGGGCTGGAAATAAAAAGTTTCAATATACAGCATGCCTTAACTAGTACCATATATATTTTAGTATACAGCATGCTCTAACTGGTACCATATATTTTAGTATACAGCATGCTTTAACTAGTACCATATATATATTTTAGTATACAGCATGCCCTAACTAGTACCATATATTTTAAATATACAGCTTTCCCTAACTAGTACCATATATTTTCAATATACAGCATGCCTTAACTAGTACCATATATATTTTAGCATACAGCTTGCCCTAACTAGTACCATATATTTTAAATATACAGCATGCCCTAACTAGTACCATATATTTTGGGGGGTTGGATGACCGAATGGTTAGCACGCACACGCTGTATCATACGGCCTGTCATTGAGTCAATTGGCGGGGTTTCGATTCCCTGGTTGTATGTGACAAGGAGTAGGGTCGCCTATCCAACCTCGTGGGTTTTCTCTGGGTCCTCCAGTTTCCTCCCACTGCTAAAGACCCCTACGCGCAAGTGAATTATGGAAATAAAATTGAACCATATGTTAGTCCCGAAATGACCTAGTTTGTGTTGAGTGGACGTTAAACCCAATTTCTCTCTCTCTCTCACCATATATTTTAAATATATAGTATGCTCTAACTAGTACAATATATTTTTGACTTTCTGTCAGATACATATTAAACATACCATTAAAAAACAGGAAAAAAGACAAATAGAGAATGTCTATTACAGGTGCTTCATTTCCAGGCATGACATTGAGAAATGACATTAGGTGTTCTAGAAAGAGTAAGCCTTCCCTGTCATGTCCTCCTGCTATCTTGGGTTTAAAGCATACTACACTGTCATGTTTATGCACCTAACTTCTACTCAAGGTGACACATGAGTCTTTACTTTAGAGGAAGATTACCCGTGTAGTGTTGTTATTAGATAAATATAAAACAGGTGTGAGTCACTGCATCTTTACCTTGTAGATATTAAAGGTGCTGTCCCACCGATTTAACCGTCATACAATAAGGTTAAAGCATTAGAAATGAACATGG
Organism: Patella vulgata; assembly: GCF_932274485.2. NCBI lineage: Eukaryota > Metazoa > Mollusca > Gastropoda > Patellidae > Patella > Patella vulgata. The sequence continues at coordinate 11,316,905 of NC_065883.2, forward strand.
GGTTTGACATCCACTCAACTAAAGCTAGGTCATTTTGGGACTGTCTTTAGCAGTGGGAGGAAACCAGAGCACCCAGAGGATACCCACAAAGTTAGTGTGGGATCGAACTCATGCCATTGTCTCAATGGCAGACCTTATGATCTATAGTGCATGTATTAGACTAGACAGACACCCAACTCCCGTACTCGAAAAGAGAAAAATTTTAGTAGAAAGAGCTGTTGATATTGGATGGTCACCAGAATGGCTCAACAAGATTACGTAACGGTCATGAAACGAAATAGAGTTTAACATCCTACTTTTTTTGCAGTAACAGATGCAGAACTGGCATCACGATCATTTTTACTTGAAATAAAATTGAGTTTTACGTTCTACTGTTCTGCACCGACTGGGCTAATGAAGACGGGCATACTCCATACAGTGTGCTATTATGGAAATTTTGCATGGACAAAGGCACTACGGCCTACTCTTATATTAAATTCCAATCGAAGCGTTCTTTTACGTGTAGGCAAATTCCAATCAAAGCGTTCTTTTGCGTGTAGGCAAATGTGCGCACAGGACCTCAGTTTTTTTGTCCCATCCAAATGACTATACATTGTCCCTTGCCATCTCCGCCGTTCTGCGACACAGACAAGGAGAAAAACCACGTCGGAAATTCCTGATGAACTTACAAGTGTAAAAGCATAACAAACCAGATCGTTCACCTATCTCAAAAGTCGAAAGTATCCACTATTTAAAAACAAAGCTTCATGAACATAAAGAATGGGCTAGCTTGTATGAAAAAAGCTGAATTAATATTATTATAGTTGTCTTAGACACATATAGGTGGTCGCATAGAAACCAAATTTCAAATACATTAGAATTGACAGATTTGATTACTTTTTGTGCGAGAAACTTTTTGTTGATAAAAGTACTTTTGATACTTGTATGGTCTTGAACTCTTTATTTGACTTTCATTTTGACACATTGGGGCTTTAAAGACTTGGTTATTTGGACACAAATATAGCGTGAAGCTAGAAAACATTGTCCCAAACCAAACATGAAAACTGACCGTTGATTTTCATCTTTTAGAGTATGACGGTGTTTTAGATATTACAAGGGAGGGGAGTTAGGTGGTGGAATGGTTAACGAGTGTGTGTTGCATCCTAAGATCTGTCATTGAGTCAAGTTGCGTGGTTTCAATTCCCCATCTTATACCTCATGGGTTTTTTAAGGGTCCTTCAGTTTCTGGTAAAGACCCCTACGCGCAAGCGAATTAACGAAATAGAATTGAACCTTATGTTAGTCCCAGAATGACCCAGTTTGTGTCAAGTGGACATTAAACTAACTCTCTCTCTCTCTCTCTCTCTCTCTCTCTCTGGGGGGTTGGATGGCCGAATGGTTAGTGGTTAGCACATGCGCGCTGTATCATACGGCCTGTCATTGAGTCAACTGGCGTGGTTTCGAATCCCCAATTGTACGTGACAAGGAGTAGGGTCGCCTGTCCAACCTCGTGGATTTTCTCCGGGTCCTCCGATTTCCTCCCACTGCTAAAGACCCCTACGCACAAGCGAATTATTGAAATAAAAATTAACCATATGTTAGTCCTGAAATGACCTAGTTTGTGTCGAGTGGACTTTAAACCCCTTTTCTCTCTCTCTCTCTCTCTCTCTCTCTCTCTCTCAGGGTTTATTCCCTAAAATAATTCAGGGATTGCTCCTTTAACTTGTTATAAAGAACTGATTATATGACCTGACAAATGACACACTGCTCTTTTGTCTTCTTATTTGACATAGGCGTAGCGTGGAAGTATTAGAAAAGTTTTGATATAGGACTCAGTAATTCTATTCTATACCTGGATTTTGAAGGGTAAATTATTAAAAATTTCTAATAAATAATATACATGTACAACCCCAATGACATTTAACAGCCTATGTTACAGTGTTAAAAAGCTCAGTTGAATAATCCCGGACATGGGGCCTACTTCATGAGAATTTTTTTTAAGGATACATATACAACCATTTCTTTGGTTGAGTGTTCAAATCCTATTACAAATGTTAGCTCTAGTTCAATAAATGGGATGTGTTCTTAAAATAGCTTGGTTAAAGTTTTTTTTGTGATACTGATCCATGATTAACCATAATTCTGAAGCAGTGGTTATGAACATCATCATCTCATTGACCATTACTATACTTACTATATTTCCTGAGGTATTTCCAGCCGAATTTCCTCTTGTCAGTGGTGCAGGTCGAAGTGACTGGCAAGCAAAGTGTTTAGTTGTTTGGATAGAACAATAAAGCGAGGTCCCCTATATGTACATAATGGGCACCACATTAATGATTCTCAATCAGTTGGAAATTTTGTAATAGGATTAAAATTTCCCCTCATCTCCTGTCTTCATTAGCCCCAGTGGTGTAGATTAGTAAGATGTTAAACCCCATTTCATTTCTTGTTTGTGTATTTCTCTGTCCATATTTCTTGTTTGTGTATTTCACTGTCCATGTTGCTTGTTTGTGTATTTCACTGTCCATATTGCTTGTTTGTGTATTTCACTGTCCATATTTCTTGTTTGTGTATTACACTGTCCATGTTTCTTGTTTGTGTATTTCACTGCCCATATTTCTTGTTTGTGTATTTCACTGTCCATATTTCTTGTTTGTGTATTTCTCTGTCCATATTTCTTGTTTGTGTATTTCTCTGTCCATATTTCTTGTTTGTGTATTTCACTGTCCATGTTGCTTGTTTGTGTATTTCACTGTCCATATTGCTTGTTTGTGTATTTCACTGTCCATATTTCTTGTTTGTGTATTTCACTGCCCATATTTCTTGTTTGTGTATTTCACTGTCCATATTTCTTGTTTGTGTATTTCACTGCCCATATTTCTTGTTTGTGTATTTCACTGTCCATATTTCTTGTTTGTGTATTTCACTGTCCATATTTCTTGTTTGTGTATTTCACTGTCCATATTTCTTGTTTGTGTATTTCACTGTCCATGTTACTTGGTTTTGTATTTCACTGCCCATATTTCTTTAATATTTTACACTGCCCATATTTCTTTTTGTGTATTTCACTGTCTATATTGCTTGTTTGTGTATTTCACTGCCCATATTTCTTGTTTGTGTATATCACAGCTCATATTTCTTGTTTGTGTATTTCACTATCCATATTGCTTGTTTGTATATTTAGAAAATTTATATTGTGTATTTATTCTTGTGGAATATCCAATTTAAATATCTAATGGCCTCTTATATTATGATAGTTTTAAGTATTTGTATAATTTGATTTCCATGTTTTGTTATTGTGTTTATAGGTGCAGTCTATATATGTACAGAAGATGCATTTCCTAATAAACGTCTACAACAGCTCATCAGCCATTACAACGAGAAATATTCAGGTTTAAAGGAAAGAATACAATTCAGTGACAATATTTATATAGAACACATATCAGATTATGTAAGTATTGATAACATAAACAGTAATTTAAACCGCGGATGGGTCATGAAGATCAGTGGATTCATTCTTATAACTATCAGAAATTATAAAAATTATGAGAGAGAAAGAGAGAAATGGGGTTTAACGTCCACTCGACACAAACTAGGTTATTCCGGGACTAACGTATGGTTTAATTTTATTTCAATAATTCGCTTGCGCGTAGGTGTCTTTAGCAGCGGGAGGAAACCGTAGGACCCGGAGAAAACCCACGAGGTTGGACAGGTGACCCTACTCCTTGTCACGTACAATCAGAGATTCGAAACCACGCCAGTTGACTCAATGATAGGCCTATTCAGCCATCTAACCCCCTATAAAAATTAAGAACAAAAAAAAGGGAAATTATATGTATTATATGTATCTATATGTAATTTATAATCTAGTATTTAGGAACAACGACTATTGGCCAAATAGTGTAACACATGCGCTTTAGATCATAAGACCTGTCATTGATTCAAGTGGCATGGTTTCGATCTCACACTTGTACCTGACAAGGAGTAGGGTCGCCAGCCTAACCTCATGGATTTTCTCCAGGTCCTCCAGTCTCCTCCCACTTATAAAGACCCCTACGCACAAACAAATTATTGAAATAAAATTGTTCCATATATTTGTCCCAAAATGACCTAGTTTGTGTTGATTGGACTCGAAATTAACTAAAAGATAAAAACTCCCCGAAAAAATATAATTAAAAACAAGAATGTTTCGTCCCACTGCCAAAGATCCCTATGCTCAAGCAAATAATTGAAATAAAATTGAACCATATGTTAGTCCCAAAATGACCTAGTTTGTGTCAAGTCTCTCTCTCTCTCTCTCTCTCTCTTTATTGCATAAACTTTTTTTTCTATAAAACAATGTAGATATTGATGCCAAACTTTAGTTGAGTTAATATCAATTGTAATTTATACCCTGACCTTTTATAACCTTCATGTATCTTCATTCTATTACATTGGTAATTATTGATATCGGTGTGCTTGATTGATAACTTTTCTTTGCTTTAAATGTCGGATGGCGAAGTGATTATCTTCATTATAAAAATTCAACATCTACACATGTTATGGCACATTCTTTTTTTTTAAAGGGACTTTAGTTGGCCGGGTTAAATTTTGTTACCCATTGAAATTATTTGACTTAATTAAATTTCTTCACATAAAAATCATAATTCCACACGTTATGGCCCTTTTTTGTTTATTCTTTTTTTTTTTTAAAGCCTGTTTAAATTGTTATGTAAAGAAAATATTCATCGCTCTATTATGGTCATGGGAAGTCATCTATTCTAAAGGGACTTTCCCTGTTATCTCTATTTATAGCCAGAAGCCAGAGACTGGCTAAGCTACTTCTGTTCAGCTTTTATGGTCATGAGAAGTCATCTGTTCTAAGGGACTTTCCCCTTACCTCTTTTTATAACCATAAACCAGAGATTTGGTTTCTTGTATTCAGCTGTTATGGTCGAGAGAAGTCGTCTATGTTAAAAGGACTTTACTCACTGCTGTAGCCCAGAGACTAAGCCTCTTGTATTAAGCTATTGTGATTATGGGAAATCTTTTTTTAAAAGGGACTCTCCACTTATCTCTTTTTATATCCGTAAACCAGAGACTAAGCTTGTTGTATTCAACTATTATAAAAATACTAATATTTTTCGTGTTAAATCTATTTTGTTATAAAAAGAAATTATTGATATTGATTAAAACATTATATAACCATGAGCCAGAGACTAGACTTCCTCATGTTTTGTGGTAGAAATGAAATGAAATGAGGTTGAACATCCTACTGTTCTGCTACAAGTGGGCAATATGGCCTACTCTTATATTGAATTCCAACTGCTAAGGGATGTTTTACGTGTACACCAATGTATACATGGACCTTTTTTTATGCGTCCCATCTGAATGGCTGGACACCAAAGATAAGGGGAAACCACGCCGAAAAATCCAGGCCAATGCATGGATTGAATATGAGACCTCTAGGCCAGCGTCTTACCCACTTAGCCACTGTGGCTCCCGTTTTATGGTAGAGGATGGCTTCAAGTTTGTTTTAAGCGTTCAGTAGACCATGATTTTACACTGTTGACATTTTCATAAATTAGATAGAAATGTATGTATATATTTTTGCACTACAGTATATAAAAATTATCTTTGATTTTACAAAATCTAGATCATGTTTCTGATAAATACTGCTGTCAAAAAATATTTGTCATCATATATTTAGTAACCTGTTATATCACCCATTCAGACAAGGCCTCTTTTGCTTGTCACAATTGAGGATCTTGTAATGAAGAAACATTTACAATGAAATGAAATATTGTGACTTTGGCTTCCTAAACTATCAAAAACTACTTGGAAAAGGGACATATTTATTAAATATTTTGTTATTTTGATTAGATACATTTATAAAACAGGAGACTTGAATTTTTTTTTGAAGGGGGACACACTTCTCTCATCCTCCCTCCCTTGAATCCAGCCCTGAAATTAGTCATCTATAATAATAAAGGAACTCTAAGAAAAAAACGCAAACAAATTGTGTTGGATTTCCTTTATAGACAGTATGATATAATTTAAATTAAAGACCATTATATAAGAACTAAATCTGCCTATATTGGTTTCAAAGTTCAAATGTTAAATAAATTATTATTTAGACATTTATTCACGTGACAAGCCTATAACCAGCTCTCTAGATCATCGGATGGCCATGGTTTACATGGATTAGAACACCTACAAGATTTAAAAATTTAACAATAAAAGGGATAATCAAGACTGTCAAATACCGTTGCCATGATAATAAACAATATATGCTACATCTTTAAACTGTCATAACTTCACTCACAATGAACTAATTTTGAATGCAATTTTTAATATATTCATTTTACATTACCTATTTTTAAACTATTATAACAAGAACGTCTAGCTCTTTATCTAAATCTTACATAATGTTTCTGTAGCTGTTCAATAGGTTGAAATAATATCTTGATTTATTGCAGCGATAATGTCCATGACTCCATTTCTAGCCATAATTATCATCTTGCCATTTCCTAACAGTTCAAATTATTATCAACAAGAAACCTCTTTATTACAGGATGGTTTGACTTATTGTATACACAAGAAATTACCTGTGTTATTAGCTCAGGGTTTGATTCAACTGGTAATTGTTGATTCTGTAGCGGCTCTGTTTCGTTGTGATTACGAGAATCATGAAATGATAAAGAGAGCGAAACACATGAACACGTTTGCTGGTAAACTTCGTGGTTTTAGTCAACAGTATAATATACCTATTGTTTGTGTGAACCAGGTAAGCGTATAGAAATTAAAAAAAAAAATGGAGTTTTAATGAAATGAAATGGGGTTTAACGTCCTACTGTTCTGCTCCGAACTGGGCTAATAAAGACAGACATACACCAAACAGTGTGCTATGAGGGAAATTTTGCCCGGACAGCGGCACTACAGCCTACTCCTATATCGAATTCCAACTGTCAAGGGATCTTTTACATGCACGCCAATGTGTACACAGGACCTCGTTTTTTTGTCTCATCCAAACGACTAGACAGCTGTCCTTTTCAGGTACTCCATCCAGCATCACTAACAAGGGGAAACCACGCCGGAAAATCCTGATAAACTCAAAATATCCTAAGTAACAGTGTTGATAATGTATTTCATTTTATTGTTTCATCTTTGTAACTGTCATAGAAATTGTACATAATGAATGAATGAATTGTGATTTATGCCCAAAATCAAATATTGTTTAAATTAAATGCCAACTCCATATTTCATTAAAATTGTAAATTTATACCCAAAATAAAATATTGTTGAAAGGATATTAAAATTGTGACCAAACTCCACATTTCATTAAAATTAGAAATACCCATATTATTATACACAGGATAAACCATTGTTTACATTGTTTTTCTTTGGGATCCCCCTACTGCTAAAAACTTCAGTATGCAAGCAAATTATTAAAATACAGATATACCATATGTTAGGCCCAAAATCACCTAGTTTGTGTTAATGGACGTTAAACCCTATTTCTGTCTCTCTTCGGAGATAATACAGGTAGATAATACAGGTGTTTATGCCAAAATTGTTCACAATTGTAATTGAGTGACATGGTTTCAATTTCTATCAGTCCTTTCAATAGTAAATTATAGTAGGCCTATAGTGGATTGTAAAATAGAAATATTAATAAATGTAAGTAATTTGTTATAAAAATATTGATTATTAAATGTATTTGTCATCAGGTATTAGTAATACTATGATTAATACCTGATAACATCTGTGGAATGTACCTGGAGTAATTCTACTGTTTCTTTTGTTTGTTATTAATACGTATTGTATCTGTGGCTCAGTGAGTACAGTGCTGGCTGATTAATCTCTAGAGATCCCAGCCCAGGTAGTAAGCTTGAGTATTCTGTGTGATGATAAATGAATCATCCCAGACCCTAATCTTAAATCAGTGAATCCATAGTACGGTAGTTAATTAGTCGAAAATATGGTCCTGAAATTATGAAATACTTTTCTTTCTAGCAGGGCTTCCTTTTAATATCTCAGGGAAAGATAGTAAGCCTTGAAATCTGCTGTAATGATACATCAGGCCCTAATCTCAAATCATTGAATCCATATTACGGCAGTTAATTAGTCGAAAATATGATCCCTAAATTATGAAATACTTTTCTTTCTAGCAGGGTTCCTTTCAATATCTCCGAGTTAGATAGTAAGCCTCTAAATCCGCTGTAATGATACATCAGACCCTAATCTCAAATCAGTGAATCCATAGTACGGCAGTTAAATAGTTGAAAATATGATCCCTAAATTATGAAATATTTTTTTCCCTCCCACAATATTTCCTCTCAATACCTCTAACCAGGAGGTCTCGGGTTCGCTCTTGGTGTTGCTCGAGAAAGTTCCTTGAGATTTTCTAGGAGTTCAGATGGCTTTGGAATGTAAATGGAAAACGTATACTGTTTGTTTGTCATCAATTTATAATGTGGCTCAGTGAGTTAAGGTGCTGGCTCACTAATCTGGAGAACCTAGTGAAAGTTCAGAGACCCTAGTGAAAGTTCCTTGAGATTTTCCAGTCTGGTTTCTCCTTGTCAATGGTGCAGGATGGAGAGCCTGGCAAGGAATGTAAGTTTAGTCATTCAGCTGGCATAATAAGTTTGTGCTCATGATCACAGTAACTACTTAAAAAAAACCACAATGCCATTTGGTCGGTGTGAAAATGTCTTTAATTAAATTGATAAATATGTCTTTTATTAAAGGGGCATTATGTAAAATTTAGATAAAGAGATCGCCGTTCTTGATGTAATATTTCAAAAATAGATAATGCAAAATGAATACATTGTATATTGAAAATTTCATTCAAATTACTTTATTTTGAGGAAAGTTATCAATGTTTGTAGTTTTGACAAGATGTGTGCATTTATCGTAACCACTGTACTGGTTATTCAAGTCTTAGCCTCCCTTCTCGATTTTTAAATTAAATCATTAAATGGTCAAACTGTTCTAATCTAGTTCAAAATTTGAGCCATCCGATAGCATCGAGAGGTGATTATGGTCTTGTCATGGTAATAAATGTCTAATTAATAATTGATGTAACAATTATGGCCCAATTAAAGACCTGCAATAGGCAGATTTAGCTCTTACATAATGAATGTTTAAATTGATATAAATAACGATGTTAAAATCAAAGGTAAATTACAAATATAAAAACAGAGACATGAATATACAATAACAAGATAACTATTCTGATTCATTTAAACTCAAATAAATGACCTAATTTTTCTTGAAGTAATATACCTTAAAAGGAAGCCACAATTCTTTTTGTAGCATTTTAGATAAGCTAAAAGATAACCATGACTTTTTATATTTTACTCTTTGTTTACCAAAGATATAAATCAGAAATCAATTTGTCAAACAGTATTGATCAGAATGACACAAAAAATAAAAAAATGAAAAATTAATCAATGTAATATTGAATACATGAAAAGACTATCTACAGGGTAGATTGGTCAGATTTAAAAAATGACTGAAAGGTGGTTTTCGTTATTCAATATCTCCATGGTAATATTAAAAAGATATTAATAAGCTATATAATCTTGCCTGCCGTGACATAGTCTTCCAGATAATTGGACTTTTTTCCCCAAATCAATATAAACTCTATGTTTGATCCGTCTAAATATGCTTAAAGGCTTGAGGTTGACATGGAGGATTTTTGCGATTCATACAAAAGCAGAGATCTTCAGAATCTATTCACAGCATATCATAAGCTGCTTTTCTCTGCACAATGGTGTTCATTATCAGAACAAATATTATAGTTGCTTCAATTTGCTAGAGCTGTTGTTCAGGGTTTTTGTAGCACCTTGACAGATAACAATGTGTATATTTTGGACCTGAATCTGTTATTATCACCACTTTGTTTATAAATCTGTTGATAGTCGCTCATTAGTCTGTATTGATGTGTGGGATTATATTATATCTTTCACAGTTTGTGATATTTATACAGAGTGGGAGGGGGTGGATGGCTGAATGGTTAGCACTGGTGTGCTGTCATTGAGTCAACTGACGTGGTTTCCATTCCCCGGTTGTACGTGACAAGCAGTAGGGTTGCCTGTCCAACCTCGTGGGTTTTCTCCGGGTCCTCTGGTTTCCTCACACTGCTAAAGACCCTTACACACAAGCAAATTATTGAAATAGAATTGAACCAGTCTCAAAATGACCTAGTTTGTGTCAAGTGGATGTTAAACCCACCGATATTTGTATACTGTATAATAAATACAAGGCATATGTCATTATTTATAACTAAAAAAAAAGATGAGATTTTAATCGAGATTGACAAATGCTTTTTGTCCAAAAGTTTCAAGTTTCCACTTTGGTATCACTAGCTGATTGAGATTATTTGAACACAACTGTCTTTTAGGATTATACTGTTGAATTAATTCACAGAGATTATCAGGAGCTTCTCCACATGTATTAATTGTAATGATTACATTTATTATCTCACAAAATTCTATAAATCTTAAAGATTGTCTCTTGGATCCTAGCTGCGCCTCTAACCCCCCCCCCCCCCTCCACGTAACCACAAAGTGACCAAATTTAAAAAATGTCCTTCCAGAAAAATTGTATAAAATAAGAATGATCTTCCAGAAATAATTATAAGTGTTCTCCCCAAATATTAACAAAAGATGAAATTATTTATCGATAGAAATGTCCTTCAAGAAAGATTAATGAATGATAATAATTTCCTCACTAAATATTTAAAGAAGATAAGAATTTTCTCCCTGGAAAAATTTGCAAAAGATAAAAAATGTCCTCCCTTGAAATTTGATATAAGATATGGTAATATCTTCCTCAAAAAATTGTCTTATACAAAAATAATATAGAATTTATTTGCTAAAAATTAACTAACAGATAAGAATTTTCTCCCGAAAAATAAAATTAAAAACAAGAATGTTTCGTCTCACTGCTAAAGATCTCTACACTCAAGCGAATTATTGAAATAAAGTTGAACCATATGTTAGTCCCAAAATGACCTAGTTTGTGTCGAGTTGACATTAAACCCACTGTCTATATCACTATCTGTCTGTAAACTAATTTTGTTTATTTCAGGTGAGTGATTGCTTTGACAAGTCCAGTACAAGAAAAGTTCTGCCTGCATTAGGCTTAACCTGGTCTAACCAAGTCACATCAAGGTTTATGTTAGCTAAAACAAGCTGCCCAATTCAGCTAGAAAATTCAATTCCCAATAAAAGTGTGGACGGAAGCGTGCGGAAGTTTGAAGTGGTATTTGCCCCCAACATACCACAACTCGTCTTCCCGTTTATAGTGGACAAATATGGTATACATGGTCTGAAATAAGGCCTGATGACTGATAACCTTTTGAACGGTGAACGGTCACTTTTTATTGTTTATTTATGGCAAACATATTCCTGGTTAATGTGTAGATCTCTATAGATATACATGGATGGTCATCTATTATTATTTATATTATCAAATATCAACCATTAATGGCATGATTGTTATAGTTATTAATATATGACAATAATGTTATCCAGTCCATAAAAAATAATTTTATTTTTATCACTGAGTTATTTAAAGCTACTGTGACAGCTGATTTGTATACTTTGTATCATATTGGACATGATATTATTTATTTTTTTAATATAAACAAAATAAAGCCATTAATTAAATACTTTTAGAATATTGAATGTATATTATTGATGTAAAGGGTTGGATGGCCGAATGGTTAGTATGTGCGCGCTGTATCATAAGGTCTGTCATTGAGTCAGCTGGCGTGGTTTCGATTCCCCAGTTTTACATGACAAGGGTTGCCTGTCCAACCTCGTGGGTTTCCTCCCACTGCTAAAGACCTCTATGCGCAAGCGAATTATTGAAATAAAATTCAACCCACGTTAGTTCCGAAATGACCTAGTTGTGTCACGTGGACCTTAAACTCCATTTCTCTCTCTTTAGTCTCTCCCCGTCTTTGATAGCCTTTTTCAGCCCTTTTGTTAAAAGTACCCAGGACATTGTGGAAATTGTAAGATTAAAAGTAAAGGTACATAGAATGATCTCTGATATTTGGTTCTCACATGCTTTTAAAGAACAAGAGCAAAACTACTGTTGCAATATACATCGGCCAATGCAGGTTTGAACATGTGACTTTCAGGCTAGCAAGCCAGCGTCTTACCCACTTAGCCACCGTGGCTTCCGATTACTACAAGTGTATATATATATAAAATATTATAATAATCCTATAATCCCACTACTACTCCCTTCCAAAACCTGCATTTCATTGTCCCAATAAATCCCCTTTACATCAATAGAGAAAGAGAGAGAAATGGGGTTTAAGGACCAATTGACACAAACTAGGCCATTTCGGGACTAACATGGTTCAATTTTATTTCAATAATTCGCTTGCGCATAGGGGTCTTTAGCAGTGGGAGGAAACTGGAGAACCCGGAGAAAACCCACGAGGTTGGACAGACGACCCTACTCATTCTCACATTCAACCGGGGAATCGAAACCACGCCAGTTGACTCAATGACAGACCTTATGATACAACGCCCACATGCTAACCATTCTGCCAATTACCCCACCTGGGGAGAGACAAAAGGAAACATCTATGGACATTACCTTGCTTCGATTTGCTTTGTTTATTAAGCACTTGTAACAAAAGGCACAGAAGGGCTATCAAGGAAGGTTTTGGTTATTTCCAGGGTCATTGGGGAGATCAGGTCGGGTTGGGAAAGTTAGAAATTCCCATACTGTGGGTTAGCCGGACACAACATGGTCATTTCCATTTGTAAAATTCATCGGGAATTCTGGGTCAGGGCAAGGGTTGCCCTTTGGGTGTCTTAACGTGGCGCACAGGAATTTCTGTTCTACCCAACCAGACTAAAAATAGACTCATCCCCCAGAGAAGGGGGAGCAATAGCAGTAAAATTACAAGCCCAAACATTAAAGGTCATTTACCGTTCTCCATTCATCAATAGGCTGTATGTTGTCTAAATGATATATTATTAAATGACAAAAGTCTATACTTATTGAAGTGTGATCTGCCTGACTGACCACAGTAGATGGACGACCCACCCACCTTTCATTTATTTGTTGTCTCGTAGAAGATATGTCATTGTGAATCATAAACACTGCCCAATCTGTTTCTCAATGTTCAGTTTCTGCTTGATTTCACTACAAGTATAGACGTCCATCATTAGTTTAAGTCATTAATGGACATTTGAGACCAGACCATTGTAACGAACGACCATGCCTCATTTATACCTTGATATCCCTCAAGTTTATTTAAAGTACATTTTGTGATCCACGTGTTGATCTGTGGTTATTACTCTACAGGCAGGCATTTAAAAAATGAACTGAAATGGGGTATAACATCCTACTTTTTTGCCAGCATGGACCTTATTCATTAAAACTAAAATATTTAAAGATACATTATGGGAGATAAGATAAAGAAATGGCAGTTCTCGCTATAATAGTTAAAAACTAGATAGTGTAAAGGTAATTTTCTGAAAATTTCAGTCAAATTGATCCACTATGAGCCGAGAAAAAAGCGGGTGAAATTTTTGCATAGTCTCGGTCATCATTACTAAAATCATTAATATAAACAGCATAGTCTTGATTATCTACTTTTTCTGATTTAATTATCTTTGGCCGTTAGCGGCATACAGGAATCTAATCCAGCCAACATCGAAGGCTAGCCTTGACATCAAGAGTTTATTATGGTCTGGATAAGTTAATTAATGTCTAATTGATAATTCAGATAACATTTCAGGCCTAAAGAAAGACTTGTAATAAGCAGATTTTGCTCTTGCATAATGCATGTTTAAGGATTAAACCTTTTCATTGGCTTAAATCGGGGTTTTATTTAACTCTTATCCAATGAGCCATTGTGGCTCACTGAGTAAGGTACTGGCTAACTAACCGGGAGGTCCCTGGGTTTGATCCTGGTGTTGGTCGAGAAAATTCCTCCGGATTTTGCTAGCCTGGTCTCCCCCTTGTCAGTGGTGCAGAAAAGAGGGTGTGTCAAGGAACAGTATCTAGTTGTTTGGATGGACTGATAAACTGAGGTAAAAGAACTTTGAATTCAACGAAAAATAGGCGGAAACGCTGCTGTCCGGGCAAAATTTGCATGGTGTATGGCAGGGATCGTAATTGGCTATTTTTTGTCGGCTTTAGCCGCTTGAAGTTCAATAAAGCCGATTGGTAAAACAATGAACCGGCTACTATAGTATCATAAATCAATTTAGTTTTGGCTAAATTACAACAGGTTAATTATTACTTGTTAATTAAGTAGTCAATCAACTTGCTTGTCTGGTACAAGAACAGTCATACCTAAGTGAAAATCGGCCATGTAGTTCATAATCCAAGTAATTAGCACAAGTAACCGTAATTTTGATAATCTTCATTCGCCTGGTTGGTGCAAACAAGTAGGATGTTAAACCCCATTCCTTATCCACTGAAAGTTCTGTATCCTTAAAATATTTGAGCTTTGGTGAAGAATCTGCCAGGTGTGTGCCTGTCACTTTGAAAACTCAATTCCAAATGAAAAAGCAATAAACACTGTTCAGATTTCTTTCACATATATCTGATAAATAGGATTTTGTTCACAAATTACAAATGATATTTTTCTTAAAAAAAACATTAATATACACATTCATAGAAGAACGTCTTCAAATGGACTATATTTATAGATGTATTCAGTTCAGTGGCTTTGTACATAAACAATATACATAAATGATAAAAGTAAATAAAATAAACACATAATACCAATTGTTATTAACAGAATGAAACATAAGTTTTTAGATTTTTCTTGAATATTGTATATCACATTATATGGTATTGTTACAGAACTTTGTAGAGTTTCCTTAAAGACACTGCATTACACACATACATAAATGATAGAAGTAAATGAAATAAACACACAATACCATTTGGTAATAACAGAATGTTATTTAAAACATAAGTTTTTATCGTTTTCTTGAAAACTGTGTTGGGGAATGGGTGGCTGAATGGTTTAATGTGTGCACCTTAGAACAGAAGGTCAAATGGCATCATTTCAATTTCCCGCTTGTATGTGACAACATACAACATGTGGCTATTCTCCGGGTCCTTCGGTTTCTTTGTACAACTAAAGACCCCTACACGCAAATAAATTATTGAAATGAAATTGAACCACTTGTTAGTCCCGAAATAACCTAGTTTGTGTCGAGTACAACTAATAACCCTTACCCGCAAGTGAATTATTGATTAAATTGAACCATTTGTTAGTCCCGAAATGACCTAGTTTGTTCAGTTAAACTCCATTTCTCTCTCTCTCTCTAACATGTTACTCATAGACTAGTTTGTGTCCAGTGGATGTTAAACCCCATCTCTCTCTCTATCTCTCTGTATATGAAAACTGTGTATTACATTATGTGCTGTGAGGTATATTTACATATTTAACGTAATAAACATTATAAACCTTTTTTATGTGATGTTATGAATATAAACTTATGAATCACCATAATAAACTGGTTCTGTTTTTATCTGATCTATTTAATCATGTCATGTATCAAATAATATGTCAACATTTGATCCAGTCTATCCAGGCATAATTTGATATCTGTAATGGCAACCTTTTATGGTGGGGGGAAGGGGGTGCATCTAAATATAAAACCACTGGTTTAATGGTTTATTATATGCACAGTTGTTTATCAATTTTATTTAAATGTTGAAATTAAATGAAATTGAGTTTTAACGTCATACTGTTCTCAGCCAACTCGCCTTATGACGAAGTGAAAACACCCCGCAGTTTGCCATGAGGGCAATTTTGCCCGGACAGCAGCGTTTGCGTCTATTCCAATGGCAGAGCGTTCTTTTACTTGCACGACAACATGTTCACAGGACCTCTGTTTTATCATTCCATCCGAAAAACTAGACACTGTTCCTTGCAAAACTGTAGGACATAATTAAACCCCATTTCATTTATGTAACCTGTCATGAGAGGAAAAATACAATCCATAAAATATAAGGGCCTACAAATTTGATTTCATGCTATGTGTTAGAAAGGTTATTTATTTGAATAAACGACATTTCATAAAATAAAAAAAACCTAATCAATCATCTTAATCTGATATCCTTGTCACTCACAAGTTTTATTATACAATATGTAAATTTCATATTGCTTAAACATGCATTATGGAAGAGGCCAGAGCAGGTCTTTCTTAAGGCCTTAAATGTTATCTAAATTATTAATTAGACATTAATTAACTTACAAGACCATAATCAACTTACAATGCCATTGGATGCCTGCGATATTTAGTGAATTTGAATACGTTTTGTAGTGGATGAAATAACCAAAATGGATAATCAAGACTTTGTTTATTATAGTAACAACCGTAGTAATGACGATCAAGGCTACCCTAAAATTAAATCGCTAATATCTAGATTCAGAGTGAAGTAATTTGACTGAAATTTTCAGCATATTTTCTTTTCTATTTTTTAACTATTATAGTGAGAACTGTTAGCTCTTTGTTTAATCTTACCTAAGGCCACTTTAATAGAACATGTATTTAAATTACTGGGTGAACAGGAAATACAATGTTTGATTCCCTGCGTCGCCTGTCCAACCTTGTGGGTTTTCTTCGGGTCCTCCAGTTTCCTCCCACTGCTAAAGACCCCCTACGCGCCAGTGAATTAATTAAATGAAATTAAACCATGTGTTAGTCCCAAAATGACCTGGTTTGTGTCCAGTGGAATTAAACCCCATTCCCTCCCTCCCTCCCTCTCTTTCTCTCTCTCTCAGGAAATAAAATGGGGTTTAAGTCACTACTTTTCTACATCAACCAGGTTAATGAAAATTGTGAATTCACCATGCAGCGTGGTATTCGGGAAATTCTGTGCCTACTCTTGAACAAATCCCAATTATCATTGTATAGTAACATTACTAGGTGAACAGGAAGAATAGCTAAAGCAAAAAAAAAATCAATAGTGTTAGTATTTTTATATCAAACAGAATTATTAAATAAAAGGAACAAAAATTGTGTACAGCGCAGTGGACACTTACGGCTAGCCCCCAGATCCATTCACTTAATTTAATATGTTCGTTTGTTTGTGATTTCTGCAGTGTTGTTCCTTGTCTGTATATTTGTTTTTGTGTAAATTATGTGTGGTGCAGTCCCCCTGCCCTTACTATTAGCCTATCTACTTACAATATAGAGAGAGAGAGCAATTTGGGTTTAACATTCACTCAATGCAAACCAGTTATTTTGAAACTAACATATAGTAAAATTTTATTTTTATAATTCACTTGTGTATATGTTTTTTTTAGCATTGGGAGGAAACCGGAAGACCCGGAGAAAACCCATTAGGTTAGACAGGCGACCCTACTCCTTGTCATGTACAAGCTTGGGATCAAAACCATGCCACTTAGCTCAATGACAGACCTTATGATCAGTTGGACCACCTCTGTACAATATAGAACTGTGTGTGCACTTTTGGTCTTTTACTTATTGATTCCTTATTATGTCAATTCCACTTTTTGTATGATACCAGTTTAAGTATGTTTGATGTGTGTTTCCTTCTGTTTTTGGAAAGGAGGGTGGGTGCAAACTCTAGAACCGTCCAGGCAGCACATGTTACACCACTGCTGCAATGACTTTTCACTCAGAATCTGACATTGTTTCACCATAGAGAAAAATTAATTCCTGCCATCTTTAAAAAAAAAAAGACATCTTTTCATAGACATGAAGTATTCAATCAATAAGCAGCCTTGAGCTCCAGGGACCAATTCAACATAACCTATTCTTGTAGTATCTGTAATTCTTTCCGTCTAGATTTATAGATAGTTACTCTAAATACTTAAACACACAACATGACGACCCTCAGAGAGAGAGAGAGAGAGAAATGGGGTTTAACGTCCACTCGACACAAACTAGGTAATTTCGGGACTAACATATGGTTTAATTTTATTTCAATAATTCGCTTGTGCGTAGGGGTCTTTAGCAGTGGGAGGAAACCGGAGGACGTGGAGAAAACCCACGAGTTTGGACAGGCGACCCTACTTCTTGTCACGTACAACCAGGGATTCGAAACCACGCCAGTTGAACGACCCACAGGACAACAAATAAATAACTATTGGGCAATCAGATTTTTGGGGTAAAGTGGGGAAAAAAAATTAATATAATATTTTTCTTGGGAAAATATATTTCGGCTTCTAGTCTGCAAAATAAAATAATTGAAAGTCAAAGAATTTTAGATACTAAGAAACTTTTACTCTATTTTAATTGAATAAGGTGAATTTGTACTGAAATGACTTGATTAAAACATTTTGTCTGGAGTCAAATTATTCCCGTCTAGATTTATAGATAGGAACTGTAGAACAGTTTTAAAAACAGACATGAAAACCCAAATGACAATAAATATTTTCATTATTAAGAGTAGACATAAGCGTAGCTATTGAGTTGACAGATTTTAAAATCCCCATTTTCCAGTTAAAAATAAATCTCTTATGTTAAAGGACAATATTGGTGTCAATCATTATCACATTATCACAAAATTGACTGTCACTAGATAAGAGAACATGAAAGAAAAATAGAAAAAGTCCGTGCATTACCATGTTTTTATAAGTATAGAATGAATAAACACCCGTGAATGTACGAACTGTTTCTATTTTTCTCCTGTTCTCTTATCTAATGACATTCAATTACTTTTTTGAATTGTCAGATATACTCTTACAGTCTCGTATAACAACTTTGGGCCTTCGAAGGGATTTTTAGTGAGCAGAAATTCGCCCATATATCTGTTATCACCCGTCATTTCAGTCAGTTATATAGAGAGATAACTCGTGTTTTCCTTTTGCATTCGTCACTTCCGATTGATGAAACATTGATTACTCATCTATAGTAGCAATGGTCTCTGTGATAAAATAATATTTGGAACGTGTTTAACCAGTTCTATCACATATGTGATAATGACTGGCGCCAATATTGTCCTTTAATAAATTAAACTAATCTGAAATCAAAATATTTCAAGAATTTTTAAAAAATTGTTAAACAGACAACATGACAACTCATATGACAATAAATAATTTAATTTTTGGGAGAAAGCGTAGCTCTATTTTGAGTGGACTGATTTGAAAATCCCATTTTATTGTAATGGATAAATTTCTTATAATGCATTAATAAATCAAACTAATCTGAAATTATAAAATTTAACAAATTTGTTAAAAATTGCTAAGCAGACAACATGACGACCGAGGGCAATAAATATTTTAATTATTCAGGGTTCACACAAACCACAGTAACCATAACACTATTTTGAGTGGACGAATTTGAAAATCTTATAAATTTCTTACATTATTAAATGAAATTAATCTGAAATTATAAATTTATAAGAATTTTTCAAAAATTGGTAAACAGACAACATGACCAATAGTTTGTGTCGAGTGGACCTTAAACCCCATCTCTCTCTCTCTCTCTCTGAGTCAACTGGTGGGGTTTCGATTCCCCGGTTGTACCTGACAAGGAGTATGGTCGCCTGTCCAACTTCTTGGGTTTTCTCGGGTCCTTTGATTTCCTCCCACTGCTAAAGACCCCTACGCGCAAGCGAATTATTGCAATAAAAACAAAATTGAACCATGTGTTAGTCCCAAAATGACCTAGTTTGTGTCGAGTGGTCGTTAAACCCCATTTCTCTCTCTCTCTCTAGTGTGGCTGCTACATTAACAGAATAAGACGGGGGTAAGCATTGAATTATGAGTCATTGGTACAACAGCATTAGTAATAAGATTGAAAGTGTCAAATATGACATAAGCATTATATTTGTGCCCAGGTCAATATCTAGCAATACCATTCATAGAAACTATAAGCCAGTATTATATATTGACTCCCACAAGTTTGACTAGTATTGTATTACTCTGTTACAGGCAAACTACGGGAAAATTCAATACTGTTGGGGTTTTCCCCAAATACGATTAAAAAAGAAATGTATACATTTGTCCATCACAGAAGAAATTAGCATAAAGGATATTTAAATGACCCAAGTTATTCAATACATACACTGTCAATTGTAAGATCTGTAATTGTTGCAAGTTTGAACCCACGCGTGTGTGTGACAAGGCGTAGAGTGGCATCTATCTGCCCAACGTTATACGTTTTCTTCAAGATATCTGGTTCATACCCCTGTTTAAATGAATGGAAATGGGATTAATCATCCTATATTTCTGCACCAACCATGGGTACAGACCCCTGCAAACAAGTGAATTATTGAAATAAACTAAACAAGAGCCTAAGTAGAAAATGCTCATAATCAACTTAGTCAAGGAATTCACCTTCTGGCGCCTGCACCAAGTTTGAACATTATAGCTCAATTAGAAGCAGATTTATTGTGTCCAGAAAAGTGTGACGGACAGACGGACAGGCCTCCCTTAGTTGCAGGCCTGTATAACTGCGCACTCTAAAGGCTGATAATGGATCTATATTTAGTAACCCATTTATCGCTAATTAAATAAACATGAAATTATTTCTAGAATTAGGTCTCCAAGACTGTCCCTTTAATTTCTCCCATTAGTTGCAGGATCTGTGTAACTGCACGGTTTGCACATTCTAAAGGCCGGTAATGAATCTATATTTATAGGTAATTAAACGAACATGAAATTATTTCCACAAATCAGTCTCCAAGTCTGTCTCTTTAATGGATCTTTATTTATAGGTAATTAAACATACATTATGCAAGAGCTAAATCTGCCAATTGCAGGTCTTTCTTTAGGCATGAAATATTATCTAAATTATTAATTAGACATTAATTAACTTATCCAGACCATAATCAACTCTCGATGGCATCACAGCCTGCGATATTTACTGGATTAGAACCTGGTCTGCTGCTTCTGATTGAATCAAAAAATGGATAATCGAGACTATGTTTTTTATCGTACTGACTTTAGTAATGATGATCGAGACTGGGCTCAAAATTCAATCGCTAAATACTTGGTTCAGGGTTAATCAATTTGATTGAAATTCTCAGCAAATTCCCTTTACATTATCTAGTTTTTAACTATTATAGTGAGAACTACCAGCTCTTTATCTGATCTCCGATAATGTATCTTTAAGTGAACATGAAATTATTTCCAGAATTCGATCTCCAAAACTGTCTCTTTAATTTCTCGTCAACTGGCGTGGTTCTGAATCCCTGGTTGTACGTGACAAGGAGTAGGGTTGCCTGTCCAACCTCGTGGGTTTTCTCCGGGTCTTCCGGTTTCCTCCCACTGCTAAAGACCCCTATGCACAAGCAAATTACTGAAATAAAATTAAACCATATGTTAGTCCCGAAATGACCTAGTCTATGTCGAGTGGACGTTAAACTCCATTTCTCTCTCTCTCTCTTTAATTTCTCCCATTAATACAAATAAAGTGAATATTGAACACGATGTTACTTATCAATTGATCTGAGTATATAATGTTAGAATTCCATTAATTACGCTAAATTAATCAATTCTCTAGCACACGTCTAGAATATCACAATCCGTATGTTGTATCTCATGGATAAAGGTGAACTGAGGCCGTCAATCTTTAATTAATTAAAACAGACAGTATACTGGAGAAATTAAACAAATAGTCTGTCTTTAAACTCCAACAGGCCAGATTAAACATTAAAGATACATTATGTAAGATTTAGATAAACAGCTGGCTGTTCTTGCTATAATAGTTCTAAAAATAGATAATGCAAAAGGAATATATTGAATATTTCATTCAAATTGCTTTATTCTGTTTGTAGTTTTGACAAGTTGTGTTCATTGATTGTTTATTATCGTAACCAGGGTGCTGGTATATTCGAGGCTTACCCGCTCTTCTCCATTTTTAAATTTAATCATTAAATGGCCAAACCGTTCTAATCTAGTTAAAATCTCGAGCATCCAATGGCATGGAGAGTTGATTAGGGTCTTGTCATGTTAATAAATGTCTAATTAATAATTTATATAACATATTTAAGGCCTAAAGAAAGACCTACAATAGGTAAATTTAGCTCTTGAATAATGTATCTTTAAATATTGAGTTAAAGACCATACACATCAAGCTTGGAATTAAAACAACTGTCACAGACATGGTCAGGCACAAATTCAGGCTTTGACAGCCATTTTGTCTGGCACAAGATTAAAAATGTCAGGTATTATATGTCAGATACATCTAAAATCATTATTTCAAGGCCTCAGGCCTGATACACAATCAAAAGTACTTTTATTAAAAAATATTTTCATCTGAAATTTAATAAAAATCAAACAACTAAAGTTACGGTTATTTAAGGTTTACCCTCGTTTACCACCATCTTTAGCTGTCATAGATAAATAAAATAATAAATCTGTTATCTTTTTCTTCTGACTTTCCAAATATATGTGAACCCTCTAACATGTTGAGCCTTTAAAATAGAACAAGGCCACACAAGTTTTATTTTGCATTAAACCAGCCATCTTGATATTAAAATGTGTAAAATTAAAATATAATTGAAGAATTTGTTATTTTATTAGCCTTAAACTCTGATCAGTCAGTGAAACACAAAATTAAATTAATGTGAACGAAATGAAAAACTACATTTTTTTTTAGCCATTTTTGCTGAATATACATTTATGGCCTAAATATGAATTGAATGTGGCAATTTGCAAAGATATGAGTCTAAAAGAAAGGAAAATCAATTGCAGTCTATGAAATATTCAGACAATGTAATCACTTACTCAAAGCTTCAAATAGCAATTATGTAGTTGGTTGACCTGGAAATAATTTTCTGTATTTTTTTTTTAATAAGCAATATTTATTTCCAGACTTTCAGATTCCATGTGAGGTTGGTACAAATAAATATGTACTTGAATAACCATGTCTCTTCTTCTTCCTTGAGGCTTAAAGTCTGCTTTCACCTTGGGTTATATCGCAGACAAGTGTTTCCTGTGAAACGTGCAAGAGGAGCCAAATAAGAGGTTCGTTTCGCATAGGTAGGAGAAGGGGGAGCGCTTTAAGAGGCTTAATCAATTCCGTTTCCTTTAGATAAAGATACATTGCCTTTTGAGGATAACCATGTCTTTATGCTTGTTGAAGTTATAGTGATAAATAAAACTCCACAATGCAATTGATTAAATGAGTTACCTAACCCCGGACGATCATTTCCAAACAGCTACTTTTTAATTTAAAATTTTTAAAACCATGTAAATAATGATAATGGCCCTCTTTAAACAAAAGAAATGATAAATTATCAGCTAACTGGTAATTATAGACCCTTTCAATGATATCTCTCCACTGAATAACTGATATTGACCATTTGGCTTACATTACCATATAATGTTCAATGATAACTTTCCGTATACCACAGGCATATTTGTATACTGTCATGGTTTTGGCAGGGAATACAAGAGATTGTAATAGAAACCTACAATCACTGATTACAGGAATTATGAAATAGAAGGAAGTAAAAGGAGGTTTTTAAAAGCTCCTACTTTTCTACAGGAAATTGGTTAATGAAGATGGGCTGCTTAATGTAACAACTGTTCCATAAATTGTATTTGAATACATAAGGTGAACAAACATGTATAGAAATGAAATGAAATGAAATGGGATTTAACGTCCTACTGTTCTGCTCCTAACCTGGGCTAATGAAGACGGGCATACGCCATACAGTGTGCTATGAGGGAAATTTTGCCCGGACAGCGGCACTACGGCCTACTCTTATATCGAATTCCAACTGCCAAGGGATCTTTTACGTGCATGCCAATGTGTAAACGGGACCAACATGTATAGATAAATTCTAATCCATAGATAGGAAGATGAGACTTGTCAACAACATCATGTGTCATTGTATACAAAAATCACTGTCAAAATTTGTTTACATTGAAACACAAAAATTATTAAACAAAAATGCTAAAATCTGAGAAAGTTATAATAAGCAAAAGAGAGAGAGAGAGAGAGAGAGAGAGGGAAATGGGGTTAAACGTCCACTCCACGCAAACTAGGTCATTTTGGGACTAACATATGGTTTAATTTTATTTCAATAATTTGCTTGCACGTACGCGTAGGGTTCTTTAGCAGTGGGAGGAAAACAGAGGACCTGGAGAAAACCCATGAGGTTGGACAGGCGACCTTTGTCACGTACAACCGGTGAATCGAAACCACGATAGTTGACTCAATGACAGGCCTTATGAAACAGCGCGCACATGCTAACCATTTGGCCATCCAAACCCCCAATAAGCAAACGACACAGTTACTGTAATAGGTTGATATGTGTACAAAGTATCATAAAGATATTTTAAACGTTTTATGAGATAATTACCCGAAATAAATCCATGACAGACGGACAGGCAGAGCAAGCCAAATTTCAATATCTCTCCCTTAATTTTGTTCTGTACAGGGTAATAATGATTTCAAATACTGTAAATAAATATCTTTATTTTTGTATTACTTATTAACAAGTCAAGTTAATGCTTACAAAATATATGAATGTTAAAATTATGTAAATTAAAATATAAAATAAATAATTCTAAAGGATGAATGATAAACACAAAATATAAAATACAACAATAAGAAGTAAATTAATATAAATCAAAAATCTGTAAAAAAATTTTAAATTAAATTGGCCATCAATTATTTAAGATAAAGCATAATAACTATCATTGGCCATTGTTTAAATTGAAACAAAGGCTTTTCCATAGTGCATATTATTAGTACAAGTGATAAATATTTAATTAATACTGAATAATAAATTATTAGGAATAATAGAGAAATATAATTATATTGTTTTATAATTTACATCAATAAGTATGTGTAAATTGACATCAATTTAATTACATCTTCAATATACCCACCTATTCATTAAAAAAAATTGATTCACAAATTACCATTTGCTCAAATAATCTATCAGCTGATTGTCGAATGGTGATGGCCATTCTTATCAACACTGATGTGTTAAGATCAACACTGGGTGAGGAAAAAAACATATCTATTATTGAGTTCCCATTATCTCCAGCCAGTCCAGTACAAGGCCAGCATTACAAACAGCTAATCACCATCATATCAACGGTGTATACATTCAGAGCCCTATACCTTTACCACGAGCAGCTAGTAGCCGAGAGGTTGATTGGTCTTATTGACGAATTCTGATTAATACACGGTTTGACGTTTCTGTGTCTGTTGACTGAAACTGTTAACTCAACCGAAACTGAGTTGTCGAGTCGTCAGGTATGACGCATTTATCCCACAGTTGAATCTCGACAGAGAAGTCTTTTTCGGGTTAGTGCTCAAGTGGGCGTGACGTCGAGAAGACGTTAAACGGGCACCTGTCTTGGTCGCTCCGATTTTACAGTGGATTTATCGTGTTTACAGGATTTATTGTATTTGGATATTAGCTTGCTGCTACCTGAAGATATAAGGAATAGACTAGTGATATTTATTTGGGAATGGTCATAGAAAATCATCAAAATGAAGGTATGTACCTAGTTATTTCACTAGATATAACCAGCTGGGAAAGAAGGGATGATGTCATACACCTTCGTTTTATCCAATCGGCAAGTCTTGTGTTGACCTCAATGCGCACGGCTCTCAGGCTTGTCGGTGAAGAATAGTCAGCCATTTTATAGAAAAATGTGAATGGATTTGATATGAAAATTGTGATTATTATGCCCAATAGGGATTTTCTATTGTCCAAATGATAACGGATAATTCAGTATTGGTGGCAGTGCTGCTACTGTAGCGGAAACCATATTTTTTCATAGTATATAAACACTCCAAAATCAGAAGCAAAGCTACAATTTATATTAATAAGATCAACCTTAGCGACCTTTCGAGGGGACTAAAACATCGAATTTGTGGATGAAAGGAGGTTGATTTCTGTCGGAATTTCTTCATGTGCACTCAAGGAATTATATGCGCTATTATATTTGACACGTAAACAAACAAAAACACCATAATACGACTCGTAAATAGTGTATTCCTTGATTCGATTATATATTCAAAATGTCTGCCAATTCAAGAGGATTGCAGACCGTTCACGAATCCGTTACTGTTGATCCGAGGGTGAGTTATAGATCTTTTTTCCTAATGTATGACAACACTAGTTTCATAAATCATGTGTCGTATTAATGTCAATAAATGGTTTCAATTACATTTTTATCTTTCAGCCAACGGATGATAACGGTAACCCAAGGATCACTACAACAAGAGGCAGAACCGATGAACCTCACATTGGAAAATACCGACTTGTCAAAACCATCGGTAAAGGCAATTTTGCCAAAGTCAAATTAGCCAAGCATGTACCTACAGGCCGAGAGGTAATTAGTGCATTACATTATATTTTATTTTGTTTAATTATACAACATTTATATAATATGTTGTTTGTTAATATAATGGGTACTGGTGTTTAATTGGCAGGAATGCAAGTTACCAGTATTTAATTTCAGAGCCTTTCATACATTTTACAGACCTCGAAATAGAATGAAGGAGTTGCTAGCAGAATTATTAAGGAGAGGGACTATTTTATTCATATTTTCCATTTTTTGCTGTCACATTGTAAACAAACATGTTTTCACAACACCTGTCATTCAGTAAAAATTAACAGGTTTATTGCTTAGGTTACATGTAGCTACATGTATGGGCTTAAACTTTCTGAAATGTCATTAAGTTAAATTGTTCCAGTGAATATTAATCACCTTAGAACAAGATTAAGCAATAAGCTAATTATTGTAAACAATGCCAGTTAATTAATAATTACAACCAGATATATACCATACACAGTAGGTCATAACATTTGTTACAATTTTAAAAGGCCTTCTGATGAATTGTAATGGCTTTGTTCCAAGGTTGTTAAATAAAAATTCATTGAAAATTAAAATAATTGAGAGAAATAATAATAAATTTAACATATCTCTAACAAGATATATTTTACTTAATTCAAGAGAATAAAATTCTCATGCCAGTAGATTCATTGTCTAAATATAGATGGTTGCTTCTTCCAGCTCAGTGAAAAATTATTAATTAGTGTGTTAGCCTATCCTGTAATTGACAAATATTTGTTATATGCCAAGGAAAGTTTACTAATCAACCCCATGAAATTACATGTACATGTATGCAATCCAATATTTTTTGATAGACAACTGCCACTCCCATGAAGTGATTGGCTAGTTACCAGATATGCCCATCACAAACATTAACTGTAGTCTGTAATGCACATGAGCTGAAAAAGGGTTGGGGAGCAGGACAGATTTAGTGTTGAGCTTCTGAAATCCTTCCCTATTCAGCAAACCTGGAAATCGACCACCTGTCACAGACACAAATTCAGGCTTTGTCAGGCACATTGCCTCTAGTACCTGTCATATTGTCTGGTATTGATTTGTCTATTTTCTGTGTTTTTATTCATATTATTAATTTGTGTCAAACACAAAGTTCAAAATGTCAAATTCTAGTTCAGTAGTGCCCTCCATTTCGTCATGAACTACTACAACTGTTATTTCCAGGCCAGGTAGTCAGGCCATGATTATAGTGAATGACAGTCACTAATATGGTCTTTGGATAGAATGTCAAGGTTTCGAAACTCAGCATTAAGTGAATATTTTTTTAAATAACAGAGGAATATGCTGAAGTCGAGTGTACAAATTAGTAAGGTAGTGCACATAAAAGATATATGTAACATGACAGCTGGTCAGAATTACCAAAGTCCAAGCAAAGCTTCCCTCCCCAGCATTGCCTACATTGTTGTTATTGTGCATTTTTATGGCACACAATTAAGTGCCCACATGATTGCTACAAAACAAAATAAAGATATAACATAATTAACTAAATTACAATAAGACATGAATATAGATATTGAAATCAATGTAAAATCTTACAAAATTCACTATTATAGTCAGTGTGTGAAATAAGGTCCGAAGGCCTGCAACCCATGTAAACAGTGTGGTGGGCCTGCAACCCATGTAAACAGTGTGGTGGGCCTTCAGGCAACTATTCATAAAATTGAATCATTATTTACCTTGGAGCCTATACATGATTTACGGTAATTCCTTCGGACAGATAACTGATATTAATACAACAAACAACCAGATGTTAGTCTCAAAACAACCTAGAATATGGTTTCATTCTAAACACTGTAACAGTGTCTTGTTGTTTAGATGAATTAAAAAAAACACAGGTGTTGTATACACTTTGCTCATTGGCGTGAATGGAAATAGGCCTATAATGAAATGTGGTTTAACATCCTACTCCAACAACCCTTATGAAGATGGGCATATATGCCATGCATTGTACTATGAGGGAAATTTTGTCCCTGCAGCAACATTTACGTCTACCCCTTGTCATATTCCAACTACCAAGGCTTCTTTTATGTGTCCAAAACCTCATTTTTCCGGGAATTAATGGGTGTTTTGGATAGCCGAATGGTTAGCACGTGTGCGTTGTATCAAAAGGTCTGTCATTGAGTCAACTGGTGTGGTTTCGATTCCCCGGTTGTACGTGACAAGGAGTAGGGTTGCCTGTCCAACCCACTTGGGTTTTAAACCGGGTCCTCCGGTTTCCTCCCACTGCTAAAGACCCCTACGCACAAGCGAATTATTGAAATAAAGTTGAACCACATGTTAGTCCCGAAATGACCTAGTTTGTGTCGAGTGGATGATAAAACCCATTTCTCTCTCCGGGAATGAACAGACACTGAAATTCAGGCATTTCTATAATTAAAGTGACTGGTATCTTGCATGGAGCTACATGTAATAGGCCTTTATGTAAGAGGCCTGATTTTATTGTAGTCATGTATAGTTTTAGATTTGTTGTGATAATAGTTTGTATACTAATGTACCGATATATGTACTGATATATGTATACTTGCCAAACGTTTATTACTGTTTTTATCTATGATAACATTGAGAGATTACTCTTCAAAACATCACCTATATATATTAGCTGTTCTTACTGTTTTATAGTTCATAACATCAAACTGTACCACACAAACTACTAACATTATAGTTTATTACTCTATCCAGTTACTAAGTACCACTTAAAGATTACATGTAACTTGCTTATTCTTGCTATACCCCTGATACATGTACCACTTTTCAATTTGGGGAAAGTTCAAATAGCAGAGTTCTTGCCACACAGTTACGTGTACACTGTATCTGTACAATTAGATTGTTATAATGTGATTCATACATTTCTGTTTCCTGTATTTTGATTAGGATTTTGTTCTTTATTTTTCAGGTAGCTATTAAAATCATAGATAAAACACAATTAAATCCTTCAAGTCTCCAAAAAGTAAGTAATATTTTGTACTCTATGGGTGGGTGTCACCAAAACTTCACTAAAAAAAATCCAAACATTATTTTAGTCTACATGTAGATGCATGCATCCGATTTCTTTTACCTTGGATAATGTGACAATCCGATTTTAATGCAGATCTATATTTCGGTTTTTTTTTTTATGCTTTTGATGGCCTACACTACATGAAGATCTGACCAGTTGTACTGGGAGGTCACGTCAGGGGTCATATGAGCAGGGCTGCCGACAACCAGTATCGCAGCGCAATTTGCGATACATATTTTGTCCGTTGCTAACCAAAAATTAAAATTAACATTTTTGATTCGCAGTTACTGCGAATCATTAATATGCCTGTCATTTTGGATATTGACACAAGAATAATCCACATTTTGAAGACTAGAAGGCTTACTCAACACTTTCAACGGGTATAAAATGTTGAATAAAATTTTATAAACAAAACTGAATTCTCCGCGTGACATTTTCTTCTCGAACTTCCCAGACACAATAATATATAACACAGGGACATAACTCTATGAATAGGGACTATTAAACCGGAAATAGGGAATCAAGTAGTACCACTCACATTGCGAGACATCAAGTAATTATATCATATTCATTTTGAAATAAATAAATCCAGTGTATCCCCCACGCATTGTAAATAAAATATAAAAAAATAAATACATTTCAACGTATTGTAAAATGATAAATCAAAGTAAAAATTCTCGTAAAATATTGTTTATATCGCGTGTGTCTAGTTAATCGAGGTGCGCCCGATTGAACAAAAATAGTAATACAACTAATACACGATAAAAAGCAGACAAATTGTTTTCTAACGAAGATTTCTAACGTGACAAAAAATAACAATTAAAATGAGTGGGGCTTCGGAAGTCATTCTCAAGAATTGGCTTCAGACATAAGACCTAACTAAATGTCTACATCACATTCACAAACTGTCACAAGTACTTGTGGCAGTGCTAAAAAATCTAAGAATTTAAAGAATAGTCAGAATGGAATCTAATCATATTTGTTATGAATTAAAGTAATATCTTGTTATTTAGGTGTTTTACATTGAAACTGAAAAACTGCTAATCAATTTTTAAATTTGCTAATCAAATTTGGCAAAATTGGACTTTTTGATTAGCAGTGCTGCTAATGAACTGTGAAAAATTACCGACAGCCCTGCATATGAGCAGCTTTTGGCCCTATGACGTTAGATATTGATTAATACATCAGCGTCAACATTTCTAGGTATTTACCCACAGTTTTGTGCAGAGCAAGCCTAGAACTCGCTGTAACAGATTGTTTCATTGGCTTACTCCTCACATCAGCTAGAATGCCAGTTATATAACAACTCTTCCAGATCCTAGTGTTGTGAAGACAAGTAAAACGAAATTTTGAACAATAAAAAACAAAATAAAATAGGATCTGTGTTTTAATCAGATTGATAAAGTGATACTTTATTGAAGTATTTTATTACAAATTTGGGTATCGAGGTACGAACCAGAATTAAAATAAATACAAGACAACAGAATATCAAACATTTTAATTCTAAAATATTTATACAAATGATAATAGATCATAGAAATTGAGAAATTCAACATAACATGTACCTACATTTGTACCTACTGTATTATGTATTCCCGAATAAATTTTTCACAAAATGAATATAACACATACTTAGGCATGCTCAGAACATGAAATAGAGCAGACACCAATTGTGTGTTTTCTTTACTAACCATAAAAAATAGAAGTTATTATGGTGATGCATCTGGTGTTGACATGTTTCTCTTGGTAATGAATGAGTAATTTGGGTTGTGTTAATTTGTTCACCATCTCACTGAGTGTGTAATGGTCAAGGTCACTATCTCTAGTCACATTTTGAACTGATATTCCCAACACGTGTTTTGTGACATGTATAGTGAGTCGATTGTTATTTACATGTATATGCTATATAATCACTTCCATTCAACAAACTCAACATAAGAATTCACATGGTCATTGTTTTAAAGCTCATTATGTCAATTGCATTTTGGTTAAAATATCAAATTTCCCAGGGCCTAATACACACTACATCTAAAATAATATGTACTTAGACTCAGATTATTTAAAATTCAATAAAGAAATCAAGATACCAATGCTCGATAATCTCCTGGCTTGCATTCAGTTGGATTTAATCTAGGCCCATCAGGTTTCTCCGCTGCCAATAAAAGATAGTGGTGTCATGTTATGCCCGAACAGCATATATCGATAAAATTTCAATTTATCATAACTTTGTAAATTCTGAACGGAATTAAGCCATTTTTGAACTGATGTTCCCATTAGAGATTAAACTTTTACAATATTGTAGTTCGCGAGAATTTATTCATCATGTACCTTTTTGTTTCCTGGATATATATATATATATCCATGCAAAAGGAAGAATATATATACCCCTAGTTCCGATGAGACTGAGGTACTGTGTATACCACTCGCAGCACATTAAAGATCTCCTCACAGTTGGGAGTTGCTAATTGTAGGCCGATTGCAATCTGATAATAAAACACAGATCCTATTTCGTTTCTTTTTTCATAGTTTAAAATTTCGTCAATGTCTCACGTCATAGAGTCGAAAGTATAAAAAAAAGAAACGAAATATAGATTGGTATTTTAATCAGAATGGGCTGGTTGGTGAGGTTTGGGAATTTCAAGAGTCCACAATGGCTGCTTTATATAAATGAGTATTTTGGGGAATACTAACCAAGAATCAAAATATGAGTAGATCGATCGTAGCATCGCTGCCTGTGCAAAATTTGCCTCGCACTCTGCACAGTGTATGTCTGGCCGGTGCAGAAAAGTAAATTAATATCAGTCAGAACCAATCTGATTTGAATCATTTATTGTTAACTGTATCAGCCTGTTAGCTTGGCTAATTGAGTGTGTTCATTTATAGTTGCATTGTAATTGAATATTATTGGTGGTTTCTAGGTCAAGTATTGTAGAAAGAATGTGGATGTTTATTGATTATATATATATATTACATACAGTATAAATTAAACCAATTGTACCAGTAGAATCTGTTTGATAAGGCATAGACTTTTAGAGTTATATATATGTACATTGTATAATCCTAGCCGGGGGTTGTGTGTTGAGTCCAGCAGTTTATTGCTTTTACTTTAGAGCAAAAGGTCTGTAGATCCCAAATTTGTAAGGAGTAGGGTTATCTGCCCAACCTTGTGGCTTTCTCTGGCTCTTCCAGCTTCCTCCCACTGTTAAAGTCCTCTATGCACAAACTAATAATTGAAGTAAAATTGTACCACTTGTTAGTCCCGAATTGACCTAGTTTGTTTCCTGTGGATGGTAGCCTACATGTACATGTCTAAGTCTAAGTCTCTGCTAACTGCTTCCACAATAGTGTTGTTACAGAGATGGCACAATTATTGAATTATTGGTACAGGTAAAATATGTCTTTTTATAATGCACAATAATTTGTCAATCTGTTATAAAATGAAATAGGGTTTAACTTAATGTCCTACTTTTCTGCACCGACTGGGCTAATGAAGATTGGCATACGTTATGCAGTGTGCTATGAGGAAAATTTTGCCTGAACAGAAGCAAATTCCAAACTCTTCAGGGTTCTTTTACTTGCATCTAATGTGTACACAGGACCTTGGTTATTCCTTCCATACAAATGACTAGACACTGTCCTTGTCAGGCCCAACCTCGTGGGTTTTCTCCGGGGCCTCCGGTTTCCTCCCACTGCTAAAGACCCCTACGCGCAAGCGAATTATGTAAATAAAATTAAACCATATGTTAGTCCCGAAATGACCTAGTTTGTGTCGAGTGGACGTTAAGCCCCATTTCTCTCTCTCTCTCTCCTTGTCAGGCCCACGGTCCTGTACCACTGACAAGGGAAAATCCTGAGGAACTTTCTTAGCCAACATACATCTTTACTGTATCAGGTGTGAGTACATGTAATTTGAAAAATATCAGAAAATTGGTTGCAAAATATGTGTACAGTATCATGTACGTAATTATTATTTATTGATCTCTAGTTAAAAGTTAAATTATCATCGTCTGAGAATTTTGTATTACAATGTCTACTTTCTATGTAAAAAAAAAAAATCACCCAAAACTCAACATAATATTTATTTCCCAGTTTATCTACACCACACTGACAAAGTGTTTTAATAGACACACAACTTCACAATACTTTACCATAAATAAAAACAATGATACGTATATGAGTTGGATCAGTTGGATCTGCAAAGTTTTCTTGGATTATAAAAATCAACCGGCAGTCAAAATGTTTTGAAGTGGAAACACTGATTGGTACACAATGTATATTAGTTTTCCAGTACAGTAATTTGTGTCTTATTTACTCAAAATACATTCATTTACATCCTTCAACACATCATCATTCAATGGGTGTTTATACTGTGGTTTCAGTTTCTGAAGAAAATTCCATGCTTCTCCTTTGATGTCCTGATGAAACATAAAACCTACTGGTCCTAGGACTAAAAATTCTATTCTTGGTATGATTCAGGATTCTAAAAACTTGAGTCACTTTGTTGTTTGTTCTGTGGCTTGATGTGCAGGTCAGTTGCATTGTCTCAAATTCTTCCACAATGATGACATTTTCATTGTAACATGACTGAAAGACTAGTGATGGTCCAGTAATCGGTTACAACATCGGCAATTGGTCGATAAGTGGCCTATCGGGAGAAATTGGTATCGGCTGATACACAGTCATTTTGCCGCTACTGGGGTTGCCGAAGTCTGTTCGACCTGGTAATTACCTTTAAAATATTATGGGAGTTGTGAACAAATCATTATTTTGCTTGATGAGCAGTGCAAATAAATTGACACCGAACACATGCACGTTCGCGTTGCTATTTAGACGTACCGGTAATACATAACTATCATCGGGGTTGTAAAAAGGAAAGAATAAACAGTAAAAAATCCTGACCGGTCTCCGTTATATAAATAAAAGTTTTATTTCGGTTTCCGTCTGTGTTGCTATTTAGACGTACGGGTAATACAAGACTCTAATAAAAAGGAAGGAATAAACAATACAAAATCCTTACCTGTCTCCGTTATTTTGTAAAATGCTTATTCATACACTGTTTGAGAGTTTGGTTCTCTCAATGCGATTTTTGAGAATATCATTTCTGCACATGTGCAGACAGACAATAACGTACAACAGTCCACCCGTTAAAACTTTTGATTGGAATAGGGACTAAGCCAATTGCAAGATGATCAAAATCATAGAATTGGAGATGGAGAACATAGTCAGTCATCGCGAAGACCCCCCCTTTCAATGCGTGCTGATATTACATGATCACTCACTCAAACAATACCTACTTAGAAATAATTTAGTGATTTGTATTGTTATGCTAGGCTACTTTAAAAATTTAGACATAATTTGTATCAACCAGGCCTGGAAATAACGGTTTTAGGTGAACCCGACAAAATATCAGGCACTAATAAAATAGTACCAGACATTTTCAACTTAGTGCTGGACATGTATTAATAATATCAATAAAAAAGACAAATCAGTGCCGGACAAAATAACAGACACCAGAGGTGTAGTGCCTGACAAAGCCTGAATCTGTGCCTGACATTTTCTGTGATAGGTGCCTTATTTCCAGGCTTGGTATCAACAAATAATAACTTATAATATAGATCATACTTTGTTAATTAATATTATTACCAACAAATTAGTTCCCATTAGATGGTTTCTTTTTAACTGTAGTTCTAGAAATGGCGGGAGAATGTCACAGTAAGCTATCCCTTTGAAGTATCATTCATTACCGCCTGAACCATTACATCTATTATAGACATACAGGTGCCAATCACTCTAGGGAATAATATTGGTGCCGATCATTCAAAGGAATTATATCGTAATCGATACTTAAAATATGATAACCTCGACTTTATTCATTAATAACGATAAAGCAAGTTCATAATAGATGGAGTGTATTTTTGATTGCGTATTACTTCAAAAACGGTAATTGTATCTGTATCGCCCGATATGTTTCACTGTCAATATCTGATACCGGTAAAACCGATAGGTGCCATATCGGACCATCACTACAAAAGACATTATTCTATATATCATGGCACTCTACAACTGACAGACAATTGTGTAACAAACAGTGACTAGACATTTGAGGAGAGAACAATTGGGTCTAGAAAAGTAGGATGTTAAACCCATATCCTTTCATTTCATTTCTGGAGGGCCTTACAAGGACAGTTGTCTAGTCATTCGGATGATACAAAAAATCGAGGTCCCGTGTACACATTGGCGTGCATGTAAAAGATCCCTTGACAGTTGGAATTCGATATGAGAGTAGGCTGTAGTGCTGCTGTCCGGGCAAAATTTCCCTCGTAGCACACTGTATGGCGTATGCCTATCTTCATTAGTACCGTTCAGATCAAAACAGTAGGACGTTAAACCCCATTTCATTTCAGTCAGATTTCTATATAAAAAAATTTTTTTTTGGCCTGTCTGTATTCACATTATACCTAAGTAATAATTTGATATCATCTTTGTCCTATACTGTATCTATAAGTTTGGATGATATTATTAACAAATTCAGCTACTGGTAGCCCCAGGCTGATAATATTTAATATTTTGATAGGGTAAATATCGGCTTAAATTGTCTATAAAAAATTAAATCCTTTGCTTGCTACCCACAAGTTTCTATGGTACCTTGAGGCTGAGAACCAACTTATCTTTTGAAGAAATTGGATTCAGATTAATTTTCTAATCTTTGATGGAAGTAGACATTGACATTTTTCTGGATTATGGAATTGACATTTTTCTGGATTATGAAAATAAACCCATTCTTTATACATTTAATATGTGGCTGTACATGTATATTGTTGTCATAAGATCAGCTCTTGATTTACGAAGTAGGGTTGCTGGCGTAACCTTGTGGATTTCTCTGGGTCCTTCGGTTTCCTCCTACAACTATAGAAGTTATTACCTCAATGTATTATTAACCTGTGGATCTAATATACAATGTATATTATTAGTCTAAAAATATCCCAATTGCAATCAGTGGTCTTTAAAAACCTATTAGCCTGTTCCCTCCCCCTCCCTCTCTCCATTGATGTCTTGTCTCTTCAGATGTTACATGCACCTTGATTTGTTGGTAGAATTTGAAAAATTAGAGGTTAGAAAGACAAGCCTTAAATCCAATGTGAAGGTGCCTGGATTGTCAGTTATATGACACAATGCTTTTATGCGTTGTATAGCAAAATGATGCACGTTCAAATGCTGCTTGTTCATTCTTAGTAGCTGAATAAAATGACATGGTTGGAAGAACGTGTAAAGAGTGTAGTTTTGATGCAGCGGGTTTCATAAAGTTCATGTTCCCCATGCATGTACAGAGTAATAGAAAAATTAGCAGGAATTTTTGTTGCCAAGTTAGACATGACGTCATAACTGTATGACGTCGTTTATAACACAATTTGATTAGCTATTGCATCAGTCTGTTCGCCGAGAATAGAACTGGTCCTATCCATACAACAAGATTTCCATCCAACCATTTGCCTGTTTAGTTAATCTGATGCGACCATTGTATGGATTGGTTGCAACTGTATACACTGCTTAATGCTACATTTGTATTTTGAATATGATATGAAATTAATTAAATTTGCTTATAGAGGCTCTACCTTTACAATAGTGTACATGTGTGTAGTTAGCAAGGGTTTCAAAATACCTCAAATGACGATTAATATTTAGATTAACGGCATTAAATAAAGCTCATTTCTTTCTCCAATTTCACTATTCCGGTCTCCATTTATTTATGAGCTGTATTTATGGTAACAGTCCATGTTGATATTTGTTTATGTATTTGGGAGTGTTCTATTACTTGTCATCAATTTAGTTAGTAGACAGATTGATAAATGTTTCATTATTATTGTAATATTGGTGTTAAAATTAGAATGATGACCCAATTGATCTATTTACTCAAGTTAGAGTGATTGGTAATATGATCAAATATATGAAAAATCAATATGGTGGTGATATTAATCAATCATTCAGTATTTCGTTCTTCATTATACTGTGGTTAATCGTGGTCTCCATCTAGTACCGTAAAAAACCTATACATGCATTCACAGTTTATTGCTTACATCTACTTGTGCTAATTCAAATATTTTTAGACCAGGAACAGGTTGCTAACCACTTCTTATCTTGTTGTTCTTTTTGTTCTTGAGGTGACGCTCTTCAAAAAAAAGCCTAAGGCTGTCTCACTTGAAGTCCTATCGACATGAAAATTGGCATGATTGCTCTTTGTATAATTCTACATCGATTTGGTGAATTAGATTTTTGAATTTCACCCAATAACATGGTCAGTTCCTGGTCCGAAGTGCGATCATAGTTGTTTTCAAAGGCTTTTGAATTCGCTATACGATGGAAAGTAAAACAAATATTTGTTATTTGAAATATTTACTAATATTAATTCAGTGAAATGAACTATTGTTAAAAAAAGAAATGAAAGTATATTGCTTACATTTACTTCAGCTCATTTACATAGTTTTTTAAGACTTTTTTTAACCCGCTATTCAAAGTCAAGTAAAACTGGGTTGTTTTTTTTTGTCATGAAATATTTATTAATATTAATTCAGTGAAATGAAGTATTGTTCAAAAATAAACAAACAAGATATATTTATTTGAAATATTGACAGATAGAAATCTAAAAATACATAAAAACACAGTCCAATCATTCATTTCAACTTCACCAAACATTCATCATTTCAACTTCAATTTAATTCAATATTTAAAGCCTATTATTGTCATTTGCATTTTTCAAACAATATCTATGTAACTATGTAACTTATTCAGGGTTTAATTTACTCAAGTTGATTGATTACATGTATTTAACAATGATCACCATTATCAAATACAATCAATTTTAGTACATTTTGTATTTGGAAAATGTTTATTAAACATGCATTATATAAGAGCTAAATCTGCCTATTGCAGGACTTTCTTTAGGCCTGAAATGTTATCTAAATTATTAATTAGAAATTTATTAACAAAACAAGACCATAATCAACTCTGGATGGCATCTGATACTCAAGATTATAACTAGATTAGAACGGTTCACCCTTTAAAAATTTAATTTAAAAATGGGAAAGCGAGGCCAAGACTTGAATATACCAGTGCCCTGTTTACCACAATGCACACACCATGTTAAAAAACTACAAACAGTGATAACTTGGAACAGAATAAAGTAATTTGAATGAAATTTTCATTTTACATTAACTGGTATATAGCAAGAATGGTCAGCTCTCTAGCTCAATCTTACACAATGTATCTTTAAATGTTGACTGTGTAAATAACAGCACATGTAATGTTATATTGCAGTTTACATGCTCCACTACATCTTACATTAAAACATTTATAATATATAATTTATAAATATGTTAAAACACAAGTCAAGATAGAAGAAACTCTTTATTTCTCAGTCGATCAGTTATCAATGCATTTTCGGTGCTGTGGGAGTTGGGTGGTCCTCTGTGTGTGCTCTGTAATGACCTATTTTGTGTTTGAGTGAACGTGAACACTGTACACATCTCTATTCCCTCTGCATTCTTTGTTCTTCTTAATAACGATCCAGACAACATTTTAACTACAGAAAAAATGTGCAATTTTGTATGGAATCATAAATATGCTTTTAGTTTATTTTTGCTTTTCATTTTTTTCAGCTTTTTCGTGAAGTTAGAATAATGAAGATGTTAGATCATCCTAATATAGGTAAGAATAGATTGATGTTTCTCTTTAAATTATTAGGTGCCATGCTGGCTCAATGCCAATGGGTATATGTCTGTCCCGAGTTCAACCTTTGTGGTTGAAAAAGTTCTCAAAATTTTCCAGCAAGTAGTCTGCTATCATGACAAAATATCGCTCATGTCCAATCATTAGTACAGTTAGTGTAAAAAAGTGGAATGTTAAGCTCCATTATCATTTCATTTCTTTTAATTATTTAGATTTGAATTTAAAAATATATTGATATACAACCATTGATTGGAAAATGTATCCAAACTACCTGGAGAAATCAATTTACCAATGTTTGTGAGTTAGACAGATGACCTAATTATGCTCGAGGGAGAATACACACATTGATTAATTGAATATATTGCATTGTGCAATGAGATGTAAATCCTCTTATTGTCATTTGCGTTTTTTTTTTTCAAAAATTCATCCGTGGATAATCTACTCAAATAGTTAAAGATACATTATGGGAGATTCGATAACGAGTTGGCAGTTCTCACCATAATAATTAAAAACTAAATAACGTAAAGGCAATTTGCTGAAAATTTCATTCAAATTGATCCACTATGAACCGAGAACTAAGCGAATGTAATTTCTGCCTAGCTTCGGTCATCATTACTAAAGTCAGTACAATAAACAGCATTATCCATTTAATCGTTTAATCGAGAAGGAAAGTTATGCAGTAAATCGGCTCACAATCCACTTAAGATCGCAGGCTAGCGATGCCATCAAGAGTTGATTATGGTCTGGATAGGTTAATTAATGTCTAATTAATAATTTAGATAAAATTTCAGACCTAAAGAAAGACCTGCAAGAGACAAATTTAGCTCTTGCATTATGTATGTTTAATTAAGAAATCAAAATCAAAATATCAAAGGTAGATAATCTCCTGGCTTGGATTCAGTCAGAATAAAAAGAGGCCCGTCAAAATTTTTGAGAAGGCTGGCTTCTACCATTTCCCGTATATATTGTCTGCAGTAAATGCAGAATGTTGACAAATTTTCAGTCCATCATTTCTTTGTAAATATTGAATGGATTTAAACCAATTTTTGGATTGATATTCCTTTTACAGATGCACCTTAAACATGTATTATACAAGAGCTAAATCTGCCTATTGCAGGTCTTTCTTTAGGCCTGAAATGTTATCTACATTATTAATTAGACATTTATTAACATGACAAGACCATAATCAACTCTCGGTGTATTAACAGTATTGTAGTATGCCAAGGATTCAACATCCTCAAATACATGTATGATGGTCAGAAACTTTAAAGGTTTATGAATATTAATATACATGCACATGTTTCCTATTACTAGCTACATGGTTTGATGTAATTTGTTAAATTGAAATTTAATATTTCTGTTTTATTTTTTTCAGTTAAATTATTTGAAGTTATTGAAACAGAAAAGACGTTATATCTGGTAATGGAATATGCGAGTGGAGGTACAGTTTATTTCTTAAATTGATAAATCAATATTTAAATGAAACATGACCTAATGTTTTTAAGAGTAAAATAATTATATTAAAAATGCATTATATAAGAGCTAAATCTTCCTATTGCAGGTCTTTATTTTGGCTTCAAATGTTATATAAATTATTAGTCATTTGTTAACATGACAAAAGTATAGTTTTAAAGATCAAAATCATATAAATAATACGATTTAAAGATGCATTATATAAGATTTAGATAAAGAGCTGACAGTTCTTGCTATAATAGTTTAAGGGCGTATGGCTCTATTTTTTTTAATCTTGAAATAGACAAAAATGGTTCTAAAAGCACATATTAATGTTATATGAATGTATGTTAAGTGATTTATATTTAATTTTTTATAGAAAAATATTGTAATTTCTAATCAATTATGTTTGGTGAAATACGTGAACGGAAGTCGTTTACACCTGCTTAGTGCATTCTACACATTTTTAAAATTATTATTTTGTTGTTTGTGAATCAGCCGTTATTAATTACTTCCACATTGCGTTGTAGGATATGTTTTTATTTGTTCATTACAAAATGGCACCTGAAACCAAAGGGTACACGACTCGTGTAGTGATTATAAAATGTTAGTTATGTCTTAAATATTGGATATTAGGGTCCAATAGTTGCACGGCAAGATAACAACTTTAATGTTGATTGAAATTGATCAGTGTTGAATTCTAATTCGTGTTTTTAATTTCGAATATTATGGAGAATATTGAGATAGAGACTTAGCTCCTTTAAAACATAGATAATGAAAAATGAATGTATTGAAAATGTTAGTCAAATTACTATTATGAGTATTTAAAGTTTTGATAAGATAGTCTTGATTATCAAGTACCATCACTGCAATGATAAAAAAAAGGCTTGATTATCCAGTTAATTGTTAAATTATTAAATGCAGTAAGTATTTTAGTCCATTCAATATCATGGCCAATTGATGATGTAGAGTGTTTATTTTGCTTATGTGAATAAATGTCTAATAATTTTTATATAACATTTATTTGATGCTAAAAAAAGGCCTGCAATAGACAGATTTAGCTCTTATAAAATCCATATTTATTAACTAAGAATAATCAAATTTCTCTTTTTAGAAAATCTCGTGTGACTATGCTTAAGGTACATGTAATCTGCTAGTAAAACATCAAAGCAATATATTTAGCAATCTATTATGTCTGGCATTAAAGGTATGACATTGTATAACATTGTTTTAATATCTGTACAGGTGAAGTCTTCGATTATTTAGTTGCTCATGGAAGAATGAAGGAAAAAGAAGCCAGAGCTAAATTTAGACAGGTTAGTTATATTATTTTAAGATGATGTCATGATTTTAGAATTTCAAGTATTTCAACCATTGATTTATTGTATTGTAATATTAATAATATGTTGATGCCTGATAATGAAAGGGTGTGAAACATCACTGAATGTTTGTATCATGTTTCAGACCCTAATCTCAAATTGGTGAATCCATAACAGTTTATTAGTCGAAAATATGATCCCAAAATTATGAAATGTATTTATCCCCCTCCCATTTCTTCCTCTCAAAATAATAAGCTTGAATATCCTGTGTGATGATAAATGAATCATTCCAGACCCTAATCTTAAATCAGTGAATCCATAGTAGGGCCTACATTAGTTAAATAGTTGAAAATATGATCCCTAAATTATGAAATACTTTTCCTTCTCGCAGTGCTTCCTCTGTATCTCAGGGATAGATAGTAATCCTCCATATCCGATGTGATGATACATCAGACCCTAATCTCAATCATTGAATCCATAGCAGTTCAGTAAAATAGACGGCAATATGATCCCACCTGACATGGTTAGTGCCTAGTCGTTCAGTTGGACTGAAAAACCGGGGTCCTGTGTGCACATTAAAGATCCCTTTGGACAGTGTCTAGTCATTCAGATGGGATGAAAAACCGAGGTCCTGTATACACATTGGTGTGCATGTTAAAGATCCCTGAACAATTGGAATTCAAAATAAGAGTAGACTTTGAATGTATGTAATTTATAAAATGAGGTAGTTGGATGTTGTGCCACTTTTCAGGCAAAATTTCACTCATAGCACACTGTTTGGTGTAAGCCTGCCTCCACTACCCAATCAGTGCAGAACAATAGGATGTCAAACCCCATTTCATTTCATTTCTCTCAATACTTCTGGGTTGGAAGTAAGCCTCAATATCCGCTGTGATGATACATGATTCATCCCATTTATAGGCTACTATCAATGGCGGTTGAAACAGGTTTCACATCACAGCACATAGCAGCCCATTTAATTTATATTAAAAAAAAGTAGGTCAGGACAGTTGAACTGTTATAAGGTTGACTGTGACTGATGAAAAGCAGAATGTTTTAAATGTCAGAAACATGCACCTTGATTCACACCTGTACCTCTTCGTTACAAAAAAAACCTATTAAAATGGTTTACAGTTGTGTTGGTCTGACCTAGAATACTATTAAAATAGAACGAAAAGGCTTGGCTGGTATTTGTCTAGAGGGGACAGTAGTCTCTGTCAGATTTATATTACAAATTGATCAATGACACTTGATTCAGGTCCTTTTTACGCTCATCCACTTGTCCTAGACCATGGTTTTACAAGTTACTGATATGACCTATAATATTATTATATTTAGGACTTACTGTAGCTACTGGTGAATATATATTTGTTACTACCCGGCATAATACATGTATTTATTAATTGTTAATTTTATCATTAACCAAATTCAAAATAAATAGCACCTTCTTCATTAGATGACCTAATTAACGTTAAGCAAATATATCTTTAAACTGCTGGGTCCAGTGATTTTGTATAGCAGCAGTCCATTGTTTCAGGCCATTTTCAGACAAGTTTGAGAGCAGTGCTTGGGATGTCATCATTTCATCAAAACTATAATGGCCATTCATTCCTATTAAATGACAAAGGGACTTGATTTAGAATACAACCACCCTGACTATATTGTATGAGCTCTTTACCAAAACGCCATATTTGGAGTAAATGTGGAGCATATGCTTTGTTTAGATCATTCTGTTAAATTGTTTTTCCAAAATTTGATTTGGAGCAACAAATGTTGATCTTGCATCCCTATACTGATATACATTGGTATTGTATACGATAAAAAAGAAAGAAAGTGTCCAAATCCTATTGTCCAAATTCCTTTCCCAAATAGTATCAACACGAAGTTGGAAAAAAATACTCTATCGATTGGCTGTACAGGTTAAAAGTCATGGAAGACATTTTGTTTTTCTTTCCCATTGTACCTGCCTATAGACCTTTAACTGCTAGAATAATTAAGCTGAATTGGCCTTTATGGTTCATGAGCCACACCCATTTAGTTATCAATCTCCAATTTTACTGTCAATTGTTTGACTAAGAAACTACTGTTGGATATCTCATGGGTTTTAAGATATAAGGTGTCAGGATTTTCTTTTCAACAATTGAGTAATAAATAAAAGTTATTGCACAGAAGAAAACACTCAAGTAAAAATAGAATTTGTAGCCCAACAGTGAGAAAAACCATTAAATCACTGAATTGGAACATATTTACCCAGCGTCTTCTTTCAAGAGAAGGAAAACCTGGTTTGATGAATCAGCA
Organism: Patella vulgata; assembly: GCF_932274485.2. Taxonomy (NCBI): domain Eukaryota; kingdom Metazoa; phylum Mollusca; class Gastropoda; family Patellidae; genus Patella; species Patella vulgata. The sequence continues at coordinate 11,360,952 of NC_065883.2, forward strand.
GTTATAACGATGATAATAGTCCAAACTGTTATCTGTCAGCAGTGATAAAGAGTTCCCCATACAATAAGATTATGTCATTTGTACTTTCTGTTGGTATTAAACATTATCATATACAGTAAAACTGTTAAACATACCAAGCCATAGAACAAACAGAGAGAAATGGGGTTTAACATCCACTTTACACAAACTAGGTCATTTTGGGACTAACCCTACTCCTATATCGAATTCCAACTGTCACAGGTTCTTTTACGTGCACGGCAATATGTATACGTAGGGCTGGCGAAAAATATCGATATAGCTGATAATCGTCGGCGACTACGGAAAAATATCAATATCTATATTCAGTTCTTGATATCGATACTCGTATAAAAAATAAAGGAGCTTCAATAAAATGAAATTAACAGAATGTTTTGTGTCAAATAATTCAAAACACGCTAAAACTAAAATCACACACACTAGAAGAAGGTACAACCACTGCACCGGTAATTTTGGGGATCGTTTACAACAATGACATTGAATAATTAATTAATTGTTCAGGGGAAATAACTCAATTTTAACAGAAATTTATTTATTGTTATAAGCGGCTGAGGAAAATTGTTAACAGCAATTGATGGCGAGCGCGAAGCTGCGATTACTATTTTGTTCATAATACTAATATAAGATAAACTGTCAACGAAACAAACATTAAGAAAACATAGTTTTAGGATCATAGTTTCTTTTTTTATTTCATCAATAACACATTTAAATGCATTATTAGCATACAAACAGTTATTTCTTTCAACTTCAAATTTTCCGATATATCGATATCGATATTGCCGAAATGGTTGCCGATATCGATATTCAAAATAGGTATCAATTGCCAGCCCTATATACAGGACCTTGGAGCTGAACGGTAGGATGTTAAACCCCATTGCATTTCATTTCATTTCCTTGGTTTTTCATCCCACTAGAGACAGACACTGTAAATGTATAATGACTTGTTACTTTTAACCACCCAGTTTGGCGATGACCTACTTGTTTTAAATAAAAATTTAGATACACATGTATATACAGTACCTAACCAAAATACTCGTCAGCAGATCCACACAGCCCAATCTACCCAGCCATGGTGGTTTAGTGAGTTACGTGCTGGCTCACTAACAAGGACTAATATTGTTTATATCATCTGCAGTGGATGTCAAATGTTACGAAATTCATTTTACATGTCGTAGGTGAAGTGTCAAAAGGGTGTATCTAAGAATTTCTAAAGATTAAGAAATAGAACCTTTTGCATTTCAAAATTTCCACAAATCAAGATACAACATTTGGACACATGATACCCAGAACAGTTCTAATTGGCGTAGAGATACACAGTTTAGACACAAATGTGCATATTAATTGGGAGATTTTAAAAATGCAAAAAAGTGTATTTGATTAATTTCCCGAGATACACCCTTTTGACACTTCACCGACGATGTATCTTTGTAAATACTGAATGAAATTGGGTCCATTTTTGAACTGATATTTCTTTTTGGAGAGTCGGCTTTTACAATTTTGTATTTTGCAGGGGATTCAGAATCCCTAAAATGATGAGCAGTGGCTTTAAGATAATTACTCAGAAAAAACCCTAACAAATTCAGATATTTCGAACTAAACAATTTCTGTACCTATCAATTGAGAAGTTCCCAAAGAAATACATAAAAATATCAAATGGCTTTTAGATGAGTTTGATTTAACAATGACATTTAAGAGTAGGTCATCCGTATCAAACAATGTTCTCCATGTACCGGTAATGAGAAATCCCCATTTATATATCTACTAGTTAGGAGTTAGTGATTTCATGACCTCAAACTCTTGTTAGACATACATGTTTCATGTGTAGCAACTTGACATATTCATGATTTATGATGTCATAATGTCATAATGTCATATGACTGTGTCATATCTCATCCAATAACTCACAGTTAGATGTAACTGAATATACAGGTAGTTTAATATTCTAAATAGGAGACTAGTGGTTAGATCTATTTGATAAGGATAACTTCAAGTTTGGTCAAAGGTTACAAGAACTAAACAGGACTAGCACTAATTCCAACCCCAACTCTAACCCTGAACCTAGCCTTAATGCTTACCCTAATCTACAATCTTGCGAACAATCACTTGCCCTAACCTTATTTACATCTCAGCGACCTTGACGAAAATTTAGTTGGCCTTAACAAATAGATCTAGCTGTAGACTAGTAGTCAAAACAAAACACTTTAGAAGTAACTTGATTGTATAAAACAAAATATAAGGCTATGTGTGCATATCATGAATAAAAGAACTATACATGAAACAAACAAACCAACCTGTACATAAATAATTATAGGTACACAAAGATGAATATATAATAACATAAATGATTCGTATACAAAAGCTACTAAGCAAAATATACATGTAAATGTGTTTGTTAGGAAGACTACATATTCTTTAGGAACAGGGTTAAAATTATTTTGGTGGTTTTTTTTTTATTCCTTACCAAAGGACTTTAATTTTAGATTTGGGATATTGAAGTGTTTTTCAAGAGCGTATTTTAGAATATTTTCAACATATCTTTATGAAACTTTGTACACACATCACTCTATTATACTAGTAGTTGTGTTTTTTGCTGATTGAATATTGATCGGATTTTGTGTTGTGAATCTATGACATTCGGAATTTGATGAAGAGTAGTCAGAAATGCCGCTGCCTGGGCAAAGTTGCACACATCCTTAACCCTAGTTGGTGAAATGAAATGGGGTTTAACGTCCTACTGTTCTGCTCCTAAACTGGGCTAATGAAGACTGGCATAATCCATACAGTGTGCTATGAGAACCTATGACCTTTGGAATTAAATGAAGAGTAGTCGGAAAAGCTGCTGCCTGGGCAAAATTGCACACATCCTTAACCCTAGTTGGTGAAATGAAATGGGGTTTAACGTCCTACTGTTCTGCTCCTAAACTGGGCTAATGAAGACTGGCATAATCCATACAGTGTGCTATGAGGGAAATTTTGCCCGGGCAGCGGTGCTACGGTCTACTCTTATATCGAATTCCAACTGCCAAGGGATCTTACTCTTATATCGAATTCCAACTGCCAAGGGATCTTTTACGTGCACGGGACCTCAATATTTTGTCCCATTCGAACGACTAGACAGCTGTCCTTGTCAGGCCCTCCGTCCTGCATCACTGACAAGGGGAAACCACGCCCGCAAATTTGGATGAACTTTCTCGGCCAATGCAGGGATCGAACACCTGACCTTCAGGCTAGCGAGCCAGCGTCTTACCCAATAGGCCACTGTGATCCACCCCCTGGTTGGTGCAGATAAATAGGATATTAAAAAGGGTGAACACATTCGGATACCAGATACATGTATCCAAATAGGGTCTGTGGTCCAGAGTAGTAGTATTTTAGATTTCTTTTATTAAAATAGGGTTAGATTTTTCTAAAAAAACATTGTCGAAAAAGTTGCGAGAATGGATTTAGAGTAGTATTTTGTATAAGGGAATTCAAATTGTTTTAATACATTGACGTGACATTGTCCAACCACACAGGTTTTCTCCGGGTCCTCTGGTTTCCTCCAGCTGCTAAAGACCCCTACGCGCAAGTGAATTATTGAAATATTATTGAACCATCTGTTAGTCCCAAAATGGCCTAGTTTGTGTCGAATGGACATTAAACCCCATCCCTCTCTCTATCTCTCTCTCTCTCTCTTAATACAATGAGTGGAAAAAGCTATAAGATAATATATCTACACTAAGTAATTAGAGTACAAGAAATGTAGCTCAGAGTTCAGAGTTGTGCAAGGTGATCTCATGAAAATGTAAACATTAAATTGGATTCCAAAGGTCAGAACTATAAAAACAAAAGTTTATACTTGTAGGGAGAGAGAAAGCGAATAAAATTGTTACTGATAATAATAAAAAGCTCAACAGATGTTTCTAGTTGAACTCAAGTTTAAAATCTATTAATAGTTGTATAATTGATAGAAATTCTATAGGGCTATATACATGTAAGCCCAGTTGTGTTTATTATTAAAGGAGAATTGATCTTATCGAGGTGATCAGCAGGCCAGAGCCAGCAATTTGAAACCATCGGCTTGCTGCCCGTGTCGGGTTAAGCCATGTTAAACATGTAAATGTTAGTATTAGTAGAACAGTTTTATTGGGGTGAATGTAGTAATTCTGGCTTCTTTATAGATCTTATTATGACCACACATAGGATAGTCCTAATCACATCAGCTGTTAGTTGCTAGGCAACCTATCTAATTTGGGCGCCATGTTTATTTTATGTCAGCACCATGTAATAATCTGATTGGACCCTTATTGCATTATTATCTCAACAATATTCGGATATAATTTAATGATAATTAGATTCGTAGTCGCAAGTCTTCGTTTTCTTGCCAAATGGGTCTTGTCTGTAAGAAATTTGACCAGGAAATGTAATAGAAATGGACACCTTTTATCACTGGGGGGATATTGGTTATTTGTGATTTACATATTATAATGCGCATAGGTGATATATACGTAATCCAATCAATTTGTCCTTGATCTTTTCTGAGATATACAGAGCGTTCCAAAATGAATCCTCGGACCTTACGCAGACAGAACAGTTACAAACAGGAAGTAGGAGGGGTTATTTCCCCATTAAGATTTACGACTGGATAATTCTCATCAGTGTAATGACACCCATTTCCGGCAAATTACAAAACAATGTACGCAAAATGAATTAGTTCGATGAAATATCGTTCATTTGCTGGAAATAAGTCAGGTATTGACTTTGAATGACAGGATTACCGTACACAATTGGTATTGATATAGACTATTTTATTTTCTTATCCATCCAACCAAGTGAATCAAATAGAAACAGAGAAATGTGTGCTGTATTTTATTTAGCATAGATATGCCAGATTTACCTATAGGCTTGGCAATGTCCATCGGGTTTATTCGGCATGGTTTCCCCTTGTCTCAGTAATGCAGGACGGAGGGATTTTATATTGATTTCAATAACTATCTTAGATAATAGTTCCTTAAAGGGGTTAAATCCCTAATATTTAGAACCTAGAAATTGAAAACTGATTTACATTCAATTGTTTCCGTTTTTTACTCAAATCAGTTATGTTTGGCAAAATATGCCAGAAGTCTTAATCGAATGTCAATCTCTAGCGTCTGGTTATTCCAGTCTACACCGATAGTATTTATTGCACATGCTCTCCAGAGAAGAATATGGCGTCACCATTTGACATGACTCGTGGAGTATGTCTAGCCGCGCTTTTCGAGTCCTTTGTTACAAATGGCGCTGAAACGCATTATGGTACACGATTTGTGTACCAATAGTAAAATGCTTATTTTGTCTTAAATATTGGATATCGGAAGCCCATCTTTTTCTGAAGATCACAACATCAATGTTGATTTAAATTGACAAATATTTTGTGTTTTCAATGTCGATCGAAGACTTTGGATGATATGCAGTTAAAGACTTCGCTAATTTGATCTAGAAATATTCCATTTGTTTTTATGTAATAAATCAGGGAGAATTAAGATAGAACAAACTAAACAGGAATAGTGAAGATTGTACAAATTGATAAATGTTCTTAGAGGAGAGATAAACTCAGTAGTAAGTGCAGGGAGACTGCTTGTCTTTAATAGTAAGTGCAGGGAGACTACACCAAACGCAATCTGGTTAAAACACAGATCCTATTTCGTTTCGTTTTTATTGTTCAAAATTTTGTTTTACTTGTCTTTACTACACTTGGATCTGGAAGAGTTGTTATTTAACTCGTGTTCTGAATGGTGTCAGGGATAAGCCAATGAAACAGTCTGTTGCGGCGAGCTTTAGGCGTGTTTTTCACGGAACTGTGGGTAATCCACTAGTAACATCAATGCTGATTGGTTAATCAAATGTCTGACGTCATAGGGTCATATGTTGGTCTTTTGACAACTGTCATGACCTATTGTTATAACTTGTCAGATCTTCATGTAGTGTAGGCCATCGAAAGTATAAAAAACGTATTTTGATCAGATTGCACCACACGCAAACAATTACACAAGACAAATCTATAGACAAGACACAATATATAGAAATCACAAACAAACGTACATATCAGATTAAGTGAATGGATCTAGGGGCTAGTCGTAATAGTTTTATACTGTTACTTTAGTTTATTCCTACATTTAAATATCCCATCCCAAGTAAGTTATTGAAGTAAAACCCAGGGATTTATTAACAGCAAAATGTATTAAAGACATATAAATATTTTTACAACAATAGTTTAGTTTTACTTAATCAAATAAATACTTATTAACTTGTTCGGTATAGAATATATAAGTAAAATAAAGTTGGTTGTAATGAAATGAAATGGGTTTAGCGGCCTAATGTTCTGCTCGGACTGGGATAAATAAATACAGTTTATAGAATATATAAGGAAAATAAAGTTGCTTTTATAGAAATGAACAGAAATAGGGTTCAACATCTTACTTTTCTTCTCCAACTGGGGTAATGAATACAGTTTACAGAATAGAAATGTTCGTATATATATACGTATGGCGTTCACCAAGTTCTGGAAACCAGCTTTTTATATTACTTACTACTGTAACCGACAACAGCAGGTGGTTTTATATAAATACTTTTAACTTTATCTATTCATGAGTAACATGTGCTTTAAATGAAATATAAACCAGTCTTCATCATTTTTTTTTTTTACCAGCAATAAAATTACAGTTAAATGGACCATTTTCTTATCTTGGTGTTCTTGTGTTTTTTTAAATAAAAACTAGAGGAATTGTAATATATATTTTAATTCTTACAAACTGACACCTCTTTTACCGCCTATGATACTCACTGTTTTTATCAGAGAAGATTAATTCTAAAATAAACTTTGAAATTTGTATTGAAATTGAGTTACAATTTTCTCATATTATAATGTAGCTGGAATATTCTGATTTCAAATCACCAAACACACCCGATTCTGGCTTTGTCTTCTCTGAATTTCGTATGAGATGAAAAAACGGGGTATTGTGGACGTGTTGGCATGCATGTTAAAGAACCCTTGATTGTTGGAATTCAGTTGGTGTGCCACATAGTCATTAGTCAGGTTGGTGTAGGAAAGTAGGACTTTAAATTCCATTCAGAATATACCCCTCATTCATTCGGAGCCACAGTGACTAAGTGGGTAAGGCGTTGGCTCGCTAGCTTGGAGGTCGGGTGTTTGATCCCTGCATTTGCAGTGAAAGTTCATCATGATTTTCTGATGTGGTTTCCCCTTGTCAGGCGTGCAGGATGGAGGGCCTGACAAGGACAGCTGTCTAGTCATTCAGATGATATGGAAAACCAAGGACCTGTGTAATACATTGGCACACACGTAAAAGATCCCTTGGCAGTTGGAATTCGATATAGTGCCGCGGCCCGGGCAAAATTTCGCTCATAGTACACTGCATGGCGTAGACCAGTCTTCATTAGCCCAGTCGGAGCAGTAGGACTTACACCCCATTTCATTTCCTTTCATTCATTCGTTCATTCATTCATTCCCTGATAAACACCACCACATACCACTTCTCATTGCCCACAATATCTGTACAATAGTAATTGTATAACCTATCCTATTTACCACCAAGGTAGAGGGTAATGTGGTTATTACCAAAGCTGTATATCTCTACTGATAAATTTATCTCAATTGATCTATATAAAAAAAAATATGATATGATAATCTCAGAATCTTCTGAACTTGTATATCGATTTATGCTTAACCAGTATGCTGATATTAATATGTGGGTTACCTTTTTAAAGAATATATAGCATTAACTGTTAATCTGAGGTGCGGAGCTTGTGAAATATGTATCCTTTTACCACTGCTACTCTTCAGTTCTAGAATAATGATAGTGATAATGATGATGGCAAATGAGAATGCCAACTGTTGGGTCTGGATTCTGGAATGTTTCAAACAAAACAATATTTAGTTTGAGGTGCACCAGGTTAAAAGAATTATTTTTAGATACAAAAACTGCAGTATGTAATAACGTGGTTTGAAATAACTTTTCACTAGCTATAAAGAAAGTATCTTCTAGCGGTTTATATTTTTACTTTAATAATGTTAGTTATGTTGAATTTTCTTTCATTTTTTACTAAAAGCAATTTATAAAATATGAAAAGTAATGTTATTTAGTATTTTATTGTTATATAGGGAAATAGGGGTTAACGTCCACTTGACACAAACTGGGTCATTTCGGGACAAACATAAAGTTTAATTTTATTTCATTAATTCGCTTGTGATTAGGGGTCTTTAGCAGTGGGAGAAACTGGAGGACCTGGAGAAAACCCACGAGGTTGTACTTAGTGGGGCTCAGTGAATCCCTGCAGCAAAAGATGGCTAGTTATTTGATTATCCAATGCTAGTTTGTCGCTTAATAAGGAAATACATATAGACTATAAGTTAAATGAGCTTCAAATTTCTGTTTTGGTGAATTAAAGGTTTTGTTTAAAGGTTGCATATGCATATTCCTACAGGAAGATGCTAGTTTTTCAGAATTTATGGAATAATCATTGAGGAAGGTAGCGGTAGCACTAACTGTTATGATTTTAAACCCTTTACCGTAAATGCAGATTTGTAATTCACAGTCAGATACACGTAACCTGCCACTAACAATATCAACTCATTCTGCTGGTGTCATAGTTACGAGTAGAAATAGTATTCTGATTGTATTTATATGATTTATTATAGTATTTATTGACAATATCTGTCATTATTGTATTTTTCAGATTGTTTCATCAGTTCAGTACTGCCATCAAAAACACATAGTTCACAGAGATTTAAAGGCTGAAAATTTATTATTAGACGGTGATATGAATATCAAAATAGCTGATTTTGGTTTTAGTAATGAATTTGTACCCGGCAACAAATTAGATACATTTTGTGGTAGTCCTCCTTATGCTGCTCCAGAACTTTTTCAAGGTAAATAAAAACATCAAATTAAAGCAAGCCTGGATATAAAACACCAGTCAGTCCTTGTCACACACTCTGCCCAAATCAAAGGCTTGGGTTGTTTTATTCTCACTCAAATGAAGTTAAATGAAGGATATTAAAATGGACCCAGATTTATTTTGAGAGCATCATGTGGTATAAATCATTCACAATATCGTTATGAAGGTTTGTACACACATCAACCTTAATGGAAGTTGTGCGTTTTACTAATTAGAAATTTCTCTTGATGACCTGGCGCCTGGTACATTCGGGCATTTTTATGCGCGAACTCTTAGTTTTTTTTTACTGGCACGCGCACAGGTACTATTTCTTTTTCTTTTAACAAGTACCCAAATCGGGGATTTCGTGCGGAGGTAGTTCGGAGGTAAACAGTCTGTGAAGTACAACATTTGCCACTGTACCTGTGTATCGCTAATTATAAACCGAATGTGTGAAGACAGTTCATACATATCACTCAAAAATTTTTCAGTACAAACTCAGTTGATTCACGCTCGATTTGCTACTAAACAAACCCATCGGTTTATTTTCTCAACAGTGTGACCCGAAGTGACCGTGGATTTATTGACCTTGTATGAACTTATCCATACCTATATCCTTACACCGAGAGAAATTATGTAGTCTCGGTGAAAAGAACCATGGTCATCTGGTAGAAAATTACTTTTGTATTTTTTGGAACGGAAAACAGTGTTTTTAGAAGCAAACTAACCTGCCGCACATGAGGAAGTCATTATACTAATAATAAAAGGCGAGACCTCTTTTTGCGGCGCAGGCTTATCACTGAGTAGTAAACCGTCCACAAACAATATAGGAAGCCTAGTGACAGTGTAGTAAGTGGGCTATAGACTATAGGTTTGAGTCGAGATTACTGGCTTTCAGTTTACTCTGTTTTTGCGATAACCAATTATGTGAGAAATACCATACTGACATTCGGTTTTTAAAAGTTGTACGCGAACTAAATGCGTTTGTTAGATACTGACAGAGCAGCCCCGAGTCGAACAATCGCCGCCCGAGCTGTCTTCGTCAGCTAGTTTCACAATATCGTGCAATAGGTGTATTAATGTGATTTTTAGGTTTAACCCCGCAAACAATGCCAAAATAGTGTTTTCACTGCTTACAGAAAACTGAAATTTAAAAAAAAATTTTTTTATGAGGGTGACCCTCCCACACACTCCCTATCGAGCTGCTGCTCGGTCTGCGCAGCCTCATGCCTGGCACATACTGTCAACATTGTATATTTTTCCGTTTCGGCCCTTCCCCCCCCCCCCCCCACAATATATATTTCACGGCTACGTTGCGACGGTACCAGCATACCCAGTTGTTGACACCCATTACATCACTCCTGTCTAACAAATCATAAAGCTGTGGTGTTACGGTGGCGGCATAGTATTTCACCGTAACACCACAGCCACTCTAACCATTCATAATACATCTAACTATCCCTTTACAGCACTCCCTACACATTTCCCCTCGTCCTACTTTCCCAAACGTCAACAACACATCTCATACATCCAGTTCGCTGATTAACCCTTGTACCACGTCTACTGGATTTAAAAAATTTTAGGTAAATATTTGGTATACAAGTGGGCAATGGCCGAGACTTCTTGTTTCAAATTGTATGCAGTATTTTGAGTGGACCTGACCCTGTTTGACATATTGATATATAAATAAAGTTCTGTCATTAGGACTATGTGGTAGATCAGGACAGGATCAGACAAAGTGTCATGATTCATATTCACTGATGTCATAACTATGAAACAGTCATTTTGCAGTATGATCACACAGTACTAAATCTTTGTGTAATATTTAGCGACTGAGAAATACATTAAACAGAACATAATTTTATTCTAAAAGCATGACGTTTCGACAAGTATACTCTTATCATTATCAAGCACATAGTACTTGCTGACTTCTAAACCAATTTACAGATGGTCAAACTGACATGACAGTTTTAATAAATCAATTTATAATTTGGTGTTCCTGTTAGGTGAATAACTGATAATGGCTGAAGATATATAATATGTAAGCCAAGTTACCTAATAATGACATGCTCATAAATCAATATATACAACAACTTATTACATGTTCTAGTTGTCATGTGCAGTAATTTGTTTTAGATCAGTCCTTGAAGAGAATGAAATAATCTGCCTAGCTTTCAAATTTACTAATCAATATTGAGTAGTTTGCTGTAACAGTATTGTTAGTGAAGAGCAAAAAATTGCTAATGAAGCAAAAAATTTGAAATAGCATTATTTCATTAAAAATGGTAGAAAATGCTAAAAATTAAAAGTTGAAATCGCATTATCTCATTGAAAATTATAGTAAGTACTAAAAATTGCTCCTCAAATTTATAGAGCCCTTTACTTAATCAAGACATTTCAAATTCCTGTTTAAAATATAACCAGTGGTCGCTGGCCTGTAAAAAATGAGTTTATAGATGTACCTGACACAATGTCCGACACTAATGAACTAGTATCAGTTATTTTGAATTTTGTGTCAGAGATGTATTATAAATAATATCATTAAAAACATTGAATAAAGATAAATTTGTACTGGACGCAATGACAGCCACCAGAGGGATTGTGCCCGACAAAGCTTTTGGACCTGACATTGGCTGTGACAGTTGCCTTATTTCCAGGCATGTGTGGTCGTAATATTTCAACACAACAGTAGCGTAGGGTTTTGGTTGAACAACCAACATTGTTGGTAATGAGATAGTAGATTCTAACAAGGACAGGGAGTAGGGGCACCAGCCTAACTCTTGTGGGTTTTTTCTGGGTATTCCTAATTAATGAAATACAAGTTTTGTGTCATATTATATGTAAGTACCAGAATGACCATGTTAAAGTAGCTAAGTCTCAACTCAATATCATCCAAAATCTTCGACATTAAAAACACGATTTATTTGTCGGTTTAAATCAACATTGATGTTGTGATCTTACCGGGAAAAGATGGCCTTCTAATATCCAATATTTAAGACAAAATAAACATTTAACAATTGGTACCAAATCGTGTACCATAATACTTTTTAGCTCTATTTGTAATAAGGGACTTGCAAAATGAGGCTAGGTATATTCCACAAGTCATGTCAAACGGTGACGCTATATTCTTATCTGGAGAGCATGCCCAATAAATACTATCGGCGCAGGCTGAAATAACCAGTTGCTAGAGATGAAAATTCGATTGAGAATACGGTGTATTTCTCCGAACCTAACTGATTAGAAATTACAGTAAAAACAGAAACGATTGAATGTAAATCAATTTATATACATTCATATTACATTATTGTATGCGTTGCAACCCATTTGTGTCAATTTCTAGGTCCCAAATATTAGCGACTTAGCTCCTTTAAACCCTAGCTCTTTCAATTTAGGAAAAAAATTATAGTCCAAATAGTTTTTCTCTGATTGTAATTTAGACTATGAATACCAGGATAGAATGGATCGATTTTCATGAATATTGGCTCGTCTCCGTTAGCCCAGTTGAAGTAGGACATTTAAAACCCCCATTTCATTCAATTCATGAATTTTGAAGCAGTAGGCCTCTTGGTATGGACTGAAGAGCTATATATATAATGGTATTCCTTTCATTGTTTGGGATTTAATAATTTTGTTTGCTTGCTTTGAAACAAAATAGAATCCAGGATCTTAATTATTTTCTTTATATATAGTGTATTAAATATATTTGCAACTTTTCTACTTTTATTTTTGTAGGTAAAAAATATGATGGTCCTGAAGTAGATGTTTGGAGTTTAGGAGTAATTTTATATACACTGGTCAGTGGGTCCTTACCGTTCGACGGACAAAATTTAAAAGTAAGTTTAGAAACTTTGTAATAATTTCATTATTAAAGTCGTAGATCTCGATTGTGTATTTTTCAGATAATATCTTCTGGCATATTCCATGTTGAATATTGTGAAATGTTTCAATTCATCTTCATTTCCATGTCATTGGTTTGTGGCCTGAATTGAGCCAAGAAAAACCTTTGGGATTCTGAAGCCCAGGTCTCCCTTGTCAGAGGTGGTGTCTGCTGGGCGGGCAAGGAAAGTGTTCCCGTGCCTAGGCATTCGGATGGGACCGAAATCTGAGGTTATCACATAAATGAACCCTTGGCAGTTAGAATTTGAAGAAGATGTGGCGAAAATACATTTGCTCTCTCATTGCACATGTTACCATAGAAATGAAATTAACCACATGTTAGTCACAAAATGACTTACGATTATGTTGACAGGAATTTAAACTAGTGCTGGACATTGCCACTGCAGTCAAGATATATGATAAGCATTGCGATTCAGGGGCTACGATACGATTCATATCACGATTCGTAACCAGGTCAATATTTACCAAGAAAACAACAGGACAAATGAATGATTAATGTTTTCAGTCCTGCTGATGTCAAAGAAATATAAAAGTGTTTTATATCACGATGTCGATGTGGATCAAAACAATTTAAGAGTGTTTGTGTATTATTAAGAGTGATAGGTTACTTACTGAAGTGACAAAAAAAAAACATTAAAAAAATATTGCAATACATCAATTCAGCGTCTCACAAATCAATACACAAATCGTAAATGTGTAAATCGCGATATATCGATTCAAGGATATATCGTGCCAGCACTACTTTAAACCGTTAGCATGACATTTTTAAAACGTTAACTACCTCCTATTGTGTAATTAATTCGACGAAGTGACGAAGAACTATGTACTATTTTCTAAGAATAGATTGGGGAAAATACCTCCAAGGCGTTATATTACGCCCTACACACAGTGAGTGGCAGTTGTCCAGGACGTTATATAACGACCTATGCACTTAACGGGTTAAACCCCATTCCTCTAAATTCTATTTTACTCAGTATGTATTTTATTGTTATTTCAGGAGTTACGAGAAAAGGTGTTACGGGGGAAATATAGAATACCTTTTTATATGTCTACAGACTGTGAAAATTTATTAAAGAAATTCTTAATATTAAATCCATTAAAAAGGGCAAGTTTAGAGGTACGTTTGAAAATTTATTATGTTTTCTAAAAATTATATCGGGAAGTATTTTTGTAAATTTATTTGGGTAACATAAAGAATAAATGTAACGATTTTCTTTCAAGGAATCTTTTTGTCTTTAAATTGTAATGACTTTTCTCACGATTATAAAATTATATATTCTTACAAAAATCTTCAAGCAAACATTAAAAGCTAGGGTAAAACAAGAAATGGATGCTGCATTAAATTAATGTAACTCAAATGAGGTTGACATATTGGAAATAAATCTAGCCTGTCCTGTTATTGACAGCAATCGAAGTACGAGACCCCTCTCAGAAAATTGGGGATCACGTGGCTCAGTGGGTAAGACTCTGGCTCGCTAGCCTGGAGGTCGGATGTTCGATCCCTGCATTGGCCGAGAAAGTTTATCCGGATTTTCGGCGTGGTTTCCCCTTGTCAGTGATGCAGGAAAGAGGGCCTGACAAGGACAGCTGTCTAGTCGTTCGGATGGGACGGAAAAAAAACAAGGCCCCGTGTACAAATGGGCGTGCACGTGAAAGATACCTTGGCAGTTGGAATTCGATATAAGAGTAGGCCGTAGCGCCGCTCACCGGGCAAAATTTCCCTCATAGCACACTGTATGGCGTATGTCCGTCTTCATTAGCCTAGTTTAGGAGCAAAACAGTAGGAAGTTAAACCCCATTTCATTTCCTCTCAGATAATTACATTATTATGAGGGCTACTGTAGAGTATTTTGTTGTGGAGCCAAAGTGGCTCAGTAGGTAAAGGACTAGAGGAACTGGGTTCCATCTTTGTGTTTGCATAGAAAGTTCCTCATAAGCCGGGTTGGTGCAGAAAAAGTAGTATGTTGTTACACTGGAATATCTTATGTTGTGGAACTGAAACGTGTATTAATATTATGCGCATAATTAATTTTGTGCTAGCCTTCATTTCTTGTTTTACAATATGTTATTTATTTGTGTCTTAAATTTCATTCCAAATCTTATCTCCTGTTGTTCCATGCAAAAAAAAAAAAAAGAAAAATATAAAACAATAGCCTTTTTCATCCATGTACAATACATGATTTTGATTGGGCATATATTAACTAACCTTGTGTTTACTACCTATTTGAAACAGACTATAATGCGTGACAAGTGGATGAATGTAGGTTATGATGATGATGAACTTAAACCTCATATAGAACCCCAACCCGATTATAACGATCCTGTACGAATAGGTAAAAGGGCCGAAGATGATATCTCAAGTATTATGTTTTTCCATGTTGTGGGGGGGAGGAAAATTGAGGGATGGACTTGCATGGTTCCCGCATGTTTTGTTTACCAGGCTTTGATTGTCCAATCTTCTAATAACAATATTTTTGACGTAATTTTAAATCTGTATTTTGTAATTCTGGAAAAAACAAACAAAAACAACCTTTAGATCATTTCATTTGGTGTTTGTGAGATTTCTCACCTGTTCAAAATTCATAACCAAATAAGCTAATTTCAACAAATTTCTTTTTTAAAAGATTGGCCAATCGATTTACTACCACTACCTTGGCTCTTTAGGTTTCTACCATTTTCAAGTATTTATTTTTTTTCCTTGATGGTCAGTCCCTCCATTTTTCTCTGAAGCTGATTAATAGTTTTTTTTCTGTTAGGCTTGATTAAAAAAATTTATTTTTATGATCAGAACACTATGCGAGACCGATGGATCAACTGTGATTTTCCAGATAGAGATTTAAAGCCTTATGTTGAGCCGTCGAAAGACGACTTTGAAACAAAAAGGATAGGTAAATTGTGGTGCCATTCTCCATGCTGACTGATCCTCTTACATTTGACAAATATTCAGGATTCTACTACTTTTCATTGTTGGAAGAAACCAACAATCTGATTGGCTATTATGAAAGGAAAGAAACAATCTGATTGGCCATTAATTGTTGTATTTCGATACTGTTGTAATAATCAACATGTAGTCAATAGATACAGTAATTTTGTACCTCTGTAAACCAAACAACTAACATTATCAAAACCCGGTTCTGGAATATCACTATTTATAGGGGCAGGTTGACTTTAAAAATGCTGAATGTTTCTTCTGATATTACAGTTTTGGTGCGTTTATACATACAGACTTGGGAGCCATGGTGGCTAAGTGGGTAAGACGCTGGCTCGCTAGCCTGAAGGTTGTGTGTGCGATCCCTGCATTAGCCAAGAAAGTTCATCGGGATTTTCCGACGTGGTTTTCCCTTGTCAGTGGTGCAGGACGGAGGGCCTGACAAAGACAGTGGTCTTGTCGTTCGGATGGGACACAAAAAACGAGGTCCCGTGTATACATTGGCGTGCATGTAAAAGATCCCTCGACAGTTGGAATTCGATATAAAAGTAGGCCAAATTGTCGCCCGGGTAAAAATTTCCCTTATAGCACACAGTATGGCGTATGCCTGTCTTCATTAGCCCATTCGGAGCAGAACAGTAGGACGTTACACCCTGTTTCATTTCAATTTTTCAATACAAAATATCTTGTGACCTATGACCAAAAACATGATTTATTAGGTTATATATGATGATGGTAGCACCTCTAAGAAGAAGGTCTTGAATCTCAGCGTTGGCCGAGAAAGTACCTCAGGATTTTCCAGTTAGGTTTCCCCCTGGTCAGTGGTCGAAGACGAAGTCTAGTCCTTCAGATCGGATGGAAAACTGATATCCTGTTTACATGTAAGCATGTTAAAAAAGACGTCTTGACACATCTTTGTTAGCCCAGTAGGTGCATGACAGTTGGACTAAAACCCTGAGATCTTAAGTTACGATGGTGTGGTTCAAAACCTACATGTAAGTACATCAGGACCTGGAATCTAGAGAGAGAGGGAGTAAGGGGGGTCAACATCCCCTAAGCACAAACTTGATCATTTTGGGGCTAACATGGTTCAATGTTATTTCAATAATTTGCTTGTGCGTAGGGGTCTTTACCAGTGGGAGAAAACCGAAGGCCCGGGGGAAACCCAAATGGTTGGACAGTCGACCCTACTCATTTTAACATACAAGTGGGAAATCTAAACCACACCACTTGACTCAATGACAGACCTTCTGATCCAACGCGCACACGTTAACCCCCTTGGAATCAGGAGTAGAATATACAGACAAATAATAGTGATAAAAAGTGGAATTTATTATTGCGTATCTGCAATGAAGAGTTTCATCTATCTTTACAAACTGAAGATCGCGTCAAAAAAAAGCATGTGTGCGACAGGTAATAAAGTTATAATGCACCAAGTCATCCAACATATTGGCTTAAGACCTGGTTATCCCAAGTGTCAATGACTAGTTTCGTTTGTATTGAATACTTCGTACTAATTTGAATTCAGTGACTCTGAAAATCATTTAATCTTCACATATTCTGAATGAAAGATCCATCTCCATTAGCCCAGTAATACAGGCCTGGAAATAACAGTTTTATGTCAATAAAAAAGACAAATCAGTGCCGGACAAAATGACAGGCACCAGAGGTTTAGTGCCTGACAAAGCCTGAATCTGTGCCAGACATTGTCAGTGAAAGGTGCCTTATTTCCAGGCTTGCAGTAATAGTAGAACAGTAGAATGAAAGATTCAGTATTTTTAATGGTCAGACATGTCTCTTTGTCTGTGTAGAAAGGAGTTTTGATAGTGCATGGTATATATTAATGTGTTATATAGATGTACAGACACGAAGCCTGTCGTAATCGTCATATCATCATTATTATGTTTTCAGTAGAATCCTGGGTTGTTTTATGTTTCATTTTGCTTTTGCTTGGTTTATTATTGTGAACATTTCATCATACCAGAGGATACAGTCTAGTTGGATCTGTACTGCTTTTTATTTCCCTTCATTTAGATCTTAGAATATCATGGCACTTCATAAACAGATCTTCACTGCCTTTTATTTCCTAATCTTCACAGGTGTAATGGATTCTATAGGAATTAAATAATTAAAATTTGTAGGACGTCATCCATTCAAACATGTCGCCAAATATTTTTAGTGGGATTTTCTGGTATTGCTTTATCAGACGTTACCTCAAATTGTTTTCTTGCTGTGCTATCTTCTGGCATCTCTACCTGAAACCAGAAGTTTCATAGCATTACAAGAAAGGTACTGCCAGAAAATTGTACTAAAATAGACATTTTAGGGTCCAGCCTTGTTTGATAGATGACTCTACTCCTCACTCCTGCTATTACATCTATCTTAATCTACATTAAAATATAATACACATGCAAGACCTTATTCACAGAAACTTCAAACTAAATGTTTTTAGAAGGCAACTTTTTCATTGGTCTAGAGTTAAATTTGTACAAATTTTAAGGCTCAACCAATGAAAATTACAACATCTCTAAAGTGATTGAGTTCAAAGATTTTGTGAAAAGGTGCCAGAACAAAACAAAATCGTATCGTTCGCATGAACTAAACGAGTTCACTCCACCACCACATTGGTCATTTGCAATTTTTCGGATTATATCTATTTGCTCACGCCTTAATTTATGCTTAAATGTACTGGGATTGATATTTGAACATTTAATTAAGATAAAACCAATAATTAGATTAAAAAGAGGCCTACAAAATATTTTAGTCAACATTTTGCGTGGTGCTGGCTTGTTTATACCATCTGAAAAGGATGCCAAATTTTTCAAATTTTGAATTCGTCATTGTAAATACTGAATGGAATTGCAACCATTTTTGAACTGCTATTCCTTTTAGAGATTCAGCGTTTACAATGTTGTATTTTACGTTACCCTTCCTCTCTCACCACTATTTTGTAAGGATGGAACTGTAATCGTTCTGTATTACTAAACTAAACACCATATCCACTATTAGATAGCAATGATATTTCTAGTCTGGGACCAATCATATGTTTGGCCAAAATCAATAAGGCAGTGGGAAGGCCAAGCTTTTAATTTTCATGACATTAAATTCATACAATATATTCTAATGCACAAAACACATCATATTATATATACATGCTCTACATTTCATCAGTGTCGCAATGTCACTAACATTTCCAAGGCTTATTTGTGTGTGTTTTTTTGATAACCTGTTTCGCTGAACTCTTTTATTATCATTTAATATAGATATTTATAATTGCGTTTTGTAATACTGTTCGGAGCTAACCTTTTAAAATTCAACCGTGTAATTTTTCCTTCCATAAGAATTTTAATCAGAGAAGAACTCTATTGTAATTGATACTTTAGATAAATGCAAAACTTTTTAAAATTCTCCCTGGTAATTGTATGAACAAATAATTTTCCCATCCATAAGATTAATAAGAATTGTAGGCTTATTTTGATAATGATGTAAATAAACCCCACTCTGAAAAACCTTAATATTAATTCGTTGAAATAACAAAAAAATTTCCCATTCATAAGAATTTTAGGCTGTAATTTTGCTGCATGTAAAAGATCACTTGACAGTTGGAATTCGATATAAGAGTAGGCCACTGTCCGGGCAAAATTTCCCTCATAGCACACTAATATGCCCGTCTTCATTAGCCCAGTTCGGAGCAGAACAGTAGGACGTTAAACCCAATTTCATTTCAATAATGTTTTGAGAAAAATCCATCATAATTGAGTACAGTTGGCATGATCGTTTGAAGTAAAACATAAAATGGAAGAGAATTGGCAACTTTTGATCATTGATATACAAGATAACCCATTTCTTTGATGATAATGTTATATATTTTTTGTGGTGAAAGGGGTTTTTGGGTCTAACTAAGCTTTTAAAACTAGAGTGTAAAGCTTACATTGCTCTTTGATGTAAGTTTCTGGTGACTTATGTTTATGATAATTGCCATGATAAATATAAATACTAAAGTATTGCAGGTCTGACTATGTATTACTTATATCTGTACAAGTGTTGTATTTGTATATATTGGATTTTTATTTATCAAATTTCTATGTTTTTGTCTGAAACTTTCAGAAAAACAGATTTTGTTTTTCTGTAGATTACTTTCATTTCATCCATCCATCCATTCGCCCGATTACTGATTCTCGTTAGTAATATATCAAACATAACCAAAGATTGAATGCCATTTCTAATTATTTTCTAGTCGCATGTATTTGAGATTAGCAAAAACCCACATGGTTAATGATAATCTCAACGAGAATTTCAAAGTTAGAATATGTAACCAATAATTAAAACCATTTTGAGAAACTATTTCAAATTTCCATACCTGATTTAATCTGTGATAATAAAGAGAATGAACCTTGTGAGTTTCAAAAATAAAGTAATTATCAACATTTCATAGGGTAGCTTATCTGAATTTGTTTAAAGATGGCCTATCCATATATGTATACATGATGACAACCAGATTTTAATCTGTTTATAGTCTAAAAACTGTACTTGAAAAAATTAGACCATGGCCTGGTGTGAAAATAAGACTGTAAAGTCTGAAATTTGGACTGCATTTTTGAACAGTTTGAAATTTGGATTGTGGCTTTGTGCGTAATCTGAAGAGCAGACTCTTTATAGTTTGAAATTTGGACTGTATTTCTGTATTTTCTGAAATTTGGACTGTATTTCTCAACAGTCTAAAAACCAGACTATCTCTTTTTTGATCTGAAAACTGGTCTGTAACTATTTTAGTGAGAAAACTGGACTGTATCATCTGTGTATATCACCATGTCATATAGTCATCCTCCCCCTCCACAACTATTTATATGTTATTTATTTAAATGTGTGTGTTTATATATAGTTTACAAACTTCACTTAAATAATGGTGTAGGATTACTAACACTAGATCATTATACTCTCCTTTATCAATATTTTGAAAGTTAATTATTCTGAAATTAGATGTACCCTGTGTTTTGAACCATCCAAATATTAGGACACACCAATTGGATTTTCTGTTCTTCGGGAACTTGGTTGCTCTTCTCAAAAGCTTTTAGTTTCAAATATTTAAGTTTTGAAATTTTATGCCTAAAGACCCAGAACAACTAAAAATTGAATGGGTTTGTCCTTAGTTTAGAATATGGACATTTTGTTTAGAATATGGACATTTAGTTTAGAAAATGAGTGATCCTCAAAATTATTTTTAAGAAATGGGACTTGTTGATTTCTAATTGATTTTTATGTACAAATAGCAATTATTGATAAACTTATTTTTGATTAGTAGTGAGTCTTTGTAGTATATTTCAAAAGTCCCATAAAAAAAAAAAGTCTCCGATCTCTTTAAAAAAAATGTGTAAAATCATTGATCCAAATGTATTTTCACTATTCATTTATTCAGTTATAGAATGATATTTTAGGAACAGAAAAAAAAAATGAAAATTAAAATAGATTTGTGAATCTTTCATTTTGATTTTTATCGAACTGTTGAAATAGACTGTAGTTATTGTTAAACTATAGAACATGTAGTTGTATTTTTATAGAACTATAGTTATTATTATTATTAAACTATGTAATGTGAAGTTGTATTTAATGTGTGATATATTGTTTATTTAACAGAGATTATGGTGAATATGGGATACAATCGTAGAGATATAGAAGAGTCATTAAAACTACAAAAATATGATGATATACAAGCAACCTATTTATTATTAGGACGAAGAACAACAGATGTAAGTCTTGTAACCATTGTAATCAGGTCTGTGGTAATCGAATAGTTTGGGCATTGAACTCAGAACTAGAAATGTTTTTTGGGTAGCCACTATGGCTACTGTCATAGACTTTGTCAGATGTAAATTGTCACACAACATAATATTATGATAAGACAGTTGTGTGATAGTTTCTGACTGACAATCTTTTTCTGTTGTGGTTCGCCCTTGTCAGTGATGCAGGACGGAGGGCCTGACAAGGACAGCTGTCTAGTCATTCAGATGGGATGAAAAACCGAGGTCCAGTGTACATATTGGCGTGCATATAAAAAATCCCTTGACAGTTGGAAGTCGATATAAGAGTAGGCCGTGGTGCAACTGTCCGTGCAAAATTTCCCTCTTAGCCCGTCTTCATTAGCCCAGTTCGGAGCAGAACAGTAGGACGTTAAACCCCATTTCATTATCATTTAGCAAGTGCCTTCTGTCCAGGCTTGCTCATAGCGCACTACATGCCATATATTCGTCATTAATAGCCTGGTTGGGGCAAAACAAGAAAACTTTAAACCACATTCCAGAACTGTTTTGACTCCAGGCATGGCTCAGTTGAAACATGACATGGTTAGTGTATCTGAGTGAAGATGAGGAAATCGTACCTTCAAGATTCACACATTGCTAGTAAGAATTTGTACCTGTAACTTACCTTTTATTTTACAGTTAGAGGGAAGTAACTCAGGAAGCAATTTGTCTTTGCGACATTTACCTCTGACCCCAAGTCGTCCGCACAGCGAAAATAACGCAAACCAGTCTCCTAACAAAGTCACGCGCAGCCAGTCAGCAACAAGCAGTTCTTCGGGGAGGTCACAGCGGCGGTCGAGTCACGGTGGGGAGTTCAATACTAATATTAAACGTAGGTGTAGATTGGTGGCTTGTAGCAATATCCGTATGGTTCATTACTTGATATCTCCGAATTATGTAGGTAGGCCCAAATATACCCCATTGACTTCCTTTACTTTGATATCACAAGAAACAGACAGTGAAGGAATAACTTATATAGACTTGGGTACAAATATTCGGAGAGAAGACATAAAAATGATTTTAGTTTAAAAAAAAAATGGATAAATTATGATTGAGTATAAATGTATTTAGAAAACCCAAGATGATTATTTGTTGATCAATACCAAGAAAAGCTGGGCTTCAAAAATTTATTTTATTACCCAAAGATTGATCAATATGGGTAAATTCCTTTTGTAAAATTTAATACAAGGTACAATTTTTATGGATACATAGTTTATTACTATGCAACGTTTTGAAGAGGATTCTCTCTTCTTGATCAAGAATGACCAACAAATATATACAAAATATGAAATAACAATGAAAAACAATCAAAACTTAACACCTTTGACTTGGGGTCATTTATTACTAAACCTGCACAAGAAAATGACCATTCTCGGTCATTTAATTGTTTTTAATTGTTACATATTCTGTATCTGTTTGTCCACCATTCACATAATGGTATTATATGCTTGATAAAGTGGAGAGTATCCTTGTCAAAACGGTGCCTAGGAATAAATTCTATGATTGTACTGTATCCACAAAATTGTACCTTGTGTTCAAAAAAGATGTACAATAGTGCGTTTGAGGAAGTTAAATGTTTTTTTTTACTTTACTCAAGAAGGTAATGAACCATACTTTAACGTAACCTTTTAGTTTGTAATATTAATTAACACCACAGAAAGAAAAAAATCAAAAAATCATTTCAAATTTTTACATGTCATAATGTACTTCTTGAAAGTCAGGATTTTGAATCAACTTTTCATCTTCAGAAGAAGTTAAGTTTGTTTGATTGCTTTTTTCCCATGCTTATGAATTATTTTGTAGTTCTAGAAACGAAAAGACTAGATTGTTGTATGGAGTCTGTGTTTTATTTTGATTTCACTTTTGTTAAAATTTCGCTACATTCTGCTTAAAATTGTGGACACCTGATATGGTTCAATTTCCTCTGGGTTTAACAGAGGAAAGGGAAACAACTCTTTACAATTCACTATGGATAGTTGTTTTCATTTGACTTTAATCTGTGTCAAGTCAACAAAGAGTTGACCATTGTCAAAATAGGATTAGCTGAAATTTGCTGTTATCGATACAGGGGATAGTTTCTCCCGGGTCCAATGGCAGTGTTTGCCAAGAAAGTTTCACAAAATTTTACATCCTTTTTGTCCCTGTCGCATAGGTAGAATCACAGATTTCCAGGCAAAGCACATTACATGTTGTATGCCGGATTTCATTAACCAAGTTAGTGCAGAAAAATATGAAGTTAAACCCCAATTCATGTCGTACCATATTGCATCAAGATCCTTGCTTGATTTAACATGGTATTCCCCTAACAAAGAGTCCAACCTCGTGGGTTTTCTCCGGGTCCTCCGGATTCCTCCCACTGCTAAAGACCCCTACGCGCAAGCGAATTACGTAAATAAAGATTTAAACCATATGTTAGTCCCCACATGACCTAGTTTGTGTCGAGTGGACGTTAAACCCCATTTCTCTCTCTCTCTCCCTAACAAAGAAAAGTCAATAAACCATTACAGGAATATTATGATCCATATTTTAATTAGACTGCAGGGGTACACTTGATTAAAATTTACAAGTAGCATCTAAATTATTATTATTAATAATATGGTTATGGGAAATGTATTGTAAATTTGTTGTAGAGGATACACCATATATTTATTTTTTTTGCACAAGAAATCAATCACTGCACCTAATATTTGAGGGATATTTGGATTATAACCAATAACAGTCTTCACAATTTTTAAGTATGAAAAGTATTATGATATATTCGCCCCTTGACTATTATAGAGTTTTTTGTCTTACAGACTGCTAAATGTACTGCTAAGTGTAACATGTACTGTGAATTTAATTCATAAATGGTAAATCAAGACTTAGTCTCGATTATCAAGTACCGTTGCTACGATGATAAGCAATCTATGCTGCAACTTGACAAAACTTCTTTGGGGGGGGGGGGCCGGGGTGGATGGCCGAATGGTGCTGAATCACAAGGTCTGTCATTGAGTCAACTGCCATGGTTTCGATCCCCGGTTTGTATGTTACAAGAAAAAGGGTCGTGGGTTTTGTCCGGGTCCTCCGGTTTCCTCCCACTGCTAAAGACCCCTACGCGCGAGAGAATTATTGAAAAAAAAAATTGAACTATGTGTTAGTTCCGAAATGACCTAGTTTGTGTTGAGTGGACGTTAAACTCCCTACTCCTTGTCACGTCGTCATATGAAAGTCAAGGGAAATATGTCATAATACTTTGCACATTTGACTGGTGTGAAGATGAACAATTACCGG
Organism: Patella vulgata; assembly: GCF_932274485.2. Lineage (NCBI taxonomy): Eukaryota > Metazoa > Mollusca > Gastropoda > Patellidae > Patella > Patella vulgata. The sequence continues at coordinate 11,385,798 of NC_065883.2, forward strand.
CTTGTTGAATGCTTATTTTATAATTATGTCAATTTATTTCTGTAGTAGTATTAGAGGGTTGTTATATTTTATTTAATTATATAAAATATAGAACATTTCTTTAAATTGCAGAATTTATTATTAATTTTCACCATTTTGATTTGAAAGTCTTGTGCCATCATCAAGATAGTGCAAATTTATATTCCTTATAGATGGCCTAGATTTATAGCTTTGAATTTGTTTAACACATCAATTTTTAGAAGAAAAGAAAATACTTTCATTGATTGAAGTTTCTCATTAATCATTTTCACTTCAATTTTAATTTGGTTTATTTCACATATTAGCTTATTCAAAATTCATAAAAGTTTTTGTACTCCTGATCAGAAATTGAAATTGAAAGTAGAAATTGACCAGTGATCGATCTTTTAGGTTCTGGTGGTCAACAAGGTACGCAAGCACACCCTCCAGGAAGCAGACGACAGCATACGGTAGACGGCACGTCAACAAAAGAAAGTGCGCTAACAGCAAGAATGAAAACGCCATCTGGTGGTTTGGTCGATTCACCTAAGGTTGGTAAAAAGGTAACCTGTATAAACATTTATCAAGTTATCAGTAATTATTAGGCTTGCTGCTTGTTGTATTTATTTGTGAGTAGTCTTTCTGCATGGTTAGCAAAAGGTGTGAAAGTTTAACATCCCCCTACCCCTCCTCCTCCTCCTCCTCCAAAAAAAACCCAAACCCTTTTATTCCGGTTTCCTCCCACTACTAAAGACCCCTACGCACAAGCGAATTAAAATTAAACCATATGTTAGTCCCAAAATGACCTAGCTTGTGTTGAGTGGACGTTAAACCCCATTTCTCTCTCTCTCTCTCTCTCTCTCTCTCTCTCTCTCTCATTTCTTCTAAGATTATACAAATCTGTTTTTGGATTGGTTTCTATTGGTATAACACCACTATCTTTATATATCTTAGTCATACAAAGAAATAACTCTTCTTTCTTTTTTTGTACACACAGCCCATTCTTCTTGAATTTTTTTGTTCTGGTTTTTGTTTGTTGCTTTGAGACATCTTTATATTTTTTTCTGTTTTCTGTGATATAATTTTAATAAGTAATTGGGAAGGAGGAAAGACATATGGTATCAAAGAAAAAAAGACGTTTGTGAATATTTAATAGTAAAATAGATTTAAAGGATGTATTTAGATCTGTCGATGGTAACGATGCCTTAAAAAAAACCTTCCCACAAAAATTGATGTAGTGCATTTGAACCAAAATTGTCTCCATGTATTTGATAACAGCCTTAACCCTCCTTCCAATTTACTCTCAATAATTCTTTTACTAAACAATTCTTTGTGTTTCCTTATTTGTAATAATAATTCTGCTTCAAGCCTAGATTTATTTACGGGAATTACCAAAGACATGAAAAATTGTGTTTTGTGGAGGCCTTTGATTCATAGAATGATTTTTTTATTCATGAACTTTGTTAATCTCAATTTTTCCTTTAGATGCATTGCATGTTTTTTTTTTCCTGTACAAAATAAACTATCGATGTGCATGTATTCTTATGGGATGTGAAGGGAATCATATTTTAGGTTTTTATTTATTTTATTTTTTTTACAGCTTACTGCCCCAAGTCCAGCCAGGGCTACAATGCCAAGAAAAACAGGTAGTGGTCATTCGACGTCGACATCGTCCACGCCAAAAAATAATAGTGTGATAACGCATGGTCAAGGCCATAATACAAGCATTCCTCGTCGTAGTACCTTCAGTCCAGGAGATAACCGCAACCAGACACCTACGGATAAATCGCGACCGACTAACGGTCAAGACATTAAAAAGTAAGTTTTGATTCCCAATGAATGTTTGTGTGGTATGCTTTTACTTTAGGCCAATAAAAAAATATACCCTTGTTTACGGCTACTTGGCCCCCCAAAATAGGGTCAGTCGGGGAATCTTGCCAATTCGGACTGTTATCAATACCGAAATTTCAGTGGTGGAATTTGTCTGCAGAAAACCACACCAAGACCGAGTTATAGGACCTTGGAAATGAGGTGAGGGGACCAAAAAAGGGTCGGTCAAGTAACCATGAACACAGGTATTTTTTTTGTTTTTGTTATGGCCTTATTTTAATCAATTGTCTGTAGTTTGTAGTACTTTTAACATTGTCTTTGATCAATGATTTGACTATTGCAGTTTTATTTACAAATTTATTATTCTCCCCAGAGATAATTAAAGCCACTGATTGTCAGTTGAGGGATGTTAAATCCCTTGCAAACTAGGGTGGGGTGGGTGGCCGAATGGTTAACGTGTTTGCGTTGCGTCAAGGTCTGTCATTGAGTCATGTGCTTGCACAACTTCATGTGTTTTCTCCGGTTTCCTCCCACTGCTAAAGACCCCTACATGCAGGCAAATGTGGATGTTAAACCCCATTCTCTCTCTCTCTCCCTACAAACAATGCTATTGTGGAAGTTGAATGTCCAAAAGAATTCCATTCCAAACATGGTTCAAATCCGTTCAGTATTTACAAAGATATGATGAACTGAAAATTTCGCAACCATTCAGCATCCTCCACAGACGGCACAGATGACATACACCAGCCAGGCTGTTCTTCAATGATGTTAAGACAGAAGAAATGATGACGTGATAAAATCCATATAAAATAAAGAGAGCTTTAAATGGCCATAACTAACATTAGAAATGATTGATTTGAATCATTTTTGGATTAATATTCTTTTGGATGGAGGGGGGGTCTCGGTGGGCAAGACGCTGGCTTGCTAGCCTGGAGGTCAGGTGTTTGATCCCTGCATCCAGATTTCCCTACGTGGTTCCCCCTTGTCAGTGATGCAGGACGGAGGGCCTGGCAAGGGACAAAATTTGGATGGGACGAAAAACCAAGGTCCCGTGTACACATTGGCGTGCACGTAAAGGATCCCTTGACAGTTAGAATTCGATATAGTGCCGCTGTCCGGGCAAAATTTCGCTCATAGCACACTGTATGGCATACATTTTCTTTTGGATGGGACTACTGAAAGTCTGTAATAGTCGTTTAAATGATGGTAGTAAAACTGCAATAGAAAAGCATGTGATATATGTACCTTTTAGATTTCTTATATTAATATCATCGTACTAACATTGTGCTAAACTTTATATATCATCATTGTTATCGTGGGATGTAGATATAGATGAAAGACTAAAAAAAAAACAAACCTCGTTTTGCTCATTTGTGGCAATGATAAATGATAGGGTCAAAAAGCTGAAATATAGAAGTGCAATGAAAAGGTTTTATTTCGATGAACCATTGTATGGAGTGTTATTCAAATGTTCTTGATCAATAATTCTGCCTATTTTGAAAATATTTCCTTCTGGCAAATCTGGGATTTTGCTCCATTAATACAGTGATAAAAATGATACGCTGAAAACACTCAAATACGAAAGTACAACAAAATTTGTTAGCTCTGTGAACCACTGGCAAAAGCCTTATTAGATGTTATAGAAAGTGTAAGTAAGCATGCCCTGCCTCTGACATGACATCTATCACTACAAATTGTTATGAGCATTAGTTTGGATCATTTATTCTGGCACGACATCTATCCCTACTTACATCTAACGTGTGTGATGGTTTGGACCAATAATTCTGCCTGTTTTGAAGTATTTTCTATAGCTCTAAAATCATATCTACATCCATGTCATATCATCTCATGTAATACACACAATAGAGGTTTAATACATTAACACAGTAAGTTCATTGAAGAAAGTACTATATCAATCTGATTAAGAGTACATATATTCGTTTCATTTCTTTATACAGGCGATTGGATGGCCGAATGGTCATTGAGTCAACTGCCGTGGTTTCGATCCCCTGGTTGTACGTGACAAGGAGTAGGGTCGCCTGTCCAACCTCGTGGGTTTTCTCTGGATCCACCAGTTTCCTCCCACTGCTAAAGACTCCTACGCGCATGCAAATTATTGAAATAAAATTAAACCATTTGTTAGTCCCAAAATGACCTGGTTTGTGTTGAGTGGACATTGAACCCCATATCTCTCTCTCTCTCTCTCTCTCTCTCTCTCTCTCTCATACAGACCTGAGTTGGGGTAACAAGGAATAGGGTGCCCTGCCTACCCTCATGGGTTTTCTCTGGGTCCTCCTGTTTCTAGGGGGGTTGGATGGCCGAATGGTTAGCGTGCGTGCGCTGTATCATAAAGTCTGTCATTGAGTCGACTGGCGTGGTTTAGAATCCCCGGTTGTACGTGACAAGGTTTGGGTCGCCTGTCCAACCTCGTGGGTTTACTCCGGGTCCTCCGGTTTCCTCCCACTGCTAAAGACCCCTACACACAAGCGAATTATGGAAATAAAATTGAACCATATGTTAGTCCCGAAATGACCTAGTTTGTGTCGAGTGGAAGTTAATCCCCATTTCTCTCCCTCTCTCCCTCCTGTTTCTTCCTACTGCTAAAGACCCCTACCTATACTTGAAGTAAAATTGAATCTTGTGTTAGTCCTGGAATCACATAGTTTGAGTTGAGTGGATGTCAAACTTTCTCTGCCTCCCTCTATACAGATCTGACTGTTTACGAAGGAGGTTATATCAGGGGTCATAGCTTTTCTGTTATTCTCTACTGCTCTGACTCCTTTGATTCTAGATATAGCTCTGATTAAACATGGCATTTCATTGGCTAATTTCCCACATCAAAACATGACACAGTTTATTTAAAAACTCTTCCTGGTCCCACTGAAACAAACAAACCATAATTTGAAATATAAAATAACGAATATATGTGTTTCAATCAGATTGATAAAATATCTATCCGGATCTTAAAAGGTAAGTTTTAAAAGAAAGTCTGAAAAAAATATAATATATTAATTTCCCAAAGATGTTTCTGTTAACAAAACTCTCGCTCCGTTCTTCTTCATCTCCTTCTGAGTTTAGGATTAATTTAGTAGAATACAGGCCAGTCGAATATGAAATACAAAAAAAATACCTGAGGAACAAACAATGTAATTAAGATTAAAGGCTGCTTAAACAATTTACATGTAGTTAGAATTATTTGTCAATTTTATTTTATTTCTGATGTCGAAATAGTAAGCCAAAAACAAAACTGAGTAAGCAAGCCGACTTAACTTGAACTTTTCAAACAAAAATTTAATCATGCAGAACTGAGTTCACCCTTCAGCACCATAAATATTCGACATAAATTAGTAAACTTGAAAACAAATTGAAACTTATAGTGCTTACTCCATCACTAAGAGAGAGGTTTAGCCCCTTTGAAAATTAAACTAAAGTTTGTAAAATAAGGCAGACTAACGCTTACTTTCAAAAAGAAATTAACCATATAGTTGAATTAGTAAACTTTCAAAACAAATTGAAAATTATAGAGTTTACTCCATCACTAAGAACAAGGTTTTGCCCCCTTCGAAAATTAAACTAAAGTAAGGCAGACTAACATTTACTTTCAAAAAGAAATTAACCATATAGCTAAATTAGTAAACTTTCAAAACAAATTTACTCCATCACTAAGAGGGGGGTTTAACCCATTGAAAATTAAACTAAATTTTGTAAAATAAGGCAGACTAATGCTTATTTTCAAAAAGAAATTAACCATATAGCTAAATTAGTAAATTTTGAAAACAAATTGAAACTTATAGTGTTTACTCCATCACTAAGAGAGAGGTTTAGCCCCTTTGAAAATTAAACTAAAGTTTGTAAAATAAGGCACACTAACATTTACTTTAAAAAGAAATTAACCATATAGCTAAATTAGTCAACTTTAAAAACAAATTGAAACTTAAAGAGTTTACTCCATCACTAAGAGCAAGGTTTAGCCCCCTTCGAAAATTAAACTAAAGTAAGGCAGACTAACATTTACTTTCAAAAAGAAATTAACCATATAGCTAAATTAGTAAACCATATAGCTAAATTAGTAAGCTTTCAAAACAAATTTACTCCATCACTAAGAGGGGGGTTTAGCCCAATTGAAAATTAAAGTTTGTAAAATAAGGCACACTAACGCTTACTTTCAAAAAGAAATTAACCATATAGCTTGCTCGATCATTATTTAGTGGTTTATTCCCAAATAAAGGTAAGTAAATGTATGAGAGATTATTGGCATGATCAAGAAAGTCAGTATGGAGTCACATGTTATTACTGTGTAGTAATTTAATCCCTTAACAGATTTCTCTAATTCATCACAGCACTTTCAGATTGCATTCAAACATTGTTTTATAAACCGAAAGTAGAAAATAAAACCTTCTTTGTCTTTCTCTCTCTCTTATTAGTCATCTTCCAAATTCCTCAAGTGCAACGTCAGAAACGGCCCCATCAGCCAGGCCGAAAGGTCCTGGACACGTCAAGTCTGCAAGTATTTCTCAAACTGCTAGGTATGGGGAGTTACCTGCCCTTTCTACAGACGAATCTTCTTATAGACCGACGTAAGTAGATTAGTTCCTGTAGTAATATATGTATATACATGTAATAGTCATTACCCATATTTAAACATCATATATATATATATTTATCTATTTTTTTGCTGCATAATCGTGCATGTTAGCTTTATCATATTTTTTTTTTTTTTTTAAGAACATTTAAAAGTTTTTCTCCGATTTATGTATTTTTCAACAGATTGAAATGCAATAATCGCATAAGGATTATGGCTTCTGTACACCCTTAAAATAATGAGGCATATTTTAATTATGAAATTCACTAATTCTGATTGATGACTAATTGAATTATTAACTAGCTTTGTATTATTGTTATTATATCAGAAATGGTTCTAATTTCAACAGGACGGCACCTGGTAAAACAGTGGTTGCTCCTAAACCGAACTTATCACGAGGAACACGGGAAAGAAATACATTCCACGGGAAAGAACGTCAGCAGAGGATAAATAGTCCTTATAATGGTCCTGGAGCAGTACCAACACACTCGCAAGACACGTCAGCAATGGGCCCAGGAGGACGGCCATCTTTCTTCAATAGAATAACTTCGAAATTTAGTAGAAGGTATGTGTCCCCTTTCACCCCAAAGTCAGATTTTAGCCCTTCCCATGATTTATTCAGTATTATTGAGTTAAGATTAAAAAAGCAAGGTTTCACATCAGTTCCATTTGGACATGATCATTCTTGCTCTCTGCGGATTCCAATATTATTTATTCCCCTCTTGAATAATTTTTCGCTAGTTCTCTTGGTAGATTTCCCAGTTTTTCACAATTTCTTGTAGTTGTAGAGAGTTTTTGGTTTGTATTTATTTATGAAAATACTTGCACAATTCCTCCCAAAAAGTTATAAAGATTTTAATTTTTTTGGTGCTAGATTTTTATTTCTGTAGTATTCAACTTTTAGTTTCACTTATTTTATTAAATTTATTTTGCTTTTTATTTCTAAGTTAAATTATAAAAATGATTTGTTGATGCACAATCGCAGGCAGTGAGCAATGAATGCAAACCAAATGGGCTCAAAATTTATATTTCTTTTCAAAACTTTCAGTCCTGTTAAAATAAATTAAAATGAGATGTTTATTCCGTTTTGGTTTTATTTTTTATGTTGTACTACATTAACATCTGACATATATTCCTTTGAAGTCATCATTCACTTCCGTTCCTGTGGACATATTGACTAATCAAATTGTCTGTGTTGGGATACAGGGTGGTCACTGGTGTATTGTGAATTATGGCAATGATTCTGAGTGGTTATAGGGGGGATGGATGGCCGAATGGTTAGCGTGTGCATGCTGCATCGTAAGGTCTGCTATTGAGTCAACTGGCGCGGTTTCGATTCCCCAGTTGTACGTGACAAGGAGTAGGGTCGCCTGTCCAACCTCTTGGGTTTTCTCCAGGTCCTCCGGTTTCCTCCCACTGCTAAAGACCCCTACGCGCAAGTGAATTATTGAAATAAAATTGAACCATATGTTAGTCCCGAAATGACCTAGTTTGTCAAATGGATGTTTAACCCTATTTCTCTCTCTGAGTGGTTATGAGGTTATAGCCGTTTGAAATAAGGAACTGGTTAGATTTCAGTGTAGTGCAAAAATCAAAAAAAAATAAACAAAACAGAATTGTAATCTATTTTTAATTAGATTCTTGTAAAATGCACGTGTTACGAAAATCCTTAACAAAAAACAAACCCAAACTAACACAATTATTCTGTTTGCTGTTGCTTGAAAATTTCTTAAAAAACAAAACAAAAAACCCCACACCCTTTCACCCTGATCGACCCCTCGTGGAGTGATACTCAAACTGATGGAGGGGTGATAGGGAAAACTAACAATTAACCTTAAAGCTTTTCTATTTTCAGTAAAGATTATCGTATAAAAAAAATTGTTAACTTCTTTATTTTATAAATTATTTTGGATAGTCAATGACTATAACTTTTAAATGTTGAATGATATATATTTAAGTTCATTTCCTTTTCATAAATGTTTCTTTTTATGGAATCATTAATTTTAATAAATTAAATTTCTGCAATCCATAAGAACTTGTGAAAAATAAAATGGGAAATTTACTTACAATTTCTTTTGTTTCACATACTCAAATTTTAGAATGAATAAATTTATTTTAGAGATTTACAAAATAACAATTTGAGATTGTTTAATCAGGAAAGCAAAGAATTTTCTTAAACTAATAGTAAAGTTTTATCTTAACTGAACTATCCCACTTTTCTCATTCTTTCAAAGCACTGAAATCATAAGTTTCGATCATTTTAGCCTCGTACAACTAATATAGTCTGGGCAAAATTTGTATGCAGTGTCAAAGGTCATTTAGAGATTCTGGTTTGTCTTATGATTGGTTGAGAGGAAAATGACCTTCACCTTGTAAAATTCATTTGTTAACTGATGGATGCAGACAACATTTCCCATAAGAAAAATCGTGAACAGCATACACAAAGAACCTGTTGCCATATACGCAATGGCTGCTGTTTTGTCCAGGCTAATATTAGTTATTGTCAAATCAGAGAGAATACAGGCATAAATGATCACGACTATGAAATCATCAAATATATTTAACAAAAAATCACGCAAAGTTCATTATTCAATCTGAGTTAGTCAAACAAAAGGGATTGTCAAATCTTGAAAAATATGTTGCAATTTTGTTTGAAAATGATGAAAAAAACTGTTCCTCAAATTTATTCTTGTTACAGTCTCCTCACTATTCCTCAACTAAAATTATTTAAATACATTATCTTTTAAAAAAATATTTCTTTTATATTTATACTTCACTCTTTAATATATATTTCTTTTCTAATATATTTACTTCTAACAAATATAATCTTGATACTTTTAACCATTTCATTGACTTGTCATGACTGTCTTTTAACTCCATGCCGCTATAAATAAAGCCGATAATGTCCATTGGAACAAGAATAAATTTATTAAGGAATTGGTTTTGAATACACGATGAATAAAACATAGTTTCTACTTGCAGTAATAGTAGGAATGCATGTGAAACCGTAGCTGCTTCCCCAAATAGTGCATGTCAGAATCGCTTTGATCATCATTTTGTCAGGTGCGTGGTTATTCTATTCTTTGAAACATCTCTTCTGGGAACTTTTTTATTTCCCCTGCCATTTTTCTTTTTCTTTCTTTTATATAAATCCATAAAAACCCACTCAAAATTCAAGGTATTTAGTTCGATAAAATAAGATATTTTGAAATTAGGTCCATTTTTTTTTTTTAAATAAATTTTTAACACAGTTCTACACCATTCTGATTATTATATTTAACCCATATTTTGGGGGATACTGATTTTTTTAAAACGATTAACATTATATCCTTAATAAATTTTTAATTACGTCCTTTTATATTTCTATTTGACTACTTCCTCCAAAAACCAAATTATAGCAACCCAACGACCAATATATCCATATATCAATATTTATATATTCTCAATCTGTTTTAAGTTCCCAGAAGAGGTGCATGCTGTGATACCTAAAATGACTATTTGTATAATTGAACAGTTTTGACATGTTTTTTTTTTTTATATTTTTTATGACTGTTTCATTGATTTACTAACTTGTTAATTAGCATGATTATATTTCAGCTTCATTTAAAAAAACATAATAATAAAAAAACCAAAACAATTATACAGCTGAATGGTCTAGAGTTATTAAAGTTGACTTTGGTTATGTTGATGTTAAAATAAGTTTACTGTCTCGGCTACATGGATTACAAGTTACAGTTTTTGCTTTTGATTTAAAACAAGATACACTTTAGATTCTATGTCAGTAGATTGTTACAGTTTGCTGACTGAAAATCGGTAATATAAATACTGAAGTTGGAGTTACTTCAACTGCTGAACAAAATAAAGGAGAGTGGATTAGATTTGTAACTAGATGAAATACAAGAGTTGAAAAGTCCCGGGATGTTATATTTATGTTTCAAAAATATCCAGCATATAATGATTCTTGGAATTGCAGAATCCTTAGAAAAAAAGTTAGCACTTGAAAAATGAATATAGACATTTCTGTCTTGAAACTAGGCAAACTTTTTTCTTAAGGTATGTGATTCGAATGATGTTGGATGAGAAATGAATAAAAAACAATACAAAAATTGAGGGATTTATAGTTTAAAAGAGGAAGAAAAATCTGTTCTGTAATTCTTGTTAAGAGACAGTGGCTTGCATTGGGTGCCGGTGGCTCGTGTGGCTGAATTCTATAATTGTGTTCGCAGCTTTACTAATAATCTCAAGATGCAGAAGTGACGCATACAGTTCTTGTGGCATGGCAGCGCCTGTTTCAATCCCACCTCATGTCACTTATCAATAATGTCTGTTATAGAAGTTATGACAAGGTTATCAACCTTGTTGACATCAACATAAATCCAGTAATAACGTAGACCTTTAGCTTATTTATATGATATAAACAAACTAACTAGAAAATCAACTAAATCATTCAATGCCACAATTGTTTTTACACTTTGCTGAAAAAAAAGTGTTCGACGTTTAGTCACGAAACCATAAACTCAAATATTTTAAGAAAGCATTTTAAAGTTTCTGTGAATAAGGACGGTCCCTGGGATCTTAAATTTAATTCTGCTCAAATGTAAACATCAATTTATTACTTTATTCACAAATGGAGAAAAGGTTAAATATTTGGTATATTACCGGTTATATCATAGCTTAAGACTTGATTTAGTTGATTTTCAGTGACTATTTAAAGATAAAAGTTCTTAGAGCCGAGTGTCAACATTGCAATTTTACTATGAAAACTTGGAGCCAAGGCTGCTGAGTGAATAAGCTTGGTGGCTTGCTAACCAGGAGGTCTCAGCTAGTGAGAGATCCTCGGGGTGGCAAGGAACAGACAGGACGGATGAGACGAAAAAATGAGGTCCTGTGTTTACCTTTACACATGACACATAGAAGAGTCCTTATGGGTTGAATTCGATGAAGGCAGAAATGCTGCTCTCTGGACAAATTTTCGCAACATAGCATGCTCTAGCAGTTGACACACTGCATGAACTCGTCTTGGATAAACATGATTGGTGTAAAACTAACACTAAAATATCGGTTGGCACACTGCACGACGTATACATGTCAAGACTGACACTAGCAGTTGACACACTGTATGAACTAGGACCCATCTTGGATAACCCTGATTGGTTCAAAACTGACACTAGAATATCGGTTGACAGATAAGATCTGTACCAATGTTTTAGTTTTTGTGAAAATGGCTCGTCAATTTACCTAGAAAAAATGATAAGGACTTTTATCTAAATAGATCATATATTTGAAATGTTATTAATATGGATTTTGATGAAGATTAATTCAAAATTGATTCTAAAATGTCAATCAATTAAACTGATTTTAAGGAAATTGGGACAAAGCATTAAATTTTTAAAGATCCATTTCTCATGAGAAATCCATATTGATAAAAAAAAAAGGAAAGTTGTATCAAAACTGAAACATTTCTTGAATGATATTTAAACGAGAAAAAAAAATAGAAGCCATCAAAAGTTAAAACCGCATCACAAGGACATCATTCAAGTTATGTTTCTGTTCTATTGAATAATTATTTATGAAATTAATCAATATTTATTTATATTATTATTATTATTATGGCAACCCTCCTCACACAGAGTAACTCCACAAGTTGATTTTACTTCATTACACTTCAAAAATATGTTTAATTAATATTTTTATTTCAGTGTCAATAACTCTTGACTGATATTACTTTGTTAGTATAATTAAATATGTTCGTCCAATAGAAGTGGTTGAAAAAATTGCGATTTAAATTTGAAGCCAATTACCAATGCATGATATTTTTAAATAAAGAAAAAAAAATTGTTTCTGAAGCCTTTTGTGAAAATTTGAAAAGATCATTGAAGCCTGGTTTAGTTCCACAGTTTAATTGTTCACCTCCTTAGGTTTTTAACCCGAGTTTACACATGTGCAATCACCTGTTCAACCTCGTGGGTTTTCTCCGGGTCCTCCGGTTTCCTCCCACTGCTAAAGACCCCTACGCGTAAGCAAATTATTGAAATAAAATTAAACCATATGTTAGTCCCGAAATGACCCATTTGTGTCGAGTAGACGTTAAACCTCAGTTCTCTCTCTCTCTCCCTCTCTCTCACACACATGTGCAAATTATCTTGAAAAGACAGGAAAACTGCACACAGAACAATTTCAGGACGAGAGAGAGTAGATGTATGAGTTTTGGGGTCCACTGATGTACCGCTGGGGATGGGCAGAGCATGTAGACCCCAGTTTTAATACTAAAACATACCTTGTAATTTGTAATGAACTACCTTATAACGAGGCCCGATGTAGATAAAAAATCACAGACAATACCAGTATATCAAATTAAAATGGATACAGTCGAAAAATATCTTGTGTGGTTTTTGTTAACACCTTGATAAGTTGTTTACTCTAATTAACAATACATCGATTGCTGATGGACCAATTATATTGACCGTGACATAACAATATAAAAGCATTAATAAGAATATAGAAATTCTGGTATTGTAAAATGTTAATTATTTCCCTGGGCATGAAATACAGATATTGCTTTGATCTATATAATATAGCACAGTTGTAATTAATAGGTAGCAAAAAAATGGTTCAGGGAACAAATCGCTTACTCTTATATGCTTATTCCTGCTTTAGATGCAGTTACCAAAATTTAAGTATCGCTTTGCATGTTTCACCCCTAAATAAAAAAAGGAAAAAAGAATTGTACTCTCATTGTTCTGATAGAAAATTGCAAGTTACCCAGGAAAATTCTAATGGTCTATATCAAGTTACCCTGGAAAATTCTAATGGTCTATATCAAGTTACCCTGGAAAATTCTAAGGTTATATTACAATTACAAGTTATAATCTTTAAGTGGCATTTAGCGATTGGGAAACACATAAACAAAAGACAATTTCTATGGAAAAAAACAATCATTGGTTTAATTCTAAAAGCACAACAATTCGACAAGTATCCTCTTACGGTTACCAAGAGGGTACTTGTCGAAACATCATCCTTTTAGAATCAAACCAGTGATTGTTTTCCCATAGAAATTGTGTTCTGTTAATTACAAGTTACCAAAAAATCCTAATGCCATATTTCCTTTTACAGAGAAAATTCTAATGTCAGTTTGCAACTTACAGGGAAAATTCTAATGTTATACAGATTTTGAAGAAGAAAAAACCTAATGTCAAATTTAATCCTTGAGTGGCATTTAGTGATTGAGAACATTAAAAAAAAACCACAACACAATTTATATGGAATACAATCACTGGTTTATACTTGATACTTCTACTTGATAACGATAAGAGAATACTTGTGGAAACGTCGTGCTATATGTGTATAAACCAGTGATTGTATTCCATATAAATTGTGTTGTGTTTTTTAATGTTAAATTGCCAGTTAACAAGAAAACTCTCATTTTATTACAAGTTACCAATACTGCTTGAGTCCATGAATTTCTTACTACAATAGCAAGTTACTGGTTACCGAAAAAAACCTCTGTTATTGCAAAATTCTAAAATCACTTTGCCTTTTACAGAGAAAATTCTTATGTTATTTTACAAGTTACAGAGAAAATTCTAATGTCATTGCAAATTTCGAAACATCTAATGCAAAATTGCTAGTTGCCAAGAAAACTCTAATTTTATTGCAAGTTACCAAAACTGCTTGGGTCCATTTTGTAATGAATTTCTTATTTGAAGTGTTGAATATTTTAATTTTAGACTCTTCCTAATTTGAAGCATGGAAATTAAATAAGCCCCTGCATGTTATGTACCCAAATATATTATAGCACATTGCATGATTCCTTCCATTATTATTCTTAACAAATTCAATAATATGTTGAAAATAATATCATTATATACTAAAAAATACATTTTAACTTTTGGAGAACTATCAAAAAGTTATTGAGAGAAAAAAAACCCAACATAATTTTCAATCAAAATCAACAAGAATTGCAACACCACAGGTCCATCTTGATAAAAAAGATGGCTCCCAGATGAACAACAGAAACTATTTCAGATTTAAACAAGAAATTCTACCAAGTGATGTGAAAGCTCTGTTTGCGAGGGTTGGCCATTGTTTTTTTACGTGTGTGGATGTTTTTCTAATTTTCAGCAAATTGTTCCGCAGGTCTGTGAATGAAACTAAGGATGGTGAAGCTGTGAAGCCGAGAGCTCTACGATTCACCTGGAGTATGAAAACGACAAGTTCTATGGACCCTCACGACATGATGAAAGAAATACGGAAAGTTCTTGATGCAAATAACTGTGATTATGAGCAACGGGAGAAATTTCTCTTACTCTGTGTGCACGGTGATCCAAATACAGACAGTCTAGTGCAATGGGAGATGGAAGTGTGCAAACTACCGAGACTTTCTCTAAATGGAGTTCGTTTTAAACGCATTTCCGGTACTTCAATAGGCTTTAAGAACATTGCATCTAAAATAGCTAATGAACTGAAACTCTAATGTTTAGCCCAGAATTATCTGAATGTTGTCTGTCTGTGTGAAATGATGCAAGAGATTCATTCAAGTGGAAAAAACGTTTTTTGTTGAAATTCCACTTACATTGTATCCTATCGGACATTTTCAAATTAAAAACATCGTGTTATATATATATATATATATAAATATATAAATATTATATCCTATTAATCTGTATTATAATAGGATTAAAAGAAAAACTAGGTTTTAATTTTTTGTACCTGTACATTTTGTAATATATATTGTATAAAGTAATAAGCAAATGAGAGGACACCCTTTTTTTTTAGCCCCCATATTGTATCTAGTTTTATTGTAAAATAACGTATATATATCTATATATATATATAAAGTCGTCTTGTAATATTTTTGAGGGCGAGTTAAAAATTGAGTGTCCGAAGCTAGGAGATCTACACATAAAACTTGTTCTCTACCTTGCACCGTTATTTAATTGATGTCCCTTTTAAAGAAAAAAAAAACCTGTGCAACTGCTGTTTGTCTAGAGATGTGGATATTCAGCAATAAAATACATCTATTAGTCTTTTGTCGTTTAACTAATTATTATGGTTATTGTTCCAGATACATTTGTTATTTTCAGCAAGAAAAATTTATAGACTATTCTTCAATAGATATTTTCTTTAAATTAATATTACCACAGTGTTTAAGTAGAAATTATGTTTAATATTGTATGAAAGATGGTTGATTGTTAGCATCCATTGTATTTCTCTTAGACTCTTGTCATTCTGGCCGTATGCTCTTCACCTCTTGGGGAAACTGAAAGACAAATACAGGGCCATTCAAGCTTCTAAACTATTTATTTCCTTTATGAAAATAAGAAATCGTAACGACCAAGAAATGGGAAATTATAGAATTAAATCGCCATATTATAAAACCACAATAAATTCTGGGTTATTGTCTGGTAGGCCGAACGCTCTTTCGTTTCTTTGCAACTACTTAAAAATTTGTAGATTGTCAAAAAGCTTCCCTTGAAGTATCGCGGAATATAAAAAATATTGGGTAAACTATATTTTCCCCCAGAATCATGTTCATTTTATTCCCAGAGAGGGGGACTAGCCGCAATGGCTCAGGGAGTAAAACGTTGGCTTGCTAACCTGGAGGTCTCGGGCTCGCTCCCAGTATTGACTGAGGAAGTTCATCAGGATTTCCCCTTGTCAGAAGTGCAGAATGGAGGGCCTGGCAAGGGACATTATTTGGATGGGACGAAAAACCGAGGCGTAGTGTACACATTGATAACCATGTTAAAGAACCCTTGACAGTTGGAATTTGATATAAGAGTAGGCTGTAGTGCCGCTGCAAATTTTCCCTCATAGTACACCATATCTCATAGACCTACCTTCATTAGCCCAGTCGGAGTAGGACATTTAACCCCATTTCATTTCCCAGAGGAAAGAGCGTACAGACAGAATGGAAGAGTTTCCCAGAATGCATCTATTGTAGTGAATGTTGTACAGTTTTATTGATAACTTACATACCAAACCCCTATACCCTAATGCCTTTAAAGACTGGATATTCTTTATAAATACTGTATTCTCAAGTCTTTTTGTATGTCAAATTCTTTCTCCTGTCGCTCTCTATTTACTCGAAATGTACTTTTTTGGTCAGAAAATATTGATTAACTCTTAACAATTGCCACAAGCCTTATGCACGTAATTTGGTCACATTTTCAATTAGAATACATTTGCGTATGTATGGTTGTTTCTGAAAAAAAAAAGAATCTCCTCGTATATTCCTATTGATAATGGTAGAGGTAGGAGTTTTCAATATTTTCTTAAGGCCTAACGTAACACACCTTGATTTATTTATCTGTGACACTCTGTCTACTGATTTATCGGCACCGAAGTTTCGATTGGCCATTGTATGTCGTATACAAGAATTCCCTACCCTGTTAAGGTTGCAATGATGTTTATTAAAAATCACCCACATAATGAGTCGTTTATACAAAGCAATTAGAGTGGCATCCATCAAACCATCTCCACAATCAAAGCGTGTATTTCTAAATATATCTATGCCACCGAGGCGGTTTGCTGATGAGGGAATGATCTGCCAGCAGCAGAAGTGCAACAGATGATAGGTCGAGAGCAGTCCTATCACAGACCATTGCTTATTAGTCGGGTAAAGAAGATGGCTTACAAATAACTCTAGGTGTGTATAGACAGGCCCATTTCTCTCCAAAAATCTCATTTATACACAAAAAGTACTAACTATTAATGAGGAGATGTTGATATTTCATTTGGAACAAAAGCTCAAAAGATAGAAGAAAAAAAAAACCTTGTAAGGAAACTATTTTGTAAAGTATTTATTTTCTAATTGTTTAGATATCTATATATGGTAATTGTATGATGATAACTTATTTTATAATTTTGACTCTGATGCTGTAAGATGTTGGTGGATGAATAATGTATGATGATAAACTCATTTTGGACTCTCATGTTGATAGATGTTCGTAGATTAAATATGTATTAGTTCATATGACTAGATTATAAAGTCATCCTTAGTAGCATATGGTTTACCTGTAGATCACTTATACGTTATTTTCTTTTCAAACCTCAAAAGTAGGGTGGATCTGGTCCGGATTTCAATCCTGGTGTTAGCTGAGCAGGTTCCTCAGGACTGTGCAGGACGGAGGACATGGCAAAGATCAGCATATAGTCGTAAGGATGGGATGAAAAACTGTATCCTATAAACCCCACGTTTCTTGAATACAGAGTGCAAATACTCCATTTCCTAAATTAATTGTCAACCAAAATCGCGTTCGTTTACAGAAAGCAATGCTATGGAGAGAGTTGCATGTTTTACTGCATAAATTTTTAGAACTTCCAAATTAAAAATGCAAATTTTACTTTTAATATGGTTGTAGGCCGTTGAATGATGAATTCTTATTACAGTATACCCAACGACATAAATTAATAAATAACGTAAATGTGAAATACTTGTATATTACCCAGAATGGCAATGTATATGTATCTAACCATTACTGTTTTACATCATGATGTCAGTTTTAATTTCTGTCTTAAATCTTTAGAATTATAAACTGATTTTAATCACAAAACTTACTAGGTACAATATTATTCTGTTAACACTAAGAGTTTCTTTGTACGTGGTTAATCATCATTATCCCGGTTGGTGAGATGTTAAACCCCATTTCATTTGTACCTGGTTAAGTGATTTTAGTCATTGTGGATACACCACTTAGCCATTAGAATTTCTATATGATGAACTCCTGTCGAAAATGCTATTATCTCCATTTCAGATTTTTCCACAAAAGGAAATACAAAAGAATGTCAATATTTTTAAAACAAACTTTTCTTGACAACTCATTTTCATCTATCTGAGATATATGCAAAGAATAATTAAATATGTTTTTTTGAAAATATCGACAATCTGAATCGCACTAACTGTGTTTTAAAAAAGAGCTGTTAATATTATTGTTTTGTTTTGATAAATCAGTGTAAATGTTAACATCAGTGAAAGAGCTGGGCCCTGTTTCTCGAAATCTCAACTAAAGATAAAATCCAAATTTTAGTAGATACTTCAATTTTGATTGGCTAAGCACCAAAATCAATCTAATATTATCCAATCAAATTACTAAAATTTGGATTTTATCTTAGTTAAAATTTCGTGAAATAGGACCCTGGTTTTTCAGCTTGTCAGTTTATTACCACATTTGTATTATTAGTAAGTTACTAACTGTTTATGGTCAGTTCAATGCAATATTTAAATGGCAAGAACAAATTTGTGATTGTGGGTTTGTAGCTATATTGGGGTACAAATAAATTTATAACTACAGGATCTCGTAATTTTATGATTAAAGGTATTTGAAATAGATTAAAATGGCAGTTTTAGTAATATTGTGGAATTATTAAAACATATTTTCTGAAGAAAGATCAAATGATATGTTGACTTGTGAAAAAACCTGAAATGGCATTTAATATTAAGACAAACTAGGTCCTTCTGGGACTAATTTTAATTAGCATTTGCATTCAGATCTTTAGCAATTGGAGAAAACCTACAAGGTTCTATCTTGCAATTAAGTTCACTGCTGGCATAGAGACCATTGATCTGTAGCGTTAAACAATATGAAAAGTTGAATATTTTCTGAAACATGAAATTTATGAACTGATTTCAAGCCTTAAAAAAGTTATTAAAAATTAAATTTTATTTTGTGGCTAAATAAAATTTGGGTGTGACATTAAATAGCATCAATTAGAAATATGTTTGGCTTCTAAGTCTGAAAAGTTATGTTCAGTTAATGATTTGTTAGCCCCTACTCTGTGATATTCATATGTGACATTGATTCCAGTTGTATTTCTGATATCAGATTATTTCTTCAGTGAAAATGTCATTTAAAGAGATACTGAGCCATTCTCAGAAATCAATTGTCCATTGCTAATATGTAGACTGTGGGAGTTTGATAGTGAAAATTTTGTTTATGTACAGAAGAAAATGTAATTTGGCTTCCAGTTGATAAAATGAAGTGTAAGCACTAATACTTGTATCAATTTGGATACAGTCAAGTATCACCGATGGCCCAATTCACAAAAACTTAATCTCAAATATTTTAAGGATGCAAACATTTCATTGGTTGAAAGTTAAAATCCTTGTACAAATTTCAGTTCTTAGCTATTGAGTGGTCGGAATCCGTAAAATATTTTAGTTTAAGTGATTGTGATTGTGAATAGGACACCGGATACCTAGAGTCAACTGTTAGCAAGAAATAATGGATTACTGAAACAATAACCTACAATGTATATTTATTTCATGTTAGCCTCCTGTATCTTAATTCACAGTGTTTCGTTTCTTTATTCATGTTAGTATTATATAACATCATTTACCTGGCATCCATCTTGTTCTTCACCTTTGTCCATTACTAAATTAGCTACCCTTGGGGATGGATTGGGGTAGTAATTGATTGACTGTCGACCCGAAGTACTACTACCGGTACTAGGGTTCTTGCTAGTCTTTCAATGAAACCCTTCTTTTTTTTTCTTTCAAAAATTAAGTGAATTTATGAATTAATTTTTGAATGTTTGAGCATAAATTTAACTGTATTTATTTTTTTCATAAGTATCTAATTTTATGGAAAGTAAATTTACAAATTCCTAACCAGTCTTAGACAAGCAAATGTTATGTTACAGTTATAACTCAATCCTTACCAAGGGCAGGTAGCATTAGCAATGTACAACAAGGTAAGGTCAAAGATGCCTTGTAGTTTATCTAACTTTTAGTTATCAACAATGAAAGAGTCTTACAAACATCCTATTCTTTTTATGGAGGCAAGTTTAGTCTGAATGATGTTAACACTATTATATATATTTAGTCTACTCTGTGTACTATTATCAACATCAGATCCATTCATTCATTTCAAATTATCTATAATCATCTGAGGTTTACTTATAACTTTTAGGGTATATTCAATCTGTTTCTTTATCTTTGTATTATTTGGTATCATCTTTTTCCAAAGTAAAAAATCTTTCTGCTAAATTTTCTATTGAGAAGAAATATTTAAAGAGAAATTTAAAGAATAAAATTTTAACTTTTCCATCAAGAAGAAATTTGAGTTTCAGCCAAATGTGTGTTTTTTGGGGTTTTTTTAAATACCATTTTGGTTATTGTTTTGCTTGCTTCTGTGTTTTTATTTGTCCTTACTTGCAGCTCTATTCCAATCGCACTTGATTGAGGTGTGTACATTTTGTCCCTCACCTTGCCTCCCTAAATAGAGTTGGTGCTAAGCATGAATGGTCCTGTCTGTGAAAAGATCAAATATGGGGCTGGAAGGTGAAATAATTGACCAGGTGAAAAATTATTGGTTGAAAATCATTTCAGAAACATTTATTACTTTGAGCATCATGGTAGAAAACATACACATTTGAATCATTTGAAACTTGCCGATTTTCAGGGCCGCATATATAAAAATATATATATATACCTTTCATGTAGATGTACATATTCATGATGAATCAAAAATTCATGTCTGAATGCCTGCTGCCATGAGCTTGGTGCTGCTGTGGTTTCATTTATTTCAGTTTGATGAATGAATAATGAGATATGCGTTGAATATATAGCTGTAGCCATGTTAGCGTATAGTATATATGTAGGTGTTTATAATGATTTTACTACTGTTAATGTATCTGTGATTATGAAAACAACAGCAGTATAAGACCTAGTCAAAGTGTAATATCTTAAGTTTTTATATGTATGCCATAAAAGGTCTGATTTCTTATCAATGGATTAACAATAATCTCCATCCTGCCTTATTTACGAAAACTTGCAACGAAAATATTTTAATAATGCAACATTTGTGAGCAAATCAGTCATTATTTAAATATTTTAGTTTTAATTTTCTGTGATAAAAGGTCCCTTTCACAAAACACACAGATGACTTGCGTAGGGTTAAATCTCACACTTTCTTTTGAACACAAGTGTGCATAACATTTTGTGTGTTTGGTAAAATGGACCCCTGGTCGTTGGGGTAAAATACAGCAGTCATCATTGTATAAATCGTTAACTGTAATTGCAGTATTTTAGCCCCAGGTTGTCAGTCTGTTGTTAGGAAATTGACTTTTATTAAGATACATGTTGATAATGTACAGTTCAAGTGTCATTATATGTAAGCATCTTTTGTTTAATTTAAGCCTTTCATACACATCTTTCATAATCGTATAGTTTATCCCCGCCACATCATACAAAGCAATGAGGCTTGGATATGTAATAAAATATCCATCTTTAGATAGAATCTAACATTAATTATAAGATGTAGAAGTATCTTTCAAATGCATCTTGGCTGTTACTTTGTCCTCCTACTATCCTTAGTTACCTTAGGTAAACGGGTCTATAAGTATAAGTGTCACTGTACTGGGAAATCAAGACTCTTGTACTACTACACGGAGCAATAGACCTGTATATAGACCCATGTTTTTTTTTATACAAGTCTATATTACTGGGAGGTCAAGTTTTGGGTACTTCATTTCAGATCAAGACATTTATTTTATAAAAGACCCATGTTTTCTTAAGAGTAGCTAACCTTAGTAATGGACAGAGAGTGGTAAATTCAAGGTGCTTTCTTTGTTGATTGTAAATTGCTTTTCTTTCTTTTCTTGTCTTTTATTTATCATATTTCCTTATTCTTTGTACATGTATTTATTTAAACTGCAATAATATGAATTTATTTTATCTACATATCATTAAAACAATCATGGTTGAAACTTGATAGCACAGTCTTGGTGGTCTCTATCGGGCCTGGTCTCATAGTAAATATGTAGTTCCCCCGACCCTTGTCTGGTTAGCTTATTATTATAGAAAATACTTTATATTTTAGGGGATGCTGGAAGTCCTCGATAGTGGGATAAATAGTGTTATTTATGAGGATTATACACTTACGGTATTATAATTATCACCTTGATCAGTCATACCACCAATAGCCGTAAATATTTGGTCATTTTGACTTAAAGGGCTATAAAATGGTCGAAATCAAAATGACATCTCCGTCGCAGATACCATATAGCCAATCAATAATTCACATTTTAAAATAAAATTATCTTGTCTCAATTTTTTTTGTTTTATTGAAAAATATAGTAATATTATTCTTATTTGTGAATGATAGCATAGAATGTTTTTGTATAGGGCAGGGGAGATTACTCTTACTATAGTAAAATGTATTGTTATGTTTTCATATACAGTGGTTGTAAAAATATTTCTGACCTTCATTCTCCAGTAGAAATATGGGCTACATTTGAGAATCTCTCCACCATATATATTGCCCACATGACTCATCTGAAGATATTGGCATCTGGGTGATAGAAATTTGGTGGTCTGATTCCGAAATAGCCTTTGTTCATTATATGTGATATCAACTAGGCCTCCTCTCAGTGTAAGTAAAGATATAAGTATTGTTCAATCCCCTCCTCCAGAAGAAAAATAAAATACCAGCATGGTTTCTGACATGAGTAAATTTTAGTATAAAAAAGTATAGCAATGAACAATTGACTGATTAAAATGTATAAATTACCTACTCGCTGTGTTTTAGTTTTATTTATTTGGGGACGGATCTGGTAGTCAAGTAGTCAATGACTTGAATTTTTGCGTGGGCCAAGAAGAACCTGCATGATTTTTTAATCCCAGCCTTCATTTGTCAGGTGTGGAGCCTGCAGGGCTAACAAGAAAAGCGTGCCAAGTCATCCAAATAAGAAAAGCCATTACAGTTTGAAATTGAAGAAAAATAGACTTAAAATGTGGCTATCAAGACAAAATTATCCTACTCACCATAGAAATAAAAACTACTGTATGACCAAAGTATTGCTTTGATAAGACTTTTAACCATATTCTATTTATTATGAATCAAGAGTCAAGAGATTCGTTACGATTTCTAATGAAAGTATTGGACAAACTTATGTCTGCTACTGTTCAGGGATAGCAGATGGAACCCGTAACCAGTTGTTTGGGTTCATGTACAGATTGCTAAATATCCCATGACAGAGTATGCACCCCCCCCCCCCTCTCAGACAAAATTGACTCTCACCCCCATACTGCCAATGACCACAGAAATAAACATTACCCCAAATTTCGAAGCCCAGCCAAGGTTGAATTTTCCTCATGTTTGGAATGTGTTAAACAAATATTATATAAAAATTAATCTGAATACATTATATTTATCTTGACAAAAGTACTTTATTTATACAACACAAAATGGAATTTTGGAGAGATGCACCAACATATCTGAATTATATATATATATATATATATATATACTAGATATTAACAAAACAAAAACAGAAATTCCTAATAACCGTATCAACATAATATATATATATATATTAATTATATCACATCATCAATTAAGTCTATATTAACCTTTCAGCGTTTAAGACCTCCTGAAATCGTCATTTCACATGCATAGCTGTGACGTACACAAAATGGTCCTAATCTATTCACATATCACGGTCCGTCTAAAGAACAGCAGTTTTATACTTCACTTTTCTCTTTAAGTCAATATTTACATATACCAAAGGTTAGGACAATTTTGATCAGAAAAAAAATGATATCGGCTTCATAATGTCAAATTATACCAATATACATGTATCGTTAATATCACATTATGAAATTAAGTCGATATTAAAGGTAAATCTGCCTATTGCAGGTCTTTATTTTGGTGTCAAATATATAAATTATTATTTAGACATTTGTTCATATGACAAGCCCATAATAAACTCTCGAGACCACTGGATGGTGGAGATATAAACAGATTGAAACATGGTTTCCATTAATGATTTAATTAAAAAATGGTGAATAAAGGTCGAAACTTGATTAACCTGTAGTGTCGCTACGATAATAAACAATCTATGCCACATCTTGTCAAAACTTCAAACCGTGATAACTTTGCTCAAAATAAAGTTATTTTAAATATTTTAATTTTGCATTATCTATTTTGGAACTATTATAGCTAGAACTAAACTTATGTAATGCATCTTTAAGTGATTTTTGATGAGAAAAAATGATGTCAGCTTCACAATGTCAAGTTATACCAACATACATCTGACATGGGGGGGGTTGGATGGCCGAATGGTTAGCACGCATGCTGTATCATAAGGTCTGTCATTGAGTCAACTGGCATGGTTTTGATTCCCTGGTTGTAAGTGACAAGGAGTAGAGTCGCCATCTGATGATCTAGAGAGTTGATTATGGGGTTGTCATATAAATACCTTAATCAGAATTTATATACTACATAAAAGGTCGGCGATAGTCAAATTTAGCCCTCGTATTACCCCTCTTTAATAGAAGTATTAAGTAGAAATCAAATTATCGTTGCTGATGTTAATCAAAGAAGGAATTCAATGATCAATGTTAATGATAAAAGTAGAAATTTCATGATCAATGATGACATTTTTTTTTTTATTGTGACCAATATTAAAATATAAGTAATGTAGAAGGTACAAAATATATTACAGAGGTTAGAACACTGACTAAGGACGAATCCACTCAAAAATACGAGAAGTAAAGGGTATACCAGTTCATGAACTAAATACCAGCAGATTATTCAACAATCACAACACTAATACTTCATTACTGGGAAATGTTGTCTGTAAGAAAAGGGCTGTTCGTGCATACTATGGTCGATTCCAAAAGATGTAGCCACCCTTAAAAAAATTTAACTGCAATATTTTGAATAAATTATATGAATAGTGATGTTGACAAAATATATTGTGGGGGTAATCTACAAATTGTTATGGGTCAGCTATTAGATAATGATGTTAATTGATATAATTAAAAATAAATCTCATTAATGAGTTATGTAACATGGTAAATAAACTTCAAGTGACGATAATAATTGATCCTATTCTCTAAGGAAAAACTGCCACAAATTCATAAACACTGTTTCAAGACCTGCAGCACAAGTAAAAACATGAGATGATATGTGCTGATGTAACTAAAAATAGGCCATTAAAATAATTTATGACATACATAAGTCATAAACAGGTCCTGTCTTCATTAGCCTAGTCGGAGCAGAAAAGTAGGATGTTAAACTCCATTTCATTTCATTTTATTTCATATACAGGTCACAATTCTAGAGAAGCCTAGTCGAAACATCGCTCAGTAATAAGCAGTAATTGTATTTCATAGAATTGTGTGCTATGTATTTGATTATGACAACAGAATGACGACAGAATGGCAGTCGAAACGTCGCTCAGTAATAAGCAGTAATTGTATTTCATAGAATTTTGTGCTATGTATTTGATTATGACTACAGAATGACGACAGAATGGCAGTCGAAACGTCGCTCAGTAATAAACAGTAATTGTATTTCATAGAATTGTGTGCTATGTATTTGATTATGACTACAGAATGACGACAGAATGGCAGTAGAAACATCGCTCAGTAATAAACAGTAATTGTATTTCATAGAATTGTGTGCTATGTATTTGATTATGACTACAGAATGACGACAGAATGGCAGTCGAAACGTCGCTCAGTAATAAACAGTAATTGTATTCCATAGAATTGTGACCATTCTGAACATCTGATCTACACAGGTCATGACATTGACGTCAATGGGTCATGAGGTCAACAACATGTTAAATTGTAAACAATAGGTTTATTTTCAGCATTGTTTCCTTTGCACCCATAAAGACTATATAATTCGTCCAGTCCCAACATGTTCTCTCTTCTTCCAATGATTTTTCACAAAAATAACATCTACAACTCATAGAATTGACGTCGTTCATAGGTTCATAGAGGCTGCCATCTTGGCACTATTTTGTGCGTCTGTTGTGTCTTTTTCAGATATACACCATCAATTCTGTTGATGTTTTTAGCGTTGGGATTCACTAATAGTTAATTTATTTCAGTTCTAAAACAAATATTTTAAACTTTAACGCAAGTTTAGAAAATAGCCAAATTCTGGCTGGAATTACTGAGCAAAATGGCCATTCACTGTATACGTGCGAAAAAAAAGCTAGACACCAATTAATTTTCATACGTTCGTTACGTACGAATTGTGACCTGTATATTAAATATCTAACACTAACAGAGAAAGAAATGAAAACTTGGATTAGTTAAATATCATGCTTAGTCAAAACGTCACTCAGTAACTGTATTCCATAGAATTGTGACCTGTATATCCCAGTTCAATTACCAAATGCCATTGAAACAATTTATATAAGTCATGCATTAAATTCATATCAAGACTTTAAATTATATAATTTTCAAAGAATGCGATTTTAGTTTAACAATTATAACATACAAACAAATATTGCACCAATACCTCTGAGATTCTGCAGCAGGGTGGCAGAAAGATATGATTATCATCTATACAATGTGAGTTTAATCCCATGGTTGTTGACGACAAGTAGGAGAAAATGTTGTGTTGATTTGTACGATGTAAATCAGATAATAATTTAAACATACATTATGCAAGAGGTAAATCTGTCTATTGCAGGTCTTTCTTTAGGCCTGAAATGTTATCTAAATTATTAATTAGACATTAATTAACCTATCCAGACCATAATCAACTCTTGATGGCATCGCTAGCCTGTGATCTTTAGTGGATTATGAGCTGATTTACTGCATAACTTTCCTTCGCGATTTAATGATTAAATGGATAATCGAGACTATGCTGTTTATCATACTAACTTTAGTAATGATGATCGAGGCTAGGCGGAAATTTCAATCGCTTAATTCTCGGCTCATAGTAGATCAATTTGAATGAAATTTTCAGCAAATTGCCTTAACATTATCTAGTTTTTAACTATTATAGTTAGAACTGCCAACTCGTTATCTAATCTCCCATAATGTATCTTTAAGAAAAGAACAAACACAATCGATACATAGAGTATTGTAGAGGATGATCTTTCTTCGGTTGTTAATAATAGATATTAGCCTATGAAGGTTTGACAAGATGTGTGCATTGATTGTATAACCACTGTACTGGTTGTTCAAAGCTCAGCCTCACTTCTTTATTTTTAGACTAAATCATTAAATGACTGAACGGTTCTAATCTACTTAATATCGGAGATATCTGAAGGCATCAAGAGTTGATTATGGTCTGGATACGTTAATTAATGTCGAATTAATAGTTATATAACATTTAAGGCCTAAAGAAAGACCTGCAATAGGCAGATTTAGCTCTTGCATAATGCCTATTTAAGCCAACTCCTATTCATTTCAAATACACTCAGTAAATGACAGAAATCTTCTATTTTAATACACAGTAGTGATTGCAACTAACATCAACAATATCTATCTTGTAGCACTTCCAAATCATAAAACAAAATTGATTGATCAAGGTCAATCAGCAATAATGTACACGTATTCTCTAGATTTGATTGATCAAAGTCAATCAGTAATGATGTACAGTATTCTTTAGTCTTAAAAATTAAAAAGTTTTAACAATAACAACTATAATTTATTAATTGAGGATATAAATTAATACTAATATGATCGACATCCTTCGATGGCATTCCAATTGATTCCATTAAAAAAAGGATGTGATTTTATAGCTTCTACTCCATCTAAACTGGATCCAAGTCTTTCTTTAGCACTATAACATAATAACTGAAAAGAAAAATCCAACATATAAAGATAAGTTATAACTTAATTATTTGGTATAGCTTCATGATCGAGATTCGACACATACAAAGAAGGGCATACATGTACACTATGAGGGAATTCCTGATAAAGGGAAACTATGCTGAAAAATCCCAGAAATTTTCTTGATCAACAATGGGACTGAACCCGAATCCACCTGGTTAGTGGGCCAGGGACATACTCAACGATCTATTGTTACCAAAAGGTTTTATATTCAGTCCTCATATTGATCGAATGCTTGTGCAATTGAATAATAACTAAAACCATGGTTACCAGAGCCATGTCTTCATTAGCCCAGTTGACTGAGCAAAGCAAGACGTTAAAACCCCATTTCATTTCTTATTTTGTAATTGGGTTCTGTTCCATTCGCGTTTGGGTTGATTGTTTGTTTATAACAAAAAGAATGACAACACATGTGTTGGATTCATTCATGCTGGAACTATATTCTTCAAGCGCATAAATACATTTATGTTTAGTAACAGGTGAAACCCTCTATTAAAGGTATAAAACAACCAATATTCTGCCAGGTACATGTACCAGACAATGCAAGGTAAAATCAATTTATTTTATGACTCAAGGAAGGTAAGAACATTATAATATAAATGGTGGACTGACCTCCTGTAAAAGACCTTGAGCTTCTGGTGATACATGTGAAGGAATGTATAGCTGGGTATGAGAGTTAATTCCCCCTGGATGACACATTAATAATGTCTGAAAAATAATACATAATAACAGTAAAAAATAATACATAATAATGTTAAGATAATTTAACTAATTGGTTTTCATTTTCTGGAAAATATCAAATTCCTCAAGGCTTATTATCCATGCTAATATGTACCCAGATTGATTATTTAAAACTAAATTAAAAGATGGGTTGCCAGGCAACGAAACATACGCCCACAGCAACTAAATCGTCCGGGCAGTCAACAAGGGTTGTCGCATATTTTTACTTTTTTCAGTAATGAAACATTTATAATACACTAAAATCTGATTAAGAGCAACAACTCACGAAGTAATTATCAGAAAACTATTAGAATTTGTTTGGTTTTTCTAAAGTTCTGCCCCATGCTAACGTTTTGTATGCAAAGCTTTTAATATCATGGATTTAACTGTTTAAGTCATAAAAATTCATTGAAAATCAATATACTTGTTCGTCTCAAGATCTTAAACTCTGTGTATCAATCTGAAGTCAATCGGATTATAACTTTAGCCTTTAGAGCATCACAAGATTTTGCAAAGTGATCAAGGGCCATAACTTTGGCAGTAATTATCAGAAATCGTTGAAAATCAATAGGAATCTTCGTCTCATGACCTCAAACACTGTGTATAAATTTAAACTCAATCGGATATTAACTTTAGCATCTAGAGCATCCACAAGATTCTTTGAAGTGATCAAGGGCCATAACTCTGGCAGTAATTATCGGAAATCGCTGAAAATCAATAGGTTTCTTCGTCTCATGACCTTAAACACTGTGTATAAATTGAAAGTCAATCGGATATTAACTTTGGCCTCTAGAGCGTCCACAAGATTTTTCAAAGTGATCAAGGGCCATAACTCTGGCAGCAAATATTGGAAATCGCTGAAAATCAATAGGCTTCTTCGTCTCATGACCTTAAACACTGTGTATAAATTTAAAGTCAATCGAATATTAGCTTTCGCTTCTAGAGCATCCACAAGATTGATTGAAGTGATCAGGGGCCATAACTCTGGCAGTAATTATCAGAAATCGCTGAAAACCAATAGGCTTCATCATCTTATGACCTTAAACACTGTGTATAAATTTAATGTCAATCGGATGTTAACTTTAGCCTCTAGAGCATCCACAAGATTTTTTGAAGTGATCAAGGGCCATAACTCTGGCAGTAATTATCGGAAATCGTTGAGAATCAATAGGTTTCTTCGTCTCATGACAATAAACATTGTGTATAAATTTAAAGTCAATCGGATATTAACTTTGGCCATTAGAGCATCCACAAGATTTTTTGAAGTGATCAAGGGCCATAACTCTGGCAGTAATTATCGGAAATCGCTGAAAATCAAAAGGATTCTTCGTCTCATGACCTTAAATACTGTGTATAAATTGAAAGTCAATCGGATATTAACTTTGGCCTGTAGAGCGTCCACAAGATTTTTTGAAGTGATCAAGGGCCATAACTCTGGCAGTAATTATCGGAAACTGTTGAATATCAATAGGCTTCTTCGTCTCATGACCTCAAACACTGTGTATAAATTTAAGGTCAATTGGATATTAACTTTGGCCTCTAGAGCGTCCACAAGATTTTTCAAAGTGATCAAGGGCCATAACTCTGGCAGTAATTATCGGAAAGGCTTCTTCGTCTCAAGACCTTAAACACTGTGTATAAATTTAAAGTCAATCAGATATTAACTTTAGCCTCTAGAGCGTCCACAAGCAATTGTGGACGCCGGACCAACAGACCGCCGGACGGACGGACGGGGGCGACGACAATATACGACCACATTTCAATGTGGGCGTATAAAAATCAAAATACCAATGCTAGGTAATCTCCCGGTTTGGGTTCTATCGGATTATAAACAGGCCTATCAATTTGGTTAACAGCAAATAGTTTGTATAATAACTTAACTAAATGATAATTATCTCCCCGACTAATAGTTTGCATAATAACATAACTAAATAATTACCTGGCCGACTAATAGTGCATATAATAATTACCTGGCCGACTAATAGTTCATATAATAACATAACTAAATGATAATTACCTGCCCGACTAATAGTTCGTATAATAAGGCACCTAAACTCCACCAATCACAAGTTTCATCAAAACCATTCACCGATAGCACTTCTATACAAACAACATAATAAAATTGACTTAAAAAACTATTATAAACTTCGACTAAACTAAAATAAACATAATCAACCAGAAAACTTTTCAGTTTGAAATTATTGCGAAATGGCTTGATTGTTGATGCCTTTTTCAAAATAATATAAATAGGATCATTACTGTGCCTTCATTTCACAATTTCCAGCCCTAAATTGTTTTTTTGTAAGTAAAATAATGAATAATGTACTGTGTGCAACATATAATTGATGAATACAGCATAATAATTTACCTTGTTGAATACAGTACAATAGTTTACCTGGTTGAATACAGTATAATAATTTACCTTGTTGAATACAGTATAATAATACATTTACCTGGTGCAACATATAATTAATGAATACAGTACAATAACATACCTTGTTGAATACGGTATAATAATTTACCTTGTTGAATACAGTATAATGATTTACCTGGTGAAACAGATTATAATTGTTGAATACAGTATAATGATTTACCTGGTGCAACATATAATTGTTGAGCAGCTAGTGGGTTAATTACTTCATCTACCTGAGGTAATCTAGAGAAATATGTTAACATCACATGACCATGATCTCCTAGTAATATATTATCAGGATTTAAATCTCTGAAATAACAAAAATATTCAAATCCATCATAACATTTTTATGTCATTTTCCAGGAATTTACCATAAATCTAATTAAATTAGATTACTATATTGTTTCATGGGGGTGTTGGGTTGTCGAGTGGTCTAATGCCTGAACTTTAGATCATAAGAGAGAGAGAGAGAGAGAGAAATCGGGTTTAACATCCACGCCACACAAACTAGGTCATTTCGGAACTAACATATGGTTCAACTTTATTTCAATAATTTGCTTGTGTGTAGGGGTCTTTAGCAGTGGGAGGAAACCGTAGGACCCGACCCTACTCCTTGTCACGTACAACCGGGGAAATAAAATCACACCAGTTGACTCAATGACAAACCTTATGATACAGCGCGCATGTGCTAACCATTCGGCCATCCAACAGTGGGAGGAAACCGGAGAAAACCCATGAGGTTGGACAGGCAATCCTTGTAACGTACAACCAGGGAATCAAAACCACACCAGTTGACTCAATGACAGATCTTATTATACAGCGTGCACATGCTAACCATTCGGCCACCCCCCCCCCTTTAGATCATAAGGTCTGTCATTGAGTTAACTGGCATGGTTTCGAACCCAAGCTTGTATGAGTCAAGGAGTAGGGTCGCCTGTCCAACCCCAAATTTATTAAGTATAAACGACTGTACCTGCAGATTATTCCTACATGATGTAATTTAGAAACGGCTACAACTATTTCTGCTGCCCATTGTCTAATACACGATTCTAATAATCTCACTTGTTCCGGTTCCACAGAATCTAACTGATCAAATAAATTAGACACAGCTCGCGCACGATTTTTCGTAGGAGATTTCAAATCACATTCAAATGATGCAGAACGAGTTAAAGTTTTAGAATTTAGACGACTTAATGTTCGTTTTCTTCCCTGTTGAAGACTCGTACTCGTTGATGTCTCTTTCACAGATTTTTCGGCACCTTTATCTACATTAATATTGCAATCTTTAATTTGAAGAGATAATTCAGATGGTGATGTAAGTTTCTGATCGCTCGATTCACTTTCATCCAAATTATCACAGTCTACATTAAGTCCACTTAATTGCCGTTTTGGATCTTTGCTTTTCGTCTCAGAAGTCACCTGCTGATCTAAAACTAAATGTTTTGAATCGAATTCACTCGTATCACTAGTACTGTCGTCTGACGGTTTATGTAAATCGTAAATGCTCGGTTCATCAGAATCGTGGGATATATTCGCAGCTTTTTCAGGGGGAGATAAGCTAATAGACCGTCTGTCAGATTGTTCTAAATGTCCAGAATCCGATAAAACTCTGTCCACAGATTTTATTAAAGCTTTCGATGATCGGATGATTTCACTGGCATCCGAATTATTAGAATTGTTGGAGTCCTCATTCTCCAATTTCTCTGAATCAAAAACGTCATCTAAAACATCAGCAGTGCTTGGATCCAGACCAGGTGAATTGTTCATGGCTGACTTTTCTTCCAAGGGAGATGACTCTTCCGGTATACTGTTGATATGCTCAGATGTACCACTGGTGTTGCTATCCATGCGCTGATACATATCGCTACTACTATCAAAACTATTAATCGTAAAATTTTGAATCGATGGCTTATTATTCCCTAACACCTCTTCAAAATGATCGTCATGGCTAATGCTTTTCGAGGCTTCAGAAACGGAATCATCAAATGTCAATTCTGCAGACGAAAATGAGGACAGTCTCTTTCTAACAACTCTACTAGAAGTTGATGGATCTGTAGAGCTTTCCTCTGTTAAACTTTCAACTTCAGTCGGACTTTCATCCTTATTTGATAGTTTTGGAATAGAAATCGGATTTTCGCCGGCAGAATCTTCACATTTCATTGTTCCATTTTCTGTTTCACTTAAAACTAAATATTGTTCTGAATTTGTCAGTGTTTTTGTTCTTTCTTCACTTTTAATCATTTCGTCTGATGCATCAGCATTAAGCTTTGAGCCTGTGTAGACATTTTTATATGCAGGGATATCCGTTCCCACGACGCCATCCTCGAACCCACTCGTAGTTCTACTGTGTAAATATGCACCGATATAGTTCCACAATTTACCCCCGGAAGCATACTGCAGTAGCAGATAAACAGCGTTCTCCGTCTCAAAGAATTTAATCAGATTACACATATAAGGACAGGACGTCGGCAGTAGACATGTTTTATTCGACTCTAATTGAGCACTTGATTTATGAACAGTCTGAAAAATAAAGAGAAAAAATGCAGAAACACGAACAAGAAATTTTTAGAATAAATACTATCAAATGAAAATTAGTTTGTTTTTTCCCTTCTATCAAAGCCCCAAAATGTCAGAATATATGTTCAGATTTAATTTAAGACCATACACAATTAAAAGTAGTGTCATTGGGCTCAAAAATTATTCAAATTGATCAATTAAAGGGAAAGACCAACGATTTTCAATAAGGTTTCCATAAATAATAAATATATATTTAGAAATAATCCCTCCTATAACATATGCAAAAAATAATTTGCAAGCGAGAAATTAATTTTTATTAATACCAGAAGTGACGTAATTGGTTCGATACGCTCACTGGTCACTATAGTAAACATACAAATTTGGAGCAAGTTTAGCGCTGTATTTTGTGATCGTTTCGCCGTTTGGCAGAAAATCTGATGAAATGTAATCTTTATTAGGATATTAAGAACAAGAACTTACGGTGTTTTGAAGGTATAATATATAACGCGTTTGTGTAAATTAAGTTTCTAAACTGGACACTGTGACACAATTTAAGCCACATGGCTAATTGTTTACATCACGTGACAGCTGGCACATGACAGATATTAACCGAACACAAATTGGCGACCTATTCGGCTAGTGACCTATTCGACCGATCCAGCTGGCAACCTGTTCGTTGGCAACCTATTCAGAATGAGAGCGCACCCCTTTAATATGATTGTGCCAACTTTTACTAATAATATTTCGAAAGCTTATTTAATCAGCTTTCAGAATATATTTAGTTGGAAATCCAGAATTTTGTAAGATAATGCGAAATTACATCTCTATTCTGAGCTAAAGGAATGGATAAATGATAATATATTCTACTTTCATTTGATAGACGTTACGTTGGATTTTATTGGTTGATAAAAATAGATGAGTTTGGGCGACTGTTGAATTTATTCTGAATAGGTTGCCAACGAACAGGTTGCCAGCTGGATCGGTGGAATAGGTCGCTAGCCGAATAGGTCGCCAATTTGTGTTCGGTTAATATCTGTCACGTGCCAGCTATCACGTGATGTAAACAATTAGCCATGTGGCTTAAATTGTGTCACAGTGTCCAGTTTAGAAACTTAATTTACACAAACGCGTTGTATATTATACCTTGTTCTTAATATCCTAATAAAGATTACCTTTCATCAGATTTTCTGCCAAACGGCGAAACGATCACAAAATACAGTGCTAAACTTACTCCAAATTTGTATGTTTACTATAGTGACCAGTGAGCATGTCGAACCAACTACGTCACTTCCGGTATTAATAAAAATTAATTTCTCGCTTACAAATTATTTTTTGCATATGTTATAGGAGGGATTATTTCTAAATATATATTTATTATTTATGGAAACCTTATTGAAAATCGTTGGTCTTCCCCTTTAAGTTATGGAAATCGGTTTCTTAGATAAATAAAGTATCGATAATAACAATTATGCTATTGGTTGTACCAGCCAACCCACTTAAAAACGAAAGACTGGGCTAATGAAAAAGGGCATGAGGAAAATGGTGTCTGGATTGCGGCACTATAATCAACTCTTATTTCAAATTTCAACTATCAATGGTTCTTTTTCATGCATGCAAATGCATACACAGGACCTCGGTTTTATATCCCATCAGAAAGACTAGACACTAACAAGTGGAAATGAAATGAAATGGGGTTTAATGTCCTACTGTTCTGCTCCTAACCTGGGCTAATGAAGACGGGCATACGCCATACAGTGTGCTATGAGGGAAATTTTGCCCGGGCAGCGGCACTACGGCCTACTCTTATATCGAATTCCAACTGCCAAGGGATCTTTTACGTGCACGCCAATGTGTACACGGGACCTCGGTTTTTCGTCCCATCCGAACGACTAGACAGCTTTCCTTGTCAGCCCCTCCATCCTGCATCACTGACAAGGGAGAACCACGCCGGAAAATCTGGATGAACTTTCTCGGCCAATGCAGGGATCGAACACCCGACCTCCAGGCTAGCGAGCTAGCGTCTTACCCACTTAGCCTTGTGATCCCCCACTAACAAGTGGAAGCTGCACCAGAAAATCCAGAGGCACTTTCTCGGCCAACATTGGTTAGCGAGCCAACGTCTTACTCCATGAGCACCACGGCTCCCCAACCTACCCTGGGTTTATTTATATTTATTACATAATAAAACAGTCTTTACTTTTGAGATTAATGTCATTGATCTGGCTTGTTGTGCAAGATATGTTCTTTTACAGTAATTTTCGAGTGATTAACCCTAAAGTTTTCGATATGAGTTTTTATGCCCACTCTGCAACAGGTCAGCCTCAGCTTGGGGGCTAAATAAAAAAAGGTCTTGTTTCTTTAATTGACAGCCATGGGTAACTGTATCAATTGATAGCCATGGGTAACTGTATAGCCGTGGGTAACTGTATTAATTGATAGCTGTGGGTAACCGTATTAATTGATAGCCGTGGGTAACTGTATCAATTGATAGCCATGGGTAACTGTATAGCCGTGGGTAACTATTAATTGATAGCTGTGGGTAACCGTATTAATTGATAGCCGTGGGTAACTGTATTAATTGATAGCTGTGGGTAACTGTATTAATTGATAGCCGTGGGTAACTGTATTAATTGACAGCCGTGGGTAACTGTATCAATTGATAGCCATGGGTAACTGTATAGCCGTGGGTAACTATTAATTGATAGCTGTGGGTAACCGTATTAATTGATAGCCGTGGGT
This sequence comes from Patella vulgata, assembly GCF_932274485.2. Taxonomy (NCBI): domain Eukaryota; kingdom Metazoa; phylum Mollusca; class Gastropoda; family Patellidae; genus Patella; species Patella vulgata. Next base: position 11,422,182 of record NC_065883.2, read on the forward strand.
AACTGTATTAATTGATAGCTGTGGGTAACTGTATTAATTGATAGCCGTGGGTAACTGTATTAATTGATAGCCGTGGGTAACTGTATTAATTGATAGCCGTGGGTAACTGTATTAATTGATAGCCGTGGGTAACTGTATTAATTGATAGCCGTGGGTAACTGTATTAATCGACAGCCGAGGGTAACTGTAATAATTGATAGCTGTGGGTAACTGTATTAATTGATAGAAGTGGGTAGCTGTATTAATTGATAGCCTTGGGTAGCTGTATTAATTGACAGCCGTGGGTAACTGTATCAGTTTTTCTTCTTACCTTAATAACATAGGTTTCATCTAAAAGTTTGTCCATCACTAAAATAACACTATCAATAGTACCTAATACTTTATAGTTTCTTAATTCAGACATGGACCCTCGAATAAAAGCAAATGATGGATCTAATTCTAAGTTTGGTGATATACAACTGCTGGCCTACAAAATATAAACAATAATCATTAGCAATTTCAAGAGAGAAATTAATGTAATCTACATCAACCTTTAACACTTGGTATTAAAGGAAAGTTCAAATTTTTTGCCAGTCATACAGGCCTAAAATTCAACCCCTTTTATTTTTTTTTCTCACAAAATTGCAATCAACAAGACTTTGGTACTTTGAAGAGTACTATATGCATAACAAACAAGTGACAGTAATACATTTGATTGGTTGTGTCATCTAGTAATTGTATCTCATCATATCCTCCATACATTGTGTTCTGATCCCACTTTTCATGGAAGAGTTTCCTCCCCTTTGTTACTTATTGGAGTCCTTTGGAGTTATCTCCCATTAAGTAATCTTTGGACTTGATAACTAAAGAGAGAGTGAATAATCATCTCACATGTGGTTTTACATTCATTATATCTTAAAGCATGCCATCCATTTTTAACCAGAGAACTACCCCACACAGAGCAGTGGCTATGTTTTAATGTGCCCAATTGCTAAATGAGACTTGCAGGATTGTAAGGATGCAAATATTTAGACCTGTCAGAATCGTTGCTTGCATTCATTAGATTCTGAGATTCTTTCAAATTTCCAGCTTGCCTAAATAAAAGAATTAAACTAAACTTACAGCCCATCTAAAATCATCTAAACTTTCTTTAGCTAAATAATTACTATAAAGTTCTTCAGCTCTGAGTAAATATTGAGCTGTTTTTCTACGTACAGCATCCTGTCTATATTTGTCTGTATCAGCTTAAAAACAGAAATGAAATAAAATGAAATGGGGTTTAACATCCTACTGTCCTGCTCCGAGTGGGCTAATGAAGACGGACATATGCCATACAGTGTGCTATGAGTGAAATTTTGCAGACTGCAGTGCTATGGCCTACAATACTCATATCGAATTACAACTGCCAAGGGATCTTTTACAGATGGAATTCGATATAAGAGTAGACCATAGCGCCAAAATAGAATTTATTTCAAAATTAGAGCCAAATATATGGTTTTAAGGGAGACGTGCAAGTGCTCGGTGAGTATGACATTCGCTCACTAGGTTCAATCTCAATCTCGGAGTAAGTGTGGAAAGTTGACAGTGGTGCAAGATGTGGGGGGTGGGGTAACATTCTTATGAGACGAAAAGTTCCCATATATACTATTGCCAGCATGCTAGTGATCACCTCACAACTGAAAATCGAAAAATAAGACCAGACCAGAATGTGTCTCATAGAAGATTGTATGACATATGCCTGTCTTCATTAGATTTGGTGCATAAAAGCAAAACGTTAAACCACATTTTATTTCTTTGGGTTTAAATAATGTTTATACCTTAAAACAAGAAAATACCCACTAATTTCTCATATTATAATTTCCAATAACAGAACACAATTTTTATGGGAAAATTTCCAATAGATACTGTCACAAATGCATTATTTAAACAAATTTGTGTCGAAAGAGGGCCATATCATGCTTGTTTTATTAAGTTATACACTCATTCAAAATTATTTTTCATGTTTTTCATATTGTTTTGCATAATGTTTTTCATTAGTTTTGCATTTTCACTTTAAATAATTGACCATCTGCTTTTCTGATTTTGATAAAGAATATAATACTCTTACCTTGGACACCTTGTATTAACACATCAACACCAATCTTATAATAAGCAAACGCCATTTCAAAATTACCATTTACTTCACATTCTTGGGCCATTCCAATCTGACTAGCAGCCACAACTAAATAATCCCCCTTTGTCTGGGTCAACGATGACACACTGGATTGGGTATCTGAACGATTTTTGACAACTGGACTGTGACCTCTCGGAGTGGAGCGACCTGATTTAATTGGTGTTGAGGGTAAACTGGTCACAGAATTAACGCTACTTGACCTTTGACTAGAGTTTGACAGATCAATGTCCCCTTTCCCACACTCAACACTCGACGGAGTTCGACTTCTTAACGGGTCAAATTCCTTTAAATCAATTTCTAGATCACCATGCCCGTGGCTAGAACTATCTAAAAGATTTTCTTTACTCCCACGAAGAGATGATGACTGTGATGTGCTGACAGATGGCAGATCTGAAATTACTCTTAAGATATCGTCATCTCCGTCTATTAGATCACTGACGTCGCATGATTTCATTAAAATAGGATCAAAGACAGACAGTTCTGAATCTTTTAGTGGAGTTCCAAACGCTGAATCTAAATCTGTATCTTCTCCCGTTGAGGAACCCAAACTGATATTGTCAGGTACTTGAGGAAAATTCCATGTTCCTTCTAAAGGTTTAGACCTAGAAATTAAAAGAAGACTTGGTCATCAACATTTCGTGCCCATGTTTTAAAAAGACTAAGACAAATTTAAAAACAAAAATTATTAAATCCTTCATTTGCTTGCACGTTGGAGTCTTTTAACAGTGGGGGGAAACCAAGGACCAGGAGAAAACCCACGAGGTTGGACAGGCAACCCTACTCCTTGTCACGCACAAGCGGGGAATCGATACGATGTACATGTAACTTGACTCAATGACAGACCATATGATGCAATGCGGACGCGTTAATATAACTAAAATGTTATGTTGAATGACATGGGCTATACTTGTCATGTATTTATTTAAACAAACTATAAAACTACCTACTCAACATCTAGTCCATCTTGTCCACTACTGGAACTACACGTAGGTCCTTCACTAACACTACTTGTCGTAGACTTCTCTTCACTCGGAGATCGGACATCTTGTTTGTGTACATCAGTAACAGTTATTGGTACGATATCTGGTGGTTGACCAGTGGCATGTCCATCATCAGATAGTAAGTCTATCTTATGAGGTTTGAGTATAGCACTATCAGTGTAAAATGTAGATGATGGAAGTTTTTTACCTCCCTGAAAGAAAAAACGAAAGAAGAATGAAACAAAAAATTAGATAATCTCCTGACATGGATGATGGGTGATATGGTACGTCAGGCCTGGGGTCTTTCTAATCAGTTGTAATCAGTTTTTATTTAGTCATGTACTTCCATGTAATTAAACATATTTAATGTCGTTGATCCAGATTTTGCATTTATTGGACACAATTTCATTTTTCACAGCTAAATCCACGCTAAAATGTACTCAAAATTGATTATTCAACAATTAAAAATCTCTCAAATGCTGGTCAACAGCTTAAACAACAAAAAACGTATCAAAATTATTTGTTTATGTCCATTTTGTTAAGTATTACCTCTAAAAACTTTTGAAGAACAAGTGAGTTACTCAGGTGAGGTTGTTCGCTGATAAACTTCAATAAACGTAAAGCACTTTGTCTTCTTTCTTCTATTACACTTTCTTCAAATCTTCCTGTAAATATAATCATATTCTGATCACTCGATCGGACCTAAACAATCTAAATTCATTTTGAAAAACACATAGATGTATATTGTGAAATTAGTCACTAATATTCATGGATAAAGACTTTGAAACAATCATCCGAAGATTCTTTTGAGGAAATAACTCTTGATTGTAATTTAGCACTATAGAAGACAATCCCCAATAAAAACAATAAGAAGGATATGTCAGGTTTCTTCTAGCCAAGCTCCCACTTTTCAGGAACATAGAAGATAAAAATGATGTGTTAGTCCCAAAATAACCTAGTAAGACATGTTATGACAAAATGTAAAACCATTTTATTGGATATGAGAATTTTTTTTTTTTTGATAGAATCATTAAATCACATACCAAATAATTTAGGTTTAGCAAATTCTGGAAATTTATCTCTGCGATGTAGAGCTCTATGAAGTGAAAACATTGCCTTGAACAACTGTTTAAAGTCATTGTATCTCTTCCAAATAACAGTCTACAAAATAAATCAGTTGGCATTAATCGTACAAATAAAAAATTACATTAGAAATTATTTATACCATACTTTTAAAGAAATTGACCTAAAAGTTACATCATGAAACTAAAATCCCAACATACCAGAGTAAAGGTTACATATTGAGATTAAGGCCATATACAATGAAAAGTAATTTTATTAAAAAAAAAAAAAAAAAAAAAAATTGGTACCAAGTATGAAAATTATTCAAATCAATCTTTTTTAACTAAAGTTAGGACTCCTTAAGAGAGCTATGTGAGTGTCTCTAAAGTTTGTAAATGGAAGATTTTTTATCCAAAAAGTATTCCAAAAATCATGGTTATGTAAAATGACACGATAAAAACACCTGTATATAAGTATTATAAAATCTTGTCTCAAATACCATCTGGTTAGTACATTTCTACTCTAATGGTTACATTAGAGCAGTAAGATATTACGAGTTACACAGCTGTAACTTCGATATATTTATGACACAATCATGGTAGTATGGTAGTGGTGTACCCTCCATGAAAATGAAAGTAGAACTAGAAAATATTTTTACCTCTGTTAGACTTTCTGGATTACTGACAGGGAATACCTACAAATAGAGAACAAAGAACTTATCAGTATTTCTCATTGTTTATTCCTATATAATAATATGTCGAGTCATCCGTCCTAACAACATGTAGTTTTGGCTGACACTAGTCACTAGTGACAGATAAAAAATTGACTAATGTCAATTAGCATATCTTTCTTTACAGTTATCTTTCCATAGAATAATTGAGAATTATTTACAAATTACAATAGAATTAAATGTTTATTGAACAATATTTAGTACCTTGCATGTTACTCTGTAAATAGTGAAACCACTGGGATGAAGCTGGGGATCTGTCACATCAAAAAACCAAATTTTCTCGGGCCTTAATTTGGATGCCATATTTTTTACCACCGACCTAACAAAACTCTACAATCAGATGCAACATCCAAGAGATTCTTTCAACAATACGAGAAGGAAACATAAAGAACGTTGATTCATTTATTTAGTCTGAGGACAGTTTATGTCACTTCAATTAATTTTGCATCCTCCCAAAACCTCCATCTTGTAAATAGAACATAGATACATCTTTGTGGCCCAATATTCGAATAGTAATATTAGCATTTATTTTGATGCCATTAAGTCTTCTTAATCGATCAATGTTAAACTCACTTTGATCAAATTTATAAATATAAAGTGTACTGTTAATGCCATGTTCATCTGATAAGGATTTTTAATGGAATTGTTATTAAGACAATAAATCAACGAAACCGAATAACTAAAGACGAATATTATATTATTGGACTAACGTCATTTAGCAGGTACCCGTCAAAATTATTTTTTAGTATTAAAGAGTTCCACTTCCGGTTTCTAATTCCTGACGAATGTTTTATGGATGAGAACATAAGTACTAAGTAGTATTAGATATCCCACTCCTTTCCAATATTTCTGATTTTTAATTCAGAATGGGTTTATTAACAATTTTAAAGAAGATGAAGCAAAAAGAAAAAGAAGTTAGATTGTTGATGCTGTATCCTTTTCATGCCAAATACAATAATAATAATAGGGGATTTTTTTATTTATTTTTTTTTTACGATTGCAAGTTACACTAAAGCTATGACACGCAGGGTGCTGTAAAAATGATGGACAATGTATATCTAGGGGGGCTTCGAGAAAAATTTTAAAATAGAACTGCCGGAAACGCTATTTCCTGCACTCTGGGCAGCCTCGTCAATTGTCTTTCTCCCTTTCACACCAAAGAAATCGGTCAATTTTCATGCAAGACCCCTCATTTGAAGAAAAAAATTTGAGCAGAAAACCCCAAAATAGTCCTCTTTGAAGATCTGAAAAAGGTTAAAAATCAAGAAATCTGGATAAAATCTGTAAACACTGCGAATCCGATATCAAATACCGATGATTTTTTTCACATGGGGCGAAATTTTTTATGGTCGACCAATTTTAGTTACGGGCGTGCTACCAATATATTTCATTTCCAACCGTGTGTTTTATTTGACATCCGTATATTTCATTTACTACCCATATATTTCATTTCCAACCGTGTGTTTTATTTGACACCCGTATATTTTATTTACTTCCCATACATTTTATTTCCAACCGCATGGTTTTTATGCCAACCGTATAATTAATTAGTGTTAAATCAGTACTTTATCAAGATTTTAATGTGCTCCCGATAATATCGATCAAATATTCAACGAGTTTTGATTGTGTCTGGAATAAAATGTTCAATAAATTACGTGTTCTTGAAAGGTTTAATATATCAAAATGGCTATTGAATATATTTTTTTGTAAAGTAGCAAACTGTTATGTAAACATACTTTTTTTTTTTATAATATCTAATATAAGGTTATTGTTTATTATATAAAGCCACCAATTTAAAAATATCTTTCTGAGAATTATCATTTCGTATAAGGGCATATTATGTTACCTCAACACCGTCACATAATTCCAACACTGTCACGGGAATTCAACACCGTCACAGAGTGTAAAATCTCTTATTGCTACTTTTTTTTTAAAGTTAAAGAACCATTTTATAAGCGGACAGAAATATTAATTGATCAGTCTGTGTTACTGAATCAAGAAATCAAATACAAAATCATGTTTTTATTGCGCTACACTTTAATACAATTACAAAATGTGGAGCGATTTGAGGTAAGTGGTATAAACTACAAATTACAGCAAAGAAATTATGACGATATAAAAAATATTATTTTTGAAGTGTAATCCCCTTCATCTTTTCAAAAGGGTGAATGTTTTTGCGTTTTCTGGTTAATTTAAAATATTTTTTGACTATACAATACGGTTACGGTGTTGAGATTTTGTAAAACACGTTCCACTAAAAGCTTAATTTTTTGTCTTAAAATTCTAAAGACTGCATGTCAATTCATAACATAAGACGTAGAAGATACTAGTTGTCAAAACAAAGTCAAAAATGTATCGCTTCGAGATGGTTCAATAATTCGGAACTCTGATACCATGAATGCACACTCACGAGATAATTACCCTTAATTGTAGTTGAAAGTGGTAGAAATGTAATAAATAACAATATAATCAATCGTTGTTTTGAAGAACATCTTGATATTGAATGCTAACATGGATCACATATATATATGTACATATATACCTACTCTCAAGACATGGAGGGCCAAGAGATGAGGTCCTTAATATTCAAGTTATCAGTGTGGAATTATAGGGTCAGATTATTAGACAAATGCTATGTTATTTTCCTCAATAAAACAGTGGGTTAGATAATGCTGGTAAAACAACTATTCTGAAAAAATTTAATGGTGAAGATATTGATACTATTTCTCCTACTCTAGGTTTTAATATAAAGACTTTAGAACATAGAGGGTAAGAAATGACCATGTTTTTTTTCTGTTTGATCTGATTTAAGGAATTCCTGTGATAAAACACAAATTAGGGTGGTTTATTTTCAACAAGACAAATAATAGATTTAAATTAAGTACATTTGCTAAACTCTGTGTTCTACCTGAATTCTCACAATCGGATGGGCTCCTACTATAGAACAGTTCTCTGGATGACAGTTTCAATATGCAGTCGGGATCAGACTCAGCTGGTTTATTGTAAAATCCTAGTCGGCCTATTATGTAGTTAAATAATATTGAAATTTTTATTTACAATATTCACTATTCTGTAGAATCTTAATCATATTATATCGATATCTTTTTCTAATATTTCAGTTTTAAATTAAATGTTTGGGATGTTGGAGGTCAGAGATCATTAAGATCCTATTGGAGAAATTATTTTGAGAGTACAGATGGTTTAATATGGGTTGTGGATAGTGCTGATAGAATGAGACTTCAAGATTGTAAACAAGAATTACATTCTTTATTATTGGAAGAGGTGAGTTGATTGTTAACCAAACAAACTCAGAAAACAATTGTTTTATTTGTCACTTGTGTTAATTTGTTGTCATTTATAAGTCTTTAATTGTACAGGAGGGTTGTATCATAAGGTCTGTCACTGAGGCAACTGGCATGGTTTTGATTCCCTGGTTGTACATGACAATGTGTATGGTCGCCTGTCCAACCTCGTGGATTTTCTCCGGTCCTCTGGTTTCCTCCCACTGCTAAAGACCCCTACACGCAAGCGAATTATTGAAATAAAATTGAACGATATGTTAGACCCGAAATGACCTAGTTTGTGTCGAGTGGACATTAAACCTCATTTCTCTCTCTCTCTCTAATTGTTGAATATGCATGTTTGAAAATTTTTAAATTAGTCGTGAACTAATTTAAGAAATGTGTGAGTTTGTAGTAGCCTATAAATAAAATTTGTTGATAACCGTAACATATTTTACTTGTATTAACTCCATACAAATTGGTTAGTTTTTAGATTAATAACATTATTGCTACTTTAAATCAGTGTTCAATGTTCTCTAATTCCTGATGATCCTATCCCCAACCCTGGAACATAATTAATACAACCCTCAATTTTCATGCCAATCCAATTAAGTCTCATGGACAAATTTAAGATGTTACAAATTAGTGGTTCACGGCCAAAATAATATCCAGTTGAAGAACTATTGCATTGCCACAAGTATACATGAGCTCAAAAGTTAGATACAGTAGATTGGCTTTTAATGATTGAATATGACAAACTGTAGCTGATTGCAGGCCTGATGTTTTGAAGATACATTGTATTTCATGCATATATCCACACCTTAAATAACCATGGGACATCATTGTACATTTTTAGAAGTAGTGTTTCTGTTTATGATCAGTTGTAAAATGCAATTGAAATGGATTTGATATACATTACTGTTATCCTAGCCCTTTTGAAGCTCCTGATTTTTTTATATTTTATATTACAGAGATTGGCTGGATCAACATTACTTGTTTTCGCTAATAAACAAGATTTACCAGGTTCTTTATCTAGTGATGATATCAAAAAGGTAAGATATGGTTTCAATTATATTCCATTGTGTTGTTAATAGATCGAGTCCAGCACCATTAGTTTCTCATAGTATGCGCTTGTTACCTTGTTGCTAGCTCAATAACAATGGACGAGAAAGTTTCTCTTAAATGACTTCTTGTCAGTGGTGAAGGACAGAAGACCTCAGAAAGAAAAGAGTATAGTCACTGAGATGGGACAAAAAATGAGGTTCTGTATGGTGAGAGAGAGAGAAATGGGGATTTAATGTCCACTCGACACAAACTAGGTCATTTCGGGACTGACATATGGATCAATTTTATTTCAATAATTTGCTTGCCCGTTGCGGTCTTTAGTAGTGGGAGAAAACCGAAGAAAAGACGAGGTTTGACAGGTTCAGTATAGTATTTGTAAATTGAAATAAGAGTACCAGTATAATTTAGTGCTGCAGTTCGGGCAAAATTTCCATCATAGTAAACTATGTATCGTGCAGAAGTGTGAGATTTTAAAACTCTTTTTAATTTCATTTCATTTTGTTATTTTCAGATGTTAGATCTAGACAATATTAAAACACATCATTGGAGAATCTTACCATGTAGTGCTGTTACAGGAGAACATTTATTAGAGGGCATAGACTGGACTATAGATGATATCGCTTCCAGGATATTTACTATGGACTGATTTAAAACTTAAAACGGTGTGTTTGATTGGTCAGTACCTGAATTTAACCTGAAAGAGTGTGTTTGATTGGTCTGAATATGCTGTTTAGAGTGTTGGTATGTGTTATTGATATGAGAGAAGATTGGGAGTTCAAACAAATTTGATCAGATGTGGAATCATTGAAATCTGATCTGGATTCCGGTTTACTTGGATACTTTTAGTCAAATGCACCTATTAAGATCAATTTATTAAACTGTGATATTCATTTTGAGAAACTTAAAAATGTGGTATACAGGTCAAAATTCTATGGAATACAATTACTGCTTATTACAAGCGTGACTAGGCTTCTCTAGTCATTATCAAGCAATGATAAAATATGAAAATAAGGAGTATCTCTGGTTGGTCAGCATTAACTATGTATTGTTGTGTAAATGTATATATTGTCTTGTCATATTTTCATATTTTATCATTGCTTGATAATTACTAGAGAAGCCTAGTCGAAACATCGCTCAGTAATAAGCAGTAATTGTATTCCATAGAACTGTGACCTGTATACTCTAGTTCAATTACTAAATGCCATTGAAACAATTTAAAAATGTGGTGTTTATTTACATTACTTCTATATATGTGGAAGAATATTTGATCAATGTTTGTGTCATATAGACAGTTTCTGTTTTAAGGCTGTTTATGCTACATGCATAAGGCTCTCCTCTATTTATTCTTTAACCCTTACCGATTTCGTTATTGAAGTTGAAGATCACAGTCGGCAAGCCTTAACTACAAGCTGAATTGCATCTATACTATTCGTTTAATTTCCATTGTCCAGTAATTTTTTTGTTTTTTGTTTATATTTCATTTATTATTCTTACGTCAATTAAATTAAATCACAAATATGGTATTTAACCTGGTTGTTTTGTTTTAATCTTCTAAATTTTTGCCAATTTTTAGCCCTAAATTTAAATAAGGGCATGTTTATTGGCTTTGGTGCATTGAGGATTCAAACAGGTGTATATTTGAACTAAAAACATATTCAAACTAATTTGTTTATCAAAAGTTTGTTTCAAACCCCTCTCATTAACTATTTTAATGGCAAGAAAATTACCCCACGCTGCAAGAATCTATTTGAATTGAAGCACCCTTGTTTGACACATGTCTTGATTGAGGGAGAATCCATTATCAGCTTGTATTTGTTATTAGTCGCTGTCCATTTATAATAAAATCGAACCCTAAGTCAATGCTGATTCTACGTTTAAGTCTCTCAATGTTCTCACAGCTGCTAGCTATTGGATTAACACCTACAAGGTGTTCCTTTCGTCACTTGACGAAAGTGACACCCTTACATTTTGGTCCTGTTGGTGCCCCATGGCTGTTTCTTGTATAGTGCTACTTCCACACTACAAAGATCTCCTTTCGTCACTTTAGCGGACAGACTTACATTTTTGTCCTGTTGGCGCACCATGGTTGTTTCTTGTATAGTGCTACTTGCACACTTAAAGTATGATATATGCTCTTGATACACACAGTTTCAAATTAAATATATCGTATATATATTTCAAGTCTGGATTTAAAACGCTCAATAGAAGTAGCACTTTTGACGAATACTGTACGATTGTTCAAGTTTGATGGAGCAAGAAAACTAAAAGCTCTTGCACCAAAATTTTCATTTTCTCACATGAGTGTAAATTCCACAAAGGCTCATAACTTTGAATTAGGGGGTGCTAGGTTATTAACATATTGATAGGTCAGTGAAAGTATCTTGAAATCAACCCTTTTCCTGTATACACAGTTAGTGTAAAGAGTTTAATATTGGTGTTACATGGGATGTCACCTTGAGTTACCATCCGAGCCACAGTGTTTTTGACATTTTTGTATCTTTTGCAATATATACAAAATATGGCATACTTTTAATGGAAATAACTAACCTATAAATACTTTGGTGGAGATGCATCTTTAATCACCATTTCTAAATTATATCAGTTGCTAAGACAAGTAACAAGATGTTTATAATTTATTTCCAATCGTACACATCACCATAGAATTTACATATTCAGTTAATGTTATTGAGTGTGACAAATTGTAAATTTATGATGTAAAATGAAAATATGACGATACGTAACCGACCGTTAAGATGAAATTTTGTGGCCTGATGTGGCTATCCATCACTGACTACACGGAGCAGGTAACTGATGTTTTGATGCTAAATCCCTGAGTTTACCCCCCCAAATCAGTAAAAAAAGAACCAAGGCTAATTTGCATATTACGAATGAAGCAACATATTTTTTCTTGTTAATAATAGCTTCTTAGATTTCCTGGATACCGATAATATATTGGTATAATGAAATCTTATTTGTACGACGCCATGAACAATGCCGTGACAAAACTCATTGTGTGCCTTTATTTGGTTACTAATTAGAATATATGACCCCATTCATTAAGATTTTTAATATGGTGTATAGGGGAGGATTCCTGAATGAATGCAAGTGTAATTGTTTCTGTTGCAATTTGTGGTAGGTCAAGCCCTAAAATTGACTGTTTAACAATTAAACCACAATCTAGTTTCAGTCTGTTAGTTTTAAAGCTAGTACAGTATTATCCAAACAACCAACAACTATTTCTGTTAATCCATCATTATCTATATCACATGTATCAATCGTATTAATCCAATCAGACATTTCATATTCACAATATACCTACAATAAAACAAAAGATAAATTATCAAATTAATAACGTAGAGAGAGAGAGAAATGGGGTTTAACGTCCACTCGACACAAACTAGGTCATTTCGGGACTAACATGGTTTAATTCTTTTATTTCAATAATTAGCTTGCACGTAGGGGTCTTTAGCTGTGGGAGGAAACCGGAGGAAACCGGAGGACCCGGAGAAAACCCATGAGATTGGACAGGCGACCCTACTCCTTGTCACATACAACCTGGGAATCGAAACAACGCCAGTTGACTCAATGGCAGGCCTTATGATACAGCGCGCACATGCTAACCATTCGGCCATCCACATCCCAAATTAATAACAAGATTTCAGCTTCTCTATATCTATCGGGTTAAACTTGACAACCAGTTAATCTGATTAAAACACAGATCCTATTTCATTTCGTTTTTTATAGTTCAAAATTTTGTTTTACATGTCTCTACTACACTAGGATCTGGAAGAATTGTTATCATTGATGTGTGAGGGATTAGTCAATGAAATGATCTTTTGGCGTGAGGTGTACGGAACTGTGGGCAATCCACTAAAAACATCACTGTTTTAAGAATTAGTAATACTGGTATAATTCTAAAACCTACCTTGCCATCTTGAAAAACTAGTAATGAATTAATATGACCACAACATAGTAGATAATCTGTTTCTTTATCTGGCATCTTTAATACAGACAACTCTGTTATAGGACATTTACAATTAGCAAATTCATCAAGAGTTATCTATAAAAAAAATAAAACATTTTTTTATTGAGCTACTTCTCTTCTACAAATATGGGCTGACAAGGAAAGCTGTCTAGTCGTTCGGATGGGACGAAAAACCGAGGTCCCGTGTACACATTGGCGTGCACGTAAAAGATCCCTTGGCAGTTGGAATTCGATATAAGAGTAGGCCGTAGTGCCGCTGTCCGGGCAAAATTTCCCTCATAGCACACTGTATGGCGTATGCCCGTCTTCATAAGCCCAGGTTACAAGCAGAACAGTAGAACGTTAAACTCCATTTCATTTCATTTCATTTCTACAAATATATCGTAAAACATGTCTGTGTGGAAAACATCTGTAACTTTGGAATGAGTAAAAGTATAGTCTACAGGTTTCGTACACATTCCAATGAATATGTCCTATTTTAAAGTACATTTCTGTCAGAGAGAGAGAGATAGAGACATTTGCGTATGAGGGTCCTTAGCAGTAGGAACACACCAGAGGATGGGGAGAAAAATAAAAGAGATTAGGCAGGCGTCCCTACTCCTCGTCATGTAAAAATAGGGAATCAAAACCACGCCAATGGACTGAATAACAGACCTTGTGATCTAAAGTGCTAGACCATTCAGCAACACAACCCTCCCTTCAGTCAAAATGACTAAACCACTTTGATTTAGGTAAAAAAAATAAAACTATAAATTTCAGGTGTTTTGAAAAATGTGTATGGTCCTTTACATGCAACCAACCCAAATAGTAGCCGTTGTTTATTTTTCAATATCTTCGCTATCCACGCTTTCCAAGTCAATGTCTTTAAAGTACAGTTCAGTCAAAATGACTAAACTGTCTTGATTTGGGTAATAAGGTGAAACCTTCATCCTTCATTATGAATTAAAATACTTACTGAAAAATTATGTAGAATATAAACCGCTCCTGTTCTAGAACCAAGAGCTACTTGTTGAGATATTTTTGATGTAATTGATGTGTTGATACCAGTAGAAGATGGTGTCTGAACTCCTAATTTACTACTATTAATAAATCTTCCTGCACACATCTAAAATAATAGTTACATATATGTCAATTTCAAAATAAGATTGTTTTAATTTGCTAATAATCTGTGACAGTATCTTCAATATCTCAACAGAAAGAAAGGTGTAAATGGGGCGGGAGAGAAAGAAATAGGGTTTAACGTTCACTCAACACAACTAGGTCATTATGGGACTAACACATGGTTCAATTTGATTTCAATAATTTGATTGTGTGTAGGGGTCTTTAGCTGTGGGAGCAAATCGGAGGACCTGGAGAAAACCCACGAGGTTGGACAGACAACTCTACTCCTTGTCACTTACAACGTATAAAGTGTTGACGAAATGTTACTCCTATTCCTAAGGATATGATGTATGTAATGAAATGAAATGGGGTTTAACATCCTACTGTTCTGCTTCGAACTGGGCTAAAAAAAAGACAGACATACAGTGTGCTATGAGGTAAATTTTGCCCGGACAGCAGCACTACGGCCTACTCTTATATCAAATTCCAACTGCCCAGGGATCTTTCACGTGTAAACAATATGTACATGGGACCTTGTTTTTTTTATCCTATCCGAACGACTAGACCAGCTGTCCTGCAACACTGACAAGGGTAACCAAGCCGTAAGATCTATGTACTTACTGCTGTTATAATAGCTGGTGATTTTAATGTCATGACTATTGTACCCTGATTGATAACATGTAACATACTAGCGCTATCAGCAACTAGTAAATATGTAGATATAACACCACATTGATCTGACAAATCAACCACTAACATACTTGTTATTGTCACTAATTTACTCGGATCCTGAAAAAAAGGGAGAGAAAATTAATTTAGAAGAATATAAATCGTGAAGATCAACAAGAAATCTCTCAAAATATAATTAAAGCAAATTAGTTCAGAAGAATAAAATTCAAACAAGTTCAATAAGAAATTGCTTAAAATATAAATAGAGAGCAGGGATCGAAACCACGCCACTTGACTCAATGACAGATACACATTAACCATTCGAACACCCTACTTCAGAGCAGTACTTTTGCTTAGAGCATATTACTGAATATTACAAATTCTAATTGCTCTGTGAAAATAATGCGGACAATCCTTGTTAATAATTTTTATATAAAACTATTGACACATAGTTTATGTACTTACACTTTGATTAGTGGTATGGACATCATTAAAATTGATTCTCCATAATTCTGAAGCTGGAAGTGAGGCTGTAATAACACCGGTATCTGTACCAGTTATAATTTGACTACAACCGGCTGAAAATATAAGATACCTACAATTATATATCATTTACATATCAATATACCTACAATTATATATCATTTACACATCGATATACCTACAATTATATATCATTTACATATCAATATACCTACAATTATATATCATTTACACATCGATATACCTACAATTATATATCATTTACATATCAATACACCTACAATTATATATCATTTATACATCAATATACCTACAATTATATATTATTTACATATACTAGTTATATTACCCTTAGTTAATCACATACTGTTGCATCCTATTAAAACCTCAATCGAAGCAGTTTGGTATAATGTGATAAACAACATGGCTCCAGCCAAGATGCCAATAAGAGAGAGATATGGGGTTTAGTGTCCACTCGACACAAACTAGGTCATTTTGGGACTAACATATGGTTCAATATTATTTCAATAATTGTCTTGCGCATAGGGGTCTTCCGCAGTGGGAGGAAACCGGAGAAAACCAATGGGATTGGACAGGCGACCTTACTCCTTATCACATACAACCGTGGCCATCGAAACCCCGCCAGTTGACTCAATGACAGACCTTATAATACAGTACGCACGTGCTAACCATTCAGCCACATGCCAATGAAAACAAAACAATCCCATCAAACAATATATTCTCATTTCTCAAAATCCAGATACAGGGTCTTTGCACCTGGAATTGGGGAACAGGTATCTATCTACCTGGTCCAATAATTTTTCTTGTGTACTTACTTGAATCTTGTAGAACTTGAAGTGAATTAATACAGTCTGTTGATATAGTTTGTCGACTGAGAATCTGTTTGTTACAGAAGACTGTTAACAGACCCTGTGAATCAGCTACCAATAAATCGTTATGATAAAACTTGGTTATATCATATATACACATAGTCTGTATAGGTCCACCTTTACTCTCTAAAACAACCTGAAATACAAAGTTAAAATGTTGGTCAATTAGCTTAGTGTTTGTTCTCAAACCGAGATAAATGTAGACAGACAGCATAAATTTAGTATGGCAACAAGTCTGACAAGACTGTATTTAAAGGAAAAGTTTTGCTTTGAGAATATTATATATAAATGGTTATCAGCCCATACCTATTTCTTCTGGAATTCCTAATAAAATTTTGCTTCTTAGGGAAAGAAATAATTTAAAAACAAAAAACTGTTTGGTTGCTCACAGAGATCTGTGGCTATTTAATTATCAAAACCCAGAACTAAAAATTGATTTGGCCTCACACTGGCATATTATATTAAATACCTGTGGTTTTGATGGACTACCTGTAATAGGTAAATCATATATTCTAATGTTACCATCTTCTCCACCAACAACCAGACTTGATCCCGTTTGTCTATTACAGTAAGAAAAAAGACAGAAAACCAACATTAAAACCCATACAGTACTATTGAACTGTAAAATCTAGAAGGTATCACACAACCTTTTTTTTCTAAATTGATAGAATCAAAATTAAGTTATTTTCAATCACAAATAACAAATGAAATGGGGTTTAATGTGCCGTAAGGAAAACTTTACCCGGACAGAAGGGAGAGAGAGAGTAATGGGGTTTAACGTCTACTCGACACAAACTAGGTCATTTCGGGACTAACACATGGTTCAATTTTATTTCAATAATTCGCTTGCGCGTAGGGGTCTTTAGCAGTGGGAGGAAACCGGAGGACCCGGAGAAAACCCACGAGGTTGGACAGACGACCCTACTCCTTGTCCATACAACCATTCGGCCATCCAACACCCCCCCCCCCCCCCGGACAGAAGGACTATAACCTACTCTTTTTCGATATTCCATGGTTTTCCATACCATCCAAACAACTCGTCACAGTCCGTGACCGACCATCCATACCACAAATAAAAAACTGGGAAACGACTGGTCTTATTGATCAAATATAATCAAGATTATAAGTAATTTTGGTTATAATCCTTTCAAATACCAATATTGCTAAAAAAAAATCTGGAGCAGTTTCTGTCCATAACACTAGGCTACAAACTCACTTGAACTGTGCAATTCAGATAATGCTGGCATTTGATAGGTTCTAACATTTAGATTAGACCAATAACCGCTTTGACAGTACGATTGATTGCAATGGTAAACGAACAAAAGTGCATTTTATTATGTATGAGGTGAATTGCTCACCGGCGTAACTTACGGTAGTAGGCTGGCTACGGTACCAAGTCCGGAATATGACTATTGTGATAAAATGGATGGAAGCTCACCCATATTTGAAAGGACAGATTATCTCTCTGGAAACGAACCCTACTGTGTCCCACCCTCCATATACAAGCTAAAAGACATATTAAACTGATATCCACCCACGAAATGACGAATTAAAAGACGAGAGAAGTGGACTGGAGTGGAAGAGTTACCGGTACGTTACATTCGATATTCTTTTGCTGACAGACCAATTTTCCAAAGATTATATGTACCTGAATATGGTGCCTAGTCGTATACAATTAAACCTGTCTTTAGCTGTAAAACTCCATAGTTTCGTTAGGGTTTTACTGGTAATAAGTTGATGATTGTTTTGAAGTTTCATGTTCGTATTTTTCTTACATGTTTTTGTTGACAACACCAATCGAATCTTTAATTAAGAAGATCTTTGAAGAAGGGAGTCAACTCATCAAATGGGAGATAACTCAGTACAGGTGTTTGGAGGCAGACCACCATTAATTTCCCCATTGACTTCAATGTTAATTCTGGCCTCTTTGCCCACCTCCAACTTTTCCCCAAATTTTCGTTGGGCTGAATGCTTTTCACTACAGACAGAGGAACAAATGGTCATGTCCTTGCACTAAAATTTGTATGAGGTTGACCACCAAAATTTTGAGATACACAAACTTGAAGAAGCATACTAAAAACATGTAACTACTTGCCGTACATATCGCCGTAGCTAACCTGATAACCCTCTTATCCTTCCGCCTCAAAATCATGAATATTTACCAAAACCTGGCAGAAAATGTTAATTCAAACCCTCTTCGTCCATTCTAGACCAAAAAATCAACAAAAATGGGCATGCAAAAGGGGAGAAAAGAGAGAGAGAATTGCTATAAATAGACGAACTACAATTCGTGGGTACCGAATGGTGAAATTTAATGGTGGTCTGCCTCCGTTTACGGACTTGCTCCATTCTTACAATTAAATACCACACTAATTAAAATTGTTCAACATATTTAATACACGATTTAAACTATCACAGATATAAATGTTTTATGAAATAATAAATATTTTCATAAAGTATAACAAAAACTCAAAAGTAATATAGGTCATATCACACAAAACTCAAATAAATAAATGTATATTTTATCAAAATAAATTAAAATGTTTTGGATGGAATACTTTTATTAAACGCGACACAAGTAATATAGGTCATATCACACAAAACTCAAATAAATAAATGTATATTTTATCAAAATAAATTAAAATGTTTTGGATGGAATACTTTTATTAAACGCGACACAAGGATTAAAATTTAAAATCATATTACATTGTTTTTCTAAGATCTCGATATATACACAATAAGATTTTTCTATCATCAATGTAATCAACGATTACTGCCTGGAGAAAATCCTATTTATCTTTGGACGGATATATTACAAATTATATTAACTGATAATACTGGTAATAATAAAATCAAAGGAAAAATAAAATAAAACAAAAATAATTGTATTATTAAACAGAGTTTACAGTATTATATTGACTAGTTTTTATTCAGCCATTTCAGTGAACATAATGAAATAATTTTATCAGCATATAAAAAAAAGCTAGAATATATAATAACAGCAGTCATGAATAAACCCTAATCAACAAATACAAAGTATTTCATTTATAAACTACACATGAGAACAAATATCAATTTGTCATATAAGATATTTGAAAAAACAAAAAACACACAATTTTGTCTGATACAAGACTTGCATAAACGATGTCAATATAAATTTATAATACCACAATTCGACCCCTATAGACAGGGCCTCATTAAAACTGATGGGCTTCCATGTTTATTTAGAGCCTATTTAACACATAGACACTCAACAAGCAATTTGTGTGTAAATTTTCATCTAGAAAATATGGATCCCTTTTTAAAACTCCCTGTTAACACTGGGAATTTAAATGTGGCTCTTTCCATTGGGTCTGTCTATTGGTGGAGATTCAATTAATCAAGTTCAGTGTTCAGCAGAGCTTCAACAGTCTGGATCGAGCCTACTTTGTTCATGACTAAATCAAAGCTCCTGTGACTACATATCAACTCTCCTTTGAAACTACATGTTAGTAGCTT
Organism: Patella vulgata; assembly: GCF_932274485.2. Classification (NCBI taxonomy): domain Eukaryota; kingdom Metazoa; phylum Mollusca; class Gastropoda; family Patellidae; genus Patella; species Patella vulgata. The sequence continues at coordinate 11,442,078 of NC_065883.2, forward strand.
CTACCAATGCTAGCAATACTACTATAAACAATATGTTCAGAATCACCTCTAAATTTTCCAAGAAAACTTTCGATTTCTAATGTCAAGAAAAAAAAAACAACCTAAAAGATAATTTAAAAAATTGAGCAAGTTTTTATCAACACAGATGGTATATCAGTTTACAGAAGAAGTGTATACAACTGTTTAGGGATGTAAACGTAAACTTTTAATCAACTCTTCTTGTTTCTCTGTGGTTTCTTGAAGCTGTAAACAATTAGGTAAATTATTAAGTTATTATTTTAATTGGTTATAAGTTTATCCAAGTTATTAGAAAATCATGATAAATTTGATATAAAGAAATAGAAATTTAAGTAACCCTGGGTTGTGTAAGCACGATCTAAGACATCAAACTTAGGACATCCTGGTTAGTGAGCCAATGGCGTCAACACCTGTCTTGCACGTTTTAGGAGCGCTTTCGCTCCTGCTCCTCTCAATGCACCTTGACTTTCCTTCGCGGGAGTCAATGAAGACTCCTGCAAATTAGCTAAATCACTCTCCTAAATATTGAGATTAATACACTACTTTCAGTTTTTGTTTATTTTTAAACTGCTACATTCCAGCTATCAGTTTCAAGGATAATAATTCTGATGTTACCATATTCATCAAATATTAAACAAGACTAAAGCATAAATACAATTTGGCTCTCCTTAATTCAAGAAAATGTAGAATAACTTTTGCAATATAATTAAGAAGAGTTTTTTTTACGGGAGCTTTTTTCTCATTTTTGAAATTGGCAGGAGCTTTTTATGGCTCCCGCACAATTTTATAAACTTGAAGGCTTGCATTGCAACCCCATACTCACTGCTCCGCCCTGACTCCCATATAACCATCCTGTCATTATCTAGTAAAGATTGTCTTAGTTATATATTTAAATAATAAGCAGTCAGTCATTTTAGATGAGAGTAGCATACTGCAGATCACATTAATTTCAATACATATTTATATCACCCTCTTCAGATCACATTCATTTCATGATGCATTAATTTCTTGTCTGTTAGTATCAAAGCCTAATGAGGACATAAGTGGTGCATTTACTCATTCATCCCTTTATTAATTCCTTCCTTCATTTAATGACCAATGTGTTGTTATTGGTGGTGCTCGATTCACAGTCCAGAATGTCCTGAATTGACAGAATTGCAATGGAGTGACGCAGAATTCAGTCCTTTCACAGTTCTGTCATTCCCGACATCAGAGGTGGTATGAGTAGAATCGTGATGTAATTAAACACAACGTATATGTTTCGGCTGCTTGGTTTGTTGATATATTTAATTATCCAGTCACTTAGCCTGAAATACCCCTTTTCACTCGATTGTCACTATTTTTAGGATTGAGAGAATTCGTTCCCGGAACGTTCAATCGAGTACCCCCTTAATAACTTATTTAAATTTCAATATATTTCTTTAAATACCAACTATACCTGAAGCCATTAATCTTGTATGACTGCAACAAATGAAATGAAATTTTCCCCGAACGATTGCAAGGGATCTTTTACGTGCACCTTGGTTTATTATCCCATCCGAACAACTATACAGCTGTTCTTGGGGAACCATCCCGGAAAATCTGATGACTGCAACACATCGGGCATTATATGAAGAAAATAATTAATAATGCACGAATTATATCCCCATTACAAAAGTCCCTCCCTGATCGTGTTTTTTTTTATCTTACAGTAAAAAATTCAGATAACAGTTTATTATTAGAGTATATATTACCAGTTTATTTTCTTCTAAAAGTTTATCTACTTTAGCTCGGAGTTGAGCAATTAATATATCTTTATCAGCAGTTGTTCTACCATATATCTAAAATTATAAATCAGTAAAAAATAGATTTAGAATCATAATCAAAAAGTCATATTGTTCATAGAGTTCGACGTCCGGTTTCAACAAGAGTTTCCTTGGAAACTTGCCACTTCAGAAGCCCTCAGTCATGTTTGTGAGGCTAGTCCAACATAGGGTGAGAATGGGATTGCAAGAAAGGATATTTGTAACTTACATTCCCTGCTAAATAATCATATCTGATATTTATATCAGAGTAAGTCACACAGATATAACTTAAAAATTTGACTTTTTATTTCGGAGTATATCTCATAGATCGTTTAAGATATCTTTGAGAAACTTTGTACACACATAAACCTATTATAGTATTTGTGCCTTTTGACAATTAGAAATTTCTCAGATTTGATCATTTCTTAGTTTTCATGGAAATAAAATAGAGAGAGAGAGAGAGAGAGAGAGAGAGAGAGAGAGAGAGAGGATTTAACATCCACTGACACAAACTAGGTCATTTCAGGACTAACTCATGGTTCAATTTTATTTCAATAATTCACTTGCGCGTTGGGGTCTTTAGTAGTGGGAGGAAACTGGAGGACCCAGGAAAAACCCATGAGGTTGGACAGGCAACCCTACTCCTTGTCATGTACAACTGGGGAATCGAAACCCTGCCAGCTGACTCAATGACAGACCTTATGATACAGCGCGCACATGCTAACCATTCGGCCATCCAACCTCCCCGAAATAAATTAGACTTATATTTTAATGTATGCTTACCTCTTTTTCATCTTTCTCTGAAACTGGACTTAGATTACCAATTTCTAATAGATTACTTTCTTTACTGGGTATACGAATAATAGCAGCTTCTTGAAGCTCCTGAAACATGTACAAAATTAATTAGATACTTTTATACTGTTATACTTTGGAAAAAATATCAGATATACTTTAGTTTAAATATGCAAGACATACAATCTGGGTGAGGATTTTCTAGCCAGTTTTCCCATCTCAGTGGTGCAGGATAAAGAGAGAGAGAGAGAGAGAAATGGGGTTTAACGTCCACTCGACACAAACTAGGTCATTTCGGGACTAACATATGGTTTAATTTTTATTTCAATAATTCGCTTGCGCGTAGGGGTCTTTAGCAGTGGGAGGAAACCGGAGGACCCGGAGAAAACCCACGAGTTTGGACAGGCGACCCTACTCCTTGTCACGTACAACCAGGGATTCGAAACCGGTGCAGGATAAATGGCCCGGCAAGATAAACTGCCTCATAATATCGATGGCCCAGATGAAAAAAAAAAAACAGAGGTAAATTTATATCATTTCGTAGCATGTTAAAAATCCCTTGGCAGTAGAAAATTGAAATAAAGAGTAGGTTGTAACGTCGCTGCCTAGACAAAAGTTTCATCATGTCACACTGAATGGCATATTTGTTTCTTCGTTAGCCTGGTTGATGCATAAAATTAAGATGTTGAATCCAATTGTATTTTGTTTACTTACTGCTTCTAGCCATGGTGGTATAGAACTTTCATCTCTATTACCCGAAGAAGGTCGTGAATTGGGTGGAGATGCTGCGTTACTGGAATCAGACGTGAACGGAAGATCTTCACTACAAGCCGGTGATATTGGTTGACTTCCTTCAACAAAAGCACTGTCTTCTGGTACAGTTTCAAACGGAACTCGAGCCGCTGTAATAGTTTAAAATACATGTACACAAAATAACATGCTGTCAAAGGATCTTTCATTTGCAATTTCTATGAGAATACTGAACATCCAGAGGTGTTTATGAGGCCAAGGACCCGGGGAAAACCCATGAGGTTGGACAGTTGACCCTACTCCTTGTCACGTACAAGTGGGAAATCTAAATAATGGCAAACCATTAAACCACTCAACCCCCATCATGAAAACCAAGGAAGTGTATGAAATATTAAAGATGGGTTCCCGCGTAGAAACTGGGTGATTTAATGGAATATATGGACTAAAAACATATTCAAACTAATTAATTTGTCATAATTATGCTTCAAATCCTTCTCAAACATTGTAATTGCGAAGGAATGCCCTGCTATTAAAATTCGATCAAACCAGGTCATGTTTACATCACGTCTTGCAAATCAGAGGAGAATTCATTGCATACATAAGACGTTGTTGTCTTTAATCGCTTACTATTTATTACAAATATCGAATCCTTATTAAATTCTCGGATTATCCACTACCCGCGTCTTTTTCCGTCATTTTTATCTCTGAAAGTGTTGTACGTCTAACTCTTCATAAAGTTTATCAACTTGTACATCAAGCACTCAATGTTCGAGTTTGACCTTTGACATCAAGGGTGGAGAAACTCTTAATCGTCGGGCTGTTGATTAGGGGAACCCTTACATTTTTGTCCTGTATACGCTCCATGAGTGTTTTTCGGGGAATCCAGTATTTTTCTAGTAAGATTGGATATCTCTACTTTCCACATATACCAAAATTACCATACTTTTATTGGAAATAACCACCCGATAAATACTTTTCTGGGAACCCATCTTTAAGCCTGCTGTCCAGGCAAAATTTTCCTGCTTTGAACTGTGCACATATCTACAGAATTGTTTAATTTGTAGTTTAAGAGTGAGAATAAAATTGCATTTTGAAATCCATATAGTATGGTAACTAAGAAATATCATTTCTGATAAAATATGGGTTAAGGTCAACTTAAGGAGATAATTCAAGATGTTTTCTATATACACCTATAGCTTTTACGAAATAAAATGTGAGCTATCTGTCATTAGTACATCAAGTCTATCAAATATCAAAATATCTTCACTATTTCTCTACACATCTAACTTGAAAAAACATGCATGAAATGAATTGATCGACTGTTGAAACACTAAATCAGTCTAACCACTCTAAAGAAAATTCAAATGAAGGTAGCTACCCACTTAACAAAACAAATCAATTTTAATTCAATTGACCAAAATCAAAGAGGTCTAGGCATTTTAAGAGTTTTCATTTATATTGAAACACATCTACAATGTAAATATTCACAATGCAACAGACATTTAGGGCCACAGAAGTTTTTTTTAACCTTAAAACTTATAAAAACCCTAAGCAGTTAACACGTTTTTTAACCTATGAGGCTGATACGTACACAGCATAATGACCCAATGGACATTTAGAAACATCAACATAAACCTTGTGTATACATTCAGAAACATGCATATATTCTAAAGCTCAATCATCATGCTTTAGTCATTCCTAAATTTAAAATAACAGAAAATATACAAATGTTATTTACGATTATAGTTCTCATGCATAAATAATCAAATATAACAAGAGTGGCAGAGTTAGTAAATTCATTCAACATTCACAAAAGTTACAAAATATTATTAAGAAATAGTGGTCTGAATCCTAAGAGCATTGTGATAAAATAAGTTATTTCCCTTTATTAAAAAAAAGGGCCTTGAGCCTAGAATGATTATGGGATAGAGTGAAATGTAAGATGAATGTTTAAAGAAAACAATCCTTTCCTGTCATCTATATCCTCCTAAACCACAATTTATCATAAACTCCTCCTTCATTTAAGCACTACTTCAACAGCCAAACCGAAACTATGCTTTAGGTATGCATTTCAAGCAGCAGCATTCTTCTTGAGGCTTAGCTCATGAATCTTTGCAGCAGCATATTTTATTGTTGAGAACATTAAACAATATTTTAAGTAGGACTGACATATATGACACTTAAAGAACAAAATGTTAGGCATGAATATCTTGCAAGCAACAAAACAACATGGCATGTATGAACATCTAACTAATATCTTACCTTTAGGACTGTTTAATAAATTATCTAAATATTATAGAGATAATGAGAAGAAATCATACTAAACTATTAATATAGATACACACACGTATTTATGCTGCATTTGAAACCAATATTGAAATTTTAAAGAGGAGTTATGTGAGAGCTAAATTTGCCTATTGACTGGTATTTATCTGGCTTCAAATGTAATATGTTTTCTTATAATCAACTCTCTAACCTTCAGATGGCTTAGATATTGAGTGGATTAGATGGCCAGATAAATTAGGATGAAGCTAAAAACCGTCAGTCTTTGAAAAAAAAATTGTTATGCCAATATAAGGCAACCCAAAATGTCACTGAATGACATAATTTTAAAATGTATGTGCTCAATTAAGAAAGGTTTTACTAGTATTTTCAATAAACTCAGTTGGAATTTCAGCACTGTTGGTTAATCTGACTACTTTTGTCATTCATCTTTTCATTTCTGTTTTTCTTCTCTTTTATCCTAGTTAGGGATATGGTGTCTGTAGGTTCATGGCTAGGGTTAGCCATCAGTGGGAGGGGGCCACAGGGTTAGGGTTAGGGCCGCCTAAAAAAGTAGTCAGATCAGCCAACAATGCCGGAATTTCTAATGATTTAGGAAATATAAAATATGTATCAAATAATTCTGACAGGTTTCATACTTAAAAGATTTCAAATGCAGCATAAGAGATACTGTAAAACAAGAAATTGATAGATTAAACATACATTATGCAAGAGCTAAATCTGTCAATTGCAGGTCTTTTTTTTAGGCCTGAAATGTTATCTAAATTATTAATTAGTCATTAATTAACTTATCCAGACCATAATCAAATCTAGATGGCATCTCTAGCCTGCGATCTTTAGTGGATTATGAGCAGATTTACTGCATAACTTTCCGTCACGATTTAACGATTAAATAGATAATCAAGACTATGCTGTTTATCGTACTGACTTTAGTGATGATGATCGAGGCTAGGCGGAAATTTCAATCGCTTAGTTCTTGGTTCATATTGGATCAATTTGAATGAAATTTTCAGTAAATTGCCTTTACATTATCTAGTTTTTAACTATTATAGTGAGAACTGCCAACTCGTTATCAAATCTCCCATAATGTATCTTTAACTTCACCAATCACATTAATTTCAATACTAATTTCTGTTTTTAAAATATCTTGTTTCACAGTAGAGAGCAACAGATAAAATAAAAACATAAAAAAAGACCCCAAAACAACATATTTTAAAGCTGTCAATCGTCATTTAAGGGATTTTGGGATCTACCATATCGTGAAAGTTAAATTTCCAAAAGGAATATCAGTCGCAATATTCAGCAGATTATATAATCAAACCAATGCCACCTAAAAGTGTAAGTAAAACCTATAAGGACTGGGTAAAATCTAATTGAATCCTACAGTAGATATTTTTGTTTTGTTTTCTTGATGAAAATGTTAAATAATCAGTTTAGCATGGATTAAATTGTAAAAATTCAATACTATCCAAATGACAACCAGCAGCTTTATTAAACTTAATCTTGATCTAATAAAGACTTTTAGAAATTCTCAAAATTTTGGATATATTTCTACAATCTGATCAAAGAGCAAACAAAGGCTGTGCAAAAAAGGTTATCAGGGCGATCTTCGGTTGCATGGATTTTCGCACTATAGTTCAACCTGTGGTCGTGACCAGCCATACCATACAATAGAGCATGGTCGGGATAGTTCAGACAGTAGTCACAACCATAGTCTACATCCGAAGGTCGCCCATAAAGCACTGTGCTCTAATGGACTATGTCTTTTTAAAAACTTCATTATTCCCTCTCCAAATAAAGAAATTAGCTTAAGAAATAGCTTTACAGGAAAAAACTGAAAGGCAACCAGAAATATAAAATTATATCATAGGATTTTTAAAACTTACATTTTGGTGAAGAAACTCTTGGTTTTAGAGTTTTCTGATTCAGTACTTTTTCTGAAAGAAATCCGATTTAGAAGTTTCAAAATAAAATAGAAAAACAGTCTTATTATTAATAACTGTACGTTCATATTTCCATAAGTAACTTTATAAAACTTTTCTGGTTGAAACTGGTAGTGTACTCTAGGCTCAATTATCAAGTACACAACCCTGATTAATGATAATGACAATAAAAGACATTAGATAAACACATATCCTATAAAACAGCATGAATAAACAGGTGATGAGGTAAAAGTGAGGTTTGTGAGAAATCATTTATCCCAGTGACAAAATAAAAACAAATAAAATCCTCTGAGAGCCAGATTATTTTTTTTTTGTATGGTGTAATTGTCTTACCTGCTATAATAATAGTATTCCAGTGATGCGATGATAAATATGGTACAACATGTAAAGATCCGAAGATGGGACGAGGTAAAGACGTACATTTGGTACTGGTCTTTTTACCCTGTTCTTTAAAGATGGCACCCAACTTGCCATTCTCACCATTTCCCCATGAATATAACTGACTATCTGGAAGATATAATAACATTTTATAAAGCTAGAATGTATTTATAAACATAACCAGGTGAAGCAGGAGATGTTGGCCCTTTCAAGATCCAGAAACAGGTGAAGCAAGATATGTTGGCCTTTCAAGATCCATAAACAAAGAGATGCAGGTGACAAAGCTAGGCAAGGAGAGAGAGAAATGGGGTTTATCATCCACTCTACACAAACTAACATATGGTTTCGGGTCTAACATATGGTTCAATTTTATTTCAATAATTTGCTTGTGTGTAGGGTTTTTTGCACGGGTTAAACCATTCCGCCACCCAACCTCCATTGTTAGGTGAGGGGTCATGGTTAGTGATTTTACATGTAAAAATTATAAATCTAACTATGTTTTTTTATCTTTAATTTAAAGATGTCTTCCCATGTACAAACTGTACACGATTTGAAGATGTATTTGAAAAGTAAAAGATATTCAAACTAATTCATATATGAATGTCTTTCAGGGAATCCAGTATTTTTCTGGTAAGATTGAATGTCTCTCTACTTTCCCTATATACCAAATATGCCATGTTTTTAATGGAAATAACTACCCTGTAAATATTTAGTGGGAATGTATCTTTAATAACAGATAATGTTTCTAAAAAGTTGAACATATCAGAAATATTACCATCAGTAGCTGCTACAGTAAAACCATCTCCACATGAAACTTTTTCTACCTTTTTACTGACTAGAACACCACCGACACGATTTAATGTACTTCTCTTCTTATAATCTCCTAGTCCCAACTGACCGTATCTATTACAACCAAACGTATACAAACAACCATAAACTATTAAAAAAAAATATATATAAAAACATCCATAAAATATACAAAAAAAAACATAAACTATACAAACAAATTATAAAGACAACCATAAAATATACAACAAAAAAATATATAAAAACAACCATAAACTATACAAATGAAATGAAATGGGGTTTAACGTCCTACTTTTCTGCTTCGAACTGGGCTAATGAAGACGGGTATAAACTTGACACAAACCAGATCATTTTGGGACTAACACATGGTTAAATTTTATTTCAATAATTCGCTTGCATGTACGGGTCTTTAACGTGGGAGGAAACCAGAGGACCCGGAGAAAACCTGTGAGGTTGCACAGGCGACCCTATTCCTTGTCACATACAAGCAGGGAATCGAAACCACGCTACTTGACTCAATGACAGACCTTATGATGCAATGCGTGCTAACCATTCGGATCCCCCCCGCCTTTTATCTTAAATAGAATCAGGACCTCAATCGATGGCACGGTGAGTATGGTGCTTTTTCACTAATCAGGAATTCTTAGCTTCACTCTCAGTGTTCCTCAAAATTTTCTAGCTAGATTTCCCCTTATCACTGGTGCAGGATAGAGGGCCTAGCAAGGAAAGGAGTTTAGTGGTTGGGATGGGACAAAAATCCAAGGTCATGTGTGTTTCAAGGCTATATGTCCCTCATTACAAGATGTATACCCAACTTCATGAGCCCAGTTGGTGCTGCGAAGAAAGACTTTTTATTCATTTTCTTTCCACAGAATCTTATGTGAGCCTTGGTTAAGGAGATCAAATTCTGAACATAAATCTCCAACAATAATTTAAATTTGTTTAAATATTTGAGATAAATATCAAAATAAAGCACTTACTATCTATACAAGCTGAATGACTAGTACCAGGTGATACAGATATTATATGTTGTCTACTCAGTGGTTTAACTGTACTGAACATATATTTACATGGTATATCAAATACCTGTTGAATAAAAACCACAAAAATACCTGTATTACGTAGATATAAAATAACAAATTTTTCTAGATATGCAAATTGGGAGAGAGTGAGAAATAAGACCTATCATCCACTTAACATTAATCAGATCATTTTAGGACATGTGGAATATTTTTATTTGAATTATTTGTTTAAACACAGGTGCTTTTAGAAGTTGGGGGAGGGGCATAATCTTGAGGGATTTCTTTAGCCATTGCTGGATAGGCTTCTGAAACTTGAGATTTTGAGGGAGTGTGTCTATTCTTCCCATGCAAACAAATCTCTCCTAAGTACAGCAACATGATCTAGGACAGTGTTTTAAGGTATCAAAAATGCCCAAAGTATTGTTCGTCTCCAAACAGTATTGTTTACATTGTTTGCCATTTTGATAGCCTCGTTTGTCTCGCAATTAGTTTTTCTGCAATATTCTGCTATGCACTGGTTAATTGGGCATAATAAATTTTGTGAGTCATGACGTAACGTTATATAAACATATTTGGAGCTCTGTTTAAAACTGAATGATATTGTTACACAGTTAGGTATTGGTTGTTAAACGGACTATTGACCAGTCATAATTTGGAGCAGAAATTTGCTTTCGTTACAGCAGTTTTTGAGTGGGGTGAGAACTATGAGGGAGGGCCTACACGGTGTCTCAGTGAGTAAGATGCTGGCTCACTAACCAGGATATCCCGGCGTCAGCCAAGTAAGTTTCTCAGTATTTCTAATCCTGGTGTATAACAGTGACAGCATTGGGTATGTCCGTTTTCGTTAACCCCGTCACGGCAGAAAAGTAAAAAGTTAACCCATATTTTATTCGTTTTTTATCAAAAATTATAACTGAAGTTATTTTACAAAAATAAATCATGTTGCAATTTTAGAATTATATTTTTTCTTTCATTACATTTTTGGGTTTGTTATTTTTTTTTTATAGAAAATGAAATGAAATGGGGTTTAACTATTCTGCTCCGACTGGGCTAATGAAGACGGGCATACAGTGTGCTATGAGGGAAATTTTGCCCAGACAGCAGTGCTACGGTCTACTTTTATTGTGAATTTCAACTGCCAAGGGATATTTTACATGCACGCCAATGTCTGCACAGGACCATGATTTTTTGTCCCATCCAAAGGACTATACTTTGTCTCTTGCCAGGCCCTCTGTCCTGCAGCTCTGATAAGGGTTTAAATAATAGAGGTATTGGTAAAATCAATTAGTTTTCTCACCCTTTTCTTTCTTTTTCTAAGACCAGACGTTTGTGAATTAAATCCTAATTTATTATTTTCATTACTTCCACTCGCTAGCAGACGGCCATTAGTTGCTATTAGAAACGTGCCATCAAAACCAGCACATACATGTTTAATGAAATGTTTTCCTGGAATTGCAACCTAGTAAAGAAAACAAATAAATTTTATTTAAAAAAACACAAAAATTTAAGAGATATATGCCCAACCAAAAGTTATCATGCTCAAGTACAAACAACATTCTGAAATATGAAAGTAAACAGTTGAGGGAAACAAAAGTTAATAATTCTAGAAAGTTTTATAGTTACATTTTATAGTAATTTTATAGTTACATGGTGGAGGTCGATCGTAGCCATGTTTGAAAACGGGGTAAAAAGAGGATTTTTCAAAATATGCTTGTTTTAAGGTGTGTAAATTGACGAACAGGTCCCAAGATATTTTGGTCAATTTTTAATACAAGCTGTCATGACCGGCATATATAACTGAGTTGGAATCTATGGTCGAAACATAATTTGAATAAACAGATAACATTTCAAGGATACTCCATGGAACATCCTGGATTCAAATTCTCTCGATCAAACTATCCATCAATTGAAGACAATTAGAAAACAATTTTATCAATTTGTTAAAAGCCTTACTCTAAATTGAGCATTCTCCTTGGTCTCATATTAAATTCCTGTCAGGGTGAGACATATAAAAGATGTAAAATCTTTTTACATGACTAATGGAATCTAATGAAATATGATAAAAATATAAATAATTTTACCTTCTGTGGTGTGGTGTGGTCATCCTCAGAACCCAGCCCTAACCTACCTGAATATAAAAATATGTGGGAAAATCTTAGTTGGTAAGAGAATTTTGCTTGGACAGCAGCATTTCTGACAACTTTTTTATGATTTCCAACTGTTAAAGAGGTCTTCTTTTGGTTTCAAATGTTATATGGATTATCATTTAGACATTTATTAACCTGACGAGCCTACAATTAACTCTCTAGATCACTGACTGGCAGAGATTTAAATGGATTTAAACAACCATTACTACGATAATAAATGATCTACACTATATCTTCAAACGTTCATAACTTCATTTAGAATAAGTAATTTGAATGAAATTTTCATTTTTGATAATCTATTTTTGAACCATTATAGCATGAACATTTAGCTCTTTATCTAAATCTTACATAATGTATCTTTAAATGATCTTATAAATAATAACGGTGAGAGTGTCCTCATTGAAACCTTGCAGTTAATAAACCTATTGAATGTTATCCATAAAACTGTCTGTTTATTATATATCGCTTTCACTAAATGTCTTTCAATGATACGATCTTATAAATACATGCCAATAAATACCAGGTGGACCGGAATACTTTGTTTTATATGACCCTATGCTACCCTGGGCTACACTTACACTATTATCAAATCTGACTCAAAATATTTCTGAATATGAACTTACCAAATTCACCACATCCCCAAGTGTAAACGTCGCCATCTTTAGTTAAAGCTACACAATGTGAATCACCACATGATATTTCCTCTATAGGTATGGATGTAAAATAGTTGATTGGTACTGGTGATAAAATATCACCTTCTTCACTGGTATCACAGCCGACACAGCCATAATAATCGGATCCAAATCCATATAATTTACCTTCATCTAAATTAATATAAAGATTATTATGACAAGCCTTTCAGGGCATTAAACATCCTACTTTTCGTAAATTCCAACTGCCAAGGGTTTTTTTTACACAAAGGAAAACATATACACAAGACCTCAGTTTTCTGTTCCTTCTCAAAAACTAAACACTGTTCCTTGCCAAGCCCCATGTCCAGCACAACTGACAGGGGGAAACTATGCTGGGAAATCATGAGGAACTTCCTCAGCCAACACTGGGTTTGAGCACAGGGCCTCCTATTTAACATCCACTTGACACAAACTGTCATTTTGGGACTAACATATGGATCAATCTTATTTCAATGAGTCTTTAGCAGTTGAAGGAAACCGGAGGACCAGAGGAAACCCACAAGGTTGGACAGGTGACCCTACTCCTTGTCACGTACAAGCAGGGAATCGAAACCACTCCACTTGACTCAATGAAAGACCTTGTGATTTCACTCTCACACATTAACCCACTAGACCTCCTCTCCCCTTTCCCCCCACCTCCTGGCTCAAAGAATTAATAAGTTTTGATTTATTAAACAGGGAACAATGCGTATTACCTGTTACACAGATGGTAAAATCTGTACCACATGATACTTGTTTAACTGGTATTCCTGATAAACCCTCTACTAGTTTCGGTATCTTATAACCAGCAGTATCACCATGTCCTAGTTGACCCACCATACTACTACCACCTTGTGAATTCTAGGAAATAAAATAAAATGAAATAAGGTTTAACATCCTACTTTTCTGCTCTGACTGAGTTAATGCACACAGTCATACACCACACAGTATGCTATGAGGGATATTTTGCCTAAACAGCCACGTTTCTACATACTCTTTGTCGAATTCTTACTGCCAAAGGTTCTTTACATGAGTAAACCAATTTAAACGACTAAATGCTGTTCCTTGCCAGTCCCCCCAACCCTGTCCTGCACTGACAAGGGGAAACCACACTGAAAAATCTAGGGGACTTTCTCAATGAACACTGTGATTGAACCCAGGAAACCCTGGTTAATGGGCCAGCGCCTTACTCACTGAGTCACTGTGGTTCAGATTCTATGAAAACAAATCTTGATAAATATAATAATTGTTTATGTATTGTATATCCAAGAGTATCACGATGTCCCAGTTGGCCCACCATATTATTATTAACACATAAAGTAATGACATGCTAGAAAACACTAAACAACAAATGAGAGATCATGCAATGTATTAAAATAATTTCCTATATTTCTTACGGCCCAAGTAAAAACTTCTCTTTCAACAGTTACTACAGCAAAATGAGATTCACCACATTCAACCTAAAAACACAAATAACTTTTAATTAACTTTGAACTCCAGTTGTTGGAGATCTAACAACTTTCTTATTGTGTATTTTAATACTTCCACAGAGGTCTCTCATTTCAATCAGATTGATCGGTCTTGACTGACTGACAGTGAAATTGACTGGTTGGAGAACTTACCTATCAGTCAATTTAAATGTCATAAAATCTGAATTACAATGAATTTAACCCATAAAAGACATTACATACAATTAAATTTATAGTCTTAATGTGTAAAAGACTCAAATTTGGATAATATCAAAAATTGTTATAATCTTTTGTAAAATATATCTTTCTAAGGTGAAGTAAACAAAATGCATTTAAATACCTGAATTGGACTCTTTTCTTTAGTGAAGAATTCAACTTTTTGTGGGGTAATTTTTCCACCTCCCCAAATATAAACCTATAATTAAAAGGTAATATTTATGTTTATTTATATGTCGCAACACTCCACAGTTTTAAACAGTCTAAATAAGGCATAATTGACCCCAAACAGGTGCTATGAAATATAAACATTCAATTTTATAATTCCAAAACATTCTATTTCATAGCAACCAAAACATTCCAATTCATAGCAACCAAAACATTCTATTTCATAGCAACCAAAACATTCTATTTCATAGCAACCCAAACCCAAACATACACAAAATCAAAGCCAAATATTTACAAGGATTCCTTGACAAAATATAACTAATATTTTCAGAAAAAATATATTTCTTATACAAAAGCTTTATAATAAATACCAGTGAAAATAACCTACCTCACACATTTGAGCTTTGACAACTGGGACTGTCGTTTCTGATACAGAACAAGCAGTTAATCTCGCTTTTCTAGCAACTGAATTTAATTCCCATACTTTCTTCTCTAAATCACTAAAAATTATAACAAAACAACATGTATTCAGGCCTAAAAAATAGGGAGAATCTCAGAGATTCAAACAGTTGAAACTCAGAATATTTGTAGATACTTGCACAATGCCAGCAAACATTTGGACATTCGGCTCTGGGCAACAAAGAGACTTTTGAAACAAAATTATTCTTTTGAATAAATCTTAAATACTTGTGTTTAGGAGAAGATATCTTAAATTAGAATTTTTATCATGAAAACACTGTATTTTTTTTTCAGTAACAGCCATTTACTTTGTAACATATGAAACGTCCAGTTAATCTTACCCTTGTTTTGTAAAAAGTGAATTCTTCAAGATTTCTTCCGAGACTGGTCTATTGGCAGGTTCCTGTATAAGAAAAATACAATCATTATGTTTGTACTGTGAAAATAACAAGCTATCTTACAGCGTGGAAATGAAATAAAATAGGGTTTAACGTCTACTGTTTTGCTCCGAACTGGGCTAATGAAGACGGGCATACACCATACAGTGTGCTATGAGAGAAATTTTGCCCAGACAGCGGCACTACGGCCTACTCTTATATTGAATTCCAACTATCAAGGGATCTTTTACGTGCATGCCAATGTGTACACAGGACCTCTGTTTTTCGTATCACCCGAATGACTAGACAGCTGTCCTTGTCAGGCCCTTCGTCCTGCATCACTGACAAGGGGGAACCACGCCGGAAAATCTGGATGAACTTTCTTGGCCAATGCAGGGATCGAACACCCGACCTCCAGGCTACCGAGCCAGTGTCTTTTTTTTTTCTTGTAAGTATGTTTCTTCATGAACTACATAATCATAATACACTGTACATACATTTTAATCATGGAATAGCACAAAACATTCTTAGTTAATTAAAAGCATTATTTTTGTTTATTTGATTTTATTTATTTTTAAAAACAAGAAAAAGGAAAAGACAAGAAATAAATTCCAGAATCAAAATACAGAACCATTGACACATTAACACATTGATGAAATAATAAATCAATAAATCAATGGATCAATATATTAATTCATAAATATATTTATATTAGGTTAATTAAAATATGTATTAAAAGGTTGTGCTATTCAATTTGAAACTTCAATCAAGATATAATTACACAAATTTACATAGTATGTACATATGATGTTAAAGCTATTGTTGCTAATCTGATATTCAGTAAGGGTAATCTAAGTCAATACGAATACTACAATTCATAGTTAAAAATCAAAAATTAGTTACTTTATCGTTTTCTAATCATTTATATTTAATAGTGGATTTATGGTGTTTTAACAATTACAAAGCTTAGCTTATATTTACGAGCTGATAAGATTTTACACAATAAGTAGCAGACTAGATTTCTGCCGTCTGCGCGACGCTGTGTCTCAGTTAATGACCTTAACTATAGACTGTGCCAGGTATGCAAGCCTTTACTTTCCAGTTCTATTTTAACACTATACATCATAGAAGTCTTGTTCTTCCAGTGCTCTTACAATTTAACACTGAAAAAGGCTATTGTAAACCTGTTAAGGCACACCACTATCTTACCTACATCTTGATTGTTTTGTTTGTTAGTCACTAAATATAGTAAATTTTGGGACATAGAGGTTTGTCATTTAATTTTGAAGCCTATTTTCATGTGAACAATGTTCAACAATTGTCAGTGTGATTAGAATTTATCTTTAAAATGTAAAACAGTAAGGTTCTTATATTAATATTTGAAAGAAGTGTAATGGGTTTTAACCTCTCAATGCTCTGTTCCCACTAGCTCAGGAAAAGGAAATGAAATGAAATATGCTTTAACGTCCTACTGTTCTGTTCCGAACTGGTCGGCCTACTCTTATAATGCGTTTCAACTGCAAAGGAATCTTTAACGTGTATGCCAAGGTGCACACAGGACCCCAGCCGCTCTTTGCATCCGAACGACTAGGCATGTCCCGCGCCACTGTCAAGGGGAAACCGTCAATAATTTATGTTATCATCAAAAATATTAATTATCTCTATCCGTTATATAAAATTTTCTCTTCACACTTTAGGGGTATAAGCTAACACATGTATAAGTCTAGTTTTGTTTCTTTGTTACAACACCAAAAATCCTCTAAAACATGTATATAACTAACATTTATGGAGATAAATAATATTTAATATCACAACAGAAACTAGTCAGTAAGCTAAGATTTGAAAATTTATTATATGACACTATGCAGTCAATGTCAATGAAAAAAAAAATTACGACAAACTTTAATTTAAACCGTAATCTTATATATAGTTCGATATATGGAGATTTTAAACCTAATTATAATTTTAAGAACAAACTGTACCGAGCCAGCGTCTTAACCACTTAGCCACCGCGATCCCCGCTTACAGTGTGGCCTTTGTGTTTCAAGTGACAAGACTGTAGATTTTTAATGCTTTTTGACAATTCTATTGTAAAAAAACAGCTCCCCAATCATCAGCTGAAAGGCTACAACTTCACTTAAGCTTCTCATTATGCTTGAAAAATATTTATGAATGTCTTGTTTACCTTCTTTAAAAGAAGTAGTTCATGTGTTTTGTTCATTTCGAATTCAAAAACATTAATTTATAAGTCAGTTTTCTTTACCTTTTGTAAAAGTTGGCTGACTAGTTTCTGCATTTCTTGTGAATAAATTGAGCTAATATCACTCTGTTGATTGAGGACAATATCTCTGGCTAATTTCAATGCATTCTACAGAAAACAAAAGACATTTATTCTGAAAGGTTATATATAAAAAAATCCAAACACAAATTCTACTAATGAAATCATAAAATCATTGAATATCGTAAAATAATGCAAAAAGCTATATATTTATGGACTACATATATAGCTATAATAGCTCAAAAATAGATAATGTAAAATGAAAATATTGAAAATGTCATTCAAACTACTTCATTCTGAGTCAAGTTGTCACTGTTTGTAGTTTTGACAAGATGTGTGCATAGTGCATAATTACGGCACTGGTATATTCGAGTCTTAGCCTCGCTTTCCCATTTTTAAATTAAATTTTTAAATGGTGAACCGTTCTAGTTTAGTTAAAATCTCAAGTATCTGATGCCATTTAGAGTTTATTATAGTCTGGATAGGTTAATTAATGTCTAATTAATATAACATTTCAGGCCTAAAGGAAGTCCTGCTATAGGCAGATTTATCTCTTGCATGATGTATCCTTAGTTTAATAAAGATGAGAATACCGTCGTCAAAACTCAAAACATTGCATGTTGATAGAATGATGTTGCTCTGTGGCAATGATATGACGATCTTGGGATCATTCATCATTATGTCTGATTACCAGTAGATAATATATCACATAACAACAGAAATCTAAATTCATTGTTAATGAGTGTAATGAATGAGTTATGCCTAAACCAAAGGTGATCTGTTAGAGCTCTCAATTTACTGATAAATTATTGCCTATTCACAGTTCACAGACAAAAACAGTCACAAAAAACCTACTGAAGCTTCAAATGTTCTCCTTAATGTCAGCAATTCATATAAAACACAACCCAGAGCCCAAATATCACTCTTCTGATTATATCTGAAATAATAAGGTGTTCAATATGTTATACTAGAATACTTGGTATGGAATATATAATCCTTATGTTTATTAAACAGCAAGGTTTCAACAAGATTTCAAAAGTCGTTCCAAGCATTAAAGATACATTATGTAAGATTTAGATAAAGAGTTGACCATTCTTACTATAATAGTTCGAAAATAGATAATGTAAAATGAATAATTTGAAAATGTCATTCAAATTACTCTATTGCGAGCGAAGATATTTGCCTTTGAAGGTTTGACAAGAAGTGTGCAATAATTTCAACCACCTTACTGGTTGTACGAAGCTAAGTCTCGTTCCTCCATTTTTATCTTAAATCAAAATATTGCTGAACTGTTCTGAACTGTTCAAATCTATTTAATATCAGAGAAATCCGATGCCATTGAAAGTTGATTATGGCCTGGATAAGTTAATTAATGTCTAATTAATAATTTAGAAAACATTTCAGGCCTAAACATAGACCTGCAATAGGCAGATTTAGCTCTTGCATAATGTATGTTTAACATTTATGTCACAGTGCGATTAACTAGAGCTAGACAAGAGATCTTAAATCGTTGGTAGATTACAGATTTGTCGCTGAGATTTTAGACCACCAGGCAATCGAATCATCCATGCACCTGATGATAACGTGACATTGTATATATTATATGAAATATATCTTACTTGTGTCCCTGCATCAGCTCTGGTGACATATAATATGGTGTACCAACTAGCTGTAAAATATAGCATTTAATTCATCAATTAAAACTTTCATCTAAGAAAAGATATTTGCAGTCCAAAATAACTTTCACTATACAGAAAAATTAGTATATGAACATTTTAAACAGTTTTAAATCAATTTTTGATACTTTTATTCATAAAATTTGCAGTAAGACAAAAAGAGAGGACTGTTATTATAAGGGGAGTTGTATTTATTCATTTATAACTACCTCCATTATGATACATGAATATGATAATGCTTTGACATCCTAAACCATTAGTTTCTTGTTTCATGTAAGTATGGGTTTGGCTCACTAGCCTGGAGAGAGAGAGAGAAATGGGGTTTAACCTCCAATTGACACAAACTAGGTCATTTGGGGACTAACATATTGTTAAATTTTTATTTCAATAATTCATTTGCGCGTAGGGTTCTTTAGCAGTGGGAGGAGACCAGAGGACCCGAAGAATACCCACAAGGTCAGACAGACGACCCTACTCCTTGTCACGTACAAATGGGGAATCGAAACCACGCCAGTTGACTGAATGACAAGACCTTATGATACAGCGTGCACATGATAACCAATTGGCCATCCAACCCCCTCACATTGTCACATACAACCGGGGAATCGAAACCTCGCCAGTTGACTCAATGACAGACCTTATGATACAGCGTGCACGTGCTAACCATTCGGCCATCCAACCCGCCATGTACCAATGATCTCAGGGCATATTGCCCATTTTTATTAGCAATGTTGGAGCAGAGAAAAGTCAAAAGCTAAATCCCATTTCTTTTCTTTTTTTGTTCTACAGTGCTTACTGTTTCAGCCATACCACTCTGAGATTGCATTATCTTTGATATTCCAAAATCACCAAGTTTCAATAATCCTGATTTGGTTAAAAATATATTCAGTGTTTTTATATCCCTGAAAATATATGAACAATAGGGGTTATTTTACCTTATAAAACTTGTCACAATTTGTGTTGCCTATTCTGGATATATCAATTTAGTCAGGGGCCCATCAGCCCTGATTGAAAAATATAAATCGGTACATATTTCTTTCACAATAAACATAATTCATCTACAATTCCACTGACAAATGAAATGGCCTAAATCTGAAGAGAAAAATGGTCTATGAGTGGAATGTGGAATAGGTGAATCAAGCAAGCTTTGTTTTCTTGTCATTTCACATTTTCATCACCACATGGGGGCCCGCAAGGAAACCAGTTGGTCTGAGGACCCAGAGCTACCTAATCTGCCCCTGGATATAATTATCACCGAATAGTCTTAACTTTGTAATACTGGTAGAAAGCACTATTTTGGTTCAATAACTGGAAGGTGCAAACTAGGTCATTTTGGGGCTAACACATGGTTTAATTTTATTTCAATAATTCGCATGCGCGTAGGGGTCTTTAGCAGTGGGAGGAAACGGGAGGACCCGGAGAAAACCCACGAGGTTGGACAGGCGACCCTACTCCTTGTCACGCACAACCGGAAGGTGCAAAGATCAGAAACAAGAAATACTTTGGTTCAATAATCACAAACATCCATTATTACCTGTGTATGATTCCATACTCATGAATATATGCCAGAGCTGATGTCATCTGAAACAAATACCAAATAACAGTCTGAAAAGAGAGAGAGAGAAATGGGGTTTAACATCCACTCAACACAAACTAAGTCATTTCTGAGCAAAGATATTGTACAATTTTATATTTCAACAATTTGCTTGCAAGTAGGGGTCTTAATCAGCGGGAGAAAATGGGAACCCCAGAGAAAACCCATAAGGTTAGGCAAGTGACCCTACTCCTTGTCACTCACAAGTGTGAGATAAAAACCATGTCACTTGACTCTACAACAGACCCTATGATCTAAAGTACATATGTCAGACCATTTGTCCACCCAACCCTCAAACAGATACAAAAATATGTACAAATCAAGAATCGTCAAATTTACCCTGAGTAAGTGAAATTTAACTGTAAAGAAAATTTCGCCCAAATTCGGAATGCTTGACATATCCATATCTTTTATGTATCATCATTGATATACTTTACTTGTATCCATGGAAATTCAAAAATTCAACTATAAATTCCCAAATTAATTATTCTATACCTACTTTTTCTGGAAACAGGCTGGTTTGGTTATAAATCTTTTCATACAATGTACCATCTGAAATGCATATAACATATTATTACCATAAACCCATATTTTACTCATACCAGATCAGCTTGTGACATACCTGAATTTTGGACACCCAATTGCAATTTTCTTCAATTAAAAATGTTTCAGACTCATAACTGAGTACCTTCCTTCACTTTTACACAAATGATGGGTTCCACTGACTACAGACATGTTAATTCTAGATCCCTATAAACAATATAATACACAAGCTTTTCGCTATTATATTGTATTTGTGTGAACAGTTCTATCCTGTAATCTTAATATATATGTATCTATAGAAATCTAATATTACCATTTGCATACTCCATTTCAATAAAGAGAGTATCTCCATCAATAAAATGATTATAATAAGATACAATATTGGCATGATCGAGAAATGATAAAATATCAATCTCATTCTGTGAATCTCTTCTTTCTTTATCTCCACAGTTCGCTAAGTTAATCTCTTTCCATACCACTAAACTGTTATCCTGAAATAATAATAACAAATAAATTTATGAATACAAGCCTGGAAATAAGGCACCTGTCAAAGACATTGTATGGCACAAATTCAGGATTTTTCAGGCACTGCCCCTCTGGTGCCTGTCATTTTGTTCGTTATAGATCTTTATTTTATTAGTGTTTTTATTAATAAATGTCCAGCACAAACTCAAAATGTCAGGTACCAGATTATTATATTAGTGCCTGACATTTTATCATGTACAGTTAAAATCATTATATATTCTCAGACAAATTGATTATTTAATTTAGAAAACGAAATAATTAAATAATCAATTTGTATAATAATACATTTTAGCATTGATTAAGCCATGAAAATCAGATATGTTCCAAAAAAAGCAAACAAGGATTAGCTTCTTTAAATTTCTGTTAATTTATTTTGGGTTCCATGTATGGTGGAGACTGCCACTAGCTTGTTTATATCCTATGTAGTCAGTTTAGAGTATACAGATCATTGCGAAACTATCAGTATTTGTAAATACTGAACTAACTGCAGATAATTGAACAGAACTGAACAAGTTTCCAGAGTGATATTCATTAGCTGAATAGCTGAGTCGGTCCAGAAAAGTGGGACATTAAACTGCATTTTCTTTTTGGAATTCAACTTCCAGAATATTGTAAATCAGACGCTTTTGAGGAATTACCAATATACATAATTTATAAACAAGCCTTTGAACTTGGAAAAGTATTAATTTATTCTAATTTTATTGGTTGAATTGTTTATCAGCTGATTGCTGGGTTAATGAATAATGTACGTCCGCACCAACTGCTTTTATATTTCTAAAAGATACTGTTATTATAAGTGCACGGATATTTTGGCATGCTTTATTTATTAACCTCAGTTTTTCTATACAAGACGGCTTCTCCAAATGCCCCTTTACCCAATACACGGATCAAAATATAAGATGTTTCCTGGGGTTCTGCAAATTCTGTCACTTCGGCCGCCATGATGTAAACAAATGTACAGGAAGCAGCTTGTACGCATGTCTTTTAAAAGATAGCCAATCAAATGAAGCGCACCTGCCTTCGTCAAGAACATCCAGACGATATAAAATTATTTTGGGATGTCTGGTTAAGCAAGACTATAATGCCTGAAAGGCGAAATGAATATTGTCTTGGTAAATAATTCCTTTAAATTTTTGTCAGTAACCTTTGTCATGAACATTGAAGACATTATGATTTTCCTTACCTGTCAAGAAAGAAAACTTTGCAAGAACTTGGCGTACTGACAGTCACTTGAAGTTATTCAGCCGGACTTGCTAGTATTCACCGGGTTTTGCCTTTTTTGAACAATACGCATAGCAAAAAAATTGAAAAAAGATCTTGTTGAATATTTTGGTCAAAACGGCCACAAAAAATCATAATAGACATTTTGTCAAAACCGGCTCATGATTTACGTTATGTTAATATATAATGACAAAATTCATCAGAAAGACTATGAAATTAGATATAAAAAAGATATATTATTTCTGCCTATAGTATAATAACAAAGTTATTTCCCTTAATTTAGCCTTATATAGAGGTTAATAGAATTATGAGATTAACATATACATCAAAGATTTTGAACTAGACTTTGAATCTGTCCAACACTCAAACTAATTCTATTGCATTCAGGTATTATTTTATAGGTATAGAAAAAATTGATGGACAGAAATTACACAAGAAATTATAAAACTGTTGATGTAATTGACTGAATTTTATTCTCTATTTCCAGCAAAGGGGTGTGTCAGTTTCGTTATTTCAATCTGTTTACAAGACTTCTGAACTATACAAACCAACAAATAGAAACTTATGGGGCTGGTTAAATGCAATTTTTAACAGGTATGAATGTCAAAATAAATGTTAAGCACTGGGTGGCTAGGTTAGTTGTTTGCATTAATCGTGCAACAGTTGACTGCCAGTTAGAGAAGTCACTTAACCCAGTTCATATTTTGCACACTTCCCATTATTGGTAAAAGAAAACATTTTTCATCACTGCACAACATTTTATGCTTTGACCATACCCTATAAGTATACCTCGTCAACTGTCTAATTTCACATGCATGGTGAGTTGACCCTAACAAATGAGTATACCTCTATGCTGACTAGCTTATTTCACGTCATTTCTATATAGTCTATGTCATGGCTTTTTTGTTTGTTCATTAGACTGTTGTGTCTTGGTCTCATAGACCATAGTCTCAATTAACAACCAAGTGAAAATCATTGTTGGACACTTTAATCCTTTAGAGGTATTTAGTAACTGGATAGAACAATAAACTATGACACATAGTTATGCAAGAACAATTTCTAATTTATTTCCATGACATGCCAAAGAGTATTTCCTGAACATTTTCAAGCAAGTACAGTAACAAATGTGTAGGGCAATTATATTGAGTTTATTGTTGGAGACAAAAAAGTTATCATAATGTAGGGGATCACGGTGGCTAAGTGGGTAAGACTCTGGCTCGCTAGTCTGGAGGTCGTGTGTTCGATGCCTGCATTGGCCGAGAAAGTTCATCCAGATTTTCCGGCGTGGTTTCCCCTTGTCTAATCGTTAGAATTGTACAAAAAAACGAGGCCCCGTGTACACATTGGCGTGCATGTAAAAGATCCCTTGGCAGTTGGAATTCGATATATAAGAGTAAGCCATAGCGCCGCTGCCCGGGCAAAATTTCCCTTATAGCACACTGTATGGTGTAGGCCCATCTTCATTAGCCCAGTTTAGGAGCAGAACAGTAGGATGTTAAACCCCATTTCATTTCATTTCATTTATCATAATGTGGGGGGGGGGGGGGTTTGGATGGCTGAATGGTTAGCGTGCGCGCGCTGTTTAATAAAGTCTGTCATTGAGTCGACTGGCGTGGTTTCGAATCCCCGGTTGTACGTGACAAGGAGTAGGGTCGCCTGTCCAACCTCGTGGGTTTTCTCCGGGTCCTCCGGTTTCCCCCCACTGCTAAAGACCCCTACGCGCAATGAATTATTGAAATAAAATTAAACCATATGTTAGTCCCGAAATGACCTTGTTTGTGTCGAGTGGACGTTAAACCCCATTTCTCTCTCTCTCTTATCATAATGTTGTGCATATGTTTATTCTGGGTTTTTTATATATTATAAATGAACTGATTAATATTTTATTATTATTTAATTAACTTTAGGGTTGACAATGACAGGAGAAAACAAGTTGGTCCTGACAGAGCATGTGCAGAATGGTTATTGAGATGTGGAGCATCTGTTAAATGGCAGAATTTCAATCACTGGGTAAAAGATTATAACACGCTACCTGGCAGTAATTTCAAGAATTATCAAATAGAAGAAATTGATGCATCAGATTCGGCTGTAATGGCAGTTGGATTTCCTCATTTAGGTATATACGTCTCCAAGTTTCTATAATATCAATGCTATCTTCCCAGTCATACAACTATCAAGAATTCAGTTTTATTAAGGCTTTGAACATTTTAATTGAAACGAAGAATGAATGAATTAGAAGTAGCTTCATTTGATTAATTTATATATATCTGCCCATCACCTCCAGAAAAACATATCTGAAATTTGGGCTAAGCAAGATTATGTTGGTGGACAATGCACGCTAACTTCAAAATACTAGCTGATGTATTTCTGATGTCTGCATTGTTTGGTCTGTCTCAATCTGATTAAAATAAGATCTATATTTCATTTAGTTTTTTTTTATACTTTCAATGACATCCACTATATGCAGACCTGACCCGTAGTAGTGGGAGGTTGCGTCAGGGGTCATACAAATGAATTTTGACCATATGATGTCAGCTATCTTAACCAATGAGCATCGGTTTTTCAAGTAGGTATTCGTAAATACAACTTTTGTTTTGATTTGTTTTCTATCACTGCTAATGTCTATCCATAGTTCTG
The DNA here is from genome assembly GCF_932274485.2 of Patella vulgata. NCBI lineage: Eukaryota > Metazoa > Mollusca > Gastropoda > Patellidae > Patella > Patella vulgata. Next base: position 11,467,836 of record NC_065883.2, read on the forward strand.
CACACAGCACGCTAAAAACTCAACCCAACACAGGTCCTATTGTTGTGAAGACAACTAAAACAAAATTTTGAACTATAAAAAAAACAAAAAACGAAAATAGGATCTACATTTTAATCAGATTGGGTCTGTCTATGTTTTGTTGTGTAATTATCCTCCACTGTTTAATAATTATGTAAAATTCAACGAATTTGTGTAAAAGACCAGGTCTTTTTTCTTTTTTTTTCAGAAGGATTAAAACATGTAAAAAGAATAACTCTTCATAATTGTGGTTATTTAGATGATTCAGCATTAAGTTATTTGCCCTGTGTTAAAGACTCGTTGATTTATTTACAATTAAGTAGTTGTGGAGATATCTCAAACCAGGGTTTACAGCCAATTCAACAATTAAAGTAAGATTTTGGTTTTTATACGCCCACATTGAAATGTGGTCGTATATTGTCGTCGCCCCCGTCCGTCCGTCGGTCTGTTGATCACTTCAAAATATCTTGTGGATGCTCTAGAGGACAAAGTAATATACAATTGACTTTAAATTTATACAGTGTTTAAGGTCTTGAGACAAACAAGTATACTGATTTTCAATGAATTTTGATAACTTTAACAGCTATATTCCATGATATTAAATGTTTCGTATACTAAACATTAGCATGGGACAGAACTTTATAAAAACAAACAAATTCTAATGATTTTCTGATAATTACTTCATGAGTTGTTACTCTTAATCAGATTTTAGTGTATTATAAATTTTTCATCACCAAAAGAAAGTAAAAATATGCGACAACTCTTGTTGACTGCCCGGACGATTTAGCTGCTGTGGGCGTATGTTTCGTTGCCTGGCAACCTTTCTTTTTTATTGTTTGTATAACACTATCAGTTTATAACAGAATATCAGTTTGGTAAATATAACTTTTATTTAAATCAGGAAAATGAAAAGGGGTTTAACGTCTTACTGTTCTGCTCCGACAGACATACGCCATACAGTGAGCTATGAGGGAAATTTTGCCTGAACAGCGGCACTACGGTTTACGCTTATATCAACTGCCTAGGGATGTTTTACGTGCATGCCAATGAGTACACAGGACCACGGTTTTCTGTACCATCCGAATGGCTAGACAGCTGTCCTTGTCTGCCATTCTGTCCTGCAACACTGACAAGGGGAAACGACGCTGGCAAATCCTGAAGAACTTTCTTGGCCAACACCGGGAGAGCAAACCCGCGAGCCAGCAATTTACTCACTTAGCCACTGTGGCTCCCTATTTAAACCAGGAACAAGAATATAAAAATTGAACATGTATAAGACAGGTACCTAAACAAGACCATAAACACAGTGCATTACTAAAGGATATACCAGGAAGGTAAGCCCCTTTTAAAAGCAACCATTCCGACCCTCTGCTAAACCACTGAACTCGGGTGAGTCCATAAGCTCGTCTCCCAAACTACAGGAAATAATAGGTCTTATACCTTCAAACAGGAGGGCAATCTGATACTAACATCTGGTCTTAACACTCTAGTAATAAATACATCCCCAATAACATGTGGCAGTTATCAGTCGGTAATTAAACACAACCAATACATATTATTAATGGGTTTATATGTATAGAACATTTCTAAACTTGATAAAAGTTATGGAGCACTTTGATACAATTGTTCACATTTAGATTTTGTTACAGTATTGAAATAAATTGAAATACCGGTAACTGAAAAATTGTCCATTTCCCACGAACCTTGAAATGGTCAGTTACCTCTTTAAAAAGGATCATCAAATTTATGCATGTTAGAGGGGGATGCTCGATTCACAGTCCAGAACTTCCCGAATTGACAGAATTGCAATCGAGTAACGCGGAATTCAGTTTTGTCACAGTTCTGTCAGTCTCAACAACGGAGGTGGTGTGAGTAGAATCGTGACGTAATTAAAAGCTTTCGGCTGCATGGTTGGTTAAGATATTTACTTATCCAGTCGACGCATGCGTTGTAGCCCGAAATCCACCTTTTCCCTCGATTGTCACTATTTTTGGAATTGAAGGAATTCAATTCCGAAACGTTCAATCGAGTACCCCCATAGTTTCCTTGCAATTGTCTTGTACACTTTATTCTAATTTATATCTTCTTCCTTTCTGATACAGGAATTTGAAAAGATTGAAAATGTTTGATTTACCGGAAGTACGAAATATGCCAGCAGTTATTGATGATCTACAGAAGAAATTACCCGAGTGTACCATAGAATATATACCTGAAAAGAAAAAAGGGGAATAATTTTGATACCGGTTTTTATAAAAGTGCTGTTTTATGTAGACATATGTCATAACTAACTGAGATGAAATGGGATTTAATGCCCTACTGTTCTGTTCCAACTGAGCTAAACGAAGACAGGCATAATTTCAATAACGGTTTTGATAATATATATTAGTGCTTGTCTTCTAGGGACAGGAACATACATGTACTATCATCACTAATTGTGTGAATGTGATACAGCACAAAATTCTCTGTGGAATGTTTTACAATTTTTATGGCTTTTTTCAAACTTGTTCAGATTTGTTGACGTTAATTTTAGAGCTTGCTGCTGGTGGGTGTATTAGAGAATCTGACAAGACTCTATGTTTATCTATAGAAATAATTTAGAAGACTGTAAAATAATGTATTGCTGCCCAGGCCTGTCACCATAGGATTTCAGTTCTTTCTTATATGTTTATATAAATTAATGTAAATAAAATGTATTTAAAAAAACCTTTGTATATTTATTTTATTGGAGATGATGGCTGTTCTGAGAACTTACAATATTTTGATTGTTGTAGGCCTACTTTAATGCATTCAGGGATCGTGGTAAAGGCATTTGACTCTTGACTTTTGAAGCTTGATTCCCACTTCCTACATGTAGCTCCTGTGAGGCTGATAAGTGAAGTGCTGCCTAATCGTTTGGATGTACATTTAGTGTGCATATACCATTGCAGAACCTTTGGCAGTTGGATTTTGAAGAAGAGTAATCATAAATGTCACTGTCCGAGCAAATTTTCCTCCCTAGCATTGCGAGAGAGAAATGGGGTTTAACATCCACTCGACACAAATTAGGTAATTTCAGGACTAACATGATTCAATTTCATTTCAATAATTTGCTTGCGTGTAGGGGTCTTTTAGCAGTGGGAGGAAACCGTAGAAATCTCATGAGATTGGACAGGTAACCCTACTCCTTGTCACATTCAAGTGAAGATTCGAAACCACGCCACACTTGATTCAATGACAGAGCTTGGATTTCACGGGCAGGCTTTAAAGTTTAAACCAATAAACGCCCATAGAAAAAAAGACCATATGTTAGTCTCAAAATGACCAAATTATTTGTACACAGGGCGTCAATTTTTTCGACGATTTAAACCAGTAGACTTTGAAATGAAAATAGGTGACATCTTTCAAAGTTTTTTGTCCCATTCTAACAACTAGATACTGTGTTCCTTGACAGGTCCTTCGTCCTGCATCACTGACAAGAGTTAACCACGGAGGAAAATCTTAAGGAACTTTCTTAGCCAACACCAGGATTCAACCCAGGACCTCCTGGTATAGAGACCCAGAGCTTACTCACGGAGCCATCACAGCTTCTGAGAAATTTGAACCTAGGCTACTCCTTTCAACGCACCGCTTCATATCTACTAAATAGGTGTATGGGTGTGTATAGAATAAAAAAATATTTTAATATATCATTCAATATGTGATATTCATGAAAATTGATTGAAGCATTCCATTTAATTGATTTAGAATATTCTAGAACATTCTAAATTCTAAAAAAAAAATTTAAAAATTGAGGTACTATCTTTAATATTCAATTTCAGTTATTTCTAGATTTGTTTTGGGTTTTTTAAAAAAAAAAGTCCATTATTTAGTGACATAATTAATTAATAGAATATTGTGTTTTTGTTGAAATAAAAGAAAAACAAAATTCTTAAGTGTCTGGTTAAAAAAAGGCTATTTACTCACTGGTAACCAGCTCATCCATTATGGGACGTCAAATCGGAAATAAAAATTCTATATTTGTCCTTGTTTTATTATTTATTATTATTTATAAATAAAATGTACATTTTGCAATATGCACCACTTATTAACTTAAGTTTAGAACTGAATTTTTATTTCCTTGGGCGATTTTAATGAAAATAAGGGCGACTTGGTATCGGTGCGTGCGAAGTGACCTTTATAAGATTACTTCCGGTGTACATTCGAGAAACGGGAAACGACACTCGCGTGCTCATGTTAATCTTTTTTTAACAAGTAAACTGAACTATCGCGAAATTTTGGTTAATTATCGACTGAAGTTCCTCCAGGCTTCATCTGTACATTACTGACAGGAAAATATGGCCAAATGGGGAGAAGGCGATCCAAGGTGGATTGTTGAAGAGCGGCCCGACGCAACAAACGTAAACAACTGGCATTGGTAAGGAATCAAGCTTGCTTTTCACTTTTCGTCTGAGAAAAAAACGTCTAAATAAAAAGCATTTACAATCACTGTGTATATGAGTTTTAATGTACATATATTGAACTGATATGTCATTGTCAACAATATTAATTTATCGAGGTTTTTGTCAATACCGAACAAGTATGTGATCTTATTAATTATAAAGTGGATCGCTCTCTCAGTCTCTTTTTATTTAAAATATTTAGGCCTTGAGGTTAGTTATTGGCGTTATTTAATTTATAAAAGCCAAAGGCCTGCGGTGTAAAATTTTGAATGGAAACATTCAGACTATTCTGTTAATCCATTCATTGAGTAGATATCGATGTTTTAAATTTAAAAATTGAAGAGTAGGTCTAATCCATAATATTCTGACTCACGACTTTTAATATATACAGTTTAAAAAAAACCAAATTATTTTATGCCATATAGCTACCATGTTGGTAAATGGTAATATATATATATATATATATATATATAGATTTGTCCGAAAAACATTCAGAGTACTATAATTATAATGTAATTTTTGATACTTTCAAATCTTTTAATCAAGAAAATTCCTTGTTGGTTGCGGTTTGTGCCAGCTGTTTAACCAGGTCTGCAGTTTGATTCCTGTGTTGGACAGGCCTGGAAATAACGGTTTTAGGTGTACCTGACAAAATGTCAGGCAGTAATGAAATAGCACCTGACATTTTCAACTTAGTGCCGGACATATATTAATAGTATCAATATAAAAGACAAATCAGTGCCGGACAAAATGACAGGCACCAGAGGTTTTGTGCCTGACAAAACCTGAATCTGTGACTGACATTGTCTGTGACAGGTGCCTTATTTCCAAGCTTCGACTTGGCCTATCAAAGAAAAAAGCATTTATCATTATACGTGTATGACGTATCTCATTGTTGGACGAATATCCAGGGCATATAATGGAACTAATATATATACTTTAAATTTTATTTGTTTTTCTTTTCCGTTCAGTTATTGAAGTATGTTATTAAATTTATCTAAAAATTTAAGGGTGGAAAAAAATGCCTCGACTTGGTCTAAAGACAAGTTAAAAGAATTGTTAGTTGGGTTAAAGGTTAAAGATGGTACAGGTAATTATACTTAATCTATTCTTAAAAGTTTCAATAGCTACTAATTAGATTTACCAGTAATCAGATTAAGAGTGATTGAGTTTCAGATTTGTAAACAGATTAAGAAAAAAGATACAATTCATCTTAACATGTAATCTGTTAATTATAATTACATTACATTGAAATTGATTAGGGAGATTATACATGTATTTATAACATAATGCTCAGCATGTAAATTATGACATAATATTAGGGATGAAAGATACATCAAAATATAAACAAGTTGATAATGCTATTTTGTTTACTTGAATTATGGAAAAGTTGATGATTTTCTCTTGGTGATTTTCTCCCAATTATAAACTTACAGTTAAATCATTATACAGAGACCCTTTTTAACAAGTCAAAACTTGGTTTCCATTGATTTGCATAGCATGTCTGGAAATATTGATTTTATTTGAACCTCATATCAAAATAAAATAAATTTTAAATTCTAAGAATTAAATTTGATATTACAGGAGAATGTGAAATAAAGGAATTATCAAAGATAGAAGGCGAGGCATCAGCTAATAACAGGAAAGCCAAATTGATATTTTTTTATGAGTGGGAAATCAGTGGAAAATGGTCAGGTAAAATAATTACTTTTATGAAATCTACTCTAGTTCAACATAATATCTTGAATCTCAATTATGGAGTCGCAGTGGCTCTGTGAGTAAGAGGGGCGGGGTGTATGTATCAAATTTACTATTTTTGGGGGGGAATCTTTTATATAGTTGACAAACATGAAAATGATAGTTTTGGTTGTACCTACACAGTTCCACAACATGTAACAGAATGTCAGGCATAAATGAACTGGTACCAAACATTTTGAGTGATCAACCTTATTGGAGAGATGGAATAAATTTAATTAAGTCTCCATGAACACGTCCTTATTACTCACTAACAAAAGAAATTCCTATGTGACGGCCATGTGTAATTTTTATGTTAGGTTTTTACACTTTATTATAGGTTTCTCGCTAGCCTGGAGGTCGGGTGTTCGATCCCTGCATTGGCCGGGAAAGTTCATCCAGATTTTCCGGCATGGTTCCCCCCTTGTCAGTGATGCAGGATGGAGGGCCTGACAAGGGCAGCTGTCTAGTCCTTCGGATGATACGAAAAACCGAGGTCCCTTGTATACATTGGAATGCACGTAAAAGATCCCTTGGCAGTTGGAATTCGATATAAGAGTAGGCGATAGTGGCGCTGCCCGGGCAAAATTTCCCTCATAGCACACTGTATGGTGTATGCCCGTCTTCATTAGCCCAGTATAGGAGTAGGACTTTAAATTTCATTTCATTTATTATAGGTTTTATAGATGAAACAGAAACAACATATAAAGGAGAGTTTGAAATACCTAATCTTAGTGAAGAAAATGATCCTGATGAGATAGAGGTAATAATTATAATACATATATTTGGGTTTTCTGTAATTCAAAAATTTTAAGACAATTGCAGTGTAATTTTTTAAAAGAAAGATTTGTAGATTCTGCCGTTTATGTGGTTTTTATTCAATAGAGCATGTATGTCGAATATTACATGTTCTATTTATTTTGGGTTCAGTGATGTCTTTAATACTTAGTAATTTGAATTAGGAGTGGTTTGGATGGCTGAATGGTTTGCGCATGCGCAGTGCGCCATAAGGTCTGTTTTTTAGTCAACTGGTGTGGTTTCGATTCCCTGGTTATACATAACAAGGAGTAGGTTCGCCTGTCCAACCTCATGTGTTTTCTCCGGGTCCTCGTTCCTCCCACTGCTAAAGACCCCTACGCGCAAGCGAATTATTGAAATAAAAAAATGTTAGTCCCGAAATGACCTAGTTTGTGTCGAGTGGATGTTAAACCCCATTTGTTTCTCTCTCTCTCACTTTGTGATTTGAGTATTTTCTGTTATACTATTATATTTGTGATTTAAGATTCGTGTAACATGTGATAATACGTCTGATGAAGCATATAAAGTTAAAGAAATAATGAGAAGGACTGGAACACCCATAATACAAGCACAGATAGCTAAATATATCAAAGATCTTAGAGAAGGTAAGAACTCTTGAACCACCCCAACCTCGTGGGATTTCTCCGGGTCCTCCGGTTTCCTCCCACTGCTAAAGACCCATATGCGCAAGCAAATTATTGAAATAAAATTAAACCATATGTTAGTCCCGAAATGACCTAGTTTGTGTCAAGTGGACGTTAAACTCCATTTCTCTCTCTCTTTAACCACCTTATTATAGTGATGTGGTTTCGATTCTCCTCTTATACGCGACAAAGAGTAGGGTCTCCTGTCTAACCTCATAGGTTTTCTTCCAGGTCCTCCGGTTCCCTCCCACTGCTCAAGACCCCTACGCTGTAACAAATTATTGAAATATATTTGAAACATGTTAGTCCCAAAATGACTTAGTTTGTGTTGAGTGGACATTCAACCCAGTTTGGCTTGCTGAGTACGGATCTGACTCACTAACCAGGGGGCCTTGGTTTCTATCCTAGTGTTTGCCAAAGAATATCCTCTGGAATTTCCAGCTTACTTTTTCATAATGAGTGGTGAAAGAAGAAGTGTCTTGTCATTCGGACGGGACAAAAATCAAGAGGTAAAATGTACACCATTTGGCAGCATGTTAAGGATCTCGTCTGACAGGATTCGATGAAGAGCAACTTGACAAGTCAACTGTAAACCACAGAGTCAGACTTGCTTTTATATTAATTTATTCACTTATATTTTCAGAATATAGTCAAGGAATTGTCTTGCCAACTAAAACATTGGGAGGAACAACTAAAATAACAGATAATAATATCGGCACGGAGGTAAATAATATTTCACTTACAAGCAGATTAAAACAAACTAGTGTAAAATAACGTTAGCATGCCTGCAAAAGAACCCATGGCTGTATGGGCAAAATTTTCCCTCATAACACACTACATGATGTATGCCTGTCTTCATTAGCCTAGTTGGTGCACAAAAGTAGGATGTTAAACCCCATTTCATATTATTTTTTTTTTCAGAATATTGCTAAGAAAGAAATGAATAAAATAATTCATAAGAAAGCAGATTCAAAAGATACAGGCACAAAAATACGAACAAAAACATTGAAATCAAAAGAAGAATTTAAATGTCGAGCATCTGATTTATATAGAGCATTAACTGATCCTGGGGTAAGTTCATTTAAACATTAACTGATCCTGGAGTAAGTTCATTTAAAGATACATTATGGGAGATTAGATAAAGAGCTGGCAGTTCTCACTATGATAGTTAAAAACTAGATAATGTAAAGGGTATTTGCTGAAAATTTCAGTCAAATTGATCCACTCTGAACCGAGAATTTAGCGATTGAATTTTTGGCCTAGCCTCTATCATCATTACTAAAGTCGGTACGATAAAAAACAGTCTCGATTATCCATTTCATGATTTAATCATGAATGAAAGTTGAGCAGCAAATCATATCCTAATCCAGTAAATATCTCAAATTTAGATAACATTTAGATAAATTTTTAAATGGAGAACCGTTCTAATCTAGTTAAAATCTCAAATATCCGATGCCATTGAGAGTTGATTATGGTCTTATTTTGTTAATAAATGTCTAAGTAACACTTTATATAACATTTGAGGCCTAAAGAAAGACCTGCAATAGGCAGAATTAGCTCTTGAATAATGTATGTTTAAACATTTAAACATTATCCACAGAGGAAATAAAACCTGCTTGTAAGTCCCAAACTGATCCAAAGTATTTTGTTGAAGGGCAGTGAACTCCATCCATTTCTATCTCTTCAACTTTTAACCGGATACTTGAATTTTATCCCCAAACTTGAATTTTATCCCCAAAATTTGAATTGTAACCCAAAATTTGAATTGTAACCAAATACTTGAATTGTAACCAAATACTTGAATTCTAACCAAATACTTGAATTTTGAATTGTAACCAAATACGAATTGTGACCAAATACTTAAATTGTTACCAAATACTTGAATTTTAACCCCATACTTGAATTTTACAGATGGTTTCAGCTTTCACAGGAGCAACAGCTATAGTCGAAGCAGAAAAGGGAGGTAAATTTTCTTTAAATGGTGGAAATATAAGTGGAGAATTTATTGAATTGGTGAGTTTTCTTGTTTTTTGGGTTTTTTTTTTTTAATTTTTAATTATTTTTTGTTTTATTAATGCACATAATCTGGAACTCTATATTATTGTCTGTTTCTAAGGACTAGGGAATATAGTTGTTGCCTGAAACACAGATCTTGGAACAAAGAAATTATCATCAGGTGCAATTTGGTAATTCTTAGCTCTTTTGAATTGTTCTTCCATTATGAATGTATTAATACCAAACCAATTGAAAGTAAGCTTTTATTTTGATTTATTTTAATGTTTTCCATTATTAATATCTGATACTTTTCTTTTGTCATACAGATTCCTAATAAAAAGTTAGTTAAAAAATGGCGTGTGAAATCGTGGCCAGATGAACATTATTCTACTGTGACGATAGAATTAACGGAAAAAGAAGACTGTACCGATTTACATATACAACAAGTAGGAATTCCTGATGCTGATTATGATAGAACTGTTCAAGGCTGGCAAAATCATTTTTGGGAGCGCATAAAACAAGCGTTTGGATTTGGAGTGCGCTTATTTTGACACATATGAGATATTTTAGGTTATTTATCATCGGCTGAAAACTGTGGAACAATCCATTCATCATGTGATCACATCTCGTTGTTTTATTGGCTATTGAAACAGTCAACTACAGATGTGAAAAATACGAAAGAAAGATGTGAAAAAATTTGTGAATTCAGTAAAGTGAAAAATATTTATTGTAGACAGATATTTGCTTGAAAACTAATCTTTTCACATTGTATACAACATTATTCCATATTTTTCACACTTCAATATTAAGAATATGTGTGTGTTCTGAAGTGGACTTCAATAAAATCTTTTATTAAAATTAAAAGGGCATTTATTACAGCTTTTATCATTGATGTCTAAAGATTGGATGACGAGGACTGCAAATTCTAGTTTCATTTTTCAATATAAACAAAAAGAACAAAACTATCAAATGTTTGTCTCAAAATACGTGATTAGTAGAGACCAATGTCCATTAAATGACAGCAACAAAATATACGGTTTTATGGCAAATTTCCATCATGCTTGTCCCATCTTCATTATTCTACTCGGTTAAGGTGTGCGTGTTGCATCATGAGGTCTTTCATTGAGTCAGGTGGCATGGTTTCGATTCCCCACTTGTACGTGAAAAAAAGTAAGGTCGCCTGTCCAACAACATGGGTTTTCTCCCCACTCCCACCCCTTGTTGCAACTGTCCCACAATGCTACTGCGCATCACAAAAGAGAATCTCTGCTGTTTTTATGGGGTTGTGTTGAACCGTGCTCAGTGAATATAGGTCTACAGAACTGCCATTTACTTCATGGTTAAAACTATCATTTTTAGTTATAGTACTTTGGAAGCTGTCACATTTTTGGGACATTGAACGTTAAGATAGCAGCGTACAGGGTTATTTTACAATAGAAAGTTTTGAGACCACCCTGCTAAGCTAATTTAATTTTTAGATCTCAAGAATCTTGATGAAGCAAAAGCCATTCCTGTCACGAGAACAATGTTTTGTTTAATATTTCAAAACTCAAAAAATTAGAAGTAAAAGCTTTTGTGAAAAGAGCATAAAGAAAAGAAAAAAAAACAAAAAAACATTTGACCGGTGTTCCTGAAGAACAAAAATTAAAGTAGTTTGGCAATTTCATAATTAATGTATCTCAAGGTCTGTCATTGAGTCAAATGGCATAGTTTCAATTCCCCGGTTGTACGCAACGATGGGTAGGGTCGCCTGTCCAACCTCGTTGGTTTTCTGCGGGTCCTCAGGTTTCCTCCCACTGCTAAAGACCCCTACGCACAAGCGAATTATTGAAATAAAATTAAACCATATGTTAGTCCTGAAATGATCTAGTCTGTATCAGGAGACCTTAAACTACATTTCTCTCTCTCTCCCATAATTAATGATGACTTTCAGGTACACGTATCTCAGAAATTGTTTGTTCTGATATGCCATGATTGCATTTTATATTTAATGTATGTTTATATGAGAATCTATATTTGTTAAAAATATGTGTGTTTTGTTGAGAAATCATATTATTTAAATTATTTTAAGCTTTGTATTCTGGGCATTAATGCTGGCTTGACCACGATACTGACATTTGTAACAATCCCAAATTTATTTAGGATACTTTGGGACACCTCTCTCAAATCAAAGTTCTTCGTCTGAAATATCCTCAAGTCATTTATGTTGAATAAATAATAGTTATTTCATTTTGCTCATTGAAAGAGCATTCAAGTCAAAATTTGGAAAATGGACGTAACATGTTACATGTAATTTAAGCATCTTCTGAATTCAGATATTCTTTCACTTCCACAAAGGAAGTTAAAAGAGGAGTTTTTAGCAATTTATGAATATACCAGGCCCTGATTTCACAAAGCATTCTCAGACTTAAGAATAATTTCAAGTTGAGTACAGTATTATTACTTTCATTGTATTCAGTTAGAGGACATAGCAGGGTTATATTTACAAATATTTTTCCAAAAATTGTAATTTTTATTAAAATCTTTGATGACTTGGCCATAAGGAATACTTGACTGTTGGTTGGTGTATGGTTCATTGCCTGGCAACCTATGTTTCGGTATTGTCACTTAATAAGAACCGGAAATGCATGTATTTAAAACTATTAAAACCATGTTTTTTTCTCACTACTTATTTTGCTGCATTATGATGGATGATGTCAATTTTAAACCACCATGGGCTGTTTGCTTTTCCCGAACTGAATTCAAAGTCATATATTACAAAACCAAAATGTTAATTTTAGGATCTTATTAACAAACAAATTGTAAAGAACTAAGTAATAGATAATGAATGTCAAATATAGTGAAATACAAACATTCAGTGTGAAATTAAGAATTGCTGAAGTGTAAAATGAAGAATTGCTGAAGTGTGAAATGAAGAACTGCTGAAGTATGACTTTACAAAAAGTAAATGGATGAGCAAACAGCCCACAATTGTACATGTGATATGAAGTTTTGTTAGTTTTGGTGATAAAATTTATGGATTTGTAAATTAATGTTTGTTTTTATTTCTGCCCCATGTTTCAAACTGACCACCACATGTCTGCCAAATTGTATATTTCTATCCTAATTTTCCACGGTCCCTCTAGAGCTGGTCCGCAGGCCCGAGGATACAGAAACCTCTATAATAGGGGAAGGGATGTCGTCCTCAATGTTTAGAAAGGGGAAAATTTGGATATAACTTTGTGCCAGAACCTATAGCTGAATATTCAGTAATAATGTCCAGGACGGTTGAGCATTGAAATAGCAATCAAATTGAAAGGAACGGTTTCTCCTCTGTTCAGATTGACCTGCTCCGTAGACTTTTAAGGCATGCGCTTTAGATCATAAGGTTGTCATTGGCATGGTTTTGATTCCCAGCTTTTATGTGACATGAGGTTTTTTTTTACTGGGTCCTCTGGTTTCCTTCCACTGCTTAAGGCCCCTCCCTGTATGTGAATTATTGAAAACAAAATGACCTGGTTTGTGTTGAGTTAATCCCTCTCTCTTTAAATGTCAGTAGTTGATTTTCATCCATATTTTTCAGTACAGTGAATGTCTTCTTTGAGCGGCATTTAGCAATTGAAAACGTTGAGAGAACCCTCAACGAAACGTCGCTTTAAATAAAATAGTAATTGTGTTCCATATTATGTATTTTGTATTACAGTGAATGTGCTGGAAATTGTTCCAGTTTATACAATTGTTCCAAATATCCAGACTCAGTAATGGTGATTCGTGTGATCTTCCTCTAAATGATCCGATCTCAAAATATTCACTACAAGTTTGTTATCTCTATAGCTGCTTCCCAACCAAAGGAGTCTGTGTAAAAACTATGAAGTTCCACAGGGTCTGGTGGGGAAAAGGGGGGGGCTGTGAAAAAGATGATGGGCAAGTAAAATTTTGGACCCGAATGAGTCTGAATGTGAATTGTAAACAAGGAATGTACAATATTGCTAAACATCTCTACCCAACAAGCTGCATTGGAATCATTCATCCCAGAAATGGGGTTTAATCTCCCATCAATATAGTTAAATGTAACTGCAATGCCCAACAGAAGCATTTCCCTCTTGTCAGTGATGCAAGCTGTCTAGTTGTTTGGATGGGATAAAAAAAACTGAGGCCCCGTGTACACATTGGCATGCACGTAAAAGATCCCTTGTCAGTTGAAATTTGATATAAGAGCAGGCTTTAGTGCCCCTGTCTGGGCAAAATTTCCCTCATAGCACACTGAATGGCATATGCCCATCTTCATTAGCCTAGTTCAGAGCAGAACAATAGGAGGTTAAACCCCATTTAATTTTCTTTTTTTCTTTAAATTCCAACTGCCAAGGGTTCTTTCATTTGCACACAAATCAGGTACAACCCCTGACATGTAAAGGCTTGACTTTAAATAAAACATGGAAGGGCCATCTCTGCGCTTTCTACAATTCCAACCCAAAATATTCTAGGTTAGGTAACTTTTCAGTTCCTTGCCCGTTCGATTACCACAGCCCAGCCCACCCCACCCTCCTTAAAAAAAATTGCAAATTAATTTTGGAAATGTCATCAGTGACAGTTTATTTGTAATAAATCTGTACAAATATTGAAAGCAAATTAACAAGTGCCAAAACACATTACATATATACACATATATTAGTCTTTGACACTTATAGCACACGCACCATCATTATTATATAACATAGTTAGATTTTAAAATATTCCTATTAAAATGGTCCCATATTTAACTGGCAGTGATATTTACATCTTTAATGTCAGAACTTTAAGCACACTGAAGAAAAGAGGGTGAGGGGGAAGTTGATAAAACAGACTCCCATGATGTTAATATAAAAAAAGTTCAGATATACAGAACTTTAACCATAGTAATGAAATCGAATCGGCATCCTAATCGATCTCACGTCTCCTACCTATGCTAGACTAAGCCTTAAGAACAAACGAATTAACACAACTTCCTTCATACCAACAAATAGAGAAGCATTCTGTTGAAGAAAGTGTTGACCTTTTCCTCCATTTTCATCAATGTAGAAAATTTGGGCCTATCCCACTTAACTATTCAGTTCAAATCGAGAAGGATTTTGTTGAAGAAAGTATTGACTTTTCCGCCATTTTCATGTAGAAAATTTGGGCCTATTGCACTAAACAGCAATGCTGACCTGGGTATTGTAAAGATAGGCATAACATAAAACGTATAACAATACGATTTAAATCGCAATACATATCCACCTAACGAAGTTAAGAAACCATGTAAATACAGAATACATAAATGTGTGTGTATTTTTTGTTGTCATTGAACTGGTATATTATTTTGGGATGCGTCATGTGAGAGTTTTTCAGTGCAATATGAGTTGTTATATATATCTAATTGTCTGAATTCTTATAAAAATAAAAGTATCAATTCAGCATTATGACCTAACATATATATCAAATCCAGATTCATAAAACTGTTTATTTGTGACTTGAATCTAGGCAGAGAAAATAGATTTGGATTCTCTGTAATAAACCACGCTCTAAGTCTCAACTCGGTCACCCCTACGTAAAAGCATTGTTTAACACTATTTGCTGACATTAGTGAAGTGGGAGAGCCTATTTTCGGACTGACTGGGGAAGTTTGGAATTCTCACATGCTGAGTTAAGACACCTTAAGGTATAGATAACCCTACCCATATCAAAGAATTCCTTATAGATGTATTTTCCGTATGGAAATGGTTGCCCTAAATGACCAGATATCCTCCCCTAACTGGTCTGAAAATTGACACCACATAAGGAAAGCAACTCTGTTCTGTGATGTGTTCACAGTTCAGTTTTATCTACTGTCTGCGATATCACACAAGGTGGAAATTTAGTCCTACAAGAAGAGAAGAAGAAGTTTTATCTGTGATATCACCTGAGGTGGAAGCGGACATTAACCCTACAAGAAGAAGTTTTATCTGTAATATCACGCGAAGTGGAAGCGGACATTAACTCTACAAGAAGTTTTATCTGTGATATCACGCGATGGGGAAGCAGACATTAAACCCTACAGGAAGAAGTGTGATATCACGCGATGGGGAAGCAGACATTAAACCCTACAAGAAGAAGTTTTATCTGAGATATCACGCGATGGGGAAGGGGACATTAAACCCTACAGGAAGAAGTGTGATATCAAGCGATGGGGAGGCAGACATTAAACCCTACAAGAAGAAGTTTTATCTGCTTACATAAACATCTATATTTATCAATCACACAGTCATACATAAACTTGTACATACAATATCACAGGGCTGTTATTTTACCATATTGTCAAGTCTGTTTTCAAGAATACATTTTTTTTAGTATTTTACTATCACTGTCAATTAAAACCAATATTTGTAGAATTTACAAAACAAAAACTACAAATTTAACTTTATTTATGGACTTTTAAAGCTACCATTATTAAAAATAGTGTTGTTTATAGCATGCGACAGGTGACAGGTAAATACGACTAAAGAGACGAGAGCCTGTTCAACATCACCCACTGAACTCAAAGCATTAACATAGCTTTTATAGTTTTAAAGTTAACATTTTTAAAACGACGTTTTTTTTATGGCAAGTTCATTGACCAACAGGTAAATTTATTAACTGGTAATTCTCGACAGGTAATTACGATTGATATCAGAGCCCATTCAATATCACCCACTGAAAATATTAACATATCTCTATGACTATTTATAAATATTAACATATCTCTATGACTATTTATAAATAGAATATTTATAATAATCATTTGGCACACAACACAAACTGAACAAGAACTATTTCTTTGATTTTTTCTCGATCAAATTTAAAAGTTTTTGTATCTGAGTGGCTGCCAAGTCAACTTTGTTAGGTTTGTCTCTGTTAAAAATAAGACCAGTATGCTGAGGTCTACTGGTGCTGGTACTCGCACTCGGTTGGGTAGTAGATGTACTTGCTTGACTAGAGTTGCTGTTCTTGGTTGCAGTTCTCACGTCTGCTGGTGGTGGAGATTTTTTCTCTGATTCTTCTTCCTGTTTATCAGACGTTGATGCAGATTCTGTTTCTTTTGCACTTTGTTTATCTTCTTCTTTTTCATCTTCTCCATCATTACTTATTCGCCTTCGTTTTGATGGCGTCTCACCTGTAACATAAATTAAACTTTTACGATCACAGTCTATCAACCCAGTGTATTGTCTTTAAACAGGTTGATGACTGGGGGAGATGAGGCCAGTTTGGGGAGATCAAACAGTTGGGGAGGAGATTAGGCTGGTTGGGGAGATCAGACCGCTTGTGGAGGAGATGAGGCTGGTTTAGGGAGGAGATCAGCCAGTTGGGGAGGGGATCAGACTGGTTGGGGAGGAGATCAGAAGACGGGCGTATGCACACACAGTGTGCTAGAGGGAAATTTTGGCCAGGCAGTGGTGCTACAGCCTACTCGAATTCAACTGCCAAGGGATCTTTTACGTGCACGCCAATGTGTACACTGGACCTCGTTTTTTCGTCTCATCCGAACGATGAGGGAGAACCACGCCGGAAAATCTGGATGAACTTTCTCGGCCAATGCAGGGATCGAACACCCGACTCCTGGCTAGCGAGCCAGCGTCTTACCCACTTAGCCACCGTGATCCCCCTTAACCCAAACCCTTGAGGTGTATGATGCAATGTGGGAATTTCCGACATCTGAAAAAAATCTAATTTCAGTTCAGATTAAAAATTTACCTGAATCTGTCTTTTTATCTGGAGACGCGGTTTGCTGCTGCTCCTCTTCTAATTTTTGGCTGGCAAGTTTTGCCTGTTCTTCCGCTTCTAACCTCTGTTGTTGATGTTGTCGACACGCTTTCAAAATATACTGTAGACTCTCCATTAAAAGCTCACTGATTTGTTTTGGCATTTGGACGGAAAATATTATCAACATTGCCCGAACATCCTATAAAATCAGATAAATGTGTAAATAAAGTGGGAGGTCTATGGGTTTCTGCATTGTACACAGTTAAAGCAGGGTGTGCACAACTCTGAACATTTAAAATTCCAGGATTTATTTACCAGATTCCAGGAGTCTCATTATAGAAGTCTACATCATAATGAATTTTTTTAACGCTTGAAGAACATCGTTCGACTAACTTTTGAAGAAACATTCGATGACAACGTTCAGTTTTATATCTTAAAATATATAGCGAAACCACAAATGTTAATTTCCCAGGAGTTTCAAGGAGTAATCTTGTTTTTCCAGGATTTTCCAGTTCTGGAAATCACATTTTCATTTTTCCAGGATTTTCAAGGAGAGAGAGAGAGAGAGGAAGAAATGGGGTTTAACGTCCACTCGACACAAACTAGGTCATTTCGTGACTAACATATGTTTTAATTTTATTTCAATAATTCGTTTGCGCTTAGGGGTCTTTGGCAGCGGGAGGAAACCAGAGGACCCAGAGAAAACCCACGAGGTTGAACAGGCGACCCTAATCCTTGTCACATACAACCGGGGATTCGAAAACACGCCAGTTGACTCAATGACAAGGATTTTCAAGGATGTGTGAACCTTGTAAAGCCACCGATTGTCATTTGCATTTTTGGGATAATCACATGTTTCATGGATTAATCCATGATAAAATGTACATAAATTGATTATCTTATATGTAATTAAGAAAACAAAATCCAAATATCAATAGTAGTTAATCTCCTGGCTTGAATTCAATCTGATGAAAAAGACCAAATAAATTTTTTTTATCCAATCTTCAGTAGAGAGAATGAGAGAGAGAAATAGGGTTTAACATCCACTAGGTCATTTCAAGACCAACATATGGTTCAATTTTATTTCAATAATTCGTTTCCAGGAGTTTCAAGGAGTAATCTTGTTTTTCCAGGATTTTCCAGTACTGGAAATCACATTTTCATTTTACCCGGATTTTCAAGGAGAGAGAGAGAAATGGGGTTTAACGTCCACTCGACACAAACTAGGTCATTTCGAAATTAACATATTGTTTAATTTTATTTCAATAATTCGCTTGCACGTAGGGGTCTTTAGCAGCGGGAGGAAACCAGAGGACCCAGATAAAACCCACGAGGTTGGACAGGCGACCCTATTCCTTGTCACTTACAACCAGGGAATCGAAACCACGGCAGTTGACTCAATGAAAGACCTTATGATACAACGCAGAATGTTCAATTGATGAAATCTTTGTAAATACTAAAAGGAATACAGCCATTTTTGGACTGATATTCCTGTTATATATCTTACAAATACTGCACAGATGTTTGGGTCAACCTTGCCCTATGCTGTCATGTTGTGGGACTTGTCATTGTCACTTTTGTTTCTGTCACAATCAGTAAATCTTAGGGCGTCTCACAATAACACTGATCATTGGCCACAATTTACATATAGGTTTAAGAACACTTTATACCACATCCCCATGAGTAGTTTACATAATTTATATCAGGGAGATTCTGATCCAGGTATACTTACAGCATTTATTCTATAACAAGTAGCATGTAATTCTCGTTCTGTTTCCACGTTTTCTAGAGCTGATTTCTCGGCTATTATAGATGCTACTATACTATCTAATAACGATCTACCTTGATCATGTAGAACTTGTTGATAAACCTGCAAATATACATTCATTATTTATATATCAACAAACTGGTAGATTTAGCTCAGGCAGTGGCATCTCTGCCTATATTATCAATGGAATCTAATGTCTGGTCAACACTATCATTAATTATGAAATAAACAGAGAAAGAGAGAAATGGAGTTTAACATCCACTCGAAACAAACTATGTCATTTCGGGACCAACATATGGTTTAATTTATATTTCAATAATTCGCTTGCGTGTAGGGGTCTTTAGCAGTGGGAGGAAACAAGAGGATCCAGAGAAAAAACATGAGGTTGTTCAGGGGACCCTACTCCTTGCCACGTACAAGTAGGGGACACTATTCCTTGTCACAAACAAGCGGAGAATCGAAACCACGCCATTTGACTCCATGACAGACTTTTGATCCAACATGCAGTTGTTAACCATTCGGTCACCCAACCCCCTATGGAAAACACATACGATACTTCTTTTATTTCTCTGGTTTGTGCAGTGCAAAAAGAACATTTTGCCCCGACAGCAGCATTTGCATCCTCAAATTTCAACTACTAAGTTTGTTTTATGTGCATGCCAATGTGTACACAGGTGGATCAAATATCTTTGTCAACCAAGCAGGTGCCACCCAAGCTTGATAAATCCAGAAGGTTCGTCTGGACTTGAACCTGGGACAGTCCAGTCATAAAGTCAGTGCCCTTCCTCTCGACAACAGTGGCCCCCCCAACCAGTACATAAATTTGATTTTACTATCAAAATAACAAAATTTTCAAAATTAACAAAGGCTTAAACTTACCTTAGGGAAGAAGTTACAGAAGAATTGATAAATTATTTGGCTATTTAGAGACCTTCTTTCATCTAATAAAACAGCATCTACATAATCTATAAAGGCATTGCTGTTACATAATACTTTTATATAATTCCTATCAACTTGCTGAAAATAGGAAATATTAACATTACAATTTATGGAATAAAGAACAAATACATATTTTAGTTTTTCTCTATAGCAGTGGGAGGAAACAGGAGAACCCAGAGAAAACCCAAAAGGTTAGACAAGTGACCCTCTTTCTTGTCAAGTTCAAGAACGGGAACGAAACTATGTCCCATTCAAATCAATGATAGATATTACAATCTAAAGTGAACTTGGCCTCCTTTTTATAGTGTAACAAGCGGATGCCATGCAAGATACGCCCACATTTTGCAAGAGATGGTCAGAAAAGAAGCTAAAAAAAAAGAAGCGATGAGGGGACACAATCCAGCAAGTTATGGTCTGATATGCACAAATATCAAAAGGAATCAAAATCTCTGGGATATAAACACATATTTTGAGTTTGATCAAAATCCGATAGAAATTCTGACTTCTAGACAACCTTGGTATTTCATACTTTTACACAATTTGCTTAAAATTCTTACCTCTGATTGGTAGATTTCATACCATAACATAGCAAAATATTGTAACTGTAATGGTACACCTTCACAAGCTACCATAGCACCTACAGAACAAAACAAAATATATTAATTAGACCAGATTGGGATTGTTTTGTAAATCAAGATCTATTTCAAACATAGTTTTGCAAACATGAAAATACATGTTTAATCTAAGACAAAAATTTTGAGAAAAAAAAACCCAATGTCTTGTTACAACAACAACATCATCCCCAAAAGTTCCATGTCCCGCTAGCAGCAGCTATTAAGTCACTAGCTTTTGATTTTGTTTTTGTCAAGTATTGTTCCGGCAACAGTGTTATAATTTGTCCCTATATATAAACATTAGTAGCTGTTCTTACATAAGTATGTCACAATCTGATTAAAACACAGATCCTATTTCGTTTCGTTTTTTATACTTCAAAATTTCATTTTACTTGTCTTCACAACACTAGGATCTGGAAGAGTTGCTATATAACAGGCGTTCTAGTTGATGTGAGGAATTAGCCAATGAAACGGTCTGTTACGACAAGTTCTTGGCGTGCTCTGCACTTAACTGTGGGTAAATGCCTAGAAACGTCAATGGGTCAAAAGCCGCTCATATGACCCCTGACATGACCTCCCAGTACAACTGGTCAGATCTTCATGTAGTGTAGGCCATCGAAAGTACAAAAAAAACAAAAAAACAAACGAAATATAGATCTGTATTTTAATCAGATAGAAGTATGTGTTATAGTTTATTACTATATATGGTATGATAACTTACTGAGATTGATCAAAGATTCACTCATATTTTGTTGATTAACTGCTACACGACACATAACATCAACTAACATATGATACGGTTGAAAGAAATCGGTTAATGATTGGTCGTAAACTTCATCAGCTCCCTGTAATAAAAAATATCATAACATTTACCCTTGTACACCTCTAATTATTACAACATTAATACCTGATTGGCTAAGATCTTAATGTTAAGAGACATTGATGTCGTTTCCATGGTTACCTTGAAGTTAGTTCCTGTTTTTTTCAAAACCCGATCAACACCATTTATAACATAAATATCTACCATAAATGAATGGTTAATTCAAATATATAATTGTACTGTAAATATAATAATTATCCACTTGATACCAAGAAATCTTAAAGTCAGATCTTAATAACGTTTATTGTCTGTATTTATTTTATATTTCAACATGAAAAATTACACCTGAATTTCAGATTTTATATCAAATCTAAAAAAAAATCAACATTCAATTCTTAAATTTAATAAATTCTATCTGCAAACTGATAATATTTGACTTACATTAGAGTGTTCTATCTGGGTTGTATTTAAACACATCTGAAACTGTGGACGTGGGGGACGGATGTTGGATTTTGAACCAAATGGTTTCTGACCTCTTCTTGGAAAATATGGTCCAGTTACCACTGAAAAAAATACAGGATTTTTCTAACTAAATCAATTGTAAAAACTTCGCAAGTTTATAATAACACTGCAGTAAACAATTTTAATGATAAAAATAACACTAGTATATCGTGAATAACTCCTGTCATAAACCTTTCTGATATGATGTCAATCATTTCCAATTATTTCCTTATTTGTAGAATGACCAGATTGCAGTAGAAGTTTAAAAGTGTATAAATGGATTCGGTTAGCCTTAGATCAAATGACTGTGGACTCCAAAAGCAGAGTGCTAATTAAAAATTTATTCATCAGCTTTGAGATGCCAAAGTAGTTAGGGTCAGTTGCTAAACTCAAAGAACAAATCTCTTTTTGAAGATCAAATTATCTCCCTTGAACACTTCTGAAGATCAAATTATCTCCCTTGAAAAATTCCTCAAGTAATCCACTGTTATCGGTATCTCTGGCGATTCTGTTCGACTTTTTCAGTCAATACTTGAAAAGTGAGCTACTGTTTAATATTCTAAAGACTGTTTTCATCAAAGAAATTCTAAAGTTTCAGTGAAATGAGTAATGAAATTAAAGTTTCAGTGAAATGAGAAATTCTAAAGTTTTAGTGAAATGAGTAATGAAATTAAAGTTTCAGTGAAATGAGTAATGAAATGTTTCAGTGAAATGAGTAATGAAATTAAAGTTCTAGTGAAATGAGTAATGAAATTAAAGTTCATGTGAAATGAGTAATGATATTAAAGTTAAAGTGAAATGAGTAATGAAATTAAAGTTTATGTGAAATGAATAATGTAATTAAAGTTTATATGAAATTAGTAATGAAATTAAAGTTCTAGTGAAATGAGTAATGAAATGTTTCAGTGAAATGAGTAATGTTATTTTACCTGGTAATGAATTATCTTGACATGCTGTATGAGCATGTGTTAATACTGGTACTATAGTTGATATACATTCACCTTGAAACGTTAATACCATCTGTTTTAATAACTCTAGAAAAATATAACAAAATAATTTATACAATATAACAAAGAAACAAATTATTAATACTATAACTCTATAATATCATTTATACCATCTGTTCTAATAACTCTATAATAATACAATAAAACAATTTATTAATACTGGACATTGGTTTTCAAAATATATGAAAATCATACTGCTTGTAGACTGCACATGAATTAAATAGTTGCAATGTTTTTAAAACATACTCTCTTAGTCCCGAAATAACCAAGTTTGAGCTAAGTGGACATTGAAACCCATTTCTCTCTCTTAGATCAAGGACCTGACATACGTACCCATCTTCTTCATATAAATAATTAAAATCATGATGTTAAAATATATTTACCAAAACAAACTTGTCTAACTTCCGGTGGTGTATAAGAATTTAATAATGTTAAAACTTTCTTCACAAATTCCATTCGTTCTTTCCAACTAGCAAAACAACTTTTAATACGAACACTAACTTCACCTATAATAGACAGATATATTTAATTATCGATAAGTACAGACTGGGAAGTATAATCTGGGAAAATAAATTATAAATTATCTCTGTCCCTAACATCAGGCCCAACAAAATAATAATTTACTATTGGTCATAATGGTCACCAGCTAACTAACTGTGCTCACTGCTATTCTAGACTAGTTGGGGTTGAATGGCCGAATGGTAAGCATGTGCACGCTGTATCATAAGGTCTGTCATTGAGTCATCAGGCATGGTCTCAATTCTCCGGTTGTACGTGACAAGGAGTAGGGTTGCCTGTATCTCTATTCTAGACTATTCTAAAAATAGAATGGGGGTCGGTCACAAAGAAGTCTATGTTGTATATGATGACCCAGTCGCTCAGCCCGAAGTAATTACAAGGTTAAAAGTATATTTTTTCAAGGTTAATAAGTTCTAAGCCTAATGTGGGGAATAATCAATCATAAGTTATTTCCATACACAAAGTCAGAAGAAATCATTATTCCTAAAAGAGATCAGTTGTTCAGTAAAACGGGTGGTTACTTTCACTTTCACCAGAAGTATAATATGCAGTTTGTGTAATATGTAACATATTTTCAAGTTACTTCGAGTAGTGACATTTTTAAAGCCACAAATAAAATCAAAGTGGGTTTATAAATTAAGTTGAAATTTCTCTTACTTCTGGATTCTCGTATTTCACGAGCCGTTTCTAAAACTTTTAATAAAATAGTGAGCAAATCAACAATATCACCAGTCACATGACAAGCTGTAGCTTCATGGTACATCACATGTAAAGTATAAAAAGCCTGAAATATGAAACAAAACCAAAATTAATTCAACTCAATTTTTATTCCACAAAAATCTTAAATTAAAAGAGCACTTTCACATCTGTGCCTGTGCAACCTCGTGGGTTTCTCCGGGTCCTTCGGTTTCCTCCCACTGCTAAAGACCCCTACACGCAAGCGAATGATTGAAATAAAATTAAACCATATGTTAGTCCCAAAATGACCTAGTTTGTGTTGAGTGGACTTTAACCCCATTTCTCTCTCTCTCTGATGCAAACCAGGTCTACAAATTACACTTCTGTATTTAAAAACGTATTTGTGAATATTGTGTAGTCCTAGCACAACAGACTTAGAATAAAGAAGACGTTTTAATACATAACATTTTGGGTATTCGAACCCTATTCCAAACTTGTAAAATCGTTGTAAGACCCAAAACATCATTTAATGAATAGGGACAACCATGTTTTCATATTTATGTCTTATCTCTGTCTCCAAAGTTTTATCATCCAATAGTTAAGCACATCTAATTGATTTGTCCAACCTCTTTGACTAATTTAATTCAATGGAGCGATGCAGATCTCAATATAAATATATTACATTGAGCATAATTTAATCTGAGTAAAATACAGATCTATATTTAGATTCGTTTTTTTATACTTTCGATGGCCTACACTACATGAAGATCTGACCAGTTGTTTTGGGGGGTCGCGTAAGAGGTCATACGAGTGGCTTTTGACCCTATGACGTCAAATGTTTGATTAACCAATTAGCATTGATGTTTCTAGTGGATTACCCACTGTTCCATGCAGCTCATGCCAAAAGCTCGCTGTAACAGACCGTTTCATTGGTTTATCCCTCACATCATCCTGAACATGTCAATGATAACAACTTTTCCAGATCCTTGTGTTGTGAAGACAAGTAAAACAAAATTTTGAACAATAAAAAACAAAACGAAATAGGATCTGTGTTTTAATCAAATTGAGTATAATTAGACCACCTGTTGAATGATAAAAGAAAGTTATTTTTGTTTATAGAGAAGAGAATTACCTCAGTTATCATCTGTAGACCACCATGTAAAACAACATCTAATTTCTCTTCTTGACTTTCTACTAGAATCTTAAAAGCACTGAAAAATAAACAAAAAATTTCTATACTATTTGACAGAATTGAGTCTACATGTGTTACCAAATATCTGGAAAAATTTCAATTCGATTGGCTGCATAAATTGTCTGCAAAATGGAGCCACATCAAAAGATATAATTATTTCTCCTTGGAAAAGAAAATATCAGTGTTTATCAATTTAGTTCCAGTGATAATCAAGCCCATTCTGCACACAGAGATCCTTCTACTTTATTCTTCGAGAATAGATCTCTGTCCTTGATGGCCGCCATATACAAAACTTAGCATATTGTTTTGTAATGTGGTTCAACTCCGTTTGACATCTGTCATACACACAAAGACTAAATAAACCTATTCAATTCCACTAAATGGAAGCAGAATAAATACTTCTCGAAATACAGTCTACTTAGTGCTTTCAACTAAAATCGTCGATTTAAGACTTAAATGTCTGTCAACTAGCTTAGTGTCTGTTCTCGAGCAGAGCTAACTGTAGACAGACAGCCTAAGTTTAGTATGAATCAAGTCTAGAAACAGCATATGTCGCAGACATTGTTAGGTATAAATTCAAGCTATGTCAAGCTAAATTGCTCTGGTTCCTGTCATATTGTCTGACACAAATGTGTCTTTTATCAGGGATTTTAATTATATATAATACGTGTCTGACACCAAGTTCAATATATCGGGCAGAACAGTAGGACGTTAAACCCCATATCATTTCATTTCAATGTATCGGACACTAGTTGATTAGTGACAGACATTTTGTCAGGTATAACTAAAATTATAATTGCTAGACCTGTGATAAAAACAATGAGTGTTCAATTGTGTGTAAAAATGATTGGAACTGGACTGAACATTTTATGAAAGGTGGCAGATAATGTAATATTTACCTAATTAATGTCTGCCACATAGATCTAGCATCTAGTACAGATAGATACATAGATAATGTATTATGTCTAAAAGCATTTATAGCTTTGATTTCATCACTTGTACATTCTTCTGGTCTAGCAGCCATTAATTTCATCATTCTAAATAATTCCTCTACAGCCTATAAAAAATATACATATAACAATGTAGAATATTTCCGGAATGGGGGATGTCATAAGGAAATGAACTTTCAACAATAATGTCCTAGGTTTGAATCAGTGTTGGCTGAGAAGATCCTACAGGATTTTTCAAGATTAGTTCTCATTTGTAGTTCTATCAAGAAAAGTATGCAAGGTCATTTGGATGGGGCAAAAAAACTGAAGTCCACCTGTGTACACATCTGCATACAATTAAAATAACCCTTGACACCTGGAAATCAAAGAACAGTAGGGTGGGTTTTTTTTAACCATATAAAATTTATTACATTTATTTTTTTACATAAAAGTTTGGGTAAAAAAAAAAAGAAAATAAAAAAAATATAAGAAAATGTAAATTTAACAAAAGCAGGTAAATCTTTTGAGAATTATTGGAGTGATAAGACAAAAAAATGGCCTAAAAAATAACATTAAAGATGTTTAACAACTTACCACTGTATACTGTGCTGGATACGGAGTGATATTTTTGAAAGCCCACTGTATATTTTGATGTTGTGCCAGTTGTCGTGTAAAGTTTCTATCCTGTTGACAACACATCCTTAATAAACCATAATACGACGGTAACATCAGTTTATTAAACATTACAACATCTTGATCATCGTGGTCAGCTCTACAATAAATATATACATCTTTAAAAACATCATTATAACAATAGATAAATTAAAATTCAGATTCAACTTGTACATGTACTATCATCCTTAAAGCAAAATAGATAATTTAAAATTCAGATTCTACCATAATGTATTATTTTAATGGTTACTTGAGCAATGTAACAATGAAAGGAAAAGAGGTTTAATGTTCTACTTTTCTGCACCACCTGGTACCAAGTTTACAAAGCATTCTCCTACTTAAGTTAAGTATTTACTCAAGATTGTTTGCCTTATTTTAACTAAATTATAGCCCTTTATAAAACTTTTGTTGTTTTAATGTATCAAATACATCAATGTGAAAAGTTTTGTGTTTCTGGATCAAAGATATTTCTCATAAACAGTGATTGAAAGTTGAGTTAATTCTGAAATTAAGTCTGGGAATGCTTTGTGAACTTGTGGGCTAATTAAGATGGGAATATGCCACACAGCATGCTATGAGGGAAATTTTGTTAATGGCCCACTCTTCTTTGATTTCCAAATGCCATGGAAACTGTAACATGGAATAAATTATATGGGTTCGCAAGTTTTTGTCCCATCTGGATGACTAGATGCTTTTCCCGTTTGTCCTGCAGTACCGACAAGGGGAAATCAGAAGGAACATTATCAGCCAAAACTGAGATTAAACCCTGGAAGTTCTGGTTAGTGCGCCAGGGCCATACTCAACGGGCCACCAATGAACCACAGTGTGACGGGGAGAATTTTACTAATGTCAAGAATTAATTACGCACGAAAAAGCACAAAGGGCAGGCAGCTAACTTATAAAAAAATCAAAATAAAAAAGTAAAGGAAATGACTACTATTATTTACAAGATATAATAAAGAAGTGTATTAATACTTACAAGATATAATTAAAAGCTATATTTTTACACACATGTGGATTAGAGACGATTAATTTAATATTCTCTGGACAATCAACACAAACTTGATGCCAGAATAATAATAGGACCTGAAATATAAAATACATCACAATATGTCAATCATCACTTAATAACTGAATCAAATCGTAGAACCTGAAAGTAACTAAAAGCTTTCCAGATCTGTGTATAAATGTTCTTTGCATGCAAGAGTTTGGAATTATGCGTATCAACTTCTACTATCAAATGTTTTACTAACTTCTACCAAACTAATCAAGGTACTTCAAACATGTTAATGACATATTCCAACCTAGTCAAGGTATGTCAAAAATGGTTAAGTACATATTCCAACCTAGTCAAGGTACGTCAAACATGGTTAATGACATATATTCCAACTTAGTCAAGGTACGTCAAACATGGTTAATGACATATTCCAACCTAGTCAAGGTACGTCAAACATGGTTAATGACATATTCCAACCTAGTCAAGGTACGTCAAACACTGTTAATGACATATTCCAACTTAGTCAATGTACGTCAAACAAAGCTAATGACATAGTCAGTCTGCAGCCAAATTTAACTTTCATATTAAGAGACCAAGTCAAGATAACTCTGCAGTCCAATGTAACTTACATACCTGTTTATTATGATGCATGGAGATCTGTGGTTCTGATAATTTAGGATGAAACAATTGCCATAATTCTAGAAAATATTCACTAAACTGAAAGACAAGAAATAAAGATATCAATATTATTCAAAATGAGTTTATTTTAAAGGAGCAATAACCCCCAAGGATTCTATACAAGTAGTTATCAATCAATCTTTAACTCATGTTCCTGAAGCAACGACTGTGAGTTTTACAACATCTTGACATTGCTAGATTACTTTACAATTCTCGAACTTAATAGCCATGTTGTCTGCAGACACGACCAATCTGACATAGCGACCTCCACAGAAACCTTGACATTGAATGAACCTTGAACTTTGCACCTCGATTATCACAGTTAGACCTTTTAGCTGGAAAGCGCGAGATTTGGTATTCGCGATGATCGAGGTATCTGATAGGCTCTCAAGCTGATGAATACCCAATCGAAATTAGTGCAGAAATATGAAGGGTATTACTTTAAGGCCTTGATAAGATGTATGTAGTTAAATCGAGATCAAGCCTTCTATTGAAGATGCCTTTAACTAAACTAATTGATTCAACGTCCACTCAACACAAACTAGATCATTTTGGGACTAACATATGGTTCAATTTTTTTTTCACTGGTCTTTAGCAGTAGGGGGAATCCTGAGGACTCAGAGATAATCCATGAGGTTGGACAGGCGACCCTTCTCCTTGTCACATACAAGCGGGGAATCGAAACCACGCCACTTGACTCAATGGCAGACCTTACGATCCAACGTGCACGGTATAACTGTTCAGCCACCCAACCCCCCAGAAATTGTCTATAGACACATTATGTTGTTCCTCCTTACAATAATCTTTAATAAAAGGCGAAAGATTTACACAAGAAAATGAGGAGAAACCTTGTGTTTACTCAATTGACACCATTCGTGGAGCTGAAAGAAGCTAATTACAGAACATTCATGTACTAATAAACAAATAAATGAAAATACATACCATAAGTTTTTCAGCTTTAGAATTCAAACAGTAAGTTAAAACAGCAAAATAACAAGTTAATTTAGTTGTACTATGGACAAGTGAATCTGAAAGAAAATTTGAAACAAATACAGGTTTAACTAAGGTTGAGTCAATTAAAATTGTTTTTTTTTGGACCATGAATTAAAAACTTTGCTTTTTATTTCTTTGAGCGAAACACTAATTTAAGTACTTGGTTGTTATTCTGGATTGTTCACGTGGCTATACTAAAATATCTTAAGAAAACAATCCATTCATTGGCCAAGACATTATCATAGTATA
Organism: Patella vulgata; assembly: GCF_932274485.2. Lineage (NCBI taxonomy): Eukaryota > Metazoa > Mollusca > Gastropoda > Patellidae > Patella > Patella vulgata. The sequence goes on from NC_065883.2 coordinate 11,497,712, forward strand.
TTCATACAGCATCTACCTCAGATATAAAACTGAAAGAAGAGAGAGAGAGAAATGGGGTTTAAAGTCTACTTGACACAAACTAGGTCATTTCGGGACTAACATATGGTTCAATTTTATTTCAATAATTCACTTGCGCGTAGGGTCTTTAGCAGTGGGAGGAAACCGGAGAACACCCACGAGTTTGGACAGGCGACCCTACTCCTTGTCACATACAACCGGGGAATCGAAACCACACCAGTTGACTCAATGACAGACCTTATGATACAGCGCACATGCTAACTGAAAGAAGTCTTACCAACATAAGCTTTAGCTCTTGATAATAATGACAGTAAATGTTCATAAATCTGAAATACAATGAAACAACAAAATTGAAGCAAATACAGATGATAATGAATAATGACAACTTTTATCTTATAGAAGTTTTATTACATACAACACTCTCGAATACTATCCATAGTTTATCTCATGACAACTTAGCTTACTATAAACAAATGAAATGACATGGGGTTTAACGTCCTACTGTTCTGCTCTGACTGGGCTAATGAAGATGGGCATATGCCATGCAGTGTGCTATGAGGGAAATTTTGTCTAGACTGTGGCGCTACAGCCTACTCTTATATCGAATTCTAACTGCCAAGGCATCTTTTACATGCACGCCAATGTGTACATGGGACCTCGGTTTTTTGTCCTATCCGAATGACTAGACAGCTGTTCTTGTTAGACCCTCTGTCCTGCACCACTGACAAGGGTAAACCACGCTGGAAAATCCTGATGAAATTTCTCGGCCAAAACCGGGAGCAAACCCGCGACCTCCAGGCTATAAGCCAGCATCTTACTCACTTAGCCACCATGGCTCCTTATTATTAACAAATGCCATTTTGGTTGCCAATTGATTTGGGAATTGAATTTTTAAATGCTGTATACAAGAAATATATAGGAGTTTTTTGGATACAGTAAGGTGCAAAAGATTATAATATAGTATGTTTTTACACCATGATTTTGTTATATAAATTAAATACAATATTATTACTTTCAGTTTATTTGTACATTTAATAATAATTACCTGATTAAGTGCTAGTCTAGCATCTGGTGTCATCTGACAAAAAAATAAATTAAGACATTTTAATTTATTTAATGGTATACACAGGTGCCTTACTCTTAAAAACTTAGAAGTAATACATTTCAAGTATGCAGTCTTTTCATAAGCTAAGCATTAATATCTAAGCCAATAAAAAGGATGCATTCTTTAGTTTTCTTAATGATGGCACTTGGACATTTATTTGGGTTTTGAAAGTAAATGTCTGGCAAAGAAAACTGTGTCAATCTGTTTTACAGCTAGGAAATTTAAATAGATTACTTATAAATAAAAATATATCATTTAACTGATTTCTAAGAGAGAAAATATTATATATTTGTGTTTACCACGATTTCTTTTAATGGACTGTGATAACTTCTAGGAGGTCGATAAGCTTGTCTAAAGTTGTGACTTGGTACCAACGCTACCAGAAGATATGCTGCAGCTGTAATAAATAAAAAAGGTATTATACATAATTCTTGTTACTTTCGATAGCAGTGACTGCAATGTAGATGTGAGCAACTTTTGTCAGTTTGGGGTTGTTTTTGTTTTTTTAAGTGAAGTGTACTATCAAATATTCAGGTAATCAATCAGAGTATTGATATAATGTATTTTATTTGCCAACTTGTGGTTAAAAACAATTTTTTATTGCTTTTGATTACCGTTGGGAAACCAAGGTCGCTCAGTGGCGACGACTCACCAAACAGTTCTCGGGTTTGATTCCAGTGTTGAACATGTATTTTATTTGCCAACTTGTGGTTAAAACAAATATGTTGCTTTTGATTACCGTTGGGGATGGCGACGGCTCACTAACCAGGTCTTGGGTTTGATTCCAGTGTTGAACATGGACTTGATTATGAGACTCTGTGGCCCAGTGTTCTAATGATCATAAGGTCTGACATTTAGTCAACTTTTGGGCTTTCTCGCGTTTAATGTGTTTCAAGATTAAATTCATTGAAATACCCAATTTCATTACAGTTAATTCACCGACAAGTAAATTCTCCAGTAGATCAATTTCAATGCCATTCCATCAAGGCTGACAAATATTACTAAGATGAGAGCTTGGAGCCATAATGTATTGATACTGTCATATTGTGGTATATTCTATATCATTGTGGTCTGAAACCTTATACTTAAGTCGACACAAGTTGTCTCCCTTATATTGTAGTTCTTCTGCCTTTTTGAGTAATAAAGATAAGAGATTGGAATTCTAACATGGAGAATGTTTTTTTTTTCCTTTTCACCCACATGCAACTGTTTAACACCCCTGGATCCAAGGATCCGAATATAACAGTACATCACAAAATGAACTTACCGTTTCTGACCCGCAACGTACTGTGTGCTATTAAATACTGTTCTACCCATAAATCCATCTGACTGAGACACCATGCCTGTACTACTTTATTACGTGTAACCTGACCAGCCAACCATTCTAAACACTGCTGAGGACAACATTTAGCTAACTAAAATAGAATAAAATACAATAGATCAAAAATAGAATTTATTTCATCTGATGCAAATCATTAAACAAACTTGCAAGTTTTTGTTTTTATCCAGCCTCCTAGATTTTTATCATGATTTTTTTATTTTATATTCTTCCAATTTGAAATGATCTACTCAACAAACAGAAGGGAAGAAAAAACAGTTTAACGTCCACTTGACACAAACTAGGTCATTTCGGGACTAACACATGGCTCAATTTTATTTCAATAATTTGCTTGCGAGTAGGGGTCTTTAGCAGTGGGAGGAAACTGGAGGACCCGGAGAAAACCCACGAGGTTGGACAGGCGACCCTCCTCCTTGTCACGTTCAAACCGGGAATCAAAACCACCCCAGTTGACTCAATGACCCCATCATTTGAGTCATTTGAGGGAGTTCCAATCCCTTGCTAACTATAATCGTTAAAAGGGATATCAGTCAATGGTTCAATTCCATTCAGGATTTACGAAAATATAATGAATTGAAACTTTTCAACATTCGGCATCATCTGCAGACGATATAAACAAACCAGTACCAGCTATGTAGTGTTAAATCTTTTGATGGGCCTCTTTTTAATCCAACTGAATCCAAGAGGGTGATTATCTACCGTTTATAATTTTTTGGTTTTTTTTAAAATCAAATGTTAAATAATAAATCTTCGTACATTTTAGCATGGCTGACGCCATAAAAAAAATAGATATTTATGATAAAATTAGGATCGAGACCAGCAACATTAAAATTGTAATTTACTAGAACTCAGACATGAGATATTGGTTCAGTAATATCAAAATCATTGTTCTTGCTTGTAAAACAGTTTTTGACTATCTTTTAAAAATCAACAATGCATGTAGTTTGTACTTACATCCCAGAATTTGAGTAATATGTATCTAGTATATTGTGGCATGCCTGGTGGTCCACCCATAAACTCGACTAACATTGATAATAACTTGAAGAATGGTTGAGATTGCTGAAAACACAAATAAAATCAATTTTAAAGAACCGTTGAAAACAAAAATATACACCATTTTACAGGAATGGCTGAAAACATGAATAACTCCGATTTCAAAGCCTGAAAATATTAAAAAGGGAATGCTCAATTGTTAGGCTGGAACATTCTGAACTGACAGAATTGCAGTCGTGTGACACAGAATTCTGTCCCATCACAGTAATATCCATAGTATAAAAGACAAAAATAAAATAATATCATGTGTTTGAACCCCATCACATGTTCATAAACTATTTATTTTATTAAAATAAGTAATGATTTTAGTTTACCTCTGGTGTAAGTTTTCTGATAGCTGCGAAGATCATGTTCACAATCTGAAAATAAAATAAAAGTCATTCATAAACATATCTGTTGACATATTTAAGTGATAGTTGATGGGGAATTTTGGCCACCCAGCTCAATATTCCGATTGTCGATGGGTTTATTTCATACCCAATGCGTGTACTGTAAATCATAAGGTCTACCATTGAGTCAATTGTTATCGTTTCAATTTGGGCTTGTACATGACAAGGTGTGTTTTTTTTCAGGGTTTCTTGTTTTTCCTCCCCTCCCCTAACTGCAAGAGACCGCTACATGCAGGTGAATAACAGAAATAAAGACTCATCATGACTGATTGATCTGAGTACTTACTATCATGGCTTGGTTTTCATTCCATCTGGTTAAACTAAACAATAAATTACACGTCTGGCGGATGTTGATGTTGTCACGTATTTGATTGAACAGAAACGGAAATCCCTGTAACAAAACATGAAATTGTATTTATCGTATTTAACATCATTAAATTCATTTATTCGTTTATGATTTTTATTTAAATCTGATTTTACAAACTGAAACCCACTTGCATTAAGCTACAACATATAAATTTATATCATATATTTCTGTTCATAAATCTGTATTAATCTTTTTATATGCCCACATTTTGATGTGGACGTATTATGTTGTCGCCCTTGTCTGTTCAAATTTGTCTTGAGGTCACAATTTTTATTCGATTTTGATCAAACTTTTTACAAGAGCGTTGCCCCCAAGTTGAGCAGCGCTTGTGGCTCAGTTCCTGGTCCAACAAAAAACATTATTTTTTACCTTTCCTCCGATGATGGCTGTCATATCTTTAGTCGAAAGTCGAAGCTGTTTTTCGTTAGTTCGTGATTTTTCTACCAGAAGAGCTATAAGTGTGATCATCTTTTCTAGAGATATCGGGCGATAATTATCATCTGTTAACGAAATAACATCTTCCTCTTCTTCATCATCGGATAATATTTCAACCTTCAATATAAACAAACACATGTCAAAGTGGCCTACATTTGATCAAAGGGCAATAACTATGACAATAATTATCGGAAATCTTTGGTCTTTTTTATTTCATGAACATAAATTTAGTGTATAATTTTCGAATCAATCAGATGATATCTTTGCCTATGAGGGCATCCACAAGATTTTTTGTAAATGATCATGTGTCATAAATTGAAAACAATCTTTGAAAATTAGTAGGTTTCTTCAGAGCATGATAACAAATAACCACATTAAAACAAAAAATTTAGATATTGTCTGAAAAATGCAAAAATTAGTGGCATTAATATACCAAATAAACAAACTAAAAAAAGGTTTATATTATGTATATATTTATTTACATAATTTTCTTGTGCTTTCTGTCCCATATAGAATGTTATCATTGTATAGATAGCATTAATATGTATTAAAAACTGGGCCTCTTCTTCACCAGATTTAGCGAATTCCAATAAAAATGCAAAATATTCTGTTAAATATTTACTGTGAGGTCTCACACCATGTTCGATCTGAAAATAAACAAAATTATATAGACAATGTGACATTAAAACACATCAGAAGCTTTACATCATACAGTCAAATCAACTGATATCACCCAATCATTCTCCAATATCACCAGAGAAGACAAACTAAGCCAGAAACCAAAACAATGTAATAGCATTATGATTTCTGTTTAAATTCTGAGGGGATTTGATTGTCAGTTTGGAACTTGACATAATTGCAATCGAGAGTCACAGAATTTGGTTCTGTCACATTTCTGCCAGCCCCCCACTCCCCCGAAAATGAGGTGTGAGCAGAAACATGATGTTATCAAGTGTTTCAGCTAAGGTGATTGGTTTAGAGAGTATCATATTCAGTTCGCATATGCCTTGTCCGAAATTCGTTTAACACCTTTCAAGGGATTGAAAAAATCCATCATGGAACATTAAATTGAGTATCCCATACATTACTTTCCGCTTGAATACGATAAATAAATAAAATGCTTCTAATATTGAGTAGAAAGAATTAAATGTTTGTTTGACATAGACTATTTGAATAGGAGTGTACTTACAATAGTCAATAATTTACGTATAAATCTGGTTACACAGGATCTGTTTCCTAGTTGATTGACATCTACAGTACCATCTCTATAATATAAATAATATATACTCGTAATGATCTCTATAATACAAATAATATATAATTGTTGTAATGAATAAAGACCATCTCTATAATATAAATAATATATAATCATTGTAATTAATAAACACAATCTCTACAATATAAATAATATATAATCAATGTAATGATTCTGTAATATAAATAATATATAATCATTGTAATGATCTCTATAATACAAATAATATATAATCATTGTAATGATCTCTATAATACATATAATATATAATCATTGTAATGCATAAAGACCATCTCTATAATACATATAATATATAATCGTTGTAATAAATAAAGACCATCTCTATAATATAAGTAATATATAGTCATTGTAATGAATAAGGACCATTTCTACGATATATATAATATATAATCGTTGTAATGAATAAAGACCATTTCTATAATATAAATAATATATTGTCATACACCAGTGGATATTTATCTGTCCTACTTGCAGGCCTGTAGCAAAACATTCAACTTGTCAGTGATGCGACAAGCCATTATTTTAAAATATATGCTTTGGTAACTGCGACTGATTGTTTATGCTTGTATTTGTGGAAGGAGAAGAGATTAATGTACTTTATAATTAATTTTAATAGTTTGGGGGATTTCACGACATGATACCTCAACAAGTAGGTTTCAATAAAACCAAACTCATATAACAAGATTTTTGTTAACTAAACTAATAACCTTATTAGTTGGGAAGAAAATGGTCATATAGAAAATGATTCTATAATGAATATACATATTAACTTACGGTTCAACAACAGGTTGCATGTAAAATTCAACCTGTGTATTACGTAACTGTGATATAATATGTAACACCAATCTCTGAAACATCTGAAATATACAGCAAATATTATAATAATCTTCTCAGAATTTCCAATTTAAAATTACATCATTTAAAAATAGTAGATGTTGGGAAGGCTACTAATGTAGGTACCTCAATCAACAAAATGTCTTTTCCAAAGACAATCAAAACACACGGACCACACTCATGAATATGTAAGCTAAAACATTTTAAGGATACAGAATAGCTCATCTGAGCACTAAAATTATATCACAGAATAGTCAGAGCCATTGAGAAATCTGAGTTCTTGAATAAGCCCCCTGGTGTAGTAATATAGACCTACCTGTCTCACCATCTGATTCGGACATTTAATTAATATTTGTTGCGGCCACCAATCACTTTCAGCCATATGATCTAACGACCACTGAAAAACACAAACAGATCAAGCTTAAAAATAACTGCCTGTCATCAGATATCAGCCAGAGGACGGCTGTTTAATAAGTAATGAACCATATGTTCAGGTTTGACAGAGACAAAACTTATAATGTAAGTGACAAAGTATGTGACTACTGAACAAGTGCCTAATTATACCAAATCTGTTATAGAGACTTGGTGAACCTGGGCGCTGGATTCTCTGTCATTAGTGTCATTCAATTTCATTTCTGACCACTTGGGAAGAATTTTGACTCACCACTGTGCACCCCATTTGAATCATCTTACAAAATATAATAAATTATGAAAAGATTAAGAAGATAATAAATAGTTTTACCTCACAGGCCTTTGGACAAGAATTAAACTGTTTAGTCAGGAGTTCAATCCATTGTAACATAGTCGGCTGAAAATAGAAACATAAAAATAAAACAAATTAGAGGGGATAACATTTATCTAAGTATGTGTACCTGTTAAGCACGACACAGCACACGTCGTACACTCAGCCTAACTATACGCATCGCAGTGTGGCAGGCATTTCCAAGTAAGTGTAGAGGTGGAGCACGACATAGCACACGTCGTACACTCAGCCTAACTATACACATGGCAGTGGGGCAGGCATTTCCAAGTAAGTGTAGTTGTCGAGCACGACACAGCACACTCAGCCTAACTATACGCATCGCAGTGGGGGCAGGCATTTCCTTATTCTGTTAACTATGCTTTGACTTAAAACAGAACACTACTGGATTCATATGTTTCCTATTATTTTACTGACTGATATATAGTGTCATATTGTGGTATATTCTATATCATTGTGGTCTGAAACCTTGTGGTTAAGTTGACACAAGTTGTCTCCCTTATGTGGTAGTTCTTCTCCATTTTTGAGTAATAAAGAAAGAGATTGGAATTCTAACATGAAGAATGGTTGATTTTTATTTTCACCCACATGTAACTGTGTAACACCCCTGGATCCAAGGATCCGAATATAACAATAGACTGAAGCTCTAAAGCATCACGCAGGAGTGTAACTGAAACTGTCACAACAGGCAATGCGCATGTCCATTGTTACTAAATAAGCGTTAAATTAAGGCTTACCTTTTCTTTGGAATGTATCATAGTTTCTAGAACGAAGGACAGACTGAGTTGTGCTGCCTTTAATGCCACCTGATTGGTCTCATCTTTAACTAATGTTGTTGGTATATAACCACAGATCTGCCACATAAACCTACAAATATACAATATATATAGTATACAGTCACAGAATATAGCCACATAAGCCCATAACTATATATATAACAACAGATCTGGTATCTAATTATACATGACAGGATGTTTATTTCAGATGTAGTGAACATATTTTAAGTCTTGACTTAATATTAACTTCTGTTTCTGATATATCTGGATGCATGTGCAACTTAAACGTGTGAAAGAACCTTCCGTTGCCAGGGATGCAATAATAGTGCCGTGTTTAATGTATTGTAATTTGGACTTGTAATTGATGCGTAATCAATGGAACGATATATTTATAGTCAGAATATTTGATAATCTAAAATAAATCCATTTTCATTAGACCGGCATATGTCAAACCGCATTTCATATATAGTTGCTAATACAAAACTTTGTCTATCATGTTAACTATGTGAGGGGAATCACAGATCGAAGTTTCTGAAACAAAATTATCTCCATCCAGAAAGAGAGGGAGAGAAATGGGGTTTAACATCCACTCCACACAAACTAGGTCATTTCGAGACTAACATATGGTTCAATTTTATTTCAATAATTTGCTTGCGCGTAGGGGGTGGGTCTTTAGCAGTGGGAGGTACCAGAGGACCTGGAGAAAACCCCCAATGTTGAACAGGCGACCCAACTCCTTGTCACGTACAATCGGGGAATCGAAACCACACCAGTTGACTCAAGGACAGACTTTATGATACAGCGCGCAGGTGCTAACCATTCGGCCATCCAACCCCCCTATCTCCATCCAAAACACATGAAAGATGAGCAACACAAGAAATCACCAACTCAATAAGACAATAACTACCACAACTATAACAGAAATGAATTCCAGGTCACTTTGAAAATATTACTTACCCAAAATAGTTATGTTCAAATAGATTTTTATCTTGTAGAAACTGTGTATTATCCTGCCATATCCACTGGAAAAAAAAAAAAAAAATTAACACCATTATTATTGTCAGCGGCTTTAAATATGGATATAGTTTTATATAAGGAGTTTTGCTTGTTACTGCATCCTATTCACTTATATTCTATTAAATGATAAATTGTAAATACTAATGTTATCTTGAACAAAATACTGTTTAAACCAAATATTGAAGATTACTTTTTTCTAAAATGTTCAGCCTACCTGTCCTAATTCATTGGATAATTCAAAATTAAATTTAAGTGGTTCTTCAACTTTAACCGCAGTATCCTCTGCTTTTTTTGGCGGACAACTTTCATAAAATAACATGTAAGCACTATTTGTCTGAAATAAAAAACAAATCAATCAACCCGATTTAAAGGACAATAGTTAGTCGTTGAATTAGAGCAGGGTCATAAGGGGGTACTCAATTCTCTCAATCACAAAAATAGTGATAATCGAGTGAAAAGGGAATTTCGGGCTACAACGCATGCATCGACTGAATAAATAAATATCACAACCAACCATGCAGCCGAAACATATTCGTTGTGTTTAATTACATCACGATTCAAATTACACCACCTCCGTTTTCGGGACTGACAGAACTGTGACAGGACTGAATTGTGCGTTACTCGATTTCAATTCTGTTAATTCGGGAGGTTCTGGAATGTGAATCAAGCATCCCATTTGTAATTCTGAGACAGTTTTCATGAAATTTCTTCACATGTGTGTAAAATTTATTTCTACATATTCCCATTATTGGGCTTTTGTTTTCTCATGAAGGATCTTTTATTTAGCTATGGCGCAAAAGTCCTAATGGTCTTTTTCTCTTAGTGTTAAATTTAATTTGTGCATAATTTACATATTCATTGCACAATTTGAATAAATAAATCAATATTTTACCTTTTCAAAAGAGAAATCCATAAATTTATCTGTAACAGAATCATAAGTTTTACTCTGAAATAAAGAGAACAAATATATAATAATATATCTACAAGGTGTTTCTAGATCAGTGTGACTATAGTATATCATTCTTTCAAATAGTTGTAGATAGCTTAATATTCCTTTTCTTTTATCAAGGTATATCAAATCAACTTGATCTGAGAAAGTGAGAAATTGAGGTTTAACATCCACTCGACACAAACTAGGTCATTTTGGGACTAATATATGGCTTAATTTTATTACAATAATTCCTTTACGCATAGGGGTTTTTAGCAGTGGCAGGAAACCGGAGTACCGAGAGAAAACCCACGAGGTTGGACAGGCGACCCAATTGATATTTTCAGATACAGATAGACATGGACATTTTTTGGGGGGATTTAATATATCTAAAAACAAATTTATAATTACTTCATTAAAATTCATGAAAACATGGCTGATTTGAGACATTTATTTACTGAGTTAGATCCTCAATGCAAGGACCAGCGTCTAGTCTTTCAGATCGGACGAAAAAACAATTTCCTGTGAACATGATAGTTGGAATTTGATTAAGATTAGGTGGAAATGCCACTGTTCAGTCAAAATTGCCCTCAGAGCACAATGTACAGTGCATGCCCATCTTTATTAGCCCTAGTTGCTGTAGAAAAGAAAACACCATTTCAAAATTAGAAATAATTCCAACATACCGTCATTTCTCCACCAAAACATTCTGTAGCTATCTGGGTTGGATCAAATGGTTTTACTTCAGCATCATTAAATAAAAACCTGCAGTATTTAAAAACATGTAAGAAATAAAAAAGGGGGTAAACTTTTGAGATTTGGATCAAAATAAAATATATCAATATCCTGTATAATGCTGCTGCTAAGTATTAAGAGTTTATCACTTAAGGTATACTGAAAAAGTGATCAGCTATAATCTAAGTTTAGGAATATTTCAACAATTTGTTTTCTCTGTGATTGATTAAATCATTCTTGCCCAAACCATAAAGGGTCTTAAAAACATTATTAGACCATAGTATAGGATAAATGTAAATCAACACACTAAAGGGACTTAACAGACCATCAACCTAATTTTACCATACTCTGGCTATTGACTGTCATATTGTGGTATAGTCTATATTATTGTGGTCTGAAACCTTATATTCAAGTTGACACAAGTTGTCTTCCTTATGTTGTAGTTCTTCTGCCTTTTTGAATAAAGAAAGCGATTGGAATTCTAACATGAAGACTGGTTGTTTTTCCTTTTCACCTACATGTAACTGTGTAACACCCCAGGATCCGAAAATATAACATGACCAAATAAAGTCATCTGGGCAAATCTGAATAAGCCTGGCAAGGTCACCTTCAAATGGCTAATTCAGATTTTTGCAATTACTTTTCTTTTACTCCTAAGCCAAGCAGTAGATTTGATGTTTATACAGATATGTACGAATGTGTCAAAAATTTAGCAATAGCTGACTCAGCAGAGCAAGACTTTTTTCTAGAAATAGTATAAACGATTATTTCTGACAAACTTACCATTTATCATGGCCATTTTCTCCTTTATTTAATCTATCTCTTATAAAACTATAATAATGGCCGCCATCAGCGGTACCGGTATGTACCGTTACACCAATCAGTTCATATTCACAACTTATATCTTCCGTATTAGAAAAATCTTCACAATCTAAACCACCATCAAAATCATCAGAATCTAAAAAAAAAAAGAGAGATTGGCAATCATGGCTGATTGTTGAACAAAATCATAAAAATACTCTTGAATAGAGATTGGCAAAAAATGCTGATTGTTAAATACATACACAAATGTATTTAATGTTAATAATATAAATTCAGGACTGATAATAGAATTTCAAAGAATAGAATTTCAAATAAATAGAATTTCAAAGAATAGAATTTCAAAGAACAGAATTTCAAAGAATTTAAACTTCCAACACTATAAGTACAGTCAAATCTATAGTTTTTATGTGTAAAAAAAACCCTTAAAAATATATTTAAATAATGGGTATATTTTTTTGAAAAATATCTTGTTAAGCCTAATAATGTTAAACGATGGCTTTCAGCAAAATTTTGAAGTGAAACCCCTGTAACAGGTGTCCTAAGTATTAGACATACTTAAAACTATATCTAAAATCAAAGGTGGTTCTCTTTTACCTTTCAATTTATCAGGTCCCATTAGATTAGATTCCATATACTGTGACATGTCAAGTCGTAGCGGGAACGAAAAATGAGTATTGACTTTCTCTTTCATCATCGTAATCATGTTAAACGTATATCTCATGGTATTAAAACACAATATCTTTGGTAATTTACGGAAACACGCCCTGAAAATATAAATAATCAATGAACATAATAACATTTTATTTGACAATGAATACTTTTAACTTCAAAATGCTTATTGATTTAAAAATTGAAAGTCATGCAGGATGGAGGGTCTGGCAAGGAAAAAGTGTCAATTTGGTTAGATTGGACAAATAACTGATGGTGTAAAAAATCCTTTACAACTGGTATTCAACGCATGCAGAAATGCAACTATTAGGACAACATTTCCCCTCCTACAACACCGCATATGCCCATTACTGCACAAAAGTAAAAGGAAATTAAAAACAATTCAAATACAAAAAGTAAACTATCAGAAAATGTCATTTTGAAGAATTTACCTTTTTTCAGCTCGAACTTTTTTCACACATTTAGAACATGTATACATATTATCACCTTCCAACATATCTTTAACTGTTACTTCATCCAAGGATTCCTGATAATAAAAAATATATAATATAATAATAAACAGTTTCCTGTCTTTACACCATACTAAAGCCAAATTAAATGAAATGAAATGAAATGCGGTTTAATGTCCTACTGTTCTAAAGCCCCCCTCCCTCTCTTGATCTTTAATAGGTCGTTTTCTACTTACATATAAATCTTTCATATCTGTAACTTGACATCTAACAGTGTAAAATTCTTCAAATGTCCGACTAACATGTGGACAATCCTACAATTAAAACGTTTAATTTATTCTTAATGTTATACACAAGTAAGACTGTACTATGAATCAGGAATCGATCATTATGATCCATGACGTCATCTCAGCCATCTTGGAATTGAGACGACATTTGTCTAAGGAACAAGCATGCCAAATTTCATGTTAATCGTACCAGAATTGGTGGAGCCTTGGTCTTTTTTTGAAGAGAGCTGTCTTAAGTACAAGAACAAGTATATGGAACCAATTCCTGGTTTGTAATAAGGATGTGGCTGTATGGAGGTAGAAAACTTCATAAAATAGCTGCATTAATTATTATTACTATCTTTTTGAGCCCCAAAATTTATTTTTATCTTAATGGACAGCGAAAATAAAATCTTGCAACTTACCAATGAAACAACGTTATTTGTCAAAACACCTCCAAATAAAGTCTTCACAAGTTTCCTCTGAAAAAATACAAACATCCCATTTAAATAGTTAATACAAACAATTCATTCAAAAAGAGACAGACAAACTTTTTATTTTAATAATTCGCTTGTGTGCATAGCTCTTGGGCTGTTTGAGGACCAGGTGAAAACCCACAAGGTCAGGCACATACAAATCGGACTCAATCGAAATCAAAACCATGCCATTTGACTCTAAGACCTTATGATGTAAAATGTATTGTCATATTGTGGTATATTCTATATCATTGTGGTCTGAAACCTTATGTTTAAGCAGACACAAGTTGTCTCCCTTATGTGGTAGTTCTTCTGCCTTTTAGAGTAATAAAGATAGAGATTGGAATTCTAACATGGAGAATGGTTGATTTTTGTTTTCACCCACATGTAAATGTGTAACACCCCTGGATCCAAGGATCCGAATACAACATGGAAGAGATGCAAAATATCCTAAACTTATTGTGCTTCATATTTTGTATGTTCTTCACCAAACTATGGATTTAATCCGATTTTTGTGACAGTTTTAAGTGTACCATGTGCTTTTCATATCTGTGCCATGTACCACAACAGTATGAATTAAACCATTCAACCCGCCATTCAATGAAACAACTATCTATAAAGCATAAAATAAGACGCTGAAAAGAAGTATGACAGACCCATTATCAAATGTTGCATTAAAGAATCCTAATTAATTAACTTATACTAACCATATCGGGAGACATTTCTTCTAATTTAGAGATGAGATCAGTAAAAAATTCTGTCATATCTTTCTGTTCGCCCGTATTTAACGGTTGTTTATCCATTGTGTAAGCTTTACAGAAACTTTTAGGATTATACGCCTTTCTTTCACTTTCCTAAACAAAATTTCATTATTAGGGTTAAAAATTACATTTGGCTCTGGACAGGTCCCAAGTTTCACAAAGAATTCTCAGACTTAAGTTAAGAATTTGCTCAAAACTGTTTGCCTTATTTTAACTAAAATCTAGCCATTTATCAATCTTTTTTTTGTTTTAATGTATCAAATACATCCATAAGAAAGTATGCGCAATGTTTTGTGTTTCTGGATCAAAGATATTTCTCATAAACAGTGATTGAGAACGAGTTGTGAACTAAGGGTCTGAACTCTCGTTTCAGTCATTGATTGACAAGGAGTGACAAGGACTGGCTAGAAAACTTAACTGTCAGTCGATTTAAAGGCAATAACATTAAAACACATTAAATACAGATAAATTTATAGTTTTCATGTGTACAAACTGAACTTTCAAGATTAAATTCATATACCAACCTGCAGATATGCAAACATTTTCTGTAATTCTATCAAAGTTCCTTCATGTTGAGAATTACCAGTACACTGAAATAATAATAATTTATTAATATTCATTTAATTCATGGAAATAGGAATAGAACTGACTTCACCATTCACAACTAAACCTGGTCAATAATGTACAAACATACTTTTCGAATAGCATATTTTTTATTTCATTACTTTACACATGTTATCCATTGAGTAATGCATTTTTAATCTTTTTAAAACACATCTGGCAAAAAATTAAACCTGTCAGGAACAGTAAATTGCTTTTATTGATATTTTTAATACATATCCTGTTCAACAGTGCCTGATATTTTGTCAGGTATAATTAGTATCATTATATACAGGCATGTTGACTATGTATAAATATTTAATAGACTATTTACTTTAGCTTGTAATACAGACTGTCTGGCTTGTGGTATCATATATAGATGTTGCATACATGTAGCCATATAACATGTCGCACCAAGATTCGTTAACCCAACGTAACCACATTTAGATCGACCATCTTCATGCGGCCAATAATCCCATGGATAAGGTGTATGAGAATCTGAAATACAAGAAAGAAATGTAACAAAGTTTAACATCTTCTCTGCGTCGACATGGTTAATAAAGACAGGACTATGCGATGCTGTGTGCTAAGAGGGAATTTTGCCTATCTTGAATATGCAGCCAGATATACACAGGACCTTGGGTTTTTTTAACCCTTCCAAATGACTAGACGCTTTTCCTTGCAAAGTTCTACATCCTGCAAATTAACAATGGGAAACCAGGCTGAAAAATCCCAATGGAATCAAACCCAGGAACTCGTGGTTAATGAGACAGCGCCATACTAGAAGACAGGAGAATTTCACACAAACAGTGGCACTTTCACCTCAAACTCCAGCAGAAGGAGATAGTCTGGTCTCACATTTCATAACATGAAACCACTAGGTAACAGGTACTCTCAGGGCAAATAGCTGGCATCCGGGATATGATACAATCTGATTAAAATACAGATCTATATTTCGTTTCGTTTTTTGTACTTTTGATGGCCTCTACTACATGAAGATCTGATCAGTTGTTTTGTGGGGTCGCGTCAGAGGTCATACGAGTGGCTTTTGACCCTATGACGTCAGATATTTGATGAACCAATCAGCATTGATGTTTCTAGTGGATTACCCACAGTTCCGTGCAGCTCCTGCCAAAAACTCGCCGTAACAGACCGTTTCATTGGTTAATCCCTCACATCATCCAGAACACGTCAATGATAACAACTTTTCCAGATCCTAATGTTGTAAAGACAAGTAAAACAAAATTTTGAACTATCAAAAACGAAACGAAATAGGATCTGTGTTTTAATCAGATATGAAATATGATATAATATTGCATACTAACCTTTACTATGTTGTTCCATCATCTTGGTATGTAATATTCTATAATTATCAACACTGCCTTTAACTAATTCAACTATCAAATCATACGCAGCTGATCTTGATGACTGACTTTTACATTTAGGTAGATTACGTTGACTGGGTGACGGAAGGCTAAACAAATCACCAAATATCTCTTCTAGAAGAAGCTGAAAAAATCAAAAGAATCATACTGCCATATTGTGGTATATATCATTGTGGTCTGAAAACTTATGTTTATGTACACAAGTTGTCTCCCTTTTGTTGTAGTTCTTCTGCATTTTTGAGTAACAAAGATAGAGATTGGAATTCTAACATGGAGAATGGTTGTTTTTCCTTTTCACCTACATGTAACTGTTTAAGACTCCAGGATCCTAGGATCCGAATATAACGATGTTGATGATGATGTCAGGTCTGGTTTCAGTCCAAACAATTTTTCTGCCAAATTAAATCAAAATATTTACCTAAAAAATTGTCCCAAATTTTTTCAGCCAAAACAGCAATAGTACAGAATTTTTAAGTTGGGATGGGGGCACAAAATTCAATTTCACCAAAACACTGTTCTTAAATATTCTCATATTTATTTTTAGGTTGAGCGGCGCAGTGGAAACCAATTTTTTAATTTCGCTTTTATTCCCAAAGGAGACATCTTCGAATTTGAGTATATTTTAGCTGCCATATCTTCTAAGTTATTCAATGAATATGAACCAAACTTCATAGGAATATAGTAGACGACGAGTGCTACAACTTTATTCGGGAGAAGAAATTAGGGGACAAAGGTCAAATTGTAATTTTCATGAAAACCGAGATTCTTTGTAACTATGTTGTAGGATTTTGGGCGGACAAAGCTGTAGAAATAAATGAAATGGGGTTTAAGGTCCTACTGTTTTGCTCTGACTGAGCTAATGAAGACGGGCATACGCCATGCAGTGTGCTATGTGCTATGGGGGAAATTTTGTCCAGACAGTGGCATGCACACCATTGTGTACACGGAACCTTGGTTTTTCGTCTCACCCGAACGACTAGACCTGTTTAATAAAACACCAGAATCAAGATAATTTACCTGTCCAGCATTAGAACGTTTAAATGGTGGATCATGTTTAATTAGAGCTGTACACAGATTTAACAAACCAACTAGACCATCATCTTCCTCTACACCAAATCTTGATTCATATATACAGCGATCTGTTATATGTTGACTTACTGTTTTAGCTAATATATTTATCTCTATCGGTCCATCCTGATAAATAAAAAACAAATCAGATTTTAAATTAAATATTTAAGATATCAAAAATAGAATTGGGCTAATGAAAGCAGACATACGGCATGCAGTGTGCTATGAGGGAAGGAAGCCATGGTGACTCAGTGAGTAAAACGCTCTGAATCGCTAGCCTGGAGGTCACACGTTTCAATTTCGGTGTTGGCCAAGAAAGTTCATCAGGATTTTCCGGCGTGGTTTCCCCTTCTCAGTGGTGCAGGATGGAGGACCTGACATGGGCGTGCACGTAACAGATCTCTTGGCAGTTGGAATTGGATACAAGAGTAGGGTGTAGCGCCGCTGTCCGGGCAAAACTGGCAGTCTTCATTAGCCCAGTCGAGGGTTCTTTTATGTGCACGCCAATGTGCACACGGAACCTCAGTTTTTCATCACATTTTAATGACTAGATATGTTCCTTGCAAGACCCGCTCCATCTTCAACCACTGACATTGGGAAACCAGGCTGGAAAATCTCAATGAATTATTTTGGTAAATACCAGGATCGAACCACCGCAATATGGATTAGTTAGACAACGCCAGACTCACTGAGACACTGTGACTCCAAAAACAGGGTGCCACAAGTACTTAACACAAACTAGGTCACTTTCGATTTAACATATACATGGGACATTTTTATTTCAATAATTTGCGCAGGGATGAATTGCAGTGAGAGAAAACCTGATACCACGACTATTCAATTCAATATAGAATAAAAATGAATAAAAAGAAATTAGATTTTTAAAGAGAAAGCTAGATCGGAGACAGTATAGTACATATGATGCCATATGTGGATTGTGTGTAAGGGTTAGGCTTAGGCTTGGTCTAGGGTTAGGGCTAGTATTAGCCCTGTTTACATCTCAAGACTTACCCTAACCCTAACACACAATCTACATATGATGTCCCATGTGCTAACATGTGCAGGACCGTAGCCGATCTAGCCGATTTTTAAATGAATACATACCTCTCTATTAGCATCTTCCCGTGAAATACTATCAACAAATCTACAAACAAGGAAGAAATAATCGCGACATCCAGGACCATACGGTTCTTTATCCTTCTGACCTTCAAACTGAAATAAAAACAAATTTACCGATGATTGAAAGTTGAGTAAATTCTTAAACTAAGTCTGAGAATTCTTTGTGAACTCTGGTCCTGAAATGGTTGTATTTTGGCAAAGCTAGGTTGTAAGACTGAAAGGTCATTCCCCTTATTTACAGTATTCCTGTGCTACTTTTGATTTATTTAAAGGCTCAATACCACTCTTGTTGTAACTGAATAATATGTCCCAATCTTTATGGGGGGTTGGATGGCTGAATGGTTAGCGTGCGCGCGCTGTATCATAAAGTCTGTCATTGAGTCGACTGGCGTGGTTTCGAATCCCCGGTTGTACGTGACAAAGAGTAGGGTCGCCTATCCAACCTCGTGGGTTTTCTCCGGGTCCTCCGGTTTTCTCCCACTGCTAAAGACCCCTACGCGCAAGCGAATTATGTAAATAAAATTAAACCACATGTTAGTCCCGAAATGACCTAGTTTGTGTCGAGTGGACGTTAAACCCCATTTCTCTCTCTCCCAATCTTTATTCTGGTCAACAAATTGTACTATTTTACAATACTCCAATTAATTGATGATACAAATTTCATCTTAACACACCTAATTTAAAAAATTGGAAAAATTTAACTAAATGATTTGAAAAGCCTGGCGTAAAGCTTTTCAAATATGACTTGGATTTAAAAATATTTTTGAACCCTCTGGACAAGTAAAATAGGATTTAATGGATAATTTACACAACAGGTAGGACACTAACACATCTAGTACTTAGAATAAGGCTATTTTTTTTATTTTCTGGAGCTGTCAAGCCAGCAAGAGTGTTATTGTCCCTTTAAAATATATTTTGAACTTACCTCGTTAGATTTTTGTGGTTTAAATAAAAGAGCGTCTGATAAGAAATCTAATAAATTAGATAATATTGGTAAAATAAAATTATAGCCTGATTTCTCATCCACGGTCTTTCCTAAACACAATCTATATAAACCCATACAGGCTTCCTTACGAACATATGGCTGAAATAAAATAAACAGTTCACATTTAATTGAAAACAAGCTTTCTGAGAGTGTTGATGAAAAAATATATCTAAGTGGTTCCAACTGATTTTACAATGCATTCAGTTATAAGAGGCTGATACTGCGAATTAAAGTTCACATTTTATTGAAAATAATTTTAAAAATTCAGACGAATTAAATGGAATTTAATGTAATACTTTTCTGCACCAACAAGGCTAATGAAAAGGGACAGTATTTCTGCCTACTTTTCCTCAAATTCCATTGTCAAGGGTTCTTTTGGTAGGGCCTTTATTCTACATCAATGACTTACCAGTGGTGTAGGACAGAGGGCCTGACAAGGACAGCTGTCTAGTTGTTCGAATGGGACGAAAATCTGAGGTCCTGTGTACACATTGGCATGCACGTAAAAGATTTTTTGGCAGTTGGAATTCGATATAAGAGTACTCCGTAGTGCCTCTGTCGGGGCCAAATTTCATCATAGCACACTGTATGGCGTATGCCCGTCTTCATCAGCCCAGTCGGAGCAGAACAATAGGATGTTAAACCCAATTCCATTTCATTTCATTTCTACACCAATGACAAGAGGATACCATGCTTGAAACTCTTCAGAAAGTTTCTCAGACCTTAGACTTACTGAGTCACTTGGCTCCCTTTATCGACAAAGCAGCATGATTAAGTAACTATCAAAGTCAAAATAAATGTTTTAATGTCTTAATACATTTTTTTTTCTGACTCAAGTTCTGACTCAACGTTTTATTTACCTCTGGAGCTTCTAGAGTTAATCTTTTTAACCAAGCTGTAAAAGTTGGATCTGAACACAACAAGCAATGAACTTCATCACAGGAATAGGCTAGAGATACCAGGAACGACAGGGCATAATGTACAACTGGAAGAAAGTAAAAAAAAGTACTGAGGAAAAGGGAAGAAAGAACAAATTTTTCTTTATTAGAGTTATATAGGTCAATACAACATACTTAAAGAGAGTTTAATATTGTCATGTTGTGGTATATTCTTTATCATTGTGGTCTGAAACCTTATATTTAAGTCAACACAAGTTGTCTCCCTTATGTGGTAGTTCTTCTGCCTTTTTGAGTAATAAAGAGATTTGGAACTCTAACATGAAGAATGGTTGTTTCCATGGATCCGAATATAACAATATCTAAGCCAAATGTTAGTCAGACACAGTCAGTACCTACAAATTAAATCGCTATAAGTTCTGGCGATCTTGACTTGTTCCAAATCTCAAAAATATCTTACCTTCTGCTCTTCCCCAGGATCCAAGATACAACTGATTATTATCTCTATAAAATATACAATATTACACGATTATTACACTGTAATAACAAGTCTAGAAATAGAGCACCTGTTGTCGAAGACATTGTCAGGTACAAAGTCAAGCTTTGTCAGGTACAGGGCCTCTGATGTCTGTCTTTTTCTCAGTCACTCAGTTGTCTCTTATCAATGTTTATAATACATGTCTGACACAAAGTGAGAGAGAGAGAGAAATGGGGTTTAACGTCCACTCAACACAAACTAGGTCATTTCGGGACTAACATATGGTTAATTTTATTTCATTAATTCGCTTGCGCGTAGGGGTCTTTAGCAGTGGGAGGAAACCGGAGGACCCGGAGAAAACCCACGAGGTTGGACAGGCGACCCTACTCCTTGTCACGTACAACCGGGGATTCGAAACCACGCCAGTTGACTCAATGACAGACTTTATGATACAGCGCGCGCACGCTAACCATTCAGCCATCCAACCCCCCCTGACACAAAGTATCAAATTGTCAGGGGCCGCACATGGATCAAGAAGATTTTGCATTTTTCAAGTACCCTCTTTTTCAAGTTAGTCAAGTCCATTGGGTGATATGAAAAACCAAGGTGCACTCCTGTATACATTGGCGTTCATGTAAAACAACCTCTGACAGTTCATGAGGAGCAAGTGCAAGCACCACTGTCGGGGCAGAATTCTTCTCAGTAGCCTTGCTCACATAGGTCATTTCAATATTTTGCTAGCGCATAGGGGTCTTTAGCAGTGGGAGGAAACTGGAGAACCCAGAGGTTGGACAGGCAACCCTACTCCTTGTCATGTACAAGCAGGGAATCGAAACCACACCACTTGACTAAATGACAGATTTTCTGATCCATTCGGCCACCCAACGACAGACATTGCATTCTTCCCAGTAGCATCAACTTCTGAAATTCATGTGCTAAACAATACGCTATAACACCTGATAACACTTGTCATTCATTTAGAAAGTTCACATTGCTCAATATGAAGACATAAAACTTATCGCGGTAAAAACTAATCTTTTCCACCACTTACTCTGGTAAAGCTGCTTCATATAAAATCTGCATCAAAATCTTTAGTACTGATTCTACATTTAAATCATTCAATGTGCTCTGAAAATTTCAATCAAATATGATAGAAAAAAAAACATAATCAAATCTCATATTTATTCAACCGCAGTTTTTTAGGCGCTTTTAAGTTATTATGATCAAATCTGAAAATATGAACGTTTCTTTCAACCTTGTCCTATCTTTAAAAAATAAGGTTTTCTTTTGTTTTTGTTACATATGTCTTTTTAACTCTCTTTTAAACAAACTGTATACCAAACAGATAATTAATTACACAGTATATTTTTCTTTCTTAACCTTTGTTTTACTTTCGTTGTTTTGGGGTGTTTTTTTTTGGGGGGGGGGGGGGGTCTTTAGAAGCCATATTTATGTTGTATTTTGTATAAAGACCACAAACTGGATCATATATATTTTGTTTCTTTTATATAATTTACGAGAAAATATGTTAATCATTTAAATTCCCTGGCATGATCAGCAAGACAAAATTGGCTGAAACAAGGGTTAAAATTCACTGGCATGAAAATGACAGACATAGATTGATCAAAAGTCTAACCATTCGGCCATCCAACCCCCTTTCATTCTGAGTAAGAGAGAGAGAGAGAGAAATGGGGTTTAATGCCAACTCGACACAAACTAGGTCATTTCGGGACTAACATATGGTTTATTCTGAGTAAGAAGAACAATACCTGATTTAATCGAGGGATAATAATCTTCTCATTTATTCCTTTTTGTTTTTTAATTTTCTTTCTGGGACTTTCATACGATTCGTCATCAGCACTGGAATCGTTATCAGACAAACCAACGGCAAACTGACTCATCAGACGTAATAAATATGCCAAACATTCCTGATTCCACTAGAAATATAAAAATTCAAAATAGGTTTTATAAAGTATATAGTACATGAATTCCATTTTAGAAAATAAAATTCAAAAATGAAAGAAGTAAAATTTAAGCATGACATGCACAATTTAATAAATAACAAAGGGGAGTAACTGTTAAAAGTAATATTTTTGCAGTTCTTGGAATTAAATTTTCTTTTGTTTTAATAGAATATTATTTTACCTGACTCCAAACATCACCTTCTTTTGGTTGTAGTGATCCCGTCATAAAAATATTAAACAAATGACTTAATCCACCTTTAGATATAAACTAAAATAGACAACAATAAAGTCATTAATATGACAGGGGAGAGATTCAAAACAATAATATGGTATTTTTCTTAAAGGGGCATTATGGAAGATTAGATAAAGAGCTGACAGTTCTCGCTATAATAGTTTAAAAATAGATAATGAAAACAGAATATGCTGAAAATTTCAGTCCAATTGCTTCACTTTGAACTGAGATATTAACGATTCAATTTTAGGCTAGCCTCAAACGTCATAACTACCATTTGTACGATAATAAAAAATAGTCTCAGTTATCCATTTTTATGTTGAATCATCTGTCATAAAAGGTATTCAAATCCACTAAATATCGCAGGCTAACAATGGCATTGAGAGTTGATTATGGTCTTGATGAGCTAACTAATGTTTAATTAATAATTTAGATAACATTTCAGGCCTAAAGAGAGAGAGAGAGAGAAATGGGGTTTAACGTCCACTCGACACAAACTAGGTCATTTCGGGACTAACATATGGTTTAATTTTATTTACATAATTCGCTTGCGCGTAGGGGTCTTTAGCAGTGGGAGGAAACCGGAGGACCCGGAGAAAACCCACGAGGTTGGACAGGCGACCCTACTCCTTGCCACGTACAACCGGGGATTCAAAACCACGCCAGTCGACTCAATGACAGACTTTATGATACAGCGCGCGCACGCTAACCATTCAGCCATCCAACCCCCCTCAGGCCTAAAGAAAGGCTTGCAATAGACAATATATGTTTAATATACAGAATCATTACAATAATACAATATTGTTCTTGAGAGAGAGAGAAGGGGTGGGGGAAGAGTCTAAACTCAACACACACACAAAGTCATTTTGGGACTAACACATGATATATATCTATGTTTGAATAGTATGGACAAATTTGCAGAAAAAACAT
Organism: Patella vulgata; assembly: GCF_932274485.2. NCBI lineage: Eukaryota > Metazoa > Mollusca > Gastropoda > Patellidae > Patella > Patella vulgata. The sequence continues at coordinate 11,521,844 of NC_065883.2, forward strand.
CTTTGTGTATGTTTATTACAATGTGTTAAAGTTTCTTTGGGACAGAACTTTTCACAGAATTATCTAAAGCACAAGCAACCAAAATATTACCTTTGAACTCCAGATATTATCGGAATGATCACTACCCGGACTGTCGGAATCACCCAAAACGTACGCATCACCTCCTCCTGATTTCATCTGTAATATAATATAACACAATTTACATATGTATAACATTTTAGTTAGAGTAAGGCAGGTGCTTGTTTAACACAATATGTATCACAGTTTTAAACTCAATTACATATCACAGTCTTAAACTCAATTACATATCACAGTCTTAAACTCAATTACATATCACAGTCTTAAACTCAATTACATATCACAGTCTTAAACTCAATTACGTATCACAGTCTTAAACTCAATTACAAGCCTGGAAATAAGGCTTCCTCAGTCGGCTGGAAAAGACCTAATTCACTCCAAATTTTCATGACAGATAATGATTTTCATAATGGTCTTTAATGCATTATACTTTGGTTTTGACAGTTTCATCAAAAATTTTTATATTCTAATTGATTTCAAATTTTGCAGTGCTTCTGCCCATTCTTTGTCGAAATCCAAATGCCAAGGGTTAGTTTACATGCATGTTACCCTATCAGAACGACCAGAGAGAGAGAGAGAGAGAGAGAGAGAGAAATGGGGTTTAACTCCACTCCACACAAACTAGGTCATTTTGGGACTAACACATGATTCAATTTTATTTCAATAATTCAATTGCGTCAAAGGGGTCTTTAGCAGTGGAAGCAAACCGGAGGACCCGGAGAAAACCCACGAGGTTGGACAGGCGACCCTACTCGTCACGTACAAACTGAGAATCAAAACCCTGCCAGTTGACTCAATGACAGGCCCTATGATACAGCATGCAGGTGTGTATAGAACTTGAACTACTTACGACAGATTTTCGTCTAATTTTCGAACTATGTGAGAGAAATTCTACAATCTGTAGAGAGTAGTATAAACGATGTGGACTAGATGGAGGTAATAAATTATTCCAATCTACATTTGGTGTCTTCTCTTCTATTACTGACTGAAAAATATAAAAGATGGAGACAATAAACAACTGAGATATGAAATAAAATGCAGTGGGATATGAGTGAAATTTTGCCTGGGCAGCAGAATTTTTGTCATCTCTTTGATAAAATCCAACGGTCAAAGCTTCTTTTACATTCACGATAAATTGTTGACAGGACTTCAAACAAATACACCTTGAAACTGAATGACAAGGAGAATCTGCACTGAGAATTCCGGAGGAGCTTTTTCCCATTTCATCGAAAGATAAGACACTGTTCTTTGACCCTCACGAGCGACAGGGGGGAAGCAGGCTAGAAAATGCTAAGAAAAGAGAGAGAGAGAGAGAGAGACTAACATATGGCTCTATTATATTTCAATAATTCCCTTGCGCGTAGGGGGTCTTTAGCAGTGGAAGGAAACTGGAGAAAACCCACGAGGTTGACTCAATGATAGACCTTACGATTCAGCGCGGACGCACTAACCATTCGGCTATTCACCCCTCAAATGCTAAGGAACTTTCTTCCCCAACACAGGTAATCGTCCCAGGACAATATGATTAGTGAGGCAGCGCCATACTCACAGTCACTGTGAGCTCTGTATTCTACTGAAAATGCAATATTAATTTATCCTACGGTCAAACTGTGGTATTTTCTATATCAATGTGGCCTGAATCCTTATGTTTGGGTTGACACAAGTTGTCTCCCTTATGGTGTAGTTCTTCTGCCTTTTTGAGTAATAAAAAAAAGAGATTGGAATTCTAACATGGAGAATGGTTGTTTTTCCCTTTTCACTCACATGTAACTGTACAACACCCCAGAATCCAAGGATCCGAATTTAACACTACATACCTGTTCCGACATGATACTTTTAAAACCATCAAGATGTTTCTGGCTTGTAGGTAATATCATTAATAATTCCCACACACTACGAGACAAACGTCTAGCTTCAGCTTGTAAACCAGTTATTTCATGACAATCCTACAAAAATAATTCAATCATCTATAAACTTTTTAACAATAAATTCTAGATATAAATAATTCCTGTGTTAAACATTTGTTGAAATCCTTAGATTTTGCCCATTCAAGCTCCACTTTCCTAATTTCTTTGTAGGGGGGGTGGATGTCCGAAGTGAGGGATTAGCAAATGAAAGGCTCTGTTATGGTGAGTTCTTGGCATTTGATGCACAGAACTGTGGGTAAACCACTATATATTTTCATGAATTAATAGACGTCATAGGATCAAAAGCCGCTCGTATGACCCCCGGTGTGACCTTCCAGTACAACCAGTCAGATTGTATCGAAAGTATAAAAATATGAAACGAAATATAGATCTGTATTTTAATGAGATTGATGTACATTTGTCTCTTGAACAATCTGAACATTGGTTGGAAAATATAAACTCATCAAAACAAAAAATTTCCCTTCATTTTGTTCCACGTTACTCACCATTTCTACTAAATCTGTATCCAGATTACTCAACTGTTCTAACAACATAAATAAATTATCAAAATGAGGTTCTTGTAGGAGAAGAATCATGGGTAATTTATCTCTAGGTGGAGCTGTTAGACCAGAAGGAGGAATAGAACCATCGATTTTCTTCGGTTGTCGACTGGCACCAACAGATACAAACACCAACTGAAACAACAATATATCAATTTATTTAGATATAAAAATAAAAATAAAAATGGTTGGAGTGCCCAAGTTTAGATTTGTTGTTGATTCCATGAAGTAGTTAGGTTTTAGAACGTTAAATACTGTGTGATTCAACATGGCGCCTGAGGGGTTTAATATGAAATAGGTACGAAATAGTACCAAATGGTTTATTGGTATGAGAGTCAAGGTTTGGACAATAATGCCTTGGAAATCAGAAGTTGGAAGCGACTAGTATGTGGACCGATGTAAGATTGTCCGCTGTGTTAACTGGACGAGTATCAATTTATTTATAAACAGATCTCTCAGTTGACTGGTTTAGGGTTTTAACAACCAAGTAACCTATTTCAAATTAACATTAAGTTACATCTTAAATTATTACAGGGGGTTGGCACGGTTGCCAAATGGTTTAATGCCTGTGTGTTAGATCATAAGGTCTGTCATTGAGTCATATGGAGTGGTTTTCGATTCCATGCTTGTTTGTGACAAGGAGTAGTGTCGCCTGTCCAACCTTGTGGATTATCTCCGGGTCCTCCGGTTTCCTCCTTATCACGTACAACCAGAGAATTGAAACCACGCCAGTTGACTCACTGACAGACCTTATGATACAGCATGCACTATATGCTAACTAAGTTTAATATGGACTATATAATTATACTTTATTGTGTATATTATCAGCTTCTGAAATCAAAACAATAAAATACCTGCATGTCTTTAAACTGCATTTCACCGATAGTTTTCTCGTCTGTGTCAACAGTTAGTTCTTGACCAAAAGTAATCATTCTGATTGGTCCATCATGGAGCATAGATCCCAATATGGGTGACAGTTGAACGCCATGAGTACCCTCAAGTTGTTGGCGCTGAAGTTGTTGTTGTTTCTGTAATTCTTCCCACCATCTTGCTACTTCTGCCCGTAACTCGGCAACCAGATCTGTTGACATCATTTCTAACAGTGTCTGTTAAAATAAACATCAGTTCATTACCTTAACATTCAAATTGTGTCTTGAAACCCTTTGAGGGAATAAGAGAATTCAATCGAGTAAAAACAATTCTTTGTTTATTCTTAGTTTTTATTTTGGCCTTGTTCGTCTGAAGTTTTCAAACATGAAAAACAGTCTGCCAAAGCTCAAGAAATGAGGCATAGCTTTATCTTCAAAATGCTACAACCATTTTTATAGGCCATATCCAAACACAGAATCTCAGTATAACTTTGTTTATTTCACTTATGTAAGAAGGAGGGTCTAGTTATTCGGATGTGACAAAAAAAACAAGGTCTCATGCACGCACGTAAAAGACCCTTGAAAATTTTGAATTCGGTAAAGAGTAAGTGGAAACACTGCTGTCCAAGAAAAATTGTGCCTCATATGCCATGCTTTATTAGAGCACTTCAGAAAAGTAGAACGCTAAACCCATTTCATTTTCATTTGTCAAATTTTCTTAATTATTGTTTTTTTACCTTTTCTGACATGCCCGCTGGCTGAAGATGGATTCTAATAGGAGTTGGTTGTTTCTCAAATCGATGTTGTTGATGACTATGAATACCACTTCCATCAATTTGCCAGTTACGCAGATGGAAAGCATAACGTCTTCTAAATGCTTCCAGATGATTCTTCAATAATGTCAGACCTCTTTGTAGAACTAAAAGACTTCCTTTAGGATCCTAGAAAAACAAATTTAAAAAGGATTATACAATATGCAAAAGCAAATTTTGTCAAAATTATTGATGTCACTCTCAGAAGGATTTGATCAGAGTTAACGAGGCATGATATTAAACTCAATAGCTTTATTGCTATAGTTGTGCTGGAGGGGGGTTATTTCTGGTAGACCCGGGCATCGGGCTAGTGGATTTTCACAACCCTGCTGTAGCTTTACTGCTATGGTTGTGCTGGAGAGGGTTCTTGGGGGACCAAGGTAACATTCCTTTTCTTGCGATCTCAGGTTTCCTCAATTCCTCCCCCATTTTGAATTGTCACCTAGTCATTTCTTCATAACTATATTTTTACACTGGTAAACCTCCATAATTGATTAGTCCCTAACGGGAGTAAGTCTGAAGCAGCTTTTTTTTTTTTGCTTTTTTTTTTGTGAAATACGTCGTCAACTATTTTCTCTTTTGCCCTGCCCTCATCATCCAAGTCCTCACAAACATGTTGCATTCCAATGAATTTCCCACCTCCCTAACTCAGCTATAAGAACTTCAACCAAAGACTGAAGGAGCAAGTATTTTTTTTTACTTTTTAATCGTGATTATTTTTTTTCTTTCGCCCTTATCATCTAAATCCTCACAAACATGTTACAGTTCCAATGAATATCCTACCTCTCTAACTCGGCTTAGAGCTTCAACTAAACTGTCCATACAGCGTTTAACGAACTCTTCCTCTTTATCTAATAAACCATGACCATAACCAATATAATAATTGTTGATATACTGTATGGCAGACATAGATACGTCTTTATTCCTCGCTCGTAAAGCTATACTCCATAACTGATTCATACCAGACAGCTAAAATAGAAATAAATAATACTGGTTAGTAACAAATCAATGATTTTAAATATTACATGTTAATAATTCAAATTTCCCTCATTTCGAAGTATAGAGATAAATTATTGTATTAACGTTACGGGTATAAATCAGTGACATGTGATCTGCGTCACGTGATAAAGGCAGGAGTTAGAAAGTAATCCATTCTTCTAGCCCACCTTGAGTTGTTAATAACAACAATGGATGACGTAACCAGGGACGCTACAACCATCAAAGTGTAAACAGCCATCAATAGAAATCAACATGGTTTACTCAACAACTTAACAGATCTTATCAATTTCAAGTTAGATAATTTTAAAAGAACAACAAGAAATTTCGAATGATCAGGTCATAAGAATAGAGGAGAAGATAATCGATAATTACACGTTTGGTAGAAAGGGGCTATCGGCAAAATATGATTTTGTGTTTTGTATTAGACAAAATTAGATAGTAAAGTGTGTACCAAAGTCTCATTGTTCTGTGAATATGACTTCTATCATAAATGCAATTTACATGGAACAATATTTTATTATGATTTTATTACCCTGTAGACATGACTTCAGTGCCACTTTATATGAAATGATATTTTGTTATGAATTCATTGCACTATGATTATGACTTCTATGACTTATATATGTGCCACTTATATGAAATTATATTTTATGAACTTGACTTCTATGATTAGCAATTTATAAAAGCAATTTATGTGAAACAAAATTGTTATGATTTCATTGTCCTGTGAACATGAAAGAACCCTACTTTAAATCTAATTAATGAGAAAATCTTGATAATATAACAGTAAGTGCAGGAGGACCACACTACACACAAAACAAAACTGACAAGATAACTCTGCGGACAAGAAAAACTACATAGATATTGCAAGAAATATACAACAAATATCGAATCAAGTGAATGGATCCAGGGGTCAGCCGTAACCATCCACTGCCTGTAATAAAGATGAATATAAATATACCTGATCTTCAGCCAAGGGATTATCTGAAGAAGGATTAGCGTATCTTGCTAGATGTGATAATTGTTGAAATAAATTCAAACTGATCATACTGGTAGATTCAGGTTCTAACTGAGGCATCTGAAATACAAACACAGGTACATAAAATATAGCTTAGTGTCATATAGTGGTATATTCAATATTATTGTGGTCTGAAACCTATTCTAATACATATAAGTTATCTCCCTTATGTTGTAGATCTACTGCCTTTTTGAGTAATAAAGATAGAGATTGGAATTCTGACATGGAGAATGGTTGTTTTTAACTTTCATCCACATGTGACTGTGTAACACCCCAGGATCCAAGGATTCAAATATAACATAAGAGGAAGAAATGGGGTTTAACTTCCACTTAACACAAACTAGGTCATTTCCAGACTTGAGAACCAGAAGAAATTCCATAAAAACGAACTCTAGCAAGTAATTATCAGAAATCATTGAACTATCTTACCTTTTCTAAAAAGATGTGTTTAAAAGTATCAACACCTAAAGCATGGAAATCTTTATTTTTGGCCTGATTTAAAAACCAGTGTAAACAGTCATCAGTACATTCATCATCTGTAGCTAAACAATTCCATAAAATATCAACTTGGTCCTGGCTTAATCCTGAAATATAAACAATTTCATACAATATCAACTTGGTCCTGGCTTAATCCTGAAATATAAACAATTTCATACAATATCAACTTGGTCCTGGCTTAATCCTTAAATATAAACAATCCCATAATATATCAACTTGGTCCTGAAATATAAGCAGTGGTACTGAAATATAAACAATTCCATAAAATATCAACCTGGTCCTGTCTTAGTCCTGAAATATATATATTAATAATAATAATAATTCTTGCATCTATACAGAATTCACTCGATTCATTGATAGGGTGACCCATATGTACTCACAGAAATACAGTCCACCACTGATAGTTCGAGACTACCACTGAAGCGTGCACATTCGCCGTGCCGAGACCAACTTTCTGACAGTATGATACTATAAATAGCCATGGCACGTGCAATTCTCTACAAATCTATCAACTATTACAGCCGTAAAAAATTTATTGTTGACGATTTTGAATAGCAGTAAAATTAAGCTTCTTGGTTATTACAGCAGATTTAGAAATTACGTTTCATTTTTTAAATCGCTTTATCATTAACTGTACCGTTAAGAGCGGCATCTTTTGGTTTAGTACAAATAATATCTCTGAATCACTCGGGTTAGACATGAACATGATACTAGCAGTAGTTTCATTTTACTTTTACAAGCTTCTTAAAACGATTGTTGAGCTACCTAACGTGCTTATTTCTAAATTCAATTTTTTGTTCTAGCTTTCTGTTATGTTTCGTAAAAAAGTAGTCTTGATTATCCCGACCTGTCAATCAGACGTAGAATGGTCGATAGACTGGTTAAGCGAGACTAATTTCAAAACAAGGGCACGTAACCTATCTTTTACTCAAAAGTGTCTGGATGTTATTGACGACTCTTGGAACCAGTTTTCAGTCTATTATTTATACATGATTAATGGTCATAGCTTATTAAGTACAACATGATCGTTTATTTAGTGACTTTTATTGTGTGAAACTGATTTGAGGCTTGGCATATATATAAATATTGTGGCGTAATTGTCGAGATATATGGAGATATTTATTTATGGTGGGTCACCCTATCATTGACAGACTATAATCTAGAGTACATGCCACTCATCCACCCAAATCCACCATTGTGTATTGTTTAGTTTTTTAACTATATGTCATATTCAAATAATTTAAATTAATTGGACTTACTGAATATTTCTGGTGAGACAAAAGTAGAGAAAACACAGATGAGAAATTGTAATCTTACTAACACTTCCTCTCTATGATAATATCTGTAAATTATAAAATATAATTAAAACAAGAAAAATTTATAACTGATATCGAAATGCAATGAGGTTTAAAGTAGCTAAGTCTCTAAATCAGTATCATTCAGAGTCTTTGACATTGAAAACATAAATTATTTGTCAATTTAAATCAACATTGATGTTGTGATCTTACTGGGAAAAGATGGGCTTCTGATATCCAATATCTAAGACAAAATAAACATTTTACCATTGGTACACAAATCGTGTACCATAATGCGTTTCAGCGCCATTTGTAACAAGGGACTCAAAGAACGAGGCTAGACATATTCCACAAATCATGTTTAACATTGACCTATATTCTTATCTGGAGAGCAAGTGCAATAAATACTATCGGTGTAGACTAGAATAACCAGACGCTAGAGATTGCCATTCGATTGAGACTTCTAGCATATTTGGCCGAACATAACTGACTAGAAATTGAAGTAGAAATGATTGAATGTAAATCAGTTTATATACATTCAATTGATATTACATTATTATATGCGTTGCGACCCATTTGTGTCAATTTCTAGGTGCCAAATATTAGCGATTTAGCTTCTTTAACGTCCTACGTTTTTGCACCAACAGGGTTAATGAAGATAGGCTTACATCATGCAGTATGCTAAGAGGGAGATTTTGCTCCGACCACCGTGCTACAACCTACTCTTATTTTGATATCCAACTGTTAAGGCATCTTTAATCTGTTGTCAATGGTATACACCGAACATTTGGTTTTTCATACTATCGGAGAGACTAGTCACTTTTGTTTGCCTAACCTGACTAATATCTGCTGCTCTGAATATATTGTGGTATTGGGGTGTATAGGCCACCAGATGGCCAAGATTGTTTATGACAAGAAGAAGGGCTAATCAAAAACAGCTATCTTTCATTTCACTCCATCCCAGAATTCCATCTAGGCTCAAAGCCTTTTATTAATCAAGGGAAGTAACTCAATTAACACAAAGAACTCAAGAAGGCTTCAGACCACTATTCCTTAATAATATGAATAAGTTGGTTGAGTAATTGAGTATGTGACAATATGTGCAAAATACTTTTGTCAGAAATAATAAAATAACTTACAATGCTGTTGGAGACGATTTTCCTTCTTTAACACAATGTGTATAATGAACCAGATCATTGAAGAAATGTTCCATCATATGAAGTTCTGTTTCTGCCCACCTGTAAAAATGAAAGGATATGGGGTTTAATGTTTACTGTTCTGCTTCGACTGGGCTAATGAATTTAGGGTTATAACTTTTTTATTTCTACGGTTACAGTTTTGCATTCAATAAGAATTCAACATTTCTTGTTTGTAATCACTGATTGGGATTCCAGTACAGAAAATTTTGGTTGTGTGTCCATTCTAAACGTACAACATTTCTACTGTTGACATTTCGTCAACATAATTCATTTTAGCTCTAATTCTGTCCAGGAAAACATAAAACAAACAACACAAAAATAAAAATACTCACATAGTAACGTAACTACAGCCTATTCTATAATTAGGAAAAGAATCAAATATTCTCGGTAGAAGACGAAGAGAAATTACCACCGATCTGAAAAAACACAAATATAATCAAATCTAAGAATTTCTAATTTGGAAAAGTGTGTACAAAGTTTCACAAAGATATCTTTAAGAGTTTTTGAAAAGGGACAGATGGAAGCACATTTCCCTTAACGTCATTTTTACAGATATTGTCTAGAGAGAGAGAAATGGGGTTAAACATCCACTTGAAACAAAGAAGGCCATTTTGGGACTAACATATGGTTCTATTATTATTTCAATAATTTGCTTGTGTGTACGGGTCTTTAGCAGTGGGAGGAAACCAGAGGACATCGAGAAAACCCATGAGGTTGGACAGACGACCCTTCTCCTTATCACATTCAAGCGGGAAATGGAAACCACGCCACTTGACTCAATGACAGACTTCTAATCCAATGCCCACATGTTAAACCATTCGGCCACCAAACCCCTCCTATTGTCTATTGAAATAGACACAAAGAGGGAGAGAAATGGCGTTTAACGTCTACTCGATACAAACTAGGCCGTCCTTCGGGACTAACATATGGTTCAATTTTATTTCAATAATTCGCTTGCGCGTAGGGGTCTTTAGCCGTGGGAGGAACCGGAGGACCCAGAGAAAATCCAAGAGATTGGAAGGAATAGACACAAAGATATTATGAATACTATACCTGTGATTAGCCACGTTTTCTATACAAGCAGCAATAAACTTTAACTTTATACGTTTATCTGTTGATACACAAACTAACGAATACAGGGCTTTCTCGGCTTCTACAGCTAAACCTTCTGGTAGAAGATGCTAAAATATACAGTTTTACAAAAATAAATAACAACTTATATTCAAATGACTACGTTAAACAAGATAGTTTGTAGTATAGTAGTAATATAGTGCTCCCAAAAAATTCAGGTTGACATGTGAAAATATTTTGTATCAAAGATTGGGCCGATTTTGGAACACACACTTAAAAAGGTTGTCCACCCAAAAAATTTCATCATTAACCAATTCGTACTTTCAGAATAATTATTTTCCTTATTGCCACCATAACCTTTAGTCCAAAGAAATGAAAATTCTGTTTTTAAATTAGGATTCAAGTTTGTTTGTTTTCTTGCTTTTCATAGGAATTATTTCTTATCAACGAAAGTGATGTAGCTAGCGAGAGAGAGAGAGAAATGAGGTGTAATGTCAAATCGACACAGACTAGGTCATTTCAGGACTAACACATGGTTCAATTTCATTTCTATAATTCGCTTGAGCGTAGGGGTCTTTAGCAGCGTGAGGAAAAAACTAACGAGGTTGGACAGGCGACCCTACTCCTTGTCACTTAATGACAGACCTTATGATACAAAGCGCACGCTAACCATTCGGCCATCCAACCCCCCAGAAATTAAATCTACATACCGCTGCTTCTTCTTGTACTAAATCCCACAATAATGTATTCCCTTTCTTACAGACGTCATCAAACGTCATATCACAGCTAGAAGACTGGGTAGTAGTTATCTCCCTTTGTACCGGTCTATGATGAATAACAGCTAATGAAAATAAAACAAATAATATTAGATATTGAGTAAACCAACAAACCAAGATATTTTTAGACTACTTCAATATTTGAGACTTGAGACTTCTGACTACTTTTGTTGTCACTGGTCCCATATTTTGAACTTATTCTGTGCTTATATATTCTTTTGTACAAGCTAGATTTGTATTTGATTATTTTACATACAATCTGATTAAAATATTTCGTTTAGTTTTTTATACTTTCAATTGCCTACGCTATACATGAAGATCTGACCAGTTGTTTTGGGAAGTCGCGTCAGAGGTCATATGAGCGACTTTTGATCCTATGACATCAGATATTTTATTAAACAATCAGCATTGTTGTTTCTTGTGGATTACCCACAGCTCGACGTAACAGACCGTTTCATTGGCTAATCCCTCACATCATCCAGAACACGTCAATTTTAATAACTCTTCCAGATCCTAGTGCGGTAAAGACAAGTAAAACGAAATTTTGAACTATAAAAAACGAAACGAAATAGGATCTGTGTTTTAATCACAGTTTTACATGATAATCGTACCTCTTGGAACGTGATTTGAATACATGGAGGACATGTGTTCCTGCATCTGTTGCGTATTATAATGTGCGTTTGCACTGATCTGTACTAATTCCTCATCACTCAGTCCCTCCTCACCATCGAAATCAGCCATGTTTTTCTCTGACTTGGTACTCATCCGAGAACTATGACAACTTCCTTCATCTGGACTCATAATACCTTCCGAAAACTCACTGAAATAAAAACACCAATTGACATAACTTCCTGTCACTATTAGACATGGGAAACAAGACAACAGCTAGCGAACTTGTTTCTTAGCCTCTAATAAATTTCTGTAGTGAGAATCTCAAGCAAAATGAGGTTTAACGTCCACTCAACATAAACTAGGTCATTTTAGGACTAACATATGGTTCAATTTTATTTTAATAAGTCGCTTGTACTTTTTAGCAGTTGGAGGAAACCAGAGTACCCAGAGAAAACTCACGAGGTTGGACAGGGGCCGCTACTCCTTGTCACGTACAAGCAAGAAATCGAAACCATGCGATTTGACTCAATGACAGGTCTTCTGATTCAATGCGCACACGTTAACCATTCAACCACCCCACTCCCCACGAATGAATAAGAAATTTCTCTAACCTCTGAATATTTCTCTGTCTATGTGTCTGATGTAGACGTTGTACAACCTCTCTACAATCATAGATCTCTACTTCTGATTTATCACTAGTTAATTGTTGTACATCAGATTCAAATTCAGTACCGGTCTCAATCATTGCGACATCAGATTTCTACAAATATAAAACACATACACTAGAACCAGTGATCTCATTCCACTCAAATTCACCAATCTTGACTACATAAGGTTTAGTTGACTCACTCGCTTTGAAATTAACTGCCTGAGAATATACCTGTCAGGCAATTTACATGCTGTAAAATTAGAATTTCAAATTTATATGAGAAAAAACACTTTCAAGGAGTTAAATCGCTATATTTTGGCACCTAGAAATGGACACAAATGGGTCGCAACGCATATAATAATGTATTACGAATGTATATGAACTGATTCACATTCAATCGTTTGTTTTTACTGTAATTTCTAATCAGTTATGTTCAGCGCAACACGCAAACGCAAAAAGTTCAAATTGAATGGCGGTCTTTGGTGTCTGGTTATTCCAGTCTACACTGGTAGTATTTTCTGGTCGGGTATGTTTAGCCTCATTCATCGAGTCGCTTCATTACAAATGGCGCTTAAAGGCATTCTGGCACGGGATTCGTGTGTCAATTTTAAAAATTTTCATTTTGTCTTAAATATTGGATATGAGAAGCCCAACCTCTTCACGGTAAGATAACAACATCAATGATCATGTGACTACAATGTCGAAGACAGTGGATGATATTGAGTTACCGATTTGCCTTCTTTAAATAATATAACATTGACTAAGTATTTTGATCTGAAATTTTCAGGCAAGTAAATGGACTATTCCGTCTCATTTTTGCATTCAACTATAATAAACTTGAATAAAACCTCTATAGGGTCCACAAGCTGAAAACGCGATTTTTCGTACAATCAGGGGCCATAATTCAGGAAGTTACGGTCCTATACGCGCGAATGTCGAAAGGAACCGAGATCTTTCGGTTATAAGCATACATTTCAAGTTTAAACCAAATCGGATAAAAATTGTGACCTCTACAGTGTTCACAAGCTAAAAACGTGATTTTTCGTACAATCAGGGGCCATAATCCATGAAGTTACAGTCCGATACATGCCAATATCGAAAGGAACGGAGATCTTAGGGTGATAAACCTATATTTCAAGTTTCATTGAAATCGGATAAAAATTGTGACCTGTAGACTGTTCACAAACAATTGTGGACGGACGGACAGGGGTGACGACAATCTGGACGTATAAAAAAATTAGAATTTAAAAAACAAACCTGTGATTCTTCTTCTTTTAATTTTGAAATATTTTCATCACTGGTAGACGCGCCTGGTTCTTTACTGTCTTCTACTTCTATAGTTTCGCTTGGTTTATCCTGGAACTGCTTCGACGTACCCGGAACAGCACCATCGTCACTCGGACACACATGATGTGACTGCATCATAGCTCTACGTAACATAGCTTGATGTGCTTTATGTTTCATCGCCTGCTGAGTATTGAATCGATGAAGATGTTTGATTTCTGGATCCTCTACATCAAAATCGGAACTTTCATCTGTTTGTTCACACGCATGCCTGAAACTAGCCATATCGGCTTCTTCCTCGAGATCCTTCTCATCTTCTGAATCGATAAATTCCGATTCTCCCTCTTCTAAATCTTCGTCATGACAATGTCCGCAATCTTCCATGCACGATTCCTCACTCTGTGTATCACCTTCATGTCCATTCCCATCATTCCTCACTAGCCTCATGACCGTAACTTTCCGTAAGCGCTTTTTACCTTTTCGTTTTTCTTTTGGCTTTCCGCCATTTTCACTGGAGTCTGATCCTTCAACATCACTTTCACTTTCTTCAACTAATTTCACCTTCGACTCGAGTCTAAATTTAGCGTTTTTATGATGTAACTCCACCTCCGATTCCTCTCCTCCGCTATCCTCACTTCCGACGCTTAGATCGCTATTACCATCCATACTACTGTCCGACTCACCCGTGTCCGGTTTCGTGTGATGGATATGATGATGAGGACAACACTCGCCTAACTCAAGTTCTTCCGAGTTCAAGGCATTACAACACTATATATAAAATAAAGCAACAAAATAAAGGTGAAAAGTAATCAGGAATATTCAATAAAATCTTATAATTAAACATACATTATGCAAGAGCTAAATCTGTCTATTGCAGGTCTTTCTTTAGGCCTGAAATGTTATCTAAAATATTAATCCAGACCATAATCAACTCTAGATGGCATCGCTAGCCTGCGATTTTTAGTGGATTATCAGATGCATAACTTTCCATCACGATTTAACGATGAAATGGATAATAGAGACTATGTTGTTTATCGAACTGACTTTAGTAATGATGATCGAGGCTGGGCAGAAATTTCAATCGCTTAGTTGGACAGACGGCCTTACTCCTTGTCACGTACAACAGGGGATTCGAAACCTACCTGTTTAGGGTTAATATTTCTAGATTTAGTTCCACCATCAGATTCTTCACTACTACTCACAGAATGTTTGCCATGTTTACCTGGTGGTAAAAAACAAGGTATTATAATCTGAATATTATGCAATAAAATGTTTCATCAACTCAATACAATCATTCATTTTTAATACAGGAGGTACTTTTTGCAGGGTCAGCATTTTTAATAGAGAGGATTCTTCTTGCCAGAAATCTGAACTGCCTTATGTCGATCCAAATAAATGGACATTTTTTTTGTCAGCCTTAGTCTTTAACACTGACAAATAAGAAACCGGCTTAGTCATGTATGTTATTTTCGGTCCCCATGATTTTACGAATCACATGAAGCCCAATTTCTTTGTCGACCCCTCAGGCACTATCCTGACAAGTGGAAGAACACTTGAAAATTCCGGAAGGGTCTTCTTGAACCAGTCCGATGTCCCTGGAAAATGACTATTTACCACAGATTCACAAGTTTAATTCCAAGTAATTACAACTCAGTTAACTCTAATAATATAAATATTTTACCTTTCATGGCTTCTTCTGCTTCTCGTTCTCTTTGTAAAGCTGTGTATGTTGACTGTAATTGTGGGTGGATTTGTTGTGGTACGCCGTGACCGTGACCAGATGCACAAGTATTCCATATGCACTTGATCAATGCAGACGCCAAATACAGTGTCTGTTAAAATAAATGTAATAAACGTCTACAAAATAATCCAAATCATACCAAGATACTGTATCTATACAAAAATTTGTGACTATCGTTTGTTTGTCTGTTCATGGTTGGCAGCTACACAAGGGCTATCCCAAGGCTGAAATTTGGTGTATAGGGTTAGCGTGGACCATGGAGTAACATGGGCTAGGTGGCATTGGCCTACCACTTCCGGTTTCAGAGTTATAGGCAGAGGCGGGTCATCCACTAATGAATAAATATACCTGGTCATAGGAAAAAAATTATTCTGGCTCTCCGACATTCAATAATAAAAATCTAATGCAGTAGGGAGGTTTGCAAAACTCATCATTCACCTAATAACTATCTACACCAAGTTTCAACCTCAATTAGAAGCTAGGTTAACATGCTCCATAAAAGTGTGACAGACGGACAAACTCAATTCAACAGTCCCTTGCTTTCTTTGAAAGGTGGTTGAAATGAAGTTTCTTACTTTTCTGCACACACTGGACTAATAGAAATGGGCAGACGCCATACAGTGTGCTATGAGAGAAGTACATGTATATACTTACTGATTCTGTATGAGCTGATATATCTAGACTAGAGACTAGTTTCAATAAATGCCTGACTGGTGTTAAATCGTGGAGATTTTTTATCAGTGGTATTAAAATATCATACACCTGTTTACCGCAATGCTTCAACTAAAAACATAAAAAAAAGGTTTTGTTATTATATCTATAAACTGGTATAAAAGTCCTGGCTCGATTATAAACTAAAAATGTCTTCTTACAGCCGCTGACCAGTCCAAAACTGGTTCAATTCAAATGAAATGAAACGGGGTTTAACGTCCTACTGTTTTGCTCCTATACTGGGCTAATGAAGACGGGCATACGCCATACAGTGTGCTACGAGGGAAATTTTGCCCGGGCCGCGGCGCTACGGCCTACTCTTATATTGAATTCCAACTGCCAAGGGATCTTTTACATGCACGCCAATATGTACAAGGGACCTCGGTTTTTCGTCCCATCCGAACGACTAGACAGCTGTCCTTGTCAGGCCCTCCATCCGGCATCACTGACAAGAGGAAACCACGCCGTAAAATCTGGAGGTTCAATTCAAACATGATAAACTGAAAAATAGATGATATAAACAACTACTCAATTTAGGACTAACATATGGTAAGTTTTACTTAAATACAAATCGCTTATGAATAGGTCTTCAGGAGTATAAAGAAACCCACAAGGTTAGTTATATAAACCTACTCAAGCGGTTACCCGCCCACCCATTTTTAAATCTAATATCATTTTACCTGACTTGTTGCCCATATACAATCAATATGTTCATTTGTTATTCTTCCTTCCATAGCCAGAAAATTTAATATCATTTGACTTTGTTTGATTATCTGAAACAAGAAAGAATTTTAATATGGTCAAACCAATTTCATTTTCAGTTATTCTGGGTCTTGATGAAAGTATAGCCACTTGAGACTCGTAAACAAAGTATTTTTAAAATTTCAATCTGATTAAAATACAGATCTTTATTTCGTTTCGTTTTTTTATACTTTCGATGGCCTAGTGGTTTACCCACAGTTCCGTGCATGGCACGCCAAGAAGTAGCTGGTAATTTAACAACTCTTCCAGATCCTAGTGTAGTACAGAAAAATAAAACGAAATTTTGAACTATAAAAAAACTAAATGAAATAGGATCTGTGTTTTAATCAGATTATAAAAATTTCAAACTGAAAGTTTTTGAAGAGAGCACGCTGGGACAGCCTGTTGAACACAGAAATAAATAGTTTTATACAATAACACGCCAGAGACGGCATGTTGAACACACGATCGACCGATGTAACCAGTTTTATACATTAACACACTGGGACAGCATGCTGAACATAGTATACATTCAATACGACTTACCTCAACATGTAGATTTGGACCAAATATATGTTCAACTATTTTATTTTCAATCAACCATTGGGCAAGTTCATTTCCAACACTAGATAAATAATAAAAATCATTTTATTTCATTTTTACACAGAACTGAATAACATAGTAGAGTGCTGAAAGATGTAGTTTTTACCTAAAGATACTTCCGAGAGAAATGGGGTTTAACGTCCACTCGACACAAACTAGGTCATTTCGGGACAAACATATGGTTCGATTTTATTTCAATAATTCACTTGCGCATAGGGGTCTTTAGCAGAGGGGGGAAAAAGGAGGATCCGGGGAAAACCCACGAGGTTGGACAGGTGACCCTACTCCTTGTCACGTACAACTGAGGATTCGAAACCACACCAGTTGACTCAATGACAGACCTTACGATACAGCACACACGTATTAACCATTCGGCCATCCAACCCCCCCAAAGAAACTTCAGAATTATTGTGTTTATGTGCTTTATAAATGTTGATATATTTATATTCTACAATTTATCAGGCACAACTAAAACCATTATTTACAGGTCTGTAATATAATTTAATAATTACCTTTCTGCATCCATAAATGTTTCATTATTACAACTATCATTATATAAATTAATTTGACTCTGAAAAATATAAATTTAAATATATTTATCCACAGTGATTAGATATGAAATAAAGATCTGTTACATCATGTCGATGGATTCCAGGAATATAAATGTAGCATCAGGTTTCAAACAAATATTGTGAGAGAGAAGAGGTTGAAAGTTCTCTCAACAAAAAGAGGATCATTTTGGAACTGGTATATGGTTGCACATAGGTGGCTTCAGCAGTAAGAGGGAACTGGAGAACCCAGAGAAATCACTGATATGTTGAAATCATCCAATAATTGGTGAGAATCAATCATACCTATATTCTATATATGTTTGTCTAGGGTTGCCATGAGGATGAGATTTGGAGTATAAGGGCAGCTCGAGTCAGGGAATGACACAGCCTTCAAATTTCAGAGTTATACTTTCTCCGTTTCGGGGAGTCCATGCAACACCTGGTCAACCGCTAGTTTTTTTTATATACAGAGAGAGAGAGAGAGAGAAATGGGGTTCAACGTTCAGTTAACACAAACTAGATCATTTTGGGACTAACATATGGGTCAATTTCAGTTCAATAAATCACTTGCACGTAGGGGTCTTTAGAAGTGAGAAGAAAGTGGAGGATCCGGAGAAAACCCACAAGGTTGGACAAGCAATCCCTCTCCTTGTCACATACAATCGGGGAATCGAAAACACACCACCTGACAGACCTTATGATCCAACGTGCACGCATTAACCATTCAGCCACCCAACCCCCTTTTATACCAACATGTACTTACATTAATTTGTGCTATCCCTGCTAATCTTATCGTCAAGGTGGTACAAGTAAAATATTTAAAACCCAGCTGTAAACCCTCTTTATCAAAACTAAAATGATTTTCTAATGGTTCCTTGACGGCAGCCCACATTAACTCCGTCATATTTCTACTACCAGCATTCCGTAATTCTCTATCAGATAAACTACACATATATCTAAAAAAAAAAACCAACATAGATGCTTTTAACTCTCCATCAATCATTGATTACTGTATTGAATATTTAATTAAGAAAACAGAATCAATATATGAACAGTACATAATGTCTTGGCTTAGTGCCAATCGGATTAGATAGAGGCATATCAAAATATTTTTACCAACAGATAGATGGTGCTAGCTTGTTGATGTTGTCTTCAAGGGAAGCTGAATGGTGGGAAATTTTAGATTGAACCATTTTTGGGATGGATATTCATTTTACAGAATCAACTTTCTCAAGACTGTAGTTCAAAAGGGATTTGAAATCTCTCAAATGTTGATATGTTTCAGTAATATTTAAATACCATGCTTTATATTAGTTAACACCTTAACATCGAGCCCTACAATCTGGAGTTTCATAAAAATAATATGAAAAGGGTCATGGCAATTTGTCAGCTGCTGAATGGAACTTATGATGTGAATTAAAACAGAGGCTCTTGCCTTTCTGCTGCTAGTATCCCTTGTCATGGTAATTTTAAGTACACCTCATTAGATTTCATTTGATAAAACACAATAGCAGTTAGTTCTGCAGAAAACTCTCTAGTATTATGAGACGTAGAAACATAAACCATAATGTCATTAAATTTTTTGTAGCACTATGGGAATATACTGTGTATGGCATTTAGCACGTTAAAAGTGCACTTTTATTTTTATTATAATTAATCATACCTTATAACAGCTGATCTGAGTGGTATTATACACTGCATTACTGTTGGTATATTCATCCATAATCTCAACTAAAATACAGGTTAAAAAATAGTCAGATATACAGATGATCAACTAAAATACAGGTTAAAATATAGTCAATATACAGACAATCAACGGGGCCTAGTTTTTATGTCAACTGGACGACTGGCGAAAACCTGGGGAGAAAAAAAAAATGGCAAACACTAGTATCTAACCCCATATATCCTGGTTGTAAGGTCCTAACTCACTGAGCCACCTTGGCTCCCGTCAATAATATGTTCTATCACTTAATTTTAGTCGACACCTAAGATAATAGTATCTAAAACTCTTGCAGTGAAATTTAGTACATGACACTTTAACCAAACATATATTAATAACGACAGGAGAATTCCCATAAAAATATTGTGAATAAAAATAAAAAATAAAACGCGACTGATCTAATAATGATTTATACAGAGAATCTGGATAGAACAGTAAAGAATAGTTTTTCCATGTAAACGAGACTTGTTTTAAAATGATTTATAAATAATAACTTACATTAGCAATTAAATGAATCAGTAAATGAGCAAAATTAAAAGGTAAAGTCTCAGGTGTTGCTTTCTCAAAACACTGCTCTAAAGCTTGTATACCGTTTGTGTCGCAGAAAAAACAAACATTACGCAGTAAATAAAGGGGTACATCAGGATCCTACAATAAAAAGAAAATTTATCATATATTTATTTTACAAGAAATCGATTAAAACTCAAATCTAGATTAATAAGTGCCGGGGAACTGAACCACGAATAAAAAATTTATCATATATCTATTTTACAAGAAAACATTAAAACTCAAATCTAGATTATTAATTGCCGGGGAACCGCACCACAAATAAAAAAATAAACAAAAAAAAATCCTCATTCTAAAAGTCTATGTTTTCAGTAATAATATACAATTTGTACAATGTAGTCTTGTAGTCCCTACAAATCAGTTGCGTGTCTTTACTAGATGTAGTGTCATATTGTGGTATATTCTATATCATTGTGGTCTGAAACCTTATGTTTAAGCAGACACAAGTTGTCTCCCTTATGTTGTAGTTCTTCTGCCTTTTAGAGTAATAAAGATAGAGATTGGAATTCTAACATGGAGAATGGTTGATTTTTATTTTCACCCACATATAAATGTGTAACACCCCTGGATCCAAGGATCCGAATACAACATGGTGGAGATGCAAAACATCCTAAACTTATTGTGCTTCA
Source organism: Patella vulgata (assembly GCF_932274485.2). Taxonomy (NCBI): domain Eukaryota; kingdom Metazoa; phylum Mollusca; class Gastropoda; family Patellidae; genus Patella; species Patella vulgata. The sequence continues at coordinate 11,542,734 of NC_065883.2, forward strand.
TATTTTGTATGTTTTTCACCAAACTATGGATTTAATCAGATTTTTGTGACAGTTTAAGAGTACCATGTGCTTTTCATATCTGTGCCATGTGCTTTCCATGTGCTTTCTTAGAATGGACTAAGCAATACTGCTTGACTTTACTGTATATCTTGAACTCTACTGATATTAGTCAACTGATGGAACTTTAATCAATCTAGTATCATTCTAATTTTGAGAATTTTCATTGTGCAGATGAGATCAGATTGAGATAGCCCTACATTGCCTACAATTATCCAAAGTCTGAAATTATTTTGGAGAGCCTAGTCTTGAAGACAGAATAATTTAAACCATGTTTATGTTCAACTTACATCATCATTACCTAATTTTCAATTCATACTATGATTTCGATCCAGTTTCCAGTTTTATGTGACTGTGAATGTAGTAATATTATTTAGTATTCTTGAGCAGGCAGTGTGGTGTAGATAATCCCAGAGAAGACCAATTATTGTAGATGTAGTATAGGCCTACCGACTTTTAATTCTAGCCTTAGACAGTCCAGTGACAATTATAACATAACATGCCAGTTTTTAGCTTCATACTGAATAGTATTTAATAGTAATAGTAACATTTTGAAATCTACAGTCTACAGTGATTTGATGCATATGCAGTTGCAGTGACATTTGTGTGATATTTTCCTATATAAATCATTTGTTCAATTATCGACATTCATTGAATATTATTGACTTGTGTTTGTTTTACCTGCTTGGTTATCGTTGTTAGGATATTGTATGATTGTATTGTATGATTGTGTTGGGTGAATGTGTTATTTGTGTACAGTACTTGAATTTCCATTTTGTTAATTTGATATATTGTTTAGTAATTAGTTTTCTAACATTTTGTAAGCTTGATACATGTATATATATTGTTTCATAATTAATTTTGTGGCATTTCATAAGTTCATTTTGTACAACTTTGAAATGGCTCAAGGTAAGCCCTTTAATGCTGATAAATTTGATGGGTCTATCCTAAGTAGGGATCTTGCTACAGCACATTATTTGACTTTCGTGGATTATTTAGAACATCATAATCATGATCAGAACCCTGTCAATGTTGCAGGAATTAATGTGATGGTTGGTCTCTTCAGGCAAACATTAAAAAGCAAAGCACGTCTATGGATAGAAGGTAAAGTGTTCCGAAGCTTGGCAGATCTCCGCACTCAGTTTATTGAGAGATTTTCTGATAATCGGACGCCCTTTGGTTTGCATAAGGATTACGCTTCATTTTGTTATGACGAAACTAAACCGCCCTCTGAAAATTTAGAGGAACTTCAGAGATTAGGAAGACAGTTGGACATAGCTGATGCACAACTGCGATACAAGTTTGTTTCCATTTTGCCATCATTATGTCAACAAGCTGTGGCAATGTCAATTAATGACAGGACTTCTATTTCTGACATAGCTCTCAAAGCTCAGTATTACTTTGACATTCACAAGAGTGACAGTAAAACTAAGGAAGTAACCTTTTTCACGGCAGAAAATGACAAGGATACTCAGATAGCACACTTAAAACAAGATTTAGCTGATCTTAAGCTAGAGCTGGAACGCCCATCACGACAATTTGCTTCAGGTTTTTCTTCTCCTCGGAGACGGTCATCTTCTCATCATTCTTCTTCCAATGATAATCGACGCATCGATCACTCAATCAGTCCTAAGGCACGCCATACCAATGAATTTCGACCTCATAGCCCTAGACAAAATCGAAATTCTCATTTCTCAAGACATAACAACAGATCATATTATAACAGTCGATTTTCTTCAAGTCGTCAAGATTTTTCTCCAAATCACCAAGATTTTTTTCAAAGTCATAGGAATCGTCAAATTGTCTGTGACTACTGTGGAAAGCCTAACCATACTTGGCGCTCTTGTTTCGTCCGCCAAAGGCACATGGCTGACAAACATAATCAGGATTTTTAATACAGGGAATTTGTTCCATTGCTCCGAATAAATTCCCGATGTCATCATCACAGACCAAACCTTTAAACATACAATTGTCAAAACGTAATTATTGTAAAGGTAATTTCCCTGATGGACATTCTGCTTTACTTTTGTTTGATAGTGGTGCTACTCGATCACTAATCTCATCATTTACTATTGAGTCATCTTCGTATCTCAGTGGTTTACCACTTCATAAATTAGAACAATCCCTAAAATTTAGAATGGCTAATGGTCAACTAATAGTTTGTTCTCATTCGCTACAACTTGAGATAGTTATTCAAGGTCATACTTTAGTTTTTGAAGTGTACATTGCTTCCAATCTTGTTGGAATTGATTTGATCGTTGGTCAAGAGACATTGGCAAAGTTGGATGCCAACCTTAGTTTTAATAACAATGTTTTGCAGTGTCGATCTACCAACATTTCATTCTCAACATCTAATTCAGTCTATGTCAAACCCAATCAGCAACGTTATGTTACTGTTCATGGTAAAATTCCAGGTATTTTTCGCAATCGCGAGGTTTTAATGACATGTAATAGTAAGATTAAAAGTGCTTGTCCTTCAACATTTCTTATCAAGCTAAAAAGAAATAGTGCTGTGATTCCAATATGTAATACAACTTCCAAGACATTACATATTCCATCATCTAGACCTATATCCCATGTTTCACTACATGACATTTTCGTTTGTGACTCTATTAATATATCTACAGAATATGAGTCTAATTACACCAGTCATTCATCAGACTCTGTATTTCGCTCTACAATTGACCTTACCAAAAGTCTTCTTACAGCCAACCAGAAAGACAATTTCTACCAGCTTTTGACTAAACATAAAGAAGCATTCAGCTTGAATGGCGAAATCGGAAAATGTCCCAATATCCAAGTTGATATTGACGTCACTGATGACAAACCTTTTTATATTAGGCCTTACCCTAAAACCGAAAAAGAAAAACGTATAGTTGATCAAGAGTTACAGAAATTAGTGAAGTTAGGAATACTTGCAGTTGGTAGTCAAGCCTACACATCACCTGTCTTGATTCTTCCAAAGAAGGGAACCAATGAAAAGCGAGTCGTTGTAGATTTCAGATATTTAAATTCGCGGATTAAGCGCTTAAATCATCCGTTTCCACTGTTGACAGACACTCTGAAGAGAATTGGTAACGCTTCACCTGCTGTTCTTAGTTGTTTAGATCTTAAGTCGGCTTTCTTTTCCCTTCCTTTATCGCCTAAAGCTCAACAGTACACAGGCATATCTTCATACTCTGGTGGAAAACATTACTATTTTAAGAGACTAACACAAGGATTATGTATATCTCCAGCGGTTTTTCAATCAACAGTTGATAATGTTTTAGCAACTATTCCAAGTAGTTACGATTTCTGTATCGCACACCATGATGATATAATTGTTTTTAGTCATGATACTGATTCTCATACACAACATTTAAATCTTCTTTTTAAGGCCCTTATTCAACATGGTTTAAAAATTTGTCCTCGTAAATGTGCATTTTTTCGTCAGGAAGTTACATATATGGGTCATAAAATACAACTTGGTTCAGAAGGCCTAGTGACTATTCAGCCTTTGTCAGATAGGTGTAAAGCCATTCAGAATCTTCCCAGGCCTAGGTCAACCAGAGATGTACGACGTTTTGTGGGCGCTGTCAATTATTTGTCAAACTTCTTGCCCAGTTTGCAATCCATATTGCAACCTCTACATAAGATATCCAATAAACGTTCGGTTTTCAAATGGTCAGAAGCTCAAGAAACAGCCTTCACTAAAGTAAAATCTTTGTTAGTAAAGCCACCCGTTCTATATATGCCTTCTGGCACCGGACGCTTAACCCTTTACAGCGATACATCTCGCTTTGCAACAGGATCTTACCTTACTCAAGTCATTCAAGGTCAAGAACGACTGTTAGGATATTACTCAAAACGCTTACCAAAAGCTTGTGAAAGATATTCCGTTACTGAATTAGAGTTATTCGGATTACTCATAAATATTTCCAATTTCCAGTATTTATTACGTGGAGTAGAATTTGATGCATACGTAGATCATGCAGCCATCATTCATCTATTTGATTCAAAACGTGCACCTTGTACAAATCGACTTCAGAAACTTTTAGTAAAACTCTCCCGTTTTTCCTTCAAGATCGGTTACAAAAAGGGAAAGGAGCTAGTTCTCGCAGATTTTTTGTCTCGTAATCCCCTTGAGGATGATTCAGAGATAGATTCAGTAGTTCCTACAGCATTTACTTTAACAGAAAGACCTATAACTCGTCAGTGGGCAAAACAACAGAACATACCCATTCCGGATCTTAATTCCTCAAAACAAAAGTTATCTTCTTCATCTATGCTTACCAATCCTCCAGTTTCAGCAAATCAACAATCTCTTCATAATTTTCCCAGTGATTTTGAAGATAGATCCAATGATAGACAAGCCGTCTCTACATCAAAGTCTGGCAACAAGTCTCATACTATTCAACAATCAACTCAGCAAGAGTCTACTCCCTTGTCTTCTGTTTATGCACCACCTTCTACTTTCCCCAATGAACCTCGACTTGTTGACCGAATCCTTGACTCAGACACACCCAATGTTGAAATACCTATTGAATTGTGCATGCCTCCTAGCCCAGTTGTTCATAATTCTGCACAGGTTGTTAAATCTCATTTTCCCAAACAGCGAGAGTTGGATAAATTACTTTCAATCATCAAGAGAAAAATGATACGAGATTACAATCTTCCTATTGATTGCAATCAACTGCGTATACAACAAGAGACATCACCATATTTTAAACCCATTTATGACTATTTATCTCACGGTATACTTCCTTCCAACCGTGCAGCAGCCAAATCGGTTAAGAATAAATCTGACGAATATATTCTCTATGATAATGTATTATTTCGTCTTATTATTCATAAGGATGAAACATTTAGTCTCCAGTTGGCAATTCCTGAATCGATGTGTTCTAATTTAATCAGTATTTACCATGATAATATTCTATCCAGTCATCAAGGTATTACCAGAACTTACCTCACCATGCGGAAACTTTTTTATTTTCCACAGATGTTTCACACCATAGCTAATTATATTAGCAGCTGCCATCCATGCCAACAGTTTAAACCGAAGTCAGATGATGTTCGTATTTTTCATCCACGAATACCTACCGAATTTCGAACTTTCGATAAACTTTGCTTAGATTTTAAATCCATGCCAGCTTCACCCAGTGGATTCAAACATTTAATGGTGATATGCGACGAAATAACTAGATTTATACTGTGTGTTCCATTGAAGTCTCTTGATGCGGAAACTATTTGTGAGGCTATCATCCAAAAGATCGTTTGCATTTTTGGCCCTCCTTCTGTATTAATTACAGATGCAGCATCCTCTTTGACAGGAAAATTGGTATCTATTCTTTGTTCTTCATTAGGAATAGATCACAAACTAATCAGTGTTGCAAACCATGGTAGCTTGTTGGTTGAGAGACATATTAAATCTGTATCTGACCTTCTCAAATTCAATCTAAATCAATTTGGTACGGATTGGGTCAGGTTTGTTTCTACCAGTTGTTATGCATATAATTCATTTGTTTCACCACAACTTGGAAATCATAGCCCATATCAGCTCGTTTTTGGAAAAGAACCCAAAAATCTTACTTCTCTCAACTGGAACTTTGACAAGAGTCTTTGTAAATCCTATTCGGATTATTTGTCACATTTGAAACAAAAGTTTGATTCTATGTCTTCTACTATTTTAGATTTGCAAAAACGCAAACAATTAAGTCAAAATGTTAGTATCTCACACAGTCTAAGTACAAATCCAGTTTATGGATTAGGACAGTTTGTTTATGTTCTGAAACCTTCCTCATCAGCTTTAACCTCTAAGTCAAAGAAAATCAAAGCTGAATGGTGCGGACCTTTGATTGTCCACCAGATTTTGGATCGCACACATTACATTTTAGCAACATTAGATGGTAGAGTTTTGCCTGATGTCTATTCCATTAATCGGCTTAAACCTTGTTTCATAAGAACTAATGAGCCAGTAAAGAGATTAACACATATTGACCAATTACGTAAACAATTAGGTAAATCTGTATCTAGCAATGATTCACCTGTATTGAATACTAAGGATAGTTTGTATCAGTTTACAGATGAAAATGGTTATAATTTACCTGAATTTAATAATAAGTTTATTACTTATGATAGATTTACTACTTCTGTTGATATTAATAGATGTATACCTAATCAAACTATTGCCTCTTTATCTATGTTATCACCTCCTCAAATGGAAGAACAACTCAACTACTTAACAGAAGTTGTGAATGATGACAATTTTATTGAAATCAAAAGAGCAAGATTTAAATTTGGTAAATTTCAATTGCTTGTCAAATTTAGCCCAAAACAACAACAAAGTTGTGAATGGATTAATATAGATCATAATGTTGAGTTTTGTAATATTGCTCATGAGTTAATTAATGAAAATACTCTACAAGTAACTGGTAATCTCCGTAAATATCAAAGTAAATATTTTTAGAATTGTTCCTTACACAATGTGTTTAAGCTTGTATTGAAGGTAAACCTATTTTTGCTATTTATCATACACTCCTATATTATGATGAGACTCTTCATAGTTAAAATTAGATCATTATTGTTTATATGTATCTGATAGTTGGATAATTTGATATACACTTGTATGTTAAAGAGATAATATAGTATTAGGTTGGAGCAATACTTCTCAATCAAGTTTGTTTTATAGAGAACATTTCAAAATGGAGTTATCGTAGGATTTCTATGTATATTATAGATGACATGTAATTTTCATAATTTGTTTTGTTTTAATTAACATTCAATATTGTTCTTGTTTTACTACTTTCTCATTTTTGGTATCATATCGTATCATCCCTCATTTTTATTCTCATGTATATTTAAGCTTTTCTTATTTTTGTGTGATAGTGTGTGAATGTTTTTCCATTTATATCTCTTCTTTTCAAAAATTCCTATGGAATTTTGTTTTAACGCGGGGGGATGTCATATTGTGGTATATTCTATATCATTGTGGTCTGAAACCTTATGTTTAAGCAGACACAAGTTGTCTCCCTTATGTTGTAGTTCTTCTGCCTTTTAGAGTAATAAAGATAGAGATTGGAATTCTAACATGGAGAATGGTTGATTTTTATTTTCACCCACATATAAATGTGTAACACCCCTGGATCCAAGGATCCGAATACAACAGTAGGGAGCATGATAATTATCATCCACAAAAGAAAGCATTTAAAAGATCTTTAAAAAGTAAGAAGGTGAATCGACACCAATTATCTAAATTACTATTGTCCAGTGCCATTTATGATTGTCAATTAGCACAGTGTTGTGTACTTGAACCTCCTGGACTCATCAAATTCAATCGGAAAGGTTTAATAGAGTTACCTCCCTTTACCACAGAAAATATGAACATTTATTTTATGATCGGTAGTGGAATACCGCGTTTTATCAGTGAAATAAAAGTGTTATTCCACTGGCTCGCAGTAGTCCATGTTGTTTTTACCTAAAATGATTGTAAAATCATAAAATAAATAGAACATTTGTCATTTTATTTCATCTCTAAGCAAGAAAACGTTTTCTTGCTTCTCGATGAAATAAAATATGTTATTCACTCTAAAACGACAAATATCCTCTATGTAATAATTTTGAAAAGTCTTTATTGTTTTTAAAATAAAAATCTGGTCATGCAGTCTTTTTAAGTAATGCCATGGAATCCCAGAACCAGGATATTGCTTTTATGCAGCCTTAGATGGAATACATAAACTAAATATGAATCAAGAAAATCAACCATATTGAATAAAATAATCTAACTAGTACTTACTGAGATTTCACAATAATTGTTAAGTGCACTTGTTTCATGTTGTGAAAGCTCCTACAAAATAAAAATAGGAAAAAAAATAATTTATCATCAACACAAGAAATATGGATACTGTTATACACTACTGAAAGTTTGTATTATTATTTTTTTTTAGTGGAGCTCACATAAATTTGAATTCAAATAACTTTTCGAGGCTAATGTAACTGATTTTGAATCGCTTAAAAAGTACAATAATATGAAAGTTGAATCCCTAAAAATAGTTTAATTCAGTTCAGTATTTACAAAGATATGATGAACTGAAAATTTCGCAACATTCGGCAACGTCTTCAGAAAATAAAAACAAGCCAGTGTCACAAATAAGTGTTAGGTTAAATCGTTTGTTGACCACCTTTTTAACTTGATTCAATCCAAGCCGGGTGATTATCTACCCTTGATATTTCGGTCTTGTTTTCCTAATCAAAAGTGAAATGATTAATCTGAGTACAATTTAGTGTTGATAAAGCCTTGAAAAATTAAGATATTTTATCTGAAAAATGCATAATAATGAGAGAGAGAGAAATGTCGTTTAACGTCAATTCAACACAAACTAGGTCATTTCGGGACTAACACATGGTTCAATTTTATTTCAATAATTCACTTGCGCGTAAGGGTCTTTAGCAGTGGGAGGAAACTGGAGGACCCAGCGAAAACCCTTGAGGTTGGACAGACAACCCTACTCCTTGTCACCTACAACCGGTTAATCGAAACCCCGCCAGTTGACTCAATGACAGACTGTATGCTAACCATTCGGCCATCCACACCCCCCCCAATCATCAATTATTCTACTTTCTCCGTGAAATTAATGTAATAAATGATTTACCTCCAATGATGTGTGGATAAAATGTTTGTAAGCCATATAAAGGGGAAAATTCATCAGAAAAACTTTAGTTATGAATTGAACTAATTTCTCTTTTTCTTCTAAAGACCAATATTCATTTTCTTCTTCTTGATCTTCTGATTTTTCTTCCTTTTCTTCTTTTTTCTCTGTTTTTTCTTCTTTGTCAACTTCAGGTTGCTCTTCATCTTTAGTCTTTTGATCCTCATCTTTAGGGTAAATTTTATCGAATTCTTTCTGTATGTCGGTCGGCAGAGTTTGTATCAAGCGGATCGCAGTCCGTAATACAGTCTGAATCAGGTTATTCAGTTTTTCAATGTTCTTGAAGTCCTTGTAACAGCACATGCATTGCCTGTAATGAAAGAAATGAGATCTCAAGTCATTTCATTATCTGATGAAGCTCCATGTTTCTTGCCTTTTAGAAAACTTGGTAATTAATTAATGAGAATCTGCAAGAATTAGTTTCTGTTTTTCTCATGAATATTCTCACCCGACCAGAATGTGGACTCAATGAAAAATCTGCTGCCTACATGAAGTATACATGTCTTCATTAACCCAGTAGGTGTAGAAAGGTTAGAAATTTAACCACTTCTTTCATTTCATTTACTCACTAACATTCGGGTGTAGGCCGAGAAAGTTCATCAGGATTTTCTGGCATGGTTTCTCCTTGTCAGTGGTGCAGGACGGAGGGCCTAACAAGGACAGCTGTCTAGTCGTTCGGATGGGATGGAAAACACACGTCCTGTGTACACATTGGCGTGCGCGTAAAAGATCCCTTGGCTGATGAAATTAGATATGAGTAGGCCGTAGCGCCATTGTCCAGTCAAAATTTCCCTCATAGCATACTGTATGGCATATGTCCGTCTTCATTAACCCAGTCGGAGCAGAACAGTAGGACGTTAAACCCCATTCCATTCCATTTCATTTCATCACTAACGCAATACAATAGAGTTGATATCACATTGTTTATGTCTCAGTACTACAATATAGAAAGCTTGTCCAGACACATGTATTACAAGCTTTATTTTCAGATCTACACCTACTATGAACCTTCTGTTCCTTACCTCTGTGCCCATGTTCCAACATATAAAATAACAGCTTGTATCTCTCTTTTATTAAGCTGTAAACCAACATTACTGTGAACTCGTTCATCATCTATAATAAAGGAATAAACAGTTTACCATATTGTAGTTGTGTCTAGCCTGCTCTTTATCAGCCAGGTCACTGAGGTGAGCCCAAATTAGTTCTAAAAACATTTTTGTTCCATAAATATGTCATATGTTACGGAAAAGTTGAACAAGGGGGACATAATATTTTTGCAGCTACAGGCAACCACAGGAGGCATGCACCTGATTATGTTCCCTTTACATTGTTAATGCAAGGGCCACAGTGACACTTCCAGCCAGTGACCTTATGAAAGCTTAATCCAGCCCTGCTCTAGTCTTTTGTACAACAACAGAACATTAAAGCCAACATTGGGGAATACTAAAAGTGCACGATATTTACATGTATAGTATATAAAAAATACAATAAAGTAATAAGCAAATAATACCATAAAATTTATTCTTTAATTTTCCAATGCATGTTCAAATGTTTCTAAATACTATGATTGTCTTATAGTATTGTTGTTTCAGGTTATTTAGGGTTTTTTATTGTTAGAAATACTGGTACAAACTCTAACCCTGGTATACCAAGAATATGATCAACAAGTTTAGTTGATGTTTCAGCCAATGTGTCATACACAAAAATTAGAGGTCGATTCTAAAGACTCGATTCAAATTTTCATAATGTGTGGTTTGGATTTTCACATTGATATTCCCCAATCGGATAATTTCATCAAAAAAATACAACAGGTTTTGAAACAGCAAAAGCCTGACCCGTTTGCAGCATTGGAAAACATTAGCAGTAATAGACACTACAGTTACAGAACTCAATTAATTGGTATCATATGTTTGTAATAATAGGCCATACAGTTACAGAACTCAATTAGTTGGTACCATAATTTAGTAATAATAGGTCGTACATTTGCATAACTCAATTAGCTGGTACCGTTTAATAGGCCTTTCAGTTACAGAACTTAATTGGTTGGTACTGTATATTAGTAATAATAGTCTGTACTGTTACAGAACTCAATCAGTTGGTACCTTGTGTTAGTAATAATAGGTCCCACAGTTGCAGAACTCAATTACCTGGTACCATACGTTAGTAATAATAGGTCTTTCAGTTACAGAACTCAATTGGTTGGTACTGTATATTAGTAAGAATAGGCCAAACAGTTACAGAACTCAACTAGTTGGTATCGTGTGCTGGTAATAATAGGTCTTACAAATACAGAACACAACTAGTTGGCACCGTGTGTTAGTAATAATAGGCCAAACAGTTACAGAACTCAACTAGGTGGTACTGTGTGCTGGTAATAAATAAACCTTACAGTTACAGAACTCAACTAGTTGGTACCGTGTGTTAGTAATAAGCCAAACAGTTACAGAACTTAAATAACTGATACTGTGTGTATTAATTCATTCATTAAACTTTGATGGCATCAAAGCATGGATAACATATACTACTACAGTACTTAAAAATCAACCTGTAAAATTCTTAAATTCAATACTAGAATATTGAATATCATCACAGTCTCACAGACACAGTTAGATGAGATCTACATAGCTTGGGGTTCAACATGTACAACTGATATCAAAAAACTAAAATGTAACAATATTTGGCCTAGTACGTTGACCAGCCTACTTTTGACTTCTACTAGTGCTACTACTAACCATAACCCTAACCCTAAGTAGCCGGATCAACGTACTGCGCCCAACAATATTTTTACATTTCATTATAATTATTGCATAGTAGTAGTTGTGCCTAAACAGAAAAATAATTTCTGTCCTATACAATTGAGAAAAAAGGCTTTAAAATTGTTTGATTCTATTCCTGATTACATATTTAGTAAATAAATAATGTCAATACAATCATTTTATTGCATGGATGAAAAATAAAAACAAATCATAAACTCAAAATTGCATCCACTTACGATTGTCTAGAAGAATCAAAACGTCCGTGCAAGTTTCACACATGGCATTTGCTTATAATTCATAAACACGCTATCTAAACTTAGATGTCAATCATGTCAATAGTATTATACTAAGTTCAATAATAAACAATAAGTAATATCTTCCACTTGTCAGAGCCGAAGAAATGTCTAGCCCGCCATATTGGTTAGTTTTCTTTCTTTTTCCCAAACATTTTGATTATTTTGAAACAACCCCAGAAGTGACGTAGGGTTTAATGTCTTGGTTGTCAGGTCTCTCGGTTATTCACAGGGAGGCATAAAATTAAATGATGAGTGACTACCGCGCAAGACAATTTAATTTCAACCAAATAGTTACTAAATAGTCTTAAACACTTTCATATTAGTATAAAACAAAAGAATATAACTGAAAATAAATAGCTGAGGCTTTTGTTACTGTATTTGTCTGCGTTTTTTTTTGGTTTTCTTGTTTTGTTTTGTTTTTTTTTTTTTTTTTTTTTTGGGGGGGGGGGTGTTTTGAGGTTTTTTTCCAGAGTTTTGCTCTCGCGAATAGTTTCAAATGGCATAACAGTTATGGTTCCCTTAATAACGCAATTTTCAACTCTTTACAAATGATTTTCTACTTTTTACTCTAGACGGCATTTTGAACCCGATACCGCAACATATGATTTTACACACTGATCAGCAGTGAATAATCGCTAGGCCGCTACAATCACTGATAAGGATGACATCAATGCGACCTAATGAGTCTCAAATATTAATTTTTTTCCACCGAAAAATTAAATTCTAAAACATTTTTATGATGCATTAGAAAAATAAATAAAGACGTTTGACGTATTTGTGGGTAAAAATTATTTCCTATTTAGTGTAAAGGGGTATTAAAATGACTAAAAGACAGCATTCTGCCCGAAGCAGTAACGTCTTATGTAAACAATGCACGCGCCATTCAGCCAATGGTTGACGCCGCGTGCTGTGACGGCACGTGTTAAAGGCAGTCATCTTTTACAGAGATATTAGATGACTCGTAATTCTCTGTGAAACAGATTGATGATTTTAGAGTTAGTTTAGTTATCCTTCATATTGACGAACAAATTTTCCCCGTTGCAGGGTTTTTCACTGGCCATTTATGACCGTTCATCGCCCAGTTTTGTTTTCATGGGCCATTTAGTAACAACTTGGTTACACATAAAAACCGTTTCGGCGGTTGTTGGCTATAAAAATAAACACCTCTAAATATATGAAATACAATTTTATATTTTTCAAAGAAATGAAACTTTTATGGTTTGAGAATTAGACGGGAAGAGTAAGATTGTTGTGTTAAGCAGGGGGAACAACCCTTTCCATTACATTTTTGAACAGCATGTTCGCAGAGATTACAAAACCACTCTGTAATCTGTGTAACAAATCTGTTATCATATTATATCATATCATACCACAATCTAAAAGAAAACAAAAACTAATACCCAAAATATTTAAAAATTCTGAACTTGATAACTAATATATATTGTCTGCATGGATCAATAGTTGACGGATCCCGAGAAAAAAACAACTTTTATTGCGAATTCATCTTTTTTGTAATACATTTTAGAAAGTTAATTTATGTTAGGGGAGTAGAAATCTAAATCATTTTTCTTGGAATAGCGTTATTGCGAGTAACTGATTTTATTTTTTTCCCCGTCTTCATTAGCCCATTCGGAGCAGAACAGTAGGAAGTTAAACCCCATTTCATTTCATTTCATTTATTTCTTTCGGATTAAAATTAATATTTCTCTGAAGGATAAATATTTCAATAAATTTGAAGTGAACCCTGATTCAATACCCCAAATTTCAGACTCGGGGCAGACCTAGTGTAGCCGCCAACCCCGAACAGACAGACAGACAAACGACAGTCACAAATATATATATATATATAGATTAGCTCCTTTAACATTAGCCCATTCGCAAAATGAATTTGTATTCGACAACCATTGTGCATGCTAACTAGTTTTGTTGGATGTCAGTTTTTTCCTAGAAAATTTTACATCAAACACTAATAACACCAACAAAAATTCGGCCAGTTGACGCAAATCGGCGAGTAGGCCTATCCACCAAACGACGATCTTTTGACTCAACTAAGTCAAATGAGCACGAGACTGAGGTTATGCTGGGGAAAGAAAAACTGAAGAAAATAACCCAAGAAAAAGAAAACCGGAGGCCAGCAGGCCGATGTTTTTCTGTCGAGATTTTTTTTTCTGAAGTCTTTCTTCCTCAGCATAACCGAAGTCGAGGACTTTATCTTGCTTATAAGCCGTCTATGTTTACATGTACGTAAAATGAGAATATCACAGAATTCCCGTAAGAAAAACCTTATATCATGTTTTCTTATGGAAAAAAACCTATCCTGGAAGAATAACCCGTTACAGGTTTAAATCAAAACTTTCAGAAGAATAACCCCAAATTCCCCTGTATATATCTAAAGCCGCCACCGACTTTCAGACCGCAAGTTATTCCGGGCATAGAGTATCCCCAAAGATCAAAGAGATTTACCGTTATAGGTTTATAATGCGGGTTATTGGACAGAATAGTCAAAGTATACCCCATAGGAGTATTATTCAAGTAATCAATTAACTTGTTTAGCTTTCCACTTGTCTTTGACTTTCTTAAAGGGCGTATGGCTTTATTCTTTGGAATCTTAAAATAGACGAAAATGGGCTTGAAATCACAATTAATGTAACATGAATGCATATAAAGTATATTTAGTTTTTAAAATAAATATTGTAATTTCTAATGTATTATGTTCGGTAAAATACGTTTTTTTTTTTTAATTATTATTTTGTCGTTTGTGAATTATCCATTACTAATTACTTCCGCATTCTTATGTAAGATATTTTGTTCTGTATTCATTACAAATGGCGCCCGAAACCACAGAATACACGACTCGTGTACTGATGTTCATTGTGTCTTAAATACTAGATATTTGGATGCCATATTTTCACAATCTGATTAAAATACAGATCTATATTTCGTTTCTATTTTTATACTTTCGATGGCCTACACTACAAGAAGATCTGACAAGTTATTGTGGAGTTCACGTCAGGGGTCAAACGTGTGGCTTTTGACCCTATGACGTCAGACATCAATTAATCAATCAGCGTTGACTTTTCTAGTGGTTTACCCACAGTTCCTTGCACCAAAAGGCCAAAAGCTCGCCGTAACAGACCTTTTCATTGGCTAATCCCTCACATCTGCCAGAACACGTCAATGATAACAACTCTTCCAGATCTTTGTGAAGTAAAGACAAGTAAAACGAAATTTTGAACTATAAAAACGAAACGAAACAAAATCTGTGTTTTGATCAGATTGATATTTTCACGGCAAGATAACAATATTGAAATGGACCAATACTGAATTCTAATTCATGTTTTTAATTTTAAATATTATGGATTAAGTCGAGGTTTATTTTACTACTTGAGGTTTGTTTTCAAAAACAAGTGGATCTAGTTTGGCATAACGGAGCCGCGATAGCACATTGACGTGCACGTAAAAGATCCCTCGGCAATTGGAATTCGATATAAGAGCAGGTAATCCGCTGTCCTAGCAAAATTTTCCCCGTTTATAGAACACTGTATGGCGTATGTCTGTCTTCATTAGTCAGTGATCCAGGACGGAGGGTCTGGCAAGGACAGCTATCTAGTCGTTCGGATGGGACGAAAAACCGAGGTCCCGTGTACACATTGGAGTGCACGTAAAGGATCCCTTGGCAGTTGGAATTCGATATAAGAGTAGGCTGTAGCGCCGCTGCCCGGGCAAAATTTCCTTCATAGCACACTGTATGGAGGGGGGGGTCTAGGTTGGATAATTGCTTAACTTATTGCGGTGGGCGTAGCCCACCGCCGCGAGCGCCGAAGGCGCTAAACGTCGTAAGGGGGTATGGGGGCCCTCCCCCAGAAAAATTTGGTAAATTAGATTCAATTTAGTGCATTCTGACGTATTTCTGGAAGGTAAATTCCAAAATTACAGGTCTAAAAATCGCCAATAAAATCGCATAAAATGTCCTTAAAATGTTGATGGGGAATGCTCCCTTCACAGACGTGGAACTAAATACCTTCAGATACCATATTATGGTTGTTCTTAACAAGCTTTATTAGAAGTATCAATTTACTATTAGAGTAACCAGTCCATTTAAAGTAGCTAAGTCTCTAACTCAATATCATCCAAAATCTTCAACATTGAAAACACGATTTATTTGTCAAATTAAATCAACATTCATGTTGTGATCTTACCAGAAAAGATGGGCTTTTGATATCCAATATTTAAGACAAAATAAAAATTTTACCATTGGTACACGAATCGTGTTCCATAATGCGCTTCAGCCCCAGTTGTATCAAGAGACTCGAGGGACGAGGCTAGACACATTGCACCAAATCAAACGGCGTATGTAGACTGGAATAACCAAACGCTAGAAATTTGCACTCGCTTGAGACTGCTGGCTTATTTCGCCGAACATAACTGATTTGAAATTGGAGTAAAAACGGAAACCATTGAATGTAAATCAGTTTATATACAGTCATATTACATAGAGGATATTTATCGTTTTAGAGTGAATAACATATTTTATTTCATCGAGAAGCAAGAAAACTTATATTTTCACGAATGCGTAGCATGAGTGAAAATATAAACGTTTTCTTGCTTAGAGATGAAATAAAATATGTTATTCACGACAAAACGACAAATGTTCTATTTATTTTATGATTTTACAATCATTTTAGGTAAAAGCAACATGGACTACTTTGTCCGCTTCTAGCCAGTGGAATAACACTTTTATTTCACTGATAAAACGCGGTATTCCACTACTGATCATAAAATAAAGTATTATATGCGTTGCAACCCACTTTTGTCAATTTCTAGGTCCCAAATGTTAGCGATTTAGCTCCTTTAAGTATAGGAAAGTTGGTCGGGGTTTTCCAGAGCACAAACTTTCACAGACGAAAAGTCTATACACTTGGTTTACTGTTTTTACTTTCAGCGCATAAAAATAAATAATATAGCTTGCAATTGTTGCACAGGCTTAATCATAAATGTAGAGGTTTACAGGAAATTTTCACACAAAATTAAACAGATTTATCTTCCAAAAATTATGTGGGACCTTCACTTTAACTGTGCAATGCAGAGAAAAGTCGGCGTGGCTTTTTTCTGATGAACTGTCCAACGATATTCTCGACATTTAGCTGGAGCTTTCTGTTAACGTTGATGAGCACCAGGGCACTCTGGCGTTCTTATCAACGCTGCCGATAAAATTAAAAAGCAAACACAACAATATTCAACGTCAACAGGCGAACAGCGTTAATAAAACTCTTTAAATTTCAATAAACTTATATTTTCATACAGTACGGTATTAAAAAATTGCCGTCGTCAATAGGCGATTTGCCGTGGGGTCAATTGGTCCCGATGGCAATTTATGCTGTCGACATTTTTGGCTAATTGTCAGAGCTGTATGTGACTATTTGTTTTTTCCCACAGTGGAATGAAAGTCATGACTCAACTCAATGTATACAAACTCGCAATTTTTGGTCAGATTCAGGCTTTTAGATTTAAGTTTCTCGGACCCTTCAAATTTTCAAGCCTGAGCAGGGGAGGGGGGCAGACCCCCTGGACCTCGCCCCCTCTGGATCCGCGCCTGGAAAGGGTATTTTAGAATTACAACTTATTAGTCCAACTTTTATGACCACAATTGTATCAAATGATAGTTTTCTTCTCAACAGTGTGAATTTGTGACAGATTATTAAAGTCCCGCCACGCCATTTTAAGCAATATGAATGACTTGCAAACTACAATATTGTCAAGATGAATCTCATATTATAAGAATATCAGTCCAAAGATAAAATCCAAATTTTAGTAGATACTTTAATTTTTATTGGCTAAGCACTAAAATCAATCTAATATTATCCAATCAAATTACTAAAATTTGGATTTTATCTTAGTTAAAATTTCGTGAAACAGGCCCCAGTTCAGTATTTACAAAGATATGTGGAATTTAAGTTTCATCGATCTATGCTGCTCTCTGTGCAATAAGCCCGCCTTCAGTTGTCCACGAAAATTGAATGATAGGCCTGTTTGAAATCCGACTGAATCCAGGTCGGGACATTATCTAACGTTGGTATTTTGATTTTGTTCTCTTAATCGAATGTTAAATAATCAATCAGAGTACATATTAGAGTGGATTAAGTCGTGATAAATTTGATATTTTAGCGACAAATGTGGTCCCTTTAGGATCTATGACAGATACATCGTTACTTTAAACATACATTACGCAAGAGCTAAATCTGTCGATTGCAGGTCTTTCTTTGGGCCTGAAATGTTATCTAAATTATTAATTAGACATTAATTAACTTATCCGGACCATAATCAACTCTAGATGGTAATGCTAGCCTGCGATCTTAAGTGGATTGAGAGCTGATTTACTGCAGAACTTTCCTTCTCGATTAAACGATTAAATGGATATTCGAGACTATGCTGTTTACCGTACTGACTTTAGTAATGATGACCGAGGCTAGGCAGAATTTTCATTCGCTTAGTTCTCGGTTCATAGTGGATCAATTTGAATGAAATTTTCAGCAAATTGCCTTTTACGTTATCTAGTTTTCAATTATTATAGTGAGAACTGCCAACTCGTTATCGAATCTCTCATAATGTATCTTTAATTGAAGTACTTCATCAGATCCACCCAATTTAAAGGGCGTATGGCTCTATTTTTTGGAACCTTGAAATAGACAAGAATGGTTCTATAAAAATATATTAATGTAATATGAATGTACGTAAGGTGATTTATATGCAATTTTTGAAAAAAAAGTATTGTAATTTCTCATCAATATGGTTTCGTTGGGGAATGAGATGCTCCAAAGGATGGATATTAAACTGCCCCCCCCCCCATTCTCTCTCTCTCCCTAGTCATAAAACGCTTAACAACTGCTTTTGTAGATATCCCGTTAGTCATTCAAAGAACATTTGACAGCTGAAATTCGAAATAAGAATTGGCCATAGCGCCGCTGTGCGGGACAAAATTTTCCTCACGCTGCTATTCTAGGTAAATCCTATTTCATTTCATTGCATTACCGTTCGGACACCGGTTCGGACAGGTGTGTACACTCTGTTCTAGATTATGACAAATTTAGCTTCATGCTCATCAATTAAATTTCTTTTTTTATTACAAAATCACTGGGAAATTGTCGGAATTTAGGTATCCAGCCAATTATGTTTCTGACTGTACATACCACCTTTCCCAGCACACCTAAAAAAGTAACTGGAATAGAGAAACTTAAAGGAGCTAAATCGCTAATATTTTGGTCCTAGAAATTGGCACAAATGGGTCGCAGCACATATAATAATGCAATATGAATTTATATAAACTGTTTTACATTCAATCGTTTCCGTTTTACTGTGAATTGTCATCAGTTATATTCGACGAAATACGCCAGAAGTCTCAACCGAAAGACGTTTCTAGCGTCTGGTTATTTCAGCTGTCAACACCGATAGTATATATTACGCATGCGCTCCAAATAAGAATATGGCATCACCGTTTGACATGACTTGTGGAATATGTCTAGCCTCATTCTTTGAGCACCTTGTTACAAATGGCGCTGAAACGCATTATGGTACACGATTCGTGTACCAATGGTAGAATGTTTATTTTGTCTTAAATATTGGATATCAGGAACCCATCTTTTCCAGGTAAGACCACAACACCAATGGTGATTTAAATTGCAAAAAAAATCGTGTTTTCAATGTCAAAGGTTTTGGAAGATATTGGGTTACGGCGGACTTAGTGGACTAGGTATAGTGGAAAGTGTCTAGTTTCGGGGTTTTATTATTGAGACCGGACAACCTTGACTAGCAGAAAATTTATTTACAGGGTCCATTTCAAGATAATGGTTTGTGTCACTTCCGTTCAGTGAAGCTCTCCAAGTGAAATACCCACTGCGCACGTCTGCATGTAATAAAACGTGGAACGGGATTACCGATCTAAACTAATCTTCATTTATAAGTTTTATATTTCAAAAAATTTATTTTGAGTAATTTGAAAAGTTCCCTTAAATCCCAGCAACCGGGTTATTAAAAATTGGATGGTATTTAGATAGATCTAAATAGTTTATAATTAACCCAACACGATATCATACGCATGTAGCCTGTAACAGGGTCACATATTTTGACACATGTGTTATCCATATAATTTAATCTGAAGATTCACCAAAATGCATTCATTATAGGGCAAAATATAACGATTTATCTGTGCAAGAACAATTTGTAAATTGGAAAATTTACATTTGCGTGCTCGTGTGTGTCTGGTATAGCGAGTCTCAAAGACGATACGTCATAAATATACCGAAAGTTACTAGAGCATGCGCAGTGTATTTCTGAGATATAGATGTGAATAGATGCTGTGAAATTCATCTCGTCTAAAATTAACTTGGAATATAGAATATTTACTAACAGATGAAAAATATGCTGATAGAATATTAGGTAGGTTTCGTGAATGTATTAACTGGTTATTGTTTTTAAGGGCCTAGAAGTGGGGGTAGCCGACGTGACAGACGATGTATGTTACCATGAGAAACTCCCACTGCCATTCATTCACCGTAGTACGTCTTCAATCCACTCAACGGCAGTCTCCTCCTGTCTCCCGAACTGCTGTCATTCAGAATGTCATTGGCCTAGACGTTGAATGGTAAAAAAGCCAAACAAACTATGCCGTTATAAATATTTATTCCAGGTTGTTGTTGATTTCATATATATTTTTAGATATATATTTTATTTTATATACTGACACTGTGACAGTATTATTTATAAACAAAATAGATGACACTAAATACTACAATAAAGTTGAAACCATTCATGTCAATTATATCATATGGAAATGATAAAAGTATCAATTTTTTTTAAATATAATTTAAATTCAAAACATTTGAAATGTTAAATTTTCAGTGTGAAATCAGACACTCTAAAAAAAATTTGATGCAAAATGATTTTGCGGATATGTGACTAATGACAATATGACCATTAAGTACCGGTAGTGTTTTCATTTGATGTCACTTCAAAATTGCAGTGTTAGATCAGAGTATTCCGGTAGTTTATCAACAAAAATAAATGTGTAATCATTTACTCTGGTTAATATTCATTGGTTAGACTCTATAGATTTTTGACTGGTCTGATACTTGGGTATTTCACCAATTCTTATACTAGATATAATTAGTTGTTTATAAATTACCCACCACACTATTATTGGAGAAATGAAGTCTTATGAAAACCAGACTAATTTGTTGTCATTAATCATCCTTTAATAATGCTCGTGTGCACGCTGTATCATAAAGTCTGTCATTGAGTCAACTGGCGTGGTTTCGAATCCCCGGTTGTACGTGACAAGGAGTAGGGTCACCTTCCAACCTCGTGGGTTTTCTCCGGGTCCTCCGGTTTCCTCCCACTGCTAAAGACCCCTACGCGCAAGCGAATTATTGAAATAAAATTAAACCATATGTTAGTCCCGAAATGACCTAGTTTGTGTCGAGTGGACGTTAAACTCCATTTCTCTCTCTCTTTTTAATAATGCTAATTGTTGAATATGCATATTGATTTATAAATTCTAACAGTTAATGCTCCAGTACTTGCAATATTTTTGATAAATGCACATCATTTCTCTCTCTCTCTGGTTATGCATGTATCTCTAGAACACCACTTTCCGTAAACAAACATCGTATTTGAGAAATGTGGAGTTTTGTAAGATTCAGTTTCAACCCATTGTTGGCAAATTGTTCAAATTTATTGAGAATCATCAAAAAAAATTTGGTTCCTACTGTTGCGTAGTTTAAAATGGTCTGTCTAGATTAGATAATGAGTGTTGGGTTTATAACTGTTTACTTTTACAGGCAGTGTTGAGTAATTAACAAATAACTATAGGATTAAACTAAGGATATATTATTCAAGAGCTAATCTGCCTATTGCAGGTCTTTTAGACCTTAAATGTTATATAAATTATTAATTAGACATTTATTAACATGACAAGACCATAATCAACTCTTGATGCCATTGGATGCTCGAGATTTTAACCAGATTAGAACGGTTCGACCATTTAATGATTTCATTTGAAAATGGGGGAACTAGTCCAAGTCTCGAATATATCAGTACCGTGGTTGTGATAATAAACAATCAGTGCACACATCTTGTCAAAACTTCAAACAATGATAACTTGGCTTAGAATAAAGTAATTGAAATGAAATTTTCAATATAATCATTTTACATTATTTATTTTTGAACTACATATATGCACATGTATTATAGCAAAAACGGTCAGCTCTTTATCTAAATCTTACATAATGTATCTCTTATAAGATTATTCTTTAACAAAGTAAGACTGTGTGTATGGATGCTATGTATTTTAAGGCTTTATTTTAACATATTTTAAATATATAACTTAACAAATGGCAATTGTTGCTTTAAAATCATTATATTGGTGTTGCTGTTGGACTCAGTACCCAGTTTGGCTCACACTTGGTATTCAATTCCTGGGTTGTACGTGACAAGGAGTAGGGTCGCCTGTCAACCTTGTGGGTTTTCTACGGGTCCTCCGGTTTCCTCCTACTGCTAAAGACCCCTCCGTGCAAGCAAATTATTGAAATAAAATTCAACCATGTGTTAGTCCCGAAATGACCTAGTTTGTGTTGAGTGGTTGTTAAACCCCACTCGGTACTTTATTATTTTGGTTACATAAAAGCGATCGTAACTATGACATTTTTGAAGGTGACAGAGTAGAAGTACATGTACATAATATACAATGCTAAATAGACCTAATTAGGCATGAAAATGATAAATAAAATAGAAAAATATGTAAATACATGTACGTAGATGATAAACGCAACACATGATTTATACTAATAATAAAACAATTGGGTTATTGAATGACTGTAGCAAAGTGTTGTTATAAATATAATGAAAAAAGAAATGAAACATCAATCAATTCTCGGCTGTTTGTAAAAAAGGCTTCTTTTGAAAACAGGAAATCAATTAGATACATGTACATAACTCAGTAACTGATGATGCTTTTTTAGCTCTGGTCTCTTGCTAAAAGAACCTACATGTAGCCAAACAAGGCATTTGTGGAAATGTCAAATATGTACATGTAGAACTATATGTACATTTACTATACATGTATATCAGTATTGTGATACGACGTCTGCATATATTTAATTTTTTAATTGTTTCATCCTTAATTTTTGACAATATTGAATGGATGTAAATAGACAGTGTCTATATAATATATATCATATTTATGGTTAACTTTAACAGTGACTGCCTATAATAGAACTGAAAATTAAAACTTTGTTTCAGTGGCAATGGTACTTAAGAATCACTAAGAATAAAGTAATTTCACTGAAATTTTCAGTATTCATATTTCATCATCTATTTTTAAGCTATTAAACAAGAATGGGTACCGGTAGCTCTTTATGTAAATCTTACATAATGTATCTTTAAGGAAATATGAAATGTTACAATATACATTGGAATATATTGAGATATTGCAGTATGGAAATTGGCAGCAATAATTAACCCCAATAGAGATGTACAGACATCGGGATTTACATATATGGAAAAATATTTTACTTTCTAAGGCCATAAGCTACATATTATGCATGACCAACGAGCATATACTGTTTTATGAATATTGAAATTGTCTACGTTATAAAATCGATTTTCGTTTCGTTATCCATTATGTAAACTTATGAAAAATAACCGATGATCTTTTACATCGTGGGGGTCATGGTGGGTAAGATGCTGGCTCGCTAGCCTGGAGGTTGGGTGTTCGATCGCTGCATTGGCCAAAAAAGTTCATCCAGATTTTCCGGCGTGGTTCCCCCTTGTCAGTGATGCAGGACGGAGGGCCTGACAAGGACAGCTGTCTAGTTGTTTGGATGGGACAGAAAACCAAGGTCCTGTGTAAACATAAGAGTAGGCCGTAGTGCCGCTGTCCGGGCAAAATTTCCCTCATAGCACACTGTATGGCGTGTGCCCGTCTTCATTATCCCAGTTCGGAGCAGAACAGTAGGATGTTAAACCCCATTTCATTTCATTTTTATAAAATCGTATGTGATTATGATTTTGAGATATTATTGTATGTGATGTTATCGGCTGGTATTTGGAAGACTGACAAAGGTTTATTATAAACCATGTTGAAGTAGCTAAAGAGTTGTGAAGTGTATGTATAGACTGGTCTATTTTTGTTCTTTCTGGTTTTCATCTGGTTCTTTGTATGTTTTTTTGGTAATTTGTAAGTAGCACAATATTTTTTTTTTGTAACAATATACCCTGCCTTACTTAGAGCCGTGGTTATTTGCATTTTTCCTACACATCTAATTGTTTTCACGGCTTAATCCACGGTAATAAGTACTGAAATATGTTATTTGGCATTTGATTAATAAAACAAAATTTAAAGTAGCTAAGTCTAACTGAATATCGTCCAAAGTCTTCAACATTGAAAACATGAATTATTTGTCAATTTAAATCAACATTAATGTTGTGATCGTACCAGGAAAAGATGGGCTTCTGATATCCAATATTTAAGACGAAATTTTGAACAAGGGACTCAAAGAACGAGGCTAAACATATTCCGCAAGTCATGTCAAACGGTGATGACTGATGCCATATTCTTATCTGGAGAGCATGCGCAATGAATACTATCGGTGTAGACTGGAACGATCAGACGCTAGAGATTGTCATTCGATTGAGGCTTCTGGCGTATTTGTGTTGACTGTATCCTATATATCTTCTGCAGTAGACGCTGAATGTTGATAAATTTTTAATTCATCATATCCTTGTAAATGCTGACTGGAATTAAACTATTTTTGGGCTGATATTCCTCTTAGAGATTCAATCATATCTTTATTTATGATTGACTCTGGTAACTATATGCATTAGATTGAATTCTGTAAATCAGATGAATTTAATTACTGTAGGTGTATGTATAAATTTATCTTAGAAAATAGTCTAGAAAAGATTTTACATGTAGGTGCAAGTGAAGCAGGGTTCAATGTCTTACTTTTGTAGTGGGGGGGGGGGATGGCTGAATGTATCATAAGGTCTGTCATTGATTCAACTGGCGTGGTTTCGATTTCCCGGTTGTACATGACAAGGAGTAGGGTCGCCTGTCCAACCTCGTGGGTTTTCTCCAGGTCCTCCGGTTTCTTCCCACTGCTAAAGGCATATGAAATTGAACCATATGTTAGTCCCGAAATGACCTAGTTTGTGTTGAGTGGACATTAATAGAAATTAAACCCCATTTCTCTTTCTCTTTCTTCCTACTGTTGTAGACAATATCTAATGAAGTCAGGGCTTTAGAAATGGTGTAGGTCCATACATGTACACCATAACATCAATTGTCAGATAAAATGATTGAAAATTACTGAAACCAACAAAGCAAGACAAAGCCATGACAAACAGCAAATTGATTCTGTGCATTTCTTAGGTCTCCCTTTTGAGTTTTGGGAAATAAAGTCACTTTGAAGGCAAAAGGTCCTGTCCTGTGTTCACATTGGCTTGCACCTTAAAGAACGCTTGAAAGTTGTAATTCGTAATGAGAGAGGCAAAACAGTAGGACATTAAACCCAATGAAAATGACCTATAATAAATTTCCCTTTGTAAACCTTATAATAAAAATCTTTGATCCTACTTGTAAATTGTAATACATTGTAGTTAGTAGTCCATGTTGGAGATGAAGCGAATATGAAATCACTAAAATGAAATAAAATGGGGTTCAACTTTAAAATCAAAGACAAGATTTTGTTGCGAAACTATTTTAAAAATCAATTTCAGTTAGCCTTTGTATAACTAACTTTAACAGTTTAATTTTTATCAATTTCAAAATAATAATTTTCCTCTATTTGCAAGTATGTATGTAAATCTGAAAAAAAACACCTTTGATCGTTAGAAGTCCATGTGGAAGACGAAGGGAATATGAAATCAATGAAATAAATAAAATTGGGTTCAACGTTAAAAATCAAAGAGAGATTCTGTTGAGATACCATTCTAAAATCAATTTCAGCCAGCCTTTGTATAACTTTGACACACAGTTGATTGAATTTTATCAATTTAAAGAAATAATATTGTTACAAAAAAAATATCCTGTTAGACCGAAGTTCTATAATAGCATACGTTTTCTGTACTATAAGATGAAAGTTCAAAGTAAATGCAATTGTCTGGTAGACTGAGTTCATTCGTTGCGTAGACAGTCATGTTTTTTAATTTGATCAATATCAAGGAAATAATATATCAGAAGTCTTAATAGCCAACAGACAAGATGCAACATGCGTTTTCTGTACTACATGTATTCAATATGAAAGTTCAAAGGAAACGCAATTTGTTTGGTAGACGGCTTTTATTCTTTGTGTAGACACGTCATGTTTTTTTTTCATCTCCAAAGACACTGGTTGCTCTGATGTGGTTCACCTGACCCAATTAAATTCCAGTCTCTGTGGGGCAACATGGCATTGATTGCCATGGAATTTATTAAGCAAGAATACTATTGGGTATTGTAACCCGACTATTGATTGGTTGATGAGTCATTCATTCTGATTCTATAATAGAACAAGAATATCAATACATAATCTAAAAACATCTCCGCTCCATCCATTGCTTTAACGGTTGTTATTAAGGCATTATGTTAGTCGTCTGTCGGGAATAACTCAACATGCTTCAAGGTGAAAACTTGTCGGTGCTGAATCACTTTATTGAATATTAAGTCGGAAGTTCATCTCAAAACAGTTTCACATACGGATCAAAAAGTGTTGTGTTGTCTGTTGGAAATAACTCTTGACTTGATGAGTTATTTCATTTAACTTGCACATTTATGTCTTAAAAAAACGAATATCATAACTGAGGGAAGTTAGAAAATGGTTAAAAACATTAATATGTTGTAGTTTGGAAATAACCCTTGACTTGGGGGAAAAAAAAACCAACTCTACTTTATTGGATATCACTTGTATGTGTATGTCTTGAATTTATTTTAAAAAGGTTGGAAAGGTGCTTAATGGATAATTATTCCTGAATATATACTCGGTACTGGTAAGAATTCATCTCTTCTGTAGAATCAGTGTGAATTGTTAATATAATGTACGTTCAGTATTTTAACCGATATAGATTGCCGGTGAACATTGGGTTATTATTCAAACCGGCCTGTACATTATACATAAGTACAGGTTTTCACGGCAGCATTAAAAGTTATTGTAGACTATTAATCTGACTCTCGCTTCCTCACTCAAGATTAACGTACATGTATTCAACTTACATATAAGTAGTAAAGTACATTTTTCTTCAACATGCTAGAATCGGGACGATATCGGCAGGCAAGCAATTCACCGTGTTCCACCACAAAACACTGTGATCAACCGCGAAACTGTGTGATCCATCGCGATTTGGCACGCTAGCGATTTGCCAAGGACACCCCATGAAACTCAGCGTTTTTCGGCCGTGTACGGCGATTCTGTTCTCAAACTCAAGCCGTGTACTGTACATGCTCGGACAATCGTGATCTGACGTTGGTTAATAAAGTTCCATTATTCCACTTTTAATTACATACATACATATACTGGTACATGTATTGGAAAATATAGGCATGATAAACATGGCTAGAAACCAGAATCTGAAAATAGTTTTTTTTGCCCGAAAGTTGCTTCTTTCTTTTGCCCTTAAGAATACCAGTATCTATACTATTCAAAAAAAGTAGGGGATATTTGATTTTTAAGTGTTATGAAAGTCACCTAATGAAACTGACGAAGAAACAAATGACAAAATGAAATGAAGTTCACATTCATCGATTTATTCCAAATGATCGTTAGACTAAGTAAGGCACAGACTGACCATTATAAGGGTAAAATGATACCCGGGGTCAAACAGCAAAGTTACCACAGCATCACAACCAAGTCAGTTACGGGTAAATCCTCCTCTGTTTGCCAAACAAGCATTGATCCGACGTGGCATACTCCTAATGAGACGTCTAAGGTCATTTTGGTCCAGATTGTCCCATTCCTGTTGCAACGCAGCAGCAAGTTCTTGGACATTGGCAGGACGTTGTTGACGTTGACGTAACCTCTGTCCAAGCATGTCCCAGACATGCTCGATGGGGGAGAGGTCGGGACTCAGTGCTGGCCAAGGTAATGTGGTGATGTTCTGTTGTTGGAGGTAACCTGTAACGATCCTGGCCCTGTGACATCTTGCGTTGTCATCCTGGAAGATGAAACGGCGGCCATGACGTCGTGCGAACGGCACAACATGGACTGCCAAGATGTTGTCCCGGTAGTACTGGCCTGTAACACGCCCTGCAACAACATGTAAAGCCGTTCTTCCAGCAACAGTGATGCCTCCCCACACCATAACAGAACCACCCCCAAATCGATCATGTCTGATGACGTTAACGTCTTGGAAGCGCTCGTTTCGACGACGCCACACCCTCCTACGTCTGTCCAAAAAATCAACAGTGAACCTTGACTCATCTGAAAACATCACATTGCTCCAGTGTCGATTATCCCAGTGTTGACGATCCCTACACCAACGACGTCTTGCCTGAATGTGATGATCTCTCAAACAAGGGATCACGCGATGACGTCGGGCGCGAAGGTGACCCCTATGCAGTCGATTCCGAATCGTCTGGCCACTCACTCTCACACCAGTGTCTGTTTGAAGACGAGCGCTGATCTGATTTGCTGTGATGACACGATTTCTCAAGGCCAAGGTACGGATAAATCGATCCTGGGCTTGAGTTGTCGCCCTTGGTCGACCTGAGCGTGGTCTGTCCTGTACAGATTGTGTATCACGGTATCTGGACCATAGCCTGCTTATGACAGACTGAGAAACATTCATCGTCCGCGCCACAACCGCCTGTGTTGTGTCGATCTGTAGCATGCCAAGGGCACGTAACCTTTCATTTTGGGTAAGCCGACGCACATCAAAATTTGTTTTCTGGTCACTAAAACAATTAAACTGATGTTTCCACCCTGGAATTCAATGCCACAATGACTGTAACATTCAAAGTCAGAGTCGTGCAAATCTTGGGTTGGACCCCCATGATGATCCCAAGCATCACCTGCATTCCATGCGGTAGCTATTGGTGCGTTTGGGCGTCACATGTAACTGGAAATGTTTCTTCTGTTAGGTTCTATAGTGACTTTTTTCGTAGTCATTTGCATATTTTAGTATTATGCCCCCAAAATCAAATATCCCCTACTTTTTTTGAATAGTATATTTTTGGTAGCAGCAAACATGGGATAATCTTACAGATAAATTCTAAAATCTATCCAAAAACATTATTAAATATTTAATTTGGGTGTTGATATAATGGAAGAGAAATTTCAGATGCTTTTTACATTATCTTGGCCAGTATCCTACTGTATTGTGTAATAGTACACAAAACAAGATAATGTAAGAAATTTTAATCCCTTTAAGTGCCTGTGTTTATAATGGAAATTGGTCTTACTAAAGTGATTTAACTTAACATGGAGACTTAAATTGGTCAAGTTTTGAAAAAAAAACAACAACCCCAGTTTGTTTTTTTATTAATTCCTAATTTTTCTAATAATGGTGTTACAATTGTACCATATTCAACAGATTAAATACAGTGTAGGTAATAACATTACTGGAACTAGGTCTAAGGCGTGATATATAGATTTACAAATTCTTTCTGAAAAAGAATGGGAAATGACTAAGTTAAAGCATTTCCTTCAACAACTAGAAAAAACCATGTGTTAGACCAACTAAAGAATTAAGATTTGTAACTCAAGAGTTTATGGTTTAGAACAAGTAGTATGTATATCTTATGGCACCATAGAGGGTTGTTTCTGGTGGAAAATGTTTATTTTAAGGCTATTATATGCTCATCTTCCATGCAGAGTGGAAGGGACATGATTTGTATTTTATTACAACTGGGGGGGGGGGGGTGGCCGAATGGTTAGCATGTGCGTGCTGTATCATACGGCCTGTCATTGAGTCAACTGGCGTGGTTTCGAATCCCTGGTTGTACGTGACAAGGAGTAGGGTCGCCTGTCCAACCTCGTGGGTTTTCTCCGGGTCCTCCGGTTTCCTGCCACTGCTAAAGACCCCTACGCGCAAGCGAATTATTGAAATAAAATTAAAACCATATGTTAGTCCCGAAATGACCTAGTTTGTGTCGAGTGGACGTTAAACCCCATTTCTCTCTCTCTCTCTCTTTTATTACAACTGTCTAGATTGTTCTCTAATTTATAATAGATTATAAATCTTACATTATAAGTGTAACACTCTACCTGTGCATGTACCTGGAAGTTCATTTCAATTTATACCCGAGATTGTTTACATGTATGTTAAGTTTCATGTAAATATACATGCACTGAAGTTCCTATTCACCAAAGGGGGAGTTCAGTTGGCATCATAAGACCTCTGTCAAGTGCTGTGGTTTTGATTCGCCACTTGTGCACGACAAGGAGTAGGGTCGACTGTCCAACCTCGTGGGTTTTCTCCAGGTCCTCCGGTTTCCTCCCACTGCCAAAGACGCCTACGTACAAGCGATTGATTGAAATAGAACTGAACCATATGTTAGTCCTGAAATGACCTAGTTTGTGTCGATTGGACATTAAACCCCATTCCTCTCTCTCTCTCTCCATATTCACCAAAACTTAAGGTATCTATCTGATTATCATGTTGTTAATCCCATACAAACTACAATGTTATATACATGTATTGTGAAATATGTATGTAGATACAGGTTGAATGTGAGTGTTCCACCTTATGTGTACATGCATGTGCATGTACCTGGAAGTTACCTTTCTTGTTATGTCTATCATGACTGTTTATATTGTTTCACCTATAAACATCCTGTGAAAGAATCTGCAATTGCATAGCACAAAGATTATCAAAAAAAAACCCATTAATTGTGACATTAGTAGGCCATATAAATAAGGTTATATTTTGCACCAGATGTACTTGTGAA
Source organism: Patella vulgata (assembly GCF_932274485.2). Taxonomy (NCBI): domain Eukaryota; kingdom Metazoa; phylum Mollusca; class Gastropoda; family Patellidae; genus Patella; species Patella vulgata. The sequence goes on from NC_065883.2 coordinate 11,573,440, forward strand.
TTGTTATATTTACATAGATTTAGATTGACATATTTTACAATTGTTCATCTGTTATTATAATATTCACCCCTGGAAATAAAGATATTAGTTGTACCTGACAAACTGTCAGCCACTAATGAATTAGTACCTGATATTTGTGACTTTGTTCTGGACATGTATGAATGATATCAAATACACAGAAAAAAGACAAATCTTTGCTGGACCAAATTTTAGTTTCTGGAGAAACTAGTACATGTACTATCCTCGTTATCCCCAATGGCATCAGTCCGTTCTACTCCACTAAGCCCTTAATCATAGGTAGATTCTATGAACCAATCAAAAAAGTTTACATACACTGTAATAGTCTTAGCGTCATTGTTTAAGTTCACCACAATAATCTTAGTTGCAAGTTACTGAGTCTCTTCCGTGAATGGACCCAGGGGATAGTGGTGTAGTGTTGATTTTGTGCTGGACATGTAATAATAAATGATTAAAATCAATAAAGACACAAAAAAATTGCAGTTCTATACTGGACAAAATGACAGGACCTGAAATTGTGCCTGACAATGTCTGTAACAGATGCCTTATTTCCAGGCTTGAAATATTTAACTTTTGTTTTACCTTTGTATTTTTTTTTCCTACAGGAGTGTAATTAGATCATCAACATGGAGTTGGCTCACAGCCTCTTATTAAATGAGGAGGCTTTTAAGAGGATACCTGATACCAAACGACCTGTTTTTGTGTTTGAATGGCTCAGATTTTTGGATAAAGTTTTAGGGGCGGCTCAAAAAGTAAGTTTTTGTTATAATATTACAAGTTGTTTCTTGCCTGGAACTATGATGTTGTGGAAGAAAAATATTGAGGTGTCCTTAAGAAAAGAGGGGAACACCCTTTTTGTTCTATGTGACAAAATATTGAGCAGCAAATTGGATCCTAATCCAGTAAATATCACAGGCTAAAGATGACATCAAGAGTTGATTATGGTTTGGATAAGTTATTTAATGTCTAATTAATAATTTAGATAACATTTCAAGCCTAAAGAAAGACCTGAAATAGGTAGATTTACCTCTTGCATAATGTATGTTTAATGAGTTAAATAAGAATGATGGAAACAGGTGAAACAAGACTGTATTAAGACAGAAAGTATGCACATGATAACAGATTTAATTCATTATATATCTCCTTCAACACAAACAGACATAACCTGTACATAAATTGAAAGAGGAATAAATGCTTTGCAGTTGGTAAAAAAACAAATTTTTTGATTTGACTACACAGTTAAATTGGGTATGATCAAAATTGACCAAGATGTATAAACTTGCAATCTACGATTCGTACACAAGATTTTTTTTATGGTTTTCTAACTTTAACTAACAATTGTGAAGTATTCCTAACTCTTGTAAGTCTCGGCTTATTTTGAGGCTAAGATGTCCGAAGAGTAATGCCCTGAGCCAACTCTTTGATCAGATTTCATTGTGATGATTGTAGACACTACTCACAAATCATTGTGGTGAAATAGATGTTTTAATTAGAGCCAGGGTTTATTTAATGAGAATGTTACAGAACAGGTGAAACAGAAGTAGGTAAAGAAATAATGTGAGACAGAGAGAGTTATTATGATACAATCTTCTGTCATCTGATCAACATTTTGTCTCGACACCGGTTTCCATCATTCTATCAAGCTATAATGATTATCTCGTTAACGCCATCTTCTCCCTTTCTTCATCTAATTTAAAGATTTAACGGTTCACAGACAGCTGAAACCAATATTAGTTACTGTCTGGTACTACTAGTTCCACCAGCCTTCGGTAGTTACCGTTACCAGACTATAGTACCAGTATCGATAGCCTCCATTTGTAGTGATTTATTGGAGGAAAGATTAGGGGGGTTGGATGGCCGAATGGTTAGCATGTGCACATTGTATCATAAGGTCTGTCATTGAATCAACTGGCGGGGTTTCGATTCCCTGGTTGTACGTGACAAGGAGTAGGGTTGCCTGTCCAACTTCGTGGGTTTTCTCCAGGACCTCTGGTTTCCCCCCACTGCTAAAGACCACTTCGCGCAAGTGAATTATTGAAATAAAATTGAACCAAATATTACATGTAGTCCCGAAATGACCTAGCTTGTGTCGTGTGGATGTTAAACCCCATTTCTCTCTCTCTCTCTCTCTCTCTCTCTCTCTTGGAGGAGGAGGAGGAAAGATTAACTTTTCTGAACAAAAGTACTGTGCAACAAAAGTGAATTCCACCAATGAGAAATGGTATTAGCTGTTCTAGAGAGTAAACATACCCTGCCTCACCATGACAACTGTCACTAATCCTAGCTAACTTAATTTGAAAGATAAATCTGGAATCGCAAACCATCACTCAATGCAACAAACGTTACGATCAAAAGCGCTAGCTTTTAAAGGCTGATACCAATAATACATGTACTACTGGTTCTCTGGGTACTACCTGTACATGCAGAACAGTAGTATCACTATCCACAGCCTCCAACCTTCTTCATTAGCCCAGTCGGAGCAGAACAGTAGGAGGTTAAACCCCATTTCTTTTCATTTCATAGTCTCCAGACTCATCTTGGTACCAATAGCAGGCTACTAATTGAAAGTCTAACATCAGTAACATGTCTGTGATTGATTTTTTGAAAAGATCCGTCTTTGAAACCAATATTAGTCACTGTTAGTAGGCTGAGTACTAATAGCCTCCAGACTGATAGTTGTAGTATTAAAATCAAACTTGTGAACCGTCTGAGAAAGATTTAAAAAAAGGCATCATTTTGTCAAAAACATTTGATTTTTTGAAAATACTAGTCCAAAGAATAAATATATTTACTTTGCTTTAAAATGTCTGTAATTACATAGACCAAAGTACATAATTTTAGCAAAAAAGTTGATTAAACAAAAAATAGTACTCACACAAATAATTGAATATTTGCATTCAAATATATTGACAGAATTACACCAAACAAAGTAGTAGTTATAGCAACATGTTGTTATTCTCTCTCTAAAATGAAATTAGCGCTCACACAAATATTTTAATATTTGGTTCAAAAAAATCTTCATGGCTATTTGAAAGATATACAATTCCTAGAAATCTGAAAAGGCACAAAAAAAGAAAGAATCAGGGGTGCTGTATTAAAGACGGACAATGTATATCTATTGTTTTTATGGTCGACAATTTTTTCACAGGGATTGGGTGTGCGCGAAACTTTTTGCAAGGGGAGCCTCTCCTCCCCCCCCCCTTAGTTACGGGCCTCTTTGAATGGTAAAATGAGCATTTAAAGTAACCACTATGAAAAAAAAAACTCCCAGAAATTTGACAGAAAGAATTGAAAAGTATTCAAATGAACATTGATCTTTTTGATAATGACTTGAGTGAAAAATGTGATGAGAATGTTGAATGGATTAACTGCACAAAAAAACACAGAGACAAAACAAACAATACAGTAATGCTGAAAAAAAAAATATCAAGAAGGAAATGGCAACATCTGAAAAATGATGTTGGTAGCTTAGAGGCTTTTATATATTGATGATTGAGATGATCAAACGGACATTGGTTATTCTAAAAACATCTGCCTCGGATAAATGTTGATTAAAGAACTATTTAAAGAAAGAGAGAATGAGACGGAAATATTAACATTAGGTTGCATACACAACTAAGTGTATCATACGGTCTGTCATTGAGTAAACTGGCGAGCTTTCGATTCCTCAGTTGTACGTGACAAGGTGTAGGGTCATCTGTCCAACCTCTGGTTTCCTCCCACTGCTAAAGACCCCTATGCACATGCAAATTGTTGAAATAAAATCGAACCATGTGTTAGTCCCGAAATGACTTAGTTTGTGTTGAATGGACTTTAAACCCCATTTCTCTCTCTCTCTGTCTCTCACAACTAAGTCTAAAGGGAATAAGGTTATGGTTGGATCCCAGTGTTGGCCGAGAAACTTCTTCTGGATTTTCCAGTCTGGTCTCTCCCCTGTCAGTGGTGCAGGATGGAGTGCCTGGCAAGAAAAAGCTTCAATAGCAGCGAGTCGTTTGGATACATGTACATGTCATATACCTAAAATAGGTAAAGAACCCTTGACAGTTGGAATTCAATGAAGACTGGGCAGAGTGCAGCTGTCCATTCATAATTTCCCTTATACATGGTGTATGAATGATACATGTATATCTGTCTCTATTATAGTATTAGGCCTAGTTTGTGTCAAGTGGATGTTAAACCCTCTGTCTGTCTGTCTGTCTCTCTTGTTGCAAAAGAATAGATGTTAAACTCCCTTTCATTTGATTTCATATCAATTACTTGTGACAAATAAAATATCATGGTTAGAAATGAAAGGAAATGGGATTTAACGTCTTACTGTACAGCTCTGACTGGGCTAGTGAAGACGGACATACGCCATGCAGTGTGCTATGAGGGAAATTTTGCCCGGACAGCAGCACTATGGCCTACTCTTATATTGAATTCCAGCTGTCAAGGGATCTTTTACGCGGACGCCAATGTGTACTTGAACGACTAGACAACTGTCCTTGTCATGCCCTCTGTCCTGCACCACAGGCAAGGGGGAACCACGCCGGAAAATCTGGATGAACTTTCTCGGCCAATGCAGAGATCGAACACCCAACCTCCAGACTAGCGAGCCAACGTCTTACCCACTTAGCCACCATGACCCCCATGAAGGTTAGATGAACAGGGATTAAGCTATACAACTTGTAAAACAATGTACATTGACAAAATGTTATGGTTACTAAGATATAATATATCTATGTCTAGTCTTCATCTACTATAACTGAAGGTCTTTTTCATTGACACTTACTGTACATGTATATTCTGGTACATGTAATTCATGAGCCCTAGTTACACATGTACATATAGTAAGTGCAGGGTGACTGCACCACACATAAACAATTACACAAGACAAACCTATGGACAAGACACAATATACACACACCACAAACAAGGATCACCTGCGGGGGGGGGGGGGGCTAGCTGTGCTCCGTTGTTATAGTGGTGGGTACTGAGTGGGGCAGAGAATATTACTCTTACTCTCTCATGAAGACCTGGGGCCTGTTTCACGAAATTTTAACTAAGATAAAATTTTAGTAATTTGATTGGATAATATTAGATTGATTTTAGTGCTTAGCCAATCAAAATTGAAGTATCTACTAAAATTTGGATTTTATCTTTAGTTAAGATTTTGAGAAACATGAGAAACATGGCCCTGGTTGTTATTTATTGTTTCTCATTTTAGTAAGCTCACTTACGGTTGTCTTTTGTTTTATGGTCCCTTTCTTTGTCATTGATTACACACCTTATTTAACACATACAGTATTTGATTGATTTATCTCGGGGGTGGGTGGGTGGGGTGGTGGATAGCCGAATGGTTAGCACATGCGCGTTGTATCATAAGGTCTGTCATTGAGTCATCTGGGGTGGTTTCGATTCACCAGTTATACGTGACAAGGAGTAGGGTCGCCTGTCCAATCTTGTGGGTTTATTCCGGGCTCTCTGCTTTCCTCCCACTGCTAAAGACCCCTACATGTACGTGCAAGTGAATTATTTAAATAAAATTGAACCATATGTAAGTCCCAAAATGATGTGATTTGTGTCTAATGGACGTTAAATCCCATTTCTATCTCTCTGATTTATCTTGCAAATGGTTGGTAGTATAAAGTAAATAGTATTAGATCTTTGGTTCTATTGAACTGTGATACAGATAGTCCCGTAGGATATTGATATTGACTGAAAGTTGGAAGTTTTTCGTACCGGTAATTGATTATTTTAAAACATCCATCTCACAGTCTGATTGTGTCCAGTAATGACAGTTTTCATTTGTCTTGTAAGTGAAATGTCAAATAAGATTTATATCATATGAAGATAGTAAGTGGGGGTTCCTTAGCACGTCTCAGCACTCTAAATAAATATTATTAGAAAAAAAAACCTAATAATTTTAAGGCAAGAATCAATTAACGGATCCATAGAGGAAGCCACAGTGACTCTGTGGATATGGCACTGGTTCACTTACCAGGAAGTTCTGGCATCGATCTTGATATTGGCCATAAAAGGTCAACAGGATTTTTAAATCTGATTTCACCTTGTCAGTTGTGCTGGACAAATTGCCTAGTAGGGTAAAGTATGTGGTTTGTATTGAATGACAAACTGAGGTCCTGTGTATACCACTGTTACATGTAGCTTGTTAAAAATTGTATGTTACGAGAGTAGGGTTGCCTGTCCAACCTAGTGGGTGTTCTCTGAGTCCTCCAATTTCCTCCCACTTCTAAAGACCCCTACGAGCAAGCTATTTATTGAAATAAAATTGAACCATGTGTTAGTCTCTAAATGACCTAAATTGTGTTTAGTGGAGGTTAAACCTCATTTCTCTCTCTTTCCAGCTGGTATGTGACAAGGAGTAGGGTCGCTTGACCAACCCTGTGGGGTTTACTCCAGGTCCGCCGATTGCCTCCCACTTCTAAAGACCCCTACGTGCAAGCAAATTATTGAAATGAAATTGAACTGTGTGTTGGTCCCAAAATGTGTTGAGTGAACCTTAAATCTCTCTCTCTCTCTGTTAAAGATTCCCTGACTGTTGGGAATCAAAATAAGATTAGGCCTCTGGGCAAAATTTCCCTCAGAGCACACTGCATGATGTATGCATATCTTCATTAGCTTGGGTTGAACAGTAATTAGCCCATGGGTGAAGATTTCCATCAATAAAAAGAAAAATGTTTGATAATTTGCTATTCATTCTAACAAGGTTATAAGTAATAAGTAATTTAAATAATTACAAAGGTACAATAATGTAGGTGTACAGTTTATCTGGTAGCAAATAAGATAAGAGATTTTATTGCATCATGGACAGCATACAAAGTTTACACAAAAGTTGACCATACAAAGATAACACCTAGGAAGATTATTAATGGATATACAATGTTATTCAATAATTCTGTAGATATACATGTACATGTAAACACCAAAAGTTGTTGGCATAATAAAAATCATTATAGAGCTCAAATAAAAATTATCTGTACTTAACAATAAACAAAACAAATGATTTTAAAAAAAATAAGCTAAGATAATCATTTTTGGATGTACATTTTTTTTTTCATAAATCTGTGGTTAGGATAAACTGTAGCTAAAAAATAATTATCTGAACTAGTCAAGAAACTAAATAAACAATGATTTGAAGATGATAGGCTGTGGTTTATCTACAGAGGTTTCATGTAGCAAAGGATGAAATGTTAACAAGTTAATCTTTTACTCTAATAGACAACTAGAGAGTTTGTTTACACTCTCTTTAAGTAGATCTTGTTGACCTTTTAGTGGTTGGGGTTCAGTGACAACAGAGTTGATATTCTTAGCTGAAATCAGGGGGGGAAATCCATATAAAAAAACTGTGGAATCTGAAATGAAATGAACTGGAACTGGGCTAATGAAGACGGGCATACGCCATACAGTGTGCTATGAGGGAAATTTTGCCCGGACAGCGGCACTACGGCCTACTCTAATATCGAAGTCCAACTGTCAAGGGATGTTTTATGTGCACGCCAATGTGTACACAGGACCCCGGTTTTTTGTCACATCCGGACGACTAGACAGATGTCCTTTTCAGGCCCTCCATCGTGCATCACTGACAAGGGAGAACCACACCGGAAAATCTGGATGAACTTTCTCGGCCAATGCAGGGATCAAACACCCAACCTCCAGGCTAGCGAGCCAGCATCTTACCCACTTAGCCACCTGTGGAATCTAATTTTGTCAAGATTATAAATCAACTAATAATTTCATTCATTCATTTTATATGTCCAGAAATTTACATTAATCTCCAGTTTTTAGTGGATTTGTTGATATTTTTAGCGGAAGTCAGGGAGAAAAAAGTCAATAATCCATACTAAAAAAATTATGGAATCTAAATTTGCCCAGACTATAAATCAACTTATAATTTCTTTGGAGACCCAACATTGATTTTATATTTCCGGAAATTTACATAAATCTGCAGTTTAAGTGGATTTGATGATCTTTTTAGTTGGGAGTCAGGGGAGTGGGGTTAATAAGCCATGTCAAAAAACCTTGATGAATCTTAATCATATTAAGCTCACAATATCTTTAGAACATACTCAATTATCATTTCATACATGTATTTGTATTTGGTTTATGATCTGTTTTCTCAGTTGTTGATCATCTATATAGAGACCAAATATTTTCCTAATGTTCAGTGTCCATTTCAAATAATTTATGTATTTAATTTCTGGTCTACATAGTGTGTTGCTGATCTTTTAGTGGTAGGGGATCAGTCACAGTCAATAAACCATATCCAAAACCTGTAAACTCTAAATTCATCAAGACTATTCCAGACTCAATATTTTGCAATTGTTCAATTTCCATTTCATTTAATTTCTGATATATATTTTCAAATTCTGTATTGTTAATTTTTTTTGTGGTTGGGGTTCAGTAACAATAGATTTGATAATTGTAACTGAAGTCAAGATAGGAAAAAAAGTCAACTAGCCATATCCAAAACTTGTAGAGTCTAAATTCGTCCAAGGTCTACAGTTTCTAGAATAGAATTCTATAGAGATCCAATATTGGAATGATTTATATTTTCAAATTCTGTATTGTTAATTTTTTTGTGGTTGGGGTTCAGTAACAATAGATTTGATAATTGTAACTGAAGTCAATATAGGAAAAAAATTCAACTAGCTATATCTAAAACTTGTAGAATCTAAATTCGTAGAGAATTCTATAGAGACCCGATATTGGAATAATGCCTAGTTGTTCATGTGTTAAAGTTAAAGATGAAAGAATTATGATGTAATACAATAATCTGACATGATGTATTTATGGCTTTATACTTTACAAGTCTGTAGATAACTATTCCACATGGACTAACGCTAATAAATGCGAAAGATCCCTTGGTAATTAAATGTTGTAAACAGAATAGAGATTTGTGTACATCTACAGATGATTGTTCCATACAACTTGAGATCTTTTAAAAGCATTTGTTCCCATTTGGTCTTTCTTTTGGCTTCAAATGTTATTTATTTATTCACATGGCAAGCTTATAATCAACTCTCTAGGTCATAGGATGACCGAGATTTAAATGTATTTGAAAATCCGCGAACTTTAAAGATTTAAAGATAAAATGGATAATCGATCTATTCTACATCTTCAAACAGTCATAACTTCGCCCGGAATAAAGTAATTTGAATGAAATTTTCAATATATTCCTTTCCCATCGTCTAATTTTTAACTATTCTAGCAAGAAGGACTAGCTTTTTATCTAAGGGGTCTGTCATTGAGTCAACTGCCGTGGTTTTGATTCCCCGGTTGTACGTGACAAGGAGTAGGGTCACCTGTCCTACCTTGTGGGTTTTTTCCGGGTCCTCTGGTTTCCTCCCACTGTTAAAGTCCCCTATGCACAAGCGAATTATTGAAATAAAATTGAACCATTTGTTAGTTCCGAAATTATCTAGTTTGTGTCGAGTGGACGTTAAACCAAATTTCTCTCTCTCTGTTATGTAATGCACAAGTGAAAACTGTGAAATATGAAAAATCTTGGCACAAAGTCTGTAATGTTGGTGTTTACATCGTGACTTTTCAGAATGTATGAGTTTAAAGTCGGAAGAAGTGGGCTGTATTGTAGACGTCAGATGTTTGTCATTCTTCCCCTTCCTCAATCAAATAATATCAACATTGTTATATATAAAGTCAGAACAAATGTCAGTAGTGTAATTATGGATGATTCAAATGCTATACTAGTTGTTGGCAATTTGACAGTTTCTTATTCACAGATGTGTATTGGGCAAAATGTTTTAAGTCTGGTAGAGGGGACGGGCGGTTGAGTGGTCTATCGTGTGTGCTTTAAGGCTGAGTCACTTTAGTGGATTTATCCTTTAAGACAAATCCAAGCGGAAGTCTTAACGGATAACTCCTCTAGGTTTTTACGGTCACACAGTAAGTAAAATCCTGTGGGTTTTGGTTAATAGAGTGGGTTGGGTGGCTGAGTGGTCTATCGTGTGCGCTTTAGATCTCTAGGTCTTTCATGGATTCAAGTGGCGTGGCTTTGAACTCAATATTGTTTCCTCCCAATGCTAAAGATCCATACATGCAAGCAAATTATTGAAATAGAATTATACCATGTTTGTCCCAAAATGATCTAGTTTGTGTCAAGTGGACGTTAAACCCCATTTCCCTCTCTCTTTCTACATTAGGCAAAGATTTTTATCAAAAAATCAAGCACTGACCTTGGTAGAGTGAGGTATATTTCTAAAGCATTCATTAAACTACTTGAAAACCACTAAAAGTAAAATATTTTTCCACTCATATATAAAAGTAACAGGGTGTGTAGCTTTAACTCAATAATGTCTTTAATATGTGAAATTAAAAACATGAATTAGAATTTAATATTGGTCAATTTCAATCAATATTGATGTTAATAGAGCTATAGTAATATGTAAATATAGTCATGATGGGTCATACAGTCATACTTGTACATACTCTACCAAGACAACCAGGCCACAAAACCTGCTTTGAAAGTTGATTGAAGTTGACAGTTATAGTTATAGATGGTCTTTGTGATCTTGTCACAAGAAAACAGCATCTCTTCTCCCGTGAAATTTATTGTTATTAGTCGCAAGTTTTATTGATCAAATCAACTGCCCTTATACCTTATTTATAAACCTCACAGATCATTAAAAAATTCTATATCCTTACCACGGAATTACATTTGATGATTTTTTTGTTGGTTTGAATTCTCAGGTAGTTTAAAACACTGAGTGAAAATAACGGGTACTTTATCCATCAAGATTAATACAGCTTACAGATCATTAAGAAATTCTATCTCCTTACAACGGAATTACATGTGACAGTTATTTTGTTGGTTTGAATTCTCAGGGCCCTTATTCACGAAAACTTAAACAAAGTTACAAACGAAATTTGAAGAAATACTGCAACTTCATTGGATATATGCAAATTGATTTTACTGGTCAGCCAATCGAATTGCAGTATTTCTTAAAATTTCGATTGTATCTTAGTTTAAGTTTTCATGAATAAGGGCCTAGGTACATTAAAACACTGAAAATAACGGGTTCTTTATCCACAAAAAATAAAAGAGCTCACAGATTGATCGTTAAGTAACATTCTACACTTTAGGATATTATTAGGTTAGATTTTGAAATACATGTGACGGTCATTTTGTTGGTTTGAATTCTCAGGTAGTTTAAAACACTGAAAATAACGGGTTCTTTATCCACCAAGATTAATACAGCTCACAGATCATTTAGAAACATCCTACACTTTAGGATAATTTTGTTTGTTAGATTTTGAAATACATGTATAAACAATAGAAAATAACATCAAACATGATTCTTCATCAGCCAAGCTTTTATTTTCAAAAGTATACACATACTCAAAGACCAGTATACGTAGTTAGCTGGGGATTTTATGTCGGTTTTTTCTTTAATGATAGCTGGCACTTTTTAATCAGCTTATAGATGTATTATGTAAGAATTAGATACAGAGCTGGCCGTTCTTATAATAGTTTAAAAATAAATCATGCAAAATGAATATATTGAAAATTTCATTCAAATTACTTTATTTTGAGCGAAGTTATCACTGTTTGGAGTTTTGACAAAATATGGCATAGGTAGTTTATTATTGTAACAATGATACTTGTTATTCAAGACTTAGCCTCACTTCTCCATTTTTAAATTAAATCATTGCATAACCAAAGCATTCTAATCGACTAGAGAGTTGATTATGTGCTTGTCATGACCATGTTAATAAATGTTTAAATAATAGTTTATGGAACATTTGAAACCAAAATAAAGACCTGCAATAGGCAGATTTGACTCTTACATAATGCCTCTATAACCATCTGAATAGCATATTAGAGCACAAGCCATATTGTCTTATGTAATTCATGTAGTAAAAATATACATGTAGATATCATGTACTGATATCATAGTGGCTTAAAGATACATTATAGGAGATTCGATAACGAGTTGACAGTTCTCACTATAATAGTTAAAAACAAGATAATGTAAAGGCAATTTGCTGGAAATTTCATTAAATTGATCCACTATGAACCGAGAACAAAGCGATTTAAGTTCCGCCTAGCCTTGATCATCATTACTAAAGTCAGTACAATAAACAGCATACATGTAGTTTCAATTATCAATTGAATCGTTAAATTGTGAAGGAAAGTTATGCAGTAAATCGGCTCATAATCCACTAAAGATTGCAGGCTAGCGATGCCATCTAGAGTTGATTATGGTCTGGATAAGTTAATTAATGTCTAATTAATAATTTAGATAACATTTCAGGCCTAAAAAAAGACCTGCAATAGACAGATTTACATGTAGCTCTTGCATAATGTATGTTTAATGTGATGATCCCATCTTCTGATAGCAACAGTATTGATTTTTAAAAAATGGCTGTATTTAAAATGAAGATAATCTATAAAACAAATAGCTTTATAATGGCCCAGAAAAAATACAATATATATATCTCTTTATCTTACTTAATATGTTTCACAATCTTGATTATTAAAATAGCCATTAGCTACATTAGTTGGTGGCTTTTAGTTGATTAAAATCGAAATTTTAAATGTCTACATGTATCTGAAATTTGGCAAACCTTTTAGTACAGTACACTTCTATAAAAAGAAGCAATAAATTCATGTATATTTTGTGCTAAAGGGTCAAACATTTTGATACTGGCATTTTCTGATACTAGCAATAGTAGAAAAATGCTAATATTTTTTAAAACACGAACGTTTCACCGAATAAATGAAGATAGTAATTTATTCAGTATTACTGACGTGAACTTAAAAGATGGTACGTGAATTAAATATGGAAAATTTTCAAAAGGTGTACCTAATTGTTGTTATTTTTGTGGTAATCACATACATCAGGATATGTCATTCTCCATAACAAATTACCAAGAATTATTTTTGTGGAAGTCTCGTTATATTAAAGGGAATGGAAGCTTATAATTAACCCATTTCCTACGGTCATACGGTCTGTCATTGAGTCAACTGGCGGGCTTTCGATTCCCTGGTTGTACATAACAAGGAGTAGGGTCGCCTGTCCAACCTCATGGGTTTTCTCTGGTTTCCTCCCACTGCTAAAGACCCCTACGCGCAAGCGAATTATTGAAATAAAATAGAACCATGTGTTAGTCCTGAAATGACCTAGTTTGTGTCTAGTGGATGTTAAACCCCATTTCTCTCTCTCTCTTAAAGGGACAATAACACTCTTGCTGGCTTGACAGCTCCAGAAAATAAATAATAGCCTTATTTTTAGTACTAGATGTGTGAGTGTCTTACCTGTTGTGTAAATTATCCATTAAATCCTATTTTACTTGTCCAGAGGGTTCAAAAATATTTTTAAATCCAAGTCACATTTGAAAAGCTTTACGTCAGGCTTTTCAAATCATTTAGTTGAATTTTTCCAATTTTTTAAATTAGGTGTGTTAAGATGAAATTTGTATCATCAATTAATTGGAATATTGTAAAATAGTACAATTTGTTGACCAGAATAAAGGTTGGGACATATTATTCAGTTACAACAAGAGTGGTATTGAGCCTTTAATTGCCACTAGTTATCTTACTGTTCTGCTACATGTAGATTGTATAGTATTCAATACATTAGTTGGGACAATAGCACACAAGCAATCACTTTGCACATTGTTAATGCCTTTCTATTCTTATATTACCTTATTGAAATTTCTAGCCAATTGTAATAGTGAGACTGAAAATAAACATTCTATATATGTTGCTGAATATTTAATACAATAGCATGCAAAAAATTACTTTTCACAACATTAATGGCTTTCTTCCCTCCTATTTACTCACTGATAATCGAAATTCTAGCCAATTATGATAGTGTGTGGTTAATGTAAGAGAAATATTTTTTTTTTTTTTACACTTCCGTAGTGTGTTATTCATCTAAATTGTAGCCAATTATACAATTGAACGGTTGAACAGTTAATACAATAGTGTTATTTTTCAAATTTTTTAATTAAATGCTCATATTCATATGACGTGCCATAAAACTCCATTTCATTCATTCATATAGTAAATTATTCATCAAAGTATTCAGATGTTGTTTTTACAATGAATTAAAACATACGTGCACATATTTATAAGATGAGTTAAAAGTAAAAACTTTTAAAAAAATTAAATGTGTTTTTTTAGTGTAATTTTCAATCGGATTAAAATACAGATCTATATTTCGTTTTGTTTTTTATACTTTTGATGGCCTACACTACATGAAGATCTGACCAGTTGTACTGGAAGGTCGCATCAGGTCTCGTACGAGTGGCTTTTGACCCTATGACATCAACGTTGACGTTTGTAATGGTTTACCCACAGTTCTGTGCAAAGGACGCCAAGAAGTCGCCGTAACAGATGGTTTCATTGGATAATCCCTCACGCAATCCAGAATGCTTGTTATATAACAACTCTTCCAGATCCTAGTGTAGTGCAGACAAATAAAACAAAATTTTGAACTATAAAAAGCGAAATAGAATCTGTGTTTTAAACAGATTGTGTGATTTTAAAAGAGATATACTTTGTCTAAGAAAAAGTGGGAGCTTATTCCGTAAATAGAGTGTTCACCATACAGTATGGACTCGGTGACACTTTTGGTTGATGAAGCAGTAACCCAGATAAAGACCTTTATACCCTGTTCAGATGCTTATTTTTAAACCAGTTCAAATTCGCCACGGCTTTTAAGACAGGGTCGTGTTGCGTTCACACGTACTATAAGCCAAACCAGTTCAACTACATGTATTGTGACCTCTTCGGTCGGAGGTTAGAGTTAACTAGACATGAGGAGCTTCATATTCTTATCTCGGTTCTTGCATGCATTCGATAACACTGGCACTGCATGACGCCGCCATTTTACCCAGGAATCTAACTTACTACGTACTGCACCTGTCCAAAGTGAGCGGGAGCCAGGGTTTTTAAGCCAACCCGTTCAGACGACCAAGATGAACCAGTTTAAAAGAAAAACCTTCTCAAAAACAAATTGCTAGCTGGGGAGCTTTAAACTGATTTATTTGCTCCACATTTACGTTCAGACGACAAATTTAAACTGGTTTAATGATCCCTAGGGTTTTTAAACCAGTTCAAGTTAAGCGTCTAAATGGGCTAGTAGATGGGCAGTAAAGATTTAAATATGTGAATAGAGAGAGAAATGGGGTTTAACGTCCACTCGTCACAAACTAGGTCATTTCGAGACAAACATATGGTTTGATTTTATTTCAATAATTCGCTTGCGCGTAGGGGTCTTTAGCAATGGGAGGAAACTGGAGGACCCGGAGAAAACCCACCAGGTTGGACAGGCGACCCTACTCCTTGTCACGTACAACCGTGGATTCAAAACCACGCCAGTTGACTCAATGACAGGCCTTATGATACAGCGCGCACATGCTAACCATTCGGCCATCCAACGCCGCTCATTAGTATGGTGCTAAATTATTAAAACATTTGTAATAATATAGCAGTAATATTGTATAATCAATCCTAATATTAGGATGCAAGAAATTACTTTTTGCAACATTAAAGCGTGTTTGTATTCTTCTATTTACCTAATCGAAGCTAGTTATCGACAATTGGTTTGACCTGTAACTTTATATGATAAAAGCTTGAAAGAAAAGCTTTATGATGAACAATTAGAAATATCATGTTTGTGATGTTGCATGAATTAAGGCCATACCAATTGGATTTTCTGTCATTTGGGATCACTTATTCAAAAAATTTGCTTCCTGTTTTTTTCACAGGCATTTTTAACATGGAAAATCTCATATTTTCCCATTACTTATTTGAATATAAACGCAATAGACTTTAGAATAATACTATAGCCTTAGCTTAATGTTATTTTTCAAAGAGATTTTCCATGTTAAAAGCACCTGTAATATCTGTAGGGAAAGCGCTTGAACATGACAAGGAGTAGGGTTGCCAGTCCGGCCTCGTGGGTTTTCTCCGGATCCTCTGAATTCTTCCCATTGCTGAAGACCCTTGCGCACAATTGAATTATTGAAATAAAATTGAACCATATGTTAGTCCCGAAATGACCCAGTTTGTGTCATGAACCTTAAACCCCATTTCTCTCTCCCCCCATATTTGCCCTTGAATTTGATAATATTGCTTATTTGAATATGAACACAATTGACGTTAGGCCTAATACTTAGCCTTAGCTTAATATTATTTTTAAAAGCTATTTTTCATGTTAAAAGCACCTGTTATTTCTTTAGGAAAAAACC
Organism: Patella vulgata; assembly: GCF_932274485.2. Classification (NCBI taxonomy): domain Eukaryota; kingdom Metazoa; phylum Mollusca; class Gastropoda; family Patellidae; genus Patella; species Patella vulgata. The sequence continues at coordinate 11,589,679 of NC_065883.2, forward strand.
TAATCTAACAACAAAAAAACTTGGTTGCTCTTTTGAAAAACTTTTAGTTCAGAATTTAAAGTTTTGACATTTGAAACAAAACATTGATCACACTCGAGTGGCTGTTAATCTGTCAAGACCAGGGAGAACTAAGAATTGAATTGGTCTGGCCTAAGTGGATTGATTCGATTTATTTTCCAATCGGATATAAACGTTGTATGCATTAACTTAAAGTAATTTATCGTATTTATTTTTCAGTCGGATATAAAGGCCGGTCAGAAGAAATTAGTTGAACAGTTAACCAATCAGATAAGTGAATCACCCGGTCCCCCAACACGGAAACTATTAGCTCGATGTTTGGCCACGTTGTTCAGTGTCGGAGATACGTTTGATCTGTTTGAGACGATCAATAAATGTAATGATATTATACGGAATAAAGATGATAGTCCAAGCTACCTACCAACTAGACTGTAAGTACTGGCCATACGTTAAATGTATTAAGTAAAATGAAATGAAATGGGGGTTTAACGTCCTACAGTTTTGCTCGACCGGGCTAATGAAGATGGGCATATACCATGCAGTGTGCTATGAGGGAATTTTTCACAGACAGGTGCTACAACCTACTCTTATATCAAATTCCAACTGCCAAGGGATCTTTACGTGCACGCTAATGTGTATACAGGACCTCAGTTTTCCGACTATACCTTGTCTCTTGCCAGTCCCCCCATCATGCACCACTGACTAGGGTGAACCACGCCAGAAAATCCAGATGAACCTTCTCAGCCAACACGGGACCTCCAGGTTAGCGAGCCAATATCTTACTCACCGAGCTCCCATAGACCGGATTAGAGCAAAAAAGTAGAAAATTTAACCCCATTTCATTCATTCATCCACTAGTGTAAGCTGTATGTACCATATCCACTAGTACAACATCTATGTACTGCATCCACTAGTACAACATGTACATTGTACACTAGTACAGCATGTACATACCGTATCCACTAGTACAACATGTTCATTGTACACTAGTACAACATGTATGTACCATATCCACTAGCACAACATGTATATGTACCGTATCCAATAGTACAGCATGTATGTACTGTGTCCACTAATTCATCATGTACTGTATCCACTAGTACAACATGTATATACTGTATCCACTAATTCATCATGTACCGTATCCACTAGTACAACATGTATATACTGTATCCACTAATTCATCATGTACCGTATCCACTAGTACAACATGTATATAATATACTGTATCCACTAATTCATCATGTACCGTATCCACTAGTACAACATGTATACTGTATCCACTAGTATAATATGTATGTACCGTATCCACTAGTACCACATGTATGTACCGTATCCACTAGTTCCGCAAGGTATATCCACTAGTTCAACAAGGTTTGTTATACTATGAATTAATTATTAAAACTAGATCAGCTCTCAATAATGATAATCAACCTAATTTCATCGCTAGTTAATGTCCGTACTAAATCTACAATCTTCCAGGGTATTAGAGTTTTATACTCAACAGATGTCAGCTTGGCACTCATTAACTAATTAATGTCACCTGACAGAACCATACCCAATTGATTTCCATACATTGGTTTCTACAAACATATTCTCACATAGATAAGAACCCTAGGGATGTGATAAAAATGAGCTTATTTTATCTGTTTATTATATTTGAATGGCTCTTTCATGCACTCTAAAACTATGGAATAACAATTACTGGTTTATAAACATGCAACAATTTAATGGTGGTTCTCTCATCTTTATCAAGCAAATTATTAAGAGAGAGAGAGAAATGGGGTTTAACGTCCACTGGACACAAACTAGGTCATTTCGGGACTAACACATAGTTTAATTTTATTTTAATAATTCGCTTGTGTGTATGGGGTTTTTAGCAGTCGATGGAAACCGAAGGACCCGGAGAAAACCCATGAGGTTGGACAGACGACCCTACTCCTTGTCACATATACCAGGGAATAGAAACCACAGCAGTTGACCCAATGACAGATCTTATGATAACCATTTGGCCATTATTACGAAAAGAGTACCATTGTTGATACAAGTGTTGAGAGCTCGATTCAACACCTGTTTAATTGTTTAATTTAACAATTAAACTCTGATGGGTTTTCTCTTGTTTCTACCCATGCCCACTGTTCTGGTCCATTGCGCACACACATGAATTATTAAAATAAAAATATACCAAATGTTAGTCCCGAAACTACCTAGTTTTTGTTATGGATGTTATACCTGATTTTTTTCTCTGTTATTTTCCATGCTACTGAGTTATAGTATACTGAATATAATATTGACACAAGGCAACATAACAAGTCTTACATTGCTGTTTCACAAAGAATGAATTTCAAAAAATAATAAAAGAATTATGTTTAAATTAATTTGACATGTTACTGACTACTGTGTGGTACAGTTATTTAATTTATAAATGGATGATGACTCATTCCGGTTGTAATAATTTGTACACCATTAAACACTGGATATTATTTAAAAATTATTAATTGGCAATATCCTACAGGGTTTATTGCTTCCATCCTCTTTGTGATGATAATAGAATTAGTCATATCACCATATTATAACTCTGCATGTTATTCCATTATTGTAACAGAATTATATGTACTGGTAGTAAAATGATATTTAATTTAGCACATGTTCTGTGAAATGTGATACCCTCCGTTGTTTAATGGAAGTGTATTTTTATGACAATATCTAATTTTAAAGACTTAATTCATGCTAAATTCGTTTTTTATACTTTCGATGGCCTACACTACATGTAGATCTAACAAGTTTTAGTGGGAGTTCACGTTCTATGACGTCAGGTACCAAGCAAGCGACATTTGACCTGTTAACGTCAGTCATTCGATTAACCAATTAGCGATCGCCATGCTTTTTTAAATCTACTTTTGCTTTGTTTTGATTTCTATTGCTGGTAATGTCTACCCACAGTTCCGCGCAAAAAAGGTCAAACACTCGATTCGACAGACCATTTGATTGGCTGACCCCTCATTTCAAGCAGAACACGAGTTAAATAACATATCTTCCAGATCCAAATGTAGTAAAGACAAGTAAAACGAAATTTTGAACTATAAAAAACGAAACGAAATTGGATCTGTGTTTTGATTAGATTGATGAAAAAATGTACTCAAATTGATCTGTGAAATATTGTTAAATGTGATACCCTCAGTTGTTTAATGGAAGAGTATTTTTAGGACAAATCTAAATTTTTGTGGCTTAATCCGTGCAAAAATGTACTCAAATTGATCATTTTAATTAAGAAAACCAAGACAACATATCAACAGTAGATAATCTCCCAGTTTGGTTTCAGTCGAGTTAAAAAGAGGTCCATCAAAAGATTTTACCCAACACTTATAGGTGGCACTGGCTTGTTTATATTTTCTGCGCAAGGTGCTGAATGTCGCTTTTCTCTAACCTTTTTCAGGAATCGGGTTACTCAATATTTACATGTCAAAAGTACTAAAGGATTAATGCAACCCCTGAAAAATCAGAACAATAAATGATCTTTTTTTTTCTCTCCACAGTGCTGCTGTTGCTTGTCTTGGTGCTATGTATGAGAAATTGGGACGTATGGTGGGGAGATCCTATGAAGAAACAGTGCAGGTTCTGATTAAATCACTCAGAAACTCTGAGGTTAGTATAACACATCTCTTCTGCATTACTTCTTCATCTGTTTTACTTCTCCATCTATTTTACTCCTCCATCTGCCTTTCTTCTATGTCTGTTTTATTCCCCCATCTGCCTTTCTTCTATGTCAGTTTTATTCCTCCTGTTTTATTTCTCCATCTATTTTATTCCTCCATCTGTTTTACTGTTTTACTCCTCTATGTTTTATTCCTCCATCTGTTTTATTTCTCCATCTATTTTATTCCTCCATCTGTTTTACTGTTTTCCTCCTCTATGTTTTATTCCTCCATCTGTTTTACCATTAAAGTTTGGAATTTGATGAGGAATAGGTGAAAACACTATTCCACGATTAACCATAATAGATACTAAAATGACTTTTTCTAGTCCCAAATGATCTGGTTTAACATGTGCTTGTTGGATTATAAAATCTGTCATTGAGTCAAGTGACTTGACAAGAAGTAGCGTCGTCTGTCCAACCTCGTCAGTTTTCTCCGGGTCCTCCAATTTCCTCCTCTACTCGAAAGTGAATTATTGAAAGAAAAAATCAAACCATATTAGTCCCAAAATGAGCTAGTCCTGTGGACATTTAACCCCATTTCTCTCTCAAGTGATCAGCTTAACTTGTTTACAAGATGTAAATGTCCATTCCTGTCTTTATCTCCTGTTGGAACAATCTGTAGTCAATAAAACTATAGTACATATTACCATCAGTTTCTAATCTATCTGCGGTTCATTAAAACTGTTTTACAGCTTGATGATAAGTACATATCAAGTTTTATTACTTTATTAGTTTTCTGTATCAGATAACCCAAGGAACATTGTGGTTTTATAGAGGTATCCAATAACTGAAGAAACATTATGGTTTTATAGAGGTTTTAGGGCTGTCTTTATCCAAGTTCTGGTATTGACAGACAAGCTTGGACATAAGGCACTTGCCACAGACTTTGTCAGACACAAATATACATACTATAACATATGAAGAGTGCAGGGGAAGAAAGATCTAAGTCACATTATTGTCTTTTCGCATAAAAGGCAAAACAGACTTTTGGACGAGAATGCTTGACGCAAACAGAACAAGCGGGTTTAATTACAACTTCAAAATGATGGTTAATACAAATCATAATTACCAGTACAACAACTGACTTCCATTTTTCTGCTAAATTAAGGTCAAATAAAGGGTACGATGGACGTATTTGTCCGGAAGGCCATTTCAGAAGGGCCTTTGTTCGATGTGACTCCGATCGTCTTTACTTGAAATTGATTGCTCCACAAAAAGCTTATACAATTTGCTACCAGATGGCGCCATTAACTGGGGTTCGTTGAAAAAAGTGACTTAGATTGTTCTTCCCCTGGACTCTTCATATACTTTGTGTAATGATTTTTGTCTGACATCGTCTGGGCCAGGTTCCTTATGTTCAGGCTTGTTATACCTGTGTGATAAATTGTACTGGATAAAGTCTGTGACAGGTGCCCTATGTTCAGGCTTGTATATATACATGTGTGATAATTTGTCTTTGACAGGTGGGGGGGGGGGTGGATGGCCGAATGGTGAGCATGTGTGCTCTGTATTATAAATAAAGTATGTCATTGAGTCAACTGACGTGTTTTCAAATCCCCGGTTGTATGTGACAAGGAGTAGGGTCGCCTATCCAACCGCATGGGTTTTCTCCAGGTCCTCCAGTTTTCCCTCACTGCTAAAGAGTACTAAAGACCCGTACGCGCAAGTGAATTATTCAAATAAAAATTGAACCATGTGTTAGTCCCGAAATGACCTAGTTTGTGTTGAGTGGATGTTAAACCCCTCTCTCTCTCTCTCTCTCTCTCTCTCTCTCTGTGACAAGCTTGTTGACAGAGTATAATCTTAAAATTCAATAATCACAGGTTAGGTTTAAAAATTGATTGATCGACTGAGATAAAAAAAATAATTATTTTCTTTACAAAAAAAATTTCAAGTAAGATTCCTAGGATCAGGTCCACTATTCCACTATTCTATGCCAGAAATATAGGGCTATTATTATCAGGTTTAATCTGGTTGTGTTCAACATCAATTATTTTGAGAAAAAGTAGTGATCTTTTTTTTGATGAATGCAGAATCTAACGATAACTTCCTTGAAGCCAGAAATAAATGAAGGAAAAAGTCATATATCTACACTAGAGTTAATATTCAGATTTGATTGTACTAAATATGAAACATGCGTGGGAGAATTCCTGAAGAATGCGTGATACCTCTTGAGATGAAGTGGCTTTTTTTATTTATAATAAGGATTGACTTTTGTACAATCATGTATGGATAAATTGTATTATAAATTAATAAGAATATACTTGTTTTGTCATGATATATAATTTTTTTTTTTATTAGACTTTATTGTTCAGTCATGATCTTATTATGACTTAATAAAGATGTTCTTCAATCATTTTGATTCAATACATTTCTTTTGACATGCTGTTTATATGTCATATGGTGTAGGCGAACTAATAGACAATGTCAGAAAATCTATATAAAAATGTATATAAAAACATGACAATGCTCACTGGCAATGAAAGTGGGTATAGTTGTTCGGATGAGATAAAAATTGACATGTATTAAACAATTCCAAGACTGTGACCAATAAACTTCTTACTAAGGTAGTAGTAATGGGTGGCAGAATCCCTGGAACAGTGCAGGTCAGCATGGATCTCAGTGAATACAGTAGGGTGAAAAGGAAGCAAACTTTCTAAAATAATCCCAAAATAAAAAACATGTCCTGGAATAAAAAATTGAAATGAAACGAAATGGGGTTTAACGTCCTACTGTTCTGCTCTTATACTGGGATAATGAAGACGAGCATACACCATATAGAGTGCTATGAGGGAAATTTTGCCCGGACAGTGGCACTACGGCCTACTCTTATATCGAATTTTAACTGTCAAGGGATTTTTTTACGTGCACGCCAATGTGTACACGGGACCTTGATTTTTCGTCCCATCCGAATGACTAGACAGCTGTCCTTGTCAGGCCCTCCGTCCTGCATCCCCGACAAGGGGGAACCACACCGGAAAACCTGGATGAACTTTCTCGGCCAATGCCGGGATCGAACACCCGACCACCAGGCTAGCGAGCCATCGTCTTACATGTACCTACTTAGCCACCGTGACCCCACCCTGGAATAAAAACTTTCAGTATTCTACAACAGTCTGGTCAAGTGTGCTTCTAGGGGATTTTATTATGGGATGTATTGAACAAATTGGTAATGCATGTATAAGATCCCATGGCAGTTGGATATTGACGAACAGTTGGCAGCAAAAACATAATCTAGTTAAAATTCCCTCCACTATTTTTTTTTAACCAGCCTTCATTAACCTAGTCAGCGCTATTGCTCTCCTTTAAACAGATAACAATAGCCCCACCCCACCCCCAACCCCAATCCCAACAATATGTTAGTCTTAAAATGATATTTAACGTTTTTTAATGAGATCCGGTTGTGTGCAGTATCTGAATGGAGAGACGATAATCAGTTTGTAATAAACCTCTATCATTAATTATTTAACAAACCGAGAGAATCTCACTAAAATCTGACTTCTTGACTCCAGATTTTGATTAACTAATTTAAAGGTGTGATTAAACCACGGAAAAGGAAGTTGGCAGAGGTTAATTTACTTAAACATCAATACTTATGGTATATGGACAGTGACTAACGACAAATATCAGCTAAAAATGGAACCTCCCTCAGATTGACAGGTTTATCGCTTATGACAAACAAGACTATTTAAAATAGATTCCTACTCCTTGGAAGTACATGTATTTCCTTGTGCTTAAATTGTTTTTAATATGTTTTCAGTCAAAATTTATCGTCAAATCACATGGCGAGGCATTTTTGACAAACAAGACTGTTTAAAATAGATACTGACGGGAGTACATGTATTTCCTTGTGATTAAAATGTTTTGAATATGGTTTTAGTCCAAATCTATCGTCAAGTCACAGTTTGTATGTGGGGAGGCATCTTTGACTGAAATATCTTGTACTGTGCTCTATTGTAGCTTAAACATACATTATGCAAGAGCTAAATCTGCCTATTGCAGGTCTTTTTTTTATTCCTGAAATGTTTTCTAAATTATTAATTAGACATTAATTAACTTATCCAGGCCATAATCAACTCTTGATGGCATCAGATTTCTCTGATATTAAATAGATTAGAACAGTTCAGCCATATTTTGATTTAAGCTAAAAATGGAAGAGCGAGACTTAGCTTCGAACAACCAGTACGGTGGTTGAAATTATTGCACACGTCTTGTCAAACCTTCAAAGGCTAATATCTTGGATCGCAATAGAGTAATTTGAATGAAATTTTCAAATTATTCATTTTACACTATCTGTTATAGTAAGAATGGCTAGCTTTTTATCTAAATCTTACATAATGTATCTTTAAGTCATAGTCTGGTTTATGAATTTTAAGTTTTGTTTTCAATATTTGTAACATTGATCTCCCCACAGCTATTTTCTATATTGATTGTAATATCCATTATTTATTTTTCTCTCCATGGAAATTATAGAAATCTATAGCCATGTCAGAGCAAACAAAGAGTTCCATTTTTACATGAATTCGTGAAGTCTAGAGTAGTTTGTTCTACATATATGTTCATCACCAGGGCTATTATAGACCATTAATAAAAAAAATAGTCCTTTCTTTTCCTGGAACTTGACTATTCCATCAACCTTAGGGCTGTATCTATGCCAAAATCACAAATCTAGTCTTCAAATATAATTTTAAAAACTTGATGTAAATTAAAGAAAAAAAACAAGACCAAAAGCTAGGTCAGATTTATGTTGGGGAAACACAAATATTTTTTAAGGATTGCCTTTTCACACAATTTCATATATCCTAATATGCTACCATTATTGTCCCCCGCCTTTCGAAGAAAGCAGGGGACTATTAAAATGGGTTCGTCCGTCTGTCTGTCTGTCTGTCTGTCTGTCTGTCTGTCTGTCTGTCTGTCTGTCTGTCTGTCTGTCTGTCTGTCTGTCTGTCTGTCTGTCTGTCTGTCTGTCTGTCTGTCTGTCCGTCTGTCTGTCCGTCTGTCTGTCCGTCACACTTTTTGGGACACAATAACTCTCTTCCTAATTGAGCTAGAATGTTCAAACTTGGTGTATGTGTTTATTAGGTCAATGCCTTGATGGAGTTCGAAGATGAGCATTTTCCGCTTAGGGTAAGCAGAGATAAGCAATTTGATTGGTTGATGCTTTGGGACACGATAACTCTCTTCCTAATTGGGCTAGAATGTTCAAACTTGGTGTATGTGTTGATTAGGTCAATGCCTTGATGGAGTTCGAAGATGAGCATTTTCCGCTTAGGGTAAGCAGAGATAAGCAATTTGATTGGTTGATGCTTTGGGACACGATAACTTTTAATTGAGCTAGAATGTTCAAACTTGGTGTATGTGTTTATTAGGTCAATGCCTTGATGGAGTTCGAAGATGAGCATTTTCCGCTTAGGGTAAGCAGAGATAAGCAATTTGATTGGTTGATACTTTGGGGCACGATAACTCTCTTCCTAATTGAGCTAGAATGTTCAAACTTGGTGTATGTGTTGATTAGGTCAATGCCTTGATGGAGTTCGAAGATGAGCATTTTCCGCTTAGGGTAAGCAGAGATAAGCAATTTGATTGGTTGATGCTTTGGGACACGATAACTTTAGTTCTAATTAAGTGAGATTGATGAAACTTGGTGTATAGATTTATTATATGAATACCTTAACTAAGTTCGATAATGAACATTTTTTGCTGAGGGTAAGCAGAGTGATAAGCAATTTGATTGGTAGAAACTTTGGAACACAATAACTCTCCTTCTAATTGAGGTAGAATGTTCAAACTTGGCATAGGTGTCTATTAGGTGAATGTTTAAACTTGATGTATATGTAGATGTTCATTAGGTGAATGTCTTGACTGAGTTCAATAATTAACATTTCGAGCTGAAGCTAAGCAGAGCTAATCGATTTCATTTGTCGATGGTTTGGGACAAGATAATCTTGATTCTATCTGATAGAGAGTGATGAAACTTAGTGAAAAAAATAAATGTGCGATTAATTAATATGTGTCATCTATTTATTTTGCAATTTCGGCGGGGGACATCAGCCTCACTGTTGGCTTGTTGATTTTACTTTCACCCAAAATTCTAGATAATGAAGAAAAAATGAAAATTTCTGGATATTGTGAAAAAATAAAAAACATGAAAATTTTTGTTTCCCCCATGCTGATTGACATTAGAAGTAGCTGTTCTTCAGGGTTTTTGCACAAATTCATATTTTTCTCCTCGTAGAACCAACTTGTTTGAACAATGTTTTTGCCCTGTGTAAAAATCGATATATTTTTTCCATCATTAACGAGAGTTATGGGAGTTGATTTTGTATTTTCAACAAGATTTCACACCAATCTTAAAATAGTTTTAAAATTCTTTAACTAATGTTGCGTAAAGACGAACCTAATTTAGTTCAGCCTAACTGCGCTGCAATTCACTTTTTATACATGATTGAAAGTTGATAAGAATCGGTGTGATAGATCTCAAGAATTTATTGAAGGGGCTTGTTCCATTAGATGAAGGAAATTAAGTTTTAAATGGTTAACGGCACATGTTATTGGCTGTTCCTGTAATTATTTCAGGAACATAAATTTAGATTACAGAAAGACCAGATCATTTGTCCATTTTCTCATAGAAATAAAAATAATCAGACAAGAATATCACAAAATTGAAATGGTGAAATTCCTAGATTAAAAGACAACATATAGTATATAGTCATCATATGTTAGTCTCAAAATAACTTAAGTTCAGCCTTAGGCAACACCAATTTGAATTTTTATTTTTCTGGAACACCTATTAGAATTTTGTTTTCCATTTCTTAGTGGAAAAACAATAATTTGAAAATAAAAAATACTGATATTTGTTCTGTTTAAAAGCTTTTAGTTTAGATTTTTAAGTTTTAAACTAAACATTAATCACGAGACTCTAGTGAACTAATAATTTCATTTCTTTCGCCCTTCAAATTTGTCTTATCTATTTTCATGGGTTCCATTCATATATGATTTTAATCATTTTATATGCCATATACTGTATTGTCCTCAATTATATTACATGTATAAGTAGCTGTACATCACCATAAGGTAAATGGCCTCATCACAAATGTATTCTACAAGCATTATATACATGCTTATTCTAAAATGTTGTGAATCTGGAAAATTGCTATACATGTAGTTATGTTTTTAGGTTTCTGCCAAATATTTTCTTTATCTGTATATCGTAGAATCCTAGTTTATCGGTATCTGGCATGCAGGTATACATGTAATTATAGGCAGTAGTGATGTAAATCACTGAATGTTTTGATAGAGAATGTGAAATGATATAAGATGTCTGGCAAGCTGTAGAATTATTTTATACCATGTTATTGATAATATCAGTATTTATATTCTTATTCTACATATTCCTTGGGCGGGGGTCGAATTGTTAGCATGTGCACCCTGTATCATAAGATCTGTCATTGAGTCAACTGGTGTGGTTCCGATTCCCCGGTTGTAAGTGACAAGGAGTAGGGTCTGGGGTGGGTTAAATCCTGTGGTCTGAGGTTTGGAATCTATTTGTCTGTAACCATTTACAAACTTTCTGTAACCACCCAGGGGGTTGGATGGCTGAATGGTTAGCGTGCGCGCACGCTGTAGCATAAAGTCTGTCATTGAGTCGACTGGCGTGGTTTCGAATCCCCGGTTGTACGTGACAAGGAGTAGGGTTGCCTGTCCAACCTCGTGGGTTTTCTCTGGGTCCTCCGGTTTCCTCCCACTGCTAAAAAAGACCCCTACGCGCAAGCGAATTATTGAAATAAAAATAAAACCATATGTTAGTCCCAAAATGACCTTGTTTGTGTCGAGTGGACGTTGAACCCCATTTCTCTCTCTCTCTCTCTCTGTAACCACCCATAACCAACAATATTCACTCTGTAACCAGCGATCGGCAATCCAACCGGTGGTCTTTAGTCTGTAACCAGCGATGTTCAGTCTAACCCCATTTATGTTCAGTCTGTAACCATTGATTTTCAATCTGTAACTAGCAATCTTCTGTCGGTAACCACTGATCTTCAGTCTGTAGCTAGTGAATTCATTCTCTAACCAATGATTTTCAGGATTTTTGGTATTTTACCACATTGATCTTTGATGTGTAACCATTGAATTTCAGTCTGTAACCAGTAATTTTCAGTCTCTAATGATTTTCAGTCTGTAACCAATGATCTTATGTCTGTAATCAGTAATTTTCAGTCTGTAACCAATGATCTTATGTCTGTAATCAGTAATTTTCAGTAACCAATTATCTTATGTCTCTAAACAGCGATTTTCAGTCTGTAACCAATGATCTTATGTCTGTAATCAGTAATTTTCAGTAACCAATTATCTTAAGTCTCTAACCAGCGATTTTCAGTCTGTAACCAATGATCTTATGTCTGTAATCAGTAATTTTCAGTAACCAATTATCTTATGTCTCTAAACAGCGATTTTCAGTCTGTAACCAATGATCTTATGTCTGTAATCAGTAATTTTCAGTAACCAATTATCTTAAGTCTCTAACCAGCGATTTTCAGTCTGTAACCAATTATCTTATGTCTGTAACCAGCGATTTTCACTCTGTAACCAATGATCTTATGTCTGTAATCAGTAATTTTCAGTAACCAATTATCTTATGTCTCTAGACAGCGATTTTCAGTCTGTAACCAATGATCTTATGTCTGTAATCAGTAATTTTATTTCTATCTATTTATAATGCTTTTGAAGCTGTAATGTTTTATGTGCATATTTTGTATTTAGTGCGCTTGCTCAAATTTTCAGTCTGTTACCAATTATCTTATGTCTGTAACCAGCGATTTTCAGTCTGTAACCAATGATCTTATGTCTGTAACCAGCAATTTTCAGTCTAACCAATTATTTTGAGCACTTTTGGCATATTACCAATGATCTTTGATCTGTAACCAACGAATTTCCATCTGTAAAACAGTGTAATTAATTCCATGATTGTAAATGATGTAGAGTACCCCCCGCCCCCTCCCTCTCTCTCTCTCTCTCTCTCAAAGTTATGCAATATACCAGTCTCCAAGATTGACTGTCACTGTCAGTCATTATGAGAAGATCCACCCATGATATTTGATTTTGGCTACAGAGCCAATGTGGTAATAAATTGTTACTACAGTATCAGGGGGTCAGACTTGTAAAATATAGTGAATAATTACTGGGCCAAGTAAAACAATTTTTATTGCTCTGACTTAGATTGCTTTATTTATTACTGGGTAGCTACTTTTTTTCTCTCCTTCTCTGTAAAGTACTATAAGTATTAATGTTGATGCAGCTATATGGTGCCATCAATTCCTGCCATTCCTTGACAGGATTAAATTCCTGTTGGAATCGTTTCTATGTTATTTTCATCAATAATATGAAGAGATGTAAATATTTTGTTGTGCGTGTGGTTTTAAGTAGCGGTATCAGAATCATAGATCTGTCTTATTTTTGGGGGGATGAGAAAATAAGCAGCATTATCAGAATCAAAAATCAGTTCAACTCTATCTTTCTGTAATTTTTTTCTTGTGAAAAAAATAAAACTGTTTTGCTGTTATATATTATTGTACATTATATAGTATGTAAAACATTGGGCTGACCTGAAGTTATCTTCTGCTCAGTAACTTTTGGTTTGGGATATCCAGAGGCCTTATGTGGCTTTTTCATAGGCTGAAATTTGAAATCCTAATACATATTTTATTTAATGGCCAATGAAAAGGTTGCATTCTTGAAATATTTCACATTGTTCTTTTGTGGTCCAAATGATTGCTGGAAGTCGCCATAAGTCATGACAGGTATTGTGGTTTAGGCAGGGCGTGCTTACTTTGTATACCACCTCATTCCACTTATCAGTTGAGTTGACATAGCTAAAAATATTTGATGTTTTTTTTTTAATGTGAAATGTAATGGTACCACAGAGCAATATATCAGTATTGGGTTTCAGACGCTTGATCATTTGTTTCGTTATGACATTTAATTTCTTAATCTGTTGCTTTACTGAAAAATGTGTGTCTTTTGTTCCCTCTAGAATAAATGAGATGATGGTTAATGTCACACTTTTTCTACACCCACCAGGTTAATGACAAAACTAAAAAAAGGGGGTTGGATGGCCGAATGGTTAGCACATGCGCGCTGTATCATAAGGTCTGTCATTGAGTCAACTGGCGTGGTTTCTATTCCCCGGTTGTACATAACAAAGTGTAGGGTCGCCTGTCCTTCTCCGTCCTGCATCACTGACAAGGGGGAAGCACACCGGAAAATCTGGATGACCTTTCTCGGCCAATGCAGGGATCGAACACCCGACCTCCAGGCTAGCGAGCCAGCGTCTTACCCACTTAGCCATAAGATAATAGAACAAGCAGAAAATAATCAAATATGAATCACACAAATATGTTGGTGATCTTCAAAATCGTGCATAAAAAACGATAACTTAGATTGTCTTTTAAAGATAAGAATGGCAAAAGAAAATTATTGTTGATTATGAAAATGATTGTAGCTCACATTTATAGCCCAATAAATCATTCCAAAAGTGATATTGTCTCACCTTTTTAATTGATCAATCATTTTTGTATTTATTTTATGTTTGTTTCAGAATTATTTTCTGGAGAGATCAAAGAAATCTTATACTCTTCTTTTTTTAATACTTTTAAGGTGCAAGCCCACTTTCAGAAAACTGACAAATTCTGAACCCTTTCAACAAATGCATGTGTAAAACATCTAATCCATTTGAAACACACACAAATATATGATTATTAAATCTTCAGCCATCTAATTGATTGTGTACAACTAAAAATCTGTATGCACAATTGAATTATTAAAATAAAATTGAACCATACATGTGTGTTAGTCCCCAAATGACCTTGTTTGTATGGAGTGGATGTTAACCCCCCTCTCTCTCTCTCTCTCTCTCTCTCTCTCTCTTATTCTCTTGTGTACAAATTTTTGTCTTCACTGACCAGGTTGGTGCAGAAAAGTAGGATGTTAAACCCCATTTCATTTAGTGTATAAATTCATTATACCCTCTGAAGAAAGCATACAGAAGATTTGATAGTCATATTATTTGTGTGTGTTTCAAATGGATTAGATGTTTTACACATGCATTTGTTGAACGGGTTCAGAATTTGTCAGTTTTCTGAAAGTGGGCTTGGACCTTAAAAATATTTGATATTAAAAAAAATGAGTATAGGATTTTGATCTCTCCTGGAAATAATTCTGAAATAATTCATACAAAGTTATGAAAATTTGAAAGACAGCAATAAAGTAAATTACTTTGAAGAAATTTAAACACTTAAACTTATCTGCCATATCACCTCAGTGGAAGCTGCGGATGTTAGATAAACTTAAAAAAAATTTTTTGTTTCATTAAAAAAATTTATGAAATTTTCTATTTATGCAAGACAAATGTTAATCGGTTTAATGTGGTGTGTGGTTTTCAAAAGAATGCTTCAAGAAATTGTTCTGATTGTGTTAATAAGATAATAAAGGGCATTTAAGGTCAAACTGACTGGAACCACAACATAAGTGAAATACCTCTATGGTCCTGACTGCTGGATCATAACATTGATAAAGGTTAATGATGGCCATTAATGAATGAATGAATCTCAAAACCTACAAACAGTACTAATGATAAAATCATTATTTATTTTTACAGTCTCAAGGTAGAACGGAAGTGATGTTAACATTAGAGAAAGTGGTAGCAGGCCTCGGCTCGGCTGGTAATTCATGCCATAAAGATATCTATAAAGCCGCTCGACAAGCGATGACAGATCGATCAATGTCTGTAAGATATGCTGCTGCCAAGGTAATGATTATCCCATACAAAACTCACCGCATTATAGACATATTGTTATTATTGAATACACCGCATAATATCGATAATTCTTACAATATTGTTATTATTAAACATACCTATGGGATTTGTCTGTAATAGTCGTTGATTCTATCCAACACCTGACACAGAATTTCAAATTAGAAAATGGGGAGGGGGATGGGAGACAGGTAATTACCCAAGACTAATTCTCTTTAACAAAAATTTAAAACACGCACACACGTGTGAACAGTCTCCCCCCCCTCCCTCCATGAAAAACCCCCACCAAAATCAACCCAAACCAAACAAAAACATCAACAACCCCCTCCCCCCCAACCCCCCCCCCCCCCAAAAAAAAAACAAACCATGAGGCAGACAAAAAATTAAATATTTATTCAAACACTAGATTCACTCAGTAAAATTTGGATTTTTAGTAAGTGTTACAAAGATATCCACCAAATGCACTCAGTGCATACAGCTTGATTAGATGCTAGAGCCAATATGAAAACATGTGAAAAGTAAACATTGTTCAAAATTTGGCATTGGTTTCTTTAAAAAAAACATATATAATTGTGTTAGAGCCAATATAAATCCACAGCATAAACATGTAAAAGATTGGTCCCTTAAACCCCCCCAACCCACAAAATACAAAGAAAAGAACCAATCAAAAAAACTAACAAAAAAATATGTCCACAATCCTACTAAATTAAAAACTGTCCACAATCCTACAAAATTGAAAAAAACCTGTAACCATTTCATTATTACTGTACTTTGTGAATATGTAAAAAATTGGTCCCATTTAACACCCCAAAAAACAAATCCAACGCAACCATTTCATTATTACATCGTGACCCAACATTTGTACTGTATATATAAAGTTTATACTTGCTTGTGCCAATAGACCGCACTCAGAACTTGTAAAATAAATATTGCTCAATATCATGGCATTGATTCTTTAAATGTCATCCTAGTGTAAATACCAGGCATAAATCAAATTCCAGTTGTAACCCTCAGCCATTTACAGATATTCATACAGAACCAATATTATTAATAATTCATTCACATCAGACAAATATATCATCCGTACAAATTAAATGTCGTGTAAGAAAGAACAACTTTTCTCTGAAAACTATATTTATATTAGATTACATGTTTTTAGCATCCATAAATATAGTTCTAAGTGTTAATAAACACCCATAAAACATGTTTTCAGATGCATTGAAATAACAGTATTGTTATTAATTCATAAGAAAAATAACTCGCTCAGTATTAGACTATTTGCATGGAGATAAAACATGTTATATGGTCATCTACATGCTACAAACTTACTCAATGTTATAAACCTCAACATTAAATTTTATTGAATAAAATTCTTATTTCTTAAAATGGTATACAGAATACCAAAGTAATGTTTTTGTACATTAAGTGACCTTGTCAAGAGATAAATAATGGTTATTGTTCAAAACATTTGCAAGTACTGAAGTTGGTGACATGGACTTAATGACTTAATCTTTTTCTTTCTGTGTTTTATGGGAGGTAAAACACATAATCTTTAAGTGTCATTTAGCGATTGGGAAACACATTAACAGAACACAATTTTTATGGGAAACAATCACTGGTTTTATTCTAAAAGCACAACGTTTAGACAAGTATATTCTTATCGTTAGAGGGGTTGGATGGCCGAATGGTTAGCACGTGCGCGCTGTATCATAAAGCCTGTCATTGAGTCAACTGGCGTGGTTTCAAATCCCTGGTTGTACGTGACAAGGAGTAGGGTTACCTGTCCAACCTCGTGTGTTTTCTCCGGGTCCTCAGGTTTCCTCCCACTGCTAAAGACCCCTACACGCAAGCGAATTATAGAAATAAAATTAAACCATATGTTAGTCCCGAAATGACCTAGTTTGTGTCGAGTGGACGTTAAACCCCATTTCTCTTTCTCTCTTATCCTTATTGTGCTTGTTTCCCATAAAAATTGTGTTCTGTTAAGGTAAAACACAGCTTTAAATAGAAGCAGGGGAACACTATTAAATACAAGAACAGAGTAAAGTTGATTGAATCAAATAAAAGTGTTCTAATCATTTTAAATGTATGCAAGATGTCAACATAGATCTCAAAATAGTAAACATCTGGGAGCCATGTTGACTTGGTTACAGGATGAATTGAGAAGATGTCCTCGGGCTCGACCCCTGTGTTGGCGGAGAAAGTTCATCAGGATTTTTCAGTCCTGTTTCTGACAGTGATGGAAGATAGAGAGCCTTGCAAGGAAATACATCTTAGCACGTGCATGCTGTATCATGTCTGTCATTGAGTCAACTGGCATGGTTTCGATTCCCCAGTTTTATGTGACGAGAAGTAGGGTCGCCTGTCCAACCTCTTGGGTTTTCTTCGTGTCCTCCGGTTTCCTCCAACTGCTAAAGACTCCTACGCGCAAGTGAATTATGAAAATAAAATTGAACCATGTGTTAATCCCGAAATGACCTAGTTTGTGTCAAGTAGACGTTAAACTCCATAGCGCCACTGTCCGAAAAAAATATCACTCATAGCACTTTGCATATGCCTGTCTTTGTTTGTTCAGTTTGTGCGAAAAACTAAGACATTAGATGCTATTTCATTTCATTTCGATTCAAGGGCTTGTGCTTGATATTACTAAGTACCGTATGTGTGTGTGTATAGCGAACATAAAACACAAGTGAAGCTGTGATGTAGGCAAAACATTGACCACACTTATTGAACATGTTGAAAAGATGATACAACATCGACCTTTCCATTCCATTCATTTCCTTACCTCTCTTTCATTCCACCAATCTGTAATAATAGATTGGTACCAAATGTTCGACTGGTACCAAATGTTTGAGTAATGTTACAGAAGAGAAGAAGCAAATCCTGATTAATCTTTACATGGAGTGAATAAACATCCCATGGGTATATATTATACCAATCTACAGGTTTTACATGTTTCTCAAATATAAATTTTGAAAACTTAGTTAATTAGTTGACATCCGAATGGCAATTGTACAGTAAGGACTAAGGGAAGTTATTAACAGATGAACAAGACATCATGTGGGCTGGCATAAAGTCGTTTCTGCTTTCAGACTGAAAGGTGTTATAATATTGTATTTGGGACTATAAGCATTTAGACTTGCATAAAGTCATTGCTGCTCTGAAATCCTAGAGGTGTTATAATATTGTATTTGGGACTATAAAAATAAGCATTCAAACTTGCATAAAGTCATTGCTGCTTTAAAGTCCCAGAGGTGTTATGATATTGAATTTAGGACTATCAATATAAGCATTTGAAGTATTTGGACTTGCATAAAGTTGTTGCTTTAAAGTCCCAGAGGTGTTACGGTATTGTATTTGGGACTATCAAAGTAAGTATTCAAACTTGAATAAAGTCATTGCTTCTTTGAATCCCATAGGCACAATAATATTGCATTTGGGACTATTAATTTAAGTCATTGCTGCATTAAAGTCCCGAAGGTGTTATAATATGGTATTTGGGACTATCAATATAAGCTCATCTTGAGGTATTTATTATACAGATGAAACACAGTGTGATCCTTTGTACGATTCAATTACCAGTGAAAAGAACCATCTTGGAGTAACAGCTGAATGTTATTGAAAAGGTAATCAATAGAAAGATGCTATTGATACGTTTCGTTAGTTTGGAATTGATATGATTTATGGCCCTATAACGACGAGAATCAGGGTCTTAAATCAAATCAAGACAACTTCAAAACAGTTTCCATCCCGTTCATGTTCAGTTACGACTTAAGAAGAATTGTTTTTTTAAAGGTTAAGTGTTCAATTTAAATAGTAAAAAGATTAATTTGGTCCTTTGATGTTTGTAGATTTATCTTTTGTGAAAAAAGAGAGATTGATCTGTAAATTAGTAGTAAAAATTCATGTATACATCTATGTTTTTATTTATCATGTGTGCCTTTTAAGTGTATATGTTGACGTCATTTTAATAAAAGTCATTTTCACAAGAAGGCTTTCTATATTTTAGTCGTTATTGGGATAATATTGTTTAATATGTATCTTGTCTGTTTGCTGTTTCAAGTAGGATATATGTGTATTAACTAGTACTTCTGACCATCAGGGTGGGTTAGATGGCTGAATGGTTAGCGTGCGCGCGTTGTATCATACGGTCTGTCATTGAGTCAACTGGCTGGGTTTCGATTCCCCGGTTGTACGTGACAAGGAGTAGGGTCGCCTGTCCAACCTCGTGGGTTTTCTCCGGATCCTCCGGTTTCCTCCCACTGCTAAAGACCCCTACGCACAAGCGAATTATGGAAATAAAATTAAACCATATGTTAGTCCCGAAATGACCTAGTTTGTGTCGAGTGGACGTTAAACCCCATTTCTCTCTCTCTCTCTTAAGCTGGTTTTGCCTCTTAGTATGTGTGAACGCTAGTAGACTACCGTACACTCTTCTAGCTTCAGCTGTCTTTAAGGTATTGCACTTTTCATTAATTTTTTTTTTTTAAATTTGCAGTTACAAGTAGAATATATATGTGCATATTTAACTGTTGCCTCTGACAGCAACTGTCACTCTTTAGTCTAATCAAAATACACCAATATTGGGGCCAATCCACCACTAATTCCTTTAGAAGTTGTATTGGTACCAAATTGTAGAGGAACTTCCGCTGTACATCATACTGAAAATCCACTGAAATCCACCTGGGGTGTTTGGAAGTTATATAAGAGTAGACCTTAATTCTGTTTCCTTCTTTCTCCAGACATTGTAATGAAAATAGAAGGAATGATGGACAATCTGTCTGCCACTAATTACTTGGTCATCTCCCTCATAAATGATTGATGAGTATAAGAAGCTTGTTTTTGTGATTTCTGGCTTACCAAGAAAAACAATTTACTGACAATATGTCAAGTCTTATATATCTAAAGGAGAGAGAAATGGGGTTTAACATCCACTTGACACAAACTAGGTCATTTCGGGACTAACATATGGTTCAGTTTTATTTCAATAATTTGCTTGCGTGTAGGGGTCTTTAGCAGTGGGAGGAAACCGGAGGACCCCATTTCTCTCTCTCTTTCTAGTTATTAATTATTGCAACAATTCTCCAAGTTGAAATGACCAAATTTGTGTCGTGTGGACGTTAAACCCCATTTCTCTATCTCTCTAATTATAAGGGGGGTTGAAGGGCCAAATGGTTAGCACGTGCGCGCTGTATCATACGGTCTGTCATTGAGTCAACTGGCGAGGTTTCGATTCCCCGGTTGTACGTGACAAGGAGTAGGGTCGCCTGTCCAACCTCGTGGGTTTTCTCCGGATCCTCCGGTTTCCTCCCACTGCTAAAGACCCTTTACGCACAAGCGAATTATGGAAATAAAATAGAACCATGTGTTATTCCCGAAATGACCTAGTTTGTTTCGAGCGGACGTTAAACCCCATTTCTCTCTCTCTCTCTCTAATTATAAATGATTGCAACAATTCTCCAAGTTGATTGCACTAT
Organism: Patella vulgata; assembly: GCF_932274485.2. Lineage (NCBI taxonomy): Eukaryota > Metazoa > Mollusca > Gastropoda > Patellidae > Patella > Patella vulgata. The sequence goes on from NC_065883.2 coordinate 11,610,680, forward strand.
AAGTACTTAGTTTGTCTATCTAAAGTTCTACTTAGAATATTTCTACAATAACCTGTAGAGTCTAGTTTTCTATTTTAGACATAATTTTGTCTGGTCTTTAATTATCTGTTCTATAATATTGATTTATTGACAAGGTACTTAGTAAACCTACAGCAGCACGAATTCTTGCCAAAGTAATTTTTTAAAATCATCTATCTAGATTAGATAAGTTTCTGATACCAAAACGAGCAAATTTAATCTTTGGCTCTTAATTCTAATTGCTTTATATTTTTGGTTCTGACAAAAATAGATCATAAAATCGAAGAAGGAAGTTTTTTTTATAATAGATGATGATGTAGATGAGCGTTATGTTTTTATGTACGCCCACATGATGTACAATAATAAATTGAATAGAATATCAAGAAAACATTGATATTGTATTCTATTTATTATGGTATATCAACTTATTTTGATATCAAAAATGCATCATTTTGACTTTGTCAAATTTGACCCCATCAAATTGTCTGTAATTGGTTTGTGTTTCCTGTTTCTATTTATTGGACGTTTCGCACATTGAAATGTAGTCGTATATAACCATTGTCTTAGTCCATCAATTTGTCCATCTATCTCTCTGTCACACACAATATTTTGTAGCAACATTTATCATAGGTAACATATTGAATTTCAGTGACTTCTTAAAATAACATTCAAAGCTATTGCCCTTGCTCATTTTGTAGAAGGGGGGGTTGGATGGCTGAATGTTTGGCGCATGCGCACTGTATCATAAGGTCTGTCATTGATTCAACTGCAGTGATTTTGATTCCCCGATTGTACATGACAAGGAGTAGGGCTGTCTGTCCAACATCGTGGGTTTTCTCTGGGTCCTCTGGTTTACTCTTGCTGCTAAAGACCCCTACGCAAATTATTTAAATACAATTGAGTCAAAATGTTATTCCCGAAATGACCTAGTTTATGTCAAGTGAAGGTCTCTCTCTCTCTCTCTCTCTCTCTCTCTCTATCTCTCATTTTGTAGAATCTTTTGAAAGTTTTAATAGCAAAAATGATCTTCTGATTCGTTTGAAAATTGAAATGTATATGCATTATTCTGATGCAGAATTGTTATCAAATTTTTCTGATAATTACTTTTAGGGTTATTGCTCTTGATTAAGTCGTAGAACCTTGTCAGCACTAATACCTCTTTAACTTGAACGTCTAAATTGTTTTAATCCTTTTAATTTGTTTATTTTTGCCGAATAACTCGTGGAATCAATGATTGGAAATGTTTTTACAGTCGGTAATGAAGTATAACGAGTGTGGTGTTTTTATTAGATTGATCATCAGATTAATGGGATATTCGAAATTGTTTTCATTTATTTTATTTTTCAATATATTGATTACTTTATGTACTCTATTTATCATAAAAGAAAAACAACATTTTGCACTATGAAAGTTTTTTTTCTTCCTTGTTTTATGAAATTGATCTGCATTAAACTTTTAACTATTATACATCACTCAAAAATATGAAATTGCAACTTTAAGTATTTTTAAAATGTATTAAAATAAAGCCTTAAAATAGATGGTATCTATAAACAGTCCTACCTTGTTAAAGAATATCCTATTAATCCTATAATTTATTATTGCCAGTTGGGAATTAGCAAAAATATAATTTTCAACTTTAAATTCAAACGTTTGAAGATAGCTATTCCATGGGGGGAATAGAAAAACAAGGGAGGTAATTGGGAGGCAATTGTGTTATTATTTCCGGGGTCAAGGATTTATAAGTAGGAGAATGATACCTATGATCGTATAATAATAAGTTGACAACCTATTGAGCAAAAGACATAGAAATAATTATGTTTTGACTTTCTTAGAAAATATGAAATTCTCGCTTTAATGTCTTGTGTGTACGTTGAAGATTCCCTGAAAGTTGAAAATCAAAATAAGAGGCAAAATTTCTGTCACTGCACACTTTATGGTGGATGTCCATCTTCATTAGCGGAAAAGATGTTAAACCCCATTTCATTTATTAATCGATTTAGGAACCAAATCCAGGTAACTAATTAGAAACACTACTTCACCATAGTAACTGTTGAAATGGTTAATGAGCAAGAGTGAAGGAGGGGTTGGTTCTTAATAGCCCACCCCTAGTAACTGTTGAAATGGTTAATTAGCAAGAGTGAGGGAGGGGTTGGTTCTTAATAGCCCACCCCTAGTAACTGTTGAAATGGTTAAGAGTGAAGGAGGGGTTGGTTCTTAATAGTCCACCCTCTGGATGGATCATCCTCTGATCATATAACAGCTGAAACAAATTAATCGTAGCATGTTCTATCCATTACGTTTTATTTACCGTTTTAAGGTTAGGTTTACCTGACAACAACCTGGATAAAGATGTCCTTCCTTTATTGATCGATTGATTACCTGTAATTAACGTTAGCGTGATCAATAATCAATAATCCTTTCTTGTAGTAAATCTGAAAAATAACTCGGATAAATATTTGTATAAGGTGAGGCGTGGTAGTAAATATGAAGGGACGACTTAACATAAGACTATAATTAAAAGACAAATCACCCGTCACATTAAATATGTTAGATAAATGAGAAACTATGTTGGTAAACTACTTGCTCTCTGTTTTTGAGGTGGGATGGGGGTGAAATGAAATGAAATAAAATGGGGTTTAACGTCCTACTGTTCTGCTCCTATACTGGGCTAATGAAGACGGGCATACGCCATACAGTGTGCTATGAGGGAAATTTTGCCTAGGCAGCGGCACTATCGCCTACTCTTATATCGAATTCCAACTGCCAAGGGATCTTTTACGTGCATTCCAATGTATACACGGGACCTCAGTTTTTCGTATCATCCAAAGGACTAGACAGCTGTCCTTGTCAGGCCCTCTGTCCTGCATCACTGACAAGGGGGAATCACGCCGGAAAATCTGGATGAACTTTCTCGGCCAATGCAGGGATCGAACACCCGACCTCCAGGCTAGCGAGCCAGCGTCGTACCCACTTAGCCACGTGATCCCCTGGGATGGGGGTGTATGAATATTCTAATGTGTGTGCTTTTGTTGTTGAGTGAATGTTATAGCCCGTTCAGACGCTTAAGTTGAACTGGTTTAAAAACCCTGGGGATCGTTAAACCAGTTTAACTTAAGCGTCTGAACGCACATGTGGGGCAAATAAACCAGTTTAAAAACCCCAGCTCGCGATCTGTCTTCGAGAAGGCTTTTTATTTTAAACTGGTTCATCTTAGCCGTCTGAACGGGTTGGCTTAAAAACCCCAGCTCCAGCTTGCTTTGAGCATGCGCAATACGCAGTAAGTTACATTCCTGTGAAAATATCGGGGTCAGACTGTGCCAATGTTATCTAAAGCGTGCGAGAACTGAATAAAGAATATGAAGCTACCCATGCGCAATTAACTCTAACCTCCGACCGAAGAGGTCAGAATAGTTAAACTGGTTTGGCTTATAGTACGTGTGAACGCAACACGATGCTGTCTTAAAAACCCCACCGATTATGAACTGGTTTAAAAATAAGCGTCTGAACGGGCCATTTATCTCTCTTGGGTTTTTCTCCTATTTTGGCTTTTATTTTGTGGTAGGTGAGTGAAAAGGGTTCTGAACTCTCACCTCTACTAGATTCAAATCCTGGGGTTGACAGTTGAAAATTGAAGAAGAGTATGGGGGAAACGGATTGCTGTCCAAGCAAAAATTTCCTGCCACACATTACATAAAAATAAAAATTATCTGTTTTTCTCAAAATGTTGATGAGACAGGAGACGCTAAATCATATTTCTTTACTTTTTGGGGGTTGAGTGGTCTATTAGTTTAACGCCTACGCGTGAAATCACGAAGTCTTTCATTTTGTCAAGTGGAATTTAAACCCCATTTCTTTCTCTTAAACCATAAACTTTGTAAGAAGATTACACCATTCATAAAGTTGGCTAGTCAGCAGTTTGTATTAAGTCCAGAAATTTACTTCTTAGTTTAACCGAATAGTGGTACTACTATACCAGCTACGTCTAGCAACCACTCACCACTAATTCAGACATCATTTTAACAATTTATTCTCTCTTGATAAAATCCAGACATTTGATGAAACATCAAAGAGCTTAAAAAAATATCATTAGGGGGAAACAGAAGACTTGATAACTAGAATTAACGCCATGGGTGTGGCCCATAACTAATGATTTAATGATAACTAATATTACTTATACCAGCTCAGAATTAAATCATTCTGTGTCCCGAGGATCATAAAATCATTTCTTATTATTTGATATTATTCTTTCATGTGGAAATATGGCTTGAAATGACTGGAAGAACATGCCTTGATTTACGAGCTCAAAACTAGACTGTTCCGTGTCACAACACCAAAGATCATGAAATCTTGTTTTATTATTGGATATTATTCATTCATGTGGGAATAGTACTTGTAATGACTGGAAGATCATGTCTTTATTTTGAAATGTCATCATATTGATAAGCCATCACATCATAATACCCAAATCATGTGTGGTTTAGTCTTGTGTGTAAATTTTACTTGAAAAACTGTCTTATTTCTGTCCGAATGGCAAAATTGTTTAAAATGGAATATCCCCTCTCCTTTTGTGAAATGGAAAATCAAGGCATCCATTAGCCTAGCATAAGTAGCCGACCATAGTCTAGAAAGTCAACCCCTGTTTTTCAATTAATGAGTTGCACAACAAGGACATTCCTAAGCCCAGTTATACTAGTCTACATAGTCTAGAACATCCAGCTGGTGTTTAATTAGTAGAATAAGTTGTCTATTATTCTATTATAATGTTTATAAATAGATACAACTTGTGTTTATTATTCTATAGCCTTTTATCTATAGCAGACCGGTCTTTGATTCGACTGACCATTGTCCATCAATGTCGGCAGTGTTAAGTAGACATGTTTACTCAGTCTTCAGACGAAGCAGAAATGTTTACCAAGTAAATTGTTTCGATGGCTTTGTATACTTTGATGTGAAACCTGGCCCATCTCTTAACTGTTTTGGAAAATATGTAACACACAAGTCAAGCATGTGCTTAACATTTGTATAGGTTAAGAGATAAAAACTGTGGGCAGTTTGTATTCGTACTTGTAAACAGTGTTAGATAAATTTCTACATGCACATCTCTAATTCAGTCTATATCTGGGTGGTTGGTGGCCATGTGGTCAAATCTGGCACCATTGTTCCCTGTAATCTTTAGTGAGTCTTTGTGGGCAAAAATCTTATGATATACAAAAATCTTATGTTGGCCAAGAAAGTTCCTTGGGAGTTTCCAGCAAAGTTTCTTCTTATCAGTGGTGCAGGATTGAACGTCTGTGAACTTGTTGGCACGCTTGTAAAAGAACTCTTGGCAATTGAAATTTGAAAATAGGTGAAAGTTCAGCCGTCTGGCCATATGCCCAGTTTCATAAACCAAGTTGATACAGAAAAGCAGGAGGTGAAACTGCATTTTATTTTGTTGATCATAAGATCCTTTATCTCTGAAAGTAATGGGTTTAATTCCAATCTGATTAAAATACAGATCTATATTTCGTTTTGTTTTTTTTATACTTTTGATGGCCTACACTACATGAAGATCTGACAAGTTATAGCGATAGGTCACATCATTGGTCAAATGACGTCAGACATTTGATTAACCAATCAGCATTAATGTTACTAGTGGATTACCCACAGTTCCGTGAAAAACACGCCTAAAGCTCGCCGTAACAGACCTTTTCATTGGCTTATCCCTGACACCATTCAGAACACGAGTTAAATAACAACTCTTCCAGATCCGAGTGTAGTAAAGACAAGTAAAGCGAAATTTTGAACAATAAAAAGGAAACGAAATAGGATCTGTGTTTTAACCAGATTGGTTTAATTCCTGATATCGTGGGTTTATTCAGATACTCCCCTGGTTTCATCCCACTTCTAAAGATAAAAATTTGTGACATGCTTATTCCAAATGACCAAGTTAGAATTGAGTTGACAATGAATCCTTGTTCGATCTCAGCAGTTCAAGCTCACATAGAAGTTGCTGAAATAAATCAATGTTGCATATTGCTAGGAAAAGCTGATAAAAATTTGATTAAAATCCAGGCCTATAGACATGATTTACATAATCTAGATTAAACTCCGAAACCATATTATTAACAACAACCGTACTTGATAATAGAGACAAACCTTCAATTTTAAAAACATGATGATAAACATGATAAATTTAACAAAATTACCATCTGGTTGAAACTTTCTGAAATTAATCAACCACATGAACAGGTATTGTAATGTGATTTAAAAGTTTCATGATATAAAATTTACCTCCTGCTTCGCATCTACATCTGTTTGAATTCTGTTTATATTATTATTAATGGAAAGTGTGTCAAAATCTGTTTTAAAGTTAATTGAATTTCAAGAAGATAATGTTAGTATGGGTCCATTTTGTATACAAATGTATAGTAGACACATTAACCATCTCAAACAAGTACCAAGCTACCAGAAGGACTTAATTGTAATTGGGTCTTTTTCATAGTGGAGGGGGGGGGGGTGGCCGAATGGTTAGCACCTGCACGCTGTATCATAAGGCCTGTCATTGAGGCAACTGGCGTGGTTTCGAATCCCTGGTTGTACGAGACAAGGAGTAGGGTCGCCTGTCCAACCTTGTGGGTTTTCTCCGGGTCCTCCAGTTTCCTCCCACTGCTAAAGACCCCTACGTGCAAGCGAATTATTGAAATAAAATTAAACCATATGTTAGTCCTGAAATGACCTAGTTTGTGTCGAGTAGACGTTAAACGCCATTTCTCTCCCTCTCTTTTCATAGTGGAGGGGGTTGGATTGCCGAATGGTTTGATACGTGCACATTAGATCATAAGGTCTGTCATTGAGTCAAGTGGTGCGGTTTCAATTCCAGGCTTGTAAGTGACAAGGAGGAGGTTCACCTGTGAAACCTCAAGTGTACCCTCTTGGTCAGCGGGTTTCCTCCCACAGCTAAAGACCCCTACAAGCAAGCGAATTATTGAAATGAAATTGAACCATATGTTAGTCCTGAAATCACCCAGTTTGTGTAGAGTGGACTTTAAACTCCATTTCTCTCTCTCTTTTCATAGTGTAATGATTTTGTCATTCTGTACTTGATTTTAAAAGGGTTGATCCAGACAAACAATAAAGGGATATGTCATATGAATGTCCAATGTTTCCGCTGTTCAATCTGACAATTGAAGGCTGGGCTTGGGAAATCCTAAAGAGAATCGATTTCAGTGTATGTCAAACTGGCCAGAAAAATACTTTATCAAAACTAAACGAAATGGCTCTCGAGATAGAGTTTTCATCAGTCAAAATCGAATAAAAAAAACGACACAACTTCTTACTCTAAATTTTCTTTGCGAATGTTTGTCAACCTATTATGGATCTATTATTGATTGTGATAGTATCAGTCTAGACTGAAGTAACTTAATCTTTTAAACATGAAACAATCACTCTCATTCCATCTGTAACTCATCCCTTATTTACTCACTTTCTTTCACTCGCTCATTTTTATAGGCCCACATTTAATGTCTTTATTGCCTTTACCTACCGCCTCTTGTTTGTGGGAACCACGGTGGCTCAGTGGGTAGGATGCCTGTTCACTGATCAGGAGATCTCTGTACGTTGACAAAGATAGTTCATAAGGCTCTTTCAGCATGGTATATCCTTGTCAGTGGTGTATGAATAAGGGTCTGGCAAGGAATATGTAGTAGGTGGAACAGGCACTGCCAGGGCTAAATTTCCCTTATAGCACATTGCATGGTGTATGTGTGTCTTTCTTATGTAAGGGAATTATGATTTTTGTGGAAAGAGATTTCATTAAGAGGTTTATGGTTTCCAGAATTGGTGTAATGTATAACTCTATTAATTAGGGTATTAGTTGTATAATTAACTAATTAATATTTATATTGTTGGATCTCATGTAACCTAGATACTATCAGAATGTCGCATTCCATTGAAATGTCAAACAGCAAAATACAACCAATACTTAACCTCATTGATCTCCAGGGGGGTTGGATGGCTGAATGGTTTCGATTCCCTGATTGTACGTGACAAGGAGTAGGGTCACCTGTTCAACCTCGTTGGCTTTCTCCAGGTCCTCTGGTTTCCTCCCACTGCTAAAGATGAATTATTGAAATAAAATTCAACCATATGTTAGTCCCAAAATGACCTAGTTTGTGTCGAGTGGATGTTAAACCCCTCTCTCTCTTTCTCTCTCTCTCTGATCTCTATTTGTATTTCAATGCGGAGCAGCCATGGTTCAGTGAGTGACATTGGCTTTAGGTCCTGTATTCAATCCTGGTGCTGGCTAACAAAGTTCATATGGATTTTCTAGCGTAATTCCCAGTGGTGCAGGACTGAGGTCCTTGTAATGTGGTTCGGATGGTACGAAAAATAGACGTCCTGTGGCCTGCGCGTAACCCTTGACTGTTGCAATTCGATATAAGACTCGGCCATAGCCCCGCTGTCCAGTCAAACCTTTTTCCTAATAGCACACTGTATGGCGTATCCCCGTCTTGATAGTCCAGCCAGAGTAGGACGTTAAACTCAATTCCATTTTGTATTTCAGTGCTTAATCCACTAGACCCTTAAAAAATAAACCACAACATATAAGATGTAAACTGAGGCAATGCAATTGTTGTCTATTTTCTCACTCTTTATTGGAATAATTCCACAAAAATATGTCTAGACTGTGTATAATTAGTAAATAGACCTACTCACTATCTTCTTAACTTTATTAAAAATAATCAATTATAATCTGTAATAAGAAAACTAAACTATACAGACATAGCAATGAAAAAAAAATTATAATCAGTGCTTTGTGAAATGAAATTAAGTGGGTTTTAACTTCCTACTTCTCTGGGCCGTCTAGTGAATGAAGACACAGATCACACAGTCTGTTTTGTGAACCAGATAAGGAATTATAATTTTCTCAGTGTTTTGTGAACTATATTATGAATATTTGTAGTATGATAAATAGTAAATTATGATTTGTAGTATAAATGATGAATTATAATTTGCTCTGTTTTTTTGGGAACTATATTATAATTAAGTAATGAATTCTAATTTGTCATATAAATAATGAACTATAATTTGTAATATATAAATAATAAATTATTTTCCTAGTATAATAATAAATTATAATTTCTAGTAAAATTATAATTTGTAGGATAATAATGAATTATAATTTCTAGTAAAATAATAAATTATAATTTGTAGTATAATAATGAATTATAATATGTAGTAAAATAATGAATTATAATATGTAGTATGATAATGCATTATAATTTGTAGTATGATAATGAATTATAATTTGTAGTAAAATAATGAATTATAATTTGTAGTATAATAATGAATTATAATATGTAGCATGATAATGCATTATAATTTGTAGTATAATAATAAATTATAATTTGTAGTATGATAATGAATTATAATTTGTAGTATAATAATGAATTATAATATGTAGTAAAATAATGAATTATAATTTGTATTAAAATAATGAATTATAATATGTAGTATGATAATGAATTATAATTTGTAGTATAATAATAAATTATAATTTGTAGTATGATAATGAATTATAATTTGTAGTATAATAATAAATTATAATTTGTAGTATGATAATGAATTAGAATTTCTAGTATAATGATGAATTATAATTTGTAGTGTAATAATGAATTATAATTTCCAGTTTAAATAATGAATTATAATTTCTAGTATAAAGATTAAACAGTATGGACTAGACAATGAATAAATTATAATCTTGGAGGGAAAAAAACAAGGACTCATGAAGAATTCATCTCATCTGATAACTGAAATTAATCTGAAAATTTGTCTCCTGACATTTTATTTAAAAAAAAGTGTTTGCTGGCTATTACTATTATACTATAATATAATAATGTGGTGTAAAAATGAGAATTTAATGTATTATTAACGTCTTTCGTTCGATTCTGTGAGGTGCGTGATGAGTTCTGTTCTTACATCTATCTCCACCGGGATATCATTTCTGATACTTGGATATATAGCTAGAGTGAAAATTGATTTGCTGTTCAGTGGAACTATTACATTTTTGTACAAAATGAAATGAAATGAAATGGGGTTTAACGTCCTACTGTTCTGCTCCTATACCGGGCTATTGAAGATGGGTATACGCCATACAGTGTGCTATGAGGGAAATTTTGCCTGGGCAGCGGCACTATCGCCTACTCTTATATCAAATTCCAACTGCCAAGGGATCTTTTACGTGCATTCCAATGTATACACGGGACCTCGGTTTTTTGTCTCATCCGAAGGACTAGACAGCTGTCCTTGTCAGACCCTCCGTTCTGAACCACTGACAAGGGGAAATTTTTATACAACACAGACTAAATCATACATTGGCTAACAACAAAACATGTGCTATGAACATAAAGGCTTTACATCAAAATATGACTCAAATGTCAATCATCTGCACATGACCAAAAAAAAAAAAAAAAATACATTGGCCAACAAAATATTAACAAATATCAAACAATTACACACAAAATTAAAATATGACTCAAATATCAATTATTTACACATGACAAAAAAAACCCCATACATTGACCAACAAAATATTAACAAATATCAAACAATTACATGTACACACAAAAAATCATACATCGGCCAACAAAATATTAACAAATATCAATCAAATACAAACAAAATCATAAATTGGCCAACCAAACATTAACAAATATCAATCAAATGCACACAAAAATCATACATTGGCTGGCAAAATATTAACAAATATCAATCAATTACAGACAAAAATCATTCATTGGCTGACAAAATATTAACAAATATCAATCAAATACACACAAAAATCATACATTAACTAACAAAATATTAACAGATATCAATCAAATACACACAAAAATCATACATTGATTAACAAATATCAATCAAATACACACAAAAATCATACATTGGCTAACAAAATATTAACAAATATCAAATACACACAAAAATATACATTGGCTAACAAAATATTAACAAATATCAATCATTTACACAAAATAAAAAGATACATTCATGCAACCGATAACCCAAACAGCAAATTATCAGTTATGTTTTTTGAAAATTACTTCATGGATTGTTGTCCTTGATCAGTTTTAGTTTCTTTTGAGTACTCCCTACAAAAAATAGAAACGTTGCAAACTTAATGGAGCACTTGGACAATTTAGGTGCTGTGAGCATATGTTTTGTCACCTGCCAACATATCTTCAAAATTTTACAATGAGGTTATTTTTTACAAAACCCCTCACAGAATTGACTAGAAATGTTTTTGTTTTTTTTATGATTCTATTTTTTTTGTATGTCCATTTTTAGAAACGGCTTTCATTTAACAGAATTAATGGGACATTGCCTGATTTCCATGGTTTCAGAATTTCAGACATTATTTCCAGCAGTAATATACTCATTAAATTTATTTTTGGACGTTTTTTTATTTCAGTGCATGTACCAACTGGTAATCGAAGCTCCGTTCATGTCAACCAGTGAATTGGATAATGTCTCGTCTCTGTGTTTCCGAGCGTTAGACGGATCAAATTATGACGTAAGATGCGCTGTTGCTAAATTACTGGGCAATTTAATGGCTGTGGCTCAGGCGCCGAAAGCTAAATCAAGTAAGCTCTATAAAAATTACTTTTATATTGAAAGGGTTATAAATTACTCATTCCATTCAATGAGATTATAAAAGCTCTTTCCCACTACTATCACCTTTTTAAAACCAATAAGATAAAACCTTTCACTTGCCTTACATAAGTTTGTTATACATTATTTATCTGTAAACGCACAAATGGAATATACTTTGAAATTATAAAAATGTAATTTGATGTTTTTCAAAGAATTCTTCCTGTTTTTCTCCTAAATCTGGCAAAACATGTTTTTGGCATTTTAGAAAATAGATCTTTATTTTTTAGAAACATGGGATGTTTCAACCCTGATTCCCACTTGTCAGGGGTAGCACCTGCTGGACTGACAAGTAATGTGTTGCCGCGTTGTTCTAATGCTACAATAAAAAAAAAAGAGATCTCCCATTTAGCTCGGCTTGAGAACAGTCACTAAGCTAATTGACCAACATTTTAATTCCCAATTCGACGGTTTTAGTCAAAAACAATTAAGTATACTTCTAGAAGTTTGAAAAGTATTTATTCCACTTCCGTTTAATAAAATTGAGAAGGTTTATTTAGTCGTTTTGCATATGATACATGTGAAACAGAGAAGAAGCCCATTACAAAATATTGTACTAATTTTGGGATATGGCGGCTATTAAGGTCAGAGGTCTATCCTGGAAGTAGATAGCTCTAAGTGTACAGAATTGATATTACCCTCCCTTGCATGGCACACGTCATGACCATTGAAAACTGTCTAGGTCTCATAATGAGTGATGTTTTGTGGTGACAAGACGACAAGACATTACTCTTCCTTGCATTGCACATATGACCATAGAAAACTATCTAGGTCTCAAAATGAATGAAGTTTTCTGGTGAAAAGACGCCCTCCCTCGCATTGCACGACAAGATATTACCCTCCATGCATTGCACCAACAACACTAAGACAATGAATATGATTACAAATATTGTATTGACAAGTTACACGCAAGCAAAATATTGAAATAAAATTGAACCATGTGTTAGTCCCCAAATGACCAAGTTTGTGTCGAGTGGACGTTAAACCCCATTACTCTCTCTCTCTCTCTCCTATCCTAGTCTTTATTTTAAGTTTATACTGATATATATACTGATATTGGACTGCATGTTAAATATTTGAACAACTGAGAATTCATTGAGTCGTGGTAAAGTTTCATTATTCCCAGGAGTAATCATGGAATCAGATGATGATTACAAACTCACCTCTGTGTGGCCTTGTATTGTGTTCCCACAAATACCAATATATCATTGCCATGTGTCTGAATTCAGTTAAGTACCTTAAATTTTAAAGAGGCGACCTGACAAGGCCAGTAATACATTTCACATCTCAGATGCTTTAGGAAATTTGTATTTTGGGTGGAAAGTAAAATCATCACATATTGTCTTTGTCTGAATGCAGCAATTCTGTAATCCACATAAGACAGTGTGTTGATTCTCATGACAATATGCGGAGCCACAGTGGCTCAGTGAGTAAGACATTGGCTCGCTAACCAGGAGATCTCTGGTTTGCTCCGGTGTTGGCCGAGAAAGTTCCTCTGGATTTCAGTGGTGCAGGACAGAGGGCCCAGCAAGGACAGTATCTAGTGATTTGGCTGAAAAGTCCTGTCCGCATGCACATAAAAGAACCCTTGACAGTTGGAATTCAAAATAAGTGTAGGTTGTAGCACTATTTTCCCGGCAAATTGTCCTCAGAACACACTGTATGGCGTACAGTCGGTGCAGAAAAATATAACGTTGAGTTAAACCTGATTTGTGACAATATGCAGTGCCACCTTATGGATTAATCCTTTTCATCTACTTTCACAAATTTCAATTGACAAATATCAATGCCAAGATGGTATTTAACCTATGTTTTTTGTACTTCTAGTGGTCTAAATTACCAACACCAACATCTTTCAGTCGTTTTTAAACAAGGATATTGTTTCTTGGCATTGTCTCTTTAAACATGGAAATCGTTTATTGGCATGGAAATCGTTTATTGGCATTGTCTCTTTAAACAAGGAGGGGGGTTGGATGGCCGAATGGTTAGCACGCGCGCGCTGTATCATACGGTCTGTCATTGAGTCAACTGGCGGGGTTTCGATTCCCCCGTTGTACGTGACAAGGAGTAGGGTTGCCTGTCCAACCTCGTGGGTTTTCTCCGGGGTCCTCCGGTTTCCTCCCACAGCTAAAGACCCCTACGCGCAAGCGAATTATTGAAATAAAATTGAACCATGTGTTAGTCCCGAAATGACCAAGTTTGTGTCGCGTGGACGTTAAACCCCATTTCTCTCTCTCTCTCTTTAAACAAGGAAATTGTTTATTGGCATTGTCTCTTTAATTTTAAAGAACTGACTTCAGATCAAATGAAACATAACTAACATATATCAGTCTCAGTTATGGAGATTTTTCACCACCAGGTAATTTCTAGATGAATTAAATTGAGACCCAGGTCATCTGTAGAGGATAATCATTAATTGCATTTATTGTAGATAAACTGAAACCTGCCAAGATTGATGATGTTTTAAATATATTGGCGTCTGGCTTTTTAAAAGGAGGAATTGGTTTTATGAAGAATTCGGCAGCAGGGGACTTAATCAAAGGAAGTGCAAATATAAATCGTGAAATTCGAGTCGGCGTAACTCATGTAAGTTTATTCGTATTATTAAAGCTGACCACGTCACTTGGTCTTTTGAATTTTATTAAAGAGACATTATCACTCACACCAAATTGATTTTTATTATCACCCGTCCGTTTGTCTGTCATTCTGCAGACCACGTTTATCATCTAACCTTTTTCAAAATTATATATGCTTTTAACATTAGTGAGACAAAGAAGTCTCTTGAATTTCAATGATTTTTGGTAAGAGTTATTGCTCTTGATCACTATGATCAAACAACAAAAGTTATCATCCAATCTGTTCGAGATTGATATGATTTATTCAAATTAGTGTTGGGGGGGGGGCGCGAATATGGTTAGCATGTGCGCGCTGTATCATAAGGTCTGTCATTGAGTCAACTGGCAGTGTTTCGATCCTAGTTGTACGCGACAAGGAGTAGAGTCGCCTGAGCAAAGTCTCTTGGGCTTTCTCCGGGTCCCCCAGTTTTCTCCCACTGCTAAAGACCCCTACGCACAAGGGATATATTGAGATAAAACTAAACCATATGTTAGTCCCGAAATGACCTAGTTTGTGTCAAGCGGACGTTAAACCCCATTTCTATCTATCTATCCAAATTAGTGAGATGCCAAAGCCTTTCAAATTTCTACAAATCTGACAAAGATGACTGAAATTAGAGCCCTGCCCAATTCTAGCAACAATAAATCTTGTATAAGTCTCTACTGTATAGAAGTAGTTGTACATGTATTTTGTTCCTTGAAGAAAAAACACAATTTTAATTGGGTTCTGTTACTTAAAGATACATTATGGGAGATTAGGTAGAGAGCTGGCAGTTCTCACTATAATAGTTAAAAACTAGATAATGTAAAGGCAATTTGCTGAAAATTTCAGTCAAATTGATCCACTATGAACCCGAGAATTAAGTGGTACAATAAAAAACATAGTCTTGATTATCCATTTAATCGTTAAATCGAGAAGGAAAGTTCTGCAGCAAATCGGATCATAATCCAACAAATATCGCAGGCTAGCGTTGACATCGAGAGTTGATTATGGTCTGGATAAGTTAATTAATCTCTAATTAATAGTTTACATAACATTTCAGGCCTAAAGAAAGCCCTACAATTGGCAGATTTAGCTCTTGCATAATGTATGTTTAAGTTGCATGCACTTTTAAAACTGCTGAATTTGATGTACTTATTTGTACTCATATGTTGAATAAAAAGCAAAGAAATATATAAATACTTGCAACTGACATACACAGAACAACCAATACTACAGTCTACAGTAAAAGAAAGAAAAACTTGTTTAAATTCCAACACAATATCTCATACTGTTTGTTGGGAGGAAGTGCCAAAATATATCTAATCAAAACTTATTTTGACTGCACTAATAACCTCATAATTTCTGTTCAAACAAGAAATTAGACAACACCTGCATTTAATTGATATTTATGATAAAAACAACCTGAAATACTACAGATGTTTTTGCCTATTTACCGCATAAGACTATTTGCTAACAGGCTGGGGTAATCGAGTGGTTAGGACCCCTCTTTAGCTGAGGGGAAGAGTGAGGTGGGGTAGGGTAGGGGTGTGTGTGTGTGGTACATGTAGAATGTGCATCTCTTTTTAGCTAAAGGGTAGGGGTTATTTAGGGGGTGCATAGTAGTCAAGCAGAGGGGACAAAGGACTAAAATGTCAAGGATTTGAATATGCACATCTCTTTAGCTATGGTTATACATGAAATATTTAAAATTGTATTTTGATATCAGCTTTGGTAGCAGATTGAAACTAACCCACCCAATTACAGAATGTCAAATAGGTTAATAGAGAAATATCAATATTTACAAACATTTTGCGATGTGTTGAATTTGTAAATAAGCTGCAGTGCCGTATTTTTTGTTGCCTGGCAGTCAATCTTTAAAGCATTAATTTTGAGATAATAATTTTAAAAAGCTAAAGCTGACAAAATATCAAGTATTATTGATGATGGGCAGTGGAAAATTTATGCCAGAATGAGCTTAAATTTTTGCCTGACATTGGTTGTTACAAGTGGCTTATTTCCTTTTGTTGAGATAATTACTAAAGCTTCAATAATTTTTGCCTGACATTGTTTGTTGAGATAATTAGTAAAGGTTCAATAATTTTTGCCTGACATTGTTTGTTGAGATAATTACTAAAGCTTCAATAATTTTAGTTCTAAAATGTTGATCTTTATAAACAATCATACAGTGTTCAACCTTCAACAAAAATGCACAGTGTATATAGCCCTTAATAAAATAATATTAATGATTTTAATTGTAATATGTAGAAAGTTCTGCATAAAAGGCTGGTGTGTATACATGCAGCCTTAGTAATTACTAAAATATTAATAATTATGAAGCGTTATATAAATCGAACAATAATAATAATAAAGAATCATAAAGTGTTGAAGTTAAGAAACGCAGCATTAAACAAAAAAGCACAGTGTGTATGTATAGCCCTTATAAAATATTAATAATTTTGAAGAATCATATAGTGTGGAAATAGAGATATTCAATATGCAACCTAAAAGCTAGGTGTATATAGCCCTCTGTCTTGACTAAAATATGAATATTTATCAACAGTCATACAACAGAGTGTATATAGCCCTTAGTCTTAATCATGTCTTTAATGTTTTTGTTTGACACTTGCTGCTGTTACATATATCAGTTAAAAAGACCTTGCAAATACTTGTACGGTATCTAGGCATAGGTCCAACTTTACCCATAAAAAGTATCGAGGAGCGGTTAAATTTCTTGTAGTTTGCCAGAATACACAATTAAAGATTGGATGTGTGAAAGAGGGTAGCGATGGTAAAGTTATATCTGATGGCCTTAGCTAGACACCTAAAATAACAAACATGTCATAAACACACATTCTCCTTTCACAGTATAATACATGATAAATACACACATATCTTAAACATACATTCTCCTTTCACAGTATAATACATGATACAATTTTAACACCTAGGTTCCTAATACAAGGGTAAATGATTTTTACAGCTGGAGGGGATTGAGTGGTCAAATAGTTTAACGTGTAGTCTTTAGAACATAAAATTTGTCAATGAGTCAAGTCGCATGATTTTTTTCCCTGCTTGCATGTCCAGCCTTATGGGTTTTCTCATTGTACTCTGGTTTCCTCCCATTGCTAAAGACCCCAGAACGCAAGCAATTTATCGAAATGAAATTTAACCATATGTTAGTCACGAAATCTGAATTGACCTACTGTAGTTTGTGATCACTGATATGAGTGGATATTATACCCAATCTCTCCCTGTCTCTCTCTCTATTTTACTGTAAATCCATATCAATCACTTGTTGAATTCTACCATTGCTGTCATCTTGCAAAAACGAAAGTTAATCGTTTTTATAATGGATTATAATCGCATTGCTGTCCAAGTTAGTTAGCTCATTTGAGCGAAATGGCACCTGTTTTTTGGTTCGGGGAAGCCACCTGGAGGTCCTGTGATCTAGAGAGTTAATTATAGGCTGGTCATGTGAATAAATGTCTAAATAATAATTTAATATAATATTTGAAGCCAGAAAAAAAAAAAAAACATGCAATAGACAGATTTAGCTCTTACATAATGCATCTCTACGTTGTCGTTTAGGAAATTGAATGGTACAGAGCTTGCTTTATTATCACCGATGGCAATAACACATCAGATTAACGACTTCAAGACTTTGAAAGAGTTATCCTGCCTTTAAGCTCTGATCCATTCCACTTGTATACCTCTATAACATGATCACATGATTGTATAAATAGCAAACAGTCAAGCACTAGTGCACAGTTGTGCAACAGATAATTGGAATTCTTTCTCACAGAATACTCCAGCCTAACCAAACCCAAGACAGATGGAAATAACATTACTCACTGAATTTGACCCAGTCAGGCATTTCTCCTTATCGCTAATATAACTTGATTCCAATGTCACTTCAATTTTACTTGCATCTGCATTATAGATGCCATAAACCAGCTGGACCATAAATATTTGTAAATTGGTCCTTAAATTATTCATTTAAATAAATCCAAATGGAAATAAATGATAATGGGGTAACTTGTGCTGTTAATATTACAGAATTGTTATCCCGTGCCAGTCTTGACCGAAAAAGTTTGCTCAAGATTTTCTAATCAAGTTTTTCCATTGTAAGCAGTGGAGGATGGATAGCCTGGGTATGCTATTGACAGCACATTAAAAGATGCATTATTCAAGAGCCAAATCTACCTATTGCAGGTGTTTCTTTAGGCCTGAAATGTTATCTAAGTTATTAAATAGACATTTATTAAGATGACAATGCCATAGTCAACTCTCTAGACCATCAGATGTTCTTGATTTTTAACAGATTTAAAAATCGATTGGCAGTTAATGATTTAATTCAAAAATAGATAATCAAGATTTTTTTTACTATCACAACAACGGTAACCATGAAAATCAAGACTCTGTTATTCTTCACACAGTCCTAATGAAGTAATTTGACTGAAATTTTCAATATAATCTTAATGGCAGACTTTATGACTCGGTCATTCAATTCATTTCTCTTTAAATGCAAGTTTGTTAAAGATACATTCTCATGAAAATGTTTATAGGGTAGTTATTTTCTATAAAAGTATGGCAGATTTGGTATATATGGAAAGTAGAGCCGCCCAATCTTAATAGAAAAATACTGGATTCCCTAAAAACACCCATGTCAGGGTATCACTAACTGTCAGCCTGAAGTCTTATTGTCTGCCAGCTTGACTTAGGGAGCGGTTCTTGATCAAATGGTTAGGTGTTTTTTGGAACATTGAGGGATTTAATTGTACAGTAGACTCTGCAATTAAACGGTGGAATTTAGTTAAGCTTCAATATGTACATGTACGGTAAATGGATAGTAAGTAACAACAAATACATTCGGAAAATAGGCCCCCCCCCTTCAATTAAGTAACCTGACAAACATGGCTTCTAAAAATAGATTTTTTTTATATCTTGGGGTATTTCCTAGTGAATACAATATTTTGAAAGGGATTTGAAGCAAACATTTGTCTGATAGATAAATTAGTTGAATATGTATTTAATCCATATATATTACCAAATCACACTGTTTGTACATGAGAAGGCATCTTTAATGAGAATAAACCATCTATTTTTACTCCACTTTGTAATATATTTTGAGTGTTAATTACAGTGTCTACATCCTACAATAATTACAATAAAACCATTTCCTGTCTTCCTGACTTTTTGCAACAGAAAATGTTTGTTTTGGTATCAAGTTTCAGTAGCTAGTCAAATTCAGCATAATTTAAGATAAACCATATTCCTCGCAGATAAACATGTGTAGGTGTAAGACTGGTATATACATATCCTGAAACATTAACCTTTTTCTCTCATTTATTTAAATTAAAGATGCATTATGTAAGGGTAAACACTGCCTATTGCAGGTCTTCAAATGTTGTATAAACTATTATTTAGACATTATTTAGAAGAGATTTGATAATTTAATGATAAACTGGATAATCAGGACTCAGTCTTGATTGTCAAGTACTGATGCTAAGACAATAAACAGACTTGCTGTTTGCTATATCTCCAAACAGTTATAACTTCACTCAGAATAAAGTCATTTGAATGAAATTCTCAATATATTCATTTTTCATTGTCAAAGATCACTTGGCAGTTGGATTCAATATACCAGTAGGCAGCTGCCTGGGTAAAATTTCTCTCATAATGCACTGTATGGCATATGCATGTCTTATTAGCCCAGTTTAAGAGCAGAACAGTAGGACGTAAAACCCCATGGCTGTCTTCATTAGCCCAGTTTAAGAGCAGAACAGTAGGACGTAAAACCCCATGGCTGTCTTCATTAGCCCAGTTTAGGAGCAGAACAATAGGACGTTAAACCCCATTCCATTTTATTTCTCTTTCTCTTTTTAAATTAAAATGATAAACAGTCCTGACTGATGATGATATATTATTGTAGAAACTTTTATAGCCTTATCTTTCACACAGGTGTAATAAATTTATAAAATAAACAGAAGTTGTGCTGAAAACGATAAAATGATTTATATGAATGGAGTATTAAACATATAACAACAAGTCTGATTATTCAAATATATCTCAATAGTCAAAGATAATCTACGATTTTAATATAAAACTGTTAAAATTATCACATCTGAGTATAAAGAAAAACCCTTCATAAAGAATGGGTTGGCTTGTACAAAAAGATGGAATTATTGTTACTTTTTTTACCTGGCACATAAAGATGGTGGTGTGAAATCAATAGAAAGGAATGGAAAGTTTAATTGGCTACAACTGATGTTGACTGATACAAAAAAAATATGGAATTATTATTACTTTATTTACCTGGTAAATAAAGATAGCAGTGTGAAGTCGATAGAAAGGAATGGAAACTTTAATTGGCTACAACTGATGTTGACTGATACAAATAAAATATGGAATTATTATTACTTTATTTCACTGGTACATAAAGATGGCAGTGTAATATCAATAGAAAGGAATGGAAACTTTAATTGGCTATGCAACTGATGTTAGGATTAGTTCTGTTGACTTAAATTGTATTATGCAATTAAGCATTTCCATCCGCCGAGACCGGGTCCTCCGGTTTCCTCCCACTCCTAAAGACCCCTACGCGCAAAAGGAAATTATTGAAATAAAATTGAACCATATGTTGGTCCTCAAATGACCTAATTTGTGTCTAGTGGACGTTAAATCCCATTTCTTTCTCTCTACAATGTAAACTTTAACCTTGCCATAACTTGGCGTTAGGATTAGTTGATTTAAATAATTTTTGGACCAATGTGATTTGTGTATGGTTTTAACTCTATATTCAAACTTTATTCTGACAGGTTGAGTTGTACTTTAGGATGTAAAACAATCAGATCTGTATTTCGTTTTGTTTTTTTATACTATCGATGGCCTACACTACATGAAGATCTGACTGGTTGTAGTGATGTGGCTTTTGACCCTATGATGTCAGACATTTGATCAATCCATTCCATGCACCACACGCCAAAAGCTCGCTGTAACAGACCGTTTCATTGGCTAAACCCTCACATCTTAAAGAATGCGGGTTATATAACAACTCTTCTAGATCCTAGTGTAGTAAAGACAAGTACAGCGAAATTTTGAATTATATAAACGAAACGAAATAAGATCTGTTTTTTAATCAAATTGAATGTAAAATTGATTTAAAATCTAATACACATGCGAGTGGTTAACAGTTGTCTAATAAAAAAGTGTTAGCAATTATCTCATGATTTAACTTGATCATTCTATCAACGACTACGAAGGAAATCAAATTAGTTTGAGTGGCATTTATTAATTGAAGAGTAAAACACTAATACCTATATGGAATAGCAATTACTGATGGGTTATGATCATGCAACGTTTTGATGAGGTGCTCTTGTCTTTATCAAACACAGAAATTATGTTTGCAAATTGGTTTTGTTAAAATTTTAAAATAAATTTAGATAAAATTTTCAAAGTAAATTTAGATAAATTTTTCAGAATAAATTTTCATAAAATATATTTAGATAAAATTTTCATAGTAAATTTTCATAAAATTTTCAAAATACTATCTATTCTATATGACGTAATTAATCATTTAGCATCCATAAGACTTCCCTGTTTGAAATAAGGAGGACAAGTTTGCAAAGTCATCATTGTGTCCAGACATCGCATTGTTTCTGAAATGATACTCAATTGTTGGAATGGACTGTATTGTCAGTGTCATTATTTAAAATGAACTTTTGTCAATATTCATACGACTGCTATCCAAGGGCCTTAAAAACTTAAACTTAAACTAAAAAGTGAAATCGCCTAAAATGGACCAATGGAAAGGCCACACTTGGGAAATTTTTGTAGTTTTAAGTTATCATGACTAAATTAAGGCCCCAGACTACAAGTCAAGCAGGTCTTTAATTTCTAGTGGGTATGTAGTACATACTCTGTACACTGTAGTCTACTGCATCCATCGAACCTCGTGGGTTTTCTCCGGGTCCTCTGGTTTCCTCCCACTGCTAAAGACCCCTACGCACAAGCGAATTATTGAAATAAAATTTAACCATATGTTAGTCCCGAAATGAACTAGTTTGCGTCGAGTGGACGTTAAAACACATTTCTCTCTCTCTTTTTGTTGTGATAAATTTTTTATAATTGTGATTTATTTAATTTTTTTCAGGCATATGTAGAATTTATAAAGAGTATGGGTGGTTTATGGTTGGAGAGGAATATTACTGTGTTTTTAAATCATATATTTGAGCTGGTCGCCAATCCAAAAGCTACACCTACTCATGTTGATGCTGTGTACGCACGGAAGTGTGTGCTTTTCATCTTGAGATCAATCATAGGGGGCATGCTGGGGGAAAAGGCACAAATTGCTGCGGCTAAGGAGATTTGTCAGACCATCGTTAAACAAATGAATACAGTCGGTAAGAGACATTGATTGAATTATGAATAGGTCTATGTCACACATTTGTAGTCTAGTCGCCATTATCGTCTATAGAGAGAACTTAGTTGAGTGAGGTCATTTTTGATTAGATCTTAATACAGTGATTTCAAACACATTAGTTTTACTGTTGAATTACTGATACAGACATTTCTATATTGATAGTTCTGTATGTAACATGTCACGATTCATGTAAAATGGGGGTGGTGGATGGCCGATTGGTTAGCACGTGTGTGCTGTATCGTTGAGTCAACTGGCATGGTTTTGATTCCTCGGTTGTACGTGGCAAGGAGTAGGGTCGCCTGTCGAACCCCATGGGTTTTCTCCAGGGTCCTCCGGTTTCCTCCCACTGCTAAAGACCCCTATGTGCAAGCGAATTATTGAAATAAAATTGAACCATATGTTAGTTTTGAAATGACCTATTTCGTGTCTAGTGGACGTTAAACTCAATTTCCCTCCCTCCCTCATGTAAAATGAACTTTTCAAGATGGATATATGGAGGAATCGTCGCGAATATAATTGAATGAAAACTTTTGTAGGTGGACATATTGTTTAGAAATTGATTTCCAATAGAGCTTTACGTTCAATTGTCGTGAATCACATAGACGGTAAACGTTTGTAGTTGGACATAATGAGATTACGCATATTATCTACAAATTAATTTACTGTCAAGTTTTAGATACAAATCGTGAGTGACATAGAATGAAAACATGCTGGTACACATATTAAGACATAGATATTTAAGATATTTCTTTCACCTATTTCAAGGAAATAATACAATCATAAAATATGATTGATGGTTTAAAGATAGAGAGCGAGACATTAAGTAATTGAAAAAACACAACACAACTTTATTAAGTATTGTAATCATAACTCCAATTTGTCTTTGATTTTTACATTTAAACAGAATAGTATTTCTTGTCTTTGTTGTGGCTTCTAAATTTTTATACTTAAATGCTTACTCCCAGGTTTTTGTATCATATTATCGTTTTTACCCTGTCCTTGATAACGACAAGAGGACACTTGTTGAAACGTTGCACTATTAAAGTTGCTAGTGATTGTTATCCATAAAGTTGTGTTTTTTCAATGTTAGTCCTATCACTAAATGCCTTATAAACAATACAGTAAGTAATATATTGATAGTGTACGAGGACATTAGCCTGAGTGTTGTATCAATATATTATGCAAGGTCTTGCTGTAGACCATTAAACTTAAATTGCAGATACACTGTCCCGCATATGCATTTGTATAAAATCTTGCCATTATTTTGTTTAAATAATGTACAATCAGCATTTTGTCGGTACTGCTATTTGAGTATATGTGAAAAACAGTAACAACAACTTAATGATGGCCAATCAGTGACATCCCACTTATTATCTAAATGGGTTAGCATACCATGCCTCCATAACACTCACATCTTGATGTTGCTTAAAGATAAAGATTTAATTTCTATGTTGATTGTGTTTTAGGTGAAGCTACAGCTGATGCTGCAGATGGTAAAACAGCTAATGCTGATCTCACGGCTAGTCAGCACGTACTGGTCTGCGCTTTACATGAATTAGGTTGTCTCGTATTAAGATTGTGTAGTTCTGCTGGTCCTTTAGTTGCGGAACCAGCCACAGGTAATTAACATAATTTACATTTATTCATGGGACCGACAATTTTTTTCTATAATCCTTTAGAGATATGATTTTGCTTGGAGTTTCATTTATTGAGAGGGCATTGGCCAAGAAGAAACTTCTTGGTTCTTACTGTTGTGTTTCCTGGCTACTTATCTTTAAATTGTCCAAACTGATTTTTCACCACCTGAATTTGATATTAGGTTAGAAGTTGAATTCAAAGATACTTTATACATCACAACTTTAATTCTGGAATTCTGGAATGTAAATAACCGAACCCTGATTCTAATTCTGACCATTCCTACATTTTGTTTGGTTTAAAAAATCAATAGGATATTCCATACCAGCCTTATATGGTAATTATTTTCAAGACTGTGTCATTGGCATGTCATTTCCAGCAGACAAGAGTTGGAGATGTCACATTATAAGAAATCAAACAAATTCAACATTTTCTGTTGAACTGGATGAAGTTTAACATCTTTGATTGAAATCAAAATATAATAAAACATTGAATTGTTATTTTGATTAGTGATGAGATACGCTCCATGCAATTAAATTTTTGTTCATAAAAGCAGAAAATGGTTTGCTTTCCAGTTTTAATTAAAATCTCAACTTTAGCTTAAACATACATTATGCAAGAGCTAAATCTGTCTATTGCAGGTCCTTTTTTAGGCCTGAAATGTTATATAAACTATTAATTAGACATTTATTAACTAAACAAGACCATAATTAACTCATGATGGCATCGGATACTTGAGATTTTAACTAGGTTAGAAAGGTTTGCCATTTAAAAATGGGAAAGCGCGACTAAGACTCGAATATAACAGCGCCCTGGTTACTT
The DNA here is from genome assembly GCF_932274485.2 of Patella vulgata. Lineage (NCBI taxonomy): Eukaryota > Metazoa > Mollusca > Gastropoda > Patellidae > Patella > Patella vulgata. The sequence continues at coordinate 11,635,866 of NC_065883.2, forward strand.
ACCACAATGCACACATCTTGTCAAAACTACCAAAAGTGGTAACTTGGCTCAGAATTGGTTAATTTGAATGAAATTTTCAATATTTTCATCTTACATTATCTATTTTTGAGCCATTATAGCAAGAATGGTTAGCTCTTTATCTAAATCTTACATAATGTCTCTTTAAACTACAGACCTAAAATTTTTAATGTGGACGGATATTTACTGCTTTTTTAAATCAATTTAATATGATTCAGAAATTTTGTTGGTTTTCTTTTAAATAATCAATTAAAACCATCTTTTACAGGAATCATAGAACCGGTGGTGTCTGTATTAATCCATCCAAGTCATGCTGCCCGTCTAGCAGCTTCATGGTGTCTGGGTAGTATAGCTGTAGCACTACCATCACAGTTGTCACCTTTGCTAGACAGATGTATGGAGAGAATGGAGAAGTTAAAATCATCACCAGAAGCTGTATCTGGTTATAGTAGTGCTCTAGCTGCTTTACTAGGCGGTGTTCATCAATGTCCACTTGGTATACCACATGCCAAGGGAAAGGTAAAAACAGAATTGTATCATTCGTGCTTGCAAGTTGGAAATTTAATGTTTGGATCTTGGGGTGTTACACTAAACTTGTGGGTGAAAGTGAAAAACAACCGTTCTCCATATAAGAATTCCAATCTGTATTACTCAAAAGGCAGAAGAACTACAACATAAGGGCAATAACTTATATCCACTTAAACATAGGTTTATGACATTACTAAGTTGAGTTTCAGAAAGATCTGTACTGCTGTCAATGTAATCAAACCATGGCCATTATGAAAATCAGACTTTTCTTTGAAATGGCCACAAAGCTGAAATTCTTGCCGATGAAAGTGGGGAAAATAATTCAAAAACAATTGTTTCCTCTTCTTTTTCAAAAGTTTTTAGTTCTGCAATTTTAAGTTTTTAAATTTTAAACAAACAAATTGTTTAAGGACCTCGAATGATTATTTATTGATAAAGACCTTTGAGAAATAAAGATCATTTCGGTTTGACCTCAAAGTCAAATAAAATTTATAATAGAAAGTGTATGAATACGACACTAAGATCAAGATGTCAAAGTGAATTAAGACACTAATTAAAATATTGTCTTTTTTTTTCAGTTAATATTTGCGATAGCTGAAGAACTACTTCGTACAGCTTCTCAGAACAGTCGTCTGTCCCTACAGAGAACACAATCAGGCTGGTTATTGTTAGGAGCATTGATGACTTTAGGTTAGTTATCTACCATTATAGTCATTTAGAGTAACGATATGTCAAATCTTTGCATACTGATCAAATATAATATGTTTAATGGTCGAGGGGTTGGGGGCGAATGGTTAGCGTGTGCACCTTGTATCATAAGGCTTGTCATTGAGTCAACTGGCGTGGTTTTGATTCCCCGGTTGTACATGACAAAGAGTAAGGTTTCCTGTCCAACATCATGAGTTTTCTTCGGGTCCTTCGGTTTCCGCTTACTGCTAAAGACCCCAACGTACAAGTGAATTGAAATAAAATTGAACCATATGTTAGTCCCAAAATGAGCTGGTTTGTGTCGAGTGGACGTTAAACCCCATATCTCTCTCTCTTTAATGATAATGAGCGAAACATTAAGTAACATATTGATACTTCACAATATAATGGTAGGCGAACATTAAAGGATATGGTCACATTTGTATTTTAAGACCATTTAAAGCTTGCTTTCTCAGATAAGCGTTTGAAAAACACATTACAGTTAGTCAGTCACCACAATAACGTTTGTTTACATTTAACGATGTTATAGAGAGATAAAAACAAGGGATATTATTTGAGAGTGTTTTATATAATAAAGCTTAAAAGTTTTAGATCTTCTAAATAAATACTAAGCAATTACTATTATTATTCACAGCAAAATATTCTGACTGGCATTAAGCTTATTGCTACTTTAAAAAAAAACCTGTTAGAAATCAATATTATTCATTGCGTAATAGTAGAGATAAGGATTAATAGTTTAGATACATATTTGTATCAGAGATTAAGATTAGAATGTCTTTGTTAATATTAAAAATCAAATAAGTTTAAATTTCTTTGAAATTACCAGTTCTGTATGAGCACAATTGAGTATTTTCATTAATTAAAATCTAAATGTTTCTTTTAAAAGATTAAGCCATTAAATTATTTCTATCTGAGATAAATATTGGATGTTTTTGTTGATATGTGATTAGATTTCAATGAAATGGTTTAATACTGTTCAATAATTTATGGATTTTAAGATTGAAATTGCTTTTGATAATGAATTTATTATCCCACATTATCCCTTCTGTCTCAGAGCCACGGTGGCTAAGTGGGTAAGACACTGGCTCACTAACCTTGAGGTCTGGTGTTCGATCCCTGCATTGGCCTAGAAAGTTCATTGGGTTTTTCCGACGTGGTTTCCCCTTGTCAGTGGTGCAGGACGGAGGGCCTGACAAGGACAGCTGTCTAGTCATTCAGATGGGACGAAAAACCGAGGTCCCCTGTATACATTCGCATGCACGTAAAAAATCCCTTGGCAGTTGGAATTCGATATAAGAGTAGGCCATTTTGCTGCTGCCCGGACAAAATTTCTCTCATACCATAACACACTGTATGGAATATGCCCGTCTTCATTAGCACAGGTGGAGAAGAACAGTAGGACGTTAAACCCCATTTCATCTCATTTCATTTCCCCTTCTGTCTCGGTATTGTTCCCAGTGTATATCTAATAGAGCATTAAAGCTATGCTACCTTGATGATATTTTGTACACACAACTTGTTATCCATTCAGTTGGACTTGATAATGGTTGTCTCTTGCAATGTCTATGTAGTTTGTCTTGTCCACAGGTTTGTCTGTCAGTTTTATTTTGTATCTAGTGCGGTCGTCCTGCTTTTGTCTTACTATTATAGTAGTTGTGCCTTTTGCTATGGAACAAATTTAATTAATTTGTTCAGGATTGTGGAATATTGATGTCTACATTGTTTTACAGCACAGTGTATGATTTTATGATATGTTACCCAATAATTGTGATATGCTATATATTACCCATTTTTTTAAAAAAAAATTTTAAAAACAATAATTTTATTCAGGTTGTCTGAATGGGATTTGGGAACAGGCTTAGCCTATGTAAAACCCCTCTCCCAATAATTGTGATATGCTATATGTTACCCAATAATTGTGATATGCTATATGTTACCCAATAGTTGTGATGTACTAAATGTTACCCAATAATTGTGATATGCTATATGTTACGCTATAATTGTGAAATTTTATATTGATTTTAGGTACCCCTGTGATACGAAATCATTTACCAAGAATGTTATTGCTGTGGCGTAATGCATTCCCTCGATCAACACGTGAACTTGAATCTGAGAAAGTACGAGGAGATGCCTTCACCTGGCAAGTGACGTTAGAGGGTCGAGCAGGAGCATTAGGAGGTTTGTTTGTTGTTATCCATTATATAGCATTGATTCAGTCATCTGTCTAGTTATTCAGATGAGATGAAAATCTTCATCTGTCTAGTTATTCGGATGAGATAAAAAATTTGGGTCCTGTATACACTTTGGTGTACACTTAAAAGTACCTTGCAAGGCATATGCCCGTCTTCTTTAGCCTGGTTAGTGCAGAAAAACTGGACGTTAAAACCTATTCTATTTACATACTTTCATTTGTTGATTCTTGAAGGGGGTTGGTTGGCCGAATGGTTAGCACGTGCGTGCTGTATCATAAGGCCTGTCATTGAGTCAACTGGCATGGTTTCGAATCCCTGGTTGTACGTGACAAGGAGTACTGTCGCCTGTCCAGCCTTGTGGGTTTTTTCCGGATACTCCAGTTTCCTCCCACTGCTAAAGACCCCTACGCACAAGCAAATTATTGAAATAAATTAAACCATATGTTAGTCCCAAAATAACCTAGTTTGTGTCTAGTGGATGTTAAACTCTCTATCTCTCACTGACACTCGATTTCAAATCAGCTATAAACATAGGATAGACAAAGTAATTTATTGAATTTCTATATAAAAGAGATCAATATTAATATCAATACCATTTACAGTGTCTGAGATTATTAATATTAATTCTATATTTATTTACTTCAGCCATGCAGAGTTTCCTGTTACATTGTCGTGAATTAGTGACTGAAGATGTTATCCGTCGTTTATTAGCTCCATTAGATTGTGCTCTATTGATGTTATCACAGTAAGTATTAGTCTCATATTGTAATCTAGTCATTAATTGAATTCATTTGTAACTGGTTGTAATTGAGAACAAATTTGTATTGAATTTAGTTGTAATTGGCAACAAATGTAATTGGCAACACACATTTGTATGGAATTCAGCTGTAAGAGGTTGTAATTGGGAACAAATCTGTATGGAATTCAGTTGTAACAGTTTGAAATTCAGAACAAATCTGTATTGAATTCATTTGTAACTGGTTGTAATTGGGAACAATTGTATTGAATTTAGTAGTAAAAAGTTCTGATTGGGAACTAGTTTGTATTGAATGAATGAATGAATGAAATTGTATTAAACTGTATGTCAACATCAAAAAGGTTATATTGAAGCAAAACAAATTTGTTGACTATTTGAAAACATCAATATTTTGATTTAAATGTAAAAACTATTTATTTATATGATTATTATTATTAATGAATGACTTATTTTATACAAGTTGCCAAGTGCTATTATTAATGAATGACTTGTTTTATACAAGTTGCCAAGTGTTATTATTAATGAATGACTTATTTTATACAAGTTGCCAAGTGTTATTATTAATGAATGACTTGTTTTATACAAGTTGCCAAGTGTTATTAGTAATGAATGACTTGTTTTATACAGGTTGCCAAGTGTTATTATTAATGAATGACTTGTTTTATACAGGTTGCCAAGTGTTATTATTAATGAATGACTTGTTTTATACAGATTGCCAAGTGTTATTAAGTTATATGGAAGTCATCTAAAGGCTAGTACAGCTATGGTTAGATTACGATTATATGATGTTCTTACTTTATTACCACCAGAATCATTTGACGGTAAGTAATCACTAACTTTATTACCACCAGAATGATTTGATAGTAAGTAATAACTACCTTTATTACCACCAGAATCATTTGATAGTAAGTAATAAATAACTTTATTACCACCAGAATTATTTGATGGTAAGTAATCACTAACTTTATTACCACCGGAATCATTTGATGGTAAGTAATCAATAACTTTATTACCACCAGAATTATTTGATGGTAAGTAATCACAATAACTTTATTACCATTAGAATCATTTGATGGTAAGTAATCAATAACTTTATTACCACCAGAATTATTTGATGGTAAGTAATCACAATAACTTTATTATCATTAGAATCATTTGATGGTAAGTAATAAATAACTTTATTACCATTAGAATCAATTGATGGTAAGTAATCAATAACTTTATTACCACCAGAATTATTTGATGGTAAGTAATCACAATAACTTTATTATCATTAGAATCATTTGATGGTAAGTAATAAATAACTTTATTACCATTAGAATCAATTGATGGTAAGTAATCACTAACTTTATTACCACCAGAATCATTTGATGGTAAGTAATCAATAACTTTATAACCACCAGAATTATTTGATGGTAAGTAATCACTAATTTTATTACCACAGTAGCACGTTGGTATTCGAAGAAGAGTGGATGGAAACACTGCTACAAGGCAAAATTCTCCACCTCACATTGCACACGTGACCATTGAAATAAACATACCATGTGTTAGTTTTTAAATGACCGAAGTATTGTGTTGACGAGACAATAAACCACATTCCATTTATTATTCACCAGTGGTTGACCCGAGTTACCCCTATACACCAAATTTCAGCCTCGGGACAGCACTGGTGTATACGTAGCTCCCAACCCTGAACAGAGTATAGATATGACTATCACACATCGCAAACAAATTTTTTAATTAATCATTTCTTTTGTTATAGCTATGTATCCTAGTCTGCTCCGAGAACTTGTGGGAGAATTTACGTTAACGGATAACCCAGCAAACACAACTACGTCAATGCTACGTTCAATGTGTCACGTTGATGATAGTGTTATACTTGGATCGTGGTTACAGGAAACGGATCACAAGGCCATCGAGGACCAGGTATTATTGGATCTGTATTTCAGCATGTCTTTAACCTCTTGTATTATTATTGGTTAATAGTTTTATTTCAATTAACGTGGCTAATGATTCGATTACTGGGTGCTTATAATTAGTTCCATATTTATAGCTACAGAGATATACCTTGTTCTAAGTCCTAGAAAAGTAGAGATATTGGAAAGAATGCACTCACATTATTGTTTTAAATTTAAATATACTCTGAGGTTTTTAAAAAAATATCATGCCATAATAGTTTAAAAATAAAGACGTCAACAAAAAGAATAGGAATACATGCAAATAACCATCAGTGGCTTAAAGATACATTATGGGAGATAAGATAAAGAGATGGCAGTTCTCGCTATTATAGTTAAAAACTAGATAGTGTAAAGGTATTTTGCTGAAAATTTCAGTCAAATTGATCCACTATGAGCCGAGAAAGAAGCGTGTGAAATTTTTGCATAGTCTCGGTCATCATTACTAAAATCATTAATATAAACAGCATAGTCTCGATTATCCACTTTTTCTGATTTAATTATCAACGGCCGTTAGTGGCATATAGGAATCTAATCCAGCCAACATCGAAGGCTAGCCTTGACATCTAGAGTTTATTATGGTCTGGATAAGTTAATTAATGTCTAATTGATAATTTAGATAACATTTCAGGCCAAAAGAAAGACTTGTAATAAGCAGATTTTGCTCTTGCATAATGTATGTTTAAAATAAATTATCTCTTGTCTATGCAGGTATTTGCTGGATTAGTATTTTGAAAATCCAGCTATGTACAAGTTATGGCATGATGTTATGAGTATCTTAAGACTCTAACCATAATTCCAAATTCTAATTTTTCTGGGATTTTTGAGTTATAATTAAAATTTGAACTAGGACAATTTAGACAGATCAATTATTATATGCATCGTTCAAAGTTAATAATAGAAAATAGATTTTTTCGAGAATATTATTAGATTTATTTCAAGTTCTAGGAAGAATTGAATATTTGGTAATCCTTATTCTTCTGAATTAAGTGTATCAAATATTTCAGTCTCATTTCAAAGTGATATTTTTTTTCCCACTTTTTTGGTCCATTTATATACTACTTGCCCAATTTTCTTTTTATGATCGACTGGTCATCTCCCGTTGGTCAGCCAAATCATCAATTCTTTAAAATTGTTCTAAATTTAAACACTGTGGTTGGACAGTTATTGGCATACAACATCAAATTGTTAAAATAAATTCTAAATTTTAACACTATGGCTGGACATTTGTTGGCATACAATATCAAATCGTTAAAAATTGTTCTAAATTTTAACACTCTGTCTGGACATTTGTTAGCGTACAGCACCAAATTGTTAAAAATTGTTCTAAATTTTAACACTCTGTCTGGACATTTGTTAGCGTACAGCACCAAATTGTTAAAAATTGTTCTAAATTGAAACACTGCAGGCTGTTTTGCCCATACAGTTAGGCTACATTAATATCACCCATAAAAGTACAATTATGGACAAGAGATTGATGAGGTTAGATGATTATTGATGAAGAATTCGTTGATCATGGAATAGATAAAGAGGCATGTAAAATAAGACCATACTGTATGCTTTTCTCTTCTGTCGCTTTCATTCAAAATATAATTCTAAGATGTTGAAATTAATACAAACTTGAATTATTTCAAGAAAGTAAAATTGTTAATTGACTGGTTGAGAAATAACGTAGATTGGTTTGTGCATACATTGTTTTAAAATGTCTGATTATAGATTGAACCAAATCGTAGGGTGGATAAAGAAGTTGTAAGTATTACGGAATGAACAACAAAATAGATATCATTTTTGATTGTATTGCGGCTATGTTAAGATTTGCCATCTTCACAATGTAATTGTATGACAAACTTTGGATACCTTGGCTGAATTAGCTGACTTAAGATCTTGATAGCTGATATTATTGTACACTTGGATGAAAAGAATTTAAACAGATTTAAGGTATACATCTAGTGATCCACAGCTGATATTATGGTACACTTGAATAGAAATAATTCAGATAATATTAAAAAAAGGTTTGGTCACAAGTCTAGTTCTCTGGGTATAATGATTTGTAAGATGTAACATGGTGCAATTAATAAGCTGCATTCAGATCAAATTTTGCCAACCAGTCAATAATTCACCTACTGGTAAAACAGTTTATTCAAGGAATATAACTGTTTTTAGCATTATCCCAATTTATAAATTTTTAGGTATATAACTGTATTTACTCTATTTTAAAGTTAAATTCTTTAAAATCATAATCTTATGGCATTATGTGAAAACTGACATTTGTCTGAAACGAGAGCCCAGATTCACAATATTTCAGCTAACATAGTCAAGGTATCTGAAGTTTGTTATAAACCATAATATTGTGAAGATGAGAATTGCATGTTTTTGATCCCATTTCCATTTACTCTAATGTTTGCCAGCATTACTTGAATTTTGAAACAAATTTACAACCAATGAAAAACATGTAGCACTAATCTGTAGAGCCGTATATTTAATTCCTTCAAAGGTTTTTGGATGTTAGTATCTTAGAATTCTTGGTAATGTATAATGTACACAAAGCTCTGAAATGAGACTGAAATTTTATGTAATCTTTATTTTTTTCCAGTGAATTGAAGTGACGTTTCTTGTCTTTAATTGCTTTGTTAATTTTTTTTTCTTTCTTTCTTAATTTAAAACTTTTCCTAATTTCGAAATTTCATAAATAAAACTAAACAAATATTTCAAGTTGACCTGAGAGGTGGTCTTGAGATGCATTTTGTAACACTAAAACTAACAATGAAGATACATTTCGTTCTTGCACAGTCTTTTGCTAAATGTGTGATTTTTACGTATTAACAGGAGTATGAAGCATGCCATTACTCAATTTAAGTCATTTTACCTTGGTTCATAAAACAGAGAATTATTGTTACCTCCTGCTGTCGAGAAACTGTTGATAAATTAGAACGAAGTTAAGATTTTCTTTGAGCCCTTACCTACTATGTCGCAAGAAACTTATCAGCAATTAGAACAGAGCTTATGGAAAAACTTAAATCTTCTAAAATTATTTATAGGTAGTAATCCTAAAATGTGACAAAACTGTATTCATAGTATGTAACCAGTTGATAAGACGCCACTGCACGAAACACAGCCTGGATTTATCCTTTATACCTCTAAACAGTCTTGTCAGGTTCTTTTCTTGAGAAAAACTACATACACCTTCCTACCCCTAACCATATCACAGGGTTTCAATCTCGACTGCATTGTACTTGGTATTCTGCCACCCAAATATTGTACTTTTAGTAAGGGGCTACGTCGTCGCAGTCTTGGAGTATGTCCTCTTAACATCAATTTGATTTTAAAAATGTTGGCTCACAAATTCTACCAAATGCTGATTGTAAATTGTTTTTTAGAGGGTAAGATTTTAGTGTTTTCAAGACCAATGTTTAATAATGATACTGTCGAGAATGAGGTGAAAGAAAAACAAAACGTTACATAAATATTCTGTCTGTCTATTTTCAGTTACAACCAAACAGTGCATCTGGTTCAGGAGCTTTAGAACATGATTCACAGTCATTATACGCAAAATGTCCTGCTGTAAGTATTAATACTTGACCCTTGAGATATTTAAAAGTCGGGGATCACGGTGGCTTAGTGGGTAAGGCGCTGGCTCGCTAGCCTGGAGGTTGGGTGTTCGATCCCTGCATTGGCCGAGAAAGTTCATCCCGATTTTCCGGCGTGGTTCCCCCTTGTCAGGGATGCAGGACGGAGGGCCTGACAAAGACAGCTGTCTAGTCATTCGGATGAGACAAAAAACCGAGGTCCCGTGTACACATTGGCGTGCACGTAAAAGATCCCTTGACAGTTGGAATTCGATATAAGAGTAGGCTGTAGTGCCGCTGTCCGGGCAAAATTTCCCTCATAGCACACTGTATGGCGTATGCCCGTCTTCATTAGCCCAGTTCGGAGCAAAACAGTAGGACGTTAAACCCCATTTCATTTCATTTCATTTCATATTTAAAAGTCAATCAATTAGCCAGTTAATTTTGGACCCGGAACTGGTCGCTAACACTACTCATCTTGTTCTTGGGGTGACGCTCTTAGAAAAAGCCTAAGGCTCTGTCAATTCAAGTCTGATCGACATGAAAATTGGCAAGCTTCTTTGAACAATTCTACATTGATTTGGCGAATTAGATTTTTGAATTTCATCCAACAATATGGTCAACTCCTTATTTTTCGGAAAGACCTTTTAAAATTTTACTTCCTATATCGTGATGAGAAAAAATACATTCATTGAAGCATGACATTTAAAAACAAAAAGTACTTGGTTGCTCATCTCAAAAACTTTCAGTTCAAAATTTAAGTGTGAAATTTTAAGGGGGGTAGTGAATGGTTGAAGCATAAGATTTGCATCATAAGGTCTGTCATTGAGTCACGTGGCTTGGTTTCAATACACCACTTGTGCGTGACATGGAGTAGGGTCACCTGTCCAACCTCGTGGGTTTTCTCTTTGTCCTCTGGTTTCCTTCCGGTTTGCTCAAGACCCCTACGCGCAAGCGAATAATTGAAATAGAATTGAACCATATGTTAGTTCCGAAATGACCTAGTTTGTGTCGAGTGGATGTTAAGCTCTCTCTCTCTCTCTCTCTCTCTCTCTCTCTCTCTCTCTCTCTCTCTCTGAAAAACCGAGGTCCCGTGTACACATTGGCGTGCACGTAAAAGATCCCTTGGCAGTTGGAATTCGATATAAGAGTAGGCCGTAGCACCGCTGTCCGGGCAAAATTTCCCTCATAGCACACTGTATGGCGTATGCCCGTCTTCATTAGGCCAGTTTAGGAGCAGAACAGTAAGACGTTAAACCCCATTTCATTTCATTTCGTTCCATAGCTTCATATTTCCCGCATCAAAGGGAAGTAACCTTTTGGAAGGATTGTCTGTGAACCAGAATATTCTTTTTGTATGGTCTTATTAAAACATTTGATAATCATGTGTTTTATTTGTGTTTCAGGGAGAACCTATACCTGGTCCCTTACCACTAGGTGTCGCTGTTATTGACAGTTCCGTGAAATTATATGGTTTAATATTTCCCCGTGTAGCGTTTAAACACCGTCTACAGATGTTACAACATTTCAATGAGTGTATAAAACAAGCTAAGTCTGTCCGACAACAGGCCGTACAGATGAACATCTTCTCAGCTGTTTTATGTGCTCTTAAGGTAACACTTTATTAATTTTTTTCCTGTTATTTAAGACAAAATATATTATTATTATTATTATGGTGTATATTTTGCCGAGGTGACAAAAGGGCGTAATCATTGGGAAGGTACGACAAACAGGGGTCATGGGTGCTATTTATTAAATGGCATCAGAGATCACTTTGCTGTTTTGATTCTCCAGGAAAATATGTAGGTAATTCTTTCACTAAGTCTATGAATTATGGCCCTCGATGACTTAAACAATTAATGTTGGTTAAAGTTATCGTCCAATTGATTTGAAATTTATATATTAGGCCAAAAAAGGGCTGTTATTTTAATGATTGCCGATAATTGCTGTACCTTGTAATTACATCCATTTCCTACAAAAGAATAAAAATGTGACAACCTTTATTGATTACTTCGATGACTTAGCTTTTGTGTGTGTGTATATGTGTTTCTGCCTGGCAACCTATTTTTACTGAATGCTTGTATTATTATTTACAGAGTTTATCAGAAAATAAGGCTAATCTAGGACCAGATGATGTGAAAAAAGCTGCCTTTTCTCTTATTATGGTAAGTTTTGTTTTAAATTTAATAGAAATTTTGGTCTGTCTGAAAGAAATAATAAACATAAACATTTCTAGAAAACATAGATTTTGTTTATTTTTGTATCTGAATAATCAGCAATTGCCATTTTATGCCTGTTTCTCCTGGACAATGCTAACTAATGAGGCTGAAACCTTTGATCTCCGAGTCATATTGTCAAGTGTCTACCCTGGAGGTGAGTTTGCTAATTAGGTGTTCTATGTCTATTTTTCAGGGAGCTTTAAGCAACTCTAATCCTATTTTGCGTTGTGCATCCGGTGAGGCTTTAGGTAGAATGGCTCAAGTTGTAGGTGATAGTAGGTTTATAGCTGAAATGGCACAATATAGTTTTGACAAGTAAGAATATATATTTTTTTTAAAGTTATCGATAAGAAATTAATTGTTAGAATCGTTGATCATATTGACAGATGAGAGTTGTATACAATCAGTTGGGGGATTGGATGGCCGAATGGTTAGCACGTGCACGCTATATCATAAGGTCTGTCATTGAGTCAACTGGCGTGGTTTCGATTCAACGGTTGTATGTGACAAGGAGTAGGGTCGCCTGTCCAACCTTGTGGGTTTTCACCAGGTCCTCCGGTTTCCTACCATTTCTGAAGATCCCTACGCGCCTGCGAATTATTAAAATAAAATTGAACCATATGTTAGTCCCAAAATGACCTAATTTTTGTCGAGTGGACGTTAAAACCCATTTCTCTCTCTATATATAAAATCAGTTATTGTTCGATTAGAATATTTTTACAATTATCACCAAATGTGTCGTTGAAATTCGAGGAAGAGCAGGTGGAAACGCTGCTTATCAAGCAAAATGTCACTCAGAGATGCCATTCTTTATTATCATCAGCCACGTTGGCTAAGTGAGTAAAATGCTGGCTCACTAGTCTGGAGGTCGCGGGTTCACTCACGGTGATGGGACAAAAAAACGAGGTCTTGTGTACACATTGACGTGCATGTAAAAGATCCCTTGGCAGTTGGAAATCTATATATGAGTAGGCCGTAGCGACACTGTCCCAGCAAAATTTCCCTCGTAGCACACTGTAAGGTGTATGCCCGTCTTAATTAGCCCAGTCGGAGTAGGATGTTAAACCTCATTTCATTTCATTTCTTTATTAGCAGAAAAGTAGGACGTAAAAAACCCATTTCATGTTGTAATTGTTATGTTTCAGATTAAAGTCTGCTAGAGATGTTGTGAGTAGAACTGGTCATTCTCTAGCGTTGGGTTGTTTACATCGGTATGTTGGAGGTATGGGATCAGGTCAACATCTGAATACAAGTGTCAGCATATTACTCGCTCTAGCTAAAGATTTTAACTCTCCCGTTGTACAGGTAATTATAATAATCTTATTCAAATATTTAAGGGAGAGGGGTTGTTGGTGGTGGGTGTTGGTGGTGATGGGGGGGGGTGTCCAGGTATTTTAGTCACAAAATTTTGTCTTTCTCACTAGAACTTACATATGGAATAACAATTACTGGATTATGAAGCTAATCATAACTTTTGGGTAAAACTATCGGTTTTTTTTTAAATCTAGAGTACCATCATCAAAACAAGGGGAAACCACCCCGAAAAATCTTGATGCACTTTCTCAGCCAACACTGGGAGCGAACCTGTGATCTCCACGCTAGCTGGCCAGCGTTTTACTCACTTAAGTACCATGGCTCCTACCAGGTTCTCAAGATTTTTAAATGAAAGCCATGATTCATTGTAAACCATTACAAATATGAAAATGAAGTTTCCATGATTGATAACAATGCATTGTATGTTTTAAAATATGTCTGACTAATCTTATTTTGTATTGATATTGCAGGTGTGGGCAATACATGCGTTGGCTTTGATAGCTGATTCTGGTGGTCCAATGTTTAGAAGTTACGTGGAACCAACTTTAGCCTTAGTATTACAGTTATTACTGACAGTCACGCCCTCTACCGTGGATGTACATCAATGTCTAGGAAAATGTCTCTCAGCTTTAATCACATCGATTGGTCCAGAATTACAAGGTAAAGATAGTTTTATAATATTTGATAATATTGTTGTGGGTTGGATGGCTGAATGATTAGCACTGGTCTGTCATTGAGTCAACTGGCGTGGTTTCGATTCCCCGGTTGTACGTTACAAGGAGTAGGGTTGCCTGTCCAACCTTGTGGGTTTTCTCCAGGTCCTCCTGTTTCCTCCGACTGCTAAAGACCCCCTATTGAAATAAAATTGAACCATGTGTTTGTCCTGAAATGACCTTGTTTGTAGGAAAAAAGTGGGTGACAACCTTCATTTGTTACGAACGATGTGAAATATTTTGTTAATACATATGCGTGTTTTCCTTTACTGATTTATAGACATCTTTTCTCTTTCAAATTCTTTACCATATTACCTGGCAGTAGGACCTTAAGATCACAGAACATGTCATTATTAGTTATTTCTATGTTACGGTCAAACTCCCAACAGACAAAACAATCTTTTCAACATGCAGCTCCTTTTCTATTTAATTTTCTACTCTTTGACATCAAAGGATCACATGTGATGGCCATCTTCAAGTCATAATTAAGTCCACATCTATTCCGCGAGAACACACAATAAAAGAATCCACATAAACTTAAACGTGCATAAAAAACTTTATGTGAAGTATTAATTGTTTGCACCATATAAATTCTGTTATTGAATGATATTCTTCTCCCTCGTATTTCAAATGTAACCAGTTGGTTTATTACCACACTTATACATGACTAGGAATAGGATCGCTATTATTACTGTGGGAGTTTCCTATGTGTTAGCATGATTTATTGATTCAGTGATATAAAATTATTCTGCAGTAAACAATAGGCCTTTTATTTCCATGTGAATTTCTTCTTGGGTAGTTGCAGAAAAATAGGACATTAAACCCCATTTTATTTGTGATCAGCATGGTTCATTGATTCAATGATATAAATGATTTAAACAATATTTTATTCAATCAATTTACAGAATTTATATGGTAAATTTAGGATACAATAACAAGCTTTATCAGATTATATACTGAATTTGGTTGTATTGTGTTATATTGTTGAATATTATAATTTTTTCTAGGCAATACAGCATCACTAGCTACAGCAAGGTTATATTGTATGGTGTGTTGTGCTATAATGTATGATCATCCTGATTCTCTAGTAGAAGCAGAAGCTATCACTTGTTTACAACAGTTACACATGTTCGCTCCCAGACATGTTAATCTGACTTCACTTGTACCACAACTCTGTGTAAGTTAATCTTTAAACTTTGTACCATAACTCTGTGTAAGTTAATCTTTAAACTTTGTACCACAACTCTATGTAAGTTAGCCTTTAAACTTTGTACTACAATTTGTGTAAGTTACTTTTAAACATTGTACCGTAACTCGTCTAAGTAATTCTTTAAACTCAATTTGTGCATTAAAATTAACAGTATTCATCATTCTGTCTCAGAAATGCTGCAGTCTAGGCAATTTCTCATCCCTACCACAACACAATAAAATTAACCACACATTAGTCTCAAGATAATCAAAGCATTATGTGGATAAATTGTTAAACTCAATTTCAAATTTGACAAGGAAATGTTTGCTTATGAATTTTTATTGGACATTTCCAGGATACATTAATGAGTTCTCACCTTTTATTAAGAAGAGCCGCCGTGGCATGTTTACGACAACTTGTGACTCGTGAAGCAAAAGACATCAGTGAACAAGCTTTAAAATTATCTGGCGAAGGAACAAACGGTAAAAAATGTGAATATATAACAGATAGTGGATTAGAAGGAACGTTATTTGGTATGTTAGATACAGAGATTGATGAACAGTTGGTATCAGACGTACAGGATACAATCGTTAGTTTACTACAGACGCTGGCTACTGCTAATTTATCAAGATGGATTAAACTATTGAAAGATGTCCTCTCGGCTTCTACGGGTAAGTTATAGACGTACCGTTTGATGGCAAATATACGGTAATCAGTCAAATTTTGTAACTTCGCAGAAAAATTGAAAAAAATAACATACCAATGAATTGTTAAATATAAATAAATATAGTGATTTTGTGTCTGTTTTTTTGGATAATTTTTGTGCAGAATTTGTTTTACTTTCAATTTTGTGATAATTGATGTGTTCTTCCATTGTTCTGTAAGAGTAGTTACTGAATTTTTGTCCTGTAAAACATCAGAAATTACTCTTTTTGAGGATTTTGAGTTTTGAAAGAGATGCTCTTGTACGTGACATGAAGTAGGGTCGCCTGTCCAACCTTGTGGGTTTTCTCTGGGTCCTCCAGTTTCCCCCCACTGCTAAAGACCCCTATGCGCAAGCGAATTATTGAAATAAAATTGAACCATATGTTAGTCACGAAATGACCTAGTTTGTGTCAAGTGGACGTTTGTTAAACTCCATTTATCTCTCTCTCTCTCTTCTTCAAAGGTAAGAATTAATATAAATCTTTGAAAAATGTTTTATTTATCAGATACAACAAGCGCAGGTACACAGGACGATGATGGTGGAGCAGGAGATAAAGATGATGATGATGATGAAAATGATGATGCCACATTTACCACTAGTACTGTAGACATCACTCATCCAGCCGTAGCACCAAGATGGCCGACCAGGGTATTCGCTGTGGAATGTTTGATGAAGATAATAATAGCTTGTGAAGAGGAGGATGTTCAATTTGATTTGGCCGGAGCTAAACAGTTAAAGGAAAAAACTGGCAATGGTAAGTAGGCCTAATAAAAGGCATAATTACCAATTAGGGTGAATATGAAGACAGTAATGCTATTCTGCACGCAGAGATCCATCTCCTTCATACTTCGAGAATAGATCTCTGCCCTAAATGACTGCCATACTAAAAATAGGTATACTGTTTTGTAATGCGGTTCTACTCCATTAATAAACTTTTTCAATTTTATTAAATGGAAGCTGAATAACTACTTTAACAAAATTCTCGAAGTATACTTAAAGTTTTCGACTAAAATCGTTGATTTGGGACTTAAAATGTCGGTCAACTAGCTTAATGTCTGTTCTCAAGGTCAACTAGCTATGTGTCTGTTCTCAAGCGGAGTTAACTGTAGACAGACAGCCTAAGTTTTGTATGCAGAAATGCAAAACACTTTGGTTGAATAAAGTTGAAGTTTACCAATAGTACACACAAGTTTGAACTTAAGATACCCTTCACAGATTTTGTCAAACACAAATTATCACACAACGTATTAAAATAAAAAAAGGTTGTCATAATTTGATTATTAAATGACAAAGTCTTTGTATCAGTGTCTACGTTCGCTTTCTTTGTATCAGTGTCTACGTTCTTTGTCTGCATCATTCTATGTCTACTTCCTCACTGGATACTATATCAAACAGCATGTATTAAATGCCTGTTTTATTCCTCCTATTCTCTTCATACTTATAAAAAAAGATGTACAGGACAAAGGAGTAAGTTACATGTAGCCTGTCCAACCTTGTGGGTTTTCTCTGGGTCCTCGATTTCCTTGCACGGCTAAAGACTATCACTCTCTTTCTCTTTCTCTCTCTCTCTCTCTCTCTCTCTCTCTCTCTCATCTCCTCTCTCTCTCTCCACTAGTGTAAATGGGGGAACTTTGAACATTTAACAACTTGACATTTCTAGAGAATAAGACATGGATTATATACAAAATGATTTAATATTGATTTTTAAAGATGGTCTACACATGTATATCTTTTATTGTTACTCTAGACTAATTTCCTATTTATTGTAACCCACTAGACTGATTCTTATTAATAAAATCTTCTTATCTTCTCTTTCAGGAAATTATCTAGCTCTCCATCTGTCGGATCTAATCCGAATGGCGTTTATATCGGCTACATCAGACAGTAATGAACTACGTCTGGCTGGTTTATCGGCTCTTGAGGTTAGTTTCTAGAGTTGATACATTAAGCTATTGATTTACACTTGGATTAAAATAATTTAGAAATAACCGATCTCCGGTACTATCAGTGTACAACAAACAGTATTTTCCAAGCCAGTCAGCTAATTTTCAAAATCAAAATGCACCTTGTTAATCTCTATTGATCAAAAAGGTTGTACTTGACAAGGAGTAGGGTCTTCCGGTTTCCACCCACTGCTAAAGACCCCTACACGCAAGCAAATTATTGAAAAAAAATTGAACCATGTCTTAGTCCTGAAATGACCTAGTTTGTGTCGTGTGGACATTAAACCCCATCCCCCTCTCTCACTATGTATGTATAGTTATTATTACCTGTCGAACATAATGATATATTTGTATGTGGATAGACAATTTAAAAAGTTAGGGTATTTTCATGGATGGGGGTGGTGATATTCGTCATCAATACATGCAACTAGGTAATGATATAAAATATATTAATAAAAATATGAGGATAGTGCTGGTCATATATGTAAGGATAAAAGTAAAATATATATTTCAAAACACTTTAAACATACATTATGCAAGAGCTAAATCTGTCTATTGCACGTCTTTCTTTAGTACTGATATGTTGTCTAGATTATTAATTAGACATTAATTAACTTATCCAGACCATAATCAACTCTTGATGTCATCGCTAGCCTGTGATATTTACTGGATTAGGATCCGATTTGCTACTGAACTTTCATTCATGATTAAATCATGAAATGGATAATCGGGACTATCTTTTCTATCGTACCGACTTTAAAATTCAATCGCTACATTCTCGATTCAGAATGGATCAATTTGACTAAAATTTTCAGCAAATTCCCTTTACATTATCTAGTTTTATAGTGAGAACTTCCAGCTCTTTATCTAATCTCCCATATTGTATCTTTAATGAGAGTCAAATTATATATAATATTTTTTAAGTATTAATTGTATTTTATTTTGTTTAACAGAAAGTAATAACCAGGTTTGCTTCTGTACCTGAACCAGAGTTTCCAGGTCATGTGATATTAGAACAATATCAGGCACAAGTTGGTGCTGCACTACGACCAGCATTTTCACCAGAAACACCATCTGATGTTACTGCTGCTGCTTGTGAGGTACCGTATTCATTTTAATGTTGTTGGGGGGGGGGGATTGCCGAATTGGTAGCACATGCACGCTGTATCATAAGGTCTGCCACTGAGTCAACTGGCAAGGAGTAGGGATCGCCTGTCCAACCTCATGGATTTTCTCCGGGTCCTCCGGTTTCCTCCCACTGCTAAAGACCCCTATTCACAAGCGAATTATTGAAATAAAATTGAACCATATGTTAGTCCCCAAATGACCTAGTTTGTGTCGATTGGACGTTAAACACCATTTCTCTCTCTCTAAAATTATATTTACTTGCTTTTACACATTAAAAATATAAATTCCACTGTATTTATTTTCAAATTCTTGGACATTCTAATATGACAGAGGAGGAGTTATGTCCATGCATCCATCCATTGTTGTGAATAAATAAATTATTTAAAAAATGTGAATATTTCAGGTTTGTAGTACGTGGATAGGAAGTGGTGTGGCTAGAGATTTAAATGATTTACGTCGAGTACATCAACTACTCGTATCATCTCTAGCTAAACTAAATACTGGTAAATCACACACACCTATATATAATGAAAGTGCTTCAACTATGGAGAAGTTGGCTGTGATACGAGCTTGGGCTGAGGTAATATTTTAAAAACATTTATATTCAGAATTATTTTCTGTTAACATCTTCATTGTTTCTAGGGAGGTTGGATGGCCGAATGATTAGCTTTGGTTAGCACGTCCGCGTTGTATCATAAGGTTTGTCATGGAGTCAAATGTTTCAACTGTCATGATTGGTTGATATATTTTTTATGCGGTCGGCACATGCTTTGTACTCCAAAATTCTCCTTTTCACTCGATTGACACTATTTTTGGAATTGAGAGAATTTAATTCATGAACGTTCAATCGAGTATCCCCAAAATCTTACCACATTGCTTGTAATCTAGGAGCCACAATGGTTTATTGAGTATGGAACTGGTTTACTAGACAGAGGTCACAGGTTCATTCTCAGTGTTGGTCGAGAAAGTTCCTCAGGATTTTTCAGTTCGATTTCCCTTGTAAGTGGTGAGGGACGAAGGGTCTGGCAAAGAAACGTGTCAATCGGATGGCATTAAAAATTGAGATCCACCTGTGTACATCTTGGTGTTCATGTAAAAGATCCCTTGTCAGTTCGGATTTCAACGAACAGTAGGAAATACTGCATTCCATGGGAAATTTCCTTGCATGGCGTATAGAACAGTCTTGATTAGCCTTGTTGGTGCAGAAAAGTAGGATGTTATAAACCCCATTTCATTTCATATTTATATATGACAAATTCAAGGTTGCAAGACTAACCCTTGTAGATTATCATTCTAAAGTTTCCAGTTATCTCCCTTATCTTGAATCTTCCATTGGCAGGACTCGTTAGACAATTTTGTCTTGTATTTATGTATTATTAGTGCTTAAAAATTGTACTTTTGCTCAAAAAATTACTGATTGCTGCCCTAAAAGAGGCATGTTGCCTGAAATAACTTCCCTCATACAAAGATTTAAATTTCAATTAAAAAACGTATTTTGTAGGTTTATATCGTTGCTGTAAATAAAGAAAAAGAAAAAACACAGAAACCCAAGTTAAAAACAGAAGATGAAGATGAGTACACAGAATATACCACAGAAAGTCTACTTAGTTTGGTACAACCAGAGTTAGCTGCCCTTAGTAATCATTGGTTTAACGCCCTGAAAGATCATGCTCTATTGGCTTTACCTTCAGGTAATTGTAAAAGATTTTAAATTTCACAGAGGGTTTTGTTGTTCAAGTCATCTACTGCATTACGTTGTCGATTTCGGCAATACTATATACTGGAAAACAACTGGAAAATACCTGAAAACACCATGTTATACTGAATATCGGAAAACACCGAAAAAACACTAAATACCGGAAAACACACTCAATACCGGAAAACACACTCAATAGGTAACAAAGAGCCTGGTTCTCTGTTTGCGGAGAGTTAGGGTTATTGTTAGGACTAGGGTTAGGTTTTTCCGGTGTTTTCCAGAGGACCAGGCTCTGAGTTTCCTATTTAGGATGTTTTCCGGTATTTAGTGTGTTTTCCGGTATTGAGTGTTTTTCCGGTGTTTTCCGGTACTCAGTATAACATGGTGTTTTCCGGGAGTTTTCCGGTGTTTTTCGTTTGTTTTTCGTTTGTTTTTCGGTGTTTTCCGGTATATAGTATAGCCCGTTGATTTCTGTCTACAAGAGGTGGAGAGCAATGGTGGTTGAATGAGGATGGATGTCGCTAGCTCACTAACTAGGATGTCCTGGGTTCGATCCTAGTGCCCCGGTTGTACGTGACAAGGAGTAGGGTCACCTGTCCAACCTCCTGGGTTTTCTCCGGTTTTCTCCCATTGCTAAAAACCCCTACTCGCAAGCGAATGATTGAAATAAAATTGAACCATGTGTTAGTCGTGAAATGACCTAGTTTGTGTCGAGTGGACGTTAAACCCCATTTCTCTCTCTCTCTCTCTCTC
The DNA here is from genome assembly GCF_932274485.2 of Patella vulgata. Taxonomy (NCBI): domain Eukaryota; kingdom Metazoa; phylum Mollusca; class Gastropoda; family Patellidae; genus Patella; species Patella vulgata. The sequence goes on from NC_065883.2 coordinate 11,657,251, forward strand.
TCTCTCTCTCTCTCGATCGATCCTGGTGCTGACTGAGAAAGTTAATCCAGATCCGAAACTATCACATGAAGCATTGCTCGATGTTCCAGAAACAATTAGAAATTGAAATAGAAATTGGACCTTAACCCAGTTCCTCTCACTCTCTTGCTCTCTCCATTAAGGGTAAACATACATTGCCTCAAACATAACACTCAATTCTATGTGTGCAAAGTTTATTATCGAGGCAAAAATTTGAATGCATCGTAACCAGGGGCTTTTACACATTTTGTAAAATGAACAATTTCAGAGAAAACTTTAAAAACGTATGATTATCCAGTAAATATGTTTTGATATTATATTTCAGAATACTCAAGTCAGTTACCACCCGATGGCGGCGCTTTTTATCATCCAGACACAATAGAATCAACCAAACAACATTATAAAAAATCATGGCCTCCGATACTTTATGCTTTATCTCTGTGGTTAAATGAGAATAGTTTTGCGGAACTCAGTGGTAAATTAATTGGAGGGATGGGATCACAAGCTGTCAATCTACAACCAGCTAATGCACCTGCTAATATGAACCCAGAAGAACTTAATCAAGATAAACTTTATCTTATACTTGGTAAGCTGGCACTTCAATTTCCAACTGTTAGGGGATCTTTAATGCACTACCGTGGTCCACATTATGTTTAAATAAAGGCAGCCTACATGGATTCGATATAGTATTGAAATTCATGCGACCCACCCTGTCCACTTCATTCTAAAATTACGAAAGGCTAACACACCAGTTTGGAGTTTGAAAAATCAGTCTCTTTATATTAGTTAGCAATTAAATGGACACTGGTGAATTAGTATGTAATAGAATATATTTAAAAATAAATTATATTATGTTTTATATATATTTTTGTAGGTATTTGTATGGAGTCGTTATGTAGTCCGACATCCAGGTTAGCAGATGATACTGTAGGTCAGTGTCTGAGAGGTTTATATGCACTATTAGATACAAGATGGCCACGACAACAGTTAGCTGAAGATCCGGTACTTTGTAGAGAATTATTAAACGTAATGCACAGGTAATATATTTTCAGTAACTTACATTTTCACAGCCAAATATGGACACAAGAAAATGCCAACACTAAATCCAAAATCAAATTTAATCGCAATCTCTTAGCCACATGAACCAATCACTGTACAGCCGAGATGAGTTCATTGGCGATGCACTACAAATGTCTTATATACAAGTCGTTCTCAGAGACCCAGGTCACATTCCTTGACTTTCAACCCTGGGTCAATTAAGAATTTTTGCTGTCACAAATAAGGCATATGTTTGTCCTCCAATTGGTTTGTTTAATATATTCTAAGGCCTCTGATTAGTTTGTTTGGTATATAATAAGGCCTTTGATTGGTTTGTTATATAATAAGGCCTATTTTTGTGAAGAAAGTCCCTGATGGGTTTATGATTGGTTTGTTTGATATATGATAAGGTCTCTGATTGGTTTGTGAAGAAATTCTCTGATAGGTTTATGATTTTTATACAGGGTTATTTTAACAAGAGATGGTGTAGAATTACATACAATAGCTCTAGATGTTGTTAAACAAGTTGTATTAGCTGCTCAAGAATGTTTAGAAGCTGAAAAAACTGTATTAAAAGGTATGTATTTCTTTTTAATCAAATTCCATAATTACAACTAATTAATTCCTTACGATTAATACAGTAGACGGGTGGAAGATTGGATCTTAGTAATACAGTTTGGAGTTAAAAAGATATACAATTTCAAAAAATATATGTTAGTAGTGCCTTTTGATTTAACATCTGACAAACAGAAGCGTAGAGACAGGTTTCAGAATGATTCCTAACAGTGTTATAGAGAAGCCATATTTGGTGAAGTGGATAAGACGCTGGCTCACTAGCCTGGAGGTCGGGTGTTCGATCCCTGCATTGGCCGAGAAAGTTCTTCCAGAACTACACTGGCACGATTCCAACATGTCAGCTGTCAGTCGTTCGGATGAGATTAAAAAGCGATGTCCTGTGTACACATTGGCGTGCATGTAAAAAATCCCTTGACAGTTGGAATTCGATATAAGAGTAGGCTGTAGTGCCACTGTCCTGGCAAATTTCCCTCATAGCACACTGTATGGCGTATGCTCGTCTTTATTAGCCCAGTTCGGAGCAGAACAGTAGGACATTAAACCCATTTCATTTCATATTTTATAGTACCAGTAGTAAAAGATCTTAACATGAATATTCATGACCTTAGTATTTTTTTATTAATAATGGGTTGGCAGTTGTCTTTTCTACATCAAAATCTATAGCATGTTTATTGGTAATCATTCTTCAGTCGGCTAAATATCGCAGGCTAGCGATGCCATCGAGAGTTTATTATGGTTTGGATAAGTTAATTAATGTCTAATTAATAATTTAGATAACATACCAGGCCTAAAGAAAGACCTGCAATCGGCAGATTTAGCTCATCGTATCATGTACATGTCTTCGGCGCCACAATATCGTTACATTGTTTACGTTATGTTTACAGAAAAGGGTTTACAATCAACAGAGACCAGTACTGATTCTATGAGTATGACCGACAGTATTTACAGTATTGGTGAAGGAAGCGATTCGGGAGATATCTTACCAGAGAAATCCATTGTATTTGCTACGTTGGAGGTTTGTCTGTGTGTGATGGTCCGACAAGTTCCTGCGTTAAATCCGTCGGCACCTACTACCGGGTTCCAGATTCCCACCAATTTAAATAAATTAACTGATGAATCTATTTCACTGATGGGTTCATCTATAACAGTTATGTGTGGTCTTCCAACTCTGTGCACACCTCAAGGTAGGCATTTATCTTCTTTGATAAACATTAAGTAATTGAATATATTAACTCAAGGTACAATTTTTATGGATACACAATTACTAAGTTTATTACTCTGTGTGGCTTTTCTTCTGTGTTGGTTTAGTTGTAAATGGCCCCCTAATCAATGGTGTTCAGATTTCATTGTATTTCATTGTTATTTTTGTTGCATATTCTGTACACCATACACATATTTGTATTATTTCCTTGTCAAAGAGGAGTTGGTTAAACCCCATTAGTGTACACTTAAAAGTACCCTGCATAGTGTATACCTGTCATCATTATCCCAGTTGGTGTAGAAAAGTAGGACGTTCAACCCCATTCTATTTACACACTAGGGGGGTTAGGTGGGCGAATGCTTAACTTTTGTGCGTTGCATCAAGAGGTCTGTCATTGAGTAAGTGGCGTGGTTTCGATTCCCCAGTTGTATGTGACAAGGAGTAGGGTCACCTGTCCAACCTCGTGTGTTTTCTCCAGGTCCTCCAGTTTCCTCCCACTGATAAAGACCCCTGCGTGCAAGTGAATTAGTGAAATAAAATTGAACCATATGTTAGTTCGAAGTCACCTAGTTTGTGTCGAGTGGATGTTAAACCCCATTTTTCGCTTTTATTTCTTTATTATTATCTACTTTTATTTTACAGGAGGTATTTCTATTTTACCCACAATCCTTCATCTAACTGTAAACGCTATGAGAGAGATATGTTCAAGATCATCAGAGCGTAAATTTCCTGTATTTACTAATGCTGTTTTACAAGGTTTACAGTCTCTGTGTACGTCACCTCTCAGTGAAGTTGATGTTGTTCATTCTGAGTGGCAGAATATGATACAGAGTGCTTTAGCTACTATAATACACTATGGAAATCCAGGTAGGTGTATTTATACTGTTTCCAGCATCAAAGAGGTTTATTAAGGGACTTAAGTCCTGGTTAGGGTAATGACAATGGAATGTAATCATTTAAGCTGCACTTACATGATACAACCAATCCATCGGATGCAACATATTGGAGGACTGTTTAGACATTACAATGGTTCTATTCCTTGTATGAATAAAATGGCAGCAATAGACCTCATTGGGTATTGCATCAGTCCACTGGATGAGAATAGAACTGGTCCTATCCTATCAACAAACTGCCAATCCGACCATTTGTCTGATGAGTTGGTCGGATGCAACCGTTGCATAAGGTGGTTGTATGGATTGGTTGTATCATGTAAACGCGGCTTAACAATCTAAAACAAAACGTAAAATTACACTTTATTGCTAATACCAATATTTCCAACTCAAGAAGGCTTCAGACCACTATTCCTTAATAATATGAATAAGTTGGTTTAGTAAAGGAGTATATGACATTAACAATCTAAAACAAAACATAATGGTCAATTACTTTTCAATTACACAATATTTCCAACTAAGACGAGTGTTAATATGGCATCAAAGAAGTAAATGATGTATATTTGACACAGATCCAATGCATGAAAATTTAAAAAAATGGTGTTTTTAATTAATTTAAAGGTACCATAACATGTTAGTCCCAAAATGAGCTAGTTTGTGCTCTGTAGAGCATTCAACCCTAACCTCTACTACTTAACCTTCTGGGACTGTAGATTGTCTGCGATATCACCTCCGTGGAAGTCGACGTAAAATACAACTAACTCACACAAATACAGTGCAGTGGATGGCTGGCCCCTGGATCATTTCACTTGATTTAATTTGTTTATTTCCAGTTGGCAGGTTTGTCTTATCAGTTTTGTTTTGTGTGAAGTGCAGTCCTCCTGCACTTACTATTAAAGAATTACACCACAGTAGATGTGTAAAATTTGAATTATATGTGTATTTTTTTTACAGGAGATGATCATGCTGGCATTGATCTAGAGACCTTGTTATTAACATTGGCTGTATTTACACTGTCATGTCCTAAAGAGGTTACTGGTGTACAGAACTTACAGACTCCTACACTAGAAATATATAAACAGGCTTGGGCGTCAGATAATATAGAGGTAAACTTATTTATCATATTTTATATTACTATCTTCAGCTTTGTTTTAAACATACATTATGCAAGGGCTAAATCTTCCCATTGCAGGTCTTTCTTTAGGTCTTAGATGTTATCCAAATTATTAATTAGACATTAATTAACTTCTCCATCGATGCCATTGCTAGCCTGTGATATTTACTGGATTGGAATACATTTTGTGATGGATGATTTAACCTCAAAATGGACTTTAGATCATAAGGTCTAGGAATGGGGGGGGGGGGTATGAGTTTCTCTGGTTCTTTGGTTTCCTCCTACTGCTAAAGAACCTTGTGCCGAAGAGAATTATTGAAATAAAATGTACCATTTGTTCATCTCCAAATGACCTGTTGAATTATTGTTAAACCTGATCTCTCTCTCTCTCTCTCTCTCTCCTCTCCTTGGTGGTCTGGAACTTGTCACATTACTTATGGCAAATTTTATGTATTTTCTTTTCAGCTGAAAACGAAATGTGTGCAGACGGTTATTTCGATACTCCAGTTACAAGAAATAAAAATCTCCACACCATACATCCACGCATTATCACCGAAAATAATAGAATATTTATATACAATTTGTAATAAACGACCTAATACAGAAGCTGAACTTATATTAGTGATAGAAGCTATCAGAATGTTAGAAAATTTAATTTCTATGGCGGATGAAAAGAAACGTAAGTTTATCTGATTATAATTATCTTATATTATTGATCAGTTATAATCAAAGACCACGTCCTGTAGTATGATTTGGTTTCTGATAAATGAATGATCCCTTATTAATGTATGACTGATGCCTTATTTATGAATGACCGATCCCCTAATAATGAGTAAATGATACTAATAAATGAATGATTGATCGCTTATTGATGAATGACTGATCACTTATTGATGAATGACTGATCGCTTATTAATGAATGAATGATCCCTTATTAATAAATGAATGATCCCTTATTATTGAATGACTTATCCCTTATTAATGAATGACTGATCCCTTATTAATAAATGAATGATCCCTTATTAATGAATGAAAATGATCCCTTATTAATGAATGACTGATCGCTTATAAATGAATGACTGATCCCATCCAACTACAACATGCACAGTGGATCTGACTCAATCCACTTATTTCCCCGCGAGTACAAAGCTGGCTTACTAGCCAGAAGCTACCGTGTTGGTTACCCTATTTCTGCAGTGTATATATTCTAACAGTATAGGCAAGTACAGTAGCTCAAAGTTTCTGGTGTTGGCTCAGTAACCGAGAGGTCCTGGGATGGATCCTGTTGTAGACTGAGCAAGTTCCACAGTTTTACCTAAGATGGTTTCCCCTATTTCCACAGTAGCTCACTAACCGAGAAGTCCTGGGTTGGATCCTGTTGTAGACTGAGCAAGTTCCACAGTTTTACTTAAGATGGTTTCCCCTATTTCCACAGTAGCTCACTAACCGGGAGGTCCTGGGTTGGATCCCGTTGTAGACTGAGCAAGTTCCACAGTTTTACCTAAGATGGTTTCCCCTATTTCCACAGTAGCTCACTAACCGGGAGGTCCTGGGTTCGATTCCGTTGTAGACTGAGAAAATTACTCTGGATTGATCAGCCTTGTTTCCCATTGTTAGTGGTGCAGGACAGAAGACTTAATAATTGTGTTGACTGTATCAAGATCCCCTGTTGTTTGAAATCAAAATAAGAATAGGCTGCATGGTATCTGTCCGTCTTTATTAGACCAGTAAACAGATGATGGTTTCTTAGATTAATGCTAGTCTTCATTAAACAAGGTGTTCTTGGTCTCATCAATGCTACCAGACCTTGCAACATGGCACCCTAACGCTGAAAAATGTTGATGATTTCACTAAATCGGTTGAATTAATTTATTTTATGCTCAGGGACAACTGCTAATGATTTATTTTCTATTCTCATTGCCTAGAATTAAATTATTAGATAATATACTTTCACACTTTGTGTTTCAGGTGTGACCCTGGTGGCTCTACTAGTTCCCATTCTAGTATCATATCTATACGAGGAGAAACAAATAGACGCAGCAAGTAAAACATCGCAAGCCTTACATCAACAAGCTTTAACTAAACTCATGAAGATTGGACCCCAATATCCTGACGAATTCCGCACCGTCATGACTACTTACGCAGACTTAAAACCTCGCCTAGAAGCCGCCATTAAATTGAACGAAGCAACTAAATTAAAGAGAGCACAGCCTGTAGCTAAGAATCTAGCCCAACCTGCCAAGCCAACTATCACGTTAAAAACAAACTTTGCTAATTTTGCTGCAAGTTAATGCACGAAACTAATGGATTGTAAATAATTGTGTATTTATAATATCGTTATTAAGATATTAACATCTGATATTAAACTATTAGTGCTACTGATGTACAGTGTATATATATGTAATTGACTTTGAGTCTGGACCGAACAGCAACTGAGCGACGTGGAATGGGATTATGTCATTGTTTAATAATAATGATAATAATAATAATATCATCATTTTTAAAGGGCGTTAACACTGAAGATCGGTTTCTAAGGTGCTGTTGGCTGTTACATTCACTGATTATTTACAAATCAGGGTTTTGAAACAAGAATGTTTTGAGTTGAGATTTAAAACGGCCCACAGAAGTTAATTGTTTAGGATCCTGTCACTGTGTAAGTGTATAGGTAATCTATTTTGAATCCGGATCGTTCCAAAATTGACAGAACGACATGGTGTATGATCTTGTCACCGTTCTGTCAGTCCAAAATGTCTGATGTAGTCAGAGTAGAATCGTTGCTTAATGAAATAGTCTGAAATGTCTGATGTAGTCAGAGTAGACTCATTGCTTAATGAGATATTTTCTTATTGAGTCTTGTGCATTCTCCAGCAAATAATCTTGGGTACATATCAATGTTTGTTTTACAAATATAGATTAATTTATCAGTCATTACGGTCATTCTAGCTCACGATCTGTTTATGCTGTAGATTCATTGCACACCAAGGATTATTCTTTGACGGTTAGAGATTGTTAGATAAATTCTTAAAGTGTTATATAATTGTAATTTCTGGACTAAAGATGATCTAACTGTATGTATGTAATTTAATCAATGTACATATTTTTATAAAGTATATATATTTAGATAAATTCCCAATAATATGGCATTGCCAGTAGATTTAAACCAAGCTGGTCTGGTTCACTGTATAGTATTATATATAACTCCTTCCACCACCCCTGCCCTTATATGGTGATATGCACTGCTCTGGAATTAGCTGAAGTCCTACTTTATTTAAAAAATTATTGACTTTCAACAATTTGGATAAGCATTGTCAGAGTTATGGCCCTTCATGATCTTTTTACATGAAGATTCACATTGCGACAACAATTATTGATGGCTCGAACAACTTAGCTGCTGTGAGGATATGTTTCATTGCTTGGCAACCTCTTTTAAAAACTGAGAAATTCAAAGATCGATAAAAGTTTGACCTCAGCTGCAGCAGGAGCTGTGCAAATGGCCTTTAGATTCAGTGTAAAGATGTAACAATGCACAATATAATAATTAACGGTTGCACGATCAGCACTATTTTTATGTGATTAGTTTTTATGTACATAGATAGAATACAACTCTGTATATATATGTGTATATTTCATTCGATATTTTAAACTGCCCTGTGTTGTGTAATGAAATAATTCTATTGTGCTATATTGATCTAGTTAGCTCATATAGAGCTCATAAAATTAGTCAATGTCCCTCTAGATGTAAATACGCAATTAAAATTCATTCATATTGAATTTGAAGGCTTTTTTTTAGTGCTTTTGTAACTGTTTCATTGTTATAATTTTTAAGTTTTTTTTAATAGTTTTATCAGGCATTTGTTCAGAAGTTTTATAATGGTATTAAATATAGGCCTAGTTATATTATATATTCAATCGTATATAAAGTACAAGACTTAGGAGTGACCTTGACCTTTATCTATTCCCATATAAACTGTATATAGATATATATCAGACAGCAAAAAATTCAGAGGAGGAATCGAACCCATTCCATTTATAAAAGAGTGAAATAAAACATGTAGGCCTTGTTTGGTTGACTGTATAGGACTTAACGTTCTCTTCTACCGAGGCCTGTTTCTTACTGTGTTAAATAATAGAGACTAGCTCTGAAATTGAATAATGGCAATAATACTAAACCCTGTATTCTAAGCGACCTCTGGAGACAGTTTATCCTTGGGGTGAGGGGTGGGGAGCTCTAGCAAGTGGAATTCTGAAAGTGTGACATCATTTTCGCTGACTAAGTCGTCTGCCTTATCTCTAAATCCTGGTGACACAAGTCTAATTGTCGCTACTGCTAGTCTCTGGTTGAGTTATTGTACTACTACTACTACTAATTATTAATTCATTTATATAGTGCAACAAAATCCAGCCAATGGCTTCTCTAAGGCGCTTTCGAAAGCTTATACAATGAATGTATATTCCCTTAAGATAAAGTAAAAAATAAATTTATAAATTGTGGAAAAATCTTTATCAAAATTAATAATAGCCAAAATATTTATTTTTTCCATAATGCATTTAGTTTTTCCTCTAAGATATAAATTTACAAAAGGTGGAAAAATCTAATCAACAAAATATGTTTCTGTTGTTTTTGCTGTAACATATAAATTTACAAAACGTGGAAAAATATTTTGTGTTTTCCGTGCTGCTGTTCTTTTGTAAACATATGTATGTTATAAATATTTTTTATGATACTGTAAGTGTAGAGAAATGTGCATATCATAAAATTATTGTTATTTAGTTATTGTATAAATTAAAGTTACAAGCATATAACTATATATTACAAAATCCGGATTCTATATATGTTTTTTTTTTTTATTATCATTTGTTGTAATGTTATTCTGGTTAAAAATATCTGCTTTGTAATTCTGTTTGTTTTTAAAATAATTTAATTTAACATTGGTGATGAAAAATAAATATTTCTATCAAACGATTTTAGGTTTTTGTTTATTTATGAAATTAACTGACAGCAAATTGAAAGAAGTAGATTTTGTCTGGAGTACCAATACTTGGTATGTGGCTGATAGGGATCTAATGGACGGGGATCAGATTCTTGGCAGGCGATTTTAGATTCTTACAAATTTGTTAAATTAACTATCAGCAAAGCAGTCAATTTCTCTTTTTTCGATAATGCTAGTAACTACTTGGTTTCCGCCTGGTTGACTGGGATCAGTTTCTTGGCTGATTGACGATTAACCCAGTTGGTACAAGATCATCCGAATATTCAACAAAACATTATGGTATAGGCGAGAATTGTCATGGATTTAATCATGAAGTCAATGTGGAAAGAATTACTGTAAGAGCCCTGATGAACTAAGACTAGTAATTATTTCCCCTTATGTAGTGCAAGTTATTAATAGACAATTTTTCCCTTCATTTTTTTCTCTCCTCTTCCTGCATTTTTGGGTTGACTTTTTGGTCTAGAAATGGCGAAAAGGGATCAAATTTGCAATTTTCTAGCAGTTTTGGGTAATACTGATGATATTACATCGGAGGGATAGGGGTTGTGAAGTGTTTCTGCAGAGCAATCATTGTGTCGGAAGTGAGATTTTCACCCCAGTCAACATCAAATCCCCGTAGCAAAAAATTTCAACGGTCAACCCCCTACAAAATTATGATGTGGTCCCCACTGTGCCTATAAAGATTGGAACCAACGGAATGTTGAGCAAAAAGCTACAGCCTGTGATGTTACAGCCATTTAACATTGAAGTCAATGGGCAAATAATTGTTAGTCTGAGCCCATACCAAATAGGAGTTGTCTCCCGTTATCAAAGTTAGTCTAGAGTTGGCGTAGTGATATTATGATCGAAGTAGGCCACACATAATACTCTCAATAACCATATCATTTACAAAGTATCTGCATTACCAGTTTTGTTCAAATAATCTGTGATCAAAAAGGTAAACTTTAACATTAATAAACCTTTATTTAAAAACGAAAAGTTGCAACTTCTGCTATTTTCGTTGTCATGGCAATACGAGGAAGAATTGTCATTAGGTGTTGTTAGGTTCCATTGGCTCATAATAAATTTGACCGCAGGTGCTTGCATCGAATCTCGCATAATAATATTGTTTTGTGATATCTGTTCAAGAAGTTGAAGACAATGTCTAGAGAAAATTTATCGCAAGCAGAAGCCAGAAGATTGGGAGAGCAAAGAGAAACATGGTGCACTGTTGAGAGGCAAAAGGAACAAGATTGGTGCCGTCGAGAACGTAAACACAGCCCTGATCAATTTTCCAGCTGTGTTTTTAAAAGTTCAATATCACATGAACCAAGGTGTACGTTTCAAGTTAATGCACCAACGCATAAAGAACGAAAACACTATCAACAGCAATGTAAGTATTTCTTCTTAGAACTTAGCTTGGTCCAGACTATAAAATACAATTTTCTAAGCCACCCGCTGGTATTAAAGATATCTAGGCCCTAGTCTACTAAGACTAAACCGGTAGGCCTATCCTATGCCACATGTGGCAGGAATAAAAAGATTCCTAAATTGTGGGGCCTATGTCACATGCATGTGGCAGGAATAAAAAGATTCCTAAACCGGTATGTGGCAGTGGGGAGCAGGTCGTTTAATCCCAAAACCGTTTCACCCCATGTTGTTTCATCCATAAATTTTGGGGGGGTGGATGCAGGCCTTCACGTGAATAAATTCCTGGGGAGTCAAAAAAAGCTCTCCTGAAATTGAAAAAAGAGGAAATCGCTCTCCTGAGAAAGCTCTCCTGAATCTCTTGAGGAGAGCTTTGTTAGCATTTGTGATAAAGTCCAGAGATTTTAATCTATTTCGAAACCAACCGGCCAGAATTGGGTCAAGTGAGGTCCCGGTAAGAAACAGGGTAATTCGAAGCTCCCGTCAACTTTAATATCTGACTTCAACAAGTTCAAGTCAGTAATATTCCTGAATAGACTACTGTCTTCGTTTATCATCAGTCGATCGAAATTAGGATTTATCTACTACGGCGAAAATAAGCTGATGCGACAGTATGACATTTCTTCATATTTAAAACACAAATTAATGTTTTTGTCTATCACGTAACTTACAATATTTTTTTCATTCGTGGATGAAAGACAAGCCACACAATGATCACATGACTCCCATGATTGAAATTGCTTTATATAAAATAAAATTCCGTACGACTATGCCATGGCCTTAAATAAAAAGGGCAATATTTTTAAGAATAAATCCCTGTCAGCATGTGTAAAAAATAAAATTGAATAAAACTAAAACACTATTTAAAAATAAATCTTGCAATGCTGGTTTATTGTCCTAATTCCAACCAATGCATGTCACGTGTTATCGGGAATCTGAAAGCATTGAAGATCTTGACGGAAAAATATATTAGTTATTAATATTTGTTTCTCGGGATATCCGGTGTTCTATCAGGGATTATTCAATGAATATTTAAATTTAACTAACAAGGGGTCAGTGAAACCATAAAATGCATTATCCAATTATTATTTTCATATCTACCTAGAATTCGTACGGATCGAGAGTCGAAGACGGGGCGCGAAGCACGAGATTCACAATCCATGCGGAGCGAGATGTCTTCCTTCGCCACGTGGTTTATTATTACAAAGGAAACTTAGTGGACCTGTTATGAATAACCAGCAGGCTTGTTGGGGTTATTTTTGCCGAATTATCAAAATTACCGTTAAATGTGCTAATTACTCGGATTATGAAACGGATGGCGGATTCTCACTAAGGTATGCTGTTATTGTAGCCGACAAGCAAGTTGATTGTCGATATGATATTACCAGTATATTTTTCCTGATTATTCTCTTTGAGTAGGGCTATGAATGCAAAATTTATTTATTAATGGATTTATTTACAAATAAGCCTATTTGATAAAGCTACATTTAAATAGCATAAAACTGTTTACAGATTGGAGATATCTTTATTAGAAGCCAAGATATGGACATTTATGTTCGGTGAATTGGGGTACTTTTTGTCTAAAATTTTATATAGACTCTTATAGAGAAAGTCTCAAGCAATTTAAAATAGACTGAAAGGTCACAGGGGTCAATGGCACAAAATTCAGGAATTAACAATGGATCAGAAGCACATAATAATGCATAATACCTGGACAAAATATCCGATCTTGCTGAAAATTGGCACAACGCACGCCCAATCGATACTCTAAAGTATGACGAAAAAAAAAACATAGGTCGACCACGATGTCGGCCATTTTGAATAAATTAAGAACAAAAAATGCGTAATATTGTTGAAATCGTAACTATTTATATTCAAATTCCTGTTACATTTACAGAATAATTAACAATTAATACAACATCTAACCAAATAAGAATCATGGTGATGCAAATATGCAAATTAGGTGATGTCAGCCATATTTGAATCCAAGATGGCCACCATTATATAATCTAGTATGGAGTTTATAAGTGTCTATATATGTAAAAAAAATAAGTGGTTTATTCATTAAAAAATCTTGAATCAAACCTTACTAAAAAAAATTATTAGTCGATATTGGCCATTTTGAAATTCAAGATGGCTGCCACAATTCCAAGATGGCTGCCACCAGCGTCCACAAACTATTTTATCGCAAACCAAAAAAACAAAAAACTGAACAAATGTCATCATCCAACATATCAAACTGAAGCAAATCTAAACAGCAATTCAAAAATAACACTTTTTCACTTCTTAAACCATTACAGTAATAACAGACAAGACAAATATAACTTAGAATTTTAAAAAAAATCAAAAAGTATCATGTTTAAATGTATTTTCTGTGATAGAAAAGTCATGCAATGATGTATTAGCATTTAGGAATCAAAGGGAGGTAATAGGGCAGAGTTCACTCCCCTTAGACCACAAATATCATTAATCTGAGAAAAAATCTGTAAGATTCTGAATATTTTATACAAAACTGATCATCTTTGGTGGATGCTTAGTGAACATGCTAAGTAACATTATAATCATTTAAATTCCATTTTTTGTCTGTCAAATTAAAATATTTACAATATCCGTCATTCTATTTACTGCATTTTAGTAATGATAGTGACCCTTGTGACATTAAGGATAAAATCAACAGATTTTACAAATCCACTAGCAAACTAATTTTACATATAATTATAAAGTGCAATATTTATATAAAATTGTGCTGTATAAATAGTACTGAATCAAAGCATCACACTAATGATTATTTTACTGATTTGTTCACTTAAGTAATTGCAATATATCCTTTTAGTTTTACTGTTTATTTTGGTTGCGTTTTTACGGCCACAAAATGTTGTTTTACGTTGTAGGTTTTTGTAGCCCTATTCTCAACCCTCCTTCTTTCACAGCTCGTGCTTGCATGGGACCGGCCTCGGCAGATTTAAACAGGACAACAGTTGCAAAGACAACACACACAAGAAACCTATTACAATAAAACACGATATAAGGAACAATTATGAAGATAAACACACACGACGATTGCTATGATAGTATTTTTTCATTCCTTTGTCATTAAAATGGATTTTGTCCATCAAAAGGATCATCAGGCAGGATGCAGAATATTTCTGAAAAAAAAAAGAAAAAAAAGACATGAAACAATCATACAAAAGACGGTTAATTGCTTTTCTCTGAGATTCACAAACACTTAAGGTAAGACTGGGAGATTTTGAGAAATTTTCCCGCTCAACAATACTCCCCACATAGGCCTACATGTATGCAGATACATAATAGGCCTACTAAAATATTACTAAGTGTAAGTCTGCTGCTAACGTCTTTACGCGTACTATAAATAGGTAGCCTACTACGTAGGTAGATGATTTAGTTTTCTGTCGTAGGCCTACTGATTTTATATTTTATGAAAATTTTAATGTAAAATCTAATTAAAATTAAAATTTTCATTCAATCAATGATGCTATTTTAAGTAGGCCAACCTGTAAGTAAATTTACCAGCATCAACAATTAAACGAGAAAACTGACAGTGACAAGATCAAGACTTCTATAGTCTATAGCTAAAAAAAAAAAAAAAAAAATATTTTAACATGTCTTTTAATTGCAGGCCTATTGATCAAAATCAAAAGACAGTAGATCATTTAGTCTTCTGTCGTACTGATTTTTTATTTTATATTTTGATTCAAATTTGAATGAAAATTTTAATGTCGTCTAGATCTAATTAAAATTAATTTAAATTAGACTTTAAAACATTAAAATTTTCATTCAATCAATGCTGCTATTTTAAGAAGACCTACCTATAAGTAAACTTACCAGCATCAACAAGAATTAAACGAGAAAACTGACAGTGACAAGATCAAGACTTCTATAGCTAAAAAAAAAAAAAAAAAAAATTGAAACATTGCATTCATCAAAATCAAACTAGCTACTAAGATAGGCATACATTACAAAACAATGACAACTGCTGATTGAAGCAGAAGACTGTACCATCCAGACGTTTTTATTTCTGTTTTACTGTAGACAGACATACACGTCATAAACTGGTTGAATAGGACTACATCAACTTCTAACGGCTCCTGCATTTCGAATGAGACATGCTGGTTTACCGTTTGTCACCAACAGCCATTGCAAAAATGCAATAGGAACCGTTTTATAAAGTGGAGAAATGAATTTCCAACATCGTTTTGCGATTAAGTTAGATTAAGACGAATTCTACATTTGAAAACTTACATAATGCTCCACAATCTTCTTCTGTGGATACGTCCTTGAAAATCTCGCGAAGATACGTAGCGCGGCCACGCCTCCTGGATTTTGTCTCGAGAATTGAGGACTACCCCTCACTCACATATTAGCTTCGTAGCTATTTATTTATTAATATTTTAGAATAATTTTTTTTGCAGTTTGTAGAAAACATATTCGTCTTCACAAATCCGCGTGCGCGTGTAAAAATTTTCTTTTCTAAATATTATTAAAAAGCAATTTTTTCCTTCAATTTGGCATATCTTGGCTTCTAATTCGGTTAGAAATCGGGCGCAAACGGTATAAATAATTTTAGGATTTCCTCTTTTTGATTGGACAGGAAATTTGGTTCTGCGATGCATCCCCATTAGCTACGAAACGACTAAAAATAGCATACAAAAATCGAAAATCGTAAAAATCTGTGTGCCACAAAATTTTACGGCGAGAAAATCCCTCGATAAGCCGTATACGCTTTTCAACGGACGATTTCTCGGCAGGTAATTAGCGTACCAAAATATAAATAACACCATTGAAAGGCTAATTCAATTCTGATTCATACCATATAAATCATTATAATTTTAAGTAGAGACATCTGCTTACAAATTAGTGTTTTGTAATACGTGTCCGGATTTTTGACGCCATCGAGGAAAATTAGCCACGATGACGTCACAGCATTCATAGCCCTACTTTGAGGGGAGTCAAATTAGACATTGAGGAGAGCTATAAAAAGCGCACCTCGACTGACATCCAGGCGCGTCCAGGAGAGCGAGAGCGATCACGCTCCTTTTACGTGAAGGCCTGTGGATGGCCGTGCATGCTGTATCATAAGGCCTGTCATTGAGTCAACTGGTATGGTTTCGAATCCCCAGTTGTACGTGACAAGGATTAGGGTCGCCTGTCCAACCTTGTGGGTTTTCCCCCGGTCCCTCTAAAGACCCCTACACGCAAGCGAATTATTCAAATAAAATTAAACCATATATGTTAGTCCCGAAATGACCTAGTTTGTGTCAGGTGGACATTAAACCCCATTTCTCTCTCTCTCTCATCCATAAATTATATGGGGTTGTTTCATCCCTCTAAATTAAAAAAAACATATTTGTCCATATCATAATATAGCCTACTAATAATTGTAATATTTTAACTAGAACTGCGATGCAGTAATGACGGGTTTCACCGGTGCCACGTTACCCTAAACATGTCACTTCCGGTACCAATGAAACCATTAAACAGGTTTCCACATAAGCATTGCACACATCAAATAAAATGGATGCCGAATCAACCAAATCCAGCAATATCAATTCATTTTATACATTTGTTACATGTAAGTGTACAGTACGTCCGGTGATAATGAAAATGTTCAATTAGTTTTATGAAATCAGAAATGGCATAAGGCATCACATGGTGAAAATTTTATGTAAATCAAATAATAATTGCCACTTTTATAGACCAAAAACCTTGAAAAGTGACTTGTAGAAAATCGTCTATTTCTCTGCAACCGTACAAGTTAGAAACCATTTTCTGGTATCTGTATGATCGTATGGGTTCAATCTATTTGCTGATTGGAATCAAATATCATAATTTTAAATACTTTACAAATCAGACTCATTTGAATAAAATGTGTTTTGAAAGCTAAAAATACAGTTTTTGCCAAAATGACGTTACTTTTGGTGATAATGAAAATCTTAAATTACTTGTATGAAATCGAAAATGGCATTAGGTATCACACAGTGAAAATTTCATGAAAATCGAATAATAATTGACACTTTTATGGACAAAAAACCTTGAAAAGTGACCTGTTGAAAATTGCCTATTTCTCCGCAACTGAACAAGTTAGAAACCATTTTGTGATATCTATATGATCGTATGGGTTCATTCTTTTAGTTGATTAGAATCAAATATCAAAATCTTAAACAAACAACAAATACAACTCATTTGAATAAATTATTTGTTTCGAAGGCTCTAAATACAGTTTTTGTCCAAATTTCGTCATTTCTGGTGACATTGAAAATGTTAAATTGAGTTGAACTAGTCACAATTGACATTATGCATCAAATGGTTTCACTTTTATGAAAATCCAATAATAATTGACTCTTTTACAGGCACAATAGCATAAAGAGTGACTCCTGCAAAATTGACCATTTCTCGGCAACTGCGCATATTACAAATTAATTTTCACATACATTCTCTCCGTATAGATTATTGCTACGAGTTTATGAAAGTTACGAAGTAATATTTTAAAATATGAAAACGCTGGATGGGTTGTAAATAGCTTAATTTTACACCTTTTATCACCTTTTAATCGAAATAGCCCGAAAACGGAATCGAAATTAAAAAAACTGGGCCCAACATTTTGTGCGCCTGTAAAGGGCGCACCCTTTCAGTTTTACCAGATTTGAAAAAAATAATATTTGCTTTCGAAAAGTGGTACCTAACTGTCAAAATTGTTTTAAACAAATCGAACAATAAATAATTAATGTAGGACTGAAAAACTGAATTAGTCAATGGCGGCCAAGGAAAATTAATGAGACAAAAAAAATTCAGATTTTTGCTCAAGTCAGATGACTCGTTAAATTTGCGTAAAACACGAATAAAAAAATATTTATAAATAAAAAAGTTTTTTGTAAAAATTTAAATTTTCAAAATTTGGCGCCTAATATCTGCGAAGATTTGCCGAAAATCAAAAGTAGCGTAGCTATGTGCCCCGTCTCCAGCTATGCCAAAATGTATCGAAAGTTAAAATAGTATGATTATTGTTAAAATTACTGCAATATTTCTAAAAACGATAGCTTCGGTGATTTTGGACATTTCGCATTGTTGCAGAACGTTCAAAATAGCTTTATCCTCTAAGTCACACCCACTTTTCCAGTAAAACCGAAGAAATCGTAACGATCCGACAAGCAGTTGCTGAGATCTACTCAAAAGAAGAATAATAATAATAAGAATAATAATTTTAACAAAAACAATAGTGTTTCACACAAGCTACGCAGTGTGAAACCCTAATTAATATGGGCTTATGGCTAGGTATCACCTTTTTCCTGAAAAGCTAAGTAAACTACTCAAGAAAGTCGAAGATTGTGTTTCTCAGTTTGTATATTTTAGTTTGAAACTTATTTACTTTCAGATACTTGTCAGTGGAAAGTTTAGAACAAGATAAGCTTAAGGTTGTATGAATTTTAAGCTACACAAATGATTGAAAAAAAGAATGGAAATCTTTGACCCGTGCTAGTCCTTGAAAGAAACCATAACTTGGCCGAATTTTACTAATTGATTCATACAAAGTCACTCAATAATCAATTATCAAAAATAAAGCCCATCAGATTTTTTTTTCTTATATATTTTGTTGAAATGTGTGAAAACACTATAATAAGTTGTTAAAATACCTTGCTTCAGTATTATTGTCAAAGTCGTGTGAATGGAATTCTTTATTTCATTAAAAAAAAAAAGTGTTATAATTATGTTTGTTATATCTTGTGAAATATCAGTATAGTTAATATTATTTGAATGAATACTTTGTAATATTTTTACCCGGTTTGATGTAATTTGGTAATATTTTAATTAATAGAAATCAGTGTTAGTTATTATATGAAATTTATAATGTGCTTCCAATCCTCTGTAAGGGATTATGCAAGAATTTTATGCTAACAGTAATACAATTCTGTTACTAACATTTTACATGTGAAATAAGTCGGTATTATTTTTAAGAATGCTGTATTTAATATTTTAACAATTGAAAGCAGTCAGTATTATTTCAAGAACGCTATTATTATGTGTATATTTAACATGTCAGTATTTTTTTCAAGCTATTATATTTATATTTAACATATAAAGGATGTCTATTATTATCAATTATTCTAATAATACAATGCTGTATAGTATTATTTTCAAGAATGCTATATTTAACATGTAGAAGAAGTCAGTATTAGTTTTAGATAATGGAAGAAGTCAGTATTAGTTTTACATGTGAAAGAAGTCAGTATTAGTTTTACATGTGAAAGAAGTCAATATTTAACATGTGGAAGAAGTCAATATTTAACATGTGGAAGAAGTCATTAATTAGTTTCACATGTGAAAGAAGTCAGTATTATTTTCAAGAAGTCAGTATTAATTTTAAGAATGCTATATTTAATATTTTAACTTGTGGAAGAAGTCAGTATTATTTTCCAGAATGCTGTGAAAGAAAAGTATTATATTTACCTTGTGAAAAGACAAGCCAGTATTATATTTAAGAATGTTATTAGTCGTCATTATTTTTGTCAATGCTATATTTAATGTGAAAGAATTTGGTATTATATTTACAGAATTCTATATTTAATATCTAACATAGTTTTTCCCAAACTATACTATTATATTTACCCTGTGAAAAGACAAAAGTCAGTATTATATTAAATGTTTTTATCTGGTCATGATATTTCATCAACTTTATTCCTTGTTAAAAATAAACAAAATTTAAATTTCCGTTTTCATGCTTATTTACATTTTTTGAAAAAATATTCAGATCTTTATAAATGATTTTAATTAGCAAGTGGGTTTAAACATTATCCGATTTCAAAGATCCCCTACTCACAACCCCCCATTTATCTTGTACCAGTGTAAACATATAGCTAAAAGAACCATTGACAGATGAAATTTGATAATGAGTAGATGGAAATGTCTCTATCGTGGCCAAATTCTTCTCCCTAGCATTAACCATGTTAGTCTCGAAATGATCAAAGTAATGTGTTAATGAGACATATTCCAATCATTGGTCCCATGGCTGAAAGTTCACAGGAGTTCCGGATCAATGGTTCAAATATTTTTTTTTTTATCAAGAGTTAAATCATTTAACTCATGTGGTGTACTCAGTTTAGCATTCTTATAAATCACCCAGGGGGATGGGTGTTCAATGATCTGTCATTGAGTCAAGTGAGGTGGTTTCTCTTCTCAGCATGCACGTAAGGAGGAAGTGGGTCTTGCATGAAATAAATTATTGAAATAAAATTGAATTAGAGATTTTCCAGTCAGCTTTTCCTTTGTCAGTATGGCTGTTTGAGATGAAGCATCTAGTCATTGAAATGAGATGAATAAACTCTGGTCCAGTGTGGAGGCGTGGATGGCCGAATGGTTAGCATGTGCGTGCTGTATCATAAGGCCTGTCCTTGAGTCAACTGGCATGGTTTTAAATCCCCGGTTGTACGTGACAAGGAGTAGGGTCGTCTGTCCAACCTTGTAGGTTTTCACCGGGTCCTCCAGTTTCCTCCCACTGCTAAAGACCCCTACGCGCAAGCAAATTATTGAAATAAAATTGAACCATATGTTAGTTCCGAAATGACCTAGTTTGTGTTGAGTGGACGTTAAACCCCATTTCTCTCTCTCTCTCTCTCTCTGGTCCAGTGTATATCATTTGCAGCAAATTAATCCTTTAGCATTTGGACCGCCCTAATTAGGACTCGTAGCACAGTGTATGGCTATGCCCACCCTCATTAGTCCAGAACAAAAAGATGTTAAATCAAAATTTAATTTCCTTTCCAATGTATGGCACAATAGAAACCTAAAGCTACTATGTTAAATGTGTCTTATTCAGTGTTTGGATTTCAAATTTTTTCTTGTCAGACATTTTTACCAAAAGTAAAGGCGAATAACTTATCATTATTTAAGCAGGCGGTTTCAGACCACAATTAAAAATCTTGCATCAACAAAATATTCAAATTCGTACGTAATAAAAAAAAATAGGTGCAACTCGTTATTTTTCATATTTAATTCCTGTAAAGTATTTAAATTTATGTCATTAATATCCTTATTTCACAAGGAATCTGGCTAATTTGGGGTATAACTTGATTGCATTCTGTGTTGTAATTCGTCGGACCTCAGAGGGATCAACTTTCTTTATTTTAGCAATATAATCTACCACTATATCCAAGTTGGCCGGAACATTTCTCTCCTGAAGTAATCAAAAAAACAAACAGACATATTACAGTAATGAATTAGTTAACTTTTGAAATACTGTGGATAATCTTTCCTAATTCGATGACTAAGAAAGTTCCTGGAAGATTGACAGCATGGTTTCCTCGTTAGTGGTGCAGAAGGGAGACCTGGCAAGGAAAGGGCATCTAATCATACTTGTTAGTGTGCACGTAAAAGAACCCTTGACAGTTGGAATTCAATGAAATGTTCAGGCAAAATTTCCCTTGGTGCAGAAAAGTAGAATGTTGAATTTCAATTCATTTCTTTTTGCAAAGCAGACGTGGCTTAAATGTAATTATCAAGAGGTAATTTTGCGACACCAATTCAGTCTGAACTTTGAATGCATTTGACAGAAAAACTTTTGCTTAGCTCACAACAGCCAAAAGTACCTAATACCCTACCGGTCTGATAATATAGATTGTTTAGTTCCTTGTTTAGTGGGGGATCTGGTGGCCGAATAGTTTAACGTGTGTACTTTAGATCATAAGGTCTGTCATTGAGTCAAGTGACATGGTTCCGATTCCCTGCTTGTACATGACTAGGAGAAGGGTTGTCTGTTCAACTCTGTGGGTTTTCTACGGTTTCCTAAAACTACTAAAGAGCCCTAAGCGCAAGCAAATTTTTGAAATAAAATTAAACCATATGTTAGTCCAAAAACGACCTAGTTTGTGTCGAGTGGACTTTAGACACCTTTTCTCTCTCTTTGTTTTAAATGCCATCCTCACCTGTTTAACTGGACCAAGAGCTGGAGAATCTGTTTCCAATAATAAATTATCTAATGGTATCTGTGTTACCAGTTTTTGCTTCTTACACAAAACAAAAAAAATAACATTAGAAACTTAGTACAAGATTCATTCCGATTTCCACTGTTGCATGGGATAATAATTCTAAGGCCTGTTTCCACTTGCGTTTTCGGTGGTTACATGGAAACAGTACAGTCCAATTATATTTGCATTAGACCAACTTTTTGGCTGTTAAAAAGGTGCACAGCAACGCAGCAAAAATACTATGACAGTGGCACAAATCACGTAAATAGAAAGATATCTTAACACTGGGGCCACCTGAAACTAAAGCTGCTAAGACCGCCCCAAACTGCCACAGCCATGGGAATAGCTGTGGCACCCACAAGAGGTGGTATATTGCCTACAACATGGAAAGCTACTCACATATACTGGGCGTGACCTTAAAGGTCAGCCATCTTGTAAAAGGAGGCTTTCCCATTATCTCAGGGAAACAGATTGATAGGGACGAAACCTTGCCACAGGGGGATATTTCTCGACCAAAATGTGATATATATATTTTTATTTCATTAAATGGCTTAGAAGTGGGATTCAACCAACTGGGTTATGCCATGCAGTGCACTACAGCCTACTCTTATTTCAACAGTCAAGGGTTCTTTTACGTGCACAACTAGACACAGTTCCTTGATAGGTCTTCTGTCCTGCACCACTGACTAGGGAAAATCACACTGGAAAATCCCAGTGAACAAGGAGCTCTGGGGAAACCCCACAATGTTTGGCCAAAGACTCTACTTGTTGTCATTTGTACAATAGTTCGAATGAATACTCGTTTGCATAGTTGACAGGGATGTATGACATAAAACATTACTTTAGACCACTGAACCAACAACTCACACTGAATGAAACTTACCTGTTCACTGCGTATTATAGAGGGAGGGATTGAAAAGTAATAACCTTCTCGAACACCCTCCATGGCAACAGACGGTCTGCCATCAAAAGCATGTAAATGAGCTTTCTTTACACCTGAAGTAAAGTTAAAATAAATTTAAATCACATTCACTGTTGATGTAGAGCTCTCAGTCTAAATTGTATTCAACGAGACAACTGCTGTGTCTTACTTATCATGGTGGGGGTCATGATGGTTAAGTAGTTAGACGCTGGCTCGCTAGCCTGGAGGTCAGGTGTTCTATCTCTGCATTGGTTGAGAAATTTCATCCAGATTTTCAGGCGTGGTTCCACCATTTCAGTGATGCAGGACGGAGGGCCTGAAAAGGACAGCTGTCTAGTCGTTTGGATGGAACAAAAAAAAAGAGGTCTTGTGTACACATTGGCATGCATGTAAAAGATCCCCTGACAGTAGGAATTCGATATAAGAGTAGGCCGTAGTGCCGCTGTCTGGGCAAAATTTCCCTCATACGACACTGTATGGCATATGCCCATCTTCATTAGCCCAGATCGGAGCAGAACAGTAGGATGTTAAACCTCATTTCGTTTCATTTTCATTACTTATCATGGACTAAATTTAATCTAAACTATGACCTTAATTACCGGATTTAGGCATGAGCTAAACAAGATACATCTTTGGACCTCACAATCTAAATTTCTTTTTCTTTTTTTTTTTTAAATTACAACTTTTAATGTGTACTGTAGTTTATGAAATTGCCCAACTTGTGAGATCTACGGGTGTAAGTTTTGAACAAGAGATATCCATGCTTTATATAGCTTTGGCCCTCATCAAGCTTTAATCCAAGGCCCTTATTCACGAAAACTTAAATTAAGATACAATCGAAATTTTAAGAAATACTGCAATTCGATTGGCTGACCAATATGCAAATTGGATATATGCAAATTGATTTTACTGGTCAGCCAATCGAATTGCAGTATTTCTTAAAATTTCGATTGTATCTTAGTTTAAGTTTTCGTGAATAAGGGCAAGGGCCCAGCACTGGATAAAATCAATATTAAAAGATTCAATTGTTCATCATAAATAATACTAATAGCTCTGAACTAAAGAATAAAATTTTCTAATCACCTAATTCTTTAAGTAATGTAATGGTTGGTCTTCCTGCTGATCTAGAATGCACATTACTGAAAGATAACATATTGTCAGTTAGTCACATCAGTCACAAAATGAAATAATGTTTACAGTCCTACTGTTCTGCACTGACTTGGCTAATGAAGACGAGCTTACGCCATACGGTGTGCTATGAGGGAAATTTTGCCCGGATAGCGGGACTACAGGCTAATCTTATTTCAAATTCCAACAACAGTCAACCCAGTTCTGATCACTGACCACACTCCCCTCCCACCACCCCTGTGTTGACACAACAACAGTCAATCTAGTTCTGACCACTGACGCCGTATGCCCCC
The DNA here is from genome assembly GCF_932274485.2 of Patella vulgata. Lineage (NCBI taxonomy): Eukaryota > Metazoa > Mollusca > Gastropoda > Patellidae > Patella > Patella vulgata. The sequence continues at coordinate 11,681,805 of NC_065883.2, forward strand.
CACCCCCTGTGTTCATGCAACAAAAAACATAATTTCTAAAACTTACATAGGTAATCCCAGTCTGTCTGCTATTTCTATCTACAAATAATAATAAACGTCAATCATTAATTCTGCATGACTCGATTGCAGTTCAGAACAATCCAGACTGACAACTGAGCATCCTCCATAAAGTGCTCCACATTGGGGGTGCTCGATTGTCACTCCGGAATGTACTGAATTGAGAGAATTCAAAGTGATACGGAATTCAGCCCTGTCACAGTTCTGTTTCAGCTGCCATGATTGGTTGAGATATTTTTGTTGCAGTCAACAAATGCACTGTACTCTGAAATTCTCCTTTTCACTCGATTGACAATATTTTCGGAATGGAGATAATTTAATTCCGGAACGTTCAATCGAGTATCTACAATGAAACAGCGAAAAGGGAGATAATCACCTGTTTTGTTAAGACTTGTCTCTGTTCATCTTTACTGCCATCAGATTTCACAAATCTTGGACTGAAGTCAAGACCAACCTGTTGAATAATCAGTACAATAACTAGGTCATTTTGGGACTAACAAATGGTTCAATTTTATTTCAATAATTCCCTTGGACATAGGGGTCCCTAGCAGTGGGAGGCAACCGGAGAAAATCCATGTGGTTGAACAGGCAACCCCACTCCTTGTCACGTACAACCGGGGAATCAAAACCATGCCAGTTGACTCAATCACAGACCTTATCTTACAGCCCGCACGCGCTAACCATTCAGCCATCCAACCCCCAACAGTCTGTTATAAATAACACCCATTTTGCATTTTCATTACAAAAGAACAACATATGGCTCTATGATTAAAAAACAGCATGTTTCATATGTTTTTTTAAAATTATTAGATTCTTCGTTTAATACTTTGTGCTTTTTAGAATTGACCATTGTAATTTGTTACCAACTGCCGTAACTGGTATTCCTGTTGAAGAAGTTCCAAAACTGCAAAAAGTTCAAAATTGTGTTGGACATATTGTCACTGAAACTAAATATTTTAGGGACTATCGAAAAATTACAACACTTGTGTTTAACGAAATAAAGTTGAACAAACAAACGTGTCAAGCATTGCCGCCATTTTGGCTTACACATGTCTGCACCTAAATGAGCAGAAATATTGTCTTAGAGCTTCTGATATTATAAAATTCGATCTTGAAACCCCCACTGTTCAACATCTTGAACATGTCCCTGTACAAGCTTGGGATCGAAACGACTGAACCACCAACGACAGATCTTATGATCTAAAGTGAAGCATGTAAGATTACATGTATTTGCCCCCACAGTCTAACCCAGTATTGTTTTGATAGGTATTGTGATATTTCGTAACTTACTATGTTGAACCACCAAATACTCAAGCAGACTAGCTGTAGCAGCTACGTGTTGATAGTTTGGTAGCTGTATAATAAGTGACTCATTTAACATCAGTTACGTCACACTAAATCATGTGACCTTTATAAAAACCCTCATTTACAACAGTATTAATGCTTTCATGTTATTTTACATTATATTTTATTGATTGTTTATGTCTTGTAGTAAAGCATTATGTCATACCTCACCTATGCCTGCTAGTATTTCTTTATATTCTTCTATCATATCAACAACCCCTTTTAAATCCTACAAAAATCATATTAAATCTATAATATCAACAACCCCTTCTAAATCCTACAAAAATCATATTAAATCTATAATATCAACAACTCCTTCAAAATCCTACAAAAAACATTAAATCTATACAATTCCTTGTCAAATACAGTTTTCAGATTAAAACTGTATCTAACTGGTGACTCACATCAGATCTGAAGCTTGACGCTTTAAATTTATCCCATCAGAAAATGACAAATATATAAAATTAGTCACTATATTTTACAGAATGTAGGCATCTAGTACATCTCAGAGATAAAATCTGGACTATGGATGTTTAAAATTAAATCCTTTTGAGACTTCACGACTCTATGCATGATTTAAGCACTTTAAATCCCTAAGTTGAATCTCTAATAAGAATATCAGTCCAAAAATGGTTAAAATCCGTTCAGTATTAACAGAGATATGACGAATTGAAATTCTATTGATCTGCACTGCTCCCTATGTAACAAGAGTGTGGTTGATGGGCCTGTTTTAAATCCGATTGACTCCAAGCTATGATATTATTTAGTGTTAGTATTTTGATCTTTTCATTATCAAATGTTAAATAATCAATCTGATACATCATGTATTAGCATGAATTAAGCCATGAGAAAAATGCAAATCAAGCATCGCTACTTTGATATTTTTGGAATATTCATATTTTAATTCTATGCATATCTATTTACCTGTAGAGTTACACTTCTTTGATTGTCACCATGTCCCTGCAAAAAAAAATTTTTTTTATCCTATTTCAACATTTTTCTTCATATAGTAAAAGACCTGCAACTTTGGACTCATTTTGCCATCTCACAGGTCACTAATTTAAACCAACATAAAAATACAAATAAGAACAAATACCTGCATAACCTGTTTCAATTACTAGGTCATTATGGGACTAACTTTTTCATATTCACTTCAAAATGGCGGCCATCAGTTGACCTAAATCAAAATTCTGCTCTGAACGTATCACTAACATATTGTTCAATTTTATTTCAACAATTCACTTGCATGTAGGGGTCTTTAGCAGAGAGGGAAAAATTGAGCACCCGGGAAAACCCACAAGGTTGGACAGGCACCCTACTGCTGGTCACATACAAGCTGGGAATCGAAACCACACCACTTGACTCAATGACAGACCTTATGATCTAAAGCACACACATTAAACCATTAGGCCACCCCACCCCACCCTGATAAAATAAACCTATACCTGAACTGGATGTATACCAAGACAAGGAACAACAAAATCTGGAAATCTAAAAAAATAATGCGAAATTCAGAGAAATCCAGTTTAAAAAAAAAAACACACTGAGAATACTTTCTACTTAATAGTTTTAAAATTGCAATAAATACACAATTTAATAAATAGGGGGTGGGAGTGGGGTAACATCCACTTAACATAAACTAGGTCATTGTCGACTAACTATGCGACCTTTAATTTATGTACTATGTAGGGGTATTAAGCAGTGAGAGGAAAGCCCTAGGAGTAGGCAGGCTAACCAGGATCAAGGCCTTATATCTAAAGATCATGCAAATATATGAATAATAAATGTACCTTTTATTCAATTCTATAACTTTAGGAAAATCATCTTTTCCAATAGAAACAACCAAAGCAGCTTTTACTCCTCTCTGGAAAATAACATTCATAAAATAAATACAATTAACAATAGACTCTTTATTTACATTTGATACTTCATACTGGTTTGTAATTATTGTTATAGCTAATGTATACATGTAGCTCCATATATGGTGTAAAATTAAAGGCAGAAGTTCACCAATCCTATTCACCCTGCGAAAACTGCACTGATCACATTATCAAGCAAAACATAGCGACTTGTGTCGAAACCCATAGAAAGATGTAGTTTTGGATTTAAAATTTTGATGTTTCGGTTCACCTCAAATCAGTTTTTAGAATTAATTAATTTTCAAATGTTCTCTAACGGCTTTAGTTTACATAGCCTACATTATTGTAAGTAAAAGTAATGCGATGATTTGATGGCTTCCTACCATAAGCGAAATGGATCGCTGCCATTGATACATGCTCGATGGACTTGGGTCAATGAAACAACCATTCACTTAAATTTCACTTCAATGATAAAACTACAGATCTATTTCTAGCGCACTGAAGATGGCTTTGTAAACATTGGACGATTGGTCTTAAATGACATTACCTTTTGAGCTGCAGAAATAACGTCAGAGATGTCCTGTAAACAAAATGTCATAAAGTAAGATATATATTATTTTGCAATAAAATTCAAGGTTGATATTTAAGCCATGATTCTAAAGTTTACTACTGGTACTAGAAACAAACCGAATCACATAGAAATTAGTGTTATTTGGTGCAATTTTATTTCAAATGTACAATTTCTTGTGATTGTTCACAAATTGTTGTTCATTAAGAAGGATGAAATGTTGCTGCCTGATTCAAACCTTTATTGTGGGCTGTGGGTTCTCCGCAGTTTCCCCCAATTGTATGAAACCTGAGGCCTACATGCAAACGTACACTTGAAAGTATAAAATATGTTTGTCTCGAAATGACCGAATGAAGTAAAAATGACTTAGATTGTATTGACTGGGCGTTAAATCTCATTTGAAAGGCTGATTTGGCTCTTTTCAGTCAAACTTTAGGTGAGTGGATGTGTGACAGTAATCATGATGATGCGTGTTATGATTGTTTTTACTTTTAAAATTTTACATCTTGTGACGTAGGGCATAAATAAATAATAAAAATGTTTAATTTCAACCTTTTCGAAATCAGAGTCCGTTAGATGACTATGAACATCTACGACTTCGTACTGAACATCACCCATCTTTACTTTCACTTTATTTTCTTCCGGCATTCGTTAGAGTTACCTCCCCTCTTTTTTTACGCAGGCGCAATGACGAAATTTTCAAAATGGCGGATTTTGTTGAAAACGACAAAACCTTAGGAAAGGATCAAAATAGTAGTGCTTCCACTGATTCACACCATAATCAGCTTTCAATTATATTTGAACAGATTGATGAAATTATAGGCAACAATGGAGACCTCTCAAAAGAACAAAAGGAACGATGTAAACACAGATTTCGCGAGGTAATATTTTGGTTCCTACCGGTCATTTTTTCTTGAGTTCTTTTTAGACTTCAGAACAAGAACAGAAGATGTTCAGCTCATACAAAATCTATATATAGAGGTTATAGAACCCAACTTTAAGCTGGTTCTGTGTGTCATTATTTACCATTTTTCGCTGTACTTGCAAATCGATTGACTAAACTAAAGTGTCTACAAACAAGTGACTTGAGTCGGAAGTTGGGTATTATTTGACATGTCAAATTAAATGTGATTAAATGTCACTGACTCACTTGCAGTTGCACTGACTCGGTTGAGTGTCAGTAACTGACTCTTCTGACAGTAGCTTAGTTACATTGTTACACACCTAAATCTGACAGTGTTGGTATTTTATTTTGTAGTTTATTTTATGATGACTATTCTTTTGTTTGTTGCAGATATTTGAAACAGCCTATACAACGTTAATTACTCCACAAAAAGAAGAAGGTGAGACAGACAGATGTTTGATATTACATTGTGTAGATTGATTATGTTATGTTCTTACAGCAGGATGAATACACCTGCCATTGGCATTGATACTAACTCAATAACAAATAGTAAATACTGCTGCATGCTATGGTACCTTAATATTCTGTCAGTTTTTCACAATAATGTGGAAATATTGAATTAGTATTGATTAAATCATCCCACTAGCCAGCTCATAGATGCTTATAAGCCCATTTATTGTAATAAATAGCAGCGATATGAAATGAAATTGGGTTTAACGTCTTACTGTTCTGCTCCGACTAGACTATAAACTCACTTCATGGATTTTTATTACATTTAGGTGAGATCCTTGTATAGTTCCCATGCTATCATTATGAAATAAACTGCATCGATTTTGATTATTTATATCAATTATTTTAGAACCTGTAAGAAGAAACTGGATGGAGTACGATTTAACAGCTAAACTTGATGATGCAGTTAAGGATATTGCAACTATAAGGAAAAGGCAACCAATAGAATGCACGAAAGCCTACAAGGCTAAACTGAACAAAGAAATTATACACATGGTAAACATTATGTTGAATAAAAATGATTCTCTTGTTATCCAGCACAAAGAAGATTTATTTGGAGGGATGTAATACATGATTCTTTTGTGATTAACCAGCACAAGAATGATATCACAAAATGTTGCTCGCATTACAGTGGGTAAGGCGCTGGCTTGCTAGTCTGGAGGTCGGGTGTGGTTTCCCCTTGTCAGTGGTGCAGGATGGAGGTCCTGACAAGGGAGCTGTCTAGTCATTCGGTGGGTAAGGCACTGGCTTGCTAGTCTGGAGGTCGGGTGTGGTTTTCCCTTGTCAGTGGTGCAGGATAGAGGGCCTGACAAGGACAACTGTCTAGTCATTCGGGTGGGACAAAAAAATGAGGGGCATGTATACGTTGGCTTGCACGTAAAAGATCCCTTGGCAGTATGAATTTGTTATAAGAGTAGGCCATAGTGCCGCTGCCCAGGCAATATTTCCCTCATAGCACACTGTATGGCGTATATCCGTCTTCATTAGCCCAGTCGGAGCATAACAGTAGGATGTTACGTTCAACCCCATTTCATTTCATATTTTGCTTATTATTGTTAAATCCAATCTATCCCATAAAGACCACTAAAACAGTTCACAATATAAATGATTTGCATTGTATAAGATATATGTACGACAATAAGGGCATAATAGTTAAAAATGGTTGTTAGAAACAGTGACTCAGTAAGATGCTGGCCAAGAAATTTCATCAGGATATTTTAGTGTGATATCCCCTTGTCAGTGGTGTACACTGCAGGGAATAGAAAGGGATGAAAGAACTGAGGCCCTGACCGGTGTACACATTAGCTTGCACATGAAAGGGTATGGCATATGTCCATATTCACCGTTTTGTTTACATGACCACATTTGTAATATAATTTTGAAAGTTGGTTTTTATTTTCAGAACACACTGAACGTTTGTGCCGGGCCGTCAAAAACCTGTCCAGAAGCTGTTTTGAATGTAGAAACAAATTTATTTACAAAATTACACGAAATGAAAGAAAAACTTTTAAATCTGTCTAAGGTATGTTATGATCAGTTTATTATTAAAAACAGCCAAAGCTAAAAAAAAAAATTCTTGAATTTCAAGTTCTGAGCCAATTAAGAAAAATGACACCAAGGAATGTTTTCTTTGAATTCGGTGGCTGTGCAGTAAAATAAGTATAGAGTTAGTGCCCCATTACTCTGAGTCTGAAATCCTTCAGTCTTCATTTGTTTAATTGGTGCAGAAAAGTAGGAGATTAAACCGTATTCCATTTTTGAAATCCAGTGCTGTCAACATTAGGTGGTTGAGTGGGGTTTTACAGGTTGAGGTTGCTGAATTTCTGTATTTTTGCCTGGATGTCATCAGGCACAGTATTAGCCGAAAATACCAAAAAGACATGATGAATGCTGAAAATAGAAGGGATATTCTTGGTACTATACAGACTGGAATATTATTTTTGAACATTCTTGTTTGAGTTTGATCCCTCATTTCCATGAAGCATTCAGTGGAATAGATAAAAGTGCATTGATAGCCTGAATTTCTGTAGCCAAAATTCGCCTCCGATCCAGCACGAATGCCAAATGAGTGTATCAACAACCCCATACATATTTGTGTACAGATCGGTGGATTATATTAGAACCCTGTGGGAATTTTGGGTTGCATATAGTTATGCTCCTAGAAATTTGATCTCTTAACCTGTAAGCTATCCCAATCTCAATCTCAGAGATAAGTTTACCCTTCGTTTATCTCTGATAAAACTCTCTAGCCATTAATCAGCCTGAAATTGGTTTCTTAGCTCTGCCCCTAGTGGCTACTGATTGGCAGGATTTGTTAGAATGAAATGCTGCCGATTCTAAAATGGCTGGCGCGTTTTACCAGAGATAAATGAAAGGTAAACTTACCTCTGGGGTCAAGATTGAAGCTATCCCACACTCACTTGATTTAATTTGTGAAGCCCAATCAGGCTTGTCTTGATAATCTAATTTAAACACATACATCAATACATTATGCAAGAGCTAATCTGCCTATTGCAGGTCTTTCTTTAGGTCTGAAATGTTATCTAAATTATTAATTAGACATTAATTAACCCATCCAGACCATAACCAACTCTCGATGGCATCACTAGCCTGCGATGTTTATTGGTTTTGGTTCCGATTTCCTGTTCGACTTCCATTCATAATTAAATCAAGAAATGGAAATCGCTAAAATCTTGGTTTCGAGTGGATCAATTTCACTGAAATTTTCAGCAAATTCCCTTTACATTATCAAGGTTTTAACTATTATAGTGAGAACTGCCAGCTCTTTATCTAATCTCTCATAATGTATCTTTAATAAATTTTATAGTGTGTTTTTTTTTTTAATAATTGATGACAAATCTTTCTGTGGGTATATGTATCATTCATTAACTATGTTATTAAGAATATATTGTTTGGCTGTAAAAGAATAAATGATGTAATTAAAGCCTTTGTTTACTTTTTATTTTTACAGAATACAACATGTTTAGTGGATAGAGCAGTGAGATTGAATACAGCCATAGACATAGAAAATAGTAACAAAAATCTTAAACGGCAGGATGACGGTTGTTCCAGCCCGCAGCGCAAAAGGCAAAGAACACATACAACACCTACTAAACCAAAAGTTTTAGAACATTTACGCCGAAGTCCGCGGTTAAAATCGGCTGGTTTTAATACAAGAAAGTAGTTTAATCACTTGTTGGAAGGCCAAACAAAAAATCAAGAGCGGGAGGGATTTTTTAAAAAAAAATTTGTCAAAAGATCAAGTGGCAAAATGACTTTAAAAATAATCATCGGATTTCAAGGTTCTATATTTATCTAACCATGCTGCAATCGGATTAAAACACAGAACCTATTTTGTTTCGTTTTTTATAGGTCAAAATTTCGTTTTACTTGTCTTTACTACACTAGGATCTGGAAGAGTTGTTATATAACCTGCGTTCCGGATGATGTGAGGGATTAACCAATGGAACGGCCTGTTACAGGAAGTTCTTGACACAAGGTGCACAGAACTATGGGTAACTCACAAGAAACATCAACACTGATTGGTTAGTCAAATTTCCGATGTCATAGGGTCAAAACTCGCTTGTATGACCCCTGACGTGACCATCCACTACAACTGTTTAGATCTTCATGTAGTAGAGGCCATCGAATGTATAAAAAAACAAAAAGCGAAATATAGATCTGTATTTTAATCAGATTTACCATACATTCTTGGGTTACATGTCTTAAAATTTATTTCTGTATACTAAGTTAAATACAAATTTATAAGCAGTCATCTCAGGTCTGTGGATGTAAGCATTGGAGTATAATTATTACATATATCTTAACGATGCTATGTATAGGAATTTACTTACATAATATTAATTCTTGTATTACATATCTAAAATTAATTCTGTATACAAGTTCATTTATAGCCAATCGTCTTGGATGTCATAGTTCTAATGTAAATCCAGCTCCTTCAATCTGGCACCTCCATCTATCTTGGAGCATTATTTCGGTCATCTTTCTCATGGCTAGATGTAGTTTTAGGGTTAATTTTCTACCACATAAGAATGCACTTCTAAAGGTCTTTAAAAATGAAGTAATCGAAGTGGTGGTAGCCAGAGTCAGTTAATAACATTTATCCAGGTTGCACTTAATGTAAACTTCCGAAAAACATTTAATAAAGTTAACTCCCTTTACCATGGACTATATGAAAGTGCTGTAATTAATATTTTTTATGCAGTCCCTTTCAAGTGACTTGCTTGATATCTGAGGTCTAGAATATTATATTTTTGTATGGCCTTATTTAAATCACTTGTTAATAATAGGTCCAGTCAGATTAAAATACAGTCAAGATCTTCTATATCTTTGTCAATTTCATTTATTTCTGGTAATAATACTCAATTTCTAATAAATATTTTAAGAATTAAATCTGATCAGTTGATGCAGAGAAAAATTGGTAAAATTAAATGTGATACCTTTACTTCCACTTTGGGTTCCAAGTAGATTATGTTTTTTAAACAGTCTAATTCGAACTTCATCTAGGGGGGCTGAATGGTTAGCCTGTGCGCGTTGTGTCATAATGTCTGTCATTGAGTCAGCTGACATGGTTTCGATTCCCTGGTTGTATGTGACAAGAAGTAGGGGTGCCTGTCCAACCTCGTGGGTTTTCTCCGGGTTCCTCCCACAACTAAAGACCCCTATGCGCAAGCGAATTATTGAAATAAAAATTGAACCACTTGTTAGTCCTGTAATGACCTAGTCTGTTTCGAGTGGACGTTAAACCCCATTTCTCTCTCGAACTTCATCTATTAATTTTGCTGGTCATTTTAAATCTCTCGAGGTAATATCAGTCTTAAAATGATTCAGTTTCTTTATTAGTTTAAAAGCTAGGTTGCTAGGGTTTATCAATTTATTGGTTAAAAATCTAGGTCACAAGGGTTAAACCATCATTAGTTTAAAAGCTAGGGTCTAAGGATTTACTGTCTTCATTAGCCCATTTGGAGAAGAACAGTAGGATGTTATACTCCATTTTATCTAATGCTTTAGCAGTCATTAGTTTAAAAGCTAGGGTATAAGGATTTAGCTGTCATTAGTTTAAAAGCTAGGGTCTAAGGATTTAGCAGTCATTAGTTTAAAAGCTAGGGTTAAGGATTTAGCTGTCATTAGTTTAAAAGCTAGGGTCTAAGGATTTAGCAGTCATTAGTTTCAAAGCTAGGGTCTAAGGATTTAGCAGTCATTAGTTTCAAAGCTAGGGTCTAAGGATTTAGCAGTCATTAGTTTCAAAGCTGGGTCAAAAAGATTTTAGAAGGACTTGACGAAAGACTGAAGGTATTTTGATCTGATTGGACTAATTCACTTGTACATACATTAATTAATTTTATCTGTTATCTATTTTATTCAACTGTTCATTGTTATAAGTACTACTACAAATAATTTACTTTTATCATGGCATTGATTGACAAATAATGGAATTTTTTTAAAAGTAATAGAATAAATTTAACCAATTTTTACAATTTTATAAAAGTAACACGATAGGTATTGGGGGAATGGGAGGTTACACTACATTTTTTAAAAGTAATAGAATAATTTAACCAATTTTTACCATTTCATTGGGGGATGGGGAGGTTACACTACATGCTACTACATGTATGGTTATGTTTCATTTTTAATCAGTAAAAGGCACAACCACAATAATAGGTTATGGTGTGTACAATGTTTCATAAAAAAATATCTTTTTGAGATGTGCTCCAGAAACAAATCCTAAACTTCATTGGGAACAGGGGTTATAATAAAATAACGAAGAAATCCTATATTTTATAAGCATGTCTGTAAATGTTCCTGATGATATAGATGGTCATGTTTGTGCCCATTCAAACTTCTGTTTGAAATGTCTTTAAATATCATCTTGATGAATTTTATTCTCAGTTTCAGGCTGTCTACTGACTAGTCCATTGTATGATATTCTCAATTATATAGCTACGACCTATTTTAAATTGAATGTATTTTATTAATTATACAATAATACTGTACAGTATGTAGATATTAAAACTAGTTAAAATAAATAAAATTTTAGTTTGCTTTGTTGCTTTTAACAATATCAACGACATTGCCAGACATGTCCTACGCAAGTTTTCAAACATCTGAGCGGGAATATGTTGGACATCAAAATACATAGTTGAAATGTACTAAAGAGTATGGAAGTTTAATGAAACTGGCGGATTGACGACCACTTCTGGTTACCTAATGCTGGCCTTTATTAACCCCAACCAAAATGTCTGAAGTGCAAAATTTTGAAACTGCATCCCTGGCCTACAACAACCCCATGGTTTCTAGTGAGCTTAGTCAAGTTGTCACAATAGTGTGATCCCAGTCATGAACGGTCGATTCCCTTTAACAACTGTCCACATGGAGAACGATCAGAAATATTCCCATTTCTTATTCCTGATCAACATCAATCTCTTAGTGGTTGAAACAACGTTTTATACGTCCACTTTGAAATGTAAAGTACAATAATAAATAGAATACAATATCAAAAAAAACCATCATTTTATCCAATGTTTCGTTGGTGAAAATACTAACTTCTTCAGGGATGAACAATCAAATACAAACAATGTTTTTTTTGGTATTGTATTCTATTTATTATTGTACATCAACTTATTTAAATATCAAAAATGCGTCAATTTGATATCAAAAATGCATCAATTTAATATCAAAATTGCGTCAATTTGATATCAAAAATGCATCATTTTGACAGTCAAAATTGATCCCATCAAACCGTCTGTAATTGGTTTGTGTTATCTGTTTCTATGTATTGGAAGTTTCTCACATTGAAATGTGGTCATATATTATCACCACCTCAGTCCGTGGGTCCATTGCTTGGGGACGCTCTAGAGGCTAAAAACTTGTATACATTGTTTAGAGCCAAAAGACGAAGAAGCCTAGAGATTTTCAGCGATTTAGAAAGCAAATGAAATGGGGTTTAACGTTCACTGAACCATGTCTTTTTTTATCCCATGAGGCCATAATCCAGGAAGTTACAGTCTGATATGCGCGAATATCGAAAGCAACTGAAATCTTTGGGATATAAACATATTTTAAGTTTTATCAAAATCGGACAAAAATTGTGACCTCTAGAGGGTCTACAACCTTTGTATTACTATTATTTAATACTTTCACAGTCACACTATTTGCGTACAAGGAGCGGAGACACTTTGTCCAGACAGACAGGGGCGACGACAATATACATCCACATGAAAGTTTGGGCGTATAAAAATATTATCCATTGTTACTGAGATGAATATGACATAAGACACTCTGCTACAAGTCCACAGGTGAGGAAAAAAACAACATTAATGTCATTGACAGTGCTTTTTATTATTATTACACTTAAAATATAAATATGTTACATATTTACAAATATATACATAATACATTGTTACAAGTTTCAGGCATGGAATCAGACAATTATCTGAAGTTTATATTAATCACACCTGTCGGAATAAAATTCATATTGGGGAAGAGGCTGTCGGCATAGAGATCCAAAATGGAGTTCCGATGGCTCTGCTGATTAAATTCTTAATTTATTAGTTTATGTACATTTCATATATCTAAATTTGTTTTGCTCTTTTACTCAATATAAAACCAGGATCTAAATTGATTTTGTGTTTAGTATGTGAATACACCAGTCTTCACTCGTCTAGTTAGTGGAGAAAAACTAAAACCCCATTTCATTCATGTGAATGCATCCCAAGATTAAATATAATAATTTCTTATTAAAGGAGCAATCCACAGATTCCATGCAGTGTAAGTGCCTTGATAACTATGTCTATATACTTGCTTAAGGAGGGTAATTGATAGGTGTAATTATCAAGTCACTGAAACAACTGAAGAATGAAATGAGTTATGAAAGCTGTTAATCAAATCTAGCAATCAATCCAAAATGGCTCAATATTTCTGTTTGGAATTTTCAGACATGGTAAATAAAACAATTACTTATTTATTCTTTGTGGATGAGTTTGGGAAACAGAACGTGAGTAAATGTAGCCTGGATTATCGAGGTAATTCGGATGGTGTGTCAAGTTTACTCTTTTGTCGATAAGAGGTAATATTTAGATATCTAGTATCAGGAAAGTGGTATATATCGTAAAACCCTTCAACATAATATATCAGTATTTATACCACATTTTCCTGAGAAATGATCTTAAAATCAGTAACTGGTATAAAATTACGGATAAATGACAAATTAAGGCCATACAAAAATAATATTCTGGTTCTTGAACAATTGTTCCCCAAAAAGGGTTCCTGTAACCGGGGGAATTTTTTTATTTAATTTTTATTTTTTGAAATAAAAACAAGTCATACGTCCCTTTTTAAGTGACGCAAGAGTATCAGAGAATCAGTATATTTTTTTTGTATGGTCTAACAGATTCATATAAAAGATGTGAAGTTCAATTACACTGACTCAAACATAAATAGAAAGAAAAGTACTGTACAAATATTTCTTTAAAAAAAAAAAAATAAATAATACAACTCAGTTACTGCCCTTTCTTTTAAATACCATACAAATTTATGTAATGTCCAATGGCAGATCAGGGTGTGGAGGTTGGGAGAGTACACGAAAAAATCCCTAAATAACACTTATTATTCTATTTCCATGTAAATTTTAGCTATTTGTTGTTTTGGGTGATGAAGCTGATTGAAGATATGCGGCACAAATCACCACCTATGTAGAATAATGTCCAGTGGCAGTTCCACCTGGGGGAGGCACTGGGTTGATGTAGCCGATGAAATTGAATATGATTATTAGGTTGAGATATGCCTCAATAATCACACTTTGATTTTTCAAAATTTTCTCTGCGGAGGACCCCAGACCCCCCACCCTCCCCATCACATGTTTAAGTATATTGCAAAGATAATTTGTAAAATCCCCCGTAAACTGACCACTCTTTCATCGTGAATGTCGTAAAAAGTCTACCATGAGATCGTTCAACAACTTAGTTGTTCTAGCGCAAAGTCTATAATTTTTCACAAAACCACACACGCCTTGTCCAAATACAGAGGAGGTAAATTCTATTCTCCAAATCTGTCAAAACTATTCCAAACATCAATGTTATTCCTGAATCTGGCTTTCTTGAACTTCTCGAGTTGCAGGGTAGTAGACCTTGAATCCAAAATTTGTTCTTGGGAAGGAGCCCTGAGAATTAGAAAATAGAATAATACATTATATAATAGACATCATAATAAAATTAAAAAAAGTTTGATTACGTCTAGAGCAACCATGTTGTTTCCAGCAAGCTTCATCAAGCTGCGATCATGAACGGCTGATTTCGGTCCACAAAAGCAGAAAGCGAGCAAAAAAATTATTTACAATCAAAAATTAATTGGCTGCTCTTGTCAAAAGCTTATAGTTCCAAAATATTTAACAAAACAAGAGAAATTAAAAATTAAATTGGTTTAGCAACATTTGTATCAGTTGGTGTCAAGGCTAACCAATCTGGAACTACTACAAAATCTGATAAGGACCACTTTTACCCCAATACTAACTATTCCCTAAAATTTTCTCAAACTCAGTTTTATGATCTTAAAATGGCTAGATCACTTTGATTTGGGTCAAAAAGAAGATGTTCGATTTCACTGGATTTAATTTGATTTGTTTTGTGGAATGAGACATCATTTTTTGGAAAATATTAAGTCTATAAGATACGATATATTTCCAGGACACTGTAAATACCAGACTTACAGAAAAAAAATAACTTATACTTGACAGAACATATCTTTTATAAAAGATTTAAGTTTTTCGCAAATAGGAGTTAGAAACCCCTCCCTAACCAATGTTTGAACTCAATAGTCGAACGATTAAGACAAATCTAGCAGGGTTGTGTAAACACTTTGGTTTAAATAAACAAATAAACAAAAGGTTAAAGCTTTTGTTTGAAGGCACTGGTTATAGCTCTTGTTCTATTGGTTCTCTTGCCAAAAATCAATAACGGTGAAAGCAATGACCCCCGACGAGTTACAGGAGTTCACCTTGGAGCTAATACACACAGATTAGGAAATCTTCCAAAGGAAACAATAGACGTAACCCCTGTTACCAAAATATTTATATTTTTTGGACCAGATTTAACAGAAGCCGAACCTCGTAGACAATGTCACAGGTTTATGTAAATATTTTCGTAAACTAAAGACGAAAGGTTATAGATCTGTCCCCCGAGTTTCATTTTACCCAAATATTGATTACAGATCAGCTTTTACGAATGAGACTATCACCGTATGATTATTGGAAACAATCGTTTACAAGTTAATTCCCTAAAATTCCACATATTTATATATATACATGTACTAAGAACATATATTTACATGTCCGAAATGATCGGGTTGTGTAATCAAAATGATGACCTAATTGTCTCAGATCCTTTCAAGTATGGTAACTTTCACAAATTTAAACCTTCGGCCATGTAAACACTGACAGAGGATGAATATATTTACAATAAAACATTTTATTTTGAATCAACTGTATAGTCAGGTTACGTACATAATTACAATAACTTTATTTCTGTCTAACGGGTTCACACAGGTTACGTACTAAGCAGGATTTCAGTATAAGATAAGTGCAAGGAAGTGTGGGGGTGGGGTCGTTCGCTTCCACCAAGGTAGATATCGCAGACAAGGGGCAGGAGGTGCAGCTATTTTTAACATCCGGGCAGTTAGTCATGTCTATTTTATTACCACTAGAGCATCCACAACCAGTACGAAACAGTTAGAGGGCTAACTTAATTTCTCTATTATGATTGGTCTGTAAATTATTCAACACATACATGTATGTCTGGCATTGTCCAATCACAACTGAGAAATTATGAGAGCCCTTAAGGTGTTTTTTTACATGACCAACAGTTTCTCACTGGTTGCAGAAGCTGCAATGATGGGTTGCCTTCTGTCAGTATCAGTATTTTGTAAATCCTACTCGGCAGTGTGGTACCCTTGATCGTTATTCACTAAGGGTTACTAAGCACTGTCGCTGGCTGGCTTCTTGCTGCAGCACAGCCAGTGGTGGGTTCAAAGCCATTATTCACAAATTTCCAGATAAAATCACAAAAAAAATAGAATAAAATGGTATTTCTATGGAACACTAGGGTTCAAATTCAAGACTGACAGTCCTGTTGCAATCCTGGTGTCAAGAGCAATGTTGATATAAAATACAAATTTCTTTTGTTCTACTGAGAACACATAAAGATTCTGATTTTACAGAAGCGAAATGGGGTTTAACTTCTCCTGTTTATCTGCTCCGACTGGGCTAATGAAGACAGGCATACGCCATACAGTGTGCTAATATGGAGGAATTTGGCCTGCACAGCAACGCTTCTGCCTTCTCTTTGTCTTATTGCAACTTTCAATTTATGAATGCCCATGTGTACACCTAGGGACCTTGTTTTTTTAGTCCTATCCAAACGACTGGACACTGTTATGAAATCTCTTAAATGATATAATCAAACTCTAGCCACAGTCTTTACGTGAAATTTCCATTTAGAGGAAGAAAATAATCCAGGGTTCCAGGAAAATAATGTCCTATGCATTAAAAATACAGTATATATAAAAATAATGATTTTCAGTTTTAAACAGGCATTATGTAAGAGCTAAATCTGCCTATTGCATGTCTTTCTTTAGGCCTTAAATGTTATATAAACTATTAATTAGACATTAATTAACTTATCCAGACCATAGTCAACTCTCGATAGCATTGGATGCCTCCGATTTTAAGTAGATTAGAACAGTTCAGCCATTTAATGATTTAATTTAAAAATGGAGAGGCAAGGCCGAGACAGCCAATGCACACATCCTGTCAAAACTACAACCATTGATAATTTTTCTCAAAAAAAAAGGAATTTGATTGAAATTTTCAATATATTAATTTCGCAGTGTCTATTTTTGAAACATTATAGCGAGAACGTCCAGCTTTTTATCTAAATCTTACATAATGCCCCTTTAAGTAATTTTATTTTGATAGAGTCTTTAGATTTCCGAGCCTCATTTCTGAAGATCATCTGACTGCTGTAGACAGGACAGATCTATCCGGCTTCAGACTTCCAATTACTTCCTGCTCTAAACAGAAATAGAAAATTCATTCTAATAAATTATATTAAATGTTTTCAAGATCAGATATTCCTTAACGTTTATGTTCTAAAGCCTCATTTCTTTAAATTTAAAAAAATAATAGCAGAAATACATTCTTTAGATAGTAATTTTGAAGATTAACGTCTACTTGACACAAAGAAGGTCATTTCAGGACCAACGCATGATAATTTGCTTGCGCGTACAGGGTCTTTAGCTGTGGTAGAAAATTGGAGGACCCACGAGAAAACCCACAAGGTTAGACAGACGACCCTACTCCTTGTCACGTACAAGCAAGGAATCGAAACCACTGTACTTGACACAATGATAGACCTTATGATCTATCACGCATTTGTTAAACAATTTGGTCACAACCCCATTCCACCCCCACATGTTAAATAAATACATCAGAGGTGGTTTCAGACACTCTAGTAAAAAGTAATTATTTCTGAATAAAACATTATTTGAATGAATTAATTCATTTACAAGTCTTTTGAAATTATTGCAATAAATATAAATAACCGAATAAATTTTTATGTTCACCTAAACACATCTGGGTTCTTAATTAGGTCAATTTTTATCAATCAAAGATAGAAACAAAATGAAATGGGGTTTAACGTCCTACTTTTGTGCACCGACTGGGCTAATGAAGATGAACATAGGCTATACAGTCTGAATTTTGCTCAGACACCGGCACTACATCCTAGCCTCCTCTTATTTTGAATTCCAATTGTCAAGGGTTCAATGTGTACACACAACCTCAATTTTTTGTCCCATCCAAATGACTAGACAATATCCCTTTTCAGACCCTCCTTCCTGCACCACTTACAAGAGGAAAGCATGTTGAAAAATCTTGGGAAACTTTCTCGACCAACACCCAAGAGCGAACCAGAGACGTCCTGGTTAGCGAGATAACATCTTATGCACTGAGCCACTGTGGCTTCCAATAATACAAGACAGTTTTCTGCAATTTTCAATTATTTTTTAAATGTCATTAAATAAATTCATTTGCAACTTATTTTTGCGCAATATTTTTTTTATTTCATATTTCGATTTATTTTTATTTGAATCTATCACATTAACAGCATGGATGCCAGGATGTCCAATTTAACAGAAATAAAAGTGGACTGTATAAATGAACTATAAAGTCTTTATTAATTGGATTTGAAAGCCTTAGTCAATATCCTAGATAGTTTACTTTCTAAAAATTGATTAGGTACTATATTTATTTGGCTCCCAACTGTTAACAACGAAGCAACGCTTATTCAGAGTGTATCAATCCTACTTATGTGAGACGATGCTTAATAGAACAGGATAATTACCAGAGTGAGAGAGAGAGATGGGGTTTAACGTCCACTCGACACAAACTAGGTCATTTAGGGACTAACATATTTCAGGGTTCTTTAGCAGTGGGAGGAAACCAGAGGACCCAGAGAAAACCCACAAGATTATACAGGTGACCCTACTTCTTGTCACATACAAGCAGGGAATCGAAACTACACCCCTTGACTCAATGACAGACCTTCAGATCTAGTGCACATGCTTAAAACCATTTGGCTACCCAATCCCATGGATTATTAATACAAGTTAAAGCATCAAATTGAAGGAACGACAAGAGCTGATAGAAAGTTCACATGTTTCAAGTCGTATTATTATAGTCGATAAAAGACAAACTTTGCTAATTTACAATTTAAAAATTACTTTATGGTGGAGAAATCAATATCAGAATTAAAAAAAAGCTACATCAAAACAAAATGACTAAAGGTAAATTTGAGATTTTAAACTTACATAGTGGTGGAGAAATCAATATCAGAATAAAATAAAAGCTAATTCTAAACAAAATGACTAAAGGTAAATTTGAGATTTTAAACCTACATAGTACCTACTTGCTGTTCTTTAAGAGCAAAATAACTAAATGTAAATTTGAGATTTTAAACTTACAAAATGGCCGAGATATCATTGTTAGAATAAAATAAAAGCTACCTGTTATTATTTCAAAACCAAATGACTCAATGTTTTCAATGTAGATTTTAGCCCAGTAACTAAAATTCCTTTACAACATTTCACACAACAGTCGTGAAAATGACATTATTTCAATTAGACAGAGAGAAATGCTGTTAACGTATACTTGACTAACATATGATATAATTATATCCATCAATAATTTGCTTGAGCACAGCGGTCTTTAGCAGAAGGAAGAAACTAGAGAACCCAGAGAAAACCCACAAGGTTAGGTAGGTGACCTTACTGATCAAAAAACCACATCAGATTCACTGACTGATCCAAAAAAAAAAACGAGTTTATATTTTTCTCCAATCTAATTCCATGAGGTTTAGCAAAATGATATTCTGAATATAACAATCTATAAATAAATAAAATTTAAATAAAAATATAACCACTTCATCGTGATAAAATTATCTTACACCATGGCAGTAGCTGATATTTCGTTATGATGAGATGAACTTGTTATACACGTATTAAACGAACTGTTGATCAACTGTCGAACTTTTATTATTCCACCCATCGCTAAAAAGTCATTCTTGTATCCTTGTCCCGTTAAAATCTGACGAAGGAAACTAGAGGTAGTGTTATTGTCCGAAGTCTGTATATTATGATTAGAAACATTTAACATGGATGCCGACTGTGGTGCTATGACGTCTGCTGTTGAATCCGATACTCTGTCATCAGCTGTTTCAATTCCTTCCATTTCTGTATGTTCACACATCGTGCAGTCTTCTGGTACTTGTGTCCCTCCAGCAGACGGATGTTTCACATGCAAAATCATTTTACGTCGATTTTACTAACTACGAACACTTTGGGGAATAATATAAAATCCAGATATCTTGTAGGATCACTACACCCAGAAACAATAAAGTCCCTGCTGCAATGATACCTCTATAGTGCGCTTAACAACCACGTGTGAGAAATGAAGAACTCGGACAAAGCAACATCATTTATACCTCCAGAAGAACAAATAAAGCAAAATGGGTGACGTCAAAATTTACTCTCACTGTCAACGAGCCAAGAATCAGGAATTTACTTGGTACACATTGCCGCTGTTAAGTACAAACCAAACGAAACATCACAGAACACCTATTTACCAACAAACTCTATAAACGCTGAACAGACTATTCCGACCTTACGGACATGTTTTCTGTTCTTAAAGACCCTGCACATACAACACATTCGTAAGACGGGTCAGGGTCATCAACAGGTGCAGAGTTTTTGAGTACCCGTCTACGGGTATAGAACGACAATCGTTTATTCAAACCCAAATTCACAATTAAATCACAATCTGTTAAAAAAAAAACCAATAGATATCCGATAGTTTTGTTCACAGTATTTCCAGAAAATAATTAAAAGAGGAGTTTTTGAGTACCAGTCTATGGGCATAGAACGACAATCGTTTATTCAAACCCAAATTCACAATTACATCACAATCTGTTTAAAAAACAACAACAGATATCCGTAAGTTTTTTTTCACAGTATTTCCAGCAAGTAATTAAAAGAGGGGTTATTATAGGTTGATAGTTTTGAGTATATAGGTATGACAAGATGTTTTTTTTACAATAAAACTTTACGTTGTATCATAAATAAACGTGAGTACAACAATCAACAAAATTAAACTCCCTTACAAAGGATTATGAACAAGTCTTTAAACTGAATACCATGAATAACTAAAATAGCCAATTGTTTCTAAATTAAAATCTTTCAAAGTTTGTTGTTGTCGTTTTCATCACTGTTCCCATTTTTGTGTGCAAACAATGGGCTTTGTTTTAAAGGGACTATCCCGATTTTAACAGCGTCTCAGAAATAAAAGTCTGTGTACCAATGAAGTTTAACAAAGAGAGAGAGAGAGAGAGAGAGAGAGAGAGAGAGAGAGTTTTAACATCCACTCGACACAAACTAGGTCATTTCAGGACTAACACATGGTTCAATTTTATTTCCATAATTCGCTTGCGAGTAGGGGCCGGAAGACCCGGAGAAAACCCACAAGGTTGGGCAGGTGAGCCAACTCCTTGTCACGTACAACCAGGGAATCAAACCACGCCAGTTGACTCAATGACAGACCTTATGATACAGCGCGCACACGCTAACCATTCGGCCATCCAACCGCCAAGCTCATTAAAGATGCATTATGTAAGATTAAGATAATGAGCTGGTCGCTATAATAATTCAAAAATAGATAATGGAAAATAGATATAATGAAAATTTCATTCAAATTACTATATTCTGGGAAAAGTTATGGCTATATGAAGATGAAACGTAGATCTAATATTATCGTAGCAACAGTACTTGACAACCAGGACTTTGCCTTGATTATCCATTTATTGTTATCCATTAAAATCTCTGCTATCCGATTGTCTAGAGAGTTGATTATGGGCTTTGTCATGTTAATAAATGTCTAAATAATAATTTATATAACATTCAAAGTTAAAAGAAAGACCAGCAACAGGCAGATTTAGCTCTTACATAATGTTACTTTAATTAATTGGAAGGAAAACCACATTATACTGTAAACACATATAGAAAACAGTACTTGATAATTTGAAACTTCAAACTTATGTTAAAGAAAGGGAGTGAAATAATTGAGGAAAGTTAATATAAAAAGATTTGGTTAGAAATGAGAAATTCCTCCATGCTATTCAGAAAGACGTGAAGAAGGCTTTAACTTAATTCTCTCTCAATGCTCAAAAATGCTAAAATAAACAGCAGAGAAATTTGTTTGAGTCGTCGTCACGGAGATTGATTAAACATCGTTTTCAAAACAAACATTTGTAGACAAATGCGTGTAGCCTTGACATTCAAGGTTAGGCAACCAGTGGATTGAAGTTTTTTTGTTGACAAAGAATAGAAATAAAATTCACAAGCAATTAAAACCATTTTTTTTTTTATCACAAAACTTGTTTTTTGGTTATCTGGTAAATGAATATACCTCTCTGTGTTGAAGGTGGTTCAAGTGAAAGGCTTATCATTCAGATTTCTCAGATAAATATATTTAGGCCCAGGACAACAATGCTTATAAATTGTAGAAATGTGGATTGAGAAATACTTTTCATACTAGACTTAAACATACATTATGCAAGAGCTAAATCTGTCTATTACAAGTCTTTCTTTAGGCCTGAAATGTTATCTAAATTATTAATTAGATATTAATTAACCTATCCAGGCCATAATCAACTCTAGATGGCAGCGCTAGCCTGCGATCTTTAGTGGATTGTAAGTCGATTTACTGCATAACTTTCCTTCTCGATTAAACGATTAAATGGATAATCGAGACTATGCTGTTTATCGTACTGACTTTAGTAATGATGACCAAGGCTAGGCAGAAATTTCATTCACTTAGTTCTCAGTTCATAGTGGATCAATTTGAATGAAATTTTCAGCAAATTACCTTTACGTTATCTAGTTTTTAATTATTATAATGAGAACTGCCAACTCATTATCGAATCTCCCATAATGTAGCTTTAAGCAATCTAGAAATAATTTTCAAATTTTTTCAAAAGTAGAAGTGGAGGTTATAAAAGGGTGTTAAATATGACCTTTAGCCATCTAGAAATCTGTATTAAAAATACATTATGTAAGATTTAGATAAAGAGCTAGCCATTCTTGCTATAATAGTTCAAAAATAGATAATGTAAAATGAATAATTTGAAAATTTGATTCAAATTACTCTATTGCAAGCGAAGATATTAGTCTTTGAAGGTTTGATAAGACGTGTGCAATAATTGCAACCATCGTACTGGTTGTTCGAAGCTAAGTCTCGCTCCTCCATTTTTAAATTAAATCAAAATATGGCTGAACCGTTTTAATCTATTTAATATCAGAGAAATCCGATGCCATCGAGACTTGATTATGGCCTGGACCAGTTAATTAATGTCTAATTAATAGTTTATATAACATTTCAGGCCTAAAGAAAGACCTGGAATAGGCATATTTAGCTCTTGCATAATGTATGTTTAAAAAAGATTTTTCATACTAGAAATCTGTATTAGAGAAGGTCATACTTTGTTCAAATGATAAGATTTTAAGATTAAATTTGAATATAAACACAATTACAGATAATAAATAAATAGTCAAATATTTTAAATCTAAAATATTAATATTTTTAAAACATAAGAAATTCAATATCTCACTATTTTCTGTTATATTACATTCATATATTATGTATGGTACATTTGTATGCTGTATGTTGCCTCTTTTTAGGTGTTTTGATGCAATAAAAAAAATCTTATCTTATCTTATCTTTTTTATTAGAAAAGATTTGGATGTAGACAATTCATAATATCAATGTCCTATCAACACAACTTTTGTGACTTGCAATTAAATATTTGCAATTTACATGCACAAAATAAGTCTTTCTAAAACAACAAATTCTCATAGAAGTTAGTATAGTTTACAATTTTTTTGAAATTCTATAGTTCCCAATTACAAATATTCCACTGTTAAACCGAAACTTTTTTAAATTCCAGACAAATAATAATCAATATGTTTTACCTCAATTAGCATTCATTGAGTACAGAATACAAAATGAAATGGAGTTTAACATCCTACTGTTCTGCTCTGATTGGGCTAATGAAGACGGGCATATGCCATAAAGTGTGCTATGAGGGAAATTTTGCTCAGACAGCAGCACTCTCATATCGAATTCCAACTGCCAAGGGATCTTTTACATGCACAATGTGTACAAGGGATCTCGGTTTTTCATTCCATCCGAATGACTATACATTGGCCTCTATCCTGCACGACTGACAAGGAGGAACCATGCCAGAAAATCTCTATGTACTTTCACGGCCAACACCAGGATCGAACACAGGCCCTCCCAGTTAGCGAGTCGTCCAATGGGCGTCCTCGCTGAAGGAATTCTCACCAGGCGTCTCTAGTGAAAAATTGGTTCCCCGTATCTGGATTAAATTTAATATTAACGACCAAAACTAATGTTTGTCAACACACCAGTTTGTAATGAATGTACAGGAAAACAATGCTGTAAGGTAAACAATGAGGTCACGTGGGACCACCTCACCTATAAATTATGTCCCTTTACCTCTAGCGAGGACGCCAATGGAGCCACTGCAGCTCCTGAGTACAGAATACCCCAGCCACAAATCAACATACTGTATCTAACAGGAACAGATGAAATGTCACTATCAATTTTTACTTGTTATACCAAGGTGTGTGACGAATGTCTTATGATGCAGAAAATATTCATCTAAACAATTCTACGTATCCAGGCCACACGTTATGCAGTGTGCTATATGGCCTGATTCTACATACAGGTATCCAATCTGTTTCACAGAGAATTACGAGTCTTCTCTAATATCTCTGTAAAAGATGACTGCCTTTAACACATGCATGCACAGCAGGCGGCGTCAATCATTGGCAGAATGGCGGGTGCATTGTTTACATAAGACGTTACTGCTTCGGGCAGAATGCTGCCTTTTAGTCATTTTAATACCCATTTACACTAAATAGGAAATAATTTTTACCAACAAATATGTCAAACGTCTTTATTTATTTTTCTAATACATCAAAAAAATGTTTTAGAATTTAATTTGTTGGTGGAAAAAAGTTCATATTTGAGACTCCTTAAGTCGCATTGATGTCATCCTTATCTTGTAGATTTTTGTTTTACGTGTAGTGCAGTCCTGCACTTACCATAATCAGTGATTGTAGCGGCCTAGCGAAAATCCATTGCTGATTATTGTGACAGGTATCCTGGATTCCAGGCCATATGTCATGCAGTGTGCTATTAGTATCTGGCCTGTTCTTGCATGCCAACGCATAGACGGGACTTTGCCGTTTGGTCCCACTGGAAAATCCTTAAAATACCAGGATTAAACCTGTGATCTTCTGATTAGACAAAACTTTGATCTGTAGAGTGTTCACAAGGTGGCACATGTGACGACAATATTCATCCACATTAAATGGTGGCCGTATCAAAACAAAGAGATAGAGAGAGAATTGGGGTTTAACATCAAACTAGACATAAACTAGGTCATTTCAGGACTAACATATGGTATACATGAATTTATATTATAATAATTCACTTAAGCGTAGGGGTCTTTAGCAGTGGGAGGAAACCGATGGACCAGCAGAAAACCCACGAGGTGGGACAGGCAACCCTATTCCTTGTCACATACAAGCGGGAAATCGAAACCAGGCCACTTGACTCAATGACAGACCTTATGATTTCATGTGCACACGTTAAACCACTAGAATACCTCCCCACCCCCACACACCCCAAAAAAAACAAATAGAGAGAGAAATGGGGTTTAAACATAAACTAGGTCATTTCGGGACTAACATATGGTATATTTATATTTTAATAATTTGCTTGAGCAGCGTGAAGAAACCGATGGACCTGGGGAAAACCCACGCGGTTGGATACCAAAACAAATAAATATTTATACTTACTGGATTCATGATGGTACATTCTACTTGTGTTGTTGTAAACGGATCACATTTATCGGCACATATAACTAGGTCAGGTAAAGGATAAATACGTAAACTACGATCGTACGCCCAATATGTCGGACAAACATGGAGAGGTAACGGACACAGATGACCTTGACTGATTATAGATTTAGCAAACTGAAATATAAAGACTTAACAAGTGAATAATTAGCAACGACAAAGTCTGTAAATTTAAAACAAACTTTTTGGTGCTTTGTCTGAAATACAGGCCCCAAAAAAGGATAATTATCGGCTTGTACTTTTATATCCATCTTTGACACTAAATCGTTAAAATTTGGCAACAGATAACCAAAATTCTCAAGGCATGTAACACCAAGCACAACTTTCAGGTCATGTGATAAGCAAATAAGCCAGTATCCAATCTGTTTCACTGAGAATTACGAAAGTCTTCTATTATCTCTGTAAAAGATGACTACCTTAGACACCTGAAGTCACATCACGCAGGGTCAATCATTGGCTCTATGGGGCGTGCATTGTTTACATATGACGTTACTGGTTTGGGCAAAATGCTGTCTTTTTCTCATTTTAATACCCATTTACACTAAACAGGAAATAATTTTTACCTAAAAAAACGTCACATGTCTTTATCTATTTTTCTATTACATAAAAAAAATGTTTTCGAATCTAATTTGTCAGAGTAAAACTGTTAATATCTGTGGTTCATTAATTAAGTTGCATCGATGTCATCCTTATCAGTGATTGTAGCTGCCTAGCGAATATTCACTGCTGATCAGCGTGGCCAGTACCCTACACCACTGACACACAGAAACCAGACAGTAGAATACGGAGGAACACCAGGATCAAACCAGGGGCCTCCTGTTTCAGTCGTTGTTGTTTGTATTTTAGAGGAGAGCCGAAAAAAAAATCCCCTTTATCAACAAATTGAAAAAATCCCTCCCCTAAAAAAGCTCTCCCAGTTTCGATAAGAAGAGTGATTTAGAAATTAAGGAGAATCATCTGATATTAAGGAGAGTGTTTAGTTGTGTGCATGAAGATCAATAACTGCATGTTTGGGGGTCATTCCAGACTTCATAAATGATAATACCCCCCCCCCCATGACTTTGTAAAGTAGAGCGATTTTCAATTTTATGGAGAGGGAAAAAAAACTCCCCTTGGTCGACATTCAGGTGAGTGGCAGTGAACCACACACTGGTCAGCAGTGAATATTCGCTATGCTGCTAATATCACTGAAAGGGATGACATCAGTGCGGGTTAATTGGCTCAAAATATTAACCTTTTGCCTTGTAAAAATTAAATTCTAAACCATTTTTTTGAAGTATTAGAAAAATAAATAAAGGTGTTTGAAGTATATGTAGGTAAACAATATTTCCTATTTAGTGTAAATGACTATATAAAATGAGTTAAAGGCACCATTCTGCCTGGAACAGTAACGTCTTATGTAAACCATGCACGGCCATTGAGCCAATGATCGACGCTGTGGGATGTGACATCATATGTAAAAGAGAGAGAGAGAAATGGGGTTTAATGTCCACTCAACACAAACTAGGTCATTTCGGGACTAACATATGGTTTAATTTTATTTCAATAATTTGCTTGCGCGTAGGGGTCTTTAGCAGTTGAAGGAAACCGGAGGACCCGGAGAAAACCCACAAGGTTGGACAGGCGACCCTACTCCTTGTCCCGTACAACCGGGGATTCGAAACCACGCCAGTTAACTCAACGACAGGCCATATGATACAGCACGCACGTGCTAACCATTCGGCCACCCAAAAACCATATGTGTAAAAGGCTTTTGAACTTTTAAAGGTCAGTCCTTACACAAAGATAGAAGAAGTTTTCACAATATGTTCAATAGGCCTATGTTCAATCTGATTACACATGCAGTGGGAGGAAACCGGAAGACCCGGAGAAAACACACGAGGTTGTCACATTCAAGCAGGGAATCAAAACCACGCCACGTGACTCAATGACATATCGTGTGATTTCACTAGACCATCATCCAATCCCCCCCCCACATCCCCCCCCCCCCCCACACCAAGAAGTAAGAAGAAAATGAAAATTAAGCTTACATGAGTTGGTACATCTCCATCTGAAGGAAATTTAACACAATTTCTACACATCTTGGTAACTATATCTTCACGGAATATGACTATTTCTTGTGTACAGTATTGTATTCTACATGGGTTGGTTGTAAATATAGCTGATGGTATTTTACGTCGTAGTTCTTCTGTGATGGAGTTTGGTATTGCTGGTCTGTTAGATATACAAACAATAAAATTCACAGACAATGTATCAAATAATATTAATAAGATAATTGAAAAGAAAAAGAATGAAATGGGGTTTAACGTCCTACTGTTCTGCTCTGACTGGGCTAATGAAGATGGGTCGACATCATACAGTGTGCTAGGAGGGAAATTTTGCTCAGACAGCACCACTACAGCCTACTCTTATATCTAATTCCATCTGCCAAGGGATCTTTTACGTGCACGCCAATGTTTACATGGGGCCTTGTTTCTTTTATCCCGTCCAAACAACTATACATTCGTTGTCCCTTGCCAGGCCTTCGGTTCTGCACAACTCACAAGGAGGAACCACGCCAGAAAATCCTGATGAACTGTCTCAGCCAACACAGGAATCGAACACAGGATCTCCAGGTTAGCCCATCAATTTTGGGCATATTTTGTTTCCTTCGGAATGTTTCAATTCTTTGAAATTCTAATTTCATGCCATCAAACTTGACTAACAGGTAATATCTAAATGACTTGAAAATATGTCTGAAAAAAAAAGCCCTGGTCCAGTTTAAAATTTCAATAGGGCTCTACTATACTTATATATCCCAATAATTAATCCCAATAAGGTTTTTGGACTTATGTATAGACCTCTCTTCTGTGATGCATTCACAAAATTTCATGTATGTTTAAAGGGTTCTTTCTTAATTATGATACAATAAACAATCACAGAGAATATCCACACTGATTTGTAGAGTGTTCACAAGGACTTATTGTGAGACAAGACAAACTGGTGGAGGTAACGACAACAAAATAAGGACATATAAAATAATATCAAAGGAACAAATTTCAAAAATTTGGATTTAAGATGTAGCAGAAATATTAATAGTTATTATATTGTTACCGTGGTAATATGGTAGCAAGACCAGGATCTTGTGGGCCAGGTACAAACACAAATTTACACGTTTTTATTAACGTAGGAAATTCACTCAACATCTCACCAAGGTTGTGAAAAGATTCTGAAATACAAATTCAGTATAAGTTTAAATTTTACTGTTGGGTTCAATATCCTAACAACACTTCAGCTGGAGTTCTCATAAAATGAAAAGAAAAGGAATTTGAAAGGGCAGTAAAAAGTCAAGCTTGTGATGTTTTTAGCATCTCTCACATGAGGTGGGCTTTTCCTCTCTCCTCTTCTTGATTTCTACATGTAAAGGATTCTTTTACGCACATGCCAGGTGTACACAAGCAAACGTCCTTTTTTCATTCCAATCAAACAACTACGTATACTTTCTAAGTCAGACAACACTGAGATCAAACACAGAACCTCCTGGTCTGTGACCCATCCCATTACTCAAGTAAGTTTTGTAGTTTTTAGCACATTTAGCTGTAAAAATTGCTTAAATTCTATTTCCTATTGACAACTCATATCTCAGCCACCCAACCTCCAAAAATGGAATAGCATTTAAGCCTTAACGTCATACCAAGACAAATATCATTCTCACCTTTTAATGTTTTAACATGACTCGTACCATGAGGTGCACTGGAAAAATTACCACATAAAATAAAACATGTCGGGGGAAACTCAGAATAACCAGCAAATAATTCCTTTAATTTCTCCATTACCTGTATAGACAGAATAAAATATTTTATATAATCAAAATACACCAGAATAATCAAATAACTTACCATCATCCATGTGTATTTGTTAAAATAATGATCGAGAAGGGATATCTCTTGCCTTATTCACAAAAAATTAAATGTAGCATTCTTATTGGCCAAGAGCTAACATTTGCACTAAGATTTTTAAAACCCCAGAGAATGAAAATGGTGTATACTTAAAATATTTCAGTTAAGTATTCGTGAATAAGGCACTAGAGTGAATGGAATGGAATTGACAAGACAATATTTGATCATTTAAGGACTAACATGTCTAAAGAATGCATATACAATGCAAAGGGTGAAAATTCTGACTTGAAATCTTAACTGATTTTCATCAAATCTTTAGAATATAACATTGGGACAATTTCACAGAAGTAAATAATTAATCATGTGCCTATCACAAAACGGATGACAACTCATTCATGGTTGAATGCTATCTTACTGGTAAGCTATGTCTAAAAGAGAGAGACAGAGAGAGAGAAAGAGAGAGAGAGAGAGTGAGTTTAACGACACAAACTAGGTCATTTCGGGACTAACACATGATTCAATTTTATTTCTATAATTCGCTTGCTCGTAGGGGTCTTTAGCAGTGGTAGGGAACCAGGGGACCCGAAGAAAACCCACGAGGTTGGACAGGCGACCATACTCCTTGTTACGTACAACCGGGGATTCGAAACCACGCCAGTTGACTCAATGACAAACCTTATGAGAGAGAGATGGAGATGCTCCACAACAGATAACTTTTCACATTTTATTTTACCTTAACATTATCTAACCAGACATCGGATAAAACAACAAACATGGCATCCTGATTCTCTTCTTCAACTTTCTTTAATTTATTGGACGCTTTAACAGATGTAGATGATGGACCACCGAAAAAATTTATGTTACCAAAATAAGCTCTGAAATCGAGAACAAATTATCATATTAAAGATGCATTATGTAAGATTTAGATAAAGAGCTAGCCATTCTTACTATAATAGTTTGAAAATAGATCTATTTTCTATTTAATATCAGAGAAATCCCATGCCATCGAGAGTTGATTATGGCCTGGATCATTAATCAATGTTTAATTAATAATTCAGAAAACATTTCAGGCCTAAAGAAAGACCTACAATAGGCAGATTTAGCTCTTGCATAATGTATGTTTAACAACATATTGAACGCCCAATTCTGGTCACAACCACACTGTCCACAAGAAGATAAGAAAAGCATTAAGGTTTCTTTTGAGCTTTGTCAAGTTGCTGTCATGAACAGCTGATTCCTGTCCAAAGGAAAAGAAGAAAAGAATGCAAGCGGCAATTAGACTTCCTATGGTGCTGACACTACTGGGTAAGGATTACTACATTCATTGTAATAATCCCTGTGTGTTACTGAGGCACCTTGAAATGAAATGAAATGGGGTTTTACGTCCTACTGTTCTGTTCCGACTGTCCCATCTGAACAACTAGATAGCTGTCCTTGTCAGGTCCTTCGTCCTGCACCACTGACAAGTGGAAACAATGCAGAGAAATCTTGATGAACTTTCTCAGCCAACACTGGGCTCCAATCCACGACCTCAAGGATAATGAGCCAGCGTCTTACTCACTTAGCCACTATGGCTATGAGGCACCTTGAGCATGAATTGGCGGGCAAAACCAGCACGATCTAATTATACAATATTATCATTATTATTACTTACCTGCTTGATTTTGCAGTTTCAGTTGGTGGAAAACCAAACGCATTAACGTGAAATAAACTGTCTTCATACCAGCCTTCTGCCAGTACAAATGAATTTTCTGTGAAGAGACCTTTATGAAAGTTCTATCAATTTTAATTAAGGAAGTAACTAATAAAAGCTTGTGAAATATGGCAACCATTTTGCAAAGCCACATATATGGCAAAGCAAATGAAATGAAAATGAAATGAAATGGGCTTTAACGTCCTACTGCTCTGACTAGGCTAATAAAGACGAACTTATGCCATACAGTCTGCTATGAGGGAAATTTGCGCAGACAGCGACACTACAGCCTACTTTTATATTGAAATCCAACTGTCAAGGGATCTTTTACATGCACACCAATGTGTACATGAGATTTTGTTTTTTTGTCCCATCTGAACGACAAGACAGCTGTCCTTGTCAGGCCCTCTGTCCTTGACCACTGACAAGGGGAAAACACGGCAGAAAAACCTCGGCCAACACCAGGATCGAACCCACGACCTCCAGGCTAGCGAGCCAGCACCTTACTCAGCCACCGTGGCTCCCCACAGTAGATCAGTGACCAACCAGGAGGACATGGCCACAAAAGTTCCTCAGAATTTTCCAGCAAGATTCGTCAGTCGTCAGTCGTGCACGAACAGGACAACTGCCGGCGAGGAAAATTGCCAATGGGTGCCACTGTCGACAATAATATTTGTTTGTTCTATTTTTGTTAAAAATAACCAATACTTAAATATTCTTTATTATTATTATTATACAGCACTAATCATTGATATAAAATTATTTAGGTTCAGTTTACTTCAGTGGTTCAGGAGATGGAGGTGGGGGGGTGGGGGGTGGTCTGGCAAGTAAAAAGGTATCTAGTTGTGATAAGAAAAGTGCTGTCCACTTATACACTTGTTGGCATACACGTAAAATAACCCTTAACAGTTGCAATCTGATGAAGAGTAGACTCAAACGATGTTGTACGTCCAATATTTCCATCGTAGTAGGTGAGCATGTGGTCAGGTTGTCAGCGTATAACTATTTACATCAGATTACATACAGTAAATCAGCGATAGTGTAAAAATAAAAGAAAGGATACAGCTGTTGATAAATCTATTTGAACATAACCAGTCGGATCTTCTAAATACCATTTACCCTATAAATATACAATACATTATCACATTTACCCTATAAAATATACAATACATTATCACATTTACCCTATAAATATACAATACATTATCACATTTACCCTATAAATATAAAATACATTATCACATTTACCCTATAAAATATACAATACATTATCACATTTACCCTATAAATATACAATACATTATCACATTTACCCTATAAAATATACAATACATTATCACATTTACCCTATAAATATACAATACATTATCACATTTACCCTATAAATATAAAATACATTATCACATTTACCCTATAAAATATACAATACATTATCACATTTACCCTATAAATATACAATACATTATCACACTTACCCTATAAATATACAATACATTATCACATTTACCCTATAAAATATACAATACATTATCACATTTACCCTATAAAATACATTATCACATTTACCCTATAAATATAAAATACATTATCACATTTACCCTATAAAATATACAATACATTATCACATTTACCCTATAAAATATACAATACATTATCACATTTACCCTATAAAATATACAATACATTACCCTATAATATATACAACACATTACCCTATAAAATATACATTACCCTATACAATACATTATCACATTTACCCTATAAAATATAAAATACATTATCACATTTACCCTATAAATATAAAATACATTAATACATTATCACATTTACCCTATAAAATATACAATACATTATCACATTTACCCTATAAAATATACAATGCATTATCACATTTACCCTATAAAATATACAATACATTATCACATTTACCCTATAAAATATACAATACATTATCACATTTACCCTATAAAATATACAATACATTATCACATTTACCCTATAAAATATACAACACATTACCCTATAAAATATACATTACCCTATAAAATGTCCAACCTCGTGGATTTTCTCCGGGTCCTCCCGTTTCCTCCCACTGCTAAACACCCCTACGCACAAGCGAATTATTTAAATAAAATTAAACCATATGTTAGTCCCGAAATGACCTAGTTTGTGTCGAGTGGATTTTCTCTGGGTCCTCCCGTTTCCTCCCACTGCTAACGACGCCTACGCGCAAGTGAATTATTTAAATAAAATTAAACCATATGTTAGTCCCAAAATGACCTAGTTTGTGTCGAGTGGACTCTCTCTCTCTCCATATGTTAAACCATATGTTAGTCCCGAAATGACCTAGTTTGTGTTGAGTGGATTTTCTCCAGGTCCTTCCACTGCTAACGACGCCTACGCGTCCCAATTGTCCCAATTATCAAATAAATTCATCTTCCTAATTACTGTCCCAATTATCAAATAAATTCATCTTTAAAACAAACTATTTCAATCTTTAATTAATGCGTAAATCATGGTATAAGATATCAACTTGAACGTGGTAGTCGATTGGAAAGGGCACTGGATTTTCAGCCAGAACATGACTGGTTCAAATCCTGAGATTGGCCTAAAAGAACCTTAGGGTTTTGGCGACGAAAGTATCACCTAGTTGTTCGAATGGGACAAAAAAAAAGATCCACCGGAGTACACCCTCAAGTGTATGTAAATGTACAGTTGACATTTGGAATTCGATCATAAGTAGGCAGAATTTGCCACTATCTAGGCAAAATTCTCCTCTCTTGCATTGCACACATGACCATAGAGAAAATAATCAGATGTCAGTCTCAAAATGACCAGTGATATGTAAATTTTGTATAAAAGACAGAAAATAGAAAATATTTTTCTAACCAAACAGGTGTTCAAGGGCTGTAGCACTGCGATCGGGTGTCTGACATAAACTGAACCAAATCTTGGCAACTACACAATTTTTCTTCTAATCTTAGTATTTAGTAGGATATGTCAGTGGCGCAGGATGGAGGGCCTGGCAAGAGACATCTTTTAGTCGTTTGAGTGGAACTAAAAAATGGGGTCACGTGTACACGTTGGCGTGCACGTACAAAAACCCTTGACTTGACAGTTGGAATTTGACCAGGCTAAATTTCTCTCATAGCACACTGTATGGCTTATGCCTGTATTCATTAACCCAGCCTGTTCAAAAAAAGTGGACGTTAACCCTCATTATATTTGAACAATAATGTAGTTTATAAACAACTAAAGGCCCTTGTTTAAAAGAGAAATAGAGAAATGGGGTTTAACATCCACACGACACAAACCAGGTCATTTCGGGACTAACATATGGTTCAATTTTATTTCAATAATTCGATTGTGCATAGGGGTCTTTAGCATTTAGAGGAAACCGGAGGACCTGGAGAAAACCCACGAGGTTGGACACTTGACCCTACTCCTTGTCACGTACAACCAGGGAATCAAAACCAGGGAATCAAAACCACGCCAGTTGACTTATGATACAGCGTGCACGTGCTAACCATTCGGCCATCCCCCCCCCCCTCTCTATTTAAAATGTTTTACATTTGATATTGCTTAAGGTCTCCTCAATTGGCTATTTTGAAACAAATATAGTGGCAATTTATTTTTACTATGTAAGAGGGGTAGAATTTTATCTCGACTGTGGTTCTACTTAGTCTTCTTTAAAATTCAACTGCCGAGGGATCTTTTCAACCACCTCCAGTTGTAAATGGAACCTTTCCATATACAGTCGAACGGAATATGGGCATGAAATAGCCAGAAAGGTCTTCAAGGACTATACTGGGTTTATATTTATTTAAACTGTACTGAATGTTGGCATCGACCGTCTAAACACCAAACTGTACTCAACGACATCTGATAGATCAATACAACAGCTTGAAGTATTAACCAATCAAAAGATTTCTTTGGTTGGCCTTGGCGATGATTGATGGAACGGGGGTTTTCAAAGTGTATATCAACAATATAAAGTGTCTCACCTCTTTCATCTGTGTGAGCATACCAAGTACGATTATATCTCCTAATTTGGCCGTACTTCCCAGTAAAAATTCTATTGGTTTAAGCTGAAGAAAGAAAGTGTGAATCAAAAATATACAATTTGATTAATTCTGATATTTTCATTTGTCTTAATACATGGGATCAGTGCCCAATTTACCTATAGGCTTGGCAAGCTGAAGCCTAACACCAAGGTGTAATCATTTTTACAACATCATCAAGCTTTCTTACATGCTCTGTAGTCTTCAAGGAGCTAAAACTCTAACTCAATAATATTCGAAATTAAAAAGACGAATCATAATGATATTCTGGTCTATTTCAATCAATATTGATATTGTTATCTTGCCGTGAAAATATAACATCCAAACATCCAATATTTAAAGCGAGAATTTCAAATTTTCTAAGAAAGTCAAAACATAATTATTTGTATGTCTTTTGCTCAATAGGTTATCAAATCACTATTATACGATCATGGGCATCATTTCCCACCCTTAAAATTCTATGACACAGGAAATAACACAATTACCTCCGCTGTTTTGCTATTGACAACATGGGGCAGCCATTTTCCAACGTTGGAATTTGAAGTTAAAAATGATATTTTTGCCAATTTCTCAGCTGGCAATAGCGAATTATAGGATTAATGTGATTATTCTTTAACAAGGTAGGACTGTTTATGGATACCATTTATTTTAAGGCTTTATTTTAATACATTTTAAAAATATAACTTGAAAATTTGCAATTTCCGCTTTAAGACACAATGACCATTTTATAATTATTACACAAGTCAGTGGTTTTGGGCGCCATTTGTAATGAACACAGAAAAACAATGCTGAAGTAATTAGTAATGGATGATTCACAAACGTCAAAATAATAATAAAAAAAAATGTGAAGAATGGACTAAGCAGAAGTAAATGACTGTCGTTCATTTTGGACCATTCACATATTTCACCGAACATAATAAATTAGAAATTACAATATTTATTTTAAGAACTTAATTTAAGTCACTTTATATACATTCATGTTACATTAATTGTGCTTTCAGAGCCATTTCTGTCTATTTTAAAATTGCAAAGAATAAAGCCATATGCCCTTTAAAACATCCTTGGCTTTGCTCAATCGTGTTAAAACAATCGTGTTTGACCTTCCTCTAATCCTGAGGGTGGTGGGATAGACAAGGCCTGTCTTCACATTTATGGCAAGGTTTGGGGTAATTTGTGTGGAACTTTTTCACCACAAGAGTTCATAAGATATTGGACTTCTGAAAATAAATACAGTAGAACTTGTATTAAGCAAGCACCCAAGGGAAATTTAAAAATGCTTGCTTAATGGAGGTGCTCTTTGACTAGAGGTATCCAGTATTGCCCCAACCCCTACCACAAAAAATAAAGATATAGATTGCATATATTTTTTTATTCATGTAGTATAACAATAACAATACATCTAGTTGTGAATTCAAGATAGTCGCGTATACATGTTTGTTTAGTAATACTGGATCTCTGGCCCCCCAATATTTCTTTTACTTTCATCATACTAAATCATAGCGTCTAAAAGCGTTTCAAAATGCCGTGAATTTGAGTATTTCCCACCCCAACTATTTTAGCAATTACGCGACCACTTAATAAAATCTCGGTGCTTTTTGTGCTGACATAAATTAATTACACTTGGGTGCATTGGGAGCGAACATCAATACTTGCATCGATAAATTTGACCGTCGCTGAATCTTGCGCCGAACGAAAATTGTTTACTCAAATCTTGAACATAACTTCTGTAAACTTGTCATTTTGTACCAACCTTCGATACTAGTCTACCATTGTGATGCATTCGATAATAATTATCCATTTTTGTGAAGAAAATCGATGAATTAATTTTATTCTTTCAAAAAGCACATGAACAAAAAACCATCGCCGATTTACAGGGGGTGTAACTCTGTATGTAATATTTTAGGGGGGACTAAAACGTATGTTTAACAACAAAGTGGCAATGGAAAAGAGATACTAGATGATCGTGACAAAACTCGGTACTTTCATTTTATTCAATCAGTATCAAAAAATGTGTCGTTACGCGTGAAAACAATGATCAGGTTAGTCGTTTAATAAAACAAAAGATTAATAAACAGATAATCCTGGGTTGATTGTTATTTTTACATTTCTTTTTAATTAACTACTACTCACGGGATTAGCGGAAGTGTTACAAAGAGAGATGGTATCATTCAACACATTCACATTCACCCCATTTACTTTTAGTGTTAAACTTATGGTTTTTGATTCTCAAAGTCATTGGCCTTTCAGATCTGCAAGCAAGTCTGGAAATAAGACACCTGTCATAGACATTGTCAGGTACAAATTCAATCTGTATCAGGCCCAATCCATCGGGTGCCCATCATTATGTCCTGCATAGATTTGTCTTTATTGCAGGTTTAATTAATATTTTTATTCACGTAGCACACAAAGTTAATAACACAATTATATGGCATATAAGTTACTTATATAAGTTGTCTTTATCTACTGGTAATTCCTTAGTGACTGATCTGTTTTAAGGTGCAAGCAAAATCATCATTTCCAAGCTTGTCAGCAAGGCTGGTCAATCATAAAGTGTTTTTTTAGTCGTTAAATCTTGTATTGCCCCAGTCAAACTTTCTAGCTGAAAAATGGTAAACAACGACAGGCCATCTTGGACACTTTCATTGATCATACTCCAAACATACACTAGTGTGTTGATATTAAAACCCAGAGAAGTCAATAAAAGAGTTTAAGTCCATATACAATCAAAAGAAAAGTATATTTATTAAAAAAAATTAAGGGGGTTGGATGGCCAATTGGTTAGAGCGTCTGTCATTGAGTAAACTTGCGTGGTTTAGATTCCCCGGATGTATGTGACAAGGAGTAGGGCCGCCTGTCCAACCTCGTGGGTTTTCTCTAAAGACCCCTACCCGCAAGTGAATTATTGAAATAAAATAGAACCATGTTAGTCCCGAAATGACCTGGTTTGTGTCAAGTGGATGTTAAACCCCATTTCTCTCTCTCTTTTAATTAAATAAAGATTTGGTCCAAAACCTATTACAGGGTTCCCGCGGCTTCGTCAAACATTTTTTCAAGGACATTCAAGGATAAATATACGTCAACGTATGTTTAACAACAAAGTGGCAATGGAAAAGAGATACTAGATGATCGTGACAAAACTCGGTACTTTCATTTTATTCAATCAGTATCAAAAAATGTGTCGTTACGCGTGAAAACAATGATCAGGTTAGTCGTTTAATAAAACAAAAGATTAATAAACAGATAATCCCGGGTTGATTGTTATTTTTACATTTCTTTTTAATTAACTACTACTCACGGGATTAGCGGAAGTGTTACAAAGAGAGATGGTATCATTCAACAATGGCCGTTAAATGGGTGATGTTTTGTTGAATTTATTAGTAAAATAGTGACCGCTGGCCGCGTTAGAGGAGTGACCGTTGAAACAGTAGAATTTTTACGGGGGGAATTAATCGTGATGCCCGTTGCATGCGTTGAACAGGTGCGTGTTTAGTAGGGGTTAAATTACTTAAAAATCGCTCGGGGGGATATTTTGGTGCTGGTTGAAGCAAGTGTTCGCTGATTAGGAGTGCACGCCCGAGCAAGTTCTACTGTACATTCAACAAGATTTTCGAATTAGCAAGCCTTGAAATAACTGCCAAGTTTCAGCCTGACATCATGTCAGGCTGAACTGATTTTCGGCCGGACATTTCAGATTTTCAGCCTGACAAATACTTTATAAAGTATATTAAACCAAAAAACTGTTGAAATTTACTATGTTTATATATATTATTATACATACATTTATTAATAAAATAAATTGATGACTCACATACAACCTGGAGTTTAAAGTTTTTATATGTATATGGAATACAACTTTATAGTTCATATAATAATGTCATTAATCTCTTTGGTGGGGCTGGGGATTAAGATTCAAATTTAACTAAAGAATAGACATCTTGAGTTGTCGTAAATGGTTCAGAATCTGCCAAGTCATTTTTGATCCACTTTTCTAGTCTACGGTTCGTGTTTGTAATTTTCGAACTGGTAACGGCGACGGCCCCCGTTTAGAAGTGTCTTAATGAGAGACATAAGACACAGTACCAGTCTTTGAATTTTCTGGAACGGTCCCACTAGCCGGGATATCCGTGTTCGAGGGTTGGGAAAAGTAAGAAGTTATTTTATTCGACATGTTTTCACGGCTCTTCTATTTACATTCACATCGGAAGTGTCCAACAAAGTGAGATATTTTCGTATAAAAAGTCTGTCTCTAATTACATGTACATCCATAGTCAACTTGAACATTTTCTTGTAAACTAATTTTAAAATATTATTACTTTTATTACTAATAATTTATATAATTACATGTCATGTTAGGTGTGATTTAGAGCTAATCATATATACGAAAGTAACGCAAAGCTAGCTACGAGACTCGAATAACCAGTGTAAAAGAACCGATTCTCAATATCATTCATTATTTTATCTTCACGCGGCCGAGAGAGATACATGTGTAAATAGTAATATTTTTACTATGACTCGGGTCGTTGATATAACCAGCGTAAAAGAGTCGATTCTAAAACTTATTGAAGATTTTATCTGCACGCGGCCGAGATATAAATAGTAACATTTTCACTATGACTCGGGTCATTGATATTTTTGGTCCTGGACTTTCGAGTCTAATAATAAATAGCGATCGACTCGAATATTTTTGACTTAATGTTTTACAAAAACACGGTCGGACAATTATGTCCGGACGAAAGGCAATTTGGCCTGTCAAAAGGGGTCAATTCGCCCGGACATTGTCCGTGTCCGGACGCTTATTTCAGCGCTTGCGAATTAGATACTTTTGATAGAGTGTTTTGGGTCTGTTGTGTTTTTCACCACAGGAGTTCCACAAGTTATTGGACATAGAAAAAAAAAAAAAGATTTTCAAAAATTCTTCTCAGACCTCCCTGTGTGGTACCACATTCTATAAGATTTACTCCATGTCTCTGTCTTCATAGATGGGAATCTCTTTTACACTTAAAATTCTATGTCAGCTAATGACTAACCTACAGGATGTTATTTTCAATTGCAAATTTGGATGTTTGGGGTCGTATCAATCTTAAATCAGACCAAGAGTCGATTTCTACAATTGTTCAAACAATTCTCGATTCAGTTTGTCAGCCCCACATTCACCCCATTTACTTTTAGTGTTAAACTTATGGTTTTTGATTCTCAAAGTCATTGGCCTTTCAGATCTGCAAGCAAGTCTGGAAATAAGACACCTGTCATAGACATTGTCAGGTACAAATTCAATCTATATCAGGCCCAATCCATCGGGTGCCCATCATTATGTCCTGCATAGATTTGTCTTTATTGCTTGTTTAATTAATATTTTCATTCACGTAGCACACAAAGTTAATAACACAATTATATGGCATATAAGTTACTTATATAAGTTGTCTTTATCTACTGGTAATTCCTTAGTGACTGATCTGTTGTAAGGTGCAAGCAAAATCATTATTTCCAAGCTTGTCAGTAAGGCTGGTCAATCATAAAGTGTTTTTTTAGTCGTTAAATCTTGTATTGCCCCAGTCAAACTTTCTAGCTGAAAAATGGTAAACAACGACAGGCCATCTCGGACACTTTCATTGATCATACTCTAAACATACACTAGTGTGTTGATATTAAAACCCAGAGAAGTCAATAAAAGAGTTTAAGTCCATATACAATCAAAAGAAAAGTATATTTATTAAAAAAAATTAAGGAGGGTTGGATGGCCGATTGGTTAGAGCGTCTGTCATTGAGTAAACTTGCGTGGTTTAGATTCCCCGGATGTATGTGACAAGGAGTAGGGCCGCCTTTCCAACCTCGTGGGTTTTCTCTAAAGACCCCTACCCGCAAGTGAATTATTGAAATAAAATAGAACCATGTTAGTCCCGAAATGACCTAGTTTGTGTCAAGTGGACGTTAAACCCCATTTCTCTCTCTCTTTTAATTAAATAAAGATTTGGTCCAAAACCTATTACAGGGTTCCCGGTGCTTCGTCAAACATTTTTTCAAGGACATTCAAGGATAAATATACGTCAAATTCAAGGATTTTCAAGGACATTTTTTAGCCTAAAGTTACAATTTTTCATCTTAAAAATAACCAAAACATTACCAACTATCGTTATAATCTCATATTTAAAAGGAATTGAAGACATCTGAAACAAAATTAAGGATCTCAACTGAAATTCAAGGATATTTTCCTATTTCCGCGAAATTCAAGGATATTCAAGACCTTGAAAATGAAATTTTAAATTTAAGGATATTCAAGAATTTTCAAGGACCGCGGGAACCCTGTATTATTAAGTATGATACTAGGCGTGTGTAACTGTGTGTTCTCTACAATTCTGCCTTCAATACCTCATATTGGGAACAACGGTCTTGCATGTTGAGCCAATTTCAAGATATTAATTACCTAAAACTATTAATAATTGTGCTATCTTTTTAGCCTGGAAATAACGCTTTTAGAAGTACCTGACAAAATGTCAGGTACTAATGAAATAGTACCTGACATTTTTAACTAAGTGCCAGACATGTATTAATAATATCAATAAAAAAGACAAATCAGTGTCAGACAAAATGACAGGCACCAGAGGTTTTGTGCCTAACAAAGCCTGAATCTGTGTCTGACATTGTCGGTGACAGGTGCCTTATTTCCAGACTTGAAGCCAGCCCCTTTCTAAATGTAGGCTTTTTATACTCAGAGTAGTTAAATGTTTTTAATCATTCTGCACACAGAGATCCATCTACTTCTTACTTCGAGAACAGATCTCTGCCCTAAATGGCTGCCATTTCCAAAAATGAGTATACTGTTTTGTAATGCGGTTCTACTCCGTTAATAAACCTTTTCAATTTTACTAAATGGAAGCAGAATAACTACTTTAACAAAATTCTCGGAATATACTTAGTGTTTTCGACTGAAATCGTCGATTTAGGACTTAAAATGTTGGTCAACTAGCTTAGTGTCTGTTCTCAAACTGAGCTAACTGTAGACAGACAGCCTAAGTTTAGTATGGTACTTATAATAAGATAACAACAATCCAGAAAATGATCTGGTTTGTTATGTCTTTAAAATTTTAAGTATAATATCTAATTGGTTATTATAGATAATACACCTTTCTGATTTTTCAAATATATGTGACAAATATGTTGTATTTTGAGCTAATTTCAATATATTACCTGAAACTTTTTAGTTTGTTCATCTGGCGCGGAACCTAAAACTGGTGGAGTAAATAAATCATGGCGTAATGTTCGCTGAAAAATATTCAAAAATCGAGA
This sequence comes from Patella vulgata, assembly GCF_932274485.2. Classification (NCBI taxonomy): domain Eukaryota; kingdom Metazoa; phylum Mollusca; class Gastropoda; family Patellidae; genus Patella; species Patella vulgata. The sequence goes on from NC_065883.2 coordinate 11,724,528, forward strand.
TTTGAAATTCAAATTTGTGTCGATTTTAAAACTCAATTGCTAATGCTATTTACTAATAGTTTACAGGACTATACTTAGCATGGGCAAATTTCCAACAAGACTCAAGTCATCAGCATCCCATGCCCTTGTATACCAAAGTCAAATTTTTATCCACAGAAACACAAAAATGATTAAATCAAAGAAATTTCTGATTAGGAAATTAGTTTGATGTGCATACAAAATACTTATAATGGTGTTATTAAGATTGTATGTGTCTAGAAGTGGGGTCGCCTGTCAAACCATGTGGGTTTTCTCTGGATCTTCCTGCTTTCTCCCACTAAATGCAAGCAAATTAATGAAATAAAATTGTACCGTGAGTTAGTCCAGAAATAACCCAATTATTGTCGATCGAGAGGCCATTTAACCCCTATATATATATATATATATCTCTCTCTCTTACTCACTTTCTATTAAAATACAAGTGTGTATAAATATAAGGGCATATTACCATGTGTTAGTCCCAAAATGACCCACTTATATATTTGTATATAAGGGCATATTACCTGTTGAAGTATTGTGTATCTTTCTCGGAATAACGTAGCTTTATCATCTGCTGTCCCGTGTAATACTGGACCCTTTATACCTAAACTTGTATTTCTACAAATATAATACAAAGAAAGGGATCAGTCTAGTAAAAACTTTGTCTAATACATTTAAATATGTTACAATCCTTCAACAAAAAAAAGAACCCATGAAGTGAATATTTTTGTCACAAGTCTTCTAAAGGAAGACAATTACTTGCCTTATAATTAGATCTGAAATACAGATCTAAATCATCTTTTGATGTTGGTGTACCTTCATAAGCAATGGAGCACGAGATCAACAGCGCGCCCCACACATGATGCCTGATCATTTTAATAAAAGAAAGGGTACTTTGCCAAGTGAGGGTAATGTCCTGACACAGGTATTACAGTCTAAATTTAGTGTCAGGGGATTTTCACCAAGATTTCAATCTCTTGTACCATACGAATGACTAGACACTTTACCCTGTCAGACCTGCCGATCTTCCTACCTTCTAGATCAAATTGCTTAAACAGATGTTAATAACATAATCATAAATAAAACTAATATTTAACTAAATACTTACGGAATAAATTTTTTTCTATCTGGATGGTATGTGAACCGTGGTACGGAAAACGCATCAATTATACAAAACACATTTTCACTGAAAGAAAGATAGGATGTCAGTCAACTTAACAAACACCAGCAGCAACAGCTAAGTCGTCTTAGCCGTCAATAAAGGTTGTTGCATTTTTGTATGTACTGGAAGCATTGTCAAGACATTGGGGGTACTCGATTGAACGTTCCGGAATTGAATTCTCTCAATCCTAAAAATAGTGACAATCAAGTGAAAAGGGGTATTTTGGGCTACAACGCATGCGTCAACTGGATAAGTAAATATCTCAAGCAACTATGCAGCCGAAACATATTCGTTGTGTTTAATTACATCATGATTCTACTCACACAACCTCTGTAGTCGGGAGTGACAGAACTGTGACAGGACTAAATTTCGCTTCACTCGATTGCAATTCTGTCAATTCGGGACATTCTGGACTGTGAATTGAGCATCCCCATTAAAAACTGATCAAGGGCAACAACCCATGAAGTAATTTAATAGGCTTCTACTAGTTCTTCCTAATGCACACATAAACAAATCATGTTCCATTAATCAGCTAACTTCTGCTGTTCAAGTCATCAAAACTCGTAGAACAAACACATATAAACTTCAAAGCAATTTTTTGTATGTAATGGGAGCATTGTCAAGACAATAAAAACTGATCAAGGGTAACAACCCATGCAGTAATATAATAGGCTTCTACTAGTTCTTCCTAATGCAAACATAAGAGAGAGAGAATTGGGTTTAACGTCTATTTGACACAAACTAGGTCAATTCGGGACTAACATATGGTTCAATTTTATTTCCATAATTCGCTTGCGCGTAGGGGTCTTTAGCAGTGGGAGGAAACCAGAATGCCCGAAGAAAACCCAGGAGGCTTGACAGGCGACCCTACTCTTTGTAAGTACAACCGCGGAATCGAAACCACGCCTGTTGACTCAATGACAAGACTTTATGATACAGCGCGCACATGCTAACCATTCAGCCATCCAACCTCCCAAAACATGTATAAAGTTCAAAGCAATCGATGATAACTTCCACAAGATCAAGGCTAAAATTCAATAGGATTCATTGTCTCATCTCATTAAATATTTCCTATAGAGACGTAACACTGATCAAATTCCATCACTTTTAATGGGTAAAGTTTCGCAAATACCAAAACTATCTTGGCTAACACCAGGATCAAACCTCTTAATCAATGAGCCAGCACCCTACTCACTGAGCCATCAGACTCCCAGCACTAAATTTAAATTGTATTATGTATTAAGTATAAATCTACCCTTCTTCATCTTGTTCAGCATTACATTCTTGTACAGCAGCTTCACAAACAATTTTATCTATCATAGAAGATGACACTGAAAGCAAACAGAATCTGAGTGTATAAATTACTTTATAGGGATACTTTGAAGTTGATATTCAAAATGTCTATTAAAACAAAATCTGAGAGTATAAATTACTTTATAGCAGTCGTTGTTTGTATTTTATAGGAGAGCCGAAAAAAGCTCCCCTAGCTTAATCAACAAATTGAAAAAATCGCTCCCCTAAAAAAGCTCTCCCAATTTCGATAAGAAGAGTGATTTAGAAATTTAGGAGAATGATCTGATATTAAAGAGATTGATTAGTTGTGTGTATGGGAAATGGTTCTGAAGATCAATAACTGCATGTTATTGTAAAGAAGAGCGATTTTCAGTTTTACGGAGAGGGGAAAAAACCTCCCCTCGATCGATCACTTGCCTTAAAAAACAATGACTGTTATAGAGATACTTTGATCATGATAGAAGGTAACTCTGAAAACATTTAAAATAAACAGAATCTGAGAGTGTAAAATAAGGGAGAATTTGAATATCTCCATCTCCTTTGAAGAAACTTTGATCCTCATTTTGGGGGCTCCCAATGGTATATTTTTTAAACCAAATCAACAAAATGACATAGTTGTTATTGTTAGAAAGATAATTGGATGATGTAATGTAATAATACCAGTCAATTATCCATATCAATATAAGTTTTCAAACCACTGGTTGTGTCGAATTTTATTTCCTTTATTAGTACAACTGTAGGATTTGGTGGGGATGAAGCAGTTTTTAAAGGAGAAAATTTAGAGTTCAGACAACAATAAACTAACATGGTCAAAAGAGTTCCTTCCCTTGAATGTATAATCATATGTACCGATACATGTATATCAAATACACAGTCATACTGTACAACCACAGTGCTGCCATAGTATGGGGCCACGGTGGCTAAGTGGGTAAGATGCTGGCTTGCTAGCCTGGAGGTCGAGTGTTCGATCCCTGCATTGGCCAAGAAACTTCATCAGGTTTCCCCTTGTCAGTGGTGCAGGATTGAGGTGACAAGGTCAGCCGTCTAGTCGTTCGAATGGAACAAAAAACCAAGGTCCCACGTATACATTGGCATGCATATAAAAGATCCCTTGGCAGTTGGAATTCGATATAAGCGTAGGTCATAATGCCGCTGCCCGGGCAAAATTTTCCTCAAAGCACAAAGTATGGGGTATGCCCGTCTTCATTAGCCCAATAATATTATTATTATGTATGAATATTTGATATGTACTCTAAATCTGTTTATATTTTCTATAGAATAATAATAATAATTTAATTCATGTGATAATGTGCCCAAATTTCAACTACACGAGTTGCTTGAAGGTGCAGATACAATATACATTAAAACACTAGTGTTGAAACTACTATTCGGATATTCGTTAACGGATACAAAATAAGGGTTATCCGAATCATTTTACTATTCATTACAGTCTTCTGACATTCCGTACACTCTATATTCAGCCATTTTAACATCTGATTACTTTGAAATTTCCCCCAATGCTATTGATCACATTTGGCAGCTTTGTGCATAAATGTTAATATCACACGTATTATTTAGCGATAGTAACTAATAAAAATATTAATGCAGTGCAACGAAAACAGAAGTCTAAATAAAAAAATATTCATTCATTCCTTGTGCTGGTTTACGCTAGATAGAAGCTACTTCTTGGGTTTACGGGATACAAGTTAACACTGTGTTTAGATTTCCCGCAATGAAATTTATTCATAACGACTTAGGTCACGTATATTCTCACTTACTGATTGGTTCAATAGCAGTAGATTATCAGAATGAGGCAAACGACCTTGGCGGAATAAATGTCAGATGTTTTTATTTTACTTTTTTCATTCGTGTTGATTGAGAAAAAGTGATAAGTGGGAGGGCCGCGGATTACAGGAGTGGTTATACACAAATTTATTCAATTCATTAATTTTTGGGGATATCATGGATAGTCTTAATAATTGCGGCTAAAGGTAGGCACGTTTTTTTTCTTCGCGGCTCAAACAATTTGCAAATCGAAAGTAAGATTTCATACTCGGCATACACAGACACTCATAAACATTGAAATAAGTAAGAAATTATGAGTATATGAACTTTTGCTTTGATTTAGTTCAAGAATTTCACGTTTCCGAATTATCCGAATAGTATTCGGATAGCAAACAAAAGTATTTGGATCACAAATCTCGATCCGATTTTCAACACTATAAAACACATCCAAGTTAGATATTTAAACAAAGAAATAAGAATTTCAGTACAAATAAAACAGAACCACGTTTTAAAGATAGGTTGCCAACCGTGAAACATATGTCTACAGCATATGATGTAAGACATTTAATTAACCAATCAGTGTTGATGTTTCAAGTGGGTATTTGAAAAATACAACTGTTGCTTTGTCTTCACGGCGAATGTCTTGCCACAATTCCGTGCACCACACAACAAGAACTCGCCACAAGAGACTGTTTTAGGATCTGTGTTTTAATCAGATCGCTTGTGATGTGTTAAATTTAACTAAAATATTACAGGACATAAGCAAAAAGTAAAATCAGATTATTTACATGGCTGTTTCTGTATTATTTCTATCATGTGATCCAACCAGCCATCTCTTTCTCCCTCATCTAATGGTGTTAATACTTCTACTAAATATCTACTGGCTTCACTGAAATATATGTAAATTACAATAATGGTCTTATTATATTAGTTCAAGAAGATATGCCCTCGATTTAAACCAATTTTAAAACCCTGATATGTGGTCTTTTCGCTCTGATTACTATGTTTATATTATGGAGTAGTCTACTTTGTGGAATATTTGATTATCTACTGCAGCAGTAATATTAGATTAGGCTTATTCACAGACCGATATTCGGATTGACTACTATGTGGAAGCGGACGTTGTCGTTACGCCTGAAAACAAGTCAAGGGATTCTCTGTTTATATATTGTTTGATTTACAGAGTAAAATTATAACAGCACCCATAAATATTCAATTGAAATAATCAATCAATTTGCACCTATTGCCTAATTCAATTTCGGGGCATGGTGGCTGCTGGTAAAGATGACATGGTAGCACAAAAAGCCATTCATGACTCCCATTTTTATGTCTCAATATTTCATTGTTGTGGCACCACCCCTAATGGCCCTAACAACCCTGAATTTATAGGTTTTAAAGGAGCTAAATCGCTAACATTTGGGACCTAGAAATTGACAAAAGTGGGTTGCAACGCATATAATACTGTAATATGAATGTATATAAACTGATTTACATTCAATAGTTTCCATTTTTACTCCAATTTCAAATCAGTTATGTCTCAAACGAGTACAAATTTTTAGCGTCTGGTTATTCCAGTCTACATACGCCGTTTGATTTGGTGCAATGAGTCTAGCCTCGTCCCTCGAGTCTCTTGATACAACTGGGGCTGAAGCGCATTATGGTACACGATTCGTGTACCAATGGTAAAATGTTTATTTTGTCTTAAATATTGGACATCAAAAAAGCCCATCTTTTTCCGGTAAGATCACAACATGAATGTTGATTTAATTTGACAAATAAATCGTGTTTTCAATGTTGAAGAATTTGGATGATATTGAGTTAGCCCTAACGTGATCGCCCACAAAAACACAATGTTGAATGTTTTGTTTATATCGTCGCGTGTCTCCAAACAAACTGAAACATCGTTATTTCTTTTCTAAAACCTACAAAAAGTCGAATAATTAACTGTGTAGCCAACTCTGTATTTACCAGTCATTTGATTTTATTAAACGGGTGTTGCTATGGTATGAGAAATATAATTAGAAAACTACTAGAATTACCTCCGAAGAGTTAAACCGTGCATTTTAAATGCAGATGTGATAACATTTCTCAATTTCGCTGCCATTTTGGTAATCTCCCGCCAGATTTTGCAACGACAACTGATAAACAAAAATGTAACACATCTTCAGCTATAGCCATTTTTTCAATTATATTTCTTTTTTTTCTAAATTTAAATATGGAATTTAAAACCATTTTAAACTGAGGGTTGTGCATTCGATCATTAATTATGAAATACATTAGCTGATAACAAGAATTTTATTTCATCGGTTGGTCTTGTCATAAAGGGAAAAACCCAGCTTGCGCTCAATAGAGTTACCTTCCCGGTCACTCGATTACCACGCCCCATTTCTTTAATCACGCTCTCGATCGTCAGCTCTTTTGCTCTAGTGTTGTGCCAGATTTCGAGGATGGATAAAGGGTGATTGGGTGAACGGTGTTTAAAGTCCACTGAACGCAAAGTAGGCCATTCCGGGTTCGATACCGGTGTTGGCCTAGGAAGCTCCTCGTGAATTTCAAGCCTGTTTTCCCTTGTCAGTGGTGCAGGATGGAGGTCGACTGGCGAAGATAAGAGTCTATAATAGTCGTTTGGATGGGACGAAAAACCCATGTCTTGCGTATAATATTGGCGGTACGTTAAAGATCCATAGACAGTTGAAAATAGAAATAAGATTAAGAGTAGATTGTAACATCGGTGTCAGGTCCACCCTCATTAGCCCGTTTGTTGTAGAATAAAAAGTAAAAATTTAAACCCCATATCATCTCCAGTGGGTAGCACGAATAAACATTTCTTGTATAAGCGTTGTTCTGGTATCTGTATTCAGTTTTATTTAATTTAATGAAATGTGTTTGGTCAGTATGATAATTGGAAATGTTCGTTTATTATTACGGGACTTCTAAAGTCAGGCCCGGCGGAGTGGGGGGGGGGGGGGGGTAGGGGGCGTGGGGGGCTTTAGCCCCCCAATATTTGGCCGTAAGTACTCTTTTCTCCAGGTTATTGCGGCCCCTGGACCCACGCCTATAAGGACGTAGGATGGAAGCCCCCCCCAATCAAGAATTGCTTCCGCCGGCCCTGAAAGTACCCTATACGATATGTAATGTGCCATGAGAAAAAATTTGCCTGGACAGCGATGGTACAGCCTACTCTTATTTCAAATTCGGGTAGGCTGCAGCGTCGCTGTCCGGGCAAAAGTTTTTCTCATGGCACACTACATATCGTACGTCCGCTTCATTAGCCCCGTCGGTGCATAGCAGGCTATTTCAAACTCCCGTCTTCATTAGCCCAGTTCGGAGCAGGGACGTGCTGGCGCCGCTGGTAGGGGGGTCTGGGGGCGTTCTCCCCCCCAGAAAATTTTTGAAATTTGACAACGGGAAACGCGTTTTGCAAGCACTTCTGGGAGAAATCTAGGTATCATATTTTCCAAATTTATGCTGCTATTTTGACTATAAGACATACTACTGTACTACACAAGACACTCATGACAGGTCTGCTTAATATAATGCTAACACAATGTATTTCTATCCAAATAATAAATTGTATCTTATACATATCGAGGCATGAATACATGTATCAAAGACCATTTCACCTTAAGGTGATAGACATTTGCACGTCAGCATAATATATTTTACTAATCGTTGTGTATGTATGATTTTTCGCGTGCGCACTCTCAATTTTTTGAGGGGATTCCGCGTGAAAATTAGAGCTCTCAGGGGGGCCCGCTTATACGGGTGGACCTATTGTTTAATGGGGGCCTGGGAGGACACCGTCCTCCTAAACTCCCTGCCAGCACGCCCCTGGTTCGGAGCAGAACAGTAGGACGTTACCCACCATTTCATTTATTTCAAATTCAAACTGTCCAGGCTTAAAAAGATTGAAAACCAGGGGGAACGGGTTGAAAACCAGGGGAAACAGTTTTTAAAAACGTTTGAAACTAAGGGGAACGGTTTTAAAAAAAAAAAGGTTGATTACCAAAGGGAACGGTTAAGTTTGAAAACCAGGGAAACGGTTTAAAAAGGGTTGAAAACCAAGAGGAACGGTTAACACAAAGGTTGAAAACCAGGGAAAACGGTTTTAAGGGGGTTGAAAACCAGGCGAAACGTTTTAATAAAGTTGGAAACCCCGAGGAACAGTTAAAGCAAGGTCGAAAAGCAGGGGGAACGGTTTTTAAGAGGTTGAAACCAGGGGGAACGGTTTAAAAAGGGTTGAAACCAGGAGAGACGGTTTTAAGAAAAGTTGGAAATCAGGGGGAACGGTTTAAAAAGGGTTGAAAACCAGGGGGTACGGTTTTTAAAAAGTTGAATACCAGGGGGAACGGTTTAATAAGGGTTGAAAATCAGGGGTAACGGTTTCAAGAAAAGTTGGAAATCAGGAGGAACGGTTTTTAAAATAAGTTTGAATACCAGAGAAAACGGTTAAAAAGAGGTTAAAAAACCACGGCTCATAACCATGCAAACACAACCACAGATCATATTTATATCAGCCAGACATCGACCAATTGACATTTAATGTTCGAATCACTCGCATCGTAGAAGTTCATTATTCAGTGACCTAATATAGATGAGTGGTTGGAAGGGTAAAAGACAAACTATAGTAGTTATTTAAACGAGGATTTGGTCAGACACTCGACAATTTATCTGAAATGACAATTAATTGTTTCATTTTTAGTTTCTCGACGGTTAAACGCCGCGATCGATTTCTAATTATCACAGTCACTGATGAAAACAGCGACTGCCGCACAAGATTTCAGATCGTTTTATATGTCTTTGATACTCAAACATCAGAACGGGCCTTTGAAAGAAAGTATGAAAACATTCCAATGACGTTGACAAAACAAGGACAAAGAGGTTGTATGTTCAGGTAAGAACATTTATTACAATGACCTATTTGCATACAGCATTCAGGTTGATATACAATACACTTTGTGCACTGTGCTTCTAGGTCAATTAGATATTGGATGCTTAAATACTTGGTTGCGTAGTGAGGGATGCCGGCAGCTTGGACAAGGCAACTATTCCACCCCCTAAACTGCGGACCGTTAGCATCCTTGTGCAGGAGGTTCGAACACTGGGATATTTTCTGTGGGTGGGGACGCTATTTTTTTAATTACTACTTATTTTTTTTTCTTTTGAATTTTTTGCGCCCACGCCATAGATATTTAATCGTCTGGGTTCATAAAAATTGACAATAATTCTAACGAGAGCATCGTTAACGCTGTAAAATACGTCCACATTCCCGCTTTCATTGATATGGTACTTTTCACAATGAAGTGAATGAAATATGAACTAGCTGCAATGACTACAATATGACAAGAGGCAAACAAGGCTAGGCTTGGGTTTGGTTTGCCAAATTCAGAGACTAAAATATTAACAAAAAAGTTAGTAGGACACCGTCACAGAGGTCCAGGGCATGCACCAAAATCAAATAAGTGCTGTCCTTAGGCTATAAGGAATATGCCAAGTTCCAAAATGGGCGTGGCTCTGCCCCTGGGGGTTGGGCATGCATCACAAACAATAGGGATGTTCTTTAGCGTATAAGGGATAACAATTTTTTTTTAACAATTTGCGCCTATAGATACTGGTATCTTCATTTAACGCTAATGGGGATGAGGTTCGTGATTGCAAATCGCTATTTTTGGTATTTCGATATAGACATGGATATTTTACATACAGTTGTGCTACATAAATCGTTTTCTAGCCATGCCTCCGAAGCTCCGATCCGAGCATTATCAAACTGAAACCTCTACCTTAAAGATAGATTCCCACGAAGGTATTTATCGGGTAGTTATATCGAATAAAATAATGGCAATATATCAAATGTAGAGATACCTAATCTTATTAGAAATATACTGGATTCCCTGGAAAAAAAACCCACGGGGCGCGCACAAGACACAAATGTTAGGGTATCCCTCGAATGCTGTAAGAAGAACTACCTATGTGTTGATCTAATGGCTAACTGTTGTAAGAACGTTGAGAGGATTAAACGTCGGAAAGAGAAGTTGGCAGAAGGTGATCCAGTAATTTACTTAGGCTTCGATATTTATGGTAAATAGACAGCGACTAACGACAAATATAAGATAAAGCTGGATTCTCCTCCAATTGATTCCCGTGAAAAACAAGGCTGATAAAAAAAGATTCTAGTGATAGGGGGTTGGATTATCTTGTTTTCGATTGAAAATTTTGAACGGCATTTGAAGAAAAAGAATGAATCTTTGAAATTGGAAAAACAATAATCTATGAATCGGTTAGGAAATATCCCGTTTTTTTTCTTTATTTTTTTTGGAAAATTTCGACAAAAAATCATAAGTTTCAGGAAAAAGCTTCAAAAGGTCAATCGAACTTGATTTCTTTTTTGGGGAAATTCAACAAAACTCTTGACGTCTTTTAATTATGACGTCACAATAGGTAAAACGTCATCTTATTGTTCTATCATTGAGTTATTTTATCTGCTAAGAGAAAGACGCTCCGTGATAATTTATTGAAATTAATTACATTTTCTACGTTTTTGTGAATCCAGATAGGAAAATATAACATCAACTATGACTGTATTGTAAGTATATTTAATTATATTGTAAAGAATTCTAAGAATTGAAAGAAAAAAACCCATTAAAATCTCAAATAGGTTTTCAATATTTATGTAGTCCAGTGACTTGAGAACAGATAAAAACAAATAATAGATAAACTGATTTTCTCTGTTATATGTTTTAAATACGGTTTTTGCTTTTTTAAATTAAAGAAGTTTGAAATTTAAAGAGTATTTTACTTTCTCTTACGTCTACTTTTATTTTGTATTATATTTATTCCAGAGAAATACCAGACTATAGTGATAGTAGTTTAGACTATGGTGATGTATTAAGTCAAAAGATATATGATGATAATAACATGTTTGTTACATTAACTGATGAAGACTTGATCAACTCTACAGTTAATACTTCTAGTAAGTCTAACACTGTTTTGTTCAACACTAGTTAATACTTTTAGCAAGTCTAACACTTTACTAGACAACACTAGTTAATACTTCTAGTAAGTCTAACACTCTTTTGGTCAACTCTACAGTTAATACTTTTAGTAAGTCTAACCCTTGACTAGTCAACACTAGTTAATACTTCTAGTAAGTCTAACGTGTTACTAATCAACCCTACCGTTATTACTGCTATTAAGTCAAAACACTTTTACAATGTCCGTTGACCGTAAGATTAAAATCAACATGCAGTTGATTAAATCACACAAATAAAATGGTTAGAATTATTTATTTATTTGTTGTCGACTTGTCGCTTGATACGCACATACGGTATTTTGTATTTATAACTTACGTGTGGAATACGGGGAAGAGGTTAGCGGCATTTTTGCCTACTCTTTTATTCCAACTGCCAAGCAATATTTTGCTGTGCAATACCAAAATAAGCACGAAGACCTTTGTTTTACGTACTTGTAGTGGATTTGAACATGTGGTTATTATATAGGGTCAATTATTTATTTGTCTTTTACTTTCTTATTTTCATTTCTTAAAATGTTTTCACTTTTTCAGTTGTATCTTACTATAAGAAATCTAACCATAGATACGAGAAGATTTGTGAAATGAGAGTTCCACGATCATCATCTCTATCATCAGTATCATCCAATGGAGATACCAAGAATTTGGACGAAGAATTAGACGACACTTTTCAGCTGAACTTAAACCAAAACCAACATTATTCAGTGATCAATTGGGCTGACGAAATCTCATATGAAGAACCAACAAATATTCCTTATTGGGCATTGATACCTGGATTAGATTTTGATCGACATGCTAAAGATGATTACTCTACCACAGACAATATTGATGACTTCAATCAAATTCACCATCAGTATGTTATCAACTGGGCCGAAGAACCTGTGCATGATGGACCCGTAGATGTCCCTGACTGGGCTTTGATACCTGCATTTGATATTAATCGACATGATAAAGATGATTGTTCTAGAAGACAATGGGCTACCACAGAAAATATCGATGACTTCAGCCAAATTCACCATCAGTATGTTATCAACTGGGCTGACGAACCTGTGCATGATGGACCCGTAGATGTCCCTGACTGGGCATTGATACCTGGATTAGATTACGACCACCATATCTATTCTTTCGCCCAAGAAAATGTTGAAGAATCTGACCCAATCTACCATAAATTTGTCATCAACTGGGCTGAAGAACCTGTGTATGAAGGAGTCGTGGACATTCCTAGCTGGGCTTTGATTCCTGATTTTAAATTTAATGTCACCATTAAAACCAGCCAAGGAGGATCTGCTGGAGTAACAGGTTTAGATAGCGATGCTAAAGAAAACTTGGCAAAAAAAATTGTTAATTGGGCTGATGATCTTTCTGAAGATGAAGTTGTTGATGTACCAGAATGGGCGATGAACAGAAACTTGTATCTTAACAGACACAGAATCAACGCCAAATCATATTTTATTGATGTTGTATTTGGTTTATCTACTATTTGGGAATAATATGTTTGTGAGAGTTGCGTCAACTGTGAATTCAACTGAATTGTGAGGATGTTTGTGAGAGAGTTGCATCAAGCATGAATTCTGCTGTATGTTTGTGCGAGAGTTGTTTCAATTCAATTGTGAATTCAACTGTATGTTTGTAGATATGAATGGGTTATGGTTGTTTTTAGTGTGAATGTACTATGTATATATATATATATATATATATATATATATATATATATATGAATAAGAATTTGTTGTGTTAGGTGTGAATTTAACCGTTATATTTGTTGGATGTCATTTAAACTATATCTTGTCTGTTCGGTATGAATTATTACTGTAAGTATCAGTCACGATTGATTTTGGATGAATGGACAAAGAATTAGTTTTAAATTATTGAAATAGAGAGGGATACGAAGAGGAGGAATTTTCTTTATTAAGGGATGGGGGAGGGGTATTTATTTATCATTTTGGAATAATATATTTACAATACGTTATATTTTAATTTTTATACAGTAATCTATATACGCAAGAATAAAAATACAAAAATACATAGTTATATACGGGTGTTATATATTATTTTTTTGGTCAAATTTATACAAGATTATAGTTTTTACATGTTTTTGAATTTTGTAATAAAAATCCTAATTACAATGTGTATATCTGTTGTATATAAACTGGTGTTATAAATGACTGGTTTGTGTGACTTGTACAATGTCAGTATCCAATAGTCTACAGCAAGTGTTCGCAATACATGGGTTGGATGGTAAACATGTTGTGGCATCTTTAGTAAATGGAGAGAGAGAGAGAGAAATGGGGTTTAACGTTCACTCGACACAAACTAGGTCATTTCGGGACTAACATATGGTTCAATTTTATTTCAATAATTCGCTTGAGCGTAGGGGTCTTTAGGAGTGGGAAGAAACCGGAGGATCCGGAGAAAACCCACGAGGTTGGACAGGCGACCCTACTCCTTGTCACGTAACAACCGGGGAATCGAAACCATGCCAGCTGACTCAATGACAGACCTTATGATACAGCGCGCACACGCTAACGATTCGGCCATCCAACCCCCCTACTAAATGGAGAGGCAAGCTGATGTTAATGTATAAATGTGGACGTATAAAAATCGCTTTCTTACAAACCACCCCATTGCTCATACAGTATTTTGTGGTTTGGTTTGCACAAAAATAAAATTTGATTTGTAAAAAAAACACCCAAAAACTGATGTCTCTTTAAAAATACTTATCTGAAATTATTATAAATATTATTTATAGTTTACAAGCTGATATATGGTGGCACATGGTGCACGCGTGAGTCACAATGAATAGATAAAATTGCGATTGCGCTTTATTTCAGGAACAGACGTTTATATGATAAAATATGATATTTATTTTCAAATTAAAACATCGTTCCCAATGAAGTTCACTCTAGCTATGATCATTTACATCTTCCCGGAGGGCCATATAAATAACACATTGTGTCCATTTACTTCTTCCCGCAGGCCCATATAAATAACACATTGTGCCCAGTTACTTCTTCCCACAGGTCCATATAAATAACACATTGTGCCCATTTACATCTTCACGCAGGCCCATATAAATAACACATTGTGTCCGGAGTTCTATATAAAAACACAGTTTGTCCATTTACTTCTTCCCGTAGGTCTATATAAATAACACATTGTGTCCATTTACTTCTTCCCACAGGCCCATATAAATAACACATTGTGCATATTTAGTACTTCCTTCAGCAGGCCCATATAAATAAAAAATTGTGCCCATTTACTTCTTCCCGTGGGTCTATATAAAATAAACACTATCCCCATTTATATAAATTACGCACTAGGCCCGTTATATCTTTTCGTAGGCCCATTTAAATAACACACCGCGACCATTTACACCTTCCTGTGTACATTGCACACAAAGACATAATATAAACTACATATATATTATTGTGTCCATTTATATAAATTACGTACAATGACCATTTACATCTTCGCGTAGCACGCTATACATTAATTACAAATTACACAGCAGGTCTATTAAAATATTCAGATAGGTTTGTATACATTACTCATTCAGTTTAATAACACCTTCAATGTCAGCTAATATAAAAGCATTTAACTACATACACGATAACATTGATCTTTATAAACAGATGAGCATTAAACATATTCAGATTGAAACATATAAACACAAATTTAAAGTAGCTAAGTCTCTAACTCAATATCATCCAAAATCTTCGACATTGAAAACACGATTTATTTGTGGCTTTAAATCAATATTGATGTTGTGATCTTACCGGGAAAAGATGGCCTTCTGATATCCAATATTTAAGACAAAATAAACATTTTACAATTTTGGTACACGAATCGTTTACCATAATGCGTTTCAGTGCTACTTGTAATAAGGGACTCGAAAAACGAGTCTAGGCATATTCCACAAGTCATGTGAAACGATGACGCTATATTCTTATCTGGAGAGCATACCCAATAAATACTATATATCGGCGTAGACTGGAAAAACCAGACGCTAGAGATTGAAATTCGATTGAGAATACTGGCGTATTTCGCCGAACCTAACTGATTAGAAATTACAGTAAAACAGAAACGATTGAATGTAAATCAATTTATATACATTCATATTACATTATTGTATGCGTTGCGACCCATTTGTGTCAATTTCTAGGTCCCAAATATTAGCGACTTAGCTCCTTTAAACATGGTACATAAACATAAATTAAACATGTATACACAAATAATTTAAACATGTACACCACACACACAGTACCCGTGAAATATGTACACATGCACACAAAAAATGAAACACGTATATACACACAAATTGCACTTGAAACATTGCACATTAAAAGATGAGCATAGTTTATGAAACACTACCATTTATAATGTTTAGTTTAGGAAATGGGTTTGTACGTGTACGTACATTTACATCCCACTTCTACTCGTTGCCATGGCAACCTTTGATAAAACTGTCCTGTTTAATTGCAATACATGCTTAAAAGTATCCGTGTATCAGAAATGTACTGATCATTTCTGATACACGGATACTTTTATACCGTTTTAGATATCTATCAAGCAACAAATAGCGGACGTTTAGTCCGACTCAGATCGCAATTGATAACCAGGCTCTAACCGATGTACATGAAACAACTAGTCAAATTCATAGTAACAAAACAAAATGGGGGGAACTACATGGCAGTTCAAAAACATATACAATGACATTAAATTAACATAACAACATATTACAAAAATCAATTATTATACATACCAATTGGCATCTATTTCATAATTTGGTTTGATTTATATTAATATGCAAAATATATAAATTAGAATATTGAATAATTATTTTAATTAATTGTGATGATAGAAGGCGCAGTTCTCTTGCTGGACACTTCACAGGCATTGAAAATAAGCAGGATGAAAAAAAAAGCCTAGAAAGTCATAAACTTTATTACAAATAAATTTCAACGGAAGAACCATCCGCCGATGCATACTTTCACCAGGAATGACCCACATTTCGAATTTCCTTTACACTACATTTAATAATATCGCAGTCCTCTACGCCATAGACATTGTTTTGACGATCTGGTCTAAACAAACACGTGATTGTATCATAGCAAGACGCACGTGTAAATACTACTCAGGTCGTCTCTCCACTGCGAAATCATTCTACCATGAAATGTAACGTGAGGCTCAGAAAGGGATAAATAATGAAAGAACAGAAAGTATTTGTCACTTTTCGGTTGAAACGACTCGATAATAAATACTATTTTTCACATTTTGCTTCACAATACTCGATAGAAATGTGATGTAAGTAACTTATTAGCACCTTTCCTCAGTGTATCGGTGAATATCAGGACAGTTTTGGTCGGCTCGGCTGGGCCCCTCGACCAAAACTGTCCTGATATTCACCGATACACCTCGGAAAGTGTGCTAATAACTACTACATACATGTATTACCATTACCTCGGGCGATATCTGTATGAATGAAACTTTTTACCCATCGGCAGTCCATGGTATACAGTACAGAGCTCTTTTTATCGTACAGTGTTTACTACATATATACAGTATATTAAAAGAACCCTATTTTAAACACTAACATATAAGGGTACTTAATCATCCACAAATGTAACAACATTTAACATTAGGTGGCCTACAGTCCGTCAACCTACTGCCTTAATCGGCAGTTAGTACACGAACTAAATGTATGATGTAAGGCACTCTTGTTTCAAATAATCTCCCGTTCCGATGAAATAACCTCCAGCATAACCTCTGGAGGCCCTTCGACAGACTGAAGTCCACAGATTGCAGTCCCCAAAGCCGCTACCTTAATCCGACCGTTAGTACAAGTAGTAAAATTAATGTATCATAAAAGGCACTATTGTTTTAAATATTGTTCCATTTAATGGTGTTTAATCAACCGTTAATTTTCTGTAAAGTGGATTGCTGAAACTCGGGTCTCCACCATCATCAAAGTTATCACCATCTCCAACTAATATCATTTCATCGTTATCTACACGCAGACGTCTCATCTGGAACCGACTGTAATAAATTAGAAAAGAGAAATCAAAGAGACGGAGAGATCCTTAAGTTATATATAACAGATTTTTTTTCTCGGCAGTTCATAAATTTTACCAATTTAATTGTTACAATGCCTAATTGAACCGACCTTCTGTTTCTATCAAACAAATCTTTTCCAAAATCAATCCAAATATACTTCCGTATCATTCACTACGATAAGTAGGGTCTGGCAAGGAAATGGAATGAAATGAATTGGGGTTTAATGTCTTACTGTTCTTCTCCGACTGGGCTAATGGAGACGAGCATACACCACACAGTGTGCTATGAGGGAAATTTTGCCCGGACAGCGGCACTACGGCCAACTCTTATATCGAATTCCAACTGTCAAGGGATCTTTTACGTGTACGCCAATGTGTACACGGGACCTCAGTTTTTCGTCCCATCCGAACGACTAGACAGCTGTCCTTGTCAGGCCCTCCGTCCTGCATCACTGACAGGGGGGAGGTCTGGCAAGGACAGTGTGTAGTTGTTCGTACGGGACTAAAAACACAGTTACGTTCACCATTGACTTGACAGTTGGAATTCGAAATAAGAGAAGGTCGCAGTGCCGCTGTCCGGGCAAAATTTCACTCACAGCACACTGCATGACGTATGCCCGTTTCCATTGGCGACAAAAAGTAACATGCCCGTCTCCTTTGGTGACAAAAAGTAATACGTCAAATCCTATTTCATTTTTTATTTCGCATTTTTGGTTCGTCAACTTACAATAAGAGGACACTTCTTCGTCTTTTTAGAACTACGATAACAACGATGGTCGTGATGCAGAACAACGTAACACATGTCACGACAACAGGAACAATTATTTTTGTAGTATCTGAAAGAGAAACTGGGATAAATAAATACCACCACCAACAACAAAAACAACACACGCAAGAATCGATAGTAAAAAATTATGATTTTATATGATAATGTATCTGAACCGTGATGAAGATTTTTACAGCCCGTTATATTTCTTGAATTCGAACTGCGTCCAATAATCTCTTTAGTGTATAGACTGGGTTGTGCACTCAATAAGATAATTGGCCTACCTGAATTACTCGAGGAATCAGAACGTGTTGGTGGAGATGCTTCTGATGAAGGTCCTGGAGAAGTTGGTACTGATGTGGATTTCGCTGAATGCGAAGCTGGAGAGGTTGGTGCTGGCATAGAGGTGACGGATTGCGAAGCTGAAGGGGTTGGTCGTGGCGTAGATGTCACTGGATGAGAAGTTGATGGTTTTGGGGCTAGCGTAGATGCCACAGGAGACGGAGCTGGAGAGGTTGGTACTGGCGTTGATGTCACTGGATGCAAAGTTGAACGAGTTTGTGCTGACGTTGACGTCACTGGTTGTACAGTTGAAGAATTTGGAGCTGACGTAGATGTCACCGGATGCGAAGCTGACGTGGATGGTGCTGACGTAAACGTCACTGGTTGTACAGTTGAAGTTTTGGGAGCTGACGTAGATGTCACTGGGTGCGAAGCTGAAGTGGGTGGCGTTGGTGTGGATGTCCCTGGTTGCGAAGTTGAAGTTTTTGGAGCTGACGTAGATGTTACTGGATGCGAAGCTGAAGTGGATGGTGCTGGCGTAGATGTGACTGGTTGCGAAGTTGAAGTTTTTGGTGCTAGCGTGGATGTAGCTGGATGCAAAGCTGGAGAGGTTGGTGCTGGCGTGAATGTCGCTGGTTGTGAAGTTGAAGGGTTTGGTGCTGACGTAGATGGATGTGAAGCTGAAGTGAATGGTGCTGGCGTAGATGTCACTGGTTGCGAAGTTTTTGGTGCTGGCGTAGATGTCACTGGAAGAGAAGTTGAACGGATTGGTGACGGTGTAGATGTCACTGGTTGTGAAGTTGAAGTTTTTGGTGCTGGCGTAGATGTCACTGGAAGCGAAGTTGAACGGCTTGGTGTTGGTGTAGATGTCACTGAAAATGAAGTTGAACGGCTTGGTGATGGCGTAGATGTCACTGGCTGCGAAGCTGGATTTATTGGTGCTGGTGTAGGTGTCACTGCTTGCAAAGTTGATGAGTTTGGTGCTGGATGCGAAGAATTTCCTGTCTGGTGCATTTGATCCACGCCACTATCTCCATTGGTGAAGATTTGAAGTGACAGCAATGACACCAAAACTGTTAACCGCATTATTACTTTGCTATATTGATGTCAGTGACCTTGTAAAAAAAACCAGTCATTGACGGTTACAAAGATTTAAAGGAACTAATGAAATAGAATGGGGTTTAACGTCCTACTGTTCTGCACCAACCGGGTTAATGAAGACTGGCATAGACCGGACAGTCGCTTTTCCACCTACTGAATACTGTCACGGGTTCTTTTACCTGGGTTTTCGTCCCATCCGAACGACTATTCGCTACAAAAGACCCCTTGAAGTTGGAATTTGGCGAAGAGTTAGCGGAAACTTCGCTGTGTGGGCAAACATTCCCTGACTGCATGGCGTATGTCCGTCTTCATGAGTCCGGTTAATACTGTTCTGCACCGACTGGGATAATGAAGGACATACGCCATGTATAGTGGTGAATATTGCCCGGGCAGTGGTTTCTCGGCCTACTCATAATTGAATACCAACTGTCTTTTACCTAGGTTTTCGTCCCATCCGAACGACTATTCGCTATAAAAGAACTCTTGACAGTTCCCTAACTGCATGGCGAATGTCTGTCTTCATGAGCCCGATTAATACAGAAGAGTGGGACGTTAAACACCATTTCATGTCATCCTACCACCCGGCCGTATTGGCATTGGCTCACTAACCAGGAGGTCCGGGGATCGAGACGATTCTTCGGGATTTTCCGGCGGGGATTCCCCTTGTCAGTGGCGTAGGACGGAGGGCCAGACAAGGAACATAGTCTAATCGTTCGGATGGGACCAAAAATTAAGGTCATGTGCACACGTTGGCGTGCCCGTAAAAGACCCCTTGATAGAATACGATTCCAAATTGTCCTCCTAGCACGCTGCATGGCGTGTCAATCTTCAATAGGCCGTTTGGTGCATAAAAAGTAGGACATTAAAGGGACAATAACACTCTTGCTGGCTTGACAGCTCCAGAAAATAAAAAAATAGCCTTATTCTAAGTACTAGATGTGTTAGTGTCTTACCTGCTGTGTAAATTATCCATTAAATCTTATTTTACTTGTCCAGAGGGTTCAAAAATATTTTTAAATCCAAGTCACATTTGAAAAGCTTTACGTCAGGCTTTTCAAATAATTTAGTTGAATTTTTCCAATTTTTTAAATTAGGTGTGTTAAGATGAAATTTATATCACCAATTAATTGGAATATTGTAAAACAGTACAATTTGTTGACCAGATTAAAGATTGGGACATATTATTCAGTTACAGCAAGAGTGGTATTGAGCCTTTAATACCCATTTTATTTCATTTCAGGACTTGATGTGAATAAACACCACAATATTTATTAGGATCATGAAATAAACATATAAAATGATATAGGTGAAATGAAATGAAATGGCATGGGGGTTTAACCGTTCTACATTTTTGCACCGACCGGGTTATAAAAGTAATCCGGGCACACGCCATACAGTGCTATGAGGACAGTAGCTACGAGAACGTAAATGAAATATCAAATTCCAACTTCCAAGGGATCTTTTACGTGCACGCCAATGTGTACACGGAACCTCGGTTTTTCGTCCCATCCGAACGACTAGACAGCTGTCCTTGTCAGGCCCTCCGTCCTGTATCACTGACAAGGGGAAACCACGCCGGAAAATCTGGATGAACTTTCTCGGCCAATGCAGGGATCGAACACCCGACCTCCAGGCTAGCGAGCCAGCGTCTTACCCACTTAGCCACGTGATCCCCGTACGAGAACGTAGCTAAAAACGTTGAGATATACTGACGTGACGGGGGGTTGAGAGATGAGGTTTGTTATCTGAGGACAGCGGCGCCACGACTTACTCTTATTTCGAATTACAACTACACGTATCACGAGATGTCATTTGTTATATATATAGAAACTTTTTAGTTGTTGTTTAGAGTCACGAGATAATGATCCGTCAGTCACGTATTAAAATGTCAGTAGACAAGATAATATCAATAGTAGAAAGGCTCATGGGATAAATCTACGATATTTCTGTTATAAATTTTGTAAAGTTTTCACCAAATCTTCGGCTATTCTGTCCTATATAAGGAGTCTGGTAAACTTTAGGAAAACAACTTACCAAACATAAATAAGTCTTCTTATTTTCCCAAATAGATAACACTGGTTTGTCTTTGTCGAAAGTAGTCCGTACGATCTTTATCTTAACAGGATATTGTTTGTGGCCTATATGTGACAACATCGGTATGCTCCGCCCCCTTTTCTTTAATTAATAGGTAAGCGGATGTGGAAAGTTGACGTCACTTGATATACCATACGAAAGTTACGCTGACTTATATATATAGCTACGCTCGAAAACACAGGGAGAGAAATACGGTTTAACGTCCACTCGACATAGACTAGGTCATTTCTGGACTAACATGGTTTAATTTTTATTTCAGAGAGAGAGAGAGAAATGGGGTTTAACGTCCACTCGACACAGACTAGGTCATTTCGGGACTAACATATGGTTTAATTTTATTTCAATAATTCGCTTGCGCGTAGGGGTCTTCGGCAGTGGGAGGAAACCGGAGGACCCGGAGAAAACCCACGAGGTTGGACATTTTTATTTCAATAAAACACATGAGATTGGACAGGCGACCATACTAACTGACACGTATAAGCGGGGAATGGAAAGCACGTCACTTGAGTCAATGACAAACCTTATGTTTTCAAGCGCACGCGTTAAAGCAAAAGATCCCCCCGCCCTCCCACACCACCACCACCACCACCGCCCTCCCACACCACCACCACCGCTCTTGAGAACAGACACCAAGCTCATTGACCGAAATTTTAATTCCTAAATCGACGATTTTATTCGAAAACACAAAGTTTGATTCTACAATTTTGAGAAGAAGTTATTCTGCGTCTATTTAATAAAATGGAAAATGTTTTTTGTAGTCTTTATGTGTATGAAAGATGTGAAACGGATTAAAAACATTTTACAAAATCAGGGGCATGTCCAGGGATTTGAGCAGCGGGGGATTTGACGGGATTTCTGGGGGATTATCTATAATGTCAGACACACTGATACACAATTACAGCTGAACAGCGTGGAGCGAGGCCAAAACGTCGGCAATGCTTCGACCATTAGTTTTTTCTTTAACGTTATTTCAATGAGAAAAAATGCTCTGTCCGAGCAAGCCCACCCCCCCCCTCCACCGGACACGAACCTACAATATGTTTTTAAATTCTGAATATTCGGTTGTTTTATTATATCTTTATTTAAGCTAATATAAAAGCATTTAAATATATAAAATAACATGGAAATGTACAAACTGAGCATTAATTGAAACATGTACACACAAATTTGAACATGATGTGCACAAACATATACACAAACATAACCATGTACAGGTGCAATATATACACACCAATTGAAACATGTATACACCAAGTACATGTACACACCAATTGAAACATGTACACACAAATTTAAACATGTACACACAAATTTAAACATACGCAAACTGAAACATGTATAAATGTAATTGAATTGTGTGTACACACAAATTGCACTTGAAACTTTACACATTAAAAGATGATGTTTAGTCTATTAAAACACGTCCATTTATAATGTTTTGATTAGGAAATATTTGTAAAAGAAAACCCCACTAATTTATGGGTTATCCATAATTAATACTTCAGGCGTTAATGCAAAATGTCTTTATTTGAAAAAAGGAAACACCAGAGTCGGATTAAGATTTTATATTATGTCCCCGGACTACGGAAAGTGTTCCGTTCCAATGAAATAACATTTAAAGGGCCTATGACTCTATTTTTGTAACAAAGAAATAGAACAAAAATGATTCTAAAAGCACATATTAATGTAATATGAATATATGTTAAGTGATTTATATGCAATTTTTGAAAACTACGTTGTAATTTCTAGTCAATTATGTTCGGTGAAATACGTGAACAGTTCAAATTAAAAGGCATTTGTTTACGCCTACTTAGTGCATTCTACACATTTTTTAAATTATTATTTTGCCGTTCGTGAATCAGCCTTAACTTATTACTTAAACATTGTGTTGTTGTTCTTAGCGTTTAACGTCCGCTTCCACCGAAGGTGATATCGCAGACAAGTTCATTTTAATGATCTTAGCGCACGCGCAGGGGTCTTTGCTGTGGGAGGAAATCGGAGTACCCGGAGTAAACCCACGAGGTTGAGAAGGCGCCCCTATCTCCAAGCCACATACGCTCACACCTGGGATCGAAACCACAGCCGCAAGCCAGAGGTGACCGGCCAACTAGAGGTCGAAGCGTGACACTCTAGACCACTAGGCCATCCCAACCCCCCTAAACATTGTGTCGTGGGATATGTTTTTATTTGTTCATTACAAAATGGCACCCGAAACCATATGGTAGACGTCTCGTGTACGGATTATAAAATGTTAATTGTGTTAGAAATATTGGATATTAGGATTCTATAGTTTCACGACAAGATAACAGCATCAATATTGATTGAACTTGATTAATATTGAATTCTAATTCGTGTTTTCAATTTCGAATTATGGAAAATATTGAGTTAGAGACTTAGCTCCTTCAACTTAATCTCTCGATGCCCTTTAGCTGACTGAGCCCCGGAGCTGCAGCCCCTAAGGCGCCTGTCTTAATCCAGTCGTTAACACAAGAACTAAATAACCTGTAGAGTAAAAGGCACCCTTGTTTACAATATTGTTCCGTTCCATGGTATTTAATCAACAGACAGTCAGTTTTCTGTAAAGTGGATTACTAAAACTCGGATCCACCATTAACAAAGTTATCAGTCTCCCCAAACAATATCCGGTCATCATCATCTGCAATCAGGCGTCTCATCTGGAAACGACTGTAAGAGGTTGGAAAAGAAAAATAATGAAAGAGAGAAAAAAAATTGTGGCTGATTTTCTTTTTTTTCGGGGGGGGGGGGGTATTATATTTTTTTTTTGGGGGGGGGGGCATTTTATAAATCTTACCACTTTAATTGTTACACTGTCTATTTTAACCCACTTTCTTTATTTATAAGTACATTTGATTCCAAATAGCCTCTAAACCACCCAGAATCATTTCCAATTACCCCTTTCCATATTTGGCTACAGTGCACAGGTATCCCGATGCAGACGATTGGATCAGCCAACAGTGTAAAGATGGGAAAAGTAGAAGATTTTAGGCGCAGTACGTTAATCCGGCTACTTTTGACTTCCAGGGTTAGGGTTAGGGTTGGGTTAGGGTTAGGGTAGCCGGGTCAACGTACTAGATTTTATAGCCCGAGCACCTTACTTGGAAAATCACATAATCGAATCCGGGATTTTCTTGCTCGTGAGCCCGTGCCATACTCACCTGTTCCCTTGTCAGTGATGTATGAAGGAGGGCCTTGCAAGGAAGAGCGTATAGTCCTTCGGATGGGACAAAGAGTAGACGGAAATGGCGCTGTTCGGGCTAAATTTCCATCACGACACACTGAATTGGTTTATGCAGGAACAGGGACAAGGAACATCGTCTAGTAGTTGTGGTGGGGCCTTGTACACGTTGATGTGCACGAAAAAGATCCCTTGATAGTCGGAATTCGGTGTCAGTCGTGGCAAAATAAATTGTTCTATAACGCACTGTCCGTCTTTATTAGACCGATTGGTGCCGAAAAGTAAGAGGTTGAACCCCATTTTATTTTATTATACATAGTTGGTTCGATAACTTACTATAAGAGTGCACTTCTTCGTCTTCTTAGAACTATGATAACAACGATGGTTGATACGAAGAATAACGCAACACATGTCACGACAACCGGTACAACGATTTTGGTATTATCTGAAAGAGAGAGAGAGAGAGAGAGAGAGAGAGGGGGGGAAATGGGGAGTAACGTTCACTCGACACAAACTTAATTAATTTTGGGAGTAACATATGGTTCAGTTTTATTTCAATAATTCGCTTGCGCGTATGTGTCTTTAGAAGGGGGGGGGGGTGTAGGACTCAGAGAAGACCCACGAGGGTTGGACCAGTGACCCTACTCCTTGTCACGTACAGTTGGGGGAATCGAAACCACGCCGCTTGACTCAGTGCCAGACCTTATTACCAAACGTACACGCGTTAAACCACCCCACCCCCTTTGTATTCGAAGGACAAATTGGGCTAAATAAATATCGTATGGAAATGTATGAGAATTAGTTAGTATGGGGTGGGGGTAGGGGGTCACAATAAAAAAAAAGAAACATACGCACGTAATATGCGTATATAGCTGTCATGTCGGTCCATCTAGAGACAAAAATTTGAGGATGAGCGCAATCGCTATTTTTGTTCCAGGGTTATGGCTGATGGCTCTTTAATTTGCATAATTTTGCTTGTCCGCTAGCAAAATGCCACAATTCTCTAGGATTTTTTTTTTCAAGCTATAGGATAATAGTTCGTAGGGGATAAACGACAATTGGGATTGAAATTGAGCGCAAGCGCTTTTTTTTCTTTTTTGGGGGGTTCTGAATTTATAGCCCTTTAATAAGCGTTATTCTGCTTGTTCAGTCTCTGGAGTTCACATTTTTTTTTAAGAATCTGTTTCAAACTGTAGGGTGTAAACAATTGTGAGCAATGGTCTTTTTTTTCGTTCCGGAGATCTGGCCCTTTAATTAGAGTAATTCTGCTTGTTCGCTCCCTAGAGGCCACACATGTTGACGAATCTGTTTTAAACTTCAAGATAAGTAGTTCTTATGAATAGACGATTGGGGGTAAATTTGGGCGTAATCGAATCGCAGTTTTGGTTCAGGAATTATGACCCTATTAGCCCAATTTTGCTTTCCGCTATCAGTTTCTAAAGCCCAAATTATTTGAAGAATCTTTTTCAAGCCTTTGGATAATGATACTTAAGGGTAGGCGACAACTGGGATTGAATTTAATGGCCTTGTCTGTTCTCGAGATGCCACAATTTTTGACTATTCTTTTTAAACTCAAAGATAATGATTCTTATGTGTAGATAAATTTGAATCTGAACGCAATCGCTATTTTGCTTCCAGAGTTTTGGCTCTTCAATTACCGTAATTTTGCTTGCCCGCTGTCTACGTGTCACGCTTTCTTTTTATACAAAGGTTATATTTCCATGATATTTGAGATTTTTACAGTCGGCTATATTTTATGAGTTCAAACTGCGTGATATAATCTCTTTACTACATGTATGTACGAGGAGTGATTGATAAGTATATAGTGAGCCTCGATTGGAAAACCGTGCAACACAATGATACCACGTTTTGCACGTGCACTATTATATTCCTCGGGCTCTGTCACAAACTTTCATCACATTCGGTTAAACTGTTTGGTTGTGACAGGCCATAACAATCAAGTAGTGTCTGTTGTTATCAGAAAATGGACCATATCGAGGCGAGAGCTGTGATTAAGTATCTGCATAAAAGGGTCTAACACCGAAAGCCATACATGATGATATAGTTGAGACATTAGGAGATGATGCTCCTTCATATGCCACAATTAAAAGGTGGTCAGCTGAATTCAAGCTTGGCCGAGACAGCATTGAAGACGAACCACGCCCTGGTCGACCAAAAACTGTGTCAACACCTGAAATGGTACAAAAAATCCATGATCTGATAATGAATGACCGGCGAGCTACTGAACGATTCATAGCTGGGGTAGTTGGTATTAGCCAGAAGAGAGTTCATTCTATTATCACTGAAGCTTTGGAAATGACAAAGGTTTCAGCACGATGGGTGCCAAAGCTTTTGACGCCTGATCAAAAGCGTTCAAGACACATCATGTCAGAAGAGAAGCTAGCCTAAAACAAATTGTTACTATGGATGAAACTTATGTTACAGTATTGCTTTCTATCAAGTTCAGATGACAAGACTAGTTAAACATCTTCTAATACTTTCATTCTTTGCTTCTTGCATATCAAGTACAAACATCGTAATGTTAAAGACATCCAGAACTAACTTGTATTGTATGTCCTAGCTTGGCACAAATGTGTCAACTCCAAGACGCTCTCCCTCGTTCCGTCTCGTCTCGTGCTAAGGCGACCGTGGCCTGCGCTCTCGTGTCCTGGCCGGAACTCACTGTCGATTCGTTTGTTATCTGGGTTTATAAACCCTTCCAAACAAAGGATCTTATTAGGTATCTGGCTAATGTATCATGTATCATATCAGGTTTAACATTCGATACAATCAGACAAAGAAAGTTTAAATAAAACATGCCAACAACAAGTTAAGATTACATAATCACATAAGGAATGCTACCAAGAACTCCAGGGGTCGGACAGGTTGATATATTGATATTAAAATCCCTTTCACTGTCAAGGTGACAGGAATCGTCTATAACATCTGTGATTATGTAACACCTGGGTCCACCACTTTCAGCCAGAAACAAAAGAGCAGTCAAAACAGTGGAAACATGTGACGTCGCCGACCCCAAAGAAGGCAAAGACTGTTTCATCGGCAGGAAAGGCGATGGCCTCAGTATTCTGGAATTCTGAGGGTGTTCTCATGGTGGATTACCCCCAAAAGGGTCAAACAATTAACGGTAGATGCTGTGCAGCACTTATTTGGCAGTTGAGGCAAGAAATTAAGACCAAAAGACGAGGAAAGCTGACCAAAGGTGTGATTTTCCACCAGGACAATGCGCAAATGCACAAATCAGCTGTTGCCATGTCAGCAATCCATGACTGTGGTTTTCAACTTCTTCAGCATCCACCCTACTCTCCTGATTTAGCTCCCTCAGACTTCTATCTGTTTCCTGCTCTGAAGAAATGCCTTTCCGGTAGGCATTTCCCGTCTGACGATGACGTCATTGAGTTTCTACACACCCAAGACAAAGACTTCTACGGAACTGGAATAAAGGCCCTGCAACACCGATGGCAGAAGTATATTACATTGAAGAGAGACTATGTTGAAAAATAAATGCATTTGATTTGAATTTCTTACTTATCAATCACCCCTCGCACACACTGGGTTGTGTGCACTCAATAAAATTTTTAGCCTACCTCAATTACCCGAAGAACTAGAACGTGTTGGAGATGCTGACGATGGTGGTGATGTTTGTCTAGATGTCCCTGGATGCGAAGCTGAGGGGGTTGGTACTGGCAAAGAGGTGGTTGGGGCGAAGCTGAAGGGGTTGGTGCTGGCGTAGAATTGATAATAGCCAATTATGAACCGTGATGCAGATTTTTACAGTCCGTTATACTTCTTGAATTCGAACTGTGTGTCATAATCTCTTTAGTATATATTAGACTGGGTTGTGCACCCAGTAAGATAATTGTCCTACCTGAATTACCCGAGGAACCAGAACTTGCTGGAGATGCTTCTGATGATGGTCCTGGAGAAGTTGGTGCTGACGTGGATGTCGCTGGATGCGAAGCTGGAGAGGTTGGTGCTGACACAGAGGTGGCTGAATGCGAAGCTGAAGGAGTTGGTGCTGGCGTAGATGTCACTGGATGCGAAGTTGATGGGTTTGGTGCTAGCGTAGATGTCGCAGGAGGCAAAGCTGAAGAGGTTTGTGCTGGCGTAGAGGTGGCTCGGGGCGAAGCTGAAGTTATTGGTGCTGGCGTGGATGTAACTTGTTGAGAAGTTGAAGTTATTGGTGCTGAAGTAGATGTGACTGGTTGCAAAGTTGAAGTATCTGATGCTGATGTAGATGTCACTGGCTGAGATGTTGAAGTTTTTGGTGCTGGCGTAGATCTCACTGGTGGCACTGTTGATGGGTTTGGTACTGGCGTAGATGTTACTCGTTGCGAAGTGGAAGTGTGCTTAGCTGGCGTTGGTTGCAAAGTTGTAGTCTTTGCTGCTGGCGTAGATGTCACTGTTTGCGAAGTTGCTGGCGGTGGCGTAGCTATCGTTTGTTGTGAAGTTGTACTGTTTGGTGCTGGTGTAGCTGTCGTTGGTTGCGAAATTGTAGTGTTTGCTACTGGCGTAGCTGTCGTTGGTAGTGAAGCTGTATCGTTTGCTGCTGACGTAGATGTCACTGTTTGCGAAGTTGCTGGCGGTTGCGTAGCTGTCGTTTGTTGTGAAGTTGTACTGTTTGGTGCTGGTGTAGCTGACGTTGTTAGCGAAGTTGTAGTTTTTGCTACTGGCGTAGCTGTCGTTGGCAGTGAAGTTGTAGCTGTCGTTGGTAGTGAAGTTGTAGAGTTTGCTGCTGGCGTAGATGTCACAGTTTGCGAAGTTTTTGGCGCTGGCGTATCTGTCGTTGCTTGCGAAGTTGCAGTGTTTGCTGCTGGCGTAGATGTCACTGTTTGCGAAGTTTTTGGCGCTGGCGTATCTATCGTTGCTTGCGAAGTTATAGTGTTTGCTGCTGGCGTAGATGTTAACTTTGAAGAAGGTGGCACATTGGGTGTAGCTGTTGGCTTTGGTATTTGCATTGTCGTAACGTCTTTATCCCCATTGGTGAAGATTTGATGTGACAGCAAAAATACCAGAACTGTTAACCGCATCATTACTTTGCTATATATTGGTGTCAGTGATCTTGAAAACAAAAACAAACACCACATTGACGGTTATAAAGATTTAAAGGAACAAATGAAATAGAATGGGGTTTAACCAGGCCCGTAACTAGAGGGCGGGGGGCTGCAAAAAGTTTCGCCCCCCCCCCCCCTGTGAAAAGATTTTCGCCATAAAAAAAATATATATACATTGTCCGTCAATAATTCAGCCCCCTTGAGAACACTTCCCGCTCACCTTGTTGCTCTGAGCTAGTTACGGCCCTGTCCTACTGTTCTGAATCAACCGGGATAATGAAGACTGATATACGCCGGACTGGCTGTTCCCCCTATTTTAATTGAATACCATCTGTAACGTATTCTTTTACCCTGTGGTGGGTTGGGTGGTCAAATGGTTAGCACGTGCGTGCTGTATCATAGACCTGTCATTGAGTCAACTGGCGTGGTTTCGAATCCCCGGTTGTACGTGACAAGGAGTAGGGTCGCCTGTCCAACCTCGTGGGTTTTCTCCGGGTCCTCCGGTTTCCTCCCACTGCTAAAGACCTCTACGCGCAAGCGAATTATTGAAATAAAATTAAACCATATGTTAGTCCCGAAATGACCTAGTTTGTGTCGAGAGGACGTTAAACCCCAGTTCTCTCTCTCTCTCTCTCTCTTTTACCCTGGCTTTCGTCCCATCCGAACGACTACTCGCTATAAAAGAACCCTTGACAGTTTGAATTCGGCGGAGAGTTAGCGGAAACGTTGCTGGGTGGACAAACTTTCCACCCGTCTTCATTCATGAGCCCGGTTAATGGAGAAAAGTTGGACGTTAAACCCCATTTCATGTCATCCTACCACCCGGCCGGCCGTATTGGCCCGATGAAGACGGACATACGCCATCGTTCGGATGGGACGAAAACCTAGGTAAAAGAACCCTTGACATTTGGAATTTTTCAGTGAAGAGCAGAAAAGGACTTTGAACTCCGCTTCATTTCATTCTATCACCTTGATAAATAAAGTTAATAATTCTTAAACGATTTCCACACAATCAGTTCATTATCTATAATACAGATGGTTGCTGTTTTAGTGCTCGGGGACTCGGGGATTTTTTTTTTGTGTGTACGTGGGCTGAAAGAGCATCCCTTCATTTTGCTTTTTTTAACCTTTTCAGTGTGACAGGTCGTTTTAGGTCGATCGAAAATTTAGAATACCGTTGTTTATAACGACGAGGTTCAAATTTTGGTAATCGTTTCTTGGCTCTTGAAGGACTTTGTTTGGCACTTGAAGGACTTCGTTTGGCACTTGAAGGGCCTTAGTTTAGGGGCCATGGTGGCTCAGTGGGTGAGGCTCTGGCTCATCAACCAGCATGTCCGGGTCTTAAGAAAGTTCCTCGGGGTGGTTTTCCCTTGTCAGCGGGGTAGGACGGAGAGCCCGAAAAGGAACGGCGTCGGGTAGTTCGGATTGGACCACAAATCAAGGTTCCGTGTAGGCTGTAACACGTTGACGTGCACGTTAAAGAACCCATATCGGTCGGGTCACATTTTATTTATAGCACACTGGCCGTCTTCATTAGCCCGGTTGATTCAGGAAAGTAGGGCGTTTAAGCCCTTTCATTTCATTTCAGGGCTAAGTTTGAATATACACCCCTATATTTATTATGAATTGAACATTATGTAGAACACTATATAGGTGTAAATTTGTTATATACATGTATTTATAGTAATCTTTTTGTTGTCGTTTTATCACGAGATAATGATCAGTCGGTCACGTATTAAAATGTCATTACATAAGAATAATGACAATAGTAGAAAGCATCATGGGATAAACCTACGACATTTCTGTTATAAATGTTGTAACGTTTCCACCAAATCTTCGGGTATTTTAATTAAAATTCTATCTTAGCCTATATGGAGCCTATTATATTTAAGAAAAACAACTTACCAACATAAATAATCCTCCTTATTTACAGTGTACTCAAATAGATAAGATTGGTTTATCTTTGTCGATATTATGTACCCTGTATGGTGACAACATCGGTGGACTCCGCCCCGCTTTTGCGTGCAGTGCTGTTTCCTGCACTTATCAATTTCGTTAATCAATTATCGATTGTGGTAATATGTCGTCACTTGACGTACCGTAATCAGGGAACTTTGGAAAAGTTACAATTGTTTTTTTTTTTAATATCATGAAATGGTTTAGGGAAACTTTACTTTACAATAGCCTTTGTATATGATTTCGTCAAGAGTAGAATTGCCCTTAAAAATTATTTTGGTTTTTATTCGGTAGTTGGGTGAAGGGGGGGGGGGGGTCTCTAGTGAGTATGTCGAGAGAAACTCTTTTCACTGGTCTCTATCATTCAGAGAAATATTCTACGAATATTATATTTTCACGCGATTTTTAGGCCTTGTAGGGGCTGCATGTTAACCTCTTATTTCAGTTTACAACTGTCAGGGCATTTTTACCGTTTTGAAAGTGGAACCTAATTTTTTCTTCTCACCTGAAGACCTTTTCCTTTTACGTCCTGTCCAACTGGCAACGATAAGGCAGACTGAAAATTCATGGCAACCCTTTAGGTCAACACCAACATCGAACCCGGGACCTGATGCCAAACATAGTGAGGAGACATCGTGAAGATAAATGAACTCAATTGGGATTTATTTAATCTCCTACTTTTCTACAACAACCGGGATAATGTAAAAGGACATATGTCATACAATGTGCTACGGCCTCGGGCCTACGCATATTTCGAATTCCAACTGCTACAAGAGTTCCTTTACACGTGACCTAGGTTTTTGGTACCATCCGAACGACTAGACAGTTTCTTACCCCCCCCCCCCCCGCAGTGCACTGACGATGGAAAATCGTGTTGGAAAATCCTCGTGAACCTCCACACCTTACCAAATGTGTCACCCCGGCTTCCAGACAGAACAAACCATGGCATATACAGAGTAGAAATATGTGATGAACTTTAAAGCTTTACTTTTCTGTTCCAACCGGGAAAATGAAACCAGACGTATGTCACGCATGGCAATTTGGCCCTGTCAGTTATTACCTTAATTCTCTTATTTCGGTTTCCATCTGTCGGGAGATCTTTAATATTCTTTCAGTGGAATACATTGGTCCTTGGTTTCTCGTCCCATCCGAAAGTCTATGCGCCTTTCAATCCAGTTTAGACGCTATATAATCATAGGCTGATCATATGCCCAACCAGTGGCAATTCGGGAAACTGTTTATCTCAATTAAAAACCATGCAAGATAATTTCCCCAAATTTCTCCGATTTTAAGGGAATATGTTACCTTTCGTAAACCACCAAGCTAGGGGTCGCCAACAAGTGAACAAAAAGAGTCAATCGGTTTCCAAAAGAAAAAAAACCCAAACCCTGAAAGGATCGAACTTACGTATCCCAGCTTATGGAAATGTGACCTGTTTTTATTTTAGGCCTAGCCTATAATTTCAATATTTATAGACATAAAAGAATAGTGATATTTGTTATTACTTTTTTTGACCAATGTAGGCCATTACTGTGATAGGCCTCCCAGCGGGCACGCAACGTTGTTACAACATTGTGACAACGTCAATATTGGTCGTGACGTTGTACAACGTGTTTTCGACCAATATTCGACGTTGTATTTACGTCATATACAGGTTGTTGACACAACGTTGTGACAACGTTGTCACAACGTCATCAAAACGTTATCAAAACGTCATATACAGGTTGTTGTCACAACGTTGTCACAACATCATCAAAACGTTATTCTAACGTCATATACAGGTTGTTGTCACAACGTTGTCACAACGTTATCAAAACGTCATATACAGGTTGTTGTCACGGCGTTGTTACAACGTTGTTACAACGTTGCCACAGCGTTGTAACAACGTCTTCAAAACGTTATCAAAACGTCATATACAGGTTGTTAGCACAACGTTGTCACAACGTCATCAAAACGTTATTCAAACGTCATATACAGGTTGTTTTCACAACGTTGTCACAACGTTATCAAAACGTCATATACAGGTTGTTGTCACGGCGTTTTTACAACGTTGTCACAACGTTGTCACAACGTCTTCAAAACGATATCAAAACGTCATTATTATACAGGTTGTTGTCACAACGTTATCAAAACGTCATATATATGTTGTTGTCACAGCGTTGTTACAACGTTGTCACAACGTTGTCACAGCGTTGTAACAACGTCTTCAAAACGTTATCAAAACGTCATACACAGGTTGTTGTCACAACGTCATCAAAACGTTATTCAAACGTCATATACAGGTTGTTTTCACAACGTTGTCACAACGTTATCAAAACGTCATATACAGGTTGTTGTCACGGCGTTTTTACAACGTTGTCACAACGTTGTCACAACGTCTTCAAAACGATATCAAAACGTCATTATTATACAGGTTGTTGTCACAACGTTATCAAAACGTCATATATATGTTGTTGTCACGGCGTTGTTACAACGTTGTCACAACGTTGTCACAGCGTTGTAACAACGTCTTCAAAACGTTATCAAAACGTCATACACAGGTTGTTGTCACAACGTCATCAAAACGTTATTCAAACGTCATATACAGGTTGTTTTCACAACGTTGTCACAACGTTATCAAAACGTCATATACAGGTTGTTGTCACGGCGTTTTTACAACGTTGTCACAACGTTGTCACAACGTCTTCAAAACGATATCAAAACGTCATTATTATACAGGTTGTTGTCACAACGTTATCAAAACGTCATATATATGTTGTTGTCACGGCGTTGTTACAACGTTGTCACAACGTTGTCACAGCGTCGTAACAACGTCTTCAAAACGTTATCAAAACGTCATACACAGGTTGTTGTCACAACGTCATCAAAACGTTATTCAAACGTCATATACAGGTTGTTTTCACAACGTTGTCACAACGTTATCAAAACGTCATATACAGGTTGTTTTCACAACGTTGTCACAACGTTATCAAAACGTTGTCACAACGTCTTCAAAACGATATCAAAACGTCATTATTATACAGGTTGTTGTCACAACGTTGTCAAAACGTCATATACAGGTTGTTGTCACAACGTTGTTAAAACGTTGTCACAACGTTGTCATAACGTTATCGAAACGCCATATATAGCAGTTCGAACCTTGACCTCTGATTGTCAAACCAAGGTCACCACGAGACTCCCAGGGGTCAATTTACTTTAAATAGTCACGACCTCAAGATCGTCAGATCCGAATTGGGATGGGCGAGTTATCTGCCCTTAGACCACACCGCTTCAATGCTCAGCTATTTCACTTTCTAGGGAAATTTGCCCAAAAAATGTCTTCCGATCGCCCCGAGATTTGGTGACCCGGTAGACTGACCCAACATTTGTTCTTCATTTTTTAAAATCGCCAACCAAAAGTCGTGACCTTGACCCGCTAGGGGCCCGGGAAGTATTTTGGTTTTTGAACCCTAGGGGCCCATCTAATAAAGTCAGGACCACTGGACCTTGACCTTCCAAAATGTCATCTCGGTCCACATGACCCCGGTAGGTCAAGGTCATCTGAAAGGGTCAAGGTCACCAAAATATCTACTGAGTCGGATGCTCGCGGGCACATGGTGGGGCCCCGGGTCTGCGCGGGAAATCAAAGGTCATGACCATGGATAGGCAACTCACAGACCTTTCGAATGGGGCCTTGACCTTTGACCTGACCCTTGACCTTGGGATCGAAAAAGTCCCAAACTTCATGTACCACCCAGACTTTCGCTAATAAATGTCAAGGTCAAAGTCGTGACCCGCTCCCGCAAGGTCAGTTTTGGGGTTGAACCCTGAGTCAAGGTCATGACATTGCCTGACATTCCCTGTTCCCGGCAGCAATTTAGGTAAAAAGTAACATTCAAAATCCCGAGAGAAAGTGAAAGCGGAACTTTCACAATGTTATTTGGAAGAAAATATTTTGCTTGTCAGTAAAATAAAGGGCCCGAAATTCGATGACTTTTAAGTATAATAAAACATTTTCACTTTCTTGTCATTGAACACGGCGAATTTGTACTGCATTGATTGCGGATTAAAACATTTCGTCGGATCCCAATCGGCGGTGTTCGACATCGATCATTTATTTGTTTTATAATTGGTGTAATAAATAGGCAATACTGGTCTACTTTCATGTTGCTGAACACACGGGTTGGGAAAGCAAGAGAAGGCGTTTGCGTCCGTCAAGTACTATACAAAATGTATAATGGACTGTAAACGAGATGTCTCTCCCGCGCCTAAATGTCACGGTTTTTACATCCCGTGTTTTTCAATCGAAATAATAAAACAAAGCACAGAAAATGGTGATTAAAGTATATTGTGTAGTGTGCAGCGTTTGCTACACAAATTCAGTGCATAATACGGGCCTAAAACAGGAATTGCAATGCGCTTATCTATAGAAATTGACGTATGATCTCGGGTACAGTTGTATTGGTTAACGACGTAGATCGAGATTTAATAACACAATACAAACTATAATACATTTTAATTAAGATGCTTCTGATGCTTCTGGGACTCCATATTGGTTTTTTGGTTCGTGCCGAAGGTAAGTTCTATTATTATTTTAACTCGCAACTGTGTATGTGGAAATGAAATGGGGTTTAACGTCCTACTGTTCTGCTCCTAACCTGGGCTAATGAAGACGGGCATAGAACACTAGAGTTTCAGCTTACTTGTATATACAAAACCGTCTTCCCGAGTTGTTAGCCTTTTTATTTTGCTGTGTGCTTCATTATTTTCTTGGTCGGTTTCTGTTAATATGTGCTCTTGACACTCGACGATGTCATCTGCTCGTATAAAATTATAATATGTTAAATGAAATGGTTACAAAATGAAATAAAATGAAATGGATTTAACGCCCTACTGTTTGTCTATTGAATACGGGACATATTCCACATTGTACATCGAATTCAAACTGCAAAGGAATCGTTCACGTTCACGTGCACGTCCATGTATACAAAGGACCTCGGTTTTTCGTCCCATCCGAACGACTATACGTTGCCCTGATAAACTTTCTCGGCAAACACAGCGATCGAACACGGGGGGGAGATACAGGAATCACATTTTTGACAGATTCTGCGTTAAAACCTGGGATATAATTGTTACTTAGGTAATTTTTATCATGGTACCTGATGAATATTTAATTTTAGTAAGTGGGAATCTGTACCAAGATTGCCCAGGGTTCTGTCTCTCTTTAATAAGACGGCTACTGTTCGAACTGCGCGGCCACAATACCTCTTTCCCCTGAATCCATGTACTGGGCATCACGTCCTCCATCGCCTCTCCCTTCTCCATCCACACAGCTCTCACCCAAGCCATAGTGTGGCCTGAATAACAAATAGGTAAAGATCAAAGTTAATCTTAAATGCAGAAGTGATATAAGTTTGTATTGCAATCAAGATAAAAGACAGACCAAAAGGACAAATGATTATATTTTCTGAAACATGATTATTCTTTACGATACACTTCTATTTTTATTCCTTAAGTAGTTATAGATTCTGGAGTAATTCAGGGGCGTGTCCAACAACAATATTTGCAGGAGGGGATTTGCCAGGTTCCTTAGACAATGTATCCCTCCCTTGAAATCTTTTAAGAAGTACATCGTGATTATCGTCATGATACACACACATTCAGCTTTTTAAACAGAGAAATGCAACATCAGGTTTGACGTCAATTTTTATTATAAATTAATGCGATGACCTTGTGATTCAATTTTATTGATGCAAAGAATTAATTGTGATATCACACATGTCTATATCATTATCTCGCGCTTTGAGTGTCCATTCTGTCGCACCATCTGACGATAAAGGCTAAAGAACACGGCCGAGACACATTTCTCATAAAAAGTTGTTTTTTTTTAAAAAAAAAAAATGTGTAGCTTGAGCACCACCGCCCACTGGATCCGCTCATGAAATTTCAAAATATGTTTTAGTTTACTCGGAAGGGAGATACTGAAATTACGTCGCGTCTCCGTCAGTACGACTACCTGTACATGTCGTGTCCGGCCATAACTTTCTCATGCCTTGAAGGATTTGAATGAACTTGGTATTTTTGGTTCCTGTATGAAATTTATAAAAGTCATAAAAAATGGCCTTCAAAAAATTAGTTCCCACCTTCCGTAGAAAAGTCAACTTTTTTCAGGACCATGAAGCAGTGGTATTAAAACAAAGCCATCATTGTGGGGTAGGCATACAACTTTCCTCTCCAGCTCATCATATTCCACTAGGCGTCTTTTAGTACCATTGACATTTCGCACAAACACAATATTTAATAATTTTGAAGAACATGGCGAATCGAAAAATGCCTCTGTGTGTGTGTGTGTGTAAGGTTTAAAATGTCTGCAAATAAATGTTGTCAGCTCTGATTTCCCGAATGATGCAGAATGCCGAAGAAGTCAGTAGAAAATATTTGTTTTTCTCAGTTGTATTAATTTTGAATTTGGGGTTACATGTACTGAATTCCATCTCTGTGTCAGCTGACTCTAATTCTCGCTGCCGTTTAACGACTTGTGCAATAGGATTGTTTGAATTCCGAATTGATTTTTTAATAGATTGTAAATGATTCTCAAAAGGGAAAGCAGAAATTTCATTTAATGAACAGTCAAATGTTCGCACATCATCGGCAAGATGAACCAGGTTATGAATGTTGTAAACATTAAAAGTACCACCGTATATTTTGTAACAGTTTTTAACGAAAAATAATAATAATTGTTCCGCGTAATCAACATTGGTATTTCTGGTCGCTGGATCATCCGATAATAAAATAGACATGCCACTGTCAATGTTAAAAAATGCGTATATGCCCTATCGGATAAAACTTTTTTTAAAACTACTGGACCAGTATACAAAAGAAATTGTCTATATTCGGTAACCTTCCAGCGTTCTAGTTCATTTAGTCCTCTAGGT
Organism: Patella vulgata; assembly: GCF_932274485.2. Lineage (NCBI taxonomy): Eukaryota > Metazoa > Mollusca > Gastropoda > Patellidae > Patella > Patella vulgata. Next base: position 11,763,247 of record NC_065883.2, read on the forward strand.
TGCCGCGCAAATTCACTTGGCAACAATCCTTGAAACAATTTTAAGTTGGCCGATATGGCAGATATCTGATGACCTCCTAGCTTACATCGTCTTGGTCCATTTTTTAAATAGTGCAATACACGTTTAACTACACCCAGACAAACCAAATGCATGTAGTCCAGTACAAAATTTGAAATGCATTTTATCCCATATACGCCTAATGCAGAAATGTTGTTTTGATGACCATCTGCTTGGTAACCCATTTCCAAAAATATTTCATCAGTACGAGGCACAATATCCTGCTCCGCCGTGTCATAAACCACCCCCCCATTCCAGCTACCCCGTACAATGCATCGTTCACAAGCATAATACCCCGTAAGCCCCTAATACATTTCAAAAAACACCTAGCAGGGGCATCACATATAAAACATGAAATAAATAGATTAAAATGTTGGTCGCCCCAGCGTATTCCACACTGTCTAAGGTTATCCCATTCTTCCAGAAAGTCACTAATAAAGTTAGTTACCGAATCTGGTTTTTCCTTCCCATAATATAAAGCTACAATAAATAGACTAATATTTTTATCAAAAGACGCAAGGATTGGCCATAGGCTATCAGAAGTTGACTTAAATAGGGGTAGGCTATCAACATTAATTTTTAAATCTATATTTTTAATATTTTTCACACAATTCTGATTACGTGCGAAAACATTTCTTAAACCGTTCTCAATGCCGAGATAGTGTATTTGCCCCCACATTTATTCTCAATGTCGATTTTTTTAGGTGTTTGTAGTTTTGTTCGCGCATCTTTGGGCAAATCAGCATGACCGGCTCCTCTGAGTATACCAAGTAGCTCCGTGAGACTGCTTCTCGTTATTTTATTTTTAATAGCCCAAGTGGCAAGGTTGGAATTTAGATTAAACTTTTCATTTTCTGACTCATCGCTAGACTCTGACTCTACACTTTGTTGAAATAAGAAATTTGAATCGACATCACTAACATCACTCAATTCAGCATTATCTTGTTGAATGGTTTCGACTCTTTCCTCCCAGTCTGACTGGGAGTGGGGTGAATCGATTTGGTAATTGATATAAGATGTTCCCCCATCGTCGCTATCACTTTGTGTTGCAATCAAGTCAGCGTCCGCCTTATCCTTTCTCCACTTTTGCCAGCGTGACATTGAAGCTTAAAGAAGAAGGGGAAAAAATCAATGTTTTTTTTCTCTTTTAGATCTAATTCTAAGAGACGGAGACAATTGGAAAACGAATGTACGATTATTTTATCAATTTGTTTTCAAAAGAAAGAATACGACTTTAAACTGGGAATCACCTTAAGACTCATCAGATGGGTTACTATAGCTATAACGGGAAATAAATGAAACACATCTAGTATATTATTATATTTCAATCACTGTAATATTTATAATCAATGTCAGTTCAATTATGCAGGTGTATGCTCAGGAATATTGATGTTGTACATTTACTAATAAAATTACCCTAAAACCCACACATGCAATTAAAGAGCTGTGGTGTTAACAGTCGCACTAGCCTGGCATTAATATCAATTGTCCGTAGTTCGACAAAGCACAAGATTTAATTTTCAGGGCATATTAGTGTCATAAGCAGAGGAACCCTATTTATTTACGGCGGAACAATGAATCTTATTGATTTGCAGCACTCCCTGAAGTTTTGTTATGGCGTTATTCCTATTTTCCGGTAGAGCCCCGAGTTTTTCAAGATTTATTTAAAATCTGCTCCGAAGCATCTGTGCCACAAGACAATAAACTCTGTGTCTAGCTTTATTCTAAAACAAAATATGGTCCGAAAACCATGCAAAAAATGATATTTTCAATTAAACGTCGCCCACGCATTAAATTGAAATAATTTAACAAAGGCTAACGTGGTACGGTTTAGAATTTCATATTTGGTGTGAAGTATTGGGGCTATAAGACGATGAACTCTATCGATTTTAATCATATTTCAAATTGAGTGTAAATCGTGGGTACCCTATCATTAGTTGGCAGTTTCCTTTGTAACAACTGTTAGAGTATTTTTTTGGTGCGAAGTATTGGGCCAATGGTTACTTTACAACGTGGAGACATCATACAAGGTTTCATATAAATTCGGGATCTCGAGAAAATTTACATAGGATGTCAATATCTCGAGAACAATATTTCGAATTCTCGAGAAAATTTACACAGGATGTCGATATCTCAGGAAAATTATCAGGGGTTTTCGAGAACATTAAATTGAGATCTCGAGAAAATTATCAGGTGATCACGGGATTTCGAGAAAGTATCACAGGATCGCAGGATCTCTAGACCTTCTATAAAAGTTTGCATGACCCCTATACGCTTCCGTATGTTTAAATAACGTTCATAATTGATGTTTTCTTACAAATTTTTCCATTAAAACGTAGTACCGTAAATATGATTTTTTTTAACGTTTATGAAACGTTTATAAAGAACCCGCAATAAATAGGTAAAAATTACCCGACACGCCATTTAAAAAAAACCAAACAAATTTTAAAACCATTTATTAAACGTTTAATACACTTTTAAAACTTAATTGCAAAATATTTAATGCAAATTAAAAAACATACGCTTCCGTATGTTTAAATAACGTTCATAATTGATGTTTTTTTTACAAATTTTTCCATTAAAACGTAGTACCGTAAATATGATTTTTTTTTTTAACGTTTATGAAACGTTTATAAAGAACCCGCAATAAATAGGTAAAAATTACCCTACACGCCATTTGAAAAAAACCAAACAAATTTTAAAACCATTTAATAAACGTTTAATACACCTTTAAAACTAATTACGTTGATAACTTAATTGAAAAATATCTATATTTAATGCATATTAAAAAAAAAAACCAATGGTCAAGATTAATTATCTTATACATATTTTATTTTAAAACACACCCATTGTTGACACTTGGCCCAATCAAATTTAAACATCTTTCCGCCAAAAAGGAATCCCAGCCAAACCTGAATGGCTGCTTTTGTTTAGACCTGTGATAAACTATTCAGTTTTATAGTTTGCTAAGGCGTAAAAGTTGAAAATTAGGTATGTTACAATTAATTAATATTTTGTGTTCATTTAGAAATAATTATGATATAAAAGAATTAATTGTTTCGGTAATTGTAGACTATTTTCTACATGGTGCCATTTAATCCATGTAGCCGAACTTCTAGTATCATTTCATTATTGAACCATCCTTGCAAAGTAAATTGAGTATTTTAAATATGTTTTATTACCTCTTAAATGCTTTATTTTAGTTCTGAAACTTTAGTGTTTTTATTTTATAATTGTAATGCATTTTAATAATTTAGTTTTTGGTTAATTGCTTTGTCTGGATTTGGAAATAGCTATTTCAATCTATGTCTGGAATTGGAAGTGGCCATTTCAATAATTATAGTATTGTACAATGGACTTTCCCATTATCTATCATCTTTAAATTTATAGGGTTTCGAATTTCATGAATTGTTTAGACAACTTCATACTATCCCAAGCTTTGCAGTTAGTGCTATTGATAATGTAACGTATACAAAACTTCGAGTAGGAATTAATAAGACATTAATTTTCCGTGATTTATTACAAATGACAAGTGCATGAACTTGTGCTGTATGAACTATTTACATCGTCTTTAGTGAATGAAAACATTTTTGGCTACAATTCCTGGTTTTGAAGGTCAAATATGATATGAAAACGAATATCGGTTTGTAATTTTTTTAACCGTTTCACCAGTAGAGTAACCGAACCGTGAACGGTTAACCACGTCGCGGTATACATCTTAATTATTAGGCAACCAAGTCTACGATCTTAATTAAAAAGATGGGATGACACGCAACAAAACATATATGCCCTGAAAATTAAATCTTGTACTTTGTCGAACTACGGACAATTGATATTAATGTCGAACTACGGACAATTGATATTAATGCCAGGCTAGTGCGACTGTTAACACCACAGCTCTTTAATTGCATGTGTTGGTTTTAGATTTAATTCAAGTGAAGGGTAATTTTATTAGTAAATGTATAACATCAATATTCCTGAGCATACACCTGCATAATTGAACTGACATTGATTGTAAATATTACAGTAATTGAAATATAATAATATACTAGATGTGTTTCATTTATTTCCCGTTATAGCTATAGTAACCCATCTGATGAGTCTTAAGGTGGTTCCCAGTTTAAAGTCGTATTCTTTCTTTTGAAAACAAATTGATAAAATAATCGTACATTCGTTTTCCAATTGTCCCCGTCTCTTAGAATTAGATCTAAAAGAGAAAAAAAACATTGATTTTTTTCCCTTCTTCTTTAAGCTTCAATGTCACGCTGGCAAAAGTGGAGAAAGGATAAGGCGGACGCTGACTTGATTGCAACACAAAGTGATAGCGACGATGGGGGAACATCTTATATCAATTACCAAATCGATTCACCCCACTCCCAGTCAGACTGGGAGGAAAGAGTCGAAACCATTCAACAAGATAATGCTGAATTGAGTGATGTTAGTGATGTCGATTCAAATTTCTTATTTCAACAAAGTGTAGAGTCAGAGTCTAGCGATGAGTCAGAAAATGAAAAGTTTAATCTAAATTCCAACCTTGCCACTTGGGCTATTAAAAATAAAATAACGAGAAGCAGTCTCACGGAGCTACTTGGTATACTCAGAGGAGCCGGTCATACTGATTTGCCCAAAGATGCGCGAACATTACTACAAACACCTAAAAAAATCGACATTGAGAATAAATGTGGGGGCAAATACACTTATCTCGGCATTGAGAATGGTTTAAGAAATGTTTTCTCGCGTAATCAGAATTGTGTGAAAAATATTAAAAATATAGATTTAAAAATTAATGTTGATGGCCTACCCCTATTTAAGTCAACTTCTGATAGCCTATGGCCAATCCTTGCGTCTTTTGATAAAAATATTAGTCCATTTATTGTAGCTTTATATTATGGGAAGGAAAAACCGGATTCGGTAACTAACTTTATTAGTGACTTTCTGGAAGAATGGGATAACCTTAGACAGTGTGGAATACGCTGGGGCGACCAACATTTTAATCTATTTATTTCATGTTTTATATGTGATGCCCCTGCTAGGTGTTTTTTGAAATGTATTAAGGGTCATACGGGGTATTATGCTTGTGAACGATGCACTGTACGGGGTAGCTGGAATGGGAGGGTGGTTTATGACACGGTGGAGCAGGATATTGTGCCTCGTACTGATGAAATATTTTTAGAAATGGGTTACCAGGCAGATGGTCATCAAAACAACATTTCTGCATTAGGCGTATATGGGATAAAATGCATTTCAAATTTTGTACTGGACTACATGCATTTGGTTTGTCTGGGTGTAGTTAAACGTGTATTGCACTATTTAAAAAATGGACCAAGACGATGTAAGCTAGGAGGTCATCAGATATCTGCCATATCGGCCAACTTAAAATTGTTTCAAGGATTGTTGCCAAGTGAATTTGCGCGGCAACCTAGAGGACTAAATGAACTAGAACGCTGGAAGGCTACCGAATATAGACAATTTCTTTTGTATACTGGTCCAGTAGTTTTAAAAAAAGTTTTATCCGATAGGGCATATACGCATTTTTTAACATTGACAGTGGCCATGTCTATTTTATTATCGGATGATCCAGCGACCAGAAATACCAATGTTGATTACGCGGAACAATTATTATTATTTTTCGTTAAAAACTGTTACAAAATATACGGTGGTACTTTTAATGTTTACAACATTCATAACCTGGTTCATCTTGCCGATGATGTGCGAACATTTGACTGTTCATTAAATGAAATTTCTGCTTTCCCTTTTGAGAATCATTTACAATCTATTAAAAAATCAATTCGGAATTCAAACAATCCTATTGCACAAGTCGTTAAACGGCAGCGAGAATTAGAGTCAGCTGACACAGAGATGGAATTCAGTACATGTAACCCCAAATTCAAAATTAATACAACTGAGAAAAACAAATATTTTCTACTGACTTCTTCGGCATTCTGCATCATTCGAGAAATCAGAGCTGACAACTTTTATTTGGCAGACATTTTAAACCTGACACACACAGAGGCATTTTTCGATTCACCGTGTTCTTCAAAATTATTAAATATTGTGTTTGTGCGAAATTTCAATGGTACTAAAAGACGCCTAGTGGAATATGATGAGCTGGAGAGGAAAGTTGTATGCCTACCCCACAATGATGGCTTTGTTTTAATACCACTGCTTCATGGTCCTGAAAAAAGTTGACTTTTCTACGGAAGGTGGGAACTAATTTTTTGAAGGCCATTTTTTATGATTTTTATAAATTTCATGCAGGAACCAAAAATACCAAGTTCATTCAAATCCTTCAAGGCATGAGAAAGTTATGGCCGGACACGACATGTACAGGTAGTCGTACTGACGGAGACGTGACGTAATTTCAGTATCTCCCTTCCGAGTAAACTAAAACATATTTTGAAATTTCATGAGCGGATCCAGTGGGCGGTGGTGCTCAAGCTACACATTTCATTTTATAAAACAACACTTTTTATGAGAAATGTGTCTCGGCCGTGTTCTTTAGCCTTTATCGTCAGATGGTGCGACAGAATGGACACTCAAAGCGCGAGATAATGATATAGACATGTGTGATATCACAATTAATTCTTTGCATCAATAAAATTGAATCACAAGGTCATCGCATTAATTTATAATAAAAATTGACGTCAAACCTGATGTTGCATTTCTCTGTTTAAAAAGCTGAATGTGTGTGTATCATGTTGATAATCACGATGTACTTCTTAAAAGATTTCAAGGGAGGGATACATTGTCTAAGGAACCTGGCAAATCCCCTCCTGCAAATATTGTTGTTGGACACGCCCCTGAATTACTCCAGAATCTATAACTACTTAAGGAATAAAAATAGAAGTGTATCGTAAAGAATAATCATGTTTCAGAAAATATAATCATTTGTCCTTTTGGTCTATCTTTTATCTTGATTGCAATACAAACTTATATCACTTCTGCATTTAAGATTAACTTTGATCTTTACCTATTTGTTATTCAGGTCACACTATGGCTTGGGTGAGAGCTGTGTGGATGGAGAAGGGAGAGGAGATGGAGGAAGTGATGCCCAGTACATGGATTCAGGGGAAAGAGGTATTGTGGCCGCGCAGTTCGAACAGTAGCCGTCTTATTAAAGATAGACAGAACCCTGGGCAATCTTGGTACAGATTCCCACTTACTAAAATTAAATATTCATCAGGTACCATGATAAAAATTACCTTATATAACAATTATATCCCAGGTTTTAACGCAGAATCTGTCAAAAATGTGATTCCTGTGTCTCCCTCCCGTGTTCGATCGCTGTGTTTGCCAAGAAAGTTTATCGGGGCAACGTATAGTCGTTCGGATGGGACGAAAAACCGAGGTCCTTTGTATACATGGACGTGCACTTGAACGTGAACGATTCCTTTGCAGTTTGAATTCGATGTACAATGTGGAATATGTCCCGTATTCAATAGCCAAACAGTAGGGCGTTAAATCCATTTCATTTCATTTCATTTTGTAACCATTTCATTTAACATATTATAATTTTATACGAGCAGATGACATCGTCGAGTGTCAAGAGCACATATTAACAGAAACCGACCAAGAAAATAATGAAGCACACGGCAAAAGAAAAAGGCTAACAACTCGGGAAGACGGTTTTGTATATACAAGTAAGCTGAAACTCTAGTGTTCTATGTCCGTCTTCATTAGCCCAGGTTAGGAGCAGAACAGTAGGACGTTAAACCCCATTTCATTTCATTTCTTACTTTTACAACATTTCTTACAACTCGCATAGTTCACATGATGTAACCCGATTTATTATCGGCTACAGCCATAAATTTTAAACATTTTACAACATCACACAAAAGATTGACCTCCTAGGTTCTAGGTTACAATTGTTGATTCTTTTGACTTCCATATTGCGTATATATACCATACCATATATATACCATTTGGTGAAGTTCCAATAATTTTTATTTTCATTTTGTGGAAATACAATGGAATACTGAATATACGATCCTCTGTCGAATTTTGAATACTTTTCTACGAGATAAAACTGCTTTATTTCAATGCTGTGCGTGACTTTATTTTTTTAAAATATGGATCTGATTATTCTTTTTTTTCTATTAAGTTAGTTAACTTTATTGTGTTTTAGGTGATGTGACCGATGACAGTCCTGATGAATCGGGTGGTAAGTCATAGATAGAACACAGATATATGTATAGTCGCTATTTCTGTACCGATATCTGGCTAGCCTCTATAGGTTACCGAGCCAGTGTATCCCAACGTATTATAATGTGGCAGTCCTTATCGTTCGAAATGAATTCGTATTATACTTTGTTCGTTTAGAAATAAACTTGCTTGATTTCTTTACCTATAATTCTAGACTGGAAACCAGGAAATAAAAATAAAACGTCCTATCGTGGATGGATAAATGTCATTATATTTACAATAGTTTTGTAGCCATCGACACATGTATGATTAATGGTAAAATAAACGAATATAGGTAAAATATCTAATACTGCCATTTGCTGTATTCAACCCTAATTTTTTTCAAATATTTGTCGCTCTTATATTTCCAGAGGAAAACTTCATAAAGCCAATAAAAAAGATCAGACGGAAAATTATTGAAAGTTCACCATCTGGTATGTATAGTACGCTTCAGACAATTTCATTTGAAGCTCTAGGTCCGACAGTGCCCTTTTATAACCAATAAGCCCAGATTAATCTATGTGGAAAACCTGGGACCCAAGTGTTACGGATCCAGATGGTAACCGATTTGTGACAAAAGTCAATATATGGGACCCTATTTGTCCCATCTTGTCTGTGCTAATTGCCATGAAACCTAAAGCAATCGCTCACCGTTATCTGCCATTAAACTGTCTTTGATTTCTGGGTTTTGATATTTTGTGTGTGTATCTTTTCTCCATTGTAGACACTGAAGATCGGATGATTCATGACTTGCCGACTCCTTCATATATCTGCCCACCGTCAGCTTCAACTCCACTGCGACAACAGACTCCAACTTCTTCTCAATACACTCGTCCACAGAGTCGTCCTGAGTCAGCCCAGACTCCTTTACATCCACAGCCCGCCAAGACACATCTACAGACTGCAGGTATACAGCCAGCCCAGACTCGTCCACAGTCAAAACTCCAGACTCCTGTTCGACAACAAGCCCAGGGGAGTCCAGTACCATCACAATCTGCACCGAATACAGTATATCCAATGCCACATGCCAGTAAGTAGAAGTATTTGTTATAACAGTATGTAAAAATCGGCAGGAACTATATAGTGAAAAAAGTTACCCCCCCCCCCTCCATTATCACACACTCTCTTATTTAAATAAAGGATATACCTCTAGACTATTCATTCGATGTAACCGCAAAGAAATACGGACCCTCGTCTTGTCATACAATTTTCCTAGAGGTATGTGTAGCCTATATTAAGCCGACAATAGCCCTTATAACCAATAAGCCCAGATTAATCTATAGTGGAAAACCTGGGACCCAAGCGTTGAGGGTGCAGATGGTAGCCAATTTGTGACAAAAGCCAACATATGGGACCCTATCTTTCTGCGACACAACTACTGTGCTAACTGTCGTGGTACTTAAAGCAACCGCTCACCGTTATCTGCCATTAAACTGTCTTTGATTTCTGGGTTTTGATATTTTGTGTGTGTATCTTTTCTCCATTGTACTGCAGACGCTGAAGATCCGATGATTCATGACTTGCCGACTACTTCATATATCTGCCCACCGTCAGCCTCAACTCCACTGCGACAACAGACTCCAACGTCTTCTCAATATACTCGTCCACAGAGTCGTCCTCAGTCAGCCGAGACTCCTTTACATCCACAGCCCGCCAAGACACATCTACAGACTGCAGGTATACAGCCAGCCCAGACTCGTCCACAGTCAAGACTCCAGACTCCAGTTCGACAGCAAGCCCAGAGGAGTCAAGTAGCATCACAATCTGCACCGAATTTAGTATATCCAATGCCACATGCCAGTAAGTAGAAGTGTACCTCTAAACTATTCATCCTATGTAGCCGCAAAGAAAGAGGGGCCCTCCTCTTGTCATTATGCAATTTTCCTACAGGGGTTTATGTAGTCTCTATTAAGCCGACAAGAAGTGTGGACGGACCATAATAATTTGAGTTCTGTTTTGTTTACATTTAAACAGGCTTGATTTTACTTTAGCTAATACTAGAAATCTTATTGTGTCTGATTTTTGTATTGCAGTTTTTAATAAAAAAAATCACCTTAATATTAACAAGGAATGTTCTTTGTTCATAAACCATATCATATACATTACAGAATTCCAGAAAAAGGTGATCAACCTGTTGGTACAGATTCGTAATTCTGTAAATAATTTAGTGCCACCCACAACGAAAACATCTCCGCAGACGGAAGGGTCACCAGTGTTTTTGGAGATCTGCGACTGTCTTTCTGATTTGGAAGAGTTTGAAAGGCAGCTCGAAAACAGATCTGTGCGTCGAAATGTGGTATGGAATTATTAGTATTTCAAATAATACACTTGTTATTAATATTCAAATTACCTGTATTAATTAACTCTAAATGCGAAACAAGAGGTGTTTATCTCCTAATTCGATGTTACTTATATACTCAATAATTCATGCTGCAACTTGTTTGTTGTGACAATGCACCCATAATGTAATTAATGCACCCATAATGTAATTACATTTAATTACAGATTCAACAGCTGGCTCGAGTTGGGGGGACGAAAGTCAGCAGTAACGTTCAAAATGTTTTGAACAGGTGAGACTATCAACAATTTACTTGTGTGATGAATTTGGTTCGATATTTAGTAAGCTTTTCAATCAGTCTTTAAAGGAGTCAAGTCTCTAACTCAATATCATCCACAGTCTTCGATAATGCAACCACGGGACTCATTGTTTAATTAAACTCAACATCGGTGTTGTAACCGTGAAAAGATGGGCTTCTAATGTCCATTATTTAACACAAAGTGAAAGTTTTAAAATTGGCACACGAATCGCGTACAAGAATGGTTTCGGGTTTCGTTTGTAATAGACAGACTCGAAGAATGAAGTTAAATATACCCAAGAGAATACTATATGCGGGTGTAAACTTGAATAACCAGACGCCAAAGACTGCCATTAAATTTGGACTCTTCGTGTATTTCGCCGAACATAACTGATTAGACATTACAGTAAAAACAGAAACGATTGAATGTAAATCAGTTAATATATACATTCATATTACATTATTATATGCGTTGCAACCCATTTATGTCCATTTCTAGGTGTCAAGGAATGGAAAGTCAAAATTCGCGGTATTGTCAAACGCATAAACAGTATTTCTTTTTATTTTGACAGGTTGATGTCTAATTCTCTAATGGCGCAATTCAATTTAAAGGGAAATAAAGGCAAGAGGTCCATAATGGACTTGGAAATTTATAAAGTTGTCCGAGGTTTGTTTTTATCATACTCAATTTACGAACATATCCTTACATATTTGATAATCAAACATGGTATGGGCATACACGAGTTTTTTATACGCCCACATTGATCACTTCAAAAAATCTTGTGGACGCTCTAGAGGCTAAAGTTAATATCCAATTGACTTTAAATTTATATACAGTGTTTAAGGCCATGAAACGAAGAAGCCTATTGATTTTCAGCGATTTCCGATAATTACTGCCAGAGTTATGGCCCTTGATCACTTTGAAAAATCTTGTGGACGCTTTAGAGGCTAAAGTTAATATTCGATTGACTTTAAATTTATACACAGTGTTTAAGGTCATGAGACAAAAAAGTCTATTTATTTTCAGCAATTTTCAATAATTACTGCCAGAGTTATGGCCCTTGATCACTTCAAAAAATCTTGTGGACGCTCTAAAGGCCAAAGTTAATATCCGATTGACTTTAAATTTATACAGTGTTAAAGGTCATGAGACGAAGAAGCCTATTGATTTTCAGCGATTTTCGATATTTACTGCCAGAGTTATGGCCCTTGATCACTTTGAAAAATCTTGTGGACGCTCTAGAGGCTAAAGTCAATATCCGATTGACTTTAAATTTATACACAGTGTTTAAGGTCATGAGACAAAGCAGTCTATTCATTTTCAGTGACTTTCGATAATTACTGTCACAGTTATGGCCCTTGATCACTTTGAAAAATCTTGTGACGCTCTAGAGGCTAAAGTTATCATCCGATTGACTTCGGATTGATACACAGAGTTTAAGAGATTGAGACGAACAAGTATTATTGATTTTCAATGAATTTTTATGACTTGAACAGCTAAATCCATGATATTAAAAACCAAACAAGTTCTAATGGTTTTCTGATAATTACTTCATGAGTGTATTATAAAAGTTTCATTACCGAAAGAAGTAAAAATATGCGACAACACTTGTTGACTGCCCGGACGATTTAGCTGCTGTGGGCGTATGTTTCGTTGCCCGGCAACCTATCTTATTACTTCATCGATGAGTGTTGGTTTTTTTTTTGTAATTTAACACCCAAGCCTTTCGTACACGTACAAATTCATGGAAAATATGAAAGTTATAACACAAGCGATGTCTCATATAGAATGTGTTATTGGGTCATATATAATATAATTCATTGGAAATGAAATGAAATGAAATGGGGTTTAACGTCCTACTGTTCTGCTCCGACTAGGCTAATGAAGACGGGCAAACGCCATACCGCGTGCTATGAGGGAAATTTTGCCCGGGCAGCGGCACTATGGCCTACTCTTATATCGAATTCCAACTGCCAAGGGATCTTTTACTTGCACGTTAATGTGTACACAAGACCTCGGTTTTTCATACCATCCAAACGACTAGACAGCTTTCCTTGTCAGGCCCACTGAACTTTCTCGGCAAATGTAGGGATCGAAAATGCGACCTCCAGACAAGCGAGCCAGCGTTTTACCCACTTAGCCACCTTTGCTCCATAATTCATTTGATGCAGAATTATCTGTTACAGCTTCAAGACGACCTTTTTGATTGGACTGAATTATATAATTTACAAAATTTGACAGAGTAAATATACAGATTTTTTATTCTTCAGATAGTGTAATGATAAGCCAGCCGAGCTGCAATGAAGCCGAGATAACAACAGCAGTTTCGGCTCATCTAAAATATGCGCCCGACAGAAGAGGGGGTGGCGGAAGGGGCGGGTCTGGGACCAATTAAGTACAATGTACATATGTACAGTTTTTATTTGTTTATTACATGCCATATTTTATTATAATCTTTATATCCCATTTTAATTTCTTTTATCATCCATTTGTTTTTATTTTATTTTCTATGTGTGATGTCCACAAAATGTTAACTGTGCCATTGAGCAGTATTTTATATTGGTAATAGGCGCATTATAAATAAATAAATTATTATTATTATTATTATTACAGTACCAATTGCATTAAAATTACTTTCTCATTTTTAGCAATATCATTCATTACGATTACCCATTACATTGAAAGTAAATAATTACATTTTATTACTATTTAAAGATTGGTGCTAATTTAGCATTTAATCAATCAGATTTAAAGACAATAGTTTTACCATCTGATTGATTAAATGCTAAATTAGCACTAATCTTTAAATAGTAATAAAATTTAATAACATTAAATATGTTTCCTTGTTATATGCTTTTAAAACTCAAGTTATCACTGAATGCATAAGAGTATGGTTTTAATATATTTCTGTAAATCCTCTGTTTGATCTTTTATGAATGTATATTTAGTTAATCATAGTATATAGATCTATGCCTTATTTTATTTTAAACATGTTTCATTTATATAGTATAATGTGTATGGCTCTTGATCACTTCAAAAAATCTTGTGGACGCTCTAGAGGCCAAAGTTAATATGTAATTGACTTTAAATTTATACACAGTGTTTAATGTCATGAGACGAGGACGCCTATTGATTTTCAGCGATTTCCGATAATTACTGCCAGAGTTATGGCCCTTGATCACTTCAAAAAATCTTGTGGACGCTCTAGGGCCAAAGTTAATATCCGATTGACTTTAAATTTATATACTGTGTTTAAGGTCATGAGACGAAGAATCCTATTGATTTTCAGTGATTTCCTATAATTACTGCCAGAGTTATGGTACTTGATCACTTCAAAATATCTTGTGGATGCTCTAGAGGACAAAGTTAATATACGATTGACTTTAAATTTATACAGTGTTTAAGGTCTTGAGACAAACAAGTATACTGATTTTCAATGAATTTTGATAACTTTAACAGCTATATTCCATGATATTAAATGTTTCGTATACTAAACATTAGCATGAACAGAACTTTATAAAAACCAAACAAATTCTAATGATTTTCTGATAATTACTTCATGAGTTGTTACTCTTAATCAGATTTTAGTGTATTATAAATTTTTCATCACTGAAAGAAAGTAAAAATATGCGACAACTCTTGTTGACTGCTCGGACGATTTAGCTGCTGTGAGCGTATGTTTCGTTGCCTGGCAACCTATCTTATTTATTTGTGTATATATGCTTGATAACGACTTGTGAAATCTTGTTGAAACGTTGCAGTGAAATAAACCATAGTAATTGTTATTCCATAAAAGTGTGTTATTTGATCAGGTTCCAATTACTAAATGTCATTCAAAGAATGCACCATTAAATGTAATTGAAATGTAATTGACCATTACATGATTTTCGGAATGTAATTAATTACATTTCCATTACTCATTACTTTTGAAATCTTCCATTACTCATTACATGACCGTTACTTAAAATCTAATGATCAGATTCTATTACCTTTACCCATTACTGCAAAGTTATATGACTAGCATTAATATTGACTGCAATATAGTCGTTTGAATTGAATGTTTTGAAACTACGTACTGTTCTATGACTCACTGTTCTATCAATCGATACTGATTTTATATATCAGAAAGAAGCAATTAGTTTGGTTGTGATGGGGCACGATGACTTTGATTCTAATTGAGTCGGGCATTTAAGCCCCCACCCTTCCCCGCACACACACCTAATTTAACTTCCATCGTGCCCGTCCGCATATTCCCGTCTTCATTAGTCCAGTGGGGGCAGAACTGTAGGGAGTTCGGGTGGGACTTATACTGGGTTTTATACAACCTCAAAACAACAAATTCTGACGTCGTGACAACTTTTCGCCAACCACCACACAACGTTGCAAAACAAATTCTGACGTCGTGACAACTTTTCGTCAACCACCACTCAACGTTGCAAAACAAATTCTGACGTCGTGACAACTTTTCGTCAACCACCACACAACGTTGTGACAATGTTGCTTTGACGTCCGTACCACGTTGTCACAACTTTTCGTCAACCACCACACAACGTTGTGACAATGTTGCTTTGACGTCCGTACCACGTTGTCACAACTTTTCGTCAACCACCACACAACGTTGTGACAATGTTGCTTTGACCTCCGTACCACGTTGTCACAACTTTTCGTCAACCACCACACAACGTTGTGACAATGTTGCTTTGACGTCCGTACCACGTTGTCACAACTTTTCGTCAACCACCACACAACGTTGTGACAATGTTGCTTTGACGTCCGTACAACGTTGTCACAACTTTTCGTCAACCACCACACAACGTTGTGACAATGTTGCTTTGACGTCCGTACAACGTTGTCACAACGTAAGAGTTTGTTGCAAAACAACCTACAGCTGACTTATTTCAGACGTTGTGATACAACCTCTGAAAAACGTTGTCACAACGTTCTGTGCCCGCTGGGCTATGGTTTAGTCTGTCTTGGGTCATATTGCGCAATATAAATGAGTGACCTCGAGTGCCCAGCCCACAACTATCTATTGTAATTCACTGTTGGGGGGGGGGGGGTCTACAAACAAAACATTATTAACAAGTTTGATAATGTTCGGTTTAACCGAACTGTTTCACATCGGTACGACTACGACACGAGTACGAATTAAAACTTTCTTTTACTTTCGATTTATCATTAAAGGTTTTATTTTGAACGGTTCTTACTGGTATGTTTTTCTATTTCACTTGATTATGATATAATTAGACCTAATGATTACTATGATGCTAAATTATTTACTTGCAAAAATGTCATTTTAAGGTCGCCATTTCAGTTATAACTAAAATAGGAGCCACATGTACCAAGTCAATCCTGGTACCGCGTCAAACCGCGACACCGGAAGTAATCAATCGATCTGTAAACACAAGCATGGCCGCTGATAAACAGGTATGAAATGCGTCAGCGCGCGTAGGTAGTATTAATATTGATAATGATATAACGTCTTTTGAAAGGAATGAGAGTTTAGAAGTGTTGTTATTGAACAAAATTAAAGCACATTTATTTAATTATATTGCTGATATATGTATTAGTGTAACCGTTTACATGGAGATAAATGTAGTTTCGTAGCATCATCGAGATCAGCAGTGATATCGTCACGCCGGAAATATTTTAGATATATTCTGAAAGGGAGATAACAATGTTTATCTTTCAGATGATGTCAACATTGATAGTGTCTATTTCGTAATTTAATTTTCAGGTAATATCAAGTCTACCTGGTACCGTAGTGTTTGTATGTATTTAGCCTACAGTTGTAAAATGCAATACGTCTACTTATTTTTACAAGTGCAATGCCAATATGGCTTCCCGTATTGTAATGATCAACATCAAGGTCTCTAGCACACACCTTCAGTTTCTAAATTCTAGATAGAACAGTTTTACAGGGCTTTTATAATACATGTAATATAGCTTGACAACAGCAAAATACAACTGTATCTAGTGTTGTAAAGGTTACACTCTGATACCTTTAGTACCATTATACTTATAGCAATTTCAAAATCTGTCTACTGTTTCTTTCTAACAATTTTACAGGTAGGGGCCTAGGCATATCCAACCTTAAAGTTTAAAGAGAAAAAGGCTTCCATTGTTATTTCCCTAGCATATTCATGTACATATATAGTATTCCATATGTGGAAACCGGAGTGTAAGGCAGTCCATGTATACTAAACTTAGGCTGTCTGTCTACAATTCAATTAGCTCTACTTGAAAACAGACACTAAGCTAGTTGACCAACATTTTAAGTCTTAATGGGAAGACCAACGATTTTCAATAAGGTTTCCATAAATAATAAATATATATTTAGAAATAATCCCTCCTATAACATATGCAAAAAATAATTTGTAAGCGAGAAATTAATTTTTATTAATACCGGAAGTGACGTGGTTGGTTCGACACGCTCACTGGTCACTATAGTAAACATACAAATTTGGAGTAAGTTTAGCGCTGTATTTTGTGATCGTTTCGCCGTTTGGCAGAAAATCTGATGAAAGGTAATCTTTATTAGGATATTAAGAACAAGAACTTACGGTGTTTTGAAGGTATAATATACAACGCGTTTGTGTAAATTAAGTTTCTAAACTGGACACTGTGACACAATTTAAGCCACATGGCTAATTGTTTACATCACGTGATAGCTGGCACGTGACAGATATTAACCGAACAAAAATTGGCGACCTATTCGGCTAGCGACCTATTCGACCGATCCAGCTGGCAACCTGTTCGTTGGCAACCTATTCAGAATAAATTCAACAGTCGCCCAAACTCATCTATTTTTATCAACCAATAAAATCCAACGTAACGTCTATCAAATGAAAGTAGAATATATTATCATTTATCCATTCCTTTAGCTCAGAATAGAGATGTAATTTCGCATTATCTTACAAAATTCGGGACATCCAACTAAATATATTCCAAAAGTTGGCACAATCATATTAAAGGGGTGCGCTCTCATTCTGAATAGGTTGCCAACGAACAGGTTGCCAGCTGGATCGGTCGAATAGGTCGCTAGCCGAATAGGTCGCCAATTTTTGTTCGGTTAATATCTGTCACGTGCCAGCTATCACGTGATGTAAACAATTAGCCATGTGGCTTAAATTGTGTCACAGTGTCCAGTTTAGAAACTTAATTTACACAAACGCGTTGTATATTATACCTTCAAAACACCGTAAGTTCATGTTCTTAATATCCTAATAAAGATTACCTTTCATCAGATTTTCTGCCAAACGGCGAAACGATCACAAAATACAGTGCTAAACTTGCTCCAAATTTGTATGTTTACTATAGTGACCAGTGAGCGTGTCGAACCAACTACGTCACTTCTGGTATTAATAAAAATTAATTTCTCGCTTGTAAATTATTTTTTGCATATGTTATAGGAGGGATTATTTCTAAATATATATTTATTATTTATGGAAACCTTATTGAAAATCGTTGGTCTTCCCCTTTAAATGTACGATTTAAGTTGAAACACTAAGTAGGCTGTATTTCGAGAATTATAGTAGGACCACCTTACAAAATAGTATACTAATTCTTGGATATGGCGGCCATTTCGGACAGAGATCTATTTTAGAAGTAGAGTAGATAGTTAGTAAAAGCTGCTATACATTAATACACAACGCCGTGAACGGCAATTTTTGGACCGGGAACTGAGCTCCAATCGCTGCTCATCTTGTTCTTGTTCTTGAGAGACAATTCATGTACGATCGAGATAAAACTTTCAGTTTGATTGATAGGCTTCAATTTTTTTAATACATGTATGTCCCAGTTCCAAGATGGCTGCGATGAAATCACACTCGATTTTTTGGTCCACAGAATGCTAGTATTTGTTAATACAACTTAGGAACTATTGTACATTTGACATAAATATAAGTTAATCAAATTATTTGAAATAGAGAAGTGTTTCTACTATGGTACATGTAGGCCTACTAATAAGAATTGACCTTTTAAGTTGGTATAGTATAATAATATGTGTTATAATCCTCTGTTCTTTTCTTGCCAAAAATGACATAATTTGCTTCATAATGTGTTCTGTCTGACGTATGAAGTATTCCTACTTAGGTATATTTCTAAGAAATATAAGTTTTAAGATTTAATATCAGTCGTGGATGGTTTTCAAGGAGTTCAGGGATTATTTGTGTAAAATGCTTGGCTATAAAGATGCCAGTGCTTGTTTTTCATGTGAGATGAGCTTTACTCCGAATGTGTTTTTTTATAAAATAGTGTGTAGAGATGAGTCAATCATCTAATCCATTTTATCTGCAGCAACAATTTGTTTTTTTAAAACAGAACTTTATTTAGATTTGTATCTGATTGTGGAACAGATATAGCCTATATTGGACCCCACTCCCAATTATAATCTTGTCGGTGAGAATGCAAATTTTGATGTAATCTTATTTGGTTGGAATAAATTTGGTGGTCATGCTAATCAAGAGCATATCCTGGGTTTGAATCCAGAATTGGCCTGAAAAGAAATTGGAGGTGTTATCAAGCTCGGCATTGTCAGGGGTGGTAGCTGCAAGGCTAAAAATGAGTGTGTGTCTGTGACTAATGTTCATATTGATGTGCACTTAAAAGAAACATTAAGAGTAAGAAAGAGAGAGATAGAGAAATGGGGTTTAATGTCCACTCGACACAAACTAGGTCATTTTGGGACTTACATATGGTTTAATTTTATTTCAATATTTCACTTGCCCGTAGGGGTCTTTAGCAGTGGGAGGAAACCGGAGGACCCGGAAAAAACCCATGACGTTGGACAGGCGACCCTACTCTTTGTCACGTACTATTGGGGAATCGAAACCACGCCAGTTGACTCAATGACAGACCTTATGATACAGTGCGCACATGCTAACCATTCGGTCAATCAACCCCTCCTAAGAAATCAAAGAAGAGTATATGAACACACCCCTGCTGTGGTAAAATAAATAGTGTTTTGGGCGTGTCTCTAAATGACCAGGGAGGGTTGGATGGCTGAATGGTTAGCACATGCGTGCTGTATCATAAAGTCTGTCATTGAGTCAACTGGCAGAGTTTCGATTCCCCAGTTGTACGTGACAAGGAGTAGGGTCCTCTGGTTTCCTCCCACTGCTAAAGACCCCTACGCGCAAACGAATTATGGAAATAAAATTGAACCATATGTTAGTCGACCTAGTTTGTGTCGAATGGAGTTAAACTCTCTCTCTAAATGACCAATAAGTATTGTGTTAACGAAACACATTTCATTCCAATCAAGAAGCTTTTTTTGTGTAAAATGTATGTGGATGTAGTCTTAAAGTGTAATTTTTGTTTTTATCTTTCAGGCCAACAAAATGGTTGAATTAACGAAAACATTGACAACATTATCTCTTCTCCTTTTTGTTTTTTACCCATTGAACGTGTCTTCAGAGATTCGAATAAATGAAGTGAAACTTTGGGGAGATGACCAGTTTGTAGAATTGAAAAACATTAATGAAACAGCTGCGGTTCCACTGGCTGGTAACTTTTCTCTGATTTTAATAGACGAGCCACCACATCCGGTTGATTTTCTTCAAGTGTATCAAGTCGTAAATATTTCGAATTTCAATGAAATAAAGGCTGGTGGTTTAGTTGCTATTAATGTTTCGTTCCCTGACGACGGAGTACTGAGTTCCACAGAAACTAAAATTGGAGTGGTGTTAATAAAGCATACTGAAGATGAAACAGAATTTAAGAAAGGAGACAATGTTACTCTCGAAAACCAAGAAGATGCGCTAGTGTTTAATCATGATACAGAAAATAGTTTAACTTTATTGTCGTACATTGTAAAGCACACTCTTGATCACAACGTTGACCTAAAAAAAGATATAAATGAATCACTTGGCAAGTGTAACGAGGGGATTATGTTTAATTACATGACTCCTTCCAAAGGAACAGAAAATTCATGTGGACCAGGTAATGTACTTAGTTGCAATTTTCAATGAAAGGGGCATTATGGGAGATTAGATAAAGTGTTGACAGTTCTCAGTATCATAGTTTAAAAATAGACAACTTAAAAAGAATATGCTGAAAATTTCAGTCAAATTGCTCCACTCTGAACTGGGATATTGGCGATTGAATTTCAGGACTAGCCTCGATCATCATTACTAACGTCAGTACGATAAAAGACAAAGTCTTGATTATCCATTTTTATGTTTAATTATTTTTCAAAAAATATGTTCCAATCCGCTAAATATCGCAAACTAGCAATGGCATCGAGCATTGATTATGGTCTGGATAAGTTAAAGATACATTATGGGAGATTAGATAAAGAGCTGGCAGTTATCACTATAATAGTTAAAGAATAGATAATGTAAAGGGAATTTGCTCAAAATTTCAGTCCAATTGATCCACTCCATTTAGCGATTGAATTTTTGGCCTAGCTTCGATCATCATTATTAAAGTCGGTACAATAAAAAACATAGTCTCGATAATCCAGTAAAAATCTCAGACTAGCGATGGCATCGAGAGTTGATTATGGTCTGGATAAGTTAATTAATGTCTAATTAATAAATTAGATAACATTTCAGGCCTAAAGAAAGACCTGCAATAGGCAGATTTAGCTCTTGCATAATGTGCGTTTCTTAAATGTCTAATTAATAGTTTATATAACATTTAAGGCCCCAAGAAAGACCTGCAAAAGGCAGATTTAGCTCTTGCATAATGTATGTTTAAATAGACCATACAAAAAAGAATCCTGCTTCTCAGATAGTTGGTCTCAAAAAACTGATGCAGAAGGGAGGTTTTTATTTTTGTGTTTTTATTTTGTCATAGAATCAATACTGTTCTGGTTTTACTCTTTTCACAGGACTACTTTTATCTCATCATGTTATTTATAGACATGTATGTTACCACACTGATCAGCAGTGAATTTTCGCCAGGTCGCTACAATCACTGATAAGGATGACATCGATGCGACTTAATGAGTCCCAAATATTAACTTTTTTCTTCCGTCAAATTAAATTCTAAAACATTTTTTCATTTATTAGAAAAATAAATAAAGACGTTTGAATTGTTTGTACATGTAGGTAAAAATCATTTCCTATTTAGTGTAAATGGGTATTAAAATAAGTAAAATTCACCATTTAGCCCGAATCAGTAACGTTTTATGTAAACAATGCACGCGCTATTGAGCCAATGATTGACGCCGTGTGATGTGACATCACATGTGGAAACAGTCATCTGTTACAGAGATATTAAAAGATCTCTGTGAAACAGATTGGTGTGTTACATGTACATGTATTATGATTATAATGTCAGTACTATTTATCAGGGTTGATCCTTGAATCGTATCTCAATTCACCATCTCCCGATTCACATATTGAATCGCTAGATGCTTTTTTTTTCCTTTTTTTTTTTCGCTTCAGTAAGTAACCTATGACTCTTAATTATCTACATCACACATTATCCATAGGTACACAAACACTCTTAAATTGTTCTGGTCCTTATTTTGATCCACATCAATATCGTGATATAAAACATTTTTATTTCTACGACATCGGCAAGACCAAGAATAACAATTTTTCATTTATCCTGTTGTTTTCTTGGTAAATATTGACCTGGTTATGAATCCTGATACGAAGCGTATCGTAGCACAAGAATCGAAATATGTATCGTATTGTGACTGCAGTGGCAATACCCAGCACTACTCCTCTGGGTTGTGCTCCACCCACTGCTAGATAAATCTGATTATTGGAATATAATTGCGTCATATGTTAGTCCCAAAGTGACATATCTAGTGTCGAATGGACGTTAGACGCCATTTCTCTCCCAGGTCTTTAAAGCCAGAAGAAAAGTCATGATTTTTTTTGCGGTGTGGAGTGTGGACCACAAGCTGCAGGTTGGAAGATTACCACTTTGACAGGCCTGGAAATAACGGTTTTAAATGTACCTGACAAAATGTCAGGCACTAATGAAATAGTACCTTACATTTACAACTTAGTGCCGGATATGTATTAATAATATCAATAAAAAAAACAAGTCAGTGCCGGGCAAAGTGACAGGCACCAGAGGTTTTGTGCCTGACAAAGCCTGAATCTGTGCCTGACATTGTCTGTGACAGGTGCCTTATTTCCAGGCTTGTAGTTCGAGCTATCTTTTACATATCATCTTATTAATCTTATGTATCTAATTTTGCTGTTGCAGCCCCAGCAACTGTCACAAATGTGGCAACTCTCGTAACCGAAGCAACAACAAACAACAGCACTGTAACAACCGTGACTACCATGACTGACGCAAATAATAGTACGACGGTTGCACCGCCAACAATATCCACAACAAATACATCAGCCGTGACACCGACAACAAACACGTCAGCTGTGACATCTGCAACAGACACAACAACTTCTGCTAATACTGCTGGAAAAGCTGTGCTTCCTACCAATCCTACAGTAAACCCAACCAGTGTAAAACCAGTAGATGAATCATATCTGCAGATTAATGAACTAAATCTTCTCATGGAAGATGAAATTCGGTTTATCGAATTATTAGGTGAGATTAAAAGGATTTTTGATTTATTGCTGGGGATGTAAATATAAAAATCTTTTATAGCGGCAATTGTCGTTGAACTGTTGCTTTTGTTGATAATTGATTCAAGCACAGCTATAAATTGCGTAGAGAATAGATTACATGATTTAAAGAGACAATAACACTCTTGCTGGCTTGACAGCTCCAGAAAATAAATAATAACCTTATTTTAAGTACTAGATGTTTATGTGCCCTACCTGTTGTGTAAATTATCTATTACATCCTATTTTACTTGTCCAGAGGGTTCGCAAATATTTTTAAATCCAAGTCACATTTGAAAAGGTTTACGTTAGGCTTATCAAATCATTTAATTGAATTTTTCCAATTTTTGAAATTAGGTGTGTGAAGATCAAATTTGTATCATCAATTAATTGGAATATTGTAAAATAGTACAATTTGTTGACTAGAATGAAGATTGGGACATATTATTCATTACAAGAAGAGTGGTATTGAGGCTTTAAGGAAGCATTTTCTAATAGTAAGTGCAGGAGGACCGCACTATATGCAAAAAAACCCGAGACAAGACAAACCTGCGTATGACAAACTACATGTACAAAGACATTGCAAGAAATAAACAACAAATATCAAATCAAGTGAATGGATTCAAGCACCAGCTGTAAGCTAAGTGGGTAAGACGCTGGCTCGCTAGCCTGTAGGTCAGGTGTTCAATCCCTGCATTGGCCGAGAAAGTTCATCTTGATTTTCTGGAGTGGTTCCCCCTTGTCAGTGATGCAGGACGGAGGGCCTGACAAGGACCCCAAGGACAGCTGTATAGTTGTTCAGATGGGACGAAAAACCGATTTCCCATATACACATTGGCGTGCACGTAAAAGATCCCTTGACAGTAGGAATTCGATACAAGAGTAGACCGTAGTGCCACTGTCCAGGCAAAATGTCCCTCATAGCACACTGTATGGCGTATACCCGTCTTCATTGGCCCAATTCGGAGCAAAACAGTAGGACGTTAAACCCCATTTCATTTTGTAAGCGTCCAGTCCTGGGCCTGTAATGATGCAAGCTTCCCTCATTGATTTACAAGAAAGAGGTAATAGAAATAATGCGACCGATCTCAACAGTGTTATAATTAGATAAATTATCTGCTTTAGGCCGATTTAGCTCTTGCATACAGTTGGAATTTCTCCAGTTTCCTCCCACTGCAAATTTTTAAAAGAAAGAAAGGTCTAAGTCATGTTCTTTACATCATTTTGTGCAAGTATTAGGATTATCAATGAGGTTTATTTTTACACAAATCTGGCTCATTTATGTCGTCTGCAGGGGAAGCCAAATATGGTGAAATCTTCAATTCATCATATCTTTGTAAATATTGAACGGAAGTGAACAAATTTTGGACTAATATTCCTTTCAGAGAATCGTCTTTCACAATATTGTGGTTTAAAAGGGATTCCTCCATCCCCCCAAATGACAATCTGATTAAAACACAGATCCTATTTCGTTTCGTTTTTATAGTTCAAAATTATGTTTTACTTGTCTTTACTACTCCAGGATCTGAAAGAGTTGTTATTATTGACGTGTTCTGAATGATGTGAGGGATTAGCCAATGAAACGGTCTGTTACGACGAGCTTCAGGCGTGTTTTGCACGGAACTGTGGGTAATCCACTAGTAACATCAATGCTGATTGGTTAATCAAATGTCTGACGTCATAGGGTCAAAAGCTGCTCGTATGACCTCGTATGATCGCTACAACCGGTCAGATCTTCATGTAGTGTAGTCCATCGAAAGTATAAGAAAACTAAACGAAATATACATCTGTACTTTAATCAGATTGACAAAATGACTATCAGTGGCTTTAATGATATATTTTATTTTTTAGGACCAATAAATCATGCATTTGTTAATGAAACCATTGGAATTGAGATTATTGGAGGAACAAGTGGTTCAACTCTCCTTGATATTAAAGTTAATAAAACTGATGTACAGGGACTTGCTCTTATAGATAACTTGCCTCAGGTTCGTAAACAAAGAGATTGATTTAAAAGCAAGAGGTGGCCGAATAGTTTTAACAGCTGCACTTTTGGTCTGTCATTCAGTCAAGGGTGGGGTGGGATGTGGATGTCTGAATGGTTAGCGTGTGCGCGTTGTATTGAGTCAACTGGTGTGGTTTAGATTCCTCGGTTGTATGTAACAAGCAGTAGAGTCTCCTGTCCACAACCTCATGGGTTTTCTGCAGTTCCTCCAGTTTCCTCCCACTGCTACACCCCCTACGTACAAGCTAATTATTGGAATAAAAAATTGAATTATATCTTAGTGCCGAAATGAAAGAGTTTTTGTCGAGTGGACGTTAAACTCCATCTCTCTCTGTCTCTCATTGAGTCAACCAGGTCGGAAAATCCCGATGAACTTTCTCGGCCAATGCAGGGATCAAACACGCAGCCTCCAGGCTAGCGAGCCAGCGTCTTGACCACCGTGGCTCCCTGTCGAGAAGCGTGGTTTCCATCCCACACTTGTACAAGCCCTATGTATTTCCAGTTCAATAAATAAATGCCATTGAATCAATTATTCACAATGATGTTTATAAAACTTGTACATGAATGGTGACAAGACGTAGGGTCGGCTGCCCAACCATGTGAGTTTTTTCTCTAGTTCGTCTGGTTTCCACCTCACCTAATGTTAAAGATCTCTACGCGCACGATACAGCTTCTTTGGTTAGGGTCAAAAACAAGTGTTCAGTTAAACTTTATCTATTTTGTGGTGGAGGCAATTATCCACATTTAAAATACAGATGTGACGTCATCCATTGATGTCGGCGTACCATTATTTCCAATAATGTACGGGCAACTTGTCAATTGTACATTTTCTATACTAGATGAAATATTGGACTCATGTGACGTATTTTATTGAAAAGCATGTTTGGGATAGTGTCTGTATTTTAAGCTCTTGACCATTAAACCATACTTAATATTTGGTTTACATCTAATTTTACCCTGCATAGTGTATAACTGTCTTATTGGCCAGGTTGGCTAGAAAAAAACTAATTTTATTACATTTGATTTATATTGCTGCTGTAGCATTAACAGCGTATTTTGTAATTGTATATTTTACATTAACAATTAATTGTTTAATTGTGTATTAACATTAACAATGTATGTAGTAATTGTGTATTTAATATGATCAAGTTATGTTGCTATTGTATATTAACAATGTATGTTGTAATTGAATATTAACCATGTATATTGTAATTGCTACTTTAACATTAACAATGTATATTGTAATTGCTACTTTAACATTAACAATGTATATTGTAATTGCTACATTAACATTAACAATGTATGTTGTAATTGTGTATTTAACATTAAGAAGGTATGTTATTGTATATTAACATTGGAATATTACAATGTATAATGTAATTGAATATTACAATGTTTGCTATAATTGCTACTTGGACATTAACAATGTATGTTGTAATTGTGTATTTAACATTTTCAATGTATGTTGTAATTGTGTATTTAATATAAACAATGTATGTTGTAATTGAATATTACATTGTATGTTGTAATTGCTACTTTAACATTAACAATGTATGTTGTAATTGAATATTACAATGTATGTTGTTATTGCTACTTTAACATTAATAATGTATGTTGTAATTGCTACTTTAACATTAACAATGTATGTTGTAATTGAATATTACATTGTATGTTGTAATTGCTACTTTAACATTAACAATGTATGTTGTAATTGTATGTTGTAATTGTATATTTTATATAAATGATGTTTTAATTGTGTATTTTAGATAAATGAAACATCTCTAGTAATTGTGGTTTATCATCAGATGCAAAAATCAAAAGACTGGCTGGATATCTTAATGATAAGTGTGGATGGTAATTTGAACTCCTCAGTGTTTGAAAAATACAAAAAACCAAACTTACACCAAGTTTTCATCTTTAACTCAAGGTAATTATAGTTTATTCCTCTAAAGCTGTTTTATACCCCTAAAGCTGTTTTTATACCCCTAAAGCTGTTTTTATATTTTACACACCTTGGGATGTTATTTCCTTTGATCTCCCATGCATGTTATAAAATGTATCAACCTGTTGTGACGTCATCAGAGGGTGATATCCGATATCGGCCCTAGGGATGATATCAGATATTACCCTCTGGTGACGTCACAACAGGTTTACATCACTCTGCAAAGAAAAAGGACACAAATTCTTTCTTTTAACATTTTATTCAATGTTGTCAAACGATTCGGAAGACGAACTCTGCCAGGCCCATGTTACTTAGCTTCTTCATCTGATCATCAAGAACTTGTCTGAAACTCAAATTCTGGATTGTGTAGTATATCCATCAGTTTTATTCCTAATCCGTAAATGTGAAACTATTCCCATAACTTACAACTTGTTTTCTTAATTTTGTTATATCAGTCGCAGGGCCGATATGGGCTAAACCATTGTCTTATAGGTGAAATCACACATCAACCCTCGGTTAGGGTAATATTTATCTCTTATACCCCTAAAGCTGTTTTTATATTTTATACCACCTAAAGCTGTTTTTGTATTTTATACCCCAAGCTGTTTTTATATTTTATACCCCTAAAGCTGTTTTTGTAATTTATACTCCAGGCGTGTCCAAGCTGTTTTTATATTTTATACCCCAAGCTGTTTTTATATTTTATACCCCTAGCTGTTTTTATATTTTATACCCCTAGCTGTTTTTATATTTTATACTTTTCTGCACCCACAGTGCTATTGAAGACGGGCATACACCAATGGTGTGCTATAACGGAAATTGTGCCCTTGCAGTTTGGAACTTTTCTTGGCCAACACCAGTCAGACAGCACCCTGCTCTGTGCTCTAAGCCACTGATTCTCTGCCTTATATTGACTAAACTGTATTTTAAAGGAGCTAAATCACTAATATTTGGGACCTAGAAATTGACACAAATGGGTTGCAACGCATATAATAATATAATATGAATGTATATAAACTGATTTACATTCAGTCGTTTCCGTTTTTACTCTAATTTCAAATCAGTTATGTTCAGCAAATTGGCGGTTGTTTCAATCTGGCTAATCCCGCACATATACCAGATCGTTGCAGGTTATGTAACAACTCTTCCAGATCCTAGTGTAGTAAAGACAAATAAAACGAAATTTTGAACTCTAAAAAATGAACCGAAATAGGATCTGTGTTTTAATCAGATATTTAGTGTGGTTTAAAGGTCAAGAGCAAGATATTAAGCAGTATATTGATACTGCAAATGGGCGTCAGCCGAAGTTGTGTATTAATATATTACGCAATGTCTTGTTCGTAAAGAACAGAAAATACAGGTACTATTCCGAACGTAAATATAATGTACAGTGGACTCTGTCACATCCGATGTCTGAATACTGCAATATTCTGTGAAATCCGACATCATTTTCATGTCCCGATTTATTTCCTTATTACTTCAGCCAAAAAAGCTTTGAGTAATCCGACATATTATAATGATCCCGTACGATGTCGGATTTGACAGAGTCCACTGTATAAATAATGTACAACTGGCATGTTGCCTGTAAAATTATTTGAAATAATGTCATACATGTACTAACATTAGGGATGACGTCACAGTTGAATTTTAATTATATTTATTACAGTAAAATGGAGTTTAAAGATGAGAAGATTGCCATCAGTAAATGTAAAGAAAGTGGGGGAATAGTTAAACAAGATTCACGTAATTATATGTTGGCGTATTCTACTAAAAATCAAACCAATAACTGCACAACATATTATCATGCCAAAGTTCAACTAAAACTAACAGATGCGAATTGTTCCAAATTTAGAGATTCTAGTCAGAAGAAAAAGTTGATAGATGAGATTGTTAAAGACGTCGGAATGAAGTGTCAATGTGGAATATCATCGTACTCTTTTCAAGGTAACTTTACAGCTACTTTTGTTCCGTCTGTCTTCATAAGGGGGGTTGGGTGGGCGAATGGTTAGCACGTGCGTGCTGTATCATACAGCCTGTCATTGAGTCAACTGGCGTGGTTTCGAATCCCCGGTTGTAGGTGTCAAGGAGTAGGGTCGCCTGTCCAACCTCGTGGGTTTTCTCCGGGTCCTCCGGTTTCCTCCCACTGCTAAAAGACCCCTACGCGCAAGCAAATTATTTAAATAAAATTAAACCATATGTTAGTCCCGAAATGACCTAGTTTGTGTCGAGTGGACATTAAACCCCATTTCTCTCTCTCTCTGTGTCTTCATAAGCCCTGTCAGAGCAGCACAGTAGGACGTTAAACCCCAATTCATTTCAAAATTTGTCTATACATGTATTTTCACCCTATATATTCAAATACAATTTATGGAACTATTATAATAAGCAGCCCATCTTCATTAGCCCATTCGGTGCAGAAACGTAGGACTTTCAACCCTATTTTATTTCAGTTATTTCTGTTATTAAAAACTGTCTACTAGGGATGGGGAAAGTGTTTCAAAATGTACTGTAGACCCCATGTTCCTGAAGCAACGACTGCAAGTTTTACACCATCTGGACGTTGCTAGATTGCTTTACAATTCCAGAACTTATTGTTACAGCATATTTATAGTGTTTCCTTTCATAGAACATGTTTAGGGGCACTTTACAAAGTGACAATGTAATCATAAAAAGACAACAAGGTTATGTTGGCTATGTCCATTTACTGCCCACACTAGACACAAACACAGCACAAATCAAATATAGCGACCTCCACAGAAACCTTGGCATTGAACGCACCTTGAACTTTGCAGCTCAGTTATCACAGGTAGACATTTTAGCTTGGACAAGTGCCCCCCCCCCCCACACCTTCAATAATGGCCTACTCTGGGGATCATTAACAAGCTGCCCGTGGTATAAACAGGAACTCAGTTGACAATCCCTCCACCCCCTTTCAGTTCTTCGGTCCGATCTCAATGACTAGACATTTTCCCTGTCCCATAGCAACAAAAGTAAATGAAGTTATAAAGTTCAGTATATATATCCTATTAAAGATAAAATATCGGAGATTAGATAATTAAAGAGCTGGCAGTTCTCACTATAATAGTTAAAAACTAGATAATGTAAAGGGAATTTGCTGAAAGTTTCTGTCAAATTGATCCACTCTGAACCGAGAATTTATGGATTGAATTTCGGACCTAGCCTCGATCATCATTACTAAAGTCCATACGATAGTATCGATTATCCATTTCTTGATTTAATCATGAATTTGCGTAGAGCAGCAGATCGGATCCTAATCTAGTAAATGTCGCAAGCTAGCGATGGCATAGAGAGTTGATTATGGTCTGGATAAGTTAATTAATGTCTAATTAATAAATTAGATAAATTAAAGAAAGACCTGCAATAGGCAGATTTAGCTCTTGCATTAGGGGATCACGTGGCTAAGTGGGTAAGACGCTAGCTCGCTAGCCTGGAGGTCGGCGTGGTTCTCCCTTGTCAGTGATGCAGGACGGAGGGGCTGACAAGGAAAGCTGTCTAGTCGTTCGGATGGGACGAAAAACCGGGTCCCGTGTACACATTGGCGTGCACGTAAAAGATCCCTTGGCAGTTGGAATTCGATATAAGAGTAGGCCGTAGTGCCGCTGTCCGGGCAAAATTTCCCTCATAGCACACTGTATGGCGTATGCCCGTCTTCATTAGCCCAGGTTAGGAGCAGAACAGTAGGACGTTAAACCCCATTTCATTTCATTTCAGCTCTTGCATTATGTATGTTTAATGCTTTTACATTCTTGATTTTTTTTTTCAGAGCCATCCATCTATTGTGGTGTGGTTTTTAAAGCTAATCTACGTACCGTGACTAAAGTTCAGAATGAATATTATCTGAATGCATTTAAGGAGTTTGTTAAAAATACGAAGGTTTTAACTGTGGATGCAAAAGAGTATCATATTGATAATACATGCTTTGAAGATTGTTATACGAAACCTGGACCCGCTCAAAATACAAGCAAAGGTACCATTATTATTTCTTGGAATTGTATATTTTTGGTCATAAATATGAGGTACCCATGAGGTTCCATTATTTTGTCCCAGAATTTTTATACGCCCACATTTTCATGTGGATGTATTATGCCGGTTCCCCTGTCCGTACGGACGTCCTTCCACAATTTTTTTGTGAACACTCTCCAGGTCACAATTTTTATTATACGCCCACATTTTCATGTGGACGTATATTGTCGTTTCTTTTGATATTCGCGCATATCAGACCGTAACTTCCTGAATTATGGCCCCTGATAGTACGAAAAATCCTGTTTTTAGCTTGTAATCCCTTCAGAGGTCACAGTTATTATTCGATTTAAAAACCGTTTGAATATATCACTGTTACACCATAATGTTGGTTGAGTTCGAATTTCGTGAAAATCAGACCAAAACTGATGGAAAAAATGGCCGCCCCTCGCACGCAAATAGTGTAAACATCTGGTATATCAAGGTTGTGGACACTCTTGAGGTCACAATTTTGATCCGATTTTGATGAAACTTGAAATGTATCGGATTGTAACTTCGTGAATTGTGGCCCTTGATTATACAAAAAATCACGTTTTTAGCTTATGGTCCCTATGGAGGGCACAGTTTTTATCCGATTTAAAACAAACGTGTGAATATATCACTGTTACACACTGCAATCTTGATTCCTTTTGATAACTTCCTGGATTATGGCCCCTGATTGTTTGAAAAATCACATTTTTAGCTTGCAGATTCTGTAGGTCACAATTTTTTTTCCGATTTTAAAAACCGTATAAATATATCACCATTCCACCATAATTAAGGTTGAATTTGAATTTTGGGAAAATAGAAATGAAACTGCTTGACAAAATGGCCGCTCTTTGTACACAAATAGTGTAAAAGTATGTAATACGAAGGTTGTGGACCCTCTAGAGGTCACAATTTTTATCCGATTTTGATGAAATTTAAAACATATCTTTATATCCCAAAGATCTCAGTCCCTTTTGATATTTGCACATTTCAGACCATAACTTTCTGGATTATTGGCCCTGATTGTACAAAAAATTGCGTTTGTTTTTAGCTTGTTCTATATCCATCTCTTCCAAAATGTGGGCGTATCCTGCCTGGCAGCCGCTGGTTTCTATCGGCCCATCCATCACACTTTTTTGGACACAATAACTCCGCTTCTAATTGAGCTAGGGGGTAGATGGTCGAATGGTCTGTCATTGACTCTAGTCGCGTGGTTTCAATTCCCCCCTTGTACACTTTTTTGGACACAATAACTCCGCTTCTAATTGAGCTGGGGGGTAGATGGTCGAATGGTCAGTCATTGACTCTAGTCGCGTGGTTTCAATTCCCCCCTTGTACCTGTGTTTTCTCCGGAATTTTCAAACTGGGTGTAAGTGTTTATTAGGTGTTAATATCCGATTGACTTTAGATTTATATACAGTATTTAAGGTCATGAGATGAAGAAGCCTATTGATTTTCAACAATTTCCAATAATTACTGCCAGAGTTATGGCCCTTAATCACTTCAAAAAATCTTGTGGATTACCTAGAGGCTAAAGTTATCATCCGATTGACTTTAGAGTTTAAGGTCTTGAGATGAACAAGTTTATTGATTTTCAATGCATTTTGATAATTTGAACAGCTAAATCCATGATAGTAAATGTATCGTGTACTAAACATTAGCATGGAGGAGAACTTTATAAAAGCCAAACAAATTCTAATAATTTTCTGATAATTACTTAATGAGTTGTTACTCTTAATCAGATTTAAATGTATTATAAATGTTTCATTACCAAAAAAAGTAGAAATATGCGACAACTCTTGTTGACTGCCCTTTCAATTTGAACGGGGGACATCAGCCTCACTATTGGTTTGTTGATCATAATTTTAGGAGGTTGACATCTTGGTTGTAGTGGTCAAATCGAATGCTAACTTTACTGCTTGAATTATTCTAATGCTATTAAAATATTCAAATTCATTATTGTAATTCTATTTGAATATTCAAATTAATTATTATAATGCTATTTAAATATTCAAATTAATTATTATAATGCTATTTAAATATTCAAATTCATTATTGTATTCTAATATTCAAAGTAATTATTCTTATGCTATTTGAATATTAGATTACAATTTTGTTCTACTATGTCTACTTTGCTGCTGAAGGAAATATTGTTTAGTGGTTTAAGTTTGTTTTTGTGTGATTATATAGGTAATAATATCAGTACAACAGTGATCGTCGTGGTAACCTGTGTTGTGGTATTTCTGATCATAGTAGTGGTTGTTATACTCTATCTTAAGAAAAAGAGAAATGGATTACTGTAAGTATTTACTGTTATATAAAGAATAATGACTCTCTCTCAGAGAGAGGGGGGGGGGTGGATGGCCGAATGGTTAGCGCGTGCGTGCTGTATCATTAAGTCTGTCATTGAGTCAACTGGCATGGTTTCGATTCCCCGGTTGTACGTGACAAGGAGTTGGGTCGCTAGTCCAACCTCGTGGGTATTCCTCCCACTGCTAACGACCCCTATTGAAATAAAATTGAACCATATGTTAGTCCCAAAATGACCTAGTTTGTGTCGAGTGGACGTTAAACCCCATTTCTCTCTCTCAGAGAGGAGGGGAGGGGAAATGGGATGGCCTAGTGGTCTAGAGCATCGTGCTTCAAGCTCTAGCGGGCTGGTCACCTCTTGCTTGGTTTCAATCCCTGGTGTGAGTGTATGTGGCTTGGAGATACGGCACCTTCTCAACTTCTTGAGTTTAGCCTTGATACTCTGGTTTCCTCCCATACAAAAGACCCATGCACTAAGAGAGAGAGAGAGAGAAATGGGTTTTAACGTCCACTTGACACAAACCAGGTCATTTCGGGACTAACATATGGTTTAATTTTATTTCAATAATTCGCTTGCGCATAGGGGTCTTTAGCAGTGGGAGGAAACCGGAGGACCCGGAGAAAACCCACGAGGTTGGACAGGCGACCCTACTCCTTGTCACGTACAACCGGGATTCGAAACCGCGCCAGTCGACTCAATGACAGACTTTATGATACAGCGCGCGCACGCTAACCATTCAGCCATCCAACCCCCCCCCCATGCACTAAGACAATAAAAATGATATCACCCTTGGTGGAAGTGGACGTTAAACACTAATAACAACAACATCACTCAGAGAATCACCGAATTATCAAGGAGGTGGGTAGTAGCTGAGTGCTTTAACATGTGCACTTCTTTAGATCATAAGGTCTTTCTTGTCTGACAATCGTGCATCATCATAAATTTTCAACTGTAGAGAGACCTGACATGCTTAACTGCTTTATTCCCATCCCTATCTATCTCAAAGATGCCAACATTAAAGGGACTATCCCGATTTTAACAGAGTCTCAAAAAGAAAAGTCGTTGTACTGTAGGTATGAAATACAGAGGAAAGGTGTATTTACCTTGTCTCACAATTTCAGCTCAAAATATTGAGTCGTTTGGACATAAACGCCAAAACCGCTTATCCGGTCACGTAACCCTTTTAAGTTTCGGGTTAATTTTTTCATTGGGTGACCTTTAGAGGTCTATAGTGCATGACCCAAGTGCTGTACTTGATAACGAAAGTTAAATTTCGCCTACACGTTATTTTTATACATAAAAAGTCTGGTTTTATCCAGACACCGTATAATACAGCTTGGGACACCAGTCTCCATTTGCAGATGAAGACTGACGGATTTAAGTAGTTGGAAAACGTATCACGTATATTGAGTTAGTTGCTCGGCCCTAAATAGAGGATTTTAAGGGCCTTTAACACAAAATTAAGCAGTTTTGTTCTCCAAAATATATTCGAGATTGGCCCTTTAACGAATTACCGTTTTAATATTTTCAGACAATTTAGTATGGTTCGTTTAGAAGAAGACAATGGATTATTAATGGATGACACTAAGGGAGTTCGATTTAGAGAAGGATCAGCCATTATTATTTAAAGCTCAAGAAAGATGACAAAGAGTCTGCTGAAAGTGTCTTTTTAACGGAGATTTTTAAATTTTAAAAATATTATCTTGTGGTGCAGCTTGAATTTTATAGTACATTTTAATAGTTTTAATTCTACTATGGCTTGAAATAGATACATAATTGTTTTTGAAGCCGAGATTGTTAATCTCTTTAAATGAAAATGGTAGATGTACGATAACATTTGTGCAAATTTGTTTTATGGACACCTCTATTATGGTATCTGAACTTAGATTCTAAATTCTTTGGGAAAGAGATTCTGAATCTGGAAAAAATTAAGATTTTGATTCTGAATCTGGAAAAAATTAAGATTTTGATTCTGAATCTGGAAAAAATTAAGATTTTGATTGACAACAATCAAACATGACTACAGACTACAATAAAACTTGAACTTAGGCATTAGTTTTAGAAAGCTAATCCATAGTGATTTCTAAAAACTCATTTTAAGATACATTTGTCTGGTTTTGAGAAAACTATTGCATTATGACTTCTCAA
This sequence comes from Patella vulgata, assembly GCF_932274485.2. Classification (NCBI taxonomy): domain Eukaryota; kingdom Metazoa; phylum Mollusca; class Gastropoda; family Patellidae; genus Patella; species Patella vulgata. Next base: position 11,799,009 of record NC_065883.2, read on the forward strand.
TACTGGGTTTAAGATGAATTTATCTTTGTTTTGAGAAAGCTAATCCATAATGACGTCTCGATACTCATTTTAGGATACATATGTTTCTTTTATGGCGGCTATTGTCTTTGGCAGCAGTAGTCTCGTTTCCGTGAATAATAAGTGATTGATTGTTATATTTAAAAGGATAAATCTATGAAAGAATACGAACAAATCTGATAAATTGTTTTAAACATAATTTTATGCATTTCTATTACAAATAGATTGGACATTGATATGATTTTAGATTAGACATTATATACAGGCCAAGCTTTTTCTTCAAACCAATTTCAGATTTTGACATGATAAAAATATTGAATATGAAAATAACCACATTAAAATGGCTTTTCAAAAATACGTATCAGGGATCTTAATTGATTGATTATAGTCGGCTTCAGTGGCTTGATGAATGAATTGATAAAACAGTGACCTGTAAATGGTCTGATTGCCAGTTTATTTCAAAATGGATTAAGAATCCTGATACGTATACAGGATGAGTTGTGATATATTAAATATAGTGCTAATACTTTTAAAAAATATAATCTTTTAGGCCAATAAAAAAAAATTACCTGTGTTTATGGTCCAATAAATTGATCATAGTGAGTCATCATTATTGTTGAGAACATGAATCAGTAATTAAGGTAGAAATGTTAGGAAATAGATAACAGATACTTTACGGTATTCAAAAGGACATGACAAAGGCATTAGAATACATGTATCGATAATTAGTTCAGTTAATCTTAATCCATAAACCCTAGTGAGAATAAAAAAAAAGATTAATCAACCAACCAGCCGACCCTATTTTTTGGACCAAATAACCGTAAACACAGGTTTTATTTTTTTTTTGGCATTAGTACTAACAAACATCTTATATTTGGTTTTAACATTTAACAAAATATATATTAGAATTATTTCTTTTGTTGTGATTTTATTATGATTTTGTTGAGTTTGTTATATTTTTGTTGTGTTTATTTAAACAGAGTTTTTTTTATCTTGTATATATATATATATATATATATATATACGTTAAAACAGCACTCTTGTTTCACTCATTATTGTCAATTTTGACAGACTGGGCGACCTTCGGTAATCATGATTCTGACTATGGTCGTACTAACTGAATCCGAATTTTGTTTACTCCGGACCATAATCTGAATCTATGTAAGTCTAAGAATTATGCATTATTTCAATATTCAATATTTGTGCTATGCAAAAAGTAAAATCAAATTACAAGGAAATTTGTTGTCTCTAAAAATTAATTTGAATCGCGCAAGTTTAATTTCATGAAAGTATTATCTGTTTATTAAACTATATAACATCATATTATAGCGATTCATTATGCTCCATGGAGAGATGTATAGACCATCCTTGAGCTTAAGGGTTTTTTTTTTCAGGTTTATGGTCAAGGTCTAAAGCAGAGTAAAATAACATCACCATGTCCGTCTTTCAACAGACCACTAGTTGTGAAAAAATTATAACCGAAGGTCGCCCTTGTGGTAAAATTGACTGACTGGAGAACTCACTTATCTGTCAATTTTCAATTACATTTTTACTAAATTTAAGCTTAAAACCCAATCTTCAGTTTGGTTGATATTATTCGTTAATTTTCACAGATTTTCATATTTTATATTGATAAGAATAAACAAAATGTGAACAGACTGGTAAAGAAAGTTGAGTCCTTATGTGGATCAAATATATTATTTCCCTCTCCTCACAACCTTTGAATGATGATAAAGTTTTAATGGAAATATTCCATGTTCTGTGCATATCGATAAAACATTAACAAATGATCAATCAATCTTCCATTATCAGGAATCATTATTATTCAAGTGAGAAATTGAAATAATTTAAAAGGAAAAAAAATAACTGGATTGATTTGAAGTGACTGAAGCATGTGAATGAAATTATATTCAAGATCTCAGCGTTTTTATAACTCTTTGTGCATAAATGTCTGAGCTATATATATATTTGCATGAAAGGGAACGCTTGATATATAGAGTAGATTAATTTGTGTATAAAATTTCATAAAGATATCTTGGAACACAAAAATTATGAATTTTAAAAAGTTGGAAAAGGCACAATGGCTATTAAAAAGTTATGTGTGTATGAAGTTTCGTAAATATATCGTGAGTGGTTTCCAAGATATGACAATGAAATGTCTGCTATCCTTAAATGTAACGATAATTAGATGTTGTTGGATTGTTATAAAGCTATATTTTATTATTGTGTTGACGATTCTCTATGGATGATCTAGGCCATAGAAAAAACCAAATCTGGTTCTCAGATACTTCCACATCACTTCATAAAGCCTGTCATTGAGTCAATTGGCGTGGTTTCGAATCCCTGGTTGTACTTGACAAGGGGTCGGGTCGCCTGTTCAACCTCGTGGGTTTTCTCTGGGTCCTCCGGTTTCCTCCCACTGCTAAAGACCCCTACGCGCAAGCGAATTATTGAAATAAAATTAAACCATATGTAAGTCCTGAAATGACCTATGTTGTGTCGAGTGGACGTAAATAAGGGCTTATTAATAATTTCTATTACATTTGAAGCCTATAGAAAATTCGAATGAACCCGAAAATGTACAATAGGCTCAATTATCAAGTACACATTGATAAATGTTATTAACAATCATAAATGATACTGGATAATCATACAATCAACAAGATGATTAGATAAATGAGTAAGGATTGTCTGAGAACCAAATATTTTTTTTGTACAGCCTTATGTTGAACTATGGTTGTATATAGAAGTTGTTGACATATATGTAATGATTCCTATTTCTGTATCGACATATCATCTTTTCATTATTATGTAATTGTTACTCCATTTATTCAAGCCTTTAAATAAAGGCACCTGTCACAGTCATTCAGACTTCTGTCAGGCACAGTTCCTCTGTTGTCTGTCAGTTGGTCTGGCATACATTTGTCTTTTCTCCAGTTTCAAGAAAATGACCTCTTTGATTTTAGTCGCAAATAAAATGGCCATTTGATTAAATTTGATGGTTTATGCTGGAAAAATTTTCTACAGCGATTGATAAAGCCCATTTTAGAGAAAATCAAGCCTTGAAAAATTAGATATGGTCCGAAAAATGCAGGGAGTTCGACTCTGGTGTCGGCCGAGCAAGGTCATGAGGATTTTGGAATTCGATGTGAGAGTAGGCCATAGCTCAACTCTCTGGACAAGTTTCCCGCATAGCACACTGTATAGCATATGACCGCCTTGCTTAGCCAGGTTGGTGCTGAACAGTAGGACGTTAAACCCCATTTCATTTCATTTACATTTCCGAAAAATGTAAATAACAATCATCGGCTTTAATGATATCAAACTTTTTTCTCCTTTATTGTTAGAAATACCACATCAGATTAATCCAACTGTTGATTGTGATTTAAATCAAAGAGATTTACCTCTATTTAATTACCATCTTACAATTATAATGCACAATGTATTTCATGTTTTCTCTGTATTTGAAGTGCAGACACTTGTCTCTTGATCTTATCCATTCTTATCTTTCGTCAATAAGGTTCGTTTTCCATGTATGCTATTTCGCAGTCCCATTACAACATTTGCCTGGAAAACGGGCCTTAGGCTTTATTGACTCATCTTAATGTGATAAAAATGTCTAAGATAAAATTCATGGAACAAATAAAGATAACAGTGTTGATGAATATTACCGTCTGTACCAGTAGATCTCTAGAGCCATATTCATAAAAACTTAAACTATTATAAGAATTTGGTACTTTCATTGGTAAGAAATTAAACTATTTTAAGAATTCAGTGGTTTCATTGGCTGAGAACTTAGAATATTTTAAGAATTCAGTACTTTCATTGGCTGAGAACTTAAACTATTTTAAGAATTCAGTACTTTTATTGGCTGTGAACTTAAACTATTTTAAGAATTCAGTACTTTCATTGGCTGAGAACTTAAACTATTATAAGAATTCAGTACTTTCATTGGCTTAGAGCTAAAATTTGTACTATGATTTTAAATCTCTACCAATGAAATGGCTACCTACTAGAAATATTTTAGTTGAAGTTTTCATAAATAAGGTCCAGATTGCGCCAACTTGTATTAATATATGCATGCATGCATGTTTTCATATCATTCAGTGTTCAGTTATCTTTCAAACAGTAATTTTATGATGTTAAACATTTGCTTGATTTGGCTTTAAAAATATAGCATTTAGAGACACAAAAAGGGTGATAAAATGATCTTCAAAGAGTTTAAACTCTTGGATTTTCTATTGGTCAAAGAGGTATAAAACAATTATTTTACTTTGGTCATGATCTATTCCAATTTTTAACTCGTTGCGTCGAAATTAGGGTTGTGTAAGAAAATAAGAATTCTGTGATCGTTGTCTCAGATTTTAAATTGGTCAAAGAGGCATAAAACAATTATTTTACTTCGGTTATGATCTATTCCAAGTTTTAACTGGTTGCGTCAAAATTTGGGTTATGTAAGAAAATAAGAATTCTGTGATCATGGTCTCTGTTGTTTGTTTAAGATGTGATAATCTGATATTACTGTTATATCTCTTGTGTATATAATGTATATATATATAGTTATTTGTAGCGCTTGTGTTTTCTATTGAACAAGATATTTGGTTTCTTTCTTAAAGCATGTGGCAAGATGAGTGAAACTAGCTATAATATAGAGTCCTTGCTTTAAAAAAGAAATTGATGTGTCTTGGAATTAACATGACTTTGAATTAATGCGACTTTGAATGGATGTGACTTGGAATTAATGTGTCTTGGAATTAATGTGATGTTGAATTGATGTGATTTTGAAATAATGTGACTTGAAATTAATGTCACTTTGAATTTTTGTTATTTGGAATTAATATGACTTTGAATTAATGTAACTTGAAAGTAATGTGTCTTCAAATTAATGCAACTTTGAATTAATGTCACTTTGAATTACCATAATATGTCTTGGAATTAATACATCTTTGAATTACCATAATACGACTTTGAATTTCCGTAATATGTCTTAATGCGACTTCAAGGATGTAGACATAAATGTTTTTAATAAAATTAATGCGATTTATCCGCAGCATTCAAATCTTTTGTTGACTGCTGTGGGTTGTAATGAGATCTGAATTGAAATTGGAAGTAACATTTATCGAATTAACTTTTTATATTTGAATATATAAGACATATCAAGGAGTAGAAAGTTAGCATTGAGTGAGAATTAGCGATTCGAGATTTAATATTTCTTCCTAAAAGGGTAAGATAACTTGTTGCCGGCAAGGGCCAAAGATAATGGATTTTAATAATGCCACGATTGACATTTATCAGCCATTAAGAGATTTTTTTGTTTGCTTGTTTGTTCATTAATCTCCATTGTTTTGAAATCGTTACTCATACGTTTTTTTTATTTTTTAACATTCCATAATATATTAATTATATTCATAGCTGAATAGAAAACCATGTGTTTGTTAAAAACTGCTTATTTATTTTTTGCTGTAATTTTTGTGATTGTTTGAGTGTTTTGACCCAAAATTATTTGGGATATTTAAAAATTTGACCCAAAATTATTTGGGACTTTTAAAAATTATTTTAAATTGTAAGATATAGCATTACTGTTTTAGGACACCCAAATCAATTGGGATTTTTTTTAATTCTCATTGTCTAAATTTGTAGAATAGAAAAAAATTTTTGACTGTTTTTTTATTGGACTAAGTTTGAATTGAGCTTTGCTGTTTTGAAGTCAGATTGTGCCATAAGAGTATGAAATTTTATATTTTTTCAAAATAAAATCCTTCCATATTTTGCACTGCTCAAATCATTGTATTAATCCACCCCCAGAAAATTATTATATCAAATTAAATAATTATATATATAAAATATTAACACTTCTTATAATATCAAAATTAAATTTGGGGTTTCACAGACTTGATCTGTCTTATTCCCGAGACCCTTATATACATGTATTACACACTAGTTAGAGCTTCACAATAATGCTGAGACCCTTATGCGCTAGCTAGAGTATCACAATAAAGCAATTTTTGGGGTCCATCAATTACGCCTGTGTTATAATGAAGATCTTAAAGGCAATGGTGTTATTTCAGATTCAAAATGCGGCACTTTGTTTATAATATTTAAGATTTAAACATAACACATTTATTTTTGAGAATTGAAACGTAACACTTTTGTTTATAATAATTAAAGATGCATTATGTAAGATTTAGAGCTGGCCGTTCTGGTTATACTTCTTCAAAAATAGATAATGAAAAATGAATATATTGACAATTGTTTATTATCGTAGCAACGGTGCTGGACAAACAAGACTTAGTCTTGATTATCCATTTTATCGTTAAATTTTGAAATCTAGGGAGCGATCAAATCCATTTAAATATCTGCTATCCAATGGTTTATAATATAATAATTTATATAACATGATTATAATATAACATAATTTATACCACATGATTATAATATAATATAATTTATATGACATGATTATAATATAATATAATTTATATAACATTTGAATCCACCAGAATAATCTGCAGTAGGCAGATTTTACTCTTACATAATGCATGTTTAACATATTTGTTTATACAAGATTTAAGACATAACGCTTTTGTTTATAATAACAGATAAATTTATTAAATTCTTAATTAAATCTATACCAATATTTTCTCCTGTTTTATTTTTTGATTGTATGTTCCACTATGTCTAAAGACAAGTCTTCCTTGAGCTTATTCAAAAAAAATGTGAGGTGTAATTGGTCGACCAATTAAAAAACTTGCTGTAGAAAATTCTGCAAAATGTTTTGAAATGACCAATAATAAGAGACATCCTTTTATTGGAGAGAGAAATTATGTCTTAAGACATTTGATGAGGAACCCGGTTGCGATCTCCTTAAATTTGTCCGGAGATGTTACAGAGGCAGGATTTAGAGAAAAAGATGACCATTCTTGCCCTAATAGTTAAATAATGATATATGTCTAAATGTTAATTTGAAGCCAGAAAAATGTCTTGCAATAGGCAAATTTAGCTCCTCGCATAAGGTCTCTTTAATGGAGTGACCATCAGAATAAAATGTACATTAAAACAAACAAAAAACATCTATTCTTTATGGTACATTTCAATCTGATTAAAACACAGATCCTATTTCGTTTAGTTTTTTATAGTTCAAAATTTCGTTTTATTTGTCTTTATTACACTAGGATTTGGAAGAGTTGTTATCATTGACATGTCCAATATTTCACTAGTATAAATAATGTACGATTGGCAAGTTGCCTGTACCATTATTTGAAATAATGGTACGCCAACATCAAAGGGTGATGCCACATCTGTATTTTAATATCAAATAACATATGACACAATTTTTATACGCCCACAATGGACGTATATTGTCGTCGCCCCCGTCCGTCCGTCCACAATAGTTTGTACAGTCTACAGGTCACAATTTTTATCCGATTTCAATGAAACTTGAAATATAGCTTTATCGCCCTAAGATCTCGGTTCCTTTCGATATTGGCATGTATCGGACCGTAACTTCATGGATTATGGCCCCTGATTGTACGAAAAATCATGTTTTTGGCTTGTGAACACTATAGAGGTCACAATTTTTATCCGATTTGGTTTAAGCTTGAAATGTATGCTTATAAGCCAAAGATCTTGGTTCCTTTCGATATCTGTGCATATCGGAACATAACTTCCTGAATTATGGCCCCTGATTGTACGAAAAATCGTGTTTTTAGCTTGTGGACCCTATAGAGGTCATAATTTTTCTCTGATTTAAAAAAACGTATTATTATATCACCGTTACACTCTAAGGACGACTGAGCTCAAATTTCGTGAAAATCGGCCCAAAACTGACAGACAAAATGGCCGCCCTTCGTTCTCAAATAGCGTAAAAATATGGTATATCAAGGTATAGAGGTCACAATTTTTATCCGATTTTGTTGAAACTTGAAATGTAAGTTTATAACCCAAAGATCTTGGTTCCTTTCGATATTTGCGCATATCGAATTGTAATTTCCTGAATTATGGCCCTTGATTGTAGGAAAAATCACTTTCGTTTTAGCTTGTTTTCTATCCATCTCTCGAAAATGCGGGCGTATCCTGCCTGGCAGCCGCTGGTTTGGAATATAATTACCGTTTATTACTGATCGAGAGTTGGACTAAACTTTTCTAGTCCTTGCTTGATAAAGTAATTGTATTTGATAAAATTGTGTTTGGGGTATTTACATTTCAATCACTAAATGCCATTAAAACAAGTTTAGTGTTATTACATGTATTAATAAACAAAGCGACATTGACTAGTGTGGATTGTTTTGTATAAAATACAGGGTTAGTTGTTGGATCAGGAACTGCGGCATTATTCACAAAAACTTGGGGACCAGGAACTGGGGCATCATTCACAAAATCTTGGGGACCAGGAGGCATTATTCACAAAAACTTGAGGACCAGGAACTGTGGCATTATTCACAAAAACGTGACAAGGAGTAGGGTCGCCTGTCCAACCTCGTGGGTTTTCTCCGGGTCCTCCGGTTTCCTCCCTCTGCTAAAGACCCCTATGCGCAAGCGAATTATTGAAATAAAATTAAACCATATGTTAGTCCCGAAATGACCTAGTTTGTGTCGAGTGGACGTTAAACCCCATTTCTGTCTCTCTCTCTCTCTATTCACAAAAACTTAAAGTGAAGTATTTTAAGAATGAAAAAGCTACATCTTTGAAATATTATAACTTAAGTTTTCATAAATAAGCCCCCTGGTCCCCAAGTTCTGTTCTTCTTGGTGTTATGAGGATGACACACACTGAGAAAAAAGCGTAAGGCCTTGCCAATTGAATCAACATGGAACTTGGCATGATTGTTCTTTGGGCAATTGCTTATAGATTGATGGACTTTGATATTTGATATGAATTACAATTCAAAGATGTTCGGTTCCTGGTCCATAGTATGCTCATACTTGTTTCCTTGTCAATAGTATACATGTACATACCTTTATTAGATTTGTAAAAAAGAGAGAGAGAAATAGGGTTTAACCTCCACTCGACACAAACTAGGTCATTTCAGGACTAACATTTGGTTTAATTATATTTCAATAATTCGCTTGCGTGTAGGGGTCTTTATCAGTGGGCGGAAACCGGAGGACCCGGAGAAAACCCACGAGGTTGGACAGGCGACCCTAGTCCTTGTCACGTACAACCGGGGATTCGAAACCACGCCAGTTGACTCAATGACAGGTCTTATGATACAGCACGCACATGCTAACCATTCGACCATCCAACCCCCCTTGTAAAAAAAGAAAAAAATGCTATAATTCACAGTGTTGTCTATTTTGCAGGCCTTTTGGGAAGATCAAGGGTGGGGGGGGGGGGGGCAAATGGTTGAAAGTGTGCACATTATCTGTCATTAGTCCAGTGGTGTGGTTTTGATTCCCTGCTTGTACATGAAAAGGAGTACGGTTTGCCTGTCTAACTTTGTGGGTTTTCTCCGGACCCTTGTTTCCTATCACAGCTAAATAGCCCTATGTGCAAGCGAATTATAGAAATTAATTTGAACCATATGTTAGTCCCCAAATGACCTAGTTTGTGTTGAGTGGACGTTAAACCCCATTTCTCTCTCTTTGGGGAGATCTTGCCAGTTGGGGAGATCAGGCCAGTTGAGGGGGTAGTTTCATCTTTTAAGAATTCTTGGTTAGGTTTCCCCAAAGGCTGTCCCATAATTCATTGATCAGAACACACAATCTTTAAATCACAGGCATTATTTAAGAGCTTAATCTGTCTATTGTAGGTCTTTCTTTGGGCCTTATTATTAAATGTTTTTGAACTATTAATTAGACATTTATTAACATGACAAGACCATAATCTACTGTCGATGCCATCAAATACCTCTGATTTTAAGTAGATTAGAACGGTTCAGCCATTCAATGATTTAATTTAAAAATGGTGAAGCGAGGCTAAGACTCAAATGACCAGTACGGTATTTACGATCAATGCACACATCTTGTCAGAACTACAGCCATTGATAACTTTGCTCAAAATAAAGAAATTTGAATGAAATTTTCAATATATTCATTTAACATTATCTATTTTTGAAATATAGCCAGAACGGCCAGCTCTTTATCTAAATCTTACATAATGTATCTTTAAAATAAACTGACATTTAAATATTGTTTAATGGTCGAGACCGAGACATTACGTAATATATTGTAACAACAAGAGGATTGTAGGCCTGAGTGTTTTTACAATATATTACGCAATGTCTTAAGCTCGAGACCATTAAACGACTTAAAATAAAGACACTTTGGGCGTGCTTTTACAGTGAAATACGTCATGCGAGTCCAATATTTCACTAGTATAAATAATGTACGATTGGCAAGTTGCCTGTACAATTATTTGAAATAATGGTACGCCAACATCAAAGTGTGGCGTCACATCTGTATTTTAAATGATCATTATGTATGTATGATCATTATGATTGTATCAATCAATAAAATAATTTCCGGTTTGTGTTACTTAATATATCATTTGTGTTTTTATCAGTTTATTTGTATTAATAAAATCATTTTATTCTTATTTAATTAATAAAGTTGTTGTTATGTTCTTGGGAGCCACGCTGGCTAGTAAGGCACTAGCTCGCTAACCAGGGGATTAAGGTTCACACAAAATTCATAGTGGAATCAACTGGCGCATAAAAAATTACATTTTGTTGTTCCCCGCCCTTTCAAACAAAACCGGGGACTATTCAAATGGGTCTGTCCGTCTGTCACACTTGTTGGGACAAAATAACTCTCTTTCTAATTAAGCTAGAATGTTCAAACTTGGGTGTAGATATTTATTAGGCCAATGCCTTGATGGAGTTCGAAGATGAGCATTTTCTGCTTAGGGTAAGCAGAGATAAGCAATTTGATTGGTTGATGCTTTGGGACATGATAACTTTAGTTCTTATTAAGTGAGAGTGATGGAAGCTTTGGGACATGATAAATTTAATAGTAAGTGCAGGAGGACCGCACTACACGCAAAACAAAAATCTACAAGATAAACCTGCGGACAAGACAGAAAATATACATTGCAATATTTGCACCAAATAAACAAATATCAAATCAAATTTTATTACATCAATACCTTGACTAAGTTCGATAATGAGCAATATCTGCTCAGGGTAAGCAGAGCGTTAAGCAATTTGATTGGTGAAGACTTTGGAACATAACTCTCCTAATTGAGGTGGAATGTTCAAACTTGGTGTACATGTTCATTAGGTCAATGCCTTGATGGAGATCGATGATAAACATTGTATGCTTACGGTAAGTATAGATAAGCAATCTGATTGGTTGATGCAGGATAACTTTGGTTATAATTAAACTTACAATTTCATATTTTCTAAGAAAGTCAAAACATAATTATTTCTATGTCTTTTGCTCAATAGGTTGTCAACTCACTATTATACGATCATAGGTTATCTTTCTCACACTTAAAAATCTTCACACCGGAAATAATAACACAATTACCTCTCAATTACCTCCCTTGTTTTCCTATTCCCCACCATGGAAGAGCTATCTTCAAACGTTTGAATTCAAAGTTGAAAATGATATTTTTGCCAATTTCTCAACTGGCAATTGTGAATTATAGGATTAATAGGATTATTCTTTAACAAGGTAGGACTGTTTATAGATACTATCTATTTTAGGGTTTTATTTTAATACATTTTAAAAATATAACTTAAAAATATGAAATTGTAACTTTCAACAAGTGAATAAAAATACTACAATTTATTGAACTCCGTATGGACCGTAATATATATTAAACAAGCCAACAGTGAGGCTGATGTCCCCCGCCGAAATAGGAAAATAATTAGAGGACACATATAAATTTATCACAAATTATCTTTTACAAAGTATTGAACAATCAAACAGTATATCTTTACTTATAGTCTAACAATCAAAGTAGGAGAGTTATTGTTTTCCAAAGTCTCGACCAATCAAATTGCGTATCGCTCTGCTTACCCTGAGCAGAAAATGCTCATTATCAAACTTAGTCAAGGTATTACTGTAATGAAACTATACACCAAGTTTCATCAATCTCACTTAATTAGAACTAAAGTTATCGTGTCCCAAAGCATCAACCAATCAAATTACTTATCTCTGCTTACCCTAAGCGGAAAATGCTCATCTTCGAACTCCATCAAGGCATTGACCTAATCAACACATACACCAAGTTTGAACATTCTAGCCCAATTAGGAAGAGAGTTATCGTGTCCCAAAGCATCAACCAATCAAATTGCTTATCTCTGCTTACCCTAAGCGGAAAATGCTCATCTTCGAACTCCATCAAGGCATTGACCTAATAAACACATACACCAAGTTTGAACATTCTAGCTCAATTAGGAAGAGAGTTATTGTGTCCCAAAAAGTGTGACGGACAGACAGACGGACGGACAGACAGACGGACGAACCCATTTTAATAGTCCCCTGCTTTCTTCGAAAGGCGGGGGACAAAAATACACAAGTCGGGCTGATGCTGATATGAATAGGACAGAGACTAACATCATTAAAGTTCGGAGCCACGGTGGCTAAGTGGGTAAGACGCCTGCTTACTAAACTGGAGGTCACGTGTTCGATCCCTGCATTGGCCAAGAAAGTTCATCTGGGTTTTCCGACGGGGTTTCCCCTTGTCAGTGGTGCAGGGCGGAGGGCTTAGCAAGGACAGCTGTCTAGTTGTTCGGATGGGACGGAAAACCAAGGTTATAAATTGGAGTCCTCCGCGCCCCCCCCCCCCTAAAAAACTGTTAATTGCTTGATTTGTCGAGTGGACGTTCAACCCCATTCAACCCCACCACCCTTCATTTCATTTTCATTTGAACGTCAATAAAAACCGATAATAATTGTTACCTTTGTATTAGAGAATAATGTTTTAAAACACATGAATACATAATATAAGTACTAGACCAAAAATAACCACATTAAGTCATTACTGTACACACACTAAAATGTCACACACTAATATTTCACAGAATCAAGGGATGAATAAACTACTAGACTGCAAAATTTCAAAAGCCTCCTTTGCTGTTTTGTCGACATAGAAAATCGGGTTATTTTAGTCTCAATACGCACATAATAACTTCTTAACTAGCTTTGGTGGCTCCAAGATGTTTATGTTTTCGAATTAACGGATGAATAAGTTATGAACATACCAATATTCATTACCTTTCTATGATGCATTATCAAATTACTCGTAGGATACCTGGCTTTACACGGGCTCAAATTGGCCCGGGGCTCAAATTTGCCCGGAGCCTAAATTCGCCCTTGGTCCAAGTACGCCTGTAGCCCAAATTTGCCAGGGGCCCATATTCGCCCAATGCTCAAATTCGCACGAAACCAAAACTTGCCCAAGGCCCAATTTGTGCTTTTTAATTTGATACGAGATATGTGGGGGTGGAGCGCGGCAACGAAGCGTAATTCGCTTGGGGCCCGAATTCAATGGCCTAAAACATTCATGCTGTGATGCTGGTTAATTTAATACCACATAATAATGTGGGTGGAGCGCGGCGAAAATACATACAAAGATACATACACACACCCATACACACTTAGATTTTATTTATATAGATATCACCTCAAAGTTCTCATGGCCACGAAGCGTGATGGGCTAACATCCATACATCCATACCTACATACATACACAACTTGATTTTATTTATATAGATATCACTGCAAACTTCTCATGACCCGGATTCGGGACAAACTTTTGGAGTTTATTAATCAAAGGGTACGTTCAGGCTGCATCAAAACCACTTAAATGAGCCTTGGTGGCAAAATGTTATTTATTTCACCGATTCAACTACCAGACTGCACACTTTCAGGACCCGGAAAAAACCCATGTGGTTCGACAGGCGACCTATCCCTTGACACGTTAACCATTCAGCTACCAAAACCCATACTGTTCTTCTCCAACTGAGCTAATGAAAGCGAATATACGTCATGCAGTGTGCTACGAGGGCCAACTCTTATTTCGAATTCTAATGGTAAAGGATTCTTGTACGTGGACACCAATGAATGTGAAAGAGAGAAAGAGAGAGAGATAGACTCGACACAAACCAGGTCATTCTGGGACTAACAATTTTATTTCAATAATTTGCTTGCGCTTAGGGGTCTTTAGCAGTAGGGAAACCCGGAGAAAATCCACACGATTGGACAGGCGATCCTAATCATTGTCACGTTCAAGCGGCGAACTGAGCCATTTGAATCAATGACAGACCTCACCCCTTTCCCCACGCCAATGTGTACACGGGACCCCGTTTTTTTTGTCCCATCTGAACGACTACACGTTATCCGTTGCCAGGCCCTCCGTCCTCCATCCCACACAACTGACAAGGGATGACATCTCCAGAAAAATCCCGATGCACTTCGATTGGAGTTAGAGAGCAAACTTCCTACTCACGGAGGCACCGTAGCCCCCACTTCATTTAGATTCCGGACACGGGATCTCGGTTATTTTTATTCCATCCGAACGACTATACATTGTCCCTTGTCAGGCCCACCGTCCTACACATCGCAAGAAAACTTTGATGAAGTTAGAGAGCATACGGCCTACTCACTGGGCCACCGTAGAACCAACTTCATTTGGATTCCAGGAACAGGACCTTGTTTTTTTAATCCCATTCGAACGACTATGCGTTGTCCCTTGTCTAACTCTACATACTACAGCACTGACAAGACCACGCATCAAAAAACCCGATGAAGGTTGATGAAGTTAGAGGGCGAAGAAAGATTCGACTGAAGACTTAAAATCGATTAGAGAATACACTACTATCTGTCCATGAAGAGATTAAAATTGTTTAGGACTATAAAATTTTCTAGAACTTCAAACATTTCCGTTTATTATAATCCATGTCCAAATATAAATGCTGATAGGGTAGTCAGTGGACATGCGTATAAACTGCATTTCCGAGGCAAGAAGACGAGATGTCGAGATTGTGATGAAGCGAGGGAGCGAGAGGACGAGATTAACTCAAAGGCGAGGGAGCAAGAAGTCAAGGATTTTCAAAGGCGAGAAAACGAGGGAGCGAGAAGTAGAGGGCGAGGGAGCGAGAACACAAGGATTTTCAAAGGAGAGAACACGAGGGAGCGAGAAGTCGAGGTGAAAATAAACTTGTGTTCTCGGGGCGAGATCCTCGCATTCTCGCCCTGTTTCCTCGTGTTCTTGCCCTCGACTTCTCGCTCCCTCGTGTTCTCGCAAGAACACAAGGATTTTCAAAGGCGAGAACACGAGGGAGCGAGAAGTCGAGGGAGCGAGAAGTCGAGGTGAAAATAAACTTGTGTTCTCGGGGCGAGATCCTCGCATTCTCGCCCTGTTTCCTCGTGTTCTTGCCCTCGACTTCTCGCTCCCTCGCGAGAACACGAGGATTTTCAAAGGCGAGAACACAAGGGAGCAAGAAGTCGAGGGAGCGAGAAGTCGAGGTGAAAATAAACTTGTGTTCTCGGGGCGAGATCCTCGCATTCTCGCCCTGTTTCCTCGTGTTCTTGCCCTCGCCTTCTAGCTCCCTTGTGTTCTTACCCTCAAGATTCTGAAATCGCTGCAATAGGCTTCCATAAATCAGCAAATGCGCAAGCTCGAGTTTTACTTCAGAGGCGACGAACGACAAGTGGAAATAATTATATTTTGTCGACTTGTCGGGTTGTGAAAACCGTGTTATTTTGTCGTGTTGATTTTGTCGACTTGTCTCCTTCTTCATAAGGCGACGATTTAGATGACATTTGAATGGCCGCTAACAGCCACCATAATTATGATATATGGGCTATAAAAAACATCAAAATTGATTAAATGATCAACATAATTTTCAAAATTAGCTTTAAATAATGTAAAATCCATATAATTAAAAAGTTACATATTTTCTAAGAAAGTCAAAACATAATTATTTCTATATCTTTTGCTCAATAGGTTGTCAATTCACTATTATGCGATCATAGGTTATCTTTCTCACACTGAGTAAGCTGAGTAAGGCGAGCGTAGTATTTAGTCCCTGCCTCTGTGAAACAGATTGAAATATAAATCATAATCTGTACTGATTCATTCTACAAAGAAATTTTAAAAGAAATGAGAATAAAATCATTTGATTTAATTTAAAAAGTTATTTTTCTATTCGGTTAAATACAGAAACCGTAACCAGAAATAAGTGAATAAACTTATTTCCCTCTTTATAATACTTTACGACTCAATGATTTAGTTTAGAGATATAGCCGTAGCACGTCCCTTGGGGTCATGGCGTAATAGAGTTTCGTATTTAGAACCAGGAAGGTGCACTTGCAACTATTAATACAGTGTACTGTTTATAGTACTCGCGGTATTAGTAATTGAGGGTGGCCTACTCTTGGTACTATACGACTTCTCTGTCACGAAATAGGCCCACCGGGCTGAGGAAAATTTGTCCTTAATTATAACTTAATCACTGATGACCGAGTGAGTAAGTAATGTTAAGTACAAATCCCAAGGCAAGGGGGATTAGCATGCTGCAGCTTTACCTTTAGTCCCTATCACCCACACTATATTATTATACTATATAGTCATGGAGTTTTGGAAGGTTAAATGTATTTCAAGGAAAGCAACTCCACTTTAAGAAAATAGTCTTTCTGTATTAATATTACGACTTACAACAATTTGAGTAATATAGAAATCTTCAAATTTAAAAGGAGAGACTGTGGTCAAATCTTTTCTATGGATACTTCACTTATAATAATATTTGTAAACTTGCCCATATGAACTTTCTTTCAGGCGCTCCTCTGAATATTACAGTCCCGAGTTAATTCAACATATCCTATAACTTCCAGACATAGCTGGGTTTTGTGGATGGACAATTTAAGGATATCCAGTTATTTTAAAGGAAAAATATTTAGTTCTCTTCTTCTATCAATTAGATTTGTAAGTTTAATTACACAATTGCCTTCAAACAATGATTCATTTTAAATAAACATTGATGATTCAAAATTTCTTTAATGTGATTTAAAATTATTAGCAAAGATGGGGAAAAGAAAAGAATCTGTTTAATGATGCATTCCCTGAGCTGCCAAAGTTTGCCGTCTGAACAGGTTGTCTTCAAATTACCAGCCACACCACTTCCAAACATGGATTTCGCCATATTTGATATGAGATTTTAACAAAATATCAGTTATGTGAAAATATAACTTAGATACATTATGGAAGATTAGATAAAGAGCTGATATTTCTCACTATAATAGTTAACAAAATAGATAATGGAAAGGCAATATGCTGAAAATTGCAGTCAAATTGCTTCACTCAAAGCCGAGAAAACTTTTTTTTAAAACCACTAGCCTAGATTGTCATTGTTAGCTGCCCCCCTGGAAAAAATTGATGCCCCTTCAGCTAATCTTGTTGTCCAAGCTATCTGAACTGATTTTTCAAGTTTCATTGTTTAATTAAAACTAATGGAATGTGATAAGTTTTTTGTTTCTTATGAAATATTTAAAGATACATTATGTGAGATTCGATAACGAGTTGGCAGTTCTCACTATAATAGTTAAAAATAAATAATGTAAAGGCAATTTGCTGAAAATATCATTCAAATTGATCCACTATGAACTAAGCATTTGAAATTTCCGCCTAGCCTCTATCATCATTACTAAAGTCAGTACGATAAACAGCATAGTCTTGATTATCCATTTAATCGTTAAATCGTGAAGGAAAGTTATGCAGTAAATCGGTTCATAATCCACTTAAGATCGCAGGCTAGTGATGCCATCTAGAGTTGATTATGGTCTGGATAGGTTAATTAATGTTTAATTAATAATTTAGATAACATTTCAGGCCTAAAGAAAGACCTGCAATAGACAGATTTAGCCCTTGCATCATGCGTGAACACATTAGCGTGCACGTAAAAGATCCCTTGGCAGTTGGAATTCGATATAAGAGTAGGCCGTAGTGCCGCTGCCCGGGCAAAATTTCCCTCACAGCACACTGTATGGTGTTTGCCCGTCTGCATTAGCCCAGTTTAGGAGCAGAACAGTAGGACGCTAAACCCCATTTCATTTCATTTCATTTTCTTGCATAATGCCTGTTTAATGAATAATTCAATGAAATCATCAAATACTGAAAATTAAACAAACTATTAGAGGAAAATATATGAATTTTAAAGATTCAATTTACTATAAATAAAAAAAATGCATGTGAAAATCGGACCGAAACTGGCTGCCCCTCGTACGCAAATAATGTAAAGATATATCAAGTTTGTGTATCAGTTTTTATCCGATTTTGATGGAAGTTTAAATTTATGCTTATATCACAAAGATCTTGGTTCCTTTCGATATATCGGAACATAACTGCCTGAATAATGGCCCCTGATTGTACGCAAAATTATGTTTTTAGCTCGTCAAAATTTATGTTCAATTTAAAAAAAAAAACGTTAAAGAATCACCATTACGCCTTAATGATGGTTGGATTTGAAACTTCTTGACGAAATGGCTGCTACTTGTACGCAAATAGTGTTACTTAATATGTCATTTGTGTTTTTATCAGTTTGTTTGAATTAATAAAATCATTTTATTCGTATTTAATAGATAAAATTCTGGGGAGCCACGGTGTCTCAGTGAGTAAGGCACCAGGGAGTTAGGGTTCAATCCCAGTGTTGGCCGAGAAAGTTCACTGGGATTTTGCAGCGTGGTTTCCCCCAATCAGTGACTAGTTGTTTGAATGAGATGGAATTGACAGTTGGAATTAGATGTGAAGAGTAGGCGGAAATGCTACCGCCTGTGAAAAATCTTCCCCACAGCACGCAGCATTGCGTATCGTCATCCTCATTGGTCCGATACATGAAGAAAAGTAGAACATAGCAATATCATATCAGTATAATGAGGACACTTCCACTCCATTAGTAAGATGGGGGTTTAGGGGCCGAATGGTCCAACTTGTGCACTTTAGATTATAGGATCTGTCATTGATTAAAGTTGTTTGTGACAAGGAGTAGGGTTGTCTGCCTAACCTCATGGGTTCTCTCCGGGTCCTCTAGCTTTTCCCCACTGCTAAAGACCCCTATGTTCAAGCAAATTAAAGACATACTATTTTATCATGTTTGTCATGAAATGACCTGGTTTGTGTTGAGTGGACATTAACCCTGTTTCTCACTCTCTTTTAGCAGAGATAAATTTCATGTGTTTAAACTAGCTATTTGAATATGTTTAAGACTAATAATTATTTTCCCTTATTTCATGATGGACGAACGTAGTGCAAGTTATAAATAGACAATTTTTTCCTTAATTTTTTTTTCTCCCCTCTTCATGCATTTTTGGGTGACTTTTGGGTCTAGAATTGGAGAAAAGGGATCAAATTTGCAATTTCGTAGCAGTTTTTGGTAATATTGATAATATTACAGCGGAGGGGTGGGGGTGTAAAGTGTCTTTCTGCAGAGCAATCATTGTGTCGGAAATGAGTTTTGACCCTAGTCAACCTCAATTCCCACATCAAAAAATCTAAACGGTCAACCGCCTACAAAATTATGATGAGGAGATTGTCAAATGCAGTCCCCTATGTGCCTATAAAGATTGATGCCAACGGATTAATGAGCAAAAACCTACAGTCTGTGAAGTTACAGAGAGAGACAGAAAGAAATGGGGTTTAACGTCCACTCGACACAAACTAGGTCATTTTGGGACTAACATGGTATAATTTTATTTCCTT
Source organism: Patella vulgata (assembly GCF_932274485.2). Classification (NCBI taxonomy): domain Eukaryota; kingdom Metazoa; phylum Mollusca; class Gastropoda; family Patellidae; genus Patella; species Patella vulgata. The sequence continues at coordinate 11,818,669 of NC_065883.2, forward strand.
AATTCGCTTGCGCATAGGGGTCTTTAGCAGTGGGAGGAAACCGGAGGGCCCGGAGAAAACCCACGGGGTTGGACAGGTGACCCTACTCCTTGTCAACTGTGAAGTTACAACCATTTAACATTGGGCAAATAATGAGTCTGTGGTGGTCTCCCTTTAATGCCCAAAATGAAGGCCATTAATTTCCACAATGAAAAATCAAATAGTTCAAAATAAAACATTACCCTGGAAAGAAATATTCTCGGATTGTAGTTTTACTTTAACTCACAATCTCAATGCATCATGAATAAAACTTATCATTCATAATTTTTACATCAAATTCATACAAATTTTATGTTGTACAAGTTGATTGTTAAATGTTTTAGCAATAAACCCAAAATGGTCATTTATATGCTATAAGATTTTTCGTTTGCCTAAATTTCATGACCGATTGGAGTATGTGTTTTTATAGTTTCTTAATCCTAAATCAAGCAAATATATCTGTTTCCGAGTTCACAGCAAATATGCTGGAAGGACATTGGGCAAATGGCAGCAGTCAAAAAAGGACAAGTCTGTGTTATTCAACATTCATGATCTTCATTTGAGGGGAGTTTAATCCCTTCATGTATCCACATTAAAATCACTGATAATCATTTGAGGGAAATTTAATCCCTTGCAAACCACAATATTGTGAAAGCATAGGCAAAGATACAATGAATTGAAAATTTGTTAGTATTCAGCATTCTCTGCCAGAGATAAACCAAAAATGGTCAAAGCATGCCACCTACGTCCTACAATCTTCCAAGAAAATCATTGAGGGCCACTATTATTACTAGCTTTGAAGATTAAACATACATACTGCCGTGCAAAGGAAGAAGGCAGTATCTACACTATAATTATGTTGCAGATACTGCCTTTCTCTTTTGTAGGGCAGCATTATGCAAGAGCTAAATCTGTCTCTTGCAGGTCTTTCTTTAGGCCTGAAATGTTATCTAAATTATTAATTAGACATTAATAATTAACTTATCTAGACCATAATCACTAGCCTGCGATCTTAAGTGGATTGTGAGCCGATTTACTGCATACCTTTCCTTCTCGATTAAACGATTAAATGGATAATCGAGACTATGCTGTTTATCGTACTGGATTTAGTAATGATGACCAAGGCTAGGCAGAAATTTCATTCGCTTAGTTCTCAGTTCATAGTGGATCAATTTTAATGAAATTTTCAGCAAATTGCCTTTACCTTATCTAGTTTTTAATTATTATAGTGAGAACTGCCAACTCGTTATCGAATCTCCCATAATGTATCTTTATTTATCTTTCGTTTGACATATCATGGAATAATCTATGCATTGTCATGCTTGGAGGACATTAGTCGAAAAAAGGTAAGTTTTTGTTGCAATTGTCATGTCTGGTCCTATTCTTGTAAGGGGTGTAACAGTGTAAAATTTGAAATTGCGTTTAATGTCCTATTTTTCTTTCAGGGGATCTTTAACGTGCAGCCAGAGGCATACACATGACTTTGTTTTTGTTTTTATTTCTTCCAGAACTGCCTTCCAGCACCGATCAGTTACACAGAGGTATTGTGAAAGCCTTCTTATACCTCTGTATTGGATGACTGATCTTTATAAGTTCAGATATGCCTTCTACAGGTGACCTCACATCATGTGGAGAGGGGGGGGGGGAGAGAAATGGGGTTTAACGTCCACTCGACACAAACTAGGTCATTTCGGGACTAACATATGGTTTAATTTTATTTCAATAATTCGCTTGCGCATAGGGGTCTTTAGCAGTGGGAGGAAACTGGAGAAAACCCACGAGGTTGGACAGGCGACCCTACTTCTTGCTATGAGGGAAATTTTACTGCTAGAGTCTACTCTTATATCAAATTCCAACTGCCAAGGGTTCTTTGTCCCATCTGAACGACTATACAATGTCCCTTGCCAGACCATCTGTCCTGTACCACTGACAAGAGGCAAACACCCTGGAAAATCCTGATGAACACAGGATCTCCAGGTCAGTGAGCCAATATCTTACCCACTGAGCCACTGTGGCTCCTAACAAAGAGAGAGAGAGGGGTCTTTAGCAGTGGGAGGAAACCGGACTACCCGGAGAAAACCCACGAGGTTGGACAGACGACTCTACTCCTTGTCACATACAACCGTGGAATTAAAATCACGCCAGATGACTCAATGACAGCCCTTATGATAAAGCGAGCACTTGCTAACCATTCGGCCATCCAACCCCCCCTCTCCTAACATGAAGCAAACAAAAAAAATAAAACATTTATATAGAAGGATAACATAGACTTTAATGATAATAACAAATATTGCAGGATTAGATCAGAAGCAACTAATATAGAAACTGTACAAAGATAATCTATTGGTCGTCGTATCAAGGTGTACATATATATATATATATATATATATATATATATATATATAAAAAGAGAGAATTACTGTACATATTTTAGCAATTAAAGCTTATATAGAAACATCCACACAATACAAGTTATCGAAATCAATTGAATAAAATTATTTTTTCATTTTGCTTATTTCAATTTTAAAATCTAAATTTTTGTTTTTATTCCATTTTATATATTATTTTAATTTATCTTTTAATTCAATTGGTATTTTATCAAACCATTACAAATCAATTACATACTAAAGATTTTGATGTTAACATAAATAAAAAATAATTGGATATATAAAATTACTGGTAATTAAAAAATTTAATTAAGTATTTTTACACTTTTGGACCAATGTTATCATAATTAATTGATGCATTTTAGTTGATAGGTTTAACTAATTATTCAGATAACTTTTAAAAATGGAAACCCAGCTAACAACAAAAGATTATAATTTGTAATGTGTGGATATTATTATACATTCTGTTTGATCACCTGAATTGAATATAAATTATATTTAATGATACACTTTATACACAACAAGTGAGTTATAAACACTGGTTAATTATATACAAGGACATAATATACTGGTTTGCGATACACAGCAAGGTCCTGATGCATCAGGCAGTAGAGAGAGAGAATCTGTATAATGTGAAGATATAACCACTTTTACATAAGTGACCTGCAGTGATAGCAAAATGAACACAAATTTAAAAATAGGCTAAAAATATCTTTTTAATAATATAACACGAATGGTAAAAGTTTAGATTTGACAAATAAAGCAAACTAAATTTTTTTTTATATTTGTAGCCTATTTCGATATTTTTGTTCATATATTATAATCATAACAATGAATTGCGACTTTCGACTCATTTTTCGGTCACATATAGTTGCTTCAAGACATCAAGCCAATGCGATCTAGCATTTAAACTTGAAAGCCTCTTAATTAACAATGATTACAATTTCAAATTAAAAAAAAAAGGGGGGATAAAGTCAAGTTTTGTATAAAAATAATCATTTTTCATATATATAGGCCACGTTATAAGTCTTTTCTACCGAAATAAAATAGACAAAAAATATTCTTTATAAAATCATAAAATTACATCATTTGTTTTATTTATAAATTTACAAAGAATTGAATTTCTATTTTAAAAACCGTGCTAATTATTTCATCTTTTAAAAGTACCCACCTAACATTTATTGCCTAAAATTAATATGGCCATTTTTTATATGGTATATATATATATAAACTGAAAGTTGAATTTTAGACCCAAGTTAAAATGCGTATTTACAAAACCCCCCAAAAAATCAGGGATGATGATATGAGATGATGTTAAAAAGTTTCAGCACTAATTGATATCAAATTAAAATTTAAAAAAAAGAAACATTATTTTCTTTTAAAATAAAAACAACCAATCATATTTATTGTAACATATTCAGAATGTAAGATCTGTAGCGTAGTCAGATGCTTATCCTTGGTGACTTGAACTCGCCCCCCAAAAAATGTTGAATTGGGCCTTACAAAAAAAGACACCCCCCCCCCCCCAATTCTGTTTCTCCGATTTTAGCAAAGGATTGTCTGAGTAAAAGAATTTTTACTTGCGGTAATTAAATACTTTTTTTTTACTTTTTTTAAAAAATGGTCATGCGGCCATTTTTAAATGACGCGGGAACCAGATTATTTGTCTTATATGGCCTTAAGATTTCTGTTTAAGTCCTGGTATTTCTGTCCTCAGCTCCAATCCTGTTACAAGACCTACTTCAATGTCTAAATAAATTTTTTGATTTTACAAGTCAAAAACATGGAATTTTACTTGATGAGAATGTGACTTTCAAAACCATGACATATAAAGTGATAACAGCGCAATTTTAAAAAGAATTACTAGAAATACATCAATATTCAAACATAGTTCGGTGGCTGAGCCACTGCGTTCGAAAATTACTGACTACGCCACATCATTGTATAGTATGATGACTCAATTATCAATCAATCAGTCAATCAACCAATCAATCAATGATGATGATGAAATCAAAAATCAATTATTATGCACAAAATTACAATTTTTTTGTTTAAAGATAAAAACCCTGAAAGACAACCTTTTTATTTAAAAAGATGAATGAACCAGCATTTTATGAAATTTAAGAATTTAAAATTTCAAGAAGAACATTAAACAATATACAAAACAATAGAATCGTACCCTGCTTTACTGATAAAATCAAAGTCTTATACAGAAATCAATTTGAGTTTCTTATGCCCTAATTTTATTTATTACTTTGTTCATAGACATTTTTGTGAAACATAAAAACATTTAAAGATATAGTTGTATGGATTGCCAATTCTATCAAAAAATGCATTACAACAACTGTATGGATTGCCATACTTATCAAAATATGTATTATTAAGATAGTATAGTTCCCTCTGAATAGAAGTCAATCTATTCAAAATAAAGGGACCTTTCCCAATCCTCACAAAACCACTACAATACAACTGAATGATATTATGTTAGACATCTCCATTGGTTTCTTGTTTCACAAAAAATGTGTTGCGTAAAATGACAGGCCTATGCCTAGGGGGCCATAAAACTTTACTCTTTCTGGCTGAACTCAAGTTTCCTCACAGCAAGTAAGTGTAAAATAAGTGTTGAAATTACAGGTATTATATGTTGTGTGATGATTTCTACCTGATAAAGTCTGTGATCGGAGCCTTATGTTCAGGATTGGGTATATGATAACGCACAAGCGATAGAAACCGGTTTAATGTCTAACCAATTTGTACATAGTTACACAATGGTTTAATGTCTAACCAATTTGTACACAGTTACACAATAGTTTGCCATCTCCTACAAATGTTTTTCTTGACCGATGCTGAAATATGAAGCAAAGACATTTAAGTCCCGTGTCCTGACCACCAGACTAATGTACAACTCCGAGTAAAGAAAAAAAAAAAAAAGTTTTATGGCCAGGTGCTTATTAGGTTTAAATATTCGAGTCAATGAAAGGTAAATATACGTATATATACAACTAACAGAAAGATGTTAAAATGAAAGTAAAACTTCACGCAGAGATATGTCTGACCAATGAAATAAACGTTAATAATATTGTCAGGTTCATTTCAAATTGCTAAATCAATCAAGTTCTAGAGTCTGATAAAAAATCAAATCAACTGCAACATAAAATCAATACTTGGTAACAACATGGTAATTTTGGATTATGAAAATATACCATTTTAGGAGATTTAAAATTTTATGAATGTCTGTGGGGTTTAGACTTGTGGTACACGTAAGTGTTATTCACAAAAATCTTTTAAGAATGCAGCTTTTTGATTGGTTGAGAGTTAAAATACTAGTACATATCTTAACTCTCAGCCAATGAAAATACCAAATTTAGGGTTTCACACTGCGTAGTTGACGACCCCCTGATGAAACCCGTCATTGCTGCATCACAAGTCTAAGAGTTATACTGGTTATCATCCCGGTGAAACCCGTAACCCGTCATATCTGCATTACAAGTGTAGAATTATACTGGTTATCCTACAGTATTGTACAGACAACAAATACGTGACACACTGACACTGTTAAGATAACATGTAAATTGATAACAATATCCTGTGACAGATCCAACTTGATTAATCCAACAATTTGAAATTCACTGCCTGATTTGCGTTATTAAGTCACACAATCGTCACCAGCACTATTATATGTTAAAATAAATGAATGAGGTAAAATAAATTTACAACCAAATAACACACAGTAAACATACATCTATATTTATCACTCACATAACCTGGTTGTTATTCAAATAACAGAGAATTTTATTTAACCAAGGCATCCACATCTCGGCTTCCCCCCAAACATATATCACAAAATAATCCTGATTATTAAAGTTGTTGAAAGGCTGGAAATAAGGCAACTGTCGCAAAAATTTTTTAAGCAGAACAAGGGGAAGTTTTTACCCAGATATCTCTTCTCTATTCGACATTGCCAAAACTTAGAGAGAGGGAGAAATGACATTTAACGTCCACTTGACACAAGCTAGGTCGTTTCGGGACTAACATTTGGTTCAATTTTATTTCAATAATTAACTTGCACATAGGGATCTTTAGCAATGGTAGGAAACTGGAGAAAACCCACAAGGTTGGACCCCAATACGTAGACCATGACAAAATAATCTTGATTATAAAATTTTTATCAGCACCCAGTGATCTGTCGGCCATTTGTAAAGCAAAGCAAGAGAGAATTTTACCAATGCATCAGCGCTTCTCCCTATCAATGATAAATATGAATGTGTGTTTACTGAGTACAAGCTAATAAAAAGTTCTTAAAATGACAAATTAATTAAATTAGACAATTAATTAAATCATCAAATTAGACCAAATATAAAATTCATATTTAATAATCGACTCTTCATATTATCCACACTTTGTTTAATACATAACATGTTGTAGTTCTTAAAATCAATTATCTTACTGTAAATCTTGATTATTTTAATTATACACAACTAGGCCGAACAAAAATAATATCTGGTTCTTAAAACAATCCTTGAAAAAAAGAAATGATGTGGTCGGATGTTTAAATCTTGCCTAATATCAGGTTTTTTTTCTGTCTACATGTAAGTGATCGATTGTGTTTTCCCATCTGAAGGGCTAGACAGTTCTCATTGACAAGGGGAAACCAGGTTTGAAAATCCTGAAGACTTTTCTCTTTCAAAGCAGGGATCAATATTGGGGGCCTCCTGGTTAGTGAGCCAGCGTCTAAGATACAGAGACAGGTCAATAATCACAAAGCCTTAAATTTTAAGGATCAAGGTTCGACTATTAAATTCAAATATACAAAAGCACCACATTGAAAAGGAATTTGCAAACATAAACATTGTTTAATATACCTAAAATTATTATTCCCAGTATTCTCTCAATGTTTAAGATTGAGTATGCAATTAAACTTATCATTACTTTTTTAAATTGTAAAACGGGGACAATTTATTACTTTTTTAATTTGCAAAATGGGGACAATACCGATTTTTATTAACGGATGAATTAAGAATCAGGATATTTTTTCTGAGTGGCCATTTGTGTATATTTATAATATGAATCTAATGTCTATGATAATTTATTATTTAAGTAATTAATGTTTGATATATATATATATATAATATTTATATTTGTCTCTTTGCTTTGATATAATGAAAAACGTGCAATACATTAATACATATATATATATTAACTGAACGAAAACACAGGATGGGCGTTGATGGTATTGGTGAAATAACATGAGTCTATATATAATCTGAACAATGGATGTATCACCAATATATTTACAACAACATGGATATACAGTATATAAACATCATCCGCACTGTAAAGGTGCATTTCCGCGCAATTTTATTTCACGCTAAATCTTGTATATTATCAGGTTGATATATAAAACACGCAAGGTTGTTGATTCCAGCATATATTTCTCAATAGTCACTCTGTTGAAATTTTAAATCCGTCATTATCCCATTTCGCCAGTATTAATATCAATTGAATTTTTGAATACCCCTTCTTTCTAATTAGCACACTATTATAGCCCACCATTATAGCACACCATCATTAGCACACTATTATTAGCACAACTATAATTGAACTTCGAATTGTTTCACAGATTTTGATCCGAATGGATTACTATTTTTATTGGACTGCTTAGCAGCCCAGGCCACGTCGAAAGGATCCACACCCTGGCTTTTAGAATGAGTAGGACTTGTGGTCGAAAGGGCAGACGTAGCCCAATTACTTGTATCTGCTGTTCCATTTTCTTGAAAACTTCTTTGATGAGCAGCCATTTGCAATAATGTAGGTTTACGATTCTGAGCTTGTGCCCACGCTGCACTGGGAAGTTCTCCAGTGTCTATGGAATGGCTACGCATATTTTGGAAGGCATTCGAACGTTGATGGGCCTGAACGGGTTGGGTAAAGTTATCGCCTTTCAAAGGCACACCATTGACGACTGCGGCGGAAGCCGCGGATTGACGGGCAGGTTGAGATACGAAGGGGTTTGTAGGAGATGTGGGTTTATTCCAGTACTGATTGTGTGTTCCATTTGTTTCCGCGTTATTCGAGGCCCATGGATTGGTTTGTGGGGCTGCTTGTGACATATAGGCTGGAAGAAAAAGAAACAAAGAGTTATAATCTGAAAATAACTATCAAGTTCATACCAAAACATGGCTTTATTAATTCTTATTAGCCAAACACCAAAGCCGTAAACGATATTAAAGAATCTCGATTATGAAAGCTTCATAAAAGTAATCATAGCTGAAGATCTATAATTAAGCTGCACCTATAATGATAATGAGAGAGGAAGTTTGTTTAAAGTCACCAGGTCGTTATCGGACAAACGTATAAATTTCTATTTCATGGGGTCATGTGCGGGGGGAAACTGGAAAAGCCAGGGAAAATGCACAATGTTGATCGAAACCACCCTGCATGACTCAAATGACAGATCTTATGATCTAAAGCACACACATTAGACCACTCGACCACCCAACCTGACTTAACCACAGAGAAAACTGGTGATCAATGGCTCGTCAACACAATAGAAGATAGGCTGCCAGGCAACGAAACATACGCCCACAGCAGCTAAGTTGTCCGAGTCAAAAACATGACATCTGATTGAAAGGCAGACATTATGATCTAAAGTATATGTGTCAAGACCACTTGGCCACCAAAGCCCAGTGGAAGTGTGGATTAATTGTGTCCTGAAAATAGCAAGGCTTTCATGCATTTCTACTAAAACTAGTGTAATAAGTGTGCAATAACATTCAACATGTCTAGTGAGAGAGAGAGAAATGGGGTTTAACGTCCACTCGACACAAAATAGGTCATTTCGGGACTAACATATGGTTTAATTTTATTTCAATAATTTGCTTGCGCGTGGGGGTCTTTAGCAGTGGGAGGAAACCGGAGGACCTGGAGAAAACCCACGAGGTTGGACAGGCGACCCTACTCCTTGTCACGTACAATCGGGGAATCGAAACCCCACCAGTTGACTCAATGACAGACCGTATGATACAGCGCGCGCGTGCTAACCATTCGATCATCCAACCCCTCAACATGTCTAGTTATTGCCTGGCTAATCTCCACCCAATCTACTAGAGGGAAAACAATCTGCTTATTCAACGAAAAGAACAAAGGAAGATTTACCATCCATGTTACAAATATACTTACTACTTGAAGGTATGGTATTTTGTCGGGGTAGAGATGTTGTTGATGGGGGCTGGAATGACGGAGCCGAGTGTTGATGATGAAGACTAAGACCATGATGCTCTGCTCCTCGACGTGTGGGAGTGTTATTAAAAGCTTCGTCTGATGTCAAGGCCGTTAAACCCTGGGTTAATTGTTGACACATCTGAGCTATAGAATCTTCTTGTTCAGGAGACTCTTCATGAATTGTTCCCCCTACAGCTGTAAATATATGTCATAATAAATGTTACAAATCATGTTACAAATCATAATAAAAGTTAAAAATCTTTAAACATTTTAAGGACTAAAAATGGGACATATATAACAAACACACCAAATCTAAGAAATGAAATGAAATGAGGTTTAATGTCCTAATGTTCTGCTCCTATACTGGGCTTATGAAGATGGGCATACGCCATACAGTGTGCTATGAGGGAAATTTTGACCAAGCAGCGGCACTATCGCCTACTCTTATATCGAATTCCAACTGCCAAAGGATTTTTTTACGTGCATTCCAATGTATACACAGGACCTCGGTTTTTTGTCTCACCCGAAGGACTAGACAGCCGTCCTTATTAGGCCCTCCGTCCTGCATCACTGATAAGGGGGAGCCACGCCGGAAAATCTGGATGAACACCAAATCAAAGACAATTCAAGAACTAAAGATGGGATATATGCAGCAAACATACCAAATTGACAACAATCCAAGGACTAAAGATGGGATATACAGGAAACATACCACAGCAGATTTTACTTGTGTAACACTTCTGATTAAAACACAGATCCTATTTCATTTCGTTTTTTAAAGTTCAAAATTTTGTTTTACTTGTCTTCACAACACTAGGATCTGGAAGATTTGTTATATAACCAGCTTTCTGGTTGAAGTGAGGGATTAGCCAATGAAACGGTCTTTTACGTTGAGTTCTTGGCGTGCGATGCACAGTACTGTGGGTAAACCACTAGAAACATCAACACTGATTGATTAATCAATGTCTGACGTCATAGCGCCAAAAGTCGCTCAAACGACCCCTGATGCGACCTTCCAGTACAACCGGTCAGATCATCATTTAGTTTAGGCCATCGAAAGTATAAGAAAAAAAAAACCGAAATATAGATCTGTCTTTTAATCAGAAAGCCAGACTTAAATGCACTTAAATATTTATAAGATAAATAAGTTTAATATTAGAATGGTAGGAATGTAGATTTCAATCTTTATATCTAAATTCAGACAAATTTATACATCTGACATTAAACGCTCCCACTTTTTACCCTGAAAAATCAATGGAGGACTGGTTTTTTTTCTTAATCAGACGCTTACTCTTCCGATGCTTACTCTTGCGATTATCGGATAAAATTTCCATCACATAATATCATCAAGTAATGTAATATTGATTCTGAGTATACATGTGGTATATTTAGTTACAATTAGTCTTTTGTCGTAAACAGGGATATATATAGATAGAGTCTGGCCAACTCTCATTTTGTTACTCAATTTATGTGAGAGAGAGAGAGAGAGAGAGAGAGCGCAAATTTCAAACACATAATTCTCAATACTTAAAAATATCAAATTCGTGGGAGCGCCAGAAACGCGAAAAATAGAGACAACAATTTGCCAGACTCCCTCTATCTATATATGGTCGTAACTAAAGTAATTTGCTTACCACCGTTAGCGCTGGGTGACTCCATGATTGCATTCTGTCGTTGAAGTGTGGATGGGAGGTCATTCAGGCGTAGTGAAAGTGTTCTTTTAAACGGTGACGATGCTTCTTGTAATTTTTCGAAACCTCTGAAGGAGCCTTGACGATTAAATAACTCGGGTGTAGCATGCGGTCGCTGTACAGCAAATGGATTATCTACTCTTCTGACTGGCACAGGTTCTGAATATAATAAAATATCAATACTCATTATATAATCTAGATTGTGTCCCTGACATATTGCAAGGCATGCTTCACAACTTCACATCTCCAGTAATGTAATAAAATAAAAGTGAAGTTGGGCTTACATCATCCTTAAGATGAATAAAAACAAGTTTTAACTGGGTTATTTGTGAATGGCATCAAGGATAAAAAAACAAACTAATCTGTTGTTTTTAGTGTCTTATCTTTAGTGAGTTTTATCCAGCTTCAGGTGACATGATTTCATGTTACAACACAGGTCGAGCAACCCAAAAGGAACTGGCTTGCAAGCCATGTTTTAACTGGGTTATCTGTGACTGGCATCAAGGATAAAAAAAAAAAAAAAAAAAAAATAATCTGTCGCTTTTAAGTGTCAGCAGTTAGTCTTATTTTTACATGTTTTTTAGTGATTTTTATCCAACTTCGGGTGACATGACTTCATGTTGAAACACAAGCTGAGTCAGCCAAAAGAAACTGGCTTGTAAGTCATGTGATACTACTATGAAATGGGAAAACCACCATGGCACTCACATTCTGTAATTGTATCACCATTTTGACTGATCAGATCTCTAACTGCAGTTTAGCACAATATAGCCATCAAGCTCTGTTTCATTCATTCATCTCTAATCGTAAGCGACTTAAGCTAGCCATTTTTACTTGTCGACGATAATTTTGTGGTGTCATCAATGGGGCGATAGCAAGGCTTAATTTGAAATGATTAAAAATTACCGTTTCAGATTTATTTCTTCCATTCCATATTGTCTCAAAATATAATTTGTTACAAACGGGGGATAACTTTAGGGTTTGAGTAAGGATTTTCTAATGAAAAGTGGATTTTTCATTGGATGTATCTGGCATATCAAAGACTTCAAAATTTTGAAGCAAGACTGAAGTTGAGAAGCTAAGTGTTGTGTCATTCTGAGTGAGAGAGAGAAATGTGGTTTAACGTCCACTTGACACAAACTAGGTCAGAACTAACATATGGTTCAATTTTATTTCAACAATTTGCTTGCACCTAGGGGGTCTTTAGCAGTGGGAGGAAAATGGAGGACCTGGAGAAAACCCACGCGGTTGGACAGGGGACCCTACTCCTTGTCACTTACAACCAGGGAATCGAAACCATGCCATTCTGAATAAGATTTAATTCAATCGATACATGAATTCCTGCAATTCTAGCTCAGCATTCCATAGTTACTTATACAAGCGTATCTAATTTGTGTATGAAATCAATAAAACATTTACCCAATTTTAGGGTAATCATTCTTTGTTCGAGTTGAAAGGAAAGGAGGGGAGGGGCAGGATTCCTTGATTTTTTAGATCTAACAAAGTGGTGAGCTAGGTTGATCTGACATTCTATACCAATAAGTGTCCGGCTGAGAATTTTCATTACATTAGCGAAATGGAAGTCAGTAAGTTTACTTAAACATACATTATGCAAGAGCTAAATCTGTCTATTGCAGGTCTTTCTTTAGGCCTAAAATGTGATCTAAATTATTAATTAGACATTAATTAACTTATCCAGACCATAATCAACTCTAGATGGCATCGCTAGCCTGCGCTTTTAAGTGGATTGTGAGCCGATTTACTGCATAACTTTCCTTCTCGATTAAACGATTAAATGGATAATCGAGACTATGCTGTTTATCGTACTGACTTTAGTAATGATGACCGAGGCTAGGCAGAAATTTCATTCGCTTCGTTCTCGGTTAATAGTGGATCAATTTGAATGAAATTTTCAGCAAATTGCCTTTACGTTATCTAGTTTTTAATCATTATAGTGAGAACTGCTAACTCATTATCGAATCGCCCATAATGTATCTTTAAAGTGACAACCATACTAAACTTAGGCTGTCTGTCTACAATTAGCTCCGCTTGAGAACAGACACTAAGCTATTTGACCGACATTTTAGGTCCTAAATCTACGATTTTAATCAAAAACACTAAGTATACTTCAAGAATTTTTGTTAAGTAGTTATTCGGCTTCCATTTAATAAAATTGAAAAAGTTTATTCCGTCTTTGTGTGTATGACAAATGTGAAACGGAGTAAAAACGCATTTCAAAACAGTATACTCATTTTTGGATATGGCGGTTATTTAAGGCAGAGATCTATTCTTGGAGTATGAAGTAGATGTGCAGAATGAGTGACAACAAGTCTTTGTAAGCCAGAATATTTTATGTTCATTTATCAGCCTTTAACCGTTCATATTTATTTAGAAATTCTAACCGTTTAAGCTCCATTACTTGCTATATTCTTGAATAATTCCCATTGTTAATGCCGCTATAATGTCACCTAATTAATGTATTTGCTTACAAAATAATTTAAGAAAGAGAGAGAGAAATGGGGTTTAACGTCCAATTGACACAAACTACGTCATTTTGGGACTAACATATGGTTCAAATTTATTTCAATAATTTGCATAGAGGTCTTTAGCAGTGGGAGGAAACCGGAGGATCGAAACCACGCCAGTTGAGTCAATGAAAGACATTATGATACAGCGCGCATGTGCTAACCATTTGGCCATTCCCCCCCCCCCCTCTAACACTAATTTAAGCATTAGAGTTTTCAAACTTTGTATGTGAGAAATGTGGAGATATACAAGATTCAAAAATACATGGTTTAACACCATGCAAAGACGGATAGGAGTTTATTTTGTTTTTTTATAAATCAATACTGCGACTTTATCCTGTCTTGAAGTAAGAAATCTCTATTCCAAGAACAAACCTATTGAGAATATTCAAACGAACAATTTCATTTTCAATTGAATCAAAGAGACTGTGACCTTTCAATTATTGATTAGGTAAACAAAAGTAGAAAATGATTTTTGAAACTGAGTTCAATGATCAATGATATTTAAATCTACCATCTGTTGACCACATAAAATCTCTACAACATATCAAATATAAATGAAATTAAATTTAACACCCCACTGTTCATATCAAATACATATACTAAATATATCATTCTACCAATATATATGAGAGAGAGAGAGAGAGAGAGAGAGAGAGAGAGAGAGGGGGGGGTAACATCCACTCAACACAAACTAGGTCTTTTCCGGACTAACACATGGTTCAATTTTATTTCAATAATTCGCTTGCGCGTTGAGGTTTTTAGCAGTGGGAGGAAACCAGAGGACCTCGAGAAAACCAACGAGGTGGGACAGGCGATCCTATTGATCCTATTCCTTGTCACGTACAACCCCGGAATCGAAACCACGCCAGTTGACTCAATGACAGACCTTATGATACAACGCGCATGGCCCACACCATTCGGCCATCCAACCAGCCTACAGACTAATGCTAGTTTCTTGTACAAGATGTTGTTACATATAACAGGAACTTTCTCAGTCAACACCAGGATTGAAACCGGGACGTCCTGGTCCGTGAGTTAATCGATGTAACAAGTCTATATTATTACAGTAAGATATACATGTAGAGAAATGGGTTAGTTTCTGTAGAGACATCTCTTCTGTACAAGATAATCTCAGTCAATACAGGATCTTCCTGGTGAAATGAAATGAAATGAAATGAAATGAAATGGGGTTTAACGTCCTACTGTTCTGCTCCAAATTGGGCTAATGGAGACGGGGAAATGCCTTACAGTGGGCTATGAGGGAAATTTTGCCCGGACAGTGGCGCTACAGCCTACTCTTATATCGAATTCCACCTGCCAAGGGATCTTTTACGTGCACACCAATGTGTACACATGACCTCAGTTTTTTGTTCCATCCGAATGACTAGACAGCTGTATCACTGACAAGGGGGAACCATGCAGGAAAGGACCTTCCTGGTCAGAGAGACATTGAGTTACTCATTTTAACAAAGTCTATATCATTACAGACGTAGGTTAGTTTCCTGTACAAGACGTCTGTATGTATATATACACTAGTTTATCGTCATGACAATCAATATAATCAATACCCTACAGTCAACATGTGATCTGAAGATAATTTAAACATGTCAAATTCTTCCTATCATCTTCCTTAACTTATAACAATGCATTATTGATGTTGTAGACCATACACAAGACTTTGTTAACGTCTTTATTCAGCCTTTTCTAGAAGCACAACAAACGAAGCAATCAATATGAAAAAGCTCAAACTAAATTCATTAAACTCGAGTTTATCAAGGGGAAATTATTGTCCTGACAGTCTCGCTACAGCCCTGCTCTTTTTTTTTATTTCCAATTTCAACAAGATCTTTGATCAGTTTCTCTAGGCCAAGAAAGAGAACGAACTCAAGATCTTGTTGATAGCAAGCCAGCTTTTTCTAGAGTAGAAGCACACACTAAATTTATTAAACATCGAGTTCATCAAGGGAAAAATATTGTCCTGACAGTATCGCTACAGCCCTACTCTTGTTTTTTATTTCCAATTTCCCCAAGATCTTTATTTAATCAGCTGCCAATGGTATATACTGGACCTCAATTTCCCTAGGACAAGAATTAAAATGAAATGGGGTTTAACGTCCTACTGTTCTGCTCCGAACTGGGCTAATGAAGACAGGTATACACCATAAAGTGTGCTATGAGGGAAATTTTGCCTGGGCAGCGGCACTATGACCTGCTCTTACATCGAATTCCAACTGCCAAGGGATCTTTTACATGTACGCTAATGTATACATGGGGCCTCTATTTTTTTTGTCTTATCTGAATGACTAGACAGTTCTCTTTGTCAGGCCCTCCGTCCTGCACACTGACAAGGAGAAACTACGTTGGAAAATCCCAAAGAACTTTCTCGGCCAATGCAGGGATCGAGCCAGCGTCTTACCCACTTAGCCACCGTGGCTCCAGCTTTTTCTAGAAGTACACACTAAATTCATTAAACTTGAGTTTATCACGGGTGGTGTTTCAACAGCATCGATATAGCCTACTTTTTTTCGATTTCCAATTTTATTCAGCTATTTTTAGAAGCAGAAACAAAGTGATCAATATCAAAAGGCCCAAACTAAATATATTAAGCTCGAGTTTATCATGGGGGTACTGACAGTGTCACTACTCTTTTTTTTTTTTATTTCCAATTTCCAGATCTTTAAATAACTAGCTGCCAATGGAATAGACCGATCCTCAGTTTTTCTAGGCCAGTAAAGAGATTGAACCTGTGAATCACGTTTTGTTAACCAACGCCATACTCATTGAGAAAACCACTGCTATCTATTTGTCAAAATAGACTTATGTAATTAGAGAGTGGTGCCAGCTCAAGGAAAATGATTTTCCCTCAGGTGGGCAGGTACCCGTACCCTCCTGCTTTATTTTAAGATTTCTCCATTAATGACTTAGCTTATTGGAAACGAAAAATTTAATAATTTTGCTGTAAAGGATTGGAACCAACAAACCAAAAATCAATCAGAAAACCACTGCTCCCATTTTGTTGAAATCAATTTGTGTACTTCAAGATTTGTAGAGGGGTTCAAGCTCAAGGAAAATTATTTTTCAGCAATGGACAGTTACCTCTTGGTTTATTATTTTTAAGATTTCTCCATTAATGACTAAAGTTTATTGGAAACTAAAAATTCATAATTTTGCTCTAAAGGATTAGAACCAACAAAACCAAAAATCAATCAGAAAACCACTGCTCCTATTTTGTTGAAATCAATTTGTGTACTTCAAGTCAATGGACAGTTACCTCTTGGTTTATTATTTTGAAGATTTCTCCATTAATGACTAAAGTTTATGGAAACTAAAAAGTTAATAATTTTGCTATAAAGGATTGGAACCAATTAACAGATCAAAGGATATACATTACCTGCTAATATTGCACTCTGAGGATCTGCTAAACGTTCAGTTAAAGATGTCTGTCGAAAAGATCCCGTTCTCGTAAAGCTTGTTCTGTCTTGACTAAAGGTGACGGTTACTCCAGTTTCTTTATCACGTTTTTGTTTCTTTTCTAAGCAGACGGCAAAAGCACAGCCTACAGCATGACTTAATCTCTCACCCTGATAACAATATAAAGCTTGACAATAAAGTGTAGTGCTCCAAGTCTTATAGTCCGTTCTGGACAACTCAAAGAGACCATGCTGTTAATATGTCTGTCTATGGATTTTGTTTTAATTAAGAGTAAGTCACTTCCCTTTTGATGTAGTTAATAAACTACTTAAAGGTAATTAATTCTGACTGATGATGCGAACCCAACTCACTACAGTAAATATTTGCTGACTGTCCAGTAGACTGGGATTTTTGAAAGATTTAAATTGTTCGCTATTTAACTTTGAATTTATCGAGAATTGTTTTTTTTCAGATAGTAATATAGAAATGATGATGGCAGTGTGAAATGAAATGGAGTTTAACATCCTACTGTTCTGCCAAGACTGGGTTAACGAAGACAGTTTAATAGACAGTATTTAAACATACATTATGCAAGAGCTAAATCTGTCTATTGCAGGTCTTTCTTTAGGCCTGAAATGTTATCTAAATTATTAATTAGACATTAATTAACCTATCCAGACCATAATCAACTCTAATGGCAATGCTAGCCTGCGATCTTTAGTGAATTATGAGCCGATTTACTGCATAACTTTCCTTCACGATTTAACGATTAAATGGATAATCGAGACTATGCTGTTTATCGTACTGACTTTAGTAATGATGACCGAGGCTAGGCGGAAATTTAAATCGCTTGGTTCTCGGTTCATAGTGGATCAATTTGAATGAAATTTTCAGCAAATTGCCTTTACATTATCTAGTTTTTAAGTAATAGTGAGAACTGCCAACTCGTTATCGAATCTCCCATAATGTATCTTTAAGCTAAAATTAGGTGGCTAAAACTTGTCAGTATTGATATTTTGGACCAATGTGGTAATTGGTGCAACTGCTATTTATTGTCTATATTGATTATTCTGAATTATTGGGCTTTTCAACATACTGCTATTGAGAACTCTTGGTTCAATAACCTTAGTTGCATCAATATATTGACTGGTACTGGAGTTTGCACCAGGGCTTTCACTTCACAATTCTGCCAGCCTAATGATTTTTGATGTTTTTAGTTTACCTTGGATTGGCAAGATTTTTTTTCAATGTATAGGACAATTTTTAACATAATCTCAATCTTTTATACATTCTTTAGTGTTTTTAGACATTAAAACTATTAAATTCTTTGAAATTCTAATTTCATTTTATGTAAATTGACGGCCAGTCAGTCAAAACGTTTCCGTTCACTCTTCGAATCCTAACAACGGGAGATTTTTTGCATACCCTACACGTGACTCCTGGTTTTTGTCAAATCTGACTTGAACAAAATTGTACAAATTAGAAAAGGGGGAAATCTATTTTCTATGTTTTAACCAACTAACCCAGTTTAATCAGAGATATTTCAAATCTAGGATATTCTAGTTTAGTATGTGTGGTCAAAGATCAAGGGTCAAACCATAAGGTAACAGTAGTGTAAGATAATATCTTATAAGTATTAACAGCATGGTCCCTTAATCAGACATTAACACAAACATGTAATACAGACATAAAGGCTACCACTAAAAAATAATTTGCTTGCAGAAAGGAAAAATTATGCCATCTGAACTGAATAAATTGGTGTATGCACTTGATTTTGCCAAGGAGAGGGCTTGATCCTAAAACCTAATCACTACATGTAACTTCCTGAATTAAACATTTTCATAAGCTCCAAGACAGCAGGCCAGGGGTTTGGTCTCCCAAGAATACTTTTTAATTGACCTAAGCTACTGAGAGATAGATAGATTTGGATTTAATTTCCCTGCGCATAGGTGTCTTTAGCAGTTGGAGGAAACCCACAAGGTTAGGGAGAGAGAGATAGAGAGAAATGAGGTTAATGTCCACTCGACACAAACTAGGTCATTTTGCGACTAACATACGGTTTAATTTTATTTCAATAATTCACTTGCGCGCAGGGGTCTTTAGCATTGGGAGGAAACCGGAGGACCCGGAAAAACCCCACGTAGTTGGACAGGCGACCCTACTCCTTGTCACGTACAACCAGGGATTCGAAACCACGCCAGTCGACTCAATGACAGACTTTATGATACAGTGCGCGCACGCTAACCATTCAGCCATCCAACCCCCCCTACAAGGTTAGGCTGATGACCCAACTCTGTGTCACTTATATAGACTTGGGATCAAAATGTGTCTTCTTGATTTAATAGTAAGAGAACTGTACAACACACAGACCTTAATATCTAAAGTTCATGTGTTACACACACAATTTGTTCCCTTAGATATGAAGTTATCTAATCCGGAAAATATTTATCAAAACCATATCAATGAGACAGGAAAATGGTCCTTCTAATGATAATAGTTTATATTTATAATGCACAAATTTTCATATGGTTTAATTTTATTTCAATAATTCGCTTGCGCATAGGGGTCTTTAGCAGTGGGAGGAAACCGGAGGACCCGGAGAAAACCCACGAGGGTGGACGGGCGACCCAACTCCTTGTCACGTACAACCGGGGATTTGATACCACGCCAGTCGACTCAATGACAGACTTTATGATACAGCGCACGCACGCTAACCATTCAGCCATCCAACCCCCCTCACCTGATTGGAATCCTATTCTTCTAACATAGTTAGACAAGCTACACCCTTCAGTCAAAAAAGGGATGTAACCATGTGAAAATTTTTTAATTCAGAATCAAGATCAAGTTCCTGGATTGACACTCTCTTCTTAAAGGGACAATAACACTCTTGCTGGCTTGAAAGCTCCAGAAAATAAAAAATATCTCTATCTAAGTACTAGATGTTTAAGTGTTCTACCTGTTGTGTAAATTATCCATTACATCCTATTTTACTTGTCCAGAGGGTTCGAAAATATTTTTAAATCGAAGTTTCATTTGAAAAGGTTTACGTTAGACGTTTCAAACCATTATGTTGAATTTTTCAAAATTTTTAAATAAGGTGTGTTAAGATGAAATTTGTATCATCAATTAATTGAAGTATTCTAAAATAGTACAATTTGTTGAGCAGAATAAAGATTAGGACATATTATTCAGTTACAACAAGAGTGGTATTGAGCCTTTAACAAATACTTGTTACACTGCCAATGCAAACAAATGAAATGAAATTGGGTTTAATTTCCTACTTTTCTGTACTGACAGGTCTAAGCAAACAAATTATTTCTTTATAGTGGCCTTAAATACCTGTATATATAAATATATACATCATGTGGACAAGTATATACATATATCATAAAGAACGTAACATATAATTAGTCATTATCATAGTATATCATATTACACTGTAGCCTGTGATATAATAATACCCAGCTGATGAATCTTAACGTGGTCATTATCAGTCTCCTAACCAGATTATAAATACCACTAAATGGCTTGTGCTAATGTAATTAAAAAAAGAGATGGTTGTTTTTCTCTACAAGGTGAGGTCAAGGGTAAATCAAACAAAATATTATAAAAGATCACAGAAATCTTGTACTAATTACAGAAAGTTTTGTGTGAAACAACCAGTCTTTCCAGTTAATTAAAATCTGAAATGTTTTGATTTCTGTATCATGACTTTAATTCCGAACAGCGATTTCTGTTCACTTGTTCTTTAAGACTATCGTGAAATAACAAGAACACATTCAGCGCTTTTAGGTCTCGGCAGATATACATCAGGTATATGGAGTTTAAATGCTAAATAAAATATTTTTTTGTTTAAGAAAACAAAATTGTTTGTTCTTTCACGATAGCTTTCAGAACACGGAAGATTTTGTGAATGGAAAAAAAGTAACTTTATTTACCAAAATGTCAGAATGTTATTTTGAAAAATTCACAGAATTCAGTTGTCAAGAAAAGTGTTTTCCCGGCAATTCTAATTCAATAATCTACATGCAAATCATAAAAATTGCAAACAAGCAACATTTACAGGGGAAGAGTCTAAATTATCCAACACAAAAACAGAAAGAGAAGTTACTTCCTTTAGAATTCTCTTCTGTAATTATTGGCAGTAATTGGAATCCTATTTTAAAACATTCAGCTTTCCAGCAACTGTGGAAATATAAGAAAACAATTTCAGTACCCCACAAAAACGATTCTATCTCTAAAATGCAAGCTAAATCATTTTCTATTAGATTGTAATCGTTGAAGACAGGATGTAATTCTGATGCACCACGTACAAATGAACATTATCATCCAAATCACAAATTTTTTTTTTAGCCATTTTACTGAAGAAATGTTTTAAAGTAAGACTCCAATTACAGAATCAGGCTGCTATTTTTAAGAATCAATGTGATAGTCTTAAAGGAGATCACCATTTAAAAACCATGATCAGATAAGGAGAAGGGGTTGTAGGATCTCTGAAGATAATTTATTAATACGTTATCAGTTAATGACATTACCAGTCCAAAAAAAAACAAAAGGCATAATTTATTAGTTGATGTTCTAAGTAGGCCCAGAATAACACTATTATATAGCGACAGAAGAAGCACATGTCTTAATAAGTGAACACTTGACAGAACAGATCTGGTCATAAACTCTGATTGAGGGTTTAAACTTGTTGAGATCTAATGATATTGTGTCCTGAACCTCAATAAAAAATCATTTTGTTATAATAGCATTGAATTAATCAAGGGTAAATATCTGATAAACAATGAACAGGTTATTTTTGACTTGTATTTACTAGACATTGACAGGTGGAATGTGCTTGGTTCATTTCTTATAAGGAAAAGCAGAATTCTGTCTTCCAGTATATCAAGTTTAAGAACCGTCATAAAAATAATGTTTTAATGTAATTAGATAACTATTAAAACAAGCGATTTTTGACTATACTTAATTTTCATCAAATAGCATGTAAAATCTGGCCTTGGGTGTCAATTTACAGTCATTTTCGCTAACTAAGATAAAACCATCAATAAATTTAGGGAAAAGTGTTAAAAAATTGCATGAATGTGAAGAAAAGATGAATCAAAGATATCCTTTTTTAAAGATGTGAAAGAAGGGGTTCTATGGAATAAAACAACAAAAAACAGTATTTGGGAAAGGTTCAATCTTTAAAATATCTTAGAAATAGCAGCCTTTAAAAGATAAGACAGATTAATACCCATACTGAAAACCCTACTATCCATTAAATTCAATTGTGTCACACTGGTGTCCAAAAAGTATATAAAGAATCAATTTAGGTTGGTGTGGTGGTGAGGGTGTTGAAAGTTTTTGTTGTAAAAATAAACACATGAAGCTTGAAGATAGTGTTTAAATAAAACTTAAGATGAACTTTTTCTAATTTAATGTATCTTTTTCGCGCAAGTTAAATGACCGATTTTTTAACATGCAACATTCAAATATTATAGAAATAATCAGATCAACTCCATTCTTTACATCGCAAAAATGTACCAAATATAAAAAATTATAATTACAATCATAATTATTTACCCAAACTATTTGTTGAAATTAATAATCATGCTGAATTAAATTGAACTAACAAAAAAAAAACTTCGCTGCTTTATGAAATTTGACGCGTAAATAAAACAAGTAAGGGTAAAATATCAACTATTAAAAATAATAAAAATATTAAAATGCCTGTATAAAAACCAAAAATAGAAAAATTTTCAAAGAAATTTAAAAAAAAAAAAAAAAAAGCAGCAAATACCAGAAAGAAAAGACAAATGATAATGTGAGAACATGAACGGCACAAAATCTAATATCAAGAAAAAGAAATTTCAAAACTTTTAACAGTTACCTCCCTTTTTATTCCATGGTTACGAACTTGGCGTACACAAATTGGATGGTAGAGTCCTCAAATATGGTTGGCGATTGTAAAGCATCAAAACAGAAAAAATATAAAAATCATACTGACACTTACGGTCTCTTTGACGGCCATAAAGCCGTGACACATCCATCGTCTGGTGGTTCCATCTCTACAAATATAGGCAAAGCCCTTCTCGTGGTTACGATCAGGGGCACAGAACGAAACTTTTTCAATTGTTTGGTCAACTATCATACTCTGAAAGAAATATACCAAAATTATCACAAATAATAAATTATATTAGACTGGTTACAGTAGTCCAACATAGGGGCGTAAAGTGATCAAATTTGATTAAGCGCGGAAGCTTGATGAAAATATGAGGATATAGTCATATCTTTGTTAATTTATGTATATTAACTACAACAAAATATTGACGATATAGGTCCATGTAAATGATGTAATTATCACTTTCATAAGTTGTCACAGATTCACAGTATTGTGTACTTTCTTGCAAAATTCTTAATAAGTAACATGAATTCCCATGCATAATACTCAAAGTGTTTTCTGGCCATAACAATTCTGCAAATTCTCTCCCCCCACCCAAAAATAAAAACAACAGGAAATGGCATTTCAGGGACTCTATATTCAAAAATATCTCTAGGGGAGTATGTCCCTGGACCCCCCCCCCCCTCTCATAGAAAGCTTGCACCTTGTCATACTCCACTGTAAGGTTGATTTTACAGCTCTAATCTCTGCTGTGCAAAACTTTCAAATATTTGCCATTAACTTATACAGGCCCAGGAAGTAGAACAGGCTATGTTACTAAATATGAAATATACTTATACATATTTTATTTACCTTACTAATCTCGTCGACCACACGAAGAGCATCACCAGATACATATAATACAGCACGCTGAACTTTACCCTTACATTGCTAAAAAAAAAAAAAAAAAAAAAAATCAAAATAACATTTAGAGTCTAGCAATTTAACTTAAAAATTCTAACAAAAAGCAATTCATATTTTCAATCATAGCTTAGAAATTTCCATAACCTGATTAAAACAAGTTATTTTCAATCAATAATATTCAACTATGATTTCCATCAACAATACTACCACAGACAAATTCAAATTGGCTGTCATTATTTGCTTTGGCTTACTACATTCCATCATAGGATTTCTTTCTTTTTTTTTCACGCACAAGATAATATTCATACAGGAATATTTTCTTCCTATGGAATGTCAGATTATTTTATTTTACAGAAATGTACAGATATCAGTAACTATCACCTTTTTGTTTTTTTTAGATTATCATGCAATTTGTGTTGATGACTGATAGGATGTATGGGGCATGTGTTTGCTTCTCAGATAATTGTTAAGTTCACAAACACAAAGATAATAGTTTTGTCAGTAAGAGATATCATGCACTAGGCAGGCAGAACGCGAGTTCTCTTTATAGAACACCTGTTACCACTTCTCAGATAAATGAAAAGTTCACATAGCTAGTGGTTAATGACAGATGCCATTCACGAGACAGGCAGAATGCAATTCTCTTCATAGAACACTGGATGTCATTTTCAAGATAACTGGGAAGTTTACAAAGAAAACTATTTATGCTGAACTAATTGTACTTAGTGATTGGATAAGATTAAAGGACCTAAGTCCGTAACTCAAAATCCTCCAAAATCTTCGACATCGAAAACACGAATTATTGGTCAATTTAAATCAACATTGATGATGTAAACTTACCGGGAAAAGATGAGCTTCTGATATCCGATATTTAAGATAAAATAATTTTTTTAACATTGGTACACGAATCGTGTACCACAATGCGCTTCAGTCCCAGTTGTATTGAGAGACTCGAGGGACGAGGCTAGACACATTGCACCAAATCAAATGGAGTTATGTAGACTAGAATAACTAGACGCTAGAAATTTGCACTCGATTGAGATTGCTGACTTATTTCGCCGAACATCACTGATTTGAAATTGGAGTAAAAAACTGAAACCATTAAATGTAAATCAGTTTATATACATTCATATTACAGTATTATATGCGTTGCGACCCACTTTTGTGAATTTCTAGGTCCGAAATGTTAGCGATTTAGCTCCTTTAATATTTTCAGTAATATTAAACTAGAACTTGCAGGTAGTATATTATTGGATAAGATTAATATCTCTATTCAAATTAACCTAGTACAGGTAAGTGAGGTATATGACTGGATAAGACTTTAATAGGTTAATTAAAATATCTTTATTCAAATTAACCTAGTAAGTAGTATATGATTGGATGAGATAGATACCTGTATTCAAATTAAACGAGCTACACTATCTAACTGTTTCAAAACATGTATGATATATTTGATAAATGTGTTTTTATGTCATTTTGACAGCAATATGTATGGTAATATATTTTACATAAGAAATGCTCAGTTGAATTACTTGATTTGTAGCTACCTCTGTTAATGAAGACACTGGATAGATAGAATCATTAGAACAGTTCCCTTGTCTTTTTTTTTTATTTATTAAACTGCTGGACAGGAGTAACAGACACTAATGAGCAGCTCCTCTTCTTCATTAGCATGTCATACGTGGTGATGGAGGTGAGTGGGATGGAGAATATAAATCAAGGGAATAGGAACTCTAATTTCCATCTGTAATTGTTTGTTTTCTTTAAAAGGCATTTTTCATCTTATCATTCTTGGTAAAGATAGATAGAAACAGCGTTTAAAAACCAGGCATCTTTCGACTCGAAGGAAACCAGAAAATACATGACAACTCGTCACGTTGAAGCCCGTGATCATCTTTATGAAATCCAAAGATAACAGATGCGTAGGCATTAGACAACTATACCCTTTAAGAAACAATTATGCAAGAGCTAAACTTGCCTAATGCCAATAGTAAATATTTCGCAGAATTCAAGATTAAATGTTCACAATATTCCTCATCACTCAAATAACATTCAGAGACAATAAAAATAAATAATTATTTTTTTATTTAACATTCAGACACCAAAGTAGTTGTAGAAAACTAGAAGGGTGATAAAGAAGGTCCCATGCCCTTTATTTTACCTCCAACGTTATATATATTATCTCCATCATTACCTACTTGCTAAATATATATATATAGAGTCTACGGCTAATGATCTTATATTTTTAAAACAGATGTATACAGATTTCTTACATGGGTCTCGTTTATTCTATAGATTCTGCTCATTTTACAGGAATGAAAAAGTTATATGAGATATCATCCTCAGGGATGACATTAAGCCCCACAAACAAATGAACAGGAAAGGAAAAGAATGGGGATTATAGTCTAGTGCATACAATACTTTGGTAGATGCAAGTTTAACAAGTTGCAAAGGATCCAAAATCGTGCTGCACGCATTGTAACTAAAGCTAGATGAAAATCACACATCAGTCCCGTCTTAAATAACCTTCACTGGCTCCGAGTGCGCAAGAGAATTAACTTGAAAATCTTAACTCTGACATACAAAACATTAAATAAAACAGTATCAAGATATCTTCAGAATCTCTCGACACACTACCAACCCAAAAGGTCAGTGAGATCCGAGAGTAAATTATTGTTAGATGTACCGGTTTATAAGATGAAGAAATTTGATTCAAGAACTTTTCAGTATAATGCATCAATTGTATGGAATTAGCTACCACCTTCCATTTGAAAATGTGAAACATTGTCTATCTTCAAATCAAGTGCAAAAACCTGGCTGTTTAGTCACTATAATTAACCCATGTGAATACTATCATGCGCCTAGACCATCCCCAAGTGGGATGAATTGTTGCTCAATATAAATTCCGTTAATATTATTAATATTTTGGTCTATGGTCTTATAGTCTCACGGACATAAACTTAATGTACAATCAATTGATCAAAGGCAATAACTCCAGAAGTAATTATCGCAAATCATTAAAAATTCAACAACCTTTATCTCTTATAAGTCAAACAGACTTAGAACATGCTTCGAGAACATCCACAAGATTTTCAAATTGATCAAGACTGACAAGAGGAATAATTTGTTGATGACAGACACAACGGCAACTGATTTATAGTCAACACAAGTCAGCCCAACTATGATTTTCAATGAAATATTTTGAGGATGGAGCCCATTTTTTTTTTTAATCTGAAAAATTATTTACTGAATTGATAATCTGATTTTGTTTTCTTAAAGATACATTATGGGAGATAAGATAACGAGATGGCAGTTCTCGCTATAATAGTTAAAAACTAGATAGTGTAAAGGTAATTTGCTGAAAATTTCAGTCAAATTGATCCACCATGAGCCGAGAAATAAGCTCGTGAAATTTTGGCATAGTCTCTGTCATCATTACTAAAATCATTAATATAAACAGCAAGTCTCGATTATCCACTTTTTTTGATTTAATTATCAACGGCCGTTAGCGGCATATAGGAATCTAATCCAGCCAACATCGAAGGCTAGCCTTGACATCGAGAGTTTATTATGGTCTGGATAAGTTAATTAATGTCTAATTGATAATTTAGATAACATTTCAGGCCTAAAGAAAGACTTGTAATAAGCAGATTTTGCTCTTGCATAATGCATGTTTAACTATGTTAAATAATCAATTTGAGTATGTTTTAGTGTGGGTGAATGAAGCCATGTAAAATTTGGGATTTTCAGAAAAATTGACACGAAACACATATTGAATATTTACTGATATATAATGATTCTAACGAAAGATGCGTTTGAAACTCTGCATGATTAAGACGGCTGAAAAAAGTCATTTTACCTGAAAAATCTCTGATTACTTTCTGACACGCCTAGGCTTCTAATGGATTATTTATACAATGCTTCATATCGTTTCATTTATGAAATTTATTAAAACCGAGTATTCCGGTGATAAAACTAATGTATTTTCTATCTTTTTTCATAAAAAGATACAATCTCGTATTTCATGTTTTTTATTCTTATAGTTGCCAAGGCAACCGGACAAGACCTAATTGTACTGGTGAATTTTTAAACATATTTATTATTATTTCGTTAACGACATTTAACTAGTCATTTTGTAGTTAAAAGACTGATGAATAAGGTAGTAATTAAATTTGATCGATCGTAACACAAAAGACTCGATGAAATATGAATATTGTTTATTCAATGATGACTAACGGCATGCTACTAGATATACTCTATCAATCAGAAATAAATTCTACCAATATTACCAGGTAGTCTGGATAAATTATGGGATTTATTTTTGACAAAGTTAATGATCACCCAAATTTTAAAACGCCTGAATGGCATACTATACTGAACCCAGGCAACATATGGAGGTCTTGGCAGAGCACAAATTTATAATATGTAAAAACAATGGAGAGAGAGAGAGCGAGAGAGAGACACACACACACAAACTAGGTCATTTCGGGACTAACATATGGTTTAATTTTATTTCAATAACTTGCTTGCGCAGAGGGGTCTTTAGCAGTGGGAGAAAACCGGAGGACCCAGAGAAACCCACGAGGTTGGACAGGCGACCCTAGTCCTTGTCACGTACAACCGGGGATTCAAAACCATGCCAGTTGACTCAATGACAGACTTTATGATACAGCGCGCACGTGCTAACCATTCAGCCATTCAACCCCCGTAAAAACAATGGCGCACAGTTGCATGCCACCCGTCCTGTACTAAACTCTCCCAGTACAGCAAAACACGCTAGAGTAATGTCCCAGGTTGTATCTGAATTATCAATGAGGACTTGGTTAACAATAGCTTATTTTATTTACCATGGTCTATAGCAAACTGTATATCACATAATGTCAATATTCAAATGACATTAAGACAACAGAAATGACAAACATAAAACTTACTCATGCATAAAGTATAAAATTCTAGAATGGCAAATTCAATTTATTGTATATTTATCGTATAAAGGCTATAGTGAACACCAGTGTATAGATTATTCTGAAAATGTATACAGGACTTGTAAATAAGAGCACACAGAGTTAAGAGATAGAAAGATGGGGTTTAACATCCACCTGTCACAAACTGTCATTACATAGTATTTAAACAATTCGCTTGCGGGTAGGGGTCTTTGGCAGTGAGAGGTAACCAGAGGACCCGGAGAAAACCCATGAGGTTGGACAGGTGACCTACTTCTGGTCACGTATAATAAATGTGAGATTGAAATCATGCCAGTTGACTCAATGACAGATCTAAGGATCTAAAGGACATGCATTAAACCATTCAGCCAACTAATAAGTTTGTTACATGTATATCTTCGTTTACTGTTTATTTACCTGTACGCAATTTATATACTAATGTCCAAAAGAAAGTATACACTGTGCATTTTGTGCTGCATCAACCAAAGTTGTTTTTCCATGGTATACGGTATTTGGGTAGAATGTCAATTTGTTTCACATTTTTATCTTGCTTAGAAATGTTGAGTTTGGACGCAAGAGACAAACTCAGTAATGCTTTATCAAATGTTTTTAATCTTAACAAAACTTAGTCATACTTTTAGTGTGTATACTTTCTTTTGGACATCAGTATATCTACAGGTACATGCTTAGTTGTGCATGGTTTTGTTCTTGTTTTTGTTTTGGTTTTATATTAATAAAGTGGTTATATGCATGTGGTTATATTGAGTTTACCCCCCTGTGTTGACCGTGGATTTGCTACGGCCCGAGAGTAGGACTAGGAGGACGATGAGAGCTTTCTCAGTTTCTGCCTGACCTGATTCTCATTCCACCGTAATAATAATAATATTCGTGAGACACGTACAACAACTTTACAAACAAGTCAAATAATAATATGTGTTTTAATTATCAATATCTAACTGTTGTCATAATTCGTTGTACTCAAATAAAACACAAACAAAATTTTAGTAATTTTTAATCTATCCAGAGAAACAGAGTGGGGCGGGACAATTTTATGCTCGGTCGGGTGGTGTCAAAAAGTTTTTAGATCCCTGTATCATTGATGAAAATTAAGTGAATTTGGTAAAATTTGAATATATAAATGGAAATTTGATTTGCACTGAACCAAATACAAAAGGCAGCAGATGCTCTGAAAATACAACAAGAAGGGTTTAATTTTCATAAAAGACCACGCCCCCCTCCCAAAAGTTTTTTTGCCTCGCTCCGCTCGCCAAATATATTTTAACACCACTCACCAAATCCTGGCCACATCCCTGTGTTTCAGTATGACCCTGCAGGCACATTTTCAAGTGTGTGCGCAGGCACACTCAACTTTTATAGAGCCCTGACCAGACGCTAGAAATTGCTATAGGGTTGAGGCACAGGCCGTATTTCGCTGGACATAACTGATTTGAAATTAAAGCGTCAAAACGGAACCAACTGAATGTAAATCAGTTTATATACAATCAAATTACATTATTATATGCGTTGCGACCCATTTGGGTCAATTTCTAGGTCCCAAATATTAGCGATTTACCTCCTTTAACAGGTTGGTGGTAGAACAAAACGATACCTCTATAAGATGGAAATCAGTGAAAAGATGGCACAGTTACTACTTAAAGGGCAAATTTCCCTTCTAGAAATCTTAACATATTAAGCTTTATCTATCATTAATAGAAAAACAAATCTGATCAACGCTATTCAATACTTTACATGTACTGGTATTTTAACCTTATTCACAGAGATTTAGTTCCTTTCAGCATTTCTCAATTTCTATATCTGATGATGTATAAAATACATCATATTCAATTATAATCCAGTCTGCTAAGTATTCACTAATCAGATTATTCACCTAATTCTTTAGAAATATTCAGTCGTGACAAGATAAATGAGAAGAGACGAGATACGTGTTAACTGAGATATTTCTGCCCTATATCCAGCTTCAAGTATCAATCATAATCTGATCGATTGTCACGTCAAAAACTTTTTGATCAAATGATTTGTCCGAACTGTTCGCATATAAATTAATACATTCAACGCCCATAGAATTTTTTTTTTTTTACATATGGAATAAGTTATTTAATATTCTACTGAAAAATAAGTTCGCATTAATACAAAGAATATATTAACTGAATTTACTCAATTTGATCGCCTGTCTTCATCATAAATATCAAATCAAATAATTTTTCTGAACTGTACGCATATAAATTATAAATCAACGACCATGCAAACTGCACTTTCACATAACTTGATAAAGAAAAGATTATTCAATATACCACTGACATACTTGTTCGCAAAGATTTGAAGAATATATTAACTCAGTTTATTCAATTTAACCGTCTCTCTTCAAATTCACCCTTTATATTACAAATAAACCACCAAACTAGATCATTTCGGGACTAACATATGGTTCAGTTATATTTCAATGATTAAAGCACATACATTAGACTAACATATGGTTCAATTATATTTCAATACTTATAGCACAAACATTAGACTAACATATGGTTCAATTACATTCCAATGATTATAGCACAAACATTAGACTAACATATGGTTCAATTACATTCCAATGATTATAGCACACATATTAGACTATTCAGACAGACATCCCCACTGTTTAATTTTAAAGTAATTTGAGATAATAAAATATGTAATCTAGAGGAAACTACCTCTGACAGCAGATTTCCACCTGCTCAACTTTCAACTGCCATGGGATCTTTTATATCCACAACTCATCAATTATTCATTGCATAGTGTTGTATATCAAAAGCGCAATAAATAATCGTTACTAGGACATGTTAAAATCGATTTTCTAGAAAAAGATGTGTATTCAGTCTGTGTTTAGTTGAATATTATTGTTTTTCCATGTTTGTCGTGGCTAAGTGGGTAAGACGCTGGTTCGGTAGCCTGAATGTCGAGTGTGTAATCCCTGCATTGGCGAGAAAGTTCTTCAGGATTTTCTGAAGTGGTTTCCCTTGTCAGTGGTGCAGGATGGAGAGTCTGACAAGGACAACTGTCTAGTCGTTCAGATGGGACGAAAAACCAAGGTCCCATGTATATATTTATTATCACATTTGCATGGACATAAAAGATCCCTTGCCAGTTGGAATTCGATATAAGAGTAGGCCATAGTGCCGCTGCCCGGGCAAAATTTCCCTCATAGTCATAGCACACTTTATGGCGTGTGCCCATCTTGATTAGCTCAGTCGCAGCAAACAAGAACAGTAGGACGTTAAATCCCATTTCATTTCATTTCCATGTTTGTCAATAGATACAAGTCAGGATATAATCATTTACCCCAGACTAAGAAAATAAATTGAACAGAATAGAAGTCTAATGTCTTTTATCACCCAATAATACATTCTACAGTAGATATCACTTGTATGATAAATTTCATAATCTACTGCAATATCTCCTTAGGAGATATCGCTTTACATGAATTTGATTGGTTAGTTAAAAGGGGACTACTTTATTTCATTTTCAAAGAACAGTTCATTTTTTTTATTAAAAGGAACTTCTTTTTTATTAAAAGTAACTTCTTTTTTATTAAAAAATAACTATTTCTATTTAATAGATGTTTTATTTAAAAGACTCGTAGGAGATTCTCTGTATCTACTTGAAGCATGGAGAATGAATTGAATAGAATAGATTTTAACCTCTTGAAGCTACAGAAATGAATTGAACAGAATTGGAGTTTAATGGCTTATAAATCTACTGGACGCTATGAAAATAAAAATGTTACTTCGGTCAAGATCAAAAAATCTTAAATAATATTAGATATATTCTTAATTCTACAAATCTATAATTTTATCATAGGACTTAAAAAAAAACCCAAACCAAAGCACATCTAGGAATGCGATTATGCAGAATCCAGATGAATGGTTTACTTGAAATTCTATGATCTAATGGTATCAGGAATATTATTACAAATATTTGCGATTCTAAAAATCAATAAGTATCTCAACGTAAGGAAAAAAACAAACCCCCGTCTAAGAATACAATTCGTTGGTGAAGTGTATCTAAGAATTTCTAAAGATTAAGAAATAGAACCTTTTGCATTTCAAAATTTCCACAAATCAAGATACAATATTTGGACACATGATACCCAGAACAGTTCTAATTGGTGTAGAGATACACAGCTTAGAAAGAAATGTGCATTTTAATTGGGAGATTTTAAAAATGCAAAAAAGAGTATTTGGCTAATTTAACGAGATACACCCTTTTGACACTTGAAATTAGTTTGATAAACAAAAAAGCCTGCCATGTAAAAATGACCAATCGGACAAATATGTAAGTTTTAATAGTCACTTTCTGTAAGTAGATATATCCTTATCACTTGATATTAAATAACTAATTAACTGTTAAAAATCTAATCTAAAGTGGATACATGTGGCCACACTTTAACTTGTTTCAAGTAGAAGGAATCATTGAATAAAATGGGTTTTAGCGTCAAACCGGGCTAAAGAAAACTTTAACTTGTTTCAAGTAGAAGAAACCAATGAATAAAATGGGTTTTAATGTTGTACCCGGGCTAAAGAAAATGAGTACCCTCCATGCAGTGTGCTATGAGAGAAATTTTGTGAGGACGGCAGTGCTACAGCCTACTCTTAATTTGTTTTGCTCCTACTGGGCTAATGAAGAAGGGCATGCGCCATACAGTGTGCTATGAGGAAAATTTTGCCCGTGTAGCGGCACTACGGCCTACTCTTATTCAAATTCCAACTGTCAAGGGATCTTTTAAGTGTATGCCAATGTATACATGGGTCCTTGTTTTTTCATTCCATCCGAAGGACTAGACAGCTGTCCTTATCAGGCCTTCGTTCTGCACCACTGACAAGGGGAAATCACACCAGAGAATTCCAATGAACTTTCTTGGCCAATGCCAATTGATCAGATCTTTAACAATGTTGTAGTTTGCAAAGATTAAAATTCTCTTAGATACTTTATTTGAATTCTCATTAATAATAGCTCTCATAATACTGGTTTTAATTGTGGTTTGCTTCTTGTCTTAAAGTCACTTGGAAAATATTATATGTTGAAATATAAATAAATGAATTAAAATGTGAATTGTCTTGCTAGTGTCTTAATGAAAATATATACAGAAAATTTATTTTGGTTTTCAGGAATTTTTCTAATTAGCTTCTAACTGATTGTATGATAAGTAAAATTTTTAATTTTATGTGACAGAAATAAAATTGGAGTATTTTTGGCAACCACCTCAAAATGTAAACAGTATTGATGTATACATTAACTTTAAAAAAGATAAAATGGCTTTCATACTGACATTGTTATAAACAAATTTTTTTAAAGGCGTCTCTACTTTTCAAATATTCCAATTGGAATTAACTACCCGATAAATACTTTCAAGAGAATGTATCTTTAACAAATTTTGGGAACGACTTTCAATTCAAGTTATATAATCTTCTGTTTGATAACACTTGACTGGTTTGTTCAAATAACTTTGATCAATGTTTGATCCAGGTGACCCTCAGTTTACATGTTACAGACATGTAGTTTAAACTGAATACACATTGTTTAGCCATGTGTTTAATGAAAAGTAAATGTTTATGTTGATTTATGGTGGTTCTATATAATATTGTTTACAAGACTTGTCGTATTTAATGTAATCAACACCCACCTGTTGCTGGGGCTTTCTTCAAACTTTAGTAAACGCTACAATCTGATTAAAATACAGATCTATATTTCGTTTCGGGGTTTGGTTTTTTTTTAATACTTTCTATGACCTCTACTACATGAAGATCTGACTAGTTATAGTGGGAGGTTGTGTCAGGGGATATACGATCTGCTTTTGATGACATCAGACATTTGATTAACCGATCAGCGTTGATATTTCTAGTAGGATACCCCCAGTTCTGTGCATCACAAGCCAAGTACTCGCTGCACCAGACGATTTCATAGGCTAATCCCTTAAATAAACCAGAACGCGGGTTATACAACAACTCTTCCATATCCTAGTGTAGTGAAGACAAGTAAAACCTAATTTTGAACTATAAAAAACAAAACGAAATAGGATCTGTGTTTTAATCTGTGTTTCTGAGTTCATTAATTAGATGAGGATATCATTAATTTGCTAATTTTCAATTTTCGAGTAGGTTGCAATGATTTGAACAATATTAAAAATATTTTTTGAGGTCTACTCATGTAAACTTCAAATGACTGGCTGCGATCTGTTGCAAAAAATGAATGATGTTAAAGGCTCAATACCACTCTTGTTGTAACTGAATAATATGTCCCAATCTTTATTCTGGTCAACAAATTGTACTATTTTAGAATATTTCAATTAATTGATGATACAAATTTCATCTTAACACACCTTATTTAAAAAAATTTGAAAAATTCAACATAATGGTTTGAAACGTCTAACGTAAACCTTTTCAAATGAAACTTTGATTTAGAAATATTTTCGAACCCTCTCGACAAGTAAAATAGGATGTAATGGATAATTTACACAACAGGTAGGACACTTAAACATCTAGTACTTAGATAGAGATATTATTTATTTTCTGGAGCTTTCAAGCCAGCAAGTGTGTTATTGTCCCTTTGAGGACAGGGATATTGAAATGCTCTCTCTGTACGTCCTGGTTTTGTATCTGGATCATGTCTCAAGCACCATAAGAGAAAGAGAAAGAGAGAGAGAGAGAGAGAGAGAGGGAGAGGGAGGGAGAGAGTTTAAACGTTCACTCAACACAAACTAGGTCATTTCGGGACTAACACATGGTTCAATTTTATTTCAATAATTCGATTGCACGTAGGGGTCTTTAGCAGTGGGAGGAAAACAGAGGAAATGGAGAAAACCCACAAGGTTAGACAGGCAACTCTACTCCTTGTCATGTAGAAGCCGGGAATAAAACCACGCCAGTTGACTCAATGACAGACCTTATGATAATACAACCTGCACCCACTAACCATTTGGCCATCCAATCCCCCAAGATAACATCAAGTCTAGTTGTAAAGGATTTAGAATTGTTTATTGCTCTGTTCTAGAGTACCAATAAATCAAGATATCTAACTTATAAAGTAGATGGGTCAGACAGTTGGAATGTGTATCTAATTGTATTGGCTCTGCTATTGGTTACTATATTGTTTGTTTTGTTCTTGTTTTGTTGTACAGTTGCCAGAGCTATACAAATATTTACAGAGAGAGAGAGAGAGAGAGAGAGAGAGAGAGAGAGAGAGGTAACTTCGGGACTAACATAAGGTACATTTTTATTTCAATAGTTCACTTGCTTATGGGCATCATTAGCAGGGGGAGGAAACTAGACTACCGGATAAAACCAACAAGTTTAGGCTGCTCGACAACCATAATACTTGTCAGTACATGTGTGGGTTCAAAACCACGCCACCCGACTCAATCTAAAGCGCCTACGTTAGACCACTTAACACCCACCCACTCTCAATTGTATACAAGATCTATATTATAGATCTACCAGGTGTAGTAGTGTCTACTATTTGTCGATGGTCAGATGAGATCCAATCTACATAATAACACTAGTAGAATCTATATCAACAGTGGTCAGCTACCATAATTAAATCAGATCAATTAACAAGTTGATAGATGGTGGTTATAACTAAATTATATCAAAGGTCACTCATAAGACCGTACTAGCCCCTGGAGAAATTAAATGGTTATTTTAGGAAATCTTGAATTATATCATCGGTAATCATATAGGGTGTGAAGTAGCTAGGCACCGCTCAAACGATTAATGAAAGAGATTAAATTTGATCTTCAATATATATATATAGTTTATTGTTTTCCATCAATTTTTGTTTTGAAATATTAAGCGACAGTCAACTTGCTTACTATTTTTAGTTCTATTTATGGCTTACTGTGTTAATATAATTTGTTTCTATGAAAGACCAAAATCATAAAAACAAATGAACTCCTAAAATCCAATGAAATCAATAATTTTAAGTCCTTTTTTTTTTTTTTTTTTTTTTTTTAAGGAAAAGGATTTGGAAGCTGGTCTAACTGTCCAAATCAGACTGATCTCGAAATGAAAACACTCCAACAAGGGAGAGAATCCATGCAAACGGGATAATTTCCTAAACAATGTATTATTCTAAGGTATCTCATGATTGACTGTGTGTTGCGCATAGGCGTCTTAAGCAGTGGGAGGAAACCCGAGGACCCGGAGAAAACCCAGGAGGTTGCACAGGCAATCCTATTCCTTGTCCTGTAGAAGCCAAAAATCTAAACCATACCACTTGACTCAATGACAGACCTGATGATCAAACAAGCACTCGTTAAACCATTCAGCCACCCAACCCTAAACTCTCCAACAGTTCAGAACTGTTCAATTTATAGAAATAAGGCAAGATGCCAAGTCCAAAACAAAGACATTTTGCGAGTAATCAATAAGATTCAAAATGTTACAAGTGTTTAAAAAATACATGAAGATATATTACACCATAAACTTTCCCTTCTCAAGTACGATGTGTCACGGTGGCTAAGTGGGTAAGACGCTGGCTCACTAGCCAGGAGGTCGGGTGTTCGATCCCTGCTTTGGTTGAGAAAGTTCACCCAGATTTTCTGGTGTGGTTCCCCCTTGTCAGTGATGCAGGACGAAAGGCCTTACCGGGACAGCTGTCTAGTCATTTGGATGGGATGAAAAACCGAGGTCCTGCGTAAAAGATCCCTTGACAGTTGGAATTCGATGCAAGAGTTGGCCATAGTGCCACTGTCCGACAAAATTTCCCTCATAGCACACTGTATGGCGTATGCCCGTCTTCATAAGCCCAGTTCGGAGCAGAACAGTAGGACGTTCCTGTCTTCATTAGCCCAGTTTCACTTTCACTTTCTACACAATATGTAATACAATAGCTTGTGGTAATCAGTAAAAGAAATAGAAATTCCTAGCATCTTACAGTAATCAGATAGAAATGGTTGAATAAAAACAAATCTGATACTGTATTCATTCAAAGAATTACAATCTAATTTGTTTCAGTTTCTAACCTAATTAGAGTCTGGATCTGAAACACTCTAACAACAGAGTGATGGAATATAATCAACGTTCATCACCTTATAGATTTATAAAATGTAGCCAGCAATATGTTGACTTGTTGCTATTTTTGTTAACTTTGGGTAACCATGGTATATTTGCGTCCAATGACCAGAGTTTTGATCAAAGAAAAAGAATGGATTTTATTGTCTAATTAGCACAATACTTCGGTATTTAGAAACAAACATACGTTGTTTTTTATTTTTTTATTTTTCAAGGGCCATGTGTGCAATGTCAGAAAGGAGAATTTTGCCCAGACAGCATGATCTATGTGGTTATTTACGGCATGTTTGATTGACTACGGATGCTAGCGATATAAATCTATGTTGATGTAAAATAACATGTAATGTCATAATCATATGTTAACTAATATATTATTAAGTGCAGGGAGACTGCACCACACATAATTTACACAAAACGAATCTACGGACAAGACACAATATGTATAAATCACAAACAAACGTACAAATCAAAATAAGTGAATGGATCCGAGAGCTAGCCATAAGCGTCCAATGTGCTGTTCAGTCCCGGCCTGTAGTGGTACAGACTTTACTCAAAATTGAAAACAAATAATCAGGAATACAACCCAGAGAAAACAATTGTGTGATACCAGTACGAGTCTGCTATATGCCACATTCAACCCTCTCCTGAATACAAAATTCTTTTTGAGTGGCACTGAAATAGATCACTATTAGCCAGCTCGCCCTGGCTGTAGTGTAATTTTACTTACGTTTTTTAGGGCTTTTACTGCCTCTTCACAGACCTGCATACCACGGGAATCAAAAACCTCAATACATCCTAGATACTGAAAAACAAGACAAAAAATAATTCATAAATAAGCCTCGTCAATTTCATGAACAAACTTTCAGAGGGTAGTTTATTGAGTCAAGTGTACTAGAAATAATTGTTCTGGAGCAGAGAAAGAGAGAAAGAGAGAGAGAGAGAGAGAGAGAGAGAGAGGAAAGTTTAATGTCCACTCCACACAAACTAGGTCATTTCGGGACTAACATATGGTTCAATTTTTATTTCAATAATGTGAAATATCGGTAATGATTATAACAGTAAACGCTAGAGTTTACCCAGTTACTGGAGCTCGCAGGTGTAACTGGGACACATATGGTACTTATGTGTTTCACAATGTGCTGTAGAAGGGTGCGCCTGAACCGTGCGGTTTTAATTTTTTATAGGAACACCTCTGACAAACTCACCCTGCGCTTTATCTATGCATGCGCCTAATACACCGAAGAATATGGCACATGGCTCAAATTTCAAACAATATATCAATGCATGCCACTGAAAACGTTAATTTCTCTTTTCAAAAATGCAAATTATTGTCTAGCACATTCACATTTACATATGGAAAAAAGATTTAATATTGGATGGTACTGAACTATTATGTGAAGGGGGGTGGGGGTGTTTAAATTTAAAGTATAAGAACAGGAGCTTAATACAAGATCCCATCCCACATATTCAGTACACTTTTCTAACTGAAACTGATTATTCACTTTAAAAGATTTTTTTTTACACCAAGACATTTGTAAATGTTTGCCCCAATTCAGCTAATTTAATTTAATTTGACTAATCTAAGGTTGGTGATCTTTCATACCAGAAAAGAAAAAACATGTTCTCATTAAAATTACATTATACTGGGTGTCAGACTTGTAATGACGCCATTTTTCTTGTCAGCAACAGGATGATGCGATATTGGTGAATCAATATCACAGCTCCACGTTATTACAATAAAATATAAGCTTACAGCGACGTGGTTATGAATACTTAACGAGTAATACCAACACGAACAAGCTCACGGAACCATCGAAGGTTGTAAAACGGCCATCAATATTAATGTTGCTGGGTGCAGTTATACAACAAAATCACACATCAAACGAGTCATCATATTACACACAACCTGATACCAATTTACATTTCATTAATCTTCTGACAGAGAGGATTCACACTCCACTCAAGTGTACATCATTTTTTACCTGAGAGGAATTTCGCTTGAATTAAAATAGGTGACAATATTATGACTAAGCTTATACATTTGATTTGATTAGTTTCTCCAGTAGATCTTATCATTCCACTTACAAATTCAAAACCAGATAAAAAAAATTTTTTTTACGGAGGCTCAAAGCTCTGACTTTTTCTGATGACAATTTGGGTTAAGTCATTTTTGGATATTTTTTTGTGATTCTCTATTTCGTTACTTACTACATCTATCGAAAATATAAATCAGGAGTGACACTGACACCTGTGACCTAATCAAAATAACTTTTTTACAAGAGAGGAATTTTGCTTTAATTAGTATAATTTTTGTTTATTCAAGCAGAACTCATCTTTCAAGTTTGTTTCTGTGTAACATATTTTTTCTTTCAATTTTTTCTCTTGCCCTAATACACAAATTGATTTTCTTTTGTAAATTTGTTTTACTACAAACTGAAAGATCTAGAATGTTATGGTGAAATCATTTGTGATACCCAGGGAGACGGGAGGTAGACAACAAATGAAATGAAATGAAATGAAATGGGGTTTAACGTCCTACTGTTCTGCTCCTATACTAGGCTAATGAAGACGGGCATACGCCATACAGTGTGCTATGAGGGAAACTTTGCCCGGGCAGCGGCACCATCGCCTACTCTTATATCGAATTCCAACTGCCAAGGGATCTTTTACCTGCATTCAAATGTATACACGGGACCTCGGTTTTTCGTTTCATCCGAAGGACTAGACAGCTGTCCTTGTCAGGCCCTCTGTCCTGCATCACTGACAAGGGGGAAGAACGCCGGGAAATCAGGATGAACTTTCTCGGCCAATGCAGGGATCGAACACCCGACCTCCAGGCTAGCGATCTAGCGTCTTACCCACTTAGCCACGTGATCCCCAGGTAGACAACAATGAGGTACACTATGGGCATCTATTCTGAAACTATTGGTCCCTAACATAAATCTA
The DNA here is from genome assembly GCF_932274485.2 of Patella vulgata. NCBI lineage: Eukaryota > Metazoa > Mollusca > Gastropoda > Patellidae > Patella > Patella vulgata. The sequence continues at coordinate 11,859,663 of NC_065883.2, forward strand.
CATGTATTGTCATTATACCAACTAAGAAACTAAATAAAATTTGTTCTAGTCACCAATACTATGGTTGAGTGAAAGAGAACTTTGGGGTATAGGTATTTATATTTATTAAGAAACTATATTGTGGTCTTTAAGACAATGTACTGTTATTATATCAACAAAGAAACTAATGAAATTTAAGGAGTGTCAGCGAGGGGGATGGGAGCAAGGATATCATTTCAGAAACTATTGGTTCCTAACATAAATCTAAATATGTACTGCTATTATACCAACTAAGAAACTAATGAAATTTGGTTAGTCGCAGTCTGACGGATAGTTTCTCTCGACACCATTAAATTACATTAACACAGAAGCATAAAACTAGAGTTTAGTACCAAACCAATATATAATAAACCATTAGTACTTGCTGGTTGATTAGCTACTACCATCAGAAGATGTTCTTTTCTTCTGTTAAACTATTTACTTCTACTAGCTGAAAATATGGCTGATTGCTTCTGGTGGTTCTCAATCATTCGTGTGAGATATTTGGTAGAAATGGAGATTTTTATTGACAAGTGAAGTAACCTATTATTGAATAGTCTGGAGTATATATATATGTACACAATGAAGCCGTCCTAAGATATATTGGTTAAATTCAGCGTGAAAGCTCTTAAGAATCTAAAGCTCTATATGTATGAGTGGTGACCATTGTTTTCATTACACACTACATTTTCGTCTGGATAGAACATGTCTACAGGCCAAATATTGGGAAATGTATCAGATAGTCAGTGGAGTAAAAAAAAATAAAAATAAATAAATCTATGTCTACAGGCCACACCTTAAAGACTATCCATGATATTTAGCCTTATAGAATTCATTGTAAACCACGACATCGTGAAAGTTGAATCTTTAAGGGGGGAAGCTATCCGAAAATCTTTATTCTGAACTGTTAAAGCTATTGAATTGAAAATAGTACAAGTAGTTGGAAATGTAATAAAGAAGGGAAAACTAAAATTGAAACAAAAGTTGTTGCCAGGGTAACTCATTTTGGGGGGAAAAAATAATGGAAAGTGTAGGTACACTATTAAGATATTTTCACCAAATCTAAGAACAAATTTTTCGGGTAGCCTCACCCCTTAATAGTATCAGTCCAAATATTGTTCAATTCCATTCAGTATTTACTGTACAAAGATATGACAGATTGAAAATTCCATCAATTTATGCTGCTCAGTAAGTGACAAGACCTCCTGTTGATGTGCCTGTTTTAAATAGCGTTTGTATTTTTATTAAGTTTACTTAATTAAAAAATCAATCCGAGTGTGGATTAAGCTGTGAGAAATTTCATACTTTCCAAAAAATGCTAAACATATATCGTTTATAATACTTAAAGAAAGGTCACTCCTACCCCGCCCCCCAAGAACTTCAACAGTATTACATTATTTCAACTGTCTACATGCCACACCTTAAGAAAGGTGCCGAATGTCCCCAGGACTGATCGTCCAAATTCGTGACATTTCAATTGTCAGCCGATTATGATCAGAACAGAATTAGGTAGATCTGACACCAATCTTTCATTCTTTTATAAGTTCAATATGTTTCCATCGTCTGTCGTTAGTGTCGTTTGACGATACAGGAATCTAAATACATTGTAAGAAGATTGTATAAAAAGACGATTAACTTTTGAGTCGGCTTGCAGGGATTTATCACCAATATCTGTAGATGGGCCAAGACTGAAGACTTAGATAACACGCAACCCAGAGTGAAGACATGAAATCTCCACGTTATAGAGGAAATCTGATTACCTTTTTCCTCTCTACAAGAATAATACTATCAATTCCGCGTATTTGGGTTCAATAAATGAGCAATTCAATTTTATTCAATCTTTGTCCAAAATGAAAACGTTACTATCAAACTTGAGTTCAACACATTCCTTTAGAAATCGAAGTAAAAACCACACTCAAGTTAAATAAATGAACAATTCAAATCTGTTCTTATCGAACAGCCCAAAATTAAAATGGTTCTATTGTCCGGCAATTACAATTTTAGACTCACATCCCCTTGAAATATGAGTAAAAATGATACTCAATTCAAAAAGTTGAATCATTGAACAAGTCAAGTGAGCCTATCCTTGGAAATCGAAAATGATACCCTTTGATGAAAACAGCACTATCAAATTTTGAGTTCAATACATTCTAGTGTATGGCTATGAAATATCGTTCGACAATTACAATTCTACACTTATATTCACTTGAAATAAAGAGTAAAACGACACTCAATTACAAAACTTAGAGTGAAATAAATGAACAATTTAAGTCTTTCTTTTCTCAGATCCCCTAGAAAGACGAAAACGATACTATTAATTCTACATGATATATAGTTAACTTAATGAAATGAAATGGGGTTTAACGTCCTACTGAGCTAAGGAAGACGGTTTTAAATTAATGAAATGAAATGAAATTGTGTTTAACGTCCTACTGGGCTAATGAAGACGGAATTAACTTAATGAACAATTCAACAAGTTTATTATTGGATCCCCTGAGAAGTAAGGAAACAAAACATGTAAGATCAATTCAACAAGTTAGGCCACACAAAAAAATATTCTGGATATCAGACAATCCTTTCAAAAAAATTAATGTGGGAGGGCGTTTTTTTTTTTTTTTTTTTTTTTTATTTTGTCAAAACCTAGCTTGTTTTTCATCTATCTACATTAACTCCTTGGAAAATACTTTCAAATCCGGTGGATTTTATTTTGGCAACCATTAGATCTACTTGATATCGATATCGTACTCATTGTTAAAGCATGGATTTCGCTGGCAATTTAAATCGAAGTCTGCAGCCTCAATCTACCCTTGGAGAATATCCCATATCATCTCTCTCGCAGTCATATTTCTCGGGGAAAGATAAGGCGTTTTGATCGTAAAACAGACAGATGACAACAAAAGTGTTGCCATCTTTATTTGGTTATCCACTGCCGTTTGTGGTTGTCAATAGTGTTTCTCATGGTTACGTACTTGATAGTCGAGTCTAGTCTTCATTTCCTGTTATCAAGAAACCTTCAATAGAGTTGCTTCCCTTGATCTTGGGAAATATGAACAAGCAGAAATTACTTTATTTTATTATAAATTTTGATGACAAGGCGGTATTGGGACTGGGAGGAAACTGGAGGACCCTGAAAAACCGAGAAAGCCAATGAGATTGAACAGGCAACCCCACTCCTTGTCATGCAAAGGTTATCGAAACTACGCCACTTGACTCAATGACAAGACCTTATGATTTAAAGCGCACACATTAAATCATTTGGCCACCATAATTCCGCATGAAGTAAGAAATGAAATATTTAATTCTAGTCTTCGATCTGCATGAATCACAATTAAAAAACATACACTTAATTCGAAAAGTCCATGAGTTCGATAAATGAAAAATCCATGTCAATTCCGGGATCATTGTGAAGTAAGAAAATAATACTATCAATTTCAAAAGATAAGAGTTCAATAAATGAACAATTCAATTCTATTCTTAGCCCCTATTGAAATACGACAGCACTTATCAATCCCACAAGTTCAATAATCAATGCTATTCTTGGATCCCCTTTGGCTTGAAGTATGAAAACATCTTGAGCAAAGAAATATCCATTCCTATATAATATGTACTTTAAATTTAATACCTTAAGAGTATAATATTTGATAAGTATTGAGTAAGTATTGTATTTGGATAGTCTTGTATTTAATAAAAGGTCCATTGATTATTTTCAGTTGTTACAGTTTGTTAGAGATCCAATTATGTCTCTGAGAAGAGGGGGAGGGGAGAAGGAAGGGAGGGAGGCAGGAAATGTATGTATCCACATAACTTTTTTTCTTAAGAGTTTACAATTGTTCTAGATGTTAAAACTATAACACACATTTAAGCAAGACAATTACCGGTACTATATGGCTGACATTTCAGAGTATTCTCTCAACGTTTTAAAGCAAGCACTAAATCCTCTAGAAGAATCTTGTTGTTGTCCTGCATGATTTCTGATTTGTTGTAACTGACCTTCACATTTGTTACTGTAGTTGCATGAAAATGAATTCGGAGCCACGGTGGCTAGGTGGGTAAGACGCTGGCTCTCTAGCCTGGTGGTCGGGTGTTCGATCTCTGCATTGGCCGAGAAAGTTCATCCCGATTTTCCGACATGGTTTCCCCTTGTCAGAGATGCAGGACGGAGGGCCTGACAAGGACAGCTGTCTAGTCCTTCGGATGAGACGAAAAACCGAAGTCCTGTGTAAACATTGGAATGCCCGTAAAAGATCCTTTGGCAGTTGGAATTCGATATAAGAGTAGGCGATAGTGCCACTGCCCGGGAAAATTTCCCTCATAGCACACTTTATGGCGTATGCCCGTCTTCATTAGCCCAGTATAGGAGCAGAACAGTAGGACATTAAACCCCATTTCATTTCATTTCATTTTGAAAATAAATTAGTAATTGTTCTTCAAAAGTATGAGTTATAGTTTATTTCTCTATACAGTTACTAAATGCCTCTGAAGGATTGTCCTAAAGGAAAAGTACTCACAGTTGCTACCAACCTGATCCCCAAATTAACTATCATTTTATAGCATAAAATAATTAAATATCCACTTACTCGGACTTGGAAACTACATGTTCCCTCTCGAACTTTCTTTTCATCTTCTTGCCATTGATGAGGTTTTGAACATTCTGGTACATGGTCTTTCTTTTTCCGAAAACTCAACCTTCTCTTTAGGCTTTGCATGATATTATTGACGTAGAATCTCCTGAAAAATACAAGAGGAATATCGTAAGTTGAGCGAATCTTTCGCAATCCCATTGATCAAGCAGACGTTAAGATTACGGAAGGAGTCTGGAGAGAAAATGAACAATAAATTTATTGCTGGTGAGTAATTAGGTTTGTACGGAGCAGACGACTTGTAGTTAAGGGGTCAGATGAAATGAGAAAAAAGAAACGCCAAAAAGACAGAAACAGACAATGAACGGTGGAATAACAATTTGATTGCGTCTGATTAGCTTTATATACGATCATTCAGACTTAATGTTATTCATCAGATTTGGTAATTAATAGTCTTACCCTAATAGTACTTAATCTACGATTACTATAAACTTACATTCACATCAATCACATCCAGACAAAAACAACCTGTTTCTAAATTTAAGTTGTATTAATATTGAGATATAGTTCAGGAAATTGTGACAATCAACCTGTTATTCACAATGACAAAGGAAAAAGATGATCCGACCCCTCTTCATACGACAGCAAATTTTAGACGAATGCTAAATCGGAGACGGTATTGCACATTTTACTAATTTTAGCACATTTGGATTGCGGGTTAGGGTAACGGTTTGGACATACAGATTTCGTCAAAGTCTCGAGATGTAAACAGGGCTAGCACTAACCCTAACCCTGGACCAAGCCTAACCCTTACCCACAATCAACATATGATGTCGGATGTGCAGGACCATCTTCAATCTAGCGTTTTCACAAATTTTTACACTGTGTTTTAAAGTGTCATTTTTACATAGAACCTTTTTTATGTCTCCTTTTTACCTTTTTTATGTCTCCTTCATTATGTAAATGGGGGATCACCGTAGCTAAGTGGGTAAGATCCCTTGACAGTTAGAATTCGACATAAGAGTAGGTCGTAGTGCTGCTGTCCGGGCAAAGTTTCCCTTAGGGCGTATGCCGTCTTCATTAGCCCAGTTAGGAGCAGAACAGTAGGACGTTAAACCTCATTTCATTTCATATGTAAATATTCTTAATAAAATCAACCTGTCCATAATATCATAATTAATATTACTGAGATTTAGTTCGAGAAGTTGCGACAAATAATCCATTTGTGTTCACCATCCCAATAATTACAACCAGACACGACACAATCTAATCAGTGTAAAAATGTCATTTATTAAATGACGATAAGATCATACATAAACGCATACATGAATTTTCAATAACAATAAAATATAACAGAATTGTTGTGCTAAATAATCCGTCAAAAATTTGTGATAAAAGAGACCGGACTGGGATGCAATCAGTTTGGGATACTTGGTCTTTTTTTTTCAATGTGAACAGAAAAGTTTGGGTTTTGATTAAAAAGCTTCAGGGTAAATTGTAGGATTAATTCAAGGTTTTTCAGGAAATGTCTTTAATCCAATATGAACGAAAACACCATTATAGTAATAATAGGCCACCGGTCTGAAATTCCCTTCACAATCACAGACTACCAGTCGTTTTTTTTATATGCCCTTCAGACGCTTAAAGGAACTTTGTCATCTCAACGTAAAGGTGTTGCAAAAAAATCAGTTAAAAAACAGAAAAAAAAACCCCGAGCTTGCTACCTGTATTTCAGAAGGCATATGTTTTCTAAGTTCGCTTATCTTGCTGACTTAAGTTAAATTGCAGGTAAATGTACGTAAACACAGCCATAAAGGACCAGAGGCAGACAGGTCGTAAAATCTATCTGGTCAAATCAAGCTATATTCTTTCTCCTTAAAGATATATTCCCTTCATCAAAATATTAGAAGTATAATTCCAATGACTCAACTTACATACTAAAAAATAACTATAATAAGCACATACTAAAAAATTACTATAATAAGCGCATAACAAATGGAATAAGTTAATTATTACACACTGTCAACCATTGTTTGGTCATTGGTATATCACTATTATCAGTGTCTTTGTACTCATTCATTCATCTTACAATTGAAGTGACCGTAATACAACAGATTATTTAATGTGTGACAAAAATCTCTATGATCATAAAGTCCAGATCAACCTCAATAAGTTTCCTTTTAACAATGTTCGACAAACATCTATATGATCATAAATTTTGAATGAGGTTTAACGTCTTACTCTGACTGGGCTAATGAAGATGGGCATACACCAAACAGTGTGCTATGTGGGAATTTTGCCCAGACAGAGGGGCTACAACCTACTCTTATTTCGAATTCCAACTATCATGGGTTCTTTAACGTGCACGCCAATGGGACCTTGTTTTTTTGTTCCATCTGAATGACTAGACAGCTGTCTTTACCAGACTCTCCGTCCTACACCACAGACAAGGGGGAACCACGACGAACACGTGACCTCTGGGTTAGTGAGCCTACGTCTTACTCACTGGTGCACAATATGTTTAACTTTACAAACACCTCCAAGATTACAAGGTCGGAATCAACTACAGTACAACCAATTTACAAGTGTTTCTACAAAAGCAAAATTTGAGGGTGCAATTAATGACCTAAATAACCTGAGAGGAATACATCTTTAACAATCATATCCTATACAAAAGTCCATTTACTGGGTAACCTAATCAATGCTATGTAATGGTTAAATAATGAACTAGAATTAATAAGCTAGGATAGCTTCTAAATCTATTCTGTGATGTACTAATCTCTGATCATTAGTTCCTACATCAGTCATTAGAGACATACTGTTGTTAGAAAAGCTATTCATTCTGATTCGATACAGGTAGCCATGGTGATAGATACTTTCACAGAAAGCTTACTGTTTTCAAGTAAAATGAGATTTTAAAAATGACCAAGAACAGGAAAAAAGATTTTCATTACTTCATTCTATCTCCATTAAATCTTGTATCTTTCCTTAATTAGTTTTATCTAATTTTACATGAATTAAATTTGAAAACTGTGTGATTGAAATATGAGTCTAAATCTGTACAGTAAAAATAATTTTATTTAAACATACAAGAGCTAAATCTGCCTATTGCCGGTCTTTCTTTAGGCCTGAAATGTTATCTAAATTATTAATTAGACATTAATTAACTTATCCAGACCATAATCAACTCTCGATGGCATCGTTAGCTTGCGATATTTAATGGATTATAATCCCATTTGCTGGTCGACTTCCATTCATAATTTATAGTACAGACTTTAGTAATGATGATCGAGGCTAGGCCCAAATTTCAATTGCTTAATTCTCGGCTCATAGTGGATCAATTTGACTGTAATTTTCAGCAAATTACCTTTACATTATCTAGTTTTTAACTATTATAATGAAAACTGCCAGCTCTTTATCTTATCTCCCATTGCCATAATGTATCTTTAAATTCTATATCTCTACTTAATTAATTTTATCTAATTTTGCATGAAATGAAAATTGTGTGATGGAAATATGAGTCTAAATCTGTGTAGTAGAATAATATTATTTAATTTTGCATGAATTGACAATTGTGTGATGGAAATATGAATCTAAATAATACATTTCAGGTAGATTAATTTCATTCAGAGTCAGCATGATATATCATATATGTATGTAAAGATTACTGCTATATAATTAAGAAACCCTAAGTATTAAAACAAACACCATAAATAATGGGCTGGTTTGTGCCATTCTAAGTGAAATGAAATTGGATTTAACGTCCTACTGTTCTGCTCCTACTGAGCTAATGAAGATGGGCATAAGCCATACAGTGTGCTATGAAGGAAATTTTGCCCAGGCAGTGGCACTATGGCCTACTCTTACATCGAATTCCAACTGCCAAGGGATCTTTTACATCCCCTGTTTTTCGTACCATCCGAACAATTAGACAGCTGTCCTTGTCAGGCGCCATTTTAAGATCTAGGAATCACTTGGAAACTACAATATTGTGAAATTTGAATTTCTAATAGGAATATCAGTTCAAAAATGGTTCACTTCTGTTCAGTATTTACAAAGATATGTGGAATTGAAATTTTCTTAGTTTTACATGTATGCTGTTGACTATGCAATAAATCTGCTGTCATTTTGTTCTCCACAGAAATTAAATTCGATAGAATCTAACCCGGGACATTTTGGAATATAGATTTATATTTCAAGGTACAAGCCAGAGACAAAAAAAAAGTGCACAGTTTTAACAGTGGCTCGGTGAATGAGCACTGGTTCCATAATTAGAAACCAATGTAAACTTCAAATGGACATAACTTACGTTAGAATTGATCAATTTAAATAATTTTTGTACCAGTAACAGAATCTTTTTTGATAATACAATGTGGTACTATTGATAATGTATTGTTTTAAATAGAGAGAGACAAGAAATGAGGTGTAACGTCCACTCGACACAAATGAGGGTCATTTTGGGACTAACATATGGTTCAATTTTATTTCCATAATTCGCTTGCCCATAGGGATCTTTAGCAGTGGGACTGGGAGGAAACCGGAGGACCCGGAGAAATCCCACGAGGTTGGAGAGGCAACCCTACTCCTTTTCACGGTATTGTTTTAAATACGTTTTCTATGATACCATTTACGAATATACATAAGTATGAAGTAAGAATGTCGAAAAACACCAGGATTTTATGGAGGGTGATTTTTTTGTGTACCTGTATCGGAAATTAAATGCCAAATCAATATATTCTAATAGAAACTGAATATTTATTGTTGATCTCAGCTAGGATAACTGTAATTATATCATTTAAAGGGAGATATATTGCGATAGTATTGTGACTACTAAATTTTTATCGTTTTGTTTTGACGTGGTGAAATAGGTGAGCTTATTTATATTCATAACCTACATGTATATGTTGTAGGTAAAATGTTATTATACAATGAATAGATACTAGTTTGTTTGTGGCAATCAGAGCAGAACAACGTTTATTTATTATCCAAGATAATTTTTTTTGCGTACTTTAAACTGTGGGAAAATATAAATAATGTCTATATCGTATAAACATCAGATACATGTATATTTTATGCACAAGTAAGACAGCAGAATTTGACATTAAACAAAACTGCAAGCCAATCCCAGAAATTATTCTTAAATGTATTATTGTGTGCAAGTTCATTTCGGGGTTAAGATATACATTATTTTTAAAATCTGCTTACAGACAAGTCATTTAAAAAATCAGAGAAAACTGGAGTTTTTTGGAGAAAATCCATGAGATTGGGCAACGGTCTGATTCTGTCACATTTAAACTGGGGATCAAACACATGACTTGCATACATAGCAGGCTTTAAGATGTATAGTGAACACATTAGACTCCTCGGCCAACCAACTTCCCAGAGGAAGCAAAATTTCCCAAAGGACAAAATTCTATTGGTCTGGTGCCTGTTTCACGAAATTTAAACTAAGATAAAATCCAAATTTTAGTACTTTCATTGGATAATATTAGATTGATTTTAGTTCTTAGCCAATCAAAATTGGAGTATTTACTAAAATTTGGATTTTATCTGTAGTTAAGATTTCAAGAAACAGGGCCCTGGCCTAAATGAACTAATTTACAGTCATAAATTCATGTAAACAAAAAACTCCTCAACGCATTACATAAACTTCAATTTGTTATCCACAAAATCCTATGATGATAATAATACTCATAGCAGCACTTATAATGTATACTTTTCAAACATAATTTCAATTTAAGCTTTTATCAATATCTAATACGCTACTCATCCCCTCTTTAAAAAAACCCCATTTGTCTAGAAACCAGTTAACTCACCAAACAAACAAACAGATTTTTGGAAGTATCAATTAACCAGCAAAATGTTTCAAAGATCCAGTAAAATATTTATCTTGTAAAATGCAATGCTTTCCCAGGATAATTTCAATACTCGAGATTCCACATAATACACAGTTAATAATTTGTTCATTTCCTCGATATTTACTCAATAAAATGTAGGTCAGTGATTCAGTATTTTACAGAATAAAAGTGTGATCAAGTACATATTCATTAATAATTGAACAAGTTATTATATATATATATATATATATACAGTTTCAGGGTACAATGTACATGTTCAACTGAAACTGGAAGTGACAAAATATAAAATGATGTAAAAATCCTATTCGGTGAGCGAGAGCAAGATGAAGTTCAATGATCGTTCGACACAAACTAGATCATTTCGGGACTAACACATGGTTCAATTTTATTTCAATAATTCGCTTGCGCGTTGGGGTCTTTAGCAGTGGGAGGAAACCGGAGGACCCGGAGAAAACCCATGAGGTTGGACAGGCAACCCTACTCCTTGTCACGTACAACCGGGGAATCGAAACCCTGTCAGTTGACTCATTGACAGACCGTATGATACATCGCAGCGCGCGCGTGCTAACCATTCGACCATCCAACCCCCCTGGTTTTGTTAATGAGTTATATATGATGTAGTAAACATGTTCATCACACAGATTATAAACTATGTTAAATATAGATTATAATATGTTACAGTATATATATACAGGTAATGTCGTGTATTGTCTGCGTCAACAGGTATTGTTGTACAGGTAGCTATAGGACAGGTAATCAATCGAACAGCATCAGGTATAACAATAGTTCTACTCTAGTCGACATAGGATCAATAGCTTTATATGCTTCATATACTCTTATTTCAAGTCATCTCATTGTCTTTACAAAATATATACAATCTAATCCATATTATCTCACACTATAAAATGAGCAAAATCCTCTAGCTGGTCGGTCACCTCTGGCTTGCGGTTGTGGTTTCGATCCCTGTTGTGACCGTTTGTGGCTTGGAGATAGGGGCGCCTTCTCAACCTCATGAGTTTACTTCGGGTACTCCGATTTCCACCCACAGGAAAGAACCCACGTGAGCGCTAAGATAATAAAAATGAAAATAAGACAACTTGTCTGTGATATTACCTTCGGTGGAAGCAGACATTAAACACTAAGAACAACAACATTTGCTGGGTTGCCTCAACTAATTTTTTGGGTTTTCACACACTACTAACAAAGACCCTAATCTACGTTAATACATACTCAGAATGATTATTTACATTTAATTAAGAAAATAAAATCAAAATACCAATGCTAGATAATGTTCCAGTTTGGATTCAATTAGATTTAAAACATGTCTATCACACTGCAAAGCAAGCAGCATAGATCGATGGATTTCAATTCCACATATCTTTGTAAATACTGAAAATAACTGAATCATTATTGGACCAATATTCCTATTATTAGGAATTCATCTTACACATTATTGTAGTTTGCTTAAACGTACATTATACAAGAGCTAAATCTTCCTATTGCAGGTCTTTCTTTAGGCCTGAAATGTTATCTAATTTATTAATTAGACATTAATTAACTTCTCCAGACCATAATCAACTCTCGATCTCATTGCTAGCATGCAATGTTTATTGGATTAGGTTCCGTTTTGCTGTTCAACTTCCATTTCATGATTTAATCATGAAATGGATAATCGAGGCTATGTTTTTTATCGTACCGACATTAGTACATGTAATGATGGTTGAGGCTAGACCGAAAATTCAATCGCTAAAATCTTGGTTCAGAGTGGATTAATTTTCAGCAAATTCCCTTTACATTATCTAGTTTTTAACTATTATTATAGTGAGAACTGCCAGCTCTTTTTTCTAATCTCCCATAATGTATCTTTAAATGGTGAATCAGGAATTTAAGATTTAAGGACAAGACCTCATAATAGAAGAAACACAAACAAACAAATTTCATAATATCTATTTAAAAACTAGAGATCTAAATACTGTATAATTTGTCAACTGTTTAAATATCACAGTCATTAATAATGTAACATTCATTGATAACAAGTAATAAATGTTAATCATATAATTATCATGGGTTACTAATATACCATATTAGATTAAATAGATAATATACAACTGATATTATCTACATATAAACCGGCACTAGGGATAAAAACATAATAGACCACTGGTATTAAAACAATCAATGAATCACCTGTATGTTAAAAGGTCGCCCAATGCTATATTATTAATTTAGTTTGGTTATATCCTGGGTCTAATTAAAAATAATTTTATCTTTATTTTGTTTTGTCTTCATGTTTCTGATTTTCTACACTAAGATGTACATAAGTTGAAAACGACTGTCATTCGGCATTCTATGATAAGCAGGGAGTCAGGTTATGAAGTCTTTGCTTAATTAGAAGAGTTGTATATCAATTGGCATGGTGAGGTCCAGTAAAATATAAAATAGAGTTCTGAAATGAATCAAATGGTCTACATTTCAAAACACACAGAGTACACAGATGCAGATTTTTTCATGTAAATTTTAATCTCGATCTAGCTGCACATAAAACTCTTATAACTAGCTGACTAAGTTTTGCATATCACTGAGACATAGTGTCTCCATGCAAATCATTTTGGGGGGTTTTATGTTTTATTTCCCTTGTCTATATTACCGGTAGTCCATTTCTATGTTGTATCCAACAATTTGTGATGTTTATATATTATGCATGTAGTGAGCAGCCACAAAACAGCAATTTGTCTTAGTTAATATCGGCTATCAATTATGGTCGTATCTTTTGGGAATTCAGTGATTTACACTCTTACTGGAAAGCTATGCCAACAATTGTAGATTCCTGATACCGTCATATAAAAGACTCTCTACAGATAATAGTTTTTTAGTTTCATATATTCAGCTGTAAAAACTTGTATATTTATGTGATTTATAATACACTTTCATATCCAATAGAAAATATATAAATGTTTATTTCTTTCGCATAATAGTTATTTACTATATTTCATTGGGAAAAGACCCATAGTTCCATTTTAAAGCAATCTAGAAGATTACCCAGGAATAAATAATGTTTGATGAATCCCAATCATTGTGTTGCATTTTCCCCTCGTATCGCTATATGGCAAATCTTTGACAAATCAAAGACAGGAAATCTTAATACCCAAACTACAATATTTTTAAGGGAGGGAGAGAAAGAGAGAGAGAGAGAGTAAGGGAGGAAATCAAAACCGCACCAGTTCACTCAATAACAGACCTTATGATACAACGCGCACATACTAACCATTCAGGAACTACAATATTTTTTTTTAAGAGAGAGAGAGAGAGATGAGTTTAACGTTCACTCATTTCGGGACTAATATATGGTTCAATTTTATTTCAATAATTCGCATGCACGTAGGGGTCTTAAGCAGTGGGAGGAAACCGGAGGACCCGGAAAAAACCCACAAGGTTGGACTGGCTACCCTACTCCTTGTCATGTACAACTGGGGAATAGAAAACATACCAGTTCACTCAATAACAAACTTTATGATACAACGCCACGTGCTAACCATTTGGCCATCCAACCCCCACAATATTTTTAAACCTTTCACTTTCAGATAAGGTCAGATAGCTACCAATTATCAGTATGCATTTGTACAATAGAAATTAAACGTGACATTCTATACTAGTTGTTTTGTGTTTCAGTGAATGGTAATTGACAAATGAATGACGATTGTGTTTAAATATAGTATAATTGTTAGGTTGGGTTGTATGTATATTTAATAAACCTATTGTTACATGTATACATTCCATTCATTCTACAGTGAAAGACTCGCAGGAAATTGTAGGCTTGTCTGACGTCTATCATGAAAGACTTGAAGCTAATTGCAGGCTTGTGTGAAAGTCTTGAAATTAATTCTTGTCTGGGTAGCAATAACAAAACATCATATTTATAATTTATAGGAGATTTCCAATACAATGCATAACTGCACTGTATAGGGAGAGGGGAGAATGTCATATCTGCATGTTATTGATAAGATTGTGGTTATAGATATGGACGCACTATTGTATTTGTTAATAAAATATATTTATAATTTATAGGTGATTTCCAATAGAATGTGACATGAACAAAAAGGTGCATATAGGTTTCATGAATAGAAGGGGGAATATGTCTGATAAATAATTTGATTTCCAATAGAATCTGAAATGAACAAAAAGGTGCATATAGGTTTTTATGAATAGAAGGGGGAATATGTCTGATAAATAATCTGATTTCCAATAGAATATGACATGAACAAAAGGTACATATAGGTTTCATGAATGGGGGGGGGGGGAGATGTCTGATCAATAATCTGCCTGTCAACCATAAGATTGTGATTTTGGTCCTATGATTAGGTATAGATGTTTGCACTATTTTTATACTTTAAAGGGTGCATGGCTCTATTTTTCGAAACCTTAAAATAGATGAAAATGAGTTTAAAAACTCATAGTAATGTAATATGAATGTTATGTAAAGTGATTTAAATTCAATTTTTAAATCTTTTATTGTAAATTCAAATCAATATTTTGGGTGAAATACGAGTATATTACGCCCGATTAGTCCGTTCTACACAGTTTTTATTGTTATGATTTTATCTTTTACTTCTTCCTTGTCTTGTAGGATATGCTTTTCTTTGTTCTTTACAAATGGCAGTTTCAATCCCATGCTTATACATGATTGGTGTTAAAGGCTCAATACCACTCTTGTTGTAACTGAATAATATGTCCCAATCTTTATTCTGGTCAACAAATTGCACTATTTTACAATATTCCAATTAATTGATGATACAAATTTCATCTTAACACATCTAATTTATAAAATTGGAAAAATTCAACTCAGTGATTTGAAAAGCCTAACGTAAACCTTTTCAAATGTGACTTGGATTTAAAAATATATCGAACCCTCTGGACAAGTAAAATAGGATTTAATAGATAATTTACACAATAGGTAGGACACTTAAACATCTTGTACTTAGAATAAGGCTATTATTTATTTTCTGGAGCTGTCAAGCCAGCAAGAGTGTTATTGTCCCTTTAAGGGTAGACTGTATATTCTTAAAGGTTTTCTACAAGGTCTCCACGACTGAAGTTTCCTTTGTACAAATGAAAGAAAACTGAATTATGATTTGAGTTTTACATGTATCTGGCAAAACATCATATAGTGATGCACTAGTAATGGACATTTTGAATTTGGTGCCAGAACATGCCCGTGACAGGCTTGCCAACAACGTACAAAAACATGTCACAACTTGACTTACTACATGTAGCTACATGGGTTCAAAGCTAACCAGAGTCTATCGAGACTAGAATTCATTAACAAAATCTATGTAATAAATATGGCAAGTTGCACTTCATAATACTAAAAAGGTCACGCACACTACAAAATAACGAACAAATGGTCTTACACTATCTCGTAATTTCATATAATAATTCATTCATTGCCAATTTTCTATACAATATTACATGGCAATCATTCAGTATGATTATTCAGCAGGCGTTGTGAATTCTACACATATCAGTGCAATGATAATTAAAAACATGTATTCATGTATATGAAAATCCCACGATTATTTGCTGTGGATATAAATAGAGAGAAAAAAATAGCCGACTCACTGAATGCTGAATAATAATTCTGCCTACATACAATCAAAAACATTTTATTTCACTGACAGAAATGAAAAGACTACATATATTTCCTGTCAATATGAATAGAGGCAAAAAAGTTTTATTTACTGAAAGATAATTCTTCGAACATTAAAACGAACAAAAAAATTGCAACATCGGAGGATAAAAAATCCTGATTTACTTTCTGAAAGTTAATTCTTCGAACATCCTAGAAAAAATAGCTTATCAATTCAACTTAATTCTTTGTACAATAAATGAAAACCATTATAAAATGCAAGAAAAGCAAAAATGACTTACTTATAGTAAGTTAATACCTTCGTACTTAATCAAAAACATTACAAATTCCGCAAAAAAATGAAAAGACCATGATTAATAATAGTCATGAAAAAATGGCTTACTCAATTCAACTTAATTCTTTGTACATTAAATGAAAATGCGAGAAAAAACAAATTACTTACTTATAGAAAGTTAATTCCTTCAGACATTAAATCAAAACCATTATAATATCCGCAAAAAAGTGAAAAGACCATGATTACTTGCTGTGAATGTGCAGAGATAAAATAGTTTACTTACTAAACGGTATTTCTGCCTAAATGGCAGTCCAGAGAAAAATTCATCAGGCCTGAAACAGGCTTAATCCTGAGTCAAATCAAAATGGTCTATTAAGCTCTATACCAATACAAAATTTACCAAAAACACTCAACATTCATATGTCCTGTATTTCCACACAATAATTCCAGAAAAAAAAATGGAGCATACTTAGAAACAGACGTTTTAGAGGCTATCAAGAATGTTTATAAACAAAGTGTTTATTTATGGCATAAATCTTGAAAGCCGATACACAGAAAGTCCACGATCTGTACACAAGTTGAACAACCTGTTTATAAATCAAAACTGAATCCTGATTAAGAAAACGACCCGAGGAGGATCAATAGTCAAGTCAGTCGTACACAACAACGTACAGACGTGTAGAACCTCTCTTTCATAACATTCTTACATTTCTTGTAACTAGGTCACTTCTGGATCAATGAACGAAGGAACACAAAAACATTCAAATATTTCTATTTAGCTGGAAATTATATACACCGGGGGGTGGATACAAGGGGTGGGGGGTTGGGAGGTGCACACTGCTCAGCCCCACATTGAGTGTTTCGTGGTTTAATATTCATTTATGTCGAGTCATCAGTTTTTTGTAATTTATTTGCTATGTCACTACAGTATATAAAGTGTATTGATAATTAATTTTTTTTTAGCTATGAATAATGAACACAGAAGTGGATATAAAGAATGGGGGTGGGGGTGCACAACCCACTTGTACTGTTTCATGTTTAATATTCGTTGTGATTTATTTTTATCTGCTATTTCACAGTATAAACATTTCATTTTCTTTAGATATATACAGACACATGTACAAAAGATGCGGAGAGGCAGATACAAAGTGGGGAGAGGCAGATACAAAACATGCGGAGGGTGGGGAGAGGCAGATATAAAGAGTGGGGAGAGGCAGATACAAAGAGTGGGGAGAGGCAGATACAAAGAATGAGGAGAGACAGATACAAAAGATGCAGAGGGTGGGGAGAGGCAAATATAAAGAATGGGGAGAGGCAGATACAAAAGATGCAGAGGGTAGGGAGAGGCAGATATAAAGAATGGGGAGAGGCAGATACAAAAGATGCGGAGGGTGGGGAGAGGCAGATATAAAGGGTGGGAAGAGGCAGATACAAAGGGTGGGGAGGAGCAGATACAAAGAGTGGAGGTCCACATTCCACTTGCATTGTTCCCATTTCACTATGTAAATAAACATTCAAATATTTCTCAAAGATCTGAGGGGAAAGATTTGGGAGAGACCATCATCATGATAGAAAGTTGCAGTGTAGTGTAAAAATTGGAAAAAAAATAAATAGAACGAAATTCTAACCTAAGCCTATTTTTTTTTTCATTATATATGTACACCCATTGTGTACATTAAACTTATTCACAGTTGATCTCATATTTCAACATACTTCAATGTTAAAGCTACCCGGTACATGACATAAACTAAAGTGTCTTTTACATTTCTGGTGTTTGTCTAAAATACCAGTAGTTAAGTTGATGCAAAAAATATTCTGACCAACATCTTCAAATTTTGTAAGCGGACAAAATGGATTTGTCCATATCCTTGAGCTGAAATATGCCAATCAACTCAAATGTGAAAATATAATGTCATACTTTTTCAGGTCAGTGACACCTTGTGAGGAGTAGCGTGCACTCTTAACATGAATATAGAGAGAGGGAGAAAGAAATGGGGTAACCTGATCTATAAGTTTAATAGCATATAGGGAGGGGTCTTTAGCAGTGGGGGGGGGGGGAAACTGGAGGACCTGAATAAAACCCGGCAGGTTGGACCAGCAACCCTACTCCTCGTCACGTACAAGCAGGGAACCAAAACCATACCACTTTACTCCATGACAGACCTTGTGGATCTAACGTATACGGAAACCATTCAGTCACCCAACACCCCTTATCATGGATAAAGGAATCATTTCGTTCACAATTAGTTAATCAAGATCGTTTCCAAGGTATGTGCCTTCTCATACACCAAACCAATTGGTATCAAGTTTGAACTACTTAGTATCAAGTTTTCTAGAAAAGGTAAGCATATCCTGTAAACTACATGACACCAACCAAACACCTTTCTCGGCATCATTTATGCAACTTTTAAATAAAAACCTTGACCTGTAAATAATATTAGCCTAAAGATCTGACATAATAAAATATCCAACCTTATCACTGAATGACTATTGACTTATCTGTAATATGATAAGATGATAAACAAGAGATTAAAATTCTTCTTGGGAGGTTAAAAGGTTGAATGGTTAGAGCATGCGCGTTGTATCATAAGGTCTGTCATTGAGTCAACTGGCGTGTTTTCGATTCCCCAGTTGTATGTGACAAGGAGTAAGGGTTCAACCCCCATGGGTTTTCTCCGGGTCCTCCGGTTTCCTCTCACTGCTACAAAAGACCCCTACCCTACGCACTTCACAAATTATATCTACATTTGACAAAATAAACTTCTGACGTAAATAGGACTCAAAATCTGCAATAAAAATAGTAAAATTCAAACTGGTATTCATCATATGTTTAAACAGAATTTCTGTTTCTACCAGAAAAATTTCAACTTTTGACATTTATTTGAAAGTCAAATACACCTAAATTGACCCAGTATGGTATTTAAAAAGAACCATTTCTTATCAAAACCAAGACCAGCTTTGTTTGTTATTTTCTCAAAAGGATCTGTATTTAATACATGTTTGAAACAATAATTTGCTTAACGACTTAAATGTCTATAAAAGGTAGGGTACATTATTTTAAATAAAAAGGAAATGTCTATTTATACATTGTATGTGTACATGTACAAAAACAATACAAAACAATGTCCAACAAAATATATTTAAACTTCAAAGAAATTTTAAAACAATTTCATCTTATCTTATAGACATCAGTTTCTATTGTAATTAAAGGAAGCAAATTCTTGTTCTTCCTAGATTTATTTTAAATGAAACATGTAAAGTTATTAAAAGCAGTAGTCGTGAGGTCAGGGCACTTGAATTTTTTAATTGTTTCAATCAATGGCATTTAGTTATTGAACTGGAGTATACAGGTCACAATTCTATGGAATACAATTACTGCTTACTGCTTATTACTGAGCGATGTTTCGACTAGGCTTCTCTAGTCATTATCAAGCTTGATAATGACTAGAGAAGCCTAGTCGAAACTTCGTTCAGTAGTAAGCAGTAATTGTATTCCATAGAATTGTGACCTGTACATAGAAATTTTTGACTAGAATATCTTGTCATTGGCCAAAAATATCCATCTTATTTATAATGAATTAAATCTTTTCTAAATTTATTTTTCAAACTAGAGCACACAAAGTTCCAAACATTTGCCTTCCTAAATACAGATTAGTCATGAAATAAAAATAAATGACACAAACATGACTTCTTTTAATAGATTTTTTTATAGCATGGGTATTCCCTCACTAAATCAATGTTTTGAGAAGGATTTGAAGAAAAATTTTGACAAGATTAATTAGTTTGAATATGTTCTTAGTCCAAATATATACACAAATCCCCCAGTTTGTACGTGGGAAGCTATCTTTAATATGAATACACTCTCACTCTATGTAATTATGCTGTGGTAACAGTCGTAATGCCAGTGGCAAATGGATCTTAAAGTTGTCAAACTATCATCAATAAAATTGCTGCTCACTTTATTTTCAAGTCAGTGATAATAATAGTTCCAGAATTCAGGGGGAGATAATTTTGAATGATTATACGTGTCAGAGCTACCTGCAGGGCATAGCATGCTTATTTAGTCACAAAAATTGTCAGGATAGCTATTTAATATCATCCCATGACATTTGAGGTCATTCAGGTGAATTTTAATTTAATACATATTCTAAAGTCAGATTATAATAAAAGGCCTTTACTGTTCATTTCAGACTAACATAATTTACGGCATTATAATTTCAATAATTCCAATGCATGCATGGCTTTAGAAGTGGGAGGTAACCAGGCAGGGAGAGAGAGATAGAGATTGGGTTTAACTCCACTCGACACAAACTAGGTCATTTCGGGACTTACATATTGTTCAATTTTATTTCCATAATTCGCTTGCGCATAGGGGACTTTAACAGTGGTAGGACTTTAACAGAGGACACGGAGAAAACCCACGAGGTTTGACAGGCAACCCTACTCCTTGTCATGTACAACGGAAATGAAATGAAATGGGGTTTAATGTCCTACTGTTCTGCTCCTATACTGGGCTAATGAAGACGGGCATACGCCATACAGTGTGCTATGAGGGAAATTTTGCCCGGGCAGCGGCACTATCGCCTACTCTTATATCGAATTCCAACTGCCAAGGGATATTTTACGTGCATTCCAATGTATACACGGGACCTCGGTTTTCCGTCTTATCCGAAGGACGAGACAGCTGTCCTTGTCAGGCCCTCCGTTCTGCACCACTGACAAGGGGAAACCACGTTGGAAAATCCAGATGAACTTTCTCAGCTAACGCAGGCTCGAACACCCGACCTCCAGGCTAGCGAGCCAGCGTCTTAACCACCTAGCCATCGTGGCTCCCCACGTACAACGGAGAATCGAAACCATGCCAGTTGACTCAATGAGAGACTTTATGATACAGCGCGGACATGCTAACCATTCAGCTATCCAACCCCCCTAGGGAGGTAACGGGAATACCTGGAGAAACCCTAAAAGGTTAACCTGGTAAACCCAAGACCAAACCCATGACTTGCATAGGCAGCAGATAGATGTGATTTAAGCAGCCTATTCAATGTAGATCAAGATTATCCCCTGAGCTAAATGTTGGATTCTTTCTCGTTATTATTCCTGTCTTGTCTTTAATGTTTCATGTTATTGGCAAATACTGACAGTACCACAACTAAACATTGCTTGTCGACTATGGAGGATATATTGAAATGGGGTTAACAACTTTTTCTTCTGGACCAACCAAGCTAATGAAGACAAGCATACGTCATGTAGAAGAAAATCATGAAATAAACGGCGGTTCAACGTTCTACTGTTCTCTTCCATTCAGACTAATTAGCGAAGACGGAAATCAAGTCTTATTGACTACCTGTATACATGTATATAATTCAGGTTACCTGTAATTATTTACTTATCGGATCTATTTACATGCATCTTCTATATAATTAACATCAAGCTTAGTCCTATTATATATTTATTATAAATCACCTTACCTGAGGCCAAACCAATCTAAATAGTAAATACTCTCTTGAGTCTCTATGGGGAGCCACGGTGGCTAAGTGAGTAAGACACTAGCTTGCTAGACTGAAGGTCGTGGGTTCGCTCCTGGTGTTGGCCGAGAAAGAAAGTTCAATGCGATTTTCTGGCATGGTTTTCCCTTGGCAGTGGTGCAGAAAAGAAGCTCTGGCCTCGACAGCTGTCTAGTCATTCGGATGGAATGGAAACCGTGGTCTTGTATACACATTGGTGTACACGTAAATGATCCCTTAGCAGTTGGAATTTGATAAGAGTAGGCTGTAGCACTGCTGCCCTGACAAAATTTCCCTCATAGTATAGCATAGTTTTTCTGTATGGCGTATGCCCTACTTCATTAGCCCAGTTGGAACAGATCAGTAGGATGTTAAACCCCATTTCATTTTTTTTTCTCTTGAGTCTTGCCTTGCGGGAATTGTTTTGTTTAAAACATCAAAATTTGGAAGCATGAGTTTTTGACAATAGCAACCAATTGTTTGTGTTTAATTAGCATTTTTTATTTATTCTTTAATCTTTCAGGTATTCCTGAAGAACTAAAATTCAGATATATGTATATATATATATATATATATATACACACAGACCTTTTCACAATATTCAGCCCCCTCTACCTACAGACAATATAAATAAGTTGTTGGGTAAAATCTCTACAAGGGCCTCGTTTAAATCTGATTGAATCCAAGATGTCTACCGTTGATATTTGGGGTTTTATTTTCAATATTTAATATTGAGTGAAAAATTAGTTATTGCCTGAAAGATGGAAATAATGATCTGAGGCTTTAAAGAGAGAGAGAAATGGGGTTTAACTTCCACTCGACACAAACTAGGTCATTTTGGGACCAACATATGGTTTAATTTTATTTACATATTCTCTTGCGCGTAGGGGTCTTTAGCAGTGGGAGGAAACCGGAGGACCTGGAAAAAACCCATGAGGTTGGACAGGCGACCCTACTCCTTGTCACGTACAACCGGGGATTCGAAACCACGCCAGCTGATGCTTTAAAATTTCTGTACCAAACATAATATTATCTTGCAGAACCATTTGTTTTCCTAACACAGTTTACCATATATCAACGTCTTGAGTTTCAAGCAATAAAAGTTTATTAGCCTCATCTTATACATGTAGATACAGGCAAAACGACACAAGTTATCCAGTTCATATAAGCCCTGTGACATGAACACTTAAGTCATAATAAGATAATGTCATAATACAATGACAAATCTCCAGGTACCTGGCTTAACGAGAACAGCCAGAACACATAGGTGTGCTAAGTACCTCTAATCTCTTTATTACCATTGAAAGAGAAAGTCAAGTGAAATGTCACAGAGTAAAGAATATTATTATGTCACACACAAAGAGAAGAAACACCTGATTTAGTCACATACCTGTAAATTATCGGCTGACACACAGGTAGACTATAATGATGACAGATATAATGATGAGTCATCAATATGACAGGTAGATTAAAGAATTTCTATCATCATTTTTATTTATTGATTAATTTACCTCCTTTCTCGTCAATAGATTAATGTTTATACAATATTACCCTAAATTCTCTAAAAGTCTGTTATGTTTCTTGCTATTTTGCAACAGTATAAAATAAATTATCTTTTTAAATTCATATATTACTATAACCCCGTCCCCCCCCCCCCCAAATCCTATATGTCTTCAATTTCTGTCTTTTTTACTCGACATGTACATTGTACATGTAACTGACTTAATCGACATGTACAAGATAAATCCAAATTTTTCTATTTTACAAACTGTCTAGTTTAAATTTTATCACTATACCAATGAACCCCCTTCCTTGTCCCTGTCCCCACCTTTCTACTTCAGGACCAGGTCTTCAATTTTTGCACCAAGCAAGTCTTGTAACTGACATAACTATACATGACAGATCATAATCCTTGGTTGGTTTCGTTTTTTGACTTATTTAACTCCCAAATGCCCCCATTACAACTTCTTTAAAGCTACTGATCGCCATTTGCAAGTTTGAGATAATATTTAATTTTCCATGCAGAGGATGAAAAATATTGAACAGAAACGAATCATCTTATGACTGATCTGGCACGATATATCATTGAATCTATATGTATCGCGATAAACCATCTCCTGATGAATCAATGTATTGCGATTCTTTTTTAAGTTTTTTTTTTTTTGCTGCTTCAGTAAGTAACCTGTCACTCTTAATTATCTACATCACACAATATCAATAGGTACACAAACACTCTTAAATTGTTCTGGTCCTTATTTTGATCCACAACAATATCGTGATATAAAACAACTTTTATTTCTTCGACATCAGCAGGACTGAAAACATTAATCATTCATTTATCCTGTTGTTTTCTTGGTAAATATAGACCTGGTTATAAAGCGTGATACAAATCATATATCGTAGCACCTGAATCATAATACGTTTTGTATCGTGACAGCAGTGGCAATACCCAGCACCACCACCGGTATATATCCCTGTTACATATTCAACTTTCATAATATTATTGTTCGCACAGGTTTCAAAATCCAGGCCTGGAAATAACGGTTTTAGATGTACCTGACAAAATGTCAGGCACTAATGAAATAGTATCTGACATTTTCAACTTAGTGTCGGACATGTATTAATAATATCAATAAAAAAGACAAATCGGTGATGGACAAAATGACAGGCACCATTGGTTTTTACCCTGACAAAGCCTGAATCTGTGTCTGACATTGTATGTGACAGGTGCCTTATTTCCAGGCTTGCAAATGACGAACCACAGCCATGATATACGTCTATAGAAACTTGCAATTGTTTTTATTTAACAAAGATCCTTTTAAAATATATGAAACATTTGATTCACTACATCTACATTTAGCCAGTTTATCAAAAAAGAAATCATAACTCGTTTACATAGTTGATCATCAATTTTCTTAATAGTCAAACCACAGATATTCATCAGCCCAATACCCCCCCACCCCATATAAATCCCCCCAGACATACAATTGTAAGAAGGTTATTAAGTCACTCGGGGGGTTGGATGGCTGAATGGTTAGCGTGTGCACGCTGTATCACAAAGTCTGTCATCGAGTCAACTGGTATGGTTTCGAATCCCTGGTTGTACGCGACAAGGCGTAGGGTCGCCTGTCTAACCTCGTGGGTTTTATCCGGGACCTCCGGTTTCCTCTCAATGCTAAAGACCCCTACCCGAAAGCGAATTATTGAAATAAAATTAAACCATATGTTAGTCCCGAAATGACCTAGTTTGTGTGGAGTGGACTTAAACTCTCTCTCTCTCTCTCTCTCTCTCCAAACTTCTTGTAATGTAAATTGGGTTAGATTCAATTTTATTAATCATCAAAACACAGAGATTCACAAGCCCAATGTCCCGGTCCCCAATAAATACCCCGGACATACTAAGTGTGAAAAGGTTATTAAGTTACTCCCTTATAAACAACATATGAAGTAAATTCGGTTAAATTCAATTTTATTGTATACATAATTCATTAAGAAATGGTTGACCTAAATTTGTAACTATTAAATACAGGTGTGCCTAGACCAATATCTAGTAGATATTATTAATAATGTCTGACTACCTGAATATCTATGCTATACAATATCATATACAATCTAGGCTGGGAATAATATAGACTCAACATTCCTAGATCTAGACACAATTTATTCAATCTATTTAGAAAGAATGTGTATTTATAATCAGTTGACAAGTATATATCACAACAAGATCAGGTCATTCAAGGGGAATTGGGATGTTTGAGTGGTCTAGAGTGTCGCGCTTTGAGCTCTAACAAGATAACTTGCGACATCACCAACGATGGAAGCTCTAGCAAGACAACTTATGATATCACCATTGCTGGAAGCTCTAGCAAGACAACTTTCCATATCACCATCAGTGGAAACTCTAGCAAGACAACTTGCCATATCACCATCGGTGGAAGTTCTAGCAAGACAACTTGCCATATCACCATCAGTGGAAACTCTAGCAAGACAACTTGCCATATCACCATTGCTGGAAGCTCTAGCAAGACAACTTATGATATCACCATTGGTGGAAGCTCTTGCAAGACAACTTGCCATATCACCATCGGTGGAAGTGGACGTTGAACACTAATAGAAGAAGGAGGTCATATGTACAAGAGGAGATCAAACATTAAACAAGAAATGATAAATTACGATCTTTTATTAAATTGTTTAAGCGACATTCTCTGCTTGATAAAGACAAGAACACTTGTCAAAAAGTCACCAGAAATAAACTTTTAAGTAATTTGTATTCCATATAATTGTGTCATATGTTTAAGAGAGAGAGAGAGAAATAGGGTTTAACGTCCACTCGACACAAACTAGGTCATTTCGGGACTAACATATGGTTTAATTTTATTTACATAATTCGCTTGCGCGTAGGGGTCTTTAGCAGTGGGAGGAAACCGGAGGACCCGGAGAAAACCCATGAGGCTGGACAGGCGACCCTACTCCTTGCCACGTACAACCGGGGATTCGAAACCACGCCAGTCGACTCAATGACAGACTTCATGATACAGCGCGCGCACGCTAACCATTCAGCCATCCAACCCCCCCATATGTTTAAGTTATCATTGATTACGCTACTAGTGTAACTAAACTATATCAGTAAATATTCAGTGTTTTGGTGTTCATCAATATTTGGACAGCAGAGAAGACTGTACGAGCCTTCCATGACAAGTCAAATTGTTTCCAATTCTAGTAATTCTATTTTAGTAGATCGTTGTAACAAGTAGGTCTACTATAAGTAGTGCACCTGTAACCATATGCCTACAGACCAACGGTTTTTACTATTATTACTCTTAGTTCTTTATTCGTATCAAATACATAATCTATAATAAAAACATTTCTGTTAAATTTTCCAGCCCTTATAAGTTGTGAGCCCTGTCAAACCACAAAGATTTGCACCGCCCTAGGGCCAGCACTCTGACTATTTCAAAAGTTATTTACCCAAAAATATTATGCCAACAAATTCAATAGCTTGATTAATAAGAACTGATAACCACTTAAAGGTGACATTGTAAATGTGAACTAAGAGTCCCCATTAATTTTTTCTACGTCTAATTGTCGAATTGTCGATTACCCGTATGTACTCCACATGTACAAGTACATATGTAGGTAATATCTATATAGGCCATTGACATTACTGACAAATTAAATTTATAAAAATTCTTTTAATTCTTTAAAAGTTTGTTACTTGTAGCCTGAAATCATCTATAAAGTTTGTGAAGACAATAAATCCATTTAAAATACTGCGTAAATGTATATCATCAATATTTTATAATATAAATTATGTTATCTAGTTTCACACATTACAACTATCTTCATCAATATTTCATTCATGACTGATAAAAACCAGAAAACATTTAATAAATACAAATTTTTATGAAACAACAAATAAACATTACAGCATCAAATTTTTGTCTCCTTAAAAGTGTTAACCCCCCCCCCCCCCCAAATCATTGATTATAAGTGAAATAATTAAGGTTAAAACTTATAGAATTAAAAACTAAGAATGAAACAATAAAAAAACTTACTTGGATCTTCGATTTCTCTCCATTTTAATTTTTTTAGATAATCCGAAAGTTATACGAAACAAGAATAAATCAAATCAATTATTCAAAGCACTTCACGAAAAACACCCTAAAATAAAGGTGAACCAAGATGGCTGCCTTAGTCAGCTCAATAACCCGAATAAGTAGATAAGGTTTTTGTTTGAAGAGAAGGTTTTCACTAAACCAGCTTCTTGAGTTGTCCAGGTAAACTGTAGTGTCAGTCAACTGAGTCACAAACTTTCTACTACTGCATCTATGACTAGGTAGGCCAAACAAAATAATAATCAATGTCAACAAGCCACAACAAACATTAATCACGCTAACTTTTAAGGTGTGTGTGCGTAGCAGCAAACTACAACCAACCACAGAGGACAGGCCTGACAAGTCACTCTTAATTGTCCTAAACCACTGACTGAATTACTCCACACTGTATGTGCCCCCTAGTAGACCACACTAAAGTCAAGGTGGAAAGCTTCACAGAAAAGACACACCCCTTTGATAAGAAGTAGGGGTATATAAATGTATATCACATCCAAACACAAGACAAGTCTTATCTCAGAATATAACACCAGTCTGGACTGGCTAAAACATTGACCTCTTCCTTTACAATTAAAAGAAGACAATCCATTGGCCCAGAACCAAGTTTTATCTAACCACAAGGGTATTTGTTAGCTAGGAGACCCCTCGTTTTTTAATCTGCAGGCTAGAGGAGGCTATTGTTCTGGGTCAAGCTTGGTTTGGCACACACTGCTAGCTAAATCACACACTATGGTTTGACGGTCACAAATTCCTCACATACCTTAACAACACAACTGTACATTTATAAATGTTTCACATATTCTAATTAGAATAATTGGCAAATTATTTTTTTTTGCGTAACAACGCTGACATTATTTAACAACAAGTTAGTGTTTGTTTATAACCGTCTTAAAATCGAGTGAAGTGTGTGCCTGAAACAAAATATATAAATCATGGGGCCTCATGTATAGTCATGTTTATCATTGGATGTCTCTCTGTATGAGCTTACAGCTGATATAAACCATGTCAACTCCAGTGACAGGAAAAAAAAGCCTGAGGGGAAAGGTATTCGAGGAGTGGGCTGTGACAAAATTGGCAGTTTTACTACACAGTGCAAGAATGAAGGATGTTTTAATTACAGAATCAGTAACTAATCATTGAAAAAAGGTATATTATTTTTTTTTTTTAAATTCTAGCCTTTTGCATATTTGGAAAATTTATCTAAGAAAATAATAAACGACCACCTGAGTCACATAATACAGAAATGCTGACTAATACAAATGGGTTGTGTCTTATTATGGTGACCTGGACCAACTGCTGGCTTACTAAGCCATATAATTTCCTTAAATCACCTATAATTAATAAAAACAATTAGCTTATCAACCACAATGACTGAATGTCAAAAAGTACGTTATACGTAATCTTTAAAAATACCGGAAATCAATTACTTCTTGTTTACTTTATTTGTGCGCATAAATGAACGAGAATTTCTGCATATAAATAAACAAGACATCTTTAACTTAATTATTTTTAGAACTCTCTTTTAATTTCCATGTCAATTATACTAACAAGGCTATGTTTGTTAACGCCCATGTAGACCATAACAGATACAGAAAAAGTGTGGTTAGCCAAACTTCCTAATACATGAGTATATCGAACACTTGCATTCATGAGCCAATATTTATTTACTGTCACATAGACTAATGAAATCCTACTATATTGCAAAAGAGGATCACAGCTGAGCGTTGCTACCAGATGTGTTGCAACTTTCACTAATAAGGCCATACAAAAAAAAATAATACGATTTAAACAGAAAATGTTTTAAGAGTTACTTCCCTTTACTGTGGGAATATATGACATGTGACATGACATAATTAATGAGAATGTTTTTATTTCTTATTTTTGAAAAATAAAATCGCGTCCCTTATAAATGTGATGCAAAGGTACTGTATCCGAGAACCAGAATCGGAGACTAAAAAAAGTTCCAAATGTTTGCAATATCTATTAAATTCACACCATTGACATTATTTGCACTCCATTTAATAATAAATAGATAAGTGAAGAACTGCTGGTCCAATGGTTAAGAAAATTGAACTGTGCACTATCTGAACTTGTTGGAGAATCCCTATAAGATATGTTACACTCAAATTAACAGTTAATTAAACATGAATAATCTAATTACTAACAGATAGGCAAGGTAATTATTATTTGATACAGATGTGTAAATTTGTCTTTTGCAACTGAACAAACAAATCACTACAGCAGTACAAGTACAATTAACACCATATCCAAGAAAGTGTTTACGGTTTTAAAAAGATTTAAATGTGTGAAATAGCTTAACGTCAGCTTAAAGATGTATTATGTAAGATTTAGATAAAGAGCTGGCCATCCTTGCTACATGTATAATAGTTCCTAAATTCAAAATTAATATATTGAAAATATCATCCAAATTCCTTTATTCTGAGAAACGTTATCACTGTTTGAAGTTTTGAGTCAACTTTTGGCATACACTGTTTATTATCGTAGAAATGTTACTTGTTAATCAAGATTTAAATTAAATCATTAAATGGTGATCATATTTCATTCCGTTCACCTCTGCATCTTCCGATGGTTTAAAGGGTTGATTATAGGCTTGCCATGTGAATAAATGACAAAATAATAATTTATATATATTATATATAACATTTAAAGCCAAATTAAAAACCTACAATAGGCAGATTTAGCTCTTGAATAATGTATATCTTTAAATGATTAATTGCTTATTGTATGCAGCTCTGATGTGAATGTATCAAATGAAACTAACTTATTAAAGTCTCTGATTGTCATTGGAGGGTTTTATAATCCCTTAAAAGTTAAATCTCAAAAGGGAACATCGGTCCGAAATTTCAATTGTTTCATATTAAAGAAAGATTGATGAACTGAAAATATGTCTCAACATTCGGCATTCTTAATTAAATGTTAAAGATACATTATGGAAGATTAGATAAAGAGCTGGCAGTTTTCACTATAATAATTAAAAACTAGATACTGTAAAGAAAATATGCTGAAAATTTCAGTCAAATTGCTTTACTCTAAGCTGGGAAAACCTTATTTTAAAATCACTTTAGCCTTGATTGTCATTTTTACCGATTATCCATTTTTGCTGTTAATCATCAATGGGCGTTGAACCGCAGATCGGACAGATAAGATGGCATTGAGAGTTGATTATGGTCTTTTCATGTTAATACGTGTACATGTCTAATTAATAATTCAAATAACATTTCAGATCTAAAGAAAGACCTACAATAGGCAGATTTACCTCTTGCATAATGTATGTTTAAAGTAGCTAAGTCTCTAACTCAATATCATCCAAAGTCTTACACGTTGAAAATACGAATTATTTGTCAATTCAAATCAACGTTGATGTTGTGATCTTACCAGGAAAAGGCAGGCTTCTGATATCCAATATTTAAGACAAAATAAACATTTTATCATTGGTACACGAATCATGTACCATAGTGCGTTTTAGCATCATTTGCAACAAGTGACCAGAAAGAGCGAGGCTAGACATACTCAATTAGTGAATTACTCATGTCAAACGGTGACGCCATATCTTATCTGGAAAGCATGAGCAATAGACTGAAATTTCTATTCGGTTGAGACTCATGCCGTATCTCGCTGGACATAATTGATTTGAAATTAGAGTCAACGGAAACAATTGAATGTAAATCAGTTTCTATACAATCAGATTACATTATTATATGCGTTGCGACCCATGTCAACTTCAAGGTCCCAAATATTAGCGATTTAGCTCCTTTAAATAATCAATTTTTAGTACATTTCAGTGTGGATTAAGATTAATCTATGAACAATATGATAGTTTTACAATAATTTGATGAACTGAAAATATATCTTAACATTCTGTATCCTTCTTAATTAAACATTAAATAATTATAAAATTTATATAAGAGAGAGAGAGAGAGAGAGAGAGAGAGAGAGATTAGGGTTTAATGTCCACTAAACATAACTAGGTAATTCAGGGACTAACAGGGTCATTTAAAACCTTTATTTTATTTAACTGCTTGTCCTGAGTTAACTGGAGAACTCATAGAAAATACACAAGATTAGATTGCAGTCAAAGAAATTAAGATTTTTCTACTAAAGCCCCTACCCATTGCCATATATAAATAGTAATGAATTGAACAGAATATAAACACAACCCAATGTTGTTCTTCTTTACCCTATTTATGGAATACATGTAATTTACAAAAACTAATGTGACTGCATCAGAAAAGAAGTAATATTTTGAGTGGCACATCAAAGAACATCAAAGGGCTATCAAATATCAATATGGAGGTATATAAAATTCCAGCAGTCTAGCTCCATTGATCACAAAGATATGAATTCCCTGAAGATTAGAAATCAAAAACAATAATAGAATACAGAATTGGCTTTAATCATAACGATAATACTAAAAAATGTCAGTGACAAACGCTGCTGATCACCATTTGCATTTTTTGGATAGGCCTAATATCTAATTGTTCATGGCTTGATCATGCCAAGATGTATTCAAATTGATTATTTAACATTTAATGAAGACAACTAAACCAAAATATCAATGGGAGATAACCTCCTGGCTTGGATTCTCTCAGATGGACACAGATCACCAAATATTCCTACGCCGTCACCCACGAAACAAGGGCCAAAGCTATTTTTAGTCTTCCTCTCCCTTTTCCTTTTTCCCCCTTTTGCATGGCGATTTTTGTTGACTTTTTGGTGTAGAATTGAGGAAAAGGGTTTGAAAATACATTTTCTGCCAGGTTTTGGTGAATATTCATAATTTTGATGCGGAAGGATACAAGAGTTGAGAGGTTGGTTACGTAGAAATGTAGGGCCTGAAATTGCATGTTTACTTGTCTCTACTTCCAGCTTGTGTATCTCAAGTTTTTCATGAAGAACCTCATACGTGCTTTTGGGCAAGTGGTTGCCACATGTTGCTCCATCTGTGGTAGAAAGCGTTCTACCCAACGAAAATTTGGGGAAAAGTTAGAGCCGGTCTAAGATACGAGAATTAACATTGGAGTCAATGGGAAATCTTTAGTGATCTGTGTCCTGTCTGTGTGTGATAAGGCTGTCACTGATATGCCTTAGTTTTGAAAATATGAAGATTAAATTCTCAGAAAATATGAATAAAATAGTTTGGCTACAGAAAAACTAAAAAAAGTTAATTAAAAAAAAAAAATCAAAGTTTTGAAGAAAAATTGTGATTTTACTGCAAATTTCTCAATTTTCAATTTTTATTGAATTTTTAACAGTAAGTAAAATATTCTAATGCCCAATGTTGGCTTATTCAGTCTCAGAAAGCACAGATAAAATGAACAGTATTGAAATTTCACCAAATTTTGTCTAAAAATCAGGAATATTCACAAAAAATCTTGAGATTCCCCCCATTTGGATGTAGAAATTAATATTTTCATGACTACTAAAATGAGTCAAAATGTCTAAAAATGCCCATATTTTCTTTGCTAATATAACTTAGATGGGATCTACATGTTTGTCAGGTTTAGAAATAGCTCCAGCTTTCCTACAGAAAATTGAAAATTGGTAACACTGAGTTAATAATGTACAGCAGATGGGTTTGTACAAAATGTTCAAAACAGGGGTTGGCTCAATTTTGCCACTATTTTACCCAGAATAAGCATTTTTTTCTTCTTTGAAACATTAAATTCTTGCATTTCCTTCATGTAGGAAGCAATATCCCAGCCTTTCTAGACATTTTTTACTCCATCATTCTGTTTAGAGAGGCAATAAATGCCCCACCCCACCCTTTTCTATTAATGTGTTTTGAGGGATTTAAATGCACCTGTGTTGACATGTAAATGATCTTAATTGGAATTTGTGGTTGAATTACAGCTAAGAATGTTATTTTTCACCCAAAAATATTTTTTTTGTGCATTTCAAGGATTTCTAACCCTTATTTGTTCAGAGTCAAACGTAGAACCCTGAGGCATTTCAGGCCAATGAGACCAGACCCAGATATAAAACTGGTGTAGATGTGTAAATGTCAGTTTAATGTTCAATATTTTCTTATCAAAATCCAGCATTTGTGGTGTTTGCTGCATTCATGTTGCCTATAAAACAATAAAATGTTAATTTTTCTCCTTTTCAGGCCTCTTTTTATGTTGTCAAGTCTGTCATGACTACTTTTTTGACTTCATTTTTTCAGGAAATTAATGTAAAGTTCCAGACATCTTGCTTCAGCACAAGGATTGCAATACAAATTTGTAACATGCCTCTGAGGTTTGAGATGTTGGAAACATTGAAATATTCCCAAATTTGTGAAAATTGTGTATTCTGTGACCCTTCTGTTAGAGAGGGGTGATCATAGACCAAATATGGCATTTTTTTCATTCATCAAGGACTATTTTTAACCATAATTCATATTTATTGCACCTATTTTAGTTTATATGTGCATATGTTAGCCAGGGATGGTAAAACATAGCTGTTAGACAGATTCCTTTGGTAATGTAAGTTCTGCAACCATAGATTAGATTAATTCAATCAGTGGCATGTTCAGGGGGTAGGCATACATGTTTCAGTATAGATCTCTAATATTACAATCATTGCAACTGGTTTGCATTTTTTCTGTTTGCATATTGTCCACAGATTCTAAAAATATATTTCTTGTCCGTCCGGATATTTAAAAAAGTGGAAAATTATTGGTATTTTGAGAGATGCTACATGTAAATTTTGTACATTTTTCATCACATGGCAGTAAAAAATTATATTTTTGAAAAAAATTCCAAATTATGAGTGTTTTGTATGTAGTTTCTTTGTTACTTGTCTAATTTTTTCACAGAACTCAGATACTGCCTTTAATAAGAAAGATTTTTAAATTTTAGCACAAAAGGCCTATGGACCTGAGATGCACCAGTGTACATAAAGCAGCATGTGTACTTAAAGGGCCATCATTTTTACAGTTATTCTTTGATTTTGATTTTCTTTCACCGGCATGTTGCCAGAACACATGGGAAGGAAATAAAAAAGGCCTTTTGGTGATCCCTGAAGTTTCACCCCTATATAGGACACAGATCACCAAATATTCCTACGCCGTCACCCACGAAACAAGGGCCAAAGCTATTTTTAGTCTTCCTCTCCCTTTTCCTTTTTCCCCCTTTTGCATGGCGATTTTTGTTGACTTTTTGGTGTAGAATTGAGGAAAAGGGTTTGAAAATACATTTTCTGCCAGGTTTTGGTGAATATTCATAATTTTGATGCGGAAGGATACAAGAGTTGAGAGGTTGGTTACGTAGAAATGTAGGGCCTGAAATTGCATGTTTACTTGTCTCTACTTCCAGCTTGTGTATCTCAAGTTTTTCATGAAGAACCTCATACGTGCTTTTGGGCAAGTGGTTGCCACATGTTGCTCCATCTGTGGTAGAAAGCGTTCTACCCAACGAAAATTTGGGGAAAAGTTAGAGCCGGTCTAAGATACGAGAATTAACATTGGAGTCAATGGGAAATCTTTAGTGATCTGTGTCCAGATCTAAAATAGGTCCATCAATGGATTTTACCAAACTCTTCTAACTTATGGATGGTGCTGGTTTGTTTACATATTTTTAACCAAATTTGGAAATAAGCCACCTATCAGATACATTGCCAGACATGGAATGAGATTTTGTCAGACACAGGATGGAACTCTTGTGCCAGATTTGTCTTTTATCTGCGTCTTTATTGATGCCTTTAATACATGTACATGTCCAGCACAAAGTTAGAAATGTCAGGTTCTAGCTGGCCGGTCATCTTTGGCTTGTGGTCGTGGTTTAACTTTGATCACTGGTGTAAGCATATGTGGCTTCTCAACATTGTGGGTTTACTTCTGGTGCTCTACAGAAAAGACCAATGTGCGTGTGCTAAGGAGACTTAGCCTCGCTTTCCCATTTTTAAATTAAATTTTTAAATGGTGAACCGTTCTAATCTAGTTAAAATCTTGAGTATACGATGCCATCGATAGTTGATTATGGTCTTGTTTTGTTAATAAATGTCTAATTAATAGTTTATATAACATTTCAGTCCTAAAGAAATACATGCAATAGGTAGATTTAGCTGTTGCATTTAAATGCCTGTTTAAGGATATTTCTGTGAAGTGGAAGTTGACGTTAAAACTAGTTCCTGACATTTTGTCAGGTACAACTATAATTATTATTTCTAGGCCTGCTTCTAATAGACAATGAATTTTTTTAATAAACCTCTACCCATAATGTCATAACTAGACTTGATGTATGTATAGAAATGATACAAGATTACATAATATTAATCAATCTTTCAACTGTGAAATCATGTCAATTACAGACTGGCAATAACAATATTAGTTGTCCATATAACTCCCAAAAAGTCATACCTGGCCCCAAGTTCACAAAGCATTCTCAGACTTAGGTTAAGAATTTACTCAAAATTGTTCACCTTATTTAAATAAAATTAAAATATAGCTCCACATAAAACTGTTGTTGTTTTAATGTATCAAATGAAATACATCAATAAGAAACTATGTATAAATTTTTGTTTTACTGGATTAAAGATATTTCTCATAAAAAGTGATTGAAAGTTGAGTAAATTCTTAACTTAAGTTTAAGTCTGAGAATGCTTTGTGAACTTGGGACCTGAACTTAAAATGATTAGAGTGGATAAAAACAAAACAAATAATTCCTTGGTCATTGGCTTACTCCTCTTTGTTATTATTTTGCTGACAGACGACTTTTAATGCTATTCAATAACTGTAGGCTTTCAAATACCAATAGTGCATATCAGAAAAAGGCAAAACTCACAATACATATATACTGGTACTTGTAACTGACCTTCCACTTTCCAGTTACACAATGTCTGTCAGTCAGAAATGTGATATTTTTAGGAATCTCTAACTTTTACTTACAATTGACAATCAGATCTGTAAAGATGCATTACTGTACCAAATATAAAGACCTGGGGACTGTTTCACAAAGTTTTAACTAAGACAAAATCAAAGTTTTAGTAATTTGATTGGATAATATTAGACTGATTTTAGTGCTTAGCCAATCAAAATTGAAGTATCTACTAAAATTTGGATTCTATCTTTAGTTAATATTTCGAGACAGAGGGCCCTGACTGTTCTTGCTATAATACTTTCAAAAATCAATCATTAAAAATGAACATAATGAAAATTTCATTCAAATTATTTTATTCTGGGCAGAGTTATGACTGTTTGAAGGAGTAGCATAGATCATTTATTATGGTAGAAACGGTACTTTTCAACCAAGACTATTGTTAAATTTGAAATCTTGTGGGTGTTCATATCCATTTAAATCTAGACTATACAATAGTCTAGTGAGTTGATTATAGGCTTGTCATGTGAAAGAATGTCTTAAATTATAATTTAATAATATTTGATGCCCAAGAAAGACTTGTTAATAGGCAGATTTAGCTCTTATAATGCATCTTTAAAAAAAATCTTTAAAATTAGTTCAGATTTTATTAAATGAGAAAAGAACTATGTACAATATCTCTATTTAGATCTCCAAATATACCTCACAGAAAGTGATGTCCATTACTACATACAAATGACAGGACGAAACCATTCAGAAATAGATTGGATAAACTATCGAGATTTATGTGCAATGAGGACATTTCTAGTTCGGCTTTCACATCCAGATATAAACTACACAGCTTAAGATAAAATTACCAATTTAGATACTAGCTCCCATCATAATTGGTTGGCCTGAGATGTCATATTTGATATTTACACAGAATCTCCGATCTTCTCATATTCACCCTTTAGATCAATGGCACAGTTTCTATTTTTTTTTCTTTTTATCTTATT
Organism: Patella vulgata; assembly: GCF_932274485.2. NCBI lineage: Eukaryota > Metazoa > Mollusca > Gastropoda > Patellidae > Patella > Patella vulgata. The sequence goes on from NC_065883.2 coordinate 11,896,967, forward strand.
CACAGAGGATATCTCTAAAAATATCTCTCTCTTTATTCAACATAAAAAGACAGGTTGCCAGGCAATGCAACATGCCTTCACCAATATTTTTTATTCAAACTTTCTTACAAAATCTGGGGAGAAAAAAAGAAGGGTATAGACGATATCATTTGTATTTGAATGTCTACTTCTCACCCTCTTTTTTGATCTTCAAATAAACGAAATGAAATTGGGTATAACGTCACATGTTACTGTTCTGCTTCCGTTCTTGGCCGAGAAAGTTCATCAGGATTTTTCGGCGTGGTTTCACCCTCTCAGTGGTTCAGGATGGAGGATCCGACAAGGGCAGCTGTCTAGTTGTTCGGATGGGACAAAAACCAAGGTCCTGTGTACACAATGGCGTGCTCATAAAAGATCCCTTAGAATTCAATATATTATAAGAGTAGGCTGTGACGCCGCTGTCCAGGCAAATTTTCCCTCATAGCACACTATGAGAGCACCCCATCAATTTGTGACTACTGTTTTTAGTGCATATTTTAGGTCTGTGACTACCGTTTTTAGTACATATTTTAGGTCTATGACTCCTTGTAGGAATAAGCTTACTGCTAAATATGCCATTACTGATTATCTGCTCTCAGAGCAATGCTCTGTATTCATGTAGGGGGAATGGGTGGCCGAATGGTTTAATGTGTGCATGTTAGATCACAAGGTCTATCAAGTACATGTAGCATGGTTTCGATTCCCCACTTGTACATGACAAGGAGTAGGGTTACCTGTCAGTGTCCAACAGCGTGGGTTTCCTCCCACAGTTAGGCCATAGACATCAATCAAGTGAATTATTTCAAAATAAATTCTAACCATCATATTAATTGATGAAAAGACTTATATTGTGTTTTCATTTATGTCAAATTGAGTATGGCATACTTGTGCAGAGCCATAATTGAAGTGAATACATAAATATCGAACTTTGCTGTATAAATAATTTTAGTATTTTAATATAATATTTATACACATTTTCCTCGATAACTTAAGTTCCAAATCGATCTGTAATTCCACGACTAAGAACTATTCCAAGACAGCTAAATCATAAATTTTATTCACAGAAATTTATAAAAATGTGTAGGCCTACATGTATAGGTCTAGACTACATTTTTCTTATGGATAAATTCCTAATTTCATAACAAATAATGTGGTTCATTATTTCATTCCATATGTGTAACCTAAACAATATTTGATTTTCACTCGAGACAATAATCTGATATTTTCATTACCAAAGCATCCAGTCGTTTCGAAGATGTTAGTTTGTGTGTTAAAATGGATGACATAAGCAAGGAGAATGGAATTTATTGTATGTTATCGCGTTCCCACACGTGTAGATCGAATGTTTCGTCAACAATTTCTCAAATCGACATGCGTAGCGTGTGATAAGTCGGCCATTTTTAGGCTATTCGGCTTCCGTAATTTCCTACCGTTTTAAGTAACCAAGGTATGGTTGTTCCACTTCAGTAAACACAGACAACGCTAGACCTAATATGATTTAAGTACTTACCTGCTATGTATGTAAACTGAAGGCTAATAAATCTCCGATTAGTGAGTGAACAGTATCGGAATCGATGTGTCATTTGATCATGTTAGAAGCTGAAGTCAGTTAGTGCATGGCATGCATCATATTTCACACTGTAATATCTTCGTAACAGATGCAAAATAAAGTACTGCTGTTTCTTAAATTATAAAACTAATATCCAAGATCTGGGGTCGACATTCAATGAATTAATACATGTGGCGATTAGCAGATATTGACATTTCCACAGACCAGTCGCTTCGTAATCATACGTTATCGGCTCAAAGGTACACTCCCGTGACTTCCTGTATGCGCATGTGCAATACCTTGAGAAGAAGCCACAGGCACAGATGCCCCGCCTTCAATTCTGAGACTGGTTCCAAAAAGCATCGGAATTGGTAAAAAGTTAGACTTGCACAGTTCTTAATCACGATTTTCATTTCGTGTAAATTGGCTTGTTTGTTTATTATATTATGCTTATTTCCCCTTTTCATTGGAAAGCAAATAAGGAAAATCTTAAAATATGTGAGTTCGAATAAAGAAAGCCTTTGTTAGTTTGTTGTAACGTGGTCGCCGACCTCAAAACTTTTACTTTTAGTAAAAACTAGAAGTATGTACTGTAGTACCGTACATGTACATAGTTATAATTAAGAGAGATTTTTGGCTAATTTTCCGAGGCAGAATTTTAAAACCAATCTTATGATAGTGTTTTCATTATATTACGCACATATATAATATATAGGCTACTAAAACTTTGAAAAATTATAAGCATATGGAATTTAGGATGAAACATATTGATGATGAAGTTGCATGTGATTGTGATGTTACATTTAAAGTAGCTTGAAGTCTCTTAACACAATATTATCCAAAAATTTTGACATTGAAAACACAAATTATTTGTCAATCTAAATCAACATTGATGTTGTGATCTAACTTACTGGGAAAAGATGGGCTTCTGATATCCAATATTTAACACAAAGTACCGTACCGGTACCGGTAAATATTTTACCATTGGTACCGGTACACAAAGTGCTATTTGCAACAAGGAACTCGAAGAACGATAAGGCATGTTAAACGGTGAATCTGTATTCTTATCTGGAGAGTAGGGGCAATAAATACTGTCGAGTGGAGACTGGAATACCAGACGCTAGATTGCCATTCGATTGAGACTTATGGCGTATTTCGCTGAACATAACTGATTTGAAATAGAGTAAAAACCGAAATGATTGAATGTAAATCCGTTTATATACATTCATATGACATTCGTGTCAATTTCTAGGTCCCAAATATTAGCGATTTAGCTCCTTTAATTTAAAGTTGGTCATTCTTGCAACAATTTTAATTTAAAAATGACACTTTGGCATACAAAACAGTACCGGTACACAGTATATTTACAAATATTGCTACAAATTATTGTCATATAAATAAATGTCTAAATAATAATTTATGCTATAACAATTGCAGCCAGCAAAAGACCCGCATTGCGGCATTAGACAAATTTAGTTTTTACATGATGTACGGTATTTTTAGTTTTAATAATATATGTTTCAGTATATGGAAGGGTATCGCTGCCAATATTAAATGCTCTGCGACAATGTCGTTTCCATTGATTATATGTAAAAAATACAATGTACAAAGTCCTAATACCGATATTGATAAAGTCAAAATACCTCTAAGGCAAGAGTTAAATGTAAAACGTCAAATGTTAAGTGTTAAATGACAAATGTTTTGTGGGAAAATGCTTTTTTTGTCGTGTCTACATTTTACATTTCTCTCATTTCTCTCATTACATTTTCGGGGGATCACGTGGCTAAGTGGGTAAGGCACTGGCTCGCTAGCCTGGAGGTCGGGTGTTCGATCCCTGCATTGGCCAAGAAAGTTCATCCAGATTTTCCGGCGTGGTTTCCCCTTGTCAGTGATGCAGGACGGAGGGCCTGACAAGGACAGCTGTCTAGTCATTTGGATGAGACGAAAAACCGAGGTCCTGTGTACACATTGGCGTGCACGTAAAAGATCCCTAGACAGTTGGAATTTGATATAAGAGTAGGCTGTCGTGCCGCTGTTCGGGCAAAATTTCCCTCATAGCACACTGTATGGCGTATGCCCGTCTTCATTAGCCCAGTTCGGAGCAAAACAGTAGGACGTTAAACCCCATTTCATGTCATGTCATGTCTCATTACATTTTACATTTGCGCTCTGCCACATCCCATTTGTCCTTCACACTTTCTACATAGCAACTTTAGCACAGCATCAACTTGCATATGCAAATGTAGGATATCACGTGACTTATTAACATATATGGAAACCCGACACAAGCACACTATAGGGATATTCATCGCACGACAAAACAAATCAAGCTGGTACACCATAAGAAACTATCTAGACGACCGTGCGTAATTTTGAATGTGCCAGGAAATAATTGATAGATTCAAGCAGCCAAAGAAACATACTTTCAAGTTATTTATAACACAATAACTGGAATTTCGTATTAATACCCGTATTTTTATATTTTAAACACCCCCACTCTTTCCAATCTCTCTATAAACAGAGTTGAGTAGCCTACTTTGATCCATTAAAAAAACCAACAATATATAGGCATTGTGCCCAACAAATAAATAATATATTTAAAGAGAGGAATGACTATACATCTTTTAGTATGGACATAGAGAATTTTTGATTAAGCCCTGTATCTTTATTTTAGTTTAGTTTAGCCCCCCCCCCTTCCTTCACTTCAACTTTAATCTTATTTTGTAAAGTTAAGCAAATATGAATGTGCCAGAAAAGTATTTGCATATTTGAAAAGAGCAATCAGTGATACTTAACATGGTATCTGGAATTTTGTATTTAGACCAGTATTTTGACTTGAATACCCCTTTAATAGTGTGATATTTGTTGGATTTAAATTATGAAAATACGATTGTATCAGGAAACTATTTACATATTTACAAACAGAAATGAATGTGATTTTCACTAATATGTAACATGATACCTGAAATTTCGTATTTGGACATTGCCAGATCCCCTGGCAGTTGGAATTCGATATAAGAGTAGGCGACAGGGCGTGCCACGAGACGCGAGTAATAACTCGCGCGCACGCTACGCTCGCGTAAAACCAAATTTACGTGAGTGATTAAGTACTCGCGCAAATATAAAAAATAATTTAATCAGAAATAATTGAATATCGTAATATAAAAAGCCGTAAACAATTTGTATGCCTTCATATCGATGCACTATTGCGCACGCGGCGTCTCTTTCCAGTGCCAACTGTTGTTACTAAAAATACTTTGAGACGCGTACTGCCAGGCGGTTTTTAAGCGGATGTCCTTTGCCGTGTCTGGATAATCAAACATTGAGCGGATGTTGTCGTTTCTATTAATAGCAATTCTTTCGATCCCGCATCTTTTCGAGTCGACCCTAAGTCCAAATCAAATAGTCAGTCGAATAAACCGGTCGATTGCTTATTAAAATTTTGGAATCGTTTGTAATCAGTGTAAGTTAAAGAAAAAACGCACTAATTCCAATATCTTTTATCATTGTTTTTGTTTATTTTTTACGTCCCCTCATGTTCAAATTTGATTGTTCAAATTAAAACTTTAAGGTGTTATTGCCACCGCGGCTTAATAAAGTCATGCTTTACTTTTTCCCTCATCCCCATATGCCCCCATCTTTTAAGTGCACGCCAATGTGTACACGGGACCTCGGTTTTTCGTCCCATCCAAACGACTAGACATCTGTCCTTGTCCACCACCAAAAGAATATAGAGTCCCTATATATGATATGTTGGGTTAGGGGGGCATATGGGGATGAGGTATTTGACATTATCATTTGGCCTCGTCCAGTCGATAAAATCAGTCAGTTAGTTCAGTCGATAACATCAGTCAGTTAGTTCATGCTCGTCCCATCCGAACGACTAGACAGCTGTCCTTGTCCGCCTCGAAAAGAATAGAGTCAATATATATGGATTATTCGACTGAACTAACTGACTGATTTTATCGACTGGACGAGGCCACATGAAAATGTCAAATACCTCACCCCCTACCCCATCCCCTTTCTTCGTTCATATCATATATAGGGACTCTATTCTTTTCGAGGTGGACAAGGACAGCTGTCTAGTCTTTCGGATGGGACGAAAAACCGAGGTCCCGTGTATACATTGGCGTGGACGTAAAAGATCCCTTGACAGATGGAATTCGATATAAGAGTATGCCGTAGTGCCGCTGTCCGGGCAAAATTTCCCTCATCGCACAGTGTATGGCGTATGCCAGTCTTCATAAGCCCAGTTCCAAGCAGAACAGTAGGACGTTAAAACACCATTTCATTTCTTTTCATTTCTTGAAACTAGTTGGGAAGCCCCCAGGTCCCTACCCCATGCCCCGGCTCCTTCAGCTATGTCTACGAGCATGATTTGCTACTATATTATCTTAGCCCGCTGCCACCGCTGCTTAATATTGAGCGACTTGTTTATTCGACTGAACTATTCGACTGAACTATTCGACTGAACTTTTCGACTGAATTATTCGACTGGTTTATTCGACTGGATTATTCGACTGAACTAACTGACTGATTTTATCGACTGGACGAGGCCACATGAAAATGTCAAATACCTCATCCCCCCCGCCCCACCCCATCCCCTTTCTTCGTTCATATCATATATAGTGATTCTATTCTTTTCAAGGCGGACAAGGACAGCTGTCTAGTCTTTCGGATGGGACGAAAAACCGAGGTCCCGTGTATACATTGGCGTGGACGTAAAAGATCCCTTGACAGATGGAATTCGATATAAGAGTAGGCCGTAGTGCCGCTGTCCGGGCAAAATTTCCCTCATAGCACTGTGTATGGCGTTTGCCCGTCTTCATTAGCCCAGTTCCAAGCAGAACAGTAGGACGCTAAAACCCCATTTCATTTCTTGAAACTAGTTGGGAAGCCCCCTGGTTCCTACCCCATGCCCTTGGCTCCTTCAGCTATGGATACGAGCATGATTTGCTACTAATTATCTTAGCCCGCTGCCACCGCTGCTTAATATTGAGCGACTTGTTTATTCGACTGGATTATTCGACTGAATTATTCGACTGAAGTATTCGACTGAACTTTTCGACTGAATTATTCGACTGAACTTTTCGACTGAATTATTCGACTGGATTATTCGACTGAACTAACTGACTGATTTTATCGACTGGACGAGGCCACATGAAAATGTCAAATAACTCATCCCCCCGCCCCACCCCATCCCCTTTCTTCGTTCATATCATATATAGGGATTCTATTCTTTTCGAGGCGGACAAGGACAGCTGTCTAGTCGTTCGGATGGGATGAAAAACCGAGGTCCCGTGTACACATTCGCGTGGACGTAAAAGATCCTTTGACAGATGGAATTCGATATAAGAGTAGGCCATAGTGCCGCTGTCCGGGCAAAATTTCCCTCATAGCACAGTGTATGGCGTATGCCCGTCTTCATTAGCCCAGTTCCAAGCAGAACAGTAGGACGTTAAAACCTCATTTCATTTCTTTTCATTTCTTGAAACTAGTTGGGAAGCCCCCGGTCCCTACCCCATGCCCCCGGCTCCTTCAGCTATGGCTACGAGCATGATTTGCTACTAATTATCTTAGCCCGCTGCCACCGCTGCTTAATATTGAGCGACTTGTTTATTCGATTGAATTATTCGACTGGATTATTCGACTGAACTATTCGACTGAAGTATTCGACTGAACTTTTCGACTGGTTTATTCGACTGAACAAACTGACTGATTTTATCGACTGGATGAGGCCACATGAAAATGTCTAATACCTCCCCCCCCCACCCCCTTTCTTCTTTCATATCATATATAGGGACTCTATTCTTTTCGAGGCGGACAAGGACAGCTGTCTAGTCTTTCGGATGGGACGAAAAACCGAGGTCCCGTGTATATATTGGCGTGGACGTAAAAGATCCCTTGACAGATGGAATTCGATATAAGAGTATGCCGTAGTGCCGCTGTCCGGGCAAAATTTCCCTCATCGCACAGTGTATGGCATATGCCCGTCTTCATTAGCCCAGTTCCAAGCAGAACAGTAGGACGTTAAAACCCCATTTCTTTTTTGAAACTAGTTGGGAAGCCCCCCGGTCCCTACCCCATGCCCCCGGCTCCTTCAGCTATGGCTACGAGCATGATTTGCTACTATATTATCTTAGCTCATTGCCACCGCTGCTTAATATTGAGCGACTTGTTTATTCGACTGAATTATTCGACTGAACTTTTCGACTGGATTATTCGACTGAACTAACTGACTGATTTTATCGACTGGACGAGGCCACATGAAAATGTCAAATACCTCCCCCCCCCCCCCCCCGGCCCCATCGCATCCCCTTTCTACGTTCATATCATATATAGGGACTCTATTCTTTTCGAGGCAGACAAGGACAGCTGTCTAGTCTTTCGGGTGGGACGAAAAACCGAGGTCCCGTGTATACATTGGCGTGGACGTAAAAGATCCCTTGACAGATGGAATTCGATATAAGAGTAGGCCGTAGTGCCGCTGTCCGGGCAAAATTTCCCTCATAGCACAGTGTATGGCGTAGGCCCGTCTTCATTAGCAAATCATGCTCGTAGCCATAACTGAAGGATCCGGGGGCATTGGGTAGGGGCCGGGGGGTTTCCCAACTAGTTTCAAGTCTTAAGTGATACATGTACTTTAGATACCAGTATTTTCGCTCCCACGCACAGGGCCCCTCCCGTTCAACCAACACCCCGTTTCTATGGTCATATATAGGGACTATACGTTTCGAGGTGGGGGCCGACAATATTAGTATCTACTTAAGTACAATTATCTCCTGCGACAGGTGAGGACCAAACCCCGCCCAAGCCCTCGGCTTCTACAGCTATGGCAACGAACATTAAGCTACTCAATATTATCTTGGTTCGCTGTTGGGCTGTTTTTCCGACTGGTTTCATCGACTGAAGTATTTGACTGATTTTATCGACTGAGATATGTGTGGGATTTTATCGTCTGGACTAGGCCACGTTAAAATGTCAGATTTATGTAAGATGAATCATTACTTGGAGAGACCTAGGAAACCTATATACTACATGTAATTGGGGATCCGATTTATAGGAAGTTATAAGTTGTTTAATTGTTGCTGTTATGTAGGCACTATTTGCTCCTGAAATAAAGTGTTGAAGATCCAGTCCAAGAATCTGTATTCATTTCTGATCCTAAGAGAACACACGTCGAAGAGCTACATTCCCTGCTAGTCAAATTGTACATAATATATTGAAGAAGAAGGCATAGATATCAACTTTATTCTTCCTTCAGCAGCAGTAGCAGCAATAAGAAATCTTGATCAACTATCAGTGTCTTGGAGTCTCAAACAAGGGTTTAAATGGGCTTTAAAAAGGACTTCTCAGAAAATTAATTACCCAGTCCGGAAAAGAAATATCGTTCTTTTGTCCAAATACAAAGGGATAGACAGCGACAGCTGGAATTTTTTGCAAAGAAGGGTGCCCAAAAAGTAGAGGTTTCTGTGACCTCCAGTAAAAAGGATGCGGGTGTTCAAAATGTTCTGGTACTAACGATGTATCTTTTTTTTAATAACCTTGTGTTAATGGTGTCATCCTGCCAATTGCCATGATAAAGGTTGCAGCCATGCGAGATGTTTCAAGTTTTAGTGCCAAATGCACCAGCCGTCAAGACTCAAGATCACAGATTTAGACATGTTAGGCCTTACAGCAGGAATCCTTTGTACAGGAATAGAAATTATTATCGTGAAAATAGTTATAGATTATGTTATTTTGAATAATGGAAAAATAAGGATTTTGATTGTATTAATGATCAAAACATGGGGTCATGTTTTTGTTTGAAATAATTTTAAGGTGGATACACATGACTCATGTATAGGTCATATGTTATTTTATTATTGTTTAATTCTATTTTTAATTTCAAATCTATATTTTAACATTCATTAATGCTTGGTTAGTCATTAGAAGCAGACAACAATTAATTTGTCACTCCATATAAATTATGACAGGCTGGCAACTAGAGTGTTTGATCTGGTCAGTTTCATTAACTATTGTTTTAAATGGCTTAAGACTTAATCCTTCAATAATTATATGCTTATTTCAACACTTTCATAGTAACTAATTTATATAAAAAGACAAGTGTATGTAGGATGAATTATACAGTAGTTGGAGAGACCAACTTAGTTGCAGGACTGATTTATAGGAAGTTATAAGTTATAAGTTGTTTACTTGTTGCTGTTATTTATTTGCTCCTGAAATAAAGTGTTGAAGATCTATTCAAAGAATCTGTAGTCATTTCCAATACTTAGAGAACACACTCCACGCGATACATTCCCTGAAAGTCGAACCATGTTATAAGCATGAAAGGGCTACTTAATAATATGAAATGAAATGGAGTTTAACGTCCTACTGTTGGGCTAATGAAGACGGGCATACGCCATACAGTGTGCCATGAGGGAAATTTTGTCTGGACAGTGCACTACAGCCTACTCTTATATCGAATTCCACCTGTCAAGGAATCTTTTACATTTATTCCAATGTGTACACAGGACCTCGTTTTGTCATCCCATCCGAATGACTACACAGCTAACCTTGTCAGGCCCTCTGTCCTGCATCACTGACAAAGGGGAATCACACCGGACAATCTGGATGAACTCTTTCGGGCAATGCAGGGATCGAACACCTACATGTAACCTCCAGACTAGCGAGCCGGCGTCTTACCCACTTAACCATTCCCGCTTAATAATGAAGTGAAATGGGGTTTAACATCCTTCTGTTGTGCACCGACTAGGCTAATGTTTAAATGACTTAATCCTTCAATAATTATATGTTTATGTCAATACTTTCATAGTAACTAATTTATATAAAAAGAAAAATGTATGTAAGATGAATTATAGTTGGAGAGACCAGCTGAGGGAACCTATATACCAGTTGGAGGACCAATTTATAGGAAGTTATAAGTTGTTTACTTGTTGCTGTTATTTATTTGCTCTTGAAATAAAGTGTTGAAGATCTATTCGAAAAATCTGTATTCATTTCCGATACTTAGAGAACACACTCGACCAGATACATTCCCTGAAAGTGGAACCGTGTTATGAGCATGAAAGGGCTACTCAATGAAATAAAATGAGCTTTAACGTCCTACTGTTGTGCACCGACTGAGCTAATAAAGTCAGGCATATGCCATACAGGGGATCTTTTACATGCATGCCAATGTGTACATGGGACCTTGGTTTTTCATCCCATCCAAACGACTGCCCCACTGACAGGGGGAAACCACCCGGAAAATCCTGAGGAACTTTTTCGGCCAATACCAGGAACAAACCTCCAGACTAGCGAGCCAGTGTCTTACTCACTTAGCCACCGTGGCTCCAGGCTACTTATTGTTATCTTAGTTCACTCCAATTAGTGATTCATAAAGTATGGGCCTCCACCATCAAGTCAAGCGACTGCTTTTTTTCTACTGAAATATACACTGAAATATTCGACTTGACGAGGTCACAGAAAAAACCCTGACTCGTCCAATACCCCCAGCCCCTGACTACAGGCCTATGTAGGATTCTATTCACTTAGATGACGGGCCAAAAACATTACTCTCCGTTTAGTACATGTATCAACTAAATACCTAGATCATAAGACTTTTGCCCGAAAAATCTGACTTTAAAGTAGTTGGGAGGGGCGGGGGGTGAAGCCCCTGGCTACGACCATGATTGGGCTATTCTATATTACCTTAGCTCACTGCCACCGGTACTTAATATTGAGCGACTGGTTTTATCGACTGGGATATTTGACTGTTTTTTCGCCAGGATTATTCAACTGGTTTTATTGACTAGATTATTTGACTGTTTTTTTTCAACTGGATTATTTGACTGGTTTTGTTGACTGAATTATTCGACTGGTTCTGTCAACTGAATTATTTGACTGATTTTATTGTCGAAAAAAGTCAAATATCCCAGTCAATAAAACTATTATCTTGTGGCCTCATCCAGACGATTAAGCCAGTCAAATATCTCAGTCAATAAAACGAGTCAAATAATTCAGTCGATAAAACAAGTCCGATAAAATAAGTCGAATATCTCAGTCGATAAAATAAGTCGAATATCTCAGTCAATAAAACTAGACGAATATCACTGTCGATAAATCCACATCCCAGATCAAGTTGGGTCTTCAGACCAGATCAAGTTGACAAAATGTGCTTTTGACAGTTATATGATGAGAAGTTAAAAACAGCCGTTCAATAATAAGCAGGAATTGCAGTGAACTAAGATAATACCGAGTAGTTCAGTCATACCCATAGCCATAGCTGTAAAAGAGCCGGGGGCTTACACCTCCCTCCCCTGCCAAATAGTTTCAAGTTCAATTTATGGGGCAAAAGTAGTCTGATAATTAGGTATTTAGGGCCGGGGATAGACCAAAAAACAGTCAAATAATCCGGTCGAAAAAAAAATCAAGCAGATAATTCAGTCGAATAATCCAGTCGCTCAATATGACGAGGAAAAACGTAAAGCTTGACTTTATTAAGCAGTGGTGGCAGTAACTAAGATAACAAGCCAACAGTGAGGCTGATGTCCCCCGCCGAAATTGCAAAATAAATAGATGACACATATTAATTAATCGCACATTTATTTTTTTCACTAAGTTTCATCACTCTCTATCAGATAGAATCAAGATTATATTGTCCCAAACCATCGACAAATGAAATCGATTAGCTCTGCTTAGCTTCAGCTCGAAATGTTAATTATTGAACTCAGTCAAGACATTCACCTAATGAACATCTACATATACATCAAGTTTAAACATTCACCTAATAGACACCTATGCCAAGTTTGAACATTCTACCTCAATTAGAAGGAGAGTTATTGTGTTCCAAAGTTTCTACCAATCAAATTGCTTATCACTCTGCTTACCCTCAGCAAAAAATGTTCATTATCGAACTTAGTTAAGGTATTCATATAATAAATCTATACACCAAGTTTCATCAATCTCACTTAATTAGAACTAAAGTTATCGTGTCCCAAAGCATCAACCAATCAAATTGCTTATCTCTGCTTACCCTAAGCGGAAAATGCTCATCTTCGAACTCCATCAAGGCATTGACCTAATCAACACATACACCAAGTTTGAACATTCTAGCTCAATTAGGAAGAGAGTTATCGTGCCCCAAAGTATCAACCAATCAAATTGCTTATCTCTGCTTACCCTAAGCGGAAAATGCTCATCTTCGAACTCCATCAAGGCATTGACCTAATAAACACATACACCAAGTTTGAACATTCTAGCTCAATTAAAAGTTATCGTGTCCCAAAGCATCAACCAATCAAATTGCTTATCTCTGCTTACCCTAAGCGGAAAATGCTCATCTTCGAACTCCATTAAGGCATTGACCTAATCAACACATACACCAAGTTTGAACATTCTAGCCCAATTAGGAAGAGAGTTATCGTGTCCCAAAGCATCAACCAATCAAATTGCTTATCTCTGCTTACCCTAAGCGGAAAATGCTCATCTTCGAACTCCATCAAGGCATTGACCTAATAAACACATACACCAAGTTTGAACATTCTAGCTCAATTAGGAAGAGAGTTATTGTGTCCCAAAAAGTGTGACGGACAGACAGACGGACGAACCCATTTTAATAGTCCCCTGCTTTCTTCGAAAGGCGGGGGACAACAACATGTAGCCTACTCCTCTATAAATCCCTCCACACGGTTGTTTTTATTCCGAAGCGACTAGATACTATGCTGTCATCAGTTTTATGCATCGGACACAGACTTAATTCAAGTTGTTTATATTAGTACGGCCATTGTTTTCAGTTGATGACGTCAGTCGTTGACCCTTAACCCTAGATGACGACCTTACTCGCAAAGAGAGGTCAACACGTTGTTTAGGGGATTGCTATTGGAAGGAAAATCTCAATAAAGTTGTGACTTCAACTGTCAGATTTGAACTTGGGGGGAAAATAATCCAAATAGACAAAAAACGATGTAATCATATTTGAGTTAGTGCGTTTTTTATTTCAGTCAAACAAACTATTCCCAAATTTTAGCCCAACCATCGACCTCGTGTGTTGACTGGAAACTTCCTGTATGCGCATGTGCAATACCTTGAGAAGAAGCCACAGGCACAGATGCCCCGCCTTCAATTCTGAGACTGATTCCAAAAAGCATCGGAATTGGTAAAAAGTTAGACTTGCACAGTTATTAATCACGATTTTCATTTCGTGTAAATTGGCTTGTTTGTTTATTATATTATGCTTATTTCCCCTTTTCATTGGAAAGCAAATAAGGAAAATCTTAAAATATGTGAGTTCGAATAAAGAAAGCCTATGTTAGTTTGTTGTAACGTGGTCGCCGACCTCAAAACTTTTACTTTTAGTAAAAACTAGAAGTATGTACTGTAGTACCGTACATGTACATAGTTATAATTAAGAGAGATTTTTGGCTAATTTTCCAAGGCAGAATTTTAAAACCATTCTTATGATAGTGTTTTCATTATATTACGCACATATATAATATATAGGCTAGATCTACTAAAACTTTGAAAAATTATAAGCATAAGGAAGGAATTTAGGATGAAACATTGATGATGAAGTTGCATGTGATTGTGATGTTACATTTAAAGTAGCTTGAAGTCTCTTAACACAATATTATCCAAAAATTTTGACATTGAAAACACAAATTATTTGTCAATCTAAATCAACATTGATGTTGTGATCTAACTTACTGGGAAAAGATGGGCTTCTGATATCCAATATTTAACACAAAGTACCGTACCGGTACAGGTAAATATTTTACCATTGGTACCGGTACACAAAGTGCTATTTGCAACAAGGAACTCGAAGAACGATAAGGCATGTTAAACGGTGACTCTGTATTCTTATCTGGAGAGTATGGGCAATAAATACTGTCGAGTGGAGACTGGAATACCAGACGCTAGATTGCCATTCGATTGAGACTTATGGCGTATTTCGCTGAACATAACTGATTTGAAATAGAGTAAAAACCGAAATGATTGAATGTAAATCCGTTTATATACATTCATATGACATTCGTGTCAATTTCTAGGTCCCAAATATTAGCGATTTAGCTCCTTTAATTTAAAGTTGGTCATTCTTGCAACAATTTTAATTTAAAAATGACACTTTGGCATACAAAACAGTACCGGTACACAGTATATTTACAAATATTGCTACAAATTATTGTCATATAAATAAATGTCTAAATAATAATTTATGCTATAACAATTGCAGCCAGCAAAAGACCCGCATTGCGGCATTAGACAAATTTAGTTTTTACATGATGTACGGTATTTTTAGTTTTAATGATATATGTTTCAGTATATGGAAGGGTATCGCTGCCAATATTAAATGCTCTGCGACAATGTCGTTTCCATTGATTATATGTAAAAAATACAATGTACAAAGTCCTAATACCGATATTGATAAAGTCAAAATACCTCAAAGGCAAGAGTTAAATGTAAAACGTCAAATGTTAAGTGTTAAATGACAAATGTTTTGTGGGAAAATGCTTTTTTTGACGTGTCTACATTTTACATTTCTCTCATTTCATTTTCGGGGGATCACGTGGCTAAGTGGGTAAGGCGCTGGCTCGCTAGCCTGGAGGTCGGGTGTTCGATCCCTGCATTGGCCGAGAAAGTTCATCCAGATTTTCCGGCGTGGTTTCCCCTTGTCAGTGATGCAGGACGGAGGGCCTGACAAGGACAGCTGTCTAGTCATTTGGATGAGACGAAAAACCGAGGTCCTGTGTACACATTGGCGTGCACGTAAAAGATCCCTAGACCGTTGGAATTCGATATAAGAGTAGGCCATAGTGCTGCTGTTCGGGCAAAATTTCCCTCATAGCACACTGTATGGCGTATGCCCGTCTTCATTAGCCCAGTTCGGAGGACGTTAAACCCCATTTCATGTCATGTCATGTCTCATTACATTTTACATTTGCGCTCTGCCACATCCCATTTGTCCTTCACACTTTCTACATAGCAACTTTAGCACAGCATCAACTTGCATATGCAAATGTAGGATATCACGTGACTTATTAACATATATGGAAACCCGACACAAGCACACTATAGGGATATTCACCGCACGACAAAACAAATCAAGCTGGCACACCATAAGAAACTATCTAGACGACCGTGCGTAATTTTGAATGTGCCAGGAAATAATTGATAGATTCAAGCAGCCAAAGAAACATACTTTCAAGTTATTTATAACATAATAACTGGAATTTCGTATTAATACCCGTATTTTTATATTTTAAACACCCCCACTCTTTCCAATCTCTCTATAAACAGAGTTGAGTAGCCTACTTTGATCCATTAAAAAAACCCAACAATATATAGGCATTGTGCCCAACAAATAAATAATATATTTAAAGAGAGGAATGACTATACATCTTTTAGTATGGACATAGAGAATTTTTGATTAAGCCCTGTATCTTTATTTTAGTTTAGTTTAGCCCCCCCCCCCCCTTCCTTCACTTCAACTTTAATCTTATTTTGTAAAGTTAAGCAAATATGAATGTGCCAGAAAAGTATTTGCATATTTGAAAAGAGCAATCAGTGATACTTAACATGGTATCTGGAATTTTGTATTTAGACCAGTATTTTGACTTGAATACCCCTTTAATAGTGTGATATTTGTTGGATTTAAATTATGAAAATACGATTGTATCAGGAAACTATTTACATATTTACAAACAGAAATGAATGTGATTTTCACTAATATGTAACATGATACCTGAAATTTCGTATTTGGACATTGCCAGATCCCCTGGCAGTTGGAATTCGATATAAAAGTAGGCGATAGTGCCGCTCCCCGGGCAAAATTTCCCTCATAGCACACTGTATGGCGTATACCCGTCTTCATTAGCCCAGTATAGGAGCAGAACAGTAGGACGTTAAACCCCATTTCATTTCATTTCATTTCTGATCTACCGGTAAGCTTGTATCAAGTTTGGAAAAAAGACATGGTCTTGCGATAAATACACTACTGTAATCCTGAATATATCCAAAGACCCAGCTTCGTTCATTGGTTGGTTTTAACGTCTGTCAGTTTCCAAGCATATCTCAAGAGAAAAGTTCCATCTTCATGGTGTGTAGGCTACCTGTGTCTGAGTGAGAGAGAGAGAGAAATGGGGTTTAACGTCCACTCACACAAACTAGGTCATGGTTTAATTTTATTTCAATAATTCGATTGCGCATAGGGGTCTAGCAGTGTGTGTGTGTGGGGGGGGGGGGGGACCGTAGGACCCAGAGAAAACAAACAAGGTTGAACAGGCCACCCTACTCCTTGTCACATACAACCGGGGAATCGAAACCACGGCAGTTGTTTCAATGACAGACCTTATGATACAATGTCCACACACTAACCACAAGACAAGGAGTAGGGTCTCCTGTCCAACCTTGTGGGTTTTCTCCGGGTCCTCTGGTTTCCTCCCACTGCTAAAGACCCCTACACGCAAGTGAATTATTAAAATAAAATTGAACCATATGTTGGTCCCAGAATGACCTGGTTTGTGTCGAGTGGATGTTAAACCCCATTTCCCTCTCTCATGATTTGTGTAATTTGTGTCTTGTCTGCAGGTTTGTTTTATAGGTTTTGTTTGTGTGTAATGTGGTCCTCCTGCACTTCTTATTTTCAAAATTTATATTAAAATTTTCCTTTTTTATCTTTCAGCATAAAAAATGGATGATATGGATAAAATGCGAAATAAACCCAGTCCAAAGAAGAAGAAAACTTTTAAATGTGATATTTGCTGTAAATCATTAACTACTAGTAGTGGTCTACTTTATCACAAAAAAATTCATAATGGCGAAAAAAATTTCAAATGTGATATTTGTTTTAAATCTTTCACTTTGCATAGTAATCTAAATGACCACCTCAAAATTCATAAAAGAGAAAAATTATTTAAATGCGATATTTGTTCTAAAACATTTAGAAGAAAGCCGGGCTTATCCGCACATATAAGAGTTCATACTGGCGAAAAAAACTACAAATGTGATGTTTGTGACAGATCATTTGGCGCAAGTGGTGATCTACGGAGACATATCCTATGCCATACTGGCGAAAAAGTTTTCAAGTGTGAGATTTGTGAAAAGCTATTTAAAAGAAGTGATACTTTAAAAATACACATCAGGACACATACTGGCGCCAAACCATATAAATGTGATGTTTGTAGTCAATCATTTAGTCAGTCATCTCAGTTATACCGACACAGGCCTGTTCATACCAGAGAAAAATCATTTGAATGTGAAATATGTCGCAAGTCATTTTCCCGCAAGGATACGTTAAATTCCCACAAAAACAGTCACACAGGTGAAAAACAATACAAATGCGATATTTGTGAAAAATACTTTACCTATCGTAACTATTTAAAACTTCATCAAAATATCCACTCAGGTGAAAAACCTTTTAAGTGTGATTTATGCAGTAAGTCATTTGCTCAGTCAGGTACTTTAAAGGGACACCTTAAATCACACACAGGTGAGAAGCCGTATAAATGCGATGTTTGTGCTAAGTCATTTTCTTTTAAAAGTGGTCTCGTAGAACACACGAGAAAACACACAGGTGAGAAGCCGTATAAATGTGATGTTTGTGGTGAATCGTTTGCTTATAAAAGCAATTTTAATTTGCACGTACGGAAATCACATGAGACAGAAACATCATAAATATATGACGTGTTTTAAATCATTTAGTCAAAGTGGGGTTGGGTTGTCTAGTGGTTTAATGCATGCGCGTGAAATCACAAGCTCTTTCATTGAGTCAAGTGGCGTGGATGTGATTCTTCGCTTGAACATGACAAGGAATAGGGTCGCCTATTCAGCCTCATGGACTGCCTCCCACTGCTAAAGACCCCTATGAGCAGGTGAATTATTGAAATAAGATTGAACCATATGCTAGTCTGGAAATGACCTAGTTTGTGTCGAGTGGACGTTAAACCCCATCTTTCTCTCCACCATATTTGAACAAGGGAGTTTATGTGGCCGTATCGTTGAACGCGTGGACGTTAAATCATCAGGTCTGTCATTGAGTCAAGTGGCGTGGTTGCGATTCCCTGCTTGTACATGACAAGGAGTAGGGTCACCTTTCTTTTCTCCAGGTTTCCTCCCAGATACAGACCCCAATGCACAAGCGAATTATTGAAATAAAATTGAACCATGTTAGTCCCAAAATGACTTAGTTTGTTGCAATTGAGGTTAATAAGATTTTATTGTTTTTATTGTATAAATAAAGGATAAATTGAAGTTCATTGTAAATAAGTTTGTACATATTTGTATTACATGCATTGCGACCCATTTGTGTCCATTTCTAGGTGACAAAGAATAGTGATTATGTTTTTTAATTTTTTATCAACAATTTGTGTTCATTTTATTTTAATTTACTGACAGTTTAAATGTGTTTTTTTTACATTTTTCAATTTATCTGTCTGTAAATGTACTGTTATTGTCCAGTTTATTTGCACAGGAATTGAATATGTTTATAATAAACTCTGTTATTTGCTCTTGTAATTCATATAGAATAGAATTTAACTTATGGGACTTGGTGCTGTGTGATGTAAGACAAGTGTCTAATCACTTTACTGAAGTCAAAAGGGGGAACTTGACTGAACACTCCGGTATTGAATTCTCATAATCCCAAAAATGCGTCAACTGCATTAGAAAATATCTTACCAACCATGACATCTGGGACATATTTGTTATGATTAATTACATCACGATTCTACTCATACCACCTCTGTTGTCGGAACTGACAGAAATGAATTCTGCGTCAATTAACTGCAATTCTGTCAATTCATTACGACCCGGACTGACAACTGACAGGACTGAATTCTGCATCACTCAATTGCAATTCTGTCAATTCATAACGTTCTGGCTAATTGAGCACCCCTTTAGTGTATAAATAATACAAAAGGTATTTTGATAAAAGATTCAGATCATGTTCTTTTTTATAGACAGGAAATTTATACTTTGCCAAGATGAATAAAAAAACTTCAGTGGTAACTGTTTTTATTATTTTACATTATAATACATATCAATAAATAATTAAATAGATCAACTAAGATATGAATAAAAGTCTTGATATATAATTCTTCTTTCTGGACGGAATGTTGAGGAGATTTACCACTCAGAAATCTGCAAAAAAAACCCCAAAAACATAAATTATTGTTAAAGGGAGATAATAGATATTTGTAATATGGGGAACAATTAGTGTTGACCATTATTATTTATTGCTATTATTTTCTGTGGTAACGTGTGCAATGTAGGTTAAGACTTATTCAAGGACAGCAGCATTTCTATCTAATTTAAGGGGAACCACACTTGGAATATCTCTTGAGATTCTTCTCCATTCAGGTTAGAATTCTAACCTTCGACATTTTAGTAATGGATCAAATATCCCAACTGTCACTGACAATATCCATATAGCATAATTGCTTGATAAAGACTTAGACTAGAGAATCCTACTTGAAATGTTGCTCCGAGTAATTGTTTTACAGAGAATTGTGTATTTCCATTTCAATTATTAAATGCTATTAATACAAGTTCATGCACATAACCCTTGGAAATGTACAAGTTCAATTGTGCTTGGCATTATTAATAACATGGGTTTGAACTCACATTTTGTATAGATGACAGATCTTAACATAGCCACCCCACCATCCCTTGAACTGGTTAAAGTCTATTACCTTTGTAAGAGATCAAACATACACCTCAGTTGAATTTCTTTCTTTAGCTCGTCTTTCTGATAGTCTTCTGTAGTTGTCTAATTCCTGCAACAAATCACAAAATGTCAAGTCGAAAATCAATCTGATTAAAACACAGATCCTATTTCGTTTTGTATTTTATTGTTCAAAATTTCGTTTTACCCGTCTTTGCTACACTAGGATCTGAAAGAGTTGTTATTTAACTCGTGTTCTGAATGGTGTCAGGGATAAGCCAATGAAATGGTCTGTTACGGGGTGCTTTAGGCATGTTTTGCACGGAACTGTGGGTAATCCACTAGTAACATCAATGCTGATTGGTTAATCAAATGTCTGACATCATAAGGTCAAAAGTCGGTCTTTTGACCTCTGATGTGACCTATCGCTATAACTTGTCAGATCTTCATGTAGTGTAGGCGCCATCGAAAGTATAAAAATACCAAACGAAATATAGATCTGTATTTTAATCAGATTAGACGAAAATAGTAACAATATACAAGCGAAAGAAAGAGAGAGATAGAGAAATGGGGTTTAACTACACTTGACCCAAACTAGGTCATTGTGGGACTAACATACAATTAAATTTTTGTTTCAATAATTCGCTTGTGCATAGGGGTCTTTAGCAGTGGAGGAAACTAGAGGAGCTAGAGAAAACCAGGAGGTTGGACAGGTTACCCTACTCCTTGTCACGTACAACCAGGGAATCGAAACCACACCACTTGACACAATGACAGACCTTATGATCTAATATGCATGCGTTAAAACCATTCGACCACCTAACCTAGATAAATATAATAACAAACATGGCAGGTAGTCTAGATACAGTATGAGAATGAGGCTGCTTCGTTAAATCTGGTAGTAAAAGGGAGATCAATCTGATCAATACACGTACAGTTGGACAGCAGACCACCAATATTTCCACCATCCTAGGTCAGTGCTTACATGTATGTGCGTATTTAAACCCTCTCCCAAATTCTTCAACCTAACCCTAATCAGGGTTTCCATGTGGGCGTATAAAAACGTCCAGCTCTTTATCTAAATCTTACACAATTTATCTTTAAATATATTAAAGGGGCATTATGGAAGATTAGATAAAAGAGCTGACAGTTCTCACTATAATAGTTAAAAACTAGATAATGTAAAGAGAATATGCTGAAAATTTCAAATTGCTCCACTCTGAATCGAGATATTAGCGTTTGAATTTTAGGCTTTGCCTCGATCATCATTACTAAAGTCGGTATGATAAAAAAACATAGTCTCGATTATCCAATTTTGGATTAAATCATCAACGAATATTGAGCAGCAAATTGCATTCAAATCCAGTGAATGTTTAAATACTAGCAGGATACCCGGCTTCGCCCGTGGCCAAATTGAACCAAATCATGGCCTAAAACATTCACAGGGTCATTCTGGTTTATTTGATACCACTTATGTGGGGTGGACCACGTCAACGAAGCGTGATGACCGAACATACATACACACAGACATCTTTGATTTTATTCCATCTAGATGTGTTTGTTTCAAATTAAAGGAATAACAAACCCCATCTTTCTGCATTCTGAGTTTATCTATACTTGGTTCAGCAAACTGGGCATCTTTTGCAGGATCTTTTACTGTTCCAGGATTATTGGTATTCTAAAATATAATTTGATTATTTAAATTACGATAAACCTATTTGAAATTTGGATGCATCAGTTCCTTCCAATACTAGTCTTTCTCTTTTTGGCTTAACATTGAAGAAGATGGCTTGAATGGACATTTTCTGGGCTAAATCTATTTAAGGCCAGCTCAATTTTCTTCAAGGTCGCTGAGAAGTAAATAAGGTTAGGGCACATGATTGTTAGCGAGATTGTAGGTTAGGGTTTGGGAAAGCATTAGGGCTAGGTCCAGGGTTGGGATTTACATCTCGTGACCATTGACCTAACTTGAAGTTGGCCTTATCAAATAGACCTAACCCATTTTCTGCTAGGTTTTGGTAAATATTCATGGTTTAGCAGCAGAAGGATAACAGACAAGGTTGGTTACAATGAACAATGATATGTATGGCAGATATTTACATGTTTATAGAATGAGATTTAAAGTTGGTGTATCTTTATAATTTCCATGGTCAAACATGGAACCAACACATGGGCAAAAGAAATTTGTAGCAAATGAGATGAATAATGTCTTAATGTCCAGTTCCAAATGGAATTAATATTCTGGAATCTTTCACCTGCTGTAGCGGTTTACATCCCAAGTAACTACCGGAAATCGTTTCACAATACTGGTTATTTTTAAGTCTGAACCATGCTACCAATACCCTGATGGTACGACTCAACCCACAACTATAGCTAGATGCTAATGTCACATATATATAATTTACCTCTTGTGGAAAAAATCCTGTAAAGGCCACCTTCCATAATTCCATTGGATTTCTAAAATGGATAAACTACTGTTAATTCAATATAGTAGTATTACAATAAGTTCATTTTGTAAAATTATTTCTAAGCACATGTACTGACCACAGGTGAATATCAATACCTTGCTCATTCATCACAAGCTAAAACTTTCAAGAGACTAATTAAAAGGGACTGTTTCAAATTAATAAAATACAAAGTTAAGTCTGAATAACAACCTATACACATGTGTTAAAGGAAGTTTAACTGATTTACAGTTTAAGAACACAAGTAAATTTACAATGTGTAAAGCTACTGGTTGAGTGAATAGTTATAACTTACTTGGCATGAACACGACCAATATCTTGTTCTGACAGTGGTGGATTGCCTTTAAAAATAAAACAATTTATAATAACAAAAATAAACTTGTATGTCTATGTTGTCCAGCTTTCGTGGAAAAGGAAGAAACAAATCAATCATATTTTTTAGAAATAAACATCTCAGTAACTTGTATACTACATAATTGTATCATTTTTTTTTCAGTTGGATTCTTCTACAAAATTAATAGAAAATAAGTGTAGGTCAATCTATGAAATGAAATAGGGTTTAACGTCCCAATGGCCTAATGAAGACAGGATTATGCAATACAGTGGGCTACAAGGGAAATTTTGCTCGGATAGTGGCACTGCGGCCTACTCTGAAATCGAATTCCAGGAGTTCTTTTATGTCTGTCCAATCCAAACAACTATGTTATCCCTTGGCAGACCCCCTATCCTGCACCACTGACAAGGAGGAACCATGCCGGAAAATTATGATGAACTGATTTTTTTCCAGCATTACCTCAGAATTTTGCTTTATATATGATGTACGTACCTATTTGTTGTAATGAGTCGAGACCAGCAGGTACTTGTAATGGTTTATTATAATCAGTCTGTAGTGTTTTACTGTAAATAAAAGTTAACGCCTCATCAGACAACATTTACTTCATTAATCATTTTTAGACTAACATATTCAAATTGTCTATCTTTACAGCTAAATTTATTTGTTAAGGCCAGCTCAATTTTCATCAAGGCCAGCTCAATTTTCATCAAGATGTAAACACGGTTAGGGCACCTGATTGTTGGCGAGATTGTAGGTTAGGGTTAGGGTTAGGGATATGTCCAGGGTTAAGGAGAGGGTTGTGATTAGTGCTAGCCCTGTTTACATTTCATGACATTTGACCAAACTTGAAGTTGGCCTTATCAAATTGATGTAACCCCATCTCTACTTAGCCTTAGCAGAAAATGCTTGTCATCCAGCTCAGTCAAGACATTCGCCTAATGAACATCTACAACAAGTTGGACTATTCTACCTTAATTAGAAGCAGAGTGACAGATGAAGAGACAGGTAACAAACCCATTTTAATAGTCCTACGAAAGTCAGGAGAGAATATAATACAATATGATTGTAAAGAAGTGCCCCAGACTAACCTAGCAGTTGTTTCAAACAAATGATGACTAATCAAGCCTCTTGTTTTAGATATTAGTTGTTCTTGTTTGATGCTGAAAAACTAAAACACACAAAAAATCTTACAAATTGATCGTTATAACATCCTGTCTGTGGTATTATGGAGTAGTGCTGGATGTCACCTATAATTATGGGTACACATATTGTTTTATACCACCTAATACCACTTCTACTTTACAAAGCTAATAATTTGTGTGTACTTTAGTATAGAAGCAAAAATTGATCTATATACATTGTATATATATATCCAAAAAAACAATAGTATGAATAGAACAACTATATCATTATTAATTGTTTAATCACTGTCTAATATTTTCCACCACATGGGCATCATCAGGAGATAACGTTAATATTGTTATGTTAATTGTTTAATCACTGTCTAATATTTTCCACCACATGGGCATCATCAGGAGATAACGTTAATATTGTTATGTTATGTCCTGATGATGCCCCTGTGGTGGAAAATATTAGACATTGATTAAACAATTAATAATGATATAGTTGTTCTATTCATACTATTGTTTTTTTGATATTTAATACTGAGAGCTGAAATCTTTACCTTTATTATATATAAAAAAGAAAGTGTGTTTGTTTGCTTGCTATAAGAAACTGAACCATTGAACTAATAAATTTCTTAGTAGACATTTCTGGTGCAATTTATTTTGTATCTGTGGCTATATTTAAGATGATATTGACCATGAATGATTATTGCATTATAAAAATGGACATAAACTCTATCCGTGCAAGGCTGGGTAACATTGCTAATTTAAACTAATCAAATACTTCATTATGTGATTAGATTTCTAATTAGCTGAATACCAATAAACATGTATTATGTGTGAATTGTTGATAATCAGTTTAACACCCACATAGGTTTATGTGTATTCATCATTATACACTTAAAGATGTGACCTATTGGTAATGAGTTCAACACCCTGATGTGTATTACGTTCTGTGTATTCTCTATTGGTAATGTGTGACCTATTGGTAACGAGTTCAACACCCTGATGGGTTTTACTTTCTGTGTATTCTCTAATTGTATATTCAAATGTATGACCTATTTAATATTTAAATGTGTGACCTATTGGTAATGAGTTCAAACCCCTGATGTGTATTACTTTCTGTGTATTCTTTAATTGCACATTTAAATGTGTGATCTATTGGTAATGTGTTTAACACTCTGATGTGTATTACTTTCTGTGTGACCTATTGGTAATGAGTTTAACCCCCTGATGTATATTACTTTCTGTGTATTCATCATTATACACTTAGAAATGTGAACTATTGGTAATAAGTTCAACATTCTGATGTGTATTACTTTCTGTGTATTCATCATTATACACTTAGAAATGTGAACTACTGGTAATAAGTTCAACATTCTGATGTGTATTACTTTCTGTGTATTCTCTCCTTTTACATTTAAATGAGTATCATAGATATACTTGGTGCGAAATATTAACAGTTTAATATGTATATTGGATGTTTGTATAGATGTGTATTGGTGATATACGGATGGTAAGCTTCTGATAAAAAGAATTTTAATACCCTCATCACTTTACCAGGTAGACCTTTTAGCTGGAAAGCGCAGACTTTGGATTCGCGATGATTCAGGAATCTGATAGGCTCCCAAGCCTGGTGTGTACCCAATTGAAATTAGTGCCGAAATATGCAAGGTATTACGTGAAGGCCTTGACAAGATGTACGGAGTTAAAGCGAGATCAAGCTGTATGGAGTTAAAGCGAGATCAAGCCTTCTATTGAAAATGCTGAACCTAATGATTCTTAGTCTGTATATCAATGCTCTTTTTTTTTTTGTATGGAGAGTACTCAAAGTACAAACTTCTGGATTGTATTCCTAACATAATTTGGTTATTTTGTGATTTACACATTAACGATATTTACTGCACTAAGAAATATTATACTATAACTATTATAAAAACTTACTTGTAAAGAAGCACCATATACATGAGATACAAATCTTAATGTTTTAGTTATCACCTTTCTCTTCTCAGAATCCATGTCCTGTAAAATACAGGTGCAAATTATAAGATCACATAACACACAGAGCTGTATTATTTTACTGCTTCTGTGAAATGAAATGTGATTAACGTTCTACCCATCTGCACCTTTTGATGACAGGCATATGCCATGCAGTATGCTACAAGGTTAATTTTGTTCCGCGTTATGGTATAAACTTTTTTGATTTGCAGGGAATCTTTAACGTGCTGAAAATGGTATATGAAGGATCTCTTTTCTTTTGTCTCTCTATTCTGGATTACTGACAAGGGGAACCCAGGCTCGAAAATCACAACAAACTTTCTCTGCCAACACCTGGATTGAAACCCAAGACTATAAGTATCTACTTCCAGCTGTATCATAACCTAACAGAATGTTCTAACCACAGCAATTTGTATTCCTCCTATTCATTTTCAAGAAAGAGAGAGAGAGAGAGAGAGAGAGAGTTTAAGTCCATTTGACGCAGACTAGGTCATTTCGGGACTAACATATGGTTCAATCTTATTTCAATAATTAGCTTGCGCATAGGGGTCTTAAGCAGTGTGAGGAAACTGGAGGATCCGCAGAGAAAACCCAGAAAGGTTGGACAGGTGAATCCACTCCTTGTCACATACAACCGGGGAATCAAAATCAAGCCAGTTGAGTCAATGACAGACCTTATGATGCAACGTGCATGCGCTAACCATTCGGCCATCCAACCCCCCTCCCCATCATCCTCAATAAAAGAATTAATAATCAAAACCTTAATGAATTCGTCAAACTAGGTTAGGTTAAGACCGTCCTTAACTACAAGTCATATGTTTTCTTACCTGAAAGACATCAAATTTTGTACCAATAATAACTAATGGTATCAACATCGGATCCAACATATTCTTATCCTGTAATAAATAAAATATATTACATGATCAATCTAATCAATACTGATGACTGGGCCATTGTTCAAAATTAAGCTAACATTGTTGAGAATCTGGAATACAGCTAATGTAAATTTTAAAAATAAATTGCAGCAAACAAAAGTCAGCAATGTATAATAATTTAATGGCAGATGTTGGCGCAAGGCACGGAAGTGAGGGAGAAATGGGGTTTAACGTCCATTTGACACAAACTAGGTTAGTTTGGGAGTAACATATGGTTCAATTTTATTTCAATAATTTGCTTGTGTATATGGATCTTTAGCAGTGGGAGGAAACCTGATTACCTTGAGAAAACCACGAGGTTGGACAGAGGACTTTACTCCTTGTCAGGTACAACCAGGGAATCAAAACCACGCAAGTTGACTCAATGACAGACCTTATGATACAACGCACACACGCTAATCCCGCAGGTACTGAAGTTATATTGTTATTATTTAAAACTAGCTTACCGGATGATCTTCTCCAACTCTTTCCCAAGCTTTTTTATGAAGTTTTTCTCTGATCTTAGAATCATCAGCCTTCATTTCCGATATACAACTGTCTATTCTAGCTCGAGCTGCAGTCATTAACGTTTCCAAGGTAAACCACATTTCATTAGGTGCTGATAAATCTAACACTAACACTAGAGTTGTATGTCTAGAAATAAACATAAATACTTAGAGAGAGAGAGTTGGAAATGGTATCAAGGGTTGATTATGGTTAATAAATATCTTATTAAAGATACATTATGTAAGATTTAGATAAAGAGCTAGCCATTCTTGCTTAATAGCTCGAAATAGATAATATAAAATGAAAATATTAAAATTTTTATTCAAATTACTTCATTCTGAGCCTTGTTTTCATTTTTTAGTTTTGACAAGATGTGTGCATTGTGGTAACCAGGGCACCTGGTATATTGGAGACTTAGCCTCGCTTTTCCATTTTTAAATTAAATTTTTAAATGGGGACCCGTTCTAAGCTAGTTAAAATCTTGAATATCCGATGCCATCGAGAGTTGATTATGGTCTTGTTTTGTTAATAAATGTTTAATTAACAGTTTATATAACATTTCAGGCCTACAGAAAGACCTGTAATAGGCAGATTTAGCTCTTGCATAATGCATGTTTAATAATTTTTATAACATTTAGGACCAATAAGTCAGTAACTGGATTACTAGGGGAGATAATATTGCACAAAAAAATACCTACAGTAATGTTGAAGGGTTCAAAGGAATATCCATTAATTTTGATAGCCAAGTTCCACCACCTAATTCCCAAATATGGCCAACATCTTTAGCCTGAAAATATCAAAATATCCCAATTATATCCTGACATGTAAAATACAGATGATTTATATTTTACACCAGGGTTCTTAATCCATTTTGAAATGAACCTGACAGAATTGGGTCCCTTTAAAATAACCAAAAAATGATTTTTTGTCATTTGTTATGAAGAATGTTATATTCTAATGTAAGTGATAGGTTCACCTTTTGAAACATTTTCCATATTTAATTCACGTACTGGCTTGAAGTTCACGTCAGTAATATTCCTGAATAAATTACTGTCTTTGTTTATTTGATGTACAAAGCGTTCATGTATAGTTCATCAGTCGATCAATATTAGGATTTTTCTACTACTGACAGTATCAGAAAATGCCGTAGCCAAAATCAGCTGATAGAGCACCATGGCATTTCTTCATAACACAATTTGTAGTTTTGCAAAAGTTTTAATTCATTCATTGATGATAGACAAGTGACATGTGACAACTATAATTGAAATTGCTTTAAAATAAAATTCCGTAAGACTATGCCATATAGTCTTCAGCATGTCAGCATGTGCGTAAGTAAAAAATCATAAAGGTCAACGCTATAAAAACCTAAATCTAGCATCGTTGGTTTATTGACCCAATTCCAACTGATGTCACATGTCATTGGAATTTGGCATTGGAGATTCTGTCAGAAAAATATGTTATCAATGACTGTGAATAAATTACGTTGATCATGTGACTCATGTTGTAGCCATTTTGAGATCATGTGATACGCTGGACATGGACAGACGAGCAGATTTTCCGGCAATTCAATCGCCGGTGTAAACATTCGGCCGAAAATATCTCACATGCTAGATACGGACGATTGATTGGGCGAATGGTTCGCCTAGCAGATTCGTCATCGCCGTGAAAGGGCACACAGGCGATTTTTTAAAGCGATTATAAAAAAAAGACGCGAATGAGCGAAAAATTATGCTCATCTGTCCTAGGCTTTAAGATTGCAGCTTTTTCAGTGGTCCAGAGCTCAAGTGCTCAGCCAATGAACCATTGGTATTCTTAAAGTACTTAAGTTTTCTTGAAGAAGGCCCCAGATCTATAATACAAACTTTAATATAAATAAGAAGAAAAATATTTACAATATTATGTCCCTTGGCTCTTCTTCCAAATGTGTATTCTAGAGCAACTGTTGGCTTGGGTGCTTCATCCCTGTAAGAACATATCACTGTATACTTATAGGCAAAAATTTAATTCAGTCTCCCTATATGAAAAATATATCCTATTATGAACCTTTAAAGGCATTTAGTCATTGGATATAGAGCTATGAACTATAACATGAATTACTCATTTATTAGGGCAAAGTTTCAGAGAGTATTGTTTTCTTGAAAACCTAAAGTGAATACTCTTCAAAACATTGGCAAAATAAATAAGCAATTATTGTTCTTCCACCACTAAATGTCATTTGTTTCAAAATATGAAGAGATATATAGTAAAATAATAACCACTATACCTGTCTAAAAAGCGTAGAATTATAGAAGTTTTACCCTGAAAAAAAAAAGACGAGAATATTTTCTAAATATTTTCCACCAAGTATTTTCTATGGTTATGCTATGTATGCTTCAAGAAGAGGGATTTTCTCAGACAGTGGAATCTGCATAAATCCAAAACATTCTGTTTGAAAGTTCAGCCTCCTACCCAAAGCAGCAATGGAATGGAGTTTAATGCACATTAATACAATGCATATGGTTATATATTTTTATATGGTCAACTGTGCAATGCTTGGGAGGTTAATTTTGCCTGGAAAGTGTCATTTCTGCCTATATACTTCGAATTCCAATCTGATTAAAATACAGATCTATATTTCGTTTTGTTTTTTTACACTTTCGATGGCCTCTACTACATGAAGATCTGACCGATTGTAGTGGAAGGTTGTGTCAGAGGTCATACCAGCGACTTTTAACCCTGTGATGTCAGACATTTGATTAACCAATCAGCGTGATGTTTCTAGTGGGTTACTCACAGTTCCGTGCACCTTACGCCACAATCTCCCCATAACAGATCGTTTCATTGGCTAATCCGTCACATCATCCAGAACGCGGGTTATAACAACTCTTACAGATCCTAGTGTAGTAAAGACAAGTAAAACGAAATTTTGAACTAGGATGTTAATCTCTTATCCCATGTGAACAACAAGGCACACTTTTCTTGTCAGCTCCAAAGACACTAACACTGACAAGTGGGAACCACGCTAGTCGAGATTCCATTGCCCTGAACACTCGACAAACACACCCAAATCTTAATCTTACCCAAAGCTCTCCTAAGAAGAATGAAATAACTACTTACAGCATTCTTACTTCCACACAGAAATACAGCTGATTCATCAGTATTATGAGCTTCTTCTGCAATTTTAATAGGAAGATTTATAGCATGATTGGTCAGTTACCTTTTGTGAAAATATCATGCTGTCAGAATTATTTTTTCTCACAGAGTTACTACCAGTACCAGTGCACAAAATACTTGTGGCATGTCCTAAACGCAGCTTAAAATATCTCAGCTAATTTTCAACTGATCTATCACAAAAAAATGTTTTGAGAGTAACTGAACTCTACCATAACAGTACAAACAGTTTCCAGTCTCTTACAAAAAAATTATTTTTCAAACTTATTCACAGATTACACGTATATATTTTTGTAGTGATGCATATTTAAGTTCTATATTTGTGCGTAAAAACCTTGACTGTACCTTTTTCTTTTTCTTGGTCTAAAGCTAACTCCCATAAATTCTTCTCCATGATATAATAACTGAAATGTGTATTCATTATTATAATTATGGGGTTTAATACAGATGGGTTTATTTTTTTTAACGGTCACCTGTGCAATGCTAGGAAGGTGAAATTTGCATGGGTGGTGGCATTTCCACCAACTTTTCATTCATGTGCAGGTTGATGTATTCACAGGCAGACCTTATCTCAGGATGTATTAATACATTAAGTTATTAAACAACTGTACACCCAGATAAAATTACATTGCTCTAAACAGTATCCTTACATTTCTTTACATCAATAGATTTTGCCATAACATTTGTAATATGTGGCTGGGAGGCACACAAGCTTACAAATTCAATTAATGGGATGGGGACACGTTGAAAGAGAGAGAGATGAAGGGTGTTTAACGTCCACTTGACACAAATTAGGTCATTTCAACCCCCAGTACATGTTGAAAGTAGGCTATAACTTATAATATGGAATACACAAAAAACACATACTTATGGAAAAACAGCTACTTATTTATTTGGGCGACGTTTCGAAGAGTATTCTCTCAACGTTATCAAGCTAATACAGTAATACAAGAATAATGAGATCAATATATACAGAAAACTGTAACAACAATTCATGAAACCATACAGGACAACAACAAGATCAAAGGGGTTTATTCTACAAAAACTAATTAAGTGTGAAGAGTAGCCATTGAGTATAGTTAAGCAATTAGGTAGCTATGATGATAGATACAATACTACCGGCAGAATGGGATAGTACCTACAATACAATTATGATATACCATGGTTTGTTTAGATAATGGTAATTAACTTTATATGTCTGTGTGATTAAATGTACAATTAGACTAGAGTAACCCATATGTGTAATAATTCTAAGAATTAGAGTGGATATAACTGATAAATTGATAATAATATTAGAAAAATGAAAAATAATAAAAACTCATAAAAATTCAAAGGTTTCTTATCCACTGTACTGTAGAATGAGTGGGGGTGATGGAAAACACATAATTTAGGTATATTTAATAAGTTCATCATAAGCACTAGGCAGGAATATCCCTGTGTCGCGGTTGAGGTCTGGACTGTTTCTTTTAATGTGTATGGCCTCAATAATTTTGCGGGTTTTTTCTATCGGTAGGTTGGCCGCCAGGGTTCTATACGTTTTAATTCTGTGTCCTGGGTTACTCTAGTCTAATTGTACATTTAATCACACAGACATATAAAGTTAATTACCATTATCTAAACAAACCATGGTATATCATAATTGTATTGTAGGTACTATCCCATTCTGCCGGTAGTATTGTATCTATCATCATAGCTACCTAATTGCTTAACTATACTCAATGGCTACTCTTCACACTTAATTAGTTTTTGTAGAATAAACCCCTTTGATCTTGTTGTTGTCCTGTATGGTTTCATGAATTGTTGTTACAGTTTTCTGTATATATTGATCTCATTATTCTTGTATTACTGTATTAGCTTGATAACGTTGAGAGAATACTCTTCGAAACGTCGCCCAAATAAATAAGTAGCTGTTTTTCCATAAGTATGTGTTTTTTGTGTATTGCTCTACCCAGTTACTAAATGCCTCTTAAAGATTATTATAATATGGAAGTTGTAGAATAATCTTAATTATTAGATGATAATCATTTGCGTCTTTACACACATCACTAATTCTATATATTTTTGGCGCTAGAGCACTCTTGTACATCCCATGTGCCATATTTTGACTTAGGTCATCAACAGTGTTGATCCAGCATGAATGACAGTGGTGAAAGGTGTCATGCACGGGTCAGATCACGCTTAATCTTTCAAGGTTGAAATTCAAGTGGCATCTGTCACTGTACATGGGAGTTGTATAGCCAAATGGTTAATGCATTGCATTATAAGATTGAGTCAAGTGGTGTGGTAAGGTTTCCCCGCTTGTATGTGACAAGGTTGAAGGAGTAGGGTCATCTGTCCAACATCGTGGGTTTTCTCTGGGTCATCCGGTTTAAACCTCCCACTGCTAAATATCCATACCTGCAAGCGAATTATTGCAATAAAATTGAACCGTCTGTTAGTCTCTCTCTCTCACTGTACTCGTGTACTGTTAGTCACTTTTGTTTTGCTGAACAGTGTTGTCACTACTACTACTTAGTCTACTATTCTATTCACTGTCAATGTAGTAAAATTGTTATTTTTGACACAGATCTAATCTACGTTCCGTAACCTGAAACCCTAAAAATGAATACGGTTTACTGATACCTGTGTTTTGAAAGATAGTGATCCGTACCTAATGATATAAACGATATAACCAACAAATGACAGTTTTAGCTAGGTTTGTTTATTTGTTTACATGTGGAATTCCATCCGGAAGTTCAAATACACAATCCGCAGATAATGGTATTTCGGATTTCATTTTTGTAACGGACACAGATCGATGAACGGACACTACTGATTGAAACCTAAACATTTTAGGCATTGTATATTTTTTTAACGAATAAAGAAAGCAAAAAAACATACAGATGAAAAATTAATATTTACGTCTTGATAATCACGACTATATTGTTCACTGCGAGATTCTAGAAAATTCCAAGATGGAAGCGTTTGATAATTATATGAAAGAAAAAGGGTATAAAATACTCGCAAATGCCAAAAAACTAAACGACGAAGACTCCAAAAATGACCCAGAAGAAGAACCATATAGATCTAAGTATGCTGCAAGAGAATTATACCAAAATGTCAAGAATGACTTGAATGTTTTCATGAATGAAGATGCAGACGATGACGACTCGACGACCGAAATCAGAAATGTTAGAACGGCAATTTCCCTGAGATTAGCTATCAACTTTGAAGAAACAGAAGAGTCCTCAACATGCGAAGAACTTTTACAAAAATGCTTAAAAGAAACAGAAAAGAAGAAAATGAAAAATGAGACGGTGAATTTGTATCAGACAGTTTTAAATCAGTTAGCCATTGTATGCTCAAGTCGGAGAGGCGCAGACGAAGCAGTGAAAACAATGAAATATTTGCAAGAAGCAGAATCCATATACAAAACCTTCAAACAGCAGGAAGGTGACAGTCCCGTTGCATGGTCTGAATGGCTTGAGGAAAAGACATGTGAAGATGATGAATTGCTTAGAAACCGGGTGGCGAATTTTGAAAACACATATACTCTCACTCTTTATTATGCAGCACAAGTCTACACACAGATGAATGAACGGAGTAAAGCTGCAAGATATTGTCACGTGACTCTTCAGAGACAATTAAATTCTATGAAATATGATCCAGTTGATTGGGCTTTAAATGCTGCTAGTCTTTCGCAATACTACCTGTCTGAAAACCTCTCATTAGCTCGACACTGTCTGGCTGCTGCTAGTTCAATTTTTAAGGAAGCTCCCAATGATTCAGATTGTGGAAACGACAAGGACATATATCTTCAAAGAAAGGCTGACATAGAGAGGTGCTGGATAAAATATGGTTTACAACTCTTGGAATCTTCAAAATTTTATCTCACAGAAGAGTTAGAGAATTTAGATCTGGAATCAAGAAGTGGGAATGTTTTTGGAAGCGGCAACGATGAAGAGGCTAATGATGGTGATAAAAATGAGGATGATTTCGATATTGAAAACATCAGTGAGAAACATTTACGTTTTAACTTAGAATTGACTTTGTATGAAGAAAAAATAACGGATAAACCACTTTTGGTGTTCGATGATGCACGAAAAGTATTTCTGGTTATTCAGGAGTGGATTCAGTCAGCTAAAGAATATTACAAAATGGATGGTCATTGTTCAGATTATATTCAGTTAGTTCAAGACCACAGCACAGCTTATAAACATTTATTGTTCTTTGAAATGGATATTGATAGACAGTGTAAAATGCACAAGAAACGTATTGACATGCTTTTAGACATTATAAATGTCATAAATCCCCAGCACTATTTACTTGTACGGCGTCAATTAATTTACGAAGTGGCTGAAACTTATTCCTGCATGGCTGATCTTAAACTAACAAAATTGGAATCGGATCCAGGGTCCAGATCAGTTCATGTTGTCAACAAAATAAATCAACTAACACTTCACAGTATTGAACAATTCCAATCGTACCTGGACAGTCTTAAAGGTGAAAAACCCGAACTTCCAGATAAATTTGGAGAAAATGATGTTCGGCCTGCTCTGGTTGCTAAATTTTATATTGGTAGATTGTACTCTAAATTAATGCTACCAACTGTTGAGGAAAGGTTGGCTAATATGATGAAAAGTTTAAATAATTATAAGTTTGTTGTGGATTATTGTAAACGTAATGAATGTGATAAGGATAAGGTACCTAGTGAATATGATATCTGCGTGGAGATGGTGGAACTTCTTCCATTAAAGATGGCAAAAATACGAAGTGTATCAGGATTATAAACAATCTGTTCCGTATTGAACTCGACTTTACATTTCTAATTTATTTTCCAGTATTTATTTATGTGATGTCTAGAGATTTTATTCCTGGATTAAATTTGTAAGAATTCCATCTTTAGATTGCTTAAACTGGTATTATACGAGAATCCTCTAAATGTTGTCTGCTAAAAAATTTTTAATCAAGCAACATATTTATCAGGTATTGTGATTACATGTACTTGTAATTGTATTGACTTCATAATAAAAGGATGGACGATATTAGCATTTAACTTTTTCTGGAATAAATATTACTGCTTAGCTTGGAATGTAAATGGTTTGTTTTGGTGTTTTTATTTTTCTTTGCATTCCCCTGAAATCATGCATCTGCCCCAAAAAACATCCAAAAGGGTTGTGGAGTTTTGTGTTAAGGTGTACATGTAGGATTTACAAATGCAGTCACAGGCTCAATTCTGATGATCAATTCAACAACATTCACAATTAACCATGGTAAGTAAAAGCTGCAGCAAATCCTGGCTGCACAATTTTTATACCACCACACAGAGGCTATTTTAAGGTAATATCCGACTGATTAAATTTATACACAATTTCCGATAATTCCTGCCAGAGTTATGTCCCTTGATCACTTTGAAAAATCTTGTAGAAGCTCTAGTAGAGGCTAATAAAGTTAATATCCGATTGAGTTTAAAATTATAGTGTTTAAGGTCATTTGATGAAGAAGCCTATTGATTTATACACAGTGTATAAGGTCATGAGACAAACATAGAAACAATCGAAACAAATTCTAATGATTTCTGATTTACTGTTATAATTTAATATGTAACACAGATGCTGACAAATCTCAGATTTATAAGAATATTGTCCTTTAGTGATTTTGTGGCATAGTTGTATGGAAGTTTATTTTCATTACAGTTGTAATTTCCTGACCAATTGCATGCCATTGGATCACAGACGGTCTTGAGGTGATATTCTTTGCAAACTAGTCACAACTGTGTGAATTCCCCTCACAAGTTGTTTGCTTCCATTTGTTAGGCTTTGAAACTTTGATTTAAATCGCCATTCTTCTATTTCCATCTCACAAATATGCAAAAAGGCGCTGTGTTCAGACTGGGTTGAAGGCTAAAGTAAAATCAACTAAATCTGTTGATTTCTTCAAAGCTAATGTATGGTTTGTAATATAAATGGTTCAAATAGGGTTTCTAATTTTCTGCACCGACTGGGATAATGAAGATGGGTACATGTATACTCCATGCAGTGTGTTATAAGTGAAATTTTGCCTGGACAGCTGCACTACAGCCTACTCTTAACAAATGGTACCAAAATTAGTTTGATATGCAGAAGTGGTGGTGGGGGGGGGGGGGTCAGTTGACATTTTGTGTAATTTCGAATTGAATTGCCTATTATTGGGAAATTTTGCTCTGTTTGTATCTGCTTTCACGGTTTAACGGGGGATAGAAGCTACACTAGGGTTGTCCCAAGACTGAAATTTGGTGTATAGGGAGATAGCTCAGACGAAGGAGTAACATAGGCTTGGCGACGATGGACTACTACTTCTGGTTCATAGCTATACCCGTGCTACTGCGAGTCAACTGCTAGTGGTTAATATTTTTATCATCTGCTCCTAATACATTTTTGTGAATATTTGAGTTACAAAGAGAAAACAAATCGTTTATATAGTTTTATAAAACAGTTTTCTATTTCTGTATGTTTCAGTTTAACATAGTGTTCGTCTCTCACACTTGATTAAATACTTCTGCTGTACATAATAATTACAGTATAGAATAGACTACTCAAATAACAATAGAAAATAGTTTATAACATTTAACATACTATTAATTACACAAGGCATAATTCTATGGAATACAATCTATAACTGTTTATGACGGAGTGATATTTCGACTAGGTTTCTCTCCTTCTTATCAAGCAATAATAAATGAAATGAAATGGGGTTTAACGTCCTACTGTTTTGCTCCTAAACTGGGCTAATGAAGACGGGCATATGCCATACAGTGTGCTATGAGGGAAATTTTGCACGGGCAGCGGCGCCACGGCCTACTCTTATATCGAATTCCAACTGCCAAGGGATCTTTAACGTGCACGCCAATTTGTACACGGGGCCTCGGTTTTTCGTCCCATCCGACTGACTAGACAGCTGTCCTTGTCAGGTCCTCCGTCCTGCACCACTGACAAGGGGAAACCACGCCGGAAAATCTGGATGAACTTTCTCGGCCAGTGCAGGGATTGAACACCCGACCTCCAGGCTAGCGAGCCAGCATCTTACCCACATGATCCCCAAAGCAATAATAAAGACTAAAGAAGCCTAGTTGAAACATCGCTCAATAATTGTATTTCACAGAATTGTGACCTGTGTATTTCCAGTTTAATTACTAAATGCCATTGATACAATTTATACTATTAATCGAGTCCAGGACCATAAATTATTTATCACACAAATGAAGAATTACTCAAATTTGCAACTCAGCATATGACCGAAGATTCAACACCTCTTTTGAACAGTGTTGATGCCAAAAGATGAAAACAGTGATACCATTAGGCAACAAGCGACAGAAATTTGAGTAAAACTAAGTCAAAAGATTTATGGTTTTGGACTATCTGCTATAAATATGAAATAAATGATAATATATAAATGTGATATATTAATACTTATTGATTATATAATATGATACATTTATAGTTGATTATTTCATAAACTACAAAATAAAGACTATGCTATGTCATACAAGAATAAAATATAATGAGAAATTGCACAACATGACATTGAAGATTCAAAATATTTTGAAAGTATTCATGAATATTTTTGTCTTTATTTAGTAGATGGTTGGTTACATGTAGAAAATATTTGTTCTATGGCACACTGACCGTCAAGCGACTTGCAGTCATATAAAAGACCTATCCAGATAAACTAGTTATCATTACAAAGTCTCTGTTAAGAAAATCTCTTTAGCATTTTTAAGAAAATCTTAAAAATATGGTAAGAAAATAAACCTTGATTTCTCATAACATAACCA
Organism: Patella vulgata; assembly: GCF_932274485.2. NCBI lineage: Eukaryota > Metazoa > Mollusca > Gastropoda > Patellidae > Patella > Patella vulgata. The sequence continues at coordinate 11,935,461 of NC_065883.2, forward strand.
TTTGATTTTCGATCAGAAAATCTCTTTTGGCATTAACATTTCATAAGGAATCTTCCTATGTTAATCTTGCAATAAGAAACTATTAGTTACACCATTCTACTTAATTAGAAAATCTCTTTAGCAATCTTCTGGATTTCATCAGGAAATCCACTATGAAAATCTCTTCGTTTTTTCTTATGAAAATTTTTCCTTAAGAAATTTATCTTTTTTTTTTTTTTTTTTTAATAAATATCAGCTTCATTAAGAAAACTGATTTTTTTAAAAGAAAAAATATTTTATTATTTCATAATGAGGAAACTCTTAAAATTTGCAACAGTCCTTGAGAAAGTAACACATAAAGCTCATTTACTCAACGTACTTAACAGAATATTCATAGATGTAAGAAGCAAAATATTTCAATCTCAAATTGGCAGGACGGATGTGTCTTTTATCAAAATGAAGCTTTAATTTAATCAGTGTTTGATATCAGATTCTATTTGCATATGATAAGAGGTATAAACTGGTTTTAGAAGTAGTTATAATACACACCACTATTATGCATAGACTTCTTTTACATACATTAAAGTGGTCAGGGTTTTTAATTCAGTGTGACCTTGACCAGGGACTATGACGACAAGCAAATTAACATGTATTCAATTTATTGAACCTATATATGTATTCATGTTAATTTATCTTTCGGTAGTCCAGTATTGTAGTCCAGGTCAATTCATACCAACAGTCACTTATTTAAGATCTATTCCATTAAGAAGAATTATGCCATCTATTTGAACCATAAAACTTAATGTTAAAATTATACCGCCCAATTTGCATAACGAGCCAAAAATAAAAAGTTAAATAAACAATTATAGATTCTTAATCAGGGCTTTCCCTTCAAAATTTTTGCCTATTGGTTAATTTTTGATGTATTTTGTTTATTTTGGATTAGCAAGATGTTTTTTTTTTTGCAAAGAATATGACTATTTTTAGCATTATCCAAATATTTTATCTTATTTTATGGCATGTATATTGACTGACTGGTAAGTTCCCTAGCCAGTCAGTGAGAAAAGACTGGCAAATTTGACTGAAATGATTAATCACTTTTCTGCCATTTGTATCTGGTAATTTGAACATATTTTCCAATGCATGATTTACATGCTTAGAATCTTGACTGTGAAAGAAATATATCCTGAATGTTTGTTTTTTGATCATTGTAGTTGTTCTTGACCGATATATTATCAAATGTCATAAAATATATGCACCAAATGTACTAGCTTAGTCTCTGACTAGTTAACACAATATGCTTTCACTCATAACACTTTAAAAGGTAAACAATACAATAACTTTACTTAAGTTACATATTAAAATAACTAATAATAATAATAATAATTTACAAGTAAAATATATTTAAATCCTGTCAATTATCTAATAGTATCTATACATGTGTATAAAATAATAGAAAGAAATAATAATATCATATGAAAATATACAAGATGAAGGATGGATGAAGAAATATTTATCAATTAAATAGTACTAAAAAACCATTCTGTAAATCGACGTAATTGAGCGGCAGCAGTTTGCGATTCTTCTTGAAGGCGGATATTTTCCTCACGTAAATTTTGAGCTTCGCTCTCTAAAGCTGAGTTTTTACGCTGTTCCTGTAATAAATAAAATAATTTGTTTTAGAGAGCGAAAGAGGTTTAAATTCCATTTAATACAAATCAGATCATTTCGAGACTTATATGCACAAGTACAGGCATAAATGACTTGTTATTGAATATTAAACCAAATCTCTCAATTAAGTTAAACATACATTATGCAAGAGCTAAATGTGCCTATTGCTGGTCTTTCTTTAGGTCTGAAATGTTATCTAAATTAATAATTAGACATTAATTAACTTATCCAGCCCATAATCAACTCTCGATGCCATCGCTAGCCTGCGATATTTTGTGGATTCGAACACATTTTTTGAAAAATAATTAAATGGATAATTGAGACAAATTTCGTAATTTTTAGCTTTTAAAATAGGAAAGTTCAGATATGACCATCCAAGGGTACAAGTTAGAATCTTCTTTATAAACAGTTAGAGACTATTTACCTGTTCAAGTTGTTTTTGAATTTGAAGATATTTTGTCTCTAATTCTTGTATATGTTCTTGTGGACTTGATACCATCGATCTCCACATCATACCACTACAAATACAATAATAATATTTCATAAACACATTGGCTATAGTTATTTACAGAAAGTCTAAAAATATTGTATTCACTTCTACAGTGAACAACCAACAAGAATGATCTTGGCTGCTTTACCATTTATATATTTTGGACCACAGGGCTAATGAAGACGGACATGTGCTCGACAGTGTGATAATACTGAAATTTTGCCAGGACAGAGATGTTACGGCCTATTCTTATTTCGATGTCCAACTGTTGGAGGATCTTAAATATGGGGAGACAGGGCTGGAAAATCACAGGGAACTTTCTCTTTGTCAACATCATGATCGAAACAGGGACTTCCTGGTAAGTGAGGCAAGTGTCTTACTCCCTGAGCCGCTATGGCTCCCACATCAAAACCTGTGATTTAATGGCTAGTGAGCCAGTGCCATCCTCAACATGACAACCATGTCTTGTCATTCAGATGTTTATATGGCTAGTGAGCCAGTGCCATGCTCCTCACCATGACAACAATGTCTCGTCATTCAGATGTTTATACAATTAGTATAAGTTATAATTGACTACATACCTGCCTGCACCCGGACTAGAGAGTTGTTTATCTTGGGGTGAAGGTGGTCGAGGAGGGGGTTCCTCTTCTCTATTTCTTTGTGGAGGTTTTTGTTGAAACTGGTCATCTGTAAAAAGAAGACACTGACATGTAAATATACAATAAAAATGTTTATATTTCAGAACTTAAAAACTGATTGAGAAGTTGTAACAGGAGTGCATGCCAACCATCACCACTTACCTCCATTTTGAGCGATTAACGAGGCTACTGCACACATTCATCAGTTGACTATTTATTCTACATATTTCAAATGAAAGAGATGCTAATCCAACACACATGCATTAACCATTCTACCACCCAGCCATTACCAGCAAAACCAGGGGCCTCCCGGTTAGAGAACCAGCCTTTTACTCAATGTGCCACCACAGAATCTGTTTATGACATTTAACACTGTATATAAATTTAGCACTTAAGACTGGAACGATCCAGACTAGTTGACACTGTATACAAATTTGGTGCTTTAGACTGGTGTAGTATTATAGGGTATATTTACCTCCTATAGCTTTAGAAGCAACATTAACTAAATCTGACCAGTCTAATGCTGTAGATGAATCTTGTACAGTATTACCATCAGCTGTAGTTCGACTTCTAGGTCGACCACTTGCTGTATTTAACATAGCTCTAGGAGATAACCTGAAAAAAATTATTACACATTACATACAGGCAGGGTATGTTAAAATTTGTAGATTATAAAAAAACCTCCCTTGCAGTAATTCCAAAGATATGAGTTTGGTAACAAATCTATTTTTCCCTGTAGTTTGGATTTATTACTCAAATGTCAAGCAAATTTATCTTCAATAGACTATAGCAAATGAAAATAAGTTGGATTTCAATGTCTGGCTTTTAAAACAAACAGTTTGGGTGTAAAATTGTGTTGTCGCTTTATTTAAATTTGAAAGTGACATTTGTTCTAGTAAGCAGTGTTGACTCTCGTTTATTCTGGCACAAGCCACTTGTGCGTAGGGGTCTTTAGAAGTGGGAGGAAACCAGAGGACCTGGAGAAAAGCCACAAGGTTGGACAGGCAACCCTACTCCTTGTCATGTACAAGCAGGGAATCCAATGACAGACCTTATGGTTTAAAGTGCACAAGTTAAACCACTAGATCCCCCCCCCCCCCCCCTGCATTACTTATAGAAACAAGTTGTCGTATCAACTGGCCAAATAAGCCAGTCGCTACTTTTATTTTTTCCACAAAAGTCTTGACCTCAATTTACACTTTACTTCAACCATCACAATTAAAATATCATGTTTATATTTCCTACCTTTGTTCTTTTGATAATTCTTCTCGTTGAGTGGAGATAATTTGTTGTGGTATGGGTGATATAAAGGCAGGTTGTATGATATTATCGTTTATAACACCTTTAACACTGTGTAAACTCTCATCTGACATAGTTCTCTGTAATCTTCGTGATCTTCTTCGATCTATACCATTCTATAATTAAATACAACAGATTAAACAGGATGTTGGCACCTTCAATATTTTTCATATAAAAGTTAATAAAGGGAGATAATTTCAGAAATCCAACTTAGACATTATCTCCCCTTAGACCACACAAGTGGTAATCAACAACAACCAGTTCACAAAATGAAAGTAAAATTCCAGTAAACAGTACATAGACTTTCAAATTAATAATAACCACGTAATATCAGGTGTCCACAGAGGAATAAGCATATTCTGCCCGGCTTAGCATTCACCACTACTATAAAACCATATACCGGTAATAGTATAACAATTCACTTTTTAGCATCCATCCCAATCATAAAATCATATAAAAGCATCACAACTCACCTGTATTTTTGAATAATTACTCAGATCTGAATCGGAAATGTCTAAATTAATTAATCTCATTAATTCTTCTTGAAAATTATTTGATGGTGTTTTATATTTTGAACCCGGTTTTTGACGAGCATTCAATGATTCTTCTGAAGACATACCAGATAAATTTCTGAAAAAAAAAAAGAGACAAAAACAATTAGTTAAATATCCAAATTGTTAAAATTACATTTAGTAATTGAACTGGAATATACAGGTCACAATTCTATGGAATACAATCATAGGCATACAGGGAAATTTTTGACTGGGGGGCAGTGGGGGTTGGTGCCCCAAAAATGTAGTTAGGTTCTTAGTATGTTACATAATAATAATAATAACTGTATTTTCTTATAAAACTACAAATATACATATTATTTACAGACAAATGATCTTATAACGATGAAATAATGTTTTAAAATTTAAAACAAGCAAATAGCAAATAAAAGAACAAACAAACATATATACAAGTTATAGAGGTTTCGAGTCTTAAGATTTCTATTTAATTGCCTAACTATAGACACTCTAAATTTAAATTGGACACATTCAAGAACACAATATTTTTTTTATACAACTTTAATAAAGTACAATTGTGTGCCCAAATTTTCCCAGCATTTGGTGCCCAAAATGGGGGGCGGCCAGCTCGTACGCCTATGAATACAATCACTGCGTATTACTGAGCAACGCTTCGACTAGGCTTGATAATGACTAGAAGTCTAGTCGAAACGTCACTACTATCAAGCTTGATAATGACTAGAGAAGCTTGGTCACAACATCGGTCAGTAATAAGCAGTAATTGTATTCAATAGAATTGTGACCTGTATATTAAATATCTAACAAGAAAGAGACGAAAACTTGAATTAGTTAAATATCTGATAAAAAAAAAGAAAAAGAGAAACTGGGTTATTTATGTTTTGCAATACTTCTTACGTGCACAGGGTAATGAAATGAATGGAATGAAACTGAAGAAACATCCCCAAAGTTGGGAACATGCCACGCGACCCTATTCCTGATCAAGTCAGGTACAAGTCTGGGATTCAATCGACAACACTTGACTCAATGACAGTCCCGATCTAAATCCCACACAACTCCCTATATCTTTTAATTACGACTGAAAAAAAAATCTTTTCTTAAAAAAAACCCACACATTTGTGGGAGGGGATGTGGCGGCTCCTTCCTTCAACCCACTGCCTGATATGCCTATGGTAGGTGAGAGAGAGAGCGAGAGAATGAATTATGGTTTAATGTCCACTTCACACAAACTAGGTCATTTCGGGACTAACATATGGTTCAATATTAATTCAATAATCTGCTTGCGCATAGGGGTCTTTAGCATTGGGAGGAAACAGGAGGACCCGGAGAAAACCCACGAGGTTGGACAGGATACCCTACTCCTTGTCACATACAACCGGGGAATTGAAACCACGCCAGTTGACTCAATGACAGACCTAGTGATACAGCGCGCATGCGCTAACCATTCGGCCACCCAACACCCCCCTATGGTAGGTAAACTCGAACCAAATTTCATTAGCAGAATTTTGTCACAGCATTGACATTCCAGCAGTCATCTAAAAGATAATTAGCTTGTCTAAAGTCCTAATAAAAATTTGTCACAATTCACTGATGACATAAAATATAAAATAAGAGAAATAGTTTCACATACGATTCTAATTGAGTGAGTATTACAAACAATTGCCAATCATCACTCATCAGCTGTTTTTTTTTTATTCGACATACATTTAACTATTAATTGAGCTTAGTTTTAGCCATACAGGTAGAGTGAAGGTGACATTTTAATCCTAAACAGAAAGATACAATTGTTGTCCTTGAAATGAAACCATTTATTTTGTCCTTGAAATGTTTTAACCAGCAAAAGTTAAATTTATGACAAATATTTCCAACGTGACTCACTTATTTGATGATCTAGGACTGCTATTATTACTACTATGAGGTGAAACATCTAAATGACTTCTTGTGTGACTTGGATTCTTTAATCGAATCATTGCTGGAGCCGAGTCTTTTCTTCTTGGTTGAGTAATATCGTCTAAAACACAAATATACCAAATATTCATCACAGTTCTATTGCGTAATTAAAATACAAATATACACTATGTTTCAAGCAAGTGTGTTTATGAACAATATATTAAAAATCTTAAGAGTCAATTCTTTCCTTAATTTCTGTCCTATTCATAGAAGTTCTGCGTCAAGCACTGCTTTAAGCAAGCTCACTTATTCAAAGATAAGTTAATGTCATTTACTTACTTACCACAGTTAGCGGCCATTTTTGAAAATCATGACTTTGCATGTCATAATCGATAAAAAGAAAGTTAAGTTTTATTGAATTGTTTCCGTCAACACTATTCTTGTACAAAACAAAATGAATAACTTTTCACTTTACACAGTGAGTATTCAAAGTGTTTGAATGTATTTCAAGAGACTACAATTGATAAATGTTAACTCAGGATAAAATTTTAAGTTTTCATACAGGAAATACAAGCTACACAAAATACTTAAAATTCAGGCTAGGATTAGCATAGAATGCAACAAAAATGTGTTATACAAAGGACTTTATATTTCAAACAGGTAGAGTTTAAGAGCCCAATAAAATTAACATGATAGACATTTTCAGCTGAGATAAAATATAGAAATCCCCTACAGCTATTTAAAAGATAAACACAAGCATCGACTCTTCAGTTACAAAATTTGTTTAGTTTTTCATAAAAAAACAGAAAATCGAAATAAATGAAAAATGTTTTGGTTATTTTGAGTTGAGACCTCATATATTCAGTAAATTTTATATCTCTAGTTGTGTGTGTAAACAGATTGAAATAATTTTGCCTATTTAAATAACATACACCAACATCGACTCTAAAAAATGTGTAAGATTTAGATAAAGAGCTGGCCGTTCTTGCTATAATAATAGTTCAAAAATAGATAATGTAAAATGAATATTCTGAAAATTTCATTCAAATTACTTTACTCTGAGCGAAGTTATCACTATTTGTAGTTTTGACAAGATATGTGCACTGATTGTTTATTATTGTAACCAAAGTACTTGTTTATTTAAGACTTAGCCTCGCTTCTCCATTTTTAAATTAAATCATTAAATGGCTGAACCGTGCCAATCTGGTTAAAATCGGAGCCATTCGATGACCCAGAGAGTTGATTATGGTATGTTTAATAAATGCCTATATAATAGTTTATATAACATTTAAGGCCTATAGAAAGACCTGCAATAGGCAGATTTAACTCTTGAATAATATACCTTTAAATTACAAAATTTGTTTAGTTTGTCATGAAAAGGAAAGAGAAACGAATGGGGTTTAACATATTATCAACACTATGTTTTCATCATTATTTAGTAATTTTTATATCTCTCGTCCTGTCTTCATTAACCCAGTTGGAGCAGAACAGTAGGACGATAAACCCAATTTCATTTTATATCTCCCGTAGTAGTGTGTCTGTAAAGTAAATATAATAATTTTATCTGGACATTGTTATTTCTGTCTATTCCTCATCTTTTAATTCCTATTGTCAAGAGAAGACATCATGTACATGCACAGGACCAGAGGGTTTTCCTAATGGACTTAAGACAAATTCAATATCAGTTTCGGAAAAAGTAAGCATAGTCTAGAAAATTCTTGAAGATTTTCCTCGAGCCAAAGCTGTGAGCAAATTTAACTCTACATTAAATAATTGGGATATATACCTTTATTGTTTGTTTTTGGTTCCATATAAGGTCTGCGAGTTCCGATAGAATTATACAGACTTTCACTCATCTGACTTAAACTCATGGAACTAGTTGGTAGATCTCCGGCTGAGCGGCCATGTTTTAAATCACTACTTTTACTAAGTAAATATTTGGTATTTTGTGACTGTTTGAGAAGTTCTAGAGCTATATTTCCAGTAACAGGGACGCCAGTATAAGAATAATCTGACTGACTAAATGCAGTGCTGGGGTTAAAGTTTCGACGCTGCATGGTAGACTGATTGGATGACGAGTTGTCAGAACTCTGGTATGCATTTTGAGTATCTGCTGAACTAAAATCACCACGGCGACCATTATTCTGAAATATTAAAATTTATGCATGAGGTCACCAAGACGACAATTATTCTGAAAAAAAAAAAATATTAAAATTTATGCATGAAATGAAATTCATGTTGATTTTTATAACTACGCTACGAATTATAATCCGACATTAATGTGACGAGAATAAGATGAACAATGTTTACCAGTTATGTAAATGTGTATTAGAACAAAAACAAAATATTTTGTTTGTTCCTGGGTGCTTAACGTGAGCTTTCAAGATGAATCAGTTGTAAATGAGATGCTAGTCTTGTCAGTGATGCAGAACGGAGGGCTGACAAGGACAGCTGTTCAGTCATTTGGATGGGACAAAAAAAAAAACGAGGTCCTGTGTACAAATTGGAGTGCACATAAAAGATCCCTTGACAGTTGGAATTCGATACAAGAGTAGGCCGTAGTGCTGCTGTCCGGGAAGAATTTCCCTCATAGCACACTGTATGGTGTATGGCCGTCTTCATTAGTCCAATCGGAGCAGAACAGTAGGACGTTAAACCCCATTTCATTTCTTAACATAGGTTTTACCGCCTCCATTTCCTTAATTAAAAGAGCAATCGTGCCTTTTGAGATACAGCAAAGGGCGGAAAAAAACAGAGGGAGAGAGATGGCGCCACTCGACACAAACTAGGTCAGGACTAACATAATACCGGGTAATAGTTCACTTTTATTTTAGGAGTCTTTAGCTGTGGGAGGAAACCGGATGACCAGGAGAAAACCCATGAGGTTGGGACACAGCAAGGAGAATATTTAAGGACATGTTCCTGTTATAGTTGACCAACTGATCCCTCTAGAAAATTACATATTGTCTGAAAAATGCAAATGACAATTTGCGACATTAAAAATCAAAATATTATTACTATTATCTTACTTGTAATTGGTTTTGATTGGATACAGGGCGTGGAGGCCATTGACGATTATTTACACCTGAAAATAAAAGATAAAATCTAGAATTAACACAGAAATGTCAGAGGAAAGGCTGCAATACAACTTTTATCACATTAACCCTACTCTTATCATATGACTGGCTAACTGTTTAGTCTACTACCTTAAATTAATGGTTTATTACATGTCTTGCTAATCTGGTCTATATGTAGTTCCAGGACCAGATAATTCACTGGAAACACAAGTCGTTCCACAAATTAATGATGTCTTTCTAATCTGGTCTATATATTTGTGGCTCCAGAACAAGATAAAGTTGTTCCATAAATTAATGGTTTATTAGATGTCTTTCTAATCTGGTCTATATGTGGCTCCAGAACGAGATGAAGTTGTTCCACAAATTAATGGTTTACTAGATGTCTTGCTAATCTGGACTAAATGAACCAGATATTTCAGTGGAAATACAAGTTGTTCCACAATGAAACTGTGAAAATCTGTGTTTGACTTGATGTTTTAGTCCAAGATGTATAAAATGAGTCAGGAGGGAGGTTTGTGAGTTATAATTACAGATATGTGTCACTATTTTATAGATATGTCACCATCTATCATACAGATGACAAATGTCATCTAACAAACATAATATGAATATATTAAATAAATTAAAGTCCCATCATGCCCATCTTCAATATAAGGCTTGATCTCGCTTTTACTACGTACATCTTATCAAGGCCTTCACGTAATACCCTGCATATTGCAGCACTAATTTCGATTGGGTACAAGCCCAACTTGTGAGTCTATCAGATTCCTCGATCGTCACGAATACCAAGTCTCGCGCTTTCAAGATAAAATGTCTACCTGTGATAATCAAGTTGCAAAGTTCATTCAATGTCAAGGGTTCCGTGGAGGTCGCGATGTCACAACCTCTGATTGGATGCTACTGCTCACATGTCTGTAGATAACAAAGCTATAAGTTCGGGAATTGTGAAGTAAACAAGCAACGGCCAGATGTTGTGAAACTCGCAGTCGTTGCTTCAGGAACATGCATCATGCCAGAATATAGAGTTCAAGATATGAGAGAGAGAGAGAGAGAGAGAGAGAGAGAGAGGGAGGGAGAGAGAGAGAGAGAGAGAGAGGTCCACTCCAGGTCTTTTGGGACTAGCATATGGCTCAAATTTATTTGAATAATTCATTTGAGCATATAGGGGTCTTTAACAGTGGGAGAAAACCTTTAAGATATGAAATAAAACATCCTACTTTTCTGCCCCTGGTGGCAGTTTAACACAATACACAATCAAATGTATTCATCAAAACCGGCTTCGATCAGGAATTATTTAAATCTACAAATTGTATCAACTTTTAAACATGCATTATGCAAGAGCAAAATCTGCTTATTACAAGTCTTTCTTTAGGCCTGAAATGTTATCTAAATTATCAATTAGACATTAATTAACTTATCCAGACCATAATAAACTCTTGATGTCAAGGCTAGCCTTCGATGTTGGCTGGATTAGATTCCTATATGGCGCTAACGGCTATTGATAATTAAATCAATAAAAGTGGATAATCGAGACTATGCTGTTTATATTAATCATTTTAGTAATGATGACCGAGACTATGCAAAAATTTCACCCGCTTCTTTCTCGGCTCATAGTGGATCAATTTAACTGAAATTTTCAGCAAATTACCTTTACACTATCTAGTTTTTAACTATTATAGCGAGAACTGCCATCTCTTTATCTTATCTCCCATAATGTATCTTTAAGGTTAAAGTGTATTTATTTATATATTTTGCACTGCTATCTTTATGTATCTCAGGTCTATTTTTTTTTTAATACAATCCAGCCCATTCTTCACTAAGCTATACTTGGATGTACTTAATGACAATATAACAGTCTCTACTTTAAAATATTGCATCATATTTACTTTTGAGATATGTAAATGGTAAATAAAGTGGACTGGTGAGCCTTTTATAATTAAGTTAACATTTTTTCTAGTACATATATTGTATGAGTATTCAACAGACGTTTTGCCCCAGTAAATATTGTGTTTGTATAGCATACTAAAATGTTTCAATTGTTTGGATTTTTGTCAAGATAAATGTACACTGTATGCACTAACATTTAACAAACACTTCTAAGTTTGAAATGACATTAAGATGCTTAAGTTAAGCTGGTTTAACTCTTGTCATCTGAATGTAAAGGTTGGGGCAAATAAACCAGTTCAAAAACAGATGTAGGCTAATGAGAGAGTGAGAGAAATGGGGTTTAACGTCTACTCGACACAAACTAAGTCATTTCGGGAGTAACATATGGTTCAATTTTATTTCAATAATTCGCTTGTGTGTTGGGTCCTTTAGCAGTAGGAAGAAACCAGAGGACCTGAAGAAAACCCACGAGCACTCTAAATGTCTAAAGAAAACAGACATAAGCCATGTAGAGTGCTATGAGGGCAATTTTTACCCAGGCAGTGGCATCTGTCTTGAATTCCTTCTTAAAAACCTTCTATTATATTCATGGTATTATTCATACTGTATAATATTAATATGTTGTTGAAATAAAATGAAGTGGGGTTTAATGTCCTACTTTTCTGCACTGACTGGGCTAATAAAAACGGTAATATGCTGTTTACAGTATATTACACTGTGTCTGTAAAATGCATTATAGAAGGCATTAAGAAACATGTTTATTTAATACAAACTTCCATAATATTAACATTTTCAAATATTATTCCAACTGTAAAATAAACAATTAGGTAACTCTGACCTCTATGTCGAATAGTATTAAGTTTATGAAATAATAATTAGCTTTAAGAAATTTTGTACTTCCACAGCACAACTTTATAATTTTAAGCAGCCATATGAGTCATGTAATCTGTAGTTGTGTAAAATAACCATGTATAATCTAGTATATAGTAAACCAGATGGCATGTTATCAAGTCTTACGAACAGGAATAGGACTTCTTGAGATATATTACATTGGTCTTGAGACTGGTTGTTTTTTGTCATTTTTCCAAACACTGCATTGAAGGAAATGAAATAGGGTTTAACATTCAGGCACCGTTTGAAGACAGGCATACGACATGCTTTGTGCCGTGAGGGTAATTTTGCCTTGGCAGTAGCGTTTCCACCCAACTTCTGTCAAATTCTTATGTTTACGTGCACTACAACATGTACACGACACCTTGGTTTTCCAACTTATCAAAAAAACAACATACTTTTACTTTTTGCCAGATCCAACAAAAGGAAACAAAGATGGAATATCTTGAGGAATTTTATTTGACAACACAAGGCTTAAATCCGGGAACTTTCGGTTTGTGAGTGAACACAATATTCACTCAGAACATCATAGTTCCTTATTACATTGTTAAAGCTAATCTCTACTGAGACATTACTAGAGCTATACTATACTGACACAACAATACTAGAGCTATACCCTACTGACACAACATTACTTCTATAGTATATCTGTATAATGAGTTCACCATGTTTCATTTATCTATATTCAATCTATATACACCAGACTAACAATTATATACGTAATATCCTCTAACTATATAAACACATACTTCATCAACTAGTTACATCAGTGAATATAATCAATTCTTCAAATAGTAAGACAACACACATAAACAATTACACAAGACAAATCCATGGACAGGACACAATAAACAGACACCACAAACAACAAATGCATATACCAAATCAAGTGAATAGATCCTGAGGCCAGCCTTAGTGAACCACAGAGTAATATTAGGCAATGTAAACTATTTCTTTATTTTTCTTCAGAGAGAGAGAGTGAAATGTATTTAGTTCTTTTTGGGTAGGAAGACAGCAGTATCTTTAATGAAATGTACTCAGTTCTTTTTGGGTAGGAAGACAGTGACAATTCTAAAAGGTATTAATCGAAATTAGCTGAAATATTTTTTAACTACTTCCTCTCTAGTCACATTCCAACAATAGCATCAATCGTGAAACTTTTCTAGAATCTGTAAAGGACCACACGGCCTTGAAATAATGATTTTAATGTTACCTTACAAAATGTCCGACACTAATGGACAAGTACCTGACATTTTGAACTTTGTGTATTGTAGGGGTACATATAATTAAAAACACAGAATACAGAAAAAAGACCAAGCTGTGCCAGACAAAATGAAAGGTACCAAAGGGATTGTGCCCAACAAGCCTTAATTTTTGTCTGACAATGGCTGTCAAAAGCGCCATATTTCCAGGCCTACAATTGTTGAAACATAATTATTAAAAATAAAATCAGAGCAGACTTCAACAGAGTTATTCAAACAAGCTTTCTGTAATTTACAAGTAAATCAACCTTCAGAATTATAAATATATATATATGTAAATAATTAATTGTAGTACATACTATAAAACGCACTTTCCCGGTCTCGCATTTCACGCATTTCGTGAAATCGTCGATAACTTTCAAAAGGCTGCATTTCTAAGTGCTAATCCAAATCCTTTAGTTAAGTTGAACAGAAGTTTACATAATGACTCTTCTCTTTATCATTTTAACAAATCCATATAAATTTGGCACATTCCTTGATCTAAAATACACCTTGCAAGCAGTTCTATCATAGATGTTGTAAGGTATAACAGCCAATCCTAAACGCATTCACACTTCAGATCACCCAGTAATAGCAGCATTAAGTTCCAAATCTATATACATAAAGCATCTGTGATCTGCACAACCCAAATAAAAAAATAAAAAAATTTTTTTTTGAGCTTATTCCAAAACTGCACACAGTTAGAAAGTTCGTAACCCAGTCAGAAATATTCCATCCCTCATTTTTGATTACATGACAAACTATTTAGGCTGTCAAAACAATAATACAATCTGTCTGTGACTAGGTGTATAAAAACATTCTACCAATGCATCATAACTAATCCTTTGTTGTGCTAACGTGATGATGTAGCCAAAAAAACGTTTCATCTCGTTGAAAATCAGCAAAACACAGGTTATACTGCTTCTGATCAAGTGCCAGAAACAAGCAGTGCAGGAAGAGGAGTGAAACCCAACACCATCTTCAATCTTTTTATTTTACTCCATACACACTTCAGTTCAAGCGATACATTACTACACATGCGTGTATGAAATCTTATCAAACACAAACACAGAGACTGGCTGTTGTAGATATACTTTAAAGCACCATTATTCAATTAAACACTGTGTAGGATAACAAAAAATATTTTACTCCTGGCATTTAAACAATGCATTTATTTGCATGTGCATGTATGAAAGTTAAACAAAGAATATCCAAACTGGTTGATCTAAATATATCTTAAAGCACCTGCACAAATATATACACAGAGAAGAATTTCAGCTCCTTCGATAACATAAACACAAGACTAAAGTTTCTATACTATTTAAACATTTCATATGATACCCTCAACTAGAACAAGTCCACTAAAATACATGTTTATGTCCCTGCATTGTACGAACCAATGTCAACCGTTCAGGGGTGTTTTATTTGGCAAAATAACAAAAAGAATGTTGTCCTATATCTTTTCTATAATCTGAGATCAATTCAAGGGTATGAACTAGTAGTATTCTACATGTCTTTACAATCTATACAATACAATGTTGTTCAGTTGCAAGGTTATGTGAAAATAATAATCTTTTACACTTGTAATCTTTCTCACAGTCAAGTTTTAACATTCTTGCTGATTTACTGTCAAAATTATTATAACTACAATAGCCACATATTTATTTCCCATCATCTGCTTTTAACATTCTTATACTAACAAGCAACATTCCTTCACTCAGTTTTACTGTCAAAATTTTTATAATAGCCACTTATTTATTTCCCATCATCTACTTTTAACATTCTTATACCAACCAGCGACCCTCCTTCACTCAGTTTTTCTGTCAAAATTATTATAACTATAGGCACATATTTATTTTATTTCTGTGTGAAACTGTCTCAATCAATAATATATATGTATTATTAATCATCATCAAAGCGTATAATTATAGTAATTCATCAATTGACTTGAGTCATGTTTATTTAAAGTATGAATAGTGACAAACAGTGATTAACTTGTTTATTTGCTATAATATTATAATTAAAATATAACTTAAAGGTCCAATCACTACAACTTGGGTATCATGTAGCTGTGTTATTTTAGCAGGAGTTTATGTATTTAATGTTTATTTTTAAACTATTGTTGGCAAACTGATCAAATCCATTGAGAATCATAGAAAACTATTGGGTTTCTACTGTCACTTAGTTTAAAATGGTCTGTCTAGATTAGATAATGAGTGTTGGGTTTATAACTGTTTACTTTTACAAGCAGTGTTGAGTAATTAATTAGTCTGTTAATTACTCAACACCTTTTTTAACACTCCATTCAACATAAACTAGATCATTTTGTGACAAACATATGGTAAATTTTTATATCAATAATGACATGTGTGCAGGAAGGGGTCTTTAACAGTAATAAATAGGATGGAAAATTTTGAGGAACTTTGGCAAACATTATGGGATCAAGCCAGTGCCATACTGGCCGATCCCAAATTTATGCCAATTCGCCCTCAAGGAACACATAATCCAAAAGTACAAACATAATTAATCATTTCAAATTAACCATTTTATATTTTCAAGTTTTATATCTCAAAGATAATGAACTGTTTGAATTGTTTGTGTTAGTCATGTCTTCACTGTTTACTAGAATTAAAATATTTAACATTAAGTAATTATATATAGAGAGAGAGAAATGGGGTTTAACGTCCACTCGACACAAACTAGGTCATTTCGGGACTAACACATGGTTCAATTTTATTTCAAAAATTCACTTGCGCGTAGGGGTCTTTAGCAGGAGGAGAAAACCCACGAGGTTGGACAGGCGACCCTACTCCTTGTCACGTACAACCGGTGAATTGAAACCACGCTAGTTGACTCAATGACAGGCCTTATGATACAGCATGCACGTGCTAACCATTCGGCCATCCAATCCCCCAAGTAATTATATAAACTATTTATATAAACTTGATACTCACATACCGGTAATTATAATTTTTAATATTGCACTAAAGTATTATTTACAAGTATATACTGTAGTCTCTTGAGTCTTTTGGAAGTATGAGTTTTTCTACTTTCGCTTTTTACTTTTAAACTTTTCTTCTCTCAAGAAACAGGAAGTAAAATATTAACAGGTGTTCCTAAAGATTCCAAATTCAAATTTGTCGGCCGCCTAAGCTTAAGCAGAGCAATAAACTATTTTTTGATTTTTAAATTATTTGTTTTCAAGAAGTAGGAAGGAAAATACTAACAGGTGTTCTGAAAGGAATAATAATAATCAAATTAGTCTGGCCTAAGCTGAAGGATCAAACCATTTTATTTAAGTAGTTAATCTAGTATTATCCTATAATCCTACTTACAACATGTATTTTGATATTTTTTGTAACAAGTTCTATTTGATACATGGTTAATTTAAACATTATATCGAGATATTAGAATATTAAGGACTATTAAACGGGTTATCAGTCTAAAAGATCAAAGAAAGAGAAATAGAAATGGATTTAAAGGTTCACTGAACCTGCTAGAGCATTTTGTGATAAATATGGGACCATCGCAAAATTTAGACACCCGCGGAATATGGTGGATGGGTAGAAAATGATAAATTTAAATGTAGGTTATTTAATATAGAATCAGTATCACAAATGGAAATATGTCAACATCTTCTTACTCTGCCGTCGACACGGATAGACAGGTAGGTAGGTGGTTCGAGATCTATCCGCGGGTTATTCGTATAGACACAAACGTTGACATTTTGAGACGGTTCCTAATAGTTTTATTGCTATTTCATTTAAATACATGGTGCATGTGTGCAGGACTGTTTGATAATTGAAAATGGGGCGGGGGGCACATAACAAATTGTCTTAGGCAGGTACCTATGGTGTCATTAACCTATTTTTTTAATATCATAATTCTTCTGCTGATGATCGACCTTTCTTCGTTTGTAATCTGTAATTATATGTGTTCTTTAGGGGATCTACAGTTCTTCCTTCATAACAGTAATTATATGTGTTCTTTAGCGGATCTACAGTTCTTCCTTCCTAATAGTAATTATATGTGTTCTTTACTGGATCTACAGCTCTTCCTTCGTAATTGTAATTATATGTGTTCAGTAGCAAATCTACAGTTCTTCCTTTGTAATTGTTCTGTTGATGATCAACCTTTGTGAATTGTAATTATATGTGTTCTGTGGCGATCTACAATTCTTCCTTTGTAATTGTTCTGTTGATGATCGGTCCTTCTTTCTTTGTGAATTGTAATTATGTGTCGAACGTTCTTCCTCTGTGTCAAATTGATGTAATTTAGACTAAACCCATTGAAGCATGTTTCAGCGTTTGATTTGGACCATCAATGTTAACAATATACACACATTTATTTAATTTTCTGGGTGTTTATTCATAAAAGAGAGATAGAGAGAAAAATGGGGTTTAATGTCTACTCAACACAAACTAGGTCATTTTGGGACTAACATATGGTTCAATTTTATTTCAATAATTCGCTTGTGCATAGCTAAAACAAGAAACATTACTTACCAGTATAAGAATAATCAGAACTATCCTGAGAACCCGTTCTTGAATGATGTTCTTCTCCAGAACTAGTTTGACCTTCACCCCTTGTATTACCATCAACAGGGTCTTGTCGTAGGTTATTATAATACGTTCTACCTTCATCAGAACTTCGACCAGATGACAATGTAGAATCGGTATAATTGTGAACTGGTTGCCGTGGCTGGTAGTCATAGTTATTGTTCTTGTTCTCATTATTTACATTCCGCATCGATATCTGTTTAATGTCGCCTCTGTAAATCAGAAAATAAATTCATATCAGGATTAAGTCTTAATCCATATTTCATGATTTGATAACTTCTAAGGAATTTCTGATATTTTTTTTACCTTAAAAGTAAAATACTAAACAACAAACTAAAAATCATACTCAAACAATCTGCACAATTTTTATATTTATTCTCTTTAGCAAAAAGGGGACCCTGGTTTCTAAACCTAGAAACCTATGTTTTAAAGCTGATGATCATTTGCATTTTTTAAACAATATCTATCAAGACTTTAGCCATACTACAATTTGCTCAAATTGTATATTTAGTATGTAATTAAGAAAACAACATGAAAATATCACTGATAGATAATCTGAGTCCATATTAGCGTGGATTAAGTTGTGAGAAATTTGATATCTTCCGACAAAATGCAAATCACACATTGTTTCTTTAATACAATTTATAGAAGATTGACAGAAAAATCGTAAATTGTTTTGTTTATATTCTTTTAGTAATATTATATACATGTAGAAATTACATATTTCTTTGAGAATGTAAAGCACATTCGATCTATCTTGTATAGTCCTACCAACAATCATAAAATTACATGCATAATATATATTTTCATGCTATAAATATTCCTCCACAGCAAATCCCATCAAAATACCAATATGCATCAAATAATGCCCATCAGAAATTTACAAAGTGTTCAAATTCTTATTGTGCATAATCCAAACCATCAACTCAACTCAATGTAGCATTTAATAACTCCATACACAAGTCATAGGATTAGTGTTCAAACAGCATTAATAAAATATTAGAACTGTGAATTAAGTCATCTAACAAAGTTTGAAATGTCAAAATACAGGAATTTGTGCATCTTCAATAGAAGGATTGATCTCGCTTTAACTAAGTACATCTTATCAACCCTTCACATAATACCCTGCATATTTCGGCACTAATTTCGATTGGGTACAAGCCCAGCTTGTGAGCCTATCAGATTCCTCGATCGTCGCGAACACCAAGTCTCATGCTTTCCCGCTAAAATGTCTACCTGTGATAATCGAGTTGCAAAGTTCAAGGTTTGTTCAATGTCAAGGTTTCCGTGGAGGTCTCGATGTCACAATCCCTGGTTGGACGCTACTGTTCACGTGTCTGTAGATAACGTAGCTATTAATTTCGGGAATTGTGAAGTAATCTAGCAACGTCAAGATGTTGTAAAATTCGCAGTCGCTGCTTCAGGAACATGGAATTTGTGTGAACAAATCAATACAGATTTTCTTGGCCTCCGTTTAAATTTTTAATGACAATAATTAGGGATAAGAATAAGATGAAGTCAATTGATTCAATATCCAACTGTAAGGGAGGCAGATCATCATTTAAGGTTCAACAATCAGGGCCTTTATTCACGAAAACTTAAACTAAGATAAAATCGAAATTTTAAGAAATACTGCAATTCGATTGACTGACCAGTAAAATCAATTTGCATATATCCAATGAAGTTGCAGTATTTCTTAAAATTTTGGTTGTAACTTAGTTAAAGTTTTCGTGAATAAGGGCCCTGGAATTATAAGGGTTGCGATTTTAAGTTCAAAGTGTCGAGATATGTCATTTTAATGATCTGGGTAAACGCTGGATTGTTCATATTATGAACGTAACAACTATTTTATCCTCCGATCAGAAATATTCAACCTATGTACTTCATTTGATAATTTGATAAAACTTAACACATATTATTTTGAGGATAAAAATTCAAGGAATTCAAAAGATTTTGTTAATCTTAGTGAGAATCTAGCCTACAAAATGTGGAATATTCTGCTGAAAATAGAATACTGCAACCAAAACCACATGCTAGAACAATAGATGTTTATCTAGATGGCAGATAGTAACATTGTATAAAATCATATCTTCAGTCATATATAAGTCCTAATATTCTCTTTATAATCTACATAAAAATTATGGCATCAAAATTGATCAATTTAAAGCATCCCTTCAGTTAGTTGAGGGTAGTGTGAGTGTCGTATGTATTCATTCTCGAAATACATGCCCCAATTTTAATTTGAGCAATTCGCATACCTAACAATTCTCATTGGTATTACTTGACTTATTTTCTTCATAAACAGTTCAGATATGCAAATTTTCAAATTCAATGGCTGCTTCATTTACAAATATATGGAAGACGTGGATTGTCACCTTTTTAAAAATTGGTATGGAGTGCCTTGGAGAAATGGCATTTTTGAAAAATTCTACTAGCATAGATTTTGACCAATATATATATATTTTGATGGTTAGGGATTGGGGGTGGGGTCTACAAAAGGTACTCTCGCCAAATGGAGTTCCTGCCCAACACCCTCATGTCGTTCCTCAAATGGAGAAGCCTTTAGCTAAAACATGATTTAGTTATATAGAGAATATACAGATCTATATTAATATTAAAATTGAAACAAATAAATAATTCAATCACCACCACAACATCAAAAGCTGGCATTGCTCAACTTAATCTATATGATAATAATACCTAGATCTTCGAGGTAACGTATTAGAGTTACGTTGATTTACGGTTCCTTCGTTGGGGTTTTGATTGTTTTCGTTCAACAGAACGGAAGTATTTAAGGCCACTAAAGATGAGTATTGTGCTTGGTTGTTTAAGGTCATAAAACCCCTGTTGATAAAATCATTAATCAATTTACCGAAACCCAATAAATAAACGAACAAAAAATATGCTAGGATTGGAATGTTAAATACTGCTCTAAATTAAAGACTAACATAAAATATCTATGACCACTTGTGCAGTGCTAGGGGAAGGGAGATTATTCCTAAACAACAGGATTTCCACCTTCTCTTTTTCGAATTCTGTGAGGGTTTGTGATCGGGGCATTGGTTTGAATCATCATTTTTCAAGCCAAAGGAATGGCTTATGCCAGACTGACAAGGAAAGAGAGAGAGAGAAATTGGGTTTAACGTCCACTCGACACAAACTAGGTCATTTCGGGACTAACATATGGTTTAATTTTTTATTTCAATAATTCGCTTGCACATAGGGGTCTTTAGCAGTGGGAGGAAACCGGAGGACCCAGAGAAAACCCATGAGGTTGGACAGGCAACCATACTCCTTGTCATGTGCAACTGGGGATTCAAAAGACAGACAAGGAAATTGTGCCAAGTTGTTTGGATGGGATGAAGAACCAAAGTCCACAACATGTCCACATTGAGATTGAGAGAAATGGGGTTTAACATTGACTGGATTCAAACTAGGTCATTTTGGGAACAACATATGGTTCAATTTTATTTCAATAATTTGTTTGAGTGTAGGGTTTTTGGCAATGGGAGGAAATCGGAGAACCCGGAGAAAACCTATTAGGTTGGACAGGCAACATTACTCCTTGTCAGGTACAAGCGGGGAAATGAAACCATGCCACTTCACTCAATGACAGACATTATGATTTCATACACACGCGTTAACCCCGTCCACGTCAAAGAACCCTTGGCAACAGGAAATCAAAGAAGAGTAGGCAGAAAACGTAACATAATAATAATGACCATATGTTTGTCTGAAAATGACCAATATATTGTATTGAATTGAGACATTAAACATTATATTGGTATCTTCAAAATGAAAGTTACCAAAAAGTGTTGAAACAATAATAGGCTCTAATAGAGGTACAGACTTTTCAGCATTTTACATCCACTCAACACAAACTAGATCATTCTGAGACTAACATATGGTACAATTTATATTCAATAATTTGTCTTTGGCATTGGAAGAATCCAGAGAAATCTCCTATTCCTTATCACGCATACAAGCTTTGCATCGAAACCATATCACTTGACTCAATGACAGACCTTATGGTCTAAAGCGCACACATTAGACCACTTGACCACCCAACAGCCCCTAATAACACATAACATGGATTACAATATTGAGATGAAGTTAATACTATCAAAATATTACCTTGGTGCTCCATCTTCTAAGGGTTGTACAACTACAACTTTTACAATTGATGAACTCCGCAGGATATCAACTGTTTGATCATGTGACAACGTTGCTGTGGATACTTTACAAATTTCAACCAATCGACTTCCTTTTCGTAAGCCAGTTTCCCAGGCAAAGCCATACTGTTCAACATCAGTAACAATGCCTTCTGATTGGATATGAAAACCCAGCTGACCCAATCCATTGCGCTTCAATGTCATTTCTGCAGTCTGCAATTTTTCGAAAAATGAAAGCTTTCAACTATACAAGTTTTATAATTGAGTAATGCTATTACTTGTGTAGACATGTGTCTACTGATCTATCAAAAACACACTATTTCCTATTTAACACCCTTTCTTCATACCACCATTAACTAAAACCCTAATATAGAGAGAGAGAGAGAGAGATGGGGTTTAACGTCCACTCGACACAAACTAGGTCATTTCGGGACTAACATATGGTTTAATTTTATTTCAATAATTCGCTGCGGGTAGGAGTCTTTAGCAGTGAGAGGAAACCGGAGGACACAGAGAAAACCCACAAGATTGGACAGGCGACCCTACTCCTTGTCACGTACAACCGGGGATTCGAAACCACGCCAGTTGACTCAATGACAGGCTTTATGATACAGCACGCACGTGCTAACCATTCGGTCATCCCCCCCCCACCCAATATAGATAAGTCATTCTTATTTTATTACATTGCCAGCTGATCTTTTAAAATTTATATTCATATACCCTTTTCTGGAAGCAGTTTTATATAAGCATTAAGTTGCTTGTTACTGTATCCAATTTATTCATATTATTCCCTCCATGTTTGTATATAAGAATTTCTGAATACTTTTTTAAATCAAAACACACTAAAGTCTTACACATAATATAGACTGAACATATATTTTGATCTTATATTGATATAAAATGGGGGTTAATTAACTTTGCTGCACAAACCAGGTTAATAAGAAAAAACGCTGCAAAAATTCCCCTTATAGCAAACTCCATGGCATATTCTTATCTTCTTAAGCCAGAAAAGGATATCAAATCCCATCTCATATCATTTTAAGTCTGTTTTTAATTCTAAATTTGACTTTTAACATGTCGATAAAGTACAATAGCCATCATTCTGGTGATCGGTGAGTATTTTTTAAGCCCATATTCTTTCAACTTACCTCACATCCCTGAGTTACTCCAGTCAAACGACTGATTATTTCATGCATCTCTTCCATATCACCTGAGCTAACTTTAAATACTATATATTCTCCTTGGTTAAAATATAACTTGATACTGCAATAATAAAGAATATAATATCAAATATTCACCTAAAATTTCTAAGTTTATTCATTCTCTAAATAAATTAATTTCCAACTAGCTTGTATCCTGCAATCAAATCCACTGATGAATCAACCCATTACAGATTAAATATTTTTCACAACAGATTTAATTAATTCTTCTTGCTCAGTACGGCACCACAGTAGTTTGTGCTATGAGTATGAGCGAAATTTTGCCCGGGCAGCAGCATTATGGCCTACTCTTATATCAAATTCCAACTGCCAAGGGATCTTTTACGTGCACACCAATGTATACACGAGAACAGAGGTTTTTTTTCTGTTGTCCCATCCGAACGACTAGACAGTTGACCTTGTTAGGCCCTCTGTCCTGTACCATGGACAAGGGGGAAAACCACGTCGGAAAATCCTGATGAACTATCCCGGCCAATGCAGAGATCGAACACGCAAACCTCCAGGCTAGCAAGTCAGCTTTTTACCCATTTAGCCACCGTGGCTCCTGAAAAGGGGATAAAATACCAGAGTCTTGTGCAAACATTGGCATGCACACAAATGAATACTTGGCAGTTGGAATTTTAAATCATAAAATGTACTGACCTTTTAATCTGTGGAGTCCATCCTATAACACTACTACAGGCCACAGTAAATATGACATCTTTAGTACTTTCTTCTATAATAACTATAGTATTAGAGGCTATAGCTAAATAACTTTCAACTTGACAAGCACTGCCTACATCCTCTACCTGATAATATACAAATCATATAACAAATTAACTTTTGTCATCCATAAATGATCAGCCCAGATTTTATGTTATAATTGTATAATCAACTTTTGTTTAAACTGTGTATGCTGTCCTTGCTGGATGAAATGATACAATAAAATCTTATCTTATCTTATCTTATCTAAAAGTGTGTGTGTGTGGGGGGGGGGGGGATGGGGTAATGGTTAGCATGTGCGCATTGTATCATACGGTCAATTGAGTTCATTGTCGTGGTTTTGATTCCCGGGTTTTTTGAGAAGGAGTAGGGTCGTCTATCCAACCGTGTGGGTTTTTCCCGGGTCCTCCAGTTTTCTCCCACTGCTAAACACCCCTATGCACAAGTGAATTATTGAAATAAATTTAACCATATGTAAGTCCCAAAATGAATTAGATTTTTGTCTCGTCGACGTTAAAATTCATTTCTCTCTCTAAAAAATCCGTAAAATGCTGCCATGATTCCTATAGCTGTGAATGTAAGTTTAGAATGCATGTTTCTTGAAAAGGAGCTGGTCCCAGACTCCCTTTTCGTGATTGGGGTTCCATGGATCACAGTACAATCATATTTGTTTTTATTAATAGCCTAAATTTCATGTAGCATTTATACCTGAATGTTCCAAATAACGGCGCTTTTAGCAAATATATCAGGTACAACTTTCTGTTTCGTTCTTTCTTTCTTCCTTCCACTACCTAGTGCAAATTTACCTGAAATTAGAAAACATAAAATTGATAAATGTTGGATATGTACCAAAATTGCAATACTTTTATTGGAAACAACTACCCGATAAATTCTTTTGTGGAAATGTATCTTCAAATTTTGTAAATATTAAAATTAAACAGGTCTAATGTCTCAATCATTGCGAGAGTTACAAGTTTCCGAATATTCACAGTGTATCAAATGTCATGTCAATTGGATAAAACTTTAACCCGTTGAGCATCCACAAGCCATTGTGGATGTCCAATGGATGGACTGACAGATATAAAATTGAAGTTGATATATGACCATATTTCAAAGTGCGTATGTAAGTGCTATGACAGATATATTCATTGGGAAAGTGATACGAGAGAATATACATGTGAAAAATGCTATGACATCATATCAATGTGCAATCAGATTAAAATACAGATCTATATTTTGTTTTGTTTTTTTATACTTTAGATGGCCTCTACTTCACGAAGATCTGACCAGTCGTAGAGAGGGGGGGGGGGGGGTGAGGGGGGGGGGGGGTGAGGGGGGGAAGTCAGTCGTCATAGGAGCGGCTTTTGACCATATGATGTCAGTTATATAACAACTCTTCCAGATCCTAGTGTAGTAAAGACAAATAAAACGAAATTTTGAACTTTAAAAAACAAAAAGTAATAGGATCTGTGTTTTAATCAGATTGATGTGTAAAAATGCTATGACATCATGTCAATGTGAAAAGTGCTATAGCATCATATCAATGCGTAAAAGTACTATGACATATGAATGTGTAAAAGTGCTATGACATATTATTCACCTTTACCTACTATAGAAATCTGATTAATATACTTACTGAGTTTTGAGCTATTATCTAGGGGTGTTGAGCTGACATAGTTTAATGCCAAATCTTTGAGATATTCTTGACGTGTCCTAGTAGCCATGGATCGGAACTTTTCAGATCTGTGAGCAGCATTTTCAGCATTGATAACTAAAATAAATTAACAATTTACAGCTAAATTTTAACTCATAATAAAATAATTTTCAGAGCTTGAGGAACAGATACAGGATTTTTGTTTGAAATCAAAAGCTGATTTTTGGGACAATACAAACAAAGTAAAGAATACAGCTCCATAAAGTATGCCTTTGTTTTTTTTTTGTAGTCCATCATAAGCAAAAGGAAATGCTCAAATCCACTACAAATGTAGCATAAAGACAGAAACTGTATTGAATGAACCAAGGGGATGGCAGACACAGGTGACAACAATATAAGTTCAGATCACAGTGGAGTATAATTAGAGAGAAAGAGAGAGAGAGAGAGAGAGAGAGATGGGGTTGGTCCCTTTGGGACTAACATATGGTTCAATTTTATTTCAATAATTCCATTGCCCGCAGGCGTCTTTAGCAGTGGGAGGAAACCAGAGCACCTGGAGAAAACCCACGAGGTTGGACCCTACTCCTTGTCACATATAACTGGGGAATCAAAAACACGCAAGTTGACTCAATGACAGACCTTATAATACAGCGTGCACATGCTAACCATTCGGCCATCCAACCTCCCTATTTATAATAAAATATCTTACGTTTAGCTAGTAGAAAATCAACAAATTCTGGAGATTTATTAAATGGTTTTTCTGGTATAGGAGGACCAAATGGTGGAACATCTCTGGATCTTGTTACTGCAAGACTGTAATAATAAAAGACAAATAAATTATCCAATGGTAATTGCAGGACGACTGCACTACACAAAAGACTGTAATAGTAAAATACAAATATATTATCAAATGGAAAGTGCAGGAGGACCACACTACACACAATAATGTAATAGTCATATACAAATGTATTAACTGAATGTACAAAGGGAGATAATTCTTTCACTCACTGAACTGATATTGAAAATGAAACATTCTACTGTTCTGCTCCGACTGGGCTAATGAAGACGGGCATAAGCCAGAGAGTGTCCTATGGGGGAAATTTTGGACAGCAGCACTTTGGCCTAATCTTATATAATGAATTCCAACTGTCAAGGGATCATACACAATGCATCTTTAATGAAATCTAATGAAATGGAATGTGGTTCAACATCCTACTGTTCTGCTCCAACTGGGCTAATGAAGACGGGTATACGCCTACTCTTATATTGAATTCCAACTGTCAAGGGTTCTTTTACGTACATGTCAATATGTACATGGGACCTTAGGTTTTCGTACCATCAGAACAACTGTACATTGTGTTTTGCCTGGCCCTCCATCACCGACAAGGTGGAACCACACTTGATATCCCGATGAACTTTCAGTCAACACAGGATCGAACACGGGACCTCCAGGTTTGCGAGCCAACGTCTTATTGAGCTCTGAACTGACATTGAATTTCAGGTGTTATAATTACAAGCTGTAAATACTGTGCTCAGAATTTTAAATTTTCGGCTGCAACAAAATATGAGTGTTTTGTACTAAAATCAATAAAGAACAATTTATAGTCTTGGACATTTCAGATCTATATTTCGTTTCGTTTTTTTATACTGTCGATGGCCTTCGGTTGTAGTACAAGTTCACGTCAGTGGTCGTACGAACAGCTTTTGGCTGGATTTTACCAAAACCTGAGTGATAAAGAGAGAAATGGGGTTTAACGTCCACTCGACACAAACCAGGTCATTTCGGGACTAACACATGGTTCAATTCTATTTAAATAATTCGCTTATGCGTAGAGGTCTTTAGCAGTGGGCATAAACCAGAGGACGTAGAGAAAACCCATGAGGTTGGACAGGCCACACTATTCCTTGTCACGTAGAACCAGGGAATCGAAACCACGCCATTTGTCACAATGACAGACATTATGATACAACTCACACATGCTAACCATTCGGCTGTCCAATGTTATTTGATTTAATTACTGCTAATTGAATTAACAAGCTAAAATAACTCACCTATAAAGAACATTTTCTGTGTTAGGGTTTGTAACACGTACTATAATAAATACATGTTGAAACTGTGAACGAACTGTTTTAGGTGTAAATGGCAGAGAACCGGCTTCTTGAAATATGATAGTAATAATATCATTACCAATATGTCGCTTTCTAAATAACTGTAATTACATAA
The DNA here is from genome assembly GCF_932274485.2 of Patella vulgata. NCBI lineage: Eukaryota > Metazoa > Mollusca > Gastropoda > Patellidae > Patella > Patella vulgata. The sequence goes on from NC_065883.2 coordinate 11,963,582, forward strand.
ATATACAATTTAACACATTATTGGTGACAAATATACAAATTAACACATTATCTGTGACAAATATACAATTTATATTGTATATTTGTTAATACAACTTCAGACACCTTGTTCTGGTGTCCTAAAACTAAACAAGGGATTTTAAGACATTTTTTTTCTCAGAAAATTAAAACTGTTTCTCATTGACGGTAAAATAAATTGGTTATATTGATGCATGTGTTCTTTTGATTGTTGTTGTCAGTTTACTAAATGTTTTATAAATGGTTATCAGAAATTATATTTGAAATAATAAATAAATTGTATATAATATGAAATGTACAGAGAGAGAGAGAGAGAGAGAGAGATGGGGTTTAACATCCACTTGACACAAACTAGGTCATTTCGGGACTAACACATGGTTCAATTCTATGTCAATAATTCTCTTATGCATAGGTTTTTTTTAGCAGTGGTAGGAAACTGGAGAAAACCCATGAGGTTGGACATGCGATCCTACTCCTTGTCATGTATAACCGTGGAAAATATGAAATAGTATACCTGTTGAATATTATTTGATGTAAATGGTAACATGGTTGATACATGAAACATTATTTCACTGTTATTAAATGTTGTATAGTAGGAGTTAGTACCGGTTGAATCAGCTGAAATATAATACACAGGATTTAAATATAACTACAAATATATCACATTAGACTAACATATAAACCGGTAAAATAGCAATACCACATTTCAGATAAATATGCATTTAACTGGTAAACTGGCAATATCACATTATAAATAATCAGTAAACTAGCAATATCACATTTCGGACAAATATGTATTTGCTGGTAAACTGGCAATATCACATATACAGATAACCAGTAAATAAAACTGGCAATAATCATGACATTTCAGACTAATAAAGAAAATCATAGAGAGGAATTTGAAATGAAATGAAATGGGGTTTAACGTCCTACTGTTCTGCTCCCTAATGTGCGAATGAAGACGGGCATATGCCATACAGTGTGCTATGAGGGAAATCTTACTGGTAAATAAAACCACAAACATGACATCTGGAACTAACAAAGAAAATTGGAAAATAATGGGAAATTGGGAAAGGAAAAAACATGAAATGGGGTTTAATGTCAGACTTTTCTGCTCCATCTGGGATAATGGAGACAGTGAATGGAAATGTGGTTTAAAGTTTCCTCCACACAATACTTATTAATTTGAGATTAACATGTGGTCATATTTGGTTCTACTGTAACGTATGCAACACAAGGAGATGAAATTTGCCCATCAAGAAGCATTCGAATTCCAACTATCAAAGGTTATTTTACATGTGCACCAATGCGTACATGGCAGACCGCGTTCTTTCGTCCAATGCAACAACAATGCACACTTTCTTTTTCAGACCTGCTGCAGTCAGGTGTAAATCTTGGCCTACGCTGGGAATTGACCAAGGGATATTCTAGTTGTGGCGGCGACTTGAATGGGATTTTCTTTAGGATCGGAAAGAAACCCCTGAAAAATTCCACATTGTCTGGCAAGAATCTCTATCCCTGTCACAAAAAATCGTAGGAATGAATGAATGAAATGTTGTTTTATGGCACGTCAGCTCCAACCGAGCTATATTGCGGCAAAAAACATTTGTTGGTCAGAACTCACAACTGCAGTTGTGACAAAAATAAAAGGAATGCAACAGCTCATAACATATATAAATAAATAAACTGAACTGATATTAGCACCTGTTGATAGGCTGCATGGTATATCTTACAGGGCATGTTAACTTCTGCTACCATATGGCAACATACTGCCAGCAAATTGATTCAGATCATTTACAGGTACACAGGCAACTGTTTTGGGAGGTCTTTAAAAGCAATGCCAAAATTATTTATTTTGATCAACCTATGATACATTCAGCCAAACCTGAATTTGCATCAATATGCAGTGGGAAAAATGTTGGCGCAGTGGGTAGGGAGCTGGCTCAAGTAAGGAGCAGGCTCAAATGAGAAAGGAGCTGACTCAAGTGAGTAAGGAGCTGGCTCACATGAGTAAGGAGCTGGCTCACGTGAGTAAGGAGCTGGCTCAAGTGAGTAAGGAGCTGGCTTAATTGAGTAAGGAGCTGGCTCAATTGAGAAAGGAGCTGGCTCACACGATTAACAAGCTGGCTCAAATGAGTAAAGAGCTGGCTCAAACGAGTAAAGAACTGCCTCAAGTAAGTAAGGAGCTGGCTCACATGAATAAGGAGCTGACTCAATTGAGTAAGGAGCTGGCTCACGTGAGTAAGGAGCTGCCTCAAGTGAGTAAGGAGCTGCCTCAAGTGAGTAAGGACCTGGCTCACTAACCAGGAGTTCCTATGTTCGATCCCGTTGGTGGCTGAGAAAGTTCCCCAAAGGTCGACAAAGTTAAATAATCAAACTTACTTTTACAATCTAATCCGCCTCGATATTTATCAAATCCTTTTAATCGAATTTTTTGACCGATTAAATTCATAAATTCATCAAATGCTGGACTTCCATTTTCTGTTAAAAGAATAAACAATTCCTAACATTAACATAGTTTTAAAAGAATTGGGATGTAGGTTAAGTTACGAACACCTAAATTCAATTGAATTATACTGTGCCTTTTTAATAAATATTTTATAATGCAAAATGTGTTTCCCCTTATTTTTATTCAATTCCAACCATCTAGGAATGTTTTATATACGTTAGAAATATGTATATTTATGGGACATGCGCTTGATTAAGGCAATCCCCTAGAACACACCACTTGACCTTGTTTATATTAAATAATACAAACCATTATTATACATTTCTTCTTCTGTACACTGTCCTTTCTTACAGTACATTACACCTATTTTATAGGTTGTACTTAACTACAATATATAAACAAACATTATTATTATTATAGGTAGCCCTATTCCTTGAAACCCTAACACTTCACTCAATGACAGATCTAAACAATACACACATTAGACCACTAGGTCACTCACTCCCCACCAACCCCCTTATAGTAAACAGGTTTATGTTGTCTAGAACTCTGATGTTAAAGTTTCTGTATCATGTCAAAATAATAACAGTCCTATTCCTTGTAAAGTACAAGCCTGGGATCCAAACCACACCACTTGACTTAATGAGAGAGAGAGAGAGAGAGAGAGACAGAGAGGGAGAGAGAGAGAGAAAGAGTAATTTCGGGACTAACATATGGTTCACTTTTATTTCAATAATTCGCTTGCGCGTAGGGGTCTTTAGAAGTGGGAGGAAACCGAAGGAACCGGTGAAAACTCACAAGGTTGGACAGGCGACCCTACTCCTTGTCACATACAACCGGGGAATCGAAACCACGCCAATTGTATCAATGACAGACCTTGATACAGCGTGCACGTGCTAATCATTCGGCCACCTAACCCCCCCATTTAGTGACAGACCTTATGATCTAAAGGACACGCATCAGACCATCCCCACAGTAAACAGGTCTAGATCAGTGTTGGCTTGATTTTAAATTTTCTGTTTTATGTCTCAATAATGACTGTGGGTGTGTTAAGGGCAAGTTCTCACTCCAGTAATGATAATACAAGCCAACAGTGAGGCTGATGTCCCCCGCCGAAATTGCAAAATAAATAGATGACACATATTAATTAATCGCACATTTATTTTTTTCACTAAGTTTCATCACTCTCTATCAGATAGAATCAAGATTATCTTGTCCCAAACCATCGACAAATGAAATCGATTAGCTCTGCTTAGCTTCAGCTCGAAATGTTAATTATTGAACTCAGTCAAGACATTCACCTAATGAACATCTACATATACATCAAGTTTAAACATTCACCTAATAGACACCTATGCCAAGTTTGAACATTCTACCTCAATTAGAAGGAGAGTTATTGTGTTCCAAAGTTTCTACCAATCAAATTGCTTATCACTCTGCTTACCCTCAGCAAAAAATGTTCATTATCGAACTTAGTTAAGGTATTCATATAATAAATCTATACACCAAGTTTCATCAATCTCACTTAATTAGAACTAAAGTTATCGTGTCCCAAAGCATCAACCAATCAAATTGCTTATCTCTGCTTACCCTAAGCGGAAAATGCTCATCTTCGAACTCCATCAAGGCATTGACCTAATCAACACATACACCAAGTTTGAACATTCTAGCTCAATTAGGAAGAGAGTTATCGTGCCCCAAAGTATCAACCAATCAAATTGCTTATCTCTGCTTACCCTAAGCGGAAAATGCTCATCTTCGAACTCCATCAATGCATTGACCTAATAAACACATACACCAAGTTTGAACATTCTAGCTCAATTAAAAGTTATCGTGTCCCAAAGCATCAACCAATCAAATTGCTTATCTCTGCTTACCCTAAGCGGAAAATGCTCATCTTCGAACTCCATCAAGGCATTGACCTAATCAACACATACACCAAGTTTGAACATTCTAGCCCAATTAGGAAGAGAGTTATCGTGTCCCAAAGCATCAACCAATCAAATTGCTTATCTCTGCTTACCCTAAGCGGAAAATGCTCATCTTCGAACTCCATCAAGGCATTGACCTAATAAACACATACACCAAGTTTGAACATTCTAGCTCAATTAGGAAGAGAGTTACTGTGTCCCAAAAAGTGTGACGGACAGACAGACGGACAGACAGACGGGACAGACAGACGGACAGACAGACGGACAGACAGACAGACGGACGAACCCATTTTAATAGTCCCCTGCTTTCTTCGAAAGGCGGGGGACAATAAACTTTGAAGTTTGGGTTTTTATCATTTTTCAGAGGTACATAAGTTTATATTCATAAATATAAGTCGAAGATATGAAATGATTTTTGTTAAAAGTAAAATTTTGATTACAACATCTAAAAGTTTTATGAGCGCACCATCGTAGATAACGTCAAAATATTAGACTTTCTTATCAAAAATATAAAATGGCAGGAAAAACAAACTTAATCCTGAAAGTTCGCGATAAATTTCACATCAGGAAAATAAAAGTGAAATCTGATCGGAGCTAAAATGCCTTCGTAGACCTGCACCATTTAAACTTATCTTATTCATATATTATTGCCACACACAGCAATTTCAAATCTTAGCATTTTATGCTTGTCGGTAAAATTGTTAATTCGCATTCCTGCCAGAAATGGATAGGTACAGACAACCAAATTCCTAGAGGTTATTTCAGTTTAAATAAACGTTTGACTTTGAAAATCTTTAATTGCATAGCTTTTAAAAGGGTATCTAACATTCCAAAATAACTTTTCAACAGCTTTGATGATTACAGATTTAAGCGTCAATATGCAAGCCAGAATAATTTGTTGTTTTTAATCAACTATTAATCATACTAACTGTTGAATACGTATATCAATCGAGAAATTCTAACAATTTGAAATATTCTTTAAAAACATTAGCAAACCAGGCCCCGAGTTCACAAAGCTTTAAGTTAAGAATTTACTCAACTTTCAATCACTGTTTATGAGAAATATCTTTGATCCAGAAACACAAAACTTTACACATAGTTTCTTATTGATGTATTTGATACGTTAAAACAACAAAAGTTTTATAAAGGGCTATATTTTAGTTAAAAAAAGGCGAATAATTTTGAGTAAATTCTTAACTTAAGTCTGAGAATGCTTTGTGAACTTGGGGCCTGTTCAAGAATTAAAGATTTTAAACATATTAGAGCAATGTGGAAGTTTGTAAGATTCAATAAGTGAAATGGGGTTTAATGTCCTACTGTTCTGCTGCAACTGAGCTATGAAATGAAATGAAATGGGGTTAATATCCAACTGTTCTGCTCCGAACTGGGCTAATGAAGACGGGCATACATCATGCAGTGTGCTACGAGGGAAATTTTGCCTGGACAGTGGCACTCTTATGTCAAATTCCAACTGTCAAGGGATCTTTTACGTGCACGTCAATGTGTACACGGGACCTCAGTTTTTCCGTCCCATCCGAACGATTAGACAGCTATCCTTGTCAGGAACTTGTGTCCTGCATAACTGACAAGGGAAAACCCTGCGGAAAATCTGGATGAACTTTCTCAGCCAATGCAGGGATCGAACACCCGACCTCCAGCCTTGCGAGGCAGCGTCTTACCCAATTAGCCACCGTGACACTCCCCCCAACCCCCTACTGGGCTAATGAAGAGGGGAAGAGTCTAACTTTATGAGAAGATTGAACATAGTTGGTTTTTATAAACTATTAGTATTACTATTTAAAATATTACTACTTTAAGCTTATCTAAAAGATAATAAAGGTGCTAAAATAAAGAGAGAGAAATGGGTTTAATGTCCACTTGACACAAACTAGGTCATTTCGGGTCTGACAAATGGTTCAATTTTATTTCAATAATTCGCTTGCTCGTAGGGGTGTTTTAACAGTGGGAAGAAACTGCAGGACCCAGGGAAAACTCATGAGGTTGGACAGGCGAAGCTACTCTAGTAAAATTGAAACCACTGATCCAACGCGCACGCATTAACCTCCGGCCCCATGTTAAAATAGATTGAGTAGATTGGACGTAGTTGGTCTTTATAAACTATTACTAATAAGAATATTACTACTTTAAAGGGACTATCCCGAATTGAACAGAGTCTCAAAAATAAAAGTCCGAGTACGTATGAAAATAAAAAGGAATGGTGTATTTACCAGGTCTCAAAATTTCAGCTCGACGTGAACATCAAAACTGCTTATCTGGACACGTAACCCTTTTAAGATTTTGGGTCAATTCTTTCGTTGGGTGACCTGATAATCAATTCCCGTTCCTTTAGAGGTTTATACAGTGAATGACTGGTATGCTGTACTTGATAACGAAAGGTAAATTTCACCTACACATTATTCTTATAAAATTAAAGTCTGGTTTTATCCAGACAGCGCAGAATACAGCTTGGGCAACCGGTCCCCACTTCCAGATTAAGACTGACGGGTCTAAGTTGTCTGAAAACGTATCAAATATACTGAGTTAGTTGCTCGGCCGTAAGGTAGAGGATTTTAAGGGATTTTAACACAAAAGTATCCAGTTTTATTCTCCGAAATATTATCGGGATTGGCCCTTTAAGCTTATCTAAAAGGATATAATAAAAGTGCTACAATATTAAGGCAATTAACTTGTACATCTTATGATTAATGTTTCAAGTAAGGAAGTAGTATATAAGAGTCTCCTATTTCTACATTCAACCAGCTGGTTATTATTTCCAAGTATTTAGTTTACAACATCTTGATCGGGCATTTTCTATCAGGATAAGATATAATTTTATTGTATTATTATTACGTCCATCATAAACTGCATACAAAGTTTATAGTTTTTACATAAACGGTGGAATTAGTCCCGAAATGACCTAGTTGTGTTGAGTGGATGTTTAACCCTATTTCTCTCAGTCTCTCATATGGTGGAACATTCTCATAGCGACCATGTTCTATCTCAAAATTCAACTCAATTACGCAATTTTAATTTATAAAGTAATCTATAATTGTTTGTTCAAAGAGAAATTACAAAAGATACAGAATTTATTGCCATGTGTTTCAAAGTAATGTAAATTTCAGTGAGTTTCAATTCGAGATAAGCATCATGATTATTTGGTATAGGTAACAGGTGCTTGTATATATTATTAGAGATGATATATAATACAGTATATCATAGATAAATATCTAACTGGAATCACAACAGGTTATTTTTATCACACTATATTCAATACCTAGTATGATTACATACCATAGATAAGTATAGAAGAAGAGAAAACAGCTGTCATACAGAATGATTTTCCTGTTTCTCTCTCTAATCTGTTCATGATATACTATAGGTATCTATATCACCAGATCCAAATATTCTTTGTACAGTTGGCATTGACAGCCAATTTTTTTATTTAAGTGATGTGGAGAGGCTCTGTCAAGTTTAGGGAAAACTTCAGAAGAAATCTGGAGACTTGACAAGAGAGAGAGAGAGAGAGAGAGAGAGAGAGATTCATTTCACTCAATGCAAACTTGGTCATTTCTGGGTCTACCATATAATGATATATCTTTATTTTAATAATTCACTTGCATAGAGTGATCTCTGGGCGACAGCAATAGAGAAGGAAACCAGAGATTGCAAGGAAAAACACAAAGGTCTGGTCAAAACATGGACTTTTGTTAAATTTACAAGCAGTTTCCCTAAAAATTGTGATAAAAGATCTGTGAAAGGAACTTTCAATTTACTGAAATTTAACTTTCCTATAGGTCCTGTATTCAGGGAAAACAGTTTTAGATATATAATAGGTCATTTGAAAGTACACGAGCTGAACTAGTTAATGACTATATAAAAGTAACATCCTTGAAATATAAAAGTACAATAGAAATATTCTAGCTATGTAAACTGCCCAACCTAATTATTAGTCACTATCATCAATATGTTACAGTCGCACATAAGCTTATAAATGTTAAGTTTTATGAATCATTAATAACATATTGTTGAAATTCTTCAAAGAAATGGGGTTAATACAAATTGTCTTCCACATTTTGGGACTAACAACATGGTTCAATATTATTTCAATAATTCGCTTGTGCATATGGGACTTTATCAGTGGGGGTAAGTCTTGAGGTTGGACAGAAGACCCTACTCCTTGTCAGGTACAATCGGGGAATCAAAACTATGCTTGACTCAATGACAGACCTTATGATCCAACGTACATGTACATGCGCTAAACCCCCCCAAAACCCCCAATTTTTATATGTTTAGATGGTGGTGATCTGGTCCAATGCTACCCTGCCTTTGGATATGCCCCTGTTGGAAAATACAGTAATTCTATCCTTACAAATATATTTAGCATCTTATAAGCACGGACAGATTGACGAGTAGCATGCAATCTATGACAGGTTCCACAACTTTGTCTACATTTCTTAGATAGTGTTTTTTTAAAATCTTGCTTAATGTCTATTTCAACTCGATGCTTTTTTCAGAATCTGCCATTCTTCTCATATTGTTAGATGCAAAGTAATGAAGAATTGACAGGCAGTAAGTAAAATATGCCAGGTGTTTTGACTCTATGTGCATATCTAAGATGATTTCTTTTTTTTTTGATCTCTGCCTATTCTAGATCCATTCTTTTTCTTTCAGTTGTAAAAATCCTTCAACCTGAACCTATCACTCTCCTACCGACATGTGTTTGATCTTTACCACCTTACCTACCCTTCCTGTGTGAAGAGTTCAAATGTATCAAAGGAAATGAAGAGTTACTTACACCTTGTTCGTCAAGTTTCAGTAGTTGTTCAGATGTTTTGGCACCTGGTGTAGCTTGTCGTAAACAAGACAATTGAACTTCCGGTAAAACATATTCTAATACTTCTTTCATCGGAACACCACGAGAACTACTCAGTCTACTTGATGAGGGTACAGCATCCTCCAATACAGCACCACGTAACGTTGACAGCTAGAAAAAAAAATCAAATCAAAATCTTTTATTTTCATTTATCAATATTTCATTTCTCAAAATTTACAAGTAGTTGATTACACTGGGACCTCAGCATAAAGCAGATTTTATTACAAGACAGGGGACAACATGGGTCCAAACAACTATATTGCGATCAAAGCCCTTTCATGTTAGAAATAAGGGTCTTACTATCACAAGGGTAATAAACAGTTACAGATGTAAAATAGTATTCTCTCAATCTCTAAAGGATTATAACATGGCATTGTGCCGGAAAGTCAGTCACTCAGTGGACCCTGTAGCAGTGTTGTTCCGTGTTCAATCCCTGAATTGGCCGAGACAGTTCATCAGGATTTTCCAGCGTGGTTCCCATTTGTCTGTGGTGCAGGACAGTCACATATTGTCATTCAGATGGGACGAAAAACCGAGGTCCCATGTACATATTAATGCACACGAAAAAGATCCCTTGGCAGTTGGAATTCAATATAAGAGTAGGCCGTAATGCTGCTGTCCGGGCAAAATTTCCCTCATAGCATACTGTATGGCGTATGCCCGTCTTCATTAGCCCAGTTGGAGCAGAACAGTAGGACATTAAACCCCATTTGATCTCACTTCATTTTATCTGAAGTAAATTATCTGAAGTATGCATTCACATACATTGTATACTGTGTAGATTTGTGACGAAAGATAACCCAGATAAAGATCCCATTATAGCGCTAACAAAATCAGTAGACCCAAATTACAGGTTTATATAGAAAAGATCATGTATATAAGAAAGGTCTTGTTGCGAAATACAAGTCCCTCCCTCTCTGTTATTTTACATATAGTGGCAGTGCTATGTGAAGCATTAGCTGCATTACACAGCTCATATCAGCTGTTTGGTATTAAATAATATCCACCTCCTATTGTTTACTTTTGGGAATTTCCCCTACTGAAATGTACTTATAATACTGTTCTGTATTTACTGTTTTAACTTGCCACTGCTTGGAAACACGTTTAAATTTTAATCAAGTTAACTTGAAGGAGATATTATTCAAGACTGAACATAGGGCACCTGTCCGAGACATTCTCAAACACAAATTAACATATGTTGTGTAATCATTTTTGTCTGACAAAATCTGTGATGGGTGCCTTATGTACATGTATATAATTTGTATTTGACATTGTCTGTGACAGGTACCTTTACTGACCAGGCTTGGTTTTAATGATAAATGAACGTAATGCTTATTAGCTTTATGTATCAAATTGGTATTATAATAATAATCTGATTAATCTATTACTTGTAGTAATATTGTTATTTCACTGTAACTTGTGTATATAAAGAGTCTTATCATAATAACAATATCTGTTATCAAATCTATGCAGTAATATTGTTATAATAATGTTGTTAGTCTACTCTAAGTAATATTGTTACTTGTATATAACTTTGTATATATTGTTAATAATATTGTTACTTCAATATAACTTGTATTAATAAACATAGTTTTATTATATTATAATATTGTTATTCTTGGTATTACAGTAATATTATTAGTTGTTTATAACTTGTATTAGTAGTTGTATTATAATAATATTGTTACTTTTAGTATTACTTTCAGTAATATTGTTAGTTACTTGAGAATATAACTTTATATAAATACAGATGGTAGTAGAAGTACCATACATTGATACATTGTACTATTGATTGTAATAACTATCAGATGTCAAGAGGTCATCGTCTAGTGTGTAAATTCTATTATCCACTAGACTTGTTGACTCTTACATCCACCATGTGCTTATTATACTATATACCATACTGGACCTAATAAACGTCCAGATCAAATAAATTGCTAGGTACAGATTCTATAAATCCCTTAGAGATTCTATAATTCCCTATCTTTCTGGCCTAAAGGCAAGCAGCCAAAACAGTACATTGTACTTACTAGTTGATCAACTACACTGTACTAGCGTACAGAAATTGTTTGAATGATGATAATTTTCATTTGTTAAGTAAGTTTTGTGACCTAAGACAAATGGAAAATGCTGTTTGAGGTCTGATAGTCATTCATTAAGAACATGTACCTATATTAGCTGAGTAGCCAGTATAAAATGACTTCGTATTTTGGAAAGTTGTTCTTGGTCATTTGTTAAATTTGCAAAAATGACTCTTGGAGAGATTTTTTCTGCTAATTCAATAACTAAATTAGTTAATATCCCCAAGTACACCATAAATGAAGATCTCTTTTAAGATTTGAGCTCTGTTAATTAAAAACATATACCTGTGTGCTCGGGTTTGTCTGGGCTGCTGCCAATTCAAACTTTTCTTCCTCTCCGAGCATTCTGTCCCCAGAAATGGACACTTTTAAGACCCTTGGTTGGCCATTAAGAACTTCAGGACAAGAGTATGAGCGATTATTACATTGAATATGGTACGGGGAATAATAATAACACTTACCTCACTGGTCCGACATATAATTCTATAATGATACAGCCCATAATCAGCTTTCCCTAGATTATTTCCTCTTTCATCTGCGTCTAATTTCTCTCGTCTTATAGTAACAGCTACTGGACCCAAATTATCATCACAACCAAAAAAATTCTGATGATCTGGAAAAAAAACAATATAATTTTTATATATTCTATACACAATGTTTTTTTTTAAAATCTTTATTTTTTTTTTAAATAATTATAATTAAATAATAAAAAAAGAATCAGGACTTTCATTATTTCTTTTAAATTTGAATCCTAGAATAATCATTTAATAATGAAATGAAATGAAATAACATCCTACTGTTCTACTCCAAACTGGGCTAATGAAGATGGGCATACTCCATACAGTGTGCTATGAGGGAAATTTGGCCCGGACAGTGGTACTACAGCCTACTCTTTTATCGAATTCCAACTGTCAAGGGATCTTTTACGAGCACGCTAATGTGTACACGGGACCTCAGTTTTCCGTCCCATCCCAAAAACTAGACAGCTGTACTTGTCAGCCCTCCGTCCTGCATCACTGACAAGGGGGAACCACGGCGGAAAATCTGGCCAATGCAGGGATCGAACACCAGACCTCCAGACTAGCGAGCCAGCATCTTGCCCACTTAAACACCGTGCCCCCCCCCATTTAATAATACAAATGCAAATAAGAAGTGGTATCAGCAACCCTGCCTATTCTTCAGTCTATGGAAATACCAGATCTTGTGACAATGTATTAATTTGATTGGAGAGCAGAAACCAAATCTACATAATGACTGAAATCCAAAACTTTTCACTTGTTTACGTGACCTGCACATTCAACCCAGTGAAAAAGAGACTAATTTTCTATAGCAATGGAAGTTCGCCTGTCAGAATTACAAAATCAACAAACAGCATAATTTTGAGCAGATCTAGAGGGCAAATCCCACCACAGTGTAAAAGAGATCCAGTTATTACAATGGTGATGTATGACAGAGTGAGAACTTGAATAATGGAATCAAAATATAACGAAATAGTATTAATAAAGTATGTAAGGACTGTGTACACTGTACAGTATAGCCCTGCCTGATGCACAATACCTGTCAGCACTTATTCATGTATAATAGTTCACATGAAGTTGAACAAGCCAACAGTGAGGCTGATGTCCCCCGCCGAAATAGGAAAATAATTAGAGAGTTATTGTGTTCCAAAGTCTCAGCAAATCAAATTGCTTATTGCTCTGCTTAATCTGAGCAGAAAATGCTCATTATCGATCTTAGTCAAGGTATTACTGTAATGAAACTATACACCAAGTTTCATCACTCTCACTTAATTAGAACTAAAGTTATAGTGTCCCAAAGCATCAACCAATCAAATTGTTTATCTCTGCTTACCCTAAGCGGAACGGACAGACAAACAGACAGACGGACGAACCCATTTTAATAGTTCCCTGCTTTCTTCGAAAGGCGGGGGACAATAAGCATGAACATTTACTCAATTCGAAGATCAACCAATCAAATTGTTTATCTCTGCTTACCATAAGCGGAACGGACAGACAGACAAACAGACAGACGGACGAACCCATTTTAATAGTTCCCTGCTTTCTTCGAAAGGCGGGGGACAATCAAAGTAGGAGAGTTATTGTTTTCCAAAGTCTCGACCAATCAAATTGCGTATCGCTCTGCTTACCCTGAGCAGAAAATGCTCATTATCAAACTTAGTCAAGGTATTACTGTAATGAAACTATACACCAAGTTTCATCAATCTCACTTAATTAGAACTAAAGTTATCGTGTCCCAAAGCATCAACCAATCAAATTGCTTATCTCTGCTTACCCTAAGCTGAAAATGCTCATCTTCGAACTCCATCAAGGCATTGACCTAATCAACACATACACCAAGTTTGAACATTCTAGCTCAATTAGGAAGAGAGTTATCGTGCCCCAAAGTATCAACCAATCAAATTGCTTATCTCTGCTTACCCTAAGCGGAAAATGCTCATCTTCGAACTCCATCAAGGCATTGACCTAATAAACACATACACCAAGTTTGAACATTCTAGCTCAATTAAAAGTTATCGTGTCCCAAAGCATCAACCAATCAAATTGCTTATCTCTGCTTACCCTAAGCGGAAAATGCTCATCTTCGAACTCCATCAAGGCATTGACCTAATCAACACATACACCAAGTTTGAACATTCTAGCCCAATTAGGAAGAGAGTTATCGTGTCCCAAAGCATCAACCAATCAAATTGCTTATCTCTGCTTACCCTAAGCGGAAAATGCTCATCTTCGAACTCCATCAAGGCATTGACCTAATAAACACATACACCAAGTTTGAACATTCTAGCTCAATTAGGAAGAGAGTTATTGTGTCCCAAAAAGTGTGACGGACAGACAGACGGACAGACAGACGGACAGACAGACAGACAGACAGACAGACAGACAGACAGACAGACAGACAGACAGACAGACAGACAGACAGACAGACAGACAGACAGACAGACAGACAGACAGACAGACAGACAGACAGACGGACGAACCCATTTTAATAGTCCCCTGCTTTCTTCGAAAGGCGGGGGACAATAAAATTAATCGTTAAGTGGTTATATTTTAGTCCTTTAAAGATACATTATGGAAGAGCAGATAAGAAGCTAACAGTTTTGACGATAATAGTGTAGAAACTAGATAATCTAAAGGGAATAAGCTGAAAATTTTAGTCAAATTGCTCCACTCTGAACCAAGATATTAGCGACTAATTTTTCAGCCTAGCCTCGGTCATCATTACTAAAGACGGTATGATAAAAAACATAGTCTCCATTATCCATCTTTTTATTTAATCATCAATGAGCGTTGAGCAGCAGATCGGATTCAAATCCAGTGACAATCCGACACATAAGATGCCATTGAGAGTTGATTAAGTTTTTTTCATTATAATAAATGTCTAATTAATACTATTAATAGTTTATATAATATTTCAGGCCTAAAGAAAGACCTCCAATAGGCAGATTTAGCTCTTGCATAATGTATGTTTAAGCTTGTTTGTTTCCATTAATCTCTTGCAGAAAAAAATGCATTGCCTATTAATTTAATAAGTTTGTTGCCGAGTTTAGCATTTCTTTTTTTAGAATAATTATGTTAATAGTCCCTTCATACTTCATACATGATGGTATTAATCAAAATTGACATTAATTAACTAGGTTTATCAATTTCTAATCCAAATTTAGATTAGAATTTTTAGCAATTAAATTTAACAAAGAATGTATCTGTTTGTTAGATAGTATATATGTGCACACATGTTAAAACCTGATACAGAGTATCAATTTCATTTACTTCTTTTGTACAGATGTTAACTTTTTAATTAAATTTAAAGATACATGTATGTAAGATTTAGATAAAGAGCTGATCGTTTTTGCAATTAGTAGTTTAGAAATAAATCATGAAAACTGATTATATTGAAAGAGAGAAATGGGTTTAACAACCACTCGACACAAACTAGGTCATTTTGGGACTAACATATGGTTTAATTTTTATTTCAATAATTTGCTTGCGCGTAGGGGTCTTTAGCAGTGGGAGGAAACCGGAGGACCCGGAGAAAACCCACGAGGTTAATTAAATTGAAAATTTTAGTCAAATTTGACTAAGTTTATATTCTGTGTGTTTGATGTTTTGACAAGAATAGCCGATTATCAAGTACCATTGCCATGATAATAAACATAGTCTCAATTGTCAGTCCGTTGATAAAGTGACATACATTTTAACATTAACAAATTATATGGCATGGATGATTTAATTCATTCAATATCTCAGCCATCTGTTGGTCTATAGAGTTGATTATGGGCTTGTCATGTGATGCAAGAAAGTAGACCTGCAATAAGCAGATTCAGCTCTATGCCTCTTTAACTTTTTAATTAAATTTATCTGAATCATGTTATCTACACTAATGGGAGGCCAAAGAAAGATTCTCTATTTGAGCTAACAAAATTCTATTTTGGTCCATGTACCAGTATCCTGTTATATTCAAATTCATCTCACATATGTACATATTGTGCATTGTGAACATGTATGTATAATTTACCAAGGTATTAGGTTTATGTGAATTGCGCATTTACTTTATGTAGGTATTAAAGATGCATTATATAAGAGGTGGCCGGTCTTGCTCAATCTGGTTAAAACACAGATGCTATTTCGTTTCGTTTTTATAGTAACATTTCGTTTTACTTGTCTTTACTACACTTGGATCTGGAAGAGTTGTTATTTAACTAGTGTTCTGAATGGTGTCAGGGATACGCCAATGAAACGGTCTGTCACGGCGAGCTTTAGGCGTGTTTTGCACGGAACTGTGGGTAATCCACTAGTAACATCAATGCTGATTGGTTAATCAAATGTCTGACATAGGCTCATAAGTCGGTCTTTTGACCCCTGACGTGACCTATCGCTACAACTTGTCAGATCTTCATGTAGTGTAGGCCATCGAAAGTATAAAAAAATCAAAAAACGAAATATAGATCTGTATTGTAATCAGATTGGGTCTTGCTATAATAGTTCCAAAATGGATATATTAATATCTTGAAAATTTCATTCAAATTAGTTAATTCTGAGCGATATTATCACTGTTTGAAGTTTTGACTTAGATTGTTTATTATCGCAGCAACATCACTTGTTAATTGAGACTCAGCTGCGCTTCACAATTTTAAATTAAATCATAAAATAGCGATCATATCAGAGAGAGCTGATCATAGGCTTGTCATGTGAATAAATGTCTAAATAATAATTTATATTTTATATCATTTGAAGCCAAAATAAAACCCTGCAATATTAGCTGATTTCATTGAAATTATATTTAATATTTCTGGAGGAAAAACTGAAATTTTATTAATTGTAACTGACAACAGATAACGAATACGGAAGAATCAGTTCAAACAGCCCTTTGAAGTTTGAATAACTAAATATTATTTTGAGTACCCAAGGATTCAAAGATTTGAAAGTAAACTTCATAAGTTTCTAGCAACTATTGGGAGGTACTGGTAGATACATAGAGAACCAAAAAGGATTAGATTTGAAAGCAAACTTCATAAGTTTCTAGCAACTGTTGGGAGGTACCGGTAGATACATAGAAAACAGTTGGATATAAGTGTTTCACCTGGTAACAAGTACATCCTAAACTTATTTGTAATTAACACTTCACAAATAACGTTTTACTGCTACTTATAAATTTAAGATGTGCCAAATATCCTAACTGATCTATTTGCCACTACTGATATTTTGCTATCTTGTTTTATTTCCAATCTTAACATGTACTGGTACGTTTAAAGTTATGTACACACAATCCTTCCACAAGGTGGATGATAGTAAATTGTACCAGAAGGACATTTGATTTCAATATCCATATGAACAAGCCTGGATACACAGCTGGGGATCACGGTGGCTAAGTGGGTAAGATGCTGGAGGTCGATTAGCCCAGAAAGTCCATCCAGAATTTCCGGCATGATTCTCCCTTGTCAGTGATGCAGGACGGAGGGCCTGACAAGGACAGCTGTCTAGTCGTTCGGATGGGACGAAAAACTGAGGTTCCGTGTAGCTATTTTATATAGCTTCAGCACTAACTTGCCCCAAAAAAGAAGATCTAAGATGGCAACTACTGGTATGAGAAAATTGGCATTTCAGGAGTTTTAAAGAATAATGTAGAAATCTTAGTGTAACTTACCATATCCATAGAAATAATGCCTATAATAACTACATCCATGATCAACATATTCAATCACATGACCTCTGTGTGTCACAAGGGGAGGTAATATTTGTCCTGCCGGTGAAGGTGAAGAGTCTAATATAGATACACCACAACACGTAGGATGACGATTTAAATCTGCTGCACTACTTTGTTGATTTGAATAATTGCCGTATGAACGTTTATGAGCCGGACAGCGAGTAAAACTTATCACACGTTCTTCCTCGCCACCGATTTCGTTACGGAAAAAGGGACAACTAAGCACCATACAGTTACTTTTTTTATCACCATCATCCGTGCCAGCGATTAAATCAGGATCCTCTTTATCCCCAACTATACTGTTCCTATTCACAGAAGCAGCCGACGCTCCAGTAGAAATATTTTTAACAATCCCAGAATAATTCCGCGTTTTAATCACCTCTGCCAAATTCACACCGATACTTTGACAATCAAAATGCACAAAACACTTCTTACGATTCCTTTCCTCGGAACGATTGTCTTCAGGACTTTTTTCCTCCGGTTTTGAGTTCACATCTGAGTCTTGTTTATTTCCGCGTAATTTCTTCAAAATTCCTGCACTAGCTTCACCCGTTATAGATTTAGCACGTAGTTTTCTGTCTTTATGCTTTGACTTTGTCTTAGATTTTGGACTATCATTATTAAATTCATTTTCCTTATCATAAGGTGCCGAGCCATTTGTTAAAGTCATGCTCCGACCACTTCGAGTTATGTTTCCTTGAAGCAGTTCTTGTAATTTCGGAGGAGCAGGACTTCGTTGATCAGGATTCTCATTTTCATAATTCTTCAACATAGAGAAGAAATCTCCGCTTGAGTTACCTAGCAGATCTAATGACGATGTACTACCGTATTCTCTCCGTGCTGATATATTCGTAGGCGATGGCAAGTCTTGATCAATGTGATCCATGCTATCCATCTCAATACTGTTGCTACGATACAAATTTCTGATCGTTCGATTAGTCCGTGCCATTTTCACTTGTTCCGTGACTGAAGGTGGTGCTTTCATTGCACTTCTCGTTTCCATGGCCTGATTTGGCACTCGTGGTCGATTGGCATGTTGGGATGGAAACATCCTCATGCGACTCCGACCGGTCCCGATCCTTTCATTCATAGAACTACGCATGTCTATGACACCTGCTTTCATTTTAGCACGATAAAAACTATTAGAAGAAACAGGAGCTAGACCAGAATGCAATGCATCTTCTGTCGATCCGTAACTAGTCTTATCATAAATACGATTGCCATTAGAATTGTACATATCTGGAGAATTGTTCGTGGAGGAAGATTTCGGCTGAACCTGACTGTGATAATATTCGGCTGCCTGTTCGGCACGTTGTCGGATAATATCCAAGTCGGAATGTTTCTTCACAACCTGTCCATCTGAAGCCATTACCAGAATATTTAATATGATAAAATATAAAATTTCAGGATCAATTATTTAAAAACATGATCAATTTTTTAAAAAAAAACATGCAATATACATAAATAGAGTTATAATCCATTACTATATTTCATATCACAGAAAACTGAATTGAAGCCGGAAGTTAAATCACAATATTAATTAAATACACACACATCACTTTCCTTGCATAAAAAAATTCCAACACGTTAATTAAATCCAATTTTCATGGTGGTCCCCTTCAAACCGACACAATAACAGTTACATTTTGACCAGAGTAATAATTAAAGCAACTATTCCATCATCTTCAACGTAATAAAAGTAAAACCTATTCAATTAACGTATATATAGACAATTCTCGAGTTAAACGGCAGGACATCCTCTGATTTTTAAGTGATTTCTCCTTTATATTGCATCCTGAGTTACAGTCTGTTGATGAGTCATATGTATCTGGGAAGTGAAATGGTTGCCAAGAAATAGATCTGATTGGTAACCTGAAAAGATATAATATTTATAATGTTTATAATGATTACAGGCAGGTATTTACACTATACTATAAATGGCAGCCTAAACAAAGGGAGTAGAAATGAAATGAAAGGAAATGAAATGGGGTTTAACGTCCTACTGTTCTGCTCCGACTGGGCTAATGAAGACGGGGACAGGGAGTAGAAGAAATTGAATTTATAATAAAATACTATAAATGGCAGCATAAACAAACAAAGGGAGTAGAAGACATTTCTATTTCTTCTCGTTTGGGTGTAAGGTTTATAATCTATACAACTACAAGTCACAGTGTTGTATACAATTAGCGTCGCCTTCCTAACCTTTTCAGGTTTTCTCTGAAAGCGGAAGTGGTAGTCCATGTTGTTCCCAGGTCCAAGCTACATGTACCCCTATATACACCAAATTTCAGCCTCAGGACAGCCCTAATGTAGTCACCAACCCTGAACAGACAGACAGACCGACCGACAGACCGACAGACAGACCGACAGTCATAAATATTAGTATAGATTAGAGTAGAAGGATTATGTAAGAGCTTCTTCACCCTTTATTCTACCTCCCTGTATTAGTACACAAGTTAAAAGTCTACTTTCTTCATTCCCTATGTCAGTACATAACAAGTTTAAGTCTACTCCCTGTGTCAGTACATAAGTTTAAGTTTACTCCCTTCACTCTACCTCCCTGTGTCAGTACATAAGTTTAAGTCTACTCCCTACCTCCCTGTGTCAGTGAAGTCTACTCCCTACCTTCCTGTGTCAGTACATAACAAGTTTAAGTCTACTCCCTTCATTCTACCTACTTGTATTAGTATATAACATGTATTAAGAGTCAACAACGGAACACTGAACTCTATTACAGGTTAATTTAACTGTCAGGGTTATCCAGACATAGTCTAATGAAGACAAATAGAGAATTTAACTACACCGATTTATACACAATTACACACCGACACAAACATTAAACAAATTAACCATTGGGAAGGGTTCATTGAATGTTTCAAATTTGTTGTGGTTTTTTTTGGCCTATTTATGTTACAAACCCCAGCAGTTGATTGCCTTTTGCTTTTTTTGGACAATTTGCACAGCTTAATCCACGTTTAAATGTATTGAGACTGATTATTTAAAGATACATTATGTAAGATTTAGATAAAGAACTAGCCATTCTTGCTATAATAGTTCGAAAGTAGATGATGTAAAATGAATAATTTCTAAATTTCATTCAAATTTCTCTATTGCAAGCGAAGATATTAGCCTTTGAAGGTTTGACAGACGTGTGCAATAATTTCAACCATCGTACTGGTTGATCGATGCTAAGTCTCGGTCCTCCATATTTGATTAAATCAAAGTATCGCTGAACCATTCTAATCTATTTAATATCGGAGAAATCTGATGCCATCGAGAGTTGATTAAGGAAGGCCTGGATCAGTTAATTAATGTCTAATTAATACTTTAGAAAACATTTCAGGCCTAAAGAAAGACCTGCAATAGGCAGATTTAGCTCTTGCATAATGCATGTTTAACATTTAGTTAAAAAAAAGAGAGAGAGAGAGAGAAATGGGGTTTAATGTCCACTCAACACAACCTAGGTCATTTCGGGACTAATACATGGTTCAATTTTATTTCAATAATTCTCTTGCGCGTAGGGGTCTTTAGCAGTGGAAGGAAACCGGAGGACAGGGAGAAAACTGACGAAATTGGACAGGCGACCCTACTCCTTGTCACGTACAACCAGGGAATCGAAACCCCCTCCAGTTGACTCAATGACAGACCTTATGATTAGCGCGCACATACTAACCATTTGGCCATCCAACCACCCTTTAATTAAGAAACATAACCAAAATATCAACAGTAGGTAACCACACAATTTGGATTCCATTGGAATTATTGCTTGGCGTTCAAATTTTCATCTTTTAACGTCTATTGAGTTCAAATTGATTACTTTAATACTTTAATCAGCGAATTTATCGACATCGATTTGAACATGTGATCACGTTTTTTCAACTATGTCCAGCCACAATATTCAACAAACTTGCCAAAAGGCTTTGAAATCGACTATACTGTCACATGACATCTCCATGAATAAGGCTTTTTAATATGTAATCTTTAATATCAGGAGACAAAATCTTCTTGCAAATGTTAAGAAAAATTCCTTGTTCCATGCAGTAACACCTGTCAAGCAATGCTTCAAGGCAATTCCTTGTTCCATGCAGTAACACCTGTCAAGCAATGCTTCAAGGCAATATGGAATCTTTTAAAATTTAAAATGATAATAAAGTGTACAATTCCAGAAAAAACACAAGCACACTATAAGAATTTCAGACTGCTGTTACCCATAAAATCAATATTAACTTAAGTTTCTTCATACTTCTTTTTTACTCCACTATCAAACAATGGTTACATTATACAGAAAATTATCTTTTAAAAAAAGAAACCAACATTTTCAAGTAATTATATTCTGCCTATAAGTATCGTTTTTCATATCTACTGTTTTTCTCACGGACGGAATAATAAAATGCACATGTAAAACAAAATGTCTGAATACCATTTCAGAAATTAAATCATCTTTATTGACATTTAGTTATTCATTAATTCAATAATCTGTGAAATGCTAGAAGTAATGGCCCCTTGTTAATACATATATAATGTAGGAGTGACTGCCAGTTATCATTCATACATAAATTTACCTATTTTTCTGAGTTTTTATCCTTTTTCAATGTAAAAGGGAAATGAAATGAAATGAAATGGGGTTTAACGTCCTACTGTTCTGCTCCTAACCTGGGCAAATGAAGACGGGCATACGCCATACAGTGTGCTATGAGGGAAATTTTGCCCGGACAGCGGCACTACGGCCTACTCTTATATCGAATTCCAACTGCCAAGGGATCTTTTACGTGCACGCCAATGTGTACACGGGACCTCGGTTTTTCGTCCCATCCGAACGACTAGACAGCTTTCCTTGTCAGCCCCTCCGTCCTGCATCACTGACAAGGGGAAACCACGTCGGAAAATCTGGATGAACTTTCTCGGCCAATGCAGGGATCGAACACCCGACCTCCAGGCTAGCGAGCCAGCGTCCTACCCACTTACAATGTAAAAGGGAATAAAATGAGTTTTAACTTTAACATCTTATCTTATTCCCGAATCCTTTATTCCTTCAGGACAGGATTAAGTTGAGTTTTAGGGACACCAGCCC
Organism: Patella vulgata; assembly: GCF_932274485.2. Classification (NCBI taxonomy): domain Eukaryota; kingdom Metazoa; phylum Mollusca; class Gastropoda; family Patellidae; genus Patella; species Patella vulgata. Next base: position 11,986,226 of record NC_065883.2, read on the forward strand.
AGGGGCTCTCCACCATCTAGAGGGCCTCCTGAGAGAGAGGGAGAGAGAGACACACACACACACACACAAACTAAGTCATTTTGAGACTAACACATGGTTCAATTTTATTTTAATAATTCGCTTGAGCGTAGGGGTCTTTAGCAGTGGGAGGAAACAGGAAGACCCGGAGAAAACCCACAAGGTTACACAGGCGACCCTTCTCCTTGTCATGTACAACCAGGGAATCGAAATCATGCCATTTGACAGACCTTATGATACAGCGCGCATGTGCTAACCATTGGGCCAACCAAACCCCTGCCTCCTGAGAAATTATGGCCCATTATTTGTCAGGATCATTATTTCAAGACCTCAAAAAAAATTAAACAGCTATAAATATTCAAGGTCTAGTTACCAATTATATTAAATATTAACCCAAATCTGACAATTATTATCTCTTCTTTGTAAATCTTTTTTATCCGTTTATTGGGTAAACAGAATATTCAACGAACCCAAATAATGCATGACCTTTCAATAATTTTTACCCTTGTTTCAAATACCAAATCTTCATATTGCTATATTTAAATTTCATTTGTCTATTTAGCGGACAGAAATAGTAATCGTACCTTCTGTCGAAAATGTTAGAGGGCGGATAGCAGAAGGTCGAAAACTTGGCATCTAAATAAACCTTGACATCAAAGACTATAGGAAACGACAACCAGGTATTGTACCAGAAAGTACATATATTTGTTTATGATTTGCGATAACATGATTATTATCCGTGCCACGGTAATACCAGCTGGTATGAAACCTATAAAAGATATAGCGTCCATCTTCTCACGGTATTTCAATTACTTTTTGGCACAGGTATATCATACGCAGTGAGTAGCTCTAATAGGCTTAAACAGGTACGAGGTAGCCTATGATATATACACCATATGAATTATGTGATTGTACATATTACTGTGTAAGTAAGTGTATTGTGACTTATTCAAATATATATCAGTTTACTATATAACCCATACTGCCATTGTATCAGGGCCCTTATTCACGAAAACTTATACTAAGATACCATCGAAATTTTAAGAAATACTGCAATTCGATTGGCTGACCAATATGCAAATTGGATATATGCAAATTGATTTTACTGGTCAGCCAATCGTATTGCAGTATTTCTTAAAATTTCGATTGTATCTTAGTTTAAGTTTTTGTGAATAAGGGCCTAGGTCCTAGGGAGTTACCACATGTATTTAAAGTGATAATCATCTGACTCTGTTAAAACATTTTTTTTTTCTCAATCGATCAAGAAATAACCAGCGCTCCTTAAAGTAGCTAAGTCTCTAACTCACTATCATCCAAAATCTTCAACATTGAAAACACGATTTATTTGTCAAATTAAATCAACATTCATGTTGTGATCTTACCGGAAAAAGATGGGCTTCTGATATCCAATATTTAAGACAAAATAAACATTTTACCATTGGTACACGAATCGTGTACCATAATGCGCTTCAGCCCCAGTTGTATCAAGAGACTCGAGGGATGAGGCTAGACACATTGCACCAAATCAAACGGCGTATGTAGACTGGAATAACCAGACGCTAGAAATTTGCACTCGCTTGAGACTGCTGGCTTATTTCGCCGAACATAACTGATTTGAAATTGGAGTAAAAACGGAAACCATTGAATGTAAATCAGTTTATATACATTCACACTACAGTATTATATGCGTTGCGACCCACTTTTGTCAATTTCTAGGTCCCAAATGTTAGCGATTTAGCTCCTTTAAGTCAAGGTGGCAGACAATAGGGCCGTCAGGTTGCCAGTTAGTGATACCCTAACATTTTTGCCCAGTACTTGCCTCATTAGCGTTTTTCAGGGAATCTGGTACTTTTCTAGTAAGATTGTGAGTCTACTTTCCATTTATTCCAAATTTTCCATACTTTTATTGGAAATAACTACCCTATAAACACTTTCGTGAGAATGTATATTTAACTATTATTGGACTGATTATACAGTTCATAAGGGATTCAATATCATTGAAATGCTAAAAGTTATTGAGTAATATAATAGTGGGTAATGACCTGGCTAATTAGAGTAGGTTTATTTAACCCCAATTTATATATTTAATAGACCTTGTACCGATTAGAAAGACTAAAATAGTCTACCTACAGGTAAAATTACCTTAAGAATTGTTGAATGTTTAAGGCACTAATGAATTCCAACTCTCAAGGGTTCTTTTTATCCATGTTGATAAACAAGCCATAACAGATAAATCCAAGTATTCTAACAGTTATATTTATTAACTATGGACTGCAAGGTCACGAGGGAGGACAGGGGACGTTTCTATAGTCAAGGATTCATTTATCTGCACGTCAATGAGTACATAGGCGACTTCAATTTTTGTCCCACCCGAAAACCATCCAAATAAAATATAACATATGAATAAAGAGTAAGGTATAAGCTTATAAAAGAAATAGAGTAACTACAAAGATGGGATTAATCATCCCATAAAAAACCCTCTATGTATTTATCTATAGTTATATGCTTGACTAACTAACAAGCTTACATAGTAAACAGTCCCTAGTGAATAAATGTTATTCTTTCTTTTTATCAGTATAACATTTACATGTATTACAAATCTATTAATTTTTTTCTTCCCCAACTAAGACTGGCAGTATGTTAGGGATGTACCTAGAGCACCTTGACTGTTTTGGCAGGTTAAAATTCTTGTTATCTAGCATCCTCCCAGTCAGTGGTCACATCGAAAGTGAAAGCTAACTATTTAATTTCAATTTGTGAGGGCACGAAAATCTCTTAGTCAAAGAGACTTCATTACTACCTTATCATCATGTCCTCTGCAATGTAATGAAACTTATGATTTTGGGGGGTTTATTTGTAAAACAAGTGTGATAGTGATTGTACTATATGGAACAGGGCATGACTTCATCTTAGAATTGAGATGTCATAGCAAAAATCTGGAGGGCCTGACAAGGAACATTGTATAGTTGTTCGGATGGGACAAATAACTGAAGTCCCATTTACACATTGATGTGCATGTAAAAGAACCAACGACAGTTGGAATTCGAAATAAAAGTAGACCTTAGTACAGCTGTTCCCACAAAATTTCACTCATACCACACTGCATGGCGTATACCGGTCTTCATTAGCCCAGTTGTTGCAGAAAAGTAGGATGTTAACCCCATTTTATTTCATTTCAAGTTTTTGGTGGGCCAGACCGGCCACTCGAATAACCTAAGGGTGTGTATCATCAACAAGTCTCTTTTGTACTGGAGTGCCAGATAGCAGAGAGAATTTTATAACAACCGATATCTGGCTGAGCCTGGGATATAGCAATCTGATGATAACTACCTCAATTTATCAGTTGTGGTTTTTTATGATTGATACTAGGTTTACACTTTTTATCCTGTATAAGTGATGAAAAACTGGATATATTTCCAAAACAAACGAGACAATAAGGCTATCTATTTAACCACATTGTATTTTACACACACGCCCTCTTATCATCTGTATCAGGAATGTATACAGATAAATGACCACCCACCATGTCAAATACTTGGTTTATATTACTTATTTGTTATAATTTATAGTACCGGTACATTTAAGGAGAGAGAAATAGAGTTTAACTTCCACTTGACACAAACTAGGTCCTTTCAGGACTAAAATATAGTTCAATTTTATTTCATAATTCGCTCGCGCTTCGGGTCCTTAGCAGTGGGAGGAAACCGGGGTCCCCCGAGAGAAAACCCACAAGGTTGGACAGGCGACGGTAAGGCCGGGGCTATGGGCTAGTTTGTCAGAACTTTATAACACACATTACTTAATAAGTATAATTTATATTACATTCAAGGGGTTGGTTGGTCAGAATTTTAAAACACATATTAGTTACTTGCTACAATCTCTATTACAATTATGTAGCATGGATTACATTATTTGCTATAATCAATATTACATTTAAGGGGCCCGTTGGTCCGACTTATATTACACATTAATTACTTATTTGCTATAATCTATATCACATTTAAGGGGTCAATTGGTCCCAATTTTATTACACATTACTTATTTGCTATAATTTATATTACATTTAAGGGGCTTGTTGGTCGTAATTACATATTACTTATTTAAGGGGCTGGTTGATACATATTACTTATTTAGTATAATTTATATTACAATTTAGTAAGTTGGTTAGTTAATCTGAATTCACTATAATTCATACTACATTTATTTAAGGGGTTGTTTAGTCCACATGTCAGTTTCCTCCCACTGCTGAATAGCCCCCCACTGAAAGACATTCAATGAAAATAACTTCAATTAGTCCTCAAAATGACATAGTTTTGTATTGATGTTTAGTTCTAAAAGCTTTCCATTTCAACTGATTACCATACTGTCAAACAGTAAATTGCACATTATGTAAAGAGCAAAATCGTTACTCTATTAAATCATCATTTTCTAAAATACCACCATTTTAAGGTAATTTGGTTGTTCATTAGCCATAATGGTAAACAATAAATAGATAATGAAATAATTGCAAACAGTGAGAACTGTTGGTTGTGATGAACTTCGTGAATATGGATAGACGTGCTGTTTCAAATAGAAATCAAATTACTTGCGTTTCATACAGCATTACATCCTGGTGGGCCAATTTGTAGCAGATGGCAGATGTAATTTGGTGGGAGAAATGTGCCAAAGATTGGAACTAAGAAATTTAAATTTGTTAATATCAAGTATCCCCTGGGGAACTTTTTCACATCCTCAACCACTGATGAATAGAGTAAATCAGATAACTTGTGCTTCCACGTCAGTCCCTCATTGTGTTTGCATGATTGAAACCACAACAGACAACCCTTTACAATAGACCAATAACCATAGGTAGCTATGGGGCTAATTTTCGTCTGATTTCAATTCTCAACTGCCCAGTCTAATCTAATTATTTTTTTCCTAACTGACCATGACCAGTTCAGTTAAAGTTCTAATAATCCTCCAACCTCGTGGGGTTTCTCCGGGTCTTCCGGTTTCCTCCCACTGCTAAAGACCCCTACATGCAAGCGAATTATTGAAATAAAATTGAACCATGTGTTAGTCCCAAAATGACCTAGTTTGTGTCAAGTGGACGTTAAACCCCATTTCTCTCTCTTTTTCTAATAATCCACAATATGTGTAGTTTAGAATAAAGTTGTAAGAAACCTGTGATAACCTTCAATAACGCTGAGAATGATCATGAACCTCGAGAAAGGAATATTTAAACCTTGAACAAAATGTCTGTCAAGACAACCGATGTGTGTTCACAATTCATTATTTACACATGCCATTCAATGAGTATTCAAATACAAAATATTGAAAATATGTCAGCAAGTACACAGGTATAGCAGTTTCTTTACCGTCTATATATATCAGGTGTTAAGTGGTTTCAAATCCCCGGTATCTAAAGAATGTCATGGTGAATACGTGTTCTGTGGCATAACTAGAACTATACAAAGAAATAGATTCGGTCCTTTAATTCGATGTCTATTTGTGCACCTACCTCCGCAATTTTATTAATTCATGAAAATAGCAAAATGTTCTGTGGTATAGCCAGAATTATTACAAGAAAGTGGCTGAAGGTGCACCATTTTTTCAAACCTGCGAAGGGTATTTTCGTCATGGCTTCAAAAATAAGTTAAATTAACAATGTAAGTAAAGGACTTTATAAGAATTCATTTTTAAAGACAATTTTAAAGCTCTCAGCTACGCGTACTTGAACAGACTTGCCTAAACGTCAACACCTTTCTCACTCATGAGTCCAAAAGGAAAGAGTATTCCTTACTACATTTCAACATCAACAACAATTTACACTAATAATATCAATTTAAAAAACACTGATATTCCTTTATTGAACATTTTGAGAAATGTCAAATACCTTAGAGTATTATTCAAAATATATTACATAAACATGTACATACTTAAAGGAAAACGTGTTCCTTACCTGGTCACAACATCATAGATAATTTACATTAATAATATAAATTTTAAAAACATCAACATTCCTTCATTCTACATTTGGAGAAAGGTCAAATTCGTATGACTACATAATATTGTACACGAATATGAGCTATATTCTCAATAAACAGTATACATGTATTAAAACAACTCAGCCTAAAAGAAAAGTGTATTCCTTACCTCTGATAGCAACAATACTGATGACTAACAATAATATATTCATCACAAAACACCAATATTACATATTCGGTATTATTCAATAAATATGGTACACGCATGTACATGTATATCGAAACAGCTCAGCTGGTGTAGAAATACAATTCTATAACTAGAACGACAGTCACTTCACGAATCAATCCAATCAACTGACGGCTGAATCACAGAAACCTTTCATGAATACAGAATCTTATTGAATGGCGGTTGGAATCTTAAGTTAATTAAATGACAGATAAGTCTATCTCCGATCTAGTAATCCTTGAAACTGGTCAGTTTGGTCAACTTGATTATTTACAATATGTCACCTCTTTACAAGCAGGCGTGTTGGTCAATGGTCAATCAAGGAAGGACTGGACACCACTGAATAAATAGGTTATAAATAGCCCTTGAGGCTTTGACTAACCACTTCTCTTGTCAACATGTAGAAAGCGGTAGAAAACCAGTGATCAGTGCAGGTAGCTTTGTGTTTATAGATCCCACAGCATAATGTGATGTCCCGCTTCAAGTAATACTTAACAAAATTAGGGTCAAGTGGATTAAGGTGCTCACCGATTTTCACAAACAAATAATCTGCAAAGGGATACAGAGATTTAAGTTGAAGGAGACAAAGCCAGTAAAAACACTAGTTGTTTTAAATAGCGATCAAGATGAGACAATCAACATCGCTATATAAACCAGTAATCATAATATATATACAACCCAATCATGTCACGATAAAAGTTAAATACAGAATTTAATTTGATCCCCAATCAAAGGTACTTTTGCTAATAAAAAAACTTATTGCTCAAAAAATGTGTAATTGTTAAGTTACAACCATTTTAAAAAACTTTTTAAAAATTGATTTCCACTGCCATCTTCATGAAATAATAACACTACTATCTTTTTCAAAAATGCCAGTCCATTCTTTCGAAAAGTTTTTTTTATTATTTTTAGATATGCTGAATTACGGTACATAATATCAACAGTCTTCATAATAGCATAATAGCAATTTATCAGCCTTACATTAAGATGGTACTGGTACAGATATTTTGTAACTTCTGAGATATATGTGAATGACCTGCCATGTTGTACCTTTAAAAGAAGAAATTCTAAAGATTGTAATGGTAGCTATTTTTAAACATCGATTGAGACGACATATGACACAAGCAAAATATTGACAGTTCAAGTTAATAAGACATTCATATACAAGCCACTTTAAAAATATAACAATGTATACAATTTATAAATTAATAAAGTCAATTATATTAAGACTCACACACAAATTATATTATAGAATAGATGTTATATTCTTCTATTTATGTGCTGTTGAATTTAATATTACAGTATATTATATTTGTAATAGAGTTTGGGGGAGGGGGGGGGGCATCATATCAAATAGCCTGTTCAATTAAATCGGTTTAAAAGCCCTGGTGAACGTTAAACCAGTTTAACTTTGTCGTCTGAACCAGTTAATTAAACCCAGTTATCCACCTGTCTTCGAGAAGGCTTAAAAATGCCAGCTCTAGCCATCTTTGGGCACACACAGGAAGTGATCTTTCTGTCAAGATGACAAAATGTGGCTATGCTTACAGTAACTATTTGGCTTATATTATGTGTGAATGCAAAACAATCCTGTCTTAAAACCCCTGGCAATTTTAAACTAGTTTAAATATAAGTGCCCGAACAACTCTTAAACATACATTATGCAAAAGCTAAATCTGCCTATTTCAGGTCTTTCTTTAGGCCCGAAATGTTATCTAAATTATTAATTAGACATTAATTAACCTATCCAGGCCATAATCAACTCTAGATGGCAGCGCTAGCCTGCGATCTAGTGGATTGTAAGCCGATTTACAGCATAACTTTCCTTCTCGATTAAACGGTTAAATGGATAATTGAGACTATGCTGTTTATCGTACTGACTTTAGTAATGATGACCGAGGCTTATGGGAATTTCAGTCGCTTAGTTCTCGGTTCATAGTGGATCAATTTGAATGAAATTTTCACCAAATTGCCTTTACATTATCTAGTTTTTAACTATTATAGTGAGAACTGCCAACTCGTTACCGAATCTCCCATAATGTATCTTTAATTTAGATGCTTAACATAAAACCCATAAACCAGTTGATATGTTTTAAAACAAAACCTACTCAATAAGTCAACAATGACGCTGATGTCCCCGGCCTTAATAATCCCAAAACAAAAAGATAACACTCATACACATTTATCTTCTAATAAAGCATGAGCAATCAAATTACTTATCCCTCTGTTTAACCTCAGCAGGAAATGTTCATCTTCAACCTTAATTAAGGTATTGATGTAATGAAATTGTACACCAAGTTTCATCAAGCTCACTCAATTAGAACTACAAATATTGTGTTACATAGCATTGACATATCAAATTACTTTTCATCAACTCAGTCAAGAGATTCACCTAATGAACATCTACATAAAGTTTGAACATTTTATCTCATTAATAGCCAGAGTTTATTGTGTTGCAAAAAGTGTGATGGACAGATCGATGGGGGTAAATTAATAAAACATTGTAAAGAAAACATATTAGCTGTATCCTCACCAATGGACTAATCTAGTTCTTTCATCCAAACTTCTATCAGACAAAATTGCTGTCACCAAGACTTAAAACCCAGTGCAATAATCCCTCATAAATATTTCAAAACATGGGTATATCTTATACGTACATTGAAAACATTACACAAGTCTTGGTTAACCCACCCCCTCAACGAGAATAATTCAAGATGAAAAACTTATATCTAATGGTAAATGTAGAATAACCACACTACAAATTAGATATGGACAACATAGAATTAGATATATAATGAATGGAATAGAATAAGGTTTAAATTAGTCTCATCAACACAATACTTCAAACATTTTCAAATAAAACAGGTCTGAAATGTTTTCTAAAGTATCAATTAGACAGGCCTTAATCAACTCTCGATGGCATCAGATTTCTCCGATATTAAATAGATTAGAATGGTTCAGCAATACTTTGATTTAATCAAATATGGAGGACTGAGACTTAGCTTCGATCAACCAGTACGGTGGTTGAAATTATTGCACACGTCTGTCAAACCTTCAGAGGATAATAACTTCGCTTGCAATACAGTAATTTGAATGAAATTTTCAAATTATTCATTTTACATCACCTACTTTCAAACTATTATAGCAAGAATGGCTAGTTCTTTATCTAAATCTTACATAATGTATCTTTAATATAAAGTAATTTTTATTTCTATGGTTATTTGTGCAATGCAAGGGGTACAAAATTACCTGCACATCGACCTACTCATTTTGAATACCAACTGGCAAGGGTTCTTTTATAGGCACCCCAATCTCTACACACATGGACATTCATTTTGTCCTCACTTTCCTTGTCAACACAGCAAGTGCCCCACCCCCTTCCCCAATATTCCACACTACTGCAACCCTTGATATAATATGAAGAGTTTGTTCTGAAAGAGTAATGAACGTCAACCAACCAAACGTCCCTTTTTTAAAACCATTTCTACATTCTTTACACCCATCCCACATATCTTAAAGTATTATTTATTTGTAAAAGAACAAATATTTTACTGTTTTAAGTTCATGGACATGTAATTCCACCAATTATCTTTGGTATTTACAAAGTAACCTGTCCGTTCGTGAGCCAAAAGTGGCATGACGATTATAAGGTTTCCGAAAAAACGGAGACAAAAATTGAAACATAAAAAATAAGACCAAAAAATGTATACAAAATCATTTTCAAGGGTTAAAAAACATGTCGTTAATTCACAGCACATGTCACATAATTAAATTTACACAATACCTGCCACTGAATTCCTTTCAACAAATTCTATTTTCCTAGACAAACAATAGGTGCAACTCCATTGTTCTTCTTAACACTCAAAAACTATTTTTTCTCACTGGCCTCCGTTCAGAAGAATACACTACACATTTTTGCATACTGTAGTAATTTAGCTGAGAGGAATAGCAGACAGTACAACACTCAGTCATATCAGTATATTTCTACATCTATAGAAGCTTTTACAATAATGAAATATGTTCCATCTAAAACATGTTAGGGTTATTTATAGACATTACTATATCAGAAAAACATCTTCAATGGGAATACCCCTAGTCAATTTGAATATCCCTAGACACTACTAGACAGTATTTACATATTGAGGATAAAAAATGTCTTATATGGGAATATCCCTCGTTCATGGGGCATCTCTAGTCAATGGGGACATTGTAGTCAATGGGAAAATCACTAGTCAATGGGAATATCCGTAGCCAATAGGGACATCAAAGCAATTGGAATATCTTTAGTCAATAGGAACATCGCAGTCAATAGGAACATCACAGTCAATAGGGATATCCCTAGTCGATGGGAAAATCCCTAGTCAATGGGGAAAACTCTTAGTCATTGGGAATATCCCTAGTAAATGGGAATATTCCAAGTAAATGGGAATATCCCTAGTAAATAGGAATATTCCTAGACAACGTTTGTACACTGAGAATAAAAAATACTCACTATATTTATATCGAAAAGAAGACTGACAATTCAAAAAGTTTTAAATTGTACATACTAATCAGTCAATTATGGTAAATCCCTAAAAACTGTCTCATCTCTGTGTTTTAAACTCAAGGTTTCATTTTTTTCTAAATTAAACTGAGTGATCTGTATGTATGTTCACAATTGAATGAAGACTATGGCCCTGCTAAAAAAAAAGGATCAGCCTCTCACATTTATATTGATAGACTAATCTTTCTAGGGCTTTTCATTGGTTCGATGCTCGATGCTAGTTTGTCTGACCTTGAATAATCCAACGAGGGTAATGTTTCAGTGTTTTATTATTACTGCATGATTACAGTACCTGCACAGCATATACATCATGTTCAGAATAAATACTTCAGATAGGCCAAATATCAAATATCATGAATTACAATATTAGACACATATAAATTAGTTTTGTAAACTGATAGTATTATAATTTATGTAATTCACAATCCAAGTCAAAAATATTTCAATATTGTGTAAATATTCTAACAGTACAGTAATAAAACATACCAACCCTTGTTGGACAGACGGAGCTGCGGTGGATCAACGAGTCAGGTGCTGGCTTGCTGACCAGCGGGTCTCAGACTCACTCCAAGTTTGCAGGTCTGACTACCTGACAAGAAACAACGTCTAGTCATTCCAGTGGGATGAAAAACTAAGTTCCTGTGTACATATTGACTGCACGTAAAAGAACCCTTGGCAGGAATTCAAAATGCATCTCAAAAATATTTATTAAAATTGGTCAAATTAGTTTTCTTGCGATAACAGATATTGTTTTCATTTTCACTACCCTGAGGTCATGGGGGACTCAAAGTTAAAATTCCATCTAATAATTCTAAAACAAATGTTCTTTTATAAATCCAATATTTTTTTTCAATCCAAAAAGATTGCTTTACATTTTTTCAGTAAATGATAAGCCATGTAGCATTTGAAAGATGTAAAGTTCACATTTTCCATAATAAAACCAGTATTCTTTTCTTCTTAGCAGACGGGTATTCCTATAACAAATTATCTTAAAAACTATCATTTAAATGTCAACTGGCATCTATTTCCTCTTATTTCATTTTTGACTCCATCTACAGACTTTTGCATATATTTCTAGTTCCTAAATTAAAAACAAATGTCTACCATATTCGATATAATAAAAAGAGAGAGAGAATTGGGGTTTAATGTCTACTTGACACAAACTAAGTCATATTGGGACTAAAATATGATTCAACTTTATTTTAATAATTCGCTTTTGCATGTAGGGGGTCTTTAGCTTGGGGAAGAAAACAGGGGACCCAGAGAATTCCCACCGAGGTTGAACAGGCGACCCTACTCCTTGTCATCCTTGTCACGTACAAGCAGGGATTCGAATCCATGCCACTTGATTTAATAACAGATCTATGATCTAACGCATACATATTGAATTTTGCCACCCAAACACCATAAATAATGACACTTTTCTGTGACTATTTTCAGTTATTTTCGGTTAATTTCTTTTTCTATGGCTATGCAATGGGAAGACTTTGTTCAGATAGCAGCTTTTTCGCCTACTCATCTTTGTATTCCAATTGCCAAGGGATCTTTTACGCCCACTACTATTTTAGAGTTAAACCAGTTTACAGTATACCTTTCAAAATAATATATTCAAATGTCTTGTAGAATATTCTCTAGGATATGGTTTGATCTAGATTCTACCCATCAGAATTGACTTTAGATCAAGATGAAGACGAATAAAATGTTAGTACCGGGTATAAATTTAATTACACTGAATAAGCACCCCTATATTTGAACACTATACAACAAGACAGTTATTATATTGACTATGGTATATTGTCACAAGTAGCTCTGACATTCTCTAACATTTCATGTAGATAGTAGATATGTATTAAAGTTTACATAAGAAAAACATTTCCCTACAGACTTCATTTAATGACTAAAAGAGAAGAAGCATCATCTGGTAGTCCAGAGATATAAGACAGTAAGCCATTATTACATCTTTAAAAGAGAAATTTTCAATAATGATTAATGCTCAGTACTCTCATGACGATTTTCAGAAAATATGAATTTTGATATTTTTACATCATTAAAGACACATTAGGCAGATTTAGTTCAATAGTTCATGTTTAATTGTTGAAATATATATCATTTTAGATGGAATATTCCTGAATACTGTCTCTATTCCTGAAATACTCAATTCTAAATATTTTAAGACACAAAAAATGATTCCCCACACAAGTGATAAACACTGATAAATGTTCCAAAATGAATAAATATAGCACATCTCTTGCATGATGTTCATTAATTAATGCCCAGTTCTTATTTTTATTTTCTTCTGAACAGTGTCAGTATCCTGATTTAATTGCTTAATAATGTCAAGAACATATTTTGGAGTTTGGACCCAGACTTGTGCAAAACTGAAATGCATAGCAACTAGTTAGTGTTGCTTAAATCTGCATATCAATAATTTATAGTTAGCGCCTACTGCTAACCTCATGTAAGCACCAATTGCTATGGAAACACATGCAGTAAATTATCAGAAACTTCTGCAAGTCAAAAGATCAAACTGAAGTCATCTCAGGTACAAAATACTTGAAATAACTGCCATGTTTTCAAGTTCTCAATTTCTGACAAAAACAAAAGATTTTTTTTTATTTGTTTCGTGGTAAATAGCTTCTGGATAATATGTATCAGTCTGACAGCTTCTATTTTTTGTGGAATCCTTAAAAAAAATGGGATTCTTTTTCTATCAAAAAAACTTGAAAGCATCATAAACATGTGTAATTTGTATAAAATTTATTTGTCTACAAGCTACAACTGATCTTATCTGATGAAATGTCATATGAATTTATCATTGGCTTGTGCCTAACACATGTATCACTATACAGGAAGGAAATTCAAGTCTGGTTTTAGAAAACAGAGAGAGAGCGAGAGAGAGAGAGAGAGAAAGAGAGAGAGAGTTTAACATCCACTAGACTAGACACAAACTAGGTCAGTTTGGGACTAAACAGGGTTCAATTTTATTTCAATAATTTGCTTATGTATAATACTTTAACCCAGAGAAAACCTACAAGTTGGACAGGCGACCCTAGTCCTTAACACATACACACGGAGAATCAAAATGACACCTCTTGACTCAATGACAGACCTTATGATCAAACTGACTTGCATCAAACAACTAGACTACCCCAAATCTCTCCACACCCCACTCCTTGGTTTTAGAAAAGAGAAGCTGTAAGAAAAGGAGAATATTTCCTGCAATTCAATTGGTCGTACGAAATGAATGAAGAATACTTGTGAACCCACAGCAAGATACAATACGGTGAAAGTTGAACCATTATGTATCTAAAAGAAATGATAAATTGAACATTTCTGAAACATTCAGCATCTTGGGCAGACAATATACACAAGCCAGCCTTTACCAATAAGTTTTATTATAAATTTTATTATGGGCTTCTTTTTAATTCAATGGATTTCTAGCCAGAGGAGATTCTGTTTCCTTAATTAAATGTTTTATAATCACAATGAGTACATTTTATGCTGGATTAATATGCAACAAATTAGACATTTTATGAAAAATGCAAATGACGAACAACAGCTTAAAAAAAACTTATGAATGATCATTTCAATCAAGTAAGGATGATTTAGGAGACTTACTACTAACGTGTTTTACATGTTGACATACTGCTTATAAATTATTGGAAAAGGCGGATATCATCCCGGAGGCAGGATATGCATACTCTGATTAGCACATAATCTATCAATTATCTGGGAAGTTCACATTTTTTACAATTTCTATAATTAAACACCTTTTTTCTTCCCTCTATATATACACTTCATATGGTCCATGATTTGCTCAACTAAAAACACAATGTTACAACTTTTGAATATTATTATTTTACCAAATAAATTATGAATTCAAATTTGTTTTCCATTTAGAAATATTTTCTGTTTAAATCCATTGAGAATAAGTAGACAACAGTCCGAACTATTTATTGTTTTATTCGGTAAACTCGATGCTTGCCATCTGATGACTTTTGAATATTATTATCGCTTTACCAAATAAATTATGAATTCAAATTTGTCTTCCATTTAGAAATATTTTCTGTTTAAATCCATTGAGAATAAGTAGACAACAGTCCAAACTATTTATTTTTTAATTCGGTAAACTCGATGCTTGCCATCTCATGACTTTTGAATATTATCACTTTACCAAATAAATTATCAATCGAATTTGTCTTCCATTTAGAAATATTTTCTGTTTAAATTCACTGAGAATAAGTAGACAAACTATTTTTTTTTTATATTCGGTAAACTTGATCCTTGGTATCTTACAACTTTTAAACATTATCACTTTACCAAATAAATGATCAATTCGAATTTGTCTTCCATTTAGAAATATTTTCTGTTTAAATCCAATGAGAATAAGTAGACAACAGTCCAAACTATTTTTTTTTTATTTGGTAAACTTGATACTTGGTATCTTACAACTTTTAAATATTATCACTTTACCAAATAAATGATCAATTCGAATTTGTCTTCCATTTAGAAATATTTTCTGTTTAAATCCATTGAGAATAAGTAGACAACAGTCCAAACTATTTTTTTTTTATTTGGTAAACTTGATCCTTGGTATCTTACAACTTTTAAATATTATCACTTTACCAAATAAATGATCAATTCGAATTTGTCTTCCATTTAGAAATATTTTCTGTTTAAATCCATCGAGAATTAAGTAGACAACATTCCAAACTATTTTTTTTTATATTCAGTAAACTCGATCCTTGCCATCTTACGACTTACGACTTTTAAACATTATCACTTTACCAAATAAATTATGTATTCAGATCTGTCTCCCATTTAGAAATATTTTCTGTTTAAATCCCAGGTAAAAACTATACTAGAATCATTTGTACCTGATTGTAAAACAAGTAGAAAACAGTCCAAACTATTTTTCTTTATTCAGTAAACTCAATCCTTTGCAATCCATGTTAAATTATCCACAGTAGCAAATAAAATTACCAGACTTTCCTGTCAATTTTAGAAAGCAAAAACAAAACAGATGGTGTAGTTAAGTCAATAATTGTGTCTAATAAAAATGATTAAAGTAAAAACATAAGTTCATGGTTGATAGACATACCTTGACTTAATAAGAGTAATCCCAGGTAACTCTTTGGTATTTGTATTCTGACACTAATCTTTACACCTCTTGTACCAACCTAACCTAACTCTTGATAGAATTAATCTTCACACCCCTTGTACCAACCTAACTTAACTCCTGATAGAATTAAACAAAACATCCCTGATAATAATACCCTCAATAGAACATCCCTAATAATACCCACAATAGACACATTAGGTTCTCCACAAACTAAGCTCTTAATCTTTAGTACAGACAGGTTAACTCTGACTAATCCTGACAGTAATACCACTTGTCTTAGTAGCAGAGAGTTCAGACTCGTGTTTCTATTAGAGCCAATCTTCCTTCCTGGCTCCTGTAGCCATTAAATACAAAATCATGCGTGACAGAGAGAGAGATGTCAGGAACCACCGACAGTCTGTAAGAATAGTTCCAGGCTCCTCCAATTATAAATGATAAATGGAGGCCAACAATAGTTAGATTACCTCCATTAGACCATCTGGAAGCACGGAATCTCTCTCCTCCTAATGTCTGTTAGAAAGCTTAGAAGGTTAGTCTGTCAGGTCGGGCAGTAAACCCATTTAATAGAAACAATATGGCCTACATGTTGTCTGTTGTTATGGGCTGAATCACTGTATCAATGTCTTCTGATCACAAAATAAAAGGTTATGGTAACTTATTCATTGAAAACATGTGGAGAAACAAAATGTTCTAATAGAATTTAAATACATACAAAATAAATGATGTTGAATCAGGTGCTTCACAAAGAAATAAAATGAAATAAAATGGGGGTTTAACGAAATGAAATAAAATGGGGGTTTAACGTCCTACAGTTCTGCTCCGAACTGGGCTAATGAAGACGGGCATACGCCATACAGTGTATTATGAGGGTAATTTTGCCCGGACAGCGGCATTACGGCCTACTTTTATATGGAATTCCAATTGTCAATGGATCTTTTACATGCATGCCAATGGTTTTTCGTACCATCCAAACGACTAGACAGCTTTCCTTGTTGCCCCCCCCCCCCCCCCCCGACGTGCATCACTGACAAGGGGGAACCACACCAGAAAATCTGGACAAACTTTCTTGGTCAATGCAGGGATTGAACACCCAACCTCTAAGCTAGCGAGCCACCATCTTACCCACTTAACCAACCGTTCTAACACTCAGAGACATTTTGCTCAGATAGTTTTAAATTAAAGTCAGGCTCAATTCCACACAGCCCATTCACGGCAACACACCGATACCTGAATTCAGAATATCTTTCACACCTTTTTTCACTTTTCTCAAAAAAAAAATGCGCCCAACTAGATCCATAAATGTACTTTTAAGTTGGGTGTTAAAATAACTTTACCCTGACTAGAATAGTTGACCTGATTTAACACCTCAGGTAATATTTTCATGTAATGTTTAATAATATGTCAATGATAAACTAGAAATAGTCGTGAGATAAGCAACAAGTTGATTAATTACCTACATTAAGACAGGTTCAACTGAGATCATATAGGTATGATTATTCATGCATATCAGGTAAACATGTACCTGTAGCCTGAGGAATTTCTTAGAAAAACAGAAGATCTTCTATTGCACAAGATCTAAAAATAGATTTCATCACCTATGTTAATTAATATTTATTGTATAATAGAGATTAAACAGACTTTAGAAAATAGATTAACTTAATTGATTTAATTTCATGTAAATGTATCTATGACAAACTCCCTAAGTAGCAGCATGTCTATGCAAGGCAGCATAATTTTATTGTCATTAACCATTCTTTTATACCCCTTGTCAGAGGTGTAGGACAGAGGGCCTGCAAAGGGACAGCATATAGTCGTTCGAATGGGATGGAAACTGAGGTTCTGTGTAAAAGAACCCTTCAGGGTTGGAATTTAAAATAAGAGTAGGCTGTAGAGAAGCTGTCCGGGCAAAATTTCTCTCATAGCACACTTTATGGCATATGCCCTTCTTCATTAGCCCAGTTGGAGCTGAACAGTAGGACATTAAATTACATTTCATTTCATTCTTTTATCCCACTAATTGTTGAATATGCACATTGATTTAGAAACCAGTTGTATTAACTCCACACAAAAACAGAGAGAGAGAGAGAGAGAGAGAGAAATGGGGTTTAACTTCCACTCGACACAAACTAGGTCATTTCGGGACTAACACATGGTTCAATTTTATTTTAATAATTCACTTGCGCGTAGGGGTCTTTAGTAGTGGAAGGAAACCAGAGGACCCGGAGGAAATCCACGAGGTTGGACAGGCGACCCTACTCCTTGTCACGTACAACTGGGGATTCGAAACCACACCAGTAGACTCAATGACAGACTTTATGATACAGCACGCACATGCTAACCATTCAGCCATCCAACCCCCCTCACAAAAACAGAACATACGTATGTTCTGTTTTTGTGTGGAGTACATGTACATATTTTTTTTTTTAACATTTTTTACTTCAGGAATAACCTGGTATAGAGACTTATGCAGATCAGCTTTCTACAGATCTACATTTGACCTATGACTACAACCAGAGCTTCCATAATTCATTAACTGAAACTTGACAGTTTGTTAAGTTTATTGATTTTTGATATATTCTATGATAAAGTATATGTCATGAATTATTTCAATAGAACAGGAGACACGCCTTTTTTTCTATTCTAATAGCTGACATATATAATACAGTTAATAATATCACTATATAATTTCTATAGGTCTTTTTGACACATGTTCTAAACATTCTTTATAAAAAACCATATCAGATTTTAATGCATTCCTTCATTGAAAATATAGTGAAACATAATAGACATTGGATTTTCATCACAAGATAAAATTTGACATCTGAATACTAGTTTTATTCTAAACATGATCCCAACATCCTTTACAAAAAAAATATGTTAGATTTTAACTAAAGTACAGAGACCAATCAGGACGGAGGACCTGACAAGGACACCTGTCTAGTCATTCAGATGGGACAAAAAAAAACGAGGTCCTGTGTATACATTGGCGTACACCTTAAATTCGATATAAGAGTAGAAAATAGTGCTGCTGTCCTGACAAAATTTCCCTCACTCATAGTTATAGCACACTGTATGATGTATGCCTGTCTTCATTATCCCAGTCGGAGCAGAACAGTAGGACATTGAACCCCATTTCATTTCATTTCACAGACATCTGATTTGAATCACAGGAAACAAAAATCTATATACATAAAATCACAGATGTCTGTGTGTGTATGAATGTTCATCCATCACGCTTCATTGCCGCAATCCACCCCCACATATGTGCTATCAAATAAACCAGAATGACCCTGTGAATGTTTAAGTCCAAAACTCAGTTTAATTTGGGCCCTGGGCAAAGCCGAGTATCCTGCTAATATGCAATATAATTAATTATAATTAATTAGAAACCATCAAATGTGTAATAAATTTGATAATTTACCAGTATTAGATCATACTAAACTTAGGCTGCCTGTCTACAGTTACCTCCGCTTGAGAACAGTTGACCGACATTTTAAGTCCTAAATCAACGATTTTAGTCGAAAAAACACTATGTCTATGTATATTTTGAGAAGTATTCATTCCGCATCCATTCAATAAAATTGGGAGGGGGGGGTGGGGGGGTGGATGGCTCAATGGTTAGCGTGCACACGCTGTATCATAAAGTCTGTCATTGAGTCGACTGGCGTGATTTCGAATCCCCGGTTGTACGTGACAAGGAGTAGGGTCGCCTGTCCAACCTCGTGGGTTTTCTCCAGGTCCTCCGGTTTCCTCCAACTGCTAAAGACCCCTATGCGCAAGCGAATTATTGAAAAAAAATTAAACCATGTTAGTCCCGAAATGACCTAGTTTGGGTCGAGTGGATGTTAAACCCCATTTCTCTCTCTCTCTCTCTCAATAAAATTGAAAAGGTTTATTTGTTCTTTGTGTGTATGGCAGATGCAAAACGGGTTGGACAGCATTACAAAATAGTATACTATTTTTTTGGATATGGCGCCATTCAGAGCAGAGATCTATTCTCGAAGTATGAAGAAGATGGATCTCTGTACGCAGAATGGTATTAGATATTATACAATTTATAGTTTATCCTCACTACACTTGAACTGAATACCTGTCATAGGTGTTTGATCATAGACAATATATTATTACTCATCCACACAGAAAAAAAACCTTCCATTATTACTCAGTCGATAAAATATATTATTGAAATATGCTAGTACATACACAGATATGATCACGAAAAGGTTGACTAGTGCAGGATAAGGTTTAAATTTTAATTTATTATAGATCATGTTTGATCACTTACATGAATCATGAACATACATGTAACATACATGCTCTCTGAGCAATTTCAGTCTCTTGATAATTAAGAATAACGTTTTTCATCTCACCATGAGTAACTCTATTAACAAAACTAAAGTAAAACATGGCCTTACATATTTAATTTGAGCTTGAAAAAAAAATAAAATAAAACCAACAGAAAGTTGACATGATTTATAGAGATATGACTTGTATTCAGTGTTATTATCCTACCTCAAGTCCACTAAAACGTCCTTCAATAAGTATCCAAAATATTCAATTACTTACCACAATAACTACACAAACAGTATTAAATATATAATCCAGAGCTCTGTCTATTAACTGTACACAAGATAAAATGGCTACCTCCACTACTCCTGAAGCCTCTTGTACTATTTAACACCAGTATTTACAAACTGATCAAAGAACAATGGCAGCTGGTTATTATCTACGTGCCCTCAAGGGAATTACATCGTCCCCTTCAAACCCAAAATACACCTGAATACAAACAAATCTTACCGTTGACCTATTTTTAGACATAAGGAAACTTCTTTGTTGTCTTGATCCACCTCCATTCCTTAAAGTGGAGTATCCCCATTGAAATCTTGACAATTTTATTTATCTGCTATGATATGAGAATATATCAATTGTAAAGAAGATTAGCATTAGGACACAATACTGGAATAATGACTTTTTAGTTAGTTTTTAATATGAAAAGAAATTATTAAAAATTGACAAAACCAAAATGTTTAGTTAAGCAATTTTACATTCTCAGAAAAAAAAAAGCTGACAAGATGTTTATAACAAAAGTAATATATTATAAGGTCTGTCAAGGAACATTTAACAAACTGCATAACTCTGCTCATTATGTACATTTCCAAATATGAGAATTTCATTTGATTTCATTTTGAAACACAAACATTGGAGGAAAACTGGGAATATAAAATAATATTTCTAATGGAGTATTTATTAAAATTTGATGAAAAGACTGTTCTACAGATAAGTCAGAAACCGAGAAGAAAATTAAATTTATTTTCTTTTTAATTTCAGTGATGGTTAAGACCCACTTTAATCTGAAGGTGAACATACCACAACAAAAAAAAAACCTACTAGGACCTGTTGCTTGACATTTAAAATGAGAGCACACAACTCATTCAAATAAAGATACCATGCCCATTAACCTGGTTGTCTTGACCATTTACCTCAGTTGATCCGAGTCAAGAAAATAATTATTATCACCTTTAGATGTCAGATTTACAGTGACTGTATAACTAACTAGTGGTTTCACACATATACGTGACAATGACATTTACATCAATATGGAATGTGAAAAGAAATGGAGCTTAACAATAACATCCTACTTTTCTGCACTGTGAATAAAAGTAATAATGCCTACACTGATTTTGAAACCAGCAACAATTTATTGGATGTGCCAAACCAAGATGAAATAATTTCAGGTGACCTCGGATCACAAATTTTAGAATCATATTACCAGCTTATTACAAGTATTATTATATTTCAATTTGATTTTATCACAATATATGTGGCCTCTTTTCTCCCCTGTTGGCTCCTTGCACACTCAAAGTTGTGCAAGCTATTTACTAAGGATTTGACATAAATTTCACAAATCCTTTTTTATTCTACAGAATTAAACCGGCACATGTACAGAAAGAGAGAGAGAAATGGGGTTTAACGTCCACTCAACACAAACTAGGTCATTTTGGGACGAACATATGGTTAAATTTTATTTCTATAATTCGCTTGCGCTTGGAGGACCTGGAGAAAACCCACGAGGTTGGACAGGCTTTCCTACTCCTTGTCACGTACAACCGGGGATTCGAAACCACGCCAGTTGACTCAATGACAGGCTTTATGATACAGCGCGCACGTGCTAACCATTCGGCCATCCAATCCCCCCACATGCACAGAAACAAACCTCTAATGTAACTGGACCATCTTTTTACTGTGGAGAAATTTTGGATTGTCTTAAGTCTTTGTTGGAGTAGTAAGTCTGTGTTATTTGTTCTGATCATTAAGCTTGTATATCCTCTCTGTATTGTCTACTTTCTAAACCAATGATTTTATCAGGTAAACTCATTATCCTAATGAGCTATATCAATTAAACAGGGAGTTTTTAATTAAGCTTCTCAACAAATTCCAGGATTGAGATAAGAATTAGAAATTAATCAGCTTATATAGATATAATGACTGTGGTTAAATTCCTTCATTAATTATTATACTGACTGCAGTATATCAAGTACTATATGCAGGCCTGGAAATAACTTTCAAATGTGTGTCCAACACCATCTCAGACAGGATGACCATTCTGCCTGACATTTCAAATTTTCGGTCAGACATAATATTCTGGCATTTGGCACAAGAAATGAAATGGGGTTTAACATACTACTATTCCGCTCCGAACTGGGATAATGAAGACAGGTTTTTCGTCCCACCCAAACGACTAAACAGCTGTCCTTGTCAGGCCCTCCGTTCTGCATCACTGACAAGGGGGAACAACTCCTGAAAATCTGGATGAACTTTCTCGGCCAGTGCAGGGATCGAAGACCCAACCTCCAGGCTAGCGAGCCAGCGTCTTACCAACTTAGCCACCGTGGCCCCCCATTTGGCACAAAGTCTATCAAGATCTATAAAGTTGACCAGGTTAGTTTGTCTTAGTTTTCATTGTTCGGCAAAATTGGTTTTGATTTGTCACGGATATAAAAATATTACCCATTAAAATGCCTCAAATGTCATGATACTCTTTTATCTCAGGAATCACACAATGTTTATTGAATTAATAATTGGGTCACGCTTCCTACCGAGTCAAAAATACACATCATCTATTGAGAACTTAATTATTTCTTTTATGATTATAGAATAAAGGATGATCGATATTATGAGTTATTATGTTCATTACAATATAAATCCCTAATTTTATAGGCACCTATAATCTTGTGATGATATAGCTTCCTGTCTTTGACAATGTTGGCCTAATCACATGACAATTTCACGCCTTTTCTATAAAGGTTTGAAAATACAACCATCTTTTGGAAACTTATTTGTTTGTTGTATTATTAAATAATAAAACATGATTTTGATTATTAGTTAATAAAAGTTGAAAACAATAAAAATCGTGACCAATGACCTTGCAAATCTGAAAATATAAATCCCATTTATAAACTGTAGTGGCTACGCAGTACATGTTACCGTGAAAACATCTACATCAGAATAATAATATAATATGGAACTTCTGGGTTATGGATAATTATTTTACTGTAGTTTATGAACATGTAAGAAATTAACAGGAAGCCCATTTTGTAAATATACTGGAATATGTTTCATCAAAATTTGTAATAAAAGACTCTATGCTGAAATACATACAACCAAATTACACCATTCCACATGAACATAAAGGAATTTCAAATCAAATGTCCATACTATGTTATACCCCATTTCATTCATTTATACTAAGAAATTCTCAAGATTTTCTATGTTAAACCCCATTTCATTTCATTTCCACTCATACTAAGAAATTCTCAAGGTTTTACAAATCTTATGCTAGGTTTCCACTGTCGTGTAAATAAATCCTGATGGAGCAATAAGGCACCTTCCCAAACATAGAATTGAACCCAGGAAATGTTCTCAAAAATGTAACCTGACTTCTGAGATGGTAATGTGTTCTCCATGATTTTCATGTAACTCATGCTGCATGTGCTGTTCACCGGGACCAGCCCTATAAAATGCACCCCCATACCTGGTTGAATCATCATTAACACGACAACGTCAGCAGCATGCCACGATTCACAACAGCTCACAGGAACCAGGCGCTTAGAAAACTCGACGTTGGCCACACAGCCCAAGCCGTTGCCAATCACTTCCAGGTCAATGTTCGGGTCACAAACACCACGGATGATCGTCCCCGAACTGGTAGACCAAGGGTTACCACAAAGCGACAAGACTGCCATGTTGTGCGACAGCACAGGCAGAATCACTTCACACAGGCATCTGAGACAGCATGTCAGACAGAGTGAACATATGGAAGACCCATCAGTACCGATACAGTGCGCCAACATTTCATCCATTGCTGTAGACCTTACTGTGGACCGATCCTCACCCCTCGCCATCGAAGTGAAGTCTACAGTTTGCCCAACAACACCAGAACTGGCGACGCAGGGAATGGAGAACTCTTCTGTTCACAGATGAGAGTCGGTATTGCGTATCAACTGCAGATGGCAAGCTTCTTTCTGACCAATGTGCCATGGAACGAGACTCATGGGGAGGTCCAAGCATAATGGTTTTGGGTTGAATCGGCCTGAACCAGAGTGTGGGTCCTGTGGTGTTCCAAAATCTTAGTCCAGGGAGAGGAGGCGTATTCACAGCAGTCCGCTACATCGATCAAGCTCTCAAACCCCATGTCATACCACATTTCGCATGTCATCTGTTATTGACACTGACGGTGGACACACCAGATACTGATGTATAGACTGTGTACCGAATGTCTTGGAATTGTGATGAATTAATCACTAATGTGTCAAAATACTGTTCACAAAATATTTCTTTGATCCATTTAGTAAGTGGTTTTCTAGAATGATTTGATTAAAGTGCCTCTCTGATTTTGAAATCGTACTGACATTTATTTTGCTGATTAGTATTATCAAAAATCAATAAATCCTGATTCTGGTCTAAAATTATTTTATAAACTTTGATAGAATCTGAAGTCCATATTATATGTACGTATATATAGCTGACTGTACAAATATTGACAAATCAAATCAATTTCTCAGATAAAAAAACGACCACATTCATTTGCTAGATTAAAAGGACAATCGCCTCATTGATTTGGATTTCAGCCTATATTTTCAAATATAGGTCTGCAGTTAGATGTAACTGATTTTTTCTTCCACAAGTGACAGCCAATAACAAAACTTATATTAGTAAACAACACACTTCTGCTTAATATTTCGAAATGACAATTTTATCATGTAGAACTTGCTCCATCACTAATCGATATCACACATCAGACTGAAAATTCAATACAATATGTTTTTACCTAAATAAAAGACACAGATAATAATGAGTGCATAATGGAAAACCTTACCAGTAATGAGTGTTTGATGATAACACCTGGGTATTTTCTAATTAGCAAACGGCACAACTATTATGATAGGCAATCTCATTAAATTACAGATCTATATTTCGTTTCGTTTTTTATACTTTCGATGGCCTCCACTACATGAAGATCTGACCAGTTGTCTTGGGAGGTCGCGTTGGAGGTCATACAAGCTTTTTTTAACCTTATGATGTCAGACATTTCATTAACCAATCAGCATGTCAATGATAACAACTCTTCCAGATCCTAGTGTAGTAAAGACAAGTAAAACGAAATTTTGAATTATAAAAAACGAAATGAAATAGGATCTGTGTTTTAATCAGATTTTTATAATAGGTTGATATGTTTACAAAGTTCCATAATGATAAACTGAACAGTTTCTGAGATAATCTCTAGAAATAGTTGTAAAGTCAAATTTGTTTCCATAGAAACACAACAGTTATTCAACTTAAAAATCAAAATCTAATTAACTAAAGGCAAAACTACTGTAATAGGTTGATGTGTATAACAATTCAAATAAAGATACATTGTCCCAAAAGTATTTATCGGGTGGTTATTTCAAATAAAAGTATGGCTGATTTGGTATATATATATGGAAAGTATACACACACCAAATCTTACTAGAGAAATACTGGATTACCAGACAAACACCCATGGGGCAAGCACTGGGCAAAAATGTTAGGTTATCACTAACTGGCAACCCGAGAACAAAGTTCTGAGAGGGATCTGAGGCACATTTTTGATAGATTAATTAGTTTAAATATGTTTTTTTAGTCAAAATATATCATCAAATCACACATTTGTATACAGGAAAGTATCTTTAAGATATCCTCTACATAATATCCTCTGTTAAAAGTCCCTACATAATTTAAACCTATCCGTAAAATACCTTCCACGAAAAACAGTTCTTCTTGATAAATTTCACTTGAAACTTGAATTAATTAATCTGCTATTAACCTTACCTGAGGCTTACCTCCAGGTATTTTGTCTATTTTCAGCTGTAAGTCATAATTTACCTGGCTGGCAGAATTTCTGCCTCTTTTCATTGATACATTTTCGTTAGTGGAGCATAAAAACAACGTGAAGATGATCTGGAAGTAATGAGAGGTGTTTTTCTCATTAAGGTTGTAACCTAGCTAACTAGAGTATATATATCAATCAACTTCTATCACTAATTTACCTCTTACTTGAGTTAATTACAATATAGTCACACTCTGTACACGGTTATACATGTTACCAGCCTGCACTTAATGTAATAAGTATCTTTCAAAGTTTGAGTTTTAAAGCCCCAACAGAGAGAGAGAGAAACGGGGATTAACGTCCACTCGACACAAACACAGCGTACAACTTTATTTCAATAATTCGCTTGCATATAGGGTCTTTATCAGTGGGAGGAAACCGGAAAACCCGGAGAAAACCCACGAGATTAAACAGGCAACAATACTCCTTGTCCCATACAACCGGGGAATGGAAACCATGTCAGATGACTCAATGACAGACCTTATGATACAGCACGCACGTGGAATTGTCTGCCAATACAGCTGTCCAAAGTACTTCAGCATACTATATGCACCAGGAACTGAGTATGATGTCATTAATAGAGCCAACTTGAAACTGTGCGGTCATATCAAAAAATTCAAAGTACACCAATTGTCGACTGCATTTAAGACTGTCGAACCAAGAACCAGTAGAAGATTACAAAGTGTAAGCAGCCAATTTCTGGTTAATAAAGATGATGATCAGCAGTTTTTACTAAAAACTTGTTATAGAAAAACAAATAATGTAGAGCCAAAATATTACTAACTACTAGCAAATTAAATAAATCCATGACTTTCTGTCTTGTTTAAATAACAATTTCACAAATAGTTAAATTTAATGGATCAAATATAAACACTTCACTTTATTTACATAATAAAATTCTTACCTAAAAATACTGACAATAAACAGACTAAGTATATAATTTTATTTTGACGTTCTTCAAATCTTATCAAGTGTAAAACTCATGTCAATAAATATGTTCAACATTTCAACAAAGTCGTGACAGTGACATTTTGTTTTAAAGAGCCAATTTGGCTGGATGTCAACAGCTA
Organism: Patella vulgata; assembly: GCF_932274485.2. Taxonomy (NCBI): domain Eukaryota; kingdom Metazoa; phylum Mollusca; class Gastropoda; family Patellidae; genus Patella; species Patella vulgata. The sequence continues at coordinate 12,013,579 of NC_065883.2, forward strand.
AATAAAAGTTGTGCTTGATACTGGACAGTTTCCACATTATATTACACATCACAGATGGTACTCCGGTTAATTAGGTTGGTGTTTTGGAAAGAGAGAGAGAGAGAGAGAGAGGGAGAGAGAGAGAGAGAGGGTTTAATGTCCACTCGACACAAACTAGGTCATTTTGGGACTAATATATGGTTAAATTGTATTTCAATAATTTTCTTGTGCGTAGGGGTCTTTAGCAGTGGGAGGAAAACGGAGGACCCAGAGAAAACCCACGAGTTTGGACAGGCGACCCTACTCCTTGTCATGTACAACCGGGGAATCGAAACCACGCCAGCTGACTCAATGCCAGACCTTAAGATATAGTGTGCACGTGCTAACCATTCGGCCATCCAACCCCCCCATGTTTTGTAGAACAGGAGCGGTGATGGCTCAGTGAGTTAGACACCGGCTCAATAACCAGGATCTATCAGGTTTGCTCCCGATGTTGGCCGAGAAAAGTTCCTCCAGATTTTCAGACGCGGTTTCCCCTTGTCAGAAGTGCAGGGCGGAGAGACTAACAAGGAACAGTGTTTAGTCATTCGGATGGGACGAAAAATCAAGCTCCAGTGTACACATTGGCGTGCACATAAAAGAAGATTTGATAACTGAAATTGAAAATAATAGTAGGCTGTAGAGCCACTGTCCGGGCAAAATTTCTCTCAAAGTGTATGCCTATGGCGTATGCCCATCTTCATTAGTTTAGTCAGTGCAGTAAAGTAAACCCTCTTTCATTTCATTTCGTTTTGTAGAACAATGAGTGTATGTTTCCAGTCAGCTGTTGAATTTAAACAAATTCCACCTTGCACAACTTTCATTACTTACAAAACCTACTGGTATTTTCAACCACAGATAGTAAACACTGATAATAATACAAAACTATTAAAGAGACAACTCCATTCTGCAATCATTGTCGACCACTAGTCAATTTAATATTCCCAAATCAACCAGATACAGTTCAATCAGGGAATGTTCAAATTAAATTGGTTATTCTCAGATTAAAAATCATACTAACTATCAATATAGTGTTTCATCGATCAATTACATGTCCACATTCCGATACGTAAAACACTGAAACAAGATTGCATCCCTAGCAATGAAAGTTTCTTTCACTCGTTTCAGTGGCACATGCATACAGATATATAGTCAAGACGGTGCATGCTTTTAAAAATTATCAAATGGCAACAAAATTGTGTGCAAAATATGGGACAAATCTGTCAATCCGTTGCTAAGGTATTTAATGTTTTAATATTCAATATTTATAAGAAAACTATTAATTTGTAATTGTTTTGAATCCTTGTATAGTACATATGTATGTATGTTGAGTCTTCATATTTTATCTTTTACGATTTAATTCATACAAAATGAAATGAAATGAAATGGGGTTTAACTCTGACTGGGCTAATGAATTCGGGCATATACTATACAGTGTTATGATGAGGGAAATTTTGCCCAGACAGCGGCGCTACAGCCTACTCTTATATCGAATTCCAACTGCCAAGGGATCTTTTACGTGCACACCAATGTGTACATGGGACCTTGGATGTACCAAAGCCCCTTTAAATTACCATTTTTACCATTGTCAATCAATAATCTAATTAGTTAATCAAATTTTCTTCCCTGGATGTTGTTAACTTGAAATACCTGAACAATCAATCTCCTTGTAGTCTGAAAATTTAATCGGTCTAAGAATGTATTGATTTTTAACATCCCATTATCAATTGATAAATATTTTGTATTTTAAAAAAACATGATTGGCAACTCTGTGACCATTTCCCTGAGATTACATTACAACAAATATCATCGAATTATCTAACACAAAAGTTTGTATATATTTGTCAAAACTGTCACACCTTTATATCTGTCAGTCGTGACAGGTGTCATTTATAAGGCAGGGTATGCTTACTCCTTCTAAGGCACCTGATACAATGTAGGACCTGATAACTCTTCTTGTTTAGTTGCATGGTGAACTATAAGTAGTGATGAATGATGTGCACATGGCAGGGTATGCTTACTCTTTCTAAAAGCGCCTGACACCACTGGTTCCTGACAGAAATAGCCTCTTTTCACAGGGTTTAAAACACTAAGTAAAGTGTTTAGGTGACTGCCGAAATTCGACCAAAGAGCCTACAGCCATCTTCCATGAGGCATAGTCTGCTTACTTTTAGTCATACTAGAACACTTGATATCACATTTCCTTTATTTGGGAAGCTCAAATAGCTTTTCAATGTATCGCACCATATATTTCTGAGCATTTCTATGTTATTGTTTTTTTCTCTCTACCTTTTTTATGAAGGAACAGAAAAGAACTGAAGAATAGACCTGTTTTTCCACAACATATTTATTTTGATATAAAAGATGACCTGAAAAGAATCTAAATCAAGTTCTAATAATCTATCTGGACTTGTATCACTTTACTGTTTATCTCAACTCATCAAAAAACAATTATGACCTTTATCTGTAATCCCACAGTGGAATTTTCTTATCTTCCGAGACAAGAGAGATAGTGAGATGCAGTGTGTATACCCACAGATAAACAGACCTAAAGCTGCTCAAGTACTCTTCTACTGTCGTTAATGATAAGCTAAAACTAGTGTTTATTTATCAAAAAAATACACATCAATTCACCTTGAACAAAGTTATGTGACCCAACTAAACATGTAGTCAGTATGGTTTCCTATTGTTTGACATTCTACCAAGAAATTTTTTTATTTGCACTACCATTATTACTGTTTTAAGTTTAAACACTACCTATTGATAATCATATATAAAATAAATCACAATAAATTTATCAATATATTTTACAGTAAGCATTATAAGATAGGTTGCCAGGCAATGAAACTAAGCATGTGGCTGCCATATCGTTAGAGCAGAGATAGAGAAACAAGGTTTAACGTCCACTCGACACAAACTAGGTCATTTAGGGACTAACATATGGTTCAATTTTAGTCCAATAATCTGCTTGCGCGTAGGGGTCTTTAGCAAAGGGAGGAAACTGGAGGACTCGGAGAAAACCCACAAAATTAGACAGGCAACCCTACTCCTTGTCCCATACATTCGGGGAATCGAAACCACGCCAGTTGACTAAACGACAGACCTTATGATACAACGCGCACATGCTAACCATTCAGACATCCAACCCCAGATCGTTAGAGCAATCCACCAAGGTTGTCACATTTATATTCATTTACATGGAAAGATTTACAAAAGACACTAAAATTTTTCAATGACAATAACCCATGCTGTAATTATCAGAAAGTAGATAGACAGAAAACATTTACTGGTAATCAGTTAAGAAGTTTAGTTGTTCGAGTTATTCGAAAACGTTAATAAGCATTGGTCCTCCATATGGTATCTCTAGAACACCATACAAATTTCAAATCAATTTGACGATAACTGTAGCTTCTAGATCCTCCACAGAGATCACAACTCCCACAGTAATTAAGAGAAATCTTTGTTTCATGATTGTGATTGTCTTTAATCTCTATAAGTAACCTTTATTAGGATATTTTGGGGTTTTAATAACACAAGCTGAGACGTTGACAACACATGTGTAGCTGGTCACTGGGATGCACAAATAACAGAGGTCTGCCCATGTACACATTGGCATGCACATAAAGAACATTTCACAGTTGGTTAGGTCTGTCCCGACAAGCTTCACATCCCTCACACTACAGAATTACCCTGTACTGTATGTTAGTCTCAAAATAATCATAGTAGTAATGAGAGAGAAAGAGAGAGAGAGAGATGAGGTTTAATGTCCACTCTACAAAAACTAGGTCATTTCAGGACTAACATATGGTTCAATTTTATTTCAATAATTCGCGTGCTTTCGATGACCTCTACTACATGAAGATCAGACCAGTTGTAGTGGTAGGTCGTGTCAGAGGTCATAGAGCGACTTTTGATCCTATGACGTTAGACATTTGATTAACCAATCAGCATTGATGTTTCTAGTGGGTTACCCACAGTTCCGTGTACCTCATGCCAAAAAATCGCTGTAACAGACCGTTTCATTGGCTAATCCCTCACATCATCCAGAATTCGGGTTATATAACAACTTTTCCAGATTCTAGTGTAGTAAAGACAAGTAAAACGAAATTTTGAACTATAAAAAACGAAACGAAATAGGATCTGTGTTCTAATCAGATTGCTTGAGCGTAGGGGTCCTTAGAAGCCAGAGGACCCAGAGAAAACCCACTAGGTTGAGCAGGCAACTCTACGCCTTGTCACGTACAAATGGGGATTCAAAACCACGCAGCTTCAATCAATAACAGACCTTGTGATCTAATGTGTTAACCATTCGACCCACTCCCCGGTATAATATTAGTAATGTCTTGACACGTTAAACCCCATTCCACTCCACATTTGTCTACAGGCTAAATTACATCATGAAAGTATTTGAATAACCTAGGCTATTGTTTAATTCATGAAGATTTTATCAGAATTTGGAGAATGTAACCTTTAATTGAGGAGTCAAAACACAAAGAGATGAAACAAAAAGATAAAACTTGGCTCTTTCCTGAATTTATTATTTCTTTGATCAAACTGATAGAAATCAACCGAAAGCCGAACCCCTGTAAATGACTAAGAAGAGATTTGTTACATCATAAGAATATCTCATCTTATAAACAGACATCTCTTCAATGTGATTCAAGCCACTTCAAACATTATCATATTTCGATGAGAGATCGCAATCAAATATGGTAGGGGCTACTTGACATTCTTTCAGGGAATTTTCTGATTGGGAGCGGTGAGCCTCATTTTATGTGCACTTTATGGTTGTTTCTGGCGTTTGTCTGTTTTATTATTGTTTATATTATGTGTAGTATGTAAAAATAAAATGTTTTTTAGTAGACTTTTCTTCTTTGATGATTTTAATCAGTGGCAAGGGGGAAAAAAAACAATCAACGATGGTGAGAGAGAGAGAAATGGGGTTTAATGTCCACTCGACACAAACTATGTCATTTCGGGACTAACACATGGTCCAATTTTATTTCAATAATTCGCTTGCAGAGGAAACCAGAGGACACGGAGAAAACCCATGAGGTTGGAAAGGCGACCCTACTCCTTGTCACATAGAACCGGGGAATCGAAAACACACCAGTTGACTCAATGACACACCTTCTGATACAGTGCTCACATGCTAACCATTCAGCCATCCAACCCCCCCATTGTGGATGGGCCATAATAGCGGCCTGATATACAGTGTATAATACGCTTGTAATGCTCTTAACCCTGGTATTGCTTGTAACCCTTGCTTCAGGAATATAACTTTAATAAAACTGAGCCTGTCAAAAAAATACATGAACCACAGCACTTCCATCTTCTGAAATGATGCGAAAAGATGGAATTTTTAGATTTAGAATGTTTATTGAGAGTAGCACAGCATGATGGGGAAGAACAGTTGGGGTCAGTTGAATAGATCTTTTATTGCTATGGTATGTGTTAAAGATGGACAAGAAATAGTACAATTCCAGGTTACATCGACACCCTATTCTTATTATTCCATGCCATGATACCTATTAATGATAGACCTGAAACAGTAATTTCAAGTTACACTGGTACTCTATTCCTATAATTCTATGACTACAACATTTCTTTTTGCGATGTGTTAAAGGCAATCTGATTAGAACAGATCCTATTTCGTTTCGTTTTAAATAGTTCAAAAAGAGTTGTTATATAACCCACATTCTGGTTGAATTGCGGGATAAGCCAATGAAACAGTCTGTTACTGGGAGTTCTTGGCACGCAATGCACGGAAATGCCGGTAAACCACTAGAAACGTCAACGCTGATTAATTAATCGATTTCAGACGTCATAGGGTCAAAAGTTGCTTGTAGGACCCCTGACGCAACCGGTCAGATCTTCATATAGTGTAGGCCATCAAAAGTATAAAAAAAAACCAACAAAATATAGATCTGTATTTTAACCAGATTGTGTTAAAGGTGGACGAGTATCGAACTAATTTCAGGTCATACTCATACATCTACAACATATCTTTTTGTAATAAATTATTGAATTGTACCGGAATAAAACATGTATTTAAACAATTCTCAACATACATACAAAATCATTTGTAAAAAAAAAAACAAAAACAACCCATCTTAACTGTCATAAGCTATCAATATATTCTGAACTGTTTTCTGTTCGGCTTTTACTTTTAGTCAACATGAATCAGCCATGACGATTAAATTATTATAATATATTCTACCAATGAAATTCAAAATCATGTTATAACTCCGATAATACAACCATATGTGTAACAAAATCTATAAGACTTCAGAAAGATCAATTACATGTATTCAAGAAATAACAGCTAGGTCAAAGGTCAGGGCATATTCTACTTATCAACACACAAATTCTCACCTGGAATAAAATATCCAGCTACAATTCCTTTCCTTTTTGGAACCAAAACAAATCTAAAACAGCCAATTTACAACTTAGCAACATAGCCAAGAAAAAATGGCTCCAATTTAAACCGACAGCTGTCAGTAATATGAAGGGGGTATGTATGTAGATGATGAATGAATGGCCGCGCATGACTGATTTCTGTTCAACCATATCTTGTGTTGAAAAACAGAAACCTGTGAACTTATAATTAATATAATAAAAGTGACTGGACAACAATTTAATTGTAGGATAGATCAGTAGGCCTTTTTAATGTGTTTATAATAAATAATTTATACCACGGGCATCTAAAGACCTGTTCTTTTATCTAAAACGAATTAAATCCTGGACAATTTAATTATCATAGATCATAGCTGTCAAGAAATGACCATGCATTACTTATATATACTGAATCTTAATCTTATTCTTTGAAACATGTTGAAACAGGTAGATGTATGTTATTATAAAGATTTCTCAAACTAATCTCTTTTATTCTCAGATAACCATATGAATAAATGTTTTAACTTAGCCAAGGATGTAGCCTATTTGCTACATTTCTGCATTTCTTATGTTATGCTAAAAATTTCCGCTTGTTTTGAAACATTATCCTTCAACTTCCATGTCCCTATTAGCTTTTGAAAGGTACCGTACCTAATAATCCGTTCAGATAGACATAGTTAAGCTAGTTTAGAAACACCAGTTACTAAAAACTAGATTAACTTTAAATTCACCTGCTCCTGCCCTAAGGTAGGTTTATTGGCTTAAAATTGGTAGTTTAATTGTCTTCTTACATCTTATTTTTAATACCATCTTGAGTAAATGATAGTATCTTGCACAATATGAGTAGAGTCAGAGATAATTAATTATATCACCTGAGAATCGCGAATAATTTCCCTGGAAATGCTATACAGATGGATATAATGACAGACATCAGAACCATTATGCAAGACAAAACCAGAATGGGAGCCATGGTGGTTAAACTCATTTCATTTCATTTCAAAACTAGACTTTGTGCTTGTCTGTGACAAGTGCCTTATTTCCAAGTTTGATTTAAACATCAGGATTCATTTAGACATTGCTACTATCAACTACTGTAATTAATACACAAAAACGTTGAGATAATACTCTTCGAAACATGGATTGAATAAATTAAGTAGCTGTATTTCTAGAAGTATGTGTTTTTGTGTATTGCTCTATCAAGTTACTAAAAATGCCTCTGAAAGATTACTGTAAAGTAATTAAATTCTGTAAAAGTTTCCTTTTCTGAGCTGATAAAAGCAATTGCTTAATGCCACTAAAATACTTTTTTTATATTTAGTAAAATTCATTCAAAATATTGGGTGCCAAGAGATGCACGATGTCCAAGTTGTTGGGTTTAGTTGGAGTGTAAGTAAAAAATAGAATGTGATGATGTTAATGTATAAATTAGATGTGTAGGTTAAACTGTTCTGTAACTGGTAACAGGATGTGAGGGTAATGTAATATGTTTATCTTATAAACTTCTCATAAACATTCTCCTTCCATTTCAAAGGTAGGTAAAATGTAACTCTACACACAAACACAGGAATACCAAGTGCAATATATTCCAACCACTGGGAACCTGTTGCCCTAAACAATGGCTACATTGTTATAATTTTACCATAAATGTTCCAAACATTCCTAATATAATTGTGCAATTTTCTTTTGCTTCACCAATCTACTGTTTAGCAATACTGAATAGATATCTTCTCAAATTTCCAGAAATGAAATGGGGTTTAACGGCATTTTTTTCTGCACCGACTGGGATAATGAAGGCGGACAAACACCGATGTTATACAGTGTTATGAGGGCAATTTTTCTAACAAAGCGACATTATGGCCTACTCTTATTTCAGATTCCAACTGTCAAGGGTTCTTTCATGTACACAAGACCTTGGGTTTTTTTGCTCCATCCAAACGACTAGACGCTGCACTCTGTTTTGCACCACTGACAAGAGGAAGCTGCACCAGAAAATCCTGAAGAACTTTCTCCGACAACACCAGCAGCAAACCCTGATATCTCCTGGTTAGCAAGCCAGCTTCTTACTGAGCCACCACCACAGTTCCCCCCACATTTACATTTTAGGGTAAAAAGTAGAATTCAATAAATTCAATAATTCAATAAATCATAAGTATAATTATGACTATGAGGTAGGTTCACTTACTGTTCAGTTATTTGATCAAGTTTTCAAATTTTTCAATCTCCTCCTTGTATAATCATCATTATTTTTAGCTTCACAAGTCTACGAAATAGAAGGAAAGTCATTTAATTTATCTCCCTTGTTTTAAGTTGCAGCTATGGTGGTTCAGAAATGAAATGAAATGAAATGGGGTTTAACGTCCTACTGTTCTGCTCAGAACTGGGCTAATGAAGATGGGCATACACCATACAGTGTGCTATGAGGGAAATTTTGCCCTGACAGCGGCACTACGGCCTACTCTTATATCGAATTCCAACTGTCAAGGGATCTTTTACATGCACGCCAATGTGTACACAGGACCTTGGTTTTTCGTCCCATCCGAACGACTAGACAGCTGTCCTTGTCAGGCCCTCCGTCTTGCATCACGGACAAGGGGGAACCACGCCGGAAAATCTGGATGAACTTTCTCGGCCAATGCAGTGGTGGCTCAGAGATTAAGACAATTACTCGCTAACCCGGTGGTCCTGTGCTCAATCCTAGTGTTGGTTGGCCGATGATAAAGTTCATCAGCATTTCCGGCGTGATTCCCCCTTGTCAGTGATGCAGGACAGGGGGCCTGTCAAGGGACAATATGTAGTCATTCAGATGGGATGAAATTAATGAGGTCCTGTAAAAGAACCTTTGACAGTTGGATTTTGAAATAAGAGTAGGCTGTAGTGCCGCTGTCCACACATAATTTCCCTCATGGCACACTGTGGCATACATGTATGCCAGTCTTTCGTAGCCCAGTCGGTGTAAACCGTAGGATGTTAAACCCCATTTCATTTGTTTAAAGTTATACAATGGCATACATGGAAGTCATTTTTTGTCACATCCATACTACTACTAGAAGCCACTCCATACTGGAAAAAAATAAAATCGATTCATGGTTGTCCAAAAACCTTCTGTATTAGCCCGTTCAGACGCTTAAGTTGAACTGGATTAAAAACCTTGGGGATCGTTAAACTAGTTTAATTTTGTCGTCTGAATGCAAATGTGGGGCAAGTAAACCAGTTTAAAAGCCTCAGCTCACGACCAGTCTTCGAGAGGGCTTTTATTTTAAACTGGTTCATCTTGGCAGTCTGAAAGGGTTGTCTTAAACACCCTGGCTCCAGTAAGTTACATTCTTTGGAAAATGGCAGCGTCATGCAGTGCCAATGTTACTAAAAGCGTGCGAGAACCGAGTAAAGAATATGAAGCTACCCATGCGTAGTTAACTCTAACCTCCGACCGAAGAGGTCAGAGTTATTAAACTGGTTTTGCTCATAGCAGGTGTGAATTCAACACCACTCTATCTTAAAAACCCTGGCCATTTTGAACTCGTTTAAAAAAGCATCTGAATGGTATATATGAGATTGCATGACTATTCCCAGCCTCTCACTTCAAACATTGGCAGCTGGACAGATTTTGTTAGTGAAATAAAATTAAACATTTTAATTTTTTGGCATGCTAATTGACTGACAACAAGTTTTAGCAGCCTAAAATTTTTAATACCAGCTCAAAAAGGAGACACAGTTTATCACATGACATTCATGACCTCAACTATAACACTAAATCTGAACAAAGTGAAAAACAAATAAAAACATGATCAACACCATTAAGAAAAGCAACAAGATTATACCAAACAGTATAATATGGTGTAGATACTTTACATATTACCATTGTATGAATACTAATTTTCTCTATCAATCATAATAAATTATTTATAATAAATACTAACAATGACAACTGATAAGAAGTGGGGTTTAACATCCCACTTTTCCGCACTGACAACTGATAAGACTAAGATGTAGAGTGACAGAATAATCAACTACCGGTACATGTACAGTAGTAATGTAAGGTCTTTAAAGATACAATATGGGAGATTAGATAACGAGTTGGCAGTTCTCACTATAATAGTTAAAAACTACATAATGTAAAGGCAACTTGCTGAAAATTTCAGTCAAATTGATCCACTATGAACCGAGAATCAAGCGGATGAAAGTTCCGCTTAGCCTCGATCATCATTACTGAAGACGATAAGACAAAACTAATAGTCTTGATTATCCATTTAATCGTTAGTCACGAAGGAAATTTTTGCAGCAAATCGGACTGTAATCCAACAAATATCGCAGGCAAGCCTTGACATCGAGAGCTGATTATGGTCTGGATAAGTTAATTAATGTCTAATTAATAGTTTTTATAACATTTCAGGCCTAAAGAAAGACCTACAAAAGGCCGATTTTGCTCTTGCATAATGTATGTTTAATGAATGATGGACAGTCCAAAGACAGTCAACACAACTTTTCATTTGATTTAAAGATATATTCCCACCCCACGAAAGTATTTATAGGGTAATTATTTCTAATAAACTTTGAATCTATCAAAAGTAGAGACACCCAATCATAGTAGAAAAACAATGTTTCTCGATGCCTGTTTGAATAATGTAAGGAGCGCTTTTTTTTTTAATCGAATGGCTTGAGGTTGTGACTATGTGAGAAACGTGAGGCTTTGAGATTAAATGTTAGAATAAGAAGCTGGCAGCGGATAATCTAAGAATTTACTTAGACTGTGATATCTACGTGTTAAATGAACAGCCAGTACAAGCCGAAAATGGACCCTTCCCTTAATCAAGCCAAGTATCAAACAAGGATGCTTGGGGCAGTTTTCTTCAAATTAAAATGTTTTGAAGGAGGCCCGTAATTAGCACCGGGGGGGGGGGGGGGGGGGGAGGGTCAAAGCCTCCCCTGCAAAAAGTATCGCCCCCTTATGAAAAAATTGTCGACCATAAAACAAATTTACCCCCTGTGAAATAAATCATTAGTAGTTTTTTACCTTTATCAGATCTTTAAATAAGGGGTATTTTGAGGTTTTCTGGTCAAATTTTCTTCAAATGAGGGGTATTTTGAGTTGAGCTTTTTTAACATGCCTCGGGATGAAAAATCCATGCTTTGAAAATCTTAAATCCATGCTTTGAAAAGATAGGTTGCCAGGCAACAAAACATACACCCACAGCAGCTAAATTGTCCGAGCGGTCGACAAGGGTTGTCGCATATTTATTCTTTTGTAGGCAATTAGGGGAATTTAATAGACAATTTCATACAGATGACATTATAATTTTCGTTGTTTGAGGGTTCACAAGGTTCTATAAACTAAAACAAGGGCAGAAATTGTTGAAATTCAACAGGCTTTTTCTTTTTACTAAAATAATGCATATAAATTTCAAACAGATCGGATGTTAACTTTTGTCGCTCGAACGTTCACAAGGTTCAACAAAGTAAAACAAGGGCCATAACTCTAGAAGTAATTGACAGAAATTGCTGACATTCAATAGGCTTCTTTATTTCACTAATTTAAATGATGCATATAAATTTCATACAGATCGGATGATAACTGTGGTATTAGAGCGTTCACAAGATTCAATAAAGTAAAACAAGGGTCATAACTCTAGATGTAATTAACGGAAATTACTGAAATTCAATAGGATTCTTTGTTTTACTAATTAAAATGATGCATATAAATTCCATACAGATCAGCAATATACGACCACATTTCCATGTGGGCGTATAAAAAGGTTTGTATTCTTGTGAATCTAAGTACCTACTTGTAAAAGTGCGATCAGGTAATGAGCAAGTGCGCCATCAGCAATCATTGTGATCATCGATCACGTCATTTGGGTTTGTATCCAGTCTCATTATTTTTCTTCACTTTTGATTTCTGTTTCGAAAGTCATGTGTTTTGCAATTTTTGCAAAGTCAGCCGATGGACCATGCGACGTGACACCACTGCCCAAAGCAAGAAAATTGACCTATTTCTTCAGTGTGAAAGGGAGAAAGACGTCAGGAGCGGGTAATAGTGAAGGCCCCTCTGCATCATCGTCCAGGATTGATGAGGCTGCCCAGAGTGCAGGAAATAGTGTTTCCAGCAGTCCAATTTTGAAAAAATTTCTAGGACCCCTCCTAGATATACATTGTCCGTCAATTTTACAGCACCCCTAAGAACACCTTCCGCCCCCCTCGCTGCTCTGAGCTAGTTATGGCCCTGTTTTGGGGGGGATTTGATAGATTAGTTTCAATATGTTCTTAGTCCAAATATATCATCAAATTACACAGTTTGTGGGAAGTCACCTATAAACACTAAAATAGTATTGATTAATATATAACTACACACAATATACATCCACGTAATAAATTATATGGATTCGGACACAAGCAATAAGATAGGTTGCCAGGCAACAAAACATACGCCCACAGCAGCTAAATCGTCCGAGCTGTCGTCAAGGGTTGTCGCATATTTATTCCTTGTAGGTAATCGGGGGCCTTTACAAGACAGTTACATACAGATCAGATTATAAATTTTGTCGTTTGAGGGTTTACACGGTTCAACAAAGTGAAACAAGGGTCTCAACTCTGGAAGTAATCTACAGAAATTGTTGAAATTTGACAGGCTTTTTCGTTTTACTAATTTAAATAATGCATATAAATTTCATACAGATCACATGATCACTTTTGTCATTCAAACGTTCACAATCGCCATAACTCTAGAAATTATTGACGGAAATTGCTGAAATTCAATAGACTTGTTTCACAAATTTAAATGATGCATATAAATTTCATACATATCGGATGATAACTATCATCAATCGAGCATTAACAAGGTTTAACAAAGTGAAACAAGGGCAATAACTCTAGAAGTAATTATTGTAAATTGTTGGATTTCAATAGCCTTTTTCGTTTCACTAATTTAAATCATGCATATAAATTTCACAAAGATACAGTTAACTTTTTGCGTTAGAAAGGATCAATAAAGTGAAACAAGGGCCATAACTCTAGACGTAATAAAAGGAAATTGCTGAAATTCAAGAGGCTTCTTTGTTTCAGCAATCTGAATAATGTATATAAATTTCAGAAAGATCGGATGATAACTTTTGACGTGAGAACGTTCACAAGGATCAATAAAGTGAAACAAGGGCCATAACTCTATAGGTAATAAATGGAAATTGCCGAAATTCAATAGGCTTCTTCGTTTCAGTAATCTAAATAATGCATATAAATTTCAGAAAGATCGGATGATAACTTTTGACGTGAGAGCGTTCACAAGGATCAATAGAGTGAAACAAGGGCCATCACTCTAGACATAATAAAGGGAAATTGCCGAAATTCAATAGGCTTCTTCGTTTCAGTAATCTAAATAATGCATATAAATTTCAGAAAGATCGGATGATAACTTTTGGCGTTAGAGCTTTCACAAGTTTCAATAAAGTGAAACAAGGGCCATAACTCTAGACATAATAAAGGGAAATTGCTGAAATTCAATAGGCTTCTTCGTTTCACTAATTTAAATAATGCATATAAATTTCAGAAAGATCAGATGATAACTTTTGGAGTGAAACAAGGGCCATAACTCTAGACGTAATAAACAGAAATTGTTGAAATTCAATAGGCTTCTTCGATTCACTAACTTAATAATTGTATATTCTTTTTTGGCATTAGAGCGTTCACAAGGTTCAACAAAGTGAAAAAGGGCCATAACTCTAGACGTAATAAACGGAAATTATTGAAATTAAATAGGCTTCTTCATCTCACTAATGTAAACAACATATATCAATTTTAAAACAATTGGATTATAACTTTTGGCGTTAGAGCGTGGGCGTATAAAAATTAATAGTTTACAACAGCTTTTGTAACATGGATGGGAAATCTTCCTTTGTTCTTTTCGTTGAATAAGCAGATTGTTTTCCCTCTAGTAGATTGGGTGGAGCTTAACCGTGCAATAACTAGACATGTTCAATGTTATTGCACACTTTTGCTGGTTTACACTAGTTTTAGTAGAAATCATATAGAGAAGTGGGGTGGGTTTTCTGTGCAATAACAACAAGCATGTTGAACAGTTGTCAATGTTACAAGTCATTTATAGCACGCTTCATTCGTTAACAGGTTTAACCCCTCGGTCTTTGGCCTCTGGTTAAACCTGTTAACTCATGAAAGTCGTGTTATAAATATAACTTAACTGATACTATGCAAGAATGGAATTGAGAGGAATAGGGTACCGGTATAAGGGTTGGTGTCCAATGGGTGCACAAATAATTTTTGCGTATTTGTTAAACTGCAAACAATGGCGGTGTTAAACATTGGACAATAAATATCTGAGACAAAAACCTGTTTTGATAGTGGCGGCGTCACAATTAACCAGGAGGGAATTATGTGATTTTGCGTATCTCCTGGATAAGGAACACAATCAACAGATCATAGCGAACATTCTCCGATTTTAATCGTCTCCAGTTCCTATGTTAAAATCTCTAATTATCCATTTTAAGTTTATCATTTGAAGGAATAAGTGTTTGAATATAAAATATAATTTACAACCATTCCACTGTAATCGTAACAATAAATAAATTTATCACGGTATGCTTGTTGTTTAAAACAGCACTGGTAACAATAAACAATTTTCCACTGACCTGCTAGTTGTCGTTTAAAACACAGTAATCATAATAAAAGATAATTTACAACCGATATGCTTGTTGATGTCAAAAAATAATTTACAAATGGTATGCTTATTTTTGTTTAAAACAGCAATGTTAAAGGAGCTAAATCGCTAACATTTGGGACCTAGAAATTGACAAAAGTGGGTTGCAACGCATATAATACTGTGTAATATGAATGTATATAAACTGTTTTACATTCAATGGTTTCCGTTTTTACTCCAATTTCAAATCAGTTATGTTCGGCGAAATAAGCCAGCAGTCTCAAGCGAGTGCAAATTTCTAGCGTCTGGTTATTCCAGTCTACATACGCCGTTTGATTTGGTGCAATGTGTCTAGCCTCGTACCTCGAGTCTCTTGATACAACTGGGGCTGAAGCGCATTATGGTACACAATTCGTGTACCAATGGTAAAATGTTTATTTTGTTTTAAATATGGGATATCAAAAGCCCATCTTTTTCCGGTAAGATCACAACATGAATGTTGATTTAATTTGACAAATAAATCGTGTTTTCAATTTTGAAGATTTTGGATGATATTGAGTTAGAGACTTAGCTACTTTAAGAATAAATAATTTACCACTGACCTGCTTAATGTCATTTGAAACAGCACTTGTAAAAAAACATCATTTGAGGTAGGTCTACTTGTTGTCATCAAAAAAGCAATACTAATAATACATGAAGACTGGCTCAGTGCTAATATAAGGAAAACATTTCTAGCTCAGTCTTGGATGTTCTTATTGTGAACAGCTTAAAGAATTCCATCGATACTCAGATACCAAGGAATGTTGGGCATTGGAGGACATTAGTTAATGCTTCCAGTTGTTTTCCTATAAAATTTTTATACCATTGTCTTCATGTACTCAACAAATTCCACAATATGACAGGCAGTCTACCTATGGCTAGCTGGGTACAATACAGGTATGTTGATTGTTGACTGAAACCTAAACTAACATATCAGGTAGTCCATATGCACCAACTAATATGGACAATATGTCCACTCTACCATGTAGGATTAATTAAAGAGGTATTATCACTTTCAACAAGAAAATAAAAGTCAAATTAATTTTAATTATCATAACCAAAATACATGTACATGTTTAAACTATAACCCTGTCCTAAATGTATTTTCAAATATCAAACAACTGTTTTCCTTAAAGATACCTTCGTCCTTCCCGCATGCAAATTGTGTGATCCGATGATATATTTTGAGTTAAAACATATTCAAACTAATTAATCTATGAAAAATTTGCTTCAAATCCCTCTCAAAACTTTGTATTCGCAAGGAGATACCCCAAGCTATAAAAAAATCTTTTTTTAAAAGCCATGTCCATTTACTATACACATTGAGGCCTACTTAAATTCTTGAATTATTTTCTTTTCAGTCGTTTTATTGCAGAGTCTGTAAAAGGTTTACATCCCTCAATGTTCCCAAAACCACATAACCATTCGATCAAGAAATAACAACCGCTGGCAGACAATAAGCCCTAGGCTTGCCAGTTAGTGATACCCTGACATTTTTGCCCAGTGCTTGCCCCATGGGTGTTTTTCGGGTAATCTGCCCCATGGGTGTTTTTTGGGTAATCTAGTATTTCTCTGGTAAGATTAGGCATGTATACTTTCCATACATGTAATAACAAATTTGCCACACTTTTATTCGAAATAACCACCCGTTTAAGTAACGCATTTCGGATGAGGATTTATTGAACTCACTGAAAAACCACAATTAATAATCTATACTGGTATGTGTAATGATATGTAAAATGTCATTGTTTAGCCACAATATTTTGCTATGTGATTAAAAGCCATGAGAGTAATTATTGGAAATCATCCAAAATCAATATGATTCTTTGTTTCACGAACATAAACACGATACATGTATAACTTTCAATTCAATGCGATATTAATAATAACTCTTGTAGATGATGTTCAGACGAACTAGCGACTGTTACATTGCATGTATAAAATGACAAAACATGCTATATGTTCAGTAAAGGAATGTTCAGATTACAAAAGAATTCACAGAGAATATTAACAGAGAATATTAACGCATAAAGAAAGGGTTAATTGTTGGATAACAATCCTTGAGGATGATGTAGGCATATAAAATGACAAATATTTTGAAATATTGTTTGTATTACACAATCAGTCATGCAGAGTATTTACAAATAAAGAGAAGGAGAGAAAAATGGGGTTTAACATCCACGACACAAACTAGGTCATTTCGGGACTAACATATGGTTCAGTTTTTATTTCAATAATTTGCATTACATGTATGTAGGGGAATTTAGCAGTAGGAGGAAATTGGAAGACCCCGAGAAAACCGAAAACCCACAAAGTTGGACAGACGACCCTACTCCTTTTCACGTACAAGTGTGGGTTTGAAACCAAGCCACTTGACTCCATGATCTAAATGTTTAACCATTTGGCCACACATAAAGAAAAGAGAATTTTGCATAAATAATTTCACACAGACTTATGAAATTTTAAGGCCTGTAAAATCTGAATGAGTCTATAAATCTACCTGCAAGCACTAACCACAACCACATGTTACTTTTTACATACAATTAACAAATATAACATGACCTTTAAACTTATATGGGCGTCTTAATACAACACATCTCTGTAATAATGTCATAATCAGTAAACAAAAGGTCAAAATAGGCAAAGTGATTGTCTACTTGGCACAAATCACTAATTACATAACTAATTAGCAATAATAAAGACAATCCCTATATAACCTTTACACTAGGTTGGTATGACCAATACCTTGGTAAGAATGACTAACTTTTAATAATCAGCTAAATATGGATTGTATATAGATAATATAGTAGATAATTGGATAGAATTATCACATTTATTATAAATTACCACTTATCGCCATCTCCCTACTTGATTATAAATATGAAACAGCACCTTAAAATACCACTTCTTTTGAATCCTACTCAAGGAATTTATATCTAATGCTGAAGCCGAAGATATTTTTTTTTTATTTATTTTTTTTTTTTATTGAGATATAAAATGTTTTGATGACTTGATATGCATGTGGATTAATCAAGCTCTCTCCAAATCGCTGATCATCATTTGCAATTTTTTTGCACAAAATCTAATTTTTCACAATCAAAAGATATTACCCAACACTTACATTGTATAGGTGGGGCTACAAGTAACATGTTTATACTATACGCAGAGGATGCCCAACATTGACGGATTTTACATTCATTATACGGACCAATATTCATTTTTGAGATTCAATAAGGATACAAAATCCCTTATATGATGAAAGGCTGCTTTAATGGTACTAATCAATCAATCTATCAAAAGGGGCAGAGAGAGAAATCAGGCTAAATGTCTACTTCACTTGACACAAATTAGGTCATTTCGGGACTAAGATATTGTTCAATTTCATTTTTAAAATAAATAGGGGTCTTTACTCTTTAACAGAGGGAGGAAACCAGAGAAAACCCACGAGGTTGGATAGGTGACAGTAGTCATATTGACATATGCATATGTACAAGTGGGGAATCGAAACTACGTACACCACTTGACTCAATGACAGACCTTCTGATCTAAACCTTAACCCATTCATCCATGTAACCACACTAATATATTCAAAAGCCAAATGTAAGGAATTTAATATTTTCTCAAAGAGTTAATCATCAGTCTATACATTTTGAAAGCCTTGCAATGAACCCTTTCTCTTTACAAAACCTGTCAGTTTATATATATATATACCATTAAACAAAAGACCTAGTAAAAAAAAAAAATTGCATCCAGACTTTAGTCCTAATAGACAAGAACATCCCACATATATTTAACTAAAAATATATATTCATTTGTAAAAATTGCCTAAAATTAATTTATAATACAACTAAAATCTGATTATATTTTAACTAAACCAACCAAACATTAAATTACCTTAATTCAATGTCTAAAATGCAGCTACCAGTCCTGAATGGAGAATTTTGTACTGTTTGTCTGCTGGAATTTTATCTGCTAGTGAGTGGGAACTGGAGGTTTCAACAACATGATG
Source organism: Patella vulgata (assembly GCF_932274485.2). Classification (NCBI taxonomy): domain Eukaryota; kingdom Metazoa; phylum Mollusca; class Gastropoda; family Patellidae; genus Patella; species Patella vulgata. The sequence continues at coordinate 12,032,682 of NC_065883.2, forward strand.
ATGATTCACACTTCAACTTTCAACAGCATTAATCCCTCTTGTGAATATACAACACATGCTCATTTGCCACACCTATTGTGATGGTCTCCATTCTTTAAATTTATCATTTAAAAAAATATAACCTCAGATGTCAGGATGTGTCTGACAGAGATCACATAAATATGTTGCCTGTTTGTCCATATACATATACTCAATGCAAACTCATAAATTAATGACATCAACTTTAACCATCCATGAAATTATCTTCTTCTAGACATGGTCTCTAAAGACTTGTAAAAAGATTCTCTCATTTTATAGCTGATGAGGTGAAAGTAAAGATAATTTAGATAAATTTTCTTCATCTAAAAATGGTTTTATTTTTAATTTCAGAGCTGTCAGTGGAAAGAAATATTTACATTCAATTGCAAAAATTTTAAGACTAGCATTTAAATAGTAAGTGCAGGAGGACTACACTACACACAAAAGAAAACCAGCAAAACAAGAGAGAGAGAGAAATGGGGTTTAACATCCACTCAACACAAACTAGGTCATTTCGGGACTAACACATGGTTTAATTTTATTTCAATAATTCGTTTGCACGTAGGGGTCTTTAGCAGTAGGAGGAAACCGGAGGACCCGAAGAAAACCCACGAGGTTGCCAACAAAACAAACCTGCGGACAAGACAAACTACATACATAGAAATTGCAAGAAATAAACAACAAATATCAAATCAAGTGCATGGATCTGAGAGCTACAAGCGTGCACTGGGCTGTACAGTCCCGTAATGATACTGGGGCCTGTTTCACAAAATTTTAGCTAAAGATAAAATTCAAATTTTAGTAGATACTTCAATTTTGATTGCCTAAGCACTAAAATCAATCTAATATTATCCAATCAAATTACTAAAATTTTTGGATTTTATCTTAGTTAGGCCCCCAGGTTTCACTCAAAATGTAAGGTGTGAGCCTGAGAGAAAGTTTAACATCCTATCAACACAGGTCTTGACCCATAGTGAGAGGACCTGAGGAAAAGCTAAGTCATGTACAAGCATGGAATGAAACCATACCAGTCGACTCAATGACAGACCTTATGATCTAAAGAGCACACAAATCTCATTTGACCACGTGATCCACTAATTCGGTTACTTCAAAAGAAGAAGAGTGTTCGCCTAAAATTCTTCATCAGATTAATGTCCTGAGAAATGCAACAATTTGATACCATTTGTAAAGTTTGCTAAGGCATTATGGCGAAGCAAAACCACCAAAAAAAAAAAGAAACCAATGCTTCTGAGAAATACACAGGTTTGTCTTTAAAATTAAGATTTCTTTCTAACACATCAGAAGAAGTCTACACCTTCCTGTGAAAATGTATCCACCCCTACGGCCAAAGACTGCAAGACCAGAAATCAATGCATCAGTCATGAATTTGTTGCAACCCAACAAGACTGAAATCTGTATAGGCTACGGTATTACAATTATTACAACCCTTACAACTACAACCCACATGGTTGCATCTAGCAATTTTAACACAGTAGTAACAAGACATCATTTACCAGACTAACAACATTGAATAGCCTATCATCACAAATAATCACTGTTAATTGAAATGTATGGTTCGAAGAGGTCTCGGTCTTATGTTTGACAAAACTACATACCTGCAAGATTACGTATGTGCCATAGTTTAGGTTAAAGAACAAAAAATATTTTAAAACTCATTCACTGCAGAGGTATTGAAAGAAATGCGACTTACCGGAATTTTTTTAATGGAGCTAATTTGCTAATATTTTGGACCTAGAAATTGACAAAAATTGGTTGCTACGCATATAATAATGTAATATGAATATATATTAACTGATTTACCATTTTACGCTAATTTCAAATCAGTAATGTTCAGCGAAATACGCGAGAAGTCTCAATCTAATGGCAATCTCTAGCCACTCTACACCGGTAGTATTTATTGCACATGCTCTCCAAATAAGAATGTGGTGTCACCGTTTGACATGATTTGTTGAATATAACTAGCCTCATTCTTCGAGTCCCTTGTTCCAAATATTGGATATCAGAAGCCCATCTTTTCTCGGTAAGATCACAACATTAATGTTGATCAAAATTGACAAATAATTTGTATTTTTAATGTCGAAGACTGTGGATGATATTGAGTTAAAGATTTGGCTACTTTGGCTCACATTACTTTTTTGTTTAACAGTTCCAGTAATTATGACAGAAAGTTGATTTGGTACCCAAGTTTCAATAAATGTGCCCATTAAAAACAACCAACTGACAATCTCTATTTTATATTAGTTTCAAAGATCAGATTCAGAATTCTTAAAATGTCCAAACTAAAACATTTGACTCCAATTAATAAGTGAAAGAGAAACATTTATGAGAACTCTTGCTGCTGTAAAGGCCCGGTCCCAGTGGCAGATGGACACAAAACGTATGCAAAAAGGACACAGCGGACGAGCAAACTTTCGGGGGTGGCTCAATCCGTTTTCATCCGCTCCAGAAATGGACAAAATTGACGAAAATTTGCGAAAACTGAACGGAAAAGAATGAACGTGGGAAGTATGTAGCGGGGATGTTAAATGGATGTTCATCGGAAGCCTAGCGGATGGAAGTGGATGACAGCTCCGGTAAACTCCAGACATCCTTCAATATACCAGATACATCCCAGATACAAATACTTTGTCCGTTTTGAAAACTTTATATATACGAGATGCATACGCTTACATCCTTTCTATTTCCGTGCTACTAACGATGCATAGACGTTCCATTTACCTTATCTTTCCTCCCTCTTTCCGTTTTCAGCTGGAGCAGATGTCAGTTGCGAGGATGCCCAGAGGATGCAGAGAGGATACAGTGGACGTGCTCGTATATGTCGCGCATTTACATCGTACACGACAGAAGTTCATCCGTTATAAAAGTTTTGTGCGGCTCAAAACTTTTTGCGCTGATGAAATCAAAGTGAACAGATGCTCGATGGATAGAGCGTATGAAACACGTATGCAATGAGTACACAACGGATGCACGGAGTTTTCAAACAGGGGGGCGTCACGTTTTTTTTCCCAGTTTTACATCCTAAGTGCAGTGGGACCGGGCCTTAACACCCAAATGAATCTGGTCATTTTGGATTAGGTTTACCCGTTTGGAACCACCACCCCACCCCACCCCCCACTCACACACACACACACCCGCCCACTTATGCACACCTTAAATTGACAAAAATTGTAATTTAGTCTAATAGACAATACTGTTTGACTGCTTAACAATCAGAAAGTTGAATTATATTCATAACCCTAACAACAGAGATAACCGACTCCTTCATTCACTCCATTATTCAGTACTGTAGATCTATTCTGCTTGGCCTATTATTCAGATTGAAAATTCACAAGGATAACTTGATCTTTTTATGAAATTATTTATAATCACAAGGAAGCTATAAATATTACTCACCAATTTTTAGAAACACCGACTTTATAGTAATTTACGCAGTAATATCAAGTTTATAGCATTCATGCTGGTTGCCATGTTTGTCACTTGATGTGACGCCACTCAAAGAATTGCCAAAACAACTTGAGTAAGAAAAGTCACGAGTTTTGAGGAAGAAAAAATTGATCATCAGCTGATGTTAGCAGAGCAGAGAAGTTTGGCAAAACTAATTCATCCTGATATCTGCATTAAAAGGAAACTTTAATGTTCATTTTACATACCTTTTTACTAGCATGAAGAATGCAGGTAGGGACAGTAAAGAAAAGAATTACTTTTTTTAATATTATATCTGAATCAAGGCAAGGGGAGGTGCTTCCTTTTTACATTAGTACCTATCAATTCTTTTTTTAGGTCTTCCAACTTTAGAATAGATCATGTACATGTAGATTAATTACATTATTCAAAGTCATGCCCCATGGACCTTACAAATACTACATAGTTCATGGTCCTGTTGGTCAACATGAGGAATCGACCTGCGGTGGTGCCACTCAGTTACTAAGACACAGACTAGATAGCAGAAGATCTCAGGCTCGCTCATGAATTGGCTGAGAAAAATTCTCAGGATTTTCCTGCCCAGACTATCTAGTATTTGGATTTGACAAAAAACATGGTTTCGTGCACAGTACACACATTGCCATAAAATGTAACTGAATAGTAATTGAAATGTAACTGACCATAACATGATATTTGGAATGTTATTAATTATATTTACATTACTTATTTACATTCCATTACCATTACTCCAGCTCTGTGTAGGATAAAGCACCAGACTGAGGTTAAGTTGGGGATAGAAAGACTGAAGAAAATAACCTGAGAGAAAGAAAAACTGAGGCCGGCTGGCCGAGGTTGATTGAGGTTTTTCTGTCAATCGTTTTTTCTAAAGTCTTTCTCCAGCATAGCGAAGTCAAGGACTTTATCTTACTTAAAAACCGTCTTATGTTTACATGTACGCAAAATGGGAATATCCCAGAAATCCCATAAGAAAAACCTTAGATAATGTTTTCTTATGGAAAAAAAACCCTACTCGGGAAGAATAACCTGTTACTGGCTTAAAGCAAAACTTTCAGAAGAATAACCCCAAATTCCCAAATGCCCCCGACTTTCAGACTTCAAGTTTTTCCGGGCATAGAATACACCCCAAAGATCAAAGAGATTTTCCGTTACAAGTTTGTAAGTGATAAAAACAAATATTTTGGACATGAAAAGGTGGCAATTACCACCCATATTTGGTTGAATGTACGGTATGTGGTTTGTTGATATTGTATTCAGCCTATTGACAAACAATCTAATTTCAACCAATCATATCTATGGAGGAAAACTTTTCTAAGTAGATTAATCAAATGCAACAAACTGATAGGGAAACAGACCTCTTATTTATCGAGCGACCATATTACCACATGTATATCCTATTCATGATTGACTAGGTGTTCTGTGTCCGAGTTAAGACAAGTTATATTAAAGACTGCATTAAGTAAGAAGTGTAACCGCTAGGTTCTTCAATAACTAGTAAGTCTGGAATGGTTTTTCAATCTTTTAATTACTCAAACTTATATGTGATATATGCATGACAAATGACAATAATTCAATACATATAATGTACATACTTATACATCACACCTTACAGCATAGTGGATGACCAAAGTTGGTACGATAAAAAACATAGTCTTGATTATTAAATAATGAATGAAATTTGAACAGCAAATCGGATCCTAATCCAGTAAATATGGCAGGCTATGTTGGGGGGGGGAGGTACACACAGAGGGAAAAAATAGTAGGTCGCAGAGTAAGTGCAGTTGGACGCAAAAAAAGTGCAGTCTGTTTCAAAATTATGAATTGTTTGAGCACTATATTTTACTTTGTTCTATTTTGCAGGTGTGATGACGATTTTCTTGAAGATATGTATTTTGGTTGTCACATTGTCATTGACTGTATTGCAGTTGGCACAATGCAAGACAAAATCTGATGAATTTAAATTCTTTACCTTCACTCAAGCCTGGCCAACGGTTGTATGTTTCAAAGATAAATCCACCAGACATAATTGTCATATCAGTCGGAATGTAAAAGGATGGACAATCCATGGTCTATGGCCAAGTGTAGGAATTTCAAAGGGACCAACGTATTGTAATAATTCTTCTAAATTCAACGAGTCAGCTGTTGAAAAACTGCTGCCCGACCTAGATGCTTACTGGCCAAATCTACACACTGATACTGCGAGAGATGATTTCTGGGAGCACGAATGGTCAAAACATGGAACCTGTGCGATAAAACTCAACGAGACAGGGAATGAGTATCTATACTTCAAGAAAGGACTAGATTTATTTCAAATGATCAATTTCACTGGAATCCTAACTGACATCGGAGTCATTCCTGACGACAATAAAAAATATGATGTTTTAACTATATTGAACAAGATAACACCAAGGCTCAATAACACTGAACCCAGACTTTCATGTCATAAATACAAGGAAAATTTTTATTTAACTTCTGTTGTAATATGCTTTACTAAACAATTTGAAATGATAAAGTGCATTCGAAAGCCCAGAGATAATAGGCTTTATTTTCAATCATTGAAGGATATAAGGAAAATAGAAAAAGTTGAGAATTTAATCAACAACAATGATGATTTGATAGATTGCCCACGTGACCACAAAGTAATATATCCAACTATTAAATATGATTAAACATAATTATGCAAGAGCTAAATCTGTCTATTGCAGGTCTTTCTTTAGGCCTGAAATGTTATCTAAATTATTAATTAGACATTAATTAACTTATCCAGACCATAATCAACTCTAGATGGCATCGCCAGCCTGCGATCTTAAGTGGATTGTGATCAGATTTACTGCAAAACTTTCCTTCTCGATTAAACAATTAAATGGATAATCGAGACTATGCTGTTTAATGTACTGACTTTAGTAATGATGACCGAGGCTAGGCAGAAATTTTATTCGCTTAGTTCTTGGGTTCATAGTGGATCAATTTGAATGAAATTTTCAGCAAATTGCCTTTACGTTATCTAGCTTTTAATTATTATAGTGAGAACTGCCAACTCGTTATTGAATCTCCCATAATGTATCTTTAATATATTATGTTCCATTGCAAAATTAAGTGCATAAAAAAAGATAAAATTGATTTCTGTTTATTTCCACCAGAGAATACAATACGGTTTTATGTATAAATTCAGTTGTAACGTCCCCACTCACTAACAAATATAAAAAAATTAGTAATTTTGATTCAAAGCTTACCAAGCCTCATGAGCCATGTTCGGAGCAACGCTAGGATGTAGGCTAGTTATTTTCTTTTGACTCGAGATGTGTTCTTTATTCCCTATCATTCATCCTTGACAAGGGTATCTTACATCAATGTATATATATACAATGGAACCCTACTGTAACATGAACATGATTAAAAAATTAAATAAATTATTTCTTTTCTGATTTTGTATTATCTTTCACTCAGTCAGTTATATTTATAAATTTGAAAATTAAGTATAATACTGGATTGAAAAGTGAATTTTTGGACCAAAACTCGCCGCTTACCACTACTCATCTTGCTCTTCTTGGGGTGGCGTTCTTCGAAAAAGCCTAAGGCTCTGACAATTCAAATCCAATTGACATGAAAATTGGCATGCTTGTTCTTTGAAAAATTGAACAATTCTGAATCGATTTGATAATTAGATTTTATAATTTCATCCAACAACATGGTAGGTTCCTGGTCAACAGTACGAATGTACTTGTTTACTGTGTACCATAATGAGTTTCAGTCCCATTTGTAACAAGAGACTCGAAGAACTAAGCTAGACATAGTCCACAAGTGATGTCAAACGGTGATGCCATTCTTATCTGGAGAGTATGAACAATAAGTACTATATGTAGACTGGAATAACCAGACGCTAGAGATTGCCATTGAATGTAAATCAGTTTATATACGTTCATATTACATTATTATGTGCGTTGCGACCCATTTGTGTCAATTTCTAGGTCCCAAATATTAGTGATTTTAATTAGCTCCTTTAAACATACATTATGCAAGAGCTAAATCTGATTATTGCAAGTCTTTATTTAGGCTTCAGATGTCATAGAAATTATAAATTAGATCTTTATTTACACAACGAGCACAAAATCAACTCTGTAGAGCCCAGATGGCTTGGATTTAAACAGGATATCGTTGATTGATTAAATTTTTAAATGGCGTCGTAAGCGAAGATTAACCGTTACGTTGACATCATACTCCCGGAAATAATTTTAGATCGAGGCTAAATGACAGATTGTACGAAGCAAGGCCGCATGTCAGTCAATTTGATTGAAAGTTCGATATACATGTATACGGCCTTGATATTATGTTAAGTTGTGGTTAAAATGAGAGTTTGGATGTCTGTATTATAGGCTACGCTCTTTTGTCACTTGCGTTTACAGAAAAATTATAGAAATTGATAAACATCACAGCTAACATCACCCCAGTTGAATTGCAGCTCCATTGGATCACTGTTCCGGAGTTACGCAGGCCTACCAGTTACAGTACAAGAGTACACGCAGGCTAACAAGAAGTCGGCTATAATTATGCCTCATTGATTTGGTCCATTCCTTTCAAACTTTCGCTTCTTATCTATGTATTAAAAGTCTTATTTTTAATTTGTAGTAAAAATAAATGTGATACGAATTGAATTGCAACCCGTCTCAAACCACAGCCATTAAAAACGTTACTTGATAACCAAGATTATGTAGGTGGAGTTAACGCCTGTCAATCAAACGATAGTTCATTCTCGGAGACGGTGAAGAGAGAGTTGACTCCCATTTCTAGTCAAAAATTACAATAGTGATAACTTTGTTCAGAATAAAGTAATTTGACTGAAATTTTCAATATATTCTTCTTTCATCATCTATTTTTGAACTGTTATAGCAAGAATGGCCATCCTACTATTAAAATCTTCCATAATGTATCTTTAACTTTAAAGTCTAAAAGCAAAACATTTGACTTTTTAAACTTTAAGTAAGAAGAGAAAGAAAAACAAGTATGATGAGAACTCTGCTATAACACCCAAATGAATCTGGTCGTTTTAGATTAGGTTTACCAGTTTGGACCCCCCCCCCCACACACACACACATGGTATATGATGATGTACTGTAGGCATAAGCCTACACTCGAAATCTAAATTGAAAAAATTGTTGTGTATTTTTTAATATAGACAATACTTTGACTGTTCATGATCAACAATCAGAAAGATGAATTATATTCATAACCCTAACAATGGTCTCCTTCTTCATTCTTAAGTTCATTCATCTCATGATTCAGTACCGTAGATCTATATCTATTCTGCTAAGCCTAAGCCTATTAATTAAATCAGTTTCGAAATTCACAACGCCCGGCATAATAATAATTATAAAGTAAGTCTCACCTTTTTATGCAATTATTATATTCAGAGAAATGTGTCATTTGTATTATTAATCACAGGGGAGCTAGTAAAAGCCATAAATATTACTCACCAATTTTTAGAAACAATGATTCATCAATTCACGCAGTAAAAGTAGTAAAACCAAGTTTATTCACAAACATTGCTCAAAGTAACATTCTATTCATGCCGGCTGCCATGTTTGTCACGTGACGTGAGACGTGACGTCACTCAAACAATAACCAAAACAACAGAAAAGTCACGAGTTTTGGGGAAGACAAAATTGATCAATCAGCTGATGTTAGCAGAGCAGAGAAGTTTGGCAAAACTAATTCATCCTAATATCTGCATTTAAAAGGTTAGAAAACTTAAAGGCTCAATACCACTAGTACTTAGATAGAGATATTATTTATTTTCTGGAGCTTTCAAGCCAGCAAGTGTGTTATTGTCCCTTTAATTACACACCTTTTATGAAAACTGCAGGTATGTACGGACGGTAAACAAAAGATTTTTAAAAAGAATTATCTTTTGTTCTATTTTAGTATTTATAAATAATTTGACATTCCATTCATGTTTGATGTGACTCCCATTTTTGTGTCTCAATATTTCATTGTTGTTGAAGATCTTGTCTTACTCATTGGTTTTAATCTTAAACCCCTAACTCTGAATTTATAGGTTTTAATCTATAAATACTACTCCAGGGTGCCTCGAGGTTTGTTCACACGTAACCTCTCGGTTCTTTACTCTGTCCTTTCTTAAAGCAATGAGCCACCGAATTGTTGGCGCATCAAATAGCCATGAGCTGAAAGGCGTCAGTCCATAAATTCTAAATGCATGTCCTACCTTATTGTGTTATCCACCTCTGAACAACAATAACACTTACTGACAAACAAACGTTGTTCAGTGAAACAGGTTTATCCAATATCACATACACCAGCATTTCTTTCAGTCGCCATGTTGGGATAGTTTGACCTTTTCTTGACGTCATATCCTCCGCATTAAAATTTGAGGACCCCTATTTTACCCGAAACGAAGTGTATTTTTGAACAATATTTTTATGGATTGCGTATGTAGCCTACTGTTTTTGTAGAGGTTTTATATCGGGATAGAAGACGATGTTTGTTGAAGAATAATTAGGTCGCTCTTCACACGTAGTTTAAAATACACAACGTCCATTGAGAACTTAATAATTATTTGTTGCATGATTAATTAGTATTAGTAGAACTAGATCATGACCAGTGCTTGAAGTGAGGATTCTTCTACAACGGCACCAAAAATTTATAAATGCCGTAGCAAAAATTAGCTGACAAGGCACGGCTGCCTTTTTTCATATTGAACAAATATACTGTAACTGTTGTCATTTTCCGTCACTGAACGTGCAATTTTTATATTTGTAGATAGACAAACGGCCCGTGTAATGATTTTCCGTGTCAATTAATCTGGTTCTAATTGCGTTTGGTGGTACTGTCATAAGTATAAAATTTACAGATTCCTCTTGGAGTAATAAAGTCATCGAAATTTTTTTTCCTTTCGATCCTTTAGTTATTCGTGTTCCCAATGGTTGCCATCATGTCATAACCTTCTATAATAAGGGCACTATTTTAGAAAGTGAGCATTCTTATGAAAAAATGAACTATTAAGGGTATGCTTGGGACACTATTTACAACTAAATCTTGCATTTCTGAATTATTGACCTAATCTCAAGCCCAGCCGCCCCTGGACGACTGTATGATATAATGAAAAGTTATTACCTATGCATTTCATACGTCTACATGTATGTAAAAGGCATAACTTTTTGATACGTGTACACGTGGACAACGGCGCAATTTGAGCTATTTTTATTACCGTGGCAGTCCGTGTTTGCTTCAGCTTTTACTTTGCCGTTAGGCCGTGGTAAATTCTAGCATAGGCGGTATGCTTGAGATTATTATTTATAAAATGTTATTAAATGTTCATTACAATATAAATCCTTAAATTTGTCGGCGTTCGTAGAATGTTTCATCGCTACCAGTTGATTATGATAGCTTCTGTCTTGTCAATGTCACATGACATTTTCCCGCTTTTTCTATCGTTGAAAATATCTATAATAAAGCATTGAGTCTTGTATCACATAATCACACACACGGCAACTAAAATAAAAGGGCCGAGTGCCATTTTAAGTAAGAGACTAAAAAGAATGCTTTGTTCACAATTTGAATGATATTCTATGAAAAGATTTATTGGCTGCCGAGTCATTTTGAACAGATATCGGCTACGCAAATATCGGTAAAATTTCTTTTGATAGGCCACTCATCGGCCAATTAGGCTACTGAATAGTGAAACTGATAATCGGACCATCACTAAAATTAAATTTATAATGATCGCCTTCAAATTATAGTCTCATCATTTCGTTTCGTTTAAAGAATTATGTTCGTAATATGCACCATGCCAGATTTCAACTTTGACCAATGTAGGTCATTTCCTGTTTCACCGTGTTTTGTTGTGTGTAGGCGAAGATTTTTGTGAAATCTCTTAAAATAGACAACAAAAAATATTTTTCGGAACATAGATGGATACGATATGTAAGTTTAATGTGTTAGCAGTGCAGATAACTGAAAATTGTGAATTTTGCCGTCCGCTGGAAGAAGTAAACTAGTTATCAACTTTTGCGACGAGGTTTTGACCGTTCGGATGTTATATGTTACGTCCTCAGAATATCAGAGTAACATCGAACTTGTTGGATTATATAAATACCTGAACCCAAATCCAGGAGGCGGATCAAAGGGATGTAGTCATAACGGCCCTATGCCATAATGGCCAAAAACAGGTTTGGTCAAAACGGCCCTACTTTAGTCATAACGGCCAAACAGTTTGGTTATAACGGCCAAAAAATTTGGTCATAACGGCCAAACATTTTTTAATTTTTAATATTACTTGGACTTTTCGATAAGCAATACCGCTAATCAACTGTGAAAAATTACCGACACAGCCCTGGTCCAATATTATTACATCAACAACAAATATATCTTTCCATGAGGATGTCTTTGAAAGATCAATGTAGGAAGATATGGTGTGTGAACTAAGTTTAGACACTGTACCAGAGTTTACAGTGGTAGTGGGTCGCAGAAAGGAAAAAAATAAATTAGTAGATGAAAATAGATATATGTCAAGAAATCTTCAACTGAGAGAAGGGTGTATTGGCATTTGGCACTGTAGCATAAGGACAACAAAACATCGATGTGGTGCTACAGTTATACAAACCATGTGTAATTATTCAAAGGAAAGACGTGAGTGAGTAGGGCCTACTAATTAATCAACTGATTGGATAATCCCTAATTAGGTACTTCACTGCACCCTCTGGTCTGATTAGGTACATGTAATAAGAGATAAACATTAAAGTAGCTAAGTCTCTAACTCAATATCATCCAAAATCTTCAACATTGAAAACACGATTTATTTGTCAAATTAAATCAACATTCATGTTGTGATCTTACCGGAAAAAGATGGGCTTTTGATATCCAATATTTAATACAAAATAAACATTTTACCATTGGTACACGAATCGTGTACCATAATGCGCTTCAGCCCCAGTTGTATCAAGAGACTCTAGGGACGAGGCTAGACACATTGCACCAAATCAAACGGCGTATGTAGACTGGAATAACCAGACGCTAGAAATTTGCACTCGCTTGAGACTGCTGGCTTATTTCGCCGAACATAATTGATTTTGAAATGGGAGTAAAAACGGAAACCATTGAATGTAAATCAGTTTATATACATTCATATTACAGTATTAAATGTGTTGCGACCCACTTTTGTCAATTTCTAGGTCCCAAATGTTAGCGATTTAGCTCCTTTACTCATTTTTTTTTTATCAAATAAAGGTAAAAGAAATGGCTATCTCTAATCAGTGTCTCGAGCACTGCTACGGATATGTACCAGAGTTCAGGGTCCAGTAGTGTAAAGGAGATATCTTGACTGAATATTATATTTTGTATGTTTTATACAATGTAATATCTATATGTAATATTATAGTTAAATGTTAAATGTCTATGTATGTATGGAAATAATTTTTATTATCTATTATGCAATAAATAGTTTGGGTTGTTTTTTTTTACGAATTAAATTAATGTTTATGTAATGTTTGTATTTGTAAAATTCCGGTTTCCTCCCACTGCTAAAGACCCCTACGCGCAAGCGAATTATAGAAATAAAATTGAACCATATGTTAGTGCCGAAATGACCTGGTTTGTGTCGAGTGGACGTTAAACCCCATTTCTCTCTCTCTCTATATAATAAATCTCATTTCACACATGTAATAAATGGTTTGTTTTATTATGGCCGTTATGACCAAATTGTTTGGCTGTTTCATCAAAATTTTTGGACGTTTCACTTTCAACTAAATATTTTGGCCGTTATGGTTAATTTAAAGTAAGTCTCTAGCTTAACTCAATATCATCAAAGTCTTCGAATTATTTGTCAATTCAAATCAGCTTTGATGTCATGATCTTACGGGACAAGATGGGCTTCTGATATCCAATATTTAAGATAAAATAAACATTTTACCATTGGCATTGGTACACGAATTGTGTACATGCGTTTCAGCGTCATTTGTAACAAGGGACTAAAAAAAGTCGAAGAACAAGGCTTGACATAATTCCATAAGTCATGACAAACGGTGACGCCATATTCTTATCTGGAGGGGGGGGTGTGGATGGCCAAATGGTTAGCACGCGTGCGCTGTATCATGCGATCTGTCATTGAGTCAACTGGCGGGGTTTCGATTCCCCGGTTGTACGTGACAAGCAGAAGGATTGCCTGTCCAACCTCGTGGGTTTTCTCGAGTTCATTCTGTTTCCTCCCACTGCTAAAGACCCCTACGCGCAAGCAAATTATTGAAATAATTGAAACAAAACTGATTTAAAATTAAGAGTAAAAACGGAAACGATTAAGAGAGAGAAAGAGAGAGAAATTTTGTTTACCATCCACTCGACACAAACTAGGTCATTTCGGGACTAATATATGGTTTAATTTTATTTCAATAATTCGCTTGCGCGTAGGGGTCTTTAGCAGTGGGAGGAAACCGGAGGATCTGGAGAAAACCCACGAGGTTTGAGGAAACGATTGAATGTAAATCAGTTTAAATACATTCATATTACATTATATAATGTGTTACAACCCATTTGTGCCAATTTCTAGGTGAAACGTATTCTTACCTTTAACATTAAAAGTTTTTTAAATCTTTAAATGTATCATCGTTACACCCTATATATGTAATACGAAGGTTGTGGACCCTATAAAGGTCGCAATTTTTGTCCGATTTTGATGAAACTTAAAATATATCTTTATATCCCAAAGATCTCAATCCCTTTTGATATTCGCACATTTCAGGCCATAACTTTTATGGCCCCTGATTGTACGAAAAATCGCATTATTTTTTAGCTTGTTCTCTATTCATCTCTTTCAAAATGTGGGCGTATCTTGTCTAGCACTAGTAGCAGTCGCTTGTTAACTATCTATTATAATCTTACATAATGCATCTTTAAAGTTCATCCAAATATTCTGTGAATTGTGTGAGCACTATATTTTACTTTGTTCTATTTTGCAGGCCTGATGATGATTTTCTTGAAGATATGTACATTGTCATTGACTGTATTGCAGTTGGCACATTGCCAGACAGAACCTATTAAATTTGATTTCTTTACCTTCACGCAAGCCTGGCCAACGGTTGTATGTTTCGAAGGTCTATCCACCGGACATAAGTGTCATATCAGTCGAAATGTAACAGGATGGACAATCCACGGTCTATGGCCAACTGAAGGAAAATCGGAGGGACCATCGTTTTGTAATAATTCTTCTAAATTCAACGAGTCAGCTATTGAAACACTGCTTCCCGACCTGGATGCTTACTGGCCAAATCTATACACTGATACTGCGAGAGATGATTTCTGGGAGCACGAATGGTCAAAACATGGAACCTGTGCGATAAAAGTCAACGAGACAGGGGATGAGTATCTGTACTTCAGCAAAGGTCTAGATTTATTTCAAATGATAAATCTCAATGGAATCCTAACTGAAAGCGGAGTCATTCCGGACGACAATAAAACATATGATGTTTTAAATATATTGAACAAGATAACACCAAGGCTCAACAACATTGAACCCAGACTTTCATGTTATAAATATAAAGAAGAATATTATTTAACTTCTTTTGAAATATGCTTTACTAAACAATTTGAAATGAAATCATGCCTTAACAACCCCAGAGATAATAGGCTTTATTTTCAATCATTGAAGGATATAAGGAAAATAGAAAAAGTTGAGAATTTAATCGACAACAATAATGATTTGATAGATTGCCCGCGTGACCACAAAGTAATATATCCAACTATTAAATATGATTAATATATGTTCCATTGCAAAATTGAGTGCATAAAAAAAGATTAAATTGATTTCTGTTTATTTCCACTAGAGAAAAGAAAACAGTTTTACGTATAAATTCAGTTGTAACATCCCCACTCTTTAACAGATATAAAAAAATTAGTAATTTTGATTCAAAGCGTACCAAGCCTCATGAGCCACGTTCTGATCAACACTAGGATGTGGTTATTTTCTTTTGAGATGTGCTCCTTATCCAAGAAATGGTCGGTCTTGCGTTTTTCAACATGATTTTTTGAAGAATCCTGTCATCACCACTGATAAATCGAAGTCAGTATAGGCATCGATGTCTTCCCCGACTTTATATGCATGTCTTTTTTTTCATTAATTGGTCTACTGGCTTTTATTGACATCATATTATCACAGAGTAATTTACTCTGTGATATTATTAGCAAGATATATTTTCAAAAGATGACGTTATGGCAATTCATAAATATATTCATAATTTAATGTGTTTTAGGGTTAAAATCTTTTGAAATTCTAATTGTGTTGCATGTAATTTGACTGACAAGCAAGCTCTCCTGTCTGTCAATTTCACAGCCCATCAGTCAAGACCGGGCAAATATGACTGAATTGACAAGAACTCTAAGAAGATCTTAAACATGATGCTCATCCTACTGTACATGTAAATTGTTTGTGTAATATGTTATAATTTTTGTAATTTACATGTAATATATTTTGTTCTTGATTAATTTGGATTAGCATTATTGTTTTACAAACTAGTTCATGCAATGTACAATAATACTCACATATAAAACATTTACATAAATACTATTTTTGTATAGTTTTTACAGAGAGATAACTTATATCTACAAAATTTTTTATAGGAGTATACTATAAACTGAAAATTATTTCTTTTGTTGTTATCGCAGACTTATAACCATCTCTACTTTTCAAGTAAGTAATGTGACAGGTGTTGTGCATGAGACAGAGTGTGCTTACATTTCTTAAACACCTTATACATAACATGCACCACTTATCATTCAACAAATATGTATAGTTGACAGTTTTGTATTCCTTCTTGCATTAATTTTAAACTCGTGCTACGCAGGGCCGGGCGAGGACCAGTGTGTAGTCATTCAGGTAGTATGAAAAATCGTGGTGCTGTGTATGTACACAATGGCAGTTAGAATATGATAGTGCCGCTGTCCACACAAAATTTTCCTCTTGCCACCCTGTGTGGCTTATGCCCATCTTCACTGGCCTGGTTGGTGCAGAAAAGTAGGACATGAAACACCGGTTTCATTTTATACTTCTTCCATTGATGCCTTATTGATGAAATGTGTTCAGCCATCCTCAGGGAGCATTTGTTACCATTTTGATATCTTTAGCCTAGTGTATTAATTTTTTCAATTGTCTGACTAGTAATTTGTTTATGCACAGAAGTGTTTTTTGGGAAGGAGTTTCCGGCCGGTAAGGAGGTTGGAAATTGTCAACTATCGATCAGGTTGTAAGGCAGAAGGGTTAAATTTAATAATTAGGGGTAGGTAATCTTAAAACAGAGATTCCAATCATAACCCAGAAATTTCAATATTCGTATGAAATTTAACTCCCCAACTGGTTTGAGAACAGCCTCCACATTTTTACACGATACTCAGGGAACATTTGTTAGTGTTTTGACTAAGACATCAATTTATTTGCCTTAATATACATTTAAGTATCAATATTCTTTCAAATCAAAAAACTAAAACTACATGTACATTTAAATTTAGAAATAAAGAATTGGCATGTCATATTCTAAATCAAGAGCTAAAACTATATTTAAATTTAGAAATAAAGAATTGGCATGTCATATTATTCTAAATCAAGAGCTAAAACTATACAAAATTTAGAAATAAAGAATTGGCACAACATATTATTTTAGATAAACGAAAATTATATTTAAATTTAGAATTAAGAGCTTTGACATATATTTTTTGAAACTTTGATTATTCTTTGAAGTTACTTATGAATAGTAAATTACTGTATATAAAGGTTAGTGTATTGTTTGTTTAATTAATGCAGTTTTCCTGTATTATATCAGTATAAAGATGTATTATGTAATAATTAGATTAAATCGCTGTGTCATGTGAATAAATGGCTAACAAATAATATATGTTAACATTTGAGGCCAAAAAAAAAAGACCTGCAATAGACAGATTTAGTTTTTACATAATGCATCTTTAAGCTGTATTATTTTAATGTTTTTTATTGTTCAGTGTTAATATAAAGCACTAGTTCATTGCTCTGAGTGTTGTTTGTCTGCGATATCACTTCTGTGGAAGCGGACGTTAAAATAACAGGTAGTAGTAGTAGTAGTAGTAGTACGAGTGGTGTAATTGATTTATTTAACATCAGCTTCCACTGACTTGATGACCAACAATTCTAGTCTCATTTCTCCTTGATGTACAAGAGAAACCATTCTATTAAAGCGGCATTTTGTAAGGTTAGATAAAGAACTGACAGTTCTCGCTATAATAGTTAAAAATTGATAATGAAAACAGAATATGCTGAAAATTTCAGTCAAATTGCTTCACTCCGAACCAAAGTATTATCAATGCAATGTTAGGCCAGTCTCGAACGTTATTATTAACCTTGGTGCAATAATAAACCAAGTCTCAATTATCCATTTTTACATTAGATTACATTAGATTATCCATCACAAAATGTTTTCAAATCCACTTAATATCGCAGACTAGCGATACCATAAAGACTTGATTATGGTCTAGATAAGTTAATTTATGTCTAATTAAAAAATTAGATAACATTTCAGACCTAAAGAAAGACCTACAATAGGCAGATTTAGCTCTTGCATAATGTATGTTTAAGATTGAGCTCAATTCAGTTTTAGTGTATGAAATAGGTTTATTTAATGTTCGGTTTCACCGTGGTGATATCGCCAACTATATAAGTATTAGTGCTAAATTTTCATAATAGATAAGTATTTAGAGCTAAATATTCATAGAGATAAGAGCCCTTTAGTCTAATACAGTGGTTCTCAACCTTTTTTGCCAACGGCACACCTTGGAACAGATAAAAAAAAATAGCGGCACACCTGGCGAAATATATATGAAAAATATTTGAATTTTGCAAAATATATAAACATGGTAAGTCAAACGGCATACAATCATAATTTCACTGGGTCAATTATATATTTGAATTGAAAACTATGTATATTATGGGATTGATAAGTGAATTTTTTGGTTTCACTCAGTTTATGTTGTTTACAATCTGAATAAAATACAGATCTTTATTTCGTTTTGGTTTTTTTATATTTTTGATGGCCTTCACTTCATGAAGATCTGACTTGTTGTCGTGGGAGGTCGCGTCAGGGGGGTTCATATGACATTAGACATTTATCAGCATTGATGTTTCAAGTGGGTTTCTAGAAATACAACTTTTGCTTGGTCTTCGCTGCGAATGTCTACCCAGTTACGTGCACCACACACCAAGAACTCGCCACAACAGACCGTTCCATTGGCTAATCCCTCACATCAAGTAAAACAAAATTTTAAACTTCAAAAACGTAATGAAATAGGATCTGTGTTTTGGGTTGTTTACAAATTTGAAAGTTATTTATGTTATGTTTCCTTTTCTTTTCTGATTTTGGTATTTCATTTATATGTTAATTTCTAAATAAAATATATTTTTAATGGTTGTATTTCATAATGTAATTCATTTTTGGTATTTCATTTATATGTTGATTTCAAAATAAAATATATTTTTAATGGTTGTATTTGATAATGAAATTCATTTTTCCATCAAAATAAAATATATTTTTAATGGTTGTATTTCATAATGTAATTCATTTTTGGTATTTCATTTATATGTTGATTTCAAAATAAAAAATATTTTTAATGGTTGTATTTGATAATGAAATTCATTTTTCCATCTTTTTCTCGGTTACTTGATTGCAGCTTCTTGGTAAAATAACCATTTATTTCTTGAATAAGATCTCCTTTTCAAAACTTACTACATAAGAGTGGAAGACATGTTTTATTAACAGAAATGGCTAAACTTGCTTTTCTTGATCATATCAAGATTGACATTTCTTGCAAGTAGCTTTTCCAGGTTCTGTGAATACATATTGCTAATAAAAAATTTTGTTGTTGTTCCAAAATAGATCCCTTGGCAGTTGGAATTTGATATAAGTGTAATCCTTAGCGCTGCTGTCCAGGCAAAATTTCTCTCAAAGCACACTGAATGGCGTATGCCCGTCTTCATTGGCCAAGTTAGAGTAGAACAGTTGGACGTTAAACCCCATTTCATTTCCACCACTTGTCTCATTTTATTTGGGCGGTCACAGTGGGTAACACGCTGGCTCGCTAGCCTGAAGGCTGGGTGTTTGATCCCTTCATTGGCCGAGAAAGACAGCTGTCTAGTCGTTCAAATGGGACGAAAAACTGAGGCCCATGTACACATTTGTGTGCACGTAAAAGATCCCTTGACAGTTGGAATTTGATACAAGAGTAGGCCGTAGTGCCTCTGTACGGGCATAATTTCTGTCATACCACACTGTATGGCGTATTCCTGTCTGCATTAGCCCAGTACGGAGCAGAACAGTAGGACGTTCAACCCCATTTCATTTTCATTTCTAACTTTATATGCTTAGCGTATGTGCAAGGGTTTTTCCTGTGTGAGGAAACTGGAGTACCTCGAGTAACCAAGATTGAGAAGGCGCCTATATCTCCAAGCCACATACACTGACACCAGGGATTGGAGCTACAACCACAAGCCAGAGATGATCGGCCAGCTCAAGCTCAAAGCTTGACACTCTAGACCACTAGGCCACCCCCATCCCCCCCTCCACCCCCCCCTCCAGTTGATTGCCGATTTACAACTCGAGTTCAAAATGTGGTGTGAAAACTAAAGTATATGAAAGTCTTTCACGTCATCAGTTTCATTTAGATAAGAACAACGGCGTATTATAAATATTTTTTACCATTTTGGGCAATGAGAATAATATAAATCCAGGACGTAACTAGGTCAGAGCAACGAGGGGGGCAGGAAGTGTTCTCAGGGGTGCTGTAAAATGGACAACAATGTATATCTATTTTTTTTTATGGTCAAAAATTTTGTCACGGGGGTGGGGTGGGGGGGGTGATACTTTTTGCAGGGGGCCTGTATAAATCGATGTTGGTTCTAAAATATTGTAAAATATTAACTTCTCTTTATTACTGAGCAACTCTTTGACTAGGCTTCTCTAGACTTCATCAAGTACATTACCATTACTGTTTGTTATGGGGGGGTTGGATGGCCGAATGGTTAGCGTGCACGCTGTATCATAAAGTCTGTCATTGAGTCGACTGGCGTGGTTTCGAATCCCCGGTTGTACGTGACAAGGAGTAGGGTCGTCTGTCCATCCTTTGTGGGTTTTCTCCGGATCCTCCGGTTTCCTCCCACTGCTAAAGACCCCTATGCACAAGCGAATTATTGAAATAAAATTAAACCATATGTTAGTCCCGAAATGACCTAGTTTGTGTCGAGTGGACGTTAAACCCCATTTCTCTCTCTCTATCTCTGTTATGGAATGTTTCGACTAGGCTCTTCTAGACTTCATCAAGCAATGTAATTGTATTCCCTAAAATTGTGATCTGTGACTCAGTAAGACAGGCTTGCTCGCTTGGAGGTCCTGTGTTCGAACCTTGTGTTGACTAAGAAAGTTCATCAGGATTTTACCGGGGTGGTTCCCCCTTGTCAGTGATGCAAGATGGAGGGCCTGGCAAGGGACAACATATACGGTAGTCATTCGGATGGGATAAAAAAACGATGTTCTGTCGAGTACACGTTGGCCTGCACATAAAAGGTCCCTTGATATGTGAGTAGGCCGTAATGCCTCTATCCATTCAAAATTTCCCTCATAGCGCAAGAGAGAGAGAAATGGGGTTTAACATCCACTCAGCACACACTAGGTCAATTTAGATCTAACATAGGTTCAATTTTATTTCTATAATTCCCTTGCAAGAAGGGGTCTTTAGCAGTGGGAGGATACAAAGAAAACCCACCAGGCTGAACAGGCGACCTTACTCCTTGTTACATATAAGCGGGGAATCGATCGAAACCACTCTACTTAACTCAATGACCTGATGCAACATGCCCAGGTTAATCATTTGGCCACCCTACCCTCATAGCACACTGTATTGAATGATAATAACAATGCAGGGGAGATAACTATAGAGACATGCAAAAATATTTCCAAGTTTTTGAGGGAGGATATTTCTCTGTGATCAACAGCCACCATCTCGGGCAGTAATCATAGATAACAGGTTTTAAAA
Source organism: Patella vulgata (assembly GCF_932274485.2). Classification (NCBI taxonomy): domain Eukaryota; kingdom Metazoa; phylum Mollusca; class Gastropoda; family Patellidae; genus Patella; species Patella vulgata. The sequence continues at coordinate 12,054,210 of NC_065883.2, forward strand.
ACATTTTTGTTTAGGAGATCAACACGTTCCTGTTTCGTATTTAGAAATGAAATGAAATGGGGTTTAATGTCCTACTCCGAACTGGGCTAATGAAGGCGGGCATACGCCATACAGTGTGCTATGAGGGAAACTTGTTTGAAAACGCCTGCTTAAATAACGATACAAGTTATGCCCCTTTATTTTCAGAAAAAATGTCTGACAAGAAAAATTTGAAATCCCATCACTGGACTAGACAGCTGTCCTTGTCAGGCCCTCCATTCTGCATCACTGACAAGGGGGAACCACGCCGGAAAATCTGGATGAACTTTCTCGGCCAATGCAGGGGTCGAACACCCGACCTCCAGGCTAGCGAGCCAGCGTCTCACCCACTTAGGCACTGTGACCCCCTGTTTCGTATTTAGAGGGGTGTAAAATGCAAAAGACGTCTTGAGGTAATTAGGACAAAAGACGTGTTACACCATTCAGGACCAAACACAGAGAGAGAGAAATTGGGTTTAACATCCACTCAACACAAATTATGTCATTTTGGGACTAAAATATGGTTAATTTTATTTTTATAAGCAGCTTTAGTAGTGCGGGGAAACAGGAGGACCTGGAGAAAATCTACGAGGTTGGAGCACCAAAAAAGTAACACTTCATTAAAACACTAATTTCTAGTATGTTAAAACCAAGAAATACAATATGTTCAACTAATCAAATTAAATCCCGACGGCCATAAGGGTCCAGTAGAACATACAGGATTTTTCATAATAAAATTAGCTCTGCTTGACAACAGACACTAAGCTAGTTGGCTGACAATTTAAATCCTAAATTAACGATTTTAGTAAAAAAAACAACAAGTATATTTCAAAAATTTTGAGAAGTATATATTCTGCTTTCATTAAATAAAATTGACCAGCGGCTGCCAGGCAGGATACGCCCACATTTTCGAGAGATGGATAGAGAACAAGCTAAAAAGAATGTGATTTTTCCTACAATCAAGGGCCATAATTCAGGAAATTACAATTCGATATGCGCAAATATCGAAAGGAACCGAGATCTTTGTGTTATAAACTTACGTTTCAACAAAATCAGATTAAAATTGTGACCTCTATAGGATCCACAGCCTTGATATACCATATTTTACGCTATTTGAGAACAAAGGGCGGCCATTTGGTCTGTCAGTTTTGGGTCGATTTTCTTGAAATTTGAACTCAAATATCGAAAGGAACCGAGATCTTTGGGTTATAAACTTACATTTCAAGTTTCAACAAAATCGGATAAAAATTGTGACCTTTATAAGGTCCACAACCTTGATATACCATATTTTTACGTGATATAATAAAACGTTTTTTTAAATCGGATAAAAATTAAGACCTCTATAGGGTCCACAAGCTAAAAATGCGATTTTTCGTACAATCAGGGGCCATAATTCAGGAAGTTACGGTCCGATATGCGCAAATATCGAAAGGAACCTAGATCTTTGAGTTATAAACTTACATTTCAAGTTTCAACAAAATCGGATAAAAGTTGTGACCTCTATAGGGTCCACAATACAAGTTTCGATCCAATACATGACAATATCGAAACCAGCCGAGATCTTTTGGGGATTAACCTATATTTCAAGTTTCGTCAAAATCGGATAAGAATTGTGACCTGTAGAGAGTCCACAAACAATTGTGGACGGACGGACGTCCGGACGGACAGGGGCGACGGCATAATACGTCCACATGAAAATGTGGGCGTATAAAAAAGTTTAATTAATCTTTTTGTGTATAATAGATTTGAACCAGAGTAAACAGTATACTAATTGTTGGATATGGTGGCCATTTAGGGCAGAGATCTATTCTCGAAGTAGAGCAGATAGTTCTCTGTGTGCAGAATGGGGTTCTTTAAAGCGCTGGGAGACACCCTGCAGACCATTAGAATTTAGGCACATTCAACCCTGGGGTCGAAACCACACCATTTACATCAATGATCAAAAAACAACACATTGAACCTCTCAGCTATCAAACCTGGGGGTCGAAAACACACCATTTGCATCAATGATCAAAAAACAACAGATGGAACCTCTCTCAACTATCAAAACTGGGGTCAAAATCACACCATTTGAATCAATGATAAAAAAACCCCAACACTCCGCCATCAAACCGAACAGAGTATAAATATTCTTTATATATCCTTTATATGTGAATAGTTTTAGTAAAGAAGCATCTTATTGGACTTTTTCAGTGTAGCATGATCATAAATATCAATTATATATCTTTGTTCACAGTTTTGTTTTCTGAATTGTATGGTCTGTACTGTCTATGTACTGTATTTACAGTCATCTCTCATCTAAGGTATCACAGCAAGAATTTTCATAGCTCAAAGTAGGTAAGTCTTTAACTCAGTATCATCCACAACATATTGGTCAATTTAAATCAACACTGATGTTGTTATCTTACCGTGAAAAGATGGGCTTCCGGTATCCAATATTTAAGACACAGTGAAAATGTTAAACTTGCCACACGATTTGCGTGCCAGACAGCGTTTGAATGCCATTTGTAATGAACCGACTGGATGAACGACGCTAAACATATCCCACAAGGGATGACTACTGAATGGCTAGATGCCAAAGACCACCGAACATAACTGATTCGAAATTACAGTAAAAACAGAAATGATAGAATGTAAATTAGTTTATATACATTCATATTACATTATTATATGCGTTGCGACCCATTTGTGTCCAGTTCTAGGTGCCAAAGAATAGTGATGTAGCTTCTTTAAATTCACCGATTGTTATTTGCTTATTTCAGATAATTTACATGGTTAACAGATGTTTGTATTTTTAAACAGCCACTCATAAAAGATTTATATTAAACATATATTATACAAGAGCTAAATCTGTCTATTGCAGGTCTTTTTTTAGGCCTGAAATGTTATCTAAATTATTAATTAGACATTAATTAACCTATCCAGACCATAATCAACTCTAGATGTCATTGCTAGCCTGCGATATTTAGTGGATTGTGAGACGATTTACTGCATAACTTTCCTTCACGATTTAACTATGCTGTTTATCGTACTGACTTTAGTAATGATGATCAAGGCTAGACGGAACTTAAATCACTTTGTTCTTGGTTCATAGTGGACAATTTGAATGAAATTTTCAGCAAATTGCCTTTACGTTATCTAGTTTTTAACTATTATAGTGAGAACTGCCAACTCGTTATCGAATCTTTAATCAATTTTGATTCTAAATTGAATTGAATTTAATTCTGTCATGTTTGTGTTATGTTGTCATTCAACCACTGTGCTGCTGGGTTCTGTAACACTTGGTACCACTTTTCTTTTGAGGAGTTCATATAGTTAACAATTTTTCTAGTCTTTCTGCCTTTACCTGTAGCTTCTGTAACACCCGGTACCCACTTTTCTTCTGAGGAGTTCAGATTGTTAACAAGTTTTTTGGTTATTTTGTCTTTCAATCCCTGGTGGCTGTGACTGGTTTCTAGAACACATGGTATCATTTATTAATTCAGGAGTTCACGAAGCTCTCAAGTTTGGTTTTTCGATTATAACCTAATCCTGAATCTTCATTAACCCTTGTGGGAAAGGCGATTGGAAGGAGTAGGGCATTTTACGGTATATAAATGTAACTTTTTTGTTTTCAAGATAATACACAACTTGAAGTTGAACGGCTTATTTCTATCTGTGGGGATTCTTCCTGTCGTTTGCAGAGATGTTTTTTTTTAATACACTTGACTTTATTTTCAAGCATATTTTTAATATTATACGGTAAACTGTCCCAATCATTTTGAGTCCTTTCTCTCAAATTAAACACAACATCAAAACAGATTCTGAAATGAAATGAAATGAAATGAAATGGAGTTTAACGTCCTACTCTTCTGCTCCTAAGCTGGGCTAATGAAGACGGGCATACGCCATACAGTGTGCTATGAGGGAAATTTTGCCCGGACAGCAGCACTACGGCCTACTCTTATATGGAATTCCAACTGCCAAGGGATCTTTTACGTGCACGTCAATGTGTACACGGGACCTCGGTTTTTCGTCCCATCCGAACGACTAGACAGCTTTCCTTGTCAGGCCCTTCGTCCTGCATCACTGACAAGGGGAAACCACGCCAGAAAATCTGGATGAACTTTCTCGGCCAATGCAGGGATCGAACACCCGACCTCCAGGCTAGCGAGCAAACAGATTCTGAAATATGAAAATAACCTAAATATTATCATCAGATAGGTGTTAAAAGATTCTTCAGAGTTTCCAGGCTGTGGCTAACTAACTAGGAAAAAGAGAAATGGTGTTTAACGTCCACTTGATACATACTACTAGGTCATATCGGGACTAACAACACATGGTTCAATTTTATTTCAATAATTCATTTGCGCATAGTGGTCTTTAGCAATGGGAGGAAACCGGAGGACCTGGAGAAAAACCACTTGGTTGGACAGGCGACCCTACTCCTTGTCACTTGACTCGATGACCTTGTGATTTCATGTGTACGGGAGAGAGAGAGAGAAATGGGGTTTAACGTCCACTCGACACAAACTAGGTCATTTCGGGTCTAACATATGGTTTTTAATTTTATTTACATAATTCGCTTGCGCGTAGGGGTTATTAGCAGTGGGAGGAAACCGCAGGTCCCGGAGAAAACCCACGAGAGGATATGTCAGAATGCACCAAAATGTTTTCTATTTTGCAAAATTTTTCGAACTCCGGTGGCCGGGGGCAGAGACACCCCCCCCCCCCCCGCCACATAAAAGGGCCCTCAAAATAGTATAGCCTCCGCCATGATAAACCTTAAAACGCCCCTGTATTAACATTTTTGTTACTAGTCAATCCAACTTCCTCGTGGTGATAATAATTACTTACCTTTGAAGACATTTAGGGCTAAGTCGAAACAAAATTACTTCATTGGTATGAATCTACAAAAAATAAACGCTATTAGTTATTTGAACGCCAAGGTGTACTATAATTACAAGGGGGAATCTAGCTTTAAACTAGTATCTGGATTTTCCAGCATGGTTCCCCCATTGTCAGTGGTGCAGGATAAGGTCCTGGCAACGCACAATGTATAGTCATTCAGATAGGACAAAAAACTGAGGTCCCATGTTCGACCCCTGCATTGACAAAAAAAAGTTCAACTGGATTTTCCAGCATGGTTCCCCATTGTCAGTGATGCAAGACAGTTCCTGGCACGCCACAACGTATAATCGACCAAAAAGGACAAAAAAATGAGGTCCTGTGTACACATTGGAGTGAAAGTATAAGATCCCTTGGCACAAATTTGCTTTTATTTGGGGTTTCAAATTCTTAAAATCTTTTTGGTAAGGCTAGGATCTGGCACCCACCTAGCACACACTAACCCTCCACCTCCAGCTCACCCACTCCCATCAACCAATTGTAGCTCTCTGGATATTTCTCTATGAGATATTACCTGATCAAAACAAGTAGTGTTGTTAGATAGCCTGATAATTGGATGGATTATCATAATGAACCTCAACCGATACACACTGGATAGTAACTAAATCAACTATAGAATGCCAAAAATCAAGAGAAAATGAAAAACTTACTACAGGACACCGAAAATCAAAGTAAAATGAAAAACTTACAGATGGTAGCCGTTGATCTAATATATTGTTTGTACAGCCACCAAATATAACAATATCTTGTTGACTACTTAAACAAGCTGTGTGCCATAATCTAGGTCTAGTGTCAGGTACATCTAGTTGTGTCCACTGTAACGTACTGACATCAAGTACCCATGCATCACCTATACAAAACATACAAATAAACATACATTCCTATGACATACAATGTATTCTATTTTTGACAAGTTTTGAATGACAGGGGACATAACTCTGTGTAATAAATTCACAACTCATAGGGGGTGCTCGATTGTCAGTTCGGAACATTCCGAATTCATGGAATTGCAATCAAGTGACGCGAAATTCAGTCCTGTCACAGTTCTGTCAGTCCCAACAATGGAGGTGGTGTCCGTAGAATCATGACGTAATTAACCCTAAAGAATATGTTTCAGCTGTCATGGTTGGTTGAGATATTTTTCTCATGCTGTCAGCGCATGCGTTCTGGCCCCATATCCCATTTTCACTCGATTGTCACTATTTTTGGGTTCGACAGAATTCAATTCTGGAACGTTCAATCGATCATTCCCATTAGTTCAGCTTAATAGTTAGTGCATTTACAATAACAGGGGGGAGGACAATACATTCCCAAATCGTGGACTGAGTAATGGCAATGTACTCTCCCACAGAAAAGTTCTCTTCTACATGCAGGCAAAAATAAAATCGAGGACTGGAGTGAAAAAAAATGTACTCTCCCACAAATAATATTTCTCTCGCAAATGAGGGTGCATAAATAAAGTGCTTATGAAAATAAATTAATTGCCTACAGTGATGAAGTTCACTCAACATAAACTAGGTCATTTCAGGACTAACACATGGTTCAATTTTATGTCAATAATTCACTTGCGCGTAGGTTTTTTTAGCAGTGGCAGGAAATCAGAGGACCCGGAGAAAACCCACGAGGTTGGACAGACAAACCTACTTTTTGTCACATACAACCAGGGAGTCGTAACCACGGCAGTTGACTCAATGACAGACCTTATGATACAGCACGCATGTGCCAGCCATTCGGCCATCCAACCCCCTGACAATGTGAATCTATAACATGTTTATGCAAATGAAACATATTGTTGTAAATTTCTAATTAGTTCAAGCAATGAACTGGCCATTGGTCACAAATAGTTGTCCTTTCAACTACAGACATAATAGTTTATACCATATACTCTACTCACGACAATAACTGTATAAAGTATTCCGAATCTAAATACTTAGAACTTTTAAAAACCCCAATACATTTGCAATTGCATTCTTGTATTCATACATCAACATTAATAGTGAAATTAATAGTAAAATTTCAGCCACTTGAATATTCTACTTGTGTCCTAACTACTTACTTAGTGGTTGGTTATCCTGTGTGTATCCACCATATAGAAACATATATTTATTAGAGGCAGCAGTAAGGGTGTGCCATGATCTACCACATGGTACATTACTTCCTACTGTTAATCTGAAATAATAAATAATATTTACACGATACTGAAACAAGCCAATGTAAATGACTTATATAAATTGGCTTCCTAAAAGCAAGATACATAAGTTTACAGAAAAATATAATCAAGAAAGAGTTGTAGCATTTAACATGTAATAATAATATTTAGTGTTAACATGGAATTTAATCATTTAACATGTAATAATAATATTTAGTGTTAACATGTAATTTAATCATTTACAGGCAAAATAATAATATTGTAATAGTATATTTAGTGTTACTATGTAAAGTAATCATTTACAGGTAATGTAATCATGCAATTATATTTACAGCATTAATTGCAATGTAATCATGTAATATTTACAGTGTTCACATGAAATGTAATCATGTAATAATGTTTATAGTGTGCACATGTAATAATATTTAGATTGTTAACATGTAATGTAATCATGTAATTATGTTTACAGTGTTCACATGCAATGTAATCATGTAATAACATTTACAGGGTTAACATGTTATAACATATAAAAGGTTAAAATGTTGGCATGTAATCACATAATAATATATACAGTGTTGACATTTAATCATGTAATAATATTATCATGTAGTAATATTTACAGTGTTAATATATTATCATGTAGTGATATTTACAGTGTTAAAATGTTATCATGTAGTAATATTTACAGTGATAATGTACTCATGAAATAATATTTATAATGTAGTAATATTTACAGTGTTAATATATTATCATGTAGTGATATTTACAGTGTTAAAATGTTATCATGTAGTAATATTTACAGTGATAATGTACTCATGAAATAATATTTATAATATACAGGTCACAATTCTATGGAATACAATTACTGCTTTTTACTGAGCGACGTTTCGACTAGGCTTCTCTAGTCATTATCAAGCTATGATCGTATCTGATCAATGAGTTTGACTGCCACATCTCCATACTGATGTCTGATAAACTGTTTCAATGGCATTTAGTAATTGAACTAGAGTATACAGGTCACAATTCTATGGAATACAATTACTGCTTTTTACTGAGCGACGTTTCGACTAGGCTTCTCTAGTCATTATCAAGCTATGATCGTATCTGATCAATGAGTTTGACTGCCACATCTCCATACTGATGTCTGATAAACTGTTTCAATGGCATTTAGTAATTGAACTAGAGTATACAGGTCACAATTCTATGGAATACAATTACTGCTTTTTACTGAGCGACGTTTCGACTAGGCTTCTCTAGTCATTATCAAGCTATGATCGTATCTGATCAATGAGTTTGACTGCCACATCTCCATACTGATGTCTGATAAACTGTTTGGAGATGTGGCAGTCAAACTCATTGATCAGATACGATCATAGCTTGATAATGACTAGAGAAGCCTAGTCGAAACGTCGCTCAGTAAAAAGCAGTAATTGTATTCCATAGAATTGTGACCTGTATACTCTAGTTCAATTACTAAATGCCATTGAAACAGTTTATCAGACATCAGTATGGAGATGTGGCAGTCAAACTCATTGATCAGATACGATCATAGCTTGATAATGACTAGAGAAGCCTAGTCGAAACGTCGCTCAGTAAAAAGCAGTAATTGTATTCCATAGAATTGTGACCTGTATACTCTAGTTCAATTACTAAATGCCATTGAAACAGTTTATCAGACATCAGTATGGAGATGTGGCAGTCAAACTCATTGATCAGATACGATCATAGCTTGATAATGACTAGAGAAGCCTAGTCGAAACGTCGCTCAGTAAAAAGCAGTAATTGTATTCCATAGAATTGTGACCTGTATACTCTAGTTCAATTACTAAATGCCATTGAAACAGAATATTTATAATGTAGTAATATTTACAGTGTTAATGTAATCATGTAATAATATTTATGTTTTGACATGTAATTATGTAATAATATTTACAGTGTTAACATGCTATGTAATCATGTAATAATATTTAAGGTGTTTTAGCATGTAATCGTGTAATAATATTTATAGTATTAACACATAATAATATAGTAATGAAATGTAGAACCAATATTCGGGAGATTTCCAATCAGTCGACATTTGTCAAAATATTTGTGTATTTGCGTGATCAATTCAACTTACTCTCCACTCCATGTTAAAGTAGATAAATTTAAACAGTGTAAATCATTTAATCTATCTAGAAGAAATCTTCCCCCAAATATATAAACATTATCACCAAGTCTTGCTGAGGCATGGGCAGCTCTTGGGTAAGGGGTTACTCCCTGTAAATATACAACAAAAAAATACAATCCAAATTAAAGTCAAATTCTAACTGTTGCAGAATCTTCATATTATAATGATTACCTAGTGTTGAAAGTGATAGCAGTGGGGCTTAATGTCCACTCGACACAAACTTTCATTTTGGAACTAACAAATGGTATAATTTTAATTCAATAATTCACTTGCGTGTAGGGATTCTTAGCAGTGGGAAGAAACCAGATGAACCGGAGAAAACACCTGTAGACGAAATGAAATGAAACAGGGTTTAACATCCTAATGTTCTGCTCTGACTGACCTTATAGACAATATTGTCTGAAAAATGCACGGACAACAACTTAACAATGATAAACTTACCTTGCATTTAGGATTTGACCATATTTCATCAACAACATCAAAAACTAACAACTGATTATTCCAACCTCTGTTTCTTATATATGACTGCAGTAGAAAACAAAAATATATTCACACCTTGTCTTATATTAAAACATAAAATTACAGGGCTTTATGTAGGGATGTATTTAGCTCTTTAATTAGAGACCCTAAGCACTGAATAGAGAGAGAGAGAGAAATGTGGTTTAATGTCCAACTGATACAAACTAGGTCATTTTGGGACTAACATTGTTCAGTTTTACTTCAATAATTCACTTGCGTGTAGTGGTCTTTAGCTGTGAGAGGAGAGAGAGAGAGAGAAATGGGGTTTAACGTCCACTCAACACAAACTAGGTCACTTCGGGACTAACACATGGTTTAATTTTATTTCAATAATTCGCTTGCGCGTAGGGTTCTTTAGCAGTGGGAGGAAACCGGAGGACCCGGAGAAAACCCACGAGGTTGGACAGGCGACCCTACTCCTTGCCACGTACAACCGGGGATTCGAAACCACGCCAGTTGACTCAATGACAGACTTTATGGTACAGCGCGCACGTGCTAACCATTCAGCCATCCAACCCCCCAGCTGTGAGAGGAAACCAGAGGACCTGGAGAAAGCTCACGAGTTTGTACAGGTGACCCTACAGGTGACCCTACGCCTGAAAAGATTATGGTGCCCCTATAAATATGTAACGAATATATATATAACAGTAAAATAACCTTTTATCATTCAATATAGGAGATTAGTATCAATAACAATATTTGGTGGTCGGGGAGGGGGGCATTTATTTCATCCTGTTGGTATTTCATCATTTTGATTTCAAATGGTGAACAATGGGGATACTTGATTAACTTCCCAGAATTTAATTCTTTTTAATGTACCTCAAAAAATGTCATAAATCAGAATAAAACTTGAGAATCTCAGGTAACAAGGCCTGAATATTATATTATCTAGACCAATCTTTATATATCTAGCTAGTTTTGTGGATGGGACAAAACAGAGGTCCCCTGTACACATTGGTGTGCACATAAAAGATATCTTGACAGTTTGAATTTGATATAAGAGTAGGCTGTAGTGCCACTGTCCGAGCAAAATTTCCCTCATAGCACACTGTATGGCGTATGCCCGTCTTCATTAGCCCAGTCGGAGCAGAACAGAAGGACGTAAAACCCCATTTTATTTCATTTTATATATGTAGCTGAAACTCTAGATAACGTCACACATCCTATATGTTTTGGAATTGTAGAACTGTGACTGAACTCAATTCTGTGTCACTTGATTGCAAATCCAGGAATTCAAAATCTTTTGGATTGACAATCTAGACCAATCTTTTCTATATGTTTGGGACTCGCAAAACCGGGACAAGACTCAACTCAATTCTGTGCCACTCCAGTGCAAATCCATCATTTTAGAATTTTCTGGATAGACAACCGAGCACCAACTTTATGCACAATAAAATATGTTATATTTACCATTTCTAGGCTAGGATCAAGTTCAAATGAACCATGATCATCTAAATAATCAATGATTGGAACGCCAAATCCTCCAAACATATAGATTCTGAAAATACAGAATAATCTTAGAAAAGAGAGAGAAAAAGAAAACAAAAAATGTGGTTTAATCCGTTGAGTGCGTAGGTCAGTATATAACATCCTGGACAACTGCCACTCACTGTGTGTAGGGCGTAATATAACGCCTTGGAGGTATAGTTCTTCGTCACTTCGTCAAATTAATTACACAATAGGGGGGAATTAGAGAGAGAGAGAGAGAGAGATGGGGTTTAATGTCCACTCAACACAAACTAGATCATTTTGGGACTAACACATGGTTCAATTTTATTTCAATAATTCACTTGCACGTAGGGGTCTTTCGCAGTGGGAGGAAACTGGGAGACCTGGAGAAAACCAACGAGGTTGGAAAGGTGACCATACTCCTTGTCACGTACAACCGGGGAATCGAAACCACGCCAGTTGACTCAATGCTCAATGACAGACCTTATGATACAGCGTGCTAACCATTTGGCCCTCCACCCCCAAACAAAGAGTTCTTTTATGTGCCTATCATATCTTGATTTTGTGTACCATCCTAACAACTAGACAATATCCTGCACCAAAGAGAGAGAGAGAGAAATCGGGTTTAACGTCCACTCGACACAACTAGGTCATTTCGGGACTAACATATGGTTTAATTTTATTTCAATAATTTGCTTGCGCATAGGGGTCTTAATCAGTGGGAGGAAACAGGAGGACCTGGAGAAAACCCACGAGATTGGACAGGCGACCCTACTCCTTGTCACGTACAACAGGGGATTCGAAACCACGCCAGTTGACTCAATGACAGACTTTATGATACAGCGCACACATGCTAACCATTCGGCCATCCAACCCCCCTCCTGCACCAAAGACAAGGGGGAACCTAAGGAACTTTCTCAGCCAAAACCTGCTGGCTAATGAGCCAGTGCCATACTCGGTAAGCCGCCATGTCTCCCTGATAATATATTTATTATCTAATGATAATATTTTGGGATAATCAGCTTTAGCCATAGTGACCTATAACTTACTTTTCGTTATGATACCAAGCTGTAGCTTTATCTCTCGGACTGAACAATTCACCAAGAACTATCAAACGACTCCATGTTAAATCTTTCAAATTTAATTTATAAATGGAGTTACAGTTGCCGTTAATACTATGACCACCAATTATATATAAATAATTATCGTAAATACAACTACAACATCCTGACATACCAGGGGGTACATCACCATTTGTTCTATGACAAGACCTGTAAAAAAAAAAAAAGGATTCATAGAATTCCTGGAATCCAATAATACAAGGAGATAATTTTCTTCATTGTGAGATCTTGAAACTAATGCAGAGGTAAACATGTGAGCAATCAGATATATAAAACAATGAGCTTAATTATTAATATCTAATTAGTCTTGATTACTCCAGCCCAAACTTTATTAGTCTTGATTACTCCAGCTCAACCTTTCCCTGTTTCAATTACAAGGAATGCTGGTCAGGATAAAATAGCATCAAATGTTGTGTTAAGTAATAATAATACTGTCAAACTTTTTGCATATTTAGTAAATCATAAGACTCGTAAGCAATGCAGACCTGGGTCATCTGGACCAGAGAGGCTGGAATAATTTGCAAACCTGTGTTTATTAGTTTAAAATATTGTCTCAGTGACAAGCACCTGGAATTCCATTTTGACTCGCTATATGTTCAGGGCACCGAACCCACCCCCTGAATGAATTTTGTGATGACAGACATGCAGTCTGTTTACCTTTCCGATGAGAGAGAGAGAGAAATGGGGTTTAATGTCCACTCGACACAAACTAGGTCATTTCAGGACTAACATATGGTTCAATTTTATTTCCATGTGGGAGGAAATCGGAGGCCCTGGAGAAAACCCACGAGGTTGAACAGGCGACCCTACTCCTTGCCAAGTACAATCGGGGAATCGAAACCACGTCAGTTGACTCAATGACAGACTTTATGCCTTTCCGATGAAAGTTGAAGACTCATTTTCATCTTAACCAATTAGTAAGCCGTACGAAAATTTTTGTATGACCTTTAACCCTGAAAAGATAACTTTTTGTCGAAGCAGGGATAATTTTTCTATTCTTACCAGATTTCTAATTCTAAATTATAAACCCACACATCTTCTGGTGGTAAATAACGTTCCTGTCCATCCTCCTGCAATATACATAAAACAACGGTAAGGCGCTGGCTCGCTAGTCTGGAGGTAGCATGTTCGATCTCAGCATTGGCCAAAAAAGTTCATCATGATTTTCTGACATGGTTTCCCCCTGTCAGTGGTGTTGGAAGGAAGGCCTGATGAGGACAGCTGTCTAGTCATTTGGATGGGACAAAAAACTGAGGTCTCGTGTACACATTGGCGTCCATGTAAAAGATCCCTTGACAGTTGGAATTTGATATAAGAGTATGCCATAGTGCCGTTGCTTGAGCAAAATTTTCCTCATAGCCCACTTCATTAGCCCAGTCGGTGCAGAACAGTAGGACGTAAAAACCCCATTTCATTTCATTTACATAAAACAACTGTTTTCTTTTCATGATATCACTACCGGTAACACAATTAACTGTCCATCTCAGTCCTATTATTTGGTCATTTTGAATTGTTAAACCTAATTCATAAAGAAAGAGATAGAGATGGGGTTTATCATCCACTCGATACAAACTAGGTCATTTTGGGACTAAAATATTGTTCAATTTCATTTCAATAATTCGCTTGTGCACAGGAGTCTTTAGCAGAGGGGGGAAACCGGAGGACTCGGAGAAAGCCTACGAGGATGGTGGGTGAATCGAAACAATTCCACTTGGCTCAATGACAGACCTTAGGGATTTCACGTGCATATGTTAAACCTCTAGACAACCCAATTTTGACAATTAGAAAAAATAGACGCAATTTTGTGAACGATGAATCTCTAAAAGAAACATCAATCCAAAAATGTGTTTGGTATTTACAAAGATTCATGATGAACTGAAAACTTCAGAACATGCAGCATCCTCTGTAGAAAACACAAACCAGCCAGCAACCCTTATAAGTATTGGGTAAATCCTTTTACAAGTTTTTTTTAATTCAATAAAATCCAGACTGGAAGATTTATATCTACAGAACCTGCAGCATCCTATTTAGATGGCATAAACCAGCCAGCGACCATAGGTACTGTACGTGTTGGGAAAATCCTTTTACGAGTCTCTTTGTAATCCGATAAAATCCAGACTGCGAGACTTATATCTACTGTTGATATTTTAGTTTTGTTTCCATAACTTAAACATACATTATGCAAGAGCTAATTCTGCCAATTGCAGGTCTTTCTTTAGGTCTGAAATGTTATCTAAATTATTAATTAGACATTAATTAACTTATCCAGATCATAATCAACTCTCGATTGCATCGCTAGCCTGTGATGTTTATTTGATTAGGTTCCAATTTGCTGTTCGACTTCCATTCATAATTTAATCATGAAATGGATAATTGAGACTATGTTTTTTATCCTACCGACTATATAGTAATGATGATCGAGGACAGGCCGAAAATTCAATCACTAAAATCTTGGTACATAGTGGATCAATTTGACTGAAATTATCAGCAAATTCCCTTTACAGTATCTAGTTTTTAACTATTATAGTGAGAACTGCCAGCTCTTTATCTAATCTCCCATAATGTATCTTTAGCAGTTAAGCTGTGAAAAAATTGAAAACTACAGAACATGTGGCATCTTTAGATGGCATATACCAGTCAGCGACCTCTGTAAGTGTTGGGCAAATCCTTTTACGAGCCTCTTTTTAATCCGATAAAATCCAGACCGGGAGACTTATATCTACTGTTGAATGCCATGTTTACCTTATAACCTCCCCATACTAAAACATTCATTCCAACACAATGTGTTATATGACCACATCTTGGTGATATTGTAGGAGTGTGTCTTCTTTCATCTTCTGGTTGTTCTTCATCACTTCCATTCTCTATATGCCTACCCTCGTCATCTGCTGACATCCTGGTTTCTCTTGAGAGGAAAACAAAAAAAAAATACTATAAATTATATAATTTATTTATAGCCTTATCATATCAACCTTCTGTGTTTCGCAAAGAGGCTTTGTGCTTTTTAATAGGCCTATAGTCTTATCTTGCATTAGCTAAAATGAAATGAAATAAGAGTTTAACGTCCGACTGGGCTAACGAAGATGGGTGCACTAAAGGGTATCACGTCATTTGGGACTCAACATAAACGACATTTGGGACTCAACATAAACGACATTTGGGACTCAGTTGACGACGTTTGGGACTTGATTGGCGTCAATTGGGACTCAACACAAACGACATTTGGGACTCAATATAAACGACAGTTGGGACTATTTATTTATGAGATATATAGTAACAGCTGTCTTAGTTGTCTTTCGTTTTATTTAGTTGATCGGCGATTGTTGAGACCGCGATTAACACTGCTAGTTCTCTTTTGTTTTGTTTTATCTGCGAGTATAAAACTTCTCCTTTGTTTTGTTTTATCTGCGAGTATTAATCTTGACAATAATATATTGTTGAAAATTTGTGTATATTTAGTAATACTTCGTTGATTTTCTTTTACCAAATAGTAAACGAGCTTGATTGACCGACCACTGCTAATGTTTTTTCGTGAAACCGTATAACTGCAATCAACACATGGCCGCCATTCTCGATGATTGACAACTCACGTTTTTCCTCATCCACCAAAGAACCGTTAGGTTTCTTTGAACATACTGCAATAACATAGGGATTATCAGTTAATCAGCTTTAATTATCCCGCTTTGATCGTTGCCATCTATATATATATTTGTGACTGTCGTTTGTCTGTCTGTCTGTCTGTTCGGGGTTGGCGGCTACACTAGGTCTGCCCCGAGTCTGAAATTTGGGGTATAGGGGTAGCTCGGACCGGGGAGTAACATAGGCCAGGTGGCGTTAGTCTACCACTTCCGGTTTCGGAGTTATGACACCCGAGCGAAGCCGGTCTGTTCGGGGTTGGCGGCTACACTAGGTCTGCCCCGAGTCTGAAATTTGGGGTATAGGGGTAGCTCGGACCGGGGAGTAACATAGGCCAGGTGGCGTTAGTCTACCACCTCCGGTTTCGGAGTTATGACCCCCGAGCGAAGCCGGTCTGTTCGGGGTTGGCAGCTACACTAGGTCTGTCCCGAGTCTGAAATTTGGGGTATAGGGGTAGCTCGGACCGGGGAGTAACATAGGCCAGGTGGCATTAGTCTACCACTTCTGGTTTCGGAGTTATGACCCCCGAGCGAAGCCAGGTATCCTGCTAGTTTCTTATATTTTCACACAAAAAAACTTTGCCTTGTACGCACTAATTTATCGATTGTTATTGCCATCTACGACAAGCATGTCAACGTGCAGCACACGGATAATCGTTAACAATTTCTAGGGGCTTGTAAAAAAGATTGCATGTCGTGTAAATATTTATTTTTTTTTGTGTAGGTCATTTTCAAATAAATTCATCAGCATATTATTCGTTTTAAATAAATATATAACTTTTATGAGAAACGATGATTATCAAAGAACCGTAAGTGCAACTAATGTTTTATCGTTTGGTTGAGCCTTTTACTAACCACGTGTTTCATGTTAATAAATATTTTCTTTCGTGTTTTGAATTGGCCTATTTCTAATAAATTATCCCGAGTCCCAAACGTTGTATACCCCAGTCCCAAACGACGTATACCAAAGTCCCAAACGTCGTATACCCGAGTCCCAAATGTCGTGGTCATATTTTTTTGAGTCCCAAATGACGCGAGTCCCAAATGACATGTAATCCACTAAAGCAGGCTAAATACCTGATCAAAGGCAAAATGTTGCCTGTTGACCTTCAACCACAGTGTCTTTTTAGCTAAGCACTAAACATTTTCACTGCATGGGTCTAAATTAGTCTGCTATCTAGTCAAAGTCTAGTGTATTATTGCGTAATCGTCTGAATTCACCAAAAATTCTTGACATCTAAATTACACGCTCTATGTTCGCAAATTTATAATCTCGAGTAAGCTATAAATTCTTTAATTCACTTCAGCAAAAGTTAGACGGACTGAATTACCTGCATTCGCATAAAAGAATATGTATATTTATTTCACACGCCACTAGTCCGTAAGATAATAATAGATAAAATCTACATTGAAATTAATTTTGTTGACAAAATATTTATTCAGCCATTTATTTGGAGTTATTTCCCCTTTCCTGTTAACTTGATCAAGCAGGTCTTTTTTGTGAATATTTGTTGTTAAAGGGAAACAACTCTAGTTATCACAACATGTGGAGTAAGACTTCTTTTGATAATTTCATACTTAGGGTTTATCTTTTATATCAGCAAAGAGATCTACATTTACAATTTCTTAAATTCATTATTTCTAAAAAATACTTACCCCAAAAATTAAATGCTGTGGAGTGGGGGCTGAATAGGCCTGGGATTTGTGATGGGACACAAATATCAGATCATTTATGCAAGCTTTGAGTTCTATTATTTCGCTCAAAACTAAATAGTTTTTGAAATTAACATGGGATTTTTCTATATCAATAATTTGCTCGTTTACAGGGGTCTTTTGGAAATGAGAGTACACCAAAGTACCCAAATGAAACGCTGGTGATCTTACTCCTGGTCACATACAAACCTTGAATTGAACCCATGACTTGTATAATATAGGTCTCTACAGCACAGCTATTATCAGACCACTTGATAAAGAAAGCCCTCTCACTCTCATGCAACTTTATTTATGTTTCATGAAATGAATGGTGTTAAAGGCCCT
Organism: Patella vulgata; assembly: GCF_932274485.2. Lineage (NCBI taxonomy): Eukaryota > Metazoa > Mollusca > Gastropoda > Patellidae > Patella > Patella vulgata. Next base: position 12,072,195 of record NC_065883.2, read on the forward strand.
AAATCCCTATTCTTTGGCACTCAGGAATGGATACAATGCATATAATATAATATGAATGCATATAAATTGATTTACATTTAAAGGACAATATTGGTGCCAGTCATTATCACATGTGATAGAGTTGGTTAAACAGTTTGAAATATAATTTTAACACAGAGATCATTGCTACGATAGATGCGTAATGAGGTTTCAACAATCGGAAGTGACGAACACAAAAGGATAACACGAGTTATCCCTCTATATAAATGACTGAAGTGATGAGCGATAGCAGATACACAGGCGAATTGAGTTGAAGACTTGCCTCCTTTAAACGTCCTACTACACCAACTGGCTAAAGAAGACAGGCATGCACCATCCAGTGTACTATGAGGGAAATTTTCCTTGGACAGTGGCATTTCTGCCTACTTTTTACTAATTTCCAACTGTGGAATATTCTTTGACAAGCACGCCAACGAGTACATAAATGGACCTCACTTATCCTTCCCATCCAAAGGACTAGACACTTTTCCTTGCCATCACTGACAAGGGGAAATCATGGTGGGGAATTTGGAGGACTTTATTGGTCAATACCGTAATCAAACCTGGGATTGCCTGTTAAGTGAGACAGGAATCAAATGGACCATGGAGCTAGTCTCATAGTACATGTATATAAATAAAGTTATGTACAAGTACGTTCCGAGAGTCATATGAAATGGGCTCCTGCCGTCCTGGAGAGCTGAGAACGTTAAGAGAGCAATTTACAAGAACCAACTTTTATCAATAAGCACTTTAATGATTAGCAATAACAAAAACAAGTTTATCATAAGAATAAAATTATTGGACAAATTCACATATCAATAACACTGCCAATAGTAGCATAACATTTGAGGAATAAAATATAAATAGTTATACTCGCTACGAATACAATAATATATATCACAGAATCATCATAAATATAATTTAATCATTTATAAAATAAACTCTTGAGGACAATTTCCACAAGATGGGATGATGACAACTTTACGGTTCTTGGACAGATTACATTATAATTTGGTCATCAAGTATAGCAAACTGCCATTCACGTTATAGTTAAAATTATATTTTATATGACTTAGAAGCTGTTGTTTCAGTTGTCACTGGTCTAAATTATAACATAATTTGTTAAAAACTATTTTTAATTGGCATATGTACTGATCTAAGATCATATATTCATAACATATATATATTTATATATATACCAGTAATAATATCTTTAAATACTCTATAAATAAACTTTTTTGAGAGCTGTAGCTATGGAAGCGGACGTAATCAGTTGATTATAGTCATCATCAGCTGTTTGATGTTTGAAAAACCCACAAACGACTAAAGCTGTGTACATGTAATACATATGACATCGTAAAAAAAACTAGCATGTATTCACATCAGAGCTCTATAAATAGACTTTTTTGAAGGCTGTAGCTATGGAAATGGACGTAATCGGCTGATCATAGTCATCTTCAACTGTTTGATGTTTGCAAAAACCCACAAACAGCTAAAGCTGCGTACATGTACCACATATGACATGGAAAAAAACTAGCATATATTCACATCATAGCTCTCAATCAAAATTTTGCTAGCTGGTCAATTTTTGGCTTATTTTATTTGCTCCCACATTTATATTTCCTGTATGATGATGATGATAGTGAATATGGAATGGTGAATAGCATTGAGTCAGAGTGATCATGTCATGAAAATATTATTGACGTTATAGTTTGGATCAGTTTGACAAATAATAATATCTTGGTAATTTAATTAATCATCAACTTAAAGATTTGAATTGATCAAATATACATGTATAACTTTAATTTAGCCACCATGTCCAGGTATTAATAGGATTTAATTCCACTTGATTTTAGTCAAAATAAAATGTTGAATTGTGGGAGTAGGCATGGGTTTGGTGGGGGGAGGTGCAGTGAGGGTTATTATAGACAGGACACATTTTCATTTCAAAAGATTACACGGACGTTGTTTCCTTTATCAATTGTGTACATGGCATACAATTCTCCGGAATACAAGTCCTGTTTATTACCATGTGATTTTTTGACTAGGATGTACATAATAATGAATTTATACAGTGCTTTAACTTAAACAACAATATACTTGTCAGTGGAGCTCATTTATACATTTAATTACATAGCAAAATGAAATACACAAATAATACAGTTATTATTACAAAGTTATGCTGGTTTTAAACATTCTAATAGGATAAAATGATAACTTTCAATGAACAAGTCTGAGGTATCAACAAAACACATACTTATGGAAAACAGCTACTAGTGTATTTAAGGCGACGTTTCGTAGAGTATTCTCTCAACGTTATCAAGCTAATAGCTAATAGCTTGATAACGTTGAGAGAATACTCTACGAAACGTCGCCTTAAATACACTAGTAGCTGTTTTCCATAAGTATGTGTTTTGTTGTTACTCTATCCAGTTACTAAATGCCATTTAAAGAACAAGTCTGAGATATGTAATTAGATAGGAATAAGGGTGTTGCTTAGCAACGATGCAAGACATAAACAATTATTATTATCCAATTAACTTATACACATCACAGCAACATATTTATATGTAAGGCTACACAAAATAAATGTCTTGTTTCTCGGGCAACTGACAGCTGAAACTGTAGGGGGGGAGGGCGGTTTATTTTTTTTTTTTTACCTCATTTCTGGCTAGAGGATGGTGCAAAATAAAATTTGGCTATTGTTGAAAATTGTTGGGGCGGGAGGGCGGCCTTGTATTTTTTTTTTTTTTAATGAGAAAGTCATTACTTGTCTACAGTTTTGCTTTCAGTTATATATTATACATACTTAGAACATAAACCCAAAAATCAAGTCTACTCAAACACTGAACACTGACTGTAAGGAAAATAATTTTCCATATTTAATTCACGTAATGTAGCTTACTAATGGTAATGGTGACAACCATAATTGAAATTGGTTTAAAATAAAATTCCGTACGACTATTAATAGCCGTCCATAATAACGACAATATTTTAAAGGGTAAGCCTCTGTCAGCATGTGTATCAAAAATAATCATCACGGTAAACGACACTTAGATCTAAATCTAGTATCGCTGGTTTATAATGATTGACCTAATTCCAACCAATGCATGTCACGTGTCATCGGGATTCGGGAAATGACTGTTTCTCAGGATATTCGGTGTGTTTCTCAGGATATTCGGTGTTCTATGTGGGGTTTATATCGAATGACTATTTAAATTTAACTAACAACTGGTCAGTAAAACCATCAAATGTGTAATCCAATTATTATTTTCCGGATTATCAAAACTACCGTTAAATGTGCTAATGACCCAGATTCTGACTAAGGTATAGTGACTAACATCGTATCGTATTCGTAGCCACAAGTTATAATAATTAACCTGTTCTACGATTCATTGTTTTATAAGTAGGATTTTTTCAAACATGGATCGACTGAAGCCGGCAATAATGAGCCGATTAAGATCGAATGATTGAAATACAATGCATTGTTGTCAATGACTTTCGGTGTTTAACACGAATCAAATTCTAGTTCACAAGGGGAGGTAATTAAAATCATGTGATACAAAAATGGAGGTTCTTTCGATATCTATAAAAATGACCCGTAAATGAGCGTTTACATCTGAATCAGTTTAATACATTTGAATGGATATTCACGTATGGGGCATGTAGATACATGTGGCATATTCTTTTTATGACTTGCTTATCGATGTTCGGGCGGGCGTTACATATTTTTTATTTTTCATCAAGACTAATAAATAGGCCGCACTCGCAACTAATTTTTCGTGCGGGCGGTGCCCGAGAAACAACTTATTTTATTTGTGTTGCCTAAGCCTGAAAGAAAGCACCTGGCTCAGATATTGTCAGGAACAATTTTATCTGATGCCTGTCACATGTCTGTTATAGATTTATCTTTATTTTTCCAGTGTTTTTATAAATACATTTGCAACACAAATTTCAAAATATCAGACTTTGTCCAGCACAATTTCATCTGGTGATTGTCCTTATGTCTGGCACAGATTTATCTTTATTTCTCGGTTTATGATTTTATTTATACATGTCTGGCACCAAATTCAAAGTATAAGTTGCTAGTTCAATGATGCCATCTTTAATTGCACCTGCCATCTAAAACTGTCATATCTATATCCATGTCTATTTATACATGTCTGGCACCAAATTCAAAGTATAAGTTGCTAGTTCAATGATGCCATCTTTAATTGCACCTGCCATCTAAAACTGTCATATCTATATCCATGTCTATTTATACTAGTTCCCACTCGCCCTCATCACTACCTATACTCAACGATCGCAACGTACCAACTTCTTCAACCATTTCTCGACGCTGTAAATATTTAAACTTTAGATGCATGAGTTGTCCTTGCGTACTAACACTCCATAGTTCATCACTGGATGATACTGAAACAAACAAAAATATAAACAAGAGAACTTACAGTGATGTAACATTATGAACACATATTACCGTTACCAACTGCATTCCTCAAACTCTCTCCAGTCATTGGGGGGGTTGGATGGCCAAATGGTACTAGCCAATGCACGTTGTATCATAAGGTCTGTGATTGAGTCAACTGGACAGGGCCCTGTTTCTCGAAATCTTAACCAAAGATAAAATCCAAATTTTAGTCGATACTTCAATTTTGATTGGCTAAGCACTAAAATCAATCTAATATTATCCAATCAAATTACTAAAATTTGGATTTTATCTTAGTTAAAATTTCGTGAAACAGGCCCCAGGTTTCGATTCCTGAAATATTCTAGTTTTATCCTGATTTAAAGGTCACCTGTTATTAAATCTGAACGTAACAGGGAGATAACCCTGAACTTTGCAATTAGAATGTTTTACATTTTCATGGAATTTTTCTCGATCACTACCATAAGGGCATACAAAATGTGAATAAGGGCTATAACTCTACTAGTTATAAAGCAGATCTGATCATGGTGAATTGATCAATGTAATAGCTCAAATTCAATAGGATTCTTCAACTCTATAATGTAAACAACATGCAGATATTTTTTGTAGAATGATACCAAGATATGATAAAAAGAAGAGGGTACCTGAAATACAGGTACTAAGACCAGGTATTTTCTTCCAGTAATCACCCTGGACATTTTTATCTGTAATACCATATCTATAGAAGACTTCTCCTTGAGGATTTAATGCCCATACTCCAGTTTCACTGATAGATAACTTAGTAACCTGTATACCTACGAAAATGTATAAAATATCTGTAGAAACTAGGCCTTAAATATGTTGAGAGAATATGTCCGTGTATTAAAAGGTATTTCTCTTTCCCTAGAGAATAGGAAAATAGAATGACCCTTTACATAACATATCTCAAGAAAATAGGCCTTAATAATGCAAAATAGCCTGAAAAATACCCTACCCTAGAGAAAAGCACTTGAAAATACAATGGTCATAGGCTCTACACAAAATATCTCAAGAAAAACATCCTTAAAATGTGTCCAATGTTAATAAATAAATCTGTGGTTTAAACGAAGAAATATTCCCCAATTATAGCTATTTACAAAGGTCAATTCCGCAATGAATAAAGGAAAGAGCAAACAGTGTCCATCCCAATTAGAGACCTGTCAGATAAAATATTGAGATATAAATATCCGTAATTACAAGATTTACAAACAAAATGAAAAACTCACCTGGTACATTTTTCCATTCTTTACCTATAGGTAATTTTTCTGTTATGCCTATTCTAACATAGGCTAATTTTCTACTATCAACTGCCCATACCTACAAAATTTATTAAATATCAAACTGGTATGTCAGTAATGCCCTGCAATGAAACAGATGCCGAAAAGCTGACAGCGCTATCCATGAAAATAGTGAAGGGAGATAATATTGTGATACAGAATGTGGCATAAGTCACACTGGATTGTTTATCAATACAAATTTCAACAATATTTCACCAAAATTTCAACAGTTTATTAAACTGAAATCATCACTGATCAGGCGATATAAAAGGCTTACAAACTATGTTAATTACATCAATTAATCTGCATTTGTTCGGATTCCAAATTCCAAGTAAACCAAGTTTAATAATGACAAATGCAAACACAACTGCAGCAATACCGCATGGCATAATTATCATGTTTGTAGTTAGCTTTTCATGTAGTTTGTAAACCTGGTGTCTCAGACTTGACAAGACCTTTTAAAATTCAGACTCAAGTGAAGCCATCTGCTTGAGTCTACACAAAAAAAACCGAGAAACTACATCACACTTTGAATAAGTGTCAAAACCAAAGACATGGACCAAACCATCTAAAATATGGTCATGGATCTTAATAAATTATCCAGTTAAAAGGTAGCTACACAGAAAGATGGACTTCAACTAGTAATTCTCTCTGGGTCTATAACATTTGTTTTCTAACATTCCGCCAATCTTAAATTTTGTAACAACAATAGGGAAGTAATTACTGGTCTTACTCCTGATGTGGAAGTCAAAACAAAAGTAATTCCAGCTCAAAACTAAAGTCTTTGAAATGTTTTTTGTGTCCTTGGGAGTTTCTGTGTAACGAACAGTATAGGGGGCATTGCTTAGTGAGAATGGATAGATTATTCAATAATATAAGTCTTACCATCCAGTATTGAGATCCGACAGCTATATGATTGAAGGCTATTCCTGAGAATGAATCCAACGGTAACCAGACAGGACTGAGTTCGAGATCAGCTGGTGATTTACAGCCTATTCTCTGATACACCATACCAGCTGAATCTACGGCCCATATATACTGCATGTTACAACACAAATGCACTAAATGGGCATCCCCTGAAACCGAAAGTAGAACAAGCTCTCAACCTTTTAAATATGCTAACTGTGTATACGTAGCCATTGGCATCAACAAAAAAGAAACTGAAGAGTAGGCAAAATTATCCTTCCTCACATTGCACATGTAACCATAGCAAAAAAGAAAAATATGTTTGTCTCAAAATGCCCAAAGTATTATGTTGATGAGACATTACAATTCATTCTATTAAAGATTTAGATATAACAGTTCAAAAATAGATAATGCAAAACGAATATATTGAAAATTTCATTCAAATTACTCTATTGCGAGCGAAAATATTAGCCTTCGAAGGTTTGACAAGATGTGTGCATTAATTGCAACCACTGTACTGGTTGTTCAAAGCTTAGCTTCGCTTCTCCATTTCTAAAATATATCAAAATATGGCTGAACCGTTGTAATCTACTTAATATCGGAGATATCCGATGGCATCGAGAGTTAATTGTGGTCTTGTCATATTAATAAATGTCTAATTCATAATTTATATAACATTTCAGGCCTAAAGAAAGACCTGCAATAGGAAGATTTAGATCTTGCATAATGTATATATATGGCCTTATTCATGAAGTAACATATTAATATCATCTTAAAATTCTTTACCAAGCTGAGATAAATCTAGCTGGGACCATTTGGAACCTTGTGGACAATACGGTCCCATTCCAGATCTAGCATAAACCTTTCCATCGTCTGTTAGTCCCCATACGGCCAGCCTACAGGCGGATAAACATGTAAATACTGGTGATGATGGAACAGTTGAAGGAGTTCTTGTATCAGCAGGAAATGTATAAATATCACCATTTGGTTGCTGGGCCCACACTAAACCTATATAATAAACAAAATTTAATTAAATGTGCAATTTAATGATAACTAATGTTAGCTATTAAAACACAAGTTTAAGCAATGAAATGAAATGAAATGGAGTTTAACGTTAATTCTGCTCCTACTGGGCTGTAATGAAGATGGGCATACACCATACAGTGTGCTATGAGGGGAGAGAGAGAGAGAGAAATGGGGTTTAACGTCCACTCGACACAAACTAGGTCATTTTGGGACTAACATATGGTTCAATTTTATTTCAATAATTCGTTTGCGCATAGGGGTCTTTAGCAGTGGGAGGAAACCGGAGGACCCGGAGAAAACCCATGAGGTTGGACAGGCGACCCTACTTCTTGTCACGTACAACCGGGGATTCGAAACCACGCCAGTTGACTCAATGACAGGCTGTGTGATACAGCACGCACGTGCTAACCATTCGGCCATCCAACCCCCCGGGCTATGAGGGGAAATTTTGCCTAAACAGTGGCGCTACATAACAACTCTTTCAGATCCTAGTGTAGTAAAGACAAGTAGAACGAATTATAAAAAAATGAAACGAAATAGGATCTGTGTTTTAATCAGATTGCCTTATTCCATACATCTCAGTTCCCTCTTCTTGAAAAGGCCTGATTCACCCCTGTACATGTGGATCTACTGAGTGACATTGATGTATATGTATATATATATATATATATATATTTTACTTACCCCAGTCTAAATCACATAGATCAGCACAAACTAGTTTCCATGCTGTAGATGCAGCAATACCAACAGGTGGACAATCATCCCAGCGAAAACCTAAATATCATAAAATACATCTTAATTATCACTTATAAAAAGATAAAAATCACCAACAATCTAATGAATAAGTGGGAAAGAATACATCACCAGGATCAACTGACTTGTATTTCCTTTATTTGCTCGCATGCAGGACTCTTCAGTATTGGGAAGAAAACAGAGCCTAGTGTAGACTGAGGCAGCCAACCTAACTTTCTATTGCATTCCAACTGTTAATTAATCTTCTATTTCTATGCTACTGTATATGGGTAGACCTCAGTTTTCTGTACCATCGAAAGGACTAGACATCATATCACCCAGCTCAGATGTCCCCCTTGAGATCTTGGGAACTGGGCTTCTTGACCAACAGCACAATTGATATGTTGGTAGAGTAAGAAGGTTAGGGAACCCTAGGTGATACAGATCATTAATTTGGAAGAAATTTAGCTTAGCTTCAATACATTTTTATCAAATTTTCTTTGGACAGAAGTTTGTTTCATTTCTTTCCCATTTATTACAATCTGGTTAAAATACAGATCTATATTTCGTTTTGTTTTTTTATACTTTCGATGGCCTCTACTACATCTGACCGGTTGTAGTGGAAGGTCGCATCAGAGGTCATACAAACGGCTTTTGACCCTATGACGTCAGACATTTGATTAACCAATCAGCGTTGATGTTTCTAGTGGGATACACACAGTTCCATACACCTCACACCAAAAACTTGTAACAGACCGCTTCATTGGCTAATCCCTCACATCATCCAGAACACGGGTAATATAACAACTCTTCCCGATCCTAGTGTAGTAAAGACAAGTAAAAACGAAATTTTGAACTATAAAAAAAAAATCGAAATGAAATGGGATCTGTGTTTTAATCAGATTGCTTCAATTATAAGTGGTGGTAACAGGATAACCAAGATTATAAATCACAGAGGCGGTGACGTACCTAATATACTTCCTCGACAGACATGTAATATATTTTTATATTCTGGACAGACCCATATACTTGTTTTACTAGCTGCTATCAGACCACCTCTATTTGAACTGATCAAATATGTTAATTTCTGGGGATCAAATTTACTAGCTAGTGATTTCAGCTGGTCTAAAGCTGTGGAATCCTCTACAAAATATTCACTCAGTGGAATCTGAAACACAAATGAAATGAAATGGGATTTAACTTCCTAATTTTCGGCACCAACCGGACTAATGAAGATGGGCATATACCATGCAGTGTACCATGAGGGATAATTTGGCACAGAAATCACCATTTCAGTCCAATTCTGTCAAATTTCAACTGCTAATTTATGAAATAAAATAAAATGGGGTTTAGCATCCTATTCTTCTACTCTGACTGGAGTAATGAAGACGGGTGCTAATATACAGGTCACAATTCTATGGAATACAATTACTGCTTATTAGTTAGCGACGTCTTGCCTAGGCTTCTCTAGTCATTATCAAGCTTGATAGTAGCGACGTCTTGCCTAGGCTTCTCTAGTCATTATCAAGCTTGATAGTAGCGACGTCTTGCCTAGGCTTCTCTAGTCATTATCAAGCGATGATAAAGGCCTAGTCGAATAGTATTTGTATTCCATAGAATTGTGACCAGTATATTCCAGCTCATTTACTAAATGCCATTGAATCAATTCAACTGCTAATTAGTGTTATTCGGTATGCATGCCAACGTCTACAGTGAGCCAGAAACTTAGACAATCCATTTTGTTTTGGTGTTGATTTAATGGATAAGGTAATTTCGAATGATTTCGTAATTAATAAATACCTAAGCCATTTAGTTACTTATTTGGGGGAAGGAAGCATTGGGATACGCCCACCATTTGTTGGATCATCAAACCTATTTTAACCAGGGCCCTTATTCACGAAAACTTAAACTAAGATACAATCGAAATTTTAAGAAATACTGCAATTCGATTGCCTGACCAGTAAAATCAATTTGCATATATCCAATTTACATATTGGTCAGCCAATCGAATTGCAGTATTTCTTAAAATTTCAATTGTATCTTAGTTTAAGTTTTCGTGAATAAGGGCCCAGACTTAAATTGATCAAACCCTACAGTGGTTGCCCATCATTACCTTTTAATATCAATTACAGCTCCTTGCACTAAAACCAGCACATATTCAGAGATTTGAATTATCATATTGTTCAAAAAGTATAGTAATGTGTATATTAGGAAAATTATTTTTACCTGCCACCATTTTCCACTTCCTGTTGGTTTTTCCATCGATACGTCTGTTAAACACCATATTCTACCCAATACATCAATAGCCCAGCCATTTGTATGTTCCAGATAAACATGGCCGAAAAATAAAGATTCTGTACCACTAAAATGAAATGAAATGGGTTTAACATCCTACTGTTCTGCTCCGACTGGGCTATTGAAGACGGGCATACGCCATACAGTGTGCTATGAGGGAAATTTTGCCCGGGCAGCGGGACTACGGCCTATTCTTATATTAAATTCCGACAGCCAAGGGATCTTTTACATGCACTTCAAGGTATACACGGGACCTCAGTTTTTCATATCATCTGAATGACTAGACAGCTGTCCTTGCGAGGCCCTCCGTCTCCGTCCTGCATCACTGACAAGGGGGACCCGCGCCGGAAAATCTCGATGAACTTTCTCGGCCAATGCAGGGATCGAACACCCGACTGCCAGGCTAGCGAGGCCTGCATTTGTGCCTGATGATGTCTGTGATTAATTGTAGTAATCTGTAGGATGAAATATGATAACTATGTGAACTAGGATAGTCATTTTGCTCATCAACAATGACAGGGGCTGCAGAAATAAAAGAAATATTTAAATAGTTACCTATTGATGGTTTCCCATGATTCTCCAACTTCACAAGCCTTCGTTATTCCCTTTCGATACAAGAGTTTCATATCAGTAGTTATAGCCCACACAACTCCATTACAGCATGATATTTGTTTTAATTCATAAGAACACAGAGCAGGCTGAGATTTAAAACATGGCCGATCTTTAGATAAACCTTTCTGCATCATTACTTTACCATCAGTTTTAATATACCTACAGAACAATTAAAGAAATTGGGTTAAAGTAGCTAAGTCTCTAACTCAGTATCACCCAAAGTCTTCGACATCGAAAACACAAATTATTTGTCAATTTGGTGTTGTTATCGTATCTTGAAAAGATGGGCTTCTGATATCCAATATTTAAGACAAAATAAACATTTTACCATTGGTACTCGAAGAACGAGGCTAGACATATTCCACAAGTCATGTCAAATGGGGATGCCATATTCTTATCTGGAGAGCATGCGCAATAAATACTATTGGCGTAGAATGGAATAAACAGACGCTAGAGATAGCCGTTCGCTTGACACTTCTGCCGTATTTTGCTGAACTTAACTGATTTGAAATTAGAGTAAAAACGGAAAAGATTGAATATAAATCAGTTTATATACATTCATATTACATTATGTGCGTTGCGACCCATTTGTGTCAATTTCTAGGTCCCAAATATTAGTGATTTAGCTTTTTTAACAATGCCCCAACAGGATAACAGAGAGAGAGAGAGAGAGAGAGAGGGAGAGAGAGAGAGAGAGAGAGAGAGTAACTAGGTCATTTCTGGACTAAAAAAAAGTTCAATTTCATTCCAATAAAGCGTTTGCGCGTAGGGATCTTTATCAGTGGGAGGAAACCAGAGGACACAAAAAAACACACAAGGTGGGACAGGCAATTATTCTGTCAATCAAACAAAGTTTGTCTAATCAGTAATCAAAATAACACATGACAACAACCCAATTATTCTGTCAATCATACAGAGTTTGTCCAATCAGTAATCGAAATAACACATCACAACAACCTAATTATTCTGTCAATCATATAGAGTTTGTCCAATCAGAGAGAGAGAGGGAGAGAAATGGAGTTTAACTTCCACTTGACACAAACTTGGTAATTTCGGGACTAACATATGGTTCAATTTTATTTCAATAATTCACTTACGCGTATGGTTCTTTAGCAGTGGGAGGAAACCGGAGGACCCAGAGAAAACCCATGAGGTTGGAATTGTCCAATCAGTAATTGAAATAACCCAATTCAATACTTTATTTTGTCGTAAAGCAAGGCTCTTTTAATCTAAGTAGACTTGCGTTCTTGGGCTGATAATATTTTGTGAAATATGGACAACATAAGCTCTGTAAATATATAAACAACCTACCATGCAGAGGAATCATCCACAGCAATATACGCCACCTCCTTGACTGAATCCACCCATTTTAAACCCTCAGGTCTTTTACTGGTTATCTTAGTTCCAGCATATGCTACATTTCTATGTAATCTCCAGACAATATGCCCATTCTGTGACACAGCAATCTGAGTGCCGGAGCCAGCAGCTTTACGCCATATTACTTTAGGTCCCGATAACGAACTATAATAAATATTTTCACTTTTGTCTGTGAACCAGACGTGAGTCTCAGATAGTGACAGACTGTACGTATTTGCTCCTGTAGTAATCTCCTCAAAAACATTTGCTGTTATGTTTATTTTGCCGTCAACAGATTCGAGCCTCTGAGGAGATGGCTTTGATGGAGATGGTCGAGAAAGATAGGCCTCTGTTTCTGGAGATTTAAGACGCAAACCACTAACAGGGCTTGTTAGTGAACTACTACTGGAATCAGACTGTTTATTAGCGTAAATGGAATAAAAGTCGTCCGCTGAAGGCTCAGAAAAGAGTTCACAACTGTCTTCGCGAGGTAAGTTTCGAGGGAAATCTTTATCTGTTAGGGAATTAGGAAGTGATTTCTCCTTGGGTGACTTATTTACACTTTTAGTTGAGGAATCTTTTTCTGAGTGCTTAGTTTTATGATCGGAAGATTGCAAAGATGTCTTTACGTTGGAATCTTTATCTCCATTTTCAGGTTTTTCAACATCCTTTTTCACTTCTCTTATTTCAATCTTATTGCTCTCATCTTCTCCCATTTTTGTCTTGTCCCATGACTTTAATTTCAAGGCTTGTCGGTAATCAAGAGATGCAGGATCTTTGTCCTTACCTTTCTCTGGAGAGTCCTGCGCAATAGTTGGAGGTGGAGAAGCAGGTTCTGGCACACTCAAAACAGCAAGTGATCGCTTTAAAATATCATCGGCTCTACTTAATGCATCTAAATTCCCAACTTGATCATCAGCGAATTCACCAGCGGGAATAACCGATTTATTTTCATACTCCTCTAGTTTATTTAATTGTTTGGCGGTTTTTACTGGTGATACTGTCACTGGTACTGAAATCGTATCATCATCATCTATATCATCAGTTTCTTTATCTTTTGATTTGTCTGAAAAGAGAAATATGTTTTACAACAGCTAATCAAAAGACTGCATACTTGTAACAATCTTGGATCTGATTTTAAAGATACATTCAGATTTCGATAAAGAGTCAGACGTTCTTGCTTTAATAGTTCCTAAAAAAGATTATAAATAATCAGTTGCAATGCAAGATACGCCCACATTTTGCAAGAAATGGACAGAGAACAAGGTAAAGAAAATTGATTTTTCGTACAATCAGGGGTCATAATCCAGGGCGACCTTCGGATGTAGACTATGGTCGCGACTACAGTCTGAACCAGCACCCAATCGCAAATGGCCCTAGCCATTGACTATTCAATATGGTGGCAACCATGTCAGTTGTTCCACCTGCTATATTTTCTCCTATTTACTCATGTATTTCTAAAAACTGGTTAATTTTTCATACTGCGATGTGAAAGCAAGCTTAAAATAGGTTACAAATAGGATTAGTCAATATCAGAATATTTTTCATTGGATTTATGTCACCCAACATAGATCATTTCACACGTACAGTTTTTTATCGTGTGGTTATATATATATTCGAATAAGAAGATCCTAATCTGTCAAATTCATCAAAAAAAGACGAAAAAAAAATCAAATTTAACATCTATACTACAATGCCCATTCACTAACTTTCAGGTGTTAACATGGGCCCTATAATACCGACCAAGGTGTAAATAACGCAACGGCAATCCACAATTTTATTATATTTTTCAGAAAATCTTCTCAAGTGTCAGTTTTGTCAGCCATCTTTGAACTATCCCGAGTCCCGACCCTGCTTAATCGCACGGTACGGCTGGTCCCGACCACTGGTTGAACTAAATTTCATTCGCATGCAGATGGTTCGACTATAGTACGAAAATCCTTGCAACAAAAGGTCGCCCAGGATGTTATGATCTGACATGCATCAATATCGAAAGCAATCAAGACTTTTGGGATATAGCCACATATTTTAAGTTTCATCAAAATGGGATAACTAGAGGGGCCACAGCCTTGGAATTACAATTACATGCTTATTATACTATTTGAGTAAATGGGAGCGGCCATTTTGTCTGACAGTCTTAGTTCGATTTTCACACAATGCAAACAAAATCATAATTATGGGTTAACAGTGAAATATTTGAATGGTTTTTAAATTCAAATAAAAATTGTGCCCTCTAGAAGGTCCACAAGCTAAAAATCTGATTTTTTGTACAATCAGGGGCCATAATCTAGAAGTTACATTACATTCTGACATGTGCCAATATTGTAAGGAATCAAAATCTTTAAGTTATAAATACACATTTAAAGTTTCATCAAAACTGGATGAAAATTGTGCCCTCTAATGTTTCCACAAGCTAAAACATGATTTTTCGTACAATCAGGGATCAATAATCCATGAAGCAAGATCTTTGGGATATAAACCTTATTTTAAGTTTTATTAAAATTGGATAAAAGTTGTGACCTGTACAGTATCCACAAACAACATGTGAACAGACATGCAGACACAGACGGACGGACAGGGGCGACGACAATATATGTGGGCCAATAAAAACAAAGTTCTAACAGTTTGTTATCAGTTATATTATTCAACTGAACATCATCAACTTCACAATTATCTTCGCATAAACATAATGTGGTTAATCAATATTTATGAATAGGCAGTAAAAAGAAATATGTCCTGCTATATCTAATGATGTATATTCAGGTATTTTGTACATAATATTCTCTCATTACACATATAATATAATATATGCAGTATGGTACGTTATATTGTATTGTTTATTTCACACTTATTCATTTTCAGTTCATGTGTACTGTGTATTTGCGGTTTCAATGTTTGTGTATATTGCGTATTTGCAGTTTCAATGTTTGTGTATATTGTGTATTTGCAGTTTCAATGTTTGTGTATATTGTATATTTTCAGTTTGTGTATTATGTATTTGCTCGTTGTATTTTATGTTGTTTATTTGCAATTTGTGTATGTCGTTTATTTGCAGTGTGTGAATGATGTGTATTTGCAGCATATGTATATCGGTGTGGCCTAATTTGAATAACGGAAAGAGTGAAGCATGGTATGCAGTATGGTACGGTATATTGTATTGTTTATTTGGCACTTGTTCATTTTCAGTTCGTGTATTGTGTATTTGCAGTTTCAAAGTTTGTGTATATTGTTTATTTGATGTTTGTGTATATTGTTTATTTGATGTTTGTGTATATAGTGATTTTGCTGGATGTGTGTATTATGTATTTGCTTGTTGTATTTTATGTTGATTATTTACAAATTGTGTATATTGTTTATTTGCAGTGTGTGAATGATGTGCATTTGCAGCATATGTTATGCATATTGGTGTGGCCTAATTTGAATAACAAATCTAGGAAAAGAATGAAGCATGTTATGACCCCCAAGACAAATTTGCAAAATAACATTCGTAATAACAATTAACCAGGAGAAATATATTTTGCATTTAAATTATAGTCTTTCACCGACAGTGCACACAGAAAATACTGGCCATGATCCCTCAAGGTTTTACTATAAATGTAATCTTTTAGCCTATGCAGAATATGCTCATTATCAATTTTTTTTTTCTGACACAATTCAATAAATATTTACATATTATAAAAGTACACTATATAATTGTGGGATCTGAAAACAAGCTGGAGCTTATAAAAATTCATCTCCAGATCAAACTTAGTCAAGGTATTGATGCAATGAAACTATACACTAAGTTTCATCACTGTCACTTAATTAGAACTAAAGTTATCCCAAAGAATCAACCAATCAACTTGCTTATCTCTGCTTACCCTAAGCAGATAATGTTCAGCTTCGAATTCCATCAAGGTATTCACCTAATAAACACCTACTCCAAGATTGAAAATTATGGCATTAGAATGAGAGTTAATTATTGTGTCCCTAAAAGTGTGACGGACAGACAGACAGACAGACTCATTTTAATACTGATCAAGACCTCGCAAAGATGTACTGTTGCCAGCAATTCATCTCAACCACTAGAATCTAATCTAGAATATACTGATGTAAACAAAGGGGGTAGGGGGACTTCTGCTGTGCTCCGTTCCTCAACTATATAAAGGGAACAGCCACACGACCTGACTATTGTCCTTGATATCACCATTGGTGGAAGTGGACGTTAAACACTAACAGTAGAAGAAGAGTTTGCCACTTACAAATTCCCAGAAACTGGCCCGGCGGAGTGGGGGGGGGCTAGGGGGCTAGGGGGGGCTTTAGCCCCCCCCAATAATTTGGCCGCAAGTACTCTTTTCTCCAGGTTATTGCGGCCCCTGGACCCACGCCTATAAGGACCTAGGATGGAAGCCCCCCCAATAATTTGGCCGCAAGTACTCTTTTCTCCAGGTTATTGGGGCCCCTGGACCCACGCCTATAAGGACCTATGATGGTAGCCCCCCCAATCAAGAATTGCTTCCGCCGACCCTGAGAAAATACTGATCAAATCTTATCTTTACTGACCTGTTTTATTTTTCCTTCTTTTAGGTCTTTTAACTTTCTGACTAAAGACAATATCTCCTGACGCTCCTCCATCTTTCTGCGTATTAGAACTTGTTGTGCTGGTAGTACTTGACATCATTTGTTGAGATATTACACTATGTGTTGAACTGGTATAGACTGATGTGGGTGAATCATCTTTATTATAATAAATACCGGTAGTGGCAACAGGTGCTTGGTGATTTAAAGTGCTACCATTGACCTGTTTTTCAGGAGATGGAGAATTACTAGAACTAGGAGACACGCCTTCGAACACTTCCAAACCTGTAAGTTCCGGTGTTTTTAATTTAATGACGGGAGGTAAGTCTGGAGACGAATCTGGAGTAACGTAAAAATCATTTCCGTCTATTAACGATTTCACAGATGTTTCATTAGAAATATTTCGAGTTCCAGGTTTGAAGTCCAAGTTTTTTAATTTTCCGATCACATTTTTCTGGAAGAATCCCTTAGCCGATTGTCCTTTATTTTTCAATTCTTCGTTTATTCTGGTTAAATTAGACGTAGTTTTATTTTCCTCGACTGGGGACGAATCAAATTTTGGTTGGACTCCTATCTTCACTTGATCTGTGATAAAATTGATATAAAACTTTTATAATGTGAATTTAATGATATCCTTGCAGTTGATGGTGGACGATAAAATATGGTATAATATTAGTTTCATTTTGGTATTTACATACAAAAGAGCACATAGAATGCTCTCAAACTAGCTTAATTAGGTTAACATTAAAAGTCAAATATTTGTATAAATATACATTAGTATACAATACTAGAACTTGGTATATTACACCACAAATGTTTTAACCAGATTTCAAAAGTTATTTTCAAGCAAAAATTGAAAGTACCAGTAACCTGAAATGTGCTTGAAAACGACATGTGAAATCTGGTTAAAACGTTTCACTGTAAGTCAATTGTTAAATTTCTGTCACAGATTGGATCATAAAATGTATACTAATATGAATGGCAAATATTTCAGTTCCAAATTCTAATATTTACAAAATAAAACAAAGAAAGAGTTTAAGTTTAATATTCAACAGCTCAAAATATTTCAAGTGTGATTGCCAAAGTCTATAGCGCTGTATCATAAGGTCTGTCATTGAGTCAACTGGCGTGGTTTCGATTCCCGGGTTGTACGTGACAAGGGAGTAGGTTGCCTGTCCAGCCTTGTGGGTTTTTTCCGGGTCCTACGCGCAAGACAAATTATTGAAATAAAATTGAACCATGTGTTAGTCTGGAAATGACCTAGTCTGTGTCGAGTGGAGGTTTAAACCTCTCTCTCTCTCTCTCTCTAGATCATGACTTGAAATAATCTCAGTGCCAGTGCATGTATTATTTAACATAAACAACAAAGTCAATGACTAATATTAATAATGTTGACCTATATTTTCTACTAACATAGTAGTATTTAGTATACAATGTACATAGAGAAAATCAATATTCTATGAATACATTTAAACATTTAGTTATCAAAGGCTAACAGCTGTCTTTTTTATTCCATTAATTATAAAGTATTTTTCTTAATATACATTTCTAAAATCTAAATTTTGTATCATTAATTTGTTTATTAGAATTTAGGAAATAAAGATCATGGAATACAATACAATACATTTGTACCAGTAAGGGTCTCGATTTGCAATCCCATCTCTAGAAATGGCAATCACCAATGAAAACTAGCTAATTTGAGACTATGGTAATTATTTATTTTTCAATATTTGATTTGTATACAGCACTAAAAACCTTGTGCAAACCAAAGATTATTTGTCATGTGCATGATATGGGTGGACAGAGAGAGAGAGAGAGAGAGAGAGAGGGGGGTTGACCTCCACTCCTCCACAAACTGGGTCATTTCAGGACTAACATATGGTTCAATGTTATTTCAATAATTCTCTTACGCGTAGAGGTCTTTAGCAGTGGGAGGAAACTGGAAGACCAAGAGAAACCCACATGGTTGGACAGGTGACCCTACTCCTTGTCACGTACAACTGGAGAATCGAAACCACATGGGTGAAGAGAAATAGGCAACTGTTTTGCTGGACTGATTTTCTATAAAAAATGATGTTGTCGATGACTAATAATCTTTGGTGTGCTATATTATATCTAACGAATGGATGGATAAAAAAACTCTTTGCATTTCTACTTTCAATTTTGGTTTTAATATTTAAGTAAAACTTACGTTTAACTTCTTCTGGTTTTAAGGCTATTCTCACCAAATTTATTTCGGTATTTTTTCTCAGGACAAAGATTTCATCATTATTAATAGCTAAATCCACTATGGTCCCAATTCTACTCTGAACACACAAAACCTGACTATTGGTGGCTTCAATAATAAATAAATTACCACCATGCCATGTAACTAGTTCGTCTTCTCTGTAGATATATAACTTGCCAAATTGCGGCTCCTCTTTTTGAGGCGTAACAGTTTCTGGTTTTATTAATGGTATGACAGGAATGGCGTCAGACAATACCTCCTTAAAGATAAAAGTGTTTTCAACCGTGCCGTTAATACTGGCTCGCCACAAACGACATCCTGGTCTTGTGGCGAATAATTTAGCATCACTCGGTTTACACATTTCAGGAATAAAACAGGCTCCAAAAACACCACTGCGGAAATACAAAATAAATTCAATATTTTCTATCAATATCATATATAATACATATAGCATATTTTCTAGCTAGCATTAAAAAAGTTAGACAAATATTGGAATTTTACATTTGTTGATTAACAAAATTATTACACAGAAATGAAATCCAGTTTAACATTTTTCATTTGTGCACCAACAGTGCTAACTGAGACACAGAGAGAGAGAGAGAGAAATGGGGTTTAACATCCACTCTACACAAACTAGGTCAATTCGGGACTAACTTATGGTTAAATATATTTCAATAATTTGCTTGTGCATAGGGGTTTTAGCAGTGGGAGGAAACTGGACAACCGAAGAAAACCCACGAGGTTGGACAGGCGACCCTACTCCTTGTCACGTACAACCGGGGAATTGAAACCACGCCAGTTGACTCAATGACAGACCTTATGATACAGCACGCACATGCTAACCATTTGGCCATCCAACCCCCCACTAACTGAAACAGACAAATGCCATACACTCAAGCAAATTTTTCATCATATATTATAAAGCATTACAAAAGTCCGGCAAACGTCGAAATTCTACAAGATTTGTGAATTATTAAATAATATTATTGCACAGAAATGAAATCGTGTTTAACGTCTTTTTTTTCTGCACCGTTAGGCCATTTTTGGGTTGAATTCATTGTGAATTCCAACTGCCCAGGGGTTGTCAAATATTTATAGGATAAATCAATGTAAGTGAATTGCTGCAAATAAATTGATGCAAGGGTGATAAATCACTGCCAATAAAGTGCACTAATACCTGGTGATAAAATTTTTAGTTTGGGTCAATGTGTAAGTCAGATAGCAACTTATTTCTATGTTTGTTATTGATAATAAAAACCGCAGGCTCCATCTTCACGTTTTTATTTTGAATAAGAATCTGAAAAGCTGTTGCTATCTACTACTTATACACGGTACTTACTAGTGCTGCCACGATATATTGTTGAATCGATGTATCGCAATCCACCTTCTCACAATACCTGTATTAAATCGCAAGACACTGAATCGATGTATGATTCTTTTTTTATGTCGCTTCAGTAAGTAACTTGTCACTCTTAATTATCCACGTCACATATTATCCACAGGTACATAAACACTCTTAAATTGTTCTGGTCCTTAATTTGATCCACATCAATATTGTTATATAAAACAAGTTTTATTTCTTCAACATCGGCAGGACTAAAAATATCAATTATTCTTTTATCCTGATGGTTGTGAATCGTGATACGAATCTTATCGTGGCACCTAAATCGCAATACGTATTGTATCGTTTCAGCAGTGGCAATACCCTACACTAGTACTTACACTTTTCTTTCTTGATGTCCAATTTGAATAACTCTGGAATCTTCATCTGTTCTACATACAATTGTTCTATATTTAGTTGTAACTAGTAAAGCTTTATGATCGTATGACATCTGTATTATTTCAGCGTCTGCTACATCCTCATCCAGTAACACTTTTGAAGTAGACTGACCCTAATAAATGAAATGAAATGGGGTTAACCATCCTACTGTTCTGCACCGACTTGGATAATGAAAACAGGCATACGCTACACAGTGTGCTATAAGGGAAATTTTGCCTGGATAGTTACAGCCTATTTTTATTTTGATTTCCAATTGTTAAAGGTTTTTTTACGTGCACGCCAATGTAATACGATGGAAATTTTGCGCAAACAGTGGAGCTACGGTCTACTCAGATATATCAAATTGTAACTGCCAAGGGTTCATTTACTGCACCTTGTTTTTTTTCAACCCTTTGGAACAACTACATGCTGTTCCTTACCAATAAAAACTGGTCATGTGGCCCTTTTGAAGTGACGCATGATTATCTGAGAAATGAAATGAAATGGGGTTTAACGTCCTACTGTTCTGCTCCAAACTGGGATAATGAAGACGGGCATACGCCATACAGTGTGCTATGAGGGAAATTTTGCCTACTCTTATATCAATTCCAACTGTCAAGGGATCTTTTACATGCATGCCAATGTGTACACGGGACCTCGGTTTTTCGTCCCATCCAAACGACTAGACAGCTTCCCTCGTCAAGCCCTCCTTCCTGCATCACTGACAAGGGGGAACCAAGCCAGAAAATCTTGATTATCTAAGAGCCAGAATATGTTTTTTGATATGGCCTAATACAAAGATCCCAGCCTATTTTACTTACTTCATAGAAATCAACACCAGTAACAACCACTCTTCCATTTTTGTCACCTGAGAATAATTTCATACCGTTTGTACTCCACTCTATGCTAGTTACATATGTTCGGTGCAGATCCTTGACATCAAGTTTCTGTAACTATTACAATTTAAATAAGAAGAAAATAAATCTAAGATTAGAATAAAAAAGTTGAAGGGTTTGACAAAGTAAGACCCAAGGACCTTAATCACCAATAAGTTAAGAATACATATGCAGGTCCTCGACATCAAGTTGCTGGAATTATTATAATTCAAATAAATTTAGGATTATAATAAAAATTGAAAGGTTTGACGTGGCACTTGGCTTGGAACATTACATTTTTAAGTTAGTAAATAAGAGACCCAAGGACCTTAATCACCAGTTAAGAATATGTGTGCATTGAAGATTTTGCTCAATAATCATTTTCAGAAATACCATGTTAAAATTGTTGGCATTCAGACTTTAGAGACACATTAATAGGATTGACAACCACCTAGTCATGTGAAAAGCGGTAGTACATACCCCAACCATGGGAAATGTGACAATGCAAATGTTTTGGGGTGGGGGTGGGGGGGAGAATGTGAGAGTTACAAAATTTGTCAAGGGAACCATGAGTACAAAATGTTTGAGAATAATTGGCATAGACAAAAAATCCTATTAAAATTTGACCCCTGAAATATCAAACCAAAGAAGCCTAAAAGTCATACCGTTTTATTCTGTCCTAAAGCTATGGAACTGGAAGGTAGTAAAAATATTCTGACAGTTCCAGTTGTTGTTCCTACAGCCAGTTGATAATCTAACCCATGATGTAGCTTTACGCACATAACAACATCGTTAGATGACTGAAATAATCAAATCAATAATTAAGCATGTATTAATGACTGAAATAATCAAATTAATCAAGCATGGAGAGAAAGAAATAGAGTTTCATGTCCACTCGAAATAAACTAGGTCATTTCGAGACTAACATATGTTTCAATTTTATTTCAATATTTTGTTTGTGCACCAGGGTCTTTAGCGGTGGGAAGAAACCAGGGTCCCCAGAGAAAACCCACGAGGTTGGACAGGCAACCCTACTCCTTGTCACGTACAAGCTGGGAATTGAAATCAAGCATGGACATCATTAGAATTAGATGACTGAAATAATTAAATAAATCAAGCATGGACATCATTAGATGACTGAAATAATTAAATAAATCAAGCATGGACATCATTAGATGACTGAAATAATTAAATAAATCAAACATGGACAACATAAGATGACTGAAATAATTAAATAAATCAAGCATGGACATCATTAGATGACTGAAATAATTAAATAAATCAAACATGGACAACATTAGATGAATGGAATAATTAAATAAATCAAACATGGACAACATTAGATGACTGAAATAATTAAATAAATCAAGCATGGACAACATTAGATGACTGAAATAATTAAATAAATCAAACATGGACAACATTAGATGAATGGAATAATTAAATAAATCAATAATGGACAACATTAGATGACTGAAATAATTAAATAAATCAAGCATGGACATATGATGACTTAAAAAATACAACAAATAAACAGGCATTTTTAGAAATTCTTTGTAATCGCAGGATTTTTTACGCATAATAAACCATGGCAAGAAATTGTTAGTATTTCAATAAGTTTAGTGTAAAATATGCCTTCGAACCCCTAAATTTTTTCTTCACAACTGTGTTGCTTGATATCTGGCTTCCCAGAATTAGTGTAAAATAAGACTTTGAATGACTTACTTCAGTTTTAAGTCTTTCCATCGTTGTTTTATCTCTGTTATAGAGAAACACTAGGCCTATATTCGTACCTAGTACAATATACTGATCTGACACATCAACGCATGTCAAAACAAGCTCACACTGCATCAACAAACCACGCTGAGCCTTCCGTGGTATCTGAGACATCAAGGCCCATAGCTGTTCATATTCTTGTGGTATTGAATTTGTCCTGGCTGTAGTCTTCGTTACATCTTTAGTTAAGTTTGCTGGGCTAGGTGAACTGCTTGCAGCTCTTGAAACTGTGGTTAAGGGTGGGACGTTTGGATCAACTTTCTCATCCATTTTTGTCAATCAATCTGAAATAAAAATTATACAGACTGTAATCAAATTTAGCTTTCAAATTTCATGTATATTTCTAAAAAGACAAAATCAAATCATTTTAAAACAAAGCAATAGGCTTCCTTGTTTCATAATATTTTAAATAGATTGGATGGTACATGTAAGTGTAGGTTGTAGGTGAGGGTTAACACAAAGAAATAAGCTTCCTTGTCTCCTAATAGGTTGGATAGTATATAATAATAATAGTTTATTCTCAACTACATGTATAAGCATGAGTATGGAAGTTACAACAAACATTTCACATTGTGATGCATAACAATATCTATCTACATATCTTACAAAATAACATTAATTTTCAAGATGAGTGGTACATATTAATCTAATCGTCAATATTTAATGTTATATATCAATTAACAAAGCTATATTTATATTCTTCTTTTCATAAAGGCATTTAATACAAAACTTTCAACATTTTCTATACACTCTTCATTATTCATTAATATTTTTAAGTTGAATTGAATTAGTTATATGAGATTTGATGTATGGTGACAGATATTGTTGTCTCAAATTATCATAAAATGGACAATACAATAAGAAATGTTTTTCAATTTCTACTAATTGAAGGTTGTAGTTTTTACATAATCTCTCATTACGAAGAATAAAGGGTTTACTTTATCCCCTTTTCAACTTCCAGTTGTCTGTTGGCGAGTGTTCACAAGAAATTGTGAACGGCAGGCAGAGTTGTGGTGTATAAAAACAAATGAATTCAATTTCATAGAATTATTATACTCAAGAATCCCATATCCATACATTGATAAAACACGACAAAATTTGTAAAATAAATATGGATTGCTGAATTTGTCTCAAACTTTACACATAATTCAACTTGATTATAATAATCTTAACATAAAAGTCAAACACATCAAATTAAAATTATCAGTGAAAATCACCAAACTGATAATATAAAATTAAGAAGTACAGTCAATACTAACCACTGTAGCAGTTTTCAAGTACCGGTAAAAGAAAAAATGAAATGGGGTTTAATATCCTACTTTTCTGCACCAACTGGGATAATGAATATGGTTCAAGTAAAAAATCACATGGCCAATTTAGATGAAAAAAAGGGCTTTATCCACTTGACATTAAAATGACAGAGCTTCAAGAGATTAAGTTTTCAACATGATCATGTAGATTTTCAGGCTATGAGTCAGTCATCATATTTCCTGACATGTCACCGTACCAATTTCTGCTCGAATATCATGACAAGGCATTTGACAAAAAATTTGACTATCTGTGTTCAAGGCAGTAGTTTTGGTCAGAAGTTGTCTAGATCAGTGGATCAGTGTTATGCTCGGTTCCCACTATCACGATTTGTGCTACAATTTAAATTGTTGTTTTAATTGTGGAGTAATCGTGGGATCCTATCAGGTCTTGTCATATATTGAGGTCAGTAGTACCAATCATGTTGATCGTATCGAAACATATCCAAACATATCTGCATGTACCAGACATGGTGGACTCAATAGGGACAATCTTATCGTGACGCATCGCACGACAGTTAACGATCCTGGCCCTGTGACATCTTGCGTTGTCATCCTGGAAGATGAAACGACGGCCATGACGTCGTGCGGGAATCTAGCATAAGCAAGTGCTTTTCACATAAACCCTAATAACATTGACCATCTTAATCTCAAAAATCAAAATATGAAACAAATATGAATGAAACCATGTGTATTTTAATAACATCATATCTAGATATTCATGATATTTCACCTTCTCTCTCCAGTAATTGCCTTTGTAACACAGCTATAAATTGTTTAATGTTTAATATGAAACAAATATGAATGAAACCATGTGTATTTTAATAACATCATATCTAGATATTCATGATATTTCACCTTCTCTCTCCAGTAATTGCCTTTGTAACACAGCTATAAATTGTTTAATGTGACTCTGAAATCAGCTACTGCAAATCATCGTCGAAATACCAACAGTTTCATATTAATGAATTTTACTTCAGGCCATATTTTTTTCAGACAATCTTTTTTCCCTAACGGACCGCTCTGTATTTGCAGACCTCTAGTTGTGGACCCAGGTTGATACATATGACTGTATAAAGGTCTGTTATAGAGTAAGGGGTGATGTGCTTTAGATCCCAGATGTGACAAGGGAAAGAGAGAGCCAGCGATTTTGGTTTTAAAATTACCTCCACAAAAACTAGGTCATTTTGGGACTAAAATATAGTACAACAATTGTATTTCAATAATTCGCCTTGTTTGGTACATGAATGAATTGGGGGGGGGGGGGGACTTAAGAGTCAGAAAAAACCTTAGAGGTTAGGGAAGCGACTCTACTCCTTGTCACATACAATACCAGCTTGGGATCGAAACCAGACTACATGACTCAATAATGACAGACCTTATGATCTAAAGGGTCTGTTTTTCTCTGGGTTCTTATTACAATACCTGCCAACGTACTGCACGGCCTGAGCAAGTCATTGGGAATTGCAGGATTTTCAATATTCAGACAACTGGAAATGATTGAGAGGTGTCAAGAAAGGGGTATTGGTGATTGAGAGACTTCTGTCTATAATTTTGGGGAATGGGAAGTAACCATCCGCATGTAGGCCTACTATGTACGGTAGCCTACATCATAGATGATACCGTATGAATGATTGCGGACACTGTTCTGTTCAGTCGAAACTGACAGACGTTGCATGGATGGGGAGACTAGATTTCAGTCAATATAAAGTTCTCATTATTATGGCCATTTCTGTGCCGAATATACAATAAATCAAATATATCATACATTAACAACTGTCCATATGTGTTTTTTAACCTTATCGCTTATCTTTGGATATATCTTCATATGTTCATGTCGTCTACACAACAACTCGTGACATTTCTTTCTCAACTGACATTTGGTGCATTTTGGGACTGTAGGCAATACCTATTTCCTAACTGTAGGGTAGTCAAGCAAATTTTCCTCGCGTTTTTCACGGCATGTTTCATTTTATTGGGGGATTAAATCTACTTCAGAAATGAGCCACTAAAATGATTGTTTGTCTTTGTAAACGAAGAATTGCAAATGCAGTATTTAACTTAAAATGACAGCAATGTCGATACTCATAACACCGATAAAATAATGGACATATCCCATCATGGGATATCCCCAAAATAGGGATTTCCCATTTGTACCGCAGCAGTAGACCTCAAGACTTCAACTCAAGACGACTGTGTGAATTAAGCAATTAAGTTTATTTAAAACTTTTGTGTGTCATAATCATCTTCGTCTATATTATTAGGCCCATGTATAAGTAAGAGAATTAGTGTATTCCTATCTGTAATTTTAAGATTAGTCTTCGACTGGATAAGAGGCAGTCTGACTCTGAGTCTGACTTGTTGAGTCTAGTCTATTCGATCAGCAGGTTTGGGATTATGTCAAATCAAAGTAATGAAATGAAATGGGGTTTAACATCCTACTGTTGTGCTCCAACTGAGCTTATGAAGACAGGCATATGCCATACAGTGTGCTATGAGGGAAATTTTGCCCGAGCATCAGCACTATATGGCCTACTCTTATATCAAATTTCAACTACCAAGGGATCTTTACGTGCACGCCAATGTATACATGGGACCTTGGTTTTTCTTCTCATCCAAACGACTAGACAGCTGCTCTTGTCAGGTCCTATGTCCTGCACCACTGAAAAGGTGAATCCATGTCTAAAAATCCCGATGAACTTACGTTCTGGACGTCCCCATAGTTTATTTAATATGATAAATTATACAAGTAATATTCTCATAAAGATATTAATAAACGGTTATTGGTTTGACTGTTTTTTTTTTAGAACACTGCGGATTATTGATTGTTGATTTGCCGTCAATAGATTAGGTCCCCAACAGATTTCATACATGGGGGAGTAGTTGGTGAGCCAGACATCTTGTGTTAATATTTTTATGTTTTTTATCTTGATTCAATTTTTTTTTATTTTCAGGTTTTAAAGATGTTTTTGTTAACTGTGGGTATAATTATTATTATTTTATATGCTGTGGTACAATTGATCAGGATCATCTTAGCTGACTGTGATTTAAGTCTACAATATGCCCAGTATATGGGAACCTCGACTTATAGTAAGTCAACATGGCTAACTACTGGTATTCTTCTGATATCAAAATGGCATGGCGTTGCTTTTTTTCTATCCTTTAAGGCTATTGAAATGAAATGAAATGGAGTTTAACGTCCTACTGTTCTGCTCCTAACCTGGGCTAATGAAGACGGGCATACGCCATACAGTGTGCTATGAGGGAAATTTTGCCCGGACAGCGGCACTACGGCCTACTCTTATATCGAATTCCAACTGCCAAGGGATCTTTTACGTGCCAGCCAATGTGTACACGGGACCTCGGTTTTTCGTCCCATCCGAACGACTAGACAGCTTTCCTTGTCAGCCCCTCCGTCCTGCATCACTGACAAGGGAGAACCACGCCGGAAAATCTGGATGAACTTTCTCGGCCAATGCAGGGATCGAACACCCGACCTCCAGGCTAGCGAGCTAGCGTCTTACCCACTTAGCCACGTGATCCCCCTTAAGGCTATTGAGCTATGTGTCCACAGGACTGAAAGTATTGGTAACCCCTCAAATAGTGGGTCTGTTGTGGTTGGAAGCGGCCTACTTAATATGGTCTCACAAGTGTCAACTGTCATATTCTCTTTAGAAAGACTAGGTCTCTTTGATCTGGGTCAGAAATAAAATTTTACCAGATTTTATTCTTTGATCTGTTTTTGGGGATGACAATCAGTCTTCGTTCAAAATCTTACATTTGCAGATGTTTAAGTCAATGTTGAGATATAACTGGTTGTGTGGTGTTGTTGTGTTTTCACAAACAACTTCATATTAATCTTTCAAAACACAAATTTAATCATGTAGAACTTGCCCCATCAGATTAACACATTTATTTTAAGCTAAATCAAAGCGATTTAGCTCCTTTAAAGATACATTATGGGAGATTCGATAACGAGTTGACAGTTCTCACTATAATAGTTAAAAACTAGATAATGTAAAGGCAATTTGCTAAAAATTTCAGTCAAATTGATCCATGCTGAACCGAGAATTTAGCGATTGAATTTTCGGGCTAGCCTCGACCATCATTACTTAAGTCCGTACGATAAAAAACATATCCATTTCATGATTAAATCATGAATGAAAGTTGAGCAGCAAATCAGATCCTAATCTAATAAATATCACTGGCTAGCGATGCCATCGAGAGTTGATTATGGTCTGGATAAGTTAATTAATGTCTAATTAATATATAATTTAGATAATATTTCAGGCCTAAAGAAAGACCTGCAATGGGCAGATTTAGCTCTCTTATAATGTATGTTTAAATGCCCGCTTTCAAAGAACTCATGATCTAAATAATTCAAAATATTTAGCGATTTTAGTGTAAGCTGTAAAACTGTTATGATGTATTTGTTGGTGATCATTAATTGAAACAAAACATTAAATCAACCCAATTGAATTTCTTTTTTTAACCTAAATAATAGAGGTACAGCTTCTTTAAGGTTTATACCTTTATAGACGAGGAGAGTGGAGTCAGAAATATCAATATCTGATTACTTCCGATGAAAAAAAATAGTTGGTGAGATGTGCTGAAGTCTGTCACTCCCTTTTTGCCTGTCAATTTATGTTGTCTGCCACCATTTTTTTAACAGTCCTAAACACTCCTATATCCGGACTTGAATATTATTAAATTAATTATTTTTGTGTTTTTCAGCTGCTCTAGCACATAAAGTTGTATGGATAACAGGTGCTTCTAGTGGTATAGGAGAGTATCTGGCCTATGAATTAGCTCAAGCTGGATGTAAACTTGTTTTATCTGCTAGAAGAGAAGATGAATTAAATAGAGTTAAAAAACAGTGTTTAAGTAAGCATTTATTAAATAGAGTTCTAAAAAACTGGCCCGGAGTTCACAATGCATACTTAAGTACAAATCTATGATCAACTTTGAGCAGAAATATTAACTGAGAATTTTTTTTTCTTTGTGAACTCGGGAGCCAAATTTTTAAAGCATGGGTTCCTGGGTGTTTATTTTGGCCTGCACATTAATGAACCTGTGCAGACGTTTGTGTTCACATAAAATAACTTTAGGCAGCTGGAATACAATGAACAGTTAAAGTGGAAATGCCACTTTCCAGGCAAAATTTCCCTCATAACACACTGCATAGTGTATGCCTGGTTTAATGTAGAAAAATAGGATGTTAAACCCTATTTAATGTCACAATAATAATTTTATTTATTTCAGCCAGTGGTCCAATAAAAGAAGAAGACATATTGGTTTTACCATTAGATTTATTAAAGTTTGATTCACATAAAGATGCTGTCGATAAAGTTCTTCAAAATTTCAATAAGGTACTGTATCAACCCTGTTGTTGTGGAGGGTTGGGTTATCTAGGCATGAGGGGTTGGTGGCCGTATGGTATGATGCGTATGGTTTAATTAGACTGCTACGCGCAGTCGAGTGGACATTAACCCTTATCCGTTCAACGTCATTTTAACATATTTCAAAAGACTACTGCCTGATAATTATAAGTGATAGACTCTTGACACCAATAATAAAGTTGAAGGGGATAAGTTGATCTATAATTTGCATGTTGTATCTCGTTTTCTAAATCATTTTCATCAGAAATATCGTCTTCAGAATCAGTGTCATCGATTTAATCCGAGTCGGAATCATTCACAAGCATTTCAACCACTTTGGGAGTCTTTAACCTTCTCGACATTGTTAAAAAATTACATTTTTTGTCAAAAAATGTTTTTCTCCATGACCTGACAAGATAATTTCCTGTCTGACATGCATGCGTAGCCATATCAATTAAATATGAAACTAAATACTCAAATGCCGCTTATAAAAAAGGTTCTTACTGTAGTCGACCACTTAGCTGTATGACATTATGGTGACTATAGTTGACAAAGACCGGTTAAGGGTTAAACCCGATTTCTCTCTCTCTCTCTCTCTCTCTCTCTCTCTCTTCATTTATGCACATTATAGAAATAAATATTAACCATATGTTAGTCCAGAGTGGATGTTAGTCCAGAGTGGATGTTAGTGTCGTGTGGATGTTAAACACAATATCTCCATCTCTCTGTCAAATGTAGTTTGAGGGAACTATGATGATAAAGAACTGGCCATTCTTGCTATAATAGTTCAAAAATAGATAATCAAAGATGAATATATTAAAAATTTCATTCAAATTAAATTATTCTGAATGAAATTATGAAGTGTTGATTGTTTATAATCGTATTGGACAAACAATTATCCATTTTATTGTTAAATTTTTAAATCTTGAGGGTATCCTAATCCATTTAAATCTCTGCCATTCAACGGTCTAGAGAGTTGATTATGGGCCTGTTATGTTAATAGTTTATATAACATTGGAGCCAGAAAAAAGACCTGCAATAGGCAGATTTAGCTTTTACATATCGATCTTTAACTATTGATTAGAAATGATCATATAAATTTAAGAGGAAATGTTTTTCTCGTATTTGCAGATTGATGTTTTGGTGAATAACGCTGGTAGAAGTCAGAGAGCTGCATGGATTGAGACTGACATAGAAGTTGATAGACAGATGTTTGAACTCAATGTACTGGGAACGCTGTCCTTAACTAAAGCTGTATTACCCAAGATGGTTGAACAAAAATCTGGACATATTGTTGTTATCAGCAGTGCAGCAGGAAAACTTGGTAAAAATAATGGAGCGATTTTAGAATTTGCTGCCGTATTTTGTTTAGGCTTTACAGTCTATCCACCACTCACGCTGTCCATATTAACAAACTGAAAATAAAGTGGGATTTAATGTGCTATTTTTCTGCACCAACGAGGCTAATGTGTTCGAGCAGTCGCGATGCAACGTGCTATAAGGGCAGTTTTGCCTAGACAGCTGTGTTTCCGCCTAATCTTCATGGAATTCCTTATTTAAAGAATGGGGCACGTACGATTTTTCTTGCAGGGTTGGATGGCCAAATGTTTAGCGCGTGCACTTTGAATCATAAGGTCTGTCATTGAGTCAACTGGGGAGGTTTCGATTAACCGGTTGGTTATATGTGACAAGGAGTAGGGTCGCCTGCCAACCTCGTGGGTTTTCTCCGGGAGCACCAGTTTCCTCAAACTACTAAAGACCCCTACACGCAAGTGAATAATGAAATAAAATGGAACCATTTGGTAGTCTTGAAATGACCTAGTCAGTGTCAAGTGGACCTCTCTCTCTCTCTCTCTCTCTCTCTCTCTCTCTCTCTCTCTCTCTCTCTCTCAATTTTTCTAAAAGATTGATCTGAGTCCTTGTATTCATTATCCATCTTTCATTAGAAAATTGATAATCTAGTGATAGTTTTTTTAAGATATAAATTTTTATCTGTCCGGCTGTTTTGTAAAAATACTAATCAAAAGCAGCGTCATTTATAATCTGATGGAAATTCTTTGTTTAATATGACTAATATTCTGAATTAACTATTTAATTTTGCAGGTGCTCCAAATTCTGGTTCTTATACAGGGTCTAAACATGCTCTTCATGTAGGTATTACTATTATATCTCTTTTAGGATTATTTTAAAATGTCATATTTTGAATGAAAATTTTCTTTGGAATTGCACGTTTGATTCAACTAATATAACAATACGAAACTATATTAGAGCTCCTCGTAGGTGTTCTATAAACAGCATACCATACCATGCACACGCCATCTTATAGCTTACTACTAAAATGCTGTATATCCATTTGAGATTTTTGGTATATCTGGCTAGTTTTTCGTTCAATATGCCAAATGCAGAATGATGAAATTGTTTTCAAATCGATATTTCATTTAAACTTTGTCAAATAAATGCTGTTTTATATATCTGAATATATAAAATATATACAGAGAGAAACTGGCCAACATCAGACCACAACAAATATAAAATAAAGAGAGTCAGTGAAAACAAACAAATTGATAGTTGTGCTTAAGATACAATGGGTCAGAGGTGGGAGGAAGCTATCCTCCAAAAAGGCTCCAATGGTATAGTAATCCACAGTTGATATTAATAGGGTCTGGTCAAGTCTGGCACACTGGATGATTAAGAGTTGTACATTGCATTCCAGTGATAATCGTGAAATAAGGCAGTACAGTAAGCCTACTCATTTAAAATAAAATCAAACTAGGAATGATAGACTTTGGTTCATGAGAGGTTGGATGGCCGAATGGTTAGCACATGCGGGCTTTATCATAAGGTCTGTCATTGAGTCAACTGGCGTGGTTGTACGTAACAAAGAGTAGGGTCACCTGTCCAGCCGCATGGGTTTTCTCCAGGTCCTCCGGTTTCCTCCCACTGCTAAAGATCCCTACGCGAAAGCAAATTATTGAAATAAAATTGAACCATGTGTTAGTCCCGAAATGACCTAGTTTATGTCGTGTGGACGTTAAACCCCATTTCTCTCTCTCACACACTCACTTTGGTTCATTGAAGTAGACGAAGATACAAGAGTTGTATGGTGTATTTAAAGTTTTGTGTGAACAATTTGGTGCACGATATGTAAAAGGTTGGACACCCCTGGGTTAGGAATTACTGACTATTGATATTAAAATATTGATTATTTCTAGGGTTATTTTGAGAGTTTAAGAATAGAATCGGCGCTGGATAATATTGAGATAACAATGGTTTGTCCTGGTCCAGTTTTCTCCAATATTCTAGCTACGGCTTTTACAGAAGAGAATGGCAAGGTATGTCACCACATTCTTTTTTAGTTCTTGGTTTTTTCGTCCATTTAAGTTATCTCCATCTTCTTTAAACAAGATTTAATTTTGCTAACTTTATCACCACTTTTGTTAAGTATTTTTCCTAAAAAGTTTACTGTTTTTATGTTTTTATAACCCCTTTATCGAGAAGTTACATTTTATTTGATTAAATCTAATACATTTAATGAAACAGATGTAATTTCTCAGTCAACACAGGGATCGAACATGGGACTTCCAGGCTAGCGAGCCAACGTCTTACTCACTGAGACACTGTGGCTCCCTTGTTTGTGGTACTTAAGTAGTCTATAATAATCCTCTGATATATACATGCCCTACTTTTGATCTCGTTGTCTTCAATTGATTCTGAATGTTGTTATTATTTGTCTTTGGGGATGCTCGATTCACAGTCCAGAACGTCCTGAATTGACAGAATTGCAATCGAGTAACGCGGAATTCAGTTCTGTCACAGTTCTGTCAGTCCCGACAAGGGAGGTGGTGTGAGTAGAATCGTGACGTAATTAAAAGGTTTCGGCTGCATGGTTGGTTGAGATATTAACTTATTCACTCAATTGTCACTATTTTTGGGATTGAAGAAATTCAATTCTGGAACGTTCAATCGAGCACACCCTATATGTATTTGACCTTCAAATTTGCTACTACACTTGCTTTAAAAGAGCTAACTTCTTGAAACGTCACCCAAATAAATCAGTAATTGTTCTTCCATAAGTATGTGTAATAGTTTATTACACTATCCAGTTACTAAATTTTTCTAAAAGATTTTTTCTCCTTCAGATGCTGCAAGGTCAGATGCAACAAGGTGAAAAACGTATGTCTACATCTCGATGTGCTGCACTAACAGCAACTGCTATCGCTAATAAACTTGATGAAGTTTGGATATCTCCACAGCCAGTTTTGATTTTCATGTATCTGTTCCAGTATATGCCAACAATAGCCAGAAGGTAGTCTGACATTCTCTGAAATGAAATTAAACGGGGTTTAACACTTGCTTCTTTGCTCCATCTGGGCTAATAAAGACAGAATCTTTTTCTATCTTGATGCCAATAACTGTGGGGCCAGTTTGATCTGGGTGTCACCTGAGAAAGTCCCTTGGGATTTCCCAAACCTGCGGGATGGAATGTCTGGCAAGAAAAACGATGTAGTCCTTCGGATTGGAAGAAAAAAAGATATCCCATCTATACCATTATCACATGATAATTAGAAAAGAAATTAAGAGTGGGCAGTAGCGCAACCATCCAGGCCAAATTACTCATGGCACACTGTATGATGTATACACTTCT
The DNA here is from genome assembly GCF_932274485.2 of Patella vulgata. Lineage (NCBI taxonomy): Eukaryota > Metazoa > Mollusca > Gastropoda > Patellidae > Patella > Patella vulgata. The sequence goes on from NC_065883.2 coordinate 12,107,385, forward strand.
TCATTTGTTTAATTGGTGTAGAAAAGTATGACAGCAAATTTCTCATGGCACACTGTATGATGTCTACACTTCTTATTTACCTAATCAGGGGCGGATCTAGGAATTTTGAAAAGGGGGGGCGCTGCAAAATGAAGGCATTGACCGCGGAGACGGGGCACGCCGCTGAGGGGGGGGGGGCCAAGAAAATTATCCGTCATTTCCTTGCACCTGTAGCCAATCCAAGGGCTATTTCCCAGACTGGTGTGTTTGAGTGGATGGTTTGAGTCATTTGGGATCCCTACAACGGGTTGGGAAAGGACATATTTGAGTCTGAGAAAAGGCACTTTCAGCAGTAAAAAAGGGCACTGTCGAAAATTAGGGGGCCCCCATTGAATCCGCCTCTGCTAATTGGTGCAGAAAAGTATGACGGTAAATGCCATTTCATTTCTTTCCATCTACAATTGTTCATATAATTTTATTTTTTGTGTTTAAGTGTTTAACTACCATGACTTAAGAATAAATAGAACTCTACTGATTAGCTTAAAAAATGGCTTCCCGCATACAAACTGTGTGATTTGATGATATATTTGGACTAAAAACATATTCAAGCTAATTTATCTATCAAAAGTTTGCTTCAGATCCCCCTTGAAGCAAACTTTTGATAGAAAAATTAATTTGAATATTAATTTAGTCCAAGTATATCACCATCTTTAATGACATTTATTTTATGTTTTGGTTACAGAATTGGAGTTAAAATGGGTGTTAAAGGAATAAAGAAGTTAAGAGAAGGTCAACAATAAACAACACAATGTCAATTCTGTAAAGGACCTAAACCTTTTTTCTTTGGAATGTTAAAATGTGTCAAAAAGCACATACATATATTAGTATAATGAATGTATATAAACTGATTTACATTCCATTTTTAAAATTGTATTGTAATTCTTTCATCAGTTAAGTGAGAATGCAGTCAAGATTAAATGGCAGTCAACTGCGCCTGGTTAGTCCAGGCTACTTTTAAAAAACATCTGAAAATGTGTTTGAGATTGAGAGAAGAGAGAAATCAGGTCATTTTGGGAGGAAAATGTGGTTCATTTTTTTTTATTTAAATTGTTCGCTTGCATGTATTGGTCTTCAGCTGTGGGAGGATACCGAAGGACTCTGAGAAAACTCATGAGGTTGGATAAGCGACCCTACTCCTTGTCATGTACAAGCAGGGATGCATGCATTCAGCCATGCGGCCACCAAATCACCTCCTGTAGGATTAACTATTCACAACAAAAACACAAGGTTATAATTGGATATAACTACTTTTCTGTCATTTTATAACGACGGTTCATAACACATGCAGGTCATGTTTTTTCATTAATAAAAAAATGAGCAATTGATCAAATGTTTTCAATCTGATGATTGCAATCTGATTAAAATAATTTTTATACTTTCGATGGCCTACACTACATGAATATCTGATTGTATGTAGTGGAAGGTTCGCGTCAGAGGTCATGTGAGTGTCTTTTGACCCTATGACATTAGACATTTGATTAACCAATCACTGTTGATGTGTCTAGTGGGTTACCCACAGTACCATGCACCTCACACCAAAAACTCACCATAACAGACCATTTTATTGGCTAACCCCTAACACCACCCAGAACACATCAACCAGAATGCGGGTTACATAACAACTCTTCCAGATCCTAGTGTAGTAAAGACAAGTAAACCGAAATTTTGAACTATAAAAATGAAACGAAATAGGATCTGTGTTTTAATCAGATTGTAATGATCGTAACCTTCAAGGAAAATTAGTTCATCCATGAGACCTTGAAACTCTTTTTAAAACTGAAATTACATGAATAGCAAAATGGTAAATAAACCTGTAGGTTTGATATTTATGAATGACTGAGCTTTCTGCTTCACTGTTCATTAAGATTCTGTTCATTTCAATATTGTTATATGTTATGATTTTTTAATCATAATTATGAAATAATTATAGTGATTAATTACATGTTTATAATTATCTTTTATGTTATATGGTTTTCGTACTTGTGGGGAATGGGGCGGCACACTTTTATGCATCAAACACTTGGGTTTAATAAATATTTTTATGAATAATGCAGTACTCCTTTAAGATTCTGTTTCTTTCAATATTGTTTTGTTAAAAATAACTTATAATTTTCGATGTTTAAATTTATGATAATGAAATATTTATATTTGTAATCATCAATGATGTTTGCCCTTTTTTTTTTATTGAAATCTATGATAATATTTTTGAATTAAAACAAAATTATGGAGTTTTTTAAAGGCTTTTTTTTTTAAAAAAAACCCTATTAATATGAAGATTAACTTTATCATTTCATTTTATATCAAAGACTAAAAAATAGTCTTTCAAATGATCTCCTTTTATTGTGTCAAGGGAGATCATCTGTGCCTGAATTTGTTTTCCATTTTGGTGTCAGACCACCACTATGTTTCGCTATCACGAATGAAGTTTCTTCTGGAGTGAGAGAGAGAGAGAGTTTAACGTCCTTTCCACACAAACTAGGTAATTTTGGGACAAATATATGGTTCAATTTTCTCGCACTTTTAAATGGGCATCTTTCTTGACTTTTTGGTCTAGATTCTAAGAAGGGGTCTGAAATGATATTTTCGGCAGGCTCTCAAGCGGAGTCGAGGCGTGGCACTATACCACAATGTGCTGTGTACTAGTTTCAGGGGGTAAGATTTTTGGCGAGATATTCTAGTTTAGAAACTATTTTAATAAAGAAGTATTGAAACGTTGTATGGTCAGTACGATGCGAATGTTACAAAGGGAAAATTCGACGTTTACATCAAATTCCCCTACTTCAATACAACGACCCACCGCATTTTTGTGATCGTGGTACTGGAGAATCTAGAAACTAAAGAAAATAATATTAGAGGCTGGCAGGGGTTGTTTCTCGCGGTGTTGTACGCCTTTTATAATACTTTACGTATCTATGGGGTGATCAAGTTAAACAATATACAAGCTCTGCTTAATGTACGTATTGAAGTCGTTAGCAACGGATGCTATACTATTCAAAAAAAGTAGGGGATATTTGATTTTTAAGTGTTATTAAAGTCACCTAATGAAACTGACGAAGAAACAAATGACAAAATGAAATGAAGTTCACATTCATCGATTTATTCCAAATGATCGTTAGACTAAGTAAGGCACAGACTGACCATTATAAGGGTAAAATGATACCCGGGGTAAAACAGCAAAGTTACCACAGCATCACAACCAAGTCAGTAACGGGTAAATCCTCCTCTGTTTGCCAAACAAGCATTGATCCGACGTGGCATACTCCTAATGAGACGTCTAAGGTCATTTTGGTCCAGATTGTCCCATTCCTGTTGCAACGCAGCAGCAAGTTCTTGGACATTGGCAGGACAATGTTGACGTTGACGTAACCTCTGTCCAAGCATGTCCCAGACATGCTCGATGGGGGAGAGGTCGGGACTCAGTGCTGGCCAAGGTAATGTGGTGATGTTCTGTTGTTGGAGGTAACCTGTAACGATCCTGGCCCTGTGACATCTTGCGTTGTCATCCTGGAAGATGAAACGGCGGCCATGACGTCGTGCGAACGACACAACATGGACTGCCAAGATGTTGTCCCGGTAGTACTGGCCTGTAACACGCCCTGCAACAACATGTAAAGCCGTTCTTCCAGAAACAGTGATGCCTCCCCACACCATAACAGAACCACCCCCAAATCGATCATGTCTGATGACGTTAACGTCTTGGAAGCGCTCGTTTCGACGACGCCACACCCTCCTACGTCTGTCCAAAAAATCAACAGTGAACCTTGACTCATCTGAAAACATCACATTGCTCCAGCGTCGATTATCCCAGTGTTGACGATCCCTACACCAACGACGTCTTGCCTGAATGTGATGATCTCTCAAACAAGGGATCACGCGAGGACGTCGGGCGTGAAGGTGACCCCTATGCAGTCGATTCCGAATCGTCTGGCCACTCACTCTCACACCAGTGTCTGTTTGAAGACGAGCGCTGATCTGATTTGCTGTGATGACACGATTTCTCAAGGCCAAGGTACGGATAAATCGATCCTGGGCTTGAGTTGTCGCCCTTGGTCGACCTGAGCGTGGTCTGTCCTGTACAGATTGTGTATCACGGTATCTGGACCATAGCCTGCTTATGACAGACTGAGAAACATTCATCGTCCGCGCCACAACCGCCTGTGTTGTGCCGATCTGTAGCATGCCAAGGGCACGTAACCTTTCATTTTGGGTAAGCCGACGCATATCAAAATTTGTTTTCTGGTCACTAAAACAATTAAACTGATGTTTCCACCCTGGAATCCAATGCCACAATGACTGTAACATTCAAAGTCAGAGTCGTGCAAATCTTGGGTTGGACCCCCATGATGATCCCAAGCATCACCTGCATTCCATGCGGTAGCTATTGGTGCGTTTGGGCGTCACATGTAACTGGAAATGTTTCTTCTGTTAGGTTCTATAGTGACTTTTTTCGTAGTCATTTGCATATTTTAGTATTATGCCCCCAAAATCAAATATCCCCTACTTTTTTTGAATAGTATATATACGTCAGGCTTTATGGGCTATCCAAAGTAAAGGTCTGTTCATGACACCATACCTATCATATTTCTCTATGCTTGTCTCATTTGGCATCCCACTTTACAATGTAGCACATAGTTCTTATTTTCATATACATATCTGTATTTATTGTTGTCACTTTCCCAGTCGTGCAATGCGACAGTAGTACCTGGGGCAGTTCAGCCAAATTTTTACCAAGGAGAGTTGACGTCTTTGTTCTATTCAATGGGGATATGAATATAGATGAATAGGTATTGTTATAATGAACTCTTGTTTATCCTTTGACCTCGTTTGACTTCTGTTACGAGGTTAGCTGGAGGTCACGCATTGATTATTGTGGGAGAGTGGGGTGGGGTTGCCCCTTTATAGACAGCCGCGTCGGGGTTCGTGTTGAGGTCAGGTCGTGCGTGGTCTAGCGTTAAGGGTTAACGTTATGATTGACAGGTGATTGTATGAAGATTTTGTACTAAGCCAATAGTTTTTTATTCTACATATTTGGGGTAGTTAAATTAAGTTTCGAAAAAATCTACGTATAAAAGGGGGTTGCCTACATGATCAAATGTAGAATTGTTTTACGAAGTTGAGCAAGAGGCTAACATCATGGGTTCCGACTTGTATCGAAAGGATATTGGAAATGATTATTTAGTTGTGAAATGTATCTGGCAAGATGTTGTGTGTTATCACATCAGACAGTATGGTTACAGTTTTAAGAGCGACAGATTTCCAACACCCAACGGTATCATGTTTTTCAATCGGCAATGGCAAATGTTGATAAACACCGCACCGGAGATAGATGAGTATTTACAAAAAAACATTGTGAAGAAGTCCGTGCATATTGGTAAGGATGTGTACATAACGGTTGACAATAAATTCCCTGGAGTCAACATTCGTAAATTTTGGTGGTGTGAAGAGGACCGAATGCCAAAACCTACCCGAAAGGGTATTCATTTAAACTTGAATCAATGGGCGGCCCTGAAAGTTAGTTTCAAAGAGCTGTGTGAAAATAATTTTACGGACGAGGAACCACCCCTGGGTGTGGTCGGCTTAGGAGTGGTGGAGACGTGTGTATAGTTTGTGTCAAACATTTTTCCATTGGCTTGACTGCGAGAACCAATGGTGTAGCGAGCTACATATATATATAAATATAAGGTATCTAACTATTAAGTTATCATACGAGACAACATGGCTGCCCCCAAGATATCGGATGTTTCTGTCGGTTTGACAATGAATTAAGAGTCAAAAGATAATACAGACCCCGAAATATTCCTGAAGGCTGGCTATTTAGGACTGAAACGAAAAATGGTTTTCAAGATGACGTTAAAAGAATGGAGTAGGGTTGTTGATCGTTTCAAGCGATATCTAGGTTGTACAAAACCTACAAAATTTGCCATCAACACAGAACTCAGTTGTGAACTAGGGGCAGCGCGTCAAATAGTACTGCAACGGAAAAACGGTAGACAGCTGGTGATGCCTGGAAAAACATTTTCCGACCTGACAGCCGTATCGCATATGAAATGGATGTTAGATTAAAGTGGCCGTTTACTTGTATGATATCAGGGCCGACGCAGTCGGGTAAGAGTCAGCTGGTCAGGCGATTGATTCTAGAACTACCCCAAGTTGTCGATCAAACCGTAGATCGCACTGTGTGGTGTTACGGTGTTTGGCAACCCCTGTACGAAGAATTAGCGGGTGTCGTAGAATTTGTCGAAGGGGTGTCGGTTAGCCTAAATCCCAAGGAAAGAACACTGTTGGTCATCGACGATCTAATGGATGAGACGTCAGGTAAAGTTTCAAAACTCTTTACTAGAGGGAGTCATCACGAAAATGCTTCTGTCATTTATATTGTTCAAAATCTGTTTCATAAAGGAAAACACCACCGGACAATTAGTCTGAATGCCCATTACATGATTATATTTAAGAATCCTCGCGATGTGTCGGCTGTGACACAACTAGCTAAACAGATGTATCCGGGGAAAACTAATTTTGTTCGTGAAAGTTACGAAGATGCGACACGGAAACCCTATTCGTATTTATTTCTCGATTTTAAGAGTACAACTCCAGACCTTTTGAGACAGGGAGTAGTATTTTCCCTCGGGACAACCCTACAGTGTACGTACCAAAGGTATAAAAGCAATTGCTTCTAACCCCTTCCTATACATAGCTGTCCTAAAATAGATAATGCACGGTCTAGAACGTCATGCCGAGCTGTTACAAGCACTCAAGCGTTCCAAACCCCGGCAACGATTACATATTATTAAAAATGCGAGTAAACCCGTCATTAACGCATTGTGTGAGTGTTGCCTTAACATCTTGAAAGGTAGAGTTCGACTCTCGTCATACCACAAGAAACGATTGTCGAAACATAAACGTAGTCTAAGACATTTAGTGGACCGTAAATTAAATTACTTGGGGTGTAATGGAATTTACTAAAAAGATGGCTCTAGTCCCAGAGAGTTTGTTGGAAAATTTGCAAACGCCTAAATCTCAGATATTACAACCACCACCGGTGAGAAAAGTTTCGGAATTAGATGGTGAAATACGCCGCATCCTTGAGGACCCACACTTGAGTGATTCGGAAAAAGCCGAAAAATATGGACAAAGGCTAAGAGAGTTTATATTTCATAAAAATCGCGCCATGGAACCCCCGACGGTATACGTCAAACAACAAGGGTTAAGTACTGATGCACCGCCCAAAAAGCCTTCGGCAAATGCCGAAGATCCAATCATCGTGGCAACACAAACGGAACAGGCACGGGTTATCCCTCCTGAGCCTCCCTTAAAATCAGACAACATTACTACAGTTCCGAAATCTTTGAAAAATAAGGCCGCTCTCTTAATAGAAAAATTATATCAAACACAAAACATCACGTGGGATGATAACGGTACTGTTACTATACAAGGAGGTGTTGTACAGGGTTCAAATATAACCGATCTCGTCAATGATTTGCTACGAAAGAGAAAATACTTTAACCCCATAGGCTGGCAAGCACTAAGCAAAGCATTGTCCACCTATAATTTACCTCAAGATTTGGTAGGTAACGCCGACAGATATCACTACATGAACAACCCGAGCCTTATGGGGACCCCCGGCCGTAAACAACGTCCACGTTCGCGCTCGGTTGATCACACACCTCAAAGTAGATGGATGCGTGGGTATATAAATGACACACCAAAAGCCGGTCGCGACCTTGAATCCACCCCTACACGACCTAAAACACGCCGAAGACAGGGCACACCTGACTGGTTAACTTACTGGGCCAAATTAGACCACATGTAAATGAAATTTTGACAAAGATTTATTATAACCCCGAACACCCCACTGGATATGGGGGTATGCACAAGCTTCATAGATATCTTAGACAGACCAAACAACCAATCCCTCTTAAAGATATCAGGGAGTGGTTAATGGCCCAAGAAGCTTACACTAAACACGTAATGCCGCGGAGACATTACAGACGTGATAGAGTCTATGTACACGGGATCGACCACGTGTGGCCATTAGACCTTTGTGACTTTACGTCATTGAAAAAACATAATAGTGGACATACGTTCCTATTATGTGTCATAGATGTTTTAAGTAAATATGCATGGGTGTACCCGATGAGAAATAAGAGCAGTAAAAGTGTTGTCTACGCCTTCACCCACATTTTGAAAAGCTCGCAACGAAAGCCTATTACTATACAAACGGACAAAGGTACGGAGTTTTTGAACAAATCATTTCAAGCTATGCTCAAGAAACGGGGTATAGGGTTTTATGTTAGTCAAAATGACGATATCAAGGCAGCTATAATTGAACGCTTTCTGAGAACATTGAAAAATCGATTATTCCGCTACTTTACGAAAAATAACACGTACCGTTACATGGGAGTTTTACAAAAGCTAGTCAAGGGCTACAACAATGCGAAACACCGTAGCATACAAATGGCCCCGGCTAATGTGACACCGGCCAACCAAGATAGAGTGATCGACATTCTTTACAAAAAGAAACCACGCGAAAACAAAAGAGAGAAATACACATTAAATGTTGGTGACTATGTGCGAATATCCGGGTCTAAAAAAGATTATTTGGGGTCTTACAGTGAAGAAATATTTCAAGTGGTTCAGAGATTGCGCCGTGATCGAGTCTTGTATAAAATAAATGACCTACAAGGTGTTGCGGTAAAAGGTACATTTTACCGTGAAGAACTGATCAACGTTATACCACCTAAACATTACGATATCGAACAAGACATTTCTAGAAAGACGGTACGCGGTTCAAAATATATATTAGTTCGGTGGAAAGGTTACGGTAAAGCCTTTGATAGTTGGGTAAAAGCGTCGGATATCCGTCAAAAATGACAACGTTAAACCCTCGAGTTCACAACCGTGCCCGTACGTTTTTACAAGAGGTAAAGAGACCCAACTGCGATGACGCATTGTGCGAGTTGTTTCTTTATATATTCACGGGGCTCCTCATACTGGCTATGAAATTTCGAATACCGTGATGCTAAACAAAGAGTTAACGATTAACAATTCATCGAGGTTGTAATATTTTTACTTAAAAGGGGTGTGTATACCGTCCTGCCCTACCCCACACTTCCCAAACGACAATCGTATCAGGCAAGTCAGAATTAGACAACCATGTCCGAAAGAGAAAGTTTCTATTTAATATTACCTTCAAATAGTAGTGAAAGATATTTTTCTAATAATAAGATTAGTCATTATACTACCAAATTAGCAAAACCAATTCAATTAGAACGCGTATGGACATGTTCTCTCGTGGAGATTCACTACCCTTGCAGTTGGAACAAATTCTTTATCCAAGATTGTTGGCTTTCGTACAGAAGCAAGACTGGAAATGAGGGGCCACACCGTTTACGTTTTGCTGTACCCGACGGGTACTACGACACAGGTAATGACATAATCAACCACCTTAATAAAGCTGCTTTGGAAGTTGGAGCGTCGCTATCTATTATGAAAGATACCGATGGGCATATATTATTACTTTTGGGAAAAGACGGACGAAAAGTACATTTATCTACCAATTTGGCCAGAATATTTGGTTTCATGAAAGAGAATGAATTTACAAGCAGTGTGAAAAGTGATGCAAAAGTCGATTTAGATTCCAATTTTCACAATATTTTCATTTACACGGATATTATTGAAAATCAGTTGGTCGGTGATAAAAGCGCCCCATTATTACGAGCAATACAAGTTGACCTGACTAAAACCTTTGACACACCATATTATATACCAGTTAGTCAGACCTACATAGACACAATTGAACTCGGCCTTTACACAGAATTGGGGAAATTAGTGCCATTTGAATTTGGTGTAGTTTTAGTTAAATTACACTTTAGACGCGAAGAATAATGACATGTCTTCACCCTTATAGGTGTGATGAAACCAAAGTACGTCGTTATTATCTAAGTCAAACGGGTGAAGGCTTTCCTGTATACAGTGGTACCCCTTATCAGAAAGGATATGGTGTCGGTTCAGTTCTGTCAAGCTTATTTAGAGCTGCAACCCCTCTCTTAAAGTCTGCAGCCAGAACTGTTGGAAAAAAAACGTTTACTACGGGATCGAATATTATTGGCGATGTTCTTCAGGGTAAAAATTTAAGGACCTCCGCTAAACACCACTTGCTACAGGCGGGTCGGGATCTAGGTACAAGGGCACTCAGTACAATTACTAGTCCTATAAGACACTCTACACCGCGCGGTTCGGTCAAACGTGTAAAAAATAACAGGGGAAAGAACAAGAAGAGACGAAAAAAAGCAGCCCTAGACATATTTAGCTGATATCCAGATCACTTTAGACGTTCAAAAAATGATCGATCCTAGATCATGTGAATGTGTATCCACAGGGTTAGAATTATTTTCACACCCAAATACCAAAATAGATATCGAAAGTGGAAAATGGCACGAATATCACCCTATATCTAATCTAGACAGTGGAGCCCCTCTTGAATTTTACATGTCGGGGTCCGGTGATGAATATCTTGATTTGGCACAAAGTTTTTTTACCGTCCGGGCCAAAATAACCAATGCCAACGGTACAAATATAGCAGACGACGCTAATGTAGGTCCTGTGAATAATTTCTTACACAGTCTGTTTAGTCAAGTCGACGTAACCCTAAATGGAAAGAGAATCTCTCAGCCTGCAGCCGTCAATCCCTACCGTTGTTATCTGGAGAACCTCCTCAGTTACGGCAGTGATGCCCAAAAATCTCACCTATTATCGTGCATGTGGCGTTTAGACACCCCTGGACAATTCGACAGTCATGATGTATCAGACGCGGGGGGTAAGGCCGGGTTTAAGGGTAGATCCAGATATGTTTCATCGAGCAAGACGGTGGACATGGTTGGAAAATTTCACTTGGACTTGTTCAGTCAGAATAAATACTTACTTAATGGCATTGATCTTAGAGTTAGAATGGTGAGGTCTAAAGATGCTTTTTGTCTCATGGCAGACGCCGATGCCTTCAAAGTAGTCATAGAAAAGGCGTCACTTTTAATCCGGAGATTAAAACTGAACCCCTCGGTTATCGTGGCACATGGCGCAGCTCTGATGAAACGAAATGCCGTTTACCCTATTCGACGTGTAGATGTAAAAAGTTTTACCATACCTGCAGGGAATCGTAGTTTGGATAAAGACAATCTGTTATTGGGGCAAACGCCTCGTCGAGTTCTTGTGGCATTTGTGAGTAACCAGGCATTTTCAGGTAGTGTGGAAAATAACCCCTTCAGGTTGCAAAATTTTGACATTAACCATATATCACTCCAGGTTAACGGTGAAGATGTTTTCGCTAAGCCTTTGACCCCCAATTTCAGCGAAGCTTTGGGGTTTGGATATACAAGATCATTCAATACATTATTTTTGGGGACGTCTAGCCTTTTTCAAGACAAGGGTCCTGTAATTACCCTGAATGCTTACAGAAAAGGTTTCTGCATATTCTGTTTCGATTATACCCCAGAACTCTCTGACGACAACACAGTACATCTAACCAAAACTGGTAATGCTAAACTCGAAGTTCGATTCGGGACCCCCTTGCCGGCCACTGTGAACGTGATTCTATACAGCGAGTTTGAAAATAAGATCGAGATAGACAGTGCTCGAAATGTTATAACAGACTTTTGAGATGAATACAGGCCAGCTGACGACTATTTTGAAAAGTGACCCCCTTACAGCCGCTTATTTTCGAGGGGTATTTGCTCGGGATAAGCTACCCAGGACCCTACAACCGGGCGTGTACATTTACAATTCTCATACCACCAACAAAATAGGGGAACATTGGTTACTTCTTTATGTGGGCAGTCAAGGGGTGGAATATTTCGACTCTTTCGGGTTCAAGCCTTATCATGGGGATGTCATGCACAGGGTTAAAAAAAACGGGGTTGCCTCTGTTATATAACAAACGTCGCCTGCCAGGATTGTTCAGTGATGTTTGTGGCCAATATTGTGTCCTTTACGCCTATCACCGTTGCAGGGGTAAGAGTATGAAAAGAATTGTAAATACATTTTCTCGAAACCACCGTGAGAACGACAGATATGTCCATGGTTTTGTTGCTCTTAGATTTAAAATGTAAATGTCCATACCTATATAACCACCCCTACAAGCTAAAATGTAACTCTAGATGCCGAATAGACGAATAAAATGTTTTTTAGAAAAAACAAAACAAATGGCTTTTCTTTTTTATATCTTTTATATCGCATATACACAGGGTTATCAACAAATGGTGTTACAATATACGAGATTACAGTTACAAAAACATTATTCATTTTGTTTGACGAAATCCACAAGGCATTGTATCGTAAGAATCCTTAATTTCTACGCGTTTATCGTAATTGAATGATAAGGTTTTTGACTTCTCTTTCATAGAAACCACAAACACTTTACTGCGGTGGAAAACTTTCGGGTATGTGACTTTGACCTTACGACAGTGATCATGTACTAATTCAACAAACGTTCGAAACTCGATACGTTGACTGACATCATGGTTAAACGTAATACCTTTAGATTTTATGGTGTAAGAGATTTCACGTGTTTTTTTATTATCTATTTTCAAAGCGTAGGATTTGGGGGCGGTAGCGATGTATTCAAGTATATGGCAGTCAGGGTCTATTTCGTCCGTAAGCTCGCCTAAATAAACCCCGGTTTTTACAGGGGTATCATTGGCGGTCTCTGTGAAAATGATGGAATCGGTATCAAAATACAGAACCCGATGGTTCAATTTATCTAAATATTGGTACAGTTTCATACGTCCGTAAGCGGCGGTGAAAGCCCCTATAGGTACATTTACGTGAGGGGCGACAGGGACAAGATCTTGGCGGTCTGTATACTGGACCAAGACCATTTCTTCATTGAGAATTTCGATATTTTTGATAATCTTTGTGCCGTCATAAAGATAATCATAGAAGACGGTTGGGTCGTGCACGAGGGCAGCGTGTACTCTTGTATCTGTTCGTTCAGCGAATTTTCCCCATAAACTGTTTAAGCATATCTTTGATACATATCGTAGCCCGGGGTTTTTAGATATTTTATTTGCTTCGAGAGTAATGTTTTCGTGTTGTTCGTAAGCTTTAATATACGCCGCACGTTTTCGTTCGAGATCACCCCAATCGATATGACAACACGTATCTAGATTATCACACGAGGTACACGAAGGATTAAGAGCGTTTGGATACCCTGAACTCTCTTGTTTAATTTTGAGAAACATATTGATATATTCGCTGAACAGGTCTTTTTCGGGTAGTTGGTCAAATATATCCTTTTCAGGTATATCCTCGTAATTGTCTTTAATTGTGGGGATATGGATATCGTAGTCTTTCTGATCAAGCGGCGCATCATTGCTGCAATATCGGCGCGTGTGTGGGAAATTCCACACCTCGAAAATTTTAACCAGACTGTAACCTTTTTTAATTGCGGCGATAACTTCAAATATAACCCAAGTTCCCGTCAGCGCCCTGTCGTCGTCATTGTGAGTACACGGCTCTTTGTTTCGGTTCAAAGCGCATTTAGAACACAGTGGAAACAGTAGCTTACCATTAGCCCTAAACGGTAGGACTGGAATATATAAGGAGCGGGGCGGTAGAATTTGACATTTAACGAAACCTCCATAATTCTCCAAAATATCGAAGTCACGCAGAATAATCATGGGGTGCCCGACCGGACATAGCTTTGTTTTATTCACGAAAGGGTAAAGCGACGTGAAATCCAGGTAACGGATTCTTTCATTTTCACGGGCCTTGTGATATAATTTCAATAAGTTCGTCCTCCCTCCATAGAAGGCGTCACGTACTTGCAAGGGTTCTGTCAAGGTGGGGGTGCACGCTTCAAAGGCTAAATACATAGGGGTATTTGTGAGGCGCTTGTATTCGCATTCCCATATACATCGAATACGTCTGTTCGGAGCCTTCAACCTCTCCAAATGGGCCAGGTGCTCCTCGTACAATGCGTCCATGGTTTTGTTATTGTATGGAGAGGGTTGATCTCTGTTTTTGATACAGAGACACCCGTGGAAAACGCAGCCTAAGTATTCGATACACACCTCGATGTTATTTTCCATATACCAACCATCTTTATCAAATCGAATACCATGGAGGGAATCTCATCAAGGAATTCTTAACGGTCTTATAGATTTACTTCTACAACCATGTATCATGGCCTACCCCGACTTTAAGAAGGGCTATGTCGTTCATACAGATGCCTGTCAAGATGGCCTTGGCACAATATTGTATCAAAAGGACGATGATGGAAAGTTAAAGGTCATAGCCTACGGGTCAAGAACTCTAACGCCTTCTGAACAAAAGTACCATCTCCATAGCGGTAAACTTGAATTCCTCGCTTTAAAGTGGGCTGTGTCGGAAAAGTTTAGGGATTACTTATACTATGCCCCACATTTCACGGTCTTCACTGATAATAATCCTTTAACCTACATTTTGACGACAGCAAAACTTGACAGTACTAGACATCGCTGGCTTGTAGAACTCACAGATTTTCATTTTGACATAAAGTATAAACCAGGGATAAACAACAGAGCAGCGGGTGGTCTCTCTCGCATGCCACTGAACATCACCGATTACATGGAGGATTGCACGGAAATTATCTCAACGGAAATTATGGCCGCGATTGTCCAGGAGAAAAAAGCAGAAGTAAGTGACAATATAGCTTGGATTTCAGCATTATCGTCGGAGGCTGAAATACTAGATGATCTCCTAGAACCAATAAAGCTGTCACACAAGAAATTGACAATTCCTGAATTAAAGTCTGCTCAAGAACAAGATGAATTTATTAAGCCTGTTCTACGCTACATACAGCTCAACAAGAGACCCAAATCATCGGAACAGTCAACTGTAAATCCATTATTGAAGGAATTTAACAAATTCGAAATTAACGACGATGGACTTTTGATCAGAAAATGCGAATTAGTTGGGGGAACGACAAGGAAACAGCTTGTTTTGCCTCAGAAGTATAAATGTTTAATTCTGGAGGAGCTGCACAATAATATGGGTCATCTAGGATCAGAGAGAGTGGTAACGTTAGCTAGACAGAGATTCTTCTGGTCACATATGAAGGAGGAGATCGAAAACTACATAAGTAAACAGTGTAGCTGTGTCAAGGACAAGCCGCCAACACTACATAGTAGAGCTCCTATGGTTCCAGTAATCTCCACATCTCCACTCGATCTCATTTCAATAGACTTTCTACATCTGGAAAAGAGCAACGCTGGTCACGAATACATCTTAGTAGTGGTTGATCATTTCACCCGGTTCGCTCAGGCTTATCCGACCAGAAACAAAACAGCAAAAACGGCGGCCGAACGAGGTACGGTTTCCCAGCCAGGATTCTACATGATCAAGGAGAAGAGTTTGAAAATCGTCTATTTTTCAATCTTCCGAAACTCGCTGGCATAAAAAAATGTAGAACCACTGGTTACCATCCGATGGGAAATGGGAAGACAGAGCGATTCAATCGAAGTTTACTGTCAATGCTAAAGACACTACACTACCGAAAGATGCAAAGTCAAGATGGCATGAACACGTCAACAAAGTGGTACATGCGTACAATTGCACGCAGTATGACTGCACGGGATACGCACCTTATTATCTCATGTATGGTAGATCCCCACGGCTAGCAATTGATCTAATCTTTGACACTTCTGGTGAAGATCCTACATCTCTAACAGAATACTCAAAAAAATGGAAGCACCACATGAAAGAAGCCTATGAAGTAGCGGCAAGAAACTCCCAAAAACAAGCTTATAAACAGAAAGCTCAGTTTGATAAGAAAACCAGAAGTTCTGAACTTAAACCCGGTGATCACGTCCTACTTCGCAACCTTTCAGAGCGTGGGGGACCAGGCAAGTTACGATCACACTGGGAAGATGGGATTTACGTTGTAGTTGAACGAATGGGAGACGAGAGCCCAGTCTACAAGATTAAACTACCAGACAGTTCGGCTAAAACGAAAATATTGAGTGAGAGGAATATTGAGTGAGAGACCGGAACTTACAAAAAGAGCATCTTATCAAGAACTTTATTATCTGGATTTTCTATGTGAAAAGACTTTAAAAAGGAATACTGGCCAGGTTTCTTTAGAGTTATCCATAAACATTTGTTATATATGAGTGACCAGATAAGACTGTAGTAATATGATTATTTCCAGAAACTGGAAATTTCCCTGGTGGCAAAAAGACTGTGATTTAGATCTGAATGAACTGTATTATTATTATTACTTTTGTATAATTTGATGCCGATCATGATTCGTAATGTGAGGACTCCATTAATTTCAGGAGGGGAGTGTGTGAGGGTTATAGACAAAATAGGGACTATATGTACAATTGTAAACCGCCTAAATTTTTCATTTTTAAATTGTATTACATTCTGTTTTAATTCGTATAGTTTAACCAGTGGTCTGAAGCAAGATTTATATCATTAGTGGTTAAGGGGAGATAACAACCATTATTATCAGCTGGCTTTTGTAAGCTTATTTTTTATTGGTTAAAAATACCATTTTTCGATGATAATTATTGGCTGAAAGATTGTTGTTTTCCCGCCGCCATTAAAAAAATAAACTTGTAGATTATCTCAACATTTTCTCCTTCTTTCTGCAGGTAAATATTAGTAATCATAATGTCAAAGTTATGTTAATTTGTGCATAAGATATCCAAGAATAAGTTGACAATTGTCCGTATTCAGGCATTGTCCCGTTTTTGTGCATTTTTCATTTCAAGTGACAATTGTGTTCGAGTGATCGAAAACGCATGGTCGGTAGGAATATGTGACGTCAGTGCGTGGTTCTTGGGAATGGAATTGCACATGTTTGTTAAAGTATCATTATTGTCAGTTATTTCCTATTCCATTTTAGTCCTAAAAGAAACAATACCCAATTATGTTATATTGAGTACCCATGTCAATAATTCATTGTTGTGCTCGATTTGTCAATATTATTCATTCCATTATTTGCTCATTGGAAATGGAATCAATCAAATCATATTTGTTCATCCATTGCCTCAATTGTGTTTAGACTCTAGACATTAGACCTTGAACAGAACGTTAAGGAGTAAGATCTTCTGTGCGTATGTCATAGTTAGATTGTGTCAATCATTGGTCTCATTTTATATCCATATTGCGCATAACATCCATGAGTGATATTCATTTTATTGTTCTTTATAAATTACAATTGTTCAAATTGTTGTATTGTTGTTTTCCCGCCGCCATTAATAAAATAAACTTGTAAGTTGTAGATTAACTCAACATTTTCTCCTTCTTTCTGCAGAAATCTGTCGCCTAAAGACCACGGCAAGGCTTACATATAAGCCCTATTATTTCATTCCATTCAGCGTCGGTGTAGTTTTCAAACGGGTCCATCTTACAAGAAAATAGATAATTTTGTTTTTTAATTACTAATCGTGTCTGCGCCAGTAAGTATTATTATTATTAAACATACATTATGCAAGAACATTATGTTAACATGATCCCGAAGTGTATATATTATTGTTAAAAAACAATTTAAAATTACCCTCCCCCCCACCTTCTGACCAGTGTCTTTGTCCCGTAAAGGGTCGTTAATCCTTTAGTTCCAGTCGATAGAGTAACTACAATGACTGGCGGTAAACCTCACGACCTGAAAGGTGGTATAATTATGGGGACGCGTAGTGGTGTCACTCTGTCCTTAAGGTAATCACCTCAAATAGTGCTGGTTGACTGATTTAACACAGTACTTCTTTATAAAACCGGCGTCCGTTTATAACCTATGCAGGGGGGTTGGGATGGCCTAGTGGTCTAGAGTGTCACGCTTCGACCTCTAGTTGGCCGGTCACCTCTGGCTTGCGGCTGTGGTTTCGATCCCAGGTGTGAGCGTATGTGGCTTGGAGATAGGGGCGCCTTCTCAACCTCGTGGGTTTACTCCGGGTACTCCGGTTTCCTCCCACAGCAAAGACCCCTGCGCGTGCGCTAAGATCATTAAAATGAACTTGTCTGCGATATCACCTTCGGTGGAAGCGGACGTTAAACGCTAAGAACAACAACAACACAACCTATGTCGCGACAGTCCTCGCAATCGTTTTTCTAAACCTGTAGAAAAATGGCTGATACCCAACGACATTTTTTTTAAAACCCCACATTACATCCACTGTTCAGTTTTAATGTATTTCATTTTTAAAAAGAAAATTTTAAAAACAGTTCTCGACCCCTCAATTTGCAGTTGGTCATAAAATTATGCTATACCCTTTAAAAACAGCCGTACTTATGAAAATTGTCACTTCGACTTGTGACTAAAAAGAATACGACACCAAAACACAAAGACTTGACAAAATCCAAACACCTGAAGCCTATACAAAAAAGACAAATAATTTAAAATGTAAGTTTTGTTTTATTTTTTTTTTATTATTTTTTTTTTTTTACTTTTTTCAAAATTATGATTCAAAACCTACTTTTAAAAAATATGTAATCGTTATTTCTATTTTAAGTTACGGGGTACGGGTAGGGTCTAGACTGAAAGCATGTGGGTGGGTGTGGGGGTTGGGGAGATGAGGGGTGGGGGGCCTTACCCCCTACATAATTTGAAGCTTTTAAAGAGGCATAACATTGTATGAGTACGGTATGATTTGACGATATATTCGGTCTAAAAAACATTTTCAAACTATTTAATTTATCATAATTTGGCTATAATGCATCTTGTATGGATTAACAGCGATACGCGCAACTGTCGTTGGATACCGTTGTTGAATTCGTTGCATAAACAAGATTTTTGACAGTGATGTGGGCCGAACCCTTGGCAAGACAGTTGCCTAGTCGTCCGGATAGGCCGAAAACAATGCAGAACCCCACGTACACAGTCATGTACGCGTAAAAGATCGATATAAGCGTTAACCCTTGACACCACACCCTGTGGCCTAAATATTTTACGGTGAAAATATCTTTAATATTATATTTTTGTCTTTTTTTTAAGGTATGCAATTTCTGATGTTAGAAATTTTATACTGTGCACCATTGCCCTGATTACGACAACATTGGCACCATATACCAATTCCTTGGGCACTCCTGACCTGGTAATGCAGTTACGGGATATTTTGACGGACGCGGACGCTTTGCTGTCTACCCACAACCCATTCATCCCGACTAGACCAGCCACGCCTAGCCAGGAAAAAGAAACGTAAGTTTTTAACTATTTGTATGGTGTTTCGGAAGAAAGGAGGGGGGGGGGCTCGTCACTACCGTTGCAATGCGGGGCTTGTCTGTATCTGGTTGCCCATTCAAGGGTGTTCAGTCAAGCAGACTGTACTTTACAGGTCACGTGTATTTGTGGTTTCTAAGTATCGATTCTTGAACGTGGTTTTGTTTTGAACGACACCCATATAGCCTATGGCATTAATTTAGGTATAGGAAACAAACAGCGAGGCTGTTAAACGTCTCACTTCATTTCACCTCCCGCCATTTGAAGATGCTCTCGTGTATACCCCCCCCCCCCCCAAAAAAAAACCTCGCAGTCAATACCTAAATGAAATGAAATAGGTGGGGGGGGGGTTAAAATCCTACTGTTCTACTCCTAACGTGTGCTAATGAAGGGCAGGGCATAAGCCAGACAGTGTGCTATGAGTGAAATTTTCCCGGGTAGCGCTACTACTGCCTACTCTTATATCGATTTCCGACGGCCAAGGGACCTTTTACGTCCACGACAATGTGTACACACGGTACCTCAGTTTTTCGTCCCATCCGAACGCCTAGACTGCTGTCCTTGTCAGGACCTCCGACCTGAATCACGGCCAATGGGGAAACCCCGCCAGAAATCCGGGTGAACTTTCTCAGCCAATGCAGGGATCGAACACCCGACCTCTAGGCTAGCGAACCCGAGACTGTAATCAATGCTATTCTTATAATATTAATATTGCTTTATTTAACTGATACCTATTTGTTTTGTTCTTTTCTGCAGATTGTTAGCATACACTGACTATATATTGGCACGCTTGAGGTTGGTGGCAGACACGAATCCGGGGTTCAAGAAGCCAATGGACATTCTAATGCAAATGAAAAATAAAAAAAAATATTGAAAAAAAAAACATTGTTAGCTTCTTAGCCTTGTCACTAATTGAAGGATATAGAGGAATGAAATGGTGGGGGAGGGGGTGTGACGTTGGGGTGAAGGGGTATGTGGGGGGGGGGGGGTAACTGAGTGGAAGGGGGGGGGTATAAGTAACCAACCCCGGATAAACAATCGCAATCCAATCAATGGTCAATCTTAACATTAGCCCTTAACGCTAGACCACGCACAACCTGACCTCAACACGAACCCCGACGCGGCTGTCTATAAAGGGGCAACCCCACCCCACTCTCCCACAATAATCAGGTACTACCTGCGACACTAGTTCTTATTATAATACATTAATTTATTGTCATGTTGTAACCTTTACTTGAAGAATAAATTAATAAATAAATAAATACTTGCAAGCCACAATTGAATACAACCCGTGCCTCATTTTGCGCTACTGTTTCGAAATCGGTAAAGTAAAGATGCTTGTTGGATTCAGATTCAAACCAATGTTACGGGTACGCACAGATAACACTTGTTATTTTATGTTCAGTAGTGGAATACCGCGTTTTATCAGTGAAATAAAAGTGTTATTCCACTGGCTAGCAGTAGTCCATGTTGTTTTTACCTAAAATAATTGTAAAATCATAAAATAAATAGAACATTTGTCGTTTTGTCGCGAATAACATATTTTATTTCATCTCATGCTACGCATTCGTGAAAATATAAGTTTTCTTGCTTCTCGATGAAATAAAATATGTTAATCACTCTAAAACGACAAATATCCTCTATATATAATTGTCCGTGGGTTTCCTGGTGTTTATTCGTTAACAATACAAGTGGCTTGTCTGGTACAAAAGATGTGGGCACATATTAAATGGTGTCATTCTGCACACAGAGATCCATCTACTTCTTACTTTGAGAATAGATCTCTGCACTAAATGGCCGCCATATCCAAAAATTAGTATACTGTTTTGTAATGCGGTTCTACTCCGGTTCACATCTGTAATACACAAAAAGACTAATTAAACTTTTTCAATTTTATTACATGAAAGCCGAATATATACTTCTCAAAATTCTGAAATATACTTAGTGTTTTCGACTAAAGTCTTTGATTTATGACTTAAAATGTCGGTCAACTAGCGTAGTGCCTGTTCTCAAGGGGAGCTAAATATAGACAGACAGCGTATGTTTAGTACGAGGGCGATCTTTGGGCAGTAGAGAAAGAAACCAGAGATTGCAAAGAAAACACACAAAGTTATGCAGGCAACCAAAGTCGGGTCAAAACAAGGACTTTTATGGGGACTTTCGTTAAATTTACAGACAGTTTCTCTAAACAGATGTTTATCTTTCCTGTGATAAAAGTTATATTTCTGAGATTAATACAGCTTTAATGCAATTTCAATTTACCGGAATTTAACTTTTCTATAAGAAGGTCCCTTTTTTAGGGAATACAGTGTGGATTTGAAAGTACACGAGCTGACCTCAGATATTTTTATCCCATGAGGACTATCTACAATTAAAGTAAAGTCTTTGAAATATGTTGTTAAAAGAGGACATCCTGTTCTGAATGTAATAAGATGTCTGACAGCTATTTCCTGGTGAGCAAATAAAACTACTCTGCTAATGATATATCATATTCCTGAAGCAATGGCCCGAGAAATCCCTCTAGACATTGCTGGATTGGCTTTTGATACTTGAGCTTTTGAGAGAGTGTGTGTGTGTGTCTATTGTTCCTTGAATCAAATCTCTCCTAAGTACAAAATGAAATGAAATGGGGTTTAACGTCCTACTTTTCTGCTCCTATACTGGGCTAATGAAGACGGGCATACGCCATACAGTGTGCTATGAGGGAAATTTTGCCCGGGCAGCGGCACTATCGCCTACTCTTATATCGAATTCCAACTGCCAAGGGATCTTTTATGTGCATTCCAATGTATACACGGGACCTCCCAAGTACAGCAACATGGCAGCTCTTTGTTTAATCTGGAGTCTTCCCTAAAACTTTGGACCGTGATTTAAGGTATTAAAAACGGTAAAAGTATTGTTCGTCTCCAAACGGTATTGTTTACATTGTTTTCGATTTGATAGCGTCGTTTGTCACGCAGTTAGTTTTTCTGCAATATTCTGCTTATGCACTGGTTAATTCGGCATAATAAAATCGTGAGTGATGACGTAACGTTATGTAAACATATTTGGTCCAATTGGGAGCTCTGTTTAAAGCGTAATGATATTGTTCCGCAGTTAGCTATTGGTTGTTAATCGGACTATTGACCAGTCATAATTTGGAACAGAATTTTTCTTCCTTTACAGCAGTGTTAAGTGGGAATTAGGTCTAATCAAACGACATATTGCGAGAAGTATGATGATATATATCTCCATGTGACTATGGCTGTGTTGCTTAATATCAAGCAATAAAGATAGCAACACAAGCTTCATTGAGAACAAAAAGGGAAATTCTATCTGAGGAAGTAGGTAAAATGCCATTCGAATTGAGGGCAGCGAACTGACATTGAGATAATAGGCTAAGATACAATATCTTGGAAACAGGTGTCCAGCATTTAAGTGTACAAAATCACCAACGAAATTTTTAAAAAGAAATGCTAAATCGGAAACGCTAATGATATATCAAAAGACCTCAGATTAAATCACTATCAAATTATTGACAGAATATTCTCTTATCATTTATTAAATGAAACTATGATATAAAGGAATGTTAAGAAGAAAGAAAATCCGCAATACGCTCAAATGCTCTCGAGGGGATTCTTGTACGAAAAATTTTCATCTCATGAAAATATACACAGATGTTCCGTCTCTAGCAGAATTAAAGGCAATACCGCAGCTCTTGACTGGCTTTTATCATCCACCATTCAAAAGAAATGAAATGAAATGGGGTATAACGTCCTACTGTTCTGCTCCGGACTGGGCTAATGAAGACGGGCATACGCCATACTCTTATATCGAATTCCAACTGTCAAGGGATCTTTTACGTGCACGCCAATGTATACACGGGGCCTCGGTTTTTTTGTCCCATCCGAACGACTAGACAGTTGTCCTTGTCAGGTCCTCATTCCTGCATCACTGACAAGGGGAACCACGCCGGAATATTTGGATGAACTTCCTAGGCCAATGCAGTGTCTCACCCACTTAGCCCACCCACCCACTGAAAAGTGTACCAATTTTTACGTATATGGTATTAATGCATACATATCTGGTATCATCAGAATGTAAGTCTGCCGGGTATCTGGTGGCGGGTGGGGCTGTGAGGGATGTGATTCAGTGGACATGAATCCTTGAGCTAGATTAGCTCAAACGTGTACCACATGTGTAATGACGCGCCGTCATCGGACTAAAACTAGATGTGGGCGAACTGTCCGTAAGCCGCTTAGGTTCGACCAGTAATATGGCTGCCTGCTTGACTTTTCTAGCCAATCGCTGTTCATTTCGTTCTCCCTCCATTTTTTATAAAACCATGCTTGTTTTTATTGTGTTGACATGATTGTATTGGCAATTTTGACCTTAATTTCACTGTGGTGAATTCTTTAAATCTATAGGCATCATAGGTAAGAGTACTGTATTTTATTATGTATATTGTGATGTTAATTAGTGATTGTTCTCACGTTTATGTACGATTTTAGATTGTAAATTACTGGTAATAGTTTGTTTAGAGCAACGGTGCCATTCTTCATGTCATTTGAAAATGTCCATTATTATTCATTTCAGATTGAAACCTCTTACACCAACACCACCATTTATATTGTTAACTTACCTGTACCTACCTGTCGATACGAATCTTCATAATTTACTGCATGTTGTGCATCCTAATTACCGTCGTTGTCTTGAACGTTGTTATCGTCGCCATCGTCGTTTGCCAGTAGAACTTTATTGGGATTTGTGACATTTTATTGTACAAGTAGTCATTAGAAACATTGAATTGGGAGTGTATTGTTGCAGTCTTTGTAGCTGTTGATTGACAATAATTAAATTTGCCATTATAGTCTATAACATTTGTTTGTGAATTTGTGAATTCATTCGGGTCTGCTGTTAAGAACCTGGTCAATTCTTAATCGCAGATTTATTTCAATCATAAGTCATTTATGTTATCAGTTACAGTGTGCTGTGAATTGTAAATCGTCAGTAGTATGGATCAACCAGTCTGTGGAGCAATGGAACAGAATCTTGCTGAACGAACTGTAGATTCAATATTGAAAAAGTACTCTGAAGAGCAGATTATTTAAGAACTTTGTGATTTGAACTTGAAGGTAGTGTCGTCCTCCAGAGCCAATTACAATACGTTACGCCAATACCTATGTGATATTATCCTAAAGCACCCTGACCCTGATCAGGAACTAAGGAGAATAAAGGCAAGGCTTTTGAGTGAAGAGGTCAGGGCAACATCTGAGGCAGACAGACAGTCTTTAAACCCCCAGGACCCACCCCTTCGACATGCAACTCCTATAGAGGAAGAAGAGCCAGGCAAAGAACAGCTTGAGGAAGATCATCAATTAAAATTAAATCCAGATTTATCTCCGGAATTTAAGCAAATGATATCCTGCATAGAGCAACTGAGGGAAGAACAAAGCAGACAAAGAGAAGACATGATGGAACTACTGAAATCAGTGTCGGCGCAACAAAGTAGATCTCATCAAAGTTCTCCACCTTCATCCAGACATGAGTCTGACATTTCTATGGACCCTCAAGTTATGAACAATATGTAAGCAACGCCCATGCAGCTTTAAAGCGTCTTGAAAAGGAGCTGCAGGAAGATTCCATAGAATCAAATCTAGACTTGGCAGATAAAAAGGCCCAAGTTAACGTTGAAAAGCTGATTACATTTGTTGAACAGTGTATCTTCCCACAAGATTACTCCATGAAGAGAGAACGACAGTTACAACAGACTAGCATATTGGAAAAGGACTTTGACGAGGCTCATCGGCAAGCAAAATTAAGGATTCGCTCCTTACAGAAGGAAGAAGAACAAAGAAAACGTCAATCCTTTTTACCATCGTCCATCAAGGTTCCCTCCTTTTATGGGGATGTACTAGACTTTGCTTCGTGGATATCTGAATTTGATCAACGTGCACAACCAAGGCAAATTGAAAGCCCTTAAAGAGTCACTGAAAGGAACTGCTGCTTCCACATTGACAAACTTTGATATTATTGGTAAAAACTATACCACTGCCTACAACCTTGTACGGAAACGTTTTGGGAGGCCTCGGCTACTTATTCACCATGAAGTTGAGTCAATAGTCAAAATACCAGAACTAAAGGACGATGCCACATCATATCGCAAATGTCTTGAACAAATGGAGACCAGATCCATGAACCTATCAACCCTAAAGTCCGACATAGAGACAGTGTTGGTTGGACTGGTGGTCCCCAAATTCACCAGGACTTTAAGGATGTCATGGGAAAGACATTTGAAATCTCATGTAAATGATGACGCCTGTGCTTCCATGAGAGACCTGCTTGATTTCCTACAGGTTGAAACAGAACTACTTGAAGCATCTTCTAGCGTCGACAAATTACCACTAAGGCAGAGCAATGAAAAGGCACAAAAAAAACAGAACAGCAAGCGACACATGGGATCTGCTCAGTCTCTTGCCATCACGTCTAAAAAGAAAGCCAGCACCCCGAATGCAGTGCCTTTACCGGGATGTTCTTTCTGTACACAGGCTCATGCTCTGGACATTTGTAGCCAGTTTTCTTCGTTGGATCAAAAAGATCGACTAATTCATGTGTTCACAGCCCGTATATGCCGTTCCTGCCTAGAACCATTTAGGGGACCTAAACACAGTTGTGGAAAAACATGTCCTATCTGTTCGCAACGACACCATGAATTATTACATGATGGGTACCTGTCTACTTCAAGCAGAGGTCTTCCTGCCAAACAACCAACGCCAAGATCGAATCTCACGTCATCAAACCAAGTATCCTTACCTTCAGTTTTAGTAGCAAGTCCTACTTCTCAGGATGATGCTCGTGCAGCTCTCCCTGTTCTGCAAGCAAAGATTACCTACAAAGGTAAAACGTCTATCGTCAATATTGGCATGGTTAGCTTTTCAGAAAAGAGTTTTATCACCAAGGATATAGTGGAGACATTACATCTTCCGGTTGCTAAAATGTCTCCATTAGTGGTGGCAGGATTTGGTTGTTTGAAGACTGAACTTCACGAGGCAACCACATTCGACCTTATGCCATTGCAAGAACTTCAATCTTCCTCCTTCAAGACACCTATTCATGTTGACGCTATCATACGGGGTGGTGAAATCTGTGATCCTGTAACTCCTGTACATCTCCATCCTGATTTGGCTACGGTTTGTGAACAGTATCCCCTAGCACGTGCACCTCTAGATCAGTCTGTATGTATTCATGTTCTACTTGGAGCATGTCATGTTGTCTCCAGTATGAGGGTTGTGGCACACTTAGACAAGGATGGCCCTTGTATTTTGTCAACGCCCTTTGGCTATACCATTGGTGGTTCATACAGAAGTACAACTTCACTGAGAACAAATCAAGTAAATTCCTGTTTAATATTAACGCCCGAGATTCGAATCCTGGATGCAGAAGATGCTGGAAATGATCCTACTAGTTCGGCCAAGAAAGAAGGCAATATACACCTAGAAGAGGACACCATTAATTTGGATAAGCAGTTAGAGAGACATATGACTTTGGAATCTTGGGCACTAGGAACTCAAGAATGTACCACCTCAAATGAAGATGAGATAGCTATTCAGAAATTCAAGGAAAGCGTGTTTTTTGATCATCGGAGTGGACATTATGAGGTAGCCTTACCTTTTAGAGAAGAATCATTACCTCTGAAAGATAACAAGGATGTAGTCCTGAAAATAATGTTGAGGACCGAACGCCAATTGTTGAGATCACCAGACAAAATGAAAATGTACAATGAGGCTATGGATGACTATGTCAAAAGAGGCTTTGCTAAGGAATTATCAGAAGATGAAGTTAAATGGGCTCTTAACCAGGAACACGTATTCTTGCCTCATCACCCTGTTATAAAGGACTCTGTTTCCACAGCGCTTCGTGTTGTTTTCAACGCTTTACATAAAGCAAGCCCTGAAGACCCCTCTAAAGCACTATTACCTGGCCCAAAGCTCCAACCAGATCTATGTCAGATCCTTCTTCGATTCAGAATAAACCGCTTTGCTGTGGCAGGTGATGTTACTAAGATGTTTTGTATTACCAGTCTCGCCCCTGCTCATTGGAGGTATCAGCTTTATCTTTGGAGAGGAGGCGATACAACAGTTTCACCAAAGATATATGCAATGGTTACTTTAATGTTTGGAGTAACCTCTTCACCTTATCTTGCTATACAAACAATGAGACATCATCTAGATAAGTATTCTCAGAGTTATCCGGATGAAGTGAATGAGATCGTGAATGAGATCAGAGAAAATATGTACGTAGATGATTTTCTCTTTGGTGGTTCTGACGAGGATCAAGTACAGGAAATCTGCCATACTTCTATCAAGATCCCGTCGGAAGGTGGATGGCAATTACGGAAGTTCTCATCCAATTCTCAACATGTGTTAGAATCCCTTTCACCAGAGCAGCGAATGACCAATTCTCTAATTAGTTTTGACGATGAAGAGAAATTAGAGGCTGGAATCTCAACAACTTTAGGACTGGTATGGGACACTAGAAGGGACACCTTTGGAATCAAAGTGATGGAAACTTTATTGAAGCCAGCCAAAAAGGTCACCAAGCGAGTAATTGTCAGTCGCTTTTCTTCAATATTCGATGTTTTTGGTTTCGTTGGACCTTTCACCCTTCAGATGAAGATAATTGTCCAGAAACTATGGAAACAAAAATACGATTGGGACGAACCAGTGCCTAAAGGAATTGAATCTGAATATGGGAAAGCGAACTTCACAAGTTGAACAAGATTTGGATACCAAGATGGACGCACCTCGATCCTGCTATCCTTGAAAGTCAGCTGTGTGGGTTTGCTGACGCTTCTTCGTATGCCCTTGGCGGGGTAGTATTTTTGCGTGTTGTTGACACCACTGGAGGAATTCGTATTACTTTCCTCATGGCGAAGAGCAAGGTTGCACCTTTAAAAGCTGTGACAATTGCCAGATTGGAATTAGTGGCAGCCCTCCTACTTTCTAAGATGATCACCTTTATCAAGGAAGCTTTCACTCCTGTAAATCCTGATGTTCATTTGTGGACAGACAGCTCCATAGTAATATCTTGGCTTTCAAGACCCAGTTACGACTGGAAGACGTATGTTCGTAATAGAGTCCAAAAAATCCAAGAACTGATGTAATACAATATCATTTGAGACCTAAAATTTAATATTGTATTTGAATCTATGTCAGTATTTTATATTTTGTTCATTCTTTCCTTATTTTTGACATTCTAATAGACAGATTAATTACAAGTTTAATCTAATGTAACAGCTGATAGGTGGTACTCACTTGTATGCTCGGAGTACCTATATGAGATAAGATTTAAGCACAACAGGTATTGACACCTATTGTTTAAAGTTAGAATGGGTGACCATTAATAATTAGTTTCATTGTTAATTACCTGCGTTGTATAAACTTCTAAATTCCGCACGCCTTTTATCTGTATCAGTCGTAGACTTAAGACATAATATTATGTAAGACGTGATAGCTTGTACAATCGTGTATCAGTCAGAATCCATGACAGGTGTTAACATTGTTGCTTTAGAGCTTAGAGGTGCGAATTCTAGTAATTAGTTTATGTTGGATTATCTTACTGTCAATCAAACTCAATGTGACTACGAGTTAGCCAATCAGATTAATTGTTTATGTAACCTGTAAACCAATCAGGATTCAGGCGGCAGAGATGACACTACGTTATTTAAGATTAGTTTTGAGAGTCAAAGGGCAGTTGGGTTTTCTGTGACCTAGGGAGAACATCTTTAGTTAGATATCTCCTGATCCAACCACCATATGTATATATATTATGCAGTAATAAAACATCTGTTTAATAAAAAGAGTATGTGTTATGTTACATACTCTTGATGAATTTCAACAAAACAAATTTTTCTGGTAAGTCAAATAAATTTTAAAGTGTTTCTAACGACAGTAAGTAGTAAGAAGCCTTTAATTTCATAATCACGTGGATCACGTGACTTTTGAGCATATAAAGATGAAAAAAACCTGAAAAACACGTGCAAACACAAACTCGTGAGGTCAATCGATGCAAATTTGCTTAAACTGAACACGCACACGTAACTTGAACTGGAAAAACAAATTAAAATTGTTATTTTCATCTTTGTTAGAAAATCCCGCGCCTTTCGAAGGTAGAACGTCTACGTGCTATAGGTAGGCGCTATGCTGGTCAGTCTGTGGTCACTGTTGCAAGAGCCTTTAATTGTTCACGCCAGACAATAATTAATCTTAGACTGAGAGTGCTTCAAACTGGAACTATTGCCGACCGCCCAAGGGCGGAAGCGCCACGTGTGACGTCACTCCAGGAAGATCAAGCAATACGATTACGTCATCTTAGAAAAAGATTTGTCACTGCAACCTCCACAAGTAGAGAGATGTTTGGTGGAAGGGTAACGGCACAAACTGTTCGAAATCGCTTGCAGGCTGCTGGTCTTCGAGCTCGGATGCCCTATAATGGACCAATATCGACACCTCTTCATCGCCGCAACCGACTTGTGTGGGCCACAAGACACATAAGATTTACTCAAAGACAGTGGAATTCGGTTGTCTTTAGTGAAGAATCTCGATTTACTTTGAGATTTCCCGATGGCAGGGCCCGACTGTACCGCAGACGAGGTGAACGTTACGCTCAAGTATGCGTCAGAGAAGTTGACTGATTTGGTGGCGGCAACGTCATGGTTTGGGGTTCTTTTTGTGCACATGGACGTTCTCCTCTTGTTGTGGTCCAAGGGAACTTAAATGCTGTCCAGTACAGGGATCAGATTTTGCAACATGTTCTTCTTCCGTTTATGCAGAGACATGGGCCTGGACTAACGTTTAAACAAGACAATGCTCGACCCCATACAGCAATCGCTACCCAGAATATTTTAAGAAATGCCTTTGTCCAAGTCCTGGATTGGCCGTCGCTTAGCCCCGACCTTAATCCTATTGAACACATCTGAGACGAACTGGGTCGACGTATTCGTCAGCAAGTGAATCCACCACTGACGTTGCAGGACCTTCAACATGCTCTTGCTGAGCAGTGGCGACGTCTTCCTCGGGTAGTGTTTACTAATGTTCTGAGATCCATGAGAAGACGTTGTGTGGCAGTACGAGACGTTACTAAACACTTTATTCCGATTGTTCTCCAAGTCTGTGAATTTCATTTTGGGGGGTACTGGGACATCACGAACGTTATCAATGTCAAGGACTTTCGGCGAGACGTATTCTTGCTTTCTGTTGATGTCAAGGTCGTCTGTGCACAACGTAACACTAATATTAAAAATCTAGTCCCAAGAATCCCGAGTGTCAAGTTTTTAATTTGGCTGAATATATATTCTCGTATATAACGGAAACTATACCAACATCGTTATCAGTAGTATCCTGTTAACTATAGTGTATGACTGTATCTGCAGTGAGTACGAGGTCACTCTTTCACACTTGAGTTTAAAATTTTAAGTCTAGAACCGAGATTTATATAATCTGGATATTATAGAAATGTCTTGTTATATAGAGGATTTTATTGGCAGTTCCCTTGTGTCCTATATAAATTGAACATAAAATACCAAACGGCAAATAAACTGCAAATGAATTCTCCTGGTTCATTATTCATTCTTTCATTTAAACATTTCTATTTTTCTTATGTTTCTATTAATCCTGCGTTAATTAGACGTTAAGCTACTTATTTAATGACTGATCGATGACAGCTGACACATTAATGAGTTTAATTACTATCTTATTGTTTATTTTATTGCAATGTCTTGTATAGTTTAATCTCTCCTCTTTAATTGTTATTATTACCCTTGGTGTATATTATTAATTCCTAAGATACCATTTTATTATAAATACCGATTTGTACATTGACAAAACATTCTAGGTTTCATCCCGTTTCCAGGACAGTTACTCTGCTTGTCGGACGTGCTGTTCTCCGTATATGATGTTAAATGTTTTCCGGTAATAAATATACTATTCAAAAAAAGTAGGGGATATTTGATTTTGGGGGCATAATACTAAAATATGCAAATGACTACGAAAAAAGTCACTATAGAACCTAACAGAAGAAACATTTCCAGTTACATGTGACGCCCAAACGCACCAATAGCTACCGCATGGAATGCAGGTGATGCTTGGGATCATCATGGGGGTCCAACCCAAGATTTGCACGACTCTGACTTTGAATGTTAGTCATTGTGGCATTGAGTTCCAGGGTGGAAACATCAGTTTAATTGTTTTAGTGACCAGAAAACAAATTTTGATATGCGTCGGCTTACCCAAAATGAAAGGTTACGTGCCCTTGGCATGATACAGATCGGCACAACACAGGCGGTTGTGGCGCGGACGATGAATGTTTCTCAGTCTGTCATAAGCAGGCTATGGTCCAGATACTGTGATACACAATCTGTACAGGACAGACCACGCTCAGGTCGACCAAGGGCGACAACTCAAGCCCAGGATCGATTTATCCGTACCTTGGCCTTGAGAAATCGTGTCATCACAGCAAATCAGATCAGCGCTCGTCTTCAAACAGACACTGGTGTGAGAGTGAGTGGCCAGACGATTCGGAATCGACTGCATAGGGGTCACCTTCGCGCCCGACGTCCTCGCGTGATCCCTTGTTTGAGAGATCATCACATTCAGGCAAGACGTCGTTGGTGTAGGGATCGTCAACACTGGGATAATCGACGCTGGAGCAATGTGATGTTTTCAGATGAGTCAAGGTTCACTGTTGATTTTTTGGACAAACGTAGGAGGGTGTGGCGTCGTCGAAACGAGCACTTCCAAGACGTTAACGTCATCAGACATGATCGATTTGGGGGTGGTTCTGTTATGGTGTGGGGAGGCATCACTGTTGCTGGAAGAACGGCTTTACATGTTGTTGCAGGGCGTGTTACAGGCCAGTACTACCGGGACAACATCTTGGCAGTCCATGTTGTGCCGTTCGCACGACGTCATGGCCGCCGTTTCATCTTCCAGGATGACAACGCAAGATGTCACAGGGCCAGGATCGTTACAGGTTACCTCCAACAACAGAACATCACCACATTACCTTGGCCAGCACTGAGTCCCGACCTCTCCCCCATCGAGCATGCCTGGGACATGCTTGAACAGAGGTTACGTCAACGTCAACAACGTCCTGCCAATGTCCAAGAACTTGCTGCTGCGTTGCAACAGGAATGGGACAATCTGGACCAAAATGACCTTAGACGTCTCATTAGGAGTATGCCACGTCGGATCAATGCTTGTTTGGCAAGCAGAGGAGGATTTACCCGTTACTAACTTGGTTGTGATGCTGTGGTAACTTTGCTGTTTGACCCCGGGTATCATTTTACCCTTATAATGGTCAGTCTGTGCCTTACTTAGTCTAACGATCATTTGGAATAAATCGATGAATGTGAACTTCATTTCATTTTGTCATTTGTTTCTTCGTCAGTTTCATTAGGTGACTTTAATAACACTTAAAAATCAAATACCCCCTACTTTTTTTGAATAGTATAGTCTCAAGGATAGTTCCAGTCTTTAGTTATTATCGAAGATTTACACTGTTACACTGGTAGGACATCCAATGTTTATAATTTTACTCTATGGTGCTAAAACCAAACGGAGTCTCACCACTCTGTTCTCTTTTGTTTTGCGAACAGTTTATTTTGACCGGAATCAACCGTCCATAACCATAATGAAGATAGTTGAAAACTACAGGGTTGTTCGAGACGGAGTCAAACCTTATTTCACAGTCCATGTAGTAATAAAATCTTCAGTATCGGAAACCAACCTTTATGCGTCTTAGAAATGCACCTTTTCCCAGATGAATTTTTATTCAAAAACAAAACAAGATTTTTCTCAGTGTCAACCGAAATTTTGTCCCCATAGCACAGCAAATACAGAAATTAAAAGTACAGGTAATAAATAAAACCTGGATTAATATTGTATCGAGAATGTTTAGGTAACTCGACAGGAAATGATACCTTTGTGAATTATTCACAAGAATCAGGAATACTAGTAATATAGTATGTGTTATTTCAAATATGAGAAATGCTATCAATATGGCAATTAACAATAAAGTTGTTTGACGTGATTTATTTTGCCGACTACTGTGTTGTTGACTCATGGCTTCTCTCAACTTTGCTGCGGATTTGATGGTATAAACCATTTTACACGTAATCAACAACATGCCAACACAAGGAATAATTTGAACAAAAGTAGTCTGTAGGATATTTCGATTATAATGATAATTTAGCCACAGGTCCATCACTTCTATAAAACATGACAAAACATTATCCTTGTCTGCTTCGTTCTACAACACCACGGGGGTTATTTTGATCATAAAAAGGTCAGACACAAACAAAAAAGGAGAAATAACAAAAATAATAGTAACAACTCCAAAAACATTCTTATAGCGACACCAAAGTTTAGCTTTGATTGGATGGCAAACTGAAATGTAGCGAAGGACACCCAGATATAGCGTTAACCAGACTGAACACGTATTCAACGTCCGAAAAACAGTTATAAATGGCATACTAAAATACACACACCAGTGGTAAGGCGTGTAGCTCTTAAAATAGGGAACACAAATATACAGGGATACTGGTAAAGAAAACAGGGCCCGTAATAAATCAGCTATAGCGATGGCCGACAACACTGATGACGTCACAGATCGCATTTCCTTCCTCTGTAAAACAATTAGAAATAAAACATTTAATATAATCACTGTTATACAGATAATTGCATTTAGAGGACCCTCAAGTATCCAAAATGTTAAATTATATTTCGGGAGCACCCAGAAGTATTCGGCTTGCCCCGTGTCGTCAAGTCCACCATTCAAAGTTGTATTTTCCATAGTTGTATTTTCCATGGCTGAAATAACGTCGAATCTCTGAATGGAATATCAGTCCCAAAATGGTTCAGTTCTTTACAGTATTTACCTAAATACATGAGCTTAAATAATCACAACATTCGGCATCCTCTAATCTGCATACGAGTGTTTTGCAGGGTTACTTGACAGAGAGAGATACACGAAATTAGCCAATCAAGTGTGAATTATATACATGTACATTATGGAAGGGTAAGACTGCCAATATTAAATACTCTGCTAAAATGCATTTCCCAGTTGCAAAACTTTTCTGTCGAGTTGTGATCGAGGCGACAAACAGACAGCGCGAATAGCTTGGTATGGTGTTCTTCCCGCGTTGGCCTTGAAAAAAGCGACGCGCGACGCCGATAACGGGAAGGCGATGACAACAAACGATTACACTTTGCTGACAAGAGGAAGAATAACGCTCTATAAATGACATTACTATCGTTTTATTCTTATATTGTTAATTATTACATCAACACGTGATCTCGACTAGTGATTAGACGTAATTCCATATATACTCTTCAAAAAAGTAGGGGATATTTAGAAACAATACAAAACTGCGGAAATGCACTGCTGTTTTTATTAGAGGTAACTAGTGTATGTTAATAACAGGCCAATTGCCAACACATGAACATAAACAGTTCATATGGGCGGCTTATCTGACGGCCCCATTTCACTCGCAAAGAGATACACTGTCAAACGTGAAAATGGACCTTTTGTCTTAATAATGAGTAATTGCTCCACCAATCCTTAGACATTCAACATTTCGTCGTGGCATGCTCCTAATCAACCGTCCAATCACGATTTGGGGCAATCTGACCCACTCCTCTTGCAGTGCCACTGCCAATTCTTGCAGTGTTGTCGGTTGACGTTGACGTCTACGAACACGTCTTCCGATCATGTTCCAGAATGTTCTATAGGGGAAAGGTCAGGACTCATGGCTGGCGAAGGCATATGGACAATATGGTGACGCTAGAGGTAGTCATTCACGACACGAGCGCGGTGGGCATGGGCATTATCATCTTGAAAGATGCAACGTCGACCTGCACGTTGAGCAAAGGGCAGAACTATCGGTGCCAGGATGTGGTCACGGTAGTACACAGCAGTGACCCTTCCTTGAACAATATACAAGTCCGTTCTGCCAGTCATGGTGATTCCTCCCACACCATAACAGACCCACGCCCGAATCTGTCATGTTGTCTGACGTTAACGTTAGCATGACGCTCATTTACACGCCTCCAAACGCGAGCACGGACTCATCTGGAAACATTACACGCGCCCATCGACGATTACCCAAATTTCTACGCTGTCATGTGCGAGCGAGTTAATAGAAGCACAACACGCGGTCGCCGCCAATGCAAATGGGCTGCATGTAGCCGATTTCTAATCGTTTGGGGTGTAACTCGAATTCCCGTAACTTGGTACAAGTTTACAGAATGCTGATTGGCCGTTTGCCTCCATTTCGCAGTACATATCATTGCAAATTAAACGTAACACACTAAAGCAAAGATACGCTAAACAGTAAATCTTATGCAATAATCGATAGGAAAGCAAACATGGATAGATAAACCAGCACGCGGCAGTTTTCATCAACCCTTCCTTGAAGCGTTAAATTTGACAATGAACCCCTACGGCGCTATTACGTGTCGCCCGTGTATCTCACTGGTTCTGTTGGTGATATAAGTTCTTCATCTGCACGTCCTGATATCTCCCGATATTCACCGAACCTCCGATAACCTTCTTGATCAGACGTATCATCAGTATCACCCATAGAAGCTTCCTCCTCTGTAAATGATACCCTAGAAATTGACGCAAAGTGGGTCGCAACGCATATAATACTGTAATATGAATGTATATAAACTGATTTACATTCAATGGTTTCCGTTTTTACTCCAATTTCAAATCAGTTACGTTCGGCGAAATAAGCCAGCAGTCTCAAGCGAGTGCAAATTTCTAGCGTCTGGTTATTCCAGTCTACATACGCCGTTTGATTTGGTGCAATGTGTCTAGCCTCGTCCCTCGAGTCTCTTGATACAACTGGGACTGAAGCGCATTATGGTACACGATTCGTGTACCAATGGTAAAATGTTTATTTTGTCTTAAATATTGGATATCAAAAGCCCATCTTTTTCCGGTAAGATCACAACATGAATGTTGATTTAATTTGGCAAATAAATCGTGTTTTCAATGTTGAAGATTTTGGATTATATTGAGTTAGAGACTTAGCTACTTTAAATTTCTAGCAAGTAATTCAATTTAGTTCGCCAAGGTGTAGAACCGTAGCAAATTTATAATATCAGAAACATCTGCATCCTGGCAAGTTCTCCAAAAGTGTAGATGGACATGGTTCAGATGATCGATTAAGCGGCAGCTATGTCATGAAACAAACAATAAACAAGATATTATTTGATACTTTTTATTATAAATCAAACAATAATGGATTCTGGAAATGTGACGTATGCCCTTACTTTCTAAAATAATGGATTTGCCCGAAATACTAAATAGAAATCATAAAATTTATACGACAACGTCTATATCTCAAACGACGGAATGAATTAACCCACTGTGGTGAATTGATTCACTGATCCTGTACAGCACGTTAACCTACAATTAAAAATGAAATCACCGAATTCTTCCTTTACGAATCAAGTGACCAAATCCCGATATGGTAAATACGTGCATCGATTCAGCGCTCTCCACAGCGAAGCGACAAGTAGATATATATTATACTATTTTTCCCTGATCCAAATCTGGCTCCGTACTCAAAGGTTTGATTATCATGCCTTATCATATCCACAAATTCAAATCCAGAGTATAGATGGATGTAGGAACAGTCCCAAAAAATATCATCCTTGGTATCCCAAGTGGCCTTATTCCGTTCTGTGACAGTATTGGGTCTTTATATCAGGTTCAGATGACAAGACTAGTTTAAAATCATATCATACTTTTATTTTCTGCTTCTTACATATCAAGTACAAACATCGTAATGTTAAAGGCCAC
Source organism: Patella vulgata (assembly GCF_932274485.2). Classification (NCBI taxonomy): domain Eukaryota; kingdom Metazoa; phylum Mollusca; class Gastropoda; family Patellidae; genus Patella; species Patella vulgata. The sequence goes on from NC_065883.2 coordinate 12,144,463, forward strand.
ATAACTAACTTGTATTGAGGGAGCCATGTCATAGCTTGGCACATTGTGCCAACTCCCAGACGCTCTCTCTCGTTCCGTCTCGGCTCGTTCCAAGGCATCCATGGCCTCCGCTCTCTGCGTCCTTGCCTGGACCTGACTCCCGATGTCGTTTCCCTTCTGGGTTTAAAAACCCTTCAAGACAAAGGATCTTATTAGACAACTGGCTAATGTATCATATCACGTTTAACATTCAGTAGAGTTTGCTTATCAGACAAAGACAGTTAAATAAAACATGCCAACAACAAGTTACGGTTACATAATGACATAAGGAATGCTACCAAGACCTCCAGGGGTGTCGATACCGGACAGGTTGATATGTTGATATTAAAATCACTTTCACGTGTCAAGATGGCACGAAGCGTCTATAACATTTGCCACTATGTAACAGCTCTACTCCACTATACCCTGAGTTAATCCATAAGGTTTCCACAATTTCAATTAACTGCCTTGGCCAATGATTGTAGCTAAAATCTACGAATCAATCAAAAAACAGTTTACAAATCAGTCATACGAATGAAACACCCTTCGTTTTTATAAGAGTAGAACGGAATGTGGTCACTGGGGATACCGAGGATGTAGGTACATCAGTATTTTGGATATTGGTGACGTGTTGGGTAAACAGACGTTTTAGAGCATCCCCTGCATTCCGTGTTTTTACGGAGTGCGACTATTCTTAATTAAGCATTTTTTTGATACAATATTTTATGCACTTAAGTAGTTATTTTGTGCAGTAAAACTCAACGAAATGGTGTTAGAATCAACGCAAGGTCACGTCGCTCAAGCGTCATAATGCGGCCCAAAATCTGACCTTTGTAACTATTGTAATAGTCTTAAGGCCAAGTTTGTTCAGCCTTTGTCGCTCTTGATTGATATACTGAGTGCCATGGAAAACGCTTCACTTAGTTTTCCGTATAACAAAATGATCCTGTAAACATATCTTATTTATTTTGCTTCTTATTGTGAACAATATTCAAATTGGAACACAACAATAACAACACATGTGTACACTTATGGATGTTTAATCTGTAATCAAGGGTACAAAGTCAGAGGGGTCAAAACCAAAAGTACGACACAGATGTCAGTAGCGCGTGTGTCCTCCACGGGCCATCATCACAGTAGGCTACAGCATTAACGCGACCCCTGCAAATGTGTAGGGCGGTCCGGTGATGAAATGTGAAGCCTCCCCACACCATTACACTTCCCCCACCCCATCGATTCGTTTTGAAGACGCAGCAGTCTGCAAGACGTTCCCCAAGACGTCTCCACACACGTTGACGGCCATCAGCGTGATAAAGATGAAAGCGGCTCTCATCACTGAAGAGCACACTTTGCCAGACTACTCTTCTCCATGTCTGGTGTCCTTGAGCCCATATCAAACGCCGCTGACGGTGATGATCCCTGAGGATAGCTCCAACATAAGGTCGTCGTGCACGGAGTCCTACTTCTATTAGACGACGTCTTACGGTGTTGGCACTTACTGGTCCTTGTCTTCCGACGACTGCTGCACCTGTTCGAGTCGCTGGGCGGAATCTGTCACGCAGATGAGTGACAGGGATGTAGCGGTCTTAAGCCTGGGTTGTAACGCGTTGTGGACCAGGACGTTGACGGTCACGTCTTGATCTAGTAACTCGAACACGTTCCACCAACCTTACAATAGTGGACTGATGACAATTATGACAGATTGACGTTTCCCAGTTCGGGTACTGCACATTAAGTTGAAAACATGCTTTTAAAGGGCTCACACACAATGCTGCACGTGAATATTATACATACAAAACCACCTAGTAATAAAATATTTGGGGAAAAAAAGTGATGCGTTTTCCATGGCGCTCAGTATATTTTTGGTTTCCTGACTTGGTTAGCTAGCTTTTTAGGCTTCGTTTCAGTTATGGACTCTAAATTTTAAGAAAATTGTGGATGGACATTGAATTTTAACTCTAATTAAATTTGGGAGGGTTATGGTGAGTGCTCCCAGGTATATGCACAGGTTACAAAGCTTAAGACTTGCCTTTCCAAAATGATCTAGGGGTAAAATATGTGCTGTAGACCTCAAAACCTTTTGGACTCAATATTTTGATTAAATCTCACTGGGCTCCTGTAGCTTCACCATCTTCTATACTAATATTTGTGACTGTCGTTTGTCTGTCTGTCTGTCTGTCTGTTCGGGGTTGGCGGCTACACTAGGTCTGCCCTGAGTCTGAAATTTGGGGTATAGGGGGAGCTCGGACCGGGGAGTAACATAGGCCAGGTGGCGTTAGTCTACCACTTCTGGTTTCGGAGTTATGACCCCCGAGCGAAGCCGGTCTGTTCGGGGTTGGCGGCTACAGTAGGTCTGCCCCGAGTCTGAAATTTGGGGTATAGGGGTAGCTCGGACCGGGGAGTAACAAAGGCCAGGAGGCGTTAGACTACCACTTCCGGTTTCGGATTCATGACCCCCGAGCGAAGTCTGTCTGTTCGGGGTTGGCGGCTACATCTGCCCCGAGTCTGAAATTTGGGGTATAGGGGTAGCTCGGACCGGGGAGTAACATAGGCCAGGTGGCGTTAGTCTACCACTTCCGGTTTCGGAGTTATGACCCCCGAGCGAAGCCGGTCTGTTCGGGGTTGGCGGCTACACTAGGTCTGTCCCGAGTCTGAAATTTGGGGTATAGGGGTAGCTCGGACCGGGAAGTAACATAGGCCAGGTGGCGTTAGTCTACCACTTCTGGTTTCGAAGTTATGACCCCCGTGCGAAGTCTGTCTGTTCGGGGTTGGCGGCTACACTAGGTCTGCCCCGAGTCTGAAATTTGGGGTATAGGGGTAGCTCGGACCGGGGAGTAACATAGGCCAGGTGGCGTTAGTCTACCACTTCCGGTTTCGGAGTTATGACCCCCGTGCGAAGCCGGTCTGTTCGGGGTTGGCAGCAACACTAGGTCTGCCCCGAGTCTGAAATTTGGGGTATAGGGGTAGCTCGGACCGGGGAGTAACATAGGCCAGGTGGCGTTAGTCTACCACTTCCGGTTTCGGAGTTATGACCCCCGAGCGAAGCCGGGTATCCTGCTAGTACTCTATAATTGGCTCTATTTTCGCTACATTGCTGTTCAGTTTCCGGTCTGCATCTGTCATATCATACGTAATCCTATTGTTTAATTAAGCTTCAACTTTAGATTTCTCCGGTTATAGAAACGAAGGCAGGAAATGAACAACGCAAAGCTATTCGCACTGTCTGACTGTCGCCTCAATCACAACTCAACAGAAAAGTTTAGCAGAGTATTTAATATTGGCAGTCTTACCCTCCCATAATGTTTATATGATTCTCACTTGATTGGCTAGTTTCGTGTATCTCGCTATGTCAAGTAACCCTGTAAAACACTCGTCTGCAGATTAGAGGATGCCGAATGTTGAGATTATTTAAGCTCATATATTTTTGTAAATACTGTAAAGAACTGAACCATTTTGGACTGATATTCCATTCATAGATTCGGCGTTATTTCAGCCATGGAAAATACAACTATGAAAAATACAACTTTGAATGGTGAACTTTACCACACGGGACAAGTCATAGAATTCTGGCTGCGCGCGAAAAACAATTCTACATTTTGGATACTTGATGGTCCTCTAAATGCAATTATTTGCATAACAGTGATAGTATTAAATGTTTTATTTCTAATTGTTTTACAGAGGAAGGAAATGCGATCTGTGACGTCATTTGTGTTGTCGGCGATCGCTGTAGCTGATTTATTACGTGCCCTGATTTCTGTACCAGTGTCTCTGTATATTTGTGTTCCCTATTTCAAAAGCTACACGCCTTACCACTGGTGTGTTTATTTAAAGATGCCATTTTTCACAGTTACCCGGATGTTGAATACGTCGTCAGTGTGGTTAACGCTATATCTGGGTGTCCTTCGCTACATTTCAGTTTGCCATCCAATGAAAGCTAAACTTTGGTGTCGCTATAAGATTGTTATTCGAGTTGTTACTATTATTTTTGTTATTTCTCTTGTTTTGTTTGTAACTGATTTTTTTATGACGAAAATCACCCCTGTGGTGTCGTGGAACGATGAAGAGAAGGGGAATGTTTCGTTATGTTTGGCAGATCTGATGGACATGTGGCACAATTATTTTTATACACAAATTATCCTCAAAATTATTTTTGTTCAAATTATTCCATGTGTTGGATTGTTGTTGATTACGTGTAAATTGGTTTATACCATCAAGTCCGCAGCAAAGTCGAGAGAAGCCATGAGTCAACAATTTAGTAGTCGGAAAAATGAATCACGCCAATCAACTCTATTGTTAATTGTCATATTGATAGCATTTCTCATATTTGAAATACCACATACTATATTTCAAGTGTTCACGCTCCTTACTATCTATGAAACGTCACACTTGTTCGATTTCCTGTTGAGTTACCTAAACATTTTCGATACAATATTAATCCAGATTTTATTTATTACCAGTACTTTTAATTTCTGTATTTACTGTACCATGGGGACAAAATTTCGGTTGACACTGAGAAAAATCTTGTTTTTCAATAAAAAGTAATCTGGGAAAAGGTGTATTTCTTAGACGCGTAAAGATATGTTTCCGACACTGGAGATTATATTACAACATGGATTGTGAAAAAAAGGCTTGACTCCGTCTCGAATAACCCTGTCAAAACGAACTGTCCGCAAAAACATAAGGAAACACGACTAGTGAGACCCCGTTTGGTTTTAGAACCATGGAATAAAATTATAAACATTAGGTGTCCTACCAGTAATCTCCGGACCATATTTAAAGCCAAAGCGAGCTCAATACAGTGAACTATTTTTATGTTTAGGGCCAAATTTATCCTAATTTGTAGCTCTGAAATGGCTACGATATATGGCATCGTTAGTCAAATAATATTGTTGATTAAACCAAAAACTGTCTGCAAAAACAGGAGAGCAGAGAATAGAAAAGAACGATGTGATCAGACCCCATATGACGCTAGCACCATGGAGTACAAATATAAACATTGGGTGTCCTGTCTGTAATTTCTGGACCATATTTAAAGATACATTATGAGAGAGCTAAATCTGCCTATCACAGGTCTTCTACAGGCTTCAAATGTTATATAAATTAATATTAAGACGTTTATTCACATGACAAGTCCATAATCAACTCCCAAGTCCATCTGGTGTCTTCGATATTTAATGGATTAGAACCCTTTCACCTTTTGAAATTTAATGATAAAATTGATAATCTAAACTATGTTTATTATGATAACAATGGTACTCGACTATCAGGTCTTTCTTGTTAACACTTCAAACACTTATAACTTTGACTGAAATTCTCAATATTTTCATTTCTCGTTATCTATTTTTGAACTGGTATAGCAAGAACGACTGGCTCTTGATATTAAAGGAGCTAAATCGCTAGAAATGGACACAAATGGGTCGCAACGCATATAATAATGTAATATGAATGTATATAAACTGATTTACATTAAATTGTTTCTGTTTTTACTGTAATTTCTAGTCAATTATGTTCGGTGAATAGTCTGAATTGGATGGCAGTCTTTGGCGTCTGGTTATTCCATCTACACCGATAGTATTCTCCTACATTGGATATGTTCAGCCTCTATCATCGAGTCGCTTCATACAACTGACACTCGAAAACATTCTGGGACACGATTCGTGTACCAATTTTAAAAAAAATGTTTTTCTTAAATATTGGATATCAGAAGCCCAACTTTTCACAGTAAGATAACAACATAAAGAACGTGCGGGTTGGGCATCATTTCGTATTCTCACAGGGACGACCCCACAGCCCCCTTGGCTGAGAGGCAGGGAAACACCACCGGAAAACACAAGCTAGGGGATAGAGAACTTTTATTTAGCTTATATTTAATGACACAGCTGTGTGTGTAGTTTCCTGTATATAACCGTTGTATTATGGATGTTATAAGTTATAAAAAAAAAAGGGTTTAACGTCCACTCGACTAAAACTAGGTCATTTCGGGACTAACATATGGTTTTAATTTTATTTCAATAATTCGCTTTCGCATAGGGGTCTTTAGCAGTGGGAGGAAACCGGAGGACCCGGAGAAAACCCACGAGGTTGGACTGGCGACCCTACTCCTTGTCACGTACAACCGGGGATTCGAAACCACGCCAGTCGACTCAATGACAGACTTTATGCTACAGCGCGCGCACGCTAACCATTCAGTCCCCCCCCCCCACACTGATAAGGATGACATCGATATATACAGAGATGTGTATCTCCCCTGTTGGGAGCTATGTATACTATTATATTTTCTTACTTGACTGTCATTTGGGTTTTCTCTCTTTGTTTGCTCTGTACCATGTCCCCTGTGGGCCCTTGATTGGAAATAAAGCTATTATTATTATTATTTATTATTATTGTATTCTGTTGTAGACTGTGAAAATTTTGGATCCATGTGTCGACGCTTTAAATCACATGGATCCATTAAACCTTCTAACTGTTTAATTCCATTTTTTTCATTGAAGATTCTTATATATATTACAAATCTTTCCTTACACTAGAAACGTAATCACTGGTTACAATCAATCGTTGGGGATATTTTTATAGGTAAAACCTTGACATATAAATTGTTTTTGTTTATATTATATAAAAATATTTTCGACTGGGCTTGATCCAATATACCAACCCTGGCTCCATGATTTAGATAAATTATCCAGTCTTACTAATCTCAAGAGCGGTTTTTCCTTGTCAATAGCGCCAAATGTATTGTAAAGTGTAACCAACAAGGAAAGTTATGTTAGATATGCATATTCTTGTTCAAATGAATGAAAGGTGCCGGGGAACAGGCGTGCACGCAAAAGAACCCTCGACAGTTGGAATTCGGAATATGAGTAGGCCATATAGCGCCGCTGTCCGGTCAGAATTTCCCTCTTAGCACACTGCATGACGTATGATCGACCGTCTACATCATTATATAGTCCAGTAGGATCAAAACAGTAGGACGTTAAACCCCATTTCATGTTGTTTGATGACGTAGTGAGTGGTAACAGATTTATATTGTGGTATGATTTCATAAAAAATTGAAAAAATATGGATAATGGGAATTTTGACAAAATAGTCCTATTAATCACAGACAAACGCGGACTTTTTTTGTCAATTTCTCTTAATCCACAGCTTTGTCAATTTTGTATGAAATCGTTTAACTTTTAGATATGATGTATAGAATATGTATACCTTTAACATCTCTATTGATGTCGGAAATGAAATGAAATGGGGCTTATCGTCCTACTGTTCTGTCCCGACTGGGCTAATGAAAACGGGCATACGCCATACAGTGTTCTATGAGGGAAATTTTTCCCGGGCAGCGGCACTATGGCGTACTCTGTCGAAATCGGTCACTTTTCGCAATACAGTGGGCGATATTGGCAGAAAAACTCCCGACTCAGTATCATTTAACACCCAGATCGATTTTGTTTGGGGATGTGTGGAACGGGGTGGGGGGTGTTTAGCAAAAATGAGACCGTCTGATGCCCAGGCCCCTAATACGAGCGAAACAGTCACGAGCCGAGTTTTCTAGTGGGGTTCGGGGGTATGCCTCCCCTGAGAAAATTTTGAATCTAGGGTCTCCGAAATGCCATTTTCTGGATTATGCAGAATTCTGATGGCTAGGAAACATTTATAACGTTTAGTAAAATTGAGTACTACGCATCGGAATTCGTGTTATTAATTACGAATTTTGCAAGAACATACAAAGTACTGTGAATCTGTGAGAACTTATAAAAGTGATAAATACTTCATTTATTTACATGGACCTATATCTTCGATTGTTGTGATGAATATATATAAATGCGGGGATTAAGTGTGTTTTTTGGTAATAAATTGGCAAAATCACTATTACGGGAGGTCTTTATTTGTGATTATAATCAGATTGATGTGAACTTGCCGTACAGTGTATATAGAAACCACTGGCTAAAACTACACAAAAATTTTGTTTGGTCGTTTGATGTGCTCCATGGGGACATTAATGGTGGTATGCATCCTTATGGACTAAGACTAGTAATTATTTCCCCTTATTTCATGATGGACGAATGTAGTGCGAGTTATAAATAGACAATTTTTCCCTTAATTTTTTTCTCCCCTCTTCCTGCATTTTTGGGTTGACTTTTTGGTCTAGAATTGGAGAAAAGGGATCAAATTTGCAATTTCATAGCAGTTTTGGGTAATACTGATGATATTACAGCGGAGGGATAGGGGGTGTAAAGTGTCTTTCTGCAGAGCAATCATTGTGTCGGAAGTGAGATTTTCACCCCTGTCAACTTCAAATCCGTGTAGCAAAAAATCTAAACGGTCAACCCCCTACAAAATTATGATGAGGAGATTGCCAAATGTTGTCCCCATTGTGCCTATAAAGATTGGAACCAACGGAATGTTGAGCAAAAAGCTACAGCCTGTGATGTTACAGTCATTTAACATTGAAGTCAAAGGGCAAATAATTGCTAGTCTGAGTCCTGATGTCTGAAAGAGTTATGTCCCATACTTCTGGTACATACTGGTTATATTCTTTCCTCGAAACCGTTACAATTATGTAAATTAAAATTTGGATAAAAATGGACACAATGCATTTATTAAATATTTCAGTCTGAACAGAAATCTTTCCATCCTGGACAAGAATTTAACTATTAAATTTAGTAGTTTTCCTTTTTATATAGTCAATATTGACAATACTATCAAGAGAAGGATATGGAAGCATACTTTATTGGCCGGTTCAAACCAGATCTAAATGCTTAATTTGCCCCTTTCCCACCGTGTTAATATCCTAATCATTTTTAAATAAAATCTTAATACAGTAGAATCTGCATTAAGCAGCCACCCAAGGGAATTTTCACAACTGACCGCTTAACGGGAGTGGCCTCTTAATAAAATCTCGTTGCTTTTTGTGCCGACATAAATTAAATATAAAATTAAATTAAATTAAACATAATTTTAAACATAAATTAAATATTACGCTTGGATGCATTGGTCCATTGGAAGCGGTAAATTTGGCCGTCGCTGAATCTTGCGCCGAACGAAAATTCTTTACTCAAATCTCGGACATAACTTCTGTAAACTTGTCATTTTGTACCAACCTTCGATACTACTGTCTACCATTGTGATGCATTCGATAATATTTATCCATTTTTGTGAAGAAAATCGATGAATTCATTTTATTTTATCAAAAAAGCACATGAACAAAAACATCGCTAATATATGTTTTTACACTTTTTACTTCGACACTATTTATGGGGATTTTAAACCCTGTATATCTTTATTTCTCTATAATATTAGGTGGATATAAACAAGTTTACAGCCATATTACATAATTGATCTATTAATCTCTTCACTTCTGATTGGTTCTATTATCAAATTATACCAGGAAGATTATGTAAATTAATGAAAGGTTAAGTTTTATTATAGCCAGATTACTTAATTGGTCTATGAACCTTTATTTCATCTCATTATTCCTATATTGGCCATTGTCAAACTATACCAGGAAGACGATGTATATTTTAATGTCATGTTATGTATTATATACTTATAATATGTTGTTGTACGTTACCTAATATGGGGGGTTGGATGGCTGAATGGTTAGCGTGCGCGGGCTGTATCATAAAGTCTGTCATTGAGTCGACTGGCGTGGTTTCGAATCCCCGGTTGTACGTGGCAAGGAGTGGGTTTTCTCCGGGTCCTCCGGTTTCCTCCCACTGCTAAAGAGCCCTACGCGCGAGCGAATTATGTAAATAAAATTAAAACCATAGGTTAGTCCCGAAATGACCTAGTTTGTGTCGAGTGGACGTTAAACCCCATTTCTCTCTCTCTCTCTGTTACCTAATATTATTTATAATCCATTGTCATGGAAATCTATTATATATATTATCGTATTTGCAATATTTTGTATACATAATCTTTTTGTCCAGTCAAATATTTTATATTCTCTATGTTTTTAATGAATGCTCATCGTATCTATACGCCGATTGGTAAGATTTTATTTCATGAACGTATGAATTTTGAAGTGTTGTCTGTTCAATTACATGGTTATTGTATCATGGAAACGTTACGCTTTATCCCTGTTATGTATATTTCCAGTAGATTATTATAAAAATTTCATGTAAAGAACTTGTAACATTTATCTATAAATTCATGTTTGAACCTTTAACTTAAAGATACATTATGTAAGATTTAGATAAAGAGCTAGCCATTAGAATCTAGGAAAACAAGTCACAGGTAAAAAAGTCACAGTAAAAAAAACACAGTAAAAAAAACACAGGTAAAAAAAGTCACAACTTATATATATATTGTATTGTAGAGTGAGTATATCTTTGATCTTTTAAGTTATTTGTCTTTGAGTTAATTAGGTTTGGTTAATAGAGTGGTTACTCTACATTACCTTGCTGCAAACACTATACAAACAGATTGGCTCTTTGACCCCCCCCCCCCATGTTCCCTCCTGAAGTTTGGAACGTACATGACGCAACCATGAACAGTGCCCCCTGTACCAACAACATGCCCCTTGTGCCAAATCCATCCCAGAATTATTACATGGAGTTGGATGGAACATTAGAATTAACATAGAGTATTGATGTGCTAGAATGTTGAATGAGCTAGAATGTGCTAAAATGTCTGATGTACTGATAAGTCAAATGTGCTATAATGTATTAAAATGTCAGATGTTCTGATATGCCATATGTGCTAATACGTCAAATGTGCTATGATATCAAAATGTGCTGATTTCTAAAGACTAAAACAGTCTGGTTCATCTGTGTAATGAACATATGTGTAATGAAAGGTTAAATATGTATGTTATTGTTTATATTGTTATTGAATTTGAGATGTAATAAAAAACTGTGACTTTTTTTCCTGTGTTTTTTTTTACCTAGGCAAATTTGTGACTTTTTTACTGTGACCTTTTTTCCTGTGACTTTTTTTCCGCGCACCAGCCATTCTTGCTGCAATAGTTCGAAAATAGACAATATAAAAGGAATAATTTGAAATTTCATTCTAATTACTATATTGTGAGCGAAGATATTAGGCTTTGAAGGTTTGACAAGACGTGTGCAATAATTGCAACCACCGACCTCCATTTTTAAATTAAATTATGGCTGAACCGTTCTAATCTATTTAATATCGGAGAAATCTGATGCTACTCAAAAATGACCAAGTATGAAATACAATAAAATGAACACATTTCATTTATAAACTAGGATGATAATTAACAAATTTATTTCTTACAGGTTTTGGGAATATACGGTAAATCGAATGATTTAGTATTTTAGATAATATTATTCACGGGGATATTAACGCTAAAAAATTTGCTTCCTAAACATTTTTTGGGGTGTGTTTTTTTCTCTTCAAATTAATAGAATATCGAATGATTAAGTATTTTAGATAATATTTTTTCACGGGGATGCTTTAAAAAAAGCTCAAAATGAATATTACTCGAAACTAAAGGATATGATAGTTTCACACACGGCTATATCATTTACTTGTGATATTTCAAGAAAAAATAAGTTACGTGTTTCAGGAGTTCAAATAGATAATGAAAATACATAAAGACAAAAACAATGACATGAGTAACGGAGCGTTCTAATCACTAATTTTTGAGGAGAAAAAAGAGTAATGTTGTATACATATTTTTTTAAAATAAAAGACTGTGGGGGAAATATATACATTTTGTAATAAACAACATGAAAATATATTATTCGTGCTGTTGTTAAAGTCTGTGATGGCGTGTGGTCGCGTGTGTGTGTGTGTGTGTGCATGTGAGAGGCGGGTGTGTGTGTGTGTGTGTGTGTGTGTGTGTGTGTGTGTGAGGCGGGGCGGGGCGTGTCAAATTTAAATAACATCTACCAGTTTTCAAAGGTTCGACAATTTCAAAATTTCATTTGTCTAAAATATTTTGGCAAGAAGTGTAAAATATTCCCCAAAATAAAAAAAACAATAAATAGAAATTCTTTCATTAAAACAATAAATGTCCAAATAAAAAAGTGATTTCCACAATTGAGAACGAGAATTTCCAAATTCACCATTTTGTAAAACGGTGTTAGTTTATGGGGCTACCGTCTAATTTCAATCGAAGTGAACCCTGATGCAATTTACGGTAGGTTATAAGATGTAGCTCTCAGTAATCCAGTGATTGTTCTAAGGCCATCAAAAATACTTACGTTTTCAAGGTACAGTACCTTTGTTTTAGTACACTCATTTCGGATTACGTCTACATAATAACAGCGACATCAAAGCTCAGTATATTGATTCTAAGGACCTTCTGTTTAAACGATATTTTAAACTTCTGAAACAAATCAGTACTTTTATAACGGAATAATTAGTAGGAACGGCCCTTTTACAATTACCAATTCTTGTGTTCTTTGCTATCAGTTAACGCAGCTCCAGCACAGCAAATAGTGTTAAGAGTGTGGTTTAATTTTCTTGAGAAGGTAATAGTCCTTGTTTTGTGTGGATTAAAGAAAAAAAATATATACTGAGTGCCATGGAAAACGCATCACTTAGTTTTTCGTATAACAAAATGATCCTGTAAACATATCTTATTTATTTTGCTTCTTGTTGTGAACAATATTCAAATGGGAACACATCAATAACAACACATTTGTACACTTATGGATGTTTAATCTGTAATCAACGGTACAAAGTCAGAGGGGTCAAAACCAAAAGTACGACACAGATGTCAGTAGCGCGTGTGTCCCCCACGGGCTCTTACGCACGCTGTGCAGCGACGTCGCATGGAATTTACCAATGTTTGAAAGAAGGCCTGGGCAAATTGTTCCATTCTTGGACAAGAGCAGCTTCTAAAGCAGCAATGGTGTGCATCTGTATACCAATATATAAATCATGGAGCATTTTTCCACAAATTTTGAACCAATAAACAAAATGACATTCTGTTTTAATCGGTTTTATGTATTTTATGTATCTAGGTGATTTTTAAAGTCAAGGGCCATACCTCCAGACCGGTGATTGGATATTTTTTTTCGATTTTTATTATAGAAAACAAAATATTTTCGCAATTAATTTCATCTAAATTATCTAATTTAGTCTCTGTAAAACATAGGATGTCATACTTGTTTATTAGAGATTTAAATTCAGGATACATTATCTTTGACCGCATACCACAAACATTTAAAATTAGAAATTGTAAATTGTTTTTCTGTACATCAGGGTTGCTGGCTGGTTATGTTGGTAGTGTGAGAGTCTGTTCCACGTGAATGATCTCTATTATGACATTGACGAGATCCTCCTTGCAAAGGCTATTTACGTGGCGCACGTCGGGTATTTCCAAATTGTTTTGGTCGAGCCCCTTGGAGTATATGCTGTGGTCTTTCATCGATTTTCATTCTCGTCCCAGCATTTACTGGTGGAAGAAATTCTACATCTTCAATAAAGAGTTTATCACGCTTGAAGTGTGCTTTTTTCTTCTGACCTTTAAAAGTACGGTCAAAGTGAATGGCGCCTATCGTTGGTTTCCCTAGGAAACTGCTCATTTACACCGAATTTGGTGCCCTTCAAATTACGGGCCGCATTCCGAACTAGCTCCCGGTCTTTAAATTTCTTGACGCGACAGACAATGGGTCTTGTATTGTAAAGTGGGTGTTCGTTTTCGCCTAACACTTGAATTTTTTTCCGATGAAATGATATAGGTGGAATTATTTGCATATTGATGTCCATGAACTGGGGGATAATTTCTTCAGTATCTTCCGTCTCAGCTCTTTTTGGTATACCGCTGAATATTAAGTTTTCCCTCATCGACACCAATATTGTACTTTAAGCTTCAAATCTAGATTTCTCTAGGACTGCGCATTCTTGATATAAACCGTGAAGCAAAATGAAATCACTTGTTGTCATCGCCTTCTGGTTATAGAAACGAAGGCAGTAAATGAACAACGCAAAGCTATTCGCACTGTCTGACTGTCTGTCGCCTCAATCACAACTCGACAAAAAAGTTTTGCAACTGGGAAAGGATTTTTGGAAGAGTATTTAATATTGGCAGCACTTCCCTTCCATATATGATTCATAGCCTACTTGATTGGCTAATTTCGTGTATCTCGTTATGTCAAGTAACCCTGTAAAACACTCGTCTGCAGATTAGAGGATGCCGAATGTTGGGATTATTTAAGCTCATATATTTTTGTAAATACTGTAAAGAACTGAACCATTTTGGGACTGATATTCCATTCAGAGTTCGACGTTATTTCAGCCATGGAAAATACAACTATGGAAAATAAAACATTGATTGGTGAACTTTACCACACGGGACAAGTCGAAAACTTCTGGGTGCGTGCGAAAAACAATTCTACATTTTGGATACTTGATGGTCCTCTCAATGCCATTATCTGTATAACAGTGATTATATTAAACATTTTATTTCTAATCGTTTTACAGAGGAAGGAAATGCGATCTGTGACGTCATTTGTGTTGTCAGCCATCGCTGTAGCTGATTTATCACGTGCCTTGCTTTCTTTACCAGTGTCTCTGTATATTTGTGTTCCCTATTTCAAGAGCTACACGCCTTACCACTGGTGTGTGTATTTCGGTCTGCCATTCATAATTGTTACCCGGATGTTGAATACGTCATCAGTGTGGTTAACGCTGTATCTGGGTGTCCTTCGCTACATTTCAGTTTGCCACCCAATTAAAGCTAAAATTTGGTGTCGCTATAAGATTGGTATTCGAGTTGTTATTATTGTTTTTGCTATTTCTTTTTTTGGGTTTGTATCTGAATTCTTTATGACGAAAATAGTCCTTGTGGCGTTTTGGAACGACGAAGAGAAGGAAGATTATTTTACGTTATGTTTGATAGTAATGAAGCAAAGTTATTTGTATATACAAACTATCCTGGAGATTATTTTTGTTCAAATTATTCCTTGTGTTGGCATGTTGTTGATTACGTGTAAATTGGTTTATACCATCAAGTCCGCGGCAAAGTCGAGAGAAGCCATGAGTCAACAACTTAGTAGTCGGAAAAATGAATCTCACCAAACAACTCTATTATTAATTGCTATATTGATAGCGTTTCTCATTTGTGAAATACCACATACTATATTTCAAGTGTTTCTTCTCCTTACTATCTATGGTACGTCACACTCGTTCCATTTCCTGCTTAGATACATAAACATTCTCGATACAATACTAATCCAGATTTTATATACTACCAGTGCTTTTAATTTCTGTATTTGCTGTACCATGGGGACAAAATTTCGATTAGCACTAAGAAAAATCTTGTTTTTCAATAAAAAGTAATCTGGGAAAAGGTGTATTTCTTAGACGTGTATAGATTGGTTTCCGATACTGGAGATAGTATTACGACATAGACCGTGAAAATAAGTTTGACTCCGTCTCAAACAACCCTTTAGTTTGCGGCGATCTTCGTCAAATTGTGGTTATGGATGGCTGATTCCGGTTAAAACGAACTTTCCGCAAAAACAAAAGAGAACACGAGTGGTGAGACCCCGTTTGGTTTTAGAACCATGGAATAAAATTATAAACATTAGGTGTCCTACCTATAATCTCCGGACCATATTTAAAGCCAAAGCGAGCCCAATACAGTGAACTATTTTTATGTTTAGGGCCAAAGTTATCCTAATTTGTAGCTCTGAAATGGCTATGAGAAATGTCATCGTTAATCAAATAATATTGTTGATTAAACCAAAAACTGTTTGCAAAAACAAGAGAGCAGAGAATAGAAAAGAACGATGTGATTAGTACGGTGGCTACGGTGGCCCAAATACGACTTATAAATATTTTGTAATTTTGGGTTTTGTTTTTTAGTTTTAGGTGTGTTTTTTTTTAGTTCTCACCTAGATGGAAACCTTTTCACCTCGGTGGAAACGATTTCACCTAGGTGATAACGTTTTCACCTCGGTGATAACGTTTTCACCTAGGTGGGAACTCACGTGTTACTAATAGGTCTCGTTTTTATGTGTACAAACAGGGCGATTCCAAAGAAGAGCGCAAATTAACTACACAGAAAGTGATCACGAGTATGACAACATTCTGAAAAACAAGAAAAGTATGTCAATCAGCAAAAGTGACCGATGCTGCCCGAAAACAAACGATATTTGAAATAAAAAAAATACATAAAACAATTTGATTGATTAATGTTTATGCGCTCAATATTATTTCGCTTATATGGAACCTTACAAGGCAGCCGTTGAGTTGAGTGCGACCTTAAGCTTCAGTCAATCCATCGATTAACAACATGACTTTATATTTAAATATATTTATCCTGATGGTACTTAACGTAACTGTATAGCGAACAAATAATGTTTTGGTTTTCACCTAGCTGAGAACTAAGAAAACAAACCTAAAACTAAAAAAAAAAAAAAAAAAAACCCAACAAAACTACAAAATGTTTAAAAGTAGTATATGGGCCATCGTAGATTAGACCCCATATGACGCTAGCACCATGGAGTACAAATATAAACATTGGGTGTCCTGTCTGTAATTTCTGGACCATATTTAAAAATACATTATGAGAGAGCTAAATCTGCCTATCACAGGTCTTCTTACAGGCTTCAAATGTTATATAAATTAATATTAAGACGTTTATTCACATGACAAGTCCATAATCAACTCCCAAGTCCATCTGATGTCTTCGATATTTAATGGATTAGAACCGTTTCACCTTTTGAAATTTAATGATAAAATGGATAAACTAAACTATGTTTATTATAATAACAATGGTACTCGACTATCGGGTCTATCTTGTTAAAACTTCAAACACTTATAACTTTGACTGAAATTCTCAATATTTTCATTTCTCATCGTCTATTTTTGAACTAGTATTGCAAGAACGGCTGACGCTTGATATTAAAGGAGCTAAATCGCTAGAAATGGACACAAATGGGTCGCAACGTATATAATAATAATCATTTCTGTTTTTATACGCCCACATTTTCATGTGGACGTATATTATCGTCGCCTCTGTCCGTCCGTCCACAATTGTTTGTGGACTCTCTACAGGTCACAATTCTTTTTCGATTTTGACAAAACTGGAAATATAGGTTTATCTCCAAAAGATCTCGGCTGCTTTCGATAGTGGCATGTATCTGATGGAAACTTCATGGATGGATTGTACGAAAAATCACGTTTTTAGCTTGTGGACCCTATAGAGGTCACAATTCTGAACCGATTTTGAGGAAACATGACATGCATATTTATAACCCAAAGATCTTTGCGCCCATCGGATCGTAACTTCCTGAATTATGGCCCCTTATTGTCCGAAAAATCGCCTTTTTTAGCTGGTGGTCCCTCTGGAGGTCGCAATTATTATCCGATTAAAAAAAAAACCGCTTGATTATATCACCGTTACACTGTAATGAAGGGTCAGTTCGAATTTCGTGAACATCTGACTAAAATTGCCGAACAAAGTGGCCGCCTTTTGTACGCGAATAGTGTAAGAGTATGGTATATCAAGGTTGTGGACCCTGTAGAGGTCACAATTTTAATCTGATTTTGATGAAACTTGACATACATGATTATAACCCAAAGATCATGGTTTCCTTCGATATTTGCGCATATCAAATCGTAGCTTCCTGAATTATGGCCCTTGATTGAAGGAAAAATCACTTTCTTTTTAGCTTGTTCTCTATCCATCTTTCGAAAATGTGGGCGTATCCTGCCTGGCAGCCGCTGGTTTGTTTTTACTGTAATTTTAATCAGTTATGTTCGGGGAAATACGCGAACAGACTGAATTGGATGGCAGTCTTTGGTGTCTAATTGTTCCAGTCTACACAGATAGTATTCTCCTACATGGGATATGTTTAGCCTCAATCATCGAGCCGTTTCATACAACTTGCACTCGAAAACATTCTGGTACACGATTCGTGTACCAATTTTAATTTTGTATTTTGTCTTAAATATTGGATATCAGAAGCCCAACTTTTCACAGTAAGATAACAAAATAAAGAACGTGCGGGTTGGGCATCATTTCGTATTCTCAAAGGGACGATCCCACAGCCCCCTTGGCTGAGAGGCTGGGAAACACCACCGCAAAACACAAGCTAGGGGATAGAGAACTTATATTTAGCTTATATTTAATGACATAGCTGTGTGTGTAGTTTCCTGTATATAACCGTTGTATTATGGATGTTATAAAGTTATAAAAAAAAATAGTTAAACAAGAAAGTGTTCCAGAGTTAGTTGATCATCCGTGACCAGGATGGTGTCACACATCAATGTTGATTTAAATTGACCAATAAGTCGTGTTTGCAATCTTGAAGACTGTGAATACTATTGAGTTAGAGACATGCCTCCTTTAATTTTATATAATGCTTCTTTAAAAAACAAGGGGGATTGGATGGCCGAATGGTTAGCACGTGCGCGCGCTGTAACATAAGGCCTGTCATTGAGTCAACTGGCGTGGTTTCGAATCCCCGGTTGTACGTGACAAGGAGTAGGGTTGCCTGTCCAACCTCGTGGGTTTTCTCCGCGTCCTCCGGTTTCCTCCCACTGCTAAAGACCCCTACGCTCAAGCGAATTATTGAAATAAAATTAAACCATATGTTAGTCCCGAAATGACCTAGTTTGTGTCGAGTGTACGTTAAACCCCATTTCTCTCTCTCTCTTTTTAAAAAACAAACAAGTTTTTAAAAAAGTGAACTATGTTTTTTTGTACCATCTACACAACTAGACACTGTTCTTTGCCAGGCCCTGTACTCTGCACTACTGATAGGGACAGTCCACGCTGCAAAATTCCAGGGAACTTTCTTGGCCAACACCAGGATCAGTGTACATAATCACAGTATTGAGAGAAATATGTCCGGTTAAAATGTCGGGTTGTTGGGGTGTCGGGTGGAAATGTCATGATGTCAATGCCCTCCCCCAATCAAATTACGTGACAAACATGGCTGGTAAAAATATATTGGGATAATTCCTCGCGAATCTGATTAAACAGACCCTATTTCGTTTCGTTTTTTATAGTTCAAAATTTCGTTTTACTTGTCTTTACATCACTAGGATCTGGAAGAGTTGTTATCATTGACGTGTTCTGGATGGCATGAGGGATTACCCAATGAAACGGTCTGTTACAGGGAGCTTTAGGCGTGTTTTGCACGGAACTGTGGGTAATCCACTAGAAACATCAATGCTGATTGGGTAATCAAATGTCTGACGTCATAAGTCAAAAGCAGCTCGTATAACCTTTGACGTGACCTATCGCTACAACTTGTCAGATCTTTATGTAGTGTAGGCCATCGAAAGTTGGGGGGTTGGATGGCTGAATGGTTAGCGTGCGCGCGCTGTATCATAAAGTCTGTCATTGAGTCGACTGGCGTGGTTTCGAATCCCCGGTTGTACGTGACAAGGAGTTGGGTCGCCTGTCCAACCTCGTGGGTTTTCTCCGGATCCTCCGGTTTCCTCCCACTGCTAAAGACCCCTACGCGCAAGCGAATTATTGAAATAAAATTAAACCACATGTTAGTCCCGAAATGACCTAGTTTGTGTCGAGTGGACGTTAAACCCCATTTCTCTCTCCATCGAAAGTTGTTGTGAGCGGGGCGATATAGTTATGTGAAAATTTCAAATCAAAGTGTTGAGCTGTTCGACGGCTTGTTAATCGCGAAGATAACTTACCTCTAGAACTTCGGGCTAGTTCAACCAAATTTTCGTCGAGGTCGCTGAGATATAAATAGGTTCAGGCCACGTGATCTCTGTGTTAAAATTATATTTGGGATATATTTAACGAGCTCTATCACATTATAATGACTGACACCAATATTGTCCTTTAATGGAATCATAGACTTTGAATTGGAGTTAGTGATGAATAATTACTTTAATCAGTTGTATCATTTTCAGGCAAATTAAGTTTATTTTGGTTACGCAAAAATGACCTAATCACATTTCATGCGTTGCCATGGTTACTATTTCATATTTCAACTATTATTTTAGTACATTTTAGCCCTATATTGTATTTTATAATGTTAAAGTAATAAAAGTTTTCTGGAAGTTTTTTTCTTTATTTGAATGACTTTTATTTTCTATTTTCGGTGTTTTCTAAAAACTTTAAATTTTGGGTTAAATCACATTTGCATAACACCGTCCATTATTCGTTGTAGCTGTTTATGTTTTGGTGCGATCTGGTTGTCTAGTCGGAATCGGGAAGAAGTGGGGCTCTGTGTGGTGAAGAGCTTGGTTGTTAGGAAAATTGCTCTAGCCACCGCGAGCAGATCTAGCATCTGCTCGTCTATCCTTGGTACAGTTTCTCCCTGTGTATAATCATTTCCTCGGAACACAGGTCCCATGTATTTCTGTAGGATCTGTTTGATGTAGTAGATTTTGGCTCCAGAATAGCCATGGATCTCCCAGTCCACGACAAAGGATACTTATTATGACCAACCCAACATGGAAACCGAAAGTTTGTATTCCTTTGAAGAACCACCCCCGAGCTCCACATACATAGTGTCCAGATCGTTGCATAGAACAAGAATGAAAGTAACACCGACTTAACCAGTTTTATTTACTAAAATGCATCGGAGACTGCACCTTTTAGCATAACATAAAAACCGCGCTGATTCGGCTTCAACATCTGACGATAACAATCTTTTATTCTGCACTAAAATTACTTCCGGTCGTAAAGGTAATAAAAAAGAGAAATACGCTAAAATTAGCAATGTTTTATAGAGCTTAAATTACGGCGAGGGTTTGAATAACAAGCATACTCGGTTGAAATTAGCCATAGGATCCGCAGTAAATATTCGCTTGAGGGTTTTCGCCTTACCGCCATGAAATAGTTTGGAAATGAACATTTCGCTTTTCTTCAATATTATAACACCATCTAAATTAGACGTATTATGAACCAGAGCTCTATAATACTATCTCCATGAGTAATATTAGAAAATGCTTCAACATCTGATATTAATCTTCTAAATCATTCGTTTTACCGCGCTCTAAAAATACCTCTAGCGATAAAGTGAGAAATTATGATTGATTACGTCAGAGTAGAAATCAACATCAGATTGTAAACATACATCACGTGAATCAGAAGAGAGAAATGTCGTCATGTGTTGTTGTTCTTTAACCTTTCTCTAACCTAGTGCCACACTGATCAGAAGTGAATATTCGCTAGGCCGCTACAATCACTGATAAGGATGACGTCATTATAGGGAGCACCCTTGGCAGTTGGAATTCGATATAAGAGTAGGCCGTAGTGCCGCTTTCTAGGCACAATTTCCCTCATAGCACACTGTATGGCGTATACCCTTCTTCATTATCCCTATTTCACCAGAACAGTTGGACGTTAAACCCCATTTCATTTCTCATTTCATCTTTGTATTTGACGTTTGAGTAGTGGATCTTAAATGCTATGCTGTGTCATGTATTTGTTTCTATTCCGTGTGCGGAAAAATAAGAAGGGGGTATAGGGTACGGTTCTCCCCGCAGAAAATTTTAAAAGTTTAAAGTCGATTTTGTATGGGCATTTCTGAAGGAAATTTATTATTTTAAGTGTATGGGCTCTCTCCTGGGTCTCTCCTCTATAGGCCCCGCTTTGAGCCCCATTCTGCACGCAGAGATCCATCTACTTTATATTTCGAGAACAGATCTCTGCCCTAAATGGCCGCCATATCTAAAAATTAGTATACTTTTTTGTAATTAGGTTCTACTCCGTTTTACATCTTTCATACACGCAAAGACTAAATAAATTTTTTCAATTGTATTAAATGGAAGCAGAATAAATCCTTAACAATATTCTCGAAGTTTACTTTGTGTTTTCGACCCAAATCGTCGATTTAGGACTTAAATGTACTCCAACTAGCTAACTGTAGACAGACAGCCTAAGTTTAGTAGGTTTAGTAGTCTGGGCCCTTATTCACGAAAACTTAAACTAAGTTACAACCGAAATTTTAAGAAATACTGCAACTTCATTGGATATATGCAAATTGATTTTACTGGTCAACCAATCGAATTGCAGTATTTCTTAAAATTTAGATTGTATCTTAGTTTAAGTTTTCGTGAATAAGGGCCCAGGGTCCTGTTTCACGAAATTTTATCTAAAGATAAAATCCAAATTTTAGTAGATACTTCAATTTTGATTGGCTAAGCACTAAAATCAATCTAATATCAACCAATCAAATTACTAACATTTAGATTTTATCTTAGTTAAAATTTCGTGAAACAAGCCCTTGGTTTCTAAGATAGAAAATAACCAGCTTATTTCATCATATGGGAGATAACTCTTTCGGGTATCAGGATGCAGACCACCCTTAATTTCCCCATTAATTTCAATGTTAAAGAGGAGGCCAACGATTTTCAACTTTTCAACAAGGTTTCCATAAATCTCAAATATATATTGATAAATAATCCCCTCTGTAAGAGAGAATTATTTTTTTTTTAACCGGAAGTGTTTATTTGGATATTATAAATATGGAATTATGGGGGGGGGGGGGGGGTAACGTTCAATACACAAATCCGACGCGTACATTCACTTATACTGAAAAATACTTTGTGGACTAAGTGGGTAAGACGCTGGCTCGCTAGCCTGGAGGTCGGGTGTTCGATCCCTGCATTGGCCGAGAAAGTTCATCCAGATTTTCCGGCGTGGTTCCCCCTTGTCAGTGATGAAGGACGGATGGCCTGACAAGGACAGCTGTCTAGTCCTTCGGATGAGACGAAAAACCGAGGTCCCGTGTATACATTGGAATGCACGTAAAAGACCCCTTGGTAGTTGGAATTCGATATAAGAGTAGGCGATAGTGCCGCTGCCCGGGCAAAATTTCCCTCATAGCACACTGTATGGCGTATGCCCGTCTTCATTAGCCCAGTATAGGAGCAGAACAGTAGGACGTTAAACCCTATTTCATTTCATTTCCAATTCACGCCACACGGCTAATTGTTAACATCACGTGGTTTGTTTAACACCCGGCAAGTGAGATATTTTTGTGCGTGCTGACAGTGTTTGTATTTACATGTATTTCTACGGACCTGTGGCACATATATATTCACATAAATATACCAAGCAGCAAAAGAAACGTCAGGTTGGCATGCATAAAACTTGCACTTATTCTGAGACCGACTATGTGAAATTTAGGTGCAATTATATTAAGTATTTGAGGTTTTTCCCTTCTATTCTGGCATTATTTGTTTACCTCATTAATTCATTCCGTCAGTCGCCGAGGCATAATTTTGAGACCGACTGCAGTGATTACACCTTTTTTGAGACCGACTATTTTTCTCCCTGTCGTCAGTGGCGGCGCCAGCCGTCGGTGATTGGAGGGGCAAAGCTGGGGCAAAGTCCAAGGTTAAGGGGGCAAAGGCAAGAGCTTCAACTAGGGGTAGGGGGCCTCCCCCAGAAAATTTTGAAAAACCGGTTGCCGGAAATGCAGCCTGGCAGTATTTCAGGCACTGATCGATGAGGTAAAGTGTCAAACGAACGGACTTGCGAATCACGACGAAGCCCACTCACGAGCGTCAAAGTAGGGAGTCCTACTGCTGGCACCGATCGTCGAGATAAATTACGAGTCTAGTATAATATCTCTGTCATAGATGACTGCCTTAACACGTGCTGTCACAGCACGCGGTGTGAATCATTAGCTGAATGGCGCGTGCATTGTTTACATAAGACATAACTGCTTTGGAGAGAATGCTGCATTTTAGTCATTTTAATACCCATTTACACTAAATAGGAAATAATTTTTACCTACAAATACGTCAAAGGCCTTTATTTATTTTTCCAATATATACAAAAAATGTTTTAGAATTTAATTTGTCGCAGGAAAAAAGTTAATATTTCTAGCTTATTAAGCCGCATCAATGTCATCCTTATCAGTGATTGTCGCGGCCAAGCAAATATTCACTGCGGATCAGTGTGCGCCAAAGTAGCGAGTACATTGGGGACCTCGCCAAGAAAATTTTGAAAAATAGACTGTCGGAAATGCTCTACAACATGCAAGTTTATGACTGAGTGGGGATGTGGGATTTATTCACCGTAGAAGGTATTGATTACCGAAACGTATCACAAATACTTTTTTTTATTTTCTAAAATTATTTGGGGGGGGGGGGGCAAACAGAGGGCACACCAGATTAATGGGTGCCCCCCTTGCCCCCCCCCCCCCCTATTAGAACATCGGGATTGAACTCGGGACATCTTTGCCGGCTCCCAAAACACAATACGTGGAGTAGTGATTTAACATTTATAGCTTGTCTAAAGAGAGAGAAGAGATTTTTAGGGTTAACTTACATGTAGAAGCTTCTGCTCCCTACATTTAAAACTAGGGGGGCTGCAACCACGCAAAATTTACACAAAAACAAATACACGGACAAGACATCATACTCAGAAAAAACACAAACGCCAGGGTGGAAAATGAAATGAAATGGAGTTTAACAGCCTACTGTTCTATAATGAAAACGGGTTTGCAATAGTGTATCACCCCGAAGTAACTAGTTTTATTTAATAAAATGCATTAGCAAAACACACACACACACACCCACACACACACACACAAAACCGCGCTGATTGGGCTTCCTTCATTCTTTAACGCAATAAAATGGCTTCAACATCTGACGACTTTTTATTCTACATTAAAAAAATACTTCCAGCCCTAAAAGTGATAAAAAAAGAGAAATAAGCTAAAAGTAGGAATGTTTTTTTACAATCTAATTAAAATATAGATCTATATTTCGTTTCGTTTTTTATACTTTCGATGGCCTACCCAAGTGTAGTAAGACAAGTAAAATCGAAATTTTGAACTATAAAAACGAAACGAAATTGGATCTGTGTTTTAATCAGATTGTGTTTATGGGGGAGTAAATTACTCGGTTGAAAAGAGCCAAACTGATCCGCAGTAAATATTCGCTTGACCGTGACTAAAAGAAGACTTTCGCCTGAATGCCATGAAACAGTTTAGAAAAAAACATGTTTTTTTTTCAATATTATAAAACCATCTAAATTAGAGGGATTATGAACGAGAGTTCTATAATACTATCTCCATGAGTAATATTAGAAATTGCTTCAACATCTGATATTAATCTTGGAAATTATCTAAAAATACCTCTAGCGATAAAGTGAGAAATTATGATAGATTACGTCAGAGTAGAAATCAACAAGTTCTCGAAAGATACCCGGTGTAGTATAAAAAAAGAGAGGGGCAGAAGTTACATTTGAGGATAATAGTCACGGGCGTGTGCGAGGGGTGGGTCATTTAATGGACGATAGAGCAAAGTGAGGTTGAAAATATTCAGACAATATCCCCACCTGCATTCGCACAAACACACTGGAAGGTATACTAATGGACACGTTTTTTAAGGGGCTAAATCTGCCCACACGGGATCGTTTGAGACAGGAATATTTAGAAAATATGGGGTGGTTAACTGTAGATTTTATAATAAAGACATGGGCAACAGTAGACTCTATAATAAAGACAGGCAACTGTGCGTTGAGTTGATTTATACATTTTCTTGAAATTTACCTCGCAGTTTCGCAGTGAAAACTATGATAAAAGAAAAAAACATGAAAAGGTTTACACCGCGGTGTAAACGTTTTTTTCTGTGGTAGAAAGTTTTCTCTGTGGTATTAAGTTTTCTCCGCGGTGTAAACCTTTTCTCCGTTGTGTAAACCTTTTATCCCCGGTGTAAACCTTTTCTCCGTGGTGTAAACATTTTCTCCGCGTTGCAAACATTTTCTCCGCAGTATAAAGTTTTCGCGGAAACCTTTTCTGCGCGATGAACAGATTGTTCATGTTTTTTTATTTATCATAGTTTTCTCCGCAGTATAAAGTTTTCGCGGAAACCTTTTCTGCGCGATGAACAGATTTTTCATTTATCATAGTTTTTACTGCGATTTCTCATATGAGTTAAATTTCAAGAAAAGTATAAATCAACGTATGGCACTAAAAGGCCACCGTACAAATGTAGATTTTATAATAACGAAAGACAAGTGTATAATTTTATAATAAAGACTTATCTATTTTTGTTTCATGTTATTGCTATGTCTACAGTAATGATAATAATGTTATTAGTGATCTTTATCTCCACATTCCGACATTTTGGCAATAATAACTTCATTGTAAATTCGTAACAATATGTTTTGCAATCATTGTTAATAAAATTGTTAATAATTATTGCATGTAAAGAAATGTGGTTTAACGTCCATTCGATACAAACTATATAGGTCATTTCGGGACTAACATATGGTTCAATTGTATTTCAGTAATTCGGTTGCGCGTAGGGGTCTTTAGCAGTGTGAGGAAATGGAGGACCCGGAAAAAACCTACGAGATTGGACAGGCGACCCTACTCCTTGTACATGCGGGAATTCGAAACCACGCCAGTTGACTCAATGACATAAAGCATAAATCTGCAGCAAAAATGATAGGATTTGCACTACAGAAACTGTACAATATCTGGGGCCTGCCCCCCCCCCCTCAGCTCACGACTCTGGCTACGGGCCTCTCAACGGACCGCAGCTCACGACTCTGGCTACGGGCCTCTCAACGGACCGCAGCTCACGACTCTGGCTACGGGCCTCTCAACGGACCGCAGCTCACGACTCTGGCTACGGGCCTCTCAACGGACCGCAGCTCACGACTCTGGCTACGGGCCTCTCAACGGACCGCAGGTCACGACTCTGGCTACGGGCCTCTCAACGGACCGCAGCTCACGACTCTGGCTACGGGCCTCTCAACGGACCGACGGACGTGGATGACGCTATAATACGGCCATACTGAAATGTTGGCGTATAATAAAGATTAAAGCATATGAAGTTTGTCCCAAAATAATTGAAATGAAATGAAATGAAATGGGGTTTAACGTCCTACTGTTCTGCTCCTAAACTGGGCTAATGAAGACGGACATACACCAGCCATACAATGTGCTATGAGGGAAATTTTGCCCGGGCAGCGGAGCTACGGCCTACTCTTATATCGAATTCCAACTGCCAAGGGATCTTTTACGTGCACGCCAATGTGTACCTGGGGCCTCGGTTTTTCGTCCCATCCGAACGACTAGACAGCTGTCCTTGTCAGACCCTCCGTCCTGCATCACTGACAAGGGGAAACCACGCCGGAAAATCTGGATGAACTTTATTGGCCAATGCAAGGATCGAACACCCGACCTCCAGGCTAGCGAGCCAGCGTCTTACCATCTAAGCCATCGTGCCCCCCCCCCCACTCCAAAAAAAAATAACACATAAGATCAATCCAATTTAATTTATGTTTTTGACCCAATGGGTTTAGCTCGCTTAAAACCAGATGTCTTTTATACTGAACAGATAAGCCCGTGGTAATGTATAGGACAATATTAATATCGTCTATATGTCAAATATAACAACCAGTCCATTTCAGCTAATAATTAAATCAATAAATAATTATTAATAATCATATGACGATAATTTGTATAATAAATAGTTAATAATTGTTTAGGCATATTAGACGATTTATTGTTGTGTAACATGTTTGATGATTGCCGACGGATCAATACAATATTTACCAGAAATGTAAACATCAGAACGAAGCGCTGGTGGCTTTTGAAATTTTAAACTGGTTTGGTTTATCTGCCCCACCATTGCGTTCTGACGCATAAGTTAAAGTTGCAATTTCATATTCTTAAGTTATATTTTTAAAATTTATTAAAATAAAGCCTTAAAATAGATGGTATCTATAAACAGTCCTACCTTGTTAAAGAATAATCCTATCCTATAATTCACTATTGCCAGTTGGGTAATTGGCAAAAATATCATTTTCATCTTCAAATTCCAGCGTTTGAAGATAACTACTCCATGGTGGAGAATAGAAAACAAGGGAGGTAATTGTGTTATTATTTCCGGTGTAAATGAGTTTTAAGTGTAAGAATGACACCTATGATCGTATAATAGTGATTTGACAACCTATTGAGCAAAATACATAGAAATGATTATGTTTTGACTTTCTTAGAAAATATGAAATTGTAACTTTAAACTTGTTTTAAAAGAACTGCGATCATTAAACCAGTTTAACTTGCGCCTCGGAACGAAAGGGTGAGGCAAATAAACCAGTTAAAAAAAAAAAAAAAAACCTTGGCAAAGCACGATGCCAATCAGATAGTAATTCAATAAGCAAAACTTTCAATTTTTACTTCAAAGCATTTATTACATTTTTGCCACATTATCCAAATACAATTAAGCATAGACCTGAAATGGGTACACATCTATTCTAAATCGAAGCGTTAGACACTGGCATTGCCCGCCCTTTTAAAACGGAACAGGTTTGACGTGTTAACGTCAAGAAGGTGGCGCTAAATAAATGTCGAGACAACAGCCAATCAAGATACGGCATATAATACCCAAAGCGAGAACCTTTAATGGGTTATCCTCATAAAGTCTGTCATTGAGTCGACTGGCGTGGTTTCGAATCCCCGGTTGTACGTGGCAAGGAGTAGGGTCGCCTGTCCAACCTCGTGGGTTTTCTCCGGGCCCTCCGGTTTCCTCCCACTGCTAAAGACCCATACGCGCAAGCGAATTATATAAATAAAATTTAACCATATGTTAGTCCCGAAATGACCTAGTTTGTGTCGAGTGGACGTTAAACCCCATTTCTCTCTCTCTTTTAATGGGTTATCCGATTTTGTTTAAAAAAACAAAAAAACCCAAAAAAAACACCGCTTGATTAACTTTACTGACAATATTTGCAGACAAACGAAAGTTGTTTAACTACATTGGGCCGGGTATGTTTCATTAGTCCTAATAGTATAAAATTATCTTATTTTTAAGATGTTACGTGTATTAATAGAGAAATTAAGTTTGCCAGGGGAAACTGAAGGCAACCAATCGTAGCTAAAAACAAGCATACCATATATCTCAACGTTTTTAGCTACGTTCTTGTAGCTATCTTGTTTTGGCCGTCTGAACTGGGCGGCTAACAATCGCCATCCTCACTAGCCATCTTCCTGGCAAAATGGCGTGTCCATGTGTAATTTACCTCTAACCTGTAACCGATTAGGTCAAAATAGTTGCATACATTATGCAAGTGCTAAATCTGCCTATTGCAGGTCTTTCTTTAGGCCTGGAATGTTATCTACATTATTAATTAGACATTAATTAACTTATCCAAACCATAATCAACTCTAGCCTGCGATATTTACTGGATTAGGATCCGATCTGCTGCTCAACGCTCATTCAATCGCTAAATTCTCGGTTCAGAATGGATCAATTTGACTGAAATTTTCAGGAAATTTCCTTTACATCATCTTTTTATCTCCCATGATGTATCTTTAAACAATCCGAAATAAGAGTGTGTGTGAATTAGTTTATTTTACGTCCGCTTATGTAAACATGATGCAATAATTTACGATGTGATTAGTGAATTAAATAAAGGAATAAAGAATTATTAGATATTTATATATATGTACAGAAGACAGTAAATACGGTCGAAACGTTTTATGACAAACGAGTAGGCCGTAGCAATAAGTAGGGGCCACGGTTACTCACTGTTCTGGACGGAGTAAAACTTCTTTCCACAGTAATAAGTCCATGTAACTTTTAAGAAATACACTTTTTTCCAGATTACTTTTAATTGAAAGACATTATCTTTTTAAGTGTCAATCGAAATTTTGTTCCCATAGTACAGTAAATACAGAAATTAAAAGTACTGGTTATATATAAAATCTGGATTAATATTGTATCGAAAAGCCTTAAGTAACTAAGCAGGAAATGATACCTATGTAAATTAATCATAAGAATGATGAACACCTGAAGTACTGAATGAGGTATTTCAAATACGAGGAATGCTATCAAAATGGCAATTAACAATAAAGTTGTTTGGTGAGATTCATTTCTCGAACGATTGAGTTGTCGACTCATGGCTTTCCTTGACCTGGCTGCTGACTTGAGGGTGTAAACCAATTTACACGTAATAAACAACATGCCAACACAAGGTATAATTTGAACAAAAATAATCTCCAAGATAGTTTGAATAAAAATATAATTGTGCCATGTGTCCACCACGTCTACAAAACATGACGAAACAGATCTCTTTTCTTCTTCGTTCCAAAAGACAACACGTGTTATTTTTCGCATAAACAATAAACAAACATACGAGAAGAGAGAAATGACAAAAATCAGAATAACTACTCCAATAGCAATCTTATAGCGACACCAAAGTTTAGCTTTGATTGGATGGCAGACTAAAATGTAGCGAAATACACCCAAATATAGCGTTAACCACACTGACGATGTATAAAAAACATTAGACACTAATAAAAATGGCATCTTTAAATAAACACACCAGTGGTAAGGCGTGTAGCTCTTAAAATAGGGAACACAAATATACAGAGATACTGGTAAAGAAATCAAAGTTCGTAATAAATCAGCTACAGCAATGGCGGACAACACAAATGACGTCACAGATCGCATTTCCTTCCTCTGTAAAACGATTAGAAATAAAATGTTTAATATAATCACTGTTATACAGATAATGGCATTGAGAGGACCATCAAGTATCCAAAATGTAGAATTGTTTTTCGCGCGCAGCCAGAATTCTATGAACACTTGATCAATATCGCTGTGTTCACCCCTCAAAGTTGTATTTTCCATAGTTGTAAAATATGTCCCAAAGAAATATCAGTCAGTCGAAATTTGAATGAGTTCCGTGCGTTATTTACAAACAAATGACGATCTACAATTTTTGCAACATTCGCCAGACTGATGTTTTACGAAAATACTTGGCCTGCTCACCGAGATCTGCGCGTGGAAGGCTGCCGATATCAAATGATCGGCTGATTAAAATGACCTTTTTATGAGTTGACAAGTTATATGTTGTAATAGTAGTGTGTGACTGATTAGGTCTGGGTGTTAAATGATACCGCCTGGGTCGGGTGCTTTTTTTTAAATATCGCCAATAGTATTGCGAAAGTGATCGACATCGACAGAGTTGTTAAAGGGACAATAACACTCTTGCTGGCTTGACATCTCCAGTAAATAAATATTAGCCTTTTTCTAAGTATTAGATGTTTAAGTGTCCTACCTGTCGTGTAAATTATCCATTACATCCTATTTTACTTGTCCAGAGGGTTCGAAAATATGTTTAAATCAAAGTCACATTTGAAAAGGTTTACATTAGGCTTTTCAAATCATTTAGTTGAATTTTTCCATTTTTTTAAATTAGGTGTGTTAAGATGAAATTTGTATCATCAATTAATTGGAATACTGTAAAATAGTACAATTTGTTGACCAGAATAAAGATTGGGACATATTATTCTGTTACAACAAGAGTGGTATTGAGCCTTTAAAGGTATACATATCCAAAAGTTAAACGATTTCATACAAAACTGACAAAGCTTTGGATTAAGAGAGCGAGAGAGAAATGGGGTTTAACGTCCACTCGACACAAACTAGGTCATTTCGGGAATAACATATGGTTTAATTTTATTTCAATAATTCGCTTGCGCATAGGGGTCTTTAGCAGTGGGAGGAAACTGGAGTACCCGAAGAAAACCCACCAGGTTGGACAGGCGACCTTACTCCTTGTCACGCAGGGGAGGATTGGGCCATCGGGCGATCGCCCAAAGGGCCGGTTGGACAAAAAATGAAAAAAAATTTTTTGTCCAATTCGTCTAAAAAACCTTTTTTTTCTGCTGAACATTATATTGGGGCGGGGGGAAGCGGATATTGGACCGGCCATGGAGCGATGATGATCATGTTGTATGTGGCCGGTGGCTTTAACGGGCCGCCACGCCATCACTGGGCTGATATAATAGACTTTCTGGGCCGGGTGTGCTGGGTGTAGGCCGGAATTCGGAATCCTGCAATGGGGATTCCGAATTTCATCCGAACAAATCCAAAATTCAAAAAGCAGCTTTCATGAAATTTACTTTCGCCACTCTCTACCAATGTGTCTCGTGGCCTTTCATCACAGGAGGAATCAACTAGCGCTCTCGGCAACAAAAATGGGACATTTTTTAATGAAAATATTCCTACTTATTCAATATTCCTAACTGGTTAATCAAATGGTCAAAATTTTCTCAACTAGTCCCATTTTTTAACCAGTTAAGTTATCTTGACTCTTGACGATACAATGATAAGACGTTAATTAATAATATGACGATATGATATAAACGTTTTCTTGCTTAGAGATGAAATAAAATATGTTATTCACGACAAAACGACAAATGTTCTATTTATTTTATGATTTTACAATCATTTTAGGTAAAAACAACATGGACTACTGCTAGCCAGTGGAATAACACTTTTATTTCACTGATAAAACGCGGTATTCCACTACTGATCATAAAATAAAATTAGATATGCCACCAAATCGGTCAGTAAAAGGGGCCGCTCCGACACGGCGTCTTATGTAGACCTATACTGTACGTGAACGTCAAGGTCAATCATCTTGCACAGAGTTCAAAGAAAGCTTTCGTATTACCGTCAAAAAACATATTGCTTACACCTATGTGGACTAGATGTCACTTTTATCACTGTCTACAACAGGCCCGGAGCCAGTTTGATTTCTGTGGAGGGGCAGTTTAGGTTTTAGGTGGGGGCACAGTCTACAGTAGGTATTTTAGAGCTATGGTCGGCATTTTTTAAGGGGGGGGGGGGGGGGGGCAAAACATGTTTTCGGGGGGGGGGGGGGCAATGCACAGTCTACAGTAGGTATTTTAGAGCTATGGTCGGCAATTTTTTTTCGGGGGGGGGGGGGAGGCAAAACATTTTTTCAGGGGCATTGCCCCCTTACCCCCCGCTGGCTACGGGCCTGGTCTACAAAGCAATTTTGAACTACAATAATGTATACGTTAGTAAAGCTGTGATATATATAAAACATGTAGATATAGCATTTGAACTCATGATTTACAAATAGTGAAAGTAAAGTACGTAGACCTATAGCAATATTGAGAGAAGTTTAGACAAGTGATAGAACATGCTAATCTTGTAACTGTGCTGACATTCATGACGAATTGAATGCTCTGAAACTTTGCCCATCAGATAAGTATCTCGGAATAAAGTTTAGTTTGAAAATCATCAACAGCTGTTAAAGTCTTCTGTTACCTTGGCCTGAATTCATAGCGGAAGTGACACAAGTTTCTAAAAAGTAACTCAGTGGATAGAATTCCCGTGCCGTATTTGATTCTATATATACTCTTCAAATAGAGTAGGGGATTTTGAAATGCAAATACCTATGCAGGTTGTGATATGATAAATAGTCATGGACACTTGATATGTTTTGAGAGTATGTTCACATATGAAGTACTTATCGCCCCAACAGAACCACTGAGCTGCACTGCGACACGCAATAGCGCCATAAACGCGGGAGGGGTTCATTGTCAAATTTGACACTTCAAGGAAGGGTTGATGAAAACTACCGCTGGCTAGTTTATCCTATCTATGTTTGCTTTCCTATCGGCTCTTGTATAAGATTTACTGTTTAGCGTATCTTTGCTTTGCTTTGATCGGAAGACGTGTTCGTCGACGTCAACGTCAACCGACAACACTGCAAGAATTGGCCGTGGCACTGCAGGAGGGGTGGGTCAGATTGCTCCAAATCGTGATTGGGCGGTTGATTAGGATCATTCTACGACGAATTGCTGAATGTCTGAGGATTGGTGGAGCAATTACTCATTAGTAAGACAAAAATCAAAAACGTGCATTTTCACTTTTGACGGTTTATCTCTTTGCGAGTGAAATGGGGCCGTCAGGTAAGCCGCCCGTATGAACTGTTTATGTTCATGTGTAGGCAATTGGCCTGTTATTAACATACATTGGTTACTTCTAATAAAAACAGCAGTGCATTTCCGCAATTTTGTGTTGTTTCTGAATATCCCCTTCTTTTTTTTGAAGAGTTATATATTAAAGCCATAGATAGTCCTATGTTTAAAATATGTTGAAATAAAGCAGTGCTTCTCAACCTATTTTTGCTAACGGCACACCTTGAAACACATGAAAAAATAGCGGCACACCTGGCTAAATATATACAGTACATGAAAAAATATTTGAATTTTGCAAAATAAAAACATGGTGAGTCAAACCGAATACAACCGTAAACAAAGACTAGTCATACACACATAGAATGACCCAAACTAAATAAAGAAAAACACAGCTATGAACTTATCAGTAGATTTCAGTGAATAATCAATTAGAATCACTTGGTTTTTCACATTTCCTTAGTGTGACGTTAGAAAATTCTCATGGCACAACTGTGTGCCGCGGCGCACTGGTTGAGAATCACTGACATAAAGCCTAATAACATAAACAGACCTACATTTTTTGCTATTATTTCTGGTGTTTATTATTAATTAGTGATTTGAAAACCCATTAAATAATAGATATAAAAATAATAGTGTTTTGACTTTCAACGAAAATATGCAACCATCGCTTTAAGTTTTTATGGACATTTTCGATAAGCTGAGAGTAAATATTGACTAGTCTATAGAGCTAAGTCACAAGTTGGGTTTTTTTTTAAAAAAAAAAGAGCTCGATGGATTGAATTCCCATGCCAATAATTGATTATGTCTATATTAACTTTTAATTTACGTATTTTATACGATCAGTAGGGAATAAGTAGTGATTAATGTTTTACGTCAAGTCACCGTTTTAATTGAATAGGATAAAGGCCATAATTGAAAAATTGAAAAGCGTGCTTAGATCACATCAACGTCTTATATCGAATGATTTTAATCAGTGGTGTGTGGAATTGACGTAATGTGTTTATATTGATCATTAGCTTCAAATGCACTGCTATATGGGTGGAGAGGGAGCGGGGATGTCATTGAGTCAAGTGATGTGGTTTAGATCCCAGGCTTATACTTGACAAATAGTATAATAGGGTCGCATGAACAGCCCCGTGGTTTGTATCCATCCCCCCGCCCCCTATTAAACACCCCTACGCACAAGCGATTTATTGAATTAAGATTTTACCATAAGTCAGTCCCGAAGTGACCTAGTTTTAAAAAAAAACCAACACAAAGTGGTGTTCACATCGACAGGATAGTTAGCGGAGAGGGAGAGAGAAATTGGGCTGAACACCCACTCGACTCGACACAAACTAGGTCGCTTGGAGAAAAGACATGGCCAATGGTTGATCCATCTGTTCAACCTAACCATTATTAGGGACAAAATAGGAGCCGAGCACAGAGACCAGAATTCACATTGGAGGCAATGGGGATTTCTTTTTTTTTTTTTCTTTTCTTAAAGACATATTTTATTGACTATAAATGAATGGGAAATTGGGGAACAGGCAAAATGCGTATGCCAGACCCCTAATCCTATTTACAATACAAATTATATACTAATAATGAAAAGCACTAGATACACTATATATAATACATACGACCCGTACTTAGCTGAATAAACCTAAAGTATTATAGTATGTATTAGTAATAATACTAATAATAATAATTTAAAAATGGGGAAATTAATGGTGGTCTGCATCCTGATGTTCGAAAGAGTTATCTCCCATATGCTGAAATAAACTGGTTATTTTCTTTCCTAGAAACCAGGCGCGTGTCCAGGGCTCATGCGGAGTCTCTACAGGCGAGACTCAGGAGATAGCCTATACACTTAAAAGAGTAAATTTCCTTCAAAAATGCCCTCAGAAAATCGACTTCAAACTTTTAACATTTTCTGCGCGGAGAACCCCACTACGGGGGCCCCCGCTCATTTTTCTGCACATGCCCCTGGAAACCGTTACAATTTGTGCAAAAAAAAAATAGACACAATACTATTATTAAATAGATGATTTTTAAAAAAAATAATCTGAACGGAATACAAACAAATACATGACATAGCCAGGTTGAAAATGAAATGAAATAAAGTGAAATGAAGTTTAAAGGCTCAATACCACTCTTGTTGTAACTGAACAATATGTCCCAATCTTTATTCTGGTCTACAAATCGACTATTTTAGAATATTTCAATTAATTGATGATACAAATTTCATCTTAACACACCTTATTTAAAATTTTTGAAAAATTCAACATAATGGTTTGAAACGTCTAACGTAAACCTTTTCAAATGAAACTTCGATTTAAAAATATTTTCGAACCCTCTGGACAAGTAAAATAGGGTGAAATGGATAATTTACACAACAGTTAGGACACTTAAACATCTAGTACTTAGAGATATTATTTATTTTCTGGAGCTTTCAAGCCAGCAAGAGTGTTATTGTCCCTTTAACGTCCTGCTGTTCTGTAATGAAGACGGATCAGTGAGTCATGAGGGAAATTGTCCCCGAATAGTGGCACAACGGCCTAGTCTTATATCGATTTCCAACCGTCAGGGGTTCTTCTCTAAGTGCGCGCCAATGTGTACACAGGACCTAGTTTTTTTGTACAATCCGAACTAGACAGACGCACCTTGACGGACCCTCCGTCCTGTATAACTGATAAGGGTAACAACGCGGGAAAATCCCAAAGAATCTTCTCGGCTAACACGGGAAGCGAATCCGAGGCCTCCAGGCTAGCTAGCCAGCATCTTACTCACTGAGTCACTGTGGCTCCATTACAGGGGCGGATCCAGGAATTTTTGCAGGAGGGGGTTTGCCAAGATCCGGGGACAATATATCTCTCCCCTCCCCCCTCCCGCATTGTCTTTATCGTCATTTTGGCGTATATACATACACATTGAGCTTTTTAAACAGAGAAATTCAACACTTCGTTTGACGCCAATTTTTATTATGTATTAATACAATGACATTGTGATTCAATTTCAAAGCATTAATTGTGATATCACATAATGTCTATATCATTATCTTGTGCTTTGAGTGCCCATCCTGTCCCACATCTGACGATAAAGGATAAAGCACACAGCCGAGAAACTTTTCTCATAAAAATTGTTGATTTACACCCCCCCCCCTCTGGATCCGCCCCTGCCATATGCTGAGAGCATTTTCATCTTACCGTATACTAAACCTATTTACAGCAGGCTGTAATAGTTTTTGTAAATGAATGTCTGGTGTAATTTAAAGTGGCTGTTCCAGATTTTACCAGGGCACTGCAACTAAAAGTTATGGTGAGCGGGGCGATATAATTATGTGAAAATAGTATTGAGCTGTTCGAAATTGATAACCAAATTTCCTTAACTTGGTTACGTAATTCATTCATGATTGGCTTGTTAATCGCGACGATAACTTACCACTATAACCTTGACAAATATTTAGGCGCAGTTATCCAGGGAAACGAAATGAAATGAAATGGGGTTTAACGTCCTACTGTTCTGCTCCGAATTGGTTAATGTAGACGGGCATACGCCATCCAGTGTGCTATGAGGGAAATTTTGCCGTGACAGCGGCCCTGCGGCCTACTCTTGTATCAAATTCCAACTGTCAAGGGATCTTTTACGTGCACGACAATGTGTAAAAGGGACCTCGGTTTAACGTGCGATCCGAACGACTAGACAGCTGTCCATGTCAGGCCCTTCATCCTGCATTACTGGCAAGGGGGAACCACGCCGAAAAATCTGGATGAACTTTCTCGGCCAATGCAGAGATCGAACATCCGACCTCCAGGCTAGCGAGCCAGCGTCTTACCCACTTAGCCACTGTGACACCCACCCCACAAGTTATCCAGGAACTTACACGGTGTGAAATTTGGGAGACTTATTATGACCAACTCCAATCCAACATGGAAACTGAAGTTTGTATTGCTATGAAGAACCATCCCGAGCTCCACATGATGTCCAGATTGTTGCATAGAATAAGAGAGAGAGAGAGAGAGAGAGAGAGAGAGAAATGGGGTTTAACGTCCACTCGACACAAACTAGGTCATTTCGGGACTAACATTTGGTTTAATTCTATTTCAATAATTCGCTTGCGCATAGGGGTCTTTAGCAGTGGGAGGAAACCTGAGGACCCGGAGAAAACCCACGAGGTTGGACGTTGACAGGCGACCCTACTCCTTGTCACGTACAACCGTGGATTCGAAACCACGCCAGTCGACTCAATGACAGACTTTATGATACAGCGCGCACACGCTAACCATTCAGCCATCCAACCCCCCTGCATAGAATAAGAATGAACGTTTGCAATAGTGTTTCACTCGGGGACTGTACCTTTTAGCAAAACCAAAACAAAAGATAAAAAAATAATTTTTTTTTTTTTTTTTTAAAAACTCGCTGATTCGGCTTCCTTCATTCTTTCCCGCACTGAAACGTTAGAAATGACTTTAACATCTGATGATAATAATCTTTTTATTCTACACTAAAAAAATACTTCCAGCAGTAAAAGTGATAAAAAAGAGAAATGAGCTATAAATAGGATTTTTTTATAGAGCTTAAATTATGGCGAGGGTTTAAACAACAACCATACGCGGTTGACATGTACCAAACTGATCCGCAGTAAATGTGGAATTATTGAAATAAAATTGAAACACGTGTTAGTCCCGAAATGACCTAGTTTGTGTCGAGTGGACGTTAAACCCCATTTCTCTCTCCCTCTCTCTGCAGTAAATATTCGCTTGACCGTGCCTAAAAGAAGGCTTTCGCCCTACCGCCATGAAACAGTTTGGAATAAAACATGTCGCTTTTTTTTAATATTATAAAACCACCTAAATTAGAGGGATTATGAACAAGAGCTCTATCCATGAGTAATGTTAGAAATTGCTTCAACATCTGATATTAATCTTCTAAATCATTCGTCTTACCGCGCTCTAAAAATACCTCTAGCGATAAAGTGAGAAATTATGATTGATTACGTCAGAGTATAAATCAACATCAGATTGTAAACATACAGCACGTGAATCAGAAGAGAGAAATGTCGTCATGTGTTGTTCTTCTTTAACCTTTCTATCTAACCGTAGCCTAGTGCTCTATATGATGATTTCGTATTATACTATATACACCAGGAAAAATGGAAACTCCAATTTTTCTTGTTGTGTGTTGAACAAGTTCTCGAAAGATATCCGGTGTAGTACATAAAAGAGACTTAAAAAAGGGGGGTGAAGGGGGGGGGGGCATTTTAAATGGACGATAGCACGGAGCGAGGTGAAAAATATTCGGACAATGTCCCTATCTGCATTCGCACAAGCACATCGGAAAGGGCCATTTGTCAGTCTTGGTGTTTAAATATGTTGGATTTCTTTGGCTAATATAAAGGTACTAATGTGCATGTATTTTAAGAGGTGCAATCTGCCCACATGGTATCGTTTGAGACAGAAATATTTAGAAAATACGGGTTGGGCAACTGTAGATTTTATAATAAAAACGGACAATTGTAGATTTTACAATAAAGACATGGGCAAATGTAGATTTTATAATAACGAGAGACAAGTGTATAATTTTATAATAAAGACTTATCTATTTTTGTTTGATACGTTATTGCTATATCTACAGAAATGATAATGATGTTATTAGTGATCTTTATCTCCACAGTCCGACATTTTGGCAATAACACCGACAATTTTATTATTTAATTATATATCCCCAAAATACCGCAATTTCTACCAATATACAAGTAGAGATTTAAAATTAATAACAATATCCTTTGAAATCATCGTCAATAAAAGTGTTAATAATTATCGCATGGAAAGTCTGGCAATTATAGTGCGTGGGTTTTGTTTTTAAATCTCTTTATTCCTAATTCCACAACAGGATTACTAAACTCGGTATCACTACCAGTTTGGAATCATTATTAATGATTATCACATCAGTATTCAGAGAGAGGGAGAGAGAGAGAGAGAGGGGGGGAGGG
Organism: Patella vulgata; assembly: GCF_932274485.2. Classification (NCBI taxonomy): domain Eukaryota; kingdom Metazoa; phylum Mollusca; class Gastropoda; family Patellidae; genus Patella; species Patella vulgata. The sequence goes on from NC_065883.2 coordinate 12,184,069, forward strand.
AGGGAGGGGGAGAGAGAGAGAGAGCCCACACAAACTTATGTCATTTAGGGACTAACTTATGGCACAATCATCGTTCAATAATTTTTAGCTGTGGGAAGAAACCGGAGGACACGGAGAAAACCATCGAGGTTGGGCAGGCGACCCTACTGCATGTCACATATATATATACTCTTAAAAAAAAGTAGGGGATATTGAAATGCAAATACCTATGCAGGTTGTGATATGATAAATTGTCATGGACACTTGACATGTTTTAAGAGTATGTTCACAGATAAGAACTTATCGCTCCAACAGAACCACTGAGCTACACGGGCGACACACAATAGCGCCATACACGTGGGAGGGGTTTATTGTCAAATTTGACACTTCAAGGAAGGGTTGATGAAAACTGCCGCGTGCTGGTTTTTCTATCCATGTTAGAATTCCTATCGGTTCTTGCATAAGATTTACTGTTTAGCGTATCTTTGCTTTAGTGTGTTACGTTTAGTTTGATCGGGAGACGTGTTCGTCGACGTCAACGTCAACCGACAACACTGCAAGAATTGGCCATGGCGCTGCAAGAGGAGTGGGTCAGATTGCCCCAAATCGTGATTGGACGGTTGATTAGGAGCATGCCACGGCGAATTGCTGAATGTCTGAGGATTGGTGGAGCAATTACTCATTATTAAAACAAAAATCAAAAACGTCCATTTTCACTTTTGACGGTATATCTCTTTGCGAGTGAAATGGGGCCGTCAGATAAGCCGCCCACATGCAGTAGCTGCAGCCTCAGGCCCAAAGATTTTGTAAAAAAAATTTGTTTAGACTTGTCTGATACGATTAAAAACGCATAGACAATAAATGTTAGGGGGGTGGGTTTAAGGAATCAACATAGGCCCTGACCCGAAATTAATTAGGCCCACGCCATTTTAAATAGGCCCTATTTAAAAACTAAATAGGCCCTCCAGCAACTGCCGCCTCAGGCCTTGGTGGAGCTTAATCCGCCACTGCCCACATGAACTGTTTATGTTCGTGTGTAGGCAATTGGCCTGTTATTAACATACACTGGTTCCCTCTAATAAAAACAAGCAGTGCATGTCTATAGTTTTGTATATTTTCTGAATATCCCCTACTTGTTTTGAAGAGTATATGTGGGTGTCTGTTATCGAAACCACGTCACTTGACTCATTGACAGACTACAGGCTACAGCGTGTATACGCGTTACACCAAACGACCGCCACAACACCCAGATTCTTTAAGAAACGAAACGGGAGTTGAACGCTTTACTGTTCTGCACCGACTGGACTACTCGTATTTAAGACGGGCATACGCCAGGAGACATTTTGCCCGGACAGTGGCAGCACTACCTATTATACTCTTAAATCGATTTCCAACTGTCAAAGGGGATCTTTAAGGTACTGCCAGTGTTCTCCCATCTCTCCGTCCTGTATCACCATGCCGAGGAACTTTCTCGATCCATAACCACCGGGGTCGAACCCTGGACCTCTTTGTTACTGAGTCAGCGCCATTGTAAATTCCCCTTCAAATATAAATTTGAGTGTTTTATAATAATGTTATTACTGATTGATAGCACGACATTCCGACAGTCTGGCAAACAGCGCGTGCATTTCTACAATTCACATCATTATACCTGTAAATAACTCAATTTCTACCCATGTACAACGGTGCACTATATCTGGTACAATATTCTTTAAATAGAATAGACGTTTGGATACATTGCCTTCCGTCAGTCTGTCTGCTTTTACGACGTAAGAATTGTCTGATCCAATACCCTTTTAACATTTAACTTACGTCTTTATATACCACACTTTCAGGTAAAACTCGACAGGTAAAACGCGCACCTGTTTGTTTGAACATCGTTACGTGTAATCCTCAAATCATCAGACTGAATATTTCACCAACAAATACAAGTTTATAATCAACGTTTATTGTAACGGTCTTCGCGTGTTGAACGTTTAATAGGTTTTAGTTTTATATATATATACTTTCACCTTTCAGTTGGGTTATCCAAATAAGGCGAGTTGGTCGTTTCATTAGACTTGTGCTTGTGAGTATATTGACTGTACAGCTAGACGGACATTTGTACCCTGGATAGAGCCGTATCACCCCGAGTGTTCAGTCACTGTATGGTTACTACTGAAAAAAAAACCGTTACGAATAATAACAAAGTTTTATTGGTGATGTAATAACTGGAGCTATCCTAGAAATTCCTGGAAGTCTTGAACAGCTGATGCCATATCGAATCGAACAGAAAGTGGAATTTTGGTTATCTGGCTAGGATAATTAAAGAGCTATATTTAGCCGAGTTATAAGTTCTCTCCTCACTCTCGATTTATGTTGAAGAGAAATTAGCGGTTATTAGTTCGTTGAGTTATATACTAGAGGGATTTAAACAGTTATTTAGTTCATTACCTATCAAAATGGTGAGTATTTACATTTATATTTCATCCTAAAACAGCTAAAAACGAACGGAATTATCAGGGCATTTGGAAATGAAATGAAATGGGACTTAACGTCCTATTGTTCCGCCCCGACTGGGCTAATGAAGACGGTCATACGCCATGCAGTGTGATATGGCGGTAATTTTGCCCAGACAGCGGTACGACCTACTCTTATATCCAATTCCATCTTCCAAGGAATCTTTTACTTGCACGCTAATATGTACACAGTAACTCGGGTTTTTGTTCCAACCGAACGAATATACGTTTTTCCTATTAAGGGGACCCACACCGGAAAATCCTCATGAACTTTCTTGGCAAGCCAACGGATCGAAGTTGTGGTTGTTGGGTGTGGGGGGGGGGAGATATTTTGTCATTTAAATGTAAATATACTATAGGTTTCCATATATATATTGTCCAATTTAGCCTTTCCATTGAAATAATTTTTACCTAGTAATACTAGAGAAAAACACGTTTTCATACTGTCCCATTTAGCCTTTCCACGAAAGAAATCCGTTTGTTTATGGGATAATTAATGACCGGTATAACAGGTATAACAGGTCTGGTCTATCTTTAAACAACCAGTTAACCTATATATATATAAACTACAACTATACATACCTGATAACAGAGGAACTTGTATCACTTGAGAGGAATTTTAAATAGATTATGAATTTAGAATTAAAAAGGTTTGTTTTGCAGGGCGGGAAGGAGGGGGGGGGGGGAAGGAGGGGGGGGGGTCTTCTGGAATGCCTGGTGTTTTATGCTGAAGTAATGGTCAAGAGCACAATATTATAGACATAGTCTGTAAAATAAGTCTACGAATCAAACCGAAATAAAGAAATATTTAAATCTAGAATAGTTCATCTTAGCATTGTCCTCGCTCCATTACCGTTAGCGAACTATAGCTGACGAGGGGGATACGTAAAGTGAATCTGTACTTTTCGTCCCATTCAATCTACTAGGTACTTTTTTATTCTGGAACCGGCAGTTGGGAATCGGGCTTGAAAATCCCAAAGGGGCTTCCCGGCCAATGTAGGGAATCTAACTCGGGCCAATCTAGTCCAGTGCCCGTTGGGTGTTGGGTTTCGAAGCAGAACAGTATAAGGGCATTAAACCCTATTTCATTTCATTGTTTCCTTTAAAATCGAAACTGAATAGATTGAAATCGAACAGAATGGAGTTTAATGTCTCTTCAATATATAATACTTCCATGATTTTTATATGCTATTGTCATTTGTGCAATGCTAGGTAGGAGATGTATCTTACAATGGCGTTTCCACCCATCGATAACTCTTCTTTATGAACTTTTTTGTCTCTTATTTCAAACGTTTGTCCGTTTCGTATTGACGTAACGTGTGTTCACTATTTTGTTGGGTGAATAGTAATCGAGCTCGTCAAAGAAACCTTGACCAGATTTAGAACAAAGGCAGAAACGACGCTGCCTGGGTGAAATTGTTCTATTGAGACAGACGTGGTTAAATAATTCCCGTTATTTATGATATGTAAAGGTCACCATGAAATGTGTAGATATGGTGATATTATCGTCAAATAGAACGGCAGTACAGCTACAATACGTCATTCTATAGTATACTCTAGGTTATAGTGACTAGTGGGAGAGGAATGAATGGGCGGGATGCCAGATGGCATCAATTCGCGCCAAAATAACGGCAGGAAAATAGAATACAGATTCCACATGCTTAGTACTAGTATATTGTGGCTAAAACTACAAAGTATCGGAAATTTACCCAAGTTTGTATACTTAATAAGAATGGTAGAGTTGATCCAAACCTGCTATTTGATGCATAACAGTAGCCCTAGGATATGGAGCGGAATGTACGACATAATTCTGAAGCTTAACCTTATTATGCGTATTTATGTAATAATATTGAACGTATTAGAAACAGAACGAAATATAAGTTAAAACTGCAATATTTCAGAAATAAATCTAATAAAATATCACTTTTACATTTGTAAATAGACAATTTACCATGTGTAAGTAAAAAGTTACATTCATTGAAGTAAGCATATTAGCATACGCATTACTATGTTAAAGATGTATTATTCAAGAGCTATGTCTGCCTATTGCAGTTTTTTGTAGTTCCATGTGTTATTTAAATTATTATTTAAACATTTCATCATATGACAAGCCCATAATCAACTCTCTATACCACCGGATGGCTGAGATATTGAATGGATTAGACCATCCGTGCATATATAATCGGTTAACGTTAATATTCACATGACAAGCCCATAATCAACTCTCTATACCACCGGATGACTTAGATATTGAATGAATTAGACCATCCGCGCCATATAATTAATTAACATTAACATGGATGTCGCTTAATAAAAAGAACTGACAATTGAGACTGCCTTTATTATCAAGGAAATTGTTTCTTGACAATCAGCTATTTCTTGTCAAAACTTCAAACACTCATAGCTTTTCTCAGAAAAGGGTAATTTGGCTGAAATTTTCAATAATATAATAATTTTTTTTTTCATTTCATTTTTGAACTATTTTAGAAAGAACGACCAGTTCTTTATCTAAATCTTACGTTATACATCTTTGAGATCGAGTAAGTAAGTAAGATGTTGGCTCCCTAGCCTAGACGTCCCGTGTTCGATCCCTGAGTTGGCCAAGAAAGTTCATCGGGATTTCCGGCGGGATATAAGGAATTCGATATAAGAGTTGGTGGTCATAGCCCCACTAACCGAATAAAATGTCCCTTATAGCACACGGCATGCCGTATGTCCGTCTTCATTATCCCAGTCGGAGTAGAAAAGTAGAACTTTAAATAAAATAAAACCAAGTACGAACAATAAAAACCCTTAGACAAAATTCGAAGTCCTAAAAAAAAAACAGTATAGGCAAAATAGTGTAATCAGCAAATGGACTGTTCACCGTGTAAAAAAATACACGACAAACAGTGGTAACAATTTCATTTTATTTTATTTCATAATGTACCTTTAAGAGTTAGAATTATGTCGTACATTCCGACTGCATAATATGTAAAGATATATACGCTAGTTTTATATATATACAGCATGGATAGTTTTACCTGTGTTGTTTACATTAAATAGTCTCCCGGGAATATGTACAAATAGAAAAGGAAAACTGACTTTCCACCTGGTATGTTTGGCATCCCGCTGACATCTTTAGTATTTTGATAGACGGAAATGTGAAGCTTCACGAAGTTTTGAGATACTTCGTCTACATTTTGTATATAAATAACTCGATTAACATTATTCCTATTTATATTTTAGAGATAAAATAAATGTAATACCCTTAACAACCCGATATGAATATATGACTACAGTTATGTAAACGGTTTTGAAATGAGGCACAATGGGGCCTAACTCCGCTCGCCGAGGAAGCCACAGTGGCCCATTGAGTAAGGCACTCCCTCATTGACCAGGAAGTCCCGGATTCAATCTCGGTGTTGGCTGTAGAGAGTTTCCATGCAAGGAATATCGTCTAGTTAGTGACTTATGACGAACAGTCGATGTACCGGTACACGTGGTGTGCACATAAAAGAGCCCCTGGCTGACACGCTTCTCTTCGGGCAAATTTCTTTCACAAGAAACGTTGGCGTGTCCATAAAAGATCCCTTGGCAGATGGAAATCCACGAAACGCATAGCTGGGAACGCAGCTGTCCAAGCTAAAGTTATCATGCAACACATCGTATGACGTATGCCCGTCTTCATTAGTCCGCTTGGTGCAGGTTGGTGGTATTCCCGGTTTCATTTCATTTCTGCTCTCATGGATTGCTTATCTCTATTTTAGAATATTTAGACAATATTATGAAAACAGATTTCCGCTTTATAGATATTTATATTATTCTTGATTAGTATTATAAACCAATTTTATATTAGTTATTTCCGCAAATATATTGCTAATCCATTTCTAGATACTTTACACATTTATTTTAAAATCTAATCTAAATAAATTAAATACAATGTCTGCCTGTACGTTTACTTTCTAGGTAAAGTGGTTTTCGATTAAAAGCCTTTGATCTGTATTTATCAACACTTAAATAGTTGGTTTTAGCAATTGGCTGGTATTATTGTGATCAACTTTGAAAACCTCCATAATATTTATTCATTTTGATTTAATTGGCGTGGTTTCGATCGTGGTCATGTAAGATTTAGATAAAAAGCTGGCCGTTCTTTTAATAGCTCCAAAATAGATAATGAGAAATGAATACATTGAAAATTTAATTTAAATGACTAAGTCTCAATTCACCATTTATAAATAGAGTTATTAAATGGCGTTAGTGTTTCAATCCATTTAAATCTCAGCCATCCGATAGTCTAGAGAGTTGATTATAGGTTTTTCTTTGGAATAAATGTCTAATTAATAATTTATATAACATTTGAAGACGCAAGATTTATTTCGTACGTAATATTTCGCTGAAATATCAAATTTCGTTAAAATATCAAATTTCTAGCGGCTTATAATACACGCTAAATCGAAATACCTACGCTTGATATTCTCTCGACTTTTATTCAATCAGGTTTCTCCGCTACAAATAAAAGATGGCTGTGTTGTTGCGCTCGAGCAGCATAGATCGCTGTAATTCAAATTTACCATAGCTTAAATACTGAACGGAATTGAACCATTTTTGATTACACAATGTTTTTGGAATTCCTAGAGCACTAAGACTTAATGACACATCGTGCCTTTAAGTTCTGAACGACAACATTTTTATTAGAAAATTTCCTGTCTTTTAGCACTGGTAGATCAACCACGCCCTCCAATAATGTGAAATGGGATCATTGTGGTCATGATCCAGGAACAGATTACCCAAGCTTAGCTTTTCAAAGAGAGAGAGAGAGAGAGAGAGAGAGAGAGAGGGAGATGGGTTTAAGTTCCACTCGACACAAACTAGGTCATTTCGGAACTGACAATATGGTTAAATTTTATTTCAATAATTCACTTGCTCGTAGGGGTCTTTAGCAGTGGGAGGAAACAGGAGGACCCGGAGGAAACCCGCTAGGTTGTACAGGCGACCCGAACTTGTCACGCACCCCTGGAGAATTGAAACCACGCCAGTTGACTTAATGACAGACCTTATGATTCAACGCGCACGCGCTATCCATTCGGCCATCCAATCACTATGCTTAGCTTTCAAGGGCCGGGTTAAACTTTTATTCCGAAAATGAATTTACGTCTGTATATTTATTCTAGTAAAAAGAGAACTGCTTTAAAAAAAAAAAATAGATATGTTGTAGTTCTCCACCCTAACATTGATATTTACAGTCAGATCATATTATAAATAAACAAACTTCCTGTTACAGTTATACATTACCAAGTACACACTCGTGTAACTAGAATCTTCTAGTATCAGACTGGATTACACAATTGTCAGGCTGTATATGATTCGTCTGCAGTGTGTCAGGATATTTGATAGATTTCCCTCTGCAATTCTAAAGAACCAACAAACCAGAATAAGTGTTAGGGGTCACGGTGGCTAAGTGGGTAAGACGCTGGCTTGCTAGCCTGGAGGTCGGGTGTTGATCCCAGCATTGGCCGAGAATGTTCATCCAGATTTTCCGGCGTGGTCCACCCCTTGTCAGTCGTTCGGATGGGACGAAAACCGAGGTCCCGTGTACACATTGACGTGTACGTAAAAGATCCCTTTACAGTTGGAATTTGATATAAGAGTAGGCCGTAGGGCAAAATGTTCCTCATAGCAAACTGTATGGCATATGCCCGTCATCATTAGCTAAATCGGAGCAGTAGTACGTTAAACCCCATTTCATTTCATTTCTGTCAAGGAGAGTGTTGCTGGTCGGAAGGTTTTGGATGGAAACAGCGAAATCGTGTCTACAATTGATAATGCATTTTACTAAAATATCTCTACTTAACTGAGTATTGAATATGAATATTCAATTATAAATTCTAACCGTTTAAGATACAATATCTATATTCTTAAATAATGCCCATTATTTCGCTATAGTATCGTTTATTGTCCCTCCCTTTAATTATATAACAAATATACCGTAACAAGATGCCCAACAAATATACCGTAACAAGATGCCCAACTTCCGGTTTATTTCAAATTATAACAAATCATCCTGGTTGAGAATGTGCACTTGCTGCCAGATACAGTACATACAGTGTACAGGATACTTGTACACATATTCTACTAAGTCTAGGAATTTAAAAATGAAGGGGGCACAATCTTTGCGACATGTAAGGAATATTTGTGTTTTTATTTCTTCCTTTGAAGCATTTTCATCAACCTTCTTGGTAATGGTATTTATATGTGGGGTGTAGTGACCGTTGATATTTCAAGATCCAGGTGTTGGAGGGGGGTTGTGTGATGGGAGCACGAAAACCCAATATGGTTATGGGAAAGGGGTTGTGGTGGGAGCACGAAAACCCAATATGAATATGGGAAAAGGGGTTGTGGTGGGGGAACATCTGGAGTAGATTTGTAGCATATCTGACAACAGATGGCTGTTGCGCGTCATTGAAAACTGAACTGAAACCACGCGAGCGGGCACAAAAATTCATGGGGCACAAATTCTAATGCTTATTTTAATAAAATTACATTGTCAGAAAGTGTAATTGATCACAGAACTGACAACTTACAATAAGTGTGGTCCTTGACTCTCATGGAATTCGCTTGTATTTATATATTTATTTTGTTTCTTCCAGTCGTCTGGCGTGGGTGTGACAGAACAATGTATTCAAGCTTTCCACGAGATCAAGATGAATCATCGATGGCTGTACATCATCTATAGAATATCAGATGATCTCAAGAATATAATAATAGATGAAATTGGGGATCGGGGTATGTTTGTTTCTGTTTTAGTCAAGGGCACAGGGGGTGCAGGGACGGCTAGATCTATATCTTAAGGTCAACTCAAGATTTCGTCAAGGTCGCTGAGATGTAAATAAGGTTGGGTTAGGGTTAGCGTAAGTGTCAGGACTAGGTCCAGGGTTGGGATTAGTGCTATCCCTGTTTACATCTCGTGACCTTTGACCAAACTTAAAGTTGGCCTTATCAAGTAGATCTAACCGTGCAGAGACAGGGCCATAAAACTACTTTAGCCCGACAACCCGTATCCAGTGGTTAAGCTTTTTGATGACCATTTTTCTTGGATTTTCCTTTTGTATAAGCACAATGATTGTAATTGTATCCATATATAGTATGTACATATACCATTGACGTATTAATAGTAAATGTAGGAGGAGCGCACCATCAAATCAAGTGAATGGATCCGGAGTATGGCCGTTGTATAAATCATTAAGCGTCTACTCCACACGTTATCATTTTTCAGTTTTGGATTCTCCTGCAGAAAGGTTGATTTGGATAAGTGATACTTATTCAGATCGTTCAATTTTTCATCGTTCTTATTTTCTTTCTACATTTCTTGACATCAAAGAATCTATATAGGTCTGACCAAATTATAGCAAAACTTTCAAAACTTGGTGTCTTATTGCCCAGTTTCTATTTTGCTATTTCAGACAGAACGTATGCAGATTTTGTCGATCAATTAAAAGACGCAGAAAGGAAGAAACAATGTCGATATGGTGTTTATGATGTGCAATTTCTTCAAGATCACGTTCCACAAGAAAGATTGGTGTTTTTCTTATGGTAGGTAACTCAATGAATATGGCTGTATATATAGGCGCACACCTTTTGTCGTGTTCCTCGGATTTCCTGCAGGGCTCAGGATTAAACTACTACCGTATTACTAGATTTAGGAACTACTTTCGATTTTACGAAAATGTTGCGCGGATTTTTTTCCCGACTTGTCGATGAGTTATTATGTTGTAAAACAGTGTGGATTTCTTATTCCCATTCAATTTTTAGTCCCATCTTCATATTACCGATCAAATTCCGGTGGACCCTCCAAGATCTCACTCTAAAACCTCTCGATCTAACAAGTTCACGGTCTGCAATTGTACCTTTAAATATTCCACGAATTGTTCTACGAATCAAGAAAAAAAAAACGTTTCTCCACAATTATCCTGTTATCATCATTATCTGTTTTATAAATAAAGTGTGGGGTTTAACGTCCTACCTTTCTGACCAACCGGATTATAAAGGTGGTATTACGCCAGGCTGTGTGCTATGAGAGACATTTTCAGGGACAGTGGGGTTTTCGCCTACTCTTCGTCGGAACCCACTGCCAAGGGTTCTTTAACTTGCACCAAAAACGTAGTCACGGGACCCCGGTGTTTCCTCCCATCCGAACAACGTAGTTGTTCAATGCCAGGCGCTCGATCCGACCTGCATTTGTTTCATATACATGTACTTCTTTATATATTATTTTCAGGAGTCCAGAATGCGCAACAATCCGTCAGAAAATGATATATTCCACTAGTAAAGCAGCATTTAGACTAAGATTAAAGGGAATAACAACAGAAATGCAATGTAATGACGATAGTGATTTAGCTGTATCCAATGTTTTGGAGAGGTGTAGCAGAAAATACACATTCAGTCCACCAATTTGAATTGTTCCCGGGGACTTAAAAAAGACAATCAGGGAGGTTTTTAGAACAGCCACGCCTTTCAATGTGACGCTACATTTCAAACGGAGGTTCCCGTTTGGATATTATATTGACATGCGTCGTAATTTAAGCTAACAAAAACCTCTCTAAAAAAGACACTTTGACTCTTCCTGAATGGAACTGGTTATCTAAAAACAAAACTATTATTTGGTGGTTCGTTAACTCAATCGGATCAAAACCTTATCTTCATTTCGTTCCGGGTTTAAATTTTTGAAGATGGACTTTACTATTATTTTGAATGTGGTTCAAATCGTTGTGATTGGTTTCAAATCGTTGTGAATTGCCCATGACAAAGACTGGAAGTGTGGCCAGGCGTTGGTGTGAGGCAAAGTCAGTTGAACACAAACTTATGATCTGTCTCTTGCTTGTCGTTTATAGTGATATATTAATGAATATTCTAACCGTTATTTTGAGGTTCAAATCCGATGGACTCGACTTTAAGATACATTATGGGAGATAAGATAAAGAACTGGCATTTCTCACTATAATAGTTAAAAACTAGATACTGTAAAGGTAATTTGCTGAGGATTTCAGTCAAATTGATCTACTATGAACCGAGAATTAAACGATTCAAATTTCGGCCTAGCCACGATCATCATTACTAAAGTCTGTACGATAAAAAACATAGTTTCGATTATCCATTTCATGATTAAATTATGAATGGAAGTCGGGCCACAAATCCAGTTAATATCGCAGGCTATCGATGCCATCGAAAGTTGATTATGGTCTGGATAAGTTAATTAATGTCTAATTAATAATTTAGATAACATTTCAGACCAAAAGAAAGACCTGCAATTGGCGGATTTAGCGCTTGCATAATGTATGTTTAGCGAAATGATTTTTAAAGCACGTTATAAAAGGACTATTAATATGTTTACGAAAGATCGTCTGTGGAGATACATTATAACATAGATCTATTTAAGAACTAATGATATCCCGAAGAAAGTATCTGTGCGTGTACGACAGTAACAAACTGTTATGTATATTGAATTGATAAGAATGAGGCTTTCACAAAATCAATAATATGTGTACAGGTAAAAGATTAAAGACCCAACCCACCCCCACCATCCAGCAACAAACCGTTATATCGTTATTGAACTGACATGATTATGGCTCTCACAAGATGAATTAGGTTTGTAGCTAAATGAGTAAAGACCCACCCCACCCCACCCAGGGGCCTTATAAACTTATATGGCTATTAAATTGACATGATTATGGCTTTCACAAGATCCATTATGTGTGTAGCTAAAAGATTAAAGACCCACCCCACCCCACCAGGGGCCTTATAAAATTATATGGCTATTAAATTGACATGATTATGGCTTTCACAAGATCCATTATGTGTGTAGCTAAAAGATTAAAGACCCAACCCACCCCGACCATACCAGCAACAAACCGTTATATGGCTATTGAATTGAGGTGTTATATGGCTTTCACAAGATCAATTATGTGTTAAGGTAAAAGACTAAACCTACTCCGACCAGGGACCTTATTCACGAAAACTTAAATTAAAATATTTTAGTAATGCAGCCTTTTCATTGGTTGAGATTTAAAATCCTAGAACAAATTTTAGCTCTTGGCCAATTAAAGATACATTATGGGAGATAAGATAAAGAGATGGCAGTTCTCGCTATAATAGTTAAAAACTAGATAGTGTAAAGGTAATTAAAGATTTTCGTTTTGTATGCAAAGGTGTGTGGATTCCTCTCTGATTTATTTTGAGTGTGGTGGGGGTATGCCTGAAATTATGAGATTTATATTTGTCCTAAAAGCTCCGATAAATATCGAAAAAAGGTTATGCTGTCCGCAAATAGACGAATTTAGGGAACTATAGCTTGAGTACTCCACCATCTCCAACCCCCACCCCGCCGCCTCCTGCACAAAAGTCAAATGATTGAATGACGTTAAGCGATTCCGTTAGGTACATTATGGTACTTGCCAGATGTGTCATGACGTCATGACATAGTTATCTACGTATGTTGCATAATATTCAGAATTCTTCTCTCTAAGATCAGTGCCAAAAAGAATACTGATACGTGCCAGATGCATTAACCGTTATATAATGTACACGTCATGTTTGGAGAAATTCTTGATATCTCCACACCTATAGAAACAGGATTGATTTAATTACACATTAACAAAAATACACCAAAACTTGTTATCTTTATGGACTTAACAATAATAGGGCGGGGGGGGGGGGGGGCTTGTGTTCTGCAAATTGTAAACATCGACACCCATCTCTAACTATATTTAAATGGAGTAAAAACTTGATAGTGAATTTCAGAAGCCGACGTTACTCATTTGACGGTAAGGTCGAGGAAATAAAAATTTACAAATAGGCCGAGATTAAAATATTCGATGGGTTTTGAGAGTTAAACTTCGGTAAATCATTAGCCTCCGTTCTTTCTAATACAAATATTTGCAAAATTCAGAAATGTTATGTTATCATTTGTGCAAAATGACCACCGCAACTTATCACATTCTTGGAATGATCTAGTATAGTGTCGCTACGCGTCATGGCCGATGACATAGTGTAAAAGTATGGAAGTCATCAAATTCAGTCAAGAGCAAGATTCGAACTCGGTTCCATTTTATTAACCACAATTAAACATTTTGCTATTGATGTTGTAAACGCATGAACATATTTTTGTTATTCTAATTTAAATTATGATCAGCTGGCCATGTTTAACTTAATATTCCAATTGCACATAGGGTACTATGGACCAGGAACTGGGCATGACGTCATCGCTGCCATCATGGAATCGGTGCGCAGTTGTCTAAGGACCGGACATTCCAAGTTTCAAGTCGATCGTACTTGAATTGACGGAGCCTATGATTTTATTCGAAAAGCTTCGCCGCATAGAAGAGCAGCATGAGTAGCGCCAGGGACCCAGTTCCTGCACAATTGTATAAGGAACAAGTATTCGTACTTGAATTCGCGGAGCCTTAGGAGCAAGATGAGTAGCGCTAGGGGCCCAGTACCTGGTCCAAAAACCTAAATGATGCTTAGTTGAAAGTTTGATGTAGTATGTGGTATACAGAAGCTCATCTGCAAATCAGAAAGGTATAATGACACACCTATGATATTGTGACTACAGGCATGTTAGATTGCCACAAACTAAAATCTAAGTTTTCTAAGATTTATAATCTATTCTCTTTTCCATATGGATATTCCGGCGTAGCTTCCCCTTGTCAGTGTTGCAGGACAAAAGGGTCTGAAAGAGCCAATGTATAGTCGTTCGGATGGGACGAAATACTGAGGTCCTGTATACACATTATTGTCCGAGCAAAGTGTCCATCATAGCACACTGTATGACCTATGCCTGTCTTCATGGCCTTAAACCCCATTTCATTTCTATTCTCTTTTTGTCCTAAAATGTTCAAATATGAATCCAGATAACAGAGCACGTATCTGCGAATCAAACTGGGGTTGCATTAACCGTTATATAATGTACACGTCATGTTTGGAGAAATTCTTGATATCTCCACACCTATAGAAACAGGATTGATTTAATTACACATTAACAAAAATACACCAAAACTTGTTATCTTTATGGACTTAACAATAATAGGGCGGGGGGGGGGGGGGGGCTTGTGTTCTGCAAATTGTAAGCATCGACACCCATCTCTAACTATATTAAAATGGAGTAAAAACTTGATAGTGAATTTCAGAAGCCGACGTTACTCATTTGACGGTAAGGTCGAGGAAATAAAAATTTACAAATAGGCCGAGATTAAAATATTCGATGGGTTTTGAGAGTTAAACTTCGGTAAATCATTAGCCTGCGTTCTTTCTAATACAAATATTTGCAAAATTCAGAAATGTCATGTTATCATTTGTGCAAAATGACCACCGCAACTTATCACATTCTTGGAATGATCTAGTATAGTGTCGCTACGCGTCATGGCCGATGACGTAGTGTAAAAGTATGGAAGTCATCAAATTCAGTCAAGAGCAAGATTCGAACTCGGTTCCATTTTATTAACCACAATTAAACATTTTGCTATTGATGTTGTAAACGCATGAACATATTTTTGTTATTTTAATTTAAATTATGATCAGCTGGTCATGTTTAACTTAATATTCCAATTGCACATAGGGTACTATGGACCAGGAACTGGGCATGACGTCATCGCTGCCATCATGGAATCGATGCGCAGTTGTCTAAGGACCGGACATTCCAAGTTTCAAGTCGATCGTACTTGAATTGACGGAGACTATGATTTTGTTCGAAAAGCTTCGCCGCATAGAAGAGCAGCATGAGTAGCGCCAGGGACCCAGTTCCTGCACAATTGTATAAGGAACAAGTATTCGTACTTGAATTCGCGGAGCCTTAGGAGCAAGATGAGTAGCGCTAGGGGCCCAGTACCTGGTCCAAAAACATAAATGATGCTTAGTTGAAAGTTTGATGTAGTATGTGGTATACAGAAGCTCATCTGCAAATCAGAAAGGTATAATGACACACCTATGATATTGTGACTACAGGCATGTTAGATTGCCACAAACTAAAATCTAAGTCTTCTGAGATTTATAATCTATTCTCTTTTCCATATGGATATTCCGGCGTAGCTTCCCCTTGTCAGTGATGCAGGACAGAGGGTCTGAAAGGGACAATGTATAGTCGTTCGGATGGGACGGAATACTAAAAAGGTCCTGTATACACGTTATTGGCACGCAAAAGAACCCTTTGCTGTCCGAGCAAAGTGTTCATCATAGCACACTGTATGACCTATGCCCGTCTTCATGGCCTTAAACCCCATTTCATTTCTATTATCTTTGTGTCCTAAAATGTTCAAATAGGAATCCAGATAACAGAGCACGTATCTGCGAATCAAACTGGGGTTGCGAAATTTTTGGATTCAGGCGATAGGTATTGAGTGACGACATGCTGCAATGGGTCTGCGATTCGTGTCATTATTTAACTTATTGTCTAGTTAACAAGCTGAATTCAGGTAAACTCCATATGGAGTAAAATAGGGTTCAGTATCTCTCAACACAATACTCTGGTATTTTTAAGAAGGGCAGATGTTTTCCCCGGACAATGACCTTTCCGCCTAGTCTTTTCAAATCCCAACTCCTCTATATCCGCTATAGAACAACAAATTCAGATAATACAGGAATGTCTTTATACCTCTGAACAGTGAAAATGATAAAAGTGATAAAAGTAATGTTAAATGTATATATTATGTAATAATTATTGTATGTTGTATAGTTAAGGTGTATATAATCATAGTAATGGTATAGCATTTGCTTATAAATATTTGCTACTGTAAGAAGCTTATTTTTATAGAATTTATAGAGATTTTATTTTCCCTTGATTGTTTATTTTAATAATATTGTCTCGAATATCTTGTTCTTTGATTTTTACCCAGGCAATAAATGCCTTTCTTTTCATAATCGTCCATTGTCAGAACATTAAAAGTAAAATTGTGCTTATTTTTGTTTATCGATCTCAACCACTGCATGTATATTTTGTAAATGTCTGCAGTTCTTGTTAATATGACAAACATCCCGGGCTGGAGTAAAACATGCATTATGTAAGAACTTTATCTGTTTATTGCAGGTCTTTATTTTGGCTTCAAATATTATATAATTATTATTTAGACATTTTATTGACATGACAAATCTATGATCAGCGGATTGAAACACGATGGCCATTTAATGATTTAATTAAAAAAATGGTGAATTGAGGCTGAGTATCCATTAATAAGTATCGTTGCTGCGATTATAAACAATCTATGCCACAACTTCAAACAGTGACAACTTCGATCCGAATATAGTAATTTGAATGACATTTTCAATATATTCATATTCCATTATCTATTTTGGAACTTGTATAGCAAGAATGGCCAGCTATTTATCTAAATCTTACATAATGCATCTTTAACCCCCGCCCAGAAACTTGAAATTGCTGGATTAATTTTATACCGCTAAAATCAGTAACACACCAATCATTAAGTATGTCTAAAACTGTAACCCCTCTTAGGTCTGCGTATCAGGCGGGGCCTAGTTGGCCTAATGGTAGCACCAGCCACCAGCCACCAGCCACGCACACAGCGATATCATTAACTGGTTATTTGGAGTGCTTTTTTTCATTTCTTTACTAGGTGATTTTGACTATAAATGTTTAATAAGCAATTGCACCCCTAACACGTTTTATGCCTTTCACGTTTTTAACAATTGTCTTCTCACAATGTTGAAATAAATAACGGCATTTTTTTGATAAAATGCTTTTCACGGATGTTGTACCCAATAAAATACTACTGATAAACACAATTGGGTTTTTTTTTATCTTTTTTATTTATTTTTCTTAAAAATTCCAGACAATAACATACATGATCTGGCAACACTTATAACCCACGGGAAATGCACAAAGCAATCCGCCCTAACCTAGGTTCCACGCCCGGTTCACATATTCTTAAAGATGCATTTTGTAAGATTTAGATATAAGAGTTGGATGATGGAAAATGACTATATTGAAAATTTCATTAAAATTACTCGATTATCAACAAAGTTGTCTCTAACGATGTAGCGTAGATCGTTCATTATCGTAGCAACGGTACTTGACAATAGAGACTTAGCCTCGATTGTCAATTTCATCGTTAAATTTTTAAATCTCGCGGATGTTTAAATCAAATTTAAATCTCGGCCATCCGATGTTCTAGGGAATTGATTATGGGCTTGTTATGTTAATAAATGTCTAAAAAATAATGTATATAGGACTTCGAATTTTGTCTAATGGTTTGGTTGTTGTTCGTACTTGGTTTTATTTTATTTGAAACCAAAAGAAAGATTTAGCTCTTACATAATGCGTCTTTTAAAATTTAATGCGCGTTCTGTAGCTAAAAAAATATGCTTTGCTTAAACGGAAGTTGGGGTACATAAGCTGATTAAATTCTACACACACCACTCTACCCCACCCCCTCACAACCTTTTCGAACAAATCTACATTGGTAAAATTAATTGCTTTATAGCATTTCTTCGTTTCGTTGAGAAATATCCGGTAGTTCTAATTTTTCCAGCAGAATAACAAATACGTGGGAAGTAAACGAATCAGGATCATTAAGTCGTATATTCCCCATTTCTTTTGGTCAAGCATTCATTTTTCTGGGGCCCAAAATTCGCTGACCAAAACGGGTCAATCTGTAATAAGTGGAGGGTAATTGATTTTGTCGGATATTAGCATTGGCACGGGGGGGGGGGGGGCTTTATGGATAAAAGATTCAATCAACACGGCAGAATTTCAAGAATCGGGTGCCCTCCTGGTCAATGAAATACGAGGAGTTTTTATGGGTGGTTAAAACAACAGATATACTGCCTTAATAGAATTTTCCCCATAACGTGATCAGACGGAGCTTTGTCACCTTGGAATACAGAATCATGAGATCGACCTCTATGGAAATGTAAGGACATTTTAGACTTTTGTTCTGTGGCATATTTTGCAATACAAAATTACAACAGAAATGTATAGCGAACCGGACATCAAAAATAAATCACAAGTGGCACCGGATCTTCCAAACACAGCAAGCAAACCATGTGCCTCTCCCTAATTGTGGACTTTATGTAACTTCGGGACAATGGCCAATAGCAGTGTCACGGTTGTATCGTCAACGATTCTTTACTTCCAAATAGGTAGATACAATGATTATATTAACAACAAAACTCAAAGTTAATCTCAAACCACTCTTTTATTAATAAAACGAGAAAAAAAATGATCTATCTTATTCAGGGTCTAAACTTGAGCTGTAAGAAAAAAAATAACTGATAGAAAACACTCCATTAAACAAAACCAGCAAATTTATTTACAGAACACTTTATGTGGTCTAAAATAGTTTCAATTAAACCATTTTCAAAATAAACTTCTGCAGACAGGAGAAGTTCATTCCTTTTAATCTGGGAATCGAGAATTTCAGAACAATTTGAAACTCATCAAATATTATGCTTCGAAATCCAAAAATACAACATTAAAAATGAATTAAAATCGATTTTTAAAAAGTTCATATTGTTATGTACAATAACATGGACACCATTTTGCAGTGCCCTTTAAAGGGGTATACAGTTTTAAACTTATACACGCTAAAAGGAAGACCCTGGCTAATACATTAACATGGCATTACCACTCTAGCTGTAATAGTTACTGCTCACAAATACTGTGTTAACAAATAGAAACATTGTTATTTACAACTTGTTAAGTGGTGTTTATAATAATCACGATTAATAACAGCAGAATTACAACTACACACAACTACAATGATTATATGAGGTTTAAAAATAAAATCTTTGAAGGTTATCACAGCAAAAAAAACAAACAACACCATGGATAATCCAAGATTGTTTACTAAATAGTTTTAAAATGAGACTAGAATGTGAATTAAACTAAAAAAAAATATTGTAACAAATCATTTAAAAATATGTAACATATAAATATCAAACAACCCTAATACTATTAGTGTAAACACAGCTACCTTTTACATGAAAACTTAAACCAGGATATTTTAACGATTCCATCTTTTAATTGCAATGGAGCTAAAATTATAATTCTCAGCCAATAAAAAGATAGTATTTTAAAAATATTTTTGTAAAAGTTTTCAAGAGGTATCTGTCATCTCTATCATCTATACAATTGTGATGACTACTTCAGATCTCTCGAAAGTATGAGTGATTTAATAATTTACCCTTCACTTGAAATCTTATAACAAAACACATTTTAAACAAACAAAATGGGATTTACGTTATCATCACAACTCACAACGAATACAGCACTTTATAAAAATATATCCTTGTTCCGAACCAAGCACTTATCATGTTTCATTCTCAACAACTCTTTAATAAAACAATCCGGCATAAGTTTGATTCATCTCTTGCTATTGCACATGTCCCAGTATCCCCCAATTCCTGACTAGGAATACATAATATTATCATAAAGTAATCATATTATGCTTTTTCACAAAAAAATAATAATACTCAAAAACAAAAAAAGAGAAATATTCATAAATCGAAAAACGTACAGATAAAACCCTTCCATATATACTTGCATCAATTTCTATTTCCCTCAAAAAACGTCTAGAAAAAATTGATGTAACACATTTCATTATATAGTTAGGTTTTTATTCTTGATTGCCACGTGGATTTTTAAGTGTTCTTTGCTTGTTCAGAGGTAACCAACCCCAATTACTTATTTCAGAACATGTGGATCATATTCTATATAGTTAAGCTAAAAGGAGATCATATTCCGATTGTAAATAACTTAAATAAGATAGATAATTTAGTTAACTGTTTCACATTTAAAAATACTAATAAATTACTCAACAGATTTATCAATTAATGAGTAAATACTTATAAATACAATGAATAAATAATGCTTTTAATTTACGTATACATATTTACAAATGAACTTTTAATCTTTTAAATATTAGAAACTGATGTGTTAGTTTTTGGAGGGAATATCATTATTCAATCTTAAATAAATAAATAAATAAATAAATCTACACACATATCAATTACACGTGCACACACACAGGACTATTTACATAATAAACAATAATAATATGTATTTTAATTCCCTCCGTTTCAATCAATACTGGGGATAATCACGCCGTTGCCAGAATGAGGGCTTTATAAGAAATTCAAGTTATTCTCAGAGAAAAGTTTTAAGGAACAGACTAGGCCTATATCACCTCTCTCCTAAATGACACATCATTTGTAGGGGGCCTACACAGAGTGCTAGAGTTATGGCTATGTTATTCTCAGAACTATTAACAAGGATACATGTACTGTCAAAAGTTTCGTCATATATGTCATAAGCAACACTGACTTCAACTCAGCTCTGAAAGTTTTCTGTCTATGATCAGTCTATACACTTAACATTTATTCTGGCAAAAATATTCTATAATAATTACTTCTATTATTTACATTAAATACATTTCAATAACATTTTGCAACAATAATAATACATTTGTGAATATGTACACAATTATGCTTAATCATCTATTTTAATGTTACGAAGATATGTTAATCATTTAAGTTTATTAATTATCAGTCTAAGGATATGTAATTATTTTCTATTAAAATCACACAACTAACACATACATCGGGATCCACATTTTCTCTATCACTAATACAAGGATGTAAGGGTTAGTTTAGTTAAATGGCATTTAACTACGTTAATTATGGCATCTATACAAAACACCTGTGTTGTTTAAATTAACCCATGGTTAAACTATGTCTATTACGAAACCAACACTATACACAACTAGTGTTAGTAATCTCATATCGAACACATAAGATCTGATTTATTAAACTACGTTATCAACACAAAACGTAATTAGGGTTAGTTAAATCACAACCAACGTCTAAGCTTCGATTTCTTCTGGTAGGCGTTTCCATACAAATCAGAAATTGTGTTAGTTAAATTACATTTAACATCTAATTTAATATCTATCCACATATAACATAACTAATATCATTACTGATAGTTCTGACACAATAAGATGACGGTATATTATACTCCAAGTTCGTTTTCATACTGTTTACGGAAACATTCTCCCACAGGGAAGAAGTCCCAGCATCTTTGTTGATACAGCTCCCAAACATAGGACTCCTGAAATAACATTTGAAATTCTTATTTCATATGATCTTTGTACTTAGAGAAATATTTCGATGAATTTGAATTTCTCAGTTTATATTCTTCATGACTGTTTACAAATATAACTATTAAGATTAAAATATTTTGATATACAGTATGGTAAAACATATTTAATCTTTAGATCTTTGGTATGGACCAGGAACTGACCATGCTGTTGGATGAAATTCAAAAATCTAATTCGCCAAATCGATGCAGGATTGTTCAAAGAAGGAGCATGCCAATTTTCATGTTGATCAGTCCTGAATTGACGGAGCCTAGGTTTTTTTTTCGAAGAGCGTCACCCCAAGAAAAAGATGAGTAGTGGTTAGCGACCACTTACTGGTCCAAAAAGAAACCAAAGTCTTGTGAATGGTATTTTGTTCAGAATTTCAAAACATAAATATTTCGAACTGAAAGCTTTTAGAAGACCAACCAAGTTTTTATTTTTTTAGATTATTTTTTTTTCCAGACGAAATAGGGACGCAAAAATTTTTAATGAATGTTTCCGAAGAGCAAAAATTCAAATTGGTGTTATATAGCTAAAATAATTGAGTATTGCACATCAGTTGCAACCACAAAAATAGAATAAATAAAATATGAAATGAAATGAAATGGGGTTTAACGTTCTACTGTTCTGCTCCTATACTGGGCTAATGAAGACGAACACACGATCTTTTACGTGCATTCCAATATATACACAGGACCTCGGTTTTTTGTCTCATCCGAAGGACTAGACAGCTGTCCTTGTCAGGCTCTCCGATAAATAAAATAGCCTACTGACCTGTCCAGTATATTCTGTATCTGGTTTATTGATGAGATGCATCAGGAAAAACCTGAAATAGTCAAACATTATAACGAAATGAAATAAAATGGAGTTTAACACCCTACTTTTTGCTCCGACTGGGCTAATGAAGATTGGCATACCCCATACAGTGTGCTTTGAGAGAACCCATACAGTGTGCTTTGAGAGAAATTTGCCAGGATTTCAATTGACTTCAAACTGTCAATAGTTCTTTTACGTGCACGCTAACATGTACATTGAACCTCTGTTTTTCATACCACTCGATGGATTTAGATGCACCACTGACAAGGGCAAACCACGCTGTAAAATCCTGGGGAACTTTCTCGGCCAACACCATGATCAAACCTCCAACCTTCTGGTTAGTGAGCCAGCTCCTTACCCACACTGCTGTGTATATGATTTCTGTTATTTACTACATCTGATTGACTACATAAAGCAAGTTTTTGACTCTCAAGATATTTTAACATTTACTTACATGTAATTGGCAAAGTTGTGTTCATTTTTCACATGGACTTCAAAACCATGCGGAACTTTATCAAAATATTCCTTTCCAATGCCACATATAAAGCATTTAGACTGAAAAAAAAATCGAGAGTTATTTAATAACATGAACCATGAATAAAATAATATTTGCTATTTAGTGACAAATTTGACAAATCTATTTTTAAAAAGTAAGACTATTTCATAAATTTTGTTCGTGAGTACAACATACGCTACCACTGTCATTTAGCATAGTATGGAATCCAAAGTAGTCTTTTTCCACAAACATCTAGGTCAAGAATTAAGAATTTAAATATGTTTAACTTGGACTTTGATATTGTACACTTAAACCTTTTGTGTCATAAGCCTTTGATCATGTTGTTGTGAATTATGGTTTTGATAATGATATTATAATTTGTCTATACATTTGCCTCATATCCATATTGCTCTATTACCTTGATAAAGTTGAAAGAATACTCTTAGAAACGTCGCCTTAAGTAACTGTTTACCATAAGTATGTATTTTTGTTTTTACTCTATCCAGTTAATAAATGCCACATTGTAATATATTCAAACAGCTAACACATGTTTTAAATGAATGTACTTTATATATTTTTACTGAGTTAGTTTCTACAATAAACATGTAAGACCGCGGACCGCAGAACGCAGGTTTTACCTTTTCTATGATTGGTCAAAAGTCACTATAACCATAATACACTTAAAGATTATAACACTTAAAGATTATGTTACACCCTTGCTTTATACCGAAACCACCCGTACATGAAGGTTTCAGTAGCATAAAGGGTTAACACTGTCGTTCAGATTTTAGTCACCATGTACACCCTTGGCTTATATGGAAACCACCCTTACAATAAGGTTTTAGTAGCATAAAAGAAGGGTTATTGGGGTCGCTATGTTAACCATTGTCTTGTACCTTTAACCACCTTTAAGTAATGTTTTAGTGGGGTTATAGTGAGGTTTCAGTGTATCTATAAAATAAATCAATTACCTCCATGTCTTCTTTCACCTGTTCTAACTGATCTCTCAATTCTCCAAACGCATCAATAATCAAACCTGAAATTACAAAATAATATTACTACTCAATTTTCTTACAATAATTGTTTTTAATAATTGGCTTGGACGTAGGAGTCTTTTAGCAGTGGGTAGAAAACTCACTATGGTTGGTTAGGCAGAAAACCCTGTTCATTGCCATGTGCAAGCAAGAGATCTAACTCTTGACAAACTGGGGAATGTTTAAAAAAACAAACAAGTTAACAGTCAACCCTGTTGCTATTCATGTCCAAGGAATCAAAAGCAGAACACTTTGGCAGACATATTGATCTAAAGATTCCGTAAAGAACTTCGTCCTGATTTGATACAATGAGTAATGTGACAGAGTCTCTTGAAACAAAGTTCTTAAAAAGAATAGTATTTTTAACATTGTTTTTTAATGAACTGTAATTTGTTCACATAAAAGGACTGAGGTACAGTCTAGGCGAATTATCCCTCTCCCAGAATTAAATTTTTTTTATCTCCAATTTTCATTTTTACACAAGCCAGGATATATTGAAGTTTGTAGGACTACAGGCCCGAGACTGTACAGCACAGTGGATGCTTACGACTAGCCCTCAGATCCATTCACTTGATCTGATATATACGTTTATTGTTTGTGAAGTCTGTATACTGTGTCTTGTCCGTGGATTTATCTTGTATATTTATTTGTGCGTGCTGCAGTCCCCCTGCACTTATATTATATTATATGTCCCTTTTCTAGAACACCCGATATGCCACTTGTCATTTATTTGAAAGTTCACATAGCTATAAATTTTAGTTGTAGTTTTTTCATCATAAACTGGAGCTTAGTAAGACGTTGGATCGCTAGCCTGGAGGTCGTGTGTTTGATCCTGGTATTGGCCAAGTAAGTTCATCGGGTTTCCCCATGTCAGTGGTGTTCAGGACGGAGGGCCTGACAAGGACACTTGTCTAGTTATTTGGATGGGACCAAAAACCAATGTCCTGTGTACACATGGGCGTGCACATAAAAGATCCCTTGGCAGTCGGAATTCGATATAAGAGTAGGCCTTAGCACTTCTGTCCGGGCAAAATTTACCTCATAGCACACTGTATGGTGTATGCCCGTCTTCATTAGCCCTGTCAAAGCAGAACAGTAGGACATTAAACCCCATTTCAATTCATTTCATTTCATTATAAAGATAGAATAACAAAACTTACCCTGAATAATAGCTAACAGGATAACAATAACGAAGAAGAAGAATGTTACATCAAATAAAATTCTGTAAACTTCATATGCATCTCCATCAGCAGGTTCGATTTCATCACCTAGAAGAAAGGCAAATTCAATTATAATCTGTTTTACAGATAGGTATATAAACAAAAGTTGGGAGAGAAGTCTCAGAGTAGTGTCAGTACTCTTACATTTCCTAATCCAGTACCCAAGCAGATCTATCAGCCTGTCCAGCTATAGTTACTCTGTCAAGGGAGTTTTGTTGTTCCCCTTCTCGTATACAGTTTTCTAAAACTACTTTACTATTGTGGTATTGATTATTACCAAAAACAGATAGAAATAGATAGACTGCGTTGTCAATCAATTGTGGGAGAGTATCTGAACATAAATTGTCTGGATTTTGTCTTTTCACTACTATATTTTTACTAAGTCTTTATATATCAGGAGGGTTAGATGGACGAATTGTTAGCACATGCGCATTGTGTCATAAGGTCTGTCATTGAGTCAGCTGCTGTGGTTTCGATTCCCCCGTTGTATGTGTCAAGGAGTAGGGTGGCCTGTCCAACCTCGTGGGTTTTCTCCGGGTCCCCTGGTTTCCTCCCACTGCTAAACACCCTACACGAAAGTGAATTATTGAAATAAAATTGAACCATGTGTTGGTCCCGAGGTGAACTAGTTTGTGTCGGTGGACGCTAAACCCCATTTCTCTCTCTCTCTTTATATATATGATATAACCATTAGAAACAAAATATAGTTCCTTTGCCCTGCCAAATCGAGAATAATCAGAGATGTATGTAAGACATATAATCAATTTGATTCAATTTGACAACCGCGTTGGTAATCTTGTTTTACAGTTTTCCTTCACATTGTATTGTATAAAATGAGACTTACCAATACCACCTCCAGCTCGAACACCAGTGTGTAAATGATAAACAAAACACTGAAATATTATACAATGTACAAATAATTAAAATATGTATATTCCATTAAAATATGTATATTCCATTAAAATATGTATATTCCATTAAAATATGTATATTCCATCAATATATGTATATTCCATTAATATAAGTGTATTTCCTTAAATTTGTATATTACATCAAAATATGTATATTCCATTTAAATATGTATATTCCATTTAAATATGTATATTCCATCTAAATATGTATATTCCATCTAAATATGTATATTCAATTTAAATATGTATATTCTATTTAAATATGTATATTCCATTAATATATGTGTATTTCCTTAAATTTGTATATTACATCAAAATATGTATATTAATATACTGGTATGTAGATTTCATAATTCACTGAAACTGTATGAAAAATATTTTCTTACCGTTGCCATATCATGACATTTTTGGTCAACTTGGCCATCTTCTTCCTTTACATAAAATTTACGGAAGAAATTGAAGGCTATGACAGTGTATATATATACAACTACACACGTTAACATTACAGTCAACACAAGCTGAAATATACAAATAAATGAGCAACTTAAAAAAGTGGGGAAATGGTTGCCAGAAATAAAAATGGGCACACTAACACTAAAATTCTCAAAAAGCAAGAAAACGTCACTTCGAGGCATATATTAAACTTTAAAGGGGCATTATGGAAGATTAGCTAAAGAGCTGACAGTTTTTGCAATAATAGATAATGGATAACGTACAGAGACTACGCAGAAAATTTCAGTCAAATTGCTCCACTCTGAACCGAGATATTAGTGATTGAATTTTAGGCCTAGCCTCGATCATCATTATGAAAGTCAGAACGATAAAAAACAAAGTCTGGATTATTCATTTGGACGTTAAATCATCCATCATATATTGTATTCAAATCCAGTAAATATCGCAGGCTACTATTATTATGACTTACCTGTTTCCCGTTATGTGTTACAGACTGTAAAATAGTTCGTAAAGTTTTAATTCCAATGGCAACATCCAACAGGTGGGCCGCGTAGAAGAAATAGTTGAAGTTGCCTAGGATTGAAAACAGGAAGTACCAAGCAATGTACAAGAAAGCCTGAAAAATAGATCATAACTATGGTTTATATTCAGTCATCTACTGCATATTGTCTTGTTCTAGTTTGGTTTTCCCAGGTTCATCTGGTTACTTCCCCTACACACAAGTGAATTATTGAAATAAAATAGAACCATATGTTAGTCCTGAAATACTCTAGTTTCTGTTGAATCAATGTTAAACCTCATTTCTCTCTCTCTCTCTCTAGTTTGCGTAGAGTGGGTTAAACCAACTCACACTCTCTCTCTCTCTCTCTCTAGCGCTTTTATAATCGCTATTCCCTATCATGCATTTTTCAGAAAATATCTAATTTAATCGATGCAAAATATACCCATATTAATTATTTAACATTTAATTAAGATAACAAAACTAAAATATTCCTTTTGGAACTTTAACTTTACAATATCGTAGTTTGCAAGGAATTCAAAATTCCTCAAATGGCGATCGGCAACTTTAATTACACACGTAACAAGCATGTGGGCTTTCTCCAGGTCTTCCAGTTTCCTCCCTCTGCTAAGACCCCTACGCACAAGCAAATTATTGAAATAAAATTAAAACCATATGTTAGTCTCAAAATGACCTAGTTTGTGTCGAGTGGATGTAATACCCTATTTCACTCTCTCTCTCTCTTTAGTTACAAATCTACAATTTTATTTTATCTTTGAGACATTTTAGAATTAAAAGATTTGAATTATAATTTTAGCAATCAATCAATTGGCAGAAAAAGCTTAAATTCTATGTAAAACAAGAAAATATCCATATTTTACGCTAGACTTACATTATCTGTGAATATGACTCCCCATTTCCATATTTGGTATTGTATATCTACATGTGATAAACTGAAATAAAAGTTTTAATTGATGTATTTTATTTCATAACGAAAGTAATCCTTAAACCAAGTGGCTATATATTCTTACAAAATAAACGGAATGAAGCTTAATATTTCACATCAATTTCTACATGGGGGGTTGGATGGCTGAATGGTTAGCACGTGCGCGCTGTATCATAAAAGTCTGAAATTAAGTCAACTGGCATGGTTTCGATTCCCCAGTTGTACGTGGCAAGGAGTAGGGTCACCTGTCCAACCTCGTGGGTTTTCTCCGGGTCCTTATGGAAAAAAAATTGAACCATGTTGGTCCCGAACAGATTCTTTAAAAATCATTTTAATCGTTTTGTCTTCCAGTCAGTAGGATCTAGATTTTAAAAGAAAAATGATGTGGGGATTAGACAATTAAATAGTAGCTCAGGTGCATGAACTGTGTACGAATCTGTATTTGCATAACACTAAGATTTGACAATAAAGCCACTCTGGTTACCAAATCCCAATTGAGACAATGGTGACTAGATTCTCTTTATATATAGTCCCGGAATGGAGGCCGTTGAAAGTGTAAAGAATTGGAGAAAAATTTAGATCTGTACTTTAATGAATTTGAAAATGAGAAAACAGTATATAAAGTGAACAAATTGATAAAAACAGTACAAAGTGTATAAATCGAGAAAAAACAGTATGAAGTATATAAACTGACAAAAACAGTATAAAGTGTATAAATTGAGAAGAACAGTATAGAGGGAATAAAATGATAAAAGCAGTATAAAGTGTATAAAATGAGAAAAACAGTATAGAATGTATAAAATGAGAAAAACAGTTTAGAATGTATAAATTGAGAAAAGCAGTATATAAAATGTATAAATTGAGAAAAAACAGTATAAAGTATATAAATTGAGAAAAAACAGTATGAAGTGTATAAACTGAGAAAAAACAGTATGAAGTGTATAAATTGAGAAAAAACAGTATGAAGTGTATAAACTGAGAAAAAACAGTATGAAGTGTATAAATTGAGAAAAAACAGTATGAAGTGTATAAACTGAGAAAAAACAGTATGAAGTGTATAAATTGAGAAAAAACAGTATGAAGTGTATAAACTGAGAAAAAACAGTATGAAGTGTATAAATTGAGAAAAAACAGTATGAAGTGTATAAACTGAGAAAAAACAGTATGAAGTGTATAAATTGAGAAAAAACAATATGAAGTGTATAAACTGAGAAAAAACAGTATGAAGTGTATAAATTGAGAAAAAACAGTATGAAGTGTATAAACTGAGAAAAAACAGTATGAAGTGTATAAACTGAGAAAAAACAGTATGAAGTGTATAAATTGAGAAAAACAGCATAAAGTGTATAAACTTACAAGGCTGGTAGAAAAGATTTGGTTGGTGGTTCTGTTTCTTTTGGCACATTATTTTTCTCCATACCTAATAAAGTACTTATAGCCTCAAAATCATACTGTTCAGCATATCTTGATCGAACCTAGATGATACAAATCATATAATCGTTACAGATATCTCTAAATATCATGTTCAATGTACACAATAGTGCCATAGTGCAAGTAAAAGAAGCCTTGGCAGTACCTGTTGGAATTTGAAAAAGAATAGGCTTACACATTTCTGTCCTGGCCAAATGAGCTCCAAGCACACTACACGGGTTATTGGCCAAACAAAAAGCACTCTTCACTCAAAACAATTAAATATTTCATATATTTTGTTTCAAATTAAAGGACAACTTACCTTCTTTTTAACAAATTTATCCCAGTAGCTTTCTGGGAATGATCTAGTACTAAGGACAAGACGGTCCCAGTGTGCCTTCAGATCATCATCTGTTGGTTGTTCAGCCACATACAGACCCTCAAACTCCAATTTACGAGCGATCTCCTTTTCTCGTTTGAATATAACTAAAGGCACTTTTAGACAGTAGTAGGCTATAAGAATGGAGAAGGATATGAGACAGTGTAGACCTGCTAGACCAGTCATAACATACTCTAGATACGTCTTATCGTCCTCCATTGTAACAATTTCATTTATATCCTCCTCTTCTTCAGCAGTTCCATTCCCACCAGCTTTGTCTTCTCCTTCTACTTTAGTTACCTATAAATTGAAAGTAGAGAAATATATCCTAGGAATGCTTTTTGATTTTAATTATAGAATAGTGAATTTTAGCTTTAAATGATAATGACTATATAATTTGTAAACTAATCTGATCTTAAAAGTAGAGAATTTTAACTTGATAAAATAGAATATGCCCAATTGGACATCAAGATCTGTTGAATCATATTCAAAATATTGACCGTACTATTAAAGGGAATGGAAGCTTATTGACCCTATTAAGCTGGTGACTTAGTTCTGGCCCCTGTTAACCCCAACTAAATATGTCAGACTCGACACATTTTTCAACAGCATCCCTGATATATAGTCAATGCAAAAGCATTTACCTTATAGAATAGCAGCATACAGTTCAATACGAAAGCCAGAACAAGTGCCATAAATTTAAAGTTGTAAAAATTTCTGGCAAACAAACTCTGTAATAGAAAAACAACAACATTATTTGTTAAAGTTTATTGCACTAACTTTATAAACCTAGGGTGTAGTCCTATGAGGCCGGGGAGCCATGGTGGTTAAGTTGGTAAGATGCTAGCCTGGAGGTCGTGTGTTCGATCCCTGATTTGCCCTTGTCAGTGGTGCAGGATGGAGGACCTGATGAGGACAGCTGCCTATACATTGGCGTGCACGTAATAGACCCCTTGGCAGTTGGAATTTGATATAAGAGTGGGCCATAGAGTCGTTGCTCAGACAAAATTTCCCTCATAGCAAAGTTGGAGCAATAGAGTTGGACGTTAAACCCCATTTCATTTCTTTTCCTATGAGGCAAAGGGCATCCGCCTATGGCTTTTTTAGTCAGCCATGCACTGTAAAAACAAAACAACTAATAATCAAGGGCCTACATCTCAGAGAAAAGAACTGCTGTAGATTATATTTAGTGCAAATTCCAAAATATTTCCTGCCTCGTTTCTCACTCTGAAAAATATCTGCTACCAAGCCCACACATGCATCACTCAGACTTAAATTTTCACAATGCTATCACAATGGTTTTTATTAGACAGATATAGTAATAATAACTTCAGTACTCAGGTGTACTTAATTCAATAATGATATCCCTAAGAGCCTTGACATCATAATTTATTTTTGACATTATGTGAATGATCTGGTTTGTTGTGCCTTTAATTTCTTAATCTGATATTAGCTCAAATAGACCCCAGCTTAATATTTTTGAATTGAAATGTTGTTTAACTTCCTACATTCGGTTTTAGATAGTAACAAATCATAGTGTTCCTTATCCTGGACATAGTCCAAATAGTGTATTTTTGCCAGGAGTTTTTGAAAATTGTCTTGCGGAGGAGAATAACCACATATCCTATCAGCTACTGGAAATTCCTGCTACTATCACTACAACCATACAAAAACCACGAATAACATCCAGAAAACCCTGATAAAAATATAACATACCAAAATATATTTTCCATAATCAAATGCTTGTGTTTCAATTGGTGCTTCATCTTCTAGAGGTATTGGTTGGTCACCTAGGTTACCATTCATAGCAGCAGCACTAAAAAAATCATATGCAAGTCTTAACCCTAGAATTCAAAGGCATGTATGAACATTTATCATTAGGGGGTCTGGTACAATATTGTCTGATTTTTCAGATCATCATTTGAGGGATATTTTTGAATCCCTTGTAAACTTCAATATTGTAAATCTCTAAAAAGAATATCCGGCCAAAAATGATTTAATTCCATTCATTCTGTATCTACAGAGATGTGATGAATAGGCATCCTCTGTAGGAGATACAAACTGGAGATGGTCACAGCAAACCAGTGTTTTGGAGGGCCTCTTTATAATTCAATTGAATCCAAACCGGGAGATTATATCTACTGTTCATATAGAGCATGCGCGCTGTATTAAAAGGTCTGAATTTGAGTCAACTGGCGTGGTTTCAATTCCCTGGTTGTATGTAACAAGGAATAGGGTCGCCTGTCCAACCCCATGGGTTTTTGTCAGGTCTTCTGGTTTCCTCCCACTGCTAAAGACCCCTATGCGCAAGCGAATTATTGAAATAAAATTGAACCATGTGTTAGTCCCGAAATGACCTGGCCTGTTTTCCGAAGAAATACAAATGACTAACAGGTACTTTCAATTCTATCAATAAAAAAACCCAAGTTTTGAAAAATTGGCCTCGGAAACTCCTTATCTTTCTACTACTCAAAACATTTATGTGGACTTCGAGGTATAAAACTAATTAAATTACCCATTAACATCAGTAGGATATATTTGTTGAACAGACTGTAATAATGGCTGAGTTTCTTCTGGTGTTTCTTGATAATATGCTTCATCTTCTTCAAGCTGAAATATATTGATTTAAATACATAAATATTAAAATGTTGAAATGACATGGAACAGGGTTTAATGTCCTATTTTTCTGCATCAAATGGGCTAATGAAGACATGCATATGTCATGCAGTATGCTATAAGGGAATTCCAACTGTCATGAGTTCTTTTACATGCACACCACAGTGTACACTGGACCTTAGTTTTTTGCCCCATTCAATCGACAAGACCAAGGGGGAAACCATCCAGAAAATCCTGAGAAACTTTCCTGAGACCTCCAGTACATCTGCCTCCCCAAAACAAATACAATCTACACCTGTAGTTTATGAAGGGTCAATGAAGACAGGGGCTGGATAGGTAAATTTATATCAACTAGATCGAACAAGCCAACAGTGAGGCTGGTGTCCCCCCGCTGCAATCCAAATATAAATATATGCCACATATTAATTAATTGCACAGTTATCTTGAAAAGTACTGAACAATCAAACAAACTGATTATCTATACTTAGTCTAAGCAGAAAATGTACTCGGTAGTGAACTTTACACTAAGTTACATTACTCTCCATAAATTAGAATCTAATTTCACGGGGGGTTGGATGGCTGAATGGTTAGTGTGCGTGCGCTGTATCATAAAGTCGGTCATTGAGTCGACTGGTGTGGTTTCGAATCCCCGGTTGTATGTGGCAAGGAGTAGGGTCGCCTGTCCAACCTCGTGGGTTTTCTCCGGGTCCTCCGGTTTCATCCCACTGCTAAAGACCCCTACGCGCAAGCGAATTGTGTAAATAAAATTAAACCATATGTTAGTCCCGAAATGACCTAGTTTGTATCGAGTGGACATTAAACCCCATTTCTCTCTCTCTCTATCTAATTTCACTTGTCCGAAAGCATTGCTTATCGCTACTCAGTCTAAGCAGAAAATTTTCATCATCAAACTTAGTCAAGGTATTGATATAATGAATCTATACCCAATTAGATCCAAACTTATCGTGTTCAAAATCTCAATCAATCAAATTGGTTATCTCTGCTTCGCTTTAATGGTTAATCTGCATGATCGAACACAGTCAAGGCATTCACCTAACAGACACCTACACCAAGTTAGAACATTCTACCTCAATTAGGGAATTTATTTCATCCCAAAGTCTCGAGCAATCAAATTGCGTATTGTTCTGCTTACCCCGAGCAGAAATTGCTCATTATCATTATAGTCCCCTGCCTCGTTTTAAAGGTGGGGTGGGGGGGGGGCAATTATACAAACCTCCATGAACTGTGTTTCTAACTGTGCTTTTTCAGAAGATTGTTCTGTGGAAGTAGCTGATGAAGTAGCATTTTCTAGATTAGTAACAGATCCATTAGATGGTGAACTCTGACTAAATTTCCTAGAAAACAGAAAATGTTTATCACAGAAATTATTAACTAATTGAAGTTTTTGGTAATACAATTTTCTGCACCAAGTGATCTAATTTACCAAGCAGATACAAATACTATATAATGTTTCAGATTAGCAACATACCTTTCTGCACAAAAGGGGAGGGGGATGGGGGGGTGGGGTGAGGATGGTCAAATGGTTAGCGCGTTTTTGTTGTATCATAAGGTCTACCATTGAGTCAACTGCCGTAGTTTTGATTCCCTGGTTGTACATGACAAGGAGTAGGGTCGATGCGAATTGAACCAGATGTTTGCCCCGAAATGACCTAGTTTTTGCGTCGAGTAGACGGTATACCCCATTTCCCTCTCTATGTCTTTCTGCACAAAGTGATCTAACCAAGCAGATACAGATCTTATATAATGTTTCAGATTAGTAACAAATCTTTCTGCACAAAGGGAGAGGAGGGGGTGTAGGATGGTCCAAGGGTTAGCGTGTGCGCGTTGTATCATAAGTTCTGACATTGAGTCAACTGTCGTAGTTTCGATTCGAATTGAACAATATGTTAGTTCCAAAATGAAATAGTTTGTGTCAAATAGACATTATAGATATTATATGTTTCAGATAAGCAACATACCTTTCTGAGTCTGTCTCCGATGGTTTATTTATATCTATATGATCTGTTTGTCTTGGTGCGATTGGAATGGTGGGTGGACCGAGTGCCAGAGGTGGGATTGGTAATGAAGCCTGCTCTTTCTCTTTCTGTTTCTTTTTAGCAGTTTCTTCCTCGGTCTTATCACCCATCATCATATTAATGAAGAACTTCAGCAATGTCCTGGAAAATCAGTAAAGCAAACAAATGATGGGTGATGGTATACATCTGCCATCTAAGAGCACAACCTAAGCAACTAAAAATCATATGCAATCAGGATCTTAGGTCATCAAGTAAAAAATGAGGCATGGAAGTATGAAACAATATCATGAATGCTGCAGCAATAAAACAAAACTTACCTTAAGATATTCTACAAGGTTGTCAATATAAATGAAATTTACCATCACATATTATACAAGAACCATATAAGCAATTAGAATGAGGTGGTTATAAATGAAATTTACCATCACATATTGTACAAGAACCATATAAGCAATTAGAATGAGATGGTTATAAATGAAACTTACCACAAGATATTCTAACAGAATAATACAACCAATGAGAATGAGGTGTTTACAAATGAAACTTACCATAAGATATTCTAAAAGAACCATACAACAATGAAAATGATGTTGTTATAAATGAAACTTACCATAAGATATTCAGCGAGAAACAGACGGTCATGAAGGATAACTTGAAGATAAGCTTGAAGAAAGTGACAAACACCTGCCAATATGTCATATTCTTAAAGGCTGTGTACGATTTCTTCAAGTTCGTCCACGTAAAGAAGGAGAAGAAGGTGAAAATAATA
This sequence comes from Patella vulgata, assembly GCF_932274485.2. Lineage (NCBI taxonomy): Eukaryota > Metazoa > Mollusca > Gastropoda > Patellidae > Patella > Patella vulgata. Next base: position 12,219,255 of record NC_065883.2, read on the forward strand.
TCCTTCAAAAATCTGTAAGTCAGGGAGATTGGTTCGAGAACACTGGAAAATAAAAGAGAACTTTTATAAAAAATACAATTACTTGCAATGAATGAAACATCCAATTTTTATGTCTGAAATCTGAAAAAATTAATGTGACACATTGACAGACGTTAATGTTTTGCATCACCACTTTCACAACCGGGGTTTTAACGAATTACATATACAGCAAAGTTTAAGCTGATGTAAGTAAGGCTTCATGGTGCATACATACATGAAAGGCAATTTTTTTAGTACTCGGCAAAACTTCAATAAAGAGCGCAGTAGAGGTTATATTTGACAGTATTATTTTCATAAAAAAATCATTACCAAACTACAAATGCAGTAATATTTACACGGTAAAATTTTATTCAATTTACTTGTTTTGAATTTGGTTATTTGTTTTCTAAGAGTACCTGGGGCCTATAAATAAAAATTTAAATTAAAATATTATAAAGATGCAGTCGTTTGATTGGTTGAAAGTTAATCCAAGTATAAACGTAAGCGCTTAGTCAATGAAAGGACTTATTCTTAAAATATTTTAGTTCCAGTTTTCATGAATTAGGTCCCAGGTACTGTGATCAAGTCCCCTGTTCAATCAAAGTAAATATCACAGCAATAAATAATAATGTGTCAGTCAACGTTAAATTAGCATCAAAAATCAAATTTAAAGTCATGATGTTATCTGGGATGTTAGCTGGTATTAGTATAAACAATTATAATTGTTATAACAAGAATAGTTGTTAGATAATATTATGAAGTTAAATAAATTAATATTGTTAGACAGTGAAAATTTGCATGGATATTAATCATATCCTACAAGCCGATTTTTAAATATGACTGTTTCAGATGGAAGTTTGAAAACATGACAGAAAATGGGATTGAAATAAATTATAGGCCTATTGACAAAAACACTGTAAAATTATGATGTCTGCAACTAAAGGAGACTGGTTGAACCATCATTTTCTTTATCATATGGGGGCCGTGGCTCAGCGAGTAAGACGTTGGCTCGCAAATTTGGAGGTCCTGTGTTCGGTCCTGGATTTTCCATCATGGTTCCCTCTTGTGGCCCCTTGTCATTGGTGCAGGATAGGGTCGTTCGAATGTGACGAAAAACCGAGATCTCGTTCACACCAAAGAACCCTTGGCAAATGGAATTTCATGTGAGAGTAGCCTGTAGTGCTGCTTCAATTCTATTTCATAGAATTTACATTATTTCTGACAAGATAGCCTTGAGGTCTGTTCAATTTGATACAGATTTGGGGTCCAACCAGAGAAACTGAAGGTCTAAACCACAGGAATAGTTGGGGGTGGGGGGGCAGGGGGTGGAAGGAGTAAAGTAGGGTATAATTCAACAATCCTAGTAACCTGTTTTTTGATGGTTTTCGCTGAGCTTCACTACAATAAAATTAATTTTTATTATTTATATTTTTTATCGATACCATTAATGCATAGGACAAATCACAACAGCAACAAACATTAAAGTCTCTAGGCATTACTCATATTGGTGTGATTGAGGAAATCCTCAAAAACTACAACACTGTGAACGTTTAATCTCTGAAAGGAATGTCAGTCCGGGAGTTATCTGCCCCTGCCCATTCTTTTCTGTAATATATATATTGAAATTAATAACAGGCACACATACTTCGAAGTGTGGTCGTACCACGAGAATGTCTTGTTTTAATGTATAGGGGGGTTTGAGATATGAATATGACCGCCCATCCACGTGCTGATATATAGAAGGCATATAGAAGGTAGTGATCCCAACACAACACAATTGGTTCAATTTCATTTAATATTTACAAAGATGTGATGAATTGAAAATCGGTCGCCATTCACCATCCACTGCAGACAATTTTTTTTTCTAAACAATATTTATTCACAGAAACTGGATTGAAGAACAGGCAGAAGCCTATAGACTCACTCCCTCTCTATATCAACTGGATATGGTCAAAACCCAGCACTGTCTATAATCCTCAATAAAATCATTTATGAGCCTCTATCGCTAATCCGAAAGATTCTGAGCAGTTAGATAGTCTACCATTAGAAAATTTGATTTTGTTTTCTCAATTCATCAATTTCAGTACATTTCAATCTGAATCAAGCAGTGTAAATGGTGATATATTTCAAAATTGATGCATAGAGAATTTAAATTATATCAACAATAATTTTTTTTTTTTAATAAAAACAAAACCCTTGTATTTTTGTTAAAAGATAAAGATTAAGTCGAGCTTACCCTCCTTCACCACCAAATCCACCACTCTTCAAGGCTGCTATCCTCTGTTCCTCAGCACTGATACTAGTTGCATGCTGCATCTATTGAAATAAAGTAGAAATTTTAGTCAAAGTGTTAAAACTCAGTCAAAACAGTCACCTAAGAACACCAATACCAAGATTGAAATTTTACCTCAATTGAAAGCAGCTGTATAAATGAACCCATTTTCTTTTTTTTTATAAGCAATATTTTATTCAGATTTGTATCTGAATAGGGATTGGGGAACAGGCATAGCCTATATTAACCCCCCCTCTCCCTAAACCCATTTTCATCAAAATGTGCAGACAAAAACTCTTTCATTGATTACCACTGGTGTTATTTTTGATTATTTGAAAAAGTTCTCTCATTACTTAAATGATACCAGATGTTAAAAAGGTTCCGCATTCTGTTCCTACCAGAGAGAGAGAGTAACAAATGGTACAATTTTATTTCAATTTGCTTGCAAATTGGGATTTGTAGCTGTGGTAGGAAACCGGAGGACCCATAGAAAATCCATGAGGTTAGGCATGCAATCCCTGTCATGTACTAATGTCGGATCGAAACCACTCCACTTGACTCAATGGCAGACCTTAATATTTAATATAATCTATACGCACACGTTGGACCTCTCAGCCACTAACACCCAACTTTTCCTTTGATATTATTTAAAAAACTACTTACTTCAAAAATTGTATCTTCACAGAAGTTAACGAAACTCTCAAGTTTTTCTTTGTCACCTCCTTCATTAACCACACTATGTAAGAACGATCTCTTAGATTCCTGAAAATAAAATATTTATAAATCACATTATATGTATATGTTTTTTAATTCGCTGACAGACGTGTGCAATAATTTCAACCACCGTAATGGTTGTTCAAAGCTAAGTCTCGCTCCTCCATTTTTAGCTTAAATCAAAATATGGCTAAACTGTTCTAATCTATTTAATATTGGAGAAATTCGATGCCATCGAGAGTTGATTATGGCCTGGATAAGTTAATCAATGTCTAATTAATAATTTAGAACACATTTCAGGTCTAAAGAAAGACCTGCAATAAGCAGATTTAGCTCTTGCATAATGTAAGTTAAATACATTACTTTAGGTCAAATGTACAAACCTTAATTTGTGGTTTCTCCCATTGGTCAATATGAGATTGGGTTATTTCGAAATATACCCGTTCTATACGGTTAGCACTACCCATAATCTCAATTCTACCCAAGTAGGGTTCAAAATAATCCAGTACACTTTTAGCTTTCTCTAATAAACGACCAAGTCTGAAAAACATTAAATGACATGTCAACAGATATCAATCTTAAGTTTTTGTTTGTAAGTATGATATAGAGTTTGCTGCTAGGCCATTTTTTTTATCTAATGCCTTGTAAAGACAGAAATAAGGATTAACACCTCGTCAAGGAAATACCATGATTTTATTAAAACCAATACTTTTTTCCATACAGGGCTTAATCACCACACTTTTTTGTGGACATTTTGTTTGTCACCGGAATAAACCATTTATGACCAAATCACCGGTTCCTGACCGGAACCAGCCCTTGCATTTCTTTTAATTACACTTAATTTTTCTTGTCAACAAAGGGCTTGAAAAGCTCTCAGATGTTCTTCTTTGTCCAAAGCAAGGATTCACACCTCTTGATTGCTAACCCATTTTAAATTGCTTAAATTCAAGGATTTTTTGTTTGCAACCTCGCAATTTTGAAAATAAGCAGAAACACCTACCTAGGTTCATTTGGCATATGTTCTGACAAGTTAGTTAACAATACAGCCATAGTAAAACCGATATCTTTAGCAGGATTGTGGAATCGGTCTGTAAATTCATGGAAATCAACCTTACCATCATGGTTGGCATCAACACACATCATAATATACTGGATCTCTTCTCTGAAAATTTATACCAAATAATTATCAGATCTGATCACAAAATATTGAATAATAATCAATTCATTTTCGTTGAATAATATATACCTTTAATTAAATAACAGACGCACAGCCAGGTGGTTGCTAAGAGAATAGATCAATTGACAAACCTGATTTCCCGCTTACCGAATTCAACAGTTTATGAATATGGCACATAATTTTTATAGCCCAACGGCAGTGCTACTTTATGGAGATGACAATAATGTATAATTTTGAAATAAGTTAATTAAGTTAATGTATTTTATTCTTCTTTTTAGCTACTACCTGACAAGATTGTTGGCATTTAAAGATCATCTTTGGACACCATCACCGAAAATTTTGTTAAATGTACCTGGATCAAAATTGATTGTCTCCATTCTCATCATCTCCATTGAAGTAGTATGCACGATATTATTACCCATGGCAGTGAATTGTCTAATTTAGAAAGGGGTTGCTGTCCAACAACAGTATCAATTGATCAACTGAATCACAGGATTCACCCTTAAGTATTTTACAATAAGTCCCTAACATAGACTCCAACCCTCTGACTACACTATTGTTCACCTCATATCTGAATAAGGATTGGTAGATATGCTTCACCTACCGAACTAAGATCACTCACAAATAACAAGTCAGGATATATTAGAAAAGACTGGATTATATTCTTTGTAGCATGATATTTATAAAACGAGCTTTTGATTTGACATTTCATATATTTTAAACGATATTTTTTCTGTACTTTATTAGATTCTAATCTGTTTGCTTGTTATTCCAAAAGAGACAATGCCCCCCCCCTCCCCACTCTAAAAAAATGATCCACCTAGGCCTAAGAGAAAATTGTTCCCTCCCCCAGTAAAAGGTCTGCTCATTTGAAAGAATAATGATTGGCCCAGCCCAAAGAGATAATAGTTTTGGCAAAAACTCTACTTAGTTGAAAAGAAACCCATCTGCACAGGCCAAAGAGAATATTTGCAAAAAGCAAATGCTGGTGTCCGTAGCACAACCAAGTAATAATAGAATATGAATGTAAATATGGATGATATTCGAATTGGATTACAAATTATATCATACTTTAAATGATTACAACCATTCTATGGAATGATAACGATACAGATTTAAAATGCTGTATGAATCTTTCAACAAAAACAGGCAATAATCAATATCTTAGATTTATCATAGAAACTGTTAATCACTGCCAACACACATTAAACAAATTTTGAAATTAGTAAGAACTGAAAATATAGCTTTCCACCTTGTATACTCAAAAACAAAATATTCGCATTGGCTGCAATAACGTGTAAATGTTTCATACATATATACATACTGTTATAGTGATTCAGGATGATCGAAATGAAATGAAATAGGGTTTAACATCCTACTGTTCTGCTCCGACTGGGCTAATAAAGACAGTAGGCTGATTGGGAGAAAGTACGCTAACTAAGTAATTTTGGGACAAACACTTCTGAAGTGCAGATGTTATATTTTTATCTTAAAGCGAGAATTTCAAATTTTCTAAGAAAGTCAAAACATAATTATTTCTATGTCTTTTGCTCAATAGGTTGTCAACTCACTATTATACGATCATAGGCATTATTTCCCACCCTTAAAAATCTATGACAGGAAATAACAACACAATTACCTCCCCTGTTTTGCTATTGACAACATGGAATTTGAAGTTAAAAATGATATTTTTGCCAATTTCTCAGCTGGCAATAGCGAATTAAAGGATTAATAGGATTATTCTTTAACAAGGTAGGACTGTTTATGGATACCATCTATTTTAAGGCTTTATTTTAATACATTTTAAAAATATAACTTGAAAATTTGCAATTGCAACTTTAATAATTTGATTGCGCTCTGGAGTATCTATTTAGTGGGATGGAAACAGATCATCCAGAAAAAATCCACAAAGATTTGAACAGATAACAAGCCTTGTTCAATAATTTGCTTTGTGTCAAGGGATCTCCATATTAATGTAGGATGAAAACGGATAACACAGAGAAAACTCACAAGGTTAAGGAAGTGACCGCATTCCTTGTCAGGTATTGTCATGGAGTCAAAATCAAGACAAACAGATTATATAATGGATATGAAGGGAAAGCAGGAGTTGATGCATCAACGTGAATCCCTTGGTAGTCTATTGGTTAAAACAAACAATAATCAATGTAACAAAGAGGTTAGGCAGGTCAGGGAGTTTTAATATTCAACATTTCAATGATATCGCACGAAAAATCTCTTAAAGAGCAGAATGTGTTAACATCAAAAATCTGTAAATGTAGGGGTCAAACTGTGGTTCACACTTTCTTACGATGGGGCGAACTTCACAAAGAGGTTAGATGGGTCAGGGACTTTGAAATATTTTCCATTTCAATGAAATCGCAAACAGAATGCATCAACTTCAAAACTCTGGAGGTTCAAACTGAGGTTCACACTTTCATGCCATGCTTGACTTACTCAGTATACACTTTTTGCGATTCCATAGCCTTACGGAATTCTTTATGAGAAATCCAACCATCTTGGTTTGTGTCAAATTCCTGATTTATCAAATAAATAAACAATTAAATATACAAGTTTCAAAAATAAAAAGAATGTTCCTGTTATCTCATTGTAGTGAAGCTGGATACGTCTAAATGCCCTTATAAAGAACATCATCTCTTTGATTTGGGCAAAATGTGTTAAATCTGGCTCCTTTCATCGTTTTGTGTCACAGCAGCAGCACAATGAGATGACAGGTTATTAACGACAACATCGTCTGGTGGTACAAACCTAGAATATATTTTCTGAGCTTCCATGGCTCGTCGAAATTCTTTATCAGATATGTAGCCATCTTGATTTACATCAAATTCCTACAAGTTGGCATCATACACAAATACACATCATTAAACGCATAACGACATAAAAAAATAAATATTTAAACTACAGACAAAAATCGACCATCAAAAATATTATTATATTGGAGTTAGATAATCTCCTGACATTTATGTAAGCAGTATAAAATTTAAATGATTCAACTTCGCTCAGAAACATGAGGACAGATTAGTCTTGAAAAATGCAGCGCTAAGTCTTCTTCATTATACAAAAATTCAGCTTTTTTGACTTGTTCAACTCTATTTTGAATAGATGACATATTTGGAAAATTATACTTAGTTTATAACTATAATTTCAAATGTTTGAATTTCATTCACTATTCATAACTAACAAATATATAAATGTTTTTAAAGGAAATAAATCTATTATATTTAACTTCAAATCGCTAAAGAAAATAATTTTAAAAAGATGAAAAAAGAAATATACCAAGAATGATTCAGAAGACGTCAAGTCTTTCATCTTTAGGAAAATGTCAAAGAATTTCAAAATCATCTGAAATAAAAATAAATAGATATACATGTACAATTCCTATGAAAAAAATCTATCCAGAAAATAATAAAGGATCATAATGGGAGAGGGATTATATAGGCTTTGCCTGTTTCCTAATCCTAATATTCAATAAAATATTGTTTAAAAAAAAAAAAAAGGATCATAATGTAAACATTTCTTTTTTTTTAATTTCTTCCTTGCAATTCAGTAATTCGCTTACGAGTAGAGGTCTTGGGAGGAAACTGGATGACCCGGAGAAAACACGGGTGGTTGGAGAGGAGACCCTACTCCTTGTCACGTACAAACGGGGAATTGAAACCATGCCACATAGCTCAATGACAGACCATTCAGCCACCAAACCCACCCTGTTGACGGGATGAAGATGGGGTTTACCTAGAAATTCTTACCTCTACATTAGAAGAAGATTCAACCAGTGTGTCCACCATCTGTTTACCAATAGGACCATTCATAACATTACCTGTAAAAATATTTTAAGTTTCAGGTAACTAAATGAGCTAAATAAATACAGTAACCTTTAGTATAATTGTACGAACAATTCATGTGGTGGATTTGAACCAACCATGAGTGTGTCTTTATCAGCCACCCAACCCCCCTCACCCCTAATAAGTAAAGGCCTGACTTGAAAAATGGCAAGGTTTAAACCTAAAAATTCTAGTTGAGAATACAGTACCCTGTCTGCTCAACTACCACAAATGGTCCAAAACAATGTTTCAATTGGATTAAATGAACATTTCCAAATAGAACTTGCGATAAACAACTAGCAGATGTATAAAACCACAATTACCTTCTAACATAGAGAGTAACATTATCATCATTTCTTTCTGTAACTCCATAAATTCTCTCAATAAATCTAACTGATCAGGATCCTGATAATATACATTTAAACTAAATATAGAACTAAATATATGATATATAATGATATATGCATATGTAGGAATAGACAGCAATAGTAGACTCGCACAGAAGTATTGTCTCAGGTCTTCTGATTTTATAAAATTCTCAAGTAATCCCCCAGACCAGGGTTCTTAATCCATTTTGAAAAGAATCAGCCAGAATTGGGTCAAATGAGGTCCTGGTAGGAAATGGGTTAATTATAAGCTTCCGTTCCCTTTAATATAACCAGATTTCAACAAAAATACTTGACGATGTTTCCACCTTGGTATGCTGTGATGTTGTTCAAATTCCTGGACACGGCCCTGAGTACTTTTATTATTCAGTGCTTACAGTGTCCATGTGTTATCATACTCCTCGCAGTGTTTCGTTTGATTAGAAATAATCCCACTACTCACTGCTGTAAACAAAGCAAATTCTTGTTCTAAATTATGACTGGTCAAAATAGCCTAACTGCGTAACAATATCAAACAGAGCTCCAAATTGGACCAAATATGTTTACATAACATTACGTCATGACTCGCATAACATTACGTCATGACTCACGATTTTATTATGCCCAAATAACCAGTGCATAGCAAAATATTGCAGAAAAACTAATTGTGTGACAAACAAGGCTATCAACTGTCAACATGGATATAATGTAAACAATATTGTTTTGAGATGAACAGCACTTTCACCGTTTTTAATACCTTATGTCACTGTACAAAGTTTTAGGGAAGGCCCCTGATTAAAAGAAGGGCTGTCATGTTGCTGTGCTTTTGGATAGATTTAATTGAACGGGAAGAATAGACACACTCCCTCAAAAGCGCAAGTATCAGAAGCTAATCCAGCAATGGCCAGAGAGGGATTTCTCGGACCATTGCTTCAGGAATATGATGCGTTATATTTGTGCTATGTTTTGTCCTAAGGTTTGTCTTTTGGGTTTTGCTTTGTTTATGTGTGCTGTGGTTCTCCTGTATTTACCTTTGAGAGTTTATCCTGCATGTGAGCAAATATATATATAAAACCACCAACAGCATCCCACAACCTACTGTGGGCCAATGCCAACTGATTCAAGGAACAAGGACCCTGAAAATTACAGAAATAAAAACATAATGACTAAGACATAAATTTCTTTGATCTTCAAAATTGCATTGGCAATTGATGTTTTCAAGTCTGTAAAATTATATACTCCCATCCGATAAAAGCAGAGTTTATTGTCTATTAGTCAGTGTATTAATTAAGTATAACTAGCAGGATACCCGGCTTCGCTCGGGGGTCATAACTCCGAAACCGGAAGTGGTAGACTAACGCCACCTGGCCTATGTTACTCCCCGGTCGGAGCTACCCCTATACCCCAAATTTCATACTCGGGGCAGATGTAGCCGCCAACCCCGAACAGACTTTGCTCGGGGGTCATAACTCCGAAACCAGAAGTGGTAGACTAACGCCACCTGGCCTATGTTACTCCCCGGTCGGAGCTACCCCTATACCCCAAATTTCAGACTCGGGGCAGACCTAGTGTAGTCGCCAACCTCGAACAGACAGACTTCGCTCGGGGGTCATAACTCCGAAACCGGAAGTGGTAGACTAACGCCACCTGGCCTATGTTACTCCCCGGTCCGAGCTATTCCTATACCCCAAATTTCAGAGTAAGGGCAGACCTTGTGTAGCGGCCAACCCCGAACAGACCGGCTTCGCTCGAGGGTCATAACTCCAAAACCGGAAGTGGTAGACTAACGCCACCTGGCCTATGTTACTCCCCGGCCCGAGCTACCCCTATACCCCATATTTCAGACTCGGGGCAGATGTAGCCGCCAACACCGAACAGACAGACTTCGTTCGGGGGTCATAACTCCGAAACCGGAAGTGGTAGACTAACGCCACCTGGTCTATGTTACTCCCCGGTCGGAGCTACCCCTATACCCCAAATTTCAGACTCGGGGCAGACCTAGTGTAGCCGCCAATCCCGAACAGACCGGCTTCGTTCGGGGGTCATAACTCCGAAACCGGAAGTGGTAGACTAACGCCACCTGGCCTATGTTACTCCCCGGTCCGAGCTACCCCTATACCCCAAATTTCAGACTCGGGGCAGACCTAGTGTAGCCGCCAACCCCGAACAGACAGACAGACAGAAAGACAGAAAGACAGAAAGACAAACGACAGTCACAAATATATATATAGATTTCAATGAGAAGGCGTGGTTCCCCCTTGTCAGTGATGCAGGAGTGAGGGCCTGACAAGGACAGCTGTCTATTCGTTCAGATGGGATGAAAAGCTGAGGTCCTGTGTACACATTGGCGTGCATGTAAAAGATCCCTTGACAGTTGGATTTCGATAAAACAGTAAGCCATGGTGCCACTGTCTGGGCAAAATTTCCCTCATTAGCCCAGTTCGGATCAGAACAGTAGGACGTTAAACCCCATTTCATTTCATTTCCACATCAATGGAAGTTTGGTTATGAAAGCTTTGGTTCCTATTTCATACAAAAAAAACAACATTTTCTTGCATTTTGAAAATCTTTGCTCCAAGGCTAATTATTAGGATTCAAAAGACCAAAAAGCAAGTTGGTTTGGCCTAAGAAATTTTTGTTTGTTCGAGAAAACAGAGATTTTTGACCATTATTTTGAACAGTGGATAAAGATTTTTGCTAACGAGATGTATAAATATTGAATTAGGCTACAATACCTGTATATATTCAGAGAGGGAACAGAAAACTTGTTTAGCCACCATACTAGCACGACAGAAATGATCTTTACCAGAGGTATCTATAATATCTTTACCAGAATAATGCCAGTAGAAATCCATCATAGATTCCTGAAATAATACCCATGTCATGTTTAATATTATTAATTAAAGATCTACATATTCATAGAAATCCTACAGGTACAGATGTATACAGATAATTCTGCACGTGTGTGGCACCTGCGTGATAACATGACAATACCTAATCTACCAGTTTCTCACAATAGACAATTTAAATAGACTCCACTAATCACAGCTGGAACAGGCAAAATATTAGAGGACACAACATGTTTCCAATTCTTGTTGAACTCATTGAACACGGTTTATTAATATAGGCCTACTACCATAACACGAAACAGAACAAAGCACCTGCGCAACTAGGAATGTTGATATAAATTGTGTACAGGTAATAAACATTTAACTAACAAAGATATTTTAACCCATCCATCTTATCCGTCCAACATTTGCATTTTATTAAATACATTAAAAACTCAAAACATGTGTCTGTAATGATTATTTTTACTTGTGAACTATGAGAAATAATGACATACCTGTAGACGTAAAAGGTAATCTACTGTACAAATAACAATATTAACAGTCGTTGTATTACCCGCCTGGGTTCGTAAATAATTCTGGAATTCTGTAAAAGAGAAAAAAGTTGCAGTGTGTTAACCAGTGTTCTTAATCAGCTCTTTTTGTCTGCTTTTGCCGATTGATGTTTAATCAAGCCGATAGGTAAATCAATGAACCGGCCACTATGGTATCATAGAACAATCTACTTTCAGCTAAATTACAACAGGTTAATTATTACTTGTTAATTAAGTAGTCAATCAACTTGCTTGTCGGCTACAACAACAGCCATACCTTAGAGAGAATCGGCCATGTGGTTCATAATCTGAGTAGCTTAATTAGCACATTTAACGGTAATTTGGATAAAACATGCTTACTGATTATTCATAACAGGTTCAGTAAGCTGCTTTTGTAAAAAATAGCCCACTCCGTATGAATTCCAGGTACCGGTAGATATTAAAATAATAACTGGATCATACATTGATGGATTCACTGAGTGGTTGCTAGGTAAATTCATATCTTCATTGAGTATAATCCCCTGATAGAACACCGAATACACCGAGAAACAGTCATTAATAATATATTTTTCCGATAGAATGTCCAATGCTGAATTCCAATGACACGTGACATATCGCTTGGAATTAGGTCAATAAACCAGTTTTAAATAGCTTAATTTTAAAAATATTGTCATTTGTACTATATCATTATTGTACGAAATTTTATTTTAAAGCATTTCAATTATGGTTGTCATGTGACAATTGAGCCGTTTGTCTATCATCGATGAATGAATAAAACATGTGCAAGTTACGTGGTAGACAAAAAACTACAAATTGTGTTATGAAGAAATACCATGGTGCCGTATCAGTTTATTTTGGCTGCAGCATTTTCTGATGGCAATAGTAGAACAATGCTAATATTTTTGAAAACACAAACGTTTCATCGAATAAACAAAGATAGTAATTTATTCAGTATTACTGACATGAACTTGAAAGCTTGTACGTGAATTAAATATGGAAAATTTTTAAAGGGTGTACCTATTGTCGTTATTTTTGTGGTAATCACATACACCAGTATACGACATTCTCCATAACAAATTACCAAGAATTATTTTTGTAGAAGTCTCGTTATATTAAAGGGAATGGAAGCTTATAATTAACCCATTTTCTACCGGGACCTCATTTGACCCAACTCTGGCCGGTTCGTTTCAAAATGGATTATATTGAGAACCCTGGTGTTAACCATCTTACCCCATTAGCACATAGACCACTCAAAACAACCTGTAACTAGTGCTCCTTAAGACCACCCCAAATTGCTTGAATCACACCAATAGCTGTGTTAATTAAAACTTTGGGCCTTTTTGAAACAAACATAATGGTAATAATAGTTTTGCATTAGTGAAATGCCTACCTAAATTGTGACCTTCACACATAAGTTGAAGGAATCTGAAAATTTTACATGTAAACTCCCCATCATGTAAATTCTGATCAGTAGAGCTTGTTTCTGTACTCATACCCAAACCTTCAGCTTTGTTGGTTCTCTCAAACGCATCAAGATCCAAAACACTACAAAATAGAAATACTTGATTACGGTATTGTTTATAGATTTAACCATTAACCGGTAAACGTCATGACGTCAAGTGGTCAGGCTAAATAAAGGCTAATGTGAAATATTTTGTATGTCTATTTCAATCGAAAACTGCCGGATAATTATAAGTGATAGACTCTTGACACCAATAAAAAAGTTGAAGGGGATAAATTTATCTATAATTTGCAAATCATTCTAAATCATTTTTATCACAAATATCGTCTTCAGAATCAATGTCATCGATATAATCTGAGTTGGAATAATTCATAAGTATTTCAACCACTTTGATAGTCTTTAACCTTCCCGACATCGTTAAATTATGTTTTTTGTCAAAAAATGTTGAACAAAGACATGTTTTTCTCAATGCCCTTGACAAGACAAGTTCCTGTCTGACACGCATGCGTGGCGATATCAATTAAATACGAAACTAAATGCTCAAATGCGGCTTACAAAAAAGGTTCTTGCTAAAGTCGACCGTGACCACTTAGCTGTATAACGTTGTGGTGATTCATATGGTTGCAATGATTGGATAAGGTCCCTCTCTTCTGAGAATGTGTTTCTCATTTTTGCTATATTATTTAATCAAAGTTTCCTTGCAGTGTCTATAAGGTTGTCTTATAAAAAATTAAAGACTAAAATACAGTCATTGTTTCCATGGTGATAATATTTCTTACAAGACAGTGACTGTTAAATCTGAACTTCTTGGAATTCCAATGTCAGTGGATATTCTACATGTATTTCTGACGAATAAACTAACTAAAACTCCTAAAACTTAGCTATCATGTGAAGTTACTCAATTCATGGCTGTCAATTGAAAGAGTTAACAAATTACCTGCACTTTTCCATCAGACCAGCTATGGAAGAGAAGAAGCCCACATCTTTCTTTTCTTTCAAGTGTTGTAACATTCTCTGTAAAGTAATACATATATAGATAGTTTATTGTAATAACTCTAAAAATCAGTAAAATTTTCATAGTCATGTTATATTCAAAGTAGATTTGTTGAAAAAGTATATATGAATAGAGTTTATTATAATCAACTCAGACCTTGTACATATTTCAACAGAGACTATTGGAAAGTTCAATATTATTAGCATTTTCAAATCTTCCGGAAGTTTGGTTTCAACAATATCACCATCTCTTATATACAAAAGTTCTGTATGATTTACAAACTGTCTCACCTTTTGTACATCTATGTTACCACCACGTAATAAGGCTATACCTAGATCTATCGTGTTCTCCACCATCATATTAAATTCGCCTAAAAATAACGGAAAATTAAATCTTTTAGTAAAACTGACTGAATTTGACTCTTATTACAATTGTGTTGAGTTCCAATACTTTGGTATACCGCATATTCACATATTTCAAAATTAATTCATTTAGACTCTTTATTACATTTGTGTCGAGTTCCAACACTTTGGTATACCACATATTCATGAAGTTTAATATTAATTGCATGACTTTCATTACATTTGCAAGCCTAGAAAAAAGGCACCCGTCACTGACAGGCACAAACTGTGGGCCTGTCATGTTTTTTGGGCACAGATTTGCTAGTTTTGTTGGTTTCTTTAAATAATTTTTTCTAGGTCAGGGCCCTGTTTCACGAAATTTTAACTAAAGATAAAAATCCAAATTTTAGTAGATACTTCAATTTTGATTGGCTAAGCACTAAAATCAATCTAATATTATCCAATCAAATTATTAAAATTTGGATTTTATCTTAGCTAAAATTTTGTGAAACAGGCCCCTGTACTTAAGATAGAATTTCAACACTTAGGCACACTACACATTCATTCACTTGACTGGTCTACAGAAATAACAAAACTGACATCCTACCTCTGCTTGCACTGATATAAAGTAAAACCATTTCCGCTGCTCCACGATCTGCTAATCGTGACTGTTCTGATAACAGTTGCTGTTTCTCCATTTCTTGTTCCTAAAATTAAACCGGGTTATCATAAATAAAATATCGTTTTTACACCTTATCATTACTTAAAGGTGATTATTTCTTAACTACTTGTCAATCATAAGAAGATGTTTATAAATGAATTAAATGTCTTTTTCATGGCAAAGCTTTGCAAACAATTATTAAAAGTCTCACCATATAGGAATAGGTAAAAATTCTTTAAGTCTATTATTAAGAATTACGGCTGAGTTTATTTTATATGTTACGATGGACATAAACACAGTATAACGGCAGCCTATAAAACTACAAGCAGGACTTCGGTTTACATTACAGTACGTTGTATAAAGAGGACTAGACAAGAGTTCAAGTTACCTGAGAATAACCTGTTTTTCTCAGGTAACATAGGATGGGTGGAAAGAAACAACACAATGTTTTTGTATAATAGGTGATGGTTCACGAAAACAAATACATTTCACCAACAATATTCATAAACAAGATTTGTATTCAGATGATTTCTAAATAGGGATTGAGGAACAGACAACGAACGCCAATAAATCAAGCAACGTTAAATCAAGGTGTTTATCTGGAAATCCCTGTCTATTTGTGAAAGTTAAAAAATTCATCATCCTCTCTAACCAGCTGATGTTAATGATGGTAATGATGATGGTGATGAAGAAGATAATGATGATGAAGATAGATATCTTTTGTTACTTATTTTAAAAGATCAATATCCTAACATAAAACTATTAAACACAGTCTGATATGTACACGTAACATGAAAAGCCACTACTGCTATTATTACTATTAATAAATATATACGTATATATATATATAAGGGCAGACTACTCCTACTTAATCTAAACTAATCTACAAGCATTTCATTTTAGCATTTATTGATATTTGTCTACCTTCTTGAATTTATCTGTCTTCTGTTGAAGCATGCAGGAATCAAATAAGCAGATATATGTATGAATTGATGATCTAGATAATTCCATATTGAATTTTGATCCCCTTATTTTTTTGTTTTTGTTTTCTGGTTTCCGATATTTAAAGATTACTATATATGTGATAAATGAATGATGCATACAATAGGACTATATATAACTAAGCTGTGTAGCAGCATGTTATTGTGTGATAATCTCTTTCTAATATATAATCTAATTATAGAAATTGTATATTCTGAGTAGCCTTACTTATCATACGGTGTCAACAATAGGCTACAAAACTAGATTTAGTCTCTCTCAATCAGACATAGAAAAATTACAACATTTCTCAACAGATTGATGCAGAAATCAACCATTAATTTCATCTGAACAAAGACTATTAAGTATATTTGTGATTTAAAAACTCTATGAGCGATTTTAATCACTTGCAAAAATCAAGCATTAAATTCATAGATATCTCTTAATAATCTGAACAAAGACTATAAACATATTTTTGAATAAAAGACTCTATGAGCGATTTTAGCATTATACAATCACTTGCAAACTACAATATTGGGAAAGTTGGATTTCTAAAGGAAATTCAGTTCAGAAATTGTTCAATTCTGTTCAGTATTTACAAAGACAGTACGATTTACAAATTCCATTGATCTGTACTGCTCCCTAGGTAACAAGACACTGCCATCTTTATAATATGCCCTTAACCAAATTCATGGAACTGTATTTTGATTTTGTTTTCTTATTTAAATGTTAAATAATCAATCCAAGTACATATTGGTGTGGATTAAGCTGTGAGAAATTTGATATTTTCCAAAAAATGCAAATCCCTCGTTTTTACTCTAAAAGCAAAATACATAATCTGTTGAAATGTGTAATAAATTAAAAATCTTGATGAGAAAGACTAAAGCAGAATAAATTCACCAGATTTACACTATATAACAATACGAGAATAGGATATACCTTAATTATTTCCCATTTGATCTGATTGGCAAAGAGAAATTCAATGAAAAATGAACATGGATTACCCAATGACAGAACAGAAAGAGACGAGTGGGTGGGTGGGTGGTTGAATGGTCTAACGTGTGCACTTTAGATCATAAGATCAGTCATTAAGTTAATAGTCATGGTTTCGATTCCCAGTTTGTACGTGAAAAGGAGTGGAACGTCATTGATTTTCTGTTTGTCTTCTGGTTTTCTCCCACTCCTAAAGACTCATGCGCGCAAGCAAATTATTGAAATAAAATTGAACCATGTTAGTATCAAAATGACTTAGTTTGTGTTGAGCGGACGTTAAATCCCATTTCTCCTTCACTTTTCTATTTCTATTACACCCACCCCGAAGAGATGTTCAGATAGTTTAATGAGGAAGCATAATGAAATTAAATTTGTAATGAACATGATAATATTGTATAGTGGTCACACACAAATATTTTCATATTTTATATCAAAATAGTTTTTCAGGGTTTTTTACGTCAATTAAAACTTATTTGTCCTCAATGAAATTTTGAATAATGGTAATTCAAAGATGACAACTAATAAGACTGAAAAGAAACACCCAACAGGTCATGAAAAAATATATCGATTTGAAATTAACATAATTTTTAATAACCTGAAAAACATCCCAAAAATAGTCCAAAAATTAATTTATTCAACTGAATCGAATATATAAATAGTATTTGAATAATGATGTAGAATATTCAAATAGCAAAGTCAGCATTTGATGTGACCACTAATTTTAGATATAGTTCAAAATGTGACTTGAAAAAAAGCGATTCAAACATCTGGGCAAGAGTTATTGTTATCTTTATAACACAACACATCTCTTAGTCATGTATTTTATTAGATTAAAATAGGGTTCCACATTATTTGCATACTAAAATATGTTTTTGATTGCAAGTGCCTACTCTTCTTTGATTGACAAGGAATCTACCAGTTTGTACACAGGACTTTCTTTATTTTTGTCATCCCATCTGAGCCAGTAGACACACTAGTCAGCATGAACACTATGCTAAGAGCTGAACCTCAATGCACAACTACAGTATATAGCCACCAGTAAATGTTTAGAATGCACAAGCAGAAAGCATCAGACTCTTCAACAAGCGGCTGCCAGGCGGGATACACCCACATTTTGCAAGAGATGGATAGAGAACAAGCTAAAAACAAAAACTATTTTTTGTACAGTCTGGGGCCATAATCCAGAAAGTTATGGTCTGAAATGCACAAATATCAAAAGGGAATGAGATTTTTGAAATATATTAAGATATGTTTTAAGTTTCATCAAAATTGGATAAAATTTGTGACCTCTAGAGGGTTCATAATCTTTGAATTACATACTTATACACACAATTTGCATACAAAGAGCGGCCATTTTGTCTGGCAGTTTCATTTCGATTTTCCCGACATTCCAATTCAACCTTCATTATGGTGGAATGGTGATATATCTAAATGGTTTTTAAAATCTACAAGCTAAAAATGAGATTTTTCGACCAATCAGGGGCCATAATCCAGGAAGTTAGTTTGGATATGTGTGATTATCAAAAGGAACCAAGATCTTTATGATAAAAACATATATTTAAAGTTGTATCCAAATCGGATAAAAACTGTGGCCTCTAGAGGGTCCACAACCTTGATATTCCATATTTTACACTATTTGCTACAAGGGGTGGCCATTTTCTCTGTCAGTTTTGGTCCGATTTTCACGAAATTCGAACTCAACCATCAGTAGTGTGGAACAGTGATATAATAAAACGTGTTTTTAAATCGGATAAAAATTGTTACCTCTAGAGGGACCCTGTACAATCAGGGGCCATAATTGATGAAGTTGCGATTCAATATGCGCAAATATCGATAGGAACCAAGATCTTTGGGTTATAAACATGCATTTCAAGTATCATCAAAATCGGATGAAAATTGTGATCTCTTGAGTGTCCACAAGCTAAAAACATGATTTTTCGTACAATCAGGGGCCATAATCCATGAAGTTATGGTCCGATACATGCTAATATTGCAAGGAACCAAGATCTTTGAGAGATAGACCTATATTTCAAGTTTCGTCAAAATCGGGTAAAAATTGTGACCTGTAGAGTTGCCACAAACAAATTGTGGACTGCCCGTACGGATAGGGGCGACGACAATATACGTCCACATGAAAATGTGGGCTTATAAAAATGGGTTATGTTTGTGTGTGGATTGAAATAAGTGATCTACATTAGTTATTAGTTGGCATGAACTACAGAGTTAATAAGAGTATCTACATACACAACAGCATATTTAGTACTCTGAAATGGTTGTAAGCAACATACAGCTTTCTTACCTCAAATGAAGGACCAGCCTCTTCTTCTCCACCTTCTTCACCCCCTTCTTCTTCTTCCTCTTCACGACAACTCTATAAAGAATAAATTAACATCAAAAACCTGGCCATTCACCTTCACAAGAATCCATTAAAATACTCTTTTAAATGATTTTGAATTAATCATTTATTGAAACAATACTGAATATCAGTGAAATTTGTCTACTTAAAATACGAGGTTTAGCAATAATCAAGAATCAGTAGCAGAAGGTTATCCTGTTTTAAATCGGAATGCGGAAGAACCTGTCCCATGTATTGGATTAACCTTTCCACCTGCACAAGGTCCAACACTATTTTCAGAACACACAGGAAGCCTGTCATTGTTTGACATTTGTTTATTTTTGTAATGTCTATATTTTGTCATGTCCGCAGGTTTATCTTGTAGATTTTGGTTTTGTGTGTAGTGCGGTCCTCCTGCACTTACTATTGAGTCAAATTAGATAGTTTTGATCCAAGGATCACATGGATAACCTTGTGGGTTGTCTCTAGTTCTCCCCAACTGCTAAAAACCATTGTGTGGAAATGAATTATTGGAAAAAAAGATATACCACATATTAGTCCCGAAATGATCTGGTAAGTGTCAAGCAGATGTTAAACCTCATTTCTCTCTTTCGTTACAATATTATACATAAATTACTATTACCAACTGTGATCTACTCACCTTACTCATGATAGAGGCGTAAGACATATACAGAGGATCTTCAGGTAAACTACTCTGTTGTTCTTTTGTAGCAGATCGACTTAAAGCTGTTATTAGTTGGGTTAAAGAATCTGGTTTAGCTTCTTCTTCTGTTTCTTTCTTCTCTCCTTCTACAACTGTTTCATCACCTTTCTACAACAATAAATAATACAAATAATTAGCCTTCGTTCCAAATAGGGGGGGTTGGGTGGCCGAATGGTTAGCACATGCGCGCTGTATCATAAGTTCTTTCATTGAGTCAACTGGTGTGGTTTTGATTCCCTGGTTGTACATGACAATGAGTATGGTCGCTTGTCCAATCTCGTGGGTTTTCTCTGGTTTCCTCCCACTGCTAAAGACCCCTACCGCCAAGCAAATTATTGAAAAAAAAATTGAACCATGTGTTAGTCCTGAAATGACCTAGTTTGTATTGAGTGGACGTTAAACCCCATTTCTCTCTTTCTCTCTCGTTCCAAAGAGTAAGACTGAGTGTCTCTTCTTTCTATATATACCAAATCTGCCATACTTTTATTGGAAATAACTATACTCTATAAATACTTCTGTGGGAAATTACCTTGACAGGGAAATATGAATTTCAAAGTCATACAAGTATGATGAAATGAACAGTTAACTATACTTACTGTTAAGTCTTGTATTAGGATGGTTTTATCACATTCTTCAGTTTCAAGCCACATTTCTTTATAAGCTTTCAAGAATAAATTGATGGCTCTATGTCTGTAAATATAACAAAAACATATCTTAATCTGGGGGAAATGGAATAAATGAAATGGAGTTTAAGGGGTGAGCCTACCCGAAAAAAAATTTCTGAAATTTTGAAGATGACACAAGTAGTTAGGAAATGTAATAAACAAGAAAAAACTAACATTAAAAAAAAAAATAAAAAAAGTTGTTGCTAGGTTAACACATTTTTTTGGAAAAAGTATGAAAAATGTTGGTACACCATATCTCTGGCACTAATAAAGATATATGTCTCATTTTGGACTGCTTATTCTTTAATGATAACTCTAAAATCAGACTGATTTTTTCTCTATAATTTTCATAGTTTCTTGGAAAATGGTGTTCAAAACATTTGCCTCACCACAATATTTTGTCTCTTGAGAAATATTTTGATAACTTTTGAAATATTAATGATAATTAAAATTGCTTTCTGTCTGATCCACGGTTAGATATTTGTTTATATATCCTGCAAATTTGGTGAAGATTAGAAGATATCTTAATTAGTTACAAAGATATAGTGTATCTACCCTTTTCATAATTTTTCCCAAAAAATGAGTTACCCTGGCAACAACATTTTTTAAAAGCTACTTTTCCCTTTTTTTTTACATTTCCTAACTACTTGTATCATTTTCAATTTAATAGCTTTAAAATTTCAAAACAAAATTTTTTGGGTAGCCTCCCCCCTTAACTGTTAACTTCCTACTGGGCTAATGAAAACTGACATACACCATGAAGTGTGCTATGAGGCAAATTTTGCCAGTGATTGAAATCCAACTGTCAATGGTTCTTTTAAATGCAAGGTTTATACAGGACCCTGTTTTTTTGTCCCATCAGAAAGACTAGATGCTGTCTCGTCTACACAATATCTCATTCATTTTATTTTATTTCCAACACTCAAGGAATCTTTTAAAAAATGTCTGAGTTTTACTTTGTGGGTTGAAGTTGTGATTTTCGGTATGTCTGTCATACTTGACGGGTTATACTATATACCGGAAAACACCGAAAAACACCTGAAAACTACCGGAAAACACCATGTTATACTGAATACCGGAAAAACACCATGTTATACTGAATACTGGAAAAACACTAAATACTGGAAAACACACTAAATACTGGAAAAACCTAACCCTAACCCTAGGTCCAAAACCGCACATAGAGGACCAGGCTCCGGGTTACCTATTTAGAGTGTTTTCCAGTATTTAGTGTGGTTTTCCGGTATTTAGTGTTTTTCTGGTGTTTTCCAGTATTCAGTAGAACATGGTGTTATCCGGTAGTATTCCGGGTGTTTTCCAGTATATAGTATAGTCTCACTTGACCGGATACCTGATTTGATCTGATGTGAAATGTTCCATTTACCAAACATCCACACAATCTGAACCATATCAGTTAAAATTACTGTATAATCAAGATCTACAGAATAGGTCATGTGATCCTAATAAAGGAGAAGTGGTATCAGATGTTCAATAAAGAGTAAGCATGTTCACTGGGTTACAAAACAAGAATATCTAACCTTGGTAAGCTATGTAAAGGAATCATCCTGAAACATGCCATGACAGCTCGCTTTCTCTGAGTTGAGATTAATTTCTTCCATGCGCTTCTCTGGTGTAATGATGGATGCTCAACCTAAAAAAAGAAATAACATGAAATGAAATGAGGTTTAATGTCCTGCTTTTCTGTGCAAACTGGGCTAATGAAGTTTTGCCCGGACTTGGGTTGGGTGTATCGGCCTACTCTTCATCAAATTCCATGTACATGGTACCTCACAGTTTTTCCACCCATGCGAACTACTAGACATTCCTTGCCAGGCCTTCCATCATGCACCACTGACCAAGGAGACACAAAGCTGGAAAATCCCGATGAACTTTGGCAGGCCCAAAACCCGGGATCTAACCGGAGACCTCCTGGTTATTGAGGAAGCAAGGCTGCGCAATGAGTCAACCCGCTTCCCCTTCAAAAAATTATTCAGATTTAGTCTCAATGATTATTGTTGTTACCATAATTAAGGGTTCTCACATCAAAGATTTAACAATCTGAAAACTTTCATTAAAGTAGCTAGGTCTCTAACTCAGTATCATCCAAAACCTTCGACATTGAAAACACGAATTATTTGTCAATTTTAATCAACATTGGTGTTGTGATCTTACCGGGAAAAGATGGGCTTCTGATATCCAATATTTAAGACAAAATAAACTTTTTACGATTGGTACACGAATCGTGTACCATAATGGTTTCAGCGCAATTTGTAACAAGCGACCCGAGGAACGAGGTTAGACATATTCCACAAGTCATGTCAAACGGTGACCCCCATATTCTTATCTGGAGAGCATGAGCAATAAATACTATCGGTTTAAACTGGAATAACCAGTCGCTAGAGATTGCCATTCAATTGAGACTTCTGGCGTATTTTGCCGAACATAACTGCTTTGAAATTAGAGTAAAAACGGAAACGATTGAATGTAAATCAGTTTATTTACATTCATATTGCATTATTATATATGTTGCTACCCATTTGTGTCAATTTGTAGGTCCAAAATATTAGCAATTTAGCTCCTTTAAGTTATTTTTTCGAAATTAATACTCACCAAATGAAGACCATGCATGACTTTAGCCATGGATATAATTCTTTCTATAACTTTACTCTGGTTGAGCTGTGTTGTTCGTATCTTCGTGTCACCAATCTTTCTATAAAGTACTTTCTGCCATTGTACTTTATCATCGATAGGCTAAAATATTTCGTGGTTAGTATTTATATTTTTTTTTCGACAGTTATTGGTATTCATTGTTACAGACTGCCAAATGTATGGAGCAGTAAAAAGGCAAAATCAGATAATTTTAAAAATTATCTCAGTTATTCTTAATTTATAAATCAATTTTTAATTGTTTTTACACATAAAATCTAAAAACTTCACTGTGTTTTAAGGGCGTTGAGTAGTCTAAGATAGTAAAGATACACACTAACTTTTCAACACCAATCTTATAAAGATTTTGCACACTTGTTCCTTGTGTAAAATAACCCAGAGGACACATAACAGTCCGACCGTTTGTTGTGTAATAATGGAGGTAAAAACGGAAAGAAAAAACTATTTATAGCAAACAAGAAGGTTTCCCCAACCTAGATTAGTTCTAGAATAAATTATGACGTCATACACACCGTTCACGTCATCCACTGTAAACAATCATGGCCGTGACCAGCAGTATTTTCAAACTGGATCATTGGCTTCTATCTATATACGATGTCAGAAGGAGTTCCTTCTAAATCGCGATTATCCAGGTCTACCATCTATCGTGATTGGAACATGGCTGATTTTCATTTTTTAATGGTCGAAGGCTACCATTTTTGAATATATAAAATGATTTTTAGAGCGGCGGAGTAGTACACTGAAGTAAATATTTACTTTTTACGTCAGAATTCTTGTATTTCATAACTTGTTGTGGACGTATTCAAAGAATTTACCGAAAATCACAAAATCTCGTTTAAAGGTAAATAATGAACAAAGATTTTAAAATACTTTGAGGTGATATTTTACAATGTTTTTGGAGTCGATCTACTGTGGGGATTATCAATAAATCTGTTTAGCATGCATGTACTAATAGAATTTCCAAGAAAACTCATCGGTTTTTTTTGCGTTTCCATGTATACCAGACAAACCACTGCCTATAGCCAAACATTGTCCAGTGGCTTTTTTGGACTTGCAATTAGCATTGTTCATACCAAATTAGATGAAAATCCATAGAGGCATAACTGAGAAAATTTGACTTTTGTTGTCATCAACACCCTTTATTATCATGCTTTTGGGCCAAGTTTGGAACACGGTTGGTAAATAAAATTGGTATTTTTTGGGGGGTGATTAATATGTAGTTTTTCACCCCCAAATAACAAAAAATGTCATATCTTATCAACCAAAATTATAGTGCTAACATTAAAATGTGCATTTTAGATTGCTCAACGCCCTTAAGGATAAATTCTTTGAAATACCTAATTGTATATAAATTCACCGACAGGTTTATTCTGCAGTCAGTCAATTTCACTGCCAGAAAATCTGACCAAATGGCTCAACAGTGATTCACCTGTCTCTGCACATTGTATTTTATATACATATTGTATTTTATACATATTGAGTTGTTCAAATTGATTGTTTGATTTCATTACTTCAATCCACTTTAAAAAGCATTTATTAATTATGTTCTGAGAAAAGCCCCAGGCTTAATTTACAGGAATCTTTTTTAAAAATTAGTTTATTATTTCATTATACTTCATGAAACACCAAATTTCATATTTCAACTTACCCCTTCAGCAGTTTCCAAACTCCTTAATAAAAACTCTTCGATATCTCCTTCGGGGTCCTTCTATAACAATAAAGCATTAAGAACGGGTTCTCTAGATTAATAGGGACATGCACCCAACACCATGCAGGCGTTTCTAGTTTCTAGGAGTTTAAATTATACAAGCAGAAATGAAAGACTATGCCGCAAGCAACCTGTTTCAAGGAAGAAAACTAGTCTAAAAGGGTCAGGTCAGTCAGGATATTCGATATTCATGTGAAAGCTACCAGGTTAGGTCAAGACATCTTTCTACTATTCAGAAGACAATGTCATTCTTCTTTGGATATATATGGACAATAACATACTTGGTTCACTACTCAATTGCTTTGTGCAGAACGAATACAGGTCTGTGTTCTGAAACGCTATTCAGTGGGAAAATATATAAATTTCAAAGATGCATTTGTTCATGTGATCCATCCACTAATCTAAGTCACCATCAGATAACATGCATTTAATCCAGTGAAGGTATACAAGAGTACAGAAATTCAAGGAGATAGAAGAGAAGTCCAGGTCTACTAGATTTAACAGGAAGTGTCCGCATTCTCCAGAATATTTAACATAACAGGTGCTGAACTACAGTCTATACAATATACTCATTTTCAAACTCATTCTTGTACCTTTACATATCATGAATAAATAACATGTGTTTAAATTTAGAATGAAAAAAACTTTGATCTAATACAGAAAAGTTTAAACATTTTTGAAAGCTTCTTTCAATACACCAAAATCCAGAAGAAATCATATTGAGACTAGGGGCCCTATTCATAAACACTTAAACTAAAATATTTCAGGAATACTAATGGTTCATTGGCTGAGCACTAGAATCGTGCATTGAAATTTTTTGAGCTCTTGACCAATGAAAAGGCTGCATTCTTAAAATATTTGAGTTTATCGGTAGGTTTTATTGAATAAGGCCCCAGTATTAATATTTCTTGTGTCAGTCAGGATTAGAAATTGCCTCCATTACCTAGGACCATATGCACCACTTAGTTTTTGCTTTAATGATTGTTTGTAAATAATTAAATAATAAAGCTGTTAATAATCATTTAAGAGAGAGAGAGAGAAAGAGAGAGAGAGAGAGAGAGAGAGCTTAAGTCCATTAGACACAAACTAGGTCATTTCAGGACTAACATATGGTTCAATTTTATTTCAATAATTTGCTTGCACGTAGGGGTCTTTAGCAGTGGGAGGAAACCGGAGGACCCAGAGAAAACCCACGAGATTGTACAGGCAACCCTACTCCTTGTCACGTAAAACCGATGAATCGAAACCACGCCAGTTAACTCAACCCCTGAATCCCTTACAAACTATGATATAATGTAAGTTGAATCTCTGACTACAGATATGATGAACTGAAATTTGTGCAACTTTTAATTACATCCTCTTTAGAAGATATAAACAAGCCAATGCCACCTATAAGTGTTGGGTAAGTAAAATCTTTTAGTTTAAACATTCAATAAACTGAAATGGATTGAACAACAGGCAAAGGCCTATATATATATAAGTTCTCTCCAAAATCTTTTGATGGGCCTCTTTTTAATCTGATTGAATCCAAGCTGGGAGATTATCTACCATTGATATTTTTTTTTCGCTTTCTTTATGGAATATAAAAAATAAATTTGTTTACTTCATGCTGCGAAAAATTAGAAAAAATGAAAACAGCCATAATATTTTAGAATTAAAGTAGTGGATATTTAAATTATTTCTTTTCTAAACTTGATACCCAAAATCTTAACTAAAATTTGAGTGGTGCATTCTGTCCGAAGTATTTAGCGTACGATTAAATCGTTGACGAACCTCTAGTAGTTTCTGTTTAGCTTGTTGTAATAATTCCTGTTCTCGACCAGAGAAGAAACTCAGTCCGATCGGGACAAGACGTTTTAAACACGCCACATTGAGTGAATTATGTGGCTCAAGACGTTTCTTTCCTTGTCTCTTTTGACCCGGTTTGGCTTTGGCGGCTTGAGGATCGTCAGAAGAATCCACTTTAGCAACAGATAAATGTTTAGCTTGACTGGGCATGATCAGTGCCATGTTGTCAATCTCATTCAAGGCCACAAAATTCTGTTCTTCACGTTTAAACAACTGTAAATAATAAATTATTTCAAATTATATCAAAAAAATTGTCAAAGAAGAAAAACAAGCTGTTTCCTTGCAAGAGTTGCCAATATTTTTCAATAGATGGACGGAGAACTAGAAATCGATTTAGAAATAAATCTGTGGGCGTATAAAAATAACTATTTGTCGAGTTATATCAAATGTTTGACTGTTGATATACAAAGACAAAAATAATTTAATGGGTCTGTAACACACGATATCATGTCAATGGTTAAAAATTATTCAGTTTCCTTGATAATTTTTAATAGTTGACTTCACACTTTCAATTAATGATGCATAACCTTTTATTCAATTCTCAGTAACTTCCACGTCTGTCGCAACTGGCTCCCCGAAAAACCCCCACCCAATTAATTTGCAAACATTTGTCCCTTAGTTTAAACATTTTTCTGGAACACCATTTTAATTGAAACCCCATTTACGCAGCCCCCTCAATTTATATGAATTCATTCCGATGGGCCACTAAGCATTCAGTTAATGTTATTTTATATAACTATGGACTCACCAGTGATTTTGACCACATGGAGAAGATATCTGCCACACAAGTAAACAGTTCTTCAGCTTCAGCAGCAGGAAATTTCAACCAATGAGAACGATGTAAATCCACATATTTAATCAGCAGTGGGAAATAGGCATATATATCCCTCACTAATATACCATATCTCTGAAATAAAAAACCTAGCATTAACTCAGATTATCAGATAGGTTGCCAGGCAACAAAACATACGCCCACAGAAGCTAAATCGTCTAAGCGGTCGACAAGGGTTGTCGCATATTTATTCTTTTGTAGGTAATAAGGGGAATTTAATAGACAATTTCATAGAGATGACATTATAATTTTCATCGTTCGAGGGTTCACAAGGTTCTAAAAACTAAAACAAGGGCCGTAACTCTGGAAGTAAATTATAAATTTCATTTCTATTGTTACGTGTATACTGCAAGGAGGTTAATTTTGCCTAGACTGCTGCATTTTTGCCTAATCTTTTTTATTTCTCACTGCTATGGGTTCTTTCATCTCCCATGGGGAATCAAACCTGTGGCATTCCAGTCCAGAAGCCAGTGCCTTACTGCATGCAGGCCCTAATCAGATTCGAAACCAAATTTCAAATTGTGGAAAGTGTGTATACTATTAAAAACACAATTTCTATTCTTGCAGGTTTGAATTATACTCCCAAGTCTTTATTAGTCAGTCTAGTGTAGAAAAGTAGAACATTAAACCCTGTTTTATTTCATTAAATTTAAATCCGATCTTACATCTTGCACAGCAGCCTCCATATCAGAACTATCAGCAGATGTCCTTTTATCAGCAGCCAATCTCCTTTCTAACTGTTCCACCATGACGGCATGTTCACAAAGTTTCTTTGCTATAGGTAGGAAGTTATCCTTAATCATATCTGGTGTAGAGTTAGCTATAATAGGCTGGGTACGACCTGAAAATTAACACAGAAATAATCAACATGTAGGTTAATGAGAGAGAGAGAAATGTGGTTTAACGTCCAATTGACACAAACTAGGTCATTTCAGGACTAACATATGGTTTAATTTTATTTCAATAATTTGCTTGCGCGTAGGGGTCTTTAGCAGTGGGACGAAACCAGACGACCCTACTCCCTTGTCATGTACAACCGGGGATTCGAAACCACACCAGTTGACTCAATGACAGGCCTTATGATACAGCACGCACATGCTAACCATTTGGCCATTCAACCCCCCTATGTAGGTAAATGAGAAAGTATGTTAAACCTTTAGTTGCATTTAGTAACTGGATAGAAGAGTAAACCATAACACATACTTCTGGAAGAACAATTACTCATTTATTTTGACGAAATTTCGAAGAGTATTATATATATGCCTCAACACCTATTTTCCAGGTGACATATCTTTTCGAAAATTCTTACCAGCAATTCTGTTCATCCATGGAGCATCAACGGATCCGATATTATTGAGAATCAATTTGAGTACATTTCCGAGCACGCTATTCATTTGTTGTCCGGTAACAGATGATATATGATGACCACTGTAAAATAGAAACATATACATAAAAACATAATAATTCACTTTAAAACAAATGGTTGTAAATATAGTACAGTATAAAATACATGATTATATAGCAGTTATATGATGATATACCATAGTTATAAGATGATATACCACAGTTACATGATGATATACCACACTTATATGATGCTATACAACAGATGATAAATAAAATAAAACCAAGTACGAACAATCCAAACCATTAGACAAAATTCGAAGTCCTAAAAAAACGGTATAGGCAAAATAGTGTAATAAGGCAAAATAGTGTAATCAACATATGGACTGTTCACCGTGTACAAAATACACAACAAACAGTGGTAACAGGTGTCCGGAAGATTAAGCTTACCCTGCCTGGCGCCACACCCGCCATAGCTGCATCCAAACTATTAGGCGAAATCTCGGTAAAATAGGATGATTGTTACATGATGATATAGCACAGTTACATGATGATATACCACACTTAAATGATAATATACAACAGTTAGATGATGATATACCACATTTATATGACGATATACCACAGAAAGTGATGATATACCACACAGTCATATGATGATATGCCACAGTTGTATGATATGCCACAGTTACTTGATGATATGCCACAGTTGTATGATGATATATAACAGTTAGATGATGACATACCACATACCAATATACCACAGTTATGTCAGTAAAATTTTAAATAGACGGTAATACATCAGTAAACAGCTAGAGAATAACCGAATTAGTGAAACATCACATACCCTTCTGGTTTAGATATACAATCAGGTCCTTTTGTCATCCATACTGGTAAATAACTAGAAAAAGACATAAAATAAGGAGTTAATTTGTTGCTTTCCTGTTGACAAGTGAAGTGTATTCTACATTTCAAAACGTTAATTTGTTTTGTCTGTTCCATGGAAAGAAGATGTTTTTCAAACTCTGCATAAATATCATTCCATTCACATTCTGATGTCATCTCTGTTCACATTTTTACTTTTAAAGCATGTCAACACGATACCAGACAGCGATCTCTAAGGAATTACGTAAAACCTAGCTGCATTTTTAAAAACTTACGTTGACATTGAATTCAGAGATACCACAGATAACTTTGCTGCTGTAGAGCACATTAGGAATCTTAAAATACAAGCCTGGGAAACAAAATAAATGAGAAATATACAGTGATCATGTACCTGCAGACCATAGGTAGTGTAACTTCAATAACATGTGGAGCTTCATGGTATTTACCACCTGATTCAGCTAATCCTTCAATTTCAGCTACAATCTTTTCTAATGTTGGTAGGTTTACAGCTAACATATCCATTACCTCTAAAATACAGAACATGACAAATACTTTAATCCATTGACTGTGGAGATCCTAAACATTTTCAACAAACACTGGGTTCCTTGGACAAATACACTCAATATCAAGACTTAAACAAACATTGTCTGGATGTCTGGAAGTAAATCAAAGCTCTACAAAACCAGCAGTCTGATAATGCCTTTAAATGAAGCTTGTAATCTATTCATTTGTCTTACACTGAGCTTCAAGGGCTTGTTCTGAGATTTTCCCCTCGATACTATATAATAATCCACCTTTTGGTGTTAATCATACAAACATTGTCTGAACATCTGGAAGTCAACACTACAAACCAGCAGTGGTTTTCTTATTAAAGTTTTCCACAGTTAGATAATGCCTTTATAAATCAAGCTTGTAATCTATTCATTTGTCTTACCCTGAGCTTCAAGAGAGTGTTCTGAGATTTTCCCCTCGATACCATATAATATTGAACTTTTATTATACTTGTTTCGATCTGGTTCTAGGAAGGCAACTGGGAAACAGGAAGCAAACGAACCGACACATTCTCCTAAAGCTGGTCGATGTCTAGAAAATGGAAATGAGAATAGTCTTAAATTTGACAGATTCAATTAGCATGTAACACATTTTCTAATGTATGAAACACAGAGCATTTTCTTTATGACATAAATTATTGGACATAAAACAATATATTGCATAAAGTAAAAAAACAAAAAAGTCAAACATCAAGAAATACGTTAAAGAATAGAATTATCTTTAATTAGAAATAATACATTTTTGTCTTTAAATTTTACATCTGTTGTCAGTTGTAAGAAGGAAATCCAGAAGTTCTTGATAGTGGATAGTAATTTACTTGACATGTATTTCCTGGCAATTATGTTAGTACTTGTAAACTCATGTTTTGGACTATTAGAGTTTTGAAAAATATGCCAGTTTTACAGCATCTAAATTGACCGATGAGTCTCGAGAAATTATTTGGTCAATTTGTAACACAAGAAGTCAAGAACAACATATTTGGCCGAGTTGCAACCCATGGTGTATCCAGAATAATGGATAGCCATTTTATGAATAAAACAAACCACACAACACACAATGGAAAGTTTTCATAAAACTAAGAAAGTTTAATTAATAAAACACAGGAAAAGTTTAAAAAATTAATTAAATGAAATAAATAAACTGTAATAAAAAACCAACATTCATTAAAAGTATTAATGATAAAACTACTGAACAGATCACACTATGGACACACAAAAAGTCACCTCAAATCTGAAACTCTTTCTGGTGACAATGTAAAAAGATTGTCATAAAAAAATCAATGCATTCTTACAAGGAATAAAAGTGCAAAATCAAACAATTAACCATTCGACCATAGAGTCCCTGATGGGAGTGCCTATATTGCCTCCAATGTCTGGTTGGACAAACAAGTCTAGAGAACTTGTAATGTTGGGAACTCAACTTTTCTTTCTGGGTTTATCTCCATTATTCCACCTTGTGGTGTCATTTTAGCGACAGCTGTTGTTTGGACATAAACAAATAAAGGCCTTGCCTTGAAAACCGGGCCACCCATATTGTGGGCATGAAAGGGTTAAACAGGAAAAATCAATCTTATCACAGCAAACAGGAATTATCCAATGTCCTGTCTTTGAATTTTGTCATATTTATCCTGATTTTGAGATATGTTAAGATTAACAGAAGCAGACATTTGTACACAACAAAAGCGTAACACAATTCTGATATTAACATGCATACAATGTTTTTAAAAAGAGAAAATCATCATCACAATCATCAAGTGTGGCCATATTCACCCAAGTCCCTAAGTTAGTGCTTATAATGATGTAGTCTAACAAAGACATATGTAAGTAGGCCTACCCTTATAGACTATTTTACATTGCAATAAAATATGGACATTTTTACATTGCAATAAAATATGGACTTTTTTTTTGCATTCTCAATGAAAGGAATGTTCAGGAAATGTTATTTATAGTATTTAGGAATTGCAGACCGCTGAACACTTATTACAGTCCCAAGAAAAGACAATGTTGAATGAGTTGTCATCAAAATAATACACATTTGTTCTCATAGTTGATGGCATCAGATTGCAAGACTCCATACGAAATAAAGCAGTAGCACATCAATGTTCTTATGTTTTTAGTCAACCGTGAACACTAAATTCTACTAGTATGCAAATTTTATTCTTGTGACAATAGTATGTGTGTAAGATAAAGTTCTCATGCCTTATACAATATTGACAAATAAATGGTTTATGTGATCCTTTTTAAGTGATACAGTGGTAACATTGAACCAGAATACAGCATAAAATATCCTTAGAGCACTGGTTCTAAGTGCACAGCTTAGAGAGAACAGTGTTTCAGATAGTCGTGCATCATGGCAGTTTTATGCAATGTTCTGTGACTGGTCTCAGGGTTCCAGAATTAAATTGTCTCAGTTCCTACAGCAACCTTCACAATCTGAGAGCAAGGGAATTTCGAGCCATTTTGATTGTGCAGACTCAATATGATTAGACAGCAGAGAGGACCTTTGTATTGAAAGTCACAAAAGTGCTTTGGAGCCATGACTCCTCCTGTTTTATCACTCTTTGAATGTGAATGTGCTATACCACTTTATACACTTGACAATTGTTATGATGGAAGATAAAAATGGTGCTAAATTCAGTTAGAATAGAACATTATGTGTCTGTCAATACTAGAAAAAAGGTTACACAACTTCTACCTAAAATTTTATGGCAAGTCAGACGAGGAGGAAATGATAACATGCTTCATTGATAGACGACAGCTAGTTTGTTGAAACATCAGATCAATTTAGTAAAATAAACATTTGAGAAATTTCACAATTTCAATGTGTTTTTTACAGTTAACATAGAACAGGTTGAGGTCTAATTTCTTCATGAATAAGTTTATAATCGTATTTGTCAACACAATACTTAGATCAATTTGAATTTCGTTTCCATGGTTACATGTACAATGCAAGGGAGAGAATTTTGCCTGGACAGCAGTGTTTCTGACTATTATTCTTTGAATTCCTACTGCCAAGGGATCTTTCATATGCTGACCAAATGTTTTTTTTTAGTCCCATCAGAATGACTAGTCACACCTTCCTAATTAGCCTCACACGCACAACCTCTGACAAGTTAAAGCCAGACTTAAACATACAGCAAAGAAATGAAATGAAAAAACAAATATGGTTTAATGTCCTACTGTTCTGCTCCAACTGGGCTAATGAAGATGGATACAGCGAAGAAATCAGACCTCTGTCTAATTATACGGTACTCTTATTAATTTAGCGCTATCTGATGTGTCGCCAAACCTGCCCAAAGACAAGAGGGAGGAGAGAAAAGTCAGGAAGAGGAGAGTAACAGTAGAAAGTACCTGGCTAATTCGGCCTCAATAGTTTCCCTATCCAGACAGGTAGAGGAATAAAACAAAAAAAAAACAAGCAATATAATATCCCGGCTCAGTATTTCAATAGGAAAGAACTTATATACAGGTCTTTGCCTATTGTTTAAATAAATAAAATATTGTTTAAATTAAACCAAATATTAGTATTTTAGGGTTTTCCATATTATCTAATAATATAATATTCCAGCTCAACACTTCAATAGGAAAGAACTTGTATAGGTCTTTGCCTTGTTCAATCATTTTCCAATAAATAAAATATTGTTTCAACTAATATTTTAGTATTTAATGGTTTTCCATATTATCTAATATGTCTTGATCTTTATTCAAATAACATTGCTATGATAGCTGAAATCTAATTATACAATTAATTAATTATTTCGTGAAATTATCATTTATAATTTATGTATTTCTTATCATTCAATCTAATAAATAATTTATACAAAAAAAATGTTGAAGAAAGATATAGGTGGGATATAGAAAAGGAAATTAAAGCAATTGGCATGTAGGATATTATACACATGTGACTTAAAAGCACTGAAATATGTGATGCTATTTGTCAGACTCCTTAACAGAGCTTTTACAATCCCTTAGATTTTACCACTGTTGAAACTTACAAAGTTACACCATAGCGTTCAATACTGATTAACAAAGTTTTAGATCATACCCTTGCTGTGTTCACAAATGACTATGTTTAAACCATAGCATTAATTAATGATTTATATGTCTTAGACTTTACTTGTGCTGTAGCTAATAGTTAAGAGAGAGAGAGAGATAAAGAAATGGGGTTTAACGTCCACTCAACACAAACTAGGTCATTTCGGAACTAACACATGGTTCAATTTTATTTCAATAATTCTCTTGTGGGTAGGGGTCTTTCGCAGTGGGAGGAAACCGGAGAAAACCTACGAGGTTGGACAAGTGACCCTACTCCTTGTCATGTACAACCGGGGAATCGAAACCACGCCCGATGATGACTCAATGACAGACCTTATGATACAGCGCGCATGTGCTAACCATTCGGCAACCCCCCCCCCCTTCCTAATAGTTAAACTATAGCATTCATTAAAGATTTATTTGTCTTAGACTTTACATGTGTTGCAGTTCAATTTTTTTTTTATAATTCGCTTGCAAGTAGGAGTCTTTAGCAGTGGGAGGAAACTAGAGGACCCAGAGAAATCCCACGAGGTTAGACAAGCGACCCTAAACCTTGTCATGTACAACCGCGGAATCGAAACCATGCCAGTTAACTCAGTGACAGACCTTATGATACAGCGCGCACCTGCTAACCATTCGGCCATCCAACACCCCAGCTAATAGTTAAATTATAGCATTCATTAATGTCTTAGAATTTACTCTTGCTATGCTCAATCTACATTTTTGTAAAGGACTGATCATTAGTTTGGCACATCTTACATACAAATATTATGTTTTCGACTCGATTATATTGGATCATATTTTAAAGATGCCAAAAGTAGAATAAACATGAACTTGGAATTACAGTCCACAACACAGCTCAATAGCTTTGGGTGGCCGAATGACTCCAAAAGTTCTGGTTTATTTACAAACAAAAAGCAATTAAAGAGTCATTTCCTTTTAACACATCTTCAGTATCGTAGTTAAATTAAGTCTATTAATTAAAGAATACGCCTACTAAACATGTATTATGCAAGAGCTAAATCTGCCTATTGCCGGTCTTTCTTTAGGCCTGAAATGTTATCTAAATTATTAATTAGATATTAATTAACTTATCCAGACCATAATAAACTCTTGATGCCATTGCAATCTGGTTAAAACACAGATCCTATTTCGTTTCGTTTTTATAGTTCAAAATTTTATTTTACTTGTCTTTACTACACTTTGATCTGGAAGAGTTGTTACTTAACTCGTGTTCTGAATGGTGTCGGGGATAAGCCAATGAAACGGTCTGTTACGGCGAGCTTTAGGCATGTTTTTCACGGAACTGTGGGTAATCCACTAGTAACATCAATGCTGATTGGTTAATCAAATGTCTGACGTCATAGGGTCATAAGTCGGTCTTTTGACCCTGACGTGACCTATCGCTATTACTTGTCTGATCTTCATGTAGTGTAGGCCATCGAAAGTATAAAAAAACAAAACGAAATATAGATCTGTATTTTAATCAGATTGGATGCCATCGCTAGCCTGCAATATTTAATGGATTAGGAATAGATTTTTTGAAAAATAATTGAAAATGGTTAAACAAGACTTTGTTTTTTATCATACTGACTTTAGTAATAATGACTGAGGCTAGTCTAAAATTCAAAGGCTAATATCTCAGTTTAGAGTGGAGCAATTGGACTGAAATTTTCAGCATATTCTATTTATGTCATCCATTGTTTAACTATTATAGCGAGAACTGTAAACTCTTTATCTAATCTCCCATAATACCTGTTTAATTAAACGATTAAAATGAACATTTTGCAAGATTATAAATCTGTTTCAAAATCAAGGGTATTAATATGCCGAAGACCATGACTATTCCAAAATTGTAAAACAAAATATCTAAAACTTCTGAGAAAGTGTAAAAGAGTCTGTGTTCGAATATAGAGCTATATGGTGCATGAAGCTATAACAGATATATTTATATTTATATTTGATATAATAGAAAGATAGATTTAGAGTTATATACACAGAGAGAAACAAGTTTACTACTTCCATACTACATTTATGTTGTAACAATATATAATACTAGAATTTAATATATAAACTTAAAATTTCATGATACATCAGGACCTCACCATAATGCAGAAAATGACGTAACCTTTACACTAGATTTACATCAGGAAATATTACATTAAATTATAAAATAACATACTTTTCTGGTGGGAAATTAACATACTTTTCTGGTGGGAAATTAACATTAAAAAGATGAGCAAAATGATGGTACACGACTGACCATTTTAACGTAAATTGTACATAAAATTAGCATTACAATGTTATTTGGGAAATACCAAAAATGTCCTAGTCTTGCAACAACAAGGTTATTGTACTGCAATGCAGTTTAATATATTGCATGGTTCAGTATAAGGTGAGCATCAGTATGGTTTCCAGTAGCACTATCGTGAAGTCCTTCTGTACAGTATATTGCGGTCTCTCTATAAAGCAGGTTTAGCTGTATAGTGAAGCCTGACTGTGTATAATATATACATGTGTGTGAGGGGAACAGAATGTACATAATACACATAAATATACGTAAACAATAAGAACATTAAATTTTGAAATTACCTTTGAGGAAATGAAGAACTACTGGTTCCCAATGTATATAAGGCATTCAATATTCGATAACAGGCCAACTGAATATCATTTACTGTAGAGTAAAATTATTAAATTCATATAGATTAAAATTGTTGTAAAATATTTGAATCAGAAGGAAAAATGAAAAGAAATGAGGCAAACGTCCTGCTTATCAGCACCAATCAGACTATTAAATCCCTGCATTGGCCGAGAAAGTTCATCTGGATTTTCTGACGTGGTTTCCCCTTGTTAGTGGTGCAGAATGGAGGGCCTGACAAGGGCAGCTGTCTAGGCTTTCGGATGATACCAAAATCCGAGGTCCCGTGTATACATTGGAATGCACGTTAAAAATCCCTTGGCAGTTGGAATTCGATATAAGAGTAGGGCGATAGTGCCGCTGCCCGGGCAAAATTTCCCTCATAGCACACTGTATGGCGTATGCCCGTCTTCATTAGCCCAGTATAGTAGCAGAACAGTAGGATGTTAAACCCCATTTCATTTCATTTCATTTCCAATCAGACTAATGAAGTGTTTCCTGAGGAGAATTTTGAATTCCAAATGTCAACGGCTCTAAAACGTGCGCATATAGGTCCTTGGTTTTTCATACCATTCAAAGGACTAGAGGGTGTTCGTTGCCAGACCCTCAGTCCCGTACACTGACAAGCGAAACCATACTGGAAAATCCTGAGGAAATTTGTCGGCCAACATCGTGATCGAACCAGCGATCTCCAGGTTTGTATGTCAGTGTCGTATTCACTGAGCCACCACTGCTCTAGTTCGTCAATTGAAAGGTAGTGATTGTACATTCCAGTGCTCTCCTCAAACAGCTTGGTTACAGGAATTTTATTGTGTGTAGCAAAGGTCCTCTAACAATATTACTATTAAACAAATATTTACCAATTATATCAGCACCAAAATCGTTGTTTCCAAAATGATCCAATATGGCTGATAATACAGGTAGTAACACCATATGGACGTAGTTAAGACTGGTGGCTCCTCTCGTGATCGTTCCTTTAACATGACTGAATCGTCCTTTCTGTAGATTCTCCATAATTTGAAACAAATCATCAGCAGCATTGTTAAAGAAGGGCAAAATGGAGGACCTGACGATTTCTGGACTGTTCTTGACAACCGATCTGGAAGAAACACAAAATAGTTTTATTATATATATACCCAGTGTATTGACAGGGGAAATTGGTCTATATTATATTGGATGTTACTATTAGCTTGATTACTTGAATAATAATTTTACTATAATTAAAGGAGCTAAATCGCTAATATTTTGGATCTAGAAATTGACACAAATGGTTCGCAATGTATATAATAATGTAATTTGAATGTATATAAACTGATTTACATTCAATCGTTTCTAATTTTACTGCAATTTCTAATCAGTTATGTTCGCGAAATACACCAGAAGTCTCAATCCAATGGCAATCTCTAGCGTCTGGTTATTCCACTCTATACCGATAGTATTTATTGCGCATGCTCTCCAGATGACGTCACTGTTTGACATGACTTGTGGAATATAGCTAGCCTCTTTCTACAAGTTCCTTGTTAAAAATGGCGCTGAAATGCACCATGGTAATCGAATCGTGTACCAACGGTAAAATGTTTATTTTTTCTTAATTATTGGATATCAGAAGCCCATCTTTTCCCCATAAGATCACAACATCAATGTTGATTTAAACTGACAAATAAATCATGTTTTCAATGTCGAAGATTTTGGATGATATTGAGTTAGAGACTTAGCTACTTTAAGTTTGGTTTCCTTCAAAGTAATTAGTGGGATGTCTCTGATTGGTGATCATTAACCAATTATTGCTATGCTGTCCCATGACATTTGATATTTTATTGTCTGCAGACTTAAACCCTTACATGTACATTTTGATTACAAAACCCCCTACTACCCCCCTCTTTATTTTGTGATTGGCGAGGTCTACTTTCTGATTTGATTATATAGAATCTTGTTTTTTATATCTAACATCTAACCCCCAATTTTGTTTCTTTTGTTCACAGACTTAAAACGTTACCTGAAGTCAACAGCCTGGACAAGAACTCTCAAACATCTTACAGAAATATTGACATCATGACCAAATGCTGTAATCTTTGATCGTAAAGTCTGGGCCAATTTACAGAACAAACTACAATAAAAGAAATATATTTCAAGTATATATTAGTATTATTACAAAATTTATATACCACCCCTTTCACAGATGAGTTCAGGGGTATATATGTACCGGTATATGAAATTTATTCCTGCATTAGATTACCAACTAAAACCTCTAACCACAGCTTTTGATCCAATCATATTTGTCGGTCTTGACGGACTGGCAATGCAATTTGACTGGCTGTAGAACAAACTTATTTCAATTTAAAAATGATATGAAATGAAATGGGGTTTAACATCTATTGTTCTACTCCGACTGGGATAATGAAGTGTGCTAAGAGGGAAATTTTGCCTGGGCAGTGGCACAATGGCCTACAATCATATCAAATTCCAACTACCAAGGGATCTTTTACGTGCATGCCAATGTATACGCAGGTGCTCAGCTTTTCGTCCCATCCCAACCACATACACAGGAGTCCTGATCAGGTCCTCCGTCCTCCACACCGGAAAAGCAAGTAAACACATGAAAGTTAAGTAGTGTTACCTGGCTGTCATCTCCTTCTCTTTAAATGAAGCTGTACCAGAAGCTCCTTGTGGTGTATTGGGTAATGATATAAAATATAGTCGATGTGCATGGAAATATCTTTCTACAAATGGTAATACAACCTGGAGTATATTAAAAAATAATTGGTCATTAATTCATTAAAGAGAGAGAGGATGGGTAATGTCCAATTGACACAAGCTATGTCATTTTGGATCTAACATGGTTTAATTTTATTTCAATAGCCTGTCCAACCTCGTGGGTTTTCTCCGGGTCCTCCGGTTTCCTCCCACTGCTAAAGACCCTTATCCGCAATCAAATTATTGAAATAAAATTAAACCATATGTTAGTCCCGAAATGACCTAGTTTGTGTCGAGTGGACGTTAAACCCCATTTCTCTTTCTCTATTTTTACAACGGGGGGTGGGGTGGGGTGGGGTGGGGTGTAAGTCTATGTTAATGAATATCAGAAGACCACTGCCAACATGGAGCAGAATCAAAAGTTGGAAATTGCAATGAAAGTTGAAGTATGAAATGAGAGAGAGAGAGAAATGGGGTTTAACGTCCACTCGACACAAACTAGGTCATTTTGGGACTAACATATGGTTCAATTTTATTTCATTGCGCATTAGGGGTCTTTAGCAGTGGGAAGAAACCCACAAGGTTGGAGAGTATGAAATGAAATAGGGTTTAACATCCTACTTTTCTACACTATGCAGGTTAATACAGATGGGCATACTCCATGATGTGTGCTATGAAGGAAATCTTGCCCAGACATAGGTGCTACAGTCTACTTTATTTTGAATTCCAACTGGCAAGAGTTCTTTTTATACGTGAATCGCCAAAATGTACACAGGACCTATAAGTTTTTCATCCCAAAGGAATGACTACAAGCTATTCCTGGTCATGCCCTCCACCCTGCACCACTGACAAGGGGAAACCTTGAGATTATCTACCATTGATCACAGGTACATGGGGACAGGCACGCCCTTATATGGTGCACCTATGTGATTTTTTCAAAATATTTTCATGATTTTCTGGGGTTTTTTCTTAATATTTTTAAAATTTTTTAATCTGCTTTATTTTTCTTCCTATTTTGGTGCTAAATAATATAATATTTACTATCAAACATGTTCGTATTAAAAATCATACCTTCTGCCTATATAATAATTAGATACATCAGAAGGTATATTTTTTTTTATATACCAATATGTTTGATAGTAAATATTATATGATTTAGAGAGAGAGAGAGAGAAATGGGGTTTAACGTCCACTCGACACAACTAGGTCATTTCGGGACTAACATATGGTTTAATTTTATTTCAATAATTCGCTTGCGCGTAGAGGTCTTTAGCAGTGGGAGGAAACCGGAGTGCCCGGAGGAAACCCACGAGGTTGAGAAGGCGCCCCTATCTCCATGCCACATACGCTCACACCAGGGCTCGAAACCACAGCCGCAAGCCAGAGGTGACCGGCCAGTCAGAGGTCGAAGCTCGGCACTCTAGACCACTAGGCCATCCCAACCCCCCCATATGATTTAGAACCAAATAGGAAGAAAATAAAGAAGATTAAAATTTTTGAAGAATATGAAGAAAAAAAACAAAGTCAAAAATTTTGAAAAAATCACATTGTGACATAGGTAAGAAGGGCGTTCCTGTCCTCATGTACCTGTGCCATTGATATTTTGGTTTTGTTTTCTTAATTAAGGAGCCACGGTGGCTAAGTGAGAAAGATGCTGACTTGCTAAACCCGAAAATTTATACATTGTCCAAAAATGCAAATGACAATCATTAAATAGAGTTTACATACCTTTCCAAAAAACTTCACATCTTCAGTGGCTACATTGTAACTCTCTTTTCTACTGAATCTGCTACTCGGTTGTATTTGTTGAAGATTGATGGCCGCCTTTTCCAGATATTCCAGTAGTTTCTCCAATAAACTGTAGGCAAATCGTCTTTCTGTGGCCGAGACACCCACCCCACTATCTGCCTCTGACTCGCGACTATTTCTGGAAGAAGATTCACGTTTAGGATCTAGGCCAAGGTCACCACTTATGGTACCAATCACGAAGACAACCAGAAGACAAGTGAAGAAATCGAAAAAAGGTACAAAAAAAGAAAAGAAAAAAAAGCAATTGAACAGAAATCCAACAACAATTATAAAAAGAGTGATAGTTCATTAATGTGTGCCACCAAAGCCACCAAATTTTGTGCAAAACAGAATTAAAATTCGTGGGGGGGGGGGGGATTCGGAGTCTTAAAACAACAATGGCATGGAAGCAAAATATTGAGGAAATCAAAAATATTAAAACATTTAGATATAAACCAAAATATCACAAATTCAAACTTTGCTAGACCCCAAAATTTGCACCATTATTATCATAGTATAGACCATTGAATGGCTGCCATTTTGAATAAATTATAAAACCATACCTTCATTATCAATTTCAGTGAATTACAGAAAATCCCTTTGAATTAGGAAAGTTTGAATGTGTGGATATTTATTTTTTCTATCCACAAAACATGGGAAAAAATTTCATTTAAAATTGGTATATCCATTTTACTTCAGGAAACAAATATTAATTTGTGAATGAAAAAAACTTGGTGTGCAAAGGGAACAAAAGGGTAGATTTTGATCTTCTGATTGTATTAAATAATTAAAAATTATTAAGAAAATTGTAAGAAAAAAAAATTGAACGATGTATAAATATACATGTAGTTGTATCAAGAAATAGTTGCACAACAATCAGCTAGTGCACCACAGAAATGGAGGCAAAGCAGTTCAATATTGGCTATACCAATTCCCCAATCACGATTCTGATCGTATTTTTTTTATATAGTTGATAAAAAAATGTTCAGTCAGCTAGTGCACCAAAGAAATGGTGGGAAGCGTTTTTATTTATTCTCCTATAGTGTGGCACACATCGATGAAAACACTAATCGTGAAACTAAATTCAACGGAATACATGTACAACTTACATATGATACATTCCAGCTGATGGTAATTTATCATTTAGATATGCTAGACTACAATATAAAATACATTTAATACCAACACCAGTTTAAAACATAAGATGTATCAAACAAAGTCTAATATTGAACCTGTAACCAAACCAAATACAGTTTCACAATAAAAAAATAAATAGACAGGCTTGTCATGCCTTCCATACAGCCCCCAGAAATCATTGTTCACAGGTTTTAAAAAATCTATTCCAGTAACATAATTTAAAATCATTGAAAGGGGTTTTAAATAGGCTAAGCCTGTTCCCCAATCTTATTCAGACAAACTGAATAAAATATTGTTTATAAAAAAAAAAAAAAAAAAAAAAAAACAAGTTTTAAACAACAGAATCTAAAATCATTGTCAACAAGTTTTAAACACCAGTCTAAAATCAGTCAACAAGTTTTAAACAACAGAGTCTAAAATCATGGTCAACAAGTTTTAAACAACAGAGTCTAAAATCATTGTCAAGAAATTTTAAAAAATCTATTCCAGCACAGAGTCTAAAATCATTGTCATGAAGTTTTAAAAAATCTATTCCAGTCACAGAGTCTAAAATTATTAAAAAAATCTATTTCTGCAACAAAGTTTAAAATCATTAAAAAAATCTATTTCTGCAACAAAGTCTAAAATCATTTAAAATCTATTCTATTATTGTCAACAA
Source organism: Patella vulgata (assembly GCF_932274485.2). Taxonomy (NCBI): domain Eukaryota; kingdom Metazoa; phylum Mollusca; class Gastropoda; family Patellidae; genus Patella; species Patella vulgata. The sequence goes on from NC_065883.2 coordinate 12,262,957, forward strand.
GTTTTAAAAAATATATTCCAGCAACAGAGTCTAAAATCAAAAATCACTGATAAATCTATTCCCCCAACAGCGTCTAAAATCATTGTTCAAGTTTTAAAAAAATATATTATGAACTCTGCATTAAGTGAATGAAAAATTAACTCTGCGAAACAAGTTCAAAGTTTATAATCTGATTGTTTTGAAAATCAATAGGATTCTTCCTTTCGCCGTAATGAACAATCTAACAAAATCCACTGAATTCGTTTTTCTGCTGTACAGTGTTAAAATACTTTAACAGCAAAAATGTGAACAGAAAAACGATAACTCCCCAAAACCCACTCAAAAACCACGATTGACATTCAATATATTTTTTTCAATTTTACAGTAAATCAAAATTTCAAAATTAAAAAATCCTTGAAAAAAATAAAGAAAGTTAATGAAGTTTCAAGGCATACTAATTACCATTACTCCCCAAAACCCATTCAAAAATCACAATTGACATTCAATATTCTTTTTTATTCAGTTTTACACTAAAGCAAAAAATAAAGAAAGTTAATCAAGTTCCAAAGCATACTAATTACCATTACTGAAACACATACCTGCTTATTCGGAATCCCAGGAATTGCAGGAATTTCAACGCTTCTTGAGCATGTTCTCTGTATTTTCGTTTCTCTGTGTCTGTTAGAATATCATATGGTACTAACTGAGGATGAACCCCTCCACCTATAATAATACAATATAGAGTTAATTCATTTTGAAGAAAAGAAAATGTTATGAGTTATCTCCCTTTAGTCTTCAAATATTAATTGCCTATTCTCCAACACAATATAAAAACACACAACAGAAAAACATGATAAATGGCCATTTATAATTTAATTCAAAATTATCATTGAAATAAACAATGTTCATTTTTTAAAGGTTTAACTTGGAGCATTAACAGAGTTTTTGAATGAGTTATCTCCCTATAATCCCCAAATGGATCTGATTAAATACACATAGTTGTTTTTTTTTCCTTTTCAAGGACAGGACATTTTCCAATAATACAAAAGTGATAAAGTAGAACAGATAGATCCCCTAGTTGGCAGAAATGAAAAGAATGTCTATGTCTCAGAGGACCATCTCAGATCAAAAAGATAAAAAACTCAGTCTGTCTTTCAATTTGTCCACTCACACAAACTAGGTCATTTCAGGACTAACATATGGTTTAATTTTATTTCAATAATATGCTCGCGAGAAGGGGTCTATAGCAGTGGGAGGAAACCGGAGGACCCAGAGATAACCCACGAGGATGGACAGGCGACCCTTCTACTTGTCACGTACAACCGTGGAATTGAAACCACGCCAGTTGACTCAATGACAGACCTTATGAAGCAATGCACATGGGCTAACTATTCGGCCATCCAACCCCCCCAACATAAACAGGCTGCTTTTGACATCAGAATGATTCAACTGCCCATTTGTTTGGTAGATTTACTTTAATTCCAAATGTTTTGAAAAACATCAAAATAATCTTACCAATAGCATCCAGTTCTTCTTTCTTTCTACAAGCCCATAAATCATGAGCATTTTCTGATAAACGTTCAGCCATTGTCTACAACACAAGTACATGATTATAAATATACTATTGTCTACAACACTATAAACTATTTGATTATAAATATACAAGTGTCTAAAACACTATAAACTATTTGATCATAAATATACTACTGTCTACAACACAAGTACATGATTATAAATATACTATTGTCTACAACACTATAAACTATTTGATTATAAATATACTACTGTCTAAAACACTATAAACTATTTGATCATAAATATACAACTGTCTACAACACTATAAACTATTTGATCATATACTACTGTCTAAAACACAAGAATAAATTATATGATCATAAATATACTACTGTCTAAACACAATAAACTATTTGATTACAAATATACTACTGTCTACAACACAAGAATAAACTATTTGGTCATAAATATTCAATTGTCTAAAACACTATAAACTATTTGATCATATACTACTGTCTAAAACACAAGAATAAATTATATGATCATAAATATACTACTGTCTAAACACAATAAACTATTTGATCATAAATATACAATTGTCTACAACACAAGAATAAAGTATATGATTACAAATATACCATTGTCTAAACACAAGAACAAACTATTTGATTACAAATATACCATTGTCTACAACACCAGAATAAACTATATGATTATAAATATACCATTGTCTACAACACTATAAACTATATGATCATAAATACACAATTGCCTACAGCACAAGAATAAACTATTAGATTAAATATTCAATTGTCTATAACACTATAAACTATATGATTAAAATTATACTCTCACTAGGTTTAGAATCTTAATGCTCTGGAATAGAACACTTTATCCTTGTATATATAATGTGAATTTGAGAGAGATTTACTAAATATTCTGAAAACTCAAATAATGAATATCTTGGTTGTTTTTTTGCTTTTAAAAAATAAAATTTTCCAACATACCTGCATTTCTCTAGTCAAGGTCATATTTCTAAGATCATATGGTTTCGGAGAGTAACCATGGTCATGCTGTAAATAAATAAAATATTTTAATCAATAATGATATTATCATTTAGCACAGTTCACAGTTTAGGATCTATTCGCAAAATATTTTGTATTAGGCTAATGAAGGCAGGCCCCAGTTTCACAAAACATTCTTAGACAATAGTTAAGAATTTACTCAAAATTGTTCACCTTATTTTAACTAAAATATAGCCCCTTATAAAACTTTTGTTGTTTTAATGTATAAAATACATCAATATGAAACTATGTGCAAATTTTTGTGTTTCTGGATCAAAGATATTTTTCATAAACAACAGTGATTGAATGTGGAGTAAATTCCTAAATTAAGCCTGAGAATGCTTTGTGAAATGGGGGCCAGGTATACACCATGAAGTATGCTATGAGAGATATTTTGCCTTGACAGTCGTATTTCCACCTACTTTTCATTGAATCTAATTGTCAAGATAATTGGCCTGACGATCCACAATTGTCAAGATAATTAGCCTGACAATCTACCACCCCTCCACCGACAAGGTTGACCTTGTTTCTGATCACTAATCAAAGGGCTAGAAGTCTTTCCTTGTTAGGTCCACCATCCTGCACAGCTAACAGGGGGAATTCAGATTGGGGAATTCAGATTGGAAAATCCTGAACAATTTTCTCATCTTTAACGATATGTAGATCAAATTTCTATTAGTGACTATTCCAAATTATTTTATTATCGGAAAATAACTTTGCTGGCACTTACCACGTTTGCTTTAGAAGCTCTACGTTTAATACTGTCTCTGTTAGAAGAGAACCGTGTCTGATCTTGTTCTAATGTCCAACCCCATGCTAACATGGCCTTTAATGTTTCTCTCATTGGTTGGGTATATTTATTCTTCATCTGTTCAATAAATAATTAAAAGATCAGGAGCTAAACCTATATGATTTCTTACAAAATATAGTGTAAAATTTGCTTGAAATGAGGTGTTATTTTGATGTGGTTAAATTTTCATTTCGATACAATAAGGTCTATGAACGTCATTTGAGAGATTGTTAATCCCTTGCAAAGTATAAGGTTGCATCTGTAACAGGAATATAATTCCAAACATGGTTCAATTGACTAACAAATTGAATGATTAGTTAATATATTTACCCTGTCGTCCAATAAATTATACGGTTTAAGGATTGGGTGGGCTTTCTTCTCTTCATCAAATTTATTGGAATAAACCCAACCACTTTCAACCTACAAATATAATATAATAGTATATCAATAATATATAATATGGTTGTATTACATTCAACACAGAAGGTTATTATAAATAACATATATTAATATCTATGATGATTTAAACAATATTCATTCAAAAAAGTCAGAATTGCCAAAAATTAAGGACTCAAAACACGCCAAAGGCTTATATTAATTTGTCTCATTATTGAAGATACATTATGTAATATTTAGATAAAGAGCTAGCCATTCTGGCTATTATTTAGCCCTTGAATATTGTATCTTTAATAAATACACAACAAAATACAATTACAAAATGCACACTTTATATACAAAATATAGGACTGTAAACCATAATAATTACCTTTTTAATAGCCCAGGAATCATGATAATGTTCAGCAAACTTTGAAATAGTTGTTTCAAGCATTTGGTTTAAAGATACTCTAGAACATAAAGAAAGAATATTTACTACAAGCCCTACATATGAATAAGACAAATAAGCCATACCAATTCGAATTAAATTTTTGTTTCTTATTTCTAGGGGGATAAATAAAAAATATAAATTTATCTCCAAAATTGTTCGAAATAAAATTTAGTTGCACCTCATAAAAGTTTTTAGTTTTAGCTCCACATCTTAAGATTTGAAATTTTAAGCAAAACATTGTTCCCTGACATTAACATGGCTTACCGTGATGTATTGATGGGAGCAGGTGTATAGGTTCCATCAATATCAACACTAGTCTGTTGATACCAACTATCTGCTGTATGACTTAACGAGTAGTCAGGTGACAAGGCACAACCAATCGCTGATAGACATGGCAAGGCTTTAGAGAAGAGTTCAGGGTCATAGGCCTAGAAAATAAAAAATATATCATAACAAATCAAAATATTCTTAAAGTGATTACTCGGAAATTATCATTTTTGATGACACCTCAGAGTAATTACTCATTAATGGTCCAATGGTTAGCACGTGCGCGCTGTATCATACGGTCTATCATTGAGTCAACTGGCGTGGTTTCGATTCCCCGATTGTACGTGACAAGGAGTAGGGTCGCCTATCCAAACTCAAGGGTTTTCTCTGGGTCCCCCGGTTTCCTCCCACTGCTAAAGACCCCTACATGTAAGCTAATAATTGAAATAAAACTGAACCATGTGTTGGTCCCGACATGACCTAGTTTGTGTCTAGTGGAGTTAAACCCCATTTCTCTCTCTCTCCTCTCTCTCATGCCACAGGTAAGATGTGTAGATTAAAAGTAATCTATACACTTTAAACAGTCATTACTTAAGAGCTAAATCTGCCTATTGCAGGTCTTTCTTAAGGCCTGAAATATTATCTAAATTATCAATTAGACATTAATTAACTTAATCAGACCATAATAAACTCTCGATGTCATCGCTAGCCTGCGATATTTACTGCTGCCCAACACTCATTCATGATTAAATCAAGTAATGGATAAGATATTCTCACCATCCTCATCATCATCATCATTATAAAATTATTAAAGTTTAAACTTACTCGTTTAGCTAATGAATCAAACATGCCACTGAACAGCATCATAGTCAGTCGTTTCTCCTCCTCACTGGCTGATCCATGTGATCCCCATCCTCCCCCACTACCGTAATAAGTACCACATCTCTCATAATGATATGTTAGTACCTATAGTATAAAATACACAATACATCATCTTAAATTAAGTAGGTGCTGTGGTGGCTCAGGGAGTAAGGCGCTGTCTCATTAAACTGGCAATCATCAGTTTGATCACGGTGTTGGCAAAGAAAATTCTTTAAGGCTTTTACGGTGTGGTTTCCCCTTGTCAGTTGGACTTCATAAGCCCGGCTTGGGCAGAAAAGTAGGACATCAAACCCCATTTCATTTATTCATTCATAACAAATTTTCATAAATTAAACTGAAGGAAAGTTCTTGAATTCCATTCACTACATTCCATATAATATGAACATTTTAGCCAAAAAATCATATGCCACTTGGAAAAGAGAATATCACCACTGATCATGACAGCTACATAGACTGAGAAGTTGTTTCTATGTAACTTAACTGTATGCCCTGTCTGTTATGTCATGATTCTATATGTACCCTTTATCTGTTCACTTGAACTGACAGAACTTGTTTCTGTGTTACTTGACTTGCATGCCTGTCAGTTGACATTGTTCTTGACAATAAGTACCTCATCTCAATTTGTCTAGTTTTTTGGATGGAGTTAAAGTCCTTGATTTTAATTATACTATTGGCAGCATGTTAAAGATCCCCTGACAGTTACAAATTTAAATAAAGAGTAGGTTTCCCCCATATCTTATTGCATTCTATATGTCTGTGTTCATTAACCAAAAACTTATGACTTAAACTCCATTTCATTTCAATGTTGCTTTAAAATAAAAGTCTGATCTAAATATGGTGGTGAGGAGAACATAAATTACGAACCCTGAGTGGTACTACAGCATGCTCTGATAAAGCTGGCACATCTATAGTCAGTTTCTTTAATAGTCGTGTCATCAGTGGTGGTCGTAATTGTCTGAAAAATACAATTGTATGCACTTTTAGAAATATGACAAACAGTAAAAGAGAGAAAGAGAGAGGGAGATGGAGAGAAATGGGGTTTAACATCCACTCGACAAACAAGGTTATTTTATGACTACAACAATAAAAGAATAACAGTTTTATCACACTTCTTGAAATAAATAGTTGGATAAATCTATACTCTATACTAATGTGCTGAGTTGTTGATTTTATGTCTAACTGTAGTTATTTCCCTTTGAATCGGGTTGGTTTTTCAATTTTACTCAGTGAGAGAGAGAGAGAAAGAGCAAGAGAGAGAGAGAGAGTTTAGTCTATTAGACACAAATTAGGTCATTTCAGGACTAACATATGGTACAATAACATTTCAATAATTTGCTTGCGTGTAGGGGTCTTAAACAGTGGGAGGAAACTAGAGGACCCGGAGAAAACTTATGAGGTTGGAAGTTGATAAAAGAAAATGTTTAACTAATACTTACTGGGTGAAAGAAACCAGGAAATCACTGACTGTTTCTTGTTGGTTTTTAGTTAAAGTTCGACATTTAGACAGTCTATACACTGTGTGTAGAGTCGAGTCGAGTAATGGTGAAGCATGATCAGCATTTGTAAAGAATTGACTGTTTTCTTTAAGTAGAGGTAAAACTGATGTGCACAGATATCGGTTTAAAGCTAAGGCCATATCACTCTCTGATGCTGCTGCCTGAAAAATACATGTGGAAACCCTGTTATTTGTATCAGTATAAGACCACAACATTTTGAATTTTAAAATTTTATGGCTTGTTTCTGGGGAAAATTTTCATTTAAATACAAAAAAAAAAAGATTGCTCTTCTCAAAAGCATTTAGTTAAAATTTCTAAGTTTTGAAAATTTAAACAAAACAGTGTTATGTAAAATGCAGTAACTTGGAAATGTTTCATTTTATTCTTGTAATCTAAGATACTGGATGATCCTATCTCATATTCTTGTAATCTAAGAATTTTAAAATCACTGGATGATCCTATCTCATATTCATGTAATGTAAGAATGTTAAAATCACTGGACAATTCCTATCTCATATTCTTGTCATCCAATAATGTTAAAGTCACTGGACAATCCTATTTCATATTCTTGTAATCTAAAAATGTTAAAATAACTGGATGATCCTATCTCATATCTAATTCTATTGGTTGAAAATAAAAGTTAATAGCATACGGTATCTAGAGTAGTAGCAGCTCGGAGATCAGGTAAGAAGGAATCTTCTAGTAATCTGAAGAACGTTGTTTGATCGTCAATACCGTACACTCGTTCTAAGAAGAGAACAATGGCTGATTTATGTGCTGGTAATAACCCTGGGGGTAGACCACCTCCTCCACCTGAAACAAAAAAAACAAAAAAACGTACATAAATATTATCAATTGTTTCAATGGCATTTAGTAATTGAACTGGAATATACAGGTCACAATGCTATGGAATACAATTTTTTTTCAGGTAAAATGGTCTGTGTCATATTGAATGTCACCCTGATCAGCAGTGAATCACTAATCACTAATAGGGATGAGCACCCAATATTAACTTTTTCTCTTTCTGCAAATTAAATTCTAGAACAATCTTTCAAGCATTAGAAAAATAAATAAAGGTGTTTGAAGTATATTTAGGTAAACAATCCTATTTAGTGTAAATGGGTATGTAAGATGAGTAAAAGGTATCATTCTGCCCGAACCAGTAACGTCTCATGTAAACAATGATTGTAAACAATGATTGACGCCAATGATTGACGCCTTGTGATGTGACGTCATATGTTAAAAGCAGCCATCTTTTACAGAGTTATTAGAAGACTTTCGAAATACTCTGTGAAACAGATTGATTGAATGTAGACTGCTCACCTACATCACCATATTCATTAATATAGTGGAATTAATGATTAGTTTACCTTCTTCCCCAGCATTTGGGTCAGCTATTGGTAGTATAAATCGTAGCGATAGCACTCCTTCCAGATCTTCCATTGATACCAAACTTCTTAAGATAGCTCTTGCTCTAATAGAATCACTTCGACCTGCTTTAATGGTTTCAGCATCTGGTGCACATCGTCCCAGTAGATCAACTAAACTGGCGTAGAAAGCTATTATAGCTCCTCCCATATCAATATAATCTTCGTCATCTTCTGGTGGGAGTGTTGAGAAGTCATATTTACTGAAAACAAGAGCAAAACTTCATTAGTATTGTTAGCTATACGAACTCCCAATAGCTGAAGTCAATTTTGTTCCTATGGAAACACTAAAATTATTTAATCTGGGAAATTTCTAATTAGCAAAAAGCACAACTACTATAATAGTTTGACGTGTGCACACAATTTCTTTAAGATACGAGATATGCTCTGAAATCAAAATCGAGACGGACGGATGGACAGAGTCCATATCAATATCCGTCCCTAAACTTTGTTCAAGATAATAAACAAATTTTATTCCATTTAAGGTATTAAATAAATTTAATTGATCAATTAGTCGATTCATGCCTAGGTTGATGTGTGTACAATGTTTCACAAAGATATTGTGAATAATTCATGAGATATGCTCTGGAATCAAAAAAGTGACAGACGGACAGACAGACAAAGCTCATATCAATATCCCACCTTCCATTCAAGGTATATATTATAAATTTTCTTTATTATCAATCAATTATTTATACCTTTCAAACAGATAACTGCCGCCAGTATCATCGTCATCATTCATGGCAGCCAGGAAGTTACTGGATGATTCATCACGACTGGCCGATATCTGTTCAGACATTCTGATACCTTCTTTAATAGCCTTTAATAAGCCACCACCTTCACCTCGTAAAGCTGGACCGAGACATTCAGGCCGTCGGATTAATAATCTTACTACTAGATTAGCATTTTCTTCTACACTTTCACCTAAAATTTAAAAACATGAGAAATAATGGTCACTCAACAAAGTTACGCATTTTGAAGTTCAATCAAAATTCGACTCTACTTCTGTTTCTTTTCAATCTTTATGTTGTTTAAATGTACATTATGTACGGTTTAATGGTCGAGAGCGAGACATTAAGTAATATATTAATACTGCACAAGACGTTAGCCGAGTGTTGTTTCAATATATTACGCAATGTCTTTAGCTTGAGACCATTAAACAACTTAAAATACAGACACTATCCCACATGTGTTTTTCAATGAAATATGTCTCGTGAGTCCAATATTTCATCTAGTATAGATAATGTACGATTGGCAAGTTGCCCGTACAGTATTGGAAATAATTGTACGCCAACATCAAAGGATGAGGTCACATCTGTATTTTAAAGTATGGTCTAACAACCAGTAGCATTCAGAGAAGCATCCTCGTTATCTCCAGTGGTCTCATTCCGTTCTACTCCACTAACCCTGGGTTCATCCATGGGGGAGATATGTATTCAAATTATCTGCCCTTGATGATTGTGATATTTTTATCAACCAATAACAGAATACGCTTGATAGCATAAAGACTTGCCACTGCCTGTTTGGAATGACATAAAAACTCTTTCCCATCAAAAAGATATTTTAGAGCATCTTTTTGTGTGCATGTCACTTCTTTTATATTAAACTTCTTGCAAACATTCTCATAATTGAGAGAACATAAACAATGATGCTAAGACTGGCTTGTAAACTGTTTTTTCGTTGGTTCGTAGAATCAAGCTATGATCAAGGGCAGATAATCTGAATATGTGAATACCCAGTGGATGAACCCAGGTTATAATGGATTAGAACGGAACAAGACCATTGGAAGAGAAGGGGCTGACCTAATATTCATTGAATTCCAAGTGAATATGACTGGAAGAAGTGAACAGAGCATGGTTGTGATAGAAAGTATTTAGGTTACAAAAATAAATAAATCAAAATATAATAAATGAAATAAAATTGTGATATAATTTTTAAATGATTGCAATATTTATTGATTTAATTCCTTTCTTATAATATTCTCATAATATTCTGTCTCCCAGCTTAACACCTGAAGAATTTTTGGACCAGGAACTGGTTGCTAACCGCTACTCATCTTATTGTTCTTGGGGTGACGCTCTTCAAAAAAACCTAAGGCTCTGTCAATTCCCTCAAGTCTGATCGACATGAAAATTGGCTTGATTGTTCTTTGAACAATTCTGCATCGGTCTGGTGAATTAGATTTTTGAATTTCATCCAACAAACTGGTCAGTTCCAGGTCCATAGTACAATCGTACTTTTTTTTAAGATCTAAACTTTAATAGTTAAAATCCTGAACTTACCATTGACCCAGACACAGAAACGAAGAAAATCCAGGAAACGTTCACCCTCTACAGGATCCCAGCCAACGTCTGGATAACCTTTCTCTGATAATTCAGAGTTACTCTGTAGACCACATCGTGCCAGGTATATAGCTATCTTCTCTAAATGAGCTTCACGTAAAGCTAGGGCTAATTCGTTGTTATCTATCAAGGATGAGCATCCAACATCTAATGGACAGGAACCTCTTAATGATGGACGAGCTGTAAACAGACACAAATAAAATTAATTTATTTTATCCAATCACTGATCTGACTTTTTAGTCACCCTTAATTATTTTGTTTTATGTTCAACATTTTCATTGTTTCCATCGCAAAACTATATCTGAGAATTTAGCTCTCTCTAAATGCATTTTTTCCATCGTAAAACTATATCTTCTCTATCTCAATGCATTATCTTAAATGTATTTCTATATTATCATTATTGTTTTGAACAATGCTTCCCAACCTGACGTCCAAGAATTCCGTAAGTCGTTGAAATATATTTGGAGGGTTTGCAAAGTCAAAGAGATCCGGAGAGGGTTTGTGAAAAAATTCAGTAGATGCTATCAGAGTCATTTTAATAACAATGGTAATCATCTTGTATTGGATTGATATACCGATTTTTTTTATCAGAATGACTATGAACAAGGCACATGATAGGGATTATCAAGGATTTATGTGATATCGCTAACTTGTGGCATGCATCCCAAATATGGGAAATCTGACTGAACATATTGTTAAATGTCTTAAAAGGTTGGTAAGGCCTGACCTAAAAAGGTGAGGTACCACTGGTCTAGAGAGAGAGGGAGAAAAATGGGGTTTAACGTCAACTCGATACAAACTAGGTCAATTTGGGACTAACATGTTTCAATTTTATTTCAATAATTCGCTAGCTGGTAGGGGTCTTTAGCAGTGCGATGAAACCAGAGTAACCAGAGAAAATCCTTAGGTTGGACAGGTGACCCTACTCCTTGTCATGTACAAGCGGGGAATCAAAACCATGCCACTTGACTCACTCTATGATCCACCGGTCATGAGTTAACCAATCGTCGCCCCCCTCCACTCACCCCCCCCCCCCCCAAACTTGTCTAGAAGATATCAATTACTGAAAGATCTTACCTAACAGCATGCTACTGTTTTCCAACATATAACTAAGATGTTCAAACATAGCTCGTTGATTCTGACGACTGGTACGACAGAAATAACATAAAAATCTACAACACATGACAACCATCTCTGCTGCAGCATCCTGAAATAAAATATGTTTTTTTTATTAATTATCAGACGTGGTTGCCCTTGTCAGTGGTGCAGGACAGATGGCCTGGCATGGGAGAGAGAGAGAGAGAAATGGGGTTTAATGTCCACTCGACACAAAGCCTGGCATGGGACAGTTAAAGTCGTTCAGATGGGATGAAAAACAAAGGTCCCATGTACACATTGGCATGCACGTAGTAAAATATCCCTTGGCAATTCAATATAAGAGTATGGCGTATGCCCGTAATCATTAGCCCAGTTCAGAGCAGAACAGTAGGACATTAAACCCCATGTCAATTTTTAGCATTATCCAAATTTATACATCTTTATGTGTTTCTACAAATAAGGACTAGTAATTCTAACTACCGTATATTTATCGTGTATTAAGGTTAAATTTATGGCATTTAAATTGACTGACAGGTAAGTTCTTGAGTTGGTCATTTACACAGCTAGTCAGTCAAAACTTACTGAAACTGAAGCCCTGGTCTCTTGGGTTGTTTTCATTTTAAATATGCTTTTTGCTAACTTGGTCACAGGAAAAATATATCAATCCACTAAGTTAATGGATTTTATGAAAAAAAATGATCTCTTTTGCAAATAAAAATTTGTTTTCAGTGAATCAGGAGGCTGCAGCAGTTGAGCAATAATAAATATCAAGGCACAGGACTTTTGTCTAGATTGTCAAGGGTTTGAATCCTTGAGTGGCCTAGGACGAGTCTCAGGATTTTGAAACCTGGTTGCCATGTTGCCTAGTTGTTAGGATGGGATGAAAACCCATTTCACCCATGTGTTTTTCTCAAACTGACCACAGTATTGTTGACACGACATTGAACTCTATTCCATTGCATTCAATGAATCTATAACTTACTTTATTTTGTTTAGCCAGACTCTCGCTAGTATTAGAGTTGGGTATAGACATTCTATGTTGACCAGCTGAGTGTTCTGGTACGCTACTTGTGGCGGCTTGTTGTTGCTGTGTAGCTTTATTTAATGTATTAACCATCAACTGCATGACAGTCTCGTGTACACATAATGCTCTCATTAAATCAGGGTGTTGGAAGAATACCTTATTGTCCATTAAATCACTGAAAAATAAATTTGAGAATGTTGTGATTATTCTGAAATCAGTTGTATACTAGTTAACCCTGAAATCATGCATAGAAACCAAAAATGAAATGGAGTTTAACATCTTACTGTTCTGCTCCGACTGGGCTAATTAAGACAGGTATACGCCTGCATACAGTATGCTATGAGAGAAATTTTGCTTGAACAGCGGCACTATGGCATACTCTTATATCAAATCCCAACTGCCAAGGAATCTTTTACGTGCATGCCAATGTGTAAATGGAACCTCGGTTTTTCATCCCATCCGAACAACTAAACATCTGTCCTTGTCAGGTCCTCCGTCCTGAACTTTCCAGGCCAACACCGAGATAGAACCTGCGACCTCCAGACTAGCGAGCCAGCATCTTACTCAATTAGCCACCGTGGCTCCACTCATAGTAACCATGTTAATCAGAAACAAGAAGACTTGATCATCCACATTCCGTGCCCTTGCAAAAGAACTAAGTCAAATTTAACTGAATAGTTTATGTCCGTCTTCTCTAAACCTTCATTTCAGTTTATTTCTCGTGGCTGTCTCTCTAATAAAAAGTTAATCTATATTTGATAAATATAGTAGTTACCGTAGACTATTTTTAAGTAGTTCCTCTTCAGTATGACCAACTTGTACTAATAATAACGATCTGATAATACCAAGGGCCTTCCATAACATGTTGATATCTTCAGTACTCTGAGCACTAATAACATAGGTTTTCTCAAGGCCTTTCATTAGCTGATATAAAAATAAAACAGAGATAATAAATAATTGATAAATTGATAACATATGGTAGAAAAATGAAAGAGATGATAGAATAATGGCCGAATGGTTAGCACATGCGCGCTATATTATAAGGTCTGTCACTGAGTCAACTGCTGTGGTTTTGATTCCCCGGTTGTACGTGACAAGGAGTAGGGTCGCCTGTCCAACCTCGTCCTCCGGTTTCCTCCCACTGTTAAAGACCCCTAATAGCAACCGAATTATTGAAATAAGATTAAACCATGTTAGTCCCGAAATGACCTAGTTTGTGCCATGTGGACACATCTATCGGAATTTGCTTTATCTGAACGTACCTCTCCTGTTCCATCATATTGTCTGTGAAGTAAACTGAACATTTCACGGATCAAGTCCTGGCTAGAGATATAATTTTCTTGTGCCCATCGTACCACTGTATCAGTTACAAGTCTCTGTATCGAATCTGTTAAAAAAAAAACATTTCATTTCTTTATTTTATTTTTTTTATTCAAAATGCTTTTAATTTAGGTTTGAAATGTTTCTTAAAAATTAAAACCCAGTTAAAACAATAGATTCCATGCTGTATAATTTACTCAATGTTACTGAATGTTGTGTTTCTGTGACAGTTAGATTTCTCTCTCTGTCATTTTAATTCCAGCCATTTTCTGAAATCATCAAATTATTTTTCAAACAAAATTTTGTTTTATCGTCCTTTATGTAGAGGTAGATGGGTGGCCGAATGGCTTTTCTGCATACTATCTTCATTGAATTCCGACTGTCAAAGGTTCTTTTATGTGCATGGCAACGTGTACAAAGGTGGATATCGGTTTTTAGTCCCATCTGAAAGACTAGGCAGCCCACACTGTAATCCATGTATCATTTAATCTTGTGTATCTAGCACTTATTTCTTTCACATTCGTTTAATATCACATCTTTGTTTAAAAATTTGGAAAAATCATTTAAAGTTGACTGATCCAATTTACAAGTATTAATTTCCTGGCCATTGTTCAAAAATTAATCATTATACATCATTAATTAATTGGGTTGTTCATTTTTTAACAGTGATCGAGAAATTAACCCTTGTAAATTGGACACTCATTATCAAAATTGAATGGTCAGCTTTAAACTGGACACAAGTACAAATCAGATGATATATTATGGTGATTTTAAACGATTTTTACAAATTTTTAAACAAAGATTTGATATTAAATATATGTTAAAGAAATTAGTGCTAAATACACAAGATTAAATGATACCTGGGTTACAGTGCCATTTTCTTGGCTCACTTTGGGATTCGAACCCAAGGTATTTACTTTTTAAGTAGAAGGCAATACTCAAGATCAAAATAAATAAAAACTAAAAACAGATAAATAAATAATTACCAGGCTTTTTAAAAGCATTGTTTTTATTTGCTAGATCATCATTTTGTACCTTCCAAACCAGCGCCAATAGTTTCTCCGTCAAGCTGGTTTGGGGTAGTACTTCAACATCAGCCATGGTCTTTTCATGCATCACTGGCATCTCCATATGTTTTAAAAGAGTTCCATGGAACGATCGTAAAGTCTCACAAATGTCTTCATCACAAGGACAGGGTTCAACTCCTTCAACCAATTCTTCGTTTTTAAAGGCTAACAAATTCCTCATCTAAAACCACAAATATAAAATTGCAATTATTTTATTTAAAAGTGTCAAAAATTAAAACAGAAAATGACAGCTATTTTCTTTAATTACTCAACTCCTTTTTGTCCTACTTTTGAATTTCCTAAAGACCCTGAGCATGATTTTAGCACTATAGGAATCCCTTGCAAACTACAATATCATGAAAGTTGAATATTTGAATATCAGTTCGAAATTCCATTCAGTATTTACAAAGAAATGAAGAACTGAAAATTCCCTCAACCTATTGATGGGCTGGTTTTTAATCTGACTGAATCCAAGCCAGACATTATCTAGCTTTGGTATTTTGATTTTGTTTTTTTAATTAAATGAGTACATATTAGAGTGGATTAAGCTGTGAGAAATTTGATATTTTACGAAAAATGTAAATCTCAGTTACTTTAAGCTTTCGTGATGAAATTAAAGATACATTATGGAAGCTTAGATAAAGAGCTGGCAGTAAGGGGAATATGCTGAAAGTTTCAGTCAAATTGCTTCACTCTAAGCCGTGAAAACTTTACTTTAAAATCACTGTAGCCTCGAGTGACATTGTTGCCACTATTATGATAATTAACAAAGTCTTGATTATCCATTTTTGCGTTTAACCATCAACAAACTTTGAACAGCAGATTGGATTCAAATCCAAAGAAAATTGGACATATAAGATGTATCTAGAGTTGATTATGGTCTGAATAATTTAATTAATGTCTAATTAATAATTTAGATAACAACACAAGTAAATGATACCCAAGTTGTAGTGTTTGTAATTCTAGTATTTATATGTCTGAAACTGCAGTGAATGCTATCTAACATGGTAACAATCGTAATTTACCTGTTCTTGCGGAGGGCATCTAAACTCTTTGGTTTTCTTGGCCGTGACAGAAGAAGGTAAATCAGCTTGTTTAATGGCGTTGTATCGGCGTAGTTGATCCTAAAAGAAATGCATTGAAAGATAATTACCGGTATATATGCATTCTGGTAATAAATGTTTGGAATGTTACAAGAGTGGCTGGTACACAAATTCAGATCATACAGAAGATTGAACTTGCTATAAAGGAAATTTTGATGGGACAGAAACGCTTACTACAGCCTTTCATTTTGATCTTTTCTTTGCACGTAGGAGTCTTTGGCACCTGGAGATAGAACATGAGGTTAGGCAAGTGTAAAATGAAAAAAACACGTCACCTGACTCAATGACAGATTTTATAATCTAAAATGCATGTACAAAACCCTTCGACCCCCCCCCCCCTCACTCCCACTTCTGTACAATCATATCATGCAACCAATAGGATTTAAATTTTTATAATGCAGGTTTCTTCACAGCTCTCTTTGACTTTGTACAAAATATTGTAATAGGAATACTTACATTTTGACAGTTTCCAACAAAGTTATCCGAGAAAGATGTAATGGACTCGACTCTGTGACGTAATTGTATGGCACATAGATTTTGTAAGATAAGACACACTTCCAGTTTAACAGGTTCAGATAAAGACATGTTTAATAAACCCTGATTGGTATTATCTGTAAAATAAAATAATAATAATAACATTAAATAAACCATGATTGGTATTATCTGTAAAATAAAATAATAATAAACCCTGATTGGTATTGTCTGTAAAATAAAATAAATAATAATAACATTAATAAACCCTGAATGGTATTATCTGTAAAATAAAATAATAATAAACCCTGATTGGTATTGTCTGTAAAATAAAATAAATAATAATAACATTAATAAACCCTGAATGGTATTATCTGTAAAATAAAATAATAATAAACCCTGATTGGTATTGTCTGTAAAATAAAATAATAATAAACACTGATTTGTATTATCTGTAAAATAAAATTGTAATAATATGCTTTAAAAAGCATTCATGTGCGCTTTGCAAAGCCATATTATAGAACAAGGAACAAGATGCTATTAATTAATAATCATCAAGCCTTCAAGCTATAAATAATCTGACTAAAAATCTAGTTATGAAACCCTGAATTTTACCTGGATTAAAAGGATACAACTCCTTTAATCTGGGTCAAAAATTTGAGTGCCACAGGCTATGACTATATTATTGAGATTAAAATTACATATTTCATCTAGTACCCAAATAAATATGAAAAAGTCCAATGATAACATTTATTTTCAAAATATATATAGAGAAACCAACTTACTTGTCATGTTATGTTCGTCAAAGATTCTAGGATCCAATAAACATAGGAGATGATTCAATTCTACATCATCCAACAATCCCATCATCAATAGATGACCACAGATCTTTAATAATGGACTGAAATTATAACAACAATTTATGACATTAAAGCTTTTTTAAACCCCTTTTTTTGGCTAAAAAATAGGGTCTACAGTCACTTGTATGACCCCTGATGCGACCTCTAACTACAACCTTCAGATCTTCATGTAGTAGAGGCCATCGAAACAAAGATCTGTATTTTAATTAGATTGAAGGATATGATAAACTGAAAATTTGTCAACATTCTGTATCCACTGCAGGGGATATAGTCAACACAAGTCAGTTGATTTCCCAAAAAACATGTTTGACCGTTCTCTTTTTAATCTGACTGAATCCAAGCTTGGTGGACTATTTACCATTGATGTTTTTATTTTGTTTTCTAAATTAAATGTTAAACAGTCAATTTAAGTACACTTTAGCCTGGATTAACCTTTGAAATATTAGATATATTCCGAAAAATGCAAATGACGATCAGAGACTCTTTTTGTTTTAAGGTTAAATTTTCTAAAAAAATATAATTTTAAGGCCTGTAAATTGACCGCAACACGAGTCTTGCTTTCATGAAACTACCTTGAATTTAACATCCAGAAATTTATAAAATAGTTTCTACTTACACAAATAGATTAGCGTTACTTCCTCCAATAGGATCTCTAATATGAGCAGCACCAGTTTCTACGGCCTGTGTTAAAGCTCTCATTGTATAGGCCTTTAATTTTTCCATTGAGAAATGTGGAGCTGTACTGTCGTTACCATCCTTAGATAATCTGAAATATATCATATATACATTAGGTAAGTAGAGATATTTTGCATTAGTGCTATCATCCATATTGGCTGATGCATGGACACAGGTAAAAAAAAAGAATTGATGTCAGAAAACCGTAAGTCAAAGCACATCAGCAAACATCTCCTTGTAAATGGTTTTTCATCAGTAGTCTTGTTATTTTATTTTACTTGATGTGTCAATAAATCAGTGTCTGTGGCATGCAGAGAGGCACGTTCCTGAAGCAACGACTGCAAGTTTTACAACATCTGGACGTTGCTAGATTACTTCACAATTCCTGAACTTAGAGCTACGTTATCTACAGACATGTGAACAGTAGCGCCCAATCAGAGGTTGTGACATAGCAAACCTCCACGGAAACCTTGACATTGAACGTACCTTGAACTTTGCAACTCGATTATCACAGGTAAACATTTTAGCTTGAAAGCGCAAGACTTGGTATTCGCGACGATCGAGGAATCTGATAGGCTCACAAGCCGGGCTTGTACCCAATCCAAATTAGTGCTGAAATATGCAGGGTATTACATGAAGGCCTTGATAAGATGTACGTAGTTAAAGTGAGATCAAGCCTTCTATTGAAGATAGCAGAGAGGGGGCTAGAGGGGAGACAGCCCTAGTCAGGCCTCCATTTAAGGAGGATATTTAAAATGTCTTCCTTTCTCACATATCTGAGTTCTAGGCCCTACACTTGAGTCCCGGGGGCATGCAATCAATGAGTTGGCCCCATGAATCACCAAACCTCTGTACACTACTGATCAGTGTAGTAATGTCATATAGTAAGTAATGCCACCTTTCATGGAAGAGTTCCCTCCCCTTTGTTCTTTATTCGAGTACTCAGGAGTTATCTCCCATATGTGGAAACTTTTGTACTTAGAGAGATTGAATAAAACATGGCCTATCTCACATGTGGTTTTTAGATTCAATACATTTTAATCTATGCCATCCATGGTGAACCAGAGAACTACCCCCACAGTGTAGTAACGTACCTGTTTTCTATTTCTTTCTCTGTTATAGCTAACATTGGTTTAATAGAAACACTGTCCTCCATCGTGGGAATCTGATGTCTGATATTATAATCTTCTGAACCGGGACTTAACTGACGATACAGACTCAATACACTTGTTTTTGATGTCAGGGGAATGATGAATTCTTGCTGGGTAATCATTCTGAAAATTAACAAATATAAAAAAAACTTTATTTATAAAGTCATTTGAGGTATTTTGAATCCTTTGAAAACTAGAATATTGTGGAAGTCAAATCTCTTAAAGGAATATCAATTCAAAAATCGTTCAATTCTATTCAGTATTTATAAAGACTTGATTATTGAAATTTTTTAAAAAATTCGGCATCCTCTTCCGACAATATAAACAAGCTTGTTCGAAAAATGCATGATCGGTGTTGGTGACTTTAAGGATTATATGGAACAGAAATTGAAAAGATGTGGGTCCTTGTTTTTGTTTCATACTAAAATTACGTTCTCTGTCTAAAATTAGTTCTGTTTGAGAACAGACACTAAGCTATTTGACAGACATTTTAAGTCCTAAATAGACGATTTTAGTCGAAAACACTAAGTATATTTCGAGAATTTTGAGAAGTATATTTTCTGCTTTCATTTAATAAAATGAAAAAGTTTGAATTTGTCTTTTGATGAATAACAGATGTGAACTGGAGTAGAACTGCATTACAGAAATGAAATGAAATGAAATGGAGTTTAACGTCCTACTGTTCTGCTTCTCACCTGGGCTAATGAAGACGGGCATACGCCATACAGTGTGCTATGAGGGAAATTTTGCCTGGACAGCGGCACTACGGCCTACTCTTATATCGAATTCCAACTGCCAAGGGATCTTTTACGTGCACGCCAATGTGTACACGGGACCTCGGTTTTTCGTCCCATCCGAACGACTAGACAGCTTTCCTTGTCAGCCTCTCCGTCCTGCATCACTGACAAGGGAGAACCACGCCGGAAAATCTGGATGAACTTTCTCGGCTAATGCAGGGATCGAACACCCGACCTCCAGGCTAGCGAGCTAGCGTCTTACCCACTTAGCCACGTGATCCCCCAACTGCATTACAAAACAGTATACTCATTGTTGGATATGGCTGCCATTTAGAGCAGAGATCTATTCTCGACATAGAATAGATAGTTCTCTGTGTGAAGAATGCTTTTGTTTGTGGGAGATATTAATTGAAGTGGAGTTAGGTATATAATACAAGGCTTGGGACAATATTTTGAAAATCTTTTTTTTTTTAACATTTATTTAGAAAATCTTTTTTTTTTAAATTTATTTAGGAAATATAAATTTTTAACATTTATTTTGAAAATATTCTTTTTAATATTTATTTTCAAAATATATTTTTTTAACATTTATTTTCAAAATATATTTTTTTAACATTTATTTTCAAAATATATTTTTTTAACATTTATTTTTCTCATCAGTCTTTATTACCATGAAAATAAAATAAAACTTCCACAAATATGTCATCTGCACCTCCTCCAAAAGAGATTTAGCCCAAAACAATATTATTTTACTCCAACAACTTTTAAGAAATGGGTTCCCCTGAAAGCCCTTAGTGAATTCAAGCAAACATTTATAATTACCTGGCCTTTGAGTGGCTCTCAAGATGCATAGCTATTAAAAGATCATTGAAGGAGTTCCTTAGGGTTCCTGATAAATCTGGAAAAACAAATACAACCATTTTATGTACTATATAAATACCATAGAATATGTTATCAGAAATTTTATTTCAGATTTAGCACAGCCACAGTACAAAACATAAAAAACTACACGCAACTTCTATTGTTTGCCATCAGAGAGAGAGAGAGAGAAATGGGTTTTAACGTCCAGTCGACACAAACTAGGTCATTTCGGGACTTATGGTTCAATTTAAATTTCAATAATTCGTTGCATGTAGGGGTCTTTAGCAGTGGGAGGAAACTAGAGGACACAGAGAAAACCCATGACGTTGGACAGGCGACCCTACTCCTTGTCATGTATAACCGGGGAATCAAAACCCTGCCAGTTGACTCAATGATACAGCATGCACACGCTAACCATTTGGCCATCCAACCCCCTGAAGATTTGCTGTTAAACCCCATTTCTTGCTATCTCTTTTTGTGGATAGTTTTTCTGTCTCCAGAATCAAATTCCAACTGTCAAGGGTTCTGTCACCAGCACACAGATAGACATTGTTTTATCATCCCATCTGAATGACTTGACCATTGTCCTTGCCAGTTCCTTCGTTCTGCACCACTGACAAGGGGATACCATGGGAAAAATTGTGAGGAACTTTCTCAGCCAACACCAGGATTGAACCTGGAATCTCCTGATTAGCGAGCCAGCGCCTAAATCCCTGAGCCATGGCAGCTCTGATATTAGAAACCCCAACAAGAACAGTAGTCAGATAGATCTTTTTAAAGAAAAGGTGTAAAGGGAAAACTTACATTCACTCTGTATACAGTACATTAACTGTTTTTCATCAATATGTTGTGTTAGGACACTGGCTACTCTATGGTTACCATGGGAACACACAGCCTGGTATAATTCCAATGTTTTGGCATGGAAACTGAAACAAGAAATAAGATATATTTAATATTTTACTTTTTTCAGTAAACTTGGTAGAATTACATACATAAACATACATCGATACTTTTCATGGGTCACTTTGAGATGACCATCAGCATATTTCTATTTATAATGGTTATATTCACAATTTGATTCAGAACAATTTTGCCCAGGCAGCAGTTTTTCCACATGCTATTTTCTAAATTCTGTTAAGTTCTTTTTTTTTATTTAAAACAATTGTGAACATTGCTTGGTCGAACGACCGTAAGATAGATTGTTACTAGCCTAATTAATCCCAGATAAAATATGAATAACAGAAATACAAAATATTCCACAAAATAATCCTGGAGAAACATGAATAATGGGAATATAAAATATCTTACTTCAGTAGATGTTCATATTCGATGAGCTCTAAAACATCTAAACATCGATCTTCTTCTGGTATATATACTACCAGCATCGGAACTGAAATATAGTCATAATAATACTGGTCATTATACAGCTCCTTTACATGAAGAAAAGCTTGAATGAAGAAAAGCATACTCTGAGCACTGTACTATTAGTCAGTACAGGAGGACCGCACTACACACAAAACAAAACTGACAAGATAAATCTGCGAACAAGACAAATAACATTGCAAGTAATCAACAACAAATATCAAATCAAGTGAGGGAAATTTTGCCCTGACAATAATGCTACAGCCTAAGCTTTAATTATTAACCCCTTAACTGCGTAGTTTTTAAAACATTAACTACCCCCTATTGTGTAATTAATTTGACGAAAAAAGTCATTTCTGGACCTATTTATTCCTGAATACAAATTTTATTGGTCTGAAACCATATTAAAACTAACAGTAAATAGAGTTGTCTCTATTACTGCGTAATATAAAGTCCTACACATGCTGCGATCGTGTTCGA
This sequence comes from Patella vulgata, assembly GCF_932274485.2. NCBI lineage: Eukaryota > Metazoa > Mollusca > Gastropoda > Patellidae > Patella > Patella vulgata. The sequence continues at coordinate 12,285,754 of NC_065883.2, forward strand.
AGAATAGGTTGGAGAAAATACCTCCAAGGCGTTATATTACGTCCTACACACGGTGAGTGGCAGTTGTCCAGGACATTATATAACCCCCATACGCAGTTAACAGGTTAACCTACTATGGGACCTTGACTCTTTATCCAATCCGATTGACTAGAGGCCCGCCATCTTGCACCACTGACAAGAATACGCCAGGCTGGAAAATCCTAAGAACTTTCTCGGCCACCCAAGGATCAAACCCAACCTGCTGGTTGATACCATCTAGTTTTTTTAATAGGACTATTCATCAGTAGTCTGAATTGCGTTAGGACAAGTCAAGAGTTATATATTTGGAGTGGTTCCCCTTGTAAAAATACTGGGGGTGTTAGCTTTTGTGTTTTGTAATGGAAGGTCATTTGATTAAAGTGTGTCGACAAGGGAAAGAGTCTTAAACATACATTATGCAAGAGCTAAATCTGCCTATTGTAGGTCTTTCTTTAGGCCTGAAATGTTATCTAAATTATTAATTAGACACTAATTAACTTATCTAGACCATAATCAACTCTCGATGACATCGCTAGCCTGCAATATTTACTGGATTAGGATCCAATTTGCTGCTCAACTTTCATTCATGATTAAATCATGAAATGGATAATCAAGACTATGTTTTTTATCGTACCGACTTTAGTAATGATGATCGAGGCCTAGGCCGAAAAATTCAATTGCAAAATTCTTGGTTCAGAGTGGACCAATTTGACTGAAATTTTCAGTACATTCCCTTTACATTATCTAGTTTTTAACTATTATAGTGTGAACTGCCAGCTCTTTATCTAATCTCCCATAATTTTTGAGTTATTACTGGTTGGTTAAGTCAGCACAGATAAGTGAGATATATTTCATTTCATTTTATAACTGTCTAAAATTTGCAAAATGTAATTTGAACATACCTGGGCTTTCACAAAGCATACTCCAGCCTCGAATGTCTGATAATTTCAACGTGTGAACATACAGAGAATAATTTGGTACCCGAGACCAGGAACTTCTCTTTAAGATCTGAACATCCATTCGTGGAGGACACATCGGTGTGATGGATTTTGGTCCTCTAAATACAGCAGCTGATAGTGGCAAGGATGTCTAAAAATAATAATAATAAATTTAAGGTTAGAATGTCACTTCATCCTTGATTTTGCTATTATATTTCTCAAAATAGTCATAATGTTGAAACAGTTTTTAATCTCACAGATATTTTACGATGTAGATCTACATTTCAACCAGTGATTTCGGGACTAACATAGGGTTTCAGTTTATTTCAATAATTCGCATGCACGTAGGTTTTTTTAGCAGTGGTAGGAAACCAGAGAACCCAGAGAATACCCACGAGGTTGGACATGTGTCCCTACTCCTTGTCACGTACAACCAAGGATTCGAAAACCACGGCAGTTGACTCAATGACAGGCCTTATGATACAGCGTGCACATGATAACCATTCGGCCATCCAACCACCCTCATTTCAACCAGGGGGTTGGTTGGTGGTCTACTGGTTTGATGCGTACCCGTGAAATCATAAGGTCTGTCATTGAGTCAACTGGCAGGGTTTCGATTCCCCACTTGTACATGACTATGAGTAAGGTCGCCTGTCCAATCTTGCGGGTTTTCTTTGGGTATTCCGGTTTACTTCCACTGTTTAAAGCCCTTATGCACAAGCGAATTATTGAAATAAAATTGAACCATATACGTTAGTCCCGAAATGACCTAGTTTGTGTTTAGTGGACATTAAACCCCATTTCTTAAAAAAAAAAACAAACCCAAAAAAACGTTTCAGCCACAGAGGTTAACTGTTGCTAACAGAAGCTAATTGGTTGGGATTAGGGTTCAAAAGATCTGTAGCCATAACGGCATACATCCTTCCCTCGCACCATACAGACATAGCCAAGATCAATACTAAGTATTTGTGGGATCTCATAGTCGACACTTGGTGAGGTTGTGAATAATAATAGGCTGTAGTTTACTCACTTTTGTGTTGCCAAGTTCAAACTGAAACATTTCTTTAATGGTTGGTTCAGCTATTACAGCAGGAAACAACTTTGTACCAGGCTCAACCTGAAAAATAATTTGTCTGAAATCATTTAACTGCATTATTATTGGAGGCTATATTCATTATGTAGGGTTGTTGTATTCATGGGTTCTTCATTCATGGCATTTTGATGTTTTCCATGAAGCAATAAGGAAGCAATATTGAAATTGAATTTGAAACCTGTCATTTGTTTATAAGGCCATATCAATTTCAATATTGCTTCCTTATTGCTTCATGGAAAACATTAATTTATAACTTAAAAGTACAAATGGCTAATTCATTTTATGTTTACCTGAAATTTATTGGCGACTTCTTTTCCGTTGACGGTAAAGCTGATTAAACCGGTAGCACAATCAACAATACAACCAATCACAAGACCTGGTGAGGCACGTTTACTAGACACATCCTGATTGGCTCCGGCATATCGTTGTTGTAGATCACCAGCTGATACAATATAACAGTTTTTACGACTTACACTGAAATCACAAATTAATTAGAATAAATTATAGACTGGATAATATGAGAGACAGAAGTGGGGTTTAAAGTGAACTAAACTTCTTGTGATTTGGATCAAAATAATATATTGAATTGGGTTGATCTGCTGTGTGTGGGGTTGGGTGACTGAATGGCACGCTTTAAATCATAAGGTCTGTTATTGATCAAATGGTGTGGTTTCAATTCTACCCACACTTGTAGGGTCGTCTGCCTAACCTCATTGGGTTTTTTCCAGGTCCTCCGGTACTTTCCTTTCCTGCAGTAAGTATGAACATGCAGGTACAGTCATCAATGAGGATGTTTTTATATGTGATGTGGCAGTATCTGAGAACGAGAATGTTTTTTATATGTGATGTGGCAGTATCTGAGAACGAGAATGTTTTTATATGTGATGTGGCAGTATCTGAGAACAGGAATGTTTTTATATGTGATGTGGCAGTATCTGAGAACAAGAATGTTTGTTTTAGATGGCCTTACTAACCTGTGTTTTAATCTGTAGTCCATGTCAAGCGTGGATACAATAACATGGCGGATCTTCTTGGTGTCAAAGGTCGAATCATAGAAATGATAATCTGGAGTGACCCAACCTACAAACACCTGAGCGGGATCTTGTCCTGGAAATATTCTCACAGAATAATGGTACTCCTCAATCTGTTCCGCTATCGCATTCATTTCACTTAATTCCGCATCAGAATGTCCATCTGTGGAATCCAAGCTGAAATCTCTGTAGATTGGACGACGTTCCATGGCATCCTGGAATTCGTATGGTATGAAATCTCCGTCCATGTCCATATCTTGTCCAGCAGACAGGCTGTCTATCTCAGAATCTGTCGTAATTCGAACACCTGGTGGTAAACTATGACCTTTAGACGGTGACCTCCTACGCTGGTGATCCAACATACTTTTAACATTACTGACTTTACGATCAAGACTAGAATACTCTGTTGACCGCGTAGATCTGGGTTTAACGTTACTTGGCGATGGGTCTCGCGATTTTGATTTTCTAAAGATGGACGTAAAGGAAGGTTTTCCTCCTTGTTTTTTCTTGTCTTTTTTGTTATTTTTTTCGTGCATGGCCGTCTTGGCTTTTCCCACAACTTTATCAGCCAATAGAGATAATTTTGAGCCACCACCACCACTTTTCTCTTTAGGTAAGGAGAGGAATGGCGATTCCACATTAAGTTGAGATTCACTAGCAGCGGCTTTCAGACCCGTGCTTGCCGTAGAATGATCTCCGATGCTGGTGTCATCCAACGAATGACCTTTCCCTTGACTCATAGTCTGTCGGAAATTTTTACGTCGGGCTGCAGCAGTCGCTTTATCATCTTGATTGAACACTCGGTTAAAAGCTGTAAAGATTAAATATAATATTGACGACCAAGAAGTTTGATGGATCGTTTTCAATTTAGCAAAAAGCTGGTTTACAAATTTTAATTTTGCTTGTGTTCTTAAATTAAGGAGCCGCAGTTACTCAATGAGTAGACGTTGGCTCGCTAACCTGGAGGTCCTGGGTCCAATCCCTGTGTTGATCAGTTCATCAGGATTTTCCTGGGTATTCCCCCCTTGTCAGTTGTGCAGGACAGATCGCCCGACAAGGTATAATGTATAGTTGTTCGGATGGGACAAAAAAACGAGGTCCCATGAACACATTCATGTGGACTTGAAAGAACCCTTAACAGATTGAATTCGATATAAAAGTAGACTGTAGTGCCGCTGTCTGGGCAAAATTTCTCTCATAGCACACTGCTTGCCGTATGCCCGTTTTCATTAGCCCCAGTCAAAGAAGAACAGTAGGACATTAAACCCCATTTGATTTCATAAATTACAAATCAGATGATCTTTATTAATCAGAAATGTATTTAAATTTACTTCACATTCATCAAAATTAGTGGCGCAGTGAGTATGGCGCTGCCTCACAAAACAGGGAACACTATAACCAAAAGCAAATTGTCATTATGTGGCTCATCATACAGTTATTTAAACTTGCTGTGGGATTTTAATAGTTTTAACAGAAATAGGCCCAGTAAGCCGACAACCATAGCAATCAGTAATGAAAAGATTTATGCAACTTCCAATAGTATTGTTTAATGGTCGAGAGCGAGCCATTAAGTAATATATTGTAACAACAAGAGGGCCGTAGGCCCGAGAATTGTAATATATTACGCAATGTCTTAAGCTCAACTTAAAATACAGACACTCCGCACATGCTTTTACAGTAAAGTATGTCACGCGAGTCCAATATTTCACTAGTATAAATAATGTACGATTGGCAAGCTGCCCGTACGGTTATTTGAAATAATGGTACACCAACATCAAAGGGTGATGTCACATCTGTATTTTAAATCACATTAATTTCGTGTTTAGGTTATGTTCACAATTTATTATCAAATAAATATCTTGTCTCAAAAAACTTACTTTTACGTAATGTAAGATCAGGTCCTCCATTTGCAATTTCACTAGGGGAATAATCTTCTTCATCTAAAATATCACACATTAATATAAAACATATGCAAAACTGTTATTACAAAACGTGACAAAAAAAATGGCATTAGAAACCTGCGCTTTTGTAAAAATGTTCTCATATTTTTTACACATATCTCACATAAGGCTAAACCCATTTAAATTTTAGTTCCTTGGGATCTTGATAAATGAATAGCCACTTGGGTCACATCTTTTTTTTATTAGTGTTTGTCTGCTTCCACTGATGTTGATATCGCAGACATGTTGTCTTATTTAATTATGCTTAGTTCATGCGTAAGGGTCTTGCCTGTGGGAGGAAACCGGAATACCCAGAGTAAACCCATGAGGTTGAGAAGGTGCCCCTATCTCCATGCCACGTACGCTCACATCAGAGATCGAAACTATAACCACAAGCTAGAGGTGACTGACCAGTGACACCCTAGATCACTCAGCCATCCCAACTTTGCTCTCTTTAAAGTTTTGAGCACAGCAACCAAGGTGCTTTTGGTTTTGATATATTTTAAATATTACACAATTATGGACTTTTTTTTTGTTGTAAATTTTAAAGAATTGTAGGCATTATATAATATATTTCATTATACTTCACAGGCCTCAATTCAAATTAAAAACCAATCCAACAGAAAAACCAATCCAATAGAAAATGGAACCGATGAACCGATTGATAGAAAGCCAGTGCTTAAATTCCCATTACCATCTATGTTTAAGATATATGAACAGATCAGCCAGTGGTTGATCCAGGTGCAGGAGCTAGGTGCCTGAACCTATCCACCTTAAATAACAGAGAGAGAGAGAGAGAAATGGGGTTTAACGTCCACTCGACACAAACTAGGTCATTTCAGGACTAACATATGGTTAAATTTTATTTATATAATTCGCTTGTGTGTAGGGGTCTTTAGCAGTGGGAGGAAACCGGAGGCCCCGGAGAAAACCCACGAGGTTGGACAGGCGAACCTACTCCTTACCACGTACAACAGGGGATTCGAAACCATGCCAGTCGACTCAATGACAGACTTTATGATACAGCGCGCGCACGCTAACCATTCAGCCATCCACCCCCCCCCCCTTAGATAACAGTATAAAAAATGTACTTATTACTCTATTTCTCTGAAATTTTAAATTTTAAATTTTCGTTATATCTGGGTTTAGTTATGCGTAATAAATTGTCACTGACAACCCAACGGAGGACCCTCGCGCCCCCCTCTAACTAATTATCCTGCATGGAGCCAATATTAGCCATCTTCAGTGATGATTGTTTCTTAAGTTTTGTTGACAACCATCTGGAAAGATGTTGATTTGCCAAACTCCAACATCAGCACTGGTCTTTTGACTGGCTATTATGATTATTTCTTATACATGTAATAGCTTCAAGGATGATTGTTTCATAAGTTTTGTTGACGACCATCTGGAAAGATGTTGATTTGCCGAACATCATAGCTGGTCTATTGACGGTCTACCTAATAATAATAACTTCAATGAGGATTGTTTCTTAAGTTTTGTTGATGACCATCTGCAAGGATGTTGATTTGCTGAACATCAAGGATGATTCATCAGTGCTGGCCTTTTGACGCTCTATCTTGATTATTTCTTATATATATAATAATAATAACTTCAAAGATGATTGTTTCTTAAGTTTTGTTGATGACCATCTGGAAAGATGTTGATTTGCCGGACATCAAGGACAATTCATCAGTGCTGGCCTTTTGACTGATTATTTCTTATACACAATAATAATAATAACTTGAAACAATTATAATAATACTATACCGGTATTTTGTACAATAAGAACTTACTAGCCTCGGGAATAGCATCAGGTATAGAATCTTCTAATCGACTGAAATCCATGCTGTGATGGGGTGGGGTAGCATCATCATGCACTCCATTCTCAATACTAAAATTACTCTCATCAACAATACGTCTTATAGTATCTGTTAGTAAAAATCACACATCACGCACCATGCATAGCTTGTTAAAGTATTAGATATCGAATAGAAACTGTTTTCAGTTTTAAACTGCTCTGAAACCACTTTCCTTGGTTCGTAGTTTCATGATAAAGCTTGTTTTATGAATGTCTGGCAAAACTGATTATAATATTGTTTAATCTGACAAACCAAAATTCTGTTCAATTTGCTTAAAACCCAATTCTGTTTCCTTCCAATAAATTTGACGTAATTTTGATCTTTTATTTTTTTTGAACTCAAGAGAAAATTTTCCAAATTTTAATCTTTTTTCTTTGAACTCAGACAAATTTTCTGTTACTTGTTGAATGGAGTATTACATCTATATAAGCTGGTGTTTAATTTTTCATAAATAATTTATAAACATATTGCATGCGCATGCATCGTAAATGCATATTCCAATAAACCCTTTATCTAACTCTACAACTACATGTACCCTTCTTCGGATAAAAAACCAAAATAATCTCAAAAGGTGAAAATGTACAGGAATTCATTTTTTTTTCTCAAAAATATAGGAAAAATAAAATCAATGTGCATTAATTGTGACAGAGGTATATCTACAGTAATAAAATGTGTCTGAAGGAAACTGGACCTAAGCGGAACAAAAAACGAGAAAAAAACCAAAACCTAATTTCTTTTTAAGCATTTCCTTGCAGGTCAACTAAAAGTATTTCTTACCAGTCTTGTAAACTTAAATAAAATACATCAACAATTATATCTAGAATTTGTTTTAAAAACTGAATTACCATTTGCGATTTTACAAAAAAATATAATTTCAAAAGAAAATAATTTCATTTAAGAAAGGCCCTAGAATTTGTTTTAAAAACTGAAATATGCGATTTTATAAACTAACATAATTTTAAAAAAATATTTTCATTTAAGAAAGTGTTTAAATAGGGCTCAGAGAAAATACAGACCGGACCTATGTGAAAATCTAATTTATAATTCGTTGAAAATTGAATTGTGGGATTTCAAGAATCTTTTCAACATTTAAAACAATTTCACGAAAAGATTTTTTTGAAGGAAATGTCCACAGATTCCAACTGCCAAGGGTTCTATTACGTACACGCCAATATGTACTTGGATGGACAAAAATAAATGATTGTGATTTAAACTCAATAATATATATATACTGTTCAAAATCCAACTAAGGGGTCACAGTGGCTTAACGGGTAAGGCGCTGGCTCGCTAGTCAGGAGGTCGTGTGTTCGATCTCTGCATTGGCCGAGAAAGTTCATCAGGATTTTCCAATGTGGTTTCCCCTTGCCAATGGAGCAGGATGGAGGGCATGGCAAAGACAGCTGTCTAGTCGTTCGGATGGGACAAAAAAACAAGGTTGCATGTATACATTGGCATGCACGTAAAAGATCCCTTGGCAGTTGGAATTCGATATAAGAGTATGCAAAATTTCCCTTATAGCACACTGTATGGCGTATACCCTTCATCATTAGCCCAGTTCATGTATAGGAGCAGAACAGTAGGACGTTAAACCTCATTTCATTTCATTTTACAATCCAATTGAATATAATATAGTTGTTAAATTTTCAAACTGAAATCTGAATACAGAGCATGCTTTTGTATCACCACATTTATACATGGTAATGCAATAATCATTCACCTTCTTATGCATATATCAATTTTAAAATATGTAATTCATTAATATAAACAATCTGAATAAAATACACATCCAGATTTTGTTTCGTATTTTTTTATACTTTCGATGGCCTCAGCTCCATATAGATCTGACTTGTTTGCATTATATTCAATTTTTTTTATTTTTTATCTCTACTGCTCTATAAACATCTCTCATACTTCAGTGCACATCTCTCGGACTATTTCATTGGCTAATATCTTACATCAAAGAGAACGCATTTTATCTAAATAAAATCCTTCCCGATCCATTTCTAAAACAGTACATTGGACCACAATTTTCGACCAATCAGAAATGAGAACATTTCAGATTTGTGCTACAGTGCTCAGTAGACATCACACAAAATTAAGTGCACACCTCACTAATCAAAGAGAAGAGGATTTTTTTTTTAAAATATTGCAGATTCTACTGACATGAAGACTAATAAAACGCAAAATAGAATCCATGTTTTAACCAGATTGAATCTTCTTCTAACAAGAAAACTAATTCTGACCATGCACTACTACAACATTGCTGTGTTTATTACTCAAGGAATGGTATTAACTAATCCTAATTAAATCTACTTCCTTAGGAAAACTATTCTAGTGATGGTACTAATAAAATTGGGAATCGAAATCTTAAAATCTACGTCTGAATCCTCTCTTGTGTCTTAGTCAAAAAATAACAATTTCTCTTAATTAAAATTATCTTTATTTCCTTAGGTAAATTAATCTAGTTACATAATTGATCAAATCCGGAATCGAAATCTACGACTAAATCATCACCTGTCTTATCCAATAAATAACGATTTCTCTTAATAATAAAAGTTTTTATCAGTTGATTGAAATATTCATTGTGAAGTTTGTAAAAGGTGTCATATTCATATTTTCATATCTTGTATGTATCCTGTCCTCAAAGCAATAAATTCTATCCTGTTTTATTCATTTTTAAGACTCATGTTTAATTTCCTCGGCAGGGAGCAAGGTCCTCATTACAGAATCGTGCCAGATGGTCAAATACTGGTGTATTTTATATACTTTAGATTAGGACGACAGGTTTTTAAAATTTTGACAATACTTTAAAATATCTAAATACATGTAAATCGGGGAGTAATAATATTTATTGGGGCCTAAATTATCTATCATATACTGGTTTAAATGAGAGTTAAATTGGGGAGTTATATTAATTTATTGGTCCCTACATTATCTATGATATACAGGTTTAAATGCCACTAAATATACATGCTGGCTTGTTACGACTAGTGAGGAGATTATATGATATTAGTGGGGAGTTTAACATCTTCGGTAACCCAACACTGTTTCTGTCTATCGTCTTTATTCACCCTAGGGTAAATAAATGTATTATCATTAGAGTTAAACAATGTATTTTCTCTTGAAAAATATAAATGAAATGTCACGTCACGTCTAAATGCTTGATAAAGACTAGAAAAGTCTAGTTGAAATGAGACTCTAGGATAAATAAATATATTTTCATTATTAGAGTTTAACAATGTATTGTCTCTTGAAAAATATAAATGAAATGTCAGACCCAAATCATGTTTCATTGCTTGATAAAAACTAGAAAAGTCTTGTTGAAATGTTACTCAGTAATAAACAGAAATTGTACTACATAGAATTTGACTTGTGCATTTAAAGGTCCTGGATTCTGTTCGTCTCATGAAAAAGGAGCCCGATTACAAACTTTATAGGCATTCCTTTAAAAGCTGTTAGCATGAATCGCATTATGAGATCATTGTAAATTATTAATCTTGCCATTAAAGGTCCAGGCTTATGATTGTCTCATGAAAAAGGAACTCGGTTGCAAACTTTAAAGGCTGTTATAAAATTATCGCTAATTATTAGCCCTGCAATTAAAGGTCCTGGCTTATGTTGGCATAAGGAAAAAGGTGTCTGATCGTGTAATTTACAGGCCTTCATTTATAGGCCTGTTATATTACCCAACATTTCAACGTCCTGGCTTCCATTCGTGTCATGAATAAGGCATCTGAGCACGTAATATATAGGGCTTCCTTTATAGGCCTGTTATATTACCTGGCTTCTGTCTCAAGAACAAGGTGTCTGAAGGCGTAATTTTTAGGCCTTCCTTTATAGTTATAGGCCTGTTATATTTCCCTACATTTAAACGTCCTGGTTTCTGTCTCATAAATAAGGCATCTGAGCGCGTTATTTATAGGCCTTCCTTTATAGGCCTGTTATATTACCCTACATTTAAACGTCTTGGCTTCTGTCTCAAGAACAAGGCATCTGAGCGCGTAATATATAGGCATTCCTTTATAGGCCTATTAGACTGTTGGGTTACCGATGATAGGAATGTTAGTTCTACCTGCTATTATTTTACTGCCACGTTCTACAGAAGCATCACTGATGTTAGCATCACTGTAATTATCTTGACTACTAGATATCTCCCCACCTGTCATGTTCTCTTCTTCTATATCTGTATCACGATTCCTCAGATTCTCCAGATTCATCCTCTTCTCCAACACAGCCTGCGCTAAACTTCTATCACGTCTGCAAAAACATATAATTATAACAACAATATCTATAGAGGGAAATTTTGCCGGGACAGTGGATGGTGTTTCCACTTACTTGCATTCAATTCTTTTATGTGCAGGCATATGTACAAGTGTGACCTCAATTTTACATCCCATCCGTCCTGGACCACCAACAAGAGCAAACCAGGTTACTTTCTCTGTAAACACTGGGATCGAATCAGGGACCTCATGGTTAGTGATCCAGCCTCTAACTCACTGAGCAACATCTATAGTGAAGCCCTTCTATCAAATATGTATGTGTGTTATTACATATTGGTGCAATCCATATAGAGCAGCACCCAGTGTATACAACTAATTACTGATTATCAAATATAGTGAAGGACCCGGTGTATAGATAATTACTGATTATTAAATATAGTACTGGACCCAGTGTAAAGATAATTACTGATTATCAAATATAGTGCTGGACCCAGTGTATAGATAATTACTAATTATTAAATATAGTGCTGGACCTGGTGTATATAATGGCAGATAATTACTGATTATTAAATAATCTAATTCTAAAATAATAATATCAATATTTACAAATAATCACTAAGCCACAATAAATAATAATAGAAAGTTCCAATTAAGTGACGATAAAACCCCCACACTTGATAAGAATAGAAGGGCTGAAGATTCCCTAAGACAGTGCAGGCAGGTTCGGATCTCAGTGATGCATCCGGGGATGAGCAGGAACCAATCCGTGTAAATAAATCCAAAAAGTAGTATCAGAGACTTTTTGGATAAATAATAATACATACAGTGAAAGGAACTCATCTCTGCATTTCACTGGAAGACTGAGTCTGAAATACTCTAGACGGACTTTTTCCAGTGTACCGAACGTCTTGGATTGCACTTTCAGACATGGTGTCACATTGGCTCTGAAATTACAAAATAATGATGTACATGTAATGGATAATAAATAATGTCAGTATTATTACAAGAGACTATATCTCCATTGACACCTTTCATTGAATCATGTGCAATTATATTTTCTAATTCCATAAATATTTTTACATACAATCCTATATTTAAACTGTTTCAATGGCATTTAGTAATTGAACTAGAGTATACAGGTCACAATTCTATGGAATACAATTACTGCTTATTACTGAGCGACGTTTCGACTAGGCTTCTCTAGTCATTATCATTGCTTGAAAATGACTAGAGAAGCCCAGTCGAAAAGTCGCTCAGTAAAAAGCAGTGATTGTATTCCATAGAATTGTGACCTGTATAATCCTATATTTGAAGCATATCTATGATAAAGTTGAAATGAAAGAGAGAGAGTGAGAGATGGGGTTTAACGTCCACTCGACACAAACTAGGTCATTTCGGGACTAACATATGGTTTAATTTTATTTCAATAATTCGCTTGCGCACAGAGGTCTTTAGCAGTTTGAGAAAACCCATGAGATTGGACAAGCAACACTACTCCTTTCAATTTTCATGTATCTATTTACCATATTTTTCGGGGTACAAGTCGATACTTTTTTTCGTCGAAGTCTGGCCTTCGTCTTATACTCCGCTTCGACTTATGTATGGATGAAGTTACCGTCTCTCGACGATGCCGCACACACTATCGTCTAAAACAAAGCTACTTTAAGTTACACTATTCCAATAGAAATATTTGTAGACGTTTCTTTCGTCTTATATACCGCTTTGATGGAGGTCCGAAAAACAGTAAAATATGACGATTGACTTTTACTCCACATCGAGTTAATACCCCGTAAAATATGGTACTGCATTCATGTCTTTATTGTCTTGTGTAGTTGTCCTGTTTTGACTAAGATAATAAACTTACCCTCCTGGTATTCTGTTGACCTGTATTTGGGGATCATCAACATCTAACGGGTTAAATAATGGCTGACCTTTACTGTACCATAAAGGTAATTGTCGAGTCATGTTTCTGTAATACAATAACAATCATATGACGTTAAAGACGTCATTTGTCATTTGAGGGATTTTCAATCCCTTGGAAACTAAATTATGGAAATTGAATCTCCCCCCCCCCCCCAAAAAAAAACATCAGTCCAAGAGTCCTCCAATTCCGTTTAGTATTTACAAAGATATGAAGAAATCAAAAGAAATTACGCAACATTGGTCATTCTCTTCAGACGATATACTCCTGTCAAAAGGCAACACCTAGTAACTCACGTTTTTCTTATTTTGAGAAAACAAAGGAAAACGTAATGAATGAATATTAAACCCAAGCTTATGCAATGATTTGACTATAGAGTTACTAGGTTTTTCTGTGGCATACTAGGCAAATGAAGGAAGTTGCTAGGTTGTGTCATGGGTGTAACTGTTTACAAAATCAAAAGATTGGAATATCTAGTACAACAACAGGAAGCACATACCCTAGTAACTACAAATTTGGTCCTAACTCAATTTTGATAAAAAAGTGAGTTACTAGGTTTTGACTTTTGACGGGAGTACAAACATGCCAACAGTGCCTATAAATGTTGGATAAAATCTTTAGATAGGCTTCCTTTAAATCGAAATAAATCCAAGCATGGATATTATCTACCGTGGTCACAAAAATGTAACTAATGATCAGCAGTGTAAAAAGAAAACTGGATATTAAAGCCCACTCAACATTTGGGACTAACATATGATAAATCTGTTAAAATGGGAGTTTAAATCCCACTTAACATATGTAGCTCAGATTGGGACTAAGATGATAAATCTAGCTAAGTGAAGACAGAAATACTTACACACAGAATGGTTCATAACCTTCTTGTAGACCACAACATGTAAAATATTTTAATGTGTTCACATCCTGAAATTTCAACAGAAAGCAAAAATTATCATCTATAAAAGAGGTCATTTTAAGGACTAACATATGGTTCAATTTTATTTCAATAATTCGCTTGCACATAGAGGTCTTTTAGCAGTGAGAGGAAACAGAAGGACTCAGAGAAAACCCACGAGGTTGGACAGGCGACCCTACTCCTTGTCAAATACAAGTATATTTTTTTTCAAAATAAATACAATTCATCTTTGCATCTGCAAGAAAAGTAAATTTAGCCAGTTTCGTTATTCATTCTATGACATCTTTGTTAGAATGAACTGCATTCTCAATCTGATTACAACACAGATCCTATTTCGTTTTGTTTTTATAGTTCAAAATTTTGTTTTACTAGTCTTTACTACACTAGGATCTGGAAGAGTTGTTATCATTGATGTGTTCTGAATGACGTCAGGGATTAGCCAATGAAACGATCTGTTACAGCGATCTTTAGCTGTGTTTTGCAAAGAACTGTGGATAATCCACTAGTAACATCAATGCTGATTGGTTAATCAAATGTCTGACGTCATAGGGTCAAAAGCCGCTCGTATGACCTCTGACGCGACCTATCGCTACAACCGAAAGTATAAAAAATGAAACGAAATATAGATCTGTATTTCAATCAGATTGCTGTATTCTTTGTTTTTAAAGATGATATCGCTAAGTGTACATACCTGTCCAAAATTAAACTTTCCTTGTTGATGAGCTCCCATAGTCATGGCTGGTACATAACCTAAAAATATAATCATATTCAACGGTTAAAGTACAAAGTTAAAGAATGAAAATATAATTAAATTTTATGTTCTTGGCTGAAAATATAATTATATTCAAAATTATGGGCTAAAAATATAATGATATTCAAAGTTATAGACTGAAAATATCATTCTATTCAAAGTTATAGGCGGGGAAAATATAATTATAGACAAGTTATAGGATGGTGTAGAACCATGTCCATTGTCCAGGTAAATATTTCCCTAATACTTAGTACACTGAATGGCATAATCTTGCAGATTAGTAAGATATTAAACCTCATTTCATTTTCATTTCTCCTTTGGGACATCAATATAGCTTGATTTGTCATACGGTTGTGTGTGCGTGAAATTTCCTTATTTAAAGTCTGCTTCCACTGAAGTGATATTGCTGACAAGAATTGCTTGAGTAAAGGGGGTTAGCTATACTATTCAAAAAAAGTAGGGGATATTTGATTTTTAAGTGTTATTAAAGTCACCTAATGAAACTGACGAAGAAACAAATGACAAAATGAAATGAAGTTCACATTCTTCGATTTATTCCAAATGATCGTTAGACTAAGTAAGGCACAGACTGACCATTATAAGGGTAAAATGATACCCGGGGTCAAACAGCAAAGTTACCACAGCATCACAACCAAGTCAGTAACGGGTAAATCCTCCTCTGTTTGCCAAACAAGCATTGATCCGACGTGGCATACTCCTAATGAGACGTCTAAGGTCATTTTGGTCCAGATTGTCCCATTCCTGTTGCAACGCAGCAGCAAGTTCTTGGACATTGGCAGGACGTTGTTGACGTTGACGTAACCTCTGTCCAAGCATGTCCCAGACATGCTCGATGGGGGAGAGGTCGGGACTCAGTGCTGGCCAAGGTAATGTGGTGATGTTCTGTTGTTGGAGGTAACCTGTAACGATCCTGGCCCTGTGACATCTTGCGTTGTCATCCTGGAAGATGAAACGGCGGCCATGACGTCGTGCGAACGGCACAACATGGACTGCCAAGATGTTGTCCCGGTAGTACTGGCCTGTAACACGCCCTGCAACAACATGTAAAGCCGTTCTTCCAGCAACAGTGATGCCTCCCCACACCATAACAGAACCACCCCCAAATCGATCATGTCTGATGACGTTAACGTCTTGGAAGCGCTCGTTTCGACGACGCCACACCCTCCTACGTCTGTCCAAAAAATCAACAGTGAACCTTGACTCATCTGAAAACATCACATTGCTCCAGCGTCGATTATCCCAGTGTTGACGATCCCTACACCAACGACATCTTGCCTGAATGTGATGATCTCTCAAACAAGGGATCACGCGAGGACGTCGGGCGCGAAGGTGACCCCTATGCAGTCGATTCCGAATCGTCTGGCCACTCACTCTCACACCAGTGTCTGTTTGAAGACGAGCGCTGATCTGATTTGCTGTGATGACACGATTTCTCAAGGCCAAGGTACGGATAAATCGATCCTGGGCTTGAGTTGTCGCCCTTGGTCGACCTGAGCGTGGTCTGTCCTGTACAGATTGTGTATCACGGTATCTGGACCATAGCCTGCTTATGACAGACTGAGAAACATTCATCGTCCGCGCCACAACCGCCTGTGTTGTGCCGATCTGTAGCATGCCAAGGGCAAGTAACCTTTCATTTTGGGTAAGCCGACGCATATCAAAATTTGTTTTCTGGTCACTAAAACAATTAAACTGATGTTTCCACCCTGGAATTCAATGCCACAATGACAGTAACATTCAAAGTCAGAGTCGTGCAAATCTTGGGTTGGACCCCCATGATGATCCCAAGCATCACCTGCATTCCATGCGGTAGCTATTGGTGCGTTTGGGCGTCACATGTAACTGGAAATGTTTCTTCTGTTAGGTTCTATAGTGACTTTTTTCGTAGTCATTTGCATATTTTAGTATTATGCCCCCAAAATCAAATATCCCCTACTTTTTTTGAATAGTATATAATGCTGAGTTTAATCTGTGGATTAGACAACATGTTATAGTTTAAACCATTTATGTCAAGACTATACTCTACCTTCTGAAGGTTCGATGTCCCTGAAAGCGATTTCTTGTCCTAAAGAATCCATCATTAATTCACCATTCAATGAGAAAGCTGGAAATAAAAAAGTATCATTACTTAGAATAGTAGACTGACTGAAACCGAAATAGCTATACGATTTTCCTAATGAATTTAACATACCCTGTCCAATCCCATGGGTCTTCCACGATATCAACACCCACTCGACACCCACTATATGTCATTTCAGGACTAATATATGGTACAAATTTACTTCAATAATTCGCGTGCTTGTAGGGGTCTTCAGCAGTTGGAGGAAACCAGGGGGCCCGGATGAAAACCTAGGAGGTTGAGCAGGCGACCCTACTCCTTGTCCAGTACAAACTTGGGATCAAAGTCATGCCACATTAGACCACTGGACCACCCAGCCCTCCTGAAGTACAAACTTCACGTTTGCTTCAGAAAACATAACAAGAAACAAAATAATAAGCATCCCCTTCCCGACTTGTTGAAATATAAACTATGTTCAGTAAACAAAGATATTAAACGTGGGGGGTTGGGTGGCTGAATGGTTAGCACGTGCTCGTTCTATCATAAGCTCTGTTTATTGTGGGGATGGTCTGATGTGTGTCCTTTAGATCATCAGGTCTGTCATTAAGTGGGGGATGGCCGAATGGTTAGCACATGCGTGTTCTATCATAAGTTCTGTCATTGAGACAAATGGTATGGTTTTGATTCCACGGTTGTACGTGACAAGGAGAAGGGTCACCTGTCTAACCTCGTGGGTTTTCTCCGGTTCCTCCTGTTTCCTCTCACTGCTAAAGACCCCTATGCGCAAGCGAATTATTGAAAATTGAACCATGTATTAGTCCCGAAATGACCTGGTTTGTGTCAAGACGTTAAACCCCATTTCTCTCTCTCTATATTAAACTTATCACATAAGAAAAATTGATTGACATATTTTGTACTTACAGATGGTCTTGTCATGAAGATCTAACAAACAACCAATCACATCTCCTGTCTGCCATCTTTTACCATACGGATCTGATCCATGGTTCCATTTCCTCGCCTGAAAACAGAAGCAAAATCATTCCAGGCAAACTGTTCACCCAATGTAGAAAAGAGAACGGTAGCCATGGTGGCTCAGTGAGTAAGACACTAGCTCATTAACCTGGGCGACCTTCGGCTGCAAGGATTCTCATACTATAGTTCAACCTGTGGTCATAACCAGCCATACCATGCGATACAGCATGGTCGGGATAGTTCAGGCTGTAATCGCAACCATAGTCTACATCCAAAGGTTGCCCAGGAGGTCCTGTGTTCAATTCCATTGTTGGCCAAGAAAGTTCTTCAGGATTTTTCAGCGCCGTTTCCTCTTGTCAGTGGTAAAAAAGAGTGTCTGGCAAGGATCAGCATCTAGTCATTGGGAAGGGACAAAAATACAAGGTCCTCTGTACTTATTGGCGTTTACATAAAAGAACCCTTGGCAGTTGAAATTCGACAAAGAATAGAAGGGTAACCCTTCCCCTGGTAGCATACCACCATATGCTCCACACAAGTCTCGCTATCCGGCATTACACTGGTTGACCCAGAAGTCATTGGTCAAATGAGCCTTTAGCAGAGGCTAGTGTGGACTGCAAGGGAGGACAACCCTGTTTGGTAGATTGGCATACCGCATGGCATATGTCCGTATTCATTAGCCTGGTTTATGCAGAAAAGTAGGAAGTTCAACCTCATTTTATTTCAATCATGAAATAGGTAAAACTCACCAAATATCCATCAAATACATAGGATTTCCCATCCATTCCTAGTTCATCACCAGATTCTGCTGATTTCTTGGCCCAACCAATCTTCATATAACCTGTTGTTAGTACCTCCATTTCATAATACCTACCAAATTACAATCACCAGTATTAGATCGGTCCATGATCAAGATTTAGACTAATTGCTAAGCATAATCTTCAAGAAGCAGAATTTTTCGTTCAAACTAAAAATTTCTACTTAAAGTTCTTTTTCTGGGCATGTGCAGAGCTTCAATCATCATAATTTCAAAACAATTTAAGATATGACCTTTTTTAAAACTTCACAACTCACTGACTGACATTGTTAAACATTCAAAGACTGGCACATTTCTTACCATTTTCCGGATGAAACAGCATAGGTTAATTCAGCTCTGAAAGTTCGAGTCTGGATTACTTTTTCTTGTGATTCTCTAATTAAAGCTGTAATATTGAACAGGGATTGTAAACAAATAATAATAACATTTAAAATACAGATATGACGTCATCTTTTGATGTTGGCGTACCATTATTTCAAATAATGGTACGGGCAATGTGCCAAGCGTACATTATTTATACTAGTTAAAATTTTGGACCCATGTGACGAATGTCATTGCAAAGGACGTGTGAGTGTCTGTATTTTAAGTTGTTTAATGGTCTCAAGCTTAAGACATTGCGTAATATATTGAAACAACAACTCGTGATTAACTTCACTCATGTTGTTTCAATATATTACGCAATGTCTTGCTCTCGACCATTAAACCACACTTAATCAAAGCTGTCACATTGAAAATGATCATAAACAAATAATAATAAAGTTTTATGTCAACAATCAATCCATTCAAATAACATACAAAATGCTCTGATTAAATTGAAAGATGTTAACTTGTATGATCTATAATATTAATAAAATCCGAAAACATTATAGACACCTTACAGAAATCAAATTCTGTAGACAAAAGGTTATTAAGCTGTGCTAAGTTTCTATTAGACTGTAACGGTGTGCTAAGTTTCTATTAGACTGTAACAGTGTGCTAAGTTTCTATTAGACTGTAACGGTGTGCTAAGTTTCTATTAGACTGTTACAGTGTGCTAAGTTTCTATTAGACTGTAATGGTGTGCTAAGTTTCTATTGGACTGTAATGGTGTGCTAAGTTCCTATTAGACTGTCATGGGGTGTAAGTTTCTATTAGATGGTGTGTAAAGTGATCTAAGGTGGTATTAGATTGTTAAAGTGCACAATGGTGAACTATCATGGTGAGGTATGGTGTGCTAAAGTGTCTTAACGGTGTGCTAATGTGACTGAAAGCTCTAAAGGTTCATTCATACTACATCAGTATACGTAACTGTAAATACGTGCGTGAATACGTACTGCTATACTTTAGTCATTTTTAGAGAAAGGGTTGAAATAGAATTCAACACATATTGCGCACAAAAACAACTGCGTCCGTTAACCCGGATTGATTGCTCCCAGAGCGTATTTTTGTAAAGTGCGTCCGGCATTTCGGCTAGTGAGCCGAGCTTTAGCCAATCAGTGAGTACTTTCCCCTGATTACATCATCTCCCCAAATAGAAACTCAATCTCTGACAGACAATTCAGTCTTGAAAGCCGGACATTTTCGCGTTTTCTATTTGAAGGGCAAAACGCAGATACGGATGCGGGTGCGGATACGGATACGTTTATGGATACGGATGTAGTATGAACCGAGCTTTATTGTTAAGCTGATAGTAAATGTGTTAAGTGTAGGGGTGAGGGGTGTAAAGCGATAGTAAATGTCTTAAGCTGATAGTAAATGTGGTAAGTGTAAGGTGTGAGGGGTGTTAAGCTGATAGTAAATGTGTTAAGTGTGGTGGGGGAGGGGTGTTAAGCTGGTAGTAAATGAGGTAAGTGTGGGTGTTACGCCGACAGTAAATGTGATAAGTGGGAGTGAGGGGTGTTAAGCTGATAGTAAGTGTGTGTGTGGGCGGGGGGGGGGGGGGGGTGTTAGGTTGATAGTAACTGTGTGTGTGTGGGAGGGGGGAGTGTTAGGTTGATAGTAACTGTGTTAAGGTTGATTGTAAGTGTGCTAGCATGTTAGTATCAAGCCAAAAAACAAACCTGTCATACCACTTTCTCCTGTTTCACTTGTTGGTGCCTCTAGAGCGTAACCATAGGCTATCAATGTCTTTACTGTATCACTCGTTGTGTTCCTGGATGAGAAAAAAACAGGGAATTTCAACAGAATTCATACGACTGGCCCCCGGATCCATTCACTTGATTTAATATTTGCTGTTTATTTCTCAAATGTGTGTGCAGTTTGTCTTGTGAGCAGATTTGTCTTATGGGTCTTGTTTTGCCTGGAGTGCAGTTCTCCTACACTTACTACTATATAAAAGTATTTCAATAAATAGTAACCATATATATGGAAAGGTCACCACTCTGAGAGCAGGCTCATCAAAACAATATAAAAGTATATTAAAAACACTTATACGGATATACTACTTCTGAATTTATTAACATAATGATATCTGTATATGTATCGAAACGTAGCATGTTAATAAATTCAGAAGTAGTATATCCGTATAAGTGTTTTTAATTTGTGAAATCTACCTCTATATGTCTTATAAGAATTAATATAAGAGTATTTCAATAACCATTTTGTTATCTGGGTAATATCTAGTAACCATATATATGGATAGGTGACCACTCTCGTATCTGAGAGAAGGCTCGTCGGAACAATATTCATATTGGGTGGGCTGCCAGCATAGCGAGCCAAAATGGATTCACGAGGGCTTATGCTTGAGAAAATTTTTAAACTAAGGTAAGAAATACTTGCAAAGTATTGGAGGTGATGAGCTTGCAAAGAAAAGAGCATCAGTGGTTATATTTATGTCTATTTGCAGATACAGCGTTGAGCACTGTTCACAGAAGGGGGAATTTGACGCAGGTTGTGCCTGTTCTAAAATCCGTTCCATAACATTCTTATATATATAAAAAAAAAAACATTCTTGTTTTAATCGTTTCAAATATTTGTGATCAAAAGTTTATTCTTGTTTAATTCATTTCAAATACCTGTTGGCTTTTTTAATAGATTCATCCACTTTGTTGTAGGGTACAAGATGTGGACTTCTTTTCTGAATTGGATCCTTAAAATAAAATGGCAAGATGTTAAAGATCCATGACAATTTGAAATAGAAATAAGTGTATGTCAGGTTAAAATAGCAAACTACATAGCCCATCTTCATTTACCCTGCTGGTACAGAAAAATAGTATGTTAAACCTAATTCAAATAAAACCCCA
Source organism: Patella vulgata (assembly GCF_932274485.2). Lineage (NCBI taxonomy): Eukaryota > Metazoa > Mollusca > Gastropoda > Patellidae > Patella > Patella vulgata. Next base: position 12,307,525 of record NC_065883.2, read on the forward strand.
TCAAAGAACAACCTGGTCATCAAATATACAACTTGCTATTCAAGAACAAATCTCATATCGTGTAGTGATAGAGCTTTCTCTGTAGCAGCACCAGTCCTTTGGAACGACCTACCTCAATACGTGATTAAATATTGTATCTTTATGTAAATATTGATTGCAAAAAAATGGTAAGAAAAAAACATTATACATGAAAAAAGAAGGAACTATTCTAGAATTCAAAAAGAAACTCAAGATTCATCTCTTTTACTTTAATATAACATAAATTTCTGTGACCGACAACTCAACGCCATTGAGCAGTTTAATGGCTAATAGGAGCTATATAAATACATTATTATTTAACAGATTTAAAACTCACCTCACATAAACCGTAAGTCCATCCATGTTTAATTCTGTCTCTAGCCCAGACATTGTGTGTATTTTCAGCTAATAGGTTAACCAATTCCTCCATTTTATCGGTTAACGTAACCACAGATAAATCTAACGGTGTTGGTTTATAACCATTACCTTGTAAATAGCTAAAAATAAAACAGATAAAATTCTAAGATAAAAAGATAGAAATTGGGTTTAATGTCCACTTGACACAAACTAGGTCATTTCAGGACTAACATATGGTACAATTTTATTTCAATAATTTGCTTGCGAGTAGTGGACTTTAGCAGTGAGAGAAAAAACATATCGGCTATGATGAAATTCTAGTGTCAAGGTTGCGAAGTCCCACGCATCCATAATTTTGACAAGGAATACGGTCGCCTGTCCAACTTCGTGGCTTTTGTCCAGATCCTCTGGTTTCAAAAAACGGAAATAAAATTGTACCCTGTGTTGGTCTCCCCTTAATTTTTAAACTTTCATGGTTTTCAGTATTGGATATGCTAGGTTCCCAATATCACAATTCGTGCTGCGATTGAAATCATGGTTTTAATTGCGGAGTAATTGTGGTGATCCTATCAGATTTTATCATATATTGAGGTCAGTCTTAGCAATAGTGTTGATCATATCGAAACGTATCCGAACGTATTTTGCCGTAGCAGATCGTGGACTCAATAAGGACAATCCTATCGCAACACGTCGCACAACAGTGGGAACTTGGCATAACAGTCAACAAGTCACTTTAACAGTTGTTTGGTGCTGAAAGGATTCATCCCACTACAATCTCTGATTGTATATAGATGTTTGTCTTTGTTCCATATTTCGTATATATATATCTTCATTGCACTATGGTTGTCATTCTTTGCTTGATAAAGACGAGAGAACCCTCGTTGAAACGTCACCAGAAATAAACCCTTCAAGTAACTTGTGTAAGACACTGGCTCGCTAGCCTGGAGGTCGGGTGTGCGATCCCTGCATTGGCCGAGAAAGTTCATCGAGATTTTCTGCCGTGGTTCCCCCTTGTCAGTAATGCAGGACGGAAGGCCTGACAAGGACAGCTGTCTAGTCCTTTGGATGAGACGAAAAACCGAGGTCCCGTTTATACATTAGAATGCACGTAAAAGATCCCTTGGCAGTTGGAATTCGATATAAGAGTAGGCGATAGTGCCGCTGCACGGGCAAAATTTCCCTCTTAGCACACTGTATGGCATATGCCCGTCTTCATTAGCCCAGCATAGGAACAGAACAGTAGGACGTTAAACCCCATTTCATTACATTTCAAGTAACTTGTATTCCATATAAGTGTGTCATGTGTTAAGTCAGTTTAAAAACTGTTGATTAGAGAGTGATTATAAGTGACTTACTTGTTAGCTAGTTTAACTGTTTTCATCCTGTTATTCTGTTGTTGTTGATGATCAATGGTTATATGATATCCTAGTGCTAATAATGTCCTGTAAATAAAAATATACCAATACATAATAAATTTCCACAAGAATAGGTCTATGGCCGAATTCACAAAACATTCTCGGACTTAAGTTAAGAATTTACTCAACTTCCAATCACTGATTATGAGAAATATTTTTGATCCGGAAACACAAAACTTTGCACATAGTTTCTTATTGATGTATTTGATACATTAAAACAACAAAAGTTTTATAAAGGGCTATATTCTAGTTAAAATAAGGCAAACAGTTTGGAGTAAATTCTCAACTTAGTCTGAGAATGCTTTGAGAACTCGGGGGCCAGATAAATGCTATTTTGAACACATGGTTATATACATATACCATTACATAATAATAAGCTTGACTTGTAAAAATCGCCTCAAGAATAGGTTGGATAATGGTTATTTTGGATACAGACAAACTAAATATATTTTATAAAATTCACATATTATATTACAACAGATAGATGTAGATAATGATGACTTTTTATTAAATGTTCTAGACACTTGTTCTTTGTTCATGCCAATCTTACCTGAGAGTTTCAAAGGCTACTGTAACAACATATTTTTTCTCAGACATAGGTAGACGTTCAAAAGCTGTTAGTGATGGATTTTTCTTGTTTTTTGGATCACGTTCCTGTTAGGAAATACAGATATAAATATGACTTTTGTAAAGTTTTGTTAGTATAACACTTTTAGATGTATATCAGTAATGTATATACCATATCAATATATCACACCTTTAGATGTGTATCATATATCTGTATACCACTTTTAGATGAGTACTATATATAAGTATCACACCTTTAGATGTGTATTGTGTATCAGCATAACACTTTTAGATGTATATCAGTAATGTATATACCATATCAATATATCACACCTTTAGATGTGTATCATATATCTGTATACCACTTTTAGATGAGTACTATATATAAGTATCACGCCTTTAGATGTGTATTGTGTATCAGCATAACACCTTTAGATGTATATCAGTAATGTGTACACCATATCAATATATCAAATGTGTATTGTGTATCAGCATAACACCTTTAGATGTATATCAGTAATGTATATACTATATCAATATATCACACCTTTTAGATGTATATCAGTAATGTATATACCATATCAATATATCACACCTTTAGATGTGTATTAGCATAACACCTTTAGATGAGTACTATATACAAGTATCACACCCGTAGATGTGTACTGTGAATCAGCACAACACCTTTTATATGTATATCAGTAATGTGTACACCATATCAATATATCACACTTTTAGATGTGTATTGTGTACTAGTAATGTGTATATTATATTACACCTGTAAATATATATTGTATCAGTTTATAATACATTGTAATGTTTACAGTGCAATAGTAAAATTTATGATGTATATGATAAAGATCTGTACTCACATCTCCATGGGACCAGCCCTGTTCAATCTTTGACATTGCCCATAACTCATGTAAATTCTCGGCCAACTTATCTCTTACATTTTCAATATAAGCAGGAAGCTGGATCTAAAATAAATGTCAAAATATTAAAAGATATATAACACTATTTGCACTAAATAGTTGGCAAGCTCTATACCATTAAGAGTATGCAAAAGTATTTCCATCATTTTTTCTCGATTGGTGATGTCTCAAATCATGCTTATTTTACAAACAAATAACCCCCTTTATTTTTCAAGATGAAAGATGTTGTAAAACCCTGTGTCTAATCTGATCACCGAGGAGAGTCTGAACTATAGTCTCAATGAAAGAGGTTTAGTCTAATTTGTTTTATAAAACCCAGTGTCTGATCATAGTTATAGATCTTGTGGACCCCTGCTACTGAGGAGAATCCGAACTATAGTCTCAATGGGAGCTACTGAGGAGAATCTGAACTATAGTCTCAATGGGAGACACATATAAATACAATCTAAAAATGTTGGTTTCTCCATAACTAAATTGGGATGTATAATGATAACATTTAAAATACAGATGTTATGTCATCCTTTGATGTTGGCCTATCATTATTTCAAATAATGGTATGTGCAATATGCCAAGCGCACATTTTTTATACAAGTTAAATTTTGGACCTGTGCGACATATTTCATTGCAAAGGACGTGTGAGTGTCTGTATTTTAAGTTGTTTAATGGTCTCGAGTTTAAGACATTGCGTAATATATTGAAACAACAACTCATGACTACGTCACTTGTTTTGTTTGGTGCAATGTCTATTTTCTGTCTTGTCAGCAAGTTTATCTTGTAGATTTTTGTTTTACGTGTAGTGCGGTCCTCCTGCACTTACTATTAACCCTTTCACTGCATATACCCGGTAGTACCGGGTATTATAAAATGTCGGTAAAATGCGCGTACCGGGTATTACCGTGTACTCAGTAAAGCCCAAGCTAAAATTAGTACCGTAACTGCAAGTGCCATCTATTGTATTTTCTATACACTAGAACATATTTTCACGTGTTTCAAAGCGGCAAACCGTAAAATGGTGGAGTGCATAGTGACAACGTAGACGATGCACTCTCGACGAAGTCGTGAATGACGTCTTGCTGCCCAACACGTGGACAATTTCGAGGCGGGTGATACACATAATTCGTTTCCAGTTACTTGATAATGATAGTAGTCAGGACAGTGATTGGTATTATGAAGTGTGTGATTTATTGCGCGACGTTCCGCCCATGGCTAGCTATGTCTCTCGTGCATGATGAACAAGCCCAATGTGAACACGATAGCCCTGTGTCTGCAGTAGATTCTGACAATAATTCTGATGTTGATAATAATGCTGGCCTGCTGGATCGTAAAAGACGTAGGCAATTCCTGAGTCCCGAACGTGTCGATCTATTGACTGACTATCTTGAAAATGATATGGGACTTGGGGATGAAAGTGAAAGTGAAAGTAAAAACAAGGTATTGCAATCCGCACGTGGTCATGGCAGCAGGAGACGTGATGCGCGTGTTCGTGACGGCATTGCTCATGGCTGCTATTGATATTTTTGTTCATTTTATATATCTTTATCAAAATCCAGTGAAAAAAACAATATCTTTTAAGTATTTCATGGAGAAAAATTCGTTTTCGTGTTAGCTTTAGTGAGAAATGAGAAATCCAAAATGGCCGCCATGACGTCACGTGACTACATTATTATGCAAATTTCCAAAATTCTATTTTTTCCTCTTAGCCCAACCTCATGCCCACCCCAACAGACAAAAAGATCTTTCATAAAAGCTTGGCGTTCAGTTCCAACCTCCCTTTTTTCCTCAAAAAAGGGTCTAGCACAGGCAGTGGATTTACGTCTAGCATTGAAAGGGTTAATGTCTCGCTCTTGACCATTAAACCACACTTAATGGATAATAACAGTTACTGAGTAGTTAAAATCTATATACACATTTTAACCTCTTTAATACATGGGGCTCACACAGTCAGCACAATAGATAAACACTCCATGGGCTCCATTCTATTGTTTCGATCCCTGGTGTGAGCATAGGGGCACATTCTCAACCTTCTTTCCTTCCACAGGAAAGACCCCTGCGCACGCGCTGAGATGATGAAAATGAAAAATAAGACTAGTCTGGGATATCACCTTTGGTGGAAGCAGACGTTACACACTAAGAACAACAACAACCCATTGTATTATCACAATAGAAAGGGGAAAAAGATGCTGACCATAGCAATCAGTAGTGAATAATTATTGAACAGTTATTATGTTGGACCCAGTCACCGGGCAATCACACACTACAAACTTTCCTAGAGACTTTGTTACCGATGCGCTTTCTATAACTAGAATAGCTAAGTTATAACAGAACCCAATTTCTATAGGAAAACAATCACAGGTTTTATTCTAAAGGCACAACGTTTCGACAAGTATGTTCTTATCGTTATCAAGCACAATGACATTTAGTAAACTTGAGTTGACATTATAAGAGTTGTTAATATGTAAAAGGAATATGTTACCAAATCTTCCCTGGTTTATTGGAAGATCCACATTTGGCAGTTTTCCAGATAAATTATCCTACAACTTACCCTTCCTGTTGCAACTGGATTAGGAACAAATGGCACGTAATCAAATATTTCTGTAGGTCCACTGATAATACATTTCTTCATATCACCAAAATAAAAACATGACTGAATGACTAGTTTTTCTTTTGGCATCAGACATTCGATGATTGGTGAATGTTCTTCTGGTGGACCGTATTTTAATCTGCCATGTTCTCCTCCAAGTACATAACGACAACTGAAACGAAAAGAACCAGAATGTAAAATATAGTCTACGGATACAACAAATATGTTATCTATGATGATAAAATGAAATGAAAAGGGGTGTAACGTCCTTTCCTGCACCGATCCAGCTAATAAAGATAGGCATACACCATGCATTGTACACAGGATCTCTTTTTCAGCCCATCCAAATAACTAATCGCTGTTCCTTGCCATGCCCTCTGTCCATGTTCAGATCTATTTACCAAGGCCACCTGCAGATTTCAAGGACACGAGATGTAAACAGGGTTAGGGCACATGACTGTTGTCGAGGATTGTGGGTTAGTTTTAAAAATTGGGCTAGGTTTTGGGTTAGGGTTAGTGCTAGCCCCGTTTATATCTCGTGACCTTGAGGAAATCTGCAGGTGGCCTTGGTAAATAGATCTAACCTTCCGTCCAGCAGAAAAGGAAATCACAATGGAAAATCCTGAGATACCATCAAGGCCATGTGACCTACCACCTTACTCACTGAGTCACTGCAGCTCCTCATGATGATGAAGGAGAATGAGATAATTTGAAGGATTATGAAAGAGCTCTTAAAACCTCTATTCTACCTTTTTGAACTCATTAAATCAAACCAGACAGTCATCCACAACATCTTTCTCTGGAGCATTGATCTAGTCATAAGTTATTGAGTTATGCTATTAAGGTTGTGGAATATTCAACAAATTTATTTTCAGTTACCTGACAGATGCCGACATGCTTACAACAGGAAAGAACATTCCACTGAGATTGAAATCTTTAAAGAATCCTCGAATCTTGACACCATTGAGTGAGAATGTAATTTGTGGAACAGTGAGATCTAACGTACAACCAATTACATCACCTTTCTGTAATGGCTGACTAGCTGAACGAACATGCTTTAGCTTACCACCTGAAAAAACACGAAAAAAAATTATAAAGCAACTAAAAAACACATGTATTAAAGGAAAGAATGGAATGGAATGGAGTCTAATGTAAGTTATTACATGGAAGAATTTTGCCAGGGCAGCAACATTTTCACCTATTCTTCTTCGGATTTCAACTGCCAAAGGTTCTTTCATGTAAACACCAATGTGTCCAAATAGGCACACTTTCTGTATCAGACCCAGGGATGCAATGCTTGTATAATGAGAATTAGGCTTGAAAATTCTAAAAAGTTATTTTCAACTTCTGCCAGGAGTGGTACCTAGGTCATTTTAGTTGACAGGCCAGTGACCTATGGTTCGACGACTGTGACACCCTGGACGGACAGAATGCAAGTTAGATATGCAATAATTACTAAAGACTGTTTGCCTTAAAACAGGCAGAAAAACCTTTTGTAGTAAAGGGGTAGATAATGATCAGACAAATTAGATTCATAGGTACAAAGATATCTCAAAAAATATTTCAAATTATACATCTACATAAATTACACAAAAAGTATGTCAAATTATACATCTACATAAATTATCTACAAAAATATCTCAAAAAGTATGTCAAATTATACATCTACATAAATTATCTTTATGTCTGCATATATTCTGTAAAAAAAAATAACTGTGTTCCTAGTAATAATAATATGTTCATTTATATAATGGCAAATCCACAAAACGTGCTCATAGCGCATACCAAAACTATATTCAAAAGTTCAGAGGCTCTAAGATTTTTTGTCAGTTTTTAATCGCGATTTGAAGATTGACAAAGAAGTCACTAAACAAAGTTCAACTGGGAGTAAACTCCATCTTTCCTACACTGCCCTACACAGTTTTTCTATGGGATCATTAAATTTTAATATCTTTTCATCTATTTTTTTTCAATTATGTATTTACCTAATCTTTGAATGTTTTTTTAGTATTTTATGTATTTACCTGTCCATAGATTTTGTCCATCAAAGGCGTATGAATACAGTTCATCTCCCAGACTATTACCACCCCATTTTTCTCCTCCACCAGGATAGGGTATGAAGCCATCTGTGTTTGCCCAACCCATTCTTAACAATGGAGGCAAGTGAGTGGCATATTCGTAGTTAATGACAACAATTTCAAAATACCATTTTTTATACATAGCTGATCCTTCACACAATCCAACACACAGATTCGGTCGGATACTGAAACAAAAAACACATTCAAGAAATTTTATCATTTGAACAGCGAGTTTAATTGCAACTAGGGCTTAGATTTCAATAAGATTGACTAGTCTTGACTGACTGGCTGTGAAAATGACCAGCTAAAGAACTATACTATTAAAACACAATAAATGCAGTTAAATTTATAGGTTTTATGTGTAAAAACACTTGTTAAAAATGTTGACATGAGCAAAATATATTAGATTTATGCCAACATAACTGGTGAATGGGTAGTTGTACGAGCACTTTGCCAACTGGACATTAATTATAGAAAATAGCAGTCATGTGATGCTTTCATAGAAATGTACGTGTGTCATAGTATAATCTGTATTTTAAGTTGCTAAAATGTTCCAGCGAGAAGCTGCATAAAATATACTGTTACAGCATTTGGTCTCTCTTAATCAGATGGATAAAATCTTTTGATGAGCCTCTATACAGTCTGAATGAATCCAATTTGGGAGATAAAATACCATTAATTAAATCTAATATAATCAAATTCAATACATTTTGAGAAATATTATATATTTTAAAATGAAATAAAGTATCCCTCTTGATTCTCACCTTGTGACGTGATCAACAAGTTTAGTCTGTAGTAAGAGATCGCGTCCAGGTAATAAATTGTCACAGATTAGATTCTGATTGGTTCTAACAGCTACTCCACTACCAACACACAGAGATCGTAATACATCTAATACCTGAAAAATCACAGGTACAATTATAATAAGAGTTTAGGATTTGCAAAATGTGGCACTGATCTTCTGGGACGATTTCTGAATCTTTTCTTCAATTTTCCCAACACTAATTGTCAACGAAGACAAATTCAATCATGAATTTTAAAGCCTTACAATTGTATTAGGTCAATTAGATGAATTTATATAAGCTTGGGCTTTTTTTCAGATCCCAGAAAGTGTACTTTTATAATATGTAAATATTTATTGAATAAAATTTTTAATCTAAAAGCTTTTGGAAAGGAGACCACAATGATCAAAAGCGAATTATCATTACATAGGGCCTGATAACCATAGAGATCAGTAACGGAGGCGTTACGTGAACATCAGCCATCAAATTAACAGACGTGTGTGAACAATATTCCTCCTGTCTCAAACAGTATATGATTACTCTGCCCAGGAAGCTGGTAATCATAGAGACCAGTAACAGAGTGGTTAGGTGAAGGTCAGCCTGTCTCAAACAGTTCAGGAGTAAAAGATCTGACGGAACATGACAAGAGATTGTGAGATTTCCCCCACTTACTTTATGATCCCGTCCATGTTTGTCTATAAGTGATATAATGGTGATGATATGTTTCTCTTTGATCATATTCAAAGCTTCAGGACTGTCAATCAAAACACAATGCAGGACGTCTAATACACCTGTTCATAAAATATAAAATATTCATTTAACAACCTGCACATGAAATGAAATGAGAGAGAGAGAGAAATGGGGTTTAACGTCCACTCGACGACACAAACTAGGTCATTTCGGGACTAACATATGGTTTAATTTTTATTTCAATAATTTGCTTGCGCGTAGGGGTCTTTAGCTGTGGGAGGAAACCGGAGGACCCGGAGAAAACCCACGAGGTTGGACATACGACCCTACTCCTTGTCATGTACAACCGGCGAATCAAATCCTCGCCAGTTGACTCAATGACAGACCGTATGATTGAAATGAAAAGAGGTTTTATGTCCTATTTTTCTGCACTGAAAGGGCTAACCAAGACTTTAAGGGTTCTTTTACACACATGCCAATATGTATACTGGACCTCAGTTTTTTCATCCCATCCAAACAACTAGACACTGTTCCTTGTCTGACCATCCGTTCAGCACAATGAGAAGGGGAAAACCGTGCCGTAAAATCCAGAGGAAGTTTCTTGGCCATCACTGGGAATGAATTTATTTTTTCTAGTTCTTTATGAACATGTGAATAATTTTTTGTTTCAAATTTCAAAACGGGGAACTCAAATCGACAAGAACTTTTTGTTTTTAAATTCTTTATTTCTATTTTCCAAGAAATAAGTAACAAAATTCAATTTTAGGTAGCCTTGAATATTCTATTTTCACCCATTCAGGAAGGATTTTTCGAAATCATAATTTTCTGACACATCCTACATCGATAAACTCCTAAACTTGTGAAATTTGTAAAATACGAACCTGTGGAAGACTGTTGACTTTCTAGCCTGTAAACCAACCAATCTAATCTGTAGGATTGAGCAAACTGAGAACAGTTGGCACGGTTACCGCGAATCATGGCAGCTGAAAGAAAATGAAATATTTACACTATATTTGAATTTTATCTAGCTGATTTCAGAATGTATTAACCGAGAGAGATATTTGACTTGTAGATTGTTCAAAAGCAATGGCAGACAAATGACTTTTGATTGACCTAAGGACAAAGGTGACTACAAGATACGTTCACAATAAATGTGGGGAGGTATAAAAACAATGGAATACAAAAGGAGAGTTTAACTTCCACTCGACACAAACTAGGTCATTTCAGGAGTAACATATAGTTCAATTTCATTTCAATAATTTGCTTGTACGTCGGGGTCTAGAATACAGTAGAATACACCAGAACTAATCTGTAAGCATGCAAAAAGAAATATGTCCACACTAAATGTGGGCGCATAAAAACAGATACATACAACAATATGTAATATATATAATCTGTATAGGCCTACATGTGTAGACACCTCTGATATTATATTAGGAGTATTATTTAAAACCCTACAAAAAATCATTAATGTCTACTAATTTAATTACTGAATCCAGAAGCTGTATTAACATTTGTTACTCCTGCAAATGTAATCATTCCTCCAATGCCATGTTTTAGACAAACCAAGTTAATGTCAAGGTGACTTGAGATCCAAGTCTTTGTTTTACGCTTCATTAATTGCATTGTGGGAAATAATCACTGTTCATTTTGATTGAGTGGTTTACTAGTTACAGTTAATCAAATACGAATAAATACTAAAATGCATTTATTTTGTATTTGTTTTCATAGGTTCTAAACCCCTACATGCAAATAACCTGAAATCTTAAAGGACTCTAACATGTGTCTTCTTATTCCAAGCTAATTTGAGGGTAGAGTTACACATGCAAAAAGGAATAAATTTTAGTGAATATGATGATTATAATGGATACCTAATAATAAGTAGAGATAACTCGATATGGAATCCCAGCTCTCTCCAGCATCCTCCCCGGCATACTGGGAAAACTGTCTCTGTCCTTTATACTGACTGAATTTATCAATCGTCTCCAGAATCAGAGCAATCATTCCTTCTTCCTGGAACAAATCCTGACGATTTCTTAAAGCTCGTAACTTATTCTGTTTTTCTTCATGTTCTAAAAGGAATGAAAAATTATAACAGCATAAATTAATTAGGAATAAATTGCATTTCAATACATCGTAATTATTAAATTGAGAATTATTTCCCATGAGACACATATATACATAACATGAATATATAATTGATTCCATTTCTACAATCCTAACTTGCATGCTTGCATGCTTGCATGCTTGCATCGACTCAATGAAATGGAAGCAGGTTTAGCATCTGACTTTTCTGCACCAACTGGGCTTATAAAGACAGGCATACACCTTTTAGTATGCTATGAAGGGAATTTTGCCTGGACAATGGTACTACACCCTCTTCTTAATTTACGAATTGCAACCAAACGGCACCTGTCTGTCTCCATTAGTCCAGTTGGTGCTTTAAAAAGTAGGATGTTAAACCATATTTTGATTCCAAGGTCTGAACCAAAACTCAAATCATCCAGAAATACCTAGTGGTGGTGTACTGTTTGTTTTGTGTTTTGAGAACATTTTTGTCCCAGAACCCGTCTGGAAGAGAAAATATTGTACTATTTGTTCTATGTCTTATAGTGCAGTTTCTTTAGAATAGGAAATATTTTAGTGTTTCTACAAGAGGACATATTTATCTACCTTCGTCTTCACCAGGCTGTGCAAAATAATCGATCAGATCTTCAAGGCACTTTATAACTTCTGATAAACTGATTCTACCCCAAGCATGACTGTTTCTTCCTTCTGTTTTTAATGCGTCTAGAGCTCTACAATAACAAAATCATTAATAATTTAATCTAGAATAAAACCAAAACAAGTCAACAATGAGGTGGATGTCACCAATTGCACAAGTCCCCCCCCTTAAATAGATGACAATTATATTAATTCATTAATTATTTGCAAAACTTATCTTTTTATAAAGTCTAGGCCAAAAACTGCATTATCAAGCTTCTTGCAGAAAATGATCATTATGAAACTTAGTCAAGGTTTTGATGTAATGAAACTATACCCCCACTTTAAACAATCTCCTCTATTTTTCATAAACCGGTTTCGCTATATACAATTCAAATTTCTTAAAATTAGTTATACCTAATATCAATTTCAAATTTGAAAATATTGCTTTAAAAATTTTAAGGAAAAATAAATCATTTCAGAAATTGAAAAAAAAAACCCAATTGATAATAAAACTATAGCTTACTTGTTAAATTTAGTAAATAATGATTGACACTTCCTGATAACTCGGGCTGATCGTGATTCTTCTTCTTGTGATTTAGCCAACGTTAAACCATCATCCATGTGACCTTCTACTAACATGATGGCCTAAAAAGGGTTGAAGAACAAAAAGAGAGTTTAACAACCACTCAACACATATCTTATTTTATTAATTTGCTTGCAGTTAGGGATCTACAGCAGTTGGATAAAAAAAAAGAAAACACAGGGGGTGCCCGACTGTCAGTTCGAAACGTCCCAATTGATAGAACTGCAATCAAGTGATGCAGAATTCAGGCCTCACGAGAGGGGGTGCAGCTGGTGCAGCTGGTGCTATTGCACAACTAGACTAACCATGTTTACATCTAGAAACATTGACGAAATCTGAAGGTCCTAACCCTAACCCATAATCCATATATGTTGTCATATGTGCAGGACCTTTTCCGATCTAGCCTTCTCCAATATTTAAGGACTGTATACTAGTTCTGTGACTCTGCTGTCTAGGGAGCAGTAGTTTTGGATGGTTTGCGAAAATGAGTTACAAAACTCAATGGGAGCAACATCATTTTTCTTTAATTACTTCTGGGTTTTGCTGCTAACGTGTTAAATTATTAGGCTTCCCACTCATCAGACGGAAAGAAAATTCATGGATGCTTTAATATGAATAATGTCATCAATCTAAGGCCAAGAAATAGAAAAAAACCTTCAAATAAAGTTCACTTACTTTTTTCTCTTCAACACGACCAACTCCACGTTTTTTAGTTTCAAATATTTGATATGATAGCCAGAGGCCTGAATCACAATGTTGAACGAAGGCCATGGAATCGCCATATTTGACGTCAGCTTTCCCCATTCCTTCTACTTCTCGAACCTCTGGCTGTTTCTTGTCATCCTAAAAAAACACAAATTCCTTTAAATCAACTTTGAAAAACAAAAATTCCTTTTAATCAACTTTACAATCTATATATCTTTTAAAAATAGAAATAGCTAAGATTGTTTCAGTGGAATATGAGAGGGAAGCAGAGGGGGACGGGACAATTTGAAATTATTGCTGTAAATTTGATTTCATTTATTTCATATTTTTGGATATTTTAAAAATGTCTTCCTTTCTCACGCATTCATTAGCCATTTATTTCCTTTCTTACATGGTTCAGCTCTATAATATAGTTGAGTCTTTGGGAGCATACTTCAAGGAGTTGACCCACAGGATTCATCAAACCGCTGCATGCCACTGGGTTTAGTGGGTTGTTTGGATTTTGGCCGGTGGGGCCTGATTTTTTTACCGTAATGGTTAACTGGAATATGTAAATTTCTAAAAAATTTCACAGAAGTCTATAAAAGCAGAGAGAGAGAGAGAGAGAGAGAGAGAGAGAGAGAGAGAAATGAGGTATAACATCCACTTGACACAAACTAGCTCATTTCAGGACTAACATATGATCCAATTTTTTATTTCAATAATTCGTTTTTGTGCGTCGGGGTCTGTAGCAGTGGGAGGAAACCGAAGGACCCGGAGAAAACACATGAGGTTGGACAGGCGACTCTACTCCTTGTCACATACAACCTGGGAATCGAAAACCACGCCAGTTGACTCAATGACAGACCTTATGATACAATGCTAACCATTCGGGCATCCCCCCTCCCCCTCCATAAAAACAAATTAGTCTACCTTTGACTGCAGCAATAAGAAAGCTGTACTGACTTCGTCTGCTTTGGCTCTATGTACTGTTACTACGTGATGGTCACCAGTAGTAACAGCTAAATATCGTCCTGATGTTACATGACGGATACGGCATTGTTGTCCCCATCCCATGAATCCACCGGCCCATCTACAAGAAAGAATTTATACATTTTATACATTAGGTTTAATGCTACATGTTTCAATGTCTGCTTGTAAGGCCATTATTTCTTGTGCTGCGTTGAACAGGAGAAAAGTGGACATTCAACCATACTCCTCACAGTGTTTTGATTAGAGATAATCTCACTTATCACTGCTGTAATGGAAGCAAATTTCTGTTCCAAATTATAACAGGTCAATAGTCCGATTAACAACTAATAGCTAACTGCGGAACAATATCATTACACTTTAAACAGATCTCCAAATTGGACCAGATATGTTTGCATAAAGTTATGTCATGACTCACGATTTTATTATGCCCAACTGACCAGTGCATAGCAGAACATTGCAGAAAAACTAATTGTGTGACAGACGAGGCTATCAACAGGGATACAATGTAAACAATAAACAATACTGTTTGGAGACAATACTTTCGCCAATTTTAATACCTTAAATCACTGTCCATAGTTTTAGGGAAGACCCAGATTAAACGAAGGGCTCTGTCATGTTGCTGTACTTGGGATAGATTTGATTGAAGGGAAGAATAGACACACTCTCTCAAAAGCTCAAGTATCAGAAGTCAATCCAGCAATGGCCAGAGAGGGGTTTCTCGGACCATTGCTTCAGGAAATTGACATTCAACTGGAATAAAAATCACATCCAAAAAGGGTATGTTTTTGTTATTCATTTGATTTGATATTTGTTTACTTTTTGCAATGTCTATATTCTGTCTTGTCCACAGGTTTATCTTATCTGGGGTTTTTTTGCATGTAGTGTGATCTTCCTGCGCTTACTATTACAGAATAGATTGGGGTTTAATGTTTCAACAAAACAATACTTTGTCCATTTTGAGACTAACATATGTTATTTCCATGGTTTCTATGGTTACGTGTGCAATATGAAGCAAAAAGATTTGCCCAGATACAGAGATTTCCACTTACTCTTCTTCAAATTCCAACCGTAAAAAAAATGTTTTTTTAACAAGAATGACAATGTGTACATCCAAACAACTGGACACACTATTCATTGTCAGCCCTGTAAGCGCCAACCGGGACAAGTGAGAAATCGCTAGAAAATCACAAAGTTCCTCTCGGTAGACACTGGGACATTCAAGAGTCAGTGCCCTTTTACTTGACTATCTCAGTTTTGGGGTAAGAAGATTTAGTCTTAAATCACTTCAGCCTTAAAGTCTTAAATATCCCAGTACCCTGCTGCTGGTACAAATCAGATATTTTACTCAATTTTAGGGGGGTTAATTTAATACATAATATATTATATCTTACTTGGTTCTGATATGTTCAAGTCTCCATAGTGATCTAGCATGTGAGCAAACGGCACCCGTTTCATACATTACAGCACTGTAATATCAAATAGTCAGTAATTTATCATATTAATAACATTCAATATTTATACATATTTAAAAAGAACAATCCTACGTTATTCTCATAATAAGACAACATTCAAGAATCTGAGTCTAATTTACAAGAGCATCACACTTCCAGTCATACAATGTATAAACACCCTCTTAAAAATAAAATTTTCTTGACATCCCCTCAAAAAACAATAGTGTCAAATTAACAATGCAGGGAAACATGTCATGTGTATTTTCTTCGATAACTGGTCACAAAATGGGTTCTGTCCCGTGGGTTGTTCATTTTAGCAGAAAGAGCCTGCGACTAAATCCTAAATAAATAATTGATACAATCGTCACAGAAAGATTCAAATTTCGTAAGTTGTCAGCGCTAAAGGAATTAAAACTGTGCCTCTGTACAAGGACTTAGAACTGCGCCACTGTACAAGGAATTAGAACTGGTCCACTGTACAAGGAATTATAACTGGTCCACTGTACAAGGAAATAAAATATGTTTCAGTCATTATACCTGTATTCTTGTTCACTTCCTGCTTCTGGTATTGCTAAGCATTCATCCATATGACCCTTGAATAATCTTAATACATCTCCACCAAATACATAACCTGTACAGAGAGAGAGAGAGAGAGAGATAGAGAGAGAAATGGGGTTTAACCTCCACTCGACACAAACTAGGTCATTTCGGGACTAACATATGGTTTAATTTTATTTACATAATTCGCTTGCCCGTAGGGGTCTTTAGCAGAGGGAGGAAACCGGAGGACCCGGAGAAAACCCACGGGGTTGGACAGGCGACCATACTCCTTGCCACGGACAACCGGGGATTCGAAACCACGCCAGTCGACTCAATGACAGACTGTATGATACAGCGCGCACACGCTAACCATTCAGCCATCCAACCCCCCCTGTACAAAGAGAGAGAAACTGGTTGTAACATCCACTTGACACAAACTAGATCATTTCCAGACTAACACACTGTACAATTTTATTTCAATAACTCGCTTGCGTGTAGGATCCTTTAACATAGGACGGAAACCGGAGGACCCGGGAAACCTCACGAAAATCGGGCAGGCGATGAAAACCATTCCACTTGAGATGCTGAATTGATTTTTCACGATTCTTTTTTATGTTTTCTTTGTTGCTTCAGTAAGTAACCTGTCATTCTTAATTATCCATGTCACACATTATCCATAGGTACACAAACATCGTATCGTGACTGCAGTGGCAATACCCAGCACTAACAAGAATCCTACTTACCAACTGTTTTTGTTCGTACAGCACCAGAACACATGGGTACTACAGTCCATAGTGTTTGTTGAAACGATGCTACTATACTATTACTACTGCCAATATGCTGAAAGATAAAAACATGGAATGAAAACTAGAGAACCCAATCGTGGTCAAAAACCGTGATCCCAATAAAAATACTTATTATCTTGTTAATGACATAATAACAAGGTATCTTTTTGTACCTAAAATATGACACAGATCTCCTCAATGTATACTGAGAGTTAGTGTTCAGGGCCCTTATTCACGAAAACTTAAACTAAGTTACAACCAAAATTTTAAGAAATACTGCAACTTCATTGGATATATGCAAATTGATTTTACTGGTCAGCCAATCGAATTGCAGTATTTCTTAAAATTTCGATTGTATCTTAGTTTAAGTTTTCGTGAATAAGGGCCCAGAGCACACAAATATTCTGTTTGAATTCAAGGCTATTCAAAATGAATTTTTACTATTTGTTAATCATTGTTAGTTAAAACGAAGGAAATCAAAGGTTATATACCTTTAAAGGTCAGAGATGTCTGGTCAATTCATTTCTATAGTATGTTAATCATGCTGATTTACATATGCTGATTGAGGTTATGAATTAGTCAGAATATCATAAAGCTAGTATCAAAGTTATTGTAGGCAGTTTATAAGTGACTTTCACAGTAATTTTCAAAAGATATGAATATTAATGATATTAGTGAAATTGGAATATTAGCCTTAAAGATTCTTGTTTGAATCTGATTCCTAATGTTTAATTTAAAACAATTTCAGCGGGAAAGATAGAAATGCAATGATTATTTAAATTCCTCAGGTGAGGTCTGCCATCTTGATTGATCCATGAACAATATTTGTTGTTTTATATGCCTGAGGGGATTCCAGGAAATATATTATACCTGACGATTCACAACTCAATCAATATTTTAATTAAACATTCAAACTCACTAGATATCTTTCTGATGACACACTGACTAGAATAAGGTCATCTCCAACTCTGACCTTTTCACCTTCTGACCTCTGTTTCGATGCTGGATGAATGGTCCACCAGCAAGATTCACCTGTAAAGGTAGAAAGATCGGAATGGGATTTAACATCAGTTCAAAGCACTAGGGCCAGAGTCAGAGTCACTATGATTTTATCCGAAACAAAATAGCGTTCTCATTGGGTTTCTACACAAAACTATAGATCAAGGTCCTACATTTTATCCGAAGCGAATCAGCTGAAGAATCTGCATGTTGACATACACACAGAGGCATGCAAAGATTTGGTGATGCATGGGGCCATCTCCTTTATTGTATGCACCCAAGACTTAGAATAGTGGGAAAGGATAACATTTTAAATATGTAAAGATAGGTTGCCAGGCAATGAAACATATACCTTTAGCAGCTAAGTCATCCAGGCAGTCAACAAGGGTTGTCACATAATTTGTTCTTTTATCGGTAATGAAACATTTACAATACACTCAAATCTGATTAAGAGTAACATCTCATATTTAAGTATTTATCAGAAATCATTAGAATTTGTTTGGCTTCTAGTTCTGCCCCTTACTATACAAAACATTTAATATCATAGATTTAGCGGATGAATTTATCAAAAATCATTGAAAATCAATATATTTGTTCGTCTCAAGCTCTTAAACTCTGTGTATAAATTCAAAGACAACTGAATGATAACTTTGGCCTGTAGAGCATCCACAAGAATTTTCGAAGCAATCAAGGACCATATCTCTGGCATCTTTGTCTCATGACCTTAACTTTAAAGTCAATCGGATGATAAATTTGGTCTCTAGAGCATCCACAAGATTTCGGAAATCGTCGAAATACAATAGGCTTCTTGAACTATAAATTTAAAGTCAACTTTAGCCTCTAGATACTGGAGCAACGGATGAGGGCGATGTCTATATACAACCACATTTCAAGGTGGGCGTATAAAAACAGAGGGTATGGTCCGGAACAGGGTCTAGTAGTTTTGTTTGTTGTTGTGTGTGTAGAAGAACACTTGACAGTTGGAATTCAATGAAGAACCGACCAGATCATGTTCCACTACACAAATGATGCAGCAGTATCTGAGAACCAGAATATTTTTTTACATGGCCTAATATTAAAGCACAAAATTTATATGGTCAAATATCATAGGAAAGATCTATCTAGCCTAGTATCAGATAATAAATTCATATGGTCAAATATCATACAATGGATCTATTTTTCCTTGTATCAGAGAATAAATTTATCGCATTTATGCATGCTAGATGAGTGATAGTGTATAGATTAAATGATATACTAGTAGATATATATGTAATTTATAGTTGATACATGATACATGAGACAACACATCACGGAATCAGATATCAAAACTAATACTGAAATTGGATTTTATTGTGTAGATTTGGCACTCTAAAAAAAATAGCTGTAACAAAGAATAAATTCTGGCAAGTAAATGAGAATGGAACTAAATTTCTTTAAAAAATGAGAAATGGTATTGATGGTCTAAACAGAAATGGTATATATAGTGTTCTTGAATAGAAACAGTATCAGGTGTTCTAGATCGAAATGGTACTTAGTGTTCTAGATAGAAATGGTACCAGGTGTTCTAGATAGAAATGTTATCGGGTGTTCTAGATAGAAATGTTATAAGGTGTTCTAGAAAGAAATGTTATCAGGTGTTCTAGATAGAAATGTTATCAGGTGTTCTAGAAAGAAATGTTATCAGGTGTTCTAGATAGAATGGTATCGGGTGTTCTTGATAGAAATGGTATCAGGTATTCTAGACAGAAATGGTATCAGGTGTTCTAGATAGAAATGGTATCAGGTATTCTAGATAGAAATGGTATCAGGTATTCTAGATAGAATGGTATTGGGTGTTCTTGATAGAATGGTATTGGGTGTTCTTGATAGAATGGTATTAAGCATTCTGGAATTCCCTGTCTTATAACAACATCTGTCACTAGTACTATGGAGTTACTTCTCCTACAAGCTAAAGATAAGCTGGAAAACTGTTTTGGTGTTTTGGTTAGAATATGTTCATAACCTTGATTAACCACATGTTCATAACCTTGATTAACCACCCAAGTATGTTTGCCAAGAACTCTTTCTTTTGTCTTTTTTTATATTCTAGAACATTGTGAAGTATACTACAAGCACTTTAGTTTTGTACATAATAAAGAGACATTCCATCTTCAATATCTGGGAGCCACGGTGGCTCTGTGACTAAGATGTTGACTCGCTAACCTGGAGGTCCTTTTCATTTTCAAAATCTGATTTTGTAAAACTAAATAATTTGTGGGTGACAGATTTGCTTGTTCTACCCAGAACATAACGATAACAGCCAAACAAATATGTCCATTCAAAATTAGTCCCAAAATACAAATAAAATCATAGATCAGAGGGTTTTTTCCTCCTCCATTCTGATGCTATTGCGTATACTCCGAGAACACATATATAATGGCAATTTCTTCTTTCATTTTTAATTTCTTCATAGTTTGCAGTAGATCAATTTAAAATTTTGTAACTAATATTGTATCCTGTTTTGAACATTTATAATAATCGTTAAATCTGCCAGAGAACCTACCTTCAGCTGATTCTTGTAAACCAACATCAAAGGCTAATTTATCATTTGAGGAACTTGTTGAAAGACAGGATAAATACTACAAACAAAAAATACAGTCACATATTAATTCATTCATTCTTTATTAATCTTTAAATTTATTAAAAATGCTGATCGTCATATGCATTTTTCAGACAATATTGAATATTTCAGAGCTTAAGCCATTTAAGGAGGCATTATTCAAGAGGCAAATCTGGCTATTGCAGGTCTTTCTTTAGGCATGAAATGTTATATAATATATTAAACATGCATTATTCGAGAGCTAAATCTACCAATTGCAGGTCTTTCTTTAGGCCTTAAATGTTATATAAATTATTAATTAGACATTTATTAACTTGCCAAGACCATAATTAACTCGTGATGCCCTCGGATCCTTGAGATTTTCAACAGATTTAAATACAATTGACAGTTAATAATTCAATTTAAAAATGGATAATCAAGACTACACTGTTCTTCTAAGGGCAATAACTCGGCTCAGAATGAAGTAATTTGACTGAAATTTTCAACATATTCCCTTCTCATTATTTATTTTTTAACTACTATAGCGAGAACAGCCAGTTCTTTATCTAAATTTTACATTATGCCTCTTTAATGAAGAAAATAAAACCAAAAATAACAACAGTGGATAAATTTCTAACTATGTAACAGTTGATATAAACACTAGCATAAAGGGCATATTATCATGGCCGCCTACGTATTATGAGATCAGAGATGATTTTGTAACAGTTGAGAGAAGATATTATCATGGATGCCAGGGTAGAAAGAGATAAGCAGATGATTTTGTAACAGTTGTTATAAACACTTCCAGATGTGAACAACAACATCACTGTGTATAAAACTCTATAGCTTATTATTATTCTTTATATATATTAATTAATAACTATGTGGTGACTCTTTTTACAGAATCCAAAACCATAAAACATTTTCTTCCTTGAGAATTATGTAGATGTTGTTGTTCTTAGTGCTTAAAGATATATTATATAAGATTTAGATAAAGAGCTAGCCATTCTTGCTATAATAGTTCGAAAATAGATAATGTAAAATTAATAATTTGAAAATTTCATTCAAATTACTCTATTGGGAACGACGATATTAGCATTTGAATGTTTGACAAGACGTGTGCAATAATTTCAACCACCGTACTGGTTGTTCGAAGCTAAGTCTCACTCCTCCATTTTAAATCAAATCAAAATATGACTGAACTGTTCAAATCTATTTAATATTGGAGAAATCTGATGCCATCAAAGTCGATTATGGCCTGGATCAGTTGATTAATGTCTAATTAATAATTTAGTTTACATTTCAGGCCTAAAGAAAGACCTGCAATAGGCGGATTTAGCTCTTGCATAATGTATGTTTAACGTCCGCTGACAAGTTGCCTTTTTTTCATATTCTTAGCGCACAAAGTGCCCGGAGTAAACCCACAAGGTTGAGAAGGTGCCCCTATCTCCAAGCCACATATGCTCACACCAGGGATCGAAACCACTAAAGCAGGCCAGAGGTGACCAACCAGTTAGAGGTCAAAGCGCAGCACTCAAGACCACTAGGCCATCCCAACATTGCTCTTAAATATTGTGTGGGGTTTGTCATCCTATGTGCTGGGATCCAGTTTACGGATGTGTTTGGCATAAATGGGGGCTCTAATCACTACATGATTAATAGGTATTGGGTGGGTGGGGGCGGGGGTATGTATTTTAATTATTGCTGATTTATAATGCTCACTTTGATTAATGTATGTCAAATGTGCGCTAAAAGATGAATCTCATTGTTTTTTAATGCATTACGTACTTTCTTTAAAACTATATCTTCATTGTTTTCAGATTTTTAAAGCAAAATAAATCATCATCTGCAAGACTTGGGGTCAAACTCCAGCCTCTCCTAAAATATTGAATTTTGTCTGACCCTTCCCAATATAAATTATGCAAGTGGGTCCAAACTCTCCCCCTCTTTTGAAATGGTCCGACAACCGCCTCTAAAACATGGAACTAGGTCCAAGTGGTTATGACCCTTCCCATCTAAAATATTGAATAAGGTCCAACCCCTGTTCCCTCCAAAATGTTGAAGTGTGTTTGACCCCACCTCCTCTAAAATTCTGAAGTGAGTACGACCCTTTCCAACTAAAATACTGAAGTAGGTCCATTCACCCCCACACCCAAATACTGAAGTGGGTTCCAAAGCCTCCCCCTTCAAAATCTGTTATTCACATGTGAAAAACAATTTTAGCTAAAGGGCTTCACACATCTTACAATAATGTGATAATTTTTCTGGTGATAATGAACATAGCTTGGCAAATGATTACAAAGAAGCAAAATTATCTCTAACATGGAGCATCCTTAGTTCCCCCCCCCCCCCTCCCTTCTGGCTACAACTACAGCACACATCTAACAACAATATAACTATGTTTCTACTGATAATATAACTTGGCAACAGATAACACAGAGAACAAAAAAGAAACATGCCTACCATATTGCCATGGTAATGACGTAAAAGTACAGCATGACCATATAGTAGTGTTCTGTGACCTGATTGAGCAGTCTGAAAAAGAAAAACAAGAATAAATCAATTAGTTAATATTCTGTTTGTCATAGTAGGTGGCAGATAAATATAAGTATATTATAAATCATAAATAAACGTTTCTCCTTAGGTGTGGAGTCGATGGGGGGTATATGATCAAAGAAGATATTTTCAAGCAATAATCATAGATTTTTCACACCAGTCTGATATTCGGGCAATAATGATGAATGAATTCACATAAAATTTTTAAATCCTTCCCAAGGTCAACTAAGATAAGATTTTATTGCGCATGTATCTAACATCCCCATTAGTAGCATCATAAAAACACAGAGTTCATACATGAATATTTTTTACAATGACTGATAGAACACTTAGCATATCTCCCTTCCTGACACACTACATGCACATGTAGGACTTCAAATTTTGTCTAATGGTTTGGATTGTTCGTACTTGGTACTTGAACACAAGTACAAATTAGATGATTTGGGGTAATTTTAAATGATTTTTACAAATTTTTAAACAAAGATTTGATATTAAACGAATGTGAAAGAAATTAGTGCTAGATACACAAGATTAAAGGAGCTAAATGTCTAATATTTGGGACCTAGAAATTGAGACAAATGGGTCGCAACGCATATAATAATGTAATATGAATGCATATAAACCGATTTCCATTTTTACTCTAATTTCAAATCAGCTATGTTTGGCGAAATATGCCAGAAGTCTCAATCGAATGGCAATCTCTAGCGTCTATAACGATAGTGTTTATTGCGCATGCCCTCCAGATAAGAATATGGCCTCACTGTTTGACATGACTTGTGGAATATGTCTAGCCTCGTTCTTCAAGTCCCTTATTACAAATGGCGCTGAAACGCATTATGATACACGAATCATGTACCAATGGTAAAATGTTTATTTTGTCTTAAATATTGGATATCAGAAGCCCATCTTTTCACGATACGATAACAACACCAATGTGGATTTAAATTGACAAATAATTCGTGTTTTCAATGTTGAAGACTTTGGATGATATTGAGTTAGAAACTTAGCTACTTTAAATGATACCCGGGTTACTGGGATATATGTATGCCTATACCTGTCTAATGTCATCAGATCAGTCAAACTCAATCATATACTTTAATATCTTGATGTATAATCTTTATCTTTTCTTGCCAATTAGTCAATCTGATTAAAATACAGATCTATATTTCGTGTCGTTTTTTTATACTTTCGATGGCTTACACTACATGAAGATATAACAAGTTATAGCGATAGGTCACGTCAGGGGTCAAAAGACCGACTTATGACCCTATGATGTCAGACATTTGATTAACCAATCCGCATTGATGTTACTAGTGGATTTACCCACAGTTCTGTGCAAAACATGTCTAAAGCTCGCCGTAACAGACCGTTTCATTGGCTTATCCCTGACAACATTCAAAACATGAATTAAATAACAACTCTTCCAGATCCAAGTGTAGTAAAGACAAGTAAAACGAAATTTTGAACTATAAAAACGAAACGAAATAGGATCTGTGTTTTAATCAGATTGGACAATTAGTAAATCTTTAAATTCAAAATATCACATACATCGGGTCATATGATATCACACTATTGTGGCCTAAATTCTCCTGACTTGAGATTAGAAATGAAAAGCAATGAAATCGCAATGCAGGGGCTTCAAAATTTTCACAAGAAGCCACACAGATTTTTTCTGATTCAAGAAGCCACAAGGATTCGCCCGATTCCAGAAAAGAAATCTAAACTTAATCAATTTTGTTGAATTGTCGACAATTTACAATTATTTTCTTCAAATGTTTAGATCTGCTAGAGAGAGAGAGAGAGATGGGGTTTAACGTCCACTCAACACAAATTAGGTCATTTCGGGACTAACACATGGTTCAATTTTATTTCAACAATTCACTTGCACGCAGGGGTCGTTAGCAGTAGGAGGAAACTGGAGGACACAGAGAAAACCCATGAGGTTGGACAAGCGATCCTACTTGATCTGCTAGAATCACATAATATTAGACCTGATTCATAAAGGAACACTGAATGAATCTATGAAATGGAGTTTAATTTTTTTGCCCAACTGGGTTAATGAAGACGGGCATACTTCATACAGTATGCTATGAGGGAAATTTTGTCTGGAGAGGAATTGAATTCCAACTGTCTAATGTCAAGAGTTCCTTTACGTGCACACCAACATGTACACAGGACCTGTTTTTTTGTCCCATCCAAATGACTAGACACTGACAATGGGAAATTATGTGGAAAAATTCTGAGGAATTTAAGGTACACTCCTTATCGTTTTTTCTATGATGCTTAAAATGTACTAAACATATATGTCTACGACCTTGCGAGCATCATCTATAAATCAATAAATTCTCGATAAGCATCTGGAGTAGATAAAAGTTTGATCTATTCAGTGTACATGGGACCTCAGATTTTTTATTTGTCCCAACCAAAAAACTAGACACCGTCCTGCATCACTGAGAAGCGGAAACCATGCCAGAAAATCCTGAGAAATTTAAAGAACACTCTTTATCGGTTATTCTATGATGCTTAAAATGTACTAAACATATATGTCTACGACCTTGAGAACATCATCTATTATTCAATAAATTCTCGATTATCATCTGGAGTAGATAAAACTTAGATCTATTCAGTGAAAGAATGTTCTGTTCGATAATATAACCTACGCCATTAGATTATGTAATGAAGACCATATGATTCATTGTAATACTGTACAGTGTGTACTAGTAGAGGTAACTTGGCATCAAGTCAACCATGATGGAATACAATATGTCTGTATGCTGGACTAAAATATGATATGTTGTGCATTACGTAAGTCTGATGTGAGATGTATTAGATAGGTAACTACAGCTGTATCATGTAAATAAGCATTTTTCTAACAGCAATTTTCTAGCCAACTATCTGTTCACACATTACGGAAGAATGACTTCGGTACACCTGTGACGTCACACATACTCCAATCCCCAACAACTAAGTTGTGCTATACACAGTTTTGATGGGAGTGTTTAACAGGTAAATACATGTGTATCATGCAAATAAGTATTCTCTAGCCAAGCCTGGAAGTAAGGCACCTGTCACAGACAATGTCAGGCACAGATTCAGGCTTTGTCAGGCACAAAACCTCTGGTGTCTGTCATTTTGTCCAGCACTGATTTGTCTTTTTTATTGATATTATTAATACATGTCCGGAACTAAGTTGAAAATGTCAGGTACTATTTCATTAGTGCCTGACATTTTGTCAGATACATCTAAAACCTTTATTTCCTGGCCTGCTCTAGCCAACTATCAGTTCACGCTTTACATTCTCAATTAAGCCTGAAGAAATATGTTCAGACAATATGGAAGAAGCAACTCAGGTGAAAAACAATGATGCCGGTCCACCTGTGATGTCACACATACTCCAGTCCCCAGTGACCATATATAGGGGACAGCCACACATTCTCAATTAAGCTTGAAGACTTCAGCGGCCTTACTGAGAGAAATCAGTGAAGGCTGTTCACAATGCAACAGATTTTTAATATTATCATGTATACATCCAAAGCTAAATAAGGTTGCGTATTACGAATGTTTAATGAGAGAAGAATATGACACGTCTCCACTGACTACATATAGGTGACAGTCGCACATTCTCAATGGAGCCCGAAGAGCTCAAATTAGATAGCAAACTAGTAGCTTACTGAGAGAAATAGCGGAAGGCTGTTCAGAATGCAACAGATTTTTAATTTGATCATGTATATATATATATATATATATACAGAGCTGAATTAAGTTGAGCATTACACATGCTTAATGTGAGAAGGATATAAGTGTTAGATAGGTAAATACAGGTATATCATGTAGATATACAGACAGAGCTGCATTAAATGTAAAAATATTTACATCTGGCTATCTGTATGGTGTACAGGTATATCTATTATAAGGCCAATCTCATTTAATTTTTTAGTTCTTCAGGGTGCTGATGAATAAATGGTTACAGAATCTTGTGAACAATGTTTTGTTCGAAATTTCTAATTTTTCTTAGAGGAGCTACCAGGCAGACCATTCTCTACCATTGATATGTAAGGGAAATCCCGATTAAAACCCCAGGGAACTTTCTGGCCAACATTGGGATCAAACAGAGGATCTCCTTACAGGCTACATACATGGACATAAAGGTCTGAAAGTGACCTGTCCTCATGGCAAATAAGGGGGGTTGGATGGCTGAATGGTTAGCACTTGCGCGCTGTATCATAAGGTCTGTCATTGAGTCAACTAGCGTGGTTTCGATTCCCCGGTTGTACGTGACAAGAAGTAGGGTCGCCTGTCCAACCTCGTGGGTTTTCTCCGGGTTCTCCGGTTTTCTCCCACTGCTAAAGAACCCTATGCGCAAGCGAATTATTGAAAAAAAATTGAAGTGTGTTAATCCCAAAATGACCTAGTTTGTGTTGAGTGGATGCTAAACCCCATTTCTCTCTCCGTCATGGCAAATAATGAAGTATTGTGAATAACAGAAAGTTAGACATAACACATGCACTTCAATTATGCAAATTTTAATGTTGGCAGGCTCATGAAACACAGAATAAAACTCTGGGGCCTAAATAAATGATGTTTATGATGATGTACATGTATCTAATTATGAGTGGGCAGATCGTAATTGCTACCAGACCGGCAAATTACAATTCAAATATATTAAAACAGTCTACATTAGTTATTATACCCAGGTGTATAAAGACAATATAGTCTAATATTTCCCAAGAGTCCCATCAAAATAAAAATTTAGAATTGAAGCCAATTTACTATATATGTACGGGGGGGGGGGGGGGGGGGGGGGGGTAAACTGGATGGAGAGAGAGAGAGAGAGAAATGGGATTTAACGTCCACTCGACACAGACTAGGTCATTTCGGGACTAACATATGTTTTAATTTTATTTCAATAATTCGCTTGCGCGTAAGGGGTCTTTAGCAGTTGGAGGAAACCTGAGGACCCAGAGAAAACCCATGAGGTTGGACAGGCAACCCTACTTCTTGTCACATACAACCGGGGATTCAAAACCACACCAGTTGACTTAATGACTGGATGGTCTAGTGGTTTAATGCATGCGTCTGAAATCACAAGGTCTGTCATTGAGTCAAGTGGTGTGGTTTCGATGCCAGGCTTGTACATGACAAGGAGTGGGTTTTCTCCTTGTCCTCCGCTTTCCTCCCACTGCTAAAGACCCCTTAATCGCAAGCGAATTATTGAAATAAAATTGAACCACAAGTTAACCCCAAAATGACCTAGTTTGTGTTAAGTCAACATGAAATGCCATTTTTTTCTCTCTATATATATATATGTATGGTATGGCCACACAAATTGGAATTTGTTTTCTTCAGGGTCTTCGATAAATCAACAGTCACTTGAATCACATGTAGGACATTTTGTTTAAAATTTCATAACTTTATAATTTGTCCCAGAACTAAAAGCTTCTGAACAGCACAACCGAAGAAATAAGAAATATATAAAAGTCCCTCTCTTAATCACCTTGTCAGGAATTTGCTAATGGATTGATCAAAGAGACAGGATTTTAGATCAGACTGTCGCCATTAAATTAAATTTTTACTTAAATCTTTTAATGAGACTATCTCTCAATGTAATGGATTCTCATTATATTCACAGGTCACTATGATCATTTACCTGATTATTTACCGTATAATAAATTAAATTAAGCTCTCGTCAAATTCACAGGTCACGCTCATCTACACGGAAAATTTATTCAAATCAACGACCAAGATGTTATTTTTTTAGATTTTTACTTCTTGTAGTTTGGATGTACAATGTAAAGAGTCATATCTACGAGTCTTGTCTGAACTAAGTTTAAGTCAGAGAGAGAGAGAGAAATGCGGTTTAACGTCCACTCGACACAAACTACGTCATTTCAGGACTAACACATGGTTCAATTTTATTTTTTTAATAATTCGCTTGCACGTAGGGGTCTTTAGCAGTGGGAGGAAACCGGAGGACCCAGGAAAAAACTCACAAGGTTGGACATGCAATCCTACTCCTTGTCACGTACAACCGTACAACCAGGGAATCAAAACCATGTCAGTTGACTCAATGACAGACCTTATGATACAGTGCACAGGTACTAACCATTCAGCCATCCAACCCCCTAAGTTGCAAGTCAAATTACTACCCATGAAATTAGAATTTCAAAGAAATTAATGATAAAAAAAATATAATACACTTATAAACACTGTAAAAAAATATCTAAAAAAAATGGGATAAAACTAAAAATTGCCATATTCTTTGAAAAAAAAATGTCTTGCTAGTGAGAGTAAATACATCCAAAAAATGACCATCTGCCAAAACTGGCAAAGATGTCATGTAACAGAAGGATGTTGTTATTTGAATTTTCATATGCGATGTAAGGGCTCAATTTTTAATCTGTCTGTTAACAATAACAGCTTTAAAGATGCCCTTTATTATATATCGACTGCAGTTAGCAAGACATATGCTGATTGTAATGACATTCTTAAAGATGCATAAGATATATGCTGACTGTAATGACAGCTTTAAAGATGCCCTTTATTATATGGACTGCGGTTAGTAAGATAATATATGCTGACTTACCGTGGAACCTTGGGATGCGGATGTGATCATCTCCTGTAAAGCACGGACCGAAAGAGCTTGTTCCAACACAAATACTGATACTGATATATCTGGTGGTACATCCTGGAAAAAAATACAACAACATTGATGAGAGAAAACAAACAGATTAATATCAGATGCTGATAATTTTTCGACATCTCACCTATTTTCTTTGAAGCCTATAGGTTCAGGAAACAGGAACGGATTAGCCAATCTAAATTTGAAGTTACACAGGGCAAAGGTTTGTGGTGTATTATGGAAATTTTAAACCAAAGTATATAATAGTAATTTTGGTGTGTTTTGACTCATACAAATTTTTAGATATGAAATGGAGTTTAACATCCTAATTTTTTGCACCGACTGGGCTAATGAAGATGGGAATATGCCATGTAGTGTGCTATGGGGGAAATTTTACCTGTGTAGCAGCTTTATCGCCTACCCTTCATCCAATGACTAGACGACATTCCTTGCAAACTTACATGTAAACGACCAATGAAATCAATTGCCTATAAATGATATCAAGTAGGTTGAAGTAACATGGAAGATTTGATGTTTTTTGTACCAAATATATATTTTTTTTTCTGGGAGTTCTAAAAGAAATATCAGAATTGGTATCTTCTGCAGATGATATAGATGGGAAATGGTCAAAGTAAGCAAGCACCAGCTGTAATCTTTAATCTGACGGAATGGTCTATTGTTGATATTTTGGTTTTGTTTTCTTAATTTAATTTGGGCGAACTCCAGTGGTTTAAGTGCTTAAGGGGTGGGACGATTTACCCAATACTATCTAATACAACCAAATACTATCTTAATAATACCAAATACGACCACATACTACTTCAATATTGTGAAAAAGTAACAGAATACTTTAATCATATAAAAAAAAATTGAGTTAATTCGTTGAAAACTTGCAAAAATGTATGGCAAAAGTGATGGCCCATGTGTCGATGTTTCAGTTACCTCCCTTGATCACCCAATACTAATAACCCATACTATCAGAAATCAAACCATTGCTGTAAATAATGGGCCAATATTATCAAAAAGTACAATTATTTGAATAACAACATGACTATTTGTGGAGAATAAACCATTAATTCAATATTTAGCCATGTCATTTATCACTGATACTATAAATAGATATTTCAAATGTCTGTATATTTTATAGGAATTAAATCAATGATATTGAAGTAATTGAACTAATTGCATAATTTTGTCAGTTTTGGAAATTAATAAGGTAGTATATGGTTGAAGTTTGTAGTTTTGGGCTAGAATTTAGACATATTTGGTAGTATTTGGCTGGACTTTCGGACGCTTGATTCTATGAAAAACTTTTCCAGTTTCTCGTAAAAATTTTGCTAATTCTGCACATTAATTCAGTTTTTGTTTATATATTTAAAGTATTGCTTTTGTTCTTTTACAATAAGGTAGTATGTGGTAGTATTTAATTAGTATTGTGTGATATTGGGTAAATAATCCTGAATGGCTAAAGGGTTAAAGGCTCAATACCACTCTTGTTGTAACAGAATAATATGTCCCAATCTTTATTCTGGTCAACAAATTGCACTATTTTACAATATTCCAATTAATTGATGATACAAATTTCATCTTAACACACCTAATTTAAAAAAATTTGAAAAATTCAACTAAATGATTTGAAAAGCCTGGCGTAAAGCTTTTCAAATGTGACTTGGATTTAATAATATTTTTGAACCCTCTGGACAAGTAAAATTGTTGTAACTGAATAATATGTCTCAATCTTTATTCTGGTCAACAAACTGCACTATTTTACAATATTCCAATTAATTGATGATACAAATTTCAACTTAACACACCTAATTTAAAAAAATTGAAAAAATTCAACTAAATGATTTGAAAAGCCTGGCGTAAAGCTTTTCAAATGTGACTTGGATTTAAAAATATTTTTGAACCCTCTGGACAAGTAAAATAGGATAAAATGGATAATTTACACAACAGGTAAGACACTAACACATCTAGTACTAAGAATAAGGCTATTTTTTATTTTCTGGAGCTGTCAAGCCAGCAAGAGTGTTATTGTCCCTTTAATTAAGGCATGAATATAGTGTAGACAATAGGACTAAGGTGAAGCACACATGATTGTAATATGAGATAATGAATGATGTAGTTTGTGGATCAAGGTGCTGGAATCATGTGATAAATCTTCATTACACATTTCATGGAATCAAGTCAATATGATGACTGTCTGATTGTGAATAGATTGTTATTTTTATATTTATCTCAGTGATTTACTCCTTGTTTGCATGGAGACCATGTCGACAACTATACTGTTTATCTATTTATATTTAACCATACATTATGCAAGAGCTAAATCTGCCTGTAGCAGGTCTTTCTTTAGGCCTTAAATATTATATAAACTATTAATTAGACATATTTATTAACATGACAAGACCATATTCAACTCTGATGACATTTGATGGGTCCTATTTTAAACAGATTTGAATCCAATCTGCGATTGATTCAACAGCTGTTCATGATTAAAGGCAAAAGTGGATAATAGAGACTTTGTTTATTATCGTAACAAGGGTAACGATGACAACCGAAGCTACAGTGTTATTTCTTGGCTCAGAGTGAAGTAATTTAACTGGAATTTTCAGCGTATTCCCTTTACATTTTCTATCTCTTAACTATTGTAGCAATAACTTTCAGCTTTTTATCTAATGACCTAGTTCGTGTCGAGTAGAAGTTAAATCCAATCTCTCTCTTTATTAACATAGTACATATTCTAATACTTTTGAGATACATGTGAGTAGTCTGGATCACTGTGCCATTAATCAAGT
The DNA here is from genome assembly GCF_932274485.2 of Patella vulgata. NCBI lineage: Eukaryota > Metazoa > Mollusca > Gastropoda > Patellidae > Patella > Patella vulgata. The sequence goes on from NC_065883.2 coordinate 12,340,237, forward strand.
CTATTGATAGGTGATATTCATCCATTTTAAGGAATCTGTAAGTCTGTATCTAATTACTATCATTTCATTACATAATCAATCCATATGGTAAGGATGAAACTCACATGTACATTGAACAGAGAGACCAGAGTACTATTCAAATTGGCTCGTCTCCAGAACTGTCAATCACCATTAGAGGTGTTTCAATCTGAATACAGATTACGTTCATGCGGTCTGATTTATATGTATTCATTATTTCAGCTTCAGTAAGAAAAGATTTATCTCAGTTTATTATTCTTATAAAATTTTACCATAAGGAGACAAATTAATAAAATATAACTAAGCCTTTGGTTTGTTTTTGAATCCTTTAGCAGGGCTTATGTCGACTGCTCTGAAGTAGTTGCAAGTGTGCTTTATGTCGATCATATCAGCAAGTGAGGGCAATCGAGAGCAACTGAGTTCGGGGCGCTTATGTCGACTCTCAACTTATTGTGATTACACTTAAAGGAGCTAATTCTCTAATATTTGGGACCTAGAAATTGACAAAAATGGGTCGCAACGCATAAAATAATGTAATATGAACTGTATATAAACTGATTTACATTCAATCGTTTCTGTTTTTACAGTAATTTCTAATCAGTTATGTTCGGCGAAATACGCCAGAAGTCTCATGTGAATGGCAATCTTTAGCATCTGGTTTTTCCAGTCTACACTGATGGTATTTATTGTGCATGCTCTCCAGATAAGAATATAGCGTCACCGTTTAACATGACTTGTGGAATATGTCTAGCCCTGTTCTTTGAGTCCCTTGTTCCAAATGGCGCTGACAAGCATTATAGTACGTGATTCGTGTACCAATGGTAAAATGTTTATTTTGTCTTAAATATTGGATATCAGAAGCCCATCTTTTCCCTGTAAGATCACAAGACTAATGTTGATTTGAATTGACAAATAATTCGTGTTTTCAAGGTCGAAGATTTTTGATGATACTGAGTTAGAGACTTAGCTACTTTAACATGTGACTGTTAATTTATTTATCATGTGATCAACAAAATGGCGAACAGCTTTGAAGAAACAATTCTATTATTACATTATTGTCGATTCATCGACATTTGGAGGAAAGTGGGTGCTTTCGTTCGCTTCCATTTTGCCTACTGCATAAAGAAGAAATTACAAGCAAAATTGTAATGGGCGTTCTGGAAGAAAAACAATAAATTTAAATCAAAATACATGTAGCATGTTTACCTTATTTGAAACATCTTCAAGGAAGCACATACGATTTCCAAACCCCTCTGCTGCAAGACATACTCTTTCTGTTGTACTGGCATCCTTAGACGATGAAACAGCACAACTCAAACATACCATATCATCCTGAAAATACAATATAAAATAAATCAAATATACAACAATATAAATTATACAATATAAAATATACAATATACATCATAGATTATATGTACCATAAAATATTTATACAATATAACATATACAATATCAATACATGATAGATTATATATAAAGTACAATACACAATATATTATATACAATATACATCATAGATTATATATACCATACAATATATATAATATAACATATACATACAATACTTCATAGATTATATATACAATATAAAATATGAAATGATATGAAAGATTAAAGCATTATTTCTTGCAACAATAAAAAATATGTTGACATTTAGCAAATTAGTTTGCTTGCATAAATAAACTCCTTTGTTACCATATCAAGACGGGCTAATGAAGACTTACAAAATTATACAAGTGAAGTAAAAAATGAGTGTGGTATAATGGAATATAAAAATGAAATCAACATGAAATATTTGTTTATTTTTATTCCTTGGTTGGTGTATTTTTGGGAAAGTTTGCTACAGCTACGGAATTGGGCCCCAGTTTAATTAAGCATTCTCAGTCTTCAGTTAAGAATTTACTCAACTTTCAATCACTGTTTATGAGAAATATCTTTGATCCAGAAACACAAAACTTTGCACATGGTTTCTTATTGATGTATTTGATACATTAAAACCACAAAAGTTTTATAAAGGGCTATATTTTAGTTAAAATAAGGCGAAAAATTTTGAGTAAATTCTTAACTTAAGCCTGAGAATGCTTTGTGAACTCAGGACTGGGCCTCTGTATCGATTCACGTGATTTGATATATACATTTATTGCTTATTGCTTGCTATGTTAGTGTATTGTGTGTCCTGTCCACAGGTTTGTCTAATGGGTTTCTGTTTGTGTGTGGTGGGGTCCTCCTATTATGAGTAAAGTACCAATGAGAAAATAAAAGGAAAATGTTTAGATCCTGAAAAGCGAACTTTACTGCTGCATTTCAAAACAGACGGAGAATAAAATTCGCAAATAATTTCGGTCGAAAATAAATCTATATTCAGACATGCAGGTTATCGAGTTCTACTTAAGGCAAGATAGTTTATTTTTGTAACGTCTCTTTCAATTTAGATTTATTTTCGACATGTAGATCAATTGTCGTCAATCAGTTGCTGAGGTCGATACAAAAATAAAGAGATACTTGGGCTACTTGATCAACTTAGGTCAACACAGACCGATAAATCGTCACAGTGATGCTTGTCTGTGTCAACACTCCATTCTTATTACTCCAATCTTTTACTGGTCGTTCATTTGTCAATAATCAATCACGTTTATTCAATAACTACATCAATAAATAACTCTACAACTCGAGTAAGGCCACATCAATTTGAATTTCTGTTGTTCGCAAACACCTATTAAAATTTCTACTTTCTATTTTTTAGGGAAAAAAAGAAAAAAAAAAAAGGTAGTTGGCTGCTCTTTTCAAAAGCTTTAAAATCCAAATTTATAACTTTTGAAATTTTAAACAAAACATTGCTATAGCAACTACAGTAGGTATTTATTAAATAGCTAAAATTATATTGGTTTCACCTAAAGATTAGAGTTTTATGGTGGTATGTTTTTTTTCATAATTTTTTTTATATATTTGCTGTCAGTTGATAATTTCATAGCTACTGCAGTAGCTATTTATTTATCAAATTCTAAAGAACTAAATTAAATCGTTTTGGCATAAAGATAGAGACAGTCATGGCGGTTTGGTTTGGGTTTTTTTCTGATGTGATTTAAATATTTGCTGTCAGTTGATAATTTCATAGCAACAAGAGAAATGAAATGGGTTATTATCATATGTATTTTCTACAAGAAACCAGGCTAATGAAAATGGGCGTACGCTACCATGTAATTTGCAATGAAGGTAATTTTGCCTGGATAGTGGCACTATGACCTACTCTTATTTGGACCTTCAAATGTCAAAGGATGTTAACTTGCTGCCAATGGTATACACAGGACCTCGTCAGTTTATTGTCCTATCTGAATGACTAGACAACTTGCTGGAGGAACATCAAGATCAAACCTTGCACCTACTGGTTTGTGAACCAGAGAGAGAAATGAAATAAAATGGGGTTTAATGTCTTACTGTTCTGCTCCGAACTGGGCTAATGAAGATGGGCATACGCTATAAAGTGTGCCATGAGGAAAATTTTGCCGGACAGCGGCACTACGGCCTACTCTTATATCGAATTTCAACTTCCAGTGATCTTTACGTGCAAGTCCAATTGCACAGGGGACCTAGGTTTTTCGTCCCATCCGAATGACTAGACAGCTGTCTTGTCAGGCCCTCCGTCCTGCATCACTGACATCGGGGGAACCACGCCGGAAAATCTGAATGAACTTTCTCGGCCAATGCAGAGATCAAACACCTGAATTCCAGGCTAGTGAGCCAGCGTGTTACCCACTTAGCCACTGTGACCCCCCCGAACCAGAGAGAGGGAAATAGGGTTTATTAACATCCACTCAATACAATCTAGGACATTTCGGGACTAACATATGGATCAATTTTATCTCAATAATTCACTGGTGTGTGTGAGTCTATGCATCTGGATGAATCTGAACCTGTGACAGATGCCACATTCTCTATCATTTTGCAAGCCTGGAAATAAGGCACCTGTCACAGGCAATGTCAGGCACAGATTCAGGCACTAAACCACTGGTGCCTGTCATTCTGTCCGGCACTGATATGTCTTTTTTATTGATATTATTAATACATGTTCGGCACTAAGTTGAAAATGTCAGGTACTATTTCATTAGTGCCTGACATTTTGTCAATCATGAAGACATGTCTAATGCCAAATATTAAACACCATCAGTATGTAATTTTGACGTTCTTACAATATAAATCTACAGAAATTACACAGTAATTAGTTGTAATAACAAATAAATTATCGAATCAATAGATTTTATTTGTTGTAGCGGAAATGTTCGTTAACAATGTTGTGATTTTATTACAGTTCAACATGACACGGGCTAGTTGTGAGTAGACGCTTTGCTTTTCCATCTCTTTGATGGCCGACATTGTCAATCGCAGTCAGTCACACTATAACGGTACTAATCAATAAAATTTATGTGCTGATTTTGAAAAACTATTCAGCAGTATACAGAGTACAACTTGCATGCAATTCTCAGTGGAAACAAGACGTCCCAGAATTGGTATACCTAAATTACCTAGCATTAGTGAAAGCATTAATGGAAGCCACATGCAGAGAATCGGCAAGCAATCACATTGTGTCAAGATTCAATTAACATCGAGAGTTCGTGGTTAGAGAAACAGACAGCAATAAAACAAGAGAGAACTAGGGTATATGGAGCAAGCGTTCATTATTGACTGCTGAGTTGGCTTCACGCTAGAGACACGTATATAACAGCAATTGTGATCAGACTTACTATTTTATCTAGATTATTCACCACAAGCTCGAGAGTGAAAATTGAAACTGTCAATTTGATTACCGGTTATATTTCTAAATTATTGAAATGATATTCCTTCTTCGATTTGATTCGCCCAAACAATTGCCAATAATAAATGAATTTTACATTCTGGGATCCATAAATATAGCCGATGCTGAGATATAACCGATTGTTTATTCAACCATCAATAGAGTAAGCCATAAATGGAACTAAACTTCCTAAACAAACTGACTTGCGCTTAATCTTATTCCATAAGAGAGAGAAAGATAGTGTCTAATGTCCACTCAATGCATTTAATCAGAACTAAAGTTATGGTGTCCCAAAACATCAACCAATGAAATTGTTTATCTTTGCTTACCCTAAGCAGAAATGGTCATCTTCGAATTCCATCAAGGCATTGACCTAATAAACACCTACGCCAAGTTTGAAAGAGTTATTGTGTTCCAAAAAGTGTGACAGACAGACAGATGGACATATTTTAATAGCCCCTTGCTTTCTTTGAAAGGCTGGGGACAATAATATGCTTGCACATAGGGAACTTCAGCACTGGGAGGAAACTGGAAGGCTCAGAGGAAATCCACGAGGTTGGACAAGCAACCCAACTCTTTGCCATGTACAAGCTTGGGAATCACACCACTTGACTCAATGACCGACCTTATGATCTTAAATGCACGCAATAAAACATTTGACCATCCAACCCCTCTGAATATAGTCTTGAGGCTAGATATACAGCTTTGAAGAATTACTCAATCATTTTTCTGTCCTCTGGTTAATAATTGACCATTGCTTCAGGAATATAATGGAATCTATCAGTTTAACAGCATATGGGTTGGGGGTGACCCTAATATTTTATTAACAAGGGCTTCACTTTAAATATAGGGAGCCATGCCAACACCCATCTTATACACTGTACGGTACATAGAAAAGAACAGTGGTGCCGAATGTAGTGCCTGGTAAGGAACAGCATTCAGTCCTTCGGATGTTAGCGCACATGTAAAAGAACCTTTGACAGTTGGTATTTGAAATAAGAACACATCACAGCACCGTTATTCGGATGGTGAAGAAAAGTATGACGTCAAACCCTATTTTATTTCATTTCAGGGGGATCACGTGGCTAAGTGGGTAAGACGCTGGCTCGCTAGCCTGGAGGTCGGGTGTTCGATCCCTGCACTGGCCGAGAAAGTTCATCCAGATTTTCCTTACCCTTTGTCAGTAATGCAGGACGGAGGGCCTGACAAGGACAGCTGTCTAGTCGTTCGGACGGGACGAAAAACCGAGGTCCCGTGTACACATTGGCGTGCACGTAAAAAATCCCTTAGCAATTGGAATTCAATATAAGAGTAGGCCGTAGCGCCGCTGCCCGGGCCAAATTTCCCTCATAGCACACTGTATGGCATATGCCCATCTTTATTAGCCCAGGTTAAGAGCAGAACAGTAGGACGTTATAAACACCATTTCATTTCATTTCATTTCTATTTCATTTCATTTCGGGGGGTTGGATGGCCGAATGGTTAGCACACGCGTGTTGTATCATAAAGCCTGTCATTGAGTTAACTGGCGTGGTTTTAATCCCCGGTTGTACGTGACAAGGAGTAGGGTTGCCTGTCCAACCTCGTGGGTTTTCTCCGGGTCTTTCGGTTTCCTCCCACTGCTAAAGACCCCTACGCGCAAGCGAATTATTGAAATAAAATTAAACCATATGTTAGTCCCGAAATGACCTAGTTTGAGTCGAGTGGATGTTAAACCCCATTTCCCTCCTTTTCTCTATTTCATTTCATTTGTGACTAGTGGATGTTAAACCCTATTTCTCTCTTCCCCCCCACCCATTCTTTGTCTCTGTCAAATCTGAACTTCCCATTCCAACCTGATAAATGTACTGCTGACAATCAAGACATTTACATAATCACATTATCACTTGACACTCTCCTGAAAAAATTCTTCCTGTGAAAAATTAAAGTTCTTTTTTCAAAATGTCAAGTAGATGATTGAAGATCACACGATGGAAATATCTAGGAAACTTGACAATAGGTGTAATTAAGCGATCACACTTACAACAATTTATAGTTTTATGCAGAGTAAAACGTCTTCGATTTTATACTTCTTTTCTCAAATCTCAAATGAAATGACCATGGAATAATAGGCTATTTAACCCAAGATAACCATTTCAGACAGAAGCTTTTCTTTCGAAGGCCATTTGGGCAAAAAGTAGAAATGGTAGTTATAAGCTTCCATACTTCTATAGTGTGCATTAATAAGAACAGACAAATGAATTTTATAGTTATGTGGTAGAGGTCAAAATCATAAATTTATCACAATTGACGGAAGTAAGAAATAACATGGAAAGTGTGAGCCACCACTGAAGTAGTAGTCTATTGGCATGTCGATACTAGATTAGCAGCTACCATCAATCATTAGAGACCAGAATGTTAGATAATATTTCATGTACTATGTGAGTTTTATTGCTTCTCTGGTTTCCTTCCACTGCTAAAAACTCATACGAGCAAGTGAATTATTGAAAACAAATTGGTCATGTTAGTCCCGAAATGAACTAATCTGTGCCAAGCAGACTTAAAAATCCCAAAATTTCTTCCATATAGCACACTATATAGCGTTCATTATGCCTACCTTCGTTAGCCCGGGTTGTGCTGAACAGCAAGAGGTAAAACCCCATTTCATTTCATGTCGTGAGGTGAGGGGGGATATAGGCCTAGTGTGTTAAAATATAGCTTAAAAAAAATTATTTCTATGAATACGGATGTGTGTGTGTGTGTGTGTGTGTGTGTGTTTTATTGGCCAAATGAGAGCACTTTTGATCAAAAGGTCTGTCATTGAGTTAAGAGGAACATTCGCTTTTCCCACTTGTGCATGACAAGGAGTCATACTCGTCGCTTTTCTACAGCATGTGCGTGAAATCACAAGGTCTGTCACTGAGTCAAGTGGAATGGTTCTCGATTCCCCACTTGTACATGACAAGGTGTAGGATCATCTATTCAACCTTGTGGCTATTCCCCAGCTCCTCAGATTTCCTACCACTGCTAAAGACCCCCAACCCGCAAGCAAATTATTGACATAAAATGGAACCATATGTTAGTACCAAAATGACCTAGTTTGTGTTGAGTGGACATTAAACCCCCTTTATCTATCTATGAATACAGTAAAATAGTACATATAGTAAGTATATACCGGTATATAGTATACAGTGATCTAGGTCTACAGGTTAAAAGCAAGCTAGACTAGTCTGTGTACTATCAGGTGTTTCGACAAGGGAAAAATATTGATTGTATTCTAGTTAGAATGATCGTTTAGACTTCAACAAATTACTCTTTATAGCCATGTCACAAAGGAAATTATATATAATTGCAATGATGTATTGTTGGGAAATGCAACTGAATCACGGGCTTGTTGCAATATTTCAATACATTACACTAGGTCATGGAACTGTGGTGGGGGACATTGTGACATTCTTGACAATATGGTAATTGGATAATATGGTAGCAAGCTATCAGCATAATGCTTACATGTACATTAAATAAAGATTAAAGTTGAAGTTGTACCTGACATTTTTAAAGATACATTATGGGAGATTAGATAAAGAGCTGGCAGTTCTCACTATAATAGTTAAAAGTTAGATAATGTAAAGGCATTTGCTGAAAAGTTCAGTCAAATTGATCCACTCTGAACTGAGATTTTAGCTATTGAATTTTCGGCCTAGCCTCGATCATCATTACTAAAGTCTGTACGATAAAAAACATAGTCTCGATTATCCATTTCATGATTAAATTATGAATGGAAGTTGAGCAGCAAATGGAATCATAATCCAGTAAATATCGCAGGCTAGCAATGCCATCGAGAGTTGATTATTGCCTGGATAAGTTAATTAATGTCTAATTAATAATTTAGATAAGATTTCAGACCTAAAGAAAAACTTGCAATTGGCAGATTTAGCTCTAGCATAATGTATGTTTAACTTTGTATATGTTTGTTGTTTATTGTTTGAAATGTCTGTGTAGGCCTATATTGTGTATGCTGTCCATGGGTTTGTGTTGTGTACTTCTTTATGTGTGTTGCGGTCCTCCTGTATTTACAGGGTAAAATTATCTTCCCTATCATTGCACACATGAACATAGAAATAAAACAATATGTTAATCTCAAAATGGCCAATGTACTGTGTTAAATAGAGAATCTCCTACGAGTCTTTTTTGATATCGGGGGGTTGGATGGCCGAATGGTTAGCACATGCGTGTTGTATCATAAAGCCTGTCATTGAGTCAACTGGCGTGGTTTCGAATCCCCAGTTGTACGTGACAAGGAGTAGGGTCGCCTGTCCAACCTCAACACAAGTCGATAAAGTAAAAAATACGAGGCTCTACCGTGTTTTTTCTACTTTACCAACGAGTGTTGATATATTCTATTCTCCTCCTGTTCAAAATTTCCTGACCATAATTCTAATTTGTAGTATTACATAGTGGACAAATTTGTACCATTTCTATTCTCCTCCTGTTTCCTGACCATAACTCTAATTTGCCATAATTTATAGTATTACATATAATGTGGACAAATTTGTACCCTTTCTGACCCCCACCCCCACCCCCAGGCTACTTGAGGAAAACGTACCGCTACCCTAGCATATTCAATTCATTAGTGCTGTTATCTAATAATCATTCAAAAATCAAAATAAACAGGCTATATCACTTACGCATCTTATGGCAGTCTCATCTATAAATTCCAATAGGTCAAGATTATCATCGTATATACTGGAAGACATGATGTCGTAACTTACAAAACAAACGGAATGTGACCACAAATTCAAACTTCAATATATCTCATAATATCTCATAATTCATTGTCTATTGATCGTAAACCTATATATCATTCGTTAATATCATTCTCTCTTGTTGCCGCAAATCTTTTTTTTACGTCTGCTCCAAGGATACTGGATACAGCACATCAACTTTTGTCAGCAATACATGTACATAATCTTTGTAATTAACCGTTATCACCAAAGGACTACACTGCCAGAAATTAACCCCATGTGTTTTTATCTGCTTATAACATGTCGATGAATAACACTAGATCCTTAACGCTGTGGCCATTATCAAGAATACGGTATTCCAATATCATCCACCTATTCACAGATACTGGTTTTGCACAAATATTCAAATCAACATGGAATATATTCACTCTTCACATCAGTATTCGTTTTTTACTCTGTGGCAATTTTCAAGGCAGTGACTAAACTACGAGATTGAATTAATGTCACTGAGATAGATAGGATTGTGATGCTAGCTTCGCTGACTATGAGACAGGTGGTATAATGGCATTCATCAGTCAATATGAATATATACCACAATAGTTATTAGCTAATATACACCTATATATACATTTATTTAAATATCTATAAATTTAATAGGCTACATGTATGCTAGGACTAGGCTATCACTATTGTGGAACCAAAAGTCATTAATCCACCACTGTTATACAGGAAATAAAATCTCTATCGAGCTCACACTGATGTGAGGTTATTGTTTAATTACTTCGGCTAAACAATACAAAAATGCTACTTTGGGTCTCCCTGAATTTTAAATTTAAAGTATATATACGATTCTATTTTGAGGGAAGGTATGTTCCAGAACAACTGACCAATCAATAGTTCATTACTAGCCTAAAACCCTCATAAATTTTCCATAGATCGGGTACAAAGACTTCTGTGGAAAGGTAAGTCCCTGAAAACCGTTCAAATCCTTTACAGAATCAGCCAATAATGAAATCTAACAGTTCTAATATCTCAGTTTATTTTACATCATATTCAACACAAACTGCACAGAGTTCCACCTCCAGATCTTAATTCACATCCAAAATAAACATTCAAATCTTCCTAACATTAAACATCAGTCCTCCAAGTTCTATAGCTGGCTGTTAAAACTGATCAGTGAAAAAATCCTCCACAGGGTTCCATCCAGATCTAAATATTCTAAATCTAAAATCTTCTTAATATTACACATTGGCTTTCAGGATTCCATTTACATATAAACTGGTCAGCTAATAAATCCTAATACAAAATCCAAACAGACTTTAAGTTAACAGGTTTGATGCTGGTACACACTGTTTCCATACTTCCAGATGAATGATCAACTGGTCCAGTCAAACCTCCCCCAAACTAATATAACATCGAAATCCTAATTAGACCTGTACATGTATGTGTGTGAGAGTGGACTGAAGTAAGAGTTACATCTGGTTATGGGATATATTTTCATTAATAGAACTCATGTCAGAATTATTAATGAGCTATACACATGTCCCTAATGATTAGTGCTGATTACTATTACAATGGGGTAGTAGTTGGCTGTTATTGTTAGACTTGGATCATCATCTTATAGTTTATGTAACACTTACCATGTATTGTGGGCAACTGCAGAATTAAGGCAATAATCAGCAAAGAATGTCAATAAATTGTAAGTAATTATTCATGTTTAAAAAGTCAAGAATGAGCTGAATTTTAAGCAATTATTCATGTTTAAAAAGTCGAGAATGAGCTGAACGGAAGTTCAACTTTGAAATTGGCATTTCTGTGAAGCTTTCATTTATATTCAAGTGTGTAACAATTAACAATTAATTTATTTTGGAATTTCAAATACGCAACTAATTTCAATATCTTTGCTATCGGTCTAGACAAGTTACTGTTTCTTGAAACAATTGCTTGTTATATTACCACTAGTTCAATAGTTAACATTCTGTAACAGCCTATTAAGCTTATTATTAAGAACAGACACTGGGCGCGAGCAAACAGTTACTGGGCGAGAGCAATTTTCAGACTGCTATATTGCAATAATAGTTACAATTTGATTTTGTGTTACTTAAATCTGAAAAGATTGTAGTTAGATGTCCTACTCTCCAATAAATTCCCCGACAACTAATTTGTGAATTTAGAGCTACTTTGGCTGGGCAAATAAGGTTCTCACTGACTCACTAACCAGGTTACAGGTTTGAGAGAGAGAGAGGGAGAGAGAGAGAGAGAGAGAGAGAGAGAGAGATATGGGGTTTAAGTCCATGTGTCACAAACTAGGTCAATTTGGAACTAACATATGGTTCTATTTTATTTGAATAATTCTCTTGCAAGTAGGGGTCTTTACCAGTGGAAGGAAACCGGAGGACCCGGAGAAAACCCACGAAGTTGGACAGGCGACCCTGATCCTTGTCATGTATAACCAGGGAATTGAAACCACGCCAGTTGACTCAATGACAGACCTTATGATGTAACAAGCACGCGCTAACCATTTGGCCATCCAACGCCCACTCCCCACCCACCCCTGTTACAGGTTCAACCCCAATATTTGCCAAGAAAGTTCCTCGGGATGTCCTCATGTTGGCAGTGCAGAATGGAGAACCACACAAGAAATGAAATGAAATGGGGTTTAACGTCCTACTGTTCTGCTCCTATTCTGGGCTAATCAAGACGGGCATACGCTATACAGTGTGCAATGAGGGAAATTTTGCCCGGGCAGCGACACTATTGTCTACTCTTTTATCGAATTCCAACTGCAAGGGGATCTTTTACCTGCATTCCAATATATACACGGGACCTGAGAACCACACAAGGAACAGGGTCTAGAAATTTGGATGGTATAAAGATCCAAGGTAGCGTGAACACACGTATACACAGTTGGAATTCGACGCAGAGGGGAGTAGGTGTTGCAAAGTAGGACTTTAAACCCCATTTTATTTGATTTTATTTACACATTCATTTTTCAGGTTTAGCCTCTTTAAAATGTGCCAGCAACAATGTTACATACTTCACAAAAATGGTGAAAAATGCTCTTTGTGCAGCAATCTCTTGTATTGAAAATATTGATTTTTTGTGGAACAAGTATAGTCTCCTGATACTTTCATCACAAGACTGTATTTGTTATAGTCTATTGCCACTATATCTCTGTGTAGTCGACTATAACAAGAACGCTAATTAAATATGCATGAGCTTTGGGATTAGAAGAAAACAAAATTATAACTGAATACAATAGAATACATGTAATATTCAAGATATATAATATTTAACTACGATTGATTTGATCTTATTAGGGGGCGTTGGATGACCGAATGGTTAGAATGTGCACGCTGTATGATAAGGTCTGTTATTGAGTCAACTGGCGTGGTTTCGATTCTCCGGTTGTACGTGACAACGAGTAGGGACGGCTGTCCAACCTTTGGGTTTTCTCCGGGTTCTCCGGTTTCCTCCCTCTGCTAAAGACCCATACATGCAAGCGAATTATAAAAATAAAAAAATCAACCATGTGTTAGTCCCGAAATGACCTAGTTTGTGTTGAGTTTAGTTAAACCCCATCTCTCTCTCTCTCTCCCTCTCTCTCTCCCTGATCTTATAAGTTTCACCTTGCAAACTCATTGTTTATCAAAATAGTGGAATATCAATTTTTCCTGAATTCTGGGGATCAGAAAGAGAGGACCCTGTTTTAAATGAACTAGTCTCTCTCTCTCTCTCTCCTCTCTCTCTCTCTCTCTCCCACTGATCAGCATCTGTGATTATTATAACTGTGCAAGACTAACTAATACCATATGGTATATGATAATACTATAAATAAGCCAATTATATCATCTTATATGACTGAATGATATCAATTTCATCAGCAGAGAAAACAATGCAGTGTGTAAATCTTCATCCATTTTACCAGTTGAGTCAATGTTTACAGAACAAGGGTATAAATGACAAATTTTCCATTAATTACTTAAAGAATTTTGTGTTGTATTTATCTATGATTTAATGGAGGCTTTATTTTAAAAGATCAAAGATTAAAGATACTTTATGGGAGATTCGATAATGAGTTGACAGTTCTCACTATAATAGTTAAAAACTAGATAAAGTAAAGGCAATTTGCTGAAAATTTCATTCAAATTGATCCACTATGAACCGAAAACAAAGCGAATGAAATTTCTGCCTAGCCTCGGTCATCATTACTAATAATTACTAATTACGATAAACAGCATAGTCTCGATTATCCATGGCCATCCAACCCCCCAGTGCGTTATGTAGGTATCATATTAGATCCTGTGTTTGATATACTAGTTAACGTCCATAAATCAAGCCAGACTCTCGTTTCGGCATCCCTGACAAGGGAAAACCTGTCTGGAAAAATTTGTGGAAAGATAAGACTGTGTCCGGCGGTCTCTTGTATCCTCTGTTCCGATGCAATAGTGCTTCCTACTCCCTCCCCCCCCCCATTAAACAAGAGTTGATTGCAGGCTTGTCATGTGAATAAATGTCTAAATAATAGTTTATAGAACATTAAAAACCAAAATAAAGACATGTACGGTAATAAGCATGTTCCTGAAGCAACGACTGCGAGTTTTACAACATCTACATGTAGACGTTGCTTGTTTACTTCAAAATTCCCGAACTTATAGCTATGTTATCTACAGACAAGTGAGCAGTAGCGTTCAGAGGTTATGACATCGCGACCGCCACGGAAACCTTGACATTTAATGAACCTTGAACTTTGCAACTCGATTATCACAGGTAGACATTTTAGCTTGAAAGCGCGAGACTTGGTATTTTGCGACGATCAAGAAATCTGATAGGCTCACAAGCTGGGATTGTACCCAATCGAAATTAGTGCCGAAATATGCAGGGTATTACGAGAAGGCCTTGATAAGATGTACGTATTTAAAGCGAGATCAAGCTTTAAATTGAAGATGGGTAATAAGCAGATAGCAGCCTTTGTTTATCTCGCCTTTAAGGAGAGGATCGGGTAATCCCATATCTATAACCATATGTATGTTTACTTCATCTTAAAGACACACTACATGTATGTAAGATTTAGATAAAGAGCTGTGATAGTTTGGAAATAGATAGTGCAAAATGAATATGCTCAAAATTACATTTAAATTACTAGTATTATCACTGTTTTTTAGGTTTGGGTTTTTTTTTATTGTTTTTGTATTAGCCATTGTCATTATATTCATTATGTATTTAATGTTTTGTTCATATTTGTATGCTGCCTCTAATGGGGTATTTAGATACAATAAAATCTTATCTTATCTTATCTTATCTAATGCATTTTTAAACAGTGTAAAAGTTTCGTACCCTTTTACTGTCCTGGATATGTGACTGTGGCCCTTTTCAATCCATGGATACAGTATTAAAAGTGACATTTAGAAGAACATTAAGATTCAAAGTATTAATGCCTGGCTGCAAATGTCTGGCTGTAAATACCACAGTTGAAATGTTGATATTTAATAGAAATCTTGATTTTATTTTATCTATCGTTGATCTTTATGACAAGAGAAGGTAATCATCAAATATCATAGATAGATCGCCATATATTATTCACATAGAATCAGATTATATAAATTTATTGAGTGAAAATAGCTAAATAGTTCCAACCATCAGTATGGTGTGTATATTCCATCATCAAATCATATTACTAAATGCCTTGAAGAAAAATTCAGTGAAGTTTAGGCCAATCTATGCTCTTCAGATAACCAGAAACATTTTATATACATGTAGGTTTAAAAAGAATATCAACGCTACTGTGCCATACCTGCAAGTTGTTGGGGTTTTTTTTATAAACAATATTTTTATTCAGGATGTCTGAATGGGATTAGGGAACAGGCTTAGCCTATGTAAAACCCTTCTCTCTGCAAGTTGTTAGAAATCTTAAAATTAAAATTGCGATGTCCCGCCTTAGACTAAGCACACATTCCCTTGAAATAGAGTGAGGTCGATACAAGAATATACCTGCAGATCTGTGGTTTTGCGCAAACTGCCCACAACAGCAAGTGCAACCGCTATGAGGAACTCCGCAAGACAATTGTTTATGGGGCATTTGAGATCCAGAACTATCCATTTTCTTTTGAAAACATGTTTAACCCACCATTTGCTTTAGCAAAAACAGTGTGCAACTTAGTGCAACATGCTTTCAAAATAAGGGATGTGGCACCCACTTCTACCAAAAATTAATCAACAATTCAAAGACCTCTTCTTCACATTTAGTTCAATCGACTATGACATATATTCAAAACTTTGGTTTATATTTTGTACATACTCCCTCAATGTATATAAATGTACATTTCATTCACTTTTATGTAATTTTCATCCACTTTTTATGTATTTTTCATCCATTTCTTTTTTTAATTTTTATCCACTTTTTTTGCAGTCACTTTTTATGTATTTTTCATCCACCTTTTATGTATTTTTTATGTATTTTTCATCCATCTTTGATGTATTTTCCATCCATTTTTCGTAATGTTTATCATGCATACTGTCAAGTATAATTTACATGCTGCCCGAAAAGGGTGTTTTATGTAATAAAATCTATCTATCTATCTATCTATCTATCTATCATACACAATCTTGAAATGAAATGGGATACAACGTACTACTTTTCTTCACCAACTGGGCTATTGAAGATAGACATACACCATGTATGTGTGCTATGATGGAAATCTTTCCCTTATTCCTATTTCAAATTCCAAATACCAAGGGTTCCTTTACATGCAGGGCAATGTGTACACGGGACCACATTTTTCCGTGGCATCCAGATGGCTAGATAATGTTCATTGCCTGGCACTACATCCTGCACCCTTGAACAGGAGGAAGCCACAAGATCCTGTGACCTCGTAGTCTCAATATTTACTATAAGTTGTGGCAGGTGTACAAGATACTGTTACATATTGAATGAAGGATGACCAACCATATCTTATGTTTACAATAATTAAGTGCTGTTTGTTAGTGGCAAGGTCTGCAAAAAATTTATGTTTAAGCCCATATTTTTGGAAACAAACTATGGTATAATTCAAGAAACATTATGTTCAAGCTCCTCTTTTTTGGAACAAAGTACCTCACTTTATGGGCGTACTCGCTAGAGATAAAGGGACATAATTTATAGGCGAGGCGGTCCCACGTGACCTCATTGTTTACCTTATAGCACAGTTTTCCTGTACATTCGTTACGAACTCGTGTGTTGACAAACGTTTGTCGTTAATATGGAATTTAATACCGATACGGTTCTCTTACCATCAATAAGGTCACGTGGAACAGAGTTTTTACTAGCGACACCTGGTGGGAATTCCTTCAGCGAGGACACCCATTAGAACCTGTTAATTGACCTTATTCAAGAAAAATTTGAAAATGCACCAAAGCTTTGAAGCTTCTCTGTGGTAACTGGTAATAAACATATTATCAGTGATCTCTTATCAATTTGTAATGTATTAGTGACTTTTTAAGTCGATTACAAAGCCTGATCTGTAGTTGCTTCGTGTATTATATTTGCACAGCTGTATGAATTGAATTGTGAAGTATAAAAGTCTAGAGTGATGAGAATGATTTAAAACAAGTGAAGAATGTCCATGTTACTGAATACTGTACAGTATTACACATCTTTCCTGATAGTAAATTTAGGCCTACATATGTTGCATGGTGACCTCAAGGTCAAGGCAGCATGGCAACTATAGGGTCAAAGGTTAAAGAACATCTGTTTTGATTAAAAGACAGAACCATTTATGATTTCAGTAACAATATCTCAGTGAAGACAAAGCTACTGAATATTTGGATGATATTTTGGTACAACAATTGACCAAAATATATTCATTTATTACAGTTTCATAATGCTATTATGTTACACATGTTCATAAATGCTATTATTTTACACATTCTCAAGACTTTGTTTATTATCGTACCGACTTTAGTAATGATGATCGAGATTGGGCTTATAACTCAATCGCTAATATCTCGGTTCAGAGTGGAGCAATTTGACAGAAATTTTCAGCATATTCTATTTACGTTATCTGTTTTTTAACTGAAAGGAAGAGGAAGTCTAAAATACAATTAGATTATGGTTGCAGAATCTTTCCAGCAAAAACTATAGAGAGTAACAGGAAATATAAGATTACAATATAATATTAGATTATTTTCTGTGAAGAAAAAGAAGGAAACTGTATAATTAAACATTAACAAGACAACACTACATTGAAAGTTCAGGGGTCTTACCCTTATTCAAAGAAAACTTAAAGGAGCTAAATCTCTATTCTTTGGCACCTAGAAATGGACACAAATGTGTTGCAACACATATAATACTTACATGTAGGTAATATGAATGAATATAAATTGATTTACATTCAATCGATTCTGTTTTTACTGTAATTTCTAATCATTTATTTCCGGCGAAATATTTGAGAGTCCAAATTGAATGGCAGTCTTTGGTGTCTGGTTATTCAAGCCTACACCAGTAGTATTCTCCTGTGGGGTATGTTCATATAAATTGACCAATATGTTGTGTTTGCAATGTCGAAGATTGTGGATGATATTGAGTTAGACTTGCCTCCTTTAAAATAAAATATTTTAAGAATATACTGGCTTGCTACAAAAAACCAAGACACAAATTTGAGTTCTTAACTAATGAAAAATCCCGATTCTTAAAATATTTTAGTTTAAGTTTCAAGGCATCTGCCAAGTATCAGGTCTGCTGTCATAGCTTACCACAAGAATAAAACTAACCAGACTTTATCTGTAGAGGCAAACACTGCCTCAACAAAACACACAAACTAGGTCATTTCTGGACTAACATATGGTAGCCTACAAATCGCTGTAATGTCCCCTCCGAACAAACTGGGTCATTTCGGGACTAATATATGGTCCAATGTTTTATTTTTAACAGTGGGAGGAAACCGGAGGGTCCAGAGAAAACCAACGAGGTTGGACAGGCGACCTTACTCCTTGTCACGTACAACCAGGGAATTGAAACCACGCCAGTAACTGGGGAATCGAAACCATGCCAGTTGACTCAATGACAGACCTTATGATACAACAAGCATGTGCTAACCAATCAATGACAGACCTTACTGATCTAAAGAGTTAGATGTAACTCCCCCAGTTCGTCTTGTCGCAAGTCTTTATTTAGGCTTCAGATGTTATAGAAATTATTAATTAGACCTTTATTTACACAACAAGCTCAAAATCAACTCTGTAGACCCACAGATGGCTTGGAAACATTTTGGATTTAAACAGTCGTCCATTTAAAATTAAATAAATAAATGGCGGACCAAGCTAACGTTTGCCGTTAGTCGCTGATGTCACTACCGGAAACTGGTAATGAAAGGCCTGCCAAGCAAGGCTACCATAGCCATTGAGCATATTACCTGATAATTGAGAATACATGTATGTGGGTGGAGTTATCATCTGTCAATCAAACGGTCGCAAATTCTCCTAGACAGTGCAGACACAATTGATGCCTATTTCTAGTCCAAACTTCCAACAGTGACAATTCCGTTCAGAACAAAGTAATTTGACTAAAATTTTCAACATTTTCTTTCTTTATCATATATATTTGAATTATTATAGCAAGAATGGCCAACTCTTTATAAAACTCTTAACTAATGTATCTTTAACAGAAAAGAAGATAGTTTCGAATTATACAGTACATGTCATTGGAGAATGTTGCCAAGATACTAATGGGGATGAAAAGATCAACTATAGATCATAGGGACATGTTTCATGTGGGTTAAGAGTTAAAACATAGATCATGTTGCTGACAGGGTATGATCTCATATTTATCCCTTATAAAATAAGGAAATTATCAGCGTTTTTATTATCTTTATCATTATTATTATGAACATCAGTATTCTTTATCAGTATTTTTTATTATGCCATGTATGGGCCATTATCATGACACAAGACATAGTCTGCACACAGAGAACTAACTACTCTACTTCGAGAATAGATCTCTGCTCTAAATGGCCACCATATCAAACAATTAATATATAGAGAATCTCCTACCAGTCTTTTTTGATATCAAAATATATCAACACAAGTTGATAAAGTAACAAAAAACGAGGCTCTGCCGAGTTTTTTTTACTTTATCAACGAGTGTTGATATATTTTGATATCAAAAAAGACGAGTAGGAGATTCTATTTATCACCCAAACCCTTCTTACATGCACAAATAGATAAATATAATTCTTTGCTATAGATTTCACTTTTACTGAACATTACGGCGTAGTGATACATCATTTTTTGACAGCAATTCAACCATTGCAAAGTCCTTTATATTGGCCCAGTGTTTCCATCAAGGTCAATTGAATAACAATAGTTCATTTTTTAAAAAAAAAAAGTTACTTTTTATAAGAAATGAACTGTTATTTGAAAATAAAAGGAGATATCGCAGTAGATTATGAAATATATCACACAAGCGATATCTACTGTAGAATGTATTATTGGGTGATAAACTGTTTTATAATGCGGTTGCTCTTCGGTTTACATCTGTTATTCATCAAAAGACTAATTTAAAGGAGCACAATCGCATATATTTGGAACCTAGAAATTGACAAAAATGGATCGCAACGCATATAATAATGTAATATGAATGTATATAAACTAATTTACATTCAATCTTTTCTGTTTTTACTGTAATTTCTAATCAGTTATGTTCGGCGAAATACACCAGAAGTCTTAATCAAATGGCAATCTTTAGCGTCTGGTTTTTCCAGTCTACACCGATGGTATTTATTGCGCATGCTCTCCAGATAAGAATATAGCGTCACCATTTGACATGACTTGTGGAATATGTCTAGCCCTGTTCTTTGAGTCCCTTGTTCCAAATGGCGCTGAAACGCATTATTGTACACGATTCGTGTACCAATGGTAAAATGTTTATTTTGTCTTGAATATTGGATATCAGAAGCCCATCTGTTCCCTGTAAGATCACAAGACCAATGTTGATTTGAATTGACAAATAATTCGTATTTTCAATGTCGAAGATTTTTGATGATATTGAGTTAGAGACTTAGCTAATTCAAACTTTTTAATTTTATTTAATGAAAGCAGAATATATATTCTCAAAATTCTCAATTTTTAATGTACTAATTTTAATGGAGCTAATTGTATATGGACATCAGGGATGGCATTGGCTAACCTGCGGCACATGTGCCAGGTGCATGGGATGATTAGACAGCCAACTACTTGCAACTAGACATAGAGGGCTTATGTCGACTACGATCTTATGCAACTGACCTCGCTGTCACCAAACTATAAGGTCAAAGGAACCACATGATAGCCATGTGATCAGGAAAAAATGGAAACATACATGTACTCTCCCCCTTTAATAACCCTGTTAATTTATATTCAATAAGTCTGTTAATTTATATTCAATAAGTCTGCTAATTCATATTCAATAAGTCTGTTAATTCATATACAATAAGTCTGTTAATTCATATTCAATAAGTCTGCTAATTTGTATTTAATAAGTCTGTTAATTTATATTCAATAAGTCTGTTAATTAATTTATTCATATATTCAATATTGCCTGTCATTATGTTTTTATTTGCATTGCCATTTAATATCAAATAAATGATAATGGTGTTGTTTTAATACATGTATATGTAATTGTCTTTTATCCAAAATCATTTATAGGTTGTATTAATATATTACCTTTGGGTGGCCTTGAGGGTGGTGTTGATTTATGAGAGTGGTGTTGATTTGTGAGGGTTTGAGGGTGATGATCATTTGTGAGGGGTTAGGGTGGGTTTGAGGATGGGGTTTATTTTTTAGGGTGAGGGAGGGATTGGGGTGGGTTTGAGGGTGGGTTTGAGGGTGGGGCTCATTTCCGAGGGGTTGGGGTGGATTTGAGGGTGAGGTTCATCTTTTGGGAGGGTGATGATCATTTTTTAGGGGTTTGGGATGGTTGGAGGGTGGTGTTCATTAGGCAAGTTGATGAATATATATTGTAAATATACATGTACAGTTTATTTCTATGTTTTGTTCAACACCCTTCTTCTACCTTGTATTCAGGCCAGACATTAATGACTTTTAATTGTATCAGACAAAATGTCTGGCACTACTGAACTAGTACCAGACATTTTTGTTGGCCATCTATTTCAATTATAAATGTCAACAAATAAAAATACTGGGAAAAAGTGACAGGCACTAGCGAAATTATGCCTGACAATGTCTGTGATAGGTGTCTAATATTTTCACGCTTGTGTGTATTGATTGTCACTGATAAATACTGGTATATCAGTGCTCTTTAAATTATGTATAGGCCTGATCCTAAACTTAATTACCGGAGACTGAACTTGGTTCATTAACCTTACTATAAAGGCTATCACACTTGCTAATGGCTTAACACTGAACCTTTTTGATGGTTATTAACAGGGCTAGTATACAGGATTTATAACTAAAACAAAACATCTTTAAGAATACTGTATTCGGATTGTATACAGATGAGCTTATAGCAGACGTAAATGCCAGGAATCGCCATTTTTCATTTACCTAAATACGCATGTAAACTGGCGGAGATTTACCTGCTTTCCACACAACACCACTATTCATCTAATGAATTCTCGAAAACAATTTTTATATATTAGCAAAGAGTAATCATTATACTATCAAAATACATCATCAGCGATTAAGATTTACTTACCGTTCTAAGAAAAGATACACCATCTTGTTCTGACCCTCCGCCCTCGGCAGGGTCCGCCATCTTGCCGATTTAGCAGTAGAGAAAAGGTAGCCCTAGTCTCTATAGGCCTAACAATATTTCCAGTTCATTCAGCGTATGGTGAAAGAATCGTCGAAAAATCAACGGAATTCCCTAATCCATATATTGACTAAACATTTCACTAGTTACAGTGCTGGAATATCGTCGTTATCGAAAGAATCTTCGTGTTTTATTCTTAGACAATCACAAGCCGAACAGCCGCCCGACCTTCGTTATATAGTAGAGATGGAGCTATTAGTCTCATACGGTAAATCGATACCCCTATAGCACTGATGCAAATGCCGGTGCTCCCAGCTTACTCACTGGTAACATGCAATACCTATCCTACACCGTGTGCCAAAAATAAACCATAAGGTAGGGCTATCTGAGTATCCTTGGATTACCATTCCTCACAGACAACGCGATGCTGGGTGTAGAATTGGTCACGTGACGAGCACGTGTAAGCCGATATAGCGCTACTTTTACTTTATCGACTGTCAAACAACGAGCTTATCTTTGTTTCTCCTTGACACGAGGGATTATAAGATTATTTACTAGTATGATAAATAAACCCCGAGCAATAATGAGCAATAATGATATTACTGTCAGCGAAGCAGTAGCGTAGTTAAAGGGGTTGGGGAAGGGGTGTAAGGGCTCCAAGTCTGAATACCGCATTAAAAAATAAATTGTTAATATTGCCCAAGATACCAAGATGCTTGACAGTCCTGGCACCATTTTAGTTTTTCAGCACAAATCTTATTACTGCTCACACGATAAACTCAAGGAGCGATACACACACTCTGCCAGTGAAATAAATAGGCCTTTGGAAAATGGAAAAGGAGAATCGGTTGCTGAGTTTTGTCGGGTGGTCGGTGAATGACACGAAAAGTAGAATGTAGGGGGGTGGGGTTGGGGGGTGTTGTCCGTGTTGGCGACAGCCTTATTGAGAAAACAAATAATGAAAACCCCCGACGAACTGAAAACACATCCAAACCACCAAATTTATGCAACACTGATTATGATAGATTATACACGCAATTATAAATATATACCCTTTCATAGCTTATTGATCCGTGGGTCAATTCAAAACAGGCAGTAAAGTTATGCGCAAGCTGTTGCAACTTTTGGTCGTCGGGGGAAATATCCAATAGAATGTTAATTATGTCACCGTTTATATACTTCTAAACATAACATATTGGGGTGGGGGGGTAGCAGGCCCGTAACTGGGGGGGGGGGGGGCGCAGGGGTTGAAAGCCACCCCCACCCCCCAGGAAAAAGTTTCGCCCCCCCTGTGAAAAAATTGTCGACCATAAAAAAATAGATATACATTCAGCACACTCGAACCCCCACCCCCACCCCCGTTGCTCTGAGCTAGTTACGGCCTTGGAGGTTAGGGGTTTGTTACTGGGGAGGGAGGGGGGGGGCGGAGGTTGTCAACAAAAACTCATTAACTTCAAGCGAATTTAGAAGCCATCCACCATTTTTTTCTAGACTATGGTTTACCAGAAGTCTAAAACTGGTTCACTGTCGAGTAATTTCAGATTCCATGACAATATTTGTAAATCGCCTTTTGTGACAAGGCGGCTCTTATTTGGCTCAGTCCACCCACCCTGAAACACACCAATTCTGCCCCCCCCCCCTCTTATATTTATCATGAAGCAATATCTAAAGATGTGAGATTTATAATGGGGTAGAGTTACGGTGGGGCACTGGCTCACTAATCAGAAGGTCCGGGAATCGATCCGTGTGTTGGCCGAGAAAGTTTCCCGGGATTTTCAAGCGCGGCTTCCCCCTTGTGAGTGGTGCAGAAAGCGTCTAGTCGTTCAAATGGGACGAAAAATCGTACTCCCAGATACACGTTGGCGAGTACGTAAAATAGAGAGGGAGAAATGGGGTTTAAAGTAAACTCATCACAAACTAGGTCATTTCGGGACTAACATATGGTTCAGTTTTATTTCAATATTTCATTAGCGCCTTGGGGTCTTTAGAAGTGAGAGGAAACCAGAGAACCCGGAGAAAACTCACGAGGTTGGACAGGCGACCCTACTCCTTGTTACGCACAACCACTCAATGACAGACCCTGTGATACAACGCACACGCGCTAACCGTTCGGCCGCCCAACCCCCCGCACGTAAAATAAACCATAGCAACTGGAATTTAATTGCTGTCGGCGGGATAAAATTTCCGTCATATGCGGATTCATTCATTTATTCTCTGCACTGACCGAGAATGTTCATTGGGGTTTTCCGGCGTCCCCCCCCGACCCCCTTAGTCGTTAGGATGGGACGAAAAAGCGTGTATAAATGTACTTGCACGTAAAAGAACCCGTAGCAGTTGGAATTCTAAATAAGAGTAGGCCTAGCGCCACTGTCCGGGAAACATTTCCCTCTTAGCACACTGTTTAGCGTAGGTCCGTCTTCAATGGCCCAGTTGCTGCAGAAAAGTAGGATGTTAAACCCCATTTCATTTCATTTTTATCCATTCACTAGTTACAATGACAAATAATATCACAATAAAACACACAAATATGAATATGTTTTATTGATTTACATAAATATACATGTACAGTCTGTTAAAATGTTGTTAGTTCTCTACAGGTACTTTAGAATATGTTATAGGCCTAGATATTTGCGAACGGGCCTGAACAAAACGATTTATTCTTCTGACAACATTAATGTGATTTTAATTCATCAGAGACATTAAAAGAAAGGGATTACTCATCATACCACCCATGCCACCACCCATGCCACCCCCCATGCCAGTAAGAAATGGTATCATCATTGGGTTAATGTCACCACCGCCGAGTAGAGCCATGGCGCCCATACCGCCCATACCTCCCATACCTCCCATACGGCTCATACCACCCATACCACCCATGCTACCCAAACCTCCTCCCATACCCCCCATACCACCCATGCCGCCCATGCCGCCCATTCCGCCTAGTCCTTGTAAAAGACCTCCAATTCCAGCTCCCGGCAAGAATCCTCCCATTCCTGGCACTGAAAATAAAATTTTCACTGGAGTTAAAGTATGAAACAAACAAATTACCTGGCCCAATACAACACCAAGCCCTACCCCATATATATACATCACTGCGCTCGACCACGGATCCACGTCTTCATTAGCCCAGTCAGAGCAGAACAGAAGGACGTTATAGATTTCTAGAGATGTTTTTTTTCTTTGTCAGTTTGACTATTTTTCGACCCAAGCCTTTCAGCGTTTTCTTGTCTTTTTACATGAACATGCTTGAAAAAAAGAGTTATCTCGGAATGAATAGCGGCACGCCAAAAATTATAAAGGTAATCCATAATTTCATTTTTTATGAGAACATGAAATTGTATCGGACGTCTTGTGTTCTACTGTCCAGAAAAAAAGCAATTGGTTTTTTTTTTTTCAGTTAAATGCAGTAGACCAAAGTTGCCAGCTCCACGAGTGTCACTCCGTTAGAGAGAGAGAGAGAGAGAGAGAGAGAGAGAGAGAGAGAGTTTAACGTCCACTCGACACAAACTAGGTCATTTCGGGACTAACATTTCAATAATTTGCTTGCGCGTAGGGGTCTTCAGCAGTGGGAGGAAACCGGAGGACCCGGAGAAAACCGACGAGTTTGGACAGGCGACCCTACTCCTTGTCACGTACAGCCGGGGATTCGAAACCACGCCAGTTGACTCAATGACAGGCTTTATGATACAGCGCGCACGTGCTAACCCACTCCGTTAGGGTTTTACTCATAAAATATAAGTCCTAAGAAGACGCATATACTTACTTTGCTGAGCTTGAGCAGTGGCAAGAACAATGGCTGCAAAAACAGCTACGATAAATCCGTTCATCTTGAATGTTTTGTTGGTATGATCCTAACAGAAAAAGAAAACGTCATGAATATTTAACAAAACATGCGAAAAAGCCAGAGAGCGTATTTCCGAATGGGTATACATATTTGGCTTTTGATAAGAGAGCTAAATCAAATTTGGTGGCAACAACATGCAACTGAAACCCCTAGATATACATGCAGCATACTGTTTATATGAATGTATTGTCTAGTCTATGTACTATGTATTATTAAATGTATATGACTATGTCTAAGTGTATATGTATGCATGCTGTCCATAATGGACGTTTTGATGCAATAAACATCTTATCTTATCATATCTTTGCCCATGATTATGTTGTCCAGTTATTATTGATAATAATAATAATATGAGCTTTGAGAAAAAATATGAACAATTCAGTCGTGGAATGAAACTTATAATCTATAATCGAATATACCAAAATACTTACTAGGATGTACTGCTTAAATTTTTCAACCGAAAATATTAAATATTTTACTGTGTTTACTGGTTCTAGAAGCAAGAGATCTGTGCCTGTAACAAGAAAACTAACCATATTATATAGAGATGGAGGATTCTTTTTTTTTCTAAAACTTTCTTGTTTAGATTGACACATATCATCGGATAATTAATGAATTGTTATTCACAATGTCATAACAGATGTATGAAGAAAGTTAGTGATGGCAAAAAAAAAGCATCCCAAACAAACCCCATCATAAACCATTTGATACTATTTCTAGGTTAATCGTACACATTTGTTTGTTTTCCTTTTTTATGAGTAAATGGTAGCCTGCTTTGACAACTGGCGGTCAAAAGTTTGCGATATTATGCAGTTAAAATGATATTATTAGATCAATCTAAGTTAGGCTACTCAAAGTCAAAAACGGACAATCAGATGGGTGAGAGGGTGAGAGTTGTACATAAAAACAAAAATATAGAAAAAAAAGAGAGAGAGAAAAAAAAAATCAGGAGAAATTGGAATATCATGAATATGATTCCTATAGAGCAATATACAAGGAATGATACTAGAACAAATTTCTACGTCAATTTGTTGGATATCTATGTATTTACTATTTACACCATATATTTGTCAAGAAGTAGGTTCGACGTTGGAATTCGGTCGACGGGCAGACCTCTTGGGGTTTACTCCGGGTCCGATTTCCTTCCACAGCAAGCGAATTATTGAAATAAATTTAAACTGTATGTTCATCTCGAAATGACCTAATTTGTGTCGAGTGGTAGACGTTGCCCTAGCCCAAGCCCCTCTCCCCTTCTCTCGCTCGTTCCCCCACTCTTTGGTATTAAAGATTATACGTCTCAATCGTTTCATTTGAAAAAAAAAAAAAAGATAGAAAATAAAACTTTATTTATTTATTTTCTTTTTTGGTTACAATGGACAACAATTTCTAGCTTCGAGTTACCTCCCCTGTTCTCAACTCTTCAATTAGAACATGATAAATTATTTTTTCATAAATAAACACCCCCTTTTGTTTAGTTCTCAACATTATTCTGAGAGTTTTAAAGCGGAATACACCTTGATTGTGGTAGAAAGGATGTGAAAAGGAACATTTCTTCAGTTCCTGGATGTCAAGAAGTGTGCGAAGGCAATGGAATCCGTGTCAGCGATCTCTGATCGACTGTCCATTCCAAAACATCACTGTCGCTGTTTGTCAAAAACAAGAATCGTCTGCATTGTAAGTCAATTGACAAGGCCTATGTTTCTTTTTGATTGTGGTACCCATAGCTGATGTACATGGTTTAATTATTTCCATGCAATATAGGCCTATGCATAAATAAAACAATTTTGTTGAAATCTATACAATTACAGCTAGACTGCACAAGGAAATGTAATTCAGTAATGGTCTGTATCAACGTACCACCATCCCTGTCATTCATCATGTGACTATAGTATTTTCCTTTAGGCCAAGAATATTTAGACAGCCACAATAATATGACATGTATTGTTTTCCCCTTTTTGCTATAATAACTTGTAGGCTATAGGCAACATTGGGTGGAACTTCCGTTGGAAGCTTAAAATGTGATAGAATCATGGCCTGAAGGATTACATGTAGTCACTAGTTAAAATGAATGAAATGAAATGGTGTTTTATTGTCCTACTTTTCTGCACTGACTGGGCTAATGAAAATAGTCATAGATGTAAAGTTCATGATGGAATTAACTACGTTTAAGCTTACACTTTACGTGTACATGATGAACATCTAAATTTAAGATAAGATAAAAATCCTCATCGTTATTTATAGAATCGTAAAATTAGCTGTAACTACTATGTAAACTGCCATTCTACTGTACGTAGTAGGCAAAACCTAGGCTGTTGTGCCATGTTTTTCTGATTACTGCATTACAGTCTATAATGCCCTGACAGAAGGCACACATCACAGATTTTGTCGGACACAAATTATCACACAATGTTTTTATTATGATTATTGATACCGGTATATAGAATACAAAGTCTGTGATGACATGTGCCTCAGAACCACCCTTTTATTATTGTATTCCGTACAAAATCTGTGACAGGTGCTGTATGTCCAGCAGTCTTTTATGTATAAACTTATAAAATCTGCGATAAAATTTCTGTTTTAAAAATTTATTACCCTTGAGTAGACCCCCCCCCCCCCCCTCCAACCCAAACCCAGTTTCCCCCAATGTATATCTGCATTTATTATCTTCCATTTTAGGTAACCAATGATTGGTATAAATGTTTAAGACAAGGGAAAGTAGGAACCATTCCTGCTACTGATATCTTTAACCCAACAGAAGCTGAGAGACTTTTAGCAGCATCATCAATATCTCTTCCGGAATCATGGTTACGCATAGCAATAAAAGTTGTAAAGAAACAAGAAGAACTAGTTGAAAGGTAAATAATTAAATGAACAGGACTCGTTCAAATATTGCAATGACTATTGACTTGTTGAATTTGGTTTAACAAGTTTGACTCGGTTTAGAAGAACAACCAATGTGCTTTCCGTCGAACTTTATCAAGCCATGGCTGATTGCAGTCTGGGGGATTGGGTAGACGAATGGTTGCATCATAATGTCTGTCATTGAGTCACGTGGCGTGGATTCGATTCCCCACTTGTAGGTGACAAGGAGTAGGGGCATCTGTCCAACCTTGTTAGTTTTCTCCGGGTTCTCTGGTTTCCTTTCACTTCTACAGACCCCTATGCGCAAGCGAATTATTGAATTCTCTTGTACGTGACAAGGAGTAAAGTCGCCTGTCCAACTTCATGGGTTTTCTCCGGGTTCTCCAGTTTCCTCCCACTGCTACAGACCCCTATGCGTAAGCAAATTATTGAAATAAAATTGAACCATGTGTTAGTCCCGAAATGACCTAGTTTGTGTCAAGTGGCCATCAAACCACATTTCTCTCTCTCTCTCTCTTGCTAGCGAATTATTGAAAAAAAATTGAATTATTTATATGCTAGTCCGAAAATGACCTAGTTTATGTCGAGTGGACGTCAAACCTCATCTCTGTCTCTCTCGCTAGCGAATTATTGAAATAGAAATGAACTATATGCTAGTTTGTGTCCAGTGGATGTTAAACTGCATTTCTTTGTATCTCTGATTACGGTCACAAATGAACTGGTCACAAGAAAGCAAAGTTCACCCCAGTAACCTTAACTGAATATTAGTTTCCAAATTAATGAAGTCTTGTGTTGACAAGATGTTAAACCTTATTTGATTATAGACTTATCAAATTAGATATTTATAAGACTGGCTGTAAAGATCTGATGAATGTTGCAGAATTTTTATAGAGTGAATTATAATATGGAACAGGATGATAGTCTCTTTATATTATGTTTTGATACGCTTCAGATATGAAATAACCATGTGACTTTCTTCACATGATTTCCATGTGACATTATTTTATGGAGGGCATTTATAACACATATATACACTGGTTCATACTGATTGCTTTGAAATGTGTTAGTGTAATGTCTGTCCGTCCATCCGTTGTTCACAACAAATCTAAAAAAAGACACGTTATATGTCATATGACCTCTTTTTTTTACTTTATTTTCAACCTCGTAGGTTTTCTCCGGGTCCTTCGGTTTCTCCGGTTTCCTCCCACTGCTAAAGACCCCTATGCGCAAGCGAATTATTAAATTAAAATAAAACCATATGTTAGTCCCGAAATGACCTAGTTTGTGTCGAGTGGGCGTTAAACCCCATTTCTCTCTCTTTATTTACTTTATTTTCAGATTACGGATTGATAATCTTCACAATGGTAACATCGCCAGTAATATCTTTGAACATCTGGTTTATGTGGCACATGAAAATTTTAATACAAAATGGAAGACAGCTCATCATTTGTATCTGGGATCAAATAACTCAAAACATAAAAAAGAATTACAAAGAGTAAGTTGAGATATGATTCGTCTTGTGAAATCTAGTTTCAGACAGGGCTATCGTTTTAGTCATCTTCATCTTTGCATGTTATTGACTGACAGGAGAACTTAATTGTCAGTCAATTTCAAAGAATTTCAAAGGATTGGAGACGGTCTTGCACATTTTAGCCTATTTGACGTCTTATGTGGATTAAGGGTTAGGACCTGTAGAATTCATCAAAGTCTCAAGATGTAATCAAGGCTAGCACTAATCCCTACCCTAACCCTAACCCACAATCCACATATGACGTCAGATGTGCAGGACCATCTCCTATCTAGCGTTCTCCATTGTATGTTGATAGATTCAAACTTATAATTTTATGACTTTTATTTCTTTTGTAGTTCAGTGCTTCAATTTACCAATATGTTGATAAATTCAAACCAGATATTTACATCAATCTGGACTCTACAGGAACAATATTACCGCTATCGTCAAAGAGGCAAAGTACCCCACATCCAAATTTAGTACCCCTCTCAGTTTTAATAGAGACAGCCTCCCATTTCTTTTTTGTGCAGCCCTATGTTTCTTACACCTTACATAATATCGTGTTCTTTAGTCCTAGTGTGTTGTCATCCTCGACAGCCAATTCACTTTTTATTGTGTATCAGTTGCTTCATGCTATGCATTGTTTACATCAACATGGTATCTCGGCAAAAGGTATCAAATTAAGCAATATTTTAATCAATCAAAATTTATGGATTTCATTAACCACACCGCAAATTAAAACATGGATGATCAAAGCCCGAGAAGAATCAAAAGAATTGTTAGTAGTGTCAAAAAATTGTGATGTTCTTGAAGGGGAAAGATCCCCGGAACGTCGTTTCAGGGCATCATCGGAAAGAGAAGAACTTGTAAGCCAGGCCCGTGAGGTTTTGAAATCCTGTACGTACAAGCAATATACGATCAAAGATCTTCCTTCTATTGTTGACCGCTGGGTCTGTAAAAAATTAACGAACTTTGAATACCTTATGATTTTAAATCACTTAGCAGGACGAGTCATGAACGATCCAAATAATCATCCAGTTTTACCGTGGGTAAAGGATTTTACGACACCAGAGTTTGGACACAGAGATTTAACGATGTCTAAATATAGAATAAACAAGGGAGACTATCAGCTTGATTTTACGTATAATTCTATGATAGGAATGGATGATAACGGAGAACATATACCACACCATGTTTCCGACGTTTTGTCCGATATTACATATTACGTTTACAAAGCAAGACGGACGGAAAAAAGTATTTTGTGTACGCACGTTCGGACTAACTGGGTTCCACATGAGTATCCTAGCAGTATGCAAAGAATGCAGGAATGGACTCCAGACGAATGCATCCCTGAATTTTACACAGATCCAACAATTTTTGTTTCTATACATGAAGATCTGCCTGATCTTGAAATTCCACAGTGGTGCAGCTCAGCTTATGACTTTATTTTAAAACATATGGCAGCTTTAGAGAGTGATATTGTTTCGGAGATGTTACATCATTGGATTGATCTTACATTTGGATACAAGGTAAACAAATCAATATTTTGGATTATGAATATATGAATATTTCACTTAAAAATTTTGCCAGTAAGACAATTTTTATACGCCCACATATATTGTTGTTGGCCCCGTCTGTCTATATGTTCGTGTATCTGTTCACATTTTGACGAAACTTGAAATATAGGTTTATCTGCCAAAGATCTTGGTTTCTTTTCGATATTTGCGCATATAACTTCCTGGATTACGACCCCTGATTGCATGAAAAGTCAGGTTTTTGTTTCAGCTTGCTATCTATCCATCTCTTGCAAAATGTGGGCGTATCTTGCCTGGCAACCGCTGGTTTATGTATTTTGTTTCCATGACTATGATGAATTTTACACATAAGACCTTTAAATTTAAGTGTATTCATTCATTGTGTTTTATGTTAATTCTTTGAAATTCTGATTTGACTGAAACGGAAGTTCTACCGAAATGGGGATCCTCCGACCCTGGTGAAGTTTATTGTTACATTTTCAAAGAAAATTGAATCAAATAATCTTGTAAATCAAAGCCATGTTCGAGGGCAAGGGGGGGGGGGCATTAAAATATAGCTAGAAAAACTTTGAAGGGGTTCGTGGTTCAGCTCTATAACCCTCTGAACAAAAATTTACCAAGAACTGTCTTTGTGAATTTTTGCATATTCTTTGTATAACATTAACCTGGGGAGTAATTTTGTATCTGTTCATGCGGAAAAAATTAATATGTATATTTTGTTATCCATTAAAGTTAACAGGTGCTGCAGCGGTTAAATCTAAGAATGTGTATCTCCAGTTAGTTGATAATCACAAGTCTATTAGCAATCACGGTGTCGTACAGCTGTTTACCGAGCCACATCCACATAAACTTTCAACATCACAGATCTATAGTTCTTTACATCCACCCAAAATACCCAGAGAAGTTCTACCAGCTCAGGTGAGATTCTTCATCTTTGATACGTACACTTTAGAATATAAGGTCTGTCATTGGGTCAAGTGAAGTGAAATGGGGTTTAACGTCCAACTGTTCTGCTCCGAACTGGGCTAATGAAGACAGGCATATGCCATACAGTGTGCTATGAGGGAAATTTTGCCCGGACAGCGGCACTATGGCCTACTGTTATATCGAATTCCAACTGTCATGGGATCTTTTATGTGCACGCCAATGTGTACACGGGACCTTGGTTTTTCGTCCCTTCCGAACGACTAGACAGCTGTCCTTGTCAGGCTCCCCATCTTGCATCACTGACAAGGGGGAACCATGCCGGAAAATCTGGATGAACTTTCTTGACCAATGCAGGGATCGAACACCCGACCTCCAGGGTAGCAAACCATGGTCTTATCCACTTAGCCACCATGATCCCCCATTGAGTCAAGTGGCATGGTTTCGATTTTAAGCTTGTATATGACAAGGAGTAGGGTCAGCTGTCCAACTTTGTGGATTTTTTCTCCAGAGAGAGAGAGAGAGAGAGAGAGAAGGGGTTTATGTCCACTCGACACAAACTAGGTCATTTCGGGACTAACATATGGTTTAATTTTATTTCAATAATTCGCTTGCGCGTAGGGGTCTTTAGCAGTGGGAGGAAACCGGAGGACCCGGAGAAAACCCACGAGGTTGGACAGGCGACCCTACTCCTTGCCACGTACAACCGGGGATTCGAAACCACGCCAGTTGACTCAATGACAGACTTTATGATACAGCTCGCGCACGCTAACCATTCAGCCATCCAACCCCCCCTTTTTTCTCCAGGTCCTCTGGTTTCCTCCCACTGCTAAAGACCCCTATGTGCAAGCGAATTACAATGTATATAAAAAAAATTGACCTATATGTTAGTCCCAAAATTACCTAGTTTGGTTGAGTGGACTTTTAACCCTCTAAACCGAAAAAAAAAATGAAAACAGTTTCAGAAAGTTCTACAATCTCAGGTGCGATTTTGAATTTCAACTTAAACTTAAAAATTTGAAAACAATTTCACAAAGTTAGATTTTGACTGAATTTAAAAAATGAAAATAATGTCAAGCTCAGTTGCGATTTTGACTTTTATGTTGAATTCAAAAAATGAAAATAGTATCAAAAAGATTTGTTCCAATGTTAACCCTCTTTTCTGGATAATTGAGACTATTTTTTTTTATCGTACCGACTTTAGTAATGATAATCGAGACTAGGCCTAAAATTCAATCGCTGAATTCTCGGTTCAAAGTGGATCAATTTGACTGAAATTTTCAGCAAATTTCCTTTACATTATCTAGTTTTTAACTATTATAGTGAAAACTGCCATCTCTTTAATTATCTAATCTCCCATAATGTATCTTTAAGAATAAAATTTAGTTTTTTACTTTCCTAATTGACAATCTAAATTGTCGCACTGATGAAAAAAAAGTGACATGCCATCAAAAATGAACATAAATTCTTAGAATAAACTGTATGCTTATGATGGAGTATAAGTAGGATATAAATTCTATAGGTCAAAGGTCACAAAGAAATTGAGGTCAAGTAGTGGACACAGATTAATTTTTTATTTCCTGGTGGTTATAAAATATTATTTGTCAATACAGTGTCTCTCTTGATGAATGGGTGCAGAGATAAAAAAAAAATAATTATATTATTATTTTTATTTTTATGATAGATGATGATGTTTAGTTCAAGTTCAAGTGGTCCAGAGACAGTTGTACATGAATTGAGGTATTTTGAGATTTATTTATATGTTCCAAATTCTGACATACTTCTATCTTGAAAAAATAATTTTAAAGGGGCATTGTTACTTTTATCAAAACATTGAATAAATCTCATATATAAAACTCTGTTTATATTTTACACTAAATTTGGCACCAAAAGTCCTGAAAATGATTAGGGGGGGTACCAGGCCAAATCATTCCTGAATTTGTTTCCTGAGATGAGATTACTTTTGGTGCACTTTATAATAAGTTAAACAATGCCTAATTTTATGCAGATATTGGTTAAATATGGACTCAATATGGGGTTAGATATGTCCTATCCACCTGGCAAGAAATTGATTCGTTAATTAATTGCATTGTACTTGCCAATTGTGATAAAGTTTTCAGAATCGATTACTCAATTTAAATCAAGACTTAAAAATATGTTCCCGCATACAAACTGGGTGATTTCTTTATATCCTTCTCAAAACACTGTTTTCCCGAGGGAATAACCTTACTATAAAGAAATCTATTAAAAAAAGTCATGTTTGTGTCAGATGACATAGCTGACGCACTACCTAGCAACAGGTGTGAAGCCGGAGGAGAATTTATTGCATACACAAGGCGATGTTGTCTTTAATCACTATCCATAAATCATAAATATCAAATCCTTATCCATGGTTTTTATCTCAGAAAGTGTTGTACATTGTACGTTTAACTCTTCATCAAGTTTATCAACATATACATCAAACTCGAAATAAAATTAAACCATATGTTAGTCCCAAAATGACCTAGTTTGTGTCGAGTGGACGTTAAACCCCATGTCTCTCTCTATACATCAAGCTAACAATCTTCGCATGCTGCCTTTGCGTGAAGCGAGCAGACATTCCTGGTTGTCGGGCTGCCGATTAGGGAAACCCTTACATTTTTGTCCTGTATGCGTTCCATGGGTGTTTTTAAGGGAATCCAGTATTTTTCTAGTAAGATTGGATATTTCTACTTTCCGTATATACCAAAATTTGCCATACTTTTATTGGAAATAACCCCCGATAAATAATTTTTTGGGAAAGTATTTTATTAAGACACATAT
Source organism: Patella vulgata (assembly GCF_932274485.2). Taxonomy (NCBI): domain Eukaryota; kingdom Metazoa; phylum Mollusca; class Gastropoda; family Patellidae; genus Patella; species Patella vulgata. Next base: position 12,375,972 of record NC_065883.2, read on the forward strand.
TATGTGTTATTGACAGTAGCCATTGACCTATTACTGTTATTAGAGCATACACCTTGGAAGGATTAAGCCCTCTATAAATTCACATTATTATTATTATTATGTTATAGTTCCATGGAGATTGTTGATTTAGTTGACAAGACACGGCCAGAATCAGCAGTAATACATCTACCTAAAAACTATAATATACTACAACCTCTCGATGATTATGAAAGTCAGTTTAACTTTTCTAGTAAATCATTACTTCATTTGCCTGCTACACAAGATCAAAAGGTAAGAAATGGGGGTTAACGTCCTACTGTTCTGCTGAGACTGGGCTAATATAGTAATAAAGCCATGCATGTGCCATATGGTGTGCTACGAGGGAAATTTTGCCTGGACAGCGACACTACAGTCTACTCTTATTTCAAATTCCCAATGTCAAGGGTTCTTTTACGTGCATGCCAACTAGATACTGTTCCTTGCAGCCCTCTGTCCACCACAAGGAGAATGCACGCGGAAAATCAGCCAACAGTGAGTTTGAAACTCGGGACAGTCTGTTTAGCTAGCCAGTGCCTTACTTGCAGAGCCATCGCTCCTCCATGAAATAGAATGTGATTTAATGTTATGTGAACACAGTACCATGCCCATTTGCATAAACTCTATTTGCCGATGCAACTCTTATTGCCTGAATGCTAAAACTGTCTGTTTGTAATATCAGTCTAATGTCATCTTTGTAGTTACAGTTGAGTTGATTACTAAAATCATTGAGTTAAGAATTAAAATTAGTATGTAGAAGAACAGTAGTTTCGGGCTCTGTAGGTACAAAAGGGTTAATGAAATGAAATGGGGTTTAACATCCTACTGTTCTGCGCCAACAAAGCTAATGAAGACAGTCAAAAGGGATTACTAGTTAAAATGGCCATTCAGCTTCTAAATATACTCTTTGTTTGTAGAGTAAAAGTTACCTGGACGATGAAGTGCGAGATATTTTAACAGAAGATTTGGCCGTATTCATCTGTAACATGTGTGAAATTTTCCTCTCCCCGAAAGTTCGAGCTCTGGGACCAAATTTATCAAACATAGAAAGATACAAATTAATCCGATCTATATGTTCATCTGATTGTGAAGAACTCCCAAGGTATGTCAGATTGTTTATAGATCCTTCTTCTATTAGTGTTTTAACGTTTGCTTCCACTGATGGTGGTATCGCAGACAAGTTGTCTAATTTTATTATGCTTAGCACATGCAAAGGGATCTCTCCTGGGGGACCCGGAGCAAACCCATGAGGTTGAGAAGTTGTCTTATTTTATTATGCTTTGCACATGTGTAGGGGTCTTGTTCGGTGGAGGAAACCGGGTACCCGGAGCAAACCCATGAGGTTGAGAAGGTGTTCATTTCTCCAAGCCACATACGCTCACATCAGTGATCAAAACCACGACCGCAAGCCAGAGGTGACTGGCCAGTTAGGCCATCCTAAACCCCTTATATAGATCCTTGTTGTTAAGATAATAACTATAGGTAAATTCCTAGTTTTTATATGAGAAAGTTCACAAAGTTAGATCGAAGACCTTACTCCCTGTCATGTACTAGCGTGGGATCAAAACCATACCACTTGACCCAATGACAAATCACACTTGTTAAACCATTTGCCCCCCCCCCCCCCGCAATATATATACCACATCATATACACTAAATTAGAGACTGATCATAATCATCTATATATATTACGGGGGTATTGGATTGCCGAATGGTTAGCATGTGCGCACTGTATCATACGGTCTGTCATTGAGTCAGTTGGCGGGCTTTTGATTCCCCGGTTGTGGTTGTACGTGACAAGGAGTAGGGTCCCCTGTCCAACCTCGTGGGTTTTCTCCAGGTCTCTCCCTCTGATAAAGACCCCTATGCGCAAGCGAATTATTTAAATAAAATTGAACCGTGTGTTATTCCCGAATTGACCTAGTTTGTGTCGAGTGGACGTTAAACCCCATATCTCTTTCCCTATATATATTACGATAGGATTGTAATCACTAAACCGTCAGTCAACTGTTATTATTATAGATTAATATATTTTGATTTTTGATTTTTATTTTTTAGACCACTTAGGAAAGCTACAGGTTTTCTATTTAAAAACTTAATAATTGATGAAAGCTCTGAAGATAAAAAGTTATTTCGATATCTGTCCGATAATGAAGAGGGAATCCCCCTACCATCCCCTAGTTATTTACTGCAGCCCTATTCTCATATACTACCCTTCCCAGAATACTTTGATAAACTTTACACCTGCTTGACAGAAATCAAACAAAAAGACGCAGAAATTGAAAAACTACGCTGGAGTAAGATGACACCTGCTGAAAAAAATTCTATGACGAAATGTTTACAACGAGAAAAGATTCCGCTCTTAGAACAATTCCTTACAAAATATCACAATAAACTGGGTCAAGAGGGGTTAGATATTCTATCACCATATATAGAAGAACTATTTGAAAATGAAATAACGACAGTCCAAGCGGCATGGTGTTTCCTTAATACCATGAGTAGGGAATTAGGAAAAGTTGAAACAGCGAAGAGACTGTTGCCGCATCTTATTAAGTTGTTCAGTGGGGAAAATTCTACAGCGAAACATGTTAAACTATATCATAGACAATTCCTCATGCAGCTCATCGTCCGTTTAGGATTAAAAACATTTATTTTGAATTTCTCGACTCTTTTAGTCGAAGCTGTGTCCGGTTTTAAAGATTTTTATGTACCCAGTAAATTTTACAATGAAGAACTTTTAGAGGAGATGGATCAAGAAGAGCTGACAAACACAAGTCCGAATTGGGATCCTAATATGGCAATGAATCGATCTCCCAATGAACTGAATATCGAGCAACCAAATGAGTTCTCTTTTCAAACCAGTTACAGTTGGGAAACGGGTAAAGATGAAAGTACACAAGCAGACGTGGACGAGATTGAAGACGATTTCCCAGACAATATGTCGTTGGAAGACGAAGAAGAAGAAGAAAATCGAAACATTCCTCGGTCTGTAGATTCAACAAGTGTGGGTAAAATGTCCATGGGTAGCGAGGACAGCGAGAATCAACAGTCGGTTGATGAAGAGAATTCCGTAGAGGATGATGCGGGCGTGTTTGGAAGTGTGGCCTCAATTCACAGTATATCCCACCTTTTAGAACAATCACGCGATAAGTTGTCGAGTATTGATGAAAGCAATACTGGTTTGTTAAATGAAGATAATCCAAATGTTGAATACAGGGGTTTAGTGTCGGACACGGAAAGCCATGACGAAGAAGATGAAAATCCTAAACAATTTTATTTGACAGCAGAAGGAGGGGATGAAACTCTCACCCCAAAGAGAAAAGAGAGCATGGTACGAAGTGAAACAGAGGATCTTATGATGAACATATCAATATCGAGTCCAACGGATATTTTGAATATTCGCGATGTGGCGACGGAAAGTGTAAAATGGCTATGCCATAAACTTGGACCTGTTCTTACAGCCAAACATTTATCCCGTAATTTAATACGGATGATCTCATTGTGTTATATGGGTGAAGAACAGTTACGACCACTGGAAAAAACAGGTAATATTCCTGCATTTTCTCAATCTGATTAAAATACAGATCTATATTTCATTTCATTTTTTTTTTATACTTTCGATGACCTACACAACATGAAGATCTGACCAAGTGTACTGGAGGGTCGCGTCATGGGTCGTACGAGCGTCTTTTGACCCTATGACGTCAGACATTGATTAATCAATCAGCGTTGACGTTTCTAGTGGTTTACCCACAGTTCCGTGCATCAAACGCCAAGAACTCGCCGTGGGTGACCGTTTCATTGGCTAATCCTTTACTTCAACCAGATCCTAGTGTAGTAAAGACAAGTTAAACGAAATTTTGAACTATAAAAAACAAAAAACCGTAATAAATCTACGTTTTAATCAGATTGGCCTTTTCTGGGGGTTTTCTCCCTTATCTATTCATGTTTGTCTGTAGGTCAGAAGTTTTCAGCTGTAAAAAAAATTTGCTAGTTTGTTTGACTGGTCATAAAAATACTCACTATCAAAATGTGCAACATTTATCTGTTCAGGCTTATTAATGTCCTGTAATTGAAAACTTATACGATCAGATTAGTCTTTTATTTTTAAAACTTTTCTTGAATTTTTAACTAGTCATCATAAATTATAATTTGATTGAGCACATGTAACGGATTGGAAGGACGAAATGAAAAATAAAAATATCGCCACAGCAAAAACGATTTACCACAAGGTAACAGTTATCACCCAAGGAATTGACAGATTTGAAATTTAATCTTCAAAGTTATATTTTTATCGCAGTTGGCTGAAATAGCGATTGATAGCATTCGTACCCATTTACAACTGAACGCGCTGGAATATAGGAATGAAGTGTCTTATTCAGGACAAAAAAACTCGCTGCACAATTCAGGTCTCTGAACCTGCAAAGTCTTGTTGGTATCAATTCTTGTTGAGAACTGTATACACATTTGACACCATTTCTCGATCAATAAGAAACTGGGGAATTTTGAATTTGAGCAGCTATGTGTTAACAGATTCTCTTTTATTTTTTTACAGATAATTATAATTTGAAGTCATCCAAGTTGATAGTTGGTGATACCCACTCTCATAAAATATTAGAATGTTTAGGTTTTGTAGCGGAGTTGTATGGTGAACAAGTTATATTACTTCAATATTTACCATGTATAGTTGATTTAGTAAGTTTATTATATCATCAGTTTATTTTATGCTTTATTATATGCCCACATAGCAAAGAAGCCTATTGAATTTCAGCAATTTTCAATAATTAAGCCTAGAGTTATCGCCCTTGTTCAGTTTATGGAACCTTGTGAACCCTCAAATGATGAAAATTATAATCTGATCTATATGAAATTGTCTTGTAAATGCCCCCAATCATCTACAAAAGATAAATACATGTATGCGACAACCCTTGTCGAACCCGCGCGGACGATTTAGCTGCTGTGGCCGCATGTTTCGTTGCCTGGCAACCTTTTTTTTAATAAGCAGTACTATTACCTACATTTACTTTAGTAGATTATTAAAGGGTTCAATAAGTAAAATTTAACTACAATATTATACCCATCTGAGCCCTTTTTTCTTTCGTTGAAACTAGCTGGACTCATTTTGGGTGTAATGATGTTTCTGATAAGAGAATTACCGATCTGAATCCACATAATAATGCAGTTTTCCCCTTTAGTCTTCAGATTGTACAATATGATATAAAATCATTAGTTGGGTGTAATGCTGTTTCTGATATGCAAATTACCGGTCTGAACCCACATAATAATGCAGTTGTCCCCCTTTAGTCTTCAGATTATACAATTTGATATAAAATGATTAGTCCGTCCATTGCATGTTTGTAAATAGAAATTTTTAGATATTGTATACAAGGATTAATTTAGATTTTGATGATTATATAGATATATTTATTGTTTTCAGGTTTCTGTTTGTCAGAAGCGATTGACACATCGTTCAGAAACTGGTTTATTTGGTGCATTGTTATTGTTACGATATATTATACCATTTCTTTCTAATAAAACTCTCATGGATGTTATTAGTGTAAGTAAAGGTTTAATAATCTAAAGTCTTCGATTAAAACCAAAATATAAAAACTAATTATGTCAAATACATGTACTTTTTTTTTGTTTCTTATTTATCTTCTTGGCTATGTCAGATTTTTGGACTTGTATCGGTTATAGGAAATGATTAAATTAATTTTAAACATTTTCTTTTTATAGGATGTTTTTGTTAAAGATACATTGATACCAATTATTAAACTGGTTACCTCCCCTTCTATATCCTTCCCAGGTGGCAGCCTGATTCGTTCTGTTATTAGTCATAAGATTATAGATGTTTTATATGTTATTGGATTACGATTAGGATTTGAAATGACTCGTACACATCTGAATCAACCTATGCAGTTGTTCTTTGATGCCTTTAATTTTGTCCACGGTAAAAATTCTGCAAATAATTTCAACTTAGAATCTACCTCACCGTCAGGTAAGCTATCTATTAGTTTTTGATGTTCGGTTTCCAGCGGTGTCTTAAAATTGGAACGACTCTTTAATATGAAGAACAAATGATGATAATCTTGAAAATTTGTTTATGAAATGTTATGAGATATGTCCCTTAATACATATTTGAATGTGATACAGAGCAGATGTTACTGTATTAATACGTATTGAAAAAACAGATAAGAAACCATCCTTTGATGTTGGCATATCATTATTTCCAATGTGCCAATCATACATTATTTTTACTTAATGAAATGGTAGATTCCTGTTCAGGATAGTGTATAACGCCCTCGTGCAGTATCAATATATTACTTAAACATACAGGTCTTTATTTAGGCCTGAAATGTTATATAAACTATTAATTAGACATTTATTAACATGCCATCTTATCTGTTCGATTTTCATTGAATTTGAATCTGATCTGCTGTTAACGTCTGTTTATGATTAAACACAAAAATGGATAATCAAGACTTTGTTAATTTTCGTGACAATGACAATCGAGGCTACAGTTATTTTAAAAAAGGTTTTCTCAGCTTAGAGTGAAACAATTTGACTGAAATTTTCAGCAATTTCCCATTACATTATCTAGTTTTTAACTATTATAGTGAGAACTACCAGCTCTTTATCTAATCTCCCATAATGTATCTTTAATGTCTCGCTCTCGATCATTATACCATGCTTACCGGTATTATTATTTTAGTTATCGGAAGTCAGGGTTCTGAAGAAGGGTATTTAACAATCAAGATGGATTCTACAACCAGAGAATATAAGATAGGTACACCTGTATCTGTCAGCAGTATTCATATGGCAGCTCAACGACCTAAACATGAACAATCATCAAAATATCATAGTTTATCATCTATCAACTTGCCAGATGAAAGGGGTATGTCATTGCACGTATATGCTTATTACATATGCTTGTTACCTATGCTTATTACATCTACATGTATAGGCCTATGTGTGAGGGGGTGTTGGATGGCCGAATGGTTAACACGTGCATGCTGTATCATAAGGTCTGTCATTGAGTCAACTGGCAGGGTTTCGATTCCCTGATTGTATGTGACAAGGAATAGGATTGCCTGTCCAACCTCGTGGGTTTTCCCAGTCCTCCGGCTTCCTCCCACTACTAAAGACCCCTACGTGCAAGCGAATTATTGAAATAAAATTGAACCATGTGTTAGTCCTGAAATTACCTAGTTTGTGTCGAGTGGAGGTTAACCCCCATTTCTCTCTCTCTCTCTCTCACTCTCCCTATTTTGATTTTATTTTAGAGGAACTGAATTCTGAAAATTGATAGGAGGCCTGTGTCTATTTGTATGTTTATGGAATTGAATTCGAAGATTTGATTCAGGGCCTGTGAGACTATTTTGATTTTATTTTAGAAGAACTGTATTTTGAGAGTTGATAGTCCTCTATGTATGCTTTATATATGTATAGTCTACTTTGATTTTATTTTAGAGGAACTGAATTCTGAGAATAAAAACTATGACAATAAAGAGGGTGGTCAACAAGAATTAGCCAATGTATTTACACCAGAATTGGCTCTAGCTGCTTACGTTCCTATCTGTGGTGTATTTGGAGGGTAAGTAAATAAATGTCCAGTCACAAGGTCTGCCATTGAGTCAAGTAGCATGGTTTCTATTACTTGCTTGTACATGACAAGGAGTAGGGTCACCTGTCCTACCTCGCAGGTTTTCTCCGGTTTCCTGTCACGGCTAAAGACCCCTACGCGCAAGCAAATTTTATTGAAATAAAATTGAACCATGTGTTACCCCTGAAATGACCTAGTTTTTGTTGAGTGGACGTTAAACCCCATTTCGTTCTCTCTTTTATTGGCGAGTAAATGAATCCCACAATTGTGTGATTTCTAGATGTTAGAATGATACGCCTCCGACTCCTAAAGACATATATGAACAAACAAATTATTGAAATAAAAATTGGACTTATGTTTGTTTCAATATTATAACATGTCAACGTTAATGGTGCAGGACAGAGGGCCTGGCAAAGAACAGCTTCTAGTTGTTTGGATAGGACAAAAAACTATGCTTGCGTGCATGTAAAAGAACCCTTTTGACACTTGTAATTTGAGTAGGCCATAGCACCGCCTTCCAGGCAATATACCCATCTGCATAAGCCCATTCGGTGCAGAAAAATAGGACGTTAAACCCCATTTCATTTCATTTATTCGTTTTTAACATGTCTGTCTTAAATCTGATATGATTTTATTTTCAGGATCCATATGGAATGTAATTTATATTGTGATGATTTAATGAGACAGTTATGTTCTCAACAAGATCAAACAGCTGACCAACATCTACAACAATCAGATGATACTATTATTGATGATGGAATAGGTAAGACTTTTATTTTATTTGGGCGGGGGTTGGATGGCCGAATGGTTAGCATGTGCGCGCTGTATCTTAAGGCCTGTCATTGAGTCAACTGCCATGGTTTCCAATCCCCGGTTGTACGTGACAAGGAGTAGGGTTGCCTATCCATTTTAACATTTAATTATCCTTCACAAAATGTATTCCAATCTGCTAAATATCGCAGGCTAGCAATGGCATCGAGAGTTGATTATGGTCTAATTAATGCCTAATTAATAATTTAGATATCATTCAGGCCTAAAGAAGGACCTGCAAATTGGCAGATTTAGCTCTTGCATAATGTATGTTTAATGTATATTTTTAGATACGTTAACAAGTGTAGAGGATTGTGGGAATGAAGTATTAGGTGGTATAGGACGTAACGTAGCTATGATAGGTAACCGGATTCAGTTAACAGAGAGTGTTGAGACAACTAGTTCAACTATAACAGAGTTAGGTCGTAATTATAGACATTCTGGTATATTGTCTATATATCCTGATGATCTTATGTTGTAAGTTTAATATTTTCATTATTTATTTCTTATGTTTCCATTCTGAAGTGGGTTTGAAATATTCTGAAGTTCTTCTTGGCCAGACCCGTCAACACCTCAGAGCTGCAATGCAGTAGGGTAGTGCAAAAAATGCAGTAGAAACCATGATTTGGCAGTAGATTTCTAAAAGCATGTAAATTTGCACTTCCAAGGGTAATTAACTTAGAAATGATACATTAAACTACAAGTGTCAAGTAGGCTCAACAACACAAAAATTCTATTAAATTTCTAATGGGTAATCTAGATATAAAATAAACATGGCTCACTCTAGGACTTTCTAGTTGACAGTCATGTTGTCTGACCACTTGACCACCTTATCCCCAGAAACTAGGAGTAGTGCTTGCTCTCTTTCATTTTATTCAACAATTAATTCTATTTCGATTTTCATTTTATTTCAATATAGCAATGTTTATATCCATAAAACAAAGAAGTTGTTCTTTCTTAGTTAAATTGAAGAAAATTAAGATGATTTAACTTAGCACTTTACATGGTAGATAAAGCAACAGAAATACATCATATACTACAGAAATATTTCAAGTTTTTTTGTTATAAGGAGCTAAACTTGTAACTCAATATTTTCCATAATACATAAAATTAAAAACACCAATTAGAATTCAATATTGGTCCATTACAATCAATACTGATTTTGTTATCTTGCCGTGAAAGTATGGGATCCTAATATCCGATATTTAAAACACAATGAACATTTTAAAATTAGTACACCAGTCGGTGTACGGTAAGATTTTGTTTGCCATTTGCAATGGACAATAAAAAATGTGTAAATTAGACTAAGCAGATGTAAATGACTGCCGTTCAAATTGGACGGTTTAATTGTTTAATTGATTAGAAATTACAATAAATGTTTTAAAAATTGAATAGGAATCACTTTATATACATTCAAATTACATCAATATGTGCTTTTAGACTTATTTTGTCTGTTTTAAGTTTCCAAAGAATAGAGCCATACACCTTTTAAATATTTAGTCTGTTAATAAATAGAAGTATTTATGTACGTTATATATATGTATGTTATATATTACAGTGATAATTCAGAAACCTATAAGGGAAGACATTTAAGAGGAAATTGGTTGGCCTACTGGGAACATGAATTAGGTTTGTGTTTTTAAGAGAATTTTATACTGAATTTTCTTTATTTCACTTCATAAATATCTAACTACTTTTTTTGTATATGTGTTCATGCCTTTACTAATTCAATTTATATAGAATATTGTAAACATTCCGTGACAAAAGCTATCGCCGGATGTGCTCTAAATTTAGTAAGATAACTTATATAATTTATGTTAATTGCTTCTAGAGTTATTGCTCTTGTTCACATTGTAGAACCTTCTGAACGCTCTTTCAGCTAAAGTTTTCATCTGATCGACTTGAAATTTATGTCCTTTGTTTCAATTGTTGTGAGGATTAAGCTCATTTAAATACAATGATTTCTGATAATTCCACCTGGAGTTATTGCCCCTGATTATGTTAAAGGATCATGTCAATGCTCTGATGATTTTTTCAGTTAAAGACTTTGCTTTTTATTTTAGTAAACATCACAATATAACAACCAATATGGGCTGCTAGGATGACTTTCATGCTGTTCCTCTAAGTTTCAATGCCTGGCAACTTATCATTAGTAATGTAGTAATGTATGTTTTCTATATTTATTTAGGTTTACATGAAAGAGATACGTCCTTCAACTTTAAACAAATTAAACTTCAAACATTTGTTGGTAAGTTGCCATTTTGTAAACTGTTTAAATTCACTTGTTGGTAAGTTCCAGGCTGATTAAATTTAATGTCAATTATTTTTGATGTTGTACTATTGATATGTGACTGGTTTTGGACCAATTCATTGACCAATTAAATAGTCTGTATTCATATACAGTATAAGATAATAATTGATGTATAAGATTATAAGTGTGCTTTATATTTTATTTCATACAGACAGTAGAAGATCATATGTAATTGATGTATTATATTATATTATAGGTCATACAAACAAAGATCTTTATATGTAATTGATGTTTTTATATTTTATACAAACAGTATAAGATCAATGTTATAGGTTATACAAACAGTGTAAGATCTTTATATGTAATGGGTGTTGTATATTGTAGGTCATACAAACAGTATAAGATCATTACATGTAATTGATGTTTTATATTTTATATCATACCAACAGTATAAGATCTTTGTATGTAATGAATGTTTTATATTGTAGGTCATACAAACAGTATAAGATCATTATATGTAATGGATAGTGAGAATTCATTTATTAGTGCAAGTAAAGATAAAACAGTTAAACTCTGGTCTCTAGCTAGTGTTGGAGATGGAAACGGAAAGTAAGTTTTATTTCATTTTATTATTCATGCTCAATTTTTAGAGGAGAGGGAGCGCAGTCATTGAGCAAAAAAAAACACGACAAGAATTGCCCAGTGGTTGATTCCCAGCATTAGCCAAGAAGAACCTTCAAGTTTTTTCAAGTCTGGTTCCATTGACAATTGGAAATAGAAAACAATTAGGTGGAAATACTGCTGTCTGGACAAAATTCTCCCAAACTAACTGGAATTTCACATGTAACCATTAATATGAAAATTACTATGTGTTAGTTTCAAAATGTCCAGAGTATTGACAGACAATAACTAGCCAATTATTGAAATGAAATATTCTGTGTTTAGTCTAAAATAGCCCCCTCTAGTGTTGGGTGGGCTTAAGAACCTGATAATTTATGGTTTTGCATAATGTTTTATAGAGATTTTAAAAAAAAAACTTTCCTAGGAATCGGATTGATTTAAGCATCTTTAGCTTCTTTTCTATTTACAAATTAATTATTTTTAGATATCTACATTAGGAGATTACAATGATATTTTATATTTCAGATGTTCGTGTGTATATAATTATCAACAACATAAAAAATCTGTGTTTTCAGTGGCTTATGTTGAAACAGCTCGACTTGTTGCCTCTTGTGATAGTTCTGTTCATGTAAGTACTTCATTCTTAATTTGTGTGTGTGTGTAGGGGAGGTGGGGCTAGTGTAATTTATTCTATGTGTAATATGTATTTCTTTACTTTATATATCGCACTCAATTCTTTTAGACTGTGTATGGCTTAATGGTCGAGAGCTAGACATTAAGTAATATATCAATAACGTCATAATGTCTTGCTTGAGACATTGAAATGACTTAAATATACATCTTGCACGTTGCATTTCAATGCAATTGTCATGCGAGTTAGAAATTTCATCTAGTATAAAAAATAATACCGGGGTATATGAATGGCCGATGCAATTACTATTGTTTGAAATAATGGTACATCAACATCAAAGATCTATATTTTAAATCTTGATAACCAGAAGAATGAGTTCTTGCATGATATTTTAAAAACCAAATAAAAGAAATGTAATGAAATGGGGTTTAACGACCTACTTTTCTGCACCATCCAGGTCGATGAATACAGCCTTACACAATGCATTGTGGTATGAGGGAAATGTTGCTGTGACATTGGCTCTATGGCCTACTCTTATTTTCATTTCTAACTGTCAAGGGATCTTTATCATGATGCTAATGGTATAAACAGGATCTTGGTTTATGTTACGAACCGAACGACTAGACCTTTTTCTTACCAGGCCCTTTTCTGCACCCTTGACAAAAAAAAAACAGACTGAAAAATCCAGAGGAACTTTTCCGACCAACAACGGAACCTAATCCCAGACCTCCTGGTTAGTCAACCAGCTCTCCGAAACATTTTCAGTCAGCACTGTAATCGGTTCCAGCCCCAGAAGAAAGAGTTCTTGGGTCACATGTATATATATATTTAATCATATATTTGATTGCTATTACTTTCTATATTTAGATCTGGGATCCATTTACTGGTGTATCAGTGAGACAATTAGAATCATCTAAATATGTTGTAGCTTTAGCACCAGTACCTTCACCTAGTACATTACTTGTTACAGCGAATACAGAGGCTACACTTAGGTAAACAAATTAATTCTATCCTATGTTCATTACAGGATCCTAACCCAGGACATTCTGGTCCATGTGTACATTGTGTAATTTTTGCTGGTTTTTATGGGTTATCCTTAAGAAGCAGATTATTCATGACATATCATAATTCAATCATTTTGTATTTTTGTTATGAATGTATCTGTTTCTTAGAATAATAAATAAATAAATAAATAAAATACTGTTCAACCACCTCAGCCCTTTTATCCTATTTTAAGTTAAACTCCAATATACATGTCCTTAAGTCACAGACCAACTTACGTAATTTCATTCAGAATTCTCCTTGTGGCACCATTATTCATCTCCAAGCAAAACGAATAACCAAATTGTGAATTGATAACTTACAAAATTCCCCCATAACACCTTTATTCCTCGTCCCCAAAATAATTGGAATATCATAACCTTATATATTCAACATGAGGTGGATAAAAAGCCTGTTTGTAATGATAAAGAAATTAAGAATCTGTTGAGTGGGGAACAGCCATTCCAAATTCCACTCAGTAATACACAAGAGCTCAATAAGATTTTGAAGCTGTGTGGTACAATAATTACTAAAGTTTGGTGTATAACCCTGCACTTATTTAGATTCAAACTGTCTTATACTCTTTATTTGAAATACTAGTACTCTCTTGTGGGACATCTGCTTTATTTATGAATAAGTGAAAATACAGTCCAGTTTTGTCTGTGAACATTCAATTGAAGGAAACAAGATGTGTACTGAGATTTCTGTAGGAGACCAACTTGATTCTAGCATTGTGGTGTGCCAATGTGCCACTGTCTGATCTACTGAAATCATTATCTTTTTCTTCAGGTTTTTAGATTTACGTACATCTAAATATGCTCATGAATTTCGATGCTCATCAGGTAAATATAATATATGTGATATAGTCCATACCATCCAATAGATAAAATCCTTTTATATTAATTAGGTCATCTTCTGCAAAAGAATACTTAATTTTATCAGAAAAGATATTTAAATAACAAATTTATATGACGACTCTGATGTTATTAGAGTAACTTTCAGTCACTGCTTATGAATAAAACCAATTGTATTTTAATATTGTCTCAATCTGTGATCAGAAATTATAAATGTAGACAAATACCCACTTCATGAAACAAATCAACTCATCAAATTCAGTTTAACCAAATCAAAAATAGTCTAGTCATTTTTATTCACCCCACATGACTTAACAGGACTTTCTGTTTTTGAGTTATCTCCCCTTTTTCTGAAAACCCTGTGAACATGATAGAGGTTACAGTTTATAACAGATTTTTTTCAAATCTTGTAAACATGATAGAGATCAGATTTCTTGAATGATCCTTTCTTTATCAAATTCGGTTAGCATCCAGGTATATTCCTTTGGATAAGATGCTGTCGAAACATGGCTATAAATGTTTTGATATTTAACAGGTTTAATGAGATGTGTAGCTGTTAGTCCTGAAGGTAAATGGGTAGCTGTTGGATTTTCTACTGGTATGATAACTGTGATAGATCTAATATCTGGTATCATCATGGTCACCTGGAAAGCACATGATGGAGAAATATTACAGGTACGTGTAAGGAATGTGTGTGTGGGGGGGTGGGGGGAGGGGGGTGTCAATGCGTTATTTTATATTTAGGTCATACAAAATTATATATATATTTTTTATATATATATATATGTCAGTGATGCAGGACGGAGGTGCTGACAAGGAAAGCTGTCTAGTCGTTCGGATGGGACGAAAAACCGAGGTCCCGTGTACACATTTGCGTGCACGTAAAAGATCCCTTGGCAGTTGGAATTCGATATAAGAGTAGGCCGTAGTGCCGCTGTCCGGGCAAAATTTCCCTCATAGCACACTGTATGGCGTATGCCCGTCTTCATTAGCCCAGGTTAGGAGCAGAACAGTAGGATGTTAAACCCCATTTCATTTCATTTTCATTTCATTTCATAAGGTCTGTAATTGAATCAAGTAGTGTGGTTTCGATCCCACACGTGAATGTGACAAGGAGTAAGGCGGTCTGTTTAACCTTGTGTGTTTTTTCCCTGGTACTCTGGTTTGCTCCATGTTCTAATCTAATAGATCGCAAGTTATATCTTTCCCTCTCTATTTATTCTGGTGAATAAACCTTTAATCGTATGAAGTTTGTCTCATCGTTAATAATAGGGCTTTAGATCATAATTCCTTAATGAAGTTTTCTCCCACTACTGAAGACTCCTACATGCCAGCAAATTATATAAATGAAATTGTAACTCTGGTTTATTTTGAGTGGATGTTAAAACCCAGAAAACAAAAACAATTCTGAGGGTTCTTCGAGACCCACGCCAGTTTCCACACCCAGGACAATCTAGTCCAGAGGCCTCACTGCTCGATTATCACTTCTCCAGAATCAAAAAAGAAACTTCCTGCACCTATTTGTATGTTTGAAATAAACTTTGTAGAAAATACATTGATTAGGCTTCTCATATCTCTACTTTTATTATAGATCAAAGCTTTTAATAAGAATCGTCTCGTATCGTCATCGTTTGATCAGACTGTTAAAATATGGAACGTAGATGATGGCAGGGAGATCTGTAACTTAAAAGGTATTCCTTTAATCCAATCAAAATTACATTAAAATTTCTTTTCCTTACATTTTGTCTGATTTTTAAACTACTGTGGTCATCCGGCTTCTACGGCATTCTGTGAAATCCGTCATCCTTTTCATGTTCCGATTTATTTCCTTATTACTTCAACCAAAAACGTTTTGAGTAATCCGTATTCTGAATATTATGAATTACGACATCAGTCAGCAGTCCTGTTCACCTATAAAAGATTGGCAAGCAATCATCAATCAATTATCCGTGAGATTATTATTTATTGCTTTGTGGATTACCTTAATATCAACAGAATGATGCTCAAGTCATTTCAACATCTGCGAATCTAGGATAACGAAGTCTGCAGAGTTTTGCCGAATCAGCCTTTAAGTTTAGTGGCGATAATGCATTTGTTGATCTCGGTACAGTCGAAGAATTCTGCATGCCCATATTGGTCCATTATTGAAGGGTATTTATCTGAAAACACTTTTAATTGTGATGAAACCGGTTCGTTTTTTAGAACATTACCCGACTGATCATTTTGAGATAAAAATGCGAGCACTATAGCAACATAAATATTAAATTTTTGCCACCAAATACACAGCCGATATACAACCGAAGAAGATTATACTTCTGGTATTCGATGGTTTAATAATACTCCCGTTATTGGGTATTCTGTCGTGCTGTGTAATCGAACCTAGTCTCAATTAGTGCTCCTAGGATAGGACTTTTTGTTATTCGAATAGCCGTAGGTATTAACCGGTTAGTAACCGTTAACCGTATGGTATCAATTTTAAACATAAAACAGAGCTTGTCAGGAGGTGCAAGTCATTACTCGTGCGCACGCTATACTCGCCTAAAAGGCATTACACGCGCAAAAATTTCAGGGATTTTTTCAGACATGTACAATTCTTTAATGAAAATTTAAACTATCTTAGGCCGTAGTTATTTATTTACCTGGTTAACTTGGTTCAATTGAAACATTTTTTAATTCAATATAACGATAATATACAAAACAATACTCTGTTTCCCTTCGTACGTGACAGATGACGATAATATTACGATAACACAATGTTACTAAGAATAGAATAAAGTAAATTGGAAGGCGTCTATTGATTGGACAATAAAGAAATAATTCCTCGCTTGCAAGTAGAATTTTTATGATTGGTTAATTTAACTAAAAACCAAAGTAGAATTCTTGCGAGAAATTACGAGATATGAAACGTGTTGAATGTCGTAACGAATCTAGTATAATGTCATTTTCTAGCCTTTATGATTATATTTTGAATGGTGGTTACGTTTTGAAGTAAATAATAAACAAGGTAGAATATAGTTAGAAATGCCGAGAAGTATTTAGATTGGATTAACAATAGTTAAAGTCAGAACAAGGTCCGTTGACTTTGCCGTATGACTACGACGAGTGCTATTAATAGTATTATTTTTTAGCAGTCGACATCGTAGGACGACTGTTACATTCTAAGATTTTCAAACATCAAATACAAAATGACAACGGGCAAGTTTTGTTATAAAGAGGAATATAATCAGACGCAACTCTGTGTAATGGGGGACATCTCCGAATAACCGTATCGTTGAATTCGAACCGTTTAACCGTCCAGTTCTAACCGTTTACGGCTATCCGACTAGTCGTAGGACCACTAGTCTCAATCACTACAAAGTTCTGTCTGGAGTTCTATATATGGCTAAGTGGGTGAGATGCTGGCTTGCTAGCCTGGAGGTCGCATGTTTTATCCCTGCATTGGCCGAGAAAGTTCATTGGGATTTCCGACGTGGTTTCCTCTTGTCAGTGGTGCAGTACGGAGGGCCTGACAAGGACAGCTATCTAGTCGTTTGGATAAGGCGTAAAACTGAGGTCCCATGTACACATTGGCATGCATTGTATTCCAAATAGTCATAACCCCCAAACCACTCAATCATTCCTATATTCACCTTCCCATAATTCATCACAATACACAGCCCTCTATACCAAGATAAACAAAAGTAGTATAACAAGAAACTGTAATGGAGAGAAGCTATCACATTTTATTACAAACAATAATGTATCTCTTCTATGTTTATAGGCCCTACAGAACCAGTACATTGTATATGTTTCTATAGAAACCAGATATTGACAGCTACAACAGCCAATAGAATAGGTCTTCATTCTTCAGTGGAAGAAAACGTAAGTCTTGACAGATTTACCGTAATCCACTACTTAAATATTTATATTTTTTATGTCGATTATGTGATTATTTGAAACCAAATGAATGTCCTTATGGTGTCTTACTACAGAACAACGATCCAGTTGTGATATGCTAGGAGCTGTGGTGACTCAGTGAGTAAACCTCTGACTCACTGACCTGGAGATCTCGGGTTCGTTCCTGGTGTTGGCTGAGGAAATTCTGGTGGGTTTTCGGGCGTGGTTTCCCCTTGTCTGTGGTGCAGGATGGAGGCCCTCACCAGAAAAAGTGTTTGAATGGGACGAAAAACCGAGGTTACGTGTACACATTGCCATGCACATAAAAAACCTGTGACAGTTGGAATTCAGAATCAGAGTAGGCCGTAGTGCCGCTGTCTGGGCAAAATTTCCACACAGTACACTTCATGGTGTATGTCCGTCTTCATTAACCTGGAGTGAGAGCAGAAAAGTAGGCCGTTAAACCCCATTTCATTTTTGACGTGCTGTGGTGACAGTGGTGAAACCCAACATTAACCCCAATCCACGTCCTTTGAATATTTCAAACCTGTGAGGTACCATTTGATTGAAGGTGAATTCTATTCCATTGATGCCATTTAAACATACATTATGTAAGATTTAGATAAAAGAGTTAACCATTCTTGCTATAATAGCTCAAAAATAGATACATGTAAAATGAAAATTTTGAAAATTTCATTCAAATTACTTCATTGTGAGCCAAGTTATCACTGTTTGTAGTTTTGACAAGATGGTATATTTGAGACTTAGCTTCACTTTCCCATTTTTAAATTAAAATTTTAAATGGCGAACCGTTCTAATCTAGTTAAAATATTGAGTATCCTATCCCATCTAGAGTTGATTATGGTCTGGCTAGGTTAATTAATGTCTAATTAATAATTTAGATAACATTTCAGGCCTAAAGAAAGACCTGCAATAGGCAGATTTAACTCTTGAATAATGTATTGTTAACAGATGTATATTCTAGTTCTTGTAACTTCTTGATGATGCATACTTTGGACAAACTGATATTAAATCTTTTATTCTCTGAAATTCTTTTGCTATTTTCAGAGTTCCTTTTCCAGTACCAAGCTTCGGTCTGATGCCTTTAAAGGTGTATTAACTTGCATGTTTGTATTACCGTTAAATAGAGCTCTGTTAATAGGGGCTGATAATGGCAGTATCAGACTGATATGCTGATAACTATAATGTCTATGCTAATAACTATATTGTTTAAATAGAGATCTGTTAATGGGGGCTGTTAAAGGCTGTATCAGATATGATAACTATAACGTCTAAATTAGAGCTCTGTTAATAGGGGTTGATAATGGTAGTCGCAGACTGATATACTTATTGCTATACCAGTTTTGATAATGACAGTTAAAATATAGCTGTGTTGTTACTAATAAGGGGCTAATAAATATCATATTTACTATGCAGTGCTCTTCCAATACACAACAAATGCTGTGCCAGATTTTTTATACATTGTGTAGGGTACTAAACTATATTCTGTTTAAAAAATAGGGCTATGTATGCACAGATTTTACTTTAAATAACATTGTAATTTATCGATTTGGAATTTCTCAAATTTAGGATTAAAATAATAGATATTCAGTAAATATGGTTTTTATGTTCAAGTTCTCAATTTGTTTGTTAAGATTAAAATAATTGACATTCAGTTAATATCTCTATGGTTTTTATTTTGAATTTCTCAATTTTTTTCAATAAGATTAAGATAATTGACTTTCAGTAAATATCTTTTTTTTTTATTTTGAATCTGTTTCTATAATTGATATTAAAATTAGTTATTTCATTAAAGTAATACTTTAGCTAGAGTCAAGGGCTGAGTCACACTAGCGGATTTATCTTGAAGTTTTATGTTAAATCCTTATATATGAACGTTAAAATTTGTCCCATACGGTCCTAAGTTTGGGGTATACGGATGGATCCTAAATTAGAGAATAAGTCCTATTCATGTAGGATTTGTACTACAAACTGACTTGCACTTCTTCTCAAATTAGCTGACATTGAATTCGAATGGGCTGAAACAGCGAATGATATCCTGCAATAGTGTGACTCTGGCTTAATATATCCTGTAATAGTGTGACTCGGCTTAATATGTTTGTTAGTATTTGTCAGGATTAATTCACAAGTGTGACTCTTGCTTAAGTGATGATACGGTACATATAATGGTTAGTTTGAAGATTGATCAAATTTTACATGGTAACCTTATTGCTTTCAATTTTACCAATTTTGACCAATTATATATAGGCAGGGTACTAAAAGGAACAAATGTAATTTAAGGATGCATTTATAGAGCTCCTGAATTCATGATGCTCAACCATAACGCTGAACAAGCATTGAATAAACGTGACCTGCTCCCACAAAACCAGGCGCATGTCGCACAACTTCATTTTGTACTACGGGCACAAAAGCATAAACTGAATGCTTTCTTGTTGTTGTGTAGGAGCCGAACTCAATTCTAGATGATACGACAAATTTAAAAAGAATTCCATTTTTGGAAAGCTTAGGCTGTGGCCTATTCAAATATGCTGCCAGCTCTATTTTTATAAAAATGACCAAGCGCCTGCTTTTGTGGGAGCAGCTCACAAATACCTGAGTAAACCATTTTTTTTTTAAAGCATTACTTTAAATTGTATATAGTCATTTGTTATATTTTGTTCGATATATCGAATGTATATTTATTATAAAAGAAGCAATGAAATGGATATATTCCTAGAGTAATACCGGTTTTATTTTCTTCACATGATGTTTTAAATTTATATACTTTATCAAATATATATATGCTTCAAATTAATTAATATCAAAATAGGCCATCCAAATACTTTATATTCAGTGTTGTGTGCAATAGGAAATTAACAATTTGCATATTAACCCTTTTGCACTTGGACCGCCCGAAACAGCCTGAAATTACTGCGGTTATACCACTCAAAACCACCTGGATCACTACAATAACTGTGACTCTGGTGGTTTGATGGATCATAAGGTCTGTCATTGCGTCAAATGACATGGTTTCGATTCCCTGCTTGTCTGTTACAAGGAGTAGGGTCACCTGTCCAACCTCGTGGGTTTTCTCTGGGTCGTCCAGTTTCCCCCCACAGCTAAAGATTCCTACACGTAGGCAGATTATTGAAATAAAATTGAACCATATGTTAGTCCCAAAATGACCTAGTTTGTGTCAAGTGGATTTATTTCAATAATTCACTTGCGTGTAGGGGTCTTTAGCAGTAGGAGGAAACCGGAGGACCCAGTGAAAGCCTGTGATATTAGACAGGCAATCCTAGTCCTTGTCAGGTACAAGTGGGAAATCAAAACCACGCCACAGACCTTATGATGCAGTGCGCACGCGTTAACCATTTGGCCACACAATCCCCTATTTTTTTTTTAGGGAACTACGGTAGTCAATATTAATATGCACCATAGACAAGTGCTAAAGGGTTAAAGATTTTCTTTTTCTGTATATTTGTTTACTATGTATAAATAATCAATTTATCATTGTAGTATGTATATGTTTTGTTAATGATATAAATATTTTATTATCCCGCGCCGAACGAAGTTAGGGAGGGATATTGAAATGGGGTTCGTCCATCCGTCCGTCCGATTTTGTTTCCGGAGCATATCTCATTAACCGTTCAAGTTATCTTTCGGAAACTTTGCACACATATCAACCTATTACAGTAGTTGTGCCTTTTGCTATTTAGGAATTTCTGGGATTTATATTTTTTGTGTTTCCATGGAAACAAATTTGACTTAGTTTTTGGTGTATAATTTTGTTTCCGGAGCATATCTCTTAAACTGTTCAAGATATCTTTCTGAAACTTTGCACTCACATCAACCTATTAGTACAGTAGTTGTGCCTTTTGCTATTAAGGAATTTAACAAAAATGACTTAGTTTTTGGTGTACAATTTTGTTTCCGGAGCATAGCTTATAAACCGTTCAAGATATCTTCCTGAAACTTTGCACACACATCAACCTATTACAGTAGTTGTGCCTTTTGCTATTTAGGAATTTCTGGGATTTATATTTTTTGTGTTTCCATGGAAACAAATTTGACTTAGTTTTTGGTGTATAATTTTGTTTCTGGAGCATATCTCATAAACCATTCAAGATATATTTTTGAAACTTTGTACAGACATCTACCAATTACAGTAGTTGTGCCTTTTGCTATTTAGGAATTTCTAGGATTGATATTTTGTGTGTTTCCATGGAAACAAATTTGACTTAGTTTTTGGTGTACAATTTTGTTTCCGGAGCACATCTCATAAACCGTTCAAGATATCTTTCTGAAACTTTGTACACACATCAACCTATTACAGTAGTTGTGCCTTTTGCTATTTAGGAATTTCTGGGATTGATATTTTTTGTGTTTCCATGGAAACAAGTTTGACTTAGTTTTTGGTGTACAATTTTGTTTCCAGAGCATATCTCATAAATCGTTCAAGATATCTTCTTGGCACTTATTTTGAATTTCTCTGATTTGATAATTTTATGTGTTTCCATGGAAACACATTTGGCTGTTCAAGAAACCTTTAAAATAATTTTACCCATCATTTTTTTTTCTGAAATCCAGCCTTCCGTCCTGATTTTGTTTCTGGAGAACATTTTATAATGTGTTCAAGAAATCTTTTTGAAACTTTGTACAAACATTAACCTATTATAGTATTTTATTTTCTGATGTATAAGTTTATTGTTTCACATACAGCAGCTGATTGAGGTAGGCAAAGGTTGTTGTGCAAACCTTACAGGGAGTAGCGACCCTGCCTTATCGAACTACTGTGATCAGAGTATGAATTTCTGTGAATTGATATTCCATGCGTCGGAATATGAGATTTGTCTAAAGCTCCAGTTCCCTCCACTTGCAAAATATCTCTAATTTCTATGTAGTCATGTCTAATTTTTAAAACCAGAGCTTTATGTCATAAATTATCTCAAATCTTCTAGTAAATAGCAATCAGTCATTAGTTTTCAGAAATAGAGAGCATTATCTACTAAACATTGCCACAATATTAGGACAGTGACACTGTTTGCGAAATCTGATACATTTTTATATTGACTACCAATAGCATAAACAAGTTACTTTTCCTTATTTCTTCCAAACAAGTGCAAGGGCGCGGGATGTTGATGACTAGTCATCTTGTTTATTATTGAATGGCCGTTTAATGTGTATGTAATTCATATCAGTAATCATTCCTAGCAATGTAGGATGTATTTTGTTTATACATTGTTGTTATATTAGGCCATATAAATAAAATATTTTGGTTCTCAGATAATCTCAGGCCACTTAAAAAAAAAAGCTGCGTGAGCCGTTTTTATTTCAAAAAATAAAAAGTCTCATTAATTTCAGCATGTACGTAAATATTAGACCATGATTACAGAAAGTAAATCTATTAAAAAATTTAAATCAACTCAGACTCATTTATCACCCAATAACACATTCTACAGTAGATATCGCTTGTGTGATAACTTTCATATTCTACTGATCGATATTTCCTAGGAGATATCGCTTTACATGAATTTGATTTTATTATATTTATTTGTGCGCGAGTAGGACGTTAAACCCTATTTCATTTCATGTTATTTGTGCGTGTAAGAAAGGTTTGGGTGATAAATAAAATCTTCTACTCGTTCTTTTTTACATTATCGACCTATGTTGATAGTTTTTGATGTCGAAAAAGACTTGTAGGTGATTCTCTATTTATCGAATATGCCACACTGATAAATCTTAATGACTATTGTAATTAATACTGAATAATAAAACATTCCTATAAACATTCGATAAATGTAGTACCTTGCTTAAAAGATGTCATTTAGTCCAGTAGTGATCCTTTGACAAAACAGAAAACACAAAAATAAAAACCTTCTTCCTGCATCAGATTTTTGGTAAGGAATCTCTGAGAACCAGAATATCTTTTTTGTATGGCCTTAGTTTAGTTGAAGAACATGAATTCTTTGATTTAGTTGAAAAATGAAAGTCGACTGTTTATGTAAATAATTCAACTTAAATGACTAAAACTTTTACTGATTGTGGAGGGAATGAGTGCCCAAACTTTAGATCATAAAATCTGTTATCTATGCAAGCCATGGGTGCGATCCCACACTTGTCTGTGACAAGGAGTAAGGCGGTCTGCTTAACTATGTTGGTTTTTTCCCAGGTACTCTGATTTTCTCCATGTTCTAATCCCCCCCCCCCTATTTATTCTGCTGAATAAACCTTTAATTGTATGAAGTTTGTCCAATCGCTAATAGTAGGGTACTGGCTCACAAACCCAGAGGTTCTGGGTTCGATTCAGGTATTAGTCAGAGAAAGTTGCTCAGGATTTTTTTAGCAATTTTTTCCCATGTCAGTGGTGCAGAATGGATTGTTGGGCAAAGAATGGGAACTAGTCGTTCAGATGGTATGAAAAAAAATGAGGTCAAGTGTACATATTAGTGTGCATGTAAAAGAACCCTTGACAGTACGATGAAGAATAAGGGGAAAACGCCACTGTTTGGTCAAAATTAGAGGGGTTGGATGGTGGAATGGTTAGCGCATGCACATTGCATCATAAGGTCTATCATTGAGTTAACTGGCGTGGTTTCGATTCTCCGGTTGTACGTGACAAGGAATCGGGTCGCCAGTCCAACCTTGTGGGTTTTCTCCTGGTTCTCCGGTTTCCTCCCACTGCTAAAGACCCATACGCGCAAGCGAATTATTGAAATATATTTGATCCATTTGTTAGTTCTGAAATGACCTAGTTTGTGTCGAGTGGACGTTAAACCCCATTTCTCTCTCATGCTCAAAATTGCCACGTTGGTTGCTGTATATATGCTAATCTTCATTTAAATTAATTTCATTTAATTCAGTTTTATCGCTTATAACACATGAGACTAACCTGATTCACTCCTTAATTTCACCTAAATCAAGAAAATTCTGTTCTATTCATGTTTGTGTGATCTGTATCATGTATATTTCTGTTGTTATTCAAAGTCTTTATTTATGACTTTATTGTAATTTTAAAAAACAGCTAATTTTAGTTGACTGCTGTTTATTGTCTCATGTCCAGGGCATAAAATGCACATAACAGTTCTTTGCAAAGCTTTAATCTGAGCTACGTTTCTATAATGATAGGGGGGTTGGATAGCCAAATGGTTAGCATGTGCGCATTGTATCATAAGGTCTGTCATTGAGTCAACTGGCGTGGTTTGATTCCCCGGTTGTATGCGACAAGGAGTAGGCTCGCCTGTTCAACCCCGTGGGTTTTCTCCAGGTCCACCGGTTTCCTCCTACTGCTAGACCCCTATGCGCAAGCGAATTATTGAAGTAAAATTGAACCATACGTTAGTCCCGAAATGACCTAGTTTGTGTTGAGTGGACTTAAAACCCATTTCTCTCTCTCTCTCTCTCTCTCTCTCTCTCTCTCTATAATGATTCTCTTGTCATTTTTCAAGCATTGTAGAAACATACCTCCGATTAAAATACAATAATTGCTTTCCATAGAACTGTTGTGTTTATTTCCATGTGTTCAATTTCTAACTGCCATTTAAACAGTACATTGGCTACTAATTATTGTGTCACCCTGGCCTCTTATTACAGTCATGTTTACCAGTCTTGACTGACTGACAGTGAAAATGACCAGCTGGAGAACTCCCCTGTCAGTCAATTTATATGCCATGAAATTAAAATTAAATCTTAAAACAAAATAAATACAGCTAAATTTATACTTTTTATTATGTAAAAATATAGAAACAGAATTGGGGTATTGCTAAAAATTGTCATATTCTTTGGAAAAAATATCTTGCTAATCTAAAGTACCAAAAAAAAAAAAATTGAAGTGAATGTCCTGGTCATGTGTTATTCTTGACTCTTGGATGACAAACTTTACTCATATAAGCCTAATGCCCACTGATTGGAATGTCACCTGATCGATTAAAGTTGGACAGAATCACATTTTGATGGTTGGATTGTCACATAGAATTAAAAGCCGCACGATAACATAATCGATCAAAATCTATACTTCATAAACCAAAATATTGATGGCAGGGTATATTTACTCTTTCCAGAACAACCTGAGAAGTCCTTATTGTGCTTTAGTGTGGAACAAAGTTTAAATTTGAAAAATTGTTTAAAATAATAAAAATGCAAATAAGCAATACATGATTCTAGCTTTGACAAAATTAAGATTGAAATTAAAAAAATAAAATTCAATATTGTATAATATCATGTAACCACTTGTCATTAAAATTAAATGTGATATATATAGCCTAGGCTACCCTCATTGCTATCTAGTATAATTATATAAGTGTCTATATTCATGATATTACTTATTATACTGGGGCCTGTTTTACGATATTTTAACTAAGATAAAATCCAAATTTTAGTAATTTGATTGGATAATATAAGACTGATTTTAGTGCTTAGCCAATCAAAATTGAAGTTATCTACTAAAATTTGGATTTTAACTTTAGTTAAGATTTCGAGAAACAGGGCCCTGGACATATTAAAACATATACAAAACAAAGGCATTTGAATTTTGTTTTTTTCTGTAGCTTTCGAGATGCGAATATGTTTAAGTCATTTGTACAATTGAAATAAATTAAAATCAAACAGAAATGAATTTATGTTTATTTTTTTCCTTCTTTCATTTTTTCAATAATAATTTTCGTTTTTTGTGTACATCTACATATGTAGAAGCATTGCACTATTATGTAGAAAATATATTAAAAAATCAAATTCACATTGAAAATTTTCATAAAGCAAGAAAATTATTTATAGTGGGAAGATGAAGCTTGTCCGATCCATGTTCAACATTTAGACTAATCCAAAGTGAATTTGACAACTTCCGTTTGTTCGATCTAAGCTTTTGATTGGTTTTTATTACTGATCACGTGATATTATAGTCAAGATGGAGGTGAATTAGTTTGAAATTAAAAATATTGATATTAATTTCGACTATTTTGCAAACCGCAAGTCGTGAAAGATTGAAAGACATGGACCCAAATTTGCAACAGATTGTGTCAAAACTGTGTTTAGCAGTGGAGACGGTTATGAACCCAGTGGTTTGTCAGTCAGACCGATTAGCCGCCCACCAGGTAACAACAAAAAACAGCGTGTTCGCATTCATTCATTCACTCGAAATACTGGATTAAATTGAAATGTAGACAATAAATACATTACAGACTTTTTTCTTTCAGCAACACAAAACTTCAGTTTTGTTCAATAATGCAGACCCCCCCCCCCCCCCTCTCTCTTTTGTTAACTGATCTGATTCTATTTAAAAATTAACAACATATATAATGCACAATTACAATTTCTTTTAATTTTATGTCCACAATTTGTAATTGTTGAGCTCTGTACATAGATTTCCTTTATTCTGCCTGTACGTTCAGGAACGATTCTAATGACTCTTTGTCGAAATTCTAATTTTCCCTGTAAAATGGGTAGCTAAACATTTTGGTCCTGTGACCTTTCAAACTCCGCATAAACAACGTTTCGGACTCAGTTTAACAATAGTTTGGACTTACTTGACGATGGTTCGGACTCAGTCTTGCGACGTTTCGCCATTTGGTAGAGATAACCATGTGTTTTATGGTAATATGTTCTTTCATGTTTCAAATAACTTCATCGGTTACTTTTTTTTTTATCAGATATACAAAAATAGTACCGTACAAATACAAAGAAAGGCTATAAAATAGCCTATTCTTTTCGCAAACATTCAACATTGTAAATATATTGCGGTTCGTTCAGAGGTCTAGACCTACGTGCTGTACTTGACAACAAACGATAAATTTCATCTACACATTATTTTTGTAAAATCATTTTTGACTTATTGTAATCTGATTTGACTGTTGTATTCAACCTTTACTTTCAACTTATTCCCGGCTTCGAAATCTCAGCTGCCGGAGTCCAAACTGTCACATTTCCGAGTCCGAAGTGTCAAGGACATATTTTTTGGACTCCAAAATGTCATGGGACTGAAATATGTAATCGTAAACTGCACTGGGAACTTTTTTACAACTCAACTGTTGTGTGTCAGTCCTTCTGAATGCCAGTACGTAAAGGAACATTTCAGTAACAAAATAAATCCTTGCTTAAATCGCTAGAGCCAGTAAACTGTACATGTATGTGCGGCACAACATGCTGGTAAAAACAGGTTCCCTTCTGCCGTAGCTTGGGTCATGCCAATTGAAGTAGACAACAAGCAAATTTAAGAATATCACCTAAATTTTGTTCGTCTTCGTAAATTATTCCCAAATAAAAAGACTTAAAGATCTAGTTTATTTTTGTCTCACCGATTTAGACATTTGTAATAAATAACTATCAAAAATCCCTGAATCATTAAAGTTACATCAAAACAACCACAAAGTATTTATCAACACAGATACGTGTATAACTTCTCTAAATCACATGGCCTGTTGAATTAAATCTTAATTTCAAGTCAGAACTTTTCTATTTGAGCATAATATATACACCCCCTCCCCAACCACCCTAAATAAACTGTTATGATAACTATTTTAATCAAGCATTTCTGCACGTTTTTGCTCAGGGAGTATTGGTATTCTTTGACCGGCACTGGTACTGTAGTACTGAGTCATACGTTGAAATATATGGAAAATTTGAACCAAGCTGGAAATCAATGAAGCATTGCACTGATGTATATTTTTTTTCTTAACATTCAAAACAGTGCCTGATAATTAGACTAACTACATACATGTAGACTTTGAGGATTGAAATTACCACAGTCGGATAACAAATTTGAAAACAATAATAAAGGCCAAACTACATCTACATGTATGAGGACTATGCTATCAAATTGAGTCTAAATGGCCCTGTTGTGTTGAGTGGACATTAAACCATATGTCTGTTTATTTTAGATCTGTGAAGACTTTAAAGACAATTCACCATATTGTGTTCAAGTTGGTATCAGTATTTCATCTAAAGAGTATTCACCTGTTATTCGTCATTTTGGTTTACAACTCTTAGAACACTGTATAAAGTAGGTACTTCTTTCTTTTTATTCAATCCTGATGTAGACTGAGAAAGTTCGTTATGATTTACCTGGCCGGTTACCCTTGTGTCAGTGGAGCAGTGGAGTAATTGGCAAGAAAAAGTGTCTAGTTGGATGGATGGAACGAAAAGTTGATGAAGTCATGTGTATTCCTTTAACAGCTTGTTAAAGATCCCCTGATAGTTTTAAATTGGAATAATCGTAGACTTGATTGCAATTGTTTGGGCCTAATTTGTCCTCAAAGCACACTGCATGATGTATTCCTATCTTCATTATTACTGGTTGTAGGACATTGAAACTATCTCATTTCTGTTCACATTTATAATAGTGAAATGGACATAGCAAGTTTGATTCATGTTAAAATTTAAATTACTAATACATTTTAAGCTTGTACGTGACAAGGAGGATTACCAACCTCATAGATTTTCTCCGGTTTCTTCCCCCTTCTACAGAGCCCTATATGCGTGCGAATTATTGAAGTAAAATTGTCAATAGATAAATATTGAAGTTCAAGTGTAGAAATAATATTTTTTGTTATTTATATTTGTATTTTTTTTTTTGAATGTTTCCAGATTTCGATGGATTAACTTATCCTTTGATGAAAAACAATATTTGAAACAAAATTCTTTACAGTTGTTAGACACCGTAAGTACTATTTACAAATAAACTAATTTAGGAGGGCAACTGTTAGGGTCATAACTCTATGGGTAAGTCAAACCTACAAAGATGTTGTAGAACCCATCTGGTCAAGCAGGAAAGATGAAATATCAAATCTCGCTCCACATAGGAGCAAAAGAGCAAAATATAACAAATAGAATAATATTGATGTTGCTGATCATCGTCCTGCATATATCTGACAATATCTTGTTTTTCCATATCTTAGTCCATGCTAAAATGTTCACAGATTCATCATTTAACATTTAAGTAAGAATATCAAAATATCCATGTTGTTAGATAATCTCACGACTTGGATTCAATCCGATTAAAAAAAGGCCCATTAATCGATTTTACCCAACACTTATACATCTATAGTAAATACTGAATGGAATTGAATCATTTTTGGACTGAGTGATATCCAATATTGTTGTTAAACGTGTTAGCGATGGATTCAAAATCCTTAAAATGACGATCAGTGGTTTGAAACTGCTATTTGTAACATTACCATGGAAGGTAGACAGTGGGTGCTTGAATAGCAGATAAAAGATTCTCTTTAGCATCAAAACAGAATTGTTGTATGATAGTATATGCCAGTACATAGACACTCACGCCAAGTCGATCGTATAATGTAAGTCTTGGCGTCAGTGCACTATCTTATCCTATGGGTACCATGTTTTGATTGTGACTGTATGTTTTGGTCTATCAGTTATTAAACTACTTTACATATTCCCCTATTTAATGATATTAAATTTATAATGAATGTTAAATATTTTGTAATGTTTGTAATATTGTGTTTTTAGGGTACAAAGTATCTTTTAGAAGAAGAACTCCATGTGAAAGATGCTATATCAAGAATTGTTGTAGAATTAATGAAGAGGGAATGGCCACAGAATTGGCAATCATTAATGACTGATTTACATAACATATCTCAACATGGGGTAAGTTTGATAATGGACAGAATGTCCTGGGTTTGAATCCTGGAATCATTTGAGTGGAACCTCCTGAATATTTAATTTTTCAGGGGTTGGGACTCCAGCATTTATTTATTTAATAAATAAAATAATTTAGAGAGGACACATAGCTGTGTAGACTATACAGCCAAATGAATTGTTCTTTGACCTTTTGGTCCCATATATACATCCAAGTTTTTGATTCGTTTGTCAGCTGATGATTCAATTATCTTGTACAAATCATTGCAGGTAGAAGCTAAGGTGACTGTACTTTATATCACTATGTATGAAATCCTTATATGGCATTTAGTAATTGAACATATATTATAAAAACACAAATTTATATGGAAAACAATCACTGATTTTATTTCATACTATGTTTCAACAAGAACAACAAGAGGAACTTGTTGAAACGTATTTTCCGGCGTGGTTTCCCCTTGTCAGTGATGCAGGACGGAGGGCCTGACAAGGACAGCTGTCTAGTCATTCGGATGGGACGGAAAAACCGAGGTCCCATGTACACATTGGAGTGCACGTAAAAGATCCCTTGGCAGTAGGAAGTCGATATAAGAGTAGGCCATAGCGCCGCTGCCCGGGCAAAATTTCCCTCATAGCACATTGCATGGCGTATGCCCGTCTTCATTAGCTCAGTTTAGGAGCAGAACAGTAGGACGTTAAACCCCATTCCATTTGTTGAAACGTAGTGTGAAATAAAATCAGTGATTGTTTTCCATATAAATTTGTGTTTTTATATCACTATATA
This sequence comes from Patella vulgata, assembly GCF_932274485.2. Classification (NCBI taxonomy): domain Eukaryota; kingdom Metazoa; phylum Mollusca; class Gastropoda; family Patellidae; genus Patella; species Patella vulgata. Next base: position 12,407,049 of record NC_065883.2, read on the forward strand.
TTTGATCCATGTTCTTCTTCAAATTTATAAACTGCCTCATTAAAAAGAAAATAGTGAAAATTAGATATTCTAATGGTTCAATTAATAAAGTTCCACTCGTTTATATTTATTTTGTAGGAAACTCAAACAGAATTGGTATTAATGGTGTTCCATAGATTGGTTGAAGATGTTGTTGCATTCCAAAATGTCCCCAATCAACGAAGACGAGAAATATTGCAATCATTAACAGCTCAAATTAGTCAATTATTTCACTTCTTTCTAACTTTATTAGAAACACATGCTGCCCAGTATAAACTACTAGTAAGTCTGACTTTATTAGAAGGTTTGTCATTGACTCAAGTTTCGATCCTACATTTGTTTGTGACAAGAAGTAGAGATGTCTATCTAACCTCATGGGTTTTCACTGGGTCCTCTGATATCCTCACAATGCTAAAGCCCCCTAAACACAAGTGAATTATAAAAATAATGGTGTACCATATAGAAGTCTCAAAATGACCTAGCTTATATTAGGAGGATGTTATACCTTGTTTTTCTCTCTCTGTGTTTACAAATTTAAAATAAAGCATGGAAAACCATGTACTACTGTTGAGGCAAAAGGATCTCTTGCATGCATTGTACATAATAATCTTTAAATGATATTTAAAACATGAGGAACACATTTAGGGCTGGGTAAAATATCGATATAAATCGATATTATCGATTGGACGGCCCAGAAAAGCACTATCGATAGCGGTGGGTTACTATCGATTATTGCTCTTCGTCTATTTTTCTTGCGTCTGAAATGTCAATGTTTTCTTTCAGTTAATCATAATACACCGCTCACTTTAATTACTATCAAGTATCAATGTAACACATAACAAAATTGTGACTGCTTATTGAACAGCCGTTTTCATAAATTCACTCTCATTGAAATGTTACTTTAGTTTTGAAGAAATTATTGTTGAATATCGCTAAATCGGAGATACCCGGATGTGTAAATAAAGTTAGAGTTATTTTCCATTGCAAGCTTCAGAATTCGTCTGTACAGTTCACTATTTCTGTACGTGTGCCTCAGTAATAGAGTACCCGGTACAATAAATAGCACACATGGATGACAAAACGCTTGTTGATTTTCCCGGCAAAGCTAAAAGTACTGTGTGGAAACACTTTGGATTTTATCCAGTCTTGTTGACGACCGTGAAAATAAGTTTGTTTTTCGATACTATCGATTATCGACCGACATTTCATTGCCGATTATCGATAGTAAAAATCACTATCGATACCCAGCCCTAAACACATTAAACAGAACCCAGTTTTTATGGGAAATCGATCACTGGTTTTATTTTAAAGGCAGTGATGGATTTCACATAAAAATTGGGTTCTGTTTAATTGTACGTAATGTTACAAGGATTATTATATATAGAGGAATTGTGTATTTACCTTGTCTCAAAATTTCAGCTCAAAATATTTAGTCGTTTGGACGTGAATTTCAAAACCTCTTATCCGGACACATAACCCTTATAAAATTTTGGGTCAGTTTTTTCGTTGGGTGACCTGATAATCTTTTGCTGTTTCTTTAAATTTAGAGGTCTAAGCAATGAATGACCCATGTGCTGTACTTAATAACGAAAGTCTGGTTTTATCCAGACACTGTATAATACAGCTTGGGACACCGGTCTCCATTTCCAGATGAAGACTGACGGGTTTAAGTTGTTTGAAAACGTATCACGTATATTAAGTTAGTTGCTCGGCCCTAAGGTAGAGGATTAAGCAGTTTTATTCTCCAAAATATAATCGAGATTGGCCCTTTAAAATGAACATATTAAATCCCAGACATTTTTTTTCTTTGCAGGTAGCAGAAGGAAAGGAAAGAGACAGCTTAGCTTTAAATCGTGTCAGCCAATCAGTACTCATGACATTGACTGGTTTTGTAGACTGGGTTAACATGTCTCATGTTGTGGAGAATAATGGTAGACTATTACAGTTATTGTGTTTATTACTGGATGATAGTTCTTTACAACTTCATGCTGCAGAATGTTTGTTACTTGTAGTTAGTAGAAAGGTATTATGATAGATTTACTACACTAGATATCATCTTTACTTGTTGAGTGACCCGTGTAGCGAAAATTTTCCCTACAGAAAGTTGAACTCGACACAGCGAATGTGCACGCTTTAGTGGCTTGTCTCGAAGTGATTTCTGGCTACTTATGCAGTGCAATAACACTCAGCATAAGAGTCTATAAATAGCCATCGCACATGAAATTCTCTATACATCTATCAACTATTACAGCCGTAAAAATTCTATTGTTGACGATTCTTAATAGCAGTAAAATTTAGCTTCTTGGTTATTACAGCAGCTTTAGAAATTACGTTTGTTTTATTTTTTAAATTGCTTCATCATTAACTACCGTTAGGAGCGGCGTCTTTTGTTTTAAAACAAATGATATCTCTGAAACACTCGGGTTAGGCAAGAACATGATACTAGCAGTAGTTTCATTTTACTTTTACAAGGTTCTTAAAACAATTGTTGAGTTGCCTAATGTGCGTGTTTCTAAATTTGTTTTGTGGAAAAGTAGTCTTGATTATCCCGGCCTGTCAATCAGACGGAGAATGGTCGGTAGACTGGTTTCGCAAGACTAATTTCAAAACAAGAGCATGTAACCTTTTTTTTACTCAAAAGTGCCTGGATGTTATCGTTGACACTCGTAACCATCTTTCAGTGTATTATTTATAGATGGTTAAATGGTCATAGCTTATTAAGTACAACATGACCGTTTATTTAGTGACAATAAATAGGCGAAACTGATTTAAGGCTGGTATATATATAAATATTGTTGTGTAATTGTCAAGATATTTTTTTATGGTGGGGCACCCTATTACTTGGTTAAAGTTTGATTTGGAATGAACATTAAATTGAAGCTGCTGATCAAGGTCAGCTTATTAAAAAGATTAATTTTGATATTTTTTATCTTATCAAATGAAATATTTTTTGTACATACTTTATAATTCTTAATCATTTACTAAAATTATAAGTTTAAATTCTGATCATAATTGGATTGACGTATTTACAGGGAAAGTTAGAAGATAGAAAACCAATTTTAATCCTGTTTAGTGAAGGTGCCATGTCTACCATTCTTACTGCAGCAATGTGGGTATAACATAAAATATTTAAACTGTCTGCTATGTTACTAATTTTCCAGATGTCTGGACAAGTTGAAGGGAATTATTAATTACAATTTTCGTTATATTGCTGCTTTATGGATTGGATTGGGTTGCTGAGTGGTCCTCAAATCATAAAGAGAAAGATAGGGAAATGGGGTTTAATGTCCACTCAACTCAGACTAGGTCACTTTGGGAATAACATTTGGTTCAAGTGTATATCAATAATTTGCTTGCATGTAGGGGTCTTTAGCAGTGGAAGAAAACCGGAGGACCCAGGGAAAACCCACAAGGTTGCACAGACGACTATACTCCTTGTTATATACAAGCAGGGAAATCATGCCATATGACTCAATAACAGACCTTATGATGCAGTAGCTATATGTTAACCACACAACTGTGTGAAGACTAGATTGAATGTTTTATTTTATAGAGCTGCAGAGAAAGCGTCTCTAGATGAGTATTATTATCTCTTCTTAAAACGATTATGTCAAGTTCTCACAGAAATTGGTAAACAACTAGTTGCATTATGGGTAAATAGAATTTATTATAAATACTTTTAATCAAAACTTTATTTGAAAAATTTTAAGTTTAATGAAAGGAAAGAAATGAAATTGGGTTTGACATCTTACTTTTCTGCACTTAGGCTAATGCAGACAGGCATTTCAGTGTTTAATGAGGGAGTTATAATGATGTCTATGAAGACTGTAGTTGATCAGATCAGTTCACAAAGCATTCTCAGACTGAAGTTAAGAAATTACTCGAAATTGTTCGTCTTATTTTAACTAAAATATAGCCCCTTATAAAATTTTTGTTGCTTTCATGTATCAAATACATCAATAAGAAACTATGTGCACATTTTTGTGTTTCTAGATCAAAGATACTTCTCATAAACATGATTAAAGTTGAGTAAATTCTTAACTTATTTCTGAGAATGCTTTGTGAACTCGGGACCCGGTGTTTATTTCAGGGCTTCAAACACAATAATGATGAAATGAGCAAGTACAATCTACAGGGGAGGTAGTAGTAGGACGTCACTTTCTATACTATTGCGCGTGTAGTATAATGCGTAACAAGTGGCAAAACTGGGCAAAACTGCCTAATTGTATTTGAATTTTTATATATTATGGGATCTTTCTGAACGGGACCTTGTTTTTTTTCCGTACCATCTGAAGGACCAAACTCTTGCCAGGCTCTCTTTCTGCTGAAAGGAAAAGATGCTGACCAATACACATAAGGTATATTTCTGTGATATATTTGTTGAGATGTACATGTGTAAGTTCAAATGATTATTCTGGTATATTAATATATTTTAGGGAACAGATCCTGAAGTAGGGGTTCCTCCTAATTTCTCCACATATTTAGAAGCTTTATTAGCTTTTACTGTACATAAAAGTCAGGTGAGTGTTGCAATGATAGAGATCTTTATCAGGACCATGTTTCTTGAAATCTTAACTAAAGATAAAATCCAAATTTTAGTAGATACTTCAATTTTGATTGGCTAAGCACTAAAATCAAGCTAATATTATCCAATCAAATTACTAAAATTTGGATTTTATCTTAATTAAAATTTCGTAGCCGTGAAGTTAGTTATCCGTTAGTTATTTAGTTATACATTATTAAGATTTACGTCACAATTCTACGGTCCATAATGCCATAAGAGATGATCTAAAACCAATAAATGTGAGATATATGCAGTTGATAATTATATATTTATCTTCATATCAAGTTATTGTATACTATTCAAAAAAAGTAGGGGATATTTGATTTTGGGGGCATAATACTAAAATATGCAAATGACTACGAAAAAAGTCACTATAAAACCTAACAGAAGAAACATTTCCAGTTACATGTGACGCCCAAACGCACCAATAGCTACCGCATGGAATGCAGGTGATGCTTGGGATCATCATGGGGGTCCAACCCAAGATTTGCACGACTCTGACTTTGAATGTTACAGTCATTGTGGCATTGAATTCCAGGGTGGAAACATCAGTTTAATTGTTTTAGTAACCAGAAAACAAATTTTGATATGCGTCGGCTTACCCAAAATGAAAGGTTACGTGCCCTTGGCATGCTACAGATCGGCACAACACAGGCGGTTGTGGCGCGGACGATGAATGTTTCTCAGTCTGTCATAAGCAGGCTATGGTCCAGATACCGTGATACACAATCTGTACAGGACAGACCACGCTCAGGTCGACCAAGGGCGACAACTCAAGCCCAGGATTGATTTATCCGTACCTTGGCCTTTTAGAAATCGTGTCATCACAGCAAATCAGATCAGCGCTCGTCTTCAAACAGACACTGGTGTGAGAGTGAGTGGCCAGACGATTCGGAATCGACTGCATAGGGGTCACCTTCGCGCCCGACGTCCTCGCGTGATCCCTTGTTTGAGAGATCATCACATTCAGGCAAGACGTCGTTGGTGTAGGGATCGTCAACACTGGGATAATCGACGCTGGAGCAATGTGATGTTTTCAGATGAGTCAAGGTTCACTGTTGATTTTTTGGACAGACATCTGGGACATGCTTGGACAGAGGTTACGTCAACGTCAACAACGTCCTGCCAATGTCCAAGAACTTGCTGCTGCGTTGCAACAGGAATGGGACAGTCTGGACCAAAATGACCTTAGACGTCTCATTAGGAGTATGCCACGTCGGATCAATGCTTGTTTGGCAAACAGAGGAGGATTTACCCGTTACTGACTTGGTTGTGATGCTGTGGTAACTTTGCTGTTTGACCCCGGGTATCATTTTACCCTTATAATGGTCAGTCTGTGCCTTACTTAGTCTAACGATCATTTGGAATAAATCGATGAATGTGAACTTTATTTCATTTTGTCATTTGTTTCTTCGTCAGTTTCATTAGGTGACTTTAATAACACTTAAAAATCAAATATCCCCTACTTTTTTTGAATAGTATATTACAACTCATAATTATCCAGGTCAGTGTGTTTTCTATAGAGCACGTGGTAATTACGTGTCGGCCACTGGAATGGTTTTTCCACGGCCAATTCAGCTATTTCGATTATTTAAGTAGCCAAAAGGGAATATTTAATTAATAAATAATTATCATAAGCCTTACTAATATTTCATTTGTAAGTCCAATATATAATTTTTTGTGTACCCCAGTGCTGACAAAGTGGTATAGACACGTGAATTCACAATACCCTACCATGAATAAAAAACATGAAATATGAATTTACTTTGCAAAGTGGAAGCCCTGGTTCAAAGCATTGTGTTAATGAGATGTTCAACTCCATTTCAGATGTTAGGAAGTTTTACTCAGACCCTATGGGCATTATTTTTACGTCATGAACATATCTCAAAAGATGAAACTCTAGTGTCCTTTATACCTCGTGTTGTGACGGCTGCTACACAGTCATTGTTAAAGGTGAGCAATTTATATACTCTTCTGAAATTTACCTGCTGAGTCTCAGTTTAAGCATACATTGTGTAAGAGCTAAATCTGCATATTGCTGGTCTTTCTTTGGGCCTGAAATGTTATATAAGCTATTAATTAGACAGTTATTAAGACGAAAAGACCTTAATCAACTCTCGATGCCATCTTATGTGTCAGATTTTCACTGGATTTGAATCAGATTTGCTGCTCAACGCTCATTGATGATTCAATCCAAAAATAGATAATTGAGACTATGTTTTTTTATCTTATCGACTTCAGTAATGATGACCGAGGCTAGGCTTAAAATTTAAATGATAATATCTTGGTTCAGAGTGGAGCAATTTGACTGAAATTTTCAGCATATTCCCTTTACATTATCTAGTTTTTAACTATTATAATGAGAATTGCCAGCTCTTTATAAAATCTTCAATAATGCCCCTTCAAGTAACGATGTATCATTATCGTAATTATTATTTCACATTTGTCAATTGAATATATTTGACAGAAGAATTTAGTTATAGAAATGTTATGTATTATTTATTTTTTTATTGACAGGTTGGATATCCTAGTCAGAATAATTATCCAAGTTGTGCCTACAGTAAATTAGATTTTGATAGTGATGAAGAATTTAATATGTTCTTTCCAAGTAAGTTTTTAACACAGGTAGATACTGTACTTTAAAAGTTAATGTAAGTCTCTGAAAATTTGCAAATCGAACACAAAAATATGAAGACATATGAGAGGGCTTACACAAGGCTAATTGGGGCCTGATTAACATAACTATTTGAAATTGTTTTGTAAATTTTGCCAAAGGGTAATAAAACGCCAATGGTAAACTGTACAATTCTATGGCTTACTGGAAAACAACAACAAACCAAAAGTGGGATGTCGTCATTGTGCATTCGTTACAAAGAAAGTTGACTGACAACTGGATATTGGTATTTCTTTGCAAATGTGAGGGTTGGACGGTCTAGTGGTTTAACGCATGCACAGAAAATCATAAGGTCTGTCATTAAGTCAACTGACGTGTTTCTCTGGGCCTTCAGTTTCGTCCCACTGCTAAAGACTCCTACACACAAGGGAATTCTTGAAATAAAATTGAACAGTATTTTAGTGCCAAAATGACCTCTCTCTCTCTCTCTCTCTCTCTCTCTCTCTCTCTCTCCCTCTCTCTCTCTCAGTTGCTTAGGATAAGAATATAAGATATTCCAGACAGATTTAACCTGTATTATTCAAGGTATTATATAGATCATTTCTAAGTTATGAAAATTTGCCAGATAAAAACTATTTTTTTATGCCATAGTTTAATAAAAAGATCAACATTATTTTTAATTGTACAGGATATAGGGCAGAGGTAGCTGATACAGTGAGATTAGCAACATTATTACAACCTAAATTAACCTTTAGTATAGCTTATGATTGGTTAAAAACTCAACTACAAAAACCTCTTGATATTGGTGAAGGTAAGACAGAGAAAACAATATGATATGATACATATCCCAAATGTTCCCATATCCATGTTTTGTTGTTTGGTGGAGGCGAATGTAATTTCAGTGAAGCACATGTTTCCTCCTTGTCACATGAACTACAGGGGGACATAACTCCACATAAAAGTTGAGTAGCGGAAGAAAATGGATGGTTAAATAAATCTGTACCATGTTTACCAAACCACAGTACGGAATTTAAAGTACGGTGAACCGAACCATGGCATGTATACCGCGGTATACCGCCTGATGGTATATTGTTGCAACCCTAGTGTTGAGTGATTAATTAGCCTGTTTGTTACTCAACACTGCTATCAATTGTCTTTACACTAAAAAATAAAATTGACTGTGATATCACTAAAGAAGAGGTCAGGACACTGAAAATAAAATCTTTCTGGGTTTTGTTTTTTTTTCAGTTGGAGTAGAGAAGGGAATCTGTAATCTAAGTTCACCATCTTTTTTGGAGTGGGATGCTTTAGGTGTATTTTTAGAGAGTGTTATGTTACGATTGATGGCGTCTACAAACGATAAACCTGATACAACGGAAGGAATAGAATTATTACAGAGAGTCTTAGTTTATCAAACTCAGGTATATTCACATATTTTTGGGATGAAATGAAATGAATTGGGATTTAATTTCTCTTTTCTGCATCTACTGGGTTAATGAAGCTATGAGTTCACCATGCAGTGTGCTATTAGGGAATTTTGCCACTACTGTTGACTTCATTTATATTTTTTAGGGTCCATTGATACAATCACGTCATATATTTCAGCTTATGTTTTTGTATATTTTAGGATCCGTTAATACTGTCCTGTCTCTTGTCGTGTATATCAGCTCTATTTCCTCTATTGTTGTATACACCAGAAACTATTCCAGTTGTATTAGACAAGGTAATACACTAGTAATATTCCAGTCTGATTAAAACACAGATCCTATTTCGTTTCATTTTTTATAGTTCAAAATTTCGTTTTACTTGTCTTTACTACACTGGGATTTGGAAGAGTTGTTATATAAAGAGCGTTCTAGTTGATGTAAGGAATTAGCCAATGAAACGGTCTGTTACGATGAGTTCTTGGCGTGCTCTGCACGGAACTGTGGGTAAACCACTAGAAACGTCAATGCTGATTGATTAATCAAAGCCGCTTGTATGACACCTGACGCAACCTTCCTTTACAACTGGTCAGATCTTCATATAGTGTAGGCCATCGAAAGTATAAAAAATTGAAACGAAATATAGATCTGTATTTTAATCAGATTGGTAATATTCAAAGTACATGTTGAAAGAAAACTAGTTGAAAAAGCATCTCATTGGTATGTTGTCTTAGGTGTATATTAGTCTCAATAGGACCTATGTCTATACTGTCATTCATAAGAGAAAGAGAGAAAAATGGGGTTTAGCGTCCACTTGACATAAACTAGCTCATTTCGGGACTAACAAATGACTCACCTTTATTTCAATAAAAGATGCCCTGTGAATGTTACAAAAATGTAAAATAATTTAAAGATACTATGTTCTAATACGCTGCAAGCTAGATAACTATTCACTTGATTACTTGGTTTACTTGATTAGCACAACTTGTGATAAAGAGTCACAATATTTTCAATAAGTTACAATTCTATTTGATTGAAAATAAACTTAAAAATGGTGATATTTATTTCATTTCAGATTTTTGGTGCAGTGATATTCAATCTACCCGGTCAAACTAAAGGTACCAGAAGTCGTGCTGTTAAAAATGTCCGTCAACATGCGTGTTCAATAGTGGTTAAAATCTGTAAACAGTATCCTGCTCTTATATTTGTAAGTGCACTCATTGATATGGAATTGAAATGAGGTTTAACATCCTACTTTTCTGCACCAACCAGGCCCTGGGTTCACAAAGCATACTCAGACCTAAGTTAAGAATTGACTCAACTTTCATTTACTGTTTATGAGAAATATCTGGGATCCAGAAACACAATGCTTTGCACATAGTTTCTTATTGATGTATTTGATACATTAAAACAACAAAAGCTTTATAAAGGGCTATATTTTAGTAAAAATTAGGTGAACAATTTTGAGTAAATTCTTAACTGAAGTCTGAGAATGCTTTGTAAACTTGGGGCCAGGCTAATGAAGATAATTAATTAATATATTGCTTATATATATGTAAGTACACTTATTCATATGGAATTGAAATGAAGTTTTAACGTCCTACTTTTATCCACCAACCAGGCTAATGAAGATATTTAGCCCCTTTAAACAGTACACTGCTCTGATATTTAATAGTAAATACAAGGTGTGCCGCACTGCTGCACTACACTCAAGCAAAATTGAAAAGACAAACATGCGGACAAGACACAGACTACACAGACATTGCAAGCAATAAACAACAAATTTGGCAGATGATGGAAATGAAATGAAATGGGGTTTAACATCCTACTTTTCTGCACCAAGCAAGTTCATAAGGACGATTTGCTCATCTAGATAATTCAGAAGATTAATAATGACGATGATTTGAACATATTTTATTACTTTAAAGTAAACGGATTGGACAAAAGTTACTAAAACTTACAAAGGAGTCCTCTCCATGATGATGATGATGATGATGATGATGATGTGTTTCATTTGATTTTCCTTTCAGCCAGCGTTTGATAGCCTATACAGTCATATTAAATTAATAAGCAACGATCCAGAACAACTTTCACAGATGGAGAAAACTATTCTAGTTGAAGCTATTATGTTAATTAGGTAAGTTATACGTTAAATGCGAGTGTAGTATTACAATCACCAAGATACTTGTGTAACAGTAAATGGATGTGTTGTCAGTAAGTGAGTAAATTTTTTTATGTGGAGCACCTTACCTCACTGAAGGAAGTAGCTACCCAGAACTTTTGGTTATTGTACAGAAGTATAAAGTTCTTCATCATAAAACTTAAGAGAAAATTTTGAACATTATAAAAAACATAACAGCACCAGCACTTTGTTGTTAAGAGTTCAGGTACTGTTTTAATTCATCAACTGTACTGACATGCCTTGAGTAAAATGAATTGAAATGAATGGACAGTGTAGACATCATTGATATTTATTTTCTAAAATAACTTTTCAGCAATCAATTCAACGATTTTGAGAAGCAATCAGCATTTATTAAAGAAATCCTTTCACCGGTCCACGAACTTTGGACATCAAAAGAATTTACTCAGTAAGTAACATGTTTTTCAATCTATCATGTCATCTCAATACTTTTTTTTTAAAAATGACACAGCACCCCATCTTTAAAGGTTGGGTAATTTGCATAATTATTGCATATCATGCAAATTTCTAATTTTCATTATAACGTTATTTATCAAGTAGGGATGTTGGACGAAACGAAATATAGTTCTGGGCCCTTATTCACGAAAACTTAAACTAAGATACAATCGAAATTTTAAGAAATACTGCAATTCGATTGGCTGACCAGTAAAATCAATTTGCATATATCCAATTTGCATATTGGTCAGCCAATCGAATTGCAGTATTTCTTAAAATTTCGATTGTATCTTAGTTTAAGTTTTCGTGAATAAGGGCCCAGTATTTTAATCAGATTGCTAAAGGGACATTATATAACTGCATTCTATAGAATTGTGTCATGTCCTATGTGGGGGGTTGGATGGCTGAATGGTTAGCACGTGCGCGCTGTATCATAAAGTCTGTCATTGAGTCAACTGGCGGGGTTTCGATTCCCCGGTTGTACGTGACAAGAAGAAGGGTCGTCTGTCCATCCTCGTGGGTTTTCTCCGGGTCCTTCGGTTTCCTCCCACTGCTAAAGACCCCTACGCGCAAGCGAATTATGGAAATAAAATTGAACCATGTGTTAGTCCCGAGATGACCTAGTTTGTGTTGAGTGTACGTTAAAACCCATTTCTCTCTCTCACTCCCTGTCCTTTGTATTTCCGGTTCTATTGCAAAATACCAATAAAATGATTTGATAGTTTAAGTCAGATATGAAATGAATGGTCAGATGCCAAAGATAATAGAGTAAATGTCATGTATGATGTAATTTATTATTTCAGGGCATTTTTAGCACCAGATATATTTATGTCATATGTGGGTTTGGATCAAGCTGCTGTAGAACCAAGTTCAGCTGATACTTGTGGTATTAATAGATCTCATGTAAGTTGGCATATATACGGTAGTATTTTATTTGAAGACGCATTATACGAGAGCTAAATTTTACTTTTGTCAGGCGTTATAAAATGTTATACGAATCATTGAGTTCTTGCATATTTTTGTAGTTTATAGTTTAGTTATTGTATTCATACAATGTTGGGTGGGTTTTTTTTTTGTATTTTGTAGATCAGTTATTGTATACACACGATGTTGGGTGTTTTAAAAAGAAGTAAATGGCCAGATGATTTACAGGTGAGTCTTGTAAGCTATTTGTATGGCAAAGATTCGTTAAATTCCCTTGTAATTTCACTTTTAACTGTTTGAATTTAAACTGCTTGTGATAAAGTAAAACAAAACTCTCACCCTTTAGATTTAAGATTTATAAAAATTTAATAGATTAAAATAAATTTGAAGTATATTACTGTTTCTTATATTCCAATTTCATGGTCTTGCTGGAAGATTCTACAAAAATATTTGACAACCAGAGGAATGTGACTCAAGGGAGTAGAATCTTCTTCATAAAACTTGAAATACCATTTTATTCCCTGTTTGTTGTTTCCAAGTTATGTATCTTTAAACCACTTTAAGAAAATGTTTATCATTATAAAGTCACATGTTTTGTATTAGAATACAGATTAGTGTGATATAAATAACAATTAACAACCTCAATTATTTTATGTTGTATGCTCTGATGCACCAAAAACAAAAAATCTTGATTTTGTCTTTCATATCCAATTTTAAAAGAATCTACTGGTAAGATGAATATGCATAAATGACTGTTAGTGATATCATGTCATGCAACGTTCAATTACTGCTCGAACAGTAGCAGTTACTTTATTTCATAATGAATTAGTTGAAATATATATACCATTTGTTTAAATATATTCCATTGATATAAACATATACCATTGGTTTAAAAATATGCCTTTTGTTTAAACATATACCATTGGTTTAAACATATACCATTTGTTTAAATGTATACCAATGGTTTAAACATATACCATTTGGAGTCCAGAAAAGAGGGCTAAAAAGGCCGAAGGAGAAAGAGCATTTCAAATTCTAATCAGAGTTTTTGCTAGGTAACTTGTAGATGTTATAATTAATCTTCTAAATTTTGTTCGATGATAATAATATTGTTTGTTTATATTCCTAAGGCTTGTCAAAGAGGAGGTTTTGTGATTGGAACGTCAAATGTAACAGGAAGTCCTATATTAAGAAATCCAGCTACATCTCATATTTTAGCCTTGCTAAATAATCTTATCACGTTGTTAAAGTAAGTAAAGAGGACTTCAGTTCAAAGCTACTTATCATGATCTACAGCATTGTGAAATGAATATCAGTCCAAATAATGTTCACTTCTGTTCAGCGTTTACAAAGATATGATGAATTAAAAGTTTAGCAATATTTAGCATCCTCTGTAGACGACATCAGCAAGCCAGCGTCATCAATAGTATAAAATATTTCAATGGACCAATTGAACTGAACTCCTCCCCATCCAGCTGATCTCTACCACAAAACCGGAATGCCTCCCCATCACACCTCCCCATCTGACCTAAACTCCTCCCTATCCAGTCTGAACATCTTCCCATCTGGCCTGAACTGCTCTCCATCCAGCCTGAACACCTCCCCATCTGGCCTGAACATCTCCCCACCTGAACTGAACTCCTCCCCATCGGACCTGAACACCTCTCCATCTGACCTGAATTCCTCCCCATCCAGTCTGAACACCTCCCCATCCATCCTGAACACCTCCCCATCCATCCTGAACACCTCTCCATCCAGCCTGAACACCTCTCCAACCGGCCTGATCTCCTTCACAAATCCGGAACTCCTCCCCATTCATCCTGAACTACTCACCATCCGACCTGAACTCCTCCCCATCCATCCTGAACACCTCCCCAACGATCCTGAACTCCTCCCCAATCCTCATCCGACCTGAACTCCTCCCCAACCATCCTGAAGTCCTCATCTGGCCTGACAATAGATGACTCCCATGTTTTATTTATTTAGAACACAAAATGGTTTATGGTTACCAGATTATTTAAGACTTCGACATCCAGATTTTGAAAAGGCGTATGATTTACTGGAAGTCGATAAGCTGGCCATCTTAGGTAAAAATGGTACATATGTTTAACTTATTTTTTCTTTTTACAATCTTCATTGTATTAGGAAAATTACAGTATTCCATCAAATAAGAGAATGTGTCATATAATACTCAAGCTAAAAAAAAACCCACTGGTTAGTTTGTAGTTATTGTACAGTTATTGGGATTTCCCCCCCCCCCCCTCTTAAAGTGATCCTAACGCATTTGATTGGTTGATATGACCTATGATAACTGTCATTTTAAGATAAATGTCATTTGATTGGAAGATATGACCCATGTTAACTGTCGTTTGATTGAATGATATGACCTATGTTAACTATCATTTTATTGGATGATATGAGTTTTAATATGACCCATGATAAATGTCGTTTGATTGGAAGATATGACCTATGTTAACTGTCATTTTATTGGATGATATTATGATCATTGATTGAACAACAAGACTTTTGAGAACTGTCTTATTTGATTGAATACTGTATACAGTTAAATAGTAAATATAATATATCCTTTCTAGTACTGTTAAAATAAATCTTGGAATCAAATATTGATTGTCGTAGATAATTATAAATTACTTAATGCATTACAAGCCTGTCAGGAAGAAATTTATATTGAGTTGGCTATATTATAAGGAGCCAAAATGTTATTCCCGGGACAATTTTTAAAATAATAAACACATACACATATTTGCAAATAATTGCAGCCATCTTGGAATTGTGACGTCATATAAAAAAGCAAAGTCTGTCAATTGATACGCAATTGTCCAAGTTTCATCCCCGGTTGTACGTGACGAGGAGTAGGGTCGTCTGTCCAAGCTCCTCCGGTTTCCTCCCACTGCTAAAGACTCCTACGCACAAGCGAATATTGAAATAAAATTGAACCATGTGTTAGTCTCAAAATGACCTAGTTTGTGTCGAATGGATGATAAACATCATCTCTCTCTCTCTCTCTCCCTACCTCCATCCCTCCCTTTCCATGTTTCATGTTGATGGTACTTGAATTGGTAGAGCCACAAGCTTTTTTTTGAACATCACACAACAAAATCTTACGCGTCTTTTGGTATATTTGAATGACTAATTAATATTAATGATTTATTCAAGGCATACCTCCACCATGTATAGATAATACAGATTCTACAACATGTAAACAACCATTAGCTAGAGTTAAAAGTTTTCTTGGTATGATTCATGATAACAGGTAAATATCTATACTAATATTTGTCACTGTCTGGTCAAAATTTCCCTCATAGTATACTGCATGTTTTACGCCTTTCTTCATTAGCCTGGATGGAGCAAAAAAAAAACCACATGGAATTATGTTATTGTTTGTCTTTCTGTCTCTACAGGGTTGGTGGGTACACTAGGGCAATCCCGAATCTGAAATTTGGTGTTTAGGGGTAGCTCGCACCGGGGAGTAACATATGAAAGAAATGAAATGGGGTTTAACGTCCTACTGTTCTGCTCCGAACTGAGTTAATTAAGACGGGTATACACCATACAGTGTGCTATGAGGGAAATTTTGCCCAGGCAGTGACATTATGGCCTACTCTTATATATCAAATTCCAACTGTCAAGGGATCTTTTACATGCAACGCCATATATACACGGGTCCTTGGTTTTTCAGGCCCTCCATTCTGCACCAATGACAAGGGAAAATTCCGCCGGAAAATCCCGATGAACTTTCTCGGCCAATGCAGGGATCGAACGCAGGATCTCCAGGTTAGCGAGCCAGCGTCTTACCCACTCAGGCACCGTGGCTCCCGAGTAACATAAGCCTGGTGGCGATGGACTACCACTTCTGGTTTCAGAGTTATGCTACTTCTGGTTCATGTCTATACCCGTGCCACGTCGGGTCAATCACTAGTTATTAATATTATATTGCAAAAGTTGTCTGCCTTAGTGGCTCAGTGACTAAGGTGCTAGCTAGCTAACCTGAAGGTCCTGGGTTCAATCTCAGTGTTGGCCGAGAAGTTCCTCAGGATTTTCCGGTGTGATTTCCCCTTGTCATTGGGGCAGGACAGAGAACCTGGCAAAAAAAACCCCAACTGAGGTCCTATGCAGCATTGGTGTGCATGTATAAGAAACCTTGACAGTTGGAATTCAAAATAAGTGTAGACCGTAGCGTCACTGACTTGGCAAAATTTCCCTCATAGTATACTGCATGTTGTACGTCTGTCTTCTTTAGTCTGGATGGAGTCAAAAAAGTAGGACATTAAACCCCACAGAATTATGTTATTGTCTTGCCCAGGCTCCATTTTTAACCAGAAGGCTTGGACCTGCCACCTGCTATTATTGTTTGTATAGCTATGATGTAAATATTTGGTGTGCTGTGTGATTGTTCATATATCTAGGGGTGTCTTGATCTTGATTTAAATAATATATTTTGTACTGACTTGGTCAAGGGGAATTCCCTTTGGTTCACTCTGTAGAGTTCTATGGATTCAATGCCTGTAGTCGCTGGTTCTATTCCCGACAGGAGCATCCTGTCACTCAAGCTTGTTATATAATTAATACTGGATGTTTTTATCATTTCAGTTATCATATATTAGGTAATGCTGGTCAATGCCTAGGTTATGAGTTTTATTCAGCATCAAATATCATCACATTTCTACAAGACAGTGTATTCTCTTATCAGGAATTTATACCAGATTATAGATTACGTCCAGTTATTCATATCCTTTTCATAAAAATAATTCAGCAACACAAATACTTAACTGAAGATTATGTTGTTCCTTTTAAATCTAGAAAATAAATTTCCATGATGCTGGCAGTTCTGTAGACTGAATATCCAGCCTCTGGGTTTTCTCAGGTCCTCCGGTTTCCTCCCACTGCTAAAGACCCCTATGTGTAATCGAATTATTGAAATAAAATTGAACCATATGTTAATCCCAAAATGACCTAGTTTGTGTCGAGGGACCTTTAACCCCATCTCTCTCTCTCTCTCTCTCTCTCTCTCTCTCTGGAGGAGATAACAAAAAAAATCCTGAATTTCAAAAGGATTCTTTCTAATGGTATGTTTGTACAAGTTATAATCCTTGACATGAGTAAGTGTCTTTATGAAACCGTTTATATTAAACTGTCCTAAAGATTGTTACACATCAGCAGCTCTACCATTACTCATCAAATTATGTCCTTATATGTTACAGGTTAGTTCTTGTATATTATGTATAATATGTTACAGGTTAGTTCTTGTATTATGTATAATATTAGGGTGACCCACGCACCTACAGAAATACAGTCAACCGCTGATAGTTCGAGACTACCACTGAAGCGTGCACATTCGCCGTGTCGAGGCCAACTTTCTGACAGTATGATACTATAAATAGCCATGGCACGTGCAATTCTCTACAAATCTATCAACTATTACAGCCGTAAAAAAATTATTGTTGACGATTTTGAATAGCAGTAAAATTAAGCTTCTTGTTTATTACAGCAGATTTAGAAATTACGTTCGTTTCATTTTTTAAATCGCTTTATCATTAACTGTACCGTTAAGAGCGGCATCTTTTGGTTTAGTACAAATAATATCTCAGAAACACTCGGGTTAGACAGGAACATGATACTAGCAGTAGTTTCATTTTACTTTTACAAGCTTCTTAAAACAATTGTTGAGCTAGCTAACATGCTCATTTCTAAATTCAATTTCTTGTTCTAGCTTTCTGTTATGTTTCGTAAAAAAGTAGTCTTGATTATTCCGACCTGTCAATCAGCCCTAGAATGGTCGATAGACTGGTTAAGCGAGACTAATTTCAAAACAAGGGCACGTAACCTATCTTTTACTCAAAAGTGTCTGGATGTTATGGACGACACATGGAACCAGTTTTCAGTCTATTATTTATAGATGATTAATGGTCATAGCTTATTAAGTACAACATGATGGTTTATTTAGTGACTATAATTGTGTGAAACTGATTTGAGGCTTGGCATATATATAAATATTGTGGCGAAATTGTCGAGATATATGGAGATATTTATTTATGGTGGGTCACCCTAATAATATGTTACAGGTTAGTTCTTGTATTATGTTATATGTAACAGGTTAGTTCTTGTATTATGTTATATGTTACAGGTTAGTTCTTGTATTATGTTACATGTTACAGGTTAGTTCTTTATTATGTTATATGTTACAGGTTAGAGTAATAATTTGTAACACATACGTATGTAAAATGGCTACCAATATATTTGGGTGAAGAGTATTCTCAAGATAAACTTCACCTTAATATATTGGTAGACAAACCCACTCAAAAAATACTTCCAATGGGATGTTACAAATAATAAACAATAAATCAAATGAATGTAGTCTGAGTGTCTGTCATAAATGTCCACATTTCAGGGCCTGTAGTTACTATATAGTAAGCGCAGGAGAACAGAACCACATGTAAACCAACAGAACACAAGAAGTCAAATCAGCGCAAAAAATAAATCACCGAGGGATGTTACGAATAATAAACAATAAAAGTACTATCAAATCAAGTGCATGCATCATAGGGGTGGGAAGGGGATAGGTTGGGTGCATTCATAAGCATCCAATGCACTGTACTGATGCAGTGATACAGGCTGTACACAAAATAAAAACAAACTTACAAGAAGTTCTGAATTGATATCACAGGTTGAAATTTTTATTCTTTATCATTCATATTGACATTTGTCACTATACCACTTACTGTTATAATAATTCTTTTTTTTTTTCAGAGATTATCAGGAAAATGGCAGATTATTAATTCTAGGTTTCAAATAGGGTAAATATTATCTTCATAATTTCTAAACAGTTCTTCAGGACGTCTGTGGATTTATCACAGTCAACCGTAATAGTTCAATAATTATTCATTTACCATATATTATGTGAACCAGAATTTCTAAATAGGTGTATTTAAAGAAATTGTTTCTGCATCAGAAATCCGCTCTTAACACAGGCTGTTAAATTGTCTTGTTCGATTTTTGTGGGGGGTCGGATGGCTGAATGGTTAGCACGTGCGCGCTTTATCATAAAGTCTGTCAATGAGTCAACTGGCGTGGTTTCGATTCTCAGGTTGTACGTAACAAGGAGTAGGGTCGCCTGTCCAACCTCCTGGGTTTTCTCCGAGCCCTCCGGTTTCCTCCCACTGCTAAAGACTCCTACGCGCAAGCAAATTATGGAAATAAAATTGAACGATATGTTAGTCCCGAAATGACCTAGTTTGTGTCGAGTGGACGTTAAACCATATTTTTCTCTCTCTCTCTATTTTTGTGGTACGTTTTGTCCATAACATAGCCCAGTCATTAACTTTAGTTATCTCACACCACATAAATTAAAGTTTTCTTAAATATTGTGTCTGGAGCATATTTCACTAACTCAAGATGTTTTTATGAGACTTTGCACTATCATCAACCAATAGTACTAGTTGTGCTGTTTGCTAATTAGAAATTTCACGAATTTAAGTGTACTATCAAATGGATGCATGGTTTCTGAATTGTTGTTATTGCTTGTCTATATATAATTGCTCTACACATTTGTTACAGTACTTGCTTGAAAACGTTGAGAGAATACTCTTCGAAACGTCGCCCAAATAAATCAGTAATTGTTCTTCCATAAGTATGTGTTATAGTTTATTGCTCTATCCAGTTACTAAATGCCTCTAAAAGATCATCAAATGGATTAAAAGGAAATAAAATTGAGTTTAATGTTGCACTGTTCTGTAGCAACCTGGGCTAATGAATTGAATAATTATATGTACACTATTATGTTTTATTTAGAATTGAGCATGATGATGATAATCCTGAATCTCAAGAAGTTTTAGAAGATCAGTTGACACGACAGTTAACCAGAGAATATATTGAATTATTAGGTAAATACAGAAAAACTTAATCACGTTAGAGGTCCACTCAAAACAAACTAGGTCATTTTGGTAAAAACATACCAGCAATTTTTATTACTATAACAATATTGCATTGTGGAGTAACCTCCCTTTAACTGTTTTTGTTGTGAAGTACCCGGATACGTCATGATGACATGTGAGAGAATTCAAAATGGCAGTTGTCAACTTGTTACTCGTCTTGTTTGCCAACAATATAATACTGATCTGGACAAGAGGTAACGAAACAATTACAATAATTAACTTCGTCATAGTTGTGAGGAAACCAGTGGAAACCCAGAAGGTTGTCTCATCGGTTCCTGGTTCTTTCCAGATGTTGGCTGCGAAAGCTCCTAGCGAATGCCCCCAGAGTTCTTAATCCATTTTGAAATGGTGGCCAGAATTGGGTCAAATGAGTTCCCGGTAGGAAATAGGTTAATTATAAGCTTTAACCAAAATAATTCTTGGTAATTTGTTATGGAGAATGTTGTAGGCTATTCTAATGTATGTGATTACCACAAAAATAGCGACAAACAGGTACATGTTTTGAAATTTTCCATATTTAATTCACGTACCGGCTTGAAGTTCACGTCAGTAATATTCTTGAATAAATTAATGTCTTCGTTTATTCGATGAAACATTTGTGTTTCATCAGTCGATGGTCTAAAATATTAGCATTTTTCAACTATTGCCAGTATCAGAAAATGTAGTAGCCAAAATCATCTGATACGGCACCGTGTTATTTCTTCATAACACAATTTGTAGTTTTTTGTCCACCGCGTAATTACTAGTCACATAACTTGCAAAAGTTTCTATTTTTTCATCGATGATAAACAGACGGCACAATGATTATGTGACAATCATAATTGATATTGCTTTAAAATAAAATTCTGTATGACTATATGATATAGCCTTCAATAATAATGACAATATTTTTAAAATTAAACGTCTTGTCAGCATGTGTATAAAATAAAAAATCATAACAGTAAGCTCTATTTAAAACTGGTTTATTGACCAATATGTCACATCTCTTAAAAAAATCTACTCTGAATTAACCCAGTTTGTGCTAAATGGACATTAAACACCATATCTAGCTACTTCTCTATGTAAACGTTGTTTATGTGTTCTTTAATCCCTTGGAATTAACCTTTTTGTAGCCTTTAGTCAGTCAGAAATATTGGTCCAACTTAATCTTAACCTCTTGTCTGTTTTAGCATATGGTTTAACAAAGAAATCTCATTCCGATGCCCAGACAGATGATATAGGAATGGAGGACACAGAAATAACAAAACCCACTCCACATAAAGAAGATAGTTTAAGTGAACTCGGACATTTATGTATGAAAACAGATGTAGGTTTCATTATCAAAGAAGATGATATCTATCACTCTCTGTAAATATTGGGGGTCACGGTGGCTAAGTGGGTAAGACGCTGGCTCGCTAGCCTGGAGGTCAGGTATTCGATCCCTGCATTGGCCAAGAAAGTTCATCCAGATTTTCCGTCGTGGTTCCCCCTTGTCAGTGATGCAGGACGGAGGGCCTGACAATGACAGCTGTCTAGTCGTTCGGATGGGACGAAAAACCGAGGTCCCGTGTACACATTGGCTTGCACATAAAAGATCCCTTGACAGTTGGAATTCGATATATGAGTAGGCCGTGTGCCGCTGTCCGGGCAAAATTTCCATCATAGCACACTGTAAGGCATACACCTGTCTTCATTACCCCAGTTCGGAGCAGAACAGTAGGACGTTAAACTCCATTTCATTTCATTTCTGTAAATATTGAGTTAGGTGAAATGTAACCGTTAATGGTGTGACAGAGCTCACACACTGCTCACAAACTGATTGATTCAGACAGCAGTGATCTGTATTTAAATGAAAAAAATCATACATGTCTGTCTGTTATTGTGCTTACTTCAGGTATTGGTGTTATTCTGTACTGTTTGAATATTATTTCATTCTATGTTAGGTATTATTTCCATCTTTGTTATTTTGCATATTTCAGATGTTATCTCTTTGTATATTAATTCCCCTCTGTATGTTTTAAGTGTTATTTCTGTCTATGTTTAATTACATATTTAAAGTGTTAAAGATACATTCCCGATTACAAACTTTGTGATTTGATGATATATTTGAGCTAAAAACATATTCAAAGTAACAAATCCATCAAAGATTTGCTTCAATTCCCTCTCAAAACTTTGTATTCGCCGGGGATACCTAATAGCTATAAGTAAGCGGTTGTTAGACGCAATGTCTGTCAACTTAGCTTCATTGTGGGAGGGTCCATTTTTTCAGAATGTATTTATCATTACTTACTGTACATTTACCATACATATTGAGGCCTAAGTAAATTCTTGATTATTTCTGTCAACTTCTTTTTCCGCCGTTTATTTACAGAGTCTTTTGTACGTTGACATCCCTCAGTTTTCCAAAAACTGCCTAACCATTTGATCAAGAAATAACAAGCTGGCACACAATGAGCAGGCAGATAACAGTCGGGTTGCCATTTAGTGATACCCTGAATATTTTGCACAGTGCTTGCCCCATGGGCATTTTTCGGGCAATTCAGTATTTTTCTAGTAAGATTGGGTATCTATTCCATATACATGTATACCAAATTTGACATACTTTTATTGGAAAGAACCACCCGATAAATACTTTTCTGGGAAAGTATCTTTAAATCAGTCCATGTTATCAAGTATATGTCAAGTGTTATTTCCATCTATGTATTTCAGGTGTTATTTCCATCTATTATTTTCTATATTCAGGCATTATTTCCATCTATGTTATTCTGTATATTTAATGGACTATCTTGGAATGATACAATGGTGTGTCAGAGATGTTTTAGTTTATGTTGGCCAATGGTCAAACAGGTTGGTCATTATAACATTATTAATATTCTTTACAGTCTTTTAGTAGCTGAATAGAGTAATAGTCTATAACACATACTTAAGGAAAACAGATCTTATATCTTTGGGCAATGTTTCGAAGAATACTCTCTCAACGTCTTTTTCGAAACGTTGCCCAATTATATTAGCTGTTTTTCATGAGTATGTGTTACAGTTTATAACATAATTAATATGAAAGGGTTTATAAACACATAATTGAATACACATTATTGTCTCATTTTGAGACCTGGATCTTGATGTTATGTTTAGTTATTTTACAAAAAACACCTATAAATTTAACTTTATTTGTGTTTTACGGTTAAATTCTTTGAAGTTCTTATTTCATGGCATATAAATTTACCAACAGGTAAATTCAAATTGACATAATCTCTGATATTTTGCATTCAAGTCCTGGTATCAATTTCTTGTCCCCCGCCTTTCGAAGAAAGAAGGGGACTATTAAAATAGTTTCGTCCGTCTGTCCATCCGTCTGTCTGTCTGTCACACTTTTTGGGACACAATAACTCTCTTTCTAATTGAGCTAGAATGTTCAGACTTGGTGTAGGTGTTAATTAGTTCAATATTTTGATGGAGTTCGAAGATGAGCATTTTCCGCTTAGTTTAAGCGGAGATAAGCAATTTGATTTGTTGATGCTTTGGGACACAATAACTTAAGTTCTAAATAAGTGAAAGTGATGAAACTTGGTGTATAGTTTCATTACATCAATACCTTGACTAAGTTCGATAATGAGCATTTTCTGCTCAGGGTAAGCAGAGCGATAAGCAATTTGATTTGCCAAGATTTTGGAACACAATAACTCTCCTTCTAATTGAGTTAGAATGTTCCAACTTGGTGTAGGTGTTTATTATTTGAATCCCTTGATGGAGTTCGAAGATGAGCATTTTCTGTCTAGGGTAAGCAGAGGTAAGCAATTTGATTGGTTGATGCTTTTAAGTGAGAGTGAGGACACTTGGTGTATAGCTTTATTACATCAATACCTTGACTAAGTTCGATAATGAACATTTTCTGCTGAGCAAAGCGATAAGCAATTTGATTGGTTGAGACTTTGGAACAAAATAACTCTCCTCCTAATTGAGGTAGAATGTTGATGCTTAAGGTGCACGATAACTTTGGTTATAATGAAGTGAGAGCGATGAAACTCTGAATATAGATTCATTATATCATTACCTTGACTAAGTTCGATTGTGTGAATTTTCTGCCTGGGCTAAGGAGCGATAAGCAATTTGATTGGTCAAAACTTTGGAACATAAAAACTCTGCTTTTAATTGAGGTAGAATGTTTAAACCTGATGTAGATGTTCATTAGGTGAATGTGGTGAATGTCTTGACTGATTTCAATGATTAACATTTCAAGCTAAAGCTAAGCAGAGCTAATCAATTTCATTGGTCGATGCTTTGGGACAAGATAATCTTGATTCTATCTGATAGAGAGTGATGAAACTTAGTGTGTAGTTAGATTGCTTGATTCCTTTGAAAAAAATAAATGTGCGATTAATTAATATGTGTCATCTATTTATTTTGAGATTTCGGTGGGGGACCTCAGCCTCACTGTTGGCTTGTTTTCTTGAGTGTTGACTCGCTAACCAGGAGGTCTCAGAATCGCTCCCAGTGTTGACGGCCAAGAATATTCCTCAAGATTTTCCGTTGTGGTTTCCTGTGGACGAATAAAATCGCTTGAATTTGGAATTCGAAATAAGAGTAAGCCGTGGTTCCTTCTTAGCACACTGCATGATGTATGCCGGTCTTCATTAACCCGGGGGGGTTGGATGGCCGAATGGTTAGCATGTACACGCTGTATCATACGGTTTCCTCCCACTGCTAAAGACCCCTAAGCGCAATCGAATTATTGAAATAAAATTGAACCATGTGTTAGTCCCAAAAAGACCTATTTTGTGTTGAGTGGACGTTAAACCCCATTTCTCTCTCTCTCTCTCTCTCTCTCTCTCTCTCTCTCTCTCTCTCTCTTCATTAACCCAGTCGATATAGGACATTAAATCGTTTTCATTTTGTTTTCTTTCAGTTGTTATTAGATGGTGTTATGACAAGTGAAGCAGCTGTTTTTGTATTTAGTTCCGTATTATCAGGTTTA
Source organism: Patella vulgata (assembly GCF_932274485.2). Classification (NCBI taxonomy): domain Eukaryota; kingdom Metazoa; phylum Mollusca; class Gastropoda; family Patellidae; genus Patella; species Patella vulgata. The sequence continues at coordinate 12,432,131 of NC_065883.2, forward strand.
CAATTACATGGTCAACATGAAGGAAGTCAGGCCAATCTTCTTAATCTGGCTCTCCAACTGTACGAAGCTTTAGTAAGTTTAATTTTTGGACCTGCTACTGGTCATCTTGTTCTCATTGGGTGTGGGGAGCCACGGTGGCTAAGTGGGTAAGATGCTGGCTCGCTGGCCTGATGGGCGTGTGTTTGATCCCTGCATTGGCCAAGAAAGTTCATCAGGATATTCCAACGTGGTTCCCCCTTGTCAGTGGTGCAGGATGAAGGGCCAGACTAGGACTGCTGTCTAGTCATTCGGATTGGACGATAACCGAGGTCCCTCCCGTGTACACATTAGTGTGCACATTAAAGATACCTTGCAGGTGGAATTCGATATAAGAATATGCCATAGTGCCACTGCCCAGGCAAAATTCCCCTCATAGCACGCTGTATGGCGTATGCCTGTCTCCATTAGTTCAGTCGTAGCAGAACAGTAGGACGTTAAACCCCATTTCATTTCATTTCTCGGGTGCAACCCTCTTCGAATAAAGCCTAAAGCTTTGATAATTCAAGTATGATCGACATGCAACTTGGAATGCTTGTATCTTGATAGACTTTGACTTTTTATATGATGTCATGTTCAATGACCTTTCGTTCCAGAGTAATGCCCCCTTAGCCAAAAACCTTTTGAATTTAGTAGAGGCTACTATTTTTTAACAGATCTTTTAAAATTTGGTGTGAACCATTGGGTTCATAAGAGGGCAAACCCTATTAATATTCAGCGCTCCATGACATTCTTTTCCGGAGTTATCCCTAATTTTCTAAAACCTTGTGAACACAAAATTTAAGAGGCTACAGTTTTTAACAGATTTTTTTTTTCAAATGTAGTGTGAAACATTGGCTGGTTTCTGCTTCATATCATCTCCATGGTTAAAGTACAGCCCAAGCCTAATACTGTCGAAATGACAGACATCACTTATGAGATAAGTTGGAATATTGAACAGAAATAAAATGTTTATTCAAATACATAAATATTTAATGTACTTGCCTAACAATAAATGAAAATGAACTTTGTGATATTTTTCAGCGTCCCCAGTTTATTGAAGTTAAAGAGATTTTAATACAGATTCCTAATGTATCAAAACCAGCAGTTGAAGTAAGTAGGAAATTTGTTAATTTCTAATCTCAGTGATTTTCTTGAATCTCAACCAGATATACATTTGTACATCAACATACTTAAAGACCAAATATTCCAAACCAAAAGGCCGATATGGAAAAAAATGTTTTAAATATTTTATACCACTGAATAGAGGAATTCAAGATCTTTCCAAAAATATATTCATGTTTAGCAATATAAAATTTGGCATAATTGATCTTTTTCTGTTGATTTTATTAGAATTTCATGTCTTTTTTCCCCCCACACAGAATTTTGATGATAAAATTCTCCAGTCATGTCCACAGAAACAACTACCTGAAAAAAAGAAGAAAGAAGCCCTGAAGAATATTGTATTTGAGATTATTGGTGTAAGTATAAGTTGATAGAAGAATAATAACCAACATGTTGGATGAATGATAATCATTTCAACTGTCTGTGTCTCAGTGAGTGAGGGATGCAATCCTGGTGTTAACAGTGAAAGTTCCTGGTGGTTTTCAGGTGTGGTTTCCCCTGTTTAATTGTGCGGGACGGAGGGCCTGGCAAGGAAAAGCCTCTGGTCGTTTGGATGGACCGAAAAAAATCGAGGTCCTGTGTTCACCTTGGTGGGCACGTAAAAGAGCCCTCGACAGTTGGAATTTCCCAACAAAGCACACTGTATGGTGCATACCCACCTTCATAAGCCCAGTTCATTAAACTGGTGGGTTAGACGGTGGGTTTCAATCCCATGATTTTTGTGTCAAGGAATAGGAGCACACGTCTAATCGCTTGGATTTTCACTTAAAGCCACTGATCGCCGTTTGCATTTTTCGGACAATATCCAATTTTTTATGGATTAATCCACCCATCCCTTATAGGTACCTCTGGTTTGTTTATTTCATCTACAGTAGAATCTGTATGAGCAGCCATTCCTATTCAGCGACATCTCCTTGTAAGTGGTCACGATAAATTCCCCCCGTAAGAGGCCACTCCCGTTAAGCGGTCAGTCGTGAAAATTCCCTTGGGTGGCTGCTTAATGCAGATTGTACTGTACAAAGAATGCCAAATACGAATTTTCGAATCATCATATTGTAAATACCGAGCGGAATTGAACCATTTTTAGACTGATATTGAAAAACATTCAAACTACGATCAGTGGCTTTAAATAGAGTATATATATGTAAGTAGATAAAGATGGACGATTTGGCCAGTGACTAGTTTAGTTCTAATTGAACTCTTCAGACTGATTTCTCAGTTGGTGGGTTTCTTTATATACTGTCTTGAAACCCCGGTGAGATTTCAACGGGGTTTGAGTTTTGGCGGGGTTTCCCGGGGTTTGGGATTTTACCTGGGTTTTGGATTTTACCCTAGGACACTTGACACTGCCTGGCAAAACCTGCGGTCCTGTGTACACGTTGGCAGTTGGAATTCGATATAAGAGACGGGCGAAGTATGTCAGCCCGGGCAAAGTTTCCCCCATAGTGTATAGCGTATGCCTGTATTCATTAGCCCTGTCAGAGCAGTACAGTAGAAATGGATATAAGAGTAGGCCTTAGCGCTGCTGTCCGGGCAAAATTTCCGTCATAGCACAGTGTATGGCATATGCCCATCTTCATTATCCAAGTTGGAGCAGAACAGTAGCACGTTAAACCCCATTTCATTTCATTTCAGGGGGATCACGTGGCTAAGTGGGTAAGACGCTAGCTCGCTAGCCTGGAGGTCGGGTGTTCGATCCCTGCATTGGCCGAGAAAGTTCATCCAGATTTTCCGGTGTGGTTCTCCCTTGTCAGTGATGCAGAACGGAGGGGCTGACAAGGAAATCTGTCTAGTCGTTCGGATGGGACGAAAAACCAAGGTCCCGTGTACACATTGGCGTGCACATAAAAGATCCCTTGGCAGTTGGAATTCGATATAAGAGTAGGCTGTAGTGCCGCTGTCCGGGCAAAATTTCCCTCATAGCACACTGTATGGCGTATGCCCGTCTTCATTAGACCAGGTTAGGAGCAGAACAGTAGGACGTTAAACTCCATTTCATTTCATTTCATTTCATTTCACCACTTAACACCCTATGTGGTATTTTTTATGTGTAGTGTCAATACAAGGTTAACTTATTTATTTTTTCAGAAAAATCTAGGTCAACAATTTAGGCGAGAAGTACACTATAAAAACCTGCCACCATTATTTAAACCAAGACGGAAAAACAACACCTCCATTGTGGAAAGTGAAAGTAGTGGAAAAGATATTGGACTTTGTTCTCTGTTCCAACCAAATTCAGATTGACCAGTGGTTCCATGATTTATTCAAGGAGAACGAAATCATTTTTTATTTCATCGATTTCATGTTTATCATTGACATTGTTATGATGTTTCAAGACTGGGGGTTGGGGGAAGCAGGGGGTAGGCGATTGGTCTAATGTGTGCGTTTCAGATCAAAGGGTCTGTCATTGAGTCAAGTGGCTTGGTTCTGATCCCAAGCTTGTATATGATAAGGAGTGGGCTCATCTGCGCAACCTCATGGGGTTTTCTGGGCGATTCAGTTTCTTTCCACTGCCATTGACCACTACCCATAGGCGAATTATTGAAATATAATCTCACTGCCGGTCCATAAACTTGAGTTTTTTGAAATGGAGAAATTAATACCAAAAATATGGTCACTCTAGTTATGAGTATGATACTAAGAATTTCTATAGTATATCTGCTTGTACAGATCTTGTGTCCTGAAAAAAAGTTAAAATAAAAGGACTTTGAATCATTGAATACTGAAAATAAACCATTTAGACCAAAGCAATTTATATTTAGTTCTTCAGGCTCTTGATAAATAAATAGCCACCTGAGTCTTTTAACAGTGTTAAAAATTTCAAACTAAAAGCCTTTGAGAAGAACAACCAAGTATTTTTTGTTTTATATAATTGTCTATTCCCATGAAATAAGAAACAAAATTTGAATAGGTGGTATATTGGTGTCGCCATATACATGTACAACATGACAAGTATTGATATTTAAAATTATAATGAAAAGAAATAAAATCAAAAATATTGAATTTAAATGACTAATTGATGTGTTCAGTATATGTTGTCTTGACACTTTTGATTATATTTGACTTGTCTTATTTTGATTGTTACTGAACATTCACAGAGTACAACAACTTCACATTTTGTTGCATTGGTTCGTCTTAGTAAATCAAACCAAAAATCAATCTTTACAAACAATTCTTGCAGGGAGCATTTTGTGTCTAAATTTGCATTTTACGTGATGGCTTGACTCACCATTTTGATATCCAATCTGTATGTTGAATTATAAAATTATAATTATCAAACCAAAATTCAAGTTTTACAAACAATTCTTGCAAATAGCATTGTGTCTAATGCTGCATTACTGCATTTTGTGTGATGGCTTGCATGACTCATATATAAGGAGTCTAGCAACTGTGTCAGTGAAAATGAACAGAATAACAATTCTTTATTTTTAAGATATGGTGCTAAGATTTGACCAAACAAAGGAGACAATAGTTGGCCAAACTCAATCTATATATGGCTCTAGCTTGACTTGTTTGATGTACATGAATTAGTACATTTCTGTTTCTGTCGTTTTTGTGGTTACCTCAGCAGGCATCTGCATCTGAGAAGGCTAATTAATATATTATTACATTGTTTCTATTGATAATAACTAGTGTATAATTCATACCACACTGTGATATTATTCTCACACAATGATGCATATTCTTTACTCGGTGCCATCAACATTTTATATTCTAGTTTGTTTTTAATAAATTTTGTTACCATTCGTCAATTATTTGTGTATTTTATTCTCAGATGTCCGTTTGACCGATTGTCAACTCTTTATGTATTTTATTCTCAAACATCTGTTTTAGAAACAAGTTGTACGAATTACAGTCACTGATCAGCATTGTGAAAGAAATGAAATGGGGTTTAGCACCCTACTCCGACTGCGTTAATGAAGACGGGCATTTGCCATACAGTGTGCTATGAGGGAAATTTTGCCCGGGCAGCGGCACTATTGCTTGTTCTATCGAATTCCAACTGCCAAGGGATCTTTTACGTGCACGCCAATGTGTACACGGGACCTCGGTTTTTCATCCCAGGCCCTCCATCCTGCACCACGGACAAGGGGAAACCACGTCAGAAAATCCTGATGAACTTTGTTGGCCAATGCAGGGATCGAACACAGGACCTCCAGGCTACCAAGCCAGCGTCTTACCCTCTGAGTCACCATGGATCCCGGTTTTGTTTTCTTAATTAAATGTTAAATAATCAGTTTGAGAACAAAAGTAATTTCTCAAAGACAATCTGTCTTCTCCATTGCCTTCATGGTTACATGGACATGTTTTATTTAAACATTCACCGATACAGTGTTTAATTGATATGAAACCAAAAACGAGTTATCTCCATCCAAGACTTAAACAATCTTCATTATAAAAGTCTGCATTTGGAAATAGATCTTTGTGGTGCTGGCAACGTTTTTGACTTTGTTTGATGTGTTTTCATCTCGGTTAAATGTAAACAACAAAAGTGTGAAGGCTTATGTTCATTAAAGGGGCATTATGAGAGATTAGATAAAGAGTTGGCAGTTCTCACTATAATAGTTAAAAAATAAATAATGTAAAGGGAATATGTTGAAAATTTCGGTAAAACTGCTCCACTCTGAATCCAGATATTAGTGATTGAATTTTAGACCTAACGTTGATCATCATTACTAAAGTCGGTACGATAAAAAACATGCCTGTAGTCTTGATTTAATCATCAATGAGTATTGAACAGCAGATTAGATTAAAATCCAGTAAATATCGCAGGCTAGCTATGACATCGAGAGTTGATTATGGTCTGGATAAGTTAATTAATGTCTAATTAATAATTTAGAAACATTTCAGGTAACATTATCTCCCTAAAGAAAGACCTGCAATAGGCATAATGTATGTTTAAGCACAATTCAGGCTAATAAAGATGGGCATAATAATCTTGTTTCATTTTCCATCAGGCACGGGCATCTTAAATGTGCTGCCAATCGTATTCACAGGTCCCTGGGAATTTTTTGTCCCATCTTAATGACTTGACACTTTTCCTTTCCAATCCCTTCCCCCTTCAAACCAAGGGTCTTTTTGGCTAGTGAGCCAATGTGGCTCCCAAAATATGAAGAAAAAAAAAACAAAATTAAGGCTTTACATATTTTTATATTGTCAACATTTTTACAAATTATAAATTTTAACAATGACATGACATGTGTATTATATAACTCAACTTTTGCTCTCCTGATTTGAGCACTTTAAAAAATATCAACAAACCGAAGAACAGAAATAAGCATGATATTTAATATTAGTAAGTAATTGTTCTCTTGATAAACATCCATTTAATACAATAAAAAGAGTTATTCAACATGTTAAATAATGTAACAAATGAAAATTGAACAATTTATTTTGTAACTATTAACATTGTTATGTAATCGGCAAGTTTTACAATTTTGTAACCACATACACACGTAGCAGATCACTAACCATTTTGAAATCAGGACATTACCAATTAAGTTTAACTAGTGGTGAGCATTTCTATCAATATAACCTGTAGCAGAAAGAAAGTAATAGAGTTAAATGTCTAGTTTTTCTGCACCAACCATGCTTATGAAGACAGCCATACACCATGCAGTGTCCTATCATGGACATTTGTCCTGGCAGTGGTGCTACAACCTATTCTTCATCAAATTCTAACTGCCAAGTACAAAGTTAGACCTCGATTTTACATAATAGAAAGAAAGTAATAGATAATTAAGATATTGATCTGCCACGAAATAATATGAGGGACATTTTGCCCTGGCAGTGGTGCTACAACTTATTCTTCATCAAATTCCAACTGCCAAGTACAAAGTTAGACCTCGGTTTTACATAACTGAAGGAAACTAATAGATAATTATGGATCTGCCCAGAAAAAATATCGCTGAAGCATAGAGTTGTTAATTACAAACTTCTGTATCTATCTGTAAATACTAGAAATAAAATGACAATTCTAATACATGGTACTTGTTTCAGGTTTTGAATAAATATCCTACATAATAGTGTGTATTATTAAACTCCCAAAAAAGAGAACATTTGAGACATATGAAAATACTACATGTATGTCCAATTAGTATGTAAAATTGTTTAGTTACTCTACATGTGTAAGTTTATATTTCAAAAACCTCAGAAATCATTTGACAGCAAAGAATTAAATTTGTACATATTCTTCAGTATTATCATTGTTCTGGAACTTATGAAATAAGACTTTAATATTTTCATGACTGAGAATTTGAAACTACGATCTGTTCTAAATAAATATCTACCTAACAATTCTTCCTATAATGTTTGTACAATTTTATATTCTCCCTAATTGCTTTTACAGTATGCTTGCTATTAGCCGTTTTTTTTGCTGCCTTTCTCATCTCTGTTAACATTTTAATCTCCTTGTTGACTAAATTTTTTGTCGTGGCAGGGGACGATGGAAGAAGATGACATTGAGTTGTTGGTTTTTCTAGATAAAGGACTTTCATAGAATAAGCATGGGATCCTATCTCATCAACATGAACGTGTCGAATATGTTCTTTACAACTGAAGAAATCGTAGAATAAACGTTCACAATGCGGACAAAACATGATTCGTATTTCATCTGACATCGGTTCTCGTAGTGGAAAATGTTTTGCACTTCTCCAATGATCGTGAAGACTTTTGGTTTTTGCAAAGTTTTTACCGCAATTAAGGCACTGGTTTTTGCTGGAAATTTTCGGCCATAATGTTTCTTTTACAGTTGACAGGGAATATATATCAGAGTTATCCTCATGGGTGTTTTGATAATGGAGATTACATATATTGATATTCTCATAGACAGCGAAACATTTTGGACATGTTGGAATCACATTATTAAAGCGAGCGGATCTATTTGTCACGACTAAAGGCTTGAGTAATGTTTTAGGTATTAAAACACTATTTTCTTTTGAGCTATGACACATGCTGGCTGAAAAATGATTTTTCTGCTGCAGATGTTTGACGACTTCATCGTAAATTTCTGTGGTAAAATCGCACAGATCACATGTATAGGCTATAATCTTCTTATCTACTGCTTGTTTCTTGTTAGGCTGCGTCGACCCTGGAATTTCAGCTTTTCGTTTAACCCCATGAGTCCTGACATCTCCCCCTACATCACTTCCTGAACCATTTAAATCATCAGCTGACACAGCTCCTTCTAAATCTACTGGAACATTACCCATATCTAATCCCGATATTTTTCGTCTTCCATCGGCCAATATTCCACATTTTGCTTTGACTCTTTGAAAGACAGCTCCATTACTTTCATGAACAAACTTTATGAGGTCTTTCCGCGCTGCTTTCAGCTCTTTCACAGAATACGGACCAAAATCACCATGAACATCTTCTGTTGGAGGAGGAAGATACCAGATCTTGTCCATTTCTCTAATAAAAAGAAAGCATGTTATTTAAATTAGTGATATGATGAAGCCTATTAAATTTTAATGCCAATAATTTTTAATAATAAATTATTGGCCTTGATCACTTTGGAAAATCTTGTGAATGCTCTGCTGACAATACTAGGCATTAATAAGCAAAAAAGACACAGAGAGAGAGAAAAGGGGGTTAACCTCCACTCGACACAAACTAGGTCATTTTGGGACTAACATATGGTTCAGTTTTATTTCAATAATTCGCTTGCACGTAAGGGTCTTTAGCAGTGGGAGGAAACTAGAGAACCCAGAGAAAACCCACGAGGTTGGACAGGTGACCCTACTCCTTGTCATGTACAACATGGGAATCGAAACCATGCCAGTTGACTCAATGACAGACCTTATGATACAATGCGTGCGCTTTAACCATTTGGCCACCCAACCCCCACAAAAAGCAAAAAATGTGTACAAAGTAACAATTCAGCCAGAATAATGGGGCCTGTTTCAAGAAATTTTAACTAAGATAAAATCCAAATTTTAGTAATTTGATTGGATAATATTACTATTAGATTAGACTGATTTTAGTGCTTAGCCAATCAAAATTGAAGTATCTATTAAAATTTGGATTTTATCTTTAGTTAAGATTTCAAGAAACAGGACCCAAATCTATACTTGTATTGATACGCATATATATATATATATATAAAAACAAACAAATTTTAATGTACCGTATTGACATTGTTACCTACATTGATCGCTAATAAAACTGGAAATTTCATTTACGATTTTATTGGTGATTTTAAACAGTTAAAAAAAGAGCCTAAATGTTGATGTTATTATAACGTGTTCAGTAAAACAAATCCACTTTTTAAAACTTTCATCGTAAGTTCTGATCAAATTTGTAGTCGAAATAAGTGAGTATCGGTAGTCCATTAATTAAGGTTTGACGTTTCACTTACGCTCTGACATTTACATGTAGCCTCATTTATCAAGGCGCATTTTGAGCATAGAGTACATGCCAGTGTAACATGTAGGTTACTGGTTTTAAAATTGTTCATCAGTGTGTCTTTAATCAGGGAATACGATAAGCAGTATGGCATCGCAGTTTGTTAAACAAAAACGATGTAAGTGAGAATCAAATATAGATTTGATTAGCAAAAAGTTATCAAATTTAAGGGAATTTGAAGCCGGTACGGGTCAAACGCTTTCATTGTATTTTGTAGGAGTAATTGCGGACATAAATCTGAATTTAGTAAGGGAATTCAGTATGTGCACCTATTCTTTTGCATTCAGATTACAATATGCTACATAACATAAAAATATTTGTAGTTGAAGTCATGAAGGGAATGAAAGCCTCATCCATACACACATGTAACATCAATAGCCTAGTAAATGTGTAATATATTTCGGTAGATATTATAGCCTTTATAGATATTCAATCAAGAGGGACTGCTAATCAATTTTCATTGTCCAATTATTTTTCCTTATCAATCATATTCTTTAATATAGGCATATTGGATATTATTAATATAGAAGCACATATTTTAACGTAGAGTTAGAGCTTTACACCTTTTAAACAGTGGTGGCGAAAGAAGGCTTTCGCAATTGCATGGAACTTTGTGGATCCTTTTCTATAGCAATGCAAAAGCTCGCTAGAGGTGCCACTGATACTATTTTTATCAATGTCAAAAAAAAATGACCGTAAAATGTGTCGTTTTTGTTCCACGACTTCCGAAAGTTGTATTAATACCAACATCGATGACTTTGTGCTTTTCGTGTTGAGACGAAAACAGAGTTTGTGCCGATCGTGGTTTGGACATTCAGAAGCGTATTTGCGTATTTACGACTTATTTCTTATATAAAATTATCAGGAAAAGGCAAAAACAGGACTCGTCACTGAAAGTAAATGTATTTTCCCATAGAAAGACCCCTATATCAAAAGAAATAAATCATATAGCCCAAATTTAAAAATTCCGATAAATAGACTTTAATAGTTAATGGCTGGATGGATGTTTCCTGAAAATTTGATGCCTATAATGGTTGCTGAGAAATTGTCTTCGTCGGTCACTTTTTTTGACATCGATCAATTTTGGGTCATAAAAGTACAATAACATTCTTATTTCTTAATCCATTTTGAAATTTTTTTGGCAGAGCGGTTAGAAAACTAGTAAATATTAAATTTTGGTCAGATTCAAAAATTTAGAAAAGCTTTTGCATTGCTACTGCTAGATAGTAGATCTATTTTCTAACAGTTACAGAAATAGAATAAATTTTGTTTGAATGAGTACGTTTGGAATTTGAATCAGCGGTTCATACAAAGACTCTGGAATAAATTCCACATGGTAAATAATATACCAGTAATTACCCGGTTATGTTGATCTCAATTACACAAAAATAGTTTCATTAGTTTCGATGTCTTTTAAGCTGCAATTCGCACAGCGGAAGTCAAATTTATACCTTTTGACACTTCCGGGATATCTAAAACAATGCCGTGGAGTGATTCGGCTGTGTCCATTGAAGACTTGCTGCGACCAATTCTGGCCTTAATTCTGGCAGTTGCGACCGTTTCTTTATAAATAACTATTGGTTGAATATATATATCTATTACCAGGTTCGGGATTTTCCCAACCGGCCTACGTGTAAGGAATTGTTTGTTTAGGGCCCATCGTCTCGTTGCGCCTCAATGCTCCACATGGAATTTGAAAGCAATCTATTCAAAACTGTAGCCTCTATCGCGTTCACAGGGTTTTCGACAAAGGGGGGTAACTCGAAACGGAGTTTGTGCAGAAAAGTAGTTCGTTAAACCACATTCCATTTTATGTTACAGCTTATATACCCATTAAACACCATACTTCTCGTGGCGAAACTGGGAGAGAATTGGATTAGTATGTGTGATTAAAGGTACTGTAATCCGATCCAATCATCTGTAATATCCCCAGTAACCAGATTAAAGGAAAATATAGCCCTAAATATATTTTCTGTACATATTAAAATAAATATTATACGTGTATTATATAGAAATTGGTTTAATACGAAGCCACATATCACACCCAGTTCTTGGATGGGTCTCTTTAATGTAAGGAAAGGGTCGATTCGTAACCACAGTATTTATGTTTAGTGTATTAGTTTTTTTATTGGGACGCTCTCTGGGGCCTATAGTAAACACAGCCAGATTTAGGCCTCGCATAATGCATGTATAACGTGCCAAGACTATAATCAACTCTCGATGCCATCGTCTGCTCTAGATTTTCAACTGATTTAAATACGAGTCAAGGTTGCGGCCATGAACGGCTGATTCCATCCACGAAAGAACTGATCACAAGAAGAGCAGAAGAAATAAATTGAACCTCGTGTGGCGCTAGCACCAGAGAGAAAAGGGTCTGGCAACACTATTAATTAAATTGTTATAACATCAAAGAAATTGACTGATATAGCCTACACCCATTTGCGAATTTGCTACTTTCACAACTATACGACTAGGATTATGGCTAGAGTAAGAAAATTTATTTACGGACTTAGTTTATACCTTTTGCAAATTGTTACTACAACGAAAGTCAATACACACAAAACATGTAAGGTCGCTCTGCAACCTGGATTATCGGGATTAAGGCTATAATAAGATTAAGATCAGTTTGTAATAATATGTTACGGAACAGGTATTGACACGTCTCCAAATATTAGTTGATCAGGATATGTTACAGAATCTATAACATCGGAACTTTTCTCTCCATCAAAGTGGTAAGTCATATAATTATTGTACATTTCATCCACAAATTTATCTTCGTTCATTGACAATTTTCACGGTTCTGTTATATTATCAGCTCTAGTGGACTGGGGGAATTATAGGCCCCCGGGAAAAACAATGCACTGGGGGCCCTACCTGCACAATCACTCAGAAGAAATAACAAGTATGATCGTACAGGGACCAGGAACTGGCCATGTTGTTGGATGAAAGTCAAAAATCTAATTCATCCAATCGATGTAGACTTGCCAATTTTCATGTCGATCGGACTTGAACTGACGAAGCCTTAGGTTTTTTTGAAGAGCGTCACGCCAAGAACAAGATGAGTAGCGGTTAGCGACCAGTTCCTGGTCCAAATGCTCTATATCCACGTGCAACACAATAACAAATATTTAGAGTGTATGGTATTTATTGCCTTGCAGCATGTTACATATATTAGCAAGGGGCCCCTCGGCTGCAATATTGTAGCGGCGTCTTTGGCTGGAGCAAGCAAGACGGAAGTAGTGGAACCATTTCTAGCCCCCCACCCCGCTATGCTCGTGCCCTCACTGGGACCAAACCACACACAACAACAAGGAATCAAACAGAGCATCAGCGACAAAAATAGAGCCACGTGTCCTTTAATTGGGATATAAAATTGAGTTTAAAACCCTATTGGAGACGGGCATACGCCAAACAGTGGGTTGTGATGATTCTTTTACGTGCACGCCAATATGTATGTAGCTTATTCAGTATTGAAGGTCACCATAGGCGTACGAGCTGGGGAGGGGGGCCGCCCCGCCCCCCATTTTGGGCACCAAATACTGGGAAAATTTGGGCACACAATTGTACTTTGTAAAAGTTGTATAAAAAATATTGTATTCTTGAATGTGTCCAATTTAACAGCGAATTTATTATTATTATGTAACATACTAAGAACCTAACTACAGGCACCAATCACCCCCCCCCCCCCGAGTCAAAAATTTCCCCGTACGCCTATGAAGGTATGGTAGATGGACAAATTTGAAGACTATTTTTTTAGGATGTACAAAACAGAACAATTGAAAACATATTAATAGTGTTTTGACTAATTATATCTGATCAATTATTCTATACAAGGCCTTATCAATATACTTTACAATAGATATACTGTCCTTGACATTAAAACATTGACGTATACGCTCGATAAGTTGTGTATATTATACTTCGGATGCGCAAGTAATTACTTGGATTATATTGAGCTCACAAATCATTTAATTACTTACAAACACAATATGTACAATATCTTCATCAAGACGGCTATAACACAAACCACAGAAATATATACCATATATATTTCTATGCACAAACGACATAGTGGAGATAAGCTCCTCTTTGGTTTAAACACAATACGTACAATATCTTCATTATGAGATAGCGGAGATCAGCTCATTTTTGCACTTGAAACAAATTCGTATTTGTAGAAGTAGATTTAATCTTACATGCGCAAAAATTAGTTTTACACAAATGTCTAAATATATGGATAAATATTATTCCTGTCAAATATTTGTTTTAAAGTTTTTGTAATACAACTGACCATTCTTGTAGATTAATATCAGACAGCCAAAGTTTAAATTCTCTGATAAAGGGAGAAGTGGTGCCAATATCGTTTGAATTCCAAACGAAACCAAAACCAACAGAAGTTCTCTGACTTTGGTTGCTGTGTTTACACGACCAGCCTAATGGAACTGCCTTGGCATTAATGTCTACGCCAATATGGTTTGCATCCAAACGATGGCTTGGATCAATTCTCTCAAATTTTGCATACAATTCTCGGTGTAATTGAGTTTAACGTCCTACTAGTTCTGCTCAGAACGGGCTAATGAAGACGGGCATACACCATACAGTGTGCTCTAAGGGAAATTGTGCACGGACAGGGGCGCTACGGCCTACTTTTATATCGCATTCCAACTGCCAGGGGATCTTTTGAGTGCTAGCCAGTGTGAACACGGGGCCTCGGTTTTTCGTCCAATCTGAACGACTATACGTTGTCCCCTGCCAGGCCATTTATCCTGCACCACTGACAAGTGGGAACCACGCCAAAAAATTTATGTTGGCGAAATGAAATTAAATTATTTGTGGTAACGTTTTCACAACCGAAGTTGCTCTTCAGGCATTTATTATAACATTAATTATAAATAATATATAGTCCGGGAAAATTGGTACTGGTTCAGTTCACAGAAGTTGCCGGGTTCAAGCCCGGTGTTAGTCGGAATTTTTCTGCCTGGTTACCCTCTTATCAGTGGTGCAAGACGGGCGTCTAGTCCTTCAGATGGTACGAGAAATCACTGAAAATTGAAATTTATCGAATTTTATTTCGGTTTTCTGAAGACAAATACAACGAAATCTTATCCATAAAAAAAACCGAAATAGGATCTTTGTTTTAATCAGACTGAAAAGCTTTAAATAGCCGTAGAAAAGTATAACCTTATTTTCATTTTATTTTGCAGTGTACTATTATTAACAATTGGGTGATATAAAATAATGGATTGCTGTCGAAACTAATCACAGTAACAAAAATAAGATGAATTTTGACACCAGACGTCGTTCCGTGAGACCAGATTCGTCTAAAATTCAACGAGTTAATACTCTAATTCGTTTAAACAAGAAGGCGGTAGTTCCCGAGTTAGATATACAGCTTGGGTTTGACGATGATTCCAGTGTTTCTGGTAAAGCAGCAGTAGATCTCAGTAATGGAACGATGAAAAGAGTTTTAGGGAGACTTTACACAGATAAAGAATATCTCGAGCAACTAAAAGACAATATTAGTAAGGATGTAATTTTCTATATCACGTATTTTTACTCTATCAAAATGAAATGAAATGTAATGGGGTTTAACGTCCTACTGTTCTGCTCCTAACCTGGGCTAATGAAGACGGGCATACGCCATACAGTGTGCTATGAGGGAAATTTTGCCCGGACAGCGGCACTACGGCCTACTCTTATATCGAATTCCAACTGCCAAGGGATCTTTTACGTGCACGCCAATGTGTACACGGGACCTCGGTTTTTCGTCCCATCCGAACGACTAGACAGCTTTCCTTGTCAGCCCCTCCGTCCTGCATCAATGACAAGGGAGAACCACGCCTGAAAATCTGGATGAACTTTCTCGGCCAATGCAGGGATCGAACACCCGACCTCCAGGCTAGCGAGCTAGTGTCTTACCCACTTAGCCACATGATCCCCTTTACTCTATCAAGGTATATGATAACGTCCAACCTTTCTGCTCCATCCGGGCTACTGAAGTCGGGCACATGCCATGCAGTGTGCTATGATGGAAATTTTGCCTACGGCCTACTCTTATTTCGACGTATATCTGTCTTGCCGACCTTAGGGCATTTAGGGACTCTACGCCCCGTTCTACACCCCCACCCACCCACTTCCAATAATGGATCGGTGAACTGAAAATATATTATAGCATGGGACATTTGACTTATTTATTTGACCAAGCATAATTAAAGATGTTTAAAACATTCTGCCAGGAAGTCAATGTTAAATTTCTGTGACACATGTAAATTGCGATCACTGTCGAATCGCACGGATTCCCCCAATCTTTAGGTCGATCTATCCTTGTATTAACGTATATTTCAGATAGAGAAAACACCATTTTCAAAGATCCTAAAATTGCGGCACTGGCAGATTCAGGATTAAAATTCCTTCAAGAACGAGGTGAATACTGGGACAACCTAGGCCCATTGCCGCCATTATTATTAAAAAAGAAACCTAAACCAAGAAGAAAGGAGGGTTTTATGGGTAGTATATATTCTTTAAACAGTGACACAACCCAAACGACTGCCACAACAAACAGTACTAAAACATCTAAAACGTCGCATAAATCCAATAAAGACAAAATAATCGTCGACCCAAACGAGAATTTACAATTTGAATTTCGATCATATCGACCAAATACAAGATATAACCAGCGCAATTTGGAGAAATTGAGTGAAAAGAATAAAGTCGAAATGAAAGAAAAGGCAAAGTTGAGTCGAGAGCGCAGAGAAGATCAACTAACCAAGGCAGCCGAAGAACGCAAAGGACAAATAACCCTATACTTCAAAAAAGCCCTCAATGATATAGAAAAGGGTAAGTCGAAATAATCCTGTAAATTTTAAAGGCTCAATACCACTCTTGTTGTAACTGAATAATATGTCCCAATCTTTATTCTGGTCAACAAATTGTACTATTTTAGAATATTTCAATTAATTGATGATACAAATTTTATCTTAACACATCGTTTGAAACGTCTAACGTAAACCTTTTCAAATGAAACTTCGATTTAAAAATATTTTCGAACCCTCTGGACAAGTAAAATATGATGTAATGGATAATTTACACAACAGGTAGGACACTTAAACATCTAGTACTTAGATAGAGATATTATTTATTTTCTGGAGCTTTCAAGCCAGCAAGAGTGTTATTGTCCCTTTAAGGGGGCAATTCCTTTTGTTCGCAATACTTAATTGTTTTTGGTGGGGAAAATATGTGCCATCTGCATACGAAGCTAGGAACACCTGTCCAACTCTTGCAAATTGATTGAAAAATCTATTCCAAAAAGACGGTTGCGTTCAAGTAATCTCGATCAGCTAGTGGTGCCAAAGTGGAAACTTTCAAGCTTTGGACAAAGAGCGTTTGCTGTTGCCGCTGCTGAAGTAATGAATTCACGTCCAGTTGAACTTGTGACTACTTTGTCAATCTTGAAATCTCAATTAAAGACTCGTTTTTTCAAAATTCACAACAGAAATCGACAAAAAACCTAAGCGCCAAAATTACTTTTGTATATAGTTGTTCTATTTTTTTGCGGTATGAGCAGGTTTTGTGGCTTTGGTGCTATATAAATGGACATACATGTATTACCTTGTGCTTTTCGCAGTGGTGCTCTGCATCCGTTGATTATATATGTTACTAAAGTATATACAGTTAACTAGAGGCCCTAATACCAAGCCTTGGTAGTGCAACTTCAACAGTGTCAGACATATAAAGTTTGATTTATAGATTACCGTTGGGCCGCAACGATATGAATTTTAGTTCTTTGAGAATAAATATTACATGTTGCTGCCTATTCCTTCGGGGGAAAAACTAATTTATAAACAAACTTAGCCTACTTGTTTGCTCTCCTCCAAAGCTTTTTGTTCCAATTTTTTGAAGTTTTGAAATATAAAGCATCGTTCACGAGATCTAAATCACTGTACTTACTGAAACCCTGAAGAACTAAAAAAAATAACTGGGCTTGTCTTATTGCAGTTTCGATCATTTGATTTGTTAGCAATTTCGATGTTTAATTTCCCCGTTTCAGAATTCAGAGCAGAATATTTCGAATCCTGTGAGCAACTTGTATCAGACTGTTTTAAAGATTTAAAGAATTTTAAAGACGATGATGTTGATAACAAGCATTATTTCCACTCCAGGCTGTATAATTGTCTTGGTAATATGAATTTCAAGCTCGAAAAATATGACCAAGCAATGATTTGTTATCAGAATGCGCTCCATGAAAGGTGAGTATGGTACCTTTAAGACGGCACCCACTTCATTTCTGGACCAGGAGCTTTGCACGCAGCCCTATTTATCTTATTGTTCTTGCTCTTGTTCTTGGTCTTCTGGGGGCGACGCCCCTCACAAAAGATCCCGGTAAGGTCATAGTTCACGGGATGTAATCAGGTCTATCGCTAAGCCTAACCCTAGTAGCTCTAGCCTTAACCCTAACCAACAATGTGGTCAACAATTACGTGTCCTAACCCTATTTACATCTCACGACCTATGACGAAATCTGCAGTAGACCTTAACTTTTAGACATCACCAAGCCCACCGCCCTTCTCTCACAAGTACGATGGACATGAAAATTGGAAAACTGGGCACCGATCGAAATGACGTTACAATTCCAAAATTGTTCCGATCGCGTCATGCTCCTTCCTCGTCCATAGTACCTGTTTACTCAAAAATGTGTTTTGTGCTGACAAATTCAGAATATAAATTATTTTATAATTTTAGTGGTAGTAATGAAGAGTTTGTAACGTTAGGTAATATTGGTAGAATTTATACCTATCAAGAACAACATAACATGGCCATGGAAGCGTAAGTACATTGTATATCGTTAACAGAACATTAATTTAAATGAAGTATACACTGGTCCGGGATTGTAGGACGTTAAACCCCATTTTATTTTATATCTACTGACAATATATAGCTTCTGGGCAAGGGACAACATGTAGTCGATCGGATGGGATAAAATAACGAGGTCCCAGTTGGAATTCGATATAAGAGTAGGCCGTAACGCCACTGTCCGGGCAAAATTTCCCTCATAGCGCAGTGTATGGCGTATGCCCGTCTTCATTAGCCCAGCCGGATCAGAACAGTAGGACGTTAAACCCTATTTCATTTCATTTCAATGATATGATAACGTATGTGATTCTATATCCTTTAATTATAGATACACTCAACAAGCTCGAATAGCAACTTCTAAAGATGAAACATCCCAGGCTTTTTTAAACCTGGGTAGCGGTTTTCTGACCTTGAATCAGTATGAATATGCTAAAGAATGTGGAAGGAAATCATTACATGCTGCTCGATGTACAGACAACCGACAACGAGAGATAGAATCCACCATACTTGTGGCAGTTTCTATGGGTAATCATTATATTTATTCATAACTAGCAGGATACCCGGCTTCACTCGGGGGTCATAACTCCGAAACCGGAAGTGGTAGACTAACGCCACCTGGCCTATGTTACTTCCCGGTCCGAGCTACCCCTATACCCCAAATTTCAGACTCGGGGCAGACCTAATGTAGCCGCCAACCCCGAACAGACCGGCTTCGCTCGGGGGTCATAACTCCGAAACCGGAAGTGGTAGACTAACGCCACCTGGCCTATGTTACTTCCCGGTCCGAGCTACCCCTATACCCCAAATTTCAGACTCGGGGCAGACCTAGTGTAGCCACCAACCCCGAACAGACAGACTTCGCTCGGTGGTCATAACTCCGAAACCGGAAGTGGTAGACTAACGCCATCTGGCCTATGTTACTCCCCGGTCCGAGCTACCCCTATATCCCAAATTTCAGACTCGGGGCAGACCTAGTGTAGCCGCCAACACCAAACAGACCGGCTTCGCTCGGGGGTCATAACTCCGAAACCGGAAGTGGTAGACTAACGCCACCTGGCCTATGTTACTCCCCGGTGCGAGCTACCCCTATACCCCAAATTTCAGACTCGGGGCAAATGTAGCCGCCAACCCCGAACAGACAGACTTCGCTCGGGGGTCATAACTCCGAAACCGGAAGTGGTAGACTAACGCCACCTGGCCTATGTTACTCCCCGGTCCGAGCTACCCCTATACCCCAAATTTCAGACTCGGGCAGACCTAGTGTAGCCGCCAACACCGAACAGACCGGCTTCGCTCGGGGGTCATAACTCCGAAACCGGAAGTGGTAGACTAACGCCACCTGGCCTATGTTACTCCCCGGTGCGAGCTACCCCTATACCCCAAATTTCAGACTCGGGGCAGATGTAGCCGCCAACCCCGAACAGGCAGACTTCGCTCGGGGGGTCATAACTCCGAAACCGGAAGTGGTAGACTAACGCCACTTGGCCTATGTTACTCCCCGGTCCGAGCTACCCCTTTACCCCAAATTTCAGAATCGGGGCAGACCTAGTGTAGCCGCCAACCCCGATCAGACCGGCTTCGCTCGGGGCTCATAACTCCGAAACCGGAAGTGGTAGACTAACGCCACCTGGCCTATGTTACTCCCCGGTGCGAGCTACCCCTATACCCCAAATTTCAGACTCAGGGCAGACCTAGTGTAGCCGCCAACCCCGAACAGACAGACAGACAGACAGACAGACAAACGACAGTCACAAATATTAGTATATAAGATATACAGGCATGTTTAAGAAGGAGGTTGCGGTAGTCGATCGGTCAGGCAACTGGGCTCTCGGTGGGGGCGGGGGGAATGGTTAGCGCGTGCGCTTTGCGTGGTTTCGATACCCCGCTTGTACGTGACAAGGAGTACGGTCGACTGTCCAACCTCGCGGGTTTTCTCCGGATTCTCCGGTTCCTCCCATTGCTAAAGACAACTACACGCAACGCAATTTCATCTTTAGTTCGGCAGGGTCTAACGCGTGCCCGTTGCGTCCTAAAGTCTGTCATTGAGTCAAGTGGCGAGATTTCGATTCTCTATACGTGACAAGGAGTAGGGTTGCCTGCCTAACCTCGTGGGTTTTCTCCCAGTTCTCCGGTTTCCACCCACCCTCATTCAAATTAATGAAGTAAAACTGAACCACATGTTAGTCCCGAAATGACCTAGTTTGTGTCGAGTGGATGCTCTCTCTCTCTCTCTCGCTCTCTCTCTCTCTCTCTCTCTCCCATGAGACTATCTTCCTTTGATCAGTCCGTGCAGAAAAAGCAGGACGTTGAACCACTTGTCATTTCATTTCTAATTTTTTGCATTATTTAGAGAATTTTGTTTTAATTGTGTTGTTAATTTCAGCTCATCTCCATAAACACAAAGAGGCCAATAGAAAAATCTCCCAAGCACAACACTTGTCAAATAGACTGGGTAAGATAAATCATTTAATTTTTTGGAGTGTGTGAAGATTTGTTGAGTAGCAAATGTTCAATGGATCAGGTTCCTGGGTTTACAGAGAATGAATGGTGTAATTATCATGCTCAGTACCTGGTTTCGTGCATTGGCCTAAGGCCTAGCTCACAACTCGGCGTTCGTGTTTTGACACGCACAGGCCGTAGGGTTTTGTAGTTCGAGGGAAACCGGGTGAAAATTGGTATGTGTAGGTCTAAAAGTATCTACGGCCATTCTGCTAACACATTCTATACGGTGCCGAACACATTCATGTGAAGCGTAAGGCTCACGCACGGGTATATTACCGACACCCCCCCCCCCGCCCGTAGACTGCCCTTTGTAGCACGTGCGGCGGGTTGTAATCTACGCTTAAGGTATATATCTTCTAATGTCCGAAGGGCTAAGCGTGTGTCGCGCATGAGACCTACCGAATCTTTAAATAACAAACTCTACTTTATAAAACACCTAATACTACATTTCATTTGAGGGTTGCCCGGGCTTAAGGCGTTGACTCACTAAAATGGATGTCCCAAGATCGATTCCGGCAATCAAGGAATGTCGGATGGGACAAAAAAAACGAGGTCCTGTGTATACCATTGCTAGAGATCCACTAGCAGTTGAAAATCCAAATACGAAAAGAAATGGGGTTTAACGTCCTACCGTTTTGCTCCGACTGGGCTAATGAAGACGGGTATACGCCATACAGTGTGCTATGATGGAAATTTTGTCTGGACAGCGGCTCTACGGCTTACTCTTTTATCGAATTTCGACTGCCAAGGGATCTTTTATGAGCATGGGAGCCCGGTTTTTCGTCCCATTCGAACGACTAGATAGCTGTCCTTGTCAGGCCCTCCGTCCTACACCTTTGACAAACACATCCAAACACATTTTATGGCGTTAGCTCGGTTAGTGTAGAGAAGTAAGACATTAAACTCCATTTCCTTTCATTTCATTTTCAGGAGTTTAAACAGCCAACAGTTTCGTTTTGTGCTGTCCGAATCCATTGCCTGAAAGAATAAATTTAGGTCTATTGTTTACTTCGGAATCATGGAGGGGGGAGGCGAATCAAAAGGCCTGTCATTGAGTCAAGTAGTGTGGTTTCGTTTCCGCGCCTGTACGTGACAAGGAGATGGTTCGCCTGTCAAACTTCGTGGGTTTTCTCCTTGTCCTCCGGTTTCCTCCCACTGCTAAAAGACCTCTACGCGTTACCCCCCCCCCCCTCTCTCTTCATTATTGTTAATTATTATTTATTCAGGGAATAGAGGATTGACTAAAATGGTAGAAGCAGCAGAAACGGAAGTCCAGTATGTAATTAAACGTAATCGTGGTTCGGCTGGAAGAACGAGAGAAAGACGAAACACGCACAGATCCTTTCTACCGCCAATATCTCTCCAGGCTCGCTCCACATTAATCAGTACCCCAGCATAGGAAACAGATATGGTCAGGCGCGTGTCCAGTGTGTGTGTGTGTGTGTGTGTGTGTGTGTGCAAGTGCGGAACAGAAATATTGTCTCAAAGCTTCTGATTTGATTAATTTCGCGGGTAGTTCCTCCCGACCTAACGCTAAACTTGGCGTTGCATGCCTCTTACATAATGCATCTTTGAAGTGTTGATTAAGTGCTATGTAATTATAAATGACGTCAGACTGACGTGAGTATCCTTGTGACACACAATGAAAGTGTTAATGAAACTGGGAGAACCGCTAATAGTAGGCTACAAATTAGACGGCAGTTTTCATTACTAATTTGAACAGAATGTAATGATTTGTGTTAATATTAAATAACAGAAATATATCCCACTATGGCAGTGTTGCCATCGAGAGATAACATTTGAGTGTCCAGTAAGAACGAAGTGCCAGTTCCACACGGACGACTTGGACATCTGCATTACGCGATAAATTGGTTTGCAAAAGAACCTGCAAATAATTGGGAAATGACCGAAGAGTTTATTGGGTTTGTCTTGGAGAATTTCGTTATTTTTCATCTTCATTAAACACGATAATTATCTTTTATTTGTATCTGAATTTATCCGTCCAATTTGGTTGATGTGATGTGTTAGTTTGATTGGGGACGATTAAATTTCCGTCTGGAAAAACAAAGCGGAAGTCGGTGTGTATACTGATTTTAGTTTCGTTTTTGGGTTAAACTGTCAGCAGTTGAACACAAAATCAGTAATATAGCCCTACCAACACCAGCTTTAT
Organism: Patella vulgata; assembly: GCF_932274485.2. Lineage (NCBI taxonomy): Eukaryota > Metazoa > Mollusca > Gastropoda > Patellidae > Patella > Patella vulgata. The sequence goes on from NC_065883.2 coordinate 12,455,199, forward strand.
CCGAGGACTAGAACTTCAAAATAAAAATAGATATCCAATCAAACGCAAAACCAAATACATTTTAAAGATACTTTCCCCACGTACAAACTGTGTGAGTTGGTGATATATTTGGGCTAAAAAACATATTCAAATTAATTAATTTGTCAAATATTCTCTTCAAATCCCACTCAAAACTTTGTATTCACGGGGAGATACCCCACGCTATAAATAATCTGTTCCTAGAAGCCATATTCGTCACCTAACTTGAATGACGGAGAGTCCATTTTTCAGAATGTATTTTTCATGACTTACTTACTTTCCATTTACCATACATATTGAGGCCTAAGTAAATTCTTGTGTAAAAAAAAAAACAAAAAAAAAACAAAACAAACCCGTCACACAGCCGTCGGGTTGCTAATTAGTGATACACTGATATTTTCGCCTTGTGCTTGTCCCGTGGGTGTTTTTCTGGTAAACAAGTATTTTTCTATTAAGATTCGGTGTCAATATTTTATATATACCAAATTGGCCATACTTTTATTGGAAATAACATATCTATAAACATTATCGTGACGATGTATCTTTTATTTAACCTAATCAAAGACAAATTGGCCCTTATAAGACAAAACCATTGTTTTCATGAGAGCCGCGGTGGTTCAGTGAGTCCCGTGTCATTGGTCAGTGGTGCAGGACGGACTTCCTGGCAAGGGACAATATATAGTCATTCGGGTGGGACGGAAAATCGAGGTCCCGTGTATACATTGGCGTGCACGAAAAAGAACCCTTAACATTTGGAATATTAAATAATAAGAGTAGGCCGTAGCGCTGCTGTCCGGGCAGATTTTCTTTCATGGAAGACTGCCAGGCGTAAGTCCATCTTCGTTTTCCCAGTCGGTGCAGAAAAGCAGAACGCTAAACCCATTTCATTTCAGTGATGTCGTCCTTGGATCCGGTACTTGTTCCATCAAATTGTTATGCTAAAAGTTTACCAATTTTCGTAAAATATTATGAAAACATTTTGTTGTTTTTTGGGTTTTTTTGTGGTAAACTTTTATATAATAATTATTTCTCCAAGAGCGAATCGTCTTTGACAAGATATTATTGATGGCAGACATTTTTAAGAGACTTATTTTTTTTTACAATGTAAAATATCCTTTCTTTGTTCATTATAAAATAAAAGTTAATCCGATCAACGGGTCTTTTTTTTTAAAATCAATAGGCCTTTAAACCCCGCTCGCTAGTGCCGGATTTAGCTGAAGAGAGGCCCCAACACACAGATTATTCCACTTATGATGGAATCCATCACCCCGAAGACCAGATGCAATCTGATTAAAACAGATCTATATTTCGTTTCGTTTTTTTTATACTTTCGATGGCCTCTACGTAGTAAAGACAAGTAAAACGAAATTTTGAACAATAAAAAACAAAACGAAATAGGATCTGTATTTTAAACAGGTTGGACCAGACGAAGATAGAAGTGTATTTTAAACAAAATTGAACAAAGCCGAAGATGGAGATGGGTGTTTTAGACTAGAGTGCGTGGTATAGTATTATCAAAGCATTGATTCGTATTTAGGATAAATGAATTGTGTATTAATCCCACGAATCAATCAAGTATCCTAGGAATAGAAACAACACAGGACGGATGTCATAGGATTTTCAATCTATTCTTAGAAATTAATTTCCCTTTATTGTATCAAGACGAAGCTAATGTATTTTTTAATTGATAATTATTGTAAATAATAATAATGGAGGCTGAGTTTAATGTACAGTCTACACACAAAGGTCATCATTTCATTTTATTTTCATTAATTCGGAAGAAGTCGATGGGCCCAGAGAAAGCCTTCGACCACGTGTGGGATCATCACTGTACCAGACAATTCTTTAGTGGCATTTAGCGATTGGAAACATGAGAGAGAGAGAGAGAGAGAGAGAGGGGGGGGGGGCGTTTAGCAGTGGGAGAAAACCTAAGGACCCGGAGAAAACCCACGAGGTTGGACAGGCGACCCTACTCTTTGTCAGGTACAACCGAGGAATCGAAACCACGCCAGCTGACTCTATTACAGACCTTATAATACAATGTGCACGCGCTAACCATTCGGCCATCCAACCCCCCGAAACCTAACAAAACTCACACAGTTATGTGGGACAACAATCACTGGTTAGTTAAACAATAAACTAACAAACTAAACGTATTCATTCAACAGATGTGGGGATTTTCAATGGGCACAGGCATAACTTTAACGATTTTCCAATGAACACACTATGGAAGCCTATATCTAAAATTCATAATTTCTTCTTTTCGCCCCTTCAGAAGGCGAAAGTTGTAAAGTAGAAGTTACGACAAAATGTGAGACGCCCTACAAGCCAAAATCGACTAGAAAATACGAAATTAAGAAATAATACAAAGTGATAATAGTGCCCCTCGTTTTTTCCTAATTTTCGACTTTCGACTTGGTCATATTTTTGTATCTATTGGTGTCAGTAAGAATTCGCCAACACACATACCAAGACAAAATGCAACCCGAAAAGGCTTCCATAACATTCCGTGATTACCTGAGCGGGGTACATTATAGGACTGTTCCATTACAGCTATGAGGATTGTACTTCACTGTCTGAGATTTGGGTGTCTAAGGACTGAGTTTGACAACTGTTCGGACTTACTTGACTTTTCGGACTCATTACAGCGACGTTTCGACTCGGATGAATAGTTAAAAGACTGTTGAAAATTTGTGTGATATATTAGTAACTGTTGTTTTTTTTATTGTTTTATGTGAGGCTGATAGTTGACTTTTGTTTTATTTAATTGATCGGCGATTGTTAAAGGGCTAATCCCGATATTTATCGGGGAATAAAATTACTTAATTTTGTGTTAAAGGGACAATAACACTCTTGCTGGCTTGAAAGCTCCAGAAAATAAATAATATCTCTATCTAAGTACTAGATGTTTAAGTGTCCTACCTGTTGTGTAAATTATCCATTACATCCTATTTTACTTGTCCAGAGGGTTCGAAAATATTTGTAAATCGAAGTTTCATTTGAAAAGGTTTACGTTAGACGTTTCAAACCATTATGTTGGATTTTTCAAAATTTTTAAATAAGGTGTGTTAAGATGAAATTTGTATCGTCAATTACTTGGAATATTGTAAAATAGTACAATTTGTTGACCAGAATAAAGATTGGGACATATTATTCAGTTACAACAAGAGTGGTATTGAAACTTTAAAATCCCTTAAAATCCTCTAGCTAAAGGCCGAGCAACTAACTCAATATTTGTGATATAAGTTTTCAAACAACTTAAACCCGTCAGTCTTCTTATGGAAATGGAGACCGGTGTCCCAAGCTGTATTATTTTATAAAAATAATGTGTAGGTGAAATCTACCTTTCGTTATAAAGTAGAGCACATGGGTCATTCACTATATAGACCTCTCATAGAACGGGAATCAATTATCAGGTCACCCAATGAAAAAACTGTTCCGAAATCTTAAAAGGGTTACGTGTCTGGATAAGCATTTTTGATGTTCACGTCCAAACGGTTAAATATTTTGAGCTGGAATTTTGAGAGAAGGTAAATACACCATTCCTCTATATTTTGGCACTTAAATTTCATACGTACTCCGACTTTTATTTTTAAGACTCTCTTGAAATCGGGATAGTCCCTTTAAGACCACTTATAATAGATTATCACTGCTTGTTCTATTTTGTTTCATCGGCGAGTATTCAACCTAACAATAAAATATTTTGGCGTTTAAATTTCATACGTACTCCGACTTTTATTTTTGAGACTCTCTTGAAATCGGGATAGTCACTTTAAGACCACTTATAATAGATTATCACTGCTTGTTCTATTTTGTTTCATCGGCGAGTATTCAACCTAACAATAAAATATTGTCGAGAATTTGTGTATCTTTAGTAATACTTCGTTTGTTTTATCAAACAGTAAATGAGTTTAACTGACCGATGTTTTTATGATTGTGAAAGCCTAAATGTCCTTTACCGTAAGCTTTCTTTGCACTTACTAGAATAACTCGGGATTATCCTTTAATCGGCTTTAATTATCTCGCTTTGATGGTTGCCATTTCTAGGGATTTGTAAAAATAGTGCATGTCGTGTCAGATATGGCTGCCTAGGTTTTGGGAGATAACCATACTGATCCTCTGTTACTTTTAATTCCAAAACGCTCAATTCTCGACTATATGCGTAGTAACTGCTCGGTGGGAGCAGAAAGCAAGGACCCGATTCATTTCATGTGCTCACAATATAGCATTTGCTTGTCAGTGAATTTTATCAGAATTTGTTATTATTGTTATGGATTAAAAGGCGATAATCAAAATAGAATACGAATCGATTAAGGGTCGAAAGCAATTAGCGCTTTTGAGATCTTCGCCAGTAAGCAAAAACAGGGTTTCAATCTGATATGATCTGATTGCACAGTGACAGATAGAACCAGTTTGATCCGCAGTAAACAGTCGCGCAGCTGCAACTAAACATTGATGGAATAGTTTGGTCCAGAACGTGTAACATAATAATATATTTGCTGATATAAAAGCGTTTTAAGATTCCTAATTATCTTACGTGCCTCAACAATACAATATAATTATAGTCACTTTCGAGGAGTAGGTGTCTTTGCTTGGATTTTCGATAAATAGGTGAGTCTAGTTCTATTTTAAATATGTATCGGGGGAGGGGGCGAATGTTTAGCACGTGCGCGCTGTATCATAAAGACTGTCATTGAGTCAACTGGCGTGGTTTCGAATCCCCGGTTGTACGTGACAAGGAGTAGGGTCGCCTGTCCAACCTCATGGTTTTTCTCCGGGTCCCCCGGTTCCCCCCCCCCCACTGCTAAAGACCCCTACGCGCAAGCGAATTATTGAAATAAAATTGAACCATGTGTTGGTTAAACCTCATCTCTTTGTCTCCCTGTCTCTGTTTATCTTGAGTTTAGGTTTTGGCCTTGTCAGTGTTGCTGGGGGGTTGGATGGTCGAATAGTAAGCACGTGCGCGCTGTATCATAAGTTCTGGCATTGAGTCAAATGACGTGGTTATCGATTCCCCGCAAAGACAGACCTTATGATGCAATGAGCGCACGTGTTACCCATTCGCCCCCCCCCCCCCCCGACTCAACCCCACCGGTTTTCAGAGGCTTTAATATTCCCATTATTTACAATTGCTTATGTAGCGTGAATTAAGACTTGAAAGATTAGATGTTGTCAGAGGCTTTAATATTTCCATTATTACGATTAATGTGTTAAATGAGTTAATTATAACATAATATACGTGGTGTTTGTTACTAACAGGGCTTCATTTCATTTCCCTTTAATTACGGCTTCAGTTGATTAAATGTCTCAATTTCATTTAAAGTTATGTTAAAGATGCATATTGCTAAATTATTGTCAATGATATCACATCGGTGGAAGCGGGCTTTAATTGAAACTTTTTACACAGGCACACACGCGCTTATTTGCTTATTGCATGGCGTTTTCCTGGCTTCAAATTAATGTCATATAAATTATTATTTAGACATTTATTCAAATGGCAAGCTCATAACCAACTCCCTAGATCATCGCATGGCTTGGATATTGAGTGGATTAGTTAATGCCCACGCGCAACTGTTCTTGACCGTGGTCATCTGCTGAATGGCGCTTATTTACGGCGTTTGCCAATTGACGTCATAGGTTAGAACGTTTAAAAAAAAATAATTATAAGGGCGATAATCCGGTTAGAATTTTGGTTATCTAAATTATTAATTAGACATTAATAAACCTATCCTGACTATAATCAACTCTAGATGTGATCTTTAGTGGATTGTGAGCCGATTTACTGCATAACTTTCCTTCACGATTTAACGATTAAATGGATAATCGAGAGTATGCTGTTCATCGTACTGACTTTAGTAATGATGATCAAGGCTAGGCCGAAATTCAATCGCTTTGTTCTCGGTTCATAGTGGATCAATTTGAATGAAATTTTCAACAAATTGTCTTTACTTTATCTAGTTTTTAACTATTATAGTGAGAACTGCCAACTCGTTATCGAATCACCCATAATGTATCTTTAACTGGTTAAAATTTACGAAATCATAATATGTAGTCAGTAATTTATTCTTTTTTTTACAGGTTATAAATAGCACAGGTATCACAATGGAAGTACTCCGAATTAACACAGTTCTTCTTATAACAGTTACATCTCACCTTTATAAACAGTTTATAACAGTTTCATCTTACCTTTATAACAGTCTCACCTTCATAACAGTTTGTTGATTTTTGCGACAGGAAACAACCAACCTGTTGCCAGTAAAGAAAGAAGACATTGAGGCAAGGAAGGTGTGGACATTGATTTACAAGATAATGAGTTTCGCTCAAACAAACACATTGACTGCGTTTGACTTCGTATAACAAGAATGTGTTAATGTTATAGAAGCGTTGTCAGGAGTTTTAGCAAGAGTAAGCATAGACTGTCTTAAGCATGTCACCCGACAAGACCTATAGAGGGGATCTTGTTCGGGTCTGATAAAAGAGAGTTGGATATATCGGACTTAATAGCCACTGAAAAATAAATATGTTTATATGGTGTCAAAACGGAAGCCAGGCAATGTCAACTGCGATTGAAGAAAACACAGAGCTGAATTATAAACTGTTTATAGTTATACTGGAATTTATCATCATATGCCCAATATTAATAGCCAATATGTCTACTATGATCGTTATTAGTAAGTTTAAAAATCTTCGAAATCCCGCCAATGTTATGATTGCGTGTTTAGCATGTGTTGATTTGGTGGCCGGAATAACCTATCTACCTTACGATATTATGACCACCCTTTTTCCCTGTTTAAACGAATATCGAATTGTTTGTTTGTTGAAACCATTTTTGGTTCTTGTCAGTTACGGAGCATCCGTTACTGTCATGGCAATGATGGCGCTCGAGCGAATGGTGGCCATTTACTTTCCATACTTCTATTTAGGACACGTGACATGGCGTAGGAATATTAAACTAACAACGGTGGCTATACTTCTAATGCTTGTTCCAGGAATTGCCCCCTTATCGGGTTGGAATAACTGGCCACAATCCATTAAATGTGATGTTAAAAAGGTTTTCCCTTCTGAAGTTGTGTTCTGTATAATGTTTATCATGGCTTTTCAAATTATTTTTATTATTTCCGCCAATATTTTAGTCCTTTGTAAAGCCCTGAAAGCGACCCGACAGATTAATATTCAAAAACGTAATTTCCATCCAGTCTGTTGCGATACTACGCCGATCTATGTACAGACGTTTACCAGTGTCGTCGTATTTGGTGTTTTCATGTTATTTTGGATTCCAAGTATTGCTTTGATAATCGTCTCGGTGGTGGGAGACTTACCCGGAAGAGCGGAATACGCTCAAATCGCAATCTGTATCGGTATGTGTAATTCATGTGCAAATCCTATAATATACGCTTGGAGAAAAGAGAAGTTTAGAAAAGCGTATAAAAGGTTGTTTTGTAGGAACTACGAACAAGAGCAGTCACAAACTAGCGGCTCTAAGACACGATTCCAAATGTCAGTAATCTTCAGAAATACGTCAACAAACGCGTAATCTGATTAAATTACAGATCTATATTTCGTTTCGTTTTTTTGTACTTTCGATGGCCTACACTACATGGGAAGATCTGACCGGTTGTAGCGATAAATCGGGTCAGATGTCATACGAGCGGATTTTGACTCTATGACGTCAGACATTTGTTTAACCAGTCAGCATTGATGTTACTAGTGGATTACCCACAGTTCCGTGCAAGACACGCCTAAAGCTCGCCGTTTAACAGACCGTTTCATTGGCTAATAGCTCACATGATTCACAACACGATAATGATAACAACTCTTCCAGATCCTAGTGTAGTAAAGACAAGTAAAACAAAATTTTGAACTATAAAAATAAAACGAAATAGGATCTGTGTTTTAATCAGATTGACATACGCGCCAATCTGATTAAAATACAGATCTATCGTTTCATATATTTTATACTTGCGATGGCCTCCAGAACATTAAGATTTGACCCCCTGTATTAAGAGGTCGTTTCGGGTGTAATAGGGGCGTCTTTTGGCCGCCGTATGAGGTTAGGTATTCGATTAACGAATCAGCGTCTGTGTTTTAAGTGGGTAATCGGAGATACAACTTCTGCTTTGATTTGTATCAACAGTTCCTAGTGCTAGATGACAAGAACATGACGCAACACACCATTTGATTGGCCAATCCCTAGCGATGTCTAACTATTAAGGCCAACTGCAGATTTCGTCAAGGTCGACGGGGTTTAACGTTTTGATTTGAACGTTGAGGCTTAGGTGCTCATTTAATAACATGTATGAACTGACTCATTGAAGATACATTCTCACAAATAAAAGTATGGCAAATTTGGTATATATGGAAAGTTAAGTAGAGACGCCCACTCTTACTAGACAAATACTAGATTCCCTAAAAAAACACACACGAGGCAAGTACTGAGCAAAAATATCAGGGTATTACTAACTGGCAACCCGACGGCTTATTGTCTGTCATCTTGGCATATCTTGATCAAATGGTTAGGGGTTTTTGGGAACACTGAGGGGTTTAAACGTACAAAGGACTCGCATGCAATTAAACGGCGGAAAAAGAAGTTGACCGAAGATAATCCTAGACTTTACTTAGGCTTCAATATGTATGGCAGATGTGCAGTTAGTAACGACAAATACATTCTGAAATTGGTCCCTCCCTCAATCAAGTTACATGACAAACATGGCTTCTGAAAATAGATTTTATATATCTCGGGGTATATTGTTTTGAGAGGGATTTGAGGCAAATTTGGATATGTTTTTAGTACAAATATATTACCAAATATACGACAAATACATTCTGAAAATGGTTCCTCTCTCAATCAAGTTACATGACAAACATGGCTTCTGAAAATAGATTTTATATATCTTGGGGTATATTGTTTTGGGAGGGATTTGAAGCAAATTTGAATATGTTTTTAGAACAAATATATTACCAAATCACCCATTTTGTATGCGGGAGGGCATCTTTAAGTTCTGTTAAAAATATCGCAACATTCAAATTCTCTGTTGACAGTATAAGAACATGTATGAATTGGCTCATTAATAATATTAAAATCTAACCTCTTATAATCAGGAATCATTCTTACAGAGTGCAACCCGGCAAGCCAACCACATGCGCTAATTGTCCTTTTGGCGCTATTTTGTATTGTCCGATCGTTTTTGATATTGGAGACCGCGATGACTCGATCAGTGATAAAGACCTTAGCCCGCGAACCAGCAGGTCCCGTATTCGATCCCAGTGTTGGTTGAGAATGTTCACCGAGTCGACTAAGCCTGTTCTCCAATCCCATTCAGCATTGTTGATGCATTCAGCCAAAAGCAGTCAACGGAAGCCTTGAGCTTGTTGAATCTAAATCAGTGCCCGAATCAGGGGCGGATCCAGAGGGGGGTTGGGGGATCGACCCCCCCCCCCCCCCCTGCTCAGCTACATAAATTTTTTGTAAATCTACACTTTTTATGAGAAAGGTTTCTCGGCCGTGTGCTTTATCCTTTATCGTCAGATTTGGGGCAGGATGGGCACTCAAAGCACGAGATAATGATATAGACATTATGTGATATCACAATTAATGCTTTGCATCCATGAAATTGAATCACAAAGTCATTGTATTAATTCATAATAAAAATTGACGTGAAACGCGGTATTGAATTTCTCTGTTTTAAAAGCTCAATGTGTATGTATATACGCCAAAATGACGATAGAGACCAAGCGGGAGGAGGGGGGGATACATTGTCTCAGGAACATGCCCCCCCCCCCCCTGCGAATGCTGGGTTGGATATTGGTGAGTTTGAACCAGAGGTCGCCCAGGAAACTCCATTCAACCCTCAAAAATACAAATCACTCCCAGCCCACCGTGCACCCCCCACCCCCAACTCGAAACGGGCCTACTTTAGCATAAAACTAAAACATTGATAAAATCACCTAAATACTTTTGGGAACGTTCATTTCCAGCACAGCGACCAATCTGAACCACAGACTCACCCTACCTGCAGAGAAGTGACTCTGACACAGTGAATAGCCATGATATCCATATGACGTTATCTAACCGTCACAGGTCATGAGGTCACATCAACAAACAAATGTAAACACCACCATTATGATCATTATCAACATTACAAGACACAATGTTACATTGTAAACAATAGCCTTCTTGCAGCCTTTAGGACTGTATAATCCGTACAGAACGTCTTATCGCTTCTTCCAATGATTTTTCACAAAAATAACATCATCTACAACTCTAGATTTGACGTCGGCATATTGGCACTATTTTGTGCTTCGGTCGTGTCTATTTCAGATATACACAATCAATTCTGTTAATGTTTTTAGTGCGGGGATTGACTAAAAGTTAATTTATTTCAGTTCTAAACAAAAATTTAAAACTTTAACGCAATTTTAAAAAAATAGCCAAATTCTGGCTGGGATTACTGAGCAAAATGGCCATTCACTGTATACGTGCGAAAAAAAAGCCAGCTACTATTTAATTTTCGTACGTTAGTTACGTACGCACAGCGACGTGATTCGTGATTATTAGTATGCTACTTCCAGTTTGTGTATCTCAAAATTTTCATGGTCAACATAACACGGGCTTCAGATTTAAAAATTTCCAGATGCTGCTGCATCTGCGGTAGAGAAATTCTGGCTCAACTGAAAATGGGGACAGTCAGAGTCGGACAAAGAGACACATGTAAATTAAAATTCATGGGGGAGTGTATTGTTGGTCTGATCCCATCTATTATACACGGATGCAGACCACCATTAATACCCTCATTTGGTTTAACAGTACGCTTTTTGCATGACGATTTTTGTTGAAAGGTTGGTGTAGAATCGAAGAAAGTAGATACCTTCAGTAAAGGCACAAAATATGTATCAAACTGTTGCGTGGGAACCCTTGGGGCAATACGAATCCGTCAGGCGTCAATTTTTGGATAAACCCGATTTGTTGCATGGGTAGGTCAAAGGTCACCACTGGGTATCAAAAGGGTATTAAACTGTTACTTGTGGAAACCTGAATTCTTCGAGTATTCAATAATGGGCATATTAACCCACTTCTGAGTTGGTAAAATGTCACCATTTGTTGGCCATGCCAAATCCGCCTTAAGTAAATTCATAGGCCTACCTTAGTACATACTCAGTAGAATGCCATAGCAACATCAGTAGACCTACCGGTATTGAAGGTTGAAATGGACAAATGTTGCATTCTATTTGTATTTTTGATTTCGAATATTATGGAAAATCTTTTGAGTGAGAGGTTTAACTTCTTTAGTTAAACGCTGGCACTCTACCTTGGAGGTTGTGGGTTAGCTTCTGGTTTTGGCCGAGAAAGTTCATCAGAATTTTCCATCGTAGTTTCCCCTTGTCATTGGTGCAGGATGGAGGACCTGACAATGACAGCTGTCTAGTCATTTGGATGGGACAAAAAACCCAAGGTCCTGTGTACACATTGGCATGCACATAAAAGATCCCTTGGCAGTTGAAATTCAATAAGAGTAGGCTGTAGCATCAGTGTCTGGGCAAAAATTTGTGTCACAACATAGGCTACTGTATGGCATATGTCTGTCTTCATTAGCACAGTTGGAGCAGAACAGTAGGAGGTTAAACCCCACTTGATTTCATTTCATTACATTTCTTTAACTGATTATTATAGTGAATGGGGAGCGGGGGGGTGGATGGCTGAATGGTTAGCGTGCGCCCGCTGTATCATAAAGTCTGTCATTGAGTCGACTGGCGTGGTTTCGAATCCCCGGTTCAAGGAATAGGGTCGCCTGTCCAACCTCTTGGGTTTTCTCCGGGTCCTCCGGTTTCCTCCCACTGCTAAAAACCCCTACGCGCAAGCAAATTATTGAAATAGAATTAAACCATATGTTAGTCCCGAAATGACCTAGTGTGTGTCGAGTGAACGTTAAACCCCATTTCTCTCTCTCCCTATTATAGTGAATGAGTAGCAGTACTTGTGGTGCTCCTTTAAAAAATGTCATTATTTACTATTTACAGCTTTACAAATCTTAACAAAGGTTAACTGGTATTAAAATGACTTCTCAAGGCAGATTTTTAATCTTTGTGTATGGTACTTTAAAAAGAGGCCAACCGAATGAAGCTCAGTTTGCAAACAGTAATGGATTGGCTTTGTTTAAAGGTTCAGGCAAAACCACAGAGAAATATCCATTAGTGATTGCTTCGCAGTATAATATACCATTTTTACTGTTTAAACCAGGCTCAGGTCAGGTAAGTAAATATCAACAGAAAAGAGAGTGAGAGAGAGGGCAATGGGGTTTAACATCCACTTGACACAAACTAGGTTATTTTGGGACGAAACACTGGCGTACCCAGAGGAAATCATCTTCCTTAACAAACCCATGACAAACCCATGACAAACATACCTTATGATCTTCAGCAGTGTTGAGAGAGAGAGAAAGAAATAGTGTTTAAAATAACCACTCGACACAAACCAGTTCATTTCGGGACACAAACCAGTTCATTTCGGGACGAACGCAAGGTTAAATTTTTTTCAATAATTTGCTTGCACATAGGGGTCTTTACACTTTAGCAGCAGGGGGAAACCGGAGGTCCTTGAGAAAATACTTGAGGTTGGACAGGTGGTCCTACTCCTTGTCATGTACAAGCTGGGAATTGAAACCACGCCAGTTGACTCAATGACAGACCTCGTGATCTAAAGCGCAAGTGTTAACCCATTGAGGGGGGTTGGATGGCCGAATGTTTAGCATGTGCGTGCTGTATCATCAAGTCTGTCATTGAGTCAACTGGCGTGGTTTCGATTCCCCGGTTGTACGTGACAAGGAGTAGGGTCGCCTGTCCAAACTCGTGGGTTTTCTCCGGGTCCTCCGGTTTCCTCCCACTGCTAAAGACCCCTACGCGCAAGCGAATTATTGAAATAAAATTACACCATATGTTAGTCCCGAAATGACCTAGTTTGTGTCGAGTGGACGTTAAACCCCATTTCTCTCTCTCTTTTAACCCATTGAGTCACTCAGTCTCCTATTAAACATACATTATACAAGAATTAAATTTGCCTATTGCAGGTCTTTATTTAGGCCTGTAATGTTGTATAAATTATTAATTAGACATTTATTAAGAAATCAAGACCATAATCAACTCTCGATGGCATCGTATACTCGAGATTTTAACTAGATTAGAATGGTTCTCCATTTAAAAATTTAATTTAAAAATGGGAATGTGAGGCTAAGTCTCGAATATACCAGTGCCCTGGTTACCACTTAAAGCACACATCTTGTCAGAACTACAAACAGTGATAACTTGGCTCAGAATGAAGTAATTTGAAGGAAATTTTCAATATTTTTATTTTACATTATCTGTTTTTGAGCCATTATAGCAAGAATGGTCAGCTCTTTATCTAAATCTTACATAATGTATCTTTAAGAGAAAGGGCTTAACAGAGTGTCTAGCCACATATCTCAGACAAGGTCATTTTGGGACTAACATATTGTATAGTATAGTTTACTTCAATGATATCCTGTTTGCTGAGGTCTTTAGAAGTTGATGAAATTGTAGTACCCAGAGAAAACCTGGTTAGGCAGGTGACTGTACTCCTTGTGATGTACAAGCTGGGTTTAAATCCATGACACTTGTATTGATGATAGGTACCTTAGACTGTTTGATCTCTCAGCTCAACTAGTAGTTCAGTGACCTACCAACCAAGAGTTTCTAGGTTCGATCCAAGAAAGTTCCATGGGATATTCCAGCCTGGTTTTTCCCCTTGTTAATCACTCAGTGCTGCAGGAGGGCCTGGCAAGCAAAATTGTCTAGTTGTTAGGATAGAACAAAAAACTGGGGTCCTGTGTGTTTACCCATGGAAATAAAAGTAAGGCTATAGAAAAGTGGTTGTTTTTGGGGTCACACTGTGAACACCCCATGTCTTACGTTCACGTGATAAGGAATAGGGTCACCTGTCCAACCTCGTGGGTTTTCTCCGGGTCCTCCGGTTTCCTCCCACTGCTAAAGACCCCAACGCGCAAGCGAATTATTGAAATAAAATTAAAACCATATGTTAGTCCCGAAATGACCTAGTTTGTGTCGAGTGGACGTTAAACCCCATTTCTGTCTCTCTCTCTCTCTCTTTTACAGCAGTTCAAACAAGACTCAGACATTCAATTTTGCAAAATGCAGAGGCATGCCCAATTTCGCAAATTAATTGAACGGAAAACCCCTTATTTTTGGTAGCCCCCAGCACTACCCTCATTTATTTTTGGAACAAAATCTACATTTATTTCCAGAATATTGAAGGGGAAGTTATGGAGGTAGACAGTAAAATGCTGAGTCATTGTGATAAATTTGAAGGCCATCCAGACCTATATGAAAGATTGGAAACCGAGATTAGTCTTGTAACAAATGAGAAAGATGAAGCCCTACCTCAACCCCAGAATTTTACTTGTTGGTGTTATTTTCTCAAGAAATATCAACCTAAGTTGTTAGATTTACCATATTTAGAGACATATAGATCTACACCAGAATTACCATATGTACAAAGGTATGAAAGAGACAGCAAAAATGGTCATCTATACAAAGATGACGTGTATCAAAATTAGTAATTCCCTGGTAAACTGTGTGCTTCAAGAATATTTGACTTCTCCCGGATATGAAGTAGTTAATGTGTTTAAAGATGTTTTATGTAAGAGCGAAATCTGCTGATGTAGACATTGGGCTGGGCCTTAAATTTTATATCAATTATTAATAAGACATTTTTTCCCATGCCAAACCCATAATCAACTCTCTAGAACATCGGATGGTTTTGATTATCAACTGATTTAAACATGATTACCAGTTAATATTTAATTAAAAAATGGATAATCAAGACTTATTTATTATCATAGCAATGACAATCGAGACTATACTGTCCTTCTACGACATAACTTCTCTCAGGGGGGTTGGATGGCCGAATGGTTAGCACGTGCATGCTGTATCATAAAGCCTGTCATTGAGTCAACTGGCGTGGTTTAGAATCCCCGGTCGTACGTGACAAGGAGTAGGGTCGCCTGTCCATATGGTTTCTACCATTTTGAAGAAATAATAAATTATGATTGGCACAATGCCAGTACTATTATTTGAAATAATTTTAACTTTACATGATCTCATGGATTTTGAATTCCATACAGTATTAGCATAATAAAAGTCTGGGCCCTGTTTCATGAAATTTTAACTAAAAAAAAAATCCAAATTTTAGCAGATACTTCAGTTTTGATTAGCTAAGCACTAAAATCAATCTAATATAATCCAATCAAATTACTAAAATTTTTATTTTATCTTAGTTAAAATTTCGTGAAACAGGCCCGTAATTTATGCATTTTATTTTAACATATGGTTCAATTTTATGTCAATAATTCGCTTGTGCGTATGGGTCTTTAGCAGTGGGAGGAACAACGATAACCTCCTTCCCATTTCAAATTTTTTTGAACAGTGTCTGATAATTGATATTTAGTGTTTGCTGATTGTATTCTGTTGTTTCTGTCTGTGTTTTGTTGCACAGTTCTCTATTATTTATCTTGCAGTGAAAACGTTACATCTATTGAGGAAATAATGTGATGTCACAGCTACAAAAGAAAATAATTTTCGGCATTAGGCCTATCATTTAAATTTTAGTACTAGTTTAGTAAAATATTTTTCTTAGGATGTTTTTAATACATGAAATATTTGAATGTTTTTAAAATGAAATAAAATATTTTTCTATTAAATGTTTTGGATGAAATAAAAAATAAAATAATTTTCGGCATTAGGCCTGTTTTTAAAATGAAATAAAATTTTTCGTATTAAATGTTTTGGACCATATAAAAAATAAAATATTTTTGTACTAGCTGATTTGAATACATAGTAAAATATTTTTGTACTAGCTGTTTTGAATAAACAGCCTCACTGTTGGCTTGTTTATTTTGTCATAATGTATATCTAATAACTCCTTTGCATATTCTTTATATTTAAAATGATTGTTTAATTTGCTTTATGAAATGTATTATAAAAATATATATATTGTTGTCAATTATTATACAGAATTGAATATATTAAATGATTTATTTAATTTGCTCATTCCAGTCCCTTACGAAATGTATTATAAAAATATATATATATTGCTGTCAATTATTATACAGAATTAAATATAGTAAATAATTAATTAATTTCCTCATTCTGGTCATTTACTAAATTTTATGTTGATTTCAATTTAAATACAGAATTAAATATATGAAATTTTATGTTGATTTCAATTTTTATACAGAATTAAATATATTAAATGTATTCCATATTTTGGTTAACTTGGTGTCATTTGTATGGGCTAAATGAAATAAAGAGCATGGTGTTTAAAATCTGAAAATAATACATTTGGTCATCCATTCACTACTGTATTGCGTAAATACCAATTTCCGCCGGGGGATCACAGTGGCGAAGTGGGTAAGACGCTGGTTCGCTAGCCTGGAGGTCGGGTGTTCGATTCCTGCACTGGGCGAGAAAGTTCATCCAGATTTTCCAGCGTGGTACCCCCTTGTCAGTGATGCAGGTCGGAGGGCCTGACAAGGACAGCTAGCTGTCTAGTCGCTCGGATGGGATGATAAACCGAAGTCCTGCATACACATTGGCGTACACGTAAAAGATCCCTAGACAGTTGGAATTCGATATACGAGTAGGCCGTAGTGCCGCTGTCTGGGCAAAACTCCCCTCATAGCACTATGTATGGCGTTTGCCCGTCTGCATTAGCCCAGTTCGGAGCAAAACAGTAGGGTAGGACATTAAAGCCCCATTTCATTTCATTTCACCAATTTCCGCTGGCACTAAGTTGATTAAAAAGTAATGTCTTTTTGTCGGTCTCTGGGAATTGCTTGGTATCTGATATTTCAGTTATCAATGTTTAATCGATCATCGATTCAAATAGAACAGCCATTGATTTGAACAAATTTTGAGGAAATTTATATTGATATATTGGATTTTTTAGAGTTTCTCATAAACAGCTCTGATTAGTTGGTCATGCTCATCAATCATAATGATTTATAAACACCTGACTGTGTGTCCTTGTCATGTTCAATCAGAGATGAATTTATATAAGCATTAGTTTGTTTTGAAATCCATTATATCACTAATACCAAGGCCACTATGCCAGTTTGTTCTTCAAGTCTCATATTGTGAATGCAGCTGCAACAGTCTGATTGGATGGTTGGAATTCAGAATGGGATTTCGGTTACAAAACCATTGGATACTTTTGGAGTTGCTTACACGGGCTAAAATAGCAAAAAACGCATTTGCGGTGGTTAAATATTCAAAATTTTCTCCCGACGGTCCCGTCTCCGTGGACTGTAAACTATTGATCTTTTGATTGGAATTCGAGCCAGCCATCTTAATTAGCCTATATTAGACCACTTTGAAGTTGCTTTGTTCACGGGCTGAAATAGCAAGAAAACGTGTTTGCAGCCGTCAGATATTCCAAAATTTTCTTTTGGGGGATCCACACAAGTAAGCTCAGATTCTTCGCCTCTCAAGGAAGACCGCGCCACTGTCTGTAAACTCGAAATTTTTTCGGGCAATTCGAGTTCCCGCCCCCCTAACTGTCATCTAGCCCGTACGCCTATGCCGACCACTAGGTCATTTGCTTAAACTAAGCTTATCACTAGGCTGAATTGTGTTCTGGTAATCATGTTCTCTCATCCTACACCACAACTAGCCCACCCCTTCCAATTACTAGAACAATCTGTACTTGCACCGCTAGGCCACAATGCCTTCCTCCTGACCCCTCAAGTATTTGGTTAATGTGTATAATGCTTCTTAGCTCTATACCAATTCATTCTTCTCACCTCATCACAAGCCCACACCATACTCTTGAACCATCACTAGCCCATTCCTTCATTTGGCCAGGCCCCTCCTCCCCCATCACAATCCATACCTTACTTCCACCTTCCACCCTGCCCCCAATCTGTGAATGTAATGTTTCAGAGAGAGAGAGAGAGAAATAGGGTTTAACGTCCACTCGACACAAACTAGGTCATTTTGGGACTAACATATGGTTTAATTTTATTTCAATAATTCGCTTGCGCGTAGGGGTCTTTAGCAGTGGGAGGAAACCGGAGTAATGTTTCAGACCACTCTCGACAATCTACATACAGAGAGAAATTGGGTTTAGTGCCCATTCAACTAGCTAGGTCAATTCAACAGTTTCTTCTACTAAAGTTTTTTTTAAGAGGTAGGGAGAAAACTTGCTACCCAGAGGAAATCATCTTCCTTGATAAACCCATGACGTACTCACCTTATGGTCTTCAGCACTGTCAAGAGAGAGAGAAATGGGGTTTAATGTCCACTCGACACAAACCAGTTCCTTTTGGGACTAACATATGGTTCAATTTTTGGCTTGCGTGTAGGGGTCTTTAGCAGTGGGAGGAAAATGGAGGACCCGGGGAAAACCCACGAGGTTGGACAGGTGACCCTACAACCGGGGAATCGAAACCACACCAATGACAAACAGAAAGTATTGAGTATGCTATGAGAACAAATTTGCTCGGGCAGCGGCATTATGGCCTACTCTTATACCAAATTCCATCCGCCAAGGGATCTTTTACGTGCATGCCAATGTATACACAGGACCTTGGTTTTTCATGCCATCTGAAAGACTAGACAGCTGTCCTTGTCAGGCCCTCTGTGCTGCACCACTGACAATGGAAACCACACCAGAAAATCCTGATGAACTTTCTTGGCCAATGCAGGGATCGATTGAACACTTGACCTCAGAGATAGAGAGCCAGCATCTTACCCACTTAGTCACCATGGCTCCTTGATTTCTTGGGTAGATGCTGTTACTTGCCAGACTCTCCGTCCTACATCACCAACTATCCCGAGATACTTTCTCGACCAACACTAGAATCGAATCCTATTTGAATAGATACAAAATGAAATGGGGTTTAACGTCCTACTCTGAATTGGGATAATGAAGACGGGCATATGCCATACAGTGTGCTATGAGGGAAATTTTGCTTGGACAGTGGCACTACGGCCTACTCTTACATCGAATTCCAACTATCAAGGGATCTTTTACATGCATGCCATTGTGTGCACAGGACCTCGGTTTCCGTTCCATTCGAATGACTAGACAGCTGTCCTTGTCAGGCCCTCTGTCCTGCATCACTGACCAGGGGGAACCACGCCAGAAAATCCTGATGAACTCTCTCAGGCAATGCAGGGATCGAACATTCGACCTCCAGGATGAGAGAGAGAGAGAGAGAAATGGGGTTTAACGTCCACTCGACACAAACTAGGTCATTTTGGGACTAACATTTGGTTAATTTTATTTCATTAATTCGCTTGCGGGTAGGGGTCTTTAGCAGTGGGAGGAAACCGGAGGAAACCCACGAGGTTGGACAGGCGACCCTACTCCTTGTCACGTACAACCGGGGATTCGAAACCACGCCAGTTGACTCAATGACAGGCCGTATGATACATCACGCTCACCATTCGGCCATCCAACCCCCCCTTCAGGAAGAGAGCATGCATCTTACCCACTTAGTCACCATGGCTCCTTGATTTCTTGGGTAGATGCTGTTACTTTGCCGGACTCTCCGTCCTACATCACCGACTATCACGAGATACTTTCTCGACCAACACCAGAATCGAATCCTGTTTGAGTAGCCACATAGATAATAACCAACTACTTTGATTTTAGATATATTTTAATAAGGTTTTTTGTCACGATGTTCATATGTACATGGTTTGATTGGTAATATATTTTTTTTTAGAAGAATCGTAATTTTTAAGGCAAATTTATCTTACAAATATAATAAGTTTTAACATTAGCACTTTCTGAAATAAGAGCATAAATAAACTAAGTACAGATATGCATAATATTCAAGCACTTGATAATAGTCGACTTCTGTTTCTTTCAATCCATATACGACTTCTGAAAATTTCATAGTATTTATATATCTAAGGAAATAGAAAGGGAGTTATTCAGTAGAAATTAATCTTTTATACGTGGTTCTGACTTCAGATTTTACTTTAGCATCACTCAAATCAATATATGTAATTACCTTTTGAAAATTCATAAACAATTCCAACTTATCTTAAATTTCATATCTTTGGCCTAATTATTAAAAACATGTCAGCCTTTTGATAAACTTATTAAAGTTCTTTTTACAATTTATAATTAAATACAATTTTAGTCTTCGTTTTTTAATGGAACAATAAATTAACAACAGAAATCGAAATGATTTCAGGGTAAAATAATAATGACACAAGAAGTTGGGAAATACTAAAATGAAAATCAAAACTAAAACATTTATTACAGACGACCTTTAACCTTTTTCTCAGTTTAATACTGTACAAGTGTAATCTATACTAAAGTGTCTCCTTGAATATACAGTAAACTGAGCATAAATCGGATTCGTATAAGTCAGAACTTTGCTCAACTCGGATAAAATCGTTTGGACCCTTTGATACTGCACGTTTTTCTTATTAAATTTCTGTGCGTAAGTCGGATTTCCTATGTTGGATCTTTGTTCAACTCAGATCAAAATGTTCGGTCCATTTGATCTAATTCCGGCTTTTTTTCCTTCGCCCAAGTCGGATCGGCAGTATGTTCAGAATTTGACTAAGTCAGTTTCGTACCGATGGTCTCAAACGCGGTTAGGTATTCCATGCACAGAGCCCCAAAATACTTTCCCCTATGATTTTGACTCAAATTTAGGACATTTTTCAAAGATGGCCACAAAACGGAAGTTATCTACTGCACGTACGAACAAAAGATTGATATGTGCCTTTGAATCAATTCTTATCCGGCTCTTGCAGTTTATTGCTAACGAACCAAGACTGAATTTCGATCTTCGGCTAACTCGGATCTTGCTTTACTCGGATAAAACTGGTCAGTCTACTTGGATCCGACTTATGCAAAGTTTACTGTATTGTTTA
The DNA here is from genome assembly GCF_932274485.2 of Patella vulgata. Classification (NCBI taxonomy): domain Eukaryota; kingdom Metazoa; phylum Mollusca; class Gastropoda; family Patellidae; genus Patella; species Patella vulgata. The sequence goes on from NC_065883.2 coordinate 12,476,142, forward strand.
TAATAGATCTCCATTCTATTAAATTCGTCAATCTCAAATTTTCCGAACAAATCTATTTCCAGAGCTTAATCCACACTAAAATTGATAGTTATAACATAATTACGAGAACCTTTTTTTTTCATATGTAATAAAAAAAGAGGTCCATCATAATATTTTACCCAATACTTATAGGTGGCGTTGGCTTGTTTATATCGGTTGCAAAAGATGCCCAACCTTGAGATAATTTAAATTTATCATATTTATGTAAATACTGAACTAAATTGATTTATTTCTAGAATTATATTCCTTTCAGAGATTCAACTTTTATCGTATTTTGCAATATCCCTCAAATAACAATCAACGGCATTAAAGACTCTATAATGTGGACTCGAGTTAAAACAATGTGATTGAGAACTACTGTAAAACAAGAAATTCATGCATTTAAAGAACAAATAAAGAAATACAGAATTTTCTAGAGCTGTATAGAGTACATATTTATTTATTTGTCAACACATTTCTTGAAGGAAATATATGATTATTAACTATATTAGTTATCCAAGATAAAGTTATTTATGGAAATAAAATAATTATGTTGGGTTACTGGAGACCAATTTATAAATAGAGATATTTGACACAGTGGAGCATAATTTCAAACCATAGTACTGACACTGTGCCAATTTTAGGCTCGCTTTTCATGTATGCGTTTCTGCTAACAATTTTTTGTATTCCCAGGTGTACAGAGATAGAGAAATGGGGTTGAACGTCCACTGACTTAATCTAGGTCATTTCGGGACTAACAGATGGTTCAATTTTATTTCAATAATTTGCTTGTGAGTAGGGATCTTTAGCAGTGGGAGGAAACCAGAGGAACCGGAGAAAACCCACGAGATTGGGCAGGCGACTCCTACCCCCCCTTGTCACATACAAGTGGGGAATCAAAATCATGCTACCTGGCTCAGAGGAGTTACACTTTAAACATTTGTTAGTGATATTCCGGCAGAACCATGGCTGAACCTGGAAATTGTATACAAAGTTTTTTATGATTGATTTTAGAATCTGCCAGGTGAACCTTGGTCACCCTTGAGGGTTTTGAGGAATTCTCGGACACCATCTTGAATTTCTCAAAACGCTCCAAAGTTACTTAGGTTCATATGGCAGATTCTAAAAGAGTACGCTCTAGGCTACAAAAAAGAATGTAGAAAATACACCAGGGAGATGATTTATCAGAAATGTATGCGAGTGTTAGTGTAATCTGTATCTCAATATGTGTGTGAAGTAGCCTTCATTAATGTCCACTTCAACTTAAGTGATATCAGACTTAATCGCTAATATTTTGGACCTAGAAATTGGCACAAATGGGTCGCAACACATATAATAATGTAATATGAATTTATATAAACTGTTTTACATTCAATCGTGTCCGTTTTACTGTGAATTGGCATCAGTTACGCCAGAAGTCTTAATCGCAAGTCAGTTTCTAGCGCCTGGTTATTCCAGTCAACACCGATATTATTTATTGCACATGCTCTCCAAATAAGAACATGATATCACCGTTTGACATGACTTGTGGAATATGTCTAGCCTCATTCTTTGAGCACCTTGTTACAAATGGTGCTTAAACGCATTATGGTACACAATTTGTGTACCAATGGTAAAATGATTATTTTGTCTTAAATATTGGATATCAGAAGCCCATCTTTTCCAGGTAAAATCACAACACCAATGCTGATTTAAATTGCAAAAATATTTGTGTTTTCAATGTCGAAGATTTTGGATGATATTGAGCTACAGACTTACCTACTTTAAGTTAAGAATTTACTCAACTTTCAATTACTGTTTATGAGAAATATCTTTGACCCAGAAACACAAAACTTTGCACATAGTTTCTTATTGATGTATTTGACACATTAAAACAACAAAACTTTTATATAAAGGGCTATATTTTAGTTAAAATAAGGTGAACAATTTTGAGTAAATTCTTTACTTATGTCTGAGAATGCTTTGTGAACTCAGTGCCTAAGTGAGGCACAGTGCTTTATATCAATACAACATTCGGTCTCGCCCATGACCATTAAACCTTTTATTAACGTCCGCTTCAACTGAAGAGATATCACTGACAAAGGTCTCACGTGAGACAGTGCTTTATATCAATACAACATTCGGTCACGCCCTTCACCTTTAACCCTTTGGTCTGCTATTGCTTTTACTTAAATTGCTAGGAGCCTTTGCATTAATTTCAAATCACATTTATATCGACCCCTTCTAACTCTTGTCAATTTCACAAGGCACAATTTCTTATCTTACAGTATATATGACATTCAACTATCACTGTAACTCAAGTATCATTTAATCTTGTGTATCTAGCACTAATTTCCTTCACTCATCATCAAAATTGAATGGCGAGCTTTAAACAAAGATTTGATATTAAACGAATGTGAAAGAATTTAGTGCTAGATACACAAGATTAAATTATACCTGGGTTACAGTGTATGTGCATTCAGAGGTATATATTCTTCCATAGATGTTTTTTTTAACTGTACCTTTGCTTCCTAAGATCACTTCCAAGTTGGAACAAATAATAAATAGGTTTTATGGGTTAACAGTACTGAAATGTAACTATTTTCTTCCTAATGGGTTTCATAATTTAGTCGTCATGTACCTTGTTTCCAGCAGAAATATCAGTGGAAAAGGAAGAAAATATACCCCTGTGTACACTGTACAGCCTATATTTATTTAACATAACAGAACCAGAAGTTTTACAAGTCTATTAAACAGCCTTGAATCTAGCATACTGACTAGTGCATATTTAAAGAACAGCTATCGCATACAATGTTGACTCAAATGAAACTCAAATACAAATCGTTTTTAAGATATGTTCCTTGAAGTATAATAAGGTCATTTATTGTACCCTAAGCCCAAGGAAAAATAAACCAACCACGTTTCGTATGATCAAAGATTACCTCTCGATGTTTCATTTAAGGAAAATCATTTTTCTGTTTACCTCTAAGCATCTAAAGACACATTTTTTGTGTTTGTAAAAAATGTATTTTCTTGATCACAAATTAGCAACCATTTAATTTTATATAAATAACATTTTCTTATTAATTCTTAACACATCAAAAGTTATCTTTTATATGTTTTTTCTAAAAATTCAATTTTCTTGATCACAAATTAGCAAAAAAATTTTAACATCTTCATTTTCATCAACTACAACCAGTAAACTGGTGTAATAATAACCGATTATTAATCCAAAAAGTGCCAAAATAATTTCGTCTGAATACATGCATTTTTATTTTTTTAGAAATTATGGATATATTGTTTTCATGTATATCGAATTCATTTTTTATCTGCTGGCAAGATAATAATATTCCCAGGAATGGAAAGCATATTAAATTTCCCGATATTTTGTAATGGCATTAATGATAACTAAGATGACATAAATAATATTTTTTTAAATTCTTATTCGGGCACAAATTATTGGCACCCCACAATTTCATCACATTCACTGAAAAAACATTTGTCCATTCTAAGGTTTCTGGTTCCATTCACAGCAAAAAAAAAAAAGGAAAATAATATAATCCATTTTTTTTTACATTAATGCCATCTTTCATTTTCACCTTTTCTAAATGTTCCATCATCAGTTCTGCAGCGCTGAGAATTTATTTCCTAACGTTAAATTTAATTTTCCTCTTTGATTTGGATTCTCAATGTTTTCACTTCTGAAAAATATACAAAAGTTTAATAACAGGCTATTAATTAAAGATACATTATGGGAGATTAGATAAAAAGGCTGGCAGTTCTCACTATAATAGTTAAAAACTAGATAATGTAAAGGCAATTTGCCGAAAATTTCAATCAAATTGATCCACTATGAACGGAGAATTTAGCGATTGAAATTTCGGCTTGTCTCGATCATCATTACTAAAGTCGGTACGATAAAAAACATAGTCTCGGTTATCCATTTCATGATTAAATCATGAATGAAAGTAGATCAGCAAATTGGAACATAATCCCATAAATATCGTAGGCTAGCGTTGACATCGAGAGTTGATTATGGTCTGGATAAGTTTTAAAAAAATCTAATAATATAAATAATATTTCAGGCCTAAAGAAAGACCTGCAATAGGTTGCTTTAGCTCTTGCATAATGTATGTTTAAGGCCATACAAAAAAATAATCTGTATCAGATAATCCTGCATCATTTAAAAGGGCTGCATGACCTGTTATTTTTGCAACAAATAAAGAATAAACACAATGTCATTAATTACCTCATGTAAATATTTTCCCTCAGCAAAAATTTTAAGTGTACGCATCTACGCAACACTGATACCATAAATGTTAATGGTAATCATGAATGACACAAGATAATCATAGATTCCTATAAACAACATAAGGTACATATAGTGCCTCGAAATTTGACGTGGGAATTCATTTAGCCCTGTAGTGATACTTTGATAAAATAAAAAGCACAAAATGACCACAAGATACTAACATTACAACTTGTGTATCGTGTAGTTGTGTTGTTTTAGCAGGAGTTTTAGAGCAGTGTTGAGTAATTAATTAGTCTGTTAATTACTCAACACCTTTGGAGAAACTAAAAAGTTATATTTATTTAGAAAGACCCTTTGAACTACACAACAGTAATAACTCAATCAATGGATTTGATCAGTTTTCCCAACAATGGTTTGAAACTAAACATTAAATACAGAAACTCCTGCTGCTAAAACAACACAACTGAATGATTCGGAGCAGTGTTAGCATCAAATCATAATGGTTTTTACTTCTTGCAGTTTTAGAAATATTTGGTCTTTTATTGTGTTACCAAGTTATAAATAAGAACATGGACAATAACTTATGGAGTTGGCTGTGGGTTTTTTGTTTTTTTTCACCCCATCCAAACAACTAGATGTTGTTGCTGCACCACCAGGTATACGAGCCACTGTCTGCTCACTGCACCACCACAGCTTAAGCTTTATATTTTAAGAAGTAAAGTATATATCATACTGTTACGTCAACTTACGTTTCTTGTACAGCCGGTGCTTTGCTTCCACCCAGAGACGGAAAGTCCATTTCACTTGATATATTTGGAGCATTTTTTTTACCCATTCTAACACGTGGGCCAGAAGCAGGGGTTGAGCTAGAACTACCAGCACTACCTCTCATACTAGGAGGGACATATTTTCCTACAGTTTTAGGGGCATCTTCCTTGGGTTTTTCTGGTTCTGGAGCAGCCACAACTGAAATAACCAATTTATGCTGCTCATTCATTTTTAAAAAAACATGCATTTTGTGCTTAGATTTCATTAAAGCCCTGGTATAATACTAAATTAAAGGTTAGATATTTCAAATACACTGATCTTGTGTAAATATGTTTGTTTTGTTAATTTATTGTTTGTTAGGATCTGACATGTACGCAGGGGCGGATTGGGCCATTGGGCGATAGCTCGAAGGGCCGGTCAGACAAAAAATGAAAAAAAATAATTTTGTCCAATTCGTCTAAAAAAACCTTTTCTGCTGAACATTATATGGTGGGGTGTGTGTGTGTGGGTGTGTGTGTATTGGACCGGCCATGGAGCGATGATGACCATGTATGGATTCTGGATTGGGCTGGTATAATAGACTTTCTGGGCCGGGTCTGCTGGGTGTGGGCCGGAATTCGGAATCCTGCAATGGAGATTCCGAATTTCATCCTTAAATTTCATCGGATTCACCCGACACTGTCGCCAGAAACGTCTGCCGATGGTTCGTAACTCAAAAAAAAAATTCAATTTTAAGGCCTCGGCAAAATTTGATGATAGCTGGTCTTGACGATACAATGATAATACGTTAATTAATAATATGATAATTTCACAGGTTGATGGTTGTAAATTACTTGCAGGTCAGGGTTTTGGCCTAAATTAATCGATTTATGAGATATATTATTTGACAGAGATTATAATCAGATATTCCACCAAATCGCATATTTAGGGTTCATTTTTCAAAATTTTAATGGGGGAGAGCCCCCGGAACCCCCATCCGGTCTCCGCGGTCAGTAAAAGGGGCCGATCCGACACGGGAGCCCGGGCTGTTTCCCGGCCCCAATCCGCCCCTGCATGTACGTACATCAATTGACCTTGTTTCACTGACCACCAACGACAATTATATTTTATTGGAGAGGACTCCTTGTAAGTTTGAGATAGAGAGAGAGAGAGACACACACACACACAATCTAGATCATTTCGAGACTAACACATGGTTCAATTCTATTTCAATAATTCGCTTGCACGTAGGGGCCTCTAGCAGTGGCAGGAAACCGGAGGGCCCAGAGAAAATCCACGACGACCCTATTCCTTGTCACATACAACCAGGGAATCAAACCCATGCCAGTTGACTAATGACAGACCTTATGATACAGTGCGCACATGCTAACCATTCGGCTATCCAACCCCCCATAAGTTTTAGTAACTTTTGTCCAATCCATTTGCTTATCAAATATGATTACCATTTACTTTAAAGTAATAAAATATGTTTATAATTAAACTATTCAAAGGTTAGATACAGAACTTAAGTTCATCCACAATCCAAAAATAATTCTGGTCATTTAAAGTTTACACTGGTTTCTATTAATTCCACACCCACATCTGTCTTAGAAAAATATAATTTCTAACTCAGATTTTAATTCCAAAATGGTTCTGATATTCATAAATACATCACAGTCCCAAAAACTTTGGTATCATAACTGAAGTTATCTGATTTTTAAAATAAAAAAATCAATACTAGATCAAGGCCAAAAAAAATACATCTCCGTGGCTGTAATTTTACGATGCGATAAGAGGGAACATTATAGATAAATTTTATCAGGTATGTTTCTACCACATAGATTGCATACGTATTACACATGTTTTCCCAACTTTCACAGGCCAGAGGTAGTGACGTATCTTTGGAAACATATACATGTGTACATGTATACATGTAGACAACTTCAGAGATATTCTCAATAACACCTTGCCTCTTAAGACAGTGATTAAATATACGGTTACCTGGTGCTGGCGCTGAGGGAGCTGCGCCTTGTTTCCAGGGACCTTGCGTTAAATCACGAGTGCATTTTGCAGAACTGTCATTTTCTTCTTCTTGAGACACTTCTTGTTCCTCCTCATCTTTTTCTTCATTTGGATCACGTCTAGTAAACAGAAGTCAATTAAAAGTATTAAAGATACATTATGGGAGATTAGATAAAGAGCTGGCAGTTATCACTATAATAGTTAAAAACTAGATAATGTAAAGGGAACTTGCTGAAAATTTCAGTCAAATTGATCCACTCTGAACCGAGAATTTAGCGACTGAATTTTCGGCCTAGCTTTGATCATAATTACTGAACTCAGTATGATAAAAAAAACATAGTCTTGATTATCCATTTCATGATTAAATCATGAATGAAAGTTGAGAAGCAAATCAAATCCTAATCCAGTAAATATTGCAGCCTAGAGATGACATCGAGAGTTGATTATGGTCTAGATAAGTTAAAGATACATTATGTAAGATTTAGATAAAGAACTAGCCATTCTTGCTATAATAGTTCGGAAGTAGATGATGTAAAATGAATAATTTGAAAATTTCATTCAAATTACTCGATTGCAAGCGAAGATATTAGCCGTTGAAGGTTTGACAGACGTGTACAATAATTTCAACCACCGTACTGGTTGATCGAAGCTAAGTCTCGGTCCTCCATATTTGATTAAATCAAAGTATCTCTGAACCATTCTAATCTATTTAATATCGGAGAAATCTGATGCCATCGAGAGTTGATTAAGGCCTGGATCAGTTAATTAATGTCTAATTAATACTTTAGAAAACATTTCAGGCCTAAAGAAAGACCTGCAATAGGCAGATTTAGCTCTTGCATAATGCATGTTTAATTAATGTCTAATTAATAATTTGGATAACATTTGAGGCCTAAAGAAAGGCCTGCAATAGGCAGATTTAGCTCTTGCATAAAGTATGTTTAACAAAAGTAAATTTAAACTAGAACTGCGAAGCAGTAATGACGGGTTTCACCGGTGCCACGTTACCCTTGAACTTATGTCACTTCCGGTACCAATGAAACCGTTAAACAGGTTTCCACATAAGCATTGCACACATGAAATAAAATGGACGCAGAAACAACCAAATCCAGCAATCAATTCATTTGCTACATGTCAGTGATCCTGTCAAAATTACATTACTTCCGGTGATAATGAAAATGTTAAATTGGTTTATGAAATCAGAAATAGCATCATCACATGTTGAAAATTTTATGTAAATCCTATAATAATTGCCACCTTTATAGACCAAAAACCTTGAAAAATGACTTGTAGAAAATCGCCTATTTCTCTGCAACCGTACAAGTTAGAAACCATTTTGAGGTATCTGTATGATCGAATGAGTTCATTCTATTTGTTGATTGGAATCAAATATCATAATTTTAAAAACATTACAAATCTGATTCATTTGAATAAAATATCTGTTTTGAAGGCTAAAAATACAGTTTTTGCCAAAATGACGTTACTTCCGGTGATAATGAAAATCTTAAATTACTTGTATGATATCGTAAATGGCATTATGTATCACACAGTGAAAATTTCATGAAAATCGAATAATAATTGACACTTTTATTTACAAAAAAACCTTAAAAAGTGACCTGTTGAAAATTGCCTATTTCTCCGCAACTGAACAAGTTAGAAACCATTTTGTGATATCTATATGATCGTAAGGGTTCATTGTATTAGTTGATTTGAATCAAATATCAAAATTTTAAACAAATAACAAATATGACTCATTTGAATAAATTACTGGTTTCGAAGGCTATAAATACAATTTTTGCCCAAATTACGTCATTTCCGGTGATATTGAAAATGTTAAATTGGTTTGACCTAGTTAAAATTGACATTACACATCAAATGGTGTCACTTTTATGAAAATCGAATAATAATTGACTCTTTTACAGGCAAACTAGCGTAAAAAGTGACTCATGCAAAATTGCCCATTTCTCGGCAACTGCGTATATTACAAATTAATTTTCACATACATTCTCTCCGTATAGATTATTGCTACGAGTTTATGAAAGTTACGAAGTAATATTTTAAAATATGAAAACGCTGGATGGGTTGTAAATAGCTTAATTTTACACCTTTTTTCACCTTTTAATCGAAATAGCCCGAAAACGGAATCGAAATTAAAAAAAATGGTCCCAACATTTTGTGCGCCTTTAAAGGGCGCACAATTTCAGTTATACCAGATTTGAAAAAAATAATATTTGCTTTCGAAAAATGGTACCTAACTGTCAAAATTGTAGTTTTTTGTCAATTTACGCCACTTCCGGTGCCGACAGATAACACTATTGGTAACAAAAAAAATGACAATTGAGACAACGGGGCATATGAACTTTGTTTTATACAAATCGAACAATAAATAATTAATCTAGGACTGAAAAACTGAATTAGCCAATGGGGGCCAAGGAAAATTACCGAGACAAAAAATTTTCACATTTTTGCCCAAGTCAGAGGACTCGTTATATTTGTGTAAAACACGATTAAAAAATATTCATAAATAAAAAAGTTTTTTGTAAAAATTTAAATTTTCTAAATTTAGCGCCTAATATCTGCGAAGATTTGCCGAAAATCAAAAATCAAAAGTAGCGTAGCTATGTGCCCCGTCTCCGGCTATGCCAAAATGCATCGAAAGTTAAAATCCAATGATTATTGTTAAAATTACTGCAATATTTCTAAAAACGATAGCTTCGGTGATTTCGGACATTTCGCATTGTCGCAGAACGTTCAAAATAGCTTTATCCTCTAAGTCACACCCACTTTCCCAGTAAAACCGAAGAAATCGTAACGATGCGACAAGTAGTTGCTGAGATCTACTCAAAACAAAAGAAGAATAATAATAATAAGAATAATAATTTTAACAAAAACAATAGTGTTTCACACAAGCTTCGCAGTGTGAAACCCTAATTAACCAAATTTTCTATAATTCACTTCACTTACGATATTTGTAAACTTTGTATCCTCAAACCAGAATAATCTTTTTCCTGTTCTTCTTCAAAATCCTGCCAGTCTTCCGTTTCCTATAATTACATAATACAATTTACTGTTAAAGCCGAATAGTAATATACAGAGAGATGGAGAGAAAGAGGGCTAATCATCGACTCAACACTAACATACATGTATGTTACAATTTCATTTCAATAATTCACTTGCGCGTAGGGGTCTATAAAGAAGTTTGAGGAAAACCCACAAGGTTTGGTAGGTGACCCTACTCCTTTTCATGTAAAGCTTCAGATCGAAACCACTCCACTTGTCTCACTGATTAATCATATGATTTAAAGAGTCCATGTTAGACCATACAAGTACCGTACTTGGTCAACAATCAGGATTTCTCAAGCTGGGACTCTGACTTCACATCAACATTCACTTGTGACCGAATAAAAATTTGCTATCAAATTGAAATAAATGAAATGAAATGGGGTTTAATATTCACTTGTGACCAAATCAAAATTTGCTATCAAATTGAAATAAATGAAATGAAATGGGGTTTAACAGTAACGTCCAGCTGTTCCGCTCCAACTGGGCTAATGAAGATGGACATATGTCATACAGAGCTGAGCGCTATGTGGGAAATTACTTAGCCTAAATTATAAATTAGTGTGGTGAGGGTGACTACTGCCTGTGATACAAATATGCAAAAAAATTCAATATCCATATTGATATAAAAATTATGCTCATTCACGTTTAAATTTCGTTTTGTAATTCATATTAAATCATATTCAATCATTCAATGTGGTGAATGATAAAACCTCATAAAAATGAATATTGATTCCTATGGCTAAAATAATGACATTCATGTTATGTGTATCAACCTTTAATTTGTCGCCGATAATGTCTTTTGATGCCCGATCTGTCAAACCAGCTTGATTCTCGGTTTCCTTTTCTCTTTTTTGCCTCTGCTTTCTTGCGTGTCTTTCATCCATTTGTGACAATAATTCACTCGTAGTTGTAGTCATTTTTGATTTAGATTTCTTTTTATTTTTGTCCTTTTTGGCAAAGAAATCGTCGATGCTAGAATCTTCTTCCATATTGGGATAATTGATATTGAATCAAACTGTTATTTTCAACAAGAAAACCGGCGAAGTTTATTGCCACAACACACATGCGACCATTAAATCAACATGCGCATTATTACCGGAAGTCAATGTGATATAATACGCTCGGTCCGCAGCAGTAGGTTATTTTCGATAATTTTGATTTTACAACAAATTATTAATTAGCACCTATATTCATCTAATTACTGTTGTGAATATTTCATATAATTTCAAGAAAGAGTGGTTATTTGATGATTTAACAAAATATTTGACGGGTGTCTTAAATGGAGTTATTTCCCCTAGGCCACAAAACAAACGTGCAAGCAAGTATGTACTTGCAATACTTAAAATTTCATGATGAAAGTAAAGGCGTAAAGATAAGAACAAGAAAAATAAATATATTTTATTGTAATAATATGCACAAGTAGTGGCGATGTTAAGTAGGAAATTTGGGCGCTGTTGGTTGATCTGACTACTATTTTCATTCATCTTTTCATTTCTGTTTTTCATCTCTTTTACTTTTATCCTAGTTAGGGATATGGTTTCCGGAGGTTCGTGGCTAGGTTTAAGAATTTGGGGGGAGAGGTTAAGTCTCCACATAAGCACTGACCTAGGATGATGAAAAATTAGTTCGTGATATTTCCTAGTTTTATTAAAATACATACAATACATTAGATTTATATACAAAGGCGATTTCACTGTTTATTGGTGTTGGTGGCGCTGATGGTCTTCCTTGGGTGGTGCTTCTGGTATTCTGGTATTGTTGTTTCTGAAGAGAAAAGAAAATAAATTTGAGGCTCTCGGGAGAGAGCCACATTAGTGTGTTTCCTACAACGGATTGGATTTTATAAAAAAATCGTGTTTGTTCCACATCACCGGGTTACGGCTAGGGATTCTTATATCTAATTGATTTTAATTACTAACGGTTAGGCATAGGATTTGATATATGGTTTGTTTTGGGTCAGGGTGGAGACTGGTCTTATTTAATCTAATTTACTGTGCACTAGGATGTCGTTCAGATTTTTATTTTTAGAATATGCAATTATAAGTTTCTGTGTGAATATTTTCGGGTGATTTTCTTGGAGATCAGCCTGTAGTGTTTTCTGATGAGTTTGGATGCTGTTGCGCTAAATGGAACTACAAAAGGGGCTATTGCGCTAGCCGTATGAATTGTCTGATCGGTGACCGTTAATTCTTTCCCTAAGTGCATTTTGAGTCTCCCCTACGTATTGCTTGTCACATTGTCTGCATGAAATTAGATAAATTATGTTTGAACTACTGCATGAAAGTTGGTCTAAATATTGGGAATTGTGTGCCAGATGTTTTGTTATGGAAATGGTCGGATATGTTTAATATTTTGCATGTTTGACATCTTGGATGGCCACAAGTTTCGGTTTTTACTGCTGATTGCATATTATTTGTTTCTTTGGCGGCAAGTTCAGCTAGAGTGTTGTTTTTTATACATTGTAGATAGCGTTTGGGGTATCCCCTTCCTCTTAGTTAGCGTCGAATAGGCATACTTATACAATTAACAGAGGATGGGTAGGAAAGTTTGGTGGACAAGATTGTGAAATCCATCAAGATACTTAGGCTAGGTTGGTTTACAGTGTCGCATTTTTGTTTGTAAATCGTAAGTAATTTGAATTTGTCAAATTTACTAACTAGAAATACCCGAAGACTGACGTTACGAACTACCGACAATAACCTTAACCATAAACAAATGCATTACATAAACTTGGTAAGGTTGCTCATTCGTCTCTCGCAGACGTCTGTCTGGCTCTGCCGTCTGTAACCCGAAATGATTCGGGCATACCGGGTTCTGCCCCCCACCCCTGACAGTCATCGAGCCCGTACGCCGATGGTTTGATGTCCTACGGTTCTGAACCATTCTGGATGATGAAGATGGACAAACGCCATACTGTGGGCTTTGACATTTTCCACGGATAGAGTCGTTTACGCCTACATTTCCCACGGATAGAGGCGTTTACGCCTACATTTTCCATGGATAGAGGCGGTTACGCCTGCATTTTCCTCGAATTCCAACTGTGAAGGGTTGTTTTACGCACACGTCAACACGTATACACAGACAAAACTCTACATTAAGTCCCTGGAAAGGGGCAACCACGATGGAAATTTCTGAAGAACTTTCTCAGGCAACACCAGGACCGAACCGGGTTAATGAGTCAATAGCCTATATTGCTACAATAAAATACCACTTCACAATAATCAAACTCTTCAATATCTAAATCAATATTAAGGACAGCTACTCTTTTTTTTAGAACGATACCCAACAAAGATTTTCTTTATTTAATTATCCCGTAGTTACATTACCATCATCATTAAAATTGCAGTTACATGTACCACCTATGTATCATGCGTTTTAGCTGTGTGCCACATTCTAACGGCGTTTTCACATTTGTTTTTATAAAGTTAAATTTCGCCTTTGTGAAAGCTGCCAATAAAACTACCCTAATATTTAAAAACTACGTCATTTATATATGTTATTTTGTCTTCCGCCGAATTTCTTCGTTCATTTGATGTGATATTTAAAACTTCACAATGCGATTGATACCACGGTGTCACGTAACCTTTATAGTATTTCACCCACGAAAACACTAAAGCTTTGTTTTTCACATTTAGGTCCTTTATGGCCAGATAAACATCGTAAATGTGACTATTTAGTTTTGAAATAATATTTTTGCTGTACAAGCCATCAACAGGTACTTGCAGTTTTCTGTGAGCAACGCCTTCGTCGTTTATTAACCCACATTTTAATGTCGAGGTTGGTTGATCTAAAAACAACAATAAATCACGAAGAGTTTCTACTGGATTTGTCTTCAGGCCGTCGTAAAACACCAAGTGTAATGGTCCAGGGAACTTCAACCAAGATTCTACAAAACGAATCCATATTCTAATCAGATTTGAGATGTTCTTTGGCCACGCTGTAAAATACAAGAAATATAATAAAATTCGCAAACTGTCCCCACAATTAGCTGTATAGCCATATTAGTGGCGGGCCTCGAGCACAATCCATGAATATGCTTACATCAGAGACGGAGTTGGGATCGGATGCTCTTGGGCTTGACAACGTGAAGGTCTCCACTATAGGTGCCCATCACACCGCGGATTTGGGAAAGCATTTGAAAAACTAAGTGCAAATGGTGCTTTCTAGAGTGTAACTTCGGATGGGACGAAAAACCGAGGTCCCGTGTACATATTGGCAGTTGGAATTCAATGTAAGAGTAGGTCGTAGCGCCGCTGTCCGGGCACAATTTTCCTATATAACACTGTATGACCTACTTCATTAGCCCCGTCGGAGCAGAACAGTAGGACGTTAAACCTCACTTCATTTCATTTCATTTCTAGAGAATAACCTAAGAACGCAACCTACCAGAGACTACTTTGCTTATCAATTTATCAAAAACTACGTAAATTCAAGACTAAATAACCCCTCCCCCTCCTCAACCAACTCTACATGGGAACATTAACCTCTTTAATGGGTCCTCCGATACCACTCGCTTCTTGTGGGTCCAACCCCTGCTTAATCACATCTCACCTTTTTCCGAAGCTCACATGTTTTTATAGATAATATTTTCGTATTCGAGAAGAAATGCGTCATCGTGATCTGGCAGATAAAGAGGGTCAAGGAGAGGCCTGCACTTAATTTCTTCCGATTCCTTGACTTCAAAATCAAACATAAGATACAAACTTCTCTCAAAATATTGTCCACATATACCCTTCTAAAAATCATAGCACAAAAAATGAGAAATAGTTTCCGAAAAACTAAAACTCACACCCCGTGTGGAAGCTTTTAATCTTTACCATTATGAAAGATCATGTATATATTTTCCTACCCGAACAGAATTTTTGTGGAGAAACAGTGGCCGTGTGGTTATCTGTTAGAGCAAGCTGAAACCATGATAAAATGGCATCGTATGGATTTCTTAAAAGAAGAATAGCTTTCTTGTAGTGCCCATCTATTCCTCTTTGATCATCATATCTGTGGTGAGTCTTGACAACAAGGACCGATCCGCCGGTAATTCCTTCTCCTAGATATCCATTGTCTATCATAAATTTCTCATCGTCCACAGAACCCGTGTAAATACCTGCAATGAAATTAATCTCGTATTCATTTCCTGCATGTAAGACTGTCAATCAAAGTGTGTCTAAGTATTCTGATTGGACAAACAACTGTGGCAGGTCGTTAAAAATGGTGCGCAAATCGAAGACTATAGATAATTGGTACGAAAAATGGTTACGATGGGATAAATATTAATGGAGATATTTCAAAATGAAAACTACTTGCACTATGAAGTATATGTAACCATATTGAATGAATCAATTTTGAATGCAGGGGTAATTAGATGAGTCTGTAAACCACATCTCCATTATATTGGTTCTCGTTGGTGATTAATAGGCCTCGCCCATACGCCTTTCCGATTGGCCTGTTATATTGATGTTGCTTTGGCCACGCCTTGGCTATGTATTATACCATGATATCTAATTGACAATGTTAGGGTGGCCCATGTACTCACAGAAATACAGTCCACCGCTGATAGTTCGAGACTACCACTGAAGCGTGCACATTCGCCGTGCCGAGACCAACTTTCTGACAGTATGATACTATAAATAGCCATGGCACATGCAATTCTCTACAAATTTATCAACTATTACAGCCGTAAAAAATTTATTGTTGACGATTTTGAATAGCAGTAAAATTAAGCTTCTTGGTTATTACAGCAGATTTAGAAATTACGTTCGTTTCATTTTTTAAATCGCTTTATCATTAACTGTACCGTTAAGAGCGGCATCTTTTGGTTTAGTACAAATAATATCTCTGAAACACTCAGGTTAGGCAAGAACATGATACTAGCAGTAGTTTCATTTTACTTTTACAAGCTTCTTAAAACGATTGTTGAGCTACCTAACGTGCTTATTTCTAAATTCAATTTCTTGTTCTAGCTTTCTGTTATGTTTCGTAAAAAAGTAGTCTTGATTATCCCGACCTGTCAATCAGACGTAGAATGGTCGATAGACTGGTTAAGCGAGACTAATTTCAAAACAAGGGCACGTAACCTATCTTTTACTCAAAAGTGTCTGGATGTTATGGACGACTCTTGGAACCAGTTTTCAGTCTATTATTTATACGTGATTAATGGCCATAGCTTATTAAGTACAACATGATCGTTTATTTAGTGACTATAATTGTGTGGAACTGATTTGAGGCTTGGCATATATATAAGTATTGTGGCGTAATTGTCGAGATATATGGAGATATTTATTTATGGTGGGTCACCCTATTACTAATTGTATTTTTGGATGAGTTGGGGTCAGTAGCGGATCTAGCAGCTGTGAATAGGGGAGAGGGCGGTTCCACAATCCCAATCCACAATGAATGTCCATAAAATACTGGCTATAACAATGTCTGAGCGCCCAGGTAGAACATAGATCGTATTGCTTATATAGTTGTTCGGCGATCTTATATCGCCTAAAAGCAGTTTTATTCAAGTTTACATAAACTTCATGTCATATTATCATTGTTATTGATTTTTGTCAACCTCAGAGAAGTGACTATATAACACTGAGCAACCTGAAGGCGAGGGTGGGGTGGTCTGGGGGATGGAAGAATGACGATATAATGGAATCGAGCAGACAGCTACGTATAATATTTATGTAACTGAGGTTTCAGATAATATGTAACTTGGGACTGGGTCTGAGGGGACTTTGTCTCACGGGGGCGCTTACTTGTTGTCGTGCTTCCGCCCCAATCCGCGCCTGGTTAGGATCGACAGTACTACACTGTATATGTTAATACCGCTAACAAATTTCCGCTAAAGTTTTTGTACTTACCACGGCCGATTGGGTGATCTAGCCCAAGAAGTAAGATCGCCCGCAGTTAGGTCTAAATATTAAGGTCGCCTGCAGATTTCGTCAAGGTCACGCGATAAGCTTACCCCTAGCCCTAAATCTCGTCAACAATAACGTGACCTAACCTTAATTACATCTCGTGACCTTGACGAAAGGTGCAGGTGGTCTTAATATTTAGACCTGATGACCGTCCGTCCAACCTCGTGAGTTTTCCCAGGGTCCTCCCACAGCTAAAGACCTAAAGCTAATTAATGAACCATATGATAGTCCCGAATTGACCTGATGACCGTCCGTCCAACCTCGTGAGTTTTCCCAAGGTCCTCCCACAGCTAAAGACCTAAAGCTAATTAATGAACTATATGATAGTCCCGAATTGACCAAATTTGTGTTACCCCCCTCTGCCCTCATTCTTCCTCTCTTTGCACTTACCCGTTGCTTGTTGCAATCTGTGACGCAACCAAGAATTCCCCGATCCAGGAAAACTGGCTAAAGCTGTCACTGTTAATGATAAGTTACTAAATCTGAGCTTCAATGGACACACCCTCTGATTGTTAACATGTACGAACAGTTTTTCATCTTTAGGTCTATGATTGAGTTTTAAAATTCCAGTCAATAACAATAATAAACAGATGATGAGCCAAATAAATCTGTTGTGGTACGTCCCTCGTCGACCCATCGTAAGACATTTTACAGATTACGTGTTAAATATCAAGACATGTTGTATATTAATGCTCAGTTCAACAACAAATTGACTATGAATAATTTCTATACCCTCTATTTGTATTGAATCTATTGGCGATACATTCCTTTACAATTTGAACCAAGGGCGGATCCTTTATGTAGCACTTTGACTGCCACCTTACCAGTTACTATTATCTATTTTAACTCGTCAATGCGCTCACAGTTATATGTTTTTTGCTGCACCCAAATTAACGTGTATATACCTTTGAGATTAACTGGAGCGTGAGCTTTTAATAAAAAGAAATATTTACTCAATGCATATATATACTAAAGAAGTCTTGACGATTTGTAATTAAAGGAGGCACGTCTATAACCCATTATATCCACAGTCTTCGACATTGCAAACACGACTTCTTAAATCAACATTAATGTTTTTATCTTACCGTGAATAGATGGGCTTCTGGTATCCAATATTTAAGACAAAATTGAAAATTGGCACACGACTCGCGTGCCAGAAGGCTTTCGAGCGTCATTTGTTTTATATACATTCATATTACATTATTAAATGCGTTGCGACCCATTTTTGTCCATTTCTAAGCACCAAAGAATATAGATTTAGCTCCTTTAACTACAACTGTATTCCATAGAATTGTGTCCTGTGAATTTTTAGTTTAAAGATGCATTATGCACGAGCTAAATCTGCCTATTGCAGGCCTTTCTTTAGGCCTGAAATGTTATATAAACTATTAATTAGACAATAATTAACTTATCCGGACCATAATCAACTCTCGATGCCATTGTTAGTCTAGGATATTTAGTGGATTTGAATACATTTTGTGATGGATAAATTAACGTAAAAATGGATAATCGAGACTTTGTTTATTATTATACCAACATTAGTAATGAGGATCGAGGCTAGCCCAAAATTGAATCGCTAATATCTCGGTTCAGAGTAAAGTAATCTTATTGAAATTTTTAGCATATTTTGTTTTCATTATCTATTTGTTAACTATTATTGCGAAAAGGATCAACTCTTTGTCTAACCTTTCATTATAGCACACTGTATGGTGTATGCCCATCTTCATTAGCCCTGTTCCGAGCAGAACAGTAGGACGTTAAACCTCATCTCATTTCATTTCATTTCGTTTCCTTTCATTTCTTTAAGAGTGCGGAGGGGCTGACAAGGAAAGCTGTCTAGTCGTTCGGATGGGACGAAAAACCGAGGTCCCGTGTACACATTGGCGTGCACGTAAAAGATCCCTTGGCAGTTGGAATTCGATATAAGAGTAGGCCGTAGTGCCGCTGTCCGGGCAAAATTTCCCTCATAGCCCGTCTTCATTAGCCCAGGTTAGGAGCAGAACAGTAGGACGTTAAACTCCATTTCATTTCATTTCATTTCATTTCTTTAAGAGTGTACTAGGCAGCTGTGAGATATTGCCTGTATGGTACCTCTAATATTTGCCTCTATCCGTTCTGAGATAGCAGGGGACTATTTGAGCTCGATTGTTCGACCCCCTCAGCCTGTCCGTCTGATCCACCTTTCGTAAAACAATGACCCTGCATAAAACTGATATACCGAATCATATCGCACCCCTCTCCTGTCCCTTCTCGTCCCAATCTGATTAAGACACAGATCCTATTTCTTTTCGTTTTTTATAGGATAAGGAAGAGTTGTTATATAACCCGCGTTCTGGATGATGTGAGGGATTAGCCAATGAAACGGTCTGTTATGGCAAGTTTTTGGCGTGAGGTGTACCGAACTGTGGGTAAACCGCCAGAAACAGCAGCACTGATTATTTAATCAAATGTCTGACGTCATGGGGTCAAAATCGCTCGTATGACCTCTGACGCCACCTTCCACTACAACCGGTCAGATCTTCATGTAGTGTAGGCCATCGAAAGTTTAAAAAAAACAAAGGAAATTTAGATCTGTATTTGGACCAGATTGTTCCCGTCCCGTACCGTCCCATCCGTATCCTTCCCTATTGTGTCATATTAGAGACTTTTGGCAAGTGCAATTTCCTGGTCCGTATCGCGTATCCGTATGGATTTTGCGTGTGACGTCATCAATGTCTGTGTATTTCTCATACGTGATACAGCACACGGATACGGCAGCACGTATGGAACGGCTTTCATACGGAAATGGTCCGTATAACACTGTCGTCTTTTTACCGTCTTTTTTGCTACTTTTTGACGCTGAAATGTTGCATCATATCGTTTTTATGAATCTATGTGTATCCTAGAACACGAAGGTGTATATTTGATGTGATTTTAACAGTGATAACGACTGGAATTTAATCATTATTTTTGATGGGTTTTTCTCGGAATTTATATATTTTTCCCGCCTGTATGCATACTGGTTGATCTACGGGCTAAACTTTCTGAAATGATACATTAGTGAAACCAAAAATTGCTAAAATCTGCCAAAACTCTAAAACTACATTGACGCAACGTATCACGTATACGATACGGATACGGGATACGGATGGGAAAAATCCGCTTGCCAAAAGTCTCTATTGTGTCGTACCATATCGTCTTATTGCGTACCATATCACGCCGCTGTGTTTAATTTGAGTAAGTATAACTGTATATATGTTATATATTAAACATGTACATCTACAAAATCAATACTAATACCAGTTCTTTTATTGATTATACTTATAGATCTACGTATACCAATCGACTCGCACTCAACAAACCTTTCATATTATTAAAATACGCTGAAACTAATACAAGTAATAGAAGTATGTTTGTCACTTTATTGAGTTGGGACAGATTTAGATCTCCATATATGACACTTCAAAACTTTGAGAAAATCTACAAACTTTACAAACAGTGGCAAATCGACAGTTTGGGACACAGAAGCAATCAGAAACCGGGGTTATCTTTTGCAATGCGGCCGTACAATCACAAGCCATCCCCAACCCCCTACCCGCCCCACCCCCCTCTCCGAATTAACACAAAACCCTATTCTCATCTAATGCAACAGGAACTTAATTACAAATCCCTAATAGTAGATTCGACTGTAATGTAATAAAATGTCATGGCCCGATAATGTAATAAGATGGCCTTGGCCATAAGAAATATCTAAATACGTATTTAGAGGACGTATAGGTCTATTTTTTAACATTAAAATAGACAAAAATGGACCTAAAAGCACATAGCCAAGTTATATAAATGTAAATAAAGTGATTTACATTGTTTTTTAAGAATTTTTTTTTATTGAAATTTCTAATCCATTATGTTCGATGAGATACGCGAATTATCAAAATTGAACGTTCACTCTACACCTTTTTTTTATATTATTATTTTGTCGTGTATGAACTAGCCTTTTTGTAATCCCTTCCACATAGTCTTATGGGATATGTTTTCTTCATTCATTACGAATGCCACTCGAAAACATAGAATACACGACATGCTGTATTGAATATAAAGTGTTCACTGTGTCGTAAATATTGGATATTATTATCTCGTAAGATAACAAAATCGATATGGAAATGGACCAATATTGAATTCTAATTCTTGTTTTTTTATTTCGAATAAAAACTGGATACTTCTGGGTTAGATGTTTAGCTCCTTTAATGTATGGGGGATTGGATGGTCGAATGTTTAAAGCGTGCGCGTTGTATCATAAGGTCTGTCATTGAGTCAACCGGCGTGGTTTTGATTCCCTGGTTGTACGTGACAAGGACTAGGGTCGCCTGTCCAACCTCGTGGGTTTTCTCCGGGTCCTCCGTTTTTCTCCAACTGTTAAAGACCCCTACGCGCAAGCGAATTGTTGAAATAAAATTTAACACTATGTTAGTCCCGAAATGACCTAGTTTGTGTCGAGTGGACGTTAAACCCCATTTCTCTTTTCCCCCCTCCCCTTTTATATATGAGATACTGCTTTCAGTACTGGTAATTATTGCCTCTGGTAATGTAATTACAGACAGGATAACCAAAAACCAAGATATTGATATACCCGTAGATTGATTTGCGCTTCATTGTAATTATTGACCCAATGTCTATATTTATACACCAAGCAGGGACAATAACCAGGTACATAAAACACATATTCACACAAAAGACGTTGTGTATTGTTTCAAATCATAACCTTGAGGAAACTCCCAACGAAACGTCGCTTTAATTGTACAGTATTTGTATTCTATATTAACATATTGTGCTATATAATATATTTTAAAATGTGATACATCATAGGAAGAATGGAATACCGGTGATCATTGGATAGATGTATTTATCTAAATTATCTCGAATTATAATTATATCACATTTGTTTCGGGGATCGCGGTGGCTGAGTGGGTAAGACGCTTGAATGTAGCTTGTATTTCAAAGCAGTGTAAAATCAAACAATTTTAAATCTACATGTGTAATTATAATTTGATTGTTTAGCTGTAGGTTAGATTTTAGCAATCTGATTAAAACACAGATCCTATTTCGTTTCGTTTTTTTTATAGTTCAAAATTTCGTTTTACTCGTCTTTACTACACTAGAATCTGGAAGAGTTGTTATATTACAGGTAAGGAATTAGTCAATGAAAGGGTCAGTTACGGCGAATTCTTGACGTGCTATACACAGAACTGTGGGTAAACTACTAGAAACGTCAACACTGATTGATTAATCAATGTCTGACGTCATAGGGCCAAAAGCCGCTCGTACGACCCCTGACGCGACCTTCCATGCAATGTAGGCCATCGAAAGTATAAAAAAACGAAACGAAATAGAAATCTGTATTGGTCAATCTTTCACTATCGAATAATTATATAATATTGTAAGTCTGCTACATGACAGAATTAAATATGGCCGAATTGTGTTATTTGTGTTGAAAATGTCGGCATTATGGTATCGTCAACATTTTTTGTTACTTTTTAATGCAGAAATGAGAAATTGTGCTCAGTAAGGTGCAAACACCAATTGATAAAAAGATAATACGTGTATTTGTCTTTTGTCTATAAATGGTCCCGTCTATACCAATTAGACTCTGTTCATTGCCAGGCCTTCCACCCTCCTCCACTAACAAGGGTAAAATCATGCTTGAAAAAGTCAACTCTGTAACAATTCTAATATTTAGGAACCAAGGGTGGGGGGGGGCGGCAACATTCCCTTAGAAGATTAGGAGAGGCTGGATAGGTCGGTAGATCGTTGTAGTTGCTGGATCAAACGAGAGAGAGAAAGAGAGAGTTTAACGTCCACTCGACACAAACCAGGTCATTTTTTTATTTCAATAATTTGCTTGCGTGCAGGGGTCTTTAGCAGTGAGAGGAAACCGGGGGATTCGGAGAAAACCTACGAGGTCGGACAGGCGACCCTACTCCGTGTCACGTACAACCGGGGAATCGAAACCACGCCAGTTGACTAATTGACAGACGTTATGATACAGTGCGCACGTGCTAACCATTAGGCCCCCCCCCCCCCATAAAATTAAATATACAAAATTTGTTGAAACGATAACAGTCTAGCAAATCGATGATTTCATGTACATTAATTCCATTCTAATATGTAAGAGGATTCGTTCATTAGCCTAGTCAGGGAGAGAGAGAGAGAGAGAGAGAGAGAGAGAGAGATGGGGTTTAACGTCCACTCGACACAAACTAGGTCATTTCGGGACTAACATAAGGTTTTTTTTGGTTTTTTTGTTTAATTTTATTTCCATAATTCGCTTGCGCATAGGGGTCTTTAGCAGTGGGAGGAAACCGGGGGACCCGGGGAAAACCCACGAGGTTGGACAGGCGACCCTACTCCTTGCCACGTACAGCCGGGGATTCGACTCAATGACAGACTTTATGATACAGCGCGAGCACGCTAACCATTAGCCCCCCCCCCCTTGCTAGCCTAGTCAGTGCGGATCAGTAGGACGTGGACGTTATACCCGATTTCATTTCCAAAATGACAGCTCAGCCAGAACAGAAATTGTGGATCACTGCTCATAACGGGGAACGAGGTATCACTATTCATAACTGGGAATCAGGTATCACTAGTAACAACAAGGTACCAGCCATCACTGCTCATATCGGGAACCAGTTATCACTACTCATAACTGTCAACCAGATATCACTAGTAACAACAAGGCAACAGGTATCACTACCCATAACTGGCAATCAGGTATCATTCACTATCCATAACTGGCAATCGGGTATCACTAGTAACAACAAGGAACCAAGGGTCACTCACTACTGACAATATCATCGCGATTTTCCGACAAAGACAGCTGTCTAGTCGTTCGGATGGGATGAAAAAACGAGGTCCTGTGAAAACATTGGAGTGTACGTAAAAGATCTTTTGGCAGTTGGGGAAAAGGTATTATCACTGACAACTGGGAACCAGGTATCATCACTGACAACTGAAAACCAAGTATCACTGGCAACCAGGTATCACTAGTAACTAATGGGAACCAGCCATCACCAGTAACAACTGGGGACCAAGTATCACCAGTAACAACTGGGAACCAGTCATCAGCACTGACAACTGGGAACCAAGTATCACTAGTAACAACTGGGAACCATGTATCACCACTGACAGCTGGGAAGCAAGTATCACTAGTAACAACTGGGAACCAAATATCATTAGTAACAAATGGAAACCAAGTATCACTAGTAACAACTGGGAACCAGGTATCACGCACTGCTCATAGCCGGGAACCAGCCACCACTACTAACAACTGGGAACCAGGTATCACTACTCATAACTAGTAACCGGGTATCACTACTAACAACTGGAAGCCAGGTATCGTTCAGAAGTGTTATTGAAATCCTGTTGTCAATGCGTAGTCTATCAGTGTCAATGCAATTCTGTGAAAATATACCATCTTTTAGAAGAGTTAATAAGCACCGCGACTCCCTAAATCTTTAAGATTCTTCTCGGTCTATAGAGGAATTCGAATCCAAGACATTCTATAGTCGTAAAGGCCGTGTTAATAAATCTGACAAGGGAAAACCACGCTGGAAAATCCCGGACAACTTTGTCGTAAAATCAATTCTAAAACAAACATGCGTTACCGTCTCATCAATTATTTGACATATTTAAGTAAGTATTTTATAACAAACAATGCTTTTGAATTCCCGTTAATTGAATCAGCAGCAAATCAATATCTAAAGCACGCTTGGATTCAAATGGTAGGAGGTTTAACGTCCTTTTCTCCTCCATCCGTGCTAATGAAGACAAGGTACAAGGTATTTCTTTATGTCCAAAATGCATCTTTTTTTGATAAATATATGATACCTATCATTTTTAACCTAAGTTTGTTTTGTACAGTTATTGTGTTGTGATTTTTATATATCTATTATTAAAGTAGATCGTTTGATCTAGTAGCTACACCGATCTACCGGCCTGCCCAGCCTCTCCTACTCTTCCGAGGGAGTGTTGCCGTCCCCCCCCCCCCCGCGTTTCCTAAATATTATAATTGTTACAGAGCTGACTTTTTCAAGCGTGGTTTTCCCCTTGTTAGTGGAGGAGGGTGGAAGGCCTGTCAGTGAACAGCGTCTAGTTGCCCTGATGTAACGAAAAACGGCGGTTCCATGTACACGCTGGAGCGCACGTTAAAGAATCATTGACAGTAGGAATTCGCAATAAGAGTAAGCCGTAGCGCCGATGTCCGTGTTAAAGGTACCTCATAGCAAATTGTATGGACATTGCTCAATGTCCTGTTCTGTACCGGCTTGGCTAATGAAGAATGGCATACGCCATATGGTGTGCTATGAGGGGAAATTATGCCCGGACAGCGGCGCTAAGGCCTACTTTTATATCGAATTCCAACTGTCGAGGGATCTTTTACGGGCACGCCAATGTGTACACGGGAACTCGGAATTTCGTCCCACCCGAACGACTAGACAGCTGCCCTTGTCAAGGGGAAACCACGCCGGAAAAATCCCAATGAACTTTCTCGGTCAACACCGGGAGCGAACCCGCGACTTCCAGCCTAGCAAGCCAGCGTCTTACTCACTTAACCAGCGTGCAGAAAAGTAGGACGTTACACCCAATTCATTTCGTTTCAGAGCGCTGGTCAAAGCCACGTATACACGTAGTTTCTTTGAAGTCGGCAATTTAAGATCCGAATTAATCATGGTTATTCGAATATACCCCTTACTTCAATGGTTAAAGACGTATTTATAAGAAAGTATTTATAGACGTATTTTCAAGAAAGTATGGAAAATAGAGACACTGGATTCTCTGAAAAACACCCATGGAGAGCCCACAGAGCGCTTTGAATTTGTTGTTTGTGTTAAACGTGCAGCAAACTCTGTTTTTAAACGGCGAAAAAAGAATTTGGCACAGGATATTCATAATCCAAGAATTTACTTATGGTGAATGGACTTCCTTAGGGTAGTTTTAAGCAAACTTTTGACTGACAATTCAGTTTTTAGGTTAAATAAATCAACAAATCACACAGTTTTGTTCGTAGACAGACAACTTCAACTGGTTTGCTTTAATTTCAGCAATGATTCAACATATCTTACAAATGGCAACCCTGAGGACTTTATCCAGGAACAGAACATTAGCGATTGCTGGGCTGATTCTACTTATTTATTTTGTCTCTGGTGTTTATAAAACACATTTGAGAAACGTAACATATTCCAAAATCATTCAAAAACCTAAGAATTGTCCTAAGCTAGGATTTGCCAAAACACCGTTACCTGTGACAGCTCTGGCTAGCTACCCTGGTTCAGGTAATAGTTGGACAAGACATTTACTTCAAAAATCTACAGGTGTGTATTACACTGATTTTAATATTAAACCACACCTACAGGTGTGTATTACACTGATTTTAATATTAAACCACACCTACAGGTGTGTATTACATTGATTTTAATATTAAACCACGCCTACAGGTGCGTATTACACTGATTTTGATATTAAACCACACCTACAGGTGTGTATTACACTGATTTTAATATTAAACCACTCATTTTAATACTCATTCGTCCCAGGTGTTTTACCCTTTCCTAATAATTGAACAAACCTGCAGTGTGTTATGAGGGAATTTTTGTCATATGGAAATTCTTAATGGAAAAGATAAACAAATATAAGTTTTTAAATATGTTTATTAATGTTTTCAAGAATTTGAATTAATTTAATATAAATATTCCATGCAAATATATTTGTTTAGACGGGAAGATAAACATAACGGAGCACCCAAAATAAAAAGATGACGTGCCTTTAGAAGGCGACACAGAGCTATATAAACTCATTTTCCTGAGTTTTAGTATGAAAAGAACACAGCGCGAAACAATATTTATGCGATATCAAAATCCGTGGTGACGTTAACCGGGATAGTCTGACATATTCGACCAGCTTCCGATCTGCTCTGTTGCAAATCTTGTTGAGTGACATACTGTGGTATAGTGTCCCGCGCCGTTGACAAGCGTAAACCACCTCAGAAACGTTTTAAAGTCTCTTGCTTAGCGAGCCAGCGCTTTACTCACTGAGCCTCCTCTGATATAAGCCGGAACCATTCATGATGCATTTCCAATGATCTTAAGGAACATTATGTTTACCTCTAAAATTCTTGGTGGACCGAGTGCTGAAATGACGTTCTATAACCTCTTCCCATCAATATATTACCACATATGCATGTTTCAGGTATATACACAGGGGGACTGTATAAAGATCCTAACATTGTCTAACATTTTTCAGGTATATATACCGGATCACGATTTAGAGAGAGATTTATGACCAAAAATGGTTATGTTGGAGAAGGTGTTACTAATGGGTCGGTTATAGTTATAAAAACTCATGGAACCAAAAAGGATAGGATAGCTTATCAACGTGCTGTTCTGTTAATGAGAAATCCATTTGAAGCCCAGTGGTCTTTGTTCAATCTGAAGATGTCAAAGAGTCACACGAATATAACGGATAAAAAACGTTACTGTACACGTAAGTATACACGTGGACTATATGTCAGAATCTAACAAAAAGTATTAGATATTATTTGTATCAGATGTTATTAATAAGAATAGAAGGGAGAGAGGGAGAGAGAGCGCGCGAGAGAGAGTTTAAAGTCCACTCGGCTCAAACTAGGTCATTTTGGGACTAAATTATGGTTCAATTTTAATTGAATAATTCGCTAACGCGTGGGGGTCTTTAGCAGTGGGAGGAAACCGGGGGACCCTAAAGACCCCTACGCGCAAGGGAATTATTGAAATAAAATTGAGCCATATGTTAGTCCCGATATGATTTAGTTGTGTGTCGAGCGGACGTTAAACCCCATCTCTCATGAATTATGAATAGTGTAAAAGCTAAAGTTCTCTGGTTATAAGTCCTAAATGAAATAATCTCTCTCTCTCTCCCTCTCTCTCTCTCTCTGTGGTAATCAATATATATTGATGGTCTTAATTACAGATGGATTATGTAAGAATTAGGTAACAAACTGATCGTCTGTGCTATAATAGTTCAAAAAAAAAAAAATTACAATTGAATATATTGAACATTTTAGTCAAAGTACTTTATTCTGGACGAAGGTTTGAGTGTTTGAAGTTTTGATAAAAATAGCATAGTCTCCATTGTCATTGCTATTATAATAAACTTAGTCTCGATTATACTTGTTATGGTTATATCATTAAATTGCACGTGGTTCTAATCCATTCAAACTCTAAGCCATCCGATGACCTAGAGAGTTGATTATATACCATTTAAAGCCAGAAAAAGAAAGGCATTAAGCAGATTTAGCTCTTACATGATACATCTTTAATATCATATCATAATCTTTATCAGGCACCCACATGTTCAGAGAAGGTTACATATTGTCTTTCAGATTATGATATACTCCATAGAACAGATCCGTGGAAGAAATTTTATATAAATTGGCTTCAATTTAAAGGAGATATGTTTGTTTTATTTTATGACGATTTACTACACAACAAAGAAAACAAATTAAGAGAACTTTTACCGTTTTTAGGATTTTCGACTAAAAATATAAATTGTGCTCTATATGATCCGGAAGGTATTGCACATCGCGTAGATAAATTTCCATTTAGATTCTATGATAAGGACTTTATTAACACCATGAACTCAAACATTGAAGAAGTGGCCAAAGAATTGAGGAAAAGGTCGCCAGTTATGGCCGATCATATTTTGACTTGGAGAAAATCATCGAGTGAGGCAATGGAAAAATATCAATTAGATGAATTCTGTAAAGAATATGCGAAGGAGAGGGCCAAAATCCTGAACTTGAAGACAAAGGCACATCATAAAATTGTGGAGAAAAAACGTAACTGAACAGAACATTTCATTATGTAGCAAGGTATTAGTTCAACCGTTCATAAAAACCGCGCTTGTTTATATTGGGTGAGTTCGAGGCTTTTATGACTTGATTTAGTATTGAACCTAGGAGGGGGATGACTATTCTGTCTTATTCTATTGTTCATTTTATTATTTGTTTGTGTTATTTTATTCTAAAATAATGTTATTCTGTGATAAGGAGTATGTCAATACTCTAAAGTCAAACATCGAAGAAGTGGCCAACGAATTGAGGAAATTGTTGTGTTAATGGTGTTTTGAAAAATATTTAATAAGGTTTTCAAGAAGTTGATTTAATTTTATATAAATACTAGCAGGATACCCGGCTTCGCTCGGGGGTCATAACTCCGAAACCGGAAGTGGTAGACTAACGCCACCTGGCCTATGTTACTCCCCGGTCCGAGCTACCCCTATACCCCACATTTCAGACTCGGGGCAGACCTAGTGTAGCCGCCAACCCCGAACAGACCGGCTTCGCTCGGGGGTCATAACTCCGAAACCGGAAGTTGTAGACTAACGCCACCTGGCCTATGTTACTCCTCGGTCCGAGCTACCCCTATACCCCAAATTTCAGACTCGGGGTAGACCTAGTGTAGCCGCCAACCCCGAACAGACAGACTTCGCTCGGGGGTCATTACTCCGAAACCGGAAGTGGTAGACTAACGCCACCTGGCCTATGTTACTCCCTGGTCCGAGCTACCCCTATACCCCAAATTTCAGACTCGGGACAGACCTAGTGTAGCAGCCAACCCCGAACAGACCGGCTTCGCTCGGGGGTCATAACTCCGAAACCGCAAGTGGTAGACTAACGCCACCTGGCCTATGTTACTCCTCGGTCCGAGCTACCCCTATACCCCAAATTTCAGACTCGGGGTAGACCTAGTGTAGCCGCCAACCCCGAACAGACAGACTTCGCTCGGGGGTCATTACTCCGAAACCGGAAGTGGTAGACTAACGCCACCTGGCCTATGTTACTCCCTGGTCCGAGCTACCCCTATACCCCAAATTTCAGACTCGGGACAGACCTAGTGTAGCAGCCAACCCCGAACAGACCGGCTTCGCTCGGGGGTCATAACTCCGAAACCGCAAGTGGTAGACTAACGCCACCCAGCCTATGTTACTCCCCGGTCCGAGCTACCCCTATACCTGAAATTTCAGACTCGGGGAAGATGTAGCCGCCAACCCCGAACAGACTTCGCTCGGGGGTCATAACTCCCAAACCGGAAGTGGTAGACTAACGCCACCTGGCCTATGTTACTCCCGGGTCCGAGTTACCCCTATACCCCAAATTTCAGACTCGGGGCAGACCTAGTGTAGCCGCCAACCCCGAACAGATCGCTTCGCTCGGGGGTCATAACTCCATAACCGGAAGTGGTAGAGTAACGCCACCTGGCCTATGTTACTCACCGGTCCGAGCTACCCCCATACCCCAAATTTCAGACTCGGGGCAGACCTAGTGTAGCCGCCAACCCCGAACAGACAGACAGACAGACAGACAAACGACAGTCACAAATATTAGTATAGATGTCATACAAATGTTTTTCTTTAGACGGGTAGATAAAGTGAAAGATCCACAAATAAGGAGCGATAGCCTCCAAAATATAAAGATGACGTGTAAACACATTAAGAAGAACGCGATTTTCCTGAGTTTGTCTGGAAAAAACCCCCCACAACTGAAAACAATATTTATGCGATATCAAAATCCGTGGTGAAGTCCAGCTAACAGTGCTGAGTGCTGATATTACTACTGCAGGATAGTGGCCCACGCCGCTGACGAGGGTAAACCTCGTCGGAATATTCCGAGGAACTAACTCGGCCAATACCCAGGAGCGAACAGGAGACCGCCTGGTTAGCGAAACAATGACTTACTCATCGAATCTACTACTCGGCTCCCCACAGGTTATACCTGCTTTGATCTATAAGCAGGGTCCATTGATGATGCATTTCCAGTGATTTTATGGAACATAGTGTTTACTTGTAAAGTTCTTGGTGGTCCGAGTGCTGAAATGAACCAATCCCGTTCTATAACCTCTTCCCATCAATATATACTCTTCAAAAGAAGTAGGGGGATATTCAGAAACAATACAAAACTGCGGAAATGCACTGCTGTTACTATTAGAGGTAACCAGTGTATGTTAATAACAGGCCAATTGCCTACACATGAACATAAACAGTTCATATGGGTGGCTTATCTGACGGCCCAATTTCATTAGCAAAGAGATACACTGTCAAAAGTGAAAATGGACGTTTTTGATTTCTGTATTAATAATGAGTATTTGCTTCAATCCTCAGAAATTCGGCAATTCGTCGTGGCATGCTCCTAATCAACCGTCCAATCACGATTTGGGGCAATCTGACCCACTCCTCTTGCAGTGCCACGGCCAATTCTTGCAGTGTTGTCGGTTGACGTTGACGTCGACGAACACGTCTCCCGATCATGTCCCAGACATGCTCTATAGGGGAAAGGTATATGGACAATATTGTGACGCTGGAGATAGTCATGCACGACACGGGCGCGGTAGGCACGGGCATTATCATCTTGAAAAACGTCGACCTGCACGTTGAGCAAAGGGAAGAACTATCGGTGCCAGGAAGTGGTCACGGTAGGACACACCAGTGACCCTTCCTTGAACAATATGCAAGCCCGTTCTCCCAGCCATGGCGATTCCTCCCCACACCATAACAGACCTACGCCCGAAAGGCCTCCAAACGCGAGCACGCCTATCGGTGAAATCCAGAGTAAATCTAGACTCGGATCTGAGAACATGGAGGCACAACACGCGGTCGTCGCGCATGCAAATGGCCTGCATGTAGCCGATTTCTAATCGTTTGGGGCGTAACTCGAATTCCTGTAACTTGGTACAAGTTTACAGAATGCTGATTGGCCGTTTGTCCTCGATTTCACAGTACCTGTGTACGAATGTATCGATCCTGGGCTTGTGTAGTGGCTCTAGGACGACCTGAACGAAGTCTATCATCAACATTGTGTGTTTGTTGGTACCGGTTCCACAGTCTGCTGATCACATACTGTGACACATTAAGCATGTTGGCTATTGCTCGTGTGTAGAACCCATTTGAAGCATGCCAATAGCACGTAGACGTTCATCATGTTGAAGACGTCCCATTGCAAATCAAACGTAACATACTAAAGCAAGGATACGCTAAACAGTAAATCTTATGCAAGAACCGATAGGAAAGTAAACATGGATAGGATAAACCAGCACGCGGCGGTTTTCATCAACCCTTCCTTAAAGTGTCAAATTTGACAATGAACCCCTCCCACGGGTAAGGCGTCAATGCATGTCGCACGCGCAGCTCAGTGGTTCTGTTGGGGCGATAAGTTCTTCATCTGTGAACATACTCTCAAAACATGTCAAGTGTCGATGACTATTTATCATATTACAACCTGCATAGGTATTTACATTTCAATATCCCCTACATTTTTTGAAGAGTAATATTACCATATATGTTTCAGGTATGGGGGGTTGGATGGCTGAATGGTTAGCGTGCGCGCGCTGTATCATAAAAAACTGTCATTGAGTCGACTGGCGTCGTTTCGAATCCCCGGTTGTACGTGACAAGGAGTAGGGTCGCCTGTCCAACCTCGTGGGTTTCCTCCGGGTCCTCCGGTTTCCTCCCACTGCTAAAGACCCCTACGCGCAAGCGAATTATTGAAATAAAATTAAACCATATGTTAGTCCCGAAATGACCTAGTTTGTGTCGAGTGGACATTAAACCCCATTTCTCTCTCTCTCTCTGTTTTAGGTATGTATACATTGGGGCTGTATAAAGATTCTAACATTGTCTATCATTTTCAGGTATATATACCGGAGCAATATATAGAGATCCGTTTATTATCAAAAATGGTTATGTTGGGGAAGGTGTTACTAATGGGTCGGTTATAGTTATAAAAACTCATGGAACCAAAAGGGATAGGGTAGCTTATGAACGTGCTGTTCTGTTAATGAGAAATCCATTTGAAGCTCAATGGTCTTATTTTAATTTTGTGACAGTCAAGAGTCACACGAATACAACGGATAAAAAACGTTACTGCACACGTAAGTATACATGTGGATTATAATATGTCAGAATCTAACAAAAGGAATTAGATATTATTTTTACCAGACTTAATGGTTAAATTATTAAATGGCGAGAGGGTTCTAATCCATTCAAAACCAAGCCACCCGATGGCCTGGAAAGTTGATTATATAACTTTTGAAGCCAGAAAATTTATATAACCTGCAAAAGGCAGATTTAGCTCTATATCGGACACCTATATGTTCAGAGCGGGTGGTATTTTCTTTTTCAGATTATAGAAAACACCAAGGAACAGACCAGTGGAAGACATGTTATATTGATTGGCTTCAATTTAAAGGAGATTTGCTTTTTTTGTTATATGATGAATTATTACAGAACAAAGAAAACAAATTAAGGGAACTTTTACCGTTTTTAGGATTTTCGACTAAAGAAATTTCCATTTACATTCTATGATAAGGACTTTATCAACACCACGAACTCAACCATCGAAGAAGTGGACATAGAATTGAAGAAAAGGTCACCAGTTATGGCGGATCATGTTTTAACTTGGAGAAAGTCACCGAGTGAAGCAACAGAAAAATATCAATTAGATGAATTCTGTAATGAATATGCGAAAGAGAGGGCCAAAATGTTGAAAGGGGCAGAGCGTCAGAAAATAGTGAAGGAAACGAATCGCGATCGACACAAATCAAATTGAACAGAATATTGTCGATATATAACTGTATAATTGAGTGTATATTCGCTTCTCGGTCATTCAATTTAATAGTCTACAGGTCAGAATTTCGAGATTTTAGAAATGTTAAAACATGCAGAAATCGCTCACGTAGTTAAAAGGAAAAAACCCTATTGGAATTCCCGTCTTCATTAGCCCAGTTAAGGAGCAGAACAGTAGGACGTTAAACCCCATTTCATTTTATTTCCTATGTTTTGTCCTGGTCGTTTATTGTATTTAATTTTGTCCATCATTTTTGTTCATTTTCATTTTTCATTAAAAACCGTCTCTATTGCATTAACAATGTTTTCGGCAAAGGGAATATAACTCCAGAACCGAATGCCGCGAAGCGCTGAATATCGAATATGGCTCACCTTGTCACCATCCCAATGCTTCTCTTAAAATGTGAGGAAAACCCGGTGATATTGTCAGTAAATGCATAACATAGTCACTTCTGTGTATTGTGGGTTTTATACATTGTGATTACATGCAAACGTCAAGGGGATTAGTTATCGCTTTTATCAGATGGTATTATTTAAAATGGCTTCACGTATGATAGTTAATTTTACACTTTCAAAGCTAGAAAGTGTTAATGTGCTTATGGCTTATGATGAATTATGATAATGTCGGTTCAAGCGTTTGTAGATTTTCCTCATAATGAGAGGTTTTATTAATCTTTATTTCGATTATTTGCATTCGGAAATTTTTTTTTTCCACTTTAAGTTAAATTATGTATTGTAAACAACCAATCTGACTAAAACACAGATCCTATTTCGCTTCGAATTTTATAGTTCAAATTTTCGTTTTACTTGTCTTTACTACATTAGGATCTGGAAGAGTTGTTATATAACCCGCGTTCCGGATGGTGTGAGTGTTTGGCATGAGGTGCACGGAACTGTGGGTATCCCACTAGAAACCTCAAATATAGATCTGTATTTTAATCAGCTTGATAAACAACAATAAATATATTATAAACAACTTGATGTATTTGAAAATAAATGTAATATAAAGAACATACTGTGTTCAAACATATAATATGTCATAAACAATAACTGTGTGGTTTATGTGATTAAGCAATAAATGTATTATAAACAATGTACGGATAAATGTACGGAGTATTATAAGCGGTTTCTATATGGTATATTTTTCGGACGCGGTTTCCCCGCGTCAGTGGTGCAGAACGGAGGGCATGACAAGGACAGATGTCTAGTAGAGTAGTTGGAATTTCATATATTATTATTATTATTATTATTACATGTATTCATATAGCGCTCTTTTCATGATAAACATGTTCAGATGCGCTTTACAATAAAAATAACATAATGGATAAAATCACAATATCAATATAGAATATAGATAGGGTTTTAAAAATATGTAGTTCGTGTAAAAATAGAAATATAGAAATCCACATTTAAATTAAAAAAACCCAGTAATATATAAAGTGTAAAAAGAGAATTATGTAAAAGCAAGAGTAAATAGGTGGGTTTTGAGTTTCGTTTTAAAAACAGGAAGTGAATTGCAACTGCGTATACTGTGTGGCAGTTTATTCCATAATTTTGGTGCACAAATGGAAAAAGCACGATTACCACAGGTTTGATTTTTTCTCCTTTAAAAGAAAATGATCTTGAGAAGAACGTAAAGTTCGGGATGGTGAATATAAAGTTAAAAGATTGGATAAGTAAGTTTGGGCAAGATCATTGAGACTTTTAAAAGTTAACAATACAATTTTATAGGTTATTCTAGATTGAACCGGGAGCCAGTGTAAATTATAAAGGATTGGGGTTATATGTTCTCTATAAGAAGCATCTGTAATAAGCCTAGCTGCAGAATTTTGTAATTTTTGTAGTTTATCGATATATTTAGCAGGGATACCATATAATAAATAGTTCATGTTATCAATGCGAGAAGTCACTAATGCATTAACAAGAGTTTTCACATAATCTGCAGACACATTCGGTTTCAGTTTTCCAATATTTCGCAAATTAAAGTATCCTAATTTATACACATGATTTATACGACTTTCCATTGACAGGTGAGAATCAAAAATTACCCCAATGTTCCGAGCCGACTTAGAGGGACAGATGACACTATCGCCCACTTTAATACTTAGGTTGTTATCCAATTTCTCTAAATTTTTGTTCGACCCAATAAGCAAATATTCTGTCTTATCGTCATTGAGTTTGAGAAAGTTTTGACTCATCCAGCAATTTATTTCTAATATGCACTGTTCCAAAATTGATTTTGAAATATGGAAGTGGTCATCCTGATGAGGTATAAAAGAAATGTAAAGTTGTGAATCGTCAGCTGTAGATGAAATGAAAGCCCATATTTCCTAACGATTACACAAAGGGGAGAAGTGTATAGACTGAATAAAATCGGTCCTAACACGGATCCCTGTGGGACACCACAATTTAAAGACATTTTAGATGATGATACACCATTAACTATAATAGTTTGATTACGACCCTTTATATAAGATTCTATGAGTTTCAGGGCATTAGTTTGGATTCCAAAGTCACATTCTAATCTTGACATGAGGATATCGTGATCAACGGCGTCGAATACTGCTGATAAATCCAGCAGGATCAACAGAATGCATTCACGTTTATCCAGACACATGGTAATGTCGTTGTGAACACGGAGTAGAGCTGTTTCCGTACTATGGAATTTTCTATATGCGCTCTGGTATTCTTCCATAAGATTATGCTCAGATATATTGGTCGTAATTTGATTGGCTATCACCCTCTCCAGAGTTTTTGATAGAAAGCTAAGGTTAGACACCGGCCGGTAATTTTTGTCCAAGTTCGGATCTTAGCCTGGTTTTTTGATCAATGGAAAAACAAGGACACTCTTGAACACATCAGGCACTGTATTCAGATAGACCTATATTTCAAGTTTCGTCAATATCGGATATAATTGAACGGTTTTTATAATTAAATGAAAACTATTACTTATACAGTAACAGTGTGATTGTTCGTACAATCAGGGGCCATAATCCAGGAAGTGACGGTCCTATATGCGCCAATATCGAAAGGAACTGATATCTTTCGGTTATAAGCATACATTGTTAATTTCATCAAAATCGGATAAAAATTATGACCCCTGGAATGTCCACATGCAACATTGGTATCATTATGCATATATTTGTCAAGTTCAGCATCACAGGATTAAACCACCATAGATTGTGTTTTAAGGAAGTTAGAAGAGAAATAAAATTTCACTTCATTGCTGAATAACTTTATTACATGTTAAATCGCATAAACACGTGTTACCACATTCATATATTCTTTGATATAATAATATCTATGTATGTAACACACATTACACCTTATCATTCAACTGAATCGTGAAACACCGGACAACGCGTTATCAAGGTACAGTCAATTTCTTTATTGCATTTTAAGGCACAATCACGCTTCTCGTTTCTAATGACGGAATGGAATCTAAAATTCAGCCCACTAAGAAAGTTCAAATGAACCCAAATTGACGGATGGTTAACCCATCCACGAAGAGTATTTATGTAAAATTGTCCAAGAATAATTACTGTTGTATTAGGGAACATTATAAGTATTTTTTGTTCTTTTCCTCGTATTTTTATTAATTAAAGCCATTTTAACTATACATTTAAACTATACATAAAGCTTTGAAATATATTAATCAGACTTAATTTTCAATACAAGCTTATAGATGAAGCAAAATATGGGATCGTAATATCCAATATTTAAGACACAGTGAGCATTTGTAATGAATAAAGAAACCCATATCATACAAGACATTGCTGATTCACAAACGACAAAATAATAATAAAAAATCTGTAGCGTGGCCTAAATCACTTTATATAAATTTATATACTCTTCAAAAAAAGTAAGGGATATTCAGAAACAATACAAAACTGAGGAAATGCACTGCTGTTTTTATTAGAGGTAACCAATGTATGTTAATAACAGGCCAATTGCCTACACATGAACATAAACAGTTCATATGGGCGGCTTATCTGACGGCCCCATTTTGCTCAATGAAATGAAATCAAATGGGGTTTAACGTCCTATTGTTCTGCTCCTAAACTGGGCTAACGAAGACGGGCATACGCCATACAGTGTGCTATGTAGTTCGATTGGGTTTGTTACATAATTCCCATCCGTCGGCTTTTCGGGTAGAAATCGTGGAATAAGCATTATTTTGAAGGTTTTGATTTTTAATGACAAAAAATCAATGTTGACATTTTGTTCTGAGTAGGTCTTCATAATTTGGGTGGCCATTATTTGAGGGTAGTCATTTTGCGATAATATTCCAACTTATTGTTTTTTATTTTTACCTTTTTTATGTCATCAGTAGTGTGTGGGGGGAGGGACTTTCTAGGTAGTGGGGGAGTTTCTCCAGTTTCGCTGGGGCAGTTTCTCTAGTTTCGCTGGGACAGTTTCTCCAGTTTCGTCCTGGGGCAGTTTCTCCAGTTTCGCTGGGGCAGTTTCTCCAGTTTCGCTTGGGCAGTTTCTCCAGTTTCGCTGGGGCAGTTTCTCCAGTTTCGTCCTGGGGCAGTTTCTCCAGTTTCGTCCTGGGGCAGTTTCTCCAGTTTCGTCTGGGGGGAGTTTCGTCAATTATCATTTTCTCACGCGTTAACGGTATACAGCTTGTACTTTTTTTTAAACAAGTACGTGAGTTTGACTAACCTCAATTAATATAAATCAATTAATATGCTAATTAACGTATTAATTAATACGTAAATGACTGCAATTATCTGGTCATTTTTGTATTTAAAAGCCATTTTCTTACATGTCAACAGCATACAGCTTGTAATTTTTTTTAATTACTTAGCATTAACCCTCCCCCCCCCCTAAAAAAATAGCCTTGAAGGAATATAGAGGTTATTGGCCTATCGTCCATGGCATTTTTTAGAATATCGGTCAAAAGTTCACCTACTCCCCCGAAAAACATCTGTTAAAATATCTGTTAAATACATAATGTAATATTAACCTGTTTTTTTAAAGAACTGACCACTTTTTTTTTCTTAAATATATTTCAAATGCTAAAATAAAAAACCTTTAAGTACGTTAGGGTTTAACTAACCTAAATTAATATGAAACAATTAATATGTTCATTAACATATTTGATTAATACGATAATGATTACAATTATCATTTTTTTTAAACCATTTTCTCCC
Source organism: Patella vulgata (assembly GCF_932274485.2). NCBI lineage: Eukaryota > Metazoa > Mollusca > Gastropoda > Patellidae > Patella > Patella vulgata. Next base: position 12,514,907 of record NC_065883.2, read on the forward strand.
GCGTTAACGGCATACAGCTTGTATTTTTAAAATAACGTAATACTTAATACTACAAATGACTGCAATTATTTGATTGGTTAAATCTGAGAATATTCAAGTTACAAAATATTAATCTAATACCCATTAGCCAGTATGTGGTGAATAGTTAAACGTCGTTTCATTTCTCTTATTTAAAACCCGATTTCGGTCTTGAAATTTAAAAAAAACTCAAATTGAAATCTGTCACCAGATCTGTAAATAATTTCATCAAATTAAAGTAAATCAAAATAAATTTGAAAAAAAAAAAATCAAAAAAAATATTGAAAGAAAAAAAATAATCAAAAGAAAAATTAATTATGGAAAAAAAAAAGATTGAGAAAAAAAAATTAATTAATGAAAAAAAAAATTGAATTATGAATAATTCATGAAAAAGAATTCATGAAAAAATAGTAACTAGATTATAGATAATTAGATTATAGATAATTAGATTATAGATAATTAGATTATAGATGATTAACTTAATTATAAATAATCAACTACGTAAATGAGGAAATAACAAAACTAAATGGACAAATAGAATTAACTATACAATGGACTGCAGGGATTTTAGGACATGTGATGGTCTTTGGGGCGGGGCGGGGCGACGACGGAAAAGACACGGGGGCGTGGCGACGCGAGGCATGGCGCGGTACAAATAAAACTGCTTATACATTGTCTTAATTTAGAAATTACATGAATGGAAGTTAGAAATTACATGAATGGAAGTTAGAAATTACATGAATGGAAGTAAGAAATTAGACGAGAGCATGTTAGAATTTTGAATCTAATATACCACCATACCCACTACTTTCAACCACGCTGTTACGAATTTTTTGTATATATAGGGAAGGTACTGAGCCTCGTCCAGCAGTTCCAGTCTAGCATCCTTAGAAGAAAGATCAAGAAACTAAAAAATATTCTTGATTGCTTGGTATTTGGTTGTTCTCTGCTTTGAAAGTGAATGAGGATGGAGTGAGCATGGCGCAGTCACTATAGGCGCGGCGAAAATGCGAAATATAGTCATGACCCCTGTGAATACTAATGCAGTGCCAAATTACAGTTGATATGTCGATAACATTATAAATAGGGTGAAAATAAAAAAAAATAAGTTGGAATATTATCGAAAATGGCTACCCTCAGATAATGGCCTCCCATACCAAGAAGACTAGCTACGAGAACGTACATTGAAGGTAATAGCATCATCTCTTATCTCGAAACACGGAGGGTTGAGAGATTAAGGTTTGTTATCTACAAGAAGACCTGCTCAGAAAAAATATCAACATTGTTTTTTTGTCATTAAACATCGAAACCATCAAAATAAAGCTTATTCCAAGATTTCTACCGGAAAAGCCAGCGGATTTACATTAAGGATCGGACTAGATGAGGGAAATTTTGCCCGGGCAGCGGCGCTATGGCGTACTTTTATATCGAATTCCAAAATCCAAGGGATCTTTTACGTGCACGCCAATGTGTACACGGGACCCCGGTTTATCGTCCGATCAGAACGACTAGACAACTGTCATTGTCAGGCCCTCCGTCCTGCATCACTGACACGGGGAAACCACGCTGGAGAAACTGGATGAACTTTCCCGGCCAATGCAGGGATCGAACACCCGACCTCCAGGCTAGCGAGTCAGTTTTTTACCCACTTAGCCACGTGATCTCCCCGCTCACAAAGAGATACACTGTCAAAAGTGAAAATTAACGTTTTTGATTTTTGTCTCAATAATGAGAAATGCTCCACCAATCCTAAGGCGTTCAGCAATTCGTCGTGGCATGCTCCTAATCAACCGTCCAATCAAGATTTGGGGCAATCTGACTCAATCCTCTTGCATTGCCACCGCCAATTCATGCAGTGTTGTCGGTTGACGTTGACGTCGACGAACACACTAAAGCAAAGATACGCTAAACAGTAAATCTTATTCAAGAACCTATAGGAAAGCAAACATGGATCGGATAAACCAGCACGCGGCATTTTTCATCAACCCTTGCTTGAAGTGTCAAATTTGACAATGAACCCCTCCCACGTATATGGTGCTATTGCATGTCGCACATGCAGCTCAGCGGTTCCGTTGGGGAGATAGAGAGAGAGAGAAATGGGGGTTAACGTCCACTCGACACAAACTAGGTCATTTCGTAGGGGTCTTTAGCAGTGGGAGGAAACCGGAGGACCCGGAGAAAACCCACGAGGCTGGACAACGTACAACCGGGGATTCGAAACCATGCCATTTGACTCAATGACAGGCCTTATGATACAGCACGCACGTGCTAACCATTCGGCCACCCAACCCCCCTGTTGGGGTGATAAGTTCTTCATCTGTGAGCATACTCTCAAAGCATGTCAAGTGTCCATGACTATTTATCATATCACAACCTGCATAGGTATTTGAAATCAATATCCCCTACTTTTTTTGAAGAGTATATTCTATTAAACATACATTACGCAAGAGCTAAATATTCCTATTGTAGGTCTTTCTTTAGGCCCGGAATGTTATCTAAATTATTAATTAAACATTAATTAACTTATTCTGACCATAATCAACTCTCGATGTCATCCCTAGCCGGCGATGCTTATTGGATTAGGTTCCGATTTGCTACTCGACTTCCACTCATGATTTTATCATGAAATAGATAATCGAGACTATGTTTTGTATCGTACCGACTTATTAATGATGGTCGAGGCTAGGCCGAAAATTCAATCGCTGAAATCACGGTACAGATCTGCGATCTCCCATTATCTAATATCCCATAATGTATCTTTGATATGTGCATTTAGGCCCATCATCGTCTGTTTTAAGATTCCAAATGATAGAGTCACACGCCCTTCAATCTTATCCTTTCTAGTGAATCCTCAAGCCTAAGCGTGGAATCTATCTATCTATCTATCTATCTTTCTTACGGAATCTTCTGTTATGGTCAACCGTTTTGCTTTAATTTCAGCAATTATTCAATATATCACACATATATGGCGGTTTTCAGAACATTAGCGATTACTGGGATAATTCTATTTATTTGCTGTATCTATGGTGTTTATAAACTACACCTGAGAAGCGTTGCGTCATATTCCAAAATGATTGAAAAACCTAAGAATTGCCCTAAGCTAGGATTTGCCAAAACACCGTTACCTGTGACAGCTCTGGCTAGCTACCCTGGTTCAGGTAACACCTGGACAAGACATTTACTTCAAAAATCTACAGGTGCGTATTTCACTGATTTTATACTCGTTAGCCCCTGCTGATTTGCCCTTTCCTAATTGAACAAACACACGGTGTATAATGAGTTAACTTTGCCATATGAAAATTCTTAATGGAAAAGATAAAAATTAATGGTGTTTTGAAACATATTTAATAGTGTTTTCAAGACGTTGATTTAATTTTATATCAATATGTCATACAAATGTTTTTCTTTAGAAGGGTAGAGAAAGTAAAAGATCCACATATCAGGAGCGATAGCGCCCAAAATATAAAGATGACGTGTAAACACATTAAGATGAACGCGATTTTCCTGAGTTTTAGTCTGAAAAAAAACCCACGCCAAACACAACGTGAAACAATATTTATGCGATATCAAAATCCGTGGTGAAGTCCATGCTAACAGACAACATGGAGACAAGAATTTGAGTGCTGATATTACTGCAGTCTGATTTTGAGCGTCAACCTGGGTATTCTTACATATTCAATTAGCTGCCAATCAGTTCAGTTGCAATCTGGTTGAGTGCCGTTCTGCAGGATAGTGGCCCGCGCCGCTGACGAGGGTAAACCTCGCCGGAATATTCCGAGGAACTAACTCGGCCAATACCCAGGAGCGAACAGGAGACCTCCTGGTTAGCGAAACAATGTCTTACTCACCGAGTCTACTACTCGTCTCCCCACAGGTTATACCTGCTTTGATCTATAAGCAGGGTCCATTGATGATGCATTTCCAGTGATCTTAAGGAACATTATGTTTATCTGTAAACTACCTTTCTATATATCACCATATATGTTTCAGGTATATACACAAGGGGACTGTATAAAGATTCTAACATTGTCTAACATTTTTCAGGTATATATACCGGAGCAATATATAGAGATCCGCGTATTACCAAATATGGTTATTTTGGGGAAGGCGTTACTAATGGATCGGTTATAGTTATAAAAACTCATATGCTTCTCCGGAAGCATAAGGTAGCTTATGAACGTGCTGTTCTGTTAATGAGAAATCCATTTGAAGCCTACTGGTCTTTCTTCAATCTCATTTTATCCACGAGTCAGACGGGTATATCTGACAAAAAAGGTTACTGTACACGTAAGTACACACGTAGACTATATGTTAGAATCTAACAAAGAGAATTATTTACCAGCAAATTAAAGATCTATGGCGATTGGGTATCCATCTTACAGGGCCTTAAATATACATTGTCACGAAAGTATTTATTGGGTAGTTATTTTCAATAAAAGTATGGCAAATTTAGCATATATGGAAAGTATAGACGCCCATTTTACTAGAAAAATACTGGATTACCCGAAAATCGCACAAAAAATGTCAGGATATCACGAAATGGCAACCCGACGGCTTATTGTATGCTAGCTTCACTGAGGGAGCGGTTGTTATTTCTTGATCGAATGGTTAGGCGGTTTTGGGAACACTGAGGGGTGTAAACGTGTAATAGACGGCGGAACAAAAGATTTGACGGAAAATAATTCAAGAATTTACTTAGGACTCAATATGTATGGTAAATGGACAGTAAGTAATGACAAATATATTCTGAAAAAAACCCGGACCCTCCCTCAATCAAATTAGGTGACAAACATGGCTTCAAAAACAATTTTTTTTATTGCCTGGGGTATCTCGAGAGAATACAAAGTTTTGAGAGGGATTTGAAGCCAATTTTTGATCAATTTATTAGTTTGAATATATTTTTAGTCGAAATATATCACCAAATCACACAATTTGTTACCGGGAAGGTATCTTTAAATGGAAAGACTATAAATTCTATTCTCTTTCATCCTTCTTTTCTGCTGGGGGGTTGGATGGCCGAATGGTTAGCACGTGCGCACGCTGTATCACACGGTCTGCCATTGAGTCAACTGGCGGGTTTCGATTCCCCGGCTGTACGTGTCAAGGAGTAGGGTCGCCTGTCCAACCTCGTGGGTTTTTTTCCGGGTCCTCCGGTTTCCTCCCACTGCTAAAGACCCCTACGCGCAAGCGAATTATTGAAATAAAAAATTGAACCATGTGTTAGTCCCGAAATGACCTAGTTTCTGTCGAGTGGACGTTAAACCCCATTTCTCTCTCTCTTTATTTTCTGCTGTAAGCGGAATAATGAAGACGTGCGTGCGCCACGTAGTGTGCTAGGAGGGATATTTCTTTCTCGGACAGCAATTGAATTCCAGTTGTATAGGGATGTTTTTCGTGCATGAACGTCAAGGAGTATACGAGACCGTGTTTTTCGTACTATTGGGAACGATTAGACGCTATTCCTTGTCAGACCTTCCAGGGGAAACCACGCTAGAAAACCGCAGACTTTCTCGACCAACATCGGGATCGAACCCCGGACCCCCCTGTTAGTAACTTGTTATCATTCTTCTATTAAAGCAACAAATGCTTCAGAGCATTTGGCTAAATATGATTTAGTAATAGGCGAGTGTTTACTGGCGTAAATCTTACGACCGGGTATAAATTTTTACGCGCTATTCCGAAATAACTTTTCAGAATGCGATATCTCGACAACTAATTAATTTATTAATCACAAATTTTCATATATCTCACCATTTACCTTTAGAATTTAAGCTAAAACAACTTATGGGCTGTATTTCTATTTAGCCCCCCCCCCCTCCCTCCCCCCACACACAGTCACACAAACACACACACACATACAAAAACACAGCCTACCTTAATGTATGACATTCTCAACCTCATCGACCCCTCCCTTTTATGTCTGGCAGATTTTTTTTTTATCATTTCTGTCTCTTTTATGTGCCTACTTAAAATATCATTTGCCCATGTGTTACATACATATATTATGTTGTTGAGAATTTATTATGGAATCGTAAAAATAATCACGGAGAATTATTAACTGGATGATTATAATATAACATGTGTGATGTAAGTAAGTTGTCGATTTTTGTAGAGACTCCAAGTGAGTGTGTCCTCTGAATTATATAAGATATATATATCCCAAAAAATACTAATATTTGGATGGAATAATCTATATTTAAATAACTTTTACATTAGTGCCAAGATCTTTCGGCATTACGGCGTCTTCAGGGCTAATATCACTAAATTTATAATGGTTAATTTGTTAGAATTATTGTTTTTTTGGGGGTAGGATTATATCTTCTAGCAGTAATGCGCTATTTATATGGGTTTAAATAACGACGGTGTTGCCATTCAGATTTTGAGATTAAAGTGACATTTCATTTACTGGTGGTTTTATTTCTTCTAACGCATTTTGATCCAGGCCAAAACATTAGTTTATAAACACTGAAAAATTGTAGATTGCCCAGTTTTGTGAGATGTGCTTAATAATTAATACAGTAAAGTGTCAATCCTTGCCAGAATATTATATTTTTTAATGATTACTAGACCAGTTTACCACCGATTACCACGATCATAGGCGTCATTCTCATACTTACAACTCATTTACACAGGAAATAATAACACAATTACCTCCCAATTACCTCCCTTGTTTTCTATTCTCCACCATGGAGTAGCTTTTTTCAACGTTTGAACATGAAGAGGAGAATGATATTTTTGCCAATTTCTCAGCTGGCAATAGTGAATTATAGGATTAATAGGATTATTCTTTGACATGGTAGGACTGTTTATGGATACCATCTATTTTCAGGCTTTATTTTAATAAATTTTAAAAATATGCAATTTCCGCTTTAACGGGCAATCATATATTATCTAATAATACTGACGTGATGTCTAACTAACTTAATTATTAGATGTGTGATACACCCTGCCATTACCATTGTCTTACAATATTCATGACGTTACTATGTATGACGTAAGCTTATTCGCTTTTTTTCACTAAAAAGCACACATTGAATTGTTAAAAAAATATTGATTTTAGACCCTGTTTTACCCATAAACAAAGCTGGTAGACAAAAACACGACGTTAAAACCATAAACTTCAGAAACTAACCGCAGCGAATTAATAAAGTATGTGGTAGCAGATGGGTTATTGCATAAAGAGACGGGTTATCGGGGGGAGAGAGAGAGAGAGAGAGAGAGAGAGGGGGGGGTTAAGTCCGTTCGACACAAATTACGCCATTTCGGGACTAACATAATGGTTCAATTTTATTTCGGGGGGGGGGGGGGGGTGGATGGCCGAATGGTTAGCACGCGCGCGCTGTATCATACGGTCTGTCATTGAGTCAACTGGCGGGGTCGCCTGTCCAACCTCGTGGGTTTTTTCCGGGTCCTCCGGTTTCCACCCACTGCTAAAGACCCCTTACGGGCAAGCGAATTATTGAAATAAAATTGAACCATGTGTTAGTCCCGAAACGACCTAGTTTGTGTCGAGTGGACGTTAAACCCAATCTCACTCTCTCTCTCTCTCTCTGTCTCTCTCTCTCTCTCTCTCTCTCTCTCTCTCACACAATTTTATTTCAATAATTCGCTTGCGCGTAAGGGCCTTTAGCAGTTGGCGGAAGCCAGGGGACCCGGAGAAAACCCGTGATATTAGACAGGCAGCCCTACTCTTTCTTTGTCAAGTACACGCGGGGAATCGAAACCACACCACTTGACTCAATGACTGACCTTATGATTCAACGCGCACGCGCTGAACATTCGCCCCCCCCCCCCAACCTCAAAACCTCCACACCATTTGAGACAGCGTGGGGTTTTATAGTTCTTTTTAGCTAGTAAAGTTTCATATTATTTTGTTCTTGTAATTTCGTTTTGAGTTGGAAAAGCGAGTTCTCAAGGGTGAATGAACCCTCCCCACCCCACCCCAAACACACCTTATAGAAAAAAGGACCCAAAATGTTTTTAATATACTTGCTGCCAAATACTACCAGATATTATTATTGCATGGTCTAATTAAAAGTGGATTATGTAACAATTAGACAAAAGAAAATCGATTATCCATTTCATGGTTAAATTATTAAATGGCGATATGGTTTAAAACCTAAGCCATCCCATGGCCCATCCTCGGCATCCCCAGTGTTTTCATTCCGTTCTACTCCACTATACCCTGGTTTAATCCATAGGGTTTCCACGATTTCAAATTATCTGCCCTGGCCTTGATTGTAGATAAGGTCTACGAACCAATCAAGAAACAGTTTACAAACCAGTCGTTTCGCCTACGATTTTATAAGGGTAATTAACCAAATTCATGTCCATTTACTGAATGATTTGTGTAAATAATGTATATATTTCTTACTACTATTCGTTCTTTATCTGAAATGTTTCATTCTGTTATGTTTATTATTATTGAACTTATACTTGACAATTTAGTCGGTATTCATTAATTTCATATTTGAACTCCTAAAATTGTCCGATGAGAGTTACTTCCCTTTGCAAACTTCCTTTTCAATTAAAGATGCATGGGATTGATCGATAAAAATAGTACAATCATCAGGGGCGAATAATTTGAAAACGTGTCTCTCCCATAGATTAACCTAGGGGTTAGTGGAGTAGAACGGGATGAAACCACCGGGGATGCCCATGGCCTGGAAAGTTGATTATATAACTTTTGAAGCCAGAAAATTTATATAACCTGCAATAGGCAGATTTAGCTCTATATCGGACACCTATATGTTCAGAGCGGGTGGTATATTTTTTTCAGATTATGGACAATTCCCAAAAACAGATCGGTGGAAGACATTTCATATCGATTGGCTTCAATTTAAAGGAGATATGTTTGTTTTATTTTATGATGAATTACTACAGAACAAAGAAAACAAATTAAGGGAGCTTTTACTGTTTTTAGGATTTTCGAATAAAAATTTAGATTGTGCTCTATATGATCCGGAAGGTATTGCACATCGCGTAGATAAATTTCCATTTAGATTCTATGATAAGGACTTTATTAACACCATGAACTCAAACATTGAAGAAGTGGCCAAAGAACTGCGGAAAAGGTCACCAGTTATGGCGGATCATGTTTTAACTTGGAGAAAGTCACCGCGTGAAGCAATGGAAACATATCAATTTGATGAATTCTGTAAAGAATTTGAGAAAGAAAGGACAAAAATGGCGAACTTGAAACCAAAGGCACGTCATGAAACTGGAGCAAAAGCGTAACTGAACATAACATTTCATTATGTAGCCAGGTATAGGTATTAGTTCAACCGTTCATAAAAACGTACTTGTTTACATTGAGTGAGTTCGAGGCTTTTATGGACTTGATTTAGTATTGAACCTAGGAAGGGGATAACTATTCTGTCTTATTCTATTGTTCATTTTATTATTTTAAATCATTTGTTTGTGTTATTTTATTCATTTATAATCGCAAATTGTGTTTTTCTGTTGGTCCAAGGGAAGATAATTATAATACACCATTCTTCTGGATAAATCCGGATTGCGTGTAGCGGAATCTAATTGGTGTAAAGCCTAAAAGTTGCCAGGGAGTTTTTTCCGCATTTGTTAGTATACTCGGGTTATTTTCTATGTGGTTGATTATCCAGTTTCTTTGGTCAAGTCAAGTAAGAGTTGCGCCCCTTCCCGTAATAAATCCCATAATTCTTGCATTATTATAAACAAACATGGTGGCTATGTGTGTAGGATGCCGCTGCTGGGATTTTCCGGCGCAGTTTCTTCTTGTCAGTGGTGCTGGACGGAAGGCCGGACAAGGACAGCTGTCTAGTCGATAAGATGGGACGAAAAACCAAGGTCCCGTGTATACATTGGAATGCACGTATATTGATATTATGTCTGCAATAAATGTTAAAATCAAATTAAAATTGGTTCTGAATATGTGTTAACTTCATATAAATTTTGTCCAGCATAGAACATGTGGTCATATTAAACCATAGCCCTGGCAAGCACAGTGTCTAGTCGTTCAGATGGAACGGAAAATTGGGATCCTCTGTCAGGGCAGACTTTCCCTACACAACATGACGTAGCCCGTCGGAGAAGAATCGTAAGAATCAACAATTGCCTAGCACTAAGATTATACAGGGTTTGTTCTACTTTATGTACGGAGAACTTTTTAGTAGCGGTTTTCCTTGCAGGGGCGAATCCAGATGAGAGTGGGGTGGTGGGGTAGTGGGGTCTAAAACAACAGTTTATGCGCAAAGCTGGTGATATTGGAATGTTACTACTAATAATATGGCATAATATTTTGTATATTGATATTAATTGTTAAAATCAAATTAAAATTGGTCGTTGAATATTGTGTTAACTTCATATAAATTGTGTCCAGCATAGAACTTGTAGTCACATTAAACCATAGCCCTGGCAAGCACAGTGTCTTGTCGTTCAGATGGAAGGGAAAATTGGTATGAATAAAAACGGGGGAATGCACGGGATTTTTCTATTTTTCTCGTTTTCCCTTATCTAGTGACAGCCAATTCTATTTTTGAATTGTGAGATACCCTCTCACCGGCCCATATAATAACTTTTCAACTTCAACGGAATTATCAGTGAAATGAAATTCGATCGTTTGTCCGTTATCGCTCGTTACATCAGTCAGATACATAGAAGGATAACTCGTGTTTGTCATGTTTGTCGTCACTTCCCGTTTCTTCACGTGCTTGTTACACATCTCCCGTAGCAATGATCTCTGTGTTAAAGTTGTATTTGGGATGTATTTAACCAGTTCTATCACATATGTATTTATGACTGACACCAATATTGTACTTTAAATTACTTTTGTTGTTACGAATCCTGCAATGGATCAGTTGGTACTGACGTTCACCAAAATAATAATATCTTGGGTTTTTAAACTGGCTGATAATATTATAATACACCAAGTTTCATCACTCTCTATCGGATAGAATCAAAGTTATCTTGTCCCAAAGTTATCTTGTCCCATGAATTTGCTTAGCTCTGCTTAGCTTTAACTCGAAATGTTAATCATTGAACTCAGTCAAGACATTTACCCAAGGAACATCTACATCAAGTTTAAACATTCTACCTCAATTAAAAGCAGAAATGTTATGTTCTAAAGTCTTGACCAATCAAATAGCTTAGCCTACGCAGAAAATTCTCATCATCGAACTTAGTCAAGGTAATGATATAATGGATCTATAATCGGCGTTTCATAACTCACTTAATTAAAACCAAAGTTATCATGCCCAAATGCATCAACCAATCAGATTGCTTATCTCTGCTTACCGTTCATCGTAGAACTCCATCAAGACATTCACCTAATGAACGCCTACACCAAGTTTGAACATTCTAGCTCACTTAGAAGGAGAGTTATTGTGTTCCAAAGTCTCGACCAATCAAATTGCTTATCGCTCTGCTTACCCTCAGCAGAAAATGTTCACCATCAAACTAAGTCAAGGTATTGACCAAGTGTCCTCACTCTCACTTAATTAGAACTGAAGTTATCGTGTCCCAAAGCATCAACCAATCAAATTTGCCTCTCTCTGCTTATCCTAAGCAGAAATTTCTCATCTTCGAACTCCATCAAGGCATTCACCTTAACGACACCTACGCCAAGTGTGAACATTCTTACTCAATTAGAATGAGAGTAGGCGTGTTACAAAGTCTCATCACCAAGTTTCATCACTCTCACTTAATTAGAACTAAACTTATCGTGTCCCAAAGCATCAACCAATCAAATTGCTTATCTCTGCTTACCTTAAGCAGAAAATGCTCATTATCGAACTCCATCAAGACATTGATCTAATAAACACCTACACCAAGTGTGAACATTCTAGCTTAATTAGAAAGAGAGTTATTGTGTCCCAAACGGTGTGACGGACAGACGGACAGACAAACCCATTTTAATAGTCCCCTGCTTTTGTTGACCAGAATGAAGATTGGGACATTTTATGTAGTTACAGCATGAGTGAAATTGTCCCTTTTAAACAGAAGTTGTTTACACTCAAATGCCTATTTATGCCAGACAAATATGAAAGTTTCATCCTACCCCAAACAAAACCTGAACCTGAGAAAAAAAACCAATAAGAAACAAATCCTTAGAAAAGATTAGCAATTGTAGGTATATAAATCTGTAAAAATGTTGCCGATAGTTTTAAAACTCTTAAACGCGGTGCTTGGGTATGTCTCTGCATGCATTAATTTGTATGTGCTGAAGGGGGAGTAACTCTACATTATTTGGAGTCAGCCCACTAATTATTTGTGAATAATATATATATAATTTTCATAATATATACCCATGTAGTGTCAGTTAAATGTCTACCGGTGAAACCGGAGGGGACTATAGATTTTCTCTCTGTCTGTCGATCTGCATGTTTGACCTTTTGTATTCTGGAACCACCGCCTTGCTAGAAATGGGCATCAGTTGTACTAGAGAGTGTATCGCAGGAGGGAGCGGCGGTGACTCAGTAAGTAAGACGCTGACTCGCTAGCCTGGAGGTCTCGGTGGTGGCCGAGAAATTTCCTCGGGATTATCCGGCGTGGTTTCCTCTTGTCAGTTGTGCATGAAGTGGGGCCAGATAAGGACAGCTGTCTAGTAGTTCGGATGGGACAATAAACCGATATCACTTGACAGTTGGAATTCAAAAATAAGAGTGTCACTGTCAGGGCACAATGCATGGCGTATGCCTATCTTCATTAGCCCAGTCGGAGCAGAACAGTAGGGTGTTTAAACCTCATTTGATTTCTCATCTTTGTAAACGGTATTCTTGCCTACTAAGATATTTTATTTAATTTACACCGATATGCGAAACCTTGATTAATATTTTATACCTCTATGACCGTCAACATTTAAGCTATTTGTTCATTTGATCAAACCGTCATTAAAGGGACAATAACACTCTTGCTGGCTTGACAGCTCCAAAATATAAAAAATAGCCTTATTCTAAGTACTAGATGTGTTAGTGTCCTACCTGTTGTGTAAATTATCCATTAAATCCTTTTACTTGTCCAGAGGGTTCAAAAATATTTTTAAATCCAAGTCACATTTGAAAAGCTTTACGTCAGGCTTTTCAAATCATTTAGTTGAATTTTTCCAATTTTTTAAATTAGGTGTGTTAATATGAAATTTGTATCATCAATTAATTGGAATATTGTAAAATAGCGCAATTTGTTGACCAGAATAGAGATTGGGACATATAATTCAGTTACAACAAGAGTGGTATTGAGCCTTTAAGAAAAAATACCCCCCCCCACCCCGATATACCAAAACATTTTGGTGTGAAAAAAAAAAAAGTAATTTAAAAGTTGAACGATATCTATCAAGATATTTTTACTTATATGAATATAATATACTCTTCAAAAAAAGTAGGGGATATTGAAATGCAAATACCTATGCAGTTTGTGATATGATAAATAGTCATGGACACTTGACATGCTTTGAGAGTATGTTCACAGATGAAGAACTTATCGCCCCAACAGAACCACTGAGCTGCACATGTGACACGCAATAGCGCCATACACGTGGGAGGGGTTCATTGTCAAATTTGACACTTCGAGGACAGGTTGATGAAAAACTGCCGCGTGCTGGTTTATCTATCCATGTTTGCTTTTCTATCGGTTTTTGCATAAGATTTACTTTTTAGCGTATCTTTGCTTTAGTGTGTTATGTTTAATTTGATCGGGAGACGTGTTCGTCAACGTCAACCGAAAACACTGCAAGAATTGGCCATGGCACTGCAAGAGGAGTGGGTCAGATTGCCCTAAATCGTGATTGGACGGTTGATTAGGAGCATGCCACGGCGAATTGCTGAATGTCTGAGGATTGGTGGAGCAATTACTCATTAATAAGACAAAAATCAAAAACGTCCATTTTCACTTTTGGCGGTGTATCTCTTTGCGAGTGAAATGGGGCCGCCAGATAAGCCGCCCATATGAACTGTTTACGTTCACGTGTAGACAATTGCCCTGTTATTAACATACACTGGTTACCTCGAATAAAAACAGCAGTGCATTTCCGCAGTTTTGTATTGTTTCTGAATATCCCCTACTTTTTTTTAAGAATATATATTCTAATTGTAATAGATAGGTAATAATCTGATATTTTACGATGATAAAGCTCTGTACATATCAGACTGTTATTTTTATCTCTAGCGGGCCACGGTGGCTCTGTGAGTAAGATGTTCGCTCGTTAAAATGACGGTACGGTTCGATCGCTGCGTTGGCCGAGGAAATTCATCGGGACTTGCCGGCGTGGTTTCTCTTTGTCAATGGACCGGGGACAGGACAGGTAAAAGTGATTGGAAAACCGAGGTCCCGAACACACATTGACGAAAAAGAACCCTTAATAGCTGGAATTAGAAATACGAGTAGACCGTATAGTGCCGCTGTCCAGGCAAAATTTCCCTCATAGCACATTGTATTTCTGAACACTCATTTAAATTTTCGTTGATTTTCATCAATTTCGGTAATTTTATTTTTACCGTAGAATATTGGCTATAAATTGATTCTAAATAATGAGTTAAAGTACATTAAGCGTTTTATTGTAATTTCCAATTAGTTATGTTCGCTGAAATACGCGAGCAGTCCATATTGAATGGTAGTCGTTTAATTGCGCCTGGTGTGTCTAGAGAGATGGGTTTAACGTCCACTCGACACAAACTAGGTCATTTCGGGACTAACACATGGTTCAATTTTATTGCAATAATTCGCTTGCGCGTAGGGGTCTTTAGCAGTGGGAGGAAACCGGAGGAACCAGAGAAAACCCACGAGGTTGGACAGGCGACCCTTATCCTTGTCACGTACAACCGAGGAATTAAAACCACGCCAGTTGACTCAATCACAGACCTTATAACCACGCCAGTTGACTCAATCACAGACCTTATGATACAGCGCGCACGTGCTAACCATGCGGTCATCCACCCCCCCAACCCACCATAAGTGAACACATTTTAAGTAATATGATGTCTCATCATAAGCACATTAACACTTTCTAGCTTTAAAAGTGTAAAACTATCATTAACTATCATAAACACGGTATACGTGAAGCCGTGTTAAATAATAGAGACTTTTGGCAATCGGAATTTTCCCATCCGTATCACGTATCCGTATCGTATATCATTCTGAACATCTGAGACACGCTACCTGCTGAGAAGTATCTCAGACACAGTCAACAGCCATGATATCCATACCACGTGATCTACACATCACAGGTCATGACATTGACGTCTATGGGTCATGAGGTCAACAACACGTTATAATGGAAACAATAGGTTTATCTTCAGCATTGTGTCCTTAGCACCCATAAAGACTATATCATTCGTACAGTCCCAACATGTTCTCTCTTCTTCCAATTATTTTTCACAAAAATAACATCTACAACTCATAGAATTGACGTTGTCTTCAATGACAGCGTCTGCGAATTGTTATTCATAGCTAGGGCACTATTTTGTGCTTCGGTCGGGTCTATTTCAGATATACATAATCATTTCTGTTAATGTTTTTAGCGTTGGAATTGACTAATAGTTAATTTATTTCAGTTCTAAAACAAATATTAACGCAAATTTAGAAAATAGCAATTTAGCAAAATGCCCATTCACTGTATACGTGCGAAAAAAAAAGCTAGCCACCAATTAATTTTCGTACGTTAGGTACGTACGATCGTATATGTGATACGTTACGTCAATGTAGTTTTAGAGTTTGGGCAGATTTTTGCGTCGGGTAAGTATGCATAGCTGAGCTGAGCTTAGTTCTATTACAGCATGATGGCAGATATCTACCAAGATCATCATCAGTACTAGTCAAGTGCCTAGCCTACAATTTCCCGGTGAAGTCACTCGACAGTCGCTGAGCTATTTAAAAAACAAACAAAATTTAATGTCGAATCTTATTAAAAAAAATCTTCGACTTCAACTCGACAGCAATTTTTGGACTCACTAATGCATCATTTTAGAAAGTTTATACCCCTTTACCATAGAATAAAGTCATTTACAGATTTGCAAACTTCCACCTCCCTGAAGTTAGCAAGTAGATCAACCAGCATGCAGACAGACAGGAAAAGTAGGAAAATTCCGAGAGAAACCATCAAAAATAATGATTCAATTCCAGTCTTTATCATTGTAAAAATAACATCAAATATACACCTTGATACACATAGATTCATAAAAACGCTACGATATAACAATTCAGCGTCTACAAGTAGAACAAAAGTCGGTAAAAAGACGACGATGTTATACGGACCTTTTCCGTATAAAAGCTGTTCGTTACGTGCTACCGTATCCATGTCCCGTATCACGTATGAGAAATATACACACATCGATGACGTCACACACAAAATCCATACGGATACGCGATACGGACCAGGAATTTACGCTTGCCAAACGTCTCTATTACCATCTAATTCCCTTTCCGCTTGCATGTAATCACAATACGGTATGTATAAAACCCACAATACACAGCAGTGACTATGCACTTACTGACAATATCACAGTATAATGTCTGAAATCCAACACGACACATTATTATTAAGACGTGCATAAAACTCAGAACTTTTAGGTTGTAGAACTTTCACCAAGTAAGTTTAATTACATATAAAATTATTTATCCACACGGACACTGTATTACAGTTAGACCAATGAAATAAAGTAAAACAGATAACCCGACCCCTCCCTACGCATTTTCTTCACATTTTAAAGGAAGAATTGGGATATCGACAGGATGAACCCTATTCGGTATTCAGCGCTTTGCGGCCTTCGGTTCCTGAGTTAACTTCCCTTATTTAATGCAATATAGAGACGGTTTTTAATGAAAAAATGAAAATGATAGACTAAATTAAATAAACAACCAGGACAAAATCTATAAGACTTTATATTCCAATAGGGTTCCTCCTTTTAACTACGTTAGCGATTTCTTCCCCGACATAACCATTTCTAATCATAATTTTCTCTTTACCTATTGATCCTGTATATACCTGAAACATGTTAGACAAGATTAGAATCATTATAGTCCTCCTGTCTACGTTAGTCACGAAATGAACCAGTTTGTGTGTGTGTGTGTCTCTCCCCCCCCCCCCCCTCTTTCTCTTTCTATTTCTCTCTCCCTCTCTCTTGTTCTAGAAGAAGTTCTAGAAGAAGAAAACATACCCAAACATTGTAACGTCACACTAAATAAAACGTCACTGGCGAAACCAGTAGTAACAATTGTTAATTGGAAAGGGTAGAAACACTGTGAATATCTGCACACAGGGCGGTTTTGCATAGCTGCGGCCATTCAGATGTCCAAAATAAACAATTGTTTGGGGTTTTTTAAAAAAAAAAAAAATGTCTGCACACACGTTTGTTCAAATATGAACAGAAAAAGATGCAGGATTTGGATGGTTATTAAAATGAGTGTAATACACACCTGTAGGCGTGGTTTAACATTAAAATGAGAGTAATACACACCTGTAGGCGTAGTTTAATATTAAAATGAGAGTAATACACACCTGTAGGTGTGGTTTAACATTAAAATGAGTGTAATACACACCTGTAGGCGTGGTTAAATATCAAGATCAGTGTAATACGCACCTTAGGTGCGGTTTAATAGTAAAATCAGTGTAATACTTACTTGTAGACGTGGTCTTATATTAATATGGGATTAATACACACCTGTAGTTGTGGTTTAACATTAAAATGAGTTATTACACTCCTGTAGTTGTGGTTTAATGTTAAGATAAGCGTAATACGCACCAGTAAGCGTTGCTTAATATTCATATGAGTATAACCACACCTGTAGGCGTGGTTTAATATTAAAATCAGTGTAATACGCACCTGTAGATTTTCGAAGTAAATGTCTTGTCCAACTATTACCTGAACCAGGGTAGCTAGCCAGAGCTGTCACAGGTAACGGTGGTTTGGCAAATCCTAGCTTAGGGCAATTCTTAGGTTTTTCAATGATGTTGGAATATGACGTAACGCTTCTCGGGTGTAGTTTATAAACACTATAGATACAGTAAATAAATAGAATTAGTCCAGCAATCGCTAATGTTCTGTTCGACCTTCGTTTGGTCAACAATGTTCTGAAATACGCCATGTGTGATATGTCGAATAATTGCTGAAATTAAAGCAAAACGGTTGACCATAACAGAAGATTCCGTTAGATAGATAGATAGATAGATAGATAGATTCCACGCTTACGGATGAGAGGTCACTAGAAAGGATAAGATTAAAGGACCTGTGGAATTCTAATTCGTGTTTTTCATTTCGACTATTATCAAAATATTGAGTTAGAGGTTTAGCACCTTTAAGAGAAGGGTTCGTACCACAGGACACATCTTGCTTCATCTATAAGCTTATATTGAAAATTAAGTCTGATTACTATATTTCAAAGCTTTATTAATAACATATGCATAGTTAATAATGGATGTAATTAATAAAAATAGGAGTAAAAGTAAAATACTTACAATGTTCCCTAATATAATTATAATAGTAATTATTAATGGACAATTTTACGTAAATATTATTCGTGGATGGGTTAACCATCCGTCAAATCGAGTTCATTTGATATTTCTTAGTGGACTGAATTACAGCATGCTACTTTTACATTCCATTCCGTCATTAGAAGAGAGAAGCGTGAATGTACCTTAAAATGAAATAAAGAAATTGACTGTGCCTTAATAACGTGTTGGCTTGTGTTTCACGATTCAGTTGTATGATAACGTGTAATGCGTGATACATACATAGATATTGTTATATCAAACAATATACGAAGGCAGTGGTTATTTGCCACATGTGGTAAGCAAGAATTTCAAAATAGCCTTACGACTACAGACCGCAATTGGGCTGTATATCTTTACTAGAAAGGTAAAAACAAGATATCTGAAACTCGAGTAAATTATTGATACGCATTTTGTTTCGAAAACTTATCGGTAAATCATAAAAGTTAAATGCCCAGTCAATTTTTAAGCTACATACTACAAATTGTGCACAGTTTCTAGTTTTTGCATATACATTAACATATATTTTTCCAGATTTATTCAAGGGGGTCAATTTCCCAAATTTCTGAAAATTGACCCACTTGATATGGAATGACCCTAAACGAACCTTCTTTTTTTTTTTTTTTTTTAAAAAGGGACCAATTTGAGGAAAACATGCTTTAGTATGCTTGAAAGACCAATTATTAGAAATAATATGCTTTTAACAAAATGGTTTTATGTAATATTCACATATTTTCAACAAAGTTCATAGTCACAAAAAAACTTACCAGAAATTTATATAAATAATGATTTCACGCTCTACTGACATCGGTTCCAGTTACTGACGCTGATCAAAGATAACTGGCGGTTTCTCCCAGATAGTGAACGGTTGTCCCAATAGTGACGCTTTCTTAATTAGTCACGCGTTTGCCAGTTTCTCCCGAACGCGCCCGACTATTGATATGTTCGGATTAACACACGCTGGTTTAATTACTCACGTTAGTTTTACATACCGAAACAAGTAAGGAATACATTTCATGTGCCACTTCCGGTTGATAATTGTGATCTGTAGCCGTGCCACATGCAATGTGTGGTAACCTGATATCTCGGAAACCGCTAACCGGAAGTGTTCGAAATTTTGCCTACTCTGAGATATTATTAATGTTATCATATTCTGTAAGTGTCATGGAATTCGGTTGATAATCGTGGTCTGTGGCCGTGCCACATGAAATGTGTGGTAGCCTGATATCTCGGAAACTGCTAACCGGAAGTGGTCGAAACTTTGCGTACTCTGAGATATTATTAATGTTATATTCTGTAAGTTTCATTGAAATCGGTTTGTAATTGCGGTCTGTAGCCGTGCCACATGAAATGTGTGGTAACCTGATATCTCGGAAATCGCTAACCGGAAGTGGTCGAAATTGTGGCTACTCTGAGATATTATTAATGTTATCATATTCTGTAAATTTCATGGAAATCGGTTGATAATTGTGGTCTGTAGCCGTGCCACATGAAATGTGTGGTAACCTGATATCTCAGAAACCGCTAACCAGAAGTGGTCAAAATTTTGACTACTCTGAGATATTATTAATGTTATCATATTCTGTAAGTTTCATTGAAATCCGTTTGTAATTGCGGTATGTAGCCGTGCCACATGAAATGTGTGGTAACCTGATATCTCGGAAACAGCTAACCGGAAGTGGTAGAAATTTTGGCTACTCTGGCATATTATTAATTTTATCATATTCTGTAAGTTTCATGGAAATCGGTTGATAATTGTGGTCTGTAGCCGTGCCACATGAAATGTGTGGTAACCTGATATCTCGGAAACCGCTAACCGGAAGTGGTCGACATTTTGGCTACTCTGAGATATTATTAATGTTATCGTTATCTGTAAGTTTCATTGAAATCGGTTGATAATTGCGGTACAGAGACTTGCCACATGTGGCAAATAGTCTCCGGATTGTCTTACCACATGTGGCAAATAGCCCCAGACATATACGAATGTGGCAACACGTGTTTATGTCTACATTTGTTTTGTGATTTAACATTTAGATTAAAGATACTTTCCCGTGTACAAAAGTATGCGATTTGATGATATATTTCATTTGGACTAAAACATATTCAGACTAATTTATAATTTAGAAAGATTTGCTTCAAATCCGTCTCAAAACTGTGTGATTTGATAATATATTTGGATTAATTAATCTATCAAACATGTTCTTCAAAAACAAAACTTTGTATTCGTCGGAAGATACCGCAAGCTATAAATAAACTGTTGTTAGACGCCATGTCTGTCAGCTCAGTTCATTGATGGAGAGTCCATTTTTCAGAATGTATCTTTTTGTTACTTACTGTCCATTTATCATACGTATTGAGACCTAAGTAAATTGTTAATTATTTTCTGTCAACTACTTTTCCGCCGTTTAGTTGCAGAGTTTTTTTGTACGTTGACACCCCTCAACGTTCCCAAAACCGCCTAACCATTTGATCAAGAAAAAACAATAACTCTCTCGGTCAAGCTAGTACACAATAAGCTGGCAGACTATACGTTACACAATTGACAATAGAGACTTTTGGCAAGTGGAATTTTTCTCATCCGTATCACGTATCCGTATCATCACGTGTTACGTTGCAACAATGTAGTTTTTGGCAGAATTTTCTCGCCGCGTACGTATGGCTAGCTGAGCTGAGGTCAATTACAACATGATGACAGTTAGTGACCAGCCTACAATTTTCTGAAAGGAGTAAAGTCGCTCGACAGTCGCTGAGTTATTTAAAATTTAAAAAACATTTAGTGTCGAATCTTTGACTTCAACTCGACAGCAATTTTTGGTTTCTCTAATGTATCATTTCAAAAAGTTTATACCCCTTTTACAGATTTGCAAGGTCCCACCTCCCTAAATTTAGCACGTAGATCAACCAGCATGCAAACAGACAGGAAAAATATGAAAATTCCGCGAAAAGCTCATCAAAAGTAATGATTAAAATCCAGTCTTTGCCATAGTTAAAATCACACCAAATATACACATTCGTGTTCTAGGATACACATTCATAAAAACGCTACGACATAACATTTCAGCGTCTAAAAGTAGTAAAAACGACGACGATGTTATACGGACCTTTTCCGTATGAAAAATGTTCGATACGTGCTTCCGTATCCGTGTGTCGTATCACGTATGAGAAATACACACGCATTGATGACGTCACACACAAAATCAATACGGATACGCGATACGGACCGGGGATTTAAGTTTGCCAAAAGTCTCTACTATTGAGGAACATGTCACTTATCAGATTATGATCCACAGATGGTCGACACTGGCACTGGTCATTAGTTACTACTATCCCTGGTCAGAGTTATGATACAATATAGGCAGCTGCATAATCTCTTCCGTCATCCTTTGTCTAGAGAGAGTTTATAAGCAGGAATGAAAAAGATATAGGCCGTGAAGGCGAGAGCCTCTGAGTTAAAGGGGAAGACCAACGATTTTCAATAAGGTTTCCATAAATAATAAATATATATTTATTAATACCGGAAGTGACGTAGTTGGTTCGAGACACTCTCTGGTAACTATACTAAACATAGAAATTTGGAGTAAGTTTAGCGCTGTATTTTGTGATCGTTTCGCCGTTTGGCAGAAAATCTGATGAAAGGTAATCTTTATTAGGATCTTAAGAACAAGAACTTACGGGTTTGGGGCCCGCTTAAGAGCTGAAACTTTGATGTGATTTTTTGCATTTTAAGTAACCCCAAACCCTCCTGCTATCACGAAAGAAAAGCTGACCATGACTCACCACTTGTGTTATCCATGACGAGAGCAATGCCAGTTATAATTATTATAAATGTAGATTGGAAAAAAAAAGTGGAAACCGACCCAGTGAAACAATAATTCATACCTCTTTTCGGGAATATATTTATTTTTTATTTTCTTCAAATTACGGATCTTTATCAACTAAATATTGTAGCTGTTCTTGTGGAATAAATAACTTTGCCGGATCAACTCTTCCCAGTGAAAGATGATACTCTCTACCATGCCCTAATTGTCTTGTTTGCAATTTATTACATCATCTAATAACTGTAGAGCTTTTTTTCAATTGATTAAGGCAGCCAGGCACCTCTTTTGTAGTTTCACTTATTTTAGATATAACGCCAGAAATTCGCTCACATCCATGCCGATGTGTTGTCAAAGATGCATCCGGTCTATTAAGAGAATGAGCCAACCTCAAGGTTCGATGATATAACTCTTTAAACAAAAAGTGGTTCGACATGACAACGGATTTATTTCATTTTTTTTTCTCCAAAAAATTCTTAAGAATAACCCAATGGAGTAGCAATTTTAGCCGAGACGATAGATACTGACGTCTTGTGACGTCAACTTCGGCTGTACCCGGAACCACACCCTCTGTCCGTTCGATTGGAGAAATTTTGGTGGTGGAAATTACAATGGATAAATTCTGATAGTTGAAAATGCAAAGATGAAAAAGTTAAGAGTGAATTTGCAAAGGCGGAAAGTAGAAAGTGAAAAAACATGACTAGATTTTTTTGGTTTGTATTGTTACTAATATGGTGATTTTGTGTTATGTGATATTTACAAGTGAAAAATCACGAAAATGACCATTTTTACAATTTTGACTATGATAATTTGTCAATTTTTTCTTAATATGGCAACGATTCGGCTCCGTATCAAATTAGGTCATTTGCACTGAAAGTAAATGAAAACATGCTGAAAATGATCGAAAGTAATCATCCTTTCAATAAAAATGTAAACTTGCTAAATTCACCTTTGTTCTTGTGACCCCGGAGGTCAAAAGGTCAATTTTTTTGTTTTTGCACTAGGAAGATCTAAAGCAATAAAATGTCGGCGTAAAATATAAAAACTAAAACCAAACCTGTTCTAATTAATAATAGGAACATTTAAAACTTATCATAAGGTGAGCTTAGCACGGTATATTTACTTTGGAACGTAAAAAAAGATCTTGCATAACAAAACCAAAACACCTCGAAGCCTGTTTCAAAAATACGTAAAAACTGTCAAATCAAAATCTCTCCGATTTAGTTCCACAACGATTGCTATACATAATGAAACTTATTTTCCGAAAAAAACAATTGAATAGTTTCATGGCTGTACTCCAGCCTGCAGGCCGCGTGGATTTCCAGGAATCCCAGTCTGGGAAAACCGACGTTAATCTGTGACCGAAAAACACTTGATACACAAGTAAAAGAAATGAAGTGAAATGAAAGGTCGCGTGGTTTCAATTCCCCGTTTGTACTCGCGTGGGTTTTCTCCGGATCCCCCGGTTTCCAACAACAGCTTAAACACCTCTATGCGCAACCGAGTTATTGAATTAAAGTTGGTGATTCTCTGTCACTAAGGCCCTGTCTCAATAAACAGGATGTTCCGTGTTCTATCCCAGTGTTGGCTGAGAAGCTTCCCATGGATCATTCAGCATGGGTTTCCTATTTCATTGGTGGGGGGTGGGGGGATTTCTAACGGGCGCGCGTTGTATCTTAGTTTTTGTCATTGAGTCAAGTGGGCGTAGCTTCGATTCACCTCTTGTACGTGACAAGGTGAAGAGTCGCCTATCCGACTTCAAGGGTTTTCTCAGGGTCCTCCGGTTTCCTCCTCTTTCTAGGGACCCATACGCGCAAGCAAAAAATTGAAATATTGAACCACATGTTAGTCCCAAAATGACCTGGTATGTGTCGAGTCGACGTTAAATCTCTCTCTCTCACTCACACACACTCTCTCTTTCTCTCCGATTGATATACAAGGTATATTAGACCCTGTGAGAGAAACTTGGTTAGAGGGACGGCGAGGAACAGGAGAGCGGAGACGGGCGTATGGACTCACTCAAGTTGGGCCCATTTCTCCCTCTCTCTCCTCTCTCTCTCTCTGATTGATACACAAGTAAAAGAAATGAAATGAAATGGGGTTTAAAGTCCTACTGTTCTGCTCCTACTGGGATAATGAAGACGGATATATGCCAAACACTGTGCTATATGGAAAAGTTTGCCTGGGCAGCCGTGCTACGGCCTAAAATTATATCGAATTCCAACTATCAAGGATGTCGGTTTTTTGTCCCACCCGAACGACTAGACAGCTGTCCTTGTGAGGCCATCTGTCCTGCACCACTGACAAGGGGTAACCTTGGCCACCACCGAGATCTCCAGGCTAGCGAGCAAGCGTCTTACTCACTGAGTCACCGCCGCCTCCTCCTGCGATACACTCCAGCAAGGCGGTGGTTCCGGAATACAAAAGGTCAAACATGCAGATGGACAGACAGATGGAGAGAAAATCTATAGTCCCCTCCGGTTTCACCGGTAGACATGGGTATATTATGTATATTATACACAAATAATTAGTGAGCTGGCACCAAATAATGTAGAGTTACTCCCCCTTCAGCACATACAAATTAATGCACACATAGACACACCCAAGCACCGCGTTTAAGAGTTTTAAAACTATCGGCAACATATTTACAGATTTATATATACCTACAATTGCTCATCCATTCTAAGGATTTGTTTCTTATCGGGGTTTTTTTCTCAGGTACAGGTTTTGTTTGGGGTAGGATGCAACTTTCATATTTGTCTGGCATAAATAGGCATTTGAGTGTAAACAACTTCTGTTTAAAAGGGACAATTTCACTCATGCTGTAACTACATAAAATGTCCCAATCTTCATTCTGGTCAACAAAAGCAGGGGACTATTGAAATGGGTTTGTCTGTCTGTCCGTCTGTCTGTCTGTCCGTCACACCTTTTGGGACACAATAACTCTTGGTGTAGGTGTTTATTAGAAATAAGCAAATTAGATTGGTTGATGCTTTGGGATACGATAACTTCAGTTCTAATTTAGTGAGAGTGAGGACACTTGGTCAATACCTTGACTTAGTTTGATGGTGAACATTTTCTGCTGAGGGTAAGCAGAGCGATAAGCAATTTGATTGGTCGAGACTTTGGAACACAATAACTATCCTTCTAGTTGAGCTAGAATGTTCAAGGGGGAAACCGCGCATGAAAATCCCGATTAATTTTCTTGGCCACCACCGAGATCTCCAGGCTAGCGAGCCAACGTCTTACTCACTGAGTCACCACCGCCTCCTCCTGCGATACACTCTCTAGTACAACTTTTCTAGCAAGGCGGTGGTTCCGGAATACAAAAGGTCAAACATGCAGATGGACAGACCGACGGAGAGAAAATCTATAGACATTTAACTGACACTACATGGGTATATATTATGTATACTCAGCCAAATTAAAAACTTGACACTGATGAATTTCAACAATTTTTTTTTCTGGTAAGTCAAATAAATTTTAAAGTGTTTCTAACGATAGTATGTAGTAAGAAGCCTTTAATTTCATAAAATTGTAAAGTCACGTCGATCACGTGACTTTTGAGCATATAAAGATGAAAAACCTGAAAAACACGTGCAAACACAAACTCGTGAGGTCAATCGATGCAAGTTTGGTTAAACTGAACACGCACACGTAACTTGAACTGGTAAAACAAATTAAAACTGTTATTTTCATCTTTGTTAGAAAATGCCGCGCCTTTCAAAGGTAGGCTCTATGCTGGTCAGTCTGTGGTCACTGTTGCAATAGCCTTTAATTGTTCACGCCAGACAATAATTAATCTTAGAATGAGAGTGCTTCAAACTGGAACTATTGCCGACCGCCCAAGGGCGGGAGCGCCACATGTGACGTCACTCCAGGAATATCAAGCAATACGATTACGTCATCTTAGAAACAGATTTGTCACTGCAACCTCCACAAGTAGAGATATGTTTGGTGGAAGGGTAACTGCCCAAACTGTTCGAAATCGTTTGCAGGCTGCTGGTCTTCGAGCTCGGAGGCCCTATAATGGACCAATATTGACACCTCTTCATCGCCGTAACCGACTTGTGTGGGCCACAAGACACATAAGATTTACTCAAAGACAGTGGAATTCGGTTGTCTTTAGTGACGAATCTCGATTCAGTTTGAGATTTGCCGATGGCAGGGTCCGAGTGTACCGCAGACGAGGTGAACGTTACGTTACGCTCAAGTATGCGTCAGAGAAGTTGACCGATTTGGTGGCGGCAGCGTCATTTTTTGGGGTTCTTTTTGTGAACATGGACGTTCTCCTCTTGTTGTTGTCCAAGGGAACTTAAATGCTGTCCAGTACATGGATCAGATTTTGCAACCTGTTCTTCTTCCGTTTATGCAGAGACATGGGCCTGGACTAACGTTTCAACAAGACAATGCTCGACCCCATACAGCAATTGCTACCCAGAATTTTTTAAGAAATGCCGGTGTCCAAGTCCTGGATTGGCCGTCGCTTAGCCCCGACCTTAATCCTATTGAACACATCTGGGACGAACTGGGTCGACGTTTTCGTCAGCAAGTGAATCCACCACTGACGTTGCAGGACCTTCAACATGCTCTTGCTGAGCAGTGGCGACGTCTTCCTCGGGTAGTGTTTACTAATGTTCTGAGATCCATGAGAAGACGTTGTGTGGCAGTACGAGACGCTAGAGGAGGCCACAACCGTTACTAAACACTTTATTCCGATTGCTCTCCAAGTCTGTGAATTTCATTTTTTATGGTACTGTGACATCACGAACGTTATCAATGTCCTTGCTTTCTGTTGATGTCAAGGTCGTCTGTGCACAACATAACACTAAAAAAGTTGCCTTAAACCAAATATTAAAAATCTAGTCCCAAAAATCCCGAGTGTCAAGTTTTGAATTTGGCTGAGTATACATAAAGATATAATTAGTTCCATGCAAAGACATACACAAGCGTTTAAAGTTGCAATTTCATATTTTTATGTTCTATTTTTAAAATTTATTAAAATAAAGCCTTAAAATAGATGGTATCTATAAACAGTCCTACCGTGTTAAAGAATAATCCTATTAATCCTATAATTCACTATTGTCAGTTGAGAAATTGGCAAAAAATATCATTTTTAACTTCAAATTCAAATGTTTGAAGATAGCTATTTCATGGGGGGAATTGAAAAACAAGGGAGGTAATTGTGTTATTATTTCCGGGGTCAAAGGATTTTGAACAGGGGGAATAATACCTTTGATCGTATAATAGTGAGTTGACAACCTATTGAGCAAAAGACATAGAAATAATTATGTTTTGACCTTCTTAGAAAATATGAAATTATCCCTTTAAGAGTTTTAAAACTATCGACAACATTTTGACAGATTTATATATACCTACAATTACTAATCTTTTCTTTGGCTTTTGTTTGTTACTGTTATTGTTTTTGTTTGTTACTGTTATTGCTTTTGTTTGTTACTGTTATTGTTGTTGTTTTTTTTTTTGGTTTTTTTTTTTGGGGGGGGGGGAGGAGGGGGGTATTCTCCGGTCCAGGTTTTGTTTGGGGTGGGATTTAACTTTCATGTCTTTACAGTAAATATCTGTCTGTCATAAATAAAATAGGCCAATTGCATTTGAATGTA
Organism: Patella vulgata; assembly: GCF_932274485.2. Taxonomy (NCBI): domain Eukaryota; kingdom Metazoa; phylum Mollusca; class Gastropoda; family Patellidae; genus Patella; species Patella vulgata. The sequence goes on from NC_065883.2 coordinate 12,542,815, forward strand.
AACAACTTCTAATTAAAGTATGACCTAATGTAATCATATGGTCTTTACAGTAATCATATGGTCTTTGCAAGCATATTGTATCTTTAACTAATTATTAGGTTCACACTATCTATAGAGTCAGATCTGACGTACCCAAATTAATTGAGTTATAAATATATAAAAAAAACAGTGATATTTTGGATAAAAAAAACACTGGTTATGTCCTTACCATTGTCAAAATATCCATCAAATACATGTGTTTGGTAGATCATGCGAATGGCATATACCCTTCTTCATTGGATAAAAAAAAACACTGGTTATGTCCTTACCATTGTCAAAATATCCATCAAATACTATCTTGTTTATGACATGTGTTTGGTAGATCATGCGAATGGCATATACCCTTCTTCATTGGATAAAAAAAACACTGGTTATGTCCTTACCATTGTCAAAATATCCATCAAATACTATCTTGTTTATGACATGTGTTTGGTAGATCATGCGAATGGCATATACCCTTCTTCATTAGCCCAGTCAGAGCAGAACAGTAGGACGTTAAACTCCATTTCATTTGATGTTGACATCTAATCGTGAATCAATTTAATGACGAAACACAATCCAGCAATCAATTACATGTATCCTACCCTGACAGGAGCGGATACAGGAATTTTTACAGTAGGAGGTTTACAAGACTCCTGTTAAGTAAATTTGATAGTTGATAATGCTTGACGCCATCACCGTCTCTAAATTACGTAGGCATACATGCACACTCGGATTTTTAAAGAGAGAAATCCAACACCCTGTTTGATGTCAATTTTTATAACGATTTAATAGGATCAAATTATGATTCAATTTTATTGATGCAAAGCATTAATTGTGATATCACATATGTCTATATCATTATTTCAAACTTTGAATGGCCATTCCATCCCAGTATCTGATGATAAAGAAGGATAAAGCAAACGACCGTTACACTTTGCGCATAAACTGTTGTTTTAGACCCCACCACCCCACTCTCATCTGGATTCGCCCCTGCAAGGAAAACCGCCACCAAAAAGTTCTCCGTACATAAAGTAGAACAAACCCTGTATAATCTTAGTGCTAGGCAATTGTTGATTCTTACCATTCTTCTCGGACGGGCTACGCCATGTTGTGTAGGGATCCCAATTTTCCGTCTCATCTGAACGACTAGACACTGTGCTTGTCAGGGCTATGGGTTAATTTTATCATTAGTTCCATGTTGGACAATTGTATGAAGTTAACACATCTTCAACGTCCAATTTTAATTTGATGTTAACATTTATTGTAGACATAATATCAATATACAAAATATTATGCCATATATATAAAATCGATTGTAATGTACAGAGTTTTATTTACATATTTAAGGCTAATAATAATAATTATAAATCTATATCATTTAAGTTTACACGGAGATGGGGTTTAACTTCCACACAAAACAAGTAGATAATTTGGGGATTAACTTTTGGATTTTTTTTTTTTTTTTTTTTTTGCTTTACCTCATTTATTAGCTTCCAATGGATCTTTGACGTGCACGCTAATGTGTACACGAGACCTTGGTTTTTTGTCCCATTTCATCGACTAGACAGCTGTCCTTGTCAGGCCTTCCGTCCAGCACCACTGACAAGGAGAAATCGCACCGGATAATCCCAGCAGCGGGAGCGAACACGCAACCTCTATGCTAGCGAGTCAGCATCATACTCACATAGCCACCATGTTTGTTTATAATAATGCAAGAATTATGGGATTTATTACGGGAGGGACGCAACTCTTACTTGACTTGACCAAAGAAACTGGATAATCAACCACATAGAAAAACAACCCGATCTGCGAGTATACTAACAAACGCGGAAAAAACTCCCTCACACTAATTAGATTCTGCTAAACGTAATCCAGATTTATCCAGAAGAATGGTGTATTATAATTATCTTCCCTTGGTCCAAAAGAATAACACAATTTGTAATAATAAATGAATTAAAAAAAAAAAAATGATTTAAAATAATAAAATGAACAATAAAATAAGACAGAATAGTTATCCCCTTCCTAGGTTCAATAATAACCCAAGTCCATAAAAGCCTCGAACTCACTCAATGTAAACAAGTACGTTTTTTTTATAGACAATTGAACTAATACCTATATTATACCTGGCTACATAATGAACTGTTTTGTTTAGTTACGTTTTTGCTCCACAATTTCATGACGTGCATATAGTTTCAAGTTCAGCATTTTTGTCCTTTCTTTCGCATATTCTTTACAGAATTCATCAAATTGATATTTTTCCATTGCTTCACTCGGTGATTTTCTCCAAGTTAAAACATGATCGGCCATAACTGGCGACCTTTTCCTCAATTCTTTGGCCACTTCTTCAATGTTTGAGTTCGTGGTGTTGATGTAGTCCTTATCATAGAATCTAAATGGAAATTTATCTACGCGATGTGCAATACCTTCCGGATCATATAGGGCACAATCTATATTTTTAGTCGAAAATCCTAAAAACCGTAAAAGCTCCCTTAATTTGTTTTCTTTGTTCTGTAGTAATTCGTCATAAAATAAAACAAACATATCTCCTTTAAATTGAAGCCAATTTATATAAAATTTCTTCCACCGATCTGATCTATTCAGTATACCATAATCTGAAAGACAATGCGTAACCTTCTCTAAACATGGGTGCCTGATAAAGATTAAGATATGATATTAAAGATGTGTCACGTAAGAGCTAAATCTGCTTACTGCCTTTCTTTTTCTGGCTTTAAATTTATATAATCAACTCTCTAGGCCATCGGATGACTTAGAGTTTGAATGGATTAGAAACACATGCCATTTAATAATTTAATCATAACAAGTATAATCGAGACGTAGTTTATTATCATAGCAATGACAATCGAGACTATGCTATTTTTATCAAAACTTCAAACACTCAAAACTTGGCACAGAATAAAGTAATTTGACTAAAATGTTCAATATATCAGTTCTTTACCTAATTCTTACATAATCCATCTGTGATAAGATCATGCAACATATGTTGATTACCATATAATTAAAAAGTCTACTCGGGATCATAATGTTTTTAAAAATTACAGACCTGGCCTAACTTAAGTTTTATTTCTAAAATATTGGAGAAATGTATTGTTCTCAGATAAAGGCCCATCTAGATGATAACTGTTTGTATGAACCATTTCAAAGTGCTTATAGACAATTTCACAGTACCGAAACAGCTTTAACCCAGGTTTCAAATGATATTTTAATGGAAATTTTATCTACCCTCTATATGTCACCATTAGGTGATATTGTCAAAAAAAATGGACTCAGCTTTCATTTGTATGCCGATGATACTCATTTAAATATTTCATTTACACCTAATTGTCCATCTTCTTTCAATTTATCAAAATTGCAACTTGAGAACTGTATTAGTGAAATTAGAAAATGGATGTCAAAGAACTTCTAAAATTGAATGATGATACAACCGAATATTTGTTATTAGGCTCAAGGCATCAATTAAGTAAATTTGCACATGATAGCCCCCCTGTTGTAATTGGTAATTGTGATATATTTTCATCTTATTCTGCTCGTAATATTGACGCAATCTTTGATAGTTTTATATTCTATATTCTTTTAAAAAACAACTTAAAACACATTTATTTAATCAGGCTTTTAACTGACTCTGAATACAATCGTTAACATGTCCATAATCTTGTTGTTTATTTATGATTACATTGTCACTTTGTAAAGTGCACCTGAACATGTTATATGAAAGGGTGCACTATAAATATGCTGGAATAATAATAAATAATAATCTATCTATATTATTATATATATATTTGTGACTGTCGTTTGTCTGTCTGTCTGTCTGTTCGGGGTTGGCGGCTACACTAGGTCTGCCCCGAGTCTGAAATTTGGGGTATAGGGGTAGCTCGCACCGGGGAGTAACATAGGCCAGGTGGCGTTAGTCTACCACTTCCGGTTTCGGAGTTATGACCCCCGAGCGAAGCCGGTCTGTTCGGGGTTGGCGACTACACTAGGTCTGCCCCGAGTCTGAAATTTGGGGTATAGGGGAAGCTCGGACCGGGGAGTAACATAGGCCAGGTGGCGTTAGTCTACCACTTCCGGTTTCGGAGTTATGACCCCCGAGCGAAGCCGGTCTGTTCGGGGTTGGCGGCTACACTAGGTCTGCCCCGAGTCTGAAATTTGGGATATAGGGGTAGCTCGGACCGGGGAGTAACATAGACCAGGTGGCGTTAGTCTACCACTTCCGGTGTCGGAGTTATGACCCCCGGGCGAAGTCTGTCTGTTCGGGGTTGGCGGCTACACTAGGTCTGCCCCGAGTCTGAAATTTGGGGTATAGGGGTAGCTCGGACCGGGGAGTAACATAGGCCAGGTGGCGTTAGTCTACCACTTCCGGTTTCAGAGTTATGACCCCCGAGCGAAGCCGGTCTGTTCGGGGTTGGCGGCTACACTAGGTCTGCCCCGAGTCTGAAATTTGGGGTATAGGGGTAGCTCGGACCGGGGAGTAACATAGGCCAGGTAGCTCGGACCGGGGAGTAACATAGGCCAGGTGGCGTTAGTCTATCATTTCCGGTTTCGGAGTTATGACCCCCGAGCGAAGCCGGGTATCCTGCTAGTAAATAATAATAATAACCAGAGAACTTTAGTTTTTACACTATTCATAATTCATGAGAGATGGGGTTTAACGTCCGCTCGACACACAACTAAATCATATCGGGACTAACATATGGCTCAATTTTATTTCAATAATTCGCTTGTGCGTAGTGGTCCTTATCGGTGGGAGGAAACCATATGTTAGTCCCGAAATGACCTAGTTTGTGCCGAGTGGACGTTAAATCCAATTTCTCTCTCTCTTCTATTCTTATTAATAACATCTGATCCAAATTATATCTAACACTTTTTGTTAGATTCTGTCATATAGTCTACGTGTATACTTACTTGTACAGTAACGTTTTTTATCCGTTATATTCGTGTGACTCCCTGACATCTTCAGATTGAAGAAAGACCACTGAGCTTCAAATTGATTTCTCATTAACAGAACAGCACGTTCATAAGCTATCCAATCCCTTTTGGTTCCATGAGTTTTTATAACTATAACCGACCCATTAGTAACACCTTCCCCAACATAACCATTTTTGATCATAAATCCCTCTCTAGATCGTGATCCGGTATATATACCTGAAAAATGTTAGGCAATGTTAGGATCTTTATGCAGTCCCCTTGTGTATGTACCTGGAACATATATGGTAATATATTGATGGGAAGAGGTTATAGAACGGGATTGGGTCATTTCAGAACCCGGTCCACCAAGAACTTTACAGGTAAACATAATGTTCCTTAAAGACCACATAAGATAAAAAATCGAAATTTTATGTACGTATAGCCAATGGTTACTATATCCACTTTACGGCAAGTTCACACCAATCTGATTAAAATTAATTCGGCTGTTAACGTTTAAGTATACGACACGGCAAGACTGTTTTCAATTTTTCAGTTTCGACCTTAATCCGGTTGATTGGCTGGTGACTACACATAGTATATACATTATCTATACAATATATCACTGTCTGTACAATATATCACTGTCTATATACACCACCAGTTGACAAGTGTCTATTGACGGTCCAAATACCACGTGACTGGCCTTATCATAATCACCGAATTATTGTCTTACATTGCTATAGATTAGTCATTTGTGATTTGGATATTTTAGAGTGAATTTAAAATGCGTACCAAGCCGTAGATCCATTTAAGCGTCCTTTGTTTAAATAGGCCACGTAACAAATGAAGACGATCCAAGCAATTAGTGCATATACCGGTAACCTACATAACACCGTACAGAAATACACACGGTGCCAGTCATTTGGTGATGTATTCATTATTAGCTATATATAATAATAATAACCATTTCTATACACAAAGAACAACTTTTATCGTAACTCCATTTGAAATTCACAGCAAATATCGATTTTCCGATGACTATGCATAACAATAGATCGCCCACATTTCTCAGGCGATCAACGCTGGGAATCTTATTACCATGTACGGTTCTATGGATACTACGGTCGTGGTAACTGAGGTTAAACATGGGCGCCAAAATTGTATGGGATTTATGGACATGAATATCATACGTGGAGTTCCTGATGCCATTCGGTGAGTGATTTAACTGTCAATGTAATTGTAAAACATCTTTATTATAAAGAAGTTAAACGATTTTAGGCATTATAACCTAATCTTATCACAAACGTTTATCCATCGAATTATTTTTATTCAGATTTCATATCAAGACAATTAAATGTTGTTTAAACGCCAATCAACAAATAATCCGAGGCTGTTTTATTACAAAAATCATCGGTGGGCAAAGCTAATTGATTATTGGGTAAATAATAATTATAAACAACTGATGAGTAAAACGTAATTATTTTATACAATTAACGTGTGTTCGATTCTACGATTAGTTCTTTCGTGAGGTATTACGCACACGTTCCACCTAGAGTGATGTCTTTGATCTGGCCGGCGTAAAAAAGACAATTACCATGTCTGTGCAACTTTAGTCGGATTGATTAACGACACTACACTTGCCATATTATTATCAATACACAAAGATAGTTAGATAGCCCTTCTCAATCTGTTATTCCATTTAGATGGTTACCAACAAAATTTATTTGTACTGTTAATTCTAAAGTATATTGAGATAATAATAATAATAATAATAATACATTCTTAATATAGCGCATTCTACAAACATAACATAAATATCACTAAAAATGCATGGCAAAGTCTCAACGCGCTTTACAGAGACATGGGTTATAAAAATATATATTATGATTTAAAAATACAACGATGATATGGTGTTTATATAATAACGTCTAGTGAATAAAAATACTTAAAAGCCAGTAAAGGTGATTTTGACTAGTAAGATATTTCGTCACATGATTCAGAGAATTGATCAGCAAGTGAAATGACGCTTGAAGAGCATGGTTTTAATTGAACGTTTAAAAGTATCAATGTCATTCTCAGCGCGAATCTCAGTAGGGAGATTATTCCATAATGAAGGTGTATAGTGTCGAAAAATCCTATTTCCGTAAAATTTATTGTTCGTTCTCTTGTGTTCTCCGATGGGATAGTCCAAAGACGGAGCCTGGTTGAATCTGGTAGATTTCGGTGGTTGTTTTACGGACAAGAGTTCGCTCAGATAGGCCGGACCCATATTGTTCACTACCTTGAAAATAGTTAGTAGCACTTTAAATTCAACACGCTCAACTATGGGGAGCCAATGGAGATGGAAAAGCACTGGTGTGATATGATCAGTCTTTTTCGTTCGAGTTACCAACCTGGCTGCTGCATTATGTAAACCCTGGAGTTTCTTTGTTTGTGCAAGGCTAATGTTATGATACAGAATATTACAGTAATCCAGTCTGGAAGTGATCATGGCATGCACTAGTTTCTCAGTAGTTGTCGGACTAAGAAGTCTACGGATACGCCCAATCTTGAACAGTGCATACGAAACACTACGACAAGTCTGCTGAACAAAACTTTCTAGGGAACAATCTGAATTAAACATTACACCAAGGTTTCGAACTGAATTCGAAGGTACAATAAAATCATCACCGACTCGGACGGACTCAGTGGATGTAGTGTTACCAAAACGAGATTTGAAATGAATAATTTCAGTCTTGGAATCATTTAGCACCAGTTTGTTATCAAACATCCATGATCGTATCTCATCGATACAGGCTTCAATGGCATCTAATGATACAGATGGATCCTTGCACGTAAAATACAATTGACTATCATCGGCATAGATCATAGCATCCAAACCATGTTTAGTAATAATTTCTTCGATTGGGGCGGTATACATAGTGAATAATGCTGGACCTAAAATTGTGCCCTGGGGTACACCGCGTTTTAATTGCATTTGGCGAGAAATACTATTACCAACAATAACTGACTGACTTCTAACTGTTCCTAACAACCCAAAGCGGATCTCTAGTCTATGTAACAGCTTCACGTGATCCAGAGTGTCGAAAGCGGCACTAAGGTCAAGGAGTGAGAGTATCACATGAGACCGTGAATCTAGGGCAGTGACTACATCATTGTGCACACGGAGTAGAGCTGTCTCACAGCTATGGTTAGGGCGATAAGCAGATTGACATTTAGTATATAGAGAATTTTGGCACAGATATTCATGTAAACGAGACATGACAACTTTTTCTAAGATCTTAAAAACGAATGGAAGGTTAGAAACAGGGCGGAAATTCTTAGGACCTTTTTCAAAAGTGGCAGTTTTAAAAGAGTCTGGCACTATCCCTGTTAAAAGACCACATCTTTTTACTCCTGTACTCTTTTACTCGGGAAATACAACTACAATACTCTTCAGACGAGAGGGGGAGAGAGCGAGAGAGAGAGAGAGATGGAGTTTAACGTCCACTCGACAAAAACTAGGTCATTTCGAGACTAACATATGGCTTAATTTTGTTTCAATAATTCGCTTGCGCGTAGGGGTATTTATCAGTTGGGACCCGGAGAAAACCCACGAGGTTGGACAGGCGACCCTAATCCTTGTCACGTACAACCGGGATTCGAAACCACGTCAGTTGACACAATCCCAGACTTTATGATACAGCGCGCATACGCTAACCATTTAGCCCCCCTTCCATCCTCTTCTGCCGAAAATGTATCTCGAATCGTTAGGACTGCACATTGCAACAGAGCAGATTGGCAGAATATATCTCAGCACTCAAATTCTTGTCTTCTCGTTGTCTGTTAGCATGGACTTAGCCAAGGATTCTGGGGGCTATCGCTCCTAATTTGTGGATCTTTTACTTTATTTACCCGTCTAAAGAAATACATTTGTATGATATATTTATATAAAATTAAATCAACTTCCTGATAACCTTATTAAATATTTTTCAAAACACCATTATTTTTTATCTTTTCCATTAAGAATTTCCATATGGCAAAATTCCCTTATTACACACTGTTTGTTTGTTCAATTAGGAAGGGGCAAATCAGCAGGGGCTAATGAGTATAAAATCAGTGTAATACGCACCTGTAGATTTTTGAAGTAAATGTCTTGTCCAACTATTACCTGAACCAGGGTAGCTAGCCAGAGCTGTCACAGGTAACGGTGTTTTGGCAAATCCTAGCTTAGGGCAATTCTTAGGTTTTTCAATGATGTTGGAATATGACGTAACGCTTCTCGGGTGTAGTTTATAAACACTATAGATACAGCAAATAAGTAGAATTAGTCCAGCAATCGCTAATGTTCTGTTCGACCTTCGTTTCGTCAACAAAGTTCTGAAAACCGCCATATGTGTGTGGTATGTCGAATAATTGCTGAAATTAAAGCAAAACGGTTGACCATAAAAGAAGGTTCCGTTAGAAAGATAGTCAAATTGATCCACTCTGAACCGTGATTTTAGCGATTGAATTTTCGGCCTTGCCTCGATCATCATTACTAAAGTTGGTACGATAAAAAAACATAGTTTCGATTATCTATTTCATGATTAAATCATGAATGGAAGTCGAGTAGCAAATCGGAACCTAATCTAATAAGCATCACAATCCAATCTAGCAATGACAACGAGAGTTGATTATGGTCTGGATAAGTTAATTAATGTCTAATTAATAATTTAGATCACATTTCAGGCCTAAAGAAAGACCTGCACTAGGCAGATTTAAATCTTGCATAATGTATGTTTAAGGTAAAATAAATTTATATAAAGTGATTTTGGTGATGCTACAGGTTTTTTATTATTATTTTGTCGTATGTGAATCAGCCATACTAATTACTTCCGCAATGTCTTGTATGATATAGTATTGTAACAGTTTGGCCTGCGCTGTTTAGAAGTAACACCATATTCACCATTTTTATACGATTTATTCAATACAACCATGAAATAAATACACGACCATTATTTACATTAATCAGGTAACCTTAGTGTTGGTTATAAGAAGGGTCTTGTGGGGGGTGGGAGATAGCCATAACGTCATTTATTCTAATGTCCAGTGCCATGCCTGACAATGTTCAGCCTGACAATTGACGCTGTAAGTCCTGACAAGTTCGCCCTGACAACCCGCCATGCCTGACGGATTGCTTAGGCTCAATTACGTTATGATCATACAAAAACGTCAAGGGGAGACGGTTCTACCAGGATGGTCTTTAGCGCCGTCATAATTCCTTTTGTCAGGCCAGCTTTAAGAGGTCCTTACCCTAGGCTGCCGTAGAGCTATCTGCCGACATCGACGACATGACGTCCTTTTATAGGCTGCAGGCAGAGCTATTGACCAACCACAGGCTCGCATTCTGCCTGACAAGGACTACGTTTTCCTGACAAGTTAACGTTTTACAATAATATGAAAATTAATAAAGATGTTCATAATTAATCATTGCATTACATGTAAGTAACCTATTCTGAATCTAAAATCAAAGTAATGTACAATTAGACCAGCGCAAATACATTAATGAAGAAACACCTAGCCCATGAATCGTGCGTAAGTCTTAGCTTACAGCGACGAGGTCCTAAAGAATTGGAACTACCTAAGAACAGCAAGTAGGCCTACTTCAAAATACTTAATGGATCTAATATAATAATGAGATGTACAAAGTAAGTAACAAAAGTAACAAGCATTGTAAGGTCATGAATTTATTATAATACACCATTAAATTAACGTGAGAATGATCATGTTACTATCACTAACTATCCCTAGCAACCATATTACTACGCCCGTCTCGTCTGACTCGAATGCACACAGCATCCCACGCTAACAATACATTCATATGTGGATATTATTTGAATTGCTATCGTCCCCTTATATCCAGTCGCATAGTAATACATCATGACATGCCTTACAAATCCGGCTCTAAGTACCGATGTTCTATAATCTAAGATACGACTTGCTGTCGTCAACGTAAGTAGGCTACATTAGGCAAAACAAAATTGTAAACAATGAGAGCGTACGGCTCGTTCTATTTATAGTAACAATTAAACCTTTCAACAATGGCAAAGGCAACACTAATATAGTAATAATACCAACGATAAATACTTAACAAATGCAATAATAAAACAATGTGAAGATGTAACGATTGATTATTAACATATGGTACACAGCATTACCAGTGATCAGTGATAATGAAATAATAACAATAATTAAATCTAACCCCCCCCCTTATATATAACACTCTCCCCACCTTAAATATACACAATTCTCCTGAATTACGTACCAATTAATAAACATCGAATCTCGCGATACGACTAACACAACGTCCAAATAATGTTATTTTAACGTCATACTGATAACTGGGTATTATTTGAAATTATTCCACGATGTAATAAATGTTTAATATCACTAGCACAAACGTAAGCATGCTTTTAATTCTTCTTATCTATACCAGGTAGCTGCACGTTAGAATAATCAGTTCGAAACACAATTTAATTAAACAGTTCTTTCTATAATCGAAGCAACGATGAATGTCCACTGATAGCAAATCCCGACGTAGAACGCGATGAGCCCAAAAACACTTCTCAGTTCTGTAGATTTCTTGTTAAAATATACCATAATTCTTCTGTGAAACGCGCACAATGTTTAGGTTTTTTTTTTACACAAGTTCTATAATTTCGCAAGGAAGCGACAACGGATTTGTTATTGGTCCAACTGGTCCGATATCCAATCAGTATCATTCTCCCTATGAATAGCTGTTGCTTCCATCATTTTTATGAATGTGACATCTTGATGTTGGGTAACGTTTCCATTTACAATCTTCTTAATCATCTCTTCGTTGCAATGGCGCATCTGGCATACTTGTTTTGAACTGCTGGTTAATGGTGGTCTAGCGGAGCCAGGTAATGACAGCATTTGGTACTTGGCGATGAGGTAGGTACGGTCCCAATTTTGTGTTTGGGCTCGTAGGCTGTTAAGCTGGAAGGCCATCGTTTCAAGTGCAAACAGCTTTTGATCGGGACTAAACTGCTCCCATCCTTGAGGTGGCCAGAATAATGGCTGTTGCGAAGCTTCTGAGTTTAGTTGGAATCTGGTAACACCTCTCCAGTCTCTTTTAGCGGGTGGTAGGATGGGCATGATACCTCTCTTGAATAAGGTCAAGACTCCTTCCTTATCACTGTTTACCTTTCGTGGGTTATACTCAGATACATTGAGTGACAATGCCGGTGAAAGACTACCTGCTGGCGTGTCAAAAACAGCATCGATGTTAGTTACTAGGTTATTGGCGCTAGAAGAGGCATCAGGAATCAGATCACGTACTACAATGGGTAATTCTTGTAAATCTTGTCGGTTGTTGTTGTTTATATCCATCACAGTGTTCTCACCCGGGAGTTCATGATGACCTAAATCTGTGGTGTCTGCGGAAAGATTTGCTGGATCGTCCGCCTCATCTGCATGTGCTGTGCTGGGGATAGAATCTGTTTCTGCAACTGGAGTACTGGAAACAGGCATCGCCAATGCCCTACTAATGTGCATGAGGAATTCAACCGGAATACCCAGCGTGCCAGATATCTGTGATTCAAGTTTCGGATCCGGTCTTGCCATAGTTGTCATGATTTCTGGAGGTGATGTTATATTCTCCCCCGCAGCAGGCACTCTTCTGAACAAACTGGTCATGGCCTTGTTGGATAGGTTTGGCGAAATGGAGCACTTGTACCATACTGAGCGTTCTTCGTTAAGTAGGAAGGCCTCAAAACCAACGGGTTTCATGACAATGCTGTGTATGGACAGCGACGTCTGCTCTATTGATGGGTTCTCGGGATCATAGTGAACTTTCTTTGGAGGCGGGGTCCCTTCGTAATCAGGGACAAAACTGCTCTCACAGGGTATGGTAGGTGCTCTGTCTCGTTTGTTCGAAGCTGAATCCCATCCTCTTTCGAAATCTTTCAACTTGGTGCTATTCCCTCTGACGAAGTCAAACCATCCTCGCACCATTTCTCGGGCCTTTCTCGCTTCATCTGACGACCTTGCTGTATTAGAGACAATCCGTAAATAGTCGGCGGGGTTTATGGACAGCCAGAATCCGTTGCTCTCGGAAAAAAACTCTTTGGAGAGTGTGGTGAAAACCTTTGGATGGTCCCTTTGGTAATGGTCTCTCAATTCGGGAACTGACCTCCGAAACAATCTTTCTCTCGGACAAGATGGGCATACCACTCTTAACGCCCCGTGCTCTCTGTTGGCCATGTGGTTCTTCCTCTCCCGGTTCGTCTTAAAGACCATCGTGCACTTCCAACAATTGAATTTTAACTCGGTACTCATTCTGAAACAAATAATTACATAAAGCTTCCGTAGGAGAGTAGTTTAACAAAAATAAACAGGCAATCAGTCAGTCGTCAAGGATAACTGTCACGGAAGGAACCAACACTAAGATGACATAACTTGTAAATAGTGATTTTGACAACACCAGGAACTCAATAGATGTTCAGCCCAAGACCTCGTAACCATCGGGTAAATTAAAGTTGCTACCATCAGCTAAATTAAAGTTGCTACCATCAGCTAAATTAAAGTTGCTACCGTCAGCTAAATTAAAATTCCACTGTTCTTCAACAGCTACGGTTGGTTTCCTCTGGGTGATCAGGCCAGTTACTCCCAAAATCCCGTGGTACCACATTCACGCCTCCCATGGGCCTTCCGCCCTAAATAATAAAATATAAATTGGTTACTCAAAGAAAGGTTCAGAGGGTTGATACCATAATTTCACTGTTCACTACATTTCGTTCCTCTTTATCGCATCTCGTGAATCGCTGTATCCAGTTTGGTATATTCCTTCCATGATACAAAGCCAGTTTGTCTATGTGATATACTTTCGGCGACTGCGTTCTACTTCTCTTAACCTTATAAATGACGTCGTTTATTTGTTTTGTTACCAAGAAAGGACCCTTCCAAGGTGATGTAGGCTTCGAACAGACTCCCACTTTTCGAATCGGTTCGTAAATTCACACCGGTTGACCAATAGCTAGATGTCTTCTCTGGGCACGAATGTCATAATGCTTCTTCTGGTATTCCGAGCCCCGTTTTAAGCATCTTCTCGCTACGTCGTGACTCACAGAAAGCTTCTTTTTGAGAGCTTCGATATAATCTTCACTATTTCTCAACACAGGATCGTTCTCTTCGGGTACATTGACAACAGCTTGGAGTGGCATCGTGATTTCTCTTCCCAGTGTCATCATGTTCGGAGTTTCAGATGTAGTGGCGTGTACTGATGACCTATAAGCCATCATTACTTGTGGAAGAAACTCGTCCCATCTGCGTTGGTCACTCTCACTATACATGTTCAGCATCGCAGACAGTGTTCTGTGAAATCGTTCGATATTTCCATTGGATTGTGGCCTTAGTGCTGTTGTTCTGGTTTTGTCAATTTGCAAAAGCGAACACATCTGTTGGAATACTTTTGATTCGAAATTAGTGCCACGGTCTGAATGGAGTTGCAGTGGTGTACCAAACCGACACACAAAGTTGTCTACGAATGCCCTCGTTACTGTTATGGCTTCCTGGTTCGGTAGTGGTACGGCCTCGGTCCATTTGGTAAAGCAATCACACATCGTCAAAACATACCGGTTTCCGCTTGATGTTTTAGGCAGTGGTCCGAATATATCGATCTCAACCCGTTCAAACGGTTCTCCAACCAAGTAACTTCGAAGAGGAGCGCGTTTTCCAGTAGGTTTAACTTTCCTCGAGGCACATTTGTCGCAGGACCTGCAATGATTCTTCACAGATTCATTCATACCCGGCCAGTAAAATCCCATCTTTATCCTCTCAAGCGTCTTCTGGGTCCCAAGATGACCTGATGACGGTATGTCGTGCGAATATCGAAGAACCAATTGTTGTTTCGTTGTGGGAACCACTAATTGCAGCCCCCCCCCCTCTATTTTCTGACTCCCGATTCCGATAAAGTAATCCTCCCTTCAGCACCAAACTTTCCCACTGGGCCCATAAGGTTTTCAGATGCTTGGTGGCGCTCGATATCTCTTCCCAGGTTGGACGATCTTCACCAGCTTCTAAAGCCGTCATTATTCGACAAATATCGGGGTCCGCAATCTGCTGTATCCGTAGCTCTTCAAGACTCCACCCAGTCAATAACTCACTATGGTCTTTGAATTCTTTTTCCTGTTGGCGGGTTACTGCTCTCACTTTTCTGTTATTTTCGTCTGATGTGTAATCTGTGGCTCACATGTGAGATCACTATCTCGCAGTTCTTGTTCTGTATCATCGTTGTCACCATTGAGATCTTCTTGCCTTTTACAAGATTTACACGGGTTTCTACTAAGAGCATCAGCATTCTGATGTAGATGTCCTGCTCTGTGGTTAACCACTAGGTTGTAGGTCTGTATTTGTTCTAACCACCGCGCAACCTGAGCATTAGGCGACTTCAAATTCTTCATCCAGCTTACTGCGGCATTGTCAGTACGAAGAAGTACATTTTGCCCATATAGATACGAGTGAAAGTTTTTCAGCGCTGTAACTACTGCTAAGAGTTCTTTTCTCGTTACGCAGTACGATAACTCGTGCTTGTTTAAAGATTTACTCATATAGGCGATCACCTGCTCCTTCCCGTTATTAAGTTGTGATAGGACAGCACCAACAGCAAAACTGCTCGCATCGGTGTCTAAGATGAATTCCAAGCCTGGTACTGGATAAGATAAGATTGGTGAAGATATAAAAGCCTGTCGTAGACTTTCAAAAGAACGATGACATTCTGGCGTCCATTCGAACCTAGAATTCTTGTCGGTTAATTTATGAAGGGGTCGTGCTATTGTGGCAAACCCGTTTACAAATCGTCTGTAATATGAAGCTAGTCCAAGGAAGCTCTTTACTTGTTTAGAGGTTTTAGGAACATTCCAATTTTTAATTGCTGAAATTTTGTCAGGGTCAGTCTTTATCCCATCCTTGGACACAACATGCCCTAAGAATTTAACACTTTTCTGGAATAAAGTACTCTTGCTTGGTTTTAACTTTAGGTTTGCATCTTGTAATCGCTTGAACACGTGTTCAAGTCTCAAAAGTGTCTGTTCAAATGATTTCCCCGGAACAATAATGTCATCCATGTATAACAGACATTCCTCCCACTGCAGACCACGTAAAATATCTTCCATGAGCCGTTCAAATGTGGAAGGAGAATTGGTCAATCCGAAGGGCATAACTCGGAACTGGTAGAGGCCTTGACTTGTTGAGAATGCAGTCTTTTCCTAATCGGTTGGATCCATTCCTATCTGCCAAAATCCAGAGTTCATATCAAGACAACAAAACCATTCCATACCAAAAAGTGAATCAAGACATTCGTCTATACGGGGCAGCGGATAGGCATCTTTTGTTGTTACATCATTTAACAACCTGTAGTCAACACAGAAACGGTGGGTATTATCTTTCTTTGTTACCAAAACAACATTCGAACTCCATGGACTGTTTGAGGGTTCGATAACACCTCGATCTAGCATCTTCTTAACCTCTCCAGCTTCTACTTCTCTCTTTCCAATTGGTAACCTTCGAGTTGATTGTCGAATGAGGGCAGCGACTCCAGTATTAATTCGATGTAGTACTCTGTCCGTCCTTCCGAGATCGGCAGACGATTTCGAAAACACATCCCCATACTTTGCTAACAGGAAAGCTAATCTTTTCTGTTCATCTAATCCCAGATGATCTTTACTCCGATTATATAGATCTTCTAAATGCGTTGGAATTTTCGGATTTTCTTCTGTCCCTGATTCTGCTGTAACACTTCTGCATAACCCAGGATGTTCGCCCTCTTCTAAGTATATAGATTCACATTTGCCCAATCTCGCATTTGGATAGACAGTCACCGGCACGTCTTGGAAATTTGTAATTTTAATGGTTCTGGTTTCTGCCTTCATATCGAGGATACCAGTCGTAGCGACAAGACTTGATCCTGGTAGTGTTTCGACTAGTCCCAGTTCACTGGTAATTCCACAAGTAGGCGTCCTTACATCAATCAGCATACTGCTCTTTGCTGGAATATGTGTTGTCTGAGTGGCGTAAACTGTGCATACCATTTCTGCTTCTCCACCAATCCAACATGGCACGTAACCCTTCTTCGTTTCCATTCTCATTTTATCGTAGTCCAATTGGTAGACATGCTCCAAGAGAAAATCTTGACCAAGAATGGCTGGTGCGAGAATATCGCAAACGAGAACTGGTTGCGAGTAAGTCCCTTCACCTAAAAAAATACTCATCTTAACAATGCCATAAGTGCGTAAATTTTTACCGTTAACGTCTTTCAGGGTCAATTCTGAGTTTCTTAAAGAAGGAACTAGTTCTTGTTTTATTTTCAAAAAATACTCGTAGGACATAATCGTATTAGTAGATCCGCTGTCAATTAAAAAGTGTGTGGGAACATCATTGATTCTTCCAGCTGCATAAAATCCATTATAAAATTTACCGCTTGTCTCACCACATGTGCCTAGCCTGTCATAGTTTTTGGATGATGTTTGGTCAGTTACAGGCCTTGTGTCCCCCATCACCTCTCGGCCTACTGAGATGGCGGTTTGGAGTTTCCCTGATTCTGATTCCTAGGATACTTTGCTTCCCTGTTCTGCCTTTGTCTTTCCGGGCAATGTCGTGCATAGTGTCCTGTCCTATTACATTCGTAACAACGCACACTCGTTCGTCTGTCGTCATCGTTCCGTTTCTCAATTCTTTCTAGTCTATCAATAACATCCTTCAGAACCTTATCTATCCCATCCGTCTTCCTCGTTTCCTCATGACCATAGCCTGATTGTATGTTCACCATTCTAACTGATCGTTTCTTCTCCATTCCGTCACCTAGCATGGTTTCGTATCTCTCAATGACGTCTACCGCCTGTGCGACAGTTCGGCAATCGCGATCCAAACATCTACACTTAATCTCCAATCCTATAATTTTGTAAAGCTGGTTCAAAGCAAGTGCCTCCTGTGCTTTTGCATCAAATTCAGGGTAAGCTCGCTGTGCCATCTGACGCAGGTCGTCTCCCAGCTCAGCGATCGATTCGTCTGTCTTTCGTCTCCTGCCTTCTAGTTTAGTCATCCACCTACCACGTTGTCGAGTACTTCCAAATCGGTGACTTAACTCCTTAACCAACGAAGCATACGTTCTCTTCTCACGCGATGATAAGTTAAGATAGAACCCTCTCGCGGATCCCCTCAAGCTTGCAGCTAAAGTTAACATTCTACATCTCTCCCCCCAACTGCCAAGCTCTGCACAAATCTCGAAATGACTAATATACGCCTCCCAATCTTCAGATCCAGAGAAGGTTTCCGGTCTCATCTGAACAGTTTTCGAAGTTCTGCGTTCCCCGGTTTCATTTACACGATCGACACCAGTCGTTTCTATAATTTGCCCATCATCGCTTGCATCAGAATAAACATCTAGATCATCTTCTGCAACGGACACATCACCCTGACCTAACCCAGGAGCGTCTGGTAAATTTGGTTGAGTTTTAAAAACTATCTCCTCATCGGGCGTCTCAGCCATCGTTTAATATACTTTGAATTATTTAGTTTAGTTATTCTTCTCCCCTGTAACATATTGTAACATATTTACACAAAATTTTAGTTACATCACCACCACTCACAAAAGCCGGCGTTGGTTCGTATCACTGGATGCCATTATATCTTCGACATCCCACTTTTTACACCATTGTAACAGTTTGGCCTGCGCTGTTTAGAAGTAACACCATATTCACCATTTTTATACGATGTATTCAATACAACCATGAGATAAATACACGACCATTATTTACATTAATCAGGTAACCTTAGTGTTGGTTATAAGAAGGGTCTTGTGGGGGGTGGGAGATAGCCATAACGTCATTTATTCTAATGTCCAGTGTCATGCCTGACAATGTTCAGCCTGACAATTGACGCTGTAAGTCCTGACAAGTTCGCCCTGACAACCCGCCATGCCTGACGGATTGCTTAGGCTCAACTACGTTATGATCATACAAAAACGTCAAAGGGAGACGGTTCTACCAGGATGGTCGGTAGCGCCGTCATAATTCCTTTTGTCAGGCCAGCTTTAAGAGGTCCTTACCCTAGGCTGCCGTAGAGCTATCTGCCGACATCGACGACATGACGTCCTTTTATAGGCAGCAGGCAGAGCTATTGACCAACCACAGGCTCGCATTCTGCCTGACAAGGACTACGTTTTCCTGACAAGTTAACGTTTTACAATAATATGAAAATTAATAAAGATGTTCATAATTAATCATTGCATTACATGTAAGTAACCTATTCTGAATCTAAAATCAAAGTAATGTACAATTAGACCAGCGCAAATACATTAATGAAGAAACACCTAGCCCATGAATCGTGCACACAGCATCCCACGCTAACAATACATTCATATGTGGATATTATTTGAATTGCTATCGTCCCCTTATATCCAGTCGCATAGTAATACATCGTGACATGCCTTACAAATCCGGCTCTAAGTACCGATGTTCTATAATCTAAGATACGACTTGCTACATTAGGCAAAACAAAATTGTAAACAATGAGAGCGTACGGCTCATTCTATTTATAGTAACAATTAAACCTTTCAACAATGGCAAAGGCAACACTAATATCGTAATAATACCAACGATAAATACTTAACAAATGCAATAATAAAACAATGTGAAGATGTAACGATTGATTATTAACATATGGTACACGGCATTACCAGTGATCAGTGATAATGAAATAATAACAATAATTAAATCTAACCCCCCCCCCCCCTTATATATAACACTATTCTTTATTTATTACAAATGCTCACTGTGTCTTAAATATTGAATATTACGACCCCATATGTTCACGGCAAGATAACAACACTAATATTGATTGAAATAGATCAATATGGAATTCTAATTCGTGTTTTTCATTTCGACTATTATAAAAATATTGAGTTAGACTTAGAGGTTTAGCACCTTTAAGAGAAGGCTGTATCATAAAGTCTGTCATTGAGTCGACTGGCGTGGTTTCGAATCCCCGGTTGTACGTGGCAAGGAGTAGGGTCGCCTGTCCAACCTTGTGGGTTTTCTCCGGGTCCTCCGGTTTCCACCCACTGCTAAAGACCCCTACGCGCAAGCGAATTATTGAAATAAAATTAAAACCATGTGTTAGTCCCGACATGACCTAGTTTGTGTCGAGTGGACGTTAAACCCCATTTCTCTCTCTCTCTCTTTAAGAGAAGGGTTCGTACCAGAGCAACCATCTTGCTTCATCTATAAGCTTATATTGAAAATTAAGTCTGATTACTATATTTCAAAGCTTTATTAATAACAAATGCATAGTTAAAAATGGCTGTAATTAATAAAAATACGAGGAAAAGTAAAATACTTATAATGTTCCCTAATATAATTATAACAGCAATTATTCTTGGACAATTTTGCATAAATTCTATTCGTGGATGGGTTAACCATCTATCAAATCGAGTTCATTTGATATTTCTTAGTGGGCTGAATTACATCATGTTACCTTTAGATTCCATTCCGCCATTAGTAGATTGAAGTGTGATTGTATCTAAAAATGACATAAAGAAATTGACTGTACCTTGATAGTGTGTTGGCTTGTGTTTCACGATTCAGTTGAATGATAAGGTATAATGTGTGATACATACATAGATATATCAAACAATATATGTATGTGGTAACACGTGTTTTGTGATTTAACATGTAATAAAATTACTCAGCAATGAAGCGAAATTTTATTTCTTTTCTAACTTCCTTACTATTAAAAACTGTGACAGTATTGTGTCTTTCTATCAAGTTCTGGATGACAACACTGGTTAAACTTCATGTAATACTTTTATTCTGCTTCTAACATATCATGTACAAAACTTAAGACTCCGTAATTAGTTTGTGTTGAGGGAGCCATGGTAATAGCTTGGCTTGATACCCTTGGATGCCAACTCCCAACTAACTTACATGGACGCTGTCTGGTCCCAAGTTTTCCCCTATCAACTTTTCATTTCTGCTTATAAACCACTTTTTAGACAAAGAATGATCGATTGCCATAAGTTAGCCGGTTTTTAAGTCCATAATTCGAGCGTGAAGTCCGGAGATTAATTCGATTTGATAAGCTCGTGGCGTGGCTTCCATATTCCTCTGGCTATAGAAATGAAATAAAATGAAATGAAATGTGGCTTAACGTCCTGTTTATAATACATTTATTGCTTAATCACATAAAACCACACAGTTATTGTTTATGACATATTATATGTTTGAACACAGTATGTTGTTTATATTACATTTATTTTCAAATACATCAAGTTGTTTATAATATATTTATTGTTGTTTATCAAGCTGATTAAAATACAGATCTATATTTCGTTTCGTTTTTTTTTATACTTTCAATGGCCTCTACTACACGAAGATCTGGCCGGTTGCAGTGGAAGGTCGCGTCAGAGGTCACACGAGCGGCTTTTGACCCTATGACGTTGATGATTCTAGTGGGATACCCACAGTTCCGTGCACCGCACGCCAAACACTCACATCATCCGGAACGCAAGTTAAGACAAGTAAAACGAAATTTTGAACTATAAAAATCGAAATGAAATAAGATCTGTGTTTTAGTTAAATTGGTTGTTTATAATACATAATTTAACTTTGTGGTAAAAAACAAATTTTCGGATGAAAATAATCGAAATAAAGATTAATATAACTTCGCATTATGAGGAAAAACGATAATGTCTAGTTTTACAAACGCTTAAACTGACTGACACTATCATAAAGGTATCATTGACTATCATAAATATTACACACAAAGTTTAATTAGTATGATATCTTATCATAAGCACATTAACAATTTCTTGCTTGGGAAGTGCAAAACAACCATTGACGCACCATAAGTGAACACATTTTAAGCAATATGATATCTCATCATAAGGCATAAGCACATTAAAGGACAATATTGGTGTCAGTCATTATCACATTATGTGATAGAACTAATAAAACACGTTCATAATATAATTTTAACACATGTAGAGATCATTGCAACGTGTTTCCTGAATCGGAAGTGACGAACGCCAAAGGAAAACAAGAGTCATCCCTCTATATAACTGACTGAAGTGACGAGTTATAACAGATACATGGGCGAATTTGTGATCACTAATAATTCCTTCCAAAATCAAAAGTTGTTGTGTTATATAACAATAAACAACCAGGACAAAATCTATAAGACTCAATATTCCAATAGAGTTCCTCCTTTTAACTACGTTAGCGATTTCTGCATGTTTTAACATTTCTAAAATCTCGAAATTCTGACCTGTAGACTATTAAAAAAAGACTATGATAATATTCTGTTTAATTTGATTTGTGTCGATCCCGATTCTTTTCCTTCACTATTTTCCGACGTTCCGCCCCTTCCAACATTTTGGCCCTCTCTTTCGCATATTCTATACAGAATTCATCTAGTTGATATTTTTCCGTTGCTTCACTCGGTGACTTTCTCCAAGTTAAAACATGATCCGCCATAACTGGTGACCTTTTCCGCAATTCTTTGGCCACTTCTTCAATGTTTGAGTTCGTGGTGTTAATATAGTCCTTATCATAGAATCTAAATGGAAATTTATCTACGCGATGTGCAATTCCTTCCGGATCATATAGGGCACAATTTATATTTTTAGTCGAAAATCCTAAAAACGGCAAAAGTTCCCTTAATTTGTTTTCTTTGTTCTGTAATAATTCGTCATAAAATAAAACAAACATATCTCCTTTAAATCGAAGCCAATTTATATAAAATTTCTTCCACCGATCTGTTCTATGGAGTATATCATAATCTGAAAGACAATATGTAACCTTCTCTGAACATGTGGGTGCCTGATAAAGATTAAGATATGATATTAAAGATGCATCATGTAAGAGCTAAATCTGCTTACTGCCTTTCTTTTTCTGGCTTTAAAATGGTATATAATCAACTCTCTAGGCAATCGGATTGCTTAGAGTTTGAATGGATTAGAACCACGTGCCATTTAATAATTTAATCATAATAAGTATAATAGCATAGCATCACAAGAGAGACAGAGAGAGTTTGTTTCATTTTAGACTTATAACCAGAGAACTTTAGTTTTTACACTATTCATAATTCATGAGAGATGGGGTTTAACGTCCACTCGACACACAACTAAACCATATCGGGACTAACATATGGCTCAATTTTATTTCAATAATTCGCTTATCGGAGTGGTCCTTAGCGATGGGAGGAAACCATATGTTAGTCCCGAACTGACCTAGTTTGTGCCGAGTGGACGTTCAACCTCTCTCTCTCTCTCTCTCTCTCTCTCTCTCTCTTCTATTCTTATTAATAACATCTGATACAAATAATATCTAATACTTTTTGTTAGATTCTGACATATAGTCTACGTGTATACTTACGTGTACAGTAACGTTTTTTATCCGTTATATTCGTGTGACCCTTGGATGCCATCAGATTGAACCAAGAAAACTGAGCTTCAAATGGATTTCTCATTAACAGAACAGCACGTTTATAAGCTACCTTATCCTTCCGGCGGAGTTCATGAGTTTTTATAACTATAACCGACCCATTAGTAACACCTTCCCCAACATAACCATTTTTGATAATAAACGGATCTCTATATATTGCTCCGGTATATATACCTGAAATATGTTAGACAAGGTTAGAATCTTTATACAGTTACCTTGTGTATACCTGAAACATATATGGTAATATATACCTGAAAAATATTAGACAATGTTAGGATCTTTATACAGTCCCCTCGTGTATATACCTGAAACATATATATATACTATTCAAAAAAAGTAGGGGATATTTGATTTTGGGGGCATAATACTAAAATATGCAAATGACTACGAAAAAAGTCACTATAGAACCTAACAGAAGAAACATTTCCAGTTACATGTGACGCCCAAACGCACCAATAGCTACCGCATGGAATGCAGGTGATGCTTGGGATCATCATGGGGGTCCAACCCAAGATTTGCACGACTCTGACTTTGAATGTTACAGTCATTGTGGCATTGAATTCCAGGGTGGAAACATCAGTTTAATTGTTTTAGTGACCAGAAAACAAATTTTGATATGCGTCGGCTTACCCAAAATGAAAGGTTACGTGCCCTTGGCATGCTACAGATCGGCACAACACAGGCGGTTGTGGCGCGGACGATGAATGTTTCTCAGTCTGTCATAAGCAGGCTATGGTCCACATACCGTGATACACAATCTGTACAGGACAGACCACGCTCAGGTCGACCAAGGGCGACAACTCAAGCCCAGGATCGATTTATCCGTACCTTGGCCTTGAGAAATCGTGTCATCACAGCAAATCAGATTAGCGCTCGTCTTCAAACAGACACTGGTGTGAGAGTGAGTGGCCAGACGATTCGGAATCGACTGCATAGGGGTCACCTTCGCGCCCGACGTCCTCGCGTGATCCCTTGTTTGAGAGATCATCACATTCAGGCAAGACGTCGTTGGTGTAGGGATCGTCAACACTGGGATAATCGACGCTGGAGCAATGTGATGTTTTCAGATGAGTCAAGGTTCACTGTTGATTTTTTGGACAGACGTAGGAGGGTGTGGCGTCGTCGAAACGAGCGCTTCCAAGACGTTAACGTCATCAGACATGATCGATTTGGGGGTGGTTCTGTTATGGTGTGGGGAGGCATAACTGTTGCTGGAAGAACGGCATTACGTGTTGTTGCAGGGCGTGTTACAGGCCAGTACTACCGGGACAACATCTTGGCAGTCCATGTTGTGCCGTTCGCACGACGTCATGGCCGCCGTTTCATCTTCCAGGATGACAACGCGAGATGTCACAGGACCAGGATCGTTACAGGTTACCTCCAACAACAGAACATCACCACATTACCTTGGCCAGCACTGAGTCCCGACCTCTCCCCCATCGAGCATGTCTGGGACATGCTTGGACAGAGGTTACGTCAACGTCAACAACGTCCTGCCAATGTCCAAGAACTTGCTGCTGCGTTGCAACAGGAATGGGACAATCTGGACCAAAATGACCTTAGACGTCTCATTAGGAGTATGCCACGTCGGATCAATGCTTGTTTGGCAAACAGAGGAGGATTTACCAGTTACTGACTTGGTTGTGATGCTGTGGTAACTTTGCTGTTTGACCCCGGGTATCATTTTACCCTTATAATGGCCAGTCTGTGCCTTACTTAGTCTAACGATCATTTGGAATAAATCGATGAATGTGAACTTCATTTCATTTTGTCATTTGTTTCTTCGTCAGTTTCATTAGGTGACTTTAATAACACTTAAAAATCAAATATCCCCTACTTTTTTTGAATAGTATATATATTGATGGGAAGAGGTTATAGAACGGGATTGGGTCATTTCAGAACCCGGCCCCCAAGAACTTTACGGGGCCCTTATTCACGAAAACTTAAACTAAGATACAATCGAAATTTTAAGAAATACTGCAATTCGATTGGCTGACTAGTAAAATCATTTTGCATATATCCAATTTGCATATTGGTCAGCCAATCGAATTGCAGTATTTCGTAAAATTTCGATTGTATCTTAGTTTAAGTTTTCGTGAATAAGGTAAACACTATGTTTCTTAAAATCACTCGAAATGCATCATCAATGGACCCTGCTTATAGATCAAAGCAGGTATATCCTCTGAGGAGCCGCGTAGTAGACTCGGAGAGTAAGGCATTGTCTCGCTAACCAGGAGGTCTCCGGTACGCTCCTGGGTATTGCCCGAGTTAGTTCCTCGGAATATTCCGGTGTAATTTCCCCTCGTCAGCGGCGCGGGCCACTATCCTGCAGAACGGCACTCAACCAGATTGCAACAGAACTGATTGGCACTCAAATTCTTGTCTCCATGTTGTCTGTTAGCATGGACTTCACCACGGATTTTGATATCGCATAAATATTGTTTTGCGTTGTGTTTTGTTTTGTTTTTTTTTTTTTTTGGGGGGGGGGGTTCAGACTAAAACTCAGGAAAATCGCGTTCTTCTTAATGTGTTTACACGTCATCTTTATATTTTGGGCGCTATCGCTCCTGATTTGTTGATCATTTACTTTATCTTTGTATGAGATATTGATATAAAATTAAATCAACTCCTTGAAAACACTATTAAATATTTTTCAAAGCCCCATTAATTTTTTATCCTTTCCATTAAGAATTTTCATATGGCAAAGTTAACTCATTATACACCGTGTGTTTGTTCAATTGTGAAAGGGCAAATCAGCAGGGGCTAACGAGTATAAAATCAGTGTAATACGCACCTGTAGATTTTTGAAGTAAATGCCTTGTCCAGGTGTTACCTGAACCAGGGTAGCTAGCCAGAGCTGTCACAGGTAACGGTGGTTTGGCAAATCCTAGCTTAGGGCAATTCTTAGGTTTTTCAATGATGTTGGAATATGACGTAACGCTCCTCGGGTGTAGTTTATAAACACAATACATACAGTAAATAAATAGAATTAGTCCAGCAATCACTAGTGTTCTGTTCGACCTTCGTTTGGTCAACAATGTTCTGAAAACCGCCATATACATGTATGTGTGATTTGTCGAATAATTGCTGAAATTAAAGCAAAACCGCCATATATGTGTGATATATTTAGTAATTGCTGAAATTAAAGCAAAACGGTTGACCATTAGAGAAGATTCCGTTAGAAAGATAGATAGATAGAGAAGTGAGAAGCGTGATTGTACCTTAAAATGACAAAGAAATTGACTGTACCTTGTTGGCTTGTGTTTCACGATTCAGTTGAATGATAAGGTATATAATGTATGATACATACATATATATTATTATATCAAACAATATATGAATATCGTAACACGTGATTATTTCTACATTTGTTTTGTGATTTAACATTTAGATTAAAGATACTTTCCCGCGTACAAAAGTTTGTGATTTGATGATATATTTTATTTGGACTAAAAACATATTCAAACTAATTAATCTATCAAAGATTTGCTTCAAATCCGTCTCAAATCTGTGTGATTGGATGATATATTTGGACTAATAAATCTATCAAAAATTTGCTTCAAATCCTTCTCAAAACTTTGTATTCGTCGGAATTAATAAACTGTTGTTAGACGTCATGTCTGTCAGCTCAACGGGGATCACGTGGGTAATTTGGTAAGACGCTGGCTCGCTAGCCGGGAAAGTTCATCCAGATTTTCCAGCGTGGTTTCCCCTTGTCAATGATGCAGGACGGAGGGCCTGACAATGACAGCTGTCTAGTCGTTCGTGTGGGACGAAAAACTGAGGTCCCGTGTACACATTGGCATGCACGTAAAAGATCCCTTGACAGATGGAATTCGATATAAGAGTAGGTCGTAGTGCCGCTGTCCGGGCAAAATTTCCCTCATAGCACACTGTATGGCGTATGCCCGTCTTCATTAGCCCAGTTCGGAGCAGAACAGTAAGACGTTAAACCCCATTTCATTTCATTTTCATTCCAATGTAATCGGCTGTGTTCGTAGGTTCCTGTTTGGGTTGTTTTATGATGCAGTGATTCCCTCCGAGTGTTCGGTGCTAAGTTGTTTTATGATGCAATGTTTCCCTCCGAGTGTTCGGTTCCAAGTTTATGATGCAGTGATTCCCTCCGAGTGTTAGGTGCCAAGTTATATTGTTTATGATGTTTCAGTACCTCTGGTCATATTATATTATTTAGTGATCATAGGCCTATTGTTCATTCATTACTTGTGTGTCAGTATACCTGATTCCCTATATATCGACGCTGATCGTGTACACGTGTGTTGTTTCGATTATTGGACATACCTGTCAACAACTCGGGAAAGGATTCCTTATAGTCACCCTTTAGCTGACACTTACCCATTAAAAAAAACCCTCCCTGGATAACATATCAGTAGTCCAAGTTCCATTAGTGAGTCTTATTTGGACACAGATCACTAAAGATTTCCCCATTGACTCCAATGTTAATTCTCGTATCTTAGACCGGCTCTTACTTTTTCCCAAATTTTCGTTGGGTAGAACGCTTTCTACCACAGATGGAGCAACATGTGGAACCACTTGCCCAAAAGCACGTATGAGGTTCTTCATGAAAAACTTGAGATACACAAGCTGGAAGTAGAGACAAGTAAACATGCAATTTCAGGCCCTACATTTCAACGTAACCAACCTCTCAACTCTTGTATCCTTCCGCATCAAAATTATGAATATTCACCAAAACTTGGCAGAAAATGTATTTTCAAACCCTTTTCCTCAATTCTACACCAAAAAGTCAACAAAAATCGCCATGCAAAAGGGGGAAAAAAAGGGAGAGGAAGACTAAAAATAGCTTTGGCCCTTGTTTCGGGGTGACGGCGTAGGAATATTTGGTGATGGGTGACGGCGTAGGAATATTTGGTGATCTGTGTCCATTTAGATGAAGTTATATTTATAGCACGGCCGAGGGGTTAAACCTGTTAACGAATGAAGCGTGCTATAAGTGACTTGTAACATTGACAACAGCTCAACAGCTTAGTGTTATTGCACAGAAAACCCACCCACTTCTCTATATGATTTCTACTAAAACTAGTGTTAACCAGCAAAAGTGTGCAATAACATTGAACATGTCTAGTTATTGCACGGTTAAGCTCCACCCAATCTACTAGAGGGAAAAGTTGTAACATGGATGGGAAATCTTCCATTGTTCTTTTCGTTGAATAAGCAGATTGTTTTCCCTCTGGTAGATTGGGTGGAACTTAACCGTGCAATAACTAGACATGTTCAATGTAATTGCACACTTTTGCTGGTTTACACTAGTTTTAGTAGAAATCATATAGAGAAGTGGGTGGGTTTTCTGTGCAATAACACCGTGCATGGTGAGCAGTTGTCAATGTTACAAGTCATTTATAGCACGCTTCATTCATTAACAGGTTTACCTACCCCTCGGCCTTCGGCCTCTGGTTAAATCTGTTAACTCATGGAAGCCGTGCTTTAAATATAACTTATTGAACTCCAACTGTTTTTTGATAATATATGATATTAGCTATTCACCTCTATAAGCACGTATTCGCGTGTATTATAATTACAGGCTTAATAAATCCCATATGTTATAGACAATGTAGACTTGGCCCCATAGAGATGAATAACAAACTGATATATAGCCCTTCAGACCTTTATCAGCGTAAAATATCAAATTATTACCTATGTATTATTATTATTAGATTAATGTATATTTTTTTGTTATTTTTTTAGTGATGTTTTGTTTCAATGAACAAATAGTATAAATGTTGACGGTCATAGAGATATAAAATATTAATCAAGGTTTCGCATATCGGTGTAAATTAAATAAAATATCTTAGTAGGCAAGAATGCCGTTTATAAAGATGAGAAGTCAAATGGCGTTCAACATCCTACTGTTCTGCCCCCTACTGGACTAATGAAGACGGGTATATGCCAAACACTATGCTATGTGGAAAAGTTTGCCTGGACAGCGGTGCTACGGCCTGAAATTATATCGAATTCCAACCGTCAAGGATATCGGTCCCACCCAAACGACTAGACAGCTGTCTTTGTCAGGCCACCTGTCCTACACAACTGACAGGGAGAAACCACGCCGGAAAATCCCGAGAAAGTTTCTCGGCCACCACCGAGACCTCCAGGCTAGAGAGCCAGCGTCTTACTCACTGAGTCACCGCCGCTCCCTCCTGCGATACACTCTCTAGTACAACTGATGCCCATTTCCAGCAAGGCGGTGGTTCCAGAATACAAAACATGTAGATTGACAAACAGACGAAGAGAAAGAAATCAATTATGCCCTTACATGTATCCTACTCTGACAGTGGCGGATACAGGAATTTTCACAGGAGGAGGTTTGCCAGATTCCTGTTAAGGACATTTGACAGTTGACAATGCATGATGCCATCATCGTCTCTAAATTACGTAGGCATACATACACACTGGGCTTTTTAAGGAGAGAAATCCAACACCCTGTTTGATGTCAATTTTTATAACGATTTAATAGGATCAAATTGTGATTCAACTTCATTGAAGCAAGGCATTAATTGTGATATCATATAATGTTTATATAATTATTTCGCGCTTTGAATGGTCATCCCATCCCATCATCTGATGATAAAGAAGGATAAAGCACACGACCGTTACACTTTGCTCATAAAGTGTTGTTTTACAACCCCCCCCCCCCCTTTTTCACTCCTATCTGGATCCATCCACCCCTGTAAGGAAAATAGCGACTAAAATGTACAATCCTAGAGCTATCATCAACCATATCTTATGCAAAACTATCTTTCCATTCGTTTTCACTGACACTCTTTGTTCTTAATTTGCTTTGTTCCAATAATAATTTGGGGATCACGTGGCTAAGTGGGTAAGACGCTGGCTCGCTAGCCTGGAGGTCGGGTGTTTGATCCCTGCATTGGCCGAGAAAGTTCATCCAGATTTTCCGGCGTGGTTTTCCCCTTGTCAGTGATGCAGAACGGAGAGCCTGACAAGGACAGCTGTCTAGTCGTTCGGATGGTACAAAAAACCGACGTTCCGTGTACACATTGGTGTGCACGTAAAAGATCCCTAGGCAGTTGGAATTCGATATAAGAGTAGGCAGTAGTGCCGCTGTCCGGGCAAAATTTCCCTCATAGCACACTGTATGGCGTATGTCCGTCTTCATTAGCCCAGTTTAGGAGCAAAACAGTAGGACGTTAAACTCCATTCCATTTCATTTCCAATGATAATTTATTAAACTTACAGATTTATTTAAAAAAAAAAAAAAAATGGCGACCATGACAGAGGATCCTAATTTTTCGTCCCATCTGAACGACTAGACACTGTGCTTGCCAGGGCTATGGCTTAATGTGACTGTTGGACAAAATTTATATGAAGTTAACACATATTCAACGACCAATTTTAAATTGATTTTAACATTTATTGTAGACATAATATCAATATACAAAATATTATGCCATATATATAAAATCGATTGTAATGTACAGAGTTTTATTTACATATTTAAGGCTAATAATAATAATTATAAATCTATATCATTTAAGTTTACAAGGAGATTGGGTTTTAACTTCCACACAAAACAAGTAGATAATACGAGGATTAACTTTTGGAATTTTTTTTTGGCTTTACCTCATTTATTAGCTTTGCCGTGGGGTTCGTTATAGTATGACATTCACCCTAGCCTCATCATATCCTCTATCTTTACGGTCGTGAAAAGAAAAGAAACTATTTTACGAGACAAGCACGACCATGTACTGACTTAATTAATCACGATACGTAAGTACAATAAATTGTATCCCGCGGAACTTCTTATCTATACTAGGATCGAGTGTGGGATCTCTAAGTTTGTAAGTGAGTACTTTACATGAAATTAAATGGGGTTTAACGTCCTACTGTTCTGCTGCCACTCGGCTAATGAAGACGGGCATACGCCATAGATTGTGCTATGAGGGAAATTTTGCCCAGATTGCGGCGCTTAGGCCTACTCTTAGGTCAAATTCCAACTGCCAAGGGATCATTTACGTGCACGCCAATATGTACACGGGACCTCGGTTTTTCGTCCCATCCAAATGACTGTTCTTGTCAAGCCCTCCGTTCAGCACCATTGACAAGGAGAAACCACGCCGGAAATTCCCAACACGGGGAGCGAACTTGCGACCTCCAGGCTAGCGAGCCAGTGTCTTACTCACTTAGCCACAGTAGCTCCCCGAGTACTTTATGCTGAGCCCCCGTGGCTTCCACTTAGTAACAAGACCAAGTAACTACACTGCTTAAAGCTAGATTTTTTTTAAAAAAAGAAATGCAATGGATTTATTATCAAATCACGGCAGCGACACTTTGGCTATTTTATGACCCCTGCGCGTGTGTCGCTGAGAATGGCGATTTCCCCATCTGCCATATTGGTAGCTTCGGTTATCAAATATGCACCATATGTTTTCTAGATACAAAATCCATATTTCAACCAGCGGAGGAATTTCGTTTTAAACTGCCCGAAACTAATTAACAGTCAAAATGTTGAATATCTCGTCGCGTAATGACCTCGTAGGCTATTACGCCCAAGGAATTGTGGGCCCCTCCGCTTCCGGTGGCGCAACATTGCCTGCATTAAGATGTCGGCTATAATGAAATGGGGGGGGGGGGGGGGGGGTAGCGTCCTACCTACGGCCTACTCTTATTTCGAATTCCCACTGTCATGGGTTCTTTTACTCGCACGCCAATGTGTATACGGGGCCTCGGTTTTTCCCGGCTATGTTGGAGGTGATAGAAACTATCTAGGTGTCCGTGTGGAATTTAATTTAACCTTTCTTTTTTGGTATTGGTATAGGCCTACATACAGATGCTTCATATATACTTGCGTGTACATATATATATATCAATACATGTATAGGCATAACAAGATATTTACAAAATAAAAAGTAAATATTTTTAAAACTTGTTTAAAAGATACGAACGAGAATAAATTATTTCAAATCGCTAACAATGACCTTTCAGTATTTACAAAATCCCTAAATTTAAACCTTAAAATAACTGATAAAATTGATTTGTGAAGGGTTACAAATATACGGAAGTCTACGATTCAACCATTAAAACGAAACTTGAGGATAATTGTACCTTATCAATCGGAGAGCAGTCTTGCTAAGATATTTCTTTTAAAATGGCATGACTTCCTGTAAAACTTTAATCAATAGCTATGCATGCTTACCTAAGCAATCTCAAAATTTCTTTTAAAATGGCGTGACTTCCTGTAAAGATTTATTCATCAATAACAATGCATATGACGACGATTGTACATAATAATGACATGAAACACAAATGTAAGATAAATACAAATCTATATAAATACATATTATTATGTAAGGCCAAATAAACAAAAATACCTGTGTTTACGATTACGTGGCCACAAAGAATAAGGTCGGTCGGTCGGCAAATCTTGTTCTTGTGGGTTTGTGGGTTAAAGATTGGATAGAACTAAGTAAACTAATACATTAATTTTTTTAACAAACTACATCGATACTTGAAATCTATTGTCTTTGCTGTGTCATTTTTAATACCGTTTACGATTTATCTCCTAGCATTTCTAGCTTAAGGATACATTATGTAAGATTTAGATAAAGAACTAGCCATTCTTGCTATAATAGTTCGAAAGTAGATGATGTAAAATGAATAATTTGAAAATTTCATTCAAATTACTCTATTGCAAGCGGAGAAATTAGCCTTTGAAGGTTTGACAGACGTGTGCAATAATTTCAACCACCGTACTGGTTGATCGAAGCTAAGTCTCGGTCCTCCATATTTGATTAAATCAAAGTATTGCTGAACCATTCTAATCTATTTAATATCGGAGAAATCTGATACCATCGAGAGTTGATTAAGGCCTGGATGAGTTAATTAATGTCTAATTAATACTTTAGAAAACATTTCAGGCCTTAAGAAAGACCTGCAATAGGCAGATTTAGCTCTTGCATAATGCATGTTTAATGACTGAGTAAGGTTCTGTAGAATAATTTCGATTGGGATTGTTATAATACAGAAAGTTCAGTGTATATGTAGAAAACCATGCCAAGACCGATTTATAGGACCTAGGAAATGAGAAAGAAAAATTTAGGGTCGACGATTTCTGCTAAGAAAAATAGGGTCTTTCGGGTAACCGTAAACGCGGGTAATTAGTTTATGGCCTAATACGACAATAAATGGATATATTTAAATATATACAATAATTATACAATATATACATGATTTACAACACATGATGTTATTTTCTTCTCGTGTCGTGTTCAATTAAATTAACACACCCTCTCATATCATAATTTAAAACACCTGAATAACATAGTCAATATAGTATATTTAAAAGACAACTACAGTCGTTGCAGGTTTTTAATATTTTGCTCATTGATCATTTCTTTTTTTTTTCAAACAATATTTTATTCAGATTTGTATCTAAACAGGCATTGGGAAACAGGCATAACCTATATTAGGCCCCTCTCATTAGGCATATCTAGTTAGTTTTAAATGAGTGCCGGCGGCTAAAATCAGCCCGGATTACGAGGCTGGGATAATCGTCAAAAAGCGGGCTAACTAATATTTTTTTTAAAATAAAGACCACAAAAATTAGTCTTATGTTCTTGCAAGATTGAAAGTAATACGACATGAAATTATAACAAAATACATCGACTGTAGTTGTCCTTTAGCTTAGTTCATTAGTTTCCATTACACAGCATGAATATTCTAAACCCTTCAGCTGTATAGCATTATATCCACGAATCCACTACGTCATAGAAAGACGCCATTGGTTAGTTATCTATATTGTCACCAATCAACACACTTGAAATAATAAAACCCGCCCAAAGCGTCACTAAATTCCAAGTGTTTCTAAATATGGCAGCTTTGAGTTTTGAGGTTCACAAAATGATCTCGTGAAATAGAAATTGATCAGTTAATGCTGATTTTATTGCATATATTGGACAGAATTTATAGCTTTGTTAATATTGGGTTTAAATTTTCATTAAACCCGTATGTCCGTGTATATTTCTTATTTTGAAATAGTTTATGCTTGTGTATTTGCTCTCTTGTGATGACCACCACCCAAAAGTGTAAACAGTCTGATTTTGTCGTAGTATCCATCATAACCCGAATAACGTCGTGCGTTTGCCAATTTTCGCTGCCTCCTCCTTAGTTTGCGCAATAAGAACTTAGAACCATTGCTGTTAGAATTATTCGCTGTAGGTGCCGAGAGGAAAGATGTCTTTCGTCCGCGCAATTCTCCAAATCGATCAGATGATGTTCCGTAACGTCTGTGTTTTCTTTGTCTTCGTCGTCGTCGTCGTCGTTGTCCATTAATCTTTCTTTGTCCTCGTCTGTGTTTTCTACGTAACTTACGGGTGGTTTCCATTTCAGCCTTTTCGCTTTCTTCTAATTCTAGTGCCTGTCGCAAGTCAGCCGTCTGTAATCGCAAAGGTGCAGGAGCGGCCATTACATCGGGGGTATTCCTATCAGAGTTGACTCCAATGTTTACAATTTCCGGTGGAGCGATTTCCGGGGTGGTGGTCTCCGGTGAGATGCTTTCCGGTGGGATGCCGTCGGGTGTGAAACTGACTTCACAAATCTCCTCACATTTTTCTTTCGAGTAGAAATTATTCAGATTTCCCTCGCAACCACTGTAAGTAAGGGGAGAGCACTCCTTCGTGTGAACGTTGAAATACCAACGACTGAATCTGGCCGCACATCCACCCGGTGATGGTGGCAACTCGCAGATCTTAGACTTGGCTGTAAATAGAAGAAAGGGTGATTAAAAAGTGGTTCAATCAATGATAAAATACTTATAAAAACAATATCCGACCTAACTTACTATGTCCTGGAGTAGATTATATTTATCCTTCGTTACATCGAAGATTATGATAATTCTGGTCGCTATAGTAACGTGGTTAGAGGACGAAATCCAATTCGTTTCAGGAGGCGTTGTCGCTTGCTAAAGAGTCGGTCTAATGCACATGTAAAAGGGCCGTTTCCACGTAACCGGAGAAAATACTCGCGGAAACGCCGAGAAAACGTGCACATGGAAACCGACCTTTATACACATTCCATGACAATCTAAAATGGAAGATTAGGCAGACATACGAAAACAAATAAAATATGGAAGTTTCAACATGATCTGAAAACAGACACTGTGTCTCTATCACGTGGAATACCTTTGAATTGGCTGACGGATAACTTACCGGGTACCTCTCGTTCATGAACACAGACTGGGAACGCCATTTTTCTTGGCCAATACAGGTTTTGTATAACGCAGACTTTTCCCACAGGACATACTTTCTTGTAGGCCTGAAATATAAAGAGTAAGATTCTATAAAAGATTCAATCATTTTACATAAAATTCTAAAGGGACTTCGGTGGGTGATTGTACGACCTGTAGATGGGAAGGGTTTGGTTGGGTTTTTTTTAGAGTGATCTGGATTTGGTTTTTAACTGAACAAGTGTTCGAGCAAATGGAATTACATCGTAGGTGTAGGAGAACCGCCGTACAACACATACCAGCCAAATCAGGAGAACTACGTGTATGCTGAACTGTACAAGTTGCATTGAGATACTGATAATACCGTGTGTACAATCTAGTAGCTAAATGCCAATTTCGTCATATTAAGCCCATTGCTGACGGTTTTGTCTATAAAGGAAGATAACTGCCACGTGGTCTATAGCAGGAAGTACACATGCAGGGACAATTGGCTAAAGGCGATTCCCAGTGTTATTTGGGCGGCTTCGGTGGCATTTCCAAATTTACAAGTGTCCTATTAATATTTTAATATTAATACGAGAAGACCATAACCAACACTTGATGCCATCGGATAGTCGAACGGTTCGGTAATTTAATTTAATTTAAAACTGGAGAAGCGAGGCTAAGGCTCGAATATACCAGTAACGTCGCTACGATAATAAACAATTAATACACATATCTTGTCAAAACTTCAAAAGTGATAACTTGAATCAGAATAAAATAATGAACTTGTCAATATATTCATTTTGCATTATCTGTTTTCGAACTATTATAGTACGAACGGCCAGCTCTTTATCTAAATCTTACACAATGTATCTTTAACATGTAAGTATGGTTTATCACCACATATATCACTGTTGGTAATGATATATCTATGTATACATATAACCTATATGTACATGTATGTGATATTTACATACATGTGCAGCGTGAAAGTCACACCTGACTCGACTGACATCTTGCGTCAAGTTCTAGAAACTTCAAAAGCCCGAACATTTACAACCTGTGAAAACCAAACAGCTCTGTGTTTACCCCGTTCTCCACAACTCAGACCAAAGCACCGTTTGTAATCAACTTCCGTAGTAACTTGGACGAAAAACACATTGAAATTTTAATTGCAGATTAACTGGCATTGCTGCGGGCAGAATAAGTTAAAAAGTTTAAAAGATAAATGGAGCTTGGAGAGAGGTGGGTCGGTTTTCTTTTATCCCAGTTAATCAAGGCAGGTAATTCGTCCCCCACCTTGTTTACACAACAGCCAAATAAGTCCACAGGAGATTAAAGGGGCATTATCACCTTAATTTTGAATGATATCAAATACAAAAACAGGTTAGAGCTAAATATTTATCGAAAAGAATAAGCAGAAATTGTTTCCACGGGGTAGCGGCTTTTGTTATGGATGTTCAACAGAAACTTAAAACGTGTGTATACCAGTATACCAGCAATGGATCGGTAGATTTGCCTCAAGGTTTGTACACACTCTGAGCTCAACAGTTATTTTGATTAGTGATAGGATAAGATCCATACAATTAAACTTGAATTACAATTGACAAAACGGAATTCGACATGTTTACTTATTCTGATTTTAAATTTGAATATTCTGTGTCGACAGTCGAACACAAAGTCAGATTTATCGCCACATTCGTTTTATCTTTAGACGTCATTTTTTTTCAGCCAAAACAAACAATATTCAAACTTCGATGAAATCGACAGCTTTCTAGCTTAATCCAAATCAAAGAGTGCTGGCCGTTTTAAATCCTATCAAATCGAAAAATAAATAACCGAATTGCATATTTATTTATTACCCACCGGTCACCCCTTTAATTATAGAATCTTTGGGGGAGGGAGGGGGGTCTCCAAATTACTATTTCCCCTCTAAACACTTGTTTATAGAAATAGGAGATTCGACTCCATTACTAAGCAGGTAGATCAATAGACAAGTTTACTCTAGACTTACTAGGATCACAATAAAGTATAATCAAGGTTGCGAACAATGCCCGGGGATCTATTATAGGCTAAGTCTCTTCAAAAAAAAACCTTTTCAGAAAATACTGAACCCAAAATATGTTTAAAAGCAGTGCTCAAAATAGAATTGACTTTTTTTACTTTTAAATCTAAATGTAAACACGTCAACCCGACTCCATTGTGTACCATCTAAATTAATTATTTAGATATAGTGCAGTGATACTTGCAAAACATAGGAATGAATTATACTATTCAAAAAAAGTAGGGGATATTTGATTTTGGGGGCATAATACTAAAATATGCAAATGACTACGAAAAAAGTCACTATAGAACCTAACAGAAGAAACATTTCCAGTTACATGTGACGCCCAAACGCACCAATAGCTACCGCATGGAATGCAGGTGATGCTTGGGATCATCATGGGGGTCCAACCCAAGATTTGCACGACTCTGACTTTGAATGTTACAGTCATTGTGGCATTGAATTCCAGGGTGGAAACATCAGTTTAATTGTTTTAGTGACCAGAAAACAAATTTTGATATGCGTCGGCTTACCCAAAATGAAAGGTTACGTGCCCTTGGCATGCTACAGATCGGCACAACACAGGCGGTTGTGGCGCGGACGATGAATGTTTCTCAGTCTGTCATAAGCAGGCTATGGTCCAGATACCGTGATACACAATCTGTACAGGACAGACCACGCTCAGGTCGACCAAGGGCGACAACTCAAGCCCAGGATCGTTTTATCCGTACCTTGGCCTTGAGAAATCGTGTCATCACAGCAAATCAGATCAGCGCTCGTCTTCAAACAGACACTGGTGTGAGAGTGAGTGGCCAGACGATTCGGAATCGACTGCATAGGGGTCACCTTCGCGCCCGACGTCCTCGCGTGATCCCTTGTTTGAGAGATCATCACATTCAGGCAAGACGTCGTTGGTGTAGGGATCGTCAACACTGGGATAATCGACGCTGGAGCAATGTGATGTTTTCAGATGAGTCAAGGTTCACTGTTGATTTTTTGGACAGACGTAGGAGGGTGTGGCGTCGTCGAAACGAGCGCTTCCAAGACGTTAACGTCATCAGACATGGTCGATTTGGGGGTGGTTCTGTTATGGTGTGGGGAGGCATCACTGTTGCTGGAAGAACGGCTTTACATGTTGTTGCAGGGCGTGTTACAGGCCAGTACTACCGGGACAACATCTTGGCAGTCCATGTTGTGCCGTTCGCACGACGTCATGGCCGCCGTTTCATCTTCCAGGATGACAACGCAAGATGTCACAGGGCCAGGATCGTTACAGGTTACCTCCAACAACAGAACATCACCACATTACCTTGGCCAGCACTGAGTCCCGACCTCTCCCCCATCGAGCATGTCTGGGACATGCTTGGACAGAGGTTACGTCAACGTCAACAACGTCCTGCCAATGTCCAAGAACTTGCTGCTGCGTTGCAACAGGAATGGGACAATCTGGACCAAAACGACCTTAGACGTCTCATTAGGAGTATGCCACGTCGGATCAATGCTTGTTTGGCAAACAGAGGAGGATTTACCCGTTACTGGCTTGGTTGTGATGCTGTGGTAACTTTGCTGTTTGACCCCGGGTATCATTTTACCCTTATAATGGTCAGTCTGTGCCTTACTTAGTCTAACGATCATTTGGAATAAATCGATGAATGTGAACTTCATTTCATTTTGTCATTTGTTTCTTCGTCAGTTTCATTAGATGACTTTAATAACACTTAAAAATCAAATATCCCCTACTTTTTTTGAATAGTATATCTACATAGTGCAGTCATACTCTTCAGATAGAACGAGCACCGTGATGCTGGCTGAGAAAGTTCATCGAAATTTTCCGGCGTGGTTCCCTTTTGTCAGTGATACAGGACGGAGGGTGTTGCAAGAAAAAGCGACGGATCGTTGGGGTTGTACGAAACAATGGAGTCCATTGCATACTTTTAGCGAGAGAGAGAGAGAGAGATGGGTTTAACGTCCACTCGACACAAACTAGGTCATTTCGGGACTAACATGTGGTTTAATTTTATTTCAATAATTCGCTTGCGCGTAGGGGTCTTTAGCAGTGGGAGGAAACCGGAAGTCCCGGAGAAAACCCACGAGGTTGGACAGGCGACCCTAATCCTTGTCACATACAACCCCCCTTATACTTTTAGCAACCAGAAGGTTCCGAATGCGGTCTAGGTTTTCCAGCCTGGTTTCCCATTGTCGGTAGTGCAGGTCATTCGTATATTCCTTCAGATTTAATGGAAAACCGTGTACACATTGGCGTGTTTGTAAAAAAAAATTTGACAAACTTAAGAGTAGTCTTCAATAGCCCGGTTGGAGCAAAACAAATTTCATTTCTTTTTTATTTCATTTCCAAATTTGACAAAGATATCCAGATTTTCAGGACTGATGTTTGGAAATTCCAAATTATTGAGGAAGCTTTTTTTTCACAGCAACCATATAAGGTAAATCGAAAGACAATAATTTATATACGTACTTTACACAATCTATCGGCATCTTCACCAGTTGAATATTTATCTCGAGACGCACATAACACCTGAAAAATTAATAAAAACATCACATTAATATGGACTCAACCTTTTTCAAGTAATAACAGACAGCTTTGTGGATAATATTCACTAGGTTTATTGCCATTTGCGCAGGACATGTTATACCACTTGGCGAAAACCATCCAGAATAGTGCAATCTCAGCCGAAACTGGCTCATCTTTCCCTTTGCAGCCTATGACCACGGATTGGTTTAGTTTCGGAGTTCTTCCCTTTATAAATAAAGACACATGGTGTTAGGTGGTGAACCATTAGAGCATTCAAGAATTTTGACCTTCTGTTAATCCCATTATTAAATTTGATTCTTAAAAAGTGAGACGAGCTTGATAAATGAATATTTCCCATCCAGAATAGTGCTATTCCATTATTTGAGGTTGTGGATCATTAGCGCATTCGACCTTCTTCTAATCCCATTTATTAATCTGAATTCTTATGAACGTGAGAAGGGTTTAAGAAATGCACACTTTCCATCCAGAATAGTGATATCCCAGACACGATCTAGGAGAGCCGGAAATGGCTCATCTTTTTGTGGCCTATCGCCATGGATTGTTTTGGAAAGTTCTTCCCTTTATAAATGTAAAGTGGTGGATCATTAGCGCATTCGACCATCTTTTAATCCCATTTATTAATTTGAATTCTGATGAATGTATATTTGACAGTGTGAAGTTCACCTACGAGCAGAAAGTCAGATTTTCCCGCTGTGCAGGATGAATTTAGCGTGTATTTGTCAGTACTTGTATTTATTGAATATAAAAGAGATATTTTGGGTGGAGGTGTTAGCAACTGTTACGAAACTGTTAATGACACAATATACCGTTCTGCGGGGTATAGCACACAGCTTTGTACAGGTAAGCCCCTCCATATTACCTTTCTTACGTTCACCCCATCCTTAAAGCGACAACAACAAAGAATAAGTACATAGATTACGATCAACAAGGGCTGTTAAGCTTACGCTATCTTTCTACAGCTTGTCCCGCTTGCGAACAGACACGAAGTTAGTCGATCGACATTTTAATTCTCATTTGGGCGATGATT
The DNA here is from genome assembly GCF_932274485.2 of Patella vulgata. Taxonomy (NCBI): domain Eukaryota; kingdom Metazoa; phylum Mollusca; class Gastropoda; family Patellidae; genus Patella; species Patella vulgata. The sequence goes on from NC_065883.2 coordinate 12,584,059, forward strand.
TTAATCGAAAACACAAACTATAATAATCATTTATTGAATTTGTATAGCGCCAAAATCCAGCTTGTAAAGCTGCTCTGTGGCGCTTGTACAAAAAAAATATATGATTATGAGTACTCAATGTAAAACAGTATAGATAGAAAATCATAAAAAAAGAAGAATTAAACAAATTGTTGAAACAAGATAATAGGATTTTAAAAAATAAAATAGCAGGGTACAGATAAAATATAGATAGAAAATCATAATAAACCATTTCCTTCCATTTTCACATGTGATAAAATTGAAAATGTCTATTTAGTCTTGGTGTGTATGCAACGGGATGGAACGTCGTTCGTATGGGGCAAAAAACTGAGGTGATGTGATAAACGAACCTCTGACAGTTGCGATTCGACGACGAGATTACGAAAACGCCACTGTCCGGGCAATGTTCTGTCATAGTTGGGCGTGGTTGGTCATTATAAATTAATAACAATGTTACTCCTTTAATAAGAGCTAACTGTACACTATTACCCTATAGCTAGTATTTGTTTTTTCACCGTTAGTATTAAACTAATATTTAATTTATGCAATTTACTTATCTCGTTTATTTTCTTTAACATATATCATTTGTCACTCATTCTCTTTGAAGACGGCAATTTTAGTTATTTTAATAAATCTTTTTGAAAGAGCGTGTGTATTTATTTCTACTGCTCCTTGTTTTTTGTCGAGCGTATCTCACATTCTTTAAATTAATCAAATAAATCAGTTGACAAGTCTTAATATAAATATTTAATCTCTTGTTCGTCTCGAAATAGAACCAAAATATGGTAGCTGCAATGATATATACAACGGGGAGTAGGGCAAGGATCTGGTATGCGTCCTATATTGTTTATCGTACTAACCAGGGCTGGTCGTCAAAAGGAAACCACGTTGGCTCGGTGGGTTTGGAGATGGAACCAACATAATGGTAGCTTCAATGATACAACATTACAATACATATATAACGGAGAGCTCAGCAAGGTTCTTTTATGGGTCATATATTGTTTATCGTACTTCAATTAACTGGGGGACGTCTTCGAAGGGGAGTCACGGTGGATCCGTGAGTATGTCGCTGGCTCTCTAACCGGGCATTCCGAGGTTTGATCCAAGTGTTGGCCAAGAAAATTTCTAGGTATTTTCCAGGCTAGTTTTTCTCTTGTCAGATGTAACGAAAAACCGAAGATCGGTTGGGATCGATGAATGAAGAATAGGCGGAAAAGGGCACAATTTCCCTCTTAGCGTATGGACCCTCTTCATTGAGCAGATAAACTCCATTTCATTCATTGATATGTAACGTGGTTCCCTCTTGTTAGTGTGCAGCTATCTAGTCGTTCGGATGGGACGAAAAACCGAGATCCTGTGTACAAATTGGCGTGCAAAATATCCCTTGACAGGTGGAATTCGATATAAGAGTAGGCCGTCACGCCGCTGTCCGGGCACAATTTCTCCCATAGCAAACTGTATCGTGTATCCCCGTCTTCATTAGCCCAGTCGGAGCAGAACAGTAGGACGGTAAACCCCATTTTATCACTCCATTCTGCACGACGCTGGAAAATCCCTAGGATATTCCTCGGCAACACCGACATACCCACTCATCCACCACGGCTCCCCATTACCATACAAGAAAGCAATTGTCATTTCCGTATAGACAGATTTATGTGGGAACACAGAAATATCTAATACTTATTCCCTTCTTCATACGAAATAAATGTTGATCGAGTGACATACCTTGCGACTGAGACCAAATTGCCACTTTGAATCGCGCTTAAATGTCAGTGCTGAACAGACGTTCAAAGCAACGAGACAATTTACGGCTCATTGTTTCTGATTAAGGTTGCGATCTCACGACTAAGACTGTTGGGTTCAGAGATTTATAGGTATCGATTCGAATGCAGATAACACAAACTAGCCCACAATCTGTCTTAAACGTGAAGTTTGACGACCATACTTCCGGCTTATAGATAATTTGATTATAAGGTATACGGGTTGCACCAGACTTGAAAGTTAATTGAATTTCCGTTTTAAAGGCTAATGAAACTTGAGCGTAGGTTAATAGAATAACTAAATTTAACTATAAACAAACATTAAGGTTAGAGATCACAAAGTCCTGATTACCAGTAATTATAAACAAATGGGTAGAAAATTAAATCTTTAATGGAGTGAATTTGCGTTGCGTATAGAACATTGTATTCCGCCCACTTTACCAGAGCTTATACGTTTTAACAGTGGGGCCACAGTGGGTAAGTAATCTGAGCAATGGACCCTCAACTAGAGTGTCTCGGATCCGAATTCCATTATAGGCCGAGCAGCGCCTTCGGTGATCTTGCCCATTTGTCAGCTGACAAAGGGAGTTTGTAATTTGATTAGGTCCACCTATTGGCGTGTATATGAAACAACTCTTAAATTGGCCAAGTTATCGTGTGGACGAGACAGATTTCAGTATTTGAAAGCGACTGGGTTCTATTAGAACAACCAGACGGGGTTTCCAACGAACATCGTCAAGTTACAGTTATGAACGTCTGATTGCGGTGATGAACGTCTGATTGCGGTCATGAACGGTTACTTCCGGTAAACGAAGTGTCCACAAGAAGAGAAGAAAAGGAAGATAAAAGAAGAGAAGGCGATCACGATCCGTATGAAGCTATAACCCCGGGGTAAAACTGCGTTGTGAACAGTACTAGACAGTAGTCCAAGTAGTCCAGTTGCCGGGGTTTAAAACGTCCTTTAACTGGTGTGAAAATAGTCTATACATGCAAGGATAGCCCTTTCAGCCTGGAGGGCCACAGCCGGGACATTCTAGTAGAGAATCTAGTGCTCTGACCGCTCGACTACCACACCGTGTTTCGCAGAAAAATGTGTAAAAATGTAAAACGAATCCCAAACCCTAATGTATACAAGGTTACTGTGATGATATTGGTATAGATAAGGATGAGATATTGCAGAAAACAGAAACATCTGGTTTTATATCTTCCACAAACTATAATCACATTGATAACATGAGATCATGAAGAATACACCCTGATTCATACCAGCAAGGTGAATAATACAACACTGAAACACTCAGCTCGCTCGTTGGTAGCGGGAAATGAAATAAAATGGGGTTTAACGTCCTACTGTTCTGCTCCGAACTGGGCTAATGATGACGGGCATACGTCATACAGTGTGCCATGAGGGAAATTTTGCCCGGACAGCAGCACTACGTCCTACTTTTCTATCGAATTTCAACTGTCAAGGGATCTTTTACGTGCACGCCAATATGTACACGGGACCTCTGTTTTTTGTCCCATTCGAACGACTAGTCAGCTGTCCTTGTCAGGCCCTCCGTCCTGCATCACTGAAAAGAGGGAACCACGCCTGAAAATCTGGATGAACTTTCTCGGCCAATGCAGGGATCGAACGTCCGACCTCCAGGTTAGCGAGCCGGCGTCTTACCCACTTAGCCACCGTGACCCCGTTGGTAACGGGAGGACACCAGTGATTCCGGAGTACAGGGAGAAGTCCGACGGGGTTAGAAAAGCTCTCGTACTACCTGTCACGCGCAGGCCTGGAAACTATCATTATATGATATATCTTAAATAAATCGCGTGTGGAAGGAAGCCAGGGGTTCCAGTGAGCACGGATAATCCCCTCGGGATTAAGTACAATAACCTATTCCTTGTCACATACAAGTCTGGGATAGAAACCATGACACTCAATGACAGACCTTATGATCTAAAGCGTGCCTGTTAGAGCACCCGGTTACCCGAGCCCCGATTACAGAACAGTAAAATACAAATAGACAACATGAAAACAGTAATCGAAAGAACCAGAGAATATTAACGAAAAGACCAGTAATCGAAAGAAGCGTGCCTGTTAGAGCACCCGGTTACCCGAGCCCCGATTACAGAACAGTAAAATACAAATAGACAACATGAAAACAGTAATCGAAAGAACCAGAGAATATTAACGAAAAGACCTGTAGAAATATTGACTATCTTTATAAAAGCCTGAACATACCATTGCAACATGGCTGCTAACCTTGAGAAATAGACAGGGCGATTCTGGGAACACCCATCAACCGTTGATGTATGCCAACTAAAAATTGAAAACATCGAGCTTAATTTAACACTGCAACCTTTACTACAAGAACACCCAAAAGTTATATCGGAAATAATAGACAAGAGAAATAAAAGTTCAAGGTTTTCTCTAGCGCTGTCTTTTAAACTTGTTACATAAAATTCATTGATTGCATACTTTTATCGAAATCATTTGTTGAGCAACGGTTAGGTTCGATTGTATTTACATGTCATAATATGTTACAGTAGAGATTAATAAAGGGAGAACTCAATTTTCGCAGCTACGCTATGGCAACCAGCGTATACAAATTGCATTTTTGCGACCAACATATGCCCCCTTTTCACTGTTAATGCATGGGTCCTAGGGGGTACATTGTATGTTTAATCCGGCCCTGGCCACGTTGGTTATGTAGTTAGGACTCACAGCAGGAATGTTCCGGGCTCGAATCCCGTTTAAATCTCTGATCGTTGTAAAATATGAAGTCTTGAATTTGTTTGAGGTACGACTGATCTTTAGTAAGAAAAGGGTTATTTAATTCATGTTTCAACACTGTGAGGTAACTGAATATCTGAACAGTTGTGTTGAACCGAGTGGGCACAAAAGAACCTTCGGGGTGTTCCTGGTGTCTGTGGGATGGACTAGAAAAATGTTATAGTCGTTCGGATGGGAATAACAAAAAGAGGTCTTGTGCACAAGATGGCAGTGCACGCAAAATATTTCTTGCAGTTTGAATAAGAAGAAGAGTAGGTGATAGCGTCAGTTACAACGTCGCCATACATATTTGACTTAGTATTTCGATCCCTGCATTGGCCGAGAAAGTTCATCCAGATTTTCCGGCGTGGTTCCCCCTTGTCAGTGATGCAGGACGGAGGGCCTGACAAGGACAGCTGTCTAGTCCTTCGGATGAGACGAAAAACCGAGGTCCCGTGTATACATTGGAATGCACGTAAAAGATCCCTTGGCAGTTGGAATTCGATATAAGAGTAGGCGATAGTGCCGCTGCCCGGGCAAATTTCCCTCATAGCACACTGTATGGCGTATGCCCGTCTTCATTAGCCCAGTATAGGAGCAGAACAGTAGGAAGTTAAACCCCATTTCATTTCATTTTTGACTTAGTAAAATGTTGAGGAGACGTTAAACGCCATTCCATTTCAGTTGTATTTTTAGTAATTGTCATTGCAAAAACGTCACGACAAGAGCTTAACCATTTGAATAAATAAAGAGTTTTATAAATTAAAATGGATATGTGGATTGGAGTAAAAATGTCAGCGATTTGTGACCTTTCGGCACCAAGTTTGTGTAAAACAGATGGTTTGTGTTAGGGTTGCTATAGAATTGAAACACATGCTGTATGTGTTCTATGTTAATGGCCGTCCTTAAAACCAATTTATAACATATATACAATATTCTTCTAATTCTTTTTCTATTCAAAATTCCGCTTTCTTTCCGGTTCTAGGCCAAGGACAAAATTTGGGACTCTTTTTAACTGTTTCGGGATTCCATAAAATTGGCACCATTTGCAATCCAGGGCGGATTCCAACAATACTTTATTTAGTTATCAGAAATATATATTTTAAATAAAGAGAAGAGGGTATTAGGACACAAGCCGGAGTTAATAATAATCGGTGTCCCAATCCAGAACCGAATCAGTCGAACTACATCCGCCGTAACCATCTGTTCACTTTGCCAGATAACCTTCCGAGCTCCGATTGGGCTGACAAGTCATCTGCGACTCCAACCCCAAAATGGCTAAATGTCCCTCATCATTCCAACGGACAGCCAATACAGATAGGAATCCCCGTTTCTCTATATAAAATGGTTACAGAATTAATTAAGAAATATCGTCTGGTACAAACAAGATACAACGGAAGTTTACAACAGAATTCGGCGATTTGATATTAACATGACACCATGACGACTGCACATTACACAATTGCTACAACTTGTTCATTTGACGAAGTGCGCGCTGTATCATAAGGTCTGTCATTGAGTCCACTGGTGTGGTTTCGATTCCCCGGTTGTACGTGACAAGGAGTAGGGTCGCCAGTCCAACCTCGTGGGTTTTCTCCGGGTTCCCCTGTTTTCTCCCACTGATAAAGACCCCTACGCTTGTGTCGAGTGGACGTTAAACACCATTTCTCTCTCTCTCTCTCTCTCTCTCTCTCTCTCTCTCATTTGACGAAATTAGACATTTTTGCTGCACGTTTATGTTTGCTTGTTGGCTCTTCTATCCTGTAGGCTTGCTTATAAACTGTCTCCATGAACTGTCGCGCACGAAAATATTTATTGTGCTAGCTTGCTCTTGATCAATTGGGTGTCTTTATAACATTAATGTCCTGACGAAATACCCGAATTAAATAGAATGATGTAGGCTCTGGTCAACTCTGATTTCAAACAGCCATACTCAGGCTTATCCTGTTGTGAGAAAAAAAATACTATATAAGTCGCCCCCCCCCCCCCAAAAAAAGACAAAAACAAAAAAAAATCGTACAAGGTTGATCTAGGTGATTTTAGATGCACATACGGTTGGCCATTAGAAATTCGGGACATTGTCCAACATCGTTTGTCACTGCATGTACTTTGTATTTTCAAGGTTGTCCACACGCAATTTTGTATTATACTTTTACGTTCACCACACGACTGTTATAAATAAAAAAAAACTCGAGTTTTAAACAAATTCAAAGAAAAGTTGAAAGTCAGTTAATTAGGTTTTTACCCAACAATTTCCTAATTGTCAACACGAGTTTGTTTAAAACAATGATGTGTTATATGGCGAACGTGTAAAGTTCATGGTGCCAGCTTTAGAGAAAGTAGAAGAAAGACAACACCCCTGTCAACTCTCTACATGCACGTAGCCATCATGTCACATATAGAGCGGAGGATTTAGGGGTTATGAAAGGAAAAAACCATACTCTCCGAACAAAATATTTGTTCAGTAACTTTGGCTCTAACTGCAGAATAAACAGTCAGCCATACAGAACAAACCAAGCCGTTTGTAAATATGCAAATGTACGACGGACAAAAATCGTTTGTTGTTAGTAATTTCACAATCTTAGATTCGTAAGCACTTGATTTAAGCCGGTACTATTTCGCGGAATGCACGAAATATTACTCCGAGTCTTTGAAGTGGTCTCCACCCTCTGACTATTCACGTTTCTTTCAGTTTGGCTCGAAGTTCCACAAAGGCATTTACTGTTTGGATGGTCATTGATTGATGTCTTCGCTCTTTTGCGTTTTGTTTATTTGTTACTAAAAATAACAAGAAGGCTCCTCCATCAACATCTTACGGCATTGTATACTAAAACCTACGTCACATAATTCCCAGGGGAACAATAAAATATATAAGCCAGCTTGGTGAAGAAAAGCAGGACGTTACAACCCAAGTTTTGTTCGTCTGTTAAATTTCTAATTTGCAAGAGGTACCATTGCTAAAATAGGTTGATGTATGTACAAAGTTTCATAAAGATATCTTGAATGTCTTATGAGATAAGGAGTGGGGTGGATGGCCGAATGGTTAGCACGTGCGCATTGTATCATAAGATCTGTCACGGTTGTACGTGACAAGGAGTAGGATCGCCTTTTCAACCTCGTGGGTTTTCTACGGGTCCTCCGGTTTCCTCCCACTGCTAAAGACCACTACGCGCAAACGAATTATTGAAATAAAATTGAACCATATGTTAGTCTCGAAATAACGTAGTTTGTGTCAAGTGGCCGATAGCCCCATTGCCTTCTCCCGCTCTCTATGTGTAGGATAAAGCATGAGACTGAGGTTATGCACTGGAAAGAAAGACTGGGACAATAACCCGAGAAAAAGAAAAACCGAGGCCGATAGGCCAAGATTTTTCTGTAAGTTTTTCTTTCCCAGCATAACCGAAATCGATGACTTTATCTTGCTTATAAACCGTCTATATTTACATGTACGTAAAATGAGAATATCCCAGAATTCTAGTAAGAAAAACCTTATATCATGTTTTCTTGTGGCAAAAAACCTACCCTGGAAGAATAACCCGTTACTGGATTAAAGAAAAACTTTCAGAAGAATAGCCCCAAATTCCCCTGTATATATTCAAAGCCGCATCCGACTTTCAGTCAGACCGCGAGTTATTCCGAGCATAGAATAATATATACCCGCAAGATCAAAGTGATTTACCGTTATAGGTTTATAATATGAGATAATCTCTGGAAACAAAACCGAAAAGGAAGGATAGACAGACGATATTAACTTCAATTTCCCTTCCTTGACCCCTCTCTCTGTCTGTCTCTCTCTCTGTCTCTCTGGTTGAATGGACATAAACAGAGAATATATTTCATCACGTTGATTAACCAGATCTCCCCTCTCCCTCTCTCTCTCTCTCTCTCTCTCTCCTTCTCTCTCTCTCTCTCTCTCATTGAATTGCCAGAAACAGAATATATTTCGTCAAGATGAGAACACTGAAATCTTGATGTCCACCACTAATACAGGACGTGGGGTTTTGTAAACATGCCAGGCCGATTAAAAGTCGCTAAAACAGCTTAAAACAAAATGCTTGAAGGTGTTTTTATATCCGCCTAACGTTTGGACAGTCAGGTGTTTTCTGGTTGTTAAACAAACTTTAATTAAATACACACAACGGCATTACTGTTCACCTGAAACCGTTTAGGAGAGAAGAAAGGCTGATCAGTCTTGACACTAAACTAGTATAAACCTGTAGGCCAGTAGAATTAAACTTTCTACAGGTAGGGTGTCAATATTTTACTTTACATGAAGAAGGACAATAAAAACGTGTTAGCTATGTAAACTTCTAAAACAAGGAAGGAGGGAGAGGGGGCTGCCAGGGGTTCTTTTATGTGCATGCTAATGTGTACAAATGTGGATGGGGGATCACGTGGCTAAGTGGGTAAGACGCTGGCTCGCTAGCCAGGAGGTCGGGTGTTCGATCCCTGCATTGGCCGAGAAAGTTCATCCCGATTTTCCGGCGTGGTTTCCCCTTGTCAGTGATGCAGGACGGAGGGCCTGACAAGAACAGCTGTCTAGTCGTTCGGATGGGACAAAAAACCGAGGTCCCGTGTACACATTGGCGTGCACGTAAAAGATCCCTTGGCAGTTGGAATTCGATACAAGAATAGGCCGTAGCGCCGCTGCCCGGGGAAAATTCCCCTCATAGCACGCTGTATGGCGTATGTCCGACTTCATTAGCCCAGGTTAGGAGCAGAACAGTAGGACGTTAAACCCCATTTCATCCATATTACAAATGTGGATGACTAAGCACTCTCTCCTTGTCATCCCCACAGGCACCATTCTGCACACAGAGATCCATCTAATTCATACTTCGAGTATAGATCTCTGCCCTAAATGGCCGCCATATCCAACAATTGGCATAGGCCTACTGTTTTATAATGCATAGGTACTAGGGTTCACATCTGTTATACACAATAGGACTAAATAAACCATTTCAATTTCATTAAATTATTTCTCAAAATTCTCGAAATATACTTAGTGTTTTCGAATAATATCGTCGATTTTGGACTTAAAATGTCGGTCAACTAGCTTAGTGTCTGTTCTCAAGCGGAGCTACATGTAAACAGGCAGCCTAAGTTTAGTATGCGCAGGCACCACCCCGGACAAGCACGAACCGGGCTTGAAACGTCCCGGTGAATCTTCTCGGTCCACGCGGTCCCACATCAAATTCCTTACATCCTTAGAATTGAACCCAATAACTTTTTCACACAACAACTGCATTCCAGTCTTTTATATATTTTAAAATGTACACGGGTCTAAACGTGTACTGCCCGGCACTTTCTTCGCGGTCGTTACAATACAATCACAAGCTTTTTGTTGCGGGTCTGCGTTACTGACGGAGGATTGTCAATAGTATTTTGTAAATGGTTGGAATTTCACGTTCATGACCATGTTATATTGAATGATATTTACATCTCGTGCAATATGAAACTATCCATATATTTATCAACTAAGCAATGTTCTATAATAGATATCCGAACTCAAAACAACTTTTAAGAGAAAATAAATAGAGAGAGATAGGGTCTAACAGTTATCTATAGATGCAAGATCGTTTAAGAGCCGACTGCGCACTTTTTAATCTAAATTAAGCCATTGATCTATTACATCTTCGTGCAGTTGGGCGAGTTGGTTTTAGGGTGATACAAATTGATACCAAATAATCACGACCCTTTTGTTGGTGGCTTAAACAAGAATGTTTGTTACATGCACTCAAAATATCATCTGAAATGCGTAAAATAATTGTGTTTGAGAGAGATTGAGATATTGAGATGGGTTTAATGTCCACACAAAGAAATAGAATACTAACCGATGGTCCACTCTAGAACAAAACTAGATCATTTCGGGACTAACATTTGTTTATTTCAATTATTCGTTGGTGTCTTGAGCAGTGGAAGGAAACTGGACAACTAGGGGAAACAACTCAAAGTTAGGAAGCTTACTGAGTGGAATCGAACACAAGACACGTGCACGAAGTGGGTGGGGTTTACGCTCCTACTTTTCTGTACCAACCGGGCTGTAATGAAGATGGGTATACGCAATACATTCATCCAGATTTTCCGGTGTGGTTCCCTCCTTTTCAGTGATGCAGGACGGAGGGCCTGACAAGAACAGTTGTCTAGTCGTTCGGATGGGACGAAAAAACAGAGGTCCCGTGTACACATTGGCGTGAACGTAAAAGATCCCTTGACAGTTGGAATTCGATATAAGAGTAGGTGATAGTGCCGCTGCCCGGGCAAAATTACCTCATAGCACACTGTATGGCGTATGCCCGTCTTGATTAGCCCAGTTTGGAACAGAATAGTAGGACGTTAAACCCCATTTCATTTCATTTTAATACGCCCTGACAGCGGGCAGTTGTATTTTCGACTATAAAATTTTTTCTTCGAACACGAAATTTTGACAAGACAGTTGCGTTTCCGTCGCGAAGGGAAGCACTTTCTCTGACAGTGTCGTTTCTGACTTTATCCCTTTGAGCCCCTGGGAATATTTTATGTTGTGACCATGCTATTTTGCCCGGACACTGGCGTTTCCTTCGCGAAGGCAAGCATTTTCTCCGGCAGTGGCGTTTCTGACTTTTCTCCTTAGAGCCCATCGGGATTTTATACATTGCGACCCTGAATATCAAACTCGTAAAAAGCGACTGTCGCTGTTCTACTTCATTTTGTGTGGTTGTCTATAAGAAAGGTATACGGTCGTTTTACTGGGTTTATAAGAAAGATGGCTAATAAGAAAGACGTATGAAAGCCGAAAAAAGCTTTGGTGTACAATTCATTATTCTCTTTAGTCAAATCCCGAAAAACTAGAATTTCAAATAAGTTCACCAATCGTGTTAACCGTATTGCACGTGCTGTGAATCAGGCCAAAAAGTTTGGATGAATTTATAGTAACACACATTTGCGTTCAGTGAGTAGTAACGCCACTGCGCGGACAAAATTCTCCTTTCTCGCATGGCACAAGTTAACGCAGTATATAAAATTAGCAGTATACCTTAGCCTCGAAATGACATACAATGCACAAATGGTTAAACCTGCTACAGCGAGATTCTGTATCAATTTGTATTGGGGTGCAACCAATGTCATCACTAAAGAGCTAATCATCTCTGTATTAAGAAAATCTGTCGCGACTTGACGAATATATCAGTCGCTGTTCACTGTTTGTCTCACTCCGATAGACAAATAAAATAAAGTTTTTATTAGAGTTTTATTGGGCGATCAAATAGTCTCCCTCATAAAACAGCCAGTTGGCGCGTGCTGTTTGTTTTATGTACGTATAAAAAAATGTATGATTAAATTAGAGGGAGAGAGAAAATTGGGGTTTAACGTCCATTCGACACAAACTAGGTCCATTCGGGACTAACATACCGTTCAATTTTATTTCAACAATTCGCTTGCGCGTAGGGGTCTTTAGCTGTGGGAGGAAACCGGTGGACGCGGAGAAAAAACATGAGGTTGGACAGGCGATCCTACTCCTTGCCACGTACAAGTGGGGAATCGAAACCACGCCACTTAAATCAATGACAGACCTTATGATTTCACGCACACGCGTTAAACCATAGACCCCCTCCCCACCCTCCAACGATTAAATTATAAATATTGAAAACATTAAAATCGTAGATCCTGTATTTTTAGAACCAAGTCTAATTTTTTACACTTAATTCATGCTAAAATGTATTCAGATTGGTTATATAAAATTTAATTAAAACAAAAAATAATTCAACGGTAGATAATTTCCAGTTCTGGATTCAATCGGATTAAAAAGTCGCCCATAAATGGATTTTACCCCACACTTATAGGTGGCATTGGCTTGTTTATATCGTCTGTAGAGGATGTAATTAAAAGTTGCACGAATTTCAATTCATCATATCTTTATAAATACTGAATGGAATTGAAACATTTTTCAACTGTTTTTCTGGTCAGAGATTCAACTTACTGTATTGTATATCGTAGTTTATAGGTGGCACTGGCTTGTTTATATTGTCTGTAGAGGATGTTAAATGTTGCTAAATTTTCAATTCATCATATCGTTGTAAATACTCAACAGAATTGGAGTATTTTGGACTGATATTCTTTTAGAGTTGCAACTTTAACAATATTGTAGTTTTCAAGGTATTCAGAATCTCTCAAATGAGACTTCAACCTGGTTTATCGCTTTCTTTATAAACATTCGAAATATCGATGAGAAAAATCCATGTTTTGTGCATGTTCCATCTACTTTTATTTAAAAGATAATTTATTTATAAAGGGTGGCCCGTTGAACAAAAAACTCTTGTCTGCGACATCACTTTGTCAAAGCAGACGTTAAACAACCAAGAAGGCGAACAACAACAAAACATGGCGAAACAAAAAAGTTTGAAATATATCAACTTACCTTTAATACAAGTAGAGAAACGATGAAAATGGTCGACAACATGTTAAATTGTTATAGAATTATAAACTAGAAATTAATTCTTTCCCCGTTTCTCCGTTCTTCCAACAAATTATCAGTAATCCCCACACAGGCTTCCTCGTCTTAAAATCAACTCAAATGTCTCCCAACACCTCGTGACAGGTACGTCGAATAAAACCGAATAATATTCTAAGTCCAAACTATAGATGTCCTTCTATCAGTATAACAGCGATAAAGCTAAGACAAGCTGTAGGATAGAGCGCTAGAGAAGTTTTGTTGAGACGTAGTGGGAACGTTTTGTTTTATACCAGTAAGCGCTACCTAATGTTATCACAAACACTATTCAACCACTCTTTCCTCATTACCGCACGTTACCCATTTTTTGTAGACAGCTTCTATTTTATCCAATCAATGAGATCCATTAACACTTTGGACCAAGGGTTGTTCACATGGTCTTAAATGACCCCGCCCGATTTCGTAATGCGGAGGATAGACCACGTGCGTTTTGACAGTTCCTACCTCTTCCACTAACAATATCCAGAACAATCTGGAACTGTCAACAACATATGATTTAACCAATACCAAACGCCTCTTACAAGACTGGTAAACACCGTTACATTTTTCTTATCAGCTATGAGAAACCCAAGGCTAGTAGTAAATTCATAACACATAATATATGGTTCACCCATTCACGGACAATGGCCATATGAGATAAAACTAATGCAATAAATAAAGGTAGTAACGATTTACAATTACACAATAAATACCAAGTTAAATTACTTCCCCATTTATCCATAAGTAGGGGCAATTGGTACTTTCTTTTTCTAGATTAAAGGAGATGGGGTTTAACGTCCTACCATTTTGATTCGACTGGGCTAATGAAGACGGGCATTCTCCATACAATGTGCTATGGGGGACATTTTGCCTGGACGGCGGCGCTACAACTGCAAATGGTTATTTTACGTGCACGTCAACGTGTACACGGTTTTACATAGTTCGGATCAGAACAGTAGGACGTTAAACCCCATTTCATTTCATTTCATTTCGTTTTTACATACCATCCGAACGACTATACGGTATACCTTGCAAGGCCCTACGTCCTGTACCAGATAACAACAAAAGATCATTTCTAGAACATCTGATACCAACAGGGAGAATCATTTCTAGAACATCTGGTACCAATACAGAATCATTTCTAGAACATCTGATACCAACAGGGAGTCATTTCTAGAACATCTGATACCAACAGGGGGTCAGTTCTATAACATCTGATACCAACAGGGGGTCAGTTCTAGAACATATGATACCAACATAGGTCATTTTTAGAACATCTGATACCAACAAAGGGCCATTTCAAGAAAACATATGCATAGCCCTCTCCCTTACTCAGCTGATACCAACAATCATTTCTAGAACACCTGATAACAACAATCATTTCTAGAACACCTGATAACAACAGTCATTTCTAGAACACCTGACAACAACAGTCATTTCTAGAAAACCTGACAACAACAATCATTTCTAGAACACCTGATAATAACAAAGAACCATTTCTAGAACAGTGCCCTGTTTACCTATAGGATTGGTAGGCTGAAGTCCAGAACCTCAAGATCTAGGGGCCAAGGTGTATCATATTTTTGACGCTGTCATAAACCTTTCATAAACACTCTGTACCCTTAAACACCGTTCATCATCCTCGGTTTTGCTCCATTGTGTTTAAAACACACTTTTGTTTTTCTCTTTTTGTGAGGGGGGGGGGTGAGGGGGGGGGGCAGGCCTCATACGTGAAATAGCATAGGGGCTCTCTTCATATAAATCTGGTACTGATAACAACACGGGGTCAATTCTAGATCATCTGATACCAACACAGGATCATTTCTAGCACATCTGATACCAACAAAAGGTCAGTGTTAGATACCAACAAAGGGTCATTTTTAGATACCAACAAAGGGTCATTTTTAGAACATCTGATAACAACAAACAGTCGTTTCTAGAGAACATATGCATAGCCATAACCCAGCTGATACCAATTTAACAAACAAACATTTGTAGATTATTGATACATACAAAGGATCATTTCTAGAATATCTGATACCAACAACTAACCATTTCTAAAATATTTGATAAAGGGACATTTCAAGAAAATCTGATATCAACAAAAACCCAAGAGACCTTGAAGAAGCACTCGCGCTTTGTAGATCGTCGTCGATTTAGCGTCATCGACGTTAGATCAAATTATGTTGTATGCAAAAATTTGAGACAAATCCACCAATTCACCATTTTAACTTTAAATTTACATGTCGTATACATTTCAGTGATTTTCAAGGAGTTTTTTTTTACTCAAAGTATGTCAGTGGCGGGGTGTTCTATTGTCACGCGAGTCTCAGTCTCATTCGCCACTCCTATCACGATCAAGTTTCCATAATGTATTGTTAAATGATGTGTTTGAAAACTCAGATAATGAGCTGCCATGTTAGATGTGACGGTTCAGATAAGAGAGAGAGAGAGAGTTTAACGTCCATTCGACACAAACTAGGTCATTTCGGGACTAACATATGGTTTAATTTTATTTCAATACTTTTCTAGCGCGTAGGGGTCTTTAGTAGTGGGAGGAAACCGGAGGACCCTGAGAAAACCCACGAGGTTGGGCTGGCGACCCCACTCCTTGTCACGTACAACCGGGGATTCGAAACCATGCCAGCTGACTCAATGACCATACACCCCCCCCCCCCTTCAGATAAAAGACTTAATAGCAAGCTTTGTGGACATGATAACTACGTTAAACATACATTATACAAGAGGTAAATCTGCATTGGCTGTCTTTCTTATTTAGGCCTGAAATTTTATGTAAACTATTAATTAGACATTTATTAACATGAAAAGACCATAAGCAACTCCCGATGCCATCTTATCCGTCCGATTTTCATTGGATTTGAATCCGATTGCTGTTCAACGTCCGTTGGTGATTAAACGCAAAAATGGATAATCGAGACTTTGTTAATTATCGTGACAGCGGTAACAATGACAATCGAGGCATTTTCAGCATATTCCATTTACATCCTCTAGTTTTTAACTATTATAGTGAGAACTACCAGCTCCTTATCTAATCTTCCATAATGTATCTTTAAGCCTCAGGGAGCGAAAAGTGGCACAAATACCAGTAAGGCGGCCGTCGTATCATTTGCGTGCTTATAGTTCCAAAATAATTCAAACATAGCGTTTTCAGATGAGACCCCCTCCCAAATTCTTTCCTAACATTTAGACCATTAATTGGACAATTCACCGTGTCTTCATAAACCACCCCTGTTTGTGCATAACTTTAACAAGTCCGAGACCGTCTAGAACAACCCCGTAGTTTCCAGCTAGCTTCGCCAAGTTGCGTTCACGAACGGCAGTTTCCAGTTACAAATCTACTCTCCACAAGAAGAGAAGAGTGGAGAAGGGGGAGCACTGTGAGATAAAAACGCCTGGAGAAAGTTTGAATCGAGCCCCAGGTCACTAACAGTACACCTAGTGTCAGCTATATATAATATGAGTACAACGATGTCGTTTTGACCTATGCTATGTCAAGTGATTTATTAGTAAAACTGAAAACATACATAGCCCTCGCACGACCCACAACCTTGTCACTTCACACACAAACACTTGTCGCATATCACAGATTGTTCAAACTAATTAAAAGCGTTTGCCCAAAAGATTTATCAATCCATGTTTTTATGTGGAATGGGTGCATAAAATAAACAACACATTTTTAATTTTAATTACAATATGTACACCAAAACCTCATTTGTTTTAGTTCAAAGAACTGAAACATGTCCTTAAACTATGAGTTTGGTTGTACTGATGACTGTATCAAGGCCATTTTGGGATTAACACCTGACTAACAACAGGGATGAAACTTCTGCTACTGTTCCAAGTCACAGGGGATATTCCTTTACGAACACGGATTTACTTTTACGACTTTATTTTACAAACATGGATTTTCTTTTTCGTGATAATAATACAAGTAGCAATTGAATAATGGGAGCCACGGTTGCTAAGTGAGTAAGACGGGAAAGTTCATTGGGATTTTTCGGCATGGTTTCCCCTTGTCAGTGGTGCAGGATGGGACGAAAAACCGAGGTCCCGTGTAAGTTGGAATTCGATATAAGCGTAGGCCGTAGTGCCGCTGTCCTAGCAGAATTCCTTCATATCACACTGCATGGTATATGCCCGTCTTCATTAGCCCAGTTTGGAGCAGAACAGTAGGACGTTTATTCCCATTCAATTTCATTTCATTTAATGCTTCAGTCATTTTCATTTCTATGATTCCGCGTGCGTTGCCCAGACATCAGCATTTCAACCCTTAACTTCTTTTCGGGTCCAACTGCCGTGGTTTCTGTTACGTGCACAATAATGGACGTGGTTTGTTCGTCCCGTCTAAACAATTATGCACACTACCCCGATCTGCCCGGGTGGGGGGGGTAACGCATGCGCGTTGTATCATAAGGTCTGTCGTAAAATTAAAAACGATTCTACACATTGTCTTGTAGGATATGTTTTTCTGTGTTCATTACAAATGGCACCCGAAACCATAGAATACAAGAATCGTCTACTGATTTTAAAATTTTCATTTTTGTCTTTAATATTGGATATTTGGATCTCATATTTTAACGGCTCTACTTAAAATTAAAAACGATTCTACACTTTTTTATTATTATTATTATTGTGTCGTTTGCGAATAGGCCATTGCTAATTACTTCTGCATTGTCTTGTAGGGTATGTGTTTCTGTGTTCATTACAAATGGCATACGAAACCATAGAATACACGACTGATTTTAAAATGGATCCCATATTTTTACGGAAAGATAACAACATCAGTATTGATTGAAATGGACCAACATTGATTTTTTTTTTAATTTGTGTTTTTCATTTCGAATTTATGGAAAATACTAAGTGTTTAGATAGCAGACCTTGGTGTTTTGAACTCTTACTTTACCCAATAACACTTGGTGGATTTTGAAAGGGACGTTTGGGTGGAGAGGGTGCTTGAATAGTTTGAGTACTATCAATCGTGTCGTCTATTTGTGTGGTCTTTTACTATAGTATGTTCACCCCACCCGCCGCCATATTCGTTGTACCTCCAACGAAAGCGGGTTCGACGTACTTTATAATTCCCCCTAGCATGAGTTTATCGGGGCATTTAGCAGTTAAAACGGAAGAGATTACATCGTTGGTTCCAAGTTCAACCCACAACAAGCAATTGACTTTGTTATTTCAATTCATTATAATGCTATTTAAGCCAGGTTTTTCTTTCTTCGCCAACCGTTCTTTCGTGACATGAAACGCCATTTTACGTAATTTGCTCAGGCGCCATACTGTGTTCATTGTTTGGCCAACTGCATAACTGCTGCACGTGAATTTCTTTTTAAAATCTCAGTCTAATAAAACCAAGGTGCATTGGTATATCTACACTTCCGGTTCCCCATATCAAATCACGAATTGATCGGGATCACATCTCGTAGCACTCAAGTCTCATGAGAGGTGGCGAGAATTGACCTCAATCCATGTTTTTGTGTTAGCGAAACATGTGAATAATGTTTGCCAGTGAAATTCCAAGTCTTGCAATAAATAGGCAAAAACTTGTCGAATTAACTGGTGGTATTTCAGCTACACCCTTCGTCCTTCACTTTCATCAGATGTACTTAATGAATAGAAGTAAACACGTTACAGGGACGTCATGTTGCTTGAATAAAGATTTAACTAAAAGTCTCAAAATTAAATTCAGCCTGTTTGAACAGGTTCTAGAATGATGGCTCCCAACTGAATCAACGGCAACGCCAGGTCTTTTCAAAAACAATATTTTTTTTTATCCAGACTGCTGAAATGTAATGAATGGCGTTCCGGGAAAATGTTGAACAAATAAAAAAAGGGGGCGTTAGGACTTAATGGGCAGTGAGGGTGGGGGCCGAATGGTTAACGCGTGCAAGTTAAATCATAAAGTCTGTCGTTGATGAAGTGGCGTGGTTTCGATTCTCTGTTTGAACGTGACAAGGTGTGGGGTCCCCTTTCCAAGCTCTTGGGGTTTCTCCGGATCCTTTTTCTTTCTATTTCTAAAGACCCTAATTGTTGAAATAAAATTGAACAATGTGTTACTCCCGAAATGACATAGTTTGTATAGAGTGGACGTTAAAATATAAAAGTACAACAACAAAAGTTTTAGCTATGGAATGTCTTTTTACTAAGGGCAAAAATGCAAGCTGTGCTATGAGGGTAATGTTCCAGGTCAGTGGCATTTCCACCTACCTTTCGTTGAATTCATTTACGTGCACGCCATGGAGTACACGGGGCCTCGTTTCCTTTTGCATCATCCGAACGTCTAAACGATTTCCCTTGCCAGGCCCAACGTTCTGCAACAATCAATCTGATTAAAACATTGATCCTATTTCGTTTCGTTTTTATAGTTCAAAATTTCGTTTTACTTGTCTTTGCTACACTAGGATCTGGAAGAGTTGTTATCATTGACGTGTTCTGAATGGTGTGAGAGATTAGCCAAGGAAACGGTATGTTACGACGAGCTTTAGGCCTGTTTTGTACAGAACCGTGGGTAATCCACTAGTAACATCAATGCTGATTGGTTAATCAAATGTCTGACGTTATAGTGTCAAAAGCCGCTCGTATGACCTCTGACGCGACCTATCGCTACAACAGGTCAGATCTCCATGTTGTCGTAGGCCATCGAAAGTATAAAAAAACGAAACGAAATACAGATCTGTATGTTAATCCGATTGTGCAACAATGACAAGACTGCAAAATCCCGAGAAACTTTCCGGAATCGAACCCGCCATACTCACTGAGACTCCTTGGCACCGGATTCACCGAACACACCGATTATGCTTTACCGTGAGAGGGTGGGCACGATATAGGGATCTAATGGGGGATCAATAAGGGTTAAATTTCACTCAACAAAAACTAGGTCATTTCGGGACTAACATATGGTTCAATTTTATTTCAATGATTCGCTCGCGCGTAGGGGTCTTTAGAAGTGGGAATAAATCGGAGTACCCGGAGAAAACCCACGAGGTTGTACAGGAGACCCTACACCTTGTCACTAACAACCGGGGAATTGAAATCCCGTCAATTGACTCAATGACAGACCTTATGATCCAAAGCACACGCGTTAACCATTCCACCCCACCCCCGCCCCCACGGGCACAGACACAATAGGGGGAGAGAATCGCGGATCAATAAAGGTTAATGTCCACTCAACACAACCTGATCTTTTCGGCAATTAGGGATCATTAAGGGTTAAAGTCCACTCAAAACAACCAGGTCATTTCGGGACTGGCATACACATTCTAATTTTCTTTGGTAACGTGTAAGCACTGCAAAGAAAGGAACATTCACACAGAGAGGTTTCCACCAACTAAAAACTGAAAATTTGAAACACTTTACAGACATATGTAGCATTCATTCAGTAATTGAAACCACCAAAACATTTTCCACCGCAGAAAAAAAGGGTCAAACGTACCTACTAATAAATATTTATTGTAATTCAAAGCTCGTCCCCTTGTGCAGATTTACAATTAATATACAGAGGACCAAATATTTATTACTAGTAAGCCATCTTTAAATACCAGATTTATTGACACGACGGGCACCTGCTGTTTTGGAACATTCACTCGTAGTACAACTGCGCAATCTTATAATTTGCAGGTGTAGTTTTTTAGCAATGAGTATATACCATGTTTCTGAAAATAATCGAAAACAACATTAGTGGAGATTACGGTAAGTATCAATAAACACTACACTGGTCTCCACCAGTGGCGCAGCTATAGAATTTAAGTCGCCCTTGGAGATGGGGGTGGGGCGGGTGTATTTGAATTTGCTCTTACCAACGTCACGGAAAATACAACATAATGCCCAACAAACATGACAGACAAAATGTGAAAACGGGGAAATAGCATTGTACCAGATGTCTTGTATCCATCTAGATTGCCGTGGTGGCTCAGTGAGTAGGATGTTGACTCGCTACTTTGGAGATCCCGTGTTCGATCCCCGTGTTGGCCGAGAAAATTAATCGGGACTTTCCGGCGTGGCCCCCCTTGTCAGTAGTGCAGGACAGAGGGACAAAAAAACGAGGTCCCGTGTAGCCATTGATGTGTATGTAACAGATCCCTTGACAGTTGTAATTCGATAGAAGAGCAAGTAATAACGCCGCTGTCCGGGCTTACTTTCCGCCATAGCATACTGCCTGACGTATGCCCGTCTTCGTTAGCCCAGTCGGAGAAGAACATATTACGTTAAACCCCATTTCATTTGTAAAAATCAAATATTACATAGTCGTCTTCGTCTCTCTTGCAGTGACCTAAGTTGGCATAAATTTTAAAGGCATATTTCGGACAGCCCCGAGTGTGATTGCGGTCATTCCTTCGAAAATACAGATCATTTTCTTTTACATTGCTCCTTATATTCTGATGCACACGAAAATATCTAAATATCTTTTACCACCTTATTTTATCAATACACATAATCTGTTATACGGTGTAAGTGGCAGTCATATTTCGTTAGCCATCTTTTGAAAGGGTCCACGTGTTTTTTGACAGCAGCAGAATGTTTTAAGATCTCGACATAAAAATACTGTTTTCTTGGGTGTCCACCCCACTCCCACCACAGCAAACAAACAAAATGTCACACAGGGCGAACCTATGCTACTGGTCACATATCTATGCAATTGTAGTGTTTCGAATGCAATCCGAGAATTTTATGGCAAACAGTCGTAAAAATACACATAGAACGCGCACATTCACAGTGTGTATTAAAGTTTTCAGTCAAACAGGGCCTATGTATCAAATTAAAAGAATACACACTGAAAATTAAAAATAACAAATCACACCATAGATAGAAATGGCGGTGTACACCTTTAATAAATATTTGTCACTTGACTTGCATTCAGCTGTCAAAATTGATCGGGTGGGGTGGGGAGTGGATACAATGCTTATGTGTAAAAGAGAGAGAAATTGGGTTTAACCTCCACTGGACACAAACTAGGTCATTTCGAGACTAACATATTGTTTAATTTTTTATTTCAATAATTCGCTTGCGCGTAGGGATCTTTATCAGTGGGAGGAAACCGAAGGACCCGGAGAAAACCCACGAGGTTGGACAGGCGACCCTATATCCTTGTCACGTACAACCAGAGATTCGAAACCACGCCAGTTGACTCAATGACAGGCCTTATGATACAGCGCGCACGTGCTAACCATTCGGCCATCCAATCCCCCTATGTATAAAAGACAAACTACGGTTGACGGGGGTTGTATAAAGTACTTTCCACAAGGAAAGATTGTAACAGATGATGAATTGTGTTTATATGATATCATTTTCTGACAATCTGTGTGTGTGTGTTTGCGTATCTATGGAATGCCAATGTTAAGATTCCTGACATATAAATCTCTCGTCTTTTACTTACACATTATCATAGTATGTTCAACAGATTTATACCATTTCTATCCACATTTCCATATAGCTTGTTAGTTTAAGTTTTTGTCTTAATCTGTAGCAAAATACAATATGTTGACATACTACATGTCACAATATGGCAACCACTTGGACATAATATTTATTGGTTCGAGTTTTCGGGCAATCTCAATCTTTAACAAAATAAACTTTGGTGACATCTATTTCATATTGTCATCAAGTTTTACCATATTAAGTCCACAACGAACACTGCGCAGACCACACACTGACCGGAAGTAGTGATGTTAGTTGGGTAGATTAGTTCGTTCGTGAAGTGAGGATTAAGGTTTATATCGCCTACATTGTTGTGTAGACTTTTTCTTAGGTATATTATAATCATTACAGTTGACAGATAATTCCGAAAATTGACGGAATAAATCGAGAAATGTCGATTGCATGGAAAGTCACTTGTTGGGCAGACTTTGGACATATTTCCTTACATGTTTTCTTAATTCTTACAGCTGAAACATGTCTGCCTAACAGAACGGAATAGCGAAACAATATGGCGACAAGACGTCAGTGTCGTCTGCTGTTACATGGAAAAACTCGACATCTATGGTATGATGACAATTTGAGAACATCAAAATAACCGGAGAAAATCACATTGTCTGCATTTGTTTGGAACATTGTGATAGATGTTTTCGTATATATATAAAAGGCTTGAAGTAGTCCATCACAAGAACTATAAAATACTTGAAGCGGTCGATCATATGGATGATAAAATGATTATCAGATGTGAAATCATTCTTCACCAGTCTACTCTGCTAATTAGATTGTTAAGAGTATTGGTATTGGCCCACCAATGCTTCCTGCATTCCGAGGAGTCTTGGGCGTTACATCACTCAGGCTACCACACTTAGGTTTTATAGAGTGACACTAGAAGCGTTATACTAGCCGTAGACAGCCCACTCCCCAATAACTTTAGAGTGTATCACCCACCCACTAGACATGTTTCCAACATTCCGAGAAGATTCTGGTGTTGTTGTTGTTACAATTACTCTGCTAAGCCTCTTTGTTCTTTAGTAATTGACACTTCAAGTATCAGAAGTAGACATATTCGCTCCCCAAATGGTTAGATCTATTTGATAAGGCCAACTTTAAGTTTGGTCAAAGGTCACGAGATGTAAACAGGGCTAGCGCTAATCCCAACTCTAACCCTAAACCTGGACTTAGCCCTAACGCTTACTCTAACCCTTACCTACAATCTCGCCAACAATCACGTGCCCTAACCTTATTTACATCTCAGCGACCTTGACGAAAATTGAGTTAGCCTTAACAAATAGATCTAGCCCTCCCCCAATAGCTCTAGCATGTATCACCAACCAACTCTACGTATCATCTTTTGCCACCCACTTGTCTCGGGATTCTCAGTTTAAGTTGAAATTGAAGATGGGGTGTATCTGGCCACTTGACTTTTTAGGAGGAGTGTTAGAAAACAGTCGTGAGTTTGTTTCTTAAATTAGAATTGCAACATTTATGAAGATCTCCAACAACTAGCATATTTTATTACTGTTTACTTTCAAGGACTAGGTGAGTATGGTGTAGCTCACTGACCAGGAGGTCCCCCGGGTTCGAGTTCGATATTGGCTAAAAAAAGATTCTCGGGATTTTCAAACCTGGTTGATTCTTGTCAGTGCCACAACATATAAAAAAGCCATTTTAGAAACTACGTTGCACGTAAATAGTCATATAAAATCTTTAAAGCAAATATATTAAAATGTCCAACTAACATAATTTATCACTGCTTCCATTTATAGGGAAGCTAGTGCTAGCGCAATGACCACGGGGGTCGCGGGTTCCAGTCAGATGTTGGCTGAGTAAGTCCCTCGGGATTTCAAGTCTGGTTCTTTCTTGTCAGTGGTGCAGTGCGAAGGGCAACACGTTAAAGGTCCTTTGGAAATCGAACTAAGAGTAGGCCGTATATAGCGACGCTGACCGGGTTAAAAAATTTTCATAGCACAATACATTATCCTGGTTGGTGCATAACAGAAAGACGTCCACAAAGCTGTTGGCTAGGACGTTCGGTCAGAAGATGTGTACCACAACATCTATAGCCATTTTAAAACTTGTAAAACTACACAAACAAATTCGCTTCACATGCCATTTAATAGCTATGGTACACATACACGGCAACATGAAATTTAAAAAGCAAAAGGACCCTGAAACTTGTTTAGCGTATGCATAGATGAATAAGATTGGGGTAGAGTCTTGAGTGTGCGTGGTGTTTGAATGGCACGAGTTGAAATATACTTACACTTTTCGAAATACCTAAGACGTAAGAATTCACTTAATATTATTCGCCTTATTTTAACTAAAATATAACCCTTTATAAAACGTTTAGTGTTTTAATGTATCAAATACATCAATATGAAACTATGTGCAAAGTTTCGTGTGTCTGGGTCAAAGATATTTCTCATAAACAGTGATTGAAAGTTGAGTAAATTCTTCACTTAAGTCTGAGAATGCTTTGCGAAACCGGGGTCTTGATTTCCGAGAAGGTCCGACCAGATATGTATAAATTTGAACCCGCAGACTGCCAGATAATCCGTGGTGGTTTTTTAGGGGCCAGTTCCGTGCATACTACCAGAATACCAGAAATATTTCAATTAGACTATATGAATTCAAACTACGAATTGCAACATATGATTTCATTTACTTTTGTTTCAGACAATTTGTGGAGTATTCATACAACTTTTGCCTCTTGGAATACACTGTGCGAATTTTCTGTCATGATGTTTAATTCCCTGCAGAGGATAAATAGGAGAGAGAAAGAGAGAGAGAGAGAGAGAGAGAGAGAGATGGGGTTTAACGTAGGGATCTTTAGCAGTGTGAGGAAACCGGAGGACCCGGAGAAAACCCACGAGGTTGGACACGCGACCCCACTCCTTGTCACGTACAACCGGGGATTCGAAACCGCGTCAGTTGACTCAATGACAGGCCTTATGATACAGCACGCACGTGCTAACCATTCGGCCATCCAACCCCCCCCCCCCCCGATAAATAGTAAATAGAAATTAATAACCGAATTGATGAAGCAATTGTCACCAAAAACATCCTGTAGACTATATAATTGTTGTGGATTGTATGCAAAGAAACGTTGTCTTCACCAGGGTCTTTTTACTAAACCACTGACAAACAAACCTCGCCGAAGAGAAATCTCTACTGCGTATTAGATATAACTTTATGGCGTAAAAGACGGCGTTGAAAAACTGTTGTTGAAAGCGGGCACAAAAACAACAAATTATAACAATGCATATGACCGTCCAAAATAGAAAATGGGTGTCTATAACCTAATGAGGTCATATTTTTGGATCTATTATTTATGTAGTCTTCGTTTAGATCTAACTATTTTGTGTCACATGTTCTTGGGTCTTCTAGCCATGCAGTCTATGAGAGAGAGAGAGAGAGAGAGAGAGAGATGGGGGGGTAACGTCCACTCGACACAAACTCGGTCATTTCGGGACTAACACATGGTTCACCATTATTTCAATAATTCGCTTGCGCGTAGGGGTCTTTAGTAGTGGGAGGAAACCGGAGGACCCTGAGAAAGCCCACAAGGTTGGACAGGCGACCCTACTCCTTGTCACGTACAACCTGGGAATTGAAATCACGCCAATTGACTCAATGACAGACCTTATGATACCGCGCGCACGCGCTAACCATTCGGCCATCCAACACCCTCTCTTTGTTTAGATCAACTATTTTACGTTACAGGGAGTTCGGTCACTTATCTACATATGTACCTAAACTATTCGAGTTTTCCTGTATTATAAACCTATAATGGTAAATCTTTTTGATCTTTTGGGTATATTTTATGCCCGGAATAACTTGCGGTCTCAAAGTCAGGGGCGGCATTGAATATATACAGGAATTTTCTGTCGGGTTATTTTTTTCAGTCTTTCTTGCCCCAGCATAACATCAGTCTCGAGTTTTATCCTACAAGGAATATACACAGGGATTAATTGTAAATATGCTTTTCCGCCGAAACGGCATAGTTGATTGGACTTTAAACCACATTTCCGTCCCGCCTTATACATTATAACAAACAATAAGCAATCCAGATTGTAAAACTTTTTCTTTTTTTTTCTTTTGGTAAGCGTAAATGCCAGTCGGTGAGCAGGTGCACTGATTATACACGACAAACTCCCAAATTCTCGACGCCCACATAAAAATAAACAATCCGATATTTGCAATCTCCTATTGTTAGACTCTATAAATGTTTACTTCCCCAGTTGGCTGTCGTAAATATATAAATATATAAACTATATTAATATGTCTATAAATATTTGCAGCGGAAGAAAAATATGCTGAGAAGTCGTTGTTGATTTCTCAGAATGGTGCCAGCGTGACTTCTTATTGTTTTTTTGGAGTTTTTTAATTGCAACCCCTTTTAATAAAAACAAACATATTCCCCTTTGAAGTTATGGAGTAAAATTTTCATATCGCTTTGATCTCTTGTGTATTTTTGTGCTTTCCTATCATTGTTATTGCATTTTAAATTTTTGGGATTCTTTTGTGAATCGGTGGGTATCATGGTGGTACACTAGCCAGGAGATTCCGTGTTCGATCGCGCTATTGGCCATGAAAGTTAATCGGGATTTACCGGTCTGGTTTCCCACTGTCATGGCATGGAAAAGCACCTAGTTTATCAGGTGAGATGTAAAATTGATTTCTCGTGTATATGACTTGTAGCACGTTAAAGACCCTCCTCTCCAGGCAGTTGGAAATCGAATAAGAGTGGCAGGCACACATACCCGTTTTTATTAGCCCAGTTGGTACAGAAAAGTTAAACCCCATTTCTCTAATAATATTAGGGGTGGTTGGGTAGCCGAATGGTTTCGATTCCCCGCTTGTAGAAGTAGGGTCGCCTGTCCGGTCCCCGCCCCCCCCCCCCCCACTGCTAAAGACTCTACGTGCAAGCGAATTATTGAAATAAAATTGAACCATACGTTAGTTCTGAAATGACCTAGTTGTATCGCGTGGATGTTACCCCCCTCCCCCTCTCTCTAATTCTCTCTCGCTTTCTCTTTCTCTCTCTCTATGCCTCTAATCATATTTCCCCATAAAATATACAAGTACAACAACAAAAGTCTTAACTATGGAATGTCTTTTATACCAAGGGCAAAAATGCAAGCTGTTTCTTTATTCTTGTCGTAAACATTTGTTTATTGTCGGTTCGTTTGTATTCGCAGCTGAATTCTGGGGTCTGATCTATCACGTTGCGGTGTTGGTGTGATGGAATAAGACGGTCAGACAGTTCTTTAGCGTGGGAGTATAGCAAATTGGGGAGGGGTTCGGAAACATTTTACTTACAAAACATGCACTCTAAACGATAATCGGTATAATACAAAAAAACTCAGCTATGTAATCGGTCAATATATTGACGTTCCGGTAGTGGGTGTAGTTCTCTGGATAGGGTATGCTTACTGTTGCATTAACAAATTAACGGCGGATTGTCCGAAGAGGTTGTAGGGGCTGAGTGTCCGAGTTGTCTAACGCGTGCCTGTTAGGCCTAGGTTCACCAAGTGGCTTGTACGTGACAAAGACGAGGATTTATAACATAGTTTGAGTTAATAGAAATAAAACATGATCTGGATGCAACATTTTATTCTAGCATACTAGATATACTATAAAGTCGTACCTGGTCAGCCGCCAAAGCTGTTCTGATTTACATGAAAAACCAAAGCCAATTTATACTAAATTCACTTTGATAACACGGGTAATTAATAATATGGAACAAAAGGACTTATGTAAAGACTACATAATTAAATCATTTGTCATTGATAGATTATCTCACTATAAGCATATGGCAGGCTTCAGAACAATTGATGTGTGACAGCTAACGCTAGTAAACGTCATTAGTGATCAGCGGATTATCTAACTTGACCATTATACATATGGCAGCATCTGGTTCTTTATTAAATGAACAATAGTGTGGTCAATTAGAGAACAGTGGAGAGTTTATTACACATGCGGTCATAGGATAATTATAATCTTTTACCTATCACTGTCTCTCACACTATGTAACAGATTGCCTGCCTCACCAGTTAGACTTTCTACGGTTTCCTCCCACGCCA
The DNA here is from genome assembly GCF_932274485.2 of Patella vulgata. Lineage (NCBI taxonomy): Eukaryota > Metazoa > Mollusca > Gastropoda > Patellidae > Patella > Patella vulgata. Next base: position 12,612,589 of record NC_065883.2, read on the forward strand.
TCTACTCGCATGTCTAATCTGGACTGAGCTGGAGGGGGGGGGGGGTCCAAAAATCCCTGTTGTGCGCCCCTGATACGGTAAGGACAGGTGATTAAAATTACTATCAATTATTCATTTGTATACTATATATTTATATGTATGTGCATAATAAAATATAAATTTTATTAATTGTACAGTGCCATTGAAATTGCAATAATAAACTTAACTAAAACTTGATATGTAAGTATACCACCAAACCAGTCCAAAATGTGTTTATGCTGTTGTATAATAAACCGAGTTACAAATTTGAGCCATTTTAAAATTAAATGCGGGGACCTGTTTGTGGGAGAATGTTTTTAGTATGTTTTAAATATACTATTTATGTAAATAGGTAACACAGGTGTACTACTACGTCTACCGTACGAACACGTGTATAATAATAGATCTATAAACCCAGCCCAATAAAATACTAAAATAGTAGATATAACAATATAACCCTGCCCAGTAGCCATTAATATAAGAAACACACAATAAAAGGCTGGAATTAATAGTCCTTTAAACGCCTCAACAAGTATATGTGGAATTTGACAACGGACATGTGCTACTATGGTTCTAGTAAACATCAAATAATATCCAGTTCTATTTTTACCTTGATTCCGCGCCCTATAAATAGTATAAAAATAACTACATCAAGTGTCAAGATACGTCATTAGTTATTATGACGTCAGTATCAAACACAGTGTTAGATTTTTAGCAATAAAAAAGTACGAAAAACACGAAGCAGAAAGATGTGAATTGAAAAATCTTGTGGAACGCCTACAAAAATTTTCTACAAAATTTTTTCTTATACCACACGTTCCATTAAAAAAAAACTCTGTGTGCGTACAGTACGGCTAATCGGAATACTGAACCGTTTCAAAATTCTAGTGGATCTCACTTAACAACCAAAACGATAGTACTTCGAGTGTTTATTTTGAATTTAATTGAACTTTCAAAAGTGAATAAAAAATAAATAAATAAATACCACCCCCACCCCCACCTTCCCCTTGTTCATTACTGAAATTGTTTTAATATTCTGTGTACTGCTCTCTTCACCAATCAACAATCATTACCCACCAGCAAGGCGCAGTGCCCTCAAGCATCAGGCATAACCTAACTACAATCATTAGTAACCACTAACATACATCATTACCAACAACAACAACCATCGGTACTCTCAAACATCGATCATTACCTAACTAAAACTACCAGTTCCTTCAAACATCGATCATTACATCGGTCATTGCCAACATCGATCAGTAGCTTCAAAAACGACCATTACTATCGAACATCGATCGCTATCCTCCAACTATAATCAATCGCCCCCTATATCGGCAACTGCTAACTGACATCGACTATTACCAACGCCGATCACTAACATTACCAACCAATACAAAACACTACTCAACAACATCGATCATTACTTACCAGCATCGATTAATGTCCATCAGCATTAGTCAATGGCCGCCATTTTGGATGATAAAAACTTCCTGTCGACTAGTACAACAAAGGTCCTTTAAAATCGAAACAAGAAGTGTTTTTCTCCTGATAAAATGACGAATTTGAGCCAATCAGAACCAAGGAGACTTCAGATTGGTGCTACAGTGTGCAATAATATCAGACCTGTACCCTGGCAGGGCTATTAAGGTACAAGGGCATCAAACAGTACTTTCAACCAGGAGCCGCTTTAAATGTTAATAAATTTCCGTATTCTCTATTTTACCGTTGGATTATACCGATAAAGTTATCACTTATCAAATACTGTTCAGTAAAATCGACTTTATGTTTTCAAAACGGATCGACGTGCGTTTTTTAGAGTGTATGTGCTATGTAAAGTTTGTGAATGAAATCGACTAAAGGAGTGGACAGTCACTTGCAATGACCTTTACTATCTTTAAGATAAAAGATTCTACTTCCGCCTTGAAGATACTTACAGAAAGTGAATTGAAGTGATAAAGGTGTGGTGTAATTATTAACCTCAATCGTGACCCTAAAATACCTGTATTAAACACATAATACACAGGTTTATATGTCGGCTTAAAATTAAACCTCGCCAGGACGTTATCAGAATAGTTAGGGTTATAGTATGTCGTGTCATTCTGACTGATACTTGTGTCGATAATGTAATAGTTTATATTTCTCCTGTACAATTTACAGATCGTCAGTACAATTCCTGTGTTCGGACTTCAGTGCAATAGCTAATTGCGCATAAAAACAGGTAAATCATTCAGATGTGGATTCACAATTGGCCCAAATACTCCTACGGCACTACTTTTTTGAAAAAGCCCATTAACCAATCAAAAATCCAAGATGGCAGCCATTTTGAAAATTCAAATGGCTAACGTAATTTTATTAATAAATGGCCCTAATCGGACACCTATGCAAATTTTAGTGCTGCCCCAAATCTCTGTTGATTTTCTGTCCTTCAAGGTCGATCGTGCTACATTTATTATTATTTTTTCATTATCTGGCAGATTGGAGAAAGGGTCCATGCCTTTAAAATCACAAATAAAATAGTATTTTTAGTGTCCCACATTCCGGTAAAATCCACATCTCCTCAAATTTGCTAGCCTCCATAGCCCCATGCTTATATTGTCCTCGTTTCGACAACAACGAATGTCAATCTGGACAAAATAGCATCCATCGTGTATATGGTATGGTGACTTATGGGAAGTATTTGCCTCAGTCCACCAGTTAACATCAGTCCTTTTCACATTTCAAATACAGGATGAATGTCGTTTATCCTCTCAATCAGATCATCTGTATAACCTTTGTCACGGTAAACAAATTTAGTGCTATTTCAAAGAAGCGGGAACAATTTGGGCTGGATGTAAAGGGAGTTTGCTGAACATTTCAGTCAAATTGATCCACCCTGAACCGAGTATATAGCGATTGAATTTTGGGCCTAGCCTCGATCATTATTACTGAATTCGGTGCATTAAAAAACATAGTCTCGATTATCTATTTTTTTATTTAATCAGAAGCAGCAAACCGGGTTCTAATCCCGTAAATATCACAGGCTAGCGATGCCATCGAGTATTGGTTATGGTCTGGATAAGTTAATTAATGTCTAATTAATAGTTTTACATAACCTATAGACCTTCAATAGACAGATTTAGCTCTTGCATAATGTATGTTTAACATTTGTCTACAGTTGGTTTTATCGAGAGGCTCTGAAAAGGTCATTTCTAATGAATAGCTGGCTGAGAGATGTTTTTACTAACTGTCCATATTCTAATAAAGAAAAAGGGATGAGCTGACAAAGTCATTATCTTTAAGGTGTCAAGTACAAACTAACAAAAAACAACTCAATCCCAACTAGAAGTTGTGACCTAGTTAAAACCTTCCCTTGTCATAAAACCACAATTTAAATTAGTTTAAACCGACATTACTATCAATCCGGTCGATCCCCAATTTACATTTCCAGATCATTTAAAGTTCACGCTAGTGTACAAGTGCCTGATCTATAAGATTGACGTATGGTATGTTATGTAAGTAATTAGCCACGTTTCTCCTTCACCTTCAACTATGGCAACCATGAACGACTGAACATGTTATTTTTTTTTCTCAAGTCGACAAGACGCTAATATTTTTTTTTTTAGCGTCAACACGACTGAAGGTCAATCAAACTTTTCATCAGTTAAATTAAACGCAAATAAGAGTCTGGGTTGATTTATTTGGATGGTTATTTACGAGATTAAAGCTATCAATGTGGGTTATATACTATCGTGGCCTCGATGTTAGAGGGTGTAAATCTGATATACTTCAGATGGCCCCAGGGGCATTACGATGGCGAAATAAAATGGGGTTTGACGTCCTTTTGTTGTTATCAATGTAGGTTATATACTATCGTAGCCTCGATGTTATAGGGTGTAAATCTGATATACTTCAGATGGCCCCAGGGGCACTCCGATGGCGAAATAAAATGGGGTTTGACGTCCTTTTTGTTCTGCACCAACAGCGATATTGACGACCGCCATACGTCATGCAGTGTACTATGGGAGCAAATCCTGACAGTGGCGCTTCCGTCTGCTCTTTACTGAATTCCAATTGTCAAGGGTTCTTTTACGTGCACGCCAACATGCACATGGGACCTTGGTTTTTCACTGTTCCTCGGCCAACACCGTAAAATAGCGAACTGAAATTCATGGAATCTACAGTAGTTCTTAAATGGCCATAACTTAGATTGCGAATAATTTGTGTTCATAATTTTTCGACTAAATGGTGTTTTTTGGGGATATGGTCTTAAACTCCATATATGCTTTTTAGATTGACTAAACAACATTCAGAAAAGCCAAACTTCGCCCGCTCTTCTTACATTTCAGAATATGAAGGGTTCTGTTACTTGCACAATAGTGTATACTCGAGTGGATCGCGGATTTTAGTCCTACCCGAACGAATATGCACACTTTGGTTGCCAGATCATACGCATTTAAACTCTTTATCCTTGTTTGAAAACAAGAATCTTATTTCACAACTCGATGTTGTGGTTTCGTAGACTCCCGTCCCTTCTAAGGTAAATTACTTTCTTTCTTTGAATAAACTATTAATTAAAAGCCGAAAGAGACATGGTATCTTTTGACCGCCTGTTTGTTCGTAGCCGTGTTGGTTTGTATATTTACTGTCTACAAACCTGTAGTCTCTCCCAAGATAAAATAAGAGAGAGAGAGAGAGAGATTGAGAGAGAGAGAGAGAGAGAGAGAGGAGGGACGTCTACATAACACAAACTACATCATCTCGGAACTAACATAATTATGGTATATTTTATTTCGATAATTCGCATGCGAGTAGGTGGTATGGGAGGAAACCGGAGGAAGTGGAGAAAGTCTAAGTGGTTAGGCAGACAATCCTCTTCTTTGTCACGTACAAGCCACTTGATGAACCTATGCCTGGTGGAGTTTAACGTCCACTCGATACTAACTATGTCTTTTCGGGATTAACATATCGTTCAATTTTATTTTAATAATTCCTTTGAGCGTAGGGGTCTTTAGCAGTGGGAGGAAACAGGAGAACCCAGCGAAAACCCACGAGGTTGGACGACCCTACTCATTGTCACGTACAACCGGGGAATCGAAACCACGCCAGTTGACACAATGACAGGCCTTATTATACAGCGTGCTAACCATTTGGCCCTCCACACACCCTTGAAAACCTAATAACGCTATTTGTGTTTTATAGTAATATTGTATATTAATATTTGTGTATATTTAGATGTATGATCGACTGACATTTATAAGTGTATAACAAAGATTAGTTGGTAATATTTATAGGTAAGATAAAGTAAATCATTTCTGACATAAGATGAACTGCCCCACCCTAACTTGTTGGTACCATTATAGTTAATATGGTTTTGTTTTATCTACCGTTTGTATGTATGTATCACAACCATCCAAATTTCTGTACAATCATATATGTTACTGACGAATTAATGCGTCATTAGACCTTCACCTAAAGTCGTTCTCTGAAAAGAAATGAAATGGGGTTTAACGTCCTACTTGCTCCGACTGGGCTAATGAAGACGGGCATACGCCATACAGTGTGCTATGAGGGAATTTTTGCCCGGACCGCGGCGCTACGGCCTACTCTTATATCGAATTCCAACTGCCCAGCGATCTTTTACGCCAATGTTTACACGGGACCTGGGGTTTTCGTCCCATCCGAACGACTAGACAGCTGCCCTTGTTAGGCACTCCGCCCTGCACCACTGACAGCTGTCCTTGTTTGGCACTCCGCCCTGCACTACTGACAAGGAGAAACCACGCCGGAAAATCCCGATGAACTTTCTCGATGATCGAACCCGCGACCTACTCACTTAGCTACCGTGGCTCCCTCTGAAAAGAAATAAAATGGGGTTTAACCATACAGTAGAAATTGGGTTAACGTCCTACCGTTCTGCTCCGACTGGGCTAATGAAGACAGGTTTAACCAGAGACAGAGAGAGAGAGAAAGTGGTTAGGCAGACAATCCTCTTCTTTGTCACGTACATGCCACTTGATGAACCTATGCCTGATGGAGTTTATCGTCCACTAGATACAAACTATCTAGATCAATTCGGGACGAACACATGGTTCAATTTTATTTCAATAATTCGCTCACCCGTAGGGGTCTTTAGCTGTGTGGGGGGGGGGGGGAATCCGGAGAAAAACCACGAGGTTTGACAGGCGACCCTACTCCTTGTCACGTACAACCGGGGAATCGAAACCACACCAGTTGACTCAATGACAGACCTTATGATACAGCGCGCATGTGTTAACCATTCGGCCACCCCCGCCCCCAACCCGCCCCCGTTTAACCATATAGACATACTATAATATTAGTACGTCTATTGAGTTTAACGGCCTACTTTTCTGCACCAACTGGGTTAATGAAGATGGGAAGTTAATCTCTATTTAAATGTTAAAAGTTGAATGCACTTTATTAAAGTCGAATTTACAAGAAGCAGAGTTTAGACACATTCGTCAGTGATAATCACTGGATGATATGAATATTTACATACAGCTGTGAAGAGTTTAAAGACACTGGTCGTCATAAGGTTCAATTTTATTTCAATAATTCGCTTGCGCCTAGTGGTCTCTAGCAGTGGGAGGAAACCGGAGGACCCGGAGAAAACCCACGAGGTTGGACAGGCGACCCTACTACTTGTCACGTACAAGTTTGGATGCATATAAATATCGCTTCCTTAATAATAAATAATCATGATGAAGCGGATATGACAAATTCAGGAAGCTTGCAGTAAATTTTTTACCATAGTTTAATTCTGGGCAAGAATTACGTAAGATGTACTCATAATATGAATCGTTTAGTTTGATTCATGAAGGTTCAATTTGAGAGGATTGCCTATTGCAGGTCTTTTTTTGGGGCCTGAAATGTTATCTAAATTATTAATTAGACATTAATTAACTTATCCAGGCCATAATCAACTCTCTATGTCATCGCGAACTTGCGATATTTACTGGATAAGGATCCGATTTGCTGCTCAACTTTCATTCATGATTTAATCCAAAATGGATAATAATCGAGACTATGTTTTTTTTATCGTACCGACTTTAGTAATGATGATTGGGGCTAGGCCGGAAATTCAATCGCTAAGTTCTTGGTTCAGAGTGGGTCAATTTGACTGAAATTTTCAGAAAATTGCCTTTACATTATCTAGTTTTTAACTATTATAGTGAGAACTGTCAGCTCTTTATCTAATCTCATATAATGTATCTTTAAGTCGCGTCTATTACTAAAGGTTAATGTTGCATACGTCACTAGATCTTCGACCTTTTGACATATATGCAGATTATCAAAGTGTTAAAAGTCGTTTGCTGTTACTTTAGTTAAAGTCGTTATTGATTCAAGGTTTATTAAAGATGTAATCTGTAAGATAAAAACCTGTCAGTCCTCGCTCAATCTGATTAAAACACGGATCCTATTTCGTTTCGTTTTTTATAGTTCATAATCTCGTTTTCCTTGTCTTTACTACACTAGGATCTGGAAGAGTTGTTACATAACCCGCATTCTGGACGATGTGAGGGATTAGCCAATGAAGCGGTCTGTTACGGTGAGTTTTTGTCGTGAGGTACACAGAACTGTGGGTAACCCACTAGAAACGTTACGTTGTTTGGTTAATCAAATGTCTGACGTCAAGGGGTCAAAAGCCGCCCGTATGACCTCCGACGCGATCTTCCACTACAACCGGTCAGATCTTCATGTAGTGGAGGCTATCAAAAGTATAAAAAAACGAAACGAAATTAGTTTAAAAATAGATAATAAAAAGGGAATATAAACATTAAAAATGTCAATCAAAGTACTATATTCTGGGCGAATTTATGAATGTTGGAAATTTTGGTAAGTTTAGAGTAGTCTTGATTTTCATTGCTACCCATTGTTACGATACTAAACAAAGTTTCGATTATCCACTTTTTAAATTAAATTATTAAATGGCGTTAGTATTGTAACCCGTTAATAATTACGACCATCTGATGTTCTAGAGAGTTGATTATGGGCTTGTCATGTGAATAATTGTCTCACTAATAGTTTTTTTGAATTTGAGGCCAAAAAAAGGCCTGCAATAGGCAGGTTTACCATCTTTAAGGTCATATCCTATATTAACAAGTTACAAAAAGATTAAACAAGCAAACAATTATTTGATGGTGCTATCTTCATTTTTGGACTAAGAACGGTGGCCCCAAGTGCTACTCGTCATGTTCTTCTAATTCCTCTTGGGGGCGACGCTCCTCGGAAACACCCGAGTTCGATCGACATGACACTCGCCGTGCTTGTACCTTGGACAATTGTGCATCGGTGGACTAACATTGATTTTTGACATAACGTCACAATTCCAAGATGGCCCCGATGACATCATGCTTATGACATTATGTTCTGGTCCAAAATACTCGTTATTCTGAAGAAGGCGTTGTCATCCTCACAAGGAAAATAAATGTAATTAATTTTGCATAATATAGCTCTGGCCTACTTAGTGTAGGGTATTTATCACAAGAGTCACAAGAGTTGGTTAATCTCCCCGGAAACTCACTACAAAATTTGGTGGTCGACTCGTTAATTAGAAGCTAAAACATATATCTTAGCGATGACTTGGAAAATTTGTTACATTAATATTATGATGTTGTTTCTTTTAAACAGAAATGTCTGGATACAGTGATTTTACGCTCAAAAACAATAATTTTTATACTCAGGTCCGCTCTACTAGAATGATATTAAACACCGCTGCCCGGTGAAATTGTCTGGTCATTGTACGTAAGAAAATAAAGGGCCGAATTTTTCTTTTCAAAATGGCCATAGTTATTTTATCTCAATAGGTACGATGGCATCTTTAGTTTCTGTCATGGGGTCTGCGAATTTCCCCTTTCATCCTTCCGTACGCTGGATCCGCCTCTCATTCACGAGACACGACTAGCTCTGCTGGAAATTTTCTTTGGCGATATCATTCTTGGTAGAAGCGGACGTTAACCTACATCTAGTAATGACCGTATGTTTCTCTCAAAATGACTCCGACAAATGTTGAAGAGACACGAAACCTCACCCTATTTCATAATGTTAATACTGGTGTACTTCAGTGTTCCACTTTATAACCGTGCTTATTCTTATAATCTAAAATTGAATTTAAAAAAAAAAAAAACGATTTTGTATGTTTTTTTCAAGCAACATAAGCATCTAAAATTACTTTGAGCGGCATTTAGCGAGATAGAGAGAGAAATGGGGTTTAACGTCCACTCGACACAAACTAGGTCATTTCGGGACTAACATATGGTTTAATTCTTTATTTCAATAATTTGCTTGCGCGTAAGTGTCTTTAGCTGTGGGAGGAAACCGGAGGACCCGGAGAAAACCCACGAGGTTGGGCAGGCGACCCTACTCCTCGTCACGTACAACCGGGGATTCGAAACCAGTTGACTCACATGCAAACCATTCGTCCACCCCCCACCCCCGTGGCAGTTGATCTACTTAACAAACACAATAGCATAATATGAAACACAATTACTATTTTAATCAAGGCGACGTTTCGCTGTGGGTCCTCTCAAGGTCGTCAAGCAAATGAGGACTCTCAACAAAACGTCGCCCTAATGTTCATTATGTTATAGAGGCAAACAGCTTTCATGGGTATGTATCTTGCTTTTGCGGTGTTTAAAGAATTCCATGACAAATTGTAAACATCTACCATAATTTTCGGGTTTGTTTTGGACCTGTAACCTAGAAACCTAGTTTTACCAGCAACAACAAACAAGGGAGGACTTCTGCTGTCGTGTTTTAAAATCAATAATGACACGTGCCGTGGATTTCAAAGCTATTTGAAATATTGATATTTGTCAAAGTAAAACTCAAACAATGTTAAGTGTTGTTTTGATATAATGAAGGTTGAAAAGACACCAAATTTACAAATCTCAAAAAGCTAATGTCGAAATCTTTCATTCAAATGTTGCGCATGCGCCTTATATTTGTATAGGATTACCCGGATTTCTTAAAGAGGTCTCGGTTCGTAATCGCTGACATTGATTCTGGCATGGTAATAAAAGAAAAACAAAACATGTGAAATTGTTTGACGTGAACTTAAACAAAAAGTCGTTCACCCAGATTATCGATCGTTCGTATTGATATAGTGCTTAGCGGAACAGTGCGGACACACTATTCTAGCCTCAAAGTTTACATTGTGCAAAATTACTAAAAGTAACTTACAAATAATGGAAAATCTCTGCTAGAATGTGACTAGTTGGAATCCCGGTGTCCCCCGAGAACAACCTTTGGGATTTTCCAAGCCCGGCAATCACTTGTCAGAGTTGCGCCTGCGTGGCTGACAAGGAAAGCGTGTATAGTCGATTGGACGAGAACACAAGATCCATTGACATATACGTAAAAGAATGCTTGTCCTTGACCTATAGAATCGGAAAAGGGTAGGCAGAAATGATGCTGTCCGGGCAAAATTACTTACCCCGCATTGCACACGTCACCTAACGCCTAGCTCACAAACCGCCGTACGTGCTACTGCGGGTAGTCTACGGGGGACATTTTAGTAAACCCGTGAGTGAGACTTACGCGTCACTTGCGTGTGTTGAGCACCGTAGAAGATCGCAGACTGGCCGTAGAGACTTTTGATCCTGCATATACAAAATTTTCACCCGGTTTCTTGCGGCTGTTCTGCAAAGCTACCAAACCTTACGACCAATGCCTGTCAAAACACGTACGACGAGTTGTCAGCTAGGCTTTAGACATAAAATTGCAAATTACCATATATAGAGAGAGAGGGAGAGGGAGAGAGAGAGAGAGAAAGAGAGAGAGAGGGAGAGAGAGAAAGAGAGGGGGGGATATTATATATATGTCACAAAATTGCCGAAGTCTTGTATTGGGGAGCCCTGCTTAATAATAAGTAGAAATATAGGAAGCATGCCAGAACCTTGCTGGGTTCATCCACTATAATTACTGTCTTAGATACTGACTTTGTGATTTACGGATGAAAATCGTTTTTATGCGCCCACGTGTTCGCTGGCCTGTCGTTCACACTTCTTGCTAGCGCAATAGAGGCTTCGGTTATAATCTGAACTTTTTGGTGAGCGTGTTTCGTTGGCTGGCAACCTATCTTTAATTTGATGAAAGTTATGATGGAAGCAATAATGGAAATTATCATGGTTAAATGATCTATGTACTGATTATATTATTATTTTGTAATTAAAAATGTAATAACAATTACAAAAAATTTACCAACAGACATTTTTATTTTATTGGCGGAATAAAATATATAGTATAAAGATGAAATGAAAATCTAGCGAAAGAAAATGGAACCCGGTGTGAGCACTGCTCAGTAGAAATATAGCAATAGAAAACGCCACTATATGAAGATTCATTGAAAATCCCTCACAAAAGAGTAAGCATACTCCGCACTATGCACAATATCCATCACTACTGCTAATGGGAGGGGGGGGGGATAGGTCGGGATAATCACTTACAACAAATGTGAAATGCGTGCGTAATAAATAGGTTACATTTCTCGAATACCATACCCTGACAGGTGATGATGTAGAGATGCTTGCGATTTAACATCATCGTCGTAATTGACAGGTGTCTTACGACAGACACCAGGTACGTTTAACTTAGGCCAAGAAAACAAAATAGCTGTGTTTATTGTTACCCCCTCCCTCTCCACCCCGCGCCTCGCCCCCAAAGTAGAGTCGGTCGAAAAATCTGTTTGACTTTTTTCGTAGGGCTTATATTAGCTATCTTCTAGCATTCCTAGCTTAATTTGTTCGATCCCTGCATTGGCCGAGAAAGTTCATCCAGATTTTCCGGCGTGGTTCACCCTTGTCAGTGATGCAGGACGGAGGGCCTGACAAGGACAGCTCTCTAGTCGTTCGGATGGGACGAAGAACCGAGGTCCCGTGTACACACTGGCGTGCACATAAAATATCCCTTGACAGTTGGAATTCGATAAAAGAGTAGGCCTAGTGCCGCTGTCCGGGCAAAATTTCCCTCATAGCACACTGTATGGCTTATGCCCGTCTTCATTAGCCCAGTTCGGATAGAACAGTAGGCCGTTATATCCCATTTCATTTCATTTCTAGCTTAATTACTGAGTAAGTTTCTTGAAAACAATACTGAAATTTCAGTGATGACACGGGTTATAGGGCCTGGGAAATGAGAAAAAAGTTAAGGCGCGGTGGGGTAACCATAAACCCGGCTATTTTGTTATTTTGGCCTTATACCTATACAATCAATATATACCTGACTGATAGAACAGGTAAAGGTGTTAAACTTAAAGGTAAATTGAAAAGGTGTTTTGACACACGTCAATTATAGGTGGACATGATACAATTATAGAAAACGGAACAAGGTAAAAGAATGTCAAATATGAATACCTTTATCACGACAAACACTGGTGGGTAAACATCTCAAATACATACAACGTTTCGAATTAAACAGCATAAGGATCCAGGGGCTGGTTACAAGGGCTAGTCACCTGATAACAGTTTAAGTTAAGGAACAAATATTTGCAAATTATTGAAGTGTTTGTGTAGATGTGTGTAGATGTGTGTGTGGGGGTGGGGGGATTCTTAAGTGACAAAAAAGATTTTTTATTGTGAAATGGGTTTTAACGTCCTATTGTTCTGCTCCGACTAGGCTAATGACCCATGCACCTGAACCTGATATTAATATAATGAACGAGAAGTCATATAAGACCTTCTTGTGGTGTATAAGATCTTTCGAAAATAAGTGTTCGAATTAGCGAATTTCGAGACATAGAGAGAGAGAGAGAGAGAGAGAGAAAATGGCCATATAATGTTTGTCTCTAAATGAGAGAGAGAGAGAGAGAGTTTAACCTCCACTCGACACAAACTAGGTCATTTCGGGATTAGCATATTATGGTTCAATTTTATTTTGCAATAATTCGCTTGCGCGTAGGGGTCTTTAGCATTGCGAGGTAACTGGCGCGGGCCCGAAGAAAAACCCACACCGTTGGACAGGTGATCCTACTCCTTGTCACGGACAACCGAGGAATCGAAACCCCGCCTGTTGACTCAATGAAAGACCGTATGACACAGCGCGCACGTGCTAATCATTCGACCATCCAGCCCCCCGAATTTCGAGACATAGAAAATGTATACTACTTTCTTTTCTTTTCGTCAAATTTCTACTTCCAAATGCCATTTCATAAGTATGGGTGTTATAAGTGCCTAAAGATTTTATTTTTTTTTCTCATGGATATCATTTACAATCATTAATTGTCAAATTATCCCAATCTATAATTAAAAACAAATTTTAAAAAGGTTAATAAATATGTATCCATCTTGACATTTCGATTACAAGGTTTATTTTTTAAATTGATATAATGCACGTCGGACCACTTGAAGGATTGAGCAAACAGTCAAACCAGTTAACACGTCAAGTTAAATACTAAATATGTCTGACATTATATACTTCAATAAAACTTTCATGTAGAAAACTTCTCATTTAAAGAAAACAAACAAAATGTTGGAGGTTTTATATTTTAAAATATCAATAGAAATGTCAACTTGATTATTTTATATATGTAGTCTACTTTTCTTGTCACCAATCTGATTAAAACACAGATCCTATTTCGTTTCGTTTCTTATAGTTCAAAATTTCGTTTTACTTGTCTTTACTACACTAGGATCTGGAAGAGTTGCTATGTAATCCACGTTCTAGTTGATGTGAGGAATTAGCCAATTGCAGCGAGTTTTGGCGTGTGATGCACGGAGCTGTGGGTATTCCACTGGAAACATCAACGCTGATTGGTTAATCAAATATCTGACGTCATAGGTCAAAAGCCGCTCGTATTACCCCTGACGTGTCCTCCCTCTACAGCTGGTCAGATTTTCATGCAGTAGAGGCCATCGAAAGTATATAAAAAAAAACGAAACGAACTATAGATCTTTATTTTAGTCAGATTGTATTGTCACTTGAATACAAATGTATAATACGTCCGTGGTTTCCAGCAAGCTTCATCAAGTTGCGGTCATGAATGGCAGATTCTAATCAATCAATAGGGTTTTTGAAAGTATCGGCGATAAAGCGCACACATAGTCATTCAATCTGTATTACATGTAGATGACTGACCTTTATAATTTCAAGTAAGACGTCACATCACGGAGCGTCCATCATTGGCTCTATGGCGCGTGCATGGTTTACATAAAACGTTTTTGCGTTAACTGTTCCGCGCAGAATGATGCCTTTTACTCATTTTATATACCCATTTACATTAAATAGGAAATATATTTTTTTATCTAGATCTACTTCAAACACCTTTGTTCATTTTTCTAATACTTCAAAAACGTGTTTTAGAATTTAATTTGCAGATGAAAAAAGTTAATATCGCGAGCTCATTAAGCCGCACTGATGTCAAACCTCTTAGTGATTGTAGCAGCCTGGCAAATATTCACTGCTGATCAGTGTGATAATGATTGTCACCCAAAGTAAAGTACAGTCGCCCCGTGTACATAGGATTTAAAAGCCATACTTTCATTAACATTATGTAAATTCATGTAAATTAATTCTAAAATTATCACGAAGGCTGTTATTTTTAATTCCAAAATCCTACCCACATCCTGGTTGAATGAATATTTTCTGAATACAAATATATGGACCCATGTTGAAAAAAACTACAAACTAACGTTAAAATATGAAACGAAATGAAATGAAATGGGGTTTAACGTCCTGCTGTTCTGCTCCGACTGGGCTAATGAATTGTAAAGACGGGCATACGCCATAGAGTGTGCTATAGCGGAAATTTGCCCGTACAGCGGCGCTACGGTCTACTCTTACATAGAATTCCAATTGCCAATGTGTTCACGGGACATCGGTTTTTCAGGTCATCCGAACGACTAGACAGTTGCTAGGCCATCCGCCATGCACCACTGACAAGGAGAAACCACGCCGGAAAATCCCGATGAACTTTCTGGGGCAAGATCGGGATCGAACCCGTGGTCTCCAGGCTAGCGAGCTAGCATCTTACTCACTTAGCCACCGTGGCTCATCCGAAACGAAATGAAATTTGGTTTAGCGTCGTATTGTTCTGCCCCAACTGGGTTAATGAAGACGGGCATACGCCATGCAGTATGATACGCGGGGACATGTTGTTCAGATTTGCCTTTCCGCCTACTCTTGTTCAAATTCCAATGGTCAGTGGTTCATTTACGTACACGAAAACTTGCACACGTGACCCCCGTTTTTCGTCCCATCCGAACTTGTCGTAAAAAGTGTGCGCATAAAAGTGTGCAGTTGGAATGCAATGAAGTTTAGGGTGCACGGTGCACTGCGTATGCGGTTAAATCTAATTGATAAGGCTAACTTCAAGTTTGGTCAAAGGTCACGTGATGTAAACAGGGCTAGCGCTAATCCCAACCCTAATCCTAACCCTGGACCTAGCCCTAAAGCTTACCCTAAACCTAACCTACAATCCCGCCAACAATCATGTTTCCTAACCTTATTAACAGCTCAGCGACCTTGACAAAAATTGAGCTGGCCTTAACAAATAGATTTAGCACTGCGTATGTCCGTCGTCATTAGCCTAGTTGGTGCAGAGATGTAAAACGTTAAACCCCCATTTGGCATTTGGTGAAAGGTATGTACCTTAAAGCGAGAATTTCATAGTTTCTAAGAAAGTCAAAACATAATTATTTTTTTATGTCTCTTGCTCAATAGGTTATCAACTCACTATTATACGATCATAGGTGTCATTCTCACACTTAAAACTCGTTTACACTGGAAATAATAACACAATTACCACCCAATTACCTCCCTTGTTTTCTATTCTCCACCATGGAGTAGCTTTTTTCAAACGTTTGAATTGGAAGAGGAGAATGATATTTTTGCCAATTTCTCAACTGGCAATAGTGAATTATAGGATTAATAGGATTATTCTTTAACAAGATAGGACTGTTTATGGATACCGTCTATTTTAAGACTTTATTTTAATAAATTTTAATAATATAACTTAAAAATTTGAAATTTCCGCTTTAAATGACCAACAGATAAGCGACGTACATCAAAGAGAGACGACGGTCGGGATGAAGATGAAAATGAGAGCAAAGTTTACATAGTATGACCCAGTTTCACTAACTGTCCAGTAAAACCTTTATACATGTAGGGGCCAGTATGTCATGGGTCAGTTGACCACTGGCCTTGATGTAAATGACCAAACATACCGAACATGAGCAGAGGGTAGTAATTTACATGAACAACAGCGTTAAAGTCAACGTTAAACTGTTAGATGGTCAATCGATATTGACCGTTACTCTTAAACTAATTTAAACAGTACACAAGTTGTGTGTCGGACATTTGTTTACCTTTTTTGGCCGAGTCGTTAAACGTTCGAGACATTTTTCATTTGACGGGTAAATTAAAGTGTCAGTTTAGTTTCCAAGATGGTCACAAGTTCTGTCACTGAGTCAACTGGTGGGGTTTCGATTCCCCGGTTGTACGTGACAAGAAGTAGGGTCGCCTGTCTAATTTTGTTGTGGGGTTTCTTCGGGTCCTCCGGTTACCTCGCAATGTTAAATGCCCCTACGCACAAGCGAATTATTGGAAAATAAAATTGAACCATATGTTAGTCCTAGAATGATCTAGTTGGTGTCGAGTGGACGTTAAATCCCCCACCCCCCTCTCTTTCTCTCTCTCTCTCTCTCCCTCTCTCTCTCTCAGTAGACATGATTGTATGTGAAACATGTATTGACTCTTGTTGTTGAGTTGTGAGGCTGCTCTATGTTAGATAAGTCTATGTAAACTTGACCAGAAATAGAAGCCCATGGTTTGATCGAAATAACTAATTTATATAAAAGTACAACAGTGTAGCTATGCTCACTTCCCCAATACACAGCCTCATACACGATACTCGTTACTTCTTATAGTTCTGACTTGGGTTCAGCTTATTCGATTTCAGTTTGAGAAGTCCATAACAATAGATCTGAAACAATCAAATACCCACACACTCTAAATAAGCTCAGTAATCGACTACACATCCCTCAACCCTTCTCCCCTTACTTATGGTTAGATGATCCGTATTCATTAGCCCAGTCGGAGCAGAGCTGTAGGACGTTAAACCCCATTTCATTTATGATTAAATGGACATCAAAAACCTTCCGGTAGCCTAATTCCATATTTAGAAAAGATTTCTTTTTTTATTTTTACGTATGGGACGGAAAAACCCGGGTCCCGAGTACACATTGACATGTAAGTAAAAGATCGTTTGGCAGTAGGAATTCGATATAAGAGTAGTCCGTAGAGTCGCTGTCAGGGCAAAATTTCCCACACAGCACACTGTATGGCGTATGCCCGTCTTTATTATCCTAGTCGGTGCAGAATAGTAGGACGTTAAACCCCATTCCATTTCACTTTATTTATTTTAATCGGTTCGTAAATTTGGCAGGTTAAAAAAAAACGCTATTTACATTCGCTCGTTGCTTAAAGCGTAACGCCCGCTTCCACCTCGAGTGATATCGCAGATAACCCCTATTCACCTTTTATTATGAGATAAGTACGTAAAAATGAATGACCGTAAGTTTGACCAGAACACGGGTAAATCTTCGAAGATCAAAGAATACCTGAATAATGTAAGGCATGTCCATAGCTACGTCACGACTATTCTCTATAAATCTCGTCAAAGAAAACAACTATACAACAAAAGTAGTGATGTTCTAATAAACAATACACCACCCACATTCCTACATTAAAGGGTTAGATCTAATTGATATGGCTCACTTCAAGTTTGGTCAAAGGTCACGAGATGTAAACAGGGCTAGCTATAATCCCAACCCTAACCCTGGACCTAGCCCTAACGCTTACCCTAACGGTAACAATCACGTGGGCTAACCTTATTTACATGTCAGCGACCTTGACGAAAATTGAGTTGGCCTTAACAAATAGATCTAGCCCATTTAAAGGGGGCGTAATAATCTCTTTGAATTAAGTCAATTGGAATGGAGGTTTCTTGTCTCGTCAGCACAATGAATTTGAGACAAACATGTAGCAGGTGTTTTTTTTAATTAAGATTACATGTAAAATTGCGAGATAGAAGAATTTTGTCCGGGCAGCGGCGTTTCTGAATACTCTTCTTCGAACCCTGATATTTACATGGCAATGTGTACACACCCATGCCTCGAGTTTTCGTCCCATTCGAACGACTAAGTACTGTCCGCACTTTATCTAACCTTTATCTAATGTATCTTTAAGTGGAACTTTCAAAAGAAAAGAAAAAAACACATTTGAAAAGTGACACCACGTGTTTAGAAAGGCGTAACACAATGGGGTCTTTCTCTTCTGTACAGAAACCAACATATTACGTCAAACCTCGACGAATGACGACATCTACATTCCGACATGTATCAACCTGGAGTGGTAAAGTTTTATGATGTCAGGTCTATATGATTATATAGTGGTCAGTTTTATATTGGGTCAGTAAAATAAACATCATCTTGTCGTGTCAAATTAAACACCTTGGTGGACATGCCTTTATTAAAGCGACAAGGTAGAGTAAGTGATGAGCATCGTGTGCAACACAGGTCCTGTTTTCTTTCTGGAACAGGGAGGGGTGAATGACCGAATTGTTAGCACGTGCACTGTGTATCATAAGGTCCGTCATTAAGTCAACTGGTGTGGTTTCGATTCACCGGTTGTACGTGACAAGGAATAGGATCGCCTGTCCATCCTTGAGGGTTTTCTCCGGGTCCTCCAGGTTCCTCCCACTGCTAAAGACCCACACGCGCAAGGGAATTATTGAAATCAAATTGAACCATGTGTTAGTCACGAAATGACCAAGTTTGTGGCGACTGGGCGTTAAATCCCACCCACCCCTCTCTCTCTCTCTCTCTCTCCCTCTTTCTGGAACACTTTATTTTAGAAACTCGCATCAGTTAAAATGCTTGTTGTACTTTTTGTATTTCGACAATACTTTCCGTCATGAAAATTGTAAATCACAATCGTAAACCTGAAGATGGAAAACTGAAACTATCTGTGCAGGGTAATAATCAGGGGCCTGTTTCACGAAATTTTAACTAAGATATAATCTAAATTTTAGTAATTTGATTGGATAATATTAGATTGATTTTAGTGCTTAGCCAATCAAAATTGAAGTATCTACTAATATTGGATTTTATCTTTAGTTAAGATTTCGAGAAACAGGGCCCAGAGCTTGTGTCCATTCAAGCTTAGATTATCATTATCAGTGAGACAGCGTTAACCGGGTTTCCTGAATCAGGGAACGTACGGTAACGGGTAGCTACCAAAACACCTTAGTAGTATAAAATACTGGGGCGTGGAGCCCTCTCTCCCTCTCTCTCTCTCTCTCTCTTAATAGTTTATATTCTACGATTAAAAGACGATTTGCCTAAAACATGAGTATGTGACAAATCCAGCTGGCCCTCGAAGTAAGTTGTGCTTCTCTTTCTAGAACACCAGACACGTACTTTCATTTGTTAGGAAAGTTTGCACTTTTATTTTGTAGGATGTAGGAGTATTTGAAAAATGGTAGGCCTACAGCTGTTTTTACGCTGCGTATGTTGGTCTTATAAAAGTTGTGTATCGTTTTGTAAATACCACAGATTGTTGATGACATATGGTTCTCGTTGCTGGAGTGACAAAAGCTCGAGGTCGGATGTTGATTGTTGCTGACAGTCTGTAAAACAACATTTTACTTTCAAATACCATGTTAAGTGTTCTGTGTGCAAAATGTGCAATCTGGTCACCATATATGGTAATACTGGCAGAAATGCTGTTGTACATACGTGGCATTAATACATGTGGTCTCTTCAATTAGTGCACGAATACTAATTTTCACCGAATTCCAAGTCTCCAAACAGATTATAAAAAAAATAAAATGGAGCACAGCACGTGCAATCAAAGATATTTGGTTAGTGATCCCCTGTGAGGATAATTCCAAACAGCAGTTTTATAATAAACATCTAAGTTTTATTCCGTTTTGTTATATACTATACTGACATTTTAAACAGGACAAGATTCACCCACCATCTAAATTGTTGACCGCGCAAGACTAAACTTTTCATCTCGGCTATGAATATTAACTATATCATTTTGAAACTATGAAGAATACGGTCAACAAAGATGGTGACGATCATTACCCCATCATTTACTAATTCGTGAATTGATGAAAATCGCTCAAGATCCCAATGTTGGCCGAGAACTTTTAGCGTGGATACCTCTTCTCAGCTGTGCAGGAAGGGTGACCTGGCAAGGAATGGCCAGTGCCGGATTAACCATTAATCAAATAAGGCACGTGCCTTAAGGCCAACCACAAATCCGGGACACAAAAAAATAAAGTAAAAAAGTTGTAATCTTGAATTAATTACAGTACTGTAAAAAAATGGTTCTGAATTTTTCTGTTGTTAAATTTAACTTTCTTCCTTTTATCAGTGAACCCAAAATATCTGTATTTTCAGGCCACCTATCAAAATGTGCCTTGTGGCAAACAGAGCCTTATTCCGGCAATATGAATGAATGAAATGGAGTTTAACGTCCTACTTTTCTGTACCAACTGGGCTAATGAAGACGAGAATACGCCATGCAGTGTGTTGTGGGGGAATTTTGCCAGGACATCAGACCCCGAGTTCACCAAACATTCTCAGACTTAATTGAATAATTTAATCAAAATTGTTCGCCTGATATTAACTAAATATGGCCCTTTATAAGACTTTTGTTGTTTTAATGTATCAAATACATCAATAAGAAACTATGTGCAAAGTTTTGTGTTTCTCGATCAAAGATATTTCTCATAAACGTATGGCGTATACCCGTCTTCATTAGCCCAATCTGAGCAGAACAGTGGGACGCTAAACCCCATTTCATTTTATTTCATATTATATTCCTATTGTTCTGGGGCCGGTTGCTCAAAGCTCCGTTATCTTTTAACGATCCGTTAACATGGAGTTAACGGATCGTAAACTTTAACGGAGAGAAAGGGTGTTGCTGGAAGACCCGTTAACTTTAACGTGATGTTAACTTGGCGTTATATTTAACGGAGCTCGGAGGTGTTGAGCTCCGTTATCTGTTTAATGAGGGCATTAGTTGGATGTAGCAAAAAGTCATACATTACCTATGTAATTTTCTATAGAACATTCTAGAGGGTTGGGCGATGCGGGCCAATTCCATTTTCTATCGGGTGAAATTCTATACTATTTTACAGAATTTTGGTGGCCTGTAGGAAATAATGGCCCCATAATTCTGTAGTGCAAATCCCATAATTTTTCCTACAGATTTATGCTATAATTTCTATAAGGAAAAAATAAAGTATTCTATTGCTTTTTTTATAGTGTTTTTTGTAGTAAATTCTACAGTTATGTTTTTGTCTTTAATCAAGTTTTGTGATCAGACTGCACAGTTTTCTCACTGTCTTCAGTTTCTTGTTAATACTAGGGGATCACGTGGCTAAGTGGGTAAGGCGCTGGCTCGCTAGCCTGGAGGTCGGGTGTTCGATCCCTGCATTGGCCGAGAAAGTTCATCTCGATTTTCCGGCGTGGTTTCCCCTTGTCAGTGATGCAGAACGGAGGGCCTGACAAGGACAGCTGCCTAGTCGTTCGGATGGGACGAAAAACCGAAGCCCCGTGTACACATTGGCGTGCACGTAAAAGATCCCTTGGCAGTTGGAATTCGATATAAGAGTAGGCCGTAGCGCCGCTGCCCGGGCAAAATTTCCCTCATAGCACACTGTATGGCGTATGCCCGTCTTCAATTAGCTCAGGTTAGGTGCAGAAGAGTAGGACGTTAAACCCCATTTCATTTCATTTCATTTGTTAATACTAACTTCTATGAAGTTGTTATACATGTACATTGAATTTAAAATTCAGCCAATGAACAAACGGTATTCTCTTGGATTAACTTTAATCAATCCGTTAGCTAACGGATAATGAAATTGACTTTCCAGCAACAGAAATTTAACGGACCGTAAACAAACGACAAGTTACCAAGATAACGATCCGTTAGAGTTTAACGGATCGTTAAAATAACTTAGTTTTGAGCAACCGGGTCCTGGAGTATTAGATGGCCGAATGATTAGCACGTGCGCGTTGTATCATAAGGTCTGTCATTAAGTCAACAGGCGTGGTTTCGATTCCCCGGTTTAACGTGACAAGGAGTAGGGTCGCCTGTCCAGCCTCGTGGGTTTTCTCCGGATCCTCCGGTTTCCTCTCACTGCTAAAGACCCCTACGCGAATTATTGAAATAAAATAGAACCATATGTTAGTCCCGAAATGACCTAGTTTGTGTCGAGTGGACGTTAAACCCCATTTCATTTCATTTCATGTTATATTCCTATTGCTCTGACATTTTAATGGCCAGTTATAATCAGCGGTTTCAAACTAGAGGGGGGATCACGTGGCTAAGTGGGTAAGACGCTGGCTCGCTAGTCTGGAGGTCGGGTGTTCGATCCCTGCACTGGCCGAGAAAGTTCATCCAGATTTTCCGGCGTGGTTTCCCCTTGTCAGTGATGCAGGACGGGTGGCCTGACAAGGACAGCTGTTTAGTCGTTCGGATGGGACGAAAAACTGAGGTCCCGTGTACATATTGCACGTAAAAGATCCTTTGACAGTTGGAATTCGATATAAGAGTAGGCCATAGTGCCACTGTCCAGGCAAAATTTCCCTCATAGCACACTGTATGGCGTATGCCCGTCTTCATTAGCCCAGTTCGGAGCAGAACAGTAGGACGTTAAACCCCATTTCATTTCATTTCATTTCAAACTAGAGTAATTCTAATGAGTTGAGCCATAATTTTTTTTAGCCAGGCTTACGACGAGTAAAAAACAGTTTTAACCGGACTAAACTGTTAACAACCAAGACACACTGATCGGTCTAAACCAGTTTTCGACAGTCCGTGTCTGGTCTCAGACAGTAAGTTTCTAGTAAGACGCACATGTTCTACTTTTGCTACTGGTTGCAGACAGATTTTATCCAGTCTCGGGTAACACGAGTTCGTCTGTCTATGGTTGTAAAGTATTTACAAGGCACTAATACTACGACGAAAGAGGGGAAACCACCATGGCTGAAGTTACTTGAACAAGGCCCGAGTACAGTTACGATCCAGACCAACCTGGTATATCTGACTTTTCCTTTGGGCGACAAATAGCACAGTTTTCACCTCTTCCCGGTAGTTTTGTCGTGCCGTAGAGCGACATAAGCCCCGCTTCAATGAACGACAGGTTTTAAAACAGAAAAAACATAAGCTGATCAAAATGGCTCTTAAACAATCATCCCTCCCGTTCGATTCACTAAAGAATTGTGTGAGAAGACAATGACCAATTCGTTGAAGCTTCCAGATCCTTCATTTCTACTGTGGTCTTCGTGATCAAGACGGCTGAATTGTCCCACGCCAAACCTTCTAGATTCTCTTTGCTTGGTTTACGTCCCATCTACCCAGTAATGATTAATTAATAAAAAAAACCTTTGTGATCCTCAGTGGAAGTTAAGGTGGTCGACTGGTTAACGCGTGTGCGTTGGATCAAAAGGTCTGGATATCATTGAGTCAGATGCTGTGGTTTCGTTTACTCGGTTGTATATGACAAGGAGTAGGGTCGCCTGTCCAACCTCATGGGCTTTCTCCGCGTCCTCCGGATTCCTCACACTGCTAAAGACCCCTAAGCTCAAGCGAATTAATGAAATATAAAATTGAACGATATGTTAATCCCGAAAAGACATAGTTTGTATAGAGTGGACGTTAAACCCCATCTCTCTCTCTCTCTCTTTCTCTCCTCTCTCTCTCTCTCTCTCACACTACCGGAACGTCAATATAGTGACCGATTACATAGCTGAGTTTTTTTTTTATTATACCGATTATCGTTTACAGTGCATGTTTTGTAAGTAAAATGTAGACGTTGCCCCCCCCCCATCTCTCTCTCTCTCTCTCTCTCTCTCTCTCTCGGCAACTATGTATACAAAGTGGAGTAAACTAGCGTTAAACCCCCACAGAAGTCTACCTCTCATTCAATTCCAAATCTGACTTGAAAACTTGTGTATTATGCGCCATGAGCACGATTTGTGGATTTGACGTTTTTTTAAATAGACATATTATTATTGTTATTGTTTTATCACCAGTTTCTATTTGCTTGTTCAGCATTCAAAAAGTTGTCGAACATTCTAGAAAACACACAATACATAATATCACAATAATACAACAAAAGTACACATTTCCGATAATAAAAAAAAAATCTTTTCTTATCACAAGATTATGGTATCAATCATTTTTTTAACATCAAACCTAATTCTGTTTTCTTAACAAAGAGTTTCCTCCATTTCTATTTCGGTTTTAAGAAACATGTAAAATGTTGTAAACTGTTTTCTTGTCGTGAAAGTTGTATTAAATAATATAAAACAATAATAGTTATTACATGTTGTACAATAATAACACATACATGCACACACATACATGTCCTGTTTTAACAAGCTTGACATATGTAGTCCTTTAGCTTTAATATTTTCATGTAGCGCGGCTGCAACAAGAGGCATTTGTTACAGATCGACTTCTTTTACTTTTTCAGAAACACATTTCACACTTCTGTCTTCAAAAGCTCTGTTTTAAAAGCTTTTGTTTTGTTCTGTTGTCAATGGTTTCCATTTTTACACATTAAAATTACTTCTGTTGTTTTTACAGAGACACACTTTTAACTTCTGTACATTTGTATTAATGACTTTTGATTTTGTTTGTGTAGCTTAGTTATCAATAGACAATTTTTCATGAATGCAGGTTTAACTTCTGTACATTTCTCTTCATGGTCTAGCTCTGATTCTCAAGGGGGAAATGTTTTGTGCTTGGTGGTGCTTGTACCATGCGAGGTCTAATCCTTGATCGAGTTCTCGCCTTCTCCTGTTATGGGGAATTCGGTTATTCCAGAATCATCTGTTCATGGGCACAACTAGACGAAGGTCGCTGAGAACCACGGAGTTGTTTTACACGTAGTCGTTTTGTGTATAGGCCCCTCTCTATGCAACTATTCCATTTAATTCTTCAGAAACATCTACCAAGCTGCTGTCCATTCGTCTTAGAAATGGGCGTTAAGAAAATCTAGTTCCCGTGTGCACATTGGCGTGCACGTAAAAGATTCCTTGACAGTTGGAATTCAATATAAGAGTAGACCCTCTTACTGCATGGCGTATGACCGTCTTCATTAGTCCAGTAGAAGCAGAACAGTAGGGCGTTAAACCCCATTCCATTTCATTTCATTTCCTCTTATGGAAGCTAGCTAGGACACACGGAGTTGCCTTAGACGTAGTCTTTTGTGTAGGCTTCCCTCTATACGGCTATTCCATTTCATTCTTCAGAAAAATCTACCAAGCTGCTGTCCATCTGTCTTAAAATTTCAAATCGTTTATATTTAGAAACTCTTTTCTTTTCATGTCAAAAGTGACAAAAAAACACAGAATCTTATTCTTAAGAAGTGCAATAAAGACATATTTGCATCATTGTACCAGATGAGAACAAACGATATACGAGAAAATGTTTGCTTAATAAATTGTTGTTGAAATGATGTTTTGGTTAGAACTTTTGATGTAGAGGATTAACACCAGGAAACACCATACACCTGTCACAACATGGTCAAAACATGCTTCAAAAACACTCTACTTTCATTTTAACATGGCGACGAGAGATGAAACCTCGCTTTCATGATTTTGATATCCGTGTTTTGTTTTGTTTTGTAACGTGGCGACTATTTAAAGAATTGCCTTTTATGTGAAATATATTTGTCCAAGATTTTTATGAAAGGAAAAACGACAAGTTGTTTTGTTGTAGTAGAGTTGTGATACCAAGGTTGTCGACAGAACAAAATCGGGTAACAATCCACTTTCATCTGTTGTAAATAAATGATGTTAATAATGGAATGTCAACAAGCCTACTTTACCTTCTACTTCTTGGATCATGTCTTTGATATTTTCCCCCTTTTTTTGAAGTTCAAGTCATATCATATTACAAACACACGTGCTCGAAAGATGGAATGTTAAGCGGGAATGTGATACAAGGTGTATAAAATTTTGACGACTTCACAATAAAGAGCTGGGGGGGATAACTCTTGTACAAAGGAGGGGGGGGGGAATGTGAAGACGTTGTCTAAAATGTTGAGGATTTCACATTAAAAAGCTCTGGGCACAACACTTGCGCATGGTCTGAGATATCACCTTCGGTAGCAGCGGACGTTAAACACTTCGAACAACAACAACACTTGCGCAATCACTTCTTTTTTTCTTTTTCTTTGATTTTGTAATATGTCATCTATGTTCAGTATCAGAGAAATTTCTTTTCGGAATACCTCATCGATGTACAATGTTACATTTTACCCAATAATACTAACACCATACGCGGTCTAATTGCCACTCCCGCGTTTTCGTCTGTTCTTGACTTTTGGACAGTTTGTTTGTCATCATAACCGGAACTACCCCATCCGCTCATGACCGGAAATATACAATCCTCACGATCATATGGTCAAGTGGGAAATTAAACTAATATACTTGACAACTGTAGATTGCAGACGGTCCACAAAGTGAAATAAAGTGGGATTTGACGTCCTACGTGTCGGCACCAACCGGGAAACGTCGTGCAGTGTGCTGTGAGTGACATTTGGCCATGACAGCGGCGTTTCTACCTACTCTTCATAATGTGCGTCATAATGTACAGGGATACTCGTTTTTGTCGCACCACTGACAAGGGGAAATACGCTGGGAATTCCCCGAGGAAGTTTCTCGGCCAACCTGGAACATTGAACCCGGAACATCCTGGTTAGTGAGCCAGCGACTTACTTACCGAGCTTAGGCGTAGGGGCCTTTGAGTTGCGGGGGTGGGGGGCCTGTTTGCGGGAATACCCCAGATTTGGTGAACCGTCCATTTTTCGGGCAATGTATTTCCATTTTTCGGGCACATGAATCAGAGAATGAGGCCATATATTGTAGAATGAAATGATTGTTTCATACTGAAAATTCGAGTGACAAAGAAACTTTTCGGGCAAAGAGTCTTTTCCCCCTCCCCCCACCACACCCCTAAGAATTTGGCTCCTAAATTTCTGCAAGATAAAACTAGAACATACTAGTTGCAATAATCGTGCAACCGAATAACTGCTGATCTTGCAAGTTTAATCTTTGGTGTATATACAGTAGAAAATCTCCATCGTTCTGGTTTACATTATTTTACCAACAATTTTAATGTGTTTTGGAAAAAAAGAGGAGAGTGGATAATTTGCTACGAACGATACCTTAACTAGATAGTTTAAAGGCTCAATATCACTCTTGTTGTAACTGAATAATATGACCCAATCTTTATTCTGGTCAACAAATTGTACTATTTTACAATATTCCAATTAATTGATGATACAAATTTCATCTTAACACACCTAATTTAAAAAATTGGAAAAATTCAACTAAATGATTTGAAAAGCCTGACGTAAAGCTTTTCAAATGTGACTTGGATTTAAAAATATTTTTGAACCCTCTGGACAAGTAAAATAGGATTTAATGGATAATTTACACAACAGGTAGGACACTAACACATCTTGTACTTAGAATAAAACTATTTTTTATTTCCTGGAGCTGTCAAGCCAGCAAGAGTGTTATTGTCCCTTTAAGTCGTTGACATACAACCCTACGATGTTTTTAATTCTTGAAATTGTGGAGTATTTTTTTTCAATGAATGTAAGCACGAATGGTGAACTGTGGTTGTAGTGCAAGTATACGACATGACGCGAATGTCTGATTGCGGTTGAACGTAATATAAATTCCGCAGTTGGGTGAAATGTCGGATTATCGTGGTTCACCTACCTAACTATCAACATGTCATTGGTGTATACTTTGACCTTGTACACGATAGAGATCTACGTCAGTAACAGTAAATACAGGTGCAAACTGGCCTTCTTTTCAGCTTGTTTGGAATGATGATGTAGCTCTTTGGATGGCCGAATGGTTAGCACGTGCGCGCTGTATCATAAGGTCTGTCATTGAGTCAACTGGCCTGGTTTCGATTCCCGTGTTGTACGTGACAAGGGGTACGGTCGCCTGTCCAACCTCGTGGGTTTTCTCCGGGTCCTCCGGTTTCCTCCCACTGCTAAAGACCCCTACGCGCAAGTGAATTATTCAAATAACATTGAACAATATGACCTAGTTTGTGTCGAGTGGACGTTAAACCCCATTTCTCTCTCGGGACTAACATATGGTTCAATTTCATTTACATAATTCGCTTGTGCGTAGGGGTCTTTAGCAGTGGGAGGAAACCGGAGGACCCGGAGAAAACCCACGAGGTTGGACAGGCGACCCTACTCCTTGCCACGTACAACCGGAGATTCGAAACCACGCTAGTCGACTCAATGACAGACTTTGGGATACAGCGCGCGCACGCTAACCATTCAGCCATCCAACCCCCCCCCCCCCCAAACATTAAAGAAATAAAGTTGCAAAATTAACCGGGTCAAAAATACAAAACCTTAATAAAGGATAACTGTATGAACTTGAAGAAGCGCCACGTACATACAGGCAATCGAAACTATATACACTATTTGATTCAATGACAGACCTTGTGCTTTAGCGCGGACGCGTTCAACCATTCGGCCACCCAGCCCCCATCAAAGTAAGCACTTTCAGTTTGAGGTCATGGAGTTCGGATTGGTACGATTGGTGTAGTAACTTACCCTAATATGTGGATCAAGCGGCTATTAGAGTCTAATAAAGAAAGTAATTGGTGGAGTTCGAGTCGCTGTATATGAAGTTCAGATTGCCATGAACTGTATTATACTTAGGTCAGTGTGTAGATCAAACGACGATTTAAAACCTATTATATGAAAACAGAATGAAATTACTCGAGTTTCTGTAACAATAAACATATTTAACATCTTTGTCGAACTAAGGCGAGACAGTCTGGACGTCAGAATGGCCAGTGGTTCTTATTAAATGGACATCTGTCAGTAATATTAATAAAGAGTATATATATATATACCTTTGTTTTATTAAATCGGGATTCACTATGGTTCGCTAGTGAGCCGGTCACGTGATAGAAACCGGTGTTAACCGAGGAAATTACAAGGATGTTTCCAGCCATTAGGCCGTGTCGCAAAATATCCTTGATAATGATATGGCTCGCTGACCGAAGAAAATTCATGGGATTTTCCCACCCATTAGGCAGTTGCGCAAAATATCCTTGATAATGAAATAACTTGCTAGCGAGGTGGTCACATATTAAAGGCCGGTGTTGACCGAGGAAAGCTCCCGGGAATTTCCCACCCATTAGGCCGTCGCTCAAAATATCCTTGATAATGAAATGGCTCGCTAGCGAGGCGGTCACGGGTAAAAGACAGGTGTTGACTGAGGAAAGCTCCCGGGAATTTCCCGCTCATTAGGCCGTCGCTCAAAATATCCTTGATTATGAAATGGCTCGTTAGAGAGGCGGTCACGGGGTAGAGGTAGAGGCCAGTATTGACCGATGAACTTTCCAGGGATTTTCCCACCCATTAGGCCGTCACGCAAAATATCCTTGATAATGATAACATAATGGATAACGTATGCCCGTGTTCATTAGTTCGGTTGGTGTATTTTATTGTCTCAACAAAATCCCGTTGTACTCATTCTGAATTTCAGGTCGCTAACCACACTAAGGAAATGTGTTTATGTTCGGAGAATCAGGTACATGCACTTAAATAACAGAACTTAGATTTTAGTCAGTCAATGTGGTGGTATTTCCGGTGTAATATGCGTTGAAATTTGTAAATTTTCATAATAGATTAAAATGTATTAGCTAGGCCATAAAGTTGAACATATAAAAAAGTTAGATAAATATACATAAAATACCACATTAGAACGTTAACTTACTTAAGTACTGGATGTTAAAATGTTAAACGGTGCAAGTCAGTCGTGAATTATCGGCCTTTTCGGTTACTTCGTTGTAAAGGTCTTTTCTTATACTAGACACATTTCCCCTGTCGTCTCGAATCCGACGAGTCAGTTCTAATTGCCAGATTCCGCTTTTAGAGTTTGTTTTCATGTTGTGATGAATATCGAAATTCAAACTTTGCATTTCCATGGTGATTGATATCATGTAAGTATTTAGCTGGGTTGGTCTTTAAAGGTTTCCAAACGGAATACAGGACAGCGTTCTTGGACATATATCTGAAATTAGAATTGTATTTTAAGCATTATACCCCGTCTATGCAAAGCAAAAACTAGGATTTTTGAAGACATGTGAATACACCCACTTTAAATGAGGTCATCTGGTTTTCAATGATTACCAAATTACAGCGTAGAAGTTAGTTTTTAATCTGTTATTCTGTTAAAAATACATTATGGAAGATTAGATAAAGAGCTGGCAGTTCTCACTATCTATAATAGTTAAAAACTAGATAATGTAAAGGGAATTTGCTGAAATTTCAATCAAATTGATCCACTCTGAACCGAGATTTTAGCGATTAAATTTTAGGTATAGCCTCGATCGTCATTACTAAAGGAGCTACCATAAAAACAAACATAGTCACGATTATCCATTTCATGATTAAATGAAAGTTGAGCAGCAAATCGGATCCTAATCCAGTTAATATCGCAGGCTAGCGTTGACATTGAGAGTTGATTATGAGGTGGATAAGTTAATTAATGTCCAATTAATAATTTACATAACATTTCAGACCTAAAGAAAGAACTGCAATAGGCAGATTTAGCTCTTGCATAATGTATGTTTAAGTTAATGTCCTTTATTTTAATAACTCGTGACATGCTAAAGCATGTTAATATTCAGGGAATATTTCACCTCCTTATCGTGTGCCTATTGTATCATGTTTCACGCAATTCAAGGGGACAAGGTTGATCAATGCTACCCATTGACAAGAAACATAGAGCAATAAAAATGAAAATGTATAATGTTAACAAAGCTTCCCAATAAATTCTACTTTCAATTGAACATCCGGCATTATTTATAGGTAGTCAGAGCGATAAGACGTCCATTGGCTTATAAGAAAAGGAAGAAGGTTTCGCTTCGCTGATTCCATTCAACTTTTGAGATAATCTAAAATTATGAAATAGTAACTAAGTTTATTGCTTGATTGCAAGGGCGCGGGTCCAAGCTGCAAAATATTGAATTGATATCTTTCACAAAAAGCGAATTTTGGTCTTGCTAAAGTCATTATTCGGTATCCAATTACCTTGATTTATATTTTTCAGGTATCAACTTAACTACCTAAACATCATGGAACCTAATGTATTGAGATTTTATTTGCTTTTGACGTTTCTCTCAGCGGCCGAGCTCTCCAGAAACTGTACCTGTACCAATGATGCGAAGAACAAGGGTGTGGCCGTCGATTGTTCTCGTGGTGGATTTTCTACTGTACCGGATAACTTACCTCTAAATACCACATCCCTGTATTTAAATAACAACAAGATAAAACATTTGTTAAATAATCAGTTTGTGAAATTAACCAACTTAAAATATCTGAATTTGAATCTCAACCCGATCAGTGATATCCATGAAAAGGCGTTCAGCAATCTGTATCAGCTTCAAGAGTTACAACTCAATGGGCATAATCTCAACTATTCCGTTAAATCTCTTTCAGATTCAGTCTTTAAGCCATTGACATCTCTGAAACGGTTAAGTATTCGATCAACCTTCAAATATACTAGAAACAATGACCAGTTTATCTCACACGGTAAGATCCTCGGCTATTTAGTTGGTTTGCGATATCTTTGCATCGATGCGTGGATCATTGATAACTTTAATTGGGGTTTCTCCAAACTTCATAATCTACAAGAACTTGATTTGTCGGACATGGCCATAGACGGTATTGAATTTAAATGTCAACTACCTTATATTACTAATAATACTTTCATTGTATTTAAATCAATTCCGATTTCAACTATAAATTTACAACGTTGTGCGCTTCATTATATAGATAGGGATGTCTTTGCCCCATTAGCGAGCCTTGAAACCATAGTTTTATCGACGGAAGTATCATCATCTACTATTGGTTTACCTGATCTTTTATCTACATTACATGTATTCCAAAACAAAACACTGAAATCTGTAACGATATCTCAATCGGCAACCCATTTCTGGTTTTTCCGAGTATCCGGTTATCCGTTATCATTAGACATACTTTCTAATATTTGTATAGAGTATTTAGATTTATCCTGTAATCAAATAGATATGGTAGATTTCTCAAAATTTTTTACTTTCCCCATACCCCCCTTAACGAAGTGTTTGAAACATGTGGACTTATCAGGAAATGCAATAACAGGCAAAGTAACACACCCATTTGATTTTTATCTCCGTTTCCCTCAATTTGCAAATTTCGAATATTTAGATTTGTCAGACCAAGCGAAATTTCATATGAATGGCAATATGCAATTGCGTGAAGAGCCGCGACCGTTCGTAAACACCATTCCAATTTACCTGCCAGAAAAACTTAGATATCTGTAACTGGACGGGCTGCCTAACAGGTTAGCGACGCTACCTACCTGTAATTTTACCGGAGGATCAAATTTGATTTCTGTCAATGTATCATACACGAGATTAACCTTCACCCAAAAAAGCAAAATCTTCGGTTTAGAAAATTTACAAATTGTGGATTTTAGTTACAGCAATTGTCGTTTTATATATCAATCTTTTTTTTACACGTTTCCAAATTTAACCACATTGAGATTAAGTAGTGTGAACCTAGATAGTGATTATTTTTTTTAATATTGGTAAAAGACTTTTTCAACCTTTGAAACAATTAAAAAATTTAGATCTGACTCAAAACTTACTGAGTATCCTACCTGCTGAATTGAAAGAAATTTCTTTATCGTTTAATAACCTGGTCTCCATTTCGGATTTTTTAACACTTGTAAATTTACATAATATATATCTCAGTTATAATGCCTTGGCAACAGTTGATGAACAAACACGACGTACATTGAATAAACTTAATTCAGAGAAAAATCCTATACACATATCATTATATGGAAACACGTTTGGATGTACCTGTGATTCGTCCAGTTTATTGGCCTGGTTTTATCAGACAAGAGTAGATCTAGATGGTAGAAATTATTCCTGTATAGACAAAATGGGTGAAAAGACGACAACACGACTCATCACCAATCATTATCGGGCCTTACGACTTCATTGCGTTTCGAGTACTTGGTTAACTGTAGTCGTGACTGGCGTGACTGGGATAAGTTTTATTCTTGTGGCTCTGTTGACAATGTTTGTGTTCGTTAAAAACAAATTAAAGATAAAATTGATTTTATTGAGAATGATCGATCGTTATATAAAACCCAGAAGACGAGAAGAGTTCCTGTATGACGTGTGTATTCTGTATGCGGATGACATGTACCAGTGGGTGTGCCACGACCTGCGTGCAGAGCTGGAGCTCAAACGAGGATTAAAACTTTTTATTCGTCACCGGGATGAGATTCCTGGTGGCGATAAGCCCGTTGAACATTATAACACCATGAATTCTAGTTGGAAAGTTGTTCTAAGTTTAACGCCTGGATTTTTTGTTTCGGAATTTTCATCAACTACAATGTCCATGTGTTTATCGTTTATAACTTTGACTACACCGAATCGATTAATGTTGATTATGGATAGTGATATGAATATACCGACTAATATAGATTTCTTTCTAGAGTCTGTTAATGAAGAAAATATTTACCGGTGTGGTGTAAACAATGATGGTACAGATGACCCACGTTTCTGGAATAACATCTATCATGGAATAACAGCCGCTAATAATACGATAAATATTCAACAACATTGATAATATACGATACGATAATCAATGATGTGATATGATAAGATAATAACCACAAAACATTGACATAATACTATAAGATAATAAACAGCATTGATGTGATGTGAGAGAGAGAGAGAATGAATGAATGAAATAGGTTTTATGGCACATCAGCACCAACCGGGCTATATTGCGCCAAAAGAGAGAGAGAGAGAGAGAGAGAAAGAGAGACTCGACACAAAGTAGGTCATTTCGGGACTAACATATGGTTCAATTTTTATTTCAATAATTTGCTTGCGCGTAGGGGTCTTTTAGCAGTTGGTTGGAAACCGGAGGACCCGGAGAAAACCCATGAGGTTGGACAGGCGATGTTAAAACAGCATTGTTGATTCAAACTTTAACACAACATTGTTATTTTTAATGTTGTATTATTATAATAATAAATGCGCCTTGGGTTGAATGGTATTGAATTTGTGTTGATTTTATTAAAAGGTGTTTTACGTCCTGGTTCTTTCATTTAAAGATATTGAGTGTTTTATGAAGGGTTGTCGTTCTTTCATTCAAGGCAGAATAAAAGCTTGTTATGTATACACACAGAGATAGACATAGACGTTCAATTATTGGTATTCAATAACCACCTTGACTTTGGGTGAGAGGGAGGGAGAGAGAGAGAGAGAGAGAGAGAGAGGGGGAGAGAGAGAGAGAGAGATGAGGTTTAACGTCCACTTGACACAGACTAGGTCATTTCGGGACTAACATACGGTCTTTAGCAGTGGGAGGAAACCGGGGGACACCCACGAGGTTGGACAGGCAACCCTTCTCCTTGTCACGTACAACCGGGGATTCGAAACCACGGCAGTAGATTCAGTGACAGGCCGTATGATACAGCGTACACGTGCTAACCATTCGACCATTCGACCATCCAGCCCCTCCCCCATCCCCCTTGACTTTGTAGCGTAGATTACTAGACAAAGGGGAAATGTTTGTCCTTATGGTATATACGTTCAATTATTGGTATATTCAGTTAGAGGAAGTTTTCGAGTTTGCCCTATCGCATTTTTGATTTGACCATAACCACCTGGACTTTTGTAGCAAAGCGTACTAGATAAAGAGGGAAATGTTTATCCCTATGGTGAATATCGAAAATAAAATCCGACGCGTCAGTTCGTTCTGTAATTGCCAGATTCCAATTTTAGAGCTTGTTTTCATGTTGTGATGAATATCGAAATTTAAACTTCACATTTCCATGGTCGAAGAATTCGTGTAAGTATCTAGCTAGGATAGAGAGCTTGGTTGATCTTTAAAGGTTTGCGAACGCAATACAGGACATCATTCTTGGACGTATATCTAAAATAAAAATTGTATTTTAAGCATTATACCCCGTCTATGCAAAGCAAAAACTAGTAATGACCGATTTGTTTAAGATAAAATGAAATGAAATGAAATGGGGTTTAACGTCCTACTGTTCTGTTCCTATACTGGGCTAATGAAGACGGGCATACGCGATACAGTGTGCTATGAGGGAAATTTTGCCCGGGCAGCGGCACTATCGCCTACTCTTATATCGAATTCCAACTGCCAGGGGATCCTTTACGTACATTCCAATATTTTCACGGGACCTCGGTTTTTCGTCTCATCCGAAGGACTAGACAGCTGTCCTTGTCAGGCCCTCCGTTCTGCACCACTGACAAGGGGTAACCACGTCGGAAAATCTGGATGAACTTTCTCGACAAATGTAGGGATCGAACACCCGACCTCCAGGCTAGCGAGCCAGCGTCTTAACCAACTAGCCACCGTGACTCCCTTTAAGATAAAAACTTGGTAGGATTCTTTAAGACATGGTAACACGCCCACTTTAAATGAGGTCATCTGGTTTTCAATGATAACCAAATTACAGGATTTGTTGGAGACATTTGTTTTATTTCTAACTCATTTAGCATAGAAGTTAGTTTTTAATCTGTTATTCTGTTACGTTAATGTCTTTTATTTTAATAACACGTGACATGCTAAAATATGTAAACTATTATAAAACAAAGCAGTCATATAGTTACAATATGATATAAAATTTAACAATCAGTTTGATTGGGCAGTAAGCGAATTCGTTAGACCAATTAAAACAATCGTCTTATAAGTGCTACCTTATGTTCACAGCAGTTAAATGAACTATATATGACCATGACATGGGCTGCATTGTAAATATATGAGGGACGGGGGCTAGTGGGGAGACCAATGGGGCGCCACATTCATAAAAATAAATATTGATTTTCATGGACGTTTTTCGATTCTCTCCTGTTATATTTTTTTGATAAGGAAACTACAATCCTTTAAAAGCTTTCGAAGGGGTAGTCAGGTTCCGAATGTTCTACCATAGCTACCGGGAATGGATCAGCTCCTTCATGCTATCAGTTCCCAATGTGAGATTGAGAGAGAGAGAGAGAGAGAGGGGGGGGGGGGGCGGTAACGTCCACTCGACACAAACCAGGTCATTTTGGGACTAACATATAGTTTAATTTTGTTTCAATAATTCGCTTGCGCGTAGGGGTCTTTAGCAGTGGGAGGAAACCGGATGACCCGAGGTTGGACGGGCGAACCTACTCCTTGTCCCGTACAACCGGAGAATCGACGAAATCAGGTCAGTTGACTCAATTACAGACCTAACGATACAACGCACACTCGCTAACCATTCGCCCCCCCCCCCCCCCGTTACCAATATTATGAATGCAACTTTGATTGTTACAGTTCCAAATATGATTAAATAACACAGCATCGAAAAATACAATTTTTATTTTTCGCGATCTTGTCGAACCGTTGTCACGTGTGCTGGAAACGATCGGCTTGTCTCAGTATTGCATTTTGATGACATCCAAACCTTCGTTCGACGGCTGCTTGAAACGATCGGCTTGTCTCAGGATGGTATTGTGATTGCACCCAATCCGTCGGGTCACGACTGCTTGAAATGATCGGCTAATCTCTTGGTGGTATTGTGATGGCAGCCAATCCTGGATGGATGGTCTCTGGGTTGTATTGTGATGACACTCAAACCTTCGTTCGACGGCTGCTTGAAACGATCGGCTAGTCTCAGGATGGGATGGTATTGTGATTGCACCCAATCCGTCGGGTCACGACTGCTTGAAATGATCGGCTAATCTCTGGCTGGTACTTCCAACCTCGTGGGTTTTCTCCGGGGCCTCCGGTTTCCTCCCACTGCTAAAGACCCCTACGCGCAAGCGAATTATGTTAATAAAATTAAACCATATGTTAGTCCCGAAATGACCTAGTTTGTGTCGAGTGGACGTTAAACCCCATTTCTCTCTCTCTCTCTGGCTGGTACTGTGATTGCACCCAATCTGAATTTTCCCGCGTGGTGTCCCTTTGTCAGTGGTGTAGGCGAAGCCCGTGCACGTAAAAGAACCCTTGTTCGATGGAATTCAAAATATGAGTATGTCGTAGCGCCGCCGTCTGGGAAACATTTATCTCAGAGCAAATTGTATGGCGTATGCTCACCTTCATTAGCCCGGATGGGGCAGAAAAACAGGTCGTTAAACCCAAACCCGCTCATCTCATCTGATGGCGCCATTGTCTCGGGTCTGTGTTTATGAAATATAATTGACTTTTTATTGAAACAGTCACACTGCTGCCAGTTTTCATATTTACAGGTACTTTTAGGTGCAGTTTGCACCAAATTCACAAATGCACTAAAATTATGCACCATTACAAGTGTGAATGAACAGCGTATTTAAATGTCTTATATTACATCTGGTTTGCTAGTCCGTTATAATGTAATCTGAGCTTTTAATGTCTCCATACAGGACATTCCTTGACAAATGCTTTCTCTTTTCTATATCATGTTACAGTCCAATATGTTTCTTTAATAATAAATTATATTGACAAGGCCACCCATACTACACAAACAGGCCTATTCTGTTGTCATTAAGATCATTCCCATCTAGAACTGTGTTTTAGAAATTAAAACCGTTACCAACGTGGGAACGGTGCCTAATGGAAACCAAAAGAATATTCGGGGTGGTAGAAGCCCCATCATACTTAAATATTATACAAAGTTCTTAAGTTCTATTTTAGGTCATAAATGTTATTAACATTTGTTTTGATTCTGTAAGACCACACGTGAGAAGTTAAGTGAATCCCTCAAGGTGGCAGCATACTCTGTGTAGATGCCTATATAGGCTTAATCGGGAAGTATGGGGCTACATCACTCACTAGGAGGTCCCGGGTCCGAACTCGGTGTTGGCCGAGAAAGTTCCTTGGGATACACCAGCTTGCGTCCCCCTTATCAGTGGTGCAGGTGGTATGGTAGGGTGGGGGGGGGCTCTTGCACGGGAAAGCGCTTAGTTATATGATTGTATTAATTTAAAGTATAAAGTCAAGTCGTTCGTAAAAAAAAGTGTACTCGTTGGTGTGCATGTAAAAACCCTTGGCAGTTGAAATTCAATGTCTGAACAAACTGCGTGGCACCCTGCCTGACATATGCCGGATGTCATTACCCAGGTTGCTGTAGAGAAGTAGGGCTTTAAACCCCATTTAATTTCATTAAGGAGATCAGACAAGATAACTACTAGCTGATATCAAGGTTTTTTTAAAAAAAAGAAAACGTTGCTTCAGGTTATAATATGCTTTCTTTTTCCTAGACACGATTACTCCTGAGTTATTATTTTGTACTATTTCCGTTTTTGTAAATGTATATTCGTGTAGCGTCATTTGGTGTCGATTTATTTGCAGACTGTCTGTTTAAGTTCCATGAGACAGTCCCATACCGCGAATACAACATATGAAGGCCATCTCTTATGGAATATTTCCGGTCCAGGGTCTGTCTAGAGTGCTACGAATTGTGTGAAAGTAGCCTAGAAATACTTAGACATGAATTTCTATCTCCAAATGACACTGTACCAAATCTCAATTTTTTTTATTACACGAACGGATATTTCAGTGTTGGTCGCGATCTGGAGAAGAATGGGATAACCTAGATACCCTTGGTCTCACCTTAAGGCACTCAAACACGTGCTTTTCGTGTATTTTCAAGGTTTGAGTAAATACTGGTAACCCACTGTGCCACTTTAAACCCCAACAGGTGGAATTGAGTGAAAATGTTGACACTAATTAAAATGTTATTGGACTAGAAGTGGAACAAACATGTTACATTGTCTGGCCATTGAATGTTTTTCCTACTGGCTTTTATGATGTCAAGAAATATTTTAAGTATAGAGAGAGAGAGAGAGAGAGAGAGAGAGAGAGAGAGAGATGGACTAACATATGGTTCAATTATATTTTATTAATTCTCTTGGGCGTACGGAGGTCTTTAACAGTGGGGGGAAGCCGGAGAACCCGGAGAAGCCACGAGGTTAGACAGGCGACCCTACTCCTTGTCACGTATAAGCTGGGAATCGAAACAACGACACCACCTGACTCAATGACAGACCTTATGATGCAACGCACACGCGTTAACCATTCTGCCCCCGCCCCACCCCTTATTTTAAGTAGAAATAAAAACACTAGAGAATGGTAGTGGTCTGTGTATGAAGTAAAATATATAGTTTTAAAAGCGAATCCGGCGGGGGGGGGGGGTCGGGTTTTTTATGTTAGTGTTTCTGGGTGGTATCGTGTCGGCCATTACCTAAATATGAATTGTGGACCTGGACATACATGCAGCCGATATTTGGTTTCCGTAGATTAAGCCAACTTTATCCAGAGAGAGTCTGGAAGAGCATATTTAGTCCAAAGCATATTTTGGAAATGCCCCTTCTGAAATATATATTCTGGATCCGCGCTTGTTGTACAGTTGACCTTGGGTTTCGATATATAAGTCAGCCACACAAGTGGTAGCCTAAAGACATAATACAATCTAACTATATTTGTTCATGTTCTTTGTAATGATAAAAGTATTCTACTTTATCATAAAGATCATTGTGGCCATGACTTTTATCAGAAATATGTTTACAGAAATTGATCTTCTAGAAGCTAGTGTACATTTCCAGTTGAGGGCAATTTATATATTTGTTCTTTAAAGAGGTATTATCCAAGAGCCAAATCTGCCTATTGCAAGTCTTTCTTAGGACCTGGGGTCACGGTGGCTAAGTGGGTAAGACGCTGGCTCGCTAGCCTGGAGGTCGCCCGTACTGTAGAATCACGAAGACCTTCAATGCTCACCAAGACAGGCAATGCTTTATTGCCAAAATTGCGCAGATTCCACGGCAAAATATTCATTGGGTCTTTTCAAATAAAAAACACTCTTACATAAGATTTGTAAATTTCAAGCAATGCCAAATTGTGGTGTGGAATTTGACATATTAAATTTGACCTTTATTTAGAAAAAAAAACTGCGCAGTTCTGGGTACTTGTTTATGTTTATTGTAAAATCTAAGTTATTTTAAAATGAACTTCGTCTATTTTAAAAGTTGATTGAAAATTACCGCCATATTGGGCGCCGTATTGTTACCGGTTATAGAGGCCATGATGTCGCGTGCTCACATGGCAACAATCACTTTTTTATCTTTCTCGGGATAATTTTTATAAATTGGCGTAAATCAGAATTTACAGAAGCTATGCGCGTGGCCTTAAGGAAATTAAAAATATTTAAATTTTTAGATGTTAAAAATGTCGTTAAGCCAGCTTTTGTTCAGGAGTAAACAAACCAAAATGAACTACAAATTAAGAACGCGCCCTTGTTTATTTCAGTAAGAAACCCGAGTTTTTTTGAGAATTTTCCCTGTTAGCAAATATTTGTGTAAAATTCGGTGACAATATTGTTATGAAATAGCTGCTACAGGTGGAGGGATAATTTGATTAGGAAATTCGACCCAGTGACGTATTTGCCACATTTATTATTTTCTCAGTATATACTAGTGAATACCATATCGACTATGGTAACAAATGTTCTTCATGCTGGGTGACATATGGAACATCAAGGTCACTTGTGACGTAATTTAAATATTTTGTTCCTCTTATACTTATGTATGGTGCCCAAGTTCTGCGACTTTTGTCCTAATATGGTTGTTAAGCGTTCTTGGCATTTATTGTTATATTCAACAATGTAATCACTCAAATACTAGAACATGTTTTGAATACCACACAGAACGTTCCAATAAAAGTTCTACCAGAAATGTACCAATGGCGTAAATACATTTTTTAAATGCTGAAGAATTTAACGGTGTAAGAATAGAATCTTAATAGAAACCACTACATATATTTTGAGAGAGAGAGAGAGGGGGAGAGAGAGAGAGAGAGAGGAGATGGGGCTTAACGTCCACTCGACACAAACTAGGTCATTTCGGGACTAACACGTAGTTCAATTTATCTCGAAGACGTTGCTAAGACCACTCGTCTAGGGATATGCACTGTAAAAATGTCCGTATTGCTTTAGGGGTCGTTCAAGCTCATGCAAACCAATGGCATTGAATGTAAAGTACATTCTCTCCCTCTCCCTCTCTCGGGGTGATGGCGGAATGGTTAGCACGTGCGCGCTGTATCATAAGACTTATCATTGAGTCAACTGGTGTGGTTTCGAATCCCCGGTTGTACGTGACAAGGAATAGGGTCGCCTGTCCACCCTCGTGGGTTTTCTCCGGGTCATCATTTTAAATACACATATATAATTTTTACTCAAAATAATATACTATATCGGTGTCTTTATGTCCTCATAATAGTTTAGAAAACCAAACAAAAACTATAGAACAATGAAATAGACATCAACGCGACAGAACACAGACGTAGTAAGCATACTATCAAATCAAGGTATATGTCAACGTCCTCAACACAATCCCAAAATTACCATAAAAACGAAAATAACAAATTTCACGCATATTTTGAACATAAAAATTTCCATAGTACACAAAACATCAAAGACCGTGTTTGCGGCGCCTCCAGATCTGACCGACTTCTGCTGAACATATTTAAGACATTATGATACGTATTAAATGGCAGCAATAACACATTAAAAATTCTGAAAAAACAATGTCTCTTCTTGTCTAAAGAAGCTAATTATAGCAACTGGCGTTGGCCATTTTATTTCTTATCCGAACCAATTCTCGTAAATGGTTTAAAATACGTATTAAAACTGACTGGAATAATATGTGTAGGCCTTGAAAAGCAAACCGACAAAGATATTTCAATAAGGGCGACTTGTTGTTATTTTTTAACGCAAATATACAGACCAGGATCAACAATGGTTTTAAAAAGCTTTGGAGACGAACTAGCCTTACCCTATTCTTTAATGTTTGGAGACAAATAAGAATTACCGCAGTCTTAATGGTACCATCATCATTACATCGAGACTAATCATAATCACGCCTTAGCTTCAGAAACAGAGAATTCCGAAAATTCAAAAACATTTTTTAGAGATACAAAGGACTGTTTATTTATTTGGGCTGGTGAAATAGTAATTGTGTCCATGAGAACATTGGGGGTAATCTAAAATAGTACGAGAATATTGAAAACAAACTTAATGCATGGGGCTAGGGCAGCGGTTCTCAACCTTTTATTGCCAACGGCACACCTTGGAACACATGAAAAATGGCGGCACACCTGGCTAAATATATATGAAAAAAAATTGAATTTGGTTAAATTTTTCGAAATAAAAACATGGCAAATAAGACGGAATACAGCCGTAGACAGAGACAGCCATAGAATCATAGAATGTCTTAAACTAAATAAAGAAAAGCACATCTATGAACTTATCAGCGAATATTCAATTGGGATCAATAGAGACTTTTGGCAAGCGGATTTTTCCCATCCGTATCCCGTATCCGTATCCCGTATCCGTATCGTATACGTGATACGTTGCGTCAATGTAGTTTTAGAGTTTTGGCAGATTTTAGCAATTTTTGGTTTCACTAGTGTATTGTTTCAGAAAGTTTAGCCCGTAGATCAATCAGTATGCAGACAGGCGGGAAAAATATGAAAATTCCGAGAAAAACCCATTAAAAATAATGATTAAATTCCAGTCGTTATCACTGTTTAAATCACATCAAATATACACCTTCGTGTTCTAGGATACACACAGATTCATAAAAACGCTATGATGCAACATTTCAGCGTCTAAAAGTAGCAAAAAGACGGGAAAAAGAGAACAGTGTTATACGGACCATTTCCGTATGAAAGCCGTTCCATACGTGCTGCCGTATCCGTGTGCCGTATCACGTATGAGAAATACACAGACATTGATGACGTCACACGCAAAATCCATACGGATACGCGATACGGACCAGGAAATTACGCTTGCCAAAAGTCTCTATTGGGTTTTTCGCATTTTCTTAAGTGTGCCTTTCAAAATTCCGCGGCACACTTAGGAAGATCTCGCGGCACACTGGTTGATAATTACTGGGCTAGGGGGTTGGGATGATCTAGTGGTCTGGTCTGTCACGCTTCGAGTTCTAGCTGGTCGGTCAACTTTAGATTACGGTCGTTGTTTCGATCTCTGGTATGATCGTATCTGGCTTGGGGCGCCTTGCTCAAAAGTTAAGATCCACTGCAGATTTGGTCATAGGTCACGAAATGTAAACAGGGCTAGTGCTAACCCTAACCAACAATCACGTGCCCTAACCCTTTTTACATCTCGCGACCTATGACGAAATCTGCAATGAGCCTTAACTTCTAGACTTTACAGTACAAATTAATTGCCTGACAAATAGATGATTTAGCAACCGGTTGTTAACAGGCGGTTTGCCAGTGGCAACCGCGTGTACATCGACACAAACCGGCAACTGATCGTATCCTCTCAGTTACGGGCAGTCGCTCCTAACAAGGTGTGGGGGGGGGGGGGGGCGAATGGTTAGCATGTGCGCGCTGTATCATAAGGCCTGCCATTGAGTCATCTGGCGTGATTTCGAATCCCCGGTTGTACGACGTAACAAGGAGTAGAGTCGCCTGTCCAACCTTGTGGGTTTTCTCCAGGTCCTCCGCTTTCCTCCAACTGCTAAACTAAAGACCCCTACGTTCAAGCGAATTATTGAAATAAAATTAAACCATATGTTAGTCCCCAAATGACATAGTTTGTGTCGAGTGGACGTTAAACCCCATCTCTCTCTCTCTCTCTTTCTCTCAACAAGGTGAGGCACAGTTTTTGTCTCCAAAAGAGATTGGGGTAGGGGTGGGGTATCTATTATCTTAACCAAGAGAGCAGATAAGGGTTTTTGATTTCGTGTTGATGTCTGTTTGGTAAGATGTAAACGAGCATTTCCGTTTTCAGACTTTTGACAAAAAAACATCAACAGAATTCCGTGAAAGATAAATAAATAGAATTTACCTATGTGTAATGTTCGGAATTTTAATCTTTTTCACATGTTATCCCTTTTCTAGTTTGTTGATGGATTTTCTGTTTTTTAAACAACAAAGGGTGTGAACACTATTCATGTTTGATCAATTAATGTTCCTTTTGTGGCCAAGACGATTCCGTTTTATATTCGTGAATTATTTTTCTCTAATTTCCAGATGTTTTACTTCTGTCATGTTTTTATTATTGTTCTGTTTGATCGCCGATTATGGAAGGACTGGATATTGGGAATTTTAAAACAGACAAGTTGGGTCTAAAAGCGAGAGAGAGAGATAGGGGGGGGTTAACGTCCACTCGACAAAACTAGGTCATTTCGGGACTAGCATATGGTTCAATTTTATTTCAATAATTCGCTTGCGCGTAGGGGTCTTTGGCAGTGGGAGGAAACCGGAGGAGCCGGGTATCGAAGGTCTAAAAGCAAATGTTAATGTAATTTGAATGTATATGAAGTGATTTATATTTTTTAAAAAATGTAAATATTGTAATTTCTAATTGATTGTGAATTACGTAAACAGTTCAAATTGAACGACGACCGTTTATTATTATTTTGTCGTTTGTGAATCGAAATCTTTATTATTACTAGTACATTGTCTTGTAGGGTATGTATTTCTTTGTTCATTACAGATGGCACCAGAAACCATAGAATTGAAATGTTAATCTCAAAGTCACTGAAGTATTGACGA
Organism: Patella vulgata; assembly: GCF_932274485.2. NCBI lineage: Eukaryota > Metazoa > Mollusca > Gastropoda > Patellidae > Patella > Patella vulgata. Next base: position 12,657,242 of record NC_065883.2, read on the forward strand.
GACATTTAACTCTTTACATAGTATTACGCGTTACCTCTTTTCCCTTCTACCCGACACTTGCTAGACACTTCGTCCAGCATCACTTACAAAGGGAAGCAACGCTGGGGAACTTTCTCAAACCCCACACCTCCTGATTAGCGAGCCAGTGGAAATACCCACTCGGCCATCTTGGCTCCCAACAACAGCAAACAGTGGAACCGTTATACGTTTAAAGATTCTGATGGCAACGAGCGAAGCCGCAGTCTGAATTTGGCTTGTTTTTTACGTTTAAAGTTCCTGTCGTATTAATACTATCCTGTGTTTTCATATTATTAGTATGTATATGTACCATGGGTAAATAATCTATTTATACTAGTAACTAGAAGTGTGTGGACTTGGTGTCACATTTCTACAAGAACAAATCTCCTCTGTTTGATAGTATGTTACTAATAAATAGATCTATTTCATCATTTAGTTACTACAGAAATAGCACACGTGTGAGAAATACAACAGTAAATTGTTACTTTTACAATATAAATACTATAACAGTTAGAAAATCTTTATAAAGGGCGGAACCGGGGATGAGGATGGTAGCCACGGCCTTATACACAATCTCCTTTCTTTCAGCAAAATGAAATAATATTAATAAAAGATGACGATTAATCAATATTTACTAAGGTTTCGTTTATGGAATACGTAAAAGGCTTCATACCCTTTCGGAGCCTTTTTGTTGGTCTAGCTCAGTGGTTCTTAAAATGGGGGTAACAGGCAACTAAGGGGCCCGAACAAACATTGGAGGTTTTCGAAGTCAACGGAGTCAAAGAGGCTCACTGGGGGTCCGCAGAGGAAATTGGGACCGAATAAAAAAAGAAAATTCAGTATGAAATGATTTGTATTTGTAGTAAATTTCAGAGTCCTATAAACAGGAATGGCGGTCATATTTGTATGGGTTGGTGTGCCACGTTTTGGTGAGACACACAGGTATGCCCCAGGTCCTGACGCCCCTAATCGGACTGATCAGGGTAAATACAGATGTGGGGAAGGGAGAGAGAAGTGGGGTTTAACGTCCACTCCACACAAACTAGGTCATTTCGGGACTCAGTGTGGTTCAATTTTATTTCAATAATTCAACCTGAGGATCAGGAGAAAACTAACCCCACACTACAAAGATCCGCGCTTGCCTTATTATTACATGTTTACAAGAAGAACACTTGAATCAAGTGTTAGTGAAACTATATATTGTATCATTAAATGTCATTTGTGTTGATATAAAAACGGAACCTGATACTTTTACAAGATTTACAAAATTTGTCTTGTAGTAAAACTTTTAAGTGCACAAAGTTCAAGGTTTTCTCTGCATATAAATTTTGTTTACACAAATAAAAGAACAGTTCCAGATATATTTCATCGAATAATGAGTGGATGAGATAGGGCTTAAAGTAATAAATCAAATGAAATGAAATTGGGTTTGACTTTTGACTTTTCTGCAGCAACCGGACTCATGAAGACTGTTTATTGAATAAAACGAGGTACAAGGCGGGGAATTTCATGCACATGCGTAAATTACTAATATAGTGCATGCTACTCTCGATTTGTCTCCTTCCTCTCCCGGCAGAACTCGATTTGTCTCCTTCCTCTCCCGGCAGAACTCTACCACGCACTTGATTTGGACTCTTCCGCCCTCAGAAGATATTTGGCCGCGGAATATGACGCCAATGGCAGATAAACTGATTATATCAGCCATATTTCTTTCTGTTTTTCACTCGATTCGCATGTCTGGAAGAGTCTTCCGGCAGAGCTTTCGCTAATGTTTCTGGAAGTGGCAAATCGGGTCGGCCTCTGATCACTGTTCATTCTATACCACTCGATGCTTTCCGCAAATCACCGACCAGCATTGGAACGGCCAATTGCCGGTGGCAGTTTGTGTTATAAAATATTAAAAGCTCAAACAAATTGAACCAGAACAATTTCTAACGCTTTAGATTTGACACCGATGTTGATTGAAAATTCCCTCATAGCACACTGTATGGCGTATGCCCGTCTTCATTAGCCCAGTTCGGAGCAAAACAGTAGGACGTTAAACTCCATTTCATTTCATTTCATTTGATTGAAAATTGATAAGGTATGTCCCATGTATCTTTAATTTGCTAAAATATGAAGTCTGGAAATAGAGATTTGGCTCCATTCATGTACACTGGCGGACGCGGGATATTTGGTTTAGAGAGGCCGGTACGTGGGTTGTTCTCCTTCGAGAAGATTTGAAAAATTGGGGTGTAAACCCCACCCCATCCCCCATCAGCACAACCAACCCAAAAATGCCCAAATTTACAGGTTTCATAAGAACAGAAATATAAATGAATTATTGTTGTGTGTGTGTGTGGGGGGGGGGGTGCTAAGGCTCCATCCTTTGTCCGCCCCTGTTCATCTTTATACAATTTGTACTTTGAAAACGTAGGTCAATCTATCGGTCATCTACTTGCCGTCAAAAGAAGTAAAATTCTTGACATTACCTACTAATTGGTCAACCGTTATTGTATTTCAGTTTTTACTTGATGTTTGTATACAAAGACTAGAAATGTTTTATGGATGAACGAAAACAACAAAACGTGTCACGGAGGTTAATGGATTCACATAGACACGTGGTATCTAGGGACAAAGACTTGACGTTAGGTAAAGAAAGAGAACTGAAGGTCACGTCTTTACATGTATAAGAACAATATTTGGTTAATAAGTAGGTTAGTGCTGTCCGATCTGACCCATAAGATTGGGGAACACTGGATTAGATGAAGTTACGAACCCGGGATAAAATGGGGTTGAACGTCCGACGTACTTTTCTGCTACGACTGGGCTAATGAAGACGGGCATAACGCCATAAATTGTGCTATGAGGGAAATTTTCCCGGACAGCGGCACTATGGCCTACTGTTATATCGTATTCCAATTGCCAAGGGGTATTTTACGTGCACGCCAATGTGTACACTGGACCTCGGGTTTTCGTCACATCGCCAGGGATGAGGCCCGAGATCGTGTCATTACCTTTACCAGTTGGGCAATAGCAACATCATATCACTGAACATGAGAAATGAAACCGGGTTTAACGTGGTTCATCTTGTCTACAACAACCAGGGTAATGTAGTTTACTATTAGGTTAATTTAGCACGGGCAGTGGCGTTTCTGCCTAATTTTCATCGAATTCGAACTGTCAATGATTCCGTTACGTGTGCGTCAACGAGTATATAGGTAGAACCCGTTTTAAGTCCCATCTGAACGACTATACTCGTGGACCGTATAATACTTCTGAACGACTATAGCCCTTTCCCCGGTCAGACCCTCCACCCTGCACCACTGGCATGGGAAAACCAGAGGGATACCTTGAGAATCTTTCAATGCCAATTTTCGTGAATCTCTGGCTAGTGAGCCAGCTCCATATTCACTGAGCCACCGTATTTCCCCAAGTGAACCATCTTATTTTCCCACTGAGCCATCGTGTTTCCCCCACAGACCCATCTTATTTCTCCACTGAGCCACTATATTTCCCCCACAGACCCATCTTATTTCTCCACTGAGCCACCGTATTTCCCCGACAGACCCATCTTATTTCCCCACTGAGCCACCGTATTTCCCCCAACAGACCATCTTATTTCCCCACTGAACCACCGTATTTCCCCCCACAGACCCATCTTATTTCCCCACTGAGCCACCGTTTATCCCCCACAGACCCATCTTATTTCCCCACTTAACCACCGTATTTCCCCCACAGACCCATTTTATGTCCCCACTGAGCCACCGTATTCACCCCACAGACCCATCTTATTTCCCCGCTGAGCAATCGTATCCCCCCCCCCTCCCTCCACTGAGCAATCTTATTTCCCACTGAACCACCGTATTTCCCCCACTGATCCACCGTACTTCCCCCACTGAGTCACCGTATTTCCACACTGAGCCACCGTATTTCCCCCAATGAACTGGGAAGAGAAACAGCTTCAAACCACAAGTGTAAAATCTGAACACAGATTACCAGGCAGCGATAAAAGGCTGCCACTTGTGGCATTATCTCTACCAATGATTGAATAAAACCATCAATAATCACCACCATCTTGATTCTATCATCGATACCAGATTCTCCACATTCCTAGTTTCTTTCACTGACATTAACTACATCAGGCTCACATAGGCCACACCCTAATATACAATCGATCCTAACCTGGTATAAAACAATTTGATGCGCGAATGAAGGAGAGAGAGAGAGAGAGAGAGAGAGAGAGAGAGAGAGAGATGGGGTTTAACGTCCACTCGACACAAACTAGGTTATTTCGGGACTAACATATGGTTTTAATTTTATTTTAATAATTTGCCTGCACTCAGGGGTCTTTAACAGTGGGAGGAAACCGGAGGACCCGGAGAAAACCCAGGAGGTTGGAGAATAAAGGATAGGGCCCCGTGTACACATTGACTTGCGCATAAACCCCCACGACAGTTGGAATTTAAAAAATGCCACAGTTCGGGCATAATTTGTCTCATAGCACACAACAGGCGGATGCCCATCAACCATAGCACAGTACAGAAATCATTTCTTACCCTCTCTGGAACACCATGGTACACTTCTTGATTGTTTGGGAAGTTTGCGTAGCTCACAATTTCATGTTATATTGTGTTAGGGATCACTGCAATGAATCAAACAATTATTGTTTACAATTTGTGTAAACGGTGGTAGGCAATCCAATAAAACTGAAACAAGATCTGTCGAGAACCCGACAACTATACAGTGGTGGGTTATTGGCAGACTATATCCCAGGAGAGAATAACGAGTAACGACAGATTTTATCGCTATATGCAATTACAAAATAAACCTACAACATGTGGCATTGGCTAACTTCAATTCACAAAGTTATTCTACATATTCCTAGTTTTATTTGTATCAAAATTTCTACCGCATGTTTTGTGTACTTCAGACCTCCTTGAAACTGATCCAAAAACCTTTTCACGTTTTGTCCTTTTCGTCAGTCGAATCTTTTACGTTGATTCAACCTTTTGTATGCAATTGTTACCAGATAACTTTGGGTTTTTTTATTTGTCATCGGCTAGTAACTAACGACATACTCTTGTATGTTGAGAAAATATTTTTTAAAAAAAGTGTTTTAACCTTTACATCAAATAAAATCTGTTTTAAGGGTACAATCCAACTAGGGTAATCTAGTCTAGATGTCTTGGTATCAGACGATCTCTGGTGGATAATAAAACACATTATGATATTATATAATATTACTTTAAACGTCTAGTCAACATAATTTAAAATTGTCATCGCATTTAAAGGAAGTTTAACACATATCAACACCAGATTGGCTTGTTCGTGGGAAAAATAAATCTAAATAAATAAAATACTATATGGCCGCATACACAGATATATTATTGCCTCCATTCTTACGAGAGATCTGTCTGCATTGCAAATACGTTTTGAGGTTAAAGGATCTAAATCTCTTTTCGAAAGCATTCTGAAATGCGATTGTGTGCCAATTTTAAAATTTTCATTTTGTCTTAAATATTGGATACCAAAAGCCTATCAATGTTGATTTAAATTGACCAATAAGTCGTGTTTTCAATGTCGCAGACTGTGGATGATATTAAGTTAGAGACTGGTCTCCTTTAATTAAGTGTCCTCGAAATGAAGTGGCATATTTCCTTGACCGAAATCTGGCACTACATTTATGGTCAGTGTTTGGTACAGATCATGGGTCACAGGACAATTCCTACCATCCCAGCCAATCCCTCTAAAGTAAATCGCAGTGTAGGCAACCATATAAGCTGGGTCCGCAATTAGTCCTGTGTGTGTGGAGCTGGGCGGAAAGGGGATCTGATTCATCCAATTCTATGAGCGTTTGTTGCCATTAAATAGAGGAGCGCGCTAGATTTTTCACGGATATCATTCAGAATGAAGAGAGGGTAGAAGTATTTCCCTAGCAAAACTGTCCTGGCTTGTAGCGAGGAACAGTTATTAGTACTATTGTATAGTTTCTGATCTTATGGAACACTTAAATTTGTAGATACCAAGACGTTATTGTCTTCTTGTAAGGTCTATAGATTATAGTTTGTTGTACCGTAAACCAAGCAATCATTTAAAGCTGATCTGTAGACCTAATAGGTCTAAATGTTGTTTAAAGCTTGTATAATGGATATGTATGACATGTAGTTAGTCCGAAGTCAGAACAATAGCGACTGTAGTGTCATATATTTTGCTGGAATATATATCTATGGAAATTCCTATCGCCAATATCCCTGAAAAATCTCTTATTGTCGTCTCAAAACTTCTTTGGCCAGACTTTGGTGATATGCAGCCCCCCTTCCGCTCCCTGAACCCTTTCATCCACGTTAGCCCCCATTCAATAGCAGCAGCATTGAAATGATATTGAAAGAATATTAACAAATACTATATATGATTATTTTCAAATGGTTTTATTTGGAATGAATAAGAGCATGCCAATATTAGAAATTCAGATCAAGGTAAACCGTAACCTCTTTTAAAAACTTAACATGATTTTATTTAATATATATTTTATATAAATTAACAACACACAGTATCTAGAAACACATCTAGCAGTTAAACTTGTTATAATACAAGTGTACTTTTACACAGTATCTAGAAACACATCTAGCAGTTAAACCAACCATACAAGAGTATTTTTACAAGACATGATAAACACCATTCATTCCTTTCCTTGACAATTCCTTTTGTGTCTATATAATCATTGGTTCTTTCCTGGAGTTTTAGGTCCACTTCCACATAGGTTGATATCGCAAACAAATAATAAATTCAGGGGCCTTATATATAGTATATGTGAAGGATGCATTTTTTTTCATTGATTGACAGATAAAATTCAATTGCAAATATCAGATCTAGCCAATGGAGCCAACCAGTATCACAACTGCTAATTTAAAAAGAGAGAGAGAAATGGGGTTTAACGTCCACTCAACACAAACTAGGTCATTTCGGGACTAACATATGGTTTAATTTTATTTCTATAATTCGCTTGCGCGTAGGGGTCTTTAGCAGTGGGAGGAAACCGGAGGACCTGGAGAAAACCAACAAGGTTGGACAGGCGACCCTACTCCTTGTCACGTACAACTGGGGAATCAAAACAAAGCCAGTTGACTCAATGACAGACCTTATGATACAGCGTGCACTTGCTAACCATTCAGCCATCCAACTCCCCCCCCTTTTCAGAGAAGAGAGGTAGTCAATATTTATATATACCACATGAGAAAGGGTTAATCAATAATTCATCGTATAAAACAGACTGAATACAGGTGATCCTGAGCTTTTTCTGTAAATTAGCAGTGGGAGGAAACCGGAGGACCCGGAGAAAACCCACGAGGTTGGACAGGCAACCCTACCCCTTGTCGTGTACAACCGGGGATTCGAAACCATGCCAGTTGACTCAATGACAGGTCTTATGATAAAGCACGAACGTGCTAACCATTCGGCCATTCAACCCCCCTCCAATTTAAAAAAGGTCTGAATTTGGTCAGACCAATAATTAATCAAAGAAACTCATACTACAGATATTGCTTGTTTTTCATATTTTTAGAGAAAACTCTGTTTCTCTGCAAAATAAGAAATGCTTTTTTGTTAATAAAAAATTATACCCTGTACTATTTCAATACTTTCTTTGGGATGTTTTTTCACCAAAAATGGAAGAGTGTTTATCATGTTTTGGATAAGAGGCCTTCATATAAATATATAAACAAATACAAAAATGACATGAATCATTGTATAAAGAAAGCTTATATAATGAAAGCTATTAAAACAAATATGAAATATATCATTTATATGTAGATAGTAAACTACCGTAATTTCATAATTTATATGTAAACTATATGTAAACTATCATAATTTATATGTAAACTATATGTAAACTATCATAATTTATATGTAAACTATCATAATTTATATGTAAACTATCATAATTAACTATCATAATTTATATGTTAACTATCATAATTTATATGTAAACTATCGTAATTTCACAATTTATATGTAAACTATCATAATTATATATAAACTATCATAATTTTATAATTTATATGTAAACTATTATAATTTATATGTAAACTATCATAACTATTATAATTTATATGTAAACTATCATAATTTATACGTAAACTATCATAATTTATATGTACACTATCGTAATTTCATAATTTATATGTAAACTGTAAACTATCATAATTTATATATAAACTATCATAATTTATATGTAAACTATCATAATTTATATGTAAACTATCATAATTTATATGTAAACTATCGTAATTTCATAATTTATATGTAAACTATCGTAATTTATATGTAAACTATCATAATTTATATGTAAACTATCATAATTTATATGTAAACTATCATAATTTATATGTAAACTATTCTGTACATTCCCACTGGCTAAATTAGATTGCCAAATGCTAAACGTTAGACATTTACGCTGATCACAATACTCTACAACTATTTATTACGGTTTGACCTAACGTTTTGCTTCACTTTTAAGTGGAAACGGCTTTATAGTAGCATGCATGGCAAACAAATAAAAGGTGCTTTCATTACCTTTATCTTAAATGCTTTATGCTTTAATAGATTACATGAGTGTTAAATTTTGGAATTAAATCAAAATTTAAATATCTAGATTGTTTGATCAAAGGAAAGAGACTTATATTGACAGAAGAAAGTATCTAATATTGAAACAACATGGCCAAAACACTCTAGTGATATTATCATACAAAGTATACATCTTCTTGACTAGTTATATCAATTGCAAACTCTTAAAACAATAAATTTTACCAAGTTGGGATAATAAATAAAAGGAGGGAGTAGAAACTCTGATTATTCTATTACATGTTCCAATTTTAACAGCAACTTATTATTAATTTATGATAAATATTGCTTGAAACACCCCCCCCACCCACATATCAATCAAAAAAATTGATGAATAAGTATTGTAAATGAGAACAAAATACTACTATCAAATTACTACATCAGTATAGAAAATAATGCAACCTGCCACACCCTAATTCTTTCTCAGATGAAGTGACTTCTTGTAATTTTAACAAAGGCAAAAACACCAATTATCAGATAATCCTATCATTGTATGTTATTAACACAACTACCCACCTACCATTTAATTAATCAACACTTATACCATGCTGGTTTGAAAATAGCTCTTTTTATTTGTTGGGTGGGGGTGTTAAGTCTGACAATAGCTCTGTTTATTTGTTGGGAGGGGTGTTAATTTTGGCAATAGCTCTGTTATTTGTTGGGAGGGGTGTTAAGTTTGGCAAGAGCTCTGTTATTTGTTATGAGTGGTGTTAGTTATTTACTAGTAAGTTATTGTTTTTAGGGGCATTAAGTTTGAAAATAGCTCTGGTTAATAGTTTTGAGGGTGTCAAAACAATAGCTCTGCCTAACATCTGATTATTCAATACCTGGGTGTTATTTTATTGGTTTTGGTTTATAGAACCGAAATGCATACATAAATTAATCTAAATGCGTACAGGAATTAATTTCTTGTATTGCAGTAGATCGATATATTGACTTATACAAAATATATAATTATTATAAACACTAGTACATATATCACAGTAACAAACACTAATCAAACACTAATCAATCAGGGTTCTTATTTAAACATTTTGTCAGTCAGACATTTTCATAACATCACAATCTGAAAATCTTTCATTTACTTCCAACTTTCAAGAAGTAAACATATTTCTTCTTAAACAGAAGTAGCTAGTCCTAATTACATTAAATATTTGAATATCCATGTGTAACCATTGACTCATTTGGACATCAAAAGGCACAAAATGCACTAATAAGAGCCCTGCTACCATAATCTACATTATATATTTCATAGTCTCTAAAATGCCAGCCCACACTGTCTCTATATAGCCCCTAAATGACCTCTTGCACAGTGTAAAATACCTAAAAATTGCCCATATTAAGTAAAAATTACCAATACACACATGCCTTATGTATGTAGAAACCTGTCTTTTGATTTGATGCTATGCCAATGTTTGGCTGATGATTGGCCCATCAGGTGCAGAACATGAGGCATGTAGAACGTGGTCAACTGGTCACACTGTATTATTAGTGCAGCTGTATCATGACTTACCCAAATAACAATAGAAATAACTCTTGTTTTTTAATTAGAAAGCAATACCAGTTACAGCATGAGCTTATGTAAGGCAGGTTGCAGTAGAAGATTGGTTCGTATAACCTTATATAACAAGCCCTAGTGTCAGTGGATCTTTACATTAGCTATATTATAGATCTTTGTGCACAGAGAGATTATCAAAAATAACAGAATCATCCACCATTCAAGTCATCTGTACAATCTGATTAAAACACATATCCTATTTCATTTGTTTTTTTTTATAGTTCAAAATTTTGTTTTACTTGTCTTCACAGCACTAGGATCTGGAAGAGTTGTTATACAACCTGCATTCTGGTTGATGTGAGGGATTAGCCAATGAAACAGTCTGTTACTGCGAGTTCTTGGGGTGCAATGCACGGAACTGTAGGTAAACCACTAGAAACATCAATGCTGGTTGATTAATCAATGTCTGATGCCATAGGGTCAAAAGCCACTCACATGACCTCTGACGCAACCTCCCACTACAACTAGTCAGATCTTCATGTAGTGTAAGCCATCGAAAGTATAAAAAACGTAACGAAATATAGATCTGTATTTTAATCAGATTGGTCATCTGTATTGCACAAAGAGCATTCAAGTTTAATTGTAAGAAACAAAATGGTGGACAGATTCTAAAATTATTCCGGCGGACAGAAATTGTTCCAGGAAATGTATCTCAAATGGTCAATTCCCAGATTACACACTGCACATATTTACACATCTATTGTATAAAATTATATACAGAATTTACATAGACGATTATAAGGATGATGATGATGATGATGAACCAACAACCCCAAAACCGATAATTTACTTATGACAAATGAATTTTATAATATTTTAGACTTTAGGAACTTTTGATTTTGTATTTTTTGAACTCCAGACCTGGTTGTAATTATCTTCCAGTGCTTTATGTTTAGATTCTTCTTTAACAGCATCATCTCCTCCAGTCTGGAATATAAAAACATGTTCACTCTTATTTTATAGAGAGAGAGAGAGATATGGGGTTTAATGTCCACTCGACACAAACTAGGTCATTTCGGGACTAACATATATGGTTCAATTTTATTTTAATAACTTGCTTGTGCATAGGGACCTTTAGCAGTGGGAGGAAACCGAAGGACCTGGAGAAAACCCACGAAGTTGGACAGGCGACCCTCCTCCTTGTCACGTACAACCGGGGAATCAAAACCATGCCAGTTGACTCAACGACAGACATTATACAACGTGCACGTGCTAAGCATTCGGCTATCCAATTTTATTTTATAGACAGTGAGTAAAAACCATTGAACACAGCAATTGATCAATTGAACTGAATCGAATGTTGGAATATTCGTATCATTCGAATAATGACATGAAATAATGTACTGGTATTCAAATAATGATTTGGAATATTGAATAGTCAAGAGTAGTTCTTAAGTAGTCACTGTGCCAACGAGTGAAGACTACAGACAGTGGATATGCTATGAATAAATAAGTGAAATAACAACACCTTTTACATGAGTGAAATAATAACACCTTTTACATCAGTAAAATAGTAACACTTTTTACTTAAGTGAAATAATAACACTTTTTATATGAATGAAATAATAACACTTTTTACATGAATGAAATAATAACACCTTTTACATGAGTGAAATAAAAACACCTTTTACATGAGTGAAATAATAACACCTTTTACATGAGTGAAATAATAACACTTTTAAAATAAGCGTAATAGTAACACTTTTTATAGGAGTTAACACTTTTTACATGAGTGAAATAAGTCAAATAATAACACTTTTAAAAAAAAGCAAATAATAACACCCTTTATAGGAGTCAAATAATAACACTTTTTGAATATGTGAAATAATAACACTTTTTAAATTTTTAAATAAGTCAAATAATAACACTTTCTATTAATGGTAAGAGAAATATTAACACCTTAAGACTGTCTAACTTAATTAAGTCAATTAACAGCACTTTATTTTACACATATGAACAAAATATGAAATAGAATGAAATAAGATTGTCTAATAACTTACCATAAGTGAAATAATAACACTTTGAAATGATTGACTTTCATCATCTGATAGAATATGAATAGAATCATCATCAGAATTATAATATCCCGCTGTTATTATCTTTACTTGTACCTGACCTCCTGTAATAATACACCAAATGTAATAATATAATACAAGTCAACAATTATTAAAATACAGATGTGACGTCATCATTTGATGTTGGCGTACCATTATTTCCAATAATGTACGGGCAACGTCATAATCGTATATTATGTATACTAGATAAAATATTGGACTTGCGTGGTGTATTTCATTGAAAAGCATGTGTGGAGTGTCTGTATTTTAAGTTGTTTAATGGTCTAGAGCTAAAGACATTGCATAATATATTGAAACAACATATCATCAATATCTTACTTAACAATACTTAATACCACTGAATAACACAATAAAGCTTCTGATCAACATGTGCAGTATTCTGACAATATCTAATTGTTCATGGCTCCATCCACACTAAAATGTATCCAGATTGATTATTGAACATTTAATTAAGAAAACAGAACAAAATATCAATGGCTTTGATTCAATCAGAATAAAAAGAACCCTTAAAAGTATTGGTGGCGTTGGCTGGTTTATATCATCGTCAATTTTCAATTCCTAGATCGCCACAAACCGCCATCAATTACTTTGAAGTATTTAAGTACTGTAAACTAGTTCTGTTTAGGCGGTCTACGAAGCAAATGGCTTCGAAAATTGGCTACAAATCTAAACATAAAATGATCACTTGTCTCTATTATTTTCAGAGAAGTGAGAGAGAGAGAGAGAGATGGGGTTTAAAGTCCATTCAACACAAACTAGGTCATTTCGGGACTAACACATGGTTCATTTATATTTCAATAATTCACTTGCGCGTAGGGGTCTTTAGCAGTGGGAGGAAACCGGAGGACCTGGAGAAAACCAACGAGGCTGGACAGGCGACCCTACTCCTTGTCACGTACAACTGGGGAATCAAAACAAAGCCAGTTGACTCAATGACAGACCTTATGATACAGCGTGCACTTGCTAACCATTCAGCCATCCAACTCCCCCCCCCCCTTTTCAGAGAAGAGAGGTAGTCAATATTTATATATACCACATGAGAAAGGGTTAATCAATAATTCATCGTATAAAACAGACTGAATACAGGTGATCCTGAGCTTTTTCTGTAAATTATTTCGTAAATATTTATCATATTTTTTGCGTAACTTGAGATTCGACCTTGAGAAAAACATTCATCATACATGGAACAATGACATCATATGATGTAGACAACATTTTGAAACTATTAAAATAATTGAAGGCAAGTAACTATGCCAAAAATGTCTAATAACAGATAATAAAAGATAAATAAACATTGAGCCACATGTTTACGCCATAAACACATGGTTATTGTCAACATGTGAAAATTGTTTTCATCCCGATTATCTGGCCTCCATATTGGAACATGTCATAGATTTGAAATGAAGTTTGGGTATGAGAGAGAGAGAGAGAGAGAGAAATGGGGTTTAACGTGCACTCGACACAGACTAGGTCATTTCGGGACTAACATATGGTTCAATTTTATTTCCATAATTCGCTTGCGCGTAGGGGTCATTAGCAGTTGGAGGAAACTGGAGGACCCGGAGAAAACCCACGAGGTTGGACAGGCAAACCCTACTCCTTATCACGTACAACCGGGGATTCAAAACCACGCCAGTTGACTCAATGACAGGCTTAATGATACAGCGCGCACATGCTAACAATTCGGCCATCCAACCCCTCCAGTTTGGGTATGAATCAGATTACATATTATGTACAACTTTCTTTGATATTGTATCAGTAAAACCTTATTTAGACATAGAGTCTGACAAAGAAATGTGTCTAGTAGTTAGGATAGGACAAAAAAACACCAGTCCTGTGTATACTGCTGGCAGCACATTCAGATGTGACCAAAACAAAACTGAGGTCCTGTCTCTATGTATACTTACCATTGGTAGCATGGATTCCCCAAAAAGTTCAAAATTGAAATAAATGAAATGAAATGGGGTTTAATATCCTACTTTTCTGCTCAGAAAGGGCTAATGAAGACGGGCATACACCATACAGTGTGCTATGAGGGATATTTTGCCTGGACAGCGGCGCCACAGCCTACTCTTATATTGAATTCCAACTGCCAAGGGATCTTTTACGTGCACGCCGATGTGTACATGGAACATCCGTTTTTTCGTCCCATCCAAATGAATAGACAGTTTTCCTTGTCAGGCCCTAAGTCCTGCACCACTGACAAGGCAAAACCATGCCGGAAAATCCAGATGAACTTTCATGGCCAACATTGTCCACATCGTCATAGTACACTGCATGGTTAGTCTAGTTGGTTCAGAAAATTAGGAGGTTAAACCCAATTTCATTTAGATCAACTTATCTTCATCTATGCATCGTTAAGTTTCAAATTTATAATTTATTACCCACCCATGCTTTATGACCTTTAAATTATGACAAACATCAACACCATATGTATGTAATTATAAAAGTATGCAATTATTTTATACTTGTGAGGAACAAATTAAGTAAAATCAGGAAACAATTAGCTGTGCGTTACACAGGGCACCTGCAGATTACATGTACTTTATGCAATTAATATCATATGCATATTTTCATGTTTCTGGTGACAAAAAGTTCACAGTGTACTATATTCATTAAATATGCATTATATGACAAACAGACACCAGAATATTTCTTTATGCAATTAATATCATATTTATATGTTTACTTATGATGAAAAAATGTACATGTGTATTGAATTGACCAATGTGATTAAAATACAGATCTACATGTCGTTTCGTTTTTTTATACTTTTGATGGCCTACAATACATGAAGATCTGACCCGTGGTACTGGGTGGTCGCGTCATGGGTCATACAAGCGGCTTTTGACCCTATGACGCTAGACATTGATTAATCAATCAGCGTTGACGTTTCTAGGGGTTTACCCACAGTTCCATGCAGAGATCGCCATAAACTTGTCGTAACAGACTGTTTCATTGGCTTATTTCTCACATCAAATAGAACGCCTGTTATATAACAACTCTTCCAGATCCTAAGTAGTAAAGACAAGTAAAATGAAATTTTGAACTATAAAAAAAACGAAACGAAATAGGATCTCGATCTGTGTTTTTTAATCAGATTGTGTATTAACTTAAGTATGCATTAAATGAAAAATAGGGCACCTGCAGGTCACTTAACGTAATGAATACCATATATTCATGCTGACAAAATATGCAAAGTGCATTGTATTAATTAAGTATGCATTAAATCGAAAATAAAGGCTGCCATGGATCACTTTATGCAATTAATATCATATTTATCTGCATATTTCTGGTGACAAAATGTGCATTGGAATAATAAATATTGTTTATACGTATAAAAATAAGAGTGAATACTGAATAACTCCACGAGATGAAGAACACTGTACAATATTTATAGGTGTTGTAATTACCAAAAGTTTATAGAAATAAGCAGACAACAGATGTACGTGAGCCAGATATATGTAACCTATTAATATAGTTAATATTGCATGCAAGACATGCAAATCAACTACCACAATATCTAACACCTGCTAAGATCGAGGACATTGAACTTTTTTCTATTAAAATTAAGGCAGGACACTACCTTATAAAACACTCTGTATAGATGGATCTGTCAATAGCTCTTTTATATCAAACTATAAAAAGAGAGTGCGAGAGACAAATGGGGTTTAACGTCCACTCGACACAAACTAGGTCATTTCGGGACTAACATATGGTTCAATTTCATTTCAATAATGCGCTTGCGCATATGGGTCTTTAGCAGTGGGAGGAAACCGGAGGACCCGGAGAAAACCCACGAGGTTGGACAGGCGACCCTACTCCTTGTCACGTACAACCAGGGAATCGAAACCACGCCAGTTGACTCAATGACAGACCTTATAATTCAGCGCGCACACATGAACCATTCGGCCACCTATCACCCCCCACAACTATAGAAAGACTTGTTATTTAAACAAAAAGAAGTGAGAAGAGCAAATTATAGAACAAGCTTATCCCCGCAAGTCTTGATGAAATTGTTAGTCTGCGATATTTAGTGGATTTAAATACATTTTGTGAAGGACAATTTAACCTAAAGATAGATAACCGATAACGTAAAAAACGCGAATATCTTCGTTCAGAGTGATACAATTTGACTTAAATTTTCAGCATATTCCTTTTTCATTATCTATTTTTTAACTAAAAAAAGAATCAACTATCAACAACCCTCAGCTACTTTAATCATTTTTTAATTATGAAAAACTGGTCATATTTTATGTAACTTCATGTCTGTACCTCAACATGACTCATACATATTTCAACATTTTCATCACATGCTTAATATCAACCGTGATAAAAATAAAACTAGGTGACATAAAGAAACTATGATAAGTTAATTATACAGGTGCAAACATTAATTAACGGTTAAGTATTCTATTTGACCACCCAGAGTTCATTCTCTATAAAACAATAACTTAAAAATTAACCAAAAATAAAGCAAGACATGTAACTAGGTGTAAATGTGTTAACATAATGCCTACACATGCCTCAATAATTCTGTACATGATTGACTGATCCTCCAACCATCATTGTTCGATCCCTGCATTGGCCGAGAAAGTTCATCCAGATTTTCCAGCGTGGTTCCCCCTTCTCAGTGATGCAAGATGGAGGGCCTGACAAGGACAGCTGTCTAGTCATTCGGATGGGATGCAAAACTGAGGTCCCGTGTACACATTAGCGTGCATGTAAACGATCGCTTGACAGTTGGAATTTGATATAAGAGTAAGCCGTAGTACCGCTGTCCAGGCAAAATTTACGACATAGCATACTGCATGGTGTATGCCCGTCTTCATTATCCCAGTTCAGAGTAGAAAAGTAGGACATTAAACCCCATTTCATTTCATTTCATTTTCCAACCATCATGTCATTCTTTGTCAATGGTTGACATATCTTTTTTGTTGATAGTGACCCCTGGCGAACCATATACATATTGATCTATGTGATTAGGGAGATCATATACATATATGTGAGGTCTAGAGTTCCCACATGTTCAGTGTAAAATAAACCCAATGTTCTTTAAGGAAAGGATTAGGGTTTTAACCCTAGTTCCCTGAACTATTCCAAAACATATGACTGGTAATTGTATATCCTCGAAAATTTTAGGGACTCTCCAATGTGATGGATGTGGGTTACAATATGTAGGTTTATGATAAATG
The DNA here is from genome assembly GCF_932274485.2 of Patella vulgata. Classification (NCBI taxonomy): domain Eukaryota; kingdom Metazoa; phylum Mollusca; class Gastropoda; family Patellidae; genus Patella; species Patella vulgata. Next base: position 12,674,689 of record NC_065883.2, read on the forward strand.
GCTTATCATGGACATAACTTGAGACATGTGGAATATGGGTAATACCCGGTAAGCATTATGAAGATTCTACTAAAAACATGAAAGAAAATCCACCGTGTGATCACTTGACAACATATACTACTTCAAGGGTCAACAAGACAGAAAAACACAGCGAATCTATTAAAACTAATAAATTCTCTTAATCAATTTGGACCTGAAGTGATTTGAAAAGCTTTATTATCAATAATCAAATATTCTGATTAGTCTTGATTAACTTTTCTTCCATGTCTAACAGAGAGGGAGAGAAATATAGTTTAACGTCCACTCAACACAAACTAGGTCGTTTCGGGACTAACACATGGTTTAATTTTATTTCAATAATTTACTTGCGCGTAGGGGTCTTTAGCAGTGGGAGGAAACCGGAGGACCAGGAGAAAACCCATGAGGTTGGACACATGTCTAACACTCAGGGTTTCACATCTGGTGATTACGTATAGGCTAATCTATTGTTTTAATTTTCATAATTAAAACATCAAATATTTTCAAAATGGCCTACAACTCTACTTTGGTCTGGGTCAGAAATAAAATTGTTGAGAACACTCGACTTTATATGCTAATTTGTTTTGTCAAGAGTTTCTGTTTCGACACAGAAAGCTAATAAAGTAACTAAAATTAATAAACAAACCAACTTCCGCTTAAGAGAGAGAGAGAAATGGAGTTTAACCTCCATTCAACACAAACTAGGTTGTTTCGGGACTAACATACGGTTCAACCCTATTTCAATAATTCGCTTCCACGTGCGGTCTTTAGCAGTGGGATGAAACCAGGGGACCCGAGAAAACCCAAGAGGATGGAAAAGCGACTCTACATCTTGTCACGTACAACCGGGGAATCGAAACCACGCCAGTTGTCTCAATGATAGACCTTATGATACATCGCGCACACGCTAATCATTCGGCCATCCAACACCCCCACTTCCGCTCATTCTTTTGAAACAATAATCTAATAATAATTATAAAGCTTGTCTCATCACTAATTGAAACATCAGTTCAACATCATTTAATCATTTGACCTAACCCAAAAAAGATTTAGCTCCATATTAGTCTTCTGTCATGTTGCCCTTTAACAAAAAATGACAATAAAAACTACTGTGATGAACACGAACAGTAGAGATTTACCTCTATTAACTTTTTCAGGTACTGCCGGCAATGTGTCTTCTTTTCAAAAAATTTAAAATAACTTTTTATTTAATACATTTACTTGAACAATGATTGTGAAAGTGACTTGGGGTTTTCCAACGTGGTTTCCCCTCAAGAGTTGCACAGTATCGAGAGTCTAGCATTTGAAACCGTCTAGTTTTTTGGATAGGATAAAAAACAGCTTACCATTACCTGCACGTTATAGATAATCGGAAATCAAAATAGGAATACACTGCAGCATCACTTCCACTGTAAAATTCCTGTCATAGCATACTGATTAAAATACAGATCTATATTTCATTTCGGTTTTTTTATACTTTCGATGGGCTACACTACATGAAGATCTGAAAAGTTGTACTCGAAGGTCGAGTCAGGGGTTGTACGATGGGCTTTTGACCCTATGACGTCGAACATCGATTAATCAATCAGCGTGGATTATAGTGTAGTGAAGACAAGTAAAACAACATTTTGAACTATAAAAAGCGAAATAGGATCTGTGTTTTAATCAAATTAGCGTGTCTTCATTAGCCGAGGAGATGTAGAAAAGAAAGTTGCAGTGCTCTTTAATTTCATTTCCATCGATCAAAAATTTATTTTGCGATAAGCATATGGTATATTTTTGCTTTATTAATTAGCTTGCACGTAGGTAGTAGTCCTTAGAAGTGGGAGGAAATCAGAGAGAGAGAGACAGAGAAATGGGGTTTAACGTCCACTCGACACAAAGTAGGTCATTGCGGGACTAACATATGGTTTAATTTTATTTCAATAATTCGCTTGCGCATAGGGGGCTTTAGCAGTGGGAGGAAACCGGAGGACCCAGAGAAAACCCAAGAGAAATCCATCATGTTAGATCGACAAACCTACCCTTTATCATGTACAAACATGAAATTAAACCCATGACTTGCACAGTTACAACACAATGTTTTACAATTTTAAAGTTCATACCTTTTGTTTTTAAACCAGCTTTTTCTAAACTTTCTTTAACTCTACTTTCTAATATTTTTGCTTGTTTTCTTTTTAGGTCATCAGAATCTTTAGTTTCCATGAATTTCCCCTCATTCACGAGACTATCATCTTTATCTAGACTGTCATCTTTTGGTGAATCTAGAAATAATGATAATCAACAGGTTAATATTATAGACTACTAAGTCTCTAACTCAATATCATCCAAAGTCTTTGACACTGAAAACACAAATTATTTGTCAATTTAAATCAACATTGATGTTGTGATCTTACTGGGAAAAGATGGGATTCTGATATCCAATATTTAAGAGAAAATAAATATTTCACCATTGATACACAAAGTGCCATTTGCAACAAGGGACTCGAAGAATGATGCTAGACATATTCCACAAGTCATGTTAAACGGTGACATAATATTCTTATCTGGAGAGCATGTACAATAAATACTGTCGGTGTAGACTGGAATAACCAGACGCTAGAGATGACCATTCGATTGAGACCTCTGACTTATTGAATGTAAATCAGTTAACATAGATTCATATTATATTTTTATATGCATTGCTAGTATTGCAACCCATTTGTGTCAATTTCTAGGTCCCAAATATTAGCGATTTAGCTCCTTTAATGTCAACCCCAAAGACAACAATGGGAAAATTGAGACAAACCTAATGCAAATCAATCTGGTGTGTGCAGGGAGGTACAGTAGTGAGAATAGACCGGGGACTTGAAAGAAAACTATAATGATAGACAGTTAACCCTATTACAAAATGAGAAGTTGTACCGGCTGGCAATAGTGAATTATAGGATTAATAGGATTATTCTTTAACAGGGAAGGACGGTTTATGGATACCATTTATTTTAAGGCTTTATCTTAATAAATTTTAAAAATATAACTTAAAAATATGAAATTGTAGCTTTAATGTTACCACTTTATGATAATGGTTATTAATTACTTTCAATGTAATGGGTAATAAATACAATGCTAAAAATGAGAAAGTAATTGTAATGATTACATGTAAAACATAATGGTAATGGTAATGTAATTAATTGCATTGGCCATGTAATGGCCCCAGTCCTGACGAGCGGTGGTTGGAACTTGATTTCAGAAAACGAAGCTACTTCAAAGGTATTTCAGATATACTTACACTTCTGCTATTTTAATAGAGACTGGTATTATTATGTAATAAAGCACATCGGAGTATAAACAATAAGAATCGTCACGAAGAATGAACTGGCTTTGCACCAGAGAGATAGCAGAATTACTATTACTATATGTGTTCAATACAAGTAAAAATGGTGGTATGAATTGAATGTAATATATGAACTAGGAACCGACCATGATGTCATCGTAGCCATTCTGGAATTGTGACATTTCAACTATCAGTTGATACAAAATTGTTCAGAGAGAGAGAGAGAGAGAGAGAGAGAGAGAGAAAGAGAGAGAAAAAAAGAGAGATGGGGTTTAACCTCCACTCCACACAAGCTAGGTCATTTTGGGACTAACATATTAAATTTTATTTCAATAATTTGCTTGAGTGCAGGGGTCTTTAGCAGTGGGAAGAAACTGGAGGACCCAGAGAAAAAACACGGGATTGGACAGGCGACTCTACTCCTTGTCACGTGCAACCGGGGAATCGAAACGTCAGTGGACTCATTGGCAGACCTTATGATACAATGCACATGCCATCAGACAACACTAACTGTCCAAAGCAAAAGGAGACAGTCGATAACAACAAAATTACCATGTGTATGAAAAGGGTTCCAAGTTCTCATGGTACTTCTGATATTGTATGGTATCAAACTCTATATCTGAACTGTTATTCTGTAATGCTGGGACTTTTAAGTCAGTCATTAAACAACCTTGAGATAAAACCACAGTAACCTTGAACTGGTGTCAAGTGTCAGCTGGTATTCCGTGGAATTTGTATAAGATAAAAGTCCATTGGTTTTACGTCATTAGCACTGACAATTAATCGTGACATTTGTACGATATATGTCAAGAATTTAAAGCCTGTATGTATTTACAAGTAAACAACACTCCTTGACATGTTTTACTCCTGTTAACAGGTGAGTTCAGGTAAACCATAAACTTTATACCTGTATCAGAGTGCACTTAGGAAGGGGCGGAGGTACAATGAAACTAACGAAGTTTAAAACAGCTGATCTGGCTTTTGGGACCGCATGAAATTCATGCTAAAATATGCTCAAATTTATTATTTAATTTCATTCATTCATTCATGAAATGAAATGAAATGGGGTTTAACGTCCTACTGTTCTGCTCCTAAACTGGGCTAATGAAGATGGGCATACGCCATACAGTGTGCTATAAGGGAAATTTTGCCCGGGCAGCAGCACTAGGGCTTACTCTTATATCGAACTCAAACTGCCAAGGGATCTTTTACATGCACGCCAATGTTTAAACGGGACCTCGTTTTTTCGTCCTATCTGAACGACTAGACAGCTGTCCTTGTCAGGCCCTCCGTCCTGCATCACTGACAAGGGGAAACCACACTGGTCATTCATAAAACAGAATCAAAATATCAACGATTGATAATCTCCGAGTTTGGATTATATCCGATTAAAAACAGAGGCTCATCAAAGATTTCAAGCATACTGGTGGGGCTGGAGGTGCCAAAATGTTCAGTTCATCATATCTTTGTAAATACTGAATTGAATTGAACCATTTCGGACTGATATCAGTCCTAATGCCCCATATATGAGAAATCTAAGTGAACAGAGTAAATTGCAAGGTGTCCCAGTAGATCTGTAAATAAGGTCCCGAGGGGTCCATGAGTGGAAAATAGCTGGGAACCACTGACCTACACTATAGTTCTGAAATGAACTAGTTTCGAGTAGACGTTAAATCCCATCTCTTACTCTCACTCACTCTCTCTCTGTGACCTACACCATGTCAAAAAGAGGGGCCTGTGTCATCACTTATTTAGTTGTTACTGTATATCGAGTAATAAGTTACCTTTATCATCTAGGATTTCATCTGTGTCTATATTTAATGATTCTATTTCTTTCTTTCTATCTAAACTATGTTGTATTTCTTTATTAACAGCATTTAAATCTAAAGATACAAATATGATACAAAATACAATACAATAAAACAATACAATAAAACAATACAATAAAATATCTGTACGAATCTGGATGCAATTACTCACTAAACACACAATCTAAACGCTAACCTGGGTAGCACGCGCGCACTGTATCCTAAGGCCTGTCATTGAGTCAACTGGCGTGGTTTCAAATCCCTGATAGTACATGACAAGGCGTAGGGTCGCCTGTCCAACCTTGTGGGTTTTCTCCGGGCCCTCTGGTTTCCTCCCACTGCTAAAAACCCCTACGCGCATGCGAATTATTGCAATAAAATTATACCATATGTTAGTCCCGAAATGACCTAGTTTATGTCGAGAGGACGTTAAACCCCATTTCTCTCTCTCTCTTTCTCAAACAGAATCTGGTTCATAAATTCATATTATTGGATTACATTGAAAATCTTTAGGAAATAAAGGGAAAGGATGCTGAATTTGGAAAGACTCTAGATTTAGATTCCTGGGTATCAATAACACCGATAGACTGACGTATATCTGAATAGATATAATGATAATTATCCTTCCTACAAATATCATCTTGTCTTTTAATATCCACCCAATCTGATTAAAATATAGATCTATATTTCATTTCATTTTTTTATATACTTTCGATGGCCTCCACTACATGAAGATCTGACCAGTTGTAGTGGGAGGTTGCGTCAGGGGTCATACGAGCGGCTTTTGAGCCTATCACCTCAGTCATTCAATTAACCAATCAGCGTCGGGGTTTCAAGTCGGTATTCAGAATTACAACTTTTGCTTTGATTTGCTTCTATTGCTATGATTGTCTTCCCACAGTATCCGCATGCTAGACGATAAGAACTCAACATAACAGATCATTTGATTGGCTAATCCCTGACATCAAACACAACATTTTCCAAAGCCTTGGCAAAGGGAAGCTACCAAAAATTTTCCCACTGTACTTGTAAAATGCATCAGCAAATATATTACCTTTTTCTGTTTTATCCATTTTATTGAGTAAATTAGTTAATGCTTTTGACAGCTGTTCAAATGCTTGTTTTTTATCTACTTCATGCCCAGCCTCTTGTTCAGCCTATAAAATATAATATATTTATTAAACAACAAGTCTGAATATGGTTAAATATAGAGTTTATGTATATATATATTATTGTACACTAACCTCAATCATATTGATCCCTAAATATTCAAGTCATTTGCATCAAAATTTCAATGAAATCGTAAACAAGGGGTTGCCATGCAAGATACACCCACATTTTGCAAGAGATGGATAAAGAACAAGATAAAATATAAAATGCAACTTTTGGTACAATCAGGGGTCATAATCCAGGAAATTACAGTCATATCGAAAGGAAACCACCAAGATCTTTTGGAAGTTTCATCAAGATCAAGTGAAAATTGTGACCCTAACTCTAATGGGTCCACAACCTTGGTATTACATACTTTTACACTACTTGTGTACAAGTAGCAGTCATTTTGTAAAGCAGTTTCATCCCATTTTCACTAAATTCGAACATAACCATCATTAGGGTGATACGGTGATATATTTAACCGTTTAAATCAAATAAAATGTTTGACCTATGGCGGTTCCACAAGTTAAAAAAAAAGGTGATTTTTGTACAATCAGGGGCCATAATCCAGGAAGTTATGGTCCGGTATGAGCATATATCTAAAGGAACCAAGATCTTTGGATTATAAACATACATTTTAAGTTTCATCAAAAATGGATAGAAATTGTGACTTTTAGAGGATCCTCAACAGTGATGGGATTTCAAAACCCCATTCAAAATATGATCATAAATCCGAGAATATGCCATCAAAATAGACGCGTAAAATTTGTCACATATTCATTTCATAGATTCACATGTCTCGCGAGATTTTTACTTCTGTTTCAGTTATCGTACTATAACCGTCATCCCCGCAAACCTCAGCAGATTCAGGTACCCGACATCTAGTCTCGGCTGTATGACGAAGTCAGCCATTGGAACTACTTTCAAGTTGCCGGATTACCAATGGCATTGCCTATGACGACGTCGTTGAAGAATGTTTTTTCATACAAATATTTCAAAGTCTGAAGCTGTTTTTCTTTCAAGTTTATCAGATTTTCTTCAAAAAAGAACAACTTTGCTCTGAAAATTTTAAACACACTTTGAACGACGCAATTCTGATAACTTCTGTTTTAAAGCGGCAAGTTTCCTAATAAGTAAACCGGTGCCGCATCGCAATTGTATAGGAGTTGGTTCATATCATTTACCGTCATATAGCTGAAGCTAGATATAGAGTAACGGAATCTGCCGAGGTTTGCCGAGTGCTATAACCGTGTGCAATGTCTAGTATTTTTGGGATATGTGTGTGTGTGTGAAATAGCTTTATTTAACGCTCGCTTCCAACGAAGTGATATCGCAGACAAGTTATCTGATACATATTGATTTGGGGTGTTACGTACTATTAGGATATGTGACATATATGACTAATTTGTATGTGCTGTCCGCCGACATCAAGGAGATTAAAACATCCAATAATGGGGAAATCATGGGTCAATCATGTAGATTAAGTTTAAAATAAATTATAATCACTCTTATTGGATTGATACATATCCCGACAAAGGAGAAGCAATGATTTCTGTTCAGGATTGGATTGATGAATTGTCTGATAAAGGATTAAGGCAGATTAACTAGTTAATCAAGGTAGGTGTATAGGCGGTATAACACGATAATTACGTTGATCAATTAATTACCTAATCAATCCAGCGTATTATCAACGATCGGGTTGAGTGGTAGTTATACACTCGGTAAACTATATTTTACATATATTATGCAAGAGCTAAATCTGCCTATTGCAGGTCTTTCTTCAGGCCTGAAATGTTATATAAACTATTAATTAGACATTGATTAACGTATCCAGACCATAATCAACTCTCGATGTCAACGCTAGCCTGCGATAATTGTTGGATTATGATCTGATTTGCTGCATAACTTTCCTTCTCGATTTAACCATTAAATGGATAATCAAGACTATGATTTTTGTCGTACCGACTTTAGTAATGATGACCGAGGCTATGCGGAACTTTCGATTCATAGTGGCTCAATTTGAATGAAATTTTCAGCAAAATGCCTTTACATTATCTAGTTTTTAACTATTATAGTGAGAACTGCCAACTTGTTATCTAATCTCCCATAATGTATCTTTCATTTTGGAATTTTGAATATTATTCACCATGTCTTGATGTCCGATTGGGCGAAATCCCATCTCTGGTCCACAACCTTGGTATTACAGACTTTTACACTATTTGTGTACAAAGAGCGGCCATTTTGTCCGGCAGTTTCGGTTGGATTTTTATGAAACTCAAACTCAACCTTCATTGGGATGTAACATTATTGATTTTTCAAAGTTGCAGAGAATCTTTGTTTACAAACCGATTTTGACAAAACTTTCAGAATAAGCACCAAAACCAAGCACTTGAAATAAAACTTCTTACTAATGCTTGACTAGTATAGTATTACTAATAACACAAGGTTAATCACCCACCATATTGTTTTGAATCTTTGAAGATATTTCATCTGTTATCATCTCACAATACTCACTAGTTCTAACACTTTCCATCATTTTTTATTGCCAACGATACTTTATTTGATCATTATACACCTTTCAATGTAATAAAATTGGTCATTTTACAGCGTTATTAATTGCAAATCAAACTTGAAGCATTATCACTTGGCTATTTGTATCTTTGGTATACATCTAAATTAAACATTATCAGTATTAAAGGTACTGTACCATAATCTATCACATTAATTTTTTTTAAAATCTGCTCAGATGCTTTGTTTATAAACTGATATTGATAACATTTTTAGAATATACACCAAATGACTCAATTTATCATTTGGCATTGACCTTTTACCTGATTTCAAATTTTTTGTTTTTCTAAAAAATTCAATTTTATAATGTCACATTAAAAAAAATCTAGGTCAAATATCAAAACTCTAATCGCGCAGATCGATTGGAAATTGTCAATTGTTTCCAAAAATATGATGATATTGAAAATTGGATAAGAATTGTAGGATGAGAAAGATTTTTAAGATTGACTTACATTTTCAAAATGGTGGCACTTTCGGTGAATTATAACTTTATGAGATTACTCTAAAAAGTTGATAGACAATTCGTATTGACAAATATTTTTAAATAAGGCAAAATTAAAGAAGTTGAAAATCTGACTTCCTCTTCATAGGGGAGATAATGGGAAAATTTTTGTTGACATTTTTAGCTTAATCCACTCATTTGTAATGTATTCTGAAAGTTTCGAGTCGAAATCTTCAAAAAAAAAAACCCGTTATGCTCAGAATTTTCACTGTTTTCACTTTTGAGCTTAAAATTAGGCCATACGCATGCATCGTAGAGTCTACAATGTCCGAAACTAAAAGTTGAGAAATACAAACAGTTACAAATTGGTAATAACCCCATTCAAATTGATAATGTGCACAGTAAACAATTTTTTCTTCAGATTATAATTTTAGTATACAACGTATATAAGTCATAATATTAAAATTATAGCTATCATGTTACTTGAATTAAAATGACTGTGCTTAAAAACCTGTTCTAAGAATTTTCATATTTCCACTTACATCTTTACCAGGTAAGTGATTATGTTTAGTTGGAAAAGAAAAGTCAATGCTACAGCTAAAGTTGTTGCTGAGACAGATGCTAAATAGATTTCATTGTTTGTTGTAGCTTGCAACAAAAGAGTCTCTTTGTTCAATTTATGCAGTTTTATTTTCACTTTTAATTCTTTGAAAGAAAATTGCATATCTATAAGTCAAGAGCATAATACAAAAAAACAATTGGGTAAACCAAGTTTAAACATGATATACATAATCTGACAACTGATTGGGAAAGCCAATTTATGCAGTTTTATTTTCACTTTTAATTCTTTGAAAGAAAATTGCATATCTATAAGTCAAGAGCATAATACAAAAAAACAATTGGGTAAACCAAGTTTAAACATGATATACATAATCTGACAACTGATTGGGAAAGCCAAGTTTTAAATACGTAATAATTGCATAGAATGTGAATCTCAAGAAGGTCCTGGATAAAAATATTAATTTGTTAGTGCTAGAAATAAAGATCAACAACAGAACAAGTCAAAATGGTTGAGGAACAAGTAAGTCACTACAATATAATTCAGTAAAACATTTAATATTAAATACAGGTAATATTTTCATATTTGCAAGGGATTATTTAGGTAGTCTTCCCTCTTGTCTTACTCATTTCAATATCATAATGCTATTTTGAAAGTCGAAATCTTCCCTTTCTTTAAAGATACGTTGCTAGGCAACGAAACATACACCCACACAGGCTAAATCGTCCTCAACAAGAGTTGTCACATATTTTTACTTTTTTCGGTAATGAAACATTTATAATACATTAAAATCTGATTAAGAGTAACAACTCATTAAGTAATTATCAGAAAACCATTAGAATTTGTTTGGTTTTTATAAAGTTCTGCCCCATGCTAACGTTTAGTATACGAAACTTTTAACATCATGGATTTAGCTGTTCAAGTCATAAAAATTCATTGACAATCAATATACTTGTTTGTCTCAAGATCTTAAACTCTGTGTATCAATCTGAAGTCAATTGGATGATAACTTTAGCCCCTAGAGCGTCACAAGATTTTTCAAAGTAATCAAGGGCAATAACTCTGGCAGTAATTATCAGAAATCACTGAAAATCAATAGGCTTATTTGTCTCATCACCTTAAACACTGTGTATAAACTAAAACTCAATCGGAAATTAGCTTCAGGCTCTAGAGCATCCACAAGATTTTTTGAAGTGATCAAGGGTCATAACTCTGGCAGTAATTATCGAAAATTGCTGAAAATGAATAGACCTCTTCGTCTCATGACCTTAAACACTGTATATAAATTTATTTAAAGTCAATCGGATATTAACTTTAGCCTCTAGAGCGTCCACAAGATTTTTTGAAGTGATCAAGGGCCATAACTCTGTGTATAAATTTAACTTTAGCCCATTGAGCGTCCACAATTGCTTGTGGGCGCCAGACCGCTGGACAGACGGGAACGACGACAATATACGACCACATTTCAATGTGGGCGTATAAAAAGTAACTCAATCTACTATTCCTTCTTTTAAAGGAGAAGTCTCAGTTTTCACAATATTATCCATAAATCAAAACTTTTTATATTAATAATCTTATGCTAAATAAAATGCAAAGAAATTTCGGTTTGGAAAATGATCTCCAAAACTGTTTATAGGAGATACATAGCTCTTTTAGCACTTGTCTCCAATTTTCTGTAAGTCACAGCCCCCACCCCCCACCACTTAAACCATGATTTTTCAGATATAACGCGATTGCTAGTCAAAAACTGGATGCTGTTATTTCTATGAGAACATATCACAGAACTTCAGATAGTTGTTTTGGGACCTCAAAAAAGGATTTTAAGAGCCCTCCACACAGTTTTTTAAATGACTGAAAGATAAAGTACCGGGCAAAAGGAAGTTGACATATGTAAATCCAGTTTTATCTATATAATAATGTTGCAATAAGTTGAGATATCACAGAAAAGGGGGATTGGTTGGTCGAATGGTCAGCACATGCACGTTGTATCATAAAGTCTGTTCTTGAGTCAACTGGCATGGTTTCGATTCCCTGGTGTACGTGGCAAGAAGTAGGGTCGCCTGTCCAACCTCGTGGATTTTCTCCACGTCCTCTGGTTTCCCCCCACTGCTAAAGACCCCTTCGCGTAGGACCTAGCTTATGTCGAGTGGATCTTAAACCCCATTTCTCTCTCTTTTTATTAGACTCTCTCTCATATCCGAAAACATTTGACAAAATATACCCTTGTATACACATCACAGTCACCGAATGCAGGATATGCTGAATTTCCGCAGTCACAAAAAATCGTAAAACCAGGATTGTGGGTATTTTCTCAAGGTTATTCGGTATGAAAACATTACAGAGATGCCAAGATTAATATTGGAAAAACAAGGCAGGAGAGAGAGAGAGAGAAATGGGGTTTAACGTCCACTCAACACAAACTAGGTCATTTCGGGACTAACATATGGTTTAATTTTATTTCAATAATTCGCTTGCGCATAGGGGTCTTTAGCAGTGGGAGATAACCGGAGGACCCGGAGAAAACCCACGAGGTTGGACAGGCGACCCTACTCCTTGTAAACAAGGCAGGGTTATTGGTATGGTACAGATGGGACTTCTCAACGGCAAATTGCAATAACATTCCACAGCAGTCCAACGGCCATTAGCAATCTTTTCCAGCAATTTCAATAAACAGGCCGAACTCAAAACTGACCAAGATCCGGGTCACAACTCCAGCTGAAGACCGCTGTATCGGGACAATTCACCTCCAGAACAGGTTTGTAACTGTGACAGCAAAGGCAGCCACAGCATTGGGATACCCCATCAACAGACACACTGTCTCCTGATGGCTCCACATCGTTGGTACAAGAGCCTACAGACCATTTCTAGGAATGATCTTGAGACCTCAAAACTATCAGTGCAGGTTACAATGGGCAAGAATTGTACATCCTGGCAGCAGGATGATAGGCAATGTGTGCTCTTCACAGATGAAAGTAGCCTCAACCTGTTCAGAAATGATGGCCAGGTTTGTGTTTATCATCGTAGAGGGGAGAGACTGGCACCTAACTGCACTGAAGATGTTCAGCCTTATGCTAGTGGTCGCGTAATGATATGGACATGGACTTATGACCAGTAGAGAACAAGACTTGTTTTCATCCATGACAGACCAAAGATACTGAGATGAAGTTCTGCAACCTGTGGCAGTGCCATTCATGCAACAGCAACACAGAGTTACATTCTGCAGCATTATAATGCCCGACCACATACTGCTAGACTGGTTCGTGATTTATTTGAACAATGTTGACATCCACATATTACCTTGGCCAGTAAGTTCTCCTGACATGAACCTATTAGACCACCCCTGGGATCTTGATCGGCAATTGAGGCAACAGTCATATCTCTCGCAAACCGACATCAGCTTGAGCAAGATTGATTGCAAGAATGGCAAAGGATTCCAAATGATGTCATGAGACAGATGACGACATCCATGAGGAGATGCGTACGGCAGCCACACACACTATTAATGTTGTGTCTTGTCAAATGATCAGACTGCATATGGACTTATTCGAGGGTTTATCCTTGACACATGTATTTTTTATGGAATATTTACACAGAGTGTCCACTTTTTTTTGCCGGGTAGTTTATATTTATGATATTCTGTCATTTTGTGTAAATTGAATAATAAACTTCTGAAGTTATTTCAAACTTCTTTCCTTTTCAAGTAATTAATTAAATCCATTTGAAATAAGTTTGTTTTTCATTTTTGCAGAAAATTTTTTCCATTGGTTCAACAATAATCAAAATAACATACGACCGTGACCAAATTAGCAGAATAATTTGTGCTGTTCAAAATACTGACAACAGCGAAACAGATTTCTACTTTCTAAATTGTACAAATTTGTGGCAAATCGATCAAAACCAGCAACCTCCAAATACAGAGCTCAAAATTACTATATATGGTCTTAAAATAAATGAACCAAAAGTTATTTTAAGTAATACAATTATAATCAACAGTTCAGTACATGATATGAGATTAGAAAGTCACAGCGGACATGGCCAATCTCCAATCTCAGTAGCGGTAAGTATAATAACTCATTTATTAAAAATAATTAATTATGAGGGATACTTGTATTTTTTAAACTCCTTAAATTCACTCAAACTTAGCAAAGACTTAATAGATTTAAACATGCATGATGCAACACAGTTACAATCATGCATGATGTAACACAATAACAGTACAATCATGCATGAAGTAACACAGTAACAGTATAATCATGCATGATGTAACACAGTACAGTACAATCATGCATGATGTAACACAGTACAGTACAATCATGCATGATGTAACACACTAACAGTATAATCAGGCATGATGTAACACAGTACAGTACAATCATGCATTATGAAACATAGTACAGTACAAATATTACATTTTTTCTACTTTTTGTAGTCTGATGAATTGAAATTCAACGTTGATCAAAGAGTCGATGAAATGACCAATGAATCCAGTATTATATTTACATGTGAAGATGTGCCACTACCAACAAGTATTGAATTTAAATATCACTACATTCAGATAATACAAACAACAAGTACTACTAATCATGTATCAAGCTACAATGAATATGTTGAATTGACAACCACCGATAACAATGAAATACCATGTGTCAATCTACCATCTAGAGAGGCTGTTAAATACAAGATTTATAGAGTCTCTCAATCTGGTAATAGATATCATGTGACTAAAACTTCTGACGAATCAGAGTTTATTACTCGTAAGTATGAAACAATTATACCATTACAATCAAATGATTGTATTCAATTGCATCATAAGTCATAATTTATTGGGTGAGGAAGATAACAGAACACATATACAACTGTGGGGACTTCTTTGTTGATCCATAGAAATGAGAGAGAGAGAGAGAGAGAGAGAGAGAGAGAGAGAGATGGGATTTAACGTCCCCTTGACACAAACCAGGTCATTTCGGGTCTAACATATGGTTCAATTTTATTTCAATAATTCGCTTGCGCATAGGGGTTTTTAGCAGTGGGAGAAAACCGGAGGACATGGAGAAAACCCACAAGGTTGGACAGGCGACCCTACTCCTTGTCATGTACAACCCGGGAATTGAAACCATGCCACTTGACTCAATGACAGATCTTATGATCAAACGCACAGCCATCCAACCCCCCCACCCCATAGAAATGAAATGAAATGGAGTTTAACATTCTACAGTTCTGCTCGGACTGAGCTAATGACGACGGGCCTACACAATGCAGTGTGCTATATAGGAAATATTGCCCAGGCCTACTCTTATATTGAATTCCAGATGCCAAGGGATCATTTATGTGCATGCCAATGTATACATGAGAACTTGGTTTTTCGTCCCATCCGAACGACTAGACAGCTATCCTTGTCAGCCCCTCCGTCCTGCACCACTGACAAGGGAACCACGTCAGGAAATCTCGATGAACTTTCTCCGCCAATGCAGGATCGAACACCCGACCTCCAGGCCAGCGTCTTACCCACTTAGCAACCGTGGCTCCTTGATGATCTATAAACTACCAAATCAACAATCTTAAACATAGATTATGCAAGAGCTAAATCTGCCTATTGCAGGTCTTTCTTTAGGCCTGAAATGTTATCTAAATTATTAATTAGACATTAAATTATCCAGACCATAATCAACTCTCGATGTCATCACTAGCCTGCAATATTTATTGGATTACTGTCTGTTCCAGGTGATACTCCGACTCTGAATTTGCTTGCTATTTCTTCATTTTTTAATTAAAATGGCTAAAATTTTCATCCCTTAGAATAAATGACTCGACGTCCCATAAAATCCAGTATTCTCTTGAACATTTCACATATTTATAGACATTGTCACTTTCTCAAAACATAAACATTAAGACTACGCGTGCATTAAATGGAACACTTGCATTTCGCATTAGGGTAGACAGGTACTTTACAAATTTGGTGCATTTGGTTAGAAATGTCTAGTGAAGGAGAATTATATCCGTTTGTTTCACGACAATAATACTTATTAGGGTTTAGGCACAAAAGATTTGTTTCTGGTGTTGTAGTAGAAAAGAAAATAAACAGCAAACGAATCTTAGGAAAATATAATCCCTTGAATAATGGAATATTGTTATGTACAATTTCAAGATAGAAAATACACGATAATCAAGGAATGTGTCAATGCAAATCGGCATAACCCATGGATTTTGGGGTATGTCCTGTAGCCGCTTTGAAAATTTCATCACATTTCAATAGCGGGTTACAATTTCCATGTAGCTTATATCGACATCATAAAGTTACAACCCTCGGACGGAGGGCAATTAAATTGTCAAGTTAGTGGGACAAACAACCCTGGTCTGGGATCCAGTAAATATTTCTTTCAAAAGAGTTATATTCTACTGGACCGAAACAACCAACTACATATCCAATTAGGGCGAAACGACTTCAAGTCAACTCAGCACCCCTTGTCCACTTAGGTTCTTCCAGATAACTAGGCCAAACATGGCTGTTTTTAGTACCAAGATGTCAACAAACCACGATATTTCAACGGAGAAAAGCTGTATACCTTGGTCTGAACTAAGTTCTCACAAGACAGAAAGTAATGGGGTGACTATTCCAGGTATTTCACAAAGTTTTAGCCATTTTAATTAAAAATTGAGGAAATGGCAAGCAATTTTCGAGTCGTAGTATCACCTGGAACAGACAGCAGGATACTATTTGCTGCTCAACTTTCATTCTTGATTAAATCATGAAATGGATAATCTAGACTATATTTTTTATCGTACCGACTTTAGTATTGATGATCAAGGTTAGGCCGAAAATTCAATTGCTAAATTCTTGGTTCAGAAAGACCTTCAACAGGCAGATTTAGCTCCTGCCTAATCATAATTTATATATGACTCAATATTTATACTTCCAGATAATACAATGGTTGATGTGAACAACTTACATCGACTGGCGTTATTAGCCAACGAAGTGACATCCATGCCCGTTCCTTATCTATTTCGAAATAAACCTAGTACCCATCCTACCATAGAAGAAGCCAAAGAAACAGGAATCATGACTAAATATATAAAAGATAATAATGGAGACCAAGCTTCTTGTATAAACAAAAAAATTAATGGATTGTTCTTCAGTGCAACGGTTGATAGACGTATTCATGAACCACCTGTGAGAAGTCCTTTTGGTGATTATCGTATACTGGTTCCACCACAATACCTATTAAAATTCAATTCAATTCCAGCAAATATTTATTTTGCAGATTTTTACTGCAAGAAACAAGGAGGACGCCATCACATCACTTTGGTATTAACCAAACCTGGTAGCGCTGAAGATGTCTACTGTAAACCTAGACTTCTTAAACTTGATATTAATAATAATAAATTCTTGTATTATGATCGAATATGTGACCAGTATTGTACAGACTCATCCCCAAATGTTGAGGTATTGTACACAGAAAATATTGACCTCAATGAAATGAGATCAAAATTAGGTTTCCTAGAAAAAACTGTCAAAAGTACAGGACAAAGTAAACCAGAGGGGATTCCAAAAAATACTTCTTGCACCATTTGTAATCTCCCTAAAAATCCTTCCAGAATATAAAGTTTTTGGCCATTCTGAACAACTAGGATGTATTCCTGGCCAAATCCTCTGTTTATAATAGGTGATTAGAAAACACAAGATACAATCCAGAATATAAAGTTTTTAGCCATTCTGAACGACTAGGATGTATTCTTTGCCAAATCCTCTGTCTATAATAGGTGATTAGAGGGTGATATCCGATATCGGCCCTAGGGATGATATCAGATATCAACCTCTGGTGACGTCATGACAGGTTTACATCACTCTTAAATGAAAAGGAACCCAAATTCTTTTTCAACATTTTATTCACTTTTTTGTACAATGCTGTCAAACGATTCGGAAGACGAACGTTGCCAGGCCCATGTTACTTAGTTTCTTCATCTGACCATCAAGAATTTGTCTGAAACTCAAATTCTGGATTGTGTAGTATATCCGTAAATGTAAAACTATTCCCATGACTAAATACGGAATTCGGTGGGCAATATTCATCATTTCATTTAGCTTACTTCCGAGTAGAATCTAGATATAAAAAAAATAAGATATTATATCCTCAAATCTTCTGGCGCACACAGGATTTTTCGCTCACTATCATGTTTATTATTTCGCCACACTGACCAACTGTTAAAAAAGCTCACAGCCCACTGATTTCTGTGTAAGGTATTTATGGGCATGGCATTGTTGGCACATTCACTGACTTCTTGTCACTCGAAATTGAAAAGCATTTATCATTAAAATTTGTATCTCACAATCCGAAATATCCGAGTGCATTAAATCCTTGTTAAATATATTCTGCATATAATTCTGCACTTCGATTACGTTTAAATAATCCTTTGTCAGAATCTATGTTTTCTTTTTCAGCCATATTTTCTACAAACTGACTTGCGTGGATCAGTCCGTCGTCTGATTCGTTTGACAACATAGCACAAAATGAATGCCAGTTTGTGAATACGTGGTTACTCAAATGTAATGCACGTGCAACTTACAACTTGTTTTCTTAATTTTGTCATATCAGTCGTAGGCCGATATGGGCTAAAGCATTGTCTTATAGGATAGATTTAACATTGATGTTGGTGTGTAAGACAAATATTAACCTAATACCCTTGGTCGATATGTGAAATAACCCACAGCCTCCCGCCTAGGGTTATTTCACATATCAACCCTCGATTAGGGTAATATTTATCTCATAATCAACATTGTTCTGCAAATGATCAGAACTCATTGAAAATCAATTCGTCAAAATCAATCTGATTAAAACACAGACCCTATTTTGTTTTGTTTTTTATAGTTCAAAATTTCGCTTTACTTGTCTTTACTATTCTAGGATCTGGAAGAGTTGTTATATAATAGGCGTTTTATTGATGTGAGGAATTAGACAATGAAACAGTCTGTTACAGCGATTTCTTGGCGTTCTCTGCGCAGAACTGTGGGTAAACCCCTAGAAACTTCAAAGTTGATTGATTAATCAATATCTGACGTCATAGGGTCAAAAGCCGCTCGTTTGACCCCTGATGCAAACTCCCATTATAACTTGTCAGATCTTTATGTAGTGTAGGCCATCAAAAGTATAAAAAAACAAAACGAAATATATAGATCTATATTTTAATCAGAATGCGTCAAAATTGAAAATCGATTCTCTGTCTCCCTCTTGATCTTCCAAGAGGAATTGCAGAAAATGCACTGACAAAAGGGGACAGCAATAATATTAATAAACACATTCATATATGGGTAAATAAAAATAAATTCAACTAATTTTGTTTTGTTTAACACTGTACATTATATCTAAATAAAAATTGTATGTACAGGTAATTCCAATTATCCTTTTATATTGTAAATAAAAATAAATTCAACTAATTTTATTTTGTTTTAAATTGTACATTATATCTAAAAAAAAATTATATGTACAGGTAATTTCAATTATCCTTTTATATTGTAAATAAAAATAAATTCAACTAATTTTATTTTGTTTTAAATTGTACATTATATCTAAATAAAAATGTACAGGTAATTTCAATTATCCTTTTATATTGTAAATAAAAATAAATTCAACTAATAATGTTTTGTTTAAACTTGTACATTATATCTAAATAAAAAATTGTTTGTACCGGTAATTTCAATGGTTTAACCTCACTTTCCCCACATTTGATTGTTTTGATAAAGGATTAGGAGGTTACTAGACTGGGTGTAGGACTATAGTCTGTTCTAATTAATTAGTATCACTGGTGTAAACATCTCACTCTAATTATTGTTACTGGTGAACACTTCCCACTATCATTAGATTGGGCAAATTGGTGGTATCAGTTTACTAATAAATTTACATTGTGAGCTGTTTTGATGTAATAATTAATTTGAAATAAAAACAAATAAACTACTGATATATCAGTTGATATATATATACCTCCTCTGAATCACAAATGTTCATCTTCAATATACCCTCCAAAATGTCCTCTTCCCCACTCGGAATATGTCATATAAAATTTATGAAGCGATCTCAAATTTCATAGAAAAAAATCGGGAATCAACTGTTAAGTTGCGGAAAAGAGCACTAGTCATGGAAAGATAACTGGTTGTGTAGAACAGTTTGGTGAGAAGATGACCCGCCCTCTCTTCCCACGACAACGATTTTAAAACCATTTTTAAAAAACGTGTTTTAAAGTGATTTTTAGATATACAAGAACTTTTTATTATTTTAAATCTGTTTTAAAGTGACTTTTAGATATACAAGAACTTTTTATTATTCAGTGTTTTACCTAACTTCTTTAATTACTCATTCAGATGTAAATAAATTAATTAAATCAGCCTGTCCATAATATCGTGCTTTATGTATTGGACGTTAAATTTGTAATAAACAACAACAAATGTTCATTGCTAAAACTTTAAATGGCGAACACTTTAGATACATTGCTAATACTAAAGGTGGTCAGAATTTAGTGCTACTTATTTATTTAATTTATTTACTTATCTACTTACTTATTTATTTATTTATCTACTCATTTTAATATATGCACTTACTATGTATTACTTATTATAATATAATATATATATATTTATTATATATTATATATTTGTACTTATTATATTTGTATATTTTTAATTTGTATATTTTTAAATTTCTGGAAATGGTATAATATAAGAATCCATATTATATGTATTTTTTTTTAAATGTAATTTCGGTTTATTCCCACGAAGGCACAGTTATTGACCGTAACGGAATAAAGGAGGTCGTTTTCGACGACTTTGTGGGAATCCAGCTCCTAGGGATTAAAATGGATTAAAAATGTTAACAATGGTGTTATAGATTGTTATGATAAGAATTTACACTTTCATAATCCCCAATGTAACTAATTAACCAACATTTTAGCATCATTTTTGGCATAAGAAATAAAAACATAACTATCCTATAACAAAAATTAATGTAATTTCGACAAATAAAACACCTTGTCTAAATACTCGACTCGACTAAAGTCAATTACTCTTCCTCATGTTTTCCTTTTAATTCCTGGAGCTGGCTTTGGATTTGAGCATATTTATATCTCTTCCTTGGTGGTTCCTGTCCCCCAGCATACTGAACGATTCTAATCTCATTAATATTTTGTTCTTGTAAAAATTTGATCATTTCAAAAACATTCTTTTCCAACTAGCTTCTTGATCCTTGAATGCCATCCTTCCAGGGTGTTGCTGGTTGTGTGCTCCTCTGTGTCGTAGTGGTTTCACTGATGAGTTGCAAATTCACCCTCGAACCCTGCAAATCTCCGTACCACGTTTTGTATTTCTTCATTTTCTCTATATTACACTTGTAGACCTACATTCTGTGTCCGTCTCCAAATAAACTGGTTAAAATTAGTACATATTAACCACCTGAGCAAAGACATCGTCCTCCGCGACTTGTACATACAAAGCTGAATTCAAGTTGTGCGTTTGCTATTGTAGAATATTATCTGAATTTCAGATAGTGTAACAGGATTTTATACATCTTTAAAAATGGCACTGATTGAGTGAGCGAATAGGTGAACACTACTTGGATGATTTGATGCTATTCATCATTAGTTGCCAATTGGTGATTAAGATTCATATTGAATACAGTGCACTCTGTCACATGCGACATCGTACCGGATCGTTACAATATGTCGGATTACGCAGAGTGTCGGAATACCCAGTTTTTTCAAAACCCGGAAATATTGTAACTTCGAAAACCATAAGTATTATTATAATGTAGCTTCGAACATAGAACTTCGAATCACCAGAATGTTATTCCCTTTAAAAATGTTAGACCTTTCTGTACTTTCAAAATTTTATTACATTAATTTTTATTCCATTTAACATGCGTAGGCATTTTGAATAGGTTAAGTCTGTCGTTAATTTATCTTCTTCGCCGTCTTCAGTTGATTGACTCTTGTCTTTGCTATGACGTGTTCATTGATAATGGGAATGGGCATACTCGATTGAACGTTCCAGAATTGAATTCTCTCAATCCCCAAAATAGTGACAATCGACTGAAAATTGGTACTTCGGGCTACAACGCATGCGTCGACTGGATATATAAATATCTCATCCAACCATGCAGCCGAAACCTGTTCGTCGTGTTTAATTACGTCACAATTCTACTCACACCACCTCCGACCTTGGGACTGACAGAACTGTGACAGGACTGAATTCCGCGTCACTCGATTGCAATTCTGTCAATTCGGGACATTCCGGACTGTGACTCAAGCATCCCAGGTTGTCGTCACATGGTTCGAAGAGATCCGTAGGGTGACCAAACTTATAGGTTATTCAGGTTCAATCGGCATGCGCAACGAATGTTTCCAACAGGTGCTAGGAATATTATTATGACTGTGAATTTGGGGGAAAATTTGTGGATATTCTTGAGTATTTGTCACAACTGTCATACAAGAGATTAAAATTATTAAAGTAATCAACAAAGACCCACGGTAGTGAGTTTAAATCTCACAGATAATTGATTGGTGATTGCTTGTTAATCTTTTGTGGCTTCACACCCATGATCCATCCAGTTTTAATCTCACGGATAATTGATCGGTAAGTGTTTGCTTCACACCCACCGATTGAAGGCCGGATTATACGGTGTGGATTCAATGGAAATCGTATGACAGGACGGCTGATTAATGTCGTAATCCGGAACGTACAGAGGTCGAATTACCCAGAGATATTTTGGCTGAAGTAATAAGGAAATAAATTGGGACATGAAAATAGTGTCGGATGTAACAGAGTGCCGGAGTGATCAGAGTGCCGGAGTGATCAGAGGTCGGATATGACAGAGTGCACTGTACTTGGATAATTTGATGACTTTAATCATTAGTTGCCAATTGGTGAATAAAATTCAGAGTGAACATAAATTCATAAAATCTTTAACATGTTTCTCTTCAAATGAAGCTGACAAGTCGATATATCTGCGCCTTCATGGGAAGGATTACTTTTGGTCACGCTCTGTAACTGCGCCTTCGTGGGAATTACACCCACCATAATTGTTTTCACTAATATTATTTAAATCATTTTGTTGAAGTGTCCCAAACTTGTTACAGTTTATACTTTAAACCCCCTTTGTTGACCGATCAGATCAAAGTCTCAACCAATCAGATCGAACTACATCTCAATTAGAACAAGCCAACAGTGAGGCTGATGTCCCCCGCCAAAATCCCAAAATAAATAGATGACTCTTATTAATTAATCGCACATTTATTTTTTTCAAAAGTATCGAGCAATCAAGCAATCAAACTATACACTAAGTTTAATCACTCTCTATCAGATAGAATCAAAGTTACCTCTGTTTAGCTTTGGCTCGAAATGTTAATCATTGAACTCACCTAATGAACATCTACATAGATGTTTAAACATTCTACCTCAATTAAAAGCAGAGTTGTTATGTTCCAAAGTCTTGACCAATCAAATTGCTTAACGATCCTTAGCCTCAGCAGAAAATTCCCATCATCAAACTTAGTCAAGGTAATGATATAATGAATCTATACTCAGAGCTTCATCACTCTCACCTAATTAAAACCAAAGTTATTGACCCCAAAGCATCAACCAATCAGATTGTCTATTTCTGCTTACTGTAAGCAGACGATGTTTATCATCGAACTCCATCAAGGCATTCACCTAATGAACACCTACACCAAGTTTGAACTTCTACCTCAACTAGAGAGATAGATAGACAGAAAGAAATGGGGTTTAACATCCACTCGACACAACTTAGGTAATTTTGGGACCAACATATGGTTCAATTTTATTGCACGTAGGGGTCTTTAGCAGTAGGAGGAAACCGGAGGACCCGGAGAAAACCCACAAAGTTGGACAGGCAACCCTAATCCTTGTCACGTACAACCGGGGATTCGAAACCACGCCAGTTGACTCAATGACAGACTTTATGATACAGCACGCACCTGCTAACCATTCAGCCATCCAACCCCCCACCTCAACTAGAAGGTGAGTTATTGTGTTTCAAAGTCTCAACCAATCAAATTGCTTATCGCTCTGCTTACCCTAAGCAGAAAATGATTATTATGGAACTTAGTCAATGTATTGATGTGATTAAACCATACCCCAAGTGTCATCACTCTCACTTAATAAGAACTAAAGTTATCGTGGCCCAAAGCATCAACCAATCAAATTGCTTATCGCTCTGCTTACCCAGAGTCAAAAATGCTCATTATCGAACTAAGTCAAGGTATCGATGTGATGAAACTATACACCAATTTCCATCACTCTCACTTACATGTAATTAGAACTACTAAAGTTATCGTGTCCCAAAGCATCAACCAATCAAATTGCTTATCTCTGCTTACCCTAAAAAGACAATTCTCATCTTCGAACTCCATCAAGGCATCGACCAAATAAACATCTACACCAAGTTTGAGCATCCTACCCCAATTAGGAGAATTATTGTGTTCCAAAGTCTCGACCAATCAAACTACTTATCGCTCTGCTTACCCTGAGCAGAAAATGTTCATTTTCAAACTTAGTCAAGGTATTGATGTGATGAAGCTATACACCAAGTTCCATCACTCTCACTTAATTATATCCAAAGTTATTGTGTCCCAAATCATCAACCAGTCAAATTGCTTATCTCTGCTTACCCTAAACAGACAATTCTCATCTTCAAACTCCATCAAGGCATTGACCTAATAAACACCTACACCAAGTTTGGACATTCCAGCTCAATTAGAACGAGAGTTATTGTGTCCCAAAATCTGTTAAGGACAGACAGACAGATGTCCGGACGACAAAATACGTCCACATGAAAATGTGGGTGTATGATTGTGGTTAAAACATTATCTTACCTACTTTTGTTTTAAAGATGGGTTCCCGTGTACAAACTGGGTGATTTAATGGTATATATGGACCAAAAACATATTCAAACTAATTAATTTGTCATAATTATGCTTCAAATCCTTCTCAAACATTGTAATTGCGAAGGAATGCCCTGCTATTAAAATTCGATCAAACCAGGTCATGTTTACGTCACGTCTTGGAAGTCAGAGGAGAAATCATTGCATACATAAGACGATGTTGTCTTTAATCGTTTACTATTTATTACAAATATTGAATCCTAATTAAATTCTCGGATTATCCACTACCCGCGTCTTTTTCCGTCATTTTTATCTCAGAAAGTATTGTACGTCTAACTCTTCATAAAGTTTATGAACTTGTACATCAAGCGCTCAATGTTCGCTTGTGACCTTTGACATCGTGCGTGCAGAAGGTCATAATCTTCAGGCTGTTGATTAGAGGAACCCTTACATTTTTGTCCTATATATGCTCCATGAGTGTTTTTCGGGGAATCCAGTATTTTTCTAGTAAGATTGGATATCTCTACTTTCCATATATACCAAAATTGCCATACTTTTATTGGAAATAACCACCCGATAAATACTTTTCTGGGAACCCATCTTTAATCCTACACTTTTAATAAATACATAATAAAATCAAAAAAAATTATTTGGTTGGCAATAGCAACTGCCAAAGATTCCTTCCTTTATATATAGAGAGAAATGGGGTTTAACGTCCACTCGACACAAACTAGGTCATTTTAAGACTACCATATGGTTCAAATCTATTTCAATAATTCGCTTGCATGTATGGGGTAACCATTCAGCCACCCACCCATCCTCCTTGTGGCACCGTAGAAGATCGAAGAGACTTTTGATACTGCACATACAAAGTTTTCACCCAGTTTCTTGCGGCTTTTTCTGCGAGCTACTAAACCCTACGACCTGTGTTTTCATGTCCCGCGGTTGTGAGCTAGGTTTTAGGCTTAAAGTAGCTAAGTCTCTAACTCAATATCATCCAAAATCTTCAACATTGAAAACACGATTTATTTGTCAAATTAAATCAACATTCATGTTGTGATCTTACCGGAAAAAGATGGGCTTTTGATATCCAATATTTAAGACAAAATAAACATTTTACCATTGGTACATGAATCGTGTACCATAATGCGCTTCAGCCCCAGTTGTATCAAGAGACTCGAGGGACGAGGCTAGACACGATGCATCAAATCAAACCGCGTATGTAGACTGGAATAACCAGACGCTAGAAATTTGCACTCGCTTGAGACTGCTGGCTTATTTCGCCGAACATAACTGATTTGAAATTGGAGTAAAAACGGAAACCATTGAATGTAAATCAGTTTATATACCGTATTTTTCGGTGTATAAGGCGCATGCGTAGATAAGGCGCAGGGCGACTTTGGCAGAGGTGTTTCAGGAAAAAAAAAATATGCGTGGCTTAGGCGCACCCTTTCCCAGCGCGTGTGAAACTCGTGCCATAACATATGTGACTCAAATCCACCTGCGATCTCCAGTAACTAGGTCAAACTCTATTGTTTACAGTCATAATAATTACCGATATTTAGCCGTATCAAGCTTTATATAATTATATTTCTTTATGAAATAAATTGCTTTTGTTACATTTGTTTATATTAATTATAACACGCAATTGCATTATTGCATAACTTTCAGCTGTAATTCTGTTGCTCGTACGGTAGTGAAATTGTCATTCAAGTCCCGCCCACAACAAACATGGCCGTCTATTACATCGTGTTAAATTCGTAAGTAATTGTCTGTGATAAATGAATCGGTTTTGATGATAAACAAATTAAATAATACCTGTAGAAATAATATATCATGATCAGCTACTCACAACTTAAATCCTGACTACCGGTAAAAGAGAAACAACAATTCCAGTTTACTCCAAGTTATGCAAACAACTGACAAACGATAGCGTCTGTTGCCCCGCCCACTCCACGCGTCATGACAATACCCAGATTGTAGCCATTTAGATCTATCAGTAAAATAATACAATAGCATTTTTAATACCAATCAAAAAAACAATGATTTTGTCAACTACAAACAACTTCATAAAGAAAACGGTAACAACTCACTGGTAGATAATTAACTATACCGGTAAAATAATACAATAGCATTTTTAATACCAATCAAAGAAACAATGATTTTGTCAACTACAAACGACTTCATAAAGAAAACGATAACAACTCACTGGTAGATAATTAACTATACCGGTAAATTATAACAATGGGCCAATCACTGAATCCATGTTGAATGAAAACCGTCGGTAACTTAAAACGGTTACTAAAAGACAGTCTTGCTCAAAGAAAACACCCCGATGTATATAAAACACCAGTGAACATTCCATCATTCTTAAAAATTATTTATTCAGAATGGCTACGAGACGAACCGCTTATACCGCTAAGGAGAAGTTGAGGGTAATTAGTTACGCTGAAGCACACGGTAATAGGGCCGCGGGTCGTGAATTTAGTTTGGGGGAGTCAAACGTGAGACGTTGGAGGGCGATGAAGGGGAAACTTACCGACATGAAACCTAGTAAAGAAGCGAATAGGTGGAGCGCCGCACGTTATCCTCAAATTGAGAGAGAATTGGTATTCTGTCAGTTTAACTGTAATCCCGCCCATTAACGCTGTCATTGTAACAGACAATACCCATAGCCTATGGTATAATGAGCGTGTGCTCAATGGAAATTACCCTTCTAATAGCCAATGAAAACTCTTGTCTGTCGGAAGCCCCGCCTTTTCGTCAACTTGACTGATATCACCGTTGACGACACACTGTTTGGATTGCCGACAGTGGCTAACTGTACCGGTAAACGGATTAGCAGAAATATATGTCATCAAATACGCAGGAATAATAGAAATATTAACGATAATTTTGCAGATATTGTTAGCACTGTCGTTTATGACTAACGGTATACGGAAAAGCCGGAATAATAGAAATATGACTAACGGTATACGGAAAAGCCGATACCGTATCTTAAATGGCCGCCATATTTATTGCACGAAAAATGACGACATCGGAATGTCGGAATAGCAGGAAAATATGTCATCTAATTATTTACGATATCTTTGCAGATATTTTAATAACACTAAACCGCTATTGACCCATATTGTTGCCACTGTCGTCTATGACTAACGGTATACGGGATATCGGTATGGGAAATGGCCGCCATCTTTATTGCTGTTGTCCATATGATCAACTTCAGACCTCGATGTTGACACACAGAAAAGCCAAGATTTGCTTAATACTATGTATTAGGCGCACCCCTTCTAGAAAATAAAATACCTGGTAAAAACAGTGCGCCTTATACACTGAAAAATACGGTACATTCATATTACAGTATTATATGCGTTGCGACCCACTTTTGTCAATTTCTAGGT
Source organism: Patella vulgata (assembly GCF_932274485.2). NCBI lineage: Eukaryota > Metazoa > Mollusca > Gastropoda > Patellidae > Patella > Patella vulgata. The sequence goes on from NC_065883.2 coordinate 12,702,830, forward strand.
CCCAAATGTTAGCGATTTAGCTCCCTTAAGAGAGAGAGAGAGAGAGAGAGAGGAGAGAGAGAGAGATGGGGTTTAATGTCCACTAAACACAAACTATATCTTTTTGGGACTAACATATTCATTCGCCCTCCCCCCCTCCCCTGCCGACACAAACTAGGTCATTTTGAGACTAACATATGGTTCAATTTTTATTTTAATAATTAGCTTGCGCATAGGTGTCTTTAGCAGTGGGAGGAAACCGGAGGACCCAGAGAAAATCCCCGATGTTGGACAGGCAATCCTACTCCTTGTCACATACAACCAGGGAATCGCGAAATCAGTTGACTCAATGAAAGGCCTACGATACAGCGCGCACATGCCATCCAACCCCCTGCTAGGCTTTAGACTCTGACTACTGCAGCACCTCATAGAATATAAAAAAAAATCTAAACAAACCTCATTATCAAAAGGAATTAAGATTTCAGGCTTTCTAAACATAGCTTTTGAATTTCATCCAAATTGGTGAAAAATTGTGACCTCTCTAGAGTGTCCACAAGCTAAAAACGAGGTATTTCTTACAATCAGGGGCCATAATCCATGTAGTTATTGTCCGATACATGTCAATCTCGAAAAGAACGGAGATCTTTGGGAGATAAACCAATATTTAAAGTTTAGTCAAAATTGGGTGAAAATTATAAACTCTTGAGTGTCTACAAATAATTACGGACGGACATCGTGAAGTTTATCCATGTAGACAAAAGACCTACGATATCAATTCGAGAGTAAACTATTACATACTAAAATGACTTATTTTCACTCTAGAAACACAAAACCCATATTTTGGATAACATTTAAACTAGTTTCTGATATTAAAGGTCCTGTGACATAGTCTCACATTAATGATTTTTTAAAGTTGCACAGACTCTTTGTTTACAAACCAATTTTGACAAATCTTTAAAAATAAGCACTAACCAATTAGCATCACCATTTTACCCGATATTAAAGTTTTACACTTTTTTTTAAAAAAAAATATCAATTTTATGACGTCACTTTAAAAAAAAAACCTATGTCAAATATAAAAATTCTAATTGCTCTGATCGACTGCGAATTGTGAATGGTTTCCCAAAATATAACGATATTGAAACTAGAGGCTACAATGTCCAAGAATAAAAGTTGAGAAATACAAACAGCTACAAATTGGTGATAACCCCAATCAAATTGATAATGTACATAGTAAACAATTTTTTCTTCAGATTATAGGTTTGATATACAATATGTATAAGTCATAATATTATAATTATAGCTATCATGTTACTTGAATTAAAATGACTGTGCTTAAAGTTACAATTTCATATTTTCTAAGAAAGTCAAAACATAATTATTTCTATATCTTTTGCTCAATAGGTTGTCAACTCACTATTACACGATCATAGGTGTCATTCTCACACTTAAAACTCATTTACACCAGAAATAATAACACAATTACCTCCCTTTTTTTCTATTCTCCACCATGGAGTAGTTATCTTCAAACGTTGGAATTTGAAGATGAAAATGATATTTTTGCCAATTTCTCAACTGGCAATGAATTATAGGATTAATAGGATATTCTTTAACAAGGTAGGACAGTTTATAGATACCATCTATTTTAAGGCTTTATTTTAATAAATTTTAAAAATATAACTTAAAAATATGAAATTGCAACTTTAAAAACCTGTTCTAAGAATTTTCATTTTCCCACTTACATGTTTATCATCTTTACCAGGTAAATGTTTATGTTCAATTGGAAAAGAAAAGTCAATGCTACAGCTAAAGTTGTTGCTGAGACAGATGCCATGCATGAGGCAGGGTATGCTTACACTGTATTGTGCACAGAACACCTAATGATGCTAAATAGATTTCATTGTTTGTTGTAGCTTGCAACAAAAGAGTCTCTTTGTTCAATTTATGCAGTTTTACTTTCACTTTTAATTCGTTGAAAGAAAATTGCATATCTATAAGTCAAGAGCATAATACAAAAAAACAATTGGGTAAACCAAGTTTAAACATGATATACATAATCTGACAACTGATTGGGAAAGCCAAGTTTTAAATACGTAATAATTGCATAGAATGTGAATCTCAAGAAGGTCCTGGATAAAAATATTAATTTGTTAGTGCTAGAAATAAAGATCAACAACAGAACAAGTCAAAATGGTTGAGGAACAAGTAAGTCACTACAATATAATTCAGTAAAACATTTAATATTAAATACAGGTAATATTTTCATATTTGCAAGGGATTATTTAGGTAGTCTTCTCTCTTGTCTTACTCATTTCCATATCATAATGCTATTTTGAAAGTCGAAATCTTTCCTTTCTTTAAAGATACGTTGCTAGGCAACGAAACATACACCCACACAGGCTAAATCGTCCTCAACAAGAGTTGTCACATATTTTTACTTTTTTCGGTAATGAAACATTTATAATACATTAAAATCTGATTAAGAGTAACAACTCATTAAGTAATTATCAGAAAACCATTAGAATTTGTTTGGTTTTTATAAAGTTCTGCCCCATGCTAACGTTTAGTATACGAAACTTTTAACATCATGGATTTAGCTGTTCAAGTCATAAAAATTCATTGAAAATGAATATACTTGTTTGTCTCAAGATCTTAAACTCTGTGTATCAATCTGAAGTCAATTGGATGATAACTTTAGCCCCTAGAGCGTCACAAGATTTTTCAAAGTAATCAAGGGCAATAACTCTGGCAGTAATTATCAGAAATCACTGAAAATCAATAGGCTTATTTGTCTCATCACCTTAAACACTGTGTATAAACTAAAACTCAATCGGAAATTAGCTTTAGCCTCTAGAGCATCCACAAGATTTTTTGAAGTGATCAAGGGTCATAACTCTGGCAGTAATTATCGAAAATTGCTGAAAATGAATAGACCTCTTCGTCTCATGACCTTAAACACTGTATATAAATTTATTTAAAGTCAATCGGATATTAACTTTAGCCTCTAGAGCGTCCACAAGATTTTTTGAAGTGATCAAGGGCCATATACGACCACATTTCAATGTGGTCGTATAAAAAGTAACTCAATCTACTATTCCTTCTTTTAAAGGAGAAGTCTCAGTTTTCACAATATTATCCATAAATCAAAACTTTTTATATTAATAATCTTATGCTAAATAAAATGCAAAGAAATTTCGGTTTGGAAAATGATCTCCAAAACTGTTTATAGGAGATACATAGCTCTTTTAGCACTCGTCTCCAATTTTCTGTAAGTCACAGCCCCACCCCCCACCACTTAAACCATGATTTTTCAGATATAACGCGATTGCTAGTCAAAAACTGGATGCTGTTATTTCTATGAGAACATATCACAGAACTTCAGATAGTTGTTTTGGGACCTCAAAAAAGGATTTTAAGAGCCCTCCACACAGTTTTTTAAATGACTGAAAGATAAAGTACCGGGCAAAAGGAAGTTGACATATGTAAATCCAGTTTTATCTATATAATAATGTTGCAATAAGTTGAGATATCACAGAAAAGGGGGATTGGTTGGTCGAATGGTCAGCACATGCACGTTGTATCATAAAGTCTGTTCTTGAGTCAACTGGCATGGTTTCGATTCCCTGGTGTACGTGGCAAGAAGTAGGGTCGCCTGTCCAACCTCGTGGATTTTCTCCACGTCCTCTGGTTTCCCCCCACTGCTAAAGACCCCTTCGCGTAGGACCTAGCTTATGTCGAGTGGATCTTAAACCCCATTTCTCTCTCTTTTTATTAGACTCTCTCTCATATCCGAAAACATTTGACAAAATATACCCTTGTATACACATCACAGTCACCGAATGCAGGATATGCTGAATTTCCGCAGTCACAAAAAATCGTAAAACCAGGATTGTGGGTATTTTCTCAAGGTTATTCGGTATGAAAACAGAGATGCAAAGATTAATATTGGAAAAACAAGGCAGAAGAGAGAGAGAGAGAAATGGGGTTTAACGTCCACTCAACACAAACTAGGTCATTTCGGGACTAACATATGGTTTAATTTTATTTCAATAATTCGCTTGCGCATAGGGGTCTTTAGCAGTGGGAGATAACCGGAGGACCCGGAGAAAACCCACGAGGTTGGACAGGCGACCCTACTCCTTGTAAACAAGGCAGGGTTATTGGTATGGTACAGATGGGACTTCTTAACGGCAAATTGCAATAACATTCCACAGCAGTCCAACGGCCATTAGCAATCTTTTCCAGCAATTTCAATAAACAGGCCGAACTCCAGCTGAAGACCGCTGTGTCGGGACAATTCACCTCCAGAACAGGTTTGTAACTGTGACAGCAAAGGCAGCCACAGCATTGGGATACCCCATAAACAGACACACTGTCTCCTGATGGCTCCACATCGTTGGTACAAGAGAGCCTACAGACCATTTCGAGGAATGATCTTGAGACCTCAAAACTATCAGTGCAGGTTACAATGGGCAAGAATTGTACATCCTGGCAGCAGGATGATAGGCAATGTGTGCTCTTCACAGATGAAAGTAGCCTCAACCTGTTCAGAATTGATGGCCAGGTTTGTGTTTATCACCGTAGAGGGGAGAGACTGGCACCTAACTGCACTGAAGATGTTCAGCCTTATGCTGGTGGTCGCGTAATGATATGGACAGGGACTTATGACCAGCAGAGAACAAGACTTGTTTTCATCCATGACAGACCAAAGATACTGAGATGAAGTTCTGCAACCTGTGGCAGTGCCATTCATGCAACAGCAACACAGAGTTACCATTCTGCAGCATTATAATGCCCGACCACATACTGCTAGACTGGTTCGTGATTTATTTGAACAATGTTGACATCCACATATTACCTTGGCCAGTAAGTTCTCCTGACATGAACCTAATAGACCACCCCTGGGATCTTGATCGGCAATTGAGGCAACAGTCATATCTCTTGCAAACCGACATCAGCTTGAGCAAGATTGATTGCAAGAATGGCAAAGGATTCCCAATGATGTCATGAGACAGATGGTACAGATGGGACTTCTCAACGGCAAATTGCAATAACATTCCACAGCAGTCCAACGGCCATTAGCAATCTTTTCCAGCAATTTCAATAAACAGGCCGAACTCAAAACTGACCAAGATCCGGGTCACAACTCCAGCTGAAGACCGCTGTATCGGGACAATTCACCTCCAGAACAGGTTTGTAACTGTGACAGCAAAGGCAGCCACAGCATTGGGATACCCCATCAACAGACACACTGTCTCCTGATGGCTCCACATCGTTGGTACAAGAGCCTACAGACCATTTCTAGGAATGATCTTGAGACCTCAAAACTATCAGTGCAGGTTACAATGGGCAAGAATTGTACATCCTGGCAGCAGGATGATAGGCAATGTGTGCTCTTCACAGATGAAAGTAGCCTCAACCTGTTCAGAATTGATGGCCAGGTTTGTGTTTATCACCGTAGAGGGGAGAGACTGGCACCTAACTGCACTGAAGATGTTCAGCCTTATGCTGGTGGTCGCGTAATGATATGGACAGGGACTTATGACCAGCAGAGAACAAGACTTGTTTTCATCCATGACAGACCAAAGATACTGAGATGAAGTTCTGCAACCTGTGGCAGTGCCATTCATGCAACAGCAACACAGAGTTACCATTCTGCAGCATTATAATGCCCGACCACATACTGCTAGACTGGTTCGTGATTTATTTGAACAATGTTGACATCCACATATTACCTTGGCCAGTAAGTTCTCCTGACATGAACCTAATAGACCACCCCTGGGATCTTGATCGGCAATTGAGGCAACAGTCATATCTCTTGCAAACCGACATCAGCTTGAGCAAGATTGATTGCAAGAATGGCAAAGGATTCCCAATGATGTCATGAGACAGATGACGACATCCATGAGGAGATGCGTACGGCAGCCATGCACACTATTAATGTTGTGTCTTGTCAAATGATCAGACTGCATATGGACTTATTCGAGGGTTTCTCCTTTTTATGGAATATTTACACAGAGTGTCCACTTTCTTTTGCCGGGTAGTTTATATTTATGATATTCTGTCATTTTGTGTAAATTGAATAATAAACTTCTGAAGTTATTTCAAACTTCTTTCCTTTTCAAGTAATTAATTAAATCCATTTGAAATAAGTTTGTTTTTCATTTTTGCAGAAAAATTTTTCCATTGGTTCAACAATAATCAAAATAACATACGACCGTGACCAAATTAGCAGAATAATTTGTGCTGTTCAAAATACTGACAACAACGAAACAAATTTCTACTTTCTAAATTGTACAAATTTGTGGCAAATCGATCAAAACCAGCATCCTCCAAATACAGAGCTCAAAATTACTATATATGGTCTTAAAATAAATGAACCCAAAGTTATTTTAAGTAATACAATTATTATCAACAGTTCAGTACATGATATGAGATTAGAAAGTCACAGCGGACATGGCCAATCTCCAATCTCAGTAGCGGTAAGTATAATAACTCATTTATTAAAAATAATTAATTATGAGGGATACCTGTATTTTTTAAACTCCTTAAAATCACTCAAACTTAGCAAAGACTTAATAGATTTAAACATGCATGATGCAACACAGTTACAATCATGCATGATGTAACACAATAACAGTACAATCATGCATGAAGTAACACAGTAACAGTATAATCATGCATGATGTAACACACTAACAGTATAATCATGCATGATGTAACACAGTACAGTACAATCATGCATGATGTAACACTGTACAGTACAATCATGCATGATGTAACACACTAACAGTATAATCATGCATGATGTAACACAGTACAGTACAATCATGCATTATGAAACATAGTACAGTACAAATATTACATTTTTTCTACTTTTTGTAGTCTGATGAATTGAAATTCAACGTTGATCAAAGAGTCGATGAAATGACCAATGAATCCAGTATTATATTTAAATGTGAAGATGTGCCACTACCAACAAGTATTGAATTTAAATATCACTACATACAGATAATACAAACAACAAGTACAACTAATCATGTATCAAGCTACAACGAATATGTTGAATTGACAACCACCGATAACAATGAAATACCATGTGTCAATCTACCATCTAGAGAGGCTGTTAAATACAAGATTTATAGAGTCTCTCAATCTGGTAATAGATATCATGTGACTAAAACTTCTGACCAATCAGAGTTTATTACTCGTAAGTATGAAACAATTATACCATTACAATCAAATGATTGTATTCAATTGCATCATAAGTCATAAGTCATAATTTATTGGGTGAGGAAGATAACAGAACACATATACAACTGTGGGGACTTCTTTGTTGATCCATAGAAATGAGAGAGAGAGAGAGAGAGAGAGAGAGAGAGAGAGAGAGAAAAATGGGATTTAACGTCCCCTTGACACAAACCAGGTCATTTCGGGTCTAACATATGGTTCAATTTTATTTCAAAAATTCGCTTGCGCATAGGGGTTTTTAGCAGTGGGAGAAAACCGGAGGACATGGAGAAAACCCACAAGGTTGGACAAGCGACCCTACTCCTTGTCATGTACAACCCGGGAATCGAAACCACACCAGTTGACTCAATGACAGATCTTATGATCAAACGCACAGTCCCCCCCCCCTCCTATAAAAATGAAATGAAATGAATTAGGGTTTAACATTCTACAGTTCTGCTCGGACGGGCCTACACAATGCAGTGTGCTATAAGGGAAATATTGCCCAGGCCTACTCTTATATCGAATTCCAGGTGCCAAGGGATCATTTACGTGCATGCCAATGTTTACATGAGAACTTGGTTTTTCGTCCCATCCGAACGACTAGACAGCTTATCCTTGTCAGCACCCTCCGTCCTGCACCACTGACAAGGAAACCACGTCAGAAAATCTCGATGAACTTTCTCCGCCAATGCAGTGTCGAACACCCGACCTCCAGGCCAGCGTCTTACCCACTTAGCCACCGTTGCTCCTTGATGATCTACAAACTAAACTTGATTACCAAATCAACAATCTTAAACATACATTATGCAAGAGCTAAATCTGCCTATTGCAGGTCTTTCTTTAGGCCCGAAATGTTTTCTAAATTATTAATTAGACATTAAATTATCCAGACAATAATCAACTCTCGATGTCATCACTGGCCTGCAATATTTACTGGATTATGATACTATTTGCCGCTCAACTATCATTCTTGATTAAATCATGAAATGGATAATCTAGACTATATTTTTTATCGTATCGACTTTAGTACTGATGATCAAGGTTAGGCCGAAAATTCAATTGCTAAATTCTCGGTTCAGAAAGACCTTCAACAGGCAGACTTAGCTCCTGCCTAATCATTATTTATATATGACTCAATATTTATACTTTCAGATAATACAATGGATGATGTGAACAACTTACATCAAATGGCGTTATTAGCCAACGAAGTGACATCCATGCCCGTTCCTTATCTATTTCGAAATAAACCTAGTACCCATCCTACCATAGAAGAAGCCAAAGAAACAGGAATTATGACTAAATATATAAAAGATAATAATGGAGACCAAGCTTCTAGTATAAACGAGAAAATTAACGGATTATTTTTCAGTGCAACGGCTGATAGACGTACTCATAATCCACCTGTGAGAAGTCCTTTTGGTAATTATCGCATACTGGTTCCACCACAATACCTATTAAAATTCAATTCAATTCCAGCAAATATTTATTTTGCAGATTTTTACTGCAAGAAACAAGGAGGACGCCATTACATCACTTTGGTATTAACCAAACCTGGTAGCGCTGAAGATGTCTACTGTAAACCTAGACTTCGTAAACTTGATATTAATGATAATAAATTCTTGTATCATGATCGAATACATGACCAGTATCGTACAGACTCATCCCCAAATGTTGAGGTATTGTACACAGAAAATATTGACCTCAATGAAATGAGATCAAAATTAGGTTTCCTAGAAAAAACTGTCAAAAGTAAAGGACAAAGTAAACCAGAGGGGATTCCAAAAAATACTTCTTGCACCATTTGTAATCTCCCTAAAAATCCTTCCAGAATATAAAGTTTTTGGCCATTCTGAACAACTAGGATGTATTCCTGGCCAAATCCTCTGTTTATAATAGGTGATTAGAAAACACAAGATACAATCCAGAATATAAAGTTTTTAGCCATTCTGAACGACTAGGATGTATTCTTTGCCAAATCCTCTGTCTATAATAGGTGATTAGAGGGTGATATCCGATATCGGCCCTAGGGATGATATCAGATATCAACCTCTGGTGACGTCATGACAGGTTTACATCACTCTTAAATGAAAAGGAACCCAAATTCTTTTTCAACATTTTATTCACTTTTTTGTACAATGTTGTCAAACGATTCGGAAGACGAACGTTGCCAGGCCCATGTTACTTAGTTTCTTCATCTGACCATCAAGAATTTGTCTGAAACTCAAATTCTGGATTGTGTAGTATATCCGTAAATGTGAAACTATTCCCATGACTAAATACGGAATTCGGTGGGCAATATTCATCATTTCATTTAGCTTACTTCCGAGTAGAATCTAGATATAAAAAAAATAAGATCTTATATCCTCAAATCTTCTGGCGCACACAGGATTTTTCGCTCACTATCATGTTTATTATTTCGCCACACTGACCAACTGTTAAAAAAGCTCACAGCCCACTGATTTCTGTGTAAGGTATTTATGGGCATGGCATTGTTGGCACATTCACTGACTTCTTGTCACTCGAAATTGAAAAGCGTTTATCATTAAAATTTGTATCTCACAATCCGAAATATCCGAGTGCATTAAATCCTTGTTAAATATATTCTGCATATAATTCTGCACTTCGACTAGATTTAAATAATCCTTTGTCAGAATCTATGTTTTCTTTTTCAGCCATATTTTCTACAAACTGACTTGCGCGGATCAGTTCGTCGTCTGATTCGTTTGACAACATAGCACAAAATGAATGCCAGTTTGTGAATACGTGGTTACTCAAATGTAATGCACGTGCAACTTACAACTTGTTTTCTTAATTTTGTCATATCAGTCGTAGGCCGATATGGGCTAAAGCATTGTCTTATAGGATAGAATTAACATTGATGTTGGTGTGTAAGACAAATATTACCCTAATACCCTTGGTCGATATGTGAAATAGCCCACGGCCTCCCGCCTAGGGTTATTTCACTTATCAACCCTCGATTAGGGTAATATTTATCTCATAATCAACATTGTTCTGCAAATGATCAGAACTCATTGAAAATCAATTCGTCAAAATCAATCTGATTAAAACACAGACCCTATTTTGTTTTGTTTTTTATAGTTCAAAATTTCGCTTTACTTGTCTTTACTATTCTAGGATCTGGAAGAGTTGTTATATAATAGGCGTTTTATTGATGTGAGGAATTAGCCAATGAAACAGTCTGTTACAGCGATTTCTTGGCGTTCTCTGCGCAGAACTGTGGGTAAACCCCTAGAAACGTCAACGTTGATTGATTAATCAATATCTGACGTCATAAGGTCAAAAGCCGCTCGTTTGACATCTGATGCAAACTCCCATTATAACTTGTCAGATCTTTATGTAGTGTAGGCCATCAAAAGTATAAAAAAACAAAACAAAATATATAGATCTATATTTTAATCAGAATGCGTCAAAATTGAAAATCGATTCTCTGTCTCCCTCTTGATCTTCCAAGAGGAATTGCAGAAAATGCACTGACAAAAGGGGACAGCAATAATATGAATAAACACAGTCATTTTTGGGTAAATAAAAATAAATTCAACTAATTTTGTTTTGTTTAACACTGTACATTATATCTAAATAAAAATTGTATGTACAGGTAATTCCAATTATCCTTTTATATTGTAAATAAAAATAAATTCAACTAATTTTATTTTGTTTTAAATTGTACATTATATCTAAAAACAAATTATATGTACAGGTAATTTCAATTATCCTTTTATATTGTAAATAAAAATAAATTCAACTAATTTTATTTTGTTTTAAATTGAACATTATATCTAAATAAAAATGTACAGGTAATTTCAATTATCCTTTTATATTGTAAATAAAAATAAATTCAACTAATAATGTTTTGTTTAAACTTGTACATTATATCTAAATAAAAAATTGTTTGTACCGGTAATTTCAATGGTTTAACCTCACTTTCCCCACATTTGATTGTTTTGATAAAGGATTAGGAGGTTACTAGACTGGGTGTAGGACTATAGTCTGTTCTAATTAATTAGTATCACTGGTGTAAACTTCTCACTCTAATTATTGTTACTGGTGAACACTTCCCACTATCATTAGATTGGGCAAATTGGTGGAATCAGTTTACTAATAAATTTACATTGTGAGCTGTTTTGATGTAATAATTAATTTGAAATAAAAACAAATAAACTACTGATATATCAGTTGATATATATATACCTCCTCTGAATCACAAATGTTCATCTTCAATATACCCTCCAAAATGTCCTCTTCCCCACTCGGAATATATCATATAAAATTTATGAAGCGATCTCAAATTTCATAGAAAAAAATCGGGAATCAACTGTTAAGTAAGTTGCGGAAAAGAGCACTAGTCATGGAAAGATAACTGGTTGTGTAGAACAGATGTAAATAAATTAATTAAATCAGCCTGTCCATAATATCGTGCTTTATGTATTGGACGTTAAATTTGTAATAAACAACAACAAATGTTCATTGCTAACACTTTAAATGGCGAACACTTTAGATACATTGCTAATACTAAAGGTGGTCAGAATTTAGTGCTACTTATTTAATTTATTTACTTATCTACTTACTTATTTATTTATTTATCTACTCATTTTAATATATGCACTTACTATGTATTACTTATTATAATATAATATATATATATTTATTATATACATGTATTTGTACTTATTATATTATATATGTATTAATTTGTATATTTTTAAATTTCTGGAAATGATATAATATAAGAATCCATATTATATGTATTTTTTTTTAAATGTAATTTCGGTTTATTCCCACGAAGGCACAGTTATTGACCGTAGCGGAATAAAGGAGGTCATTTTCGACGACTTTGTGGGAATCCAGCTCCTAGGGATTAAAATGGATTCAAAACGTTAACAATGGTGTTATAGATTGTTATGATAAGAATTTACACTTTCATAATCCCCAATGTAACTAATTAACCAACATTTTAGCATCATTTTTGGCATAAGAAATAAAAACATAATTATCCTATAACAAAAATTAATGTAATTTCGCCAAATAAGACACCCTGTCTAAATACTCGACTCGACTAAAGTCAATTACTCTTCCTCATGTTTTCCTTTTAATTCCTGGAGCTGGCTTTGGATTTGAGCATATTTATATCTCTTCCTTGGTGGTTCCTGTCCCCCAGCATACTGAACAATTCTAATCTCATTAATATTTTGTTCTTGTTGTAAAAATTTGATCATTTCAAAAACATTCTTTTCCAACTAGCTTCTTGATCCTTGAATGCCATCCTTCCAGGGTGTTGCTGGTTTTGTGCTCCTCAGTGTCGTAGTGGTTTCACTGATGAGTTGCAAATTCACCCTCGAACCCTGCAAATCTCTGTACCACGTTTTGTATTTCTTCATTTTCTCTATATTACACTTGTAGACCTCCAAATAAACTGGTTAAAATTAGTACATATTAACCACCTGAGCAAAGATATCGTCCTCCGCGACTTGTACATACAAAGCTGAATTCAAGTTGTGCGTTTGCTATTGTAGAATATTATCTGAATTTCAGATAGTGTAACAGGATTTTATACATCTTTAAAAATGGCACTGATTGAGTGAGCGAATAGGTGAACACTACTTGGATGATTTGATGCTATTCATCATTAGTTGCCAATTGGTGATTAAGATTCATATTGAATACAGTGCACTCTGTCACATGCGACATCGTACCGGATCGTTACAATATGTCGGATTATGCAGAGTGTCGGAATACCCAGTTTTTTCAAAACCCGGAAATATTGTAACTTCGAAAACCGGAAGTATTATTATACATGTAATGTAGCTTCGAACATAGAACTTCGAATCACCAGAATGTTATTCCCTTTAAAAATGTTAGACCTTTCTGTACTTTCAAAATTTTATTACATTAATTTTTATTCCATTTAACATGCGTAGGCATTTTGAATAGGTTAAGCCTGTCATTAATTTATCTTCTTCGCCGTCTTCAGTTGATTGACTCTTGTCTTTGCTATGACGTGTTCATTGATAATGGGAATGGGCGTACTCGATTGAACGTTCCAGAATTGAATTCTCTCAATCCCCAAAATAGTGACAATCGACTGAAAATTGGTACTTCGGGCTACAACGCATGCGTCGACTGGATATATAAATATTTCATCCAACCATGCAGCCGAAACCTGTTCGTCGTGTTTAATTACGTCACAATTCTATTCACACCACCTCCGTCCTTGGGACTGACAGAACTGTGACAGGACTGAATTCCGCGTCACTCGATTGCAATTCTGTCAATTCGGGACTCAAGCATCCCAGGTTGTCGTCACATGGTTCGAAGAGATCCGTAGGGTGACCAAACTTATAGGTTATTCAGGTTCAATCGGCATGCGCAACGAATGTTTCCAACAGGTGCTAGGAATATTTTTACGACTGTGAATTTGGGAGAAAATTTGTGGATATTCTTGAGTATTTGTCACAACTGTCGTACAAGAGATTAAAATTATCAAAGTAATCAACAAAGACCCACGGTAGCGAGTTTAAATCTCACAGATAATTGATTGGTGATTGCTTGTTAATCTTTTGTGGCTTCACACCCATGATCCATCCAGTTTTAATCTCACGGATAATTGATCGGTAAGTGTTTGCTTCACACCCACCGATTGAAGGCCGGATTATACGGTGTGGATTCAATGGAAATCGTATGACAGGACGGCTGATTAATGTCGTAATCCGGAACGTACAGAGGTCGAATTACCCAGAGATATTTTGGCTGAAGTAATAAGGAAATAAATTGGGACATGAAAATAGTGTCGGATGTAACAGAGTGCCGGAGTGATCAGAGGTCGGATGTGACAGAGTGCACTGTACTTGGATAATTTGATGACTTTAATCATTAGTTGCCAATTGGTGAATAAAATTCAGAGTGAACATAAATTCATAAAATCTTTAACATGTTTCTCTTCAAATGAAGCTGACAAGTCGATATATCTGCGCCTTCATGGGAAGGATTACTTTTGGTCACGCTCTGTAACTGCGCCTTCATGGGAATTACACCCACCATAATTTTTTTCACTAATATTATTTAAATCATTTTGTTGAAGTGTCACAAACTTGTTGCAGTTTATACTTTAAACCCCCTTTGTTGACCGATCAGATCAAAGTCTCAACCAATCAGATCGAACTACATCTCAATTAGAACAAGCCAACAGTGAGGCTGATGTCCCCCGCCGAAATCCCAAAATAAATAGATGACACTTATTAATTAATCGCACATTTATTTTTTTCAAAAGTATCGAGCAATCAAGCAATCAAACTATACACTAAGTTTAATCACTCTCTATCAGATAGAATCAAAGTTATCTTGTTCCAAATAATCGACCAATGAAATGGCTTACCTCTGTTTAGCTTTGGCTCGAAATGTTAATCATTGAACTCACCTAATGAACATCTACATAGATGTTTAAACATTCTACCTCAATTAAAAGCAGAGTTGTTATGTTCCAAAGTCTTGACCAATCAAATTGCTTAACGATCCTTAGCCTAAGCAGAAAATTCCCATCATCAAACTTAATCAAGGTCATGATATAATGAATCTATACTCAGAGCTTCATCACTCTCACCTAATTAAAACCAAGGTTATTGACCCCAAAGCATCAACCAATCAGATTGTCTATTTCTGCTTACTGAAAGCTGACGATGTTTATCATCGAACTCCATCAAGGCATTCACCTAATGAACACCTACACCAAGTTTGAACTTCTACCTCAACTAGAGAGATAGAGAGAGAGAAAGAAATGGGGTTTAACATCCACTCGACACAACTTAGGTAATTACGGGACCAACATATGGTTCAATTTTATTGCACGTAGGGGTCTTTAGCAGTAGGAGGAAACCGGAGGACCCGGAGAAAACCCACAAAGTTGGACAGGCAACCCTAATCCTTGTCACGTACAACCGGGGATTCGAAACCACGCCAGTTGACTCAATGACAGACTTTATGATACAGCACGCACCTGCTAACCATTCAGCCATCCAACCCCCCACCTCAACTAGAAGGTGAGTTATTGTGTTTCAAAGTCTCAACCAATTAAATTGCTTATCGCTCTGCTTACCCTAAGCAGAAAATGATTATTATGGAACTTAGTCAATGTATTGATGTGATTAAACCATACCCCAAGTGTCATCACTCTCACTTAAGAACTAAAGTTATCGTGGCCCAAAGCATCAACCAATCAAATTGCTTATTGCTCTGCTTACCCAGAGTCAAAAATGCTCATTATCGAACTAAGTCAAGGTATCGGTGTGATGAAACTATACACCAATTTCCATCACTCTCACTTACATGTAATTAGAACTACTAAAGTTATCGTGTCCCAAAGCATCAACCAATCAAATTGCTTATCTCTGCTTACCCTAAAAAGACAATTCTCATCTTTGAACTCCATCAAGGCATCGACCAAATAAACATCTACACCAAGTTTGAGCATCCTACCCCAATTAGGAGAATTATTGTGTTCCAAAGTCTCGACCAATCAAACTACTTATCGCTCTGCTTACCCTGAGCAGAAAATGTTCATTTTCAAACTTAGTCAAGGTATTGATGTGATGAAGCTATACACCAAGTTCCATCACTCTCACTTAATTATATCCAAAGTTATTGTGTCCCAAATCATCAACCAGTCAAATTGCTTATCTCTGCTTACCCTAAACAGACAATTCTCATCTTCGAACTCCAAAAAGGCATTGACCTAATAAACACCTACACCAAGTTTGGACATTCCAGCTCAATAAGAACGAGAGTTATTGTGTCCCAAAATCTGTTAAGGACAGACAGATGTCCGGACGACAAAATACGTCCACATGAAAATGTGGGTGTATGATTGTGGTTAAAACATTATCTTACCTACATTTGTTTTAAAGATGGGTTCCCATGTACAAACTGGGAGATTTAATGGTATATATGGACCAAAAACATATTCAAACTAATTAATTTGTCATAATTATGCTTCAAATCCTTCTCAAACATTGTAATTGCGAAGGAATGCCCTGCTATTAAAATTCGATCAAACCAGGTCATGTTTACGTCACGTCTTGGAAGTCAGAGGAGAAATCATTGCATACATAAGACGATGTTGTCTTTAATCGTTTACTATTTATTACAAATATTGAATCCTAATTAAATTCTCGGATTATCCACTACCCCCGTCTTTTTCCGTCATTTTTATCTCAGAAAGTATTGTACGTCTAACTCTTCATAAAGTTTATGAACTTGTACATCAAGCGCTCAATGTTCGCTTGTGACCTTTGACATCGTGCGTGCAGAAGGTCATAACCTTCGGGCTGTTGATTAGGGGAACCCTTACATTTTTGTCCTGTATATGCTCCATGAGTGTTTTTCGGGGAATCCAGTATTTTTCTAGTAAGATTGGATATCTCTACTTTCCATATATACCAAAATTGCCATACTTTTATTGGAAATAACCACCCGATAAATACTTTTCTGGGAACCCATCTTTAATCCTACACTTTTAATAAATACATAATAAAATCAAAAAAAATTATTTGGTTGGCAATAGCAACTGCCAAAGATTCCTTCCTTTATATATAGAGAGAAATGGGGTTTAACGTCCACTCGACACAAACTAGGTCATTTTAAGACTACCATATGGTTCAAATCTATTTCAATAATTCGCTTGCATGTATGGGGTAACCATTCAGCCACCCACCCATCCTCCTTGTGGCACCGTAGAAGACCGAAGAGACTTTTGATACTGCACATACAAAGTTTTCACCCAGTTTCTTGCGGCTTTTTCTGCGAGCTACTAAACCCTACGACCTGTGTTTTCATGTCCCGCGGTTGTGAGCTAGGTTTTAGGCTTAAAGTAGCTAAGTCTCTAACTCAATATCATCCAAAATCTTCAACATTGAAAACACGATTTATTTGTCAAATTAAATCAACATTCATGTTGTGATCTTACCGGAAAAAGATGGGCTTTTGATATCCAATATTTAAGATAAAATAAACATTTTACCATTGGTACATGAATCGTGTACCATAATGCGCTTCAGCCCCAGTTGTATCAAGAGACTCGAGGGACGAGGCTAGACACAATGCATCAAATCAAACGGCGTATGTAGACTGGAATAACCAGACGCTAGAAATTTGCACTCGCTTGAGACTGCTGGCTTATTTCGCCGAACGTAACTGATTTGAAATTGGAGTAAAAACGGAAACCATTGAATGTAAATCAGTTTATATACATTCATATTACAGTATTATATGCGTTGCGACCCACTTTTGTCAATTTCTAGGTCCCAAATGTTAGCGATTTAGCTCCTTTAAGAGAGAGAGAGAGAGAGAGAGGGGAGAGAGAGAGAGAGAGAGAGAGATGGGGTTTAATGTCCACTAAACACAAACTATATCTTTTTGGGACTAACATATTCATTCGCCCTTCCCCCCCCCCCCAACACAAACTAGGTCATTTTGAGACTAACATATGGTTCAATTTTTATTTTAATAATTAGCTTGCGCATAGGTGTCTTTAGCAGTGGGAGGAAACCGGAGGACCCAGAGAAAATCCCCGATGTTGGACAGGCAATCCTACTCCTTGTCACATACAACCAGGGAATCGAAACCAGTTGACTCAATGAAAGGCCTACGATACAGCGTGCACATGCCATCCAACCCCCTGCTAGGCTTTAGACTCTGACTACTGCACCACCTCATAGAATATAAAAAAAAATCTAAACAAACCTCATTATCAAAAGGAATTAAGATTTCAGGGTTCTAAACATACCTTTTGAATTTCATCCAAATTGGTGAAAAATTGTGACCTCTCTAGAGTGTCCACAAGCTAAAAACGAGGTATTTCTTACAATCAGGGGCCATAATCCATGTAGTTATTGTCCGATACATGTCAATCTCGAAAAGAACGGAGATCTTTGGGAGATAAACCAATATTTAAAGTTTAGTCAAAATTGGGTGAAAATTATAAACTCTTGAGTGTCTACAAACAATTACGGACGGACATCGTGAAGTTTATCCATGTAGACAAAAGACCTACGATATCAATTCGAGAGTAAACTATTACATACTAAAATGACTTATTTTCACTCTAGAAACACAAAACCCATATTTTGGATAACATTTAAACTGGTTTCTGATATTAAAGGTCCTGTGACATAGTCTCACATTAATGATTTTTTAAAGTTGCACAGACTCTTTGTTTACAAACCAATTTTGACAAATCTTTAAAAATAAGCACTAACCAATTAGCATCACCATTTTACCCGATATTAAAGTTTTACACTTTTTTTTTTAAAAAAATATATCAATTTTATGACGTCACTTTAAAAAAAAACCTAGGTCAAATATAAAAATTCTAATTGCTCTGATCGATTGCGAATTGTGAATGGTTTCCCAAAATATAACGATATTGAAACTAGAGGCTACAATGTCCAAAAATAAAAGTTGAGAAATACAAACAGCTACAAATTGGTGATAACCCCAATCAAATTGATAATGTACATAGTAAACAATTTTTTCTTCAGATTATAGGTTTGATATACAATATGTATAAGTCATAATATTATAATTATAGCTATCATGTTACTTGAATTAAAATGACTGTGCTTAAAGTTACAATTTCATATTTTCTAAGAAAGTCAAAACATAATTATTTCTTTGTCTTTTGCTCAATAGGTTGTCAACTCACTATTATACGATCATAGGTGTCATTCTCACACTTAAAAGTCATTTACACCGGAAATAATAACACAATTACCTCCCTTGTTTTCTATTCTCCACCATGGAGTAGTTATCTTCAAACGTTGGAATTTGAAGATGAAAATGATATTTTTGCCAATTTCTCAACTGGCAATGAATTATAGGATTAATAGGATATTCTTTAACAAGGTAGGACAGTTTATAGATACCATCTATTTTAAGGCTTTATTTTAATAAATTTTAAAAATATAACTTAAAAATATGAAAACCTGTTCTAAGAATTTTCATTTTCCCACTTACATGTTTATCATCTTTACCAGGTAAATGTTTATGTTCAATTGGAAAAGAAAATTCAATGCTACAGCTAAAGTTGTTGCTGTGACAGATGTCATACATGAGGCAGGGTATACTTACACTGTATTATGTACAGAACATCTGATGTTGCTAAATAGATTTCATTGTTTGTTGTACCTTGCAACAAAAGAGTCTCTTTGTTCAATTTATGCAGTTTTACTTTCACTTTTAATTCTTTGAAAGAAAATTGCATATCTTTAAGTCAAGAGCATAATACAACAATGGAAATAGCTGATTACGATAATGCAACAACAAATTGGGTAAACCAAGTTTTAAACATGATATACATAATCTGACAACTGATTGGGAAAGCCAAGTTTAGTTTTAAATACGTAATAATTGCATAGAATGTGAATCCCAAGAAGGTTATGGATAAAAATATTAATTTGTTAGTGCTAGAAATAAAGATCAACAACAGCATAAGTCAAAATGGTTGAGGTACAAGTAAGTCACTACCATATAATTCAGTAAAACATTTAATATTAAATAATATTTTCATATTTGCAAGGGATTATTTAGGTACCGGTAGTCTTCTCTCTTGTGTTACACATTTCCATGTAATAATGCTATTTTATATCCATTTCTTTAAAAAGTCACTCAGTCTACTATTCCTTATTTTAAAGGAGAAGTCTCCATAAATCAAAGCTTTTTATATAAATAATCAAATGCTAAAAAACAAAGAAATATCGGTTTGGAAAATGATTTCCAAAACTGTTTTTAGGAGATACGTAGCTCTTTTAACACTTACCTCCAATATTCTACTAGTCGCAGAATGACTTGCAAGAATGGCAAAGGATTCTCAATGTCATAAGATGGCTGACAACATCCATGAGGAGACACATTTTGGCATATGGCGATGCCTACGGCAGCCACGCATGCTATTAATGTTGTGTCTTGTCAAATGATCCAACTGCATATGGACTTATTCGAGGGCTTCTCCTTGACTCATGTGTATGCGTAATTATTTATCGAGACGTACACTGTTGATCTTTAAACCTGACTTGTGGCTAGTACACTATTGTTAATGTTATGATTTTTGCTCCAAACATCAGAAACTTATTCCTCTCAATAAAATATTCATCGTTTAAATCAAAACTTTGTATTTTTTATGGAACATTTACTCAGAGTGTCAACTTCCTTTTGCCTGGTAGATATATTTATGATATTCTGTCATTTCATTAAAATTTTTGTGAAAAATGCAAATGAATAAAAAACTTCTGAAATATTTCAAACTTCTTTCGTTTCCAAGTAATTAATTAAATCCATTTGAAACAAGTTTGGTTTTCATTTTTACAGAAAATTTTACACATTGGTTCAACAATAATCTTTAAAATAACATACGACCGTGACCAAATTAGCAGAATAATTTGTGCTGTTCAAAATACTGACAACAACGAAACAAATTTCTACTTTCTAAATTGTACAAATTTTTGGTACATCGATCAAAACCAGCAACCTCCAAATACAGAGCTCAGAATTACTATATATGGTCTTAAAATAAATGAACCAAAAGTTATTCTACGTAATACAGTTATAATAAACAGTCCAGTACATCATATGAGATTAGAAAGTCACAACAAACATGGCCTATTTCCAATCTCAGTAGCGGTAAGTATAATCACTCATAATTAAAGAGTGTATTTTTAAACTCCTCAAAATCACTCAAATATATACTAAGCAGCAAAAGAAATGTCAGGTTGGTACATGTATGTTACTCTGAATAGACGCATTGCATAAAACTTGCAAAATGTTTTTATTACATATTTGTGACCACATCACTAACTTTACCTGAGCAATAAGGCTCCTTCCCAAACACAGAATTGAACCCAGGGTTCTCAAAAACGCAACCTGACTTCTGAGATGGTAATGTGTTCTCCATGATTTTCATGTAACCCATATTGTACGTGGTGTTCACTGGGACCAGTCCTATAAAATGTACCCCCATACCTGGTTGAATCATTCACACTACGTCAGCAGCATGCCACGACTCACGACAGCTCAGATAAACCAGGCGCTTTGAAGACAATCACTTCCAGGTCAATGTTCGGATCATCTACAGGCTTCAGCAATGCTTTCGGGCCACCGACACCACGGATGATCGCCCCCGAACTGGTAGACTAAAGGTTACCACATGGCGACAAGACAGCCATGTTGTGCGACAGCACGTGCAGAATCACTTCACACAGGCAGCTGAGACAGCACGTCAGCCATAGACCTTACCGTGGACCGATCCTCACCCTTTGCCATCCACGTGAACGTCTACAGTTTGCCCAACAACACCAGAACTGGAGACACAGGCAATGGAGAACTGTTCTGTTCACAGATGAGTGTTGGTATTGCGTATCAACTGCAGATGGCAGGACCAGAATATGCCGTTGACGTGGCCAGCATTATTCTACCAATGTGTCATGGAACGAGACTCATGGGGAGGTCCAAGCATAATGGTTTAGGGAGGAATCGACCTGAACCAGAGAATGGGTCCTGTGGTGTTCCCAAATCTTGGTACAGGGAGAGGAGGCGGCATCACAGCAGAGCGCTACATCGATCAAGCTCTCAGACCCCACGGCATACCACATTTCGCATGTCATCGAAACCACATTTTCCAGCATGACAACGCCCGTGCCCACACCGCCAGAGTTACTCGGGACCTTCTACAGCAGAACGGTGTCAACGTTATGCACTGGCCAACCCTTAGTCCAGGCTTAAACCAGATTGAACACCTTTATCTTTGGGATGAAATTCAGAGGAGACTTAAAAACGTTGTACCGAGACGAAACACAGCCGATGGATTGCGCCCAGGCTTTTCTGAGAGTGTGGTTCCAGGTGCCAATGGCGTTCAACAATCATCTGGTCCACTCCATGTACAGACGCTGCGCTGCTGTTATTGACACTCGCGGTGGACACACCAGATACTGATGTATAAACTGTGTAATGTCATGGAATTGTGATGAATTAATCACTAATGTGTCAACATACTGTTCACAAAAAATTGCTTTGATCCATTTAGTAAGTCGTTTTCTAAAATGATTTGATTAAAAGTGCTTCTCTGATTTTGAAATCGTACTGACGTTTTTGTTTTTTGCTGTTCAGTATATGTACTATAAAAGTGATAGAACATGTATCTGAGCAGACTTGATAGATTTAAACATGCATATGTAAAACAGTAACAGTACAATCATGCATGATGTAACAGTATTACATATTGATTAATAAATACACCAATAATCATAAAAATAATTATATTGGGCACATCTTCTGGTTTACTTTTTATGTATACAGACTGATGAAACAAGAGCAATAATTCTGTCAAGCAGGTTAATAATAATAATAATCATTTTCTATAGCGTTGAACATCCAGTAAGTTTAACTGCTCTCTGGAGCTTTACAAAGAATATAACATAGACAACAAGCAAAATTAAAACAAAATTATAGACATACACAAACTTGACGCATTCCATACACAAAATATAACATAAATTAAATTTTGATAATTAATTCGAAAAATATTCTGTTTTTACACATTTCTTGAAAGTTGATATATGTGGGACATTCTGTACAGTTTGGGGTATTTTATTCCCCTCTTTTGGATCAGCGTAGAGTGAGAATTTTTGGAAGCAAGTACAAAGATTTGTATGTCGTAACAATATACCCAGCTTCAAGATTCAGTCATAAACACTTTGCTGTTTTTCCATATCTACAAAAGTTTTGTATCACATTTTTGAAGCAAGGACAAGAATTTGATGTCAATAATCATTGTAATTCTGAAATATTAAATTAGACTTATCTTTATGACGTAATAATAAAACCAAGCAAGTTACATCCAAATTGGTCAATAGCTTCATGCATTTTTTATCTACCACATCTGTGAATAGATGGGCTGACAGCAAACTTTGGTGACAACAATATATACCCACTTTTAAAGCAGGCATGTAAAAAAAAAAAAATTATCTTCATAAATACAAATATTATATTTTAAATTCCTATTTTTTGTAGACTGATGAATTGAAATTCAACGTTGATCAAAGCGTCAATGAAATGACCAATGAATCCTGTATTATATTTAAATGTGAAGATGTGCCATTACCAACAAGATTCGAATTTAAATATCACTACATTCAGATAATACAAACAACAAGTACTACTAATCATGTATCAAGCTACAACGAATATGTTGAATTGACACCCACCGATAACAATGAAATACCATGTGTCAATCTACCATCTAGAGAGGCTGTTAATTACAAGATTTACAGAGTCTCTCAGTCTGGTAATAGATATCATGTGACTAAAACTTCTAATGAATCAAACTTTATTACTCGTAAGTATAAAACAATATTATACTGCCTAAAACTAGTAAATGCTCTAGTGTTTTCGCATATTGACTATTGTAACTGTCTCTATGCCAATCTCGCAGCCTCTACCTTACTTCCTCTTCAAAGAGTCCCATACATGGCCGCCAAAATGACGCTTGGTGTATCTAAATACTCAAGCTCAACTGCTGCACTCAAAGAGCACCACATCCTACCAGTAAAAGTAGAGCTGAATTCAAACTCGTCATGGTCTACAACAGTGATGGGATTTTGCCCGTATATTCCGGACTTGTCCGAATCTTTTTTCCAAACGCCCAAAATTGTCCGACCGGGAATATGCCCAATCGGACATCAAGACATGGTGTTAATATTCAAAATTCTGAAATTAATAGTTTACTGATTGTATAACCACCACTCAACCCGATTATCGTCGATAATACGCTGGATTGATTAGGTAATTAAGTGATCAACGTATTTATCGTTTAATACCGTCTATAAATAACCTACCTTGATTAACTACTTAATCTGCCTTGATTGACCGACTTAATCCTTTGTGGGACAGTTCATCAATCTAGTCGTAAACAGAAGTCATTGTTTCCCCTTTGTCGGAATATTCATCAATCCAATAACTTTGATTATAATTTTAATCCTCGTGTTAACCTCGTGGTTTCTGCATTGTCGGACATATTAATCGCATTGATGTGAGCCGACAATATGTATAAACTATAGATGTCACATATTGTAATAGACATCAATAGACAGTCATTATAACTTTCAACATGCTTCGATTCAATATAAATTGTACCCGATAACTTGTCTGTGATATTCCTTCGGTGGAAGCCAAAGTTAAATAAAGCTATTTCACACACACGCATGGTTCTAGTAAAGTAACTCAAAATGAAAGTAGTCTCTCGCGAGACACGTGAAATTAAGAGATTTAAACGTGCCGAATTTAATACGTGGGGTTTATGTTTTTAAATAAATAAACACGCTAAGAAATGTTGACGACTATGTCGATTGGAATAAGGTTAGTTAATTGTTTCAGTAAAGTAACTCAAAATGAAAGTAGTCATCTCGCGAGACACGTGAAATTAAGAAATTTAAACGTGCCGAATCAAATACGCCTGATGTGAGATAAAAGATTCTATTTTGATGGCATATTGTCGGATTTATGATCATATTTTGAGTGGGGTTTATGTTTTTAAATAAATAAATAAACACGCTAAGAAATGTTGACGACTATGTCGATTGGAATAAGGTTAGTTAATTGTTTTAGACGATAGCGCGTGCTAGAGTCGAATGCGATTATTTAGCTGCAGTTGGTGTCCCTCGCTCGTTTTTGAGCGACGTTTACTACGAAATAAATTTCGGGATGTCATATTTTTCCTTTCGTATATAAGTCAAAACAGTGTATGAGATGAATGCCGGTCTTTGCTGAAAAATGTATCGAAATAAGACCCGAAAAATATGGTAATTTGGGGGGAATTTGAAACAGGTACCGATCGACAGTAGTCGTCACACTTTCATACGATGGTATTACGATGTCATGAAATTTTGTAAGATTATTATTGACATAAATTTTAATACCGTACGGGAATTAAGCATGAAAAATAACGAGGTGAAGATATTTTTTTATTACGTATAAATTTGAATATTTTGTTGACATGTGATTCTTAATTGTGGTTTGAAAACGTCTGCTTAAATAACGATAATAGTTATGCCCCTTTATTTTCGGGAAAAAAATGTCCGACAAGAAAAATTTTGAAATCCCATCACTCTACAAGTGCCTGAACAATCTGGCCCCGGACTATTTAAAAAATCAAATTTCATATAACCTAAATAGACGTTCATCACGTTTAGCTACTACTGATCTCCTTCATGTTCCATTTACTAAAAAACTTTCGCAGACAGGGCCTTCTGTGTGGCTCGTCCTAAACTATGGAATGATCTCCCAGATTCTGGGGTTTAACATCCACTCGACACCAACTAGGTGATTTTGGGATTAAGATGGTTCAATTTTATTTCAATAATTCACTTGCGCGTAGGAGTCTCTAGCAGTGGGAGGAAACCGGAGGACCCGGAGAAAACCCTCAGATTGGACAGGTGATCCTACTCCTTGTCACGTACAACTGGGAAATAGAAACCACGCCAGTTGACTCAATGACAGACCTTACGATACAGCGCGCATGCGCTAACCATTCAGTTATCCAACCCCCCATAAAACTAACTGTACGGAGAAAATTATAAATAATACATAAAACATAGGTAACTAATGTATGCCACTTAGAGAACCATTTTTGTTTTGATTTGTACACATGTATAAAAATAAAACAGTGACCTAACTGACATTGCGTGCTGACAAAATCTTACGACTTTTTATTGTGATTGACAGTATTGAAATTTCTGGCCGACGTGTGTATACAGTGGCAGTGACAACAGAAGAACCAATGACCTAAAAACCAATGAGTTTGGTAACAACTATCAACTAAACAATGGGCGCAAGCGACTATCTGCTAACGCAAAAACAAGTTTGTGTGAGTTTTGTGTGCGTGCGAAAGATTGCTTGCGTCTTGTGTTTTATCTATCCATGAATATCCAATCAAACTAGGGTTTTTTATTATTAAAGTTACATTATGGGAGATTAGATTAAGAGCTGGTAGTTCTCACTATAATAGTTAAGAACTAGACGATGTAACTGGATTATACTGATATTTTCAGTCAAATTGCTTTACTCTAAGCAAGGAAAACCTTATTTTAAAATCTGTAGCTGTAGCATTGATTGTCATTTTTACCGTTGAACAGTAGATCAGAGTTGAGAGTTGATTATGGTCTTTTCGTGTTAATTAATGTCTAATTAATAATTTATATAACATTTCAGGCCTAAAGAAAGACCTGTATTAGGCAGATTTACCTCTTGCATAATGTTTATTTATTTACATAAATGGCAATTTTCATGAAGTCCCCCTGTTATTCTAAATGGGGGATTTTAAGTCTCCCTAAATTTTTAGTTCAAGCCCTAAATGCATGGTCTAGATTACATCTTCAATCCTTTTTTTCTGAAATTTAAATAGGGAAAATGGGCACCTGGACCTTGAACAAGAACTGAAGTCAATTGAATGTTGTTTTCAAACTCTACACATCTCTATTTAGTCTCAATTATTTATTGGTTTAAGATTAATGATCAGTATATTTCTCATACTATCAATTACGTAACATCTAAAAAATATAATTTCAAGAAGTGAAACAATCATTATTTATATATGACTCAATATTTATACATTTCAGATAATACAATGGTTGATGTGAACAACTTACATCGACTGGCGTTATTAGCCAACGTAGCAACAACCATGCCCGTTCCTTATCTATATCGAAATAAACCTAGTACCCATCTTACCATAAGAGAAGCCAACCGAACAGGAATTATGACTAAATATATAAAAGATAATAATGGAGACCAAGCTTCTAGTATAAACGAGAAAATTAACGGATTATTTTTCAGTGCAACGGCTGATAGACGTACTCATAATCCACCTGTGAGAAGTCCTTTTGGTAATTATCGCATACTGGTTCCACCACAATACCTATTAAAATTCAATTCAATTCCAGCAAATATTTATTTTGCAGATTTTTACTGCAAGAAACAAGGAGGACCCCATTACATTACCTTGGTATTAACCAAACCTGGTAGTGTGGAAGATGTCTACTGTAAACCTAGACTTCTTAAACTTGATATTAATAATAATAAATTCTTGTATTATGATCGAATACATGACCAGTATCGTACAGACTCATCCTCAAATGTTGAGGTATTGTACACAGAAAATATCAACTTGAATGAAATGAGATCAAAATTAGGTTTCCGAGAAGTATATGTTTTAAGTACAGGACAAAGTAGACCAGGGGGAATTCCAAAAAATACTTCTTGCAACATTTGTAATCTCCCAAAAAATCCTTCCAGAATATTAAGTTTTTGCCAAATCCTTGGTTTATATTAATAGGTGATTAGAGAAGACAAGATACAAGTCATCAAATAATCATCAGAAATTATTAAAAATTTCATATTAATCCCTGCTCTGACATACATTCAATCCAAGAAGCTGTTGTTCATTTGGAACAACTTTATCAGTACAGTTGTTGGTGTCTTTTTCACTACTAGTGTATGTGCTAAGATTTGTCTCACATCACCGCCTCATCCCCCTCCCCCCCACCTTTAATTTTTGTTTTAATTCTTTAATAATATTTGTTTTAATCAGTCATATATGATTTTTTTATTTTTATTATAGTTTTGATTCTGCATAATTTGTTAAAAGTCTTAGATTTTTATAATATGATTGGTTATATATTGATGTTTAATATGGTTTCTTATTCACTGGTTGTTTTTTTTTTAATCCTTATTTGTGATATGGAGATTAAGGGTTTATTATTATCAACTGTTGTTTTAGTATAATTATATATTTTCTTCCCTTTAAGGGTTTCTTATTGATTAATAATAGTTTTCATACCTATGAGGTTTCACTTCGAATGGCTTCTGATTTAAACTGTTAATTAGTTTATTGTTATCCACTTGTATATAACCTTCTGTAACAAGCCCCAAGGAAGAGTTGCTCGTCCTGCCATTCAACCGGACAAATCGACCAGACCGACGAAAACGACCCAAATATATATATATTTACATACTATGTCTAAATGTTCGTCCAAATTCATGTATGTTTTGTCAAATTTCCGTATTGCGTGCATGTCTGTAAATATTTATGCTTGTCTAAATGTTCGTCCATATTCATGTCTGTTTTGTCACTTCTTTATTCTTTGCACCTGTTATTTCATGTCTCGTTCTGTTATCCATTGTCTTCTGTACATATATATATATAAAAACCTAATTATCCTTTTTCGACTAATCAAATTGTAAATATTTCACTATGTATATATAACATGTAATTGTTTGCGATATCACCTCGGTGGAAGCGTCCGTTAAATAAAGCTATTTCACACACACACTAAATTGTCTTGTCTGCGATATAACCTTGGTGGAAGCGGACGTTAAATAAAGCTATTTCACATGATGATTATATCATTGCTTGATAACGGAGGGAGTGTCCTCATTGAAACATTGCAGTTAATAAACCTAGTGAATATTATCCATTAAGAAGTCTGTTATTAAATTTAATCCAATTGGATGATAGCTTTTTACGGCTACAGTGTCAAGTGATAATGGGCGGTTACTCTGAATTTCTGAGCCTGGAATGAATCAGTATCAACAGGGTTCTGCAAATGACCAGAACTCATTGAAAATCAATTCGTCAAAATTAAAAATCGATTCTTTGTCTCCCTCTTGATCGTCCAAGAGGAATTGTAGAAAATGCACTGACAAAAGGGGACAGCAATAATATGACTAAACCCATTAATATGTGAGTAAATAAAAATAAATTCAACTAATTTTGTTGTTTTTAACATTGTACATTATATCTAAATAAAAATTGTATGTACAGGTTATTTCGGGGTGTTCCCAATAAGCCGGCAGGCTTTGATGTCAAATTTTGCCGCTAATCCAGAGTTAATCCTAGAACAATGGTGTTATAAACTATAGTCCATATCTTTTTTAAGACTAAAACTGTATTGATTTTAACAAATTTAACTTTTATTAAATAACATTAAATAGCTTACACATATAAAAATATATTGATTTTAACAAATTTAATATTTATTAAATAACATTAAATGATTTACAGTAGCTGGACAAGTTTTTGTTGAACATTTCCAATGGACGGCATTTGGTCTGCTTGACTTTATACTGAACTTGTAACCATTGTGTATTAAATATCGGCCACCTCGATTATTGGAGATAAAGCGAATATTAACCTGAACGTTTGCCATTTTAAAAAAAAATATAATTTCGACGCAGATCGACCATCTATTTATATTAATATAGTGAATTGAATTCATGTTTGAAATCATAACGCTGGCATGAACTGTGTTCAAAATGTCATTAATTAGTTGGTTAATAAATTTTATGAAGAGGGATTAACAGCTCATTAACGCTGAACACTAGTGAACAGTTCTTGAGTGACTACTTTTAAACAGACTATAGTTTTAAGATCAATCAAAGGATTAACAGTCTGCCGGCTAAGTGGGAACACACCGTTATTTCAATGGTTTAACCTCACTTTCCCTACATTTGATTGTTTTGATAAAGGATTAGGAGGTTACTAGACTAGGTGTAGGACTATAGTCTGTTCTAAAAAATTAGTATCACTATCAGTAGATTGGGCAAATTGGTGGAATCAGTTTAAATTTACATTGTGAGCTGTTTTGATGTAATAATTAATTTGAATTAAAAACAAATAAACTACTGATATATCAGTTGATATATATAGCTCCTCTGAATCACAAATGGTCATTCCAAAATGACGAACGCTCTGGTTAACTTTAGATACATTGCTAATACTAAAGCTGATCAGAATTTAATTTATTCATTTTAATATATGCACTTACTATGTATTACTTATTATAATATAATATATATATATTTATTATATATTATATATTTGTACTTATTATATATGTATTAATTTGTATATTATTAAAATTCTGGAAATGGTATAATATAAGAATCCATATTATATGTATTTTTTAAACTTGTAATCTTTTTCACTAATATTATTTAAATCATTTTGTTGAAGTGTCACAAACTTGTTTCAGATTATACTTTAAACCCCCTTTGTTGATTAATTAGTCATGGCCTGGTGGACCCAGACTCTAGATGTGGGGAAAGTGAGGTGTCCTCATTTCAATTATCCTTTTGTATTGTTTTTATTGTTTTTATTTATCTGTGTGTAAAAATTAAAAATAAAATCTTATGAGTTTGGTAAATTTCTGACTGATTGAATTATTTTGAATTTCTATAGACTGCATTGAGCATAGCTCTGTGTATGCAATTGTGTAAAAGTATGTAATACAAAGGTTGTTGACCCTCTAGAGGCCACAATTTGTGTTCGATTTTGATGAAACTTATAATATATCTTTATATCTTAAAGATCTCAGTCCCTTTTGATATTCACACCTTTCAGACCATAACTTCCTGGATTATTGTCCCTGATTGTACGAAAAATCCTGTTTTTTTTTAAAATTTGTTCTCTCTCCATCTCTCCCAAAATGTGGACGTATCTTGCATGGCAACCGCTTGTTATAAGTGTAAGCCAATGTGTACATGTGTGTAATGTGGTTTTTCATGGCATCCTTACAACTAGGCACGTGTGAGAACTGGGCTTGAAAAATACTGAGGGTTTGAACTCAGACCATTCCAGGTATCTACTTCTATAAACTGTTATCATTGTAACCCAGGTATCATTTAATCTTGTGTATCTAGCACTAAAGTCTTTCACATTTGTTTAATATCAAATCTTTGTTAAAAAATTTGTAAAAACTGTTTAAAATCACCATAAATCGTTTAATTTGTACTTCTGTCCAGTTCAAAGCTGATTTGTAAAAATCAATTAAAATCACCAAAAATCATCTAATTTGTACTTGTGTCCAGTTTAAAGCTGACTGATCAATTTTGATAATGAGTGTCCAATTTACAAGTGTTTAATTTCTCAGTCACTGTACAAATTAGATGATTTTTGGTGATTTTTACAAATTTTTAAACAAAGATTTGATATTGAATGAATGTGAAAAAAATTAGTGCTAGATACACAAGATTAATTGATACAGGGGTTACAGTGTAAGGCGATCATAAATAGGCATACAGGTTACTTCTACACACTATTTCTGTAGGGGATAAATAGTAGCGACACGAGTCAAATAAGTATTACTAAAGATACATGTAGATGATCAGTTGTTGTCAGAAATGTTTTTATGCATCTATATCCAACAAGCTAACAGTGGGGCTGATGTCCCCTACCGAAATCCCAAAATAATAGATGACACATATTAATTAATTGCACATTTATCTTTTTCAAAAGAATCGAGCAATCAAACTGATTATCAACTATACACAAAGTTATCGTGTTCCAAATTCTCCATCACTCAAATTGCTAATCTTGGTTTAGCGTTAGTGGTAAATGTGCATGACAGAACTCTGTCAGGGCATTCACCTAATAGACACCTACACCAAGTTTGAACATTCTAAATTAGAAGGAGAATTATTGTATTCTAAGGTCTTGACCGATTAGATCAAAGTCTCAACTACATCAAATTGCTTACCGCTCTTCTTACCCAGAGTCAAAATTGCTCATTATTGAATCAAGTCAAGGTATCAATGTGATGAAACTATACACCAAGTTCCATCACTCTCACTTAATTATAACCAAAGTTATTGTGTCCCAAAGCATCAACCAATCTTATTGCTTACCTCTGCTTACTATGCTCATCTTCAAACTCCATCAAGGAATTGACCTAATAAACACCTACGCTAAGTTTGGATATTCCAGCTCAATTAGAAGGAGAGATATTGTGTTCCAAAATGTGTTACGGACGGACATCCGAATGACAATATATATCCACATGAAAATGTGGGCGTATAAAAAGGATTGTGGTTAAAACATCATCTTAAAGGACAATATTGGTGCCAGTCATTATCACATATGTGATAGAACTGGGGGGTTGGGATGGCCTAGTGGTCTAGAGTGTCACGCTTCGACCTCTAGTTGGCCGGTCACCTCTGGCTTGCGGCTGTGGTTTCGATCCCAGGTGTGAGCGTATGTGGCTTGGAGATAGGGGCGCCTTCTCAACCTCGTGGGTTTACTCCGGGTACTCCGGTTTCCTCCCACAGCAAAGACCCCTGCGCGTGCGGTAAGATCATTAAAATGAACTTGTCTGCGATATCACCTTCGGTGGAAGCGGACGTTAAACGCTAAGAACAACAACAAACACATTCCAAATATACTTTTAACACAGAGATCATTGCTACGATAGCTGAGTAATACACATTTTCCCGCATCGGAAGTGACGAACGTCAAAGGAAAACATGAGTCAACGCTCTATATAAATGACTGAAGCGACGAGTGATTACAGATACACGGCCGAATTTCTGCTCACTAATAATTCAGTCGAAGACCAAGAGTTGTTATATGGGACTGTAAGAGGATACCTGACAATTCAATAAAGTAATTGAATGTCATTAGATAAGAGAACACGAGAAAAGTAGAAATAGTCCGTACATTCCCTTGTTTACATTCAGTCTATAGCTTATAAAAACATGGTAATGCACGGACGTTTTCTGTTTTTCTTTCGTGTTCTCTTATCTGGTTGCAGTTAATTCTTTTTATGAATTGTCAGATATCCCCTCACGTCTCACACAACAGCTTTTGGTCTTCGAAAGAATTATTAGTGAGCAGAAACCCGGCCGTGTATCTGTTATCACTCGTCACATCAGTCAGTTATATAGAGAGATGACTCGTGTTTTCCTTTGACGTTCGTCACTTCCGATGCGGGAACCGTGTATTACTCAGCTATCGTAGCAATGATCTCTGTGTTAAAATTATATTTGGAATGTGTTTAATCAGCTCTATCACATATGTTATAATGACTGGCACCAATATTGTCCTTTAACTACATTTGTTTTAATCCTACACTTTTAATAAATACATTTTATATAAAAAAAAAAATCATTTGGGGGGCATTCGCAACTTCCAAAGATTCCTTCATTTATATATAGAGCGAAATGGGGTTTAACGTCCACTCGACACAAACTAGGTCATTTTGGGACTAACATATGGTTCAATTTTTATTTAATAATTAGCTAGCGCGTAGGGGTCTTTAGCAGTGGGAGGAAACTGGAGGACCCGGAGAAAATCCACGATGTTGGACAGGCAACCCTACTCCTTGTCACATACAACCAGGGAATCGAAACCAGTTATCTCAATGACATACTGTACGATACAGCATGATACAACGCGCACATGCCATCAAACCCCCCGCACCTCACAGAATATAAAAAAAGCCCTCTTAAACTAACCTCATTGATAATTGTTTCAAACTGTGATCGAACAGATTCACTAATTTGATCTTTTATTTCTGGATCTTGAGCTTGAAATACTTTCTTTACTTCATCTATTTCTGTCAAATTATAACAATAACACAATATAAAATATAATTCCTAGAATACAGTTAATAACAGTTATAAAAGAGAAAGAGAGAGAGGGAGAGAGAGAGAGAAATAGGGTTAAACATCCACTCGACACAATCTAGGTCATTTCGAGATTAACATTTGGTTCAATTTTGTTTCAACAATTTGCTAGCACCCAGGGTCTTTAGCAGTGGGAGGAAACTGGAGGACTCTGAGAAAACACACCTTTTCACATACATGGGGGGAATCGAAACCATGCCACTTGACTCAATGGCAGATCCTATGATGAAACGTGCATGCATTAACCATTCAGCTACCCAACCCAATTGGATTTAATAAACACCTAATACAAACTGTGAACTAAAAGTCACAAGTGAGTAGAGAGAGAGAGAGAGAGAAATGGGGTTTAATGTCCACTCGACACAAACTAGGTCATTTTGGGACTAACATATGGTTTAATTGTATTTCAATAATTCGCTTGCGCATAGGGGTCTTTAGCAGTGGGAGGAAACCGGAGGACCCGGAGAAAACCCACGAGGTTGGACAGGCGACCCTACTCCTTGTCACGTACAACCGTGAATTTGAAACCACGCCAGTCGACTCAATGACAGACTTTATGATACAGCGCGCGTATGCTAACCATTCAGCCATCCAACCCTCCCCCCACAAAGGAGTAGAAACTCCTACGGGTTAAAAAGTCAACTTACTCCTTGTCACCTAGAATTGAACCATAACTTGCATGCCTAATGGACCTTTTGATCAACAGCGCACATGTTAGACCACTCGTCTACTCAACCCCAAAATAAGAGTTTTGTTACAGTGTTTAAATACTACGTTACAGAATGTACACCAAATAGACGGTCAGCAGCTTTTCCGCCTCCTGTTACATGAGCGTCAAGTGCATACGGGTGGGCCTCAGTTTTTTTTTATCCAATACGAAGGACTAAGCAAAGTGCAAAATTTATTGTTTCACTGATGGTACGTTTGTCTACCTTGTTGAAATTGTCCAATAATCTCTTCATCTTCATCTGTTTTTTCTTTATTTTCATCATCAGATTTTTCTGTGTTTAAATTCTCCTTTTGCCTATTAAAAACAGAATTAATTACATTTTATATATTAAAATTACAGTAAACATATTCTATAGCTTCCACTTGATCCATGGCTATCCTTAGTAAGGATGATTCTATAATTGTCATATTACAATAATCTCCTTTATTCCAGATTTAGGTAAGATTTAGGTAACTTAGGTAAGGATTAAACATAGTGTGTTGTATATTGTTATACATGGACACAACATCCTCGCTTATTTGTAGTCATTTATGTCTTTCACCATTCCCACTATTTGAATGGTGGTTTTTGTTGATTTTTGGGATTTGAATGGAAGAAGAGGGATTTAATTTACAACTTCTACAAGGTGAATAGTCATGATTTTGATGCAGAATAATAATATGGTTGAAAGGCTTGTTCCAGTGATAATATGTAAGGCAGTGTGCTTTTTCCAGTTTGAGTATACCTCATTTTATCGACAATCTACCTCATACATGGCTTAAAACAATGATACGTTTTGTTCCTCAAATGTTAGAAAATGTTCAGGTCATGAAAGGTTGGGATAAGTTAAAGCTGGGCAAACGGACAAGAATCAAAATTCAAGTCAATGAAAAAACTATAGTGGTCTGCATCCAGACAGTGTGTTTCAAGTAATTATCTCCCTTTAACTATAGTTCTTTCGTTTTAAAGAACACATTAAATTACTCAATTGTGTTAAATTTATAAAACATAAACAATTAATTTCCTCTGGCACATTGATGCTTTAAAATATGTTCTTCATTTTGATTACAAACTTCTATTTACATAGAAACGTAGGACCTTAAACCCAATTTCATTCATTCGATTTATTGAAAACTTGCACCAAATTTACCAACTCTGTTTATATAAAAGAGTTTTCAAAACAAATAATAAAGCGAGAGAAAGAGAAATGGGGTATAACGTCTACTCAACATAAACTAGGTCATTTCGGGACTATCATGGTTCAATTTTATTTCAATAATTCTTTTGTACGTAGGGGTCTTTAGCAGTGGGAGAAAACCGGAGGACCCGGAGAAAACCCAAAAGGATGGACAGACGACCCTACACCTTGTCATGTACAAGCGGGGAATTGAAACCAAGCTGCTTGACTCAATGACAGATCTTATGACCAAAGCACACACATTAAACCACTAGACCACCCAATCCCCCTAAATAACAAAACAAATTACCTGTTAATTATTTCTGATTCTTCTTTCTTCCTATCTTTATCAATTTTAGATGATTTTCTTAATTTAGCGGTTTTCTGTTTTTGTGCCTCTGTTAATTGTTCTCGTAAAACACTTTCTAAATCTTCCATATTTTCTATGACTTTTATAGACATCTTCATATCTGTTGACTCAGCTAAAGAATTAGAATATAATAAGTAGAAATAAAAACAAACCGAAAATAATCTTCCTGTGACAAGATGACTATTAATTTCCGACGTGGTTTCCCCTTGTCAGTGATGCAGGACGGAGGGCCTGACAAGGACAGCTGTCTAGTCCTTTGGATGAGACGAAAAACCGAGGTCCCGTGTAAACATTGGAATGCACGTAAAAGATCCCTTGGCAGTTGGAATTCGATATAAGAGTAGGCGATAGTGCCGCTGCAAGGGCAAAATTTCCCTCATAGCACACTGTATGGCGTATGCCCGTCTTCATTAGCCCAGTATAGGAGCAGAACAGTAGGACGTTAAACCCCATTTCATTTTATTTCATGACTATGAATACTTTGCTATACTATACTATGTAATACCACACGATGGGCTTCTGATATCCAAAACTTAATACAAAATAAACATTTTAGAATTGGTACACGAATCATGTACCATAACGCGTTTCAGCGCCATTTGTAACAAGAGACAAGAAAGAACAAGGGTAGACATATTCCACAAGTTATGCCATATTCTTATCTGGAGAGCATGCGCAATAGACTGGAATAACTAAACGCTAGAGATTGCTATTCGATTGAGACTTCTGGAGTATTTTGCCGAACATAACTGATTTGAAATTAAGAGTCAAAACGGAAACGATTGAAAGTAAATGAGTTTATATACATTCAGATTACATTATTATTTGCGTTGCGACCCATTTGTGTCAATTTCTAGGTCCCAAATATTAGCGATTTAGCTCCTTTAAGTACATAATTAAATGAAATTCCGGATACTATTCATCATCTATTTTAAAGCTTATAATTTGATAACCACTTCCATTGTTCGGACAATGTCTAAATTTTGAAGGTTCAAAGGGGTATTATGTAAGATTTAGATAAAGAGCTGACAGTTCTCACTATAATAGTTAAAAAAATAGATAATGATAAGAGAATATGCTGAAACTAGATGATGTCATGGTAGTGTAACTGCCACTCTGTGGGGAGATGCCTGGGAAGAAGTCTTGGAATAAATTTTTTAAAACAAAAAATGAAAGTAAAAACAAGACTTACTTCCTGTTTGTTCTTCTATTTTATTAATTTCTTTATCAAAGGCTTTATGTATAGCTTTTTCTAATTGTGGTACATCTAATGCTTTACTAGAATCACCAACAACTCTATGGGTTTCAGTTCGACCAGTTAAAACTGTTTGATCATCTCCGATCTCTGCTAAAATATCAACATTTTAAAAATAATATAATACAAGAAGCAATTAAAGAAAATACTGCCTTGTTGATTGGGAATATTTATTTCTATCTGAAATTTTACAAACCCATATTTTGATACAGAGCCACAGTGGTAAAGTGAGTGAGGCACTTAGGTCATTTTTAGATAAACATCTCTTCAACTTCCAACAGTTAAAAGTTCTTATGTGTAATTATTAACCTATAACGGAAAATCTCTTTGATCTTTGGGATATATTCTATGCCAGGAATAACTTGCGATCTGAAAGAGGGGCGGCTTTGAATATATACAATGGAATTTGGGGTTATTATTCTGAAAGTTTCTTTTTAAACCTGTAACAGGTAATTCTTCAAGGGTAGGGTTTTTTTTTCCATTAGAAAACATGAAATAAGGTTTTCCTTATGGCAATTCTGCGATATTCTCATTTTATGTACATGTAAACATAGACAGTTTATAAGCAAGTCCTCGACGTTGGTTTTTTCTGGGGAAGAAAGACTTTAGAAAAAAAACCTTGAATAAAAAACCCTCTTTCTTTCTCCAGCCTAACCTCAGTCTTGTGCTTTATCTTACATAAGACACACTACTTTCTGTATAAAACTTGCTTGAAAATCCTGAAGGTTCTAATTGACCGAAGCTGGGAATAGAAACTAGAACATTCTAGTATACAGATCAAACTGTGCCCTGACCATTCAACTCACACGGCCCACTGTAAGATAAAAAGGAATATATGAAAATATTTACCATCTTGTAAACGAGCTTGTTTCTCTGTTTCAAGTTGAGTTAATCTGTCCTTTTTCTCATTCTCTAATTGAGCTATTCTTTCTTTTAGTTCAGCTTCTTTTCTCCTTTCTTCTTCAGCTAAATATAAAATATTATGAGTTTTTAATATAACAATAACTATCAAAATACTACTAAATACAATATTTAATTAACAAATTTATCACCCCAAGTACAATTTCTCTAAAGTCATCAGATTGGAAATATTCAGAGTTTGAAAACTTTGCTATGATTTTTACAGACTAATTAGAAAATTGGGGGATCACGGTGGCTAAGTGGGTAAGACGCTGGCTCGCTAGCCAGGAGGTCGGGTGTTCAATCCCTCATAGCACACTGTATGGCATATACCCATTTTTCATTTGCCTAGTTCGTAGCAGAACAGTAGGATGATAAACTTAATTCATTTCATTTCACTTAGAAAATTCCCACCCATTTATTATCTAACCTATCAAGTCAGCTGTTAAAGCCTCTGATAGTATTTGAGTGATTGTTAATCCCTTGCAAACTACAATATCTCAAAAATATGATGAAACGAAAAATTTTGCTACATTCGGCAAACTCTGCAAATGATTCAACCCTTTAGCACTTTGATCACCAAGAACCAGCCTCAATAGAGCTCCTTAGACCACCCTGTTACATACATAGCAATGGCACCCCTACAAACCACTAAATGATCCTATAATATGGAAAGGTATTCACATATCCCAGATGGTTTGAGCCAGTGTAAGGAACAGCAGTTTCTGTCTGTTCAGTGATGTTCCTGTATTAATATATCATTTTTCTCTAATTAATGGAACTGGGGTAGCCAATATTTAAATGAACCAATATAAAGGGTTAAAGTGTTGGACTCCTAAAATGAAAGTAGAAAAATTTGTAAGAATTACCTGCCAGGTCTAAAAGATAATCGTTATATTGTTGTTGATCAACTAATGGATTACAGGTAATAGGTACAGGTGTTTTAGGTGAAGCAGGTTTCAGGTGGGGATGATTACATATTTTATTGGTATGAACTGTTAATATATAGGCACAGGTCTGTGGTTCATCTATTCTAGATATATAATCATTTACTGTATCTTCACATATAAACTATAATAAAGTAAGAAGAAGTCAGTAAGTAAGTGTTTATTAAATTATCAGACATTTACTATAAAGTAAATGAAACTAATGAAAGGTAAGTAATTAATTAAAGCATCAGACATTTACTGTATCTTCACATATACTATTCAAAAAAAGTAGGGGATATTTGATTTTTAAGTGTTATTAAAGTCACCTAATGAAACTGACGAAGAAACAAATGACAAAATGAAATAAAGTTCACATTCATCGATTTATTCCAAATGATCGTTAGACTAAGTAAGGCACAGACTGACCATTATAAGGGTAAAATGATACCCGGGGTCAAACAGCAAAGTTACCACAGCATCACAACCAAGTCAGTAACGGGTAAATCCTCCTCTGTTTGCCAAACAAGCATTGATCCGACGTGGCATACTCCTAATGAGACGTCTAAGGTCATTTTGGTCCAGATTGTCCCATTCCTGTTGCAACGCAGCAGCAAGTTCTTGGACATTGGCAGGACGTTGTTGACGTTGACGTAACCTCTGTCCAAGCATGTCCCAGACATGCTCGGTGGGGGAGAGGTCGGGACTCAGTGCTGGCCAAGGTAATGTGGTGATGTTCTGTTGTTGGAGGTAACCTGTAACGATCCTGGCCCTGTGACATCTTGCGTTGTCGTCCTGGAAGATGAAACGGCGGCCATGACGTCGTGCAACGGCACAACATGGACTGCCAAGATGTTGTCCCGGTAGTACTGGCCTGTAACACGCCCTGCAACAACATGTAAAGCCGTTCTTCCAGCAACAGTGATGCCTCCCCACACCATAACAGAACCACCCCCAAATCGATCATGTCTGATGACGTTAACGTCTTGGAAGCGCTCGTTTCGACGACGCCACACCCTCCTACGTCTGTCCAAAAAATCAACAGTGAACCTTGACTCATCTGAAAACATCACATTGCTCCAGCGTCGATTATCCCAGTGTTGACGATCCCTACACCAACGACGTCTTGCCTGAATGTGATGATCTCTCAAACAAGGGATCACGCGAGGACGTCGGGCGCGAAGGTGACCCCTATGCAGTCGATTCCGAATCGTCTGGCCACTCACTCTCACACCAGTGTCTGTTTCAAGACGAGCGCTGATCTGATTTGCTGTGATGACACGATTTCTCAAGGCCAAGGTACGGATAAATCGATCCTGGGCTTGAGTTGTCGCCCTTGGTCGACCTGAGCGTGGTCTGTCCTGTACCATATGACAGACTGAGAAACATTCATCGTCCGCGCCACAACCGCCTGTGTTGTGCCGATCTGTAGCATGCCAAGGGCACGTAACCTTTCATTTTGGGTAAGCCGACGCATATCAAAATTTGTTTTCTGGTCACTAAAACATTTAAACTGATGTTTCCACCCTGGAATTCAATGCCACAATGACTGTAACATTCAAAGTCAGAGTCGTGCAAATCTTGGGTTGGACCCCCATGATGATCCCAAGCATCACCTGCATTCCATGCGGTAGCTATTGGTGCGTTTGGGCGTCACATGTAACTGGAAATGTTTCTTCTGTTAGGTTCTATAGTGACTTTTTTCGTAGTCATTTGCATATTTTAGTATTATGCCCCCAAAATCAAATATCCCCTACTTTTTTTGAATAGTATAGAAACTACATGTATATTAAAGTAAGAAAAGTTAGAAAGGAAGTGTTTATTAAAGTATCCAACATTTCCTATAAAGTAATTGAAGGGTAAGTAATTAATTAAAGTATCACACATTTACTTTATCTTCACATAAAAACTATATTAAAGTAAAGGTAAGTGTTTATTAAAGTGTCACACATTTACTGTATCTTCACATGTAAATTGTTTAAAGTGTCACACATTGCATACAATAATATATATTCTTCAAACTCCACAAACTGTCAGAATCATGTTAATAGCTATGTACTATTTAAGGACCGTACACAAGTTCTGTGACTCTTTCAGTCTAGGGAGCAGTCGTTCTGGACGGTATCAAAACTAAGCTACAAAACTAAATGTCGCAAAGATTGCTTTATATATACCATTACTAATCATTTACACCAA
Organism: Patella vulgata; assembly: GCF_932274485.2. NCBI lineage: Eukaryota > Metazoa > Mollusca > Gastropoda > Patellidae > Patella > Patella vulgata. Next base: position 12,744,086 of record NC_065883.2, read on the forward strand.
TCATTACTACTGAAAATATTACCGGTACCTAAAAAGTCTTCAGAACTAGCATTCAACAAAGTTAATTTCAACCCAATTCTAGTAATATCATAATTATTAAGAAATGTAATAACTAAGATTAACAAATATAAGTGGAGGTACTTACTCTGACTTCAGCCGATCTGAAACCATTTGTTAGTTCACATTTAGAACCATTAACATATTTCTGACTATGATATCTATTTAATGCATGACTGTTTTTTAATTTCTGCTCCTAAAAAACAAAAAAACATAATCAGGATCAGACGTCTGAACATTTTAATTAAACTAATCTGTTTTAATTCTCTCTTCCAATTTTATTGAGCTGAAAAAATTCAGAATGATCAGAATGGATCTCAGATGTGCTTGTTGAATATGTACGAGCGTATATAAATTATTATAAAAAGCATTTGTCTGTGTATGCAGGGGTTAGTGGAAATGGCTCACTAACCAAAATGAAATGGGGCTTAACGTCCTACCTTTCTGCTCCATACAGTGTGCTATGAGGGAAATTTTTCCCAGACAGCAGTACTATGGCCTACTCATATATTGAATTCCAACTGTCAAGTAATTTTTTGTACACGGGACCTCGTTTTTTTTTTTTATCCCATCCGAACGACTTAACAGCTGTCCTTGTCAGGACCTCCATCCTGCATCACAGACATGGGGGAACCACGCCGAAAAATCTAGATGAACTTTCTCAGCCAATGCAGGGATAGAACACCAGACCTCCAGGCTAGCGTGCCAGTATCTTACCCACTTAGCCACCGTGAGCCCCCAGCTCACTAACCACGAGGTTCAAGTTTGATCCCAGAGTTAGCGAAAGAAGTACCTCAGGATTTTCTAAACTGGTTTCCCCATGTCAATGGTGCACATATACACATGATCAGTTACTTATGGAGGTTAAATAGATTTGCATATGAATACAGCATGTGCCTTTACTGTATTAATCATCAAAATAACTGGCTATCATAATAAATGATAGTTTATTGGATTGTCAAATAGTTAGCACGTGTGTGCTATACCATACACCTTGTCACGGTTGTACGTGACAAGGTGTATGGTCGCCTGTCCAACCTCGTAGGTTTTCTCTGGGTTCTCCGGTTTCCTCCCACAAATGAACCATGTTTTAGTCCCGAAATGAACTAGTTTGTGTCCAGTGGACGTTAAACCCCATCTCTCTCTTTCTACAACAGACATGTAAATAAATTTTATTAGAAAACAAAACATAATAAATAAATAAATTCTTACTGTTAGGGTTTCATTATTCCAATCAAAATCAGATTCATATTGTCCAATGAAAATGACATCACCTTTTATTTTACCATCTGCAAAAAAACAAAATAACAGAGAAAGGGAAATAACTCTCTTTTTCATGGTCGGACTAAACAGTTACAGTTATGATGGCAATGTACATGTAGTGCACTGCTAATATACTGACAACTTGTCTGACATGATTTTAAAATCATATCCAGCATAAATAGTGGAAAAGACGTTGAAATCTGTAGACCATCAGCTCCTAATGAAATTCCTTGTTCTATTATTACCATGTATTTCAAATGCTTACATCTATTTATTTCTCAAGTTTATGAAATTAATCAATAATACTTAATTGGCACTTGAATATATATACTGAATAAACAAATCAAATAAATGTGAATTGTTCCAAACCTTCGAGATGAAACTGACGGATATGTTTTTTGTAACAAAATTCATAACTCCACCAATCTCTTGTCTGAAATATTAAAATTTGAAGATATACATGTATGACATTTATATTCTGCTATTCAAACACTGATACATTCAGATATAATTAAACAGAATAAGTTGTCCATATTGGATCAAAATAAACTAAAAACAACATAGGTGACTTTTCCTATTGACAAAATACATTCAATTGAAAAGGACAAGAAACTGTAGATTTTGTTCTTTTTGTACAGTTTTGTAATCCAGGTATCATTTAATCTTGTGTATCTAGCACTAATTTCTTTCACATATGTTCAATATCAAATTTTTGTTTAAAAATTCGTAAAAACTGTTTAAAATCACCATAAATCATCTAATTTATACTAGTGTTCAGTTTAAAGCTGACCATTCAATTTTGATAATGAGTGTCAAATTTACAATTGTTTAATTTCTCAATCACTGTTGAAAAATAAACAACCCAATTGATTAATGATGTATAATGATTAATGTTTGGACAGTGGTCAGGAAATTAAATACTTGTAAATTGGACACTCATTATCAAAATTAATCAGTCAGCTTTAAACTGGACACAAGTACAAATTAGATGATTTTTGGTGATTTTAAACGATTTTTACGAATTTTTAAACAAAGATCTGATATTAAACAAATGTGAAAGGAATTAGTGCTAGATACACAAGATTAAATAATACCTGGGTTACAGTGTTAGTAGCCTTTGAATTTCAATGAATGTTAAAATTTGTTTGAGCTCAATTGATCAAGATTTAGCCTTCTGTTTACACTGCAAAAACCACATTTGGGTACATCAATCATATAAAGATATCTGAGCTTTCTATTGAAACAATATTTGTCATATTTATCTAATTTGCCAATATCCTACTTTAAAGATATCATGAAAGTGAAAACATATTTATGACAAAGATTATAGTCAAATTTATACATTTAGTTTTGGATCATAAATGCCTACATGGATTACAAAACACATTATTGCTTGTGTTCTTTTAAAAATAAATACAAAATCAGACAATCCTTAGATATCATCAATTGTATCATATTAACTATGGATTCAAAATGTTTTCTTTCATTTTGTTTTTTAATCTAATTCTTTTAACATTTAGTCAACTATATAAAGTACAAATGTATGCTACCTTGATTAAACATGCAGACGTTTCCATGGGTTTCAATAATTCTAGTACTCCTGTTTCCAACGCAACCCTCTCTCTTTCTTCTTGCCGACGTTCCTGTTCCACCTGATCCGGAACAGAACATTGGTAGTTCTGTCCATATTTGGATGTTAGTTGTATTGAACCCACAGGTAATTCCTGAAAAAAATCAAAATTATAATCTCAAAACTTTAAATTTCAATCAGAATATGGACGGACCAGATATAGGTTTATCAAAAGTACCAAGTTAAAAAAACAGAGGATGTATCAACTATTCTATTTTGATTTGTCAGCAGCAAGTGAAATTATTAGACCAATGAAAATTATCACCTATTAATGTTAACTAAATATGGTACGGTAGTCCATATATTGAGCTGATAATGCTTTTTACCATTGCTTATAAAATATATTGTATACATGAAGAGAGAGAGAGAGAGAAATGGGGTTTAACGTCCACTCGACACAAACTAGGTCATTTCGGGACTAACACATGGTTCAATTTTATTTCAATAATTCGCTTGCGCTTAGGGGTCTATAGCAGTGGGAGGAAACCGGAGGACCCGGAGAAAACCCACGAGGTTGAAGAGGCCACCCTACTCCTTGTCATGTACAACCGGGGCTTCGAAACCCTGCCAGTTGACTCAATGACAGACCGTATGATACAGTGCAGCGCACAAGTGCTAACCATTCGGCCATCCAATCCCCCTTGTAATGTATATATGGAGTAGAGACATTAATTAGAAATATACCATTTTTTACTTGACCATTACATGTACTTCAAAACATGTAATGATTACATTACATGTACATGTACCTTTACACTAGCTACAATAATAAGTTATAATCTGTCTATATTACCAGTACAATATGTTTTATTTATTCATTATTTATTATTGTCCGAAACTGAATCCGAAACCTTGTTATTATAACCGTCGCCTGTGTGAAGTCTGAAGGGTTGCAGGACTGAAATGTGCTATCTTTGTCATATGCATTCAAATTGGCCGACTTTGATACATAACTATCATTACCGGTACTGACTTTTGTATCTGGAGATGAGCTGGAGATACATGTATCAGAGGTTGAATTATTCAGTCTAAAACGTAGACAGTGTAGACGAGTTCAGTCAATGAGGCATAAATTTCAGGGAGCCCTGGTGGGTAAGGTGCTGGCTCGCTAGCCTGGAGGTTGCGGGTTCGCTCTCATTTCTCGCTGAGAAAGTTCATCAGCATCAGGATTATCCGTATGCCCGTCTCCATCATTAGACCAAGTTGAATGAGACGACAGCAACTTCATTTCCATATTTTATCAGAATTATTTATTCTATGCAGTGTCAGTGTTTAAAAAAAAAAAATGAAGACAACAAAATGAAAATGACACGTCAAATTCTTTGCCTTTGACTTCCCGTCTGGACAGTGGACGTCTGCCTTGACTTTACTAAATCACTCGTCCGGAAAGCAGCAAATATCACCGGCTCAAGCTTACTACAGGTGAAAATGTTTACCTTTCCCAGCAAAACTGGATTATTCAATATGTCAATACCATAGTGAATTGTTTTCAACTCGTCGAAATCAAGGAAAGGCTCGACTTCATAAATAATTGCTGAAAATATTGTGCAGCTTAAAAATAAAAAGTTTGTTTTCGTCGCCATTTTCTAATATGAACTTAATTTACAAATTTAGTATTCAGGTTATTTATAAAACGAAATCGGTATAATTTATCAAAAACAGTTTAACATAATATCAAAATATGAATCTATACTATGAATTATATTCAGCTGTCTCAAATGATCATCAATGCCATTATAACTAGCTACATAATAGATATGAAGATTATCATTTCGATTTACATAGTTTCCAGTCACATAATTTAAGCTACTAAGGATGGATCATCATTAGACTCGAACGTCAAAACTGGGTGATGTATTTGTAATATTGAGTCTGGTTAACTCAAGTCTATAACTTCTCCATGTGGCGTTTCGCGGAAAATATGACACTTTTTCAGCACAGGTAAATTTGATAAAAAACTGAAAAAATGTATGGCATATGATAGATTTTGAATTGCAATCTACAAATCAAGTACAAATCTTTTGTTTTAGGATATTCCTTAGCCTCCTTCATCGTATTTGTTGACAGGAATGTTTTTTAAATGAGCAATTTGCTGTGCGTTCAGTTCAGTGAATTGAATTAACCCGTTAAACGCCCCTTTGAACGTTTATAATATTGTTTGTAATTCTGGGGAACGCGCACATTTCATATTTGTGTGTTTCTTAATGTAATATATCAGTGTCCGTGCAGGAATTTCTAGTTGGTGTTGCAGTACAAGTCCTCTTCCGAAAATTAAAAAATTCCAGAAAAAATAAGCAATTTTGGGTGCAGAACACAAAAATGACACTACAGAAATAATTGCATAGCAATCCATCAGCGAGTTGGCAGTTGGCTCAATATGTATTATTATGCATTTTACTTTTACTAGTATCATTAATTTACAAATGTGTTTAATTCATTTGAGTAATCAGAAGTGTCATACATTTTCGGTGTATTCCCACGAAAGCGCCGTTACAGAGCGTGACCAAAATTAATCCTTCCCGCGAAGGCGCAGATATCGACTTGTCGGCTTTCGTTTGAATGGAGGCATTCAATGGTCAACAAGCTAGTTGTTAAAGCTCATCCGAATATTTTTGAAATGATCGCATTTTTACAAGAGCAAAATATTAATGAAGTTAGAATTGCACAGTATGCCGTGGAACAGGAACCACCAAGGAAGAGACATAAATATGCCCAAAGTCAGCTCCAGGAATTAAAAAGAAGACACGAAGAAGAGGAATTAACTTTAGTCGAGTATTTAGACAGGGTGTCTTTGGCGAATTTAAATTAATTTGTTTTTATTTCTTAAAGTCCTATGCCAAACATGTTAAAATGTTAGTTAATTAGTCATATTAGGGATTATGAAAGTGTAAATTCTTATAACAATTTATAACACCATTGTTACATTTTTATTCCATTTTAATCCCTAGGAGCTGGATTCCCACAAAGACGGTCAATAACTGCGCCTTCGTGGGAATAAACCACATTTTCTAATCATCATAATAGTTTATTATGATAATTTTAAAGAGACATTGTTCAATTTTAGTAAAATCTTTATACACAGAATTTAAATACCGTAGCAGAAATTTGATTTGGGATTGATGATGTTATTGTGACATAAAAATTTTATTACTAGAAGTGGCTCCAAATTCTAAAATGAGGGCTATACCGTATTTCATATAGTTCTTACAAATTTCATACTTTTAACATAAAGTGAACAATTTTGATGCGTTTTATATATATTGTTATATATATTTACTGGACTATAAGTACACTATTCTAGAAATTAAAATAATTGTTAAAAAAAAGTCTGCCTATTCTGTGGAAAAAGTTTGACATTTCTCTTTCATAGTATCTGTACCTACATAAAAACGAACTCATTATTTTTTTTCTTTTTAATTAATTACGTGTAGGCCTACACTTATTAAACATACATTAATTATGCAAGAGCTAAATCTGCCTATTGCAGGTTTTTCTTTAGGCCTGAAATGTTATCTAAATTTTTAATTAGACATTAATTAACTTACAGTGTATCCAGACCATAATCAACTCTCGATGTCATCGGATACTCGAGATTTTAACTAGATTAAAACGGTTCGCTATTTAAAAGTTTAATTTAAAAATGGAAAAGCGAGGCTAAGTCCCGATTATACCAGTGCCCTGGTTGCCACTGAGCACACATCTTGTCAAAACTACAAACAATGATATTTTTGAATTATTATAGCAAGAATGACCAACTCTTTATTAAACTCTTAACTAATGTATCTTTAATTAACTAATGATAAATAAGATCTTTGAGTCTTTTCTTTTCATGTAAACTAGATTAAGTGTCTGAACCTGTCTACATTTCATATTAATGATCTAAAAAAAATTTATTGATAAATTATTAATTAACTGAAAAGCTGTATTTTTTATATCTCCCTTCTATATTAGTTACGGTACTTGACATTATATTTAATTGAACTGACATTTCATAGAATGTGTGGAAAATCTTATGTTTTCTAGTTGAAAGATTTTTGGTGATATTTCAATCAATAATCTGTCTGTGTCACGCCACACTAGAAGTTAAAAACATTTGCACTAATCAGAGATTATTTTGTATCTCAGTAGAATAATACCTGAATTCAGATAAATCATACCAGATCATCCATGAAATTCTTTCACTAGACAGTTAATGAGATAACAAAATCTTAAATAAAATTAATTTTAAAAAGTTAAATGTTATCTTTGACACTAGTCTGTATACTAATTTGTTCAGGTTCTGGAACAGAAATGCAAAGTAAAACAGATTTGTTTTTAGCTATGTGAACTCCTCAAAAGTAGAACAGATTTGTTTTTAGCTATGTCAACTCTTCAAAAGTAAAACAGATTTGTTATGTGAACTCCTCAAAAGTAAAACAGATAGCTATGTGAACTCCTCAAAAGATAAGTGATATCAAGTGTTCTAGAAAGAGGAAGCATAACCTGCCTCATGCATGACAGTTATATGATCTTTGATAGAAATTTTCCATAAAATTGAGTCACCTACTCAGACACTATTTCTGTTAACAACCAGGTTAGACTGTCTTTCAGACTTCAAAACCGACTAATGGCATCATTTTGACTAAATACATTACCGTTGTAACGATTATATGGTTAAGCGAGAAATTAAAACAAAGCAAAATATTAATCACTTACATGTCCATGCCAGAATAATCGTAAGGGTGCCCCACACAGCCAAAAATGGGTTATAATAAAAGTTTTAACTTAAAGATAGGTTCCCAGAAAAGTATTTATCGGGTGGTTATTTCCAATAAAAGAATGGCAATTTTGGTATATATGGAAAGTAGAAATATCCAATCTTACTAGTAAAATACTGGATGCTCTGAAAAATACTCATGGAGCACATGCAGGACAAAACTGTAAGGGTTTCCCTAATCGATAGCCCGACGATTAGGAGTGTCTGCACGTGTGACGTCAAAGGTCGCACGCGGAGATTGAGCGCTTGATGTACATGTTGATAAACTTTATGAAGAGTTAGACATACAACAGCTTCTGAGTTAAAAACCACGGAAAAAAAATTTGGGCAGTGGATAATCCGACTATTTAATTACATGTAGGCTTCGATATTTGTAATAAATCGTTAGCGATTAAAGACAACATCGTCTTGTGTATGCAATGAATTCTCATCCGACTTCACCCTACTGAAATAGGTACATTTGTAAGTCACATGACACAAACATGACTTCTTTTGATTGATTTTTTTATAGTAAGGGCATTCCTTGGCAATTGCAATATTTTAAGAACGATTTGAAGCAAAATTATGATAAATTAATTAGTTTCAATATGTTTTTAGTCCAAATATATCATCAAATCACCCAGTTTGTATGCAGGGGATGTATCTTTAAATGTACTTCAGTGAATAAATTTGTATTCAACATCAAATGGCAATCATTTTTAAAGTGATTACTGTACGAAATGTTAATGAGTTTGAATTATAGTAATATTTAGATTGTCAGTTGTGACACCAATTTTAGAATATTAGTTTATTTTTCAATATTATAAACAATGCTGTTCAGTGTGGCATATTTTGGTTTAGATCTTGTAATATTACAACCGTAATCATCAGAATTTGTGACTTTTTAGCTGTCTATAATGTCTTCTACAAAAGTGAGTTGAGAAAAAAAAATAGAAATTGATCATGTTTCTTTAAATTAAATGAACATGGACGAAACACATGTATCATGTTTTTTATGTTATCTTTTGATACAAGTCATTATCTACTTTCTTATCTGTGTAATATAAAGGCCTGTTACAGTATTACAATTGTAAACTTATACATGTATACATGACCTTACTCTGACACACATACCACTATATAGTAGTATTATGAGACGACCCCTCACAGCGAATCAACTTCACAATTTGGTGTGTATTTGACAAGGGAAGGTGTCATATCAAACTCTCGTTTTCTTACCTGTTAGTTCACACCTGTGTTTTAAGTTTGACAAATAATCGGATTTACCTGTGGATATATAGCTAAGTCTTTTGTTTTGAGTGTTTTGGAGGATATCTGCATGTAGCTGTATATTAAGTACATATGTACAGATCTATGTAATTCTGTTGATTGTCAATGTTATTATATATGGTTAATCCTAGAAATTTTTGACTGTATAGATTGTACTTCTGCTGAAGCTGGACGTAAATTAAATGTTGAAGGCACCGACAGATTTTAATATAAAAAGTTTAAAAGTGAGTTGACTATGAATACATAGTAAATGTTCATGAATGTCAATTAAATTGATTCTAAATTTTTAATATTTGCATGGATATTTAATATTTAATAAGGAAAGTTGTGTGTGTTGGACTGTTGGTGGTTGTGGTGGTGGTGGTGGTGGGGGGGGGGGGTTGCAGATCTCAAATCTGCTGTTATGATTTTTCAAGGGTAATAATATAGGCTCTATTGGGCATTCATAACATTTTCGGGTAGTGGTACATGTAAGAGTTAGGGTGTCAATTTCGATCAACATTCTTTGATAATTTCTGGCCAAAAACTTTCCTAGCCTAATGGTGAGATCCTGTACACAAAGGGTTAAAAGTAAAATCAATGCATACTGTCCGGCAGACCTTCTCTGTAAATGTATGTCCTGTATATGAGTTGTATAGGTGCTATATGTTCAACCACCTTGTATCATAAAAGAAAATAGAGGAGACATACGTTGCAAACCTGAGTACACAAGTTCAAGTTAATTAATGATTATTTTATTCTGGTGTTTACAGTCTGAGAGAGAATAATATAGATTGGATCAGACTAGAGATTAATAAGGAGTGAAGTTAATACCAGCAGCTTATTGTGTAAAAGGATTTGTATTATTGTGACAAATACTGATAACAGATCTACATATACAACCTGCACAAGGTAAGTTATCAATATTATATATAAAATCAACCGTTTGAAACTTTAATATGTGTTTTATTCTGATGACAACCTGTACAAGGTCAGTTATCAATTTTATAAAATCATCCGTTCGAAACTTTAATATGTGTTTTATACTGAATACAACATGCACAAGGTAAGTTATCAATATATATATATAAATCACCTGTTTGAAACTTTAATATGTGTTTTATACTGATGACAACCTGCACAAGGTAAGTTATCAATATATATAAACATGTATAAATCACCTGTTTGAAACTTTAATATGTGTTTTATACTGATGACATCCTGTACAAGGTAAGTTATGTACATCAATATTATAAAATCAATCTTTTAAAACATTTATAATGTGTTTTATACTGAAGACAACCTGTGTTAAAGATGCATTACATGTACATGTATGTAAGACTAAGAGCTAAATCTTCCTATTGCAGCTTTTTATTTTGGCTTCAAATGTTACGGCTGGCCCCCGGATCCATTCATATGATTTGATATTTGTTTATTTGGTGCAATGTCTATTTTCTGTCTTGTTCGCAGGTATATCTTGTAGATATTTGTTTTACGTGTAGTGCGGTCCTCCTGCACTTACTAATAGACATCTATTCAAATGACAGGCCTATAATCAACTTGCTAGAACATCAGATGGCTGAGATTTAAATGGATTAAAATACCCACAAGATTAATAAAAAAATTAACGATAAAATGGATAAACGACACTTAGCCTCGATTGTCAAGTACTGTTGCTACGATAATGAACGATCTATGCTACATTTTTAAACAGTCATAACTTCGCTCAAAATAAAGTAATTTGAATAAAATTTTCAATATAATCATTTTTTATTATCTATTTTTGAACTTCAGTATTAGAGCAAAAACAGCATGCTCTGTATCTAAGTCTTACATAATGCATCTTTAATATAATAATGTGTTTACACTGAAGATAACCTGTGTTAATTAATATACCTGTTTACCTGTCTACATGTATGTTATCAAATCATCTTTTTTAAACTTGTGTTTTATACTGAAGATAACCTCTCTTAATATACCTGTTTACCTATCTATATAATAAAATCATCTTTTTAAAACTTTAATATAATAATGTATATTATCTGCATGTACCTGTTTACACATAGGGTATAAAATTGATTTCCTGATAACGGTTTTTATTATTCATATTTCTATATGTTCATAAAAGCAGAAACCAATGTAGGTGTATGTAAAAGATAAAGTACTTTATCTTTATATAAATACATATTTATCTCCATTGGGAGGATTTCTCTGTGTATTTAAAATGAAGACAGTGTTGGTTGTTACCTGTATTTTTCCAGTGGGCCTTTTTATGCAATAGATTTATCTCATCTCATCTTATCTTTAAAGTGTTTCACTAAATGTTAAAGTAGCTAAGTCTCTAACTCAATATCATCCAAAGTCTTTCACATTGAAAACACAAATTATTTGTCAATTTAAATCAACATTGATGTTATGATCTTGTCGGGAAAAGATGGGTTTCTGATATCCAGTATTTAAGACGAATCGTGTACCATAATGCATTTCAGCGCCATTTGTAACAAGGGACAAGAAAGAACGAGGCTAGACATTCCTAAAATCATGTCAAACGGTGACGCAATATTCTTATCTGGAGAGCATGTGCAATAGACTGGAATAACCCGACACTAGAGATTGCCACTCAATTAGACTTCTGGTGTACTTCGCCGAACATAAATGATTTGAAATTAGAGTAAAATGGAAACGATTGGATGTAAATCAGTTTATATACATTCAGATTACATTACTATATGCGTTGCAACCCATTTCTTGTCAATATCTAAGTACCAAATATTAGCGATTTAGCTCCTTTAAGGCTTGACTTGACAGTAGTTGTAAGTGAAATTTATTGTTATTCGATGAAATTGTGTCAAAATAGTTTATTGGTGGCGTTTTGTCTGGATAAGAGCTTTTCCCTTTGCCTGAATTTTCTGGTTGAAGTTTTGTCCATTTTGAGTTACGTCCAGCTACCAGGAAAAGAATTAGGCTGTGCACTGGTGCACCACATTCAAATAGTCATCTTCATTTGAACTTGGGGGTTGGATGGCCGAATGGTTACCACGTGCGTGCTGTATCATAGGTCTGTCATTGAGTCAACTGGCAGGGTTTCAATTCCCAGGTTGTACGTGACAAGGAGTAGGGTCGCCTGTCCAACCTCGTGGGTTTCCTCCCACTGATAAAGACCCCTACGTGCAAGCAAATTATTGAAATAAAATTGAACCATATGTTAGTCCCGAAATGATCTAGTTTGTGTCGAGTGGATGTTAAACCCTCTCTCTCTATCTCTCCCTCTCTCTCTCTCTCTCTCTCTCATTTAAAACTGTTATTTCCAGGCCTGTTCATTTCCATATTTGTGTTTTGCTGAATAAGCATTATCTTTTATTCAGTTATAGTATAGTTGTTTACCATAGAAAAAACAAGATGAATATATTCGTGCACATAAGATCCACCACCAGCTTCTTTATTAGTTCAATGGAGTGTTGAGTTGTTGACTTACCAAACATCTTGGTTTGCGACTTTTAAAAATTTAGAATTATTGCAGTCTGTGTTTGCTTTGTTTTAATATTCTCGATTGCTCTAGCCCAAATTGTATTCACTTCGAAAACAACAAATATATGTCTGGATAATACAATCAGATTGTCTATGTTGGTTTCCTTAATAGCTGTTAAAGTGCGCTAAATATGAGGACCGAAGTGGATCAATGAGTATGGTGCTGTTTGACTTACCAGAAGATCGTAGATTGGAACCTGATGTTTGACTGTGAAATTCCTCTGCATTTTTAGCCTGGTTTGTCCTTGACAGTGGTGCAGGGCAGAGGGCCTGGCATGCCATAAAATCATCTAGTCATTTGGAAGGGATGAAAAAACGATGTTGGCTTGTATTCCATTGGCAGCACATTTATGATCTCCCGACACTGCATCATGATTAGCCTTGTTGGTGCCATAGGTCATTAAACCCCATTTTGTTTCATTTTGTCCAGTCGGTGCAGAACAGTAGGACATTAAACACAATTTCATTTCATTTCATTTCATTTACTTCATCCCAAAGTGACCTGGTTTGTTTTTATTTTTTTCATATGTGAATTCTGAATTCAACTTTAAAACTCATTCAATAACCCAGAATAAATAAAATAGACATCATTTTTAATTGGATTGAATAACTGCCAATAATGTAATTGAAGATCTTGTTTTATGCTCCATTACCATAATCATCCAGGCAGTTAGGACAAACTTGTCACTGATACATAAAGGTTACGGTAATACTTTTCAGAAATAATGAATGTCATGATTTAAAAACCTTTTGTCGAAGCAAGATAAATTGGAATCAAAATAAATAGTATTATGGACATATTGATGAAATAATTCTTTTGATAACAATTTTCAACATTTTTTCTTGGTGAGCAAATTCTTGACTTATCCTGAGCATTTTATGTGTATCAAATGGCCTACATACGAGTAGCAAATTACTGGTAGTTCTGATTCATCTGAATTATTCATTAATCAGAAACTATTTTATTTTAAATGAATGAAATGGTATAAAAGTACTAGACCACATGTTCATGTAATTGTTAATTCAATAGTATGTTGTAGGTCTATTAGATTTCTCCCTTGATCTCAAGACTAACAACTTTGTGTAAATTCTTTATATCAATCAACTCGACGGTTGTACAAATATAAGTTGACGCAACCACTGGTAATTTGTCCGACATGACCACATTATATCGCTCGTCTGTCAACATATGTTAGACAATCATTCTGTCACATTAAAACACAGAGTAATGCATGGTACTGTGTTGAAGTCAGTAATCCTGATGGATCATTTTTCGGGAAATATCTTTTTTTTTCACGGATTAGAGAGAGAGAGAGAGAGTTGGGGTTTAACGTCCACTGGACACAAAGTAGGACATTCCAAGACTAACATATAGCTCAATTTTATTTCATTAATTCGCCTGCGCGTAGGGTTCTGTAACAGTGGGAGGAAACTGGAAGACCCGGAAAAAACCCACGAGGATGGACAGGCGACCCTACTCCTTGTCACGTACAACCAGGGATTCGAAACCATGGCAGTTGACTCAATGACAGACCTCATGATACAGTGCGCATGTGCTAACCATTCGGCCATAGGCAACCCCCCCCCCCCCGCCCCTGCGGCGCGGATTAGATAGAAAAATATAGAAAGAGTAATGCATTGTAATGTGTTAAAGTTGTTGATCCTGTATGAGGTTTTTACAGACAATATCACAGCTTAATCACCATTAAATTGTACACAGATTGCTCATTTAACGTTTAAACAGACATTATGCAAGAGCTAAAATGCACCCAGATTGCTCATTTAACGTTTAATTATGAAAACAAAACCAATATATCAGTGGTAGATAATCTCCTACCTTGGTGGGATTCAATCGGATTAAAAAGAAACCCATAAAGATTTTAACTAACAGTTATAGTTGGCGCTTGCTTTGTTTATATCATTGGCAGACGAAGATTTTTCTAGCATGAAAGTAATCTGCATGGATGTGCAACCAGAAACAAGAAATATTTGAAGGATAGTCTGTTGTCAAATTACTGAAGCATCCTAGAGGGGGTGTTGGATGTCCGAATTGTATAACACTGAATGGTCTGTCACTGAGTCAAGTTCATGGTTTTGATTCCCAGATTTTACGTGACAAAAAGTAGGGATGCCTGTTCAACTTTGTGGGTTTTCTCTGGGTCATTCGGTTTCCTCGAACTGCTAAAGACCCCTACGTGCAAGCAAATTATTGAAATAAAATTAAGCCATGTGTTGGTCCCAAAATGACTTAGTTTGTGTCAAATGGATTTTAAATCCTATTTCTCTCTCTCAGAAACACCGTCTTCATTACCCCAGTCCAGTCCTTCATGTTTATAGAATTTTGCGGGAGCCATTAAAAGCTCCTGATACCGTGAATATATGCAGTTTAAAAGTAAAAATTAAACTGAAAGTAGTTTATTAATCTCAGTATTTAGGAGAGCGATTTAGCTAATTTGCAGGAGTCTTTAATGACTCCTTCGAAGGAAAACCGACGTGCGTTGAGAGGAGCAGGAGCGAAAGCTCCCCTTAAACATAAAGGACTGCCAGTCGGAGCAGAACAGTAGGATTTTAAACCCCATTTAATTTCATTTCATTTCTCTCTGAAGCATCCTTTCTATGACATTCTACCGCCATGATGTACTTTCAAAGGCTCATGTTTTTTACTATTCTAAAATATCCTGTCCAATTAATCAAATGAATTGGGATTAAAGCAAGGTAACAAAAGGTCAACATGAGGCTAGAAGAAAGATCTGTAACCTTATAACTTAAACCATACAACCCTAATCTTATCTCATAAATTACTCTTTCTTATACCTGTGTAGGTTAAATAGCCTGGTTTTATTTTACCTATATTAACATATGTATAAGGAACTATATTATATAACAAAACTGGTACAAATTTTGGTTTAAATAGAGCAGAAAATTCAATTGGTTCCCGTCTCAGAATTTCAAGAAAACCCTTTTTTGCACCTTCTGACATACTTAATGAATTAACCTTTAGCACTCGGTGCATGTTAATATTGACTACTCTAGTTCTTTTATGCACTGAGTTTTGTAGCTCATTTTCAGAAAAAAGAGCTCCCTAGGTTGCCTCAAATCTGAATCACAGAACCAGTATACTGTTCTTAAATTGTACACAGGTTTTCATGTGACTTGAGGCAGTCCTAGGGGCTGGATGGAAATGTAGTTTCAAACAGTTTCTGGAGATCCAGATGCCAAAAAATTAACATCCCAGGACTTTACAACCTGTGGGATATGATATGGTTATATTTTATTGTTGGCCAATAGTAAGGTAAACCTGTTATGGTTAAGAAAAGTTAGGGAGAAATTAAAGATCAAATTTTCCGACACCAGTCCTCTAGTCCCTTTCATTTTATCTGGCACAAATTGATTTTTTATCAGTGTTTTTATTGAAAATATCAATCTGATCCTATTTTGTTTCGTTTTTATAGTTCAAAATTTTGTTTTACTTGTATTTACTGGAAGTGTTGTTATATAACCCATGTTCTGTCGATTTTTGGCGTGAGGTGCACAGAACTGTGGGTAATCCATTAGAACATCAACACTGATTGGCTAATGACGCGACCTTCCACTAACTTCATACCTTCATATAGTAGAGGCCATCGAAAGTATAACAATAAGATCTGTATTTTAATCAGATTGTAAAAATATGTCTGACACAAAGTTCAAAATCTCAGGTATGGTACTCTCTCTGTCACTAATGAGATATTTGTCTTTACACAATATACAGGTACATGCTTTCGAGAATCCATCTTCAAGTAACATGTCCTCTCATCACAAAATATTTATCTTCCCCACTTTTCTATAAAATATATATCTTGTCTACATTAATAAACACTGTTGTATAAATATTTCTACCTGGTAAGAGATTGGTGACATCAATAGATCAACATGAAATATTAATATTATACTGATGTATATGATGATAAGAAACTTGAAGAACAGGCTGGCCTTAAACACTTTCACCATCTTGTAGATTTATTGTAATGAGATGAACTATGTCCATGTTTCTACCGATACGGACATGTAAATTTGATTATATTAACATATCATTTGATGAATGAATTCAGACACGACACACAGGAGATATTTTTTTCTGTAGTTGAACTATTGTTTTGTGATGTTCAGAATGATTATGTTAGCCCACTTTTGAGTTAGATAGTTAGGATTTCATTCCAATGCTGTTGGATCTTTTGCATTAGGTAAGTTGTGTTTTTATCCTACTGTGAAAGTTGACTCTCAAAAAGGAATATTATGCAACATTCTGTCTGCTGTAAGAAATTTAGATTACATAGAACTTATTTTTTACTGTGGCTGAATTATTATGATTATGAATTAGCCCAATTTTGACTTAGGATTTCAATTTTGACTTAGGATTTCAATTTTGACTTTGACTTAGGATTTCATTCCAATGCTGTTGGATCTTTGGCATTAGGTAAGTTGCACTTTTATGCTATTGTAAAAGTTTATTATTATTATTTAGAGAGTGCTATCTTCCACAAAACGTGTTCAGATGCGCTGTACAATACAATTCAATAAAATATCAATAAATATACATATAGGAAACTAAATAAAACTATAAAAGTAAAATATAACAAGGTAGCTTAGAATAAAATCTGATATGTAAGCAATTCAGACGCAACCACAGAGGAGATATTATTATCTTTAAAGGGCATTTAGTGATTGCAATATATAATAGCAATTCAGACTCGACCACAGAGAAGATATTTTTTACTGTGGCTGAAGTATTTTTCGTGAGGTTCAGAATGATTTTATGTTAGTACAATTTTGAGTTAGGAATTCATTGAAATGCTGTTAGATCTTTGCATTAGGTAAACTGTACTTTTATGCTATTGTGAAAAAAATGGATATTAGTCCAAAAATGTCTCATTTTGATTTAGTACTTTCAAAGAAATGATGAATTGAAAATTAACCAACATTCAGTATCCTGCAACACTATTTGCCCTTAAATTAAAAAAAAGTATAGCGTCTTTAAAACCACATTGTCATTTAATGCATTTTGAATCCCTGGAAAATTACAATGTAGTGAAAGATAAATCTCAAAAAGAAATATCAACCCACAAATTGTTAAATTCTATTCTGGATTTACAAAGATAGGATGAATTAAAAATGTTGCATTATTCGCAGAAATCTTTTGATGGGCCTCTTTTTAATCCAATCGAATCCAAGTCAGGGGATTAGCTACTGTTGTATTTTGATTTTGTTTTCTTATTGAAATGTTGAATAAGAAATCTAGGTACATTTTAGAAAAGCCAGGACAGTTGTCTAGTCATTCAGATGGGACGAAAATCCAAGGTCCTGCATTAGATAATCAATTTGAGTAAATTATGGCATGGATTTAGCCATGAAAATTTAGATATTTTCGGAAAAATGCTTTAATGTTTCCTAAAAATGCAGATGTCAATCAGCATCTTGAAGTGCTTTGATGTTTCAAAAAAATGGCTTTAGTATGAACAGAAGGGACTGTTCATCAAGGTTGAAAGTCATCATAATTAACTTTTGACTAATACATCTACATTTATCAAAATTGTTTATAGTTGTATACCCTGTAGTTGTGTGGTACAATCATATCTGCTAAAATCAAGGAGTTTTAAATGAATGTTGGGGGTCACGGTGGCTAAGTGGGTAAGACGCTGGCTCGCTAGTCTGGAGGTCGGGTGTTCAAGCCCTACATTGGCCGAGAAAGTTCGTCCAGATATTCCGCCGTGTTTTCCCCTTGTCAGTGATGCAGGACGGAGGGCCTGACAACGACAGCTGTTTAGTTGTTTGGACGGTACGAAAAACTTGAGGTCCCGTGTACACATTGGCGTGCATGTAAAAGATCTCTTGACAGTTGGAATTTGAGATAAGAGTAGGCCATAGTGCCGCTGTCCGGGCAAAATTTCCCTCAAAGCACAGTGTATGGCATATGCCTGTCTTCATTAGCTCAGTTCGGAGCAGAACAGTAGGACGTTAAACCCCATTTCATTTCATTTCATTTAAATGGATGTTACAAATTTTGGTAGTCATCTTGATCTTTCTGAAAAATGCCTTTATTGTGAACAGGAATTCATCAGGTTCAAAGTCATCATAATTATCTGTTGACTAATACCTCTACATATCAACATGTCAATGTTACGTATATTAATTTATTGATATCTTGTACAAATATATCATATATTAATCCGCTTATCAATATGTCAATACTAGCTCATTTCCTGTACTTATAAATTGAACTAGATTTTCATAGAGAGAGGTCAATGAGATAGGTCATCGTATATGACCAAATGACCAAACACAGCTAGATGTAACTAATTAGATTATAAAAATAATTTGTAGTTTTCCCCATGGCAAATCTAAGGAGAGCTAAGTAAAGCTCACCTGGAGTTAAGCTTGAATTAAATTTATGGTGATATCTAGATTGTTTGGCTCGCATAAATGCTAAATCAATAAAATCTACTGGTTATAAATATGACAGGTATAAATGTTCTGCTATTAAACTGGGCTAATGAAGACGGGCATACGCCATACAGTGTGCTTGAGGGAAATTTTGCCCGGGCAGCGGTACTACGGCCAACTCTTATATCGAATTCCAACGGCCAAGGGATCTTTTAAGTGCACGCCAATGTGTACACGGGACTTCAATTTTCCGTCCCATCGAAAGACTAGACAGCTGTCCTTGTCAGACCCTCCGTCCTGCATCACTGACAAGAGGAAACCACGCTGGAAAATCTGGAAGAACTTTCTCGGCCAATGCCGGGATTAAACACCCGACCTCCAGGTTAGCAAGCCAGTGTCTTACCCACTTAGCCATGTGATCCCCATGACAGGTATATATTCTTCCAAAATATACATGTTTTCTCTGGATGTCTTCATAAGGTGTATAGTTTCATCCTAAGCTCAGTTTCAAGCTCAGGTGCACGTTTTTCTTTTGTGCATTTTCTTCCTATACCTTATTAGGTAAATAAAGACCATTGGTCTCTGGGTTAATAGTCCAGAAATGTACTTTTAAAGTGGGTACATTTTCAGAATTTAATGTTCATATACATGTACCTGTAATTTTCAGAATTTAATTTTCATATACAATACCTGTAATTCCAGGATAAATATCTGTACTGATGGAAGAATATATTTGATTCCAAAAAAATACTCGAAAAAGGGCATTGTTTAAACTTGGCTCACACTGCATCTGGTTCTTGCATTGGTTGGAATTCGATGAAGTGTATAGCATAGGCCTGTCTCATTACTCAGATGAATAGGACATTAAACCCCATTTCATTTCATTTCATTGACTGTCTTCATTATAAAGATACAGTTGTAAATTTTTTTGTTGAATAACTGACATTAAATCTGCCAAAAGGTGGACATTTAGCAGTTGGTTCTATGCTTGGAGTCAAATGATTATCAACCAGAATGTGGACATTTGGCTCGATGAAGTTACATTCTTATATCTTAGATAACTTTCTACGGCTGGACAGTCAAATACATCATGAAAGTTACCATTAATGCAAAACTCAGTAAAATTCAAGCGTACATTAAGGAAGGGTTGATCAAAATAGCTCTTCATTAGACAAGAGATGACGTACTCGTTGGTATTTTTTTCTGAATCTGATGTACCTATGAAGATGATTTAGGCGTAGATAAGTAATGATGATGTTTTGTTTATTTAGTAGTTAGACCACTTTATGTCACAACTAGTTCAAGCTAGAGAAAATGGCCAAAGAAAATACAAATGTTTATCAAGGGATTACTAGAAGGCTTTCTTGTCCACTAAAAAAAATTTATAAAGTGAATAATTTTAGATGTTTGAGAAAAACGCCAAAGAAAATACAAATATTTATTAAGGGATTAATGGTAAAGCTGTCTTGTCCAGTAGAATATTTAGATGGAATAAATTTACAAAGTGAATAGTTTTTGATCTAAGATGTTGTTTTTACAGATGATAAAATAAATACATGTTTTTTAATTTGATCAAAGATACAAACTATTTGATGATTTTGTTCCTTAAATGTTATTTCTAAAAACAGTCCCTGTCAGTCATATTTGCCAGTGAATTTGTCTAACTGGAGAACTTATGTAATAAGTCAATTTGCAAGCCATAAAATTCGAACTTTAAGAATTTAACATTAAAACACTGCATTTCTTATACCTTCTTCATTACCCCAGTGGGTGCAGAAAAGTGGGACATTAAACCCCATTTCATTTCATTTAAAGGGGTATTATGTAATATTATAGATAAAGAGCTGACAGTTCTTGCTATAATAGTTAAAAAAATAGATAATGAAAAGGGAATATGTTGAAAATTTCAGTCAAATTATTTCACTCTGATCAAAGTTATCGGTGTTAGAAGAACAGTGTAGCCTTGATTATCATTGCTACCGTTGTTAAGATGTTAAACAAAGTCTCGAT
Organism: Patella vulgata; assembly: GCF_932274485.2. Classification (NCBI taxonomy): domain Eukaryota; kingdom Metazoa; phylum Mollusca; class Gastropoda; family Patellidae; genus Patella; species Patella vulgata. Next base: position 12,764,998 of record NC_065883.2, read on the forward strand.
TATCTGTTTTAAGATTAATTCATCTAATCCACTTAAAATCGGAGCCATCCGATGGTATTGAGAGTTGATTATGGTTTTGTCATGTTAATATTTGTCTGATTAATATTTTATATAACATTTAAGGCCTAAAGAAATACCTGCAATAGGCAGATTTAGCTCCATCTCCTTTCATGTAAACCTCATTCCATTCATTTTCAAGGTTCTGTATGAGAGAGAAATGGGGTTTAAAGTCCACTCGACACAAACTAGGTCATTTCGGGACTAACACATGTTTCAATTTTATTTTAATAATTCGCTTGTGTGTAGGGGTCTTTAGCAGTTGGAGGACCCGGAGAAAACCCACAAAGTTGGACACGCGACCCTACTCCTTGTCACATACAAATGGGGAATCGAAACCACACCAGTTGACTCAATGATATAGCGTGCACATGCTAACCATTCGGCCATCCAACCCCCTAAGTTCTGTAGGACAAATAGACCAACAGTGGCTTACATTGTATATTGTTTCGACTGCTTGCCCTTAAAAATAACCAAAAGGAAGTGCAGTAGAGAGAATCAGACACTTCATACTAGAGTGGTTTTGCAGTTTCGCACAGTGGGCGCTTACGGCTCACCAACAGCTCCATTCTTGAAATATTGTGTATAGATTGACTTCCCTCTGCAGGTTTGTCTTATCAGTTCTGTTTTAACTGTAGTGTGGTTCTCCTGCTCTTGCTATTACATAATATATAGACTAATTCAGTGTAAAGTGTTTTCACAAGTTTATATTCTGTTACCTACTATTTGTTAATTTTTCTACACCTGGTAATATGGTCTCGGTTGGTGAAAATTAATCCTGTTGGAGTCGAGATCAATAATGCCTAATTTTATTTTTCTCAAGGGCACAGTATCTGTAACATGTTCCAGACAGTTTATTTACGTTTTTAACTTTTTATCGCAGAGCAGACGGATCAAAAACCATTAAATATCAATATCGTAATCAAGATGGAGTGCTATTTTATTGGTCGGAACTGAATAACAATGGATGAATTGTTGAGAATTAAGTAAGACTTGTGAACCTTCACATTAAAAACAGACTAATTAAAGATACATTATGGGAGATACAATAAAGAGATGGCAGTTCTCGCTATAATAGTTAAAAACTAGATAGTGTAAAGGTAATTTGCTGAAAATTTCAGTCAAATTGATCCACTATGAGCCGAGAACGAAGCGAGTGAAATTTTCGCATAGTCTCGGTCATCATTACTAAAATCATTAATATAAACAGCATAGTCTCGATTATCCACTGTTTTGATTTAATTATCAATAGCCGTTAAGCGGCATATAGGAATCTAATCCAGCCAACATCAAAGGCTAGCCTTGACACCGAGAGTTTATTATGGTCTGGATAAGTTAATTAATGTCTAATTGATAATTTAGATAACATTTCAGGCCTAAAGAAAGACTTGTAATAAGCAGATTTTGCTCTTGCATAATGCATGTTTAAAGCTACGTCTTTATTTTGTTACGTCTTTACGATTCTGATTTTCTACACTACATCTAACATGCATTCAGAACAGCTGACATAGGTTGTGTACAAGACATCTGTATGCCATGGCATGATCATCAGGTGTTCAGTCCAGTAAAGTATAAAATACGGAAATATTGACACAAACTAGATCATTATGGGTGTGGGGGAGATTTTGGAACTCAGTTATGGTAAATATTTAATTGAAGAATCCATTTGTGCTCAGGGTTACTTTGCACTTGCACTGGAAAATAGCCCTCATAGGCAGCGGGGTTGGATGGCAGAATTGTTACCATATCATAAAGTCTGTCATTGAGTCAACTGGCGTGGTTTTGATTCCCCGGTTGTACGTGGCAAGGAGTAGGGACGCCTGTCCAACCTCGTGGGTTTTCTCCGGGTCCTCCGGTTTCCTCCAACTGCTAAAGACCCAACGTCGCAAGCGAATTATTGAAATAAAATTAAACTATATGTTAGTCCCGAAATGACCTAGTTTGTGTCGAGTGGACGTTAAACCCCATTTCTCTCTCTCTCTCTCCAATATAGGCAGTAGAATCTACTCTTTGTCAGTACTGTCATGAGATTGAAACCATAGCTCATGACTAATTGAGACCTTATGATCTAAAACACTGCATATGTTAAACCACTTAGTGACCCCCCCCCCCCAATCAAACATATGGTCAATTCTCTTTTGATGACCAATGTGATGTGATCTATACATGTTTTGTAGTATGTTCTGTAATTATAGGATTAGTGTAGAAAATGTTGAGACATGGGGTCAAAACCATAGCACATGACTCATTGAGAGACCTTGTGATCTAAAACACAGCTTACGTTAGACCACTCGGTGACCCAACTCCCCCAATCAAACATGTATATATATGGTTAATTCACTTTTGATGACCAATGTGATGTGATCTATACATGTTTTGAACTGTGTTGTGTAATTATAGGATTAGTGTAGAAAATGTTGGGACTCAGCAAATCGTGACTTCTTGTTGATAAAAAAAATGTCAATAAACATAGTTAAAGTTATTGTAGGCGTCAGGACTTGTGTCATGGTAAACTATATACATGTTGTTACTAAACGTGATACCAGACACAGACTTTACATTTTTGTACAAGATGACATTTTAACTTTAAGTAAATAAAGTAATAAGTAATAGCCGTGAGTGATCTGCTTTATTTGTCCCTTCCCTTATTGATCTTCAAGAGCCACAGTGGCTAAGTGAGTAAGATGCTGTTGGCCGAGAAAGTTTATCAGCTGTCTAGTCATTCGGATGGGATGGAAAACTGAGGTCTTGTGTACACATTGGCATGCACGTAAAACATCCCTTGAAAGTTGGAATTCGATAAAAGAGTAGGCCATTGTGTCGCTGTCCAGGCAAATTTTACCTGATAGCACACTGTATGGCGTATGCCCGCCTTCATTAGCCCAGTTGGAACAGAACAGTAGGACGTTAAACCCCATTTAAATTCATTTCATTTCATTTAATTGATCTTAAAGTAATAATATTGATATCAGTCCGTATAATCTGTGTTCATTATTTGTCTCATCCTTAATTGATCTGAAAGTAGAAGTATTGTTATCAATTCATATGCATAGTGTAAAAACATAATATATTATTCCCATTTTCAGCGATTGTATCCGAAAAACGTCACCAATTTCTCAAATAACCTCACTTATTAAATACGCGTTTGAAAACAGAACTTCATAACCCTTTGCAGTTGCAATACGATGAATAATAGTTATATACCTGCTTTCCAAGCAAATTCTTCTTTACATTGCACATTTGACCAAAGAAAAAAAATAATTTATTGTATGTTGCTCTCAAAATATTATATTTAGAAACTCCCTTCCTTTATTAAATTTATGTCTTCAATACACAATCTGATTAAAATACAGATCTATATTTCGTTCCATTTTTTTATACTTTCGATGGCCTACACTACATGAAGATCTGACAAGTTATAGCAATAGGTCACGTCAGGGGTCAAAAGACCGACTTATGACCCTTTTGACGTCAGGCATTAGATTAACCAATCGGCATTGATGTTACTAGTGGATTACCCACACTTCCGTGCAAAACATGCCTAAAGCTCGCCGTAACAGACTGTTTCATTGGCTTATCCCTGACACCATTCAGAACACGAGTTAAATAACAACTCTTCCAGATCCAAGTGTAGTAAAGACAAGTAAAATGAAATTTTGAACTATAAAAATAAAACGAAATAGGATCTGTTTTTTAACCAGATTGTTCGGTACATGTATCTTCAAACAAAAATTGTCTGTTGTTTTTCTCTAAAACCTCAGAAATGGATAAATCTGGGTTGAGATGCAAAACTTTATATACATTGAATTTGAATCAGGAATTTGTTTCTGGTTCCCTTGAGACACCTTTATGTGTTGGCTAATAATTATTTGTTATGGCACCGAAATGCAATTTGATCAGAAAGCAATTTCTAGCTCTACATCAAGTACAACAAAATATACCAAACCATGTTATTGGTTTTTCATCTCTAACAATAACAAGATATGTTATCAAACAAAATGTAAAATGCTCTCAGAAATAGAAATCTCATCTGCTAGTGAAAACATAGTCCTGTAGAATACTGACGCTGAAAGCCATAGCTTGGTGTATTTGTAACCAGGTAACTATATAAAGGTTAATTAGCTAGGTAACTTATTGTTTATAGGAAAGTTTCAATGGCTCCCACCTGCCAGGTTAAATATAGAAACGTTTCCACCTGGAACTAGAATTAAGCTAATCCTGTAAATCACTTACAGTCGTAATCTTTATTACCTGCATCTGATACTTTAAAAAAATTAGTTGTCCCTGATATAGAATGATATTGGTTGATACAGGGTAAAAAACTATTGTAAACCTTAATCCTAGTCCCTACAATTATCCACCATACTCAAATTAATACCCCCCTCGGTTCCTTCCCTCACTTAGCACGTGCGCGCTGTACCATAAAGTCTGTCATTGAGTCAACAGGGTCGCCTGTCCAACCTCGTGGGTTTTCTCCGGGTCCTCCGGTTTCCTCACACTGCTAAAGACCCCTACGCGCAAGCAAATTATTGAAATAAAATTAAACCATGTGTTAGTCCCGAAATGACCTAGTTTGTGTTGAGTGGACGTTAAACCCCATTTCTCTCTCTCCTTCCCTCATCCCCAAATTGATACCCCCTTTCCTTCATTCCCCTACCTCCAAATCAATACCTCTCCCCTCCTTCACCCGCCCCTAAATCAATATGCCCTCCCCTTCATTCCCCTACCTCCAAATCAATACCTACCCCCTCCTTCACCCGCCCCTAAATCAATAAGCCCTCCCCTACCTCCAAATCAATACCCCCACCCCCTCCTGCACCTGGCCTAAATCAATATGTTCTCCCCTCTCCCCAAAATCAATACCTCCTCCCCTTCCTTCCTCCAGCCCTAAATATAAACCCCCTTCTTCCCCCCCCCCTCCCCAATCAATACCACCTTCATTCCCCTGCCACTAAATTCCAAATCGATGTATAATCCTTGTGTTTGTGTGGCATTTAGTTTCAAGGTTATTCCATTCCATAAAAATTGTGTTTTTACAGCTATATGTAACTACTTCTGACATTTTTTTAAATCAGTTTAAATATTTAGAGAAATATTTTTCTGTAACAATATACAACAATAATCAGATAATCTGAGGTCAGGTCAGAGGTCGTATTGCGTGGTAATAACATTGGAATATTATCCCCCTCTGCTGTCTGCTATTCAAGATTATATAAAAAAACATAGTTTGACATGTCTATCTCAGAATCTTGTTGTCAAATTCCCTAATTTTGTTTGAAAACATCTTTTATGAACCAAAACTTTGTTAAAAATAGAAAATACTTAATGTACCAGATAATATAACACACTGCGTTGAACTCATGTATGTAAAAAAAAAAGAGGGGGTAACGAGATCGACACCCATTATAATCACTCGACTCAGTAATTGAATATTATAAAAATAGAGTAAAGTTTTTGTATAGTTTACCAAGTATTGTATCGTTGCTTGTCTAAGATCTAAAGTTTCTGACAAATTGAGAACTAAGTCAACAGATTATACGTAAAGACTTTGTATATAAATAAGATATATCGTATTTAAGGTAATAACTGCTGAATAAGTGCATGCTTACAAAAAGTTTCCAAATTGGTTAAAAGGGGCATATACCAAAATGGGACTGAAAAATCTTGTTTGAATTTGACACCAATTTGTCAACAAGTGTTCAATGGAATTGATATAAGTGCAATAATAGTTCCAACCTCGTGGGTTTACTCTGGGTCCTCGGTTGAACCATATGTTGGTCCAGAAATGACCTAGTTTGTGTCGAGTGGACATTAAATCCCATTTCTCTCACATTAATAGCCTGTATTTCTGTGATCTCCTTGTCCATATTATTAGAATGTGGATCTTGAAGTTTCTTGTTTGAGTTTTATCCCTATTATTCAAAAAGTTTACAGTAAAATAGATCGAGGTGTAACGATTGCCTAAATTTCTGTGACTGCCTTGCCCATATTATAAAGTGGAAGGAGCTTAAATCCCAGAGAGAGAGAGAGAGAGAGAGAGAGGATACACTTTTAGGTGCCTGTCAGACTCTGCCCCGAATTAAGGTTCATTTACAGCTATTTAAGGTTGATGAAATTTATGATCTGTTTATGATGAGCACAATGTAATATGGTTATTTTCAACTCCTCTCTTTATTTACAGAAAGTGATGAGTAGAGCTTTAGTTTATAAGGTCTGTAATGTATTCAAGTGTGTCGTTTCTATCACATGCTTAACAATATCGTGTTTTCTTCTGGGATCTCTGGATGCTAAACCAAACTTTCTTACTTCTGTCTATTACAGAACGTTTTTTTTATGGTAGGTACCCACTGTCGTGCTATGCATTATGATACGATTGTCCCTATTGAGTCCACAAACTGGTAATATGTGCAGATACATTTGGATACGATCAACATGATTGCTACGACTGACCTAAATATATGATAAGATTTATGATCATCACGATTCCACCACAATTAAAACCATGATTTCAATCGCAGCACGAATCTTGATAGTGGGAACCAAATATTACTGGTGCATCTGGGATCTCTGGATACTAAGCCAAACTTTCTTACTTCTCTCTATTACAGAACATTTTTTTATGCTAGGTTACCACTGTTGTGCGATGCGTTATAATAGGCTTGTCCCTATTGAGTCCTCGAACTGGTATGTGCAGATATATTTGGATATGATTTGATACGATCAACACGATTGCTACAACTGACCTTATTATATAAGATTTAGGATCATCACGATTCCGCCACAATTAAAAGCATGATTTCAATCGCAGCGTGAATCTTGATAGTGGGAACCGAACATTACTGGTGCAGAGCGGTTATAATGTTGAGTATGGTAGATCTAGCTTTAAACTAGTATGGTAACAATAAAAGATAGTATGGTATTTAGTTACTAAACACAATTGATGCAGTCAACTATCCAATGTTTTTTTCTGCTAATAACTGTAACATCTGTCTAATCTTGACAGGATAATGACAGTTAAGAAATTTAGAAGTATAGATGGAATCTACTCTTATTTTCTTCTATCGATTCTTGGAGATACCTGTGAATTCCTTTCATTCATCAGCTCTCATTTGTCAGATTTTCTTGGTTTTAAAACGGTTTTGGAGAGATCCATGTTAAATTATTTATTACGACTTTTGAATTCAATATTTGAAGAATTAAAACTACCTACATACTTAAAGCTGCCGATTCTCATTTGAAGGGTTTTAAAAATGAGTTAACGTTCTTTTAAATATGGGGGATTGGATGGCCGAATGGTTAACACATGCACGCTGTATCATAAGGCTGTCATTGAGTCAACTGGCATGGTTTCAATTCTCCCTTGTACGTGACAAGGAATAGGGTCGCCAGTCCAACCTGGTGGGTTTTCTCCGGGTCACCCGGTTTCCGCCCTCTGCTAAAGACCTCTACGCGCAAGTGAATTATTGAAATAAAATTGAACCATGTGTTAGTCCCAAAATGACCTCGTTTGTGTCGAGTGGACGTTAAACCCTCTCTCTCTCTCTTATAAGTATATCAGAAGATGAGATTAATTTAAATTTTGCAGCATTCAGCATCCTCTACAGAGAATATAAACAAGCCAGTGCCACTTATAACTGTTGGGTAAAATCATTTAATTGGCCTCGTTTTGTTCTAATTGGCATTGGATCAATTAATATGGTTTTGTTTTCTTGATCAAATATACATGTAAGTACTATACATTTTGGTCTGGATTACCGGGTAACCTGTGAAAAATCAGATAATGTCTAATAAAAATGCAAATGCTGATTGGTGTTTTTAAATAAAAGTATTTTGGCTTGGTAATTCAGGGAAAAATATACTAATTTAAGAGAGAGAGAGAGCTAACACAGGTCGCTTTGCGAGCAAAGGTCATTAGCTGTGGGAGGAAACTTGGAGAAAACCAACGAGGATGGACAGGTGACCCTGTCCTTGTCACCTACAAGTGTGGAATCGAAACCACACCTTATGATCTAACAAACATGCGTTTAACCATGTGACCTTCTAATTTATGAATGAATCTTGATCTACATGTATAGTATTTAGTGCACATACTCTAGTTGTACTAAGCCAAACTTGTGAATAGAAAAAACTTGACCAACTTTACTTGTATTTTGGGTATTTGGTATGGTATGTTTACTATATATATACAAAAGTAAATAATTCTAGTTATTTTGTGAACCCCAGCATCAGCACTCTACTGAAACCCTAATAGTATATGTTTACAGTAAGGCCAGACCAATTTTATTTTCGGTTCTTATACAAATGAAATGAAAAGAAATGAAATGGGGTTTAATGTCCTACTGTTGTGCACCAACTGGGAATGAAGATGGGCATATGCCGCCATACAGTGTGGTATGGGGAATTATTTTTTAGCCAGATAGCTGCACTCACTGTAACCCAGGTATCGATTAATCTTGTGTATCTAGCACTAATTTCTTTCACACTCGTTTAATATCCAATCTTTGTTTAAAAATTTGTAAAAACTGTTTAAAATCACCATAAATCGTTTAATTTGTACTTCTGTCCAGTTTAAAGCTGACCATTCAATTTTGATAATGAGTGTCCAATTTACAAGGTTTAATTTCTCAATCATTGTTAAAAACTAAACAACCCAATTGATTAATGATGTATAATGATTAATTTTTGAACAGTGATCAGGAAATTAAATACTTGTAATTTGGACACGTCACTCATCATCAAAATTAATCAGTCAGCGTTAAACTGGACACATGTACAAATTAGATGATTTTTGGTGATTTTAAACGATTTTTACGAATTTTTAAACAAAGATGTGATATTAAACGAATGTGAAAGAAATTAGTGCTAGATACACAAGATTAAACGATACCTGTGTTACAGTGATTATAGCATGCTGTTATTTCTAATTCCAACTGTCAGAGGTTCTTTTTCATGCACACCAATGTCTACATTGGATCTTGGTTTTTCGTACCATCTGAACAACTATATGTTGCCCTTGCTATGCCCTCTATCCTGCACCACTGACAAGGAAAATCCCAATGAACTTTTGGCAGGATATGGGCGATTTTTGCCCTGTGGTGCTAGCAACATATCCAGACTTATCACTGCCCTGGTTCTTATTTCCCTTGTGGAGTTTGTCACCAGAATCAGCCACAACTGGAATCGACCGTTCATGACCAAAATCATCGGTTTATGACCACAGTTTGATGAAGCTTGTTGGAAACCAACAGGGTTGTTCCAGACATTGCTGAACTTATTTTTCTTAAAATTCAAAGCTTTTAAGATATTGATCCAATAATTTTAAGAAAAGCAAATGTTTTTTGTTTTTTAAATACTTTTTTGCAAGACATACATAAATGATCCAAACTTAAATTTAATGTGTGAAATAGCTATATTTAACTTCTACTTCCAACAAGTGATATTGTTGACAATGCTAAAATTTGTTCGTTCGTTCGTTTCTGGGGTTTTACGTCCACTTCCACCTAAGGTGATATCGTAGACATTTGAACTGATGTGGCCTAAATATACAATTCTTTATTTGACTAGTAGCTCTTGAGTGACTTTCAAATAACACCTTAATCTGCTGTCAAATATTTTACTATTATATTGTATATAAACATGTTGATATAGGTCAACATGGGGTTGACATCTCAATACAGTGATGGACTTATACATATAGTCATAAGACACAACATGTATATTGAGTAAACACATGACTGAGATGGACAGTGTTAGGATTGTATCTCTTATAGCTGTGATGGACATATGATCAGGAGATATATATATATATATATATATAGTAAATAGTTTGACTGTCGGAGTGGAGAGTGTTGGATTGGATATTTGACTTTCTGCTTGTGTTTTCTCATTGGCGATGTTCACGTGTATGTGCAGTAACAAATTAATGAATGCGTTCATATTTGTTAAATTTATATTTTAGTAAAAGAAAACTGAGCATGATTTTCTATGTTTGGAGGTAGTTTGGAGATATTTTACAAAAAGTACATATATTGATATCTGTGATTGATGATCCCAGGCTTATTTTTTTTATTGAAAGACCAGGATTGGATATTTGATATATCTGCATTTCATCTTTTTGGGAGATGTATAAAAACTTACTAATATTTTTAACTTTCTCTTTTCTTTTTTTTTTTTTTAAGAAAATGTAATTTCTTTCTTGATTTATAATTCTTTGACAATAATTATTATCAGTGATAGATTTGTTGCCAGAGTTCCTTTCAATTATTTTTTATAGAGAGAAAAGTGTGTGCACAATTTCTTGCTGAACTTTAACTCTGTGGGATTATTTACCATACAATATATATCATGCAATAACAGTGATATAGACCAGTGACTTTGTACAAATGGTCTTTGTATTTTAAACAGTGATATAAGTATATGTGATTTTTGGTGGTAAGTTTTGTTTTTATTTTATCTATTGAAAGAAATTAAATATATTTGTGACTGGATCTGGATAAATCAAACGTGTGTCCAAAATAAGAACACAGCTGTCATCAACTATGCATAAATTTGAATACTGTTGAGAGAGAGAGAGATTAACGTCCACTCCACACAAACTAGGTCATTTCGGGACTAACAATATGGTTCAATTTTATTTAATAATTCCCTTGATGTTGGACAGCTGAGCCTACTCCTTATGTCACGTGCAACCGGGGAATCGAAACCACGCCAGTTGACTCAAAGACACGTATGGCCCAGTGAGTGAGGTGCTGGCTCACTAACCAGTGTTGTCTAAGAAGAAAGTTACTCAGTTTTCTTCAAGTCTTGTTTCCCTCTTGGGGTGGTGCAGGTCATGGAGCTGGCAAGATGCTGGACGGTTCCAATTTGATGATGAATAATTGGAAACTCTGCTGTGAAGGCAAGAGCCCCCCCCCCCCCCATAGCAAAATACATGGAGTAATGGAGTATGTCCATCTTCCTTAGCCCAGTTGAGTTGGTGCAGAAAAGTAGGATGTTACACCACATTTCATTTCATTTTTAGCTTCGGCAACTGTGATTGATTAAAACCATCATTGTCCAAGCAAAAGCATCACTTCATTACTTAGAAGACAGTTCAGTTCAGTTGAGTTGCTAGCAGAGATTCATCTAACACAATATTATATTATCCTTGAGTGGCATTTGGCACTTGAACACATTAAAAAATAACAACACAATTTATATGGAAATCAATCACTGGTTTATACACATACATGTATAGCACAACGTTTCAACAAGTGTTCTCTTATTTGTACTTGAAAACGATAAGAGAATACTTGTCGAAACGGGGGGTTGGATGGCTGAATGGTTAGCGTGTGCGCGCTGTATCATAAAGTCTGTCATTGAGTCAACTGGCGTGGTTTCGATTCCCCGGTTGTATGTGACAAGTAGGGTCGCCTGTCCAACCTCGTGGGTTTTCTTCGGGTCCTCCTGTTTCCTCCCACTGCTAAAGACCCCTACGCGCAAGCGAATTATTGAAATAAAATTAAACCATACGTTAGTCCCTAAATGACCTAGTTTGTGTTGAGTGGACGTTAAACCCCATTTCTCTTTCTCTCGCTCACTTGTCGAAACATTGTGCTATATTTGTATAAACCAGTGATTATTCTCCATACATTGTGTTATGTTCACAATACTGTAGTTCGCAATGGATTAACGACTCCATCAAAAAAATAGTGCTTTCACACATCTGTCTATAAAACAAAAATAAAAATAAAAGACAATGAATGCACTGATAAGAATAATGACCCGAGGTGTTGGGATACGTCTGCAATATTTGTTACTATCATCAGAAGGATCTGTAAAGAATAGCCTTCATTATCTGGATTGGAACAAAACATTTCTTTGTTCTTGTATATTACCCAGCTTTTTGTTTATCTTGAGAATAAACAGTATTTTTATGTCATGTGTAGATATATAAAAGTAATGTGGTCTCTGTCTTTATTATAAGTTTTATGTATGTATAGAATCAAAATAACAAACAAAAGGGATGTGGCACCCACTTCTACATAAACCAAAAAATTCATTTTATAAAGATATCTTTTAACGTTTAGTCTAACTCTGATCTATATTTTGTACATACTTTCTTAAACATACATTGTGCAAGAAATAAATCTGCCTATTGCAATTCTTCATTTAGGCTTCAGATGTTATAGAAATTATTAATTAGACCTTTATTTACACAACAAGCTCAAAATCAACTCTGTAGACCCACGGATGGCTTGGATACAGTTTGGATTTAAACAGTTGTTCATTTAAAGTTAAATCAATAGATGGTGGACCAAGCTAATGATAATCGAGAATATGTGGGTGGAGTTATCGTCTGTCACTCAAACAATCGTCAATTCTCATAGACGGTGCAGACACAATTGATGCCTATTTCTAGTCCAAACTTCTAACAGTGACAATTCCGTTCAGAACAAATTAATTTGACTGAAATTTTTTTATCATCTATTTTTGAATTATTATAGCAAGAATGGCCAACTCATCCCTAATATCATCTCATTATGTATAATTTACATGCTGCCCGATAAGGGTGTTTTATGTAATAAAATGTCTATATCTATCTAAATCTACAGAATCACAATTTCTGTATAAAAACAGTTTGGTTACATCTAGAACATTGACCCTGTGGTTTCCAACGAGCTTCCTGAAAATTGCACTTATGAACGGCTGATTGCCAGCCATTGCGATTACACTGCATATTTTGCTGGCACCACCAGGCCATATTGGGCTGGCATCACCAGGCCAACAATATACCAAAAATATACAGATAGGGAGGTTTTATTCTTTTTAGAGGGATGCAGGTTAATAGTAGGAGGCTTTTTCCATTTATGGACAATAAAATTCAATTTCTATCAGTCAAATGTGAGCTCTTTACAGTCAATAATTGCTGAGACCTCAATATCCGAACAGCTATTTATTCAAAAGGTGTAAAAACAACATGTGATGGTAATTCCTCTGCCAAAAGCAGTCACGAGTAATGGAGAAGAAACAATCACTAAAAATGTCAAAATAATCTTTCGAACTGAAATAAAAAAGTATTCTTTTTCAATAAGTTTCTTGATGTAAACAAATCAGCTATGAAAATTATCGCCAAAGGCTGTGATGATCTTCTAAATTAGCATTAAAACTGTTAAACAGGATGCAGCTTCACAATATTTTAATGCAAGGGTAGGAAAATAATTTTCTTTCGATTTTATCTATGAATTTAAGGCCTTGAGGGACAGTTGTTTTTTCACGACACAGATTCTAAAACACTGCATGTCATTGATGTTTTTTGGTGGAAAGTTGCCAGAAACCCTTTAAGTACATCTCCTATGAGAATAAAGGGCTTTCCTCTCAATGCTGTTTGGTTTTGATGGGTTCTCCACCATATATTAAAAAACCCACCTTATATCAAATTCCAGTATCATGAGTCCCAACTTTTAATGATAGCTTTTTAAATGGCCGTCACTATAATGCGATTTATACTGCCTTTCATTAAAACAGGATTCCCATTATATTAAAAAAATACTCTCAACTGTATAGTGAACCCCATTTTATTATGGGGGGGTTGGATGGCCGAATGGTTAGCACGCGCGCGCTGTATCATCCGGTCTGTCATTGAGTCACAAGGAGTAGGGTCGTCTGTCCAACCTCGTGGGTTTTCTCCGGGTCCTCCGGTTAACTCCCACTTCTAAAGACCCCTACGCACAAACGAATTATTGAAATAAAAAAATTAAAAAAACATGTTAGTCCGGAAATGACCTAGTTTGTGTCAAGTGGACGTTAAACCCCATTTCTCTCTGTCTGTCTGTCTCTCTCTCTCTCTCCATTTTATTATGAAACCTCTAAAATGTATTTCACTATGATATAATGCTGTGTATCCCTGTTTTATATTAAAACCCATTTTATAATGAAACCCCTTAAAGTGGCCTTCACTATTATCCAGTTTATCACTGTCTTTTACTTAAACCCACCTATACATTTGTTTATTGGTTGCAATGTCTCTGTTGGAGCTACGATGGCTAAGTAAGTAAGACGCTCGCTAGCTAACCTGGAGGTTGCAGGTTCAATTCCAGTGTTAGCCGAGAAAGTTCACTGGTGTAGGATGGTGGGCCTGACAAGAACAGCTGTCTAGTCATTTGGATGGGACGAAAAATGAGGTACCATGTACACATTTGCGTGCACATAAAAGATCCATTGGCAGTTGGAATTCGATATAAGAGTAGGCCATAGCACCACTGTCCGGGCAAAATTTCCCTCATAGCACACTGTATGACATATGCCTGTCTTTATTAGCCCAGTAGGAGCAGAAGAGTAGGATGTTAAACCACATTTCATTTCGGTGTCTTGTGTAGTTTGTGTCTTGTCAGCGGGTTTGTCTTGTGGGATTTGTTTGTGTGTGGTGTGGTCCTCCTCCACTTTATATTATAGTGAACTCTCCTATAGCAACATCCCATTATATATATCCAACCACCTCAATAAGGTTTTTTGGGACTCCACCAAAACCTTTTTATGATGTTTGTTAGTGATGATGGCCTGAAGGTGTTTATAATCCACGCATTGTGAGTGATTGATCCGAATGATTGAATGAGTATGTTATTTCATTGATAAAATATGATCATTTGATTGGTTGTCGATGTTATCAATACATCAAGTAGAAAGTTATTTCCATTGATAAGTTAATAAATAAAGAAGTAGTAAGTTATAAATACGGTGTCTCCCTTGATTTTGCTGTAAGTACTCAAGGGTTTCCTACACAAGGCATAGTGTGCTTTTCATACATTTCTATCAATAACAAAGCATACCACTTCTCATTTGAGAGAGAGAGAGAGAGAGAGAGAGATGGGGTTTAAAGTCCACTCCACACAAACTAGTTCATTTCGGGACTAACATGGTTTTAATTTTATTTCAATAAGTCGCTTGCGCATAGGGGTCTTTAGCAGTGGGAGGAAACTGGAGGACCCGGAGAAAACCCACGAGATTGGACAGTCGACCCTACTCCTTGTCACGTACAACCTTGGATTCGAAACCACGCCAGTTGACTCAATGACACGTGCTAACCATTCAACCCCCCCCCCCTCATTTGAGAAGTTCCCATCTTTAACAAACTTTTGTTGTACTGTATTGTGTTTTTATTATTCTAGAACATTTGAGGAGTTCTTGTGGTTAATGAGTTTGGTTGTATTTTGGAGGTTTACTGATCTTAGAACACCTCTTACCACTTCCCAGTTGAGGATTTTACATGATTGTTCAATAACACCTGTTACCACTTCCCATTTGAGGATTTCACATTATTGTTCTAGAACACAGGGTACCAATTCCCATTTGAGGATTTCACATGATTGTTCTAGAACACCTGTTATCACTTCCCATTTGAGGATTTCACATGATTGTTCTAGAACACTTGATATCACTTCCCATTTGAGGATTGCACATGGTTGTTCAAGAACACCTGTTACCACTTCCCAGTTGAGAATTTCACATGATTGTTCTAGAACACTTGATGTCACTTCCCATTTGAGGATTTCACATCATTGTTCTAGAACACATGATACCACTATCCATTTGAGGATTTCACATGATTGTTCTAGAACATGTGATACCACTTCCCATTTGAGGATTTCACATAATTGTTCTAGAACATGTGGTACCACTTCCCATTTGAGGATTTCACATGATTGTTCAAGGACACCTGATACCACTTCCCATTTGAGGTTTTCACATGATTGTTCAAGAACACCTGTTACAACTCCCCATTTGAGGATTTCACATGATTGTTCTAACACAACTTCCCATTTAAGAAGTTCAAATGACTAAAATAAAATTGTTATACTTTTATATGTTGTACCTTGAAACTTTAAATCTTATTCATTGATAAAATATGATTTTATAGACGATAACTTTGATAGTGTGAAAGTTGACCATGTGGGTGTTATCAATCAAATAGAACATACTCTATGCGATAAGTTATTATATATAGATATGATAGGTTATCAATTATATAGTGAGCGTTATTTCATTGATATAATCAGATCTGAGTTATGACTGTATGTCGAGAAACAGTTGGTTGTCCATGTTATCAATAGGTTATTTTATGAATGAATCAATAAAGTTGGTTGATATTAACCATGTTTATTAAGTAATGGTTTACCCACCTTGTCTACAGAGGTATGGTATTACACTTGTTATACCACAGTTTAACCTCAACTTTATCACACTTCTCAAACAAACAAAGTAAACTAATATCTGGAATTTTATGAATGAAAAGATTTTTATTCACACTTCAGACAAAATGTCAATTACGTGTATGACATATATGATTTTTTTAAACATGATTTTTTTAAACATACATGAATAAAAATGAAATGATGTGGGGTTTAACCGCCTACTTTTCTGTTTCTGCACAAATGAGGCTAATGAAAACAGGCATACGCCCTGCAGTGAGGTAAATTTAATCCAGGCAAAGGTTTTTTTCTGTCACTCTACATCTAATTACAATTACCAAGGGATTTTTTTACGTACACAGGACCTTGGTTTTTCATCCCATCTGAATGACTACATGCTGTTCCTCCTGCTTCACTAACTACAGAAAAAATGAAACCTAACATATTTATACTGCTGTTACACCCACCTGGCCTCACTTATCAGGATCAATGCATTGATGATTGACAATGAAAGTGTCTATTCGTTGTGATGGGGCGCTTAAGGGTGCTCTTAATATGTACAAACACCACTGTCTGAGCTATATCCCTTTCATTTTACATGTACCCGGAAGAAATGGAAATAACTGCTTGTTAGTTTCAGAATTACCTAAGCTGATATTAAACATTAGCATATTCTTTTGTTAATCTGAGATACATGTAAGCAGAAAAATTAACCAGTTGGCAAAATTTTGAAGCGAAAGCCCTGTTTTGGTCACAGTCATTCATCTATGAGAATTGAGATCTGTTTTAGTCACAGTCATTCATCAATAAGATCAGTTTGAGTTACAGTCATTCATCAATGAGAATCGAGATCTGTTTTAGTCACAGTTATTCATCAATGAGATCAGTTTCAGTTACAATCATCAATGAGAATTGAGATCTGTTTTAGTCACAGTCATTCATTAATGAGAATCGAGATCTGTTTTAGTCACAGTCATTCATTAATGAGAATTGAGATCTGTTTTAGTCACAGTCATTTATCAATGAGAATCGAGATCTGTTTTAGTCACAGTCATTCATCAATGAGAATCGAGATCTGTTTTAGTCACAGTCATTCATCAATGAGAATCGAGATCTGTTTTAGTCACAGTCATTCATCAATGAAATCTGTTTTAGTTACAGTCAATCATCAATGAGATCTGTGTATTTGATTGACATGTGAATAGAAAATACATGTATTAAACAGAAATGAAATGGGGTGAAACGTCCTACTGTTCTACACTGAGTGGTCTAATGAAGAGTTGAAGACGGGCATATGTCATACAGTGTGCATTGAAGGAATTTTGCCTGGACAGCGGTGCTACAGCCTACTTTTAATATCGGATTCTAACAGTCAAGGGTTCTTTTACATAGACACCAATGTTTATATGGACCTCTGTTTTTCATACAACGACTATAGAAACCACAACAAAATCCCCATAAACTTTCTCAACAAAAGGACCTCCCGGTTTGTGAGCCAATATATTCACTAAGTCACATTTAACAGGGATGCCCAGAAAAAAAAAACCAACAAAAATAATGACATACACACAGCCCAAAATAGATATTGTTCAATGTAATTAGCTGCATGCACACTGTGATATTTAAATTTATACAAAAAAAACCTAAAAAACTAAACAGGCGACAGACGAAACATCTTGACTCTTGAAGTACCATTCTTATCACTTGAAATGTATTTGTATTGTGAATTTTGTCAACAGGAAAACAATGTGGTTCATTGTAAAGAAAACAGAAAGAATTTAAGTATCTTCATAATTGTCAAAAAAATTCTTGAATAATTACAGGGTGGAAGAATGTGTACTATGATTCATAGAAAGAAATAATGGCATAGTGTTATTTTATAGGCATGGATGCCTGTCCAACCCTGTGGGTTTTCTCCGGGTCTTTCGGTTTCCTCCCACTGCTAAACACCCCTTGAAACAATATTGAACCATATGTTAGTCCCGAAATGACCTAGTTTGTGTCGAGTGGAGGTTAAACCCCATTTAACTGTTTTGACCTAGTATGGTTGAAAGCTACAATTTTTTTAACTGGTATTTGACCAAACTTTGCGTTAAAATGACATGGTTAAACTAATTTAACAATTGCTGAAATTTTTAAACCAGTTTAACTTAAGCGTCTGAATGAACTATTTCAGACTCTTTTAGATATGTGTGTAGGGCCAAATGAATTTAAGTTTTAGTAGATAAATGAATAGCCATTTAAGTATCGTGAACCATGTTTTGTTTATAATTTCGAAACGTAAAAATTTTGAACTAAAACCTTCTGAGAACAGCAACAAAATACTTTTCTGCTTTAAATTAGTTTTTTCCCCAAAGAAATAGAAAACTGTGGCCTAATTTGTATACATTGATATATTTTAGAAAAAGAAACTGCATATTTTTTTAACTTAAACTTCAGATGTCATATTCAAATCCAAGAATTCTGAAAAAAGTATGCAAGCTGCACTACATGTATAAAAGGACCCTTGTTAAAGTATATATACATGTATATTTCATGAAAAGGACTTTACTGTCTACTATAATAACTTGATCTATTATTTACATAATGCATTTAGATCAGCTACGTTCAAGTCAGTGACACTGAAATGTCCCCGTTTTTTTCAGAGGGAGATGGCGGAATCTCTGGATGGTCATCAATGTTTAAAATAAATATTCTTAATTCATGAAATAGAAGTTCTGTGAAGAGATTGTGAGAACTGGCAAAATATTTGTTAGAGCAATGACCGATTAGAGTTAAAACTGAAATAATTTGGATCAAGTTATCAGACAAGTGTGGAATTATGAGGTGTATGTTGCATACCATAGTTTCATTGGGTATACAGACAACTCATCCCAAAGACAACTCATCCCAAGACAACTAATCGTAATATAAGACAACTCATCCCAAGATAAAAGACAACTCATCCCAACTTTAAATCATTGGTCGAGATATAAGACAACTCACCCCAACAAATCTAGTTATATTTGTTTTAATAAAATTGCTTTCTTTGAAGACCACTCAGATCATTCTGATTTTGTTATAAAAATGTGTTATCTTAAAATTGATATTTTTGTTTTAATAAAATTGATATTGTTTTTTTAAATTTTAAGTTTTGGGTGCTCTATATATTATATTGTACACGTTTCAATTCCTTCTTTGAACCAGATTTTTGAAAAATGGTAAGGACTTAAAAGTGTTCTTTACTTATTAGTCGAAATGATTAAAACAAAAAAAATGTACCGGTTGGTTAAATGCCAGCCTTTAGCTCAATGTTTGTTGTTGATTTAAATGAAATATCGTTCAGGCGTCGGTTGACAGTCTTAGAAACAAGATGACATGAAATCAAAGCAAGTAATGCGATGACCATAACTTCCATTAGGAATGATCAATATGAATAATTTTGGGACCAATATGTTTTTATCGTGTACAAGATTTTCAAGACTGACTTTGCCTTTAGTCTGAGATGTTGGTCCTTTAAAGCGATAATTTTCTAAGAAAGTCAAAACATAATTATCTCTATGTCTTTTGCTCAATAGGTTGTCAACTCACTATTATACGATCATAGGTATTATTCTCCCTCTTAAAAATCCTTTGACCCCAGAAATAATAACACAATTACCTCCCTATTTTTCTATTCCCTCCATGGAATAGCTATCTTCAAACGTTTGAATTTGAAGTTCAAAATGATATTTTTGCCAATTTCTCAACTGGCAATAGTGAATTATAGGATCAGTAGGATTATTCTTTAACAAAGTAGGACTGTTTATTGATACCATCTATTTTAAGGCTTTATTTTAATAAATTTTAAAAATATAACTTAAAAATATGAAATTGCAACTTTAATGTGTGAACTACTGTGAACAAGGTTTATTTATTGTCCTCTCTCACCCAGGTGACACAGCAGACAGTGTACCTTTAAATGTTACTGTGATTATATGTAAATTAGAAGAGGTGTCATTTTTTTCAAATGAAATTTAATATGTTGAGTTAAGAAATGTTTCTGTTAGTTGACTACACCCATTAAATTTTTAACATTTTTTAAACATCTTTCATTTTGCTTTGGACAATTATTTAATATAATAATGTAAAGTACTAAAATCATTTCCTTCAAAGGATGGAAGGTGTGCACGAATGTTCAAAAGCCATTGGGCTGACGATTTGATCCCACGACTGTACAAAACATTGATTTGGATGATCATTCTAAACAAGTAAACCCTGCACTAACCACAACACTTGTCACTAGTTTGAGTAATATTTAGTATCTAATTTAAAAACACTATAGATTATTTAAGTGAATGTTAATAATACATTATGGGAGATTAGATAAAGAACTGCCAGTTTAATAATAGTTATTAAATAGATAACTTATAGCCCGTTCAGACGCTTATTTTTAAACCAGTTCATAATCGCTGGGGTTTTTAAGACAGCATCGTGTTGCGTTCACACGTACTATAAGCCAAACCAGTTTAACTATTCTGACCTCTTCGGTCGGAGGTTAGAGTTAACTGCGCATGGGTAGCTTCACATTCTTTATTCGGTTCTTGCACGCTTTCGATAACATTGGCACTGTCTGACCCCAATATTTTCAGAGGATTGTAACTAACTGCGTACTGCGCATGCTCGAAGCAAGCTGGAGCTGGGGTTTTTAAGCCAACCCGTTCAGACGGCTAAGATGAACCAGTTTAAAATAAAAAGCCTTCTCGAAGACAGGTCGCGAGCAGGGTTTTTTAAACTGGTTTATTTGCCCCACATTTGCGTTCAGGCGCTTAAGTTAAACTGGTTTAACAATCCCCGGGGTTTTTAAACCAGTTCAACTTAAGCGTCTGAACGGGCTAGTAGAATATCCTGAAAATTTCAGTCAAATTGCTCCACTCTGAACCGAGATATTAGCTTTTGAATTTTAAGCTAGCCTCGATCACCATTACTAAAGTCAGTACATTTTTTTATGTCCAAATGCTAAATATTTCAGTCAAATTGCTCCACTCAGAACCAAGATATTAGCCGTTGAATTTTAAGCCTGGTCTCGATCATCATTGCTGAGGTCAACAGAACACTAGTGATTGTATCCCACAAAAAAACTGTGTTCCAGAGCCTCGTTTAACATGGTGACTAGGCGGCGGGGCACTGGCCAAACTGTGCCGCCTACTGAGCCCAAAAGTTGAAAACTGGGTGGCAACAGACATACGTTTTGAAAATCGCTGACAAAGTTTTTCCCATGTGCCAATCCTATATCATGGTGTGTAGGTTTACAAAATCGTCTTTTTGATTGTTTTATGGGTATATTTCTGTCTGCGAGTCAGCCGAAGCAGTGTTTTGATCTCGATTTTACAGGGTATTAATTAATCTATGGTTTAACAAGATGCCCAAACTAATAGTGTATCAAATCTCCAAAACTATTTTTTAAGTGCTCAGAAATCGAGTCTTAAGGGAGTCAATTTTCAAAATTTTGGGGGGCAGACCCCCAGCACGGGCTCTCACCTGCGGTGCTCGCGGGTCGGGCTTCGATCGACATTGCCGTGCACGACCAAATCCTTAGACGAGGCTCTGCCATGTTCTGTTAATGTGTTTACCGATCCCTAAATGCCACTTAAAGATTATTACTAAGGTCGGTACGATAAAAAAAACAAAGTCTTGATCATCCATTTTGATGTTAAATCATCCATCAAAATAGGTATTCAAATCCAGTAAATATCGCAGGCTAGCGATGACACCGAGGGTTGATTATGGTCTTGATAAGCTAATTAATGTTTAATTAATAATTTAGATAACATTTCAGGCATAAAGAAAGACCTGCAATAGTGCATATTTAACTATTGATATTTAAATTTACAAACTTTATAACCGTCACCCTGCAAAAAAGACAAAAAAAAGGAAGAAATATCAATCATTTTACTGTTATTCTAAAATATTAATATTTAGATCAACAAATTTTATGAAGCATTAAAATTGAAGAATAATGAAGTAAGCACATTGCAGGGAGGCCTAAATATATTTTGATTATGAGTTGAATGTCTTAATGCTGAACTGTATATTTGATGTAGAGAAATTAAACCTTAGAGTAAACAAAACAAGCTTGGTTCAAAAGTTGACAGTAAGTCAGTCAGGGGGGTGTATATTTAAACAGTGATGATATACTAATAACATATACAACACCATCTTGTTATTGTGGTTAGAGTTTATATCTTAAAGTAGTAGAGCTCTGAGTGATTGACAAGCCAGTCTATTGTTCCTACAGTATTATAGATGTCAGTAAAAATTTCTCTCTCTCTCTGTTCAGTTGTAAAATAATCTGAACTTGTAAGGTGTCTGTATTTGTGAAGTAACTTATTTAGCGTCTGCTACAACTCTGTAAGGTGTAATTAGACGTAATTTATATAGGTATAACGCATGTACCTGAAATTTTATTCTTTATGAATGGGATGTTTTACAAGGAAATAAGTTGTGGTGAAGCCTCAAATCTCTCGCTATTCAACTCTGTAAGGTGTTTGTAAGCCTGCTTAACATGGCAGAAGTATAGTGTAATAGTATTTTGTTTTATTTACTTCAATTTATGAATGGGATATTGTACAAAAATTCGTAATGGAACATCTTAAAGACTTTCTCTGGTCATTTACACTGTGAATATTCAGTATTGTCCGACCTCATATCAGTGTATGAAATTAATGTGGAAACAGAATATAGAACAGGTTACCAGTGTTAAATTTTTTTCTGTTCAGCACTAATTAGACTGTGGATATTCAAGATTTTTTAAAGTGTTATTGAACCTCTGATAAGTGCATTATTTTAACTGATGGATGGAATATTTTAAAAACTATATGGAAATGTTAACAAGAGGTTAAAGTCTTTCTCTGTTCAGCTTTTATTAGACTGTGAACATTGAAGACTTGCAATCCGACCTCCGATCAGTATATTCAATTAACATATGAATAGAATATTTTTAAAACTATGTGGAAATAGTATCCAGAACATCTTATTTCTTCTGTGCAACGGTTTACTAGATTTTAAAATATCATTGGACCCTAGATCAGTGTTTTATTTCAATTAATTCATGAATTAAAGATATATGGAAATAGTAACTAGAAGAACATCTTATTAGGTCAGTTAAGTCTTTCTTTATTCAGCACTAATTAGACTGTGAACATTCAGAACTCAGGTCAGTGAATATCTCAATTAATTAATGAACGAAATATTTTAAAAACTAGAAATATTAACCAGACAGAACAGAACATCTAATTAGGTTACCGATAGTTTAAAGTCTTTCTGTATTCAAGAGTCTCTTGTTTGAGGGTGAATTGTCTGAACTTGTATGGTGTTATATAAACATCTACTACATATATATATAGGTAGTTATGTAGTCAGTGTTTATTTATGAATGGGAATATTGTACAAGCTGTCATGTGGAAATATTAATAGGTTAGTATTCTTAATTCTTGGTTTTATTATCTTATTTTTGTGACAGACAGCTCATGGTATATTTTGTTTCTTTTGCCCCGTGTACCATGATGACAGCATGATACGTCTGCTTCAGTTCTTTTACCCCTGGTATCATAATCAAAACAGCACAATACAACTGAGTAATTATTTTGCCCCAAGTACCATGATGACAGCAAATAATATTGAAAATGATAGTTTATTTGCAATCGGAACTACTGGTATATATGCAAACATGAGTATTGACGTTACAGCAAATACGAACAAATATATGACATTTCACTTAATAATACATTATGGTATATTTGCTTCTTTTGCCCCGAGTCCATAATACGTCTGCTTCAGTTCATCTGCTCCGGGTATCATGATTATAGCACATCCAACTGCTCCATTATTTTGCCCCGATTACCATCATGACAGCAAATAATATTAAAAATAACAGTTTATTTGTGAGTATTGACGTTACAATAAACAAGAATAAATATAAGACATTTTACATATTAATACATTATAATATCTAATTTAAAATCTTACAAAATAAAATTACATTTGTCGCTAGAACATTTACAAGATTTTACAAAGTGTACAAGAGCCAAAACTCTTGGATTTTTCCAAGGATTCAAATGAATTCTATCTAAGTTTAGACTGTAGAACAGGCTGAATTGTAAGAAAAATATCTGTAAGTTTGACTTTTCTAAAACTAAACAAAACTGTCATGTGAAATTTGAAATAAGATTGTGAGGATGTGAAACCCTGTTTTCAACAAGTCCGCATGTATATTTATAGTTGGGAAAATGCTGCATTATATACTAATGTCCAAAAGAAAGTATACACACTAAAAATATGACTAAGTTTTATTTAGATTAAAAACATTTGATAAAACATTACTGAGGTTGTCTCTTGTGTCAAAACTCAACATTTCTAAGCAAAATAAAAAAGCAAAACAAATTGTCATTGTACCTAAATGCCGCATACGACTTTGGTTGATGCAGCACGAAATGCACAGTGTATACTTTCTTTTGGACATTAGTATATTTATAGCAAGCTGTGCATAAATCTATATTTTTGTACCATTGTTATATGTTTTTGAACATATTTATATATATATATATATATATATGTATTTTATGTAACATACTGTCTCTAAAGACCTGTTCATTTTAACATCAACTATATGTTACTAAGTTACTATATTGTCAATCACAGGTAAATTTCTCAATATATTGGAAAGACAGTAATTTTTTTGATGAAAGAGAGGGAGAAATGGGGTTTAATGTCCACTCGACACAAACTTGGTCATTTCGGGACTAACACATGTTTTTTTTAAATTTTATTTCTATAATTTGCTTGTGCACGGGGGCCTTTAGCAGTGGGAAGAAACTGGAGGACCCGGAGAAAACCCACGAGGTTGGACAGGCGATCCTACTCCTTGTCACGTACAACTGGGGATTCAAAACCACGCCAGTTGACTCAATGACAGACCTTATGATACAGCACACACGTGCTAACCATTCGGCCACCCAACCCCCGGGTAGCAGAAGTTAACATATATAACTAAAGCTAACTCACTATGTATGACACAAAATTCTAATAGGAAGTCATAAATGTTTGCTGAAGTAACCATGAATTGCTTCTTGTTTTGGTGGTTTACTGTCCGCTTCCACAATAGTTACAATGCAGACAATGCAAATAATTGGGGTATGCAGTAGTGCTGTATTTATAAAGAAAATATGGATTCCCTGTTTGTCCGGGGAGGGAGTTGGTTAACGCATTCGCGTTAGATCAGAAGGTCTGTCATTGAGTCAATTGATGGGATTTCAAATGCCCCAACCTCGTGGGTTTTCACCGGGTCTGCTGGTTTCCTCCCACTACTAATTAAAGACCCGAATGCGCAAGTAAATTATTGAAATAAAATGGAACCATATGTTAGTAACCTGGTTTGTCTGCATGGACTTCAAACCCCATTTCTCTCTCTCTCTCTCTCTCTCTCTTGCTCTATTTTTGTAAGTCCGAAAATTATTCTTTTTAGGACCAGATTATTCCTTCTGTTTTATTATCTGAGCAGCATAATTTGACTGACTTGTTGTACAAGGCTGCAGGATGTTGATGACCTTTTCAGTCCTATTTAATCCAAGCAAAGAGATTATCTTCCATTAATGTTTTGGTTTTATTATCTTAATTAAATGTTAAAAATCAATTTTTAATACATTTTAATGATCAAACATATTTCATTTATTCGTTTATACAGTGCAGCAAAATCCACCCAGTGGCTGCTCTAAGGCACTTCACAATTACAGACATAGGATTTGTATAACTTTAAGAATAAATGAAATATTGTCTGAAAAATGGGAAAGACAATAAGCGACTTGAACAATTAATTATAAATTAATCTCCTTAGTGTTTATAACAAGATTTTTATGATGTTTATTCTAAAATTGGTCAGTGTGGATTGTTTATCTTATAAATCTGACCAACACCATTTGTCTACATATCAAGTTGTTTCAAGCTCTGTAATACCTCTCCAGTGAGATACTTTACACGTTAAAAGTCACGATAAGATTTAGATAAGATCAAGTGGTTTTGATGGTCCGTTGTATGGTTTATTACCAGGTAAAGAGGGTGTCTTACAATCAGATGGATTTATCACAATTACCTTTTACAACTGACCAATTACTGGACATGATACACCGATAATTTATCTCTGTAATGACCACTATAATTGGCCTATGCTGGGTTAACACGGCTAATGTTATCTTCTACATAGTTTTGTTGGTATGTATGTTAAGGATTAGCCAGGCCAGTTGGAAACTTTTGAAGGGATAGAAATAAATTTCCTGATTAACGATTTCTGCTTTTATTTACTGTGGTCATGACCTTTTACTGCAAGATAAGGAAGTTTTGAGAAAAGACCCACAGTCATGGGGATTTTTGTACCTTGATAGTCACTTTAGACCTTGTACATTTCAGACCTTTTGTACTCATATTCATTTTAGACCTTGTACCCTATCCATTTCAACCTGGGGATTGGATGGTCTGTCATTGAGTCAATTGGTGGTTTCGAATCCCTCGTACGTGACAAGGAGTAGGGTCGTCATGGGTTTTCTCCGGGTCCTCAGGTTTCCTCCTACTACTACCCCTACATGTAAGTGAATTATTGAAATAAAATTGAACCATATGTTAGTCCCGAAATGACCTAGTTTGTGTCGGGTAGACAGTAAGCCCTGTTTCTCTCTCATTTTTGACCTTGTACCTCATTTCAGAGTTTATATTAAGTGATATCTCATACTAGAATATTATCAAAAGTATCTTTGTATTAACTTATTCACAGTGTAGGAACCATGGTTACTTTGTGAGGGAGGAGCTGGCTCACTAATCAGCAGGCCCTTGGATCGATCTAGCCTGTCAAAGAACGGAGGACCATCTAGTCATTTGGATGATACGAAAAACTGAGGTCCGTCCATGTACTCTTTGGTGTGCTTGTGAAAAGAACCTTCAACAGTTGTAATTCATTGAAGAGATGGCGGAAAAAGCACTGTCCAAGGAACTGTCCCTTCCTAGCACACTACATGGGCTACATGGCGTAGGACCATCTTCATTAGACGGGTTAGTGCATAAAAGTAGGATGTAGAACCCCATTTTATTTCATTTCATTTATCCACAGTGCTGCATGGGGTTGTATCATAAAGTCTGTCATTGAGTCAACTGCCGTGGTTTCGTTCACTGGTTGCACGTGACAAGGGTGCTGTATGGGGTTGTATCATAAAGTCTGTCATTGAGTCAATTGCCGTGGTTTCGAATCACCGATTGCCCGTGACAAGGGTGCTGCATGGGGTTGTATCATAAAGTCGGTCATTGAGTCAACTTCCGTGGTTTCGATTCACCGGTTGCACGTGACAAGGGTGCTGTATGGGGTTGTATCATAAAGTCTGTCATTGAGTCAACTGCCGTGGTTTCAATTCACTGGTTGCATGTGACAAGGAGAAGTGTTGCCTGTCCAACCTCGTGGGTTTTCTCTGGGTCCTCCAGTTTCCTCTCACTGCTAAAGACCCTTACGCGCTTGCGAATTATTGAAATAAAATTGAACCATGTTAGTCCCAAAATGACCTAGTTTGTGTCGAGTGGACTTAAAATCTAGTGCTACATTGCACAAAAAATCCTGATTGTGTGTGAGTGACTAAGGAAGGTTGCTTGCATAAACTCATTGGCTTTCTCCACCTGTCAAATGTTAATCTTGAAATTACCTAGCGGTTTTGTGTTAACTTGCTCTCATGTTCGAGAAGTATTAGCCCTTGTTAGAATTCCTGATACAGTTTCTAATAAAATTTAAAGAGGCTCACTTTGAAAGCCATTTTGTTGTTGGTTTAAGCTTGAAATTGAAAAAATGTTTACCAGAAAAGACAATCACATCAGCCAGATAGCTAATTTAACACTTTCAGATTTCAATTGTAACAGAAAATGGTGTGTTTTTAGGAATTGAATTGTTAAAAATGTTTGACAGGCCTCCCCAAGATGTAGTCTGGTCTTGAGAGTTGCACACTGATCTTAAATTGTCTTGAAAAGATGCCAGAACTTACTGAAAGGTAAAAGACTTAACAAGCAGATTGAAGGACAGTTCATTTATTTTTCTAAGATTTCTGAAAGAATCACCCTGGCTCTGTAGACATGTTGGAATGATATATGAAGGGTACCTTATGAAATGAACCCATTTGACCTCATGATAAACTATTTAAGATTGTTTGACTTTGAAGTTGGTAGTAAAAGTGTTTTGGATGGTATGTTAATCTGTAGTTATACTACAAGGGCAGTATATATTTAACAGCTGACCAAAGTTTGTTCTACATAGCATAAATACAAGTGATTAAAGAGGCCACAAGCCAGATACTTACTCTTTCTAAAACACCTGATGCCACTACTGATTCATGGAGGTCATTTACCTATAAATATGAATTACCTAAAGGTGTGGCTTATGTCGACCTTGCAACTGAAAGCAACTGGCGATTCGGCAACAAGAGGCGACTGAATGCAACTGAAAAAGGTCACCCAAGAGCCTCATAAAACTCAAAGCAACTTTATAAATAAGCAAAATGGATGCGAATGAAGACACTTTTCAAATGTTGATGATGTCAACAAAAATATTTTAATAGAATTGTGGCAAGACTGACCATGCCTCTGGAGTGCTTCTTCTAAGGTATATGCACTATTTCGTTGCAAAGTCTGTAATTATGATTGGCTGAAACCTCAGCATTTTATATCATATAGCTTGTCATCTTGAATGGATCTAGTTAAATAAACAAGCTTGATTGTTGACCCAAAAAATGGTTTAAGAGGTTGAAAAACTGTTGAACCTGAATTGTTCCCAGCAATTCTGATGAAAACAATATAAGAAAGTTTCACAGAAAATTTATAAGTAGTGAAACAAGTATGGAAATCTGATGATAGAATTCAATTTAATTTTATAGAATATATTGTTTCAAGTTCCCAGAGCTGCCAATGGACTGTGATATATGGTCTCTTTAAACTGAAAATAAATTTTATATATCTTATGGAGATATACTGAGAAGAAATCAAATCAAACATTTAAACTTTCTAAATATTTAGTCTACCACTGTTCTACAATCTGATTTTATGTTTTTACACGTTAAATCAACGTTACATCATCACATGGTAGATAAATAGGCACAAACAGATATTTTGAACTTCGACACGTTGACGAATATCTCAGAAAGTTTAAAAAAAAAACCTGTGTAAAACCATGTGTTAGTCCCAAAATGAATATTAAATCGGTGGTATTGAGTTGGTATTACTCTACCTGTAAATATTCATTATAGTTTTACCTGATGGGCACTAGCCCTTGACATTTTTATATTTGTGCCGGTAAATATCAATAAAATGTGTTGTAGCTTGCATAACAACAACTTGTTGTCATTATGCCGGACATTTGTTAAAAATATCAATAAAAATGTTGTCAAAAGAGAAGTCTGTGCTGGATGTAATGACAGACACCAAATGATTTGTGCCTGATAAAATGTTAATTTGTGTCTGACAATGTCTGTAACCAATGGCTTTATTTACAGATTTCCTTCCCATTTACACTTTGGGAGTCGCAGTTGACTCAGCCAGTTTGATATTGGATGACTACGCAGGAGATCTAGTGTTCGATGCCAGTGTTGGCCAAGAAAGTTCCTCAGCTTGTTTTCCTCTTGTCAGTCATGCAGGACTGATAGTATGGCAGGAACAGCATCTAGTTGTTTGGATGGGACAAAAAACAAGATCTCATGTACACAGCGTGCACGTAAAAGAACCTTTGACCAATCAAATTCGAAAATAAGAGTAGGCAGTATAGCTGCTACCCGGAGCAAAATTTCTCTCGTAAGATACTTTACCTATCTTAATTATCCTAGGTGATGCGGAAAGGTAGGCCATTGAATCCCATTTCATTTCTTTGACTCTTCAAACAGCTGACCATAGTAAGTTATAGATAGTACAAATGGTGGTGATTAAAGAATGGAGAATGTTGTACATGTATAGTGAATGGTTGATGTGTAAAACATGTTGTACTGTCTACACCTCATTACTGTACATATCTACAAGGATATAAAGTGACCACAACTTAATTAATATACCACCTATAGTAGCTGGAATATATTTACCTGTCTCTTGTAACAATAATAATGAACACTTGTAAAAACCGTAAAAGTTAAAGTCATTTAAAAACTATGTGTAGGTTTGGAAAGTTAAAGGATAGTTTAGAGAGAAATGGAGTTTAATGTCCACGGAAGAGTAACTTGGGCATATTGGGAGTTTCAGACAGGGGGTAGAGGTATTTCTAAGTGAGAGGAAATGAGAGTACCACAATGCTAGCCCAGCAAACCTACGCCTTGTTACATACACTCAGAGGTGAATGTCTGGCCATGTTTTCACCAACTTAACTTAAAGGAGCTAAATCGCTAATATTCTGGACCTTGAAATTGTTACAATTGGGTCGCAACGCAAATAATAACGTAGTATGAATGTATACAAACTGGTTTACATTCAATCGTTTCTGCTTTTACTGTAATTTCTAATCAGTTATATTCGGCGTAATACGCTAGAGGTCTCAATCAAATGCCAATCTCTAGCATCTGGTTATTCCAGTCTACATCGATAGTGCTTATTGCGCATGCTCTTCAGATAAGAATATGCGGTCACTGTTTGACATGACTTGTGGAACATATCTAGCCTCGTAAACTTGCTAAATTCACCTTTGTTCTTTGTGACTAGGGAGATCAAAAGGTCAAGTTTTCCGTTTTTGCACTAGGAAGATTTAAAGCAATAAAATGTCAGCGTAAAATATAAAAACTAAAGTGAAACATGTTCTAATTAATAATAGGAACATTTAAAACTTACCTTAAGGTGGTCTTATTACCAAACTTTTACTTTGGAAGTTGAAAAAGATCTTGCATAACAGAACCAAAACACTTAAAGCAGTGAAAACTGGCCAGTCAGGGATAATTAGCTGGGATAGTTTAATGCTGTTCCAAGGTCATCTACACTTTTTATTTGATGTCTAATATCAAGACTAAAAAGATTATTTTGTTCTATGTAATTGTTGAGCTTTTTTTTTATTTTGACATCTATAATCTGAGCGTCTGTCAGGTCTAGTCCATACATTGTGTTAAAAGAATAGTCTGTAATAAGAGCTAAAATAAAGTATTAGTGGTATTAGAATTAGACGTAAACTAGAGATGATTGTAGCTTTAACCTTTTAACAGATCACATAGCCAGACAACACACTTCACCTTTCTCTGCCCATACATATTATACCCTGAATTCAACTCTTAATTAGACCTTTAGTATTGGTGAGTGTCTAACACAACAATTTTTTTTTTATCATTAGAGAGTATTAACGCTTTGAGAGTATTTGGTGGGATGATCAAAAAAAAAATAAAAAAATCATTTTATCTGGTTTGACTATTTAGTGAAGAAAACAATACCAAAACATCAATAGTTGATAATCTTCCGCTTTGGATTCAATCAGATTAAAATGAGGTCCATCAAATGATTATACCCAATATTTGTGGGGGGGGGGGGGTGCTGACTTCAATTACTTGTTTATATTATCTGCATAGGTTGTCGAATGTTCTGAATTGTTCGATTCCTCATATTTTTACAAAAATGAACGGAATTAAATCGTCATGGTCTGGGATACAACTTTAACAATATTGTAGTTTGCAAGGGATTCGGGGGGTTGGATGGCCGAATGGTTACCGTGTGCACGTCAGTTGGCATGGTTTAGATTCCCAAGTTGTACATGACAAGGAGTCGGGTCGGCTGTCCAACCTCATGGGTTTTCTCCAGGTCCTCCAGTTTCCTCCAACTGCTAAAGACCCACACACACAAACGAATTATTGAAATAAAATTGAACCATATATTAGTCCCGAA
The DNA here is from genome assembly GCF_932274485.2 of Patella vulgata. Classification (NCBI taxonomy): domain Eukaryota; kingdom Metazoa; phylum Mollusca; class Gastropoda; family Patellidae; genus Patella; species Patella vulgata. The sequence goes on from NC_065883.2 coordinate 12,797,094, forward strand.
ATGACCTAGTTTGTGTCAGTGGACGTTTAACCCCATTTCTCTTTCTCTCTTGGAAGGGATTCAAAAGAAAGATACAAATTATTGTGGAAACATCAGTTTTCAATTACCAACACACAACTTTGTGGCAGTGAAAACTGACCCTTCATGAAATGTCTTGGTACTCATTCCGTAGAAGGAAACTTTGCATTCTGATTCCTTGGTTCTACTTTGATGTATCTACGTGGAACTATAGGTATATAGCCAAGATAAACTGAGGCAGTCATTAAGGAAATAACTATGATGTTTGGAACATTTCTGTTTATTTATTGACCACACGTTTGTCCAGTATTCCGTTACCATCTTTTGTCCAGATGTTCTTTCAGGTCCTGAAACATTCTGAGCGTAATATAGTAATATAATCCAAGAGATAGTAGATTTTTATCTGGATATGCTTTAACAAAATGATACTGTTGTATACCACCAGATTACACCGATATGTACCCCTCAAATATACCCCTATAACATTGTTATATACCCCTCAAATATACCCTCACAATTACACAGTTATATACACCACAAATATACTCCCACAATTACACGGTTATATACCCCTCAAATATACTCCCACAATTACACCGTTGTATACCCTTCAAATATACCCCCACAATTACATGGTTATATACCCTTCAAATATACCCCCACAATTACACTGTTGTATACCCTTCAAATATACCCCCACAATTACACTGTTGTATACCCTTCAAATATACCCCCACAATTACACTGTTGTATACCCTTCAAATATACCCCCACAATTACTCTGTTATATACACTTCAAATATACTCCCACAATTACACTGTTATATACACTTCAAATATACTCCCACAATTACACTGTTATATACACTTCAAATATACCCCCACAATTACACTGTTGTATACCCCTCAAATATACCCCACAATAAAACTGTTGTATACCTCTCAAATATACCCCCACAATTAAACTGTATATACCCTTCAAATATACCCCCACAATTACACTGTTATATACCCTTCAAATATACTCCATGAAGTTATGATTATCAATTCTGGATTCCAAAATGCATAAATGCACAAATTATTGATATGGCCGTATACATACATATGCTACAATCTAATGAAACCTAGATTATAATTTTATTTATTATTTCTAATCAGACTGATATAAATATAAGGTAATAGCACATCACATGAGTGCCAAAATGTAATTGTTTGAGAAGAATGGCCAGTCAAATCATTTACCTCAACATCTATATTGTTGAAATGCATAGTTTATAGGCATGTAGGTAATCGGGTTTGTTTTTGTTTCATTTTACATCACTGTTTCCCCCTTCTTGACAGTGGTCAGGAGAGATGACATGCCAAAGAAAAGCATTTGGTTTGCTTGGATGCTGAAGAATCCCTGAAAGTAGGAAATTGTGCAGTTACTAAATGTCATATAAAGATTATGAAATAAAGTTGTGCATAGTTTGAACAAAATTTCATGGTTAAAGAGCTCCCAGAAGAGCAAAAAATACTTTCAAATGTTAAAATGTTATTAAACCAACTTGAAATCAGTATGTGTTGGCTTTTATCTTTTCATTATTTACAGCGCAAGAAAGTAGTACAGCTTTACATTTGTGCTAATACTACTGGATTTCAACACTGGTTTTATAACATTATAACGTATATATATTAGAATGTGGAGCAAACTTATTAAATCAATTTACGCAGGCTGTTCACAATTGGTTTTTTTCAAGGTCCCAATGCACAGTTACTATTTACAACTGAATGAATAGAAGTCTTGATAACAATAGATGAAAGATAGTAGAATTGTTGTCAATATTTATTTTATGATAGACGTAGATCAATTACATATTTTAAACATTCATACCCTATATACAACATATTTACCTCTATAGACTACAGACCATCTGATGTCATCATGTTCAATATGTACAGTATTGGGCAGAAGTCATACTTTTAGAAGCTGCTTGAAATTTGCATTTAAAAAAACCCAACATATTTTTAACCCATGATGGAGCACCATACAGGATCTAATTGCTGTGCTGAGGTGATGCAGAACAGAGATAACTTATATCTAGTACTTCGGATTGGATAGAAAACCACAGTTCTGATCATGACTGTTTCACATGTCACTTTAATTGAAAATGGAATGTACAGTATCCAATATTTAATGGATGGATCAAATAGTTGTAGAACTGAACTCTCTCTCTCTCTCTCTCTCTCTCTCTCTCTGTGTTTTTAAAACAAGTATTACACATGAGTGATTTATAACTAGCATAGAGGAAATAATGGATATAGGGTTTTATTAACATATATAGTCAGAATGGCAGTAAAACACTCATAGAGTTAGAATGGTGGGTAAAAATACCTCATAAAATCTGTCTGATATCATTAGAGGGCTACAATTGGTTTAATTGAAATATATATTAATTATTCATCAATATCATGCTTCTTTCAACTGTCAGGCTACCAGTATTAAAAACAATCAGTAAATAAAATATGATAGTTTCAAAACCGATTCCAACGCCTGACCTAATCTTTCCTAGCAGTTAATCCTAACTCTTGTGACCAAGGAGCTGGCTCATTAACCAGGAGATTTTCAGTGTGATTTCTACTTGTCCCTGGTGCTGGATAGAATAGTGTCTAGTCATTCATATGGGACAAAAATCTGGGAAACCATGTATAATTTGGTATTGACTTTAAAGAATCCTTGGCAGTTGAAATATGATAAAGAATAGGCAAAAAAGCTGCTTTTTAAGGAAAATTGCCCATCTTCATTAGAGAGAGAGAGAGAAATGGGGTTTAACGTCCACTCGACACAAACTAGGTCATTTCGGGACTACCATCTTCATTAGACCAGTCGGGGATTCAGAAAAGCAGGATGTTAAACCCCATTTCATTTATCTTTTATCTGTGCACGAATATAAGGACAGCTGTCTAGTCATTCGGATGGTAAGAAAAACCAAGGTCCTGTGTACACATTGGTGTGCATGTAAAAGATCCCTTGACAGTTGAAATTCGATATAAGAGTAGGCCGTAGTGCCATTGTCCGGGCAAAATTTCCCTCATATCAAACTGTATGGCGTATGCTCGTCTTCATTAGCCCAGTTCGGAGCAGAACAGTAGGACGTTAAACCCCATTTCATTTCATTTCATTTTGAAATGTGGTGCAATGCATTTCGCAATGACATAAGACCCCACCTCATGCATGGTACCTACCAATAAATTTATTCTTCTTTAATAGTTAATGTATGGCTCACTACAACATTTAGATCCATTTCTGAAATAGCTTACACGCAACATAGAATTCTAGTGATCTATGACCAAAACATTTTACACAGAAACCTCTGATTGTAATTCTCGTAGATGATCATCTATATATCACCTTTTATCATCATAGACAATGATCACGTTGCACCTACAAATTATATCATCCTTCAGGTAGATCTAAAGGTACAGTAAGAAAGATGGGTTTATGGGTGTTTGATTGTTGTAGAATATGTTTAAAATAGTCCGGTATTTTTATTATCTCCACATTTTATCTTGACAAGACATGTGGTATGTAGAGTAACGGAGTCATAAATACCCCTAGCAACCAGCAGCACCATATCCAATATGTCTGCCTTTCTACAATCAAACTCAGATTAAATGCCTGATTGTTCCAGCCAAATCTTTGATGGTTTATTTTGGAAGTTGATGTGTTTGAGCAGGAAGAATGATATTAAACTTTAAAGAGAACCATAAGAAAAATTGTGCAAAGTAATTTATGGCAGCCCATTTATAATCCATAAGATTTAAAAAAAAAACCACCATTACTGGTTTCTAGTGTGTTTTCTATTTTTGGTTCTGTCTTACTGGCAAATTATCTGTATTTGTTTGTTTTTTTGTTTTTTTTTAATTCAGTAAAGAAAGGGATTGGTCAATGGTGAACTAGCATCATATTGGATCTAACTGCTGCTTGTATTCTCTGCTTCTCTGCTTGTGTACATTTGGTTAATCATGTTGTCATCCATTCTTGACCGGAACTTGACAAAGCTCGCTTGTTCAAACTACAAAAATGATCATGAAAGAATGTTAAACATGCATTATGCAAGAGCTAAATCTGCCTATTGCAGGTCTTTCTTTAGGCCTGAAATGATTTCTAAATTAATTAGACATTAATTAACTGATCCAGGCCTTAATGAACTCTCGATGGCATCAGATTTCTCTGATATTAAATAAATTAGAATGGTTCAGCGATACTTTGATTTAATCAAATATGGAGGACCGAGACTTAGCTTTGATCAACCAGTACGGTGGTTGAAATTATTGCACACGTCTGTCAAACCTTCAAAGGCTAATATCTTCGCTTGCAATAGAGTAATTTGAATGAAATTTTCAAATTATTCATTTTACATCATCTACTTTGGAACTATTATAGCAAGAATGGCTAGTTCTTTATCTAAATCTTACATAATGTATCTTTAATGATTTATTATCAATACTAAAATTCCAAAGTGACATAGTTTGTGTGGTGGAGTGGATGCTACTCTCCCTCTCTCTCTCTCTCTCCCTGTCTCTCTCTCTCTCTACCCCCTATTAATGGAACTCCAGGTAGTCTGGTATATATTGACCTCTATCTTATATACCACAGTGTTCACTTGCAGGAATCCACACCAATTAGTAACCAGAATTTATTTATCTTTTCTTCATTTATCTTATCCTCACCAATGTTTTCTGTGTCAGCTAACCAGCCAATGTGTCAGTGTTTATTTTCAAATCCAATATTTTAACAGATCTTGGAAGCGAATGTTTCTTTCATTTGCTGTTAACGGCAAATTGGCAGTAGTTTGGAAAATTTTTTTGAAAGTCTGAGATTGGATTCCTGAAATAAAACTGCCCATTACAATAGATCTTTTGTTGGAATTGTGATTAAAATGGATGCTATAGAAAGTTTTTCGCTACTTTCTTCTTCGCAATCTTCTTAGATCCCATGGAAGAAACAGGTTCTAAAAGAAATAGTTTCTTAATTAATGTACATGAGCATGTCGTAGGAATAAAAAAGGTGATTTAATTTGATAACTCAGTGCTTGGTTTGAGAAACAAGGTAACCTCAGACTCATCACAAACATATTATTTGGCTGAATTGATAATACTAAACTTGGCTGTTTAAAGAGAGAGCCATCCCATCGACACAAACTTTGTCATTTTGAGACTATCATATGGTTCAATTTTATTTCAATAATTCACTTGCGCGTAGGGGTCTTTAGCAGTGGGAGGAAACCGGAGGGCCCTGAGAAAACCCATGCTGTTGGACAGACAACCATAGTCTTTGTCACATATCGTGTTACTTGACTGACAGACCTTCTGATTCAGCCATCCACCCAAACTACCCCCCACCCCTGGCTTTATAAAGATACCTAAGTGGGTAAGACGCTGGCTCGCTAGCCTGAAGGTCGGGTGTTCGATCCCTGCATTGGCCGAGAAAGTTCATCCAGATTTTCAGGCGTGGTTCCCCCTTGTCAGTGAAGCAGGACGGAGGGCCTGACAAGGACAGCTGTCTAGTCCTTCGGATGAGACGAAAAATCGAGATCCCGTGTATATATTAGAATGCCCGTAAAAGATCCCCTGGCAGTTGGAATTCGATATAAGAGTAGGCGATAGTGCCAGGCAAAATTTCCCTCATAGCACACTGTATGGCGTATGCATGTCTTCCTTAACGTTGCATGAAATAAACTAAGTAAATCTACAAAGTTGTGTTTTTTTATTAATGCTCAAGTAAATACAAATGAGAAGTGGTATCTGATGTTCTGGAAAGAGTAACCAGTGCAGGTTAAAAAATTATTTTGATAGAGATTACAACTGTCAGTCCCAAAAATATTTTGAAAACAAAAATCATTTCTAACAAGTCATAATAAAATTGTGCATCTTCTGCAGACAAAATAAACAAGCCAGCACCACCTATAATCATTGGGTAGAAACTTTTGATGGGTCTGGGGTTGCTCTTATTGAATCCAAGCTGGGAGAATATCTACCATTGACTGTTTGGTTTTGTTTTCATGAAAAAATATCATTCGGAAAATATTTAAATCCAGTTTAGTATTTATAAAGATATGAGTAACTGAAAACTTGGCAACGTTCAGCATTTTCTGAGAATAATATAAACAAACCAGAGCCACACGATTGAATCCGAGTTGGGATGTTATGTTAATTAAATGTTAAATAAACAATTTGAGTGTGCATTAAGCCATGGAAAATTTAATATTGTCTGAATGATGCAACTGACGATCCGCAGGTGTAGCAATAATTGATGGAAACCTGTCAACTTGAAAATAAATAATGACAATTTGTATGCATTTTAAAAATAAAAATTCTCTCAGTACATTATTTATAAGTTATTGCTTGTATCATGAGAATATCATTGGAAAGAATGAAAATGGAATTTGATGCGTGATATATCAGACTGTTGTTAATATGTACCATATATATCACCCGTCCCCTAAAGGAGTATATCAAATTCTTTATACTTTATTGATATTCCACTGAGTGTTCAAGTCAGATTTCAATTACTCCTCCATATTTTCCACCTGGGACTGTTTGAGGGATTAAGTCTAGGTGTTGGAGATATTTAGTATAGAGACTAGTAGCCAAGTATATTATAAGTGTAGTGGTACTTAACCAGTATGAGCAGATTGTTTCCAAGATCTGATATACATGTGCACTGTGCTTAATTTTTGTGAAAAGCAAGCTTTTTTGTTTATTATTTGAAATTACATATGGTTCATATGAAATTACATTTTATTTCAATAATTCGCTAGTGTGTAGGGATCATCAGCAGTGGGAGGAAACCGGAGGAATGGGAGAAAACCAGCAAGGTTTGACAGGCGACCCTACTCCATATTATAAGTGTAGTGGTACTAAAATTACCTAGTATGTAGACTGAACAGATTGTTTCCAAAATCTTATATACATGTGCACCTTGCTTAAATTTGGGGAAAAGCAAGCTCTTTTTTTATTATTTGAAAGTACCAATGCGAAAATAGTTAAATTCTATATCAGTTATTTATTTGTGTTTTTACAATAAATATTTGTAAGTCGAACTATTCTTGTTTGAATTTGACCCCTAATGGTCAAGAAGTGTTCAGTGGTATAGATAGAAGTGCAGTCAGGGATTGTCCAGATTTCTGTGACTAACTTTCACAGAATATTGTTCATTGCCAGGCCCTTACATCCTACACCAATGACAAGGGGTTACTAGGCTGGAAAAACTCAAGGAGAGTGAGAGAGAAGTGGGGTTTAACGTACACTTTACACAAACCAACATATGGTTTAATTTTATTTCAATAATTTGTTTGTGTGTAGGGGTCTTTAGCAGTTGGAGGAAACCGGAGGACAGGGAGTAAAACCCACCAGGTTGGACAGACGACCCTACTCCTTGTCACGTATAACCGGGGAATCAAAATCACGTCAGTAATGACAGACCTTATGATACAATGCGCACACTGTAACCATTCGGCCATCCAAAACCCCCTAAATCTCAAGGAACTTGTTTGGATAGAACACAAGACTTCCTGGCTAGTAAGCTATGGTAATACTCACAGAGCTACCAAGGCTCACAAATTAAAGATACATTGTAAGATAAAGATAAAAAGCTGACCATTCTTGCTATAATAGTTCAAAAATAGATAATGAAAAATGAATATATTGAAAATTTCATTCAAATTAGTTCATTCTGTGCGAAGTTATGACAGTTTAAATAAAGATGAAGCAACAATTGTTTATTATCATAAAATCGGGTCTAAGTGTCAATTATCCAATTTATCATTAAATTTTTAAATCTTGCAGGTGTTTTAATCCATTGAAATCTCAGCCATCTGATTATCTAACGATTTGATTATAGGCTGGTCATGTGAATAAATGTAAAAATTAAAGCTTATATAACATTTGAAGCCAGAAAAAAGACCTGCAATAGGCAGATTTAGCTCTTACATAATGCATGTTTAATATAGACACAGGATTCAGAAGGTACAAAAGTACTTATAAGTTTTATATGGGATATAAATAACAGACATTTGTCTATATGGATATATATATGCTATATTTGCATATGATTGATCTATGTGCAACTATCTATATTTACATATGATATACCTATATATCACCTTTACGTACAACTGACAACATGCTACAGGATAATGATTTTTTAAAAAATGAAATGTCACTCACAGTCCTTTGATGTTGTTATATTATTAAAATAGTTGTGGAAGTGGGGAAGAAATTGGGTTTTAACGTCTTCTCTTGAAAACACAACTAGCTTATTTTAGGACTAACATACCATGTATATTTATTTTTCATTAAAAAGCATGCCGCCCCCCCCCCCCCAGTGTTAGTTTCAATGCATAATTGATAAGAATTTAAACTGGAGGTGTGAGATACAATTTGCAATTAGAGAGGTTGTACCCATTTCTGCTATCAGTGCCAGAACTATTTTTTTTCAGCACAGTTATGTGTGGAACTCTTCACAAAAAAAGTTAATTTAAATTGCCTAATTGGTCAAGGTCACATGCCATACAAAGATGTACTGAATTAATTGGGACCAGGCTCAGTTTCCATGCATGCTAACAGAATTTTTAGCAAACCGCACTGGTTTCAGTGAGAAGCCATCTTTGAGTATTATAACACTTATCTGTAGTCAACCTGTCTAAAATAAAACAAACTAGTTTTATAATAAATGTAAACAATATCAAACATAATGTCTACTAAACAATCTCAAGACTATTACCATGTTTGAAGTTCAAGACAGCCTGTTTCTTATCATTCCTGGAGAAGATCAATTTTACAGGAAAAAAATTGTTGGAAAAAGATAAAATAAAAGAATCATATTATAACTCAGTCTGAATCTAGAGAATTTCTCTTGTCAAATTTATCTAAATTTCATAATGCATGACTTTATAGTGATAAATATTTTAGCTGGTTTAGACAACTGTATAAACTTACCTGCATCAGAGAAATTTTATAAATTTATCAACATCAGGGAAATTTTACAAAACAATTATGGAAATTTAACCATTATACCCGACAATTTACATAACAACGCGCATGAATTTAGTTGTGTTCAGGATTTTTATGATACAGCACAAAATATGTTATTTTGTCTCGCCTGCAAAATGACCGAAGATTCAGATCCAGTTTTGGTTATTTTCCATAGTCCTTGATCTTAACCAGCATATATGGCTGACATGGAGCCCATGCATTATATCCTTTTAAATGCAATATCAAGGAAATCCTTTTAACATGGTTTTAAACATAGCATAGTCTGTTGGACAGCAGACATAATAACACAATAAAACTATTTAAATAGCTTTAAAATCCGACCAAAGTTTTAAGATGGAATTATGAGTTTATTTTTTTATTCTTAAATGTATATATATTTATATTATGTTAAATATGTTTTTGTATGTAACTAACCAGTGACAGCAAAGTGAGTCAGGAAGTCACAAGTCATTGTTTACGATATATTAACATAAATTTAAAAATAGACTTAAAATATTTTTAAAATTTAGTTTGCTTTTTTTTTTGTCAACTCTTAGATTTTGCATAATATGTGTATATCATTTTAATGTTTTTGTTTGTATATCGTCAAAGACTTGCGATTTCCGACTCACTTATTACTAAACTCTTATTCTGTCTTCCTAGTCATAAATAAATGACATAATACACCATCTGTTCTTTGGTTTATACTTTTTAGTGCTGTGGAAATGGGGGAGCCACGGTGGCTAAGTGAGTAAGATGCTGGCTCGCTAGTCTGGAGGTCAATTGTTGGATCCCTGCATTGGCCGAGAAAGTTCATCAGGATTTTCCGACATGGTTTCCCTTTGTCAGCGGTGCAGGACGGAGGTCAGAAGGCCTGACAAGGACAGCTGTCTAGTCGTTCGGATAGTACGAAAAACCAAGGTCATGTGTATGGCGTGTGTGTAAAAGGTTCCTTGGCAATTGGAATTTGATATAAGAGTAGGCCATAGTGCTACTGGATGGGGCCAAAAATTTCCCTCACTTTACACTGTATGGCGAATGCCCCTTTTTTATTAGCCCAGTCGGAGCAGAACAGTAGGATGTTAAACCCCATTTCATTTCCTGGGGGAAATGGTATTAGTATAAAATTTATGTAGTTGTGTAAGTTTACCAAAATCTATCTGCTCTTAATCAAAAGATGTCTTCCCCCCCCCCCCACAAAATTCTGGAGTACATGGGTGCTCACGCTCTCAAATATGATAGGTAGGAAATTATTTTATACACATAAAAGAATAAACTTTAAAGAAATTCTATACAGCCTAGGGTTTTCACGAGCGGATACAAGCGTATCATACGTGGGAAATAATTTGCGTGAATCTCGAGAAAAGAGTCTTCACCTGGTGCGGTAGATGTTGTAATAATATAATCGAACATTTTTAAAAGGTCAATCTCGACAGTTTTGTATTTATATAAGTATATTATATCATCACTCCAACATCTGATGATTGTGTTAGAGTTACCTGTTCTTACCTGAATTGTATCAAATGTTAACACCTGTACTCTCTACTACTGTGAACTATTCTTTAATTCTGTCTTTAGGCCCATACCAATTTTATTTTGCCCAGCCTTATGGGTGATCTCTGCCCTCTGGGTCCTCTAGTTTCTTCCCACTGGTAGACCATTATGCCCAAGTGAAATATTGTGAGAGAGAGTGAGAGAGAGAGAGAGAAAGAGAGTTCCCCAAACCCACTCACAAAAACACACACACACACACACACACACACACACACACAAAGAAAGGGAAGAGACAGACAGATTGATATTTCTTAACACAGACAAATCACCACCGTACAATACCTCTTCAATAATTCAGTAGTGCTCCCGGGGATCTTTAACTGTGGAAGGTTGTCCTTGAGGGATTTGAAGGTTTTATCTAGCTGTGCACCAAGTGGGCAAATTTTATTGCCAAACAATAAGGTCTTCTGGCCATGTTGGTGGCAGAACACCTTTCGACAAAAAAATGTCTTTGATATTTTGCTACTTGGTATATATTTGGTTTTTCTGAGTAAAAGAATACAACAGATTATTATGGGGTTATGCACACATAGCCTGCCGGTGTTTCGAGCTGTTTGGGTATGGTTCAAAATGTTTCATCTGAAATGAGCATGAAATGTTATCGAAGCCAGGAGAGTGGAGGGTTCACTATAGGCCAAACTATTTTGACCTCATCAGTTAGAGATTAAAGTTAATTATGCATAGGCATAAAGCTGACTGGAGTTGGCATTTTTCAAGCTGCCCCAAACACACAGTCAAGAAAGCCAACTTTCTTTTTTAAGAAAAGCTATCTCGAAGACAGGTACAGAGGTGGTGTTTTTAAACTGGTTTATTTGCCACACCCTTGTGTTAAAATTTTAAATTGGCCGAACGATTGCCATTGTTTTTGAACCAGTTTAACTGAATGGTGTATATAATACATTTGTTCAAGCCATTGCCCACGATTTTGTCTAGACTGTAAAACTATGATAGTTGAATGAATGTTTATAAATTGATTGATCAGTGAATACATACTATGATAGATGATAACAATTATTTGTGTTGACATTTAGATCAATGATAACAATTATTTGATTGATTTGTACAATTGACTAGGCTTACCGGTATATACTGTTGATTGCTACTCTTCTATATTTTATTAGCCATTTCATCAAGAATTTCAAGAATATCCCCAACTGTTATATTTATTTCATTTAATTTTATGAGCTATTCTCACAGATCAACAGATGTGGCATTACCTTGCAATTGTGAAGCATTATAGTACAACCCTTGACATAGTTGACGAATTGGTAGCTTGGGTGAGTATGAAGATCCTGGGTTGTCTCCCGGGGTTGTCTCCAGGAAGGTCCTCATGATTTTCAGTCTGATATCCTTTTGTCAGTGGTGCAGGACGGAAGGACCTTTCAAAGAAAAAGATCTAGTTGTTTGGATGGGATGAAAAACACTGTAACCTGAGGAAGGTCCTCATGATTTTCAGTCTGATATCCCTTTGTCAGTGGTGCAGGACGGAAGGACCTTTCAAAGAAAAAGATCTAGTTGTTTGGATGGGATGAAAAACACTGTAACCTGAGGAAGGTCCTCATGATTTTCAGTCTGATATCCCTTTGTCAGTGGTGCAGGACGGAAGGACCTTTCAAAGAAAAAGATCTAGTTGTTTGGATGGGATGAAAAACACTGTAACCTGAGGAAGGTCCTCATGATTTTCAGTCTGATATCCCTTTGTCAGTGGTGCAGGACGGAAGGACCTTTCAAAGAAAAAGATCTAGTTGTTTGGATGGGATGAAAAACACTGTAACCTGGGAAAGGGCCTCATGATTTTCAGTCTGATATCCCTTTGTCAGTGGTGCAGGACGGAAGGACCTTTCAAAGAAAAAGATCTAGTTGTTTGGATGGGATGAAAAACACTGTAACCTGGATATCGTTTAATCTTGTGTATTTAGCACTAATTTCTTTCAAATTCATTCAATATCAAATCTTTGTTTAAAATATTGTAAAAATCATTTAAAATCACCAAAAATCATCTAATTTGTACTTGTGTCCAGTTGACTGATTAATTTTGATAATGAGTGTCTAATTTACAAGAGTTTAATTTCCAGACAACTGTTCAAAAATTAATTATTATACATCAGTAATCAATTGGGTTGTTTATTTTTTAACAGTAATTTTGTAATAATTTAATTTTCTATAGACTTTCCATAAAAATTTCTTATTAATCATAAAAACTTTCAGTTATTATTTGGTATATTTAATTAGTATTATTTGATGTTTTCAGAAGTGTAATTGAAAGGTCCAAAAAGAAAGTTTTAATTGCTTATAAGTTATAATTTCATATTTTTGAAGGTGTGTATAATTTGTTAAAAGTTGTAAAAGAAAATACTAATTATTTTTTAACAATCTTTTTCAACTAACATCTTACAAAATCTAATTCCGTATCATTTGAGGTGTTCTTGTAGTAAGATAAAAAGAATATTGATGTACTGTGCAAGACATAAATATTATTTAATTTAAGCTCGTTTCTTACAAATTACATCTTAAAAATTCTAGTTTCGTATTAGCGTATGTGTTATTTTAAAAAAGAAAAAAAAATGCTGTTAGGCAAAGTAGACCCATTCGAAAATTAGTTAAAACATAGAAACACTTACATCGTCTGCTTACATCTTGAAAAATTGTAATTACGTTACGACAAGCCGTAAATGTCAAGTGGCGATCAGTGAGAGTAAGTCACCCACAGTGAAAGTAGTGGGAGAGAAATTGAAAGGCTAGAATTTTAACATCAAAGTCGTGTCAAGTCTTTCATGGTTGGATCCCCCACCATTCATCTGATTCATACTTCTGCATATCTCTGTTACCTCTTGTTATTTAATGTCACGGTATAGGGAGTGTTTCACAATCACAGTTCACCAAGATAACATTTGGGAGTTGATATTTGATAGTTTATACTCTTAGCTCGTTAGGTGAAGATGTTGAGAGCTGTCATTTAGTGACAGGTGTTGTGCATGCGATAAGGTATGCTCACTCTTTTGTTTGATGTTTTTGAATCACATTTCATGATAACATTTAAGAGTTGATATTTTGTAGTGTGTAGCTAATTGAATTAGATGAGGATGTTTAGAGCTGTTATTTAGTTACAGGTGATGTGAATGAGATATGGTATGCTTGATTTTTTATTTTATGTCATTTTAAAGGGACTGTTTTACAGTGACATTTTCTCTTAGATAACATTTAAAAAGTGGATATTTCTTAGTTTATAGCCATTTAAAAAGTGGATATTTCTTAGTTTATAGCCAATCTCATCGAGGATGTTAATTTTCGTTTAGTGACAGGTGTTATGCATGCGATAATGTATGCTTTACTCTGTTATTTAACGTAGCCTGGAGGTAGGGTGTTCGATCCCTGCATTGGTCGAGAAAGTTCATCAGGATTTTCCAATGTGGTTTCCCCTTGTCAGTGGTGCAGGACAGAGGGCCATGACAAGGACAACTGTCTAGTCATTCAGATGGTACGTAAAATCGGGGTCCTGTGTACACATTGGCATACACGTAAAAGAACCCTTGACAGTGGGAATTTGATATAAGAGTAGGCCATAGTGCCAGTGCCCGGGCAAAATTTCCCTCATAGCACACTGTAGGACATTAAACCCCATTTCATTTCAGTTATTTAATGTCCAATAGAGGGGATGTAACATAGTTCACCAAGATAAAATTTAAGGGTTATATTTGATAGTGTATGGCTGAACCTCACCAATACATAAAAATAAGGTATGCTTATTTAATATCATGATAAAGACACTGTTTTGGAATGACATTTACCTTCTCCCACCTTCCCACAAATCAAAACAGTTGTCCCAGGACATCATATACACTTATTTAGAGATGGACAGCCCTAGAAATTAATGTTTTATTAATATATAACACAATCATCATTTATGTCAACATTATCACATTTTCCCCCCAATTGTAGACATTGAACCCCCTCCCATATCTCAGAAATGCCTGATCACCACCTCAAAACGCCTGATCACCACCCAGATTCGGAATCTATGCAAAAAACTGCTCTAGAAAAACTTGATCTCATAAATTCACAGCTCAAGTGGCAACCCCCCACCCACCCTTTAGCCACCGGATTATATGCTGGGCTCACTGATTATTGTTACTGGCTGCACTTTGTGACCTTTTAGAATTGAGATATACTTTATTGTTCTTTTATGGCTTGCTGTTTTGAACTTGTTGATTAATCCAATTACTATCCAATATTCTATTATCCATAAAATTGATGAGAGAATCTTTTCTATTAACTAGTACATGATATAGAAACTAGTGCAAGGATAGATGTGTTTATGTAATATACTGACTTCATTCTTTTCCTTGATAGCTTACACACTCCTAGAAAAACCATGGCACCAGCAAGTGGTGCCAAATTGAATTCCTGGTACTAATTGGTTAGAGAGAGATGTTGATATATTTTACAGAAAGAGACACGTTGGATTACCAGTATCTCTTTTATACGAGTTAAAAGTACAAAATTAGAACAAAAATTTGTGAGTTTCTCAAATGTGAAGTGGTATCAGATGTTACATAAAAAGCAGACATACATGTAGTCAGTCTTCTGTCTCTAACGTGACAGTTGTCACAACTTAAAGTTATATGGAGTAGTTGTCTACACTCAGTTTGGATTACCAGTAATTCGTTTATACATAATAAAATAGAAAAGTTGATCAACTATTTGTGAGCTCATCAATTGAGAATTGGTATCAGTGGTTATATAAAGAGAACACATACAATACTTAAAATTACCCGGAGTAATAGCTTGAACTTGAATACAGCTTTGTAAAAGGATCTAATTTGGATTATCATCTTTTCATTTATTTTGGATTATCATCTTTCAGGTACTATTTGGATTATCAATCATCTTTTTGGATATTTTGGATTATCATCAGGTATTTTGGATCATCATCTTTCATGTATTTGGATTATCAGTCATCTTTTGGGGTATTTTGGATTAGCATCTTTCAGGTATTTGGATTATCAATCATCTTTTTGTGTATTTTGGATTAGTACCTTTCAGGTATTTTGGATTATTATCTTCTCAGGTATTTTGAATTATCATCTTTCAGGTATTTTGGATTATTATCTTCTCAGGTATTTTGAATTATCATCTTTCAGGTATTTTTGAAACCTGGAGCAGTTCGGATTTACTCATTTGTAATCTTTTCAGTTTATTATGAAATTGTGCATTTCAGACATGATCTAATTTTTCACAACTTGTTTGATCTGAAAATTATTTAACATTTGATTAAGAAAACCAAACCAAAATATTAACGCTAGATAATCTTCTGACTTGGATTAAATCATGTGGAGCTGGCTTGTTTATATTGTTCAAAGGAAATATTGCAAAATTTTAATTCAATAATTCCCTTACGCATAGGGGTCTTTAGCAGTGGGAGGAAGCCGAAGGACCGGGAGAAAATGCTACTCCTTGTCTCACGTACAAGCGGGGAATCGAAACCACACCACTTGACTCAATGACAGATCCAATGCACAAGAATTAACTATTCGCACCCCCCCCCCCCATACATACCAACACCGGTCACACTTGTAAGATATCCAATAGACAAACTGGTTGTTCCTTTAATAAATCTTTCTTTCAATATCAGAATTTTTTTATAGACACTCCAGACAGACGAAAATAGACTCACCCTGTACTGTAGACTTCTGATAATGTCAACCTTGCTAAAATAAAACCACATTTCTCTTGGGTATCTTTGAAATGCATGTTAAAATAACTCGTCCTCTTATAAACTTATCACTTAATTTAAGGTGAAAATCAATGCGATTGACTCTGTCTGAAATAACGGCAATTTTATCTTCTTTCCTTGTTTTATATCCGTAATTTACGGGGAATTACGATTTGAATAATTGAAGCAAGATTTATGAGAGTTTCAGAAGTAATCTATGAAAGTGCTTAGAATTTTAATTATATTATTTTATCGCCATTTCTGCTTACATGTTCAGTAAGCTAAAAGAAGCAAGGATTTATGTCATGGTTCCCATACTCTGAAATATTTCAAGCTTCCCCTTAAAATTTAAAGTTGTTTGAATTTGATCATATTAAACTGTAGAATAAGTCAAAGTTTCTTTCAAAGAAAATGTACAATCTTCAAAAATAAAAGATATTTTGGAACATGTTATAATACAACACTGTTTTTACTTTAACAGTGCGAATATTGCAGTTATCCATCCACAACTCGGGGTATGCCTACTATTTCAGGAAGACCTCATACCACTCATCTATGAGAATCATAGCACATTGTATGGCCATCTTCATTGGTCTGCTGTTGCCATTTTGTGACCATGTGATGTTTGAGTCAATCATGTAACATCAATATCGGTCTCTTTTGAACAAATGTTGGTCAGTTGCGTTGAACATTCCTCATTTGCGGGAAATTTTAAAAAGGGTATAAAACGTTTGTGTTTTGTTGGACACCCACAAATATTAGTTGGTCTGCGGGCGACTAAAAATCTTGAAAAGAATATAAGTTGAAAAATGGTTCAGTTAAATTCAGTATATTCAACACAAGCCAGAAGCACCTATTATAAAAATTGTTGGTTAAAATGATTTAATCAGCCTCTTTTAATTCTGGCCAGGAGTTTATATACCAATGATATTTTTATTTTGTTTTCTTTGTTAAATGATAAATTAAGTACATTTTAGCATCGATTAAGCAATGAAAGATTTGATATTTATATTGAAAAATGCAAATTTGGCACAGAAATTTGAAGCAAATGTACTGCTGTGCTTTTTTCTTGTTCATCGTTTTTCTTACCACGTCTCAGAGCTGTGGTTGCTCGATGATTAAGACGTAGGTTCCTGAACCTGGAGGACCTGTGTTTGATCCTGGTGTTGGCCGAGGGTCTGGCAAGGGACAATGTATAGTGGTTCGGAAGGGACGTAAAAACAAGGCCCCATGTTCACATTTTCGTGCATGTAACAGATTCCTTCGCCTCAGGAATTCGATATTAGAGTAGGCCATAGAGCTGCTGTTTGGACAGTCGGAGTGGAGCAGAACAGTAGGACATTAAACCACATTTCATTTCATTTCTTACCATACTAAGAGATACAGACTACGACAATCGATGGAGTAATTGTCTAAATTACCAGACTGATTTGTCTACAGATAAAAATTAATAGCAGATTTATACAAGACACATCTACATAAAGATTGTCTAACTTGCTAGGTAGATTCGTCTACAGAAAAAAAATAATAGCAGTTAGGTGCAAGATGACAGTTTCTTTAGCTGATTTGTCTACAGATAAAAAAATAATATGAGTTTGGTGCAAGATGACGGTTTCTGTCAGACTAAGATGGTTATAAATTATATAGCAAGTGGTTAGTTGAAAGAGCCAACTCGTTTACATTTTTTTTCCCTGATTAATTACTATTGTATGTGGTGTGCTTAATATTGTGCAGACTTTTCTTTCATCTTGCCATTCATCTTCTTTTTTTTCACTTGATTGTCACATCACAGACATGTTTTTATCGCACAGCATGAGATCTGTAAATAAACTGAAAATTTGTTATATAAGTATAGTATGAGTATGTCCTCTTTAAATGGCTGCAGAAAAGAAAAGAAGTAAGATTTAACTGTCAACAACCCACTCTTCATACGCCAGTCAGGGGTTTGGGTGGCGAAATGATTTACAGCGTTAAATCATACGGTCTGTCATTGAGTCAAGTGGCATGGTTTCGATTCCCCGCTTGTACATTACAGGAAGTAGGGTAAATTGAACCATATATTAGTCCCAAAATGACCTAGTTTATGCTAGTGGACGTTAAACCCCATTTCTCTTTCTCTCATTTGCCGGTCTGAGTGCTATGAGAGAAATTTTGCCTGAACTGCAGCATTTCTGCTTTATCTTCATTGAATTCCAACAGCCAATGTTTTTTTTTCTGTGTATACCAGCGTGTACCTTGTTTTTCCCATCCAAACGACTAGATATATTTCTTTGCTAATCCCACAGTCTTACACCGCTGACCTGCGGAAAATCCAGTGGAACTTGCTCAACTAGAACCAAGGTCCCATCCAAACAACTAAATACATTTTTTTGCCAACCCCTCAGTCCTACACCACTGACAAGAACAAACTATGCTGGAGAATTATGAGAAACTTCCTCGGCCAATACCAGAAAAGGAGCGAAATAGGGATGTCCTGGTTAGAGAGCCAGCACCTTACTCAATGGGGGGGGGATGGTTGAATGGTTAGCATGTGCATCATACAATGGGTGGGGGGTGAATGGCTAAGTGGTAAACATGTGCGCGCTGTATCATAAGGTCGCTGTATCATATAAGGTGTCATTTAGTCAATTGGCGTGGTTTCGATTCCCCGTCCGATTGTACATGACAAGTATTTGGGTCGTCTGTTCAACCACGTGGGTTTTCTCAGGGTCATCCGCCGATTTCCTCCCACTGCTAAACACCCTTACGCGCAATCGAATTATTGAAATAAAATTGAGCCGTGTGTTAGTCCCAAAATAACCTAGTTTTTGTCAAGTGGACTATAAACCCATCTCTCTCTCTCTCTCTCTCTCTCTCTCTCTGTGATTCATTAGATCAAGAAGTTCATTCATACCCATAGCTGCCTAAGTATAATTATAGCAAAGTTTCTCACCACTATTTCGTGTTTATTCACAGAAGTTATTGGACCTGAAGATCGAAATATTATATTGATAAATGTAGTTGAAATAATGGTTATCTGTTCTTTATAAAAAGATTTACAAAAATATCTTCAGGTGTTTTGGTCTGGTGGACATTTTGAAAGACAGTGCACTTTAAAGATGTCTGTTGATGGGCAATGGGTGGTCCACTTGCTTAATTTGTCTGTAGTTTATGACAAGATCCAAGTGACAGTTTGATACCTTTTAATGTTTAATAATCTTACGATAGGATCAATATCCTACTTTATATCTCTATCTATTCATATAGCGTTATGATTTATATACACTCTAATATACCATTGAAATAATTAGATATCAATACATACCCTTAAATCTGTATCTTTTCATATAGGCTTATGATTCATATACTTTGAAATAAATATATTTCAATACATACACCCCTCATTCTGTACCTTTTGATAGAGACTGACAATGAAACGAAATGGGTTTTAACATTCTACTTTGCGACTTACAATAAATAAACTATTGAAATAATTAATTAAATATCTATATATAAAAATCAGAAAACATTTCAGAACTAGAGACTAGTTTTGTAAGGATCAGATTTTCATTCATTTCTTGATTTTAACCACTAATAAAATATGAAGAGCCCCAGGGAAGAACGATCTAAGTCACTTTTCCAATGAACCCCAGTTAATGGCACCATCTGGTAGCAAATTAATTGTATAAGCTTTCTGAGGAACAATCAATTTCAGGTAAAAACAATCAGAGTCACATCGAACCAAGGCCCTTCTGAAATGGTCTCCCGGACAAATACGTCCATCAGACCCTTTATTTGACCTTAATTTGGCTGAAAAGTGGAAGTCAGTTGTTGTACTGGTAATTATGAGTCATATTAAACATCATTTTGAAGTTGTAATTAAACCCATGCATCAAGCATTCTCATCCAAAAGACTGTTTTGCCTTTTATGCAAAAAGACAAAAATGTGACTTGGATCGTTCTTTCCCTGGACTCTTTATATGTTTGCATGAATTTAGGCTAATATAAGTTTATGCTTATTCTACTGAAATGAATAAACTTCAATACATGTACATACCCTTGAGTTCATTAATTGAATAATCATCTATTAGATTTGATAAATTTGTAAAAGAAAATTGAATGAAGTAAGGCTAATGTAAGTTTATACTTATTTTGCACTGAAATAAGGAGACATCAATATGAACCCTGGAGATCACTCACACATCCATCAATAAATTATTTAAATGAATAAAAAATTGATCCATTTGTGAAACCGATATATGAATCAGGTTATGTTGTTTGTGTACAGGATCTTAGTTCTTCATTCTACTGGAATATCAACTTGACAGCCCACACAAAGATTCAATACCTGGACAGAAATAAGCCCTGTTTACACTTGGCCGCAATAAGCGTACTATTCTCGACATGGTACCAGGACGCGATAAATTTCAAGAAATTGTCCCGTTTATATTACTCTAAAATAACTGTTCTCGGAACTGTCCCAGGCATGCCAAATGTGGAACTCTTCCCAGAATTTTAATTTCAGTACCTTGTAAATTACCCGGATGAAAACAATTATGGCGGTTGTTTTAGTTTGGGCAGCCATTTTGACAGAACTGATGACAGAACCAATGATTGAACAGAACTGTCAAAGTTTGCGGGATAAAGGATCAATGTTCATTTGGCGCATATGCAGTAATCCATACTGAGAACCGTTTACACCACGAAAATTTAACCTTGCCGTGCCTACCTCAATTCATTGGGCACGTTACTCAGTATGGCACCCTTATGTTTGTACTGTTTACACTACGAACAAATTAATCGTGCTGTGTCTGGTACCATGCCTAGCATGCTTAAAATTTGTGATGTAAACAGGGTTATAGAGAAGGTTTCAGATTGTATTTATTAGAATATGGAATGTCCGACCCACATGCACCATCACTCTTGACAAGCGAAAACCATACTTAGAAAATCATTATGTCTCTTCACAGCCCACACAAGGATTCAAAACCAAGACAGAAAAACACAAGAATCAAATTGCATTCATTACATAGGAATTAAAAAAGAGCTATTCATTTAGACAAATCTACCATGCGTTTCTAGAGAAATGTTGATATGAAACCACTTTTTACCTATTTTAAAATATGACTCTTTTATCAGTAAAATACACCTGTAGCAATAGTTAATTTCTGTAAAGTGATGGATAGAAACTATTTTTACAAAAGTTTTTGTTCATTTTTCGCAGATTCCATGTTTATTGCAGATATACATGTCCGTAATGAGATATTAATGAATATGACATTATGTGAATAAACTGTTTATAATTCCTCGCTAAAACAGCTGTATGGCATCTATTCCTGATAATAAATATTTACAAAATCTCTCCTTTCTACAAAAAGAGGTGGCTCATCTAATTAATATGGATATCTAAATATTTAGTATTGATGGATTGGCGTTAAGGTGTAACAAAATCATGTTACAAATAAAGATCTCATTGGGTTTTTTAAGTGGGATAATAAATGTTTGTATAAGATCTTTGAGTGGAGTTGAAACATAAATTATTGTAATTCCCTTTTAATGACAGCAATTCATCATTCATATTAGACATCTTACCTTACTCTGTCACTACAACAAGAAATACCTACATGAAGATTTTTGGAATTTTCATGATTTTCTTGTGTTATAAAAGGTATTTCTGTATCTCATGCTAATCTGAGACGATAAGAAGAATGTAATTAGTGTTTGCTTGTGTAAGATACAGGGTATTTGTGCATCTACGCCATTTTCTTCGATCATGCTCAAAATACATTCAGGCCAGATACAGTTTCTATAGTGCAGGCAAATATGTAGTTAGGTTATTGTGATTTCCTACGAAGATTTTAATTGTTTTTCTCCAAACTGAAAGCGTTAAACGATTGTTTATGCTATAGACATTTTTTTTGTGGATTCTAAAATTGTGTAACTACTGTAATTAAGGATTAAAAATTTTGTGCGTGGTTTTGGTTAAACGATATAGTACCTGTCTGTCTCAACCACATGCTGACAGTAGGAAGGTAGACAAGTTTCTAACAATAACAGTAAATTAACAAGTAGTTTATATAATACAAAATACATCAGAAATAGTAAACTATGCAAACTTCGCAAAATTGATGAGAAATGGTATCTGGTGTTCTTTATAAAGGGTATGAATACACTGCTTTATGCATGACAATTGTCACCGTTTGGATTTGGTACAACAGTTTGTCTGCAGAAGGCAGTCTCGGAGGTGGGGGGGGGGGGTACCAACCAGTGGAGTCATCACATCAGAATTAAATCTGAAGGCGTGGAAATAATGATTTTTGATTTACCTGACAAAATGTCTGGCACTGCTGGAATAGTACCTGATCATTTTAACTTTTGTCCAAACAAGTATTAATAGTATCAGGAAAAAAACATCTGACCAGAAGCTGTGAATTTGTTCCTGACCTTGTCTGTGACAGGTACCTTATTTCCGGGGCCCTTATTCACAAAAACTTAAACTAAGATAAAATCGAAATTTTAAGAAATACTGCAACTTCATTGGATATATGGAAATTGATTTTACTGGTCAGCCAATCGAATTGCAGTATTTCTTAAAATTTCGATTTTATCCTCGTTTAAGTTTTCGTGAATAAGGGGCCCAGGCTAGCATAAAATTTGAATTTCAATTAATTCATGTCAGATTTTCAGTTTATCCAGTTATCTCACATCATACATGATTATAGATAGAACTCCATTACTAGTTTTATTGATCTATGAATCTTAATACCAGTTATATTTATTTCAGATTACAAGGGAGGTAAATGGTTTTAAAGTAAATAAAATGTAACATGGAACTTATCCCAGAGGAAAGACCTGACCAATTACATCCTAATTGGTACAATGGTAGGTCACTTTAAATAATCATTTCACTGACTGTCTCTTTATTAATTTATAATCATAACCAGGGATTCCACTTCAAAATTTTGTCAGTCAGTCAATTTAGCATATTTCTGGAGTCATGATTATGATTAATAAATTGTTATAAAGAGGTGGTCAATTTATAATTGTTATAATTGTTATACACACATAATAGAGAGGTATATTGAAAGTTTTACTACCAGAGCTGAATTAAAGTATATTGGGCCCCAGCCAGCACACCCATTAATTTAAAACTATTCATCACATGCAAGAATAGGCATAAACATATTTATATCTTACATTGCCATCCTTTAAACAGGAAATAACATACTTCACATTACTTTATATCACAGTTTTTATCACTTACATTATTGCATAAATTTCATGCATTTCTGGTTTACATTGGATGCAAACAAAATACTGAGATATAAGACAATTGTAAGTTTACATAGGTCTATCCAGTTCAAAGATGTTTATCAATTCATGTTTATAGTGTCATGATCTTTATTAAAACCCTGTTTTACATTTTATAAACAAGTACATGCATATATACAGTTACCTATACTTGTGACTTAAACAATATGTTAGGCAATAACTTTTACTGAATTAATATGATAATACAGGATATGAAAACAAGCTTTATCAGCTTATATAAAACAATTTTATAAGCATGTATTCAAGGGTGGATTTAGGGAGTGGGGGTGAATGTGGCACATGCCCTCCCCCCTCAATCTCAATCCAATGGGTGCACTTTAGAATGAGATTCTCAGATCACTGGAAATCACATTTCCAGGCTTTTGATTTTCGAAATTATCCGCGGGAGGCCACCTGAACGCCCTGCTGAGTGCTTCGCAATATGCGACTTCGCCATCTGTGGTCTCTGGATCCGCCCTTGTATATTTGTAATCATTGGTTCGATTAATATACATAAGTATTATACATTTCAAACTTTCTATCCCTATTCAAATCTCCAGCATGTAAAAAGGTGTTAACTATTTGAAAGGTCTGATCACAATCTTACAAAAATACCACACGACTAGATAATTTATTAATACACTGTCTTGTGGTTGCATAAGGTCTATAATAATCACATTAAAATACTACCCGGTCTTAGCTTTAGATGGTTTAAAAGCATTCATAGAAAAAGAACACATAACTTGTTGAAAGCTTTCAAGTGAATTATTTCTTAAGTTAATAAGTGTTGAAAAGGTTTGTATGTTCTTTCACGCCTCTGTGCATGCCATTTGTTGACATGAATAATAAGTATTTTGTTGTATATAATAAGAGACATGGAGCAGGTTAAATATGTACCTGTTCAGGTAATTTGTTGAAAATGAAAATGTCAACTACAAATATTTGAAATGCTTGAAATATTTTAACCCGCACAAGATTTTAAGATACAATTACATGTAAGATTATATGTTTTATAAAAAAATGACATGCAGGTAAGTATGGTAAGCGTTTTAATGATTTTCAGCAAATACATACACATACTTGACAAATTTTTCTATTCAAATTTATACAAATGTTTTCTTTATAATTTTTACCTGAAGACATCAATATACACTCAAAAAGTTCAAAGGAGGGTAGTACCACCCTACCATTTGACTGGACTATGTGTTTGGTCTGGTTTTTTTTTTTGTTTTTCTTTTTCTTATATGTATATTGTTACACATTGTTATTGCGAAATGCGTTAAATTTGTTAAATCACTTTTGTAAATACCTTCATCCAACCTAATAATTTCATTGTGATATCACTTCAGTGGAAGGGACCTTATATATACAACTGATATAGAAGAATGCCATTTGGACTGATGAATGTACAGATAGCTTTCAATGGTTCATATACTCATAAAGATATCCCCCCAATGAATCAGACTTAGGTAGAATAAAACAGGAGTTTATTACATGACATTTCATTTGATAATTGGCCATACGACCTAAACAGTTATGTATTCAACTGCTTGTTTTCTATCAAAGTTTGTTGTACTTGAGGGGGTTGGGTGGCCGAATGGTTAAATGTGTACATGTTTCCTCCCACTGCTAAAGACCACTACGCGGCAAGGGAATTATTGAAATAAAATTGAACCATATGTTAGTCCCGAGATGTGTGCCAAGTGGACATTAAACTCTCTCTCTCTCTCTCTCTCTCTCTCTGTTCAGTGGGGACTACCTACACCATCTCCATATTTATATCTTCTCTCTGTCTGCATCTTTTTATGATCCAGCACAGATATAATTGGTTTATCATGTATTAATTAACTCTATTAACTTATGCTCATACATCAGTATACTAATAATATATTATGACTGCATAAAATTGAAACTTAATTAAAAGTAATAAAACATGAAAATTGGCCATCTAATGTTGTCTATGTAATTAGTACCTAATGATGAACATGACTCTGATTGCACTTTTACTTGCATACAGATACAAGAGTCTTTAGTACAAAAAAACATGCATGTTTCAGAAATAATTATTTTGAGACGCTCTAATTAATGACAGAAAATAATTTGAGCTGAAATTGTTGTAAACATAAACCAAATTGGGTTTTTTATACGCCCACAATTTTTATCCAATTTAAAAAAAAAGTTTCAATATCACTGTTACACCCGTATAATCGTTGAGATCGAATTTCGGACCGAAACTGCCTGACAAAATGGCTGTTACTTGTACGCAAATAGTGTAAAAGTATGTAATACCAAGGTTGTGGACCCTCTAGAAGTCACAGTTTTTATCTGATCTTGATGAAACTTAAAATATATGTTTATATCCTAAAGATCTCGGTTCCTTTCAATAAACATATATCTGACCGTAACTTCCTGGATTATGTGGGCGTTACCGTTCTAATTGTTATTATGTAAAAATGATGTATTAATATATGCCCATGTTAGATCTAATAGAATTTAGTGTGGGAATGGTCTGAAAATGAATATAAACAGTGAGCATTCTTTAAATTATAATTCATCATACAGTTCATCATTGGATACTTATGGCCTGCCCCCGGATCAATTCACTTGAAAGGATATGTATGTTTGTTGTTGTTATTTCTATATATTGTGTCTTGTCCGTAGATTTGTCTTGTGTAATTGTATGTGTGTGGTGCAGTCCTCCTGTACTTATTATTACATAATCAATATTAATCATGCAGTTCAACACTGAATTACAAAGTAGATAGTTCTTTGTGTGCAGTGTGCAAGGGGGTTGGGTAGCCGAATGGTTAGTGCGTGCGCGTTGTATCATAAGGTCATTGGGTTAACTGCTCGTTTGTATGCGACAAGGAATAGGGTCACCTGTCCAAACCTCGTGGGTTTTCTTCGGGTCCTCCGGTTTCTCCCACTGCTAAAGACTCCTACATGTATGTGAATTATTGAAATAAAATTGAACTGTATGTCAGTCCCAAAATGACCTAGTTTGTGTCTAGTGGACGTTAAACCCCATCTCTCTCTCTCTCTCTCTCTCTTTCTGTGCAGAATGGGCTTGTTTCTATCATTTTCTGTGGAATTATATTTAATATTGTACAGATGTAGTATATTTATATCCTACTGGAGTCTATCATCAGTCTATTGTTATAATAACCGAAAGGTTATCAACATCTACTCTAACATAAACACTATTTTATTATTATAATGGCAAATGTCATATTTTTATTAGGGAAGACTCATACTGCTTCTCCTATATAATATTTTTTATTTGTGAGACTCATACTGCTTTTAGTATTTATAATATTTATTTACATTCATATTATTTAGAATGTTTGAGAGGTTAATATTCTTGTCTACCTGTGGCTTCTGAAATACTAGTCTTAACTATCGATCCACTTTGATACATGTATAGCAAGTATTGTGCGTGAAACAGTGTATGCTTTTGTACCAGATTTGTACTGCTTAGTCTAGTATTTTTCATTTACATGAATATTATTATATATTACTTACAGTGTTCTTGTGTTATGTGTGTAAATATGATTTGTGTCCACGGGTTTGTCTTTTGGGTTTCTGTCTGGTCGTTATGATTAGCACAGTTCTCTTGCACTGACTATTAGAGGTTTTATAATGAGCTTTTTATTTAATCCAATACCAATAAACATAAACACTTTATGTCCTCATGAAGTTGCTGCAACTGTTGAAATTTAGACAGCTATAAGTAGTGATTTGCATTGTGCACAAGTATGCTTACTGTTTCTTGAACACTTGGTACCACTCATGTATTTGGAAAGTTCAAGCATTTCTCTGTATGTGCTTTGGATCTTAATGGCTGTTATAGATTAAAGTGGTGTGGTTTTGATTCCAGACTGGTTCATAAGGAGTAGAGTACCCTGTCTAACCTTCTGGGCTTCCTCCACTGCCAAACTCTCTCTCTCTCTCTCTCTCTCTCCCTTTCTCTGGGGGTGGATGGCCGAATGTTTAGCATGTGCACACTGTATCATGGAAGTCTGTCATTGAGTCAACTGGCATGGTTTCGATTCCCTATTTGTATGTGACAAGGATTAGGGTCGCCTGTCCAACCTCGTGGGTTTTCACTGGGTTATCCGGTTTCCTCCCACTGCTAAAGACCCCTATGCGCAAGCGAATTGTTGAAATAAAATTGAACCATGTGTTAATACCGAAATGACCTAGTTTGTGTCGAGTGGATGTTAACACCCCCCTCTCTCTCTCTCTCTCTCTCTCTCTCTCTCTCTCTCTCCAGTAATGCACATGATAACCTTTTATAACTTGTTGACCTTTAAGTATAATGTGTGTATATGCTGTATGTAACAAGTTGTAAAATACATCACAGTCAGTTATCATCATGTTTATTATGATAGTTAAACTGACATATGGCTTGTCAATTACATCACATTATATCCTGTAAACTTGCTTCTATCAGTTAACCATTACTGGTCTAATAGTCGAGAGTGTTGAAGTATTGGGGGTAGGATGAGGTGTTAATATGTAATATTAGCGTTACTAATTATAATATGATGATAAAACCATTACCATCTCTATATATCTGCTGGGTATTATGATTTCTTAATAGATTGAGAGAGAGAGAGAGAGAAATGGGGTTTAACATCCACTTGACACAGACTTGGTCATTTCGGAACTAACATATGGTTTTAATTTTAT
Organism: Patella vulgata; assembly: GCF_932274485.2. Lineage (NCBI taxonomy): Eukaryota > Metazoa > Mollusca > Gastropoda > Patellidae > Patella > Patella vulgata. The sequence continues at coordinate 12,825,379 of NC_065883.2, forward strand.
TTCAATCATTCGCTTTAGCAGTGGGAGGAAACCGGAGGACCCGGAGAAAACCCACGAGGTTAGACAGGCGACCCTACTCCTTGTATCGTACAACCGGGGATTCGAAACCACGCCAGTTGACTCAATGACAGACCTTATGATACAGCGCCCGCATGCCAACCATTCAGCCATCCAACCCCCCCTTAATAGATTGAAGGTTATAACCTTAATCTCCAGTGTTAACCCAGTAGATGAATTTGTAATATTGTATAAGACATAAGCATGCCTTGCCTTGTGCATGACACTTTTCACTGCCTAGCTCACATCCACTGCTTTAAGTTTTCAGAAAATTTGGAACCTTATAATGTTAATATACATACTGAATTATACCCATTTGTAATGTTGTACATGTATACAAAGTTGTAAAAATAAACATAGTCTGCCTCATGTATGACACCCATTGTTTAGCTAATTCTCCATAAGATTTCTTAAAGTTTGATGTATTTATAAACCCAGTCGATGAATTGATAATGTTGTGTCAGAGCAATAAATTGCACATATGCGCTGAGCTAGCTAACGCTGGCAATTTATGCTGATCCATTCAGATGACAAAGATAAGCCAGTTTACGAGAAAAAAAAAGCTGTCTCGAAGACAGATAGCAGGCTGGAATATTTAAGCTTGTTTAGTTGCTCCACCTTGGCCTTGAAACAATAAAATTAAATAACTTAATCTTAATGTAAAAACTAAAGCTGTCCATCAGAGGTCTTTTTTCTTGCTTCAAATGTTATATAAACTATTTAGACATTTATTCACATGACAAGCCTATAATCAACTCTCTAATCTAGACATAGTTTTGATTGTCAAGTACCATTGCTACGTTAATAAACAATCTATACTACATCTTGAAACACTGATAACTTCGATCAGAATCATGTAATTTGAATGCAATTTTCAATATATTATTAATTTATTTATTATTATTTTTTTTAACTATTATAGCAAGAACGGTCGGCTCTTTATATATCTAAATCTTACATAATGCATTGATATTGTTTTTTAAACCAGTTTAGCATTTGAATGGTGTAAGAAGTACATGTGGGAGAAAGAGGAATGGGGTTTAACGTCCACTCGACACAAACTAGGTCATTTCGGGACTAACATATGGTTTAATTTTATTTACATAATTCGCTTGTGCGTAGGGGTCTTTAGCAGTATGAAGAAACCGGAGGACCTGGAGAAAACCCACGAGGTTGGACAGGCAGTACATGTAGGCATTCACTCTCCCCAACCTAGCTCCATATCCAATACAAAGGTTGAAAGTCATTACCTTGACATGTCAAAAGAATTAAACCATGCAGAATGATTTATAATTTTTATATAATGGATATATAACAGTAATAAAACATTTTAATAGGTTTTTAATGAGCATATTGATTATAGAATTAATAAAATGTGTTTCAAGCATGTAGTGGCATGTCTTTGATGTCTTAACTACTGTAATTTGTAAATAACTCAAAATCTGAAGACACCCATAAATCTGAAAACCCGAAGAAGCTGTTCAGTAGTGCTCATATCCGGAAAAATCTTAGACATTGATGCATTAAAAGCAAACATCACCTAAACTCACTATTTGAACAAAAAGTCTTTGCAATACGCACGATAAATATATTGTGATTTATGTTTTTTGTGTGCTGTTCGATACTATGCCAGAGGAATGACGAAACAATGGATTTTTATAATTTTAATGAATCTTCACATCTTGTACAATTAATGATATAAACAAACTATGTCAATCAAAACAACGATGTAAGGCAAACAGTCATTCCCTCCCCTCCCCCCCCCCCCCCCGAACTCTCCATGACCTTTAGCGGACACTAAAGGAACTAAAAGCTATTAAGAGTTACCTCAAATTACCTGCTTTGAATAATATATAATTACTATATATCTATCTCATTTCGAACATGTGCAATTTAAAAAATTTGGATGATACTAAAAATATGTGATAAATTAACAGACAGGCAAAATTCTAAAGTGAAAGCGATTCAAAAATGATCTCCTCTGTCATAAAATAAAAATTTAAGAAATATGTAAGAGAAAACAAGTCTATGAATAGCACCTATTGGAATTTCGATCAATCCAATTAAATTTCACTACTTGTCATATGTAGAACTGTGTCTTGTAATTAATATTAACTAAAAGCTGTTCAATAGATTTTGATGTTGTCAACCATTTACCATTAACTAAATGATGTGGAATTTTACATGCCATGGCATCAAAGAGTTCTGATAGATGTGGGAGCCACAGTAGGATGTTAGCTTGCTAACCTGGAAGTCCTGTGTTCGATCCCTGCATTGACCGAGAAAGTTCATCCAGATTTCAGACGTGGTTCCCCCTTGTCAGTGGTGCAGAACGGAGGGCCTTGCAGACAATGTATAGTCGATTAGATTGGACAGAAACCTAGGTCCTGTGTATACATTGGCATGCATGTAAAAGATCACTTGGCGATTGGAAGGCGATATAAGAGTAGGCCATAGTGGCGCTGCTCGGGCAAAATTTCCCTCATAGTACACTGTATGGCGTATGCCTGTCTTCATTAGCCCAGTCGGTGCAGAACAGTAGGACGTTAAACCCCATTTCATTTCATTTCTTTTTCAATAGTATTCTTGGTAATGTCGATATAGATTGTCACTTTAAGAAATTATAGATTGCATACGTAAAAGAACATTTGACAGTTGGAATTTGAAACAAGAGTAGGCCATAGCGTCACTATCCCTGCAGAATTCCCTTATAGCACACTGCATGGTATATGCCTGTCTTCATTTGCCCTGTAGGAGCAGAATAGTAGGACGTTAAACCACATTTCATTTCATTTCAAAACTGATAAATGTACCGTGAGTTTAGGTGTTAAGGTTATGGTTGTATAAATATTGATCGATAAAGATGTCTGATTGGGAAAAATTGTAAAACTGACAAACTGTAAGAATGTGACAATAGTTTGTCAATATCTATAACCTCATCCCAATAAAATGATTTTAGTTTTCTGGTCAGAAACAATATATTCAGTAATAGTCTAGTAAATATTTATATTATTTGATTTGATTTTTATAACTATGTAACTATAAGAGTGGTTATAACACATAGTGGGAGCCATGGTGGCTAAGTGAGTAAGACTTTGCTCCTGGTGGTGCAGGACAGCTGTCTAGTAATTTGGATTGGAAGTAAAACAAATTCTGTGTACACATTGATGTGCACGTAAAAGAACCATTGATAGTTGGAATTCGAAATGAAAGTAGGCTGTAATGCCGCCGTCTGGGCAAAATTCACCTCATAGCGCACTGTATGGCATATGCCCATCTTCATTAGCCCAGTCAGAGCTTTATAACCATAGCATGTTCCCCAATCCAATTTCAGATATCTGCTGAATACAATAAAAAAAATATAACTATATATATGTAATTATTATGTGTAACGTCTGTAATGTTAATAAATTTACCTGTGCAATGTGTGTTCTAGGTGTTTATAGTAGACTTTAAAGTGTTTAATTAAACCCAGGTTATAGAATTTGAAAAGTCATTGATCTTGACTCAAGTGTTAATATGCACCGCATTTACGTGTAATAAAATATTTATGAGAAAGTAATATTGTAATGTAAATTGTTTATTATGTGATTACTTGAAGCATGCAAACAATTGACCAGCGTAGCAATGGTTGATGAGATAATCATCAAAAGTTGCTGATCACGATCATACATTTTCCTGACCCGTTATTTTTAACGTCTTAATTGACGCTAAAATTGATTAATTTATAAAAATTAAAAAACCAAACAAAAAATGTCAATGTTACATAATCTCTGAGCTTGGAAACAATCTGATTTAAAAGATGCCAATTGGTAGTGCTGGCATGCTTATATCATCTGAATGTTCCGAAATCAACATGTCTTTGTAAATACTGAACAAACTTTAATAATCATTTTTGGACTGATATTGCTTTTAGAAAGGCATTAAAACCCACCAAATGTTTATCAATGGCTTTAAGCAGTAAAATCCAAAAATTTACAATAGCTAAACTGGGACTTGATATAATGAACCCTGAATACAATTGATGATGAGTCAATGCTTTTAGTCAAGTGACAATGATACAGGAGATAAGTACTATCAGTATCCTTTTAAAAATGTGGAGTAAATTCCACAGCTGTTCATTTCAGTTTATTGTTTGTTGTTCTAACTCTACTTATAACCAGTAATAAGACAAAAGAAAAATGACTTTGAAATGTCTAGACTTCAAGGATCCCATTGGTAATAAGCCAGTGTGCATTGTGTTAAGTAGGTGAACTGCCCCAGTGTACATTGTGTTAGGCGAGGGTTCCGGTGGAAATGAACCAGTGTACATAGTGTTAAGTAGGTGAAGGGCCCGAGTAGTAATAAACCAGTGTACATTGTGTTAAGTAGGAGAAGGGCCCCATTGGTAATAAACCAGTGTGCATTGTGTTAAGTAGGCGAAGGGCCCCATTGGAAATGAATCAGTGTACATTGTGTTAAGTTGGTGAAGGGCCCCATTAGAAATAACCCAGTATACATTGTGTTAAGGAGAAGGGCCCCATTGGTAATAAACCCAGTATACATTGTGTAATTTTTGCTGGTTTTCATGGGTAATTTTTAAGAGTAGATAATTTATGATTTTTTTTTCCAAAATGCCATTGTTATGAATGTATTTGTTTCTTAGAGAATAAATGAATATTAAAGGCATGATATTCCATACTAAAAGGCATATATTGACCTACACCATGGGTAGATTTACTTAAAAGGCATATTCAATCCAATTCAGAATGCATGCAAAATGAAAAATTAATTTTGTAATATATGGACATGACATATAGTATCATGTGTTCTAGAAATAGTAAGCATACTCTGCCTTATGCACAGGTACTAGAATGTCTTTTTGATGTCAAAATAGATTGTATTTTTAAGGAATTATAGATTACCTACCCATAAATGTCTTAGCCGTTTGGATGGGACAAAAAAATATAAGATACAGCTTACACGTTGGGGTGTATGTAAAAGATCCCTTTGAAGTTTTGAATTTGATATGAGAGTAGGCCGTGAGCTGCTGTCTGGACAAAATGTTCCTCATAGCAACCTGTATGGCATATGCCCGTCTTCATTAGCTCAGTCGGAGCAGAACAGTAGGACGTTAAACCCCATTTGATTTCATTTTGTGGTTTATTCTTTATACAGTTTCTGTTGAATTTCCTTTATTCAATAGTATTCTTGGTAATGTCGATATAGATTGTCACTTTAAGAAATTATTATAGATTACTCTTATTGATAAACGATACTTAACTCTATTAGATTACTCAACAACATATCCTTCTTATCTATCTGTTTACAATCTTCAACACGAATATTTTGTAATATAATTATGACGAGATATACACGAGGTGGAAGTTTTAGAAAGGGAAATTATGTAACAATGTTTCAGGGAGGCTGGTAGTCGTTATTAAATAACGCGAGTTAGCACCTGGGTTTCGAGAGGATACCTAAACTAACCAAAAACATATGGTTAAACATTCAGTGACTTCCTGTTAACAAGGCTTTCAGTGTTGGTGAGCATGTTTCCACCAATTTAAAGGATTATTATTGAAGATACGTGGATATTAACTGCAGGTTTATGACCATTTTGATTGTGTTAAAATGAGCCACGGACACACACAAAGTAAAGAACGTAGGTTTTTTAGTATTTGGAAAAGAAGAATACGTACTAAAGGTAGGATCATTAGTCTTTATCTTATCATTTCATTAACATGCTTATAAACAAAACTTCCATTTTCATTTTTAAATGAAACTACGATATACAAGCACAACTTGACAGAAATATAACAAAACCTCTCCATGGGAAAATGAATTGAAATGAAATGAGTTTTGACGTCCTTCTTTTCTGCACAAATGACCTGGCTAATGAAAACAAGCGTATGCCAAGCAGTTTGCAGTGAGTGGAAATTTTACCCAGACAACAGTGTTTTTGCCCTCCCTTCAGTGAATTCCAACTGGGGCGAAGAGGGGATGATGATAGCTGACACATGCACGTTGCATCATAAAGTCTGTCATTGAGACAAGCAGCTTAATTTCGATTCCCCGCGCATACATAATGAGTAGGGTCGCCTGTCCAACCTCGTAGGTTTTCTCTGGTTTCCTCCCACTGCTAAAAGCCCCTACATGCTTGTGAATTATGAAATAAAATTGAACCGTACATTAGTCCCAAAATGATCTAATTTGTGTCTAGTGGACATAAAATCCCATTTCTCTCTCTCTCTACTAACCAAACATTCAAATGAATCAACAGTCATATACACTAACTTTCAAAGGACATTGTCAGATATTAAAGCTGTGTTTAAACAAAGTTATTTACCATGGAGATAGAAGCATGAATCAGTCCTCCAAATTTAGCCATTGAAAGAAACATAGTGTAATTTTTATTCAAAGCTCATACCCTAAGAGGATGTGGTTAATTAAGATGACATTCTGTGTTGCATGTATGCATTTGACCTCTTTATTATCCAGACAATGTTTATTTTCAAACCTGACTGGCATGTAATTTGTGTAAAGCTAAGACCAATTAAATATTTTACATTTTGAAAGAGAAAATATGTTGAACCAAATTTATAGGACAAGGAGATAAATGTCTAAGCATTATTTTTATTCATTGTAAAATATATCATGGTCACTAAATTCGCGGGTGTCATACATCATACATTGTGCTATAAGGGAAATTTTACATAGAAGGCAATTAAATTCCCTCTGTCAAAGATTTCTTTTACATGCACACCAGTATACTTATGGAACCTCGTTTTTACCGTACCCTTTTAATATAATAAAGTTTCAGCCATGTAACTTATGACCTAATTTTTGGCCCCTTGAGGGGTACTTTTTGGTGCTGCTGTGGCTATATGCCCCGGCAATGCCCTATCTGACCATTTGATTTTTACTCGTATAGACACCCATTACAAATTTGGGTGGTCAAACCTTTTGTAACTGATGACCATATTATTTTGTCATTAGCTCCAGGACTGTATAATTTCAATAAAGCCATTATATTATATTCCTTTATTATAAGGATAAGAAAACTATCACGAATGTAAAATTTGTCTTTGGAACATTGGTTTGTTTACTGTCTGACAAGAAACCTTCAGGTTTATTTGGAGAGTTCATGGTGTGCTAATAAATTTGTCACAGGTTACTTTAATTTGGTCTGGTACATCAGTGTTAGTGTCACGGGCACGAGTGGTCTTGACAGGAAATAAAACAAACTTTGTTATTTTATTCAGCAGTAAGTCAGAACTATGTGATAGTCTGATGCTAGACATGTCTATTATCCTTTAAGAAAAAAGCTAGCCCTGCCATGAGTGTTTGTTTCTCCAGGGGCAAGATCGCTGAACGAAGCAGTTCAGTTAACCATGGTCAAACAGCAACTGGCGTGAGCCAAGAGTAAAGTTCAGAATCAGTTTTTTGGACTATTCTCATTAGTCACAGCATGTCATATCTCAGGATATTATTTTCAGTAGTGTCTAGTCTCAGCACACTGTTCTCATCAGTAACTAGTCTCAGAACACTGTTCTCATTAATGGCTGATCTCGGCAAACTATTTTCATTAGTGACTAGTCTCAGCATATTATTTTCATTGGTGACTAGTCTCAGCAAACTGTTCATATTATTGACTAGTCTCAGCACACTGTTCTCATTAGTGACTAATCTCAGCACACAGTTCTCATTAGTGACTAATCTCAGCACACTGTTCTCATTAGTGACTAGTCTCAGTGCACTGTTGTCATTAGTGACTAGTCTCAGCACACTGTTGTCATTAGTGACTAGTCTCAGCACACTGTTGTCATTAGCGACTAGTCTCAGCACACTGTTGTCATTAGCGACTAGTCTCAGCAAACTGTTCTGATTAGTGACTAGTCTCAGCACACTATTGCTTTTAGTGACCTGTCTCAGCACACTATTGTTTTAGTGACTAGTCTCAGCACACTGTTGTCATTAGTGACTAGTCTCAGCACACTGTTGTCATTAGTGACTAGTCTCAGCACACTATTCTCATTGGGGGGGTTGGATGGCTGAATGGTTAGCGTGCGCGCGCTATATCATAAAGCCTGTCATTGAGTCGACTGGCGTGGTTTCGAATCCCCGGTTGTACGTGGCAAGGAGTAGGGTCGCCTGTCCAACCTCGTGGGTTTTCTCCGGGTCCTCCGGTTTCCTCCCACTGGTAAAGACCCCTACGCGCAAGCGAATTATTGAAATAAAATTAAACCATATGTTAGTCCCGAAATGACCTAGTTTGTGTCGAGTGGACGTTAAACTCCATTTTTCTCTCTCTCTCACTATTCTCATTAGTGACTAGTCTCAGCACACTGTTCTTGTTAGTGACTAGTCTCAGCACACCATTCTCATTAGTGACTAGTCTCAGCAAATCTCATTGTTAACATCAGCGCAATGTTATTGTTAATAACTAGTCTCCGCAAGATGTTCATCAGTTTCATATACACACTTGTTACTTCAAATTTTTGTGTAATGATTTTAAATTTGAATTAACATTCCATTTCTCTGATATGCACCATCCTTTTTAGACCCAGACTGCTGATTTAAAGGAAATAAGTGACATTTAGATCAAGATGTAGAATCTAATAAAATACTAACTATTGATTTAACCCTTCATGATGGCATTCAATTAACTTAAAAGATCTTATAGACTTTAAACACTAGAAACAAGTTGCATGATAGCATCCATTATTTAAAAGGATTTGAAAGTGATCTTTATACTGGCGCCATCAATTGTTGTTCTAGAAGTTTTGTTCCTGGTATTTAGTTGCATCTGGTTTTAAATGATGAGGGATCATTTACATAATTGTATGAAAACATCTTCCATAAACTGAGCTATCCTATCTATTATAAGTATTTCAAGAAAGATGGATGGATAGAAAAGAATTATATAATCTTCTCAACACAGCTATACCATTTTGATTATTGAGCTGATTCCAAGGGCCTATAGAACAGAGAGATGAGGTTGGTGGCTGTAATCATTGTTGTCAATTGTAAAATGGGTGTGTCGTGCTCCCATGAGTATAGGATACAGAAAGATGCGCATATTGAATCGCAAGCCTCTGAATAGATTTTTTATGATTTTTTTTTTTTTTTTTTTTTTTTTTGTCGCTTCAGTAACTAACCTGTCACTCATAATTAAACACCCTTAAATTGTTTTGGTCTTTATTTTCATCCACATCAATATAGTAATATAAAACAGTTTTATTTCTTTCACATTGGCAGGACTAAAAATATCAAATATTCATTTATCCTGTTTTTATCTTGGTAAATATTGACCTGGTTACAAATCGCATCGTAGCACCTGAATCGCAATACGTATCTTATCGTGACTGCAGTGACAATACCCAGCACTACTGAATTGATAGAATGCAGTAGAAACCCTTGAGATTAGACTAAGCCTTGTCAGTTGAAAGATGGAGAGGAGGCTTAGGGGGTATTATCAATGCAAGTGTTATGGTTTTTGTCTAAAATAGGTACTGTCAAGTAAGAGTCACCTGTCTAACCTTGTGGGCTTTCTCTGGGTTCCTCTCACGACTAAATACAACAGATTTATTGAAGTAAAGATAAGCTATATATGTTAGTCCAAAAATGTCCAAGCTTGTTTTTAGTGGCCATTAATCCCATTTCTCTTGCTCCTATCTTGATGGTGAAATGGACTTCAGGATCGAAACAACCACTTTAAACCTATTAAACTCACCCCCATTTCTAGTTAGTTTTTTTACCTTTTTAAGCGAACACCAAGTACTAAATTTTATGGCTATTGAAGATAGTTGGATAATTTCAGCTGCTTTGATACACGTTATGTCTGATATTATTTTCTTTTAGTGACATTGATATTATGAGTAAGTAGGCGAACTATTTAATAAAACCTATACATATATCAGAGAGTTTTATATGTCCTTAGATCTTTTACTTCCAACAGGATCAAGTTATAGAATAATTTCTCACAAAAAGAAAAAAATGTTATTTGGCAAACTGAACAAAAAATAACTGATCCAGAAAATGACTTAACCTAACTGCCCTTAATTGATAGCCTGTGTCTTTTATTATGATGTGTTTTGATTTATAAAAAGCACTGAATTGAAGTAGATCATAAAAATAGTTCATGTATTTTAGTATTATTCAATTAGCCTATATTTTAAACCTTTAACTATAAATAATTAAGTCTGGAATAACTTGAAGACTAAAGGGAGATAACTCTGTATGGATTATATGTAAAATGATCTGAAATCTTTACTCGGTTTATTTGATGGTTCTGTTATCCTTTTAACAAAACATTATTCTTTTCCCTAACTTTATTGAAATATTAGAGGAATATTAAAAATTTCATTTGAAAGACCAATTAAAATATACAAACCTGATTTAATTTCTGAACTTTACAGACATGTGATGAATGTTAAACAAATGCAGAGATAATTTTACATGTACCTGACATATTTAATATTGTATGTGCTTTGCATTTAAATTATCCAAAAATTTTGCCAGAGACATGCTGAATTAAATTTAATGTGGGAGCTCCAGTTTGCTCCCACTGCTAAAGGTTAATATGTGCAAGCGAATTTATTGTAACAAAGTTGTAACATAATGCTCTTGTTCCGAAATGACCTAGCTTGTCCCGAATGGATGTTAAACCCCATTTCTCTCTCTCTCCCTGAATGGGGGTTGGGTGGCCGAATGGTTAGCACGTGCGTGCTGTATCATACGGCCTGTCATTGAGTCAACTGGCGTGGTTTCGAATCCCCGGTTGTACGTGAAAAGGAGTAGGGTCGCTTGTCCAACCTCGTGGGTTTTCTCCGGGTCCTCCGGTTACCTCCCACTGCTTAAGACCCCTACGCGCAACGAATTAATGAAATAAAATTAAACCATATGTTAGTCCCAAAATGACCTAGTTTGTGTCGAGTGGACATTAAACTCCATTTCTCGCTCTCTCTCTCTCTCTCTCTCTCTCTCCCTGAATTAAAGTAGGATTCTGTCAGTGACAGTTTTTTATTTCCATTTCTGATATTAAATCGGGGGGGGGTTGGATAACCAAATGGTTAGCATGTGCGCGCTCTATCACAAGGCCTGTCATAGAGTCAACTGGCGGGGTTTCAAATTCTGATTGTACGTGACAAGAGGTAGGGTTGCCTGTCCAACCTTGTGGGTTTTCTCCTGGTCCTCTGGTTTCCTCCCACTGCTAAAGACCCCTACGTGCATGTTAGTTCCGAAATGACCTAGTATGTGTTGAGTGGACCTTAAACCCCATCTCTCTCTCTCTCTATCACTCTCTCTCTCTCTCTCTGACTCTCTGATATTAAATCTTTTTTTTTTTGAATAATAATAGATGTGTTATACAGATGATAAACCACATGGTTAACCACAATCTAGCTAGATATAATGTATGTAATAAAACATAATATATAAGTAAAATGAGCAGGTGTTTGTTTAGCCTAGTTGACAAGTAGATGATATGTATCTATATTTTATATGTAGATAATTATACCCATGTGATATATGGGTAAATAAACTTATATCCAGGACTCTTGTTGCTTATACTCTTTATCCTGTGATCTAATGATATATCACTTACACTACTTATTCAATGATATTTTGACCTAATGACCTAAAGTGTTGAAATATTTAGTCCTAAAAGTTTTCATAAAGTATGATATATTTCTGATACTCATATTAATTATAGTTTTTATTCAGGAGTATTATGGAGGTTTGGATAGCCCAGTGGTCTAAAGTGTTGCACCAATGGAACATTACTTACCCTCATTATTTAGAGCTATTTTTGTTCTAATGGTCTAAAGTGTTGCACTATCAATAATAAATTTATGATGCTCTTATTATTTATAGTCTAAAGTGTTTCTCTATTAGTTATGCTCTGTACTCAGTGGTATTTTGGTATAATGACCTAAACTGTTGCACTACTAAAGTAGGTTTATATAAATGTTACATGATATAAAATGTTTTATATCCAGTGTTTTATTTGGCATGGATTATATTCTTAATCTGTCAAAATGTAACTGACACGGAGCATGTCACTAAAACAAGTTCCAACTGAAAGCATCAAAAATAAATATGTTGGTTGTTATTAAAGATCATTCTTTCTACAAAACATAACTTAATTATTGAAGCAGTTACTGCTGCAACGCCTAAAATAATAAATAGCAGAAATAAATATTCTACAAGGAAAAAAAAACCTGATGAGTATATTTTGCATAAGACATATATACGCTATAAATGTTTTCAGTTTGGTTAAAATCAGATAAGCAAACAACTGAAAAAGTATCCAGAATTTGTTTAAATTAGAAGGAAATTAATCAATAATATGGAGAACTATTTTATTGAATTTTCTTCTATTATTTCCAAGAATTACAACAAATTGATGGCTTACTAGAAGAGGAGGACAAAATAGCAATGTCTTGCCCAATTGCGGAGGAATCTTTGAATGTCTCCGAGGATAAGAGGAAAACCAAATGTCAAATGGATGGAATCTTGAAATTTAAGATTGAGTCTGACAACCTACTGAACATTTAGATTTCTTTATGATGGGGAAGCTTCAAAGAAAGGATCGCCCACTTCAAACATCGACAATAGCGATTGACTAATAAGTCGTAGGTGTAAGCTTCGTTCTTTCTATCAATCGATAGGGACCAAAAAATAGGGTTGATATTTCTTAAAAACATCGACTAATGTAATCATGGTGTATTCATCCAATCGTAATGTTGATTTAATTGAATTTCTATTTCGTTATCTGAAATATGCAATTTGGCAAGAATCCAACATTGAATATTTAAATGGTGGGAAGTATGCAGATAAAAACATGTGTCAATTAAAATATATGAATGGAAAAGTTTTATTTAAAGTTATATTCCCTCTATGGGTATGGTCCTAAATATACAACCAGAAAATATATATTTGTCACCAAAATCATATCTTTCGAGATGTTCTTCAAGGGAAACTTCTGGCATACTGCAGGGGAAACTTTATTAACATACTCAAGGGGAAGCTTTTGATACACTGCAGGGGAAACTTTTGACATATGGCAGGGCGAAACTATTTTAAGATACTTCAGAGGAAACTTGTTTGATGCAGCACCATTATGCTGTAGAATTATAATGGCAATGAATGAATGAGTGCTAGCATTCCCTAGTAATATTTAAGATATTAACAAAACTCTCAGTGGTTTATGCTCTGTAATAATTAATTTGAATTTATTATGGATTAACCTGGAGGATTATTAGGCAATTTATGCGAAAAATTGATTTTTCCTGGTTACTACAATAATGTATGATTGATTTTGAATTTACAAATTTTAAGTCCTCAGAACTGAGTGTGAATGTTTATATTTTAGAAATTAAATTAAATTAAATGTCCTCTGTTTGTACACCAACTAGCCTAATGAAAACCACACAAATATCATACTACAAGTTAGCAATAAGTTTAGAGGGGCAAATAAATGACCCAGTTGTGCTGTAGGGAATCTAACTTTAATTGATATGAATTGATTTATTATCCGCATACTGGTATGTATTAAATGATTAGAATGGCTAGACTCCTACATGTTATTTTAATATAGAAATATTTATATCTCTTCAGTCAGCTGAATCAGTTAAAGTACTGCACCTTTATTTTTATTGAAATAGATAGATAACTGTGTCTATCATTAAGGACTGTTAAAGCCATTGATATATCAATAGTTGAGTGATTTTGAATCACTTGCAAACTACCCATGGTTTCAATTCCCTGGTTGTATGTGACAAGGAGTAGGGTCACCTGTCCTACCTTGTGGGTTTTCTCCTGGTCCTCCGGTTTACTCTCACTGCTAAAGATCCCTATGCAAAAGCGAATTATTTAAATAAAATTGAACCATATGTTACTCCCAAAATGACCTAGTTTGAGTCAAGTGGATGTTACCCCTCTCTCTCTCTCTCTCTCTCTCTCTCTCTCTCTCTCTTCACAAGCGAATTATTTAAATAAAATTGAACCATATGTTAGTCCCAAAATGACCTAGTTTGAGTCAAGTGGATGTTACCTCCTCTTTCTCTCTCTCTCTCCATAAGCATCAAAAGATTGTTGGTAAAATGAAAAGCATCATATTGGAGAAGCCCAATAATTTGGGATCTCAGTAAAAGGTTAGAGATGAGAATCTATCTGTACAATTTATCTTTAATATCAGTTTATTGTTTGCATAGTAAAACCAGAGCCACGGTGTCTCAGTGAGTAAGACATTGGCTTTCTAACCTGGCGGTACCTTGTTCGATCCCTTTGTTGACTGAGAAAGTTTGTCAGGATTTTCCGGCGTGGTTCCCTCTTGTCAGTGGTGCAGGGCGTGGTTCCCTCTTGTCAGTGGTGCAGGACGGAGGACCTGGCAAGAGACAACATATAGTCATTCGGATGGGACGGAAAACCAAGGTCATTGTGTACACATTGGCATGTACGTCAAAGGTCCCATGACAGTTGGAATTCGATATAAGAGTCAGTCGTACTGCCGCTCTCTGCACAAAACTACCCTCATAGCACACTGTATGGTGGCATATGCTCGTTTCCATTAGAACAATCGGTGCAGAACAGTATGATGTTAACCCTTTTCATTCCATTTTATTTCATATACCAACAAAAAAAACATTAGAAGAACCTGTTTGATCTAAAACAATATGTTGCTTGTGTAATTTACAGGAAAAAAAGTAAGTAACATACCCACTCTTCCTGTTAAAGACACAAGACAAAAAGAATAAGTACAATAGATTATTAAACTTAAACCCATGTAAAACATTAAAATTGAAATATTACTAATATAACTTCCTTTTGTGGTTTCTGTCCACCCTGATGTTTCTCTTGTTCTCACTGTCGGCTTCCTGTGCTTACCAGGAAATCTGGTAAATTTGTTTATTTTAACACTCTAGATAATAAACTTGACATACATCATAAATATCTATAAATATTTCTCTTAATATGGTAAATATTTCCATTTGTACCTTTGGTGTGAGAACTGGTGGTTGTTTGAAGTAGATTTATTGTGGGGTTGAACCAGTTATTTGGTAATTTAATACCAACATTGTAATTGTTTTGAAAAATAAATTAGAAATGGTGAAGTAATTTTTATCGCTGGATAAACTAACTTAAAAACAGGGATTAACTGGGGTAGATAAGCTAGCTTAAATTCATAAACTCCAAAGCACTGTTCGGCATAAAAATTAAAAGGTTAATTGCTTTCTTGAAAATGCTTTTCATCACCTTCTGGGGTAAATGGGGAAGTTTAAATTTACATGCTCTCAACAGACTTAGCTTAACTTTTGAACGGATTAACTTAAAATTTCCAGCTTATCTGCCTTCTTGCATGTACTTTTCATCAATGTCTAGGGTAAATTATAGCTGCCTGTATCATATGTGCATTTGTAATTAATTATAACATCTGACCAATGTCAGAATAGTTGATCTGGCTTGGCTAATAGTTTGTATGAACAACATACTTCTGACCAAGATCAAAGAGGGTCTGGTCATTTTAAGCATTCTAATTTTTATTTGGTTAATTCATTAGACATAAATTACATAGAAGTGAGAGACTACCTATCTCTCCTGCTACCTATAAATGTTGGTCAATCAGATAAAATAAATTCCAACTCGTTTCTATGTGTAGACTGTTAATTGAATACCCTGACATTTATTCTCAGTGGACACAAACATTATACCATATTAGTAACATCAATTATTTAAACCTACACAACATTATACCTATTAGTAACATCAATTATTTAAACCTACACAACATTTGACCAACTGGTTTTACAAATTTTTAATGCTGTTCAGGTGGCCATATTTAAGCTGGTCTAAAAAAAAATACCATTTTTGAAGTTGTCTTATTTTTTCATCCCATGAGTGAACAAATGGCTGAACAATGAACGTAAATAACGCTTTTCCATAGTGATTTCATTGCAGTATGATTATTTAACTTAGAACTGGGCCTCCCGAATGAAAATTGTATTGTACCCAAAATTTGGAGAAACAATGAAAACAGGTTAACCTTGTGGGGGGCCCAGGACAAATCAATGGGGGGGGGGGGGCGATGGGCTGAAATAAGAAATAAAGCATAGGGTACAGTGTGGGGGAAAGGGGTGTTTTCCCCCAGAAAAGTTTGAAAGATACTTTCAATTTGGTGCATTCTGGGCGTTTAGTTGTCCCACTGTGCCCTCCATAGATTCGGTACCTGACATTAACCAGATCTTTGTAAATCGATTTATTTGTTTAAATTTTAGATTGACGTTAACAATGTCTGACTAATATAAGTAATTACCTCTTACATTACCTTAATGAAATATCATTAATCCTGTTTTATCAGACCGAGAGAAAGCACCTGTCCTAAATCACGGCATTTCCTATTCGCCATGTTAACTTACCATTAGTTTAAAAGCTTTTACGATTTATGTTGAAAAAAGGGATTTAACATTGCGGTATTATTACTTAATAACCCCTTAGTGTGCTTTTTTGTTATTGTGAAAAAAAGGAACCGTTTGTCAAGTTAATTGAACTATGTGATATAGTTTCTGAGTAAATTAAACTCTGTGGTATAGTTACCGAGTAAATTGAACTATGTGATATAGTTACTGAGTAACCCTTCTGTATTTTTTTTTTTTGTCCTTGTGAAAAAAGGGGATTTAACTATCCTGTACTATAACTGAATAACCCTTCTGTATGCCTTATCATGAAATTTAAAAAAGTTCCTGTCATTAAGGGGATTTAACTCTGCTGTATGATAACCGAATAACGCTTCTGTTTATTTTATCAGGACTTTGAAAAAAAATAATCTCTAGTTCTTTGTACAAGAAAGGACCATATAATGTATTTATAACTGTTAATTTGTCATAAAAGTTTTAAAATTCTCTTGATTTATGGTGAATTTGTGAGATAGATAAGCGAAAATACTTGATATAAATGAAAACTCTTGTGTAGAAAGATGATGTGAAAATTTGTAATGATTTATTGGTTTGTTGGATTACATTAACTTGATAACAGATAAATAAACAGACATTAACTAACTATATACCACTTGTCTCGATCTACCACATTATACATAAAACTATTTCACTGAGAACACTTAGCTGTACTTCAAAAGTTTAGTTTAGAATTTAAATATCAGTTGAGATAATAATTATAGTGTTCTTTCATCCTGTCTCAACTACTTAAAGATACATTAAGCAAGAGCTAAATCTGCCTATTGCAGGGTTTTTTTTTAGGCCTGAAATGTTATCTAAGTTATTAATTAGACATTAATTAATTTATCCATGGCATAATCAACTCTTGATGTCATCGCTAGCCTGCGCTATTTACTGGATTAGAACCCAATCTGCCGCTCAAAGGTCATTGATTATTAAATCAATGAATGGATAATTGAGACTATGTTTTTTATCGTACCGACTTTAGTAATGATGATCGAGGCTAGGCCCAAAATTCAATCGCTAAATTCTCTGTTCAGAGTGGATCAATTTGATCAAAATTTTCAGTAAATTCCCTTTACATTATGTAGTTTTTAACTATTATAGTAAGAACTGCTTACTCTTTATCTAATCTCCCATAATTATCTTTAATAGTATTAAATCAACAGCTCATCTGAAATTGTTATTTGCGGGTATAAAACTTTTCGGTGTAGTTAAAAAGTTAAATGATTTATTTCCTGGATACAAAAATATGCAGTTTAAATTCACAGCAAGGGTTGAAATGGATCAGCACTGGCACACTAATTAGGACATTATGGAGAGAGAAATAGGGTTTTATTTCAATAATTCGCTTGCGAGTATGGGTCTTTAGCAGTGGGATGAAACAGTAGGACCCCAGTGACTCAATGACAGACCTTATGATCGAATATGCACACGTTTAACCATTCACCAACCCCAACCACCCAGGACATTATGGATTTGACCCCAATGTTGCCCAAGAAAGTTCCTTCTGATTTTCCAGCCAGGTTTTCTATTTGTCAGTGGTGCAGAACAGAGAGTGTCTGGCATGGAACAGCGTATATTTATTCAGATGGGAAAGAGGTCCTGTGTATACCATTGACAGCACGTGTCTATTGGAAATTGCAATAAGAGTAGGCCGTAGCACTGCTGTCATGACAAAATTCACCCTCATTAGCCTTAATTTGTTGGTGCAGAACAATAAAACATTAAACCCCATTTCTATTTTTTGATTTATTTTTATTTCTTTTAATAAACAGTCCCAGATTTTACTGGGTATCCAGATGAATTAAAGTATGCAAATCTAATGCCAAAAACTACATTCTCAAAACTTTCAGCTAAAACATATTGAACCATATTGAAAGTATTGCTAAGAATTACATAACAGGATTATATAACTATCCTGTATATAATATTTTATCATGGACATATTTGTCTTCAGTTTTTACACTATCTATATAACAAACATGATTTTTACACCCACATTGTTGTCATGCCATATATTGTTGGATACCTCCTTCCAAACTTCTTTTTTTCCCCTGTGAACTTATAAAGAATGTTTGATCTTGGGTGCATTTGTGGGGAGTATTTTATCAATGGGATCAAACAATCTCGAAGGGGAGGAGTTGGGTTTTCTATCTACTCCCTGTTAAACTTCTTATTGCCCTTTTAAATCATTGTACAAACAGTCAGTAACACTACCGTTGATAAATAGCAGGGATTTGAGTAGGTGATGTATTTGGAGATTTTAGTGTAATTAATAGTATTTATTATAATCCCCAAATGACCTAGCTGAACAGACCTTAAAGCTTAAAGAAGCAATGTTGTTATTAATTTATGAAAACCAACCACCTCTAACCTTTGCACAGTTAAAACCTGCTATATAATGGTCATCTGTAACCTTACTGAATCTTACATACCTCCATATTTCTCATATACAACGATTGAAAACTCTGATTCTTAAATTGGTAGGCTACCAAACTACGGTTTGTTTACTGTGGTACTATGGTAGCCTGTTGTGGCCATTTCACAGCGCGAGTTTGAGATGGCAAGGATTTTCAAATGCAAGAAGTTCAGAAGTTGAGGATGAACTAGCAAAAAGACAGCAACTGGTTTCCATAGAAAGATAAAGCAATGGAAGAATTCAAGTACTAGGAGAGCTGAAACTGTTAGAATTTCTAAATGAATATGCATATTCAACAATTAGTATGATTAAAACTGATTTATGATGACAAATTATACCGGCTTGAAATGACTTATTGCAAAACTGACATTGACGAATCTTGTTTTCCCCTGAAATATCTCATTCGTAAAACAAATATGGATTCGTAAGGGCTACAACTAACCCAATGATTCAGTTAATCAAGACAAAGTTGTTAGCAAGTTGATAAATGCCCATTGAGAAAATGGCAATACTGACAAGGAAAACATTTGGAGTCAAGCTTGATGCTAGCTTTCGCCTTCAGTGGAAACCCCGTCTTAGTGGATATTAGATGGAGATATTACTATAACAGTTTAATTCCAGTTACTTACATCTCTAGTAACAGTAATCTCAATTATATCCCGATAGATTATAGAGGAATGATAACAGGTGCCCCTCAATACCAACATTTATACCTATATATACATATACCTACATATTTCATTTGAATTTGAAACTAGTACAATATACGATATGTCCGAGATACCCACATATATACATATACCTACATATTTCATTTTAAGTTTGAAACTAGTACAATATACGATATGTCCGAGATACCCACATCTGATCCTTGCGAAGGGTTGAAGATCTTAATCAAACATATCGGTCCCTCGTGAAATTAAACTGCTAGTTGTACGATGCACCAAACATGCTTAACATTCATTTGAATGAGATTCCAGTTGAAATTGTTCAAATATTAAACAACTTTTATTTGACTTGTCCTTAGACAACATTCCTAACTTTCACCCATCTCCTTGCAAAACAATGGAGGTTATTTCAAGCATGTGATGATATGTGTTGTCTTGGAGACAAAGAAAATCTTGAAATATAAACTGAAAGACTATTGGATAAGATATCATTGATCAAGCATCATGTAATTGTTTGCTTTAATGAAACAGAATCTGGTTCATTTGTTTAATCCGTGTACCAGTAAATCAATTTAAACTGTCTACTGGTACTAATTGCATTAACAGAACGCAATATTTATGGGAAACAATCACTGGTTTTATTCTAAAAGTTTCGACTACTAATGATAAGAGGATACTTGTCGAAACGTGTTACTTTTTAGAATAAAACCAGTGATTGTTGCCCATAAAAATTGCGTTCTGTTTCCCAATCACTAAGTGCCACTTAAAAGATTATGGTACTAACAATGTCTTGTCTACGATATAACCTTGGTGAAAGCAGACGTAAAACTTCCATTTCACACACACTAACAATCTGTAGTAAACACAGTAAAAATGTTGAAAAACTGTTTCTTTCTTCTTAAAGCTGCGGATTGCCATTTGAATTTGTCAGACAGTAACTAAATTTTCACACCATAATCATTTCTCACTAAAATGTATTCAGTTCCATTATCTGGATTTAATCAGATTAAAAAAGGCCTATCAAAAGATTTTAGTCAATATCATAGGTTCTTTAAATGGCATTTAGTAACTGGATAGAGTAACAACAAAACACATACTTATGAAAAACAGCTACTATATTCTATAAGAATAAAATAGGTGTTAGCTAGGGCTCTCTTCAATTTTTTAATCAATTTTCAGCTGTCATGCAAAGGTCAAAGTCATTATTTATGTAATTTAATTTGAATATTTTGTTGATAACAGAAGTGGAGAATAACAAATGTATAAATGGAACTGATACTGGCTGGATTTATTGCCTACTTCTGCATTCATTTTATACCATGCGTGCAATGCCATCTTGTCGGTGTTAAAATGTCATTTATTAAAATGATGTCAACATATATAGATAAAAGACATACATGATAAATAAAAACATACATGTATAGGGCCTACATGAACTTTCAGTGATAACAAACTAATTAAAAGGACTACTAATTGTTGGGCTAAATGATCCACCCAAAATACGCCAAACATAGACCCAGCCTGAGATTGTTTCAATGACATTTGCAATAAAACCATTTGATGAATTGAGGTTTTTAGGTTGTGATCTTTGGCAAGAAGTAGTTTATATTTTCTCTAGAAATGACCAACACTTGACATCTGTGTTTGTTGTATGTCACGCTGGATGTTTACCGCGATAATTATAGGTAATGAGTTGTTTGATTACGGGCAACCTTTGTTACTTCACCAGCTATTTTGCGGTAATTCTATAATCTCATCTTTCGAGGTTTTTATAACGATGACCGTGTTAACGGCTAACTCATGGCCGCGCATGTAATTAGAAGAATATAAATAGACTCAAGCAGCCGCATGAATTTCACACTTTGATGTTAAGTTGTGGAATCTAAAACCACTCCTCGCCTCGGACTAACATTCTTTTAGAGCTTCCTAAACATTGGACATTGTGCTGAATTGTTGAAAGTTTTGAATAATCTATTAAAGACTTACTGCTATTATGAATGGAGGGTTTAACTAAACAAAACACAGATTAGATGATAATTGAAGCAGAATCAATTGTTATTTAGCATGGATCTAACTATTGTTGTTAAAGGCTTTAATGTGTCAGTTAGTTTTATTACTAGCCGGTGGTCTTTGTGAATCTTGACCAGACTCTTTCTTTGAGTTTGGTGATGCTTTGATCTACTTATACACCCATCAATATATAAATCTGACCCAGTAATTGCCCTTGTGTTGTCCTCTCTCTTGTACCTTCTTGATACAATTAATCTGCTTAACACCCACCATGGCTAACAAACTTTTGTAGTACTTTCATGTAGAACCTATTAAAAATTATATACAAGTCTGCCACAATTTTAGGGGGTTGGATGGCCGAATGGTTAGCGCATGTGCATTGTATCATAAGGTTTGTCATTGAGTTAACTGGCGTGGTTTCGATTCTGGGTTGTACGTGACAAGGAATAGAGTCGCCTGTCCAAACTCATGGGTTTCTCCTTTTCTTCCGGTTTTCTCCCACTGCTAAAGACACCTAAGCGCAAGCAAATTATTGAAATAAAATTGAACCATATCTTAGTCTTAAAATGACCTAGTTTGTGTCAAGTGGACGTTAAACCCCATTTCTCTTTCTCTCTTCCGGTTTTCTCCTACTACTAAAGACCCCTACACGCAAGCAAATTATTAAAATAAAATTGAACCATATGTTAGTCCTGAAATGACCTAGTTTGTGTTGAGTGGACGTTAAGCCCCATTTCTCTCTCTCTGTGATAAGATTTAAATCTTTATGTTTTCAATGATGTAGAAAAACTTTTTAGGCCTTGACCTGTATGAACTATTAATATGAATGAAAAATCAAGTTAAGAATGTTGAACTGATTATGTTAATGACAGCAACTTTTTTATCTATAAATACTCTGCTTGATTTATGATTGATTGGTTAGAAAAAAAAATCTGTATTAATTTATATTCTGTACACATATGCACATTATGTAGATTTTAAGGTCTAAAGTTTATATGGAGAATATAAATGAAGGGAATAAAAGGGTTTTTCAAGCCCGGCCTTCACTTGTCAAGAGGAAGCTGTGGTGGCTCAGTAAGACACAGACTCGCTAACCTTGAGGTTCTGTGTTTGATCCCTGTGCAGTAGGACGTTAAACCCCATTTCATTTCATTTCGATCCCTGTGTTGGCCGAGGAAGTTTATTAGGATTTTCCGATGAGGCTCCCCCTTGTCGGTGGTGTGGTGTAGGACAGAGGTTTGAAAAATCAAGGTCCCATGTACACATTGGCATGCATGTAAAAGATCCCTTGGCACTTGGTATAAGATTAAGCAGTAGAGCTGCTGCCTTGGCAAAATTTCCCTCATAGCATACTGTATGGTGCATGCTCGTCTTCATTAGCCCAGTTGAGTAGGACGTTAAACCTCTTTTCATCCTTTTTTTTTTCACATGTCAGGGCTGATGCTGTGGAGGTTGACAAGGCAAGTGCCTCAAGTTGTTTAGATGTACACATTGACGTAAAAGACTCCTTGACAGTTGGAAATTGACTGAAAGTAGACGGAAAATACTGTTTATTTTATGATCAGTAGTGGAATACCACGTTTTATCAGTGAAATAAAAGTGTTATTCCACTGGCTGGTTGTTTTTACATAAAATGATTGTAAAATCATAAAATAAATAGAACATTTGTCGTTTTGTCGTGAATAACATATTTAATTCATCTCTAAGCAAGAAAACGTTTATATTTTCACTCATGCTACGCATTCGTGAAAATATAAGTTTTCTTGCTTCTCGATGAAATAAAATATGTTATTCACTCTAAAACGACAAATATCCTCTATATATTGTGTTCACAAGATATTAAACCCCGTTCTATCCCTTATAATTTGATAATGGATGTTGGACCGGATAATCAGAACGATTAGGAAGCTTCTACTCCCTTCATTCTGCCTCTAGTTAAACTTGATTTCTACTCCCTTGAATTCCTGCATTCTAATTTCTAGTTTAAACTTGATTTCTATGCATATATGTAGATATATAATTCTAAAGTCAACTAGATTTCTATAGTATCTATATTTACTGGTATTATAATCAGAGTTGTAAATGATTTATATAGGCAAACATGATACACAGCCATAAATAAGATGTTAGTATCACATTGAGATAGAAACGTGTCTCTTGTTTGTAATTACAGTTATTTACATATTAACCTATTGTTATGGTAACTATATATTACCATTATCATTATCTATATATAACATGCTTCAGTCAACATAGTCAGTAATAAGTGGTCAATTTTCATATGAATAGATACAATTAGGCTCCATGGTGTGGTCAAGGTATTTTGCAGCGTTCAAAAATGTAGGTGTATTCAGAAAACAGTTGTCAATTTTCATATTAATAAATATCATTTTACTCCACAGTGCTATATTTTTTGCGGTGTTAAAAATCAAAGCGTTAACTGGAGCCAAAAATAATTGGTCAATTTTCGTATTAATACATACAATTTGACTCCACGGTGGTCAAGTTTGGGTTGGGTTGGGTTTTTTTGTTGTGTTTAAAAATCAAAGCATTAACTGTAGTCAGAAATAATTGGTCAATTTTCATATTAATAAATACAACTTTACTCCACGGTGGTCAAGTTTGGGTCGGGTTGGGTTTTTTGTTTCAGCATTTCAAAATAAAAGAGTTAACTATAGTCAAGAATACGTGGTCAATTTTCATATTTAAAGATCATGTTTTGAACTCTGTGCTGTGGTCAAGATTGGGTTCTTTTTTCAGCATGGAAATAATTGACTTCTTTTTATATATATGATACCATCGTGTGAATAACAAAAAAATATAATGATATAGTAATTGTTTATCAATAATTGGTCAATTTTTTGATATTATAGCTACAAATTTATTCACTCGTGCTCGATCACTTGTGAAGCTCAACCTCCGCTTCCAGAGAGGAATACCTGATTGTTTGCTTCTGTGTATAGCTGAGAGAGAAAACGACACCCTGTAGTTCGGACTTTGGTCAGTCCCAGCAGGTGTTAATAGCCATATATATCTTTGTATTAATATTAATCAAATCCTATTAACTGATTAACTAAAAACCTCTTTAACCTTTACTAAAGTGATTAATTTCCTAAACTGGCCTCACAGATATATATATATCTGATTGGTTATGTTATATCAGCTATAAATCTTATATTGAACAAGGAAGAGTTTGTACTGCTCTACCAGCTTAATCTGCTATTTCTAGATAATACCAAAGCAATAATATTATTTTCATCTGCTTGTATTTTTACCTTTTTATTTGTGAAGGATAATAATAAGATTATAATAAGTACTAGAATTATGCAATTTCCTTTGCGAAATGAAATGAGGTTTTGTGTCCTATTTTTCTGAACCCTCCAAACTAATAAAGACTGGTTTAGGTCTAAATATTAAGGCCACCTGCAGATTTAGTCAAGGTCATGAAATGTAAACAGGGCCAACACTAGTCCTAACCCTAACCCACCACAATCCTTGGCAACAATCACGTGCCCTAACAACACTGTTTACATCTCATGACCTTGAAAAATTCTGCATGTGGCCTTAATATTTAGACCTGACCTGAAGACAGGAATACACACTTCCACATCATTTCAAAGAAACTGCACCACATCTCTGAATGTATGATCTCCATATTTGGTTCGTGATTTATATGGCACGGTTAACTATATTTGATCTAGAGATCTTAAAAGTTCGACATTAATCTTAATTTCTCGCTCTCACTTAAGAAGATCAAACATCCAATATGTGACTAATCAGTTTTATAAGATGATAAATTTTATATTGCTCTTTCTGTCCTTGGACTTCAGGCAGACGTCATTTTAATGGTATAATGATAAGTTTCACTTCTGTAACCTGGTGAACAAGTCGAGAGTCGTAACCCCATTTATCTCGATCAATAAACACTTATGTCTTTATTAGTTTTTGTATCTTATCTATATTATACCCTTGCACTTAAAGCCACTGATCCTCATTTGCATTTATCGTACAATATCTAATTTTTCAAGGTTTAATCTGTTCTAAAATATACTCAAATTGATTATTTAATATCTAATTTTTTGTGGCTTAATCTGTTCTTAAATTTACTCAAATTCATTATTTAATATTTAATTTATCAATGCTTAGTCTGTTCTAAGATATACTAATTTGATTATTTAATATCTAATTTTTCATAGCTTAATCTGTTCTAAAATATACTCAAATTGAGTATTTGATATTTAATTTAGAATACAAAACCAGAATATCAACTATAGATAATCTCCCAGATTGGATTCAGTTCGATTAAAAGAGGTCCATCAAAAGACTTTACTCAACAATCACATGCTCATATCTTTGTAATTACTGAAGGGAATAGAACCTTTTTTGGTCTGATATCCCTTTTGGAGATTCAATTTTCTCAATATTATAGTTTGCAAGGTATTTAAATTCCGTCAAATGATGATGAGAGACTTTGAAGATAATAGATTTTTACGGTTTGTCATTTATGGGTTAAGGATACAACTTGACTCAACAGATTGCAACCATATAAAAATTTGATGACCTGTGTGCTAGCAAACCCTTAAGTGAGCGGACATGTACAAGTATTAACCATAAATACATACCGTGAATACCCATTGTGTTTAAAAACATATAAAATCTTACCATAATGAGTCCAGTAAGTTTTGTGACTTGGGTTTCTTCATACCGTAAATAGTTTCGGTAAAGTTATTTGGTCCAGCTCTTAAAACATTTACGATAGTGTTAAATAATTGAGATCAAGAATGTTGTTCAACATTTTTAGGTATATCAATATGTTAATATAGAAATAAAGAGTGTTAGGTATGTCAATATCTTAGATATCTGGACAGTGGTATCAGGCATGGGCGTGGATTTAGGTGGGGATGGGGGGGGGACAGGTCCCCCCCTTAGAATCGAAAGGGGGGGGACGAATAGGTCTCTTGTCCCCCCCCCCCATGATTTTGACCGCCAGGGCAGATTTTCAGGTTTATATCCACATGAATCTCCCGTTCTGAAGGCTATCTAACCACTGCCTTGGGTCTCGCCACAGTAATTCATCTTCACGATATCTTCCTCCTTAATAGTAGGTAGTCAATTTTACCATATCGTCATCATATTACCCCTAGTTACAGCTTTCATCGAAATAACACTGGTAAACTGTTCGTAATTATTATTTTGGTTTGGTAATGAAAGGTTCCAGGGTTCGTCCGTCCCCCCCAAAAGTTATGACAAATCCACGGCCTTGGTATCAGGTGTTCTAGAAAGAATACACATAACTTGCCATGTGCATGTAACCTTTGGAACCTGTTACAGCTTTCAGCTAAATGAAGGGATATTTTGGACCTACATTTCAGAAGATTAAGTAAATTTAATAAATGCACACAACAAGTCATCCCGTTCCAACACCGTTCCAACACCCTTCACACGTCACATGGAGAATGATTTCAGAAGATTAAATTTATTTAGTAAATGCACACAACAAGTCAGCCTGTTAAACATCCTTCTCACATCACACGAAGAAAGATTTCAGAAGATTAACTGTATCTAAAGACACAGCAAGTTAGACCGTTCACTCATCTTATGAAGAATGGGCTCGTTTGTATGAAAGTGATTGAATTATTATGACTTGACATTTATCCTTTATGATCTGGGATGATTTTTGGGGCTTTAGAAAATTCAATCCAATTCCAAAATATTCAGTACTCAAAGAGAGACTGGGAAGAGAGAGAGAGAGAGATGATCAAATGACCCCCCCCCCCCCACCTACTGTGAATTGTTATTGATGTAATAAGAGATGATGCTTGTCTATCATCAGGTCATCAGTTGATGTGATATAGATTAGTTTACCTATATATATATAAATATACACCTGTTACTGACCATCAGCAACTGACCACTAGCTTCATCCTTACTTGTTTTTCACAGGTGTCTGTTTTCATCAATAGAACTAATTTCACTTCTGACAAATCCAGATTATTCCTCCACTAGTATAGTGTAAGTAGTAGAGGTTAATTTTAAAGAATTTTTTTTTAGAAATAAAGGCTTTTGCTTTTAAAACTTTTAGCACAGTCGGAGCAGAACAGTAGGACATTAAACCCCATTTCATTTCATTTCATTTGTTTAGAAATTAAAGCTTTTGCTATTAAATGAATAACTGATGTAGTGCATAAGGTAAGTATTCTATCTCCAACTAAAATACTGTAGTTATGCTATGTCATACATTACTTGAAATTGTACATATTATACACCCTACCCACAAGAAAGCAAATTAATATAAGCCTACTTGGCTTGTTTTTGTATCTTATTCTTTATGTCTTTAAATTGTACAATGTTTTCAAAATAAATACTGTTTAAACCAATTCCAATTGCGGAGGGGTTGATTACATGCATTACCATTTAGAAAACGTAACCTAAGTTTATCATCCCATATGAACGAAAGGACACAATTTACTTGTCAGATCTATAGACCCTATGCCGACAAAGTGAGAACCTGGGTTGAAAAGGTTGAATTGGGTTTGTATCTGTAAATTGTGTGGATATTAATTTAGTTAATTGCCACACCTTTGGGTTTCAGGGCATCACATCAAAGAGATTAGTTAATTAAGTATCACTTATTGAGATAATATCCAAATATACAGTAAATATGTAAAATAGAAGTTATTAAATCAATATGTCCATATAATATCATAATAAATTTACTTCTACAGTACGCCAGCTGTTGCTCCAAACTTTCTCTATTAAATTTATTTTCACAAAAAAATGACTTTCTATTTTTTTGTCTATCTGTTTTATATATTCACATCTGAAAAAAACAGACATTCTCTGTCTTAAAGTAGAAAATTTAAATTTTTAAAGTTTAATTTATGTTACATGGTTTATATTTTTGACCTACTCCATTTGCCAGTTGCAACCAATAAAACAAAACCTGAACCAAATGTTGTGAAGTTTCTGGAGACAGAAATAACTAAATCTGTGAAAAAAGCATCTTGTCACAGGTGGCGCTGTGCTGTTTTATATACAACCACTCTGTCGACTTAATCTTTTTTACATACTGTTTCTAACTTTGACAAAGCAGTGCATATACAATGGATTTACCGTTACCTTTTGTGCACTGGGACGCAAATTGTATCAAACACAGCTTATTCACAAGTACTTTTATTTAGTTTTAAGCGCAATGAACAACAAAAGGTTCAAAGGCTATTTACATTCGAAGAACTCAAATGATTTAAAGAGCTGGTGAACCATGTGTACCCTTTGATCAAGATCAATAACCCACCACACCATTTGTTACTCTTACCCATTCAAAATACTTCTTAATATAATGAAATCTCAAACTAGCGTACGTCTGCTACAAAACACATTCATTTGGAAGTGTGCAGGTGATATACTCAATCCAAAAGGCTTTTGAATTGAGGGGAAACACAGCCTTGCCTAATTATAGTATTTCTTTCTTGTACAATGATGCTGCTGTATAATTTACATCATAAGAAAGAAATTCTTGGATAAATTTATAAATGAGTCCTTTATTGGAGAATGTCAAAAAAAGCTTTTATTTAATGAATAAGCTTTCATTATGAGAGAAAAGCCCTTAGAAAGTAAATATGAACATTAATTATGAAATTGTAATGTGGTTTTATGTGGTAATGATAAACCATTTGGATTTTGAAACCTTTATCTTTCACACAGTCTTATTAAATAGGTTTGATGGCAAAATTGAATTTGTAAAATGGGTTTAATAAAGTCTTTTGTCTAATGTCTAATTTGTTTTACAGTTCATTTCTTTGAACAAATACAAACCTATAAGCTTAGGTTTTAAAATTTGATACTTTTCATAATTTCCCATAAAATACAACCCAAATTTTGTAATAGTTCCTAGGGGCAATCAGGTACAAAAAATCTTGATGTGGTCTGCCTCATCTATTATTGGGGCTAGATTTTATCATAAATATTTTACATGCTTTTCAAATAAAGCAGATTGTTTGCATCAATACCTTCTTCTCTTCTTTCAGTCAAACAATTATTTTGTTTCATTTATTAAAAATTCATGAAATTATATTAAATATCCTGAGTGTGATCATGCTTTTGTTATTTTTAAAAGTCCTACCATGTAAGAATAGAGATTATAGAGTTTAAAGCCATAACATGCCAGGATAAAGATGAAATATAGAGTTTTAAGCTTGAATATTGAGTTTTTAGCTCCATCATGTCAGAATAAAGATTAAATAAAGAGAATATAGAATTTAAAGCCAGAATAAAGATTAAATATAGAATTTAAAGCTCCAACATGATAGAATAAACCTAAATAAAGCTCCAACAAGTCAGAATAAAGTTAAATATAGAATTTAAAGCCCAACATGCCAGAATTAAAAATATTAAAACCATACAAAATCAATAGTAGTTTTACTTTAAAATAAACATTTGTCAACAAATTATTCAAGTCAATCACACAAGTCAGCCCATTCTTCATGAACATTTTTTATTATTACATAATAAGTAAATGAAATGAAATCTGGTTTAATGTCATACTTTTTTACTCTCCAACTGGGATAATGAAGATTGGCATATGCCATGCAGTGTGCCATGTGGAAAATTCTGTCCAGACAGCGGTCCTACGGACTACTCCTATTTTGAATTCCATCTGTCAAGGGTTCTTTGACGTGCCAGTAATGTGTACAAGGGACCTCAGTATTTCGTCTTCCCATCGAACGACTATATGTTGTCCCTTGGCCAACACAAGGATCAGACACAGGACCTCCAGTTAGCTAGCCAGTGTTTTACCTACTGAGCCACTGCGGCTCCCTTTAACTATACTGATGTCTAAAAGAAAGTATGCACACTAAAAGTATGACTAAGTTTTGTTTAGAATTAAAAACATTTGATAAAGCATTACTAAGTTTTTCACTTGCGTCCAAACTCTAAGCAAAATAAAAATGTGAAACAAATTGGCATTCTACCCAAATACCGTATACCATGGAAAAACGACTTTGGTTGATGCAGCACAAAATGCACAGTGTATACTTTCTTTTGGACATTAGTATATTATTACATAATAACAATGTTTACATTAGAATATTGCATAGATGTAAGTGATCTGTCTTATTGTGCATTAAAGAGAGAAAACAATCTCCTGAAATTTCATCATTTTAGCTCAGCTTTTTAAAATTTGATGAATTTATAAGATTACAATTATGTTATTTTCACAGTATGCAAGAGAAATGAAAAATAGAAATTTTTATAGGCATGTAATAAATATTACCCGTAATACGATAAGTTTCTTTTTACTAGATTTCAATTATTTTGATTCGTTTTACGATAAGCTTCTTTTTACATTTCAATTATTTTGATTCGTTTTATCAGAAATTTATGGAATAATATGTAATATCATCAATACAATCAGTTAGTGTCACATTAACAATAAAATATGTATTAATATTGAAATACGAGCGGATGTTTACATGCAATATTGTACCAATTGTTTGATTACTGACAAGAAACTCACCGGATGTGCTTGAAATTGTAAGCCAGTATTAAACAGACAAGCTGGGTCAATGATAAAGAGGCTATCATAGGGGACAGGAAGTTTCTGTATGAAAGCCTTTAATATAGTGTTACGGTTGTTAAAAGTTAAATAGGAAGAAATCTGATAATCCACAGCTGTATTAGATATATATAATAGGGACATTTTGTTGTAAAAAAACTGGATTAATTTCCCATAGACATGCAATTGGGGAGATCTGAACCTGCTATATGAGAAATTGTTTATTATTGTTGGTGACGGAAATTTTTTTTTGTATAAAAGGGAGATAGACCTTCAAATTTGATATCTCGTTTCCCAACTTCAACAATTTCTAAAGGCATAAAGGGGTAGGGTGGAGGTGCTCAACACTCTAGCTGTCCTGGTAAAGAGAGGGTTAATCTTTCACTTCCCAAATTCAAATTCCTAATTTTCCTGATGTTAGGATGTACCGGCACTGGTATACCCTTTATAGAATTTTCTAACCACCTTTCTAACTACCACTGACCTTAATTGTTAGAAACAACTTATGCTTTGGGGTATTTATTTCCTTTCACTTCCAAAATTCAACATTTTCTTGGGTTAGCAAACTCTTTTAATGGTCAAAGGGGAGGTGCTTTAACTACAGTTTTTGATGTGTCAGAAAAGATTAACAAATTTCTTGTTATGTTACAAATTAAGTATGATTAATCTGATTTGTAAAAAGAACACTTTCTTAATTTGTTAAAAAAGATATATGATTTTGTGGATTTATAAGGTATGTAAGAAAGTTGGTCAACTTGCTCAGTGAGGACTCGGACCATTTAACACGTCCCAGGTGGGGTGATAAAACTTCACTGAAAAAAGCATTAAGGACTTAAATGGACCCATCACTGTAAATTAACTTTTATTTGTGGAAATTTCTTTGTGATGTTAATTATGTAGCAGGATAATAAAAAAACCTGTTTAATAAAAGAGATTTGTTTTATTGCAAAGATTTTTCCTTTTTTCAGAAATTCTTGTGTTAAATTTCAGCATTACCCACTGAAGCTGACAGAGAATATGTGTGTACATTTTTGATAGGTACAAACTACTAAGATCCTATTAACACATTGGTGTACTCTTGAAAATTAACTATAAAATATTCCTAGAATTTCAAAAGGCAGAAACACATTTTGCCCAGCCAAAATTTAGCGCTATGTAGATAAAATAAACAGACTTTATTGTATAGAAACAACTTTGTAGGGCAGCATACAAAACATAGTTTAATGAATAAAGACAAACCTTTCTGGAATTTTTTGTTGCCGTATTTTAAGTTAGTCTCAAAATCACCTAAGAATTGTGTTGACAAGATATCAATCCTCTTTCTATTTCTAGGGGGGTTGGATGGCCGAATGGTTAGCATGTGCGCGCTGTATCATAAGGTCTGTCATTGAGTCAACTGGTGTGGTTTTGAAACCCCAGCTGTACGTGACAAGGAGTAGGGTTGCCTGTTCAACCTCGTGGGTTTTCTGCGGGTCCTCTGGTTTCCTCCCACTGCTAAAGACCCCTACGCGCAAGCGAATTATTGAAATAAAATTGAACCCTGTGCTAGTCCCGAAATGACCTAGTTTGTGTCAAGTGGACATTAATCCCCATTTCTCTCTCTCTCTTTCTATTTCTGTAGCGCGTAAAAGAACCCTTGACAGTTGGAATTTGATATAAGAGTAGACCGTATGCACTGCTATCCAGACAAAATTTTCCTCCTGGCACACTGTATGGTGTATGCCTGTCTTAATTAGCCCATCCAGTGCAGAAAAGTAGGACAATAAACCCCTTTTCATACAATTCCATTTCTGTAAGTATTAATTGATTTAAATATTATTCTACAATTAGTTAGTATCGGGTAACTATCATACTGTTATTCTTGGAATCACGTCAAAAAAAAACCAGTCTTCAGGCTTTATTTTTTTCTGAGATCAAAGAATAAAGAAACTCTTATTCTATGAAAAGAAATTCATCAGTTTTGTCTAGTGTAATAAAGTTAGGTAGCTAAGACGGTCTGCTAATCTACAGGGAGTAAAGATTAACAGATTGTACTTATCACCTTGTTTCATACCTTGCCTTATCTACACCTGATAAAATTACGTTAAACTGAGAGTATACATAAAAGGGGAGTGAAATAAGCCCTGGGGGGTCAATTTAATTGCAATTACCTGTAATCAAATATACGTCTGATTACTTAGGAGAAATATAATCAATTACAGCTGATTATAAATTATGCGTATTGTGAATGGGGTTGAAAATTCTACTTTTCTGCACCAAATGAGCTAATGTTGACGGTCATATGCCTTGCTGTGTGCTGTGATGAATATTTTGCCCAGGCAGTGGAATTTCTGTGTACTCTGCTTCAAATTTCAACCGCAAGGGTTCATTTACATAAACACCAATATGTACAGGGAGCCAAGGTAGCTCAGTGAGCAGGACGTTGGCTCGCTAACCTGGAGTTCCAGGTTCGATCCCTCCAAATGGCCGTTCAGAATTTTCATTGGGATTTTCTGGCGTGGTTCCCCTTTGTCAGTAGTGTAGGATAGAGGGCCTGGCAAGGGTAATGAAAAGTCTTTCAGATGGAACAAAAAACCGAGGTCCTGTGTACATACTGGCATGCATGTAAAAGAACTCTTTACAATTGGAACTTGAAATAAGAGTAGACCATAGCACCGCTGTCTGGGCAAAATTCCCTGCATAGCAAACTGCATGGCATATGCCCGTCTTCGTTAGCCCAGTTGGAGCGGAACAATAGGATGTTAACCCCATTTCATTTCATTTCCAATAAGTACACATTACCTCTGTTTTTTGTCCCATCCAAACAACTGACCTTGTCAGCCCCTCCGTCCTGCACGACTGTTAAGGGGAAACAAAACCGGAAACTCTTGAACTTTCTCAGCCAACACCAGGAGCGAACACAGAACCGCCACGTTAGCGAGCCAACGTCTTGCTCATCTAGCCACAGTGGCTCCCAAACTTAATCAAGACACAGCTGTCTAGTCATTTGGATGAGACAAAAAACAAAGGTCACGTGTACACATTGGTGTGCACGCAAAAGATCCCTTGGCAGTTGGAATTCGACATAAGAGTAGACCGCAGTGCCGCTGTCTGGGCAAAAGTGCCCTCATAGCACACTTTATGGTGTATTAGCCCAGTTCGAAGCAAAACAGTAGGACGTTAAACCCCATTTCATTTCATTTCATTTCTTAATCAAGACTAGAGAATCCAAGCTGAATGTCATTCAGTAATAATGTTAATTATATTCCATAAAATAGTGAACTGTGGATTATGAAGGTGTTTATAATTCCTTGATCAAAGCTATCTTCCTATATAAAGTTACATCAACTTATTACCTTTTGACCTGCCAGTCAGTAAAGTCAGGCCAATATTTTTGTTTATAACAAGTTCTCAAGTATCAATAAAAGTAATGATAGATATAGATATATATATATGATATATGGTCTTGTAAAGTCAAGGTGTATATCTTTGTGTATATTTACTTACTAACTATCTACATGTGGTCTACCTGTCGCCAGTGGGGTATATGGTCACTTTCTGTTACTGGTAACAATATATACTGATTCCTGGTAACCTGGTGTTACATTTACAATTTCATTGAAAGGGATCTTTGGCCATCATTTTATTTTTGTATGGCGTATGCCAGTCTTCATTAGCCCAGTCGGAATAGGACGTAAAACCCCATTTCATTTCATTTATGAAACTTTGTACACACATGAACATGTTATATTAGCCTTTTGCTAATACGAAATTTCACAGATTTGATAATTTTGATGCTCCCATTGAAAAGATTTAACTTAGTTTTGATTTACATTGCGTGTAATGTTGATGACACAGTTTTCTTGTTTCAATATGTATTTATCAGAGCCTCAAATTTCTTTCCTCAAAAAATTTGTTATTTCTTATGTAACTAATTTATATTTTTAACAGAATTTTGAAATTTTTAAAAATATAATTTACTCAATGATCAGAATTATTTTGTTGTGCCTCAAAAACATCTGGCTTTATTTATTTAACATCATGCTTCATGTTTCAATTTTAAAAAAATTATAAAAACCGAAAGAGTCTGGTGAAAGTTTATTATTTAAGGTCGTCAAGTTGATTTGAGGTTACGGTGAACAGCTGTATACCAGACGAAATCAAACATCAAAAAAATTGACTCAGGGTAGATAAAATATATGTATATCAAAACGATGTTATTCAACACAGACTCCCTCTAGTGTCATTTATATAGATACAATTTGTTACGTTAATCTCTCTCAATATGGCAGGCAGATGTATGGAGATTGTGACATGAAATTTGAACTTTTAATGATGTAACTTATATGGATTAAAAAAACTACATGAATTCCGTACACAGCTGTCCCAGTCATTATATGCACGAAATCCATGTATTTCCGCACATAAAATTCAAAAACCTTTAAAGTTTTCGGAATGTTTAATCGTTATTAAGATGTTAACTGAATTAGCATAGAATCAAACAAAACATTAGATTGCAATAACTCACATAAACGATGAAAAAAACAAATTGTCAACTCTGTTAATTTACATTTAAAAACGTTTAAATTTACATTTTAAAACAGTTAAATTTGCATTAGAATGCATCTTTTGGCTGCAGACATAGAAGAATTTGGGGATAGCCGGGAAGTTAATCTTCTTGATCTACGAAGGAGAGCTGGACGTTGACGGAAAAAATTCCATGATCATGTTTATCCCTACTTTCCCTTATTTTCTGTAAGGTCACGACCTTTCGATGAAGAGAAATAAAACAAGGTTGTTTTTGTTAAAACTGCCAAGAAAATAGCAGCCATTTTGTAAATAAAGATGGTTTCTAATTGCATAGACCACCTTTGAAGTCTGTGGATACAAGGGCAGCATGTCTGGTTAGATTAAGTTTTATTTACAATCAAGTTTAGGAGAGAGGTAATATTAGATTTCGAGAGGTAGATGACCTCTTTTTTTACTGGAATTGGAAAGAATTATATCAGCAACATTAAAAGATACAATGTAATTATCTTGATAGACTTTGATAAAATAGATTTGATAGAGCAGTACAGAGAGAGAAATGGAGTTTAACGTCCACTCGACACAAACTAGGTCATTTCGGGACTAACATGGTTCAATTGTATTTCAATAATTCGCTTGCACATAGGGGTCTTTAGCTGTGGGAGGAAATCGGAGGACCCGGAGAAAACCCATGAGGTTGGACAGGCGACCCTACTCCTTGTATAACCGGGGAATCGAAACCACGCCAGTTGAATCAATGACAGACCTTACGATTCAGTGCGCACATGCTAACCATTCAGCCATCCAACCCCACACTACCCTGATAGAGCAGTACACCATGTGTATTAGAGAATGGGATGAAACTACCCATGCAATTTATCAATACAAATTAGATAGTTATTGCAAAGATATGGAAATTGGAAATTTGAAGGGACTTTTCATCAAACCAAAACAATCAGGAAAGATATTCACATAATCTACCAAAAATCAATAATACCAAATTGGACATTAAAATTTGAGGACAATATCAACTGATAAATGGATAATGATTTTATTTTTGGTAAATCAATGATGATAGTATAATCAGCTTAATAAACCAATCAACACATTGTATTTAATCCAATGAATTGAACTTTATGGCCCTTTAACAGATTTATTTTGATTAGGACCTTTTAATTCTTCTAGATGTTGACAGAATAACAGAAAAACAATCAGACGACAATAGATCTCCATAGGTTTTACTGTCATATCAACACGTTTTAACAGTAGGGGGTTATACTGTATTAGGGGCCACCATTGTAATTTAGTGTATAGAGCCTGCTGATTTGAGAAGTGATTTACTAGGGTCATGCTGGGTGTGAAGTTTAAATGAACTTGTAAATTAACTATAATATCACTATCAGGCTCCCCCTTAGGGGTTTTTATCAGTTTAAGTTAATTTCATGTTGAGTCCTGTCTGGACCTCAGGATTCATGGATGACTCCTGGATATATATGTAGATCATCAAGAACGATTCATTTGTTACTTTAAACTGTAATCTCTCATTCAATGTCTGGATAAAGTGAAACTGAAGGATTCTTTTTACAGTAGTATCTTTTTTTGCTGTGGATGAAATTTGTGATGGATTAATGGTAAATAATATATGAACTTCTTTTATTTATAAAGTTTGTTCTTACTAATGAATATTTTAAAGGGAAGCTAGATCTTGCTCGGGGATTAATTTTAGAAAAAAGGTTAACTTGAAACAGATATTTTGTGGAAATATTCAGTAGTTGTTCTGACGTATCAGATGTTTGATCTACTTTCAGTTTGCTGTCACTATTGAAAATTTTTAAGCAAAGTTCTTGTTAAGGGAGGGATTTTAGACAAAAAAATTATTTTGTGCAAATATTCAGTTCTTCTTCTGAAATATCAGATATTTGCACTGACTTCAATTTTGTGGAATGTGGACCTGGAAATAATATTTATATCAATCTCTCGAGAATTGGGTTATGGAAAAGAGTTTTGAAAAGATAATGTTTCGCTTTGTGACTGGAATTAAAAAAGAATAATATAAGATTCATCTTGTGATTAAGGATTTTGTAATTTGAGGCAGATGTTTTTTCTGGAGCTTTGTAAAATCGGATGGTTACAGTCTGGTAACTTTGGTCCTTTGTAAATTTCTTTCTAAAAAATCTTGCAATATTATCCTAGATATTTTACTCATTTTGGTGTGTGTACTCAAAACTGTTTATATAAAACAATAAACATGTTCACATATGGTTGCATATGTTGCCTGTGTGATTTTTTTCTCTGAACTTAAATATTCCTTACAGTATGCATGATGCCTTGAGAACTACTGTTCTCGCGTTACCAGGGCTCGCAGATTGGACTTGCAGCAAGAATGACCCCGTATTCACTTCCTGGTGCTGGCGAGGAATAAGATTTACTGCGGTAGAGTTGACAACAACGTGTGTTTGGAGTGCTTTGAATGGTCAATGAAACAGCAAGGTCCTTGACAAATTAATACATGCTAGTAACACATGTACAGGAACTCTTAAAAATGTGACAAAAAATGATGTTCTGTTAACAAATTGATGATGCACATGCAACCCATCATGTAGACAGAAAGGCCAGAAATTCTCTTGAACATAAAAGTTTTAGAATGTTGCAAAGAGACATTATAAAACCCTTTTCCTTTTCTTTATACACTGTACACAATTCTATGGAATACAATTAACTGTTTAGAAGCAATGGTGGCTAAGTGGGCAAGACGCTGGCTCACTAGTTTGGAGGTCGGGTGTTCGATCCCTGCATTGGCCGAGAAAGTTCATTGGGATTTTCCGACATGGTTTCCCCTTGTCAGTGGTGCAGGGCAGAGAGCCTGACAAGGACAGCTGTCCAGTAGTTCGGATGGGACTAAAAAACCGAGGTCTCGTGTATACATTGACTTCATTAGCTCAGTCAGATCAGAACAGTAGGACGTTAAACCCCATTTCAATTCATTTCATTAACTGTTTAGTTATTACTTGGGGGGTTGGATGGCCGAATGGTTAGCACGTGCGCACTGTATCATAAAGCCTGTTATTGAATCAACTGGCGTGCTTTCGAATCCCCGGTTGTACGTGACAAGGAGTAGGGTCGCCTGTCTAACCTCGTGGGTTTTCTCCGGGTCCTCCGGTTTCCTCCCACTGCTAAAGACCCCTACGCGCAAGCGATTTAATGAAATAAAATTAAACCATATATTAGTCCCAAAATGACCTTGTTTGTGTCAAGTGGATGTTAACTCAATTTTTCTCTCTCTCTCTCTATACTGCTCTATCAAATCTGTAATCATATCCATTTTATTTTGACTTCTAATCAGATCATTTCTGATTTCTCTCTCTCTCTCTCTCTTTTATTTATTACTGAGCGACATTTCAAAACTAGAGAATTCAAGTCTAAATATCGCTCAATAATAAACAGTAATAGAATTCCATAGAATGGGATCCTATATGTATTTCCAGTTCAATTATTAAATGCCATTGAAAAAATCGTTTTCTTTAATTTGAAATTGCGCAGTTTAAATCTGTCTTGGGATTGGTATGGATTAAAAAGACAGAATGATTTTAACAGATTCCTCATGTAATAATAATGATTAAATTCTTGATGGTAATAGAATATCAAACATGCCCTCTATGCAAATGTTTCATTATATTTATGCCATTTTAAGTTTTTGCAAGTTATGGGAATTTGGTTGCTTGAATATGTATAAGTGCATCCAGTGCTCTTATGTAAGACGTTTGTGTTTATATAAGATTTTTTTGTAAAGTTGACGGAAAATTAGATTCATTTGAGACAAGTATTCATGTGATGTTCTGCGTATATACACATGCTGCATGTAAATAGTGTTTTTTTTGTGATGAGAGACTTTCCTCTCGGACTTTAAGTTTCAAACCTGAAAATAAATACTTTATATGAGGGAGTCACTGTGACTCAATGAGTATGGTGCTAGGTCACTAAGCAGGAGTTCTCGGGTTAGGTTGGTTGGTATTATCATTATCGAATGGTTAATGCACATTGCATCTTTAGGTCTGCCATTGAGTCAAGTAGTGTGGTTTCGATTCACTGTTTGTACATGACAACTGGTACGGTCACCTTGTCCAAACTAGTGGGTTTTCTCCGGCCTTCCACTGCTAAAGATCCCTACGCAGGACTGATACCTGGCAAGGAAAAGTGTCTAGTCTTTCGAATGGCATGTTTCCACGTAAAAAAAAGCGCTTATCAGTTGAAATTCAATCAGACGTAGGAAATGCTGGTGTCCGAGCAAAATTTCCCACAGCACACTGCATGGTGTACTCCTGTCTTCATTAGTCCAGTTGGTGCAGAAAAGTAGGATTTTAAATAATTGTATTTCATTTCATTTCTCGATTATAAACAATTATAAAGTGCAGTTTTTGAGCGTTAGAATTTGGAAATTCAAAATCACTGAAGTACAGCTTAAAGCCAATGATCATTATTTGAGGGATTTTTAATTGCTAGCAAATTATGAAATTGTGGAAGTTGAATCACAAAGGAATAAACATCAGTCCAAAAAATATGATTCAATTCCATTCAGTATTTACAGAGAAATGATGAATTGAACATTTTCTAACATAATCAAGCCAGTACCACTTATTAAGTTTTTTTTAAAAATCTTTTGATGGACTTCTGTTTAAACCAATTATATCCCAGCCGGCCTATTATATATCTTTGATATTCTGGTTTTATTTTCTTAATTAAAGATTTTACTAAATGCCATTTAAGGAATATACTAGATAATTATGGATTAATCCATAAAAAAAATAAATAGTATAAAAAAATGCAAATGGCAATTACATTTTGCTCAAAGTTTCGTCACACTAAGCTGCAATGAATTTAAACCCTTAGGCTGAA
Source organism: Patella vulgata (assembly GCF_932274485.2). Classification (NCBI taxonomy): domain Eukaryota; kingdom Metazoa; phylum Mollusca; class Gastropoda; family Patellidae; genus Patella; species Patella vulgata. Next base: position 12,865,927 of record NC_065883.2, read on the forward strand.
ATGTGTTTGGAATAATTGTTGTTATGCAAGACGATTAGATGTCATCAAACTGAATTTATGGTGCAGTAAAATACAAAGTTTGAAATAAATGTCATATATAACCATCAATGCTTGAAAAATATCACAGCTTTTAGTGCAAAGTGTTTCAATTTTTTTGCAAACCTAAGGAAAACTTATATGCCTTAAAACATCTGAAGTACATTTGTATCATTGTTTATGGTAGTCCAAAGTGTTTGAGTTTTTTTGCAACCTGTGCAAGACGTATGTGCCCGAAAACCTCAGAATTACATTTTTATTGAATATTAATACATAATTTCGGAGAATTTATCATTGTTTATGTTGTAATATTGTTTATACAAGTAATCCAAAGTGTTTGGGTTTTTTGCAACCTGTGCAAGACGTATGTGCCCGAAAACCTCAGAATTACATTTTTATTGAATATTAATACATAATTTCGGAGAATTTATCATTGTTTATGTTGCAATATTGTTTATACAAGTAATCCAAAGTGTTTGGGTTTTTTGCAGTCTTAAGAAGACATAGATAATAAGTTCTGTCATTGGGTCAAGTGGCGTGGTATCAACTCCCCGCTTGTACGTGACAAAGAGTAGGGTCGTCTGTCCAACTTCATGGGTTTTCTTCAAGTCCTCCAGGTTTCCTCCCACTGCTAAAGACCCCTATTGATTTAGTGAAATAAAATTGAACTATTTTGTTAGTCCCAAAATGTCCTCTTTTGTGTTGTGTTGATGTTAAACCCCCATTTCTCTCTCTCTCTCTCTCTGTCTCTCTCTCTCTTTCTCATAGATTTTTGTTGATATTAATAGACAATTCTGGAGCATTTATTTTTGTTTATGGTGCAATATTGTTAATACAGGTAGCTCCACTCTCAGGTAAATGATGCTTCCCCAGGTAATTAATTGCTATAATACATTAGGCAGATCAAAGGTTTTGTAGCAATGGTAATACACACCTGGTCGTCATTGATTACTCTAACTGTAGTCTTGATTGTCACTTTATAGCTTTGTGACAATCGTCAATAGCTAGTTGTTAGGTTATCAGGAGCAGTTCTGGTCAGGTGACATTCAGAATCTAATCAATATTCCCTTTGCTATATAGTTTTAAACTCTGTAGGCCAGGTAAAGGTGGTGTTGTTTCGTTTAGACTGGAGTTTTACTTTCATTTCTTCATAAGGTATTACTTTATAATTCCTATAATTTTATTTATTCTATGTTATTGTTCTATCGGATGTAAAGATTAAGAGTGATGCCATTGTTTTTTTTCTGTAATCAATATCGGAGATTATCCCGATCTCTAAATTAATAAATCATGATTATCAGACCCATGTGACAGTTCTTGAGATTTCTATAGAATTGACTTCCAGTTATCTTTGTGTTGTATTGTAGATTATAGACACGAGCAAAAGCTATAACAGTTTATAATTGCTATATGATCATATACTGTTTTGTTTTTATATATATTTCATATTCGGACAGATGACATTTAAATGTTAATTTATTTTTTTGTTTGATAAGGCAATGTGTGTAGATTAGTTATTGAAGAGATTAGAATATATGTTTGTCCAATATTGCTAGTTAAAATGTTTTAAAGTGTTTTGGTGGCTTGACAGATGTTAAAATGATGTATATCTTTAATACTAGAAATCATACAGTATCAAGTTAGTAAAAGTTTTGATGAAGAACTAAGACTTTGTTTCTTTTAATAAATTTCGACGTGTGTATTTGTATGTAAATTCACATATATACCTTTATGTTATTGTAATTAGCAATGAATGCCGATTGATTTTCATAACTATTATTTTGAATAACAACTCACAATGTACATGTTAAAGCCATAGTTTGAACTTGTTGAAGTGATAGGTTGAACTTGTTAAAGTGATAGTTTGAACTTGTTAAAGTGATAGTTTGAACTTGTTAAAGCGATAGTTTGAACTTGTTGATGTGATAGTTTGAACTTGTTAAAGCGATAGTTCTAGTTGATGTGATATAAAGTGGTAGTTTGAACTAGTCGAAGTGATAGTTTGAACTTGTTAAAGCGATAGTTTGAACTAGTCGAAGTGATAGTTTGAACTTGTTGAAGCGATAGTTTGAACTTGTTGAAGCAATAATTTGAATATGTTAAAGCTATAGTTTGAATTTATTAAAGTGGTAGTTTGAATTTTTTTAATGCGGTGATTTGAACTTATTAAAATGATAGGTTGAACTTGTTAAAGCAACAGTTTGAATTTATAAAAGGTATAGTTTGAACTTGATGAAGTGATAGTTTAAACTGTTAATCATCCAGTAAAAAACTGATTTGTGATGACATTAATTATCTAATTATCACCTATTACTCGAGTTGGTCAGGATGACTTGTTATTATCACATTAGCGTAACACACTAATTGCTAAGTTAATTATAACGATGTAGATACAGATATGTATTATTTGTATGAGGGTCTTCATTTTGGGTGAATATGGTTTTAAGATGTACAGAACTTCAGGGTCCAGTTAGTTGTTAGCTGTTTAAAGTCACCAACTGTGTATTTTTTTTTATTTTTTTTTTTAGAAAATACCTAATTTTTCAATACATGCTAAATTTACTAAAATTTATTATTTAACAAAACCTAAATATCAACAGTGGATATTTTCCACTGGATTAAAAATAAGCTCATCCTATGATTTCACTCAACATAGGTGCCGTGCTGTTGGCATGGTTATTTATGTCGTTTGCAGAGAATGCTGAATTTTGGAATTTTTCAGTTCATCATGTCTTTGGAAATACTTAACAAAATTAAATCATTTGGACTGATATTCCTAAATGCTAGGTTGCCAGTATCACGATTTGTGCTACAATTGAAATCGTGGTTTTAATCGTGGATTAATCGTGGTGATCCTATCAGGTCTTTTCAAATATTAAGGTCAGTCGTAGCAATCATGTTGATCGTATCGAAACGTATCAGAACAAATAGTGGACTCAGTAGGGACAATCCTATCGTTATGCATCACACCACAGTGGGAACCTGGCATAAAGAGACACGATATTATAGTTGACAAAGGATTCAAAATTCCTCAAATGATGATCAGAGGCTTGTGGTTAGATGCTTCTTGTAATCAAATAAAATTAATTTCAAAGGAGATAAATCGCTAATATTTGGGACCTAGAAATTAACACAAATGCGTATGTTATGTAATAAGATGTATATCATTTCTGTTTTTACTGTAAATTCAAATCAGTTATGTTCAACGAAATACGCCAGAAGTCTCAACTGAATGGCAATCTCTAGCATCTGGTTATGCCAGTCTACACCGATAGTATTTATTGTGCATGCTTTGCAGATAAGAATATGGCATCACCGTTTGACATGACTTGTGGAATATACCTAGCCTCTTTCTTCGAGTCCCTTGTTACAAATGGCACTGAAACGCATTATGGTAAATTGTTTATTTTGTCTTAAATATTGGATATCAGAAACCGATCTTTTCCCTGTAAGATCACATAACTGTTGATTTAAATTGACAAATAATTTGTGTTTTCAATGTCAAATACTTTGAATGATATTGAGTTAGAGACTTTAATGTACATGATTCATCTTTTTCACAGTTCATTTCTGATGTGGTTTCTAATCCCCGTTTGTATGTGAGGAGGAGTAGGGTCGCCTGTCCAACCTCAAGGTTTTTCTCCAGGTCCTCCGGTTTCCTCATACTGCTAAAGACCCCTAAGTGCAAGTGAATTACGAAATAAAATTGAACCATATGTTAGTCCCAAAATGACCTGGACTGTGTCGAGTCAACATTAAACCCCATCTCTCCCTCTCTCCTAGTTCATTTATTGTCTCCTTGCAGAATGTAATGCACTTCTGGTATCTTTAATACAGCAACTTCTTTTTTGAGATGATGATTTTTAAAATGAAGTCAAATTTGTTTGGAATGTATAATGCAGCATAGACCCTGGAATTGAGGATTTTTTTCTCCAAGAATTCAGTAATATGAGATGCATTTCCAATTACCTGCTGTGGAATGGAATGGAATTTGTTTCAGGATTGTATGATTCCTGTTGATCGTATGTCATTTGCATGATGTAAGAGACAATTTAATTGGATGGATCAGTTTACGTTTAAACGCGGTAGAGTAGTCTAGTAGAAATTATCGTGGATTGTTTAAATGTTTGCTAACCATGGACAGGAAACCGAGGTTTATAAATAATTACAACTATTTTGAGTATTTCACCACAATATGTAAAGTTGTGTAGAATTTTAACTGTCAACATTTTATAGATAATAATATATGAAGGACAAACATATTTAATATGTCATAATCTCTGTGACCTTTCTCTTAAAGGGTTTTATTATAGAGTTTGTTTAATCTTTTGTCTACCAAGATTTGAGTACTTGTAGACCTAGTCTATAGTAAAGGTCTATAAGTAAAATGTTTGATATTGTAATATTAAAGTGGCGATGAATAAATGTTGTCATCAAGCAACCTTTCATCTTTCTAAATATTAAATATGCATTTTGATTTAGACATTGTAGCAGTTTTAGCTCTGGTACCAGCAAATGCATAAATTGTGGGGGTGGGGTGGGGGTGTATCACAGATTCACACTCACAGTACTTTGTACATTCTTGTAAAATTGTTAATAAATAACATGATTTCCCATGCATAGTACTCCATTTTACTCATGTTATAGATGTTTTCTGATCATCAGAATTCTTCAAAATCTTCCCTCAAAGTCCAGGAAATGGCATTTCAGGGACTCTAGGTTAAAAAATTTCTAAAAGTGAAAGGTAGTCGTAGTAAGTCAGAATAATTTGTTGTCATTAATAAGCTTTTTATCTTTGAACATGCACATTAATTTTTATATTTTAACAGTTTAAGCTCCTAGCTGTACTTGTAATACTTCATTTATTTTGCTCATGTTAATTTCAAAGGAATTCTGAGTTCACACAAAATTATCTGAAACATTGTCCTCCTGCAAAGACTTCCTCTTTTACATTATTGGGCATGGTTTCTAAAAGAATGTATTAAAGATAAAAGTTTATTGGATTAGATTTAAAGGCACGATACTTCTTTGATATAGGTCACAATAAAGTTGAAAAGGCAAGGTCCCTGGACTCGTGAATACAAAATCCAATGATATATTGACAGGCATTATTTTTGTCGCATGTCGAAGAGGGAATGGCTCTTAAAAAAATTATCTAATGCAATTACAAACGGAATTTCACATTTGAGCTTGAACCGAAGCTTTAAGATATTGATTAAAAATTGATATACACATGAAAGTCCAAACTTAAATTAGATTTAGGGCTAAAATGATCAATAATTCTGTTTCAATTACATCTTGGGGATCAGACATTAAAGTCTCACAAATATTTTACTCAAACGAACCTTGTTACCTAGGTTGTGATAATTCTAAATTTATACCATGTGCTGGAGATTAAAAATGGTGGATTATGTCACTACGGTTACCCCATCTGCTAATAGCCATGAGAATTCTATAGATTAGAGTATTTGGTAGATATGGTTATTTAATAGTTAGATAAGTTTAGTAGCTGCTGACTTGTCCTGGATTAAAATAAGATAAAATTATAATTCAAGAGTAAATATAAGTCAACTGTTAGCAAATTGTAGACATTTTTAAGTAGTAAAAATAATTGAATTATCTTATCTAGTTAGATAGTATAAACTACTAAATGTATTTTTTTTATAGACGGTTTATTTGCAAAATGTTGATAAAATTATATAGTGTTGAAAAAAGATTCTACAAAATAGGATATGCTTTCTCTTTCTAGAAATCATGCAACTAAGAGTAGGCTGTGGCGCCGCTGTATGGGCAAAATTTTCCAATCCCATTTCATTTAGATCACTTGATGATGCAAATTCTCATTTTGATTTGCAAGTTCATAAACAAATAATTTGCACTAGAAAATTGAACTGGGCTCAGTCCGACTGGCCATGGAACCATTTCAGAAGATTGAACCACACTTTCTGGCCAATGAACTGAGGTGGTATTGATCTAGGATTGTGCATAATTCAGTTAAAATTGGAATATTGGAAATGAAAACCAACTCGGTTTAAGCGAGCCATCTCAGGTATTTTGGATCATATGTACATGTGCTTAATTAGTAAACATCATAACACAATCACCCACATGACCATAACCTGGGACAACTTAAGTTAACTTTCATGTAATGAGTTCCACACTCAATTGAGCACCCTATTGTTTGGGAGAATAGATGTTGTAAAGGGGTAAGATGTAAGTTCTGAGATTTTATTTTGTCAGGTCCAGCAGATCTGGTTTATCAAAAACTTGGAATTGTATGTAGTAAACAAATTTTGATGCACAATCCTGTAAGAAAAAATTGTTGAGGGTCCTCAATGAAGTTAAAGGTTTTATTTCAAATAGGCAAGAAAAGTGGAAATCAGACCTGACTTTTGATCAAAACCCAGTGTAATTGGTGTTAGAGTGAACAATTTTTGGTGCAAAATAGTATTAAAAAATATTTTTGTTCTTTGAAGTTAAAGGTTTTATTTAAATAAGGTAAGAAAAGCAGAAGTCGGCTGATAAATTATCAGTTTAAAAAAATTATGCTGTATCAGTAGTTGTTGATAACACTTGAACGAAGCAACCCTAGGTTTATGTTAATGAATGATATTAGTATTCAACAGGAACTAGGGTCACAAATAATGACAGAAGACCAACTTGAATATCAGATATAAACTATCCCAAAAATGTTACCAGATTTTTTCACTTGCGCATACTGGTAATTTGTGCACTTTAATTAGTCTTGGGTCAGGTACTTACACTGGAAGTTTAAAGTCAGTTGGAAAGTGCAAGGTCCTCTCTGTACATCAAGGAAATGACGAGGGCGTGGGCTACCACTGTAAAGATGAAATACAAAGTAAGAATGCTGATAGTAGGACAAACAAATGACTGGCAAAATTCTTTTTTAAAACAATATTTTTTCACATAAACTGGAGTGGAGAGCAGCTTAGACCCCCTCACCATAAAAATACAAAAATAGATATATATATTGGTGATATCCTCTAATCTTCAGCTTTTCTTCTTATTTGTTTTTTGTCATTGCCTCAATGCACCTTAAACCACATTTCTGTCTCTCTCTCCCTTAAAATCATTTTGTAGTAAATTAATTATTAATCAAGAGCCAGTCAGATTACAAACATTTAAATAATATCATAACAAGCAAAGAACGAATGACTTCAAGCCTTCAGGCAGCTATAACTTTTGAACAGTCGACTCAGAATATTTGCAAAAAAACATTTGAAATATGAACGGCTGACATCAGAAGAGTAACACAATAGAAATCTTTATAAGATCAATCCAATTTAATATTGAGCTATTTGTGATCTTGATCAATAAATGACGACGTACTTGTGTATGATGTGTTGTTAAAATTTTAAACTTAAACATGCATTATGCAAACGCTAAATCTGTCTATTACAGGTCCTTCTTTAGGCCTTAAATGTTATTTAAATTATTAATTAGACATTATTAACATCACAAGCCCATAATCAAGTCGCGTTGCCATCGGATAGGTCAGATTTTAAGTAGATTAGGACGATTCAGCCGTTTAATAATTTAATATAGAAATGGTGAAGCGGGACTAAGCTTCGAACAGCCAGTAGAGTGGTTACAGTCAGTGCACACATCTTGTCAAACCTTCAAAGGCTAATATCTTTGCTCACAATAGAGTAATTTGAATGAAATTTTCACTATATTCATTTTGCATTATCTATTTTTGAACTATTATAGCACGAACGGCCAGCTCTTTATCTTAATCTTACATATTGTATCTTTAATAATTTGGAACTAAAAGCTTTGGCACAGCACAACCAAGTACTTTTGGTTTTTTAAACAAGTTACCAAAGAAATAAGAAGGAACAATCTTACAGTTGTTACAATGAAAACCAGAAAATTTCTGTGGCCTAAAGATGATTTATTTCTTTGAGATGTTTATTAGGTCAGATATATATTTAATAAAATATAGAATTTGAAATTCTGTTAGACATTGTGGTGGTAACAGCTGTGGACTTGAAATTGTGCTAGTAATATTGATCATAAGACCAAGATAGGCTATATAATTATATAAAAGCTAATAGCGAGAGTAAACCCTGTAAAGAAATTCAACAATGCATATTTTCACGTTTACAAGTTATATTACTGTCAGTGTACATCTGGATTTTTATTAACAAAAACTTATACACAGAATTCAATTTATCTTAAGTAGACTTAAAGGTATGGGCTGGGCTATATGATAATATGATCATTATAATAGAGTCAACCCTGTAAAGAAATTTAACAATATATTTAAATATTTTACTGCCAATGTACATCTGTTGTGTTGTTTTTTTTAAAACAGAAATATGGATTTAGGGTATGTGCTGGGCTATATATAAAAGTTATTAGTGACTAAACTCTTTAATTTCAATTTAACAATACATATTTCACTTTTATAAGTTAATAACTGTCAACGTACATCCGTTTTTCTTTTAACAAAAAACATATACATGGAATTTAATGGATCTGAGATACAAGGGAATGGGCTATATAATATAATATTTATTACCCGGTAGTGAGCATACTCTGTAAAGAAATTTAACAATAGATATTTTCACTTTTATTTAAACATACATTATGCAAGAGCTAAATCTACCGATGGCAGGTCTTTCTTTATGCCTGAAATGTTATCTAAAGTATTAATTAAACATTGATTAATATATGCAGACCATAATCAACTCTCGATGGCATCGCTAGCTTGCAATATTTACTGGATTAGAACCCGGTCTGCTGCTTCTGATTAAATAAAAAAAAATGGATAATCGAGACTTATGTTTTTTATCATACCGACTTTAGTAATGGTGATCAAAGCTAGGCCCCAAATTCAATCGTTAAATACTTGGTTCAGGGTGGATCAATCTGACAGAAATTTTCAGCAAATTCCCTTTACATTATCTATTTTTTAACTATTATAGTAAGAACTGCCAGGTCTTTATCTAATCTCCCATAATGTATATTTAAGTTAAATAAAATATGGCCCAATGTACATCTGTTGTTTTTTTTTTTTAACAAAATGGAAATGAATTTATGTGAATTCAGTAGATAATCATGCTAGTTAGATTATATAGTGTAAAGAGAATCAATAAAATTATTTTTCACTGTCATTCTACATATGTTCGATTTTTAATAAAAATATAAATGAGACACAACCCTGTAACCAATATAAGTCCAGACGAACTCCATTGGTGTGATAAAGAGGCTTATTGATAATCAGACGTTTCGGACATAAGGTAACCTTCTTCAGTAATGATGAATAATTAAAAAAAACGTGCGGTATTTATATAGAAATGATTGTGATGTTAAAGAATGATTCAGAGTGATTGTAAGTGATCTTGATCAGTTCTGAATTATCAGGATGGTTGATGTGGAATTTGGAAAAATTATGGTCGAATAATATGATTGAATTTAGACTAAATCTTTTGGGTAATAAACAACTCAGTTCTGAATGATCAGGATGGTTCATGTGAAATTGGAAGTGTTATAGTTGAATAAATATAATTGAATTTAGAATAGTCTGTTTTTGGCAATGTTTTAAATACCATTATTTTGTTAAAAATAGTGAAGGAATGTTCTTTTTTTATAGTTTTTGACAAAATGGCGTAAATAAATTAAGGAATAAATTCTGTGAAAATTTAATAGAGTTTGTGGCAAAATGTTGTAAATGTGAAAATGAATTTAACAATAAATTTCATCACTCTGCATTTGGTTCATAAAATGGATTATGAAAGCTTATGCTGTACAGAGAGAATGTACCAGTATTATTTTGTTTGATAACAAGAAATGGCTGGATGGAGTACTTTGATAGTAGTAGTGTGTAGTTATTCAAATGGGATGAAAAATGAGGTTCATTTCTGTATATGTTTGAAGGCATGTAAAACAACTCTTTGACAGTTAGAGATCGATGAAGAGTAAGCAAAATTTAGCATACTGCATAACATATGGCGTCACACAGCATGGCATATGCCCGATTTTATTAGCTCAGTTGGTGCAGCAAAGTAAGATGTTAAACACTTTCATTTTCCTTCATTAGATTCTAATAAATAACGAGAGAGAGAGAGAGAGAGAGAGAAATGGGGTTTAACGTCCACTTGACACAAACTAGGTTATTTCGGGACGAACATATGGTTTAATTTTATTTCAATAATTCATTTATGCGTAGGGGTCTTTAACAGTGGAAGGAAACCAGAGGACCCGGAGAAAACCCATGAGGTTGGACAGGCGACCCTACTCCTTGTCACGTACAACCGGGGAATCAAAACCACGCCGGTTGACTCAATGACAGATCTAATGATACAGCGTGCACATGCGAACCATTCGGCCATCCAACCCACAGGGAATTGAAAAGTAAAATCGTCCATTATTTGTTACTTTTTATTTATTTTTTAATTTTCTCCCTTTAATACTTAGTATGCCACATATTGTATAATAATATTTACTGATAAATCAAATAGGGAAATAAATACTATAATTATGAGTCATGTAGTATATACATCTATATATAGTCAGTCATCTGGAATAAATGGGGTGTATATTCAGATATATAATGGTGCACAAATTTTTAAAATTTAAATTTTGATAAATAAACAAATTTGAATTGAAATATTGTCTGGACTAAATGGGTCTACTCTAAATACATATGTATATATAATAGTGCACAAATATTTGAAATTTAAATTTTGATAAATAAACAAATTTGAATTGAAATGTCTTCTGGAGTAAATGGGTCTGTATGCAGATATAACAGTGTAATAATATTTGAAATATAAGTTTTGATATATAAACAAATTTGAATTGAAATAATATGTATTAGCTTTCAGAATCGTGTTAAAAATAATGATGGCTTTGTAAACATGATGTATCAATTTTATAGAGGGAGTCAAATGGAAGCCACATGTTGGAAGATGGTGAATTGTTTCCATGTTCACCTTAGATGACCCTTGTGGTATAATAGAAACCTGTTTGTCTATCAATTACACGTGCGATAAATGATATTCCTACTTTCATATCCTCCTATCATTGGCCAGAATAACATTTATTGCTTTTACTCCAATCCTATCAGTCATAACCATCTCTAAATCCTTCCCTTTCCTCTCATAATTCTCTCACTTGTAAATGTTCCTGTTAATTGCCGTTTGTTAACAGCTCTCTGAAATGAGTTTAACACTCTGTGAACAATGTGTTTTCAATACATGATCCGTTCATTATAACCAGCAACAGTATCACATGTTGACAGATTTACTTAAAGACCAACTCGACACCCCAAACTTATGAAAACAAAGACATCATTTTTAGACAAATAAATTTTCTCTGATTGATTATATCATGCTTCCTGTCTTTTCTGTGTGAAAATTTAACAAATATGAAACTCTTTCATGTGTGAGATACAAATGTTAAACAGGTCTCACAGCATGCCATTTAAACGGACATTTCAACCATCTCAAGTATTTCGTAACATGAGGCATTACATGTAATGGATGTGTCTGAAATCGGCTGACATAACGCCTAGTTTCAGTGAATTGTCAGACTTGAACAATTACTACATGATAATTGTGAAAAATGAAACTTTTAAAATCTCAGACGCACAAAGTGTTTTAATATTTCGCAACGACTTACAGATGTTGATTTTTGGCTCGTGTTATAAACCACCAGTTGAAGGACAAAATGGAAAAAACATTTAAAGAAAAATAAATCGTATTGCTACAAGCTAAAACAACTATTTAAATCACGATTCTTCTGCAAGCAAACTGTTTTCGAATGGGTGATTCTCATGCCAAATGTGAGAGATAGATATCTCATAATCATATGATCAAGTTTTTGATGCGGCTGACATTTCCTTGACTGCAGAGTGCATTCAACCCATCTTTTAAAATGAGATTTTGAAGTGGTAAACACGAGCCTTGTAATTATTGGATTGTGCTAAATGACCTTGTCCGACCTTGTATTTACACCAAATGATTTGTAAATTAGGAGATAAGACCCACGGTCATGATCTTTATTTCAATCAATTGGGCAATCTTCATTTCAATTTTAACAGCAGACCCGTCCATCTTGAAAAATAATTGGCATCATCAGATGAAAGTCAGCTTAAGAAGCTGTCGTTTATTTCTCCATTCATCTGACAATAAAATCATCCAAGTGATGAATAATTGTCTGTTTAACAACTCGCTGATATATTTTTTTTTTATTATTATAAATGTTCTAAATGATAGCTATCGAGTGAACTTCACATCACTGACTTGTACCCGGCAAATCTTACAAACATTTGATATACAGAGATAATATCTTGGGGGTTGTTATTGACTCGCGATAATTATTGAGGAGGAAAATCGTTGGATATATTAGGGATTGACTTGAAGGAGTAATGCCGTAACATCATGTGATTCCTTCTTTATACCTGGCAAATCTTACAAACATTTGAGATTCGGAGATAATATCTCTGAGGTTGTTATTCACTTGAGATAATTATTGAGGCGGAAATCATGGGATTGACTTGACGGAGTAATGCCGTAACATCATGCGGTCTCTTCTTTATGTTTGTTGCTTTTGGATAATTAGATATTATATGATATCATTACTTTCATCATCTTTTGGTATCAGGATCCATTGGGGCTATAATTACCATCTAATTATATTAATGTTTTTTCCGACTCCTCTAAGCCCTTATACACTCGGTGGGATATAAATCCTTATTCTCTTAAGACCTGTTGGTTATAAAAGAGATTAGTAGTTAATGATGTGTAGACACCCACTATTTTGTTTTATGAAGAAAAGAATCAAAATGAAATGGGGGTTTCAGCATCTTAATTCTGCACTAACTAGTCTTGTGAGGATGGACATACGCCATGCAGTATGCTATGAGTGAAGATTTTACCCAGCAACAGCACTACAGCCTACTCTTAATTTAAAGTAATGGTATCATATAATATCCAATAAGTCAATCCCATTTCATTTCATTTGTGTAATTCATGTCAGTCTTCAGAGGATAGGAGAAAAAATTCAAAATTAGACTTTGAAAATGGGAAAAAATACTCAAACACATACAGAAAATGATGATTAAATAGGATAACTGCATTTAAAAAAGTAGTTGGTTTTTTTTTCCACCTGTTAAAGTAGAAACTTGTGATAGTTGAGGTAGAACTAATAAGTGAAATGAGCTGTTTCCATGGATAAATGGAGTTAAATTTCTACTTCTTATGTTGGTTAATGTTGCATAATATTTAACGTCAACTTTCATTAAATTTGATTTATTAACGCAGTTAAATGGAAGAAATATGGTGAAACTAATGAGTAAGTTTAGAATTAGAGACTTCAGAATTTAACTGATGTTAGGGTTTAGTGGTTTACTCTGAATGTTAATTTTAGGTGGTAGAGGGAGATTGGTTAACATTTAGAGTAAGGGGGGGTTTAAGCATCCAGAGAAAGAGAGGGGCTTAATGCCCAGAAAAAGAGAAGGGGCTTATGTCTAGAGAAAGAGGGGGTTTAAGCGTCCAGAAAAAGAGAGGGGCTTAATTTCCAAAGAAAGAGAAGGGTCCTATGTTCGGAGAGAAATGAGCGTTAATGTCCACTGGACAAAAACTAGGTCATTTCAGGACTAACATGGTTCAATTTTATTTCATTAGTTCACTTGAGTATAGGATCTTTAGCAGTGGGAGGAAACCTCAGGACACCCACCCAACCCCTCTTTATGTCCAGAGAATCTGAGGGGTCTTTGTCCAGATAAAGAGAGGGGTTTAATATCCATCCAAAACTAACTGAATTACTTCGTATCGTACATTTTTATGTCAATGATTCTCTTTGGCATCCTAGTACCCAGAGGAAACCCATGAGGTTAGGCAGGCGACCTTACATACTCAAAGCCCCTGATTCGCCTTTACCCCACCCTACGACACTCATTTCAGATGTAATATGAAATGAAATGAAATGAAATGAAGTTTAACGTCCTACTGTTCTGCTCCTAACCTGGGCTAATGAAGACGGGGCTTACGCCATACAGTGTGCTATGAGGGAAATTTTGCCCGGACAGCGGCACTACGGCCTACTCTTATATCGAATTCCAACTGCCAAGGGATCTTTTACGTGCACGCCAATGTGTACACGGGACCTCGGTTTTTCATCCCATCCGAACGACTAGACAGCTTTCCTTGTCAGCCCCTCCATCCTGCATCACTGACAAGGGAGAACATGAGGAAATTATAGTTAATGTATTGCAAGATATAATTGGATGTATCTACTGTTTGGTTTAAGGAAGTACCCAATGACGTATTGGAAGTCCTGTATCAGAATTCCATTAGAATAACTAATGGTTCCTGAATCTTTAGAATTCCTATTTTGAGATTTCCGTGCTAATTCCCTTTATGATATGCTTCAGGGATATATAGGCCTACATTTAGGAAGAAAACTCTCCACTTCTTTCCAGGTTAATTGAAAGAAATAAAATGTTTCTGCTATTTCAAAAATTATTTCGTCAATTACACATAAATAGAAGTAACACCTCTTGACAAGCAACAGGATTAACCCCATTCATTTCATGTATTATAGTTTAAAAAGGGAGAAGTGGAAACTAATTGTTGATTTAGAGGGAGTCTTGTTAACTATATATTTCTGACTAATAGTTATAATATGTATTTTAACAAGTAAAACTTGTTGATTTACTTAATACACAGAGCTCAAAGAGAGGATTAGTTATATTTATATTAAGTTAATATAGGTCCTTATTTCTTTAATATACTGGGCTGACCAGTAGGTGAGTGGTCATTCTTCAGTGTTTGATGTTTCTACTTATGGAGTGAAGAGACTGCTAAGAGCACTGGTCAAATCTATAATAAGCATTAAAACCGTGAAAAATAGTAGCCAAATCTAGATAATAGGACAGTAAGTTCGGCTGTGAAGTGACCATTGAGAGATGTCGAGTAGTATTTAAAATGATTAATACTCTTTTAATTTCCGTCCTCTGAAAAATTGTCGATTTCAGTGGAGTTGTTGTTTTGTGGGGTGACAATCTGTCTTCGTTGAGGATGTTCGTCTGTAGATAAAGACAGTGTTGAGATATAACTGATTTTGTTTTCGTGTGTTCGACATAGTAAGACGAAAATAAAGATAAATTTGTAAACAACCTGATACACACTTAATCTTTCAAAAATATTTAATCGTATAGATCTTGTCCCATCTTTAAGTCAACCCAACCCAATTCAATACTTTATGTTTTATAAAAGGAAAGATGTTAAAATGTCAAACTGGATTTAGGAAAATAGATCAGGAAGGAATTGATTACACTGCAAACATTACCCCTGTCCCTGTAATTCAACCCTGTCCTTGGAATACAAACATTACCCCTGTCCCTGCAATTCAAAACTTATGGCTGTTCCTGGAATTCAAACTCTCCCTTGTCCCTAGTATACAAACTCTCGCTTGTCCCTGGAATACAAACATTACCCCTGTCCCTGGAATTCAAAATTTCCCCTGTCCCTACGTTACAATTTTTATGGCTGTCCCTGGAATTCAAACATTACCCCTGTCCCTGGAATACAAACCTTATTCCTGTCCCTGGAATACAAGCCTTACCACTGTGGCTTTACGCTGACAAATGAAGGAGGAACATGAGATTCTTGGTGGTCTATATTTGAATTCAAAGACAAGGATAATGGAATTGTGGACAACGTTCCATTTAAAATCCTGAGGGTTTTTTTTGGCCCAAGGTTTTTACTCAGCACAAAGTTTCTATTCATCCTGTGACGTCTTCTTGACCTGATGTTCTTCTTAACCCAAGGTTTTTTGGGTTTTTTTTCGACCTGAGTTTTTTTTTCCACCAAGATGTCTTCTAAGGTCTGAAATTTCTTCATATTATCATTATGGTCATTGCTCCTCATTCTTAAAAGTTTACTGAGAGCAGGACAAGGACAGCTGTCTAGTCGTTCTAATGGGACGATAAACTGAGATCCTGGGTATACATTGGCGTGCATGTAAAATATCCCTTGACAGTTGAAATTCGATATAAGAGTAGGCCATAGTGTTGCTGCCCAGACAAAATTTCACTCTTAGCACACTGCATGGCGCATGCCCGTCTTCATTAGTCCAGTCGGAGCAGAACATTAGGACATTAAACCCCATTGTATTTCATTTCCTTAAAAGCATGACTACTAAAGCATAACAAGCTTCATCCGCAAATCAATATAAGATTTTTACCTTGAAGATGATTGAAGTAGACATTGAGTGAATTTGTTAACGGACTAATAAATATTTTTTTCCCTCCAGCCGTAATCCGATTTAATAACCTGAACATGAACTATATGAAAGTGAAAGTAGATTTCTTTTGATTATTTAAAACTTGGAAATTAAATAATGATTTACGAAAGAAAAAGTATGATCACTGTCTTCATATGATCTGTCTCTAAAAATAAATTGTTCTTAGAAATGTTTAAGAAGACTGCTTGACTCAAACCTTACAAGGAAGTGGTTTTGAATTGAGATTTTATACAAATATATAATAATCATTTCTTTGAATTAAATAATTTCGAGGAATTTTTTTTATTTGTAACATTTCTTTATTACAAAACTTTTCAACCTACTGTTACCATAGCAATTTGAATTCAAATATTTTAGATGAATGTTTTCTGTTACAGCTTTTATGCTTTGATTATATAATTGTAATGGCATAACATTTGAATTCAAATCAATGCGGAAGGTAATTTTAACTCTTTACAAATCTGCTTATGGTTTCTTTTAAGGAAAAGGTTCTCAAATCAACATCTTGTTTTACTAAGGAAAAGTTTTTTGAATCATTACTTTCTTGTTGTTTCACAAAACTTAATTCATACAAAAATTATGTTTCTAATGAGTTGTGGTATAATGTGTTTCAGAAATAATGAGCTTATCCTGCCTTTTGCACAAGACATAACTTTTGAAGGAAAATCTTCACAGTTTAAATTTCGTTAAAGTTTTTTGGAGTTAAAATTTTAAGACAAGTTTGTTGAGTTGAACGATCATGAGTAACAGATGTGTAATGTTTAGATGGTTAGATTTTATCTGGTGTAAAATTAATTCTCCCAGAAGAAACAGTGTCAAGTATACATACATGAGGTACGGGGTAAGAGGTCGAAGCCGAAGGAAGGACGGACGTTTGTCTTGTTTTGTTATTATACCTTATTGTCAACCCCCCTGACAAAAATTAATCCTTTGTGGCTGTCCACAATACTTAGACTGTGATATGAAGTAGGGAAAAAGAGGGAGTGTTTGAGGGAGAACGCTTGTTTACTGTAGCAGAAAGCAGGTCATTGGCTAAGAGCCACGTGTAGCCTAATACTGGATAATATAGTTGTAGGGCTGATTGTATGAAAGCTTGTGTGTAACTACTACCCAACGACCGCTTGCTCAGTAAAAGTCTATATGCTATAGTGATCAGCTTAAATTCTTTTTGTATGGAAACTAGATTTATTCAGTGTTTAAATACAGGATATTAATAATAATTATTTGGGATACCGGTGTTTATAATATTTATTTAAGACAAAGGTTAGTAAGGTTTTAACAAGTTTTACTTGTGTCCAAGACAACGGAACTTTTAAAAATTTGTTATAAACAAATTGATTTTTTCTGTATGTGGGACTTGATTTGTTTAGGGTTCTGTTAACAGTTATATATACGTGATATTTACAATATTATTTTTAGACCATAGTGAAAAATTTCAAATGTTTTGTAATACCTTTTTTAAAAGTGGTTATACTCATATTTCTTTTCATATGGAGACTAGATTTGTGTCAATTCTGATAAATGTTATATACGTGATATTTAATAAGGTTTTAAAAAGTTTAAATGTGTAGTAATATCTATAAGAAAGACTACTGAACTTTTAAAAGATTATACATGCAAATCGTTAGTTATGAGGTGATATATTGATATTGGTTAGTAATTGTTAGGTTTTAAAAAGTTTCACATGTGTTATATAAGACAAGTGAACTTTTCAAAAGTTTCGTTTTATATTGAGACTAGATTTGTTTACAATCTTGATAACAGTTATTTGAGATGATTTTGATCTTATTCATTTACGAATACACTGGATGATTTAAACACGTGTTACTTAACCTACAAGGAACTTTTTATAGAGACTAGATTTGTTTAGGGTCCTGATAAGAGGGGCGATATTGATAATATTTATATCATTCAGGATTTTGATAAAGTATGTCAATTTTATTAGACACAACTGACTTGTTGTTGTTTGACGTCTGCTTCCACAGTAGTGAATATCACGTACAATAGTTGTAGTAAATATAAAGAAGACTTTTGTGATCAACTCTTCCGTTCTTTTTGTACCGTAATTTTGATATTGATCGTTATTAGGATGTATTGGTGATAAATCTGAGTTTAGAAAAGTTTTACGACTAGTGTAAAAGTGTGTAGTAGCTATAATAAGGAAGTTATTAACTGTACTGCATGTGTAAGTTCACACTTGAGGCCATAGAGTAAAATTTGAATTTCAAAGAGAAGTGTTACGCAGCAAAGTGTAGCTAAAAAGTAAATATTGATTTACTATTTTAGATCGTGGTTACATCATTCTAGTGTTTTTAGTTCAAACTCACAATTTGTTTTTGACGTTAGTTCAAGGTAGCGTTCTTTAGTATTTACCTGTGGGAATATTTTGATATGATATACTTGATATACAAATGATAAACGTGTGTTAGATATATGATAGTTCGGGCAGAAGTCACAACTTTTTTTGATTGTTGTTATTGATTTAAAGATTTAATGATCATAGTAGAGAAAAGAAATTTGATAATATCAAGTGGTGTTTCGATATAGTAATATGTTTCTTTCCTTATCAGCTATGATTGATTACTAAGAAGTAAGAACGTACTGTATGTGACCTTTATGAAAATTTTAATTGTAATTCAGATCTTGAATGATTTTCAAAAAGTTTGACAGTTCTAAAAATACCAGGTGTATGTAAGTTATAGCGTATAGAAATAGAATTAAATTTGATCGATCTTGTCAGTGATATCAATTCACTGTTGAAAAGGGATGTTAAATATAGTTATAAAAGAAGATCAATCTAGAAAAAAAAATCTAGAGCATGTGATTTGTACACTGTATATGTTATTGTGTCAATAAATGATTTTTAATGTATAAAAATAGTTCTAAGCTTAGATAGAATTGAGTGATTTTGAGATATCTGATACCAAAGAGAAAAAGCTCTAATCATTTGCTGGATCCTATTCTATTGTTCAATAATTATCAGTGTCAAAATTTAGTATTGTTATAGTGTTACTATAGATAGATTATCTCGATTTCATTTCATCCTGGTTTTATTTCATTGGATAAATTTAATATTTGATAAAATCCTTTGTTTCCGATGTTTATGTAGATTTCTAGGTCATTAAGTAGCAAGTTTGTATGTTTGTTTACTTTTCATTACTCCTGTAAGAAGTTGCATTTAATAATTCAGGATGTCTAGATGAGGATTTGTTACAGATTTTCATCTTTTTAATAATCTTTAACATTGACATTAATACAGTGTATATAACACTTAGAATACGTTTGTAGAGTATTAAAGTGGTTTACCTAGAGACTGGATCAAACAAAAAGTAACAAAGGTTGTATTTTATGGAGTTTTTTTTTATAATTTGATAATGCTTTAACAAGGTGATACTGTGTTCACAAAACATTGCGCTTAGATTTTTAAATTGATATAGCTTTTAGAAGTTTAATTTTCACACTATTATACCCCAAATGATGATAAATGGCTTGAATTTGTAAATTGATGTTAAAGTAGACATTGTTGGAGAACCTATCAGTATTTGGTGATTTATCGATCTAATGCAGAAAGTTTCAATATGTCGAAACATGCCTACAAAAAAGTAGCAAATGAAAATTTACCTTAAGTTTTAATGAATGCTTGGAGTTATTTGACGCACGAGAGCCACAGTGACTCGGTGAGTAAGTTGTTAGCTCGCTAACCTGGGGGGTCCCGTATTCGATCCCTTTGTTGACCGTGAAAGTTTGTCAGGATTTTCTGGCGTGGGTTCCCCATTGTCAGTAGTGCAGGACCTCGGGCCTGGCAAGGAACAATGTATAGTTTTTCGGATGATACAAAAAAAAAAAGAGGTCCTGTGTACACTTTGACGTGCAGGTAAAATATCCCTTGACAGTTGAAATTCGATATAAAAGTAGGCCATAGCTCAGCTATCCAGACAAAATTTCCCTCATTAGCCCAGTTGGAGCAGTCGGACGTTAAGTATTCGACTCTCAATCTGCATACAGTATAGTTTATATGCAAGATCCTTCTGGTTTATATTTGATTGTGTGACGTAAAACATTCTTTAATATGTACAAACATGTTACGGCTAACTGGATAATAATAGACCTGTAGACTCTAGTACATGTTTTCTGATCTATTATTCAAGAGAAATGTATATAAGCAAGTACATTACATGCATGGGTTATGACTGACATTTTGATCAAAGTTTAATCTAGAAGTTTGTAACCGAGGGGTTTTAGCCCAGTTATTTATGGTTGAGTTGTTTGTTTATACATTTCTTGTTGTACTATAAATATGGAGAGATTGGTTTGCTGCTTTATTTAATGCTTTGTGGTTAGATACACAATTTCATGGTTGAGTTCTTCTGGGAAAATTTTGATTTAATTAGATCTGTCAACAGGTTTGAGTGAACAGACGGACATGTCACATGGGCTATTAGCAATAAGTAAAACATATCTACTATTGTAGTAGTACGTTCTAACAGGTAGTATTGTAGATCGTTAATCTACCAGTTGTATTGGAAAAAAGTAAAAATATCTTCTTAAGTCCTGGAAGTAATGATTTCAGATTTTGAACTTTGTGTCTGACATTGTCTGTGACAGGTGCCTTATTTCCATTATAAGATTTAGCTAATTATGATAACTAGCATAGTTGTTAAGGTGTTTAATTCCGTGCTGTGTTCCTTTTGGACAGCTAGTTTTGTTCATCGGTCATTAGCTTTAAGTATTAAGTTTATGATTTAGTAAGCAGTATTGTAGAGTGTATCTGACAGTTGTTCATCGGTTCTTATAGAAGTATTTAAGAATCTCTTTTATTCTAATATTTTATGATTTAGTATAGCATTATTATGTTTTTTAGCCCAGTTAGATAGAAAAGATGTTCGTTTGTCATTAACAATAAGTATTTTATATTAGCATATAGCATAGATGTAATTGTAATACAGTTGTATTGAACAGTTGTACATCAGTTATTATATATAAATATTAAAATTGTCATCTTCTGTAGTATTTTATTATTTTGTAGGAAATTATTAGTAGATTCTGTATGCAGTATAACATTGATGTTTAGGGAGAATTTCATCTAAGCTGTACTGTATGTGATAGTTACGCATTGGTCTTTATATAATTATTCAAAGTGTCTTCTTTTGTAGTATTTTATTATTAATTAGTAAATTCTAAGCAGTATGTCATGGATGTTTAGGGAGTATATAATCAACCATATGCTGTTTTGTATGTGACAGTTGTACAATGATCTTCTTGTGTAGTATTTTATGATTTGGTAGTCAAATTCTTAGATATGTTTAGGACTATGAGTAATATATGTAATCAACGTTTCTATACTGTGAGTTGGTCTTTATATAAGTATTCGAATTGTCTTCTTGCCTAGTATTTTATGATTTGGTAGTAAAATTCTAAGATATATTTAGGAGTATGTAATAAACGTTGCTAAACTGGATGTAACAGTTGTAAATTGGTCTTTATATAAGTATTAAAGTTGTCTTCTTGCCTATAGTATTTTATGATTTAATAGTAAAAATCTCGGATATATTTTGGTGTATGATCAACTGTATGTTGTACTGTGTTGGTCTTCTTTAATCTAGGTGTGTATGGGACTCATTGTAAATGGTGAAGTAACAGTGACAACACACGACAGTGCATAATAGATAGCGTCACCTTGTGAATGAGAAGAAACAGGGACATGGCCGCTAGCTGTGTTTACCTGAAAACAAGATCAGTGGATTAGAATAGTGGCCAGGAGTTGTAGTAAAACCCCGAGTGGAAGAAGTCAGACACGGGAGAAGTTCAAACTAAGATACATTTCTCCCCACACGCTGAAACTAAAAGACCATCAATCAAAGGTTAAACGTGTTTTGGTCAGTTGACTGATGAACCAGTGTGGATGTGTGTACTCAGTCGTCAGTGGTGTGTGACTACAGGAATTTACCTCCTAGAAAGATCTGTGTTTCATGTGCATCAGAGGAGAGGATTGATATAATTTTAACAGCTCTATACGGGAGATCTAAACAACGTCAGCATGTTTACCTACAGCAGTTTATATTCTGTCAGTGTAATATGGTGTACTACTATAGTAGCTGGTCGTATCTCTATATAAGATGTAATAATACTCACAATCTGAATTCAATTTTAGTTAGTATTAATAGTGGTTTATGGAGTGATACCACTGTTGAAACATAGTGGCTAGTCATATCTCTGTATAGGATGTAAAACTCACGATTTGAATTAAATCTGAATTAGTATTATAAAGTGGTTTATGGATTGATAACACTGTTAGTATGTAGAACTCTACTGACTTGGAATAAATTTGAATGAGATTTCGTCCTGTATGGCTTGTATGTTAAATTAGTGAAAACAATTTTAACAGAGTCACTGTGAATAAATTTAAATGATTATTCTTTGGTCAGTCCTTTATGGTATATTATAATGAGTTATTGTCAACCATAGTGATGACACGCGGAGGATGTAGAGTTACTGACGTACGTTGAATAAGTTTAAATGACTCGTTAGGTTGTAAAGACACGGTAGCTGTTGTGTTTACATATTAAAGGTGTGCTCATTGAAATAGTGTCACATCACAGTATGGGTAATAAGTCATCATCGCACAGAGACAGTGAGCCTTTACCTGAAGCCAGAGGTAGAAGCTGGTCTTTTAATGGCATGGTATCCAGAGCCAGAAGAGCTAGTCGCAGTCCCTTACGTCCGAGAGCTTCGTCTTTATCGGATACAACCAAAAACAAAAAATCTGCAACAGCGACTGTCAAGTCGAACATTCCAGCCACAATCAGTGCAGTGGATAGTCCAGGTGAGAAGAATTCTTCTAGTACACTACCAGCGACAAATGTTCGTAACTCGTTGGGCAGACAAGCTGAACTGATACGCGAGACAATAAATAGGCGGAGCTGTGAAATAAAAGGAGTGAGTCCTCGTAATAGTATGACTAGTAATAATGCCGAACACCGTTTGTCAGGTAACTTTGACAAGCGTCTATCGGGTAACTTTGATAAAAGGCTTTCGGGCAATTTTGACAGCAGTGGCTTAACTAATAATGCAAACTCGTGTTTGGTTAAAACCGAGGGTAATTTGAGTAGTAAGTTTAACAAATCAAGTGCAACTAAAGAAGAGATTGTGTCAGATCCTGGACGTACTACAGATTCAGGATATAACACAGCCTCTCGCAGACCACCTCTAGCTGAGATCGAGGATTTTGATGATGCCTCGGCAGCAGAATTAAGAAAAATTTCTCAGAGTTTATACAGTGATAAATTACTGGATTTGTGTAATCGCCGAGGAGTTGCTAGTCTAAATCGTGATCTGTCATTGTCACAAGGAGATATGTTATCCAGCATGCCCAGTCCATTGTTGAAAAAAGTTAGAAATAAATCCACGTCTCACAATAGTCTATCGTCACCCTACCACAGTGCAGACAAGTTAGATAAAAAACCATCATCACATGAAAATTTAGATTCTCTGAAGCGGAGAATGAAATCGAATTCCGGAGAAGACGATGACATGTTTAACGTGGAGTATAGTGGTAGACCCCGAACAAATTCGGCAACTGTTGTGGAACTTAGTGCTAGAAATCGTAAAAACATCTCAATGGGCTTGACAAGCGCTAAATTACGTCAAGTTTATCAGATCCCTACATCTTCTGAAGTTTCATCTCTGCCAAATTCTCAGACTAATTCTCCAGTAAAACCAGAAACGGCACATGCTCAAAAGGTTTTAGTTTCCCGAGCTTTGAAAACCGATGGTACTAGTCCAATGGAGAAAGAAACGAATAACAATTCTTTTAAACATCTCGCCAATAAGGAGACGAGTCCCAGTAAAATATACGGTCCTGGTGGAGCTGTTCCTATATCCAAATCTCCCATGTATTCTGTCCGACCCCTGTGTCATTTTAAACCCCTGCCTGAAATCCACGAACATGGAATGCTTAGTTCTAGTGTGCCTGTAGAATCTGGATATTTGCCACCGTTTAATGATTATAGTCCTGGTAAATTAACACAGCATAGTTTTGATGATAATTTTCTACAGCGCAGGAGTAATAGTATAACAGACATGGCACCGAGAATGAGGAAAAGTGTGCCAAGTCAGTGTAGTCATTGTACTCTACCAGAACTTGAAGAGAATCTTCGGCACCGTAGTCAAAGTGTCTTGTCTCTTCGTAGTGCATCGGGACAACCGATTGGTCAGTTTCATACTGGAAATTTATATAAACAAGTGTCCGGAGCAGAACGATCTTGGAATTATAGTGTGACTAGTTTAGCTGGAGATCCTTATTTTGGCTCGGCCTGTCGACAGCTTGATTTTAGAGGTAAGAAAAATTACAATTTTATATTTGTTGGTGTTATTTTGACGCCCTATATCTTGTAAACATGTTATTCCATAAAAACAAAATCTACAAAGTAACAACATTCATAAAACCTGTATTACATGTCAAAAGCATATTTAATACTTTATATGTGTTTAGACATTTATGACTCTCAGATTATAAATGACGACTTTTGCATCAGCGACAGAAATAAATCTGCGTGGGTATTAAGCTTTGAGGTCACAAGATCTTATAAATATCAAGATTATATTTGTGGATTGAGGTAGGGTAGCAAAAGTTTGAGTATATTGCAGGGGGCCACCTAGCTTGTATCCCTTTGGTATGATATATAGGGAATTCACTATAGCGTGGGTTGTATGAGTAGATCCCGATAACAGATATATAGTGATTCAAGGTATAATATATAAGGGACTTGGTATAGACCCCGAATGTAAAAACCTAAGGTATAATATTTTTCTATCCTCAATCACATGTAAACATAACGAAACAGTATATACATTAAAGTTTAATGGGCATTTATACCTTTGTTCAAAATGTCAAACATATTGCAACTTAATAAAGAAAACCTGTGCTCATTCTGCTGTAAATCAGCAAAGGGCATATTTAGAATCTTGTCAAAAGTAATAAACTGCTGGATTTCAACTTGATGATAATTTGTGAACAGTTCATTTTAATATTAGCACAGAAATATTGATGATTTTGTATTTAACACAATTTGTGTTAATATGTTCAATTACTAAATGCCAATCAAAGAAGATTTTGTATTTGTTAACACAAAAAGATTGATAATTTTGTATTTGTTAGCACAAAAATATTGATAGTTTTGTTCTAATATCAACACAGAAATACTGATAATTTTGTTCTAATATCAGCACAGAAAGATTGAAGATTTTAAATTTTAACACAGAAATATTGACATTGTTTATTTATCCGAACTATGATAGAGAAACAATAAAACCCATTGTTAAAAATAACAAACATGTCAATTGCTGGATTTCAACATGGCGATGCTTTTAATCATTTTGTTGTGATATCAACAGAGAAATATTGATGATGATTTTGTTTATTTATACATACATAGAAACAATCAAACCATCTGATGTATACAGTTTAATATAGACGGACAGGTCGATTATAGAAACAATCAAACCATCTGATGTATACAGTTTAATACAGACGGACAGGTCGATTATAGTTCTAATGTCAATCACCTGTTATAGCTTCTCACATTTCTATAGTAATTATTGATAATTAACGACCTTCACTCATACCTCAATAATTAAATACATTATTACTTCATTAATTCCAGACATATTTGTATATTAGATAGATCAGATATCGTAAATAATTATAACAGGGTCAGGGAGCTCAGTTTGTATAGGCTTAACCGCTACTTCCCGAATTTAAATTGTTATACGTACTTCGTGGCACACCACTTTCAGGGTTCCATTGAGGCGATCGATACTTTCCAATCTTTGAACCTTTATGGGGCCTATAGAGGGAGTATGGGCACAGTCCAATTTTTTTTTGTGGCGAGAGTTTTGTAGCCTTCTCTTAACTTAATTGGGGTTTAAAGGTTCAGCCGCTTTCCCCAAAGTACAAAGTTATTCATTATTTTGGGATTCAAAACTGATTTTCACCAACACAGAGAGAGAGAGAGAGTTTAACCTTAACTCACACAAACTAAGTCATTTGGCGACTAACATGATTCCATTTTATTTCAATAATTCGCTTGCATGTAAGCATGACATAGAGATCTTTATTAGCAGTCGGTAGAACCAGAGAAAACCCACAAGGTTAGACAGGTGACCCTACTCCTTGTCAAGTACAGTTGGGGAATCAAAACCACTCGCTTGACTCAATGACGGACCTTAGGGTTTCATGCGCACGAGTTTAACCGCTTGACCACCCCCCCACCAACAACACACAGAGAATATTCATTACAAGTGAATTACACACATTGATAAACTTTCTACTGTTGAAATATTTGTTCTAAAGGGTTAAGAGAATTACTGGCAATCGTACATAAGATTGACAGGTTTAGGTACCACACCTGTCTGTAGATGTAGATTGTAGTTCTGTCAAGTTATTTTCTAGTAGATGTTTATAGTGATGAAGATGGAGATGAAAGATGCTATCTATTAAACACATTTCACCTTTACTAATTATAATGTCAGCTTTTATATGATGGCTTAATAAACACTCCATACAACAAAACAATAAACACTCCCTACAACAAAACATTGCTGAGTTTAGAAACTGGGGTTTATAGTGTTACATTTCTGCACTTAAAGTTTGCTATTTGAGAAATTTTTACTGGACAGCGATGTTCCAGCCCACTCTTCTTCATATCTCCAAAACATTATTCATGTTCCCACTTGTCAGTGATGCAGGACAAGGACCGCTGTCTATTCATTTGGATGGGACAAAAAACTGAGGTCTCATGTACACATTGGCGTGCACGTAAAAGTTCCCTTAACAGTTGGAATTCGATATAATAGTAGGCCGTAGTGCTCTGCCTGGGCAAAATTTCCCTCATAGCACACTGTATGGCATATGCCTGTCTTCATTAGCCCAGTTCAGAGTAGGACATTAAACTCCATTTCATTTCATTTAAGAATATCTAGATTCTATATTATGAGAATTCTCTAGATTTTTGAATGAGTCGTGATGCTTTAAGAGTATCTAGATTCTGTAGCATGAGAATTCTCTAGATTTTTCTGTGATTCTGTGGTTTAGTAAGTCTGGTGATTATTGAGTAATAGGTTACTGTTACAAACTTCCTATTTCCTGTAACTTTCTGTTCCGCGTCGTCAAAGATCTTGACATTTATACAAATCTTACAACCTTTACAGATCTACCATGATTCCTGTTTTGTTTTCCCCTTACAGGGAGTAATCATTGTAAATGTTACATTGGTCATTTCCTTCTTAATCCTGTTATGAAATCTTTAATCCTGTTTCTGTGTGGCCAAAAATATCTAAAAACCAGGACATGTCTGTACTTAATTAACAGTTTAAATTAGATCATACAGGAAAAC
Source organism: Patella vulgata (assembly GCF_932274485.2). NCBI lineage: Eukaryota > Metazoa > Mollusca > Gastropoda > Patellidae > Patella > Patella vulgata. The sequence continues at coordinate 12,893,634 of NC_065883.2, forward strand.
TGCATAACAGAACACAAAAATAATAAGGTTCTATTACATAACATTACAGTACAAATATGCAGTGTGGGGTGCATAGGGTTAATAATTAAGTCAAGTATTGAATTTTTTAAAACTGTGTCACATTTTTTCAATATTTTTGCTTTTAAAGTCCCAACAAATTGAATCATTCTAGTATTTTGGGGGTTAAAAACTCTCTCCCTCTCCCTAACGACCCCTATTCATAACTTTTCTGTCCCTGGATTATAGATCACCTCTGTTGACAAAAAAAAATCTTATGAATACTGTGACATACATTTCTACAATCACAACACTGAGAAAATATTTATGACATTAAATAACTTTGTGACTTTTATGTTTTATTAATAATAAAAATTATTGAAATGAAAGAATATTATTTATTATGGCTATTAGCAGGATAAAGGTAGTACCACACCCACGTATGTCACTGTCTTTATCTCTACCCCACTAAATACCAGACCTTCCATCTGTATATCGTATTAAAAACACTTAACTACCATAAAACTCTAATAAAATACCTTTATTGTCTACTAAAGTAGGTAAAAATAAACATCAGCTATTTAAAACTGATCTAGATCTGGGTTGATCTATTGAATAATTCAGATTTTTATGTTAACATATGCTGACTGTGTGGTTAAGCTAATATCTGACCTTTTCAATTAAAGAAACACACAGTATTATAAAGACATTAAAGTCTTTGATTTTATAAATAGTTTTCATATTAAAGTCGGGGGTTGGATGGCTGAATGGTTAGCGTGTGCACGTTGTATCATAAAGTCTGTCATTGAGTCAGCTGGCGTGGTTTTGAATCCCCGGTTGTACGTGACAAGGAGTAGGGTCGCCTGTCCAACCTCGTGGGTTTTTTCCGGGTCCTCCGGTTTCCTCCCACTGCTAAAGACCCCTTCGCGCAGGTGAATTATTGAAATAAAATTAAACCATATGTTAGTCCCGAATGACTTAGTTTGTGTCGAGTGGATGTTAAACTCCATTTCTCTCTCTCTATCTCATATTAAAGTACAGGGGGGTTGGGTGGCCGAATGGTTAATGTGTGCATTTGGATCAGAAGGTCTGTCATTGAGTCAAGTGGCGTGGCTTTCAATTCCCTGCTTGTTTTCTCCAGGCCTTCCATTTTTCTTTCACTGCTAAAGACCCCAACACCCAAGCGAATTATTGAAATAAAATTGAACCCCCATTTCCCTCTCTCTCTCATATTGAGTACAACAAAATTTGATAGAGAAAGATCTTCTTGTTGAGACACAATTAATATGAAGTGATATTAGAAGTTCTGGAAAGAGTAATCACAGCACACCGAAAATTCCAAATTAAAATATTGAACCAATCGGAAATGACCGCCAGATTTGCTTAAAGGGGGATTCATACCCATTTAAGGAATTTCATTCTTCGACAAAATAATTGCGAAAATCACCACTATAAGTTAAGGAAAAATACATAGAATAGAATTTGGGGACTTACAGGCAACCCTTACATGATTGGAATAATGTTTTCTAAGAGTCTTTCATCCCAAAAATTTGTGAGTGCCAAACAATAATGAAAAGTCACCTTTTCACTTACAGGTGCTCTCAACCCACTTGAGAAATTAATGTCTTCAGATATTTTGTTAAGTATAAGTGATACTCAACTTTGACATATAAAATTTGTAGACTTTAAAGTGCTTTAACAATTTTAAATTCTTTATACTAACAGCAGAATTTAAATTTTTGACACAAAGAGCTGCTGTTTTAAATTTAATCCACCATGTTGTGATACTAAAGAAAACTAAGTATAAATTTTTGTTTGTTTAGTCTGAGGGTTGTTTAGATTAATCTATGGTTCATAAGATTTAGAGAATGTTACAGAAATAGATCTTGGTATTATTATTATTCAATCTACCAAAATATCTCAAAGGGCACCTTCAGTGTCTGTGATGATTTAGGTTCCAAAAGAACTAACTGCATGAACTGTGTGCCTCGGTATTCAAGAGGTTAGGTTATTGGAATTGAATAGGGTTTAAAGTTATTGGAATTGAATAGGGTTTAAAGTTATTGGAATTGAATAGGGTTTAAAGTCTTGTCATAACAATACTTAGGCCATTCAGAGACTAACATATGGCTTTTGTTTTTCTATGCTTAAAGATGCATTATTCAAGAGCTATTGTAGGTTTTATTTTCGCTTCAAATGTTATATGAATTATTATTGAGACATTTATTCATATGACATAATCAACTCTCTAGATCGTTGGATGTCAGAGATTTAAACCGATTGAAATGCGATCGCCATTTAATGATTTAATTTAAAAATGAAGAAGCAAGACAGAGTCTCGATTAACAAGTGACTTTTCAACGGTCATAAACTATGTTTGCCACATCTTGTCAAAACTTCAAATAGTGATAACTTGTCTCAGAATAGATTTTCAGTATATTAATTTTAAATTATCTAGTTTGGAACTATTACAACAAGAACGGTCAGCTCTTTATTTAAATCTTACATAATGCATCTTGAAGTGTGCAAAACAAAGAGGAGTATTTTGCCTTTACAGCAGCATTTTTGCCTAATCCAATTCCAACCACCAGGGGATCGTTAAAGAGCACTGGCATCTGAATATAAGATGGGAATTTCCAAGTTGAAATACCAGCCAGGTTCCGAATTGTTAGATGTAATGTCTATGGTAATGACAAGTAACGTGAGTTCAGCCCTTTGGGTTGTAATAAACAAATTGATAGTGAATGTAAAAGGTCACTTGGAAATTGAAAAATAATTCTTCAGACCATTCTCCTCCCACCTAAGATAGCACACATAAACAACGATGATCATAATGACTGGAGTATAACTCCTTTCCACCTACAGATAAAAAATGATTAAGTTTCAAAATTACTTCAAGTGGTATTAGGTAAGATTAGATAAAGAGCTGACAGTTCTGGTTATAATAGTTAAAAAATCGATAATGAAAAGAGAATATGCTGATAATTTCAGTCAAATTACTTCACTCTGAGCCTTGATATTAGCTATTGAATTTTAGGCTAGCCTTGATTGCCATTATTACTGTTGTTACAATAATAAAAAAAAGTCTTGATTATCCATTTTATCGATTAACCGCATACACCACAAAACATATTTAAATCTACTAAATATATCGCAAGCATCCGATAGCTTCGAGAGATTATTATGGTCTGGATAAGTTAATTAAAGATTCATTATGGGAGATTCGGTAACAAGTTGGCAGTTCTCACTATAATAGTTAAAAACTAGATAATGTAAAGGTAATTTGCTGAAAATTTCATTCAAATTGATCCACTGTGAACCGAGAACTAAGCGACTGAAATTTCCCCCTAGCCTCGGTCATCATTACTAAAGTCAGTACAATAAAGTATTTAAGTATTGTGATGACTAAATGTTAAACTCCAATCCTTTCTTTATCATATAGGGGCTGCGCTAGTCTATAAACTTAACCCAATCTGTTACGATAGGTGCAATGAGATCTATTTGATTTTGGCAGGTACATGTAAGTGTCAAACAATCAAACTTTGTCTTATAAATAAAGACCTTGAACTTTCTAGTTTTGTAAATTATAGTCTCTCGATGAGGTGTTGGAGAGATAATTTGAACAACTGACTCCGTGAGGTTTATTTTAATCTTGACACAACCTCACACATTTTTCCTTCCACAAACCCAGTGTTTATATTGTTACATAACACGAGTCGGTTCTGTTTAAATACCGGCCTCGGATCTCCATCCTATTTACCTTACTTTTTGTTGGTTTTATCCAACATTTTTTAAAGTTACCAAAATTCTGACAAAATCAATTTGAAAGCCCAGATGCTGTGTTGGGATATTGAACAAGGTCAAGGAAAACGCGATATAATATAGGTAGGATTGGTGCAAAAACCACCTTTGTAACTTTTTTTCTTTGCGACTGATCTTTTGATGTTAAGTCTTGATACAAAATATCAAAGTGCTTTTTTGAATGAAGGAATAAAAACTTATAAAGTACTTGAAAAATGTGAAGTAATGTTTCGAAAGAGTCTAATTTAAAGTCTCATACACATACTTTTCGTGTAGTTATTTGGTATTTTTCAAGAAGTTTTTATTAGTTTTAATGAATGCATTTTATGTGTTCTTATAGTTGTCATACATTGTCTGTTGATAGTTTTTGAGACGTGGTGTAACGTGGAAATGAAATAAATAGAGTATGCTTTTAGGGAAATTTTGCCCTGAAAGTGGCGCTAAAGCCTACTCTTGTTTTGAATTCCAAGTGTATAAAAGGGTTCTTTTACCAGCACGCCAATGTGTACACCGTACCTCTGTTTTTCATCACATCCAAACGACTATACGTTGTCTTTGTCAGTCCCCTACATCCAGCACCAATGACGGGATGGAAACCACACCGAAAAATCCAAAGGAATTTTCGAGACCTCCTGGTTAGCTAGGCAATGTCATGTAGAGCTGTCTATCTACCCTAATGTTTCCAGTTTTAAGATTAAAGGGATTTTTAAACAAGATTGAATTTCACCCCCAAATTCCTGAATGTTTTCATCCAGTTATATTTCTATCAGAGTTATTGACCTTATTTAAACAAGTTGATGGTTTAATCTGTTAGTTGTGGATCTGTTTTCATTCAGTAGAATAAGTATCACAATGTCTTCATTATAACTACTGAGTTGGATGATGCCAGACAGATTTACTCAGCTGTTACAGATAACATAAAACATTAAAAAAAGGGGAAGAAAATATTTTGTAACTGGTCTATTTTTATCATAACCCAATTTCTCGATAATCTATTCTTTAAGGCTACTTAAATGCTACCAACGCCAACCCTATTAATTTAAGACTTATATTTTGATTTCTGGGGGAGGGAGGTTGAATGGTTTCGATTCCCAGGTACTCCGTGACAAGGAATAGGGTCGCCTGTCCAACCTTGTTGGTTTTCTTCGGATCCTCTGGTTTCCTCCCACTTCTTAAGACCATTATGCGCAAGCGAATTATTGAAATAAAATTGAACAATATGTTGGTCCCAAAATCACCTAGTTTGTGTCGAGTGGACGTTAAACCCCATCTCTCTCTCTCTCTCTTATTCTCTCTCTCTCGATTTCTGTATTAGAAATGGGCATTTTGTGCACTGGATCTCAGTTTTTATATTATCTAAAAGACTATTAGAACTGACCTTGAAATCATCATGGCCATGCCGAAAAAAATTTAGAAACATGTTAAAGATCCCTTGACAGTTGGAAATTACAATAAGAGTAAGCTGTAACATGCGTTTGGGGCAAAATTTCCCTCATAGCACATTGTATGGCGTATGCCCGTCTTCATTAGCCCAGTTTAGGAGCAGAACAGTAGGACGTTAAACCCCATTTCATTTCATTTCACAGCCAAAAGCATCTCACATGTTCAAAAGAGCCTGGTGTCATCAATAATCTCCGTGAATGGCATCCTGTGAATTTAAACTTATCAAGTGAGTACAAAAGAAACATTTGTGTGGAAACATAAGCAGACAATTCAAATGACTCTCATTTAAAAACAGTTGAATCAACTTTCAGATAACTTATGTGCAAATGTTTTTATTATATTATCTACCGTTTATTCTAGCGTAAATGCACTGTATGTACAATATATAAAAAAAGACAATGACTCTCGTTTAAAAACAGTTGAACCACCTTTTAGATAACTTATGTGCACATGTTTTTAGTAAATTATCTACCGTTTATTGTAGCGTATATGCACTGTATCTAAAAATAATGTAAAAAAACAAATAAAGAATGTATTGTTCGTTAAAGACGGCCAACCTCTAAAACAAAGATGATCTTTGTCTTCAAAGTATCAAAAAAAAAATGGATGGTAATTGTAAGTAAGATTGGTGTCTAATGTTTACAGGTGTTTGCTGTGTGGGGGGGCTGGGGTGACTCATTCGTTATTATAACTAGGTGGTTCGCTCTGTCGCACATCTTAATTAGTTTCTCTTTCAAGTGTAATTTTACATCCCAACATCCCAGATCAAGCAAGGTGTGAAAACTTGATTCTGATGTCAGACTAACCTTGTCTTGGTATGTTTGTTGAACAGCCCTTAAAAGTAGGAATTTTAAGAAGAGTAGTTGCCAAAGCTGCTGTCAGGGCAAAATTCACCTTCTTGGCATTTCAAACTTGTCTGTGTAGTAAATATAAAAATAACCAGATGTTAGTCCCATAAATATCAACTTATTTTTGTGACAAGATTTTTAACTCCATCCCTATTGTTTGTTTAGTATCTTTCCAAATATTTAAATATCTTAATTAATTATTTTTCACCTGTAATTTTTGAAACTTGATGGACACATCTTAATTAATTATTTTTCACCTGTAATTTTGCAAACTTGATGGACACATCCCTATTAGTTATTTTTCACCTGTAATTTTGCAGCTTGGGTGAACGAAAGGTATGAAAACTTGGTTCCAATGTCAGATTAACCTTGTCTTGTATGCTACATCGTGTATGTTTAATATTAACGCTATGTTTATCATTAGCAATAACTTGTCGGCAATATCTAACATACCTGTCTGTAAATATTGGACCAGAATTGAACAAATATTCGTTAATAAAGTATTGATATCTGTGTAGTTACGTGTTGATGACAAACTTGTGTTACATGAGAGAGTAGGATGGGAACACATGTTGAGAGAGATTGATGTAAACTAGTTAGTAAGTTACGATGTTAGGTAAAATTTGACCTTTAAGAGAGAGTAGTATGGGTACACAACGCCTTGTCTATTTCTTTCTTTACCTGTAATTATGTGTAGGTGTTGTAAATACCACAGGTTCTATATCTGTTAGATATTCTACCTGGATGATCTTAAAGTGACTTTAAAGATACATTATGGGAGATTCGGTAACGAGTTGGCAGTTCTCACTATAATAGTTAAAAACTAGATAATGTAAAGGCAATTTGGTGAAAATTTCATTCAAATTGATCACTATGAACCGAGAACTAAGCGACTGAAATTCCCATAAGCCTCAGTCATCATTACAAAAGTCAGTACGATAAACAGCATAGTCTCGATTATCCATTTAATCGTTTAATTGAGAAGGAAAGTTATGCAGTAAATCGGTTTACAATCCACTAAAGATCGCAGGCTAGCGCTGCCATCTAGAGTTGAGTATGGCCTGGATAGGTTAATTAATGTCTAATTAATAATTTAGATAACATTTCAGGCCTAAAGAAAGACCTGAAATAGGCAGATTTAGCTCTTGCATAATGTATGTTTAATAAGAGGAGAAGACTAGTAGAGAAATAAAATGGGGTTTAACATCCGGGCTAATGAAGACAGGCAGTGTGCTATGAAATAAATTTTGCCGAGACTGGGGCGCTACGGCAAAGGCTACTCTTATATTGATTTCCAACTGTCAAAGGTTCTTTATTGTGCACGCCAAAATGTACACAGGTCCTTGTTTTTTTGTCCCATCCGAAAAACTTGGACCAATAGAGTCTTGGCGTTGACAATTGCTGTCATGAGATGCAATGTGTTACTTGGAATGATCCAGTGTGAAACTTGTGCCATACTAAACACAAACACCATATTGCTGAGCTTGAATAAAATTTGTCTCTCCAAATGACATTCTTCTGTTGACCTTACTTTTCTAATAGTAAAAAGCCTTTTGATCTTCAGTACTTGATGAATATCTGAAAATAATTGGATAATATGCCAAACACCTTTTAAAGCTTTCATGTTCTGTTACGTTACATTAACTGTGTAGGAAGCTGCTGCACATGACAGTATTACAGTCAGATTTTCAGATACTTCCTTTGAACAAGGTAGCTGTAGCAATCTGAAAGCTTGACTTTTTTTTTTCTTTCACAGCCTTTTAGCTTTAACAAGTTTGAGTCCGATAAGGATATCCATTTTCAAATGTTAGTTTGTTTTTTTATCTTAAAAATCAATTTTATGTTGTGCATTAAATGAATTGATTAGGATCTGAAGCATGTCACCATATTGGATTTTCAGCCGACTTGGGGCATTAGTGTGTATAGAAATTATGTTTAATTTCTTTGTGATTGACTGAACATAGAACGGTAATTCCCCTGGTTAAACTGCTTATAACTCAATGTCTATTACCATATAAAATGGAATAAACAAAAATAATATATTAGACGTATATTTTATATATGTATTTAATTGTTAATGGACATTTTTTTTATATACCAAAAAACAGAAGGTTTTTTTTAATGATGATACTATTTATAACATTAAAAAAATATCAAAAAATTCACCATAAAAATTTAAACCAACCTTAATAGGTAGAAAGTATCTTTCCAAATATTTAAGTTGCAGTAACTTGATGGACACCATAAAAATTTAAACCAACCTTAATAGTAATAGGTAGAAAGTTCATTAATTGACTATTCATGAAGCTAAAGAAAAAATCACTGAGCACCTAACAACCCTTTTACATGTAAGTACATTCTTTGCATACAAAACTTGACAATAGAACATTTTGTTAATGGATGTTAGTAAAAACAAAACAAGATTGTCTGGAATTTATGTAGATATTGTAGAATGGAGGCTTCCACCCATTCAATCAAATGGGAGTGCTTTGAAATATCCCTTAACAAAACAATAATACTATTCGCAGTTAGTTCGTAAATATTTTAAAATCTATCAATTCTACTGCAATCTGATTAAAATACAGATCTATATTTCGTTTCTTTTTTTTATATACTTTCAAGGGCTCACACTACATGAAGCTCTGACTAGTTGTACTGGGAGATCGCGTTTGAGGTCATACAAGTGGCTTTTGACCCTATGATGTCAGATATTTGATTATCAAATCAGTATTGATGTTTCTAGTGGATTACCCACAGTTCTGTGCACCTCATGCCAAAAGCTCGCCGTAAGAGACCGTTTCATTGGCTAATCCCTCACATCATCCAGAACACGTCAATGAAAACAACTCTTCCAGATCCTAGTGTAGTAAAGACAAGTAAAACAAAATTTTGAACTATAACAAACGAAACGAAATAGGAACTGTGTTTTAATCAGAATGATTGTACTGCTAACTAAACAGTCAAATAGGATTGTGTGAAGTCTCAATCTGCTTTTGAAATAACATTAAATACAGGCTCTATTTAAAAATATTCTTACTGTAGTTTGTAAATATTTGTCCCCCACCTTTCGAAGAAGGTAGGGGACTATTAAAATGGGTTCGTCTGTCTGTCTGTCCGTCACACTTTTTGGGACACACTAACTCTCCTTCTAATTGATTTAAATATATTTATTCTAAATAAAAGCACCATAGACAATTGAGATAATGTACAGGTCTACAAGAAAGGTTTGCATTATCATTTAAATTAAAGGGGCATTATGGAAGATCATATACATGTAAAGAGCTGGCAGTTCTCATTATAATAGTTAAAAACTAGATAATGTAAAGGGAATATTCTGAAAATTTCAGTCAAATTGCTCCACTCTGAACCGAGATATTAGTGATTGAATTTTATGTCTAGCCTCGATCTTCATTACTAAAATCAGTATGATAAAAAACATAGTCTCGGTTATCCATTTTTTGATTTAATCATGAATGAGCGTTGAGCAGCAAATCAGATTCAAATCCAGTGAAAACTGACACATAAGATGGCGTGGAGAGTTGATTAAGGTCTTATTTATAGTTTAGATAACATTTCAGGTCTAAAAAAAGACCTGCAATAGGCAGGTTTAGCTATTGCATAATGTATGTTTAACTAGTTTTATTGATTAAAATATACCCGTTTTATAATGTTCGTATGTTGTCAGGACATGTAATAGACTTAAATAGTTCAAATAGTTTCATTCTTATATCATCAAATACATTGTTTACATATAAAAATAAACTTCACAGAGATTATATCGATATTCAGAAGTATTATATGCATAGGTATTGTGTCAAATGAATCATAAAATCCTTAGTGACTAATGCGACAGGCCTGTTCTTAAAAGGAATATTCTCAAACTTTTCAATCTATAATCGTAGTGGGGCTGATCTAGAGGGCGAGGGGTATTGGTGGCCATGTGGTGTAACATGTGCTTCAGATTGTGGTTTCAAGGCTTGTATGTGACAAGGAATGGGGTCGCCTGCATAACCCCTGCTTTTTCTTCTGCTAGCTCATCCATGTTAGTCCTGAAATGACCTAGTTTCTTTTGTTTGAAAGTTTTTAAGCCTCCACTCACTCTCTCTCTCTCTCTTTCTGTCTGTCTACCTATCTAACTCTGCACAAGATCAAAATATTGAATTAAAATCGAATCACCCAATACAAGAATGTCAAATTGACAAATACACTCGGGCGTGGGAAAATCACATTCTTTAAAAAGAATGTTAATATCCTTGCCATGCTTTTATTATTAGCGATAAAATCATACCATCTTTTTTTAATGTAAATATGTACAAAAAATTATAGTACTTAATTTGATTGAATATTTTTTTTAAGGTTTTTAACCCAAGTTTCTTTAATAGTTAATTTGATTGAGTACCATTCAATACCAAGATTTTGAAGCATTGTGGACAGATTTTTAAAAAAACATATATAGTAACTAAAATTGATTGTACTTGTTTTTTAATATTTTGAAGGCAAACATAAAAAAAATTAATATGAAGTGTTATTTAGTGAGACTTGTATTGACTATATGATAAAAGAGACCAGGGGTTTATTGACAATGTCGATCTTAAAGAAAATAAAATATTATGTTTGAAGCGTGTATACGTAGTGTGGATGATATTTACAGTGTATGTTATTAATACGGAGATACAAGACCTATAGAAGTAGATCAGTCAATATTGTAATAATCAACTACCATGGTATATTAGAAGCATTCAGTTATATGAAATGAAATGATGGGAATTTTGCCCTATGACATACTCTTATATCGAATTCCAGCTGCCAAGGGATCTTTTACGTGTACACCAATGTATACACAGATCCTTGTGTTTTCGTAACCATCCGAAGGACTAGACAGCTGACCTTGACAAGACCTGTCCTGCACCACTCACAATAGGTAACCATGCCGGAAATATCCCAATGAACTTTCTCGGTCAATGCAGTGATCGAACATGCAACCTTCAGGCCAGCGAGATAGAGTCTTACCCACTTAACCACGGTGGCTCTCCTCATTCAGTTATAAGAACAGTTGTTGCTTGGATGAGATGAACAACCAAGGTCCTGTGTACACATTGGTGTGTAACTGTGCATGTAACAGAATCATTGAGAGGTTGGAATTCGAAATAAAGAGTATGGTATACTGTAGCACATTGTATGGCACAAGCCCATCTTTAAAAGCCCAGTTGGTGCAGAAATCTAGGACATTAAACAATATTTCATATATATAAGAACTGTGGTTTGTAATTGTGGGTAAGACGCTGGCTCGCTAGCCTGGAGGTCGGGTGTTCGATCCCTGCATTGGCCGAGAAAGTTCATCCAGATTTTCCGGCATGGTTTCCCCTTGTCAGTGATGCAGGACGGAGGACCTGACAAGGACAGCTGTCTAGTCGTTCGGATGGGACGAAAAACTGAGGTCCTGTGTACACATTGGCGTGCACGTAAAAGATCCCTTGGCAGTTGGAATTCGATATAAGAGTAGACCGCAGCACTGCTGCCCGGGCAAAATTTCCCTCATAGCACACTGTATGGCGTATGCCCGTCTTCATTAGCCCAGTTTAGGAGCAGAAGAGTAGGACGTTAAATCCCATTTCATTTCATTTCATTTGTAATTTTAAAATGAGGTAAAATATTGGTCTAAAATAAATGTAATTTTAGAATATTGTCCAGAAATCATTTTATACCTTTGCAGAAAACATGGACCCTTTTCTCCAGAAGGCTTGTGTACGTACACATTGTGCTTGATATTTGGGCTAGGTGCGGACCCAATGTATTATAAAAACTTATTCAAATCAATGAAATAAAACTGATTTTATTTGCAATATAAATTTCACTTACAAATTGAATGATGACATTTTTATTGAAAAGTATTTAATAATTTTATTATAAACAAGAATGTTGGGTGTGTATTTCCGTGGCTTTGTATATTAACTGTCCATCAGGTATCTCGACAAGGTGTGACTTTATGTACCAAAGACACGAGGAGGACCATAACACTGTTTCACAATATATATTTATAGTAACTCATGTACATCCTTTCCACCGTTATCTATCATTGATGAGATTCAAAAAGACAACCTGTGCCTTTTGGGAAGTTACCGGATGTCAAAGATGTGTCACATCATCTTTCTTTGTAATTTATTTAAACTTTTGACAGCTTTTTATTTTTTTATTGTATTTTGTGAATCATAAAAAAAAATATTAAACAGGACATAAAAAATGAAAAGCAAAATTTCAAAACGAAGTTGAACAGCCCTTTTTGTAATTTGTGAATTATAGGTACAAAAAATATATGGATAAATTATTAAAAAGATGCTCAGTGAACGACTGGGAATAAAACTCCACACAATTAGAGAGAGATAGAGAGAAAGAAATGGGGTTTAAAGTCCACTCAACACAAACTAGGTCATTTCGGGACTAACATATTGTTCAATTTTATTTCAATAAATCGCTTGCGTGTAGGGGTCTTTAGCAGTGGGAGGAAGCTGGAGGACCCGGAGAAAACCCACGAGGTTGGACAGGCGACCCTATTCCTTGTCACATACAACTGGGGAATTGAAACCACACCAGTTGACTCAATGAAAGACCTTATGATACAGCACACAAGTGCTGACCATTCGGCCATCCAACCCCGCCACACAATTATATGGAATACGATGCTTCATGAAGATTTGAGAAAACTTGTTGAATTGAATAGTCTCTAGAAAAAAATATCCAAAAAACTTGTATTCTGAACAATGTTATATTTTGAATATAAGTTTATTACTATTGAAAAAATCAATTTTCAAGTTTCAACAAGTACAACTGAATTTGTAAGATAAATGATTTCAAATATTTTTAAGCGTTATTTCAAATTTGAAAAGCAATAATTAAACCTAATAATAGTATTTGATTCAGATTTACACAGTAACGGATCTCAGCCTCTGGGTATTAACCTCATCAAAACAGCAAAATATAAAATTACAAACGAATAACAAATTTTAAGAAAAAGTAGACTTTCAATTTGTTAAATGTCATCATATTTAAATTTTAAATTCCTCCAATTAAACGTAATTGTATTTTATTTAAATCAATACAGTATAGATAATTGTATATCCTCCAGATATTCATGGTACAATATCTCAAATATTCCACATGAAAAAGAAATCTTTCAATTTGTTAAATATCATCAAATTCAAATTTTAAATTCCTCCAATTAAACGTAATTCTATTTTATTTAAATCTATACAGTATAGATTATATCCTCCAGATATTAACAGCACAAAATCTCAAATATTCCACATGTATCAGTTTATTTATTTGACCTGGAATTTGAATAATTGAATTAAAAAAAGATCCGTTATTTTTACAAGAATGTCTAGAGGGGATGTATATGTATTGAGTAGCGTATGATTATTATCATTTCTGTCCTCGGGGAGACGAATAACGCGCGATATGTTTTATACATGTTTCCTCTCAATGATATGTCAGTTGGATTTCAAATTTGACTTAGATATATCACATTTCATCTTGAGACATTTTCTTTCTGATTTTCTAATTACCAAACCAGATTCCAACATGACAGCTTATCGTATTGACCATCTGGGGAAGAAGAAAATCTGGTTTGATTTTATTTTTTATTGGATAGAGAATTGACATTATCTTTCAAAGGAAGAAATATTTTTTAAAAACTGAGTGACATGTTTATTCCAAGCCTGTAGGAAGGCCTAATCATTATCAGACATTAAAGTGTGACCTAAAAAAAAGAAACTCATTTATGTACGTTGGGAGTTTTTTCTGGTTGAGATACTTCAGTACAGGGCCCAGTTTCTCAAAATCTTAACAAAAGATAAAATCCAAATTTTAGTAGATACTTCAATTTTGATTGGCTAAGCACTAAAATCAATCTAATATTATCCAATCAAATTACTAAAATTTGGATTTTATCTTAGTTAAAATTTCGTGAAACAGGCCCTAGGTTCCAAAGGTATTCTAAAGAGAGAGAAATGGGGTTTAACATCCATTAGACACACACTAGGTCATTTTGGGATTAACACACGGTTCAATTTTATTTCAATAATTTGCTTGCGCGTAGGGGTCTTTAGCAATGGGAAGAAACCAGAGGACCCTGAAAAAACCCACAAGGTTGGATAGGCGACCCTATTCCTTGTCACATACAACCGGGGAATCGAAACCCCTCCAGTTGACTCAATAGAAGACCTTATGATACAGCGTGCACGTGCTAACCATTCGACTTAAGGGTTTAATATGGGCTATGCCTGTTCCCCAATTCCTATTCAGATACAAATCTGAATAAGAATATTGCTTATACAAAAAAAGGGGGGGGGGGTATGATGTAAACAATGGACGATATCATGTCTCTTTAAATAATGTGTCTTTTATTTCAACACCAATTGCTGCTGTATAGTTTATTATTTCAACACCAATTGTTACTGTATAGTTTGTTGTTTCTACACCAATTGTTACTGTATATGTATATTTTGTTACTGTATATTTGTAGGACAACACTAATTGCTGCTGTATATTTTATTATTTCAACACCAATTGTTACTGTGTATTTGGTTATTTCAACACCAATTGCTACTGTATATTTTGTAGGCCACCACCAATTGCTACTGTATATTTTATTATTTCAACACAAATTGCTACTGTCTATCTTGTAGGACAACATTGATAACAGCATATACACAACCTCACAGATACATTTCATAGCTTTAGTATCATTTCATAACCCTTGTATCATTTGATAAAAAATCTGAAAGTATGAACAGCGTGAACTAGTAATATTATCTCTGTGTCAATATAACTGTAAAAATTAAATCAACAGTCAGAGTAAGATAGAGGAGATTTATGAAATTTAATATCATATTCCAATTATTTTAAAGTTGCCATGCAGTATCGTAGATCATAACAATAGGGTGTGAGACAGAAAAAATAACAATTCCATTCTATCATTGGATACTTTAATAACTGCTAGGAAATGGCTTGTGACAAAAACCTAGCTAGATTTCATTTATTTTCAGTCAAATTACATACATGGTTTTTGTTTGTTAGACATATAATCGTATAATCGGTTTTATATTTTCCAAATTTATTTTGTTCATTAAAAACAAAATGGCTCTGTGTTACCTAATCGAGACAGTGGACAGTGTTTACATTTTTCTATCTCGTATTCATTGAAAAAAAGAATGGTGTTAGGATTTAATCGAGACTGAAATTGAGAGATTATGTTGTCTGTGATATAATTGGTTGACCATAAAACCTGCAGAAGTTATTACTGCTGAGTATAGTATTCCATGTATGGTAGGTTATCACAATAGATTGCGTTGTCTGATGGTGTCATTTTTCTATAACATTAAATATGGATTATGTACCCTTGGGATATACAGACAGAATTAGCAGGGATCAGGGATGTACTTTTATTTCAGCTTTAGTGAGTTCAATTATAGAATACACAAGTTAATGGGAATTTGTTAGCTATATGAACTGTTCAGATAAAGAGAGAGAGAGAAATGGGGTTTAAAGTCCACTCGACACAAACTAGGTCATTTCGGGACTAACACATGGTTCAATTTTATTTTCATAATTCGCTTTCGCGTAGGGGTCTTTAGCAGTGTGAGGAAAGCGGAGGACCCGGAGAAAACCCACGAGGTTGGACAGGCGATCCTACTCCATGTCACGTTGTACAACCGGGGATTCGAAACCATGCCAGTTGACTCAATGACAGGCCTTATGATGCAGCGCGCACATGCTAACCATGGAAATTTGTTAGCTATATGAACTTTTCAGATAAATGGTATCAGTTGTTCTGGAAAAAGTACATTTAAGCATACCCTGTCTCTTGTATGAAACATGGCGGTTGGATGGCTGAATGGTTAACATGTGCTGCGCGTTGCATCATAGGGTCTGTCAATGAGTCAAGTGATGTGGTTTTAATTCCCCGCTTGTACGTGACAAGGAGTAGGGTCGCCTGTTCAACCATGTGGGTTTTCTCATATTTCATGTATGACACCTGCCAATAAGGATTGGTATCATATGTTCTATAAAGAGCACATGTTAGCATACCCTGTCTCATGTATGACACATGCCTCATAAATGGGAGGGTATCAGGGTGTTGTGGAAAGTAAACAGTACTTCTAGTTAATTGGAGATAGAGAGATGCGGTTAAACTCCCGAGAGAAACTACAAAGTGAATTAACCGTTTCATGGTTTACAGATCCATCAGTAAAATGACATAGAAATGGTCATATAGTTACAATAATATAAATGACTTGTATACAAAAGCTTCTAAAGCGTTATATTAGTTTTACAATTTTGTTCAACATCGGTATTGTTAATCATCATTCAATTCATTGCAAGTTGGTTCTTGATATAAAATTAGTCTTAAAGATTCTTTTCTTCCTTTCACATGTTATAATCTTTGATGAATGGTTTTCACCAAAATCAGATTTTAATGCCCCTTAATGCTGTCTGTAGGCGAGAATTATATATTATTATACGCGACGTGCAGCGTATTCTAGACATGATATAGATTACGCTATGGTTGTTAAAAATCGTGTTTATTATCGTAACAAACTGCGGTTACGACGGTAATCTTAATACCTCCTTCACAGAAGATCAATGGAATGGTTGACAAGAAGAATGTTTGCAGTCAAAAACTTATTTTATATCTGATTAGCTCGCAGTCATGTCTTTTCGGCTTTTCTCCTCAAATACAAAAGATTTCCATTTAAAAAATGTGGTGTCTTATTTCTAGATGGCTGTGAGGGGTGTATTGTTAAAGAGCCGAAACCAAGATAGACTATCAAGTTTTCTTGTATCTCTGTCTGTGATAATAAAAATGATATTGTTGGTAATACTTACAGGCAGACGGACAAATAGTAGCCGAGTTACATCAGGCTTGGTAGTTATATGGTGATAAATTATGGACGAATTATTACAGTCGGTTGCAGACGGTCATTTTCTCATTGTGTGAAACAAAAGGGTTTACAACATTAAAGGTTCTAAGCAAGACAGATCATGTTCAGATTAAGTAGTTACCGGTAGTTACAATAAAAATGGATAAAATAAAGTCGGAAAAAAGTGAAAACTAAAGTTAACTCAAAGTCCTACTCCTAATCAGAAGAGTTACTTAATTTTCAGGAAGATCTCTACTGCTGTACACTCTAGCTACTGTGGGGGGTTGGATGGCTGAATGGTTAGCGTGCGCGCGCTGTATCATAAAGTCTGTCATTGAGTCGACTGGCGTGGTTTCGAATCCCCGGTTGTACGTGACAAGGAGTAGGGTCGCCTGTCCAACCTCGTGGGTTTTCTCCGGGTCCTCCGGTTTCCTCCCACTGCTAAATAGCCCTACGCGCAAGCGAATTATGTAAATAAAATTAAACCATATGTTAGTCAAGAAATGACCTAGTTTGTGTCGAGTGGACGTTAAACCCCATTTCTCTCTCTCTCTCTCTAGCTACTGTAGCCGTTATTACAGCTGTCTAGTTGTTTGGATGGTACAAAAAAACGAGATCCTTTGTACACATTGGCGTGCATGTAAAAGATCCTTTGGCAGTTGAAATTTGATATATAAGAGTAAGCCATAGCGCCGCTGTCCAGATAAAATTTCCCTCATAGCACACTATATGGATAAGCCCATCTTTTTTAGCCCAATCGGAGCAGTTACAATTCTTGGAAACAAAAATAGTAGGGTAAATTTTTCATCAAATATATAAAAAGGTTGTTTCCAGTAAATAAATTAACCTAAATAGTCCTTTTAAGACTAGGTCTTCATAGTTTCCAGTAAATATTAATGACAGTTAACAATAATGAACCGAAATAGTCCCTTTAAGGCTAGGTCTTCATAAGTCCAGTCGATGTAGAACATAACTTGGATTGTATGTAAAACTACTCATGGTTTATCCCATGATATCCAATTTTACTATAGATTTGGACTTTAGATGCCAAAATCAGATCCACAAAATCATGCTTCATTCATTATGATAAAACAATATCTGTTGAAAATGATTAAATCGAAATGCTATTATTGATAATAGAAATGTGAGATAATAGAAGTGAGAAATTAAACAGAAAGCCTAGCCATCATTGATAATATCCATCACACTCCAGACAGGTTAAGTCAATAACATAGAATTGATAATTGTAAAACAATGCATAATAATAAGAGTTAGTTCTATTAGTTAATAAAATAGTCTGAGTGGGTTATATTGGTCAAGCGCTTGAAGACTGGACAAATTAACATCCCCAGAGTAAGATCTGTTGCCTGACCTTTTCATTTCTGTGCTAGTCATGATGGATTATACATACAAAAGCTTGGAAGAATGACTGGGTATAATAACAGTTGTTTATGTGAATTTCCCGAATGAGAGATGGTATCAGATGTTCTAGAAAGATTAAGAAAACCCCTTCTCACGGATGATTTCCATTTGTATCTTGATGGATCCCAGAAATGAAAAATGAAATGGGGTTTAATGTTTTACTTTTCCGCACCAACCAGTGTTTCTGCCTACTATTCATCGAATTCCAACTGTCAAGGGTTCTTTTACGTGCATGCTGACGTGTACATGGGACCCTGGTTTCTAGTCCCATCCAAACAAAATGGCATTATTCCTTGCTAAGCCCTCTGTCCTGTAGCATACAACTGACAAGGGGATATCATGCTGAATAATCTGGGGGATCTTTCTCGGCCAATACCAAACACAGTGATTGAACTGTGAACCTCCCTTTTAAGAGTCCAGCACCTTACTCACTGAGCCACGGTGACTCCCTTTTTGGAACACAAATTGCCACTTTCTGCTACATGATTTGTTAAATTCATGCCTGTATGGAGTTTGTATTATGAATCGATTATGCTTGAATTGTGTATCAATTTTATATAATGATGATCTAATTTCTGCTTGGAGGATTAGCTTGGACATATTACCATGGCAACTGATTGGCACTGATTGGTTATTGAGATTATAAATTTGTTATTTTTATGTTATGGTGTAAACACTGATATTATATCTTATCGTTTTACAAGTCAGATATGACATAAATAGATAAATACAGAAACTGTGTATCTATAGTAGATTAGGTTATTTTCTCCATTAATTAAACCAGAAGTTTTTATTGACATTAAATGATAAACATTGATAAGCTTCAATGGTGATTCCCCAGACAATATTTTGTTAAATAACAAATATACGAAAATGAGAGTCTTGTTTCAAACTTTTTCATTATTTTTCTTGTTAATTTATGTGCAAAATATATATACTAGTAACCAGATTTATCCTGCAGGCTGTAAGTTCCACTATAGTTCACCACTAAGTTCATACTAAATCAATTATTTTAGAATAAAATATTGATTATAGTTATTTGTTTAGTACTTTTTAGAATTTGAATTCGTTCAAGCAATACATAAATGTTGGAGCTGCAGTATGAGATGAAACTGTTAAGTGAATGTGTCCCCATCCTTTATAAGTCACAATAAATTGTTGTGCTTGCATTGAGTTTCTACCCACAACTTCAGATCCGGATCCTAGTTTATACCTGAAACAAATTGCATTGCACCATATACATCAGTATCCGAGGTAGATTTAAACAATATTTTATTCACGAGATACAGAAACAAGGCAATGATATTCATGAATCGGCTTCCCAAAACAAAATACACAAATAGGTCAACATTACCTGTATGTAGAGTGTTAAATTACAGATAGAATATAATCAGGTGTTAGCTAACATCAGGATTATGATAGGACCGACACTTCACTACTTATATTAGCTCTTGTGTGTTTCAAAAAATCTGGGTGGGTAAGTGGGAGGGGGGGCTGTTTCTAACGTGTAGCCAGTGGGTGGTTTTAGTTGTCGACACTCAACTGCTTAGCTTAAATCTGGTGCAGCAGTTTTGTAGCCTGTAAACCAATGGGTGTTGGCGTTTGGTAAGGGATCAAATGGGAAGTCTTAGCAAAGTGGTATCAAAACACAAATACCAAAGTGAACGGATGTATCATTTTAAATGTTTATATAATTTCATGCAAAAAAAGGGCACTTTCTGTCTTATTCTTTTAACTTGGTATTGACAGAATTTTCTGAACTTGCCAACCCCAGAACAACAATTACGTTTGTTTATCTGTACGGAGAATGTAGATCAATATCAGTATATAAAAATAAGATGTACTTAAAAAAACATGTAGGTAATATTGATCTTATTGGTTTAAAACAATATATAACTTGACTGTCTATAGGTTATATACAGGTACACTATAGGTTGAATTAGTGTGGAGACATTTGTTATTCAGGTGACTTGGGTTGAAATTTTCTTAATTAGTGTAGATAGAATTGTTATTCAGGTGTCATCGGTTGAAAACATTCTGAAATAATGCATCTTAGGTTGAAAACATTCTGAACTATAGATTTGTTATTTGGGTGTCTTGGGTGGAAAACATTCTGAATTATTGCACTATCGCCTACTCTTATATCGAATTCCAACTGCCAAGGGATCTTTTACGTGCATTTCACTGTATACACGGGACCTTGGTTTTTCGTATCATCCGAAGGACTAGACAGCTGTCCTTGTTAGGACCTCCGTCCTGGAAAATCTGGATGAACTTTCTTGGCCAATGCAGGGATCGAACACTCGACTTCCAGGGTAGCGAGCCAGCGTCTTACCCACTTAGCCACGTGATCCCCTGGCATATGCCAGTCTACATTAACATATATGGTTGGTGCATAAAAGTAGGACGTATAACCCGTCCCTATTTCATTTCATTTCATTGTCAAGGAATCATGGCTATAAAAGCTTACATAACTTATTACCTGATTGAATAACTAAATATTGACATGACATGGCATATAAACAAATTGTTCATTGATATAGGTCACTTTAATTATGTTTAACAAACCCCCTCTAACTCATTATCTTATTTAAACATTCCACATTGTTAGACACCATACTGTGAACAATAATCACTTCAAACAATCGGAATGTTGTAACACAGTGTTTGTATTTTGTATACATTGACTATGGTACTTCATTAAAACTGAGTCATGTAGACATCTTTTTTTTTAAGACAAACTTCCATGGTATTTGGTAATTGAACTGGAAATACACAGGTCACAGTTCACAGGTCACACTGGAAATACACAGTTCACAGGTCACAGTTCCATACAAATGTGTCCTGTGCATATTCATTCTGATTAAAATACGGGGCCCTTATTCACGAAAACTTAAACTAAGATACAATCGAAATTTTAAGAAATACTGCAATTCGATTGGCTGACCAATATGCAAATTTGATATATGCAAATTGATTTTACCGGTCAGCCAATCGAATTACAGTATTTCTTAAAATTTCGATTGTATCTTAGTTTAAGTTTTCGTGAATAAGTGCCCGGATCTATATTTCGTTCGTTTTTGTTTTTATACTATTGATGGCCTCTCTACATGAAGATCTGACCAGTTGTATTGGGAAGTTGTGTCAGGGGTCATACGAGCCGCTTTTGACCCTATGTGATGTCAGACATTTGATTTACCAATCAGTGTTGATGTTTCTAGTAGAATATCCACAGTTCCATGTATAGCACGCCAAGAACTCACTGCAACAGACTGTTTCATTGGCTTATCCCTCCCTCACTTCAACCAGAACATGGGTTATATAACAACTCTTCCAGATCCTATTAAAGACAAGTAAAAGAAATTGTGAACTATAAAAAAACGAAAACGAAATAGGATCTGTGTTTTAATCAGATGGGTGCATATTCATTCAGTCATATATTTAGTGAACGATTTCTCTTAATGATGAAGGTCTGTTGTTTAATAGTTATATTTAAACATACATTATGCAAGAGCTAAATATGTCCATTGCAGGTCTTTCTTTAGGCCTGAAATATTATCTAAATTATTAATTAGACATTAATTAACTTATCCAGACCATAATCAACTCTAGATGGCATCGCTAGCCTGCGATCTTAAGTGGATTGTGAACCGATTTACTGCATAACTTTCCTTCTCGATTAAACGATTAAATGGATAATCAAGACTATGATTTTTGTAATACCAACTTTAGTAATGATGACCGAGGCTATGCAGAAATTTCGATCGCTTATTTCTTGGTTCATAGTGGATCAATTTGACTGAAATTTTCAGCAAATTGCCTTTACGTTATCTAGTTTTTAACTATTATAGTGAGAACTGCCAACTCGTTATCGAATCTCCCATAATGTATCTTTAATTACACTGATTAATCTTTAATATGAAAAGAAGTGATTTAAAATGTTAATAAGCATATGCCAATCAAATAATCTGCTGTCATTAATCATACTAAATGTTAAATATGTATATATAAATTTAGAAATTCAAGCAGTAAATTTGCATCTTTCGTTTATATCTCAGTAACCCTCTTTAATGTAAACAATACAGTATTTTGGTTGCAAACTAATTTAAGATGTGGAGTTTTCAATTGTATATTTAAGAAAATGTGTGAATGGGCTGTTAATAGCCATTTGTACTTCTACGCAATGCAAATATCGGACATGATTTGAGTTATATGGCTTGATAACAATTTGTCTACTTTAATCATTTGTATTTCTCACTTGAAAACAATTTATCATCTGGTATTGTATTTAATCTTCATTTATCAGTTCTGACTTTTATTTAATGTTCATTATGTCAAAAGGCTGAGGCCAATAGCTCATACTGTGTTAACCCACTTCATCTGTACAATAGTAGTGTTAGAGTTATCTCCCTCTAATGGTCAAGAAGAGACAGCTTGGGGTTAAATGTACTTTATTGCAATGAGTGTATTTAGTTTAGAAGGGAATTGAAAAGAAATGTGCATTATTGATAATTAAAAATGTCATATATATATTCTAATTCTTGAATATTTATATTTACTGATATTAATAAAGCTTTAATGCAAAAAATTAAGAATTGCTGAAGTGCCGTACACATATAGTGTGGCCAAAATAATGTCTTCTTTCAAATAATAATCAAATAGTAGGAAATCAAATTTCTCTAATCGAATCATTGGCGTATTCCTGTTTCAATTGTAAAATCATTGCTTACGAGTCCCAAGGGTGGCTAACCTTTTTTAATATTCTATATGCCAAATATTACCAATATGACTTCAGATGTGGCATGCCGAATAACTGTAAAAGATTGAATTATGGAAAACTGTTAACAGAAACAGAAAACTTATTTACCTTGATGAAAATTTTGATTTTGTTAAGCTGTTCATATTTGAAGTTATTTTATCAAATCAATATTACCATGTGTGGGGTACAATGTGCTACTTTTGTCATAAGATTGCCACCTCTGCTTTAGGCAATTGATTCGTTTTCAGAATTTGGACGAATTGTTGACTAAAACTCAACAAAGTTATATCCGTTTTAGAGTGGTCTATATGGCCGGGCCTGAATGTTATTTCTTTTCTGTCCCCAACTGTTACTTAGGCAATTCACCAACATTCTTTGAGAGCCTTGTCGAACCATTTTGTTTACTGGTATTAAATGTTTTTGCAATCGTTAATCAGATCCACCCAATACTTTGCTACAACTACCTGGTGTTTTAACGTCTGCTTCCACAACCAACTTCGTGGGTTTTCTCCGGGTCCTCTGGTTTCCTCCCGCTGCTAAAGACCCCTACGTGCAAGCGAATTATGGAAATAAAATTGAACGATATGTTAGTCCTGAAATGACCTAGTTTGTGTCGAGTGGACGTTAAACCCCATTTCTCTCTCTCTCTCTCTCCGCTTCCACAAAAATGATATCGCAGACAGCCAATAAATTGTGAGCGTTGTCGAACAATTTTTGTTTACTAGTATTAAATGTTTTTGCAATCTTTAATTATATCCACCCAATACTTTGACCTGTCAACCCTTTTTATCCTGTAAAAGTAGGTGGATGTTAATCGCAGCTTCTTCAAAGTTTCCTCCATTCTTTTTTCAAATAGTAAAAACATTTAAATGATGGTCATTAAAATCTGATCCTGTAATTACCAGTAAATTTTCTAAAAGCAAGCAGACGTCAAAGAGACAGCCATCTTGTTTATGTTGTCAAGTTAAACTGTTTTATTTTAAAACTGTAATTATCTCAGAAGGGTTTTAAAAAAAAGAATTGTTATTGGTTCTACTGGTTTCAAAGACGACTTACACTCATACTATCTTTAACCTTGACGACCAGTTATCCATATAGGCAATAAGTAGGTGGGGGGAGATGATACTAGGCTCAATTATCCAGCAAATCTCTCTGATCATTAACTTGTAATCTAGATATATTGACAATAGGCTTAAAGACTCTCTTCTTTACACACATCCCAATCTAGGCTCGTCCTTTCATCTACCAAACACTAAGTCAATAAATACCTGTGTCACGAACTTTGACCCCTGAGCAGTCACATATCTCTCTCATACTTTACGACCCAACTAGTGACTGTAATGTGAAGTGTGTTTGCGGTTGAGGTGTGAGCTGCTGGTCAGGTAGGGTTCTGTCATTTTTTCCGTTTTATTGTCTAACTGTGGCGTCAAATAGCTAGTCATTTATCCCATATTGTTAGTTTGGTCGCCACAAACTTACGTTGATGATTTTAAAAATGGCTATGGTTTGCTAGACAAAAAAAACAATCATGACAGCTACCTCGCTAAATATTTTCTTTGCGTCTCTTGATTATATGTTTTGACCTCAAATAGCTTAGTAAGTCTGTGTCTACACTGAATATTTTTTTTATCATTAGACGAAGTTGATGAACCTTTGTTTTTAAGAATAAAAGTGGTATTTGATGAAAGTTTTAATGTAAACATTAAAAGTAGTAACTGTATATTGCACAATCACCACAGTTTCGTAGAAAATCTGTACAGGTACTGTTGGAAGTCATGCACAAGATAGGTTATGCTTAGCGTGTCAAAAACACGTGAATTTACGTCCATGCACAAGATGGGGTATGCTGATGGTGTTCAAAGCATGGTGTCCATGCACAAGATGGAGTATGCTTATGATATGTGGAACACCTGGTTCTATATGTCATGCACAAGATGGAGTATGCTTATGTCATGCACTGGATAGGGTATGCTTATGATGCGTGGAACACCTGGTTCTATATGTCATCCACTAGATGCAATATGTTTATGGTGCGTGGAACTCCTGGTTCCATATGTCATGCACAAGATGGAGTATGCTTATGGTGTTTGGAACACCTGGTTCCATATGTCATGTACTGAATGGGGTACGCTTATGATGTGTGGAACACCTTATTCCACTTGTCGTGCACAAATTCCACCTGTCTTTTATTTGAACAATTCACAAAGCTAACAATTTATATATAGGTTTTGTATTTAGAAAAAGCAAAAAAAAACGTTTATCTGTTGTACTGTAGTGAACTCATAGATGGTTAAAGTGTTAAGACCCTTGTCATGTCACGGATTTTACTGGATCTTACAGAAGTGTAAATGTTGTTAGATCACATCAATTTTATGTTGTGTGTGTGACCAAGAATAAATGAGATGAACTCTCTCTCTCTCTCTTCGTGGATCATTTAAAGTGGCAACCAGCCAAGAAAACAGACAACACATTCTCATTCTCGCCTCACATTAGTTAAATATATATTGGTTCAAACATTATTCAAATAGATCCATTTGAAATTTACATTAAATTCTGTTAATTTAACGCCACATGTATTTGCTTTCATGAAAATAGTTGCACCTTATAAATCTTGTCCACACAAACCAATATTTATGCAGATTTTTCTGTTGTGTAAATTACATTAGAATGACGCTCTTTCAGTTAAATAGCTTCTTTTTTTTGTTTTAATGATAATAAAAAATCTGTGTCACACTTTAGTGTTTTACTTTTAATTTAGCACAGCAAATTTTCTTATAATTTCTTTTGGTCAATCCATGGACTTAGTGGCATGGTTTTAATGTACAGCTAGTACATGACAATGAGTAGGGTCACTTGCCTATTTGAGTCTTTACCCGTATTATGACTCCCAGTCTTTACCCTTATTATGACCCCCCAGTCAAAAAGAGAGAGAGAGAGAAATAGGGTTTAATGTCCACTCCTCACAAACTAGGTCATTTCGGGACTAACATATTGTTCAGTTTTATTTCAATAGTTTGCATGCGCGTAGGGGTCTTTAGCAGTGGGAGGAAACCGGAGGACCCGGAGAAAACCCACGAGATTGGACAGGCGACCCTACTCCTTGTCACGTACAACCGGGGAATTAAAACCCTGCCAGTTGACTCAATGACAGACCGTATGATACAGTGCGCACATGCTAACCATTCGGCCATCCAACCCCCCTCCCCCAGTCAAAAGCAAATTATTGAAGCAAAATGTTAGTTCCCAAATGACCCAGTTTTATATTGAGTGGATGTTAACCTCCCTCTCTCTCTCTCTCTCTCTCTCTCACTCTCTTTAAGTTTGAATCAAGTTGTTGTTATTACTGACTGTGATTTAATCAACTGACAAAACTACCTCATCACATCGATTCCTCCTCCACAACTTACTTCTTCACTAAAAACATCAATAACTTGACCACAAATACATATATAAAATGTCAGTCAATATAACAAATATATATTTAGTCTATTTGGTCATGACAACACGACATTGCAATACCATAAAAGTCATTGATTGTCACATAGAGTATAGACCAATACATAGCCTTGGATCTATTAAGTGCGATACTGACATGACCAAACATTTCTTTATTAAGTATTCATGAAAATGGGTCGGAAATGGAGAAAATTGCAATAGAACTATTAGATGGCGTAAGGATATGATAGAGAATTGAAGTAGAACTATTAAACCAATCGTTTGACATATAAATGCTTTTATTGCTTATTTGATAAGTTTGTTTTGTAGCTAATGGAATTGGATACAGAAACAGTTTCAATATATATCATTTACCAGTACATTCGTTTTTTAAACGCCCACATTTTCATGTGGACATATATTGTCGTCGCCCCAGTCCATCCGTCTCTCCGTCTGTCCGTCCACAATTGTTTGTGAACAGTCTACAGGTCACAATTTTTATCCGATTTCAATGAAACTTGAAATATACGTTTATCATCCTAAGATCTCGGTTCCTTTCGATATTGGTATGTATCGGACTGTAACTTCATGGATTATGGCCCCTGATTGTACGAAAAATCACGTTTTTAGCTTGTGAACACTGTAGAGGTCACAATTTTTATCCGATTTGGTTTAAACTTGAAATGTATGCTTATAACCTACAGATCTCGGTTCCTTTCGATATGGACCCAATCTCTTGCAAAATGTGGGCGTATCCTGCCTGGCAGCCGCTGGTTTCTTATAATGAGGTAAATCAGTTACGGGGATGCTAATGGAATGCAATAAAACATCATACATGTATTTGGAATTCAAAGTTTAGGCAAAAAATGTCAACTGTCCAGACAGTATCATCCTCCCATGCATTGCATCTTAAACCCTAGAAATATATCGAACAAAATGTTAGGCACATAATGACCAAAGTATTTTGTTGAGAAGGTGGGAAAGGGGGGTGGATGGCCGAATGGTTAGCACGCTTGCGCTGTATCATACGGTCTGTCATTGAGTCAACTGGAGGGGTTTCGATTCCCCGGTTGTACGTGACAAGGAGTAGGGTCGCCTGTGCAACCTCATGGGTTTTCTCCGGGTCCTCCGGTTTCCTCCCACTGCTAAAGACCCCGTGTGTTAGTCTCAAAATCATCCTAGTTTGTGTCGAGTGGACGTTAAACCGCATCTCTCTCTCTCTTGTTGAGAAGGTGTTAATCTCCCTTCAGGGAGAAAGATCAAAAGGCAATTTGATTTGATGCAAAGCTTATCAAAGTTTCTCCAGATAGATTTATTCTGTTAATTGATAGACTTGATCATTCCAGCCTATACTGTGCATATGGTTAATCACTGTCATGGTGCTCAA
The DNA here is from genome assembly GCF_932274485.2 of Patella vulgata. NCBI lineage: Eukaryota > Metazoa > Mollusca > Gastropoda > Patellidae > Patella > Patella vulgata. The sequence goes on from NC_065883.2 coordinate 12,921,645, forward strand.
ACAGGCAGTTCATGTAATGAATATTAGGAAATGTTAAATAAATCCACCACTTAATGCTGCATAATGCAAATTTCAAATAACACAAGCATTTTGTCAGTTCCCTGATCTCCAGTCGACATTTATCTCTCGACCCATCATAAGACATACTAGAATCTCAGAATGACCTTTGACACTGTGTGTGTATTCAAATTTAGCGCTATTTTGTTATAGTCAATATAGGCATGGATGATCAAGACTAGTTAATTGATGGCACAAGAATGTAACATGGACTCATCTATTTCTGTCGATTCCCAAGACGGCATCAAATCTCAAATATTTGAAATAAATGATACCTCTGTGGTTGACTTGTTAGTGGTTTAAAAATATGATTGAAATATCTTCATTGTTGGTTGACAGCCATATTGAATTTATTTCTCATTTTCCAAGTAAGTCACTAGCTGTGCTTTAGATCACATGCCTGTCATCAATGCAAGTCATGTGTTTCTATCCCCACTATTTTACATGACCAGGGGTAGAGTTATCTGCTTATCCATGTGGGATTTCTCCACAAATGCTGGTCACTACTGATACTATAGATATGCAGGTGCCCTTTAAGATGTCATTATGATTGGACATGGCAGGAAAGTAACGAGGGAGGCAGTGGGTGACACTTCTCAAAATCTTACTGTCATTTTCTGGAGAATTCTCTGGAAGGGTATATTGGTTTACACATATCAAATTCTTACTGTCATTTTGTCAAGAAATCTCCATAGGGGTACATAGGTTTACACATGCCAAAATCTTACTGTCTCAAGAATTCTCTATTGGGGTACATTGGTTTACACATGCCAAAATCTTACTGTCTCAAGAATTCTCTATTGGGGTACATTGGTTTACACATGACAAAATCTTATTAATGTGTCTATACTGACAAGAGCTTAGTTTTCCTGTTACTCCAGTTTCCTGCCACTGCTCAAAAACACTGCACTGCAAGAGAATTATTGATATGTTAATTCTAAAATTACCTTACTGTGTTCAGTGGACATTAAATCCAATTTCTCTCACTCTCACTGTTTATTTTTACATGATTCTATATTTACAGATCAATCATGGTAACACAGCCAATAATATTATTTCTCTCTCTCTTTCCATTTGATTTACATTTGATATTATTATTTCACACCAGACTAATCTCCTCAAATCTCATATCCAACTTTTATTTACATAACCTATTAACTATGGTTAGTACGAAATGATAAGGCCAGCTCAACTTTTCATCATAGGTCATGAGATGTAAACAGGGCTACCGCTAATCCCAACACTAACCCTAATCCAGGACCTATCCCCAATGCTTTCCATTACCCTAACCTACAATCTCACCAATATTCACGTGCCCTAACCTTACATCTCACAGCAACCTTGACAAAAATTGAGCTGGCCTTAACAAATAGATTTAGCCTATTAACTAGATCACACTGTAGATGAACCTGCTATATGTGTACATGTTGATTCGGATCAAATAGATAACCCATTCATGACAGGTTATATATAATGAGCATGTAGGTCGGTTTTAGACAACCCCTCGCAACAGACTTTATATAGGCATGTAGGTAGATTTTGGACAGCTCATTCACAACAGCTTTATAGTCCTATTTTATGTAGACAAGTGGCCACAACAGCTTATATGAGTATGTAGGTAGGTTTTGGACTATTTCACATGAAATTTTTATATTATGTTATTGCATATGTGACGAGATGATCTTTTCTAGAATTGAACCTATATGACATTGGCATGGAATCCATATACATCTATAGTTAAAGCGAGAATTTCATATTTTCTAAGAAAGTCAAAACATAATTATTTCTATGTCTTTTGCTCAATAGGTTGTCAACTCACTATTATACGATCATAGGTATCATTCTCACTCTTAAAAATCATTCACCTTGGAAATAATAACACAATTACCTCCCTTGTTTTTCTATCCCCCCCCCCCCCCATGGAATAGCTATCTTCAAACGTTTGAATTTGAAGTTGAAAATGAGATTTTTGCCAATTTCTCAACTGTCAATAGTGAATTATAGGATCAATAGGATTATTCTTTAACAAGGTAGGATTGTTTATAGATACCATCTATTTTAAGGCTTTATTTTAATACATTTTAAAAATATAACTTAAAAATATGAAATTATCGCTTTAAAGGAAATTTCAAATGAGCACGATATATATTTTCGAATTTAAACCCGAGACAACACAGGACAGAAACACAATCACGCAGCAGAGGGCCTGACAAGGACAGCTGTAGTCTAGTCATTCGGATGGGATGAAAAAAACAAAGTCCTGTGTATACATTGTAGTGCACGTAAATGATCCCTTGGCAGTTGGAATTCGATATAAGAGTAGGCCATAGTGTCGCTAACTGGGCAAAATTTCCCTCATAGCACACTGTATGGCATATGCCTGACTTCATAAGCCCAGTCGGAGCAGAACAGTAGGACATTAAACCCCATTTTATTTCATTTCCTATCCCTGCTGTATTAACAAAACAGACTATCCAACAAGTTAAAGAGAGTAATATGGCTAACATAAGGAATGTATTAATGTGAAGGGTGCCCTCCTTCTTACCCGTCAATTATTTACATAGTATAATTTATAGTCTAGATATCAGCCCATTCAATTCTCTCTCTCCTTTCCTTCATTCATTAAAATCTGTCACACAAGGAAATCCTTGTACATATCTTATCATTATTTATCATATTCTCGACATCCAGCTGCAACAAACCTGTTTTATTTTTAACCTCAAACATGGTGTTTGTCATTTAATAAAAAAAAAAATCTTTTAAATATTTCTTTCTTAATAACTGGTTTTCACAGCACATGACTTTCTCAACTCAAAACATTAATTTATTTATTTAATATGAGTTTCATGATTTATTTCATATTAGGGAAACATTTATTTGAAATGTCAAACCCAACCTTGTGATACAATAAAGGTCATTTTGGAAACAGTCTAATTGGCATCAGATTGCTTTAGAAATTACTTCCGAATTTACAATTAAGAATAAGAGAAAAAACATGATTAGGCCTGAAAATGATGATTATAATGTTACCTGACATAATGTCAGACACTAATGAACTGGCAGCCTACCTGACATTTTGAATTTATGTCTCCTGTGTGTATTAATATTATCAATAAAACACTCATAAGAGCAGTATCTGTACCAGACAAAAAAAACAGATACCAAAGGAATTGTGCTGACAGTTACCCTGGTAGATGCCTGATTTCCATACTCAAAAAAGAAGAGAAATTTCATAATACAAAAACAATTATTTTAAATGTCAAAGTTCAAATGCTGTTTGTGGATTTTTTGAACTGATCTGGCTTGATAACTTAAAAAAAAAAGAAAAATCTACTTAAATTCATTATTTAACATTTAATTAGGAAAATAAAACCAGAATATCTACGGCATAGCTTTATGTTAAATGAAGGTAATTTTAGTAATGGTCTGATTAACCTTGATGATTTACCATGGACCTTAAATATACGGTCCATGGTTTTAATCTACGATATATAAAAGTCATTTTAGAAATTCCTTCCTTCTAATTTTGTTAAGTTACACTAGCAGAAATAATAAATCTATTATATAGTCTTGTTAAAATTGTTTGGCTTAAAGCCAGTTGTTTGTATTTGAAATAGCACAAGGTGTCCTTTGTTATTTCAATTACTCGAGAAAAGTTGCTATTTTGATAACGGATATTCCTTAAGGAAAATAAATTAACAAGGAACGATGAGATTTGCAGAGAGTACGTCAAGAGATGATTGAGTTATTTTAGCTTAAAAAAAATCTCAGCAAATAATCGTAAAATATGAATATGCAATTATATATGTTAGTTTAGAATTCCTTGAATAATTGCAAACTGCACTGTTTTCATTATTTTTAATTTTCTTTTTAACTTGTCTGCAACTTTCCAGAAGAGTTATCTCCCTTGTTTGTAATTCAGTTTCTCAGGTGAGCTGCTTTGAAGGATCTCAGTAATGTTTAGTTAGTTATATCTTGATTCAGTCTATTGTACCTTGATTGAATGCAAGCAGGTTTTTTGCGTACAGGTCTGTCAACATGGGAGATGTGCTGAAACAGTGTATATATATAAGTTAGTTTGAAACCACAGGAATTTTTTCTGAAATTTTATTTGCTTTTGTGAATTTACTTCAATGGTGATGATTTAAGTGTTATGTTATTCTAAACTGAACAACCGACTTTTCTGTTGACAGATTTCAGATGTCATTAGTTTTAATAATATGCCCTATATTTAGGAGGTAGTGACCTAAAAAACTGTTAAGTTGAATAAGTATATTTAAATAATATACAGGAGAGACAGAATTAACTGTGCAGGTGGTGGTATTAACCTCTACTGGGGGATTATCTGTCAACTAAATCCAGGTAATTTTTGAAAAAAACTGAGGAAATCCTTATCTAGTGGCCTAGAGGCGTGGAGTAATTGGTAATTTTGACTGTGGATAAGATATGGCTAACTGTAAATAAATATATTTGAAGGTAACTTTTTAGATAATTAAGGCCAATGAATGACTTTTACTTCATTTTTGAACGAACAAAATATCAAAATTGGGTCCTGCCATACAACTTTGTCTCACATTTTTGATTTATCAAAAGTTACATGAAGGATAATATTTAAAGAACAGTTAATATTATGACTTTTATGTCAAATTTTGTTATAAATATTTGGATAAAATTAAAGTTATTTCAAAATGTTACCTTTTTATAAAACTTTTTCCTACATTTTTCATTGTTTTGATGATCAGCTATGATATCGAACCTAGTCAAGCAGTCGGCCATTAACATAATATTTTACCGCAGGGAAATGGATATCCTTGAGATAAATTTCAAGTAAATTTTATTGTCTAATTTCTGTAACTCGATACTGTTATTATCAATATTAAAACTTTAGACACACTTGTTACAAGTTGTATTTAAAATATTTGATATGGCCGTTCTGATGAGTGTGCTTAGTTGTTGATTGTCTTTTCAAGTGTGTTTGTCTTTCAATTTGGCAGGTAGCCATTAAAGCAAGGTTTAGTTTTGAATATGGACATAGTTGAGTGGTCATCTATTGTACTGGATGGTAGCATGTTGGGGACCAGGTGAAGTGGACCATAGATTGACCACAGTCTTGATTAATACAGTCATCCAGCCAGCAAACATTTAGTTTTGTTACTGTTAGAGACAGCGTTCAGAGGACAGCTGGTGTTTTCCATTTCAATTTCGATATAAAGTTTGTAAACTGTGTAATTTTTTGTCTGGGACTCAACGTGTACAAATCTATACAATTCTGACCACGGTTAAATTAGGAGTTTGGTCTGTATTGGATTATAGGAGAGATTTTTTTTTTAATTGGATTTTAGCAGCCATAGCCAAAATAGGTATTAAACTTTTTTTTATCCAATCCATTTTCAAATCTGTAAACTGTGTCTGCATTATCAGTGTGATTGTCATCTAGACAATTTTTTTCTCAATTAGATCTTTTTTCTATACGAGAGATTGTGGGGAGGATTTTAATGGGCACAGACTAGATATGTATTTTACTTTCATTCAATTTTAATCCAATGTGATTTAGTCTAACCAGAAGACTGAGCTCTGATAAGCTACACGTCTAGAAATTTTTCATTTCTAAATCAGCGGCTTGGATTATCAGAAATTGTTTTTCTTAATTGCTTTTAACAGTCATTGAAAATATAGGTAATGAATTGTTATTTTAATTATCCTTGAGCGAAGCCTAACTTTTGGACTTTGAATGAATATTATGACTTTTAAGATAAGTCATTCAAAATTTCATTATTTATATTTTGCTCCTATTAACTGTCTGTTCAGAACAAAACTCTAAAATAAACACAATAAAATAAACACAACATTTCTATGGATAACAATTACTATATTTCTATAAAGCTACGTTTCAACAATGATTCTCTTGTCGTTATCAAGCACAATACTGATACAGACAGAAGGTACGAAATATACTATGTACAATCCAAACTCTATTTTGGAATGTTCAGAACAAAACTCTATTTGGCATGGAGCCCACATCTTGATCCCTATTTTTAATTTAATTTAAGTAAGGAATCTTTATTAGATGTCCGCGAGTACTTCATTTCACTCTAGACTAGATTCACAATTTCTTATTTCCCTTCGTTGAATCGGCTTACGGCTACAGATATTGGATCTACTTGTATTTATAATTAAATTAGAATTTGTCGTCCGGCCAAAATACAAAAAGCTGGTTAATATCTTTGAAGCCAAAACGTGTAAATTATTTCTGACAAATTGATGGAAGATTTATTATGAGGAGTCTCGATAAGTTAAAATTGATGAAGTCTGTATTGATTTGAAGTTAACTGTTTGTAAGAAATGATCAATGATTGTTGGAAGAAGATATATTGATATTATGTACCTGTTATCGCCATAATTCTTCTGATAGAATCATACTTTCTTTAAGGCAGAGAGAGAGAGAGAAAGAGAAATGGGGTTTAACGTTCACTCGACACAAACTAGGTCATTTCGGGACCAACACATGGTTCAATTTTATTTCAATAATTCGCTTGCGCGTAGGGGCCTTTAGCAGTGGAAGGAAACCAGAGGACCCAGAGAAAACCCACGAGGTTGGACAGGTGATCCCAACTCTTTGTCATGTACAACCGCGGGAATCAAAGCCACACCAGTTGTTTCAATGACAGACTTTATGATACAGCGCGCTCATGCTAACCATTCAACCATCCAACTCCCCCTACAATTAAAGACAAGTATTATTTATTAAATGTGGTATGTTTACTCCCCAAGAACACCTAATACCACTTATAAATTGAGACATTCACATAATAAACAGACTGTTGTACTTTTATATCACCCCTTCAATTTGCAAAACTATATTGTTCTGTGATTTGAAGGGGGGTTGGATGGCTGAATGGTTAGCATGTGCGTGCTGTATCATAAAGTCTGTCATTGTGTCAACTGGCGTGGTTTCGAATCCCCGGTTGTACGTGACAAGGAGTAGGGTCGCCTGTCCAATCTTGTGGGTTTTCTCCGGGTCCTCCGGTTTCCTCCCACTGCTAAAAACCCCTACGCGCAAGCGAATTATGGAAATAAAATTGAACGATATGTTAGTCCCGAAATGACCTAGTTTGTGTCGAGTGGACGTTAAACCCCATTTCTCTCTCTCTCTCTCTCTCTCTGATTTGAATTGTAGAATTAATAGGGGGTCACAGTTGCTAAGTGGGTAAGACACTGGATCGCTAGCCTGGAGGTCGGGTGTTCGATCCCTGCATTGGCCTAGAAAGTTCATCCAGATTTTCCGGTGTGGTTCCCCCTTGTCAATGATGCAGGATGGAGGGTCTTACAACGACAGCTGTCTAGTCATTCGGATGAGACAAAAAACCAAAGTTCTGTGTACACATTGGCGTGCTCGTAAAAGATCCTTTGGCAGTTGGAGTAGGCCATAGTGCCGTTGTCCGGGCAAAATTTCCCTCGTAGCACACTGTATGGCACATGCCTGTCTTCATTAGCCTAGTTTGGAGCAAAACAGTAGGACGTTAAACCCCATTTCATTTCATTTCATGTAGAATTAATAGTGATACAGTGTTATAGGATACTTCATTTAATTTGTACTAAATATACATTTACTGGTAAAGGTGACCTTTTATCCAGTAAAATATTAGATGTCCTCATTAGTTTTAGTTTGTATAAGTTAAATAGAATTGTGACAACCTATTTATTTTTTAGTGTTAGTTATGTTGTCTGATGTTTGGACTAATGTTCGACAATCCAGGGTAATTTGATCGTGGTTATTATTTAATCTGATGTAACAACTGATTTACCTTTGGGCTACAGGCGGCAGCCATTGATTGTCTGTTATTCTATTGTAAATAAGGTTATAAATACTATTGATGGACGGGAATAATATTGATATTGTAATCGTAATGAGTTGATATATCCGACATTATGTCAATTGGAATGAAGTTACGTAGCATCACGTTATCGCTTTATCTAGGCAGTGCCACATTTTGGAGAATTCGGCTCCGTGTATGGTCTCCCGATAACATATGTCAAATTTTTCTTAACTTTAACAGTTTTAGTTGTTTGATTTCAATGAAAAAATTTGATCGAGGTCCTCAAAGTTGCATGATTCGTATACCCCTAAGGCTAGCAGTACTCTAGGTCATTTTGCGACTAATGTAACCTGATTAGTACTGTAGGGCTGTATTAATTCCTGAACGTAAATTATTAGTTTACTTTATTCCTTTCAAGGTAAACCTGTTTGAGTCCTAGTCAGCCTTCAGGCATCAATGTTTATTGTTTGCTTACATACTTATAGTGTAAAGGGTGTGAATTTTGTCTGAACATTGTTTTTTCTGCTTATTCTTTAGAACACTATAAGCCACATGTACTGCAAAGAGATATTTTAACTTAGTACCGATTGCCACATTGGAGCCAGCTTTTTTTGCCCCATACAGAAAACAAGACACATTCTCCTTGTTGTCAGGCCCACAATCCACATGTTTTATCCTAGGTAGGGACATAGGCTGTGTTTGAACACAGTTGTTTAGAGTTTGTATTTAGTTTTATTCTGCTACATCGCCCTATGAAGCAGATATTAATTTCCGGCTTCAGAGAGAGAGAGAGAGAGAGAGAGATCTGTATCATTTGCTTGATAAAAACAAAAAACAAGAGAGGAGACTCTTCGAAACGTTGCATAGTACTAAATTCAGTTATTATGTATCCGTAAAGTAGTTCCTTGTGTTAGTTAATATGTCCAATTGATATGCCTATTAAAGAAAGGGAACCACAGTGGCTAAGTGGGTAAGACACTGGCTCACTAGCCTGGAGGTCACATGTTCTATCCCTGCATTGGCAGAGAAAGTTCATCAGGATTTTCCGACATGGTTTCCCCTTGTCAGTGGTGCAGGTCGGAGGGTCTGACAAGGACAGCTGTCTAGTCATTCGGATGTGATGAAAGACCGGGACTGTGTATACATTGGCGTTCACGTAAAAGATCCCTTGGCAGTTGGCATTTGATATAAGTAGGCCATAGTGCCACTGCCCGGGCAAAATTTTTCTCATAGCACACTGCATGACGTATGCCGTCTTCATTAGCCCAGTTTAGGAGCAGAACAGTAGGATGTTAAACCCCATTTCATTTCAATTCTATTAAAGAAATTATTGATATTTTCACCTGGAACAGTGTCTCTTGTGTTTCAAATCAATCCATACAACCCAATATTGATAATGTTTGGTAATTATTCATGTCACATCCAGCTTATATAAGTTTAAAATTGTTTTTACTATTTAAAGGCAGAAAACAGATATAATTCCAATTGTAATTCCGCTAAGAATGTTTAATAAAAATCTTGATATCTGTCGGCTATTTGTGTAGTTGAAGTTTTGTCAATATGCGACGAATGAACACAGTATTATTTAATGTTTTTTGTGTTTGAATCAATGAGTTTGCCAACATACTTAACGCATAAAAATGAATTGAATGAGATTGATATAGAATCTTTTCAAACAAGATGATTGTGTTATATTGATTAGGTTAAGAATAAGAGAAATAAAATTTGAAATATGAGATGTTTTTTTACTTGAGAATTGTAATTGAATTGAAGCTGTGAGATGACGTTAAAAGAATTTTAAGAGAATTTTTTTTAATAAAAAAGAAATGTTTAGATTTGGCTTTTCTTATTTCAAAAGATACTGAAGTTTTATTATTTACGATACTTCAAGATGTAGAGTGGCAGAAGACTAATCATCAAATGAGGACTGAAGAGTGTGCTTTTTATTAGATAGTAATTTAGACCGTTAAATACAATCTTGGTCTTGATGTTCATAGGTAAAAGTGAGCTATCATTCAGATGTTCACAAACAATTACAAGAAATTAAAGATGGCAGCATTGAATCCTCGGAAAGAAATACTGGCCCTTTGAATAGACTGATTGGCATTGACATTGTATTCTGCTACTGTTGAGAGAAATGTTCCATATTATGGTCAGATCATGATCAGGTGCTCTCTAATTCAGAAAACAGACAACCCTAGATATTTTATGTTGGTTTTCTTTATAAACCTTTTTTATTAATTTTCATCTTATATGACTGAAACAAGAATATTTATGAATTAAAAAGGAAAGTGAAATATTAAAAGACACCTGGGTAGTATTTTATATGGAGCGTGAAGAACTATATATATAAAAAAAAGTTTTTTTATTGTATGTATTTATGTCCGTATATTATATATGTCATATCTTTATGTAGCTGTCACAAATAGGTTCTTAAAGACTAGATCTGTCAGAAAATAAGTATTTCATTCAACTGGTCTCTCTCAAGATGGCTTCACGCTTGACTGAAGCTCATTTATGACAACCGGACAGAGTTAAGACTAACTCGAGGGTGACACAGTATTACTATGACTGGATTGACAAGAATTTTGATAGTTTTTTGCCGAGAGTAACCATTTTCTTAACTTTTCTTGAAATGTATGGTAAGTTAAAACTTTTATATCTAATATCCAGTGATTATACTTAATCCAAGAATAGTGTATATATATGGTAGTAAGTGTTAAATATCTAGAGTTTATGTATTAAGATAATCCTGTATTTAATAGGTCAGTTAAGATTAAAAAGTAATATTAATACCTATGTTTTTCTAGAGGCTATGATGACAATCCCATTATATAGAAGTTATTTATTACACCAACATTACACACTGACCCTAATTGTTTTTATTAACCGTCTTGATTAGCCCAGTCGGTGCAGAAAAGTAGGAGTTAAACCCCTTGTTAATTTGTTTCTTTTAATTTACCTTAATTATTCACAGACATCTGAGTAAGACAGATAGATGAACAATGGAATTCCTATTTAATAGGGGTGGGGGGGTTGGATGGCTGAATGGTTAGCGTGCGCGCTCTGTATCATAAAGTCTGTCATTGAGTCGACTGGCGTGGTTTTGAATCAATGGTTGTACGTGGCAAGGAGTAGGGTCGCCTGTCCTACCTTGTGGGTTTTCTCTGGGTCCTCTGGTTTCCTCCCACTGCTAAAGACCCCTACGCGCAAGCGAATTATTGAAATAAAATTAAACCATATGTTAGTCCCGAAATGACCTAGTTTGTGTCGAGTGGACGTTAAACCCCATTTCTCTCTCTCTCTCCTATTTAATAGGTAAACTTAGTACAAAAACTAAATTAGTATGTTACAAAATTTTAACATTCTTTGTTATAGCCATTTACAGTTTTTGGTTTAATTTTTACCCTAAAATATATTCAAATTGATTATTTGATATTTAATAAAGAAATCAAAATTAAAATATGCATTGTAAATGATCTTCCGACTTGTATTCAGGGCTGGAAGGAGTCAAAATTGTGGCTTAACTAGTTAAAAATTAACGAGTTAACTCGTCAAAATTACAATAGAACAAAAACACATAGCAAGTATGCCTACAAAATAAAGATATCCATATTTATATAAACTTCTACGCGTTTATCCAACATGACATTACAGAATTGTCCAATATTTTTAATCATCTTTACTATTTTCATGGAAGAAAGCGATTGCAGATGCCGTTTCCTTAAATACAGCCATTCGTCTTTGTTCATATACGAGTCCATAAGTTGAAAATCATCATACTTAACACACAAAGAGCTAGATTTCCTTTTTAAAACGTTACATGTAACTTTAATTTATCTAGTTAAAAAACAATTTGACTAGTTAAAATTGTTTAACTAGTTAACCAGTTAACTCCACCCAGCCCTGCTTGGATTCCATTGGATTAAAAAGAAACCCATCCAAAGATTTTAAGGTGACACTGACTTGTTGATCATATATTTGTAAATAACAAACAGAATTTGTTGTGTAGTGTTTCTGAATTGTCAAATAGAAAATTTATTTTTTTTGTCAGTGTGTTGGTGTTGCAAATTGAGTGGACAAAAAACTGCACACAAGTGTAGACAATATATATGTATAACTGCGCGCTCGTGTATTCGTATGAATGAATGAGTCGTATTGTATAAAGGTTTAAATAGGATTGGTGGTTTAACGGTGGGAGGTGCAGTCGTGTAATAGTTGTAAAGCTTTCAATTATTGGACAGATAACAAGATATATACAGCCATTTATATGCCATTAGATTTGTTGAATATTTGAATAATGTTTATATGTCGTCTTTACATGGTTTAAAAGAGGTGAAAGATAGTAGGCGTTGCTGACTTCATGTAACTATCTTGTAACTATCATAAGTGTACAATGTCGCGGGAGATATCAGATTTATTTGTGACTTCTTGTAAGATATGTGAATATTTTAAATCAGTTTCACCGTATTCATTTATATACTATTGAGATTTATTGAAGAATTAAATAAGGTACAATTTTTATGTGATAGACGATGCATTCTGTGTAACAAGGAAGATATCTATTTTATTTACGATTTAATTTGTGAGAAATACAGTATTCAAAGTTACTGCATTGTTTAAAAAGTGGCGTTATTCTTCAATTAAACATGTGACCTGCAGACATGATTGTCTATATGGAAATCGGATATTAGCTGCAGATTACATATTTGTGTCTATAAAATTACTGAATGCTAATTTCTTTCTTATAAAATCCTCAAAGACAAAAGCGATTGACTCTATAAGTATGAAGTTGTCTGGAAGACTAAGTAAGTGAATTAAATTTGATTTGATTTGGTCTTGGAGTTGATTGGCGTCAAGGGTCGAGACCAATGTCGTTGATTACTGTCTGACATACTTCTGCTACTATAGATTGCCCTGTCAACTACTTGAATAGCTGGTGATCTATGTCGAATACAACAAGATCTCTTAGACTAACCTGAAATACAATATAAATTTGTGGTTACCATTATATTCATTATCCTTGAATCTATCTTTGACGTTCTGTTATTAGGATATAAAATTATCGTCTTCATAGGCCTTCATGTTCCAATACCACAAGATCTTCACAGACTAACTCGAAATACAATATAAATGTGTGGCTACTATTGTATTTGTTATCCGTTGAATCTATCTTATGCCGTCTGCTATTAGGGTATGAAATTGTCAATTGTGACCTCTATTTATTATCTTCTCTTGAATACGTCTTTTAGAAGTTCCAAAAGATTTTCATTTAACAATATTCTTTTGAAGAATACATTATGAATGGTATAGTATATTTTATGCGCGTTTCTGTAGACGAGGACATCCAGACAATAGATAATAGTACGTTATAGTAAAGTATGAAAAGTAACGTAAAATATGAAGCATATACTAATTTTGTCATAAAAACATCAAAGGCATTTTTGTATGATCAAAGTTCTGATTTCGTATAATGACAAGCACTTTTGAAAAATGTCACCTAAGAGTTTTTTTTGGTCAAAGTAGCATCTAGGATTGGTTCATCTTTATATTGCACATCTCATACCTTGACTTTATTAGTAGTTAATTTTGTTGTACACCGGGGTAAAAAATATTTGCCGAACATTCAAGATGTATTAAAATTAAGAGAACGTCAAAAATGGTTAAATTGTTTCAATGGCATTTAGTAATCGAGCTGGAAATAAACCGGACACAATTCTATGCAACTGGTAATTGCTACTTATTAGGGCGTGGCATTAGATAAAGCCTACTGAAACCTTGTCGAAAATATCAATTGGTAATAAATAGTAATTGTATTCTGGAAACAATTCTATGTAATACAATTACTGCTTATTAATGAGTTATGTTTGATTAAAGCCTGGGGTTAGCATGTGTGCACTGTATCATAAGGTCTGTTATTGAGTCATCAACTGCCGTGGTTTTGATTTCCCGGTTGTACATGACAAGGAGTAGGGTCGCCTGTTCAACCTCCGGTTTCCTCCCACTGCTAAAGACCCCATACGTGCAAGCGAATTATTGAAATAAAATTGAACCATATGTTAGTCCCGAAATGACCAAGTTTGTGTTGAGTGGATGTTAAACCCCATTTCTCTCTCTCTCTTGATAAAAGCCTAGTTGAAACATGAAGTTATATTTGGAAGAATTATGTCCTGTATAAGATTAGGTGAACAAACTGAGTTGCACAGATACAGAGATAAGCGATGTGATTGTTATATGACATTTATAGATCAACTACCTTTAAACAACTTCTGTAATAAAAATACAGATAAAATATAAGACATAATGTTGACATGTAGAGAGATTAGGATTGGCAAGGTGGTAGCACTTAAATATTAGATACATAGGATTGTATTTTATTGCATTTAAACACCCCTATTAAGGACATTATTTGAATATTATAATACATGTACATACGATTCACAATCCCATTTATGGATATAATTACTAGTATTTACAGTGTAATGGATAATTTTAACTCATATGAATAAGTTTTATATAGGATGCATCTTTAAACTAAGTTATCATGAATGAAGCCCAAGTTAAGCTGGTTTAAAAACGCAGACAATTGCTAAGCTGTATAACATAATTTTCTCAATGTGTGTGTGTGAATTATAGCTTTATTTTACGTCTGCTTCCACCGAAGTCATATCGCAGACAGTTACATATTATATACAAATGAAATATTTACAAAGTCATTTAGGTCGTCTGAAAAAAAAGGTGGGGCAAATAAACGAGTTTCAAAACACTAACTCTCTACCTGTCTTTGAGAAAGCTTTTTTTTTTTTAAAAGCTGATTTGTCTTGTTCACCTGAAGGGGTTCTCTTAAATTTGCCAGTTTAAGCGAGTTCTTAGCATGCATAATGCATATTTCATTTCTTTTTGTGAAAAATCTATGCTTTCAATTTGAAAAACCACACACCTAATTATCTCTAAACACAGACAGTTGCTGTCAGTACAGATAAGCTGGTTTCACTTAAAGTAAATGTAAATTCTAAACTCTCCTGACATAAAACTTTCTGTTTTGTATTTCGTAAGATTTAGATAAAGATAGTTTAAAATAGATAATGAAAAGGGAGTCACGGTGGCTAAGTGGGTAAGACGCTGGCTCGCTAGTCCAAAGGTTGGGTGTTCGATCCCTACATTGGCCGAGAAAGTTCATCCAGATTTTCCGGCGTGGTCCCCCCTTTTCAGTGATGCAGGATGGAGGGCCTGACAAGGACAGCTGTCTAGTCCTTGGAATGGCATGCATGTAAAAGATCCCTTGACAGTTGGAATTTGATATAAGAGTAGGCCATAGTGCCTGTCTGAGCAAAATTGCCCTCATAGCACACTGTATGGCATATGCCCATCTTCATTATCCCTGTTCGGAGCAGAACATTAGGACGTTAAACTTTATTTTATTTAATTTCAGATAAAAAAAAATGATCCATTTGGATTTCTGCCATTCGATGATCTAGAGAATTGATTATGGGCTTGTCTTGTTAATAATTGTCTAGTTGTTTAATAGTTTATAGAACTTTATAGAACATTTAAAGTCAAAATAAAGACCTGCAATAGGCAGATTCAGCTCTTACATAATGCATCTTTGAAATGAAATGAAATGAAATGAAATGGGGTTTAACGTCCTTCTGTTTTGCTCCGAACTGGGCTAATGAAGACGGGCATACGCCATACAGTGTGCTATGAGGGAAATTTTGCCCGGACAGCGGCACTACGGCCTACTCTTATATCAAATTCCAACTGTCAAGGGATCTTTTACGTGCACGCCAATGTGTACACGGGACCTCGGTTTTTCGTCTCATCCGAATGACTAGACAGCTGTCCTTGTCAGGCCCTCCGTCCTGCATCACTGACAAGGGGAAACCACGCCGGAAAATCTGGATGAACTTTCTCGGCCAATGCAGGAATCTAACACCCGACCTCCAGGCTAGCGAGCCAGCGCCTCATCCACTTAGCCACCGTGATCCCCGCATCTTTGAAAATACCGGTGTTTAATACTAGCCGATATATAGCCATCTACCGAACACTATATAAGATCATGAAGAATGTGTAATCTCAATTGTTGTCCATATCACTTCAGTGGAAGCGGACATTAAATAAAGCTATTTCACACATACAATCTCAAAATCTTTTAATTGCTTCAATGGAACAAGAATGTAAAAAAAAGAGTTGTGTGTCTCATTGAATGTGTATCTACATTCACGGAGAGCTTCTCAATTGTCTAATTTCTTCTTTCGTGTGAGAAACGTTTTCTTGACTTATTTTGCGAGACTATTCATCAGTTCATTAGAGGTTAACACAAGTGCATGTGGATATTTGACCATTGTGCTAAAACAGACTTGAATCTATTCACTAAATTGAAAGGGCAGTTTCCCACTTTGACACCTTTTGTCTCGGCTAGCCTTGAGCCACTTTGTTAAGTGGACTTTTAATAACATTTGAAATGTTACTGAAGAAAGGGGATTTAACCATAAAGATTGGCCCGTCTGTTTTATTTGCTATTGTTTAATTCATTCAAATATTGTCTAGAAGGCTTGGATATAGAATCTACTTGAGTTTCTGCGGAGGGGGCCATGTTTTTCTCAATTGTTTTCGTGCATTATGGCTGTCCATACAAATGTAATTTCTCTCTTCAGATTTTAAGACACTATCGGATTTTCCACAGGTTAATTCATGCAAAAATACTCTTAATTGATCATTTAATATTTAATTAAGTAAAAAAAACACCAAAATATCAACAGTAAATAATCTGACTTGGAATTTAAAATTTTCCAAACTTTTAGGTGATGCTGGCTTGTTTGTAGGGTTGACTGTCCAATGTCGTGGATTTTCTCTGTGACCTCCAGTTTCCTCAGGCTGCTAAAAAAAAAACAACCTACGTGCAAGCCAATTATTAAAAAAAGAAAATGAACTATATGTTAGTCCCAAAATGACCTAGTTTGTGTTGAGTGGACATTTCTGTCTTTTTGTATATACTGAACGACATTGAACCATATTTAAGTGATTCAAAACCCCTCAAATAATGATCACCTGCTTTTGCTTTTATTGATTTTAAAGAATCAACAAGTTCATGTAGGCCTGGATATTTGATATTATTTTGTTGATTTATTCCGTGTTTTTATTCATCAATAGGAAAAAACTATTCAAGCATATAAAAGCATCTAAAAATACTCCAAGTTTGTGTATTTAAACAAGAAAGTAATTGCAGTGCAGTTAAGTAAAATTGTCAATGTTATTACTAAATAACCCTAAGGTTACCTGGGTGGAAACCATTATACAAAATAATATTTTTTTTTTTTAGAACTTAAATGTTTTTATTTAAAGCAGTAATTTGAATAGAGCGAGGCTTTCAGGTTCAACATTCGTTCTATATAAATAAAGATTAATAAATGAAGTGGAAAGCTAAGTTAAGTTGATTAGATGTAGAGACTAAATTTGCACGGTATTGTCAAGAGACCAAACGTCAATGTGAAGTCTGTGATGTTGATGATAAACTTCAATTTGTATTTTTTTTTATAAATCCTGAACTGGTAATTAGAAGTCATTGAAGTAAATATTGACGGATCCAATTATCGTCTGCTTTGTCAAGAATCAGACGGCTACAATTTATATATATATGTATGTAGACAGTGATTGTAATGAAACACAATGACTGGAACATACGATTTAATTATCTGAATAGACAAGTCTTTTGAATTTTGTTTTGTAAATGGTAAAAGGCTATACAAATGTTGTGGACTGTTAACTTTTTTTTGGTTAGTTTTCTGTGTGCTGTGTTTCTGTTCAATACAGTCATCTTCTTTTAAAGACGAATAAGGACCATCTAAATAATACATACTTATGGAAGAATAATTACTTATTTATTTGGTCAATGTTTCGAAGAGTATTCTCTCAATAGTAAGTGCAAGAGAACCTAGTAAGTGCAGGAGGACGGCTCTACACACAAAACAAAACCGACAAGATAAACTACATAAACATTACAAGAAATAAATGAAATGAAATGGGGTTTAATGTCCTACTGTTCTGCTCCTAAACTGGTGTAATGAAGACGGGCATACGCCATACAGTGTGCTATGAGGGAAATTTTGCCCGGGCAACGACACTACTCTTATATCGAATTCCAACTGCCAAGGGATCTTTAACGTGCACGCCAATGTGTACACGGGACCTTTTTCCATCCCATCCAAACGACTAGACAGCTGTCCTTGTCAGGCTCTCCATCCTGCACCACTGACAAGGGGAAACCACGCCGAAAAATCTGGATGAACTTTCTCGGCCAATGCAGGGATCGAACACCCGACCGCCAGGCTAGCGAGCCAGCATCTTACCCACTTAGCCACCGTGATCCCCCTACAAAAAATAAACAACAACTATCAAAGTGATTGGATCAATGTTTTCAAACTATTAAATGCCTCTAAAGGATTATTGACATCTGAAATCACACTAATTACAGTGATATCCTGCTAATAAGACCAGTTGTGACCTGATATAAATAGGTCTTAATAATGGAGCGGTCTTTATTCAGGGTCGGAATCCCAGGATATAGATTTGATACATTCTTTTAAAATGCTGTTGAATACGTGAGTGGCCTATAATACTGAGGTGATATTAGAGCAGGAATTGTACAGAGCCACGAGTGGATACATTGAAATAGAATCCTGTATCAGTATTCTAGGGCTAAGACCACTTTAGTTTACGAATGTAACATTTTTAATGTACCGGTAGATAGATTATCAACTCGTATAACAGACACACACATTAATGTTTCTCCCCAAATAAAAGAGATTGTGTTCTTTTGATTGTAAGAACACTGTTTGTAGTTTTTGTAGAATTAATTTCTTTATAAATATAAACGTACATCCTGATCATAAGATAAAGATTTCCCTCTGTAATCAGGTGGTTAGAGGACTAGATCTTTGTCATCACCTGAGGTTGATTAGTTCGTGACAAGAATTATTGTTACCTGTCTGACCAAACCACATGTGTTGAGGTGGGGTTGGAGAGTAGGTGTGTCACTGATCTTGAGTTTGTCACCATTCAAGTCAAAGTTGTACATGACAAGAGTAGAGGAGTCGACTTCCTGACTCAACGAATGCTCTTTAGATCTTAAAGGTCTGTCATCAAGTCATGTGTCATCGTTTACAATCTTAAACTTGACAAGGTGTAGGCCACCTCACTATTCTTGTGAGTTTTCTCTGGGTTTTTTGGTTTACCTACAATTGCTAAAGACCATTGCACGCAAGCTAATTATTGAAATAAAAACATAAAGTATGTTAGTTCCAAAATGACCTAGTTTATGTTGAGTGAACATTGCATCCTCTACCTGTTTGTCTGACCTCATGTGTTTTATCCTTAAATATATGTTAGTCCTGAAATGATGGAATTGAATTCAGTAAACATTTAACCCTATACTATTTTGCATGGTGTATGCCCGTCTTCATTAGCCCAGCATAGGAGCAGAACAGTAGGACGTTAAACTCCATTTCATTTCATTTCATTTCCTATACTATTTCGCTGCTAACTTAAAATTTATGAAAGACCTTTCCCAACATAGTTGTTAAAACCAGATGTTAGCCACAAAATGACCATTTTGTAAATGAACTTTGAACTTTCTCCATAAATATGTTAGTCCTGAAATGATCACGTTGAATTCAGTGAACGGATGATAACCCTGTTCTATTTCTCTGTTGATTTAAAATTTATGAAAAAGACCTTTCCCAACTTAGTTGTTAAAACGATATTTTAGTCACAAAATGACCGAATTGTGTTAATAATGAACTTTTAACTCGGTTTCCATTTCCTTTATTTTCTGGTTGAATAGTTACAACAAAATTCTACAGCCAAATCATTTAAACTATTTCGCCATTATCTGATCAGACAGGGGATAGATTTTTACGCCAAATTGATGATGGAAGGATTATTTCTGTATCAACGATTTAAGACGGTCATTATAGGATATTGATATTCGTCTAACTGATATATACCCTAAAGTAGTTTCAAATCCTATGATTTATTGAATATTTCACACTTTTTGTCCAATCAGATAAGAGATAAAATGTCCGCAGCAAGAGAAATCATATATTGTGTCTGCTAAGTGTTGATTACTTTTTCCCCGCCGCAATAAAAATAAATCAGATTTAAAGGAGATAAAATGATAATGAAATGATATTGAACGGATGTTGTACATTGTGTTATTATCATCTGCGATATTGGTTTTAGAGTTATATCGTCTGCTTGATGAAGAAGCGAATATAATATAGAGCATGTAAGTACATAAATAGGTGTAATGTAATGTCACATTAAGGAATTGTTTATTTCACATCAATATGTTTTACATGGAAATATAGTCTTTAAAGAGCAATTTAAGAATGATTCTGAGTTCTCAAAACGTGTATCCACTTGTATATGAAATTACAACAAACATTTATTACTAGCCATGTGAATTTCTCAAATGAGAAGTGGCAAAAAGGGATCTAGAAATAGGAAAAATACCCTGCCCCATTCATGACACCTATTACTTCTTGCAGTTAATGATGGAGCAAAAAAATGGACCTGGGTTTAGGGTAGCTTCAGGGCCATCAGTAGATCGAGTCACCAGTTTAAATACAAAAGTACAAGAAAAGTTTATTAGCTAACAACTTATAATGAGAAGTGTTATCAGGTGTTCTATAAAGTGAAAGTAGCCTACTATAAGATCAACAGAAAAAACAGCTTTGTTTGAAATGATGTTCATTTTGTATTAAAGGAGTGTTACTATATGACGCCATAATACGAAGACCTACCTAACTTTACACATGCCATTATTGATAAAATGTTGCGACTTATGATTCTTTCAATACTGATTAATGTCAATTTGACTTTTATCTTTTATTGTGATTCCATAAAATGTAAGAGAAAAAATTCATTGATTCTCCAGGGATGGATAAATGATCATGAAGTGTTAAGCTTTTGTTAATGAGCTTCCTAGTAACAATAGAAAAAATGATATCTAAAATACAATGCACACATTGTGAATGGACGGTTTAATTGGAAATGGCTTGACTTGTTTATTGTTTTTCTATAGTGTTGATTAGAGGTGTTAAGCTAATTGCAATTAATTATCTTTAGGTGTTGATTGGATTTAATAACACTAATTAAGCTTACCTGTGTGATTGTAAAGGTGTTATACCCAGTTTATGTAAGGTGTTAGGAGTTGGTATGGTATAGCCATATTGGAAGATTTACACCTAGGGTTTATGTGTTGATAGTTTGGTAATTTTAATACTAAAAACCAAAGGATAGAGATTAGCATATTGGAATTATCAGAGATATTTTAAATTCAAGAAGGATACAGATCAGATAGAATTATAAGGACACAGATTAGCATATGGGAATTATAAGGGATATATTTGACTTAAGGAGGATAGAAAAGATATATTTCAGTCTAGGTGTGTACCATATATGAATATGATATTAAGAAAAAATAGGTTTAGATTTCAAGGTGTGTTTCATATTTTACTAATTAATCTGAATCCAGTGTTTCTCTTAGGCAGAACATTTCTGTGTTACTTGCTACACTTTTGATATTAAGATACAATTTAATTCTAGACAAATAACATGTTTAATATTGTGGGTGTGTTTTGGTCTTACTTGCGAATAATACTTAATTCTGGAGAAATGTTTGAAATTCTAGGTGTGTTTTATACCTTTCTATAAATAAGAAATTTGATCATCAGTTTCTTGAAACGCTGTATGTTTAATTGCCATCATGTTAATAGAGCCTCTGTGACAAAATTTGATTCAATATGCACAATACGGGGGTGTTTATGATTCTTTTTCACGTGATAGATCTTGAATTTCAGTTCCTTATACAAATTGTCGCATAATGGCCATACTACTAGATTAATAAGAAGAAATAATACTTTCAATACAGTAGCCTATAGAGGTGTGCTTACTGTAAAAACCCAATGTTTAGTTCCTTGTATTTAGAAGTACTATGACCTACCTTAAATATAGCTGTAGGATTGGGGTATCATTGATTGTTATGTTAATTGTGCACACTTATGTTATGTTAAACAGTCATTTATAGAAATCTACTCACTATACACAGGTAGAAATAAGGTGCACCTGTAAGATTGACATGTTTTAGCAAATGATTATTTATATTAGTACACTTTGGGAATTTTGTCTGCTTTAGTTCAGGTAAGAAATGATCAAAGTTTACTCAATATCCATAGATGAGTTGGGGGCTAAGTGAGTAAGATGCTGGCCTGCTACTCTGGAGAGGTCATCAGGATTTTCCGACATTGGTTTCCCCTTGTCAGTGGTGCAGGACAGAGGGCCTGACAAGGACTGCAGATGTCTAGTCATTCAGATGGCATGATAAACCAAAATCCTGTGTATACATTGGCGTGCACGAAAAGATCCATTGGCAGTTGGAATTCGATATAAGAGTAGGCCGTAGCGCCGCTGTCCGTGCAAAATTTATCTCATAGCACACTGTATGGCATATACACATCTTCGTTAGCCCAGTTCGGAGCAGAACAGTAGGATGTTAAACCCCATTTCATTTTTTTTCACTATGTATAAGATAAAAGGTTTTTAAACTCAGTACATATAGTTTGAATATGATCCACTGGATACTTCAGTGACCATAATGCCTTACAAGTACTAACTACAAAGTACAAAGTACAACAACCTGTTTATTTACATATAAGTCAATCGGCTTCTTCCCTCACAGCTTGAATCTAACTAGACCTCCTTCTTCTGTCACAACATGTTCTGAAATCTTTTTTTAAAAGATATTACAATTATAGTACCAGTATTAGTAATTTACAGAACTAATCACATACAGTCTCTGCATGAAGTTAAAATGTGCTATATTATGGCCATCTACAAGCTTATTGAATGTTTAAAACCTCCACACTTCTCTAATACGATTGAAAACTCTAATTCTTATATTAGCTGACAAACAAAATATCGGTTGTTTACAGTAAGTGATAAATTATGGGCATTATACAAGAATTGGACCAAACATTGTTAGAATATCTAAATTAATATACGTGTTAAAAACAAAAACAAAATCAGTACAGTTAATAGTAAGTGCAGGGGGACTGCACCACACACAAACAATTACACAAGACAAATCGATGGACAAGACACAATATACAGACAGCACAAACAACAAATGTACTTATTTATATTCATGTGTTATTTGGCATGCATAGAATCGTTGCCACTTCAAGAAAAATTTGTTGGGTCATGGACCTTATAGTACAGGTCCATGGTTGGGTCAATAACCTAAATTAAAAAACAGTGTAATGACTGATACAATAGTTTTGTAATCCATCAAATAAACGCTTGCATACATGATGAATTCTAACTTCTGTACACATATAATCAGTCTGCTATAGTTAATGGGTGGTTATTACTTCCCAAATGTATTAATGGCGACTAAAAAAAATGACATTTTCCATCATAAGACGTGTCATTCCATGAATTCTTAACTTTGGTAATTTGCATGCAAATATGATTCATATCCACATCATCACTTCATCAGTTTTCTCAACGCATAGATTATTGTGGTCTTTTTTTATAAAATGAATAATGGGTTTAAGAAATATTATCAATTTTCCTTGAGGAATTTATTAGTCATTTTCATAATTGTGTTAC
Organism: Patella vulgata; assembly: GCF_932274485.2. Classification (NCBI taxonomy): domain Eukaryota; kingdom Metazoa; phylum Mollusca; class Gastropoda; family Patellidae; genus Patella; species Patella vulgata. The sequence goes on from NC_065883.2 coordinate 12,945,191, forward strand.
AAATAAAAAAAAAGTAAAATTCAATATATGAAAAAAAATTTGTTAGTAATTTTAGGAATACACAGAAGGAGACTTTCGTTATTGTTTCTTCTTGAGTAAATAGAAGTAGAAATTCGTTAATTCTTCTTCTTCTTCTTCAGAGTTTTACTTCTTCTGCCTAATTGCGATATGGCCAAACAGGGCAATGCAGTCTTTGAATAGTTATTACTTCTTTTCTTCGTTGGTTTTGTACTTCCATTTCTGAAATTGCAATATCACCAACTTTTTTCCTAGCATACGTCCACTTAAATATAACATCTTCTTTTTCTTCATTGGTATTTTAATTCCATTTCTAAAATTGCTATATCACCAACTTTTTTCCCAGTACACGTCCCCATAAATATATACATCAAAATCTGATAAATACCACATATTTTATATTTGTAAAACTATGTAAAGAATCTACGACAGAATCCTATTTCATTATTAAATTATTTTTAATGACGTATGTCAAAGTTTTATAATAATGGACCCTTTACATTCACACAATAGTACTTATTATGAGGTAATGATCTACTCTATCTTGTCCATCTGTGTGCATTGAAGACCCCCTTAATCTCTTATTTCATACCGCAAATATTTCACCCCCTTTATTGTATACCATATCAGACATACAATTGTCCTCATTCATGCCAGATTATATCGTCAAACAAAAGCCACATTATGTTATTCTATATCCTCACGTTTTGAATTTCAACTGAATTGACAAAAAAATCTCTTAATGCACATGTTTCGGTTGTAAGTTTTTTCTCATAGAAATAAGTATTTAACATGAAACTTTGAAATAATTTATCATGTATGAATTGACAGTAATTGACAGAGAATATAATGTTACAGCTGTCTTATCTGTGCATTAGTCAATGTTTCACTAGGTTTTTTTACCTCTTCTTAATGAACGAAGGAATGTATTTTTTAAAGTACTGAGCAGATCAAGGGTCTGTGGGATGTTGTGCATTTGGGAGGTGTGCACAATCTGAGAGTATAGACCTTGAAATCTTGAAATATTCTTTTAAGTTACGCTACTGATAAAATTGTATGCTTCGCTAAATAAACGAAGGAATTTATTTTAAAGTACATTGTGGGTTGGGGGGGGGGGGGGGGAGGTGTGCATGCATAGTTAAGGCATTAAAGCGTTAAACCCCATTTCCCATCTCTCTCTCTCTCTCTCTCTCTCTCTCTCTTTCTCTTCAGCTTACCTCATATCACACAGCATGGCATATCTGTGTCTGCATTAATCCATTTGGTGCAAAAAAAGTACAATGTTAAACCATATTTTATTAACCAAACATTCCCCCTCCCCTCCCCCTTTCATAAATTCTTGTATCCACACTAGATCATGTGATATATAATTATGAAGTATGGTGTAATGACCTTGACGAATGTAGCAGACATATAATTTGATATTATGTAGAATATAAAGAGAGATTAATATTGAACTATTGACAGATTAATGACATGAACAGATTGAATGTACACGCTATCTGTGTTCAACTATTCAATTATTAATACCGAGTCCACTTACATATGTTATGTTATAACAGTCGGTAATTGGCTGTGACTTTGATAGATGTTGTCTTTTATACATTGATTTACTAGTGGTCACATGTTCTCCTGCTCACTTCCATGCTTATCATGTATGGTTGGAATTTTTAATCTTACTTGATAGATATGATATAAGTGTAAAGACTGCATAGATGGGTGGTTGGAATTTTTAATCTTCTTTCCTATAGATAGATAGATAGATGTTTATTGCATCAAAACGTCCATGATGACAGGAATTTTTGGTTTGAATAGACATAAGGATTGCATTTATAGGTAGATAACTGGAATTATTATTCTTCTTTCATTAATGTAAAGATAGACATCATATATGATGACTGGACTTTTTATAAAGACGCCATATATTGGTAGAAAGTTGGAATTTTTAATCTTCTTTCACAACATATATATGACACCAATTTTTGATACCAGTAGTTGTATATAAACTGTGTGAAAGAGCTGATAATTTTTCATTGATGTATAAACACTACATAGATGTCTAAAAAAATTTAATATTTTTTCATGAATTTGTAAAATTTAGATAATAGATAGATGTTTGAAATGTTTAATTCACTTAATAATTTACATGTACGACAGCATATCTATAGGGTTAACTTTGCTCTGATTCTTATATTTTGTGTATGCCTGGGCTCAGATTCTTAATATATTATGTGTATGCCTGGCATTTAGAGTTACAAGGAACTTTTTGCTGTTTCCTAAAATCATATTTCTGTTAACATCATGGATGGCTGGAATTTATGATATTCTTACATCTGTAGAAAGATATTTGCCGTGTTTTCTAAAATTAGATTTCTTCAAACAGATTCATAACAGAGACAAAACACATATAACTATTAACCATGTGAACTAATCTGAAAAGTGGTATCGAGTGTTCTAGAAATCAGATTTACAATTTAAGACGGAAATTGTTAATCCGCTTTCCATTACATACATGTATTCATCTTATTTTTCAAGAACACCTCATGCCACTTCTCACTTAGGGAGTTCAAATGACAATTAAAAAAAAATTGTTGTACCAGTCTTTAGCCAACATTATAAATATCATCTTTCAAGAACATCTGGTACCACATTCAAATAACTAACAAATTTTTGTTATAGGTTACATTTGTATATATTGCCTCCCGAGAGAGATATTAGTTCTGTTTTTCTACAATCAGAAATCTGCTTTCAATTGCGCTTGAGTTGTGTTAAACTACAGGTATACCATTGTTATTACTACTACAGGATACAAACCTCATAAACTCATCTCCATGTTTTAAACAGGGCCTTTCTTTTTATATTTACAGATGTGGATCTGGTTAGAAATATGAAGATGGACGTAACAGGTGTGGATTTATGTCCAGCCTGCCGTCTGCCATTCGATGCTGGCAAGAAACGGAAACTCATTGATGCCTGCGGACATGAAAGATGTTACATGTGTATGTTTAACAGTGAAATTTGTCCACTGTGCAGTAAGTATACATTTTAATTGATTTGTTCATAGTGTATTATATAGAGTAGCTTTTACTGCTTCAAACTGATAACTTTTTTTCTTTTCTTTTTTTTTTTTAAATTGGCTTTAACATCCATTTGACACAAACTAGGTCATTTCGGGACTAACATATGGTTCAATTTTATTTCAATAACTTGCTTGCACATAAGGGTCTTTAGCAGTGGGGGAGGAAACTGGAAAACCGGGAGAAAACCCACGAGATTGGACAGGCAACCCTTGCAATGTACACGCAGGGAATCAAAACCATGCCAGTTGACTCAATGACAGACCTTATGATGTAACACGCATGCGTTAACCGTTCAGCAACCCTACCCCCCTTCAGACGTATAACAGTTTTGCTCTAGTAATAATAATAGGATAAAACACGATGTAAGACTACTCCTTATATATATAATTTACAAGTGTTTAAATATACATGAAATTCTGTCTGCATGATTGTTATGTAATACTTTTAAGAGACAATCATCAGAAATCCAGTAAGATTGATTTCAGCAACAAGTTTGCAAATGGTTGTTTCAATTCCAGTCTTGTACTTGGGAGGTACTAATTGTGGGCGGGTTGGGGAGGTTCAGGTATTTCTGGAATCCAAAATGGCCGCTTTATATAAATGAGTATTTTGGGGATAACTAACCCGAACCCATACCCTAACCCTTTTAAGAGGGGTAATAGGTAAATTGGATCTAAGTTCAGTCTTCTAAAATGGATTAGGGTTAGGATTAGTATTCCCTAAAATTTTCATTTGTATAAAGCGGCCATTTTGGACTCCGGAAACACCCGAACCTCCCCAACCGGCTTGCAATTAGCACCTCCCATCCTTGGACTTGCCCAACCTTGTGGAATTTCCTCAGTTTTTTTCCCCATTGCTAAAGAACCCTGTGAATTGTGAAAATAAAAATTTGTCGGATTGTCCTGCAATAACTGATGCTCTCTCATTCTTGGCAGGAGGCATACATTTTACAAATTACTTTATAATTATGTTTTTTTTAAAAATTTCATTAATCTTTCATTTTATTATTTCTGAATAACTATCAATGAAAATAAAGGAAGCATCTCAGCACTTGAATATTAGAGAATTAATTATATCTTACATACTGTATGATTATCTCATGCTTGATCATGGCCCACATGTTGTTTTTCAATATTATATATAGACAGTCAATGTTTCATATTATATACCAGTATGTATATCATGCATGATATCAAGCTGGCACCTTTTAATTAAAATTCAGCGATGTTTTTAGTTCCTTTGTGTTCTGTAACAACTGTTGAATAATTATATTGCTGAAAAGTTGAGAGCAAATATGTTTCTTGTAGGATATTCTGCTTAGATTCTGTGAATTTGAATTTTTATTCACCAGGAGTACCTATTAAAAATTTGTTTCCTATTTCTTTGGAAAATAAAATAATTAAAAGGCAAAGAAAAACCATAGTTGCTCTTCTCAAAATTTTGAAATTTTAGACAAGACGTTAACAAGACTTGAAGATATTTGTCAATCAAAATTCCAAAGAACTAAAAATTAAATTACTTTGGCCTGACTAGGAGGTCCTGACAGAAGACATTTGAAAAAACAACAACAAAAAAAAACACATCCCAAAAGCATCAGTCTATCAGTGATGTCTTGACAAAGTCCATTTATATGTCTTATGTCAAATTTGCCTAGATATAATAATGTAGTTCTATTGGGTATAGGTTTAGACAGCAATGTGGGCGATTTACTTAAGTATGATAAGCGAATGTGGTTGTCGTTCTGTGTTTTTGATTAAAGATTTTCCTTGTGGGACATTTTTTAGTTGCGGTTTTAACAGAGGCCAGACGTAGGTCACTAAACGTCGCTGTATCCTTCAGTAAATAGTGTCAATAAGCATCCATTCTCTTTAATAGACTTAAAATACAAACCTCTTATGTTATTGAGCATAAAATTCATGATTGCCCCAAAAGAACTAAAGAAAATAATTTTTTCGGATATCAGCTTGGGGCTTCAAGTTCATGTAAATAATAACCTTTCTGAAAACTTTGTAAAATTTTATTTTTAAAGTTGGTAGGTTGGATGGCCGAATGGTTAGCACATGCGCGCTGTATCAGAATGTCTGTCATTAAGTCAACTGGCATGTTTTTCGATTCCCAGGTTGTACGTGACAAGGAGTAGGGTCGCCTATCCAACCTCATGGGTTTTCTCTGGGTACTCCGGTTTCCTCCCACTACTAAAGACCCCTACGTGCAAGCAAATTTTGAAATAAAATTGAAACATGTGTTAGTCCCAAAATGACCTAGTTTGTGTTGAGTGGACTTTAAACCCCTCTCTCTCTCTCTCTCTCTTTTTTGCATCTTTCACGTACTTGATTTGCAAAATGAAATTCCAAACAATCTTTTTAAGTTATTATCAGTTTTCAGTCGTTCTTTCTATGAATCAGAGAATCAATCCCTGCCCATGCATACAATACTTGATTCAGTGTTGTATCAAGATGATCAGCAGACGCGAACGAATAAAGGAAATATTGTATATATTATTCAGATTACCCACAAGCTCAGTATAATGGAGGAATACAAGATCCTTCAATCTTCACACCACACAGACCCAAATTAAAAACCAACGGACATTTTACTACATTCATGCAGTCTCGACAGGATGTTCATCTGCCACAAGAAATGATGAATCAGACAGGCGGAAAGAACGAACCGTATTCAAATTCTGTTAATCCACCTCCAGTCCACGGTAAGTCTGTCACGATTTAGACACAAATGTCATTATTTTTATTGTGTATCCACTGTGTTGCCACATTGTTCAGCCCCATTCATCTGTCCATATCTCATATTGCAAGAGTTGATTTAATAATAAGGCCACGTCAGTTTGATCTTCTGTTTTTTTCAGGAATGCCTATTAATTTTTTGCTTCATATTTCTTGATGGAAAAAAATAATTAAAAAACAAAAAGGACTTTTTTTGCTCCTTCCCTAGGCTTTTAGTTCCACATTTTTAGATTTTAAAATTTAAAACAAAAATTTTTTGATATTTATTTAACAAGACATTGAAGAACTACAAATTAATTTTGTTGGGCCTAATATTTCTTGAGGAGGAAAAAAATGTGTTTTGAAAACAAAATGTAAATGTTTGATCTTATCAGAGGCTTTTAGTTCAACATTTTTAATTTTTGAGATTTAAAACAAAAAGAAATAGTTTCCGTGACTCAAGGCTCTTAAGAACTAAAAACTATTTTTGTTTGGCCTAATGGTGTAGCTGTTGAAACTAACTAGACAGTTTACATGAAACGGGAGGCCAACTTGACATAAAATATTGGACTGACTTGACACAATCCAGTATTTTATTGAAGACCTATAACTCAACAAGTAGGCTCTACCTCTCTTGGAATATACATGTATTGCCTTATTCCCTGTCATCTATAGATCACCATGTTTTTATTAAGAGACAATTTAGTCTAGTTCTTTGGATCCTTTGGGATTTGTTGAAGAAAGAATTGATACAATCAAGGTATTTGTTTCATTAAAATGCCCATCATTGTAAGATTACTCTTGTCCAATGCCGATCTTGTGTAGAGTAGTTGATCAGATTGAGTGAAGGAAGAGACTTGTTGAAATGAATACAAATGAACTTGATCTAAAAAAAATGAGGTGTGAGGTGTCTGTTTTATTGTAAGATTAGGGGGTTGGGGGGTTGGATTACTGAATGGTTAGCATGTGCGTGCTGCATCATAAGGTCTGTCATTGAGTCATCTGGCATGATTTTTATTTCCCGGTTGTCCAACCTTGTGGGTTTTCTCTGGGTCCTACGGTTTCCTCCCACTGCTAAAGACCCCTACGAGCAAGCAAATTATTGAAATAAAATTGAACCATAAAATTGTGTTGAGTGGATGTTAAACCTCCCTCCCTTTCTCTCTCTCTCTCTCTCTCTCTCTATTGTAAGATTAAGCTTGCCCAGTACAAAACTTGACTAGAAATAGATCTTCTAATTTGGTAATACTGGTTTTCTTCAATCCGTTCATTGCTTGGTGCACACATGCAGTAATCAATTCATTAATTTTATAGATTTTATCTAGTTTTCTCGTTAATTATTATTATGTATACTGTAAAGGTGACATTTAAATGAATCTGTTAAATGATTGCGAACATGCTATAGTATAATATGCATCCATGTAACACAGTATTTTAAAATGCCATGAGACAAAATGATGTCGGCATTTTCTTTATAATAGATGTTGGTTGTGCTTCAATTATAACAGCTTAAATTGTATGAACATTCAGGTTAGGGACTGTAGTGAATCAGTCTAACTTTTTGTTCTTAATTTATGTAAAGTCGGGTTGAAATCAAGTGACGAAGCAAGCTAAATGGCATATCATATACAGTTATAGTTGAAAGTAAAAATGTTTAACAAGTTATCCACTTTAGTTGAATAGTTTTCAACTAAACAGTTTGAATTGATCTGATTTTTTTTTATATTTTCGATGACCTACACTACATGAAGATCTGACCGGTTGTAGGGTTCACTCCCATTTCAACTAAGTCCCATTTCGACTACACCCCATTTTGACTACAAATTTTATTACCCACAAAATCCTGACTCCCATCTAATCAGCATTGAACTGTTCCATCGATTAAGAGATTTAATTAAGGTAATGGTTATTGTTAAAATAGCTTATATTTTAATTAATCATCTGGACTTCGTGAAATAGTGTGTTTTATTGAAGAATCTCTTTTGGCTATATAGTCTGTTGTTATAAGCTGTAGTCGAAATGGGATGTAGGCAAAATGGGAGGCTACCGGTTGTAGTGGAAGGTTGCATCAGGGATCATACAAGCGGCTTTTGAACCTATGACATCAGACATTGATTAATTAATTGGCATTGATGTTTCTAGTGGTTTACCCACAGTTTCGGTATTGCACGCCAAGAACTCGCCGTAACAGACCATTTCATTGGCTAATCCCTCACTTCAACCAGAACGCGGGTTAAATAACAACTCTTTCAGATCCTGGTCTTGTGAAGACAGCTAAAACGAAATTTTGAACTAAAAAAACAAAACGAAATAGGATCTGTGTTTTAATCAGATTGATAGTTTTCAACTAAACAGTTTGAATTTGATTATTTTTCCCCCCGCCTTTCACAGTTTTGTCAGTCCGTCTGGATAGATTGTGATATAAACATGTAGAGTTATTGATCAACGTCTATAAAAAGCTGTAAGATCAGACAAAATTTTTTATCTCATCGTTGTGTTGTCCAGTTGAACTCCCACATGTTACTTAATCTGACGCAGAAAATGGAGTGAAAAGAAATGAGATTAAATTGGTTATTTTTCTGAACTAAATGAAATGAAGTGAAATAGGGTTTAACGTCCTACTTTTCTGCTCCTTTGGGCTAGCGAAGACGGCTTTACAACATACAGTGTGCTGTGAGGGCCTTTAACGTCCTACTTTTCTGCTCCTTTGGGCCATCAAAGACAGCTTTACAACATGCAGTGTGCTGTGAGGGAGTTTAACATCCTACTTTTCTGCTCCTTTGGGTCATCGAAGTGTGCTGTGAGGTAGATTTTGACAATACAGTGGCGCTATACTGCTTACTCATCTAACAACAGTTTAGCAGATTATGCTCAGTCACTTGCAATATTCTTGAATAATGCCCATTTAAATCTCTTATTATATCACTTTCTGTAAACAAACATTGTTTTTAGTAGCCAACGAATTCAAGTATCAGAGTTTTCAAACATTGTATTTAAGAAATGTGGAGTTTTGTAAAATTCAATAAACATACATTATGCAAGAGCTAAATCTGCTGATTGCAGGTCTTTCTTTAGGCCTGAAATCTTATCTAAATTATTAATTAGACATTAATTAGATATTAATTAACTTATCCAGACCATAATCAACTCTCGATGTCATCTCATGTGTCGGATTTTCATTGGATTTGAATCCGCTCTGCTGCTCAGCGCTCATTCATGATTAAATCCAAAAATTGATAACCGAGACTACGTTTTTTATCGTACCGACTTAAGTAATGATGATTGAGTCTAGGTCTAAATTTCAATCGCTTGTAATTTGGTTCATAGGTGAGCAATTTGACTGAAATTTTCAGCATATCACCTTTATATTATCTAGTTGTTAACTATTTTTATTAGAACTGGCAGCTCTTCATCTCATCTTCCATAATGTATCTTTAAGATTTTATGCAAGAAACATTTCTGAAAATATCTTGGAATAAACAGAGAAAAAACAAAAAATGTCAGATTTGTCTTAATACAGTGTTAAACTGGAAGTCGACATAGTTACTGGATAATTACTTGTGTAGAACCGAAGTCAGAAAGAGGTTAATGGTTGGCGTGACCAACAGAGAATTGCAGGAAAAAACTGGCATTGACATAGAAGGAAAATTTGATTGGATGTTCTGTCGTGAGATTAGATTTTTTAAGGAGATTAACATTTGCTGATCTGTCTCTTAGTCGGCCATTTTGTACAGTTGTTTCTTATGAATTAAAAAACTTTTTGTAATCGCAATAAAAATACACGGTCATTGGCTTCTTGATGTGTTGACGTTCTATATGTGAAGGAAAGGATACTGTACGATATTAAGTCAAATTAGAATTTTTATGGACTAAAGTTTTCACAAAGTCAGATAATAACTTTTACAGACTAAAGGTTCAAACAAAACTTGGTTATGTACGAAGAAATGACATGACATAACCTATATCCTTCTTGAAAACAAACATGGTGTTTAAGTAAATCAGGAAAAAAACCTATGGGGAAAAATCCTTTTTATTCCGAAAAATATGATATAACATTAAAATATATGCTTATTGACAATTTAATCCAAGAAAATGTTGTTACTACCCGTTATTATTGAATTTGTTACATAATACCAGTTATTTTCATACAAATATTCTATAATCACAGAACACGAACATTGATCAAATTTGTTATCCCCAATATACAGCCATTAAAAGGTAGTCTGTCTCGATGCTAAAGCCAGGCTTTTATGCATCGATGTATTGATAATCTCCTCGGCAGACGGTGCACTTGAATATTGATTTTAGATGTATGAAGACAGTGGTTGGATAATTACTGATTATATTCATCTTGTTAGTGTGTTGGTATGGCTCATTTAATTTGTTGCTCTTGTATTTCTGATGGAAAACTGCACAGTAAAATGTAGACAGCATCATTTTTGATGCCATAAACATTGGCGTGCACGTAAAAGATCCCTTGACAGTTGGAATTCGATATAAGAGTAGGCAGTAGTGCCGCTGTCCGGGCAAAATTACCTCATAGCACACTGTATTGCGTATGCCCGTGTTCTTTAGCCCAGTTCGGAGCAGAACAGTAGGATGTTAAACCCCATTTCATGAGTGGGGTTGAGTTGAGTTTGTGTATTGCTTTAGAGGCTAATGGGGAACATATCTATCCTTTAAATATCATGAAAATATGAGGTCAGATAGTGAACATGAAAAATCCTTTAGCAATGTATGGTTCTGTTTCTGTCCCCTTTTACACTTTTAATGGTGGAAAACTGCACAACAGTATACAGACAGAACAAATAATACAGCACAGCTTTCGGCAGTACATTTAAATACACATCCCTAGATACAATATATCAAGTGGGAACAACTGAAAAATAAACTGCAGGTTTAAGTGGTACCAGGTGTTTTTACTTTCTGCTTTTCGATTAATTCAATGAACTTATTTTAATACAGTTATAGCCAAGAGATATGATAAAATTAAATTAAAAGTTGCCATTTTTCTGTATTATAGATTTTACGTCTGGTTATAGATAATATTATTTTAAAGTATTTAATTGGTTAATATTTACGCAGAGGGTTTGTTGTTAATTTTATTTGTTAATTATGTTGATCGTACATGCTACTACAAGATTTAGCAAATCTAATTACACGAGTGCATCATGTACAAATCTGTCCTGTATGACTGAATGAGTTATGTGCGCTCATGATTATCCGAAAAAAATCTTCATTCCAATACGTGCATTGTAAGTAAGAAGCCAGGAAATAAGGCTTCTGTTACCTACATTATCAGGCACAAAATCAATCTTTGTAAAGCACAATCTATGTCATTTTGTCCAGGACACCTTTGTCTTTTATCAATGTTTTATGGATATTTTCAAATACAACAGTACTTTACTCATTTTAGAACACGTCATATCACATATTTTCATTCTGCTTTTACCATGGACGACAAACAAGCAGTGGTAAGTGCAGTGTCAGATGTAGTCTATGCACACTTTCTAGAACATCTGATACCACTTCTCATTTGAGGAATCCACATAGTTTTGTATGGAATGGATTAAATAAGATAGAGGGTAGGTTAGCAACATAAGGTGTAAGGTGTAAAGATGAGTGCTGTACATGATGCAGTGTATGCACACTTTCTAGAACACCAGATACCACTTGACATTTGAGGAATCCTCATTGTTTTGTATTGAATGGATTAAAAAAAGACCATTGAGATGTGATCTTTTGATATAGAGCGACAGGTATGTTAGCTCGGTAACGTGATGGTGTAAAGGTGAGTGCAGTGTCCGATGTAGTCTATGCACACTTTCTAGAACACCTGCTACCACTTCCCATTTGAGGAATCTACATTGTTTTGTATTGAATAGATTAAATAAGATTGCTGATAGGTGATCTTGTTTAATAGAGAGAGGGGATGTTAGCTAGGTAATGTGAAGGTATAAAGATGTATAAAATGATATTAAGGTGTGAATGTTGATACAGTAGCCAAGTAAAAACACTCACCACCATATCCTCTTATATAGGAAACTTAATAATAGATGTAAAACCCATTGATGGTGGCAGTTATTTGGCTACCAGCTTCTTGTAATGTCACTTATAGTTGTCGAGTGGTCATCCGAGATGGTCAAGTAAATTTATAATTATTCTGACCGACAGTCTAGTATCCTTATGTGACCTTTTAAAATCAATACCAAGACAGGATGTTTAGGCCATGAAATTTGAGATCCCTTTTGCTTATCAATAAGTAGATATTCAGCCTTTATTTCCAGGGGCTTATTGCTTGTGTATTTTGTGTGTATAAAATTTAATACAACAGTGCTAGGTTAGACTCTTGAATGTAGTGTATTATTGTTTAGATCATGAAATAGAACTGAAGCACGGACTGGTTTTTCCTATGGAATAATAAATGCCCTCTCCCCTTTCTAGCAGGTTATTGCTTATGTATTTTTGATATCTAAAATGTAATAAAATGATGCTAGTTTAGAATATTGAATTAATGTTTTTTATTGTATATATCATGAAACACAGACTTGTTTTCCCAATGGAATGATAAGTGCCCTCTCTCCTTTCTAGCAGATTATTGCTTATCTATTTTGGATGTATAAAATGTAATAATGTTTATAGCATGGACTAGTTTTTCCTATGTAATAATAAACCCTCCCCGCACAAGCTACTGTTATTATTTCACGAGATCGTTGGGGTTGGTTGACTGTCGTGTAACAATTGTAAAGATATCGGTCACTCATGAATAATAAATATATAATAGGGGATATAAAAAAGGGGGGGTCTATTTGATCTAGATTTCAGCCACCATGCTTCATTGATACTTGTTAAAAACTTCAGTAAGGGTCGAGAGCTCAGAACGAAAAGGTCAGATCATATTATTTTTAAGAAAAAGGAGATTTGTTGTTTTTTTTATTTTAAATTACTGGAGTATTATTAATTGTGAGAAAAAGTCTATGAACTCTTTCAATGGAGGGTATACTATATATGGTTAGTTGATGACAACATTTGAATACAGACTTGTCAAGAACTCTTAAATCAAATGTTAGGACCTTTTAAAAAGGGGTCACAAAATGAAGGTTTGAGTTTGAATAACTAGTTTCTTTATGTTGTATTATTGGACTGCAAAAAAAGGTAAAGTAGATAATCTTGAACGGTTTTTGTACCATCTGGACCTATGATGGAGAATATAGAAAAAGAGTTTGACCTATATAAATTTTGTGTTCGACTTTTCCATCTATTGAAAAACTAAAGTACAAAAAAATGAATTGGTTTCAAATTTTAAATGGTTGTATTATTTTTATGATACGTTGGTTGATTATATATATTTTAAAATCATTGGAATAGAAAAAAAATATATAATGTTTAAACTGCTAACTTGTCAAGTGATATCACCTTGTGGAAAGGGGGACGTTAAATAAAGGTATTTCACACGCGAGGTATGAATATTAATTGCAGAAGAATTGTGATATTTGAATATGTGTTTTTAAAATTTGTTGTTGGTATCATCTTTAACTAGATGCTGTGTTAAATCGAAAGGGTATGAAAATTGATCGAGCAATATCACCGAAGGGAACAGGGGACATTATATTATATAAAGATATTTCACACACGCATGGTACGAATATTAATTGAAGAAGAATTGTGATGTTTGAATTTGCATTTTTAAAATTTGTTGTTGGTATCTGTACTATCTTTAACTAGATGCTGTGTTAAATCGAACGGGTATGAAAATTTATCGAGCAATATCACCTTGGGGAACGGGGGACATTATATAAAGATATTTCACACACGCATGGTACAAATATTAATTGAAGAAGAATTGTGAAATTTGTGTTTTTCCATCGATATTTGTTGTTGGTATTTGTACCATGTTTGACTAGATGCTGTGTTAATGACTGGTCTATAGAACATTATAGGTCGGAAATACTCACTTAACACTTAAACGACCAAGCACTGCTGATTGACACGCACCCAATGAATGCACTAAAACAGTTGTTAATTATTTGTTCAAACTTTTTATCTCGAGACAGAGATCTGTTAAAATGGAGGATATCTGGATAAGAATGAAAGGTATTTTAATTTTTTTTTATTCTTTACATTAGGTACGTGTTGAAGTGAACAGATTTAAGTCTATTTATATATCAAACTCAAATCTCGTATATTCTAAACAAATATATGTTCAGACTCCTTTCCTTGTCTGTTTCTTGAAACCTTAGTTTTTCTAAAAATCTGTAACTGTTGTATCTTGACTACTTTCAAATCATAATTGAAGACTCATTTATTTAGAGAAAGGTACAAGAATTAGACAATTTGTTCAAACTCTATTTCAAGTTAATTTCTTGAACTGATATTATATACTGAAAATCCTAGACTGTGAAACCTTGAATACTTTCAGATCAGTCTGAATTAGACTTTGTACTCGCTGTGTATATAAATCTTGGGTAAAATCATTTAATGGTCCTCAGTTTTTATCCATTTCCCCCTGTCAGTGTTGCGGGATGGAGAGCCTGACAAGGACAGCTGTCTAGTCGTTCGGATGATACGAAAAATCGAGGTCCCGTGTACACATTGGCATAGCATGTAAAAGATCCCTTGGCAGTTGGAAGAGTAGGCTGTAGCACAGCTGTCCGAGCAAAATTCCCCCCCATAGCCCACTGCATAGCGTATGCCCATCTTCATTAGCCTAGTCGGAGCAGAACAATAGGACGTTAAACCCCATTTCATTTCATTTCACCTTTAATCTGATTGACTCCAAACAGAGAGATTATCCACTGTTAATATTTTGGTGTTGTCTTCTTAAGTAAATGTTCAATATTCAATTTGAGTACATTTTAGTGTGGATTTAACCCGTTAAGTGCGTAGGTCGTTATATAACGTCCTTGACAACTGCCACTCACTGTGTGTAGGGCGAAATATAACGCCTTGGAGGTATTTTCTCCAATCTATTCTTAGAACATAGTACATAGTTCTTCGTCACAAATACACAATAGGGGTAGTTAACGTTTTAAAAACGTCATGCTTAACGGGTTTAACAGTGAAAAATTAGAAATGTTAAAAAAAAACGCAAACATTCTGCAGCTTTATAAACGACACTGGTTCTCTTGCAATTTCGGTCTTTTTATCATTTATGAAGACCTGTTCAATGGAATATCAAGCATTATCTACTAATTATACTAATTGGTTTGATTCTAGATGTTGAAATGAAAAATAGATGGAAGAAAATCGAGATGATTCGAGTTGACCAGACGTTAAATACCATTCCATTCAATTTCTGAAAGGAACTTCGATAGAACAAATAAAAATCTGAACCAATGTATACAAATCAATAGGCTCAAGTCTAGAGGGGGTCTTTAAATCTATTTAATATAAATAAACTGTGTGGGTTGTATCCTTCCACTTACTTCCTGAAGAATAAACACCATTCAAAATCTGGACCTGAATCATTCATGATTGAAATCGCCAGACGGTAAAATTCCACCATATTGGAAAATGAAATTGAACATCTAGGAATTAGTGGAAACGATCTATAGTTGGAACACGGGGATTGGAGATTATTGATGATGATGATGGTGCTGTCCTGGGGTCTCTCGCTATTTTAATTGATAGACGAATGACCTTAAAATTGACCTTCTGTCATTGTTGCAGACAGACGTGCAAACCAGTGAAGTTCATTTTACCATATATTTTTTAGTCCATCTTAACTTGTCAGACTTTAATCAGTTGGTGATCCATCACGGGTTGTGTCAGCTCGATCAATACTTGGTAAACTTTTTCTATTTTCTATTTGTCAGTTAATATATTATTAACCCTTTTACCACCCAAGGGGGGTTGGATGGCCGAATGGTTAGCGCGCGCTGTATCATAAAGTCCGTCATTGAGTCGACTGGCGTGGTTTCGAATCCCTGGTTGTACGTGACAAGGAGTAGGGTCGCCTGTCCAACCTCGTGGGTTTTCTCCGGGTCCTCCGGTTTCCTCCCACTGCTAAAGACCCCTATGCGCAAGCGAATTATTGAAATAAAATTAAACCATATGTTAGTCCCGAACTGACCTAGTTTGTGTCTAGTGGACGTTAAACCCCATTTCTCTCTCTCTCTCTTTTACCGCCCAAAGCCACAGCTCCCTTGTGAACAGCTCTGAAATATTTAAGGTATGTTTACTAGTTCTGGGACTCGGGCGGTCTAGTGGGCAGTAGTTTCGGTTCATTTCGAAAATGGGCTACAAAATGCTGTTATTCAATAATTGCATTACCAGGTATTAATGGGTTAATGACAACGTATTCAAGTGTGGAGGGGACTGGACTCGAGATTGGAGTGCACTAACTTCTCTCAGTGTTGGTAATGACAAGAAAATTGTATAGGATAGGTTAATCTATATTCATATTAGCTTGCAAATAAAAGAACCATGGACAGTTGGACTTAAAAGAATAAGCTGAAAATGCAGCTGTCTTGGCAAAACTCTCCCCTAGCATTGTAAACGTGACATATATATGTATACAACAATATGTTAATCTTAAAATGTAGACATGACGTGATGTAACCGTTCTACAATTGGCATATCAATAGATTTATATGGTACCTTGGATCGGGATCTTTTGGTTTGGTTTGGTTTCCCCTTGTCAGTGGTGCATGATGCAGAGCCTGCCTAGCAACAGCATATAGTCATTCGGATGAGATGAAAAACTGAAACGGTTGGAATTCAATGAAGAGTAGGTAGAAATACCAATCTCTGGACAGCATCTAGTCATTCGGATGAGATAAAAAACTGAGACAGTTGGAATTCAATGAAGAGTAGACGGAAATACCAATCTCCGGACAAAATTTGCCTCATAGCACAGTACATGACATATGCCCATCTTCATTAGGCTGTTTGGTTCAGAAGAGTAGGACGTTAAACTCTGTTTCATTTCAGTTTATATAGTACCTATAACTAGATTTGTGGTGGTTCAACCTTTCTACATTTCAATCTTTTGTACATCTGTAGTCAAGTACGTTTATTGATAAATCAAGTTACATCCAAGACGGATATTTTATTTACTTTTCCAACTTGTCTCCAGAGACTTACAGACCGTCTCTAATTTAACAATAATTTCTATCTCATCAATGAAACTGATTGTCTAGAATTACTGGTTTGCCTGAGAACTGGACGTTAAACGTATACATATAGTGTTTTAAATTATACTCTACGCAATTATGTATAGTTGTTTTTTTAACAATAATTGCCATCTCATATATGTGGTTATATTGAAAGATTAAGTCAGTTTGTGTAATGTTTTAAGTTTATTTTTGGCTTGCTGCCATCTATGGACATAAAACTTTGAAAGAAGGCAGATTGTCGTCACACAATAAAAATCTGCACAAAAAATCCAATGAAATTGACAATTTTGTATTTGACCCTATGTCAAAGATCTCGAGAGAGGGCCATTTTAAGAAAAAAAAATAGAGTGTACATGTATGTTACCTATTAATATATTGGGGGAATCACCAACACTCTCTTGAAAGTTTAGCAAAGGCTGGACAATATGGTAAATTTGTGTAACTGCCAGATTAAAAACTGATTATATAATTTGGAGTCATTAGACCCAAAATGTTGTAAATTGAATTCCCACTAAGTCTGTACTTCCCTGTCTTCATTCGCCCAGTTGGTGCGGAAAACTAAGACATTCAATCTCATTTCATTTTATTTGATGAACTTCTGTTTATCAGAGGGGAGCCACGGTGGCTAAGTGAGTAAGATGCTGATTCACTAGTCTGGAGGTCGCAGGTTCGCTCCCTGTATCAGCTGAGAGCGTGGTTTCACCTTGGATGGAGGGCCTGACAAGGTCAGCTGTCTAGTCATTTAGATGGGACGAAAAACCTAGGTCATATGTACAGTTGGAATTTGATATAAGAATAGGCCGTAGCACCGCAAAATTTCCCTCATAGCACACTGCATAGCATATGCCCGTCTTCATTAGCCCAGTCGGAGCAGAACAGTAGGACGTTAAACCCCATTTCATTTCATTTGTTTATGAGAGACTACTTTATCTTCTATTACTATACAAGTGCCGGAAATGATGCCAATTTAGATATTCATGTTAAAAGTAACATCAGCTTTGTTTCGTTTTTGACTCGTTATCTGTTTTAGTTTTGCGGAAACGATGCCAATTTAGATATTCATGTTAAAAGTAACATCAGCTTTTTGTTTTGTTTTTGACTCGTTATCTGTTTTAGTTTTGCGGATGTGCAGGTTTTAGGTCTGTGTTTTATAATCAATAAAATAAAGTAGCATGTTGCTTCGGAGGATTGTGGTCCACAATGTCCTCGTCATTATCTAGTTGTAATCGTTGGCGTTCTATTGATAGCTTATTACTTGTTTGTTCTATTCAATGACTTCAGGAACATGTACACATGCTTCGTTAATTAAACCAGCTATTTAATAAATGGCCAATAAAAACCGCAATTTTCATCAAATTCTTTTCTAATCAATATAATCGGCTGCAGATACACGTTTAATAAGTTTGCGTCTGCAGGGAGTTGGTGATATATGCTAAGTTAGGATGTACGTCTGCTATTAAAGTTAGATTGTTAAGTAGATACAGAAGTTAATTATTATTGGTGCCGTATGGTTTATTATTAACTGAATAAGTAGAATATAATTAAGTGTCTGTAGCAGAGCTGGGATTTGCACATGAAATCACAAGTGACGTTTTGATTCCCCGCTTGAATGTCACAAGGAGTACCTGGGTCGCCTGTCCAACCTCATGTATTTTCTTCCTATCACTTTTAAGACCCCTACTACGCACAAGAGATATATTGAAATAAAATTGAACCATATGTTAGTCCCGAAATGACCTTCTTTGTGTTGAGTGGAAGTTAAACCCCATCTCTCTCTCTCTCTCTGTACCAGAGCTCTAGGTTCAGTCATATTGACCAGTCAATTTACATGCCATGAAATTAGAACTTAAAAGAATTTCACATGAAAACACTCTAAATAAATACTGTAAATTAATTAGAAAACTTATTCCTGCTGTCAGATCCAAATACAGCTCTAACTATAGCTCTTGACCCAGTCATAATTGTTAGTCATGACTGAGTTGTCATTGAAATTGACTGGCTAGAGCACTTACATTCCATGGAATTAAAATTTCTAAGAATTTAACCATCACTATATAAATCCAGTTAATTTTATGTGTAAAAGCATGTAAAAAATATTTGAAATTTGGATAAAATGAACATGCTCTCTCTTATTTTTTTCTTCTTTGAATTTCGAAAACTTTACATGAAATCTGTGGTTATATTTAGTTTTTGTCATTAATTACTTTAAAAGGCAGGAGCCACGAGGGTAGGGTAGGAGGTCTTGGGTTTAATCCTGGTATTAGCCGAGAAATTTCTTCAGGATTTCTGCCTTGTTAGTGGTCTCGAACAGGGGGCTTTGCAAGAAAAGTCACCTGAGGCCCCTTGTACACTTTGGCATTTATGTAGAGGAAACCCTGGCAGTTGGTCAGTGGTGCCGGACAGGGGACTTTGCAAGAAAAGTCAACCAAGGTCCCTAGTACACTATGGCATTTATGTAGGGGAACCCCTGGCAGTTGATCAGTGGTGCCGGACAGGGGGCTTTGCAAGAAAAGTCAGCTGAGGTCCCTTGTACACTATGGAATTTATGTAGAGGAACCCCTGGCAGTTGGTCAGTGGTGCCGGACAGGGGACTTTGCAAGAAAAGTCAGCTGAGGTCCCTTGTACACTTTGGCATTGATGTAGAGGAACCCCTGGCATTTTGAATTGATGAAGAGTAGGCATAAAGGCTGCTGTCCAGGAAAAAAATCCTCTCAAGGCATGGTGTATACGCTGTCTTTATTAGCTTGGTTGGTGGAGAAAAATAAGAGGTTAAGCCTAACCGCATTTGATTTCATTCCATTCCATTTGCAAGATGAAATTGGATCTGAAAGAAGTCAGTATTTATAGTTCGGTTGCATGTTTATTTGACAGTTTCATTTCTTAAAATATTAAAAAAAAA
Source organism: Patella vulgata (assembly GCF_932274485.2). NCBI lineage: Eukaryota > Metazoa > Mollusca > Gastropoda > Patellidae > Patella > Patella vulgata. The sequence goes on from NC_065883.2 coordinate 12,965,025, forward strand.
AAAAAAAAGACGTACAAGAAGAAACTGTAAATTGTTTACAGACATATTTAACGGGATAAAATGTCAAGATGAACCCAATCTATCTTTTTGTTGCCACGGTAAATGAAGACTTGTGACTGGTGTTTTCCCAAAAGTAATGGTGTCAAGCAGATTGTTTTCTTTATTAATAAAGCAACGTATTGACTGAAAGCCTCTGAGCTTCCATTTTTATTATAACGGCATAAGTAGCATCGAAACCATCTATTGAATAATTTGCCGCCATCCTACAGCTACGTTCAACGATCGTCGTCGTTCAGATTTACGAGATTTAGCAACATACTAAAATACCTTGAGACGTTTTAATTTGTTCCTTCAACAACCTGGGAAAGAAATGAGCTTCCTCGAGCTAGAAACGAATTTCCACAAGGATGAAAAAATTAAAAGGTGAACAAATCAATAGAAGTGGATTACAAAGATTTCCGCAGCAAGTTAATAAATTTGTCGGAGTTTACAAGTTTTTTTCTAAGCTCAATGGAATTAAAAAGGAATAGCTTTAGTAACTTCCTTTGCCGTCTATAACTGAACTTTATAAAATCTGCATTCACTACAATGTCAATGGAGTGGGTTTTGTTGATTAGTCTTGAGAGCCATCTTTGAAAAGGCTTTGAATATGTATTTCGCGAGGTTTCAGCATTTCAAATAAAAAATCATTAAAAATTTCTTGTATTTTTGGGTTATTTTTGTAAATTCGAAATTGAATTTTGATCAATTCTACAGTGAAGATCGTATTGATTAAATTGAGCTTCTAGTGGGTTTTGAGATTAATAATATCTTGTTTGATTAGCAGAAAAATGATTGAAAAATGACTGAATTGAGCTTTGAGTGGGTTTTCAGATTCATAATATCTTGTTTTACTAGCAGAAAAATGAAATGAATGATTGAATGAAATGAGGTTTAAATCCTACTTCTCTGCACTGAGCTAATGAAGAGATTTGAATTCCAACTGTCAAGGGAGAAAAATAAAAAAAAAAGAAGGTGAAAAATGAAACTAGAATCTTGTAATGAAATTATTTCCATGTTGTGGACATTCGATGTATTTGAAGAGAAATTTGATCGTACAGAATGACAAGTTAGAAGAAATTGTTGTGGAGTTAATCTGTTGTAATGATGATGAATTGTTGCTGTCGATTTGATGGTTTAACATGTCCCGTTGCTAAGGGTTTTTACTAATGATTCGCAGTAAATAAACTGACAGGTGAAACGTGTCCGAGTAGACTTCCGACGAGAAATTGACAGTAGACTTTAATATAAGAGTGGAATATTACAACATGAAATCCTAGTCGATCGATGTTAGCTGTATTTCATCACGTTAAGTTTCTGCGTAGTTGTTTAAGTTATGCAGTCGAGAGGAAGAAGTCGTTTTACAAGAGGTTTGACAAAGTACTTAAATGGCCGCTTGACACAGTTATCAAAATCCTGTTCGGGTAGTTGTAACCTTTTTTTAAAAAAAAAATGTTAAAATGGCTAGACTTTGATGCTGATAGAATATAAAATTGACGATTTATTTAAATTTCACGTTTCAAATTTTGTATAGACCACGTCGATATGACAAAATCTTTTTCTGATTTGTGTCAAGGGATCCTTTACATACTGCCAATGGTATACACAGAATCTCAATTTGTCATCATTATCCGAGATTGCTATGGTTATGTTCAGAGAGTGAGAAATGGGGTTTAACGCCCACTCAACACCAGCTAGGTCATTTCTTCACCAATGTATGGCTAAATTTTTTATTTCTATTATTTGCTTGCATGTAGGGGTCTTTAGCAGTGGGAGGAAACAGAGAAAACCCACAAGGTTGGACAGGCAACCCTACTCCTCCATATGTCCCATACAAGCGGGGAATCGAAACCACGCCACTTGACTCAATGACAGACCTTATAGATTCATGTGGACACATTAAACCACTAGACCACCCACCCCCTGGTTGTGTTCAATTATTGCAGAAGTATCAAGGGATTGTCTTTTCATACCACGATTTTACAACTTGTATTCCATCGCCTTGTGATGAATTCATTAATTACCTTCTGTTATCAACTTGTGTCTGATCAGAATGATGAATTATCTTCCATTCCCCGATTGCTTCATTAATATTCATGTTCTGCAGTGTGACATATATTGACGAATCAATGTTCATGTGCTAGAGAGGTATGCATTATGTAGTGTGTCAACTGATCAGATTCATGCCTTTGAAAGAGATATTTTCCTCGAGCTGCTAAAGACCCCTGCGTGCATGCAAATTATTGAAATAAAGTTGAACTATATGTTTGTCCTGAAATGACTTAGTTTGTGTTGGGTGTGGTTAAATTATTCTCTCTCTCTTTTCTATTTGGTGTTGATGGTATGGTGTTTTAATTCCTTCACAGTTTTCTTTTTATGCATACAATTAGGATGGGGTCATGGTGGCCAATTAGGATGGGGTCATGGTGGCCAATTAGGATGGGGTCATGGTGGCCAATTAGGATGGGGTCATGGTGGCCAAGTGGCTCGCTAGCCTGGCGATCGGGTGTTGGCCGAGAGATTTCATCCAGATTTTCCGATGCGATTCCTCTTGTCAGTGATGCAGGACGGAGGGCCTGACAAGGACAGCTGTCTAGTCGTTTGGATGTGAGGAAAAACCGAGGTCCCATGTACACATTGGCGTGCACATAAAAGATCCCTTGACAGTTGGAAATCGATGCAAGAGTAAGGCAGAACAGTAGGACTTTAAACCCCATTTCATTTCACGATTCAGAACGGAAAATAAATATTATTCTCTACAAGCGGTATGTTACTGTATATCAATCTTCTAAAGATTTTGCTTAAATTTGTTAGAAACTATTAGACTAGAATTTTATTACATCGAAACATACTAGAGGACAGTATACAAAAATTATCCAGATACTTGAGCAAGTTTATCATACCCCAACCGCCGATCCATTAAACAGATCAGATACTTTGAAACGAACCCTTGATAGGTTCTATTCTAACCATATTACAGTAAAGTAGCCCACAATTATACTTCTTAAACAATATATTTAAAAACAAAAAAATCAGACAGGAAAATTGTAGCGTTTAGGTATAATGGAAGCAGAAGTTTGTCTGTCTCTTCAGGCTATTAATCTTGTTCATTTAATGTATCATCGAAGGGATTGTTCTTATTAAGTTGTCTGCTCTTTATAATTTTTGCCCCAGATTTCCGCAACTTAAATTCTAAATCACGATATTGTAAATGGATTGGAGTGTTCTTAATATAAGTGGTCTCTATATAACTTCATCTTGAAGGAGAAGTCCCAGGTTTCACTGTTTGGGTATGAAAACCAGTTGCGAAGATCAGTAGTTCCAGCGGATGCCCAAGAGATTACTGTGTTACTCCCCAAGAATATATCTCAAAATACATCAAATTGAATCTATTTTTTTGAAAATTTCTGGGGGAGGGAGCCCTCACACATCTCACTTGTGGCTTTGCTTTCCACCACTCTGAACCCTACACCTTTTTCTTAAATCTATTTTAATTTTGGTTAAATGGGATGATTGGAATTGATCATTAAAATAACTCTTTTAGAATTCTCGCCTACAATGAAAAACCTGGCACAAGATGAAAAAAGGGGAAGTGCTATTATAAATGTGTACGAATTATAGACATATTTATCCAAGCACAAAATAACTGTTATCAGGAAGCTCTACCTGATAACAACAGGAGATCATCAATTCTTTGAAAATATACGTGCGCGCTGTACCATAAAGCCTGTCATTGAGTCAACTGGTTTGGTTTCGAATCCCCGGTTGTACGTGGCAAGGAGTAGGGTCGCCTGTCCAACCTCTTGGGTTTCCTCCGGTTTCCTCCCACTGCTAAAGACCCCTACGCGCAAGCAAATTATTGAAATAAAATTAAACCATGTGTTAGTCCTGAAATGATCTAGTTTGTGTCGAGTGGACGTTAAACCCCATTTCTCTCTCTCTCTCTCACTTTCTGTACGGAATTAACCTGTTTTATTCTCTGAACATACCTGGGATTGTAATCCATTAATTGGATATGAAATATAATGAAATGGTGTTTAACGTCCTACTTACTTTTTTGAACCGACTGGGCTAATGAAGGCCAGTATACACCATGCAGTGTGCTATGTCAAGGGATCTTTTACGTGCACACCAATGACAAGATAAGCTTGTTCACTGAGCCAATGTGGCCTCCCATTAACTGGAGAAAAATTGTATTCTGTAAAGTCTGCCTTCTTGACGAGGACCTATCTGAGATTACCCCATTAATATAAATAAATGGTCTCTTTTGATTGTATTTTTTCTGAAACTTTAATGCCGTCGTAAATAACCACTATAAGAATGTCTTTTATTATCCAGTCTTATTTATTGCATGTTTTAAAGTAAAGTGTTCAGCATTAGTCATCTTTACGCCTTCAAATTCCATTCTCGTCTTTTATGGAGGACATCAGATGGATTTTTAACTTTTCAAATAATAGCAGTTGTGTTTTCTAACAAGATGGTAATGATGTAAATTGAATAACGATGGGTTTGTGTGAAGAAAAGCCATTTAACCTGGCGGTGGTTGATAAGAAGAAATGAATTGAAGGGAGTAGAGCAGGACTTGCTATAAATGTAAAATGAAATGAAATGGGGTTTAACGTCCTACTGTTCTGCTCCTATACTGGGCTAATGAAGACAAGCATACGCAATACAGTGTGCTATGAGGGAAATTTTGCCCGGACAGCGACACTACGGCCTATATCGAATTCCAACTGTCAAGGGATCTTTGACGTGCACACCAATGAGTACACGGGACCTCGGTTTTCGTGCCATCCGAATGACTAGACAACTGTTCTTGTCTGGCCCTCTTTCCTGCATCACTGACAAGGGGGAACCACGCTATAAATGTAACTTTTTAATGTGTTGTTAAATTCCTTAAAATTCTATTTTTATAGCATGTTAATTGACTGACAGAATACCATTCCAAAAATGGTTCATTTCCATTCCGGATTCATATAAAAAAAATATGACAAATTGAAAATTTTGCAACATTCCTCATTCTATACAGACAATATAAACAAGCCAGTGCTACATAAAAGTGTTGTTTAAAATCTTTTGATGGGCCTCTTTTTTAATCTGATTGAATCCAAGCCATGAGATTATACTTTCACTTTTTCTTAATTTAATGTTAGCTAATCTATTCAAGTACATTTTGGCCTGGATTAATCTTTGAAAAACAGGATATTGTCCTTAAAATTCCCTGCTAATCAGAGGTTCGAACCCCCTTCATTTGTCATCCCAGCTGAACGTAGCAGTAGTTGAATAGAACAGAAAGCTAACAGTGAATATTGCCATATAATATCACACGGCATACTTCATCTCATTGGTTACTTCTGCCTTAATATTGATCCATTCTTAAACGGATGATGCTGTCCGACCGTGGACTAGAGAATTCATTTCTCATTAGACATGTATCCGAGTCACGATGAACTATCCAAATGGCTTTTATATGTCCACTTTTCATCCACAATATTGTAAGTATGTTTTAGTCATTTTTGGGGTCGTCTCAACGGCTGAGCGACTGTGATTTAGCAGACGGTTATGGGTGTTTTCAGCTTGTTTGCTTTGTTCTTCATTCAACTCTAGCGATATGATGTGAAACATTGGTTTGTTGTAGTTTACCGACAGATATAAACATTTACACCCAGTCGGCAGGTGACTGAAGTATTTGTAAGCCCTGTATTATTTTCATAACAGTATTCACTTTTGATTCGGTTTATTGGTTTCCATATGTTTTCTCACAAAGAACTCGGTCTGTATTATTGCCATATTTAATTCTCTGAACATGTTTTCTGAAGAAGGAATTTGTCTGTGTATTATTTTAAATTCTCTGAACATGTTTTCTGAAGAAAGAATTTGTCGGTGTATTCTATTCATTGAGTATTAAATTCTCTAAAATGAATGTTTTCTAACGAAAGAATTCACAGCAAATTCACGATGATTTGATTTATTTTGGCTTCATCTGAATCATATGTTTTCTGATGAATTAATTTGTCTGAGCATCGTATTATCTGAAATGCATAAATTGCGATCATATTTTCCTCATCTAAATAACCTGTATGTGTCCTTATAAAAAGATTTGTATGTTATTTATTGAATGTAATGGTAAATATGTCAAATAGCGATTCTGTTTATAATGATGTACATCAAAGTAATGCTTTAATGGGAGTTTTAATTCAGAAAATGTATTTCTTCCTTTTATATATTCTGTACAAGTTGAGAGATATCCTTTTTACATGTATGTGCTACAAGTGAAACTACTTAACTCCATAGATAATATTTATTGTGACACGTTTAGTTTAATTATACTAAATGGTTTTAATTTTTATCTATAGGAAATTTTTTTGTATGCAAGTTATTGTGTTATTAAGGACAGGAGAACCACACAACACATAAACAAATGAATGCTGCCCTTAAAGGGGCATTCTCATATTTCACTAACAAATTGAAATTGTGACAAAATTACCTATTTCCAATAATTCCAAATCAAAATACTGAGCTGTTTGAAAATAACGTCAGATTTGCTTGACAGAGATTACGTAACTCTGTAAATCTTTTAATACATTACTTTCTTCAGGTATAGGTGATTTGATAATTGAGACTAGTATATAGTTATGATTATCCATTCACTTACACAATGTGGAATTTGGGGACTCATGATCAACTTGGAAACTGACAGTTTAAAAATATATTGTATTTCTTCTGTAAAACGTAATGGATACGGTTTTCAAATTAAGAGTCTTCCACTCCAAATAGTTGCACATTACTAGGATAGGGTTTACAAGAGTCTTTCACTCAGAATTAACTGGTTTTATTCTCTGAAGTACGTCTAGGATTTCTCCTTCAATGAATGTTTGATGAAAATAAAAGTTTTAAGTTTATCATGATCCATTTCTCATATAGTTTGCTCTGTCAAGATATTAATTGAAAATATGAGGTATGTTGGTATAGCAAAGACATCGATAGTTATAACTTTAGATACAGCCGACATAATAATTGAATATAAACTAGACTTTCATTGGCTGGTTGTTTGATCTGGTCAAATCTCGGTGTAGCAGGAGCCAGAGTCCAAATGTGCTGTAGATGCTTTATTTTGAACATCTCTATTGTAGACATTGTCTTGTGCTAATCTGAAATGTCTATATTGTAGATACAGTCTTGTGTGCCATTTGACGACATATTAATTGAATATAAACTAGACTTTCATTGACTGGTTGTTTGATCTGGTCAAATCTAGGTGTAGCAGGAGCCAGAGTCCTGATTGCTCTTCACGATTATAGATACTTTATTTTGAACATCTCTATTGTAGACATTGTCTTGTGCTATTCTAAAATGTCTGTACTGTAGACACATTCTTGTGTGCCATTTGTTATGTGTCCACATAATTATAAATGACAAGGATAGAAATGATATTATGTACTTTAACGGATAATTTGCCTAATACTGGTGTTTTGTATAGATAAATATATAATAGTCTGATAGTGGTCAATAATAGGGATAATATTCCGACTTGTGTTTTGTGATATAAATAGATAAATGTCTAGAATATTGTCTTGTAGAAGTAAATAATTTGATAATAAGACAGTCTGTGTGTTGAGGAGATTTTAAACCATCTTGCTTTTCTTGCATTTGCTAATAAAACATTCTGTTGATAATGATTACCAGAAATAGTAGTCTTATTTTTAATGTCTAGAAATACATGGATATTATTAGTCTTACTTTTATAAATAACTATGTTAAGTTTCATTATTAGTCTTACTTTTATAAATAACTATGTTAAGTTTCATTATTAATCTTACTTTTATAAATAACTATGTTAAGTTTCATTATTAATCTTACTTTTATAAATAACAATGTTAAGTTTCATTATATTAGTCTTACTTTTATAAATAATTATGTTAAGTTTCATAATTAGTGAGATAAAAAATCCAAGTCAAAGAGACGATGAAACCCCCACACTCGAAAAAGAAGGAGGGCGGAAGATTCCCCTGTAACAATGTGGTCCGGTTTGGATCTCAGTGATGCATCTGAGGGAGAGCAGGAACCAGTCCGTGTAGAATAGATTAGTAAAGATAATCCCCCAGGAACAAACTAGATCAACACTGTCTTGATCTAGTTTGTTCCTGGGGGATTATCTTTACTAATCTTTCATAATTAGTCTTACATTTATTCATTGGTATAGGTGGAAATGCCTACCATAAATCTCAGAATTTATCAATTCTTTAAATGACATCTAGAGGCACGGATAACTATTCATAACAAAACACAACACTAGGTATATATGAATATAACTACTTCTCTGTTATTTAATAACGACGTTTCGTAACACATACAGGTCACGTTTTCAAGTTAATGATAAATATCCATCAAGATGGATAATTGAGAAGTAGTTATATCCATATATACCTTGTCTTGATTAATGTGCCCCCTGCCGTTGTTTCTTTCTGTACATTTAATTTTGATGTAATTACAATCAATGTCTTACTTTTAAACTCAGGGATTCTCTTTGTGCACTAAAAATGACTGCGATATATAGTCTGAAAAACCTGTTCCTTCATATTTACATTAATTACCCTCAATATCAGACATACTTTAATCTAGGACTAATTAAGATCATCTATAATTTATAACCCTGGGAATAATGTTGTTACGATATCCTTGGAGAATTACCATCTTGTCAGGTACTAATAATAAGATCGATAGTCCGAGATATTACGGAGAATAAATCAACACAGATCTTACAATTGACTTAACGTCTTGTGTTTATTGATTCGACAATTTACTACATCTATATTATTAACCAATCAATTAGTCTTTAATAGTACAATGTCTTCTTTAGAATCTGTCAAGCAGTCTGATTGGTCGAGTTATCTCAGGTTAGGTATGTGTTAGAAAGAACTGATAGACGGCCCGATTCTGTATTCTCTTCTCTTTGCGTAGTTTGCATTCTTTAGAAGACAGGTATTGTGCACAAAGCAGAGTGTGATCACATTTCCTTTAATAACTGATATCACTATCGCTGATTTGGGTAATTCACGTAGGTACCAAATTTTTGTTGTACTCCCATATCAAAACTGTGGCTCCAAATCAGTTATGGTTGTCATGTTCAAGGCTGAGAATGTTTTATTGATTTATAACATCTAATATGGGCGACTTATTTTTGGGGGGCATGATCGGAGGTGGGTGCCTGAGCGAAAACCAGAAAAGGGGAGGGAGGGGGGCAAGAGGTGAGAAACAGGTAGCTAAAGAGGAGACCAGGGGACGAGGAAAGTAGAAGTGGGTGCCACAGGAGGGAAAAAGATATCCATTAGATTGTTAATGGATAAGGATGCACATGTTTTAAGAGAATTTACGATATATACTGTAGGTCTATCAGACTATCCTATATTATGATGACTTATACTCGTCATAGTGAATATATGATTGTTGTTGTTGTATCGACTTTTCAGTTGCTACAATATATAAATATATTATTTATGTAGATGAGTAAGGTTTATGAATGAAGAAAACATCATGTCAGTGTATGATGAATGGTGATGGCATCTCTTTCTATTATTTGACTCATACTACCATAGTATAAATTATTCCTTGATTTGTTTCATTGCTTGTACTATATGATTCTCGCTTCGGGCTTTCATTTGTCAATTGTCAATAGAGATTATATATGCTGTAGGATTGATGCCTTGTTCCTGAAAATGTTTTAAGACTGCAGCCGTTTCATTGGTTAAGTGGTAAAATGTGCACAAGGATTTTAACCTTCGACCAATCAAAATATTTGAGTTTAGATTTTTGTGAGTAAAGGATAAGATCTAGATTGAGGATAGGGCTTGGTTAATTGGGGGATTTTAGGGATTTAAACGTTCTTGGTGTATATGCTTGAATATTGAACGAAGAACCAGCGTATCTACCTGTAAACTAGTATTAATTGCTGGATTGAGGAGAGGCCTTGGTGAGTTGAGTGTGTTTATTGAGGGATTTAATTGATGAAATTGTTCTTGGCGTATAGCACAAATATATTTAGCGAATAATCAGCATATATCTAGTGAATACCACAACATCACATATGTATTAGATCCCAATTGAGAGGGGCTACAGTGGTTCAGTGAGTAAGCCACTGGCTCACTACCATCATGGAGTATAGGTTCAAATATATAAGGTAATCCTTTGGTGGCATTTAGTGATTGGAAACATTATAGAACTAACACAGTTATATGGGATAATCTGTGTTCATTAGCCCAAGCGCAGCAGAACAGTTGGATGTTAAACCACATTTCATTTATATGGGATAACAGTCGCTGGTTTATTATACACAAGCACAACGTTTCGATAAGTATTCTCTTATCGTTATCAAGCACAATGACATTTAGTAAACTGGAAGGTCTATATGTATGAATCTACAATGTGAAGCCATACTTAATTAATAAATATGATTAGAGTGGTTCATACATTTTAACAATCATGTTAACAACAAAGAACTACTAAATGTCATTGTGCTTGATAACGATAAGGGAATACTTATTGAAACGTTGTGCTTGTGTATAATAAACCAGTGATTGTTGTCCAATATAACTGTGTTAGTTCACTATATAAGATTTAATATTACTGCCCTGGTATGTATTTATTAAAAGCACCATGATTTCTTAAAAGCATAACAGACCAAAATAATCAAGGGATTTAGAATGATATTATTTCCCCATTGAATATTGAGTAGTATTTTGTCCCATACAACTGTGTTCACGATATAAGATTTATTATTACTGGTATGTAATTATTTAAAGCACCATGATTTCGTATTATGTAATTATTAAAAGCATAAACAGACGAAAACAATCAAGGGGTTTAGAATGATATCATTTCCCCATTGAATATTGAGTAGTATTTCGTATTAATTGGATGATATTGCTTCTCACACTAGAGATCTGGAAATGTCATTTAGATAAACTGTCGAATAACAGACCATGAATTATTCAAAGCAGACGGCATCTTTCTTTATGCACTAGCTTCACATGAATAATATTAATTACTCTATGCATGAAACATACACAACACGTACATGTAATTTATAAACGTTATTTCTCCTGAGTTTAGACCATGTGGTAAAATTCTTGACGTCATGTTGACTTTGAACTGTTAAAGGGACTGTAAGTCACCAATTACATTAATTTTCAATAATATTACATTTGTCACATACATTTGTTTGACTCCTTTAAAACCAGTAATTGAAGAAGTTTATATTTCCCTGATGGCTTGACAGATTTGACTCAAATTTTGCATTCAATTGAATTTGAACATGTATGATATAAATGTATACCATAGTCAAATTACGTCAAATCGAAACATTATTATTTTAGGCAAAACCAATTTAATTTTTAGTCCATTCGAGTCTTGATCAATAAAGAACCCATTCTGCACACAGAGATCCATCTACTTCAAGAATAGATCTCTGCCCTGAATGGATCGCGGGGAGTAAGTCTACTTATTGGAGTGGAGTGTTTAGTCACAGACATGCACTCACTGGCCAGTAGTTGCTTTGCTATCGGTTAGTTTTACTCCCTCGGATTTTATTAAATGAAAGCAGAATATATACTTCTCAAATTACACTTAATGTTTTTCGACTAAAATCGTCGATTTAGGACTTTAAATGTTGGTCAACTAGCTTAGTGTCTGTTCTCAGACAGAGCTAACTGTAGACAGTCAGCCTAAGTTTAGTATGTAAAATCTTTTGTGTGATGTTTTGTTAAAATTTCAAAAATTTAATATTTGGAGCTAAAGAGAACTTTTGGTTAATAAATTAGTTTTTTTTTCCTGAAAAAGTTGGAGGCAGAATTTTTAGCAGAATGTAAAATTGGTGTGGCCTTACTTGTTAATAGCAGTATGAGATTTGTCTTGTGAAAGTTATCTTAGCCTATCTTGTATTATACTGTGTAGACGCAAATATTGTGAGATCACTAAATAAATAAGATATTATCCTGCCATCATTTTTCTTAATACCTTGTGTTTTTTTTTATCTTTTTAGGTGTCCCCAAAAACCAGCCACCACCAGTTCCAGCACGACCGAAATACTTCAAACCCCTTCAATCACCAACTTCTCCTAGAACTCAGTACCAAGGATCGAGTACCTACGATCATAATAACCATGGTAACTACAGCAGTGACTCAGCACTCGGATCTCCAGGAATAGGGGGCATTGGTGTATCTGTCGGAACAGATATTGATGAGATGGTGGATTTTGATCGCGATGGGCCAATGCCCGATTTCAATGGTAAGATTCATTTTTGTGTGTGACAATTTTTAGGAATACATGGAAAAAATGGGTTGCAAATTGATTCAAGAAATTTTATATTAAGAAAAACTTTTCAGAATCCATTAATGTTGATGGTCAGGAAATCCTGCCATTGAAAAATAAGTAATTTAGGTTATAAAGATTTGACATGTTTTATGGAATATGTTAATGAAATAGAACCATACTGGTCTGGTATACGTCCTGTGTCTTTTATAATCTATAGAAGCTTGTGTTGATTTATGGCAGACGGCCTTGATGTTTAGCAACGTGAGGGTGTTTAAATCATGGTGTTTGTCTCTTCTAAACAATACATTACCGGTATTTTAGACTCTGTATCAGAAAATTCTACCTTGAAAAATCACTAAATGTCTGTCAAAATAATGAGTTTTTGGGTAGTTTCGTTAAAGTCATTGGCTCAGGCTCTATCCAGGTGTGTGCTGAGACATTTTCGAGGGTTCTCTTGTCAATGGTGCTAGGAACTGCAGGAACTGTGTGGTTGTTCAGATGGGACAAAAAAAGAGAAAGAGAGAGAGAGAGATGTGGTTTAACTCCACTCGACACAAACTAGGTCATTTCAGGACTAACACATGGTTCAATTTTATTTCAATATTCGCTTGCGTGTAGTGGTCTTTAGCAGTGGGAGGAATCACGTACAACCTGGGAATCAAAACCACACCAGTTGACTCAATGACAGACCTTATGATTCAATACGCATGAGCTAATCATTCGGCCATCCAACCCCCCTCCACCCCAACCCCTTGAAAACCAGGATGAGTAACCACTTTTCATTAATTTGAGATATCCATATAACTGAAATGGAGAACAGGTCATAATGACCATGCTGTTGGTTCAACAGTATGTTTATTCAGATTGTCCCGTTTCTATGTCTTTGATACAAAAACAAGTTAACCAACGATTGATGAAGCAGTCACGAGATTCACATCAGTCAATAACATCAATATGTGTTGTTGTTACTTTAATTAATGTTTCCATTATTGATTTTGTCATCGTATCTTTTTTAAATGTGCATGTAGTTTGCTATCATCAAAACTTTCCTGAATGTTGTACACTGTGTACGAGAGAGAGAAATGGCACGACAACAAGCTGGAATTGATTGCAGGTCCTTGTTTGGACTGGATATCGAATCTTTGTTCTAGTCTACTTATTGGCATGGCAAGGGTTTTCCGTGTCTATTTCACTAAATTTTGTTTTAATTTGAAAACTATAGAAACAAAATGCAACATATTTCAACAAGCATAATTTTAATGTCAATAAAAAAACGAATGGTGTGGTGCATAATTATTAATTTATGAGCATTATGGGCCAGAGGAAATAAGATTATCGGCCATTGATATTTTGATTTTGTTATCTGAATTAAATGTCAAATAATCAATTTGACTAATTGTTAGTGTGGATATGTCGTGAATGTGGATTAAAGATAGATTATGGAGATTAAATAAAGAGCTGACATTTCTCACTATAATAGTTCAATAATAGATAATGTAATGGGAATATTCTGAAAATTTCAGTCAGATTACTCCAGTTTAAGCCAAGAAATACGCATTTTATAAACCTTGTAGCCTTGATTCTTATTGTTGCCAAAAATAAAAGTCTTGATTATCCATTTTTGGGTTTAATCAACAATGGCTGTTGAACAGTCAATCGGATTCAAATTTAATGAAAATCGGAAGCATCAGATGGCATCAACAGTTGATTATGGTCTTGTCATGTTAATAAATTTATAATTTATATAACATTTCAAGCCTAAGAAAGACCTGCAGTGGGCAGATTTAGCTTTTGCATAATATGTTTAAGCCATGAAAAGCTGTATACTGTCCAAAAAATGAGCGGTTATAAGATTTGGGTATTGAAACTTAATTCACAGATGGTCTGAGATGAATAAAAATCATTTGTACTTTTTCAGGAAAAGAGAGTCCCCCACCCCCACCACCAGATGTCGCACAGAACGATTTGATGCTGCGTCTTGGGTTGTTGCTAGGTGACAGAATAAATCCTAATGAGCGTCTCACTCCTTATCAACAATCCACCAATCAAACAGAAGAAGCGTTTACGAGTGTTTCATCTTTAGGAAGTAGCGAAGCCACTCCAGATAAAGGTCTTTCAGATACTAGTCCTATGTCAACACTTACAGGTACGGCTCTAACAGATATTTCTCATAAATTATCTAAATAAATAGAACCCTAGTTTATTTATAAGTTAAACACTTCCCACCTGGAATTTGTCAGGTGTTTATTCACTTAAAGCTTAAAGAGACATTATAACTCTCACCAAGAACATATATGAAATTAGGGTTGGATGACGGAATTGTTATCACGTGCGTGTTGTATCATAGGGTATGTCATTGAGTCAACTGGCGTGGTTTTGATTCCCTGGTTGTACGTGACAAGGAGTAGGATCGCCTGTCTAACCTTGTTGGTTTTCCCCCCGGGTCCTCCGATTTCCTCCCACTGCTAAAGATCCCCTACGAATTACTGAAGTAAAATTGAACCATATGTTAGTCACATATCTAGCTAGCCTTGGATCCAGCTAATTTTCAAGAGTTCAATGAGTAAGATGCTGTGGGTCGAGAAAGTTCCCCCCAGAATTTCCAGTGAGGTTTCAGCATGTCTATGGTGCTGGATGTAGGGGACATGCAAGGAATGGCTTCTAGTTGTTTGTATGGGCCTAAAGGTCCTATGCACGTAAAAAAAAAGCCCCGGACAATTGGAATTCGACAAATAGACAGTCTTGGCAAAGTTTTCTTCATGGCATTCTGCAGCAGCCAAATACCATTTTATTTCCCTTCTTGTAAACAAATTATCAATCTGAATAAAACACAGATCTTATTTCGTTTCGTTTTTTATAGTTCAAAATTTCATTTTACTTGTCTTAAAAACACTAGGATCTGGAAGACTTGTTATATTACCAGCGTTTTGGTTGAAGTGAGGGAGTAGCCAATGAAACGGTAAACCACTAGTAATGGCAACGCTGATTGACTCATCAATGTCTGACGTCATAGGGTCAAAAGCCGCTTGTACGACCCCTGACACGACCTTCAAGTACAACTTGTCAGATCTTCATGAAGTGTAGGCCATCGAAAGTATAAAAAAAAACGAAACAAAATATATAGAGGATATTTGTCGTTTTGTCGTGAAGAACATATTTTATTTCATCGAGAAGCAAGAAAACTTATATTTTCACGAATGCGTAGCATGAGTGAAAATATAAACGTTTTCTTGCTTAGAGATGAAATAAAATATGTTCTTCACGACAAAACGACAAATGTTCTATTTATTTTATGATTTTACAATCATTTTAGTTAAAAACAACATGGACTACTGCTAGCCAGTGGAATAACACTTTTATTTCACTGATAAAACGCGGTATTCCTCTACTGATCATAAAATAAAGATCTGTATTTTAATCAGATTGACAAACTATTGGAATAGGATATATCTGGTTAGTCCCGAAACAGTATTGGATGGATGTTAAACCCCATTTCTCTCTCACTTTATTGTTTAGATTTATTGTATATTCAGCACATATTATAAGATTAGAAACAACAGATGTAATAGTATTTATACTACAAATTTGGGTGTGAATTCAGTTATAAATGCTTTTAACATTTTCAAATAAATTTGTTTATATTTTGTACTTCCTGCTGGTGTTTCTGACTGTATTTAATTTATTTCAGTGTCATCAGGGAGTGAACGTGGTCTGCCGCCTAGAATAAATCAAAACACCCAGTGTTACACAGGAAGTCGCGATATGAGTTCGGATAGCATGACATCACTAATGAGTACCAGTACCGGTCAGAGTGCTAGTCCATATA
This sequence comes from Patella vulgata, assembly GCF_932274485.2. Lineage (NCBI taxonomy): Eukaryota > Metazoa > Mollusca > Gastropoda > Patellidae > Patella > Patella vulgata. The sequence continues at coordinate 12,981,200 of NC_065883.2, forward strand.
CAACGGCACAAAGACCTCACTCCATTACAAGTAAGCTATTGGTTCCATCTGTTAGTTACATCCAATATAAGTATAACTATATATCTAATGATGTAATATTTGGACAAGTTTTAAATTCTTTATGTTGTGTTTTTTTGTTGGGAAAGGTAACCAGGATTTTCCGACATGGTTTCCCTTTGTCAGTGGTGCAGGATGGAGGGCCTGACAAGGACAGCTGTCTAGTCGTTTGGATGGGACAAAAAAAAGAGGTCCTGTGTATACATTGGCGTGCAGTTGGAATTCGATATAAGAGTAGGCCATAGTGCCACTGCCCGGGCAAGATTTCCCTCATAGCACACTGTATGGCGTATGCCCGTCTTCTTTAACCCAGTTTCGGAGCAGAACTGTAGGACATTAAACCCCATTTCATTTTATGTTGTGGTTAGTCCTCAAATGACCTAGTTTGTGTTCAGTGGATGTTAAACCTCATTTCTCTTATGTTGTCATTGGTTGAATCTGGAATATGGTGTCAATTATATCAAATGGAACTATTATTTTTGAAAGAAATTATTGCACCCATTTTTTTTATATAAGCAGTTTCTACCAATCATTTACCACTTGAAATATCTAAATTACATGCCAGGAACTTCAAATGTTAATACTATGGACTTTATCAAGGGAACACATATAGCGGAGTTGATTGTCATAACTTGTAGCATCCATGAAAATAACTGACTGGCAACCTTTTAAAATAAGAGTCTAACAGATGATCTATATGGGGGGTTAATCCCCTTTGTTCTGACTTTGTGGTCTCTGATAGATTTTAACAGATATGAAAAAAAAAACATGTATGAATTTTAACACCATTTTCCATTTTGCAGCTTCCATGCCAGGTGCAATAGAAGAATTACCCTTATTTGGTAAAAGACGAACACAGTTACGTCGCTCAGCCAGAGCTACAGTGGCACATGCAGACGGCAAAGGTAATAACTGTTTAATTATTGATTCTACTAGACAACATTTGTAATTTTTTTTTTTAAATCAAAATGTTAACCATCTGTATTGATTGCGATATGTGCTTTACGTGCTGTGTGGACATTAAAATTTCATTTCTCTCTCGCAATCTTTTTCTTTGTCAAATATTGAATTCTGTATTTTTCTTCCTACAGTGCGATTTACACCAATACGACCACCACAGCTACAGTTATCACCGTTAAATTTTGAAATACCGCATCCCGGTGGAAAACCTATATTTATTGGTAGAGAATGGCTGTTCAGAGATATTGAGATGGTTCGTATTTTCTGTCTTAAATATGGGAGCCACGGTGGCTAAGTGGGTAAAACGCTGGCTCGCTAGCCTGGAGGTTGTGTATTCGATCCCTGCATTGACCGTGAAAGTTCATTGGGATTTTCCGGTGTGGTTTTCTCTTGTCAGTGGTGCAGAATACAGGGCCTGACAAGGACAGCTGTCTAGTCGTTTGGATGGGATGAAAAAACGAGGCCCCGTGTATACATTGGCTTGCATGTAAAAAAAATCCCTTGGCAGTTGGAATTTGATATTAGAGTAGGTCATAGTGCCGTTGCCCGGGCAAAATTTATCTTATTGCACACTTTATGGCATATGCCCGTCTTCATTAGCCCAGTTGGAGCAAAACAGTAGGACGTTAAGCTTCAGTCATTGGAAATTCCTAGCTTAATGAGTAACAGTATCAAGTGTTTCTAGAAAGGGTTAGCCTTGTGTCCAAAACATCAGTAGATACATGCGTAAAGGGTTCTGTGATTTTATGGTACTGTTTCTGTAACCGGCAGGTATCTTGTTCAATCATGGTCGAAACCGTGAAAGTTTTTCAGGGAAAAGCATGTTTTGAGGGGAAGCAAAAAAGGTACTATTGGCAGCACAATAAAGAGTAAGCCATAACAAAATTTCCCCTCATAGCACACTTTGTGCAGAAAAATAGGACATTAAACCCCAATTTCATTTCTATTATTTTTTTAATTTTTCAGACGTTAAATGGTGATGGTCCGAATCGCTCTCAGGGTGTAATATTATTAGGTAGTACAGGAAGTGGTAAATCGGCCATTATAGAACAACTGATAGATTATAGTTGTTTTGGTGATGGTAAAGGTGGTATTCTTTCACAAACAGGTACGTCTAATAATTTCTTTAAAGGACAATATTGGTGCCAGTCATTATCACTTATGTGATAGAACTAATTAAACACGTTCCAAATATTATTTTATCACAGTGATCATTGCTACGATAGATGCGTAATCAATGTTTCAACCATCGGAAGTGACTAACGCGAAAGAAAAAACACGAGTTATCCCTCTATACAACTGACTGAAGTGACGGGTGATAACAGATACATGGGCAAATTTCTGCTCACTAACAATTCCTTCGAAATCCTGTATTATTGAAGTAGCATTTTTTGATATGAATTAATATTATTCTTACATTTATTTTCAGAAATTCAAAATGGGAGATCAATGCAGAATGGATATAATAGCAGTCCGAACAGCACACTACATAGTTTAAATCATTCTTCAAACCCGGCTTTATCAGCGTCTTGTCGTTCTAGTCCACACTCTTACCTCAGTGCCTCCACGATGAACCTAAATTACGACTCATTAAAAAGTCTTGGGTCTCAAGTTGTTGGATATCATTTATTTCAAGCCGACTGCAATATAACATGCATGGTCCCAGACTTTGTTCATAGTTTGGCTGCTCAGTTGACGCGCTCTCCCGAATTATCGGCCTACCGAGAACTCTTGCTCCAAGAACCCTCGTTACAACAATTATTAACTGTTAAAGAATGTGTACAAAATCCATCGGCTGCTTTCATTAAAGGAATACTCGATCCATTGAGAACATTGAAAAATAATGGAAAAATTGTGTCCGATAGTTGCATAATATTATTAGATTCGTTAAACGAGGCAGAATTTCATAAACCGGATTATGGAGACACAATTGCAACCTTTTTAGGCCGTCACATCAACAGATTACCTAATTGGTTAAAATTGATTATCACTGTTCAGACTGTGCACCAGGATATCGTACGCACCTTTCCGTTCCATCGGATAACGATAGACAAAATGTCCAATGATTTTGTGATGCGGGATACGAATGAATACATAACGCACCGGATTAACACGGACATTGGAATACGGAACAACATCTCCCAGAACGGTAAACTAGAACCGGCAACGCAACAAAAATTCTGTTCCCATATACAGACGTTAAGTAAAGGTTGTTTCCTGTATTGTAAACTTATCCTTGACCTTATTGACAAAGGTCACGTGGTGCCAAAGAGTACAAACTATAAAATCTTACCAGTGAATATTTCTGAGATTTTCCTGCTGCATTTTAATCTGAAATTTCCCAGTGTTCGCTCCTTCGAAAAAGTGTCATCCATATTAGGAGTGTGCCTAGCAACACTGTATCCGTTGACTTTCGAGGAGATTTATCTCACCGTGAATTCTGGATATACGCAAAGATACATTTCACCCAAAGACTTCAGTGAACGTATGGAGGTGCTTTCATCTTTCTTGTTTCGAAGAAGGAACGATACTTTTATGTTCTTTCATCCAGCTTTTCGAGAGTGGTTGATTCGTCGTGATGAAGCAGATTGTCCTAAGTTTTTATGTGATCTACGGTAAGTTTCTGGTGCTGTGTGTCTAAAATTTCAAAATTATGTTTAATATTTTAAGATATTTTATGGCTGTATGCATCACTGTTACTTTTTGCTAAATTTCGTACTTTATTGAAGTATTAAAAGTCAATTTAAGTTTCAAGATTGGAAAAATAAACTGAATGTTAAATGATTTAATTCTATAATTTGAAAGTCTCTGTGTGTCATTTGAATTTTAAGGAAAATATCAAAACTTGAACAGATTATACTTTTCTAAAATGTACTTAGATTGTTTATTTAACATTTAATTAAGAAAACAAAACCTAAATATCAAAGGTAGGTAATTGGATTAAAACGAGGGCTGCAAAATTGTGTTGACTATCATATAGTCGCCTGTCCAACCTCGTGGGTTTTCTCCGGGTCCTCCAGTTTCCTCCCACTGCCAAAGACCCCTACGCGCAAGCAAATTATTGAAATAAAATTGAACCATATGTTAGTCCCGAAATGACCTAGTTTGTGTCGAGTGGACGTTAAACCCCATTTCTCTCACTCTCATATCTTTATAATTATTAAACAGAATTGGACCATTTTTGTCCTGATATTCATTTTAGAGATTCGACTTTCACAATATGGTAGTTTGCAAGGGATTAACAATGCCTCCAATAATGTTCAGAGACTTCGATATCTATAAATAAATTTGAAATATTTTAATTAAGTGATTGAAAACACTAAAGTACGAATTTAGCATAAGTAATACAGGAGCAGACGGCAAACTTAATTTACTTGAATCGAGTATTATTCCTCTTAGAAATTAAGTTTTTTTTTCTTCCTCCTGTGAATATAGTTGATTTTAAATCTTTATTTATGTTCCTTTCTGCAGCAGTGCAGAATTTGACTACAGGTGAGCTATTATTGTCAATAAACTGGTTTCAACCTGTTGGTAGCTTTATTCAAACTGGATTCAATATCTGTCTAATAAAAGTTTCAGAACTTGGTTCCCTGTATAATATACCTACTAGAAGATTAAAAGTGGGAGATAATGTCCTACTTTTCTGTCTAGTCCATCCTCATTGGTCAAGACTGTGCAAAAAAATTTGATTATCAGTCATGCTATACGTATCGCGATTGGACAGTAATATCCGACTTTGAGGATGAATTTTAAAAAGATAAAATACAGTAAATAATGTCACCACATAGATCAGTTTCAAAGAAACGTACAGATTGAAACGTAAGCCAGGGAACCAGGCTAGTGTTATTATCATGCTTTCAGCTTTTTCATCAATTTTCTGTTTCATTGTCCCACCAGATCACCTATCTCCATTCTTGACAAAACCAATCATCATTCATTAACACAGTGACTCCAGGAATCTGAATACCAAAATTGTCATTTTAGCTGTTCAACTTCTACGCATTATTTTTGAAGACTTGAGCTAAAAAATTATGCAGTCTTTTCATAGGTTTAGTGTGGAAATTAGTACTAAGCTTTTTAAGGTGTTTTGCATAAGTTTTTGTTACACTCCTTGAAAATTAATTTTAAAAATATGTTTTACCTGAGCAAGTATTTGTGTAAATTCGTAATTTGATAATTCTCTGCAACATCTCCACAGAACTCAGCGTTTTACTACTGATCAAAAATAATAACCGAAACGTTGAGGATCTCATATTCTTCGAGTCATATTGTTATTGAATGACGCTAGGTTACCAAGAATGGGTTATCTCATAATATGACAATATTTGAGTTTTAGTTAAGTTTTATTAATCCCGTATTATTTACAGTTTGTAGTTTTATCATTTGACCATCACCTATTGTGTGATCTGTTTGTTTGTTTCAAGTGTGTCTAATATAAAAACAGCTGAGAATAACAAAATATAGACGAAATATTTATTTAGAGCGATAATTGTAATAATTAATGTTAATATGCACTATATAATTGCTGATAGAATTTTATTTTTAACTAACACTAATTAGCGAGATTACATTAGATAAATTCGCACTGATAACAACTGATATGAAAATAATAATCTAATTTAGAATAATTCTTAGACAGACTAACTTGTACATGTAATTGTAAATGTCTTCTAAATATGAAAAATGACTATGTTTAGATCATGCAAAGTGAAACTACATCTGTTATTTCTTTGTGTTTGAAAATATTTTTTTTTGGGGGGGGGGGGTAGCCTACATAACGATTTGTCTACCATCTTGTTACTTTTCTGTGCGGTTTGAACTCTGGCTTAAGCCAATATGTTCATTTAAAACCATTCTTGCCTAATAGGCCTACAAAGGAGCTTTAGATTGGCTAGGTGATAGGTCAGGTCAGTTAAGCCTAGGTCAGGTCAATTAAGCCTTAACTTGTGAAAGATGTTGTTAGATCTTACTGTAGTCCAAATATAAGCAGAAGACAAAAAAAAAACTGAACAGTTGGATGAGGAAAATGTTTCAACACTCCAAGTTCAATTATATTTGCATTTACGGTATCGTTGAGTCTAACATCATCTTAGAGATTTGTGTTCGATTGACCTGACCTGACCTGTCATGTACTGTTAGCCAATGAAAAAGACACTCATATCAGGGCAAGAATATTTGTAGCCAATCACTTGGCTAAAATGAAATAATGGTTTAAATATTTAGATATCTATATATAGTGTAGACTAACCAATATTTAAACACGAATAAAATAAAAAATAAAAAAAAAACAGATCAAATTTTCATTTAATTGTATTTCAATATCACATTAATTGAAAAAGTGAATTTTGCTAGACTTTGATTGGTTAATATACCCCATCATTTGCATAGACTCCAAGCCTTATATATATATATATACGATAGATAATCATACGCTCACAAATCAATCTGCTATTCTTCACGTCCGACATCTGCTCTTCATTATTTTGTGCATTAAATTGTTTTGCATGTCTGTTAATGTTTTCACTAAAAGACATTTTATAAATGAACAAACAAAAAAACCCATATAGATAGTAATTTAGATAATTTAATATATCTAACAAACTGAAGAGTTTTTGATAGTGAAGAATCTTGTAGAAAAGAAATAAATGCATGTCTAATTATCCAGTTTCTAAACAAAAAAATGTTATCCATAAATAAAATATAATCTTAAATGCATGGCTAGTCATTATCTACATATTTAACGAAGATTCAGATAAAAATTCAGATTTTTATCATTTTTATTTTTCCATTTATTACAGAAATGGACATGCCCTGATGGCTTTCAGATTATCACGTGTAACGGCACCTCTTGAAGCAGATAAAACGATCGAGCTAGGACATCATATCCTCAAGGCTCACATCTACAAGAATTTGAGTAAACAGAGAGGTTATTCATCTCGAGACATGCAGGCGTTCTGGATGCTCATGTCCTCCAAAAATCTTAGTGCTGCATTAACTTGTCAACGTAATCTCTTCTCACCCAATATCAAGGTAATGTTGGAAAACTGTTAAAGTGGCATTTAGTAACTGGATGAGAATAACACATGACAGAATTATATGAAATACAAGTTACTTAAAAGATATACTTCTGGCAACGTTTCGACAATGGTTATATTTTTTAACATAAACTCTTGTGTTAATATGTTCAATTACTAAATGCCTTTCAAAGAAATTATGATCATAATACTGTTGATGCAAGATGAAATGGTTCAACAGACCTTTCTTTTAAAAAAAATAAAATTCGGGGGGTGGATGGCCAAATGGTTAGCGAGTGCACGCTGTATGATAAGGTCTGTCATTGAGTCAACTGGCATTGTTTCGATTCCACGGTTGTATGTGATGAGGAGTAGGGTTGCCTGTCCTACCTCATGGGTTTCCTCTGGGTCGTTACGGTTTCCTCCCACTGCTAAGGGATTTTATTGAAATAAAATGGAACCATATATATTAGTCCCAAAATGACCTAGTTTGTGTCAAGTTGATGTTAAATCTCCCTCTCTCTCTCTCTCTCTTTCTTACTTACATTTTATAAAGATGGACCATAGAATCAAAATGTGATGTTCAGAGATACCCTCACCTTCTCCTCGAACTCAACAGTGAAACAAGAACATCAATGTCTTCCCATCAATGTCTACCCCAAACATTCCCACAGCCCTTGGCTTTCTGCATCTGCCCATGAGATATTTAAAACTATTTTATGTAATTCAAGTTTCAACAGAAATTGTGAAAATATCAAAGTAACATTTAATATTGTGTTTTATATTTATACAGGTATCAAGGTTAATTTTACTGTCAGGTGCCAATCCTAATGCTAGAACCGCTTATTTAAACAGCGGACCTATTTTATGTATCGCTAGTAAGGAAGATTTTCCCGATATGGTGGAACTGTTATTAGAGTTTAACGCTGATATCAATGCTGTATCTGATATTGGCATGTCAGCGTTATGTTACGCAGCCTCCGAGGGTAATGAGGATATCGTTCAACTGTTATGTGAAAGAAATGCAAGGGTAAGTCAATGTAACACATTAAATATAGTTTCAGCACTAACAACCAGAATTGTAGATTTGATTTACATAGAAACCTGATAATTTCTATATAAAAGTACCGGTAGTTTGAGCATATTTTGTGTTTAAATTTAATTATCTCCCTTTAACAAAAATATTGCATCTTCAGTCTTGATGCATTTATCATAGAAATCAAAACCAGTATGTTGGACTTGATTTCTATAGAGACATGACAGATTCTCTATGCAGGTAAGGGGGGTTAGATGGTTGAATGGTTAGCACTTGCGCGCTGTAAAAGTTCTGTCATTGAGTCAACTGGCGTGGTTTCGATTCCCCAGTTGTACGTGACAAGGAGTAGGGTCGCCTGTGCAACCTCGTGGGTTTTCTCCGGGTCCTCTGGTTTCCTCCCACTGCTAAAGACCCCTACGCGCAAGCAAATTTTTGAAATAAAATTGAACCATATGTTAGTCCAAGGTAGTTTGTGTCAAGTGGACGTTACACCCCATTTCTCTCTCTCTCTCTCTCTATATATATATATATATATATATGAAGGTAGCTAGTCTGCCAATAAAACCAATTTTGTCTCTAACTGTAATTATCTCCCTTTGTCAGGTTCAGATTGGATTTAGTTGAAAAGTATTTAGGCAGCTGATTATCTTTGCATTTTCAGATAATAACTAGTTTTTTACATCTTAATCCATTGTAACATATACTCAAGTTAATTATTTAATTCATTGTAACATATACTCAAGTTAATTATTTAATTAAGAAAACAAAATCAAATAAAATAAACCCCTTAAAAGATTTTACTCAACTGTCTTTGTGGTATATTTTTAGATATCATTAGTGGATAATTCTGGTCAATGTTCGGTGGTACATGCTGCTATACATGGTAACCTGAAGGTGTTAGATTATTTATTGAAGTATGACTGGACGCCGTATGACGGGGAACCAACCAAGAGTGAGGCTATACATCAGGCTTTTGTTACTGGTGCAGCTTCGGGTAATAAACATGTAAGTATAGCAACCAAGTATCTTTTCCCCCCAAAAAAAGGAAATAAAATGGGGTTTAACATTCTTCTTTCAGCCCCAACCAGGCTAATGAAGACGCCAAAATAGACCTCAGTTTTTCGTTCCGTGACTAGACAGTATGTTGTTCCTTGCCACGCTGTATGATAAGGTCTGTCATTGAGTCAACTTATGTGGTTTCAATTAACCTGGTTGTACGTGACAAGGAGTAGGGTTGCCTGTCCAATCTCGTGGGTTTTCACCGGGTCCTCCGGTTTGCTCCCATTGCTAAAGACCCCTACATGCAAGTGAATTATTGAAATAAGATTGAACCATGTGTTAGTCCTGAAATGACCTAGTTTGTGTTGAGTGGACGTTAAACCCCATTTCTCACTCTCTCTCTAAATTTTTATTGGGTAACAAAATGACGACCATGTCAGCAGTTGACCAGACACTCTTTATGGCTATGGTGTGGATTATAGAGATATGAATATAGTTATTATTGTATATTATAGATCTGTGAATATTTACTACATAGTACAGATGGTAAAGGTTTAGATTTACCTGATACATATCTAGAAGAAACAGGTAAGTGTATGTACATTGTCATAGATACGATACAATATTGTCATATATAAGATACAATATTGATTTCAAACAGCTGACAGATATTCTACGCTCAATCAGTCATGTACAGTGAATGAATTTGTTGAAACTTGAAAAGTGCAATAGAAACTGACATAAAGTATTGTTGCGCTATAAATTGAGAATTATTATATTATAATGAAATCCTCCATAGTTTAAATGAAAGTGTCAGCAGTTTTATGTCCCCTTATTTTGGTTTAAGATCCCAATTTTATAATGGAGACTAAACAATTAGAGTTACAATGTTTTGAGACTAACCTAGGTTTTTTTTCTGTGGCCACTTGTACAATGCTGGAGAGGAGAATTTTAACAAGGCAGCAGGGATTTTGCCTACTCTATATTATCTTTACGTTCATGCCAATGTGCAAGCGAGTAGACTTCAATTTTTTTGTCCTCCCCAAATGGGGGGGGGGGGGTTGGATGGCCGAATGGTTAGCACGTGCGCGCTGTATTATAAAGCCTGTCATTGAGTCAACTGGTATGGTTTCGAATCCCCGGTTGTACGTGACAAGGAGTAGGGTCGCCTGTCCAACCTCATGGGTTTTCTCCGGGTCCTCCGGTTTCCTCCCACTGCTAAAGACCCCTACGCGCAAGCAAATTATTGAAATAACATTAAACCATTTGTTAGTCCTGAAATGACCTAGTTTGTGTCGAGTGGACAATTAACCCCATCTCTCTCTCTCTCTCCCTCCCCAAATGACTAAGCGAGGCTCTCCTTAGTGTTTATGTTCACTTATAGGGGGGGGTGAGTGGCCGAATGTTTAACACATCATGTTGGATCAGAAAGTCTGTCATTAAGTCAAGTGGCATGGTTTTGATTCCCCACTTGCACGTGACAAAGAATAGGGTCGCATGTCCAACCCTGTGGGTTTTCTCTGGCTCCTCCGGTTCCCTCCCACTGTTAAAGACCCCTACGTGCAAGCGAAGTATTGAAATAAAATTGAACCATATGTTAGTATGTGTTGAGTGGACGTTAAACCCCATTTCTCTCTTTTATGTTCACTTATATCATATCAAAGTTTAAAATAATTTATTATTATTTCAGCTTTAACAGCAGCGTGTCGTCATGGTAAGCGGGAAATTGTAGAATATCTAATAGACGAAGGAGCGAACATGCACGCCCCTAATTCCAAATCTTTCAGCCCTTTATTATGTGCTGTAAAGGCTGGTAGATGGGAAGTAGCAGACATGTTATTACAGTTTGGTGCCTCCATAGAACAGACGGATAAATATGGCCGAACACCTTTAATGATTGCTGCTAGTGAAGGTCATATAGCTGTCCTTGAAATGCTTCTCCATAAAGGTTAGTATTCGAATTCTATCCAGTCTAGTTTTTAAACCAGGAACTGGCTCCTAAACATTGCACATCTTGGTTCTTCTTCTTCACTGGAGAACCTCTATTCCAAAAAAAATAGCCTAAGGCTCCTTGAATTCAAGTATTTCAACATGATACTTGGCATGCTTGACTTTTTGACAATTTTTCATTGATTGACATAATTTTATGTTTGATATGGCATCACAATTCCAAGATGGTGGCAATGACGTCTTGCTTCGTTCCTGGTCCATAGTATGCTCAAACTTATTTTTATACAACAGTATTTTATACTATATTTGTTGAGATCATTTGAATAGTTTATCTATGCTATATAAATTATGTAAATAGATAAATATTTGGTTCATTCTACTTCATACTCCAATACAATCTTAACTTCCGATGCATTTGGTTTTACAGTCCTAACATAAAGATTCATTTACTAAGATATATCTGGGAACGGCTCTTTTTTAGATCCTTTCTCAAATGTTTAGAATGTGATTAATTATATAAGTTACAGTACTTTTATATTTATTTCTGTATATTCTAGGTGCTCAGTATAATTTAATGGATAAAGAAGGTTTAACGGCATTGTGTTGGGGCTGTTTAAAGGGTCACCTACACATCGTTAAAACTCTACACGAGCGTGGTGCTCAGATACAACATGTTGACAAGAGTAATCGTACCCCGCTCCATCTCGCCGCGTTTCACGGAGATGATCAAGTGGTACAATATTTAATAGATCAAGGAGCACAGATAGAACATGTAGACGTCAATGGTATGAGGCCGTTAGATCGAGCCATTGGTTGTCGAAATACATCCGTTATTATCTGTTTCCTGAGGAAAGGTGCTAAATTAGGTAAGAAAAAAATTGTTATACTTTTAATTCCCTTTACCTTCAAACTGGCCCTGGGATCTGCATTGGTCACAAGTTAGGGTACTGGCCTGTCAATTAAAATCACCAGAGTTCAAATCACTTCTGAGATAAATCTTCTAGATTTTTGCAGTCCATTTCTCACTAATCTGTCGTGGCTTATGTTGGGCTGACAAGGACAGTCTGCCTGGTTGTTTAGACAGAACGAAAAATCGAGATCAACCTAATTCAATACTTTATGTTAACCTAAATCAAAGAATTTAATAACCAAAATATAGTAATAACATCTATATCCAAATTTCTTATGTTTGTTTTATTTCCAGGTCCAGAAACGTGGGAAATGGCTGCTGGTAAAACTGATGTTCTTCTTTTATTATTGAATAAATTAATGGAAGATGGTAATATATTATACAAGGTTAGTTCTTACTCAATTCATTACATCAATTAATTCACATTATTACTTTGTCTGCAACATTGGCTGAGATAGTTCATCCAGATTTCCCAGCATGGTTTCCCCTTGTCAGTGATGCAGGACAGAGGGCTTGACAAGGACAGCTGTCTAGTCGTTTGGATGGGACGAAAAACTGAAGTCCTGTGTACACATTGGCTTGCATGTAAAAGATCCCCTGGCAGTTGGAATTTGATATAAGAGTAGGCCGTAGCACTGCTGCCCGGGCAAAATTTCCCTCATAGCACACTGTATGGCGTATGCCAGTCTTCATTAGCCCAGTTTAGAAGCAGAACAGTAGGACATTAAACCTTATTTCATTTCATTTCCTTTTAATTTGTCTGCAGATCATAATGAAGGCCTGGAAATAACATTTTTACCTGACAAAATGTCAGGCATATCTAAACTAGAGCCTGACAATTTGAACTTTGTAACGGATATGTATTAATAAAATAAATAGAAACACGGAAAAACAAATCGGAACCAGTCAGTATTTCCAGTTTTGGTAATAACACGACGTTTGGGGAGCTAGACTTGTGACGACACTGTTAAATGTTCGATCTCCATTCGACTAAATGTGGAATTCTTGTTTCTGTCACAAGAGACTTTATCCCAGCGGTAACTGGGTATAGGTGGGATAGTAGAATTAATGTAGCTTGAAACGTCTTTTGCAAAAATATGACTGAAGATAGGTAAAAACATAATAAAACTAATAACCCTATGAATTATAATATGATACTACAGTTGATTAACTTATGTTTTATTGTAGAAAAATCGAGTAAAAGAAGCTTCACAGAGATATCAATATGCCTTGAAAAAATTCCCTAAAGAAGGATTAGGAGAAGAAGCTCGAACATTTAAAGAGTTAAAGATTACTTTCTTATTAAACTCGGCTAGGTGTAAGAGAAAACAGGGGGTAAGTACGAATCTCTAATTTTAATTACTTCCGGGGAAGAGGATCTACAGAAGTTATGACAATGAACTTGTCAATATTACGCTCGTATATCCATGCTTTGAATGGTTAGCACATGCACGTTGCATCATAAGGTCCGTCATTGAGTCAAGTGGCTCATGTCCAACCTCATGGGTTTTCTCGGGGTCCTCCTGTTTCCTCCCACTGCTAAAGACCCCTACCCGCAAGTGAATTATTGAAATAAAATTGAAATGACCTAGTTTGTGTTTTGTGTGGGAGGTTAGTTAAACCCTCTCTCTCTCTCTCTCTCTCTGTCTGTCTGCAGAGGATGCTGAATGTTACCTATTTTCAGTTCATTGAATCTTGGTAAATACTGAAACGATATTTCTTTTACAGATTCAAGTATCACACTATTGTAGTAGGCAAGGGATTAACAATACCTCAAATAACGATCAGTGGTTTAACATATAGTAGTTACATTAGTTTCATCAATTCTTTCATTTCTTTCTATTTATAATTTCAGGAACTAGGAGCATCTATAGAACTTGCTACCCGGGCTCTGGAATTGAAACCTAAATCTTTCGAAGCTTTTTACGCTAGAGCCAGAGCTAAACGTGATATTAGACAGTATCCCGAAGCCATGCAGGACCTTAAACAGGCCCTTTCACTGGCGCCAAATAACCGTGATCTGCGACGACTTCTGATGAAGTTAAAAGAGGAATGTAAGGATCAGGTCAGATACGATGGAAGTCAACATGTAATCGGAGAAATGGATCCGATATCCGAGGATGAAGATGATTCTTCGGGAGACAGGCGACCTGAAGAAACTGCTTTATAATTACGCTTATTAATGTAGAAATCTCGCTTCCATACTGCTAAAAGTGCTTTGTGTAAATTTCATTCTTTGTTTAATTTATGATTGCTTTTTTTTTTTATGGGGATCATTTTTGTTTTTTAATAAATCTCATTGTTTTAAAGTTAAATTAGAAATAAACCAGGGCTTTACTATAACACAGATATTGGGTCTACTGACTTCATCCACATTGTGGGCAGGTTGGATGGCCGAATGGTTAGCACATGCGTGCTGTATCATAAGGTCTGTCGTTGGGTCAACTGGTGTGGTTTTGATTCCCCGGTTATACATGACAAGGAGTAGGGTTGCCTGTCCAATCTTGTGGGCTTTCTCTGGGTCCTCTGTTTTCCCCCACTACATATTATTGAAATAAAATTGAACCATGTTAGTCCCGAAATGACCTAGTTTGTGTGGACGTTAAAGCCCATTTCTCTCTCTCTCTCTCTTTAATCCACATTGTACAGGGACCTGACTATACAGAAGGACTTCAATAGAACATTGGATGTTGTCATGGTGACCCCCACCTTATATTAAAACCCCTCTGTGTTTGTAGTGACGTCCTAGTGAAGTTATTAAAATTTTAATTTTTTAATTGCTTTTATTATTTGAACAATATTTAAAACTTCTCTTATGCACAAGTGTTTGTAAACCTTGATGTTTTTAATGTTGCTTTTAAAAGAAGAAATTGTATTATTTGATTAATTTTTTGTAAACTTGTTAAAGCAATTTGTTATTTTAATCTTTAAGAAGTTTTCATTTTGTTTTAAATAGATTAAAACTAAAATCTTAATCCCTTTGTTTTCATCTTCATGATGTCCGGGTGTTATTACAAACATCTGACACCTTGACTGCGTTGACCGACTATATTGTTATACTGAATACAATGAAATTTTAATTTCACAAATGCAAAATGACAAATCTGTGTGATTTTACATGGATTTTAAATGGTGCAACAAATGATGACAGAAACAGTATAATTAAATACATATCAATGAGGTCCAAGTCAAAATTAACAGAATTGCAATCATGTGACATGGAATAGAGTTCTGCCATTCCCGATAACATGTATAGCGAGAGAATAAATGTGACATATTTGAATGCAGGAAAATGGTCAAGATAGTATTGTATTCATATGCCACATGCTTTGTCACCAGAAATTCTGAAGTTTACTTGGGATTGAGAATTTGATTTCTTTCAAAATATTTTTCACTCTACCATGTAACAAAGATGGCTAACTCAGTCAAGGTATTAGAAGATAGTTGAATGACCCTTAACACTGTGAAGATGTTTGTTTATAAGATATAATATAATATTGTGTAAATATATGTAAATTGTTAAAGTATATACGAATGTGTACATTGCTATATTTGTAAATAATTTGTCAGATCCAGATGCGATAAAATCTCCCGTTGTTTTTGACGACGATATATTAAAGAGTTATTACTGAGTTGATATTATTTTAAATATATCAGATATATTTTATTTGAATGATTCAAAGCTGTTGGAGACCAGGTGTGAACAAAAATATACAGTCAAAACCAAGGAGTAGTTTCACAAACGTTTGCAATGAAGTCGACTGACCGTAGATGTAGCCAAACCGAATCCTGTCATTTGAACAACCACAATTGTTGGAATTTCTGCACAATACGTTATAAGCTTGATCACGTGGATATTTTGTTTATTTATGTAACGATTGTAAATTATATTTTAATATCTCTATTGTGGTTGCTGTATTGATAATTTAAAAAAAATAACATTAATCTGTCAATAAAATACATAATACAATAAATGGTGAAGAATTTGACTTGCAATCACAGAAATTAAATCTCCTAAGATTCAATTGTAAATTACCATTCTTAAAATAACAATTTTTGCTTTCAATCGATTTTTCAGAGATTTAATTTTTTTGTCGAGAAATTATCTGGTTTTGGGCTACTCATTAAATACTTTATGTGGTCATGGTGACTGTATATTTCACTACTTTATGTAGTCATGTTGACTGTATATTTCACTACTTTATGTAGTCGTGGTGACTGTATATTTCACTACTGTATGAGTCATGGTGAATGTATATGTCAATACCTTATGTGGTCATGGTGACTGTATATTTCACTACTTTATGTAGTCATGGTTACTGTATATTTCACTACTGTATCAGTCATGGTGACTGTATATTGCCTATGTCTATAAGAACAATCAACAACATACATATATTTAAGCATAATTTATTTCTCTAGTAATGCTATTTTTAAATAAAATATATTGCAATAACAAAGTATATATTATTATGCCAGCATTTGTGAAAGGTGGATGCTTTATTATTTGTTTGTATGTTTACGTAAATTTATAAACAGTTCGCATAAAATATACTGCGTAATATCATGTTAGCACAATTTGTTTTTGATTTGAAATTTGTTCTGATGATCTGCAATTTGTTCTGATGATCTGCCATTTGTTCTGATGATCTGCAATTTGTTCTGATGAATTTGTCCTGATTATCTGCAGCTACAGAAATAAGTTGAGTGAATAAATTGTATGCTATTTATAGTGATTTATTTTATGTTAAGATTATGAAAAATAGAAATTCAGGCTTCAAAAGCTGTAATGATAGATCAAGATCATTGATAGAAATGGTCATCTGGTAATCATTATTCACAAGTTTATAAACTTATCTTGAACAGACTTCATGTAAAATTGAATTGACACGATTTCTGTGATTAAGGCGAGAAATAAAAGTGTATATTAGATTGAATTGTTTTAGATGAATATCATTCTACTGATAAAATTTTATGCCCGTAGGAGGGGTTGGATGGCTGAATGGTTAGCATGTGCGCGCTGTATCATAAGATCTGTCATTGGTTCAACTGGCATGGTTTCAATTCCCTCCAGTTGTACGTGAAAAGGAGTAGGGTAGCCTGTCCAACCTTGTGGGTTTTTATCCGGGTCCTCTGGTTTCCTCCCACTGCTAAAGACCCCAACGTGCAAGCGATTTATTGAAATAAAATTGAACCATGTGTTAGTCCCGAAATGACATAGTTTGTGTCGAGTGGATGTTAAACCCCATTTCTCTCTCTCTTTCTTTTATGCCTGTAGATTCAGTCAGTGTTTTGAAATATGAACAATTCTGGCATAATAACCCTAAAAAATGTAATTATGTACTAAACAAAATAACTGGCCGAGAAAGTTCATCCCAATTTTCCGGCGTGGTTCCCCCTTGTCAGTGATGCAGGACGGAGGGCCTGACAAGGACAGCTGTCTAGTCCTTCGGATGAGACAAAAAACTGAGGTCCCGTGTATACATTGGAATGCACGTAAAAGATCTCTTGGCAGTTGGAATTCGATATAAGAGTAGGTGATACTGCCGCTGCTCGGGCAAAATTTCCCTCATAGCACACTGTATGGCGTATGCCCGTCTTCATTAGCCCAGCATAGGAGCAGAACAGTAGGACGTTAAACCCCATTTCATTTCATTTTAAACAAAATAACACAGATCAGATCAATTTAATTCAACACCTTTTTTTTATTTATTTGAACTTATATCGGAAGTGGTATCAGATGTTATGGAAAGATTATGTATACCCTGCCTCATGCCCAACATACATCAGTGCTAAATTAATTAAGAAAAAAATGTTCTGGATTCAATGGATTCAAACTAAATTGATTCTGTTGCACCCAGGGATTTATTTTATAAACTTTGTTAAAGATGATCAAGAAATGTTCAGATTAGTTTATAAACTTTATGAAAAATGATCAAGAGATTAGTTAATAAACTTTGTGAAAAATGATCAAGAGATGTTTAGATTATATTTATAAGTTTCGCGAAAGATGGTCAAGATAATTAGAATGTAATACAATGGTAGATAATTAGAATAATTTGGAATGGAAATCGTTGAAGCATCAGTAGTTCACAACTCTAGGTTCTGTTTTTTTTTGTTTTTTTTGTTTCGACGTTTGTCTTGTTTTCATTCTATATGTAGATAGTGAATTGTAATAGGAACATGACTAAGTCAGGGCTTTCATCCTATTAAATATATGATAAGAAAAACAGTAGTTTGTATGTTTTAAATATAAAGATGATAAAACTATATTACTACTATATTTCCTGCCATATAAAATAAAAACATCTTTAAATATGCAACTTGGAGACTTTCTTATTTTTTACTCTTTGTAAAGTCATCATTTGGGAGCTGCGGTGGCTCTTCGAGTAAGACATTGGCTCGCTGACCTTGAAGCCCGGTGTGTTCCATTATGGTGGTGGATTGGATGAAAAACGGAGGTCTGGTGTACACATTGGCATGAACGTAAAAGAACCCTTAAGAGTTGGAATTTGGTATAAGATATTTATTTTTATACGTCCACGGTGTACACATTGGCATGAACGTAAAAGAACCCTTAAGAGTTGGAATTTGGTATAAGATATTCATTTTTATACGTCCACATTATGAATGTGAATCTATATTGCTGTTGCCCCTGTCTATGTGTCTGTGTGTCGCCTACAGGCCACAATTCTTAAGTGATCATCTTGCAACTTTACATACTTATTCCTTATCAACCTGAGGATGATCCCTATTGTTTTTGGTGAATTCCGACCCCCAGGGACAGAACCACGCCCGTTTCTTGTATTTGTTTGTTTGTCGTCTGCAAACAGGCCGCATTTCTTAACGTATCATCTTGAAACTTTGCATACTTATTCTTTGTACCCTAAGGAACATCCCTATTGTTTGGAGTGCATGCCTAACCCCCAGGGACAGAGCCACGCCTATTTTTTCTTTTGTGTGGCTGTGTGTCGCCCTGGGAAGGGATTTCGCCCTTATATTCCGGACTTGTCCGACGCTATTTTCCAAATGCCCAAAATTGTCGGACCGGGAATATGCCCAATCGGACATCAAGACATGGTGAATAATATTCAAAATTCCAAAATTAATATAGTGTACGGAGTGTATAACTACCACTCAACCTGATTATCGTTGATAATAGGCTGAATTGATAGGTAATTAAGTGATCAGCGTATTTATCGTGTTATACTGCCTATACACTTACCCTGATTAATTGTTTAATCTACCATGATTGACTGACTTAATCCTTTGTCAGACAAATCATCAATCTAATCTTCAACAGAAGTCATTGCTTCCCCTTTGTCGGACTATTCATCAATCAGATAAGAGTGATTATAATTTTAATCTACGTGTTTACCTTGTGGTTTCTCCATTGTCGGACATTTTTATCGCATTGATGTGAGCCGACAGCATCTGTAAACTAGTCATAGATGTGACATATCGTAAGAGTATATAACACCCTAAATCAATGAACAGTCATTTTGTCTGCGATATCTTTTACGTCTTTTAAGACTCCATATAGAAATTCTCATCCACAGTGGCACTTTCCCGTGATCTCGATTGCTGCACAAAAATTGCTAAACATATAAGGCAGGCTACTATGAAGCTATGGGTCATGTACGCCATACGCTGAAGTTAGCTATGCCTTTTTACGAGTGATTTAACTATCAATGTAATTTTAAAATATGGACTTATAAAGAAGGGAATGGTGTTTTGTCATCACCACAAGTATTATTATTTCGAACCCATTGAGTTACCTCTTCCATTGCAACCCAAAATCTAACCCTTTTTACCTCTTCCATTGCAACTCTAAACTTAATCCTTTCTATCTGTAAACCTAACCCTTTTTAGCTGGACCATTCTTTCCGGGGCTGTTATCACCATGCACTGTCCAATATTTATAGACCTGGATAAATTCCATACAAATATCTTAAAGTTTAAGAATGTCATATACCACTTGAGGTGGAACAATTTGGAGGACCTTGAGTCCCAAGTATTCACAAAGCTCAAGGTTCAGAGGCCAACCCAAGACCAGTGAAGCCATGGCAAAAAGGCAAGTTAGAGTAATGTCATCTTACCGCGTCATGAGACCTTAACTCTTTCAAGTCGTGTGTTGTTACTACTGTCGAGTCGGACTTGAGTCTCAATAAATATTTCAAATGGAGTCTTGAATGTGATGTAAGTCAAACTCAAAACTGAGTCGCAGGATTTGAGTTCCAATACCATCGATACTAATAACAACTTTTAACACTAAGACTTCATAGGAAAAAAATAACAACAATTAAAGTAACCTTCATGAAAATATTTTTATTTAATCTAAATCTGAAATAAAACAAAAAAATTTCACACATAATAACTAATAACAACAGATGGTATATGATAATATACAGGAATGATACAGTAAGTATAATATGGTGAGGTTATTACATCTAAATAAAATCAATGGCTTTAACTATAACTTTACAATACAACACAAATCTGTTAGCTGAGTGACCTCCCCTTAGGAGAAGTTATATTACATGTTCTATAATATAAAAGATGATGGTGTGTACTTGTGATTATTTATAAAGGCTCAAATGCAATAAAAATAAAAATATTTATAAATAGATCAATGTCTTAATTCAATGTACAGTTATAAATATATATATAAATATATATCAATGACGACATTAAAGACCATCTCACATCCTCTCCCCAGTGGCGTGCAGAGGTTATTTGATGCCCTGTGCCAAACCCTTGATTATATGCCCCAAAGACTCAATGATAAAGCTTAGTACTTAGAAATGTGAGAAAGGATAACATTTTTAATACAGGTATGGGAAAACAGATGAAATATACCTTTTATTCAAATTCCATATGGCAGCTTGTACAACAAAGGTAACAGCGATAATGTCAAATTTCTATTTTACATTTTTAAATTTCACACTTTGCTTGAATGGCTGGGACTGTCACCCCCATCCCCTCTCTCTGCACACCATTACCCCAAGCCCTGGCACTAACACTGTATATTACAACAAATATCCTAAACAATAGATGAATGTATATACATATATATTAACAAAACAATTAAACTATACATAATATATTACAACATATCCCACAACCCATGAATCAAAATAAAAATAAAATAATAAAAATATTATAGAGGGAAGAATATATTCCTATCAAAACCATCATTTTGGCTTCTTGCAAGACAGCCCATAATGCCTATAAAATCCTCCAATTAAACACTGCATTGGATATCATCTTCAAGCTATTACATATCCCCAATAATTTCATAAACATTTTTTTTTACTTGGGCTATACTTTACAATTAGAACAATCTGCTTTTAACCCTTTAATGTCCCCAAAAAGTTTATAAATATTTTTTTTTTTTATGGGCTATACTTTACAATTAGAACAATTTGCTTTTAACCTTTTAGTAGTTGGAACGCCTGAAACTATTGCTTCCTCAAACACTCTTCAAACCACCTCTGTAACGTAATTAAACAGCTGTGAACCATTTAAGAACTGTGGGGCAGTCCACAGCCAAGTCATTTCATGTGGTTTAAAAAACAAGCTACAAAATTCAGTGTGAAAATCCTCACTTTCCTCTAATTTTCTTAGGGGAACAGAGGTAGTCTACAGTTACATGTACCATGTGCTAAAAGAGCAAAATATTCAGGCGGTTACCTTTTTGATGTACAGCTGTTATTACCGGGAAAATAATTTGTACAAAAACAAATCCTATCCAAAAACTAATTTAGGGAATGGATCATATATGGAATGAAGTTCCCTGCACAAAATCAAAATGTTTAAAATGAAACATTTTATTAAAAATGAATGTTTAATATTGGTGTAGGAATGTTGTAGAAAAACAATATATTTTATTATTATGCGATATTTAACATAGCTATTACTTTAAATTAATCTCTTTTCCGTACAAATATATACAAATTGTTTGTAAAATTAAACCAAAAAGACAATTTGAAAGAAATTGTCATTAGAAAAAACTCAATCACTGAAATAGATTTACAAAGTGAAGAGTGATCATAATCTTTTTATTACTGATATCAATCACCACACATATCACTTGACACTTGACAGATAGAGAGAAATGGGATTTAATGTCCACTCGACACAAATAGGTCACTTCGGGACTAACACATGGTTCAATTTTATTTCAATAACTCACTTGTGCGTAGGGGTCTTTAGCAGTGGGACGAAACCAGAGGACCCAGAGAAAACCGTTAAAGGTGACTAAATAACAGACCTTATGTCAAATCATTCGGCCACCAAACCCCCTAACTTAACAGAGCAGACAACTCTGCATGGTTAAGCATTATGACGAATAACAAACAAAACTATTATAAAATGACCAAGACTCGCAACGGATTACAGATGCAATCTTTTTCGTATATGTACACTCATGTATATGCAGCTTATTCTGTGAAATATGGTATTTACAATTCTCATACAATCCATGCAACAATAATAAATACAAATTAATACAAAAATATTCTAGCCATGTGAACTCCTCAAACAAGCTTCTTGGCGAAATGTAAGCATAAATATTATGATAATGTAAAGATATTTTGCAAAACAAAAAAAAAGGATCTACTTTATTGCTACAATCCTAATCTCAAAATGGTTCCAAATTTTAATGAGAGTTTTTGATATTGTTCTTCAATTAAACTAATTGTTTTTGATCATGTAAAAGTTTTGAGATTCAGTTCGCTGTATTTGTCCTTGTGGTAAGCTGTTTACCTAACTTATGCATTGATAATGGTTCATTGTATACTCATTAAGCAAAAACAAATTCGCTTCTCTTGATTACATGTAAAAGCTGTTTTAAGTCTAAAGATTACACGTAAATGAAAGCTATCATGATTAAATGTGAATACAAAGCTTTTTTAAATCTCATGATTACACGTAAATGAAAGCTGTTTTAAATTTCATGATTAAATGTAAAAACAAAGCTGTTTTTTTTTTAATTCTTATGATTACATCTTAATCTAGAGCAGTTTTAATTCTCATGATTACATAAAATGCAAAGCTGTTTTAATGTTCACGATTATATGTACACATAAAGCTGTTTTAATTCTCATCATTACAGATAAATGTAAAGCTGTTTTCATTCTCATAATTACAAGTACACATAAAGCTGTTTTAATTCTCGTGATTACAGATACATGTAAAGCTGTTTTAATGTTCATGATTACATGTACACATAAAGCTGTTTTAATTCTCATGGTTACAGATAAATGTAAAGAAGTTTTAATGCTCATGATTACATTTACACATAAAGCTGTTTTAATTCTTCATGATTATTTATAACTGTAAAGCTGTTTTAATTCTCATAATTACAAGTACACATAAAGCTGTTTGAATTCTCATGATTACAGATAAATGTAAAGCTGTTTTAATTCTCATAATTACGAGTACACATAAAGCTGTTTTAATTCTCATGATTACAGATAAATGTAAAGCTGTTTTAATTCTCATAATTACGAGTACACATAAAGCTGTTTTAATTCTCATGATTATAGATAAATGTAAAGCTGTTTTAATTCTCATAATTATGAGTACACATAAAGCTTAATTCTCATGATTATAGATAAATGTAAAGCTGTTTTAATTCTCATGATTACAAGTTAATGTAAAGCTGTATTAATTCTCATGATTACAAGTACACATAAAGCTGTTTGAATTCTCATGATTACAGATAAATGTAAAGCTGTTTTAATTCTCGTGATTACAGATAAATGTAAAGCTGTTTTAATGTTCATGATTACATGTACACATAAAGCTGTTTTAATTCTCATGATTACAGATAAATGTAAAGCTGTTTTAATTCTCATAATAATGGGTATACATAAAGCTGTTTTAATTCTTGTGATTATAGATAAATGTAAAGCTGTTTTAATTCTCATGATTATAGATAAATGTATCTCATGATTACAAGTTAATGTAAAACTGTTTTAATTCTCATGATTACAAGTTAATGTAAAACTGTTTCAGTTATAATTATTACATGTAAAATAGCAAAATAAGTTAAACGTAACTAGAATGTAGACTGGAGTCTGGACACAATTTTGAAATATCATAAATTATCAAAATATCATCACAACTTTACATCTGGACTCTCCAATTCAACTGGGATTCAAACAGTTCATTATGAAAGAATGTACTTGACATTTGACTGGCTCATATATAACATAAAAGCCAACAAGATCACCCAGACACTTTATCAGTAACATTAATGACTTGTCTTCAACAACAAGTGGTAATAGCACCATGATTATGCCAAGAAGATCTGGATCCTTATTCACGAAACAAAAAGATAAATATTTTAAGAATTCAGCCCTTTCATTTGGCTTGAGCTATAATTTGTACCAGGATGTTGAATCTCAACTAATGAAATGGACGCATATTTAGTTTTCATGAATAAGGCGTCTGAAATGCAACGATCACAACATTCTAAACAATTTGGGGGGAATTATGAGAATTTTACCACTTTTGGTGTTGTAAGTTAAAACTGTCGGAATGATAAGTAAGAATTAGCCATTTACGTAGTAACATCAACAAATATAAAACATGATAACAATATAATAAAAGTCACAATACAACAAAACTACAGCACTATATTACAACATTTAAATCACGGCTTTCATTACAATGAAACCATTTTCAGCATTATCCCATGTGTTTTTACACAGAAAACTCAAAATCTAACTGTATGTGCTGTGATTTAAGGTTAAATTCATTGAAATTCTAATCACATGACATGTAAATTGACTGACAGGTAAATTTCTCCAGTCAGTCAATTTGACTGTCAGTCAGTCAAAACTGGTGAATATGCCTAAAACAAAAACAAGAAACCAATAGAAATTAAATGTTGTGGCATTATCAAAACACACAGCCTATAAACAATAAGTAAATATCTCTACAGGTAAATCACATAAGATACATTATGTAAGATTTAGATAAAGAGCTGATCATTCTTGATGTAATAGTTTTAAAATAGATAATTAAAAAAGAAATATATTGAACAATTCAGTTGAATTATTTCATTCTGGGCAAAGTTATGACTGTTTGAAGAAAAGCATAGTCTCAATTTTCATTGCTACTGTGGCTACGATACTAAACAGAGTCTTGGTTATCCAATTTTAAATTAAATTTTTAAATGGCGATCGTCTTTCAATCCATTCGGAAGCAAACCCATCCAATGAGCTAGAGAGTTAGTTATGGGCTTGTTATGCTAATAAATGTTTAATAATTAATTTATATAACATTTAAGGCCAAAAAAAAAATACCTGCAATTTGCAGATTTAGCTCTTAAATAATGCATCTTTAAAGATAAAATATAGAATGTATCAAAAGATACTAATAAATATTTTAACTATAATATTGATACAGATGTGTTAACCTTTTTAAAAGGAACTTTACTAATAAATATTATAGATAAATACAAAACCTTGATTATTATTTTAAAAATGTTGTTGAAGCATATTACGAACAACCTGGCCTCCTATTATTTAGAATGCTCTTATGTTAACTGAGATTTCAATATAATATTTTACAAATTGTTGTTAACAATATATTGCACAAAAAAATAAAATATCTTCCAAAATGCAAGAAATGCAATTTGTACTTCCATTCTTTTCAAAAATAACAACATTTTACACAATTATTAACACGTAAAAGCACCAATAAAATATACTTTAGAAACCATTGATTTAAATGTATAAGTTAATTATTTTGCTTATTTTCCTTCCCATGTCTGATATTCTGTTCCTTGCATTTTAGGAACGTCCTTTTAATATTTATCTTATTTGGATATAAAATTTGATTTAAATTATAATGAAATTCAATATAAAGGTCTGCGTTCCTGTTGGACATTTTGGAACAATCCTTTACATTTCTTTTATTTGGATACCAAATTTTATATCAACTGTAATGGACATTTTGAAACATTCCTTGGATACCAAATTTGATTTAAATCATAAAGAAATAGTAATATAAAGATCTGCGTTCCTGTTGGACATTTTGGAACAAACCTTTATATTAAAGTCATAATGAAGTTGAAATACAAAGATCTGTGCTTCTGTTGAACATTTTGGAACATTATTAACTGACAATATGCTTAAATTGTCAACAAGAATTCAGATCTACATTTCAAAAGTTAGATATCTTAAAATTATTATTTTTTTTATAAAATCTTATATTCCTTAAAAACTGATTGAAATTACGATTTGAATCAATATTCCTGTAATGTCATTTGCATCCATACATATTCTTTCCAAATTATTATAAACAATTTATCGAAATCATTCGTTAACAGAAAGAGAAACAAATTAATCTCCATCATTAATGATTTATAAACTCTCCACAACAAATTCGATATCAAAACTTGCCTTCACACCTAAACAGGTAATATTTTAAGGAATATAAGAATTAATAAATAATTCTCCAAGGATGTCTTAATCAACATGTACAAAATGTATTTCATGACAAGCTGATATTTCTTTATCAGTAAATTTAGATCTATATGCACAAGCAGAATTCTTGTGAATCCAAAATAAACGGAAACCCAAGTCATATAAATGTTGGTAAGTCTGTAGACCTTGTATATACCTCTCTTTACTGGCTTCGTTATTACGATCTGCTCGAAATATGGCACACCCTTCACAAGCGTGTACTTCTATTAATAATTGTTTTATATTATGTAAAGCGTTAGATTTAATAAGTTGGGGTAAAACTTTCCACTCCCATTCTTCTATATCCATCTTTAACACACTTAAACTTTCCTGAAAATATATCAATACATTGATTACATGCCATCTGAAATTACCCATACAATAATTACAGGTAATCTGAAATTACTAATATATTAATTACAGGTAATCTGAAATTATCAATACAGTAATTAAAGGTAATCTGAAATTTTATCATGACATCAATTATTGATTACAGGTAATCTGAAATCACCAATACATTGATTACAGGTAATCTGAAAATATAATCATTACATGAATAACC
The DNA here is from genome assembly GCF_932274485.2 of Patella vulgata. Taxonomy (NCBI): domain Eukaryota; kingdom Metazoa; phylum Mollusca; class Gastropoda; family Patellidae; genus Patella; species Patella vulgata. The sequence goes on from NC_065883.2 coordinate 13,008,168, forward strand.
TGTATTACATTAAAAAAGGGTCATCTGAACTTTTATTACAATTATAACAGGTCATCAGATATTTGATTACATTAATAATGGGTGATCTGAACTTTTATTACATTAATAACTGGTCATCTGAATCTGAACCTTTAATACATTAATAACAGGTTATCTGAATCTGAACTTTTATAACAATAATAACAGGTCATCAGATATTTGATTACATTAATAACAGGTTATCTGAATTGGAACTTTTATTACATTAATAAAAGGTCACTTGAACTTTCATTTAACATTAATATTCACCTTGCAGTGTTTGCTTTGATAGATCTACACTGCTGTATAAAGGTGCAAAACAGGTTGCTTTCTCTTTGAAATGACAGATCCAAAGTCAATATTGTTTTGGTTAGCTTATTCCATTGATATTTATTGTAATTATATGTACCTTAGTATGACCAAGTTGACGTTTAATATCTGTTAATGTAGCCATATTCCAACCTTTATCTGACACCCCAGTATAATCGGATATACCTGTAGCATGGAACTTCACTAAATCACTTCGATCATGATCTTTTAATTTAATACTGAAAAAATAACATCATAAATTTGTTAGTTTGTAAAAACCATGCTCATGAAAAATCCAAATTTACTTCACTGTGCCCATGATAGAAGATTTAAAAATTTAAAAGAAAATATACAAAGAAAGAGAGAGAGAAATTGGGTTTAACGTTCACTCGACACAAACTAGATCATTTTGGAACTAACATATGGTTCAATTTTTATTTCAATAATTCGCTTGCGCGTAGAGGTGTTTAGCAGTGGGAGGAAACCGGAGGACCTGAATAAAACCACGAGGTTGGACAGGCGACCCTACTCCTTGTCACGTACAACCGGGGAATCGAAACCATGCCAGTTGACGCAATGACAGACTTTATGATACAGTGCGGATGTGCTAACCATTCGGCCATACAGCCCACCCATACAAACAAAGAATAAAGAATTAAGTTTTTATGAAATATATTTACCTGGGATCAAAACTATGTACTTGTGTTTTATATTTCTTGGCCATAGCATCATCAAAACTAAAATCATTGTTAATTCTGAATGAAAAAAAAAAATCTTATAATATTTAAAATAACAATGAAATGGATTTAACTTATTACTTTTTCACACAGAATGGGCTAATAAAGCTGGACATACACTATGCTATGATGAGAGACATTTTGCATGGATAGAGGTGTTGTGGCCTATGATTTCAATTTACAGTACAAACATCATGGGATCTTTAACATACTGCTAATGGTATACACAGGACCTCCATTTTTTGTCCTGTCTGAACCACTACGCTTTTCCTTGCCAGACTCAAAAAGAAGACCCGTTTCATTTAGATGAAAGTAAAAAGTGGAAATGTGTTCATCAGACATGAAGAAGGCTACGTTCCTATTGTCTCACTATCATAAATAGTTTTGTATTGACTGATAGGTAGAACAAAACCAGTAGAAGCTCCGGATAACTGCTCCAATTATCCCAGTATCAAATATTTTTGTATTTTGTATTAGCAGTAAAAGTTCCTTCCTTCATTGCGGTTCTTATTAACTCATTCTCATTTGAACACGGTTCATCCCATTCTTAGGAGTCTCTAAATATAGTTATATAGTACATGTTTAAGTCAAATGCTTATCAATAATCATCATAAAATGACATATTGGGTATTTAGAGAATCAATAAAATATACATAGACATGATATCAATATTAACTGAATACATATATAAAGTCACAGATCTTGATCTTGCATGTATCAGACAATATCTAATTATTCACAGCTTAATCCAATCTAAATATATTCATAATAAAATATACTCATATTAAAACCTATTATGTGATTCTGTATTTATAAATATTTTCTTGAAGTAATTTGCCCAGTCAGTTCAGAAACGTAAGATGTTAAAACCGATTTCATTTCAATTTGAAGTGTATTAAGCATAGACTGAAAAAGGGTAGGATGAGAAATTCTAACAGTAATCCCAGCTTATACTTCCGTCATTTATAGTTATGTAAGATCAATTTTATTGATTATAAATCTACAGAAACTAGACCACATATTTTCATATAATTCTATATACATGTATGTATCTTGATTTATCTAATGTTGAAATCAATATGTAACATCTGCTAAGTTTGTAAAATAAACTGACTTGTGTTTTATTCCAATCAAACAATTTTATTCAGTCAAGTATATTTTAAATAATGTCGTCAATACCAATGTTGTGGACAATGTCTAAATTTTTCATGTATTAACTCATGCAGCAAAAATTGATTATTTAAAATTTAATTAATAAAATAAAATATCAACGGTAGATTATCTTAAGGTCTGGATTCAATCAGATTAAAAAGAGGCCCATCAAAATTTTTGACCCAATACTTATAGGTGACACTGGGTACAGAGGATACAGATCCAACTTTGATAATATTGTAGTTTGCAAGTGATTCAAAATCTCCTCATTGACAATCTATCAACTGTTTTAAATGTTAACTATATTATGATTTTTCCTGGGTTGCCCCTTTATAAGTTTGGCTGACATGTTTTAAATCAAAAATTAAAATTTTGCTGATCATTATCAACAATTTATAGCGTCATGTTTGTATACATAGACAGAGAGAGCGAGAAATGGGGTTAAACGTCCACTCGACACAAAATAGGTCATTTCGGGACTAACACATGGTTTAATTTTATTCAATAATTCGCTTGCGCATAGGGGCCTTTAGCAGTGGGAGTAAACCGGAAGACCCAGAGAAAACCCACAAGTTGAACAGGCAATCCTACTCTTTGTCACATACAATCGGGGCGGGGGATCAAAACCCCGCTAGTTGACTCAATGACAGACCTTATGATACAGTGTGTACGTGCTAACCATTCGGCCATCGAACCCCCCTGTTTATATATAAGGTAGTACCTTTCTGAAAAAACCATAAATAATATGTGGGATTATATTTTGTGCATCTATTATTTCTGTTTTCACATCTATATGATAATGTAATGTAATATACTGTCTCTTATAGGTGTTTTTATTTATTTATAAACAATATTTTTATTCGTATTTCTACATTAATAGAAAATCTCGAACAGACATAGCCTACATGTATATTCAACAGTAACCTGTCTCCCTTGTTAGTGATTTGATGCAATAAAATAAAATATTATTGAAACATTACCCAAATGAATACACCAAACTTCCTGGTGAAGGTTTATGTTGAGGATCTTCACATATTTGCCATCCACCATCTGTTATTTTACCCACACGTTCAGGATTCTTACATTTTATCTGTACATTTTCTAAATAGCTGTAAATAAAATCACAAAGTTTGTTCTAATCAACTGATATTATAATCTACTCACCCATGATAAATCTACAAACCCATGATAAATAGTTGATAAATCTGATCAAATGATATTAGAATCTGATGAACTGATATTAGAATCTACCCACTCATGATGATAAATCTGACTAACTAATATCAAAATCTACTCACCCATGATAAATCTGATCAATCAGAATCTACCCACCCATGATAAATCTGATCAACTGATATTAAAATCTACTCACCCATGATAAATAGTTGATAAATCTGACCAACTGATATTAGGTAAGATAGATAATGGTGGAATCACCCAGACACCATCTTTATTATATTTCGATACATCAAGCTAAAAATACAATATCATAAAATAATATATCTAAATATCATAAAAAAAACAACATATGTACCAAGCATCACTGTTTCCCCAATTCTGAGATTTAGATACATCAAGCTAACAGATACAATATCATAAAATAATATATTCAAACATCATATTAAAAAAAAACCAACATACCAAGCAACATTGTTTCCCAATTCTAACTACTATTTAAAGGCTTTTTATTCTACATTAAACTCAAGGTTGACCTGGTTTTGCATGAAAGTAATATAACTTCAAAATTGGATTTATGTCACTCACTCCCCGGACCGAACTGTTCTTATACACTAAATTTCAGCTGTGGGACAGACCTAGCCGTCAACACAGACAAGAAACAGACAAACGACATTAAAAAATTAATTATTAAAATACAACATACTTCATTTTTTACGTCTTCCTTGTATTTACCAACAAACTGAGCACCAATCACTACAATAAACAATATGAGTTTAAAATCATGTTCTCCGATAATTTATATTATTTTATTTCTTTTTTTTCCATTTTATTTTCTGTAAATTATATTATAATATATTTTAGTATTTTACTAGTATCAGTTTTATGTAATATGCGACAAGTTTTATCATTGTGTTGTCGACTGATCTACCAGTATATTCAAACTCACTGAAGTTTCATGAACAGCAGTCGTTCTGAATATATTAGGAGTCATGGTGGCTCAGTGAGTAAGACGCTAGCTTACAAACTATGAGGTCCAGGATTCGATCTTGGTGTTGGTTGAAAATATTTCCTGTGGATTTAAAAGCATGGTTTCCCATTGTCATTGGTAAAGGGTAGTGTCTAGTCATTAGGATGGTACACAAAACCGTGTGCACGTAAAAGAACACTTGGATAGTTGGATTTCGATTTCGGAATCAATCTGATTAAAATACCGATCTATATTTCGTTTCGTTTTTTTATACTTTTGATGGCCTACACTACATAAAGATCTGACAAGTTATAGCGATAGGTCACGTCAGGGGTCAAAAGACTTATGACGCCAGACATTTGATTAACCAATCAGCATTGATGTTACTAGTGGATTACCCACAGTTCGGTGAAAAACACGCCTAAAACTCGACGTAACAGACCGTTTCATTGGCTTATCCCCGACACCATTCAGAACATGAGTTAAATAACAACTCTTCCAGATCCAAGTGTAGTAAAGACAAGTAAAATGAAATTTTGAACTATAAAAACGAAACGAAATAGGATCTGTGTTTTAACCAGATTGTTTCGGAATAAGAGTAGGCAATAATGCTTACCTGTTAGCACACTGTATGGCATACACCCGTTTTCATTAGTTCAGTCAGTGCAGAAAAGTAGGACGTTAAATCCCATTTCATTTCTGAATGTATTATTAGATCTTTATCTTAATCAGATCGATAAAGATCAATCAAGATAAAGATATAATCTAGGTAATATTTAGTCTATGTTTTGTAGCTAAACGATTTGACATGCTTAATTTGTTGTTAGTGCCCGAGGCATTATCAGTAAACTTCTCAGTGCCCTAGTCAACCCCAGCCTCCAGCCACATTCAAGCATAAATCAAACCTTTGTCTTAACTGCTGATTGGCTTTAGAGTATAGTGTGCTAGACAATGAACGTCTACAAGACAAATAAAATAAAACCAAGTACGAACAATCCAAACCATAAGATAGAATTCGAAGTCCTAAAAAACGTTATAGGCAAAATAGTGTATTAAAGCAAAATAGTGTAATCAGCAAATACTATACATGTACATGTATGTAAGTGACTGGTTTCAATTCCCTGCTTGTATGTGACAAGGAGTAGGGTTCAGATCCTCAAGTTTCCTCCCACTGCTAAAGACCCCTCAGTGCAAGTGAATTATTTTTAAAAAATTGAACCATATGCCAGTCCCGAAATGACCTAGTTTGTGTTGAGTAGATATTAAACATGTCAAGGACTAGTTCAGTTTTGACTTAGATTATTATTTCCAGGCCTGCGTCAACATCAGTACACCCCCCCCCCCCCTCCCCAAAAAAATGTTTTAATGTTGTAACTTTACCTGGTAATTCTTTATTAAATGGTCCATTTACATATAAACCATTTACATCAATACGATCTACAGCTACTTTCTGCATTAACATCTTCCTCTGAAAATGTAATAACAATATCAATATCTTTAATTATTATTACTGGTAATAGAGAGAGAGAGAGAAATGGGGTTTAACGTCTAACCAACACAAACTAGGTCATTTAGCAGTGGGAGGAAACCGGAGTACCCAGAGAAAACCCACAAGGTTAGACAGGCGACCCTACTCCTTGTCATGTACAACCAGGGAATTGAAACCATGCTAGTTGACTCAATGGCAGACCTTCTAATACAGCACGCCTGTGCTAACCATTTGGCCATCCAACCCCCCAATGGTAATAGAACTTTTATGTTTTATGTGAATTTAATTGTTCACATTCTCATATAATATGGTATGCCCTAGTACTGATTTTAGAATTCCAAATCCAATTCACTGACAATTCCAATCCTTAAGATCAATTATCCTTAAATCCTAATCCTTAATGCTAATCCTAACATTGTAATCCTTGACAAGATCAATCATCCTTAAATCCTAATCCTTAATGCTAATCCCAACCTTGTAATCCTTGATAAGATCAAGTATCCTTAAATCCTAATCCTTAATGCTAATCCCAACCTTGTAATCCTTGATAAGATCAAGTATCCTTAAATCCTAATCCTTAATGCTAATCCTAACACTGTAACCCTTGATAATATCAATCATCCTTAAATCATAATCCTTAATGCTAATCCCAACCTTGTAATCCTTGATAAGATCAAGTATCCTTAAATCCTAATCCTTAATGCTAATCCCAACATAGTAATCCTTGATAAGATCAAGTATCCTTAAATCCTAATCCTTAATGCTAATCCTAACATTGTAATCCTGGGCATTATGAGATAAATATCAATCCTAAAATTCTGATCTTTTATGAACAGGAGAATAATGTAGTAATACCCCTTGGTAATTTTGCAGCAGTTTTTAAATCTAAATTCTAAATCAATCTGATATATTACAGCTGATCTAATTTCAGGAAGATAATGACATACTCCTTAGCTTAATTTAGCCTAAGGGCAATATCAAATTCTAATAAAAATAAAAATTATAGCTGATCTATTTATCCATGACAATGAAAATAATGCCATACTTTCTGACCTTAGCTGAAGTAATCTTAATTTCTAAATCTGTATAAAAAAATATTAAAAATAGTAATTTATAGCTGATCTATTTATCTACGACTGGGGACGGTTGCTATGGATATTAATATTCGGTTATTATGACATAATTAGTACCTGGTAATTATGATATAATTATCTTGTATTTATGACATTAATATCTTGTAATTACGACATAATCATCATGTAATCATGAGATGCTCATCTCATGCACAGGCATGAACAAATTGTATCATCATTACATGTACATGCACGCTCACAAACATGCATAAACAAGTGCACATCTCAGACAAAATAAAATGAAATGGGGTTTAACGTCCTACTATTCTGCTCTGACTGGGCTAATGAAGACGGGCATACGCCATACAGTGTGCTATGAGGGAATTTTGCCTGGGCAGTAGCACTATAGCCTACTCTTACATGTATATCGAATTCCACTGCCAAGGGATCTTTTACGGGCATGCCATTGCCAATACACGGGACCTCATTTTTCTGTCCCATCTGAACGACTAGACAGCAGTCCTTGCACATCTCAGATGCATATTTACAGGCGGCTATGGGCACACACGCAAAGGCATCTAAAGCAATATAGGTTCTTCAAAACTGCTAATACCATTTTAGAGAGGGTAGGCTTATTGTATAACATTATTCCATTTATGGAGCGGTAGGCCTAGAATACTTGCCACTAGGTAACAGATTTCATTTTGCCTGAGTGAAGGGGACAGAAGAGTTTGAGTAAAACCGATACACACAGGGCTTACTGTACCCCATGACTTTCATTTCTGGAGTTTACAAGGCTTTGTCATAATTACAAGATATACCATGTAGGCTACGTAAGCTTATTAACTCATTATTTACAAGATATCAATCACGATAATTTTAAAAGATATCAGATTTTTTTTGTGATCAACATCAGTTACCTGTTTATAAAGAGAGAGAAACATATGGGGTTCCACTTGACACAAACTAGGTCATTTTGGGACTAACATAATAAGGTTCAATTTTATTTCAATAATTTGCTTGATAGGGTTGGAGGAAACTAGGGGACCCAGAGAAAACTAACGAGGTTGGACAGGTGACACTTCTCCTTGTCACTAGTTACAAGTGGGGAATTGAAACCACACTGCACTTGACTAAACCATTTGGTCAACCAACTCCCATATTGTTTATAAAGGGAAAAATGTTAGACAGGCCTTCTGACTTAATTTTATACCCTTTGAAAATAAAATTATTGATATTATTAATAAGCCTTAATGTAATGGTCAAAATCAAAAATATTAGGCCCTAGATCTAATTTTTATTTCATTTTTTCATCATCAGAGATTCGCTTTGGTATTTATATAAATTTATTCATTAATTAATGACATAAAATATGTCTGATTTCAAATATAATCCTTTTGATTAAGAAGGCAATATCCTTGTTCAAACATTTATTTAAATCTCTGTACGTGTCTATTACTAACTAACTTACCCGGTTGTTTATTTCTGTTTTGGGATCTGAAAACAAATTGCCATTTATTGTAAACACACTCAAAAAGGCCAAAATCAGGAATAGGGAACCCAAATATACAAAGATTGCTTTTGTTCTCAACCTCCATCTCGCCATTTCAATATCTTTTGATGCTATTTCTGGTCCAAAACAAACGTGTAACACTTCAAAAGATATTAATTCTCAAATCTCTTAAGCTGAAGGGCGGAAGTGACAAGGGCTCTGTTAACCGGAGTTATCTCCCTTGAACCACCTCTGTATTATTAAAGTGACATACAGGCAACTAAAATTCGATATTGATTTTCTCTGTTAGTTCCTCGGGATCATTGGCAAGGGAAGATGTCTTGTTGATGCGCATTGATACCACTGGTGGCACTCTAAAGATCCACTCGGTTGGAAATCGAAATGAGAGTAGGACATAGCATTTCTCTGAAACCCCAATGCATGGGATTCCAATAACCATTCTTTTCGCCGATTTGCTGCAGAAATGTAAAACATCAAACCCCATTTCCTTTGTCTTTGATTTGGAGGGTTGGGTGATCAAGTGGTCTAATTCGTGTGCTTTAGATAATTGAATCAGCTGGCTTGATTTCGATCCTTTAATGAACACAACATTGTCTTTTTTGAAAGGATTCCCAATCCAGAAAGAGGTAGGCCTAGTATGGGGGTGGGGTAAAGATTGTCTGTGATTAGATAGGAGGTGCATGTAACCGACTAACGCCCCCTGCTTATTTCGTGGTGGTTTATAAATTTAAATTTTATAGAGAACTTTGTTCTGTATGTCGTGTTCACAAGTTTAGTTAATTGGAAAGATGGTATCCTTCAATTCATGCAACCAAACGGAGAAAACTTTCTTTGACGGTTCACAAACATGTTCCACTCCGCCTAAAACAACGCCACGTTTCCAGTGAGCTTCCTTCAGTTGCGGTCATGGAGAGGGAGAGAGAGAGAGAGAGAGAGAGGTCGATTAGACACAAACTAGTTCGGGACTACATATGGTTCAATTTTCTTTCAATAATCCACTCCTTTGTCAGTGGACGTTATCTAATTTTAAAGCCCCAAACCAAACAGCTGTGTTGCGTGGACGTCATACCCCATACCAACTCAGCTACCAATCTAGGCAATGACTTTAATATGGATGGAATACAGAAGAAATTTGACCTTAAATTACTGAAAAAGAGAGAGAGCGACAGAAACGAGGATAAACGTGCACTCAACGCGAACTATTTCATTTCGAGTCTATCCTGTGGTACAATTTGAAGAGCCCCGGGAAAGAACGGTCTAAGTCACTTTTTCAATGAACCCCAGTTAATGGCGCCATCTGGTAGCAAATTGTATAAGATTTCTGTGGAACAATCTATTTCAGGTAAAAACGATCGGAGTCATTCCTCTGCAGTGGGGGGGGGGGGGAAATCGGAGAAAACCCACGAGGTTGGACAGCCCACCCCTTGTCACGTACAAACGGGGAAATGAAACCACTTGACTCAATGTGGAACCTTGTGATCCAACACAACCCCATGTTGTAATAAATGCTAGCACCACGGCTTAACAATTGAGGACGGACAACAGAAACCGTTTGCAACAATATCCTTTTATAAAAACAAAAGAAGAAAGTTTTTGGTCCGCTACTTTTATTTTCCAAATTGTAGCTACAATATTTCCAATCAATATAAATTATACTTCCATCTTCAGGCAACTTCAATCTCTACAACAATCTTAAAGCTCTTAATTAAGATAAATTGTGGTCCCGAGAACTGGATTCTAAGACCCAATCTAGTTGTTCCAAGGATCCGCGTTAAACGGTATTTTGTTTTTACTAAATTCTATAATACAGATATTACAATATTGTATAAATATGATTATATAAATGCTAAACAAATCTACAATAAATAATAAAACTTCGTAATAAAATTACAAATTAAATTCACAAAGGATGTAGACATGAATCAATCAGTTGTAAATCTCGCATCCATCCACCTGGCGCTCATGCATCCACTCGGCTCCCACACCCATCGATTCGGCTCTCACGTTCATTTATTCAGCTCTCACATCCACCCACTCCACTCCAACATTCACTGGGCTCACATAACCATCGATTCGGATCTCGCATCCATTTACTCGGTTCTCACATTCGCCCACTCCACTCCCACATCCACTCGGCTCACATAACCATCGATTCGGATCTCGCATCCATTTACTTGGTTCTCACATCCATCCACCCGACCTGCACATCCACTCTCTTTCTCCCATTGCAACCATTTTGATTTCACTCACACCGCATCTTCACAATGTTAAGGTGAAGCGACCCACAGTGTCAAGACAGTTATCAGAATACAGATTGTTAATGACTCGCGAAGCTGACTCATCACACAAACATTAGCATCCTGGCCACCACCCTCGGTCCGCTATCGTTGAATACCCTTGGTAATAGTAAGTCCTTTTGTATCGTATTGGAGTCATAGTAACATTAGAATGGCTTCAGACCGGAACAACTATAAGTGAAGCCCCGGTCATATGATAGGGTAGCTAACTCTTGGGAATCGAGGGGAATGCCAAGATGGTTTAAAGGACGAACGAAGCACATTTTGGTCACATACAAAATTATACTGTCGACCACATAACTTGAGCATAGCTTTACACACAAGCTGTTGTGGATAAAATAAACGGCTGATTTTTCTCTATGATCCCAAATGGTTCTCTTTTTTTCGTTTTTTTTTTTTGTTTTTGTTTTTTTTGCCTGTGAACTTAGAAAAAATCACAATAATAATGAAAACGCGACCTTCGTTATCAAGAAGCACAGTCTATCATCATCTGGCCGACACTTTTCAATTGAAAAAAAATCCCAGGAAGGCGATAAAAGAGAGTTGAGATTAGAGAATTTGAGCTACCTGTTTTCCAGGTTCTGTTTACTTCCACATTAAACACGTGGGAACGTGGGCATAAGAAGTAGCTTGTTTACAAAAGGTAAAAGGGGCTCGAGCACTCTTGTTACACATAAAAAGGATATGCCACTGCAACCGCAGAAAATGATGAATTCTGAAAATGAGAGATTGAACCCCTTCTTCGTCTTAAAAATCTTGAGTAAGGCTGTCGGACAATGCCGTCATTATATTAAATTTTGTGTTTCAGTTGAGAAGGATAACGGAAAGTTCAAATATCAATCCGCCAGGAGAGATAAACTTCGGGTTGTATTTTCTCTTATTGATTATCCACGCCATTTTAGAAAGTCATTTTTAGTTAGTCATTTCTAAAGAACACGCAATAAAGTTATTACCACACCTTCATCGCGTCTCTGAAACAACATTTCACCTTCAAAATTTAACAGTTGTTGTTTTCGAGCTCTCATCAACATCCCAACAATGTTACTGGAGATTTTGGTGTAGGTTTGAAATAGTTCGCCAAAAGTTATCGTTATAATTCCGTCATCTCGTTTGTCTGCTGTGTCGGCTATGACCCGTGTTAACCTGATTATTTCCTGTGTTATATCAGCACTTGCTTGTTGGCCCCTTTTTTCTGTATTGGACCCCGGAATTGGTTTTCCGTAGTTGACATCATTCTTGTCCATTTTTACCATATGTTTGGCCCCATCCCATTCTGAAAATGGATTTATAAGTTGTTTTGCCCGGTGTTCTTCTGTTTTGGTTTGCCAAAATTTTACTTTCCCGCCAAGATCCGGATTGTATCTATAAGACGTTACGATTGGTTTGTTTACTTGAGTCATTTCTGCAAGAAAAGAAACCAAGTTTTAATACATATTCAGTATACAAACAAATGTTACTACCATAGACCACATACTCCTTGCAGTGTCTTGTTTGATTATACGACGTGGTTTCGCCTTGTCATTGGTGAAGGAAAGAGGGCCTGACAAGGACAGCTGTCTAGTCGTTCGGATGGGACGGAAAACTGAGATCCCAGCTGGAATTCGATATAAGAATAGACCATAGTACCGCTGCCTGGGCGAACTTTCCCTCATAGCACACTGTATAGCATATGCCCGTGTTCATTAGCTCCGTATAGGAGCAGAACTGTAGGGCGTTAAACCCCATTTCATTTCATTTCATTTCGTTTGATCATATCTAATCTCACTGAAACACTGCTGGGCTGATGGGTGATTTCTGTCTCAAACAATGTCTGGTTAACAGCCGGGTTAACGTCCAATGCATTACAGCGTAACAGATCAATCGGGATTAACCGGACTCCAATTAACGTAACAGTGTATATGACATTACGTCACATCGTGCGAAACAACTAATCCTTTAATAAATGTAATCAAAGAAACGGACTGTCATGTTAAGTATGTATCAGTTGTTTCAACAAACTGATAGAATCTATCTAGGTTTTCCAACAATTGAACTTACGAGAGATTTAATTGGACGATAAAAATAGACGAACTCCGCCAAAAACCCAAGTTTCAGCTTCAGCTTTCGGAATGAATAGATCATTGATAATCTAAATACACACGCGGTTCACTAAAATATGAAAACACACATTAAATCGTGTCTTAAAAGCTAAGAAATACAGTATAATATATGGATATCTTTATTTATTACCCAATAATACATTCTACAGTAGATATCGCTTGTGTGATATATTTCATAATCTACTGCTATATCTCCTTAGGAGATATCGCTTTACATAAATTTGATTGGTCAATTGAAAAGGAACTACTTTTTTTATTTTCAAAGAACAGTTCATTTCTTATTAAAAGTAACTTTCTTTTATCAAAAATGAACTATTGTTATTCAATTGACCTTGATGGAAATACTGGGTCAATATAAAGGACTTTGCAATGGTTGAATTGCTGTCAAAATATGATGTATCACTACGCTGTAATGTTCAGTAAAAGTGAAATCTACAGCAAAGAATTATATTTATCTATTTTGTGCATGTAAGAAGGGATTGGGTGATAAATAAAATCTCCTACTCGTCTTTTTTGATATCAAAAAATATCAACACTCGTTGATAAAGTAAAAAAAAATCGGCAGAGCCTCGTTTTTGTTACTTTATCAACTTGTGTTGATATTTTTTGATATCAAAAAAGACTGGTAGGAGATTCTCTATATATTACTTAAATTTTCAAGTCTGACGTGCTCTCGTATACGAGTTACGGCTTTCGGGAGAAGAAATGTGCCTGTCTTGTTAACGCGATGTTTAGTTGTGCAAAGCGAGGGGATGGGTTTGGAGGGTGTCGGGGCGGGGACTTTGGTATTTCCGCTTTATCTTCTACAAATTCGAACTACATCTAGTTAGATACATATCGCATGTCGGCCCAATAGCCTTTACTTTTGAACAATGGTATAAGTGTCGCGATTTAGCTCGGTACCTGTTTGGCACGGTAAAGGTTTTTGTTCTTTAAATTACAAAAGAACGACATTAATCATGACAAGTCATATGGTAGGTATATATACAATATAGTACTTATACAGGTCACAATTTTATGGAATACAATTACTGCTTATTACTGAGCGACGTACTTAGTGTACTCAGTAGACTAAAAATTATCAAAATATCTAGATAGATAAAAAAAAATATAGTACTCCAGTTCAAAGATTTATAATAAACTTTTTGAGTTGTTTTAAAGCCCCGAACCCACCGCTAGCAGAGTGTTTCAATAAACACAATAAAAATACAATTCAAATAATTCTGGGTTGTTAAAGAATATACGTTTTATATGAAAACTGGAAACCATATAAGTACGTAAGCGACGCTGTTTGTATCCGTATCCATGCACAAGAAACATAACCGAAATGGGTACTGAATCAAACCGCGGTTTTACGTCAGCAGTTCCAACTCAAGGACTATTAGCTAGGGGAAATGCCAAGCGAGATTCACGACATACATTTACACAATAATAAAGTTTCAGATTTGTAATTTATTAGCACTAGCATTGTCAATTTTGACGTTCTCATGATGCTGTTAGCACCTTCTTTTGCATAAGAAACCTAGTCAATCTGGGTACCAAATTAAACCGCGGTTTTACGTCAGCAGTTCCTACTCAACGACCATTAGCTGGGGGAAATGCCTAGCGAGATTCTCGACATACATTTACACTATAATAACGTTTTAGACACGATTCAATGACGTATTTACTTGTAATTTATTAGAGCATTGTCAATCTTGACGTTACAGAATGTTGTTAGTACTTTCTTTATATTTACTGCCATTTTTTCTTGTCATAGACGAATCACGTGATACAATCAAACGAGCTGTTATTCCTCTCAGATAATAGTTTTGAAAACAATAATATAATGAATTATGAAACAGCGGGATAATGAATACAATCGCTATGAAGGATAAGAAAATAGCACGTGCGTATTTTTGAAAGATGTAGGAATTTCGCACCTAAATCAACATCCATTTTTTACAGTGTATGTGACCCAGGTTATTTATTGCGTTTATTATTTCGCCAAGAACACGTACATTGCATTTAGGATCTACTTTATTCTCTGCGGTTTAGACCAAAATAATATATCAAAGTGACATTAGTACATACGATGCAGAAAAGACGATATATCTGCTTGGTAAACCGCCAAGGTGTCAGAATTGGGAACTTCTTATTGAATAACAAACGCATCAATCGTCTGGCAGTCGGTATTTTAAACCCAATCTGCTATCATGAAACCTTATACTTTGTTATAGTTGTTTTGTAACTTGCAGAGTGTTAGAGCATTAAAAGAAGTCACCCCATCTGTTTTAGCTAACCGAAAGAGTCTACTATTTATGTTGTTGCGGTTACAGAATCTAACGTTTTAAAAGCTGAAGAATTAGAAACCGCAAAGTTAAAACAAAAATTCACTTCTAAATTTATTCCGAACAATTTTTTTTTCTTTTTTTTTTTGATATCAAACAGTGTATTACGGTGGCCTGTTTGTGCCATAAACTGATTTATACCATTTTCTTGAAATTTACTCCATATGAGAACTCGCAGTGAAAACTGTGATAAATAAAAAAACCCATGAAAAACCTTTCCACCGCGGTGTAAATATTTTCTCCGCGGTGTAAATGTAGCGGTCACAAAACAATGTAAACACTGTAAAGTTTTATTTTTTTGTAACTAAATCTGAAGAACGCACTTGATTCTATATAATTCAACAAAAGGTTAAAACAGTAAATCTTTCTTCAATAATTTATTAAGGTAATAGAATATACATATCTCACAATCCTCAAATTATCAAAATGAAATAATAAACCCAGCCAATCAAAGCACTGATTACAACATTGATAACATACCCAGCCAATCAAAGCACTGATTACAACATTGATAACGTACCCAGCCAATCAAAGCTCTGATTACAACACTGGCTTACATAATTAAAACATTATGCAAAATAATTATATTTACTCCCTTTCGCAATAGAAAATTATTACACTATATAAAATATATCTAAAGCCTGTTTTCCACTAGGCGAATTTTTTCGCCGAGAAAGATTTCGAGCAATCGCGCTTGTATTTTCCACTACACAAACGATTGTTTCGATCATTCTTTGTTTCATAGCAGAATTGGCGCGAAAGGTTTCCTTCCTGAACTTCAACAATGGCAGAAGTACAGAAAAAGGTTTTGGATTCGGAAGGTGTACAATGGACGTGATTTGTATTACCACGTGAGAGTTTACGGAATTCTGATTGGCTTGCTCCTTTTTTCGCGGCTGGAAAGTAGAAACTGGTCGAACTCACTTTTTCGCAGAGAAAAGAGCCAGCGAAAAGTGTGGCGCCGCCTGAAATTATACTGCGCATGCCTGTACTCGAAAAAATTCGCTTCGCGCGAAAAAATTCGCCTAGTGGAAAACAGGCTTAAGCCATATTGGGTTAGACAGTAATAAAACACCGTGTATAATATATTTAGGCCCTATCGGCTTAGAACATTAGACCACTATGCAAAATATATTTAGGCCCCATCGGGTTAAAAAAAAGGAAAAACACTCTACAAAATAGTTAAGCCCTACAAAATATAGTTAGGCCATATCGTGTTTGACAATTAAAACATTGTTCAAAATATATTTAGGCCCTATCGGGTAAGAACATAAGACCACTATGCAAAATATATTTAGGCCCTATCGGGTTAGAAAATTATAACAACTATGCAAAATATATTTAGGCCCTCTCGGGTTAGAAAATTACAACACTATGGAAAACATATTTAGGCCCTATCGGGTTAAAAGATAAAAACAACATACAAAATAATAATTAAGCCCTATTGGATAAGACAATTAAATCATTGTGCATTATATATAAATATATTTAGACCCTACCGTGTTAGGAAATTAGACCATTATGCAAAATATATTTAGGCCCTATCGGGTTAAAAAATTAATTAAAGCACTGCATAAATATATATGTAGACACTATCAGACTAGAAATTACAACACTTTACAAAATATAGTTAAAACCATATCGAGTTTGACAATTAAACCTTTTCGCAAAATATATACATGTATTTAGAAAATTAGATTTCTATGCAAAATATGCATTTTAGACCCGGTCGGGTTAGCAAATCAAAACAATATACTAAATATATTTAGGCTCGGTGGGATTAACATAAAAACCCGACCTGTATAAGGTCAATAATACGGACTGGAATACATGGAAATGAGTTTGGCCTGAGTGATCGAATCTAGATAAACTCCCAGTAAAATATTTGTCCCAAACCAATTAACACTGTCCAATTACTTCCAACACTCGAAAGTTAATTTATCGAAATTTCAAGTTTATATTATATTTCCAGGGGCAGTTCACTCATACATCTCTTATAGGCACCAACAGGGGGTAGACAGGAACGGGTATGCATTGGACTTCAGTCGCCCTACTTAGGTACACCACCCCTTTTATAAACTCATGCAGTACTGCCATCTTGTGTGGGGCGTTAAAGGACAGATACACGGATATGGTCGACGACAATATTCGCCTGATTTGTATATAGGTATCTGGCATTGAAGGTTCCTTTAGAGTTCTAATCATGGAATGTCAGTCTAGGAAAAGAAGATCATAATCTTTCATTCAAACCCTCCTGTCATGAAACTTGGTATATATTCCCAGACTCTTGTATCTTCAGGCACTTCTAATAAAGTTATTATCACATTTTCATCTCTTCCTTGATACAGCATTTCACCTTCAAAGGCAACGTAATTACGTTTCCTGGCTCGCAGTAGAATCCCAACAACTTTATTTGATACACGTAAATATGATTTGAACAATTTTCCAAATGTTATAGTTTTTGTTCCATCTGGCTGTGGGTCGCCTAAATCATCAATTGTCATTGTCAGATCTATTATTTCTCCAAAAACATGGTCATTCGCTTGTTTCCCGCGCTTTTCTGTTAAAGAACCCGGTACCGGTTTTCCATATTCTGGATGGTTCTTGTCCAGCTTGGCTCGGTGACACGCCCCCTCCCATTCCGAGAAGGGGTTAACGAGCTGGTTTTCTTTATGATGGTCTACCTTTTTTTGCCAATTGGTGACTTGATCTTTAAAGAAATTTCTCTGGGCCATGTTAAATTACAACCCATGTACGTGCATCTTGTTAGCTGATATAATGCTAAACAAAACAGAAATAACACGAGTCTTACACATTCTTATCTCTGGAAAATAAGTTGCATAAGAAAAACTCATCTTGGCACAACCATCGTCCGTAAAATATCACTGTGTTATTTGTCAATAAAAGAACACACTATAATGTTTCGGACGGTGATTATGCAAAGGTGAGTACTACTGTGTTATTTGTTGATAAAAGAACACACTAAAAATTTTCGGACGGTGATTATGCAAAGGTGAGAATTAAGTTACCTGTATTATAATTCTTACCTATATATAGATTAATCCAAATATCCTGTAGTATACACGATGCCAAAAAATGTCTAACCTCGCTCAGACTAAGTTAAGTTCTAAAATGTTATCTTGTTCTGAGATAGAAACTTCTAAAGAATGTATTAAAAGGACTACTATCTGGATACTAAACCTTGATGAAAGCGCTAACAGACAGAGCTCTTTACAGACCACGGAATATATACATAGGCTATTTATACATATACTCACTAAATTTCAAAGTTATGAATGAGTCTCTTCCACGCACCCCACTAGCATTCCACTGATCAGTTTCTACCAATTCGCGGTAAACACATCTTGGCAGAAGACCATGGTATGCAGTTTGAACCGGTAGAACAAACCGTCTGGTAAATCAAGCCTTCATTTAAAATAAGTAGGTGGCATTCTTGGATTCCAAGTTCACGGACTACTATCTTTAGTAACTTTTACCTAAATATAAATGGAAAAATATTTTTTCAGGTCGGCGTAGGAATATGGAAGACGAATTCCACGGAAAATAATGTGTGTTGTTCACCGACATGCTATAAATAACGTCCTTGACAAATTTAACAGTTATCATAATGTTATTTCAAAAGACGAAACCCACCTTTAACTGCATATGCTGCATTATAAATTTCAAAAACATATGCCCCATCCCCTATACAAGAATTTCCTTGAAAACAAAATAGCCTTATTTATGTGATATATATATTGAATTGCACTGGTTCTAGAATTTGTTTATGTTGGCGTTGAAGAAGGGCGTGGCTGGAAGGATATATTTAAAAATATGTGCTTGCGTCTTAAATCAATTAAGAATTTTCATCCCTATTTTTATTATTCGCTATAATCGAAATATGCAAGTGTTACCAAATTTTTGTCCGCAACTTAAAGGATTGCCGTCTTCATTAGCCCATTCGGAGCAGAACAGTAGGACGTTAAACCCCATTTTTCATTTTATATATGCCAAGTTGCAATTTGTCTATTTTAACGTTTCACTGTGCTCCCTATTTGCACAGGTGTATTAATCCGGGTGTCGATTTGGGCTGCATGTGTGTCCATCACCCCAAAGATATATGTTTGCGAACAAAAATAATTTTTGTACGGGCAATCACTGTTCATAAATTTTAAAGCCCTTCCACAGCACCCCATGCCCATCTCTGTTTTCTTGTTGCACCCCATCTACACCCCTTTTTAAACCTCCTTTCTCAAATTTGAGTTTCTAAACTCTATCAAATAACTGCTTGCATTTAACAAAAAGTTGGGCATGTCTGGGGGGGGTTTCTGCCCTTCCTCCAAAGAAAGGGGTTGCTCATAATTATTTAAGAATATTAGCAAATAGATCTCAATGTGATTATTTTATAGTATTTATTGTTGGTATGATGCAGGACGGGGGGGGGGGGGGGGGGCGGCTGACAAGGAAAGCTGTCTAGTCGTTCGGATGGGACGAAAAACCGAGGTCCCGTGTACACATTGGCGTGCACGTAAAAGATCGCTTGGCAGTTAGAATTCGATATAAGAGTAGGCCGTAGTGCCGCTGTCCGGGCAAAATTTCCCTCATAGCACACTGTATGGCGTATGCCCGTCTTCATTAGCCCGGGCTAGGAGCAGAACAGTAGGACGTTAAACTCCATTTCATTTCATTTCATTTCATTTATTGTTGGTAGTATTAATCTAGACTGATATTTTATTCAATGGTGATATATATTACTACACTAGAACTTTACTATAAACATTGACATAGTACTCATAAACATTTCATTTCATTTAATTTCTTAAATGATCGACCCTCATCCACTGAAATGTACATCTAATCCCACCCTTTAAAATACAGCCGTATATACAACAAAAATTTGCTGATTATTGAAACCTCATCAAATGAGACGTGATACCAGATATTCTAGATAAATAAACAAATAGCAGATTACAGAAGTCGAGGACTACTGGGTAAAAGATAACCTCGCGTTTATATTTCACTTTAATCATTCATCTGGTGCGTTTGAAGGCAAACATAAAAGTGTTGAGGAAAAAAGCTCTGCAATGTCGAAATATATGCCGATGTATCCTGCCGATTTGTTTATACATATCACAGTGTGTAATTCTGACGATGCTATCTACCTCAGTCTACCAAGATATGTTAAATCAACTAATCTGCTTTGATTTAGCAGAAAATAAAGTGTTGAGTTATGTTCTGATATGTTATTTCCATTATATATGGTTCCTTCTCGACATTAAAGTGACATTAGGTAAGATTAGATAAAGAGCTGGCAGTTCTCGCTATAATAGTTAAAAAATAGATAATGAAAAGAGAATATGCTGAAAATTTCAGTCAAATTACTTCCCACTGAGCCTAGATATCGGTGATACAATTATAGCTTAGCCTCGATTGTCGCACTAGCGTTGTCACGATAATAAACAAAATCTCGATTATTCACTTTTACGGTAACCGCATCGGCCACAAAGGGTATTCAAGTCTACTTAACGTCCACTCGACACAAACTAGGTCATTTCGGGAATAGCACATGATTCAATTTTATTTCAATAATTTGCTTGCGCGTACTGGTCTTTAGCAGTGGGAGGAAACCGGAGAAAACCCACGAGGTTGAACAGACGACCCTATAAATCCTTGTCACGTACAACCGGGGAATCGAAACCAGGCCAGTTGACTCAATGACAGACCTTATGATACAGCGCGCACGTGCTATCCATTCGCCCCCCACCCCTAAAGAAAGACCTGCAATAGGCAGATTTGGGTCTTACCAGTAGCGGATTATCAGTGAGGCTGATGAGGCTGCAGCCTCAGGCCCAAAGATTTTGTAAAAAAATTTTTTTTAGACTTGTCTGATACGATTAAAAACGCATAGACAATGAATGTTAGGGGGGTGGGGTTAAGGCCCAACGGGAATCAACATAGGCCCTGACCCGAAATTAATTAGGCCCACGCCATTTTAAATAGGCCCTATTGTTTGGAGATATAAAGTTACATTACGTGTTTAATGTTAGCAACTACCTTGGCTCTAACTTTAAAAACTAAATAGACCCTCCAGCAACTGCCGCCTCAGGCCTTGGTGGAGCTTAATCCGCCACTGGGTCTTACACAATGCCTTTTTAATTGTTTAATAATGTTTTTGGTTGTCGATTGTTTAACACAAAATCAGCTACAGCTAGTACAACTATAGAAATGGGGTTTAACGTCCACTCGGCACTAACCGTTTCATAGTGGGACTAACAAATGATATATCTTTATTTCGATGGTCTGTTTAAGCGCGGGGGTCTGTAGTCGTACAAGAAAACCATTGAAAACCCAGGAGATATGACAGCAGAACAGAGAATCGAAACCATAGTCCTGGACACATTGACTCAGTGACAAACCTTGCAATCAAAAGCGCGCGCATTACACCACTTGGTCACAGATAAACTAAAAATTGACCCATTCAGCGATCCTATATTGTATATGGATACCCACGTCGGAAAACAAATCAAAACATGAAATGTTATTAAATCTAATTTTTATTTCATCACCAACTCAAAGCGATCGTATCCTTTGATAGTGTGATATCTTTACATTTTGGTTTTTTTCCATAAAAGATATCTCAGTTAATTTAACGTTACACTCAATTTTTACATATTAAATAGTTAATTAGCAGGTGTGTGCATTTAATGCTTATATTAGCCCCACGTCAACTTAGTTAACGCTAGGAAGCCACATTTGGAATTCGATATAAGAGTAGGCCGTAGCGCAGCTGTCCGGACAAATTTCCCTTATAGCATACTGTATGACTTACGTCCGTCTTCATTAACCCATTCGGAGCAGAACAGTAGGACATTGAACTCCATTACATATACTCATTTAAAATGTTAGTTGAATATCTTCGTAGGGTAAATACCGACTGGTGAATATTGTGAATACATGGAGAGGGTCGATGAAACTAGATATAAATCAATTTTATAAGCTTTGATACCCCCAATGTTTCGGCTATTAGCATCTCTTCTGATAGGCACTATTGTAACTTGCTTAAGCGTGAATCTTGCGATTGGATTTAGTAATTTCTTTTAAAATGATAAAATGTCATGTTACAATGTCGATAAACACTTCCTGTTTCGCATTTAGAGGGGTGTTATTGTCCAATAGACATGTCCTGAGATTTTACATTAGAACACGCGACGCTAACGCGTCTTGGGTCCTCAGGACATGTCTATTGGACAATAACATCCCTCTAAATGTGAAACAGGAAGTGTTTATCTCCTAAATAGATTGGGCCTTATTGTATAATAAACCTGCAAGAATATCATAATGTTGTATATAAGGATATTACATATATGGAGGGGGATATGTATGTAACTAAAATAAGGCAAAAACAAACATTTTGGCTCTAGATGGGCCACTGGTACTCGATAGTCGATATACCAGATGAACTTAACACTATAATTACCATGCGTGCGTCGTTCTGGCAAAAACATTATTATACACGTGTACAGTTGGTTTTCTTGTACTAAGCGAACCGGATGTGATGTAATTCGATTAGATTATTTGTTTCAGTAATCTGGACACGGCATCATAGAACTGTAGTAGATAGATATACATTCCAAGCAGATGGGTTGATATCAAGGGCGATAACCCTGGGTTTTATTATCACAAATGTAGTAATATCGGACTTCCTTGTTGTGTTCCTTGTGACCGTAATAAAACTACTGGTTAGATGGTGTCTACAACTTTTATAACCCCCTCATTTCTGCAAGTTATAGACTGATCTTGGCGTTAATTTCCTTCCCAAATATGGAATAAACACCCCATTCTCCCAAGACCGGGGGGGGGGGGGCATTACCTTATTTGGTCTACCAGACACATGTTCGGATGGGACGAAAAACCGGGGTCCCGTGTACACATTGGCGTGCACATAACAGATCCCTTGGCATTTGGATTCGATATAAGAGTAGGCCGTAGTGCCGCTGTCCTGGCAAAATTTCCCTCATAGCACACTGTATGGTGTATGCCCGTCTTCCTTAGCTCAGTTCGGAACAGAACAGTAGGACGTTAAACTTCATTTCATTTTCTTCATCTCTTTAATGTAAACAATAACTGTTGAATGGTATATAGTAAATGAACCGGATAGTATACACACGACAATATGGAATACAATTACTGTTATTACTGAGCGACATTTCCATTAGGACTCTACGTAATCAAATTTTAGAGGCATTTAGTAATTGGATAGAGCAATAAACTATAACACATACTTATGGAAGAACAATTGCTGATTTATTTAGGCGACGTTTCAAAGAGTGTTCTTTCAACGTATTCTCTTCAAAAGGTCGCCTAAATAAATCAGTAATTGTTCTTCCATGAGTATTTGTTATAGTTTATGACTGTAATCTTTATGGAAGTCCTAGTTGAAACATCGCTCAGAAATAAACAGTAATTTCAGTCCATAGAATTGGACATGTGTAAACAAATAAAGTAAAATAAAATCAATTGACAAATGTGGACGACGGACGGATGGACATTAGAGACAGCATTATACGCCAACATTTCAAGGCGGGCGTATAAACATTCAATTTTCTTGACGACTATTTCTATATTTAAAGATACATTATGTGAGATTAGATAAAGAGCTGGTAGTTCTCATTATAATATAGTTAAAAACTAAATAATGTACAGGAAATTTGTAGTGAAACTGATCCACCTTGAACCGAATATTTAGCGATTAAATTTTAGTCTAGCCCTGATCATCATTACTAAAGTCGGTACGATAAAAAACATAGTCTCGGTCATCCATTTTTTGATTCAATAAGAAGCAGCAGACCGGATTCCAATCCAGTAAATATCGCAGGCTAGCGACGCCATCGAGAGTTGATTATGGTCTGGATAAGTTAATTAATGTTTAATTAATAATTTGATAAAATTTCATGCCTAAAGAAAGACCTGCAATAGGCAGATTTAGCTTTTGCATAATGTTTGTTTAATATTTAAACTTTCCTAGAAATCACTTACAAAAGACATATTGTCCCTTTACGTAACTATAAAATTATATATAAACCCATAGGTTTTCTTTAGAATTAGACGATTCTAATTTCTAGTGATAAGCAAGTTAAGGTATTTACTTGCATGGGGATTCGAATATTCTGACGTTAACAAATTTATCACAAATATAGTCTAAACAAAGTTATATATATAGTCCACATCTACCTTAAATATATAAAAACCAAAACAAAATTCAACTTTAACAATTTATTATAAATAATAAAATGATATAAAACAGTATTTGGCAATCTGCCGTAATTTGTGCTTTAAAAGATGCGTTATGTAAGATTTAAATAAACAGCTGATCGTTCTTGCTATAATAGTTCAAAAATAGATCATGAGATATGCCATATTGAAAATTTCATTTAAATTACTTTATTCTCAGACCAATTTTATTATTAAATGGTGAGAGGTTTCTAATGCATTTAATATCCGACCACTCTATGACCTAGATCTAGAAAGTTCATAATGTAATTTACCATGTAATTAAATATCTAAATAATAATTTATATAACACTGGAAGAATGTCCGGCTTCGCTCGGGGGTCATAACCCCGAAACCGGAAGTGGTAGACTAACGCCACCTGGCCTATGTTACTCCCCGGTCCGAGCTACCCCTATACCCCAAATTTCAGACTCGGGGCAGACCTAGTGTAGCCGCCAACCCCGAACAGACAGACAGACAGACAGACAAACGACAGTCACAAATATTAGTATAGATTTTAAGCTAGAAAAAGACCTGCAATCGGTAGATTCATTTCTTACATAAGGCATCTTTAACATCGGTCTATACATATCACATGTCTATACATATCACATAGATATACCTGGAGTATTTATTAACACGCCCTTCTTGACTATATTTTGGAACCTGTTACAAGACATGTGGTATTCTGTTAGAGTTCTTTTGCTAAAGGGAAGGTATTCTGAATCGTAGGCGTGAATGCTTTGTGTTAAATTGATAAACTTTGACCAATCTTATGAATCACAACGGACTAAAACATTAATTCCATTTATAGATCTACTCTACTCACTAATAACAACTATAGGAAAACCTGTAACAAAACATTCAAAAATATCATATAAGTCATGTGGCATTCAGTTGGAGTTCTTTTACTATTAGGAAGATTTTCCTAATCGTAGACGTGAATGCTTTGTATGTTTAAAAATAGATAAGCTTTGATCAATCTTTTGAATCACCACGCACTAAAACAATAATTCCATATATAGATCTACTCTACTTTCTAATAACAACTATATGAAAATCTATAACAAAAAAGAATGTACGATCGTAGTATAGACCAGGAACTGACCATGTTGTTGGATGAAATTCAGAAATCTAATGCACCAAATCGATGCAGAATTGTTCAGAGAAGAAGCATGCCAATTTTCATGTCGAAGAGCGACACCCCAAGAACAAGAACAAGATGAGTAGCGGTTAGCGAGCAGTTCCTGGTCCAAAAATCCGATAATTAAAAACAAACATGTATGCATGGGCGTCACACATGGGTTTTTTTTTGGGGGGGGGGGGGTCTGAATATACTTGGACACCCCCCCCCCCCCAAAAAAAAAAAAAAAATTTACATAGTAGGCCCAAACTCCTATTTATTTACAACAATTATTAGGATTAGTTAAGATTCTATCTGTATAAAACCTGTACATATCCCAATATGGTTTATAGACAGCATGGCCACATGGTTTTTGTTTTTATTTTTGAATGATTTTAAAAAATAGGTTAGGGTTAGGGTTAGGGGTTAGGGTTGCGCCCCCCCCCCCCAATATATATTTCACGGCTACGCCTCTGCATGTATGCCTATTCTATAAAATTAAAAAATGCTAGTTTATAACAATTAACCTAAACCTAACTAACATCGAAAAGTCTTTACAGAACAAAGTGTATGATATTTTGACCATTTCTGTAGTACATTAGTTAAATTAATGCAGGTTTTTAACGACACAAATCACCGTGTATTACAGAGAGCGAGAAATGGAGTTTAACATCCACTCGACACATTTCGGTACTAACAGAGAGGTCTAAAATGCGCGTAGGGGTCTTTAGCAGTAGGAGGAAAACGGAGGACCTGGAGAAAACCCACGAGGTTGGACAGGCGACAACGGGGGAATCGAAACCCCACCAATTGACTCAATGAGAGACCTTAAGATACAGCGCGCACACACTAACCCCCCCTCCCCTCCCCTCCCTCGCCGTGTATTAGATACTATTGGCTTTACTGTGTTTATATGGAGAACAAATCTTTACAATATTATGGTATAAAAACGTATGATGCCTTGACTGATTTGAACACTTATGTAGTACAAATGTAGTTTTTATTTTACGACAAACGAAGCTTAGTTATGGCACAAATCACAGTCTCTATAAAAAATAACGCACTGGATGGGCTACAGTTGACGCAGTTTCATGATGTTCAATTTTGATATATCGCTACTTTTTCAAAAAATATTTTTCAGTTCTGTATAGTAAATTAACGCAGTTAGTGTGTGGTTGTGGTTTGGACACAGACTTTCTACTAACATTTTAGAAGTGAAATTAACACACAAAACGTTGTTATTCAAATCCACCGGATAAAAATTTGGGAACAATGAGTTTCTCCCTGGTATCCTCTGGAATCTCAAGCAGGGTAATCATAACACCTTCATCGCGACCCTGATAAAGCATCTCCCCCTCAAAAGTCACACAGTCCCTTTTCCTAGCTCTCATCAAGATACCAACCAGTTTATTGGACACCTTTTCGTAGGCTTGGAATAATCTACCAAACGGTATTCTCATTTTATCGTCCTCCCCCTTCTCACCAAGTGCATCGATGGCGTGGCAGAGTTCACGAATTTCACCAAAAACATGATTATTCGCTTGCTTCCCTCTGATTTCTGTTAAGGAACCAGGAACAGGTTTGCCGTATTCTGGATCGTTTATATCCATTTTGGGTCTGTGAGAAGCACCTTCCCATTCTGAAAATGGATTCATTAGTTGCTTCTCTCGATGGTCTGTTTCCTTTTGTTTCCATATAGAAATGTTCCCTTTAAATTCCTGCTTAATTTCATCACAGTGGATAAGATCGGGTCGATAGGGTTTCTTGACTTCACCCTGATCAGGGTTGTTAATTTTATCTAACCAGAGACTTCTTTGATTCTCAAAATAACCTTTGATCATTTTATCATTGGCCGCATTCCTCACGCCATGTTTGATTTGAGACTGGGGTTCCTCCTTGTCCTGGTTATCAATCTTAGTCTGCCAGGACTGCTTCTGGTGGCTCACCATTATCTTGATGGTTCTATTCACTACACAAGAAAAAAAAACCAACAGTTGTGAAAAAATAGTGGGATATATTTTGAGATATCTACGGTTCCAAAAGGACATTTTATTTTTTTTTCAAAGTACTTCGATCGATCGACTAAAAATATCAATCGATTGACTTAATATATCGATAGATCGACTCATTATCTGGATTGATCGACTCTATATCTTGATTGATCGACCTAATATATCGATCGATCGCCTCAATATTTTAATTGATAGACCTAATATCTCGATCGATCGACTCAATATCTTGATTGATCGACTCAATATCTTGATTGACCGACTTAATATCTTAATTGATCGACTTAATATCTTGATTGATCGACATATGTCTCGACCGATCGACTTATTTTCCCGATAGGTCGGTTAATATATTGATCAATCGATCTACTTATTTTCTCGATTGATCGGCTATCTCGATTGATTGACTATCTCGATAGATCGACTTTATATCTCAATCGATCGAGTTTTAAGTATCTCGATCGATCTACTTTTAAGATTCTAGATGGATCTACTTATGAATCGAGTATTCATAACGAGGCTAAGGAGTGGTGTTTCCCTGTTTGGCCTCGGCTCATCGTACTCTTTGTTGAGCCTTGAATCGTGCGAATGTGTGCGGTGGTTGGACTAAGGGCCAGACTGGACAATCACTCCCCCTCGGGGCTTCGCTGCCTTCGAGACAACCGACGAAGAAAACTAAATCGATATTGATGGTGGGTTGAGACCTTCAGTCTAGAAAACACGCCCGGTTCAGCCTCGTTGTAGAAAGTCGATTGTTCTATCGATATATTATGTTGATCGATCGGGGAACTTTGGAAAAATTTAAATCGTTGGATATCCTTTCGCAACTACCGAAACCAGTCTGGGAAACACTTCCTGTTTATCCTCGTTATAGAAAATCGATCGATCGAGGTAAAAAGTCGATCGAGGTAAAAAGTTGATCGATCGAGATATTTTGGAAAATTCCAAATCTAAAGAAATACAATTACTCTTTATTACTGAGGAACGTTTCGACTAGATTTCTCTTATATTTATTATTGAGGAACATTTCAACTAGGGTGCTCTACAATTTCCGTTTATTATTGAACGGGGGTGCTCCGGTGCCTCAGTTCGTAAGACGTTGGTTCGCGAGCCATCAATTTTCCATGTTCGATCCTGGTTTTCATCGGGATTTTCCGGCGATGTTACCCCCTATCAATAACAGTGGTGCAGGACAGAGGACCTGGCAAGGTACAACGTTAGTTGTTTGGATGGGACGAAAACAAAACCGAAGTCCCGTGTACACATTGGCGTTCACGTAAAAGATCCCAAAGCAGTTGGAATTCAGTATTAAAGGAGACTGTGGAGCCGCTGCCCGGGCAAAATTTCCCTCATAGCACAGTATGCACAGTATATGGCGTATTCCCGTCTTTATAAACCAAGTCGAAGCAGAACAGTTGGCCGTTAAACCCCATTTCATTTCATTTCATTTATTATTGAACGTCGTTTCGATTAATCTCCTCAAGTCTATCTAGCCAGTATCATAGAAAAAAACAATTACATTCTGGGAATTATCTCTTGACATTAAATTGATGATTCCATATCCAGTTACTGGTCCACCCAACACGCCTAAACATTACAATATAAACTGACATTATACGAAATGGCAGTAAGAATTTGAATCCAGGACTCATTCACCATCAAACGCTCTTTAAACTTCCGATTATGCTTGAGAAATCGCACCTAAAAGTGGGCCTACAATTGTGTCTGGAATGATTGAGGATTGTCTGGAATTTAGAACAATCATACCAGGTCAAATCAAAGTCATTGTTTTGCGCAGGTACACGTAACTGTTCTCGAATACCTATATAGTAAAGCGGAATAAATTCTATCATAAAAGTTCCAAAAGCCAAACTAACGGAACCTATCCTAATCGTTAGAGTCTCTCTTAAAACCGCGCTATTAAGATAACGAGCAAATGTTGTAGAATCTGCTAAAAATAGTATCTCGGTTACAATAGTTCTATGATTATCAAACTGAATACGACGCCATTCTATAACGTCATAACCAATATCCTAAACTACCTTATCAATCTTTATTCTCAAATACATTAGCGGTCTATACAGGTAATATATTAATCACGTCAATATGTAATGTAAGTATCTATCTTATTTACCTTGTTTATTAAGGGTAGAATAAAGTTGGTACAAAGTTCTGCTGCTGCCTACATCTTATCACTGTGTCGACAGGTGGCTACGGGCCAAGGTAAGATGGTTGGTTGGTACCTATATAGTCTATTTTTAGTAAGAGAAATCTGAACTTAAAGAATCTGTGAAGACTTTGTTTATCTCAGTCAGAAATATGTTAACACTCGTCCGGTCTGTTCCTGTCAATAAAATAGTTTTGTCTCGCTTTCAGCTATTTTAATGTTTTCATTCCCGAAGAATAGGGAGGAATTTTAGACACTTATTTTTATTGCTTGTTCTTCATCTGTTCGTATTAGTTTTATATCACAGCTGACAAAAAATACAGAAATGAAACGAGAAGCGGGTTTAACGACTTGCTTGTCTGGACTAACTGGCATAATAATTGACAGCCACCACGAATTGTGCTATTATTTTGCCCCAACCGAGACTTTTAATACTGCTGCCAATGGTATAAATATGGCCTCGTCGCCTCATGTTTTCGTCCCATTCGAACGACTAAGGCCTTCATAGCTGACAAGAGTAAACCTGTGTATAGACAAAATTGCGCGCACGATAATCAGTAGCAGGGAGCCAAGGTGGTCCGGCCACCTCACTCCCTTACTCAGACTTGGGCTCAAAGTCCAGGTTCCGCCCCTGGATGGCACAGTGGCTAAGGCGCTGGCTGACCAACCAGAGGTCGAGCTCAATCCCGGTGTTGACCAAGAAAGTTCCCATTGCATTCTTGCAGGACAACGGGCCTGGCAAGGAAGAGCGTCTAATCGTTTGGATGGGAAGAAAAGCCTATATCCCGTTTACATGTTGGTGTGCAAGTAAAAGAACCTTTGGAAGTTAGGAATTCAATTGCTGTCCGGGCAAAATTGCAACCCGTCTTCATACAGTTGGTGTAGAAAAGTAGGACGTTAAACCCGAATTCATTCATTTTATTGTAGCAGTTAAGTATAAAAGCACAACCAAAAGTGGTAAATAAAGGGAGAGAAATCCAGTAAATGAATGAATGAACGAATGAATGAGAGAGAGAGAGAGAGAGGGGGAGAGAGAGGGAGAGAGGGATGGGGGTTAACGTCCACTCGACACAGACCATGTCATTTCGGGACTAACATGGTTTAATTTTATTTCAATAATTCGCTTGCGCGTAGGGGTCTTTAGCAGTCGATGGCGTGGTTTCGAATCCCCAGGTGGTACGTGGCAAGGAGTAGGGTCGCCTGTCCAATCTCGTGGGTTTTCTCCGGGTCCTCCGGTTTCCTCCCACTGCTAAAGACCCCTACGCGCAAGCGAATTATTGAAATAAAATTAAACTATATGTTAGTCTCGAAATGACCTAGTTTGTGTCGAGTGGACGTTAAACCCCATTTCTCTCTCTCTCTCTCTCTCTCTCCAACCGGGCTATATTGCGCCAAACATATGGCGAAAGATGAGGGGGGCTAAATTAATAATTCGCTTGCGCACAGGGGTCTTTCGCAGTGGGAGGAAACCGGAGAACCCGGAGAAAACCCACGGAGGTGGTGGATAGGCGACCTTACTCCTTATCTCGTACAAGCGGGGAACCGAAACCACGCCACTGTCAGACCTTATGATCAAAACCATTCGCAGCCCCCTCCCCACCCCCTATACAAGGAATGAAAAGAAATGGTGTTTATGTTCCACTGTTCTGCTCCGAACAGCGGCGCTGTGGCCTAATCTTATTTCGAATTCCAGCTGTCAAGGGTTCTTTTAAGTGCACGCCAACGTGTATTTTTGTCCTATCCGAACAACTTGACCATTTCCTTGCCAGACCTTCCGCCCAGCAACCACTGACAAGGGGATGAAATAGCATAACCGAGTTTTAATAGTCTACATTTACCTTTAAGGGGACATTATAGAAGATCAGATAAAGAGTTGACTGTTCTCGGCTATAATAGTTAAAACATAGATGGCGTAAATAGAATATGCTGAAAATTTCAGTGAAATTGTTCCAATCTGAACCGAGATATTAGCTTTTAAATTTTTGAGTAGCCTCGATCATCATTACTAAAGTCGTTACGATAAAAAAACAAAGTCTCGATTAATTATTTTTCAAAAAATGTATTCCAATCCATTAAATATCGCAGGCTAGCGATGACATCGAGAGTTGACTATGGCCTGGATAAGTTAATTAATGTCTAATTAATAATTCAGGTTACATTTTAGGTCTACAGAAAGACCTGCAATAGACAGATTTAGCTCTTGCATAATGTACGTTTAATATATAAAAACCAAAACAAAATCCAGAATGGCGATTTAAACTTTAACAATTTATTATAAATAATAAAATGATACAAAATAGCATTTAGCAACCTGCTTTTAATATAAGTCTATACATATCACATATATATACCAGTTTATTAAACACACCCTTTCTAAATATATCTCTGGAACCTATTATATAAGACATGTGGCATTCAGTTGGAGTTCTTTTACTATTAGGAAGGTATTCTTAATCGTAGGCGTGAATGCTTGTTACTTTGTATTAAATAGATAAGCTTTGACCAATATTATGAATCACTACGAACTAAAACAATAATTCCATATATAGATCTACTCTATACTCTCTAATAACAATTATTATGAAAAAATATTATTTAAAACATTTGGTATTCTGCTGGGGGTCTTTTGCTATTAGGAAGATATTCTTAATCGTAGGCGTGAATGCGTGTTGCTTTGTATTAAATAGATAAGCATTGACCAATCTTATGAATCACTACGAACTAAAACAATAATTCCATATATAGATCTACTCTACTTTCTAATAACAATTATATGAAAATCTGTAACAAAAAAAAAACAACAAAAAAACATTCGATATAAATATAGACACACGCGACATTTAGAAAATCAAAACAATCGTGCTTGTAGTCTCCAATTGACATAATAATAATACCTTAAACGTCTCATAAAATTTTAAAACAGAACAACGTCTTTAAAATGTTCGGTTTGACCAATTGTGAGGAGTGTGTCCAATTTCAGTTAGTACTTAAAAAAAGATATGATGAATTGAAAAGTTCGTAACATTCGTCATTCTATGCAGATAATATATAAAGAAGTGTTTGGTCAAATCTGTTGATGGATCTATTGATGGATCTCTTTCGAACCCGGTTGAATCCAAGCCAGAAGATCATCTATCCTTTTTATTTTGGGTGTCTTAACAATGAAAATGACGAACAGAAGCTTTAACGACAGCGAAGTTCAAAAATCGTACACATCAACCTCCATGAAACAATTAAATTGGATGGGTGACTATTGACCCAAAGTGTTCAATTTGAATATATTCATAATATATTTTAAAACATAATTCTCATCCTTGTGTGCTACTTAACCGATTAACGCAGTGAAAATATTAGTGGTGCTGAGATGGTGGGTGGGTTGGGGCATCCATTTCAGAGGGGCGTCCAACTGGGTAACTGCACTTAATTAATGTGGCTGATTTATGTTTTTTATTCGTATTTAAAATGTATCCCGTTCTTATATTTCTTAGTACAGTGATTCTCAACAGGTGTGCCGCGAGATCTTTCTAAGTGTGCCGCGAAATTTTGAACGGCTCACTAAGAAAATGTGGAAAAAAAAACACGTGATCCCAACTTGGTATTCACAGGTGCCTACTGATAAGTTCATAGCTGTGTTTTTCTTTATTTAGTTCGAGACATTCTATGTGTCTATGACTAATCTCTATCTACGGTTGTATTCCGTCTGAGTTACCATGTTTTTATTTTGCAAAATTCAAATATTTTTCATATATATTTAGCCAGGTGTGCCGTTGGCCGTTCCAAGGTGTGCCGTTGGCAAAAAAAAGGTTGAGAATCACTGTCTTAGTATTAGGCACAATATATGAGTCTTGGGGGCAGGCAACCAATGCGTTCTTCCCTAACATCACCAAACTCCTGCTCGTCACTATAATAGAAAGTATCCACGGGTATATGTCGGAATAGCTTGACATTATCAAAATGCTGAAAAGCGTGTTTCGACTGATGTTCAATCTCAAGACAATTGTTAACAAGTTCTGTTTCTGTGGTCAAACCAAAAGGTCAACTCCAAAATCACTCACAGATTTATTTTGAGAACAACAAAATTTCATCTCTGTTCATATTTTTGGTTTGTACACAGACTTTCTGTGAACTTGTTAGAATTGTAATTGACACACAAAACGCTGTTATGCCAACCAAAAAGTTAAAGCAGCTAAATCGCCAATATTTGGGACCTAGAAATTGACACGAATGGGCCGCAACGCATATAATGTAATATGAATGTATATAAACTGATTTATATTAAATCGTTTCTGTTTTTACTCTAATTTCAAATCGGTTCTGTTCGGCGAAATACGCCACAAGTGTCGATCGAATAGCAATCTCTAGCGTCTGATTATTCCAGTCTACACCTGCTCTCCAGGTAATAATATGGCCTCACCGTTTGGCATGCCTTGTGGAATATGTCTGCGAGTCACTTACTATATATAAAATGGCACTGAAACGCATTATGGTACACGATTTGTGTACCAATGGTAAAATGTTTATTTTATCTTAAATATTGGATATCAGAAGCTCATCTTTTCACGATACGATAACAACACAAATGTTGATTTAAATTGACAAATAATTTGTGTTTTCAGTGTCGAAGATTTTGGATGATATTAAGTTAGAGACTTAGCT
This sequence comes from Patella vulgata, assembly GCF_932274485.2. Taxonomy (NCBI): domain Eukaryota; kingdom Metazoa; phylum Mollusca; class Gastropoda; family Patellidae; genus Patella; species Patella vulgata. Next base: position 13,042,556 of record NC_065883.2, read on the forward strand.
ACTTTAACTCGATTTACTCACAGATTTATTTCGTCTCTGTCCATGTCTTTGGTTTGCACACAAACTGTATGCAAACATATTAGAATTGTAATTCACATACAAAACGCTGTTATACAAATCCACCGGATAAATCTTTAGGAACATCGAGTTCTTCTCTGGTATCTTCTGGAATCTCAAGCAGGGTAATCATAACAGCTTCATCACGTCCTTGATAAAGCATTTCCCCCGGAAAAGTCAAACAGCCCCTTTTCCTAGCTCTCATCAAAATACCAACCAGTTTACTGGACACCGCTTCGTAGATTTGGAATAATCTACCAAAAGAAATTCTCATTTTATCGTCCTCCCCCTTCTCACCAAGTGCATCGATGTCCTTGCAGAGTCCACGAATTTCACCAAAAACATGATTACTTGCTTGCTTCCCTCTGATATCTGTTAAGGACCCAGGGACAGGTTTGCCGTATAGTGGATCGTTTTTATCCATTTTAGGTCTGTGAGAAGCACCTTCCCATTCTGAAAAGGGATTAATTAACTGTTTTTCCCGGTGTTCCGTTTCCATCTGTTTCCATAGAGAGATATTTCCTTTAAACCCCTTCTTAATTTCATTACGGATACTGTCAGGACAATCGGGTTTGTCGACATCGTTCTGATCAGAGTTGGGGATTGCATTATTCTTCACGCCAGGTTGGATTTGAGACGGAGGTTCTTCCTTGTCCTGACTAACTATCTTATTCTGCAAGGACTGTTTCGGTTGGCTCGTCATTTTCTTAATGGCTCCGTTCACTACACAGAAGAAAAGAATCAGATGTAAAAATGTAATAAATTTAGAATAAAAGTTAAAAAAAATAGTGGGATACAGGAGAAACAAAATGAGCTGCTGTCATGAAGAAAGACTACTGTCGAGTACTAAATACTGAATTATAGGCATCGGACATATTTTCTATACGACAGGGGTGTGGTCACGCATGAGGAACAAGATCGCGCCCGGCCCCCCAAAATACAATATTTATATGTGTGCGCGGGAGGTGGTGGTGGTGGTGGGGGGAGGGGTGCGCCGGGTAATATCGAGCTGTGTGAAACACGCTCGAGACGGTTTGTAGCATATCTGACCCACGGTATATGTTTGACACTGGTTAAGCATTATGATTATGAATATTATGTTGAAAACCGCATTGAAACCGCGTGATTTTTTTCCATTTGCGAGAACAGAAACTCAAAGGGGCGCAAAAACTCAAAACAAAGACACAAAGCTATAGATGCTTTGGGTATCGGGAAAAAGTATTAGAAATGGGCTGTACAACGAGGGGACATTTTATCCGGACAACGGCACTACGGCACCGCGTGCCTGATCATTCTCTAGTAAGAATAACCAGTCGGGTTTGTTTTAAATTCAGTGGCTGCTTATTTTATTCCCGTTAAAATATGAAATTACATCTCTGACACGATATTATAATAAATATGGTTGTACCACCAAGATGAAAAATAGCAAAATTGTAAAACGCAAATTCTTGACTGTAAATTAAAATATCCAACCTCGTGGGTTTTCGCCGGGTCCTCCCACTGCTAAATACCCTACGCCCATGCGAATTATTGAAATATATAAAAATTGAACCATGTGTTAGTCTCGAAATGAACTAGTTTGTGTCGAGTGCACGTTAAACCTCATCTCCCCCCCCCCCTTTCTCTCTCTCTCTCTCGTAAATTAAAAAATCTTACTGGTTCATCAAATTACAAATTTTGCTTAAACCGACACGTTAAACAATCGCACAGGATTCAATCACTTATATATCATACACTCCAATTATGCTAAAGAAATCACGCCTAAGAGTGGGGCAACAATTGTGTTTGTGATGATTGAGGAGTGTCTGGAATTTTCATCAATCACAGTGGGTCAAATCAAAGTCATTGATGTGCGAAAGTATACGTAATTATTCTCAAATTCCCAGTAACGCGGTATAAATTTAAAATTGTGTAATGATGAAAGTTACCAAAGCCAAACGGAACCTATATATGATAATCCAGTAGTGTTTAAAACCGCGCTCTTCTATGCCAGAAAATCTGCTAAAAATAGTGTCTCGGTTATCATCTTATAGGCCGATGCATATCAAACTAAACATGATGCCCAATTCCATATAAATAACGTCATCGGCAATATCTTAAACTATCTTATCGATATGTCTATTCTAATACATGTAAGTACATTATAGGTCTATATCAATCACGTCAATATGTAATGTAAGTATCTATCTTATTTACCTTGTTTATTAAGGGTAGAATAAAGTTGGTACAATGTTCTTCTGCTGCCTACATCTTATCACTGTGTCGACAAGGTAAGATTGTTGGTTAGTACCTGTGTAATCTATTTATAGATAGAGAGGAAGCAGAAGAACTTATAGAGTCTGTAAAGGTTATGTTTATCTCACCAACTCGGTTAATGATAACAGTCTCAGTTTTTGTCTCATCCGAAAGACTAATCGCCTTTTTGAAGGGCGTCCCGTCCTGTATTGCTAACAAGGGGAATATCACGAAGAACTTCATTGGCCAACAGAGGGATCTAACCACCGTGGCTCCAAAACTAATTGAGAGAGAGAGAGAGAGAGAGAGAGAGAGAGAAGCACATAGTTAAACCATAAGTCGTGAGTTCGACCCTGCATCGTCTGCCTACTGTCAATTAAAGAGACATCCGCGCGTGAGAAATATTAAAATAAACAAAGTTCATGTTTGTCTAATAAAATAAACCTCGCTGTGTTGAGTGGGTGTAAAGCCACCAATCCAACAGCTGTATTAAGGGGGTGTTATATCTCACATCAGCTGATCAGCTGCCAATCTAAACAGGTTGGGTGTTCGATCCCTGCATTGGCCGAGAAAGTTCGTCCAGATTTTCCGGCGTGATTCTCCCTTGTCAGTGATGCAGGACGGAGGGCCTGACAAGGACAGCTGTCTAGTCGTTCGGATGGGACGAAAAGCCGAGGTCCCGTGTACACATTGGCGTGCACGTAAAAGATCCCTTGACAGTTGGAATTCGATATAAGAGTAGGCCGTAGTGCCGCTGCCCGGACAAAATTTCCCTCACTGCACACTTTATGGCGTATGCCCGTCTTCATTGGCCCAGTTCGGAGCAGAACAGTAGGACGTTAAACTCCATTTCATTTCATTTCCAATCTAAACAATGATTTTGATATGGATTTAATACGGGGGCAATTTGGCCTTAAAATGCTGAAAAAGAGAGAGAGGGAAACGAGGTTTCACATCCACTTAACAAAAACTAGGTCATTTCGGGGTTAACACGTGTTACTATTCTATTTCAATAATTCGCTTACGCGTAGGGGTCTTCAGCCGTGGGATGAAATCGGAGAAACCCCACGAGGTTAGGCAGTCGACCTTACTGATCGAAACCATGCCACGTGGGTCAACGAAAGGTTTTACGATCTAAATCACACCCATTAAACCATTCGTCCACATAGCCTCCATAAAATACGAAAAAGGAGGAGCCACAAAATTGTACATTTCGACAACATTACATGGAGATGGGTGGATTGATTAATTCAAAAGAAATACTACATGGACCACACCACCGTACATTAACTAATCAACCATTTTGTCTGCAGATGGTCCCAGACCCCCAAAAAACATTTTAGTAGTCTAGGGTAAAAAAAAAAAAATAAACACCAGGGAGGCAAACCTTTGATTTTGCTGAAATTTTGATTTACACATGTATATGCTTAATTTGGCTGAAAAGTCGATGGTTTGCATTTTAGCTTGATCAGACTACGGTTACTCAGATATGAATCCTTCAATTTCGGTGATTTCGGTCAAAACCAGGCCCGTAACTAGAGGGGCGCTGGGCAAAAAGTTTTGTCCCCCCCTGTGAATTTTTTTTTAACCATAAAAAAAAATAGATATACATTGTCCGTCAATATTACAGCACCCCCGAGAACACTTCCCGCCCCCTCGTTGCTCTGAGCTAGTTACGGCCCTGGTCAAAACAATATTCAAATGGATATAGCTCTGTAACCCATTGGTCAAAATTGCCGAATTAAGTATTTCTGGACAGGTAAATCCACATAGTAGACAGTGAGTGTTAAAAGTTGCGATTATTTATCCACGATTTTTCGTCGTCGACGTATAATCTTTAAGGCAAGTCAATTTTGCAACCCGGCATTTTTTCGTCGATAATACGAGATCGTTATATTTATTTCTTTGGGGGTATATTAGTGGATTAATACACAAGGCTGTTATAAATATTTTATTTAATGACAACAAGGAACACTCCCAGCGCAATTTACAGTTTCGTCTGACTTTGTGTCAATCTTCATATCACCAATACAAACTAAACAATCACGTCCTTGGAATTTTGGCGGGAAATACTTCTTTATACAGTCTTCGGCTTTGTTACCCACTAGAAGTTCGTCTGTTACAAAGTTTATTTTTGGAGAAACGAGAGAACAGTTATCGCCGCCACACTTCATAACATCTGGTATTAAAAACTCATTATTGAAATTGCTGTAGTCTATTACAGTAATGTTCATAACTTCTGCTGATTCATCTAAACAACATTCATGGACATCGGTGACTCCCGTAGCTCTATCGACACACTGGCCGATTAGTCCGTACTGTTCTCTTGTCAATGTTATCATAGTTCCGTAAAACCTGGAACTGTTCTCATAAAAACATAAATATGCCACGCCCTCGGCACTAATCTCTTCCATTTGTTCTGGAAGTAAAATAGAAAAACAAAATGTTCTAAAATTTATTTATGATGTTAGTAAGAGAGACAGAGAAATGGGGTTTAACGTCCACTCGACACAAACTAGGTCATTTCGGGACTAACATATGGTTTAATTTATTTTATTTCAATAATTCGCTTGTGCGTAGGGGTCTATTGCAGTGGGGGGGGGGGGACCGGAGGACTCGGACAAAACCCACGAGGTTGGACAGGCGATCCAACTCCTTGTCACGTTCAACCGGGGATTCGAAACCAAGCCAGTTGACTCATTGACAGGCCTTATGATACAGAGCGCACGTGCTAACGATTCGGCCATCCATCCCCCCCCCGCCATTTACCTAGGATTAGGAAGGCTAAATTGCTACGAGAAATCTTTAACATTATATATACATGTAGTTTGGAACAGGCTTAATTTTAATCCTACATGACTATGAGTCTGTGAAACGACGGCGGGATGAAGGGTTATAATTTTTATTTCGTAGTCCATTTTTGACAATCATTCTGTCTTACTGCCATGTAAATCTTTGGCAAATTTTCAGTAACGGTGTTCAATCATGTTTCGATGGTATTAGTGAGTGTGAATGCACGTGGAAAGGGTTAACTAAAGGGAGGCAAATCCAGTATATTAACCAAAAAAGTGAGATAAATGGATATTTACAAAGAATGTTTTGCGTAGGTCTTAAGTTACACCATGGACCTGCTCAGTATTACTTCCTCTTAAATATCTTTTCTAAATACAAAATTAAATAGCTTCCATCTAGAGAATTACGTAATCTATCCTGATTGAGTGTTTCTTAATTTGCCCAAACCATAGATAATCCTCACTTGGATGAACTCAATCGCAGAACCGAGTTTTAATCCGAGTCAGGCATGTGGTCCAACCCAAAAATATAAAAACAAATGGAAAAGTGTTACTTGTAGTTAATAATTTACCTGCATAAACCATACGAAAGGTGAGTCGCTAATTTATATCTGTCTGCGAAATTAATAGGTACCCCACCCCATCGAACAAAATAAGCAGAACCACTACTGTTTCCAACAGAAATAAACTAAGTAGTCCTCTTGGAAAATATTTTATTTAGAGTAATCCCCCCTTGTGTTTGACCTTGAACTCCTTGTTATGGATTGAGAATTGTTGGTAAGACCTTTAGGTTTTATAACTTTATTTCATCAGGAAAAGTTCAGAAGAACAGTAATTTTGAGACGTATAAAGAAAGCAAGGCGTTTGTCGTTATTCTTTGCAATTATATTTTTTAAAGCAAATAAATCTGCAGCTATTGCCAGGTTACCGGCCGGTTTCTTTTTTTAGGGCAAGATTTTCCTGTTTCAAGACCAAGTACATTTATTTATTTAGGCTATATGTCACCATGTTATTTCTTTTCTTTGTAATTTCAAATTAATTAATGATTAATGTATTTTAATACATGTATGTTTTTGATTCGTTTTGCTGTATGGAAGACTTGATGTAATAAATATCTTATCTTCTACTGTCAACATTTTGGAATCTCAGATTTAAGGATTCCCCTCTTCGTTACTTCGTAATCAATCAAAATTATAGGGTAGACTCAGTAAGATTGAATAATCCAGCCTCTGAACTCTGATAGCCCTAAGTGTCTGTACCAGACCAGAAGACTTTTATAAAGGGACTGGATTAGGATTCCTCTTTTCATTATTGATAGGGTAACTGAATAATCCAGCCTCTGATAGCCCATAGTGTCCGTATCAGACCAGAGCTTTTGTCACTTTGTCAGTCAGTTATAAATATCCTGTACCCACCAACTTAGACTAAGTTCTTAGTGTGTGTGGTACTGAAAAGTTTGTCTTTGTTGGAATACAACGGCAATTATTAATTTACTTGGTTCATTTTACAGTCAAGAATGTTCGAAAAGACAGAATTACAATTGTTGCAAGAGTAATCAGTAATCTAGTCCGAAATGTCTGACCCCATGTTGTGGTTTGACCTTGTACCCGGTTAGGCTAAGTTCAATCCAACATGCCATGGGAATGTAACTTGAGTGAAAAAGTATTAATTATCAGAGTGTTCTAAAATTTGTTCAATTAGCTTTCAATTTTTGTATCTTTTTTGATAGGTTGATGGATGTGCAAGGCTCACCACAGAAAAGGATTTCGACTTTTACTAGACTTAGCAGAAAATATTTCATCACAGTAGCCTTCCCGGTTATTTCTTTCACCATTATTTTTCTGGATTACAACAGAACAAGGAAATTTAAGCTACAGAAACAAAGAGAAGAAGGATTAAGAGCAACTGACAATAAAATCTAAAGGTAAAAGAATTGAACTAAATACAGTAGAGCCACGTTCAGTATGTTCTGCACTGGATCAGAGTGATAAATTAATAAAGGCAGGCCTCAAGGCCAATTTAAACAGTAGAGGACCTTCAGACAGTTATTTAAGAAATGTCATTAATGTGTAATCATTCAAGCAAAGACCTTAATAGGAGAACCTAAACATTAGATATTAGGAAAGTCCTTCTGACCACATATTCCTGAAGCAGTGGCCTGAGAAACCCTTGTCTAATCAAACGAAGCACTGCGAGGATGAGGAGTATGTTATAGCCACTGTTCTAACATCTTAGGTTTCAAACACATGTGGGATGAAAGTAGGCCAGTCATCCTCAGACAATCAAATCCAAAACAGTTCTGATGTGTATGTAAAAAATAAAGCAATACAGCTTCCTTTCCAAATTATGTAAATTTCACTTTTATTAGGGGAGAGAGAGATCTTGGCTTTAGATCAGTATCCGATTTAAAGCTACTTCCCAGAAAAGTATTTATCGGGTGGTTATTTTCAATGAAAGTATGGCAATTTTGGTATATACATGTATGGAAAGTAGAAATATCCAATCTTATTTGAAAAATACTGGATTCCCTGAAAAACACTTATGGGGCACATACTGGACAAAAATGTACATTTTGATAAACTTTATCAAGAATTAGACGTACAACACTTTCTGAGATAAAAATCACGGAAAAAGGCGGATAATCCGAAAATTTAATTAGGCTTCGATATTTGTAATAAATAGTCAGCGATTAAAGACAACATCGTCTTGTGTAAGCAATGAATTCTCCTCCGTCTTCGCTTGCGTTGCTAGGTACATGTATCGAGAGAGGTAAGTCATGTGACACAAACATGAATGTATCTTTAAGTGTTGTGATTTCTATCCTTTACTTTTATAAGTCTCAAAGTAGTGTTGCCTCTCAACCATGTACCTGTATGTGAAAATCACAACATTGCTTTCATTCCTTTGAATTTGAAGGCAAAGGAATAATTTGGAATTTCTCTTTTTTGTCAAGGAAACGTGGGCCTTTAGCGTGACTCTCAACATTAATCTGTATTCCTATTCCTAAATGACTTTTGAAATTGAAGACAACGGGACAGAATAATATTTGGGATTTTTATATTGTCAAATGTTGGTCTTTAATACATATGTTGCTTGATGTCTGTTTACACGGAATATGTTTTATTGTTTATTTCAGCAAAATGTTGATGTTTCAACCCAGATTTTTCAAATACTATGCAGGTCTTCTCCCTGTATTTGCGGCAGTGTTTGCCGGTAATTATTATGATAAGAGAGCGGAAGAACTCATTCTGTCCGAACCCAGAAGAGGAAAGTTATTTGGACCCAAAAAAGAGGAGACTGAGGTTATGGAATAGGGGTGTATTTAATAAACAGAAAGACTTCTAATAATTAGATGTGACATAGTGCGAAGTACAAACTTTATTCAATATGTGAGAAATATCAGATTAAATATATGTTGATATCTACATTCTTCTCTTGTTTTTATTGGGAGAGTGGGGTAGGGCCAGTGGTTTAATAGAACTTGAGGTCTAGAAACTGTGTCATTGTTTTGACACATACATGTATAGTAAGTGCAGGTCGACCGCACTACACACAAACAAAACCGATAAGACAAAACTGCGGACAAAACAAACTACACAGACATTGTAACAAATATCAAATGTGACAAGAAGCATTGCCGTCGGTCTATCCTCTGGTCTCCTTCAACTTCATAATACCCCTGCAATCTGCATGCAAACTGCCAGAGTTATGGCCCTTGATCACTTCAAAAAATCTTGTGGACGCTCTAGAGGCCAAACTTAATATCTGATTGACTTTAAATTTATACACAGTGTTTAAGGTCATGAGACGAAGAAGCCTATTGATTTTCAGCGATTTCCAATAATTACTGCCAGAGTTATGGCCCTTGATCACTTCAAAAAGTTTTGTGGACGCTCTAGAGGCCAAACTTAATATCTGATTGACTTTAAATTTATACACAGTGTTTAATGTCAGGAGACGAAGAAGCCTATTGATTTTTGGCGATTTCCGATAATTACTGCCAGAGTTATGGCCCTTGATCACTTCAAAAAATCTTGTGGACGCTCTAGAGGCAAAAGTTAATATCCGATTGACTTAAAATTTATACACAGTGTTTAAGGTCATGAAATGAAGAAGCCTATTGATTTTCAGCGATTTCTGATAATTACTGCCCGAGTTATGGCTCTTGATCCCTTCAAAAAAATCTTGTGGACTCTCTAGAGGCCAAAGTTATTATATCCTATTGACTTTAAATTTATACACAGTGCTTAAGGTCATAAGACGAAGAATCCTATTGATTTTCAGCAATTTACGATAATTACTGCCAGAGTTATGGCCCTTGATCATTTTGAAAAATCTTGTGGACGCTCTAGAGTCTAAAGTTAATTTGCGATTGACTTTAATTTTATACACAGTGTCAGTGTTTAAGGTCATGAGACGAAGAAGTCTATTCATTTTCAGTGATTTTCGATAATTACTGCCAGAGTTATGGCCCTTGATCACTTCAAAAAACCTTGTGGATGCTCTAAAGGCTAAAGTTAATATCTGATTGACTTTAAATTTATACATTTTCAAAGATTTCTGATAATTACTGCCAAAGTTATGGCCCTTGATCACTTTGAAAAATCTTGTGGACGCTCTGATGCCAAAGTTAATATCCGATTGACTTCAGATTGATACACAGAGTTTTAAGATCTTGAGACGAACAAGTATATTAATTTTCAATGAATTTTTATGACTTGGAACAGCTAAATCCATGATACAGTATTAAAAGTTTTGTATACAAAACGTTAGCATGGGGCAGAACTTTATAAAAACCAAACAAATTCTAATGGTTTTCTGAGTTGTTGCTTTTAATCAGATTTTAGTGTATTATAAATGTTTCATTACCGAAAAAAAGTAAAAATATGCGACAACTCTTGTTGACTGCCCGGACAATTTAGCTGCTGTGGGCGTATGTTTCGTTGCCTGGCAACCTATCTTTATCCAGCATTTATAAGGAATATAGTCAAACCTAAATTTTTTCCATTTACCTCCCACTCCTAAATGACCCTTGCATGCAAATAAGGAATATAGTCACCTGTCAAACCTAAATTTTTTCCATTTACCTCCCACTCCTAAATGACCCTTGCATGCAAATGAATAATTGAAATAAAGATATGCCATATGTCAGTCCCTAAATGGGAAAGTTTGTGTCAACTGGACATTAAACACTCGACCAATGGTTGGTATAAAAGCCCTCGAAAGGGGCTATACTATATACCGGAAAACTGCCGGAAAACACCATGTTCTACTGAATACCGGAAAAACACTAAATACCGGAAAACACCCTAAATAGGTAACCCAGAGAAGGGCTATACTATAAACCGGAAACTAACCCTAACTCTAACCCAGGCACACAGAGGACCAGGATCCAGGTTACCTAGTAGGGTGCCAGTCTCCGGGTTACCTATTTAGGGTATTTTCCAGTATTTAGTGGTTTTCCGGTATTCAGTATAAAATGGTGCTTTCCGGTAGTTTTCCGGTATATAGTATTGCCACTCGAAATGGCAACACAGATCCTTGGAGTCAAATTTGCGATTTGTTACACATTTATTCCACAATGTAAAATTTTGTTTATTATTATAATATAAACATATATTTAATACAAACAAGTACAAAACTATACTATATATCAAATCATCATATTAAAGGCCAGAAAATTAAAGCCACTTTCCTTTTTTTATAGAAGACACATTTGAAGAGCCCCGGGGAAGAACGATCAAAGTCACTTTTTCAACGAACCCCAGTTAATGGCACCATCTGGTAGCAAATTGTATAAGCTTTCTGTGGAACAATCAATTTCAGGTAAAACGTTCGGAGTCACATCAAACCAAGGCCCTTCTGAAATGGCCTCCCAGACAAATACCTCCATCGTACCCTTTATTTGACCTTAATTTGGCAGAAAAGTTGAAGTCAGTTGTTGTACTGGTAATTATGATTCGTATTAAACATCATTTTGAAGTTGTAATTAAACCCACTCGTTGTTCTGTTCGTGTCAAGCATTCTCGTCCAAAAGTCTGTTTTGCCTTTTATGCGAAAAGACAAAAATGTGACTTAGATCATTCTTCCCCTGGAATCTTCATTTTAATTAATAAATTAAAGATACTTAGGAACATTTATTTAAAACCTCAATGAATTTGTCAGTCTCCTTATTTAAATTTAACAATGATAAGGATTGAAAAGGGTTCTTTAAATATGAAGTAATCTAAATGATTATAACAAAAAATGAATGTTAGATGCCATCTTGGCTCGATGTTTGTAGATGAAAATGAAATAGCACTTAGAGAAAAACAAAATGGTTGAATAAAATCCATTTTTGGAACTAATATGTTATTTAGTAAGACTATATCCATCTCCATTTCTTTAGATGTCTCAAAGAAAACATCTTTTGATATGAAGAAAGTACCCACATAACCATTGTGGGACATTTTGTATAAGATAGAGAAAAATTAATACAAAGGATGAATGATATGATTGAAGTATAAGTACACTTTTATAAAAATGGAATGTATACAGTAATAACAATATGGTCAATGTTTGAATTTATATCATATTCACCAAGCAATAATAGGTTGAGCAGTCCTCAAAGGTTGTCACGTAACGAATCTTGAGGGAAATAAAATTCAAAGAAAATATACCTTATCATATTAACATACCACCCCGACAAGATTCTATGACAGAATCAAGGGAAATAACTGATGTCGTTAAGAGATTCACAAGATTCTGAGCAAGGGCGATATGTGTTACGGTAAAATATAAATTTTGAAAAAGATTGGATGGAATGTAGTATGTAGAGTGTTTACAAGAACTAGTGAACAATGGACAGACAGGGGCGACAACAATATACAACCACATTCAAATGTGGACATATGAAAACTATTAATTTTATACCGTTTAATATTCCAAATAATTTTATAAACTAGCCTAATTATCGAAAATCGGAGCTTTGGTCTACATATTGAGTAACCTATTTTGCATCAGCGTTTCACTTAACCTTCTTTATTACTTATACATTAATAATAAGAAATAAAATAAAAGTGAGATTTGTCTAAAGACTGAAACCAATCTGATATTTAAATGATATTTTTATACACAGCCATCAATATACAAGTAATAGACTGGCTTTAATTTTAAATAAAACTTTTCATAAATAAACAAAACGGTCAACAACAACATCAGACAAAATGATATAGATATTGAGACAATATAAGATATCTATAAAAAGGCACAATTCCAAAACAAGTCATCACTTTCAAGCATTAATGTCATTCTGAAAATGTTTTGAACAAATAGGCTAGCTCTAACATAAATATATAACAATTAGTCCTTGGACGGTTCATTGGAGTAAACAATAACGACAAAAAGATTCACAACAATTTCATGTTGCATTCTAATATGAATACTAATATCATGATATGATTTGTATAAAATATTAACATTATCCCTTCTACCCTACAACCTCTACTACAGTATGATGTTACAGCTGACATTTTGACTACAGAGGTTTTTAACCTTAATCCTTACCAGTTAGCACATAGTTACCTTTGGGGTGTTTGCCGAAACATCAGTCTATATTGTCAAACCTATGTATATATAATATATAAAGAGCTAATTTATATACAAAATGGTGTAGACGGGTGGTTTACACCATTCCGGCTCAAAAGAGATAATTGTCCAGTCAGATATCTATGGTCAATATAAGTATTAGAGGTGTCCATAACACATGAAGACAGGTGTGAAAACATGATTTATTGTCAAACCTATGTGTATACTATATATATAAAGAGCTTATTTATATACAAAATGGTGTAATACACCTTTCCCGCTCAAAAGAGATAATTGTGCAGTCAGGTATCTATGGTCACTATAAGCATTTAAAGACCAATTCTGCTGCACAAATTTAGAACTTTTAATGAGAAAGGGATATGTGGCATATTAAATACCTTTTACTCAAAATAAATAAAATGGTTGCCCTCGTTCTCCATTTAAACTCTTAGTATATAGTCAATGTTTATAGTAAAGTTCTAGTATATATATATATATATATATCCCCATTTTAATAAAATATCAGTCAAGATTAATACTACCAACAATAAATACTATAAAATAATCATATTGAGATCTATTTGCTAATATTCTTAAATAATTATGAGTAACCCCTTTCTTTGGAGGTAGCTGAGAAAACAAAATTTTAGAGATGGATGGGGTGCAACAAGAAAAGAGAGATGGATATGGGATCCTATGGAAGGGCTTTAAACTTTGTGAACAATGATCACCTGTACGAAAATTATTTTTGTTCACAAAATTATATCTTTGGACACACATGTAGCCCAAATTGACACCGATTAATACACCTATGCAAATAGGGATCACAGTAAAAAGTTCAAATAGACAAATTGCATATATAAAATGAAAAATGGGGTTTAATGTCTTACTGTTCTGCTACGACAGGGCTAATGAAGACGGGCATACGCCATACAGTGTGCTATGAGGGAAATTTGGCTCGGACAGCGGCGCTATGGCCTACTCTTACATCGAATTCCAACTGCCAAGGGATCTTTTATGTGCATGCCAATGTGTACACGGGACCTCCATCCTGCACCACTGACAAGGGGACACCACGTCAGAAAATAACTTGGCATATAATAAAGGGGCTGGGGGTGTGCTACTTGATCAGTAAAGTCCAGTTTGTCGAATTCCCCGTTCTTTAAAACCAGAAGAAAGGAGTTGCCCATAACCAGTTAATTTGTTACTAAAAGGCAGTGACTCAAAATATCAATAATCATTATCTAAAATAGAGAAGATTCCTTGATTTATATTTATTATTTACTCCAATAGTTCCGATATCATACGCTCGTGTCTTGGCCTGAAACAGACGGTCGTTAACTTCCTGTCTTTTGGTAAACTCTCTACTGTAAATATCTGTGTATTTATCATAATCACGAGTTCCATAATCTGTGTACTTCGATTTTTTACGAAGATTCTCCTTGCCATACATATCAAAACTAACGTGTTTCTTCGGTGAATCGATGTCTTTCTTTCCTTTCGATAAACAAGATGGAGATTGTTGTAACAGCTCTGTAACTGAAACAAATATATTTGAACATATATATTAGAATATTTTATCAGATCTTAATGTGCAAAGAATCTTTGATGGATCTTTTATGCCAACTGATGCAATTTTTTTTTGTTACATTCAAATAACTAGGCAATCTTTCAAACCAACATATATTTTCTATTTAAGAGGTCAGTAAAATCACAAATGACACTTATTCTTTGCCAAATTCAAGATACTTTGTTTTTTTAAATGGTCCGTTATATAAACGTTTTTTTCCGGGAACAACTGTGGTTAGGCTTAGAACATTTCAAAGGGAACAAATGGTATATCCTGATTTTGTGGTGGAGTAAAATGGAGAAAACACAGAGTTGCTACCACCTTGGTCAACTGTAGAACTAAACCCTTGTGCTTAGACAATAATTTGGGAACAAGTAGTTGCCATGCAAGACAATATATGTCCACATGAAAATGTGGGCGTATAAAATTAGACTTATTCACCTGTCCTGATTAGTGAAAAGTGGTTCTCTAGGCTCCTTGGGACAATGTTCAAATTGTCCCAATTGGCCACCTAACCCTCCCAAACTTAATTTATAGGTATACATGTATTTATACACCAGAAATGAACAAGAAATATTTTCAATATAATGATACATAGTTTTTTATTTTTTGTAATCCTTGAGTCTTGATACAATAAATTGATGAAAAATCATCAAAAAAATCTGGTGACTAGATTTTATACTCAATAAGTCTGAATATTGCACATTATAATGAAATAGTAAATTATTTAAAAAAAAAAAAAAAAAATTATAACTTGGATCATACTGCTATTTATTTTTATATACATCCACTCGTTTAACAATGTTTCAACTAATGGGATAATTTGTGTTTCAATAAAATAAATTTTATTGAAAAACAATAATCCTTTACATATATTTTTGAGCAGAGATTATAATAATTTTAAAAAAAAATTATATAATAATAACCCAATTCAACAATGTATAATTACGAAAGCAATATGATATGAAAAATGATCAAGCTACAGTCTTCTTTTAATTACATATATTTTACTTAATTTTAGTCAAGACAACTCAAAACTAACCCCCAAAACATGGAATTTGACTTCTTTGTAACCATTTAAAACTTTGAATTGTATATTCCTAATACCAATAACTGTATAAACAGTAAAATCACACGAAATCGAAATTTGATTTTCCTGTTTCTAAATGGCATTTACTTTTTAGGGGCATATGTCATGCAGTGCACTTTGGGAGAAACTTTGCCCAGACAGCAATGCTTCTGCCTACTCATAACCGAATTCCAACTGCATAAAGATCTTTTTCATGCATGTAAACAGGTCAAGGAATCTAACATTTTTGGACAATCCCAATGCTTAGACATTTTTTCATGACAGGAAAACAGTCCTACACCACTGACAAGGGAATCGAATCAAGGAATCACACGTCATGTAAAATAAATAAGACTTGTTACTTTGAAAATAATGCAAAAATTAAAGAGCTAATCTATTGATAAACACTTCATCCTAAATTCTCTCTGATCAACTGAAACTAATATTGGTGTCTATGTATACAGTTAATGCAATGACTTGCGAGAAATTTGCTTAACAATGCAAAATGACTGTAATGTTTTCCTCTCGACCAATAGTAAGACAAATATATCGCTGTGTGAAATTTGAAACTGTATATGTAAGACCCAATATTTGTTCTAATCGAAGCAGATACAATTTGGACTGGAGCCATCATGACAGTGATATTGAAAGCTTTAAAAATGAAATCAGCAATAACACAGCAAGCAGATAACAGTGAAAAAAAAGAAAGAAAAGAAGTTAAATTAATAAAGATAATGATAAACTTGAAATACACAGCATATAACACATCAGGTTAAACACAGCAATGTAATTTTTTAATCAGTCTTTAGAAGTAGAGCACATTGATATAATCACATTTGTTTTGAAGACCATTACTGAATTTTAATCAGAGCTACATTTATACATTAATTCTTTTTTTTATGAAGGTATCCTATCTATGCAAGTCATGGGTCGATCTCACACATGTATGTAACATGTTAACTTCATTCTACTACTGAAGTTCTCTACATGCAATCCAATTATTAAAAATTAAACAAAATGTTAAATAGTCTTTCTCTGATAATAAATGTACATGCAGCTCTGATTAAAACACAGTAATTGTCTTACATATAATTGTTGGGATAAGTTTAAACACATGTATATAGAATAGGAGAATATACCACAAGCAAATAGAATGAAGCAATATTAATACTACCACAAGTAAACAGAATGAAGCAATATTAATACTACCACAAGTAAACAGAATGAAGCAATATTAATACTACTACAGATAAACAGAATGAAGCAATATTAATATAAGTAAACAGATGGAAGCAATACTACTGCAATTAATACTACTACAAGTAAACAAAATGAAGCAATATTAATATTACTACAAGCAAACAGAATGAAGCAATATTAATATTACTACAAGCAAACAGAATGAAGCAATATTAATATAAGTAAACAGATGGAAGCAATACTACTGCAAGTAATCAGAATTAAGCAATACTACTAACAGTAAACAGATTGAAACAATACATGTACTACTGCAAGTAATCAGAATTAAGCAATACTACTGCACGTATATAGAAAAGAGCAATATACTACAAGTAAACAGCATATACCATTACAAGCATATAGAACAGCAATACTACTACAAGTATATATAGAAAGCAGCAATATACTACAAGGAAAACTACAGCAATAAATATCAGTATTCAAGAAATAAATTTTAAAACTATTTTTTTTGGGATACATTATATGTAAATGTTGTATCATCAACAACACAAGTTTTAATACAAAAGGTTAAATTGTATCTTTAATGAGAAAGACTTGGATATCTAAACTATAGATTATGTATCATAAATTACTAACAAACCGTTACCCTGACATTTTAGGTAAAAAATATATATTAATCTAGAATAATTACATATTAAAACTTGAAATATTTCATATAATTATATAAGTTTTAATTTCAAGTTATCAACTTTTAAAATTATGGTCCTACATTTCAGAGAACATCACACAAAACCAGCAAAAGCATTAATTTGTCCAAATGAGCAAATACATTATTGTTTGCTATTTTAATTAAAGAATGGATTTTGTAAAAATGAGGAAATTTGCCATGTCAAAGACAGCTTGTTCCAAATATTATATTTATATTTGAGGTTTTACTGCGGATAGATCTCAGCCCTTCTTAAATCAAGGCATTAACGAAAGCCACTGATTGTCATTTGTATTTTTCAAGCAACATTTCATTTTTCTTGGCTTATTCTATGCTAAAATATATTCAAATTTAATATTTAATAAAAAAATAAAACCAAAATATGAATAGCAAAAAGAGGCATATTAAGAGATTTTTTTCCAAAATCTTATAGGTGGTGCTGGCTTAAAGGATGCCGAATACAGCCAAATTTTTAATTCATCATATCTTTGTAAATCCTGAATGGAAGAACCATTTTTGGACTGATATTTCTTTTAGAGATTTGACTTTCACATTAGTGTAGTTTGCAAGGGATTCAAAATTCCTCAAATGACAATCAGTGCCTTTAAACAATGCACATCACAATAACGGACGCAAAACCTTGTTTGTCTAATAAGTAGAACAAAATGTATGTAATAAATTTTTGATACAATCAAGTTTAGTATATTTTTAGATATACATGTAGCACCACAAAAAATAATGAATTTATGAAACGGTCCCATAGCCATAAAATTATTTTTTCAGAACTCAATTTTTATGCAATTAAAAAAAAAAAAATATCAAAAACTTGTGGTCAATCACATATGAAAACTCTTTGTATTTTTTAAATGCCACTAATAATAACATAGCTTGAGAAAAATAACGTTATGGCCGTTGGACTTCGGACAAATTTACTACACACAGCACACAGATGAAAGGAAGACTGAGTGATTATTAAGCAGTTAAATGTTATAAAGCCTCGATAAAGCCTGTCGAGATCCTTGTGGACTAAAGTCTCTATCTAACGGATAGCCAAGCAGTTTAGGAGCAGGAGTGAAAGACATGCATTTAGCAGGATGAATTGTAGGGGAGAGTAATCTCATCTCACTCGGCCTACCTGGTGACGGAGATTTATTATATCTATTCTCATCATTAGACGGTGAGTCCTGCTTCTTACACTGTTGGTATAACTCTAAAGCTCTGAAATGATCATAAAATGTGAAAAATAAATAAAAAGTTTCTATCTTGATGAGCTCCTCTAAAGAGAAGTGTTACAGGGTGTTCTACAAGGAATAAAAATCATGCTTGTCACTAGTTTATAGATAGATAAAGCTATAACTTGGATCTGGATTTCAGAGGGTAATTTAGTCTTGACAATCGAGCCTTCTCGGCCTTTCACAACTCATTGTTATATTGTAATTCCAAAAAAGAAATAGGGGGATTTACCGAATTGTTAGAGCTATCCCATTTAGTCTACCAGTTCTGTGGGTGGATATTGCGATAGTATTTTACATGCAATTGATTTGAAAAAATACGAACTTGCTGGTGTGGGCAGCACTTCACTGATATGGGTAAGAGCAAACTGCTGCAAGTTTATAAAATAGGATTATCATACTGGGAAAATTCTTAATTTGAATCAATGGCTCCCTGTATATAAATTTCTCCCCAGTCATGGCTACCTTTACCAATATTATCAAATAAAAGGCTTTAATACATTTTATTTTACCTTCTAAGTTTATCATCAGCTAATTTTTCTCTTAATGCAACACTTCTTTCCCTACCTAAAACAAAAACATAATTAATTATAATAACATGGGGATAAACATCTTGTTGATAACATAACTAGTTCATTAAGAGACTAACATATGGCTGTTGAAATGTTTGGTTGTATGCAAATCAGGGGAGGAGAATTTAACTCGGCTTATGGTCAACTCCAATTTGACTCCACCTTCTTTCAACTATAATTTGACTCCACCTTCTTTCAACTATAATTTGGCTCTGTTTTCTTCCAACTTAACCAACTTAAATTTGACTCTACAGTTAAATTACAACTGTCACGTTGTGTTCTTTTACATGGTGGATCTTCTTTCCAAACAACTAGGAACATTATTTTTGCGCTTTTCCCTGAAGTCTAAAACAAAGTTCTCATTGTACTTACTTTCCATTTCTCTTTCCTTCAATTCTAATAATTTAAGTTTATTACGTAACTCCTCCTCTAATCGTTTATTACCATCTCCAGATTCTAGACTAAATCGTGATGGTGATTCGGAACTACCAGTCAGTCTACGATCAGAGTGTGTCTGATGTGATATAACTAGTGGTTCATTTAATATAGCATCTATTCCTGGTCGTTTAGATACCTGGTGACAAAAAATTAAATTAAATAATGTGATGATTGAGGATCGGCCAGGGCAGTGAATCAAATGGAGTTTAATGCCTTGTCAACTCAATAAATTGGTTGTTTTAAATTTTTATTTCTGTTGTTATGTGTGCAATACCAGGTAGGAGAATTTTGCCAAGATAGTGGCTTTTCTGCCTACTCTTCATCAAATTCAGATTGTCAAGGGTTCTTTAACCTGTATGCCAAAGAATAGCTAGTTACACTTTCCGTATCAGTCCCACATGCGCCACCACCCCTGACAAGCGAAGGTCAGGCTTGAAAAATCCCAAAGGTTCTAACCAACCCATCCCTAGATTAAGAGCCCAGAAAGTCAACAATATTGTGAAAGCTGATTTGGTGAAATATTTTCAAACCTATTATTATTATAAATATAAAATTTTGCAACATTCAGTATCCTCTGGCCCCGAGTTCACAAAGCATTCTCAGACTTAATTTAGAAATTAACTCAAAATTGTTCTCTTTATTTTAACTAATAGCCCTTTATAAAACTTGTTTTAATGTATCAAATACATCAATAAGAAACTATGTGCAAAGTTTTGTTGTTTTAATGTATCAAATACATCAATAAGAAACAATGTGCAAAGTTCTGTGTTTCTGGAAAAAAGATATTTCTCATAAACAGTGACTGAAAGTTGAGTAAATTCTTAACTTAAGTCTGAGTGAGAATGCTTTGTGACCTAGGGGACCCAATATAGACAAGTCAGTGGCACCTACAATAAGCTTTGGGTAAAATCATCTTTTGATCGGCCTATTTTATTCTGACTGAATCCAGAGTTAAATAATCAATTGGATTACATTTTAATGTGGATTAAGACGTAAGAAAATAAAGAGAGAGAGAGAGAAATGGGGTTTAACGTCCACTCGACACAACTAGGTCATTTCGGGACTAACATATGGTTTAATTTTATTTCAATAATTCGCTTGCGCGTAGAGGTCTTTAGCAGTGGGAGGAAACCGGAGTACCCGGAGGAAACCCACGAGGTTGAGAAGGCGCCCCTATCTCCATGCCACATACGCTCACACCAGGGCTCGAAACCACAGCCGCAAGCCAGAGGTGACCGGCCAGCCAGAGGTCGAAGCGCGGCACTCTAGACCACTTTAAAATCTTAACACTGGTCTACAAGTCTCAGCATGATTCAGCTCCATCCTATATCACAGATCTTATGCAGCCTTATGTACCAAACCGACCACTCCGTTCACAGAATAATCTATCACTTGTTGTACCTTCAACTAAATTAAAATCTTTTGGTGATAAAGCCTTCAGTGTATATGGTCCACGACTATGGAATGACTTACCTGACAAAATAAAGTGTTCAGAAACAGTTGCTCAATTTCGATCTAGACTTAAGACGCATATGTTCACGATGTATTATCCACAGAAGCCATTAACTTACAGCGCTTAGAGCATGCTCATGGATGGATTAAGCGCTATATAAATGTACATTATTATTATTATTATTATTAGGCCATCCCAACCCCCCAAGAAAATAAAACTAGTCTAAAAAGAAGTTTGTAAGTACCTCAACTTGTATCATTTTTCTGATAATCATATCGAGATCACTAGAATATTTCATTGGTATTCTAGAGAAGTCACCTAGTCGTATTTTTCTGTTTAAGTCTGTCTGATTGGCTGCCGTGAATGGTGGATGAAGGGCACATAATTCATACATCATACAACCTAACGACCATATGTCAGATTTCTCGTTGTACGACATATTGTTCACCAATTCCTAGAAATAAAAAGAAAATCATTTTCATTTTTTTATGGGTATGGTAGATTGTGTAAGGAATAGTTTAATATGCATCCTGTTTCATTGAAATATTTCCCATGTTTCTTACACTGGTGAAAATGAAATGAAATTGGTTGTAACGTCCTACTGTTCTGCTCCAAACTGGGCTAATAAGGACGGGCATACGTCATACAGTGTTCTATGTTGGACATTTTGCCCGGACAGCGGCACTACGTTCGTCCCATCCGAAAGACTAGACAACTGTCCTTGTCAGGCCCTCCGTTCTGCATCACTGACAAGGGAAAACTACCCAGGAAAACTGGATGTACTTTCTCGACTAACGCAGGGATCGAACATCTGACCTCCAGGCTAGCGAGCCAGCATCTTACCGACTTAGCCACCGTGACCCCCCCTTACACTGGTACTTCTCATGGATGTGTCAATCTTAATTCAATAAGTCGTGTTTTATTGATAATAAATTGAAAATTTGCAAAGATTCGCCATTCAATGCAAAAGATATACAGGGAATAGTCATTACATGCCAGCTCCACCTATGATTTTTGCTGATGGAATTTAAGTCTACTGTTGATATTTTGATATTATTTTCTTAAAGGACAAAATCTTTATCTAGTGACACACAACTTTTGTCTTCGAAGAAATTATTAGTGAGCAGAAATTCGCCTGTGTATCTGTTATCACTCGTCATTTTAGTCAGTTATATAGAGGGATGCCTCGTGTTTTCCTTTGGCGTTCGTCACTTCCGATTGTTGAAACCTGCATTACACATCTATCGTAGCAATGATTTCTGTGTTAAAATTGTATTTGGAACGTGTTTAATTAGTTCTATCACAT
Source organism: Patella vulgata (assembly GCF_932274485.2). NCBI lineage: Eukaryota > Metazoa > Mollusca > Gastropoda > Patellidae > Patella > Patella vulgata. The sequence continues at coordinate 13,064,752 of NC_065883.2, forward strand.
ATGTGATAATGATTGACACCAATATTGTCCTTTAATTAAATGTGATATAATAATCAATTTGAGTACATTTGACATTTAAGCCATGGAAAATTTGATATTTTTCCAAAAATACAAATGACAAACAGACTATTAATTTATACATCGAAACAGAAAATAACACTGATTGACTTACAGGTGACATATAATAAGGCGTGCCGACATACGTCTTGGCAAAACTGGTTTCATGATGAAGAACTCTAGCTAACCCAAAATCACCTAATTTTACATTTTGATCGGAATCGAGGAAGACATTAGCAGGTTTTAAGTCTCTATGTAGGACTGCTTTTCCATTTTTTCTTCGATGACATTCTTTTAGAGCTAAAGTGAGTTGAATAACAATCTTCCAGACAAATTCTTCATCAACATATATCCTGAATATAGATAATTTTTGCATTCTGTTAGATAGATGCATGTAATATAAGTTTAAATTAAACATACATTATTCAAGAGCTAAATCTGCCTATTGCAGGTCTTTCTTTAGGCCTGAAATGTTATATAAACTAATTAATTAGACATTTATTAACAAAAGAAGACTATAATCAACTCTTGATGGTATCGGATACTCGAGATTTTAACTAGATTAGAACAGTTCGCAATTTAAAAATTTAATTTAAAATTGGGAAAGCGAGGCTAAGTCTCGAATATACCAGTGCCCTGGTTACCACAGAGCACACATCTTGTCATTGAGCTGTTATAGCAAGAATGGTCAGCTTTTTATCTAAATCTTACATAATATATCTTTAAAAACAAATTGTGACAGATCCTACTAGTTTGATAGAAAGTTAAGATAGACCAACTTTCCTATCGAACTAGTAGGGTCTAACACAAACTTATCTAATGATTTCTGTATGAAAGCAAAATGGACTAGAAACTATGAACAACACTCCTTCGCTTGTTAGAGATTATTGGATTATGTCTTTTCCTGCTGAAATATGTGATTATAAAATTAAAATGAAAGCTGGTGCGAACAAAAATGGAATCTAGAGTGAGCAGGGCAATGCCACCCAGTTTTAATTGAGAATCTTACAAACATCATTAGGATCAACTTTAGTTTGTTTTCTTATACTTATTATATAAGAATTCACGTTCTTACTCGATCTCGATAAATATATTAAGTTTTTTTTAAAGATAAATGATAAATAATTTACCCATCTCTCCTGCATCGGGATATAAGTGTTGCTAAATCTCCACCACCACAATACTCCATAATGATATAAATAGTTGTATTAGATCGATCAATAATCCTATCATAATAACGAACTATATGACAGTGTTTCAACTCTCTTAATAAATTAACTTCTGATACTAATAATTTCTTCTCTGATTCTGTCATTGATCCGTAATCCATCTCCTTCCATACCAACACCTAAAAAAATATAATTAACAATCAACAAAAATCTGGTTACAAAATGGTATGCTAATAAATTTATTAACAAGCTCAACCACATCTATAACAACCATCATGGTTTCCAGTGCGCTTTGTCAAGTTGAAGTGATGAACAGCCGATTCTAGTTATGTGTGGATGATTTAGGTGACAAACGAACTGTCCAAAAGAAGAGAACATCCGTGGTGATTAGACCCTGTATATACTGCTAGTTAGCACCCCGCCGTAAAAATATATAAACTTTACGTTTTGTTGAATCTCATTTCTTCAAGTTCACACTAAACTTCTTCCAATATCTTTGTTTATTAATAGCTCAAGCATAGCACAAGATTATATAATAAACACAAAACCAGAAAAGCATTAACATAAAAACACAAACAAACAAGATAGTGTAAAAAGCAATGAATCCACTGCATCCAGGTGAATCAATCCTGTTCTGAAACATAATTAATATCTTTGCAAATTGTTCAATTTGGTACCATACTTTATCCAGTTCATCTCCCACTGGATGCACTTTTAATAAAAATAAAGAGGTAACTCATAACCACACTATTTACGGATAAAAATGACCTAGTAAACACTATTTATTAATTAAGACTGCACATATGAAGCAATGTTAAGAAAGAATGACAGTTATTGAACTAATCTAACTCTAAACCTGCACTGATGGTAATAACCTCTTCCTTTCTAAATTCTGAAGGATAGAGACTTTTGTGTTTGCTTGGAAATGTGATTGTCTAAGGTTATAAAACAACTTAAGATATATGTTTTCCTCCCACTCTAAAAATAAAAAGTAGAAAATAAATTATAGTTTGGTACCTTTCCATCTTTTTTTCTTCTGATTTTTTTGCATGTTCCATAAGATCCAGTTCCAATTGTTGATAAAACTTCAAAATCATCTAAACCCACGGTGGTCGGCATTCTTGGTCTGCAAAAATCAAAAGTATAATAAGTACATGTATAAAAAGTTGACATTCTGGGTAAGCTTGTTATACAAAGTATAAAAGATTACAATTGAGACTCTTATAAACTAGCCCAATAAAATCTGCAAGCATTAGAAATATAAGATGTTCCACCATGTCAGAGAAATAAAAGTCTGTGAATATGACCATGATGAGCCAAGCATGCTGATCTATGTGTAAAGTTGATGATGATTGAGTGCTGACATAATGGTAAACAGATTAGTCCTAAGTCCCAATGCTGTCAGCTAATTATAATTAGTAAATTGTATCAAAGTGATGAAGACATTATTTCTGCAACACCAAAAGTAGAAAGATATGCTGATGTCAGTATCAGTTACATTTACTCAAGGTGTGAAAGTGTATACAATTGGATTACAACCTACATTAACTATTTATAGATTATCTCATAATTAAGGTCTGAGAGAATAGCTAATTCTGGATAAATATCAAGAAGCAAAATTTTTGTTTTTCTAAAAATCAGGATAAATGTTTGGTGATTATTGTTATCATCTCAACATGGTTCCTGGCATCTTCTAAAATTTTATACATATTGTTTTGAGAAAATATTAAAACTCAAATTAAAAATTAACACTGCAAACTGTTGTTGTGATTTGGAAAATATTGATCTACAACTATAAATAAACTAAACACAAGGGCAAATAATAAAAATTGTCAATGGAATATGGATATTCTACAAAGCAAATTTAACAATAATCTAACTGTTTAATTCATATTAAGACAGAGTGTATAAGGCACACCAATAAATCTTTAATTTCAAAGAATAAAAAGATTTCAATCAAACTATAGGAGTTAGGAGATAAGAAATCTCATTATGATTATGTAATAAGTTTGATCTTCAGGATAATCATCTTAAAGGAGTTAATCAAGATCAATCAATATCCAATATCACAGATCATAAAACTGAACCCCCTTGGGTTTTACAATCCCTGATAAATATCTTACGTCTGGAAGACATATGATGCCAGGTTTGCTGATCCACCCTTTTCCATTATTTCACATTTTGATGAAGGTTCTGGACCTGCCAAGTCCGACTGAATTTTCACATTGATACCAAGTCTGTCAGTATTAGACCTACTGACACTACTTGCAATTTTGATTGCTTTTGATAAGGATATTTTTTCAATTTCTTCTTCCATGTTCTTTTCTAATGCACTTGAGTGTTTGCCAGAGGCAGGGTCACAATTAACAGACATATTTGCCAAAAATATACACCAAAGATTAATAAATAAAATATCAAAAGTCTGTCTCCATTTCAGTGTGTCCACTCTTTCTATCAACTGGACTTGTTTACTTTTTCCTGTCTAAACATGTGCGACCAATCAAAATCGACTTGAACAAAACCTGTCCAGGCTTGAATAAAATGGAAAAGTTATAATTTTGGTTATCATACCTAATCGTCGGTCGAAATCAGCAAGTATATTGAAAAGGGGTCTTTGCATTGCACGGCTACATTTAGAAATTATTTCGAAAATTAGACAATAAATATTGTATTAAAATAATCATGTGTTGACAGCTTTCGTGGTTCTTCGAAACTGCCGCTTCCATGTGTCCTGTCATTTGATTGGATCATTAAAATCTGTATCCCCATTTGTCATTGGCTGTTTGCTTGGGTAAAGGTCAAGGTCCATATGTTGCATGTGACCAGTCAAAATGGTGGCTCTCAGTGACAGGGAATCCAAAGTTAAATAATTATTACGTTTTATTCGAATTTATGGTGTAGACATGCTACCTTGTATGTCAAACCATGGAAAGACAAGGAGAAAACTTCAATGCAAACCCACATGATGTGGAAAGGGCCGAAAAAGACTCTATAAAACTTTTATACAAATGTTTTTGCAATAATTTACAGCTGGGACAGTGGGAGGTTGCCAGATCATGCATACAACAATTGAAAGAAAAAGAGGCAATAATAGGATGTGATATTAATGACATCCTTACTGAAATTGTTGAAAATCCGTACCAACAAAGGTTGTTATAGAAATTAATTTTTAATGGATATATTTACTCTATGGGCTTTATATGTTGTTGAGTCACCGAGATAATTGGAGTGACTGATAGTGATAGGCATAGTCTACAATGATATAATCTTATGATTGGATATCAGTAAAATTATCATTTTCATTTTAATGAAATTTATATAATAGTTAGTATAGAATGTGTATAAAATGACTAATTACAAAAAGATAGATTCTTTTGTTAACAAAATGTCTTTTGTGAATGTAGAACTGTTTTTACTTTATATTGTGGTTGATTAAAAGTTATTGTCTAAGACCCAACCAATAAATAGTATAAAACAAATAACAATACTAAATAGTAGGCCTTTTGATAATATTAAGCCTGGACAAAAGGCATCTGGCACAAACATTATAAGGCACTAGTTCAAGTTGTATCAGGCACAATCCTTGTATAGTGTCTGTCAGATTTGTAATTTTTCTGTGTTTTTATTGATTTTATTAAAATAAAGTTCAAAATGTCTAGTACTAGTTCAGTAATGCCTGACAGACAGGTAGGCCTACAACTAAAATCGTTTATTTCCAGGTATATAACATGTAAGCTTTATTACTTTTGAATTGTCAGATGTGGAGGTACATGTATAGCTCTGGGCAACAGTGGGAGATAATTTTCTCTTCATTCATAAATTTATATTTTTACAGATCTAATGGTCAGATAGCAAATATGACATCTAATAAATCATATACAGAATTTTGCACTTTAATAGGAACAAGGAAAACTCCAACCTGTCATATTAATCTCTCCATAAAGGAAATTCGTTAATAACAATTTATCACTGCAGGCAATTTTTTGACAGGTTAATTACCCCTTGGCGATAAATTTTAAGAGCTGTTTATGCACAGTGTAATAAGTTTACATCTGCTGTCAAGTTATTATCTTTGTGTATTTTTGATAAACTAAATTATATACCCATTACATGTATTAATAAGGAATACTGTCCCAACAAAATGAAATAATATACATTATTCCTTAAGTGTAGATTTAGATAACAATAGTATGAAAATGTCAAAGAATTTTGTCAATTTGGGTAGAAGAAATTATTCAGATAAAAATTGTTTTTAAAGAAAGAATGTTAGTTAAAAACAGAGTTAGTGATAAATCATTTTGTATGCTTACCTTCTTGTTATTTTCCATAATATTTGATTTAAACAGTATTTATGTCGAAGATATTGTAAAATTTATATAAAGGCATTATGAATAAGATAAAACAAAGAAACCAATGACACAGCACTTATATTAATTTGCTTCCTTGAGTGTACAATATAAATACAGTTTAAAGTAATATATGATATAGACAAATAAGATTTAACGTATTTATATATAATTTTTTGGAGACATACCAATTTAGTTCAAAATTCAATTACATAAATAATTACAAGACTAAAGTCTATGGATGCTTTAGTGATGATGTGATTATCTAAGGATATTTATAAATAATTATTGATTAACTAAAATTAAAATACATTTACAAAACCTACTTGTCTTAAAAATCTTGGTTGCTTCAGAAATTCAATCGTTCAAGAAAATAACATTTATACATAATCTATAAAACCTACTTACCTTAAATGTTATTTTTTAAATATTCCAGTCTTGGGTCCAGTACACTAAACTCACCAAGTCAGTTGTCCTGGTTGTGCCTGTTGGAGTGTCAAACTTTATCTGATAAATCCAGTGAGGAGGAGGTACATGTAGCCTATTATATCACCTACTTAAACACTGCCTAAACCCTAACACTCAAACAAAACAACCCAATAGATCTCTTTCACAATAGAACCTTATTTTTACAATACAAATCTTATCTCTGGTGTAATTACCCCAGATTTCTCAGGTTGCTGGTTGATTAAACATGTTAATATGTGTTATAGATATCACTACTGTGTTGTTTTAACACATGGATTGTAATAGATTGATTGAATAAGAATTAAAATGATATATTTTATTATTACTGTGATAAAAGAAATAAACAGTGTAGGCATATTTGATTGTTTTCAGTTTATTAAATTATTTAAATTATTATTCTCATTGGCAAAACAAAAGTAAGCAATATTTCATAGCTTTTCTAAACTCTTGTGAGATACCTGTATTCAGTGGTCTAGAAAGAATATGCATATTCTGCCTAGAGTACAACATCCACAAGTCAATAAGTCGGATTTGGATTTCATAAGCTTGGTCCAAATTTCATAGGCCACCAGCCCAGCAGTAGTGTTACCTGTCCAATTCATATTTTACTTAGTAGTATGTTAAACCCCATTTCATTTCATTTCATATTTGACTTTCTCTGTGGTTCTTGTAATTATTTATAAATTGAATTTTGAATTTAATTGGTATATCTCCAACAAACTAAATACATCAAATCCTATTTGTCTATTTCATGTCAGTTATTTATGCGTCGTAATTTTGTTTTATTTTCCCAGATATTCTGGTTAACCAAACTGACAAAAGATGCAGACTTCAGATTACTTTTGGCAGAAATACCTCCAGACACAGATTCCAATATTATCAAGGTTAGAATTCTATTTGTTCTCAGGTGTTATTTAATTAACTTAATTTTCTTTAAATCCAGCTCAACAGAAATAAATTTAAACATTAAGTTCTATGAAAGATTTTAATAACCATTCATTTTTACTTCTCAATAAAGATTATTGATTCCAGGAATAAGATATGAGACAGGTGAATTATCAACAATTCTAGTCTACAGTTGCACTGTTTTTGTGTTTGCGTGGTATAAAACCAAATCCCATTCCTCACTTTCTGATTGTATGCATTTGGAGTCTATGGAGGCCAATGTGTATTGAACCATAACTTTACCCCCACCCCCTTTCACTTTGGGTCTCATTTGTAACACTATTTGTGATAACAGAAGATCAGTTTCTTAAATAAAGGGAACAGGAACACAAATACACAGGAACATAAAGAAAACAGCAACTTAAAGTCATCAGGAACATAAACAATAACATCCACACGGCTCATCACTATATTATTAAGTCAACAATTCCGCCATTCTTCCAAGGCAGCGACTGGACTCGAGTGAGTCCATGTGCTCCAAGTCTCTCATCTCTGCTTGTCTAACCAAGTCTTTTTCTAACCACATCTCTTTCCAACCAAGCCTCTCTCTAACCAAGTCTCTTTTATACAGAAAAAAAGGACCTTATATACCTTCGTATATCTGACTATGCAAATTCTATAAACAGCATTGTCACTACATGTGGAATTTATTAAGTCTGTACAGATCAATAACATGTGGGGTTCAATGGGTTCAAGTTTGGTGCATCTAAATAAATGTTTTATATGTATTAATAAAATATAGTCTTAATATGATACAAGTTATGGAGCACTTTATCACACATTTCTTTTCTGTTGTAATTGTTCAAAATAACACTGCCAGTTCTGGGGTATTTACTTTAAAAAATGTTTCAACTGGATGCTGTGGCACCCAAAATTTTGTGTCCTCCACCAATTTTAACTAGAGTGTGTGTGTGTGTGTGTGTGTTGGGGTCGGATGGCTGAATGGTTAGAGCATGCACGCTGTATCATAAGGTCTGTCATTGAGTCAACTGGTTTGGTTGGATTCCCCGGTTTTACGTGACAAGGAGTAGGGTCGTCTGTCCAACCATGTGGGTTTTCTCCGAGTCCTCCAGTTTCCTCTCACTGCTAAAAACCCCTACGCGCAAGCAAATTATTGAAATAAAACTGAACCATGTATTAGTCCCGAAATGACCTAGTTTGTGTCCAGTGAGCTAAACCCTCTCTCTCTCTCTCTCTCTCCATTGACTAGTGGATATGTTATATGATTATTTTTTGGTTGTATATTACAGGAATTGTATGGATATTTACAGACAATATCAACGAATCAACGACCAATATCACTTGATTTACCTTCAAAAGTTACTCATACACTATCTAAAAATACCCTTAATTTCTTAAAACAACTATTATTATCAAAAACCGATCTGGGTCATTTGATCATTAATCATCTTATGATACGCGATGCTCAAGAAAAACCCTCTTCAAATACAGATTTTTCACATTCAGACAGCCTAGGCGGTGGCGATAGTATTAGTCGCAACAATGAAACACTACAAGGTCTCTATGTGCAGTGCATTAATACTGTTTTAGACCATATTGAAAAAACGACTATCAAACAACAGGAGAAATTAGAACAGTTTTCAAAACTTTTAGGTTATTACGATCCACAGCCATATTGGAATTATTTACAGTTAAGACAGTTATTTACTCGATTGTTAGAAACCAGCGGACAAGATAACAGTCCGTTATCTAAAGATACGATCGTATCTCTATTAATAGGTCGAAAAAATAATTATTTAATTGACGAGTTTTGTAAATTAGAATATGAATTACTTTCAACTAAGGCCTGTGAGACGAATAATGGAGAGACTGCCGGAATATCAGAAGAGGAAAAATGTATTATATATGTATGTTGTGAACAGGATAGAGAGAATAGATGGCGGAATATGTTTTTGTTGTCCACCAAGAAGCAGAAACATTTTCTAGAAATGATTTTAGTAGGTGTTTTATATAAAGTTGGACTTAATGCCCACTCACGATGCATGAACCATATGTTAGTCCCAAAATGACCTAGTTTGTGTCGAGTGGATATTAAACCCTATTTCTCTGTCTCTGGCCATTTTGGGCCTAGCTGATGGATGTTGTGAATGCAGCAGGATATGCTTACTCTTTCAGGAGCACCTTATGCCACTTGTCTTATCTGTTTTGGATACGTTTGCAGGATGGTACGAAAAACCAAGGTCCTGTGTACATGTTGGCGTGCACGTAAAAGAATCTTGACAATTGGAATTTAAATTAAAACTTGGCTGTAGCGTCACTGTCAGGGCAAAATTTCCCTAATAGCACACTGTATAGCGTATATTGTCAGTCTTCATTAACCCAGTCAGAGCAGAAAAGTAGGACATTAAATCCCATTTCAATTCATTTTATTTTTTGGATTTTTAGAAATTTAATATTATCTTTTTCAGGATACAGCACTGAATCTTGTAAAAGCAGAGAAATTCTCTTTATTAGAGAAATTATTGAGTCAAGAAGAATTAAAACCTTTAAAACCGATGGTGTTGTTAATAGGATGGTCATATTGTTCTTCTTGTAATATAGCTAGACAATTACTCTCTATCTTGTGGAATGAACAGGTAAATGAACATGACATGGATTAGGAATAACTCTTGGGATATTTTCAAGTTCCATCTCGCCTATCATCTCTAGACCTGACAGGGAATAGGGAATGTGTGCTTAGTCATCTGTTTTGAAGTAAATTACAAATTTCAAAGCTCCACTCCCATTTATCAGAAATAACATAACTAGAATGCATAATTTGTCATTTGGTTTGAAATAAAATACAAGTCCTTGAGATTTTCTAGCTCCATTCCAAATTATTTCAAACCACATCTAGAACTGACATGGAACGTGTGTTTAGTCGTTTGAGTTGAAATAAAATTGTTCATGTTAATCTAAAAATGCATATTAATGTTACTGTGATGGGTCAATTCTTTGTAATTCTCATTTCATGACATGTAGATTGACTGACAGGTCAGTTCTCCTGCTGAAACGAGACCCCTGATTTACGTCGTTGTACACTGGAATAGCTATTAAACAATTTTAATAATTACTCAATTTATTCACTTAGGTAAATTATTAATGTTATTTCCAATAAAAGATTTAGAGGAGATAATTTCAAGGATCTAATGACTCATTTGAATACAAACACCTGGTTATCTGGAATCACCTTATTTTTTTTAAAGTCCACGATAAATTTGATATTTCTAGGATGACTGTAATCATACAGCATTAACAGCCAGTTGTAAAAGATTATCTTATCAAATAGATTTAATACAATGGTGTTTAGAAAAAGCCAAGTAAGTATATTATAATTTCATTTTTTCAGGTTTTTTTTAGATTTTTATTATTATTATTACAAGACATTTTTGTAGGGCTGTCTGTCCTTAGTGTGATTTATAGACCAATAAATGTTTTTCCGACACGGTTTCCCCTTGTCAGTGGTGCAGGATCGAGGGCTGATAGGACAGCTGTTTAGTCGTTCGGATGGTACGAAAAACCGAGGTCCCGTGTACATATTGGCGTGCACGTAAAAGATCCCTTGGCAGTTGGAATTTGATATAAGAGTAGGCCGTAGCGCCTCTGCCCAGGCAAAATTTCCCTCATAGCACACTGTATGGCGTATGCCCGTCTTCATTAGCCCAGTTTAGGAGCAGAACAGTAGGACGTTAAATCCCATTTAATTTCATTTCATTTCATTTCTGAAGGATAAAATTGTTTTTAAAGGTTTTATAAGATGAAGGATAAACATATAAAAAACAGCATGGTAAAAAGTAAATGAATTTTAATGGAAAACTTGTAAAAAAAAAAGCTATTTATTAGCTATTACATAAATTTAAAAACTGTTATAATGTAATATGATATTTCAGACCATTAATTGAGTCCAGTAGTAATACATCGATGGCTTCACATGAACGAGCTACCAACATGCTTCAGAATCTGTCCACACATTCAGTGTTATTTGTTTTACATCAATCTACGAGAATATCAGCTCTTAATCCTGACGAAGTTTTACGATTATTACAGAATACAAGTCATACTGAGAGTAAGTCTTAGTTTTATTATCCTGGGCAGAACGGAGTTAAACATACATTATGCAAGAGCTAAATCTGTCTATTGCAGGTCTTACTTTAGGCCTGAAATGTTATCTAAATTATTAATTAGACATTAATTAACCTATCCAGACCATAATCAACTCTAGATGGCATCGCTAGCCTGCGATCTTTAGTGGATTATGAGCCGATTTACTGGATAACTTTCCTTCACGATTTAACGATTAAATGGATAATCGAGACTATGCTGTTTATCATACTGACTTTAGTAATGATGATCAAGGCTAGGCGAAAATTTCAATCGCTTAGTTCTCGGTTCATAGTCAATCAATTTGAATGAAATTTTCAGCAAATTGCCTTTACATTATCTAGTTTTTAACTATTATAGTGAGAACTGCCAACTCGTTATCGAATCTCCCATAATGTATCTTTAAGGGGTGAATATTGAACTGGACCCCATCTGTCCGTCCTTCATTATCTCCCAGTTTTATTTCTGAAGAATTTCTTTCGGGACTAACATATAGTTCAATTGTATTTCAATAATTCGTTTGTGCGTAGAGGTCTTTAGCAGTGGGAGGAAACCGGAGAACCCGAAGAAAACCCGCAAGGTTGAACACACGATCCTACTTCTTGTCACTCACATCCGGGGATTCAAAACCACGGCAGTTGCCTCAATGACAGACCTTATGATACAACGCGCATGCGCTAACCATTCGGTCATCCAATCCCCGGATATCTCATAAACTGTACAAGATATCTTTATAAAACTTTGTAGAACCGTCAACTGATTATATACTGAAGTCCAAAAGAAAGTATACACACTAAAAATATGACTAAGTTTTGTTAAATCAAAAAAATGTGATAAAACTACACTGAACACGTCTCGTGCGTCCAAACACAATATTTCTAAGCAAATAAACGGCAAAACAAATGGACATTGTACCCAAATACCGCATACAATGGAAAAACGACTTTGTTTGAAACAGGACGAAATGAACAGTGTATACTTTCTTTTGGACTTCAGTATACATGTAGTAGTTGTGCCCTTTTGCTGATTTGAAATTTCTCGGCAATACTCAGTGCCGAGGCCTTCTGTACCCTTCAGATACAGAATTATTGTTTATAAAGAGATATTAATTTGAGGGGTTCTCCTCAGGCGATGTGAATAATTTTCAGCCCTTAATAGACATATTGTTTAAAGATACATTATGGGAGATTAGATTAAGAGTTGACTGTTCTCTCTATAATAATTAAAATTAGATAACACATATAGAATATGTTGAAAATTTCAGTCAAATTGCTCCACTCTGAACCGAGATATTAGCTTTTGAATTTTAAACCTAGCCTTGATCATCATTACTAAAGTCGGTACGATAAAAAACATAGTCTCGATTATCCATTTTTGGATTTAATCATCAATAAGTGTAGAGCAGTAGATCGGATTCAAATCCAGTGAAAATCCGACACATAAGATGACATCAAGAGTTGATTATGATCTGGATAAGTTAATTAATTATTAATTTAATATCTAATTAATAATTTAGATAACATTTCAGGCCTTAAGAAAGACCTGCAATAGACAGATTTAGCTCTTGCTTAATGCATGTTTAAAAGATATTTTAGTAATTGGTCTCATTAAAAAGAAAACAAAACTTAAAGATACATTATGGGAGATAAGATAAAGAGATGGCAGTTCTCGCTATAATAGTTAAAAACTAGATAGTGTAAAGGTAATTTGCTGAAAATTTCAGTCAAATTGATCCACTATGAGCCGAGAAAGAAGCCGGTCAAATTTTTGCATAGTCTCGGTTATCATTACTAAAATCATTAATATAAACAGCATAGTCTCGATTATCCACTTTTTCTGATTTAATTATCTTTGGCCGTTAGTGGCATATAGGAATCTAATCCAGCCTACATCGAAGGCTAGCCTTGACATCGAGAGTTTATTATGGTCTGGATAAGTTAATTAATGTCTAATTGATAATTTAGATAATATTTCAGGCCTAAAGAAAGACTTGTAATAAGCAGATTTTGCTCTTGCATAATGCATGTTTAAAGGGATACAATTGCTGAATTTAATAGAAGCAACAATTCTTTTATTGCTGTCAATCACAGTATTGATACAGTTCAGAAAATGAACTTGTGCATAAACGATAATGATTCTCTTATTGCTGTCAAGCACAGTATTGATGCAGTTCAGAAAATGAACTTGTGCCAAATCAAAACGCCTCAGTGTTATGTTACTATGTATATTTTCTCTGATGTCAAATTTAATTCATTTCAGATCCAGATAATCGTAAGAAAACTGTCCGATTTCAAGACGAAAAAACTAAGACGTCCAGCCATCTTGATAATGAGCCAATCAGCATCGAACAACAATGTGATATTTCCATATTTAGAAGTTTTTGTGCTATAAAAAACACCATGGATATTTTAGCTTTTTGTTCGGAATATTTTGAACATGAACTTATGAACCCTGTTTGTATTAAAAATTCTTTACGACCGAAGCATTTAACGAGAGCCTTTAGTATGGAAGAAGGGGTTAGTAGCAGCAGTGATGGTGAGGATTGGTTATCGAGTTCACAAACTGACCAATCATTGATGTCCGATAATACGAACAATTTTGAAAAGTTGTACGAAATGAACGTGACGAAGAAACTAATTGCAACTAAAATTCATCTCAAACAACTTCATCCACTTCAGTTACGTGTAGAAACTTTAGAAAATATTTTATCGTTATTATTTGTAACACACGAAGATTTTAATAGTGATTATGTCCAAGACCCTGATAGCGGCGACGAAGAAGGAGAAGTGGGGAGTAAACGGAACAGCGGCGAAAATATGTCATTGAATTCTGAGGAAGAAACGCCACAAATCGGGAAAAAAACGAATTTCTCACGTTCTACCCAGAAAGCAAACCCTGATCCTGCATCATCTAGTCAAAGTTTTCCAGTTAGCGCCGGGTATGATGAACCATTTGAGGACAGAGTGCAGACATCACAATCTTTGCATCAGTCTGTCTCTATCCCGCAAAACCAATTAGTAGACATCAAAACCACACCCACTAAAAAACTTTCTTCAACTTTGACTTCATTACGTAGAATGAGTTCGTTGAATAAATCAAGTGAATTGAGCTCAAGTCTGACCTCAGGTAACATGAAAATAGGGTTTTTAGCAAATGAATACATTATCCGAGATATATTGGCCATGCTCAAAGACAGTCTCCTGGATTTGAATACTGTGAGATTTAAGTTAAGTGGTAAAGATGGCGATATCAAGGATGGAAAAGCAAATGATTTAACGATGGATCCTGCGCTAGAAAAATTACTCGTACAGCATGTAAAATCGAGTATTACATCAGAAACTCTTCAGCAGCGAATTACACGTTTGACTCAATTGATCCACGAAGCTCAATGGCGTTTTCAGTTAGTTTGTCATGAGCAAGTTCCTCGACAACCGGGAATATTATTACAGAAGCCTGTCATTTGTACAGACAACGAGACGAGTATTCTTTTGTCAAATTCAAGTTTGAGAAGAAGTCGTTCAAAAAGCCCACGAAAGGAAGTAATTGGTACAAGTAAGTATTCTTAATTTTTAACTGAAAAACATTTAGTTCAAACATTTTTATTCCTTATGAGTATAGAACAAAAGATTTTCATGGAATACTAATCTTCTGTTTATTTTTTAAAACCATTTCCACTTAAATTTAGGTCCTCATCTGGAATATAAATCTTGTGTCACATGTAAATTTTAATAATTGGGAGGGAGGGAGGGAGGGAGGGAGAGATTAACGTCCACTCGACACAAAGCAGGTCATTTTGGGACTAACATATGGTTCAATTTATTTCAATAATTCGCATGTGCGTAGTGGTCTTTTGCTGTGGGAGGAAACCGGAGGAACCGGAGAAAGCACATACGGTTGGACAGGCGACCTACTCCTTGTCACATACTTTTGACGGTCAGGGGATCTTTAACACCTGCTGTCATCCCATCTGGCACTACATCCTGCTCCGTGGGATACCAGGTATGAAAATCCAGAGGAAACCTTCTTTTCCAACATGGGATATACATGTAACTGAAAAACATCCTGGTTAAATTGTTAGCACCATCGTCACTGAGAGACTATGGCACCATTACATGTCAAACTGTTTTATTTGTATATTTCAGTTTCATCAGACGATGATAATGTGTTTGGTACAGGCAGTGTTAAAAAAACTGGTAGAAATAACGTAGATTCACGACGAGCACAACCAACCTCTCTTTCATCTGTAGCGTCACGTACACCTGGTATAATACCACTGATGTTATCATCACCTGATTCACTCTTATCCATGTGTCTTAGTAAAGGAAATTTTGGTCAAGCCACTCAAGTTATCAAGGTAAGAAAGCTTTAATTTCTCATAGTATCTAACACCAGGATCAAACACCGCACCTGGTTAGTGAGCTTATCTTAATGTTGAATGTCAAATTTTTTTGTTTTCATTGAGAAATAAATGTGCTTTTTTCATCAAATCAATTAAAGTGTGTTCAGTCTGTCTGAAGGGACAAAAAATAAGAAATCGAAGTCCACAAGTCTACATATTGCTGTGCACATTAAAAAAAACCAAACTTAGCAGTTGAAATTTTCTTAAAATAAAAGGGAAAATTCTCCCGCTCCCATAGCAGATGTAACTATGGAAATAAAATAAAAAAAGACCGTAAAACTGACGATACTTTAAACCCAATTCAGTTCTATTCACATGATAAATTAAAGTTAACAAAGTCCTGTTTCATGAATCATTGTAACTTGTAAGGTACATATATTTACAGATGGGTGTAGGTTCCGTATTGTAATGTTGGGATTAGTTAATGGGGTGTCATCCCGATGTTGATGGATTACTTTAATATTTCTTTAAGCTAACTCAATAACGACTCCATCATAGTTTCACATCTCACCAAAGGGTCACAGGTCATTTATTTGATAAAGGGAAATAACTGATAAAAGAGAAGAAGTTCAATATTGTTGGAGAGAAATACATGTAATAACAACTATATGACAGAAGTGTATTTGTCTAATGAAATGTTTGATTTAAATGCATGTACATATAAGTCTTATATTTGTTTTCTGCAATGGAGGACGCAGTACAATTAATTAATATCAGGTCTAAATCGTCGCTTGTGTTCTTCTCTCTTCTTCTCTCTTTTTGTGGATAGTTACTTAACCCTTTTTCACCAGAATCAGCTGTTCATGACCGAAACTTGATGAAGCTCCCTGGAAACTAATTTTTTTTTTTCAAGATTTCAAGTTGAACTTGTTATTAATGGAAAGTACCAACATAGTACACAAAGTTCTTAGCATTGGTGCAGGAATGGATTTCTTTATTGAAAGTACTAACTTATTGTGTCATTATTGATATTGATTTATAATTTACTCTTCTTTTTATTTTCTAGCTTTTTAAATTAGAAAAAAAGGATGATACAGCAGAAGTATCTTTCTCAGATTCTTTCAAGAAAGCAGCCGGCAGTTTAAGTTCATTAGTGGAGAATCCAGGCAAGGCAGCTCCATCTTCCTCTCGTCCAGGCAAATTGAGTATCAAAGCTTTGGGAAGTGTTGCTGCGGCTGGAATGGCATCTGCTACTTTAACCAATATCACAGATGATCTTTTGTCTGTACATAATATTCCACAATTACCAAAACCAAATTTACCCAAATCAAACAAAATGTTAATATTCTTTACGGAGGTTCACGTGACGATCGCCATTTTAGTAGATTTGCTTCTTACTTCCTGTAAAACGTGGGAACTGTGCAATAAAATGTTGGACGTCATCAAATCTAAAATGAACGTGAAGAACATATCCGATCTAAACAATGACCATCAAAATACGGAAACTGTGGTGATAGGATGTCAGACATATTTATCCGAACTTCAAAAACTTTTGGAACTATCCGTGGATCAGGATACACACATGGCCTATACTGAATCTGAGAATGCCAAACGATTGACAGTGCCAAGACTAAGTTTTGTGAATATGTTACTCAGTGCTTCTACTCCCGTCACGGCAGAAAGACTTAAAAACTTTATCGGTGTTAAAGAGGAGATTAAACATTTACTCAATCGGGTCGTCGGCGTTATATCTGAGATGAAACAATCTGGTTCGGAGGATGTTAGTTTTGATGATAGTTTACCATCCCCATCCTCTCCTGCCCCATCCCCAAGTCCGTCACCCTCTCCCCATCTCTCCCCTCTTGGCAGCGTATCATCAAGATCGAGTTTTAGAATTGAACCACCTGTTATGCATACTGTAATGAAACAGTTAATAGCTAGTATGGAGAAATATGTACCTACAGGTGGAATGGTACGCATGTTAAAAAGGTACTTTCTTTTTTCGATATTTTTCTAGATTTTCTTGTGTCATTTGTTATGTCTGTGTCTTGTCATTCAGCGCTTTAAAAATGAATGCTTTGCTCTTTTAACAGAATGCCAGACTAATACCCCTGTCAGACAGAGGTGGCATCATTACTGCGCTGTTACTGTTACGGAAAATGGTCTGAGAGCGCATCAAGACCGCCATAAGCGTGGCGGAAATGCCAGATATCATGCTGTGGTCTCCATGGTCGCAAATGATGGCCGAGTCACAGTGTTTGTTTTGAGCATGTTCAAAACAATCGGCAAGGTTCTGCAATCTGACCTGGAAAGCTTTTTTCAAGTTTGTAATTTTTTGGGACATTTTTTTGTGTTGTCTTAATGTTTGCCGGCAACCTTGTGCATTTTCTGGTTGCCGTACGGTCGCAGCAGCGCATTAAGGACACCACAGGAGCATAAGATGAGAGAATCCAATACTGAACTCATTAAACTCAGTGTGATACTTGCACATGATATAGACTATCCCTGGAGTCCATGGAAACTAGCAATCGTTCAGAGGTTACTACATGAGCTATCCTAGGGCTCTGATGAGGTCATATTATCAGATCCCAATTTACTGGTATTGAAATTGTTGTTATATTTTAAATCAATAAGTGCTATTGTAACAACCAATAGAAATTATTGTTATATTTCAGATCAAGAAGTGGTATTGTTACACCCAATAGAAATTATTTATTAAGTTTATACGACCATGTTAAGGAACTGGCTTTTCTTGTTGCACAAAGTGAAACTAAAGCACAAGGTAAAGTATGTCTTGTTTGAGAAAATAACCGACAATAAATCGTTTGATGTCCAGCAAATTCATTTACGGTACTAAGATGTTTAATCTTTATTTTATGATTTGGGATAATGTTAAAAATTGTGATACAAAATGTAAAAAATTGAGTGGCTGGCAAAATTGCTTTGTTCGATTTGTTATGGTTCGATTTTTTCATCCATATTATTATAAACACCAATATGATTATATGAAATTGTTATTTCAGAATCAATAGTATTACCCAAGAACTATTTCCGAATGTTACAGGAAGGGCCAATACTAATATTAGGTCGACTCATGTTCAATAAAAAACTACAACCTGCCAAGTAAGTTTATAGCAATATATCATTTTATCTATGTTGACTCATTTTGTCTTAAATATTGGATTTAAGAAACACAACTTTTCACCGTACAGTAACAGCATCAATGATGATTTAAATTGACCAAGAAGTCGTGTTTGCAATGTCAAAGACTCTGGATGATATTGAGTTAAAGATTTAGCTCCTTTAAGATTGTATGTTCCTTAAAATGGATTGTAACTTTAAAAAATGCCAATAATAAGGCTTGTTCTTTAGACTAGTTAGTTAACACTATCATACAGTTTTTTGTGGCAATTAAGTTTAGTTGATTGGTATAGTTTTTATTTATTTTTTTTTTTCAGATTGGAGAAGGTGGCAGCAAAATTGAGCTTAAATTTAACTCACATTATTGTACATAGTTGTTGTCCGAGAATTCCTAGTAAACAGGTGCTACCTATATTAGCAGATAAAAAACACCCAGGTATGTCTATACTGTATAAACAGTAAACAAAAAATAACAAATATTAGTCTCCAAATGACCAAAGTATTGTGTTGATGTTAAGCTGTGAAAAGGAACATGAAAACCTGGATAAAAGCCACAATCCTATGTTTTGCCCAGTATATTCTATATTTGATGTATATCAACAGGTTATAAACAGCATATTTTGTATTTGATGTATATCAACAGTATATTTTGTATTTGATGTATATCAACAGAGTATAAACACTATAATCTGATTTGATGTATATCAACAGGGTATAAACAGTATATTTGATGTATATGAACAGGGTATTAACAGTATAATTTGTATTTGATGTATATCAACAGGGTATAAGCAGTATATTTTGTATTTTATGTATATTAGCAGGGTATAAAAAGTATATTTTATGTATATTAACCAGGGCTAGAAATTTGTCATTTTTTGCGAGAATCTAAGAGGATTCTCATATATGGAATCTGCGCGAATCCTCCGACTCTTAATTAATAATACTGTCTAAAAAATAAAATTGTGTTTATTGTGATAATCTAAAACACCAAAATACAACAACAATGATAAAAAAAACCCAAGCAGATGGAGTTTTTGGTAAACACTTAAATTGTGTCAAAAGAATACGTATCCACAAAATGCTGTAGTCAAATAAGCTGACACAGCACCATTGCATTTCTTCATAGCACAATTTGTAATCTTTTGTCCATCACGTAACTAGTCACGTAACTTGCAAAAGTTTTTATTCATTCCTCGATGATAGACAAACCGCACAATGATCACGTGACAACTATAACTGAAATTGCTATAAAATAAACTTCTATACAACTATGATTAGCCTTCAATAATATTTTTAAAATTAAGTCTCTGTCAGCATTTATATAAAATAAAAAATCATAACGGTAAACGCTATTTAGAACTGGTTTATTGACCTAATTCCAACTGGTATGTCACTTGTCATTGGAATTCTACATTCGAGATTCTGTTGGGGAAATATCCACTGTTTCTCTCTCCGTTCTATCAGGGGATTATATTCAATGATGATTTAAATTTACCTAACTGGTCGGTGGATTCATCAATGTATGGTCCAGTTATTATTTTAATATCTACCGGTACCTGGAAGATGCACAATTCGTAAACCATGCCGAGATCGTCTTCATTCACCACGTGGTGTATTTTACTGAACCTAGTATGAATTATTAGCTAGCTTGTTTTGTTATTTTACCGGATTATCAAAATCACCGTTAAATGTGCTAATTACTCTGATAATGATCCACATATGGCCGATTCGCACTAAGGTATGACTGTTGTTGTAGCCGACACTTCTTTATTAACAAGTAATAATTAACGTGTTGTGTCAAAAGTAGATTGATTTATGGTACCAATCGGCTATATTAATCATCAATCGGCTAAGTCCCACAAAATACAGCCGACTAAGAAAACTGACCCTGATTGACATTCAACAGTTGGACTCGACAATTCTCCGACATTTTTTTTTTTTAAGAAAAATTTTACGCGAATCCTTATAGATTCCCAGATTTGGAGATTCGCGTGAATTTCTAGCCCTGTTAACAGGGTATAAACAGTATATTTTGTATTTGATGTATGTCTACGGGGGTATAAACAGTATATTTTGTATATGATGTATATTTACAGGGTATAAAGAGGATAGGACAAAGATTATATATAATGATGGTGAACCTACTAAAATGTTGTCTGGTCTAAATGCTGAAAAACTTATACAAGAAATACTGTCAAATATTATATTCAAAATGAAAGGTTGGTTAAAGGGACATTAGCACTTTCAATAATTAAAATATCATATAATTAATTTATATGATATATCATATCAAAAATAACTAGAATTATAGCAAATGCAAGCATCTGTGAACTCTTTTAAAGCCATGACAAGATGTAATGTGTTTATTTTTACTTGTAAGGAATCTTAAGCTGGCAGTCTAAGTATGCCGGAAGGCCTGGCAAGGAAGAGCGTCAAGTCATTCAGATGGGATGAAAACGTTTTCAGACGGGGTTTCCCCTTGTCAGTGGTGCAGGACGGAGGGCCTGACAAGGACAGCTGTCTAGTCGTTTGGGTGACACGAAAAACCAAGATCCCGTGTATACATTGGCATGCACATAAAAGATACCTTGGCAGATGGAATTCGATATGAGAGTAGGCTATAGTGTCACTGCCCGGGCGAAATTTCCCACATAGCACACTGTATGGCATATGCCTGTCTTCATAGCCCAGTCAGAGCAGAACAGTAGGACGTTAAACCCCATTTCATTTCATTTCATGTCATTTGGGATGAAAAACTGAAGTCATATGTATACAGCATTGAGCATCGTGCATTGTATAGATTCATTGGCCGTGTTTAAGTTTTAACATTTTCTTTCAAATGAAAATAAACACACTTATATGGATATACTACTTAAGAATTTTATTAACATGCTACGTTTCAATACACATACAGGTATCTTTATCAGTTTATTTTTAGTGAAATCTATTTCTATATGTTTTATAAGGATTCTTTCAAATGCATTATCACGAATTATTGACATTATATCTCTTATCAGAAACTGCCAAAAAATGCAATGCCAAAGAAATTTTTGATGTTACGTGTGCCAAATTATTTGTACAAGAACCTGGATATGAAGAATTGTTTTCGACGACCCAAGAGTTGCAATTGGTGGATTTAAACGAACTAAAATCATCAGATGAAAAGACAAGTTTCTTTATAAACCTTCACAATCTCATGACGATTCACGTTCATCTTGATTACATAGAATATCGTTTACACAAACAGGTAATTATAAATCTAAACATTGATATGGTGATATGTTTATCAACAATTTAAGTTATTTCAAGTTTACGTAGTGGGCCTGTTGGATTATTTCAATTTAGGTTATTTAAATTATTGTTTTTTACATTTGTCTTATTATATTTTATATTTTATCAATGCTTGATAATGACTAGAGAAACCTAGTCGAAATGTAATAAGCAGTAATTGTATTTCATAGAATTGTGACCTGTATATCCCAGTTCAATTACTAAATGCCATTGAAACAATTTATCAGACAAGTTTACATAGTATACCTTTTGGATTTTAAATGTTTTCCTAGTTGGTTCCCTGTGATGCTTTTATTAAGATAAATTTGCAGGAACCTCGGGTTTTACATGAAATGTTTTAAGAATTCTAGCCAGGAGTTAAAATTTGTACTAGCTACAATTTGTGATTGGTGTCATGCTCAAGGCAAGGTATACTTTTTCTAGAACACCTGATACAGTTGTCATTTGCTTGATCTGTGTTGATTTATATTGATCTTGATAATCCTAATTTGGTACTTTGTTAATGAAGTTTGGTGTTTTGTTGGCCATTTTGGATTGTCTGTCTGTCCATTGTTGTATGTATCTTGGTATGTTTATTACGAATCTGTTATATATTTAGAAAATGTTAGAGAATGAAGAAAGTCGACCAGTTTCATACAGTGATGAGGAAGTATTTACGATGTCTAGTTTAGATCATCTTGTACACAGACAACAATTCGCTTATAAAGTGGGACAACTGGGTGTTGTTAGGTAAGTCAGAGCTTATTTGATTGCTTTGTATCCAGGAAGTAAATTCCCATTCTTCACTCCGAGAACAATTTACTTCCAGAATAGATCCCTTCCCTTCTAATCCGTTGCACACATGTCACACACAAAACGATTAAATAAACACTTTCAATTTTTTTAAATGGAAGTGGTATAAATACTTCTCAAAATTCTCAAAGTATATGTTAAGTCTTCGACTAAAATCATCGATTTAAGACATAAAATGTCAGTCAACTAGCTTAGTGTCTGTTCTCAAGTGGGGCTAACTGTAGACAGACAGCTTAAGTTTAGTATGTTCCCCTTCTAAATAGATTTGTCCCTGTATATCCAATTTACCCAAACTATTTTAGTCTTAATCTTTCTGTTACATTCAGAAAATGGATTACACTATTTCCTGAATTTTGTCTCCAACTGTTTCCCAAACAATTTCCCTAAATATTTTTCAAACTATTTCTCGAGGTAAACACAACCTAGCAAAGTGCTAGCTGTTGTATGTGCGCGCTGTATCATAAGGTCTGTCATTGAGTCAACTGCCATGGTTTCGATTCCCTGATTGTACGTGACAAGGATTAGGTTCACCTGTCCTACCTCGTGTTTATTTTTTACAGGTCCTCCGGTTTCTTCTCACTGCTAAAGACCCCTATGCACAAGCAAATTATTGAAATAAGATTGAACCATGTGTTAGTCCCAAAATGAACTAGTTTGTGTTGAGTGGATGTTAATAAACCCCATCTCTCTCTCTCTCTCTCTCTCGTTTCCATTCCATTATCATTATCATTTTTTAAATAGAATTTTTCTGTTTTGCAGTTTAAGTGATATACAACACATTATTTATCAACAGAAATGTCAGCCTATTTTCAAAGCCAATGACATCGTCGTTCTGAGATTTGGTAAATATTGTTTATTATTATTGAAGGCACAATATTGTGGACTAAAAGACAAATGTAGACTTTAGATAATGTGGTCTGTCCAAAAAGCATATTGATTTAAAAATTATCAAAATCAACTAATGCTTATAATGTAAGTTGTAGTATCTCAATTGTACATGACCATCTACAGATCTTATGCCGCCATCATTATTGTTATTAAACACCTGATATGTAATAATAATATGATATATTTATTATAGGTATGAGTTGTCATGATCCATGGTGTATATATAGTCCACCAATAGATGATAGATTTATATTTTTACAAATTGATGGATGTGTATCATCACCATTTCTACAGGTTTGTTATACACTAGTACAAACTTTAAAGAGTAAGGAGAGGGTGGGGTTGGGGTGGGGGTGACTGGTGATCGAAGGTAAGGGCTATTGATGGCTTAATATCATCCCAATATCTACAGGTTAGTTATACACTAGTACAAGAGCATGGAGAGAAAGGGGTGGGTGGTGATTAAAGTAATCTGTGGCAGACGTTTGATCGGTCATCCTTTTTAGTTACCAGTATTCATGGATTTAATTCTCTGAACTTTTTTTTTTTTCATATATCACCCCCCTTGGCTGTGCATGATCATAAAATTTAGAGAAATACTCTATTAAATATATACTGATTTTAAAGTTATTATACTTGTAGCAGAATTTTAAAAATTTAAGTATACTTATATGCTTGCAATTGTTTCAAGTAATATTTATTGAAGAATGAAATCGTTTCACATATTAATCAAAGAATAAGATGGTTTACATGAAGAATAAGATGGTTTTATATATAAAGAATTAGATGATTTTATAAATAAAGAATAAGATAATTTTATATATAAAGAATAAGATGTCTTTATATATAAAGAATAAGATGTCTTTATATATAAAGAATAGGATGGTTTTATACAAGAATAAAATGGTTTTATATGATAAAAAAGACATGTTTTAAATTTGTTATTCTAGGTTGTATATTCCGAAACATTAAGTAATCAACTACAGATAACAATGAAAGAATACATCAATCAAACTGTATCTGTTGATGTTGATCAAAATCAGGTAAGTAAAATAGCTAACATTTATCTATTGTCGATATACATATCACACCCTGTTTTAAAGTAACATTTTGATATACAAGAACACATTTTTTTGGTGGGGGGGGTATTTTTATTATGTTTTTACCCATTTTTTTTTATCTTATATAACACCTTGATATGTAAATAACTTAATTAAATCAACCTGTCCATAATATTATATTATAATGTATTGGACATTAAATTTGCATATCAAATCAAGGTGAATTTTAAGAGTCTGTTTTGTGTGGTTTGATGCGAAAAGAAAATTAGTGCTTGGATCAGGGCTTTCACTTCAAAATTTTGATATTGTACAAGTATGAATGGCATCGGTCGTGAACTCAAGTATGTTGAATTGCACAGTATTTAACGTTTAAAAACCGAACTACTTTATGGAATCAACTACAAATCTAACCTTGGGCACCCCAACCATATTTATTTTTGTTATACAAATATCTATACAACTACCGGTAGTATAGATAACATTTTCTGTCACAGAAATAAAACTTCGGTATAGATGATTATTTAAAAAATTTGTCTCTTCAAAGAACTCTCATTATTGAAATTTAGTCTTTCATTTATGAAAATTAGTCTTTCATTTATGAAAATAAAAGATTTGAAGTAGCAGTAGAAAAAAACATCCCGACATAATATATTATATTTTCTCTAGGTAACTGTAAGTCAGTATATATTAATATTTTCTCTAGGTAACAGTAAGTCAGTATATAACGTATTGATATTTAAGTAAGTCAGTATGTAGTGTATTGATATTTCTAGGTAACAGTAAGTCAGTATGTAGTGTATTGATATTTATTTATCTCTAGGTAACAGTAAGTCAGTATATTAATATTTTCACTAGGTAACAGTAAGTCAGTTAAATGTATTAATATTTTCACTAGGTAACAGTAAGCCAGTATCTAATGTATTAATATTTTCACTAGGTAACAGTAAGTCAGTATATAATGTATTGATATTTTTTTTAGGTTACAGTAAGTCAGTATATTTATATTTTCACTAGGTAACAGTAAGTCAGTATGTAGTGTATTAATATTTTTACTAGGTAACAGTAAGTCAGTATATGTATTGTATAAATATTCTAGCTATAGGTAACAGTAAGTCAGTATATAATGTATAAATATATTTTCTAGGTTACAGTAAGTCAGTATATATTGTGGTATAAGGAAAGTCAGTCAGTAGATACGAGTAATAAATCTGAGTATCTGGTATTAAAAGAAGTGATAGATTTTATTTTGAATTATCTGGATGGTACGAAGAGGGACAAGTTACAGGATCTAATTAACATGGATATTAATGAAGATGGCTCCACAGAAAATATTGGTAATATATTATCATATATATAATAGTTCATCAGTCCATTGTATATACAAGTCTATTTCCTCTCATACTCCTCGCAGTGTTTCATGTGATTAGATCTAATCTCCCTCAAGCACTGCTATACTCAGTGCAAATTTCTGTTCCAATTTATGACTGGTCAATAGTCCGATTAACAACCAATGCCTAACTGCATAACAATATCATTCGGGTTTAAACAGAGCTCCAAATTTTGTTTACATAACGTAAGGTCATGATTAACAAAATTTATTACGCACAATTAACCAGTGTATAGCAGAATATTGCAGAAAAACTAATTGCGTGACAAACGAGGCTATCAAAATTGTTTGGAGACAAACAATACTTTCATCGTTTTTAATACCTTAAATTACTGTCCAAAGTTTTAGGGAAGACCCCAGATTAAACAAAGGGCTATCATGTTGCTGTACTTGGGATAGATTTGATAGAACGGAAAGAATAGACACACTCCCTCAAAAGCTCAAGTATCAGAAACCAATCCAGCAATGGCCTGAGAGGGATTTCTTGGGGCATTGCTTCAGGAATATGGTTTCGCCTCATCAGTGGAGCAGGATGAATGGCTTGAAAAACAGGATGATAAATATTGGAGGTGGTGTCCCACCCAATTCCCCCGATTCCCTAATATTTTGATCCAAATAGCCTTGACTTGCTTGCTTTGAAACTTCATTTTGGTTTATAGAGAAATTTATGAAGTAGTATTCATTATACATTGATTTTGATTTTTAATATTACAGACACAGCAGGCAGAAAGGAATTACCATTCACTGTTATAGTTCAGCCATTTAATCAGGAATTCACCATTGTCTTCACTTCATCTTGTTTACCATCTGCGGAGACACCAGTTATACCGCCCAGCTCAAAACCCAAACTCGTGTCACGAATGGAAAGTTCAATAGAAAGTTTATTGGAAAGATCTGGATCTTACATAGAGAATCCATCTTACTTGTTGACTCCGACAACTTTAGATTATATCAAGAGCGATTCGCTTCTAGTTGCCACCATGGTTAGTTTGGTTTGCGCGGACGAATTGGATGAAATCGACCAACATTTCACTGATGATTATTTCCGGCAAGAGAGTTTCCCTAAAAATCGGACAATGTCTGATATTAGTTTGGTTGATATTAGAAGTTACAGGTATCAGAGACTTACGGATGACTTCCCCGTATTACAGCGCCATCTGTTGAATTATATATTACCATTAGCAGGGGCAGATAACCCCGATATATCAAACAGTGGCGATCCTATCCTGAAATTTGTTACCAATGATATTGACGAAAAAGTGAAATTATGCATGTTTAGTTTACACAATAGCGTACAATTCCAAGATGTCGTTAATGAAATGATTCTACGATTCCTGCAAACGGATAATTATTATTCTATTTTAACCATATTAAGGAGCATTCCAGAAATTGTGATGATACAGAAACACGAATGGCAAATACTTCATGACTATGTCATAAGTTGTTTAGCTATGAAATATTGTCAAAGCTCGGATTGTGATTTGAAAGTGATCCGATTATTGCGTTATTTTTATTGTGTTAATACGCAGGTTCGAACTATTTTAAAGGTGTATAATAATTTACCATTAGATATGGCTATAGATTTGTTTGAATTGTGTTTAAGTCAAGATATTAGTTGTGAATTAATTCCTGTCGTCCAAAACCAACTACAGGTGCTAACCGTCTACTCTAAGGTAATAATTGTTTTTTTTAAAATGTGAGACTGTCTCTCAGTGTAATACAACATCATTTATATCATTAATGATTGGATTAGGGTTCTTTTTTGTGTGGAGGGGGGGGGGGAGGGGATGGCTGAATGTTTTGCACGTGCATGCTGTATCTTACGGTCTGTCATTGAGTCAACTGGTGTGGTTTTGATTCCTCGGTTGTACATGACAAGGATTAGGGTCGCCTGTCCAATCTTGTTTGTTTTCTCCGGGTCCTCCCTTTTTATCCCACTGCTAAAGACCCCTATACGCAAGCAAATTAATAAAATATAATTGAATTAATGTTAGTCCCAAAATGACCTAGTTTGTGTGGACGTTAAACCCGATTTCTTTATCTCTCTCTTTTTCGTACTTATAAATAAAAGTAAGTCACTTGAGGGTGATATGTATCGAGCCCTATCTCCAAACTCTTCAGCGGTTCATGGTAATTGTGCAGGTAAGGACAGATGTCACATGCCAGGCATCTGTGGGGTTAAGCTACTGACTTCATCTGAGAAGATTTGTTAATATAAATTGCATCGCCTGTCCACCTCATGGGGGTTTTCCGGGTCCTCTGGTTTCCCCCCACCGCTAAAGATCCCTACGTGCAAGCGAATTATTGAAATAAACCATGTTAGTCCCAAAATGACCTAGTTTGTGGTCGGTGGAAATTAAACCCTATTTCTCTCTCTCTTTAATATAAATTGCAGCTTAACGAGGCTTTAATCTTGATACCTACTTGGATAACTTCACAGTGGTGTAAACCACAGATTTGTTGCTATCAGATTGGCACCGCAGTAGATCATCAAGGATGTGGTCAATTTACCAGTTTTAATCATACATTATGCAAGAGCTAAGTCTGCCTATTGCAGATCTTTCTTTAGGCCTGAAATGTTATCTAAATTATTAATTAGACATTAATTAACTTATCCCGACCATAATCAACTTTCAATGCCATCGCTAGCCTGTGATATTTACTGGATTTGAATACATTTTTTGATGAATGTCAAAATGGATAAATGAGGCTTTGTTTTTTATCTTACCGACTTTAGTAATGATGATCGAGACTAGGCTTAAAATTCATTTGCTAATATCTTGGTTCATATTGGATCAATTTGACTGAAATATTCAGCAAATTGCCTTTACATTATCTATTTTTTAACTATTATAGTGAGAACTGTCAGCTGGTTATCTAATATCCCATAATGTATCTTTAATCTGACTCTTATTGAGGACCAATCTTGATTGAAATGTTTAGATTTTTTTTTAATCAAAGAAACTCTTGTAAGATTTAATCATAAAGAACTGAGTATTAATTTCAACTACTGGAATTCTTTTTATTTTCAGATTATAGACAGTGTGAGAAATCTACAGTTTAAATTATCCATGAGAACGTCGGAATTCTTTATTGTTGAAAACAAAGATATCCTTTACCATTCAGCACTGGAACCATTTACTAATTGGCATTATCTGGTAAAATGTTCACGTGATTCACCTCAGGATGTATTTGCTGTTTTAATGAAAACTGGAATTTATGCAACCGCTAAAGAATGGGCGAGGATAAATAAAGTTCCCCAGAAATTAAAACTGGTAACTTTTAAGTCTTCTAGTTTTTTATTTATTAAAATTATCTTGGACTTCTAAATCTATACTGTAGGCATAGGCCAACAAATCTCAATAATGATATGGGCTATTGTCATTTCACATATTGCATTAATTTCATGTTTTACATTAAAGAAATATTACATTTTACAAGAAGGGGCCTGACAAGGACAGCTGTCTAGTCGTTCGAATGGGACGAAAAACCAAGGTCCTGTGTATACATTGGCATGCACATCAAAGATAAATTGGCAGTTGGAATTTGATATAAGAGTAGGCCATAGTGCCACTGCCTGGGCAAAATTTCCCTCAATGCATACTGTTTGGCGTATGCCCGTCTACATTAGCCCAATCGGAGCAGAAACAGTAAGACGTTAAACCCCATTTCATTTCTTTTGCAAGAAAGTAATCAATGAATATTAGTTTAATTTGAGTAATATTATCAATTGTTATAAAAATTACCAGATGTTAGTCTCAAAATGACTGTAGTATTTAAACAGGGGGTTGGGGGGCCGAATGGTTAACTCGTGACGTTGTATAGGTCTGTCATTGAGTCAAGAGGCATGGTTTTGATTCCCCGCTTGTATGTGACAAGGAGTTGGGTGGCCAGTCCAAGGTCATGGGTTTTCTCCACGTTCACCGGCTTCCTTGCACCACTAAAGACTCATATGCACAAGCGAATTAATGAAATAAAATTGAACCATATGTTAGTCCCAAAATGACCTACTATAGTTTGTGGTGGACATTTAAACCTCATTTCTCACACTCTTTCCATTAAAGTTACAATTTCATATTTTCTAAGAAAGTCAAAACATAATTATTTCTATGTCTTTTGCTTAATAGGTTGTCAACTCAATATTATACGATCATAGGTGTCATTCTCACACTTAAAACTCATTTACACTGGAAATAATAACACAATAACCTCCCTTGTTTTCTATTCTCCACCATGGAGTAGCTAACTTCAAACGTTTGAATTTGTCGATGAAAATGATATTTTTGCCAATTTCTCAACTGGCAATAGTGAATTATAGGATTAATAGGATTATTCTTTAACAAGGTAGAACTTTTTATAGATACTATCTATTTTAAGGCTTTATTTTAATAAATTTTAAAAATATAACTTAAAAATATGAAATTGCAACTTTAATATAAACAATATTTAATATATTTATATACTTATAGGATGTTGAAGAGAGATATCTGGTATCACTTTTATCTTCAGAAACAACAGATGCTGTTAAAGCATTTCAGGTAAAATAAAACTATATTTTGAAAATTAATCACTAATTTAATCTTGTTCAATTGGTAATGATATTAATCCTGATCGGCGATATAAGCTACGAGCGTAGTTCTGTAGAGTGTTCTTTCAAAATGCTTGCTCAGTGGTAAGTCCAGAGTGTAGATACTGGGAACCATGGTAGCTTACATGTAGTTGTAAATCCAGAATGTAGGTACTGGGAATCACCGTGGCTCGGTTGTAAGTCCAGAGTATAGGTACTGGGAATCACAGTGGCTCAATTTTAAGTCCAGAGTGTAGGTACTGGGCAACAAGGTAGCTCAGTAAGTAAGGCGTTGGCTTCAATTTTATCTTTGCCCGAAAAAGTTTTCCAGTGTAGTTAGGGTCTTGCAAGAAACTGCGTCTTCTCATTTGGAAAGGATGGAAAAATCAATGTTCCGTGTACATGCTGGAGGGTGAAGTGCTGATGCCCTGTGCGTAGGGTATCCTTGTCTTCATTAGCCTGGTTGGTGCATTTCAAACTGATAGAATATTACAGTTGAGTGTCTTCGAATCGAGCTCTGTAAGTTCTTATAACAGATATGGTGTTATGGTGTGAGTAAAATATTACACACTTTCAAATAATATAGAGAAGATATTGTAATAGAGTGAGTAAAATATTACACACTCTCAAATAATATAGAGGAGATATTGTAATAGAGTGAGTAAAATATTACACACTCTCAAATAATATAGAGGAGATATTGTAATAGAGTGAGTAAAATATTACACACTCTCAAATAATATAGAGGAGATATTGTAATAGAGTGAGTAAAATATTACACACTCTCGAATAATATAGAGGAGATATTTTAATAGAGTGAGTAGAAACCTTGTAATATATCACAAGACAGTTTTCAGCTCTTTCAACGATCAGGTACCAGAAGTATAATTGATTTGTTTGATTTCAGACTTTAGAAGATTTAAAGAAAGAGAATGTATCAACATGTCTAACGATGTGTGAAAACTTGTTACAGAAATTACCTGATCATAGACATATATTATTTCTAACTAGTTATATGTTAAATCAACTTAGTTCTGTTTTACAAGATAATAAACAGGATGTACAGTTACGTCATATTGGTGCAAAGGTTAGTATGGTGCTACATAACTGACGTTATTTGGCCAAGTTTGATTGTGGGCTCAAAGAGTTATTTTCACACCAATCTGATTAAAATACAGATTGATATTTCGTTTCGTTTTTTTTACACTTTCGATGGCCTACACTACATGAAGATCTGACTGCTTGTAGCGATAGATTGCGTCAGAGGTCATATGAGTGGCTTTTGACCCTATGATGTCAGACATTTGATTAACCAATCAGCATTGATGTTACTAGTGGATTACCCACAGTTCCGTGCAAAACTTGCCGTCACAGACCGTTTCATTGGCTAATCCCCAACACCATTCAGAACACGTCAATGATAACATCTTTTCCAGACAAGTAAAACAAATTTTTGAACTATTAAAATGAAACGAAATAGGATCTGTGTTTTAATCAGATTGTTTTCACACATAGTTTTTGTCCTAAAAAGATTAAGAGTGGTGTTAGCCATATATTGAGTCCATATACTTCTACTGAGTGAGGGGATCACAGTGGCTAAGTGGGTAAGGCGCTGGCTCGCTAGCCTGGAGGTCGGGTGTTCGATCCCTGCAATGGCCGAGAAAGTTCATCCAGATTTTCCGGCGTGGTTCTCCCTTGTCAGTGATGACAGAGGTGCTGACAAGGACAGCTGTCTAGTCGTTCGGATTGGACGAAAAAAACGAGGTCCAGTGTACACATTGGCGTGCACGTAAATGATCCCTTGACAGTTGGAATTCGATATAAGAGTAGGCCGTAGTGCCGCTGTCCGGGCAAAATTCCCCTCATAGCACACTGTATGGCGTATGCCCGTCTTCATTAGCCCAGTTCGGAGCAAAACAGTAGGACGTTAAACCCCATTTCATTTCATTTCATTTCTACTGAGTGAGACAAAGCAAATTCCTGCCTACAACGGTATGTTTTTACATCACACACCACACCATTAATTTATGTCTTTAAATGACACAAAGATTGTCTTGAAATGAAAGAAGTGTTCTTTTGATAAACCAAAAAGCTGGGACATTTTTTTTCTATAAAAAAAAACAACTGCTAAAAAGATAAATGAAAAGTTTACTGAAAAGTTTACTAAAAAGATTACTAAACTGATTACTACAAAGCAGAATATTCACAATGTAAATATAAATCTAGATGTAACATTTGTAATTTGTTTCATTTAAGCTATGTTTGTCAATTTCAGGCACTACAGTGTTTGCCTAGTTCTCTAAGGGGAGATTACTCTAACCTTATTACTTCTCCTCATCTGATATTAGAACAGTTACTAATGAATATGAAGGTAATGTTGAAATGATTCTTTTTTTTTCTTGATTAAATACTTTTTCTGATATTTAAAATCTTTTATTTTTTACCCAAGATGGCTTATAAAACAATATTATGTCATTGATTTCTCTGTGATTTTGATATAAAAAATGAATGAACCAGATATATGATGACTAATTTCTGAAACCCATTGATAGGTACTTTTCTGGACAGTTTACCCGTAGTTACAATAGTCTTTATTTTCTTCATTTTTGTTTTTTGTACATTTTCTTCCTATGCCTTATATATAAGCAAAAAATATATGTACCAACTCGGAAGTGGTGGTACCACTGTCACTACTGCAGGAAATGTGTTTAATCTTATAGAAATATTAAACTTATTACTATAATCATTTCAGGCTGATTTAGCAGGTCAAGTATTTAGTGAAATAAAAGAAGATTTTGCTGCGTTGAAGGACGAGAAGTTGAGATTAAGTACAGATCAGTTCAACCAGATGTTGACTAAATATGCTAAATTAGGTGTTGAAGTTACAGTTGTGCAATATTATCCAGGTAAATACACAGGGTATTATCCAGGTAAATACACAGGGTATTATCCAGGTAAATACACAGGGTATTATCCATGTAATTACACAGGGTATTATCCATGTAATTACACAGGGTTTTATCCCGGTAAATACACAGGGTTTTGTCCAGGTTAATACACAGGGTATTATCCAGGTAAATACACAGTCATGTCAACGGAAATTATAAAGAATAAAAAAAAATGACTTTACTGAAAACAATCATTTCAAAACATCTCCACTTTACGAAATTGTTAGTATGGAAAAACCTAAGGTCACAACCTTATAATACCGCTGTTCGGGCAAAAATTCTCCCATGGCCCAGTAAGTGTTGAAAAGTAGGACCATAAACCTCATTTCATTTACAAGCTAAAATGCAGGCATGATATTAATCACTCAGTTGCAAGTAACAGGGAGTTGCCTATCTAAATATCGGTGCCATTAAGCCTTATAGTTACACATGCGTAAGTTCAACAGATATTGAAGTAAAATGTTACCTGTGATTTGTGGAAAGCTTTTCTTAAGCTTACTTTCATAGATGGGTAAAGAAGAACGGTCTGTCTTCATTAGCCCAGTCGGAGCGAACAGTAGGATGTTAAACCCCATTTCTTTTCATTTCATTTCAAAAAAGACTGGTGTGTAAGATTTAAACAGAGAGCAGATTTTCAAGTTGTGACCGAGACTATATAAAATTTTAATCCAGCCTTTGTTTCCTTATTTGAATTTTATGATTAAATAACTCTTTTGACTATCATGAATTTATTATCTAGATCATGAAAGCTTTATTAATTATTGTGAATTTATAAATGTAGCAAAAAGTGAGAGAAGTTTTAACTAAAGTTAATTTTATTATGTAACAGAGCATGAGAGAAGTTTAAACTATAGTTAATTTTATATATCTAGCAGAATGTGAGAGAAGTTTAAACTATAGTTAATATATATCTAGCAGAATGTGAGAGAAGTTTAAACTATAGTTAATTTTATTATGTAACAGAGCATGAGAGAAGTTTAAACTATAGTTAATTTTATATATCTAGCAGAATATGAGAGAAGTTTAAACTATAGTTAATTTTATTATGTAACAGAGCATGAGAGAAGTTTAAACTATAGTTAATTTTATATATCTAGCAGAATGTGAGAGAAGTTTAAACTATAGTTAATTTTATATATCTAGCAGAATGTGAGAGAAGTTTAAACTATAGTTAATTTTATTATGTAACAGAGCATGAGAGAAGTTTAAACTATAGTTAATTTTATATATCTAGCAGAATGTGAGAGAAGTTTTAACTATAGTTAATTTTATTATGTAACAGATCATGAGAGAAGTTTAAACTATAGTTAATTTTATATATCTAGCAGAATGTGAGAGAAGTTTAAACTATAGTTAATTTTATATATCTAGCAGAATGTGAGAGAAGTTTAAACTATAGTTAATTTTATATATCTAGCAGAATGTGAGAGAAGTTTAAACTATAGTTAATTTTATATATCTAGCAGAATGTGAGTAAAGTTTTAACTATATTTTATTATGTAGCTGATCGTGAAAGAAGTTTTAGTACCGAATCAGGAGAATTAAAAAGAGAGGAATCTGATTTACAGAAATCTTTCATGGAGTCTGTGAGATTGCGACGTAGAGGTATCGAGTTATCAGGTAAATATTTAACGCTTTCCTTATGTGAGATCCAGGGATGTTAAACCCTCTTTCATTTCTTTTCATTTCATTTTGTTACCATATATTGAGGGGGATTTGGATGATCTAGTGGTTTAACATGTGTTTTTTTCCGGGTTCTTTGGTTTCCCGCCACTGCTAAAGACCCCTATGTGCAAGCGAATTATTGAAATAATAAAATGGAACTATATATTAGTCCTGAAATGAACTAGTCTGTGTCAAGTGGACATTAAACCCCATTTCTCTCTCTCTAATCTCTCACCATATACTGAGCTGTGCAAGCGAATTATTGAAATAATAAAATGGAACTATATATTAGTCCTGAAATGAACTAGTCTGTGTCAAGTGGACATTAAACCCCATTTCTCTCTCTCTAATCTCTCACCATATACTGAGCTGGTTGAGTAGAATGTAATTACCATTTCTCACTTTCAAAAATAGTTTCACCACGAGGACAGAGTGTATCATCACCATCAGCTAGCCCTAGGAGACGTTCATCTTTATATTTAAAACCAACACCAGAGGGAGCTAATAGTAGCAGTAGTTTAAACAGTAACCAAGGTAAATTTATCATACCAACTCTACCACCACCACCAGAGAAATGGGTAAAAGATGAATCAACTTCTGTCTGTATGGTTTGTAATGTAGAAAGATTCAGTATGGTGAGTACTTTCTTATTGTACCCAACCTTTGGAGAAAGGGGGGGTTGGATGGCCGAATGGTTAGCACGTGCGCGTTGTTTCATAAGGTCTGTCATTGAGTCAACTGGCGTGGTTTCGAATCCCCGGTTGTACGTGACAAGAAGTAGGATTGCTGTCCAACCTCGTACATTTTCTCCGGGTCCTCCAGTTTCCTCCCACTGCTAAAGACCCCTACACGCAAGCTAATTATTAAAATAAAATTAAACCATATGTTAGTCCCAAAATGACCTAGTTTGTGTCGAGTGGACGTTAAACCCCATTTCTCTCTCTCTCTCTTTCTCTCTCCTTTTGAGAAAGCAAGAGACATTTATGTTGGACCCGTCCATCTGTCACACTTTTTATACGCCCACATTTTCATGTGGACGTATTATGCCGTCGCCCCTGTCCGTCCGTTCGTCTGGACGTCCGTCCGTCCACAATTTGTTTGTGGACACTCTACAGGTCACAATTCTTATCCGATTTTAACGAAACTTGAAATATAGGTGTATCTCCAAAAGATCTCGGCTGCTTTTGATATTGGCATGTATCGGATTGAAACTTCATGGATTATGGCCCCTGTTTGTACGAAAAATTACATTTTTGGCTTGTGGACACAATTTTTATCCGATTTTGTTGAATCTTGAAATATAAGTTTATAACCCAAAGATCTCGGTTCCTTTCTATATTCGCGTATATTGGACCGTAACTTCCTGAATTATGGCCCCTGATTGTACGAAAAATCGCGTTTTTAGATTGTGGACCCTATAGAGGTCATAATTTTTTATCCGATTTAAAAAAACGTATTATTATATCACCGTTACACCATAAGGATGACTGAGTTCGAATTTCGTGAAAATCGGCCTAAAATTGACAGACAAAATGGCCGCCATTCGTTCTCAAGTAGCATAAAAATATGGTATATCAGGGTTATTGACCCTATAGAGGTCACAATTTTTATCCGATTTTGTTGAAACTTGAAATGTAAGTTTATAACCCAAAGATCTCGGTTCCTGTCGATATTCGCGCATATCAGACCGTAACTTCCTGAATTATGGCCCGTGATTGTACGAAAAATCGCGTTTTTAGCTTGTGGACCCTATAGAGGTCATAATTTTTATCCGATTTAAAAAAACGTATTGTTATATCACCGTTACACCCTAAGGACGACTGAGTTTGAATTTCGTGAAAATTGGCCCAAAATTGACAGACAAAATGTCTGCCCTTCGTTCTCAAATAGCGTAAAAATTGGGTATTTCAAGGTTGTGGACCCTATATAGGTCACAATTTTTATCCGATTTTGTTGAAACTTGAAATGTAAGTTTATAACCCAAAGATTTCAGTTCCTTTCGATATTTGCGCATATCGAACTGTAATTTCCTGAATTATGGCCCTTGATTGTAGGAAAAATCACTTTCTTTTTAGCTTGTTCTCTATCCATCTCTCGAAAATGTGGGCGTATTGTGCCTGGCAGCCGCTGGTTAGAACTATGTTTCTAATTCAGGTAGGATGTTCAAACTTGGTGTAGTATTCGTTATAGGAATATCTTGACGAAGTTTTGATTAGTGTTTTCCACTGAGACTAAGCTGAGAACCAAATTTGATTAGTTTATGATTTGCAACATGCCAACGTTGATTCTAAGGCAATTATTGATACCTTGACTAAGATCAATAATGCGAATTTTCAGCCCAAGCTAAGCAGAGTGATAATACTGATATACAATTTGATTGCTTGATGTTTTAAATATATTGTCACCAAAAATGTCATTCGTCTGTCGATTCTTCCATTATTTCTTGTGAACACTCTCCTTGCCTTTTAGGATTTTTTTCAAATCGCTTGAAAAATTCATTGGAACATAGTGAATAACCCTGGTGTTCATGACAAAATTTTTAAAAACTTATTGAGATTGTACAAGGAAAAACCCGATTAAAATTCCAATATTTCCATTCACATTATATTTTTTGAAAACCTGCCTTGTTGTATTTATTGGTGATGATTATAGAGCTTACACCGACAACTTTACTTCTGGTGGGCATGTTCGAGGGTTGGAGTAGGCTCATCAATGTTTAATAATAAAATGTGATTTTATATTTTAGTTTAATAGAAGACATCATTGTAGACGATGTGGTCGTGTTGTCTGTTCATCTTGTTCTACAAAACGATCTGAAATACAGGGAGTGTCTGCTCGGGTCTGTGATGACTGTTATCAACAAATATTTGGACAAGCGTAAGTTTCACTTGTTTTGGTCAGTTGTTTATGAAAAAGAAGCCATTATTGTAGATCTGAATAAAATCATTCCATGATTAAAACCGCTGATCGTCATTTGTATTTTGCAGCCAATGTCTACTTTTTCACGGCTTAATTCACTCTATTTAACATTTAAACATACATTATGCAAGAGCTAAATTTGCCTTTTGTAGGTCTTTCTTTAGGCCTGAAATGTTATATAATTATTAATTAGACATTAATGAACTTATCCAGATCATGATCAACTCTCAATGTCATCGCTAGCCTGCAATATTTACTGGATTAAGATCCGATTTGCTGTTCAACTTTCATTCATGATTAACTCATGAAATGGATAATCGAGACTATGTTTTTTTATTGTACCGACTTTAGTAATGATGATCGAGGCTAGGACGAAATCCAATCACTAAATTCTCAGTTCAGAGTGGATCAATTTGACTGAAATTTTCAGCAAATTCCCATTACATTATGTAGTTTTGAACTATTATAGTTGAGAACTGCCAGTTCTTTATCTAATCTTCTATAATATATCTTTAAATAAGAAATCAAAACCAAAATATCAATGAGAGATAATCTCTCATCCTGGATTAAATTGGATTAAGGGGAAGACCATCATAAGATTTTACCCTGCACTCTTAAGTGGAGCTGGCACGTTTATATCGTCTGTTAAAGGATGATGAATTTAGCAACCCTACTCCTTGTCACGTACAACCAGGAAATCGAAACCACAACGGTTGACTAAATGACAGACCTTATGATACAACGCGTACATGCTAACCATTCGGCCATCCAACCCCCCTAACAGAAGATAAGTTTGTCCCATGATATACTGTAGTGTGTAGACAGTAGAGACTGATATAATTTTGTTTTATTAATTTTAGTAATGCTACACCTAAAGAACAAGAGTTTTATAGTCCTACACCTGATAGATTATCGGAAGCCAGCAACAGTCCACAACAAGCACCATATTGTTCTAGTTATAACTCAGTTACTTCCCCTGATAAAGATGACGACACATTGAATATAACAGTGCAGGGGGATAGTGAATGGAAACTGAAAACAGATGAAAATTATAATAAATTGGTTCGAGATGAATTTTATTTTGAGCAGGTAAATAAATTTCATAGTTAATTTGAATTTATTATGATTGAAAACTTTACTCGGGAACTAGAATGACCTGGCCTCAAATCCTTTTCTGAATCAAAACCATCAGGGATTTTCAGACCGGTCAGGTTTTGGCGTATTCCTTTTACCTTAGATTAGCAAGATATTTTATCCAAAGATAAGATCAGATTAACCTAACTGTATTTGTTGTGATTTAATGTTAAATTCAAATTTATGGCATGAAGATTGACTGACAGGTAAGTTCTTTAGACAGATCAGGGGGTTGGATGGCGAGTGTGCACTGTATCATAAGGTCTGTGATTGAGTCAACTGGTGTGGTTTCGATTCTCCAGTTGTACATGACAAGGAGTAGGGTCGTCTGTCCAACCTCATAGGTTTTCTCTGGATTCTCCAGTTTCCTCCCACTGTTAAAGAACCCTACTAGCAAGCGAAGTATTGAAATAAAATTGAACCATATGTTAGTCCCAAAATGACCTAGTTTGTGTCGAGTGGACGTTAAACCCCATTTCTCTATCTCTCTCTCTAGACAGATTAGTTACACTGTCTGTCAATGAAATGAAATGGGGTTTAACGTCCTACTGTTTTGCTCCGAACTGGGCTAATGAAGACGGGCATACGCCATACAGTGTGCTATGAGGGAAATTTTGCCCGGACAGTGGCACTACGGCCTACTCTTATATCGAATTCCAACTGTCAAGGGATCTTTTACGTGCACGCCAATGTGTACACGGGACCTCGGTTTTTCGTCTCATCCAAATGACTAGACAGCTGTCCTTGTCAGGCCCTCCAGCCTGCATCAATGACAAGGGGTAACCACGCCAGAAAATCTGGATGAACTTTCTCGGCCAATGCAGAGATCGAACACCCGACCTCCAGTCAGTCTATCAAGACTAGTACATATGACTAAATCGATAGCCCTCATATAAACATACATCATTTAAATATTTATATTACAGGCCCCAAGTGTATCATTGAGTATATCTATATTAAATCACCATAGTAATGGAACAGAATGCGGCCATGTTTTATTAAAGATGTGTGATGATTTATCCAAATTTTTACAACCAATAGCACCAGGTGTTCCCAACCCAGAAGTTGATTACAGTCTCATCATCAGGTAATATAAACTATCGACTTAGTTAATGATTATATGGGAGCCACGGTAACTTGGTGAATATAGTGCAGAATCATTCACCTGGGCGACCTTCAGATGTAGACTATGATTGCAACTAAAGTCTGAACTATCCCGACCATGCTCTATCTTATGGTATGGCTGGTCACGACCACACATTGATCTACAGTATGAAAATCTGTGCAACCGAAGGCTGCCCAGGAGGTCACAGTTTGGGTTGTTGTTTTGTATATTTGTAGTTTGACAAAACAATTATTATTGTTTTCGAATTTTTAGTACAATCAAACGGTTATTGTTTTGTATATTCATAGTATGATAAAATAGTTATTATTGTTTTCGAATTGGTAGTATGATAAAACAGTTATTGTTTTGTATATTTGTAATATGATAGAAAAGTTATTGTTTTTGTATATTTGTAGTATGAATGAAAAGTTATTGATTTGTAACATAATAAAACAGTTATTGTTTTATATATTTTTAATATGATAGAAAAGTTATTGTTTTGTATATTTGTAGTATTATCAAACGGTTATTTTTTTTTTTGTATTTGTAATATGATAAATTTTTTATTTTTTTCTATTTGTAGTACTATAAAACAGTTATTGTTTTGTATATTTGTAGTATGATAAAACAGTTATTGTTTCAAGCTAAGATGAAGTTTTTAAAGTGTGGTGATAATAAGAATATAGGACAATGTGATATGTATCAGACCAGAGTTGATCTATTAAAGATTCTTGTTGAAGCTAATTATAGAAATCTACCAACTATAGAAGAACTAACTAAAGTTGATACGGTCAGGTAAGGGTATTATAATCATTGTCTACTTACACAGCAAATACCGTTGTTAAAAACATAACATCGCCAGGTTGTGAAAGTAGGTTCCCCCAGCAGCTTGTGAAAGTAAGGGGGGATCTCAGTGGCTAAGTG
Source organism: Patella vulgata (assembly GCF_932274485.2). Lineage (NCBI taxonomy): Eukaryota > Metazoa > Mollusca > Gastropoda > Patellidae > Patella > Patella vulgata. The sequence continues at coordinate 13,106,002 of NC_065883.2, forward strand.
GGTAAGACGCTGGCTCGCTAGCCTGAATCTTGGGTGTTTGATCCTTGCATTGGCCGAGAAAGTTCATCCAGATTTTCCGGCGGGGTTCACCCTTGTCAGTGATGCAGGACGGAGGGCCTGACAAGGACAGCTGTCTAGTTGTTTGGATGGGACAAAAAACTGAGGTCCCATGTATACATTGGTGTGCAACAGTATAGGAGCAAAACAGTAGGACATTAAACCCCATTTCATTTTATTTTCTATATTACCTATTGCTTGTTTTTGTAGGAGATTACGAGATAAACTGATAAGTGATGAGAGATTAAGTTTAGCTATGGAAGTATCAACTAAATGTGGTTTAGATTCTAGTGGTGTATGGGCAGCATGGGGTATGGCTTTATTACATTGTGGTAATTATACTGGTGCTAGAGAAAAATTCACTCATTGTTTAAAGGTACGTTTACATCTTTTTGATATACTATAAAAAGGGTGAATTGGGTGTTCGGTGCAAAGATACATGGACAACTCAGCAGATAAAGATAATACAAGAAAAACAATAACCGTAATAAAGCCATGTATGTGCCCTGAAATGTGCTAACAGGTAAATTTTCTTGGGTATCAACACTGCAGTGGGGAGTGGGATGGCCTAGTGGTGTCGCGCTTTGATCTCTAGCTGGCTTACTTGCAGGGTTTCGATTCCTGGTGTGAGTGTATGTGGCCTTCTCAATCTCGTGGGTTTACTCCGGGTACTCCAGTTTCCTCCTATATGAAAGACCCCTACCTGTGCGCTAGACACTAAGAACACTACGTTCTATTCTTACTAAAATTTCTAGTTGTCAGGGGATCTTTAATAGGTTACCATTGACAATGTGGGACATCCAGGGTTTTTTCTTACCCATCACACTTTTGTATGCCAGACACTCTGTCCTGTATCAATGACAATGGGAAATAAATAAATCTAAAGGAACTGTCTTGGCCAACACTGGGATTGAATCAGGGACCAGTACCTTAGTGACAGAATACCAGGGGTTTCCATAAATTGAAATCAAGGTAAACTCGATTCTGTTACTGATCCTAATAAAGTATATATCCACATCTGTTGAGTTACGGGGGGTTGGATGGCTGAATGGTTAGCGTGTGCATGCTGTATCATAAAGTCTGTCATTGAGTCAACTGGCGTGGTTTTGATTCCCTAGTTGTACGTGACAAGGAGTAGGTCGTCTGTCCAACCTCGTGGGTTTTCTCCGGGTCCTCCGGTTTCCTCCCACTGCTAAAGACCCCTACACACAAACGAATTATTGAAATAAAATTAAACCATATGTTAGTCCCGAAATGACCTAGTTTGTGTCGAGTGGATGTTAAACCCTGTTTCTCTCTCTCTCCGTTGATTTAGAGTGTATATTCATTCCAATGTAAATTTGTTTATTTTAGGCACCAAAAGATAAGAACCAGACAGCTGTATCATCACGTCTGTTGTTAGAAGTTGTTGATCATTTAGAAACTCTTCCTGCTACTGGGGCCACAGAGGTAAACATTTAATCTCTTTCTCACATAACAATACTATGACATATTTTAGATGCCTGGTGCTTTACTCAATGAGCCACAAATGTTGTGCAATGTAATAATGAGGTAAAAATGTGGTGTAATGTAATAATGAGGTAAAAAATGTGGTGCAATGTAATATTAAGGTAAAAATGTGGTGTAATGTAATAATGAGGTAAACATGTGGTGTAATGTAATAATGAGGTGTGATGTAATAATGAGGCAAAAAATGTTGTGTAATGTAATAATGAGGTAAAAAAAAATGTGGTGTAATGCAGTAATGAGGTAAAAAATGTGGTGTAATGTAGTAATGAGGTAAAAATGTGGTGTAATGCAATAATGAGGTAAAAATGTGGTGTAATGTAATAATTAGGTAAAATGTAGTGTAATATAATAATGAGGTAAAAATGTGTAATGCAATAATGAAGTAAAAATGTGGCATGCAATAATGAGGTAAACATGTGGTGTAATATAATAATATATAATAATGTTAGGTAAAGTAATAATGAATTTATAGAGCACAATATTTTAAAATCACAACATTCAAATTGTGCTTAGTGGCACTATGATATTAAAATGGGTCTGTCTGTCTGTCTGTCTGTCAATCACACTTTATGGGACACAAGAACTCTCTTTCTGATTAAGCTAGAATGTTCAAACTTGGTGTAGGTGTTTATTAGGTCAATGCCTTGATGGAGTTCGAAGATGAGCATTTTCTGCTTAGGGTGAGCAGAGATAAGCAATTTGATTGGTTGATGCTTTGGGACACGATAACTTGAGTTCTAATTGAGTGAGAGTGATGAAACTTGGTGTATATTTTCATTACATCAATACCTTGACTAAGTTCAATAATGAGCATTTTCAGCTCAGGATAAGCAGAGCGATAAGCAATTTGATTGGTCGAGACTTTGGAACATAACAACTCTTCTTTTAATTGAGGTAGAGTGGTTAAATTTGATGTAGATGTTCATTAGGCAAATGATTAACATTTCAAGCTGAAGCTAAGCAGAGCTAATCAATTTCATTGGTCGATGCTTTGGGACAAGATAATCTTGATTCTATCTGGTAGAGAGGGATGAAACTTAGTGAACAGTTTGATTGCTCGATACTTTTGAAAAAAATAAATGTGCGATTAATTAATATGTGTCATCTATTTATTTTGAGATTTCGGCGGGGGACATCAGCCTCACTGTTGGCTTGTATATAACATAGATAGGAAAACTGAAGCCATCAAATGTATAATTTATTATATACAAATTAATAATACATTTTGAGTTATACACATCTTGGGCGGGAGTTCGATGATGTATAATAAAAAATAAATTGATATTTTGTTTTACAGATTCAGATGTTACTATCTAGTCCAGCTTCTATTAAAAGTCTTATTAAGATGCCAGCATCCGTAAGTTCTATAAAATATTTTCTTTATGATTATGTGTGGCAACCAACCAATTATAATAAAATATGATTCGTGAACAGACATTGTTGTATATTAGTTTAAAAGTGTCTGTATTTGCACATTTATTTGTTTTAAAAGTGTATGGTATTCGAAACATTTAAGATCCATGTAGTAGTATAGGGGTTAATGTCAGCTCCCACCTGGGGTCATATTGCAGACTATGATGAATTAAAATCCCTTCCAAACTACAATTTTGTGAAAGTTAAATCCCTAAAATAAATATCAGTGCAAAAATGTTTCAATCCCGTTCAATATTAAAATCTGTCAACAGTAGACAGTTCAAATCGTTTAAGCGGCATTTAGTAACTGGATGAGACTAACACATAACACAATTATATGGAATACAAGTTACTTAAAGGGTTTATTTCAGCGACGTTTCGACAAAGGTTCTCCTGTATTTATCAAGCAAAGATGGGAGAACCCTCATTGAAACGTAGCTGAAAAAAAACCTTTAAGTAACTTGTATTCCATATAATTGTGTCATGTGTTAATTGACAGTCCAATCGGTGTATGGCCAAAATAAACCATTGCCACCTATAAACCTATTCTCGGTATCCCCAGTGGTATCGTTCCGTTCTACTCCACTAACCCCTGGGTCCATCTACAGGGGTTGTCACAAATTCAAATTATCTGCCCTTAATTGTAGCTTGATTCTACGAACCAATCAAAAAACAGTTTACATACCAGTCTTAACGTCATTGTTTACGTTCACTACAATAATTTTAGTTGAAGTAAAATGCGTGATAGGTATTTCACTTTGCCTACTCGATTGGTCGATAAAAATAGCAGAAGTATCAATAAAAAAAGGGTGGATAATTTGACTATATGTCTCCCCTGTGGATGGACCCAGAGGTTAATGGAGTAGAACGGAACTATACCACTGGGCATACAGAGAATGTTATAATCCTTGGTCGATAAAAATAACAGAAATATAAATAAAAAAACGGAGGATAATTTGATTATATGTCTCCCCTGTGGATGAACCAAGAGGTTAATGGAGTAGAACGGCACTATACCACTGGAGATACAGAGAATGTTATAATCCTTGCTAAAAATCTTTTGATGCCCTTTTTTTATTAAATCTGATTGATTTCAATCTACCTTTGATTTTTGATTTTGTTTCCTTAATTATTTGTTTGTTTTTGTGTATCAGGTATCCGTGGAAGAGTCTAGTATGGAGACAATACAGTTCCAGGAATGTATTTATTACCTCAAGACTTACGGTACATATCTGGAATTATTACATCTTCTTAGACGTAATGGTTACTGGATGAAAGCTGCTGAATATATTATTCAACATGTAAATATTTATAATATGGCTGCCCCCCTAGGGCCTGTTTCACGAAATTTTAACTAAAGATAAAATTCAAATTTTGATTGGCCAAGAACTAAAATCAATCTAATATTGTCCAATCAAAATTTGGATTTTATCTTATTTAAAATTTGGTGAAACAGGCCTCTGGATTTATTCACTTGATTTGATATTTGTTGTTTATTTCTTTCAATGTCTGTGTAGTTTTTCTTGAATGCAGGTTTGTCTTATCGGCTTTGTTTGTGTGTAATGCAGTTTTCCTGCATTTAATATTAGAATAGAACAATGTTATGGTTATTTATTGGTTAACATGGAGGGGAGTTGGATGGCCGAATGGTTATCACGTGCGCGCTGTATCATAAAGCCTGTCATTGAGTCAACTGGCATGGTTTCGAATCCCCGGTTGTACGTGAGAAGGAGTAGGGTCGCCTGTCCAACCTCGTGGGTTTTCTGAGGGTCCTCAGGTTTCCTCCCACAGCTATCGACCTCTACGCGCAAGTGAATTATTGAAATAAAATTAAACCATATGTTTGTCCCGAAATGACCTAGTTTGTGTCGAGTGGATGTTAAACCCCATTTCTCTGTCTGTCTGGTTAACATGAAATATTTTGTCTGATTAACTCACTTTGTCTTTAATCCTGATGATATTGATATTGAGACAAAGCCACACAAGATTATTAAAGTGTTTATAACAATGGTCTGGAAACCTCAGAAGGAAGAAAATATTTATCTTGTGTTTGAACACTAATCACAAAATACTGCTACTATGATTCTATAACTTATGCTCCCATCTTCTTTAACTTTGCTGGAGCCATGGTGGCTAAGTGAGTAAGACGCTGGCTCGCTAGTCTGGAGGTCGTGGGTTTGCTCCCGGTGTTGGCCGAGAAAGTGCATCAGGATTTTCTTTCATGGTTTCCCTTTGTCATTGGTGCAGGACGGAGAGCCTGACAAGGACAGTTGTCTAGTCATTCGGATGGGACGAAAAACAAGGTCCCGTGTACACATTGGCATGCACGTAAAAGATCCCTTGGCAGTTGGAATTCGATATAAGAGTAGGCCGTAGCGCCACTGTCGAGGCAAAATTTCCCTCATAGCACACTGTATAGCGTATGCCCGTCTTCATTAGCCCAGTCAGAGCAGAATAGTAGAACGTTAAACCCCATTTTATTTCTTTGGCTTTGCAAACACAAAGGGCATAATTAAGTTCCTCAGGGGTGACACTCACAAGTGGAAACCTTATGTTAATAAATATATTACTGATGTTTATAATGATGTTTTATTTTATAGAAATGTATAAGTGAAGTATTTATAGAAGGATTATTAGTGCCAGCGTTAAATTCTGGTGATTTAGCTAAATTATTGGATCAGATGGTGATGTTAGATAAATCTCTAGAGAAGTGGAATAATTATCTAACAGCGACGTGTCGTTATTTACTTAAACAAAGATTACATCATGCTCTATATCAGATACAGATCTTTATGAAGGTAAATTATTTTATTTTATGACAGACAACTCTTCCAAAACTTACTGACATTACTGAAATGTTCACTGATTTACAAAATCCCAAGTTTCACCATTTTACAGTAACATATGTCGGTATAGAGAGAGAGAAATGGGGTTTAACGTCCACTCGACACAAACTAGGTCATTTTGGGACTAACATATGGTTTAATTTTAGTTTAATAATTAGCTTGCGTGTAGGGGTCTTTAGCAGTGGGAGGAAACTGGAGGACCCGGAGAAAACGTACGAGGTTGGACAGCAATCCTACTTCTTGTCACGTACAACCGGGGATTCGAAATCACAACAGTTGACTCAATGACAGGCCTTATGATCCAGCGTGCACGTGCTAACCATTTGGCCATCCAACCCCCCATATGCTGGTATACAAAGTGATATCACATGAATGCTGAAAAGAAAGACGAATAATTATTAAACCCTTTTCCACTGTAACTCAGGTATTATTTAATCTTGTGTATCTAGCACTAATTTCTGTGCGAAGGATGAACCTTTGCTTTGGTTAAGCTTACAATGTTCATCATTGAACCCTGTAAAAAGAGTCGACTAATCACACTGTAACCTGGGTATCATTTAATCTTGTGTATCTAGCACTAATTTCTTTCAAATTCGTTTAATATCAAATCTTTGTTTAAAAATTCATAAAATTATTTAAAATCACCCCAAATCATCTAATTTGTACTTGTGTCCAATTTAAAGCTGACTGATTAATTTTGTTAAAAAGTGTCCAATTTACAAGTATTTAATTTCCTGACCACTGTTAAAAAATTAATCGTTATGCAATAATCAATTTTGTCGTTTATTTTTTTTAACAATGATCGAGAAATTAAACACTTGTAAATTGGACACTCATTATCAAAATTAAATGGTCAGCTTTAAACTGGACACAAGTACAAATTAGATGATTTTTGGTGATTTTAAACGATTTTTAAACAAAGATTTGATATTAAACGAATGTTCAAGAAATTAGTGCTAGATACACAATGATACCTGGGTTACAGTACAATGACATTCATTTTTATACGCCCACATTTTCATGTGGACGTATTATGCCATCGCCCCTGTCCGTCCGGACGTCCATCCACAATTGTCTGTGGACTCTCTACAGGTCACAATTCTTATCTGATTTTGACGAAACTTGAAATATAGGTTTATCCCCAAAAGATCTCGACTGCTTTCGATATTGGAATGTATCGGATTGAAACTTCATGGATTATGGCCCCTGATTTTACGAAAAATCACGTTTTTACCTTGTGGACCCTATAGAGGTCACAATTTTTATCCGATTTTGTTGAAACTTGAAATGTAAGTTTATAACCCAAAGATCTCGGTTCCTTTCGATATTTGCGCATATCGGACTGTAACGTCCTGAATTATGGCCCCTGATTGTACGAAAAATCGCGTTTTTAGCTTGTGGACCCTATAGAGGTCATAATTTTTATCCGATTTAAAAAAACGTATTATTATATCACCATTACACCCTAAGGACGGCTGAGTTCGAATTTCGTGAAAATCGGCCCAAAACTGACAGACAAAATGGCTGCCCTTCGTTCTCAAATAGCGTAAAAATATGGTATATCAAGGCTGTGGACCCTATAGAGGTCACAATTTTAATCCGATTTTGTTGAAACTTGAAATGTAAGTTTATGACACAAAGATCTCGGTTCCTTTCGATATTTGCGCATATCGAATTGTAATTTCCTGAATTATGGCCCTTGATTGTAGGAAATATCACTTTCTTTTTAGCTTGTTCTCTATCCATCTCTCGAAAATGTGGGCGTATCCTGCCTTGCAGCCGCTGGTTCTGATTTGTTGTTAGTATCTGTCCATATATATTTGCTCTGTTGCTAGATTTTCTGAATTCGTACATTAGACTTCGTACACTAGTATTTTGACTAGTGACTACCGTTCTGGTTATTTTTCTTCAGAATTATTTAGACACATTGGTGTGCACATAAAAGATCCCTTGGCAGTTGGAATTCGATATAAGAGTAGACTATAGCGCTGCTGCCCAGGCAAAATTTCCCTCGTAGCACACTGTATGGCATATGGCCTTCTTTATTAGCCCAGTCAGAGCAGAACATTAGGACGTTAAACCCCATTTCGTTTCATTTCATTTCAGGATTATTTACGAGCAGCTATGACATGTATTAGCCATTTTTATCAACAAGGTTGTCAGAGTTATCTGGACTTGGCTAAACGTATCCAGTATTTGTTCACAGCTCAACAACATATGAATGCATATCTTGATCCTAGTAAATGGGGAAGTGTTAAACACCCTTTTAATTCTTCCACCAAGAAAGGTGTTGATTGGCGAGGTAGTCCTCCTGAAAACCCTGTCAGATTATCTCTAACAACAGAAGAAGTAAATAAGTAAGTTATTTTTCAGCGTAGATTAAATGTTTGTTATATATACCTTTGTTTTTTTTTCAAGTTGTCTAGGGATTCTGTTTCACAAAGCATTCATATATGGTATGGGAACATACCATATTGTGTGCTATTAGTGGTTGACCTGGCATAGCGAGGGTATAGCCAGGAATGAGAAGTAGCATAACTCCGAAAACGGAAATGGTCTGAGCTACCCCAATACACCAAATTTCCACCTTGGAACACAGCTAGTGTGGCCGCCAACCCTGAACAGACAGACAGACAAACAAACGACAGTCACAAATATTAGTGTCATAATCAATCCTGGCCATCGGCATCTCCACCATCTGGAGATGGCCAGGATTGTTTATAAGTCATATACTCTGTTACTAAACCAACTTATTCATATTAATAAGGAATAGTGGTCTGAAACCTTGTTGTGTTCTTTGTCTTAAATGAGTTACTTCCCTTGATTAATAAAAGGCTCTGATCCTAGATGGAATTCTGGGAATGGAGTAAAATGTAGGATGGCTGATTTTAATTAGCCCTTCTTCTTGTCATGAACAATCATGGCCATCCTGTGGCTATACACCCCAAACCCACATTGATAGTACGCTACACCATACTCTTTTTTCAATTTCCAACTGTCAGGGAATCTTTAACGTGGTGTAAATGGTGTATACGAGGACCTCTGTTTTTCTTGTCATCTGCACGACTAGATGCTTTTCATTACCAGACCCTCCATCTTGCACCACTGAAAAGGGGGAAACCAAACTGTGATCAAACCGGAGATCTTATGGTTATTGGGCCAGAGGTAGCACTAGTCATTCAGTTGATACAAAAACACAGTCCACCTGTGTACACAGCAGTGTACACGTGAAAGAACCCTTGACACTTAAAATTTGATGAAGTGTAAGCAGAAATGCCGTTGTCAGGGGAAAATTTGCTGTCTTAAGCAGTGGACACATTAGCGGAATCAATCGGTGCCGAATTTTATTCGGCCGAATGGGTGGACACACTAGCCAAATGCTTCGACCGATTCAACCTGTCGATTGCATCGCCTTTCTCGTCACATGATTAAACATGGCGGCGTCTATGTCTTCAATCTATCACGTGACTTCTCGATATGAGTGGTGATTGGCTAATGAATTCTATATTGGGCCGAATGCTTTGGCTAAGCGGACACACCAGGCAAATATAATTCGTATGAATATATCAAACCTGTTTGATTCGGGCGAATCATTCTGTCGAATGACAGTGGACTCACTAGGCGAATTTTGATGCCGATTGATTCGGCCGAATCATTCGGCTAGTGTGTCCACCGCTTTAGAATTGGAAATAGAAAAAGATAACGATATTTTAGTCTCAAAATAACCTATCTTAAAACTAGTTGACTGGAATTTGAACCATATTTCTCTATCTTTTTGTTTTAGACATGTACGTACTATAGCATTACAGATTGAGATAACTCAGTATTTAGATCAATGTCTCAAAAAAATGGAGGGAGACGCAGCAACATTAGCTGCCAGTTATGTCGTAGAATCACAGAAATCCAATCTACCAACCTTATTTGGTAATTCGAAAATGAGAACAGAACTTGTTACAATGGTGAGTTATATTTTAACAGAAGATGCTAAATTAATAATCTAGGGATCCCATCCGAACATTGAAAGAAAAAATAAATGTGGGCATTTTTGTAAATATTAAAATTTGCGCTCAATAATGGATCATAATAATATTCCTGAAGCCACGACTGCGAGTTTTCCAACATCTGGATGTTGCTATATTACCTTACAATTCCCGAACTTATAGCTACGTTATCTACATACACATGAACAGTAGCGTCTAAACAGTGGTTGTGACATAGCGACCTCCACGGAAACCTTGACATTGAACAAACCTTGAACTTTGCATCTCAGTTATCACAGGTAGACATTTTACCTTGAAAGCGCTAGACTTTGTATTTGTGACAATCAAAGAATCTGATAGGCTTTCAAGCTGGACTTGTACCCAATCGAAATTAGTGCCATAATATGCAGGGTATTACGTGAAGGCCTTGATAAGATGTACGTAGTTAAAGCAAGATCAAGCCTTCTATTGAAGATGGGATCTGGATTGTTCAAAATCAACACAAAATGACACAGAATGAATTCTATCAGTCATGCTGTGGCTGAATCACACCGTCTTGTTATCACCTGTTTAACATCGAGACCACATACGTTTAATTCAATATTTCAGATTCTTCAGAGTGGTGATACCATTAAATCAGGCTTTGATCTGTCAGTAAGAATTATAAAGGTAAATCTATCCTTACTTTGTAAAACAAGAAAAGGTATATATAGTTTCTAATATTAAGGACAGTGGTGGGTGGCTGATTGGTCTAATTGACGTGGTTTTGATTCCAGGCCTGTATGTGACAAGGAATAGTTTAATCTGTCATTGGGTCAAGTGACCTAATGCATACACTTTAGATCATATGGTCTGTCATTGAGACAAGTAGAGTGGTTTTGATCTCAAGCTTGTATGTGATAAAAAGTGGGGTCGCCTGCCTAACCTTGTGGGTTTTCTCCAATATCCACAAAACCTCTAGGTGCAAGCAAATTATTAAAATAAACTAATGTCCAAAAGAAAGTATACACTGTGCCTTTTGTGCTGCATCAACCAAAGTCGTTTTTCCATGGTATACGGTATTTGGGTAGAATGTCAATTTGTTTCACATTTTTAATTTGCTTAGAAATGTTGAGTTTGGACGCAAGAGACAAATTCAGTAATGCTTTTCAAATGTTTTTAATCTAAACAAAACTTAGTCATACTTTTAGTGTGTATACTTTCTTGTGGACATTAGTATATAATGAACCATATGTTAGTCCCAAAATTGCCCAGTTTATCTTTAAGTTGTGACAGGTTACACATTATATACATGTAGGTTATATTTTATTGAATTATTTGTCTAATTACAGGAATGCCGTCTGTCAACGACCGCCATCTTTACTCAGACAGCTCGTGAGTTGGCTAAACGTCAACATTATGGTAGTATACGTGAATTATTAGATACGTTAAATATATCTGGTATAAATTTAACAGATGATGATAGTGATGAGATTATTAGAGCTGGCTTACTCGTTTTAGCTGATAATCAAGAAGAGGTAATTTTTCTCTTTACATTCTACGTGTAATTATAATCATATTAAACCTGGAGCCACAGTGGCTAAGTGAGTAAGACGTTGGCTCACTAACCTGGAGGTCCCATGTTCGATCCCACCATTAGCCGAGAAAGTTCATCAGGATTTTCCGGCGTGGTTCCCCCTTGTCAGTGGTGCAGAACAGAAAGCCTGTCAAGGGACAACATATAGTCATAATGATGGGATGAAAAACTGAGATCTTGTGTACATCTTGGCATGCACCTGCTGTTCGGACAAAATTTCCCTCATAGCACACTGTATAGCGTATGCCCGTCTTCATTAGCCGAGTCAGAGCAATTAAACGTTTAATTGTGTGTCGCAATAAAAACAATAAATGATCTTCTGATGCGAGGAAGATGAAGAACACATGATGTCTTTGTCCTTTGTAAATGCTCCGTAAAGTGAAATAACAAACACCCCCAATATAACAAGGTGGAGATGATATGTTGTTGTATCGCCGTTCATCATTCCGTAATAAAATATTATTGTGTGTATAATAATTTAATTCAGGCCAAAGAAACAGAGAATCTGATCAAATTATTAAAGAAAGATACAAATAAGGTATAAAACTGTTTTATTAGTTTTTTATACGCCCACATTTACATGTGGACCATTTACATGTGGACGTATATTGTCGTCGCCCCTGTACGTCCCTCCGTCCGTCCACAATTGTTTGTGAACAGTCTACAGGTCACAATCTTTATCCGATTTCAATGAAACTTGAAATATAGGTTTATCACCCTAAGATCTCGGTTCCTTTCGATATTGGCATCTATCGGACCGTAACTTCATGGATTATGGCCCCTGATTGTACGAAAAATCATGTTTTTGGCTTGTGAACACTGTAGAGGTCACAATTTTTATACGCCCACATTTTCATGTGGACGTATTATGCCGTTGCCCCTGTCCGTCCGTCCACAATTGTTTGTGGACACTCTACAGGTCACAATTCTTATCCGATTTTGACGAAACTTGAAAAATAGGTTTATCTCCAAAATATCTCGGCTGCTTTCGATATTGGCATGTATCGGATCGAAACTTCATGGATTATGGCCCCTGTTTGTACGAAAAATCACGTTTTTAGCTTGTGGACACTATAGAGGTCACAATTTTTATCCGATTTTGTTGAAACTTGTAATGTAAGTTGATAACCCAAAGATCTCAGTTCCTTTCGATATTCGCGCATATCGGACCGTAACTTCCTGAATTATGGCCCCTGATTGTACAAAAAATCACGTTTTTAGCTTGTGGACCCTATAGAGGTCATAATTTTTATCCGATTTAAAAAAACGTTTGATTATATCACCGTTACACACTAAGGATGGCCGAGTTTGAATTTCGTGAAAATCGGCCGAAAGCTGACAGACAAAATGGCCGCCCTCGTTCTCAAATTGCGTAAAAATATGGTATATCAAGGTTGTGGACCCTATAGAGATCACAATTTTTATCCAATTTTGTTGAAACTTGAAATGTAAGTTTATAACTCAAAGATCTTGGATTCCTTACGATATTTGCGCATATCGAATTGTAATTTCCTGAATTATGGCCCTTGATTGTAGGAAAAATCACTTTCATTTTAGCTTGTTTTCTATCCATCTCTCGAAAATGTGGGCGTATCCTGCCTGGCAGCCGCTGGTTCATCTTAAAGATAATATCTATTCACACAGTAACCACACATTGAAATAAGTTTGTCCGTCTATCTTTCTCACCTTTTTGGGACATAATAACTCTACTTATAATTGGTAGAAGGTTCAAACTTAGCGTTAACTGAATGTCTTCACCATATTTAATGATGTCCATTGTCTAGAGATGAACAATTCAATTTGTTGACACTTTGGAGCATGATAACTTTGATGCTAATTTCAATAAGCCGCTGTTGAGTTATATAATATCAGGAGATGCAATGTGCCCCTTTAAATAGTACAATGTGCCTCTTTGAATGGTACAATGTGCCACTTGGAATTGTACAATGTGCTTCTTGGAATGGTACAATGTGCCACTTGGAATGGTACAATGTGTCACTTATATGGTACAATGTGCCACTTGGAATGGTGCAATGTGCCTCTTGGAATGATCCAATGTGCCTCTTGGAATGATCCAATGTGCCTCTTGGAATGGTCTGATGTGCCTCTTGGAATGGTCCAATGTGCCTCTTAGAATGGTCCAATGTGCCTCTTGGAATGGTACAATATGCCACTTGTTCCACCCATGCCCCAGGTGCACCCTGTTATCATTCGTCCTGTAAATGTTTGTGTACTATTATATTATATACTTCTAGATAAATGCCTATATATTATGTGGTAAATTACGATCAGCGTATTTACTGGCGGTAAAATCAGACAGAATTGAAGATGTACAGAGAATAGCCGGAGCAGCACAACGAACAGGACAGGCTGCCGTTAAAAATATCTGTACAAAATGGCTGCAACAAAGACAGAAGTGATCAGAGAAAATTACAGGAATTTTACGAAGCATGCTAAAACAATTGAAAGTATTACTGGTTTGGAGAGTTGAAAAAACAAAATGGCTGCATCAAAGACAGAAGTGACCAGAGAAAATGTCAGGATATTTACAAAGCATGCTAAGATTATTGAAAGTATTACTGGTTTGGAGAGTTGAAAATACACAAATACTGTGTAGTTTAAATGTAATATGAAATTATTATTTTTGCGATAATACGTGGTTATTGTACCAGGTCTTGGTTTCGACTAGGAAAAAAGCCCCAAAATGTGTGCCTTGTTAGTTATATCTCTAACCCTGCCCCCTCCTCCTCCTACCAGAATGAGGAACAAGACTAGACACATAGTAAAGTTAAGAGTGAATATACATACAACATGATGTTTAGTTTGATGTGTGCTGTTTATTGAAACAATATATAAAACCATTACCAAAAACATAATATGGACCACAATTACTATTTTAATGGTTAATTAGCTGTTATTTGTTCTTGTATATAAACCCTGTTCTGTATATTATTTTCATCATCATTTGCTTGAAAACGTTGAGAGAAATGTCGCTTTAATTAAAATAGTAATTGTGTTTCATATCATGATTTTGTGTTTATTACATTGTCAATTACTAAATGCCGCTCAAAGAAGAAAATTAACCCTATTAACAAAAGCTGCCAAATTTCCGATTGTGATGCTGCGGTGCTAACGACACGAGTGGCTGGTTCTATGACCGTGACTTTCTTTTATTTACGTCCAGAGAAAACTTTTGTACTACAAAGTAAAATATTGGACTAACGGATCTACCTTGAACAACACTGTCCAGCCAGACATTAGACGTCACGGTACCTGGATCTCAGTGTATAAGCTTCAAAATATTTAGGAATGCGGTTGTCAAAGGGTTAATAAAAAATTCAGTGTATCTTAAAAAATTAGCATCATCTCCATAGGTTGTTTATAAATTTCCGCTTGCTATCCATACTGATTACATTTTACTGCCTTTAAATAAATTATAATTATATGTATGATTGAGACTAGATTGTATATTTTTAATCACTGCTCCATAGATGTGAAATATAATGTATGTTAGATTATATGATTGTTTCTCAGGAAATGACATCACCATGATGTAGGACTATACTCTCATTACAGATAGTTGTTTAATTATAAATGACATCACCATGGTGTGGGACTAGACTCTCATTACAGATGGTTGTTTAACTATATATGACATCACCATGGTGATGGGACTATACTCCCATTACAGATGGTTGTTTTACTGTATATGACATCACCATGGTGTGGGACTATACCCTCATTACAGATGGTTGTTTAACTATATATGACATCACCATGGTGATGGGACTATACCCTCATTACAGATGGTTGTTTTACTGTATATGACATTACCATGGTGATGAGACTATACCCTCATTACAGACCATGGAACTCTACTCTCATTCTATTAATAATGGCGATTGAAGAAATAAGGGCACATTCCGATTGTTGTATTATGTTTTTAAAATTATTTTTAAAATTTATTAAAGATTAATACTAAGATTAAATATTATTTGTCAGGAGTGATTTGTGATTTTGCTTATTTTTTTATAGTCGCAAATATGTACATTACTTGATTTGTAGTAGGTCATGTTATAATTACTGTACATTAAAAAGTCATTACATATAGAGAGAAATAGGGTTTAATGTCCACTCAACACAAACTAGGTTATTTCGGGACTAACGTATGGTACATCTTTTGTTTTAATAATTTGCCTGTACATAGGGATCTTTAGCAGTGAGAGGAAATCTAAAAACCCAAAGAAAACCCATCTTGTTCGACAGACAC
The DNA here is from genome assembly GCF_932274485.2 of Patella vulgata. Lineage (NCBI taxonomy): Eukaryota > Metazoa > Mollusca > Gastropoda > Patellidae > Patella > Patella vulgata. The sequence continues at coordinate 13,121,653 of NC_065883.2, forward strand.
CCCTTCTCCTTGTTATGTGCAAGCCTGCGGCAAAACCAGATGCTAGTCGACCCCCAGGTCACCCAATTTACCTGAAGTGAATAGAGGTTTCTTTTTACCTTAATGGTTTAGATATCTAACCCAAGGGGAATAATCTAGCTACATATAACTAGTAAATAAAATAAATGTGGGAATAATCTTATGTTTATTGCACTCACAAGCAACGTTACTGCTAATCACTTTCTGGTTACGGTATAAGGGCAAAATTTCCTGTAGTTTCCATATAAGTATTCCTTTAAAATTACAATTATTTTGTAGTAGACTATCACCCGAAGATTTCCCTGTAATGAAAATTAGTGGTTAATAAAATGTTGTATGTGCAATCGCACAACCCAAGGGGAATCATCCCCGGGGAGTATAGTGATCTCCAGTGCTTGGGCCATCGTGATTTGCCCGTATGTCTTTTATGTGTAGGCCACGGTAGGCCTTCATGTGATATGAGAAATGTTATATTTGCCCCTATGTCTTTTATGTGTAGGCCACTGTAGGCTTTCATGTGATATGAGAAATGTTATATTTGTTAACTTGTGTCTATTATAAATATGTGTACTTAAGGTCTACTTTTCTACAGACTGGTTCCAGGACAATCAACTCCAGTTTTAATCCAATTTCATATGCTTGTTTCTAAGACTCAAGGTAAAAATATGTAACTAGGAGTTATTTTTCACACATCGACCCAGTTGAATAAATGTTTTAAAGCTATTTTTAGGTGTGGGTTACAAATTTGAGTAAATCTGAAGTTAAATAAAAAGAATGGTGTATGATCCTTGGACCCAATCTCAATCCCAGAGATAAGTTTACCATTCGTTTATCTCTGGTAAAACTCACCAGCCATTTTGAAATCAGCAGCATTTCATTCTAACAAATCCTGCCAATCAGTAGTCACTAGGGGCGGAGCTAAGGAACAAAGGGTAAAGTTATCTCTGAGATTGAGATTGTCTTGGACCATATTATATATATAATAGCTATAGTTATACTAGAAATTATTGTAATTTATCCTGATATGTAGATATAATATATGTATTGATTTGATTGATATAGAATAGTTTATATTTTCTTACACATCTAACAACTTATCCTGTGTTCTGGGTATTAACTTATACAAACTATTGACACTTTTTAATAAATTTTATTTATCTCTTTGATGTGTTAGCTGCTTGTAATATTAGTATATAAAATACACATCCTTTGATGTTGGCGTACCATTAGTTGCAATAATGTACGGGCAACTTGCCAATTGCACATTAACTATACTAGGTGAAATATTGGACCCGTGTGACGTATTTCATTGAAAAGCACGTGCGGAATAGTGTCTGTATTTTAAGTTGTTTAGTGGTCTCGAGCTAAAGACATTGTGTAATATATTGAAACAACACTCGGCTAACGCCTCTATGCAGTATCAATATATTACTTAATGTCTCGCTCTCGACCATTAAACCATAAATAATTAGTGATAAAATCTCAGAATGACAGAAAATGTGGGGATCATGGTTAAATGTCTCCATTTAAGCTTGCACGTGACTTTAAAGTCCAATAAATGGGTTACTGAATTGTATGTTCCTGTTGACTAGTTATGACAGGTGTTATGCAGAAGGTGGGGTATACTGGATTAATTCAAGAGCACCTGATGCCACTAGTAATTAAAGGAATTCACACAGCTCACAAATCCTTTTTGTACTTTTTTTTCTCTTCTTCCAATTATAGATGGAACCTTTTCAAGTTTTCACTTTTAAAATGACCTGCATATTATTTTTTATCTGTTATTCTGACGAGATTAATCAAAATAAGGTCACACCAAATAATTTCTTGTTTCTTAGACAACTGAAAATGTAGAAGGGAGGGTGGTTTCTTTTTTTGTTTTCACTTCATTGCTGGCTAGAGGATGGTGCAAAGTAAAATTTCGTTATTGCTGAAAATTGTATGGGCGGGAGGGTGTTCGTTTTTTCACAGAACATTACAGAAATAGTTCACTTGTGTACGTTTTGGTTTCATTTATTGTACATACTTAAAAACATAAACTCCAGATTCAAGTCTACTCAAGCAAAGACATGACGATCAAAGAGTGGTACATATTATGCGGTAAATTGTAGACTTATTATGTATATGTAAACGCCGTAAAAGTCGCCTATGTAGCTAAGTAAATCTTGATTTACGTGCGAGACCACGATTTTCGTTAAGCATGCACATAATAGTGGGTAATGGACTTCAGCTAGAAATATTTCTTATGTAGCATATCGTGTTACGAATGATATTTATGATTAGAAGAAAAAACAAAAAAATTGGTGGGCCTCTCTATTTTTCATATTTAATTCCCGTACCGACTTCCAAGTTCACGTCAAAAATATTCCTCAGTAATTACCTGCCTTCGTTTGTACTATAGAAATCGAAATGTTCGTGATAACAATAGTTCATGTTATCTAAGCATCGTTTTCTTCTTTATAAAGTCGTATTTTAAAATAATCATTCGTAAAAAAAAAATATGCATGGCCTACTTCAGCGTGTTATAATGTATTGGTGTACGTGACCTTTTACAGCTATTTCGCGCCAAAATTAACCATTTTACTAGTTTCGTAGTAGCTTTGCCTTATATGGTAGGCGACGAATTCCGTGCGACAGCGAGTTCTTGTGACAATGCCACTGTAGATGGGATTTTCTGAATGGAATTTTAAAAGACAACCGTAGTTTCAATACGGAAAATAAGTTTGAATGTGCAGGAATTTGTATGAATACATATTGCGTATATGTTATGGGGGAATATTTTGTTGTCGATGAATGGAAAATGGTTTAAATATTATGTAATGACAAATTGGTTTCCCAAGTTGGACCACGTGGCAATTCTTACGAAATAAAAGGGTTACAGATAAAAACCAGCGCTCACAGGTGAGTCAACGTCGTAACGTGCATACTTGGTAGGAGACTGAGTATTTTGAACGTTATAATTACTGTCCATTGATTAAAATGTCCGAAAATAGAGAAACCACGAAGTAATCGCGTAAATTAAGTAGGCACAAGCGGCATATTTTTTTAACTTACGTATCGATGGTTGGGCGTTGTGTATTATTTTTCATCAAGACCAATAAAACGACTGCACGGGCAACAGGGTCCTAACTTGCTCATAGCAACGAGGGGGGGGGGGCGGAAAGTGTTCTCAGGGGTGCTGTAAAATTGACGGACAACGTAACCATTTTTGAGGGCGGCGGGTGGTGCCCGAGAAACAACTTATTTTATTTGTGTTGCAAGGTCAAAGGGTAGATATAGAATTCATATCTTGTATCTGTTGAGATAAGGAGGGACTGAAAACAGCAGTGTCTTGTTTGTGTAAGAGACAGTATGACAGAGAAGGCTGTGGATGATGTTATACGATTGTTTAATTTATACGGTGAAACAAATTATTTAGGTGAATCAGTGAGTAAAACACAACATATGATACAATGTGCTAAATTAGCTGAACAACACATGAATAATCTTCAGGTAGGTCAATATCAAAATCTTTCACACTGTCACACAATAACCTACAGCATATACAGGCCTAACCAGCAATGCTCTTCGTTTCTCATTAAATGCTTTTCAAATTTTGAATACATTTGCCAAAAAGTTAATGAGTCACAAACATTTACTATTCAATAATTTCAGACTAAATGGAATCCTGCTATATATACTATTCAAAAAAAGTAGGGGATATTTGATTTTTAAGTGTTATTAAAGTCACCTAATGAAACTGACGAAGAAACAAATGACAAAATGAAATGAAGTTCACATTCATCGATTTATTCCAAATGATCGTTAGACTAAGTAAGGCACAGACTGACCATTATAAGGGTAAATTGATACCCGGGGTCAAACAGCAAAGTTACCACAGCATCACAACCAAGTCAGTAACGGGTAAATCCTCCTCTGTTTGCCAAACAAGCATTGATCCGACGTGGCATACTCCTAATGAGACGTCTTAGGTCATTTTGGTCCAGATTGTCCCATTCCTGTTGCAACGCAGCAGCAAGTTCTTGGACGTTGGCAGGACGTTGTTGACGTTGACGTAACCTCTGTCCAAGTATGTCCCAGACATGCTCGATGGGGGAGAGGTCGGGACTCAGTGCTGGCCAAGGTAATGTGGTGATGTTCTGTTGTTGGAGGTAACCTGTAACGATCCTGGCCCTGTGACATCTTGCGTTGTCATCCTGGAAGATGAAACGGCGGCCATGACGTCGTGCGAACGGCACAACATGGACTGCCAAGATTTTGTCCCGGTAGTACTGGCCTGTAACACGCCCTGCAACAACATGTAAAGCCGTTCTTCCAGCAACAGTGATGCCTCCCCACACCATAACAGAACCACCCCCAAATCGATCATGCCTGATGACGTTAACGTCTTGGAAGCGCTCGTTTCGACGACGCCACACCCTCCTACGTCTGTCCAAAAAATCAACAGTGAACCTTGACACATCTGAAAACATCACATTGCTCCAGCGTCGATTATCCCAGTGTTGACGACCCCTACACCAACGACGTCTTGCCTGAATGTGATGATCTCTCAAACAAGGGATCACGCGAGGACGTCGGGCGCGAAGGTGACCCCTATGCAGTCGATTCCGAATCGTCTGGCCACTCACTCTCACACTAGTGTCTGTTTGAAGACGAGCGCTGATCTGATTTGCTGTGATGACACGATTTCTCAAGGCCAAGGTACAGATAAATCGATCCTGGGCTTGAGTTGTCGCCCTTGGTCGACCTGAGCGTGGTCTGTCCTGTACAGATTGTGTATCACGTATCTGGACCATAGCCTGCTTATGACAGACTGAGAAACATTCATCGTCCGCTCCACAACCGCCTGTGTTGTGCCGATCTGTAGCATGCCAAGGGCACGTAACCTTTTATTTTGGGTAAGCCGACGCATATCAAAATTTGTTTTCTGGTCACTAAAACAATTAAACTGATGTTTCCACCCTGGAATTCAATGCCACAATGACTGTAACATTCAAAGTCAGAGTCGTGCAAATCTTGGGTTGGACCCCCATGATGATCCCAAGCATCACCTGCATTCCATGCGGTAGCTATTGGTGCGTTTGGGCGTCACATGTAACTGGAAATGTTTCTTCTGTTAGGTTCTATAGTGACTTTTTCTGAGTCATTTGCATATTTTAGTATTATGCCCCCAAAATCAAATATCCCCTACTTTTTTTGAATAGTATATTACTACAGAGTACTCGTCAGTAATCAACAGACTTTTGTATTTAGCCTTTCTTTTGTACAATCTATACATCACACAATATATAAATTTTAATAAAAGTGAAATGAAATGGGTTTTAACGTCCTACTGTTCTGCTCCGAACGGAAGACGGGCGCACACCATACAGTGCTATGAGGGAAATTTTTCCCGGACTGCTGCACTATGGCCTACTCTTATATCGAATTCCAACTGTCAAGGGATATTTTATGTGCATGCCAATGTGTATACGGGATCTCGGTTTTTCGTCCCATCCAAATCACTAGACAGTTGTCCTTGCCAGGCCCTCCGTCCTGCATCACTGACAAGGGGGAATCAATCCGGAAAATCTGGATGAACTTTCTCGGCCAATGCAGGGATCGAACACCCGACCTCCGGGCTAGTGTGCCGGCGTCTTACCCACTTAGCCTAAAAGTGAAACTGCACAATATCTTTAAAGTTTTCTAAAGATTCAATTCATCAATTTTAAAATTTACAGGTGACAGTGGGTGCTTTACTTCATGATATCGGACATCTAATTGGTATTGACAAAAATACAGTATCTATGGTAACTGATGATCAAGATTTAGGTGCTAAAGATCATGATACAATAGGAGGGAATTATCTCCGTGATTTAGGTTTTCCATCTCTGGTCTGTGAGCTAGTCAGTGGACATGTTCAAGCTAAACGATATTTGGTGTATAAAGATAAACAGTACTATGAAAGTGAGTGAAATCAATAGAGGGTTAAAAAGATAGGTTGGCAGGCAATGAAACATGCCCCCACAGTCCATAAATTACGTCACATTTTTATTCTTTCATAGGTAATGAAAGCATTAGTAAAATAGTAAAATTTGATCAAGGGCAACAACCTGTGGTGTAATTGTCTTGGCCATGGGTTCCACGTCGATCGTATATGCCGGTCGGGACCGAGGGCTATGGAAAATGACCATAACTAGATCTGACCCATCGGTTATTTTGCCCGCTGGAAAAATAGCCTTTTTTTTTCAAAACACAATTTTCAACCATGGCTACGATCAACCTCCAAAACTAAAAAATTGTACGACCAGTGCAGAATAATGCGCAAGTATAGGAGCCACATAATCTCATGATTGGTGTTATAGAGTTGTATACATAGTCATCAATAGAGTGATGTGTTGGCATACAGGGAATGTGCCTCATCAGAATACATCTGCTACTGTATTATATATTATGGAATAGATTTTCCTTGGTGCATTCCTCTTGCTTTTGGCGCAGGACGGAGGGGACAAGGACAGCCGTCTTCTTGTTCTGTTAGAACGAAAAATACAAGGTCCCGTGTTCGCACTGACGTGCACGTAAAGAACCCTTGACAGTTGGAATTTGATATAAAAGTAGGCCGTAACACGGCTGTCCGGGCCAAATTTCCCTCATAGCACACTATGTCCGTCTTCATTAACCAAGTCAGTGCAGAACAGTTGGATGTTAAACCCCATTTTATTTCATTTATAATACTTTATTTCAGAGCTAAGTCCTGCTAGTAAAATGACTTTAGAACATCAAGGTGGACCAATGAGTCAACAAGAAGCAGAAAAGTTTAGCAATTCTCCATTATTTGAAGTCATACTTTCTATGAGAAGATGGGACGAATTGGCCAAAAATACCGAATCACCACTAGGATCAATAGAAGATTATAGAGAGTATCTTATTCAAGTTCTTCATTTACAATAATCTAATCTAAATTAGAACCATATTTTAAAATATACCTTCAGGATTATAGAGAGTATATTATTCAAGTTCTTCATTTACAATAATCTAAAAAGATCACTAAGTTTTAAAATATCCCTTCAGGAACTCTTAAAATGTGAGTCTGCATGTAAAAGAACCATTGACAGTTGAAATTCGATAGAAAAATATGCCTTAGCGCCACTGTCCGGCAAAAATTCCCTCGTGGCTCCCTGCATGGTGTATGCCCATCTTTATTAGCCCAGTCGATGCAGGAAAGTAGTATGTTAAACCCAATAAGGTGGGTGCATCTTCAATATACTGTATTGTGTTCACAAACTTTCATACGTTTGAACATAATTGGGGAGATAACTCTTATTACTCCATGAACAACCCCTGCAAATTGATTGAAATTGTGGACAGATTGCAGATTTAGTTGATGACAATAAAGTTCTCATTAGGACATTTAAAAAAAAAGAAATATTCTGATTATCAGCTATCTCATCATTTATAAAGGGCCGTGTGACCTGTTTTTTTTTCACATTTGTTCTTTCTGCAGTTAAAAGAGAGGGGGAGACTAATAAACACTTCCAGTTGAAATCAGAAGTTAATTATAGACTCAATTATCAAGTATGCAATCTTTCTTTTGTTTTTCATTGATGATGTTCTTGTTGTTAATATATGATATAGAACTACAACAGTTTAAATACCAAAGATGATTTATTAACAAATATTATCGAATCATAAACAACCACTAATAATGTCTATATCTTTAACTCAATCACTCATTCAGGGCTAAATACATCATTCTTACTTTAACTAGTGTAGTACTTCAGTGATTTTTCAAATTAAAACATTTTACTTTCAGTAATTATCTCTTTTCAACTCACTTGAAACAAGCCAGTGCCACCTATAACAGTTGAGGAAAATCTTTTGATAGGCCTCTTTTTAATCCCACTAAATCCAAACCCAGGAGATTATCTACCATGGTTTTATCTTCTTAATTAAATGTTAAATAATCAGAGTACATTTTAGTGTGGATTAAAGCTGTAAAAATTAGCTTTTGTCCAAAACAAAAAAAATGCAGAATCATTGATTTTAATCACAATTTCAGTAAAATACAACTTTGCTAAAGTTAAGAGTGATGCAGATAGCCCTAATTACTTCTATCTATAAGGGTCTGTTTACATGGTATAAGCTAGCCGAGACAAACAGGTTGGAGACCTCGGTTATTTTACTGCAAATATACAGACCTTTCCTTAATAAAACATGCAAATATATTATACAATGATTAAGCAACTATTACATTTGTACATATAAAGGAAATAAATTATTTTATAGTTAGATTCCTCTATTTCTAGTATCAACCATGATTAATTATATCCAGTCATTTTAGAGAATATTTAAAGGGACTATCCCGAATTGAACAGAGTCTCAAAAATAAAAATCTGAGTACGTATGATATTTAAGCGCCAAAATATAGAGGAATGGTGTATTTACCTTGTCTCAAAGTTTCAGCTCAAAATATTAAGTCGTTTGGGTGTGAACGTCAAAACTGCTTATCCCGACACGTAACGCTTTTAAGATTTCGGGTCAATTTTTTGATTGGGTGACCTGATAATTGATTCCCGTTCATTTAGAGGTCTATACAATGAATGACCCATGTGCTGTACTTGATAACGAAAGGTAAATTTCACCTACACATAGTTTTTATAAAATTAAAGCCTGGTTTTATCCAGACACCGCATAATACAAGTTGGGACACCAGTCTCCATTTCCAGATGAAGACTGACAGGTTTAAGTTGTTTGAAAATATATCAAATATATTGAGCTAGTTGCTCGGCCCTAAGGTAGAGGGTTTTAGGGATTTTAACACAAAATTAAGCAGTTTTATTCTCCAAAATATTATCGGGATTGGCCCTTTAACTAAATCAAAATTGACAGATTTTAAGCAAATGATTTTAATTATGCTGTGGTTAAATGTAAGAGCAAATTTTTAAAGATGCTCAAATGACTACTCACATCACCCCCCCCCCCTCTCTCTTGCATTATGATTGTCACAAACATCTAAGATTTTTTAAAGAAGGATGTTACGTCACTGCATATGAATTCAAAAGAAAAGTTTTTAAAATGCACCTAATTAAAATTATACAATCAGAACATTTGGTATGTATACAATCATTTGTAAAATCTTAGTTAAACATTTATAAATTAATTAGATTGCATATAATTCATTAAATACAATCAAAATAAACAATAGGAAAAAAACTTTCAAAATTCCTCGTCCTTAGATTGGGAAAATTGAAAGATAGTTTCCCCAGTTTATAGACCAAGTATAAAACTGTTTAAATTTTTTCCAGGAATGAAAACCAACTCTTTTACAAGTAACATGACATCTATTAATCATAACTGAAGCGATCTTATTAAAGAGGTAATGTCACTTTCAATAAGAATATTAATGTAATAAACTGCATATTCAAAATACCTCTAGCACTGACCTAATAAAAGCAAAGCATTTTAATAAGTGTCTTCTGGAAACCTTCATATTCACTATTGCATATTAGGAGTCAAACTCTTGAAAAGTATATTTTTTCAAATATTAAAAACAAAGTATATATTTGATCGGTAAATATTAGGACTTGTCCAGTAACCAAGTAAATATGTCCCTGTCTAGTGTATATATATATATATATGTATATTAGCACAGTTTTATATCTTCACACACATTGTTAACAAAAACTATAAAATATATGATTCAGCTACCTGATTCTAAATTACACAATACAGCTAGCTCAATAAATATATCGAATTAGCTAGTTGACTCAAAATACTGATTCATCTAACACACTCTAAAATAACTTTGAATACATGAACTAGCTAGCTGATTCTAAATACAGGACTCAGCTAGCTGATTCTGAATACAGGACTCATCTAGTTGTCTCTGAATACATGACTCAGTGAGCTGATTCTGAATACAGGACTTCGCTAGATGATTCTGAATACAGGGCTCAGCTAGCTAAATCATAATACAGGACTCTGCTAGCTGACTATAAAATATACTTTTCAGAAAGGGGAGTCAAAATACTGAATAAGCTAGCCGACTTAGATTGTTGATCCAATATAATTGATTCAACAAGCTGAACTGACCATACCCCATTCAGCTAGCTGACTCTAAACTAAAGGACTCCGGTAGCTAACACAAAATAAATGTTTCAGTTATCTGACTAAAGTATATTATTCTAAACACACCATTCATCTTGTTTACTCTCTAATTACATGACTCAGTTCTCTGACTCTAAAATATATCATTCTAAAGACACCATCCAGATTTTTGACTCTCCAAATACACGACTCAGATATTGGCCTCTCTATAAATACATGACTCAGATACCAGCCTCTCTAAATACATGATAGCTGACTCTTATGACACGATCAATAAGATGATTCAGATAGCTGAATGAAACAAACATTCTTTCTAACATACTTCATATAAAGCAAATATAATTTATCACTAACAACAGTCTTATTTGGGTTTTTTAACATCTGAATCAGAATCGGAATCTGAACTATCAGAACTTGTATCACCTGCATTTGACTGAAAATAAAATAAACATTAAAATATTTTAAATTTCTGCAAAACAAAAAATCAACTAAGGAAAGATATGAAATGAAATGAAAAGGGGTTTAACGTCCTATTGTTCTGGTCTGACTTGGCTAATGTAGATGGGCGTACATCATACAATGTGCTATGAGGGAAATTTTGCCTGGACAGCAGAGCTATGGCCTATTCTAATATTGAATTCCAACTACTAAGGGTTCTTTTATGTGAACGCCAATGTGTACATAGGACCTCGGTTTTCGTCCCTTCCAAATGACTATAGGTTGTCTCTTGCCAGGCCCTCAGTCCTGCAACACTGACAAGTACTGGGGTGGATCTAGGAATTTCAGAAAGGGGTTGGGGGGGCTTGCTGTCCCCACTTGGGAGTGCGAAGCCCGACCTTTGGTGGGCAGACTGATGGGCAATCAACCAAGTCACCAACCGGCTCGTTTCGGAGTAAATTACGATGGGGATCACTACCATTTCTAAGTATTTTTGTTTTCCGTTCCCGCAAGAATATATGGGGAAAAAATTGTTTGCCACCGCGAAAAATAGGGGTCGCGGTGGGGTGGGGCATGCACCGAGTGCCCCCCCCCCCCTGGATCCGCGCCTAAATGGGGGACCACATCAGAAAATCTCAATGAATTTTCTCGGTCAAGACAGTGCTCGGACCCAAAACCTCCAGGTTAGCGTCTTAATCACTGAGCCACCGTGGCTCCTTACAGCATATGAGTATAACCATTATACAATGATAAAAAAATGTCAGATGTTTTAAGTAAATTGGAGAGAGTGTGAGAGAGAAATGGGGTTTAACGTCCACTCGACACGGACTAGGTCATTTCGGGACTAACATGTTTTAATTTTATTTCAATAATTCACTTGTGCGCAGGGGACTTTAGCAGGGGGAGGAAACCGGAGGTCCCGGAGAAAACCCACGAGGTTGGACAGGCGACCCTACTCCTTGCCACGTACAACCGGGGATTCGAAACCACGCCAGTCGACTCAATGACAGACTTTATGATACAGCGGCATATGAGTATAACCATTTTACAATGATAAAAAATGTCAGATGTTTTAAGTAAATTGGAGAGAGTGTGAGAGAGAAATGGGGTTTAACGTCCACTCGACACAGACTAGGTCATTTCGGGACTAACATATGTTTTAATTTTATTTCAATAATTCGCTTGTGCGTAGGGGTCTTTAGCAGGGGGAGGAAACCGGAGGACCTGGAGAAAACCCACTAGGTTGAACAGGCGACACTACTCCTTGTCATGTACAACCGGGGATTTGAAACCGCACCAGTTGACTCAATGACAGCCCTTAGGATACAGTGCACGTGCTAACCATTCAACCACCCAACCCCCCTTTTAAGTAAATTGGAATCTCATATTGAAAAGTATTGGCCAAGATCTGATTTTGATCAGATTGCAGCATGCCCACAAATTTCAGTCCATTTAAAAATTTTAATAACACTGTTTTTTGTCAACTCACCTGCCAAGGTAAAAGTCTATTATTTTCTTTAAATGCTACCTCTAAACGATTAAACATTACTTCATGCATATCTTGTGGACTTAAGTTATCAGCTTCCATCTTTTTAATAATATTTAAAACAGTATCAAGATCTCCTCCTTTTACTGAAAATAAACCGACAGAAATAGGGTTTAAAAGTAAATGAAATGAAATGGGGTTTAACGTCCTACTGTTCTGCTCCTATGCTGGGCTAATGAAGACGGGCATACACCATACAGTGTGTGTATGAGGGAAATTTTGCCCGGGCAGCGGCACTATCGCCTACTCTTATATCGAATTCCAACTGCCAAGGGATCTTTTACATGCACGACAATGTGTACACGGGACCTCGGTTTTTCGTCCCATCTGAATGACTAGACAGCTGTCCTTGTCAGGCCCTTCGGATTTAAAAGTAACCAACCGACCCAATGCAGTGTAATGTAAGAGTAATATTGCCCACACAGTGGCTCTACGACCAGCTAATAATTTGAATTCCAATTGTTTTTTCGACTGATCCAGCTCTTCTGGGAGCCCATACACTATATAAAATCAACGGAAAAATTAAACCCATCTGAGATCTTTTGGATATTAACATATATTTTAAATTTCATCAAAATTGGATAAAAATTATGACCTCTAGAAAATATGGGCATATATCTGCAATACCTTGACATATTTGTCTCTAATTTTGGCATACATCTAATTGGAACATCCCCCATGTGCTATAAGGGAAATTTTGCACGGACAGTGATTCTACGAATTCCATCTGCCCACGTCTATATGGGACCCTGGTTTTTGTACCATCCAAACAACTACACACAGCCCTTAACAGGCCCTCTGCAAATGCTCCCAAGTGTTAATGCTTCTTTTAAAGAGATGGGCAAAGGGAGTTTTAGTAAAGAGGGAGAGAAATGGAGCGTAACATCCACTGGACACAAACGAGGCCATTTCGGGACTAACATATGGTTCAATTTTATTTCAATAATTTTAGCAGTGGCCGGAAATCAGAGGACCTGGAGAAAACCCACGAGGTTGGACAGGTGACCCTACTCCTTGTCACGTACAACTGGGGAATCAAACCCCCTTAGTGAAGAGGTGTCAGGCACATAAGGTGATTTGTCCCTTTTCTAACTTACCACACATATCTATATAATGACTATAAATGTAAAATAAACTTGTTTTATTGAACTGGCGTGTTATATCTATTATCCTGTCAAATATTTCCTCCTAAAAAAACAAAAATTAAAATTGCATAATACTAAAGAGAGGGAGGGAGTGGGGTTTAATGTCTACTGATACAAACTGGGTCATTTCAGGACTAACATATGGTTTATTTTTACTTCAATAAATTGCTTGCACCTAGGGGTATTTAGCAGTGGGAGGAAACTGGAGGACCTGGAGAAAACTCACGAGGTTGGACAGATGACCCTACTCCTTGACACTTACAACCGGGGAATCAACTAAAGAAGAGAGAGAAGAGAGCAGTGGGATTTAAACTCCACTCGATAAAAACTTGCTCTTTTTGGGACTTACATGATACAATTTTATTTTAATAATTTGTTTGCTTGTAGAGGTCTCTCAGAGGACCCAGAGAAAACTTATGAGATTGGACTAAAATAGAATTTTACTATGATGTTGGAGTATTGTATCAAATCCTTTCGGCCATAATTGACAAAGTAAGATTCCACACTAGCTACTATTTGTATGCTATACAATTCATGGCTTACATGACTACCTGGTACTGAATATTCACACCTGACATGACTACCTGGTACCGAGTATTCACATCTGACATGACTACCTGGTACCGAGTATTCACATCTGACATGACTACCTGGTACTGAATATTCACACCTGAAATGAATACCTGGTACCGTGTATTCACATCTGACATGACTACCTGGTACCGAGTATTCACATCTGACATGACTACCTGGTACCAAAGTATTCACATCTGACATGACTACCTGGTACTGAATATTCACACCTGAAATGAATACCTGGTACCGTGTATTCACATCTGAAATGACTACCTGGTACCGAGTATTCACATCTGACATGACTACCTGGTACCGAGTATTCACATCTGACATGACTACCTGGTACTGAATATTCACATCTGACATGACTACCTGGTACTGAATATTCACACCTGACATGACTACTTGGTACTGAATATTCACAGCTTGAATTTGTGGTAACATGCAAAATAAAATTAAGGCAAAGTAATAGGCATACTATTTCATTCCCAGAAAAACCTATAGAAATAGGATCATAATTTCATTATAAATTTTAACTGTACCTTTTTCTCAACTCTGGCTAAATTTAACATAGATTTTTTTTTTATTCCTGCTACTGATCCAGGTTCTTTCTACAAAACAAGAAAATAGCGATGTTTGGTATACTGACAGATTTTAAACGATAAAATATATAATGTTTAGAGAAAGAGAGAGAGAGAGAGAGAGAGAGAGAGAGATAGAGAGATAGGGGTTCAACTGCCACCTCCATCCAAGAAAAAATGAAAAGAATCATTTTGTGAATACATTGGTATAATTCAAGAGAGATAGAAATGAAATGGGGTTAAACGTCCTACGCTGCACCATATGCTTACTTATTATTTTATTAAACAGGGTTGGGAGTTTTAGAGTCTATGCAAATGAGCAATTCTTTAGCCGTCTCAGTTGCTCCGGTGATACAGCGATGTGCTGGTCCACCCAAGACTCATTTTGTGCTCCGGTCCCCGACAATTATATAAAGAGAACATCTGCACAATCTCACTTAAGGCCGGACACTACCTTATAAAACACTCTGTATAGATTGATCTGTCAAATTTTGATATCAGCTAAAATTGCCCAAAATAGTTAAAATTTGTTGATTTTTCAAGTCGTGTCCAGCCTTTATATTATATAGTGTTAAATATTTAGTCATTTGTATAGGTAAATCAATTTTTTAACTTTTAACTTGCTTTTTTCTGTACACAATTTTTCACCCATATCAGGTCTTAGAAAATCAAATTCTCAAAATCTATGAGAGATAATGGTCTCATCTTTGGAATACGATTAGTGCTATAGCTACTGTTTGCAATAAGGTGATTTTCAAAGTGTTTGTTATACATTTGGACATTTTATTGTACAAAATCCTTTTAGTGGTGTGTTCGGCCACACCCACTTGTTTTATGTGGGATGCATAATGTTCTTTATTAACATTCAAATAGTAAAGTTTATGCCTTATTGCACTCTTTAATGCCTATTTATGTTATTCCAAATCACAAATAGTTTGTTTCAATAAAATTGTTGAAGATTTTGATTTCCTAACATAGCCACCGTGAATATATAAAAAAATCCAATATGGCCACCATTTCCATGACAACAAATAAACATTTTGCGCTCAAATTATCAAATCTGATTTGGGACATCATATACTAATATTACACTAAATGGCAAGTTTCTGTTATCAATGTAAAATTCTTAGGTAGTGTCCTGCCTTAAGCCTGATGAGTTTGAACTGAATGAAACTAGTCGCTTCATGAGAGAAATCTAGGACAGCTACTTGCCACTCATAGATTTCTTATTTTGTTTGCTGCAGTGTGCTTGGAGGCAAACTTTGACTACTCTTTGTCAAATTCCAGCTGACAAGGGTGCTTTTATAACATGCACGCCAATTGGTACACAAGATCTAAGGAATTTGTCTCACCCGAAGAACTAGACATGGTTTCTTGTCAGGCCCTGCGTAATGCACTACTGACACGGGAAAACCATACTGAATACCTTTCTGTACCCCTTCATGACAATGGGGTTTAACGTCTTACTGTTCTGCGCTCCAACTATGCTAACGAAGACGGGCATATGCAATACAGTGTGCTATGAGGGAAATTTTGCCCAGGCAGCGGCACTATGCCCTAATCTCATATCGAATTCCAACTGCCAAGGGATCTTTTATGTGCACGCCAATGTATAATGTGTCTCTTTTTTAGTCCCATCCGAATAACTTGACAGCTGTCCTTGTCAGGCCTTCCATCCTGCACCACTGAAAAGGGGAATCCTTGTTGGAAAATCCTGATGAACTTTCTCGGCCAATGCAGGGATCGAACATGCGACCTCCTAGCTAGCGAGTCAGCGCCTTACTCACTGAGCCACTCATGACAACAAAAACAAGCCTTACCTGTAACAAGTCTTTCGCTTTATCATAATCAGAAACTATGTAATAAGCTAACAACGAATTCATTCCACTTGAAGGATTGGACAAAACAATTGATTCCACTGCAAAATTAAATATGGTTTAAACACTGATTAATTAATTAATCTCAATTAAATCACATCTTTATATAGATTCAACATGGATATAATGTTGGTCTATATTACATCAGATCTAACAACATCTTACACACAAATCTCTTCTTTTTGAAGTCTGAATTGAGTCAACGTGATTGGCTTAAAGATACATTATGGAAGATTAGATAAAGAGCTGGCAGTTGTACCTATAATAGTTCAAAACTAGATAATGTAAAAGGAATTTGGTGAAAATTTCAGTCAAATTGATCCACTCTGAACCAAGAATTTAGCGATTGAATTTTGGGCCTAGCCTCGATCATCATTACTAAAGTCGGTACAATAAAATACATAGTCTCCATTATCCATTTAATCATGAATGAGCGTCGAGTAGCAGATCGGATCCCAATCCAGTAAATATCAGGGGTTAGCGATGACATCGAGAGTTGATTATGGTCTGGATAAGTTAATTAATGTCTTATTAATAATTCTGGTAACTTTTCAGGCCTAAAAAGACCTGCAATAGGAAAATTTTGCTTTTGCATAATGCATGTTTAAGCAATTATTGCCTTAGAAAAAGCATTTGATCATTGGCTAAATAAGGAGTCCAGTCTGGTCAACTGAACACAAAGTTCAGTCAGGTCAACTGAACACAAAGTTCTAAAAGTCTTTAAGATGTAGTTAGACCTTGATGTTGACTAAACAGGCAGATCAAAGAGGTTTTGCTCCTATTTAAAGAGTAATTTACAAAAATGAAATGGGTTACAAAGTCTTACCAACCAGGCTTATGAAAATGGCCAAACAATGATGGAAATTTTGTCAGGTTACAAAGTCCAACCAACTAGGCTTATGAAAATGGCCAAACGATGGAAATTTTGTCAGGAGAGCACAGGAAACTACCTATCATCCTTATTCGTCTTTTTAAATATTCGATTTGTGATTTTACCTTTAGAAAATAAATCTGGATTGTCTTCTTTTAATTTTTTTAAGATGTTTACAGACAAATAATTATTTATATCTTCTTTATTTTTTTCTACCAATTCTTCTATTTTTGCATTTTCAGACCTAAAATATAAAAAAAACAATGAAATTTACTAGAAAACATTGGATAAACTTCAAGGCAATGAAACATATACAGCACCAGCAGCCAATTCAAGTACAATCGACATGAAACTTGGCATTCATGTCCCTTGGACAATTATGCATTGATTGACAGACTTCGATATTTAATACGTCCCAATTCCAAGATGGCGCTGATGACGCCATGCTCAGTTCCCGGGCCATGTAGTACTATCGTATTTGATACAGGAAACCAGGGTAGTCAATATTTACATGTACCAAGTGCTTAAGGCAAGTCTGGATATAAGGCAACGTATATAGCCTAAAGGATTAATGCTGTTTGAAAACCAGTGAAATGAAATGGGTTTTAATGTCCTACTGATCTGCACTGACCGGGCTAATGGAGACGGGCATACGCAACACAGTGTGCTATGAGGGAAATTTGGCCCAGATAGCGGCACTACGACCTACTTTTATATCAAATTCCAACTGACAAGGTTTCTGTTACATGCACGCCAATGTGTACATGGGACCTCAGTTTTTCATCCTGTTCGAATGACTATACATTGTTCCTTGCCAGGCCCTCTATCCTGTACCACTGACAAGGCCAAAACCTAAACTCCTGGTTAGCAAGCCAACGTCATACTCAATTTGCTTCCGCTGCTTTTGAAAAATATAGAATACAACTTACATATCTTGTAGAGTACCAAAATAAACTTTTTTAGCTGTAGTTTTAATAGCTTGTGATATGGGGTAAGATGTGTTTAAAATGGATAATAAATCGTCAACTTTCTGGTTTTGTCTCAGGTAAGTTAATACCTTATGGCCTGAAAAACACCAAACAAAACTAACCATCAATAACTTATATATCTAAGGTCTTATTTTGTTAGTAGTATCACATAGTGGTATATTGAATATCATTGTGGTCTGAAACCGTAAGTTTAAGTAGATATAAGTTGTCTCCCTTATGTTGTAGATCTTCAGCCTTTTTTGAGAAATAAAGAGATTGGAATTTCAAGATGGAGAATGGTTGTTTTCACTTTGACCTACAAGATTAGTGCAACACCCCAGGAGCCGGATATAACAGTAGTTCCACAATATTTAAGCCTGGAAATAAGGCACCAGTCACAGACAATGTCAGACACAAATTATTTCATGCTTTCATTTCAACCAGATCTTATTTCTTGAGGCTGATCCCACAACATTAAGAGAGAGAGAAATGGGGTTTAACGTCCACTCGACACAAACTAGGTCATTTTGGGTCTCACACATGGTTCAATTTTATTTCAATAATTCGCTTGCGCGTTAGGGTCTTTAGCTATGGGAGGAAACTGGAGGACCCGGAGAAAACCCACGAGGTTGGACAGGCGACCCTACTCCTTGTCAAGTACAACCCGGGAATCGAAACCCCGCCAGTTGACTCAATGACAGACCGTATGATACAGTGCGCACATGCTAACCATTCGGCCATCCAACCCCCCCGCAACATTAAGAGACTCAACAAGGGTCTTTGTGGTTGATATTAATTTTCAGACTTTACATTTGTACGGGTTGAATAAACTATGAAAGTTATTTAATAATTTGTAAACAAGTCTAACCCAGAGAGCATTCATCAGAACAATGACAAAAGAGCAGAAAACATTAACATAATAAAAACATGCATCAAAATACCTTTCTCATTTTTTCCAATTACATTCAAAACCTCAGGTAAAAATACTGCTGCATTTTCATTTTGATCAGCATCTACCCTTTATAAATAAATATAAAGATAAAATATAAATCAAATGAAATGAGGTTTAACGTCCTACTCCGACTGGGTTAATGAAGACGGGCATACAGTGTACTATCAGGGAAATTTTGCCCAGGCAGTGGTGCCAAGGGATCTTTTACAGACACGCCAATGTGTACACAGGACCTTAAGTTTCTGTCCCATCTGAACGGCTAAACGTTGTCCCTTGCCAGACCCCCTGTCCTGCACCACTGACACAGTTGTTTTGTACTTGGAGATTACCACCTATAGATTGTTTTATTAAATTTGTGCAATGGAATGAAGAATATACTTACTTTGCTTTAGCCTCCATTATTTTCTCCACATCTTCCGATTGAACTAAATCTAATACTTCAGGAAATTTGAGATCAATTTGCGTCAGTTTTCGTCTGTTATCCACTCTAGTTTCATTTCTTACATTTCCAGGTGTATTCTACAAAACAAATAAAATGAAGTACAGACCAAAGGAATGAATGAATAAAATGGGGATTAACGTCCTACTGTTCTGCTCTAACAGGGCTAATGAAGATGGGCAGATGCCATGCAGTGTGCTATGAGGGAAATTTTATGCCCAGACACAGACTGCTAGAATTTGCAAAGCTGTTGAAAAAACACCACAGAATAGTTTGATGAATGAAATAATCTCATGGTTTTCCTGTTTTTTCATTCATGTCGTGATTTTGCATACCTGGGGGTTGACACATCTGGGGTCATTCCAAGTAGAGACAGAGAGAGAGAGGGAGAGAGAGAGAGGGGGGGACAAAAATGGGGTTTAACTCCCCCACTTGACACAAACCAGGTCATTCGGGACTAACATATGGTTCAATTAGATTTGAATATCAAGCTTGCATGTAGGGGTCTTTAGCAGTAGGGGAAAACCCGAGCATTCAGAGAAACCCACAAGGATGGACAGGCGACCTTACACCTTGTCATGCACAACCAGGGAATCGAGATCATACCAATTGACTCAATGACAGACCTTATGATACAACGTGCACACGCTAACCATTCTGCCATCCACCACCGCCCTCACCTCACATCAAGTAGAAAAGAAAAACAATTACAACTTACTACAATTGCAGGCACTTCAAACGGAACATTAATGCCAGCTGTCTCACAAACTTTAGCTAAATATCGCAGTGTTTTGTCCTTTGGTACAGTATTTTCTTCTTCATACTGTACTAACACATCTAATGCTTTGTTCACTGATTTCACTTTTGCTGTTTGAAAATGAAAGAATAATGATCAATAATGGGGAGTGGAGAAAATATCATGTCAACACTGAGAAATAGGTAAGGGTTAATCTGTATGTTTGCTGTATATAAATCTAACCCAAAAATCAATTCCTACGTATCTGGATAAAAGAATAAGATTCGGATTATAACTCCTATGGCTTAAAATCTCTAGATAAGGTGTGTTAATTAACAAGGGTGAAAATTTCAATAATTCACTTTAATTGGCTTAATGGCAGACATTATGATCTAAAATGCAGGTGTTAAACCATTCAACCCAAAATAACTTATTTTTCACATGACTTTATTGTTTTTAACAAACTGAATCTGCAAGCCCAGCCCTGAAAGCAGAACGCATTAAAACGATAGCAACAATAGACAAAGTAATACGTATTCAAAAATATGTTTGGGTGGCAAATGGACCGACGGACCAATTTTTAATAGTCCCCTGCTTTCTTCGAAAGGCGGAGGACCAATAAAATAATTCGTGGATTTTCTTTTAAAAAATGGATATCAGATATTTGAAGCAATGAATTTTTGCGAGAATCGATGTTTCCTCCTGATGGATGAATGCATACAATTTTATTGAGGGGAGTGAAATATACGCACCTTGTCAGCCCCGAGTCAAGTAGTAGGTGTGTTGTGCGAAAGCAAGTCTGAAACCAGCATGAAGGTCGAACAATGCCATGTCTATGTTTTTTTTATCTTTATTCCAAAGAAATCCATTCTTGTGAATATTGTCTAGAGTTCGGATAATGGCCATATAAGAATAGGTTTGCCCTATCATTAATCAAATTAACACCACAGATTAACAGATTAGGTCCTACAAGATTAATTCCAACACTTACCATAACCACGAATGAGTCCAAATAATATTTCATCTCTCTGTTTTTTATCACTGTCTTTAGTTAGTTCTGCAAATTGTTCCAGTACATTTAACTGTAAGAATAAATATAAACTTGTAAGTGGAAATACAAAGATATATTTTAGTGAAGAAAACTTACTAAAATAGGCAATTTTGGAAGTGCCTTCATTATACGTTCAAAATATCTTGCCTTTGTTTACAACAGCCTGCCTGGTTGGTCAGTTTTCATCAATTGCCTATTTATCAGCCAATAGGAAATCGTATCAAATAATATGTGAGCAAGCTGATAATACCAGCTGGATGACAGACGAATGAAAACTAGGAGCCAGTCTTACTGGCTCGCTTCGTTAAAAAGTTAATAGTCAACTACTTTCTCTGAAAGGTGACGGACAATTACATAACTGACGGACTCCATTATTGCAATAATATCTTAGAAAATAGAAACATACCTTATCATAAAATATAAACAAATCACAAACTTGAGGAGCTAATTGACGATTTGAAGACTGAAAAAGATAAAAGTTTTCTTCAATCAAATCTTGTTTTGGAAGAGCAAAAGCTAGTTTTCAAAATCCACTCAGAACAACTAGCTCATTTTTTTTTATGGAAATCCAAGAAAACCTCCAAAGACTTAACAACACCATTTATTGCCACAATTAATAGCAGGGTCGAAACCAGATCTTTTACCATGTTCTGTCCCTAAAGTACGAACATTTCCCATATGAACAAAGTCTAAAATCAACATCTGCCGTTAGAAATTGTAAACATAACCGTTTTCACCAGTAGAACGGAAGTGACAACATTAGCCGTTTCAGCCATTGATCTGACGGACTAACAATACATAAGTATTGCGACATACTGATACATTTAAAAATATTGGAGCATAACGTTTATTTTAATATATTGTTGCAGACGTAATCATTTTAATTCAATACCTCAAATATTTTCAAAGCCTTTTTAGGATGTCCATGAATCATAAAGTTAACAACAAGGTTTGATAAAATGGTGTCTTCTGTAAAAACTGGTACCGCCATGTCTATAACTAAAATACAAATATTAAATATATAAGCATTGGGGTATTTGATCAAAACAGCAAGTAATTGGCATATTTAATACTATTTTTATTTACAATATCTGAATATTCCAACTCCTTATTTGAATACCAATCAAATATTTGATTCAATGGAAATAATCACTTAATTGAAAATGATCTGTTTTTAAACAAATGGAAATGATCTGTTTTTGAAATATATCTATCACTTGTAACTGCAATTCAAGTACATTTTCACAGAAATACAATCTACCAATTTCCAAATGTTTTTGGTTGCCTTAGCTATAGTAGCAACTGACAGCCATGATTATCAAATCACTCAAACTTGATAGGAGTTTTACATAGGCTAAGCCTGTTCCCCAATCCCAGTCAGTCATCCTGAATAAAATTATTGTTAACAAAAAAATAAGTCACTCAAACAACTAAATATTGGAATTTCTTAAATGAGTTACATTATCACATTTGTTACCTATTATACTATATGCGTGTAATAGAGAGAGAGACAGAAATGGGGTTTAACGTCCACTCGACACAAACTAGGTCATTTTGGGACTAACATATGGTTTAATTTTATTTCAATAATTCGCTTGCGCGTAGGGGTCTTTAGCAGTGGGAGGAAACCGGAGAACCTGGAGAAAACCCACGAGGTTGGACAGGCGACCCTACTCCTTGTCACGTACAACCGGGGAATCAAAACCACGCCAGTTGACTCAATGACAGACTTTATGATACAGCGTGCACACGCTAACCATTCAGCCATCCAACCCCCCACGCGTGTGATAACCTTAATAATAGTATAGGAAGTAACATCATGCCACTGCCTCCATTGTAGATTGTACATGCCCATCTCATCATTGTACATGCCCATCTCATCATGTAAATGCCCATCTCATCATTGTACATGCCCATCTCATCATTTTCCTATATGAAGTCCAGTAATAATCACCTGATCTGATCAACTACTGTCTTCATAGTCATCATTATAACAACATTACACAAATCTAGTGACCACTTCCAAACAGCTCAATATTTTGAGTTGAAACTTTCAGACAAGCTACATGGGCTATTTCTTCACAATCTGGAGGTTACTTTGTATACTTAAACCCACTTTTATCAATACAGGATTTCCCCCTTTAAATAATATATTACCTTTCTGTAGCTGATCTGGTTGTTCAGATTTAACAAATCTTGCAATAAAATGATTTATGTCAAAATTATTGCTATACTTTGTTATCATTTCTTCTAACAATTCAAAAACATCATCATCACTTTGTCTATAAAATACAACATTACAAAATTCTATTTTTTGTTTCGATAAATGGTAATTATTGTTTGTGATATAGACAAATTCCGTGAATACTGTTTGTAATGTAGGCGAATATTAAACTATAACACATACATATTTTTATTTGAGTGAAGTTTTGAAGAGATTATCTCAATGTTATCAAGCTAATAAATATACAGTACATGGTAACTACTGTTTGTGATATAGACAAATTCCGTGAATACTGTTTGTAATGTAGGTGAATATTGTTAGTAATATAGGTGATATTGGTGAATACTGTTTGTGATATAGGTGATATTGGTGAATACTGTTTGTGATATAGGTGATGTTGGTGAACGGGTGAACACTGTTTGTGGTATACCTAAATACTGTTGGTTAAAATGGTTTGAAAGCCTTATAGTGTGCAAGAAAATCAACCATTTGATCAGATATGTTAAACAGATTGCAGCACATGACATAAAGGGTGTGTGTGTGTCTAAACTAGAGTTGTCCTCCACAGACAATATCAAGGTCATACTCAATCTGATTAAGGCAGGACACTACCTAAGAATTTTACATTGATAACAGAAACTTGCCATTTAGTGTAATATTAGTATATGATGTCCCAATTCAGATTTGATAATTTGAGCGCAAAATGTTTATTTGTTGTCATGGAAATGGTGGCCATATTGGATTTTTTTTATATATTCACGGTGGCTATGTTAGGAAATCAAAATCTTCACCAATTTTATTGAAACAAACTATTTGTGATTTTGAATAACATATATAGGCATTAAAGAGTGCAATAAGGCATAAATTTTACTATTTGAATGTTAATTAAGAACATTATGCATCCCACATAAAACAAGTGGGTGTGGCCGAACACACCACTAAAAAGATTTTGTACAATAAAATGTCCAAATGTATAACAAACACTTTGAAAATCGTATTCCAAAGATGAGACCATTATCTCTCATAGATTTTGAGAATTTGATTTTCTAAGACCTGATATGGGTGTTGTATAAGGTAGTGTCCTGCCTTAAAACACAGATCTTATTTCGTTTTGTTTTCTGTAGTTCAAAATTTTGTTTTACTTGTCTTTACCATAGATATCAACGCTGATCGGTTAATCTAATGTCAAAGGTCACTCGTATGACCTATGACGCGATCTTCCACGACAACCGGTCAGATCTTCATGAAATAGAGGCCATCAAAAGTATAGAAAAAAAGCGAAACAAAATATAGATCTGTATTTTAATCAGATTGGGTCATACATGTCTTGAAATGAAATGAATATGTTACCTTGACGATGGGAAGATGTTAGTTTAACAACATTATACTTACGTGTCTAGATCAACCATATCATATTTATGTGCATCGTAAAATCTATTTTCGTTGATGAAACCACATGATAACAATGTCTTTAATATTTCATCAACTGACTCGGGACACTTCCTTGAAGCTTCATTTTTTACATATCGACACCTGTATGCTAAATTGTTATTTGTACTATCAAATCCTCTCTGTTTCAGGTAAGATGAATGTCGTGATGCGTAATTCTTTAACAAATCAATAGCCTCTGTAATACAATAAATGAAATGGGGTTTTAACATCCTACTTTTCTGCTCCGACTGGGCTAATGAAGACAGGCATACATCATGCCTACTCTTATTTAGAATTCTTGCTGTGAAGGGTTCTTTTACGTGCACGCAAATGTGTAGGTCTACAGAGGACCCATCTGAATGACTCTACTTTGTCCCTTGCCAGGCCCTCCTTCCTACATCACTGACAAGAGGGGACCATGCCGTAAGTCCTGATCTTGACCAACACCGAGTTTGAACACAGGGCCTCCAAGTTAGAGAACCAACGTCTTACAGAGCCACTGCGGCTTCCATAAATGAAATGAAATGGATTGAATAAAGACATACTATGAGGTGAATTTTGTACCGATAGCTGTGCTACCGCCTAATGTTATTTCGGTTTCCAACTATCAGGTGAACTGTAACCCGGGTACCATTTAATCTTGTGTATTTAAAATTAGTTCAATATCCAATCTTCGTTTAAAAATTCGTAAAAATCATTTAATATCACCAAAAATCATCTAATTTGTACTTTCTAAAACCCCTACAATACAATAAATTTCAGGCTAATTAAAATGATACCATCACAGAGTTATCTTTCCAATTATATTTTGACTTTTAAAAGCTTATGAACATGCCACTAAGTACTCGACACTTGTTTATTAGGGCCTAAGTGGTATTTGTGACAACAGGTGAATTTGCTTCTGGTGAGCTTAATGGACATCAGTCTATGTGTACTTTGTGCTCTGCCATTCTCAACATAATTATGATACGGTCATAATTACAATTATTAAGCCACACCAATTTCATTTTCTGTTCTTTGGAGTCTTGATAAAATAAAATAGCCTCTTGAATGAGGTGAAAGATGTTTTGTTTAAAATTTCAAAACTTAAAAAATTGGGGACTTAAATAAGCTTTTGTACAGCACAACCAAGTACTTCTGTTTTTTATAGAGATCACCACCGCATCCTCCCCGCTCCCCCCCCCCCCGATATTGCTTACAGATGTTCCCAAAGAACAGAAAATCAAATTAGTATGGCCTTATTTTAGTTTATTTTTACCTTGTGCTCTGCCATTCTCTATGTATAAGGCTGCCATATTCAATGCAGTCAAATAGTAAAAGGCATATTCTGGATACTTGTCTTCTCTGAAACACAAATCACATTTGTTGGACATATATGAATAAGAGACAAGGGTGGCTATTGTGGTATTGTGGTATAGGCCAGAAGATGGCCTGGATTGTTTATGACAATCAAAAGGACTAATTTAAAACAGCCATCTTACATTTCACTCCATCCCAGAATTCCATCTAGGATCAAAGCCTTTTATTAATCAAAGTAAGTAACTCTATTAACACAAAGAACTCAAGAAGGCTTTAGACCACTATTCCTTAATAATATTATGAATAAGTTATACAGGTCACAATTCTATGGAATACAATTACTGCTTTTTACTGAGCGACGTTTCGACTAGGCTTCTCTAGTCATTATCAAGCTATGATAAAAAATGAAAATATGACAGGACAATATATACATGTACACCACAATGCTAAGTTAATGTCATATTTTCATTTTTTATCATAGCTTGATAATGACTAGAGAAGCCTAGTCGAAACGTCGCTCAGTAAAAAGCAGTAATTGTATTCCATAGAATTGTGACCTGTATACTCTAGTTCAATTACTAAATGCCATTGAAACAGTTTATGAATAAGTTGGTTTAGTAATGGAGTATATGACACTATTAAGGGACAACTATCTCACTTTGTTAAACACACGAGAGACACATACCAGTCATCCCCCACTTCTGATTTCACAGACATTATAGTCCAAATCTTGAGTATCAAATAATTAAACTATTTGATACTAACCCACTTGGGTGCCATGTCGAATTACACTGCGTTATACATTCAAAAGCCTTATGATATTCATGGAATCAATGACAAATCTAATTTGGGCTCCCCAACCCTCTTTTACTTTGATGGACATATATGTATCCAATACTTGACAAAATATGTGAATGACAGACAAACAGAAAGAGTTATAGAAGCATTAAAATGTTGGGGTACAAGAATAATAAAAATTTTCTTACATTTTGGTGTAAAATTCTAAAGCTTTCTCCAGATCATTTGACTTCACTGCCATATCACACATTTTTCTTAACATTTCTGCTCCATCCTCACCGTCGGGTGATAATTTGTCCTGAAAACAAAAACCAATATAAATAAAATCAGATGTTTTTCAATTTTCTTTTTATGTTTTATATATGCCTATAAAACAAGAAATGAGACACTGGTTACAGACACTGTCTAGCATGAAATTCGACTTTGTATCGCCAGACAGTGTTCTATAAGGGAAATTTTGCCTGGACAGGGGCGCTACTTTCTACTCTTATTTCAAATTCCAACTGTCATGTGATCCTTTACGCCAATTATGTACACGGACCATCGTTTTTTTCGTCCCGTTTCCAACGACTAGGCGCGTTCCTGCACCACCGATAAGGGGAAAGTAAGTTGTAAACCTGCCAACACCAGGATCGAACCTGGGACCTCCAGGATAGCAAGCCAGTGCCTTAACTCACTTACCCACCCACAGAAAATCGGTTATCTCTCAACGTAATATGCTTTATCCATAGACTAATATTTTTTCAACAAAGATACATCATCATCCCACAAAATAACGTCTAGTCATTTTAACTCACCCGGTAACCATCGGCAATAACCATTTTAGATATTCTCTGTAATATAAAAATATATCACTAATAGAATAAAAATATGATCATCCTATTGAATTTGATTTTTTTTTTGGTAACATTCTACGAAAATGAAATGAACTGGGGTTTAACGTCCTCTGACTGTGCTATAAGGGACAGTGATGCAATGACCTAAAGGACCATGGGTTTTTGTCCTATCCGAATGACTATACCTTGTGCCCCTTCCGGGCCCTTTGTCCTGCACAATAGAAAAGGGGGAACCTTGCCAGAAAATCTATATTGACTTTCTCGACCAGCACCGGGATCAAAATGAAATGAAATGGGGTTTAACGTCCTACTGTTCTGCTCCTATGCTGGGCAACTGCCAAGGGATCTTTTACGTGCATTCTAATGTATATACGGGACCTCTGTTTTTCGTCTCATCCAAAGGACTAGACAGCTGTCCTTGTCAAGCCCTCCGTCCTGCATCACTGACAAGGGGGAACCACGCCGGAAAATCTGGATGAACTTTCTCGGCCAATGCAAGGATCGAACACTTGAACCTCCCGGCTAGCGAGCCAGCGTCTTACCAACTTAGCCACGTGATCCCCACCACCGGAATCGAACACGGAGCTACTAACAAATATAAATTAAAAGAATCCATAAGTAATTGTAGCCTATTGATTGATCACGAGTTGGTAGATGTTTCTACTGGAATGAATATCCCTAATTATCAGATCTTCACCAAATTCGATAGGAATCATCCTCATAATGATTGCTACAAATCCAATAAGTTTGTGTCCATATTTCAGACAAAAGTTATCAAATTTTCACCGGATTCATTAGGGATCATCTTCCCAATGATATAGACACACACAATATTAATCAAAAGAATCCATAAAGAATTGTAGCCTTTAAAGAAAGGATGAGCCAAATGTAAAAAGACATATGGGTGGAGAGAGAGGGAAGAATGGGATTTAACGTCCACTCAATACAAAACTAGGTCATTTTGGGACTAACATTATTATTTCAATAATTCGCTTGCACGTAAGGGTGTTTAGCAGTGGGAGGAAAGCGGAGAAAACCCATGAGGCTGGAAAGGCGACCTTACTCCTTGTCACGTACAACCTGGGAATCGAAACCACGCCAGTTGACTCAAAGACAGATCTTATGACACAACCACTCGGCCATCCACCCCCCCCCCTCCCCACAGACCTATGGATGGAATACAAATGTTATGTGTGGGGCGTATAAAAACCAAAATTAATCAGATTAATATTACTGATTGATGATGTTTTATTTTGCACATCATTTTATAAGTAAGTTTATTACCTGTACAATGGGACTTGGTACATTATCAAATGATAAAGTTCTAAAACCATTAGGTAAAAGCCTTATCTGTTTCTCCTAAAATTATATAAAAGAATTTCTTGATAAAAATAAAACCAATCTGATTAAAATACAGATCTATATTTTGTTCATTCATAACTTTGCTAGGTATAAGCTTCGTCTACACTAGGCTTGAAAAAGCCGGCTTTTTAAAAACCCGTTTTTTTCAAAACCCGGCTTTTTCAAGTGTAGCGTCTACACTGACTGAACGGAAAAAGACGATGAACACCGACCTTCGTTATTTGTGGAACTTCCGGTTTATTTATTACGCCATCGGCTTCAGTCAATTTTGCAGAGATAATAATATAATAATAATGATTACTTTGGTTACTTTGGTGCAATTATATATCCAGCTTATGGAATATAGCAGATCGCTGACAGACTTACGGAAGAGGGCGAGAAAACGACGTGCAAGACGATTGCGATTGTATATCCGTCGAAGACACTTTCGACTATTTTAGGTTAGGCATGTTGAAATTAAATAGACTAGGCTATAGATGGATTTGAGATTTACCGCAATTTCTTAGAACCGGAAGCAATGCCAATGTTATGAATGTACGGAAGCTCGGGACGAATGACATCCGGGTACTTGATAAATCCCGGATTTACCGTCTACACACATAAAATTGCCGTTTTTTTAAAAAAGCCGGCTTTTTGATTTTGAAAAATCCATCAATAATTGCCGGATTTTAAAAAGCCGGCTTTTACGATTGAGAAATTGAAAAAGCCGGCTTTTAGGAAAAAAACGGGATTTAAAAGGCTAGTGTAGACGGTGAATGCTGCTAGTGTAGACGTAGCTATAATCAAATTTGATTGACATTCTTAATATATTCATTTTGCATATATGTGTACACCGAAGCAAATTGTCCTAGTCACATATAGGCCACTCAAACATAATTTAGAGTCAATATTAAATATGACATTAATAATTTAATCCAATAAAGATCAATGCGGTTAGAACTTTGTAGCTTTTGACTAATAATACAGAAATAAAATGGGGCTTAACGTTCTAGTGTTCTACACTGACTGGGCTAATGGAGATGGGCATATGCCATACAGTGTGCTATGAGGGAAATTGCGCCAAGACAGCAGCACTACGGCCTTTCTAATATCCAATTCCAACTGCCAAGGGTCGGAAAAAATCCATATGAATATTCACGTTCGGCACCGGGTATGAACTCGGAAACTCCATGTTACCGAGCCAATGTCTTACTCACTGAGCCACTCCCAGACATGATTCAACAGTCTGCCTGTATTTGTTTCAATATGATTGAGATATTTATATATTCGATAACAAAAAAAAATGAGAATTCATTTCTTTCATACTTACATTATTGTCTAGAAACTCTTCAGCCTTTGACCAATCTAATCGTACATTACAGAAATACATTAAATCACGGATTATAGATCTATTAAAATTAAATGTCTGCAATCCCATTTGTTCATGACATATTTTTGAGAACTGAAAATATAATAAAACACCCATGACTTCAAGACACTAGTTTAATTATATTCTAGATCAGCACATCGCAAACGTCGTAATAAAGATACGAAAGTTATTAAAGAGGTTTCAGTAGTCATGTAACGACACAATAAAGATGCTTCAGTCATTTGACGTCAAAATCTTCACTCGTGTAACATCCTTATAAAGAGGCTGCAGTCATTTAATATGCTGTTATATAACATGCTAATAAAAATACTTTAATACATTTAAGGTCACAATAAAGATGCTTCAGGCATTTAACTTCATAAAAAAGAAGTTTCAGTTATTTAGCATCACAATAAAGATTCTTCCATCATTTTGCATCATAATAAAGATTAATCAGTCTTTTAACATCAGAATAAAGATCTCATACCAGTCCACAAAAGAAAGACACATACAAGTCGCCTCCTACTTCCGATTTCCCAGGCATAGTTCCAATATAAATAAACTATTTGGTACCTAAATATATTAAACCCCTTGGGTGCCATGTTGAATTACATAGTATTTTAATGTTAAAAAACCTAACTACTTAATGGAATCTACGACAAATCTAAATTTTTATTTTTCTAATATTTCGGTCATTTAACATCCTAATAAAGATGCTTTAGTTATTAAACTTCCTAATAAATGAAATGAAATGAAATGGGGTTTAACGTCCTATTGTTCTGCTCCTAAGCTGGGCTAATGAAGACGGGCATACGCCATACAGTGTGCTATGAGGGAAATTTTGCCCGGACAGCGGCACTACGGCCTACTCTTATATCGAATTCCAACTGCCAAGGGATCTTTTACGTGCACGCCAATGTGTACACGGGACCTCGGTTTTTCGTCCCATCCGAACGACTAGACAGCTTTCCTTGTCAGCCCCTCCGTCCTGCATCACTGACAAGGGAGAACCACGCCGGAAAATCTGGATGAACTTTCTCGGCCAATGCAGGGATCGAACACCCGACCTCCAGGCTAGCGTCTTACCCACTTAGCCACGTGATCCCCAAACTTCCTAATAAAGAGAGAGAGAGAAATGGTGTTTAACGTCCACTCGACACAAACTAGGTCATTTTGGGACTAACATATGGTTTAATTTTATTTCAATAATTCGCTTGCGCGTAGGGGTCTTTAGCAGTGGGAGGAAACCGGAGGACCCGGAGAAGACTCACGAGGTTCGACAGACGACCCTACTCCTTGCCACGTACAACCGGGAATTCTAAACCACGCCAGTTGACTCAATGACAGACTTTATGATACAGCGCGCGCACGCTAACCATTCAGCCATCCACCCCCTCCTTCCTAATAAAAATACTTTGGTCATTTAAGGTAATAATGAATATGCTGCAGTCATTAAATATCATAATAAAGATAATTCAGTCATTTAGCATCACAATAAAGATTCTTCAGTCACTTGGCGTCATAAAGACGATGCTTCAGTCGTGCAAAAACTATAAATAATGTACCTTAAGAGCATTTTCCCAATCATGCTCGGCTTGTAATTTATTTATGAAGACATCTTGTACATTAGAAAGTTGAAAGGGATGTAAAGTTTTATCTGAAACTAAAACAATTCATAATGATTAATATGTATATCTTTAAACAATGGAGGTCATGGGTGGGGGTTGAAATGATCCTTTCATACACAGTAGAATCTGTATTCAGCAGCCACTCAAGGCAATTTTGATGACTGACCTCTTAATTGGAGTGACCACTTAATTGGAGTGACCTCTTAATAAAATCTCAGCGTTTGCTAGTGCCGATATCTAGTAAAATTTTACACATTGGTAAATTTCATTGTCACCAAAACTAACTACAGTGCACTCTGTCACATCCGACCTCTGATCACTCCGGCACTCTGTTACATCCGACATCATTTTCATGTCCCGATTTATTTCCTTATTACTTCAGCAAAAAAATCTTTGGGTAATTCGACCTCTCTACGTTCCAGATTACGACATCAATCAGCCGTCCCGTCATACGATTTCCATTGCATCGACACCGTATAATCCGGCCTTCAATCGGTGGGTGTGAAGCAAACACTTACCGATCAATTATCCGTGACATTAAAACTGGATGGGTTTGAAGCCACAAAAGATCAACAAGCAATCACCAGTCAATTATCTGTGAGATTAAAACTCACTACCGTGGGTCTTTGATAATTTTAATCTCTTGTACGACAGTTGTGACAAATACTCAAGAATATCCACCAATTTTCCCCCGAATTCACAGTCGTAAAAATATTCCTAGCACCTGTTGGAAACATTCGTTGCGCATGCCGATTGAACCTGAATAACCTATAAATTGGTAACCCTACGGATCTCTTCGAACCGTGTGAACCTGGGATGCTCGAGTCACAGTACGGAACGTCCCGAATTTCTGTCAGTCCCGACGACGGAGGTGGTGTGAGTAGAATTGTGACGTAATTAAACACGACGAACAGGTTTCGGCTGCATGGTTGGATGAGATATATCCAGTCGACGCATGCGTTGTAGCCCGAACTACCCCTGTTCACTCGATTGTCGCTACTTTTGGGACTGAGAGAATTCAATTCCGGAATGTTCAATCGAGTACGCCCATTATCAATGAACACGTGATAGCAAAGACAAGAGTGCGATCAACTGAAGATGGCGAAGAAGATAAATTAACGACAGACTTGATCTATTCAAAATGCCTACGCATGTTAAATGAAATAAAAATTAATGTAATAAAATTTTGAATGTACAGAAAGGTTTATCATTTTTAAAGGGAATAACATTCTGGTTATTCGAAGTTCTATGTTCAAAGCTACATTTTAATAATATTTCCGGTTTTCGAAGTTACAATATTTCCGGTTTTAAGAAAACTGGGTATTCCGACATATTGTAACGATCCCGTACGATGTCGGATGTGACAGAGTGCACTGTATTGGAACAAAAATCGTACTGACACAATTCTATGATACAAATTCTGTAAATGTGTCAATTTGTCCCCACATTAATACTAGTGTCAACTTTTGTTATGTATTTGATAATCTTTTTTTCTTTTTGTGAAGAAAATCCATGCATTATTTTTTCTTTATCAAACATTGCAGAATTTTTCAGGGGATGTAACTCCGTGAAATTTTATATATGGGGTGCTGAAACCTGTTTTAGCAACCATATGCCATTTGACAAAATGACAGACCTTATGACCTAAGTGTTAGATCTCTCAAACACCAAAACCCAAGTTTCATTAACAGAACTAAACTGACGTGGGGTGTATAAGAACCAAACTTACAGTATTGAACAGCATCTGCGAAACCACTTGCTGCCAGGATATGTAATCCTAAAGCTGTACCCATTTCTTTTGATAATCCAATTTCCTATCATGAAAAAAACAAACAAAAACATTGGTTACAAAAATGGAAATGTGAACAAGTGTCATAACACTGGACCTCCAGGTTAGCAAGCCAAAGTGTTACCCACTGAGCCAATGCGGCAACAACATAAGAAAGATGGCCAACTCAATTTTGATAGGGTTCTTCCTTATAATCAGCTTATTATATCCCAGCGAGTTAGAAAACAATCTCAATAACTGACCTTTTGAGCTGCAGGGAAATCCACTCTACAAAAACCAGGTCATTTTGGGATTAACATATGGTTTAATTAACTCGTTTGCATTAAGGGACTTTTAGCAGCAGCATATGCCATGCATTGTGCTATGAGGGAAATTTTGTCCCGGCAGCGGAGCCACAGCCTACTCTTATATTGAATTCCAACTGCCAGGGGATCTTTTACATGCATGCCAATGTGTACACGGGACCTCGATTTTTCGTATCATATACGAACAAATACACAGCTGTCCTTGTCAAGTCCTCCATCCTGCACCACTGACACCATGCCAGAAAATCCTGATGAACTTTCACGGCCAACACTGTTAGCGAACCAGCTACCTCCAGGCCAGCGTGTCAACGTCTTACCCACTTTGCCAAATCAATGACAGACCGTATGATGTATGTGTTAAAACCTAGCACTAATTTGACCCTTCACATAGGAGAGAGAGAGAGAAATGGGGTTTAGCGTCCACTCGACACAAACTAGGTCATTTCGGGACTAACACATGGTTTAATTTTATTTCAATAATTCGCTTGCGCGTATGGGGTGTTTAACAGTGGGAGGAAACCGGAGGACCCGGAGAAAACCCACGAGGTTGGACAGGCGACCCTACTCCTTGTCACGTACAACCGGGGATTCGAAACCACACCAGTTGACTCAATGACAGACTTTATGATACAGCGTGCGCACGCTAACCATTCAGCCATCCAACCCGCCCCCTTCACATAGGATTTGTTCAACTTTTAATATGGTTTCATTAAGAGAAACGTTTAGGATTTACCGTAGATATTTTTTCTATTGATTCCGTATCTTCCCCCATTGATGTCAAGGCTGGTGTGAAAAATGTAAGTAATATGTTGATCAGTTCAGTATTATCTAGACCAGGTGAATTTTTTATTTTCTTCATAGTTTCAATTAATTCTGTAAAATAAAATTTGCATTTGTGAAGATGTATCAACAAAAATGTGGAAATAGGCTAAAGATATAAAAAGAAAATTAGTGTACATGGAACCTCGTCTTTTTTTGTCTCACCAGAACAACTAGAAACAATTCTTTGTCAGGCCCTCATTACCCGCCCCACTGACAAGGGAAACCCATGCAGTAAAGTCCTGCTTAGAGAGCCAGCACCTTACTCACTGAACCACTGCCATTCCGATTTATATTCTTCTACATCCCAAAAATTTCTCTTTAAAGTGAAGTCCCTGCAATAATGATCCCGCTACAATCAGGTGTCACCTATAGATATAGCGAAGACCTAATAAAATTATTATAACTAACTTACTTTCTTTATTGTTTTGGTTTCGATATTGAACAAGAGCTGGTATATAACAATGGGGTGGTACGGGAATACCCTACAATAAAACCAAATATTGAATAAGAGCTGATGTATACAAGAATATCCCACAATAAATTTCATACACATTCAAGCAAAAAACACAACACAGTTTATATGGAAATACAATCACTGGTTTATAAGTATAGCACGACGTTTCGACAAGTATTCTCTTATCGTTATCATTTGTGCTTGATAACGATAAGAGAATACTTGTCGAAACGTCGTGCTATACTTATAAACCAGTGATTGTATTTTCATATAAACTGTGTTGTGTTTTTAATGTGTTCAATCGCTAAATGCCACTCAAGGATTATACACATTCAAGCAATAGATTGGGTTGGGTTTTTAAAATGGAAATGTTAATTAATTCTCCATGTGCTTACCTCATCTGCACATTTCTGTAGAATATCACAGGCATAATCTGAAATAAAATATTACAACTATTAAAATCTAACAATATACAGAGATCTACTATAGAATGGTGCATCTTTTAATATAGTCTTAGAAATGAAATGTGGTTTAACATCCTACTGTTCTGCTCTGAACTGGGCTAATGAAGACGGGTATACACCATACAGTGCGCTATGAGGGATAATTCTTGGATTCCAAGATTTACTGACATTTTCTGTGTCAAATAAGGACTGGTTAACAATTCACTTTAACAATCCTCAGCCTCCTGGTTAGACAGTCAGTGTCTTGCTCTCTGAGCCATGGTGGCCCCGAGTGATTACAGAACCAATCCATAATCATTTGAAACCACATAAATCTCGGTCAATATGCTACTGGCTCACTAAACAGTTTGATTGTCAATCATTTTAACAATCCACAGTCTAATAGTTAATGAGCTAGTGCCTTGCTGTCTGAGCCATGGTTAATGAGCTAGCGCCATGGTTCCCCCGGTTGTTGTCGGAACCAATCCATAATCACGTAGAGTCACCATGACTCAGTTAATATGCTACTGACTCACTAACCAGTTTGATTGTCAAGTATCGTTGCTATGATAATGAAAAAGCTACACTTCATCTTGTCAAACCTTCAAACACACATAACTTTGCTCAGAATAAAGTAATTTGAATGAAATTTTCAATATGGTAATTTGGGTGCTTTGCTGCTTTAAACTCTACATTTGTTGTTTTCAACAACTCTACATTTGTCGTTTTCAACAACTCTACATTTGTTGTTTTCAACAACTCTATATTTGCTGTTTTCAACTCTATATTTGTTGCTTTCATTTTCAACTACTCTATATTTGTTGCTTTCAACTCTATATTTGCTGCTTTCAACAACTCTATATTTGTTGCTTTCAACAACTCTATATTTGTTGCTTTCAACAACTCTATATTTGCTGTTTTCAACAACTCTATATTTGCTGTTATTTAAGAAATAAAGAAATGCTATATACCTGGATTTTCCAAAATGAAAGCATTTTTGGCTACGTCTCTTACATCCTCTTTTAAATCATTCACCATTTCATAGACTTTATCTACAGGCTGTAAAAAGAAATTTAAGGTTAAATCAACATAATACTTTTAGAGCTCACACAAATTATCAAATTCATTTAAATTTCAAGGTTATTTTGGGGGTATTCCTTATCAGATGTCAATTAAAACTTATTTTACATAATGCAATTTGACCAGTTTTGTCAGTAGAATGTATATGCCATGCAGTGTGCTATGACGGAAATTTTGCCTTATCTACATCAAATTCTAAACTCAACTGTAAAGATTTTTTTTTTTTTTTTTTTTTATGACTAGATGCGGTTCCTTGCCAGGCTCTCAGTCCTGTACCACGGACATGTGGAACCCAAACAAGCTAAAATATCCAGAGGAACTTTCTCAGCAAAAACCAGGATCAAACCTGAGACAACCTTGGCGGGCCTTTTGGAAATAAGTCCAACGCCAGACATGTAATACAAGTGGCACAAAGTATTCCAATCAATCGTTAACTGATTATGTGGATGCAGGGTCTAATCACTGCTTGTGTTCTCTTCTTTTCTCCTTGTGGACAGTTTATCACCGAAATCAGCTGCTCACTCGAAACCACACGGTCTTACTTGACCTAGTCGAATTGTTATTGTAGGCACATGATTCAAGGTATTTTATCTTTTTTGAACCAGTAGAAGAGAGATATATATATATATATATATATATTAGCAATAAAGTTGTATTAGGAAAGAAAAATAGTTTTTACGAGTACTTTCTGTTTTATTAAGCTTCTTCAGGCAAACTTTAACAATTCGTGTTTTCAATGTCAAAGACTGGATAATATTGAGTTAAAGACTTAGCTACTTTAAATATGTCAACACTTACTCGATTATTTGCGGCAAGGAAAAGCAGAAAGTCCCTGGAAATGTAATGTTGTTGACGTGGATTCACTGAATTCAATGTTTTATCTACAATCTGGTGAGCAACATCATCATATCCCAGCGCCAATATTTCATTCAGTTGATTTATAGCTGTCTGATTCATAAAACCCATTCTTCCTAACATTTCATATAACTGAAACAAACAAAACACTTCATAATATAATGTCCGCATTTATAAAGCATTTAATGCATCAAAAGTGTATGCTCTAAGCGTGGTAATAAGTCAATAGTTACTGTTGATAATACACCATAAACATTACATGTTTTAAACTAAGCAATCGATTCTGAACACTTCATCACAGCTGATAAGTTATTCCACAATTAGGTTATCTATTCAACACCACTTGTACAAGCTAATTTTCATCTGAAAATACATTTCTGAAGCCCAGGAAAAATTAAATCATGACCTCAAATTGTACAATCTGGAGAAAATTCGCAAAGTTATACAAGAGAAAAAATTGAAAATCATGACAAAAAAAATTTTCACCTCCTCATTGAGATCTGTATATCCATTTTTTGTTAACAAAATTAAAAGAGAAATAACTTGATTTGGAGACATCGACACTCCTTGAGCTTCTTTTAAAACCTGAAATAAAATATCCAAAAATATAAACTTTAAAAAGATATTTTAATAAATAGAAAGATAGAGAAATGGGGTTTAACGTCCACTCAACACAAACTAGGTCATTTCTGGACTAACATATGGTTCAATTTTATTTCAATAATTAGCTTGCGCGTAGGGGTTTTTAGCAGTGGAGGAAACCGGAGGACTCGTAGAAAACCCACGAGGTTGGACAGGCGACCCTACTTCTTGTCACGTAAAACCGGGAAATCGAAACCACACCTGTTGACTCAATGACATAACTTACGATACAGCGAGCACGCTCTAACCATTTGGCCATCCAACCCCACTTAGTAAGAAAACAATGGATAAAGCAGTGACTCAACAGGTCACTTTCAATCTCAGATTACAAATTAAGACTACAATTTGGTTTTTTTTTTTCATCAACAGTGTTTTCAAACAGATGGTGTGCTATTTATAGTACATGTATCAATTGATTTCACTAATACACTTTCACATGAAGGTCTTTAGCAGATAGGAAAGCGGTGGAGACCTGGAAAAAAACCCCATGAGGTAAAGCAGGTGACAAGCCTAAGTTGAAAACCATGACACTTGAATAATTGATAGGCACTACACCAATAAGCCACCAATCCATATCATCATTAGATAGTGCAATTGGATCGTATAGCCAACATATCAGAACATTGCTTTCCGTGGACCAGTTTTTTCTCACTTCATTATGAAATGAAATGAAATGGGGTTTAACGTCCTACTGTTCTGCTCCTAACCTGGGCTAATGAAGACGGGCATACGCCATACAGTGTGCTATGAGGGAAATTTTGCCCGGACAGCGACACTACGGCCTACTCTTATATCGAATTCCAACTGCCAAGGGATCTTTTACGTGCACGCCAATGTGTACACGGGACCTCGGTTTTCCGTCCCATCCGAACGACTAGACACCTTTCCTTGCCAGCCCCTCCATCCTGCATCACTGACAAGGGAGAACCACGCCGGAAAATCTGGATGAACTTTCTCGGCCAATGCAGGGATCGAACACCCGACCTCCAGGCTAGCGAGCTAGCGTCTTACCCACTTAGCCACGTGATCCACCACTTCATTATGATCTAAAGTGCATGCATTACACCACTAAGCTACAAACCCCATCATCATTAGATAGTGCGATTACCCAACATACCACAACATTGCTTTCCTTCAACCATTTTTTTCTCTCACTTCATTACGCATAAAAAATAGAGCTTTGTCTTTTTTGGACTATCATGTGGTTCAGTCTTATTTCATTAATTCACTAGCCCACAAGGTTGGACAGGCGACCCTACTCCTCATCACGTACAAATTGGGAATCGAAACCATGCCACTTGATTCAATGACAGATCTTATGATTTAAAGCCTACACGTTAAACCACTGGGCAACCCCAAACCTCTGTAATTCAACGCCTGTCTGTATAAATACTGATACAAGCATCTTATTTTACTGTTCTTGTATCAACCACAGTTTACTGAAGGACTTCCAAATTTACCTCTCTTACGCCATCAAAATCTTTGAGTTCGATTAAACCACGCAATAAAGCCTCATAAGCTGCTCCGCTTACTTCTAATCCCACCTCTCTGAAACAAATAATCAAAAAAATGAAATGAAATCGGGTTTAACTTTACTGTCCTACTCCTACTGGGCTAATGAAGGTTATACAGTGTGCTATCAGGGAAATTTTGCCCGGACAGCAGCACTGCGGCCTACTCTTATATATCGAATTTGAACTGCCAATGCATTTTTTATGTGCACCCCACTGTGAACATGGGACCTTGATTTTTTGTCCATCCGAATGACTAGACAGCTGTCTCTTTCCTTGTCAGGTCCTCTGTCCTGCACCACTGAAAAGGGGAAACCACTCCGGAAAATCCTAATGAACTATCTCGACCAAAATCAGAATCAAACTCGCGACCTTCAGGCTAGCGAGCCAGTATCTTACTCACTTAGCCAATGTGGCTCCCACAAATAAACGACAATGTGATATTATCTCTCGTCAACACATTACCCTGGACTCGACAAAGTGAAATGTTGTTTAATGTCCTACTTTTCTGCACCGACTGGGCTAATGAAGATGGGGGCTTGACAATAGAGACATGTTTTGTCAATTGTACGGAATACAAGTTACTTTCCGGAAAAGTTTGTCTCGTGTTCATAAAGTAAAGAATTAATCCAAAGAACAGAACTGATTATTTCTAAATACTCTTGATGCGTGAGGGAAAAAAAAGGATTTCAAGTGATCTTCCTGCATGGAAATTTTAGAATGCCACATTGGGGCCAATACATTTGTTTTAGGCAAGTAACTTCTGTCATCTGTTTGGACGAGTAGGTAAATATTAGTGTTGAGCCTTGAGACAGAACTAAGCCCCAAGGTAGTGTTTTCATCTACCCATATTCCAAATGGTTACTTTGAAGAATTTTTTTTTTAATATTGCTAGTCATGGATTCCAATACTTATTTCCCTTCAGATGGATCTGAGATACCTTTTTCTTTTTGATACAGAAATGGAACCAGATCCTCAGAGGTCAAAGAGATCAGAATCTGTTTTCTTTCAAGATAATATAAAGCTGTAAAATCTAGATTAATTTACCTCATAATATTAAGGACATTTTTAGCACTTTCTGGATCACTGAAAGCATAAGATAATAAACTCAAATAAAGGTTCCGAGACAAGGAAATATACATACAGGTGTAGTAATAATCAGTCACCATTTCCAAATAATGGTTGATCAAATTTCATAAAGTAAAGTTCTTGACATGATCATCTGAAACTGGCGAGTTTAATTCATGGTTTCACTATCTTGTATTGAGAACTTGGTTGCAATTCAAAAATATTTTTAATATATAGTCGAGCATCCCAAGTGATAAAATAAAAGACCCTCTATTACAGGAGTTTTCTTGGATCTATTTTAGTGAATAAACCTAACTAATTTGGTGTGCAAGGCTCAAAGAACCATTTATCAAAATTTCTGAGGCTATCAATTCCGAAAAGCCTAATATTCTAAGTAAAAATGCAAGTCCTTTAAATTTTGGCATTTGATTGCTACTTAAACCCACTGGTTCCTAAGTTGGGAAAATTTAAAATAAAATGTGGGTAAATCTTACTTAGCTCGTGTGTGTCCTTTTATAAACGAATGAAAGACACCTGCTGAGATTGGTATGTTTTCATTCTTCATATGGTCCAGTATTTGGCTGTAAAACAAAAAGATAACATGCAATATTAACATATCACAT
Organism: Patella vulgata; assembly: GCF_932274485.2. Lineage (NCBI taxonomy): Eukaryota > Metazoa > Mollusca > Gastropoda > Patellidae > Patella > Patella vulgata. The sequence continues at coordinate 13,163,455 of NC_065883.2, forward strand.
ATCGAAATGAAATGGGGTTTAACATCCTACTGTTCTGCACCGACTGGGCTAAGGACAGCGGCATTATAGCCTACTCTTACATTGAATTCTAACAGCCACAGGTTCTTTTACATGCTCACCAATGTGTAGATGTGACCTCAATTTTTCATCGCATCCCCCGAAAACATTAGCACAACCGTAATGCTGCACCTACTTTGTTTCATGGTAAACCACAGGCACCTGTAACGTGGAAAATATTTTAAAAATAAGCTATGACTATTTTCGCCAGGTAGACAATTGAGTCTACGATGTTTTAAAATTATCCATGTGACCCTCTTTAAGCAAGTATTGCCACTGGTTGACGGAATCTAGAGTAGTGAACATTGATCCTAATTATTTTAATCCAACTCGTTTCTGACCTTGGTATTATTATATCTACTGAAAGGGATTGGTTTCAGACAAGTTATTTACCCCCCCCCCACGAGTTACAAATCGGAATCAGACCAGTTATTTGATAATCTCGCTTACGAACATGGACGTAACAGACTTTAGACATACTTAGTCATAGCTTGAAGTTATGTTTGAAATGTTTGCCATGTTACAGGCGCCTGTGGGTAAACGATGAAAAAAAAAAATATATATATATAGACAGAGAGATTTAACGTCCACTCTACACAAACCAAGTAATTTTGGGACTAACATTTTTATTTCAATAATTCACTTGCGGGTAGGGGTCTCTAGCAGTGGGAGGAAACCAGAGGACCCGGAGAAAACCCACGAACAGGCGACCCTATTTGTATATTTAGATGAATACTTACGTAGCAGCTTCTATATTACCCTCTTCACAATAACCAGCTATAAATCTTTGATACGTCACCTAAACAGATCAAGGCTAGAGATTAATGGTTAGCAACATAATTTCAGTGAAATGAAATGGGGTTTAATGTCCTACTGTTCTGCTCCTAAACTGGGCTAATGAAGACAGGCTTACGCCATACAGTGTGCTATGAGGGAAATTTTGCCCGAGCAGCGGCATTATGGCCTACTCTTATATCAAATTCCAACTGCCAAGGGATCTTTTACGTGCATTCCAATGTATACACGGGGCCTCCGTCCTGCACCACTGACAAGGGGAAACCAAGTTGGAAAATCCCGATGAACTTTCCCAGTCAATGCAGGGATCGATCATGCAACCTCAAGGCTAGCAAACCAGCAGCAACATAATTAATTGACTGGTTTGTTAAACAACTGTACTAGCCTACAAGTTTTTTGCCTCCATATTATTTTTCTTTCAGGATGTTTGGTATAACGGTTTGACTAAGTGACTGGGTTTGGAAATAACTACTAGCTTGAGGTTTCAGCTTTTCAACGTGAAAGCCACCATATGAATACTGCATGCAAGGAGAGTGAATTGAGTAAATGATGGCGACGATTCTGTCAACAATTAATAAACCAGAGTTCCCATCTGAAATATGTGCCCTATACTAAGTTTAATTAACATCTGATGAAAACTGATCCCCAATCGCTATGTATCTTATTACTGTTTTTCTTGGAGGGGGGGGGGGGACATGAACTTGGCATGTTTGTTCTTTGGACAATTGCACATTGATTGACGAAATTTGATTTTGAATATGTCACAATTCCATGATAGTCAGTTCCTGGTCCATAGTGTGGCGGTACTTGTTTTAATATATTATGAAGCAGCAAATAATTGATAAATCTCGATCTCAATCTTATTTTGATGTCCAACTATAAACTCACTGAATAATGGCCAAATCTCAACAAAGGACCTTATGATCTAAAGAGCATGTGATAGAAGACCCTCCACCACTTAAACCCTCACACTAATTAGGAGAAACAAGACATGATGAAAATAAATATTAAACTTACTCTGTTTGGTTGTAACCCTCTTTCTTGCATTTCTCCTAGTATTTCTGCTGTTGAAAATTTACGTCCATTTTGAAGATATACAGTTAAAAGAACATTGTAGAAGACATGATCTAACTCAATACCTGAAGAAAATCATGGTGAATATAAACAAATGGCTTAACTTCATTTAAATTGAATATTTGAATTTATATGTCTTTTATGTTGGAGATTGAAAGGATTTTACACTGGTGTTGCTCTTGGGATCAAATCACTTATTCTATGTGCAGTTTGTTGTTCTATACAATAAATTTGAAGAACAATTTTGACAAATTGATAGGCAGTTTTGGTATTTTTTAACATTTTCTTGGTTAGAAATTTTTCCACTGCAAATACTTCAAGTCTAAACATTTTACCTCAATTAAATCGAGAGTTATTGTGTTCCAAAGGGTGCGAAGGCCAGGCAGATAAACAACTGCTTAGGTTAAGCATTCAATGTTCATCATTGAACCCTATAAAAACAGTCAGCTAATCACACTGTAAGCTGGGTATCATTTAATATTGTGTATAAAGCATTAATTTCTTTCAAATTCGTTTAATATCACATCTTTGTTTAAAAATTCGTAAAAATCATTTAAAATCACCCAAATTCATATAATTTGTACTTGTGTCCAGTTTAAATCTGGCCGATTAATTTTGATAATGAGTGTCCAATTTATAAGTATTTAATTTCCTGACCACTGTTCATAATTCTTCATTATACATCAATAATCAACTGGCCGGGTTGTTTATTTTTTAACAGTGATCGAGAAATTGGACACTCAATATCAAAATTGAATGGTCAGCTTTAAACTGGACACAAGTATAAATTAGATGAATTTCTGGTGATTTTAAACACTAGTGTAGCGAAAAGCTGAAAATTTTGGCATTTTTATGTTGGCCCTTTATGAAATGAAATGGGGTTTAACGTCCTACTGTTTTGCTCTGAACTGGGCTAATGAAGACGGGCATACGCTATACAGTGTGCTATGAGGGAAATTTTGCCCGGACAGCGGCACTACAGCCTACTCTTATATCGAATTCCAACAGTCAAGTGATCTTTTACGTGCACACCAATGTGTACACGGGACCTCGTCTCATCCAAAGGACTAGACAGTTGTCCTTATTAGGCCCTCCGTTCTGCACAAGGGCAAACCACGTCGGAAAATCCTGATGAACTTTCTCGACCAATGCAGGAATCGAACACCTGACCTCCAGGCTAGCGAGCCAGCGTCTTACCCACCTAGCTACCGTGGCTCCCTTTATGAAAAGGAATAAAAGGTTGAATAATGACATCAAACATACCATATTGTTTAAACTTGGCCCATAATGAATCTGTTAATTCTGCTCTGGCACTTGGTTCCAACTCAAGCATCAAATCACCCGTACATCGCAATAATAACAAGCACTTATCTTTACTGATCTTAAACTCTGAAAAAATAACAAAAAAATAATTTACTGACAGAATGACTATCAATGTTTTATTGTTGACATTTGAAACTTTGTGCTGGAAAGTGTTGATATCAATCAAACACTGAAAAAATACAAATTGGTGCCAGATAAAAGGACTGAGCGAGAAAAAGAGAAATGGGGTTTAACGTCCACTTGACACAAACTTGGTCATTTCTGGACTAACATGTGGTTCAATTTTAGCTCAATAATTCGCTTGTGCGTAGGGGTCTTTAGCAGTGGGAGGAAACCGGAGGATCCACAGAAAACAAATGAGGTTGGACAGACGACCCTACTCTTTGCCACGTACAACTGGGGAATTGAACGCCAGTTGACTCAATGATCGATCTTATGATACAGCTCGCACATGCTTACCATTCGGCCATCCAACTATCCATAAAAGGACTGCCACAAGAGGGATTCTGATTGATGAAGACTGAATTTGTGTCTGACACTGGTGACAGATTCCTTTTTTTCATACTTGAGTACATGTATAAATGAATACTGTATTAAATTTCTTATATTGAGGGGACCCACGGTGGCTGAGTAAGATGCTGATTTGCTAGCCTGGATGTCTTATGTTCGCTTCCAATGCTGGTCGAGAAAGTTATTCCGGTTTTTCTGGAGTGGTTTTTCCTTGTCGGTAGTGCAGGACGGAAGGCCTCACAAGGACAGTTGTCTATTCGTTCTGATGGGACAGAATAAAATATTATTACCTATTTTTTCTGCTTCTACTAAAACCTTGTCATATTGACTTTTAAGCACCCGTTCATATCCATTTGTTAGAATATCTAAGTCATGGCTTAATTTTTCCCAGTAAAGTTCAGATTTCTCTGTAGATTCTTGATATCTAGGCTCTGATTCCGTAACTGCAGCATTCCCCACAACATTTCTAAAACAGACAAAAAAAAAGGCTTAAATTTCATTCCATTTTGTATTCTATAATCCATTGACTACTTTGGCATTTGTCTCACCATGCAAACTTAGCATGATAAGTAGCCACATGGATTATAAATTACAAAGTGGAATAATACTATAGATAATAATAAAAGTTCTTTCAAACTGATATTGTTCCCACTAAAAAAAGTTTATCCCCTTGTGATATGATGTCTATATATTTTATGAGTTTGTGCTTGAAAACGATATTCAGACTCGATAATAATTCAGTTTCAGACAATAATAAATGATGAATAAATAAAGCATTGTTGAAAATATGGGTATATTTAGTATCTCGTTTTAGTATTTACTCATTTGTCATTTTTGTATTATCAATTAGTAGATTACACCATGGACCTTATAAGGTCCATGATTACACGAGATTTCTACAAGAATGTAGTTAAAATTTTAAGATTAAGATGTACTGATGTGTTTGTTTTTAGCTACGATAGGATGCTTTTATAGTTTCACCTGGCAAACTTAATTTCTTTAATAATGCATGTAACATCTTAAAAATAAGTTAATTTATACCATTAGGGCTAATCTAACATAACCAGTTCAATGTAATGAAAATCATTTTCGTTTATCTGCAAATATTGTCAGTAAAGGTAATCAAGTGGTGTTTTTATCAAAATTGATATGGACATTCAATATAACTGTGACTGTACATTCTCGCATATTTTGATTGGCCGTTATACATGACATATATTTAGTCCCACCTTCATGACATATAGACGTCAAACCTATTCTGTCTTAACATGTCTGGCAAAGTCAGCTATTATCACTGATTTAAAAGAGATGGTATTTGTACCAGTGTCAGGTTGGATTACATGCTTATGTTATATGTGGTTGTCAGTCTGCAGAGTATGTCCAGTGCACGCGCGAGTAATTTTTTTCAGAGATCAGTGTACGCAAATTTTCTTTAGATTTGCACGCCAGTGTGGCCTGACATTTTTACCTTGCACGCTACGACTTTACTTTAACCAGTACTAGTTGTCTATCCACATACCGCATTCGATAATAATGATAATCCTCGACATGCAAGGTGCTGGCGCTGCTCGGAGGTTCTGTTCTAAACGAACGCCTCTATTTCAAGGGAGACAACTACCATAACGGTAAATAATGACTGAGTCAGGCAATGATGTATTCTCAACGAACGCACCTTTTTCACAGCAGACAACTACCATAACGCTAAGTAGTGAAGTGACTCAGCGTGGAGTCAAATTCACCCAATTGTGTGGCTAGTAATGTACGCGTGCTGTGGTTACTATTATTTTGAATTTCAGTTGTACTTTTTTTTAAATTACACGCCAGACAGAAATAGCATAATTTATCACGCATGGATTTATCTCCTTCACGTTTAAAGTGTTAGGTTGCACGCCGGAATTTAGTAAGCATTTTCATTGCACGCGCGAGATCCCATCGAAATATCAGACATCCTCTGCAGACTGGTGTGGTTGGATGGGACAGAAATATAATATAACAATAATCAATCATTGTTTTGAAGAAAAAATTGAGTTTTGCTTATTGAAATAATATCGGACCTGCTAGATGGAACTATATATTACCATCTCTTATCTCAAAGCATGCTGGGTCGAGTTACGAGGTTTCTTAATCTTATAATAAACCAACTTCATTGAATATGACATTGACATATCTAGGCAGATCAGAGTAATTAACTATTAAATAATTAATACATTGTATTGTCTAAGTTCTGATTTAGTTCAATGAAACTGTGTCAATATTTACTTTTCATTTTAGCGAAATTGCGATTTGTAAACAAGAGGATAAAGTTTGACCTTTCGGGTGTCAAATGCTGAACGCACGTGTTGCAAGTTTAATACAAACATAATAAATTGGCTTTATTAGGGTGTAAATTAACGCGTCATTTTCACCTGATAACTTGTAAATTATGTTTTGGTATATAATTGCTAAAAACAGGTTTCTTTGTTGTCGTTGCCAAATAGCTGAGACCTCTGTTAACTCTTGCTATTTGCCGAAAAACCGGCACCGTCCGACAAAACTTCACCAAGGCTGCCATTTTACTAGACGTAGCTCCATCTATTCAACTTGCAAGAAAAGGCCCGGGGGCCTTCGCTAATCAATTGACGGTCTTATCAATATGAAGATTTAGGCAGCCCTGTACTGAACTGAACTACAAACATATGATGATTACAATCAACAATAAATGTCTAGAAAGTCAAATTATGGACATAAACTTCGAAAAAAGCATTAAAAAGGTTACTAATTCATAATTATTTCCCTTGGTAAAGGGAGGTAATTACCATTACAAGATGGCTGCAATTTTTTGTTGAGAAATATTATTCTGTTTTAAACAAAAGCTATGATTGAATTATAACCTAAGATAAGAACAATGAATGGAAAAAATAAACCTACGAGAAAAACGAATCAAAATCTACCAGATAATTTCGTGAGGTGGAAAATGTTTCATTTTGAGCACAGAGATTTTGGGGAGATGGGCAGTGAATTTGTCATAAAACATGATAAATTGAAAAGAAAACGATTTTGCATATTGTTTATAATATTTGCTTTCCTGGCATGTATTATTATGGATAGAATTTCTGAGGTAAAATTGAAAAAAAAAAAAAATTTCTTAATTATTTAGTCTAATATAAACCTGTCACTTGCGGCTCCAAATAAACCAGTTATAGAATAGTAGGCCTATTATTTACAGACCTGAATATAATGCAGCCTGCCTAGGCTATATAGCCCCCATATTCATTGAGATGTCACATTCCAGAGACTGATGTCAGGAATGAAAGATTAACGATTTGAACACACATGAAAAACAAAAATTTTACACATTTATAATATCCATATTTCTTTGTTGCACATATACAGGCCACGAAATTTCACGCGAACGATACCAATCGGTTACGTGCGGTCGCGCTAGCTCAAAAACACGCGACCGATTTCCTGGTTACGCAAATTGAAATATCGGTTACGTTAACAAATTTCATTAACAGATTTATTCACATTTGATCAATTTTTATACAGGATGACTTTGTGACACCGGTCTAAATTATTTGTATTATAGCACAAACTCCATTCATTCATTCTTGGCATTTCATTTCTCCATCACCGGTACTTTGACAGATCACGTATTTTGACACCACGTAGGCTATTGACCAGTTGCAAGCACGTTGATTTAAAATTCTTTAAATGATTAGTTATGCCATAAATTTTGAAAGCGTACCTTTGGATTTTCAAACACAAAATGAGAAATGAGCTTGACTATTCAACATGTCGGCTATATTTCCAAAGAATTTACTACACGTGTTCCTTTCAGTTTTCACTATAGCCATACTGTAGTACCAATGACCCGTATGTATGTCGTCAACTTTTACCCCCTCCCCCCCCGGCATCGCTCAAGCGATAATGTAAACAATTTTACTCTCCTGTCTATTTTAATATTATTTCATGACATCAAACTATTCTGTTTCCTTTTGAGACTTTGTGTATAGAGTGCCGGGGTTTATAATAAATACTGTTTGTCAATCAGTCGCTCTTCCTATGACTCTGAGTGAGGCTATCTCATGCTACGTGCTTGGATGAATGATTGCAAGTGACAAGTGTAATATGAAGTACGCATGTAGTCTTCAGTGACCGAAAACAATGTGGTAGCTACCATTCCAGGTTTTTGAAGGTCAAATATGATATAAAAACGAAAATCCATTAGTAATTTTTGGAACCGATTCCCCTCATTATTAAAATGTAGGGATTTAGTGAAGTGGAACATTTTTTTTCTAATGTTTAAATGGGGACACCGTGGGATTAAAGTCATTAACACTTAACCTAATATAATATTAAATATAAAAGAATAAAGTTAGTCAAGTTATTTCTTTAAAAAATACATTCACTGCAAGTGGAAATGAATAATTAGCACCATTTAAATCTGGATAAAACATGAAAACAGCGCAACCATTTTATGTAACCAATTGGTTACGCAATGGTCATCTGGCGTAACCAAAGAAAATGGTTACGCAGAGCATAAACCTGCAACCGTTTTTCTGGTTAAGCCAAGATTTGAAATTTCGTGGCCTGCATATATAATTATTCAATCTTTTAAATTGTTTACCCACCTTCCTACGGGAGCTACATCGCAGATACCAGAGTGAGTATGGATGGATAATTAAGTTTAGGAGCCAGTCAGGCCAAAAATTGTTTGCCTTTCTCTTAGCAAACATTAACTTATGCACCTCAACTTATTTATTGTCTCAATTAATTTTATTTCAGCAAAAACCATTTTACTTGTGGATGATTGCCGTTTTTTTAGCACTTGTATTATTTTATAAACTTTATACCAAAGTTAGTGCAGGTAAGTTTTAATATACTGGGTCTAGCAGGGAAGTATCATTTCTAATGAGATCTAAACTATCTGTGGACTAGTAAGATATGTGTGTAAGCTCCTATATACAGTACCGGTAATCCAAAAGAATTTCAGCTTTTTTCATGAGATTACAAACCTATCCCCCCCCCCTCCTCCTGTTGTAATTAAATAAGTAAAACAGTATTTGGTAATCATTGAATGCTGAACAGTATAAATTGAGGTAATGTTGTTGATTGGTTTCTTTTTACGGAACACATATAATTGAAAATGAAATGATATTTATATAGGGAGCGACGGTGGCTAAGTGGGTAAGACGCTGGAGAGAGAGAGAGAAATGGGGTTTAACGTCCACTCGACACAAACTAGGTCATTTTGGGACTAACATATGGTTTAATTTTATTCAATAATTCGCTTGCGCGTAGGGGTCTTTAGCAGTGGGAGGAAACCGGAGGACCTGGAGAAAACCCACGAGGTTGGAAAGGCTACCCTGCTCCTTGTCATGTACAACCGGGGAATCGAAGCCACGCCAGATGACTCAATGACAGACTTTATGATACAGCGCGCACAGGCTAACCATTCAGTCATCCAGGGTAAGACGCTGGCATTCTACCTTGGAGGTTGTGTTTTCAATCCCTGCATTGGCAGAGCAAGTTCATCAGGATTTTCCAACATGGTATCCCCTTGTCAGTGGTGCAGAACAAAGGGCCTGACAAGAACAGCTGTTTAGTCGATCGGATGGGGCAAAAAACCAAGGTCTCCTTTACACATTGGCATGCATGTAAAAGATCCCTTGGTATTTGGAATTCAATATAAGAGTAGGCCATAGTGTTGCTGCCCAGGCAAAATTTCCCTCATAGCACACTGTATGGCATATGCCCACCTTCGTTAACTTTTCTGCTCCAGCTAGGCAAATCAAGACAGGTAATGAGGACAAGTTTGCCCGGACAGATTTTCTTTTAAGTGTATGCCAAGGTGTACACAGGACCTCAGTTTTTTGTCCCATCTAAATGACTAGACACTGTTCCTTGCCAGGTCCTCCATCCTTATTTCCTTATGCCAAAGGATGCGAATTGGACTACAAGATTGTATTGCAGACATGATATTATTGATGTATGTACCATGATCCTAAAACTATTTATATTTCAGAAATATTTTTAGTTTTGCCAAGTATAGGACTACAAGTACAAACAAAGTATTTATTTGGAAGCATCTCAACACAATTCATGGACATTTCAAAAATCAAAGATGTCATTATTAACGAAGCCATAAGTTTGGTGAGTAGGCATATGTACTGTTGATTGATATTATAGACATCTGTACAGCAGGGTTTTTACTTCAAAATTTTGCTAGTCAGTCAGTTCTTTTAAATTTTGTTTAAAGATACATTATTAGAGATCAGATAAAGAGCTGACAGTTCTCACTACAATAGTTAAAAACTAGATCATGTAAAGGGAATTTGCTGAAAATTTTAGTCAAACTGATCCACTCTGAACTGTGAATTTAGCGATTGAATTTTCGGCCTAGCCTTGTTCATCATTACTAAAGTCGGTACGATAAAAAACATAGTCTTGATTATCCATTTCATGATTTAATAATCAATGAGCGTTGAGCAGCAGATCAGGTTCTAATCCAGTTAATATCACAGGCTAGCGATGACATCGAGAGTTGATTATGGTCTGGATAAGTTAATTAATGTCTTATTAATAATTTAGATAACATTTCAGGCCTAAAGAAAGACCTGCAATAGACAGATTAGCTCTTGCATAATGTATGTTTAACTCAGAAAAACAAGATATATTTTTCAAAACAGTGTTGGGGGGTTGGATGGCTGAATGGTTAGCACGTGCGCGCTGTATCATAAGGCCTGTCATTGAGTCAACTGGCGTTGTTTCGAATCCCCGGTTGTAAGTGACAAGGAGTAGGGTCGCCTGTTCAACCTTGTGGGTTTTCTCCAGGTCCTCCGGTTTCCTCCCACTGATAAAGACCCCTACGCGCAAGCGAATTATTGAAATAAAATTATATCATATGTTAGTCCCGAAATGACCTAATTTGTGTCGAGTGGGCGTTAAACCTCATTTTTCTCTCTCTCTAAACAGTGTTTATGACAATTTTTTTTATAATCCAAATCTTGTATATATTTTTAATTTAATTTGTATTTGTCAAGGTTTAACTAATTTAAAGGTGAAAATCTTTGAAAGTGTTTATTAACTGACTAAAAGTCAATTTCACTGCCAGCCCGAATCGGGTCCTCTTTGATCTATATATCTACGATTACGTACGTAGATATTAAAATAACTACACTAATTTGGATCGAAACGTATTACGTTAAATATTAGATTTCAGTCAAATTTTGATTATTTATATTAAAAGGGATTGTATGATGGATAATGTCAGACTTAGATTAATAAAATACAACACATACTTATGGAAAACAGCTACTAATATATTTAGCTGGCGTGTGGGTGGACGTATTATATCAGACAATTTGTATGCTTGATAACGACCAGTGAATTCTTGTCGAAACGCTGTGTGTATATAATGTAGAAATGTGTTATGTTATAAGATACAGGTTGTTTTGGGTAATTTAAGTTGTTTTAGGTTGTTTTGGGTAAATCCAAGACTGAAAAGCATCTTGTTGACCCCAAATATAAGAAAGCCCTACATTATTTAAAGTAATTCTATTTCAGCTGCTCAATTTAGAGAACGATTTAACAAATCATTATATAGAATAGTGTACCGGTATATATTAGATACTAATGAATTCTTTTTGTTCAATAACTTGGACCAATATCTTATTAATCTTGTTTGACGGTTAATTATAGCTGGAAACATTCTTAATTTGCCTAACATAGGAGCAACATCTCTTAAAATCATTTTGTACTTTATCAATTGCTTTACTTTTATAAAAATCCCAAGCATAATTAAAAACAGATGAAACCATAGTGTTAAATAACTGACAATAATCATTTGAAGTTCAAGCTAAAAGTGCCCTCACTACTTTCTTTCCCTGTGGCACCTATGTTTTTCTGTTTTTGGAATCTACCATTATCACATATAAAAAGATTCAGATATTGTTTGACAATTTCAAGTTGTATTTCATGTGTAAAACAATTTAATTTTGTTGGTAGCCTACCATGGTGAAAGAAAGATAACTAGTTTGGTTTCTTAGCATTTATTTCTAAATTCCAAATTTTACACAAATTGACAAATTTATTTAAAAGTGTTTGTAAAGCTTCTGGATTTGTAGGAAAGAAGGCAAAAAATAATCAATATATAATGATATTTTCTAGGCATATAAAATTTTTATTAGAAATAATAATAGTGATTAAGATAAATAGTCTACCTTTGTACTAATACCATTTCCCCAGTAACAAAAGAACAAACAAAAGAACAGATGCACAATGTACAATATCATTTTTTTATGACTAGCAAAAAGAAAAATCATATTAAATTTATATACCTTTACCATGTAATTAGCTCATTTGCATCACAGATGGTGTACAATATCATTTATATACGACTAGAATGAAATATGAAAGTTAATGCAATACCATTTCGGTGGAAGTGGATGTTAGGTAAAACTATTTCACACACACACAATATAAATATATATCTTTACGAAATCCCCCCCCCCCCTCCCCATAATTCCATACAAAAGTAGATAATGAAAAGGGAATATGTTGAAAATTTCAAATTACTTAACTCTGAGCAGAGTTATGGCCGTTAGAAGAACAGTGTAATCTTGATTGTCATTCCTGCCGTTGTTACGATAATAAACCAAGTCTCGATTATCCATTTTTAAATTAAATTATTAACTGACAATGCATTGAAAATCAAAACCATCCAATAATCTAGAGAGTTGATATTGGCCTTGGCATGGGAATAAATGTCTAACTAATGATTTATATTTATATATCATTTGAGGATAAACATAATACATCTTTAACAAAACAATTGTGATGTCGTGTATTTTTAAAATTGACAAAACTGCTTACTATAGACAGTCATTTGATTTGCATAGATCAATTAATTTGTTTTCAAACAGGTTTAAAAATTTATCCTCAGAATTTTGTGTGATATTGGCTTTATTATTACATCATTAACATGTGCCAATACATCTATCTAGATTATCATATTCTGTTTTTTCTGGTTCATCTCTTGCTCTTCCTTTGAAATCCCCACATATCCCCTCATTTACCCATATCAGAATATTAAACAGAAATCTGTTCTATTTCAAGGAATATATAAAAATGACATATCTTATTGAATTAGTATTATCAGATGGAATATAAACAAAAATAATACTAGAACTAAGTAATACACCATGAATACAGGATTAGGTAACTAAAAAAAACAACATTATTAAACGAAGATACATAATGCAAACTACAGACACATAGTTATTTGGACTGGGTTTGTGTAAAATAGCTAAACCTCCACAAATCAAGTTGCATTTATACTCTCATTACTGGCTTTTAACAAGGTTTCACATAACAGTACAACATCAAAAACAGATATATAAATAACTAGACATGTCCTCGAAAAAGGGTTGATAGTTTTATAAAACCTAATCACACACTTATACATTAATTTCAATAACTAGTAGATTAATGTGTTTTGTTGTCCAGGTTTCTTTTCAAGAATCTTAAAGAAAAAAAGAATTATTAAAATCCGTCAAAAAGTTGCTATGTTATATAGATAAACATTTCAGCGGGGCAAAATTTCCTGGTTTTGTTTTTTTAAATTGCACAGAACCTTTGTTTACAGACCGATTGTGATGAAATCAGGACAACAATATACATTAATCTACTAGATACTGAAATCAATGTAGAAGTACTGGGTGGTATAAAAGCTATCAAAGTTGTTTCGAGGACATGTCTAGTTTGTTTCAAATTTATAGACAAGAAATGGACCAATATAATGGCAGAAACAATATGGTTAACTTTACAAATTATTGATTCTAAGTTCATAACCAAAAATATAGATACTAACGCAGGCTATTTTGATATGTTAACTGAGCTATAGATTATGAACATGTTGGTCATTAGCTATTATCAGTCTATGCGTAAATCAATTATTGGGACTAGAATAATTTTAGACATCGTGTAGATTCTTTAGTGTTAGACACATATTGGATTCTTTAGACGATCATATGATGTAGTGGTTCCTGATGCTGGTTAAATTTTTACAAGAGTGGGGTGGACTGAAAGACATGGTAATTTTTGAGGTATTGTAATGTAGACTATTGTTTAACTGTAGTGATATGACAATAGCATCGGTACCGCTGCAATATACATCCACATTCCTGGGGGTCGGGGGCATGCACCAAAATAAATAATTGCTGTCTTTACGGTATAGGAAATAAATATGCCAAGTTCCAAGATGATCCATTTAGAATTGCAGTCTGCAGACGATAAATATAAACACAAACATTGGGCGTATGTAAAGTTTCAAGGTAATCCATTCAGACGCTAAACACCAAAAAATAGGCGTTTCTCTGCATTCACCAAAAACAATAGGAATCATCCTTATGGTATAAAAAAGAGGTATGCAAAGTTTCAATATGATCTGTAAGGAGTTGCGGCCTGTGGGCGACACACAGGCAGAAACATGCACCAAAATATAATAGAGGTCATCCTTTGGGCATAAGGATCCTTTGGGCATAAGGAATAAGTATGAAATGTTTTCAAAGTGATCCATTAAGAATTGCCGCCTGTGGGTGACACACAGAGAGAAAATGGGCATGGCTCGCCCCTGGGGGTTGGGCATGTACCAAAAATTTTTTGATGATCCTTAGGGTGTAAGGAATAGATATGCAAAGTTTCAAAATGATCCGTTAAGAAATGCAACAATAGACGACAAACAAACAAATGCAAAAAATGGGCATGGCTCTACCCCTGGGAGTCGGGCATCACCAAAAACAATAGGGATGATCCTTAGGGTATAAGGAATAAGTGTGTAAAGTTTCCAGATGATCCGTTAAGAAATGCGGCCTGTAGGCAACACACAGACAGACACATGCGCCAAAATATAATAGAGGTCATCCTTTAGGTACAAGGAATAAGTATGAAAGGTTTTCAAAACGATCCATTTGGAATTGCGGCCTGTATGCGTCACACAGAAAAACAAAGAGAAAATGTGCATGGCTCTGCCCCTGGGGGTTGGGCATGCACCAGGAATAAGTATGCAAAGTTTCAAGATGATCCGTTAAGAAATGTGGCCTGTAGACGACAAACAAACAACGGCAAAAAATGGCCTGTAGAAACCTTTGGAAACCATTATTGGGTAAATGCATTTTTTGCTGAAAAATTGAATGTGTAATTTGCTTTAACAGACCCAAAAAATGCTTTGTAGTTAAATTGAAATTAAATAAGACGATAGATGTTAAAAAGTTTAACCGTTTAAGGAAATAAAATATATTCATTATTGAGTTTAACAGGAAATTTAAGAATTATCAAATATGAGTAGGAATTTTAAATTGGAGTTATATTTAAAGTAGAGCTTTCGGGAGTAGGATAATAAATTTAAGGAATAATAAGGAAATCGAAAGAAAAAAAAATAAACAATTAGTGGTGTGATGTGATGAGTTATTAGATGAGAGATATTTATTGAAACAATATGCTGGTAGTTTATCATATCAAAGGTTAAGTTCAGATTAAATTAGAATTACACAATGCTTGTCTCACATGTGTGTTTGTGCAGTCAATTTCAAAACGGAAGTCAGGTTTGTACAATTGATAGTTAAGGTCAAAAGTTAATTTATAGATCTTAATTATAAAGAGACACATTAAGGTTTATTCATAGTTAAATGAAAGTTTAATTTTAGAAAAGACTAAGTTTTATCAATAAGATAAAGATATAATAATGTCAGACTAATTATTAAAATAAAGTTTAACATTAAGAATAACTAATTCTTGGTCTGATGGCAATGACATGTTTTGATTTGATGGATGAAATATCCCAACCAAACATCAAAGAAGTGCTGATGGAAATTCTAAGAAGTCGAGATAGACTTGTGACTAACAAGATAAATCTGCATTGAAGAAAGAAAAGACGAGAAAATAGTTTACCGATGTACCAAATTGAGGATTCCTAAGACAGAATGTAAAGTGAACACTGAACTTTATAAATACTAATTGTAGAGTTATAATGTTTTTGAATTAGGACACTTGAAGAGAATCAAGGAACATTTTGGTTATGTTTTTCTGTGTTTAGTTATAAAAAGAATTATTTTAGGACTTTGGAAGTGCAGTAAGGAACTTTTGGAGACTTTTGATTATTTGTGTTTTTCTTTGAGTTTTATTTATTTGAATATAGATAGAAATTGTTGGTCATATTATGTAATATTGGACGTTAATTGTATAGTAATCATATATATTTGCATGTTGCTTGAATAATTAGTTTGAATATCTATATTTTATATATATTCTTAAATAGGGGAGAATTGTAGCAATATTTACATTATGACCATATTATATCATGGACCAATTATTGCTTTCAAATTTATAGACAAGGAATGGAGCAATATAATGGCTGAAACAATCTGGTTATCTTTACAAATAACCAAAAATATAGAAAGTAATGCAGGCTATTTTGATACGTTAACTGAGCTATAGATTAATAAATATGTTGGTCATTTACATTTTTCTTATCACTTTGTGGACCAAATTAGGAAATAAACTCTATGGTTTTGAAACCATCATTTGAGGAACTGATTCAGAGCAAATCCATTCTGTGTCTGTTTGATCCTGGGCATCGTGAGTAATGTTGTCGTTAAGCACACTGTCTTCGTGCGAACTATGGCCAATGTTGTAACCATCAGCGATATTTTGTGACACGTCTAACTGGTCACTTCCGACAGCTAGATTATTCTGATGGGATGTGTCAAGCCGAGTAGTAGAATTTGAAGAGTTTGGTAGTAACTCTGCTGCAGTAGATTCTTTAGTTATTTTACAAATATTCATTCTGTTCAAATCTAAAATAGTAAAATAGAAATATCAAGTACATTTTTTTCTAGGTGACTACAAAAATAAGTTACCTACCTTGACACAGAAAGGTATAAATAGAGGGTATTTTATGCAAGGTAATAAACAGGGCTGGATTAAGAACCATAGGGGCCCTAAGCACTTTAAAAAAGGTTTTGGTGCCCCCATATTTATCTTATTCAAAATATAATCAAGCACGTAGTTATAGTTTTATACGCCCACATTGAAATGTGGTCGTATATTGTTGTCGCCCCCGCCGGTCCGTCCGTATACTAAACGTTAGCATGGGGCATAACTTTATAAAAACCAAACAAATTCTAATGGTTTTCTGATAATTACTTAATGAGTTGTTACTCTTAATCTGATTTTAATGTATTATAAATGTTTCATTACCGAAAAAAGTAAAAATATGTGACAACTCTTGTTGTTAGCATGGGGCAGAACTTTATAAAAACCAAACAAATTCTAATGGTTTTCTGATAATTACTTAATGAGTTGTTACTCTTAATCAGATTTTAATGTATTATAAATGTTTCATTACCGAAAAAAGTAAAAATATGCGACTACTCTTGTTGACTGCCCGGACGATATAGCCACTGTGGGCGTATGTTTTTCATTGCCTGGGGTTTTATACAGCTTATTATTAATTGAGACAAAGCAGTAAGATAATACAAAAAAACAATGAAAAAAACAATTATAAGTTCTTAATTAATTTTTATACACCCAAAGTACTATGTGGACATATATTGTTGTCGCCCCTGTCCGTCCATACGTCTGTGTTGCTAGACATTCGTATTTTCATTCCTATGTGGCTAAAAAAAATTTATGTGGCTGTTTGTTTACGAATGGCTAGTCATTAGTATTTTTATAAGCTCACATTTTCATATTGTCGTTGTCCCTGTCCTTCACATTTTGTTTGTAGTCCGGCAGAACTATGGCTGTACCTGGAAATTGTATACAAAGTTTTTTTTATGATTGACTGTAGTAGAATAAGGGGTGTCCTCTTTCAGAATCTGCCGGGTCACCCTTGAGCATTTTGAGAAATTCAAAATGGTGTCCAAGACGGCCGCCATTTCAAATAATCCCCTATAACTCCCATAGTATTTAGTCTAGGATGATGATTTTGGTGTCTAACCATATGTTTTGGGGGTCAAGGAATATTTCCAGTTTTCAATGCCTATACAATTTCCAGGTTCACTCGAAATATTGGGTTTGGTGACTGGACTATTGTGGACACTCTACAGGTCACAATATTTATCCAAGTTTGATGAAACTTGAAATATATGTTAATAACTGAAAGATCTTGATTCCTCTTAATAAATCGCGCATATTGGACAGTAACTTCCTGGATTATGGCCTCTGATTGTACGAAAAATCACATTTTAGCTTGTGGTCCCTCTAGCGGTCACCGATTTGAAAAAAAGTTAAACTATATCACAATTTTTATCTGATTTTAAAATCCGTTCAACTATATCACCATAGTGACAGATGAGTTCAAATTTTCATGGAAATCGGACTGAAACTACCAGACAAAATGACTTCTCCTTGTATGCAAATAGTGTAAAAGTATATATAATATATACCAAGGTAGTGGATGCTCTAGGGGTCGTAATTTTTATCCAGTTTTGATGTAACTTAAAATATATTTTGATGTCACAAAGATCTTGAAATATAGGTTTATCTCCCAAAGATCTCCGTTTCTTTTGATATTGGCATGTATCAGACCGTTACTTCATGGATTATGGCCCCTGATTGTATAAAAAAGCACGTTTTTAGCTTGTGGACTGTCTAGAGGTCACAAATTTTTATCCGATTTTAATGAAACTTAAAATGTATATTAAAGATACATTATGTAAGATTTAGATAAAGAGCTAGCCATTCATGCAATAATAGTTTGAAAATAGATAATGTAAAATGAATGATTTGAAAGTTTCATTCCAATACTCTATTGCGAGCGAAGATATTAGTTTTTTAAGGTTTGACAAGACGTGTGTAATAATTGCAACCTTCATACTGGTTGTTTGAAGCTAAATCTTGCTCCTCCATTTTTATATTTAAATGTGGTCGTATATTGTCGTCGCCCCCGTCCGTCCGTCCGTCCGGCGTCCACAATTGCTTGTCTTAAATTTATACACGGTGTTTAAGGTCTTGAGATGAAGAAGCCTATTAATTTTCAGCGATTTCCGATGATTACTGCCAGAGTCATGGCCCTTGATCACTTCAAAAAATCTTGTGGACGCTCTAGAGGCCAAAGTTAGAATCCGATTGATCTTAAATTTATACACAGTGTTTAAGGTCATGAGACGAAGAAGCCTTATGATTTTCACCAATTTCTGATAATTACTGCCAGAGTTATGGCCCTTGATCACTTCAAAAAATCTTGTGGATGCTCTAGAGGCCAAAGTTAATATCTGATTGACTTTAAATTTATACACAGTGTTTAAGGTCATGAGACGAAGAATCCTATTGATTTTGAGCAATTTCCGATAATTACTGCCAGACTTATGGCCCTTGATCACCTTGAAAAATCTTGTGGACGCTCTAGAGGCCAAAGTTAATATCCGATTGACTTTAAATTTATACACAGTGTTTAAGGTCATGAGACGAAGAATCCTATTGATTTTCAGTGATTTCCGATAATTACTCCCAGAGTTATGGTCCTTGATTTGAAAAATCATGTGGACGTTCTAGAGGCCAAAGTTAATATCCGATTGACCTTTAATTTATACACAGTGTTTAAGGTCATGAGATGAAGAATCCTATTGATTTCGGATAATTACTGCCAAAGTTATGGCCCTTGATCACTTTGCAAAATCTTGTGACGCTCTAAAGGCTAAAGTTGTCATCTTATTGACTTTTAAGATTGATACACAGAGTTTAAGATCTTGAGACGAACAACTATATTGTTTTTCAATGAATTTTTATGACTTGGAAGAGCTAAATCCATGATATTAAAAGTTTTGTATATAAAAGGTTATCATGGGGCAGAACTTTACAAAAACCAAACAAATTCTAATGGTTTTCTGAGTTGTTGGTCTTAATCAGATTTTAGTGTGTATTATAAATGTTTCATTACCGAAAAAAGTAAAAATATGCGACAACTCTTGTTGACTGCTCGGACAATTTAGCTGCTGTGGGCGTATGTTTTGTTGCCTGGCAACCAATCTTTAGATTAAATTAAAATATGGCTGAACCGTTCTAATCTATTTAATATCAAAGAAATCTGATGCCATCGAGAGTTGATTATGGCCTGGATCAGTTAATTATAATGTCTAATTAATAATTTAGAAAACATTTCAAGCCTAAAGAAAGACCTGCAATAGGCAGATTTAGCTCTTGCATAAGGTATGTTTAATAACCGAAACATCTTGGTTCATTTCAATAAGCAGTTTTATCAATTAACCTAAAGGGTGGGGTCTAGTGGTTTAGCGCATGCCCATGAAATCATAATATATGTGATTGTGTCAAGTGATGTGGATTCGATTCCCTCCTTGCACATGACACGGTGCAGTAGGGTTGCCTTTTCAACCTTGTGGGTTTTCTAATTTTTAGGACCTAAAAATTGACACAAATGGGTCGTAATTCATATATGGGTCATAATATCCTGGATTATAGCACCTGTTCATCTTACAAAATATAGGTATATCTTGCATGGCAACCACTTGTTTAATTTAATATTTGAAATTTGTTATCTTACAAAGCAAAAATTCTGTGGTGCCCTCTTCCGTTGAAACCCTAATAAGCACATGCTTATTTTACTTAATGGTTAATCCCAGCCCTGATGATAAATCTTTCTTGATTAGGTCGATAATAAAAATTGGCTTTATGTTTGTTTTGTTTTTTATCTTGTGGATGGAATAAATATCTAAAACAAAATCTGTATAGAAATTGAAATTCAGATTGATAAATGTTGCAAAAACTTGGTGGGAGTGTTGAAAATATAAACATGTCAGCCATCATGATGTCAGCCGTCATGTACAAAATGGGCATGTTTGTATATAGACTACCACGTTCATATATAATAGTAATTTTTCTGGAGACTGAGACAATCAAATTTTAAACTCACATTATTCTTTTGACAAATCCACTATGATGTACTTTTTAAAAGTATTCTTCCTTAGTTGGAAGATTTAGCATCCAAAAATAGCACGTAGTGAGGAGCTGGGATTGCTTGGTCTAATGTTGTTGTTATGAGATTGCACAATGAAATTGGGTTTGACCTGCTACTTTTTTTCTCCGACTGGGTTAATGAAGATGGGCATGCAGTATGCTAAGAGGGAATTTTGCCCGAAATGCAACACTACAGCCTACTCTTATTTCAAGCTCCAAATGTCAAGGATTCTTTTATGTGCGCGTAAAGATGTATACATTGTACACATTTGCTGTTGCTTACCAAACCCTCCATTCTCCAAAAATGACAATACCTGGAACAAACACGTGAGCTCACTGAGCCACCTCCAAATTAACCTTTATCCTGACAATATCGGGCTATATTAAAATTATGGTGTATCTTTCCCCCGCTTAATTTATTAAAACAAATAACAATGTTATTTAATCGTTTTTAAATTGAAATAAAAAATGACGTGACACAAAATACCAGTGAACACTTATGAATGATACTTTTTTATACGACCTTAATCCTAACTGAATAGAGCCCTAGATTATATATTCAGTTTAGCAGACGACTTCATATACACCTCTAGTATGAACATGTGTGTTAAATAATTCAAGAATCAATTTTTAAAAAAGAATAAAATTTAAATATTATTGTGCATTTTTAAATAACCCCAGCCATCACTGAAAAAATTAGCAAGATGAAAAAAGTTTTAACTATTTTCCAGTTATAAAATTGTATCTGGATTATATTTATACAATTTTGAATATCTTGGATTTCACAGTGACGTCATGCATTTTTATCTAGCGGTTGGTTGTAATGGGTTGCCTAACCCCTAAAACATAGGTATAGACACCAAACTTGTCCCCTATCATGAATAGAAAGGGCATTATTGTCATTTATATGGAAAGGTGACCATTTTGTAATATAGATGGGATTTTTGAAATCTGTGGTATCGATTTCTTACATGTAGACACCATAACTGCTGGTTAATATTCTCACGTTATTGAGGAATTAGTGTTTCTTGTACGTGATATGGATTCAAGCAAAACTCTTGTCAATGCCTCCATAACTTCCCTACTTTACGATCTCCTAACAACTTCATTAAATCGTCTACAGAAGATTTAAAGCACAGTCGCACGGAATTAGTACTTAAACCAAACTTCATGATCATATTTCACCAATTCTATGGGAGCTTCACTGGCTACCTGTCAGGAAACGTGGAGAATTTAATATTTTACTGTTGACATACAAGTGTCTTCATGCCACAGCTCCGAGCTACCTCCAGAACCTGATACAAATAAAATCCCATCAAAGAACAACCAGGTCGTCAAATATTCAACAACTTTCAATCAAGAACAAATTTCATAACATGTGGTGATTGGGCGTTCTCTGTAGTAGCCCCAGTCCTTTGGAACAAGCTACCTCAATATGTGAAACAAGAAGGAACTATTCTCGAATTAAAAAAACCCTCAAGATTCATCTCTTTACTTCAATATAACATCAATTTCTGTGATAGACAACTCAGCACCATTGAGCAGTTTACTGGATAACAGACGCTATATAAATACATTATTATTATTATATAAATATAGCACCATTACACCATAATTCGATGAAAATCGGACTGAAACTTCCTGTCAAAAAGTGTGTAATTCCATGGTTGTGGACCCTCTAGAGGCCACAATTTTTGTCCGTTTTAGATGAAATTTAAAATGCATGTTGAGTATCAAAGGTTCTTGGTGTGCACCGGACCTTCTGCTCCGTTTTGGTGTTATATCATGTACATTGATTGTGATTTATCCACAGTAATACACACAGGACTGGAGAATATGGATGCTACATATTAAACAATGTATATTTTGATCATTGTTCTTTGTCCCCAATATGGGCTAAGTTCTCTAAAACCCGTGTTCCTGAAGCAACTACTGCGAGTTTTACAACATCTAGATGTTGCTAGACTGGTTCGCAATTCCCAATCAGAGGTTGTGACACAAACACACTCAAATCAAACATGGCAAAATCCACAGAAACCTTGACATTGAATGAACCGTGAACTCTGCAACTTGAGCATCACAGGTAGACATTTTAGCTGGAAAGTGCAAGACTTGGTATTCGCGATAATCAAGGAATCTGATAGGTCCCCAGCTGGGTTGGGAACCAATCGAAATTAATGCCGAAATATGCATGGTATTACTTGAAGGGCTTAATAAGATGTACAGAGTTAAAGCAAGATCAAGCCTTCTATTGAAGATGCCAAAATCTATGCAATAGCTATGACCAATAAAGGACAATGAGAGGATAAGTCCTTTTGATTTTCCTTGTTCTCAGTCCATCTCTTGCAAAATGTGGGCGAATCTTGCATGGCAACTGCGTGTACTCTATTCTGTTACTAAAGGCCGCTAAACAATTATTAGTCTGACTTAAAGATACATTATGGGAGATTCTATAACGAGTTGGCAGTTCTCACTAGAACTAGATAAAAACTAGATAATGTAAGGGCAATTATCTGAAAATTTCATTCAAATTGATCCAATATGAACCGAGAACTAAGCGGTTGAATTTTCCGGCAGCCTTGATCATCATTACTAAAGTCAGTACGATAAACAGCATAGTCTCGATTATCCATTTAATCGTTAAATCGTGAAGGAAAGTTATTCAGTAAATCGGCTCATAATCCAATAAGGATCGCAGGCTAGCGATGCCATCTAGAGCTGATTATGGTCTGGATAGGTTAATTAATGTCTAATTAATAATTTAGATAACATTTGAGGCCTAAAGAAAGACCTGCAATAGGCAGATTTAGCTCTTGTATAATGTATGTTTAACTCATGATCAATAACAAGATATATTTTCTAAACAGTGTTTATGACAATTTTTAGCATTATCCAAATCTTGTATATATTTTAAATTTAATTTGTATTTATCAAGTTTTAACTAATTTTAAGGTGAAAATCTTTGAAATTTTTTTACGTAAATTAATTGGCTAAAAGTCAATTTCACTGCCAGTCAGATTCAGGTCCTCTTTGATCTATATCTACGTTTACCTAGTATATTAAAATAAAATTGCCCATTTCATTGGATTTGATTTATTTTTCTGGAATGGCAGACTGTCTTCATTGAAAATTTTCTGTCTAAATGTTAACCCATTTTTATTTCCGGGTTACATCTTATGAACTGTTCAAGATATCTTTAAACATCAACCTATTACAGTAATTCGTTTTGTGCTTTGTGCTGATTAGAACTTTTTCAGATTTATTTCATGCACATACACCACTGAAGTTTTAAATTTTGTTTGTTTTGTTGACGTTCATATTACATTTGCCATTGTTTGCCAATAGTGTTAATATTAAAAAAAATAGTTAAATTTACCCCAAAATGGAAGCTCATCATGTTGAGTTTCTGGCATTCTGCAATAATGCTTTATTACTTATTATGTTAAATATAAGATTTTAGTCAAATTTTAATTATTTGAATTACAAGGGATTTAGGTAGTAATTTAGAAGAATGGAACAATAAATGTAGATTGGATAATACAACATATACTTATGGAAAACAGCCACAAATATATTTAGCTGGCATTTTGAAGAGTATCATGTGGACGTATTATGTTGTTACCACTGTCAGTCCGTTCACATTTTGTATCTGAACACTCAACAGGTCACAATTTTATACATTTTGATTGAATTTGATATACAGTTTTATATTCCAAAGATCTCGGTTCCTTTTGATATTGGCATGCATCGAACCAAAACTTTATGGATTATTTCCCCTGATTATGCGTAAAATCACATTTTTAGCTTGTTGGTGGATCTTCTAGAGTTGACAATTTTTATACACCCACATTTACACGTTTGGGTATTATACCGCCTCCCCAGCCCATGCTGGAGTTATGCCCACTACCTTTTATACAAAATGTGAAATATGTAGAAAGTTTGTGGGCACTCCAGCGGACACCTTTTATACAAAATGTGAAATATGTAGAAAGTTTGTGGGCACTCCAGCGGACACAATTTTGTCAGATTTAGATGAAACCTAAAATATGTGTTAAGGATCAAAGGTTCTCTGATGACTTGGGCGGAATATGTAAAAAGTTTGTGGACCTCCGGAAGCCACAATTTTGGACTGATGCAGATGAGACTGAAACTGTGTGTTAATAATCAAAAG
Organism: Patella vulgata; assembly: GCF_932274485.2. Lineage (NCBI taxonomy): Eukaryota > Metazoa > Mollusca > Gastropoda > Patellidae > Patella > Patella vulgata. The sequence goes on from NC_065883.2 coordinate 13,188,341, forward strand.
ATCTTTGATGAGATTGACTTTGGTGTTCATCGGCCCTTCCAATCCATAGTTATTCCCCCTTTTCGAAAGCCTTGCGAACATTATAAAGGCTGTACTTTTCAACAATTTTTTTTCAAATTTGATTTAAAGCATTGGGTCATTAGAGGAGAAACTCTATCAATAATCAGTTTTCAGTAACCTTTTGTTCCAGAGTTATGCCCTCTTAGCTGAATACTTTGTGAATGCGATAGAGGCTACAGGTTCAAATCAATCTTTCTCAGATTTGGTGTGAAGTATTGGGTTAATGAGAGGTCGAACTCTGTCAATATTCAGCATTCTCCAACCAGAGTTACCTCCCTTTAGTGAAAACACCCTAAATGCTTGTTTGTTATTGTCTCTGTGAATCATCAGGTTTGTCAGCTTTTGAAGTGCAGGAAAAGACCAAAAATAACGCAGAAAATATTTTCTGCAAAGAGAAATATAAGCAGGTTAGCACAGCAGAAAGTAAAATTTATCTTCAATGGCTTTCATATTACAACATTTGCATAATCTTTTATCTCTTTCGATTTTATTATATCGCCTGATTTCAATATTAAGCTGGAGAATACTGCAACGAAAATGACAGATAATAGTTTTATATTTTACTTGAATATTCGATTGGAGGTAAGAGTCTGGTTCATGTATACTTTTATAAAATTTATAAAACCGTAGTTTACTTGAATCATCTAGTGTGGCGATGCATTCCTGGTTAATTTGATCTTTTGTACAAAGTTCTATTTGTGATAATGTTCATATATCAAAAGCGTCTTGTTGATCCAAAATATAAGAAAGCCTCACATTATTTAAAAGTAATTTTATTTCCGCTGCCCAATTTAGAGAACCATTTAAAGAATATAGAATATAGTGTATATTTTCAATATTTAAGATACATTATGGAAGATTAGATAAAGAGCTGACAGTTCTCACTATAATAGTTAATAACAAGATAATGTAAAGGGAATTTGCTGAAAATTTCAGTCAGATTGATCCCCTCTGAACCAAGATTTTAGCAATTGAATTTTTGGCCTAGCCTCGATCATCATTACTTAAGTTGGTACGATAAAAAACATAGTCTCGATTATCCATTTCATGATTAAATTATGAATGAAAGTTGAGCAGCAAATCGGATCCTAATCCAATAAATATCACAGGCTAGCGTTGACATCGAAAGTTGATTATGGTCTGGATAAGGTAATTAATGTCTAATTAATAATGTAGATAACATTTCAGGCCTAAAGAAAGACCTGCAATAGGCATGTTAAATGAATTTTTTTTGTTAAATAATTTGTACCAATATCTTATTAATCTGGTTAATGATAAATTAAAGCTAGAAACATTCCTAATTTGACCAACAAAGCAGCGACAGGGAAGTTCTTACCTACTTTTGAAATGTATCTCATAAAACCATTTTGTACTTTATCAATTGCCTTACCTTTATTAATTCCCAAACTGCAGAAGCATAATTAAAAACAGATGAAACCATTGTGTAAAATAATTAACAATAAACATTTAAATTAAAATAAAAGATTTTTGTTGAAGTTAAAAGAGCCCCCACTGCTTTCCTTCCCTGTGACGCCACATGTTTTTCTGTTTTTGAGAATTTACCATTATCACATAAAGACTCAGATATATGTATATGTATTATTGGACAATTTCAAGTTGTATTTCATGTATAAAAAATTTGAAGTTTATTGTTAGTCTACCAAGGTGAAAGATAACTAGTTTGGTTTTTCTTAATTTTTATTTTGAAATTCCAAATTTTAAAAAATTCGACAAATTTATTTGAAAGAATTTGTAAAGCTTCCAGATTTATAGGAAAGAATACAGTATCACCAGCAAAAAGTAATGGATATTTACTGATATTTTCTAGGTGTATGAAATTTGTATTATTACTAAATAAAAACTCTTAAATCATTATTGTAACATGCTTAAGGGTGAATCTTGCGTTTTGATTGGTCGATTTGACACTGTCTATTGGACAATAACACCCCTCTAAATTAGAAAAATCACTGCGTATTAATATTATGCGTACTACTTTAATGGCGATAACCACAATGGAGACAATCAATTTTGATCTCAGTACATTAGATGAAATATTTGGAGATATGCCCGAAGATGAACTTGAAAGGCCAACCCCCCTTGTCAGGTAACAGCTACAAACAACAAAATATACAAAAATCTATTACAGAAATATAAATTTTGTTTCAAAAACTACTTTTAAAAAAATGAAGTGAGAATTTTAAGTTTTTTTTGTGTGTCTATACTCATACGGCTACTATAGCAACCAGACGATAAGTGAGGCAAATCTAACATGAACAGCCAGTTACCCCGCTACGTCACGACGTTTTCATTACGTCAAAATTGATTTCTTTGGTTTTTACGTCACTAAAACCGATTTGCAGTAAGACGAATTTTAAAGTTTTCACAATAAAATAAGTTCTTTAAAAATTCTAAAAAATAGCATGTTACAATGTCGATAAACACCTCCTGTTTCGCATTTAGAGGGGTGTTATTGTCAAATAGACATGTCCTGAGATTTTACATTAGAACCCGCGATGCTAACGCAGGACATGTCTATTGGACAATAACACCCCTCTAAATGCGAAACAGGAGGTGTTTATCTCCTAATTAGATATTTAGAAATAAAAGTGGGGATAGTGATTCGCCTTGTTTAACTCTTTCAAAACTGCTAAGTGGATAAGGTGTTGGCTCGCTAGCCTGGAAGTCAGGTGTTCGATCCCTGCATTAGCAGAGAAAGTTCATCCAGATTTTCCGGCGTGGTTCCCCCTTGTCAGTGATGCAGGACGGAGGGTCTGACAAGGACAGCTGTCTAATTGTTCGGATGGGATGAAAAACCAAAGTCCCATTGGCGTGCATGTAAAAGATCCCTTGACAGTTGGAATTCAATATAAGAATAGGCCGTTGTGCCACTGTTCAGGCAAACTTTCCCTCATAGCACACTGTATGGCGTATGCCCGTCTTCATTAGCCCAGTTCGGAGCAGAACAGTAGAACATTAAACCCCATTTCATTTCATTTCATTTCTTGCAAAACTGGAAAATGGTGAAGATATATAATGTACCTTTGTGTTCTCCATTCTGTAATAATATGGTACCATTTCCCCAACACCAAAAAGAACAAAAAAATAAAACCAACCCAGATGTTGTGAAATATCATTTATTATGACTTAGATCATGAAATCACAAACTAGCAACAAAAAACAGTAACTAACATATTATAAATATATACGGTTGTATATAAAAAAATACTGTAGCGGAATGAATGACAAAAAAACAGTAACTAACATATTATAAATATATACGGTTGTATATAAAAAAATACTGTAGCGGAATGAATGACAAAAAAACAGTAACGGAATGAATGACAAAAAAACAGTAACTAACATATTATAAATATATACGGTTGTATATAAAAAAATACTGTAGCGGAATGAATGACAAAAAAACAGTAACTAACATATTATAAATATATACGGTTGTATATAAAAAAAATACTGTAGCGGAATGAATGACAAAGTTCATTATAGATTATAAGATGGAATATGAAATATAACAGTATTTAAAGATAGGTTCCCAGAAAAGTATTTATTGGGTAGTTATTTCCAATAAAAGTATGGTAATTTTGGTATATGTGGAAAGTAGAGATATCCAATCTTACTAGAAAAATACTGGATTCCCCGAAAAACACTCATGGAGCGTATACAGGACAAAAATGTAAGGGTTCCCCTAATCAACAGCCGGACGATTAGGAATTTCTGCATGCGTGATGTCAAAGGTCACATGCGAACATTGAGCGCTTGTCGCTTGATGTACAAGTTGATAAACTTTATGAAGTATAAGAGGAAAGATTGTCGATCATTTATAGAACCCCACAGGCAGGCAAGGGACAGACTGAAGGGCAGGTCTCTGATAAGTTATTTCTTAGATGCTGTTCCTTATTAAGTTACTTAGCCTGTGGGTCAGTATTATATATATATATTATCATTGTTAAATATTGTTACAGAATATAAGATTATACTAAGAGAAGTGAGTTATTGAATTATTGTATGTTCAATCGTACACCCCCAAATAGATTGAACATACAACCCATCGTCGAAGATTGGGCCATAAGTTGGTCCATAAACCCCGGATGATATATCCCTGGGAATGTCCTAGCGTCTGTTATACGGGAAAAGGAATTACATCTGTTCTTCTAGATCACACGTTTACAGTTTGGAAACCATCATTTAAGGAAGTTGTTGTAGTTTCTATTAGTAGAGATAGATTATAGCGGAAGACAGGAATGCAGTTGGAGCTGGATCGATGTGACTTGAATCTGTCAGGTGTTTTATTGGCATTGGAGTCAAGATATAAGGGTTTGTTATCGTTTATGAAGGTACATAGAAGAGTGGCATGTCCTTGTTTATCATGAACAATGAATAAAAAAAGCTTTAGATGAAATTTCGATTCAGTATTTGTTGATAGATATCTCACCTCCATAAAGAGATTGTATATCTGGACAACACCTCATTGCCTTTTGAATTCCTGGAATGTACTTTTTAACCAGATCTCAATGCTTTCTTCGATACGATCTTCACGGGGTTCTGTGATGATTTGATTCTGGGCATTGTGAGTAATGTCGTCATTCAGCACAATGTCATCATCATGTGAACTGTGGCCAATGTTGTCACCATCAGCGATATTTTGTGACACAACTGACTCCCCTTGACTGACAGTTAGATTATTGTGATTGGTTGTGTCAAGCCTAGGAGTAGAATTGGGACAGTTTAGTAGTAACTCCTCTGCAGTATCTTGTATTGGTAGATTATATTGACCGGTTGTGTTCAGCTGAGGAGTAGAAGTTGGAGGGTTTGGTAGAAACTCTGCTGCAGTACCCTCTTCAGTTCTTCTACAAATATCCATTCTGTTCAAATCTGAAATAATTAGAAAAAAATTAAACACATTGTTTTCTAGATAATATAACTACAAAAAAAATAAGTTACCGTGACTTAGAAAGGTAATGGAGGGCATTTTATTCTTGATCAGGTTAATAATTAAAATTTGGCTTTATGTTTGTTTTTATCATGTGGATGGCGTAATTATCTAAACCAAATTTTTACAAAATATGCATAGAAATTGAAATTCAGACCGATATGTTGCAAACAGTGTAGAAACTCAGTCAGCCAGCATATATAGACGACCGTTCATGTACGAGAAGGGTAACATTTTTTTGGCCCACCTTGTATAATAGTATCTTTTCTAGAAACTTAAGCAATCAAATTTTGAACTCCATTATTCCTTTGACAAATCTGCTTAAGGTATGATGTTCTTTATTTCCTTTTGTAAGGTACTTTTTAAAGTTATCTTTCTCTGTCTTAAAACTACTTACCTTGGAAGATGTGAGCCGACATGGCGAACGAATCCGGAGCAGTTATTGGCTCTTTGAGACACGTCACTGAGAATAACATGGTGTGAGCTATGCCAGTAAATTCCGGTATATTTGTTTATATACTCTATGATGTTGTAGAGCGTGTTGACATTTTTCACAAAGTTAAAAGTTACTTCATATAGATCTCATCATATTGTGAGTGTGTGCAGTTACTGAGCCCTTTGAATAAAAAAATGACATGACACAAAATACCAGGGAACATTTATTATTATTTATGACCTAATCGAATAAATCCCTAGGCTCTATATTCAGTTTAGCAGACGACTTCATATACACCTCTGGTATGAACATGAGTGTAAAATTACTCATGTACAACCATTTGTTGAAAATGTGCAGGCTATTCACTGAAAAAATTTACAAGATGAAAAAACTTTTTTAGTTTCTAGTTACAATATTAACATCAGTGTGAAATTTGATATTGTGTGCCAACATAGATAGCACATTCCTCCCACAACCAAAAAATATTGAAATACAATACACTTATAAAGATAAGATTCAAGCTACGTCTACACTAGCAGCATTCACCGTCTACACTAGCCTTTTAAATCCCGGTTTTTTCCTAAAAGCCGGCTTTTTCAATTTCTCAATCGTAAAAGCCGGCTTTTTAAAATCCGGCAATTATTGAGGGATTTTTCAAAATCAAAAAGCCGGCTTTTTCAAAAAACCGGCAATTTTATGTGTGTAGACGGTAAATCCGGGATTTATCAAGTACCCGGATGTCATTCGTCCCGAGCTTCCGTACATTCATAACATTGGCATTGCTTCCGGTTCTAAGAAATTGCGGTAAATATCAAATCCATCTATAGCCTAGCCTATTTAATTTCAACATGCCTAACCTAAAATGGGTTAACGAGGAGTGCTTATTGAAATTTTGAAAAAGTTACACATGTACGGTACCTCAAATGTTCTCTTTCCCATACGGAAGTTTTCTAACCACTTTCTGTCAGACCAGTTGTTCATATAATTATCCCATAAATCCGAGGAGGTAGGGTATTTCCATATTCTCCCAGCTCTGCCATCAGGTAAACTCTCGATCATAGCCATGAAGGGTGTTAGCCGAAAGTGTCTTCGACGGATATACAATCGCAATCGTCTTGCACGTCGTTTTCTCGCCCTCTTCCGTAAGTCTGTCAGCGATCTGCTATATTCCATAAGCTGGATATATAATTGCACCAAAGTAACCAAAGTAATCATTATTATTATATTATTATCTCTGCAAAATTGACTGAAGCCGATGGCGTAATAAATAAACCGGAAGTTCCACAAATAACGAAGGTCGGTGTTCATCGTGAAAAAGCCGGGTTTTGAAAAAACCGGGTTTTTAAAAAGCCGGCTTTTTCAAGCCTAGTGTAGACGAAGCTTTAGTGGGTCTATGGCCATGTGTTTTATAATAATGAGACAGTAGCTATAGGTGTTGACAGCATTAGAGATCTTACTGCAGCTCCATTGGAGCCAGAATTTTGGCTTGTGTGTAGGACTGTTATAGAGTTGTATCTGGATTATATTTATTCTTTTTTGTGTATATAACATTGTCTAAATGTTCGTAAGAGTAGGCTAATTTTTGCCCCATAGCACTGTGTGTCGTATATCAGCCTTCATTAGCCCATCTGGTGCAGAAAAATAAGACATTACACTCTAAATTTTATATGCCCATATTTTCATGTGGACTTATTATGTTATCGTCCCTGTCCGTCTAGATGTCCATTCATATTTTGTTTGTGGATACTGTACAGTTCACAATTTTTCTCTGAATTTGACGAAACTTGAAATATAGGTTTTTATCCCCAAGATCCCGGTTCCATTTCATATTGGCATGTTTGTGACCATAAGTTCATGGATTCTGGCCCCAGATTTTAAGAAAAGTCATGTTTTTAGATTGTGGAGCCTCTAAGTGGTCACAATTTATATTATATGTCCACATTTAACAAGACATTGCCAATGCCTAATTGAAGTAATTGCTTAATCATGTTGCGTCACATTACTTTCAGTCTGAATTGAAATAATTACCGAAATTCAATATATTTACGAATTTTAAAACTTACTTTTTGAACTAAATAAGTAGGTTGATTTCTGCTCTGCCTAATATGTTTTCTTGATATTATCTCTTGCAAAATGTGGTTGTATCCTGCATGACAACTGCTTGTACTCTATAGTTACTAAAGGCCGCTAAACAGTTATTAGTCTGACTTAGATTTTAGGTGGATACACTGTCACGTATCAAAATGATAGTGTGAAATCAGTGAGAATTATTGTAAACTTCAACTGGCCTTAATTTTAAGACAGTCTATGTTGTAAAACGTCTTAAACTCTCTATATGCCATTGATCATACTTGTCGCTTTATTAAATTTTTAAAATGTTTTTCTTCAGCAATCTGTGATATTTTACCTGGCTGTTTTACTAAAAGAAGAGAAATCTGAAAATTTGCAGGGCATCTATCCTTTATTTATCGTAAGTTTTATGATCTATTTGCAATTTATTCATAGATATTGCCAAGATATGAGATGGTTTTTTGTCTTTAAATATTCTTGGAAGAATTCTTATACTATGTTTAGATGAAATAAAATAATTTTCAGAGAATCTTATTGAGGTAATTACAATAACCTAGAATGTTATTGAGTAAACATTGGCGTGCACGTAAAAGATCCCTTGGCAGTTGGAATTCGATATAAGAGTAGGCCGTAGTGCCGCTGTCCGGGCAAAAATTTCCCTCATAGCACACTGTATGGCGTATGCCCGTCTTCATTAGCCCAGGTTAGGAGCAGAACAGTAGGACGTTAAACTCCATTTCATTTCATTTCATTTCGTTATTGAGTAAATTACAATAACCTAGGGCAGTGGTTCTCAACCTTTCTTTGCCAACGGCATACCTTGGAACACATGAAAAAATTGCGGCACACCTGGCTAAATATATATGCAAAATATTTGAATTTGCGAAATGGTAAGTCAGACGACATTCAGAGACTAGTTATAGACACATAGAATGACTCAAACTAAATACAGAAAAACACAGCTATGAACTTATCAGTAGACACCAGTGAATACTCAATTGGGATCATGTGGTTTTTCGCATTTTCTTAGGGTGCCGTTCAAAATTTCGCGGCACACTTAGGAAGATCTTTCGGCACACTGGTTGAGAATCACTGACCTAGGGTCAAGCGATATAGTGGATTATTGCAATATTTTTTTTATGGTAAAAAGGTCTAATCAATAATATTAAATAATGAGTGTAATTGATCTGTTTCAATTATTGCCAGTCGAGTCCTAGCCAATATTGAGATGATGTAAGACCTATTTTGTGTTCAACAGTCAAAAACAAAGCTTAAATTTGTATCAGTTGTCCAACTTAAAGATACATTATGGGAGATTCGATAACAAGTTGGCAGTTCTCACTATAATAGTTAAAAACTAGATAATGTAAAAGCAATTTGCCAAAAATTTCAATCAAATTGATCCAGTATGAACCGAGAACTAAGTGATTGAAATTTCCGCTTACACGCGATCATCATTACTAAAGTCAGTACGATAAACAGCATAGTCTTGATTATCCATTTAATCGTTAAATCGTGAAGGAAAGTTATGCAGTAAATCAGCTCATAATCCACTAAAGATCGCAGGTTAATTAATGTCTAATTAATAATTTAGATAACATTTCAGGCCTAAAGAAAAACCTGCAATAGACAGATTTAGCTCTTGCATAATGTATGTTTAATGGTAGAATCCTTGCCCTTTCTATCACAAATCGAAATCATATATCTAATAACCCAATTCAAACTTTAACCTCAGAAAGGTTTAGCTCCTTTAAATAGAAGTTGATAAGTTTTTGTTTCAATTCAGATTTATCTATTTTCAGCATTCGTGGCCAAAATTATGCATACTGAAACAGATCTATAGTGTTACTCAGAGAAAACTGATTATGACTTCCCCTACTGCCAAACTAAAAGAATCCTAGTACATATACAATCCTAGATTTTTATTTACTTTTAATATATTTTCATCTGATTAAGTCAAAATGTATCAGAGTTTTTAAAAAGAGATGTTTTAATACTATTTAGCAAATTATTATAGAGTTATATGCCCTTTATTTCCAGATTTTTTTTGATGTAATCAACACAATGATCGCTCTTTTTTTTTATTTTTATAAATATAGTTAAAACTAAATGTTTTTATTTCATATATTTTGATAGTTTCTTCATTAACATCTGGAGTTTAAAAAAATTCCCTTAACAACCACTTTGACAGCCATTTATTTAAATATTTGGCTACCAGTACTCTCTGCCAGTCAATGAGAAGTCATCCTAGATATCCCCAGTGGTTTCATTCCGTTTTACTCCACTAACCCCTGGGTTATTCTATGAGGGGGACACGTTTTTAAGTTATCCACCCTTGATGATTGTGCTATTTTTATTGATTTTAGCTACAATCAAGGCCAGGGGAGATAATTTGAAATCGTGGAAACCCTATAGATTAACCCAGGGTATAGTGAAGTAGAACGGAATGAGAACACTGGGGATACCGAGGATGATGAGAAGTAGGCTGTAATTGGTCGATAAAAAAGGCATTGTCTATAACAATTTTTCCTAAATTTATAATGGTAATTTTTCAAGGCAGTATTACATTTTTGTAGCCAACTATTAATAGTATTCTGTCATGGGACGACAGGCAATTCATAGTGTCAGATCTTAATCTGGATAATTCAGATAAACAAACAGCATCTAAGATTTTGTTTAAAGCAGTAGTAGTATCATGTGTTGCTGTACTGTAAGATCTTAATCTAGATAATTCAGATAAACAAACAGCATCTAAGATTTTGTTTAAAGCTGTAGTAGTATCATGTATTGCTGTACTGTAAGATCTTAATCTAGATAATTCAGATAAACAAACAGCATCTAAGATTTTGTTTTAAAGAAGTAGTAGTATCATGTATTGCTGTTAACAACCAGCCATTCTGAAGTTGCCAAAGAAATGGAAATGTGGGCAAATAGTCTGAAGCGTTTCATCTATGCAAATTGTGAGTTCAATCTCACAATTTATTGTACATGTACATGAAAATTCAATATGGCGGAATATTTAGAGCTGTGAGATTAATATTATATTAAGATCATAAACTACAGTTTTCATCTCTCTCATAAACAATGATCATTTGGCTTTTGGCAGATATCTGTTTCCTAAGCTAGAAAAAATTTTTGTTGTCTCTTCATTATTCTTTATTTTATTCAGCTATATATCATATGTTTAAATGTAATGTTTATTTAATAGTCTATATGAACAAGAGCTTCACAATCAAATTCAAGGAGCAAATATTTATCAAACTTTTTATCGTGATTAGGTCATTGTATACTATTAGTTTGAGTTCAAAATTTGATGTCAATCTTTCATTCCATAAACTGATAAATTGTCCCTTTAAAGAATCTGCAATAATAATTATTGATGTATAATAGATGTTGATAACCATCATCGATGGGTAAAATAGAGATCTCAGAAATCATCTTTGATTTTGGCATCTCTCAATCTTCATTGGCATGTAATAGATCTTTGTAATAGATTCTGATAATCATCATTGATGTGTAATAGATCTTGATAATCATTATTGATGTGTAATAGATCTCAATAATCATTGACATGTAATACTCTTGGTAATCATTGGTGTTTAATATTTCTCATAAATCATTAGCATGTAATAAATCTTGGTAATCATCATTGGTGTGTAATAGATCTTGGTTATCATCATTGGTGTGTAATAGATCTTGGTAATCATCATTAGTGTGTAATAGATCTTGTTAATCGTCATTGGTGTGTAATAGATCTTGGTTATCATCATTAGTGTGTAATAGATCTTGGTAATCATCATTGGTGTGTAATAGATCTCAGTAATCATCATTGATATTTAGCAGATCTCAATAATTATTGTTGTTATGCACAAGATCTTGATCAGCATTATTATTCTGTAATTCTCTGTAATCATCACTGATATTTACAGATCCTGAAAATTATTGTTGATGTGTTATGGTTTGATAATCAATCCTCTACACTGTAACTCGGATATCATTTGATCTCGTGTATTTAGCACTAATTTCTTTCACATTCATTTAATATTAAATCTTTGTTTAAAAATTTGTAAAAATCATTTAAAATCACCAAAAATCATCTAATTTGTACCTGTGTCCAGTTTAAATGATTCCCGGGTTACAGTGCTAAGCAAGTAACTTGTGCAATAAAATCCAAGTAGGACAAAATTGTGTTGTGATTAAACTATGAATTTTCACCATTGTACAGGATTTGGAATTGGTATGTGACCTTAATGAAATATTGCCTCTTTAATGATTTTTATAATTTTTTACTTTTAAAAACTTTACTACATAATCTGAATTATGCATGTGACAGATTTATATTTGTATATTATATAAAATATATTTTGTGTATTGTAGATTTATTATACGTTAATTATCCATACCGGACCGATTCCAAGATAACCATGGATAGGAGGGTGCGCGGGTGGCAACGTCACATGCTGATATTGCAAAGTGAACAATAAATGTCCAGGTGGCCTCCCCCGTAAAATTTCGAAAACTAGAAGCCCGGAAATGCTATTTCCAGTGATCTGAGACAAGAATCCAGTTCTAAAATAATGAATTATAATGGGATTTTTCAGTCAGAAATCCAGATCCACTAAATCCACCCTTGGTATCTAAGATGAGCGATACGATTATCCACTGTCATCAAAAAATGATATTTAGTTTGAATCTAATCACACTTGATTGACATGATTATCCACTTTATATTAAGCCTGATTCCAGCCCGCATCAATCAAATGAAATTTGTTTTGATTGAATCTAATCACAGTCTAATCTAAGCTCATTTCAAAATCGGTTTGAATTTAATAGTATCTCACTGGGTGATATCATGTGACAAAATTTATATATATTTATTATATAAAATATATTTTGTTTATTGTCATCAATCAAATAAAATTCACTTTGAATCTAATAGCATCTCACTCAATCAGAGAGAGAGATAGAAATGGGTCAGTTCGGGACTAACATATGGTTCAATTTTATTTACATAATTCTCTTGCGTGTAGGGGTCTTTAGCAGTGGGAGGAAACTGGAGATCCCGGAGAAAACCCACGAGGTTGGACAGGCGACCCTACTCCTTGCCACATACAACCGGGGATTCGAAACCACGCCAGTCGACTCAATGACAGACTTTATGATACAGCGTGTGCACGCTAACCATTCAGCCATCCAACCCCCCTCTCACTCAATCAACATTTATGTCAAAGTCTGTTGTTCTATGTTGGTATATATGTAATTCTATGTACTGAAAAGACAATTGCCTTTTTGTATGATAATACACATTCAAATGTTGTCATAGAATCTAACTGGATTCACCACAATCCAATATATAAATTTTTCTGAGTGAATGAATTAAAAGTAATTAGTAATCCTGTTTATGAATTTGTGGAACTTTTTAAAAAAAAATTAAATTTGATTTCAATGTTCAAATGTATATCGTATTTGTATTTTAGTTTGTTTATTTTATTTAATTTGTGTACCATATTTTGTAAAGAACATGTCAGCACTTAGTCATGAAAGTGGTGAACTATAAAAACTGTTCAATAATAATAATAGTTCCAAAGATAATTTGATTTGATCTGATAATTTGTTCAATATAGCGTGATAGTATCTCACTTTATTTTATTTTCTTGTTTTATCACTTAGAGACACAGATTCTTTGATTTGGGGTAAAAAAAAAAATAAGATTGTTGATTTGATTAAATTTTATGTGTTTATTAATTATGCAAGATAAAAAATCTTCATTTGTTGAGATTTTACGTACTGGTAAAGCCCCATGACATTGTTGAGATGTAAACTCTCGATATTTCAAAGTCAAAAACAAAACTAAAAGTTTGAACACTAATGGGAATAACACATCTTGCCTCTTATCCTGGAAAAATATATTAAAGGGGTATTATTAAAGATTTAGATAAAGAGCTGACAGTTCTCGCTATAACAGTTAAAAACTAGATAATGAAAAGGGAATATGTTGAAAATTTCAGTCAATTTACTACACTCTGAGTCGAGTTATCGCTGTTACAAAAACAGTGTAGCCTCGATTGTCATTGCTACTGTTGTTACGTTAATAAACAAAGTCTTGATTATCCATTTTTACGTTAAATCAATGACTGTGAATTGTATTTAAATGATTCTTTATTTGGATCTAAATCTAGGATGTTTAGCTTCTTTTTAAATTTATGTGATTTTATCTATTTGTTATTTTACGACCAACAGTATTATTGTGTAAAAGAAAATGGTGTATAGTCTAATAATATTGTTTTTAAAAAATGTATCGAAACATGAACTTGTCCTGGTTCTTCTTCTTCTTGTCAGGCTTTATGTCTGCTTCCACTGATAAATTATTTTTGCTTTTATTTGAATATTTTCCAACATTATTAATCGCTTTTAAAACTGAGGTGAGGGAGGATCTAGGGGTAAGGGTGATGAGGGTCCCCCTACCTCTTTAAAAATCACAAGTGCCCTGTTCACTCAAAACAATTACAAACTAAAGTAAAATCATAATGGTGTTACCTCCCTTGAATTATAAGATTAGTCCGCATATGTTTGCAAGCATCGTTGGGGCAATTCTTTAAAGCTAAAGGTACCAAAGTATTAATATTTCTTTATCATAAAAAGAGAATGCAATACCGGTAGTTTATTATTGTTATCTATAAATTGTGAATATCCATAAGTCAATTCCTCCGTAGAAATTAAATAATTTAAACGATTCTATCAGATTTGACGATAAACATTTGGCCCAAAAACCTTCCCAACACTCTACAAAATAATCAAGGGTAATAACATTGCAGTAATGATATTACCAGCGATCATTTCTAGACTTAGGTTTCTTTGTCTGGCTGTTCTCAACAAAGCACGTAAATTTCAAGTTGATAACTTTTGGCGTCAGAACAGTCATAACGCATTCTCAAAGGGGACCAAGTGTGATAATTCTTGCAGAAGTTGAGTTAAAGCATTTAAAATGTGTAAGCATCTAATCCAAACAATGTACTTCGCTGTGTAGAATGTACACAATTCTTCATTTCGTCAATGTACTTCGCTGTTTAGACTGTACACGATTCTTGCGTATATTAATACTTCATTTCGTCGTATTTTCATCCCATATTTAAGTTTTTACCCAACGTGATACATACGTCTAAATGACAAGGACTGTGTACCTTTTGCGCGGTGGTGGTGGTTTGGGAGGTGTGTGTGTGGGGAGGGGGTACCCATTTTCCCATGCAAGCCCATGCTCCTGAAGCAACGACCGCGAGTTTTACAAGTGAGATCAAGTCTTCTATTGAAGATGATGCAAGCCTTGCTATCCAGCATTAGAGTGTTACCGTTAAGAGAAGGCAACTCTGTTTGGGTGAATGTGTTTTACCGTCAAGATGGGGTCAAAATTATTCTTTTGGTTGAGGAGGGTTGGATTGCCAAATGGTTAGCGCGTGTCCGTTGTATCATAAGGTCTGTCATTGATCCAAGTGGCGTGGTTTTGATTCCATGGTTGCTCTCTCTCTCTCTCTCTCTCTCTCTCTCTCGGTTGATTTTATATCATTGCTAGAAGATGGGCTTCTGCTATTGCAAGTCGTTGCTAGCAATAATAGTCAATAACTGACACCTATGAAATGGCATTTACTGTGGAGGCAGATTCTGATATTGGTTCGGGCGACGAACAAACAACTGTATAATATTATAATATCTTTATTGCATTCATCACTTTTCGTGCATAGAGCTAACTCTGAAAATATATTTAGAACTATAGGGCCTATATGTGCCACACAAACCTTTCAAAAATAATAAACTAAAATGACTAAATATTTCAATAATTGTATGCTTTTCAAGCGAATGCCTACAAGCTGAATCAAAAAAACTTGAAATTCAACATGTGTCATACAAATACAATTTTATGGCATGTTAAAAATTAAAATGTTCTGAATTACTTCACTCTACTTCAATAATTGATTTTGCTTCGAACAATTAGTTCACACAAACAATACATAAATGTATACATGTACTTTAATTCACAACCGTTTTCATATTAGGCATATCTAGTCTCGATCATGCAGACTTTGATGGACTCCAGTGCGTTGTGGATGCATACGCGTGAGAGATAAAATGGATAATAATATAATTGACTGATCACGCACGCGTTCATGCATACTATACTACATATATAAATGTGCATACTGACTATAGCTATCTCTAGAAACATCAGTGTAACACGTGGCTTGGTGTTATATGCATATATTATTTGAAATAATTTACATAAACACACAGATATCAAATATTAATAACACATTAGTTATAATTATATGGAATGGCATGAAATGCCATAATTAGGCATGGCATAAATTTAAACGAATAGACATTAAAATAATAACCACAGCATGGTCAGGGTCATTCTAATAAAGATTAGCTCGGGGTTGGGGTTAAGGTTAGGCTAATCCTTTATAATAAATACAGTATTTACGAGATACATTTATTCGTAAACAATGTGATTACGAAGTTATCTCTATTCGTAAAGACTGTTGTTACAATGTAATCTCTATTCATAAACACTGTGGTTACGATGTAACTTTTATTCGTAAACACTATTCGTAGACACTATGATTACCATGCAATCTCATTCGTAAACACTATGATTACATGATTACCATGTAATCTCATTCGTAAACACTATGATTACCATGTAATCTCATTCGTAAACACTATGATTACCATGTAATCTTTATTCGTAAACCCGTCTTCATTAGCCCAGTTCGGAGCAAAACAGTAGGACGTTAAACCCCATTTCATTTCATTATTCGTAAACACTATGGTTATCATATAATCTTTATTATTAAACACTTTGATTACCTTGAAATCTTTATTCGTAAACACTATGGTAACGAATAGCGTTGTCTTAAATATGTTAACATGTAAACTAGATAGTATAATCTTAATGCGTTATAATTTCCCAGTCTTACTTTCGTCCTTTGATTTAACTTGCCATAAGTTGATTTTGGATGGTTGCTAACTGAATCCGACTGCTATGACGCAAACTACTGGTCAAGTCTCTTTTTGACAACCTCGAATTTAATATCGACCAGGGATTCCCATAATGTTTAGTTTACTGTACTCGTTTTTCACTTAGCAATGGCTAAAGCAAATACAAAGCAGCACACATTTTCAAGATCTTTCGTTTCAAACGAGAATAAACTGGTTGATCAAATTAAGGTTTCAATTTATTGATATAATAATTATTATGATGTCCCACCACCCTAAATCCTTTGAAATTTGCTATTATAGCATGCAGAAATGAGTGCATTTTCTGATCTATGTTCAATCGGTTTCATAATAATTTATCACATCAACTGTAACAAAGAATGCTACTTTACAAGTTGATCTGTACAAAACACTATCTACAAATAATATAATTGGCTTAATTACAAGCTAAAGACCACCACTTTGTCTGTGTAACACTATATAGCATTAACATTAACATAATTAAACATTAATCATCATTCAAAACAAATAATATAGCACTACAATCATAGTACAATTATAGTATCATACATTCAAAACAAGAAGAAGAAAAACTACAAACAATAATCCTTTGATATTTTGATATTCAAATAACAATTTTGTATAATTCCCAAACTGTTATGAGCATAATATATAATACATTTATAAAAAATAATATAGCACAATAGCATAGTACATCAGTATATACAATACAATGAAATACTAATACTTATAACTAATAATAATCCTTCGCCCTTGATATTTTTGATATTCAAATAATGGCAACAATTTTGATCTTAAAATAATGGCAACAATATTGATATTCAAATAATGGCATTGCTATTGAAATTCAAATAATGGCATTACTATTGAAATTCAAATAATGGCAACAGTCTTGATAATCAAATAATGGCAACATTTTTGTATAATTCAAACTTTTATGAGCATAATATATCATACATTGATAATCATAGCATAGCACAGTATTTTAACATTAATACAATCATAATATACATTTAACAAATAAGACAAGAGAAATACTTATAGCTACTAATAATCAGGTCACAATTCTATGGAATACAATTACTGCGTATTACTGAGCGACGTTTCGACTAGGCTTCTCTAGTCATTATCAAGCTTGAAAATGACTAGAGAAGCCTAATCGAAACGTCGCTCAGTAATAAGCAGTAATTGTATTCCATAGAATTGTGACGTGTATATTTAAATAAAAATAGCAACTTTTTATGTTATACAAATAACTTGTACACATTTTCGAAATTCTTGTTATTGTTATGCTTATATAAATTGCGAATTCCATGTCCAAAAACGGGGAGAATATATCTATTATTATTATTATTATAAAGCTGAGTCACCTTGGTCAAGAAGAAAATATGTGACCCTGCAGATAATTGTAATCAAGATTACAATGTGGTTTCGGTTGGTTTTTTTCTTGACTGGTACACGACAACTCCAGAAATAATACGAAACGAATTTAACATCTTATTCTAATCAGATTGAGATAATTCACGTTTCGTATTTCATTTTTATTTTTTTCTCCGCGTATAAAAAGTGAATATAACGTGCATACAAAGAGGAACAATATAAACGACCAAAACAAAACATGTATTTTCTTGTTAAACAAACGGGAGAGATTTCCTTAAAACATGCAAAAAATCATTTTGTACTTAAAAATCACTTGATGTTACATGTTCTTTGAATTTAATTTTGCGCACCCATTAACGGCCATTGAAGAGTAAAATATTAAAACTATCAGGTTTTGTTTTTACAACAAAAGGGCTGATAGATTTTTTTCTACGGCACTGATATTTTATTATCTTTGTCATGGTGTTTCTTTAAAAAAATAAAAAAAAAATAATAATAAATCATTATGAAGAACACTCGGTGTGGCCCGAATATCACAATCATGTTGAACAAAATAAATCTATTTACAGAGAGGGTCGAACTTACTTCGTCCTGGCATCATTACCTTGGTTTGTATACAATATACATGTATTATAACATATACATCTTGGTTATCCAGTATACGTCATATTATCCCACTTGGTCCGGTAGGCACTATAACATACCTCTTGGTTATCCATGATGCCATTACTTTAGCTAAAGAAGACGTATTTTAGCAGTTTTTATTTTCTCCGTTTTAACGATTCATAATTGCTTATAAATATCAAAGTATTAGTTTAGAATAAAATAAAACGGAATTTAGTTTAAAGTCTAACTTTTATGCACCCACCGGGTTAATGCAGGGTTAGGTCTAAATATTAAGGCCACCTGCAGATTTCGTCATAGTCACGAGATGTCGAAAATCTTAATTTTAATAATTTAATAAACTACGACTTTAGCTACAGTAAAAAACGGCCCTCTTATTAAAAAACATTTATTTATAAAGCAGTCTTCACCAATGCGCTTTACGTTCATGTAATATTAACAAACCATTTAATAAGATTATTTAAAATAAAATAAAATAATTTTAAAGGGTGAATAATAAACACTAAAACACATAAAATATATCCTAGAAAAGGTTAAATAATACAATATCCTTACCGCACTAGGTGCTAAGGGGTGGGACAGGGTAGACTAAAATAAATATTATGCAATTGTTTTAAATTGGAAACAAAAACTCTATAAATTCAATGCAAGATTTATCGTTATTTGTGTGAATTTAATCATAACCATAAATGATAAATATAAACCAAATACAAAGCCACATCAAGGAAAATTATTATTTAGTGTACATTATTAACTTATTCAAATAAAGTTTTCAAGACAAACGCGACACACGTTTTGAATAGATTTTTTTTTTTGTATTTTTCAAACATGATGTAAATGACGTCGTCTTAAACATAAAAAACATTATTAAGATTATTTTCCTTGGTAGTTTACAAACTGTCATTCATTCATTCATTCATTCATTCATTCATTATTTTAAAGTTAAAGAGACACCATTTTTAACAATAAAACAAACGTAATTCATTTCACAATATCACATATACGATAACCCTAGACTGACCTATAAGAGTAGGTCATACTGCCGCTGCCCGGGCAAAGTTTCCCTCATAGCACACACTGTCTGGCGTATTCCAGTCTTCATTAGCCCTAGCCCATTTTCGGAGCAGAATATTAGGACGTTAAACCCCATTTCATTTCTTCTGGCTTTTTGTTTCTTTGTGTGTGGTGTGGTCCTCCTCTACTTCCCACTATAGTGTTTAAATTACACTTATTTTCTTGTTGAAAGTGATAAATCCTCTTTACGATAGTTTATAATTTTTTATTTTGAAATAGTAACATATTAATGAGTAATGTCGCTAGAAAAGACGTTCGCATGTTATATTTAGAAACACGACGCTCGTTTGAATAATTAATGCATTATTTATAAATAAAACCAACGTGCCTATAGTCTAAGAAGAAATTGTTTACCTTCAAACGGGCTAGACATTGCAAAATAAAAAATATTCATACGTGCAGCGATTATGAAGAGCAGAAAATATTTTGATGAAAAATACTTTTAAAAATATTAAACTGGACACGGCTAAATAAAATATGTACATGTACATAGATGAGAGATAATGATAAACAATAAACAATGACAATAAAATATACAGAGATATAATGATACAAAAAATATACACTGATGTAACAGTATACAGAGAATGAGCAATACATTACGTCATCATAATTTGTTTACATATTTAAAGTGCATAAACTCCACAACAAAATGTTGACGCGAAAATGTATAGCCTGGACCCACGATTGTCCTCCTAAAACCATAATTATTGAATACTTTTTTTGTAGCATAGGTATATTATAACCTTATAAAAGCCCGGGCCTGATTGGTTCCGAATCTTTGATTTATGGAGGCCATCATTATTAATGATTTCTGAATGGAAAATTGTGTGATACTGTAACATTGAATAGTCCAGGTTTTGAGAAGATAGCCTACCTTTAATAGTATTACAACAGAAGATATGCCGATGCATATGACAACCGTTCCAGAATAAGGTTTCTAGGCTATTAAAAGACTTACAAATTCTTATATTGAATAAAAAACCCATCAAATATAGCTCTTGGGTCAGAAATCAGACATGGGTTTAAATATTATAAAATGATTCCCTTGCCCTTCATTATACAATTTCAATTATATACATGAACATCAAAATGGCTAGACCACATTGATTTTGGTCAAAAATAGAATTACCGATTTCACTGAATTGTTTTGTGGGATGACAATCTGGTATGGTTAAAAAAAATTATTAGCCAGAGTTAAGATTCAACCAAATTTGTGTTACACTGTCGAAAGACAAAAATTAAACTAAAATTATCAAAGAAGCCGACTACCGCTTAATATTTTGAAACAAAACTTAAATCACGAAACTTGTCTCCTCACTAATCACCCCCGCCCCCCTTAAACCCACAATTACGCAACCCAATGAAATAATTAATTTTATCTAAATCAAAACCGTTCAGCTCCTATAAACGATTACTATTTTTTACCATAAAATTAAGTCGATCGCAGATTAAAAATACTTTTCTTTTAGAATATCCACATAAGACTGTCCATCCTTGATTAAACAATCGTATTCAATATTGTGTAGCGGCTGTCCCCATTTACAGTGTTGATTTTCGCTATCTTCATAAAATTTACACTGAATGGTTACCATCATAGTTATCTGTTTATCAAACTAAAAATATAAAATTAATATAATATACATAATGACATGCATTAAAGTCTATTTAAAATCTGATTGGGGGTTGGATGGCTGAATGGTTAGCACGTGCGCGCTGTATCATAAAGTCTGTCATTGAGTCAACTGGCGTGGTTTCGAATTCCCGGTTGTACGTGACAAGGAGTAGGATCGCCTGTCCAACCTCGTGGGTTTTCTCCGGGCCCTCCGGTTTCCTCCCACTGCTAAAGACCCCTACACGCAAGCGAATTATGGAAATAAAATTGAACCATATGTTGGTCCCGAAATGACCCAGTTTGTGTCGAGTGTGGACGTTAAACCCCATTTCTCTCTCTCTCTCTCTCTCTCACACATAATCTGATTAAAACGAAATTTTGAACTATAAAAAACGAAACGAAATGGGAAATATGTTTTAATCAGATCGGATCGATTTAATGATATATTTGGACTAAAAACGTATCCAAACTAATTCATATCTAATCTTTTGCTTCAAATCTCTCTCAAAACATTTTAATTGGAAGAAATATAATACTATGCCATGGATATAAGCCCTGTGTATTACGCGACATGATTGAGACAGAATACATTGTGAGCTTGTATTTGCTGTTAGTCGCTTCCATTTACCATAAATCAAAGTAAATTCGTGGATTATCCCCTGCCATCTTCTTTTCCGTCGTTTAATCGTAAAGTCTACAGGGCGTTTACGTCTCTTAATGTTCTCACAACCGTTAGCCATTAGATCAACACACTTGAAAAGCTCCTTACGTCACTCGAGGAGACGGACTGTCTTTTAGGGATACCCTTACATTGTTGTCTTGTACGCGCACCATGGGTGTTTTTCAGGGAATCTGGTATTTTTCTAGTAAGATTGGGAATCTCTACATTCAATATACATGTACATGTGAAGCACAATCGACATACTTTTATTGGAAGTGACTACCTGAGAAATACTTTGGTGTGAATGTACCTTTAATATATAATATGTGATTCACCCCATACATACAATTCCGATAGATTATACCCCAAATAATATACAAGGTCATCTCTACAAGCCGCGATTGAAGCATGTTGGCTAGACTACATGACGGCTCACTTCTGTAATCCGCCCCTATGCCAATTAAAGAAATTAAGAGACAATACATTAGATCAAAATGGATGAATGTTTCATTATACGGGAACAATTCTTCATATTGTAACGATAACGACCCAGTGAAACCCAGTGCCGAGCTAGTTGATAAGAGTACTGACGTTGGGAAGGTTCAGAAAAAGTCTACATAAGGTGATCAATAGGTATTGATTTTTCCAGTAAAACGTTAATGTGTTATGTCACGATAGCCCGAATAGACACCGTGCATCTATTAAATGTTTTACTGATCTAACTTCACACTGATCAGAAGTGAATTTTCGCTAGGCCTCTACAATCACTGATAAGGATGACATCGATGCGACTTAATGAGTCCCAAATATTAACTTTTTTTCTTCCGTCAAATTAAATTCTAAAACATTTTTTTCCATTTATTAGAAAAATAAATAACGACGTTTGAATTATTTGTAGGTAAAAATCATTTCCTATTTAGTGTGAATGGGTATTAAAATAAGTAAAATTCACCATTTGGCCCGAACAGTAACGTCTTATGTAAACAATAATTGACGCCGCGTGATGTGACGTCACGTGTCGAAACAGTCATCTGTTACAGAGATATTAGAAGATCTCTGAAACAGATTGATCTAAATTATATATAAAACATAGTACATCTATTTAATGTTTTACTGGTCTAACTTATGTATAAAACATAGACATCATTCCAATGTGTGTACGTACACAATGTGTTTCCAAAATGTGGTCCAATCACTAAATTTAATTAGCATGTCTAAAAAACTAATTTACTCACAGACTCCGTTTCGGTTGGTCAATAGATTATTGCCTGGCGACCAATTTGAGGAAACACGCATATTACCCCCCCCCCTCCCCGCCAAAGTTCCGTTTCACCAAAACGCCTCGAAAGTATAAAACACCCTTTTCTAAATTTTTACGATATCTACTTATTCAGACAACCCAAAGACTACTAAACATTGACTGATATAAAACAATATCACTGTTTTATTTATATTGAGATAACCACTAATGGTGGGCGTGTGTTTTGATGCATGGCAACCGATGTTTATTGTTTTACTTCCTTATTAGGATAAAAGATGTATAGGACTATTTAAGATATTTCATGCCTACGTAAACACCACGGGGTCTTAATAAGACGGTTTCTATAGAAACTAATTTATATTAAAATCACAGCATGGACTCTTCGCAACAAGAGATATGATATAAATTATCACCATGGAGAATCAAGAATTTGCAATGATCGTAACAGTAACATGGTTTGTATATTGTATCCGAATATTCCCGTCTTTATTAGCCTAGTCGGAGTAGAACAGTAGGATGTTAAAAGCCATTTCATTTCGTATCCGAATATCGAGCAACTTTGCCCGAGGCAGAGACAGATTAAACGTGTTAGTGAGTCCTTGATGACGGTAATCGATGGTAATGATTCACATACGCTCCTGGTTCGCTACTTGATATAATCAAAGTCCGCATCACGTATCACTTAATAGTAACGATATGAACTTTGATTTTGCTATGTTGTGGGTCCCTATAACAAAGTAGGGCGGGGTGGATGGCCGAATGATTAGCGCGTGTGCGTTGTATCATAAGGTCGGTTGTTCGTGACAATTAGGAGTAGGATCACCCGTCCAACTTCGTGGTCTCGTGGGTTTTCTCCGGGTCCTCCGGATTCCCCCCACTGCTAAAGACCCACACGCGCAAGCGCCGAGTGGACGTTACCCCCCCCCCCTCTCTCTACAAAGTAAAATCACATTTAAAGTACTATTCATTTATTGTTTTAGATTTTAATAGTACATGTAGATTGATAATAATGGCGCCTTATTAACTGAGCCACCGCGGCTCCCACGGACCTGCAGTATTCGACTCAAAGATCGCGGACAGCCAGAAGAGCAAGTTGATATTTGAACAGCGGAGGTCCAAGCATACGATTTATACATTAATTTATTACATCTTTTGACTCTAGAAAATATAAGAATTTAAACTTTTAGTACGATAGGAATGCTATTTTCGAGCAGTTTATTTTTATTATGAAATGAAATGAAATGATGTCTCCATGTGCCAAGCTGATGTGCAGTATTAGTAAGTCGAAATGTTTACGTAACGAAGCTGGGGATATTATCAAAAACTGAATCAACCAGGAATACTCGTACGCATATATCGCTTTCGTAATGAAGGAGGCATCCATATTGATTGTCATGTCTCCTAACGATCGAGAAAGATCGACCGCGGTATTCGTCTGTAAGGTTCTAAAAACGACTTGAAATAAAGAATTGCTGCCAAATTTTAAAAAATTTCGATCCCTGCATTGGCCGAGAAAGTTCATCCAGATTTTCCGGCGTGGTTCCACCTTGTCAGTGATGCCTGACAGGGACAGATGTCTAGTCGTTCGGATGGAACGAAAAACAGAGATCCCGTGTACACATTGGCGTGCACGTACAAGATCCCTTGACAGTTGGAATTCGATATAAGAGTAGGCCGTAGTGCCGCTGTCCGGGCAAAATTTCCCTCATAGCACTCCGTATGGCGTATGCCTGTCTTCATTGGCCTAGTTTGGAGCAGAACAGTAGACAGTAGGACGTTAAACATCATTTCATTTCATTTCATTTTTAAAAAATTGATTCGAAAGCCCTGATGATTTTGTACTTTGAAGCCAATGTATAAATTTTAATTAAAATATCGTAATACGACCGTGAAGAGAACATTGAGCCAGGAAACACTAATAACGGTTGACTTCCTTTTATTCTCAAATGATTTGATACCACATTATTTACGTTGAGTCAAGTCAGCTTGAACTAAATTACTTTTTCCTGCGAGCATAAATGAAGGAAGTAGAAACTTGGATTATAATTTGAATGTTATACGTTCTAATTCATCTTCAATAGAAAGCTTGATCTCGCTTTTTAAAACTACATACATTTTATCAAGGTAGTTGTTGTAAAACTCACAGTCGTTGCTTCAGGAACATGGCTATAACTATACAAATGAAATGAAATGAGTCAAGGGTCCTTTTACGCACACGCCAACACAGGACCTCGGTTTTTTTTCGTTATATCCGAACGACTAGACGCATCACTAACAGGGGCAGACTACCCAGGAAAATCCCGGGACCTCCAGTTTAGCGAGCCAACGTTTTACTCTATTTGCCACTCCAGTTCTAGCGGACTATGGCGGACGACCCCATTTTATTAGTCACCTGCTTTCTTCGAAAGGCCGAGGACAAAATCCAGGATCTTGATAGAGGCCTTAGCCCCCAGCCCTCCCCCCTATATAACAGTATAAAAAAATATGGCTTATTATTCTGTTTCAATGAAAGGTGTAAATTGGAGCGTTTTGTTGATTGGGGGTGATGCTCGCGGTAATCTGGTTCTTTACGTTTCATCCATACATAATATTTCTTGGTACCTACTTCGTAGGTATTGTCATAGTGGACAGGGGCGGATCTAGGAATTTTGAAAAGGGGGGGGGGCGCAATGCCGCAATATGAGGGCATTGACCGTGGAGACGCGGCATGCCATTCCAAGAGCTATTTGGCTGAAATTTTTGTCTAAGTAAACGTTCGGAAATCGTTGAAAAAGAGCCATAAAATCGAGCAAAAAAGCCAGTTGAACACGCGACTCGAAAATTGTCATGGCGAGCGAGGCATTATGATGGGAAAAAAGACGAATCTATTCCCTAGCCACTTCACTATTTAAGCCTTGTAACTTGTACTGTGCACTGTCCACACATGAAACAATGCTACATCAAATTGCACTCATGCGCGTCGGTGATGGGCATGAGTGTATAGTAGTATACGACGCCGATTCCACAAGATGCTATCATTGATGTCTGTCTATAGTCACTCTATAGGATTAGGGCACCGTCAGCTAAACAACAAGAATTCGTTTGAAAGTGGAAGCATTAATTAGACCAGACTGGTGTGTTTGAGTCGATGGTTTGAGTCATATGAGATCCCTGCAACGGGTTGGGAACGGACATATTTGGGTCTGAGAAAAGGCACTTTCAGCAGTAAAAAAGGGCACTGTCGAAAATTGGATCCGCCTCTGGTGCAGTATATAGTCAGGTTGCAGCTGTTGATTGTTATAATCGGGTCCAGGTATGCGAAACATTGACTTCCTGGTTTTGATAAGGGGGGGGGGGGGGCGGACTGACGGGCAATCACCAACCGGCTCGTTTCGGAGTAAATTACGACGGGGATCACTACCATCTTTAAGTATTTTTGTTCTCCTTTCCCGCAAATTGTTCGCCACCGCAAAAATAGAGGGGGTGGGGGTGTGCGCCAAATGACCCCCCCCCCCTCCTCCTTGGATCCGCGCCTGTGGTTTTTCAAAATTTTCTCAGGAGAATCCCTTTCAAAGACACCCCCTCCCCTGGTCCTCTCCTAACCACATATAATGCGTCCACCACTGAGAAAGGGTCTTCTCAAGAAGAAAGGGATTCTACTCCCTTCATTCTGCCTCCATGCTTTACAACTTCCAATTTCTCCCAGACCAGTGAAGTCTCGGGGGAGAAGTTAGAACTAATATTGGAAGTGATGTTTATTGCTGATCAAGGAGACGTTAAGGATATATATTTATGTACACAGCCTAACTATGAGATTTGGGTTGCCAGACGAAATCATTATTTAGCCATTCTGAGATCGATAAATACAAGTGTTTAAATAGACTGGAGAATAAAATAAAATCAATCCGATCTACCAGAGAGAGAGAGAGAGAGAGGGAGAGAGATTAGTGTTCAATCGACACAAACTAGATCATTTCGGGACTAACATAATGGTTCAATTTTATTTTAATAATTCGTAAGGGTCTTTATTAGCTGTGGGAGGAAAACGGACGACCAGGATAAACCCAGGAGGTTGGACAAGCGAACGCTATACACCTTGTCACGTACAAGCTGGGAATCGAAACCCATGAGGTTGGACAAGCGACGCTATACACCTTGTCACGTACAAGCTGGGAATCGAAACCCATGAGGTTGGACAAGCGACGCTATACACCTTGTCACGTACAAGCTAGGAATCGAAACCCATGAGGTTGGACAAGCGACGCTATACACCTTGTCACGTACAAGCTGGGAATCGAAACCCAGGAGGTTGGACAAGCGACGCTATACACCTTGTCACGTACAAGCTGGGAATCGAAACCCATGAGGTTGGACAAGCGACGCTATACACCTTGTCACGTACAAGCTGGGAATCGAAACCCATGAGGTTGGACAAGCGACGCTATACACCTTGTCACGTGCAAGCTGGGAATCGAAACCCCGTAACTTGACTCAATGACAGAACTTATGATCTAAAGTGCACGCGTTAAAATCATTCGCCCCCCCCCCCCTCACACTCCCCGATATTCAGATCAATTACCATATCTCAGAAAAATTACCATATTACAACATACGAGGCCAATATTCACCGTGATTATATTGTGACGTGTTTGTGACGGAGATGGGGCTAAAATCCAACGTCCCATGTACATGTTAAAGATCCCCGACAATTGGTAATCGGAATAAGACAAATGTTCCCTCATAACACACTTCATAGCGTATATTAGTCTCCATTATCCCGGTCGGTTGGTACAGAAAAGTAGGACTTTAAACCCGTCCCCATTAGCCCAGTCGGGACAGAACAGTAGGGCATCAAAACCTCTTTTCATTTCAGGACTTTAAATCTCATTTCATTTCGTTTTTATAGCCTCGATCGATCTAGCCTAACGTATCTTCACGGATCCCTGTTGCAGTCGAAACAGAGACAATTTGGACTGGAGTGATCGGGCCTAACATTTTTGACGTCATCATACTGAACCCGACAGTTTATTAATTTCTTCCGACGTTTTAACCACTAGCTACCAAATTGTTACTCTTCCTCAACATTATCCACACTTCCCCTCATAAACAAGGATCTAATGATTTCCGTCAATTAAAATTTAAAAGACATATTGTTTAAAGATACATTATGGGAGATTCGATAACGAGTTGGCAAGTCTCACTATAATAGTTCCAAACTAGATAATGTAAAGAGAATTTTCTGAAAATTTCATTCAAATTAATCCACTATGAACCGAGAACTAAGCGACTGAAATTTCCGCCTAGCCTCGATCATCATTACTAAAGTCTGTACGATAAACAGCATAGTCTCAAGAAAAGTTATGTAGTAAATCGGCTCATAATCCACTAAAGATCGCAGGCTAGCGATGCCGTCTAGAGTTGATTAATTAGACAGATTTAGCTCTTGCATAATGTATGTTTAATCAAAAATTCCCAATCATTAAAATGTTGACATTTCCATTTAGTGCAAGTGCTTGAAAAAGTACGAGGGAGACGTGTTTATTTTACTTTGTAAAAAGTTTTAGGCGTCACATAAGCGTTTTGCTAACTTCATCTTCTACTATTTTTATGCAATGTACGTGAATGTCTTGAACTAAATTTCTATGAAAAATTATATACAGCCAAAAAAACACCCCTACCCAACAAACTGTAAATTTTTTCTTGTAAAAAAGGACTAAGGTAAACTCGTACTTGTTGAAAGACATTAGTGCAAGTACTGGGGGCACTATCACTCCCACCAAGAAAAAATATATACATGTAATTAAAGATGGATTATGTAAGATTTAGATAAAGAGCTGGTCGTTCTTGTTATAATAGTTCGAAAATATATAAAAAAAAAAAATAAATATACATGTATCGACAATTTCATTCAAATTACTTTATTCTGAACGAAGATATCTGCACTGTTTGAAGTTTTGGCAGATTGTTTATTGTCTTAACAACGGCACTGGTTATTCGAGGCTTCGCCTCGCTTCTCCATGTTTTAATCAAATCCTTAAATGGCAGAAACTTTCTAATCTACTTAAAATAGGATCAATCCGATGGCCCAGAGAGTTGATTATGGGTCTGTCATGTTAAGAAATGTTTAAATAATAGGTTAACACTGCGATAGGCAGATTTACATAATGCATCTTTAATTTTAATAATATGATAATAATATGACCTTAGACTAACATAATTATCAAAATTCCCAAGCAGTGACAGGTTCATTAACGCCCAGAAAACCAATAAATACTTTGTACGACTTGTAAATTGAAACATGTAGGCTATATCTCAGGTGTGCCTTGGCTGACTTGTCATATATCATGCGTACAACCCAATTTCAACGGGTAAAAGATTTCAAAGCGCTAATGTCTCTTAAAAAGGGAAACATGCCATAACGCCAACATAAATTTTTGAGCTATGTCTCGATTTCCACAGAATAAATGAATTATTGACTTCAACTTAACGTTGCGATTTCCGTAGAATAAATGAATTATTGGCGTCAACTTAATGTTACGATTTCCATAGAATAAATGAAATAACAACGCCATTTCTATGGCGCGATTCCTATGACGTCACCTAAAACATCCACCCGACGCAAACTAGGTCATTTGGGGACTAATTTTATTTCAATAATTCGCTTGAGCGTCGGGGGTCTTTAGCAGTGGGAGGAAACCGGAGGACCCGGAGAAAACCCACGAGATTGGACAGGCGACCCTACTCCTTGTCACGTACATCCGGGGAATCGAAACCACGCCAGTTGACTCAATGCCAGACCTTATGATACAGCGCGCACGCTGAAAGGTGAGACGACAGGCAATTATGTTAGAATTCAAGTAAATGAAATGAAATGGGGATTAACGTCCTACTGTCCTGCTCCGAACTGGGCTAATGAAGACGGAAAAAAGTTCTAGTAATTGGTGGTTAAAGTACAGGCCAAATTACCTCAAAATTGATATTAAGGTCTTTACGACTGCCACTTTTACTGGATGAGAAACCCGTTGACGTCCATTCAGCTCTAAATATACAACAATCATCTTCTAATATCTTTTCTGGTTTAACACGTGTTAGTTCAACTTTCTCACCCTGAATCAACATTTCTCTGGAAAAAATAAAAATTTATAATCCTATTATGTTGTGGCATTGCTAATTACAAAGTAGCTGACTGGAAAAGATTGTTCGGACATTAAAATTACTTTCCTTATGTTATGAAACGTCCAGAAGTTGGACTGTACAAGGAGTTTTATTGTTACCAAAACCATCTCAACATCAAATTTTAGTACAAACTGCAATCAGACACTTAAAGATGCATTATATACGATTTAGATAAAGGGCTGACTATTCTTGCTATAATAACTCGAAAATAGATAATGTAAAATGAAAATATTAAAAATTTCATTCAAATTACTTCATTCTGAGCCAAGTTATTACTCTTTGTAGTTTTGACAAGATTTGTGCATTGTGGTAATCAGGAGACTGGTATATTCGAGACGTAGCCTGGCTTTCCCATTTTTAAAATAAAATTTTAAATGGCGAACCGTCCTAATCTAGTTAAAATCTCGAGTATCCGATGCCATCGGGAGTTGATTATTGTCTTGTTTTGTTAATAAATGGCTAGTTAATAGTTTATATAACATTTCAGACCTAAAGAAAGATCTGTAATAGCTCTTGCATAATGTTTGTTTAAAGTTAGTTTTCCCCACTATTATGAACGGTCATTGTTTATTTTCAAAATTAGTCTAGAAGTTGTACTGTGCAAAGTGTGTTACTGTAACTAAAACCATCTCAACATCCGATATTAATACAAACCATAATCTGACATTAATATGACTCAAAATTATGGCTTTAATTTGATATATGTCGATTTGTTCTTGTCAAGGGATAATCTATCTTCGTTCAAAATTTTACTTCTACTGTTGATTTATATAATCGATTATATTGTCCTGTGTCGAACAAACATGGGCCAAGAACCATGACGTCATCGCAGCCATCTTGAAATTGTTAAGTCCACCAATCGATGCACACTTGTCCAAGAAACAAGTTTTCCAACTTTCATGTCTAAATTGGGGGGTGGGGGGGGACTTTTTTCGAAGAGTCGCCCCCGAGAAGAACAAGATGAGTAACACCTTTCCTGGTACAAAAATGAAAATAAAATGGCTGCTTTATATAAATGAGTAGGACTATTTGGGGGAAATACATGTACTTACTCTAACCTTAACCCTTTTTAGAAGACTGAACTTGGATTCAGGTTTAGGGTCAGCCGGTCAGGGTAAGGGTTAGTATATTCCCCCAAATACTCATTTATATAAAGCGGCCATTGTGGAATCCGGACTGAGGGCC
Source organism: Patella vulgata (assembly GCF_932274485.2). NCBI lineage: Eukaryota > Metazoa > Mollusca > Gastropoda > Patellidae > Patella > Patella vulgata. The sequence continues at coordinate 13,219,822 of NC_065883.2, forward strand.
TGACAAGTACAGCTGTTTAGTCCTTCGGATGGGACTAAAAACCGAGGCCCCGTGTACACATTGGCGTGCACGTAAAAGATCCCTTGACAGTAGGAATTCGATATAAGAATAGGCCGTAGTGCCGCTGCCCGGGAAAAATTTCCCTCATAGCACACTGTATGGCGTAATGCCCGTCTTCATTAGCCCAGTTCGGAGTAGAACAGAAGGACGTTAAACCCCATTTCATTTCATTTCCCGAACCTCTCCAACCGGCCTTCAATTTGGATTTCTAAACAATATCAGTTTAACTTGAAGGCACAGTGTGTAAATAATAACTTTATTTATACCAGGAACAATAACATATAATTTGAATATAATCATACAATACTGGTACGGCTCATAACTAAATTCCGTCTTCATTAGCACAGTCGGAGCAGAGCAGTAGGACGTTAAATAAACCCCATTTCATTTATTTCATAACTAAAGGCTAGACCATAGGATACACTCCGTTTCACTCAGTCTGTCTATGGCAAAACTTATCCATTTGTAATTACATTGAAGCAGGGGATTCGGAATCAACTTTATCAGATGGCATAATTAATACCTTCACACACAGAAGGGTTGAACTTGGGTCTAATTAACATCACATGTTGACAGTCCAGGATAAGTATACATCAAACAGCTTATGTGTCATCACATGTGACTGGTATTGTATGACACGCACTTGATACCGTTCTCAAGATTGTAATTCAATATATATATTGTCAAGATTGTATTCAGTATATATATTGCTATAATTGACCCGAGTGTAGTCTAAAGGACTTATCCCATCACTAATCGGAACAACACAACACATTAACAAATTCAACACTTTATTTTGACATAAATCGATAAGAATCGGGTCCTTTTAAATAAATCTAGAATGGTATTCTTAAAGATGTGAAGAGGAATGAAATGAGGTTTAAATAACGTCCTACTGTTCTGCACCGACTGGGCTAAGGATGACAGACTCTCTTGAAGATGTATTGGTACATGACAAGATTAGATTGTATTCAAAATTGAAAGTAAATCTGTCAAGCCATCGTCCAGATATTTTTGCTTTACATTTACGAGCAGTACGATTTTTATTGTATACTACTAGTGGTGTACCCGGTGTTGCAATGGTAGAGCCCCGAACCGGAAGTGGTAGTGGAACCCTACCATGCATATGTCACTCCCCGGCTCGAGCTGCCCAATATCTGGCCCAAAACACTCCCCAACACCCACCCCCCCTTTATACCCCAAATTACAGCCCGGGGCAACCCTAGTGTAGTCATCAACCCCGAACAAACGAAAATAAAACATATGTGGACCCAAAACATTTTGTTTTGACGTGTTGGCTATGTCTACGCGGTGGCAATGTTGAAACATGTAGTTTACGTGACATATGTCAAAGACAGCACTTACAGTCATTCTAAAACAAATTTCTTTACCAGTCATTCCCTATTGATTTCCACAACAGTTCCAGAAATAGAAAGCCAGTTAAGCCAAGCAGCGATTGAGTTAGCAGGAAATCAATGATTTCTTTTAGAAGTGAATAAAACCCGACTGTAAAATCTGAATACCAATACAGTGTTACACTAGTCCATTAATTCCAGGAATTATACTAAGGGCTGCGAAATTAATTCCAAAATGGCACATTTGAGAGATCAAGAAAAGGACACAGATCGAACTGTTTTGACTACCAGCCCCAGCCCCCCTTTCCCCCTGCCTCCCTGGCACCACCACCCCCACCCCTCCCCCGACAACCGAAACTCGAAAGAAGGCCATATTTTGATTGTCACATTTTACCCAAATATTTTGCCGTGTCTTCGTCAACCATCTGTGTGGCACTTTAAATTTTATCCCTTTACGAGCGAAGCAAACATTTCTTCAGATTGTGCTGGTACACAAAAACCAATTCAGTACGCACATCTCATGACATATATTTTTGTTTCCGTGAAACCATATTATATTAGTTCGCTTCGTCATCGTAGTTATTAACTAATAACGTTATGGCAGATATTTACATGTTGTCATGTGACATGATAATTAGGCCAACTATATAGTATACATATACCGGATATATTAAAAACCCTATATACTAGTATAATATATAATTGATTTGAACTAAACAGCATGTTATTAAAAAAATATTAGTGCATTTAACACTAAGATTGTCATTTTACTGTTTATTGGTTGTTGACAAGTAAACTGGTCTAGTAACGCACGTTTGTTTTTTTTTATCGTTTCTTTTAGTATTGTCAATAGGGTTTTTTTGCTCGGGGGTTGGGGAGGTGGTGGGGGTCTCCCTCTCTTGCTCTCTCCCTAGCTACGCCACACCCAGATTTCGATTAAAAATTCCAATTTTATCAATTATGATTGTATAATGAATATACAATAGTAGGTTACTAAATGCATCGCCATTTCCGTATTTTTTAAAATAAATATTATTTGCTATTTCCTGTCTGTATATCGTACGACTAGGATTCATATATAATTAGCTGTCTAAATCGTTATAAAGCTGATCCTACACCCACGATAGTAAAGGTCCAATATAAACTTATCATCTTCAAAAACACAAGGTACAATTTTATGGATACACAATTACTGAGTTTAATACTAAGCGATGTTTCGACGAGGATACTCTCGTCTCTTTATCAAGCAAATGATACAGGTATGTGAATAGTAGGCAAATATATACAGAATATGCAACAACGATAAGAATCAAATACAATTAAATCTTAACACCTTTGATTAAGATTTAATTGTATTTGATTGTTATCTTTGTACCTTGTGTTAATATGTTCAATTACTAAATGCCAATCAAAGAAGACATCTTCAAAAAGACAAATAATTCTACGGTTAGTAAACAACTTCCGCTTAACCTCTCGTATAAAAATGAAAGCATATCTCGATCATGGTCGATCTTTAATCGAAATTCAGATCAACCAATTCAACACTTTATTTTGACCCAAATTATTATTTGCTTGGTGAATACGAGAATATCCTCGCTGTAACGTTGTATAATAATATTAAGTAAAACTTGTGTAGAATCCGCGTCCAACAGGAATATGAAAACAATGGATCGAGGAATCCGATACGGAAATGTTCTTGACTAGATAAATATTATAGTAGATAAACAAAACAGACATTAACACTGTATGAAAACAATGTTAGTGTCTCTTTTGTTTATCTACTACATGTATAATAATAAGCTCAGTAATTGAAATGAAATGAAATGGAGTTTAACGTCCTACTGTTCTGCTCCGACTGGACTAATGAAGATGGGCTTACGCCATACAGTATTTAAGGAAAGAAAATTTTGTCCGGACAGTCGCGCTATGGCCTATTCTTATATCGAATTCCAACTGCCAAGGGATCCCTTACGTGCACGTCAATGTGTACACGAGACCTCGGTTTTTTTTGCCCCATCCGAACGAGAAACCTGTATAGCACCACTAACAAGGAGAAACCAAGCCTGAAAATACTGATGAACTTTCTCGGCCAACACCGGGAGCGAAACCAATTAAAAAACCAAAATCGAAATACTAATGCTATATAATCTCCCGGCTTGGATTAAATCGGATTCAAAACTATATCAAATCTCTCACTGCTTAATCGACGCTAATATGTCAAACTGATTATTTAACATTTAACTATGAAACCAAAATCGATAAACTAACGCTATATAATATACCGGCTTGGATTAAATCGGATTCAAAACCGGCCTACCAATAAATTTTCGCAGACAACAAAATGGCGATGGGCTTATTCCATAGAGAAGCAGTATAGATCAATTAAACTGCAATTCCGCATATCTTTGTAAATATTGAACGGGATTGAACCATTGATGGACTGATAGTCCTATTAGAGATTCATCTTTATCAAAATTGTAGTTTGCACGTGTGTTCTAAAGCGCTCAATCTGATTAAAATACAGATCTATATTTCGTTTCGTTTTTTTTTATACTTTCGATGGCCTACAAGTAGTATAAAGACAAGTAAAACGAAATTTTGAACTATAAAAACGAAACGAAATTGTAAAGCGCTAAAATGGCACATCGGGATTTAATGTTTCTGTATTTACGAGGTATTCATTATTCGTATACACTGTGGTTATATTTTTCTCTATTTAGTACATGCAGGTATTTAATTTAAAGTAAACCAGAAAACACCCTGTGAAATCTTATTGAAAAGTTACAGTAAATAAACATAATGATTGTATAACAAGTGTTTGAGCTGATTTTTTTTAGTTTAAAGTACTTCCTTGTGTATATAGCATTAAATCTACATCAATAAATATGTTATTGTATCATGATGAAGGACGCAAGAACTACATCGAAGTATTAATACAAACGTCTAGAACGTCAACTAGGAGTTCTTAACTTTAGTGGAAACCAACTCCTTATTAAGGCAAGGTCTCACTATACCAGAGGGCCCCGGGAGCGATCCCGGTGTTGGCCGAGAAAGATCCTCAGGATTTTCCAACATGTTTGTCCCTTGCCAGTGGTACAGGACGGGGGACCTGGCACGGACATGGTGTCTGGTCGTTCGGATGGGACAAAATAAATATCTGTATTCATTAGCCCGGTTGGTGCAGAACAGTAGTAAGGGAATGGGGGCTGTAAGCGGACGGGAATGCAAGGGTGACAAGGAAAGTGTTACACCTAATCGATCACACACTAAGGTGCACGTAAAAGAATCAGATGGTCATAGCGATAATAACCGCGTGTTAGTCTCAAAATTACTAATCCTGTGGTTTTCTATATTTATGCTCCTTGAGTTAGATCTATTTGATAAGGCCAACTTTAAGTTTTGTCAAAGGTCACGAGATCTAAACAGGGCTAGCGCTAATCCCAACCCAAACCCTAACCCTGGACCTAGCCCTTACGCTTACCCTAACCCTAACCTACAATCTCGCCAACAATCATGTGCCCTAACTTTATTTACATCTCAGCTACCTTGACGAAAACTGTGTTGGCCTTAATAAATAGATCTCGCCATGCTCCCTGTGCCTACTATTAAAATCCATCACGATGTACTACACATGATGTAATGTCGTTCGTCTCAAGAGAAATGCTTCACCCGTCGTCAACGTGTGAAAAGTACAATGAGAACACGGCTCAGTATTTTACTCATATGACAATTTATTGTGAAGATGAAGATATTCATAAAGATAGTATACAGCTTTTAAAAAAAAAGTTATTCAAGTCTTAAGAAAAGATTAGATTTATTTACATTTGACATTGATTTTATCCGAACTCGTCCTTTTAATAAATTATACCTTCAATAGATGAACTACCTTGATCGTATAAATAAAAACAAATTATAGGAAATGATAAACAAGTTGTCCTGTTAATTGAGGCTGAACCATTTATTTTATTATACAGGTAACTAAATAAAACTCATCATGTGGCCACACTGACTCACCTCGTTAATATTGCTTTATATTGACGTATTTCAACAGTTTTTAACATCGTGACGTAAGCAATTCAAAAATATTCACGTTAATAACAATAAATGAAATGTAATGGGGTTTAACGTCCTACTGCTCCGAACTGGGTTAATGAAGACGGGGATACGCCATAATAAGCTCAGTAATTAAAATGTAATGAAATAAAATGGGGCTTAACATCCTACTGTTGTGCTCCGACTGGACTAATGAAGACGGACATACGCCATACAGTGTGCTATGAAGGAAATTTTGCCCGGACAGCGGCGCTAAGGCCTACTCTTATAGCGAATTCTAACTGCCAAGGGATCTTTTACGTGCAAGCCAATGTGTACAGGGGACCTCGGTTTTTCGTCTCACCCGAACTCCAGACTAGCGAGCCAGCGTCTTACTCACTTAGCCACCGTGACCACGTTAAAAATAATAAATAAATAAACAAACGCATAAAATACGTTTTATGGAACTAGTTTCTTTAATTTGAAAATTCGTCACCTTTCAACCTTCATACAGAGGTCGTTCTCAAGCAGTTTGTCATTCTCTTTTCTCAATGAGAACGGCTTCCTTATAAAGACTGAAACAAAATGAAATACAGGGGGTTTAACGTCCTACTTTTCTGCACGTATAAAAGATTGAAACGTGGTACATTTTCAAATGGCGGTGTCATAAAACAATTTTTGTCAACTATTCAGTTTCTAAATGACATTCAGTTTTTATTTTTCAAATTAATTCTTTTTCAATTATGATTAAGTATAATCACCAATACTACTTAATTTCCTTGTTTGTAACTTGTACATTGAACGATATTTGATACGAACTGCCCTATCTAATGTTACGCGTATGATGTGAATTACTCCTTCGAGCAGATATATATAAGGCGTTTAGTATTTAACAATATTTTCCTCGCGGCAAAATTTGTTTTATTTTCTTGTAGGAAACATAAAACTATAATCATAAGATAAGACTTATAAATATATCCGTCAAGTGGTCTACAAAAGTAAATAAAACACTGACTGAGACATGTCGAGTATCAGGTAGGCTGACAAAATTATTCATGTATACTAAACCTAGACTGTAAGTTCCGCAATGAAGGCTGAGGAGAAAGGATGTCTTGACGTTAAAACATTTTTAAATAGAGAATGAGAGAGATAACTGGGGTTTAACGTCAACTCGACACAAACTAGGTCATTTCGGGCCTAACATACGGTTCAATTTCATTTCATTAATTCGCTTGGCGTAGGGGTCTTTAGCAGTGAGAGGAAACCGTAGCACCCGGAGAAAACCCACGAAGATGATCCTACTCCTTGGCACGTACAAGCGAGGAATCGAAACCACGCCACTTGACTCAATGCCAATGGCAGACCACTACCACCCCACAGACACCTAAATATTTAAAGGAGGAAACCTAATTATTTTGATTTAGGTCCAAAATAAAGTATTAAATTGGTTTCATCTGATGTAATTTGTTATTTTGATTACTGATGGGTCACGTTCTACACGACTGAACTTTTGTTTTGAAAATGTTAACTTGTTTACATTTAGTTGCATGTTTGGGTTTATGTGTCGACAGTGAAACATTGGCTTTATCTACATAGACGTATAATTTCAAACACATTGTCATCCTATAAAAAAAATCAACCTATATATAAAATCCAATAAAATCGACAAGTTTATTTTCAACCTGAATCAACAGGGGCCTACTCATTTCAAATATGTGATGATCGTACAAATTTTACACAAAGGTACCCCGTCCCCACCTTCGCGCCCCTTACAGCTCATTGTAGATAATTAATTAATAATGCCAATGTTGGAGTCCAATAAAAGACATCTCTAAAATATTAATACAATTCTTAAAGATGTCATTTACTTTTGTGAAAACCCCCAACCCAAAACCGTTTTAAAAGTAAATTGGTTTAATTACCTCAGTGTTAATTCTGGACGAATCGTAACAGTTACATCATAAGCTGTATTAGTGTTGAATTTCACCGTGTTACATCTAGAAAATCTCTGGCCGTCTTGCTTGTGTACCACAGGATCCTCGGTGTTATGTTTCTTTAACCCAAGGGTGATTTTAAAAGCGTTGTTCTCCATTACAAATCCTCCCTGTTGCTGCGTTGTGTAGTTTCAGCTGTATGTTTTTATTACGGTTCTACATCACAATGCTAAATGATTTAAAGCTCCATGTAGACTTCTCATAGTCCGGTGCCAACAGTCAAATACCCTCGACTAATTACAAAGCACTCGAGAGAATCTCCAAGGTATTAAACTAGTAACACTGCAGCAAATTAACTCGCTGTATTCCTCAACAACGAGCTGCTTTGAAGACGGCAATCAATATAACAGTACGCTCCAATTTAATGTCAGTACAGGCTTTATAATATTCTCAATGATACGCACACACAGATAGAACTCCGGTTGAGGCAGGTTCCTCGTTTTTCTCTAAGAATAGCGCATGAGCACAACAGTAAACGTACACAACATTGTGGTTTTAACTAAAATAAAATGTAGATTTGTTTACCTCTGGGTTTTCCCCTATGGTGTTCACGGTGTGAGCGAACTGTCAAAGGCTATGCGTACAAAGATAAGATAAAGACTGACTCTGTGTCTTATATATATATATAGATATATGTCAGTTAGTGATTAATTAATGGCCTTTACCTTTCAATATAAACGCGACCCGTGTCCTAGCGTATTACATCAGTTAAAGTTAATAGCTTGCAGGTCTATAAATATACAGGCAGTTATGAATGACTCCGTATTCGCTTTGTTCTATTTTATTGTAATTTATAGGTTGGCTATTGGCTTAATATACATAATACAGTTAGCAATGAGCAAATTTTCCTCTTAAAACAAACGAAAAACGTCATAAGGAACTCGGTTTTCTATTTGGTATAGCTAGCTCTATATGGTATGGGCTTCTGTTTAGATTTGGGGTCCATGAAAGTCGAGCTAAATCGGAAATTGATTTTCGACTAAAGTGTTTCGGGTTAGAATTCCGGCGTGTGATTGATATGGCAATACCGTTGTCTAGTCGTTCGGATGATGGGGTGAAACAAACCGAGAAACCTTGACAGTTGGAATTCGATAATGATCATAATATACACGGAAAAGCCGCTCTTCGCGCAAAATTATCCTCCCTATAGTATTGCCTGCCATAGTATTGCCACGGACCTTAATATTAGGTCCATGGTATTGCACAAGTTACCACACGTGATAAATAGAAATCCATAACCGTATGTTAGTCTCGAAATGAACCAGATATTAAAGTAGCTAAGTCTCTAACTCGATATCATCCAAAGTCTTCGACATTGAAAATACGAATTATTTGTCAATTTAAATCAATATTGATGTTGTGATCTTACCGGGAAAAGATGGCCTTCTGACATCCAATATTTAAGACAAAATAAACATTTTACCTTTGGTACACGAATCGTGTACCATAATGCGTTTCAACGCCATTTGTAACAAGGGACCCGAAGAACGAGGCTAGGCATATGCCACAAGTCATGTCAAACGGTGACGCTATATTCTGATCTGGAGAGCATGCGCAATAAATACTTTCTATGTAGACTGGAATAGCCAGACGCTAGAGATTGCCATTAGATTGAGACTTCTGGTGTATTTCGCCGAACATAACTGATTTGAAATTAGAGTGAAACCGGAAAAGATTGAATGTAAATAATCAGTTGATATACATTCATATTACATTATTATACGAGTTGCGACCCATTTGTGTCAATTTCTAGGTCCCAAATATTAGCGATTAATTAGCTCCTTTAAATGGCGGAAGTATTGGGTTGATAAGACATCAAACCCCATTCATCGTTAGATTTAATTTAGTGGAAAACGACATGTGTTCCGTACAGAGATAACGAATTCGTTTGATCTTTTTATAGGCTAGAAGGTTGGCTATTTAGGTATATATAGCATACATCAAGCAGCCTAAATAAAATAAGGAGCGGTATATATATTGCAAACGGAATGTCGCATTTTGGCCGGAAAGACCAGGTAAGATAAGGTCCATGGAAAAATAAAAGACACGAGACTGGCAGCCTAAATAAAATAAGGAGCGATAGCACACGGACTGTAGCTTTTTGGCGGGAAGAGCTAATTGACACGAGACTGGACGATGAGTTGTATAGATTTGGACATAACAAGAAATGAAATGAAATGGGGTTTAACGTTTTAGACAAAACAAATTAAATAGAGATATGTTACACAGATCTAGAAACAAAATAACCACCATTTAAAATGACCAGCGACAGTCCTGCTCACTATTTGGTACTCGGCTGGTTTATATTTGGCGGGAAAAAAGCCAAACGTCACGTGTTTCTTTCGAAGTGGCACGAGTTAATGAGTTATATAGCTGTAAAAAAGTATTAAACTAGGTGTTGCCAGGAAAAGAACGCCCACCAGCAGCTTTTCAAGGAGTAGCTTTCAAGTCCAGGGACAATTACTACGCATTAAATAGTTAAATAGACGAGTGTTTCCGCTATATGCAGCGTTCAAAGAACGCACTATTTATGGATAACAATTACTATGGTTTATTTCACTGCGACGTTTTAACAAGATTCCACAAATCGTTATCAAGCATATATCAACACAAATAAATAAAATGAAATATGCAGGGGTGTTTTACTACATTAAAAAGAAGGTCGACCCTGATCAAATGAACGGAAAGGCGAGTGTTGTCACCAGTGCAACGTATGCACGAAGCTGGGGGGTCTGTGTGTGTGTGGGGGGGGGGGCACCTCTAGAACAATTTCTGAAGAAGGGATATTTGGTAGATTCTGAGGTATATATTTGTAAACAAAAACAACATGTTATTCCCTTGGTGGTTGAAATTATTGCACACGTCTTGTCAAACCTGGCAATAGAGTAATTTGAATGAAATTTTCAAATTATTCATTTTACATTATCTATTTTCGAACTATTATAGCAAGAATGGCTAGCTCTTTACCTAAATCTTACATAATGTCTCTTTAAGTGATAAAACAAACACACTGGCCACCATTCAAGTAGACACAGAACATAGTCTAGACATCAGAGCCTGACCTACCCACCACAACACCCCTGGTTACATCTTCTAGTAATTCAATATCATTTGCCTAAAAACAGTTCAAGCAGGGGTGGATTTGCTGGGAAATACTAGTTTCTATGGCGATATTTCTATAGATTAAAATAGGGGTTAGGCATAGACACAACTTATCTTTTAATATTTTCTATGAAAAGCTTTTATTAAACTGTACTTGGTACATAAACAAAATAACAAAAAAATCATTATACATCATTGATTTAACATTAAATAATAAAAAATAACACATCTATAGATATATAATTGTAAAGATTTTTTCTAAAATGTTGTATTTCAAAATCCAGATTCCTTGGCAAATTGAAAATAACAAAACCAAAGTGATTTGATATTATATTACTGACCTTAAAAAATGATTTTCATCTTGTAATTTATGCTTTTACTCATAAATAATTTCTGATTTATGCTTTTACAAATAAGAACTAAGGTCATTTTGGGACTAACATATGGTTCAATTTTATTTCAATAATTCACTTGCGCTTCGGGGTCTTTAGCAGTGGGAGGTCACTAGAGGATGCGGAGAAAACCCACAAGGTTGGACAGGCAACCCTACTCTTTGTCACATACAACCAGGGAATCTTACTAATAAACACTATCTGTTTTATGCTTTATCTAATAAGTACTATCTCTTTTAGTCTTTCACTAATAAATACTATTTTGATTTATGCTTATATTTCAGTGTGTATTGCAATATTATAACAGACAATATCAAATACACTATAATAACACATAGATATCATCATTCTATTACTATTATTACAGACAATATCAAATACACTGTAACAACACATAGCTATCATTATCCTATTACTATTACAACAAACAATATCAACACAGTAATAACACATAGATATCATCTTTCTATTACTATTACAACAAACAATAACAGATACACTGTAATAACACATAGCTATCATTATCCTTGTAATAACACATAGCTATCATTATCCTATCAGTGTTATAACAGATAATATCAGATAATCATTATCCTATTACAACAAACAATAACATATACACTGTAATAACACATAACTACAGTCAATCTATTATATTATACTAATGATCATCAACTACAATCTCTAATAAAAATTATCGGTCCAAAAACGGTTAAATTCTATAAAGTATTTACAAAGATATAGTGAATTGGAAATTTGGCAACATTCTGTATCCACTGCAGATGAAATAAACAAGTGGTTTTGGTTAAAATCTCTTGATATGTCTGTTTAATCTGAATACATCAAAGCCAGAAGATTATCAACTGTTGATAATTTGGTTTTTATTTCTTAAACATACATTATGCAAGAGCTAAATCTGCCAATTGCAGCTCTTTCTTTAGGCCTGAAATGTTTTCTTAATTATTCATTAGACATTAATCAACTCTTGATGGCATTGCTAGCCTGCGATGTTTATTGGATTAGGTTCTGATTTGCTTTTCAACTACCATTCATAATTAAATTGCTAAAATCTTGGTTCATAGTGGATCAATTTGCCTGAAATTTTCAGCAAATTCCCGTTACAGTATCTAGTTTTTAACTATTATAGCGAGAACTGACATCTCTTTATCTTACCTCCCATAATGTATCTTTAATTGAATGTTAAATAAATAATCTGAGTGCATTTTAGCATGGATTGAGCCTTGAAAAATGATGTACATAAATTTGTCTGAAAATGCATAATTGGGTTTGGATACTTTACTAAAAAGTAAAGACAAATAGTATATAAAAAATTGCATACTATCTATTTGCCTTTGTAATCAGTGTTGCCATCCAACAAAATAGAAGTTATTGTGATAAATAAAGATTGCATAGTCAGCAGTAATCCAGTTAGCATAATCATTAGTCCTGTAATAATGACAGATAATGAATATCACAATTTGATTCTTCTCTCATATAAATTACTTTCAAGAGAGAGAGAAATGGAGTTGAACTTCCAATCAACACAAACTAACATATGGTTCAATTTTACTAATTTGCATGTGCGTAGGGGTCTTTAGTAGTGGTAGGAAACCAACGGACTAAGAGAAAATCACTGAGACTGCACAATTGACCCTACTCCTTGTCACGTACAAGTTTGGGATCAAAACCATCCTTATAATCTAAAGTGACCACTCGACCAACTAACTCCCCCCCTCCCCCACAAATCACCTTCAAATCATGACTCAACTTGAATATTAACATTGATATGATCACAATAAACTAATTTAATTAATATTTAGTTGTTTAAGTAGTTTAGAAATTATACAATATTAAAGTCTCTATGACTCTGCCATGCATGGAAGATTTTTGACATAAACATCCATTTTTAATCTCCATTTGTAGCTAAGTGAGAGTACTTTATATTTGAATTCAGTCTACTGAATGTATTCTTTCTATCTCTAGCATAAAGAGAGATAACGGCTAGAATCATCACTAATGATATCGCCATTAGTATAAAAAGAATAACTGTCCCTATTTTTACTTTGACAGACTGATACACAAGATGCGTAACATCTACTAGCCACAGGTCATTTAAATAACCATCTTGTTTGTGGCTATCATGTCCCAAACCACCAAATATATAAAACTTATTCCCAGAATAAAGCCAAACAGTAGCATCACATCTCCCACCAATTAGTGCTTCACTGCTTATCTCCCCTTTACTGGAAAATTTCACTTCAGCTTCACCTACTTTACTTCCTCCCATCCAAGACCATTGCACATGCTTTGTGTTGAACCTCCAGAAATCAGACAGAAGTTCGGATTTACCATACACTTCTGTATCCAACCCATCTCCTCCAAACAACCAAAGATTATTGGAAGAATCAAGGAACGGGGATGCACCTTGTCGACTACCCGGTTTATTGCCGTATTCAACACCATACAACCGACCGTATTGTCCCGGTGTCTGCGGTTTCGCGCTTCCCGATAATAGTTGCCATGTTTGTTCTGTTTCGTTAAACATCCATAAATCAGACATGTAACCCACAGTAGAATGTATTTGCTTCGAATTTAAAACAATATTCCCACCGAACATATACAAGACCTGTTTCCTATCAACCCAAGTTGTCGCTCCAGTACGCGGGGCCACTGTACCGTTCTTAACAACTATCTCTTCCCATTGTAAATTCCTGAAGGACATTTTCCACATGTCATTGAGCAGGGTTTTGTTATTGTTCCGTCCACTGAATACGAGCATACTATCATACAAACACCAGGATGCCATGTTGCCACGGAAACCGGGAGAAATGTACACATTAAATGATTCTGGAGGATCTGTGTATGAGGAATTTAAAACTGATGTTGAATTGCTTGAAGTGTTTATAGATGTGATGTTGCTATGGTTATCGTCAGAGTCTGTGTCGACGTCAACAGATCCTTTTAATAATAACCAAGTTCGTCTCTTGATGTAATAAACCCAAGTATCCTCCAGAGCTTCGTCATTTTCTCCTAGACCACCGTAAATTATAAAGGTGAGATTGGTCACACCACATCCGGCTCCTAAATACCTGGGTGATGGAGACTTCGAATGAGAAGAAGTACCCATACTAGCAACACTGCCTGGATGAACCAGACTCCAGGTATTGGTGAAGATGTGGTATCGCCAAAGATCATTCAATAAAATAGGTTTACCATTATTCAGATCTGAAAAACCTTTACCCCCGAACAACCATACATAGCCATTTGCATCTTTCCAGCTTAGGCTTCCACTCCTTCCACCAGGACCCCATATATCTGATGACTGATCAGCAGTGTCTTTTCCATTTAACCACGTCAATTCTACAAATAAAATAAAATATTTAATGTCGGAACTACGAGAAATGTTTCAATCACAAAACATTTATATATATAAAAGTGAGGTTTTTAGAAAGAAAAAACTAATTTCATCTGAGCTAGCGCTTTCACCGACGACGAGGATCATCAGCTGTCTAGTCGTTCAGATGGGACGAAAAACCGAGGTCCCGTGTACAAATTGGCATGCACGTAAAAGATCCCTTGCAGTTGGAATTTTAGCCCAGTTTAAGAGCAAAACAGTAGGACGTTAAACCCCATTTCATTTCATTTCATTTGCTGCACATCAAAGGTGAAATGAAATAGAGTTTAACGTCTACTTTATTGCATGAACTAAGCTTATGAAGACAGGCATATGCCTTGCAATTTGCTATGAGAGAAATTTTTCCTGGAGAGCGGAATTACAGCCTATTCTTTTCTGCTTCCAACAGGAGGCTAATGAAGACTGTCATATGTCACGCAGTGTGCTATGATGAGGGAAATTTTTCATGGACAGCAGTGGTTCCACCTACTCTTCTTTAAATACCAAGTGCAAAGGATTCTCTTACGTTCATGTGTGGGGATCACAATGGCTAAGTGGGTAAGACGCTGGTTCGCTAGCCTGGAGGTTGGGTGTTCGATCCCTGCATTGGCTGAGAAAGTTCATCCAGATTTTCCGGCGTGGTTCCCCCTTGTCAGTGATGCAGGACGGAGGGCCTGACAAGAACAGCTGTCTGGTCGTTCGGATGGTACGAAAAACCGAGGTCCTGTGTATACATTGGAATACACGTAAAAGATCCCTTGACAGTTGGAATTCGATATAAGAGTAGGCCGTAGTGCCGATGTCCGGGCAAAATTTCCCTCATTAGCCCAGTTAGGAGCAGAACAGTAGGACGTTAAACCCCATTTCATTTCATTTCACGTTCATGTGTACTTGATGCTGTTCCTTGTCAGCCCCTTATTCCTGCACCACTGACACGGAAAAACTTTAAGACCTTCCAAGGCCAACACCAGGACATCCCCTGATTAGTGAGCCAGTGCCTTATAAATGCACTATGCCACCGTGGCTTCACTCCACATTGTAATTACCTTGACTTGTAACAATACTAATTACAATTAGTATATAAATACTGACAGCTCTAGAAAACATTTCAGACTCTGGTAATACTGACAGCTCTAGAAAACATTTCACACTCTGGTAATACTGACAGCTCTAGAAAACATTTCACAGTAGATCTCAGGCTCTGGTAATACTAACACCTCTAGAAAATATTTCACAGTAGATCTCAGGCTCTGGTAATACTAACACCTCTAGAAAATATTTCACAGTAGATCTCAGTCTCTGGTAATACTGACAGCTCTAGAAAACATTTCACGCCCTGGTAATACTGACAGCTCTAGGAAACATTTCACCGCAGCTTTTACGCTCTGGTAATTACTCACATCCTTATTCTTTTCTGTCCCTGAAAAATAAAACAGTGATATGAATTTTATAAAAACAGATACATGTAAACAAAGATTTCACTATAACACAATAATAATAGTTGGGATCCATGACTACACTGGGGAGGGGCAGGGGGCTAGTGCTTCCCCATACTTTTCATCAAATTCCAACCGCCAAGGGTTCTTTTACATGCACGCTCAACACCAGAAGAGCTTTTTCGGTCAACACAGGGATTGATCCCGGGACCTCCTGGTTAGTGAGCCAGTGACTTACTTACCGAGCCAATGTGGCTTCCCTCTGCTGACTACCCGTGTATACTACCAAGACACATATATTATACACTGAACTTTAATTTGGCAATAGGCTATTGAAAGTTAATTGTGTAGATTGCCCTAATCAAATCAACTCAGATCAGCCTAATTCTTATTTTATTTTTACCCAAATCTAAGAGGTTTAGTTCCATTAATATATTAAATAATTTTAGTATTAGGTAGTAGGCCTATTGGCTAGTATTGGGCAAATCGTCCTGCTGATTTCACTCAAGGAGTACCATAAACATATCATGGGAGTAAGTAGTTCAGCTCTGAACGTAGGTCTCATTACACTCGACCTGTACGTTCTGGAACTGTCCTATTGGCTAGTATTGGGCAAATCGTCCTGCTGATTTCACTCAAGGAGTACCATAAATATATCATGGGAGTAAGTAGTTCAGCTCTGAACATAGGTCTCATTACACTCGACCTGTACGTTCAGGAACCGTCCTATTGAATCCTTGTCGAAAATCTAATCGCTACCCAGTCAATTTTACTGGGCAAATTGAAATCTTTGAAAAGTTGAGAATTCTCATTCAATTATTGCTTTGACTAGCCCTGACGAGCCAAATTATAATAATTTACAATCAATTTTTTTCAAAAATCCCAATTTTTTCCCCCAGACTTACCTAAATTTCGTTTCATCTTATATGGCCTTATATAGCCGAGTTCGTAAATTTGTGCGTTACCCTTTCAATGAAGTCCGCCAAGCCGGTTTGAAGACAGACATATTTTTTAACAGCATGTTGTGTCGCTCATACTGGTTCTAGCGAGGTAAGCGAGGTCTTATTTTCTCACTAAGATGTTTATTAATATTGTTCAGGCGTTCACAGGGACTGACACGCGACCGTTTAGCAGTAAAAAGTTGCCCAGTAAAATTGACTGGGTAGCCATTTGATTTTCGACAAGGATTCAATAGAACAGTTCCTGAACCAGCAGGTCGAGTGTAATGAGACCTACGTTCAGAGCTGAACTAGGGAGTAAGTAAGGTACCGGTAGACCTACCGCATGATCATTTTCAGGGACGTTCTCGTAACTATATTTATATGGTACCGCAATGGTGTAGCCCTATGCTTAAAACTGGTTAGATATCGTCTATAGGTGAAGAGGTATCAAGCTATTGGCTAGATCATTTAGATCTTATCTAGATGATACATGAATAATGCATTTTTAGCCAAATCATAAATGAAAAAAAAATGTAAACAAATAGCTAATATTAATTATGTCCAAGAAAAAGCTTACTAACGATAACACGACTTGGGCCTTAATCAACCCGTGGCTGAGCTTTGGATTTGGTGGGTGTTTTCGTTATGAAATTAATGATATTTTTTCTTAATAAAATCAAACAGATTCTAAGTCAGTAAGTGTAAAATCGTCCCCAAAAGAATTGTTGTGTTTTGGACAGTTTCCAAACAATACACCGGAAGTTACTTCATAATAGAGATACTCGGTTATCAATAAACAGAAAATGGCATATACCACGAAAGACTGGATAACGGAGTAAAGTGGGCTATTCCAAACATGGCGACCACAGACAAGAAATTAGTGAGATCCAGAAGTGGATTGCGGATGGTGTCCATGACTGACAATAAAACCAACTCTTTTACGTTGCCAGAGCCAGAATGGGTACCAGATAATGACGTGAGATGATTGTCTTTACTTTTGCAGACTTGCTAAAATATTTAAATGATGAAAAAATATGTCACTGCCCACTTGTTCTACTTTTTTAATTCAAGTTGTCACATTTATATTTTCTGACAGCTGATCGTACTTTGACAGATGGTTTACTTAGCCTGGCAGTTGTCTCATTAAATGTGCCCTGTTTAATTACTCTCACCTTGTCCGTCGTAGTAACATAGTGTTTAGAGTTCTTCTGAACGTCTTTACAACCCTCAAAACTCACTAGGTTGGAGACAGATGTGTAGCCTATTTGTTGTTGAACAAAATTGAGAATGGTAATAGGTATTATACAGTGGTGGTTAAACTTCATCTTGCTTTGGATTTTAGCTTTTATGCCATTGATAGATGTTCAAAATTTTCTTCTCAAAATCTTAAAGTTTTAAACTTCAAATTGAGAAATATTTATTGGTGCGTATACATATAAGTTAATATAACAACATCTTATGGCAAGATTAATGAATCATGATGGATTTTACATATTCTAATTCAGTTTGTCAGATGTAACATCTCTTGAGTTGACTAAAAAAAAAAGTGTGTCTAGTTGTTAAAAAAATATAAAATTGCATAATTAATGTAAAAAATCCCTTGATGGTTGGAATTTGATTTAGTGTAGATGGAAACACATCTATATGGGCAGAATTCTTGTATATCTTAAAGAGGTGAAAGGGAGATTGGGTGACCATGTGCCTTCTGTGTGCTGTAGATCTATGAAATCATCATCTATATGAAAGTCATAAATTTGCTCATGACAAGCCTTGATGTGTTTTCTCTGGGCTTTTCAGTTTTCTTTCTATTGCCAACTGAACCGTTCTTGCGGGTTCAGACTGTAAAGATATAGCACGTCTGTCACTCTCAAAATGACCTACTGGTTAATAGTGTTCAATCAATCAATCAGTGCAGTGTCTAGGACAACTGCCGGTTGGACAATTGCCGGTGAGGACAACTGCCGGCGGGACAACTGCAGTGCCGATGATATCATTTGTTTTTATACGCCCACATTTTCATGTGGACGTATTATGCCGTCGCATAAAAATCACGTTTTTAGCTTGTGGACACTAGATGTCACAATTTTTATCCGATTTTGTTGAAACTTGAAATGTAAGTTGATAACCCAAAGATCTCGGTTCCTTTCGATATTCGGGCATATCGGACCGTAACTTCCTGAATTATGGACACCCAAGTTGTACAAAAAATCACGTTTTTAGCTTGTGGACCCTATAGAGGTCATAATTTTTATCTGATTTAAAAAAACGTTTTATTATATCACCGTTACACCCTAAGGATGGCCGAGTTCGAATTTCGTGAAAATCGGCCCTAAATTGACAGACAAAATGGCCGCCGTTCGTTCTCAAATAGCGTAAAAATATGGTATATCAAGGTTGTGGACCCTATAGAGGTCACAATTTTTATCCGATTTTGTTGAAACTTGAAATGTAAGTTTATAACCCAAAGATCTCAGTTCCTTTCGATTTTCGCGCATATTGGACCGTAACTTCCTGAATTATGACTCCTGATTGTACGAAAAATCGTGTTTTTAGCTTGTGGACCCTATAGAGGTAATAATTTTTATCCGATTTAAAAAAACGTATTATTATATCACCGTTACACCCTAAGGATGAATGAGTTTGAATTTCATGAAAATCGGCCCAAAATTGACAGACAAAATGGCCGCCGTTTGTTCTCAAATAGCGTAAAAATATGGTATATCAAGGTTGTGGACCTTATAGAGGTCACAATTTTTATCCGATTTTGTTAAAACTTGAAATGTAAGTTTATAACCCAAAGATCTTGGTTCCTTTCGATATTCACGCATATCGGACTGTAACTTCCTGAATTATGGCCCCTGATTGTACGAAAAATCGCGTTTTTAGCTTGTGGATCCTATAGAGGTCATAATTTTTATCCGATTTAAAAAAACGTATTATTATATCACCGTTACACCCTAAGGATGTATGAGTTCGAATTTCATGAAAATCGGCCCAAAATTGACAGACAGAATGGCCGCCGTTCGTTCTCAAATAGCGTAAAAATATGGGATATCAAGGTTGTGGACCCTATAGAGGTCACAATTTTCATGCGATTTTGTTGAAACTTGAAATGTAAGTTTATAACCCAAAGATCTCGGTTCCTTTCGATATTCGCACATATCGGACCTTAACTTCCTGAATTATGGCCCCTGATTGTACGAAAAATCGCGTTTTTAGCTTGTGGATCCTATAGAGGTCATAATTTTTATCCGATTTAAAAAAAACGTATTATTATATCACCGTTACACCCTAAGGACGAATGAGTTCGAATTTCATGAAAATTGGCCCAAAATTGACAGACAAAATGGCCGCCGTTCGTTCTCAAATAGCTAAAAATATGGTATATCAAGGTTGTGGACCCTTTAGAGGTCACAATTTTTATCCGTTTTTGTTGAAACTTGAAATATAAGTTTATAACCCAAAGATCTGGGTTCCTTTCGATATTCGCCCATATCGGACCGTAACTTCCTGAATTATGGCCCCTGATTGTAAGAAAAATCGTGTTTTTAGCTTGTGGACCCTATAGAGGTCATAATTTTTATCCGATTTAAAAAACCGCATTATTATATCACCGTTACACCCTAAGGATGAATGAGTTCGAATTTCATGAAAATCGGCCCAAAATTGACAGACAAAATGGCCGCCGTTTGTTCTCAAATAGCGTAAAAATATGGTATATCAAGGTTGTGGACCCTATAGAGGTCACAATTTTTATCCGATTTTTTTGAAACTTGAAATGTAAGTTTATAACCCAAAGATCTCGGTTCCTTTCGATATTCGCACATATCGGACCGTAACTTCCTGAATTATGGCCCCTGATTGTACGAAAAATCGCTTTCTTTTTAGCTTGTTCTCTATCCATCTCTCGAAAATGTGGGCGTATCCTGCCTGGCAGCCGCTGGTTATCCGATTTTGTTGAAACTTGAATTGTAATTCATATCGAATTGTAATTTCCTGAATTATGGCCCTTGATTGTAGGAAAAATCACTTTCGTTTTAGCTTGTTTTCTATCCATCTCTCGAAAATGTGGGCGTATCCTGCCTGGCAGCCGCTGGTTCTGTATTTATGTCCTTTTTGTTAAACATAACCAATACTTAATAATTAAATATTCTTTATTATTATCATACAGATTCAGTTAATTAGCACTCACTAATATTAGTAAGTGCAGGAGGACCTCGCCGGCAGTTGTCCACCGGTAGTTGTCTTGCCGGCAGTTGTCCTGCTCCCAGAAACCCCATTGAAACCACATTCTTTTTATTCCTTCCTTTAATTTTGAGCTCTGTTAACCATTTAAATGTATATTTCAGTGTGGATATTGTATGCAGAGATCATGTCAATCTAAATTTGACTTTATAAGAAGACGGGTAAGTTTTTTCCAGCTTTTGATGTTTATTCCAGATGGTGTTCTGCTACTTCCAAACTATGACAAACCTGAAGATAATATTCAAAATTATATTTTTTTTTTGACTTATTGGCACACCAATGTTACTTTTCATACCTTCTACCGACATTATAGTGAAAAGTGCTATAGTGATATCCTGTATATTTGTTAACTCTCGCGTATGTCTGTAAAATTAAGGCAAATTTTATTGGCAGTCTGTCTTGTGTATTAGTTAATGTTTCAAATTTGTTTTTTTCAGCATCACTGTCGTCGTTGTGGCAACTGTTTCTGTAACAGCTGCTGTGACAACAAACTCCCTCTGCCAAGAATGAGTTTCGTTGACCCGGTTCGTCAGTGTAATAAATGTGCAGAAATCACTAAAAAAGAAAATGAGTTTTTTGACAAACATGTAAAATTGTTGTTGAGTGGTAAGTTGACATTTTCGATGTGATACACTTCCAATAGTCTTAAATTGCAGTAAAATATTGTGAAAAAGCAATGGTATTGGGTGGCCTCTTGCACTTTCTTTCCGTAAAGAGTAATTACCTTTGCAAATGTGCATTCTGATTAAAATACAGATCTACATTTCGTTTCCTTTTTTTATACTTTCGATGGCCTACACTGCATGAATGTCTGACCAGTTGTACTGGGAGGTCACGTCAGAGGTCATATGAGCAGTTTTTGACCCTATGACATCAGACATTTGATTAACCAATCAGCATTGATGTTTCTAGTGGATTATCCACAGTTCCATGCACCTTACGCCAAAAGCTTGCCTTAACAGACCATTTCATTGACTAATCCCTCACGTCATTCAGAACATGTCAGTTTTAACATCTCTTCCAGATCCTAGTGTAGTAAAGACAAGTAAAACCAAATTTTGAACTATAAAAAACAAAACAAAGTAGGATCTGTGTTTTAATCAGATTGGCAAATGTGTGGTGATTAATTAGATAGTGGACTAATTATTGTAGTTAGTAACATTACAATGTCATTTATCTGATAAAAGGTGTCTCACTTCTTTGTTAAACTCACAGGAAGCCAATAAAGCAATCTACGATCTGAGTCATCTACTTTATTAATCAGAAATTTTGATTTATTACCAACTTCTAAACACCATTTGTTGACATCCTTTATAATTTTTATTTGACTTGTCTATACAATCTGATTAAAACACAGATCCTATTTCGTTTCGTTTTTATAGTTCAAAATTTCGTTTTATTTGTCTTTACTACACTAGAATCTGGAAGAGTTGTTATATAGCCTGCATTTTAGATGGCGTGAGGAATTATCTAATGAAACCATCTGTTACGGCGACTTCTTGGCATGCGATACACGGAACTGTGGGTAAACCACTAGAAATGTCAACGTCAAGTTGTCAACGCTGATTGATTAATCAATGTCTGACGTTAAAAGCCGTTTGTACGACCTCTGACGCGACCTTTTATTACAACTGGTCAGATCTTCATGTAGTAGAGGCCATCAAAAGTATAAAAAAACAAAACGAAATATAGATCTGTATTTTATTCAGATTGCTTGTCTATATTATTAATTAGTGTTAAATTGTGGTGAGTTTATGATAGGTGAAGGAGATGATTACATTCGTTATAATTTTAATTTGACTGGTCTATATTATTAATTAGTGTTAAATTGATGATAGCTGAAGGAGATGATCACATCTGTTTTAATTTTAATTTGACTGGTCTATATTATTAATAAGTGTTAAATTGATGATAGCTGAAGGAGATGATCACATCCGTTTTAATTTTAATTTGACTGGTCTATATTATTAATTAGTGTTAAATTGATGATAGCTGAAGAAGATGATGACATCCTTTATAATTTTAATTTGACTTGTCTAAATTATTAATTAGTATTAAATTGATGATAGCTGAAGGAGATGATCACATCCGTTATAATTTTAATTTGACTTGTCTATATTATTAATTAGTGTTAAATTGATGATAGCTGAAGGAGATGATCACATCTGTTTTAATTTTAATTTGACTGGTCTATATTATTAATAAGTGTTAAATTGATGATAGCTGAAGGAGATGATCACATCCGTTTTAATTTTAATTTGACTGGTCTATATTATTAATTAGTGTTAAATTGATGATAGCTGAAGGAGATGATCACATCTGTTTTAATTTTAATTTGACTTGTCTATATTATTAATTAGTGTTAAATTGATGATAGCTGAAGGAGATGATCACATCTGTTTTAATTTTAATTTGACTTGTCTAAATTATTAATTAGTATTAAATTGATGATAGCTGAAGGAGATGATCACATCCGTTATAATTTTAATTCGACTTGTCTATATTATTAATTAGTGTTAAATTGATAATAGCTGAAGGAGATGATGACATCCTTTATAATGTTAATTTGAATTGTCTATATTATTGATGATGTTTTGTAGGTGGTGAGTTTATGATAGCTGAGGGAGATGATGACAATGAAATTAGTACATCCTACACTTGTAAACTGGCTTCTGATCAAAGGTAGGAAATAATAAAATCAAATGAGGTTTAACGTTTTATGCTTCTGCTCATCCAGACTAATGATGACGGCGCACGTATCGTGCAGAGGGTTGGATGTCGGAATGGTTAGTGTGTTGTATCATTAGGTCTGTCATTGAGTCAACTGGCATGGTTTCGATTCTCTGCTTGTATGTGACAAGGAGTAGGGTCCTCTGTCCAACCTTGTGGGTTTTTTCCGGGTCCTCCGGTTTTCTCCTATTGCTAAAGACCCCTACGCGCAAGCGAATTATTGAAATAAAATTGAATCATGTGTTAGTCACGAAATGACCTAGTTTGTGTTGAGTAGACATTAAACCCCATCTCTCTCTCTCTCCATACCAGTAGTTACAATAGTTTATAATGGTCCAGGTGTATATTTATTTTCATCTGATGAGTGAAACCATATGAAAAATGCCATGACAATTTTTATTGTAACCTTTGTGTTTCATTTTAGATATTTAGTATTTGAAGGAGAACATTCTAAAATGGATTCTATAGGTCTAGATGAGATTGACACAGTGAAGGTCATAGCTTCAGAAACTAACCAGCAAGGTATGTTTACATGTTTCAGTTTGCCTGTCCACATCCCTGACTTGTAATTAATTGCCTTTTAATTCATTATTTAGGCCAAACCTATTTAATTTTTAATTCTTAGGGGTCTTGATACAGAGATAGACTTGTTAGTCTCAAACAGAATATTCTTTTTATATGGCTTAATGACATCTTTTTATATGGCTTAATATGGCTTAATGACATCTTTTTATATGGCTTAATGACATCTTTTTATATGGCCTAATGAAATCCTTTTTATACGCCCACATTGAAATGTGGTCGTATATTGTCGTCGCCCCCGTCCATCCGTCGGTCCGGCGTCCACAATTGCTTGTGGACGCTCTAAAGGCCAAAGTTAATATCCGATTGACCTAAAATTTATACACAGTGTTTAAGGTCTTGAGACGAAGAAGCCTATTGATTTTCAGCGATTTCCGATAATTACTGCCAGAGTTATGGCCCGTGATCACTTCAAAAAATCTTGTGGACGCTCTAGAAGCCAAAGTTAATATCCGATTGACTTTAAATTTATACACAGTGTTTAAGGTCATGAGACGAAGAATCCTATTGATTTTCAGCGATTTCCGATAATTACTGCCAGAGTTATGGCCCTTGATGACTTTGAAAAATCTTGTGGACGCTCTAGAGGCCAAAGTTAATATCCGATTGACCTTGTTGTTGACTACCCGGACTATTTAGCTACTGTGGGCGTATGTTTTGTTGCCTGGCAACCTATCTTTATATGGTCTAATGACCTAGATTTGACGGGATCCAAACTCTGTTAAACAAATTTTGCAGTGTTTATAAGTTCCTCAATAACGGGTGGTATACAAAAACAGGACAAGAAAATCAAATAATTAATAGTCTTATCTTTCTTATTAAACAATATGTTACAATTATACATAAAATATATGGATTTGTGCTGATTACAATTTATGTTGTATTTTACTTGCACTCAGATGTTCAAGGTAAATAAGAATTCTAACTAAAAATTATAACTCAAATAAGTCATAAAACACTTCCATGTTTTATAAAAAAACAAGTCCTGTATTTTAGTTGATGATATTATATAACATATGATTGTCGTTCAGTAAAACTCATTCAACCATTGCACAATAAAGAACTCATGGCAGTTGGAATTCAAAATAAGTGTTGTCTGTAGCATCGATGCATATGCAAAATTTCCCTCATGCCCATTTTTATTAGCCCAGTCAGTGCAGAAAAATAGGACTTTAAACCCCATTTCATTCCATTTCCACCAAACATTTTTAGTTACTAAAATTCTTTATGGTCAACATTTGGCAGCAAAATATGTGAAGGATAATGAATATTTTACAACCTGTCTGTGGCCATTTAATGTCTTATGTATGGTATATTTTATTATTTGTCTGTGATAGTTGGTCGTCTTAAGTTTTGTAAAGTCATTTACCGTTATCTTCTTTTGTTTTGAGTATTTTACAAGCCCTCTGTCAGTGGTAGTTAGTAGTTGGGAGTTTGGTAGAGTTGTTAAACATCTTAAGTTTTTTGTGTCTGTGGATGTTTTGTTTTGTGTGGTTGTTTTACACTGTATGTTTTGGGAATTTTGATCTTTAGTCGTATAAGAACCCTCGTCGACACATCGCCAGAAACAAATCCTTCAAGTAACTTGTATTCCATATAATTGTGTCATGTGTTATAATATTGTCTGTTTTGTGTATTTTACTCTCTGTCTGTGGTTGTTTAACATGGTGTGCTTTGTAAAATACACAAAACATACACAAGTCAAACAACTAAACAGCCAGTAGTTGTTTGACTCAATATGTTTTGTGTATTTTACAGTCAGTAGTTGTTTGACTCAATATGTTTTGTGTATTTTAAGATCTGTAGTTGTTTGACTCGATATGTTTTGTGTATTTTAA
This sequence comes from Patella vulgata, assembly GCF_932274485.2. Classification (NCBI taxonomy): domain Eukaryota; kingdom Metazoa; phylum Mollusca; class Gastropoda; family Patellidae; genus Patella; species Patella vulgata. The sequence goes on from NC_065883.2 coordinate 13,245,923, forward strand.
GATCTGTAGTTGTTTGACTCGATATGTCTTGTGTATTTTAGTGTTAGTAGTTGTTTGACTCGATATGTTTTGTGTATTTTAAGATCTGTAGTTGTTTGACTTTGTATGTTTTGTGTATATTGTAGTTACTTTACATGGTATATTTTGTGTATTTCAGGTTTTAAAGTGGGAACTGGTGTAGCCATCAGACATAAAGACAGTTTTGGTGATTACCAAATTCTGAAGATGGAGATTAAAAAAGATGAAAGCTCAAAATCCGGGAAGATGTGGATTGCAGCCATGTTGAAGGTAAGGGCAGTTACTCTTGGTTTTTCTGAGAAAACAGGGGACTATTAGAATAGGTTTGTCTGACTGCTGGCTGTCCAAATGTCTAGGGTTCTGTTATCTGCACGTCAGTGTGTACATGTGACCTCACTTTTTCATTCTGAACGACTAGACGGTTTTCCTTGCCAGGTCCGTGAGGTCAGGTCTAAATATTAAGGCCACCTGCAGATTTTGCCAAGGGCACGAAATGTAAGCAGTTCTAGCACTAACTGTGACCCCAGACGTAGACCTAGCACCTAATCCTTTGCTTGATAAAGACGAGAGAGCCCTCGTTGAAACATGCCAGAAATAAGTAACTTGTATTCCATATAATTGTGTCATGTGTTAACCCATATCTCGTCAACAATCACATATCCTAACCCAATTTACATCTTAGACCTTGACCAAATCTGCAGGTGGTCTTCATATTTAGACCTGACTGCAGTTCTGCACTGTTGACAAGGGGGAAACACGCAGAAAAATTCTGGCTGGTGAATCAATATTTTATACACTGAGCCACCATAGCTCCCTGTATCCAATTATAGCTGGGTAGACTGGAATACACTGAGAAACTGTAGCTCTTGTACTCAATTACAGCTGGGTAGACTGGAATACACTGAGAAACTGTAGCTCTCGTACTCAATTACAGCTGGGTAGACTGGAATACACTGAGAAACTGTAGCTCTCGTACTCAATTATAGATGGGTAGACTGGAATACACTGAGAAACTGTAGCTCTCGTACTCAATTACAGCTGGGTAGACTGGAATACACTGAGCCATGGTAGCTTTCTGTACCCAATTAGGCAATTAGAGCTGGGTAGACAGGAATACTAGGATGATGGATATTATAGAGAGAGGGAAATGGGGTTTAACATCCACTTGACACAAACTAGATCATTTTATTAATTCTCTTGTGCGTAGGGGTCTTAAGCAGTGGGAGGAAACCGAAGGACCCTACTCCTTATCACGCTCCTTGTGACGTACAAGCGGAGACTAGAAACCACGCTACTTGACTCAATGACAGACCTTATGATCCAACAAGCAACAGTAAACCATTCGGCCACCTAACCCGGATGGGTCCTTAGAAAGACAGAGTGAAGTCACAGATGGAGCTCAATAACCACTGTTGTATATCTTATTTTTTCAGGCGTTTCGACTGATTATGGAAGCTCGGACAGGAAAACCGTGTAATACACCAGTTGCCTAATATCATCATTGAATTATAAATGACTGCATATACACTGGAGAAAAAAAAGTCCATGGTGTCAAAAATTAAAGACTATCAAATCATTGAGACAAAAAAGAAATTGGTGAACATGGCAAGTTTAGGTACCAGTTTTTGATAATCAGAATTGTTGAGGGGTGGGGGTGGGAGTAAGGGTTCAATTTATTATATAAATTGATTAAGTGCCATTTTAGTATTTGGTCACATTTACTTTTAGCTACCAGTTTTTGATAATCAGAATTGTGGGGGGTGGGGGCGGGTCAATTTATTATATAAATTATTCAAGTGCCATTTGAGTAATTGGTCACATTAAATAGAACACAAACATTATGGAATACAATTACTGACTTTAATAGATGCAACGTTTCAACACTGTGCTTTATAATGACAAGCCACACTTGTACGTGACAAGGAGTAGGGTCACCTGCCTCCAACCTTGTGGGTTTTCTCCGGGTCCTTCGGTTTCCTCCCACTGCTACAGACTCCTAGGCGCAAGCAAATTATTGAAATAAAATCTAACCATATTAGTCCCGAAATGACCTAGTTTGTGTTGAGTGGATGTTAAACCCCATTTCTCTCTCTCTCTCACTCTCTCTAGCTTTATAACACAAGAGAATCACTAACTGCTGAAACATAGCAAGAATTGTTTTGTTTGATAACAGTAGAATCATGATTAAATTAAGCACTTGTATTCCATAAGGTATTTTGTATTTTATATTTATGCAATCTGCTTTGATCTTATTAGAGATATTTACCAAAACTGACTATAGCATTTCATTGCTCCACATCCTTGATACACAAGCTCATTAGCAAGAGGCTAGAGTAGGCCATTTCACATGCTGACACCAATTGTTCCTAGAGATTGCTAGAGTAAATATAGATCTAAACGTAATAATTAGATCTGACACGATTACTAAGAGTAAATATAGATCTAAAGGTAAATTATTAGATCTGACGAGATTGCTAGAGTAAATATAGATCTCTATGTATAATATATAGATCTGATGAATGAATTTTGTTGTAGCTCTCATTTTGGTCAGTTTATCACTAACTGCCTTTGAAAATATCTGGCTTACAAATCTCTTCCGTTAGTCAATTTGCATCAGAGAAAATTCAAATGGCTTGATTCAAAATGTTCTAGTTCTTTGATAATCGTTCAAATCAATTTAATGCAGGAAGAGCCAGAATATTAATTTATATGGTCTTAGTAGCCTTAATATGCAATCTAATATACAGTATTTTATTGTAAGAAAAGTGTCATTTTTCAAAAGCTTGAAGTAAACGGGATGAAACATCATATTTGAATTTTTAGCCCTGTGATGATACTATGTGTAAATAATATATATATATATCATTGTAATAAATCATATTTTATATTAAAATCATCATCTCATCACAACAGTTGTATATAGTCAAATGTATATTTTTGTATTATAAATATCGTATATTTAATAATTCATAGAGGGATTTTCATTTATACTAAGGTACTGTTTATCTAAACACATGTAACATAGATTTTTTTTCTGAAACATATAGATATTTGTTAGATTTAAAAATTTAAAAAAAAAATGAACATTGGTGTTTTTTAAAAATGAACTTACCCATTGTTTATATGATATGATTGGAAAACTGACTTTATTCCCACAACATAGATTGGATTTGAATTTTTATAAAAATAAGCTTAAAATTAGTGCTTTTTATAAATGACTTAGGTTATTGTCTAAGTTATGGTTGTATAGATTATTGGAAAACAAACGAACACAAAAGTTTAAGTCTTTAAAGTAGATTTACGATGCATTTGTTCAAAATTAAAGTCTATTTGAAAGTTTTCATGAATATCATTTCTTACCAAACAGGTGATCTGTTATATGACTCATGTTTTGTTAGGTGATAGAGAAATGTATTCTTCCCGTTATTTTTAAAAGATATTTAAAAGTGCTTGAAATTAAAGTATAATATACAAGTTTTCGGAGTGCTTGACAATTACCTATGTACCTGACATAATCATTTGGAAAACCTGTGTTAATTTGCGAATTCTAAACCTATTTAGTAGATAGTAGTTCTTTTGTTTAACTGGTTGTGGTTTAAGTTGAAAGCATTCCATTTTGTGCGATAAATAGGTTGATAAGTTCATTTATATATGAAAAAGAAACAGAAATGTGTAGAAGTTTAACATATGTTTGAAAAACATAACATATATACTTAATAGAATTATATGAGAATGGTCATATAGCACCAACACCCATCCTTACAACTTCTAAAGGCTATTCCCATTCCCAAACTTAAACTGATGGAAGAGAACTGTAGCAGATCTATATCTGACATAACATTTCCCAGGAAATTGAAGAAGTGAAAGATATCACATTCCTTGCTATGTCACTCAGGAACTAGGCAATCTTCTACTTGTGGTAATGCTCTTCAGATAATGCCTAATAAGGCCTGTTTTCCATTTGCACATTTTGTGTCATTTCTCTGCGCAATTTTTTTTGAAAAAAATTTGGTCTGATGCAAGTCTAATGGGCCTGTTTCCATGTAACCAGCGAAATCGCGTACATGGCAAACATGTTTAAGGCTCAGCGCCCAACATGGCCGTAATGACGTCATCCTCAATTCCTGGGTCATATAGTATCTCGTACTTATGTTTTTGTACATGTACATTAGTTCACCAAAGATGTAAAATAAAGGAGGGTGCTACTTTCAGTTTATCTCATAAATTGTATATAAAACTTGGAAACAATAAAAAATGGCTATTTGTATTCTATATAAACAAAAGTTGTTCTACACTGTGCTTTCTTTGACATTATTTTAATGTTGATATGAATTCACCTTACAATGTCCTGAGCTTATTCGTGATTGTGAACTCTATTTAGATAAATCATGGTTTTGAAATGCATGATCATTCAGGTACTCATCTTCTGTGGACATTGTATACAAAAATATTAAAGATGCATTATATCAGATCTAAATCTGTCTACTGCAGGTCTTCATTTTGGCTTCAATTGTTACATCAACTATTATTTAGACATTTATTAACATGACCCGCCTATAATCAACTCTCTGGACCATAGTATGGCTGAGATTTAAATGGATTAGAACACCTGCAAGATTTAAAAATTTAACGATAAAATGGATAATTGAGACTTGGTCTCAGTTGTCAAGTACCGTTGCTACGATAACAAACGATCTCCTCTCCATCTTCAAACTCAGACAGTCATAACCACTCCCAGAATAAAGTAATTTGAATGAAATTTTGAATTGTTTTCATTTTTCATTGTCTATTTTTGAACTATTAGTGCAAGAACGGCTAGCTCTTTCTCTAAATCTTACATAATGCATCTTTAAGGATGATTGAAAATGAATAATGCAATTTTTAAAGATGGTATTGTAAAGCAATAAATTTATGTGTTGTGTGAGAAGTTACTGCTACAGGTGAAAGATCGCGTTCATTTATTGTTTTGTGGGTTTTTCGTTTACACAACCTGTGCCATGATTATTACTTTAGTTTTATCAACCAATGTTAATGTAGTGTAAATAGTTGTATCATAGAGAGGGAGATAACTCTTCTATTCTTTAGTAATATTTTATTTCTAACAGTGCCAATATACTGCTAATATTTTATACAATATTAAATCTGGTGTCCATCCATATATTTTGCTCATTATACAAGGACCTCTTTTCCAGAACAAGATATCTCCATTATGTGGAGTAGATTCGGTGGAGGTGCCACTGTTCAGGCAAAATTCTCCCCACAACGCAGCCACTGTAAAATTATATTAGTTTAAAATGATCTAAATAAAGTCTTAGCAAAACATTAAGCCTTATTTTCCAGACAATTGTTTTTGAAAACCTCAAAAGCCTATCTTAACAGGACTATAGGTATATTTAAATTATAATTAAATTTATGTCTTCTCAAATTAACAAGTTTCGCAAATGTGATATTAAAAATGATATTGAAAAAGAGAAGTTTTAAATTGTAGTTGTTGAGTTTTTGGAAAAGAGTTGTTCATATATATTCCATTATATTTCTGTCCATTTTAGTGCTGTTTTTAGATGTTGGGTATCTTTCCCTTTAAAATAATGTTGGTGTAAAAATAATGTCCTTCTTTTTTGGGGGGAACATTTCAAGTGCTTTGTGAAACTGGATCCATTTCTTTTCCTCTTTTTTTTAAAAAAAAAAAATACATATACATATAACCTTAATATTATTGGAAAGTAACCAATATTTAATTTTACCCCTTAGAACTAAGGATTTATTTGATTTGGCCTAAACATGGTCATTTGTCTGTATCCCTTGGCAGTCGCAAAAGATTGATTAGTTAGTTGAAGGTATAAACCTTTAATACCTGTATCCATTTAGAGGATAATTATATTTAGAGGATTGTACAACATTTCACAGTTATAAATTCTACAGTCATGGTGTCATGTACATGGCAGAGTATGTTTAATTTTTTCAAAAACATCTAATATACTTTAACTGTAAATAAACAAGACACACAGTTCTATGAAATACAATTACTTTAGTCAAGCATGACAGTAACTATATTCTATAGAATAATGGATTTCAAGTTTAGATCAATGGTACTATATTTTTATTTAGAAAAAGTATTATTAAATACATATTTAGCCTAAAAGTATTAGTATCTCTGGTGTTTAAAAAGAATAATTATAAAAAATATATTATTTCCTTTTATTGCTGGCACACAGATATTATGTACTGTTTAATTGTTTAGATGCAAATTACAAAGATCTTAGTTTTGTTTTTAAGAACTCTGCCCATATATAAGTAAGAATATGTGTATATCATCTATGTATCCGATATATAATTGTATATTTAGGATAATAATACATGTATATCATCTATGTATCCAATATATAATGTATATTTATTGTATATCTACTAGTATATATTATTTGCAATAAACTTATTCACTCTAAATATATCTACAGAATTTGTAAGTTTATGGTGGACAGCCAGTGTATAGTTAAATTTTATTATCACGAACTCGAAAATCCAGGAACTCGAAATTCCAGGTTATGTCGTGGTCAGCTGTCTCTCCCTGTAATAATAAAGTCCCAAAAAGAACAAGTTGTCAAATATGAGATGAAGAAACCTGTTGATTTTCATCGATTTTTTGTTTTAAATGCCAGAGTTATTTCCCTTTGTTATGATATCTTAGATAACATTTGCACCAAATTAGAGATCCCCTGATAGCCAATCACATTGCATCATAGTTAAGAAACCTCATTTCTTGCTCCTCATTTTATTTTTTTACAGAGCGAAAAAAATAAAATAAAATAAAAATAAAAAATGGCATCAGTTTGACTAAGAAGAGTGTACTATGTTTGATGGAATCCTCTCTCTCAAACACAGATATGAATTTGCCACGGACCCTGAAATACGCCTACAACTAGCAAGGTCGCCATTGCATAACAAACTGAATTTTGATAAGAGTTGATGTGGCCCAAAGAGTATTAAATGTGGGTGTATAATAGGTAACAGAACTTAATTACCGAACGGTTGATTCATAAACTGCAATTAATACTATTTAAAGATAACAAATTTTTATTTCAGACAAACCATATCAAACAATGTACTAACATGCCTTTCATTAGAGAAAATAATTTGTGACCGCTAATTTTTATCAAACTCAATAAAATTAGATTATTAGAATTAAATTGTAGCTAGTTAGTGTTTTTATTTAATATAACCAATTACAATAGTCTGATATTAACCTTTATTATATACAATTACATTGCAGTTTTGCCAGAGGTTTATTGTTAATAAACGACATGCTTCTGTTATATTCGATTATTTATTTTATCGTGCGGTTGTTAAAGATGTCAAAATTTCCCTTATATAATAAACTATGCAGCATTTATATAGTATTTATCTTATCGTGCGGTTATTAAAATTTACCTAATATAATAAACCATATGCAATTTATATAATAAACAACCAAACAATTTTGTTCAACCAAACAAACGACCCAAACGACTGTCCACAACACAAAACAACTGCCCGCAAACAGACAACCCAGCTGTCTACAACCTAACAAATTTCCCACAATAAACAACTGCCTGCAAATAAACAAAACAACTGTCCACAACTAAACAACCGCCAGCAAACAACACAACTGGCGGGAAAAAAACCAACACACATGTCCACAACCAAACAACCACCAGCAAATAAACAACACAACTGCCTGAAAAAAAAAAACCCAACACGACTGTCCACAAACAATTATTTCCACTGACAACACAACTGTCCACCAGCAGCACGTGTATTCACAAACAAACATCACAATTAAGGGACTATCAACACAACTTTCACAAACGAACATACAACACAACCGGCCACGGAAAAACAACACACCCGCTCATAAACAACCGAATTATTCACAGACAATCAACCCCATTATCTATGGACAAACAATTAGTTTTCCACAGACTAAAAACACGATTGTTAACAGACTAACAACACAACTATTCACAGACTAACAACACGATTGTCAACAGACTAACAACACAACTATTCACAGACTAACAACACAATTGTTCACAGAGTAACAACACAACTATTCACAGACTAACAACACAATTATCCACAAACAACACAATTGTTCACAGACTAACAACACAATTGTCCATAGAGTATAGAGTATGCTTACGCTTTCTAGATCACTTGATAAAACTTTTCACAGTTCACATAGGTAACGTATACCCTGTTCACTATTGTTGTGGACATATCCTGATAAACTTGCACGCTTAACCTAATTATTCAATTTGTCTATCTCTGTTGATCATATTACCCTAGTCTGTTCCGAGTTTATCATTCTACAATTACAAATGTTATCGATTAAAACCATCCTAACCCAAATGAAATTGTTTTTAACGTGTTACTTTTCTGCACCCAATCGGCTAATGTAGATCACATGCAGTGTGATATGCGATGTATGGGGAACTTTTGTTCGACAGTTCCACTTTCGCTTATATTCTCTATGGGATTCCAACTGATAAGGATTCTTTTACGTACATCACAGTGACCTACACGTGGTTGCCTCGGAGTCGTATGCCTCACTTATACTATACCTGAATCGTAGAAAAACAAAATAGTGTACTTTTAATGAGTCAATTCTGTACGCTTTCTGGTCAATGCTTAGATGTACTTATTGTGTTCCTTATCCAGCACATGCTGGGCTAATGAAGACGGGCATACGACATACACTGATACAGTGTGCGATGAGGGAAATTTTATTCGGACAGCAGCACTATATATACGGCCTACTCTAATATCAAATTCAACTGCCAATGGGATCTGTTACGTACACGACAATGTGTCCACGGGGCCTCAATCCGAACTATTCGAACGAAGGTGCACCTTTTCGTTGCCAGGCCTCCAATGAGTCGGAAGGACGATCAGTCGTCTCAGAAGACATCGCAAATTATTTCAAGCTTTAAAATCTTGCTTACTTAAGCGCCACATTAAAGGAATGAAATTAAATGGGGTTACACGCCCCAGGTTTCTGCACCAACCGGGATAATGAAGATGGGCCATCGCCATGTGGTGTACATGGATGAACATTATGCGCAGTTGTGCTTTTATGTGCACGCCATGGGGTAAACCGGACTACCTTTTTCTCATCCCATCCGAACGACTAGACGCTAACCCTTACCAAAGAAATTGCCAATGCCGTCTCCTGCATCACTAATACGGGGAAACCTGCACGCCAGAAAATCCCAAAGATCTTTCTCGGCTAACACCGGGATCGAACCAGTAAACCCACCTGGTTCGTGAGCCAGCGCCTCCTTCGCTGAGCCACCATGACTGAGCCACCACGGTACAGACTTTTGGGCGGAATTTTAGAAACTTTTTTTCTGCTGAGGGCTTTCTAGCAAAATCATATAAACAATGTATGTACCCAGTGCGCTTGACATTTAGTATGTTTTGAAGATATTAATAAAAAATATATATATATATACATACATGCAGATGATGAATGCAAATTTTAGAATGTGCAGAGAAACTCAATCGGTCTCCCGTGTTAATATTCTATTACGCCATTTATGTAAATGCACATATTGACTGTTGATTTGTCTGGAGCGAGTTGTTTTATAAAACTAGGTTATAGGAAAAGCGTATAAAATTATCCGTGGACCGTGCTATTTGTACAGTTGATGACTGTCAGTAAATCCCCATATTCCTAAAGCAATGGCCCGAGAAATCCCTCCCTGGAATTAGGTCTAATCAATCGAAACACCCCGAGAAGTATGGTAAATCCCTGTAGATCCAGGCAGTGATTAGTGAGCAATGATTTCCAGTTACAATTTACTTTATTAAATAGAATTGATGAAGTGATGATGGTGACCACTTAATAAAAGAGTGTTATATAAAATAATTTATATTGATTGACGACAGATTGATTTGATGAAAACTACAAATGAGTTACCGTGTGGACGAGTTTGTAATAATAGGATAAACGACATAATTTTAAAAGTAGGTTGCTAAACGTAAACAACAACCCTGGTTCCGTTTGTGTGGGTTGCCACCTTGGATAGCAGGGGGAATTGGATGCGACACGGATAGTATGCTTAGTCATTCGGTTGGTATGTAAAACCGAGATCTAGCCATTTATAAAAAAAAAGTGTAAAAAATGAAATGAAATGGGGTTTAACGTCATACGTACTGTTCTGCTGCGAACTGGGCTAATGATGACGGGCATACGCCATACAGTGTGCTATGAGGGAGATTTTGCCCGGGCAGCGGCACTACGGCCTACTCTTCTATCAAATTCCAGCTGTCAAGGGAGCTTTTACATGCATTCCAATGTATACACGGGACCTCGTTTTTTTCGTCCCATCCGAACGACTAGACAGCGGTCCTTGCCAGGCCCTCCGTCCTGCATCACTGACAAGGGGGAACCACGCCGGAAAATCTGGATGAACTTTCTCTGGCAATGCAGGGATCGAACACCCGACCTCCAGGCTAGCGAGCCAGCGTCTTACCCACTTAGCCATCGTGATCCCCAAAAAAGTATAAAGGACACAAGTTTAAAAGTAGGTTACTATAACAAGAACGGTGTACGGTTTGTTTGGGCTAATGCAGTCTGGTCCTTCTGCACTTTGTATTGGATTGGGGTGTGGGGGGGGGGGTGGATGGGCGAATGGTTAGCACGTGCGTGCTGTATCGTAAGGCCTGTCATTGAGTCAGCTGGCGTGGTTTCGAATCCCCGGTTGTACGTGACAAGGAGTATAGGATCGCCTGCTAAAGACCCCTAAGCGCAAGCGAATTATTGAAATAAAAAATTAAACCATGTTAGCCCCGAAATGACCTAGTTTGTGTCGAGTGGACGTTAAACCCCATTTCTCTCTCTCTCTCTCTCTATTGGATTGGAGTGGTTCCGATCCCAAGCTTGTACGTGACAAGGAGTAGGGTCGCCTGTCCAACCTCGTGGGTTTTCTCCAGATCCTCCGGTTTCCTTAGACTGATAAAGACCCATGAGCGCAAGCGAATTATTGAGAAAAAATACCTTTACCATTATAGTTTAGTCCAGAAATGACCTAGTTTGTGTCTTGTGGACATTAAACCTATACCTTTCTTTCTGCTCACACCACATCTGTTTTCGGAACTGGCCGAACTGTGACATGACTCAAATCCGTCGTTTCAAATTACGTTAATTCGGAACTGACATTTTGAGGAGTTTGTTATTTTAGGTGTTAAACAGTAGATTCACAAGTTCATTATTCCAAAATATATCAAAAATAATATAAACAAAACACACAAAAAACTCAGTTTTTATTTCCGCACTCAAAACACTTCATTGCTAATAAGTCGATGAACTATTCGTCGATTAAACATAAACAATATCCTATGTTAACGTCATCAAGATTTAGAGATAAAATATGAAGTTTTTATATCAACAGTGGTATTTTCATCGAGAGATTTATTCCGGCAATTAATCTTCTTATATCGCACATAATTTCATGGTTTCTGCCTTTTAATCATTGCTTGATCTCAATCGTCCATTTCACTGCCTCCCAGCTCTTCATGCTGGCCAAAGATAAGATTTTAGGAGGTGATTGCGACAGGAAATGGGGTGGATATAATGCCAGGATTTTATTCTATTTTCTTGGCAATCGTTTCGTTTATACTTGACCTAATATATTTATAGGGGCTTTTTAACCCGATGTTAGCCGAGAAAATTCCACGGTCAACGCCGGGAGCTTTCTCTGTCAACACTTGGGGCGAACCCGAGACCTCCTTGTTGGCAAGCCAGATCAGATTTTATTTGAAGGTGTCTAATTTTTTCGTTATTATTTTATAGACCTAGTATTACATGAGAGAGAGAGAGAAATGGGGTTTAACGTCCACTCGACACAAACTAGGTCATTTCGGGACTAACATATTGTTTAATTTTATTTACACAATTCGCTTGCGCGTAGGGGTCTTTAGCAGTGGGAGGAAACCGGAGGACCCGGAGTAAACCCACGAGGTTGGACAGGCGATCCTACTCTTTGCCACGTACAACCGGGGATTCGAAACAATTCGCTTGCGCGTAGGGGTCTTTAGCAGTGGGAGGAAACCGGAGGACCCGGAGTAAACCCACGAGGTTGGACAGGCGACCCTACTCTTTGCCACGTACAACCGGGGATTCGAAACCACGCCAGTCGACTCAATGACAGACTTAATGATACAGCGCGCGCACGCTAACCATTCAGCCATCCAACCCCCCAGTATTACATGAACCATGTGTTTTTACTTGATATACAATATAAGATTGTTCATAGTAAATAATTTCAAGGTGTATACACTTATAATACATGTATATATATATAAATCTTCTGGTTAATATCTTCAAGTGGCAGATGGAGCCACGGTGACTCAGTGAGTAAACCGTTGACTTGCTAATATGGAGGTCCCGTGTTGGATCACTGTGTTGACCGAGACAGTTTATCTGGATTTTCCGGCGTGATTCCCTGTTGTCAGTGGTGTAGGCCAGAGGGTCTGGCAAGGGACAACGTATATTCCTTCGGATGGGACGAAAACGCATGGTCCCTGTGCACGTAAAACATCCCTTGACGAATTTCACTCATAGCACCCTGTATGGCATATGTCGGTCTTCATTAGCCCTGCCGGTGCAGAACAGTAGGATGTTAACACTCAGTGCATGTCTTCGTGACCGATTTGTTTATAGGGTGTGTGCAGGCCCCTAGCCTGAAGTTTTTTTTTTTTTTGGGGGGGGGGGGGCAGTCTACAGTAGGTATGTTAGAGCTATACGATTTTCCTATAACCTACTTTTATAAAGCAACTCACTCCAGACAAATCAACAGTCAAATTTGCGCATTTACATAAATGGCGTAATAGAATATTAACACGGGAGACCGATTGAGTTTCTCTGCACATTCTAAACATTTTTCAGGGGGGCATTGCACCCCCCCCCCCGTCCCCCACCCTTGCCCCCCGCTGGCTACGGGCCCGGGTGTGCGTATACATATTGGCGGGCACGTAAAAGAACCCTTGACAGTTGGAATTCGATATAAGAGGCCAGATTATAGCGCCGCGATCCGGGCAAAATTTCCCTTATAACCCACTAAATGGCTTATTTCAGTCTTCATTAGCCCAGTCGGACGTAACCTGATTTTATTTCATTTCATTTCGAGTGGCAATATATGCTTATACCAGTCGGAATAACTTGCTGACATTAATCAACCTTTAATGATATACTAGTTGCTAAATATGCACACTATTTTGAATTTATTTATGAAATTCTGACAGTTTAAGTGGCGTTATATAAAACACTTTCGAGTGTCAGTCTATGTTTACGACTCAATAATTTCGTTAAATATAAACATACGGTATTATGGTGGTAGCTATAAGTGGGTTTTCAAACTCTTATCAAAGAAAATGTAGGAAGTTTTCAGATACATTGTAAATGGCCATATAAACATTCATACTCCTCGCAGGGTTTCATTTGATTAGAGCTAATCCCATTTAACACTGCTGTAATGGAAGCAAATTCCTGTTCCAAATTATGACTTGTCAATAGCCCCGATTAACAACCAATGGCTAACTGCGTAACAATGTCATTACGCTTTAAACAGAGCTCCAAATTGGACCAGATATGTTTACACAACGTTACGTCATGACTCACGATATTATTATGCCCAATTAACCAGTGCATAGCAGAATATTGCAGAAAAAACTAATTGCGTGAAAAACGAGGCTATCAACACAGATACAATGTAAACAATACTGTTTGAAGACGAACAATACTTCCACCGTTTTTAATACCTTAAATCACTGTTCAAAGTTTTAGGGAAGACCCCAGATTAAACGAAGGGCTGTCATGTTGCTGTACTTGGAATAGATTTGATGGAACGGGAAGAATAGACACACTCCCTCAAAAGCTCAAGTATCAGAAGTCAATCCAGCAATGGCCAGAGAGGGATTTCCCGGTCCATTGCTTAGGGAATATGTAATACATTATGCTTTTACACTATGGGCTGGTATCAGTATTTCTTGTTCCTTTAGACTTTTCCTGTAATATAATCCCACCATGTCACCGAGAATTGGTGTGAAGCAAATCTATGATCCGATCGACAGATTTGTGTACGGTGGCCTTTAGTTTCAAATTATATTGAGATCAGACCTTATATAATCTATTTTATGATATGACAAGATGTTTGAACCTTTAAAATCCACACACAGTAGGTAAATTTCAAGCTGCTCGGCAACTACATTATTAGGTAAAATTAGATATCTAAACAAGGGTAAGAATTATCATACTTGCTCTTTTTTTTAGACAACTGAGCCCCAAGTTAATTGTTTATAGTATTTTAAACTATATAATGCATGTGCTGAGAAAAAAGTAGGTTGGAGTCAATTTGTAACATTTCATTGGGGGCACAAAAACTAAAACCTTAGTTTTAGCCCCTGCCACCCAAACAACCGCCCATCCACCCAAACTATGCATGAATATGGTGATGTGAAATTAATAGCAACGAATGTAAACTTCAAATGGCCAAAGCTTAGACTAAATCGATTTGCATACCAGCAGTTTTGATCTCTATTCAACACAGCTCACAGTAGCAGGTAGCAGATGGTAAAGATGAACGGTTCCCTGTGATTTATTAATTGTATTATGGCATATTGCAATCTGATTAAAATACAGATCTATATTTCGTTTCGTTTTTTTTTATACTTTCGATGGCCTACATGAAGATCTGACAAGTTGTACTCGAAGGTCGTGTCAGGGGTCGTACGGGCGGCTTTTGACCCTATAACGTCAAACATTGATTAATCAATCAACATTGACGTTTCGAGTGGTTTACCCACAGTTCAAGAAGTCGCCATAACAGACCATTTCATTGGCTTATCCCTCACTTTCAACCAAAACGGCGGTAATATAACAACTCTTCCAGATTCTAGTGTAGTAAAGACAAGTAAAAAGAAATTTTGAACTATACAAAACAAAACGATATAGGATCTGTGTTTTAATCAGATTGGGCATATTGTCCCTTGAAATCACCCCGTGACCTGTGACTATTGTGTAATTAACAGCCCGGATTGAACAATAACAGAACGATAAGATAAATAAACGACAGTATTGAACTTATATTAAAATCAACTGAATCAATGTTTACATTTGGTAATTCTGTGTTTTTATCAATTTAATCTCTCTGATAGTGGTTATATAGGCCTATATTCGTATACGATAAGTGGTTATAGTAGGACGGTATTCGTATTATAGAAGATACAATTGGTTGAATGTAAACACCTGTAGTTGTTTGTACAGGTAAGAAAGAAATCATGTACGACGTTCAGCCAGAGAGAGAGAGAGAGAGAGGGGGGGGGAGAAATGGTGTTAAACGTCCATTCGACACAAACTAGGTCATTTCGGGACTAACATATGATTCAATTTTATTTCAATAATTCGCTTGTGCGTGGGGGTCTTTAGCAGTGGGAGGAAACTGGAGGACCAGAAGAAAACACACGAGGTTGGACAGGCGATCCTACTCCTTTTCACGTACAACAAGGGAATCGAAACCCAATTTCTTTATTAGACCAGCAAGTGAGATTCAGTCAAAAACGGAACATTTCAACCTGTCCCGACCAGGAAAAGTCGTTCGCCTGGGAATAAAAACTGAGATTCTGTACACACCATTGGCAGCACGATAACACACGAGGTTGGACAGGCGATCCTACTCCTTTTCACGTACAACAAGGGAATCGAAACCCAATTTCTTTATGAGAACAGCAAGTGAGATTCAGTCAAAAACGGAACATTTCAACCTGTCCCGACCAGGAAAAGTCGTTCGCCTGGGAATAAAAACTGAGATTCTGTACACACCATTGGCAGCACGATAACACACGAGGTTGGACAGGCGATCCTACTCCTTTTCACGTACAACAAGGGAATCGAAACCCAATTTCTTTATTAGACCAGAAAGTGAGATTCAGTCAAAAACGGAACATTTCAACCTGTCCCGACCAGGAAAAGTCGTTCGCCTGGGAATAAAAACTGAGATTCTGTACACACCATTGGCAGCACGATAACACACGAGGTTGGACAGGCGATCCTACGCCTTTTCACGTACAACAAGGGAATCGAAACCCAATTTCTTTATTAGACCAGCAAGTGAGATTCAGTCAAAAACGGAACATTTCAACCTGTCCCGACCAGGAAAAGTCGTTCGCCTGGGAATAAAAACAGAGATTCTGTACACACCATTGGCAGCACGATAAAGACCCCTGACAGTTTGGAAATCAAAATAGGAGTATTAGAGTCGCTGTTAGGGTAAAATTCCCCCCATGACGCATACCCGTTTTCATTAGTCGATTGCAGAAAAGTAAGAAGTGAAACGCCATTTAATTTCTAACCCGTTCACCGAATTATTATTAATTACATCATTTTCCAATGAAATCTGCAATTTGGCATGATGAATTATTAGATAGGACATAATGTATTAATAAATTGTAAGATACAATCGTTAAAACTGTACGCTCGGCAGGTGATCGAACATTTTAATTCAATAAAAATAACATATAAAAACTGGATGTAGTGATAGCCATGATGACACTGATACAGAATGACAGGGTGTCCCCGGAGACGCCAGTTGATTTGATTATAAAATCAGTTTCATTTATTACAAAGCTTGGAAGTAGTTCGGTAAGTTGCTAACTGAACAAACAGTCATAGGCGTACGAGCTGTGGGGGCTGGGGGGCCGCCCCCCCCCCCCATTTTGGGCACCAAATGCTGGAAAAATTTGGGCACACAATTGTACTTTGTAAAAGTTGTATAAAAAAATATTGTGTTCTTGAATGCGTCCAATTTAAAAGCGAATTTAAATTCAGAGTGTCTATAGTTAGGCAATTAAATATAGAAATCTTAAGACTCGAACCCTCTATTGTTTGGAGTACAGTAAGCCACAAATTACAGTTACATAAACAACTGTTTTTAGTTGTGTATATTACAAGTAAATAAGTTCTCTTTTATTGATGATTTAGAAATTAAGAACTTATTCATCGCAAAAGAGATATTATGATTATTATGTAACATACTAGGAACCTAACTACATTTTTGGGGCACCAACCACCACCGCCCCCCCCCCCCCCCCAGTAAAAAATTTCCCCGTACGCCTATGCAAACAGTACAAACTCTAAGTTAATAAACGGCCATTGTTGAGTTGGAACTAATAGTACAAATGATTTATATTATCGTTAATAATAATGTTACTGGCCAGTCATTTATTGATGACTTGTGATTTATATACGAGGTCATCAACACTATAGTTAATAGATATCGACAAATTGAATGAAGACTAATGATAAATTTTATTCTGTGGTTTTACTATCATTGTGATTTGTAGTACTGCGAGTAGGAAGGACTGATTGTGATTTTGATAGTTTTGTTGGGGCTTTTTCTTTGAGCAGGAATATTTTTCTGATCTATGCTCGTATGAATACCAATGACTGCTTTAAATTGAAACTAGCTCTGTTAGATTTAGCCTTTTTTTTACACTCCGGGTAACTTGTGCAGGAATCTGTGTCTGATATGAAGCTGTTATCTTTAGTTCAAGGAATACCAATGACTGTTTTAAATTAAAACTAGGTGTTACATTAATCATTGTTTTCCTCTGGATATCTTGTGCATGACGTCTTTTTGGAAACGCAGTACTGACGTTTGAAGATCACGTGATTAACAACCATAGTTTAGGTTTTCTGTCCGTTCAGATCTGGAAGGTTAGTTCCTCTTTTGGTTTCTTGTCCATGGATTCTGTTTTTCGCAAGCGACCTTTATCTGGAGAATTGAACTGAGACTTTTGCGAAATGAATGGACTGCTCTTAATTTTGTACCAGTTCGGACTGTTTGGACGTTTGTGTTAAATTTTGTTTCGGACAAACAACGTGCATCTGGACACAGAATACAAATGTCGCTGTTTACAGTCTAGGTATGATGCTTAACAATATATTTCCTTTTCTTTATTTCGTACTGGATTTAATTGTAGTTGCCTGAAGTATAATTTATTTTTGGTGGTGGTGGAGGGGGGAGGGGGTGGATGGCCGAATGGTTAGCACGTACGCGCTGTATCATAAGGTCTGTAATTGAGTCAACTGGCGTGGTTTGATTCCCCGGTTGTACGTGACAATATGGTCGCCTGTTCAACCTCGTGGGTTTTCTCTGGGCCCTCCGGTTTCCACCCACTGCTAAAGACCCCCTACGCGCAAGCGAATTATTGAAATAAAATTGAACCATGTGTTAGTCCCGAAATGACCTGGTCTGTGTCGAGTGGACGTTAAACCCCATCTCTCCCTCTCTCTCTCTCTCTCTCTCTCTCTCTCTCTGTAATTTTTGTTACAGTGATTAGTTAAAATCATTCTCACCAAAAAGTCCTTTCTATTGATAGGTTGGACCAATTGAACAAATATTTCTTACAGATGTAGTTAGAGTTCACTGTAACAAAAATTCACTTTTTTACTACACTATTTTTGTTCCGATCCGAGGTCTATTATCTGATTTTATTACATTTACCAGTATTCACTGGATTTTATTACATTACATTTACCAGTATTCACTGGATTTTAAATTTGCTCTTGTCTGTTTTGTTTTAAATTTCCAGTGAATGGTGTATAACGTAATTCACTGATAATATCTCTCTTTTTTGTCTAAATAATTCCTTGGATCCCATCATATTCACTGTATACTCCTGGACACTGCATGATACCAAATAAAATATTGTTAAAACAAGTGTTAGCTCATAATTAAAACTATGTATGTTACAGAACTAACACAGTTATATGGGATAACAATCGCTGGTTTATTATACACAAGCACAACGTTTCGATAAACTGGAAGGTCTATATATAATGCTGTCCCATATAACTGTGTTAGTTCTGTAATGTTTCCAATTGTTAAATGCCACTGTGTGTATTACAATTAACCGGACCATTCATTCCTTAAATGAAAACCCGGCCTGTATAAGTTACGAAACTTTGTTATTAAATAAGAGATAAGTGTTGGGAACATTCTTTCTATTACTCTGTTATCTGTTATCTGTTCTAAATACAAAACAAATGGTTAAAAAACATTTAGTTTCAATTGTAGAAGGTGAATACATAGCACATGGTCAGTAATTGGTTTTAGTTTGGTTTTAATTAAAAGTAAAATAGCAGTTAGGAATGTCGGCAATCTGATTAAAACGCAGATCCTATTTCGTTTCGTTTTTTATAGTTCAAAATTTCGTTTTACTTGTCTTTACTACACTAGGTAGAGGCCATCGAAAGTATAAAAAAACGAAACGAAATATATAGATCTGTATTTTAATCAGATTGGGAATGTCGGTTACAGTTGTTGAAATAGAAAACTAAACTGTGCAGTGGTCGGTGCGTCAATCTTAATGCAAGTGCAACGCATGCGTTGGTGTCTGCAAATTAAAACTGTAAAGATAGGTTGACAGATCAGTTTCAAGCAGATTGGTGGATAACATTTGTAGGTGGAGCATAGATTGTGCAAGGAGAACAATTGTAATAACTCTGGAAGTAAGTAATTATAGAAATTGTTGGAATCTAAGAGACTTTTTCATTTCACTACTCTGGACAATGGTGACTATACGATTGTCGCCAGAGCATTCACAAGATTCTGCAAAATCAACAAGAGCCATAACTCTTGAAACAGTTGACATAAATGTAGTTTGCAGAGTGTTCACAAGAAATTTTGGATGACGGACAAAAGGACCGACAGGAGCGACAATAACATTCGACCACATTTCAATCGGTTTGGACCGGCTAACCTACGTTGAATCTATTATTTTAGGTGGAAACGTGCTTAAATGGAATGACCCCACATCTATCAAATTTACATAAAATAAGTGGGTTTAAACATTTAAATGTCAAACACCACATGCATCTAGACAGAGCATATGAGGTGTTTCAATTTAAACATTGCATCAGTTAAAAAATAAAATGCAAGTCAGTGTGGATGTAATTTTATATGTTTGTAGAGTAGAGTAGATGTGTAATGGTAAATAAAGACTGAATATTTACTTATATATACTTTACATGTAACATTTATATATAGTACATGTAACATTTAACAATAACATGTTCTCGTAAAATTGATGTGCACTATATATTCACATCATTATAAATTCACCATCAGCCCACCTCGAACTTTAAAGGTTCCAAAAATTAATTAACCCCGCCTATATTAGAGAGTTCACAACTAGATGACCATATGTTTTTTTTAGATAATAATGTAATTTAGCCTAGATAACCCACAAGGTAAGGCAAGCTAACTTACTTGTTTTACACAAGCGTGGGATCGAACCCAAATCTAAGATAACAGATTTAAGATCCGCACTATAGCGCTGTAGACTGAATGACCATACAATTCCGTATTCACCAGAATGCATACATGTGTGGAATGTTTGATAAAATGTTAAATATATAAGAAAAGGTGGATTCTGTTAGAGAGCAGTGGAGGTGAATCGTTGAAATACCTGCTGCAATTCTCGTCTTAAAGTGGCGTGATGGTCGACAAATTACGTTTCCGTAAATAAAGAAATTAATGCAAGCAGGAAACGAGTGTGTTAAATGAAAACTTTTATCAATTGCGTAAATTTCAGTACGTATTTATGACGATACCCTCCAGGTCACATTAATTTTGTACACATTTATGTCAACACGCATTAATTCCATATTTATGTCAACACGCAAAAATTACATTACTGTATTTGAATGATAGACAACTAAGAACACAAAAAGTTCCTCGGGGTTCATCAGTCTGGTATCAAGTTGTCAGTGTTATATAGACGGGGGAAGAAAAGCGTCTAATCGCTGGGATGGGACGAAAATTCGAGGTCCCTTGGCAGCACGTTAAAGATACCTTGTCAGTTGAAACTCTATATAAAATAGATAGTAAGGCAGCTATCAGAGTCAAACTTTCCTCACAAGACAATTCATAATGGCGTACGTCAGTCTTTCTTAAAACGGGACGGCCACGTTGGCTCAGAGAGTAAGACATTTGCTCGCTAATCACGGTTCGCTCCCAGTGTTGGCCGCGGAAAAAAGTTCATTGGGATTTTCCGGCCCGGTTTCCCTTTGTCAGAGAAGGCCTGGCAAGAACAATAAAAAAGGAGGGCCACGTTGGCTCAGAGAGTAAGACATTTGCTCGATAACCAGGGTTTGCCCCCAGTCTTGGCCGCGGAAAAAAGTTCATTGGGATTTTCCGGCCTGGTTTCCCATTGTCAGAGAAGGTCTGGCAAGAACAGTGTCTAGTAGTTCGAAAAACGTAAAAGAACGTGTGCCGGTCTTCATTAGCCCAGTCGGTGCAGAACAGTAGGACGTTTCATCATTTCATCAGCACGGTTAGTGCAAAAAAGTAAGACGTTCAACCCCATTTCATTTTATTTCACATGGGTGTATATAAAATTATAATTACATAAAACACCACATGTTTCAGTATCTTTGCATTTAAGTTTGTAAGGTTGTGGACACGTGTTTGGGCGATCCATATAGAATAACGCAATAAATTAAAACTTTGATGCCATGGTATTTTTTTAACTCGGATTTTGTAATCGGGTAATTGAGGAAATGTTTTATAAATTGATGCCAACTGCCATAAACACGTGTTTTGTACAACGTATTTTCTTTGAAGCGGGAGTCCAGAGAGAGAGAGAGAGAGAGAGAAAGAGAGAGAGAAATGGGGTTTAGCAGTGGGAGAAAACGAAGGTTTCCCGGAGAAAACCCGTGAGGTTGGACAGGCGACCCTACTCCTTGCCACGTACAGCCGGGGAATCGAAACCACGCCAGTTGACTCAATGACAGACTTTATGATACAGCGCGCATTCAGCCATCCAACCGCCCGCGGGAGTCCAGACCACAAGAACTAACCAGATTGTCTTTATTTTCAATACAAGGCGTTGCTTTGTTTTGTTGAGAATTATGTATTAACCTATATGAATTTTGTAGGCTATATAGAATCTTTATATAATACTAATTGTTGGTTCAGATTGTTTATAATTTTCCATTACTCTATTTTGTTATTGCTAATGTTTTTGAAATTAAAACAGAATTGTAATTTCTGATCAAGCTCGAATCAGGTAACTTCAAATTTTCAAGTAGAATCAAAAGTTGACCCGTGGACGCCAAACTCTGATTAAAACACAGATCCTATTTCGCTTCGTTTTTATAGTTCAAATTTCCGTATTACTTGTCTTTCCTACATAGGCTTCATGTAGTGTAGCAGTGTGATAGGGTAAGCCATGGAAAGTATATATTATAAAAAAAAAATGAAACGAAATATAGATCAATGTGACATGATTCCAACGCACCATAATTTTTGGACCAACATTTTTCTTGGTAGATTATTTTTGATTGTGTCTTAAATGTTGGCGTTTAATAATGAAAATGAAATGAGCTGCTAGTAATACAGTGTGCCATGAAGAGCATTGGTGTCTATACAATTTCTCTAATTCCAACCGTCATGGATTCCGCTACATACACTCCAAACGGCTGAACTTTGGATTTCGTCACATCCGACCGACACTATCGACAGCAGGAAACCGTGTTGGAAATTCCGGGGTCGAACCAGGAAATTCTGAGGGCGTAAACTGGGACCTCCTGGCTAAATCGATTTGTTAAGGCCAGCTCAATCTTCGTCAAGGTCGCTGAGATGTAAATAAGGCTGGGATTAGGGCAAGCATTAGGGCTAGGTCCAGGGTTAGGGTTAGGGTTAGATCTAACCGGACCTCCTGGTTACTTGGTCAGCACTATACTTACCAGGCCACCTTTAATAATCGACAGTATTTTTTATGTTATCTATCACGTTTTCCATTTGTTGAGGTTAAAGTTTAATTGAATTAGAATGTTTAATCTATCAGTTATATCAACATATAAAGCAGAAATAGAACTAATGGTAAACTAACCCACAACCAAATTCACGCCTTCGGTTTGATTTAATGCGCATGTTAAAAATAAAATATCAATTTGATCTACCTATCTGCCGATACACTTGTTTTCTTTGGACCGTGTATCATATGCATGAACCAAATATATAGTCATGCGCTGATGCGATTCCATATTTTCTTAAACTGTGTTATTTTGTGTTGGACATGTTTTTAACGGTCGTACCTTGTTACCATTCTTTTCTTGCTGCTTGTTATGTTGCTATGTTACGATCTGATCTTGTTGCTATCTTTCGGTCTGATCTTGTTGCTATGTTACAATCTGATCTTGTTGCTATCTTACGATCTGATCTTGTTGCTATCTTACGGTCTGATCTTGTTGCTATCTTACGATCTGATCTTGTTGCTATGTTACAATCTGATCTTGTTGCTATCTTACGATCTGATCTTGTTGCTATCTTACGGTCTGATCTTGTTGCTATCTTACGATCTGATCTTGTTGCTATCTTACGATCTGATCTTATTGCTATGTTACGGTCTGATCTTGTTGCTATCTTACGATCTGATCTTGTTGCTATGTTACAATCTGATCTTGTTGCTATCTTACGATCTGATCTTGTTGCTATCTTACGGTCTGATCTTGTTGCTATCTTATGATCTGATCTTGTTGCTATCTTACGATCTGATCTTGTTGATATCTTACGATCTGATCTTGTTGCTATGTTACAATCTGATCTTGTTGCTATCTTACGATCTGATCTTGTTGCTATCTTACGGTCTGATCTTGTAGCTATCTTACGATCTGATGTTACAGTGTACTTCGATTCTCTTTTTAAGCACTGTCATGTTAGTTGGTATGTTTCTGCATTAGTTCCCGAAAATGGATTCTCCGTTTGGACACTAAATGTTGTTGATATCAAATACTGTAAAATGACAAAATAATGCGTCACAAAATTACTGCGAATTTAAGGAGGCGGAAATAAGTGTGTACTAAGATTAATGTGTATTGCGATTGGATGAATTTAACAAATTATTTCTTGATCGCGTTAAATTGTTGTGAGCATTATTTCCCTGTTTTTCAGTGTATGATAAGGGATGGCGATATAGTCTCACATAATATAGGAGAGAGAGAGAGAGAGAGAGAGGGGGGGGAAATGGGGTTTAACGTCCACTCGACACAAACCAGGTCATTTCGGGACTAACACATGGTTTAATTTTATTTCAATAATTCGCTTGCGCGTAGGGGTCTTTAGCAGTGGGAGAAAACGGAGGTTTCCCGGAGAAAACCCGTGAGGTTGGACAGGCGACCCTAGTCCTTGTCACGTACAACCGGGGATTCGAAACCACGCCAGTTGACTCAATGACAGACTTTATGATACAGCGCGCACGTGCTAACCATTCGGCCATCCAACCCCGATCTCACATGATATAATAATTGCATAAGATGGTATGTTTGAAATATGTTTGCTTATCGACATGAATATTTGTGGTTTGTTAGCCACGTGTTAGGGTGACCCAACAGTTCATGGGAAATTGTCTATATATAACTAACAGTAGGACGTTAAACCCCATTTCATTTCATTTCTATATTTAACATACTGAGAGATTAATGCTGGTAGTTGATAAAGGTTTGTATGTAGATAAAGAGATGATCGAAATAAAACTAATAAAATTCTGTCAATCATAATCTGTTATATAACGGTTTGTACTAAAACAAAACCTTGACCTTTGGTAATTCTCGATATTCCCCGGTTTTAGCCCAATTAACTGAAATGGGGTTCAACGTCCTACTTCATAAAGACGATCATAAGCCCGCACAGCAACACAACGGCCTACTCTTATATTGTGCTTTTATGCGTACACACGCCAATGTGTACACGGGACCTCGATTTGTTGACCCATCCGATCGACTAGACACTATTCCTTACCAGGCCCCTCGTCCTGCATCACTGACAACTGGAAATGACGCCGAAAAATCCGAGTAACAGTCTCGGCCAACACAGCAGGGATCGAACCACGTCTCTCTCTCTCTCTCTCTCTCTCTCTCTTTGTTATTGTCGGAAAAGAGATACAGCAGCACCAGAGCTTTCATATCGCCATGGGCGACCCATGTTTACTTTATGTTTTTTATGAAGTGTAAACATCACATTTATCTCCCTATTAATGTAATTGTCTTGATAAGCGACAGAAGCCTTCTATCGTTGATTATTCTTCCAGATGCGATCATGGGCAGTGTGGAGTCGAGTTGTATACCATGTGGTTAAGGTTGGTATAAAAACAAAGCTACTCACGATAGAACAATAAATACTGGAATACAACATCCTACACACACAGTGGGCTACTAGAAAATTGGTCTTGATCTTATTGTTGGATAACGTAAACTTTTATTTACTTAAATTAAGTGTGCGATTTGGCCACGTGGAGATTTTTTGAACACGGTATAGTGTTGATATAGTAGGTATAATTCCTAGTTGTTTGTTTATATACCTACTGTGTATATTATGACTGGTATCAAGTGATAGCTTAGAGAGGTAATTAGGAAGAAACAGAAGAGTTTATTCAGATAAGAGTCCGTCATTAGTGGATTTTATACGTGGTCAGGTAAGTTGTGTAGATTAACTTTTACTTCTGTGTTTAGGAATGGGAGCCGTTGTGGCTCGGTGAGTAAGACGTCTGATCACTAACCAAGATGTCCCGTGTTCGATCCCTAGGAGGGAAATTTATATCGAATTCCAACTGCCAAGAGATCTTTTATGCATAAACCAATCTGTCCATGGGACCTCGATTTTCCCTCCCCTCCTAACGACTAAACAGATGTTCTTGTCAGGCCCTCCACCATGCACCACTGACAAGGCGAAACCACGATGAACTTTCTCGTCCAACAGCGGGATCGAAACCGCGACCTCACAGTTTTTTTACAAACAGAACATATTTTGATTAATGTGAAGAAGGAGATAGTGTAGTCGAGGGAAGTGATGGGTTAACTTTAGAAAACGTACTCGGTTAACACCTGAAGGTGGTTGTTGATGTTTTAAAAAAGCCCACACACAATACTTTGAAGTCAAAAAGTACATTTAACGAAAATTGGACATAAATAAACTGAAATTGAACAATAACGGCATAGTAGAAAGAGAACAATATCTTGGTATCACTTTATTAGGTGCAGAACTGGTGGACTGACAAGCAAAATTGTCTAGTCGTTAAGATGGATTAAAAACCCAAGAATCATCTGCTTACTCGTAATTCGAGGAAGAATAGGCGGAAACTTCGCAGTCCGGGTGACATTTCTCTCATATCACACACTCCATAGGGTGACCCACCATAAATAAATATCTCCATATATATCGACAATTACGCCACAATATTTATATATATGCCATGCCTCAAATCAGTTTCACACAATTGTAGTCACTAAATGAACGATCATGTTGTACTTAATAAGCTATGACCATTAATCACGTATAAATAATAGACTGAAAACTGGTTCCAAGAGTCGTCCATAACATCCAGACACTTTTGAGTAAAAGATAGGTTACGTACCCTTGTTTTGAAATTAGTCTCGCTTAACCAGTCTATCGACCATTCTACGTCTGATTGACAGGTCGGGATAATCAAGACTACTTTTTTACGAAACATAACAGAAAGCTAGAACAAGAAATTGAATTTAGAAATAAGCACGTTAGGTAGTTCAACAATCGTTTTAAGAACCTTGTAAAAGTAAAATGAAACTACTGCTAGTATCATGTTCCTGTCTAACCCGAGTGATTCAAAGATATTATTTGAACTAAACCAAAAGATGCCGCTCTTAACGGTACAGTTAATGATAAAGCGATTTAAAAAATGAAACGAACGTAATTTCTAAATCTGCTGTAATAACCAAGAAGCTTAATTTTACTGCTATTCAAAATCGTCAACAATAAATTTTTTACGGCTGTAATAGTTGATAGATTTGTAGAGAATTGCACGTGCCATGGCTATTTATAGTATCATACTGTCAGAAAGTTGGTCTCGGCACGGCGAATGTGCACGCTTCAGTGGTAGTCTCGAACTATCAGCGGTGGACTGTATTTCTGTGAGTACATGGGTCACCCTACATTATGTGCGTCTTTATAGGCGGAAACTTGGCTGTTCAGGTGACATTTCTTTCATATCACACTCCGTAGCGCATGTGCGTCTTCATTAGCCCGGTTGGAACGGAGAGGTAGCGCAAAAATGTCTTGCCTGAGAATCTTGTAAGTGGAGCAATGAAGAAGAACTGATGTCCAACTTCCACTTCTACTACCTGGTGCTTTAACGTCTGCTTCTACAGAAGTGATATCTCAGATGGTACAATTTTTATATGTCCTCCCATTCCTCTCATTGTCTACCGGTGTCTATCACTATCCTATGTGCATTGATTCCAAATTGGCTCAGTGCCTGACACGTTTGTACATGCGGCAATTTTAAGAATTACCGGTTATCATAATATTTTGTTAGTTTTATGATAAAACTGACTATTTTGGGTTAGTTATAACACAATTATATAAAATTTTAACATAATATATTCAAACCGGGACATTAACATCCCACAATCTTTGTTTGAGCATATATAGAAAAGTATATGTATTAAAAGTTTGGGGGCTAGGTTGCTTATATACGTCATTTATGTCCCAGTCCCCAGTCCAGTAAGCTGTTCATTTCAACCAGAGCAGACCGCAGTAGAAATGACCTAGTTTATGTCGCGTGGACTTTACGCCCCCCCCCCTCTCTCTCTCTCTCTCTCTCTCTGTTTGAATACGTGTTTGTATAAAACAAAGTTTAAAGTTTAAGAGTACATTTTGATTTATCGAGTACAATCAGTTATTATCTGACATTTTTTAGTACACCAGTTGAACTTATTTTGAGCCAGTTATCGCTAGTAGAACTCTCACTAAATAAATACAAACATTCACACTGGCCTTCTTTTAAAAATAAAGAATTTAACATCTGTGAATCTCGTATATAGAACTGCGCATCACAACAATAATAAACCTACTCTGTTTGAAATATTTCTTAAAAACAAAACGCCCCGTTATATGAAAGTTTATGTTTGAAGTCGCTTTTTCTTAAAGATGTTCTACCCTTTTCTTGGATTCTTTCTAGCGGTATTGATGACGTCAATTACTAACGCTTAATTTAAACATACATTATGCTAGGGCTAAATCTGATTATTGCAAGTCTTTATTTAGGCTTCAGATGTCATAGAAATTATGAATTAGATCTTTATTTACATAACAAGTACAAAATCAACTCTGTAGATTCACGGATGGCTTGGATTCGGCTTGGATTTAAACAGGATTTCATTGATTGATTAAATTTTTAAATGGCGTCGTAAGGGGAGGTTTTCCGTTACGTTGACGTCGTACTCCCGGAAATTTTAGATCGAGGCTAAATGATAGAGTGCACGAAGCGAGGCCGCTGTTGGGCGAGGCTGCATGTCAGTCAATTTGATTGAAAGTTCGATATATACGGCCTTGATATTATGTTTAGTTGTGGTTAAAATGAGAGTTTGGATGTCGGTATTATACGCTCTTTTGTCACTTGCGTTTACAGAAAAAATATGGAAATTGATAAACGTCGCAGCTAACTTCACCCCAGGTTGAATTGCAGCCCCATTGCATTGGATCACTGTTTCCTATTTGTCTGCTTCGGGAGTTACGTAGGCCTACCAGTTACAGTACAAGAGTACACGCAGGCTAACAAGAAGTCGGCTATAATTATGCCTCATTGATTTGGCCCATTCCTTTCAAACTTTCGCGTCTTATCTATATATTAAAAGTCTTATTTTTAATTTGTAGTAAAAATAAATGTGATACGAATTGAATTGCAACCCCGTCTCAAACCGGATAGGCTAACGGTACCACAGCCATTGAAAACGTTACTTGATAATCGAGATTATGTAGGTGGAGTTAACGCCTGTCAATCAAACGATCGGCCATTCTCGGAGACGGTGAAGAGAGAGTTGACTCCTATTTCTAGTCAAAAATTACAATTGTGATAACTTTGTTCAGAATAAAGTAATTTGACTGAAATTTTCAATACATTCTTCTTTCATCATCTATTTTTGAACTGTTATAGCAAGAATGGCCAACTCTCTAATAAAATCTCCCATAATGTATCTTTAATAGTAAGAGCAGGAGGACCGCACTACACGCTTATAGATCGAGCCATACCCCCTTTAATCGAATTTACTTTTTGACTTATTATTCTGTGCAATGTAGTATAGGTAATAGGGACTTATATATTAGATTTATTCACGTAAATAATTAAACATGCATTATGCAAGAGCTAAATCTGCCAATTACATGTCTTTCTTTAGGCCTGAAATGTAATCTAAATTATTAAGTAGACATTAATTAACTTATCCAGACCATAATCAACTCTCGATGGCATCGCTAGCTTGCGATGTTTACTGGATTATAATCCCATTTGCTGCTCGACTTCTATTCATAATTTAATCATGACATGGATGATCAGGACTATGCTGTTTATCGTACTGACTTTAGTATTGATAATCGAGGATAGGCCGAAATTTCAATCGCTTAATTCTCGATTCATAGTGGATCAATCTGACTGAAATTTTCAGCAAATTGCCTTTACATTATCTAGTTTTTAACTATTATAGTGAGAACTACCAACTCTTTATCTAATCTCCCATAATGTATCTTTAAATATCCCTTGCCTGATACCAATCCCCGCCCACAGAAATTGCCTGATTCCCCCCCCCCCTCAACCCACAAAACTAACATGATAGGAACGTTTAATACAAGATCTACAAATTTTAACGTTGCCACCATATTACATTTAAAGTGGCTAAGTCGCTAACTCAATATCATCCACAGTCCATTGGACATTGCAAACACGACTTATTGGTCAATATAAATCAACAATGCTGTTGTTATCTTACCGTGAAAAGATGGGCTTCTGATATCCGATATTTAAGACAAAATGAAAATTTTAAAATTGGCACATGAATCAGATGCCAGGATGCTTTCGAACGCCATTTGTAATGAAGCGACTCGATGAACGCGGCTAAACATATCCGACAGGAGAATACTACCGGTGTAGACTGCAATAACCAGACGCCAAAGGCTGCCATTGAATTAAATATTTGGACTCTTCGCGTATTTCGCCAAACATAACTGATTAGATATTACAGTAAAAACAGAAAAGATTGAATGTAAATCAGTTTATATACATTCATATTACAGTATATTACTGTATGCTTGCGACACAGTTGTGTCCATTTAAGTTTTTAAAAAATAGCGATTTGGCTCCTTTAAGAAAAGATGAATGGATAAGTGCTGACGTAACCTAGTAACGCTATGTAATAATCAACTTGTTAATTTGTTTAGTGGTTTGTTACGCAATCTATAATTCAATTTCTGCTGATCATTATTACAGATACCATAAAAATCCATAGATACTTTCAGATAAAAAAGAGTTTAGAGAGTCGAACGATATCTGAAGGGTAAAACAGAAAACTACATCTTCTTCTGAAGAATCATTCAATGAAATCTTAATTTGATTAGAGCATAAAACCAAATCGTATCATGGTTGTTCATATTCATTTATAAGAATGAGCGAGGAGTCGTGTGGTTCTCAAGGGCACGAGAATAAAAATGCAGCGAATCGCTTGAAAATATTACTTGCAGTTATTCATGAAAAGGCGAAGCATGCCAGATTGGTCACATATCTCTATGGTACTATTTTACTTTCATTGTGTAATTACGCATAGTATAAAAAAAAAGAATCGCTCCCGACTGGGCTAATGAAGAAGGGCATACGCCATACAGTGTGCTATGAGGGAAATTTTGCCCGGATAACGGCACTACTACCTAATCTTATTTCGACTTCCAACTGGCAAGGGATGTTTTACGTGCACGCCAATGTGTACACGGGACCTCGGTGTTTCGTCCCACTCGGGTGAGTGACTATACGTTGTCTCTCTTGCACGAACTTTTCCAGTCAATGCAGTAATCGAAAACGGGAGATCAAGTTTAGCGAGCCAACGTCCTACACTGAGCCACCGTGGCTAACCAGTCACAAAGAATTGTCATATAAAGATGGCGGTATGAAATCAATAGAAACGAATGTAAACTTTAAATGGCTACAATTTAAATTAGAATCGAGCAGTTTGAAGTACATCCTTTCAATTTTGTATTGTCTTAATTTGGGTTTTATCACTGCAGAGGGCCGGGCAAAGAAAAGTGTCTTGTCGTTCGGATGGGGCAAACAAGTAATCCTGCAGACATGTGTACACACTGGCGTACACGTAAAATAACCTTTGACAATTGGAATTCGGAGGAAAGAAGGCGGAATTTTCTTTGCCCCGGAGACAAAATAGTGAACCCGGATGACGCCATTGATACGCGGTATCGGGTGTTCCGGAAAGACTAGGCATACCATGTCCGATATACTTCCTCACTACATGTAACTATTAGACCCAAACTGGTCAGAGTTTACGGAATCAAGGTTGCAAAGTATAATCATGGATCTTATAATACTATTATAAGGTCCATGGGATAATCAATATAAACAGTTTTATGATAATTCAGATTATTTAAGAGGAAGAGCTTGGGGGTTAGGAGAAGGGGGTTAAGGAGGGATCAAATGAGAGTGGGGATCTTAACTATGATAATGGTGGCCCGCTTTATAATGTCAATATCACAATACATAAAACTCTATACACTATAGTTATTGAGTGGTTTTAGTCATAAAGGGCATAATGGTTGTAAACCACCCATGGACAAACACATGTTGCACAGATCAAATAGTGGTCTATTATTATGAAATCTAGTAATCAGAGTTCTTCATGTAACCACATAAATATCAACTTAATAATATCAGATAATTTCTATATAACGAGAACCAAGAACAGGCGCCCCTGGAACTAGTTAGTGTCTGAGTTCTATGAAAACAACGAGGTGTTGTTTATTATGGCGCGAAACGATCTCGTCTGGTTCGTATTCTATTGTTTGGTCATTATTGGGTAACACAGATAACTGAATGGAGAACAGATTTACCAGTTTACAAAACTACTTCATACGAAAATTTTGAATTTATATAACGTGGAATTTGTTGGGAATTTGAAAAGTCGGATATGTTGTGTTTCTGTTAGCTATAGAAAAAGACGGTTTGTTTTGAATAACAAATTTAAATTCCGTTTTTCTCCGTTTATTTTTTCAACAAATCAAGTGACTAATACTGATAATATTTTTTCTGATTATCTGAATCAGAAGTTAAAATATATTTGTAGGGATTGGATGTTTCTGTTAGCCATAGGAATAGTTTCGTTTGTCAGACCCAGAGGTTTAAATATACGTGTAGGATTTGGTGTGTTTCTGGTGGCAATAAAAATAATTCCGTTTGTTGTTTTTCCTTTTAATATAAAACCAAGTGACTAATAATATTTTTGAATTTTTTGGATTACGTGTCGGGTTTGGTGTGTTTCTGGTTGCCATAGAAATAGTTCCATTTGTCAGATGCAGAAGTTACAATAGACCCGTATGATTTGGTATGTTTCTTTTAGCCATAGAAATAGATTCGATTGTTATTCGGCATTTTCACTTTTCATATACGAAACTAAAATGGCTAATACTGATAATATTTGAATGTTTCGGATTATCCGATCTAGAAGTTAAAATATACGTGTAGGGTTTGGAGTGTTTCTGGTTGCCATAGACATAGTTACCACTTTTATAGGAAACTACGTGACTAAAAGTGATAATATTATTTTTTCGGATTTTCAGACCCAGAGGTTTAAATATACGTGTAGGATTTGGTGTGTTTCTGGTACTATATAAATAGTTCCGTTTGTTAATCTAACTTTTAATAAGAAACTGAGTGACTTATGTTGATAATATTTTATTTTTGAATTATGAGACCCAGAAGTTAAAGTATACATATGTTTCGTTTAGCCATAGAAATAGTTCCGTCTGACAGACGCACAAGTTAAAACAGACGCGCAGGATTGGTATGTTTCTGTTAAGCATAGAAATAGTTCCGCTTGTTATTCAGCATTTTTACTTTTGATACGAAACGACGTGACTAATATTAATGATAGTTGAATTTTTCGAATTTTCGGACCCAGAAGTTTAAATATACGAGTAGGATTTGAATTGTTTCTGATAGTTATAGAAATAGTTCCGTAATTGACTCATACAAGTCTTAGTAATATTTGAATTCTTCGAATGTCGGACCCAGAAATTAAAATAAACTTTGGGATTTGGATTCTTTCTGGAAGATACGGAAATAAACCCGGTTGTTACTCGCCATTTTCACGTTAAATACGAAACTAAATGACTAAAATTTATTTTTGTCGAATTTCAGACCCAGATTGTGAAATGTGATAGAAGACATTTGAAGGAACTTCAAGATGGATGGCCAGTTTATCTTACCGTTGATACTATTTATTGGTGTTTTTATCCAACCAGCATTCCAAAAACATTATTCTGTGATCAACAAAAACCAATATGGTGTCATTCTTGATGTGGGAAGCAGCAGCACCAAGGTCAGGATATATCGATGGTTCAATGATGAAGCGAATCCCACTGACGTTCCAGAAATTCATCTGGCCCACAATAAAAGGATTAAAGTTAGTTTAGAGGATCTTGCCCATGATGAAGACGAATTAAAGCGAGAATTAATGGAGGCGATAGATATAGCTGTAGAGTATATCAATAATACAGAGGATATAGTAGATTTTACACAGATACCTTTGTACGTCATGTCGACTGCAGGTTAGTAGCAAATGCTGAGGCGAAAGTCAGAGCCCATCAGCTCAGAGAGAGAGAGAGAGAGAGAGAGAGAGAGAGAGAGAGGGGTGGGGTTTAACATCCACTCGACACAAACTATGTCATTTCGGGACTAACACATGGTTCAATTTTATTTCAATAATTCACTTGCGCGTAGGGCTCTTTAGCAGTGGGGGGGGGGGGGCGGAGGACCCGGATAAAATCAATGAGGTTGGA
This sequence comes from Patella vulgata, assembly GCF_932274485.2. NCBI lineage: Eukaryota > Metazoa > Mollusca > Gastropoda > Patellidae > Patella > Patella vulgata. The sequence goes on from NC_065883.2 coordinate 13,279,846, forward strand.
CAGGCGACCCTACTCCTTGTCACGTATACAACCGGGGAATCAAAATCACGCCAGTTGACCCAATAATGGCAGACTTTATGATGCGTGCTAACCATTCGGCCATCCACCCCCCCCCCCCCCCTCCCTCAGCTTCTAGAAAAACAAAAAGATTTGTATGGTTTAGAGTTTATGATTAACCCTGATAAACATATATAACACTCAAAATTGTATATGGATTAGTGAGAACAGTCCTACGTAAGGCAATTATCTCTGAAATGAGACATGAAATGAAATGAAATGGGGTTTAACGCCCTACTGGTCTGCTCCGACTGGGCTATTGAGGATTGTATACGTCATACAGTGTGCTATGAGGGAAATTTTGCCCGGACAGCGGCGCTACGGCCTATTCTTATACCGAATTCCATCTGCCAAGGGATCTTTTACGTGCACGCACATGTGTACATGGGACCTCGGTTTTTCGTCCCATCCGAACGACTACACAGCTGACCTTGTCAGGCCCTCCGCCCTGCACCACTGACAAGGGAAACCAAGCAGGAAAATCCCGACGAACTTTGAAATGAGACAATCTGGCCGGTAACAATAGTCGACATAAAAGTCACCGGGCTATTTAAAGGACACTGAAGAGAAGTCTAAAAATAAAAGTCCTGGTACTATTATGTCAAAAAGTCGTATGTAAGAGGTACGATGATCTGTCTTGCATGTATCGATATATTGGAATGGCAATCAGTCCACCAAATTGTCCCAGTCCTAATGTCTGTTCCTTCTTTTCTGAAACACGAGTATTGGCAGTGGTGCACAGTTTCTGGTATCTGGCAAAATACAAACTGATGTGAAATAAAACCAGTTTTTGTAAATGCTCGATATTGTCTTTGATAATAATATAGCTAGATCTATTTCTTAAGAACGCCTCTAGAATTCGTCAAGGTCGCCGAGATGTAAATATGGTTAGTGCACGTAATTGTTGACAAGATTGTGGGTTAGGGTTTGGGTAAGGGTTAGGGCTAGGTCCAGCGTTAGGGGTAGGGTTAGCGCTAGCCCTGTATACATCTCGTGACCTTTGACCAAATTTGAAGGTGGCCTTATAAATTAGATCTAACCATAGAAATATAAATAAGCTGTTTTTCTAAAACATCTATTTGAATCAACTTGCGGTTTTCATTAAATGTATTGTGGGTTGAGTTTAAAGTAGCTAACTCAATATCATCCAAAGTCATACACGTTGAAAATACGAATTATTTGTCAATTCAAATCAACATTGATGTTGTAATCTTACCAGGAAAAGAAAGGCTTCTGGTATCCAATATTTAAGACAAAATAAACATTTTACCATTGGTACACGAATCGTGTACCATAGTGCGTTTTAGCGTCATTTGCAACAAGTGACCAGAAAGAACGAGGCTAGACATTCAACTGGAGAGCCTGCTCAATAGACTGGAATAACCAGACGCTAGAAATTGCTATAGGGTTGAGACACAGGCCGTATTTCGCTGGACATAACTGATTTTAAATTAGAGTCAAAACGGAAACAATTGAATGTAAATCAGTTTATATACAATCAGATTACATTATTATATGTGTTGCGACCCATTTGGGTAAATTTCTAGGTCCCAAATATTTAGCTCCTTTAAGTCCAATGACGAAAGAATTTAAATTTCAATCAAATAGGTGATCATTTGCTTTGTGTGACTTTGCAACGCTGATTAAATAACCAACATTACAGTATTTTATTTGAACAATAAAGATTTTAGCAAGTTCCTATATGTGACACACATGATACTGACTCATGTTCAGGTTTAAAATACCCGCTGTCACATGTTTATCATGTTGCAAATTGTTTAATTTAATTTCTGAGAAAACATGAAATCGGAATAGTACGGTACAGCTGTAACTTCTGGTTTAAAATTCAAATTCTTTACTCATAAAAGGAAGTTTTAGATTACAACATAAGATTACCTGACACTCTTGATGAATAACAAAACCACGTCATCCTTCGGCGTACAACATAATGGCCTTTGGAATATTAACAAATTTAATGCTCGGGCGGTCGTCCTTAGCGAATATGAAATGAAAGTTAGACAGTTATTCGCCTCGTCCACATAATGCGTCTGTCATTTCATGGTTACCGTATGCAAGGTTATGGAGGAGAATTCCACCCGGGCGGTGGCGTTTCAACTTAAAGAACTAGGCACCACGTTAACCCTGACATGGCTACCAGATTCTTGTCAAGGGTGTTGGATGGCCGAATGGTTAGATCGTGCGCATTGCATCATAAGATCTGTCATTCAGTCAACTGGCGTGGTTTCGATTTCCCGGTCGTACGTGAGAAGGAGTAGGGTCCCCTGTCCAACCTCGTGGATTTTCTCCGGGTCCTCTGGTTTCCTCTCACTGCTAAGACCCCACGAGCAAGCGAATTATTGAAATAAAATTGAACCATATGTTAGTCCCGAAATGACCTAGTTTGTGGACTTTAAACCCCATTTCGCTCTCTCTCCTCTCTCTCTCTCTCTTTCTTGTCGAGGCTCGAGTGGCCTTACCTCTCGACTATATTATAGCCCCCTCCGCTACCCCCCATAAGCTGCATCCTATTTTATCATATAATGTCATAACACCTTGACATTATGAAGATACAAGACAGGTGTGTATCTCACCAAATTTCCTTTCTTAATAAAATATATGCTAGTGATCAGAAATAGATAAATGTTAACGTCTGCAACTCAATTTCCGGTAAATTTTGCATTCAAAGGGATACTCGCATGCCGTTATATATAGTGTTATATATATAGCTGTTGTTTAGATGTAAACTGAATTAATTGACATCTGGACACCTAGAACACACCTTTAAGAGGGCGTGTGGACCAGATTCTTTGCTCGAAGGTTTAGATGCCACCACACAACCATCCTGAGATGGGCGGCAACGTAGGACTATGTCCCAGAAAGACCGGTACTTTATCCGACTACATCCGCAGAATCGCACACTGTCAGCTCCCCGTATTGCCGCTGCTGTGATTGGTCAACGAAGGTTCGACGAATTCTGCGTCATCATCGTTACCATATTCCTGAAGCAATAGCCCGAGAAATCCCTGGGATAAGGTCTAATCAAACGAAACACTGCGAGGAGTATGCGTCGTTACTGGCTTTTAATTTTACCACGATTGTCCATGTTTCACTGTAAACTACGTGTAAAGATGTTGTGGCCTCCGTGGGTTGTTGTTAATTTTCTTGCGCCGTGTCTGCAATCATCCAAAAACCACACTTCTTCATCTACATTGTGGCTTGTCAGCGCTTCCTGACAAATCATTGATGGGTTTTCATTGTGTCTCAGTATATAATCATTCGTCTATTACAGGAACCAGGACATTGACAGGTTATGATGCCAGACATTTTGTGAAGAATATCAGAAAGATATTGTCCAATTCTTCCATCAATCCGTTTGATTTTAAAGCTAACAATATACAGATATTATCTGGTGAAGAAGAAGGCGTATATTCCTGGTTATCAACTAATTATCTTCTTGGTTTCTTTAATTTTACTGGGTGAGTTAATTTTACTGGGTGAGTTAATTTTACTGAACAAGCCTATACTACAACTCAGCACGCATAGATTTTTCAGCATAATTATAACCCTACATTGTTTTTATTTCAGACCACCTATATCTTCTGTTGGTATTTTAGTAATTATTTATATTGCAGACCACCTGTAGACATGGTTATATTTCAGACCAACTTGATCACCTGTAGGCATTGTTTATATTACAGACCACCTGTACCCCAGTAGATATTGTTTATATTTCAGACCACGTCTCACCTGTAGATTCTGTTTGTATTTCACACCACATGTATCACCTATAGACATAATTGTTATATTTCAGACCACGTCTCACCTGTAGACATTGTATTTCAGACCACCGGGATCCTCTGTAGGCATTGTTTATATTTCAGACCAACTTGATCTCCTGTAGACATTGTTTGTATTTCAGACCACCTGTATAACCTGTAGACATTGTTTGTATTTCAGACCACCTGTTTCACCTGTAGGTATTTTAGAGATGGGAGGTGGATCAACACAAATATCGTTCATACCACATGATCCACTGTATGACGGTGAATTTCATCTTTACGTGGCGAAACGACGTTACGATCTTTACGTTCACAGTTATCTTAATTTTGGTCAGAATTATATGAAACATCGAGTTAATAATTGGTTATTACATCATTATAATAATAAACCCCATATATCTGATCCTTGTAGATTAGTAGGTGAGTTTCACTTTTATCATTGATTAACAAAAACAATGGAATAAAATGGAATGATGCATAATGTCTTACCAAGGCAGTTATTTCTGTCACTTTGAGACAAACATTTTGGTCATTTGAAAACGGACAGAGGGGTGGGTTTCCGGCTTCTTTTATTCTGGTTCTAACTGTTTTGGGTCCAATTATGTTGCAGTGTGTATACAAATGAAATGAAACGAAATGTGGTTTAACGTCCTACTTTTCTGCTGCTCCGGCTGCCTAATGAAGAGGGGGATATGCCATGCCATGCAGTGTGCTATGAAGGACATTTTACCCGAACTCTTATATCGAATTCCAACTGCTAAGGGTTTTCGTCCCATCCGAACGACTATGCAACTGTCTTTGTCGGGCCCTCCGTCCTGCACCACAGGCAAGGGGAAACCACACCGGAGTACCTTCTCAGCCCACACCGGGGCCAAAGCGCGATCTCCATGCTAGCAAGCCAGCGTCTTACTCACTTAGACATCGTTCTTTAATGTCCTTATCAGCAACATGTCTACCATTCGCCGAATTCCATCTGGCAAGGGTTCTTTTACCTGCACGCAACATATACACGGGTCTCGGTTTTTCGTCCCATCCAAATGACTAGATCATTTAAGCCCCAGCAAATCTGCAACAAATTCCTGTCTACCCCACTTATACCGTGAGTTCTGATTTCAGTATCTTATCTGTTCCTATATTTTTCAGGTGACGACACAAAGGTAAAACGTCACAATAAAACGATGATATTACATGGCAGTGGTAATATAACACAATGTCAACATATTATACAATCATTTATAGAGAAAGCTGAAGGTGACGAGTGTAGCCCTAAACCATGTGCCATTGGTCATGTATATCAACCACACGTCTCCAATATTACGTTCTATGCATTCGGAGCATTTAAATATGCACCGATTAGTCTGAACGCCTTGGATGATTCCAAGACGTTAAATATAACTCAGCTACAGGAAGCGGCGGAGTTACAATGTGCTAAGGTACTTTATTCACGTTTTACTTAGTGTCAATAGAGAATCACATGGGTTATGTTTCTATTTTCCCGTGTAGAATGCTGGGGGGGGGGGGGACTTCTTTGCCATGGCAGCGTGTTTTACGTCTATTATTCTTCAATTTCCCACTCAGATTAAAATACAGATCTTTATTTCGTTTCGTTTTTGTATACTTTCGAGCGCCTCTACTACATGAAGATCTGCCCAGTTGTAGTGGAAGGTTGCGTCAGAGGTCATACGAGCGGCTTTTGACCCTATGGCATCAGACATTTGATTAACCAATCAGCGTCGATGTTTCTAGTGGGTTACCCACAGTTCCGTGCACCTCAAGCCAAAAACTCGTAACAGACCGCATCATTGGCTAATCTCTCACATCATCCAGAACGCGGGTTATATAACAACTCTTCCTGAAAAGTAAAACAAAATTTTGAACTATATAAAACGAAACGAAGTAGGATCTGTGTTTTAACCAGATTGTCGATTCCCTGTCTTCTTCTTCTGTTAGTCTTTAACATCCGCTTCCACCGATGTTGATATCGCAAACAAATTGTCTTATTTTATTATGCTTAGCGAAGGGGTCTTTCCTGTGGGGGAAAACCCGATCGATTACCCCACGAGGTTGAGAATGCGCCCCCATCTCCAAACCACATACGCTCACACCATGCAGGGATCAAAACCCCGACCTCGAGTCAGAGGTGATCGACCAGCTAGAGCTCGGAGCACGACACTCTGGACTACTAGGTTCATCCCAACCCCCATTTCCTACCGTCACGGTTACTTTTACGTACGCTCTAGTGCCAGTGCCCTACTTCTTGGCCGCTGTGTCCCCTGACGTCCCAAACAAACCATCGCCGATAAGAGAGAGAGAGAAATGGGGTTTAACGTCCACTCGACACAAACTAGGTCATTTCAGGACCAACATATGGTTTAATTTTATTTACATAATTCGCCTGCGCGTAGGGGTCTTTAGCAGTGGGAGGAAACCGGCGGACCCAGAGAAAACCCACGAGGTTTGACAGGCGACCCTACTCCTTGTCACGTACAACCGGGGATTCGAAACTACGCCAGTTGACTCAATGACAGACTTTATGATACAGCGCGCACGTGCTAACCATTCAGCCCCCCCCCCACACACACACCATCGCCGATAAAATGTCGGTGAAGCGAAATCGTTGATCAGTCAGGGAGATTGTCGGCGAGTAGGCCTAGTGTTGGGGACAAATAATCCTTGTTGGTCTACTCTGACTTTAAATGTATGTTATCTATTTACAGAATATATCTGAGAAGGCCTTGATAATATGTATATTATCTATATGTATAGAATATCTGAGAAGGCTTTATATATGTATATTATTTATTTACAGGCTTTGATATAATATGTATAAATTTCTGTTTACAGAATATATCTGAGAAGGCCTTGATATATATACATTATCTATTTATAGAATATATCTGAGATATCTGAGGAGGAGAAACGCTATGCTTCAGAATATTGTTTAATGGGAGTCTATCTTTCACTTCTTCTCACAAAAGCTTATGGTTTTAATGAAACAACGTCTAAGATAATTGTCTCTGATAGAATTCACGGAATGAAAACAGGTACGTCCGCCTCTGCTGTTTAGCCGCATGAACAAACACTCTTGTGGCTGCGGATATTTTTTAACCCGTTTCGAATTTTTATATTATATTTTATATTGCATTATCGATTGGTAATGAGTATGCTTCGGGGATACTCGATTGAAGGATCTGGAATTGAAGTCTCTCAACGCCTTGAAAAGTGACAATCGGGCAAAAAGGGGTTTTCTTGAACAGGAGAAAACGACAATTGGGAATGGGGAGGAAGTTGCCCCGGCCCGCTAACCGTGTACTTCCGGTTCCAGCCTAGGAGGGCCCGTAAGCAGCTTCGCCCCTGCCTTCTGTCAATAAGGTACCGTTATGTTGACGACAGACGAATCTACGCGGCAGTAGCCTAATCAATGAAATGAAATGAAATGAAATGAAATGAAATTGGGTTTAACGCTCCACTGTTATGCTCCTGGCTGGGCTAATGAAGACGGGGATACGTCATACAGTGTGCTATGAGGAAAATTTTACCCGGGCAACGGCACTATGGTCTACTCTTACCCATATCAAAGACAAGCGTTTTAATTTCACAAATAAAGATTATGTTTGATGTATTTCAGATTGGACATTGGGCGTAATGCTCCATGAGATTCTACAGAAACAAGCGATGGCCACTTCTAAACCTGTGGTCGAAATACATTGTCCTAATTTGGGAAAAAAAGTCCATAGTTCCGCGTCTACCAATGCAAAATTGTCGTGGTTGAACCTAAGTTCCATCATGATTCTTGTTACTGTGAATATGTGGTTGTTGGGCATACTAGAAGATTCCAGTGGATGCCGGTTAGTAAGCTTCACGTGACGTGACAGAAGTTGGTTTAATTGATATTATGTGGGAATCTGGCGGCTGAAGTAAGATTATGTGAATAAAGAACGCTTCTTTTGATTTTGCAGCTATTTATAGACTACGTTTACAGACTACGTTTACATAAAACGATCGTCATAAAATTACTTCGCGCAAGCTGGTCAACGATCACGCGTAGTTATTATTCTTTTCAGTCGTGAAGTTTAGACTATGGAGTGATAGAGGGTCCATTATAGCTCGATTCAAGAAACTTTTTTCTGTGGATTGCCTACATTTCTTAATATTATGGGGACAGATAGATGCCTGTGTTCGCGACGGATTGCTGACACTACTGCAGAACATTTGTGAACTTACTGATATTTCGTTCCGCCTGAATCCGACAATTTAAAAACACGAAAATTTAAGAAATATGAATAGAAAGTGATGCAAAGCCATTGGACAAATATATAAATATCTCAGATTATATTCACAAAAATATATCCAAGTAACTTGGAGGCAGGCCCGGCATTCGGGCCAGCGGGGCAGAAATTGGTAACATTTTTGATGGACCATAATATCTGTTTTAGTAAAATGATTTATTAAAAATGACTAGAAAAGGCTACATGTACTTTCTTTTAATGAAACCTAAACTTTCTTGCGTTTATGAAGGCAGTTTTGATTGACATTGAAAAAGTAGATTATCCTAGCGCGGGGACCAAATGGGAGCAGTTGTTCCAATTGGCTTTAACCGGTCGCAGAGTTGTCACTGACAAATCCTTGCCCTGTGCCCTGAAACTAAAGCTTTACCCTGTGCCCTAAAAGCAAGCCCTTGCAGTCCCTGACATCAATCCGCCGGTTAATCATCTTGTATTCTTTTTGCACTCAGATTAACTAACTTCTATCCAACAGTCGGTTGATTTGTAAAATCGATGTCAATTTATAACTTCACACATGTAGTGACGGATTTCCATTGATGGTTGTTGTTGTTATGTCTCGTGCTTAATGGAACAGTGGTTGTATTACTTTTTGTGGTGTTTTTGTCATTTTGTTAAACAGGTATGAGTTCATGTTGTCACTCTCGTTACGATTTTATTCAATAAAATTAAAACATTATCCCCAATAAGTTGACTATATTGATTATGATGTAGATTTCGGATGGGACGAAAAACCGAAGTCCTGTGTACATATTGGCGTGCACGTAAAAGATCCCTTGGCAGTTTGAATTCGATATAAGAGTAGGCCGTAGCGCCGCTGCCCGGGCAAAATTTCCCTCATAGCACACTGTATGGCGTATGCCCGTCTTCATTAGCCCAGTTTAGGCGCAGCACAGTAGGACGTTAAACCACATTTCATTTATATACGGTCAGGTGGGTTCGTTTTGCCCAATTGTCTAAACGGTCAAATGCCCAAAATATGACATTTTGATCAAGATTGAGGCTTCTTTAAAACTAAGAAATATGCTTCCTGATTTACTGGTACGAAGTAAAATTAATATATCTACGTATTTAAGATTATATTACTGTCATTATCCTATTGTACAACTTTTGGCAAAACGAACCCACCGGTTTATCTATGTTCTGGTGCACCTCTATGTTCGTTCCGTTTTCACTTTATGCTACGTTCGTGAGGACTGTGTTGTGTACCTTTTGTGCAGTGGTGGGTTTATCCGTCATGATCTGGTCGGAATTATTCCGTTGAAGGTAAGCCTCCATTACTATTGCAAGTCGACGCTAACGATAATTTGCGTCATTTACATCTTTGAATCTTATTCTCAATCTCGATCCCAGAGATCGGCAGCATTTCATTGGTCATTGTAACAAATCCTGCCAATCAGTAGCAACGGGGGGCGGAGCTAAACAACCGAATTCACGCTGATTAATGGCCAGTGGGTTTTACCAGAGATAACGAAGTTTCTCTGGAATGAAGATTGTCTTATTCTATCAAGTAAAAGACGCATTTTCCTTTTCGAATTTTTTTAATACGTGAAAGCGATGTCACCTGATCATTTTGGGTGTGGCGGTTGGCTTACTTGTCTTCAAAGTTAAATTGTCGGGGGTTTCTTTACGTACTATAAACTTACATGGTAGTCTCAGTTTTCGTCCCTCCCCTTTCTTGTCAGCCTCGCCGAAACAAGATATAGGGCAAATATCATATTTACGTTTAAAAGGATATATTCCAGTTTTCGAACTTTCCCTTTCTTGTTATCCTCGCCGAAACAAGATATAGGGCAAATATCATATTTACATTTAAAGGGGTATATTCCAGTTTTCATCCCATCCTAACGAAAACAAGCACACTATCTAAACTATCTCGACGGTGCTCTATTGACTTATGGTATGGCTGGTCACGACCACATGTTGAACTATACATTGTAGTACGAAAATCCGCGCAACCGAAGGTCGCCCTGATAACTTAAAGCCTGTTTCCCATGACGCGTTTTCGCCGGTTACATGGAAACGACCACATTACATTTGCATTATACCGACTTTTTCGCTGGCGAAAACGCATGGGAAACGGGCCTAAATCTTCTTGTCACCCCACAGAAACAATATAAAGGACAAATCTCCTAATTTAGCGTATATTAATATTTATTTACTGAAATTAATTTTGTTTTATAAATAGAATAATTAAATGGTTATTGTTGTTTTTTCTTGCATAGTCTGGGATGTGAGATACTGTGAAATAGTCATCCAAATTAAATATAATCAATGATTGATTGAGTACAATAAAATGATTCAAATGATTTTATTTCCCCAGACATTAAAGTGACAGTTTCTTCCAAATTTAAAACGAAAATTTGATCTGTTTAAATGAATAAAGCTGGAGAACCGGAATAAGCGTTTCATGACCGGAAGTTGATGAAGCTTGCTAGAAACCACGGGGATGTTCTAGACGTCTTCAAAAATTGTTCTGGCAATACCGGTATCTTAATATCAGATCATATATTCTCTACAAGAAACTGTCACTTTTATTTTAACGAAGTGAATTACTAAGCAATTGGTCATGATTTTAAGGAAATCCGTGATACCAAATTACAATCCTATATGATGGTGCCGTGTTTCCGGCAATTAAGAGTTTACGATATGAAAATTCCTCTCGAAATAAGTGACAAGTCATATTTTCACTTACAAACTCGAGTCTCAAAATATCATTATGGTTTGCAAATAGAAAATATGACAAGTAGAGAGATTCGAGCGGAAACTCTTAATTAAGGTAATTTAGACCGAATAATTAGGCAGCCACAACAATTTACACCATGACAGGCATCCCAAACCTACTCCTATTATAAATTACACAAAGCAAGCACATAAGTTGTCCATCACAGTGAATGAAGAGCTTGAAGTGAATCATTCACTAATGTATAAATATGAAAGTTTTATATATAATTTGTGACCACCATCATTTGACAAGGATTAAATACAGAACATAAAAAAACCAAAAGATAAAAACAGCAATCTTATAATATATAGCACAGGAATGTTCAGTACAACATACATTAACCCAAACAAAATACAGCACAAAGAAAAGCCGCATTCAACGTCCTGTGTAACTAAATTTCTCTACCATAGCACACTGGTTTCTTGTTTATTAACAATAACTGACAGTTCCTGTTCTGACATCACAAACGATGTGTCATTTTATTAATCATAAGATGAGCACAGTCAAAACTATTTATTCCTAGATTATTCAAGTTATCTATTCTGGTGACCTTTCACAGTCAGTACCCACAGAACCTTAAATGCGACCCCTAAAGCCAACATCTGATATAATAAAGATCCCTTCTATCAGATATCTTCTATGTACATGTCTATATATGGGCAAGATAAATAACCAGTATTCAATGAGGAAACACAATATTATAGAAACTTGTAAATCATAAAATAAGCTGTACAGTTAAGCAAATGAAATGGACCACCTACAATAATATATGAAGCAGCACCGAAGGAAGAAATATACGAATACAAGTTGGTTTAAATAACAATCAATCTGATTAAAATACAGATCTATATTTCGTTTCGTTTTTTATACTTTCGATGGCCTACACTACATGAAGATCTGACCGGTTGTTGCGATACGTCACGTCAGAGGTCATACGAGCAGCTATTGACCATATGACGTCTGACATTTGATTAACCAATCAGCATTGATGTTACTAGTGGATTACCCTCAGTTCCGTGCAAAACACGCCTAAAGCTCAACGTAACAGACTGTTTCATTGGCTAATATCTCACACTATTCAGAACACGTCAATGATAACTATTCCAGATCCTAGTGTAGTAAAAACAAGGAAAACGAAATTTTGAACTATAGAAAAGAAACGAAATAGGATCTGTGTTTTAATCAGATTGAATAAAAATAGATTTACCTAACTCAGATCAGTTATCAGACATTATGTGACTGGATTATCTAGGATCTTTGAAAACATATCCAGACAAATATATACCATACTCTCAAGAAATCTGGTTGCCATGAAAACTATGTCAATATATGCAAAATTATCAGAAAGCTTTACATTGTTGAATGGGATTAAGATCGCGGCCGTAGACATATTTGAACACTGGGGAAGGGGCCCATCTATTTGGTTTTATTGGACAATTTTAGTATTAGAGACACTTAAAAGGACACCCTCCCCTTTTCCCCACAGAGTCTAGGGTCCACAAAATTAACTAGATTTCTTTCATATCTATCTGGGAAAGCCCCATTACTTAGTAATCAAATGAAAACTAATCTTGGTATAATTCTTGAGTATAATCAGTCCTTAAAGAAAATAATGGTTCATATAAAAAGGAAATAATATATCTTCTTATTTATACAATTTATATACAATATAATTAATGAGCAATGATATACTTGTTATAATTACTATATTTTACATATCAAAGGAGATGGTTCACCTGTATCTATATTCAAACCATAGGCTTATAACAGGTAAATCTCAATTACTCTTTCTATTCTCCAACTTTTTGTTTCTAAAATCCTGGGGCCTGTTTCACAAAATTTTATCAAGATAAAATCCAAATTTTAGTAATTTGATTGGATAATATTAGATTGATTTTAGTGGTCAGCCAATCAAAACTGGAGTATCTACTAAAATATGGATTTTATCTTTAGTTAAGATTTCGAGAAAAAGGGCCCAGGTCCATAACAAGGGTCTGAGAATTTTATCCAGATAGCAGTGTATTTGGGTAGACCTTGGTTTTTTGCCTCATCTAAATGACTAGATAGCACTTTTGTTGTCAGTTTATCAAAAGCTACCCCTGACATCTGGGAGTCTGGCTTGAAAAATCTCTTGATTTTAGTTGAGAGTGCAGTGCCTTTGCTGCTAGACTGCACCCCCACCCCCAGTGGAAGATATGATCTGTTTAATGCCTCAATAAGAAGGCAAAGGATATGCATATCAGTATTCATTGATATATGGCATGTAAAATTTGCACTTCATGGTGCCCTAAAATGTCAAATAAAGTTGGATGCCATATTGAAAGGTCTATTGCCATTGGTGATATCAAGAGGTACTTTCTTTCAGAGAGAGATGGGGTTTAAGGTCCACTCGACACAAACTAGGTCATTTCCAGACTAACACATGGTTCAATATTATTTCAATAATTCGCTTGCGCGTAGGGGTCTTTAGCAGTGGGAGGAAACCGGAGGACCCGGAGAAAACCCACAAGGTTGGACAGGCGACCCTAATTCTTGTCACATACAACTGGGGAATTGAAACCACGCCAGTTGACTCAATGACAGACCTTATGATACAGCGCGCAAAAATTTAGAGAAAGGTTGACCATCATATGATGACATGTCGAGTTTATATATAAAATAAAACCTTTCCAGCACATTGTAATAATAATAAAATCAAAGTATATAATTTTTAACCAACAAAAATAACATGTATGATATATATATATATAACCTACATATACATTTACTAGTAAACCATAATATACTATAAATATTATTACTACACAATTACTAGTAAATAATTTACATGATTGTAAGCACAGGGCCATAAACTCTTCAATGCTCAATTCAAATTTTACACACATTTCAGTAACTCAAAAAAATATATTGATATTTCAGTTTTCAGACACAATGATTCCCAAATTTTACTAGCACGGTTAGGGACATACATTATATTATAATCATTGTTCTGTAGAGTCTGAAATCAATATTGAAATATGTGTTGGCCACCCAATAAAGAGTTTATGACATCCAGACTGGCTAATGATCGTCAAATGATAGATGTAACCTTTTCTTCAAAATATCTGGGGAGTCTTATTCAAGAAAACTAAAACTTTAATATTTTAAGTATCCAGCCTTTTCATTGACCGAGAGGCAAATTCTGTGCCATGGTTTTAGTGCTCAGCCAATGAGCTGGGCCCTGATTCACGAAATTTTAACTGAAGATAAAATCCAAATTTTAGTAGATACCTCAATTTTGATTGGCTAAGCACTAAAATCAATCTAATATTATCCAATCAAATTACTAAAATTTGGATTTTATCTCAGTTAAGTTTATGTGAATAAGGGCCCTGGTCTGTTTCTTAAAATTGATTTTAGAATAAGTATATGTGAATAAGACCCCTGTATATGCTTAATGTTCATGTTCAACATTATTAAATTTAAAGTATTGCTATTCAGATTTGTGCGCAATCATTTTTTTTTTTTATAGTACAAAAAAAAGTCCAAAAATTTGACAAAATTATTTATTTAACATAGTTACATAATCACAATTGAGCTGCACTATAATTATAATCCTTACATCTGATCACACCTCTTGGTAAATTCTGGAAAGTACGAGGGGTTATCTCCCACTAATATTCAGGACTGGATAATCCTTGCTTAATGAGTCCCACTCTAGAGCAAATCATTAAAAACTCTATAAGGTTTCAATGAATTTGATGAAATGTTTATTTTCTTTACGTTAGGGTATGCTAGAAATAAGTTAGATAAGGATCATCTATTGAAGGAAAATGGCGGCCATGTGTAGTTATTGGTCTGATATCTATAAGTTAATTCCTTTATAATCCTGTAATCATGTCATGTAGGTGAGCTTTATAGTTTTAAAATATTGTTTAAAGTGACATATATATTACACCAGCTGATGACCCGGCGCTTAGCATAACTCTGAATCCGGAAGCGGTAGTCCACTGCCACCAGGCCTATGTTACTCCCCCATCCGAGCTACCCCTATACCCCAAATTTCAGCCTCAGGACAGCCCTAGTGTAGCCGCCAACCCTCAACTGACAGACAGACAAACGACAGTCACAATTATTAGTATAGAAGATACAAGGGCTTCACTGTAACTCTGTTCTAATCGTAAATACAGGAGGACCGCACCACAAGTAAACAAGACATACAATATACACAGACGTTTCAAACAATAAACAAATAACATATCAAATCAAGTGAATGGATCCGGAGGCCAACTTGACAAAATTGTTATAAAGAAATAGCAAACTTGGATACAGTGAACATCCTACATCATGTAAATGAAAATGAAAACATATACAAAAATTCAAAATATAATCAGGTTAAAGCATTACATGATAAATGGTTCTTGTTCCAATGTGAAAAATACAAAAATATACGATACAATAAGTTATAAATGATTCCTTTGTTCCCTTTATACAAATCATATGTACACCTGCTCACTGGCCAGACTGTCCATAAATGGTCGTACGAGAGCACTGGTTGCGAAGTTGAAAACAAGTCCAAATGTAATAGATATAGGTAAAGCTGGCAATGCTTTCTTAAATATTGCTAATAACAACAGCGTAAAACATAAACCCTGAAAATAGAACAAATAACATCATGTAAAATAGAACAACATCATGTAAAATAGAACAATATCATGTAAAATAGAACAATATCATGTAAAATTGAACAATATCTTTTAAAATAGAACAAATTTAATATTTAAAATAAACCAATTAACATCATGTAAAAAAGAAAATTAATATCATGTAAAATAGAACAAATAGTATCATGTATTGTAAAATAGAACAAATTCAATGTCATGTAAAATAGAAAATTAATATCATGTAAAATAGAAAATTAATATCATGTAAAATAGAACAAATTTGATATGTAAAATAACAAATTTAATATCATGTAAATAGAACAAATTTAATATGTAAAAAAGAACAGAGAGAGAGAGAAATGGGGTTTAACTTCCACGACACAGACTAGGTCCATTCGGAACTAACATATGGTTTTAATTTTATTTCAATAATTCGCTTGCGCGTAGGGGTCTTTAGCAGTGAGAGGAAACCAGAGAACCTGGAGAAAACCCATGAGGTTGGACAGGCAACCCTACTCCTTGTCACGTACAACTGGGGATTCGGAACCACGCCAGTTGACTAAATGACAGGCCTCGTGATACAGCACGCACATGCTAACCATTCGGCCATCTAACCCCCCTAAAAAAAGAACAAATTTAATATCATGTAAAATAGAACAAATAACAAATTTAATATCATGTAAAATAGAACAAATTTAATATCACGGAAAATAGAACAAATAACAAATCTAATATGTAAAATCGAACAAATATGTAAAATACCTGATTATCTCCCCAGTGTTGCCAGGCATCATATTTATGCCCACCAGCAACAATCTGAAGGATGACATTCGAGTTTTCAGAGTCAATCTGAACAACCCAAGTAAGTTTGAAAAATAAATCTGACCTGTAGAGGTTTTACAATGTTTGAGCGACATAGGCAATAACTCATTGACAAATGGTTGCACAACTCTTAATATCTATATGGTTCCTCCTTAAGACAAGGCAGAGAAATCCCAGGAAGTTTGACCACAATAAGTCACAAAAAGTCTGATCTATTGAGTGTTAACAAGAATTGTGTTTGAACGAACCAACAGACTGATGGATAGACAATACACTACTGTATGACATATAAAATATAGATGAAATATCGTGTTAACAGAGTGTTAATAAGTGTTAACAAGAATTGCGTTTGAAGGAACCGACAGACTGATGGATGGACTGACAATAATAATACATTACTACATAACATATAAAATATAGATGAAATATCGGTCAAATAGGTTGAATTGATCTATTTAGATGTTAAATGTACTTACTATAAGAATAGCAACAAAACAAGCAAGTGTTGTATTCCAATCACCATTAGATGACGCTTTACCCACTAATACACCATAAAATATAAAATCACCTAATCCTAATTTTACTCCACCTGTAAATAACATCACAGAATAAACAGAAAATATCTAGTTTCAGACCACAAATAGGTGTCTTAAGATTTGGCAACGACAGCCACGCAAAGCAGAGACATATGCCATAGGGAGAGAAATGGTGTTTAATGTCCACTTGACATAAACAAGGTCATTTCGGGACTAACATATGGTTCAATTTTATTTCAACAATTCGCTTGCGCGTAGGGGTCTTTAGCAGTGGGAGGAAACTGGAGTACCCGGAGAAAACCACGAGGTGGGACAGGCAACCCTACTCCTTGTCGCGTACAAATAGGGAATCGAAACCACGCTACTTGACTCAATGACAGATTATGTGATTTCATGCGCATGTGTTAAAACACTAGACGACCCAACCCCCCTATAAAGCCATAGACAGCAGTACTGGGACTGGGGTAATGGTAATGGAATGTTGACTATCACTAACAGGACTAATAAAGATGGGCAAACGCTACGCCGTGTGCTAGGGGGATATTTTGACCAGGCAGCAGCAACAGCCTTATCTTATTCCAACTGTCAAGGGTTCTTTAACATCAACACGGGGGGACCTGAGTTTTTCATCCTATCTGAATGACTATGTCCTGCACCACTGACAAGTGGGAAACCCGATGTAAAATTATGAGGAACTATCTCAGTCAACATCCAGGATTGAACATGGAACCACTGGTCACCACCCCTTGGTTAGTGAGCCTGCATTAGAGCCACCATTGCTCCCAACTATTAGATCTACCATCAAGAAATTCTTTAAAGATAGGTTGCCAGGCAACGAAATATACGCCCACAGCAGCTTTATCATCCGGGCAGTCAACAAGAGTTTTCGCATATTTTTACTTTTTATTTCAGTAATGAAACATTTATAATACATTAAAATCTGATTAAGAGTAACAACTCATTAAGTAATTATCAGAAAACCATTAGAATTTGTTTGGTTTTTATAAAGTTCAGCCCCATGCTAACGTTTAGTATACGAAACTTTTAACATCATGGATTTAGCTGTTCAAGTCATAAAGATTCATTGAAAATCAATATACTTGTTCGTCTCAAGACCTTAAACTCTGTGTATCAATCTGAAGTCAATCGGATGATAACTTTAGCCTCTAGAGCGTCACAAGATTTTCAAAGTGATCAAGGGCCATAACTTTGGCAGTAATTATCGAAAATCGCTGAAAATCAATAGGCTTCTTGGTCTCATGACCTTAAACACTGTGTATAAATTTAAAGTCAATCTGATATTAACTTTAGCCTATAGAGCGTCCACAATTGCTTGTGGACACCGGACCGAAGGACGGACCGACAACAATATACAACCACATTTCAATGTGGGCGTATAATTAAAAATTAACTTACGTTCTTCATCATCTTGTGCAGGATTCTGTGAACCATTTTGTTGATTTTGTCGTTGCTCTGCGTTAGTTGGTCTATCAGGATCACTTACAGTCGTAAAATTATTTTGATTTCCGAGTGCATGTACAGCACTTCTAGCTCGAGTCGATTCGGTACTTGATGTCATAGCACTTCGGCTAGTTGTAACATGGTCTGGAAATCCCCCTTCCTGATCATCTTCATCATTTCCCCCCGCACCCTCACTAGTACCTGTTTCTTCTGTTACGTTACTACTTTCACTTTTCTTTCTGTTTTTCTTGCTGTGGTCTTCATCCGCCATTCCTATAGAACTCCACATCATGGTAGCTGAAAATTATAACCAAATTTTATTAATGAAACAAGTTCAGATATTAAACTTTCAAATGATTTTTGTAACTACAATATTGTGAAAGCTGAATATCTTTTTACAAAGATATAATGAATTGAAAATTTTGCCAAATTCAGCATCCTCTGCAGACAATGGCACGATAAGTGATGGACAAAATATACCCTTCAAAAAAAGTAGGGGATATTCAGAAACAATAAAAAAACTGCGGAAATGCACTGCTGTTTTTATTAGAGGTAAACAGTGTATGTTAATAACGGGCCACTTTCCTACACATAAACACAAACAGTTCATATGGGCCGCTTATCTGACGGCCCCATTTCACCCATAAAGAGAAACACCGTCAAAAGTGAAAATGGACGTTTTTGATTTTTGTCTTAATAATGAGTAATTGCTCCACCAATCCTCAGACATTCAGCAACTCGTCGTGGCATGCTCCTAATCAACCGTCCAATCATGATTTGGGGCAATCTGACCCACTCCTCCTGCAGTGCCACAGCCAATTCTTGCAGTGCTGTTAGTTGACGTTGATGAACACGCCTCCCGATCAAATTAAACGTAACACACTAAAGCAAAGATACGCTAAACAGTAAATCTTATGCAAGAACTGATAGGAAAGCAAAAATGGATAGATAAACCAGCAGGAGGCAGTTTTCATCAACCCTTCCTTGAAGTGTCAAATTTGACAATGAACCCCTCCCACGTGTATGGCGCTATTGCGTGTCGCACGTGCAGCTCAGTGGTTGTGTTGGGGCGATAAGTTCTTCATCTGTGAACATACTCTCAAAGCATGTCAAATGTCCATGACTATTTATCATATCGCAACCTGCATTGGTATTTGCATTTCAATATCTCCTACTTTTTTTTAAGAGTATATTTTGATCCAAAATCCAGCTGGGATATTATCTACTGTTGTTGTTTTTGTTTTGTTTTATATATTAAATGTAAATAATCAATTTTAACATGGATTAGCCATGAAAAATTCAATATCATCAAACAAAAGCAAGTTCAAGATTGGTAACTTTAAGCAATAATACTTACAGGAATAGATAAGAGCTGGAAAGATTGGTTCATTTCGTTCCTGAGCTGTTTCTACAAGCACCCTTAATGGACCTTTAGGACATAAGACAGCTACCAGATCTGTAAATAACAAAATATAACTTATTAAATTATATTATTTTCTTTAACACCAGCATTCACATATATAAACTACTTATATTATTACCTATACAATACCAATATGTCAGGTATGATGATTTTCTTAATTATGGATGGAAATCAACTTCTAGCTCATGGGCGATTCATCAGTTAGTTACACAACAATCCTGTGCTTTCAAGCTGCTGTCAAGAATAGCTAAATGAGGTCACGAACGGCCGAATCCTGTCATGAACAGCTGAATCCCGTCATGAATGACCTGTCTTGAATAGCTGAATCAGGTCATGAATGGCCGAATCCTGTCATGAATAGCTGAATCCGGTCATAAACAGCCGAATCCTGTCATGAATAGCTGAATCCAGTCATGAACGGCCGAACCCTGTCATGAACAGCTGAATCCGGTCATGAACAGCTGAATCCGGTCATGAACGGCCGAGTTCTGTCATGAATAGCTGAATTCGCTCATGAACGGCTGAATCCGGTGACAAATGAACCGTCGTTAAGAAGGGAAGAGAAGAAATAGACAAAAAGAACATACGTACCCCAAACGACCATTACACCAAGAACAACCCATGTTGTCCAATCAGGTAAATATTTGATAAATATTAAGGCCATTAGAGCACTGATCATTATAAGGTAAGCCTGTTGTAATATTAGAGGTCCCTTCCAGTGTATACACACCATACCAACTACACCAAAATTCCACATTAATATAATAACTGTTACATAATCCATAGGTACATTATATGCTCTTAATACTTCACTGAAAATAGAGACAAACCAATATGGTTAAGTTTTATAGTCATGTATGTAATGAATGCATGGGAGGAGAAATTTGCCTCGGTGGCGGCATTTCCTTCTATATGCTCTTAATACTTTACAGAAATTAGCTAGAAACCAATGGGATATATTTTGCAATTCATGTTTGCTATGTGTACAATGCAAGGGAAAAGAATTTTGTCTGGATGGTGGCACTTCCTCCTATACTTCACAGAATATAGACATACAACAATGTGGTGCGATGCAAGGCAGATGTATTTTGAGAGGTCTGAGATCAAACTGCCAGGAATTCTATTATTTTTAAGAAACAGATGTGTGCATGATTAAACAAAGGTTTTTGCAACAGATGACGATTTTACAGCGTTTACCCCAATTCTTTTCAGAAGTCCAACAGCCACCAGTTCTTTTATGTGCCACCAATGTGTACTGAGTTTTCATCCCATATGAATGAGAGAGAGAAAGAGAAATGGGGTTTAACGTCCACTCGACACAAACTACGTCATTTCCGGAGTAACATATGGTTCAATTTTATTTCCATAATTCGATTGCGCGTAGGGGTCTTTAACAGTGGGAGGAAACCGGAGGACCCTGAGAAAACCCACAAGGTTGGACAGGCGACCCTACTCCTTATCACATACAACCGGGGAATCGAAACCATGCCAGTTGACTTTATGATACAGCGCCGGTACTAACCATTTAGCCCCCCTCCCCCATAATATGAATGACTATACACATTATTATTAAATGTGTGGAAAAGCGTTAACTAGGTATAACTTAATAAGTCTATGATGGATTTTCTCGTCCCCACCAGAATTCAGACACAGGGGATTCCAATCAAAAGTCTATTTACCAATAGGTTCGACCACAGTGGACCGGAATATATAATAATAAATTGACTTACCCTAAGTATATATAAGAGAATAAAAATAGTAACATTAAAGATGAAACAATCAACCAACCATGAATTACCTACAATATAGAATTTTAAAGGAGTTAATTCCTTTGAACGAGATCAAGAGAAAGTATTGGGTTAAGGGGTTAACATATTTCAGGTAAAAAGATAAAAGTACTAATATTCATCTATAATTCTTTAGTGGACAAAATGATAAAGCAATGTTAGCTTATAACATCTGTTTTAATAAAGTAAAAGTAGCAATATACATTTATCTTATAACATATGAATTCATAAAGTAAAAGTAGCGCAAGTTACCTTATAACATCTGAATTTATAAAGTAAAAGTAGCACTATGGTAAGAACACAAATTACTCCAAGTAGAATAAATGCATTAGCAAATGATTGCCAGAGTTTGGTTCCTGTATTATCTGTTTGGTCATGGAATGGTGTATAGATTCTGTATAGAAAAACAAAATAAATATTTAATTAAAAAGAATATACAACAGGAAAAATATGGCAGGAAAAAATCTCAGAGAAAGTCTAGGATTCCATGTTTATATAGTGTGCAATGCACAAAGGGCAAACATGATGTAAATCAACCAACCAGGATAATGATAGAGAGAGAAATGGGGTTTCACATCCACTCGACACAAACTAGATCATTTTGGGACTAACACATGGTTCAATTTTTTTCTATAATTCGTTGGCGCGTAGGGGTCTTTAGCAGAGGAGCGAAACTGGAGGACCCAGAGAAAACCCACGAAGTTAGACAGGCGACCCCACTCCTTGTCACGTACAACAGGATAATGAAGACGGGTATATGCCATGCAGTGCAAGTGTGCTATGAGGCAAATTTTGCCTGGACAGTCATAGCATTTCAACTGTCAAAGCTTCTTTTACATGCATGCCAATGAGTACACTGGATTTTTTAGACTGATTTCCCTTTCTCAGTGTTGCAAGTTGGCGTAACTCACGAGGAAAAGTGTCTATTCATCCAGATTGTCCGAAAAACCGAGGTCCTGTGTAGGCTGTGTATATCTGCCATAAATCCAGATGATTTAAAAACAGAGAGAAATCTAATGATATTATAACTTACAGGTAGCTATCAGGTTTAGCTGAATAAAATGTAACTGAGCTGATAGTAGCAACAACTACGGCCATACATAATGTTACAGGTACAAATAACATAATCACATTATTAGCACCATACATAAATGTTTCTTCTTCCTCCTCATCAACTCCACTATTCTGGGGTGAAGGTCGACTTGAGTTTTCATTGGTGTTATCAGTTTGACGTCTGTATCGTCCATTTTCCTTTGAAAAAAAAAAAAGTTTTAGTTTTACAGTTTGATTGAATTTGACTGAAGTTTAGTGTTGACATATTTTATTTGAAGTTTGTCTAGTTTGTGCTGTATTTGTGCACGTCTGTATTTGTGCAGTAATCTGTACAACGTTGATTGCTGGAAGCCATGTTTGAAAATAGGGTGGGGGAAAAAATACAATTTTACTGTTTGTAAATTGACACAAGATTTCTGAGCAATTTCCGTCAATTTTGAAAACATTCTCTACCAACAGGCGTATATGACTAGCTTGTGAATGAATATCATAATATTAAAGGGATTATTTTGGCAGATTGTCCTCCAATACATATAATACACCATAAAGGATAATTGCACAAGAAACCAAGCACAGTACAATTAGCTACACATTCTCAGATTATAATGAAATCCTGTTGTGTATATGTACACAGAAAAAAACATGTTTTTTTCCTGATTAATACTAACAAAAAATGCACAAAATACAATTTTAGAGATTTTTGTATGAGCTATTGTCAGAAAAATCCTATTAACAAGTCTGATTTAAATATGAAGGAAAAGAAAAGATAATCAAAATTTTTCCCTTTATCCTATTATACATGTGTCATAAAGTTAAAAAATTTCTGGCAGCCATTCCCCAGCTACTTGTACTTACTGTTCTGTTATCTAGCTGACGAGATTCAGAAAGAGGTGCAGAATTTCCTACGGCTGAAGAGTTATTGAATATTCCACTAGCCTCTGGATTCGCTGGCCGTGCTGAGCTTGAGCTTGACATTAGTCCAGTTCTTTCAGTGGGTGTACCACTACCACCTGAACTGCTGCTCTCGTTATTACCACTCATACAGTCGTTTTATACCGGTCGTAAATATTCTCATGTCCTGCAAAACCTACTTGAAGAAAAATGTTAACAAACTTGATATCATACTTGATGTCAATGTGATATGACTATTTTATAGTTTTATGATGATTTAACTAGAGAAACAACTGCTAAAAGCTAGTTCGACAGGTGGAAGATATCCGCATGAAGTCTGCTTTCTTGACAATCTAAAGATACTGGGTGGATCAGAAAAAGTGTAGAACATATAATGAAATAAACAGTATACATGTAAGTGGTGTTTAATCATATGTTTTATTCTCAATTGACCTTCATCAGATACACATGAAGATTTATTCAAATCTAAATGGGATATAGGACACATGTTTATGGACCATAGAGCAGAGAGAGATAGAGAGATAGAGAGAGTTTAACATCCACTCAACACAAACTAGGTCATTTCGGGACAAATATATGGTTCAATTTTATTTTAATAATCTGTTTGCCCATAGGGATCTTTAGCAGTGGAAGGAAACCAGAGGACCTGGAGAAAATCCACGATGTTGGACAGGTGACTCCACTCCTTGTCACCATGTCACATACAAGCGGGGAATCAAAACCATACCAATTGACTCAATGACAGACCCTAAACCTAACCCAACCCATATATTGAGGTAGTTACTCGTCCCTAAGATAGATGATTCTAAAGGTTTTTAACACAAAATTAAGCAGTCTTGTTCTCCAAAATATAATCGAGATTGGCCCTTTTAACTGCTACCACAGTTCTATGAACCGCTGCATCAATAACTACCATGGTCCTAGGAGTATGAAATGAAATGGAGTTTAACGTCCTACTTTTCTGCTCCTAACCTGGGCTAATGAAGACGGGCATACGCCATACAGTGTGCTATGAGGGATATTTTGCCCGGACAGCGGCACTACGGCCTACTCTTATATCGAATTCCAACTGCCAAGGGATCTTTTACGTGCACGTCAATGTGTACACGGGACCTCGCTGTTTCGTCCCATCCGAACGACTAGACAGCTTTCCTTGTCAGCCCCTCTGTCCTGCATCACTGACAAGGGAGCTAGGAGTATGAACCTCATGTATTTATTAATAGGCCTACCATAATATAAGTCCATGAGGCTACAATATACTTGCTTCCTCAATATTGAGAGTAATAAATTACTACAACTACTGTGTGAACCGTGGTAAATAATAAACGGATTTCTTCGATTATGAACAAACTACTATACTTTGGTTATTATAAACTTAACCGTGTGTTTGAAATTACCTCCGGTTATATAAAATCCATTGTACAACTATATGTCCTTGCGAATAAAAAAGTTCTCTCTTGTAAAATTGAACTCATCACAAACTTTGATACCGAGAAATAACCAAAATGGAAGCTAATTACGTCACTTATTGGGATATATCATTTCGTATAGGGGGTCAAAGCAAGGCTTGTCTGTCGTAACGGTTGTGTATGAATAAGCTATTCCTCTCGGAACCCAGTAATGAGTTTGGGCGTTTAAAAACATATATACGCCCGTGGTCCGGTATTTTGTTTCCCTCTTGTATTATAATTATTTGGTTAGAGAGTTTGGTGGGATTATTTCGTTTAAATTATATTTGTTTTACTGACCTTGAATTAATTTCACCCTTGAATATTTTTATACGCCCACATTTTCATGTGGACTTATTATGCCGTCGCCCCTGTCCGTCCGGACGTCCGTCCACAATTGTTTGTGGACTTTCTATAGGTCACAATTCTTATCCGATTTTGACGAAACTTGAAATATAGGTTTATCCCCAAAAGATCTCGGCTGCTTTCGATATTGGCATGTATCGGATCGAAACTTCATGGATTATGGCCCCTGATTTTACGAAAAATCGCGTTTTTAGCTTGTGGACCCTATAGAGGTCACAATTTTTATCCGATTTTGTTGAATCTTGAAATGTAAGTTTATAACCCAAAGATCTCGGTTCCTTTCGATATTCGCGCATATCGGACCGTAACTTCCTGAATTATGGACCCTGATTGTACGAAAAATCGCGTTTTTAGCTTGTGGACCCTATAGAGGTCATAATTTTTATCCGATTTAAAAAAAAAACGTATTATTATATCACCGTTATACCCTAAGTAAGTCTGAGTTCGAATTTTGTGAACATCGGCCCAAAACTGACGGATAAAATGGCCGCCCTTCGTTCTCAAATAGCGTAAAAATATGGTATATCAAGGCTGTGGACCCTATAGAGGTCACAAATTTAATCCGATTTTGTTGAAACTTGAAATGTAAGTTTATAACACAAGGATCTCGGTTCCTTTTGATATTTGCGCATATCGAATTGTAATTTACTGAATTATTTCCCTTGATTGTAGGAAACATCAATTTCTTTTTAGCTTGTTCTCTATCCATCTCTCGAAAATGTGGGCGTATCCTGCCTGGCAGCCGCTGGTTAATATTTCCTGATGAACTTAAGCAGTCCTGTCAATTAACCTAAGCAATCTGTTGTAGCCGAGGTAAATGCCGATGTATTTTACATTTGCCTAGACAACATTAATAGCCGAGGCCATTGAATCATTGAATAGGTATAGGCCTATAACGTTATTTTTTTTTTTTATATAAATACCAAATATTATTACCAACAATTAATCATACCGTACACCGGATTAAGTTATCGGCAGATAGTTCAGTTTCTTTCTATTTCGCTCTGAATATTATTTCCTGTGTGCAATAAACTGTTTAGAAAAATTTATAATCGTACGTGATCAGTAACACAATTATTTTGTAAATTCCCGGTTTTGTTTTGAAATTCACAAGGCAATGTATCCAATATACAATTATATATACAGGGGTGAAAAACAATATTATATTTACGAGTATTTGTATAATTGGTGATATATTCATTGTGAATAAAATTTAGTAGACTGACAATCAATTGTTTCCAAATCAATGTCTTTGTCTCAGTTGATAAACTCGAAACGGTCGTGCGCTGTTGTTATTACAACTCACGTGATTCAACCTTTACCCCCCTTCAACATATTATGATGGTTTAGCTCATGACGTGACATGTGTAATGTTGTGATGGACACTGTCGAAAATACAAGCAAAAACATTGATTTTTCAAGAGAGAACTTTTGTTTTGGTTTGGATATTTAATTGTGCAATGGATTTTATTCAACCGGAGGTGATTTCAAACACAGGCAAGTTTTTAATAACAATTATTCAGTAGTTTGTTCACAATCGAAGAAATCCGTTTATAATTTACCTTGGTTCAGACAGTAGTTATTATTATGTCAGTAGACATGTTTTATATTTAGAACAGGAATAACACAACAAGGAAATAATTTCTAGAAATATTACACTAGTCCTCTTCATTAAGTGCCTTCCAACTTTAATTGAAATCTTAATCTTTTCTTGGATAGGCTACTACTCTTCTTTGCAGAGAACTATCTAAAAATACAAGTAAATTATGACTAATTCCTTATTTTGGATTACCCTCAGGATTTGAGAGTACCGCAACTCCTTCATCCAACAAGAATTATATAATGACAAGTAGATCTAATATGAGACGCTAAAAAAAAAAAGTGAAACCCAGTGAGCTGTGGCGCCGTCGGAAGCATTCACTTGTGAAGAAAGAAAGAAATTTATATCTATGGTTTTTAGTCCATCTATGGAAACGCCGACAACCATTCCCTTGCTCTACATATAAAAAAAATATCTTACTAAGTGGTTTTAAATTGGTTTTCACGGATTAAAACATCCACATGATCGTTGTTTTCTTTTTTTTTAAGGAGTAAATCCGGAAGTAAATTACCCCCCTTGAATGACTAAACTTTAGTCACGTGTTTAAAGTGCCGGTGCGTTCACTAGCTGGGTTATTTATTTATTTTTTGTGGTCGCGGATTCTAGTAAACTTGGGTTTGTGACAAGAAATTTTGATATAATACAATATCTATGATTTTAAGTAACTTAAATCAATTTTTCATAATTTCTTTTAAATAGGTCTAGACCAATCATGTCACTTTATAAATAATGTCACTTTAACTTAAGCTGCCATTATAATTTGGACTACTTACATGTACTTTCATTGCATTAGATGTTTAGATTATATAAATAGATATTCTTTTATTGTATAATACCAAAACAATCTGGTTAGAAAGATTATTGAATCTAGAATATGGAACTTA
The DNA here is from genome assembly GCF_932274485.2 of Patella vulgata. Taxonomy (NCBI): domain Eukaryota; kingdom Metazoa; phylum Mollusca; class Gastropoda; family Patellidae; genus Patella; species Patella vulgata. The sequence continues at coordinate 13,307,625 of NC_065883.2, forward strand.
ATTGCAACAGGGACTGATAATTAGAGTTGTCTCCCATTTATCATTATTTCAAGCTTGCCTAGCTAGTAAATTATGCAAAAAGGTAGTTCAACCGTGTGGTAATGAAACTGCTACAATGATTATACTGCTTCGATTAGAGTTAAAAAATAAATTGTGTATTTTGTTGGATTTTATATGTTGAATTGGGTTTTTTTTCAGGATGAAAATCTGGTCTTTGTTGGACATTTTTATGTCTTTAGAACTAGTGATAATGAAAAAATACCACCCAATTTTGTTTTCTGCTGTTAACAGTTGACAAAAATAAGAACCCTTGATAGTTAGAATTTGATGATGAGAAGGCAAATATGCCGGTGTCCAGGCAAATGTTTTCTTGTAATGTATGCGGCCTGCAAAGATGTTTATAACAGTTGTTTTGGTCATTATTTCATTTTTTTGTGAAGGAACTGCTCAATCATCAATGTTAATTTGGGACATCCTCCTGCATTTCATAACTCATGTGCTGTTACCTTAAATACATGCATGTGCTTAAAGATACATTATGGGAGATTTGGTAACGAGTTGAGTTGGCAGTTCTCACTATAATAGTTAAAAACTAGATAATGTAAAGGCAATTTGGTGAAAATTTCATTCAAATTGAACCACTATGAACCGAGAACTAAGCGACTGAAATTCCCATAAGCCTCGGTCATCATTACTAAAGTCAGTACGATAAACAGCATAGTCTTGATTATCCATTTAATCGTTTAATAGAGAAGGAAAGTTATGCAGTAAATTGGCTTACAATCCACCAAAGATCGCAGGCTAGCGCTGCCATCTAGAGTTGATTATGGCCTGGATAGGTTAATTAATGTCTAATTAATAATTTAGATAACATTTCAGGCCTAAAGAAAGACCTGAAATCGACAGATTTAGCTCTTGCATAATGTATGTTTAAATACATGCATGTGCTTAAATAATATACAATGCCCAATGTCTTCCGATCATTAATGCTATAAGTGTTGGGAAAAATCATTTGATGTGTCTCTTCTTGAAAACCGATTGAATCCATGTCTGGAGATTACCCATCATTGATATATTGTTTTATTCTTCATCAAATGATTAATAATCAATCTGAGTAGGCTACATTTTAGCATTTTAAACATGCATTATGCAAGAGCTAAATCTGCCTACTGCAGGTATTTCTTTAGGCTTAAAATGTATAAATTATAAATTTATTAACATGACAAGACCATAATCAACTGTCAATGCCATCTGATGCTTCCGATTTTCATTAGATTTGAATTCGATCTACTGTTCACAACAGCCATTGTTGATTAAATCCAAAAATGGATAATCAAGACTTTTATTTTTGGCAACAATAAGAATCGAGGCTACAAGGTTTTTAAAATGAGAGTGAAGTAATTTGACTGAAATTTTCAGCATATTCCGGTTGCATTATCTATTATTTAACTATTATAGTGAGAACTGTCAGCTCTTTATCTAATCTCTCATAATGTATCTTTAAGCCACAAAAAATTAGATTTTGTTTGCAAAGAGCAAATGTCTATCACAATACACATAGACAAAACAAAACTATGAAGTTACTGAATAATTTATTCTTTCTAAATATAAATAGAATAAAATTCCATATATTACAAAAAACATAAATAATAAATATAATATTAACTGTATACAGGAATTAAATGATTTTATACGACTTCAAACAACAATAAAATATTACATCACAGATACAAGCTTTATAAGGAATTATTTATACAATATGGCTTATGTACATTTAAAAGGCAATATTTATGATAGTACAGACTCAGGTTTTTTTTAACAATTAAATTAGCACATTGATATTTCTCATAATGTACATTTATTGAAAATTAGAAACATACCATGTACATTTATTGAAAATTAGAAGCATAGCATATTTCATTATGGAAAACACCCTCTCAACATCTGTGATTCCTAATGTAATAAGACTGAGTTTAAAAACACTTTAAAAATTCCAAATAATAAAGACAACACATCTGTGCACAAAGAATGAAATAAATAATTTTAATGCTGTATCAGTTGAATGTATTCATATAAATCTTTTATTTTTGAAAGAGGATTGACATCAGGTATTATCCATTATCATCCAACATTTTCAGTTAGGAAGCCAGTGTTATAATGCTGGTTATAAATTTAAAACTGTTTTCAGGTATGGAATACTAGGGAAGATGGAATTATAATGCTGTTGATTTCTGGCTATAAAATTGTGGAAATTTTAATTATTTAGCAGCTTTTTAATCTACTTGTGGGTTCTGTTGGAATAGGTATTCAGCCTGAAAAGAAAAAATTCAAAGAATAAAAAATTATGTTATAAAACATTATTTGCCATTCCAAGGTAAAATCAACCATAGCATTTCCAAGCAATATCTGAAAACCTCTGGTTGTTCAATCTGTTTCATAGAGGTATTGTGAAGACTAAAAGCTCTGTAAAAGATGACTGCTTTATCACGTGACATCACATCACGCGTGCATTGTTTACAGAAGATGTAACTGGTCCAGGCAGAATGGTGCCTTTTACTCATTTTAATACTCATTTACACTAAAAAGGAAATATTTGTTTACTAAATATACTTGAAACACCTTTAATTATTTTTCTTATGTTTAAAAAAAAATGTTCTAGAATTTAATTTGCAGAAGGTAAAAAATTAATATTGGGGGCTCAATAAGTCGCATTGATGTCATCCCTATGAGTGGCTCTAGCGGACTAGCGAATATTCACTGCTGATCAGTGTGTTGGTTGTTAAGGAAATATGAAAAAAGGTTGACAAATTTATTTCTTTAGCAGTGGGAGGTTGGGCAGATAACCCTGCTCCTTGTCTTGTCCAGAACAGATTTGTGTTTTTTCAGTATTTTTATTGATTAATGCATCACTGTTGGAAAGTTTATTCATTAGTGTCAGTTACATCTAAAGTCACTATTTCCAGTCCAGAATGTAATGTCTGATGCCAGAAGTTTCAAGCTACAAAAACTGATGAAGTATATCCACAAGCTAAGAACTTACCAAGTAGTCAATAGGATCTTCAGGTCGAACTTTACAACAATCAATGAGACCTTGGGTTAACGTTGGCATCACATGTTTCATTAAATAATTTCTCAATGGATATGACTGCGTTTCTAATAATTCAAATTCCTCTCTTTTAACTTCATTTAATCTCTGTGTCTGTCATTAAAAAAAATAAAAAATCATGAATTACCGTTCAAAAATAAAATGCAGGATATGGGATATTTTACAAGAATTGTTAAAAAAAGCAAAGAAACGAATTAACTCAACACAAACTATGTTATTTTGGGACTGTTAAGTTATGGGACGAAACCGGAGGACCCAGAGAAAACCCATGAGGTTGGGCAGGTGTCCCTCCTCGTGTGTTGTACATGGCCGTGATAGTTCCTCAGTATTGTCCAGATTGGTTTCAGTGTTGTCCAATCTGATTAAAATACAGATCTATAGTTCGTTTCTTTTTTTTATACTTTCGATGGCCTACACTACATGAAGATCTGACCATTTGTAGCAATAGGTCGCGTCAGAGGTCATATGAGCGGCTTTTGACCCTATGACATCAGGCATTTGATTACCCAATCAGCATTGATGTTACTAGTGGATTACCCACAGTTCCGTTCAAAACACGCCTAAAGCTCGCCGTAACAGACCGTTTCATTGGCTAATAGCTCACATCATTCAGAACATGATAACGATAAGAACTCTTCCAGATCCTAATGTAGTAAAGACAAGTAAAACAAAATTTTGAACTATAAAAACGAAACTAAATAGGATCTGTGTTTTAATCAGATTGAGTGTTATCAAGGGACCTGGCAAGAGAAAGTGTCTAGTTGTTTGACTGTTACGAAAAAATCCAGGTCCTGCCGTGTGAACACTGCACGACATATGTCTTGTGTTCAAAAGCCTGGGTGGAGCAGAAAAGTGGGATGCTAAACCCCATTTGATTTCATTTTATTTAATAAATATGTTTATCCCTTTGTTTTTTGCTGCATTTAACTACCGGTATGTTATTTATGTGATGTATAGAGTATTAAATTTCTTACCCATTCCTCTTGTCTCTTCTTTCTTTCAGCAGCCTCTTCCGCTTCTTTTCTTTCTCTTAATTCTTTTTCTTCAGCTTCTTTCTTCATTTTTTGCTCTTCTTCTTCTTTTCTGGTTTGTTCTATTTCTTCTGCTGTTGGACCTGTAATATTATTATACACAAATAATCTTCATATAAAAAAGAGAGAAATGGGGTTTAATGTCCGCTCGACATAAACTAGCACATTTCGGGACTATCATATGGTTCAACTTTATTTCAATAATTCACCTGCATGTACGGTGACCCAGAAAAAACACAAAAGCCTTGACAGACGAAACTACACCTTGTCACGTACAAGCAGGATTTCGTAACCCCGCCACTGACTCAATGCCAGATCTTGTGATCTAACACCATTCGGCCATGCCCCGCCCCCCCTAAATTATATATTTTTCAAATTCTGTAAATAGGAATTTGCACGGGCAAGTCTCAATAATACAAGAGTTAATAGGGATATTTTTTTTTCTTCCAAATTCTTTTATAGGATTTTGTTATTAGTTGGTGAAGAAAAGTAGAACGTTACACCCCCATTACATTTTATTTCATTTCAGTTTTCAATGAAAAAAAAATATTCTTATTGTACCACAAGCTATATTTCATGCCTCCACATAGCCAATACGTATTTAAGATTGTAGAGGAGCATAATAAAATAATTCAATATAAATAATTAATACATTTATTGGATAATAATCATAAAAAAAAATCATACCATAATTTCTAGCCGCTCCCATAATTTTCTTGATTCTTTCAACTGTATCTTTCATCATAACTGAGTTATCTGTTGTTACATCTGAAAATGTTTTTGAAAAATAAATATCTTGTGTGAAATTATTTATTCTGAATAAGAAAACTGGCTAGATTTCAGATTAAATTTCTTGCTCATTAGGGATTGCACCTGGTGCCAGCTTAATTAATGCTGCATTATGATGCCTGGAAATATCACACCTGACATAATACAATGTCAGGCACAAATCCCAGCCTAATCAGGAACAATCTCTCTGGAGAGAGAGAGAAATGGGGTTTAACCTCCACGCGACACAAACTAGGTCATTTTGGGACTAACATGGTTAAATTATATTTCAATAATTCGCTTGCGCGTAGGGACAATCTCTCTGGTGCCTGTCATGTATGACACAGATTTATTTTTTTTCTGTGTTTTTATTGATATTTCTAACACAAGTCTGGCATAAAGTTTAACGCCCGGGTGCTAGTTCTGGTGGCATTTTCTCAGTCTGGACATTTAAAATTGTTTTTCAAGGCCTGTAATAGTACTTGATAATCAAAAATCAAGGTTATCAAACATTACAGATTGAGCAGCTGAATGTTTGGTTATGTTTATACTTTTGAAGTAATACTACTCTTTTTATTTTTTTTTAAATGAATAATGAAATGGACTTACCTATTTTCTCTGGGTGGAATTCTAGTTCATCGAAATAATTCAGTACCGTTTCGTCTTCTGTATTAACTGCCCTAAAATCCGCTAACCTTCTCATTAAACCTTCCTCTGTATTGTGTGAACCAGAGACAATATTTTCTGGCAGGTTCATGATTCGAGCTTTCAAAAAATCATCAGTTGCATCCAGGGAGATTACAAATTCTGGCATGATTGCTTTGTCGTAATTACCTCCCTTTGCTGACTCCTCGGGTTCCTCGTCATCTTCACCTGTAAGAAAATGAGAAGACTCAGTTATCAAGACAAAATGGTGGCTTAAAATCAACAGACACCAATATGAAATTTAGATGGCCATAAATAATGTTAGAATTAATAGATTTGAAAATTTTGGGGACTAATATGCTGTTTAATCAGACAACTTTTTATTCTATATGGACTGAAGGTTTGTATTTACCATTTAATGGAGATATAAGTGGACCCCCCCCCCCACCTATTTATAGCAAACAAGAAGGTTTCCCTGACCTAGATCAGTTCAGGGGGATTATCGATTTCAATTTTAGCATGTACTAATTGAATTTCCAAGACAATTCATCGTCTCTTTGCATTTCCATGGATACTAGACCACATAAAAGAAAATTCGACTCTTGTTGTCATCAGCAACATTTTTTATCATGCTTTTGGGCCAAGTTTGGACATAGTTGGTAAATAAAATTGGTATTTTATTGGTGATTAATATGTAGTTTACCACCAAAAATAACAAAAAATGTCATATCTTATCAACAAAAATTACAGTGCTAGCTTTAAACTGCATTTTAGACTGCTGAATGCCGTTAAAAGAAAATGTGAGAGGTTCTCTTGCTTATGTATCATTGATATTTTGATTAAATTTTTAATAATCATTTTCATTATAACTTAGTGTGGAATAAACTATGGGAAATTAGACATTTTGCTACCAATATGCATCTTTTAAGCAGATATTGTGTATGGAATTAAAGTCAATATTGGATTTTTACTATGTTCACAATGTGTCGTTAATAAATCTCTCAAAAATAAACAAAAATTAAATGTTATAACTCACCAACAAAAAGTTCTCGAGCTTGTTCAAGGGTTTTAGGGAAACCATCGAGGACAAAGCCTTGATTCTGACAGGACATGGAATGAAGTTTTTTCTTGAAAGCTTGGATGATATACTGATCTTCTATTCTACCATTATTTTGTTCCTTGCTTTCGTTTATCTGATCTATTAAATCTTGAGCATCCTGAGCAGCTCCATCATCTTCATCCTCATCTTCTACATCAGCTCGTCTTGCTTTTATTGCCTACAAAATATAATTATTCAAAATCAGTATTTTGAAGAACAGGTTTGAACGCTTTAATTTTACGATGTCATAGATAAATGAAATCATAATGTATGAGCATCATGACCTCACAGATAAATGAAATCATAAGGGATGATCATCATAACCTCAAAGATAAATGAAATCATAATGGATGACCTCGCAGATAAATGAAATCATGGATGACCATGATGACCTCACAGATAAATGAAACAATAATTGATGACAATTATGACTTCACAGATAAATGAAATAATAATGGATGACCATTATGACCTCACAGATAAATGAAATAATGGATGATCATCATGACCTCACAGATTAATGAAATCATAATGGATGACCATCATAATGGATGATCTCACAGATAACATATTGAAATATAAGTCAAACTACATTGAAATGAAATTATCATTAAATTATGATCTCAGTAATAAATGACCTCAAAGACTAATGAAATAATAATAAAATGTCCTCATAGATAAACGAAGTCACAATGAAATTTAAGTCAAACGACATAATTACAAAGGATGAAAACAATAAATGACATTATTAATAAATGAACTAAATAAATGAAATTACAGATAAATGACATCACAATTAATTGACAGTACAGATATATAACACAATCATAATTTAAATGATATAATATATATTATGGAAATATTAAGGCAATTAATATATACTATGACAATTATATGACATCACAGATGACAATTAAATGACATCACAGATAAATAACTCAACAAAATGATATCATAACTCGACACAAACTAGGTCATTTTGGGACTAACATATGGTTCAATTTTATGTCAATAATTTGTTTGCGTGTAAGGGTTATTTAGCAGTGGGAGGAAACTGGAGGATCCGGAGAAAACTCACAAGGTTGAACAGGCAACCCTACTCCTTGTCAGATATGACAATTATATGACATCACAGATGACAATTAAATGACATCATAATAAAGCAGAATAATTCCCAAGCAATGAACTTGACAAAACTATTATTAAATTTAAAAATACAATAAAATATAATATCATATTTGAATGATATGTCATTTATTGAATCAGAACGTGTGTTGATTGATCAATAATTAACAGATAAACGATGTCAAATATGATTACCAGCAGTTGCCAGGCAAGATACGCCCACATTTTTGCAAGAGATGGACAGAGAACAAGCGAAAAAAAACCCCAATTTTTTTGTACAATCCAGAAAGTTACAGTCCGATTAACATGAATATTGACAGGAACCAAGATCTTTTGGATATAACCATACTTTAAGTTTCATCAAGATTTTATAAAATTGTGACGCCCAGAGGGTCTACAAGAAAATGTGGGCGTACAAAAATTTAATATTTGCACATGCATATATAATTGTGTTCCTCTACTTAAAATGAGAGTTTACTTTTTATGCCAGAGCGTGACAATGCCTGTAATATACCAAGTCATGAAACATATTGTAGTGATCTATTTTATGAAGACAAAATGACAGCAATGAACTTACCAGGTTTTCCAATTCTTCATCTATAACATCTTTAATTTTAATATGATGAAGTTTATAAAACTGACATAGTTGATCAGCGATGGTTGTTTTACCAGCAGCAGGTGGTCCTAATATAACCGCACGTAATGGCTGAAAAATGTAATATAAAATATTAAAATTTCATTTTACTTGTCTTTACTACACTAGGATCTGGAAGAGTTGATGGTTGATGTGAGGGATTAGCCAATGAAACGGTCTGTTAGGGCAAATTTTTGGCGTGAGGTGCACAGAAACGTCAACGCTGATTGATTAATAAATGTCTGATGTCAAAAGCCACTCGTATGACACTGCTCCACTACATCTGGTCAGATCCTCATGTAGTGTAGGCTGTCGAAAGTATAAAAAAACGAAACAAAATACAGATCTGTGTTTTAATCAGATTGTATGATTAGCAATGCATACAAATACTTAACATAACATTACTACATATATACACTAAGAATACAATGGTAAATACCCTAAAATGCCCACAATCAGCTTGGTAGTACATCCCTACTAACAGTCAAAATGTGAACAGAAAGATGGAAAGAAATGAAATGGGGTTTAACATCCTACTGAAGATGGGAAAGATAAAGACTATTGGGAATCGATAAGATTCTTCCTTATGTGACTTACATATTGATAATTTTATTATTAAATAAATATCAAAATTTTAATTTAAACTACAATGAACTAAATTATTATCAATGTAGCTGAGACATACCCATTGGAAGTCTGCTTGAGTAGAGTGAAAAGGTGTCACAAGACCATTTCCAAGGATCTCTCATGTGCAATAATAGAAGCTGAAAATTATACACCCTCTTTTTGTCTGTTAGAAAGTAGTGAATTCACGTAAATTGTATATTACTTTTAGTGGAAAACTGAATAAAAAGACATACCTGTAGTTTTCTAAGATCTTTATATTCTTTTATTAATGGTGTTAAGTTATCTACCATTCCACTTTCAGATACCCAGTTTATTCGCATGCTTTCCTTAACATGAACTGCATCCATTCTTAGATTGACTAATAACATGTCAAAATCAGCTTGCTACAAAATGAAAGTAAGGAACATTGAAATGGATGATTTAAAAAAAAAAAAAAAAAATTTAAATATGGATGGGCAAGAGTGATTAATTTTACTAACACAGCTTGTGACAAAAGTATAAAACTTTACTACAAATACAAGAAAAGTTTTCAAAAATGGGCTTCAAAACACTAATCGCCATTTGAGGGATTTTTAATCCCTAACAAACTAAATTATAGTTGAATCTCTAAATAGAATAATATGGTTCATTTCTATTCAGGACAAAGATAATTTTAAAATGTCCAACATTTGGCATCCTCTGCTGGGAAAGCGTTTTGATGGGCCTCTTTTTAATCGTATTGAATCCAAGTCTCAGATTAACTATGATCAATATTTTGGTTTTGTCTTCTCAATCTAAGTAACTTTTAATGTGAATTTAAGCTATGAAAAATTAGATATTGTCCAGAGCATGCAAATGTCAATCAGCAGATTTTAAGTCAGTTGAAATTAAATAATTTGAAGACTAAAGGGGAGATAATTCATTACCTCAATATCCCGGTGTAATAAAGCTTCTTCTTTACTGATACTCTTCACTTTACCTGATCCCAGATTTGTACTAACAGCCTAAAAATATAACATACATCCCTTTTATAATTTAAAATGTTGAAATGAAATTAGTGTTACCATTCAATCTTTCAAGAAAAATCTTTAATCCATGTATTTTACTTCCATTTAGATTTTAAACACAATGGATCATGTTTAATGTTTATCCACTGACGACAAGACAAATTTCATGATAGTAGTGCTTCATCCAAATAAATCAACACCTGTAAAAATGGTCAATAAAAGTATGGAATGGAATGAGTCTTGCTGTTAACACAGTACTTGTGTCATTTTGAGACTAACATATGGAGAGAGAGAGAGAGAGAGAAATGGGGTTTAACGTCAATATAGCTCAATTTTATTACAATAATTCCCTTGCACGTGTTAACCATTCGGCCACCCAACACCCTACTAACATATGGACATTTTCATTTCAAAGGCAACATATGCAATGAGAGGTATAGGTTTGCCTAAACAGCACCAATTTCATCTACCCTTCTTCAATTGCCACGGGTTCTTTAACGTGCACCATAATCTGTACATTAGTAGACCTTATCGTTTTGTAATAACTGAAAGACAAGGACAAATAAAACAATTTTCGTACCTTAACAATCTCTTCTAGAGTATTTTGTGCATCATCCTTAGCAATCAGATATCTGACTTTAGGTCGAGAATCAGCTATATTTTGAATAACTCTGAAAAAAAATCAAATGGAAAAAATTAAGACACATGAACAAAAAAAAGCACCAGCATAGAATTTACAATTTAATTCGTAATTTTGGTCCAGAAATTATTCATTACTTAAGTTATGACCATTTGAAGTTTACATTGTTTCTACTGATTTCACAATGCCATCTTTATGTGTTTTAGACAATTAAAGTACCATAATCATCACTTTTTTATATCTTATTCTTCACAATGTTTTCTTTTATATTTTAATAGTCTTAAAATAATTCTATGACATTTAAGACATCAATGAATGATATGGCCTGTTGTGCCTTTAAGCTTACACAGTGGTATAAATAAATATAATAAAGTTACACTTATAAATCTGTAACCACAACTTACCCTGCTAAATCCTTGATATGAATTGTTGGTACAACATTCTGTCCATTACCAAAAATCTGTAGCTGAGGCACATTATGCCATGCACTCTGAAATATTTTAAGTCGAATATATAAATAAATTTTATTCTTTTGATAAAAGAGTTATGTGCCCTACCTCTGTTGATAAAGATAAGAAGATGAAAATAATTAAGACTTTTTTCGCCCAAATCATGAAACACAGTGGAAGTTTTCCAATGTGTTTTTAGATTGTTAGGTAGGTAGGTAGGATCCGAATGGGCATCTGTCAGAATATTATATCCGTGAGGATATATTAGAAATAGCATTTCCAACAATCTAATTTTCAAAATTTTCTTGGGGAAAACCCCCATACTCCCTGCAATCCTATGAGCCGTCCATGGCCTCAGGGCCTTGATCGGTCACTGAATGTATTGACGTATTTATTGAAAGTTGCAACTTGGAACTAATTTCTTCTGAGTCAACAATTTAATCAGACAGATATAGACAGAACTATAATATAATTAAAGTTTTTTTTTTACCTTGAACAAGTAGTGGAAAATATTTTCTTCTGCACCATAAGTCAAGCCAGAACATACAACATAGGTGACTAATTTGGACTTATTCTGAGAAAATAAAAACAAAAATAATTATTTCAAAATTCATCACCTGAAAATCTTCCATTCAGACTATTGCTTAACATAAATTTATAAGTTAAACATATAACAGAACCAGATTTGGGTTCCATTTAGTATAGTCACGTTACAATATTAGCATGTTCTTATCAATTGATAATATGATAATGGACATTTATAGAGCGCCAACATCCAGCTAGAATAGCTGCTCTGATGCGCTGTTACAATATCAATAATAGCCGGAAAAAAAAGAAAGTTAAATAATGTCAAATTGGAATAAGGTTTACTTATCACACTGGGGAAACATGAAAGCTTTGTTAAAAAAATAAGTTTTTAGTTTCTTTTTGAAGATGTTTATGTTGTCTGCACTTTTCAGTTATTAACTTTACTTGACAGATTAAAGCCATTTATTTTATGTTTGTGCTTCAGACATTTTTTGAAAGATATAATTTCTTACTGTTTTTCCTAATTTGATGACAGTTTTTTCCGCGCTAATGTGTTCTTTAAAATTAGGATGTGGTTTTCTCCGTCTGTAGTCATCTTCTGTGAAAGGGATTTCTGGATCATCCTGGAAATAAAAAAACAAAAAAAAAACAAATCAAATTTACAGTCTATACCCTCAATATGTCTTCAAAAATAGAAAATGTGGTTTATGGTTACTATTTGTAAATACTATGGAAATATTTTAAATCCAATAATCATCGATGTCTTCAAAATTATAAAATGGGGTTTATGGTTACTATTTGTATATATATTACACTAAAGAATACAGGGCTTGATGTTCTACTGTCTTTTTCCCCATCCAAGCTAACGAAGATAGACATATGCCGTACAGTCTGCTATGAGGAAAATTTTGCCCAGACAGTGCCAGTATGGCCTACTCTTATTCCGAATTCCAACTGTCAAGGGTCCTTTACAAATCTCTAAAAGCTTTTTTTCAGATGCGACTGAATAAGATTCAGTCTTTCTTTTATTCATCAGGCTTCCAGTTCTAATAATCAGTTACGAAGAGAGAAATACAGGAAATGCCGAATTTGCCAGCAGGGAGTATCTGGGGGCTTTTTTTTCAAAAACGTAAACTTTGGGAGTATATCCTGGATAAGGAACACAATCAACAGAGATAACTGTGTCTTAGCATCGATCCCTAAAGGGAGAAAATTGGTTCATGTAGATTGGAAATGGTTAGCTTCAAATGAAAAGTAAATAAATTAATTTTTGAATTTTTTAAGCCTATTGGATAATAAGTGAATAAAAATGTTTTTGCCTAAGGATAATGCAAGATTTTTTGTATACAGTGCAATAAACAATTGCATGACAAATAATAAAACAATTCTTGTGAGCACCAAAAACAAAATATTTACTTACAGGGTCAAGAGGTTTACTTTTAGCCCAGGTCATACAACTTGATATCAATATAAACATCTTAGATCTTTCGATTTTCTCCAAATCAGCGTGAAGTTCTACAATCACAAAAATTAAAATATATAATAATTAAAATGTCTATTATTCAATCTTCATGATTAATTATTTCAATGAGATCAATGATAAACTACCATATCCTATTTCTGAGACATTGAAAAATAGAGTTTAACATGGAGTCAACACATACTAGGTTATTTCATGACAAACATATAATTAAACTTTTCTTTTCAATACTTCACTTACTTTGTGTATGCATAGGGTGAGAGTAAGCGTCCTAATATAATCATACCAACACTTCTAGTTCTATCATTTGACATAACAGTTTCCAAATTTTTCAGAGTTACTGTCTTGTAAGTCAATATCTAATTTATTTTCATCTTGCTGTTGCTGGAAACGCACTTCTCCAAAGCAAACCCTTTCACCCGATTTATGTTACCTATATTTGTGGCTTTCTAAATTCTTGCAAAAATAAATTGAATATCAATGAATAACTTTACCTGATATTGCCCATACTGCTTCATCAATTTGATCTGGATCTTCAGTTATATCATAAACTATTACATCACATTCTACTAACTGTTCATATAACTGATCACGATTATCATACTGGAAATATAACAAATATTATATTTGTCATAAATCAATACATTTTAATTTATCAAAATAACAAAAATTTGATAGAATTTTTCTGTCCAATATATCAAATTATTATTATTGTTCTGGGAATGAATATATAATACAGTAGCCTTAGAACTGGGGTGGGACAGAGAGGTGTTTTCATATTGCAGCTTACTAGGAATGGCCAGAGGACCTTGTCTGTAAAAGACCATTCCAAAAGGAACTATATCGGACACTATGTACCAGGATTTGAAATGAAATGAAATGGGGTTTAACGTCCTACTGTTCTGCTCCTATACTGGGCTAATGAAGACGGCATACGCCATACAGTGTGCTATGAGGGAAATTTTGCCCGGGCAGTGGCACTATCGCCTACTCTTATATCGAATTCCAACTGCCAAGGGATCTTTTACGTGCATTCCAATGTATACATGGGACCTCGGTTTTTCGTCTCATCTGAAGGACTAGACAGCTGTCCTTGTCCAGCCCTCCGTTCTGCACCACTGACAAGGGGAAACCACGTCAGAAAATCCAGATGAACTTTCTCGGCCAATGCAGGGATCGAACACCCGACCTCCAGGCTAGCGAGCCAGCGTCTTAACCACCTAGCCACCGTGGCTCCACCAGGATCTGAAGCAGGGTACTCCTTGTCACTGGTTCAATGCAGATCACAAGAAAACTAGATGGAAACTAAATTACCTGGATGATTTCCTTGATATAATCTGGTTTAGAATAATCCCTAGTTTTGGTGGTTCCAACGACTTCATAACAACCTTCTTTAGGTGGTGGTATAACAGAACTATCAACAGATTTGGCATCATCTTCTTCCTCAGCTTCTTCTAACGATGCTCCAACAACACAGTGTGATAAATACTGGAGAGAAAAGACAAAAATAACTGACTAAAATTCGTTTCAGTGATTGTTTCATAGTTTGGGTTCGGATTAACACTTGGTCTAGTCCATAATATTGTGGTACTTTCCTAGTACTACTTGGGTCCTGGGTTAGTCGTTGAATTACCAACTTAAACTGGGGGGTTTTGTCTTAAAAATCTTTCCACCTTACAGATTTGTTGTTGATCATAACAAGAAAAAACAATTTTGGACACATTCTGTAATTGCTTTTCCTGACAAAGGCCAAAAGACAAAGGCCAACAAGTCAAGGTAGGCTTTTTCTCAGTCTCAGGCCAAATGTGTACGATAACACCGACATCGCACTGATAAGGATAAAAGGGAAAATGATCTATGAAAGAAAAAAAAATTGCAAATACAACAATATATTTAATAACAAGTAAGTTGTTCTTTTCCTCGCAGTTCTAATTTTGATTGTGACGTATTTTGTTTGTTTGTTGACGGAGAATACCCAGTAGCAAAACGTTTTTTGTGGGACGATTTAACTGAAAAATACATATTTTAGGAAAACAGTTATTACAGATAATATTTGGTACGAACCTTTGCTGTGTTTCGACCTTGAAATGCATCAATTTGGTTGATAAACAACCGTTTACTTTTAGGCTTATCGCCTGCATCTTGATCCTGTGAGCTCGCCATTGATAATGCCAACTAGTTGCTATGCAACTATTTACTTCCGTAAAAGGGAGGCCACTCTGTGAGGTTAGCGGGAATGAAACTTTCGATTGAAATACACGCGTTTTTATACTATATAGCCCAGATTAGAGCACAAAACTTGTGTGAACAAGATCTATCTAATTAATTACGTTGGTTTCATGTCTTTGTTTAGAAAATCGAATTAGTAAACACAACCTGGAATCCATTTAAGTTTTAATAGATTAACAGGACTGATTTTAATCGGACAAATATATGAAAATAATACTATATTGAGACGCGTATAAATATCTAAACCTGATAACAATGGTTTATATTATCGAACGCAATTAAAATGGAATACACTAAAACAGAAATATTATTTTGTAAATAAACAAGCACAACTGATCTGAATAAAACGATACAGACTCTTGCTTTGTTTCATTTTTTTTTTTAATTCGTAAAGAGGAAAAAGAAAGAAAAAAATCATTTTTTGCTTTTATTCCTTTTAATTTATTTTCCTATATCAGACATTTCAGAATAGCAGGGTGCAAATAATGTACTGATATTGCCTAAATCCGAGGACAAAAAAGCACAATAATAATTTAATGGGGTTTAACGTCCTGTGTACTCTTTTGGACCACTTGGACTAGTGAAGACGGATGTGTGCTTTGCTTTGAATAAAACTTTGCTCTAACAACCTACGGCCCATATTCTTACTTCAATTTTCCACTGTCACTGGGTCGTTAACGTACTGGCAGTTGCATGCACCATCGACGACCCAGTACCTCCTGTCACATACATTAAACGAAGAGTATCAAAACAATAATCCGATAATGGAGTGGTATCAAGAAAAACGGTAAGCATACGCTGTCCCGCACGTCACACCCGTCAGACACATTAGGATTCCGGATTCTTTCGAAGCGGCGAACTGCTGACCTAATTGTGTACAACATCTGTGCAATAATATACAGTAAATACACACATAAACAACGGTAGTCTACTGACTGTGTATCAGTAGTGTATACATTTATTTGAATATACATAAAATCCACACTAGTCTTCTGTGTATTATAGAAGTGAGAACCCTCAGTAATAAATACATGCTGGGATTATCCTTTGAACTATTTAATACTGGGTCATATTAACAGCACGTCCTACAAACGGGGTAACGTTCGTAACTAAAGTAAGAAAATTAAATGGTAGCGGCAAGTAGCGTGTCTGGTGTTCAGAATGGCGGGGTGACTATCAGGGAAACAGTGATAACGTTGAGAGAATACTTTTCGAAACGTCACCCAAATAAATAAGTAGCCGTTTTTCCAAAAGTGTGTATTATAGTTTATCATAAAACTTGGAATACTCTACAAATATACTCATCGGTATTTTAAAAAATGGGATTGTAGGAATTAAATATATAAAGAAATAAATGAATAAATGAAAGAATGAAATATTGAACAAATGACAGACGAACAATTCAGAAATTCATCACATAGTAACAACTTTCGGTAAATACACATACATTAGTATGCTCTATATTCTAAAGAGTATACATGCATTACATGTTATAATACACACACTCGAAGTGAATATACATATAACCCATGGTATTAAATATACAATGTTTTAAAAATGTGAAGTTTCAAAGCAAAGACGAATACGACTCCTTTATAAAGCAGCATAAAATTATTGCACAAAAAATGTGAATTAAAAATTAAGTTGTAGATTTACGTGGCTTACGGGGGAACTAGAAAGGACACAATTCGCTCATAAACGATGTTATAATAAAACGCGACGGGTTTCTTTACACATTCGACAAATAGCTATTTTACTTATTATAAGGAAGGAGTTATCAACACACGACATCCTACAGACAGATTAAAGATTTTAAAGAGTGTCACCAAGTAATTAATGTGATGTTTGTCGCATAACCAATTTAAAATCTTTTTTTATAATGGCGGCAGGGGGGCTGTAACTTATTCACAATCAGCACTATTACATCCCGGGAGGCGGGAGATAGTGTAAAATGACCAACAAAATAAACTATGACATTGATTAGCATTTTATGTCCACGTGGCACGTTCCAAATATAGGTAACTTATTTAAACCTTTATTTTGTTTGTCTGCGATATCACTTATGTGGAAGCGGACGTTAAATAAAGCTATTACACATGCACTTGTCTGTGATATCACTCTATTGTAGAAGCAGACGTTAAAAATATTTATCTGTCTTTACATTTAGTCATAAGAGGAAATATATAACAATTTTAATGTCCTGTTCACATGATATGAGTTGATCACCATCAAGGAAAGCGAGCTCTCACTGTATTGCTATTGGTTTTTGTCGACTATAGATTAGGATAATAGGCGACCATTGATACAAATCGTAAGTAAAACTTTAAATATATTTAAAAAGAGGAAAAATCATTTATAGGCCTACATTACTAAAACTTTGTAAATAAAGTTTCGCAAAGTTTTTTCCTGTCTGATTAGAACAAAGATAAATCAATCCAGCTAGGGAATATTTTAACGTGCCTACGGGTCAGGACGTGCCTAGAGATAAAAAAAAATCCGTGCTTTGAAAATCGGAATTCCGTGCTTTGAAAATCATCGATCAGTTTCGATTTCTGTTTCAAAAGCTTTGTATTGTTGACGTATTAAAATTCCCACCGAGAAAAGCACGAAACCTACATGGCAGAACATAGTTCATAAATGACTATCTCGGACTGTGTCCCTAACACCCATGAAACGGCTGCTTGCCATTCCTTTTCTCATTGACAAACTAGTACGCAAATAAATTTATTTCATGCTATTGTTTTTTAACGCGGGTAGATTAAAAAAAAAAAGAAAAGGAGTTTAGTATTTGTTGAATGTTATAAATATTTAAACAAGAGCATTATACATTACACCTAATACAATTGGTCACAAATTATGCATAACAGAATATCGCCTAGGAAAATCTGTTCTGTGATTCACGCAAAAAAGCGCGACAGGCGAATCGCTCTCCATTTCTGTTTAATTGTGATAATCGAGTCTATAGAGACTGGCGGCTGGTCGGGGGAAAAAGCTTGATCACGTGACAAGCATCTTTAGTCATCATCATTAACTTCCGTTACATTGTTTGGCAAGAAAGATGGACATTTACGGTGAGTACAGTTAGAATTTAACAGTGAATATACACGTCATTGTTGTTTTACGTGAAGGTTGGTGAATAATAGTCTACGAAAATAGTCCGCAAAAACCCACGAGGCGTGACCAAAATGTATGACTGGGTTTAAAATTAAATGCCCAATCCATTATATTCGCGGGAAATTATGCGCTCTCAACTTCCGTTCCACATGTTATTTGTTTACGTTTTATTGGCATAACACATTTCTTGCGCAATATTGCCATTCGGCAAGTTTTATTTATTGATAATGGAAGAAAATCTTATACGTATTATACTTATTATGTATAGAATCTACGTATTTTTAAATCCAAACTGTAATGATAACATAGCCATTTATTTACATAATTTACAATAAAACAAAAGGCCTAATTAATATTATTAGTATTAGTTCTGGTATTACTATTACTGTGTGAACCATCGTAAATTTTAAACGGATTTCTTCGATTATGAACAAACTACTTAACTTTGGTTATTATAAACTTACCTGTGTGTTTGTAATCAACTCCCGTTCGATAAAATCCATTGCACAACTAATTATCACAACGATGAGAACAAGTTGTCTCTTGAAAAATTTGAAAATTTACTTGTAATTTCGACAGAGTCGATGTCAACAATGTCTTCGTGACGTATTGGTCGAATCCAATATACCTGTTGCGGGGGTTTGTTAACATTGAAAGATAGTTTGACAGCGCGATCATTTTGATCGTATATGGGTTTGGGCGACGAAAAATATCAATTGAAGGCAATTACATAGGAGATTTATATGGAAACCATTGATCGCCAGTCTATCAAATTTTCATCACAATTAAAATATCACTGATTGCACGGATACTCGTAAAAATAAAGTCATGTATAAACTATAAATATCCTATCTTCTTTATGTTGTCTTTGAAAGGCATTTAGTGAAAGTGATATATAATAACAGACAGCTTTATGGATGACATTCACTAGGTTTATTAACTGCAACGTTGCAGTTAATAAACCTAGTGAATGTCATCCATAAAGCTGTCTGTTATTATACTTCTTTATGTTATAAATAATTTAACAAGGATCATGAAGCTTACCTCCGAATTCCCTGAGTGTATTTTTAATTTTATATGCATTCTTTCGATCGAATAATAACCGCTTCAGTAACATATATAATGGTATATAATGCTACTAAGCCCGTATGACCCCGTAAGAAGCGGAACATTAATTCTCGATTCGACAGTTTTGACCGAAGTGTGATAAAGCCCGTAAAACGAATGTATAGTTGTGTTTGTGCGGCATGCGTGTTCAAAAGTAAATAATCCCATCCGAGTCGCTAATCAAATAATTAGAACAAAATATTTCAAAAAGTAAAGCTATAAAATTTGCAGAGATTTTACTAGAATGTAAAAGACGGTAACTAAATACAGGAATGCGGGTAGTTATGTGTGCGAACGCTCAAACTCAATGCCAATTGTCGTAAGTATCCAGACCACTCGGACTAAAGACTACTCGGACTAAGACCAGTCGGACCAAAACAAGACCAGTCGTACCAATTAAATTATATTATAAGGCTAGACAATATGCTATTTATTTATTATTAAATCACAATACAAAGAAGCAAATAATTCTTATACAGAATTCTTATATTTAGAGTTGTTTAGTTCAATTTTTTGTACGGAAAATAAATCAACGATTAGTTTTAAAATTAATTAATAATGGTGCCAAAAAAAATATCAATCTAATTTTTCTTATTTACTCTTGCAATGAGACTCGGTATGTCCAGACTTTTGACAGTTTCTACATATACGGGTATACTGTTCTTGTCTGATAGCCTAATTTTACTTTTTCCACATTCGCGGTATCCCCAGTGGTTTCATTCCGTTCTACCCCACTAAACCCTGGGTTGCTATATATGGGGGGGGGGGGGAGAGACACGTTTTCAAGTTATCCACCCTTGATGCGTTAATATAAACAGCACATAATAATACGAAGACCGGACGTTTATATGCCCCTTTTTAAACGTGACTACAAGTGTGGTTCTCGATATTTTGCGATTTGGAATACAATTATCAATTTATTCAAACAACACGTTATTATTAGTTCGAGTAGTCATATTAAAACACACACAATTAGCAATTTATTCAAATAACACTTTATTATTGGTTCGAGTAGTCATATTAAAATAAACACAATTATCAATTTATTAAAATAACACTTTATTATTGGTTCGAGTAATCATATTAAAGGCTCAATACCACTCTTGTTGTAACTGAATAATATGTCCCAATCTTTATTCTGGTCAACAAATTGTACTATTTTAGAATATTTCAATTAATTGATGATAAAAATTTCATCTTAACACACCTCATTTAAAAATTTTGAAATATTCAACATAATGGTTTGAAACGTCTAACATAAACCTTTTCAAATGAAACTTCGATTTAAAAATATTTTCGAACCCTCTGGACAAGTAAAATAGGATGTAATGGATAATTTACACAACAGGTAGGACACTTAAACATCTAGTACTTAGATAGAGATATTATTTATTTTCTGGAGCTTTCAAGCCAGCAAGAGTGTTATTGTCCCTTTAAAACAAACGCAATTATCAATTTATTAAAACAACACTTTATTATTGGTCCGAGTCGTCTTTCTGTTAGGTCCGAATAGTCTTTTTGTATGGTCCGATCAGTTGGTCCGACTGGTCTTGAACCGAGTGGTCTTTGGTCCGAGTGGTCATGGATTCTTGTCGTAATTGTACTTAAATTTCCTATGCTGTCACCCCTAATACGAAATGATATCTTCCGCAGAGTGACGTAACCATCTTCCATATTGGTATTTTTCTCTGGGAAAAGTTTGTGATATTTCAATTTTTCAAGAGAGAACTTGTTTTCATTGTTGTGATAATTAGTTGTGCAATGGATTTTATCGAACGGGAGTTCATTACAAACACACAGGTAAGTTTATAATAACCAAAGTTAAGTAGTTTGTTCATAATCGAAGAAATCCGTTTAAAATTTACCAAGACTCAGACAGTAGGCCTATTAGCCAGATGAGATGGGGTTGAATGAATGGAATTGTGTTTTTATTCCTCCTCATTGCAGTACTTTGTTCATTTGAGGCAAACATATGGTAATTTTATTTCTAAAATTACATGTTAAGTGAGAGATAGTAAAATTTTGACCACACAGCGACAGTTCTGACCACTATTCCTTGATTTCCACCTGCCTTACTATTTTTAGATTTCCAACTGTTTATTTATGCATGTACGCCGGAGTCCCCGTGGATGGAGCTCTTTATTTGTCCTGTCGGAACGACTAGGCACATTGTGCTAGTTTTGAAAAGTCATAATGGTTCTTTTCGCCAAACAAAATGATTCGTACATCCAGGACATTCTAGTTGTCAGTCCTGAGCTGGGATATAGATGAGAAAGTCAGATCTGAAAGAAAATTGTACGTTAGGATGAAGGGTCAGTCCAAAGCCAAAGGCATATATAACATTTAGTAGGAACGTCTACACTGACTTGAGATATCTACGAGTGTTGCTGTAAAAGTTGTAGAAATCTCATCTTGCATTTATGGGATGATAAACGAATAAGCTCAGATTTTGATCAATGGATAGGCTGAGATTTTGATCAATGAATAGAGCAAGATCTATAAAAATGATAGAATATTTGCCAAAATTCTAAAAAGCATTTAAATCTTTCAAGGTTTGAAAAAAAATGACAGATTCTTAGCAGCAAGATTCTAGTCTATTCATGTCTTTGCAAGGGGAAACAGACACTTTTTAGAACTGGTTCTTTTTTTTTTACTAGTTTACGATATCACCCTAGGTGGAAGTGGATGGTAAACCTTAATATACCATTACAATTTTTTTCGTCAATAATACCTTATCTGCCTATGCCATTTCAAGATAGAATAAATTTAATCATTTATGGTAACCTTATTTAACTTTATTGTAGTTTGTATTGATAAAGTAATAAAATATGTTGCTGTTGAGTTCTTTTTTCTTTGATATATATGTTAAATGTATAAATGTGTAATATTAGTGATGGTTTTCTTATTATTCCATTCATTCTATTATCCATCATCCATTTTATTCATCTATCTCTCCATTCACATATTCATCTCTTATTCAAATTTAACTTTTTCTGTATCATTTATCTCCAACCACATGGGTTTTCTTTGGGCGCTCCTGTTTCTTCCACCCATATGCGCAATTGAATAATTGAAATAAAATTGAACCATGTTAGTTCTGAAGTGACCTATTTTGTGTCGTGTGGATGTTAAATCCCATTTCTATCCCTCTCTGTATTATTTATCAATGGGGAAGAAAACTCAGGATTTTGCATGCCCCTTCTCCAATTGTCAAGGCTATCGATACCAAAAATAGACCCAACGGTGTAAGCAGACATGCACTTTAAAAAGGTCCAACAGTCCACGCAAAGACATGCACATTTAAAACTTTAAAATTTTGAAATTAGACAGAAACTCCACAGTCAAGACAAATTCTCCTCCCACGCATTGTGCTTATAGTTATAACATTAATTTCATTTATTTCTTTTCAATATTCGTTCTTCTAGATTACATCCATCTATCATCTATTTCAATAGATCTCATTATACTAACATTTTTCCTTCAATGAATTCTTCTGGAATCTCATTTGTTCATTTCATATATTCATCTATTCAGTAACAAAAACATATCTCATTATTCTTTCACCTAGTCTCTCCACTCATCTCTGTAAATCTCATTCATTCTGTCATCAAGCCTTTGCTTTCATTTCTTTGTAAATCTGTTATTCATTAACACCTCATTCATGCTACTTCCATCCGATCTCTCCATCTGTTATTCATCCTTAATTAATCTCATTATTTTCCTTTTTTTCATCAGATTCTTCCATCCCCCTATCTCTCTCTCCCTTATCCATTTTCCCCATCCATCCATCATTTATCCATCTCCTATGCATCTATTCATTAACAGCTATTTTTTTCATTCACTCCATCCATCTCTCTATTCATTTGTCCATCTCCTATAATATTCATGAACAGTAGGACTTAAGCCCTATTTCATTTCATTTATGATATTAATTTTCTCCACCCATCTCTTTATTTACCTTTTTCATATTCACCTATTCATTTAAAACAACATCTGATTATTCATTCCATCCACCCATCTCTCTATCCAATTGTCCATCTCCTATTCATTAACAGCTTATTTTTTATATCCATCTCTCTATTGACTTGTTCATCTCCTATTCATTAACAGCATATATTCTTTATTTTTTCTATCTATCTCTATTCACTTGTTCATCTCCTATTCATTAACAGCATATATAAACAGGGGTTTTACATAGGCTAAGCCTGTTCCCCAATCCCATTCAGTCAACCTGAATAAATATATGTTTTAAAAAAAAAAACAGCATCTGATTATTCATTCTCTCCATCCATCATTCCATTCACTTCTTCATCCAAAAGTATGCCTAGAAATTGCTGAGATTCTTGGAATATGTCATGAATTGTATAGGCCAAATTTACACGATTTGTTATTATTCAGTAAATAAACTGACTTTTTTTTTCAGCAAATTGTGGTTTAAAATCATACCATTTGTATTTAGATTTGATGCTGATTATTTTCAGGAGAATCATTGACTTTTAAGCTGATCCTTGTGACAATCAATTAATTTTTAGCCCAACTTATCTCAATAATAAAAAAAGTTTCAAGAAAAACTCCATGTCTTTGATCTAAAATAGATTGAATCTTTTTTCTCAAATAACCTGTAATGATGATAAACTATTTTCTTTCTAAATTTCTACACATTGGACAAGAGTTATGACATAGAGAGAGAGAAATGGGGTTTAATGTCCATTTGACACATACTAGGTCATTTCGGGACTAACATATGGTTCAATTGTATTACAATAATTCGCTTGCGCGTAGGGGTCTTTAGCAGTGGGAGGAAACCGGAGGACCCAGAGAAAACCCATGAGTTTGGAGAGGCGACCCTCCTCCTTGTCACTACAACTGGGGAATTGAATCCACGCCAGTTGACTCAATGACAGACCTTGTGATACTTCGCGCACATGCTAACCATTCGTCCATCCAAACCCCCCTTGTCTCATTGAACAAGACTGATTGACACAAGTAACTTGAGCAAGTAAAGTATTATATATACATAGCTATAGGTAAATGATTACAGAAAATGTTGTTTCTAATAACTGTATATTTTATTGATTTTTAAAAAAAGAAATTGAAACCAGTTACTTGTATAATGACAGTGTGGCTTTTTCTGAATTATTGTAAAAACACCACAACAGGTTAATTCACTGAAGTGTGGTGGACAGATTACTCAATCAGACTTAACAATATAAAAGTGTAAATCTTGTTTTCTTAAGGATTTTTTTTGAAGTCCTTGTTTTGAGATACTTGTTTATTTTATCTATTGTTCTATATAAGTCTAGCAGTGTATAAAACTTATATTTGGGTGAACCAACCCATATTTATCATATGATAGCAGCGTGGGAAACCTGTGAGGAAGTGACTGCCAGAAACCCATTTTGTCAGACCTAGTTCAATTGGAAATCTGTCAGATTGTGTCATGTTGACTTGACTACTGTTTAAGATCAGAAATTAATCTTCATATAGTAAGTTATTTTGTCATTTAAACATATATTTCATTGGGTAGGCTGTAATTAAAATTGACCCACAGTATGGTATTTGTAAAAACCAGGAAAAGGGTAGAAATATGGGTTTCAGTTTCTTAAATAAGTACTTATATAATAGATGAAGTAAGTTAAGGACACAGCAAACTATCTATGTATAAAGACCTTTGTTACTATATAATTAAGCTCATCGGAGTACCGTATAAAAAAGCATGAAAAAAGAAAAACCCATGAGAAATAGACTGGCTTGTATGAGGGCCTAGGTGACTCAAGGTCCCGTGTTCGATCTCGGTGTTAGTTGAGAATAGTCATCATGATTTTCCGTTATGGTTCCCCCTTGTCAGTGGTGCAGGACATAGAGCCTGACAAAGGACAAATGTATAGTAGTTTGGATGGGACAAAAAATCGAGGTCCTGTGAACACTTGCTAGTAAACGATCCAATGGCAGTTGGTCGTAGTGCCGCTGTCTCGGCAAAATTTCACTCATAGCACACTGTATACTAGGAGTAGGACGTTAAACCACATTTCCTTTTATTTCTGGCTTGTATGAAAAAAAGATAATTATTTATTATTTATCGAAGACACATAAATATGGCAGTTTGAAATCAGTAATAACCAATGTAAACTTTAAATGGCCAAAAGTTAGGATGTTAGAATTGATCGATTTGATTAGTTAATGGATTGTTAAGCCTTTTGATTGTGTATGGTCTCTCAGTGCCGGTAATCCTTTAGACTGACATATTGCGCATTTAATTACTACCAAGTCACCCTGTCTGGCTGTTGTTGTAATCTCTAAGATCATATTGTGTTAATCCATTCATCATCTTGTAATTGTACCGTATAATGACAGCGATGTTAAAATTTGTAGATGGCAAACTCACGGAGCTGCTCTTGAATTATCGCTAAAGATAAAATTTATTTTGCCAGATATTTTTTTTTTTCATTCAGTGGATATAATGACAGCGATTCTTAAAATTTGTAGATGGCAAACTGACGGAGCTGCTCTTGAATTTTTGCTGGATATTTTTTTTTTTTGATCAGTGGATATGTATTTAGTAGGATCGACAGTGTCGGGAAAAGAGCCCAGACCAGCTTTTGTTGTCTCTGGTGTCATTCATGCGTGAGACAGGGTATGCTTACTGTTTCCAGAACACCTGATATCATCTTTCATTAATATGGAAAAGCCCAATAGCTAATCATTGCATTGCACTAGCTTTTAATTAGATTTATTTTTATTGATCTATGGTATGTAATATGTTTTTAATGTCTGATGATGTGCAATGTGCATGTTAAAAATGATAATCTTCTACTTTGTATGGATGAAGCCACAATTTAGCTGTATGACTAAATATTGATTTCTTTCTGATAAAATCCTATCATGAGGATAAAACCCTGTCACCATATGTAGTAAAATTAGTAAATGTTTTTAGCGTAACATAGAATATTTAAAGGTCTGTGTTTTCAATCAATTTATTTCTTTATCTGGAGGATGTCTGCCTCAGTAAAAAAAAAATCGCTTTAATAATCATGCAAACCACTGAGTATATAGCATTACTGATCACTGTATGCGATTCTGTTGCTTAGGAACTTGTGTAGGCTGTAAGTTGTCATAGCAACTACCTCTTGATTAATTGTAAAGTTGTGCCTCCTGTAAAAGTAGTATTGTGTTCCCTCTGAGATTTGACACCAACTTTGGCAGAATATAATCTTAAGTGTGGTGACTGCTACCAATGGTTTCTGAAGGTGGCTTCACTCAGTCGGGAATTTTCTCTGCCTTAACTGATTGATTACTGCAATTATTTTGTCTGCGTGCCTTACCCATCATTAAGTAACTTTGATGGACCTAGGTTGCACAAAAATAAAGAACAGTGAATATCCTAATTGCTGTCAAATTTAAAAAGAATGTGAAACTTTATAGAGATATTGATCCACTGCCTATTTTCATTTGTCTAGAATTTAAAAAGAAAGTGGTTAAGATTATTGAGACATAAGAATGAATTAACGTTAAAGTCATTTTAAACAGTGGGAATGCCTTTCAAACCACAATATTATGAAAGACAAATCTCTCTAATAGGACTATCAGAGATGGTTAAATTCTGTTCAGTATACAAAGTTACATTGAATTGAAATTTCATTGATCTAGGCTGTCCCCCATGTAATAAGCTCACCACCATTTTGCAGACAAAATGCCCGCTGTTCGTTCTCAAATAGCGTAAAAATATGGTATATCAAGGTTGTGGACCCTATAGAGGTCACAATTTTTATCCGATTTTGTTGAAACTTGAAATATAAGTTTGTAACCCAAAGATCTGGATTCCTTTTGATATTCGCGCATATCAGAACGTAACTTCCTGAATTATTGCCCAGGATTGTACGAAAAATCGCGATTTTAGCTTGTGGAGCTCATAGAGGTCATAATTTTTATCCGATTTAAAAAACCGTTACGAAAAATCGCGTTTTTAGCTTGTGGACCCTATAGAGGTCATAATTTTTATCCGATTTAAAAAAACGTATTATTATATCACTGTTAAACCCTAAGGACGGCTGAGTTCGAATTTCGTGAAAATCGGCCCAAAACTGACAGACAAAATGGCCGCTGTTCGTTCTCAAATAGCGTAAAAATATGGTATATCAAGGTTGTGGACCCTATAGAGGTCACAATTTTTATCCGATTTTGTTGAAACTTGAAATGTAAGTTTGTAACCCAAAGATCTCGGTTCCTTTCGATATTCGCGCATATCAGAACGTAACTTCCTGAATTATGGCCCAGGATTGTACGAAAAATCACGATTTTAGCTTGTGGAGCTCGTAGAGGTCATAATTTTTATCCGATTTAAAAAACCGTATTATTATATTACCGTTAAACCCTAAGGATGCCTGAGTTTGAATTTCTGGAAAATCGGCCCAAAACTGACAGACAAAATGGCCGCCGTTCGTTCTCAATTAGCGTAAAAATATGGTATATCAAGGTTGTGGACACTATAGAGGTCACAATTTTTATTCAATTTTGTTGAAACTTGAAAATTAAGTTTATAACCCAAAGATCTCGGTTCCTTTCGATATTTGCGCATATCGGACCATAACTTCCTGAATTATTGCCCCTGATTGTACTTAAAATTGCATTTTCAACTTGTGGACCCTATAGAGGTCATAATTTTTATCCGATTTAAAAAAACGTATTATTATATCACCGTTACACCCTAAGGACGGCTGAGTCATCGAATTTCGTGAAAATCGGCCCAAAACTGACAGACAAAATGGCTGCCCCTCGTTCTCAAATAGCGTAAAAATATGGTATATCAAGGTTATGGACCCTATAGAGGTCACAATTTTTATCCGATTTTGTTGAAACTTGAAATGTAAGTTTATAACCCAAAGTTTGTGGTTCCTTTCGATACTCGCGCATATCGAACCGTAACTTCCTGAATTATAACCCCTGATTGTACGAAAAATCGCGTTTTTAGCTTGTGGACCATATAGAGGTCATAATTTTTATCTGATTTAAAAAAACGTATTATTATATCACCGTTAGACCCTAAGGAGGGTTGAGTGCTAATTTCGTGAAAATCAGTCCAAAACTGACAGACAAAATGGCCGCCCTTCGTTCTCAAATAGTGTAAAAATATGGTATATCAAGGTTTTGGACCCTATAGCGGTCACAATTTTTATCCAATTTTGTTGAAACTTGAAATGTAAGTTTATAACCCAAAGATCTCAGTTCCTTTTGATATTTGCGCATATCGGACCATAACTTCCTGAATTATTGCCCCTGATTGTACTTAAAATTGCATTTTCAACTTGTGAACCCTATAGAGGTCATAATTTTTATCCAGTTTAAAAAAACGTATTATTATATCACCGTTACACCCTAAGGACGCCTGAGTCATTGAATTTTGTGAAAATCGGCCCAAAACTGACAGACAAAATGGCCGCCTTCGTTCTCAAATAACATAAAATTTGGTATATCAAGGTTATCCGATTTTGTTGAAACTTGAAATGTAAGTTTGTAACCCAAAGATCTCGGTTCATTTCGATATTCGCGCATATCGGACCGTAACTTCCTGAATTATGGCCCCTGATTGTACGAAAAATCACTTTCTTTTTAGCTTGTTCTCTATCCATCTCTCGAAAATGTGGGCGTATCCTGCCTGGCAGCCGCTTGTTTCTCTCTCATTTCCCATGCCTTATAACTGGTTCTTGGAGTGATTTTCTCTACACTGAAATTTTTTTGCTATTTAACAAGAACCATATTAAACATACATTATGCAAGAGCTAAATCTGCGAGTCTTTCTTTAGGTCTGAAATGTTATCTAAACTATTACCGGTAATTAGACATTAAAGATACATTATGTAAGATTTAGATAAAGAACTAGCCATTCCTGCTATAATAGTTCGAAAGTAGATGATGTAAAATGAATAATTTGAAAGTTTCATTCAAATTACTTTATTGCAAGTGAAGATATTAGCCTTTGAAGGTTTGACAGACGTGTGCAATAATTTCAACCACCGTACTGGTTGATCGAAGCTAAGTCTCGGTCCTCCGTATTTGATTAAATCAAAGTATCGCTGAACCATTCTAATCTTTTTAATATCGGAGAAATCTGATGCCATCGAGAGTTGATTAAGGCCTGGATCAGTTAATTAATGTCTAATTAATACTTTAGAAAACATTTCAGGCCTAAAGAAAGACCTGCAATAGGCAGATTTAGCTCTTGCATAATGCATGTTAAATTAACTTATCCAGACCATAATCAACTATCGATGGCATCGCCAGCCTGCGATTTTTACTTGATTATGATCCCATTTGCTGCTCGACTTTCATTCATAATTTAATCATGAAATGGATGATTGATCATACAGACTTTAGTAATGATGATCGAGGCTAGGCCGAAATTTCAATCACATTATCTAGTTTTTAACTATTATCTTATCTCCCATAATGTATCTTTAAGTATTTAAGCTAGAAATGCTAGGAAATAGACAACACAAACCCCATAAAAAAAGAAATTTTTTTACGACCGACCTTATATTTTGCGACCAAGTAACTGTAAAGATAGGTATTTATTTTATTAGCCTAATATAGTCAGGCTTGACTGTACTACAGACTGTAACTATCGTATTTACTGTATGATGGAGACAATCAAAACTCTGGAGTTGAGGCACCTTGATTGTCTTTTTTTAGTGTTTTTGATACACGTCTAGCACAAAATTAAATTTTGTCGGATACAACAAAAATCCTTATTTCCAGACATTAACCAGTTCTAGTACTATAATACTATTAGTAAATCGCCATCGGATGTCGACTTTGGCCATGATCAAAATAACCTGACTATTGCCAAGGGTAGGTAACTGTAGTGCCGGACCAAGAGGGAGGACCAAGATGATGTAGAAAGAGCAGGCTTTAATGACATTGTTATTGACATCAAGAATAGTTGACATTAAAGTTAATTATTACCATATATTACTACACGTGATAAAGATCTTTTTTGCCTTAGGATTATGTTTTCTCTAGATCTTATAATCCACATAATGACTATAAATGGTTGTGTATGTTACAAACTTATTGAAAAATCACTTCAGTCTCACAAAATTGTCCTGGATGATTTATCTTGATCAACTACAAACTCGTACATGCTATATGAATGTTTTAAATCAACTTTGGGTGTTGCTACTATTCAACTTTCAACTAACTGGTTTTAAGAAAAGAATGACACAGTGGCTCAGTGTGTAGGGAGCTGGATCACTAATTGGAGGAGGGTGGGGTTGGATTCCGATGTTGGCTGAGAAATTTACACATGGTTTTCCAGCATGGTTTACATACTATATGAATGTTTTAAATCAACTTTGGATGTTGCTTCTATTCAACTCTCAACTAACTCTGTTTTATTTTTTAAAAAAAAGTCGAGGTGGCTCAGCATGTTAGGTGCTGGCTCACTAATCCAGAGGTGTGTGGGCTTGGTTTAAGATGTTGACTGAGAAATTTACCTGCGGTTTTCCAGCATGATTTCCCCTTGTTAGTGGTTGAAAACAGAGAGTCTGTATAGGAAACTTTTGTGTAAAGTTTGGCATGCACGAAAAAGAACCCCTAACAGTTTGAATGGAATTACTGTCCGGGCAAATTTCCCTCATAGCACACAGCATGGTGTATACCCATCATCATCAGCCCATTTCATTGATTTGTTTTTAAGTGCAGAGGCCATTACCTCAAGGAGCCACAGTGGCTAAGTGGGTAAGACGCTGTGGTTGATCCCTGCATTTGATGAGAAAGTTCATCAGGATCTTCCGGTGTGGTTTCCCCTCGTCAATGATGCAGGACGGAGGGCCTGACAAGGACAGTTGTCTAGTCATTCGGATGGGTCGCGAAAGCGAGGACCCATGTATACATTGGCGTGCACGTAAAAGACCCCATGGCAATTGGAATTCGATATAAGAGTAAGCCATAGTGCCGCTGCCCAGGGAAAATTTCCCCCATAGCACACTGTATGGTGTATGTCCGTCTTCATAAGGCCAGAAGGAGCAGAACAGTAGGCGGTTAAACCCCATTGGATTTCATTTCTGTTATATGTCATTGCCATTACATTGAGAATCTGTCAAACAGAATGTAGAATCTACTTCTGAAATTAAAGACTAGTGTCCGTTTAATTAGTGATGGGTGTTATGTACCTGTAGGGTATGTGTCAAACATGTGGCTGCTAAATCAGTGTTAAAATTGTCATCGGAATCCATCCTCATCATTATAAAACAGTTTTTGTAAAATATCCCTTGTGCCTTCCAGTAATTAAGGAGACTTTATGTTCATGATCCTGAAGTGCATCAAAAAAAATTTGTTTTCAAAAAAATATTTGGGGTTTGCCCCAATATCCCCTAATTACTTAGTTTCAATATATCCGATTCTCGTATCTCGGTATAAATTGAGACCCACTGCTTTACTTCGTTACCTCTCAATTATTAAGTCTTAAGTAGGATGGCAGAGGAAATGAAATGGGGTTTAACATCTACTGTTCTTCTCTGAGCTAATGAAGACGGACATATGCCATGGGAGAAATTTTGCCCAGGGAGCGGCTTTATGGCCTACTTTTATGTTGAATTCTAAATGTCTATGGATCTTTGACATATACGAAATCGTGGCTTTTTATCCCTTCCGAACAACTAGACACTGTTTTTTGCCAGGCCCAAGGGAAACCATGTCAAAGAGCAGAAGGGCATATATATTACCAACCCATTAGTAATTTGTTGAATGACAGGTGGTACATTACTTTTTGTCCCTTCCTAACAACTAGACACTGTTTCTTGCCAGGCCCAAGGGAAACCATGTCTAAGGGCATATATATTACCAACCAAGTCTACATGTATATTTAATTTGTTGGATGACAGGTAGTACATTACTGTTTGTCCCTTCCTAACAACTAGGCACTGTTTCTTGCCAGGCCCAAGGAAAACCATGTCTAAGGGCATATATATTACCAACCAAGTCTACATGTATGTTTAATTTGTTGGATTACAGGTGGTATATTACACAAACCTCAACGAGTTTTATTTTGTACATGATTTGAAAATCCATAATATAATGTGGAGTTAAAATATGTTATTATTCTCACTTTTACCGACCTTCGAATAAAATTAATATCTTGTCCTGTAGAAATAGATAAGTTATAAAGACATAGCACATGTGTCGTTTCCCAACCAATTGACAGGCCATGTTGGTTATACACATACTGTCTCTCAGGTAACACAGAATTTACTCACATTAAATATCTTCTTTTAGCTGAATGTATTTTATCATTTTGAGTTATTGAAAAAGGGTTTTATTATTTCTGCATCTCGGGGCATCAGATTGCAAAGGATAAAGTTTCTCCTTCAAGCCAGTGGTTGTTCTTTCATTGCTTAAAGATACATTATGGAAGATTACATAAAGAGCTGGCGGTCTCACTATATAAGTTAAAAACTAGATGATGTGAAGAGAATATGCTGAAAATTTCAGTCGAATTGCTTCACTCTAAGCCGAAAAAACTTATTTTAAAATCTTTGTAGTCTTGATTGTCATTGTTAGCGCTGTCATGATTATTTTAACAAAGTCTCAATTATCCATTTTTGCGTTTAATCACCCACGGACATTAAACAGCAGACCGGATTCAAATCCATTGAATATCGGACAGAAAAGATGGCATCGAGAGTTGATTATGGTCTTTTCATGTTAATAAATGTCTAATTAATAGTTTATATAACATTTCAGGCCTAAAGAAAAACCTACAATAGGCAGATTTAGTATTCAATTCATTGTTTGACATTTAATTAAGTTTCAATCGGATTAAAAAGAGACTCATCAAAAGATTTTAACTAAAACTTATAGGTGATGCTGGCTTGTTTAAAGTCGCTGCAGAAGAAATGAAATGAAATGGGGTTTAACATCCTACTGTTCTGCTCCAAGTGGGCTAATGAAGATGGGCTTATATGCCAAACAGTGGGAAATTTTGTCCGGACAGCGGCGCTATAGCCTACTCTTATATTGAATTTCAACTGTCAAGGGATCTTTTACTTGCATGTCAGCGTGTACATGGAACCTCTGTTTTTTTCATACCATCCGAATTGACTAGACAGCTGTCCTTGTCAGGCCCTCCGTCCTGCACCTCTAACAAGGGGAAACCATGCCGGAAAATCCCACTGGACTTTTCGGCCGATATCGGGAGCTAACCCGCCGTCTCCAGGCCAGTAAGCCAGCTTCTTACTCATTTACTGACCGCGGCCAGTCTGGACGGGAAAATTTTGAAAAAGGAACCCCAAATATGCGATTTGGTGGCATATCTGATTATAATCTCTGTCAAATAGTATATCTCATAAATCGATTAATTTAGGCCAAAACCCCGACCTGCAAGTAATTTACAACCATCAACCTGTGAAATCATCATATTCTCGTATTATGCAGTATTCCGAATTCCGGCCCACACCCAGCACACCCAGCCCAGATAGTCTATTATACCAGCACATTCCAGACTCCATTGATGACGTGGCGGTCCGTTAAAGCCACCGGCCACATACAACATGATCATCATCGCTCCATGGCCATTCCAATACCCCCCACCCCCCATATAATGTTCAGCAGAAAAAGGGTTTTTAGACGAATTGGACAAAATTATATTTTTCAGTTTTTTGTCCGACCGGCCCTTCGGGCGATCGCCCGATGGCCCAATCTGTCCCTGCCCCCACTGCAGAAGATACAGAACACCAATTCTTACTATCTGTGTAGATACTGAATGAAATTGAACCATTTTGGGGTCAATATTGCTTTTAAAGATGCCAATTTCATAATATTGTAGTTTGTAAGTGATCCAAAAATCGATCAAATGACAATATACATGTACATGTTTAGGATGTCGAAAAAAACAAATTGGTGTGAAGTTTCATGTATGACATCTCAAGTTCCTTAATGGCTAAAAGGGTAATCCAACATCACTTGTTATCTTTTGTTGTGGGGATTTCTCAAGCCGTCTTCCTTGAAAAGTTACGTCTATAGATAAAGTCAGTGTTGAGATAAAATCTTTTTTTTTTCCGACCAGAATAAGTAAACAAGCAGATATCTGCTTAATCATTCAGTCTGATTTAAACACAGATCCTATTTCGTTTCAATTTTATAGGTTAAAATTTCGTTTTACTTGTCTTTACTACACTAGGATCTGGAAGAGTTGTTCATTGATGTGTTCTGGGTGATGCGAGGGGTTAGACAATGAAACGGTCTGTTAC
Organism: Patella vulgata; assembly: GCF_932274485.2. Taxonomy (NCBI): domain Eukaryota; kingdom Metazoa; phylum Mollusca; class Gastropoda; family Patellidae; genus Patella; species Patella vulgata. Next base: position 13,342,435 of record NC_065883.2, read on the forward strand.
GGCGAGTTCTTGCCCTTTTGATGCACGGAACTGTGGGTAAACCACTAGAAACGTCAACGCTGATTGATTAATCAATGTCTGACGTCATAGGGTCAAAAGCCGCTTGTTTGACCTCTGACGTGAACTCTCACTATAACTTGTCAGATCTTCATGTAGTGTACGCCACAGATACAGATCTGTATTTCAATCAGATTGCTTAATCATTCAAAATAAAAAATCGAATAGTATACTCAAAATAACACATAAGACCAACCTAATTCAATACTTAAAATCAAAGAGGTTTTGTCAATTATTACAAAATTATAACAGTTTGGTATTTTTACTTATAATTTAATAATTTATATTGATAGATTTCAAAATGGTTTAAATTAATATTAAAGTCAAAGAGGTTTGTGATGATTTTAGAAACTTTTGTCAATTATTATAAAATTATAAAAATTTTGTATTTTTACTTATAATTTAAATTGATACATTTCAAAATGTTTTAAATTATTATTGAATGAATGGGTTACATGTATATGCTTCACTTTGCTGCTCATTGAAAATTTTCGTAGCTGTTCTGTGTCAATGTCTGCACATACCATTAATTAAAGAGAGAGAGAGAGTGAAATGGGGTTTAACGTCATTTCGGGACTAACATATGGTTCAATTTTATTTCCATAATTCGCTTCTGCATAGGGGTCTTTAGCAGTGGGAGGAAACCAGAGGGCCCTTAGAAAACCCACGAGGTTGGACAGGCGACCCTACTCCTTGTCAGGTACAACCGGGGAATCGAAACCATGCCAGTTGACTCAATGGCAGACTTTATGATACAGCGTGCACGTGCTAACCATTCAGCCATCCACCCCCCCTTTAATTAAGGAAGATGATTTGTTCGAGTGTATTATACACAATGAAAAGAAAGCTTCTAGTTGGATATTTATTGAAGCTATTAATTTCTCATATTAATATTGAGAAAATAGGAAAGCGATATTTATAAACACATGTCGGTTTAAAATCAATATACATGTAAGTAGAATAGGCAATAATATTGTGGTTGGTTGTCATGGATACTGTAGTTAAACATGTGTATGGTGTCAACAGGTGTCTCCACTTATTTAGTTTATTGTTAAATATGGCCACTGTGGCGTAGCCAGGGTGGAAGACCTAGGCATTAGGGTGTATGTGAGTTGCTAATGCTCCCTCTGTGCTATCGATCATGAGGACTGTCTAGGGGGTGTGGTTCAATACCAGGCTTGTTTATTACTGCCTAATACGAGTTTTTATCTGGATTCTGCAGTTTCATTCCACTGCTATTAGGCTAATGACCCTCTGTGTACAAATGAATTATTGAAATACATGTAAAACTATACCGCATGTTAATAAACAGAAATGAACTTGAGGGCCTTGGGGGTGGGGTGGGGGATTTAATCTTTGGTTACTAGTTCCTGATCCTTTTTTCCTGCCACTTCCATCTATTCTATGGTCCTTACTTCTGTATAGGGTCCTTCACTTCAAACATGTATATGGTCCTGTCTTCAGTCCAGTCATTTCAGGATTTTAAAGGCCCAAGGAAGATTATCACTCTCACAAAAAGATATATTCAAAATAACTTGGTATTTACCTTATTATAAGAAAAACTTGCTATGCATATTGAGGAAGACATTTTACACTTAAAGCATTTATTTGAAAAATACTAAATACTAATTTTTATATATCTGCGATGGCTTGACAAATTTGTCTCCAATTTTTCAAACAATCTTACTTTAATCATTCCTCAGATTTGTAAAAGATTCTTTGTCTAAAATACATTATGCAAATGAAAATATCTTTCTAATTATATATTTTGTCTTGCTCACAAAAAAAAAAAGCCAGGGCACCGTCAAATGTTTAGTAAAACTTGAGTTAAGAAAATTAATGTTTTGATAATAAGTTGAATTTTAATATTATAATAATTTTAATATTATAATAATTTTAATATTATAATAAGAACTTCAGTTTAATATTAATATACTGGTCAAGTATAATATGAATCTGGAATGAATGAATGTATAATACACTGAATGAGAATTACTGGCACAATCAATTAAGGGGATCACATGGCTAAGTGGGTGTTCGATCCCTGCATTGGCCGAGAAAGTTCATTCCGATTTTCCGGCGTGGTTTCCCCTTGTCAGTGATACAGGATGGAGGACCCGACAAGGACAGCTGTCTAGTCGTTTGGATGGGACGAAAAACCGAGGTCCTGCATACACATTGGCGTGCACGTAAAAGATCCCTTGGCAGTTGGAATTCGATATAAGAGTAGGCCGAAGCGCCGCTGCCCGGGCAAAATTTCCCTCATAGCACACTGTATGGCGCATGCCCGTCTTCATTAGCCCAGGTTGTGAGCAGAACAGTAGGACGTTAAACCCCATTTCATTTCATTTCATTTACAATCAATTAAGTTAAGAAAAGAACTTCAATGTTACTGATAATAAGTTTAATTAGAACTTCAGGTCAATACTGATCAAATAATATATGACTAACGAATGAATCACTATCAAATGCATGATATACTGAGAGAATTACCTGCACAACACAGCCAATTAAGATGCTACTAATCTATACAAATAAAACTTATATTGAATGACTGAGGACGACCGAGCAGTGCTAAAGATAAATGATACTGATGAAAAACGATGGTGTGACAGCCACACATTGTCTTATAGAAAAGTCCCTGGACAAGTCATTAAATATGTACTAAAATCGGAGATATTTTATTTGTTACTCTAATCTGTCAATCATTATTCTGTTTGTTGTCAAATTGTTAATACAATGAAAGGTTATGTTGTCATGACAACAGGAAGCGGTGGATGAGTTCCTGTTGAGGACATGTATGTGACAAGTAGTGACTGGATACACTGGATGCTCTCTAATCTAATCATTCACACATGATTTTCTCAAAAGTATATTTTTTATGAAAGTGGATTATTATCTGTTTGAGATTAAGAATCTGGTCAGATAAAAGTTTATATCTCAGATGCTGTGGATGTTATGGAGATATTGACATATATTTGTTTTTCACTTCACTGATTTTAATGATGGATGCTACCCAGTGAAGCTGATCTGAATCATTGGAATTTTTCTTTGACATCTTCTCGGATCTTTATTTATTGAGTTTGGTGTCATAAAGAAATCAAAATGGTATGTTTCGTTAAAGTTTGAAATTTCTCTGTAAAATGAAATAAATTATTTAATAATTATAATGTACAGAGAGGCTGTATTGTTGGAGGATGATGCTCTCAATAAAGTTTTTGTCATGGCAACAATGACAACAAAAATCTATTCATAATCACGTATATCAATAAGTGCATAAAAAAGGGCGTAAAATATTTATCATTAAATGGTAGTATAACTGGCTGTGGTATATTGAACTCTGAACTCAAAAACTCTAAAAAATAAACCTCTTCCAAACTAGAAATAGATTTCTTCTTGGTGCTTTTGAGAAATGTGAACTTATTGATTAAATATATAGGCTATAAAATTATAAAAAAGATCTCTTAGTTTGAGGAAAAAAAATGTGACTTTGTTCTATTTGTTTATCAAATCCGTATGTCACATATATGAATATTCTCTGTTTCATATTTTATATTCTGTGTACATGTACACTGTAGTAGTTTTCAAATTTTTGTAAAGTCTTCTTCTTTTTGTCTTTGCAATAGGGCAAATATCTAAAACAAAAAATCATTAAAAATAAAATAAAATTCAGTTGAATAAAAATTATTGTATATAAAATCACATTTTTGAATCATATTAATTTTGTCCACCAGATGTGACAAACTTTGACAAGATTTTAAATGTTTTATGGTGTGAAGTAAAATGACATTTCCACTAATTGAGTGTTATAATAGGTTTTATATAAGGTCTAGTGGTATAAGTGACAATAATATTGACTGGTGTTATGTACTTATTAACAATCATTAACAGGACAACAGTCCCCTAAGCTACCCCAGTACTTCCTTGATTAGGTCCTTCCTGCTATTTCCAGATTAGGCTTCTTTACAATAGAAGCAACATGTCCAGTTTTGACATTTTTATGTGGATTTTTATATAAGTAAAATGTAAGTTAGTAAATCTTCCTCTATTACCCTATTGTCTGTTATATAGTGATACTAAAAGCATGGATATTTCCTAGTTAATTGAAATGATATAAGATAATGATCTTGGACACGCTTGAATTATCAGGTGGATTTTGATGGTTGTCATCACAATTTTTCTCTCCTCCATGTTGGGGGGTTGGATGGCCGAATGGTTAGCATGTGCGCGCTGCGTTGTATCATACAGTCTGTCATTGAGTCAACTGGCGGGGTTTCGATTCCCTGGTTGTACGTGACAAGGAGTAGACGGGTCGCCTGTACAACCAAATGGGTATTCTCCGGGTCCTCCTGTTTCCTCCCACTGCTAAAGACCCCTATGCGCAAGCGAATTATTGAAATAAAATTGAACCATGTGTTAGTCCTGAAATAACCTAGTTTGTGTCGAGTGGACGTTAAACCCCATTTCTCTCTCTCTCTCTCTCTCTCTCTCTCTCTCTCTCTCTCTCTTCCATGTTGATGCTAACATTTAACAGGTAATGTCAAAAAAATGGCAAGACTATATATCTCAAAATGTTAAAAAAAAGAAATCTAAAGAATGATTTCTTCATTTCCTGCAAATGACATGCCCGAGTCAAGATTTTAAAAATGTAATGGCAGTGTAACCCAACTTTACCTTAAAAAAAACCCCTCCCAATTTGATTTTTCTTCAAATCCAAAGAACTTTTTACTTTTCCTGCAATACTGGGTTACAAAGTAATTACAAGTCGGAAATGGGCTGGAAAAATACAGAATTTTTTTTTAGCAGATTTATTTGGAATTTGAGCCTCGAATACAGTTAGCAGAAGTCCTGTTTCTCCAAATTTATGTGGAATTTGAACCCTCAGATATTGTGAACAGAAATCCTGTCTACATGTTAAAGGCATCTTTGATTATAGATAATGAGGAGAGATTGGTCTTGTATAAATAATCTCACATATCTTCCTTCCGCTTCTGTTAGTTTTATTAAATGTCGTGTGTATGTGTGTGTCGCTAATTTTATCGGCAGAGATAGTATGTATTAAAATCGGAATAAAAAAAATTGATCACATAATTTCTAGTTTTTATTAGGAAGTCTGATGTTGTGGGCTTTCTGCTGTCGAGATGTTGGTCGTGTGTAAATGCTGGTTAATAGTGATTACATCAAATGTTTTATGGTTACCATGGTTATTGTATTAGCGAGATGTGAAGTGATGTGGGATAAATTCACCAGTAACTGTGTTATGTATACCATGAGCATCCCTTTCTTGTCATAGAGAGGCTTTCTAGCCAATAATTTGTGTAGTTGTCATAGTAACAAGCATATTGTGAAGGTTAGATGTGGAGTCTGGTTTGGGAAAAGGAAGGAAAAATGGTGGAAAATTCTTTGTCCACTTAAAGAAAAATAATTTTGTTTAAGAGAGAGAAAGATGGAAGGTAATGACATTTATCTTAAATAACTAAACATGTAGTTGTCTTATTATCAGTTGTATTAAAACATGATAGATGGATTAACACTATTCTCCATTTTATCTACTCTAGATTTTTTAACTGTCTATACACTACTATATCTTGGTGTCTATTATTAACAGTATTATTATTGAAGAACCATTTTATATCAGATCTTTAGTGGTGATAAAGTCAGTTATTATGAAAGTCTGATATCTAATTCTCCTTGTTATTCCCCCTATTTTAATGTGTCTCGATATTACAAGTGAAGAAAACCATTTAAATCATTTATTATGAATGCTTGATATGTAAATTAGCAATATTAATTCTTGTTCTTATCCCCTTTATTTTAACGTCTCTCGCCCTTTATTTTAACGTTTCTCGCCCTTTATTTTAAGATCTCACCCTTTATTTTAACGTGTCTCACCCTTTATTTGATGTGTATTATTTGAGTGAAGAAAACTAGATCCTTACTGTATGAAAGCTTGATATGTAAACTAGCGGTATTAATTCTTGTTGTTATTAACCCCATTATTTTAACGTGTCTCGATATTGCAAGTGAAGAGAACTAGATCTTTCCTGTTCGTAACATCAGTTATTATTACCTGATATATAAATTAACAATATTATATAAGTGTGAAGATATCCATTTAAATACCTGATCTTTAAATCAGTTAATATGAAATATTTAATTTGTTAATTAAAAGTAAGAGATCTTTAATTTTTTAAGAGATCCATTTGAATACTAGATCTTTATATAAGTTATTATGAAATCTTAATTTGTAAATTAACAGTATTATATGCGCAAGGAGCCATTTGAAATATAATGAATCTATTGTCGTTATAAAATCAGTTTTTATGAAAGACTCGTATGAAAATTAACAGTATTAAAAGAGTCTTTACAAAATGTCTCGATGTATTTTATAATTGATAAGACAGAGTAGATGGTTAGAATATAATAAACTGAATGTTTTCGTACCGATGTAACAATTGTAAACCTGTATTTCATATTGATTAATGTTTATGGTATTTAAAGTCGAAGCTAAGTACTTATGGCGGACTGTGACGGCGTCTCTAGATGAGTATTATTGTCATTAGTGACTGTCAATGACAGACAATAGCTTTTTATTCTGGATACTTATTGTATTTTTATGGTGACTTTACATTATTATTAAGAAAGGTTTCAATTTGTTAATGGCGATATCTTCTCCGTATTTGTTCATTAGTGTTTCGATTATCTACAATTTATAGTCGTATTAATTGTCAATAATTGATCATAATTGATACAGACATATAAACATGGCTAGGTGTTTGTCATCTTAATGTTCATTTGATTTGAATTAAGTGGTCTATATATATATTTTTAAAAAAATATTTTATTTTTCTCAAATAACTATTTATTCCTGCAAGGTTGTAACTGATTAGTTTGTTTGAAGAATGATCATTCGTTGAGATGGTGTCAATTTTATGTCTGACTTTCAACATGTTATACGATGGATTTAACTGGAAATTGAAGAAGACGATTTTGTTATGCTTTTATCCCGAGCATACATCAATCATTACTCTTTAGGAACTGTTATAAATAGTTTAATACAGTGGTTTATATTAACACCACCCATTTCCAACCACTTTTTGCATAAATCTTTAATAAATTATAACATGGACCATCAAAATAGCCATTCTGATCAAAAACGTGCTACGTAGTACATAAACCCATTTCTTAGTGAATTTTGTATGGCTATCCTATATCCCTGTGGGCGCCCTTGCGGACACCTTTAATTTTGCACACGTGCAATATTTTGAAGAAGCATGGGGCATTTAATGCCTTAGAGGTCTCTGTCAGTTACAGACATATTAACTTCCAATTAACAATTCATAAAACTTTATCATGGTTTTCAAGAAGTTTAACGAATGTTTGTGAAAAGTACCTTACTTGCAGTAAATCAGTGCATGGATGGTTGATAATATGGTTATTGTTTCAAATATGATGAATTTAAATGTCTCTTAAATACAGGGGTGGGTGGGTGGTCTAGTGGTTTTAACGTGTGTGTGTGCAATCATAAGGTCTGTCATTAAGTCGAGTGGTGTGGTTTTCGTTTCTCCACTTGAGTGTGACAAGGAGTAAGAATAAGATCACCTGTCCAACCTCATTGGTTTTCTCTGGGTCCTCCAGTTTCCTAGCACTGCTAAAGACCCCTATGCAAGCAATTTATTGAAATAAAATTGAAGCATATGTTAGTCCCAAAATGACCCTAGTTTGTGTTGAGTGGACGTTAAACCCTTTCTACTAAATGCGAGTCTGGAGATAGGGCACCTGTCACAGACACTGTCAGACACAAGTTAAAGATTTGTCCAACAAAATCCTTCTGGTGCCTGTCATTTTGTCTGCCACTGATTTGTCTCCTTTTTTCTTCCTGTTGATATTATTAATAATTGTCCAGCACAAAAGTTCAAATGTCTGATATTTTGTCATGTACACCAGACCTGGAAATGCTTATTTCAGTTCGTTCAGTATGTCAGTATTGTTCAAACCAAACTCATAAACTAAAAACAAAAACTCAGCAATAAATCTGTTATATAATGAAATAATAAAGTGTAAACTTCAACAAGGCTCATATTATTTTAATAGATTGGTATGTCTTACTATTTGTCTAGATGCTAAACAAACAAACTACTCAACTTAATAGGGTTATTTTCACACAATTACATTTATCTTAATAAGCCTTATACTTTATCATAATACAGACATTGATCCCAATTAAGGTTTTGATAGACACACAGACACTCAAACTAGCAGTTGGATGTAGTAGGTCTGAAAAACCCTTTTTGGTAAATTATTCTTTTTTTTACAATGAAATATAGTACATCTTGGTAAATGAAATAAATTCATTAAGATTGGACTAGCTTGTATAAAAAAGGTTAGCAGAATTGTTATTACTTTATTTGCTTTGTCACATATATTGAAATTGATATAAACCAATGTAAACTTCAAATGGCTATAACTTAAGTTAGAATTGATAGATTTGAATATTATTTTCTACTATCAGAACTTTGGTTTGTGCATGTTCTTATACTCCGCTTCGACTTGTATACGGATGAAAGTAAAAAAAAAACCCAGTAAAATATGACGATTCTCCACATTGACTTATACCCAGTAAATTACGGCAGTCTTTATTTTGGTATGATGTAGCTTCAATATTAAAATACAGTTCTGACATCTACTTAAATTTAAATAGTATTTACACCATGGGCCCGATATTCCATCCACTCTTGTACCCTCACCTCCAGTACATAGAGAAGTAGGGTTTTAAAATTAAAACAAACTAACATACTTTCTAAAAGATTAAGGAGTGGCTTATCTTAAATCTAAGGGTTTTATGAAGTGTCCCCATTTTGTGTCCCTAATCTGCCGTGTTGCTTTTAAAGGATTTAATTGTTGTGTGGCTCGTGGCTGTAACTTGTCGCTGCATTCACAGATATTTGTTTGTATGAGAGAAGGTTGGATCAATTTATAGATTATAACCCAAGTTGAAAGTCCATCAGTAGTTTGGTTTAGTTGATTGTATTAAGGACAGGGTCAACTGTTTACTTTAATGTTATCAGTTTAAGCATCAGTAACTGACTTATATAATGCACGGTTGCTACTGTATATATATATATATTTACTAGAGTATAAATTAGGTTAGATATGTATATATATAAGTACACTGTATGTATACATGGTTATTTATCTAGGATGGACCCCATTCATCATGATTTAAATTATTTCTGTCTTCTACCCTGTGACAAGAAATTTACAGTTGATAAACATCTCTTTTAGTGACTGGCATATCTAAGAAGTAAAACCTATTTAGATTTGGCTTCTTGCCTTTGGGGAAAAGCTACATAATTGGGGCCATAGAGTAAAAGAGAAACTTGCTTGCTGCATCTCTATTTCCAAGGCAACCACACATGTAACTATGGAAACATGAAGCTTAGTGTGTATAGGGGCACCAGCTGGCTGTATTGATGTATCACATGGGTGTCTGAGTTGAGAGCTTTCAACCAACCAACTTGCTCGGATTGCCCAATTGTTGAGATGCTCTATTACACATGACACATTCTCTCTCCCAGCATGCCTACGGTTCACTGAGCTTAATGTCACTGACGACAGTCGCCATCTTCCTTTTCCCTGCAGCAGCAGTCAGTTGACAAATTTATTTATGAACTTTTCTTTACAAAGTAAAAGATTGTGAATTAGGAGTTATTAAACCTTTAGTTTAAGAGGTAAGGACATTTCTTTTTTTGTCCTATTTTAACTTCCTCATAACATTGATTACTTTATTTTATTTACATAATCTGAGACTCACAAACTTTCCCGAACTTTTCTAACTAGTTGTTTACCTCACCGAATTATGACAAAACTAGGTTTTCATATTTGTTATATATATTTGTGAAAAAGTTTAAAGTTTTCCTCAGCTTTACTTTCCTATAGACCACATGTTGTCAAGTTAGATTAATGTTAAGAGACTGTTTAGCTACTTAAGAGAAAGTTGACACATATATTCTCCAATCCAGATAACTTGGTGATGTGGCTATGACTGGTGTCAGCCATGTTGTTCAACATGTACATTAAGTTGATCTGAAAAATATATACAAAAATACTCCATAACATTTTTAGAGATATGTTAGAATTTTTTATCAGTATTGACTTTTTGTTTACGCGTGACAGTTTTATAATTGATACTGGTTATATTTGTATAAAACCTATACCGGGTCACATGATTTAAAGGGATATACATATTCATGAGATGATGACATCTGAGGCTTATTGGCACTATTAGCTACAGTTCACAATTATAAAAGTATATTAATTATTATTCAGTATTTATCAGTTGAAATTTTATCGGTATATCAGGTTTGGTGATGTCGTTTATTAAAAGACACTACCGGTATATTGAGTATTGAATTTTATTGTTCTAATCAAATTGTATTTCTTATCAGTTTATGAGGCTTTTGTTAAGGAAAAAGAAGGCATTTTTTTTTAAAATCATAAAATGAAAGATAACAAAATATGATGGAGTCCTAGCTAATCTCTCTATAAAACACATGTTACCACCATAAATAGTAGACCTGGAACATATGATGTCTGATGTGTGGGTTTGAAGCTCTGTGTCTGATGGGATGACAAAGAAATTAAGTCTAGTTGTTTGGATGGGACAAAAAGTAGAGGTTCTGTGTACAAGTTGGTTGAGACGTGACAACAAGGAAAGTAACTCTAGTTGATCCAATGAGTCCACCCCCTTTTTCATTCCATGTCACCATAGAAATAATGTCGTTGAGACATTAAGCTCTATTCTATGTTATACTTGCTGTCCAATTAAGAAAAATAACGTCCATCAAATTACTGAAATCCTTTAAAACAGCTATTTGTTCATGGAATAAAAATAATTGTTAATCTTAAAAGTTATCCATGCTTAAAATAAGAGACCTGCATCTCTAGGAAATAAAGACGACTGTAATTGAAGACTGTGATTAGAGATATGGGTATTTTTAATTGAAGTGATTTACGAAGGATATCTGGTTTCTACGACTAGCCTGTTACAGGGCTGAAGATGGAGTGGCTTATTCTTGTCATTGCATGTTGTAAAACATTTGTTTAAAAGAGATAACTTTAAAGTGTTTATGAAAACAGAGCTGTTGTCCACTATCTAGTAAAGATAACAATACTTGACATCTCCATCTTTTCTTTACAATTTGAACATGGCGTAGGGTCAAACTCTAACACATTCTTATTTCAAGTATTGTCAAATCTTGTAGAGAGTTATCAGCATCAAGTTTTGTTTAAACTTGAATATCTTTTATATGCTTTCATTTCAAGTTAATCATTTATTGGGAGTTTAGTAGACAGGAGGGTCTTGGTGAATATCCGTAAGGTTTTGTATAATTTCATTATTCAAAGTTAAAGGATATATATTGGTAGTTTGATCTGGATGTAAATGTAATTATAGTGTATTTGAGCATTGAATTTGTTCTTAGTTTTCCAGTATTTGTAGTTTCAAATTAATATTTTTTTTTTTCTAACACTTTATTTTTTCAATAAATACATAATATGAAGATACAACATGATTTTGAGATGTGAAAACAAGTAGGAAGTTATATATATAAATTTATCCATCTCTTGTGAGAAATTATTTTACAAAATATAAATAGATTGTTTAAAATTATAATCATGGTTTGAGATTATTTCTGTCTTTAAAGTTAATTGGGTTTTCGGAAAATTGGTGGCAATAACTGTAGAGGGATACGGCAGTAATTGAAATATGGGGTTACTTAATTGTTCATTCTTTAAGAGGCTGGATTTTATAGTGTAATTGATTCATGGTCTTAAAGGGGGGATTATCTCAAAAATCCTTGTTATCCTTGTTGAAGTTTCATATTGGCCTGTAATTCAATTGATTTTGATGGACGATGTCGACGTCTCGGATTTGGTATTTGATCAAAGGGTGATACAGGTAGCTAGAGAACTTGTGCTTCTCGTCCCGATCAAAGATAGAGTTATAGATTTAGGAAAGGAGAAGGATTGAAGTAAACAGCCAACAGTTAGTTTGTTAAGCTAGTGAGAGAGAGGTTGTCACCATGGTAATGTAACCTCGCCAGCTGGATTACACAGCAGGTGAATTTATGAGACTATGAGGCCATGTGGCTTGACTGTCGCCATTTATATATACCACAAAGCTTAAACACTTATTACACTAAAATAAACTGCCATAATCTTTTCACTTAAAAATTTTTCGTTTTTTTTTTTTCCTGAATTGATTGTCGGGTAATCAATAGAAGAGTACATCGTCATGGTTTCTTGTAGCCGGGCTCATTTACTAATCTTTTCACTTTAGTTAGATCTGCGATAACACAAAGAGTGTTATGTTAGCATTCTCTCATCTCCATCCATAGAGAATTTACACCAAGCAAAATGTAATTATTAAGTTTAAAGATGTAATTAAGGTTAAAATTAAGATATGTAATTAAGGTTAAAATTAAAAAATGTAATTATTACGGTTAAAATTAAAAGATGTAATTATTAAATTTAAAAATGTAATTATTACGGTTAAAATTAAGAGATGTAATTATGAATTTAAATTTTAAGATATGTTCCCTAGAGCTTAATATTAACCTAGAGCTCTCTCTCTCTCTCTCTCTCACCAAAGACCAAGGTTCAGGAAAATATGTAAAAGCCTAATACACTCTCTGTAAAAGACATATACATGTATAAGCCCACAAAGAATTAGTTATTAGATAGTATCAACCAATGTGTATTATTTACACATTACTGGATCCATTTATCATCTTTCATACTTGTCTTGTACATAATTGTTGCAACATTAAAAATTGTTGATGGTCTGGAAAAAATTTTGTAGTTTGGATTAATTTGACATTAATGTTTATGTATTTAGGTTTGCAACTGTCAAGGAAGTATATCTTTATAGCATTAAAGGCTTTAGTCAAATGATACTATGAAACACAATGGACCATATTTCCAGTAGGCGGTCATTACACTGGCAGCAGATGTAGTTATATCAATCAGCCACAATAGTTAATGTTCAAATACACTTGATTACAAACTGATAATCATTACGTTTTTATCATTCATTTAAAAAAATATTAATAATATTATGAATTTATTAGAGAATTTAATCAATATTACGTTTTTATCATTTATTTAGAAATAAATATTAATAATATTATGGATTTATTACAGAATTTAATAAATATTACGTTTTTATCATTTATTTAGAAATAAATATTAATCAATAATAATCAATATTTAAATGACTATTTATTTTATTTTTCTTCAAGAAACAAATTAAGAGCTCAGTGATATGATTTCACAATGAGATATCTGATCCATTCAATTGATTTGATAGTACTTTTGTTATTTATTGCTTACAATGTCCGTGAGTTTGTGTTTTGGTTTTCTCTTTGGTTGTTGTGTATGGTATGGTTATCCTGCAATTTCTATGAGGTCAACATTATTAATTGAGCAATTCTAGTTTCCATCCAATAAAATCACTGGTATCTTGGTAACTTTAGTAAGGTGTGCGTGTAATGGATAATTACATTTTGTGTTTAAACTATAAATCTACATTAGTCATTGGTGTAAGGAAAGATTACATGAAAGTTGCCATTTTACTTGGAATAAAGCAAATTTGATATGATTCAGGTCTTGACTTTTAATTAAATAAGATTTTTTTTCCTATTTTTCAGGGGTGGGCTTTTCACATTTCAACATGGCGCCCATTAGAGATGTGGACGAAAGTGATGCATCAATGCGGCAACGACTTGTGAACAGTTTAAGTCAAAGTTTTCCGGGTAGTGCATTATCAAAAGCTTTAGCGTGTATGGACTCTGATGACGAGGATTTAAAAGACCCGCTTAGTAGCAGTTGTTTCGCTGAAATGAGGCTGGAAAAAGGTGAACTCGACGACGACGAGTTGACGAGCTTGTCATGGCTTCAAGAAACAGATTTGTTAAAAAGTTTATCGGTGGAGGAAGAAGAAATTAAAGAGGAACAGAAAGAAAATGAAGAATTCAGTAAATTGAACGGTGGTTTGTTAGCACAATCACACCCTCCACATGTGCCATACAATCCTCAAAAACATATAAATAGTAAACCCCCGTATTCGTTTAGTTGTCTTATATTTATGGCTGTAGAAGATTCCCCGCAGAAACGTCTGCCTGTTAAAGACATTTATAACTGGATTCTCTCCCATTTTCCGTACTTTCAAAATGCACCGACAGGTTGGAAGAATTCTGTACGACATAACCTATCATTGAATAAGTGCTTCAAAAAAGTGGATAAAGAGAAGGGACAGGTTAGTATTTGATTTTAAAGAATATTTTATATTTTTTCTGTGTTAATAGTAAGTGCAGGGGGACCACACCACTCACAAACAATTACACAAGACAAACTTACAGACAGCGCACAATAAACGCACATATAAGTGGAAAAGACTAAATATTGCAAAGGAAGGGGAGTTGGGTGACCGGTTGGTCTAAAACATGGTGTTGTTTCTATCCCACACTTGTACATGACAAGGAGTACGGTTGCCTGCTTAACCTTGTGGCTGTTCTCCGAAATCCTCCGGTTTCCTCTCATGGCTTTCCTCCCATGGCTAAAGACTCCTATCCGCAAGGGAATTATTGAAATAAAATTTTACCCTATGTTAGTCCTGAAATGACCTAGTTTGTGTTGAGTGGAGGTTAAACCCCATTTCTCGCTTTATAAATGTCCATATTATACATGCAATTTGAATAAGGTCAGTGTTCAGGAAAGCTTATAGTCTTAGAAAAAAATTTATGGACCGATTCTGAAATCATTGCAAAAAACTTCCCAAAATCAATGCTTTTCGTTGCTCAACTTTTTATGGCAAATAGTTTCCGTAACAGCTATTTTGGCTGCACTGTTGAATAAATTCGTAGATACATTTAACCCATCAAGTTAACTAATTGTTACATACACAGGATGAGCCTGGGTATTGTACATCATATACATCAAAGGTTTTAATTAATGTAATTAAGGTACTTTAATTATGTGTTACCTGGTTACTAATCGAAAAAAATTTTAAGTAAACATTCCAAATTATTACATCAGGTTAAAGTCTAAAGTAAACAGTCACTAATCTTTCAACTAAAATAAAGGTTTTTATTTACATTTAATTATGTGACTAGCAATTCTGTGAGACAAGAGAGAATTTAAAACTATTAATGGAATGAATCCCAAGTCAGGCCCAAAAGAGTTTGTACTGGCCCCAGACTGAATGCCAGTCCTTGTTATAGAATTGCTGTACAGATATATTTTAACATTTATTTCCCATTAGTAGAGAGAGAGAAATGAGGTTTAACGTCCACTCAACACATATTTTAATAATTCGCTTGCACATAGGGGTCTTTAGCAGTGGGAGGAAACCGGAGGACACAGAAAATCCACGAAGTTGAACAGGCAACCCTACATACAACCTGGGAATCGAAACCACGCCAGTTAACTCAATGACAGACCTTATGACAGCGTCCACATGCTAACCATTCGGCCATCCAACCCCCCCCCCCTTTCCCATTAGGACATAATTTAGTGTATCGTGTAGATACATCCAGCAGCCAAATTATTTGGCTGCTGGAAGTATCTAAATGATAAACTTATCTATTTTATTAACTTCTGGGATAGGATTCCTTAAAGTAGCTAAGTCTTCGACATTAAAAACACGAATTATTGATGTTGTGATCTTGCCTGGAAAAGATGGGCTTCTGATACCCAATATTTAAGACAAAATAAACATTTTCCCATTAGTACACCAATCGTGTACCATAATACATTTCAGTGACTTTTGTAACAAGTGACTCCATATTCCTATTGGTGTAGACTGGAATAAACGCTAGAGATTGCCAAACATAACTGATTAGAAATTACAGTAAAAACAGAAACTTGAATGAAAATAAGTTTATAAGTGTACTAGCAGAATGCCCGGCTTCGCTTGGGGTTATAACCCCGAAACCGGAAGTGGTAGACTAACGCCACCTGGCCTATGTTACTCCCCGGTCCGAGCTACCCCTATACCCCAAATTTCAGACTCGGGGCAGACCTAGTGTAGCCGCCAACCCCGAACAGACAGACAAATATTAGTATAGATACATTCATAGTACATTAATTATATGTGTCAATTTCTAGGTCCTAAATATTAGTGATTTAGCTCCTTTAAATATGTAGATGAGAACCATTGATGAGAATTGGTATTGAATATGTGACAGTACGTACTGGATGTTTGCTTGTTGACAAGCGAATTATTGAAATAAAATTAAACCATATGTTAGTCCCGAAATGACCTAGTTTGTGTCGAGTGGACGTTAAACCCCATTTCTCTCTCTCTCTATTCTTCATTAGGAAATAGATTGTTGTTCGTTGGCTAAATGAAATCGGAAAAGTAATTATATGATCAAATTTTTCCGGTCAATAAAATGTATTGTTATACAGTGTTGAAGGAAATGACTTGTTGCTGATTAAATTGAAAAGTGTTCATTTGTGAGCATTATTGATAATCTATTGGCACCTGAGTCAGGTACTATATTCTCTATAGAACAAACTACCGCCAGCCTTTTCACATTTTAATAGGCTGTACATGAGAATACAATACAGGAACTACAAATACTCGAGCGACATGCAAACATTACATTCATTACATTTGTAGGTATGTCCATATAGCATTAAAAAAACACTTGCTATCTCAGCCCTCACTTATATTGATCTGAAGGTTTTCATGATAATATTGTGATAAGAGAAGATTAGTACTAAAATTAGGTTATACATGTATTAAACTGTAGCATAATACTCTAGGACAAGACATTGGATCAAATCTTAAAACTTGAAACAACTGACATATTGTTAAATAAATATATATATTAAACTTTACTCTAGGACAAGACACTGGATCCAAATCTTAAAACTTGAAACAACTGACATTGTTTAATATTAAAGATACATTATGGGAGATTCGGTAACGAGTTGGCAGTTCTCACTATAATAGTTAAAAACTAGACAATTTGGTGAAAATTTCATTCAAATTGATCCACTATGAACCGAGAACTAAGCGACTGAAATTCCCATAAGCCTCGGTCATCATTACTAAAGTCAGTACGATAAACAGCATAGTCTCGATTATCCATTTAATCGTTTAATAGAGAAGGAAAGTTATGCAGTAAATCGGCTTACAATCCAATAAAGATCGCAGGCTAGCGCTGCCATCTAGAGTTGATTATGGCCTGGATAGGTTAATTAATGTCTAATTAATGATTTAGATAACATTTCAGGCCTAAAGAAAGACCTGAAATAGGCAGATTTAGCTCTTGCATAATGCATGTTTAATAAAACTTTAAGGAGACCATATCAGGGTCAACAGGAGAAAATGAAATGAAATGGGGTTTAACATCTTAATTTTTCATTCCCTCCAGTGTGATATAAGAAAAATGTTGGCAGGAAAGGAGCGATAAGGCCTGCTCTTAATTTTGTATACCACAGGTTTCTTTTACGTGCACTCAAATGTGTACATGGGAGAAAAATCTTTTTCGTTCCATCCGAGCGACTAGACCCTCTGTCCTGGGGAAATCCCGATGAACTTTCTAGAACACAGTACCTCCCACACTGATCAGCAGTGAATATTTGCTAGGCCGCTACAGCCAATGATTGAAGCCGCGTGCTGTGACGGCACGTGTTAAAGGCAGTCATCTTTTACAGAGATATTAGAGAAGACTCGTAATTTTCTGTAAAACAGATTGAGTACCTCCAGGTTAGCAAGCCTTCGCTCTGCTCACTCTGAAGATTAGATTAGATATATTTTATTGTGACAAAAGGCAGAATTGAAAACATAGAAAACAGGAAGTCAAAAATAGAAAAATAATTTAATTTCAATACCAGGACATTGACAGTTAAAAGAATGTAAATATATCTATTTTTGTGTTATTAATTCTATATTTAGTAACAATATAAATTTTAACCCACAAACTGTCCAACACATCAGTTTATTTCAGAGATTAAATTATTGAGATTTGATTTATTGAAAGACATTGTGTAAGATTATGTTATGAGATTTTAGCCAAAGTTATAAAAGCAATTATTTATAATACCAAGAGTTATAAAGTAATTATTTATTATATAACTACTGCCTGGAGAGACAGACACACCTTATTGTATAGTAGTATCATAAAACATATATTTAATGGAGATGCAACTCTTTGATGTACATGCTGTCTATGATAAAAGATAACTGTGATAAATGTTGCACATTAACAACTTGGTTTATTAATGTAGCTAAGTCTCTAACTCAGTATCATCCAAAATCTTCGACATTGTAAACACAAATTATTTATCAATTTAAATCCTTGTTGTAATCTTACCAGGAAAAGATGGGATTCTGATATCCAATACTTAAACATGCATTAATTATGCAAGAGCATAAATTATCAATTAGACATTAATTAACTTATCAAGACCATAATAAACTCTTGATGTCAAGGCTAGCCTTCGATGTTGGCTGGATTAGATTCCTATATGCCGCTTTAATTGATAATTAAATCAAAACAGTGGATAATCGAGACTATGCTGTTTATATTAATGATTTTAGTAATGATGGCCGAGACTATGGGGAAATTTCACCCGCTTCGTTCTCGGCTCATAGTGGATCAATTTGACTGAAATTTTCAGCAAATAGTTTTTAACTATTAAAGTGAGAACTGCCAGCTCTTTATCTTATCTCCCATAATGTATCTTTAAGACAAAATAAACATTTTACCATTGGTACACGAATCGTGCACGATAATGCGTTTCAGCGCCTTTTGTAACATGGGACTCGAAGAACGAGGCTAGACATATTCCACTAGTATTTGTCAAACGGTGACGTTATATTCTTTTCTGGAGAGCATGCGGTGTAGACAGGAATAAAAAGCTGCTAGAGATTGCCATTCGATTGAGACTTCTGGTGTATTTCGCCGAACAAAATTGATTTGAAATTAGAGTAAAAAACAAAAACGATTGAATGTAAATCAGATTATATACATTCATATTACATTGTTATATGCGTTGCGACCCATTTATGTCATTTTTTAGGTCCCAAATATTAGCGAATTAGCTCCTTTAAATGTATTAAACATAGATCTATTACAAAGTAGCTTCAAAGTTATTAAATGTGAGAAATTTCTAATTAACAAAAGGCACAACTAATATAATAGGTTGATAAGTGTACAAAAAGTTTCATAAAGATTCATGAAATACCATGTTTACAAAATTGCGATGGAAGGATGGATCCCATTTAAATATCCATCCCAGACTTCATTTGGGATAACAAAAAGTAAATAGAAGTGCTGAAAATGGTTAGCAATTTAGCATGGCTCTAGAGATTAGTAGTAATGGGGGCGAACTTGATACAAAAAAATCCAGTAGTAATTATTGTTCCATTATTTATGACAAGTGTTGATGGTGATTAGTGATATAAAAGCAATAATTTATTATGATAAATATAGCCTGAAGTGACCTCCTCTATATAGCCATTTATTGTATGAATGGAATAGGTCCAGTTGATCGAATAGATTAAATGGAGAGTTAGTTGTCAGTTATAGCTGTGAGCCAATATAATTTACAGGTGTGAAGAGGAAGTGAGACCGTTTATACACAACAAGATGTTTATGTAATAACTGTAGGACAGGAAATTGATATCACAGTTTAACACATTTCACGCTATTACACTCATATTATAGATTATATGATCTTAGTATACAAATTATACATTAATTACGTCTAACCACCTTTATTAATCTAATATATTTTTGACTTAATTATGTTAAAATCAATTTCGGTATTAATTTTGACGTGCCACCTCCTACCTGCACACGCAATAAGGTCACACTTCTGCTAAACTAATTAAAACGTGTCAAATACAAATTGAAATGTTGATAGGTACATGTACACTACCTCCCCATAAACAGAGAACATTTTTAAATGTTAAAGGGTGGATGGCCGAATGGTTAGGGTGTGCGTGCTGTATCATAAGGCCTGTTATTGAGTCAACTGGCTTGGTTTCGAATCCCCGGTTGTACGTGACAAGGAGTAGGATCGTCTGTCCAACCTCGTTGGTTTTCTCCGGGTCGTCCGGTTTCCTCCCACTGCTAAAGACCCCTATGCACAAGCAAATTATTGAAATATAATTATAACCATATGTTAGTCCCGAAATGACATGTTTGTGTCGAGTGGACATTAAACCCCATTTCTCTCTCTCTCTCTTCTCCCACAATTATTTTCTTGCTATATATTTTAGCTGGTTTACAAATTACACATTTAAAATGACGAACCAGTTTTTATCTAATCTTTGGGACAGAATAAAGTGTTGATGCGATATAATTTCATTTTTTATGTACAAAGGTACATGTTTAGTTGACCCAAAATAACATTTTCTCACTATTGCCCCCAACTCATAGATTATCATGTGTTATACAGATTACACTTTCTGGAAGTTATTACAACAAATATATTTAACAGGACAACGGCACAAATAGCTAGCTAATCATTTTTCAATAATCTTAAATCTTTTTATAGTGCTTTTGAGTGATTTTTTTAATATTAGTCAGAATAAACTTTTGAATTGGCCTAATTTTCAATCTATAAATATAGAGGGTTACCTTATTCCAAAAACAAATCGACTTGATCACATTTAAATAGATTTAAACAAATTTAAACAAATCTTTTGATCGATATACATGTAGAGTCTGATTTTAAGCCCTTATTCTCGAAATCTTAATTAAAGATAAAATCCAAATTTTAGTAGATATTTCAATTTTGATTGGCTAAGCACTAAAATCAATCAAATATTATCCAATCAAATTACTAAAATTTGGATTTTACCTTAGTTAAAATTTCGCGAAACAGCCCCCAGAAGTATAATAAAAAAACCTAAATTAAAATTGAATTAATCCTGTGTGTGTGTGATGTAGCAAACGCTAACTCGACATTTACACGGATTGTGTGTTGATTTAAATACCAAATAAAGACAGCACATAGCTCGAGGTCACATCTGTATCTTTAATACCATTCAATATGTGGTCATGGGTGACAATAGGGCAAATGTAACACTTTCAAAATGGCAGATGGAGAAAATTGTGAGCTTGACGTGTTGCTATGGTAACCAGGTCATAAGCTGCAGGGTAAAATACAAGTATTTATATGTGAAGTAGCTTGAAGGATTTTAACTGTTGACAGCTTACATTTCATATTTCATGGATTCATATATGCTTTTAAAATAATAAATTTTACAATACATGTCTTTTTACACAAATAATCTCTTTTTCGAATTAAATTTATTGAAAAATACGAAAAAAAAAATTACGCTTAAGCGGCTTTCAAAGAAGAAAATAGACAAATGAAGAGGATTTAAATAAAAAAAGTTCAACATCAAAATCTTATCACAAGAGTTTGTAATAAATTTGAAAGGGAAATATCAAAGTGTTTGTTTATAAAGAATTAGATAATCGGGACGAAGGCTTCTTTTCTTTTTCTCTTCCCTCTTCCCATTTCTCCTCCATCTTTCCCTCTCTCCCCCGCTGTCCTATCCTCTACCCCTTTCTCTCTCTACACTCTCTTTAACCATCTCCCATTCTCTCTCTACATCCTCTCTAACCCTCTCATTCCCCCTCGCACCCCACTCCTCTTGCCATCCCTCTTTATTTAATGTCTTTCATAAAGAAATGGTTGCTTTTTTTTTATGTTAGTTAAATTAAGATATGGATATTGTTCATGTAGGATAGTGACTTGACTTCATTACGAGTTTAGAAATACATGTAATTACTCACTACAGTACAGATATTGGAAACAAAACAAATTGGTAACGATTTTATTTTCAATGCTTTATTTCAGAGTATTGGTAAAGGTTCATTATGGTGTATAGACCCCGATTACAGACCCAATTTATTACAAGCATTACGTAAAACACCCTATCATCCTTATCATCAATTACAAATGATGTCAGCACCATCAACGCAAAACTTTACAGGGCTTCCTGGATTTGGGTAAGTTTTCTTAAAATTTTTAAGACTGTGCGGCCTTTTACCTTAAGTTACGGCATACATCTCGTTATTCTCAAGTTTGGGGATTGTCAGTACAAGGTATTTATTTTGAATCTGCTTCTTAATGTGATACTAAAATCTAATATTTCAATTAAGGTACATTGTATGACTTTAGCTATAAAACCAAGCTACACTCCTGACTTAATTAATGTATTTGATAATTAAAAACATTTGGATGAATACACCTATAACATTTTACTTTGATGATATTAAATAGTTAGGAATAATAACATAAATAATTTTGTCTTGTGTTACACCACCACCATTACATTGACATGTCCTTTTGGCTGTGTAATGATGATGCTTGTTGAAGGATATTCTGTACAAAGAAATGATATTTTCTATTCCATCATTTCGAGCATATTTTGAAAAATGAGTGATACTTGACCCGTAGGAGGGGAAAAATCTAAAAATTACTGATTTATTAGATTTGAATGATTGACATAGAACAGGGTCCCTTTTTACGAAAAACTTGAATATATTTTAATTAAAATTGATAGCAGCCAATCGTTACTGAATTTCAGTTACCGTAGGGTCTTTTTTGAGTGATATAAGCTTTTATAAATAGAAACTTGTATAAAAACAATAGTCAACAACCCTATAGACACATTGTAAATTATTTTATTAAAAAAAGTTATATTGTGTTGTTTTAACATCACGAAAACTGTATCAAAAGACGTCTGTGAAGTCTGACGGAGGAAGATTTAAGGAAATTAGGGTTAAAAATCGACAGGCTTAAACGAAAATTCTCTCAAGACTCGTTACCATGACAACACAAACATAGCTTGATGAAAAGTAATGGCAGATGCCATGTTTGTGTTCCTGTGTGTATTTTTGGTGACCTGAATGTTCTCCTCGCAGCCTTTCTATGCATTGTTGACTTTTGCTAGGTGGTTTTATGTTGATCCACCGCTCAGTTCACCTAAAGAATATTTCACCTTTTGCGTGGTTGTTAATCATTACATCATAAAAACAACACTACATAATACAATGAAGCCCGTATTGACACAGATTTCGACTTCATGAATTTATTTTAACTTAAAAACATACTCCTATCGTACTTTGATTCTGTCTGTCTGGTTAGAATTTGATGCATCCATTATTTGTGCAAGATTTAAATTGTACCAAAGCTGAATATTTAGCTGATGTTTTAACTTATCCTCAAAATGATACGCCCTGTTCTGTTGTCAATTTGGAAAAATTTGCGTTAATTTGTTTGGTGAGATTAAAAAATTTATTCGTAAGTTAAAACTATTGTTTATTAATGAACATATAAATTCATAATTTTAGGATAAATTTGTTTAAAATCATGTCTTCAACAAAGGAGACCTGTTTGATTTGAGTGGAAAAATGAAATTTGGGGATTTGGATAACTTTTATGTTAATATTTCTGCATTAAAAAAAAAAAAACATTGCCAAATTAACAATGAGTCTATCAACCTCAACCATTTATTTTGACATAAACTAAAAAGTTTGTATGCATGTATGGGAAAACTTTTGATGTTGAGTAAATTTTCTTATCTTCAAAATTATTATGAATTTTTGACGATAAATATGATTTTATCAAGGTACTCTGCTAATATAACGAGTATAAAATACAAAAGGCTTGTAGTGCTATAATTAATTATTGAGTGTTTATTAAGTGTTAAATTGTGAGTTATTTTGAGAGAATAGTTTACAATCACGTGGGAAATAGGATGTAAATATGATTTATGAAATTGACTGGTATGTGGTGATGACTGAATGTTAAATCTCTCTTTATCTGTATCAAATAAGATTGTTTTACTTGTTAGTAATTCTTTATCATGGGGGCTGGCGGGGTTGGATGGCCGAATGGTTAGCATGTGCACGCTGTATCGTTGAGTCAACTGGTGTGGTTTCGAATCCACGGTTGTACTTGACCATGAGTAGGGTCGCCTGTCCAACCTCGTGGGTTTTCTCTGGGTCCTCGGGTTTCCTCCCACTGTTAAAGACCCCGACGTGCAAGTAAATTATTGAAATAAATTGAACCATGTGTTAGTCCCGAAATGACCCAGAGAAAACCCACGAGGTTGGTCAGGCGACCCTACTCCTTGTCACGCACAACCAGGGAATCTAAACCCAGCCAGTTGACTGGTGCAGAAAGGTTGTACTTTAACCCATTTACATTTCATACAAATATCAATACTTTTCTAGACTGTCACTTCATTATGATAGCGGAAGTTAAATAAAGCTATAAGTATTGACAACTACAGGTCGTTGTCTCGTTGAAAGTGGTGATGAGAGGGAAGATAATAGTTTAGATTAGAACTTGGTGCCATCGCCATTCGCGATCTTACCAATGGCTTTAGCATCATTGATCTTTCTAATCAACAAATACGATGAAGGAAAGAGAGCCAATGTAATTGGATTTGCAACGGAAAGAAAAGTCAATCTGTAGTATGCCGTTGACGAAATTATTCAGAGATATGTCATTATTAAATTAGATGGCAGTCACGTGACCCAATTGAACAATAAATGTGGCCAGAGTGACCTAATCTCGGATTTCAATAGAATTGAAACAAATCCCTTTTTCTGATCAATCATGTTAGAAAACAAAAATTATGAAATTTTTAGATATATTTTCTTGTTATGTTTTCAGTATTAACAGACCATTACCTTTAACAGCTAGACCAGCACCAAACACTATATCACCTCGTAAGTTCAATTCTTATTATTTGGTTTATGAAAATATATAATGTTCAATTCTTATTATTCTGTTGTTCAATCTTCATGAATGTTAATTTAAGAACAATTAATTAATTTATGTAATTAATTATCTAGAATTTATTTAACTCAAATATTTAATTTTTTTTTTTTTTTTTTTTTTTACAGATTTGTTTCCATTTTTGAGTAAAAGACTTGGATTAACGGGATCTACTGTTACAGGTTTCAGCATTGGTAAGTTTGGAACCCTACTAACAGAATATTTAAATAAGTTACACACCCCTACATTTACTATATCTCCCATAGCAACTATTGATATTTTAAGGTGGTTATACCCCTATCAACCATATATAAAGGCATTAGGGGGTTGATATTGAGGTAATATTAACCTCCAGTAACCACATGCTTTGAATTTCACGTGCACATGGTAAGCAGTCGATGATACTTGGCGCTTATCTTTTTAGTTTGTATCGATCTGTAAGTCGGATAGCAAATTATTTCCAAGATTGTTTGTCGACATAAAACCTGTGGACTCTGCCTGGAAATGGTTGCTATCTACGACTTGTCTGCTTAATCTGATTGGTTTTCTCCTGTTTTCTTGCCACTGCAGAGTTCTGTACAAGCAAATTAATGAAATAAAGATGATAGAAAGTGGTCCGAATCCTAATTCTATTTCACATATTTATTGAATGATTTACTTATTCCAATTATAACCTGTTCCTATTTCTCAGCCTTTCTTACAGTAATTCACCAGTACTTATTATATAAATTTCTCGAGAATAGTTATAACTATATAAATATACAATGAAGCTATTAATATATCAATAAAAACTAATTTATAAGTTGAATAGAAATAGCCGATTAAGAAAATATGTCTTGGCGATTTCTGTAAGCATGTAGCCGATAGAATGATAGTAATAAAATCATTGTAAGAAATGAGACAATAGGTGACGATGAGAACAGATGAATGCATCCATTCATCCATGTCTTGGCAATGGCTATACATCACTTATCCATTCAACGTTCGATACACTATTCTCCTTTAAAAATAGATACAGTTGAATATTTGTTATTTCGCATCCTTGGTGATCAAGAGTTGTATTCCCTAATAAACAATATAGAATTTTGTCCAAAAAAGCTCGCAAACCAAATAATTTTAAGTTGATTATTGATTGGCCTCGTTGATTCTAATTTCTGTCAACATTGTCTGGGAGTGAATAATATCATGATTAAACTTGTAATGAGTTGTTGAAAGATGATTTTGCATTCGCTGATATTTCTATAGATCATATGAAACAAGATTTGTATATTTGTTACCATGGTGTTGTTGACATTAGCAACCGTTTGAGTATCAGGTGATGGAGATAATTTTCCATCAAACCATGAACTTGAAAGCCACCTCATATTTAGATGTTCAGTGCTAAAACTAATTTGAATTTGTATGCGTGATGTAGCATTAGTGTATAATATTAATCTTATATCATATATTTGTGAAATAATACTGCGTCATTATCAGATGGAGACAATTTTGAGTGAAAAATAGAATTTTACATTTGAGTAAAAGAATTAGATTTAGTGAAAATTAGAATTGTCAGTGTAATTAGATTAATTTATTTTGTAAAATTAGTCCCTTTCCGGATTTAGAATTTGAGTGAAAAAAAATAAAACTAGAAATAGTAAACTGACCCATTTCAAAATTTAATAGTGTAAAAGCTTGTGTCAGAAAAATAAAATTCATTAATTTGATTTTTTTCTGAGATTTGGCTTACTTTCCACAATAAAAATTTGACATCTTTAGATTTTGTCTTTCAACTTTAAAAAAATTGAATAGTGTAAGAGTTTGTGTCAGAAGGATTTGTCGGAAAATAAATTTCATCAATTTGATATGTAGATTTTTTTCTGAAAGATGGCTTACTTTCCAAAGTAAAAATTTGACCTTTAGATTTACACTTTCAACTTTTAAAAAATGAAACTAGAATGATTGAACTGACCGATTTAGGCCCACTCATAATTTAATTGTGTATACTTTGCCCCCTAACTAATCATTAACATATATATCAATCGAATTGAACACTTGATTTGATCTAAATCAAAGTATTTCACGTCATTTAATAATAAATAAAACTACTCTTGTGAAATAAAAATTTAGTTACTCTTGGATCATTAACATAGAAATAAAATGTCCCCAAGACAGTTAAAATAACTATTAAAATTAACTACTGTTTTATGGCCTTTTCCACTTGAAATGACAGGAAGACATCGAATATAAATATAAAATCTAGGTTAAATGGATCTTAGAAAGTAACAATTAATTTCCGCTTCAACTCTTTTGTTAAACTATAAAGACTTGGGAATACACCCATTCCTTGGGTCGATCAATACACTTACTGGAATCTTGACCAAAATGTCTTGGCGGGGGGGGGGGGGGGGGGGGGGTGTTCTTTTATACGCAAATAAACAATACTTTTTGATTGGGGAAAAGGCGATGCATATGTGTAACCCCCTCTATCTAAGTGTTGGGGGTGGGGGATTTGTCTTGGGTTTGAATCCTAGGATCTTTCATTTCTGCCTTCCATTTGTCAGAGACAGAGCCTATGGGACTGACAAGTAATTTGTTGTCTAGTTGTTTGGATGGGACAAAAAAATCAAGGGCTACCTGAATACTCATTGGCATGAATGTCGAAATTAGATGAAGAGTAGGCAAAGATGCCACACCCACAAATGAATAATCAGAACTAAAAAGTTATAAATTGAGACATGTACACATGTATAAATAATATTGTTTTATCCTACATAGTATAATCCTTCTATAACTATTTCAGACAGAGAAATACAAGATGTAGCCCATACATTAGTCTCTATGAAAGGACTAAGCAGCAAACGTAAGTATCTAATCTTTTTCACAAACATATGAATTGCATCATCTTATAAAAAAAAAACCCCAACACATTAACCTAATGTTTCTGACCCTCTCCATTTTAAGTCAAGACTCGTAAATATGACTGAAACAAGAGTTCTAGACAACTTTAATAATTATCTTCTGGGACCTGGGTAGATTTGTTACCAGCGGATGACCCGGCGCTACACAGGTTGCAAGTATTATAACTCTGAAACCGGAAGCGGTAGTTTAATGCTGCTCCCTGGTCCGAGCTACCCCTATACACCAAATTTAAGGCTGGTGGAAAGCCCTAGTGTAGCTGCCAACCCTAACAGACCAACAGACAGACAGACTGTGACAAATATTATTATAGTTAACAAGATGTTTGTATATTTGTAGATTCATCTGGTCATTCTTCTGATGGTTCCGATTATTCCAGTCCTCCATCACCAACTGATGCAGCAGCACTTCTAAAACAACAATGCAGGTAATATATATACTATATATAATATGTAATATTATTGTTATTGATTTATTTAAAATCCTGTGTGCACGTAAAAAGATCCCTTGGCAGTTGGAATTCGATAAGAGTAGGCCATAGCGCTGCTGTTTGTGCAGAATTTCCCTCATGGCACACTAAATGGCTTAGTTGGATAGTTGGAGCAGAACAGTAGGACGTTAAACCCCAGTTCATTTCATTTAAATTAATATAGTCATCTGTTATATTCTGAGGCTCTTATGAGGCCGAAATAGTTGTCTTTTCTTAATAAGTCAACACCAAACAAGGGAAGAATATTGATATGGGGTCCTTCAATCCTTCTGCCCTTCTCTGCGAGTTTATTCAGAAACATATCACATAAATTGTTCATGAAGCTTTGTACTTAACTAGTATTTTGTTAATTAGAATATATCTTGGATTTAAAAGTTGTTGTGTTTCCATGAAAACAATTTTAAAGCCCATCTATTAATATATTAAAATGCTACAGTTATGTGTCTTAAATTATACAGTTGTTACCTGCCTTGTTAGCTTCCATTTTGTCATTATTTATGCTTGAAGACCACAAGAAAATACTTATCGAAACTATGTATAATAAATCTGTCATTGTATCCCATATAAATGGTCGTTGGGATTTCATTGCACACCAAAGTTGAGTAAAGAATTATAACATTATACGCGACCATTCAGAGAGAAGAAAATGATATGGTTGGTATACTGTAACATCAATATATATAACCATATATGGTTAGGTTTCTAATATTAATTTTATCTATATTTACAGGAAAGCTTCAGCAAATTATTTGCGAAAAATAAACAGTGGTAAACCTATAATTTGTACGATAAACCCTAGTGAGGACCATACGTATAGTGCTTCAACTTTACTAATGGAGGATTGCCCATCTTCTCCGACAAATTCTTCCATCGATGATGAATATGATTTCGGACCAGGTGGGGACGACAGTGACAATTCTGCTGATTACCATAGTGATTACGATTACGGTAGCGATGGGGAGGGGGATGAAGTGGACGGGGATGCCCCAGTTCATGTACCGAAAATAACCAAAATACCAGCCCGACCTTCCAAGCCCACACCGACACGCCCGGCAGCAACACCTATTAAAACACGGAAACGAAAACAGCAGTCTTCTTCACGAAGTGACGACGATGAAGATGAACAGAAAAAAATCGCGGAAGGTGCCGATGCGTTAATGAATTTAGCGGGTATATTTGTGCAGAGACAGGAACCGCGACAAACGAGAAGTTGTACTAAGCGACGACGTGGGAACGAAATTTAATTATTAGTGAAAATGTTATATTATAAAGTTGTTATTGATAAACGAACTAGCTGTCAATATGGACACTCGATGCCATAAAGAGATTTGTTATAAATGAATTTTATTATTATTATTAAAAATGTTTTATTTAATATCATGGTGTAGGGATATAATCTGTTATATTGTTACGGATTCTTTGATTGGCTGATTTCTAGAAGCAGTAGAGCTGGAAAGCTTGCATCTGTCACGACACGATATGATCAGACTACAGCAGGATATTTCTTCAAAATCAACTAAATGTGAATTTTTTGAAACTTAAAAGCATTAGCTGAAAATTTGTTGGTTATGTCAGGAAAAGTAAACATTCAAGTTTTAATTTTCTGGGTTACAGTTATCTGCGCAGAATCAAGACAAAATGGATGAAGAATAGTTATTATAAGATCTTCCCCTTGAAATGCGTAATGATGGCTTTAAAAAAAAAAAGATAAAGACAATAGATAGTAGCCATTGTGAGTTAACTCAACAGAGAATTAGTGTACAGGATGCCTGCCAATATCTCTATCGTGTCTATAAGAGAGCCAATCAAAAGGGACCTAAAAGAGTGACCAAGACGTTTTATGAGGAGATAACTCTATTTTATAAAGACTTAGTTTAGTCTGTGTCTATTTTGTAATATATATGACGTTTGTGTACGCTGTGTATCGTCTGCGTTATTGTTGTTAAATTGTAGGGAAGTGATGCAATAATTTAGTGTCTGTGCCAGCCCGTTTACAAATTACATTTTGATCTCACCATTTCAAGTACAAATCTGTCAGTTAAATTTAACAAAAGTTGTATTTTCAAAAGTTGTATTAAAATTTCATCACTATGGATGGGAAGATAATTTTAATACAGTTCTTCGTGAACTAAGATCAATTCATTTTGTAATTCAAATTACATTTGGTAATTCAAATTACATTTGGTAATTCAAATTACATTTGGTAATTCAAATTACATTTGGTAATTCAAATTGCATTTTATATTTCAAATTGCATTTTGTGTTTCAAATTACATTTTGTATTTCAAATTGCACTTTGTAATTTATCACTGGCTGGCAAAGGCAATGAGCTTTTACTTTGTGTTTACATGGTTAATTTACAACATTTTAAGTTTTTGATTTGATCATTTTTTTGTAATTTTTGTTGCGTTAAGAGCAAGAAATTTTATCTATTCAAGCATTATTTTAGTTTGTAGGAATTATACATGATCTTAAATAGAAAACGTTTTATCTTTTAGTCATTTAGATCATGTAATACATTGAAAACGTCACTTCAGTATAATTAACCTGGCTGGAATAAAAAAGCATTACCATAAAGTAAATCACCCTGAAATGATAATGAACTAACTTTAAAAATTAATTGGTACTAATAATAGAAGAATTCATTTTTCATCATGGGGTGTTATACTTTATAATGGATAAAAACACTGACAATACCTTCTAATGGAATAACGACAAATGATTACTAAAATATTAAATATATATTTGTAAATACTATGTAGTCTACTAATGTCAATATGGCTTTATTTTATATATTTTATTTTATATTCACATAATGTATGTAATTATTGATTGATTAATCGAGGAGAAAACATGGACGTGCTAATGGCTTTTGTCATGGTTGCAAGCCTTTTTTAGATGTGAATTTATGTCAATACTTAGGAAATAAAGTAAACTTCACTATTCAGATATACTGTAAATTGATCAAGAGCACTATAAAGATATCCAAAGTTTTTTACAGATTCTATCTAAAGAAAATAAGGCCTGTAATTGGAAATGTGTAAGGGTCATTTTTCTGCTGACTTGTGCAAATTCCAAACTTTTTCACAGTTAATTTCAAAAGAAAATTAGGCCTGAAGTTTAAAACGTGTAAGGATCATTTTTGTGGAGACTTGTACTAATTCCAAACTTTTTCACAGATTCTTTCAAAAGAAAATTAGGCCTGAAGTTAGGCCTAAGTAAGGATCATTATTCTGGTGACTCATACAAGAATTGGTAGTGAATGTAACTTGGATTATTTTCAGTTATTGACTATATAAAGGCACTGTATATGTATATGATTAAGTTGCACATAGTGTATATTATGATATACACACACTTGTATATATTAGACAAGTTTTTGAAAACCTTTATATCTAATTCTTTATGTAGATATATTTGTATATTTAAATGTTCTCAACATGTGCTTCCATCAAGTAATTAGTACAGTAGAACTTTAGAATTATCTCCCTTTATTATTTGAATTTTCTAATTCCTGTGTCAGACATTAGGCTGTATACAGTCCTTGCGTATATTATTGATACTTCGTTTTGTTTTAACTATATTCGCTATATCATACCACAGTAAGGACTGTACATTTTGCACAGTGGCGGGTTTTACCGTCAAGATCTTGTCGAAATCATTCCATTGGTTGATTTTGACAATATCTTAATGATAGTGTAACTCGTTACACCACTAGTGGACAACATTTTATTTAAATTTTCTCAATACTAATTTGGAAATTGAATCATTACAGCTCTACTCTCGTATGAAGTGGATAACTTGCTTTTGTAGCTTGGCTCTTAAGTCTTACAAATCATTACTTTCACAATAGTCTTTTTTTATGAAGGATTCCTATTTTAGGGCAATTGGATCTTTGATTCACTGGAAAGCGTTGATAGTCAATTGTGTAATGTCGGTAAAACATTAAAAAAAATGTCTGCTTCCTAACTTTGTTTTGTTTAAAAAATTTGAGCCTCATTATTTTAATACTCTTTATTAGTGTATTTGTTAAAAGATTGTTAATTGTTGAATTTTTCTTTGATTTTGTTTTTTTTTAAGATTTTAGTAGGTTTTATGCTATATTGATGCCATTTTTCTCACCCTGTACATGTTTTCATTTTCATCATTCTTAATCTTGCCATATGAGCAAACCATGTTGAAAATATTTTCAAAACCAAAGTTAATTGTTTCAAAAAGTGCAAAATATTAAAAAAAAAAATGGAAATGAATTAACCATACTCTCAGGTTTATAAAATCTATGAAGTAAATTGGAAAATAACTTTGTGTATAAATATAAATCTTTCATTAGTGCTTTGTTTCACGATTTCATTTGATCATTTGTAGTGTACATGTAGTTGTTGGGATGGTTCTCATGGTAACAAAGAAAATGTTAATTGCAAATGGCTGACAGAATCTGAAGTGCTGAAATTACCATTTGTAAAGAAACAGATGTGCATCCATTTGCAAGTTGTCATTTCTTTGGGGCCTTATTTACTGATTGTAACATCCAAAGTGCTAGCTTTCGATGCCATTTTAGATGGTTGGTGAAAAATTCCCTCCTAAGCCATCTGCCATCCAGCCCTCGTCTGACTTGATAATCAAGGTGATTCTGGTTCGAGGTAGGATTATCAAGTCTCTTGAACCAGAAGGGCAGAAGGTTTCTAGAGGACATTTTGCACTAACTTTATTTTTGATTTCAATGTCTGTGAATAGTGTGCCAGTTGATAAGTTTCTACAGATCTCAATGATTTTATTAGTCAATTTTTTTTTATTAATTCATGGTTTAATATGAAAGATATTTACAATATGTAGGATTAACACTGTGTATTGAGAATGTGTAGATATTGTTGTATAGTGGATTAGGTAGGGACAGGGGTTATTAAATAGTGGTTCTCTATATCTAGTCTATAGCAAATTAACATAGAACACCCGATACCACTTCTCATTGGGGGGGTGGATGGCCGAATGGTTAGCACATGCGCGCGCTGTATCATAAAGCCTGTCATTCGAATCCCCGGTTGTACGTGACAAGAAGTAGGGTCGCCTGTCCAACCTCATGGGTTTTCTCTGGGGTCCTCCGGTTTCCTCCCACTGTTAAAGACCCCTACGCGCAAGCTAATTATTGAAATAAAATTAAACCATATGTTAGTCCCGAAATGACCTAGTTTGTGTCGAGTGGACGTTAAACCCCATTTCTCTCTCTCTCTCAAATTAACATAGAACACCTGATACCACTTCTCATTTAGTTGGGATGTTTGCAGGGTTAATCATTTTTTGGTTGTATTTTGTGTATACAAGACATATGACTGGCAACAAGTCTTACAGTACCATATATCCAAAATTATTTTACTGGGGTAATATTAAAAGATTCATCTCAAATATTTTGATATAATGAAAATTTGATTAAAAAGTATTGAAACTTTATAATGATTATGTTAACAATCTTATTAATTTAGCTTGTGACTTTATATAGTAGAACCACAAATAATGTATCTATAGACCTGTTTAATTAAAAATACTTTCAAGATTTTTATGACTATTTCCAGAGTTCAATTGATTTAGAAATAGCTCTAACTTTGGATATATGTTCAAGGGAGATAATTAAAAGACTTGTTGAACAGGACTATAGATAATGTTGATGTATATAAAAGTAAATTGTTAATATTCACACCAGGTTTAATCATAGAGATATCAATTTATTATTTAGGTAATCTAGCTTTAACCTAGCTTTAACCATTACTTTTTTCTCTTATAGTAGCAGTAGTGTCTGAATGAATCCACACCTGTCATCCATACATGGCTAAGAGTAGGGTCACCCACTGTTAAAGAGCCAGTTACAAATTAAGTAAATTAGGATTATGTTAGTCCCAAAATGGCCTAGTTATTTTGTTTAGATGTTGCTCTCTATATAATGGTTAAAGCTAGATTACCAAGTAATAACTTGGGATCTCTTTCGATTTATTTCACCTATATTATTACCATATATATTCATGTGCCAAGATTTTAGTGCATCTGAAAACAACAGGTATATAATGCCTTATCAACGACATAGTGGTCACTTCCTTCTATAAGGAAACCCTTGAAATTTTAGTGTACCATTTTTTGAAGTCTTCCAACATTGTATTTTATACTCGTTTGTAAACGTGATGTCAAATCTTCCGTAAAAACGATCCAATCAAACAATTTCTTTTATATGTTCTCTACTTTCATTTTGTAGTTTAATTGGTGATAGGTGGTTTAGATATTGAGATATTTGTTTGTTACACAAACTATTTGTTAAACACTTATGCACCACAATTTTAACGTTGACCATTTTGAATTTTCTCTGAGATTCTAATTATGAAATTATATTTCGAATTGAAATAATCTAAAAATGTGTTTTATTTGTACTTTGCTGCAAAACTAGAATAAAGTATAACATCAGTTATTATTGATACACATATTTTGTAAGAAATAAATATATTTTTTTGGGTTTTACTCAAAATTGAAATTTCTGTAACCATGACGACTTATTTTGCTGCCATTTAAGTACATGATATTATCTGTTATAATTGTTGATGCTAAGGTTTGAGATATTTTTCATTCATCACTTTAACGTATTTAGATCTCAATCATAATCTGTAAAAAAAGAAGCAGACTCTTTTCCATTACACGGTAAACATCATCCCAAAATCTGAGGTAAAAAAGTTTTCTTTTAAAATGTCAAAGGAAAACTGAAGAAATTATTTTCAGTGATTTTGAAATATTTCTGGCATTATTTTACAAAAAAAGTTACCTCACTCAGTTATAAATGTTTTGTTTCAATTACTAAACGAGGTTGATTAATAGCCAGAGATGACGTTTGCAGTATTTTGGAAAAGAGCTGTGCGTGTGTTCCATAACTTACACTAGTTAGAATAGCCTAAAAGTAAATTTAATAATAAAAAAATTGATGTTGTAATTTCTAATGTATTTTGGTGGAATATATTTTAGATTTGTTTTAGTATAACAGGGTAGAATGTTTATAGGTATATAAACTCATTGTTATATTCATCTCTCATTACATACACTGCCAAATGTATCACACCAAGTGTTCAAGGGGATTAGAGTCATTTTGCTAATGACAATTCTGTGAAGAATATTTTATTTTATTCATTTTGATAAAATCCGACGACAAAAAGTGACTCTTTCCGTTTTCTATTACGCCAAAGTTTTAACGTTTTTTATACGGTGCAATATGAATATCATCAATCTGTTATCATGAAATATTGAATTAATTTTACTGCTTTTCTTTTATTAGAAACAAATACGCATTACGAAAAAATTCTATAGCAAATTTAAATTGAGTTCCATTTCAATCTTTGATTGGTTGGTTAGCGTATATTTTGATTTATTTGAAATTGGTAGCTTTGTGCAATATGGTGGTCATTACGTCTGCTATCTTGTGTTCTGATGTTATATCAATTATTACTGTATTATTATCTTGGCTCTGTATATTTGTATATATATATATATTATATCAAACAGATATTAAAATAAAGCTTAAAATACAAAATAACTCTTTATCATTTATTTATGTCTATTCAGATGGTGCATATAATCTTGCTTTTGTGATAAAATGAATACTTGGCTTATGTTCCAGAATGGAATTCTGTCAAACTGATGAAATGAAATGGGGTTTAATGTCTTAACGTTTCCATGCC
The DNA here is from genome assembly GCF_932274485.2 of Patella vulgata. Lineage (NCBI taxonomy): Eukaryota > Metazoa > Mollusca > Gastropoda > Patellidae > Patella > Patella vulgata. Next base: position 13,378,408 of record NC_065883.2, read on the forward strand.
AACTGGCTTAATCAAGATGTCCATATGCATTCCAGTGTGCTATGAGGGAAATTTAGCTCAGGCATCCTTCTCTTATTTTGATACCCAACTGTTTTTGTCCCATCTGTATGATTAAATGCCAAGCCCTGCACCGCCTACAAGTGGGGAATCAGGCTGGAAAAACCTGAGAAACTTTTTCAGCCAATATTGGGAACAAAGAAACCCAGGACAGCACCATACTAACCCACCATAGCCCTTAAATCTGATGACCAGTGATAATTGAGTACCAGGTGACAGAGCATGCACCAACTGAATAGAAATACATCTCCACAATTCGCGACAGTTAAAACATGTTTGCCGTGTTTAATAGCGTCATGATTCTACTCGCACCATATTTATGGGCTTCCCACATGAAATGAAATGGGGTTTAACGTCAACATTATTAGCTCATCGGGAGAGAGAGAAATGGGGTTTAATGTCCACTCGACACATTCTAGGTCATTTTGGGACTAACATATGGTTTAATTTTATTTCAATAATTTGCTTGCGTGTAGGGGTCTTTAGCAGTGGGAGGAAACCGGAGGACCCGGAGAAAACCCACGAGGTTGGACAGGCAACCCTACTCCTTGTCACGTACAACCAGGGTTTCGAAACCATGCCAGTTGACTCAATGACAGGCCTTATGATACAGCGCGCATGTGCTAACCATTCGGCCATCCAACACCCCTAGCCCATTTGGAACTTTTGAGAAACTCTCAATCAAGTAGCCTCATAACAGGTTTAGTTTACAATGAAGTGAAATGAAATTGGGTTAACGTCCTACTGTTCTACTCCGAACTGGGCTAATGAAGACGGGCATACACCATACAGTGTGCTGAGGGAAATTTTGCCCGGACAGTGGCACTATGGCCTACTCATATCAAATTCCAACTGTCAAGGGATCTTTTACGTCCACTCCAATGTGTACATGGGACCTAGGTTTTCCGTGTCATCCGAAGGACTAGACAGCTGTCCTTGTCAGGCCCTTCATCCTGCATCTCTGACAAGGGGGAACCACGTCGGAAAATCTCGGTGAACTTTCTCGGTCAATGCAGTTTAGTTTACAAGAAATAATAACAAAAGATGTTACATATCACAGATTTATTCAAAATAATCACATTTCAATTTTATTTACAGGTCAATGACAGACGGCCATTATTTGTGCAGGTGTATCAAGAGCTATAACTGGTACAAGTGAAAATACAGGTGTGACATCCGTTAATGACTCGATACTTCTGTTTACATCTAAAATAGAAAATAAAACATATAAGATATAAACAAACTTGTTTACTATGTGAAGTTCCAATATAAAAAGAAAGCAGGTGGGGTAGTGTAATGTATGCATTTTAGGTCATAAAGTCTGTCATTGAGTCAAGTGGCATGATTTCCATCCCGAACTTGTACGTGTGTTTTCTCTAGGTCCCCTCATCATCACAAGCAAATTAATGAAATACAATTACCATATGTTAGTCCCGAAATGACATAGTTTGTGTTGGGTGGACGTTAAACCTCATTTCTCTCTTGCTCTTGTAACAATGCCTTATATACAACACCCACCACTAGCTATTTTTTTTACAAATACATTTGGATTAAGAAATCAATTTAAATATAAAAAGCAATCTGAATAAAAACAGATACTGTTTCGTTTCGTTTTTTATAGTTCAAAATTTTGTTTACTTGTCTTCCCTACACTAGGATCTGGAAGAGATGTTATATAACCCGCATTCTGGTTGATGTGAGGGATTAGCCAATCAAATGGTCTGTTGCAGCGAGTTTTTGGCATGCAATGCACGGAACTGTAGGTATTCTACTAGAAACATCAACGCAGGTTGGTTAATCAATTGTTTGATGTCATAGGGTCAAAAGCTGCTCACTACTACTGGTCAGATCTTCATGTAGTAGAGGCTATCGCAAGTATAAGAAACGAAACGAAATATAGATCTGTATTTTCATTTGATTGATATTTAATGGGTTGTCTCAAAACCCCCAGAATGGAGACGGGTGGGAGGAAGGTGATCATTCAGGTACTGTCACCCTTGGATTCTGTTACAACCATATTATATAAAGTAACTTACCATTAAATAACTGATCATAATTAAAGATTGAAGTAGGGAAGAAGATCCGTAATAACGGTACAGATCTCCAGTCTAACTTCATCTTTATTAATACTTTATCATATTCTTCAAATAAATGCTGTATTAAATCTTTATATATTAAACCGGCATTAGATGTTAATTCTGTAATATAAATAAGACAATAAGACAAAAAAAAAAGAAAAAAGAAGAGAGACCTTGATTCAACCCGCACCCATTAACCATTCAGCCACCACACCCCAACTAAAAAAAATGAGGGGTAGAAGACATGATAAAACCAGTTGGCTACTACAAATTTTCATTACCGAAAGTACCTTGAGATTTATCAACATGGTTTCCCCTTGTCATGATCATTATAGAACTTAGTCAAAGTACTTTATTAGAATCAAAATATCATCTTCCAAAGCATCGACCAATCAAATTACTTTTCTCTGCTTATCCTAAGCAGAAAATGCTCATGATTGAACTCAGTCAAGTTTAAACATCCTAGCTGAATTAGAAGCACAGTTATCGTCTTCCAAAAGGACAGAAAACTCATTTTAATAGTTCACTGCTTTCTCCCACAGATGGGATACCCAAAAAAATTAAAATAAGAAAGACCTACCTAAGGAAGCTTTACATGTAAAAATATTTTGACTATCAGTAGAATGTATAACATCTATTTTAACTTTATGATTACTGTAATTCTCCACAATATTTAATTCTGAAATAAATAAACAAAGATGAGAAAATACACTCTGTTGGACGGAAGGTTCGGTAGCTAATTTTAAAGAGAATTAGTTATCCCCCCCCCCCTCCCCCAAGCAAAGTAGCTCAAAAACTTAAATTAGCTCAGTAGGACACTAAACCCCATTTCATTTCATTTCATTTCTTAAATTAGGTAAACTTCATTAATTTGAGTCAAAAAATGATTGTCAGTTTTACATATTGATTTGTTTGTCAGTTTTACATGTTGATTTGTTTTGTGGGATGACAATCTGACAACTTGATTGACAATTTTACGTCTGTAGAAAAAGCCAGTATTGAAATAGGACCGCTTTTGTGTTCCACTGTCGACACAGTCAGTCAAAAATAAATTAAACTTAAATTCAACTGTAAAGAGCTGGTTCCACAACTAACTGATATAAAACATCATTTTTTATTTTGATCAGAATCAAGATTTGGCTCATTTAAATGATTTTTCTGCCCAAATATTTCATTTAAACATACATTACGCAAGTGCTAAATCTGCCTATTGCAGCAGGTCTTTCTTTTGGCCTGAAATGTTTTCTAAATCATTAATTAGACATTAATTAACTTATCCAGGCCATAATCAACTCTCGATGGCATCGGATTTCTTCGATATTAAATAGCTCAGCCATATTTTGATTTAAGCTAAAAATGGAGGAGCGAGACTTAGCTTCGAACAACCAGGGCGGTGGTTGACATTATTGCACATGTCTTGTCAAACCTTCAAAGGCTAATATCTTCGTTTGCTATAGAGTAATTTGAATGAAATTTTCACATTATTCATGTTACATTATCTATTTTCGAACTATTATAGCAAGAATGATCAGCTCTTTATCTAAATCTGTATCTTTAAGCAAATGACAATGTGAACTCTGAGTAAGAGTATAACATGTTATTGAGTATGTATTTTGGTATATTGTCCAATATAAGAACCTACCTGTTAATTGTGCTGTATGTTCTGCAGCATAAACTAACCATTCAACTAGACCATGTTTAGGTAAAGTAGGTACAACTATACATTGTATTAAACTAGTATGATTAGAACTCTCTAATTCACCATACTGTTTTATCTATTAACAACAAATTTCACATTTATAACAACTTATAATTCCAAATTTCACATTTATAACAATTTATAATAGGACAAAAATAGATAAAAAAAAAATCCAAATTTCGAAGGACAATGTATTTAAAAGTTGATTTAAGTACGGTATATAAATCAAACGCCAGTCTATTTACCTTGAAGCTACGGTGGTTCAGTAATCATAAATAAACATTTATAAAAATTTATAATAGGACAAAAATAGATAAACAAATTCCAAATTTCGAAGGACAACGATTTAAGTATATAAATCAAACTCCAGTCTATTTACCTTGAAGCTACGGTGGATCAGTAAGAAGGTGCTGACTCACAAACCAAGAGGTCTGGTGTATGAGTGATACAGGAAGGAGCGTCTGGCAAATTGTCAAATGGATCAGATGCAAAACTGAGTTCTCTTGTACACTACACATTGTTGTGCATATAAAAGGACTTTTGACAATTGAATTTGAAATAAGAGTACACCATAACGCCACTGTCAGAGCAAAATTTCCCTCATGTCTATAACTATCCAATAGTCTAATCTAAAATATTTCACAAATTTCTTTACAAAATATTGACCTTGAATTAGTTTATGATTTGACTTACGTTGATTGTTTTAGCCTCTTTCTTCCACTCTCTTTTAACGACTGGTATAAAAGCTGGTTTTGTGATGTAACATATACATAATAACACACTATTTAATGTACAGTCAGGTGCCATGACGTCTAATATTCTATCTGTATGACGTAACGACAGTAGTGTTTGTGGTACGATACCTCCCTCTATAATAGTCATACTAGCTGGACATAAAGCTATCTGACCAGCAACATATATCTTACCATCAAACTGAAATAGAAACAATTACAATCATTGAGTTTTATTGACCTTTTATCTCTGAAATTCAGTCCTGAAAAGTTTGTCCAACCATCGATACTAACAGTGAATCATGTTTTAGGTTAATTGAATTTGATATAGCACTCATTATTACATCTTTGATGTATTCAATGGTGCTTTACATGAACCATATATAGAGACACACAGCTACACATACATAAATTAAATTAAATAAAGGCATAATATAAGTTCTTATTTGCAGAATGTTCTTTGAAATAGAACTTTCCAAAGAAGGAGGCTCTTTCAGATTTCGTGGTAGTTTATTCCATAGTTTTGGTCCTGCTACACTAAAGGATCTGTCAGCAAAAGATTTATTTTTTGTTTTTGGAACATGCAAATCCTGGGCGGTCGATGATCGTGTGGAATATCGATTCGGGTTGTAAGTTAAAAGATCACAAATGTAATTGTTTTTGGGCGTCAAATGAACTTGAGAATTTGGATTGTCCAAGAATCATTTTGGCCGTAAGGTTTTGCACTCGCTGAAGAGGGGCGAGTTTAGATTTTGGTAAATTCACAAAAAGACCTTTACAGTAATCTAGATGTGACATGATGAGAGCGTTGTCTTATTTTCTTATTTCACTCACTTTACCTTCAGTCTTCCCAGTCAATCAATTTTTGATATATTTCTTTTTCAAGGAATGTGACAATTTTAGAATAATCCAAAATGTTTATATATATTTTTCAGTGTTTTTACACATAAAAACTATAAATTTACTTATATTCAAAAGAATACACAAGAACTATAAAATTAACTGTTAAATTCGAGGTTAAATTCTTTGAAATTTTAATTTTCTAGCATGTAAATTGACTGACAGGTAAATTATCCAGACGAACATTTTAAATGTCGATCAACATTATGCTTTTTGTAGGCAGGTTGAGGAGATTTTCGGGTATTTCCTTAGTCCAAAATGGCCACTTTATATAAATGACTCTTTTAAGAGGGGTAAAAGATAAATTAGACCCAAGTTCAGTCTTCTAAAGAGGGTTAGCGTTAGCATTCCCCAAAAATCTCATTTATGTAAAGCAGCCATTTTGGACTCCGGAAACCGGCCTACAGTTAGCATTTCCCTATTTGTCTTGATCAGTTACCGCCATGACAGTTAACACAAAATCTCATGAGACTTCGCGAGACTACATAATGATAATAATAATACATGTTCAGGGCCCAAATTAAACAAACAATTTTAAAAACATATGATATTTAACATACATACTTTGACAGCTTGACTATATGGTCCAATATTAGCTGACGCCCAGTGTGATATACTCTGTACATGTAACGTTGATTTATCATCACCGTTAATATAACCAATACAATCTAACTGTAAATCTATATTCCGTGATAAACATACTTCTACACATCCTCTGTAAATACAAAGGAGAGAGTGAGAAATGGGGTTTAAGATCCACTAGATACAAACTAGGTCATTTCCGAACTATCATATGTTTCAATTTTATTTCAAAAATTTGCTTGCACGTAGGGGTCTTCAGCACTGGGAAGAAACCATAGGACCTGAAGAAAACCAACAAGGTTTGACAGACGACCCTACTCCTTGTCACGTAAAAACCTGGAATCGAAACCACGCCACTTGACTCAAAGACAGACCTTTTAGATCATTTAAGTTGATGGATACCAAAGAAGAATCAAGAGATTGGGCAGGCTTTTCCCGTGTCAAATACGGGAAAAGATAACTGGCCTCTTGATCTGCAGTATGTGCATTAACCACGAGCCAGCCACCCTGGCTGGGAATTAAAAATATTGCAAGAAGGTATGGTGAACTTAGACAACCTTATGGTACCATTCAAATTTTCCAACCTTATGGTACCATTCAAATATTCCAACCTTATGGTACCATTCAAATTTTCCAACCTTATGGCACCAATCAAATATTCCAACCTTATGGTACCATTCAAATTTTCCAACCTTATGGCACCATTCGGTACCATTCAAATTTTCCAAACTTATGGCACCATTCAAATTTTCCAAACTCTACAAAACACAGAACTTCTTCATTGTTTGCATAGGAATTCTGAGTTTAAAAAAAAGTAAATAGACTACCCCTACCCATTAAGTCCAGAATTTACCTATATCACAAATGAATTCAGGTGAGAAGAATTTTCAAAATAATTACCTTACTGGTGGATTAATATCAAATAATGTTTTATAAACAGAATTTACTGCAGCAAAATCCGCCATGTTTCTAACATATAAACAAACAGACACTATATTCTTGGTAGAAACTTTTAAATTATTCAAGGTATCTAAAACAAGAAAAGCAGATTAATTCAAGTAGTGGTTATAAATATAAAATTCAATATCTAAGATATTGAAACAAGGTAAGAGTCAAATATTAATAGTATGTCATATTCTACATATCCCATCTTCCGTACATGTATAAAAATGAAATGAAATGGGGTTTAACGTACAACTGTTCTGCTCCGACATTATTAGGATTTACGTCACAATTCTGCGACCCTTAATTCCGTAAGAGATGGTCTTAAAACCAATAAATGTGAGAAATATGCCGTGGATAATTATATATTTATCTTCATATCGATGTTATTGTGTTACAACTCAAAATTATCCAGGTCAGTGTATTTACTATGGAGCACGTGGTAATTACGTAATTACGTGTGAGCTACTGAAATGGTTTTCTACGGCCAATTCAACTATTTCGTTATTTAAGTAGCCAAAATGGAATATTTAATTAATTAATAAATAATTATCATAAGCCTTACTAATATTTCATTTTTAAATCAAATATTTTTCTTTTCTGTACCCCATGGTGACAAAGTGGTATAGAAACGTGAATTCACAATACCATACCATGAATAAAAAACATGAAATATGAATTTACTTTGAAAAGTTTTCGTGCGTTATCAAAAATGACCGGTAGTGAAAATTTTGAAGTGGAAGCCCTGACCTACACTTATATCGAATTCCAACTGCCAGGGGATCTTCAGTTAACCTATTATAAAAACCAATCTCGACAAAGATTAGCCCATGTCCATGGAAGACCAGACTCCAAGTTCACAAAACATTCTCAGACTTAAGAATTTACTCAACTTTCAATCACTGTTTATGAGAAATATCTTTGATCCAGAAACACAAAACTTTGTACATAGTTTCTTACTGATGTATTTGATACATTAAAACAACAAACGTTTTATAACTGGCTATATTTTAGTTAAAATAAGACAAACAATTTTGAGTAAATTCTTAACTTAAGTCTGAGAATGCTTTGTGAACTTGGGGCCAGGCTCTCCAAGTTCACAAAACATTCTCAGACTTAAGTTAAGAATTTACTCAACTTTCAATCACTGTTTATGAGAAATATTTTTGATCCAGAAACACAAAACTTTGCACATAGTTTCTTATTAATGTATTTGGTACATTAAAACAACAAAAGTTTTATAAAGTTCTATATTTCAGTTGAAATAAGACCAACCATTTTGAGTAAAATCTTAACTTAAAGATACATTATGGGAGATTAGATGACAAGTTGACAGTTCTCACTATAATAGTTAAAAACTATGAACCTAGAATTAAGCGGTTGAAAGTTCCGCCTAGCCTCGATCATCATTACTAAAGTGGGTACGACAAAAATCATAGTCTCGATTATCCATTTAATCATTAAATCGTGAAGAAAAGTTCTGCAGCAAATCGGATCATAATCCAACAAATATCGCAGGCTAGCTTGGACATCGAGCGTTGATTATGGTCTGGATAAGTTAATTAATGTCTAATTAATAGTTTATATAACATTTCAGGCCTAAAGAAAGACATACAATAGGCAGATTTAGCTCTTGCATAATGTATGTTTAAGTTTAAGAATGCTTTGTGAACTCAGGGCCAGTAATCATCCACAGAACATGTAGAATCAGACTGTATCATAATAACAGACAACTTATGGATAATAAGGGTACTCTCACCGTTATCAAGCAATGTTATCCATAAAGCTGTCTGTTATTTATTATGTAACGTTTTCACAATGCCCTTTAAAGATAATAATACAGTATCATGTTTGAAATTTAATTATGAATAGATATTTGCTGTTACATATAAAGAATATATACAAACCTTTTAATCTGGTAAGAGCTAGTTGTGTTTGATCAGTGATAGATAAAGTACTGTTATTATAACTAACAATATTACTTATATAAAACATATTCCCCTCCTTTCTACATAAAACCTTTACATTATCTGTAAGTAAAATAAATTATACTGTACAATTTAATCATCTCCATTTAAATTACCTTAGTTGTAAAAATATAGATTGATTGTCAACCAACAAGACACACATTTACCAGCAGTTTTGTTTACCGAACCACAAATTTAGTTTTGTCATAAAATAAGAACAATAGTCTATTCAAATACTGTTTAAAATCAGTACTTGAAAAACCTGCTTTAATTTCTTAACGAGCATTAACAACACAGGGAGTCATTACAAGTTGGTTGAAAATTATAAAATGTTTCCATTTCCATTCTACAAAGTTGAACAATCACCAAAAATTTAATTGTAGATTCTAGGGTGTTCCCAAGAATTTGTAAGCAAGGGTCATTACTCTGGGATTTAAGAATCTATTTTACTAATTACTGGGCTTTAAACTGGGGTCAGTCTTTTGACATTGAATATCAATCGTAACTTGAAGATTAATAAAAAAATACCATTTGATGGTGGTGGGATTTCAACTGTTACATCGGCTACCCGAACAGCTTCACTAGAACTTGCTTCACTCAAAATTTCTTTCTGTAAATCACAGCCTCTTTTCATTGGTAGATCTTTTAATCTTTCATGCAGTGGTACATTTGATATATTCTGAGATAAAAATCAAATAAACAATCAGGAAGTCTACTAAAAGAACCATTTATTGTAAATAAGAATGTAATAAGCTCTAAGTGAATCATTATCATGTACCTTACTTTGTAAATGATTTTACCTTATACTTGTAAATGATTTTACTATATACTTGTAAATGATTTTACCATATACTCGTAAATGACTTGTAAATGATTCTACTATATATTTGTAAATGATGTTTTTACCTTATATTTGTAAATGATTTTATCTTATGTTGTAAATGAGTATACCTTATCTTGTAAATGACTTGTAAATGATTTAACTTATCTCGTAAATGACTTGTAAATAATTTTACCTTATACTTGTAAATGATTCTACCATATACTTGTAAATGTTTTTACCTTATACTTGTAAATGATGTTTTTACCTTATACTTGTAAATGATTTTATCTTATGTTGTAAATGATTTTACCGTATGTTGTAAATGAGATTATCTTATGTTGTAAATGAGTTTATCTTATGTTGTAAATGAGTTTATCTTATGTTGTAAATGATTTTACCTTATGTTGTAAATGATTTTATCTTATGTTGTAAATGATTTTACCTTATCTTGTAAATGAATTTGTTTGATATTAAGATAACCAACAGGTGAGAAGGGATCATAAGAATGAATAACTTTCTCTACATCATCTCTGAAATATATATAACATAAAGAAATTTTTAATTACAAAACTCACACAGATACACATGATTATAATGTTAATTGAAATGAAGTTTAACATCCTACTTTTGGGCACCAACTGGGTTAATGAAGACAGGCATAAGCTCTACAGTGGGCTATGAGGGAAATTTTGCCCTGACAGTGGTGTTTCAGCCTACTCTTTATTGAAATTCAAATGTCTAGGGTTCTTTTACGTGCACTCCAATGAGAAGATGGGTCGATCATGGTTTTCTGTGCCATCAAATGACTACTCAGTTTTTCCTTGCCATGCCTTCCGTCCTGTATCACTGACAAGAGGAGAGGTCATAACGTTAAATCAACAAATCACTGATAGTTTTATGGACACACAATATTAAAATTATTATGTTTACTTTTAGTATAGAACAAATTCAAACAAATTAATAACAACATGATATCAATTTGGTTACTACTATCATACATTATAATTTTCTTGTTGAACAGTGGACAATCATACGTAAAACTTTCAAATTCTCCTCCTTCTCCACAAATATTTACACCAAATTTATCACTCTGAAAAAAAAAACCCCACTTTAATTAGAAACACGGCCAAGGTGAAATATTTATAAAGTTATAGTTTTTGGTTCTGAAACCAGCCAACTAAATCAATATTATCAAGATTATTTATATATAATTTGAACTTTAACATATCATATATAAATTGAAATTTAATGTTCTTGTTTCACTCATACTTGACTGACTTGCAAAGAAACAGAAATAAAATAGGATTTAACGTCCTACTAACTGGGATAATTAAGATAGGCATGTCATGCAGTGTGCTGTGAGGGGATTTTTGCCCTGACAGTGGGTTCTTTTACGTGCACACCAATGTGTACATGGGACCTTGGTTTTTGTCCCTTGACAGGCTCTCCATCTTACACCACAGATAAGGGGGGAACTTCCCCGATGAACTCTCATGCCAATGCAGGGATTGCACATGAATGGGACCTCCAAGTTTACAAGCCAATGTCTTACTCACTGAGCCACCGTGGCTCCCGCAAAGAAACAGACCCGCTGGAGAAATTTCAAAAAATTAACTTTAAAACACAATAAATACAACTAGTAAATATAAAGTAATTTACCATTTTTAACATATGCGGGTAGATCTCCTCTAAGGTCTTGCCTAAATGTTTGTTGGGATCTAAACCTAAAACAAGAAATAACATAGTTTGAGACACAGACATTAACAATACAATAATAACACTGCCATTAACTATACAAAAATAACACATACATCAACTATACAATAATAACACAGACATAATAATAATACTGTTCCTTTAGCTTACATACAAAACATAGCAGTGTATAGCAGGCCAGGAAATAAGGCACCCATCACAGACATTGTCAGGAACAAATTCAGGTTTTGTCTGGCACAATCCCTATCTTACCTGTCATTTTGTCCAGTACAGATTTGTCTGTTATCAGTCTTTAAATGATATTTATAATAGACATGTGTGGCACAAAATTCACAATTTCATGTAGGCCTACAAGTTTATTGGTGAGTGACCATAGTTGCTGATACATGCTTGTCTACACTCTTTAGATAGCTATATACCCAGTATGCATGTGTGACAGGTATAGCTCCGGCTAGGATTTTAAAGATGCAGAGTCAGCCATAAAGGCGCTCTACTAGCCCAATGGCAATAGGATATACACAATGTTTACTGGCTTATTTCCCTCACACACACCATATTTACAAACAGATTAATACAACCTTTTACACATACACTTACCTAGTGAAGCCACTTTAATAATAATAGCCTCTACTTTACAGTTGATCATTTCTTGTAGCAATTCTTCTTGATCTCGTCTCCATAGATAGGCTAGAGATGTTAACCCCAGTCTTTCACATCTATCAAAATAGAGTAGAAAATAAAATAATGTATAGCAGAATTCAGATTGCATAAAACCTTTGTAAAGTTACTTACATGTAAGTTCAATACCGTAAAATCCCAAATAATTCACTTGTGGGTTAATCAAGGCAGTCCAAGGCTATAATTAATAGTTGCTATAGTAATAAAGGTAAATTATAAATTGATATAAATATATGTGTTTCTACTTACACATTTTCTACTCTTACTCTCTGATAATCTGATAAAATGGCACCACATGATACACCCTCTATATGTAATTCACTCTGAAATAAAACATAAGACAATTCAGGTTAGTTTCGTGTAAAATTTTCTGCTCCAACCAGTCTAATGATAACAAACATACGCCATGAAGTGTGCTATGAGAAACTTGGTTACTTCGGGACTAACATATGGTTCAATTCTATTTAAATAATCTGCTTGTGCGTAGGGGTCTTTAGCAGTGGGAGGAAACCGGAGAAACCGGAGAAAACCCACAAGCTTGGACAGGCAACCCTATTCCTTGTCACGTACAGCTGTGGAATGGAAAACACGCCAGCTAACTCAGTGACAGACCTTATGATACAGTGCGCACACTAACCATTCTGCCATCCACCCCCACCCCCCTTACTCACTGAGTCACTGTGGTTCCTGTGACATCATGGTAATACACAGACAATGTCAGGCACAAATTCAGCCTAAATTCCAGTTAGTTTTTTCCTGTGTTTTATATAATTTATCTTTATACATGTCCGACACAAAGTTTAAAATGTCAGGTATATCTAAGATCGTTATTTTCAAGTCTGACAGGAGTCATGATGAACCTTGACTTTCGATTGTCTTCAGACTGGAAGTACTATAGGAGATTGTTATGATACTGTTGGCATGGTGTTTAGACTTTTTCTTTTTAAAAATACAATAATATTGTAATTATAGGGAAGGCTAAGAGGGTACAATAAAGAAGGGAGATAACCAATACACTATATTCTGTCTAGTTTAAACCAAGTGGTTCAAGCGACAACTATAACACACACATTGTAATTATATTTTCAATTATATTTTCACTTGTACATTGCTTGCTTATTTCTAAAATGTAAATCCATTCCAGAGACAACTATAACACACTTACTGTAATCATACTTTCATGTGTACATTGATTATTTATTACTAAACTTTAAATACATGTATCTATATCTGATAGGGAGAGGGGTTTAATATAGGCTATGTCTGTTCCCCAATATCTATTCAGATACAAATCTGAATAAAAATATTGCTTATAAAAAAAAAAAGTTTGCAAGAATGTAAATAGAACTTCTATTTACCTTGATAGTTTTTAATAATTCGTACAAATCCTCAACTTCATCATCTTTTGTTGGCTGATAATATCTATCTATTTGTTTCGATCTACCTTCAATTGTTCTTCTATATAACGGTAAACTCATAGCTTCAGCATACATCTCTATACCATGATGACCAACAGTCTGATACATATAACTATCAAGCTCATCTACTCAATATAAACAAAGATACATAATCTCCCATTTAATAGCAACATATATGTATATAACTATCAAACTCATCTATTCAATATAAACATAGATACATAATATCTCCCATTTAATACTAACATACATGTATATAACTATCAAACTCATCTATTCAATATAAACAAAGATACATAATATCTCCAATTTAATACTAACATACATGTATATAACTATCAAACTCATCTATTCAATATAGACAAAGATACATAATCTCCCATTTAATACTAACATATATAACTATCAAATGAAATGAAAGGCGGTTTAACGTCCTACTTTTTTAAAATGAGAAATATAGGGTTTCAAATCTTTCCAAATTTTATTAATATTTTGACAATGAAAAAAGAAAGTCAATGAAAAATATGAAACTACTTGATTATAATCTATACACTATTATCGAACATAAATGCTGATAATGAATTTGGGAGAACATGAGGATTTTAAACTTAAGTTAAGAATTTACTCAACTTACAATAACAGTTCATGAGTGATATCTTTGATCCAGAAATACAAACATTTGCACATAGTTTCTTATTGATGTATTTGATACATTAAAACAACAATTTAATTAAAATAAGGCAAACAATTTTGAGTAAATTCTTAACTTAAGTCTGAGAATGTTTTGTGAAACCTGGGTTTGGAGCATGCTGAACTTATTAATACATGTAAATATCTATATCTCACCACAATCTTTTGGTTTAAGATTTGCTAATGCTACCAGTTGATGTCCTTCTGCCACACACTGCATCATATTATAACAACTGTCTTTACCACCACTGTGTAATATAGATATATAAATTACAAGACATTAACCTGTTAACTGCGTAGTTGTTAAAACGTTAACTACCCCCTATTGTGTAATTAATTTGACGAAAAAGGTCATTTTGGGACCTTTTTATTCCTGAATACAAAGGTAAGTGGCATGAAACCAAATTAAAACTAACGGTAAATAGAGTTGTCTCCCTTCGATTAGATTTCTTCGACCAGACGTAATATAACGTCCTACACATGCTGCGATCGTATGTTCGAAGAATAGGTTGGAAAAAATACCTCCAAGGCGTTATATTACGTCTACACACAGTGAGTGGGAGTTGTCCAGGACGTTATATAACGTCCTACGCAGTTAACGAGTTAAAATAATCTAATAAAACAAACCAATAACAACTGTTGCAATCCTGTGTACACTATTATAGTGCTTTAATGCTTCACAATCAGAGAGAGAGAGAAGAGAGAGAGAGTGTAACATCCACTTGTCCACTCGACACAAACCAGGTCTAACATATGGTTCAATTTTATTTCAATAATTAGCTTGCATGTAGGGATCTTTAGCAGTGGGAGGGAACCGGAGGTCCTAGAAAAAACCCACAAGGTTGGACAGGCGATCCTACTCCTTGTCACGTACAAACTGGGAATTGAAACCATGCCACTTAACTCAATGACAGACCTGCTGATTCAACCCAAATTATATGGAAAACAATCACTGGTTTATACACATATAGCACAACGTTTCGACAAGTATTCTCTTAGGCTATATGGATATGTGTTAGGGTGCCCCACCACAAATAAATATCTCCAAATACCTTGACAATTACACCACAATATTTATATATATACTAATCCTTAAATCAGTTTCGTACTTTTATAGTCACTAAATAAACGATCATGTTGTACTTAATAAGCTATGACCATTTAACAATCAATATATAATAGACTGAAAATGGTTATGAGTGTTGGCCATAACATCTGGGCACTTTTGAGTAAAAAATAGGTTACATGCCCTTGTTTTGAAAGTAGTCTTGCTTAACCAGTCTACTGACCATTCTTCGTCGATTGACAGGACGGGATAATCAAGACTACTTTTTTTACGAAACATAACAGACAGCTGGAATAAGTAATTGAATTTAGAAACACGCACAGTAGGCAACTCAACTAATTTTTTAAGAACCTTGTAAAAGTAAAATGAAACTACTGCTAGTATCATGATCTTGCCTAACCCGAGTGTTGCAGAGATATTATTTGTAGGCCTACTAAACCAAAAGATGTCGCTCCTAATGGTATATTTAATGATAAAGCAATTTATAAAATAAAGTGAACGTAATTTCTAAAGCTGCTGTAATAACCAAAAAGATAAATATTACTACTATTCAGAGAGAGAGAGAGAAATGGGGTTTAACGTCCACACGACACAAACTAGGTCATTTCGGGACTAACATATGGTTTAATTTTATTTACATAATTCGCTTGCGCGTAGGGGTCTTTAGCAGTGGGAGGAAACTGGAGGACCCGGAGAAAACCCACGAGGTTGGACAGGCGACCCTACTCCTTGCCATGTACAACTGGGGATTCGAAACCACGCCAGTCGACTCAATGACAGACTTTATGATACAGTGCGCGCACGCTAACCATTCAGCCATCCAACCCCCCACTACTATTCAGAAATGAAATGAAATGGGGTTTAACGTCCTACTGTTCTGCTCCTAACCTGGGCTAATGAAGACAGGCATACGCCATACTGTGTGCTATGAGGGAAATTTTGCCCGGGCAGTGGCACTACGGCCTACTCTTATATCGAATTCCAACTGCCAAGGGATCTTTTACGTGCACGCCAATGTGTACACGGGACCTCGGTTTTTCGTCCCATCCGAACGACTAGACAGCTGTCCTTGTCAGGCCCTCCGTCCTGCATCACTGACAAGGGGAAACCACGCCGGAACATCGGGATGAACTTTCTCGGCCAATGCAGGGATCGAACACCCGACCTCCAGGCTAGCGAGCCAGCGTGCCAGCGTCTTACCCACTTAGCCACGTGATCCCCGACTACTATTCAGAATCCTCAACAAAATATTTTTTAGGGCTGTAATAGTTGATAGATGTGTAGAGAATTTCACATGCGATGGCTATTTATTATTAGGGTGACCACCTTTGCTTGATCATATTGCAGGACATTTCAGAAAAATATATGTTGCTCAAAAACCCTCTTATTTTCTGTGGAGTCGTGGATGAGGGAGCTGCTCACTCTGAACGCCGTTTAAGCATGTGACCGCACATAGACTTACGAATCGTGTTGCATGTGCAGAATGTTTGAGAAACAGAATTATAAGTTGTAGATTATGTTTAGGTCTAATTATTAGTCTACGAATCTTTGGAAAAGGTAATGTAATACTTGAATAGATCATCCTGAGACTAGATTCACGCATAATAATAATTATTATACTGTATAGAAATCTTGCATGTGAACAATTGCGGGACATTTTGGCTGGTTTTAGGGACGCAGTGCTGAGTGTTATCTCACCGCATGACTAGCTAGCCAGAAATCACTTGAGACATTCGCCGTGTCGAGTTCAACTTTCAGTCCGGAAAATTTTGGGCAGTGGCAGTGATTATTTTCCATGTAAATTGGATTGTGTTTTTTTAATAAACTATCTGTAGTATTTCTAAAATGAGGACAGGTCCAACCGCCAATATTACCTAATCAAAGCCACGACCTTCATTATTATGATATAAGTTGAAAACAATTTCGACAATAATAAAACAAAAACATCACACACACGTGTGTTTACACCGGAAGTCAGATCTATATAAGCACGCATGCGTAACACGTACTTCCACGTTTGTAATGTTTTGGTGAGTTGACAGTCCTAAATTTAGGAATTTTGGTTATTTACACCCATTAATTTTAATTTTAACCCTATATATGTTGACAAATAGATTAATTCTTTTAAAGTGATATCCATAACCTATACTTATTAGAACGCAGGGTAGTAAAGTTGGACAAGTGGGTGAGTAATGCAGACTTTTGGCAGATGAAAAACTAAAAATAAGTCAACAAAGTTGTTGAACAAGAAAACAAAATGTAAATCTAACTATGATCATATTGGAAATAACCTAGTCTATTGTTATTTTCATGATCAATAATCTTATTAACATTAGTCACTGGCTAATCAGCATGGGGATACAGTCAAGGCTTAAATGAGCTAAATCGCTAATAATAATATTTGGGACCTAGAAATTGACCCAAATGGGTCGCAACACATATAATAATGTAATCTGATTGTATATAAACTGATTTAGATTCAATTATTTCCATTTTGACTCTTAATTTCAAATCAGTTATGTCCAGCGAAATACGGCCTGTGTCTCAACCCTATAGCAATTTCTAGCGTCTGGTTATTCCAGTATATTGAGCAGGTGGGTTCTCCAGTTGAATATGTGTAGCCTCGTTCTTTCAGGTCACTTGTTGCAAATAACCCTAAAACGCACTATGGTACACGATTCGTGTACCAATGGTAAAATGTCAAGGCTTAAATGAGCTAAATCGCTAATATTTGGGACCTAGAAATTGACCCAAATGGGTCGCAACACATATAATAATGTAATCTGATTGTATATAAACTGATTTAGATTCAATTGTTTCCATTTTGACTCTTAATTTCAAATCAGTTATGTCCAGCGAAATACGGCCTGTGTCTCAACCCTATAGCAATTTCTAGCGTCTGGTTATTCCAGTATATTGAGCAGGTGGGTTCTCCAGTTGAATATGTGTAGCCTCGTTCTTTCAGGTCACTTGTTGCAAATGACGCTAAAACGCACTATGGTACACGATTCGTGTACCAATGGTAAAATGTTTATTCTGTCTTAAACATAGGATATCTGAAGCTTGTCTTTTCCTGGTAAGATCACAACATCAATGTTGATTTGAATTGACAAATAATTCGTATTTTCAACGTGTATGACTTTGGATGATATTGAGTTAGAGACTTAGCTACTTTAATTATAGTAGACCTACTGTTACCGGTAGGCCTACTGTAGGCCTAGTGGTGTTATGTTTTCGATCAGTGTTATGTTACTAATTTACTGTAGTCAACTTGTATTGTCGCCGACACAGTGAGTTGTGTTGGACCCTATATAAGGCTATAATTATAGGTGTCGACAGGGAAGAAAATTTGCAGAGGTTGCAAGATTAATATTTGTTGGAGGATATGCCATGGGTGTGTCATTTTGCGACTTATCAATGTAGGATGTTTTTAACTGTGAGATAAGAATTTTAATGATATTTTCTTCCATTATTGAAATATGTAGGCTATCCAAAAATCTGTCTCAGTTATAACTCTCACATCATGTACTCATTGTCGCGAGACATTATCACTCTAACTTTCTGAAAATTTCAAATGCATTGTATCTTCAAAGGCTCAGTACAACAGTAGGTCATTCTGTACAGAAATTTACAAAATAAAATATCTACATGTAATTGTATGCCCCACAGCACTATTGATTGAAGTTTAATTAGATAATAGAACATATAATATAGTGCACAATAAAGTTGTTCGCCCAGTGGCCATACAGTATTGTTTCTATACCGGTAATGATAACAGCAAAGGTTATGTAATGTATCATGTATGTTTTATGTGTAGTTCTATGGGTAAAACATGTACCTGCTAATAATAATCTATGGTCTTTATATTTTTTTTATTTTTACCTTACATGCACGAAAGCATGTATTTTGCTTTTAAACATGTAAAATATTTTAAGTAGATACTGTACGCCTATAATATTCCACTAATTTGTAATTGGTATACAAAATAATTGGTTTACATGCAGCAACAACATAGGATACAGAGATCTCAACAGAACTTGTTAAAACTTTTTGAGATTTTCATTAGAGCATAAGGAAGAACCCTATCAAATTTTAAAATTTTACCTCTAATATGGAATGTTTTCCATTTGATGAGATTTATTATTTTTTTTCTACAGAGATCTTTGATTACTAGATGTATACCAGATAGTGATTGAAGATGTCGAGTTGGTTGTCTGCCGTCGCAGGTACAGCAGAAGGTTTCCTCAATAAATTAGACCAGTCAGCAGCTGAAGCTCTAAATAATCCTGAAGATGAACCAAATCAATTTAACTTTATTGGGACCACTCCACCAGATACTACTACTGTTAAGGAATCATCATCATCACCATTTCTTTCCTCATCACAGAGTGTTCCCTCACGTCTGCATGCGCTAAGAACCAGTACAGATCCAGCATCATCATTGATAAGTTCCCCGATACGTCAGTCGACACCTAAGCCAAAATCTCCTGCAGATAAACCCTTATTAGCTGCCAAATCTAAAGAAGAGGTGAGCATAACTGATTTTTCCCTGATGATAATCTATAAAAGCAATACCGGTTTCCACCCACTTCTAAAGACCCCTGTGTGAAAGCAAATTATTGAAATAAAATTGAACCATGTGTTAGTCCTGAAATGACCTAATTTGTGCCGAGTGGGCCTTAAACTCTCTCTCTCTCTCTCTCTCTCTCTCTCTCTCTCTCTCTCTAAAAGCAATAAACAAAGGAAATGTATCTTAAAAAATATTCACCCATGACAATAGAAAGCATGTTTTCTGTTATAATGAACCAAGGTGTGATTCCATTCCAACCGATCTGATCAGAGTACAGATCTGAAGTTTTGTTTTATTATACTTTCCATGACATCCACCCCAATAGGTCTGACAGGTTTGTGTGTGAAATCACGCCAGCAGGGGTCAAATATTTGATAGAATGGCTTAGACTATTCATTTTTAGCTTTTGTTTTGTTCTGAACTGCTTTATAGATGAATCCCAGAATTCTATGCTTACCTTGCATTAGTGTTGAAAATCGGATCGAGATTTGTGATCCGAATACTTTTGTTTGCTATCCGAATACAATTCGTTGGATAATTCGGAAACGTGAAATTCTTGAACAAAATCACATCAAAAGTTCATATACTCATAATTTCTTACTTATTTCAATGTTTATGAGTGTCTGTATATGTCGAGTATGAAATCTTACTTTTGATTTGCAAATTGTTTGAGCCGCGAAGAAAAAAACGTGCCTACCTTTAGCCGCAATTATTAAGACTATCCATGATATCCCAAAAAATCAACGAGGTGAATAAATTTGTGTATAACTGCTCCTGTAATCCGCTGCCCTCCCACTTATCATTTTTGCTCAATCAACACCAATGAAAAAAGTAAAATAAAAAAATCTAACATTTATTCCACCAAGGTCGTTTGCCTCATTCTGATAATCTACGGCTATTGAACCAATCAGTAAGTGAGAATATACGTGACCTAGGTCGTTATGAATAAATTACATCGCGGGAAGTCTAAAAACAGTGTTAACTTGTATCCCGTAAACCCAGCATAAAACAGAATGTGATTTATTTAAAAACCCTTCCAAATTCTGTGGTAGTGAAGTAAATGTAATGAATTTCTACTTCTGATTAACCTCACTTCTTACCCCATTAAACCCAATTTCCCCTCTGATTGCTCGTAAGAATTATTGTATTTAGATGCTTGTTATTTTCATATTCTAAATACATGTTGTGCTGTTTAATTGTTTTAGCTGAAAAAGAAAGATTCTGATGAGGCATTGTTTGAGTTTTTGAACAGTAAAGATCCTGTGGAGATGAAGAAGAAAGCTACACCAAGTAGTAGTTCCCAGCATTCTCGTCAGTCTAGTACATCTTCTGTTTTATCTTCTAAAAACAACAATAAACCAGCAGATATATCAGTTACAACAACTATACCTACTACAACAGGTAATAAATATAGGTTTAAAACTTACTACAGGTAATGGATATACATGTACATGTAAGCGTACCTGTATACGGAAGAACTTACACAATGTCTTATATATCAGTTACAACAACTATACCTACTACAACAGGTAATAAGATATAGGTTTAAAACTTACTACAGGTAATGGATATAAGCGTACCTGCATATGGAAGAATTTACATAATGTCTTACTAATTATATTTGTTATAATAGTAAGTGCATGAGAACCGCACTACACACAAACAAAACCGATAAGACAAACCTGCAGACAAGAAAAAAAGAGATAGAAATGGGGTTTAACATCCACTTGACACAAACTAGGTCATTTCGGGACTACATATGGTTCAATTTTTATTTCAATAATTTGCATGCACGTGACGTAGGGGTCTTTAGGAGTGGGAGTAAACAGGAGGACCCAGAGAAAACCCATGAGGTTGGACAGGCGACCCTACTCCTTGTCACATATAAGCAGGGAATCAAAACCACGCCACTTGACTCAATGACAGACCTTTTGATGCAATGCACACATGTTAACCATTCGGCCATCCAATCCCCACAGGCAAGACAAACTGCATAGACACAGCAAGAAATAAACAATACATATAAAATCAAGTGAATAGATCCGGGGGCCAGTTGTGAGTGTCCATTGCACTGTACAGTCCCGGGGCCTGTAATAATACAAGCACAGACGTAATAGAAATAATGCTGGTGAATAAATAAATAAATGACTGTAAATATCTACTGTATTAATAGATATAATCTTAAAGTTATCCGTTAATTTCTTCTACTCCTGACATAAGTAATAATTTCCCAGAGGTGCAACAAAGAACACCCAAAACTTGCAGGGGACGCTGGCTTGTTTATATACTGGTAATCTGCAGAGGATGCTGAGTGTTCCGAAATTTTCAATTTCTCAACTACAGTGGACTCTGTCAAATTCAACATCGTACGGGATCGTTAAAATACAAACCAGAAGTATTATTGTAACTTCAAAAACCTTTCTGTACATTCAAAATTTTATTACATCAATTTTTATTTTATTTAACATGCGTAGGCATTTTGAATAGGTCAAGTCTGTTGTTAATTCATCGTCTTCAGTTGATTCTCACTTGCCTTTGGTGTCACATGTTCATTGATAATCTGTCATTCTATGTCCAGGTTGTCGTCACACGGTTGGGATAGATCCGTAGGGTGAACAAACTTAGGGATTCAGGTTCAATCGGCATGCGCAACAAATGTTTCCAACAGGTGCTAGGAATATTTTTACGACTGTAAATATTTCGTGGGAAAATGTGTGGGTATTCTTGAGTATTTGTCACAACTGTCTTACAAGAGCTTATAAAATTATCAAAGTAATCAACAAAGACCTACGCGGGCGAGTTTTAATCTCACCGATAATTGATTGGTGATTGCTTGTTAATCTTTTGTGGCTTCACACCCACTGATTGAAGGCCGGATTATACAGTGTTGATTCAATGGAAATCATGTGACGGGACGGCTGATTGATGTCGTTATTCGGAATATTCAGAGTACGGATTACTCAAAGATTTTTTGGCTGAAATAATAAGGAAATAAATCAGGACATGAAAATGATGTTGGATTTCACAGATTGCCGGAGTATTCAGAGGTTGGATGTGTTTGTAAATATTGAAATTGACTTGGAGACTCAACGTCCATCACATTGTGGTTTGCAAGTGATTCAATTTCCCTGAAATGACAATGCCCAGCTTTATGCATTCATTGTATAAATTATAACATAAACACATGGGTTTGTTTCTTGTCTTCAGTATCTGATTCAAGACAGGAGAGTCCAACAGGTTCCCATGAATCAGCTGATATGGAAGTGTTAGCTGATGCTCTACATGAAAGTCCTGCACAGAGTGTTCACAGTAGTCAAGGTTCAGGACCACCACGAGAATCAACACAACATATCTCCTCTCTAGAATTAGAGAATAGACTTTTACGTAATGAAGTTGCCTCCCTTAATACAGAAATGGCTTCACTGTTACAACGATCAAAGGAAGCACAAACAGGTAGGCATACTTATGGGCTTACGTAATACGCTGTTCTCCAGTCTCTTAATTAACTAGTTTTAAAATATGGATGTGAAATCATTCTTTCATGGTAGTATACCGTTATTTCAAAATATGAAATGAAATGGGGTTTAACATCCTACTGTTCTGCTGCTATACTGGGCTAATGAAGATGGACATATTACAGAACCTCCGAAAATCTTGATCATTGAGCTTAAGGTATAGATATTGAGCACTATGGGACTACCTCAAAATTGAAGAGGACTTTGCCATTTTAGATTGTCTGTGTTTTATTCATGAAGTGATTGTTTTATGATTTTTTTTAATGCAATATCTTCCAATTATTAACGTTATGGGGATTTTTACTTCGATGTTTATGATGTACACATATTATTTTGAGAATGTTTCATTCATTTTGAAGTCAATTTTTAAAAATTTTCAGAATTAGAAAACGCTAAAATGAAGGTGAACAAGAGTAATTCTGAGAATGATCAAGTTGTGAGAGAATTAAGAGCTAGAGAAAATGATTTAACTGAAGCCCTGGCAGCGAAAGATTCCCAGTTAGCCATTTTACGTGTTCGACTAGAAGAAGCTGATAATTCAGTGACAAGTATGAAACAACAGATAGGTGGGCTACAGACCCAGAGAGAAAGGTAGATCTTATAAATGATGATTTAATAAATTTATGAATTTAAACGTAACATTATGCAAGAGCTAAATCTGCTTATTGCCGGTCTTTCTTCAGGCCTGAAATGTTATCTTAATTATTAATTAGACATTAATTAACTTATCGCTAGCCTTTGATATTTAGCAGATTGGAATATAATTTTTTTAAAATAATTAAACGTAAAAATGGATAATCAAGACTTTGGTTTTTACGCATCAACTTTAGTAATGATGATCGAGGCTAGCCTAAAATTCAAAAGCTAATATCTTGGTTCAGAGTGGAGCAATTTGACTGAAATTTTCAGCATATTCTATTTACCTTATCTAATTTTTAACTATATTTTTAACTGTCAAATCTTGATCTAATCTCCCATAAAGCCCCTTTAAAAATTGTTTGTGGAATTCTTGTAGGTTAGATATGTATGTAATAGTAGTATAATCCATTCATAGATCTCCTCAAAAACGTCCAAAAATCCCTAATAGAAAGAGAGAAAATTAAATGTGGTTTAACATCCTACTTTTCTGCACAAACTGGGCTAATGAAGATGGGCTTATGTCATGCAGTGTTGCTTTCTATTTAATTCCAAGTACCAAGGGTTCTTTCATGCCAAGGTCAACAAAAGAATGCAGTTTTTCGTCCCATCTGAATGACTAGGCCCTGTGTCTTGCACCACTGCCATGGAGAAACCACACTGAACGATCCTATGATGTATATACCTTTCATTATAAGGGGGGTTGGATGGCTGAATGGTTAGCACGTGCCCGCTGTATCATGAA
This sequence comes from Patella vulgata, assembly GCF_932274485.2. Taxonomy (NCBI): domain Eukaryota; kingdom Metazoa; phylum Mollusca; class Gastropoda; family Patellidae; genus Patella; species Patella vulgata. Next base: position 13,403,221 of record NC_065883.2, read on the forward strand.
GTCTGTCATTGAGTCGACTGGCGTGGTTTCGAATCCCCGGTTGTACGTGTCAAGGAGTAGGGTCGGCTGTCCAACCTCATGGGTTTTCTCCGGGTCCTCCGGTTTCCTCCCACTGCTAAAGACCCCTACGCGCAAGCGAAATATGGAAATAAAATTGAACCATATGTTAGTCCCGAAATGACCTAGTTTGTGTCAAGTGGACGTTAAACCCCATTTCTCTCTCTCTCCCTCTCCTTTTATTATAGGCACATGTTAAAATAACTAGGGTCAACCTGCCTCTATACCATCACACTGTCAAGTGCAGGAACAGTCTTTCTGTCTTAGTCACTTCCATTTCTGTTGTTTACGATAGTCTCCATTAATAAGTCTGTTGGGTGTATCACAATAACACTTTCACGGCCAACACCAGGATCAAACTCAAAATACCTTATTCATGCCAAATGTAGATGGTCAGACATGTAAATCTATAATTCTGTTAATATCTATGCCAGCTTGTCAAGATGAGAGCTCAGTTTATTTCTATTAATAAGAGTATTTTTTTCTGTTTCTGACTCTAGAATACTACAAGATCATACAGATTCTAGTGGTATGCACAGTCAGGCTCTCGATTCATTAAAAGACAGATTAACAGAAGTTGAAGCAGCGTTAAAAAGGGAACAAGAGGCTTACAAGAAAGCTCAGGTTAGTTACAGAAAAAGTTTTTACTATATGTATAGAGTTGATTTATTTATTTACTGTCATCTGTCAACAAGAAATGGAGTTGGGAAATGCTGATTTGATATTTTAGAATATATTTAACCATATGAAAGAGCTTGGCACTGAAAATTTCTTTTGCTTATTTTTTCCTTGTAATTAATTTGTTTGACAGTTAAATGTTGTTTTTGGTCCTGAAGCAGGGGCATGGTTATTTATATGTGTGTGCAGGGGGTAGGGCACCCCTCAGTGCCACAGGGTAATAGTGGGCTGAGTGGAACATGCTAGAGTCGATATGTAATATATCTGACCCATGGTATATGTTTGACACTGGTTGTGTATTATGATTATGATTATAATGTTGAAATCCGCATTGAAACTGCATGATTTTTGCCATTTGCGAGGGGAGCCAAAACTCAAGGGGGCGTAAAAACTCAAAACCATGACACAAAGCTTGTCATTGCACCTATCTCGCTTAGCCCATGTCCTGAAGGATCTAGTATGTTCGTCTGATACTAATATCAATATTATAGTAAAGAGTTGGTGAAAGACAGAGTAACGTAGGTTTAATAAGTATTTGTAGCTGTTTATTGTAGCAAGAAGATTAATTTAGTTTTAATAGATATTTGTAATTGTTTATTTTAGCAAGAAGCTAGTGAAAGACAGAGTAAATTAGAACAAGAACAACAAACATTAGCTGAAGCTTTAACACAAGCTGAAAGAAGAGCTAGTGAAGAAAAAAGTAAGTATTGTTTTCTAATTCTATCGTATTGGTGTATCCACCATAAATACTTTTTTGGTATGGTATAATCACATGGGTAGATCAACATTTCTAGTTAAATTTATATTCCATGGTGATCAGAGATGGAAGGAGCATCATTTACATTAAAACTATTCAATCTGTGTTAACGTCCATAGACTGATTACAATTAATTACTGCTTGTAAATATTACATCTGTAACATGAGGATTAATAATTATTTAACTGAATTCCTATAAACAGCGTGAATAAACTGATGATGAGATAAATGTTGAACCTTCAAATGTGACTTTTCTGAGATGCCATTTAGCTCAGTGATTGTTTGACAAAAATGGGGGGGTTGGATGGCTGAATGGTTAGCACGTGCGCGCTGTATCATAAGGCCCGTCATTGAGTCAACTGGCATGGTTTCGAATCTCCGGTTGTACGTGACAAGGAGTAGGGTCGCCTGTCTGTGTCGAGTGGACGTTAAATCCCATTTCTCTCTCTCTCTCTCTCTCTCGTTTGACAAAAAAAAAATATATATTAAAAACACCAGATTTTTGGAAGGATTCTTTGAGAACCAGAATAATATCTTTGTATGGCTTAAGTCACATTTTTAAGATCTTTCAATTATTTCTGTATGAATACAATTCCCGATGATTGATCTATCAAACCACACGCAGAACAATTGGAGGATTTTATTAGAAATATATATATTGTCCTGTCAGTTTACATCAGAACATTTTTCGTATACCAATGTTACCATGATAGTGTGACATATATTTTACTAGGTAAAACAACAGAGGCTTTTAACCAGGTAAAGATGGCTAAATTAAATCTGGAAACAGCCAGACAAGAATTAACAGATTATAAAGAAAAAGCTGCCAGAATATTACAGGTATTTAACAAACTTTCTTTCTTCTAAATTTATTTAGTATGTGTTCCAAAAAATAAATGTGCGATTAATAAATATTTGTCATCTATTTATTTTGGGATTTAGGCGGAGGACACTAGCCCCGCTGTTGGCTTTTTTTTTTTTATTTATTTATTTATTTATTTATTTATTTATTTATTTATTTATTTATTTATTTATTTTTTTTTTTTATTCTCGCTCTGTACTCTGTATTGAATGTCATATTTCACAGTCCTAAAATAAGCTAAAAATAACATTTGTATTATTTTCAGCTGAGTTTACATGTTTCATGCCGAACATCTGACAGTGACAGACTAAAAAAAATATTTCAATGTTGGTACATATTGATAGTGCATGTAAACATATCAGACTACTGGGATTTGAAGAAAAGTAGCTAGAAATGTTGCTGCCTGGACAAAATTCTCCATCCCCATATTGTTTCCCCTCATTCTTGTAACCTGGAAAACCCCCCAAAATGTTAGTCACAGAATGACTGAAGTATTGCATTCTCCTCTTTTGTTATTTTTCCCCTTGTCAGTGATGCAGGACGGAGGGCCTGACAAAGACAGCTGTCTAGTCGTTGGAATGGGACGAAAAAACCGAGGTCCTGTGTACACATTGGCGTGCACGTAAAAGATCCCTTGATAATTGGAATTCGATATAAGAGTAGTAGGCTGTAGTGCCGCTGCCCGGGCAAAATTTCCCTCATAGCACACTGTATGGCGTATGCCCGTCTTCATTAGCCCAGTTTAGAAGCAGAACTGTAGGACATTAAACCCCGTTTCCATTTCATTTCATTTTTAGAACTAATTAATAAAACATATATTTACCGATATCTATTTTATTTTAGTCTAAAGAACGTTTAATTGCTAGTTTACGTGAAGGACCAGGAGCATCAGGTGCATCTGGTGGTGTATCATCTATAGAATATGATTCTGTTAAACAAGAACGAGATATGTTTAGAGAAGAATTACAACAAAGTAAAATGACAATTGAAACGCTGAGAGTCGAACTACAGGTAAAGATAAAACATTTTGTGTTCAAGGCTCACTACAAAGTCCGAAAGGAGGGATTCAAACAATGCAGCTGTTAGTTAGCTTGATTATATGACTGCATGCTGGATTCTTATTGGTCAATTTTGATGTATTTTTATTACTTGGGGGTATTTGGGGGTACACAGTTGACAACACGAAAAAAACATATCTTAACAGCTATATGTGTTCTGTCATGACAGGAAGTGGGGTAGAGTGGTCGAATGGTTTAACGTCTGTTTGTTAAATCATAAGGCCTGAGTTCACAAAACTCTCTCAGACTTAAGTTAAGAATTTACTCAAAATTTAATGTATCTGGATCAAAGATATTTCTCATAAACAGTGATTTTAGGTCAAGTAAATTTTTAAGTCTGAGAATGCTTTGTGAAACCAGGGCATGGTCTGTGGTTTCTATTCCCTGCTTGTATGTGACAAGGAGTAGGGTCGTCTGTCCAACCTCATGGGTTTTCTCCGGGTCCTCCGGTTTCCTTCCACAGCTAAAGACCCCTACGCGCAAGCGAATTAAGTAAAATTGAACCATATGTTAGTCCCGAAATGACCGAGTGGATGTTTATGTCTCTCTCTCTTTCTATGACAGGATATAGAAGGTCAATTACAACAAGAAAGTTATACATCATCAGAACATATTCAATCTCTAGAAGAAAATCTTGGCGAAGAAAAACGACGTAGAGAAGATTCCGAACAAGAATTACTCAAACAAAAACAGGTTAGTTTTACAAATCAATCTCATTTGTTTGTAAATGTTATAATCCTCTGACGTCTGGACAACAATTTCATACTAAATTTTACTTGATTGTCTTATTTTCCCGGACCCCTTTATTCCTCATGAACCCCTCTGACTTAGCCAACGTATGAATGTTTTTTTCACAGGCTTTGAAAGATTCTGTGGACGCTAGATTGAGAAATGCAGATCTAGAATATGTAACTGCACATGATAATTACCAACTATGAACTTTGACCTTCTGATTACTACCAGGATGGTGACTGTGGTTGAATCTACTGGTTGACAGAATAAACTGTTGTCATCATTATAAATAACATTTTTCAGTTAGAGCTTATGTCTTTATAGGAATTACAATATGCAATAGATGAAATAAATAAACAGAAAACAGCTTTTACATCACAGTTATCATCCAGAGAATCAGAGATAGAAAAACTTAGAAATCAGGTATATATTTATTCTCTACTTACAAATTTATTCTACTGCTAAATAATATATTATTTTCATAATGCCCAAATTTATTCTAAAGCTAAAACTATTTGTAAATAATATATTATTTTTTGTCAAAACTGAAAGGTTGAATTTATAATCCAATGTAAACAGAACTTGAAATACATGAGAAGGTATTTGTAGGCATTACTATGGGGTTACTTTATTTTCGGTACGCAACATCCCGAATTGTTGGAATTTCAATCGACATGAAATTGAGTCCTGTCAATTGCTGCCAGTTCTGAAAACAGATTAGTGTTAGAAGAATTGTGACAGAATCAATTGTGGGTCGACAGGATAGCATCATATTTAAAGATACATTATGGGAAATTAGTTAAAGAGCTGGCAATTCTCACTATAATAGTTAAAAACTAGATAATGTAAAGGCAATTTGCTGAAAATTTCAGTCAAATTGATCCACTATGAACCAAGATTTTAGCGATTGAATATTGGGTCTGCCCAGATCATCATTACTAAAGTCGGTAGGATAAAAAACATAGTCTCGATTATCCATTTTTTGATTTAATTATGAATGGAAGTCGAACAGCAAATCGGAACGTAATCCAATAAACATTGCAGGCTAGCGATGCCATCGAGAGTTGATTATAGTCTGGAAAAGTTTATTAATGTCTAATTAATAATTTAAATAACATTTCAGGCCTAACGAAAGACCTGCAATAGGCAGATTTAGCTCTTGCATAATGTATGTTTAATTGGCGTATGCACTATCTTTTGAAATTCTCGTATTTACATGATTGACTCATTTCAAAGGGTTGAGAGAATTTAATTCCAACAGATGCCTGGTCACCTTGGAAATTTGTTATTATTTTATTTGTCAATTATTTAATATGGAGGGAAGGTCTAAAGAATCCTGCCAGTTCTCCAGTCCAGTTTATGTGAATAAATATCGTTTAAAAACAATCTGATATAAATGTATGATTTACTTTCAGTTAACAACTAAAAGTTTAAGCAGTGTTACAGAAAGTGAATTAGAATCTCGCGTTCGAGCTTTAACAGAAAGTTTAATACAAAAACAAACAGTTCTAGAATCTCTGAGTACCGAGAAAAACTCACTCTCTCTTCAACTTGAGAGATTAGAGGTACGTTTAGGCTATCTATTAGTGATTAGAGGTACGTTTAGGCTATCTATTAGTGATTAGAGGTACGTTTAGGCTATCTATTAGTGATTAGAGGTACGTTTAGGCTATCTATTAGTGATTAGAGGTACGTTTAGTGGTACGTTTAGGCTATCTATTAGTGATTAGAGGTACGTTTAGGCTATCTATTAGTGATTAGAGGTACGTTTAGGCTATCTATTAGTGATTAGAGGTACGTTTAGGCTATCTATTAGTGATTAGAGGTACGTTTAGGCTATCTATTAGTGATTAGAGGTACGTTTAGGCTATCTATTAGTGATTAGAGGTACGTTTAGGCTATCTATTAGTGCTATCTTCCTGGAATTATTTTTCTTAAAGAGGTGAATTTTATAACTGTAAATCTTAGAGGTTCAGCTCATTTAATAATTTAATTTTCGAACAAAAATGACTGAATATACCACTATTAAGTTTGTAGATGAAATATTTTTCCATTTACCGATATGGTATGCTTACAATTTCCAGAAGATCTGATATCACTTCTAATTTGAGTTTTTCACATGGCGAAAATTTGTACTGTTGTATTGAGCTGAACTCTTTGTTTGAATTTTCAGCAACAATATAGAGATGTAGAGATATCTAGTGCTAGATCAGCTACTACATCTGTTAGTATGAATGATGATGATGATGGTAAGTTAGGCCAAATTAAATTATTTAACCACTCAATTATCATCAATGAGATTTCAAAGCTTCAATATTTGAAACTTAAAGCTTTTAAGATGAGGAACGAAGTATTTTTTATTTATTTTTTTTAGTAAAGGGTTTTTTTTCCCCAAAGAAATGGGAAACAAAATTTGATTAGGTATTCCTGAAGAACAAAAATTCAAATCAAATCAGTGTTGCTGAATTAATGCTGATGAATATTCATTAATATTCATTAATATTCATTAATTGATACAAGATTGTGTAGATTGTGTGGACTTTAAATCAATCTGATTAAAACACAGATCCTATTTCGTTGTGTTTCTTATTGTTCAATATTTTTTTTAATTGTCTTTGCTACACTAGGATCTGGAAGAGTTGCTATATAACCTACATTCTGGTTGTTGTGAGGGATTAGCCAATGAAACAGTCTGTTGTGGCGAGTTCTTGGCATGCGGTGCATGATAATGTGGGTAGACTTTCGCAAAATTTGTATTTCCAAATACCCACTTGAAACATCAACATTGATTGGTTAATCAAATGTCTGACATCATAGGGTCAAAAGATGCTCGTATGACTCCTGACGCAACCTCCCACTACAACTGGTCAGATCTTCATGTAGTGGAGGCCATCAGATTGACTTTAAATATATTGGGGTAGGTGGTCTGGTGGTAAAAAAAAACCAAGATGTGGATCATCGTAAATATCAATTGTAATTATGTATATTTGTAGCTCGTCAGAGAGTGCCGATATTTATGTATTGTATCAATTGTAATTATGTATACAATGTATTTGTAGTTCGCCAGAGAGTGCCGATATTTATGAAGGAAGCAGCCAGTGATACTGAAGTTACACGTAGAGTAAAAAGAGCTGCTAATGGTATTGATAGATTCAGGTACATTTATCTTTCTTACACGCTTCATCATGTGTCTCTTTATTAAAGTAACATCCAGTCATTGCAGTTAAGAATATATGCAACTTACTTCCCGAATCTTAAAAGGTCCACATTTCGCAAAAAAATGTGTTTGAAAAATTCTTAATTCTTAAAAAGTTTAGTTATCGAGAGAGTATATATGTGAGAGGATATCTGTTCGAGACAAACTATTTATAAAAAGAATTGACAGAAATCACAGAAAGCGAGAAAAATAGAAAAAGTCTTTATATTACAAATTGCCGTTCTTTTAATGTGCTCAATCACTGAGTGCCAATCAAGGATTTGAGTCAAAACCGTTCACTTTATCTAATGTCTGTTTTTGCACAAAGTGGATATAAATTGTTTTTATCTTTTAGCATCCGTTTGGGAGTATTTTTAAGAAGATATCCAATTGCACGTGTATTTGTTATTGTATATATGGTAAGTAACAGTACTTACTGTGTTATGTATAATAATATGTCGCACTGTTAATATTTAATATAGATAGACTGCCTACCTACATCATAAAAACACAAGGAATAGTATCATATTAAACTAAGACTTTGTCTCACTAACCTAGAGTTTCCATCCCTGCATCGGCCGAGAAAATTCATCAGGATTTTCCGGGGTGGTTCCCCCTTGTCAGTGGTGTAGAACAGAGGGCTTGGCAAGGGACAACGTATAGTCATTCCGATAGTACCAAAAACGGAAGTCACATGTACAATTGGCATGCACGTAAAAGAACCCTTGACAGTTGGAATTCGATATAAGAGTAGACTGTAGTGCCGCTATCCAGGAAAAATTTCGATCATAGCACACTGTATGGCGTATGCCCATCTTCATTAGCCCAGAACAGTAGGACGTTAAACCCCATTTCACTCATTTCACTACTTATATATTTTGATATTTTCAGGGTTTATTACATTTATGGGTTATGATTGTTTTGTTGACATATCAACCAGAGATACATCATCAAACTAAACAACCACATGAACCATAAAATACAGGGAACACACTCTTAAATAATACATGACTTACGGTACAGTTGTTAATAAATCATGTTAGAACTGGAACTTACAAGTATACAAGTTTCCTCTATCAACAGTCTTGCTGGATGTTTATATTCTGTCTTTTTCATCTTATCTATTCCACCAATGTGCTTGATAGTTATCATCTATCCAGTCTGTGAGGTATCATATATTCCACCAACAAAGACAACATGTGCTCGATAGTTATCCACTGTCCCCATTATCCAGTCTGTGATGCATGTTGAATCGACCAGGTTTTAGTATACTATACACTGTGATAAAAGAAACTTGGTATACTGTGGTAGTTGTGAAGAAATTACCAGGTGGTAGTCTATATTAAATTTCATATCTTTTTTCTATAGGAAGAAAATTATCTTAAAAGAGCTCTAGACTGTTTTTGTTAATTTGTCTTAAGGTTAAACCAAGATCTATTCTATTCCTGCTGCCAGTCAGCATTATATGTACACTGTCTGTAGTAGATCAAGATGGAAAAGCCCTGATTGTCTCAATTGAGTAAATGTCTTTTTTGTATGATTTAAAGATTGAAAAACAGAATTTGGTGTTAACTTTATACCTGAACTCGATATACAGCCTTCCGGTATTAAATATATACTATTTATTATTTGTATGAGTAATTTACGAGAAAAAAACTTCTTAAATATAAGCAAATTATTTCTTTTGCACATACATTATTCAAGAGCTAAATCTGCCTATTTCAGGTCTTTCTTTAGGCCTGAAATGTTATCTAAATTATTAATTAGGCATTAATTAACTTAACCAGACCATAATCAACTCTCGATGGCATCGCTAGCCTGCAATGTTTATTGGATTAGGTTCCGATTTTCCATTCATTATTAAATCATGAAATGGATAATCGAGACAATGTTTTTTATCCTACCGACTTTAGTAATAATGATCGAGGCTAGGCCGAAAATTCTATCTCTAAAATCTTGGTTCATAGTGGATCAATTTGACTGAAATTTTCAGCAAATTCCCTTTACAGAATCTAGTTTTTAACTATTATAGTGAGAACTACCAGCTCTCTATCTGATCTCCCATAATGTATCTTGTTTATTGTTTATTAAACATCCATTATGCAAGAGCTAAATCTGCCTATTGCAGGTCTTTCTTTTGGGCCTGAAATGTTATTTAAATTATTAATTACACATTAATTAACTTCTGATGCCATCGTTAGCCTGCGATATTTAGTGGATTTGAATAATTTTTGTGATGGATGATTTAACGTAAAAATGGATAATCAAGATTTTGTTTATTATTGTACCAACGGTAGAAATGACGATTGATTGAGGCTAGCCTAAAATTGAATGAATTGCTAATATCTTGGTTCAGAGTGAAGCAATTTGACTGAAATTTTCAGCATATTCTGTTTTCATTATCTATTGTTTAACTATTATAGCAAAAACTGCCAGCTCTTTATCTAATATAACCTGCTAATGCCCATTAACGTTATAAATCATGAATTATTTAAATTGACTGAGTTCCTGATGAGGATGAACTTTGTAACTTACGGCTGATGTTCAAGTGACAGTAGCAACGATTTCTATTTTTTAGCTTTATGCAGTCATTGTCACGATTGATACACATGTAGACATCGGCCGTAAATTATCAGTTGTGTTTTTTTTATATATTGTTATTGTTTAGTAAATTTTTCTGTCAAGTTATTTAACATGTAAATATTGGTGTATATAAGATCTATTTTTAAATCAGATATTATATTATGTATATATTGTAAATAATATGTATCTTTATATCCATGGGAAATAATGGAGTATGGTAAACACAAGAATATTGAGCTACAATGTAAGGGCACCAATGTAATCTCCACCATTCGTCACGACTGAGACATGTTAGTGTTGTTTTAGCTACTACAGTCATTGCAAACCAAATTTGACAAAATTATTCTGTTTTTAGTTGTCAGACACAAAATATTAAACAATGTTATGTTTTAGACTGAAGTCATATCAAACGTTTATATCGACTTGCTAAATCAATTTGTATGTAGTTGAGATGACATGTGATAGTATAGTCGACTTCAAAGTACTTTGATGAGTTCGTTAAATGCGCCATGTGCCGATTAGCTGTAAACAATTCTTGTGGCTGGACATAGTTGAAAAAAACATGATCGCCCGAACAAATTGTCAAATCGCACCTAGAGGTGATTTGGCAATTTGTGGTAATCGCTTCGAAAATCGGTGTCGATAATTTTGTTGGTTAGGGTAACCATTTTGAATTAGATTAAAGTTAAAGATTAAAATTTGACTGAATGCAAATCACTTTGGACAATCATTGGTTGATAAAAATGCTTATAACACGATGATTTGCTTATGTAATTTTGACATTGTGGTAAAGAACTGTGGGATATTGGCAATATATACATGGTATAAATATTTTTATAATGAAGTTATATTTATCAAAATATTTGGGTATAAATACTGATATCATGGGTGATAATTTAATTATTCGTGGGTTATTATCAATGTTCTATACTTTATAGGTCTACATGTATTATTATAATTTTAAAGCTTGTAGTCTTGCCTTCACATTTATTTTTTTCAGCATTCATATTATAACCTGGTGACCATTACTAAATATTTATGTGCAATATAGAAAACTATATATTCACTTTTTATGTCAATTCTCAGTAATTATAGATTAGAAATATAGAATTCTGGAAACAGGATTATGAAATTAGGGGGAGAGAGAGTGCAATTAAAATTTGGTCTTTAATACTGTGGTTTGAATCATGGTCTATAGATCACCAAGTCGAAACTTTTAACGACTTCTAACCTTCCATTCTAATTAGCATAAAGTATGATCTTTATTTTATTGCTGTTTTAATTTTGTTTGGCCTTCATGAGCTAGATGAAATTCAGGTCAGGTTGACACAAATTTATTAAATATGCTGTTGTGTAAATGTAGAAACCATAAAATCAAAAGTATGGTCGAATTTGATGTATTTACTAGAGGTATAGTGAATCTAGCAAAATATATAATGCAGTCTGGCAAGTATGGTCGAATTTGAAGTCTGGGGGTATAGTGAATCTAGCAAAATATATACATGTAATGCAGTCTGACAAGTATGGCCCAATTTGAAGTATTTTCTGGGAGTATAGTCATAGTGAAACTAGTAAAATACAGGATGTATTCTGGAAAGATACAATTGACATATAACTTGGAATATAAAAATATTTGATGGTTAGCTGGAATGACTTCAGCCTATGGAACGGATCATGATGTCATAGTCGCCATTTTCTAATTGTGATGTCACATCTAAAAAAAATGGAAGTCTGTCAATTGAAGCGCAATTGTCCAAGGAACAAGCATGCCAAGTTTCATGTCGATCTTGAATTGACAGAGTACCGGTATTAGGCTTTTCTCCAAGAGCAAAAAAAAAAAAGGAAATACAAGGCAGAGAGCGCTTGTGTTTCAAAAATCCATTGTGATAGATGTAACCAATTAAACCTGACTAAATCCATAATAAAACTGTTATAAATAAACATTGTTTATGTATAATATGAAGTTATGTAATTGTTATATTGTTGATATATTATTGATTTTATCATCTGTGTATATATATATGTACATTGTACTGGTGGACAAAAAACTAATAAAATTTAAAATAACAGTGGTTTTTATCCTACTGAAATATTAGGCAGGAGCTATGTGAGGGGGATGTAAAGAAAACCAATGTGTCATGCATTTCTAGTTTTTAGACTCTTTCATATGGAAAAAATCACATGGTTTCACTTTCAATGCGGTTTTCATAATCATTATCATCATGCTCAACCAGTGTTAACCATATACCATGACTCCGATAGGACGACGTTCCACACAGCCCAAAATTTCTCTGACAATGCGGTTTTTGTGCCCCTATGGATCTCTTGTTCCTCATGCAAAATTAGCAACCACCACACCCCTGATCTTGGTAGAGGATTGTGAGAGGGCAGCAGTTTGAAATTCTGATTAGGACTAGATTTGTGGTAGTTTTCAGATAAAGAGTTTAATGTACTCCCTCCCATAATTAAATTGGGTTGTGTCAAGGGGTATATTTTAATTTGATTATTTGTGTGTGTGCAAGCCTTTATAGCTTTGGGAAGAAACTGAGGAATACTAGTCTCAAATGGTTCAATTTTATTTCAATAATTCGCTTGCGCGTAGGGGTCTTTAGCAGTGGGAGGACCCGGAGAAAACTCGTGAGGTTGGACAGGTGACCCTACTCCTTGTCACGTACAACTGGGGAATCGAAACCCCGCCAGTTGACTCAATGACAGACCGTATGATACAATGTACACGTGCTAACGATTCGGCCATCCAACCCACCGGACGGGACAGAAAACCAAAGTTCACCTGTGTACCCATTGTCAGAGAAATTTCTTCCTCAAAGCCTACTGCATGTTGTATGCCCATCTTCATTAACCCAGTTAGTGAAAAATAGTAGGATGTTAAACCCCATTTTCTCATGCTCAGTTTTGAATTCCTGCATACCTTAGTGGAGTTTTGGAATGTGATTTTTACTTTCCCGCTATCAAATAGTACCAAAAGATGTGATTGCACTATATATTCCCCCACTGCTTTATTTCTTTAGAAAGCAGTGGGGTAATGTTTGTCAGCAGAAGGGGCATTTGTCCTACTACTTAGTGTAATAATGCCCAGCATTTAATCAATAAATATTATTAACCAGATCAACTTCTGAAATGTTTTATTAGACTTGTAAACAGTGTAAGATCACATTTATTGATAAATAAATTAGATAAACTTGTGTCTACCATGCATGTCATACTAGTAGTATAATATATAGTAACTAGTTTATAATCTGGTAAAAAAAAAGAGTAATAAACGATATAAGTGATGTTTTAACTCTTTTCTATCATGCACATATAGGAGGTCTACTACCTCTAGTTTATTATCTAGGGCCTTGTCATAAAAACTTAACATAAGATATTTTCAGGATACAACCAGTTCCATCATCTTAACCAGCCATGTATTGAAGAAGCAGGACTGATTATTGGGGTGGACATCTGATTCTGCAAGGTGAAACTACACCGAAGAAATGCTATTTTTGAGAGAGTCCTCTTTTTTTTTTTTAATCTTGTATTTCAAAGATGCTATTTCATTGGCTAAGACCTCAAATTTGTACTAGGATTATAAGTTCTAGCCAAGGAAAAGGCTGAATCCTTAAAATATTTACATGTAAGTTTTCATGATTAAGGTCCCTGGTAAAGAAAGAATCTAAGATAATGTGCCGTATTAAGATGGAATTTAAATAATAACGACTAACAAAGACTAAAACTGGCCATATTCCTAATTGCTGATTAGGGTTAATCTATGTTTAAAATTATTTTTTTACCCCTTGAAAGTAAAACCCTGTTCAGCATTCAAAAATATGGACTTTAATATATTGTCAAAACATTAAATCAAAAACTCTGGGAGAGATTTCAGAGTCTATCCATCAAGTTGTACTAACAGCCAAATCCTAATGCCTCCTGTCGGTGAGTAATTAAAGGTCATATCATTGATGGACAGTTTCTGGCATCAGTTAGCTTCTTCGGTTCGTTTGATAAAAATTTCTCACCACCCTACAATCTATTTATTTACATAACAAAAAATGTACATTAAATAATTAGTCAATATTATAAATATACAAACACAACTTAATAAATCAACAAAATCTCTCACCAACATACATTGAAATCATATACAGGCTAATGAGGTCTTCTACAATTTGATACGATAAAACACACATTTTGTGACTTAGTTTATTTTAATCAACAGATATACATCTCAACACTTGGACTGCTCTTTCCTAAAATCTTCTAAAATCAATTTTATCTCTAAGTCTAAGTTTGAAAGTAAGCTAAATCACTATGTGAACCCACGATGAATTTTAAATTGACTAAACCTTGGTGTTTTGGGTAAAAATAAAATTGTTGATTTCACAATTTTCATTTATTTTATGGGATGAAAAATTTTGGAATAATTTCCAGGGGTATTGGTGATTCTTTTCGTCAACAGGTGAAAAAGAAATCTCCCCTAAATTTCCATACATCAATTTTAGCACTGCCACAAAACAAACAGGTACATATAGTATAGCTATTGTCCATTAGGCTCTATGATAACTTTTACAAAATAAGATTGAGTAGCGCTACAATGTGAGCCTATTAGGGGCCTACATTATTACAACCTTGACTTTGGATTGTCTTATATTATGGATTGACTTTCCAACAAAAAGTAAACAAAATATAAATATGTTTACACATATAAAACATAAAATGCAGCATTCTAACGGGCTGGATCTCCTGGATTTATAATAAACGAATGCATCAAATAGGAGTCATTTTTAGAAGCAGATAGAAATAATTACAGTATTTAAATTCTAAAAGAATAATATTCTGACACAATCACAAAGAGTTCAACGTCAAGATTGAAAAGTATGTCATCAACTAAGTGAAAAGACCCAGTATATTTTTTTAATATGGCCTTAGTTATTAAGATGAAATTTATTGAAACATTAATTACAGTCAAATAACAGTCATTATTAGAAGCAGATAATTAACAATATGTCAAATATCTAAATCCTAAAAGAATAATACTCAGATAAAGAGTTAAACATCGTTCAAGTACAGCATCAACTTGTCTTACAATACGAAGTGATAATAGAGGCGAAATGTTCCGAAAATAACAAATTTGTCCAAACCAATTTTTAAAAAATTGTATATGACAAGCTACAAATCGCTCGGTGTTTGAATTACACACATCACCAGTATGAAAACTTCACTAATATATATACAATACTCTCCTCTTTAACATGTAATATTTATAAAATGAAAAGAAATCTTTATTTACAAAATATGACATACATGTAGATAATTTAGAAACGTCTATATCTTTACCTACGTAAGTATATAAGATGTGGTTAACAATAAACTAATTATAGAAATCATTAACAAAAACTTACTATCTTTTTCAAAGGATTAATGTGCGATCTTTTCTTTCTAGAGAATAAAATACATTATATCAATTCTAAACTTTTAATCATATTCAAAATTCTTAAATAACATTTAGCCTAACAGTACTCCTACTGGAACCTACATACATGTAGATAATTTAGAAACGTCTATATCTTTACCTACGTAAGTATATAAGATGTGGTTAACAATAAACTAATTATAGAAATCATTAACAAAAACTTACTATCTTTTTCAAAGGATTAATGTGCGATCTTTTCTTTCTAGAGAATAAAATACATTATATCAATTCTAAACTTTTAATCATATTCAAAATTCTTAAATAACATTTAGCCTAACAGTACTCCTACTGGAACCTGTGAAAGTCATTGATATTTTTATTCTTTATTCCAAGAGCAAAGCAAAACATGGTATCTGCCATACACGCAAAAAATTTGATAATTGGATACAAAGATATCTAGGGTCATAATAAGAATTTTGTGATGTTAGTTTCTGTCCATAATG
This sequence comes from Patella vulgata, assembly GCF_932274485.2. Lineage (NCBI taxonomy): Eukaryota > Metazoa > Mollusca > Gastropoda > Patellidae > Patella > Patella vulgata. The sequence goes on from NC_065883.2 coordinate 13,419,057, forward strand.
TAGTAAGACAAATCGCTGTCCAAATTTAGAACTTGTTATCAGAGTGTTGTATTGCCTTTAAACTCTTCACAGTGCAGTACAGATATTCAACTATTAGATTCATAAATCGTATGACAAAAATATAATATGAATGATTTTTAATAAATATTATCGATACACAGGCTTAACACATTTAAGAAATCAATGAAATGCAAAATAACAAAACATTTAACATACCCTGTTGCATACATCTTCAAATTTGATGGCAAAATGAAAAGATATAGGTTTCTGAAGCACAGGTTCACCATCTGCTAAGTCTATTTATTATATGCTAACAAGATTTCTTACAAAGGGGCGTAACTCTGGAAGTTATCAAAATTCATTGAACGAATAGAATTTTTCTCTTCAACAGGATATACAACCAATAGAAATTTCAGAAAGGTAAATAATTGTAAATTATCAAGTGCTAACCAGATTACATAGTGGGTATAACTCTGGAAGTTATTGAAATTCATTGCAAATAAATAGTGGTCTTAATCTCAGTAGAAAAGACAACTAATAACAATTTCATAAAGATAGGTAAATAATTGTAGCTTATAACATATAACAAAGGGGCATAAATCTGGTGGTGATGACAGAAAAAAATGTGGGAAATCAACTAGCTTTTTAATTTCAATGAGACAGAAAACCACAAAAGATATATAGATTATTGTTGTCTCTATTGTAATAACAAGAAATATGAACGATGCACAAGCAGACAGACAGTGATTACTGCAATCTGACAGAAGCTAATAATAAATAATATCAAATAGTTCCTCCAATAAGCCGAGATTCCAGTTTGAATAACTGCTCATAAGCGCATGAAATGAAATTTTTTAGAATTTTCTACTGGATTCTGTCCCATAGTTAGCTTCTTTAAGTTTTATTTTATGGTATTACGAGCAAAATGAAACAAGTTTGATGAAGACACTTAGTATGAAGGGAATGCATAATATCTTGTTTTATAGCATTAGATTTTGATCAAAATCAATTAACATGCACTTATATTTTTTTAAAATTATATCTGAAGTTTGATCCATATTTCTGCCTTGAAATCGTAAACAAATCGTAAATTAAATATGTTTGTGAATATCAATCAACAATTGTAAGAAGATTCCTTAATACTGTAAATATTTCTGATGACTGTGTTCCTTAACCGGACTATACTTCTAATTGCGTATTTTGCTAAGAATACTCTTAGAGGCCTATTTATCTCTTTCAGGCAAAGATGTTATTGATATTTTATTTCCCAAATTTTCAGTTAGAATATGGGACTTTTTATGTATAAAGCAGATAAAATATGATAGAGAAAGGACAACATAGAATTTTATTAAAGGACATGTAATACATATATAACACAGTTAATTTATCTAGTAATTAGTAATTCATTTTACTTGGTATCATCATTTGTATGTGTATTAAAGAAGCTACATCTCTAATATTTGGGACCTAGAAATTGACACATATGGGTCGCAACGCATATAATAACGTAATATGAATGTATATAAACTGATTTACATTCAATCGTTTACTTTTTTTTACTCTAATTTCAAATCAGTTCTTTTCGGCGAATTACGCTAGAAGTCTCAATCGGATAGCAATCTCTAGCACCTAGTTATTCCCGTCTACACTGATAGTATTTATTGCGTATGCTCTCCAGATAAAAAAATGGATCACCCTTTGACATCACTTGTGGAATACGTCTAGCCTCGTTCTTCGAGTCCCTTGTTACAAATGAGACAGAAACACATTATGGTACACGATTTGTGTACCAATAGTAAAATTTTTATTTGTCTTAAATATTGGATATCAGAAACCCATCTTTTCCTGGTAAGATCACAACATCAATGTTGATTTAAATTGACAAATAATTTGTGTTTTCCATGTCGAAGACTTTGGATGATACTGAGTTAGAGACATAGCTACTTTAAAATAAAGTGCGGGGAATATATCTGTATGTTATACAGCTATTTTATTAACCATAAAATATTTAAAGGCTTGATGCGTCATTTGCATTTTCGCAAAAAAATATCAAATTTCTTACGAATTAATACACACTAAATATGTACTCAAGATTGGTTTTTTAACATTTAATTAGGAAAAAAAAAAATCCAAAAAACAATGGTAGATAATCTCCTGGGTTGGATTCAATTGGATTTAAACTAGGCCTATCATGTTTCTCTGCATCTTCTTATGCTCAAGCAGCATAGATCGATGGAGTTTCAATTTATCATAACTTTGTAAATACTGAATGGAAATGAACCATTTTTGAACTGATATTCCTATTAGAGATAAAACTTTCACCATATTGTAGTTTACAAGGGATTCCTATAGTGCTAAATGATGCATCAGGTCTTTAATTCAGCTTTACATACTTAAATAATGGGAACAATCATTAAAATTAACATAAATCTCCCTCTGCGTTCAGTGTTTTCTTCACTCGTAATAACATGGTTGTAAACCATTGATCTAAACGCGATATACTATCATAATCTTTTAGTGCATCCGTAAACTGATCAACTTCTTCTTCTTTACAAGCTGCTAGTAATGTCTGAAATTAGAATTATTATTGAAAGGTACTGTGTCCAATGTTTTAAATTGTGTCCCAGTGTCCAATGTTTTAAATTGGTGTCCAATGTTTTAAATTGGTGTTGTGTCCAATGTTTTAAATTGTGTCCAATTTTTAAATAGTGTCCAATGTTTTATATAGTGTCCAATGTTTTATATAGTGTCCAATGTTTTAATTGGGGTCAAATGTTTTATTTTGTGTCCAATGTTTTATATTGTGTCCAATGTTTTATATTGTGTCCAATGTTTTATAATATGTCAAATTTTATCAATTCTAACCATAAAAGGATCTTTTATATGCACCAGCAGAACAAAATCAAATGGCATTTATGTCTTCCTTTTCTACACTAACCAGTCTAATGAAGACATGCATACACTATATAGAGTGCTATCAGGAACATTTTGCCCCGACAGTGGTACTATGGTCTACTCTTATTTTGATCCTTTAACTGTCAGGGGATTTTTAACATGTTGGCAATGGTATACACAGGACCTAAATTTTTTGTCTCATCAGTACAACTAGAAGCTTTTTGTTGCAAGGGTACCAGGCTTGAAAATCATGAGCAACTTTCTTGATCAAACCCAGTAGCACCTGGTTAGTGAGACCATGTCTTAATCACTGTGCCAACTTGACTCCCCTAGCTGAACAACAACAAATGGGGTTTAACATCCATACAGGACAATTTGGGCCCCAGACAACTCTTCCCAAAACAATTCGTACCATGTCAACTCATCCCCTGGGATTATTCATACCCTGTCAATTTGTCCCCAGATAATTCATATCCAGACAATTTATCTCCTAGGACAATTCGTCCCAGGACAATTTGGCCCTGAGAACAATTCTTCCCCTATATCTATTTCTCCCCTAGGACTATTCGGCCCTGGACAATTTGGCCACGAGGACACTTCGTCCACTATGTCTATTCGTCCCCTAGGTCTATTCATCCCAAGATTGTTAACATCCTACTTAGGAACATGCCGGACATTTCATAGGTGTGCACAATTATTTCTCCAACACTTCTAGCTTTTAGAAATTTTGAACTAAATAACAATTATGTTTTATTTCACTAGAGTTATTTACAACTCAAAGAAGATGTGCTATCTACCTTAACTAATTTACACTCCCTTGAATCTGCGAAAGCTGGAAACATTTCTTCATATTTGGGTATCGCTAACTCAGCGTTAACAAGATCCACACACATGTGACATACCGATGCTCGGAAAAAATAATCTTTAGCGCTATATTTCAATAAGGAATTTTCCATAGCTGATATAGCAACCTAAAAATAAATACATCATTACCTGTAGCATTATATTGACAGTCATTTTAGAATAAAAATAAACACAAAAGGTTTCACAGTGACATTATTCAACAATATGGATTACCTTCAGTTCAATATAATTCAAACGAGATGATATTTGTGTCACTTTTGTTGGGTTGGTCACCCCATTAACATTTAAAGACATGCACGTTCTAAAACAAAATAGTACCAATGACCCTGATTAGACAGTCAATCATATGTCTCGATAATCATCAAAGCTTTTCAAAAGGTTTTGGGAGATTTTCTATATCACATATAAATCACTCATAGACATAGCAGCTTGATTTCTATACACAAGATACTGTTTATTGCTGATTGACGTTTTTATCAAGCCCAATTCAATTACTGTTTATTACTAATCAACTTTTCAACGAGGCTTCTCTAGTCTTTAACATTGCTCAGTAATAAATAGTAATTGTATTCCATAGAAATGTGACCTGTGTATTTCCAGGTCAATTGGTCAGGTCTAAATGTTAAGGCCAACTGCAAATTTTGTCAAGGTCGTGAGATGAAAATAGGATAAGGGCAAGTGATTGTTGACGAGATCGTAGGTTAGGATTAGCGCTAGCCCTGTTTACATCTTGTGACCTTTGACGACCAAATCTGCAGTTGACCTTAATATTTAGCCCTAACCCGTTCAATTACTATATATCATTGAAACAGCTTACATATTTGATACTGGTAAAATGATTCATTTCTTTGAAAAAAACTACATCATGGCCACCTACCTGTTCGTATATTTCTATGGCTTTTTCATAATTTTCTAACTGAGCTGAAAACTGTGCAACCTTTAGTAAACATTTATTTGCAGAACTGAAAGATAAATATTTAAAATATACTGGATTAATTTACATCTACACATGAATATAATCTTTAATAATTTTGTCATTTTAGAAGGATAAACAATGTGCATCATTATTTTAAAATATTGCATATACTACTGTAAGATTTAACAATTAGTGGCTGAGAAAGTTCAGTGTGATTTTCTAGTGAGGTTTTCCTTCCCCTTGTGAGTGGTGCAGGACAGAGGTCCTTGCAATGGAAAATGTATAGTCATTCGGATGGGACAAAAAACCGATGTCCTGTATACACATTGGCGTGCAAGTTTAAAGACCTTTTGGCAGTTTGAATTCGATATATAAGAGGAGGCTGTAGCGCCACTGTCTGAGCAAAATTTTACTCATAACACACTGTATGGCATATGCCCGTCTTCGCTTGCCCAATGAGAGGAGAACAGTAGGACGTTAAACCCCATTTCATTTGAACAAATAGTATAATTAAAGATTGATTAATTACAACAATTATTGCTGCTTGTATAGACTTAAACCTACCTATTAGATTCTTCACCTTTATAATAATCACCAGCTTTTTCATAATTAGCAATAGCCTAGAAAAACAAACATACAAGTAATATATAAATAATAAATACTGCTATATCAATCATCAAATATAACCATATCTTAAACAGGCATTATGTAAGAGCGAAATCTGCGTATTGTAGATCTTTATTTTGGCTTCAAATGTTACATAGATTATTATTTAAACATTTATTAACATGACAAGCCTATAATCAACTCTCTAGAACATCGGGTAGCAGAGATTTAAATGTATTTGAATGTCCACGAGATTGAAAATTTAATGATAAAATGGATAATCAAAACGGTAGATTATTCTTTAAGATTCCACTTGCCGAGGGATATTTTATGTACATTACCACTTTGGTACACAGTTTTTCTCGATGCACAAAAGATATTTTGATTGTGAGCCCAGTGTCTCTACGACACAACCACCATACTCACCCTCAGAAAATCGGGAATGATGGATGCTAGCCTCTGACATACACAAACTGAATAATATTTACCTTTTCCATATCAGCTAATTCTGTTTCATATATTTCTGCTATTGTTATATGATGTTTAGCAGCTATAGTAAATCTTCCCTACAACATATAAATAATTTTCATTTATACATCATATCATCATGTTATAACAAGTTTAAGGGTTACAGAGAGTGATTGACAGTCATTGTAAACAAATGCCCTATAAAGTATCATGTGCCTTGTAATTGTTATAATAATTTTAATACAAGTTTGTAGGTGATATTAATGTAATGATTTATAGCTAGTAACCTTACCATATCTGTATATATTTCTATAGCTTTGTGGAGACAGTTTACAGCTTCTGTAATACAAATATATTCAATACATTAAACAGCTTGATTAATACAAATATATTCAATACATTAAACAGCTCACAGCTTCTGTAATACAAATTTTATCAATTATTATTAAACAGTTCACAGCATCTGTAATACAACCATATTCAATATATTAAATTTAAGGTCGAACAATGCCTGGGATATATATACTCATCATAAATGAATCCTATGATTGAGATTTTAGACATAGTTGATGACTATCTCTGTTTATTCAATAGGATTACACTTTCAAGATACTAATGACTAGCATGGAATCCTTCATAGCTCCACAATAAACTTGTTCTACTCCCTCAATTAGCATTTGATTTACCCAGTATAGGTAAAATGAAAATGGTGTTTTATTTTCATGTACTAACCAGACCAGACTAATGAAGACAGGACATATGCCATTCAGTGTGCTTTGAGGGGAAATCTTCCAAATTAAGTGTACTCATTTATTTTCCAACTGAAAACCTAGATGTGTTTCCTTGCTAAGTCCCTGACAAGGGGGAAACCAAGCTGGAAAATCCCAAAGAACTGTCTCTGTCACCACTGGGATCAAACCCAGGACCTGCTGTAAATCAAGTCAGTGCAATACTCATCAAGCAACTATGGCTTCCATAGATTTTAGACATACATATTAATACAAATGAAGAATACAATATATGTATTTGAAAAAACAACACTTACCATTTGGATCACCTTTTCTGTAGCAATTTCCAGCATCTACAAAATGTGTAGCTGCTTCATGACGACTAGATAATTGTAATTGCAGTTTACCGGCATTCATAAACGCTTCCCCAGCCGCTGTAACATTTTAATCAATTATAAAATATAATTCTAAGATTTACTACTAACTTAATTTTTTAGCAATATAAGTTTAAAGATACATTATGTAAGATTCAGATAAAATGCTAGCCATTCTTACTATAACAATTTGAAAATAGATAATGTAAAATGAATAATTTGAAAATTTCATTCAAATTACTCTATTGCGAGTGAAGATATTAGCCTTTGAAGGTTTGGCAATATGTGTACATTAATTGCAACCACCGTACTGGTTGTTCAAAGCAAAGTCTCGCTCCTCCATTTTTAGACTAAATCAAAATATGGCTGAACCTTTCTAATCTGTTTAATATCAGAGATATCCAATGACATCGAGAGTTGATTATGGTCTTGTTATGTTAATAAATGTCTAATTAATAGCATATAACATTTTGGGCCTAAAGAAAGACCTGCAATAGACAGATTTAGCTCTTGCATAATGTATGTTTAATTAACTTTCAATATAATGACTTTCATTTTACCCTGCCATCTTGAAGAGGCATCATCACTCTCATCGAGAAAATATATCTAATTAACTTTAATACTATCCCACATCCAATAATTTTGAAAAATCAAAGCACTAACGTGTACTTCTGAACCTGATTATAACAAGCTATCTATATGTTCAACCAACCTGCCCATTTTTTTGCCATTTTGAAGGCGTTGGCAGCTTTAACATATAATTCAGCAGCATCTTCTACTTTAGATGAACCACTGAAAAAATATAATAATAAAATCATGAGGTCCCCCACATCATCAAAGAATGCTGAAATGTGAAATTCAGTGAAGAAAAATACCACTTCTCAGTCAAGTGACAGCGAAGCCACATATTATACATTCTATTTATTTAGATTAAAGTAAGTTTATAATAATATACATGTATGTTAATACAAGGTAGCGAAGACAACATTTCAATAATTCGCTTGCGCGTAGGGGCCTTATAGTGATGCGGGCATGCTTACATCGTCTGCAGAGCAGAGGATGTTAAATTCTGCAAAATATTCAATTCATCATTTCTTTGTAAATACTAAGGATGTAAGTAACAGTTCAAAAATTATTGAACCGGTTAACTGGTCGTTAAAAACCCAACCGCAACCGGCTGACCAATCAAAATTTTCTTTCAAAATATTTGTTGCATCACAATAAGACTTGATAACATATTTTTAAATTATAAGTATTACAGCTTTTAAGTTAACAGTCAGTACAAATTCCATTTATTCATTCATTGTTTCTTGGTGTTTCATTTCTCCATCTTGCATGGTACTTTGACATGTCACTATAGACCAGTTGAAATCAGGTTGATTTTTAAATAAAAACAGCTTCATTAATACTTCATAAAATTAGTTATGAAATCAGTATTTGAAAGCATACCTTTGGATTTTTAAATACAAAGTAAGTTTGATTATTCAACATCAGCTAATTCCAAAGAATTTACTACACGTTTCTATCACATGACATGCTGAATCGTATGGTACCAGTGACCCTTATGTCAACTTTGACCCCATTGACACAGCATCGCAGGCTCAGCACGCTGGAGCGATACTATAAACAATTTTACTATCCTGTCTATTTTAATATTATTTCATCACATCATACTTGTTTCATTTTGAGACTTTGTTTATGGAGTGATGAGGTTAATAATGTAAAACAATTAATTTGTCAATCAGTTGAGACTATTTAATGCTTGGCTGCAGTGCTTATAACGTATACAAATGTCAAAACTTCAAGCAGGAATTTAAAGACCTTAACTTCCTGTGACTTATTACATATGACAAGTGCTTTTTGAAATATTTATGTGGTCCTAGAGAAAGAAAACAATGTTGTGGCTATCATTCCTTGGTTTGAAGGTCAGGAATCATATGACAACGAGTACCGATTTAAGACTATTAATCTTTTGAACCGGTTCAACAGTGCAACCGAGTGACCGTTAACATCCTTAGCAAATACTGAACAGCATTGAACCATTTTTGGACAGATCTTTTCTTTAGACTTTTAGAGTTTCAACTTTGATAAAATGGTATAAGGATAAGTGTCTTTAATAGGTTAATCATTTGCCTTGTGTAAGCTTATTAAAAGTTATTCATTGAATAATTATCACTGTCAGTGTCATGACTATTTATCATATGGACAATATTGCTGAGTATTACATAGATCTTGGTCGACATCATTGACTTACTTTTCAATCAATATATATATATGGTACAACAGTATCCTGATGGACTTTATAACTGATCTACATTGACTTACAAATCTAAATTTTGATTTATTTACAATTTACCAACCCAAGTAATGATGCAAAGAAGCCCTTAGATGATTTCTGTTTGGACTCTGCTTCTTGGACAAGCTTTATTCCTCTCTCTTCGTTATCAGCCATCGTGGATATCAATGTAAGTAAACGAATAATAAATATATGACAATATTTCTAAGTCTAGCATATGATGTGTATTTTTATGACATGATCAACATTAATATTTTCATGATAAATCGTCACTTCCTCTCCTCCCCACTGCCTTCAGCGCCACCTGAAATGTTAATTCTTAAATAGAGTTGCTTCCCTTAGATCAAGCCAACGATTTACTTCCCAATAAAACTTATTCACGGTGAATAAAGCAGGATTTAAATTATTTTTCTTTAATTATTTGATTGAAACAACATTTATCAAATTAGCTATTCAACATTTTTAAAAGATAATATTTAAAGGGAACGTGTTCTCAGATGTAGGTAGCTCAGTAGCTGAGGTAGGCCGTTTCTGGTTTAAAAAAGTCACCTTAGTTTCTGATTGTAGGAAAATGACAGATTAAGAATAACTTGACTGTATTGGCCTTGAGTAGGCTATAATACCCCCCCCCCCCCCCACGCCGAAAAAAAATACCCAGAACAATAAGTTTAAAGGGACTGTTCCGATATAAGTCTTTGTACGTATTGAAAGTAAGAGCCAAATATAGACGATCCAGGGGCGGATCCAGAGTGGGGGGTAATGATAGTCGCCCCCCCCCCCCCGCCCCCCTCTGCTCAGCTACATAAAAAATTTTTGTAAATCAAAACTTTTTATGAGAAATGTTTCTCTACCGTGTGCTTTATCCTTTATCGTCAGATGTGGGACAGGATGGGCACTCAAAGCGCGATATAATGATATAGACATTATGTGATATCACAATTGATGCTTTGCATCCAAGAAATTGAATCACAATGTCATTGTATTAATTCATAATAAAAATTGACGTCAAACGAGATGTTGAATTCCTCTGTTTAAAAAGCTCAATGTGTGTGTATATACGCCATAATGACGATAGAGGCAATGCGTGTGTGTGTGTGTGGGGGGGGGGGGGGATACATTGTCTCAGGAACCTGGCAAACCCCCTCCTGCAAAAATTCCTGGATCCGCCCCTGGGATCAATGGTGTATATACCTTCTCTGAAAATTTCAATTCAAAATATTGAGTCGTTTGTACGTGAAACGAAAACTTTTTAAGATTTTGGATCAAATTTTTCTTTGGGTGACCTGATAAACTATTACCTTTCCTTAAAAGGTCAAAATAGTGTGTGATGCATGTTTTTTTACTTGATAACGAACGGTAAATTTCACCTACACGCTATTTCAAATTTGTATAAAATAAAAGTCTGGTTTTAAATACATGTTTGTAATCCAAAGATCTTGATTCCTTTCGATATTTGTGCATATCGGATCGTAACTTCCTGAATTGTGTTTTTAGCTTGTGGTCCCTCTAGTCTAGAGGTCACAATTATTATCCGATTAAAAAAACGTGTGAATATATCACCGTTACACCGTAATGATAGTCGAGTTCGAAATGGCCGCCCCTGGTATAACGCAAATGGTGTCAATATGTGGTATATCAAGGTTGTAGGTAGACCCTCTAGAGGCCACAATTTTTTCCGATTTTGATGCAACCTTAAATTTGTGCTTATATCACAAAGATCTTGGCCCCTTTCGATATTCGCGTATATCGGATCGTAACTTCCTGAATTATGGCACATGATCGTATGAAAAATCGCGTTTTAAGTTTGTGGTCTCTCTAGAGTTAACAATTTTTATCCAATTTAAAAAAAAAACAAAAAAAAAAACCTTTGAATATATCACCGTTACACGGTTGATTTCGAATTTTGTGAAAATCGGACCAAAACTGCCGGACAAAATGGCCGCCCCACGTACGCAAGCAGTGTAAAAACATGGTATATCAAGGTGAGTGGACCGTCTAGAGGTCAGAATTTTGATCCGATTTTGATGAAACTACCCAAATATCTTGGTTATTTTCGGTATTCGTGCATACATCGGATCGTAACTTTCTGAATTATGACCCCTGATTGTACGAAAAACCGCTTCGTTTTTTGAGCTTGTTCTCTGTCTATCTCTAGCAAAATGTGGGCATATCTTGCATGGCAACCGCTTGTTTAATTTTGTACAGTTATAATGGGCACATACAAGCTTCGTCTACACTAGGCTTGAAAAAGCCGGCTTTTTAAAAACCCGGTTTTTTCAAAACCCGGCTTTTTCAAGTGTAGCGTCTACACTGACTGAACGGAAAAAGACGATGAACACCGACCTTCGTTATTTGTGGAACTTCCGGTTTATTTATTACGCCATCGGCTTCAGTCAATTTTGCAGAGATAATGACATCCGGGTACTTGATAAATCCCGGATTTACCGTCTACACACATAAAATTGCCGGTTTTTTGAAAAAGCCGGCTTTTTGATTTTGAAAAATCCCTCAATAATTGCCGGATTTTAAAAAGCCGGCTTTTACGATTGAGAAATTGAAAAAGCCGGCTTTTAGGAAAAAACCGGGATTTAAAAGGCTAGTGTAGACGGTGAATGCTGCTAGTGTAGACGTTGCTATAGTGTATATGGACACAAGCTCTGACCTGTGTGTAAATACATGTATTCTGTGAATAAAACAACGCATTAGAAACCATTTTCCCATACCAACTCGCTTTATAATGACCATGTTATTATAATATACATTTAAAAAAAAAATAAAAAATAAAAATAACCAACAATTCAAAGACCTCTTCACGTTTTGTTTAAAGCTGCAATTTCATATTTTTAAGTTATATTTTTAAAATTTATTAAAATAAAGCCTTAAAATAGATGGTATCCATAAACCGTCCTACCTTGTTAAAGAATAATCCTATTAATCCTATAATTCACTATTGCCAGCTGAGAAATTGGCAAAAATATCATTTTCAACTTCAAATTCCAACGTTTGAAGGTAGCTAATGCATGGAGGCAATAGAAAAACAAGGGAGGTAATTGTGTTATTATTTCCTGTGTCAATGATTTTTAAGGGTGGGAAATAATGTCCATGGTCGTATAATAGTGAGTTGATAACCTATTGAGCAAAAGACATAGAAATAATTATGTTTTGACTTTCTTAGAAAATATGAAATTCTCGCTTTAAGCGACTATGACATATATTCAAAACTTTGGTTTATATTTTGCACATACTCCCTCAATGTATATAAATGTACATTTCATCCACTTTTATGTATCTCTCATCTACTTTTTTATATATTTTTCATCCATTTTTTTTTTATGTATTTTTCATCCACTTTATAATGTATTTAGCATGCTGACTATAATGTATAATTTACATGCTGCCCGAAAAGGGTGTTTTATGTAATAAAATCTATCTATCTATCTATCTTTATCATTACTAGTGGTATTGTTGTGTATGAGTAAATTTATATAATTGCATTTGTTTATTGTCCCCCGACTTTCGAAGAAAGCAGGGGACTATTAAAATAGGTTCGCCCGTCTGTCTGTCCGTCTCTTTTTGGGACACAATAACTCTCCTTCTAATTGAGCTATAAAGTTCAAACTTGGTGTAGGTGTTTATTAGGTCAGTGCCGTATGGAGTTCAAAGATGAGCATTTTCTGCTTAGGGTAAGCACACATAAGCAATTTGATTGGTTGCTAGTTTGGGACACAATAACTTCCGTTGTACCTGTCTGTCCACCCGTCCGTCTGTACGTCACTTTTTGGGACACAATAACCCACTCTCCACACAAGTCTCGCTATCCAGCATTGTTTGGACTGCAAGGTAAGACAACTGTTTGGGAGATTGACAATAACCCTCCTTCTAATTGAGCTATATAATGTTCGGTGTTTATTAGGTCAATGTCTTGATGGAGTTCAAAGAGGAGCATTTTCTGCTTAGGGTAAGCACAAATAAGCAATTTGATTGGTTGATGGTTTGGGACACAATAACTTTCGTTCTAATTAAGTGAGAGAGAGAGATTGGATTTAACGTCCACTCGACACAAACTAGGTCATCTCGGGACTAACATATGGTTTTAATTTTATTTCAATAATTCGCTTGCGCCTAATGGTCATTAGCAGTGGGAGGACCCGGAGAAAACCCATGACTGGTTGGACAACAAACATCCCTGTTTGCAGCATTGTCTGCAGTAATTGGAATAACAGATTCTTTCTTTATTTCAAAATTTATCATCACTTCAAGAAAATCAGTAGCTAAATTATGTCCGGTGTGTCTCTCAGTTACTTCATGTGTGTTCAGCACTCTATGATGATCATTCCATTCAGAATCTATAAAATGAATTGTAATGGTAGTATACCCCTCATTTGCAAGGCTGGTCCATGTATCAGTAGTGAAACTATTTGTAATTTTTGGTCTGATCAAAAGCTAAACTTTTAATAAATTCTGACTTTGAATCATCATAATAATACTGCAAATGATTGATAATAGTTTGTGGACATGGTACTTTAAAGGCAGGATTCAGTATCTCGCAGAATCTTCGAAAACCATCTGGCGCAACTCACAATACTTATAGGGTCTTGTGCACAGAATTCTACTTAAGTTTTCACTAAACTTTTCCAGCTGTCAGAATCAACAGTGATTTTCCTTGAAAATGACAATTTAGACTGACCGTGTGGTACTGTGGTATCGTCAACTGAATTCTCATTCTTGTCAGAATCATCGATCGTATTCGCTGTACCGGTACTCATCGTGGCAGATGTGTTTGTTGTTGTGGCGGGGTTGGCCGAAATAAAGAAATTGATGGGTGCTTGTAAGCTAAATGGTTCCTAAGACACGATGTAGTGTTCCTACATACAAGTACTGTGCTGCACAAAGTGCATTTGACCTTATCCTCCTTCGGAAGTTTATCGCACTAATGCCAAACGGGGCTTGCTTTTCTAGTTGACATGCTTTAATTTTCAAAATGGCGTTTTGTCGTCATGGAAACGTTTGTAATGGGAGATATTTCTATTTAATGGGGACATCTCAGAATAACCGTACCATTCAATTCGAACAGTTTAACTTTCCATTTCTAATCGTTTACGGTTATCCGACTAGCCGTAGGAGCACTAATCACATCAAAAAGTCTTGCGGACTAGCCGCAGGAGCACTAATCACATCAAAAAGTCTTATCTGGAGAGCATGCACAATAGACTGGTATAACCAGACGCTAGAAATTGCTATTCGGTTGAGACTAATGCCGTATTTCGCTAGACATAACTGATTTGAAATTAGAGTCAAAAAGGAAACAATTGAATGTAAATCAGTTTATATACAATCAGATTACATTATTATATGCGTTGCGACCCATTTGGGTCAATTTCTAGGTCCCAAATATTAGTGATTTAGCTCCTTTAACATCTGATTGACTTTAAATTTAGGCACCAATCAGTTGTTAATTATTTCATTGGTTGTCAAAATACATATTTGATTTACGTTTTCGTGGTATGGTTTTATAAACTATTTTATTTTGTTGCCCGTAACCTGTATGTAAAATTACCAATATTTAGTACTTTTAACCTAAGATGTAAATTAACATTGTAATGTATTTTTACAAGAAATGTAAATTAACATTATGTCGATTTACAGCAAAAAGTTAAATAACTAATAGATGTAATTTTACCTAGGATTAAGGGGCAACATTTGCTACCCGTAATTTTAGGGTTATATAAGTATAACCAAAATATTTTTAACAGTGTAGACTAAGCATAGATAATCGATTTGATATTTTTAACAGTGTAGACTAGTGTAGACTAAGCATAGATAATCAGTTTGATTGCCTGTTACTTTTGGAAAAGATAAATGTGCAATTATTTAATGTGTTATCTATTTATTTCGGGATTTCGAAGGGGGACATCAGCTATTCTCCTCTAAGTATAAATCTTCTGACTCATATTTTATGTCTTCTAAAATTTCATTAATGTTTTCTTCTACCTCCATTATACTGTGGGTTGGATAAAAAAAAAGGATAATTTGTTTAAAATACTCTCTTCAGAATGAAACATTAATACAGTTTCTTCAGAATTAAAAGAAATATAGTTGATTTGAATTTTGAAAGAGATTTCCAGGCAATGAAACCTACGCCCACATGTTCGATCCCAGCATTGGCCAAGAAGGTTCATCAGGATTTTCAGACCTGTTTTCCCTTTGTCAGTAGTGCAGGAAGGAGGACCTGACAAGGACAGCTGTTTAGTCATTAAGATGGGACGAAAAACTGAAGTCCCATGTATACATTGGCGTGCACGTAAAAGATCCCTTGGCAGTTGGAATTCAATATAAGAGTAGGCCATAGTGCCGCTGCCCAGGCAAAATTTCCCTCATAGCACACTGTATGGGTGTATGCCCATCTTCATTAGCCCAGTTGGAGCATAGCAGTAGGACATTAAACCCCATTTCATTTCACGCCCACGGCAGCTAAATCGAGCAGGCAGGCGACAAAGATTTTTGCAGATTTACTTTTTTTTCAATTAAAGGGAGTATTTCAGGTATCATTTTAATAGAGGGCCACACCTCTAGAAGTAATTAGAGGTAATTGTTGAAATTCAATAGGCTTCTTTGTTATACGCCCACATTTTCATGTGAACGTATATTGTCTCGCCACTGTCCGTCCGTCCGGACATCCACAATTTTTTTGTGGACACGTCCCAATTTTTATTCGATTTTGACAAAACTTAAAATAAAATATAGGTCTACAGTGAAATAATGATATATTCAAACGTTTTTTTACATCTGATAATAATTGTGACCTCTAGAGGGACCACAAGCTAAAAACGTGATTTTTTGTACAATCAAGGACCATAATTCAGGAAGTTATGATCCAATTTGCACGAATATCAAAAGGAACCAAGGTCTTTCGGTTATAAACATGTATTTTCAAGTTTCATCAAAATCGGATGTTTTGATCGGTTAGACAAGATGCTGTTAAAACAGGTCAGTTTATATAGTACAAACAATCGAGGCTGTGGGCCACTCTAGTAATGCACAGACTTTTTCTATTTTAATCGTTAAAATTCAATAGGATTCTTCAATATGGCCGATAGACTGAAGCGACGACAAAATATGACCACATTTTCATGTGGACGTATCAACATGAATCATACATACTTTGCTTGTGTTTCAGTTATCTCGGTTTGAAATTTCACATCATCAGGATGATCTTTTTTATGTTGTCTTGACAACTGTAAACCAGCAGTCTGCAATATACATAAGATAGGTTGCCAGGCAACGAAACATATGTCCACAGCAGCTAAATCGTCCAAGCGGTTGACAAGGGTTGTCGCATATTTATTGCTTTGAAGTTAATTGGGGGCCTTTACAAGATAGTTCCATACAGATCAGATTATAATTTTTGCTGTTTGAGGGTTCACAAGGTTCTACAAACTGAAACAAGGGTCTCAAGCCTGGAAGTAATCTACAGAAATTGTTGAAATTTGGCAGGCTTTTTCATTTTACTAATTTAAATAATGCATATAAATTTCATACAGATCAGATGATCACTTTTGTCATTCAATCAAATGTTTACAGGGTTCACAACCGCCATAACTCTAAAAATTATTGACGGAAATTGATGAAATTCAATAGACCCTGTTTCACAAATTTAAATGATGCATATAAATTTCATACATATCGGATGATAACTTTCATCAATCTAGCATTAACAAGGTTGAACAAAGTGAAACAAGGGCCAAAACTCTAGAAGTAATAAACAGAAATTGCTGAAATTCAATAGGATTCTTCTTGTTACTAATTTAAATGATGCATGTAAATCTCATACAGATCGGCAGATAACTTTTGATGTTAGAGTGTTCACGAGGTTCAATAAAGTGAAACAATGGTCATAACTCTAGACGTAATAAACAGAATTTATTGAAATTAAATAGGCTTCTTCGTTTCACTAATTTAAATCATGCATATTTAAATTCCACAAAGATTGTGTGATAACTTTTGGCGTTAGAGCGTTCACAAGGTTCAATAAAGTTAAACAAGGGACATAACTCTAGATGGAAATTGCTGAAATTCAATGGGATTCTTTGTTTCACTAATTTGAATAATGCATATAAATTTCAGAAAGATGGGATGATAACTTTTGGCGTTACAGCGTTCACAAAGTTAAACAAAGTGAAACAAGGGCCATAACTCTAGAAGTAATAAACGGAATTTGCTGAAATTCAATAGGCTTCTTCGTTTTCCTAATTTAAATATTGCATATAAATTTCACAAAGATTGGATGTTAACTTTTGGCATTAGAGCATTCACAAGGTTCAACAAAGTGAAACAAGAGCCATGACCCTAAACGTAATGAGCGGAAATTATTGAAATTAAATAGGCTTCTTCATCTCACTAAAGTAAACAACATATATGAATTTTAAACCAATAGGATGATAACTTTTGGCGTTATTGAAATTAAATAGGCCTCTTCATCTCACTAATGTAAACAACATATATCAATTTTAAAACAACTGGATGATAACTTTTGGTGTTAGAGCATTCACAAGAAATTGTGGACGATGGACGGACGGACGGACGGGGGAGATGGCAATATACGTGGACGTATAAAAAGGACCAATTTTAGATATGTCATAGAAAAAGTTAAGCACATTCCAAATATAATTTTAACATATTGATATTTGCTATGGTTGATTGGTGAAGATTTGAAGTGTTGCAAATAAGTTCACATCCAAGTATTTTGAACATTTAACGTCTACTCGACACAAACTAGGTCATTTTGGGACCAACATATGGTTCAATTTCATTTCCATAATTCGATTGCGCGTAGGGGGTCTTTAGCTGTGTGAGGAAACCGGAGGGCCCGGAGAAAACCCACAAGGCGACAGGCGACCCTACTCCTTGTCACATACAACTGGGGAATCGAAACCACGTCAGTTGACTTAATGACAGACTTTATGATACAGTGCACACATGCTAACCATTCAGCCCTCCAACCCCCCACTGACAAGGGAGAACCACACTGAAAAATAATGAGGAACTATCTTGGGCCACACAGGTAGTGAGCCAGCGCCTTAAAGAAACATTCACTGGGCAATATATCCATCCATTTGCTCTCTATTATTAGCTATTAATCATACATTAGCTTTTCCGAGTAATGAACAGTCACTTCTAGATAAAGTAGCTGATTGTAAATGCCATAATAGTTATTAAGACTGCAAAGAAGGCATATTGTATAAATGCCATTGGTTAGGATATAAATGGAGGATTAGAGGTGCCTTGTTTCTAGACAAAAAAAAAGGGTGGGGGGATGGCCGAATGGTCCTCTCATGACCACTATGCTTCACACCATTTTTGAAAAAAACCTTCTCTTGTTCACAAGCTAATTTTTGATGGAGAGACTGAAGAACAGACATGGGTAATAACAGAATACACACACACTGAAATGTGGCTGTATAGAAAATATATACTCAACCAGGTCTAATTTGCTTTGTTCTCTTTCTTGTATTTTACTTATATAACTGGCTATTGTGTGTAAATGATGTACATCATGTAAATTGGTTCCAATTTCAACTATTTCTTGGGAGATTTTCAAAAATGTTTGAGTGATTTCATGAACAAGTTGGCGATACAATGGAAAATTGAACAATGGTGCACTATTTAAATAAGCTTGAAAACCTCTGAAATCCAGAAAAAAATAAATTCTTTCATAATATACAAACATACTTTTATCTTCTTCTTTAAAATACACAATATGCCTTTATTAGCCCAATAAAATTTAGGTGCAAAAAAGTAGAAATGAAATGAAATGAAATGGGGTTTAACGTCCTACTGTTTTTTTCTCCGAACTGGGCTAATGAAGACGGGCATACTCCATACAGTGTGCTATGAGGGAAATTTTGCCCAGACAGCGGCACTACAGCCTACTCTTATATCGAATTCCAACTGTCAAGGGATCTTTTATGTGCACGCCAATGTGTACACGGGACCTTGTTTTTTTGTCTCATCCGAATGACTAGACAGCTGTCCTTGTCAGGCCCTCCTTCCAGCATCACTGACAAGGGGGAACCACACAAAAAAGTAGAAAGTTAAACCCAATTTCATTCATTTGAAGTATGCATAGATGTAATTTGTATATAATGTATGCTTCAACTTTTAAGAATGAGCTCAAAGCATGTCAGCTAGATTATACAATATTTAGTAACAAAATGACATGTAAGTTAACCATTATCCAAATTTTAACTAAACACTATCTTTAACTAAAATTAAAACTGGTTTCCTTTAAGGGCAATTAACTGGCTGTCAAAACCCAAAACATCACTAACATACAAGGAATCTGAACTAGTTGATTACTGAAATTAAATAAACATTATTATTACTATGTTAAAAGTGTGGTGATCACCAATCTGATACCACACCAGTATGTCTTTCAAAGATATGCAAAATAAGTATCCAAAACTACTTACTCTTCAAACATTTTATAAGTTTGAACTCTTTCTGTTTGTAGCTCATAGAAACGTTTCAGAAGTGATTTAGGATCACCAGCATTTCTTGATATATTGGAGACTTCCATATCCATATATTTCATCTGAAGAATTATCTGTAACGTTTTGAAACTACAATATTTTAATCAAATGAAACTAATATGTTACATGTACATACAGACATTCAGAAACCATCGCCTCTTCCCCAAATATAGAGAATATTATTGAGAAAGTTCGCTTAATTGGTAGGAGAGAGAGAAATGGGGTTTAACGTCCACTCGGCACAAACTAGGTCATTTTGGGACAAACATATGGTTCAATCTTATTTCCATAATTCGCTTGTGCGAAGGGGTCTTTAGCAGTGGTAGGAAACCAGAGGACCCAGAGAAAACCCACGAGGTTGGACAGGCGGCCCTACTCCTTGTCACTTACAACCGGGGATTTGAAACCACGCCAGTTGACTCAATGACAGGCCTTATGATAAAGCACGCACATGCTAACCATTCGGCCATCCAACCCCCCTCAATGGCATCGGTCAAGTCGGTTAGAAGACAGGGGCGTATTTTTTAACAGCATGTTGTGTCGCTCATACTGGTTCTAGAGAGGTAAGCAAGGTCTTATTTTCTCATTAAGAAGATGTTGATTTACATTGTTCAGGCGTTCACAGGGACTGACACGCAACCGTTTAGCAGTAAAATTTACTGCGAAGTGACATTTTTTCGCCATGGATTCAATAGGACTGTTCCTGAAGTACAGGGCAAGTGTAAGGAGTCCTACGTTCAGAGCTGAACTAGCGCGTAGGGGTCTTTAGCAGTGGGAGAACCCGGAGAAAACCCACGAGGTTGGGCAGTCGACCCTACTCCTTGTCACATACAACCGGGGAATTGAAACCATGCCAGTTGACTCAATGACAGACTTTATGATACAGCGCGCACGTGCTAACCATTCAGCCATCCAAACCCGCATAATTGGTAGGATTTAATAACTAGACTATAGATTGTATTAGCCCCAGTTGTCTGCGATCATCACCTCGGTGGAAGCGGACGTAAAATACAACAAACTCACACACACAGTTTCCGTAGTCGTAGATACTTGCAATTTTCAGGGGATGTTACGAGACACTAACCATTATCTCACACCAAATTTCAGCCGAATCGATTAATAACTTTTTATTGTACCGACCTTTTAGCTTCTAATGAGATATGAGTTTATCCATTCGACGCCATTTTCATTGTTGACTATCTAGACACGAATAACAAGACACTAAGACGGATTCCGACACACTGCACTTCCTGCCTATAAAGCTGCAGTTAGTAATGATAATAATAATTTTCGTTTATTTTAATTTTTGCGCTAAGCCACCATTTTTTATAAACGACTATTTGGCGTTGACTAGTTGGATTGGCCTTTACGTGTGAATATCGCTGTGACCTTGACGCTAGACCGCGCGCAGACGCTAAATTGGTGGAGAACCTCGTCTAACATACGGTAACGGTGGTGGGTGAAACGTCAAAGCGCAGAATAGAATCAGCGAAAACCAATGTAAACAAAAGGCATGCGAATATGGTGAACTTCAGGACCTTGTCAACAAGTCCAGCTTATCAATTTATTTGATTCAACCCATGACTTTATATTTCTATAGTTTTACTAGAATAATAAAGAGTTGAACATTGTTTTCATAGTAAAATATAGACTCGATTATCAGCTCTGTGTAATATAATAGTAATTTCAGTAGTCTGTAGCCTAAAAAAAATAAACCAACAAATACAACAACAAAAAAAGAATTCCAATGCTTTAAAGGTTACGCTCTAAAATAGTGCATTCGACGGTTCATAAAAATGGTTTAATTTGAAATTTTAGTGTTCACATTTTTATTTTTAAAATATGATTATGGAAGTG
Organism: Patella vulgata; assembly: GCF_932274485.2. Taxonomy (NCBI): domain Eukaryota; kingdom Metazoa; phylum Mollusca; class Gastropoda; family Patellidae; genus Patella; species Patella vulgata. Next base: position 13,440,590 of record NC_065883.2, read on the forward strand.
CCACGCACATTTTTTAAGTAATAAATGTTGGTACATGTATATTTTGTTATTTTTTTTCTCTAATAGTTGTAATTGATAATAAGACCTAATTACACGTTTAGCTGGATATGAAAAGATCGACGTTTGACAAATTAAACATACATTATGCAAGAGCTAAATCTGCCTATTGCAGGTCTTTCTTTAGGCCTGAAATGTTATCTAAATTATTAATTAAACATTAATTAACTTACCCAGACCATAATCAACTCTCGATGGCATCGCTAGCCTGTGATCTGTAGTGGATTATGATCCGGTTTACTGCAAAACTTTCCTTCACGATTTAATGATTAAATGGATAATCGAGACTATGATTTTTGTCGTGTCGTCTTTAGTAATGATGATCGAGGCTAGGCGGAAATTTCAATCACTTAATTCTTGGTTCATAGTGGATCAATTTGAATGAAATTTTCAGCAAATTGCCTTTACATTATCTTGTTTTATACTATTATATTGAGAACTGCCAACTCGTTATCTAATCTCCCATAATGTATCTTTAAAATGAATAGTGCTTTGATTTCTGTATACCCACAGACATCGGTCTGTTTATAAGTGCATTTTATACAGATAGGGGAGGGGGGGGGGGCTATAAATATAATAATTTAACACTTTAATGTTAGTCCCAAAAATAAATAAATAAATTGTGCAGTATGACGTTTGTTAAGAAAAAAAATGTCGGATAAAGTACGAGGAATGTAATACGGAGAGTGAGAGAGAGGGATAAAGACCTCTATAAATCTATTAATTTAACACTTTATTTTTTGTCCCACATAGAAATAAATATATTGTGTCGAATGGTGTTTGTTATGAAAAAAGAACACATTGCCGGATAAAGTACGAAAACGATGTTCTATAAGTATTACAAATACAACTAGAACTGCGAAGCATTAATGACGGGTTTCATTGAGAATTTTCTGCTTAGGCTAAGGATCGATAAGCAATTTGACTGGCCAAGACGGTGGAACACCATAACAACTCTGCTTTTAATTGGGGTAGAATGTTTAAACGTGATGTTGATGTTCCTTAGGTGAATGTCTTGACTGAGTTCAGTGATTAACATTTCGAGCTAAAGCTAAGCAGAGCTAAGCAATTTTATTGGTCGATGCTTTGGGACCAGATAACTTAGATTCTATCTGATAGAGAGTGATGAAACTTGGTATATAGTTGATAATCAGTTTTATTGCTTGATACTTTTGAAAAAAATTAAATGTGCGATTAATTAATATGTGTTATCTATTTATTTTGGGACTTCGGCGGGTGACATCAGCCTAACTGTTGGCTTGTACTTTCAGACATGGGAGTTACTTTTTCTGAATCCTTGAAGGAATGCCTAAAAACGTTCAGAGCAGAAATTTGATTTCGATCAACCGATGGTCAGCATTTTGAATTGAACATGAAAAACAGTGAAAAATCCACTTTAACAGACGTGAAAATAAACACAATAGGTCGTAGTTTGGAGGATTCGTCTCCGATTTTCGAAATGAATACGTTTCAGGATAGCCGAGATCAGTGTAGAATTTTTGATGTTATCTCATTTTATCTTTCGATATTTTCCAGCCTTTTTTTAGTGCCCTCCCGCCATTTTCATTTCATTTTCTCACCCGTCCCGTTTTTAAACGGCTTGATACATTTTTCTGAAACTTCTGGAACAGGATGTCATTCCGATTACAGCAATACAAGTTTCATTAATTTCCTTTTAGTTTTCAGATTATTGTTTTGCCGAGTTACAATGTTTCTCACTATATTTAGACCTGTAACTTCGCGAGGTTTTGACCGTTTTTGATAGTTATTTTTTCTGGCTCTTTTTTCTTTCAAAGATACTTGATATAATCCATGACACGTGACGATGAGTATGAAAGCTTTCATATCTGCATGGGACAGTGGCAGTTCTTTTTTTTTTTTGTTTTTTTTTTTTTTTCTATATTTTCGATGGCCTCAGCTACATAAGAAGGTCTACGCCATGCACTGTGCTATGAGGGAATTAGTGCCCGGACAGCGACGCTACGGCCTACTCTTATATCGAATTCTAACTGTCAAGAGGGTTTTTTTTACGTGCACTAGTAGTAATAATTTTGCTATCCTTTTCCGTAAAATCCAACACCTACTTCAACATTCAAAGGTGTTTTCTTGATATACTTTGATGTGCTTAATAACAACAAGCTTTGCATTAAATAGTACATATTTTATTACTTTAAAGATATTTTTATACGATTTGGCTTATTATGTCTTTAAACTTCTTCTAAACTGCATAAACTGTAATTAAAGATACAAATATAGCAACGGAAATTATAGACAAAGCCTGCTTATAGATGTATCATGTGACAAGTAGAGAAATAAGTTCATTAAATAATTGTCTATAGGTGTATCTTACGTGATACATGTAAAGCGGAGCGGAAATGAGAGATATGTATATATACAGGCTTGGCAGACGATCTTATGTCATCAAGAACACCCAAAATGTGCAATAATTATTCTTTGATATTCGATTATCCAGTAGTTTGTACCAGGTACCTTTAAATTATGTCTAAATGTTTTCTTTGATACGGTTTTATCTTCGTGACTAGTCAAACGGTACCCCAGAAAGTGTGACATATGTATTAAAATGATGATAAAATATTCCTCTATGTTGCTTCTTGATGATGCCCTATATCTCCTATCACCAAAACACACGAACGTGTAGCGGAATAAATTTTCAAACAGATAAATGAGGTATTTATCTTTATAATTTAAAACAAAGCATAGCCAAGAATAAAATAAACAACAACAAAGAAAAAAAATCTGTTTTAACAGTTGTAAAAGTTGACGATTTTCTTCAAGATTAGAAACTTTAGAAATATCAAAGGGAATGAAAATCGTTATAAACGACATATAATGATTCTAACCGACAAAATCCTCGATTTTTGAAATCAAATCGGAGAATGTGTGAATGAAATTTAACGCCGCCCACTTTCCTGCTTCTAGCGGCCTAGTGAAAACGGGCATATATCATATACTGTGCTCTGAGTTCCAATACCAACTGTCAAGGGTTCTTTTACGTTCCCAATGTGTACACGGGACCCCGGTTTTTCATATCATCCAATAAAATAGACAATTTTCCTTGTCAGGCCCGTCCGTCCTGCACGCATACACGTGTAAATGGAAACCAAACCGTAAAATCCCGAAGAACGTCCTGGCCCATCACTGGGGCCGAACAAGAAGCCCACAGGTTAGCGAGCCAGCGCCTAACTCACTCAACCACCGCGAAATTGGCGAAAAGGAATCAAGTTTACACCAGGTAATGAACGAAAATACGCCGGCAGCAAAGAACACGCAGTCCTAAAAGACTGACATTATACCCAGGCCCAAACCATGGCTACAGTTATCCATAAGGTATAAGTATACACGAGTCGGGTTATACTTACTCTTTCTAGAACACATGATACCATTTTTTATTTGAGTAGGTCGCATAGCTCCCAGAATTTTAAGTTTTGGGTTGGTTTTTTTTAGGTGAATAAAGCAGACTCTTTTTTTCTGATAAACATTAGTAGAAAATCCACACGATTTTACAACATAATAAAGAGTACTTATTAAAAACTGTTGTCATTCGATAAGCGTATTTCTCTAAATAAGCAAAACAAATCAGATCGAATTATAGCTTTTGTTAGGTGATTCTACAAGGTCATTGGCAATAATTCAAGAAGCAATAAGCCCCGTTGAACCATACCTAGTCAATTGGAACAATTCATCAGAATTCCAAGTTAGTCGCGAGAATTTACCATGTTAAAAAGAGTAATATAATAAGTGTGATCATTATCGGTACTTGGTGCTGAACTTTGGTATTCTTCGACGTCACACCGGTGTAAAAGTCACACGTCTTGAACTGTGTGGACCACTTCTGATTTCCATACGTTATATCAGACGACCCGATTCCACTAACAATAAAGAGACACAGCCAGTTCACCATGTCCCTGCCCCCTCCTCACAATTTCACAGATTGCCAACTGACGGACAGGGTCAACTATAGTATAAGACCTCGGACACGCTCAACTCTAATATACGACCTCGGACATGGTCAACTTTAATATACGACCTCGGACATGGTCAACTGTAATATATGACCTCGGATACGATCAACTCTAATATACAACCTCGGACATGGTCAACTCTAATATACGACCTCGGAAATGGTGAACTCTTGCTTATAGCACTCGGACATGGTCAACTCTAGTATACGACCTTGGACACAGTCGACTCTAGCATACGATCTCAGACACGATCAACTATAGTATGCAACCTCGGACACGATCAACTCTAGTATACGACCTCGGACACGGCTAACTCTAGTATACAACCTCGGACGCATGAACTCTAGAATACGGTATGGAACAGGGTCAACTCTAGTATACGACCTTAGACACGGTCACCACTGTATGCGACCTTGGACACGGTCAACTATAGAAAACCCACGTGGTTGAACAGCCGATCCTACTCCTTGTCACGTAAAACCGGGGAATCGAAACCCTGCCAGTTGACCGTATGATACAGCGCGCGCGTGCTAACCATCTAAAGTGGACGATAGTTTGGGCCTAAGGCCGTAGGCAATTTGAGGCATAAAGAATATTTGCTGGTTCGTGATTCATCAATCGTTAGGGATATTATCTAGAGAATATCGCACCTAAAGCCCTGTACAATGGAGATAAATTAGAGGTGTGAAAATACGCTGATCTAATAGACAAATGTAACCTTTGATTCTAGTAAAATAGTAAATAGACACCGACCATTCACCGCCATATTGGCAGAAAGGATTTCCCTTTCCTCCCATCGACGCGTTTATTTGATGTTTTTGATTGGGTGTCGGTATATCATGCGACCCTGGGGTCAATACCAACCACGTGCATCATACAATTACAGGTGACTCTAGGCACAGCCTTGTACCAGCGTGCCAAGACATGCGATAAATCAGATTTTTCTAAACCTATAAAGAAAGGTTTTCGTTATGGATGGATGTCAAAAAAGGTGAGAATAGTCTCGTTTTCACGAAATCCCATTAATATGCAAATTGATAGGGGTTTTATCTCAATACACCGTTTGGTCGAACAGGTCATGGGTTGTTTCCCTTAATATAAGTGCATGCAAATGATCACTGGCAGATCAAATTCTATGAATTAGACGAAAATGCCGCTTTCAGAGAAAATTCTTCTCACAGACATTGGTGACTGATGGCGAGACCTTAAATTGAATTCCATTCCAGTAGTGACAACGGCGGTTTTGGCCAACGGAAAAGTAATATTTGACAGGGAATGCAGTGTACTGTGAGGGAAATGTTGCCGGATAGCGGCGCCACGGCCTACTCTTATAACGAATTCCAACTACCGCAGCCTTTACATACAAGGGATCTCGGTTTTTCGTCCCATCCAAACGAATAGGGCCGCTGAATTGGAGCAAAAGGCCTCGATGACATCTGTGCAAGAGCCCCTGTACATTTGTCCAGTAGTAAGGCAGTATGCGTCACCCCATCATTCGTCAGTACCGTTATACGCAGGCCAAGTTCTCATTGTTTTCTTATCAACTGAAATTGAGACTTTTACTTTGTTTAATTTCTTTCAAACAAATTTATCCAAGAATTGAAATAACTTTTCACCCCATCTCTGGAGGCTCTCCAGCCGTCGAAGGCCCCTGCTGCAGCCCCTTAAGCCCGTGATTGCTATTGATCTCGAGGCAGTCATCAATATTTTCGTAAGTCAGAAAGCTTGAAAAAAAACCCCCTAATATGAAATATATGTTGCACGTCCATTGTCTCATAATTAGTGGTGCGGTATTTTACGGGTCATTTTTTGCCAAAGAGTCGGTGATTAACCTTTGCAAAATGCAACACCACTCTACAATTAGAGTCCTCCATCTTTATGTGGCAAACCTTCCTACATTGACACTGCATTGCGTATGCCCGTCTTCATTAGTCCAGTTGGCGAAGGACAGAGCGTTAAACTTAATTTCATTTGGTTATTGACAGATTCGGGCAACGAAATCATCGGTTCCAGTTTGTATCTCACCCGACAGGAAAGTGCTTTAAATCTAATCGGGACGAGTCGCCTCGTTTGGCCGATCCCTTAATCCGCCCCTGTGTCACGGGAGCTCGGTTTTTAATCACATTTGAACGATTAGACGCTGGTCCTTCTCAGGACCATACCAGGCCCTCCCCTCAGCACAACTGAACAGAGAGAGGGAGAGGAGAGAGAGAGAAATGGGGTTTAACGTCCACTGGAGACAAACTAAGTCATTTCGGGACTAACACATAGTTGACTTTTATTTCCAAAATTCGCTGGTGCGTAAGGGTCTTTAGCAGTGGGGGGAAACCGGAGGACCCGGCGAAAACGCACGAGGTTGGACAGGCGACCCTACTCCTTGTCACGTACAACCGGGGAATCGAAACCACGCCAGTTGACTCAATGACAGACCTTATAATACAGCGCCCAGAACAGAGGAAACCACGCTGATAAATCCCACCGTGGACCTAATATAAAATTTGATTTTATCAGCACTTTTAACGTTGCTGGAACTAGAAGACTAGACGCTGTTCCTTGCCAGGCCTTCAGTGTGTCCTGCACCACCGAGAAGTTCCCCTTGTCAGTGATGCAGGACGGAGGGCCTGACAAGGACAGCTGTCTAGTCGTTCGGATGGGACGAAAAACCGCGGTACCGTGTACATATTTGCGTGCACGTAAAAGATCCCCTGGCAGTTGGAATTCGATATAAGAGTAGGCCGTAGCGCCGCTGCCCGGACAAAATTTCCCTCATAGCACACTGTATGGCGTATGCCCGTCTTCATTAGCCCAGTTTAGGAGCAGAACAGTAGGACGTTGAACCCCATTTCATTTCATTTACCACCGAGAAGGGGAACTGGAAACAAGAGGATCGAAACAGGTTAATTCTACTGAGCCACCGCGCCCCCCTCTTACCATGATTCAGAAACCGAATCCACGTGGCGAACACATGTCTTAGAAAATTCGTTGCGCGTAAACTAAAAGCGGAAATTAGTGTATTATAAGCCAGAATAATTTGTTTTCTATCTTATTTATTCAGCTTTTAAACCTACTAATTGTTGAATATGTTAACATTTTATAGACATATACTTGCAATATTCTTGAATAATGTCCATTGCTTATCTTTCTATAACTTCACTAACTATAAATAACGTTATTTTACGTGTCAACCAGTATAAGAATTAGAGTTTTCAAACGGTGTATTTTACTAGTCAACCAGTATCAGAATTAAGAGTTTTCAAACGATATTTTACGTGTCAACCAGTATCAGAATTTGAGTTTTCAAACGTTGTATTTTAGAAATGTGAAGGTTTTTAAGATTCAGTATGTTTGTAGATAACCAAAATATAGTATGACATTAAGGGTGGATGTTTTTTATACCCCCACATTTTCACGTGGATGTATATTGTCGTCATCCCTGTTCGTCTAGACGTCCGTTCACATTTTGTTTGTGTACACTCTACAGGTCACAATTTTTATCCAATTTTGACAAAACTTGAAATAAAAGTTTATATCCCAAAGACCTTGGTTCCTTTCGATATTGACGTGTATCGTATCATAACTTCATTCATTATAGCTCCTGACTATACGAAAGATCATATTTTTAGCTTGTAGACACTACAGAGATCACAATTTTTATCCAATTTTGATGAAACTTAAAACGTATGTTTATAACCCACAGATCTCGATTCCTTTCGATATTGTCGTATATTGGACCATAACGAAAAATCACGTTTTTAGCTTGTTAACGCTTCTAGGTCACAATTTTTATATTATTTTAAAAATCATTCTAATATATCACCGTTACACTATAATTACGGTTGAGTTCGAATTTCGTGAAAATCGGAATGAGACTTTTGACAAAGTAGTATAATAGTATAATACGAAGGTTGTGGACCCTCTAGAGGTCACAATTTTTGTCCAATTGTGATGAAACTTAAAATATATGTTTATATCCAAAACATCCCGGTTCCTTTCGATATTGACGCATGTCGAACCGTAATATATTAGATTTTTTTTTAGTTTTTTCTCTGTCCATCGCTTGCAAACTGTATGCGTATCTTGCATGGCAACCGCTAGTTTTAATCATAAATTAATAACAATATTGCTAGTTAAATAGATAGACAAGTACGAATATTTGAAACTCTGGCTGACTGGAGTATAGCTGTTCAACAGAAGAAAGATTTCTTGTTAAGATGTTTTGTTATCTTTCCCCCTTCAAGTTGTATTTCAATAAACAGAAGTGATTCTTACCCCCTAGAGATATCGTTATAAATGGCCAATTCTCTCCCAGGGTTTTTATCTGTGGCGCCATCATTGTAGGAGTCCAGATTTTGGTGAGCCCCAGGGCAGCTATTCTCGACCAACCGACATCTGCACCGTTGCCTGGCAATTTATTTGAATCCTACCCAATAATTTTAAGCCAGTTTGTGTTTGAAAGGATGTGTAGGCTAATTCCAGGGAGGCAGATACTCTCGGACAAGGGTTCTTTTAGTGTGCTTACCAATATTTTAAACGGGTGAACCTCAGTTTTTCCTTCTCTCCTATCAAATAAGCTACACTTTCGAAGGTCTGATTACGTCGCAATTCAACACACACTGCCTCGATCATTGGGACTGAAAGAACTGTGACACGACTGAACTCAGTTTCACACGATTGCCATTTTGTCAATTCGGAAGGCACATGGCTCACAATAGAGTATCTCCTTTATAACTTATACAGGCATGGCCACACAGGTAATTGGGAATAGCGTAAACTTTAAGGAACGTGTCGACAACTCACATAAGAAAACGCAATGTTTGTATTTCTAAGAAAAGGTACCACAAAGCCACACACACAGGACCTGTGGTTTCCACACAGTTGTAACAGTTTCTTTGGTTATCTCCAGACAGAATTAAACCCATTTATATATTTATATCACTAAAATCGGACTAGTTTCGCGTCTTTACAGGATTAGAGTACGAAATATGGTTTGACGTCGTACATTTCTGCATAATGATGACGTTGACATACGGACTAAGACCAGTAATTATTTCCCCTTAGTGCGAGTTATATATAGACAATTTTTCTCTTAATTTTTTTCTCCCCTCTTCCTGCATTTTTTGGTTGACTCTTTGGTCTAGAATTAGAAAAGAGGGAACAAATTTGCAATTTCATAGCAGTTTTGGGTAATACTGATGATATTACAGCGGAGGGATAGGGGGTATAAAGTGTCTTTCTGCAGAGCAATTATTGTGTCGGAAGTGAGATTTTCACGCCAGTCGACATCAAATCCCCGTAGCAAAAAATCTAAATGGCAAACCACCTACAAAATTATGATGAGGAGATTGCCAAATGTGATCTCCATTGTGCCTATAAAGATTGGAACTAACGGAATGTTGAGCAAAAAGCTACAGCTAACACCGGAATCGAACTCGTGACCCCCTGGTCAGTGAGCGGGTTCCTTACTCATTAATCACTGAGAATACTTAACACAACAAAATACATTGCATTCAAATAATAAAACTATTACTATATGTCCGCTTATTTTTAACTTAAATTTTAAAACATCGAAAAGAGTTTCTGAAAATGGAGGACATAACCTTGTAATTTTGGTGCTTTGAAAAAAAAAACCCCAAAAAAACCACAAGTTCTACAACAGATGTTGTAACATCCGTCATGTGAAATTGATTGAACACAGAGTTTCTGAAAATGGAGGACACTATAACCTTGGAATTTTGGGGTGATTTTTTTTTAAACTTGAAACTAAAAACACAAGTTCTACAACAAATGTTGTAACATCCGACATGTGATATGAGGATAGCGAAGTTGATAAATTCAACAAGTTTTATACAATCTTAGCAATGCCCAAAACAAAATACAAATTCAAAGGTGCATTTTCATCAGATTAACATATTTAGCCTTCTTTAAGGTGGGCAACTGTTGTTCTAGTATTGATAGGCAACATTGAAATGTTCGCCCACGGTACAACTTGCCTTTATCCCGATTGCTAGGCACCGAATCGTGAAATATAACACACAAATCTTAAACCAGAATACAGAATACAACTAGGCCAGGTTTCTGTACAGAGACTGAGTTCCACCATGTCCGGGTTGTTTTTTTATTGTTGTTTCAGCAAGATGAAGTCGGAATCCAAGTCAATACTCTAACACGTCTTCAACAAGTTTCCACAAAGAAGTTACAGTTAATGCCCGCTTGTTTTAAACATTGAACAGATTGGAGAGGAATTTTAGTACTGATGCGATAGGTTCGATGTCAATAAAACTCCATGTAAACGGCGGCTTTGTGGCCGAGCAGCAGAAGTGGTCATTGGTCAACGGGGGCATTGCATGCACTCCAGCCCTGCCCACAGATCAACGCGTGGAATTCTGTGAAGATAATTGTGTAAATTTTGCGCCCAATGTTTGGACATTTCACGCGAAATCACACTTTCTAAATCCCGTAGTTTGACGGTTTCTTTGCTTTGTTTTACTTCAGTTGTTCGACAAATAACAAGAGCAAATGTTCCGATCGTCTGGAAGCACGAGCGAAATGACCTAGAAAAAAAAAGATGAAATAAGAACAGACCATTGAATATTATCTGGACAATGGAGAGAGTTGGTGGTTTAACCTGGACTACACCTCCCATCATTAGACTACCAGTACGATTCAAGAGGAGAAGTCCCAAACTATCGCCGTCACTCAATCAAAGCTTGCCTGGCAAGCTTTGCTATAAATAACCGTCTTTCTTCAATGGGTATCATTTTACGTATGGGTATTCATACTATAGACTTAATATAACGTGACACTCACGTTCTGGCTTTACCTCGCCACTAAATGGATATTGAAAGAGTGCATAAAACTGTGTGTTGGACTTGAGTAAGAGCAGTACGGGTGGAGCCAGATCAATGTTTATGATTGATTGTACAGGACTTATTATATATCCACGAAGTTTTAGTATAACCTGACTTTACTTGATGTAGGTGTACACTACTTACACCAAGTTTGTGCTAGTGGTATATCAGCTGAAGACACGAATGTACAAAGGAGTACTTATAGTGTCCTTATTCATAGCCCTTAACTTTAACACAGGGGCATGTAAACAGGGTTGTGCGACCGTCTATGGTCCCTGTCCAGGGAACAGACCACGGATACCGGCCGAGGAGGGATGTTGTCCGGCTCGAGTCGGAGAAGCGTGTGGAGTGGACGTAGGGGTATTCTGTGACGGGGAACTAGGTTATAAATGTGTAGCGGAAAACGGACGAGACGGTCAGGGCATATGCCAAGGTAGGTGGTCTTTTAATTGGAAGTATACATACATTGAACATAATAGAATCATATTGATACAGTAAACACGGCTACTGTATTCATCAAAGGTTATCGGGGGTCAAAGTATATTCCAAAACCCTGATTAATAAGCATGCCTCGAGACTTGTTGAGATTTATAAACAGAAAGAATAAATACAACTCGTGCTTAAACGAACATAAAGAATTAAAAGTTTTCTTTTGTTTGCTCGGAAAACAGCGAACACTTCTTTTGTCCTACTAAAAAAGGATGAATGACGAAAGGTAACAAATTCTGTTAACAATTTGCTTTTTAACTCTCAATTACCTTTCAATTTTAACTTATCTTTCCTCTGGTTGTGTTTCCTAGTTATTTAAGGAACCTGTGTTTATCAATCGATTGGGACGACAAGCAATGTCGCGTTGGTCTTAAAAGTTTTAAAGTATAAATCCATTTTGTTTGAAATAATCACGATAAACATAACGAAAATGTTTAAAGAAATATGTTGATAAAGCTCTGGTTTTATTAGAATAAAATACAAAAGAAAGGCGATCTTCTTAAATACATGGGAAGTGGTATTACGTGTTCTAGAAGGTGAAAACATACCCTATACGACTCCCACCGTTTTTTGTCACTAATTGTATAGTAAATAAAACTGTACCGATTTCTTGTATTTTTCGGAAGACATCAGTATGCATAATGATCTTCGAATTCTTTTTATCATACTGTATTCTGAATTCTATTTGTCATAACGTCATTCGAATTCTACTGTCGTTTGAGTTCTATTTGTCATAACGTTATTCGAGTTCAATTTGCTACACTATCATTCGATTTCTATTTGTCATGCTGCCATTCGAATTCTGTTTGTCGTATCATCATTGGAATTCTATTTGTCACACAGTCATTCGAATTCTACGTGTTATATTGTTTTTAAAATTCTCTGTGTTAAGTGGTATGCCTAGGCATTTTAAAATGATCCTACGCCGACTTTTGAATAGCCATGGAATTTTAAACCAAAGTTCAGAATATCAACAACTGTTTGAATTTTCTTTTAAACCCCAACATGCCAAAATAAAGGTGACAGTTAATTTAACACCATACACAATCAAAATTATTTTGAATACTAATTATTCAAATTGGTCAAAATTCTAATCCTAGGTTTCTGTTAATTTCTTTCGGCGTGGTTCCCCTTGTCAGTGGTGCTGTCTAGTCGTTCGGATGGGACGAAAAACCGAGGCCCCGTGTACACATTAGTGTGTACGTAAAAGATACCTTGGTAGTTGGAATTCGACATACGAGCATGCCGTAGAGCCGCTGTCCGGGCAAAATTTCATTCATTAGCCAAGTCGGAGCAGAACAATAGGACTTTAAACCCCATTTCATTTCATCTTTTTCTTTCATGTCAGCCACGAAGGTCTCCTTTTTTTTACGCGTGCAAACGTGTTTTACATTATGCCTTTAATTGAGGGGTCAAGAATTTCGTTTTTTTTCCCTGAGAAGTAACTTTTTGGTAAACTGTGTAGATTTAATTTATTCTATTGCAAATAAATCTTCACTCTCTACTTATATCGTTAACGGAAGCTTGGTGTTTAAGATTAAATCTTGGATGCCATATTTTTCTTATTAACTGCACCAGGATATAAATTCGTGTGAAGACTCATTTTGAAAATAAACAGAAAGTCAGCTGTTTAGATTCGTCATAAACAAACGTGTTTTGTCTACGTTTTATGGTGTTTAGGCCGAATCTGACAGACAATGTGTCAGCCGTCATCGGATCTGTTGTAATATCCGTAAGATTCTCACACATCCTGTACGCCATTCTTTCATAAATTCAGGTCATTTTTTTTATTATAATAATTAGTGGGACAATTTGGGTTTAATCTATTTGATAAGGCCAACTTCAATGGGATCGGTTTCATGTGCTCGTACCCCTGGATCTTTCATAATATTTCCTCGTGCCCCATGTCTAAAATGACTTAAGGAAATAAATGAAATTATAATGATATGAAATACAAAGTACGTTTATTTATGCGTTGCATACATATAAATATACTGAATACATAAATAGTCTTTCAAATACAGCCGTACTTACACAGTAGGCCGATACAGTATTGATTTGACACCATATCTCGTAATTCCTGCTTTATGAACCTCTAGTTTAACTCGTGCGCTTTAGATTAAGTTGTATGGTTTCGACGCTATACTTGACACAGAGTAGGGCCGCCTGTCTAACCTTGTGGGTTTGCGCCGGATTCTCCGGTTTCCGCCTAATGCCAAAGACCCCAAAGGCGCAAATATTGCAAATGTTAGTCCCGAAATGACATATGTTGTGTTGAGTTGATTTTAACCCCCATCTTCTCCACCTCGCTATATCTATAGCCTAATTCATATCGATTGATGTATGAAGATAGTGATATATAGGTTTTATAGTAATTTGATTGACGTATATCGTGTCTTACACATTTCTTTTGTGTATAAAAGCCACAAAGAGAGAGGAGGGGAGAGAGGTGGGGTGGGGGGGGGTAGTACGGGGTGCTGGATTGACTGCGATATCATTCTTGTGGAAGCATACGGTAAACCACCAAAAGAAATAGACTGTTGATAGTAAAGTTTGTCAACTATGCCGAGGTTTCGGCCTATGTAAAACCATGTCCGGAAGCGAATAATTTTTTTTTTAAAAATGACAAATGTCCTGTTTCTTTTGTTCAGGGTAATGAGCTATGCATTTCCGCCGAAATGCTTAATGCAATCTCTTTGGATTATTGGTCAAGAGAACGTGAAAGATCAACTAAATAATAAATGTAATCTAATTGGGTTAAAAGTCTCCTCAACACAGTAATTGTTTACATGTGTCAAATATTTGAGGCGCCAAATTCGAATGAAAAGGCGTCTAGTCGTATGGATGGGACGAAAACTCGGGGCCGTCCGTGTATACATTGGCATTCACGTAAAAGAAACCACAACAATTAGAATTCGATGTAGTGTAGGCGGAAAGACCGAAGTCCCTACAAAATTTTCTTTCCTAGCACACTTCATGGACGTATGCTAGTCTACAGGTTGGTTTATTTGACCTATTAGAAATTATAAGTCTTTTTTTAAAACATACATTATGCAAGAGCTAAATCTGCCTATTACAGGTCTTTCTTTAGGCCTGAAATGTTATCTAAATTATTAATTAGACATTAATTAACTTATCCAAACCATAATCAACTCTCAATGCCATCGCTAGCCTGCGATGTTTATTGGATTAGGTTCCGATTTGCTGCTCGACTTCATTCATAATTAAATCAAAAAATGGATAATCGAGGCTATTGTTTTTTTATCCCTCCGAATTTAGTAATTATGATCGAAGCTAGCCCCAATATTCAATCGATAAAATCTCGGTTCGGAGTGGATCAATTTGACTGAAATTTTCAGCAAATTCCCTTTACATTATCTAGTTTTTAACTATTATAGTGAGAACTGCCAACTCTTTATCTAATCTCCCATAATGTATCTTTAAGTGTTAATTTTAACAACAAGTCTATCTTTATGACACTAATACTCCAACTGTATATAACGTCCATCGTTCACGGCCTATATTTTCGTTTGTTCTTTACATATTGGGCTTACAGTGTTAGTGTTAAATCCAATATTTGGTTAATAAAAGATTTCCCCCTGCTGCACCTGAACAAAACAAAGCCATGAATTGACGCCGTGGAGAAAAATACCAAGCGATATAATTGAGAGAACACGGCTGGGATTTAAATTGTGTCAAACTTGTCCACATGACGTGTTGACTTCTGCCACACATTTGATGTTTGTAAACCTTTTTATTTTCTAATCTAATCGATTTGAATACAGAGTAAAACTAATTGAATTTATATGTAAATAGTTTTAACATGATTTACATATTGTTTAAAATCTTACTTTTCTGCAGATGAGGACAGGGATACATCATGCTCTAGGAGGGACATTTTGCCCGGACAGCGATTTTTGTTCCATCCGAAATACTAGACGTTTTTCATTGCCCGGCCCTCAGTCCTGACAAGGGTAAACCTTTTCGCCGTTCGCGTTCTCTTTTTCTTTCCTTGTAGACATTTCCTTGGTCACCGGTATTTACAGTTCCTGGCCGGAACTTGACGAAAGCCAGATGGAAACGAGGAGCTAAATCTAATTCTTAAGGCCAACTCAAGGGCATGTGATTATTGGTGAGATTGCAGGTTAGGGTAAGCGTTGGGGCTAGGTCAGGGGTTAGGGTTAGGGTTGGGATTAGCGCTAGCCCTGCTTACATCTCGTGACCTTCAATCAAACTTGAAGTTGGCCTTATGAAATAGACCTAACCGGGTTGTTACGTCATTTTTCACAAGGATGCTGTATTTAACCTTCATTTAATTTTTCCTAGTGGTTTTCCGACACCGTTATTCCAAAGTCGAACAGTCGAAATACAGGCCATGTGCAACTTATCACGACTGACATTCAGTATTTTGTTAAAAAGAAAATATCATTTTGGCAGC
Organism: Patella vulgata; assembly: GCF_932274485.2. Classification (NCBI taxonomy): domain Eukaryota; kingdom Metazoa; phylum Mollusca; class Gastropoda; family Patellidae; genus Patella; species Patella vulgata. The sequence goes on from NC_065883.2 coordinate 13,456,405, forward strand.
ATAACTCACTCCGTCAAACTCATTTATTGCCGCGTCATTCTGCGCACAATGCACTGCGGAACGTTTTCCCATCTTTAGACATACCTAATTCACCCTTTTCTTGCAATTAAACGCGGCGCGTACGAAATAACGACGTAGAGAATATTTAATTTTCAAACTCAACTCTTTTCCAGCAGTATTTCGTATTTTGGAGACACGTACCGGATTTTTTAATCATTCTATTTTCAGTTCAAAGTTAACTGCATTTTAACTTTAAAGTTAAATTTATATTTTAAATCAAGATATCAGCTTTAAACAAAAGAAAATCAACAGAAGAGAAAGACAGGGGTGTTGACATAGAGACAAATAGTAAACATGACATGACAGACGACCGACGTGGTTATCAGTGTAAAATACAGATTGATTGTAAATATTTAACAACATCATTATATATAATCGCCATATTGTCTTAATCTGCATGTCGTCTGCTCGTGGCCATCTTGGATTTCTATATATACCGGTATATAAAACTAATATTAATCGTAAGATGTTCCTTGTTCTTGATGTCGACGATATAATCGCTTTGAAAGTCTTAAAATAGTTAAAATCTGTGCAATCGTCTGATTGTTTAAATGAACATGTCGTCTGCTCGTGTCCATCTTTGATTTCTGCATTATAAAACTATGAATCGTAAGGTGTCACTCGACGATATAATCGTGTTGAAAGTCTTAAAATAATTAAAATCGGTGTAATCGTCAGATTGTATAAATATACATGTCTATGAGTATCTTAGATCTCCGCATATAGCCTGGGTTTGTATAGTTTATTAAGTTAATATTAATAATAATGTTAAAAGATGTAATTCATGTAATCGTTTTAAAATAGTTAAAATCTGTTTGGTCTATAATCATCTGATTGTCTTGATAGGCATGCCGTGTTCTTGTGGCCATGTTGGATTTCTGCATGTATGAAGACTCCAAATTATAGGCCTAAGATTGTTAACAGGCCTTGATGTAATCGTATTGAAATCTTCAAATATGTATAATCAGCAGACTGTCATAATAATCATGCTGTCTGTCTTGTGGCCATGTTTGGGTTCAGCAATATTTATATGATAGGATCACACGTTTTTCATTTAAACACTTGTTAATAGGCTTCCATGTCGAAGATGTAATCGTTTTAAAACTTTTAAAATATTTAAAATCTCTATAATCCAGGATACAATGTCACACTTTTTATGCAGCTGCGACTTCTGCAAATAAAATGCAAAGCAAAAAGACGTCTTGACAGATCGCGACATTTTTTTTTCCATGTCATCGATGTTGTCTCGAATTAACCAGACTTAACACTTGACAATATTTGTTTTTGGTTGAGTTCACACCTTGAAGGTTGACAAAGGAATTTCTTTATATCGTCAGATATCAAAGGTATCGCAACTTGCAGCAGACGTAACGCTGGGGATGGCGGGAATGTTAGCTATATGATCTGAACTGTCTTGTGTTCATTGAATAAAATGCTTTACAAATCTTTATTTATACTCGTGTATGACGATTTATAAAGATAAGCCCGGTGGGAATGTTGGTCTTTGAAAAGCAGATTAAGAAACTTTATGATCTATATTCGGGTATCTTAGTTTTTATTTAAACTATTAGAAATTTTGGGGAACAATTATTTGGGAGCACGAACAAGTGTGCATAGATTAACCCCCCCCCCCTCCCGCATGTACAACTTTTGTATTTAAATAATTGTACTTGTGAATCTACTGGCAGCAAATCCCCCTCCCCACATTGTTACCTTCTAGTTATGCGTGGGATCGCACTTTTGACACTTGTATCGTGGACATATCTTAGTTTCTCCGCCATTATTAGATGTACTCTTTTTTTTAGATATCACTTTTTTTGTGGGGAAAGAGTGCAGCATATAAATATATCTATCATAATATAATCATTGTGGGTCCAATCCTAAGAAAGTGTGTGGCAATAACCATTGTAGTCTGCTACACCCGGTGGCGTTTCTCTGGAATCACCGTTTTCTTGTAAATGCCATTATCTGAAAACACCTTCCCCCAAAATAACAAACCGTTACACTGTTGAAAATAATACTTCAATAACCAACTAACGGAAACCATAAACGTACAAAAATATTTAGGTGTTTCATTTCATATTGAATTTTACTTAATGTTCCCTCAACAGCACGTGGGCGATCGTTTTGTAAATTTGAGAAAATAGGTTCTCAAGCCAGAGCTACCTTTCATCTTCGACCAGAGATCAACGAATACTATGATCATTGACTGCATAATGGCGTTTTAGTGTACATATACAAACTAAAATAACTTCTTCAAATATAGCGTGGGTGATGTATACATAAATCCAGCATTTATCTTATAAAAATGTCCTTATTAAAGCGGCGGTGTTTAGATATCGGGCAATTCTCTAAACGTATTGATGGGTGTTGCCTTAAAGACACTTAATACAAACTCGATCAAGAAGATGGGTGTATAAATCGAAGACCACCATGCAACCTTTCTGTTAAGTTCAGAAACAATGGAAATCTTACCTAGAAAACGATTTCATAAAACGCGAATTGCTATACTTGTGATGTGTCGAACCAATTCAAGATGTCCATCGGCAACCGCATACATGCATTTATAAAAACAATGCCACATTTTGCCCCACCTTTGGTAGAAAGCGTTGAACAAAAAAATTAGGGAAAGTTAGAGTCGGTCAGAAGGACGAGAATTAACATTAAAGTCCATGGGGAAATCAATGGTGACCTGGGCCAAATAGGGTTGATTTAGTATAATGGTTGCACTTCCGGTAGAAGCTTAAGGAGAGAGAGAGAGAGAGAGAGAGAGAGAGAGAGTTTAAAGTCCACTCGACACAAACTAGGTCATTTCGGGACAAACACATGGTTCAATTTTATTTCAAAAATTCGCTTGCGCGAAGGGGGCCTTTAGCAGTGGAAGGAAACCGGAGGACCCGGATAAAACACAACTCCTTGTCACGTACAACCGGGGAATCGAAACCACGCCAGTTGCCTCAATGACAGACGGTATGATACAGCGCACACGTGCTAACCGGTTGTCCATCTACCCCCTAAGGGGAAAATGAGAAAATAGTTTAATTTCTCACAGGAGTGTCTTGTAATATCTTATTTCAATCCTGTCGAAACTGAACTGTAATCGTGTCTTATATGCACACATCATGTAATACGTATGTCATGTAAAGACCAATCCTAAATATTATCACTTTAAATAGTGAAGGTTAAGTATATTAGTTTCTTTAGCTGTGTGAACTTCTAAAATAAATGAAAAGTGGTATCAGTTGTTCAAGAAGGAGTAAGCGTACCCTGTCTGCTGACGGTCGGATCTGGCCACATGTATAGTTGTCGTGATATCTATACACAATAATTCTGAAGTGTCTAATTCGTTGAAATTACCAAAAGTTTCTTAACCGGACCAACAACAAAATCATATCTTTCTGGCTGTCCCCTGACCATCAGCCATATAGCAACAGCCAAGGCCAAGGATAAAGAAGGGGAGGAAAGGAGATCTAACTTACGGTTATTTTTATTTCTATGGTCACGTTTGCATTGTCGGGTGTTCTTCGCCGGGCTTGAAAAAATCTCAAGATTCTGCTCTACCGACGCCGGGATTCGAACCCGGGACATTCTAGCCTATGACTCCAGCAACCTTACCACTCGGCCATCAGGGGAAGCGCCAGATAATTCAATAGCTTGAAATTAGCTACATAGATAATGATATTGTTATTATTACTCCCACGGTGTTACTATCTTTAACCCTGTTATTTTTACTCCCACGGTGTTACTATCTTTAACCCTTTAAACACTCGACATTGTTTATATCATCTTTCTTAAACTCCCTTTGCTTTCACACTGAAGTTAAAGAGACGGTACCTCAGTAAAGTGTTGAATTGGTGCATGTTATTGCGATTAATGATAATGCTAGATTCTCACTATCACGATTCATGCAACAATTGAAATGTTGTGATCGTGGTGATCCTATCAGGTCTTATCATATATTGAGGTCAGTCGTAGCAATCGTGTAGACCGTATCGCAACGTATCCGAAAGTATCTGTGCGTAGCAGATCGTGGACCCAATAAGGACAATCCTATCGTAACGCATCGCATGACAGTGGGAACCTAGCATTAGGCAAGCTATAATATATTACATTTTCATTTTTTGGCAAATTAGACGGAAATAGACCTATTTAACTATAATAGTTTTTAAAGACAAATGTACCACAAATTGGTCAAATTTACAAACGCACAATTTTATATGTTAAAATATTATCCATCTAGTTCAACATATTCAATCATCGGTTTTAATCAAAATGAAACTATTATTCTGCTTACAGATTGTAAATAAACGAGGTAGTGTCTCTTTAAAATTAATGTTTTTACTTACTTAAAGAAAAAAATCGTTTACAAGTCGATAAGATATCGATTTTTTTGTATGTATCTAAATCAAGCTTAACCTTACATTGTGATTAAGACAGCTTGTTCAAATTGGATCTCTTAGATATGTTTTGTTCTTTGTCTTTCCAAAAATAACACTTAGTAAATATTTTAGTTTTAATGTAGAAGGATTAACGATTCGTGTACAGTGTTAGTTTATATTGTATCTATATCGGGATTATTCTAATATTATTATTATTAACAAAACAATATCACTATACATTTAAAGATACGCCCATGCTCTTGTATCTTTAAACAACTAAACCGGAAGTCCATCCCTCGAGGACATTATTCTGTACGCATTCAAGGTTATGGAGCATGGGGCGAGACGTGAACATGGTTTACGAATATAAACGTATGTTAACTTATTATGTCCATATAGAAGTTAGAACCTAGCTTATCTGGTTTTACATATATCTCAGTTTTACACCTGTTATCACGCACTAGATACATGTATTTGTAGCAGAAGTCTGAAATTATCTTGATTCTGATTGGATGAAATTTATTATTTGTTGGAAAAAAACATCTCTCAAAGTTTAAAGTCGAAATTTTCAGTACCAAGGGCAATTCGTCGAATTCCAACTGTCATGAGTTCTTTTCCTTGTACACCAATGCTTGGAATGAGGCAATATTAGACCAGGGTATTCACGGGCTGGAATATCAGAAAAACGCGTTTGTGGTCGTCAAATTTTCTTGGGGGGGGGGGGGCTGCACGATAAGCTCCGCTCCTTCGCCTCTAGCAGAAAGTCCGCGTCACCGCCGTCGGTAACCCGAACTTTTTTCGGGCATTTCGGGTTCAGCCCTCTAACAGTCATCGAGCCCGCACGCCTATAGCTAGTTCCATACTCACTGATTCACGGTCGCTTCTAAAACAGGAAGTGTTTACCTTCAGATCATTTTACCTTTTGGAGGTTCGGGAATTTCCGGAGTCCACAATGGCCGCTTTATTTAAATGAGTATTTTGGGGAATACTAACCCTAGCTCTAACCCTTTTTAGAAGACTGAACCTGGACCCAATTTACCTTTTACCCTTCTAAAAAAAGGGTAAGGGTTACTATTCCCCAAAATACTCATTATATGAAGCGGTCATTGTGTACTCCGGAAATTCCCGAAACTCCCCAACCGGCCTATAATTAGGGCCTCCCTTACCTTTTACTGTACAATTAATCGAGGGCCTACGTATTTATAATTACACGTATTTGACCCTTGATTGACGTCATGATGTACGTCTTAGTCATAAACACTTGAAGGAATTTGATATTTGCATTTTCACTTCACCTTTTTTTTCTTTATTTAGTTGTATTCCATTATTTATATTGTCACGTTAGGTTTTTGGCCAAGTTGAGATTTCACACAGTGTCATTATGTTGGTTTTAACAAGTAATCGCCATGTTTTTCTTATTTTTATTATTGCTGCCATCTTGTAAACATTCTAATAATTGTTGTTTTGTAACAGCAAACGTTTCTCGAGTCCCCCCAACTCGATATGTGGCTGATTACTTAGAAAAAAGCTTGTATTTAGGTAGCCGTGTGTACGTTTCTATGTGAATGTAAACTGGTCTAATATGTTACGTATACATTGCACAATTTGGCACTAAGCACATATACACGCTACGTTCTGAAGGGTGTAGATTTTGTAATAAGTGTAATTCGTGTGTGAATTTTAAAACTTCTAATTTACCATTCGTTATACAAAGGAATGGTGTTTAACGTCTCATCAGTACGTTACTAAGGTCATTTTATACAGGAGCGGACTGGGCGTAGTTCTAGGGACAAGGGGGGTTAGGGCGCTAGAGAGTTTAGGGCCCATCGGCCCTGATTTGAAAAAAAATGACATACATTTTTCAAAATAAATGAAATTCATCTTCGCATCCACTGAAAAATATAATAGCCTAAATCCGAGGAGAAAATCGTCAATGAGTGGGACGCGGGAAATGTTAATCAAGTTACTTTTCGTCATGCCATACATTAGCTTCACGGCGATGGGGGCCCAGGGATTACAATTGCATTTGTTGTAAGACTCGAATTTGAGCAGTCGCAATTTTTCACAACATGAAAAAGTCATGGACTGTTGTTGCGAGATTTTTTCGCAGAAAAATCTATATATCTATATTTATTTACTTGCAAATTAATCGTTTCTGCCTTGTAAGCTTTCTTGTGTAAATTTTAAGCCTCTCATTTTTGAATGGACTCCGGAGTTTTACCGATGCTTTCTTTTAGTAAAAGAATTAAATAACTGTCAAAATTACATATATTATTTGTAAAGGGCATGGGTTTAAATAACATAAACTCTGCTATAAAATTTTCTATAATTTTCTGAATTAACTACATTTTTATAAACGAATAGCGAAACTTGGAGTTGAGAATGTTTATTAATTTGTAAATCTGGAAACCGTCTAATTTCTATAAAAAACCCCAACAAAACAGAGTTTTTTCAAAACATTTCTGCGACCTCTTTCGGCGAATAATTAGCTATGATATGTAAATATTTATCTGTAAAGGGCGTGGGTGTTGTAGTAGTTGAAGGGACTAATTGTTGACGTGTCGCCGTATGTACAAATAAAGTTCAAGACATTGCCTCACGCCATTACATTTCTTGTGCTGGTGTTTTGTGTACTGGACGAGAAAAATTATTTGGTTATAAGCGGTCAGCTGCAGGGTCAGTGGGTCGACAATCGTTGCCAAGATTGTGGTTTTCACGTCAAAATTTGTTTTGTTTTTCTTTTGTTCTGAATAATGAAATACTCTCATGGGAATGTTTTTGATCAACCTGATACAGTGCTAGTTATTTTCCAACCTCGTGGGTTTTCTCCGGGTCCTCCGGTTTCCTCCCACTGCTAAAGACCCCTATGCGCAAGCGAATTATTGAAATAAAATTAAACCATATGTTAGTCCCGAAATGACCTAGTTTGTGTCGAGTGGACGTTAAACCCCATTTCTCTCTCTCTCTCTCTCACGCTAGTTTTTTTTCTTCTTTTTCGTTTTTTTTTTTTTTTTTTTTTGTTTAAAAAAAATATTTTCTGGGAAACTCTCCAATTGCGTCGTATTTGTATTTCTATGTTTGGTTTACTTTATAATCTTATAAAACGATATCATACGTCATCAACAGCACGAATAACTATTGCACATCGATCCGTATCTGCTACAAGTCAAATCTGCAGCCTTTTCACCCTATGTCTAAATCAAGATTTTAAAGTGTTTTGAAGAAGATCGGCCTCTTTGATTTAGATCAGTGTTCAGTTTTGATGTGTTATTGTCTGCCCGCCTGTCTGTCTGTCTGTCCATCTGTCTGTCTGTCACACTTTTTGGACAACATTAACTCTCCTTCTAATTGAGCTAGAATGTTCAAACTTTTGCCAGGGGTTCGTTAACGTGCACGCGAATGAGTACACCGTGGTCCATTGTTTTTCGTACTATCTGAACGACTAGACACTTCTAATTGGCTGGCCAACCGCTCTGCACCACTTGGAAGGAGAAAGTGTTGTGAAAAATCCGATCGAAGAAATTTCACGGACAATACCGGTACCAATCTGATTAAAACACAGATCTAATTTTGTTTCGTTTTTTATAGTTCAAAATTTGGTTTTTACTTGTCTTTAGTGTAGGCCATCGAAAGGATAAAAAACGAAACGAAATATAGATCTATATTTTGATTAGATTGTACTGGTAATGAACCTGGGGACTTCTGGTCAGAGCTGATCCTCTAGTGTAAATGTACACAACATGCACGTGAAACAGAAATGAAAATCTGGCCTTAATTTAATTAGGTCAATAGTTTTATGATCGGAGAAGACTCTTCTCGTCACGATACATAACATCGACAGATTAATTCAAAATATGACATGATGAAGCTCTTTTTTCTACTAAATTGATCGAAAGACCGATATCTCTGAAGATTTGAACGATCGCAAAACAGTTTACTTAAGTTTTCAATAGGACAAAATGGTTACCGTCAGTGCCAACCACAGCTGATATTTTAAAATATCTAGAAGAAACTCTATATGTTGATGTGTGCGATATTCTATAAAGGGCGTGGGTACAACATCACGCGCGTAAATGGAGCTACCTGTCTTAAACCATCCGCGCTTCTAAACAAGGCGCCATTTTGTTTATGATAGGTGTAAATTTCTGTTATGACATATGCCAGATTTTGAACGTCCTTCAAAACGCTCATTTTAGAAGTTTTAAATTCTTTGTTAGCTGTAGTTTCGTGTCAATAAATGGTATGATGGAGGGTTTAGAGGAGTTGCCTTCATAAACCGGTAATCATGAACATAACACATATAATTTCAAAGAAATATAATCCACCCTACGCTTCTTATCACCAACTCATCAAGATTGATGGCGTCTGTGTTCTTTAAGTAGTTAGCGTGACACAATATAAAGTGTTTTAATACATAATACGAGGGCTTAGTAAAGATCACGTGACATGAACGGTAAATTCTGAGAGAATAATATCCATAAATAAGGTGCACGTCAATTAATTTACAATTAGGGAGTTAGTCTCGATCAACCAAGCTCAAATTATTTGTTATAGTCGAACAGTGACCAATTTTGACTGGAATGATGGGAACTATAATGGAGTTATAAATTTAGTTCGCTCATTTTGAGGCCAACATTTATTTTCGTTGAGAGAGAGAGAAAATGGGTTTAACGTCCACTCAACACAAACTATGTCATTTCCTGACTAATATTTGATTAATCTTTATTTCAACGATTCCCTTGCGCCCAGGAGTTTTTAGTAGTTGGAGACGACCGAAAGACCTGAAGAAAAACGAAGTGCTGAGACGAGTGACCATATCCCCCACAGGCGTTACACTTGAATTACAAGCCGTTTGAGGGGGGGGGGGGGATGGTCGAATGGTTGACACGCGCGCGCTGTATCATAGGTCTGTCATTGAGTCAACTGGCGGGGTTTCGATTCCCCGGTTGTACGTGACAAGGAGTAGGGTCGCCTGTCCAACCTCCTGGGTTTTCTCCGGGTCCACCGGTTTCCTCCCACTGTTAAAGACCCCTACGCGCAAGCGAATTATGGAAATAAAATTGAACCATATGTTAGTCCCGAAATGACCTAGTTTGTGTCGAGTGGACGTTAAACCCAATTGCTCTATCTCTCTCCTCTCTCTCTCTCTCTCTCTCTCTCGGACACGCACACACAAGCCGTTTGACTCGTTAGCCTACTCTATTTGGCTCCGGCGAAACAGCATTGGTTACGTATCTATTTAGTTCGCCGATTTTTATATGATACCTATTTTATAAAATATAATTGGTAGCATCTGGAGACAATTTGCAGTTTAGTTCGGAACGTCTACAAAAGCATGCTAAGCTGCACGACTATGCACCCAAATTTTATAATTGTTGAATCAGAAATACATGACATTAGGCCAGTATCCCAAGTGCACAGGCAAAATGATATATCGTTTTGAAGAAGTATAGAACAGCGCGGTTCAGATACTATGCCGGGTATTACGTTTCTGTTATAAAAATATCAATATTATATTCCTTGGAAACCTGTTGTGTTGAATACAGAGCTGATGATTCGAGGGTGACGCCCAGTACATATAATTTGATCACCGTTATTCGATATAAGGAGTAAATGTTTACATTTCTTCCATATATAAAAACACGTGCTTCGTTGTACTCATTACGATAGAGAAATGACGAAATTTGGGTTTAACGTCCACCCAATAGGTCAATTGCGGACTACGTTTCGCAATTATAGCAGGTGGTTTAATGGCGGGGGTGGGGGTGGTGTCCGTAAACGTGGGGGAAACATTAGCATTGGTCTGTAATGCATGTGTTCCCTCGGAAAAGATAATGGAAAGAATCTTACATTTCTGAAATGAAACGGCCTACTGAGCACGTGATTTTCCGATGTGGTTTCCCATTGTCAGTGGTTTAGGACGAAGGGCCTGGCAAGGACAGCTGCCTATAGTCGTTCGGATGGGACGAAAAACCGAGTTCTCGTGTACACATTGACGTGCACGTAAAAGATCCGTTGGCAGTTGGAATTCGATATAAGAGTAGACCGTAGCGCCGCTGTCCTCGCAAAATTTCCCTCATAGCCCATTGTATGGCGTAGGGGCAGGGGGGGGGGGCATTTATTTTCGGGCAATGAAAAATTCGCCGACCTTTTTTTTTCTATTAACGTTTAGAGAAAAAATATAACTAACTTATTTCTATGAGATCAAAACTGTCCGAAAAGTATTTTCTCGTCTTTTTCTTGTCCACTGCATGCCCGAAAATATACCCGAAGCTCTCTTATGATATGTATGCGCGAAAAAACGGTATTGATTTCGGGCAATTTTCTCTTATGCCCCCCTGAATTACTTTGAGCTCCTACGCCTATGGTTAAACCCCATTTCACTTCATTTCATGTCCGTCTGCTCTTTGTCGAATTCCAAATTGTCAAGTGTAAATTTACGCATACACATTAACGAGTACAGGACTGGAGCTCGGTTTTACGCCCCTTTAGCGCCAGGCCTTTGCACTAACGACATTTAAAAAACGAGCTCGAAAATCCCGAGGAACTTTCTCAGTCAATAGCGGGATCGAACACGGTACCTCCTGTTTAGTGAGCCACCGTCATTCTCACAGAGCCACCATGGCCCCCGGAGTATTACACAATGTCCTCATTGGCTGTATGTTAATTTGGTAATGTGATCAATAAGATCCTTGTTTGAAACAAGTTTTGGGGTAGAAAAAAGGCGTGTGCACAATAAACCATGACGTCAATATTTGATATCAGAAGGTAGGCCTGTTATATTAAGTAAAGATATTTGACCATATAGGCAGGTGTAAAATGGTCGACCATCTCGTATTATACTTCAATATAAAGCTAATCGCTGTTCAAATAAAACCGACAAAATATAAGTACACACGGCGAGCACCCTTGTACAACCATACAAATTAACATATTTCTATTAAAGGCCGTGACCCTTAACGTATAATATTATATTTCACACAACGTACCTAACAACCTACACTAGTATCTCTTCTTGTATACTCAAATGGGCGGATCACAGGATGGGGGATTTTTCGTCCCAGCTGAACAATTGTTTCTTGCAGGGCTCTCGCCATGCACGTAAATTATGTGTAAACGGGACCTCGGTTTATCGTCCCATCCGAACGACTATGTTTCCCTGGCCAGGCCCTCGTCATGCACGCAAATTTGTAAACGGGACCTCGGTTTATCGTCCCATCCGAACGACTATGTTTTCCCTGACCAGGCCCTCCGCCCTCTACTATTGGCAAGAGGAAACCCCACCGGAAAGCCAGAGTAACGTTCTCGACCAACACCAGGGACCTCCAGGTTAGCGAGCCTCCGCAATTACCCAATGAGCCACTACACTTCTCCAGGTAAAACGATTCCCACGTACGCCGTTCCCATTAACGGGACATTTTGTAAGAGTTAGACACAGAACTCGCCGTGCTTGCTATAATATTTCAAAAATAGAAAATGCTAAATGAATATAGTGAAAATTTGATTCAAATTACTTTATTGTGAACCAAGATATCAATGGTTGTAGTTTTGACCTGGGCTGACCAGTAAAATCAATTTGCATATATCCAATTTGCATATTGGTCAGTCAATCGAATTGCAGTATTTCTTAAAATTTCGATTGTATCTTAGTTTAAGTTTTCGTGAATAAGGGCCAAGATGTAACCACCGTTCTGGTCATTCAAGTCTTAACCTCGCTTCTCCATTTTAAAATTGATTCATTAAATGGCCGAACCATTGTAATCTACTTAAAATCGAGGCCATCCAATGACATCGAGAGTTGATTATGGTCTTGTCATGTTAATAAATGTCTAATTTATACAACATTTAATGCCTACGATAGGCAGATTTAGCTCTTACATAATGCTCATTGAACTCGTCTTTTTTCCGGCGTGGTCCCCCCTTGTCAGTGATGCAGGACGGAGGGCCTGACAAGGACAGCTGTCTAGTCGTTCCCGTTTACATATTGGGGTGTAGTGCACGTAAAAGATCTCTTGACAGTTGGAATTCGATATAAGAGTAGGCCGAAGTCCCGCTGTTCGGGCAAAATTTCCCTCATAGCACACTGTATGGTGTATACCTGTCTTCATTAACCCAGTTCGGAGCAGGAACAGTGGGACGTTAAACCCCATTTCATTTCATTTAACTCGTCTTATAGAATAAGTTCTCAATATCCCGGATCCGCACCGAATTCCTTTACTTTGTACCAAACCCTCCATTATGATGTAAAATACCCGTACTGAATATCTAACTTTACAACAGACCCCTACATTATGATATAAAATCCCACAGGTTATAATTTTTACGAGAAAATCATGGGACGAAGATAATAACATTCTCACATCTGTCATATAAGAAAACCATTGACACTTGAGTACAATGACTTATACAATAATATAATATTGTACGTTCTACTTGAAATACTCCATACGAAGAACTCTAATTCCTTCTTTTTATATGTAAAAAAAACTTAATCAAAAATAACACAAGAGCTTTGGTGATTATTGGTGTCTAACATGACAGCTTTCATAAAACGACCAATTTCTTTTTTTAAAATTTTCAAGTGTATTACACCGAATTTCCTTAATATAATCCCAGAAAAAATCATCCTTTATGTTATATAGAAATGGTTTGATCGTCATGAATTCATCTCCTTTTGCGATGTATTAAATATCAAATCATTTTCATTTATCATTATCATATACACACAAGTGTGCTCTTGCAAGATATACACTTCAAATACAAGAAGATTATCCCATATCAACCGCCCAAAATCTAGCTTTCATCATGTGTGACGTCACGGGTTTTGATTTAAAGGGATGAATTCGTAGAAATCGAACATCAACAATTAAAAGTTATTATTAAAACACTTTAATCAAAAGAGGCCACCGTAGCTCGGGGGGTATGGCATTGACTCTCGAGTCTGGAGCTCCAGTATGGCACTGGCTCACGAATCTTGAGCTCCAGTATCAGTATGGCACTGGCTCACGAATCTGGAGCTCCAGTATGGCATTGGCTCACGAATCTGGAGCTCCAGTATGACACAATCTGATTTTGAGCGAACAAGATTAAAAGAGAAATATCCACGTAATATCTTTGGACAAAATATAAAGTTGCATTCTGGTTTCTCATATTTCAGGTCCATACAAATTACGCAGAACTATCAACGAAGAAAGAAGATTATCCATAAAATGGCGAGCATTTGCGCCACCCAACTACAACATGGAGTACAGTTTATTACATAGATCTGATAATTATAGTACCAATTTATCGACGTGGAACGTTATTGAGGTAAAAAATACATATCTTTAAATAATAGTACCAATCTATCTACTCTCAGACGTTGGCTCGGTAATCTAGAGGTCCCGTGTTCGATCTCTGCGTTGACTTTTTTTCATACAACGAATAAGGCATTGGCTCGGTAACCTGGAGGTCTCGTGTTCGATCCTGGTCCTGGCCGAGAAAGGTCATCGGGATTTTCCGGCGTGGTTCCCCCTTGTCAGTGGTGCAGGACGGATGTGACGAAAACCCGAGGTTCCGCGAACACGTTGGTGTGCACGTAAAAGAACCCTTGGTAGTTGGAATTCGAAATAACAGTAGGCCGTAGTGTCGCTGTCCGAGCAAAAATTCTCTCATAACACACTGGCGTTTCAACAGAATTTGATATTTCGTTATCAAGGTTATGAACACAAATCCATAAATTAAGTGTTATATTTAACCATTGAGCTAAAATACTCGTCTTTATATTGTTTACATTTTCCACAAATAGATATACTAAAGTAAAATTCCAAATCAACCCCAGACCGGAATTGTTAAGAACTACTGTAATATAATAAATCCCATATTGAGATATCAGTTTTCAGGGAAAAACAAAAAGAAATAGACTAGACTATGTTTTCAGTGAGACTAATTTGCATATATTCATTGAAATTTCTAAATCCCCGATGTGTTATTATTTGCAAGAATTTTGATGATTGAAATTGTGTTTTCATACATTTCTAATTAAATCCAACAAACAAAATGAAAGTAGTGTGAAAATATCGATACGGGTACGCACAATTTTGTATTGGGATTATTGATCAATATGTCGAATTTGTTGACAGCCCTAAAATATACATGTATGTTTATTAAAATGAAAGTAATTCTGGAATTATGATTATGTTTTGATTTTCATAGAAAATATGAAATTGTAACTTTAAATAATAATATTTTGAAATCTATCACAGTGTGGTGATGAACCTGAATATACACTAACCAGTTTAAAACCAGCCACATGGTATTTTATACGAATTGGTATCTGGAGTATACCATTTCACCCAGACAATCGAACTTATAGCAACATCACAGAAACATTGATGATAAAAACCAAAGGTGGGTCTAATATAAATTTACGACTGGCTATTCTTGCAAGTATCGTAGTAAACACTTGTCTGTTAAGCAACACCCACGAACGAACGAATTAATGTAAATGTGGCTCGGGGAGTTACTGACTAGGATTTCCCGGGTTCGATCCCAGTGTTGGCCGGGAAGGTTCTCTGGTATTTTCCAGTCTGGTTCCCCCAAGTCTATCAGAATGATTGGCCTACGCATGAAACGACCCTTGGCAGTTGGAATTCGAAATAAGAGTAGGACAAAAACGCCGCTGTCCGGGCAAAATTCCCCCATAGCATAGCACACTGCATTACATTGGGTCTGTCTGGGCTGGTGCAGACTGTAAAAAGGCAGGGTAAGCTTACTCTTCCGGACACCTGTTACCACTGTTTGTCGTGTATTTTGTACACGAGGAGCAGTTCATTTGCTGATTACACTATTTAGCTCGAATACATTATTTTGCCAATAACGTTTTTTAGGACTTCGAATTCTGTCTTATGGTTTGGATTGTTCGTATTTGGTTTTATTTTATTGTAAACAGGCTGATAATGTTGTAGATGTAGAATATTGTTTATAATGTTGTTGTGTGTTTATATTTTACATGTAGAATATTGTTTATAATGTTGTTGTGTTTATATTTTAGATGTAGAATATTGTTTATAATGTCGCCGCGTGTTTATATTTTAGATGTAGAATATTGTTTATAATGTTGTTGTGTTTATATTTTAGATGTAGAATATTGTTTATAATGTTGTTGTGTATTTATATTTTAGATGTAGAATATTGTGAACATGTGGGTAAAAAGTATGAAGTTGGTGAAGTATTTAATCATAATAATGAAGACCGATGTACGTGTTTGAATACTGGAGAACTGGTCTGTACGAGTCTATGTCCCAACATCTCTAATCAAGCATGTGAAATACTCCCAGGTAGATTCGATTGTCTTGAAGGGGATTGTGAAACAATCCAAGGTAACGTTACTATTAACATTTCTGAAAGGTTTTATTTTAATATTTTTTTCAAATTAAGATATCTTATATCTGTTCTTTCCGAAACCTAGTCCATGTTAAAGATACTAGTCAATTTAGGAACTTTGACCTCAAAGTGACCGATATTGATTGCAGTCCTCTTTAACCATCTTTAACCACCCATGGTGCACTATAATTGGTCGTTTAGCGCAGTAGAGGGTTGAGGTTTTCAGTATTCCTCATAACACTTGCTTCCAGAGTATGTAGTCTACCAAAATCGAAAGGTACCGAAATGATCATTGGAATATAGATTAACTTTTTATACGTCCACTTTTTAATAGCGGCCATAATAATCCGTATATCTTTTTGAATTTACATTAGTTCTATATACTATTGAAAGGAGAAATCCTACTTTTGGTGAAAACATCCAGATTATTCCCCTTTATTGCGAAATCTTGTTAGCACCTTAAATACTTCAATTCTGATCATACCGTTCAACACCTTATTGGTTTTCAAATCAATTTTATTTTTAATGACTTTCAGTAATCAATCACAGAGTTATTCCCCTTTGTTACGAATTAGCTCCTTCAGCTGAGATCATATCTTTCTGAAATTTTAATTGCTTATCTATCTTATTGAATTTCAATGAGTTTTGATAAGAACTTATTTTGATAAGCACACTATTGAAATGTTTATGAGTTGTAAGATTGTTTGAACGACCCGGTTGCGTGTTTGGCACTTTTTTCTATTGTTATAATTTCATGATACCATTATATTTATTTCAGCTAACTGTTCTATAAATGGTAGTGTATATATACACGGTGAGGTATTTGAACAAGGTTGTACAGAATGTCAATGTAATAATGGTAATGCCACGTGTATTGTACCATCTAACTGTGTTGCTATGGAACCAACTGAAGCTTGTCCAAGACCTCAATCACATAAAATAGAGGGCGACTGTTGTCCCACTTGGACTTGTGGTACGTACATCTGTATTAGATTTAAAATCGTCGATCCCAGTTAGTGCGAGGTATTGCCACTGCAGTCACGACACGATACGTATTGCGATTCAGGTGCTACTATACGATTCGTATCACACTGGGTCGATATTTCTTTTGGCGATTCAACTTTAATAGTATTGTACCTTTCAGGAGATTTAAAATCCCTCAAATTGCCTATTGTTATGTGGTAATTGATTGGTTGTTAAATCGTTTGTTAAAGATACATTATGGGAGATTAGATAAAGAGCTGGCAGTTCTCACTATAATAGTTAAAAACTAGATAATGTAAAGGGTATTTGCTAAAGATTTCAGTCAAATTGATCCACTCTGAACCGAGAATTTAGCGATTGAATTTTCGGCCTAGCTCCAATCATCATTACTAAAGTCGGTACGATAACAAACATAGTCTCGATTATCAATTTCATGATTTAATTATAAATGGAAGTTGAGCAGCAAATCGGATCCTAATCCAGTAAATATCACAGGTTAGCGATGACATCGAGAGTTGATTGTGGTCTGGATACGTTAATTACTGTCTAATTAATAATTTAGATGACATTTCAGGCCTAAAGAAAGACCTGCAATAAGCAGATTTAGCTCTTGCATAATGTATGTTTAACCAATAGTAATTTGACACAGAAAATGTTTAGGTCAGCAAGGCTTATGTTGAGGTTTCTAAGCAAAGTGGGTTCAAAAATTGCCATCAAAAATGATTTTGAATGATTTTTATATATTAAAGGTCCATCACAACCAACATCATGTACATATAAGGGTAAAGAGTACAGCCAGGGTTATGATTGGTTGGATGAAGAAACATGTGAACAATGTCAGTGTGAAAGTGGGGAGGTGGCCTGTTATTATTTCTGTGAAGAACCCGTGTTACCAGAAGATTGTCCACGTCCACATCGTAGACGTGCCCCTAATGGCTGCTGTGAAATTTACGAATGTCTACAACCGGGTACGCAAAGAAAACATTTTGTACAAATCTTAATTTTACAGGGGAGATTCGGCTACTATATTCTCAAGTCAAAACTAGTTCTCCTATTACGCAAGGTAGGGTAAATATATATGATGGAGGGGAGGGGGGCGATATGTTTAAATGACTTAAATTTATATTAAGCTTTGGGACTATAGTTGGGGTGGGGCTTGGGGGTGATTTAAATTAACGTCCTACTGTTCTGCTCCGACTGGGCTAATGAAAACGGGCATATGCCATACAGTGTGCTATGGGGGAAACTTTCCCCGGACAGCGGCACTATGTCCTACTCTTATATCGAATTCCAACTGCCAAGGGATCTTTAACGTGCACGCCAATGGATACACGGGACCTCGGTCCTGCACAACTGCCGATGAACTTTCTCGCCCAATGCAGGGATCGAACACGCGACCTCCAGACTAGCGAGCCAGCGTCTTACCCACTTAGCCACCGTGGCTATATTATAAAGGTGATGATTTATATGATTTGATCTATGTGTATATGTTTATTTACAGTTGATATATGTGTATATGCTAACGGTACATTTCACCAAGGTGAATTCTTAACTGGTAATCAATGTGAACTGTGTGTATGTAGTCTCAACAACACAGTAGAATGTTCACCAAGATGTAGAGAGGTTCACCTTCCATTACCAACCGTTGTCTGTCCTAAACCACATATTAGACGGTATGACTGCTGTGATACACTCTTCTGTTATGAACCAGAGATAGGTAATAACAGTTAAACTTCATTATCTCGAAATCGGTAATAGCGAGACCCGATTATGTCGATACGAGACTCTTAATTCGTTTATCTAGCATATGAGCTCTAGATATTTACAAGGAGGGGTGGTAGAATGGCGGATGTGGTTAAATGTTAGTGCTGCTGTTAATAGTTGTAAAAAATCAGATATTGTTAGAAGTTTAACGGAAAATATAATGGCGGCTAGCCCTGCACGTTTTGGTCATACGATATTAACTGATATGGTTATTTAGTCCAGAGATAACAGTGTTGAAATTTACATGAACTTATCACAGGAGAAGTTATAAGGGGTTTAGCATCTGACTTTTCCGCTCCAACCTGGTAAATGAGATCGGAACAGCATGCAGTGTAATTTCAGGCGGCGTTTCTGTCTGCTCTTTCATCCAACTGTCATTGTTTGTTTTACGTGCACGCCACTTTTTCATACCATCCGAACGTCTGAGCTGTTTGTCTTACAAGGCCCCCATCCTCCTAACTGACAAGGGGAAGACTACTCCCGGGACCTCCTGGTTAGTGAGGCATCACCATACTCTCTGAGTCTTAGGAAATAAGTTCTTTATATTATTACTGTAGTCTGGGTCGTAGAAAACTTCTGTAGACTTCTGTAGATTCACACATTATTTTCTAGATATCATCACTGCCATTAAAAAAAAATATTTTCTAGATATCATCACCGCCATTAAACAAATTATTTTCCAGATATCATCACCGCCATTAAGAACATCTACGCTTCTTCATATGGACCTAATTCCGTAACCATGAGCTTTAAAGCCAAAAAAATCGAAGAAACCCAGGAAGAGAAGGAAGGACACTTGACTGATTATCAGATTCATTATGCCGATGCCGAGGAAGCCAGCGTACCTAGCAACTGGAAGACGATAAACGTTCGTTTAACGCCTGCGATAGGTCAAGCAGAAGAGCCCATTAGACCATCGCGGTTGCTACAGACAACTGGGTCTTTCCTGGTAGGAGATCGAGCCTATATAACTATATCCAACCTCCGTGCTAATACAACCTATTATTTTACTATACTACCATATATACGTCAACCCAGTAAACCACATGATGCTGAAGTAACTCAACATACAACCTTACCTACTACTATCATTGGTCTTTTAGCTGTTAAAACACTCGCTACAAGTAAGTCGTACTATTGTCACCTCGAACTAACTACATTTGTTCTTGTCGGTGGGGTTGGATGGCCAAATGGTTAGCACGTGCGCTCTGTGTCATAAGGTCTGTCACTGAGTCAACTGGTGTGGGTTCGATTCCAAGGTTGTACGTGACAAGGAGTAGGGTCGCTTGTGGGTTTTCTCCGGGTCCTCCGGTTTCCTTCCACTGCTAACGACCCCTACGCACAAGAAAATTATTGAAATTAAAGTGAACCATATGATAGTTCCGAAATGACCTAGTTTGTGTCGAGTGGACGTTAAATCCCATTTCTCTGCATCGTTTTGTTCTTGTCGAATCGAATCATCCGCACGGGTAGTATTTCTACCGATGCAATCCCATTTCTACCAATTGAATCCCGCCAAAGTAGGGTCATATATTATTATCAATATAGGGTCATAGAGATATATTTTAATTCCATATAGATAGCTTATATTCCACCAATACCGAATCATTGATTTTGGAAGTCAAAAGTGTTTACATCAATATAAAAAATGTTTGTTTTGCTGACTGCTTCATTATTAAACACAATGATATCCGCTATTATTTATTTTATTTATCCGTTTCAGATTTAACATGTAGTATAAAAGATAGAACGTTACAACATGATGAATCGTATCACGATGATTGTAACAGACATTGTAAATGTCGTATGGGAGAAGTAGATTGTATCAACAACTGTCCACAATTAAATGGCGTCTTATTACCGTCTGCGTCTTGTCCATTTCCTAAGCTAGAAATACTGAATGGTTCCTGCTGTCCTACCTGGACATGTTCTCCCGCTGGTAAGAATATTACTGTTTCATTCTTATAATCTAAACAACTAAACTTTTGACATTGTTTTGATGCCCCCCCCCCACACACACTCCCTACCATTGCTACTTCCGACCCCCTTGTATACAGGGAAGCTAATTCAGTTGACATAGTGATTGGACACTTGGTAGTGCTTGCCCTCTACCACCGGGTACTGAAATCCAAGACTGAACTGTCGCTCCAATTAGCTAGTGCACATATCTCTGACCATATTATTTTCTTATTAAATAATTTGTAACTTTTATGGATACTAAACCACCCTCTTTAGTGAATCACGACATTTCTTGCGTTATCTGAGACTGTTGGTTAGTTCCTCTTTGGAAAAACATTATATTACAAGTTTGAAGCTACCATGGGAATCAAATCTGACTTCCTGGACATTTTCTCATTTGTTGTTGATCTATTTTATCGGATTCACCCTTTGAACTTTGTATTTAACTTTCGAAAAGGACGAAAAACCGTGCTCCGTTCGTTTTCTGTTGGTATTCATGTAACTCCAAGAATAGTGGACATTTCATACGTAAACATGGAAATTAAAATGACCGAAGTATTGCGTTGACAAGACATTATACCCCATTTCATTCCAGTTCATCTATCGGAACTATTTCGGATGTGATGAACCTACTTGCTGTTACTCTTTTGTGCCGAATTCCTCCGCAGAGGCAAATGAAGACAACGTGCGCAAACATCGATGAAATGATGCCAGAGACAATATGATAACGGCTTATGATTTTTATTTATATTATAGAGAATGGTTGTAAATATGATAATATGATATTAAAAGATGGCGAACAATATAAAGAAGGTTGTGATAAAATATGTACGTGTAAATCAGGTAAAATAAAATGTCGTCCAGTATGTACCGTGTCTACAGTACCACCACGTAATGGCTGTAAAAAACAACAGATTGTCAACCATTGTTGTATGGCATGGATGTGTCCACCAGGTAATGATTACGTTTCCAATTGGAGCCACGGAGGCTCCGTGTGTAAGGCGCACTTGTTCACTGAGAGCCACGGGGGGTCAGTACGTAAGGCACTTTGAGCCACGTGCACTGATTCACTTTGAGCCACGTGGGGTCAGTGTGTAAGGCACTGATTCACTTTGAGCCACGGGGGTGGTGGAGGGGGCAGTGTGTAAGGCACTGATTCACTTTGAGCGACCGGGGGGAGGGGTGTCAGCGTGTAAGGCACTGGTTCACTAAACAGTAGTTCTTGGGTTCGACCCCGGTGTTAGCTGAGAAAGGTTCCATTGGATTTTCTAGATTTGTATAACCTTATCAGTGGTGTCGTACGGAGGGGTCTGGCAAGGAAAGTCTTTTAGTCATTCGGAGGGGACGAAATACCTAGGTCTAGCTAGTCTATACTATTGGCATCATATTAATGATTCCCTGGCAGTTAGAATCGAAATTAGAGTATAAATGAACAATAGCAAGTTGTCTTTACATTTGAGGCCAAACGAAGGATCTGCATGCATCTTTAAGCCGTTGAAAAATAGATATCGTCCAAAAAATGTCAATGGGTACTAGAGGCTATAAATGGTATTACATTATATCTTTGTATTGTATATTTGTGTGCATTGTATATTTGTGTGCATTGTATATTTGTGTGCATTGTATATTTGTGTATTGTATATTTAGATAAGAGAGAAGTAAGAAGTGTGGAGTCTGTTTTACAAACAACATTTACTCAGCCATGTTTACAACCAGTAGAAAAATTTAAATGGGATTTTGTACAGGAATTAACAGTAGTTATTAGAAGAGAGTTATGTAGTGGTCTACCGGCACCAGAGAATCAGCTATGTTCCGGGATGGATATTGTTATTAACTGTCCACCGTCAGTGCCAACTAAACGCCATGAACGTGATACTGCTGGCGGTTTTACTATTTTATTTGGTATATCTATACCTAGAAGGTATATGAACTACGTGTATATTCAATTTTAATTTAAAGATGCATTATGTAAGATTTATATCAAGAGCTCATCGTTCTTGCTATACTAGTTCAAAAATAGATAATGAAAAATGAATATATTGAAAATTTCTGTCAAATCACATTATTCTGAGCTAAGTAATGACAGTTTGTGATACAGCGTAGATTTTACATTATCGCAGCAACAATACTTTACAACCAAGACTTAGCCTCGATTGTCCATTTTATCGTTCAACTGAAAATACACACAGCCCAATTATGTGGAATTCAAGTACTGTATATTACTGAGTCACGTTTCGACTAAAGTGATTGTATTCCGTAGAAATGTGTCCCCTGTGTCTGTATATCTCTAACCAGGTTAACAGCAAATTCTTAATCTCCAATCTTGTTAATTGTTAATCCGGCGGAGGAATATCACCAAATGTTTACTCCATCTTTAATCTAGTTAATTGTTAATCCGTCGGAGGAATATCACCAACTGTTTACTCAATCTTTAATCTAGTTAATTGTTAATCCATCGGAAGAATATCACTAACTGTTTACTCCATCTTTAATCTTGTAAATTGTTACCCGCCGGAGGGATATCACCTACTGTTTACTCCATCTTTAATCTTGTTAATTGTTAATCCGGCGGAGGGATATCACCTACTGTTTCCACCATTTGAGTGATATTTAATTTATAATGTTTTTTTTTTTTACAGATCCAATGAGAGTGTATCGACGTTAAACGCGTCTCTTCATATTATTATTGATGGTTTATCTAGTATGTTTAATACCAGTAAAGGCCAGGATGTACAGATTGAGAGTGTACAGTTTACATCATCGGGAAACCTGGCTCTACACTCACTACACTTTGCTTGCGATGATGGGTACACTTTCTTTAAAGATCTGTGTGGTGAGTAACCTCAACATAACTGTTATTCTGTAGTAGGTGTCGTGACATGGTAGGCTTACATGCATTAGACCATATGGTCTGTCTTTCTTTCGACTGACTTGGAAATATGGTTTGCTCCATGATGATCACTAGCAGGCACCAGACACTACCACTTGTTGATAGCGTTCACAAACCCTCTGTCAACTTCTCACACGTCCGTGAAGTCTACCCTTAACCGGGATGCATCAGAAAAATCATATTAAATTTTTAGGATAAAATCGATTTGAATATCCCAATATAATAGCGATTCATTTCATTTTATTTCTCGGTTAATTAGTCCACTTGGTTAAGTTTGTATTCTGGAGACAAATATCAAGCTGATTAAAACACAGATCCTATTTCATTTTGTTTATCATAGTTCAAAATCTCGTTTTACTTGTCTTTACTACACTAGGATCTCGAAGAGTTGTTATCATTGACGTGTTCTGAATAATGTGAGGGATTAGCCAATGAAACGGTCTGTTACGGCGAGTTCTTGGCCTTTTAATGCACGGAGCTGTGGGTAAACCACTAGAAACGTCAACGCCGATTGATTAATCAATGCCTGACGTCATAGGGTCAAAAGCCACTCGTTTGACCCATGACGGGAACTCCCACTCTAACTTGTCAGATCTTCGTGTAGTGTAGGCCATCCAAAGTATGAAAAAAAAACGAAACGTTATATAGAACTGTATTTTAATCAGATTGGACAAATGTGTAATGCATGGGACATGGGTTCATTAATATGCAGATTATGATTTGTCGACTACAGATCATGCTACTAATCAAAACCAGTAATATAGCCACTTCCTGGAAATCTTTTGAAAGGTTTTGGTTATTTATCGAGACATGTGATTGGCTGTTTGTTCATTGGGATGGGTATTGTTATGCTGTCGTCACATGTTTTTTATATAGATATCAATTAAGAGATTAACCACATATACCAAACTAAAATCTGATTTTGCCGTGTTTGTTTGTTCTGTCTGTTTTTTATCGTGCAGTTATCCTGTATTGTATGTTTCAGTAAGGACTGAGATTGTGCCGTGTTTATTTGTTCTGTCTGTTTTTAATCGTGCAGTTTTCCTGTATTGTTTCAGTAAGGACTGAGATATTAAATAAAGAACCATCATTCAGTGTAGAACTATCACCTATATCCGTTGGTTCGGAATCAGCAGTGTTAGGCTGGGAAAGTCTGTCCAAGCTGGGTGTAACATACGTCACAGCCTTACAGATAGAATACAAGGAGGAGAATTACACCACGTGGAACCAAACGTCAAATTTAGAACCCCACGTGACCAAACATACTCTGACAGAGTTACAATCAGAGAGTATTTACAGAGCTAGACTTGTTGCTCTGACCAACCTAGGAACCAAACCTAGAGTACCAACTGGAGAGTTAATCTTTAAAACAAAGTCTGTAGAAGGTAGGTATAATGTGGTCATTGACACACTGATCAGCAATGAATATTCGCTAGGCCTCTACAGTCACTGATAAGGATTACATCGATGCGACTTAATGATCCACAAATATTAACTTGTTTCCTCCGACAAATTAAATTCTAAAACATTTTTTTGATGTGTTAGAAAAATAAATAAAAGGCACCATTCTGCCCGAACCAGTAACGTCTTATGTAAACGCGCCATTGAGCCAATGATTGATGCCGCGTTATGTGACGCCATGTGTTGAAGGCGGTCATCTTAACAGAGATATTAGAATAATTTCGTAATCCTCTGTGACACAGATTGGATCTATGACTATTACCGATTTCAGAGGGCTGTAGAATTTGTGCCATGATTTATCGTTAGATATTAAATTGGAATAGTTCTAGCACCTGATAAGTCTTTGATGTTTTGGTCTGAAAAGTATGGATACATTTGGGATGGGAGTCGGGGCATCTCCTATCGACCCTGGCATAATACAGCTATGAGTTACAGCTTAATAAAACTAATGGCTCCTTCCTAGTTTAATTTCTCAAATAAACAACCCCTAAAGAAATAAAACGGGGTTTAACGTTCTGTTCTGCCCCGACTGGGCTAATGGAGACGGAGATACGCCATACAATTTGCTATGAGGGAAATTCGCCCGGGCAGCGGCATCACGGCCTTCTCTTATATCGAATTCCAACTGCCAAGGATTCTTTTACGTGCACGCCAATGTGTACGCGAGACCTCGGTTTTTCGTCTCATCCGAACGACTAGGTCCTCCGTCTTGCATTACTGACAAGGGGAAACCACACCGGAAAATCTCAAAGTAGTAAAGGAAATAAACAGCAACAAGTATTCAACCCTCACATTTAACTGATCTGCTTGGAAGTACATTTTAATTCGTGAGTCGTATTCATCCGTAAATGGTAATGAAATATTACATATTTGTTGTTGTAATTTTAATCTTGTTCTGCATTAAATAATTGATGAGGGGGTATAGTAATGACATTTGTCTCTCTCGGTGGTTTTTAACGAAACGAAATATAACGAGGACTGTATTAAAGATACATTATGGGAGATTTGATAAAAAGCTGGCAGTTCTCACTATAATAGTTAAAAACTAGATAATGTAAAGGCAATTTGCTGAAAATTTCAGTCAAATTGATCCACCCTGAACCGAGATTTTAGCGATTAAATTTTGGGTCTAGCCTCGATCATCATTACTAAAGTCGGTACGACAAAAAACATAGATTATCCAGTTTTTCATTTAATTATCAATGAGGGTTAAGCAGCATATAGGATTCTAATCCAGAAAATATCACAGGCTAGCGATGGCATCGAGAGTTGATTATGGTCTGAATAAGTTAATTAATGTCTAATTAATAATTTAGATAACATTTCAGGCCTAAGGAAAGATCTGCAATAGGTAGATTTAGCTCTTGCATAATGTATGTTTAATTAACATCTTCCCAATTATTTACATTCTTGTTGTTTCATTCTAGTTGAGTTTCTCCTGACTTTGGAAAACGTTCAGGTTGGTCAGACGTCAGTCGTAATAAGATGGCGTCCTCTACCCGAAGATGAATTGCAGGCGATTTCTACGGTAGATGTTACATATAGTGAAATCAGCCAACCAGCTACAAGTAAAAACATATCAAGCAAACCGTCCAATAATCAGTGCATTATATCTAATTTAAAACAAGCTACAAGTTATAAAGCGGTCATCAATATACTGTTTTATAATGGTACTCGTCTACATTCAGGAACAATCCATTTTGTTACTGATTCAACAGGTAGGCCTATGTCTGTTTTGTGATTACGACTATTTTGTTGATGATTCAGTTGAAACTCTCGTCCTCTTGAGGGTAGTTGGGTGGTCAAGTGGTCTATCGCATACGCTTTAGATCATAAGGTTTGTCATTAAATGTTTGTTGTTTTATTCTAGGATAGCCTGTTGCCTAAACTCGCGTTTTGTCCCGGACCTGGGGTTTGCTCCCACTGTTAATTAAAGACCCGCACGCGCAAGCGAATTATTGGAATAAGGATATACAATATGTTAGTCCCAAAATAATCTAGTTTGTGTTGGGTCGATGTTAATCTCTCTCTCTCTCTCTCTCTAACTACTGGGAGATAACTCTTTTACACAAAGACAATTTTTGTTTCTAGTATATTTTCTTTATTTTGTCTTGACACTGTCCTCTCTGTGTCTTGGTGTAGTTTCGGCCTCGTGAATCCAAATTTTCGCTTTATTTAGCTATTGGTGACGTGCAAAGTAGTCTTATTCTTTATTCTACACACCTCGTTACAAAAAAATTGAAACGGCGTCACGTAACGGTTACTCAGCCTTGAATTACGATTGGCTCAATAACTAGGTGTTGGCTGAGAAATTTTCTCGGGACTTTCCAGCCATGTTTCCCCTTGCCCAACGGGCTATGGTGGCCGATAGTCGCCTCTGCCCAACTTCATTTGCCCAGAAAAGTAAGAGGACACAGACCACTTTATTGCTTTCATTTATAATATATTATGCGCGACATTTATTTTTGATTCTTATGATTTCAGATAAATCGTCGAATCTGGCGATACCGTTAGCCGTATCAGCTGTTGTCATAGTTACTGCTATTGTTATTGTTGTTATAACTTGTTGTTTGTGGAGAAAATCCAGATTGAGAAATACAACTGACACAGATACAGCCTTCGAGAATAAAGTTTTTGGTGTAAGTATATTATATCAGGCCAGTTGTGGAGGTCAAATACATAGGGAAAATTAATCTATCGGGAACTGATGGAACGTACCGAATTTGAATGAGTGACACGTAATAGCTTTCAGGCCTGAAAACGGACGTGGTGTGTCTAGAATCGTGACGTAATCAAATGTTTCAGCTATAGTGATTGGCGCATGCCCTGTCTGCCGGAAAATTTTGTTTTATCCATTGGCCTCTTTGGTGCAATGAAAAAAAAAAGCCTTACACAAATTGTGGACAGTGAGCCTTTACTATTGTCCTTGTGAATAGGTAGAAATCACTCCAATCCTTTATCCTACTTAAAATCTCGATATTTTATTACAACATCGGGCCCAAAACCATATGTAAATAGTTTAGTATGCGCCATACAAGGAGGGGCCTATTTATACCATACCTGGAGAATATTCTACTAAAGCATCATTGGGATTTTCCGGTGTGGTTCCCGCTTGTCAGTTGTGCAGGACGGAGGTCCTGACAAGGCACACGGTATCGTAGTTCGGACGAAAATCCGAATTGGCGTGCACGTAAAAGAACCCTAGATAGCTGGAATTCGTTATAAGTGTAGGCCATAGTACCGCTGCCCGGGCAACATTTCCCTCATATGCCCGTCTTCATTAGTCCAGTCGGTGCAGAACAGTAGGACGTAAACCTCATTTCATTTCTACTAAAAAGATAATTGATCTATGGTTGATATTTAATTTCAGATTCAGATCCATAATGATGGTAGAACATTAAGTGCTAGAACATGAAGATATATAACATATTATTACTAGTCAGTATTGGCCTTTATTATCCCGGTGGTGCAATGATCATTTTATAATTTCATACAAACTGCAAATCACCCCTTTCACCATTTATATTCCCTCGTTAGGTTACAATCTGATTAAAACACAGATCCTATTTCGTTGCGTTTTTTATAGTTTAAAATTTCGTTTTACTTGTCTTTACTACACTAGAATCTGGAAGAGTTGTTATATAACCTGTGTTCTGGTTGATGTGAGGAATTAGCTAATGAAACGGTATGTTACGACGAGTTCTTGGCTGTGGTGCACGGAACTGTGGGTATCCCACTAGAAACATCAACGCGGACTGGTTAATCAAATGTCAGACGTCGTAGGGGCAAAAGCCACTCGTATGACCCCTGACGCGATCGTCCACTGCAACCTGTCAGATCTTCATGTAGTGGAGGCCATCGAAAGTATAAAAAAACAAAACGAAATATAGATCTGTATTTTAACCAGATTGAATTTGGTTATTAAGAAGAGATAAACAAAACAAAATCACTCTCTTATCTGTCTTCTCGATTATAGTTGTTTTCCTTTTTCAGATCAATCATTGCAATTACAATTTGTTAAATTGGTATTCTCGAACGTTTAATATCTCGAATTTAAGACCATATTTCCCGACACTTCGAAATAAGGATGTTGATCTGTATACAAACTTAAAGAATTGGATATATTCAAAGAAATGAAATGTCGAGCAATCGTATTTAACGATATTAATAGTTACCATTTTCCCATTTCCGCCAGTATTCTTCAATGCACTTGTTTGTGACTTTGATCTGAATAGAGAATCCAGATTTGATTTTTGGCAATCAAACAACTCTCTATTTATTAGTTTCTGATGATTCTCAGCAATTAGTTAGTGAAATAATCAATTTGTACGTTGATTAATTGGTTAATTAGCTGAATGTTATAAAAATGCACTAGTATATTATTATTAAGTTGTATGTACTCTGTCTCAGTATTATGGTTTTGATTACATGTTTATCGATATCAGACGAGCGTACTATTATAAGACAGGCCTGGTTTATTTCGTATAGTTAATACATATCATAATTCAAGGACAAAATAATTATCCAAATCATATGTAGATACTCTAGTAAGTATATATATGCAAAGGGGTTAAGTTGGTGCTGGAACTAACAGTATAATTTAGGGTTAAGTTGGTGCTCGAACTACCAGTATAATTTAATCAACAGTTTAAGGCAAGCTTCTAGACTAATCGTTATTTTAATACCCTCAACTATGAACTGATGTTAACATTCATAAAATAATTCTGAATAATTTTATATCTCGTAGATTAACATAGTTGCAGAGTTGTCGTTCGCCAACCAGTTTTTACAGGTGGTCGACAAAAGGTATATTTTACCAACCCTCATTTTTCGAGCGATCTATTTAACGTATCACCCACCACCTTCAGATTCACCATCTCACAATTCAGAGGTTTAACGCCCACTGGACACAAACTAGGCCATTTCGGGACTAACATACGGTTCAATTTTATTTCAAAACTTCGCTTGCCCGTAGGGGTCTTTAGCTGTGGGAGAAAACCCTCAAAGTTGGACAGGCGACCCCACTCCTTGTCACGGACAAGCGGAAGGTCGAAACTGCGCCACTTGACTCAATGACAGACCTCGTGATTTAAAGCGCACACTTTAAAACTATTCGGCCACCCAACCTCCCTATTTCAGAAAGATATCATGTCAACATGATCAAATTGCTGTCAGTGCATACTTTCTACTGCAGCCATTAAATATAACGTATATTTTGAACATTATCAAAATCAGACTTTTTTTGATAAGGTCACAAGGTTGAAATTATTGTTAAGAAAAGTGGGATATATGATATCGTCCAGTGATTATAATTGACCGTTGATGACAGTTAAGAATTAAGGCTAGATAGTCCTTATTAATATTTTACTAAGATGATGCGGACTTTATTAAAGGGGTTTTCCCCACTTCCTTACCTTCATACATAATGCATTTTTATAAAACAGTAATATCACAAATTATATCGCATCTACAAAACAGAAAACATATTTACTGTTTATTATTAGTATAATTTATTTAATTGTGCATTTATTGAAAAACATTTTATTTTACTTATCAAGTGATAGTTTTTGTCGGGTCCAACATGATTTTTTTTAAGGGTAAAGCACCGTTGTTTTATTGTATTCTTGTAGCTAAATAACTTTTGATGCTGGTAACTTTTGGAAAAATATTTATGTTTAAATACAATGAGGTTAAAACAATTATATGGCGTAGTGTAGGTTTTTGGCGCAGTGGACTAGGCTACTTTGTATTTTCATTCGTATTGCATTGTTGGTAAACTGTGCCATTTTCCAACTATAATACAAATTTCACGTACCAATTATTTTTAAGTGGGCTAGCAATATTCCAAATCATTATCTAGTAAAATAGTTTGAATCGTTTCCTTTAATAACCAATTTATCAACAGGAAGTGACGTCATGAGGGAAACTGTCAGTAACTGTAAATACATAAACCAGCAGCTAAATTCTCATTTAATAAATATTACAACGTAAAATGAGAGAACTGACTGTTTTTTCTTTGAATTACAAAACTGGTTGAAATTTTTCTCACCCAAAGGTAATTTTTCATGGCATTGTAAATTATAAAAATAATAACTATTGTCATTTTTCATTTGTACATATTTCTATCGCACGATGATGGTATGTCATCTTCACAATGTTTCGATGTTACAATACACGTCGATACGGGATTGACTGCATTGGCCAGCAGCGGAAGTGACTGAATATAGCTTGTAAATACGCGTAATCGCACCAATCACAAAACTCCATATAAATCAATGCATCTGTACTTCATTTTAATATATTTATTATGTCTTTGAAAATAAATTTTCTGCACAATTTAGGACCGCGCTTGTTAATGGCGGTTCAGGGATATCCGGCGTTGCACTGACATTATGAAGATGACTGTATATATTTAATACTATCTGTATCATCAACTTATAGTGGTTTAAACTCTACAATGTTTTAATAATGTGACTTTAAGGGAGTTAACCCAGTTAAATAATGTTTAAGAAATAAAGGATAATATAAGAAAACGGAACGTAGAATGGGTGCTAGGGACAGAAGCACGCCCTCGACCCTTCCACCCATACCAGGGTGCCGCCTCCCAACAGTTTAAAGCTGTAATATTTTAGGCTGTAAGTGACAAATATAGACAATAAAGGGTAATCTTACAAAAAATGGTATTAGTCGAAAAATTAGTAAAGTATATCAATCCTAACAAAAGATATCGATCTATTGATTTCACCCGGCCATCTCTATTGTCTTAGTCACACGACGGAAAGATAACTCTCAAGATCGTATGAAGAACCAACTTTTTTGGTTGGTTTACATCGCCTAAATAACTTTCTTAAGAACGGCCCATAGTTTTAATTATTGATCTTCTGGCACATTGGTTCTTAAAAATTGTAAAGCGAGCTGCGTCCTTAAGAAATCCAATTTACGACAGATGAAATGTATGTTCATCCTTCACCCGTTTTTGTTGTATTTTCTATTATTTGCGGTAGAATTGTCATTAATATTGTTTATTTGTATATGATAGTATAATTTGTGATAGAAGATTGACATTAATACATGTATCTATAATATCATCATCATTATATATGTCCACTTGTGTATTTTTGAAAACAGCATAATAAAATTTGTTAGTATTTTTTTCTACATTCATTGTTGTTATCGTCTTGTTCCATCTGTGTTTGATGAACCTTGCAAATCTAACATTCTGCTGAACGCGGGGTGCCATGGTGAATCATTGAGTAAGGCGCTGTCTAACTAGTCAAGGGGGTCAGTGTTCGATCCCGGCGTTGGCATAGATGTTCCCCGAGATTTTTCAGCGTGGTGCATGACGGAGGGGCCTTGCAATGATCAGTGTTTAGTTGTTCGGATGTGACAAACACCCAAGGTCCCGTGGACCTGGACGTGAACAGTATCTAGTCGTTTGAATGGGACGAAAAACCGAGGTCCCATGTGCACGCTGGTGTGTACGTAAAAAAAATCTTGACAGTTGAAATTCGAAATAAGAGTAGGTTGTAGCGCCACTGTACGGGCAACATTTCCCTCATAGCACAATGTCTGGCGTATGTCCGTCTTCGTTAGCCCAATAGCCGTTTTGGTTATAAGGGAAATAACTCTATTAGTAAGACGAAAGTTTTTTTATTGTCGGCAGGTAAATATACTTACTTGGAAATAGCATTCATTAACGTCTGCTCAACAAATGTCTTGGTCATTTGCGACTAGCCTACCGTTATTTTTATTTACTGAATAAATTTCGTGTACAAGACGCATTCCATGTTTCATATTACTCTTTTTCGATTTCAATGACTCAAAATGGAAAGATAAATATGGCGATTTGTAATATTAATACTGCTTAATTCATTCTTTGTTAATGTCTTCATGAAAAATCAAAGAAATGAGGAACCTAACCAAATGAGGTACCAAGTCTTTAACCGCGACACCGGGATAGTATTTTACAACTTTAATGTTCATGTTTAATTCTTCTTTGGTTACTAGTTAGCTGCTGTGTGTAATGTGGTCCTCCTGTACTTAATGGTGGGATAAAATCCAAACAGCGGGCTTACCAATCACACTAAACAACACCTTCAAGAGATATCGCCTATTTATTATCTTTTCAAAGACAGACCCGATTAATCATAACGTTAACCAGCTTTCAATCAAAACGATCTTCGTATAACGACAGATTCTTATCAAAAACAGACTGTCAAATTCTAAATCAACTCAAGTTTTCCCAGACTTTAAAACCATATATTTTTATTTTTTTATCTTAGAATCGGGTGTAAATAATGTTAGTTAGAGTAGAGAGTGTCAGCTCACGCGTTTCTACTCTTAGTAAAACATCTTTTAATCCTTGTAAAGCATAATCAATGTGTCTGTTTAATTAAAATTAACCCTTTTCCTAGACATAATATTTTACACTCAAATTTAAGCCTGCCGAACTTCGAAACATTTTGTGTCTTCGTAATTGTAATTAACTGTTTTACTAGACATAATATTTTACACTCACAATTTAAACTTGCCGAACTTGGAAACATTTTTTTCTCTCTGGTGTATTAGTTGGACAACAGCCAGCTTTGTCGAGGGTGTCTGTACTATAATTTCGGTCACATGCAATAACCCATTATGAAATATACCAATTGACTTTGAAAATGTTAAATGTAAAAGCACAAATAAGTTTCGCTTTAGATGGAATTTGACTAGAATTTCGAATATTTGTACCAAAAGGTGGAGAATTAGAAAACTGATAAATTAAATTGAATTCCATATTACAGCCAAGGTTTCGAACATTTTGAGGATGTAGCTCTACATATTTATATCAGATAGACACCTTTCTCTGGAAAGGGGAGAGAGAGAAAAATGGGGTTTAACGTCCACTCGACACAAACTAGGTCATTTCGGGACTAACATATGGTTCAATTTTATTTCAATAATTCGCTTGGGCGTAGGGGTCTTTAGCAGTGGGGGGAGGGGAGGACCCGGAGGTTGGACAGGCGACCCTACTTCTTGTCACGCACAACCGGGGAATCTCTCTGGAAAGAAAGGAAATCTTTTAAAGCCCCTTTTTCGAGACAGGGTCGGATTAGAGGGGGTGGGGTGGGTTTGGCCGGACTAAAGTCAGGGGCCCCAATAAGTCATTTATTATGTTGTATATAATGTTTGTGCTAAATAAATCTATCGATCTACCGAACTGATATATAAATTGCATTTGTGTGAGTGTGACGGATAATGACCAGAAAATGCCCCCTTTTCACTGTTGATGCAAGTGCCCCAGTGTCATTTTCAGCCAGGAACCCATACAAGCTTAATCCGGCCCTGCTTGAAATGAAATGAAATGAAATGGGGTTTAACCTCCTACTGTCCTGCTCCGAACTTGGCTAACGAAGATGGGCATACGCCATACAGTGTGCTATGAGGGAAATTTTGCCCAGACAGCGACACTACGGCCTACTCTTATATCGAATTCCAACTGTCAAGGGATGTTTTACGTCCCATCCGAACGACCTGCACCACTGACAAGGGAGAAGCACGCCGGAAAATCGGAATGAACTTTCTCGGTCAATGCAGGGATCGAACACCCGACCACCAGGCTAGCGAGCCAGCGTCTTACCCACTTAGCCACTACCGGGCTAAGTGGGCCGACGGGCCACGACGCGACGGAAATCGATTGAATCGTGGTCGTGGGACTGTCCACACTGCACTGATTATCCGAGACAAGACGTTGCGTTGGGTAGAGTCTGGGCAAGTCGTGGCGGTATGGGCCGGGCTTTATAAGTATGTGTACGTCTTCTATCATCGCAGATATATTTCACCAGTAGGTAGGACGAAAGGCCTGGCAAAGAAAATCGTCTTGTCCTTCGAATGGGACGTTAAACTGAGACCCATCCGTGGGGTGTACTTAAAAAAAAGCCTAGGAGTTCGATGAAAAATAGCCGCTGTCCGGGCAAAATTTCCCTCCTAGCACACTGTATGGCGTATGCACGTCTTCATTAGCCCAGCTCGGAGCAGAACAGTAGTTCCATTTCATTTCATTTCATTTTATCTAAATCTTACATAAATGCATCTTTATTGGAATCTGGTTTAATGTGATAAAGTCGCTTTGAAGTCTGTTTCATAATGTCTATCATTGAACGAGTTGTAAGTTAAAAAAGTCTAATGAAGAAGTTAATCAAGGCAGGAATGTGTTTTCTGGATTACGTCACAAGTTTTCATGGCCTGCAAAACAAATTAAACTCATTCCAGAAAACCATTTTTCAAAACACGTGTAAATAAATCCAACAAATAATTCATTTCATTTCGATAAAAAAAAATAGGTAGGAACGATGCTGTGGTCCGGGAACAATTTTCACCACAGCACATCAAATGGCAAATGACACACGATTGAATATTATTACGGTTTAGAAGGGGATATTTGTAAAGAAATAAATAGAGGATTTATGACCACCGTCACATGAACATAAAGACCAAATGACCCTAAACATAACCCATATGCACGTCTTCATTAGCCCAGTTGGTGCAGAAAAGGTGGACGTTAAAATCCATTTAATTTGTATTTCTATAATAATCGTATTTTAATATTTTAGCTACCAACAATTCCCTGTAAGTCCATTTTTTGGTTTGTTTATTTAGATGACAAAGTTCACTTAGTGCACAAATATATACGTTTTAATGTCGACTATCCCAGACATACAAAATACAAGTTTCTGTATTGTCATTTAGGATATCGCTATTACGTAATCGTGTGATGTAAAATGACATTTTTTTAATATGTAAAAAAAAGATCTTACACGTTGGAACAATTTATCTGCGATATCACTCCGGTTTGACAGCGGGTGTTAAACCCAAAATGTCAATCAGTGGAACAACAACCCAATTTACGGATATCCAATAAATGGGAAAATCTAGCAGACTAAATTTGGAAATACACCTCGTCTTTGATAATGGCATTGTACTTGATATTTACATAACCTTGTATAGTTCACAGATTACTACACGGCGTCATAGCCTAATTACAGCTTTTATTTACCAATATTAATAAAAGGAAATGAAATGGGACCAATGTTCTACTTTTTCTGCTCTAACTGCATGGGGTAATGCAGACCGGCATACGTCATGCAGTTTTTTTTAAGGGGACTACGACATTCAACTACCAACGAATATGTACACGGGACCTTTGGTTTTCTGTCGTATCCGATCGACTAGGCACTTTTCCTTTTGTCCTTGACAACTGACAAGGGAAACCAGTTTGAAAAATCCCAAAGAACTTTCTCGGCAGGATAATGAGTCAACGTCTTACTAATATTAACAGTCTACTATGTGATTCGGTTGCTGGAAAAATAATCTACTTTATTTTACAGACGTCCGATAAACCGAAGTTCAACCAAGACAATTTTGAGAAACGCCCTTGACTAGTTCACAGATTACTACAAGAATTCCTGACCTAATTAAATAAATTGCTAATATTAATACAGAGGTTTGTGTGTCATCAACTCTTTTGATCTTGTACTCAAGAAGTACATTCGCAGGACTCTTTTTGGCAAGATGTCACCCAGCTCTAACCTATAGGTACACGTGGGACACTTTGAAGATTAATTAAACAAAAGTAGGTACACGTGGGACACTTTGAAGATTAATTAAACAAAAGTAGATTGAATTCTTTCATATTAGACTTGTGTAATGTAATGTGTTCCTGTTAGATATGACGTCATTGTATATAGATGAAAGATGAAAGCGTTCCCACTCGGCAAGACTCGGAGGATTCCGTTACTCTACATGTAGGGTACTGGAATCTGCCGATATGAGGTTTGCCGAGTGAAAGCGTTCCACACAATGGAAGCCAAACTGGATTGTGCAGTGGAATTCGACTGGGGTGTTATACATGACATGCATAAATTCTGTGATAAATTAATTAATTTGCAAAATTAATTTCATATTTCGTTGAAATGAAATTTTAAAACAGCCGCTTTAGTCAATTAATGAATAAGTGAAAATATTTAAAGTATGCCTGGTTCAAAAGTTTTTAAATTTTTTTTTACCAATATTAATCTAATCTTATGAAATAAAATGGGTTTAACGTCATACTTTTCTGTACCAATCGATTAATGAAGCCGTACGCTAGGAGGGAATTTTTCCGCACAGCCGGGATTCCACCTAATCTTCGCCGAATTCCAACCGTCAAGGGTCCTTTTACATAAACGGGACCATAAATGTTCGTCCGAATGACTAGAGAGAGAGAGAGAGATAGAGATGGGGTTTAACGTCCACTCGACAAAAAACTATTTCAATAATTCGCTTGCGCGTAGGGTTTTTTAGCAGTGTAAGGAAACCGGAGGACCCGGAGAAAACACACGAGGTTGGACTAATGACTAGAAGTGCTCCATCCTACACCACTGATAAGGGGAAATCACCCTCATGGTAAATCTTGAGGAACTTTTTGATCCAACACTGGGATCGTACCCCGGAACTCACCGAGCCATCGTGGCTCCTTGCATTTGATATGTGGGTTGCATACTATTAGATAGATGTCTTCTATCGAAATTTCCAACCTCGTGGGTTTTCTCTGGGTCCTCTGGTTTCCTCCCACTGCTAAAGACCCCTACGCGCAAGCGAATTATTGAAATTAAATTAAACCATATGTTAGTCCCGAAATGACCTAGTATGTGTCGAGTGGACGTTAAACCCCATTTCTCTCTCTCTCTCTCTATCGAAATAGGGTCAATTTCCGACTATATTTTGCAATGAAAGCATTGCCTTCACTTTAAGACAACACATGGCGCATCACGTTGGATGTATAGATAAAACAACATGGCGCATCACAAGATATCAACATTCTAAACATTTCACAAAACATTAACTTAATTAATTAACACACAGCAGGCGGCGATTAATGGCGTGCATTCTTTACTCCAGACCTAAAAAACCTTGAACCTAGTGTCAAGAAAACAATTTGCAAGCTTGTAACATAACAGAAAATGCTAAATCATATCACATCTAAAAGTTGAATCAGTTCAAAATTTCAAGGTTAAATTTTCCCCGCCTGATTGCAATAACCATATATGAACATGGTATTACGAACAGATATTATACAAGTTGTCGTGACCAAACCGTGGTCGTGGTATTTTATGAAGAACACGTATTTACGTATTTTACCGGAAGTACTAAAGGTTGTGGATTTACCATAAGTTGTAAAATTTATGGATTTCGATTTCAGTGAAAATCCCGTGATCCAAGTCCTGTTCTTGCTTTTAATAAGCATAATCACCCACAAGTTATTCCAGGAATATTTACCACTTCAGATTTAGAACTGACGAAATAAAAATTTGTTCGATGCTAAATTGCCCAGAAAGTGGTCTTGGCCTCATATCGAGCCACTGTTTCGATAACTAGGAGGTTTCGGGTTCGTTTTTGGTGTTGGCCGAGAAAGGTCGTATAAGGATGTTCCTTTGTGGTTTCCCCTTGTCATTGGTGCAGGGCGGAGGCCCTGTCAAGGAACAGCGCCTAGTTGTTCGGATGGTACAAAACCCGAGGCCCCTTGTACACATTGGTGTGCACGTTAAAGAACCTTTAACAGCTGTAATTAAAAGTAGACCATAGTGGAGTGTATATGGAGATTATGAATTTTTGTTGTCCTTAAGGATTTACTGTAAGTCCTGTAATTTATTCAAGAAGAGTATTTTACACTATAAGATGTAAGGGGCACGATACTAGATCTTTGTACGATCTGGACAATATCTTTCCGTGTTTATACCCACAGACCCTAACCCTTCAGAATAGTTTTACCCACAATCCACCGTTTTTACAGCTTCAATTTGTACGTTTGACATGTAAATTGTAAACTTAACCCGAACCCTAACCCTAGAGAAAGATCGTAAAAATATCTAGTATTGTGCATATAAGGGGGTTGTTGAGTATTCCTGTCAATGATCATTATTTCCCATCACTTAGAGCAATGCAGCCCCCACCCCCCTCTTTCCTCTTGGATTATTTATTCGGATATGTTGAATTGAAATTTCACCAATCTATGCTGCTCGCTATACAATAAGCCCCTATCCGTTTTGTTTCTACGAAAACTTAATGATAGACGTGTTTTATAATCCGACTGAATCCAAGCCGGGACATTATCTAGCGTTAGTACTTTGAGTTTGTTTTCTTGATCAATTATTAAATAATCAATCCGAGTACTTAATTGCTTGCAATAAGCCGTGAGAAATTTGATATTTTAGAAAAATGTGCAAAAATGGCGCATTATTTTTTTAATATGGCATTACATAAACCAGCGGTTGCCAGGCAAGATACGCCCACATTTTTTAAGAAATGGATAGAGAACACGCTAAAAACAAAAACCATTTTTCGTACAATCCGGGGTCATAATCCAGAAAGGTATGGTCTGTAATGCGCAAATATCAAAAAGGACCGAGGTCTTTGGGATATAAAGATACATTTTGAGCTTCATCAAATTCGGATAAAAATTGTGACAAGCTAAAAATGGGATTTTTCGAACAATCAGGGGCCATAATTCTAGAAGTTACGTTCGGATATGCGCGATTATCAAAAGAAACCAAGATCTTTGTGATATAAACATAAATTTAAAGTTTCATCAAAATAGGATAAAAAATGTGGCCTCTACAGGGCCCACAACCTTGATATACCATATTTTTTTTACACTATTTGCGTACGAGGGGTGGCCATTTTGTCCGGCAGCTTTAGTCTGATTTTCACGAAATTCGTACAATCGGGAGCCATAATTCAGGAAGTTGCGATCCAATATGCGCCAATATCGTCAGGAACCAAGATCTTTGGGTTATAAACATGCATGTTAAGTTTCATCAAAATCGGGCGAAATTGTGACCTCAAGAGTGTCCACAAGCTAAAAACGTGATTTTGCGTACAATCAAGAGCCATAATCCATGAAGTTATGGTCCGATCCACCAATATCGAAAAGAATCGAGATCTTTGGGAGATAGACCTATAATTCAAGTATGTTTGAAGATGTGGGCGTATAAAAATCCCAACAATATTTCACTTCGTGACACGATATAAAAATCTCTGCGCCATTTCACATAGCGAACCCTGACATTATGCTCTACAAGAGTTGATCAAAGTTACATAATCTGACTCTGCATTTTCAGCTGTCTAATAAAGTTGTACGGAAAAAAATTTAAATATATATAGAGATGATATACTAGATACTAACGTTAATGTACAAAAAATGCGACTATGTAGGGTAAAGGTAGATAGTCTATTTAAAACCATCGGTATGCTGATGTAACGGTTTTGGTATCACCGTGCATAACATCCTTTACCTGAAACCATTGCTAGCATAATTCTCAATAATCGACTTGAACCGTTTGCTACGAATGCAGGTGTTGACTTTCAATAACATATCGTTAAAGAGAACGAATCAGATAGACATGATTTTATTTTCAAATTGAGAATAAAAAACCTCCGATCTGTGTAGGTACAAAGCCATAAAGAACGGAAATACGCTTTTTTACCTTGTAGCTTTATTTTTTTAAATAAAAATTATAATTTAGCTAAATAGATAATTTTACATGTAGGTGTTAGAAATTGAAATTTACCAGACTGCGCTTTTAATAAAAAAAAATCATATGTAATTCCTAAAACTTCTACCGACTCAAAGACAATATGACCTTCAAACATTTTTTCAGGAATATTAGACGCTCCTTACATATCTAACTATATTCAATTGACTGGTCCCGATCGTGCATTTTTCGAACAATATTCGATTTTTCATGGTTTAAGCCATTCTTCCCCAGCATAACCGAAGTCGAGGACTTTATCTTGCCTATAAACCGTCTATGTTTATATGTACGTAAAATGAGAATATCCCAGAATTCCAGTAAGAAAAGGGGGATCACGTGGCTAAGTGGGTAAGACGCTGGCTCGCTAGGCTGGAGGTCGGGTGTTCGATCCCTTCATTGGCCGAGAAAGTTCATCCAGATTTTCCGGCGTGGTTTCCCCTTGTCAGTGATACAGGACGGAGGGCCTGACAAGGACAGCTGTCTAGTCGTTCGGATGGGACAAAAAACCGAGGTCCCGTGTACACATTGGCGTGCACGTAAAAGATCCCTTGGCAGTTGGAATTCGATATAAGAGTAGGCCGTAGCGCCGCTGCCCGGGCAAAATTTCCCTCATAGCACACTGTATGGCGTATGCCCGTCTTCATTAGCCCAGGTTAGAAGCAGAACTGTAGGACGTTAAACCCCATTTCATTTCTCTTCATTTATAGTAAGAAAAACCTTATATCAGGTTTTCTTATGGAAAAAGAAAACCCTATCCTGGAAGAATAACCCTTTACGGGTTTAAGAAAAACTTTCAGAAGAATAACCCCAAATTCCTTGTATATTCAAAGCCGCACCCGACTTTCAGACCGCACGTTATTCCGGGCATAGAATATACCCCAGAAAACAAAGTGATATACCGTTATAAGTTTATAACGGTAGATAATCCCCCGGCTTGGATTCAATAGAGGCCCATCAAAATATTTCACCCAACACTTATAGGTGGCGCTGGCTTGTTTATATCGTTTGAAGAGGGTGCTGAATGTTTTTAATTCATCATATCTTTATAAATACTGAACGGAATTGGGCCATGTTTGGATTGATATTCGTTTTAGAGAATCGACTTTCACGATTTTCAAAACTTCTCAAATGACGGATCAGTGGCTTCCAATCGAATGGGCGGCATTTAAAGGAGAATTAGGGTTTATAAAGGGTCTTCCACTCCCTTTATTTTACCTACCCGTGTGAAACTATTATTTGGTAATATAAAATATATCATGTAGTGTAATGGAGTTAGTATGTCTAAGTGGGTGTTCTATAACTCTTAGATCAAACTAATTCGGCATTACCCTATCATGATTGAAGTCAAGTGTGTTTCTAGGCAGGGAAGCCTCATACACCAACCCTAAAAGTACGAAAATGTAATTGCTTGTAATATATATATATATATATATGCACCGAAATTGTCTTTGCTGCACGTGCAGGTGTACATGCCTATCCCTGGGTTACCATACGTTATTGGTACCTATAGTACAGAAAGACATGCACGCCAATGGGCTATCTGCCATATGATCGTTTGTACGTGATGTAA
Organism: Patella vulgata; assembly: GCF_932274485.2. Lineage (NCBI taxonomy): Eukaryota > Metazoa > Mollusca > Gastropoda > Patellidae > Patella > Patella vulgata. The sequence continues at coordinate 13,498,387 of NC_065883.2, forward strand.
ATATTTGAAACAGGTAGAATTTATTTAAATATTTTACCTTAACTTAGTGCTACAGATTATACATATCAGTGAAACAGTACACCCACATGTATAGGTATTCTAATTAGTATTGCCGACATCTGAATTCATTCCTTTAATCTCTAAATTAGGTATACTTTTAAAGGTACACGGTAAGTACGGACTTGTAAGAAGTGGGTAAACCGTTGATAGTTTTCAAAGTTTTGAAATAAACAAAGAGTGAGTACATTTTGAGAACACGTGCATTGATTAAAATTCAAACATAAATTCATTTACTAGTACATCATTAAGTTACTATTAAAGGGTTAATGGCTAGTGCAGCCAATTTTGTCCATTTCTGGTGATTTCAATGAGTAGGTTCACAAGGTGGTCTGGTACAAAGACAATAATAACACTACAGTTGTAGTTCTTATGTCTATGGTTCATTTAATTATTGTACTTGTTGGTGGCAAGGGGGTGGGGGTGGGGGCTGGTTGGCCGAATGGTTAGCTTGTGCCCGCTGTATAAGGTCTGTCATTCAGTCAACTGGCGTGGTTTCGCCAGTACAATTTTTTAGAGAATTGTTTATGATTATGGGCTTGGCATGTGAATAAATGTCTAAAAATAGTTTAGATAACATTTGTAGCCAAAATAAAGACCTGAAATATAAGTTATTTTTAAAAAGATAAATGGTAAGTACAGACTTTTAAGAAATAGGTAAAGTGCTGACTGAAACCTTCAATCGTTTTGAAAGTTGAAACGAAAAGGAAGTTGGGTTAAATGAACACATGCATTGGTTTAAATCTAAAATAACTTCATTCAATAGTCCACTAATTTTAACCGGAATTCTAATTAGCATTAATTACACCGGTATTCATTCATTTATTCTCTAAATTTAGTTAGTTTTAACGATAAACTCGACGTACGAACTTGTAGGAAGTGTTTAAACTGTTGATTCGCGTCCAATATTTTGTTGTTAACAAAGACAAAATTCAAGAGTAGAATGCGCTTGGTTGATTTTCATTTGAGCCAAACAGAAACGGTGCATCATGAAATATGAGAAATGGTATTGGGCCTTCTAGAAAGGGAAGACTTTGGCCTTTCAGCAGTTGTAGGAAACCGGGGAAGACACGAGGCTAAGCAGGTGACACAGATCCTGTGATTTACAGCGCATGCGTTAGACCGCTGAAGACTCTCATTTAATATCTCTCCATGGTAAATTTTCGAATCTTCGCCCACATGGGCATGTTTGGGTTAAACCGGAAGTCGCAGAACCGAGGTGCTAATACCGAATGCGGTTGAATAATACCTTGGACCTTTATTAGACAACCAATCACGTGTCTCGGTAATCAAAGCTTTATATAAGATTTTTTTAGGTTTTAAGTGCCGAAATAACCTAAGATGTCTAAAACACTTGGTGTATCTTTAACTCAAATGAAATGAAATGGTGTTTAACGTCCAACTGTTCTCCGGGTCCTCCGGTTTCCTCCTACGGCTAAAGACCCCTACGCGCAAGCGAATTATTGAAATAAAATTGAACCATGTGTTAGTCCCGAAATGACCTAGTTTGTGTCGACTGGACGTTAAACCCCATTTCTCTCTCTCTCTCTCTCGACAGGCTACTTTTATTTCGAATTCCATCTGTCGGGTTTTCCTCCCACCCGACTATAACTTGTCACATGCCAGGCCCTCTGTCCTATACCACGCCGGAAAACCCATATGCACTTTCTCGGCCAGTCTGATTAAAATACAGATCTATATTTCGTTTCGTTTTTTTTATACTTTAAATTACCTACACTACATCAAGATCTGGCAAGTTGTACTCGAAAGTCGTGTCAGGGGTCGTACGCACGGCTTTTGACCTATGACGTCAGACATTTGATTAACCAAACAGCGTTGATGTTTCTAGTGGTTTACCCACAGTTCCGTGCATGGCACGACAAGAAGCCGCCGTAACAGACCGTTTCATTGGCTTATCCCACACTTCAATCAAAACGCCGGTAATATAACAACTCTTCCAGGTCCTAGTGTAGTAAAGACAAGTAAAACGAAATTTTGAACTATAAAAAAAAGAAACGAAATAGGATCTGTGTTTTAATTAGATTGTTTCTCGGCCAACACGAGGTTCCAAAACGTGACCTCCAGGTTAGCGAGCCAACATCTGACTTCCTGTGCCAATGCGGCCTACTGTATCTTTAACATTAGTTTTCAACATGAATCACCTGTAGAGAACTATTATGGGTATTGTAAGTATTGTATCATTGTTTCACCTTTAGTATTTATACCACTTAAACCATTATACTGAATCAGCAATAAAAACATTAACACGTTCTTACATCATATCTATATATACCATCACCTTAATGGGCTCTTTATCCATATGTGTTCATCAATAGTGGATGCGGGGTTGGGTGGCCGAATGGTTTAACGCGTGCGTGTTAGATCACAGGGTCTATCATTGAGTCAAGTGATGTGGTTTCGTGTCCATGCTTGTACGTTACAAAGAGTGAGGTCGCCTGTCCAACCTCATGGATTTTCTCCGGGTCCCGGTTTCCTCCCACAGCTAAACACCCTTACGCGCAAGTGAACTATTGAAATAAAATTGAACTATATGTTAGTCCCGAAATGACCTAGTTTGTAGCGCCGGGGCGCCTGTCTCTCTCTCTCTATCACAGTTAAAGATCCCTACGCGCAAGCAAACTATTGAAATAAAATTGAACTATATGTTAGTCCCGAAATGACCTAGTTTGTGTCGAGGGGACTCCCCCCCCTCTCTCTCTCTCTCTCTCTCCCTATCGTGGATGCTGCAGTACGAGTGGACTCTCAACTAGCATTGCTTCGGCGTGGTCTGACAATAGAGATACTAACATAGTTTTTATTTTATTTTAATACTCCACTTACGCACAGGTGCCCTTAACTGCCATAGGACACCACAGAAATTACAAAAAGCCATTAGTTCAGACAGGTCACTTTGACTATCCCCAACTTCTTTTTTTTTCAAATTACTCGATTGTAAGTTCATAAAGTCAACCCGGACAACAATCCATAAATCTGTCACTACTGTCCGACTATGATCTGTGCATGAACTGACATTAATCCGTTAATTGTTTTATTCTGGTGTATATATACCCTTTCATTGTTTGATTCTCATGTACATATTCCCTTTCTTTGTTCTATTCTATTTATACTCCATTAATTTCTTATGTCATTCCAGACAAGACAAGAAAACATGTATATGTACACTTTAATGTTTGTCTCTATATACTTTTGTTGTACATCCTGGTTTATACTATCCCAATACTATTCGTCTGTTTAACTGTGAGCTTGACTATTATGTCCTCTATAATATGGGCATTAAAAATAATCGACGTTTGTGTATTTCGAACAAAACATATGTAGCACAGTCATGAATATAGCACAGAGAACAAACTGTACCTAATCTCAACAAAACATAACATAATCACCACATACACACAGCTCAATCACAATAAGACATAACATAATCAATATAATCTCAACAGAATATAACATAATCACCACATGCACACAGCTCAATCAAAATAAGACATAACATAATCAATATAATCTCAACAAAATATAACATAATCACCACATGCACACAGCTCAATCAAAATAAGACATAACATAATCAATATAATCTCAACAAAATATAACATAATCACCACATGCACACAGCTCAATCACAATAAGACATAACATAATCGACACAGCTCGATCACAATAATACATAACATAATCAATACAATCTCAACAAAACATAACATAATTAAACAATCCATGAATATATAGTGGTACATACATACAGCTCAATCTCAACAAAATACTGAATAACAAGTACATGGTTACAGTGCAGATAATCCCGACAAAACAATGATTGAAGCCCAATCTTAACCAAGCATAGTATAAAGAGTATATACATGAATACAGTACAAACAATCTCAACATAACATAGAACAACCAGCACATGGATACTTTACAAACAATCTCAACATAACATAGAACAACCAGTACATGGACACTTTACAGACAATCTCAACAAATATCAAATTGCGTGAATCAAAAACAAACTGAGAATAAAAAAAACACCCAACGGATTGTGACAAGTCACAAGATGTATCAGATGTTCGGGAAAAAGCCCCCACCCCCTGCCACCCCCACTACATTTTACACGACACCTACAATTATCAGATGAAAACTGGTTTGATTAAAGAAGTAAAAGGAGAATGTAATGGTTGTTTTCCGTATTTGTTCACCAGAAGCGAGAATACTTTGACTGACGCCATTACTAATTATAGTCAGATGGAATCAGTTTACATTTCGGTATTTTTTTTTTTTAAATTTTTTAAAATTTGACGAAACAGAAGTATAATTTCAGCTGTCAGGTTATAGGTTTAGTAAATTATAGTAGTGTGTACATGTTATAGAATGATCAAAGAAGATGATAGCATACTTTAATATTAATTAAATAATCATGGTTAGAAGGCAGATCGTAGAATTTCTTCTATCCACGGTTATCCATTCGATTGATTTCATATATGCGTTTGTTGTTTGAAATGTTTGAATATTGTGTCCTGTCCGTGGGTTTGTCTTGTGTAATTGTTTATGTGTGGTGCGGATCATCTGTATTTACTATAAGGTAGATCGTAGATTTTCATTTATTAAACGGTGTGTCAAATCGTATTCCAGCCTCTTAAAATGGCTCCCCAGTTATAATTTGGGTTTTAAAAGCGCTTTTCTTTACATTTTGTGAGATGAGCTTCTGATAAATTGTTTCAATGGCATTTAGTAATTGAAATGGAATAAACAGGTCACAATTCAATGGAATACAATTAATGCGTCCAGCGCCATACTCACCGTGCCACCGCGGCTCCGGATCGAAATAACACATCAGATCCCAAACCGTCTCCGACGACATGGTGGCTTAGTAACGGATGCGCTGGCTGGCTAAGCAAGAGGTCCAAGGTTCGATCCTGGTGCTGGTCGATAAGTTCCTCGGGATTTTCCGTCGTGGGTTCACCTTATCAGTGGTGCAGGACCTAGGGGTTGGCCAGGAACAGTGTCTACTCACTCGGATGGGACGAAAAACAGGGGCCCAGTGTACACATTGGTGAGCACGTGCAAGAACCCGCGATAGTTGGAATTTGAAATAAGTGGATGCCGTAGCGCCTGACGTATTCAGTGCCAGTCAAAGAAGCAAAGTCGTGAATTACCAAATCCCAAAATACACTGGCTTTTCATCTGTCAATATGAACAAGTTAAGATACATTATGGGAGATTCGATAACAAGTTGGCAGTTCTCACTATAATAGTTAAAAACTAGATAATGTAAAGGCAATTTGCTGAAAATTTCATTCAAATTGATCCACTATGAACCGAGAACTAAGCGATTGAAATTGCCGCCTAGCCTGGATCATCATTACTAAAGTCAGAACGATAAACAACATAGTCACGATCATCCATTTAATCGTTAAATCGTGAAGGAAAGTTATGCAGTAAATCGGCTCATAATCCACTAAAGATCACGGGCTAGCGATGCCATCTAGAGTTGATTATGGTCTGGATAGGTTAATTTAAAATGTCTAATTAATAATTTAGATAACCTTTCAGACCTAAAGAAAGACCTCCAATAGACATATTTAGCTCTTACATAATGTATGTTTAAATTCTAGAAAATTCTTGAAAATAATAATCTTTATATACACTTCCATTAAATCTGTAGTTAAAATAGGTCATGTTATAAATACCTAAAATACGAAACGTCATAAATCTGTGTTGAGTCTTGTTGAACGCGAAGAAACCACTATTTTTTAAATTTATAAATTGAATTGAGAACTTGTCTAGGCGTGGTTTTATGATTGATAAAACCAACATTAGACAATATTTGGATTCAAACTGGATAAGATAGTATAGATTAATAATGACAAAATAACAGTCTAATGTGATATTATAAATATATTTTGAAATGAAATAGGGTTTAATGGCCTATTTGTCTGAATAAACGGGCCTAACGAAGACGGACATACGCTATGCAGTGTGTTGTAAGGAAAATCCTGCCCGGACAGTCCCTACTCTTATTTCGCATTCCAGCAACCATGGGTTCTTTAACACGGAAGCTCTGTTTTCGTCCCAATCTAACGACTAGACACCGTTCTTTGCCATACCTATCGTCTTAAACCGCTCACAACGGAGAACCACACTTTCTACTATATGTAAGCCCCGTTAATGGCCATTGACTATTAAAACCTCTTTTAAGAAAAATTGTCCTTAGCGATTGCACCAACTCACCCCTTTTTGTTTGTAATTTGCACACCCCGTGGTCTGGGTAAACAAGCCCCTACAGCTCGTCAAAACATCAGTCGCGATCTACAAGTCTTATGAGACAGGTGCACGTCTCATCGACATCTTTGACCTATTTACCTGCCCCAATTAAATACTAATTTAAATATTGTATAACCCATTTGACCAAATTTAAAATAAACGGATTGGTTGGCAGCCCCACCTATTTCCTTATATAGTCATGGTGATTTAGACGTTTGTTTTGTCTATTCAAATGTCATACTTTGTGATTCACGTCTGGCAGGAAATACCGACATGGTGGTCGCTAATAATCGACATCTAATCAGTTTATTTATCAAATTAATTGACGTGTTCCTTGGCACAATATACATCCCGCGCCTGGTAGAATCTGGCGACTCCTATACTTCATTTCAACATGGTTGTGGTTTTGGTATACGTGTCATTTAATGTCATTGGTTGTTTTGAACTGTCGTGACGAACATCGGAAGCCAAAGATATTGAGCAGCAGAATACCAGGGAGCAAAAGACCACTAAGTGACAAGCCCAGGGAGCCACGGTCGCTCTGTGTGAAAAGTGCTGGTTCGATCCCGGCTGTGGCCAATAAAGTTTCTCGGGATTTACCAGCGTTGTTTCCCCGTGTCAATCTTTCGGATGGGACGGCAAATGGAGATCCCGTGTGCACGTCGGCGTGTACGTAAAAAAAACATGAAATTCAGTTGCTGTCAGGGTAAAATCTCCCAAAGATCACACCGTATGGCGTGTGCCCGTCTTCATTATCCCGGTTTTCAGCCTGGGTTCCCCTTATCAGGGATGCCGGACGGGTGATCTGCCGTGGAAAACCTAATCGACCTTCAGTTAGGACAAAAACAATGTATACCGATTATCCACATTTACGTTTAATCATGAAGAGCCATTAAATCGCAGATTGGATTCAAATCTGTTTAAAATCGTAGTCATCAGATGGCATCGAGAGTTGATTATGATCTTGTCATGTTAATAAATGTCTAATTAATAGTTTATATAGCATTTAAGGCCTAAAGAAAGACCTGCAATAGGCAGATTTAACTCAGACATAATGTATATTAAATAAGAAACTTGTCAAGATGAATTACAGATTTCTGTCATATGTTGCATACATTAATCATCGATATGGTGTCGGACCGCATGCAAGAAGAACGATTAACGCAGAAGGTTAGAAAGACCATTTCTAATTAAGGTGTAGGAGACTAAAACACAATGCTTGTATAAGAAACCTTCCGGTAATTTGCTCCAATAAGATGTCATCTTACTAAAAAATAAGTTTTGGACGGAATGGAAGTCAAGAAGATGTTTTCAGGTCTGTTTTAGAAGAGCATGGTCGCATGGTTGGAATATTTCACTGCAACTATTTTAAGCGATTATACATAAAAATTGGGGGAAATATGCGCTGGTGTTCTAATATCTTTCTAGGTTTTGTTTATAATTAAATATTTATAATGTTTTCAAGTTGTCATCGTAATCTCTCATTACTGTTGTAAAAGACGTGTTTTTGTAAGTCAAGGACTTTGTTTACGAGCGTTCGCAGTTCTTGTAATATGGCGAATCTTGACGTCAGGAATACCCCCTCGTTGTTTACTGACAGTTTATCAGGCTGTCAGTTGTTTGTTATCAGTATATAGTAGTAGATATAGTAGGTAAAAGGTAGACTTTAATATATAGTGCTAGGCCTTTAAACAGGTGATACAGTCGTTAACCTCATCATACAGACCAACTATTGTTTGATCGATGAGCTAACTAATTGAATTTAACATGGTAAAAACAATATGTGTTTAATACTAGGCTATTTTGCTGACGTAGTTTACTTTTTGAAACTAGGTTACAATTTACTGTACGTTTACTATGGAGCGGAATTCAGAACAAAAATATAACTCTTAACCACGTATTGTCTGTTTTAAAATGTTTACTTCAATGCACGTAACTTCGTACATGTACTTACATATCAGTGTTTAATACATTTTGCTGGTGTAATTTATTTTTTGAAACTAGGTTATAAAGATAGTATTTACTATATGTTTACTATGGAGTGGAATTCACGGCATAATTATAACTCTGAGCCAAGTAATGCTTGCGGTAATGCTTACTTCAACTCACTATTACTTCTTACTTACTTGCCCCTTAAACATGTAGCTAGAATTTGCATTTTGTTTTGTGAATATTTCGAAATTTTAGAAATGTAACAAGATTCGATGGCAACGACAAAATACGATTTTACAATAACCGGTTATACTCGAACAATGCTGGGATTTGAATCCCGGGTATGTGTGTTGGGGGGGGGGGGTCATTACCTTACGTCTAAATTACCATTGTCCATGGAGTGAAAACAATAAGTTGAACGGAAGACAGTGATGGTGTGATAACCGTAATGATACATTAATGGGGATTAGATAAAGACCCGGTAGTTCTCATCATAATAGTTAAAAACTAGATAATGTAAAGGGAATGTGCTGAAAATTTCAGTCAAATTGAACCACCCTGAACCGAGAATTTTGGGTTAGTCTCGATCATCATTACTAAACTAGGTGCGATAAAAAAAAAAACCATAGTCTCGATTATCTATTTCTTGATTTAATCATGACTGATAGTAGAGCAGCATTTTGGAACCTAATCCAGTAAATATCGCAGGCTAGCCATGACATCGAGAGTTGATTATGGTCTGGATAAATTAATTATTGTCTAATTAAATAATTCAGATAACATTTCAGGCCTAAAGAAAGAGTTGATTATGGTCTGGATAAGTTAATTATTGTCTAATTAAATAATTCAGATAACATTTCAGGCCTAAAGAAAGACAGATTTAGCTCTTGCATAATGTATGTTTAATGATAATTTTGTTAATATACACGTGAACCCGTTATATTGGATATATATTAGATTCATTTTCCTGTGAAGAGAAGCGTTATTTACAGCACAATAAACCAAACTATGCTCCATAAATCCAGTATTAATTACTTATATTGTAGCTCTGCTATAATTATTTATTCAATATCTGCAGTTTGACCTAGTGTGATTTTTTGATTTCACGATTTTATTATGCCCAATTTACCAGTGCATAGCAGAATATTGCAGAAAAACTAATTGTGTGACAAACGAAGGGCTGTCATGTTATTGTGCTTTTGGATAGATTTGATTGAACGGGGAGAATAGACACACTCCCTAAAAAGCGCAAGTATCAGAAGCTAATCCAGCAACATCTTCAATAGAAGGCTTGATCTCGCCTTAACTACGTACATCTTATCAAGCTTTTCACGTAATACCCCGCATATTTTAGCACTAATTTCGATTGGGTATAAGCCCAGCTTGTGATCCTATCAGATTCCTTCGTTAAAAATATCGTTACGATTATCAAGTCTCGCGCTTCTAGCTAAAATGTCTAGATATGACAATCGAGTTGCAAAGTTCAAGGTTAGATCAATGTCAAGGTTGCTGGAAATCATGGAGGCCGCCATATTTGTTTACAGTGTGTTATGTGCCACGACCTCTGATTGGACAATGCTAATTAGTCACGTGTCACGTGTAAACACAACGAGCGCAAAAGTTCGGGAATTGTTGAGTATTAAGCAACGGCTTGATGTTGTAAAACTCGCGGTCGTTGCTTCAGGAACATGGTCCAGCAATTGCCACAGAGGGATTTCTCGGGCCATTGCTTCAGGAATATGTGGTTATATGGACTTCAGTATTATTTTCATTGTACTGTTCATACTAAAAAAAAATAGGCCCCCTATTAAAATATCAAATCACCAAATTTGATAATTTTCTCTTTTGTTGAAACTAGGTCCGGCTTTAAGACGAATGTTTCAAATTGGGCCCCGAGTTCTGTATTCTACTCTAGTCCAATAAAGCTGCATTATCTAAGAACGAAAGTGCCTTTTTTAATTTAAGCAGTTATTTCTCGTTAATCTTATAAATCATTTTACTAAAACAGACCCTGGCTATGAACCCCGGAGCAGAACTAATTAGGGTTTAACGTCCTACGTACAGTTCTGCTCCTACTGGGTTAATTATGAAGACGGGGAAACGCCACCGACCGCCTATAAATGTATCTTGCAGCATACAGCATGGTCCGTCTTGATTAATAATATTGTTGGTGTAGAAAAATAGGACGTTAAAACCCCGTTTCATGTGACTTAATATAGAGTTGTGTGTGGGTTGGAATGAATACAGGTGCTGATGCCATTTTTCACAATGTTTAGTCTAGAATTTTATCATTAAAAAAATTTACCTGTATGAGTTCTTTTTATATTCGCATAAAATAATAAACAAATTACGTAGAAAAATATATAAGACGGCAACTTCAATTTCCAACAATTAATTCTAAACTGTAATTTTATCATCCCCGATAAGATCACTTTCTTAACAATTTCTTGTAGTAAACAAGAATAATGGAGGCAACAACGTTAAATCTATAATTACTTTTAAATGGTTGGATTGGAAGCATTTGTATACCCTTGTTACGTCTGCTAGATTTCGAGGGGGAGGGGGTGGATGGTCGAATGGTTAGCGTGTGCGCGCTGTATCATAAAGTCTGTCACTGAGTCAATGACAGACCTTATGATGCAAAGCGCGCGCGCTAATCATTCGCTGCCTCTCACTCCCCGTGACAATAAGCGGCAGTCAATATTGAAGATTCTGCTTATCCTTGCAGCTGAATTTTGTACACTTTTTTTCACAAATGAAAGATGTTTTCGGCAAATAAACACCTGCTAAGGGGCGATTGCATACTTTAATCTGCCTTAATTGGAAGATCACTGTTGACTTTGATTATAGTTGTGGTAGCCTACTTCCACAATAAAAAAACACGGATATTACGGATGGGTTTTGTTTGCCTATCTAATTAAAACGATATTTTTGATCGAATATATTTTAGACTAACTAACTTGAAAAAATAATTATTCTTCACAATAAACCTCAAATTATTGCTTTTTGCTGGCCATTTCTGGAACCTAAAAGTGAAAGTATAGACCAGCCTATCCGGGCATCTGTTTGTTGGTTGCCGGTTTTGTGGGTTGCAGATTTCAATTCATTTGATCTGTTATTTTATTTATATAATTATATTCCAAAAAAAGAACGCAGACAAAAATTCCAAACATCTCCTCAGACGTATAGTAACTTTTTTTACTTTTTTTTAAAAAAACCCCAGCACATTTGCATCACAGACACTTTTACGTGCAATAACGTATTTTATTACTATTCGTTAAACATTAAACTGGAATTTCAATTATTAAAATTCTTCACAAACGCATAAAATGAAAACATTCGAGAAGCATGTTGCAGGTCTGCTTTGCAGATAGAACTACATTTGTTTGTTACAATGAAATGTCTGTCCTTTCTTCAAAGAAAGAAAGAAAGAAAATATTTATATAAATGTTCCGTGTGTTGGGTCTGTAAGTTCAAGAAAGCTAAAGCTCTTACTCTTAGTAATGCAAATTGTTTTGGTAAATTTTCAAGAACGCGGTTCAGGGGGATGTTAACCTTCTGAATCGTAACTGAAACTGACGTCTGGTACTGTTTGACGTCACGTGCTGAAACGTGAATTTGTTACCAGGTTCCTCACGCGATAATTCCCGTACAATTTTACTATAAATCAAATTATATCAACGCGATTACGTTGTTTGAGTACTAAACAAGTAAATTAGTCCACTTAACTTTGTGTATATCTGAAAACTACCAGATTATTTATCACGTGATGACAAACAAGAAGCGTAACCAAAATACTAGTAGACCTAAGTAGGCTACTGGAACAGGAATTGCAGGGTATGAAAGTAGGCCTAATACATTGGTTAAAGTGACTGATGATCATTGAAAATTTTGGAAAAATGTCTAGTTGTTTACAGCTTAATGCACTCTAAAGAACCTGTTTCACAGCGGTAATGCGAAAGCCTTCTTTTAACTCTGTAGAAGATGTCTGAATTTTATGTTCACGTATATGATAGGTAACGTCACATCATACGGCCTCGATGGCACGTGTGTGATTTACATCAGACGTAGCGTGCAGAATTGCTGCCTTTTACCCAATTTACACCTTTGCGTACTATTTTATGTATCCATTTACGCAAAATAGGAAATATTTTTTAACCACATTTAATTGTTTTCTTAATAATATAAAATTGTTTTAGAATTTATTTTGCAGAAGCCAATATTGAGAGCCAATTAGGCCTAACCCTCCCCGACGTCATCCATGTCAGTGATTGCAGCGGCCAAGCGGATATTCACTGCTTATTGTATGTGGCGCTTGCTGGCATTGACCACTTCCCGTTTATATCGTCTGCAGATAAAACGGCCCACAGCCTCAAATATTTGTACTATATAAACTAACCTATTTGATAAGGTCAACTTCAAGTTTGATTAAACGTCTCGAGATGTAAACAGGGCTAGCGCTAAGCCCAAACCTAACCCTAACCCTGGATCTAACCCTAACGCTTACCCTAACCTACCATCTACCCAACAATCAGGTGCCCAATTTACATATAGCGACCTTGTCGAAAATTGAGTTGGCCTTAACAAATAGATCTATCCTTCTTTAGAGGTTTCCAATGTTGACAGTCCTTGAAATGTGGTTTAACGTCCTTCATTTCTGTACCAAAGGGGCTAATGAAGTCGGGCATACGCAACGCGGTATTCTATATGAGGGAAATTTTGCTCGAACAGCGGCGTCATGGCCAACTCTTGTTTAAAATTTCAACTATCAAGGTTGTTTTTTTTATGTGTACACCAACTTGTGCACGTGGCCTCGGGCTTTCGTCCCATCCGAACGACAAGACACTGCCCCTTCAGCTTTTATAACCTTTATAAATATACTAACATTTCACCAATATTGCAAAAGCAGTGTTCTCGTACGGGTGGTCTTACAAACTATTCTGACAAAATGCATGTAATTGTCATGCTTGATTTCCAGCCAAAATACTGTTTTAAACCGAACAGTCTGGTAACCTCCATAGCCAATGTCTTCAAAATAAAACTAATTGTTTCAAGTGTACATGTGGATCTTGTTATCTTCTACCCATGTCTGTTATAAAGATGGTGTATATACTCGATTGTGATAAAACATGTTTCCAAGAGACTTAATAATCCAATCTACAACCACTTGACTATAAAACACACTTGATTTCAGGGCGCAGGAAGAGGGGTTGGGGTGACCTAGTAGTCTAGAGTGTCGCGCTTCGAGCTCTAGCTGGCCGGACACGTCTGGCTTGCGGTCGGTCGTGGTTTCGATCCCTAGTGTCAGTGTAACTGACTTGGAGATCGGGGGGGGGGGCTTCTCAACCCCGTGGGTTTACTCCGGTTTCCTCCCAAAGGATAGACCCCTGCGCATGCGCTGAGCATAGTTAAATAAGACAAAGTGTCGGCGATATCACCCTCGGTGAAAGCGGACGTTAAACACTAATAGAATAAGAGAAGAAGAGTGTAAGAATGGAATGGGGTTTAACGCCTCATTAAAACCTAATTTGGGGATTTTAATACAATCACATATACATAATCCTTTATCCAGTAACATTCGGTTCTTTATGGGTTGGGGTTTATTGTCTTGGTAACATTTATCTGGAACGTTTTGGGGCAATCTGGAGGGGGGGGGTGGCTGAATGGTTAGCGTGCGTGCGCGCGCTGTATCATAAAGTCTGTCATTGAGTCGACTGGCGTGGTTTCGAATCCCCGGTTGTACGTGATAAGGAGTAGGATCCCCTGTCCAACCTCGTGGGTTTTCTCCGGGTCCTCCGGTTTCCTCCCACTGCTAAAGACCCCTATGTTAGTCCCGAAATGACCTAGTTTGTGTCGAGTGGACGTTAAACCCCATTTCTCTCTCTCTCTCTCTCTCTCTTGGGGCAATCTGTTACGTGCACGATTCTACCGAGAACCTAAGGCACGGCTTTTCCGCGCCCCTTTGGTCTTATTCTAGCGACAAAGATACTCTTCTTGTCAACTAACGACGTCCCTGACAACGAGTCTTAACTCTTTTCGGCAGCATATTTAGCTGGATATTTAAAGGAGCTAAATCGCTAATATTTTGGACCTACAAATTTACACAAATGGGTCGCAACGTATATAATAATGTAATATGAATGTAAATAAACTGATCTCCATTCAATCGTTTCCGTTTTTACTCTAATTTCAAAGCAGTTATGTTCGGCGAAATACGCCAGAAGTCTCAATCGAATGGCAATCTCTAGCCACTGGTTATTCCAGTCTACACCGATAGTATTTATTGTGCATGCTCTCCAGATAAGAATATGGGGGTCACCGTTTGACATGACTTGTGGAATATGTCTAACCTTGTTCTTCGGGTCGCTTGTTACAAATTGCGCTGAAACGCATTATGGTACACGATTCGTGTACCAATCGTAAAAAGTTAATTTTGTCTTAAATATTGGATATCAGAAGCCCATATCTAACTCAATATCATCCACAGTCTTCGACAATGCAAACACGACTTATTGGTCAATATAAATCAACATTGATGTTGTGATCTTACCGAGAGAATATGGGCTTCTGATATCCAATATTTAAGACAAACAGAAAATTTTAAATTGACACACGAATCGCGTGCCAGAATGCTTTCGAGTGCCATTTGTAATGAAGCGTATCCATGAACGAGGCTAAGCATATTCCACAGGGGAACCCTACCTGTGTAGACTGGATTAACCAGACGCCAAAGACTACCATTGAGTTTGGACTCTTCGCGTATTTCGCCGAACATAACTGATTAGAAATTATTAAAAACAGAAACTATATACATTCATATTACATTATTATATACGTTACGAACCATTTCGGTCCATTTTTCGGTGCCGAAGAATAGTGATTTAGCTGCTTTAAAGACCGATTTACTTTTGGTATTCTGGAAATCACAAGAACAGCGTTTTCCCCTTGCAATGTACACATTATCACAGACATAAAGAAAAATACATGTTAGTCTCAACATGACTCAATAAAGAGCCGTCAGGACGTTTATCCCGCCCCATTCAATTCTCCAATACACCAAGACCTTGACCTCACCCCAATTCCACCCCCTCCTACACCAAGAACTGAACGAAAATAAGAAACTGTTGATTGTAAGGTCGATTCCATAACCTCATTTCTCAACACATTTGGTGTTTATAACCCACTCAAACGACCCAATAATTTAAGATTATCAGTTAAACATAAACCGGTTCATGTTGAAAAACGTCATATATACCACCGGAAGTACAACCTTAATGGAGATTTTCAAACTACAAGTTTACATGTCGATGCCCTGTTAATAACCCCACGATATCATAAATGGCTTTACTTTTCTTTGTAGTATACATCATTCAGTTTATCATTTATATTTGTATATGCCATTGAATTGACGTCTGCTGTTGCTATTATGATTTATGACGTGTAATGGACGTGGTTATCATGTAGTCTAGATTTAAAATAGGAAAACTAGAAACCAACGCCTTGTTCTAGATATGTATTTAGACAAGAATTCTTACTCTATAAATACAATTATATAGTATTTCGTATATTTTGTTCATGAATAGACAATTTAGGAGAACTACACAATAAAACAAAGACAGAACAGACCGTACAGTCAGATACCCCATCTGAAAAGATGGGGAACAACGGAAAACTACACAGTTCAACACAGCGTAAGCGGAAACGCTATCAGGGCAAAATGCCCTTCAAGGAACACTATATGACGTATGCCAGTAAATTCATTAAACATACATTATGCAAGAGCTAAATCTGCCTATTGCAAATTAAATTATTAAATAGACATTAATTAAGTGATCCAGACCAACTCTTGGTGTCAACGCTAGCCTGTAATGTATACTGGATTAGGGTTCCTTTTGTTGCTCAACTTTCATTCATAATTTAATCATGAAATGGATAATCGAGACTATGTTTTTTATCGTACCGACTTTAGTAATTATGATCGGGGCTAGGCCGAAAATTTTACGCTGATATTTCGGTTCAGAGTGCAGCAATTTGACTGAAATTTTCAGCATATTCCCTTTACAGTATCTAGTTTTTAACTATTATAGTGGGAACTGCTAGCTCTTTATTTAATCTCCCATAATGTATCTTTACGCCCGTTTAGAGCAGAAAAATAATACTCCATTTCATTTATATCTCTTTAACTTATTCGGTCTCTAAACTTAACATACATCGAATTATTTTCTGACATTAGCAAGTATCGGTAATTGTAAGTTTGTCCTCTTTCCCTTTACGAGAATTCAGAGATTTTTGTAATTTGTGAAATAAAACGAGTCATTACATGGGTCAAGGTCATCTATTGGTTGTTTACTTTGAAATAGAGAGGGGAATTGGGGTTTAACGTCCACTCGACACAATTACTTTGAAAGAAAAATAAAATAAATCAAATAAAAATGATAACAAACAACAGAACCCGGATGTAATTAATGGTAGTTAGAAGTAATATAATACAATATTGATAGTCGTAAAAAATTTAATAGCTGATATAATTTCAAGAGGTCCAGGGGGCTCATGCTCTGGATTTTATGATGGGCTTACACCATACACTGTCATACAGTTTGATATGAGTAACATTTTGCTCCTACGGCGACTTTTCCGACTAGTCTTCATCGATTTCCAGCTGTTCAACTTGCCGATTAAAATACTAAAACTAGTATCTCGCATTAGATACTTAAAGATACTATCCACAAACTGTGTGATTTGGTGATAAATTTGGTCTAAAAACATATCCAAACAGCGGCGTCATGGCCAACTCTTGTTTAAAATTTCAACTATCAAGGTTGTTTTTTTTATGTGTACACCAACTTGTGCACGTGGCCTCGGGCTTTCGTCCCATCCGAACGACAAGACACTGCCCCTTCAGCTTTTATAACCTTTATAAATATACTAACATTTCACCAATATTGCAAAAGCAGTGTTCTCGTACGGGTGGTCTTACAAACTATTCTGACAAAATGCATGTAATTGTCATGCTTGATTTCCAGCCAAAATACTGTTTTAAACCGAACAGTCTGGTAACCTCCATAGCCAATGTCTTCAAAATAAAACTAATTGTTTCAAGTGTACATGTGGATCTTGTTATCTTCTACCCATGTCTGTTATAAAGATGGTGTATATACTCGATTGTGATAAAACATGTTTCCAAGAGACTTAATAATCCAATCTACAACCACTTGACTATAAAACACACTTGATTTCAGGGCGCAGGAAGAGGGGTTGGGGTGACCTAGTAGTCTAGAGTGTCGCGCTTCGAGCTCTAGCTGGCCGGACACGTCTGGCTTGCGGTCGGTCGTGGTTTCGATCCCTAGTGTCAGTGTAACTGACTTGGAGATCGGGGGGGGGGGGGGGCTTCTCAACCCCGTGGGTTTACTCCGGTTTCCTCCCAAAGGATAGACCCCTGCGCATGCGCTGAGCATAGTTAAATAAGACAAAGTGTCGGCGATATCACCCTCGGTGAAAGCGGACGTTAAACACTAATAGAATAAGAGAAGAAGAGTGTAAGAATGGAATGGGGTTTAACGCCTCATTAAAACCTAATTTGGGGATTTTAATACAATCACATATACATAATCCTTTATCCAGTAACATTCGGTTCTTTATGGGTTGGGGTTTATTGTCTTGGTAACATTTATCTGGAACGTTTTGGGGCAATCTGGAGGGGGGGGGGGGTGGCTGAATGGTTAGCGTGCGTGCGCGCGCTGTATCATAAAGTCTGTCATTGAGTCGACTGGCGTGGTTTCGAATCCCCGGTTGTACGTGATAAGGAGTAGGATCCCCTGTCCAACCTCGTGGGTTTTCTCCGGGTCCTCCGGTTTCCTCCCACTGCTAAAGACCCCTATGTTAGTCCCGAAATGACCTAGTTTGTGTCGAGTGGACGTTAAACCCCATTTCTCTCTCTCTCTCTTGGGGCAATCTGTTACGTGCACGATTCTACCGAGAACCTAAGGCACGGCTTTTCCGCGCCCCTTTGGTCTTATTCTAGCGACAAAGATACTCTTCTTGTCAACTAACGACGTCCCTGACAACGAGTCTTAACTCTTTTCGGCAGCATATTTAGCTGGATATTTAAAGGAGCTAAATCGCTAATATTTTGGACCTACAAATTTACACAAATGGGTCGCAACGTATATAATAATGTAATATGAATGTAAATAAACTGATCTCCATTCAATCGTTTCCGTTTTTACTCTAATTTCAAAGCAGTTATGTTCGGCGAAATACGCCAGAAGTCTCAATCGAATGGCAATCTCTAGCCACTGGTTATTCCAGTCTACACCGATAGTATTTATTGTGCATGCTCTCCAGATAAGAATATGGGGGTCACCGTTTGACATGACTTGTGGAATATGTCTAACCTTGTTCTTCGGGTCGCTTGTTACAAATTGCGCTGAAACGCATTATAATACAATATTGATAGTCGTAAAAAATTTAATAGCTGATATAATTTCAAGAGGTCCAGGGGGCTCATGCTCTGGATTTTATGATGGGCTTACACCATACACTGTCATACAGTTTGATATGAGTAACATTTTGCTCCTACGGCGACTTTTCCGACTAGTCTTCATCGATTTCCAGCTGTTCAACTTGCCGATTAAAATACTAAAACTAGTATCTCGCATTAGATACTTAAAGATACTATCCACAAACTGTGTGATTTGGTGATAAATTTGGTCTAAAAACATATCCAAAGTAATTTAAGTGTCAAACATTTGCTTTTAATCACTCTCAAAACTTTTAACTGGAAAAAAAACCCTATAATTACAAGAGGTCCAGGGGCTTGATGCTCTGGATTTTATGACGGGCTTACCCCATACACTGCCATACTTTCCGACTAATCTTCATCGAATTCCAACTGTTCAGATTGCCGAATAAAATACTAAAACTAGTATCTCGCATTGCATACTTAAAGATACCATCCCACGTACAAACTGTGTGATTTGGTGATATATTTGGACTAAAAACATATTCAACTATCAAACATTTACTGTTTAACTGGAAAAAACTACCTTATGCCGTAGAAATGTATTTTAAGTAGATTTGTTTGTCGTGTAACTTGATTGAGGGAGGGTCTATTTACTGATTGTATTTGTCGTTACTTGTTGTCCATTTACAATGAAGGGGATCACATGGCTAAGTGGGTAAGACGCTGGCTCGATAGCCTGGAGGTCGGGTGTTCGATCCCTGCATTGGCCGAGAAAGTTCATCCAGATTTTCCGGCGTGGTTCTCCTTTGTCAGTGATGCAGGACGAAGGGGCTGACAAGGAAAGCTATCTAGTCGTTCGGATGGGACGAAAAACCGAGGTCCCGTGTACACATTGGCGTGCACGTAAAAGATCCCTTGACAGTTGGAATTCGATATAAGAGTAGGCCGCAGTGCCGCTGTCCGGGCAAAATTTCCCTCATAGCACACTGTATGGCGTATGCCCGTCTTCATTAGCCCAGTTCGGAGCAAAACAGTAGGACGTTAAACCCCATTTCATTTCATTTCATTTCCATTTACAATGCATATCAAAGACTAAGTAAATTCTTATATTATCTTCCGCTAACTTCTTTTTCTGCCGATTAATCGCAGAGTCTGATGTACGTTTAAACCCTCACTGTTCCAACGCCGGCTAACCATTCGATCAAGAAATTTCAAGCGCTCCCTAAGTCAAACTGGCAGACAATAAGCCGTCGGGTTTCCAGTTGGTGATACCCTGACATTTTTGCCCACTGCTTGCCTCACGGGTATTTTTCAGGGAATCCGACATTTTTCACTAAGATTGGGCGTCTCTACTTTCCATATATACCAAATTTGCCAGACTGTTATTGGAAAAAAGTACCATATAAATACTTTCGTGGGAACGTATCTTTAATAAAACAAAAAAATGATTGTTTGTCAGTCTCATAATGAAACATATTATATTGAAACCATAATTACCCTGTAGTCTATAACACTAAATCTGTACAAAATTACGAGATTACCAGAAATTCAAATCATCGGCTGTTTGTGAATTGAAACTATAGGAACACCCCTGGAAGTCACACAAAAAAAGCCAGAATAAATGTTTTTTAAGTTTTAGTAATTTTACTATCAATTTTCGTTTGCGCCAGTACATTCATCATGATGTGTTTAATTACACAGTGGGTTTTACTTTAAAATAGTATATGTATATATATATTTTAGTTCTGAGATATATATGAATTATATGTATGACTTGTTGTACCTTTAAATCCAACCCTTAATTCAAAAGATGATCTAAGTCAACCGCAATCGCGACACCGGGGTCTTCCGGATGAGTCAGATATTAATGAACGCAGATGACCTTAAAGATACCAACAGCATTACCAAAGGGTTTATTATTACTAGAGTGGAGAAGGGGGGGGGGGGGTGATGACGAATACAAGGGGATTATCACAATCTCTATATTATCAGACATCGCCACGGTAGATCGTCTGGACGAGACAAATATTACTGGTGTTGATCTACTTCTTGTCTGTCATGTGGTCAAAAATTTAAATTCTATGAAGGGATCGTCATTTCCTCTTAACTCTCCATAAAATGACTAACGCAGGATGTTGTGGTTATTTTAATGAATATTTAATTGTTTTTAGAAAATTAGTTTTGATGTTTAGTTTTTAAATCGATCCTTTAAGACTCTAATTGCGTCTTTTAAAATCTGGTGAAATGTGTTTCAGATGTTTTACTGAAACTAATACTGAAAGCATCCACGGCAAAAAATAATCCGTTTTATATCGTAATCTTGAGTTATTGTGCAGCATGAATAAACACCATTAAAATTACCAATGTTTTTTGTGTATTTTATTCCGTGTGTTAATGTTCGTTGCGTATGTTTTTGGCATTCAGTGTTTCTATTCGTTTAATTCCGTGTGTGTTTTATGGCGGAAAATAATTATAATGGTACCGAAAAGCGATAGAAAACGAGAAACAGGGTTTAACGTCCACTCGACACAAACTATGCCATTTCGGGACTTACATATGGTATAATTTTATTTCAATAATGCCTTGCGCGTAGAGGTCTTTAGACGTGGAGGACATCCGAGGACGAAGAGAACCAACCAAGTCGGGGGAGGCAACCCTACAAATTGTCATGTACGTACAAGTCTGGTGTCGAAACCAATTGACATGTACACCTGCAGATTTCCCTAAGGTCACGAAATGTAAACAGGGTTAGGGCACGTGATTGTTGTCGAGGATTGTGGGTTAAAGGTAAGGTTTAGGGCTAGGTTTTGGGTTAGGGTTAGCGCTAGCCCTGTTTACAACTCTTGACCTATGATGAAATGTGCAGGTGTGCATGTGAAACAGATCTAACCCACCAAGCCCCAAGCCCTCGGCACCGAACAGCAGCTGATTGTTGGCTCAAAATGAATTATTACATCACCTGATTTCATTACTAGAAGGTTTTGTTTAGACTAGATTGAGGGATAGGTGGTTGAGTGGTGTAAACCCTAAGCTTCAGATCATAAGATCTACCATAGAAGCAAGTATCATGATTTCGATCTAACGATTTATATGGCGCAGCATCGTAGGTTTTCTCCGAATTCTCTGGCCCCCGTTTCACAAAGCATTCTCAGACTTAAGTTAAGAATTTACTCAAGTTTCAATCACTGTTTATGAGAATTATCTTATTGATGTAATTGATACATTAAAATAACAAGTTTTATAAAGGGCTTTTTTTGGTTAGAATAAGGTAAACAATTCTGAGTAAATCCTTAAATTAAGTCTGAGAATGTTTTGAGTAAATTCTTAACTTAAGTCTGAAAATGTTTTGAGTCAATTCATAAATTAAGTCAGAGAACGTTTGGAGTCAATTCATAACTTAAGTTTTTTTTTATGAAACCGGGGCTTGGTTTCCTGACACTGCTACCACGTGGATAACTGAAATATAGTATACCATATGTTAGTTCCGACATGGCCACTTTTTCTCTCATTTTGTGCACGAGGCTAGATATTCTTAGTCCATTTTGACAATTCTGTATGTCTTTCATTTAGGTGACGTGTGCCATTTTTTTTTGTAGGGATCATTTTATTGTCGTCAATTTGTAACGTCTGATGAAGTTGTGAATAAAGAGAGAGAGAAAATGGGGTTTAACGTCCACTCAACACAAACTAGGTCATTTCGGGACTAATACATGGTTCAATGTTATTTCAATAATTCCCTTGTGCGTAGGTTGGACAGGCGACCCTATTACTTGTCACGTACAACCGGGGAATCAAGTGGTGAATAAAAAGATAAAACAATGAACAAAAACACGGAAGTCACGTAATCATATAATTTACATGTTCCGGGTTCTATCAAAAAATTCTTCTGTTTAAAAGAAGCATTGCCACTTTCAACAAGAAATTAAATTTTTATAATGCCACATTCAGAATAGACCCAGATTCAACGAATTTACGACTATTGAAGCTCTCGCCTATACTCAGCGCCTTCACGCGCCCTTTCACCTCCTTGAAAAAACCTAACGAAGGTAATAATGCATTTGATATCTGAATAATGGGTTGTCAAACCTGTCTCTAAAAAGAGCTTCTTGGGGATAGTTACCTATCTCGTTCAGTTTGACTATTTAAATCAGATGAATAATAGACTCTCCCAGTACTGAGCAAAATAGACCCTCCCACTTTGTCTTCAGTAGCCCGGTTGGTGCCAAAATAATATGTTAAAGCTCATTTCATTTCACTTCATTTCTATAGTGGGTTTCAGAGAGAGAGAGAGAGAGAGAGAGAGAGGGGGGGGGGTAACGTCCAATCGACATGAACTAGGTCATTTCGAGATTAACATATGGTTTAATTTTATTTCAATAATTCCCTTGCACGTAGGGGTCTTTAACAGTAACGTACAACTCAATGACAGACCTTATTATACAGCGCGCACACGCTAACCCGATGGCAGACCTTATCGTACAACACGCACGCCCTACGACTGGAATTGACCATGTTGACGAGATATTAAACTTCGTTCCCTTTCTTTCCAAGATAATTCTTGGGTTATTTTCATTATAACATTGCAGGTCCCAAATGTGACATCAACTATTAATTAGACATTTATTAACATGACAAGTCTATAATCAACTCTCTAGATCATCGGATGGCCGAGATTCTTAATGGACTGAAACACGATCGTCATTTAATTATTTAATTTATAAATGGATAATCGAGACTTGGTTTATTGTCGTAACAGTGGTAGCAATTAAATTCGAGACTACGCTGTTAGTATCAAAACTTCGTTCAATATATTCCTTTTTCATTCGCCTGTCCAACCTCGTGGGTTTTCTCCGGGTCCTCCGGTTTCCTCCCACTGCTAAAGACCCCTACGCGCAAGCGAATTATTGAAATAAAATTAAACCATATGTTAGTCCCGAAATGACCTAGTTTGTGTCGAGTGGACGTTAAACCCCATTTTCTCTCTCTCTCCTTTTTCATATTCTTAATTACTCGTATCATAACGAGAACTGTCGTCTCTTTATCTAAATCTTACATAATTGCATCTTTATTGGAATCTGGTTTAATGTGATAAAGTCGTTTTGAAGTCTGTTTCATAATGTCTATCATTGAACGAGTTGTAAGTTAAAAAAGTCTAATGAAGAAGTTAATCAAGGCAGGAATGTGTTTTCTGGATTACGTCACAAGTTTTCATGGCCTGCAAAACAAATTAAACTCATTCCAGAAAACCATTTTTAAAACACGTGTTGATAAATCCAACAAATAATTCATTGAATAAAAAAAACCCAGTTAAGATAAATGATGATAGATTGATAATAAACAGTTTCATGTTGCACCTAATGTACACTCGGTAACCATCGGCGAATTGTAGATTAGTGTGAAACAAAAACAAAGGAATCTGTTTAATATCTCGTCAACACAAACCTGAAATGATATGAAATGGGGTTTATCGTCCTACTGTTTTGTTCCGACTGGGCTAATGAAGACCCACATACGCCATACAGTGTGCTATGAGGGAAATTTTGCCCGGCCTATTCTTATATCGAATTCCAACTGTCAAGGGATCTTTTACGTGTACGCCAATGTGTACACGGGATCTCGGTTTTTCGTCCCATCCGAACGACTAGTCAACACAAAGAATAATACTGTTATTTTGAGGCTAACATATCATTTATATGCGTCTTCGGGTGCTGGCTCAATAATTAGGAGGTCCCTGGTTCAATCCCGGTGTTGAGCGAGGAAGCTCCGTGGTATGGATTGGAGGGATGGAGGGATTGGCAATGAAGACTGTCTAGTCGTTCGGCGTGAAGGTAAAAAGACAAACATGAAAGAAGTCGAAGAAGAATAGGCGAAAGGGCCGTTGTCTGCGCAACCCCCTCCCCCGCTCCGTCCCCTCCCTCCCTGCCCCATAACACGCTGCCTGCCCTCTCTTTTCCATTCTTTATTAATCAGTAAAAATAGAACGATACATTGCTGATAGAACTATTAATCGTTTTATTTCATCCCCACCGGTTGAGTTTAATTAACCAGTAAATATGTTGTTAAAATAAAAATTAACCTAAATAACAGAATCAGACATTCCATGGCATAGAGCTGAAATTACATAACACAGTTTCTTCAATAACAGTTAATGTGGGAAAGTTTAAAAAGCTGAGAAATGAAATGAAATGAAATGGAGTTTAACGTCCTACTGTTCTGCTCCTAACCTGGGCTAATGAAGACGGGCATACGCCATACAGTGTGCTATGAGGGAAATTTTGCCCGGACAGCGGCACTACGGCCTACTCTTATATCGAATTCCAACTGCTAAGGGATCTTTTACGTGCACGCCAATGTGTACACGGGACCTCGGTTTTTCGTCCCATCCGAACGACTAGACAGCTTTCCTTGTCAGCCCCTCCGTCCTGCATCACTGACAAGGGAGAACAACGCCGGAAAATCTGGTAAAAAGCTGAGAAGTTTTCTAATATAAAGTAAATGAAGTGGGGCCTATCACTCTCATCTATAGCAATAAGCTTTAACTTGTGTTTGTCATTTCTTTAGGTTCCGTTTTAGATAAAGTTCATACAGAACAACTGGGGCTGTTTCACGAAATTTTAACTAAGATAAAAATCCAAATTTTAGTAATTTGATTAGATAATATTAGATTGATTTTAGTGCTAAGCCTATCAAAATCGAAGTATCTACTAAAATTTGGATTTTATTTTTAGTTAAGATTTCGAGAAACGGGGCCCTGAGTTACAGATGAGACGCTGTGAGATGATATATTCTACAAGATTCTTCAACCTACCGGCTCAATAACTATTGATACGTATGTCAAATAAACAGAAAATATTATAAAAGAAACGGAAGGAATTGGGTTTAACGTCCTACTGTTCTGCTCCTAACCTGGGCTAATGAAGACGGGCATACGCCATACAATGTGCTATGAGGGAAATGTTGCCCGGGCAGCGGCGCTACGGCCTACTCTTATATCGAATTCCAGCTGCCAGGGGATCTTTTACGTGCACGCCAATATGTACACGGGATCTTGGTTTTCCGTCCCATCCGAACGACTAGACAGCTGTCCTTGTCAGTCCAAAGCCCTGGAATAATAATATATTAAAAAATAAGATTTCTCTGTTATCTCATAAAAGAATTGAGCTGGTTAAGTTTTGAAAATGCGGTCGTTCCCTTAACTACGCCAGCATTAATATAGATCTTGAAATCGTAATCCGGTATCATTTGATTTAAGATAAATAAACTCGTTTTATTCACACTGCAATAATGACAACCACTGTTTCGTACCCTACGATACCCGGATGTTACAAAATGACCTGAAGATTACCTTATCCCCGATAACACACTTAATCACCAATGACAGTTCCCGGATATATTCTTTTTTGGGGAGCCCATTCCTTAATCAAAAACAACCAAATAGTTTTTATATGCCCACATTTCAGTATGGTCGTATTGTGCCTTCAACATGTCCGTCGGTTCGTCAACAATTGGCTTGTGAACTCGACGAAAAAAACCCAGTTTTTAATGGACTATTTTTAAATTGGGCGTGAAGCATTGCATGGGGTCATGGGAAGACGGCCCCGATCGATATTCTCTATGCCGAAAACCTTGTGAACGCAAGAGGCTACAATTTTAAACGGGTTTTCTTCGAATTTGAACTAAAGCAGCGGGGTCATAAGAGAACCAGGGGCGGATCTCGGAATTTTGAAAAGGAGGGCGCCGCAAAATAAGGGCACTGCATCTGTAGCCATTCCAAGAGCTATTTGGCTGATATTTTCGTCTAAGTAAACGTTTGGAAATCGTTAAAAAGAGCCTTAAAATCAAGCAAAAAACCCAGTTGAACACGCGACTCGAAAATTGTCAAGGCGAGCGAGGCATTATGATGGGAAAAAAGACGAATTTATTCCCTAGCCACTTCACTATTTAAGCCTTGTAACTTGTACTGTCTGTGTCTACACATGAAACAATGCTACATCAAGTTGCACTAATGCGCGTCGGTGATGGGCATGAGTGTATAGTAGTATACGCCGCCGATTTCACAAGATGCTATCATTGATGTCTGTCTATAGTCACTCTATAGGATTAGGGCACCGTCAGCTAAACAACAAGAATTCGTTTAAAAGTGGAAGCATTAATTAGACCAGACTGGTGTGTTTGAGTGGATGGTTTGAGTCATTTGGGATCCCTGCAACGGTTTGGGAACGGACATATTTGGGTCTGAAAAAAGGCACTTTCAGCAGTAAAAAAGGGCACTGTCGAAAATTAGGGGGGGGGGGGGGGCGCCCTTCGCCCTTCCCCCCCCCCCTTGGATCCGCCTCTGAGAACGAACCCTATCGATATTCGGCTTTCCAGAATCTTTCATTACAGAGTTACGCACACTTTTCCTTCCGAAAATCTTGTGAACACGATAGTTTTTAATGGATTTGTTTCAAATCTGATGTGAAATGTAAAGTACATTCTGCAAAGGAAGCAAAGTCTTGGGGATATACAATTCTAAAGGAGCACTTGATCACCCCACTCACCGCCCCCTTCCCGATCTGCCCAGTGTCTTTACCATTAGCTCATGCCCTGTAGCTGTGGCACATTTGGATACGCTGTCATCCTTATAATCCTTAACCCTGCAATTTCATTTGTCAACAATCTTGACTTATCTAGCTATGGGAACGCTGGTGAATGGAAACCATTTTAAGGGCTTTGTGGAGCATTCGGACCAACCGGTAGTTAA
Source organism: Patella vulgata (assembly GCF_932274485.2). Classification (NCBI taxonomy): domain Eukaryota; kingdom Metazoa; phylum Mollusca; class Gastropoda; family Patellidae; genus Patella; species Patella vulgata. The sequence goes on from NC_065883.2 coordinate 13,525,860, forward strand.
CCATGCGCATTCGACGGTTTACTCACACAATGAATCTCTAAAAGTAATACGGAAATGAAATGAATTGAAATAGGGTTTAACGTCCTACTGATCAGCTCCGAATCGGGCTAATGAAGACGGACATACGTCATACAGTGTGCTATGAGGGAAATTTTGCCCGGACAGCGGCACTACGGCCTACTCTTATATAGAATTCCAACTGTCAATGGATCTTTTACGTGCACGCCAATGTGTACATGAGACCTAGGTTTTCGTCCCATCCGAACGACTACACATCTGTTCTTGTCATTCCCTCCGACCCGCACAACTGACAAGGGGAAACCACGCCGGAAAATGTGGATGAGCTTTCGCCAGCGCCGTACCCACTTAGCCACCGGGACCCCCAAAAAGTAAAACGATTTCTATCAATATGGCTACTGTTTCAGAACGGGACAACTTGGGTGACTGGACATGAACTTGGGTGACGATTTCGGGAAAATTCTCAGTGAAGACAAACGACATTTTGTACAGAGAATTGGGGGGGGGGGGGGCGCAGGCAGGCGTGTTTTGATTGAGTATTGAGATTTAATTCAAGTTGTTTGTATTTTTGCGTGATAAACTTTGAATACGGCTAGACTTTGAAAAATCTTGACCTTTGTTAATTATTTGTATCTGTTGTGCATTCATCAGATCTGATATTTAATCTGTAATGTAGATCTTCGTATAGTACGGTGTCTTTGTTAAACAGGCGACATCTTTATATCAAATAAATCGTCTACATACCGTAAAATATGATTTCATTTAAATGATATCTACTATAGTATTCTAGGGAGTTACCTATTTTATGAGAGAGAGAGAGAGAGAGAGAGAGATGTGTGTGTGTGTGGGGGGGGGGGGGGTGCTGGTGTGTGTGTGTGTGGGGGGGGGGGTATGTTAGCATCCATCGTCACCAGAGAGAGAGAGAGAGAGAAATGGGGTTTAACGTCCACTCGACACAAACTAGGTCATTTCGGGACTAACACATGGTTCAATTTTATTTCAATAATTCGCTTGCGCGTAGGGGTCTTTAGCAGTGGGAGGAAACCGGAGGACACAGAGAAAACCCACGAGGTTGGACAGGCGACCCTACTCCTTGTCACGCACAACCGGGGATTCGAAACCACGCCAGTAGACTCAATGACAGACTTTATGATACGGCACGCACGTGCTAACCATTCAGCCATCCAACCCCAATGAGAGAGAGAGAGAGAGAGAGAGAGAGAGAGAGAGAGATGTGTGTGTATGGGGGGGAGGGGTGTATGTTAGTATCCATCGACACAAATAAGGGACTGACATGGTTCAATTTTATTTCAGTAATTCGGTTGTGCGTAGAGGTCTTTAGCAGTTGGAGGAACTCTGGGGACCCGGAGAAAACCCACGAGGTTGGACATGCGACCCTACTCATTGTCACGTACAGATTAAGAGACAGGGTGAGGAGATGTGACGTCTACTCAAATCAACTTGGCCGTGTAAGGGGACTTAACTCATGATAAATCTTTATTTTGTTTTGGGGTTCTTTAGCAGTGTTAGTGTTTGGATACTCGACAAATTACAGACAGAAGGATCGAACTCATGACAAGCACATTGCCTTAGTCGAACTCCAGGGGCAATTCGACCACCATGTATACTCAAATATACTACATTCATTCATAAGGTAAGTTACTAGACCGTGAAGTATTTGTATAATATCAATAAAGATAACATATTACATGATCAAATACGATATGTATACTACGATTTTCACTCATTACACTTCGGCATTTCCGATACAAGTACATGTATGCAGATATTCCTTTCACCTGTACTCACGTGTGAATAAAAAAAAACTTAATGTAAAGTAGTTCAGTATAAGATAAGACGTTTAATTCAAATTACTACATGTATAACGACGCCTCTTTTACCTTGAAAACTAAATGCAATTAAGAGTGTCATAATTCGATACAAATCCTGCGTGTGTATATATCTGTTCACCTGTAAGGCCTACCACGGTGTTAAAAAATGCATTAATGATATATAGCTGACTTTATTAAAAATAATTAGATGAATTGACGCCTCTTTCATCCAGAAAGCTAATGCAAGAAAACGTGTCATAATTCTACTACTGCAAAAGCCAACAGCAGTCTGTTCTTGCACTTAATGACCTACGAACTGACAGCATTGCGGAACTAGACTTGATGTAATAATATTCAACTTTACCAATCTGCAGGCGATGTCTACCTACCTCGTTTTAAAATAATATAGGTATCGGACCAAATGTAGAATCCTGACTTTGTTTTAGAAATAAAAATCTCCAATACACTTAATAAACACACTGCACCTTGTCTACGTCATAGCTTCTACTGGTCCGCTTACTGGTCGCGTGAAGTTGGTCCATCCCCCACACCTCCCGCAAAGCCCAAACTCATAACGGTTCACATAGCACCTCCCCTGCCTGTCAACAATACGTCATACCATTTAATGGTTTATTGACAAAAAATAGGACAAAAGAAAGCGTAAAGGAATTGAAATATATATAAAATGAACTGGTTTCGAAACAGGTATAAATTGCGAGTTCTGGACATAGGAGGTCTTTATATGTGTTTGAAAGTGAGGGAAAAGGACGGGTTTTAGTGGAGGTCCGCGTTATACATACTCATATATATACTTATACTACTATATACTAGTATACAATATGAAGTCAGTGTTATCTCTGTGTATATTTTATATCATTCCAGTAACAAGTTTATTCACACAAGGTAAGCCAAATCTTATATTTATTTTATATATTTTTTCTGTTAGACTTACGGCCGTATATATATACACCTCATTTTTTCATATGTTGGTTCTCTCATTTTGAACGCTAATGTTAGTATAATAGACTATTCTACGGTTAGTATCTGTCATGTATTCATTTACTTAAGAACTTAATTAATACTGATTGAAGTTTAATATTTCACCAAGCTGACGCTTAAGAAATTAGGTTTAACAATTACAATAGTTTCAGAATCAAACAGTTTAACGAAGACAGTGTGCTACGAGAGAATATTTGCCCTGACGGAGGCAAAATGAAATGAACTGGGGTTTAGCGTTCTACTGCTCTGCTCCTACTGGGCTATAATGAAGGCGGACATACGTCATGCAGTGTGCTATGAGGGAAATTTTGCCCGGACAGTGGCAGTACGACCTAATCTTATATCGAATTCCAACTGTCAAGGGTTCTTTTACATACACACCAATCCGAACGACTATACGTTGTCCCTTGCCAGGCCCCCGTTCTACACCACTGACGGGGGGGGGGGGGCACACCGGGAAATCTGACGTAGTCGCTACGGTCTACTCTTTTTTCAGATCCCAACTATCAGGGGATCTTTAACGTCCTGCCAGTGGTATGCATGGGGCATCGGGTTTTTATCCCATCCGAACAACTAGATGCGTTTCCTTGACTGACCCAGTCCTTTTGTCCTGCACCTCTGACAAACGGAAACCAGACTGGAAAATCCCGAAGAACTTTATCGGCCAAAGCCGGGATCAAAGCCGGTTACTGCGCCATCGCCATTCACCCGTCTTCATTGGCCCAGTCGGAGCAGAACAATAGAACATTCAAAACCATTTTATTGTCACGGCGAAACTGCCTGGCCAAGGAGTGGTATCGAACCAGGGATCGACAGGTTTCACGCCGACACACCACGACTTCCGTGAAACTTAACAGTAGTGGGGGGTGGATAGCCGAATGGTTAGCACGTGCGTGCTGTATCATAAGGTCTGTCATTGAGTCAGCTGGCGTGATTTCGAATTCCCGTTTGTACGTGACAAGGAGTAGGGTCGCCTGTCAAACCTCGTGGGTTTTCTCCGGGTCCTCCGATTTCCTCCCACTGCTAAAGACCCCTACGCGCAAGCGAAATATACTGAAATATAATTGAACCACGTGTTAGTCCCGAAATGACCTAGTTTGTGTCGAAGGAACGTTAAAACCCACCTCTCTCTCTCTCTCTCTCTCTCTTTCTCTCTCTTTTAACAGTAGTGCAGACTGTGTAATATATAAAACACGTGTTGTATGAATTTTATTGTGTCTACCATGAGATTATGTGAGGACTGTTGTATATCATGATATTGTGGCTATGGAACTAGACTTAACGCTGTATAGTGAGTTTATTGTATTGTGGCTAGAAAACTAGACGTATAACCTAAGGTACCCATACAAAGTTTAACTTGAGAAAAGAGTGTTCTTTACAGGTTTCTTAAAATTATATTGAAAACGATATTTTAATCTCTGCGATACAAATTGTTAGCGATGCAAACTTCTCCGTGTACGTGCGAAATGCGAAGCATAGTCTGTCTTGTACATGACACCCGTCATTACATATCGCTATTCGCTATTTTGACTCAGAAGCCACGCCACTCCTTACTGCGTTAACCGCTTGAAAATCATATAAGCCTTCTCGATTGAAGAAGAGTGGATGGTAGTCGAGTGGCCAGGAAGTGCGGTAGTCGAAAGGTCAGGGACTGCGGTAGTCGAAAGGTAGTCGAAAGATCAGGGACTAGTCGAACAGTAAGGGACCGTGGTAGTCGAGTGGCCAGGAACCGTAGTAGTCGAGCGGCCAGAGCATTCGACTAGCATGTACCGTGTTCGAACCTTGGATTTTTCATGTCCCACGTGTTAAGGGTATCGTCGACTGGGCCGATAACTCGTTCCGATGATAAACCGCGGTCCACCGTTGTGCAAGTAATCCTTGACAAAACTCTCAGCCCAAGCATCCCATACGTGACCACAGATAAAATATGCATGATGCTGTAAATCTATTCAATCCCTTTCACATGTATATCATCTAACATCTCTTGAACCTTGTTTAAAAGTAGCAATATAAAGCACCACATATATTATTAACATCGTTAGTGTCTTGAAGAAGTGATATAAGGTGGTTTGAAATAAATGAAATGAAATGAAATGGGGTTTAACGTCCTACTGTTCTGCTCCAAACTGGGCTAATGACGACGGGCATACGCCATACAGTGGGCTATGAGGGAAATTTTGCCCGGACAGCGGCACTACGGCCCACTCTTATATCGAATTCCAACTGTCATTAGGTATCTTTTACGTGCACGCCAATGTGTACACGGGACCTCGGTTTTTTGACCAATGATGTCCTTGTCAGGCCCTCCGTCCTGCATCACTGACAAGTGGGAACAACGCCGGAAAATCTAGATAAACTTTCCCAGCCAATGCAGGCATCGAACACCCGACCTCCAAGCTAGCGAGCCAGCGTCTTACTCATTTAGCCACCGTGACCCCCGGTTCGAAATAAGCATTCGTCACTATACTTGGTAGAAGTGTAATTATTGGATAATGGAATTTAGCTAAATTTAAAATTTTTATTAGGATATTGTCGCCAAAGCGTGGGAAAAACCGAGCCAATGACGTTCTGACATGGAGGTCTTCTTAAGATATTACCATTTTATAGACCGTTTCCTTTAATCGGGGGCTCTGTGACCTTTGACTTTTCCTGTCTCTAATAAACGTGATGTCGATTTAATACGAGTTGATATAATTCACATATTGACCACATTCATTTGATTGACCAGTTTAAATGTTAGTTGGTACAGTGTATATATATACTAATACATTGGCAGCCATTGACCATAATTAGCTCTATATACTATACAGCAGTGTTCTATACTATATTGATAGACCACCCCGAGTGTTATAGTGGTAACAGATTGCCGTGATAACCCCCATAACTACCCCCTCACATGGCGAGGCTTCTCATCCTATAGTAAATTAACTCCCACCGTATAATATAGACAAAATCTTCTGGTAGCAGACGTGCAGATGTAGAGAGAGTTAAAGGTGTTGATATCCGATCTTGGTGATCACTTGAACAATAATACAAACCATGCTGATTTATTATTAAAACGATCTTTAACTTCCTCTATCTATCTAGCTACCTATGATTATAGTCTGGCTCAGCAGGTATAGCATACCTGTTTTATACCTGTTAATACTTTACATGATACCTGTGGCTCAGATAGATAAAGCTCTGGTCCAACCAAATTGACAGTTCTATCTACTAAAGTGCTTGAAACATGGATGTTGTGTGTCGATTGCCAAGCATATTGCTTTGCTTCTGTTTTACATTTTGGGTCTGGTTGGATCCATGCATAACGATACAATTTCTTAGATATTTGATATATTGAGCAGGTTGCTTCTCTGTCAGCCATACATAAAAGTCTTTAGATTTCCTCACGTGATACTAACACCAATCTGATTAAAATACAGATCTTTATTTCGTTTCGTTTTTTTATACATTCGATGGCCTCCACTAGTGTATTAAAACCAAGTAAAACGAAATTTTGAAGTATAAACAACGAAACGAAATTGCATCCGTGGTTTTAATCAGATTGTGCTAACGCCTTACTGGACGTAATCGTCGTTCACGTTCTCTTCTTTCTTCTTGTGGACAGATTGTTAGTGACCGGAGTCAGCCGTTTATGAAAGCAACTTGACAAAGATCACTCGAAACCACGGGCTAGGTTGTTCTAGACTGTTCAGCGTGCAATACCTTCTCCTTCTTTCAGCGCCATGGTTCTATAGGGTTAAGTCTAAAATCAAGGCCAACTACATCACGAGATGTAAACAAAGCTAACGCTAACCCTAACCCTAATTCTTTTACTTTATCGTTCTATAGCCTTAAATACTATTTTGGAAACTTGTCCCGGTGACGCGCGAGATTATGTTCCTGTCACGTGTATAAAGTGGGTGTCGTGCACGATATATGGTACTCTTACTTGTTTTAGCACACTTGGTACCATTCTTAATTTATTTGACAAATACCCAATCTACTACGTCAAGTTGCATAGTCTCCGCTGTATGGTAGGGGACCGGAAGTAGCGGTGGTAGAGATAATTTGGTTGTACTTTGTGTGGTATAGACCCTATTTATATAATTATGTATGTCACCTTGTATAGATCAGCTGATTACCAGCATATTAATTAATATCTACATGTACTTAGTACAATTAGTCCAAGTCACGTTCATACAAGACATACCATAATCATTGACATGGGAGTCAACAAACTGTGTCAACTATACTAATGTCGAACATCGATCAGAGGGGAAGGTTAACCCACCCTCCCAAAGACGATTCTTTATTACTTTACCATGATTCCCCCAATACCACTATTAATTACTGATATCAACTTCCTATAGTAAACCGTGGGTTGGTGCATCTTCACAGTGTCATATTTAATAATTACAAATTCTTTATCGTTGGAAGTTATATCTATTGATCCGACACTTTCTCGTGTAACATTTGTCTTAAATCTTTCAAAAAGAGATAAGTTTTTAACGTCCTACTTATCGGCACCGATTGGGTTAATGAAGATGGGCATGCGCCATACAGCGTGCTATGAGGGAAAATTTTTCCAGGACAGTGGCTCTACCCCCTACTCTTATTTCGAATTCCAATTGCTAAGGGAGCATTTACGTGCACTCGGTGTGTTATTGTGTACACGGGACCTCAGATTTTTGTCCCATCCGAACGACTAGACACTGTTCCTTGTCAGTCCCTGCATACTGCACCACTTTCATTTGGAAACCACGCCGGAAAATTCCGAAGAACTATTTGAGCCCACCAGGTTAGCGAGTTACTCACTGAGCCACCGTGGCTCCGTAGGGTATTTCAACATTCATATAAATGGTTAGTATAAAACGGATCACTGGCATCAAACACAGTCCTGGGGGCAATGATCTATAACAGGGGTGGGGAACCGGAAGTGCCGGATAAAATCCACGAGGTAAGGCAGGTGACCGTGCTTTGTCACGAACACGAGCGAACTACCGTCACTTACGGCGATGGACACAACGGAGACATGTTCGTGTCTAGAGTAGTGATTCGTGTTCTTGCATACAATATTCAATTAAATATGATTATTTACGTCCTGGAAAACAACTTTATCATCATGTTAACTTTTAATTTATTCCCACGGGCACGGCGATAGACTTTATATAAAAAAAACATGGGGGTATCATGTGGGGTTGGGGAAGGTTTTAACCCTCCGAAAAGTTCCATAGTCACGTTTTTGGACAAAATATCTCATTTTCGAGCTATATTTGTGAATATCGTTTATCGGGGATGGTGGCTACACTCGACTGCCCTGATGTTGAAATTTGGGGCGCAGTGGGCTGCTCTAACGCTAGGGTGTCATAGTCTTGACAAAAATGTGATATTCTGGAAAAATTCATTATAGACTCGGCCATATATTTTAATGTCCTCTCGAAATTAACTGTTCTCGTATGTCTATGTTGAAAACGAGTGGAAAACCTTGACGCTCCTTTACGTTAGAAATTAGATGAAGCCGTCAGATCGTCTGCCAAAATTAACTTTTAGTTTGTTTATTTTTACAGTTTACAATGTTCAACCAGATTTTAATAGTGTGGTAACCAAGGACGCTTATTACCAAGATGATACCATACAACCAAATGATCTCGTTCCTCGTTATAGAGGACTAACATCAGATGATCTCATGGAAAATGAATCTCAATCACAAAACTTCCTAGATGAAATGGTGAGTTCTTTGTGTAATTTTAGCTTTCCTCCATTCCCTAAAAATTTTGTTGGGTTTTGTTATTTGTTTGGGGCGATTTATCCCTCATGTGTAGCCTACATCTTCTGGATAAAATAATGGCGTTACCTAAATTGGATACCGGCCTTTCTGTCCTGAAAAGCTGCCCCAAATTTTCGTTATAGGTTTGCAGAATTAGCTACCTGAGAATCAGACTGCTCGATGTCAACTAAAGTCGTTTCCTAGAAAATGGGGTTCAAAGTTTCAGGTCTGAAATCAAAGGGAACTTTGTAGTATAACTATCATTGGTCTGACTTTACTCAAATAACATAACATTTAGTCTGACATAAGTTGTGCATTTCACAGAAAACGCAATAGTATGGCCATAGATAAAGCAATTACTTGAAGCGTCATTATGGAAGATTAGATAAAGAGCTGACAGTTCTCGCTATAATAGTTACAAAATAGATAATGTAAATGGAATATGCTGACAATTTCAGTCAAATTACGTCACTCTGAGTCGAGAAATCCTCATTTCAAAAACACTGTAGATTCGATTGTCATTGTTATCGTTGTTACGATAATAAACAAAGTCTCGATTATCCCGTTAAACCGCAGATCGGATTTAAATCTATTGAAAATCGGACCCATCAGATAGTATTCATGGTTGATTACGGTCTTTCCATGTTAATAAATGTCTAATTAATAGTTTATATAACATTTAAGGCCTAAAGTAAGACCTACAATAGCCAGATTAAGCTCTTGCATAATGCCTGTTTAAGAATTAGTGGCGGATTTCTTGGAAAGAGGATATGTTTCATGGCCTTAAATAGGAGGAGATAGAACAATCAGTTCATCATATTCTGAAATTTGGTTTGGAGATATATCTTGTTGCTGTCGGAGCTCAGGGGACTAGCCACTGAAACACGACTGACTCCCCAGACAAGTTTCTTAGGAAATATTTGCTTCCGATATTACCTTATGTGGAAGCGGACGACCTACATCCGGATTGATGTGGATAAGCCGTAAATGAACACGACAAAGGAAGGTATTGAAACGACTGGACATCTAAGACAAACAACTTGTAAACGATGCACGGTGTTTTATAAATTTATGACGTTTACTTTTTCTGCACTAAAACTATAAAACGTGAAACCGCAGACGTCTTTTATAACTTATTGACAGGGGTTTAATGTCCGCTGCCATACCGGGTGATATAGCCGACAATATTTATAACTCTCCTCCCACCACATTACGTAACTGAACTATCAACAACCTCCTGTTGTTTTCACATGTTTTCATAGACAATATGGCAGAACGTGTATTAAAATGTCGATACCGTCATCCATTCCAAAATGTCGATGCTATCGTAGATGCCAGATTAGCCTGTTCTGTTTTTTGCTTGCATGCAATCAGCACGTATTGGTTTATGATAAGACGAAGTTTAATGTTTACAACGATAACATCAGTAATAGTCCGAGATTTGGGCCACACAGATTAATTATCTGGTGCTAATTAAAGTTAGCCGGGTCCTCACATGGGGAAGGCTGGGGTGGATGGTCATATGCCCGGGGGCGACAAATCTGGCCCTTTGAATATTTATAGACTAGCCTCCTTGGAAGCTGAGATCACCGACCTCCCACGTCCCCTAAATCTGTGTAAACCAGTTCATATTTCAGAAAATAGAAAGGGTTGAAATATGATTTTTTCAAGATATATTATAGGGCGTTTTGATCAAATGGAGGGTTGAAGGACAAATCAACGTAACAATTTTACATATAAGTTGATTTAATACAGGGCCGTATGTAGGATTTTAAAAGTGGGGTGCAGCAGAGTAGTGGGGCGCAATAGCCCCCACGTATGTGATATAAGAAAGTTTCAATCAGGGCAAACGAACCCATTGGCGTGTGGGCGCCCTTAAAACCGATCGACTGATCAGTGCCTTAAGGGCATCACTGTGTGATCATAATCAAGTGTATTATTTTATAATTGAAAGATTGTCAAATAATTTTTGTTTTTTTGGATGGGGTGGGGGCGCAATTTCTCGGGGCGCCTTATTTATCTGGGGGTGCAATGTACCCCCTGCACCCCGCTAGATACGGCCCTGATTTAATAAATAGTTTTTAGATGATAAAAGTATATAAAAAAATGTATTTTAATGTTTCTGTAATCATAAATATTCAACTGGGCGCAGGCAACAAAGCAGTTATGGTATGCATGGGGGTGGGAGCGTCACTTAAACTTTTGCCCTGGGGCGCCACATAGGCTTGTAAGTACCCTGGTTATAACACTGCCCCACAACGGTCAGCATGTCATTATGTTTTTTCCAGATCTATTACTTAATCCCACTGAAACCCAAATTACGAATTTGAAATTAACGCCCGAATCACTTTACATATTAAAATTGAATGAAAGGCGATATGATAGGAACGCGTTGTTGTCTGGGAGGTGCCATTTTCGAAATAACTGGGAGGATAGTATCAATGATATTTTTTTGAAGATTAAAATTATCACAGTTTTCGTATTATTTAAATAAACGTTCGAAATTTGTACGAATAAGAACAATAGCTGAGTGGATTTGACGAATAAGAGATCGAAATCGGAAAATAAAGGTTATAGCAGGTGCCATAGAAAGTACTTAAATTCTACCAGTGCTTAGTAATATATTTTAGTCCGGGCAGTAGTAGGTTAAAAAGTATATAGTGCTGAGTTAGCAGTTTAGGTCACATATATAAGGCTACCGCGTGCATCTAATTAAATTTAGAGATATTTATAGGTGATGACGTAATGTAGGACGACCATGACTAGTAGTGTCTGCGGTATAATAGTTATAGTAGAAGTGTTTAGATCTTAATAAATGGTGTTTGCACAAATCTGTCATAATATCATCTAATCAGACACATGGCAAATATCAATCCGCTTATATTACACACTGGAACTCATTTACATCGTATTAATACGCTTAGACGTGAAATAAAGCGTCTGCAACGTTAAATAATCAAGGAGATAAGATGTCTATTTCCCGCCAATATCTCAAGGACAATCTTATCTTTATAACCAGTAAATAAACTTGTCTTTCATCATGTTTAACGTCTGCTACTAGAGAACGGTTTACAGTTCCTTGATGATACCAATCAACTAATTAAAGGCGAGGCCCTAAACTTTACAGGGTAGTCATTGGTAGGGCCTATCAATGGTGGAATGAAAAGTGTAAAGAAATGGCCTATTTACCGTGTATGGCAGTTCCAGCTAGAAATATTAAGCCGTTGTCAAATCGTGACCCGGATACAGTCTTCTAAGAATCTTTATGTACGCTAGTTTTATTCCCCACTAACGTGTGCTATATTTGGGATGCCTGCTTTAAGTTTCTTTGATGGTAGGCTACCACTCAAACACTGGGCCTACTCACAACAGACTTGAACACATTGTAACTGTTCTTGAGCTACCATTTACTCGTATTAACACGGTACCGTAAGCTCATTAGGACAGCCATTATCTAAGACTAACAAACAATCTACCTATCATTAATAAATCGTTAAAACAGGAATTAGAGAAATTGTCTTGACAGCGAGGTTGAATATGACGTCATTATCATGACAGACGTGGAATGTGATTAACCGCCCTCCTGAAGATTTTTGCTAATGAAAGGCGTTTCCGCGCCATATCTGTAGGGTTGGCCCGATATTGTTTTTCTTTGAACTTAATTCCAGGCGTACATTATTTAAATAAATAAGTCGGATAATATTAAACGTGTTATATAGAATTCCAGTAATTTGGTAAGACTTGAATAATTTAATTACCCAGAATTCAACATGTAATCAATTACAGGTGTTGATTTTAGCAATTGGTTTCATATTAAACTTGGGTGTTGGATTCTCTTCTATATAAAACTTACTTCTGCTATTTAGATTTATGAACATATTCATCAGGTTAGCTATATGATATCTTGTAAATGAATGCCGCAAAGCCACTTAAGAGTTGGCCCGCCCTGTCTCGTGGAACACGGATGTGTGGGATGACGTCATAGATATACATGAATCGATGACATGTTCGTTTTACATACGGATGCGAACAATCTCTAGTTTAAAGAAAATTCTGTTCTACAATGTGAAGTGTTGTAGAAATTACATCGCCAGAGCTGTGATACCTTCGCAAAGACATTCCACTGTACGAGGGGGGGGGGGGGGGGAGTGTTTTCGGGGGTGCTGTAAAATTAACGGACGATATATATCTATTGTTTTTATGGTCGACAATTTAGTTACGGGCCCGCACTGTACAAACAGGCCAGTGAAAATGATTTTAGTCTCGATTTAACGACCGAAAAACACATTTCATGCCTTGATTAAACATACATTATGCAAGGGCTAAAACTGCCTATTGCGGGTCTTTCGTTAGGCCTTTCTTTAGGCCTTAAATGTTATATAAACTATTAATTAAACATTCATTAACATAAGAAGACCATAATCAACTCTCAGTGCCATCTGATGGGTCCGATTTTCAACAGATTTGAATCCGATCTGCGGTTTAACGACCGTCTATTATTAACCGTAAAATCGATAATCGAGACTTGGTTTATTATCGTAACAACTGTAACAATGACAATCGAGGCTTCAGCGTTATTAAGATGAAGATTTCTCCACTCCGAGTGAAGTATTTTGACTGAAATTTTCAGCATATTCCCATTACATAATCTATTTTTTAACTGTTATAGCGAAAACTGTCAGATCTTTATCTAATCGTCCATAATGCCGCTTTAAGATTTTTAAAAAAAATGATGGCTTCAGTAAAGCTTGACGGTTTTATTAAGACTAAAATTGGCCCAAATGGTAAAGTATAAACTGGGAAAATAACTGTTTGGAAATATTTCTTTGGAAAAACTAAAACAAATATTATGTAAATATCCAACGAACAAGAGTATATATTTGAGTTGTATTATTTTCAGGAAGATGAAAATGACTCAGATATATTATCTGACCTATTTAATACAGATGGTAAGTTAAATAATACTTTGTCTACTCTTTTCAAGGGGGAGAGAGAGAGGGGGCGGGGGTAACGTCAACGCGACACAAACTAGGTCATTCTGTGCCTAAAATATGGTTCAATTTAATTTCAATATTTCACATACGCGTAGGGGTCTTTAGCAGTGGGAGGCAACCGAATGACCTGGAGAAAATCTACGAGGTTGGACAGGCAACCCTACTCCTTGTCACGTACAAGCCGGGGTTCGAAACCACACCACTTGACGCAATGAGAGACCCTATGATTTCACACACACACGTTAAACCACTAGATCACCCAACCCGTCTTCTCTTTTCAAAGATGGTTTATGGATCGCCCAGTTGCTTACAGGTGGTACTTGTAGGATTCTCCTAACCAGAACATGCTTTGAATTATTGAAATGATCTTATGCTTGTTCCGAAATAACCTATAGTTTGTGTGGAGTAAACTTCAATCACTGTTTCGTTCCTTACGTTTCTATTATATAAAGACCTTTCGTTCCTTGTATTTCTATTATATAAAGACCTTGAATAACTTATCACTATTTCATGGCTATAAAGACATTGATTAACAAGTCACCATTTCATACCCTGTATTTCTATCCTACAAAGACCTTGATTAACTTATCATTATTTCCTTCCCTGTATTTCTATTATATAAAAACCTTGATTAACTTATCACTATTTCGTTCCTTGTATTTCTATTATATAAAGACCTTGATTCACTATTTCGTTTCTTGTATTTCTATTATATAAAGACCTCGAATAACGTACTACTATTTCGTAACTATGAAGACATTGATTAACTAATCACCATTTCATAACTATAAAGACATTGATTAACTAATTGCCATTTCGTATCTATACTGACATTAATTTATTTATCACCATTTCGTACCTTGTAATTCTATTATACAAAGACCTTGATTAACTTTTTTCTCTGATGTATTTTTTCAGTTGAAACAGCAGTGCATCATTTACAGAAACGATCATATACCAATCGGATCGATGCTAAGATAGAAGTTCTGGTAGTTGTAGACAACTCCATATATAGACATTATATGAAGAAAAGTCGTAACAAGGAACGTGTGGCTCTTGCCAGAATAAGAAGATATTATGGAATGGTGTTTGCTATGGTAGGTTTTGATTATCATAAATTGTAAAAGTTTGGGATGAATCTGTATTGATTGTGTTTAATCTATCAGTTCGTACAGATAATAAACATGCTGACGTTTCACAGTGAGCGAATGAGTTCGAACGAAAAACCCAGAAATAATATGGCCACACTTTCCTCAGGAGTTTCCAGAATTATCGATGGATGTCTAGTTGTTCGGATAGTACAAAAACTATTATTCACCCGTGCATATGTTGATGTGCACGTAAAAGAACCACCAGACTAGACGGAAACGCCGCTGTTAACGAATTGCCCAACTTCATTATCCCGGTTAGAGCGTTTGGCATGAGAACTGTCACCACGTGTTCTAGAAAGGTAAACATGGCTTGTACTTGGATTTCAGAAGCGCGCACCTTCATAATTCTGAAAACATCGAGGCTTTGATCTTTTGTAAAAGTGTTGTTCTTGATGTAAATGATACTTGACATTGACAATGGTGACCTTACAATGTAATTGTTGTATCTGAGATTATTGACGTAAGAGAAATATTTAATATAGTTGTCGGCAGATGTTTTATATATAGACTTTCTCTCTTCATAAAGTGTTTCTCTAAAAAAAGAACATTCACATATTTTACTCACATATACCATCTCAAATTTATTTATATCTGCAGGTGGACCAAAGATTCCAAACTATTACAGATCATGAAATATCAATCACGGCTAAAATATCTGGAATCCATATAGCTAAGGTATGCTCGTTTTTTTTTAAAAGCCAACCGGAAATGTTCTTATAAAAACTAAAGGGAAGTATCAGCCTGGTCGAGAAAGGCTATCATCACTAAGGAAGTGATGTAATACACACCATGCAGCTGTAAACGTTCCACCTTGATGGGAAAACGAACGTCATTAATACAGGAATATGATGGGCCATTATGCATTCCTCGCATGTATTTCTTCTGACAATAAAAACATCCCTATTTGTTGATCATCTTTTATGGCCAATGCTATTGTGTCATTTTCTTGATTGTAGGCCTAACCATCAAAGGAAGCGATTTGGAATATTAGAAATTGTTCTGTGGTAAAAATTTTTAGCCTAGATTTTTACCTTGTAGACTAATGAACAAAGTGAGTTGGGGGAGAAGCACAACAGGGTACAAAGCGCATAATGCTCTATCTCGAACTAGTAGATGTTAGTGTTGTTAATCTTGATTGAAAATTGGTAAAAAGATATGGCCAATCTGATTAAAACACAGATCCTATTTCGTTTCGTTTTTTATCGTTCAAAATTTCGTTTTACTTAACTTTACAACACTAGGATCTGGTAGAGTTGCCATATAACCCGCGTTCTGGTTGATGTGATAGATTAACCAATGAAACGGTCTGTTGGCGTGCGATGCACGTAACTGTGGGTATCCTACTAGAAACACCAACGCTGATTGTTTAATCCAATGTCTGACGTCATAGGGTCAAAAGCTGCTCGTATGACCTCTGACGCTGCCTCCCACTACAACTGGTCAGATCTTCATATAGTAGAGGCCATTGAAAGTATAAAAATCTTAATCAGATTGAGATTTGACCTACTAAAAATGGGGATCCATGGTTGCAGAATAAAAAATGAATCATAAACTTGTTTCTGAAAACACCACCATTGTCAACGAACGCATGGGTGAAACTATATATGTATATATAGCATTTAACACTTCACATCCTAATCTGAATGTTTAAAATCTAATCTTGATTTATCATATTGAATGATTTAAAGCTGAACTAATAAACAACTACTCAACATCTTGAAGGTCACGTTCTGTAATATAGTTGAGAATTATCTGCCCTTGATCTTAGGGAATCTAGACCATCCAGCAGCAGACACTCGTCATTATTTTAAAATTAAGATAACTGTGTAAAACAGCTTCTTCTTAAAGACAGCCAGGGTGATTAGAGATATTATCAATCATTTATCTATTAACTAATTCAACCCTTGACCTACTGCTGTATGTAGGACTACAATTTGCTAATTTAGAAATTATAACCAGACGCTTATTTTAAGAACATTCCAATTTCCAACTAAAGTACGTGTAACACGAGGTCAAGAAGAATTTGAAAACCAAATCAAACAGCGAATTAACAGGGCAACGATTAACGCTGTGGGCAAAGACGTGATTTTGACTTCCGGTAGACAAAAGGGTCAAAAGTAGCAATGAGACAGCCAATTGTTTGGATTTTTTTAAACTAAAGACAGATGTCCGATTGGTTGTATTCTGCTATATCCAGATGTCTTGTATATGGGCGTTGGGTACTTTAAAACAGGACGGTCATAAACCCCACTCAGAAATATTTTCACATCTTAATTTCATCAATAGAATTCAGGTTTTACGGACGAAGATGATTACTATAAACAGAAATCGTCAGCACTTAAGTCGCGCAGAACTTTCAAAACCAGAGTATGATTCTTTAATAAGACAAGAGTACCATAAATACAAAATTATAAATTAGTAAAACAGCCCCTGAATAAAAATAATATTACAATAATATCAGGTGTTATAGAAAGAAATGTTATATCTGCCCGTCAACAAATAAATGTGTAAAACTCAAGTTTTTGATTGAATAAAACGACTTGGTTTCAATCCCAGATTCAGTGACAAGGAGTGGGATCTCTTACCTGTCTAACCTCCAGGATATTCTCCGGGTCCTCCGGTTTTCTCCTATTGCTAAAGACCCCTACGTGCAAGCGAATTATTGAAATAAAGATGTGCCCTATGTTAGTGCCGAAATGACCTAGTTCGTCTTGAATGTACACGTACGTTGAATCTCATTTCTTCCCGCCCTCGACCACCTCCAACAACCTAACCGTAGCTGACCGAAAGAAAGATAACATCTTTAGCTGTTTTTATATTACAACCTGCTCATTCTGTCTGTTTTCCCGCGCTTCGGCTGTCTAATATTATAATATTAAAATATGACCGTGTCTGGCTGTCTGTCTATGGTATATATAATAGTATAAGTTCAAAAGCCAAAAGGTCAGTAACCTATATTGGTATTTCCTATGATAATTTCAGTCTCGGCAAGATTCGGCCTGGTTAGAATATGTAGTAGAATGGGGTAAAAGTGGAACCATTGGACGAGTCGATGCCAACGTTGCTCTCAGAAGTTTCCAGAAATGGTTGAAAACCCAAGAAGATTTACCTAAATACGATCACGCCATCGTCTTTACCAGGTATTGAATATAATTGAAATTTAAAAAAACTTAAACAATAATCGATTACAATCGATGTTTTCGATTTTTAAATCATTGGGTATATTGATATATATATATATACCTACACCAGCCCACCTATTATTGATCCGGGGATAACACCGCAGTCTAAAATGCCCAAGGTTGAAACACGAAGCACCGTGATAACTCTCCAAACTCCTATCCCAGTCTCTAAAGGGGGTCTAGTTATTCAGATGGGACTAACAACTAAAGTCCTGGCAGCACATTACTAGTGGTCTAATAGATATACCGGAGAATTCCAAGAAGAATCTGAAGAAATACCGCAGCCCGATCAGTCAAAAAATCCTGGTACATCTTTTCAAATAGCCGTCTTTCATGAGCTCAGTTGGTGCAGAAAAGTAGGACATTAAAACCCATGTCATTAAAATTTCTTTTCAAATGGGTTTTTCCATCTGAGGCGGTCTACATGCTATATTTCCCAAATTCGGCCACACGATTTTTGTCCTGGTCAGCGGGTTGTACTTTTCATTTTTTTTTTTTTTAAATTTGTATCTTTTTCTCCAGATATCTGTTGATAAATCGTGGCAATGTAGAAGTGGGTGGTAAGTAATATAGTATTTCTATCTCTACTTTAAATCTTTAAGTCAAGTTCAGCCATTAATCTCTGCAAGTACCAACAGTTTCATCTTTTATTACTTAAGTACTGATGAAACACAATCTGTTACTAACATCATCGTCGTACGGCCAGGAAATAATCTTTGCTATTGAAGTTGTGTTAATTAAGATAACCGTCGCTAATTATTGCCAGTTAAAGCGGGATTTTGGATCCGGGCTTCAGACATGTCGGTCCCAAAGATCACAAGCCAGTAGCGTACCTTTGTGGCGGAGTTGTGTGAACGAGTAAGCATAATCTTCTTCAGGTACGACACTCGTTAATAGAGCGAATTGCTAACTAGTACTTCATGACTAGTAATTACTACGGATCTTAACTCACGAGGATGGGTATTATAGAAGGGGTTAAAAACGTATTCCTTACAGCGTAATTTTCTTGGAAAGAGTTCAAGAAAGTTAATAGAAAAAAGAACAAATTTCAATTAAAAGGTCCTCGCTTAGTACTGATTACGTCATTAGAAGATGGGGGGATTTGGGAGGGCTATAGAGTACAGTTGTGTAAGATATATATAATACGTAGATGTATAGGTAATTGAGGTAATTGCAATCAACGTTAATGGAAAATATGCGCGTAATGGCAGGTATATTTTGTAGGTTAATATATATGCACCGATGGGGCAGTCAACTCACTCACTAGTGTTCGGGAGTCGTGGGCGTTAATCTATTTCATAACAATTTTCAAAAGGTCCAAATTCCTGAGATACAAAAACCCATGGCGACAATTCCTTTGACCTTGGAAGTCAGAATTTTATAGCACGTGGTTCGGTGGTTATTCTTAACTGCATGGTTGGGATGGATGAATAAGGAGCGAAGTCACGATTAGTCAAAGAACACTTTATTAACCACTGGAATGCATTACTTTGTATATATCATCGCCCCTACTTCGTTTTCTAGCCATATCCACGGACATGAGCAGTCTCTTATATATAAAGTAAATATATTATTGATGGCCAACATTGGTCTTCCGTGTTACGGGCGTAGTTGAGTATCGAGCCCAACAACAATACACCGATTGGTGACTCGTTTATAGGCATCCAAACATCACTCATTGTCATGATAATCTGGTCAAGGATAGCAACATGTTCCTCAACTCGTCGTCGAATATTAACTCTAAAGTTAGTTCTCTTACCGATTGTATAAATATATGTTTTTTCATACGATCCAAACTAGTGGGTAACACTTTCCTTGTCAGTCCCACATGTGCTACCCTTAACAAGGATTCTTCCGACCCACTCTGTTATTCGAACCCGCGTGGGAGGGGGTGGGGTGGTGGTTAACGCGTATCACTATCAGATGGTCTGTCATTGAGTAAAGTGTCGTGGTATCGATTCTCCTCTTGTACGTGACAATGAGTAGGATCGCCTGTCCAACCTCGTGGGTTTCCTCCCACTGCTAAAGACCCCTATGCGGAAGCGAATTATTGAAATAAAAATTGAACCATATGTTAGTCCCGAAATGACCTAGTTTGTGTCATGTGTACGTTAAACCCCATTTCTCTCTACGTCTAACAAGAGGGAACAGGCACTAAAGTTTCTTTTTGGTCTAAGCAGGGAGTCGAACCCGGGGCATTTTAACCGAGGCTCCATTGCCCTTAGAGCTCGACTACAACGGTCGACTGATTGACGGGCATAAAAATAAAATGATTATTAAAGTTGGTGCTGTTTTGTTTTAGGTATGGCGTTTGTTGACTCGATTTGTAAGACAGACGAAGGCAGTAGTTCTTCCATTGTGGCTGACTTGGGAGACTTTCAGTGTGTCAAGGTCGCTACCCACGAATTGGGTCACAGGTAAGTGTTTTGTCTGTCTAGAGAATAAAAATATAAAAACAATGTCGGAGCAGACACGAAGTTAAAGTTTACAATATGAAACATGCTGAGCCGAGCCGATCTGATCACCAGCACGTGATGACCGTCTGACGTAAAAGGTCAAGGAATAAATATAGAATATAGAAAGAGAGAGGCAGAATTACTGACCGCCGTGTTGCGTCATCATCTGAAACTGGGAATATGAATGGGGGTGGTGGAATGTGAATGTTTCGTTCTCCTAATTCAAGAGAGAGAGAGAGAGAGAGAGAAAAAGAGAGAGAGAGAAATGGGGTTTAACGTCCACTCGACACAAACTAGGTCATTTCGGGACTAACATATGGTTCAATCTTATTTCCATAATTCGCTTGCGCGTAGGGGTATTTAGCAGTGGGAGGAAACCGGAGGACCCGGAGAAAACCCACAAGGTTGTACAGGCGACCCTAATCCTTGTCACGTACAACCGGGGAATCGAAACCACGCCAACCATGCTAACCATTCAGCCATCCAACCCCCCCCCCTCCAAATTCAAAGCGGGTCGTGGTGGCTCAGTGAGTAACACTTTGGTTCGCTAACCTGGAGGTCCCGTGTTAGATCCCGGCCTTGGCCAAGAAAGTTCATCGGGATTTCTCGGCGTGGTGCAGGTATAGCCATTCGGATGGGACGAAAAACCGAAGTCCTGTGTACACGTAAAAGAACCCTTGACCGTTGTGATTTGAGATAGGAGTAGGCCGTAGTGCCGTTGTCCGGGTAAAAGTTCCCTCATGGTAGACTGTATGTTCGGTGGAAAACAGTATATCATCATATCATTGTAAATATTGAACGGAATTGAGTCATTTTTGGAATGATGTTCCTTTAGGGGATCGGTTTCCGGGATAACAAAACTCCTCTAATGACGGATCAGTGTCTTCTGACGGATTGAGCGGTCTTTAAAGGAGAACGAGGGGTGATAAGGGGGCTTTCACTCCCTTCATTCTACCTACCCGTGTGAAACTATTATTTGGTTATATAAAATATACCGTGTAGTGTAATGGAGTTAGAATGTCTAAGTGGGTGTTCTATAACTCTCAGATCAAACTAGTTTGGCATTACCCTATCATGATTGAAGTCAAGTATGTTTCTTGGTATGCCAAACTTCGTCATGATAGCAACCTGTTGTCTGTAGTTTAGAATATGGGCACGGGAGTTAAGAGCGCACTCGAAATTAGAATATCCTAGGTTGGAATCTCGATGTAGGGTGGTTCATAATTTAGAATTGTCAGGAGGATTGGGGGCAGGGTCCCTTATGAAAACGACAGGGAAGGTATGTCTAGTCGTTTCGATTGATACAAAAACTTACAAATTATACTGTGTTGTTTCAAGTTTTACGGTAACTATATGAGTTGCGGTAATTGCGTAATCGGTCAAGTTTTGACGTTATATTTTCTACTTCTCACATTTGGTGGAACTTGCAAGCTTAAAACTTTTTTGTTTTTTGCATGTACAGAATTTGATGCCGTAAAGTGATTTGCTGGCTATTTTCATTTCGAAAACTTGTATTTTTACCGTACATTCGACAAGAACCGAACGCCGAGTTAGAAGGGAATTTTTGAGTGAAATGGAATGGGGTTTGACGCCCTACATTTCCCTAAATGAAGATGGGCTTTAGGAGATATTTTTCTCTGACAGCAGCGTTCTTGCCTATTCTTTATCGAATTCTAATTGTTAAGGGTTCTTTTACGTACACACCAACGTTTATTTTAAAGATTCTTTGGTAGGTGGGAAAAAACCACACTAAAACTTCTGCCTCCAAAATGACACGGACCACCTCTAGTAGATCTGGAAACACTCAATAAGTTTGATTTAAGTTGCTGAATCATACAGAAGGCGGTTTCATATCAAAACTTTATTATTGTTTTATAAGCACGATTTTCCGTCCCCGGTTTCCTATGGTCCATAGGGCGCGGCTTTAAGTATGTATACAATAACAACGATATCTGAAACCAATTGTATTTTACCTGTGTTTCCAGTGATAAACATTATAACACGTGTCTATCGTACGACAGACGAGGTTACTCTGACATCCAGACTGTTTATATTTAGATATTAGTAATTCTCGAATCCGTGAGCTTTTTCATGGAGCGCCGCCATATTGCCCCAGCTGGCCAGTCGCAATGTCACGATCTCTAACACTGTTTAATGCCGAAATCACGAACTAATTGTTGAAAACATGGAACATAGAATTGGCTCGGTTTCCCTAAACACATAAACAGTATTGGTTGTATCCATGGGAACTGTTGCTAACATGGCTTCCTAAGTTTATAGCCTACATATCTAGATTAATTTGATCAGACTTTATTTTGGTCGAGGCCTAGGGGCAAAGAGAAAGTGTTGTTTTAATAACAATACGATATCGAGGCCTATATATACATCATTTGATAAGAACATTGCCAAACACATGCTAATTTAAATGACCTTCGTCGGTGCGTCTGAGATGACGTCAGTATGTCGCGGACATCTTGTTGGTGTACGGTCAGGATGATTTTTGTTTGTTTAAACTTTCGTTTCCTTTCCCTTGGAAAATTAAACCCAAATTTGAACGTCGGTTGCTACGATGTCGTTAATTAATGACATTTCCACATGAAATAAAACGAAGGGTTGTGAAATCAGTGCGACAATTGATGTCGAGTGGTTCCAATTAAATCTGCTACAACAAAGACGCGGGAAAATTGGAATCACATTGCCGCCTGGCACTTGTTAGATCGGTTTACTAGATAGTCGGTATACGGTGTGAATTCAGTGTACTTTTAACACAATAAACATGGCCGTCTTCACCAAACCCTCTTCAAACGTCTACCATTACGACCTAACTATTCGGTCAAGTAGCTGCTGAGTGCAATTTCTGCAGACATCCTCCCTAAGGTTTTGAACTTTTGATAGCTTGACTGTCGAGATGCAGCCGAATCTGTCTTCAAAGATGTTTTTGTTTTAATAACTGCGACTAGAGGCAGTATCGCTGGTCCCTTCACCTTATCCAACTAGCAGATTTAAAACGGTTTTGAATTATCAGCAATTATTTTTGATATTCCCCATGATACATCCCATTCGAGACTGAACCCTGTTTTCTTTATATTGCTGTGTAATCTCTGATTTATGACGAACGTGGGTTCAAGAGGCCATCATAAGCACGTACATCGTAATATAATCTTTAAAAACTGATTTATTTCTAACGGTAAATTTTGTTCTCGCGATTGCCTAGTTCCTGGATTTTTTTTCTCCTCAGATAGTGATGGGTGGTTCAAGGTTTGTTACAAATGATATTGGCCTTTCATTTAAATCTTCATGCATGGCAAGCCTGGGCTTGGTTTTTAAGAAATATGCTATTTCGAGTTAACACAATTAGGAAGGGAAATGAACAAAAAGTCAGGCCATTTTGAGACTAATTGATATTTCTATCGTCAAATAGTGGGGTGGTGTGTTGAGTCGTGCCGTTCCAGCCCTTTCTTTCAAATTTTTTTCCGTACTATCCGACCAAGTAAAGACCAACAGAACCGAACCCCGCATTTCAAATAGTCTTTTTGTGAAAATGATTTTTGGTTGTTTTTCAGTCTGGGAGCCCAGCATGATGGAGAAGGTATAAGTTCTGATTGTCCACCAGACGGAAATTACGTCATGGCACCACAGAATACCAATGATAAGAATAAACTTAAAAACGCCTTTACCTTCTCACACTGTTCTGTGCGTCAGATGAAAGCATTGCTAAGGTAAGGGGGATGCCAACAAAGTTCCTGCAAAATAATAATTTACACGGAGTTCCATTGAAGATATATGAATCCTGGCTTTGTTGCTCTTAATTAATGTGTTTATCCCAAATATTCCCGCCAGGTCAGTCTGATTAAAACACAGATCCTATTTCGTTTCGTTTTTTTTATAGTTCAAAATTTCGTTTTAATTGTCTTTGTTGAGGCCATCGAAAGTATAATTAAACGAAACGAAATATAGATCTGTATTTTAATCAGATTGCCGCCAGGTGGACCATTAATTCTAGAGAATAAACAGTCATGTCTTTAAAGTTGAAAATAAGACGGTGTGAGGGCGGTCCTCCCCGCTCGGGACGTAACATTTTTGGAAGCAATTTTGTAACAGTAGAAGGATACTAGACGCCTAACCCAATTTTATTTTTCCACGAAAACACTGATTTGTGTTTAAAAGTTTAAATAAACTTAATTAGTACTGTTATATTGTCCATTTTTGGGTATGCACATGGCGGTACCACCCCGGACGCAACAAGCACTCACGGTCTGTAACATGGAACAGAGATTATTTTTATGTGGTCTATAATGTCTTACTAGAAGATTTATCAGCGACATGTAATAAATAAATCCGAGCATCCTCATCAAACCTTCAGGTATCTCAAGCGTTGTGTACGAACTACTTAATAATTAGGGTATAATGTAGCCTTACACCAACTTGTAGGTCATGTAGGAATTCCCGGTCAATTACATTCTATAGAACTGATAGGGTTAACGAGAGTATAATGAGGCATGGCACGATAATAAAGAGATGATTTATGGGTGATTTCAGGACAGATCTGGGTAAATGTGTTCAAGATAGACCTGTTGTACATTACCAATATAATCTAGAGAGGCGACCACCTGGTCAAATCTATTCTGCTTCTGTCCAGTGTAGACTTATATTTGGGAAGAAATCCGGGTTTTGTAACGTAAGTAGAGTTAGTATATGTTTTGTAGCAGGTTGTGCTGTTCTAGATCAACATCGTTATGTCAATCAACACACCACTGGCAAATCAGAGAGAGAGATGGGGTTTAATGTCCACTCGACACAAACTAGGTCATTTCGGGACTAACACATGGTTCAATTTTATTTCAATAATTTGCTTGCGCGTAGGGGTCTTTAGAAGTGGGAGGAAACCGGAGGACCCGGAGAAAACCGACGCGGTTGGACGAGCGACCCTACTCCTTGTCACGTACAACCGGGGAATCGAAACCACACTAGTTGACCCATTGACATACCTTATGATACAGCGCGCACGTGCTAACCATTCGGCCATCCAACTCCCCTCGACCAATCAGGATTATCAGCATGTTATGAGAGCCACGGAGACTCAGTAAAGACAATGTAAATGATCATAAGGTCCCTTGTTCGATCCCGGTGTTTGCCGAGAAACTTTCTAGGTATTTTACAGTCTGGTTTCCATTTGTTAGTGGTGCAGGATGGAGTTCTGACAAGGAAAAGGTGTCTAGTCGTTCGGGTCTGCCCATAAATTCGTTGGTGTGCACGTTAAAGAAGCCTTGACTGATTAGAATATCAATGAACAGTACGCTGAAACAGCACTTTCTAGGTCAAAATTCCCCTCATAGCACATTGCATGGATTATGCCCATCTTCATTAAACTCGTCGGTGAAGAATAAGAGTGTGTTAAAAGTTAGGGAAAAACACTGAAAATTTCCTAGGAACTTTCTTTGTCATCAGAACCAGCGACCTACCGACTGAGTCACCGTGCCCCCCCCCCCCTCCTCCCAGTGAATCGGATGAAGTGCAGAAAAACCAAAGCCCCCTGTTCACATCTAAATTCAAAGGAATTCGAGAGCCATTTTCTAAAATTTGTACAGCTACGAAAACCATCAAACCAACTTATCTAGTTTTATCAGAAGCTTTCATTCTGTTGTATGGGTTTTTATATTATTAATTGTTGAATTTATTGTTTCAGAAAGGTAAAATGAAATCGTATATGTGTGGTCAACTATGGTGTAAAGATCCTATCAATCCTAGAACATGCCGAACCCATTCCTATCTTACAGCTTTACCTGGTACTAAATGTGGCAGAAGCCGGGTACGTTCTTTAATATTAACGTCTTAATTAGCCCAGTCGAAGCAGTAGGGTGTTAAATCCTACTTCTTTAATATGAGGTTCTTTAATATTCAATTGTTTTCATTTGTGATCATCTGACGGTTAGTGTTTTCGAAGACCACACATTGACGTAACCCCGTTGCTCTGGTAAAAGCTCGGATTAATGAGTGGTGCAGAGGTACAAAGGCCACCGCCCCAATTTTGTGCCAAATAAAATTCTTACACGCTTTTTTTATAAATGCAACGCTAAATCCATACGCTTGGGCTTCAGTGGGCCCCCTCCGCTCCCCTGGCTCCTATTTCTGAAAAGATGACAGCCCCCCCCCCTCCCCTTTAAAAGAGAGAAAGAGAGAGAGATTGTCCATAATGTATTACAAAACAAAACCTATTTCGGAAAAGATGACAGTCTCCCCTCCCCTTTAAAAAGAGCGAGAGAGAAAGAGCGAGAAAGAGAGAGAGAGAGAGAGAGAGAGAGAGAGAGAGAGAGAGATTGTCCATAATGTGTTACAAAACAAACCCTCTGAAATTCTTTGATTATCAATGTTCTCACTCTGTTTTTCAGACATGTCATCTAGGCGAATGTGTACGACACCCTAACAGTGCTGTTTTATTTAAACCATCCATATCTAACTCCATATCGTTAAATAATTCACCGTATAAGACAAGAACTAATTTAAATAATAAAATACATAGATTATCACCCGCTAGAGGGCGTCTAGCTAGACCCAGATCACGAGCAAGGGCACGATCTCAAAGAAAAAAACCCGGTAAGTACAAATAACAGTAAACATACAGTAACTAGTGTCGTGTAGTGTAAGAGATACGCATTACACAGAACTCATAGAAGAAACGAACCAAATCTTGTTTCTTTTATAACGATGTATTTAAGAATTCATAAACCAGGTTTAAAAGAAATGAAATGGGAGTTTAACGTCCATCTTTCCTGCAGCAACCGGGTTGATGAGGACGAATATATGCCATGCCGTGTGCTATAAGAGAAATTCTGTCCGGACGATGTCGTTTCTGCTGAGGGGTCTTTTACGTGCACGCCACGATTTCTAGCCCCATCCGAACGACTAGACGTTGTTATTCGACAGGCCCTCCGTCCTGCATCACTGGATAGGAGAAGCCGCGCTGTACCCGTTTTTCGTTATTTGATAATATATTATTTTTTTTCTCTTTTCCAGAAAACTGTAAAGATAAAAACGAGACTTATTGTAGTGGTTTATTGAGTATAAATCCACGTGCCTGTCGCAGACGTCAACTAAATGAATACTGCTGTAATACGTGTTTCAGCCGACGGCGGTAAGGATGGTGAAAACATCCTGGATTAAAAAAAAACGATATCTTAAACTCTTAAAATTATCCAAAATCATTTTGAAAACAGTAACCGGATATCGTCGGTAAAGGTGATATAAACACCACACCGTTAGACCACCGTAAATATAGACAGAGCGGCCATTTTGAAATGCCGGGAAATCGTCAGATGGAAATGGCCGACATTAATGAAAGAAAAGTGGGTAGAAAGGTGTATTATGTTTGGTGGAGATGACCGAGTGGGAAATGTGCAATATCTTAGATATATTCCTATGATATTCATACCGTGTATACCTGATTAATTACTTTAAAGGTACAAAACCTATGACGTTTTTAAAACTTATGTGTCTCATTGATTACATTATATTGACTCATTTAAGGGTAACGGGCGATTTAACGGAAGCACCGAAAGTACATCTGGTTACTGACGTGTACTTTCGCCTTTAACATAAACTTTAAAAAGAGTAATCTCTCTAATTTGGTGGCATCTAAACACCTACACATCTTTGATGCAGTACGATGTCGTTCTACAAATATACGAACACTTCAGATTAAATTAACACTTTTTGTTCAACTTAAGTTTTCTTCAAAGAAACCACCACTGATTGCTGGCTTTCGATATGGTATTAGGAATTTACTGTATTTTAGACATACCATGAATTACAAAGTTGAATTACAATGATTTTTTATGACCCAGGTTGATGGTATTCAGAATTTACTGTATTTTAGACATAGCATGAATTACAAAGTTGATTAATTCTTAAGTTGAATTGTAATGGGGTTTTTATGACCCAGATTGATATGACGTAATAACATTATAAAAATATGGAGATATTTAAACATTCCAATTTGTATAAAGTGTAAAATAAACCAAGGTGTCCATATTGTGTCAGTATTATTTATTGTTGTATTATTTTAATCAAAAAATAAGTTGTCAATTTTTTTAAAATAGATTTAATTTTTTTACCATGTTGTATTTTTAGTACGTGTCATTATTTAAGCTATAGTATTGTGGGGTTTTTTTATAAATAGTTTTTATGTGTGTTTGTCATTATTATAGGAATTGGATGTTGTGTGGTTTAGCATCTCTCTCAACATAAAACTTTGTAAATTTTTTATTATTTCTGGGTGTGCAATGTGATGAGAAGACTATGTTTGGGGAGTGGCATTTCCACCTACCCCCTTCTGCTTAGTCACGGTTATTATCCCACCCCGAACGGATGTAAAGGGAGGGGTATAGAAACGAGCTCCGTCCTTCGTCTCAGATCTGTTTCTGCGGGGAGATCTCAAGAACTACTCATACCGACCAGGTATAGACGCTAAAGCGGCAATTACGAACGCCAGAACAATTTGTTGCCGTTAATCAACCTTTAAATCATACTAATCATTTAATATATTATCTATTTTATCTCTCTATCACGTCTCTTACTGTTAAACAAACGTTGCTTTGGTGGCCTACCGGTTTAAGAATAAAGAGTTTGCAATATTTATATCTAAGTAATGTGGCGGTTTGTAGTAGATTCAATTTTGTAGATGACCATAATATAGCATGTTTTAACTGGGAGAATTTGGGTTTTTAAAATTAACAACTATTGCTAAAGTTCTGTGTCGAGTGAAAGTGGGAGGGGGGGGGGGGGACCGAATGAGTCAAGTGGCGTGTTTTTGATTCCCCGCTTGCACGTGACAAAGTATATGATCCCTTGTCCAACCTCGCGGGTTTCCTCCCACTGCTAAAGACCCTTATGGGCAAGCGAATAATTGAAATAAAATTGAACCGTGTGCTAGTCCCGGAATGACCTAGTTTGTGTCGAGTGGACGTTAAACCCATTTTCTATGTCTTTCTGTGTCGAACGAGGATATAGTTATATATAGTTGATCTCAACTGTAGACGGGGCAATAAGTAAACTTATGTTAATTAAGATAATAAATAGAGTTATGTAGACTGTCGGATGATAATGTGGTTATATTGTATAAAATCAAGTGATATACGGGTTTTGTGTGAATAAAACTTAAATATACTGATATATATCAGAATCTTCACTTAATGTAAGTATAGTATAGGTGTAATTAGAGGAGAATCTATAGGTACATTAACTATTATATGAGGTTGTCGGTAATGTATGAGGAGTGTATTCTAGTCCAGATACTACATAAATATATCTTATATTAAAATCATTATCGTCTTCGCCACAAAAATATCCTTTATTTGTCACAATAGATGAAAATTTCGTGTCCCATTTTAAGCCGCTACTAATTATCTTAATAAAAACTCGGCGATCACGATCATACATAGGGTACATTATGCTGATTTCTATCTTCGAAGTTTTTAACTTTATACCTGAAACTAATGGATAAATTTTACATAAAATGTTGGTCATTTAGTTCATGACAATCGGGAGTACTCGTCAGTCTAGTCGATTTTCACCGTTAAAAGATTTGGGTTGATACTTCTTAAGCCCGATTCCTACTACAGGTATCAATCGAATGAAATATCACTGGGTACGGCAAAATATTTCTGGACCTAAACGACTGAAGGAAATATCAGTGAGATTAAAGTCGAATTGCATTCAATTGACAACAATGATGAATCGCACTTGATATGTAACAATACCTTGACATCGATGTTAAAACTAGTTTCTATTATCCTGTCAAAAATATAAATTTTAAGCATAATTTTAAAAAAGCACATTGCATGCTGTTTACATGTAGAGATTATTGTTTATTTTTTATTTGTATATAAAACAGTTTGTTTATTTATGTAAGATTGGTATCAATAATTTGTAAACGTTATTTTTAGTGGATTTTGTAATAAATTGTTTCTTTAAGAAGCCTATAAGATGTTATGTTACACGACATTCGTCGGCTTTACGTGTAAGACTACCTGACTAAGCCACGCTGGCTCACGAACCGGGGGCGTTGGGGTTACATCCTAATCTTGACCGAGATTTTCCGGTGTGGTTTTCCCGTGCCATTTGTGCAGAACCAAGCAAGTAACAGTGTCTAGACGTTCAGGTGGGAAGGGAATTGTACGTTCCATGTACACGTACAAGAACGCATGAAAGTAGGCGAAAACGCCGTTTACCGGGCAAAACTACCTGAAGAGTACACACAAATATTAGGTGCAGATACAGCCTCGGGTGATTTGAAACTATTTGTGCAAAGGGTTACTCCCTACAGCTTTGAAAAATAAGGGAAGTTTAACCCAAGGGATTTTAAGGGCAATAAGTATAATTATACATGTATAACCAATAACAGAAGTTCCTTAATTTGAAAATGTCTCTGAGTCCTTGCATCAACAGTAAGAGGGGTGGGGGGGATATGCTGGTCGGTGTTAGTCACACTCACACATATTGAATATCAGTATGGTAGATCTTTTTACAACTATTTAGGGGTCCTGGCTGCAGCCCAGTCAATACTCTCCTTAATCCGGAGACCAACCCCGATTAAACAATAGCATATTTTACTATACTGACCTTTTATCAGACATATTTGCACTCTTGTGGTATTAGATGTC
This sequence comes from Patella vulgata, assembly GCF_932274485.2. Taxonomy (NCBI): domain Eukaryota; kingdom Metazoa; phylum Mollusca; class Gastropoda; family Patellidae; genus Patella; species Patella vulgata. The sequence continues at coordinate 13,556,899 of NC_065883.2, forward strand.
TTGATAAAGCGAACACTCGGGACTCTTTATTTATCCAACAATGGGCCCAGAGAAAAAAAATGGGTTTAGTTAAAGTCCACTCAAGTAAAAACTTGGTTATTTCGGGACTAAATTTCATTTACTGGGATCAAGGTGTCTTTAGCAGTGGGAGGGAACACACAGGATAGTCCTATTCCTCGTCCAAATTCTTTTTTTCTTTAAGTCTACTGACTCATCAGCTATGAAATGAAATGGGGTTTAACGTCCTACTGTTCTGCTCTCATTGGGCTAATGAAGACGGCCTTATGCCATGCAGTGTGATGAAGGAAATTTTGTGGGATTGAACCCGCGACCTCCAGGCTAGCAGCCAGCTTCTTACTCACCTAGCCACCGTGGCTCCTGACACACAAACAATATATACATAGCAAGTAAATACAAATACACAGATAAAAGAAGTATGGTGGTGGGGTTTAAATAAATTGCCTTAAAGATACATTATGGGAGATTAGATAAAGAGCTGGTAGTTCTCACTATAATAGTTAAAAAATAGATAATGTAAAGGGAATTTGCTAAAAATTTCAGTCAAATTGATCCACCCTGAACTGATTGAATTTTGGGCCTAGCCTCGATCATCATTAAAGTCAGTACGATAAAAAACATAGTCTTGATTATCCATTTTTTGATTTAACCAGAAGCAGGAGACTGGGTTCTAATCCAGTAAATATCGCAGGCTAGCAATGCCATCGAGAGTTGATTATGGTCTGGATGTGTTAATTAGGGTCTAATTAATAATTTAGATACAATTTCAGGCCTAAAGAAAGACCTGTAATGGGTAGATTTAGCTCTTGTATAATGTATGTTGAAATTGATAACCTAAATAGGATACAAAGATATAAACATAACAGAAAACATCAGTATATACAAAATTCATAAAATCTTTCGATAATCTATTTTTCTTCCTGATCTAAAATGCCCCAATCTGACTAAAATACAGATCTATATTTGGTTTCGTTTTTTTTTAAACTTTCGATGGCCTCTACTGGTGTAGTAAAGACAAGTAAAACAAAATTTTGAACTATTAAAAACGAAACGAAATAGGATCTGTGTTTTAATCAGATTGAAAATGCCCTTAAAATAGGGAAAAGAAACTAGATTATTACCATAGTAATGGTCATGTAACAGTCAAATCAAAGGGAGATTAGATCCAAACCTCTTGATACAATGTCCTATCTTGTACCATACAAAACGACTAGAGAGAACTTTCTTTAGTAAAGCAGTACTTTTATACTTTCTGGGTTAATTAACAGAAGATATAGAGGATATTTGTCGTTTTAGAGTGAATAACATATTTTATTTCATCGAGAAGCAAGAAAACTTATATTTTCACGAATGTGTAGCATGAGTGAAAATATAAACGTTTTCTTGCTTAGAGATGAAATAAAATATGTTATTCACGACAAAACGACAAATGTTCTATTTATTTTATGATTTTACAATCATTTTAGGTAAAAACAACATGGACTACTTTAGCCAGTGGAATAACACTTTTATTTCACTGATAAATGAAATGAAATGAAATGGGGTTTAACGTCCTACTGTTCTGCTCCTAACCTGGGCTAATGAAGACAGGCATACGCCATACAGTGTGCTATGAGGGAAATTTTGCCCGGACAGCGGCACTCCGGCCTACTCTTATATCGAATTCCAACTGCCAAGGGAGAACCACGCCGGAAAATCTGGATGAACTTTCTCGGCCAATGCAGGGATCGAACACCCGGCCTCCAGGCTAGCGAGCTAGCGTCTTACCCACTTAGCCACGTGATCCCCATTTCACTGATAAAACGCTGTATTCCACTACTGATCATAAAATAAATACTTATATTTGAGTACAATTTTTATTTTCTAAATTAACAGAAGATAACATTATAATAAACATATTATCAATTATTCTCAATCATTTTAGTTTAGATTTAAATTTTAGCTGGCCTGGTGTTAAGTATAAACAAGAGATCTTATGGCAAATCTTTCATCCTTTAAAAGTGGGGTTTAGCATCCACTCAAACTAGGTCATTATGATTCAATTTTATTTCTATAATTCGTTTGTTCGTATTTTGGATATATTTAGAGACAACAGGAGGACACAGAGAAAACCCAGGAGGTTGGACAGGCGACCCAACAGGGGAATCAAAACCATGCCACTTCTCTGAATGACAGATCTTATGGTCTAGTGTGCACCCCTTCAACCATTCGGCCACCCAATCCCCCTCATCCTTTAAGAGTATGTGTGTATGGAATTGGGTTTTGAGAGAAAACTTTCTATGAGGTTAATTATGCAATGCGAGAATGTCACCTTGATAATGGTGTTTCGATCTTCCCTTCTTCGATTTCCAACTGTCAAGGGCTTTTTTATATTCAATCAAAAGTGTACATGGGTTGACCTAGGTTTTCCATCCCATCCAAATGACTAGGCAATCAATAAGCATTCATTGGCCTGTTAAGACTGGTGAAGTGTGTTTGAAGCAGGAGTCCTCTCGCAACACTGCGTCCATTAGCCAAGACATAAATCAGCCATTGCCGACGCAACACATTTCAGTAAATCAATTTCATCATCAGCTATTTTCGCCAGTAACAAACATATGAACAGTTTTATCTGAGTTGATCATAACCGAAGTCCTATTAGCACCAACTATTTCCGACAGTTTCTGGGCATCATATTTAGAATACAGAACGGTACAGCTTAATTCTATGTGATCTAAATTTCTCTTTGGGTCCTTTAACATATTACAGACTTCGCTGTAGTAATGGGGATAGTGTGGTAATTCGTAAAACACAATATGATGAATTCCTCGAATTTTATACCTGTAAAGATAATTAATATAAATAAACAGATAATTCCTCATCAAATAAATTCATTCATTAAAAAAATATTTCAAAGAGAATAACCTCTTTGATTTATGTTAAAGTGCTGAATTGTGATGATGTTATCTCATATTTAAAGATCTAAATCTGCCTATTGGAGTTTTTTTTTCTGGTTTCTAATGTTTTATAAATGGAGCCACGGAGGCTCAGTGAGTAAGACCTGGAGGTCCCTGTTTGATCCCTGCTTCGGCCGAGAAAGTTAATTTGAATTTTCCGGCGGGTTTCCCCTTGGCAGTGGTGCAGGACAGAAAGTCTGACAAGGGACAATGTATAGTTGTTCGCAGGGGACAAAAAAGCGAGGTCCTGTATACACATTTGCGTGCACGTAAAAGATCCCTTGGCAGTTGGAATTCGATATAAGAGTAGGCCATAGGGCCACTGTCCAGGCAAAATTTCCCTCATATCACACTGTATGGTGTATGCCTGTCTGAGCAGACCAGCAGGTCGTTAAACTCCATTTCATTTAATTTATGTAAATTATCATTGAGACATTCACTCTTAACTTTGCTCTGAATAAAGTAATTTAACAGAAATTTTCAATATATTCATTTTGCATTATCATCTTTAAACTATTATAGCAAGAATGACTAGCTCTTTATCTAAATCTTACATAATGCATCTTTAATTAAGCTGATCTCATCCTATATTTACTATTAAGAATAAAGGAAAGATAACTCATCAATAAATAAATTAATTCATTAAATATTTTTAGTTGTATTATCGTTATTATTATTATCACCATGACATAACTAGTTAATTGATCTAACTCTTGATGTTTCGTATGAGTGGGGGCAGGGGGCATCTAATGTTAATGTACTTTGATAGATCGATATCTTAAATATTCAAGTAATGCTGGAAATGAAGAAAAGTTTATCGAGAAATTCTACTACATGTATTAAGAAAAAAACACAACTTTATGGATTAACTACACTTCTTAGTTTATCAATATATCTGTAAGAGTATTGAAATGTAGCATAAAATAAATTTAGATCAATAGTAAGTCCATAAAGTTGTTTTTTTTTCTGTTAATGTTATACCTCTACTTCCAAATGTCATTTAAGGATATGAAATTCTAATTTGTAAAAACTTTATTAATAGTTTTTTTTAGACCAGGAAGTGATCGCTAATCTCTACTCGTCTTGTTCTTGTTCTGGTTCTTGGGGTGACACTCTTCAAAAAAAAACCTAAGGCATGCTTGTTCTTTGAAGAATTCTGCATCCATTTGGTGAATTAGATTTTTGAATTTCATCCAATAACATGGTCAGTTCCTGGTCCATAGAACGATTGCACTTGTTTTTTATATCTGAGTTTGATTTTGAGAGTACCGGTAAAACCAATATGAACTTTTTACTTTTCTTCATGTGTATTAGAAACACAAAATTACTTTAGCATCGACAGCAGCATTGCCATTCTTTTGACTAACATATCCGTTTCTGCCTCTCTATTTCAAATCAATAAAACCTATCAGCCATAAAAACCATACAATATCTACATCAAGACAGTATCAGTAATTGTTTATAAGTGTAATATACTTTACCGTCGATAAAAATGCAGTCTTTCTGTGTATAACATAAATGGAACTTTTCCCACAAAAAATAACCATCTATATTTTGATACCTTCTGATCTTTTACATACCTGAAATATACAAATTATATACATATTTAATATACAAAGGTAAACATGTTTTTAAAATAGAATTTATATAGATATTTAATAATAAGTTTTTAAAATAGAAATTATACAGATGTTTAATATGGTATACAAGTTTTTAAAATAGAATTTATATATATATATAGAGAGAGAAATGGGATTAATCGTCCACTTGACACAAACTAGGTCATTTCGGGACTAACATATTATTCAATTTCATTTCAATAATTCGCTTGTGCGTAGGGGTCTTTAGCAGTGGGAGGCAACCGGAGGACACAGAGAAAACCCACGAGGTTGGTCAGGCAACCTAACTATATGTCACGTACAACCGGATATTCGAAACCCTGCCAGTTGACTCAATGACAGACCTTATGATACAGTGCACACACGCTAACCAATCGGCCATCCAACCCCCCGGATATTATATAGATAGGGGAGAGAGAGAGATGGGGTTTAACGTCAACTTGACACAAACTATGACATTTCGGGACTTACATACAGTTCAATTTTATTTTAATAATTCGCTTGTGCGTAGGGATCTTTAGCAGTGGGAGGAAACTTCATGAGCCAGAGAAAACCCACGAGGTTGGACAGGTGCCTCTACTCCCGATCACATACAACCATTTTTGGATAGGACAAAAAAAACAAAAATGTTCTCATTGGCAGCAGGTCCGTACACACAGCTTTATGCACCAAAACCCGTACATTTATAAGTTTATTTTCAGGCAGGATATTCAAGAAAAATATAACTTTACTCACTCGTTCATTTGTACAAAATTCATCTCTTCTTTAGCAAAATAATTTCTGATTCTTACAAAATCAAAATATGATGGTATAAATACCATAGTATGATTCTTCATATGGTCCTGTATATCTGGTAATATCTAAAAATAATCATACTTTCTTATATTTCTCATTCCATACTTCTGTATTTAAGATTAGAAATCAAAGACCAAATTAAAGCTGACGATTGTGTTTGTTATGTTCCTAATAAAACCAAAGCCAGCAATTATTTTACGATGCCATAGTTCTAAAAGGTTTAAGTGCCACTTATGACCCAAAATAGCATTTTTTGCACAGGATCACTAATCACTTTGGGGGCTTCTCTATGCAAAATTTCAAAATTGTAAGGTCGTAACTTCCACAGAAAAATTGCTTTTAAAAATCTTGATATCCTAACTGGAATAGGGTTTTTCTCTCATATCAAAAACTAAATCCGACAATTTTTGAGACTGAACACCTTTCAGAACTATGACATTATAGTTAATTGGAAAGAGTAGAAACAAACAATAATATAATTTTGACACAGAAAGTTAACAAATCTCACAGATTTACTAAAAACATAGGCATTTTTCAAGCTTATTGAAAGATCTTGTAGTATTGATGGTGTCACTAAATGAGGCCCCTCTATAATTAAGGTTAGCAATAAAACAAAGGCTCCTAGACTTATTATAAAAGTTTTTTTTACACTGGTTGACACTATTTGTATAAAAACGTAAGCTGAAATTTCTCGAAATGTTTTTGTGGACACATTACGTTAAAAGTATTTTAAAATCAAGAATTAAGCTTTTCAAATCATTACAGTTGACTTTTAAATTTAAAGATAAATCAACCAACCTTTTTGACAAAGAAATGGAATCTGTCCTCACAAATTTCACTGAAGTTTTTACAACTAAAACGATGGAATGTCTGAAAATAAACAGAATACAAAATATATAATTAAATAAATTGAAATAAATGGTCATCAGGTTTTTTAAAGTGGTATTCTGCTGCAGACCTAAGCTGGTTCCTTATTTTACACAGGAATCTCCATGGCATTCATTTCAGCTGTATAGTCGTTTGGATAGGACGAAAAACCGAGGTCCCGTGTACACATTGGCTTGCATGTAAAAGATCCCTTGGGAGTTGGAATTCGATATAATAGTAGGCCGTAGCGCCACTGCCCAGGCAAAATTTCCCTCATAGCACACTGTATGGCGTATGCCCGTCTTCATTAGCCCAGGTTAAGAGCAGAACAGTAGGACGTTAAACCCCATTTCATTTCATTTCATTTCAAATTTTTCTCAGAAGGTCATTTTTGACATTTCTTTACAACTTGGATTATCAAGAAATTATTTCCAAAGAAAATGACAATACTTTTTAAGGTTAAATTCTTTGAAGTTCTAATTTTATGACATGTAAATTGATTGACAGGTATTCTCTAGAGCCAGTCAATTTCACTGCTAGTCAGTCAAGACAGAAAACAAAAGCCCAGAACCCTGTTTCACAAAACATTCTCAGGCTGAAGAATTTACCCAGAATTGTTTTTTTTAAACAATATTTTATTCAGAAATTGAAAGGGATTGAGGAACAGGCATAGCCTATATGACCTCCCCCCTACTCAAAATTGTTTGCCTTATTTTAACTAAAATACAGCCCTTCATAAAACATTTGTTGTTTTAATATATCAAATACATCCATAAGAAACCATGTGCAAAGTTTTGTGTTTCTGGATCAAAGATATTTCACATAAACAGTGATTGAAAGTTGAGTAAATTCTTAACTAAAGTTTGAGAATGCTTTGTGAAACCAGGGACTGATCCAAAAAGATCACCCTTTTCTTCCAGATCAGTGAACAATTCTTCAATTTCTAAAAAAACATTAATCAGAAATAATTGTAAAATATGGTATGTATAAAATGATATATTTACCTGTGGAAGTTGTGTAACAATCTGACAAATTGTACCACTACTCGGTTTTCTAACTATCTGTATTTTACCACGATAATCTTAGACTGGTTAAAGATATATTGGTTTATTATATTCATCTCTAATTATCATTGAACATATTGATACATCTTCTCTACAGAAAACAAACTTCTATAATAAAATGTGGTTTAACTGACATCTACCCACCTCACACAGGTAGAACACAATTGTTTCTCCTAATGGTATCTGAGGAGACATCCAAAATGACTACAATAAGCACACTTTACTTGTCAGCCCCACAGACCTCACCCCTGACAAGTGAAGGTTGGGTTTGAGAATTCCAGATGGTACTCTTCAGCACACACTGCGATTCAAACCCAGGGATATTCTAGTCCGAAGTCCAGCCCCCTGACCACTCAAATACCACAGCCCCCGGAACAAACCAAGTTTGCCTTTCATGAATTAAAACATGAATATTATATACATTTGTATATAAAGTTTTAAATAATTAATATATCAAACTAGATATAATATAATAAAAAGATACTGTGACAATGTTTATTAAACAGTGCTGTGATTTCAGGAGAAGATATTGAACTAAATATGGCTGTCTGTCGATAATATTTAGACCTGAAATAAACAAGTTCATGTATAACATTTAAATTCACCAGCAAGAAAGATCTAGTTCCACAAACATCACTTTTAAGGTATCTGTCAGCTAACAAAACCATTATGACACATAACATAACCATATATCCATAATATAACCATTCCACCCCATAACATAACTGTTGCCACCCAAAACATAATCGTTGCCACCCATAACATAACCATTCCAGTTCATAACACAACCATTCCGGCCCATAACATAACCATTGTCGTCCTTGATATAACCATTGTTGCCCATAACACAACTGCTGCCACAAATAGCACACCCATTCCACCCCATATCACAACCATTGTCAACCATAACAAAACCATTGCTATCCATTACATAATCGTTAAATTGCTCACCATCCTTCTAAAGTCCACATTCTAACCCGTGAAAAATCTACACCATGGCCTGTCTTAGGTTGTTGATGCATTTTGTTTATAATTTGCTGAAAAAAAAAAGAAATTATTACAATTTGTTTGAAACTGGTTTGGCCGAAACTACTGTTGTCTAGACCACCTCAAACTATTTACACTGACTTCCTAAAAAATAAGAATTATACCATTTAACTGTATAATAAATGTATATTTTCCTATATCATTCACAAAAACAGATTCTAAATTTATTAGTGCAAGAATTATATTTTAACATAATTGAAATATGACTGTTATATTGGAATATAGGTGTCATACTGGAATATAGTTGTCATTGGAATATAGGTGTCATACTGGAATATAGGTGTCATACTGGAATATAGTTGTCATATTGGAATATAGTTGTCATATTGGAATATAGTTGTCATATTGGAATATAGTTGTCATATTGGAATATAGTTGTCAAATTGGAATATAGTTGTCATATTGGAATATAGTTGTCATATTGGAGTATAACTGTATTATTTGAATATAGCTTTAATACTGGAGTATTTCATGAAGTTAACTTACTGTTAAATGATCCCAGTTCTGCATAAGAAAAACATCAGTTTGATCGAGTATCAATAATTCTATAGATGATAGAAAATCATGATCACCTTTCTCACTGTATAATATAACAACATATATATAATTACCAATAGGTAATGATAGGAAATGGTGGTTTAACATTCTACTTATATAATTACAAACTACTCTCATGACTTACAATGTCTGTGATCTGTCTTGTTGGTGTTTGGCCTACCTTTACCAGTTTTATTCTTCACTTCAAATCGAATAATTTACTAGTCTGCGATATCACTTTGGTGGAAGAGGACTTTAAATCAAGCTATTTCACACACAAATAATTTACTTATGTTTGGCAAATGAGGCAGGGGTGCCGGAACGTAAAATCAGTGAAGAGTTAAAGCTGGTGTATGAAAAAGGACAGTCAAGAAAAAAGTAAGGGCAGTGGGGCAATTGGCCCATGCTTTTGATGGCAGTGGTGCATTTACACCCATAGCCATGCCAACCCGGTGCTCCTGACACAAGGTGCGGCCGTATGGAATAGAATGTGGCTTAATGCCTCGTCAACACAATACTTTAGTCATTATTAGAATAACATCTGGTAATTTTCAATTAATAAGTCATCTGCACAATGCAGGGTGCATAATTTGGCCCAGACAGCATTTCCACCTACTCGTCTTGGAATTACAACTGGAATGTCTAAATTGGTGCACCTGAACTGAGTAAATGCAGATGGGGGGGGGGGGGGTCCTCACAGATTTGTAAAATGTCCAGAAGGATCCACTGGCAGAACTAGATAAGCAAGTACTGATCTATATTGATTGAACTGATAAAAATAAGATCTAAACAAATGTTAGAATTGTTCTTTAGAAATGAACATAACATACCCTTCAGCTCCTATAATAGTACGTAAACCCAATGGTGATGCTATAATTAAATCTGACAGGTAGAAATGTGAATACAGTTTAATCACAGATTTACAAACTTGAACACCAAATCTAAAATGATCATCAATATTACCAGCAAACAATGCATCAAAATCCTCTGAAATATAACATGAAGACATAGTCATATCACAATTCTGGGGTCCAACCCAGTTCTAAAATGTTTTAAATTTTTTATTTTGTTGTTCAAATCAAAACACAGGGAAGATACAGTTTTAAAGGAAGTACATAATTATTATTATTTTTTATTCAAAATCAAAACACATAAAGTTGTGGTTAACCATGCATCACATGACCAGTGAAAAACACTGAATGGGAGGTTGTTCGAATAAGGTGTCCAAAGGCCAAGCGATAATATGAAAGAAGAGCTTTGATAACACTTTCTTTCAGTCACCTGAATCTACAAGATACAGGATGTCAAATAAAATGCATACATGGTTATATACGCATTCAATTTGTTGATTAATTTCATGTTTAATTTAAAGATGGAACTGACCAGGTTTAACTTTCTTCGTATCCTCCTCATCTTCATCATGATATTCCTGTACAAATCGTTTTCTATTCATCATTTTAGCCTGTAATAATATTCATATATAACCTCCATCATTATTCAGTCATAGCAACAGAAATTTAATAAGTCAGACGTGAATATTTAAACAGGCAAATTTTCCCTCATAATACACTATATGGCACATGCCCATCTTCATCAGCCCAGTCGGAGCATTTTATTTCTGTTCAGTATTGGCAAAGATAGAATGAATTGAAAATTTAACATTTTTCATCGATGGTAGATAATATATGATTACTGCAGAAATTTTTTGATGGGTCTCTTCTTAATCCAATTGAATCCAAGCTGGGAGATTATTTACAGTTGATATGTTAGTTTTGCTTTCATAATCGAATTTTAGCATGGATTAAGCCATGGAAAATTAAATATTGTCTCAAAAATGCACATGACAATCAGCTACTTTAAGAGGAATTATTCAAAAGCTAAATTTGCCCACTGCAGATCTTTCTTTGCAGATATCCTCTCACAATCTCACACAACAACTTTTGGTCTTCGAAGGATTTATTAGTGAGCAGAAATTGGAAAATGTATCTGTTATCACTCGTCATTTCAGTCAGTTATACAGAGGGATAACTTGTAATTTCCTTTTGCGTTCATCACTTCCAATTGTTGAAACCTTTATTACACATCTAGTTTATTAACCAGTTCTATCACATATGTGATAATGACTGACAATATTGTCCTTTAAGTAGAGTAGAACAGTTCAGCCATTTAATGATTTAATTCAAAAATGGAGAAGCGAGGCTAAGACTCGGATGACCAGTATGGTGGTTACGATTAATGCACAAATCTTGTCAAAACTACAACCATTGATAACTTCTCTCAAAATAAAGTAATTTGAATGATATTTTCTATATATTCATTTTGCATTATCTATTTTTTAAATACTATAGCGACAATGGCCATCTCTTTATCTAAGTCGTATATAATGCCCTTTAAGATAAGTGTTTGAAATTGAAAGATGGAAAGAGATTAGTTAAGCCATTGGTAAATGAAGTATCTGTCATGCTAATAATATATTCAAGAGTTTGAGGGAATAAAAGAATGTAAGATATAATTTTCAGATTTTCCCTGTAACACCGGACATTGTCATTCCCCAAACAGATGTAAACAAAAATACTGACTTACAAAGTTTCAACTTTAACCTTACCTTTTTTCCACGTGATATCAGACTTATAAATATTTCCACAATTTTATACGCTGATTCTCTAAATGGTACCATAATTAATACCTTAGGTCTGGTTAGTCCTTGATCCCGATAATCACTGGAAAAAACATCCAATGAGAATTATCAGATAATACAACAATCCTAGAAAGAGACATCGACAGGACAAACAACCACATAAAGGTTTCTGAATCCTGAATAAATGTCTTTTCATTCTAACTTTCTAAAATTGTTTGCAGCTCTGTTGTATTCTAGTATCAAGGTTAATGTTCACTAATGCCCAGAGAGAGAGAGAGAGAGAGAGAGAGAGAGAGAGAGAGAGAGAGAGAGAGATTCTAACATATGGTTCAATTTTATTTCAATAATTTCCTTGCAGATAGGGGTCTTTAGCGGTGAGAGGAAACCGGAAGACCCAGAGAAAGCTCATGAGGTTAGACAGGCACCTCTACTCCTTGTCACGTACAACCAGGGAATCGAAACCATGCCAGTTGACTCAATAACAGACCTTATGATACAGCGTGCACACGCTAACCATTCGGCCATCCAACCCCCAGTAACAAAGAGAACTTAAATGTACCCACATAAAAGAAATCCTGTATACTTACTCATCTACTGAAGCTTTTTTATCTTTGAGTTTAGTATTATTACCTATAACACGATTTCTAGATCTGAAATAAAATAAACATTTCAGTTTTTTCAATGTCATTTAGTAATTGAACTGGAAAAACACAGGTTACAATTCTATAGAATACAATTACTGTTTGATCATTGCTTGATAAAAACTACAAAATACTAGTCAAAAACTGGACACATTTCTATGACATACAGTTAGGCCTACTGAAGTTAAAATGTCACTCAGTAATGTTTACAAATATTTGTGACTGTCATTTGTTTGTCTGTTCCGGGTTTGCGGCTACACTAAGGCTGTCCTGAGGCTGAAATTTGGTGTATAGGGGTAGCTCGGACCAGGGAGTAACATGGACTAGGTGGCGTTGGCCTACCACTTCCGGTTTCGGAGTTAGAGACTTATGATGTACAAGATTCAGGTATTAAAAACACAAAATCTGTAATAATATTTGTTTGTTTGTTTGTTCAGGGTTGGTGGACACTAGGGCTGTCCCAAGGCTGAAATTTGGTGTATAGGGGTTGCTTGGAACGGGGAGTAACATGAGCTAGGTGGCGCTGGCCTACCACTTTCTGTTTTGGGGTTATAGACACAACCCATGCAGTGCCGGATCATCCAAAATGAAATGAAATGAAATAAAATGAAATGAAATGAAATGGGGTTTAACGTCTTACTGTTTTGCTCCCAAACTGGGCTAATGAAGAAGGGCATACGCCATACAGTGTGCTATGAGGGAAATTTTGCCCGGGCAGTGGCACTACAGCCTACTCTTATATCGAATTCCAACTGCCAAGGGATCTTTTACGTGCATGCCAATGTGTACACAGGATCTCGGTTTTCCGTCCCATCCGAACGACTAGACAGCTGTCCTTGTCAGGTCCTCAGTCTTGCACCACTGACAAGGGGAAACCACGCTGGAATATCTGGATGAACTTTCTCGGCCAATGCAGGGATCGAACATCCAACCTCCAGGCTAGCGAGCCAGCGTCTTACCTACTTAGCCACTATTGAATTGTATTCAATAGTATTGTGACCTGTGTATAATCGTTCCGAGCTCAATATTATCCCATGAATTAAATGGATTAGAAAGATTTTAGTTGAAACGGATTTTAAAAGGAGTTGTCAATTGTGAGTTAAATTTAGTGTATTTATCAATTAGTACACAAAGTATGGTGTTTCAGTAACTTATAATTTTATAACGTACTTGACAACATGATTTAAGGCATGTAAACAATAGGAGAGTCGGATTTCTTCCTGATTATGATGTGATCTTTCTGTATAATATAAATCCTGAAATCAATAAAATCACATCTGTTATATAAAACTGCCATACAAAACAGCATATTAGTCAAAATATTATCAAACAAGTACGATAGTATTACATGGATCAGGACCATTTTGGCATTGTGACATCATATAAAAAATCTAAGTCCACCAATAGATGCACAGTTGTGTCAGTTTTCATGTCAATCGTACTTACATTGGCAGAATTAAAGGCTTTTTTTTGAAGAGCGTCACCCCTAAGAACAACAAGATGATAGCGCTTGAGGAACTGTTAGTTACTGATCACAAAAGTTTACATTATTATTTAATGATTTCATGCTGCCATCTTATTGGTCTTTAAAACCAATTAATATCAGAATTCTCAATGCTTATTTTTGTTAAAAATACTAGCTCAATTAGAAGGAGAGTTATTGTGTCCCAAAAAGTGGGACAGACAGACAGACGGACGAACCCATTTTAATAGTCCCCTGCTTTTTTCGAAAGGCAGGGGACAATAAATACGGAAAATAGATATTGGCACAGTAATCCATCTACCTGGTAATCATTCAACACATTAAATATTCCTTGTTGTAAGGGGGATAATCCTTCTGAAAAAAACAAAATAATTTAACACTATCTCACTATTCGTATTTTATTGTTTTACAGAAATAAAGGTGAAAGGTAGGAATTAAAAAGGGTTTAAACTCCACGACAATGAAAAAGTTATTTAGAAACTAACACAGTATAATAATCTGCTTTGTTTGCTTCAACAGATGATCAAAAAATAGCTCTGGCTTGTTTTTGGATCCCAGAATCATATATTCTATCTTTATAATATGAATATTTTCATTGAAATGTTAGAAAAAAAAGAAATATACCTTCAAAATAAATAATTGTTAACATTCCCTTTAGATCATCTGTTTTGTTTTATATGGAAGAAAAGATCAGGCGCTGAATTTCATATATTTCAGTGACTGGCTGTGCAACGAGGGACCCGGGCAGCAGCACTATGGCCTACTCTTATATTGAATTCAACTGCCAAGGGATCTAACATGCATGCCAATGTATACACAGGGCCTCAGTTTTTTGTGCCATCCTAACAACTAGACAGTTGTCCTTGTCGGGCCCTCCGTCCTGCACCACTGACAAAGGGAAACCATGTTGGAAAATCTTGATGAACTTTCTCAGCCGATGCATGGACTGACTGAGTATTTTAATCTATAGGTCTACAATATACCGTAGGTAAAGTCTATGAAATATTCTATAATTTCAAAAATAAAACAGAGTGCTGGTAGGTACAAGGGCTTTATAACATCTCTGTTAATAAAACATTTAAACAAATAGTTATTTTGCTTATTTCAATAGTCTGTTTTAATAGCTCTCTCAAACATTGCTAGAAGTACTGTTCTCTTAACTCAAATCAATTCCAGCTCTCAATCCCTTTTATGCAAAAATTATGATATTCTTGCAATGGCAGTGTGGTGATATTCAAATCACTGTAACAGATAATGAAATTTCGTTGTTCTGTACCTGTTTGAATATTGCACAATTTTTCATTTGTTTCTGGTATTTTCTCCAGCAGTTTTTCTTTTATCTGATAAAATCAACAAGAATCGAGTATGATTACGTGATTATAAACAATCTGGGGGTGGTTTCACGAAATTTTAACCAAGATAAAATTCAAATTTTAGTAATTTGATTGAATAATATTAGATTGATTTTAGTGCTTAGCCGCCAATCAAAATTGAAATTTGGATTTTATCTTTAGTTAATATTTCGAGAAACAGCGCCCTGTATTTTAAAATATACATACAATCAAATTTTTAAACATAAAAATCTGGGCTTTATAACAAGGGCTGGGTATCGATAGTGATTTTTACTATCGATAATCGGCAATGAAATGTCGGTCGATAATCGATAGTATCGAAAACAAACTTATTTTCACGGTCGTCATCAAGACTGGATACAGTGTAAGTTCAAAACCATACGAAGTTGCGAAAGATCGTTTGCTCCTGTCTAAGGAGATTTATTTGGAAAACATTAATAAAACTTGTTATATCACGTTTATATATGTAAATTGATGTTGTTTATTATTAAAATAATGCAGCCATGGTTCCGAATGAAGAAATATCGTAAATAATTATGTTAAGGGACCAAAATGAACTTGTTCCGATTCAAAACATTGCGTACGTGCGCGCGAAAATATCAATATGGTGGACAATTCTGTGTCGTTTTGTGTGCCAATAGAGAACCATTATTCGTATAATATATAAGTAAATTGTTGTTGTTTATTATTAAAATCGTGCAGCCGTGATTCCGAATGAAGAAATTGTATAAATAATTATTAGCTTGCAAAGGGAAATAACTCTAACTTTATTTACACATCCGGGTATCTCCGATTTAGCGATATTCAACAATAATTCCTTCAAAACTAAAGTAACGTTTCAATGAGAGTGAATTTATGAAAACGGCTGTTCAATAAGCAGTCACAATTTTGTTATGTGTTACATTGATACTTGATAGTAATTAAAGTGAGCGGTGTATTATGATTAACTGAAAGAAAACATTGACATTTCAGACGCAAGAAAAATAGACGAAGAGCGATAATCGATAGTAATCCACCGCTATCGATAGTGCTTTTCTGGGCCGTCCAATCGATACTATCGATTTATATCAATATTTTTACCCAGCCCTATTTATAACATTGTATAAGATATCTGAGTGTCTACTTTTTAAATAACGTTTTTAAAGATCACATTTAATGTGGATATTGTTGATGTTACATTGTCACTATCTGTGTCCATCTCCAACTTTTCTTGTGAATGTTCTACAAGTTACAGATCTTGTAAGATTTTAACTCAAATTCGCAGGGATCATCGAACTACAAAATGTTTCGATTACAAATTTCAGAGTTACTTCCCATTGAAGAATGCTTATGTGAATTTTGTATGAGTTTTGCAAATTTATATGTTAGGTTAAATTTTGATTGTTGTCAAAATACTACAAGAGATTATCGTCAAGCTAGTCATAAAATAAATATACATACATAAAGTTTTGAGAGATCAGTTTCACTATGGTTCATTGGTGGTAAATGTTGTTGACATGGAAACTGTAAATTACCTTTACCTAATCCTGGTATCTACAAATTTAAAAATAAATATATCAATTATACAAATACTCTCAAATGTACATTGTGTATAACATGCCAAAGTCAAATCCTGTGCGCTATATTATAATCAGGGGCCTGTTTCACGAAATTTTAGCTAAGATAAAATCCAAATTTTAGTAATTTGATTAGATAATATTAGTATTAGATTGTTTTTAGTGCTTAGTCAATCAAAATTGAAATATCTACTAAAACTTGGATTTTATCTTTAGTTATGATTTTGAGAAACAGGGCCCAGGCCTCTAGTTCACAAAGCAATCCCAGACTTAAGTATCCACTCAACTTTCAATCATTGTTTATTGTAATACTATTTGATAATTTATGTGAAATTGCATTCGACGAATATACGTGCACCAGAGGACATGAGATATAATTTGATAAACACATTTGTATTTATTTGTATTCTCTATTATCAGTATATTAGCTATGGTATAAGTTTGTTTAAAACACAAATTAAATTGTTTACGAAATATGGTGAGAATAACAGGAAAAGGGATCTAAGGTCAAGGATAAATTCTATGTATAAAAACATGTGATAGGAAAGTTACCATTCCATATTTGGCATGAGTGACCAATCACATGATTAATTACATCATAATTAGCCAATGGAATAATTAATGGCTGTGAATCTGAGAGTATATAATTAATAGAATGTGCGCTCTAGGGTAGACACCAGGCCTATTCTAAGAGAGGAGAGACCGTTGAGGTTCAAGGGACAACATCTGGATCAAAAGATAGAGGGAATGACTTTATTATAATTCATGCTTGTAATTATGTAACCAGCTTGATTTAGCCGTGGGAGGAAACCAGAGGACCCGGAGAAAACCCACCAGGTTGGACAAGCGACCCTACTCCTTGTCACATACAACCGGAGAATCGAAACCCCATCAGTTGACTCAATGACAGACCGTATGATACAGCACGCACATGCTAACCATTCGGCCATCCAAATCTCCCGAGTAGGCTGAATGCTGGATTCAAGGTGTATTACCTCACACACCTAACATTACAAAATTCTGACAAGAAAGCCTATCAAGGAATGGGAATTGATATCTAATTTCATTCCTCAAATGACACTGTTATCAATATATATAAATACCTTGATTTGTTGTTTCGTCCAATCTTTACGAGAATTAACTTTATTTATGGCGTCCTCGTCTACTTCTTTATCAAACTGATTTGTAAATGGATCTGAATATTGAGAATAAATCATTTATTATTTTTAATCAGGTACATCTTTTATGATTAAGTCACCGAAAAAGACTCATAAATTTTTTAAATAATGCAACGAATTATCATATGTTACGATATCCTATCCATAAGCCGTGACGTAATTTCAGTCCTTCTGCTCATATTTTAGTCTATATTTCTATGAGCAGAAGGACTAAAACTATGTCGTGGCTTGTTTATTGGCGGAAATCGCTAACATTGAAATTTACCTGTGGCAGGTAACATTGACAATCAGGAACGTGTTCTACTTTAGGAAAGGATATGTTGAAATAATTACTTGCATTATTTAGAAATATTATGAAGCTTTTCTTGTGACCTTTAAATTATAATAGACATATTTTCTTTACTAAAAACACTTATATGGATATACTACTTCTGAATTTATTAACATGCTACGTTTCGATACACATACAGATATCGTTATCAAGCAAATAATGATATTTAACAAACATGTGGTGCAATATATAGATAACAATTGGAAACCATACAGTAGATTAATAAGGATTAATAACAGATTATAAGGATTATATTTTCTTTATATCTGAAGGAGTGATGGAGATAAAAGAAAAAATTCAATTAATTAAAACATTTTGGTTATTTCACGGCTTGGAATATTGTTATTTATATAATTAGAGAGAGAGAGACTCAGAGAGAGAGAGAAATGGGGTTTAACGCCCACTCGACACACTAAGTCATTTCAGGACTAACATATGGTTTAATTTTATTTCAATAATTCGTTTGCACATAGGGGTCTTTAGCAGTGGGAGGAAACCGGAGGACCCAGAGAAAACCAACGAGATTGGACAGGCAGACCCTACTCCTTGTAAGGTACAACTGGGGATTCGAAACCATGCCAGTTGACTCAATGACAGCGCGCAGGAATTTATATAATTAACTAGAGCTTCGGGCACTAGCGTTCAAAAACTATGAATTGTGGTTAGTTAATTTGTTCAACATAAAATTGAAAATAAATTGTATTTAAAGAAAGTTTTCAATGAACCAACCAACCCCAAACAAATATTATTACAGATTTTGTGTTTTTAATACCTGAATCTTGTACATGATAATCTGTTTTATCATCATTTATATCTATAATCTCTTTATCATCAACTTCTATATCTTCTATTTCTTAAAATAAACACAGAAAAATATTTATACAAATTGCTACACCAGTCAATTTGACAGATGTTTTCCTCTATGTGAAACAGAAATTGGTTTTACCATTCACTTGACACATGTCATTTTGGGACAAATATATGGTTCAATTTTATTTCAATATTTTGATTGCCCTCAGGGGTCTTAAGCAATGAGAGGAAACCTGGAGGACATGGGGGGAAAAGAGAAAACCCTACTCCTTGTCTCGTACCAACTGGGATCGAAACCATGCCACTTGAGTCAATGACAGATGTTATGACCTAAAGCGTATGCGCTAAACCCCTAGACTACCATTTTCTTTCTGGATTAATATCGTAAAAGGCCAAGGCACGTGAGAGTTACGGCTTGATATTATGAACGATAACACAAACTTATGGAAAATAACTACCGATACTAATATATTTAAGCGATGTTCCGAGGATTATTCTCTCAAAGTTATCACGCTAACGTTATGGTTTATTATCCTATCTAGTTACTAAATGCCACTAAAAGATTATAAGTAATTGACATATGATTGAGATGAAATGTATTTCTAGCTCTTGAGTTTAATTCTAAATTTTCTTCTTTTTGCTATTTTGAAATACACAATAGATAAATGAAATGGGGTTCAATAATGTGCTACATATCTGCATGAACAAGACTAATGCACATGGGACACTATAAGTATAAAACTCTAAATTAAAGATGCAGTATGTAAGAGCTAAATCTGACTAATGCTGATCTTTCGTTTGGCCTCAAATGTTATATAAATCATTAATTAGACATTTATTCACATGCCAAGCGCATAATCAACTCACAAGACCATCGGATGGTTTTGATTTTCAAAGAATTTAAACAAGATTGCAAGTTAATAATTTAATTAAAAGATGGACAATAGAGACTTTGTTTATTATTTTAACAATGACAATAAAGACTACAAATTTCTTCAAACAGCCATAAATCTGCTCAGAATAAAGTAATTTGACTATCTTTTAACTATTATAGTGAGAACTGTGAGCTCTTACAGAATATTTATGAGTAAGATATTTTTTTATGCTCAAGTTGTTTTATGTACCTTGTATTGTCCATTAAGAATGATTTGTTTGTCCATTGGAACCTTTATGGAAAAATAAGCCAGTGAACATTTTTTTTCAAATTTCAATATTAAACTGCTATGGGTTAAATGCTATACCTGGAAATATTTCTTGTTGTGACACCTCTTGATTATTATTTTCTTCCGCATTAGCAATGCCATCGTCGTCCTCCTCCTCACCATCATCATCAACTTCCTCCTTCACTTCATCATCAGACTGACCATCTTCATCATCATCATTATCATCATCATCATCACCTACATCGTCTTCATCAGACTGATCAGCTACATCATCATCATCTGATTCTATATCTTCTTCTTCCTCATCACCAGTTTCCTCCTCCATTTCATCTTCTTCATCATTGGATGCTAAAATAATTCCAAAAATATCAGAATAATGGCTACATTTTAGTATTAAATGTTACTTTAAAGATACATTATGGGAGATTAGATAAAGAGCTGGCAGTTCTCACTATAATAGTTAAAAACTAGAATAATGTAAATGGAATTTGCAGAAAATTTCAATCAAATTGATCCACTCTAAACCGAGAATTTAGCGATTGAATTTTCGGACTAGCCTCAATCATCATAATTAAAGTCGGTATGATAAAAAAAATAGACTCCATTATCCAATTCATGATTAAATCATTAATGAATGAAAAGCAGCAAATCGGTTCCTAATCCAGTAAATATCACAGGCTAGCAATTACATCGAGAGTTGATTATGGTCTGGATAAGTTAATTAATGTCTAATTAATAATTTAGATAACATCTCAGGCCAAAAGAAAGATCAGCAATAGGCAGATTTAGCTCTTGCATAATGTATGTTTAAAGAGTAATTAGTCAAAAAAAAAATACCTGAATGGGTGATTATTTTGAATCCAAATAAAGGCAGGGGCGGATCCAGGAATTTTTGCAGAAGGGGGTTTGCCAGGTTCCTGAGAAAATGTATCTCCCTCCCCCCCCCCCCCCTTGGCTTGAAATTTTTTGAGAAATAAATAGTCTCTTTTGTCATTTTGCCGTATTTACATACACATTGAGCTTTTTAAACAGAGAAATCCAACATCCTGTTTGACGTCAATTTTTATTATGAATTAATACGATGACGACATTGTGATTCAATTTAATTATTGATGCAAAGCATTAATTTTGATATCACATATATCATTATCTCGCGCTTTGAGTGCCCATCCTGTCGCACCATCTGACGATAAAGGATAAAGCACAATTATGACACTTTTCTCACAAAAAAAGTTGTTTTACAAAAAAAATTTTTATGTAGCTGAGCAAGGGTGGGGGGGGGGCGGACCCCCCAAACCCCCCCTCTGGATCCGCCCCTGAAAGGGAACTTTTTAATTGTATCCTCAGATAAATCTAGCATTTTACTGTTGGCCAGATACAGAAGTGAACACAATGTGATATAATCACAGAATACATAACTGAATCTCAGCTTGTGCACTGCAGTGTCAAATATTTGATTATGCCCAACATTGATGTGCCCCCATTTTCCACTCCACACAAACTAGGTCAATTTGGGACTATTATATGGTTCAATTTTATTTCAATAATTCACTTGGGTGTTGGGTCTTTAGCAGTGGAAGGAAACGGTAACCGGAGGACTGAGAGAAAACCCATGAGGTTGGACAGGCGAACCTACTCTTTGTCACATACAACCACCGGGGAATCAATACCTCAGTAGTTGACACAATGACAGATCTTATGATAAAGCTCGCACACCCTAACCATTCGGCCATCAAACCCACCATAAAACATACAACTGTGAATTTAACATCATCTAAGAAATAATTCTATAAATTACATTCATAAATATGTGAATCATTTTCTCTTCCATCTATTGTTGACAGTAATTCTTGGAATGGATGCTCAGTTTTCTCCCCTTCACTATCAGACGATTCCTCTACCTTGTCAGTCTGAAAGAAAAAAAATCAGTGACAGAAAATAACATAAAAAGTTTATAAACAATTATTGACCATATTACATTGAGATAATTTGGACCTAAGACAAGAAACCCTGATTATTTTTATAAAATGTCTCAATTTCGAAAATTTCAAATGCTATAAATAATTCCCCAATAATTTAAAGCACACTTGAAGTTGGAGTGAATGTAGGTCAGTCTATAGTTTTAACATAATCAAGGCTATTAGCTGGATTCAGTGTAATCTGGACTAAAGAAGGTGTTAATGGAATAAACCAATTATCAATTGTTTTATCCCTTCAAAGTCATTGTACTGCAGTTTAACACCTTATAGAAGAAAGGTTTCATTCATTAGGCCCCTTTCAGCTCTGAGCTTCTTACTAATTCTATTCTTTTAAGAAAAACTGTAGTTTTGTATCTCTTTAAAGGCTGTTTAAGGTAGGCCTAACTCAACACATCAAAGGAGAAAAACTCTTTTGATTAGCTGGTTTTTAATCATTGTCTCTTAAGAGATGTTGTCTACAGAAAAAACCTGCCACTGAGATTGCCTGTGAGAGAAGTTGTTCTTTAATAGCTTCTTGAAGTTCACAGTTTTGTCTTAACCATGACATCTGGGTCAATGTTGACACTTTATGGGCCATACATCTGTGCCTATTTAACAGCTTTGTCATTCACTTTAATATTTTTGATTGTCGATTTTTTTTGTTTTGCTGGGCATTTACTCTGATCTATCTCGGGTTAGCTGAATGTATTTGTATTTATGTACACAATTAAAGATACATAATGTAAGATTTAGATAAAGAGCTAGCTATTCTTGCTATAATATAATAGATCGAAAATAGATAATGTAAATGACTAATTTGAGAATTTCATTCAAATTACTCTATTGCGAGTGAAGAAATTAGCCTTTGAAGGTTTGATAAGATGTGTGCAATAATTTCAACCACCGTAGTGGTTGTTCGAAGCTAAGTCTCGCTCCTTCATTTTTAGCTTAAATCAAAATATGGCTGAACTGTTCTAATCTATTTAATATCGGAGAAATCCGATGCCATCGGAGTTGATTAGGGCCTGGATAAGTTAATTAATGTCTAATCAATAATTTAGATAACATTTCAGGCCTAAAGAAAGACCTGCAATAGGCAGATTTAGCCCTTGCATAATGTATGTTTAAGCTACACTTTGAAATTAGTAGCCTAATCTAGTAAACTAAAAATGCCCACCTCTGGTTTTATTATTTCTGATTCATCTTTGACATGTGTGTATTTTTTCACTTCATCTTCCCTACAATAAAATAAAAGTTTGTCATGTAAATAAATGTATAGGCTGCTGTCATACTAACAAATGATAGTACATATATCATTCAGCTGCCAATTAGGAGAGAGAGAAAGAAATGGGGTTTAACGTCCACTTGACACAAACTATGTCATTTCAGGACTAACATATGGTTCAATTTTATTTCAACAATTCGTTTGCGTGTAGCGGTCTTTAGCAGTAGGAAAATAATCAAAGAAAACCCACGAGGTTGGACGGGTGACCCTATAAAGCCTTCCCCTTGTCACATTGACCTACATGCAGGGAATCGAAACAATGCTGCCACTTGACTTATAATGACAGACTTTATAGTTTCACGCACCTGCAAATCCACTAGACCACTACCCCCCCCCCCCCCCGTGTCAATAGGGAGTGCAATCATAAAAGTTAAGTTAATCATATCATTATGATTATTATAATATTAAGCCTGAATCAAATAGTCTGCAGACTCTACACACCTTTTCTTTTTATCAAATAGAACAGATAAGTTCGGAAATAATGATAACAGGTAAAATGAATTTGGACGATAATATTTGATTTGACTGGCATCTGAATTTATGCCCCGGCGCAAATATTCTATTCACCAAATTTAATAACTAGAATCGAAGTAAAAGTAGATTATGTCAAGACCACGTGTCTAAACCTATTCATCTTTCACATTGACCGTAACAAACTACTGCTAATTTTCACCTAGATTCCGATGGGTGGACCTCCCCAAATTCTTTAAGGTGTTGCTTTTGCTGGTAAGAAAGGGCGTGAAGATTGATTTTACGACGTTGTTTTTTGACCACTTTACCATGCCGTTTCTTCGGCGCCATGTTTACATTCCGCAATCGACGCACGCAGTTCCATTGATAAAGCTTATGCGTAAACAGCATTTTGATTGGTAGAAGCTGAGATCTAAATTTAGCTTATCCAATCAAGTGCCAGATATTACGAGAGCGCTCTTGTAAAACTGACGCCATTAAACTGGGAGCACGCTGTCGCCAGTTGAGCAAAGAGCTAAGAAAGTAATCGGACAAAGAACGTGAACAAAGTAAGTATTTTGGGTAAATTTTTAATGCATCGATGTGATATACAACGTCCACGCATCAAAGAGGAAAGTATACGTTTTATATAGCAAGACCTTCGTCTAGAATTATATCCTTTTGACTTTGATGGCGTGGTAAGAAAAATGAGGTCGTTTTCACTTTATTTCTTTTGGCAAATTATGTAGACTTGTTTTTACCAGTTTGTTTTTCATTAGTAATTTTCTTTGCTCTGTCAATGTAGAACTGGATGTTCAAGTCTGATGATTAACGCGCGAAGGTTTTGCGTAGTCTTTAATGATGAAATGGCTTTTTATGCCGCAACCGCATTAATTCTGTAACGTAACTATATGGCTGAGCTTGTTTGGAAACAACTGAATATTTGTGAATTCGTTACACGTAACACGGCGTTCTATTTTTGCTATGGGTTGAGGGCAGTATTGCCGGATATCACCACATCAATGGGACACGTGGTTAACAGAACAATGCAAATATTTCTTCAGTCATCCAATTCAAACAATAGGCTAGGCGGATTGTTCTGGAATATTTGCCACCATGTGACAATGCTTTTTCAGCCATGTGAAAGATAGAGAAGCCACGCATGGAAGTACCACAACAGTTCTAGGGTTAACAAATATAAAACACAGGACAGAGCCCGGTTTCACGAAATTTTAACTAATTAACTAAAGACTTTAGTAAAGATAAAATCGAAATTTTAGTATATACTTCAATTTTGATTGGCTAAGCACTAAAATCGATCTAATATTATCCAATCAAATTACTAAAATTTTGATTTTATCTTGGTTAATATTTCGTGAAACGGGCCCCAGGTTGCAATTTAATTTATCCTATCCAGTACCACTTCATTATTGTTGTGAAAAAAAAAGCTTAAATAGAATCACAACAATAGTACATCAAAAACCAAAATCTTGTTAAAAAAAACCCACAAATATACAACACATTGACAATGTACAACACATCTCCCTTGATCACCAAATAATTATTAACCCATCCTCATATTTACTGCAAGATAACCTAATAAATTTCTGCATACATTTGTATCTGCAGAACACATACAGTACACACCAACCTATTAAATGTACAAGAAGTTAAAACACAAAAACTTTGCATGCAATTTTTTTTTGTTTTTGTGCAAGTGAAATTGGGGCCCTTTCCCTTATGTAAATGGCTAAAAAATGTAGAGTCCTGTTTCCTGCAGGTTAATTTTTTCATGGTTATGCTTAAGGTTAAGACTAATACCAATAAATTGTGTTTATTTGTAGAGTAGGAAGAATGTCAACCAAGATATTCATTGGCAATTTGAGCCATGAAGCTCAAGAAGATGACCTCAGACCAATATTTGAAAAATATGGTTCTGTTTCTGAATGTGCTGTTCTCTCCAGTTATGGATTTGTGGTACGGTAATCTATTTCGCTAGATAAATTTAGGGAATTCAAATGTTGTCACACATGACTGTCTTTTAATGAAGAATAATAAAGACTATTTGAAAGAACCAGAAGTCCTATTCCTATTAAAGATTAGATTTCAATCCATTTCATAATCTGGTTACTAATTATTCCTCCTATGGTGCAAGTTTTATTTGCCCAGATTACTCAAAACTTTATTCAGTTGCTTCTCGTATAAAGAGTTCGGCAAGGCATATACATGTAGTTATAATCAGCTTGTGAAAAAAGATAAAGTTGGTTTTTATCATTTCAACCTTTCCATTTCCAGCATATGGACGATGAGGAAGAAGCCAAGTCAGCTATTGAAGGGTTAAATGGTTATAACATCCGTGGTTTAAGAATAAGAGTCGAGGTAAATATATAAAATGAAGTTGAAAGATGGATTCAGAGGAGTTTTAAATACAAATCGTACAATCTCGTTCTTGGTTTGTTCATGATTCTATTTAATTTTATAAATGTTAAATCTCTGTGCATGAATAAAAGAAGTATCTATTTAACATTGAAGACTATTCTTGAAATGGAAAAGAAAAAGATTAATGATTTGATAATGAATTTTGTTTATTCACACATTTTGTTCACATATTGATTTCAGGTTTGCGTCGATTCCTTTACGACATAGAGGATTATCGTCATTGAATTTCCAGTCCAGCTTATTCGCCGTCGTAAACATAATTGTTTTGCGTTTAATGTCTAATCAATTTACTTTTTTCTTTATTGAATAGGCCTAGCGTTAAAGCAGAGTTTAAAGAAACAACCGCATTGCCGTTATTCAATTTGTTCTATTAATATTGAGCTTATTTTTGCTGCGTTGTGAATGAACAAATCGATTTGGGGATGTAAATAAATTATATTTGGTCTTGAAAACAACACATGTATACTATTATGTTGGAAATCCAAACAAAAACTAAAAGATGCTCTTTAATTCAAACCTAGCCGTATTTCTAATATTTACATCCCTACCTCATCAGTAAAATTCCTCAGCATTTCTTTCCATTTCTATGTTGAAACTAACACACCTTTTTTCATGTCACCATTTCTTGCTTCACATAACATTTATTAGCCGCCTAACCGATGAACGAAGAAAGAAAAGAAGCCCCGAAACTACAAAGATCCGACAACACCACATAATTATTTCAAGCCGCCTTAACCGAGGAACGAAGAATGAAAAGAAGCTCTTACATAGCCACACAGTTCATTTATAATTTATAGTACATATTGTTTTTTTGCGTTGAACACCTCTTATTAATGTTGAGCGTTTACCTTTTCAACTCTTATTTTTGCGCAGATATCACATGGGAAAAAAGGAGATGGGTCGAAACGAGGCCGTGGCGGCGGAGGGTAAGGATATATATCATAGATGCGTTCACATCGATTTTGCGATACTGAACCGTCCTGCATGTTTTTCGTTTATGAAGGATTTACAACAGCGTAAACTTACTTTCAAATAGTTTGTAGTAGCGTTTGTATTCCGTATTTTTTTAATGCGTTTTCAAAATGGTTAAAATGAGATGTTTAGTTATCTGTAGTAATTGCGTGTGATTTGTTAGATACAAACATCAGTAAATGTGATTTGTGCGAAGAGATAGGATGTTATTTAAAATTAAATAATTCTTATTGTATTGCAGATTCCGTGGAGGACGAGGAGGTAGAGGTGGCCCCCGAGGAGGGGGAGGTAGAGATCGTGGTGGTCCCTCAAGACCATCCCCTTATGATCGTTACCCAGCTCCCTCTTCCTATTATGATAGATATGATCCTTACTCAAGGTATCCATACCCAGAACGAGATTACTACAGGGCCCTTCCACCAAGGGATCCTTACCGAGTTCCCCCAACAGACAGATATTCAGCACCACCCAGGGAAAGATATCCAGAAAGATCGCTTCCAGAGCGTTACCCATCGCCGTATGAAAGGGAAAGAATGCCAACACGAGATGCCAGATCAGCATACCCAGCTGAGCGTATTTACGATAGAACACCAGTTGAGCGAGATCCCTATTATGGTAGAGAGAGGGCAGCCAGCGACTATTATAGACAGTAGGTATAATCGTCACTTTTTATTTTTTATCCATTTAGTCCGTGTAGATACATCAGTTTGACAATAACTTGTATAACTCTTGATTTCGAATTCCTTAAAAGAAGTTTGTCGTAATTTTGACATAGTGGGTTAAAGCATTAAAATCTATCCACATTTCAATGCTTATCTTGTTAGTGCATTGTGAATTGGATCAGGAACGTGTTCACTATATGGGACTTTTTGTATCCTATTTTTTATGCTTTTATATTTGTATAATATTCTCGAAATAAATATTGTTTTAACCATAAATAATAAAATAAATGTATAATAGTTGAATGTTTAATACCCAATGCACTAGTTTCAGATCCCTTGCATCATCTTTCATAGATAATTATTTTTTCAGGGATGCAGATCCCCCTCCACATGGGGGCATCAATGGTGCAACAGCGAATAATGGATACGATTCATACAGACCTCTAAGATCATCTGGAGGATCCGGATATGGAGAAGAATCTGGAAGAGCATATGGTCGAGGAACACCTGGTAACAGCCAATCAGAATTACAGACAGATGCCATCTTCTTCTAGTTAATCAAAATGTATTGTATATTTGTAAGGGCTTTTTCATTTTAAGAAAATAATACATATTCGTCAATCGCTTTGCAAATAGAATCCTCAATACCTGGAAATCCTTCAAACTCGATTTTTTTGTCACTGACCATTAGAATCCTATAATACAAAATAAACCCAGTTAAAGAAAGTTGAAGATAAAAATGCCATGCAGACTTTTTTTCAAAAATGGAACGATCCTGAAAGTCCTTCATGGCATTTAAAGAGTTGTCATGTCAGTATAAATATATATGTATATGTGAATTTGCAAATTTTTATTTAAAATGTCCTCCATTTGTATTAGCTGAAGAGTTGTGTATGTTGAAACGTTGAAGTTATTTATTAATCACTACTTAAGCACCATGTTAGCCACCATTTAATCTCTGTATTGTAAATCAGAATCTTAAGTTCCTTTTTTATTATTTTGGAAATAGTAATTTTTTTTAATAGCAATTTGTATATCATTCTTGAGCTTGTATATATTTCATTTTTATCATAGATTAATCATGCTGATAGAACAAAACATGCTTGCCAGAACAAGATCCAATAGGTTGTTTTATGATAGTACTAACAAAATGTAACCATAGTTGGTCTTTTGTTTTTGATTTAAATGTGATAGATTGATTAGTCAAATAACAACTTGCAGATCTTATTTTAACACTAAACCCAACCTTTTAGTCATCTGGTCACAATACAGGTCTTGATGATCTGGGAATGTGGCATGATCATTTTCTAGGCATTGTAAGGGAGGTAACCAATGTACCATTCTTCCGTTTTTATTTGTCACCCTTTAAAATGCTGTTAAAGAAAGTACTGTATATTTCTACCAGACGTAAATATTTTGTATTTTTTTCTTTGGGTTTTATCACCTCCATAATGTTGTCATTTTTGTGCTAAAATACTGTTGTAATCATGTAGAGAATATAACAATTGGAAATATATCAAACATGCTGTTGACTTTGTCTTATATATTGAAAAGGAACGTTCTGAATTGACAAAATTGAAAAAGAGCCAGTTGAACACGCGACTCGAAAATTGTCAAGGCGAGCGAGGCATTATGACGGGGGGAAAAAAGACAACTCTTTTCCCTAGCCACTTCACTATTTAAGCCTTGTAATGTAACTTATACTGTCCACGGTGACACATGAAACAATGCTACATCAAGTTGCACTCATGCACGTCGGGAATGGGCATGAGTGTATACGCCGCCGATTCTACAAGATGCTATCATTGATGTCTGTCTATAGGATTAGGGCACCGTCAGCTAAACAACAAGAATTCGTTTGAAAGTGGCAGACTGGTGTGTTTGAGTCACTTGGGATCCCTGCAACGGGTTGGGAACGGACATAAATGGGTCTGAGAAAGGGCACTGTAGAACGTTCAACAAGCGCCCACTATGAAACTTTGATAGTCTGCCATTCTTCAGTACGAAGAATTTAACAATCTTGAGTTCCTCCAGATTCTCTCGACAGATCAGGATTATTGAAACTAAAACACGTCTTGGGACCTCGGTGTTTTAGTCCCATACAAGTGACATGACCCGTCATTGCTTGTCTCCCTGTCCCTCACCACTGGAAGGGAAATTGTACTGCGTAGAGCTGGGTGTCTAGAATCGGGACTTCAGTGTGTTTTGTAATAAAATCCATTGAAGAAGGTAAATATTACCCAGACCTCGTTGCATCGGAAGGAACCCCAAAATATTTCTGCCACTTTATATTACGAGTTGTAAGCTTGGCATTACGGATAGGTATTTGCTTTTATTTGGTGATTAGATAAATGCACAAACCGGTAAATTCTTTATTTCCAAAACATTGTCTTGAAATATCAGAATTCTATGAATTATTGATGCAAATGATTAAGAAAACTTCGAGTAAAAAATAGGTTACGTGCCCTTGTTTTGAAATTAGTCTCGCTTAACCAGTCTATCGACCATTCTACGTCTGATTGACAGGTCGGGATAATCAAGACTACTTTTTTTTTTACGAAACATAACAGAAAGCTAGAATAACAAGAAATTGAATTTAGAAATAAGCACTTTAGCCAACTCAACAATTGTTTTAAGAAACTTGTAAAAGTAAAATGAAACTACTGCTAGTATCATGTTCCTGCTAACGAAACGAATTCAGAGATATTATTTGTACTAAACAAAAAGATGTCGCTCTTAACGGTACAGTTAATGATAAAGCAATTTAAAAAATAAAACAAACGTAATTTCTAAAGCTGCTGTAATAACCAAGAAGCTAAATTTTACTGCTGTTCAAAATCGTCAACAATAGATTTTTTACGGCTGTAATAGTTGATATATTTGTAGAGAATTGCACGTGCCATGGCTATTTATCGACTCAATTTAAAGTTGTCAGAAATCAGTTCAAGACACGCAACTGAAGCGTGCACATTTAGCCGTGTCGAGGCCAACTTTCCGTAGAGTGCACGGGTCACCCTAGGTTACAAACTCTCCGCTGCAATTTGATAAATGTTAAAAATGGCACTTTACAGGGTAAAATGTCAGTAGTTATCTGTCCATAAAAAAGTTTATCCTACATGTAGATGGCGCCTAAATCTATAAATAAGGACTCGTGACGATGTTTACAAAGTAGAAGCTAAAAATTGTTGAAAGATAAAGAAGTATGAAACTGTTGGTATTTTTCGGGCTTTTGCCCGTCGTTTTCTGTGCTGGTGGATTGATGGGAGGAAAGTCGAACGTACCTAATCCCGAAAAGGATGACCAAATTATGGCTGCGACAAACTTTGCTTTAGGAGAACTAAATGGTTTATTGAACTCGGATGCAAAGATGACAAATGTCAAGATTGTGTCAGCACAAACTCAGGTATAAAAACATACACACAAAAAGTTGATCAAACACATACAACACACACAAAGCAGAGGGGTTTGAGTAAATTTTAATTTGGGTGGTAGGCTCTATTCTTTCAGGATATAAAGTATAAGGGTTTTATTTTTTTAAAAAAAGGGGTAAGGGCCTATGCAAATGTGGCATATTATTAGTATTACTAGCCTAATATTACAAGGAAATAAATTCGTTGTTCTGACAATCATACATTAGATCTTTGTAAGATTGGAGACCTTTCAGTTACTTTTCAAAATCATTCATGCATGTTGCTTGTAAATCAGTTTGATAGGCCTAATGTAATTATATTTAACTCGCTCAAAATCAAAAGAACTATAGTATAAAACCTCGCAGCTGTCAGTCAAATAATAATCATCCACTTAAATCACTAATCCACTATGTAAAATAGTGGTCCACCATGACACTATTAAGGGACTTTATAGAGAAATAGACCTAGTTTCAAATAAGTTTTCTGTGCAAATTTGGTCTTGACATTTGGGAGACTTGAAATTGAATCAAGAACGAATGGGACATCAGATATCATTATTTTAAGAAAAGGTGCTAATGCAATATTTATAGGGGAGAGACAAATGGGGTTTAATGTCCACTCGGCACAAACTAGGTTCAATTTTATTTCTATAATTCACCTGTGTGTGGGAGGAAACTGGATAAAATCTACAATTAGTTATAATGCACGTAAAAGATCCCCTGGCAGTTGGAATTCGATATAAGAGTAGGCGATAGTGCCGCTGCCCGGGCAAAATTTCCCTCATAGCACACTGTATGGCGTATGCCCGTCTTCATTAGCCCAGTATAGGAGCAGAACAGTAGGATGTTAAACCCCATTTTATTTCATTTCTTTACAATTAGTTATAGGACAGTTACATCTGGTATGAATGGCAGTCAAATGATTGTTTCTCATTTACATTTGTTAAAGATTTCTATATAATTAATGATTAAATAATTTGCTAAGCGAACAGTGAATATGAGATGTCACAGACAAAATTAGTTTAAAAATCCTAAAAGAAATTAACTAAACAAAGGGCTATTAAAGATACATTATATATAATATATAAAGTGCTAAATCTGTTTGTTCCGGTCTTTGTTTTGGCTTCAAATCAATGTTATATAAATTAGTATTTAGATATTTATTCACATGACAAGCCTGTAATCAACTCTCTAGACCATCAGATGCTGTTAGTCCTGACATTAAAGTCCATTAAAAATTTCACTAGGTGTCATACAAAAGTCAAATTAGACTTGTTTTCAGTAACACTAACGTGTGATGCTGATATTTGTGTTTCACTTTTATAATGATGCTCCGAATAAAAAATGACGCTGTTGATGATGTTATGGTTGAATATGTTGATAAATGTGTAGAATATATTGGTTTTTTTATTTAATAGGTTGTTGCTGGTATCAACTATTATTTGACTATCAGGGTACAATATGGTGCAGATGTAAGTAACTTATTTACTATAGTATACAGTATTATTTAATCTTAAAGGCACAGCATTGTTCACATCTCCAATGTCCAAAATATTTAGTATTTTGTGACACCAAGTATAAGAACTGACAGGCTTGTGTAAAAATGGTAGCAGAATCATTATTACTTGTTTGAACTGTGTGTAAAACAGAGTTATTTAATGTCTGCCTATGCCAAGGTGATATCTTAGACAATAAATTCAGGGCAGGTCACCTTGGTTATAAGAAGAAGAAGAAGAAAAAAATAATTTATATTTGATAAAATAAGAATTTTGTGTTTTCTTGGGTGTAATGTTGTAAATTCAGCAAAAAAATTTGATAAGTTTATTTTATATTTAAAAATTCCAGGAAATTACCTATTTGACAAGGGAACTGTTCGCTACAAATTTAATAATTTAAATTTCACCATTTTCTTCTAGGTTAAAGAATGTGATGTTGTTGTCTTTGTTCAGTCATGGACCAACACCAACAAAATGACATCCCAAAATTGTATAGATCTGAAAGCAACAAAACGCTCTCTTTTGGGAGGTATTGTTCCAGCCGATATGGATGCTGATACTAAGAAAGCCATTTCTTTTGGTATTGAAAGCTTCAATCAAAGATCTAATTCAATGTTCAGATCTCAACCCCTTAAAATCTCAAACGTATCAAAACAGGTAAAATAAAATGTTAAAGTCTTTGGTCGTTATTTGAGGGATTTGTGATTCCTTGCAAACTAGATATTCAAGCCTGGAAATAAGGCACCTGTCACAGACAATGTCAGACACAGATTCAGGCTTTGTCAGGCACAAAACCTCAGGTGCCTATCATTTTGTCTGGCACTGATTTGTGTTATTTATTGATATTATTAATACATGTCCAGCACTTAGTTGAAAATGTCAGATACTATTTCATTAGTGTCTGACGTACATTTTGTCAGGTACATCTAAAACCGTTATTTCCAGGCTTGTCTAAGATACTGAATCTCCAAAAGGAATATCAGCCAAAAAATGGTTAATTTCTTTAAGTAATGATTGGATGCATTGAAATTTGTCAAGTAAATATTGTCCGAGAATGCAAATGACAATAGATGTTTTTATGAAACTAGTTTTAGCTCCTAAAATAAATGTAATTTTGAGAATGAGTAATCATATTAAAAAGAGGCGAAATCACACTCATCAGGAGATATTAAAAATGATTGATTTTGAATAGTATTATATTCAAAATAACCTTAGACTAACCTAATTATGGAAAATCCAGGCTCCTAATTAGTTCATTAAAGTGCTTGAAAGCCACTCATTTTCTCATGGGCTTTCTCCGGGTCCTCCGGTTTCCTCCCACTGGTAAAGACCACTATGCGTAAGCATATTATTGAAATGAAATTGAACCATATGTTAGTCCCCAAATGATCTAGTTTATGTCAAGTGGACGTTAAACCCCATTTCTCTCTCTAAACAGATTTCAAGCCCCATCTCTTATTTTATGTAAATATTTACAGCTTGTAGCAGGTAATCTCTATAAATTTGATGCTGATATGCAAGAAACTCAATGCAGAAATAGTCAAGATAATATGAACAAAGGATTTACTGACTGTCAACCAAATGTCAACGGATTGGTAAGTACTATAAGGCCAGACAAAACTAATATTCTGGTTATCAGATACTCCCACATTTAAAGGGCTGCATGACCTGTTTTTATTTCAAAAAATAAAAAATAAAAAATAAAAAAATTGAAGTGACCTCAAGACTGGCAATCATAATTGATACTGGATAATCACACATTCCTCGTAAAATGTTATGTTTGTGAGAAAGCATTTAGTCCTTCTGATGGTACGAAAAAAAAACAACCTGAGGTCATGTGTACACATTGGTTTACAAGTAAAAGTGCCCTTGGGAATTTGAATTCGATGAAGACATGACCAATAGTATGCCTATCCTTCTGTTAGCAGGAAAGTACATGTAGGGCATTACAACAAATTTCAGTATTATTTTTTTGGTTATTTTAGAGGAATGTTTGTAAATTCACTGTTTTACAACAAGTCTGGGAAACTCCCCAATGGAAATTAACAGACTTCAGCTGTAATCAGGTCAGTTAATTTTTTTTTGTAAAATGATAAAAACTGTAATACATAGTGGTCACATCAAATGGTTATTTTACTATTCGAATATTCTAAGTCATTATTTAAATGCTGTACAAATATTCAACATAATTGAAATGATCAATTTTTGGACTGAATTTTGTGCATCTCTTCACATTTTTAGAAATCTTTCAAATTAATAATCTTCCTTTACTTCTTCTTTTATATAAGATGATTTCATTGAATTAATATTATTTTAATATTTCACGATCAACAAGAAAATGATCAAATTCCATTGACGAATACTAAGAAATCCGTATAAGTCCCCATGATAACTTTTTGAATTTGAATTTTGAATATTTCTGTAAGCATTAATAAAGAAGAAGAAAATGTTTTTGTTAAGTTAATTCAACCTATTCTTCAATTGTATGAATTTAAATATGATTCTCTGCTGTGTAGTAGTAAATGCAGGAAGACCGCACTATACACAAAACAAAACCAATAAGACAAACCTTAGAATAAAAGAAAGTATGGAGTATTTAGTTTATAAATCTGCAGAATCGTTAAACAGACAGCTCTTTAAAACAATCAACAATGATTGACATTTGTTATGTTTTCAACAACTCTGATGTCTTTGCATTTGCTTCCCGTCTCTTTATTTCAATATGGCTATCTATGTTAAACATGCAATCAGAATTTAGCTTGAACAAATATGACTTGTAATAGATCAATGCCTTTTTGAACAGTAACATTCTAGCAGCTTACAAGTTTTTCTCATTTATTAAACACTTACCAATTAATATTTCATTATTCTGCAAAATCTTTTTTCTTAAAATACTGTAAATCTGTAAAGCTTTTGAAGGCTCGGTCTTAAAAGGAATGATTTCTTGAACATCTAGATTTTTAGTAAATATTTTGTAATCTTTCCAATTAGTAAATTTTATGTGAACACATGTGCATCAAAATGGGGGGGCCTGGATATTTTTGTGGTGGGGACTGACTGTTGGGCCTCTCGCACTCCCTGACCCACCCTGAAGTATAATATGAAACTGGTTGATATGAGAATGTTTACAGCTGTTCTGTTCTTTATAACATTTCTCCACTGTTTCTATTTTAGCATGTTTGTGTCACTCGATGTTTTGTTATTTTTTAGGCCTAGATATAGCACTAACACACCAAGCTGAATCAATGGAATATATTTGTGTCACTCCATGTTTTATTTTTTTAGGCCTAGATATAACACTAACACACCAAGCTGAATCAATGGAATATTGTTAAATGCAGCTTGTAGAAATACTAATTAACTCTTTTAATTATAAATACTAATCAACTTACATAAACGTTCATGAATTACCGATGTGTTCGAATTGCCGCAAGCTATTCCGACCGGTGAGAATTACTACTTAATAAAATGGTGCCAATAGAATTTTTTGATAATTTTATTTTGAATAAAATATTACATTGTCTGTTGTTTTTATTTGCTTCTAAGTGAATGACATGGATGGTTCTAATTTCACTAGGAGAAGGACAAAGCCATATAAGTAGAATATGAAAATTCAAATTTTGGTGTTTGGTTGAGATTATTCTGTGGTTGTGACCGAAATCTGTGTATCTATATGTTATCCGTCCAGATCTTGTAATGTAAGACATTAGTGCTCAGATAATTCTGTTGTGGTTGATTGCACTCGTTTTTAATTCGACTGTGCTCGTTTTTCATTTGACTGCGCTCGTTTTTAATTCGACTTCGCTAATTTTTAAGTCTACTGTTCTTGTTTGCAAGTCTACTGCACACTTCTGTATGTTTTTTTCACGGTTTTGAAGTTTACACTAATTTCTGCATGCAAGCTTAAACTTAGTTACATGGGTTGAAAAATCTGTGGGTTTTTCTTCTGCACCGTTTCAACTTGACATGGTTAACACCTGTTGTGCTGATAAGAAATGTGGAACTAGTTATTTGTATAACATGAAATAACAAAGTTCACCTGTATACACTTTGTCAAACACGTAAAAAATAAAAACACCAAAAGACTAAGATGAAATTTGAAGAAAATTAACAATTGCATGTTAGAATCAAAAACAGTTAAGTGACAACTATAAAGATGTTACCACCCCCTACCCTCGTAGGGTCACACCCATTGGGTGAGAGTTACAGAATCCCAAGGGTCTCCACCCAATGTATTAAAAAAAACCCTGAATATATTAATTTGTTACATACCCGTGATCAATCATGTGAACAATAAGC
This sequence comes from Patella vulgata, assembly GCF_932274485.2. Classification (NCBI taxonomy): domain Eukaryota; kingdom Metazoa; phylum Mollusca; class Gastropoda; family Patellidae; genus Patella; species Patella vulgata. The sequence goes on from NC_065883.2 coordinate 13,593,904, forward strand.
TGAAGTAATATTTAAAGACACACAGTATTACATGTTTTCATTCCTATTTTTTGAACTACTACATTTTGTTTTTACTTCGCTTTTCACTACATTTTATGTAAATGGTTAGTCCTGTCATAAAGGTATTTTCCTTCCGTGTGCCTACATTTATATTTCATCTAGCACATAGACGATCATGACTCACACTAGTATTACACAATGTATAGGAAATATTACCTTATTGTTAGTTTGGTTTTCATTTTGAGTGAAATCGGTATCAATACAGGCCCAGGACTGTACATTGCAGTGCATAGACACTTATGGCTAGCCCCTCGTATCCATTCATTTGAAGAGGGGGTGGATGACCGAATGGTTAGCGTGTGTGTGTTGTATCATAAGGTCTGTCATTTGAGTCAACTGGCATGGTTGCATTTCCCAACTTGTACGTGACAAGGAGTAGGGTCGCCTGTCCAACTTCATGGGTTTTCTCTGGGTCCTCCAGTTTGGTTGGATGGCTGAATGGTTAGCATGTGCGCGCTGTATCATAAAGTCTGTCATTGAGTCAAATGGCGTGGTTTTGATTCCCCGGTTGTACGTGACAAGGAGTAGGGTATCCTGTCCAACCTCATGGGTTTTCTCCGGATCCTCCGGTTTCCTCCCACTGCTAAAGACCCTACGCGCAAGCGAATTGTTGAAATAAAATTGAACCAAGTGTTAGTCCCAAATGACCTAGTTTGTGTCGAGTGGACGTTAAACCCCATTTCTCTCTCTCTCTCTCCAGTTTCCTCCCACTGCTAAAGACCCCTACGTGCAAGCGAAGTATTGAAATAAAATTGAACCATGTGTTAGTCCCGAAATGACCTAGTTTGTGTCATAGTATCATATTCAAAATAATCTTAGACTAACCTAATTATGGAAAATCCAAGCTCCTAATTAGTTCATTAAAGTGCTTGAAAGCCACTCATTTTCTCATGGGCTTTCTCTGGGTCCTCCGGTTTCCTCCCACTGGTAAAGACCACTATGTGCAAGCAAATTATTGAAATGAAATTGAACCATGTGTTTGTCCCGAAATGACCTAGTTTGTGTCAAGTGTAGTTAAATCTCATTTCTCTCTCTCTCCATTCACTTGATGTGCATTTGTTGTTTGTTATTTCTGTATATTGTGTCTTGGTCGTGGATTGATTGTGTAATACAACGTAATGTTACTGAATAATTTTGTGTATGAAAAACTAAAAAAACTAAAATAAAAAAAAAATTTAACAAAGCCCCCACCATAGTACTTTCACCCAAAGGCCCAAGACCGTCCTGTTACACTACTGCCTACCCCCCATCCCATTCTTTTCTATTCCGTAGCTTCATAGTTAAACATGAACCAAATTGACCCCAGCTCATGCCTGTTCAAAGATTAAAATTTCTGTACACCCAGCTGTTTTTGTGAAATTGTCACCTGAAGTTTTTGACATTGGATAAAATTGTCAGTCAGTAAAATACTTTGTCAACATTTGTATTAGTTAAACCCTGATTACAGACAGGATTATAGATATGATTAAAGATAAAGATTGACCGATTATAGAAAACAGTGACTTACAAACTCAGTTGAACCATGCAACCTGTACATGTACACTAGAAATATACTGATGTAGGGGGAATACTGATTACCAACGAGGGGATCACGTGGCTAAGTGGGTAAGACGCTAGCTCGCTAGCCTGGAGGTCGGGTGTTCGATCCCTGCATTGGCCGAGAAAGTTCATCCAGATTTTCCGGCGTGGTTCTCCCTTGTCAGTGATGCAGGACAGAGGGGCTGACAAGGAAAGCTGTCTAGTCGTTCGGATGGGACGAAAAACCGGGGTCCCGTGTACACATTGGCGTGCACGTAAAAGATCCCTTGGCAGTTGGAATTCGTTATAAGAGTAGGCCGTAGTGCCGCTGTCCGGGCAAAATTTCCCTCATAGCACACTGTATGGCGTATGCCCGTCTTCATTAGCCCAGGTTAGGAGCAGAACAGTAGGACGTTAAACTCCATTTCATTTCATTTCATTTTGATTACCAACGAAAGAATTTGACACCTGGCCTATGGTTTGAAGCCTTCCCAGTTCCCATTTGTCTTGCTCAACTATTTATGGACACAGAGTACAAGCTCGATAAAGATGAGAGTATCCTTGTCGAAATGCTTAGTATTAAACTCAGTAATTATGTATCCATAAATTTGTACCCTGTGTTAATATGTTCAATTACTAAATGCCAATCAAAGAAGAACTATTTATGGGTCTGGAATGCCAGGCGAGTGTCCTACTTTTATCAAAATACTGTCTTACAAACGTGCGAATCGTTGTCGATGTGTGGGCCTCACTCCACTCTAATCCTATACATGTATGCTCCTAAATGAGCAGAAATATTGTCTGAAGAGTTTCTTATTTTATAAAAATGTGGGAAATCTCCCAGATGCCAGAACTTTGAACAAGTCCAGGTGCTTTCCCAAGGCCACTCGCATATTTGTAGTAGTGGAGAAAAAAGAATTAATTTAAAGACTATATATCTAGAAGTTGGTACATGATAGATGAGTAGCTCGCCTGTCAAGCCTCATTGGTTTTCACCCACTGCTCAAGATTATTGTGGAGGTTATACCCTCTCTCTCTCTCCCTCCCTCCCTCCCTCCCTCTCTCTCTCTCTGAAATCATAGCTGAATTAAAACTACCTTTGGAGATCCCTGATATTTTTTCTGGTTAACTTGTATAGTAAATGTACAGATTAGGTTTTAACTATAATTCTAACCGCATTACTTTGTAGCCTATATTCGAATATTAATCTAGAGCAGTCATAGAACAATAAGGGATTTGATATAGAGAGATCAAGATATAGGTTGTCATAGATTATAAAAAAAAAAGTGAGGAAATAACAATTTTTTAATTGATTAATGATGTCGGTTATCTTTCTGTAAACAATTCTATTTTTAACTTTTTAAAATTCACGTTTAATAAATATGGGTAAGATTTTCTCTGTTAAACAAAAAGTTTTTTTTTATCATAAATAATTATCAGAATGTCTCGGGTTGTATTTCATGGATACCAAGCATGGCAACCATGTATCTGTGTCGTATCTATGATGGACCAGTTCTATTATCTACGATAACAAAATTCTTTAAGATTTCTGATCAACATTAATCCTTAAAGGAGCTTAACTTTTTTGATTTGGGTCACATCAAAGTCGAGCGGTAAGGTCACTGTACACAAGACCAGCGGGAGGTTGGGTGGCTGAATGATTTAACGTGTGCACATTGGATCAAAATGTCTGTCATTAAGTCAACGGGTGGGGTTTTGATTCCTCGCTTGTACGTGACCAAGGAGTATGGTCATCTGGCCAACCTTGTGGGTTTCTTCAGGTCCTCTACTCCTACAGACCCCAATGCAGAATCAAATCGAGATACGGTTTATTGGGATGACTAATAATGTGTTACTTAGTCTTATGGATGAGACAAAAACCCATGCACACGACATTGGCGTACTCGTGAAAATCCCTGACAGTTGGAATTTGAAAAAAGAGTAGGATGAAATTCAGAATTCACCTCCCAAGCATTGTACATTTGACTTTAAAACAATGAATTTGTTAATGTAATGTTAGTCCCCAATGACTGAAGTATTGTGTTGACCCAACTCAATTACATTCCTGAAAAGTTGAATTAAATTGAAGAGTTGTCAAGGGAACCATTGAAATTTATTTGTGTACTGAGTACCAGAATCATGCAAAATCCTAATCTTTGAAAACAAAAACATAATTTGACATTCAAGGATTTGAGGATATTTACTTGATTTCCAATGTTGACATACAACAAACATACAATGATAGTTGAGTTTACACTGTAATCGGGGTATCATTTAATCTTGTGTATTTAGCACTAATTTCTTTCACATTCATTCAATATCAAATCTTTGTTTAATATCACCCAAAATCATCTAATTTGTACTTGTATCCAGTTTAAAGCTGACTATTCAATTTTGATAATGAATGTCCAATTTACAAGCGTTTAATTCTTGAATTGGACACTCATTATCAAAATTAATCAATCAGCTTTAAACTGGACACAAGTACAAATTAGATGAATTTTACAAATTTTTAAACAAAGATTTTGATATTAAATGAATGTGAAAGAAATTAGTGCTAGGTTACAGTGTTAGCTGTGTGAACACATGAGAAATGGTATCAGGTGTTATAGAAATAGTAAATGTTCAGACAGACACCCATCAATCTGAACCACTTGTTTGTTTTGTTAGCTACTTGTGGTATCTTTATATTTACATGTATTTGAAATTAAAATATAACCAGTTTAAATTTAAAAATGATATTTCAAATAGTAAAGTGTCTTTCTCTTCCTTTATTAAGGAAATAATTATTTAATCAAGGGTTGTGTAGTCACTATACATCTCTATAACCTAATTACTCATTATATTTTGACCTTTGTTCAGTTACAACCTGGCTTAGTTAGAGATTTAAATAAAAACATTAGTCACTAATAATATTAACAAATATTTTATAAACACATTTAAATAAAAGATTGACTATTGATTTATCCCTAGAGTGTGTTCGAACGAAGCTTATGACTTCAATCACCTTCGAATCATGATACTGTTTAGCACTTTATTATGAAATATAAACTATTTACAGCAGGGAGCCACGGTGGCTCAGTGGGTATTGCACTGCATCACTTACAAGGTCCTGGGTTCGATCCCAAGAAAGTTTTATCAGGATTTTTTTTGGGGGGTGGGGGGAATGATGGAGGTCGGGTGTCCATCCAGATTTTCTGGTGTGGTTCCCCCTTGTCAGTGATGCTGGACGGAGGGCCTGACAAGGACAGATGTCTAGTCGTTCGGTTGTCCCACTGTCAGGGCAAAATTTCCCTCATAGCACACAGTATGGTGTATGCCTGTCTTCATTTCATTTCATTTATCAGGATTTTTCAGCCTAGTTTTACCTTGTAAGTGGTGCATTGCAAGGAAAATTGTCTATTATTCAGATGGAATTGAGATTTTGTGAAGATTTACCTCATAGCACACTGCATGGCATATACCATTTACCCAGTTGGAAAGAGACCGGGTTTAACGTCCACTCGACCCAAACTAGGTCATTTCTGGACTAACATGGTTCAATTTTGTTTCAATAATTCGCTTACACATAGGCCGGGTCTTTAGCAGTGGGAGGAAACCGGAGGTTGGACAGGCGACCCTACTCCTTGTCACGTTCAATTGGGTAATCAAAACCATGCTAGTTGAATCAATGACAGACCTTATGATACAACGCACACATTCAGCCATCCAACCCTCCTAACTCAGTTGGTGAAGGAAGGTGGAGGATAAAACCAAATAATAAAAGATCCTGTAAACGAGAAGAAGTTAGCCAATCTGTTTCACAGCCGTTCTGTGAATGCCTTCTTTCAACTCTGTGCAAGATAACTGACCTGTAAGTTCATGTGCAGTATAGGTATACGTGCAAAGTCGATCTTAGGGTGTCGGATGTTGTAACACAAACTGATCCGGGCAGAATTGGTTCCTTTTACTCATTTTACACCTTCTTGTACTATTTTATCTACCCATATTCACGAAAAAGGAAATATTTTTTTATCCAGGTCTATTTCCAACACCTATTTTTTTCTTAATAATTTCAAAAAATTGTTTTAGAAAATAATTTGCAGAAGAAAAAAAAGGTTAATTAAATGGCCCCGATGTCATCACTGTCAGTGATAGTAGCGGCTAAGATAATATTTACTGATGATCAGTTTGCATGTTAGCTGAAAAAATAAAGTTGTTATCCACAAAATATTTGACCTCAATTAGTTTGTTGAAATTATTTTACATTGTTTAATACCCAGAAAAATAAATTAATTATGCTCAATGAGTCTATTAAATTTGTAAAAAAAAGAAGAAAAGTAATGCATTGAAAACAAGGTTACAACAAATTACAGGGTAATTGTCTGGCAGATTTCAGACTCAAATTTCTTATAACAAATCTGCTCACATTCCAAACATATTTTGTAGGGTGTGAAGAAATATCATGCTTAAGCATACATTATGCAAGAGCTAAATCTGCCTATTGCAGGTCTTTCTTCAGGCCTGAAATGTTATCTAAATTATTAATTAGACATTAATTAACTTATCCAGACCATAATCAACTCTCAATGCCATCTCGTGTCGGATTTTCACTGGATTTGAATCCAATCTGCTGCCCAACACTCATTGATGATTAAATCCAAACATGGATAATCGAGACTGTTTTTTAGCGTACCGACTTTAGTAATGATGGTAGAGGCTAGATCTAAAATTCAATCACTAATATCTCAGTTGAGAGTGGAGCAATTGGACTGAAGTTTTCAGCATATTCCCTTTGCACTATCTATTTTTTAACTATTATAGTGAGAACTGCCAGCTCTTTATCTAATCTCTCATAATGTATCTTTATACATTTGCTGTCAGTGGAAATAATTGAAATGTTTTAATTCGTTTTATTGATGTCGGATTTGTTTGTTTTCAGGGAGGTCTATTAGGAGGAGACAGCCATGATTTATGTCACCTTGCTCATTTCACCAAGTTTAAAACAGACTTCAATAAAAACTACGAAACTACTCAAGGTAAACTTACATGTAAATCGCTTTATTCCAAGTGCAGTGTGTTGGGGTTCGTATTTCAGTAGTCATATTTGCCGGTCTTGACTGACTGTCAGTAAAAATGACCAACTGGAGAATTACCCTTTCAGTCAATTTACAAGTCATGTGATTAGAATTTGAAATAATTTAACCTTAAAAGACGATAAATACAATTAAATTTATAGGCTTTAAAAAAAATGAGATAGTGCTAAAATATTGTCTTGCTTATCTGAAGTAAACAAAATACGTCCAAAATTGATCCGCCCTGATAATTTTGAGGTGAAAGTTCTTCAGTATCTAGAAGATGACTGTTCAAGATGTCTTAAGCATTCCCATTTAAGCCTCTATAGAGGGCATTCTCTTAAGTCTTAGAAACCTCTATATTAGTTCTGTGCATTATGTCTGACTCTTTTGTGTAGAAATACAAACTTTCAGTTTCCATCTGGGGTTAACCATAAACCCAGAAATTCCAAGCTACCTGGAAGTGTCTGGATAACTAGGTCTAAATATCATATCATTCATACAACTAAACAAAGAAAATCCTTAATTGAGTTCTGTAAATGGGTTTTTCGAAAAAGCTCAATATTTTGCACTGAAATTAATATTTGCTATTATTGGAACTTATATAATATCCAGAAAATGTTTATATGCATTAAAGTGTAATAACTTTTGTGTAGAATTTTAAATATTAAATATAGAGATTAGATGTTAACAATTTCTTATATTTTTCAGAGGAAAAGAAACGTTTCAAGGTTTTCTGTGATAACATGAAAACAGCCAGAAAAATACAGGATGTTGAAAGAGGAACAGCTAAATATGGTCCTACAATATTCGCTGATATGACAGGTACCGTACTGATACTACTAGTTGGACGTAAACAGAAATACTGTAAAACAAGAAAGTAATGTCATCTATCACCATTAATAGAAATACACTCGTGTATGTTCTATAAAACAATAGAATTAAGTATAGCACAGTTATAGATAATATTAAATGGGCTGATAGATGTCAGCTAGAAGTCATTTGGCTTGAACTGGGCTAACGAAGACGAGCATAAAACTTGAAGCAGTCTATGAGGACACAACATAAGTGTTTCGGCCTACGCATTATTAAATTCCAACTGTCTAGGATTTTATTATGTAAACTCTAATCTCTCAGGTGACAACTTTCAATCATTATAAACAGGAATATACTGCATACCAGGTTGTATTCTTTTCGAGAAGCGAATTGATCTTTTCTATGTATACAATGTTTTGTCTATTATTTTTAAGTTATTGAAAAGATACCCCAAAAATATTTAGTTGCATGATATTTTTATTTTAGCGGAAGAATTTGGTCTGAGATTGAATCCTAAACCCTGGAATTTGAATGTTCGGCCCGACAATATGTTAGATGCCGATATACCCCAGGGTCCAGTACCTACAAGCTTTGATTGGAGAGATCACGGTGCCGTTACTGCTGTTAAAAATCAGGTAAAGAGAAAAAAACATCATATTAGCGTATGAGATTCCGAAGGGTGTTCAGTCACCTTCAGTGTTCTCAAACTAAAAAATCTGAGCCTGAATTACATTTTCTGCCATTTTGGGACTGTAGTTATACAAATGTGGCTGGCATTTTAAATTTGTCAACATGAAGAAGTTATAGTTGTAAAGTAAGGCATTGTCGTCAAGCCTGGTGCCATCGATTAAACTTGGTGGCAAACAATTGTAGCTTGCCTGTATGGTTGGAGAACACTGGGTGTTTCAGAATTAGCATTTCAGATATGACACTAGACAATACAGAAAAACTGGTAAACAACTAGTAAATATGCTAAATGTAGAATTTTGGTTCAAGATTAGTTAAAATCTTATGTCTCACAAAATTGTTCACAACCACAGGGACACATGACAAGCCATGAGAGTTCACCCCATACATTACGTTACATAAACTTCTTTGAGTGGCATTAAGTAATTGAACAGTAATACACTAACACTATTTATGGAATAACAATTTCTGGTTTATTAAAGGCTCAATACCACTCTTGTTGTAAGAGAATAATATGTCCCAATCTTTATTCTGGTCAACAAATTGTACTATTTTACATCATTCCAATTAATTGATGATACAAATTTCATCTTAACACACCTAATTTAAAAAATTGGAAAAATTCAACTAAATGGTTCGAAAAGCCTAACGTAAACCTTTTCAAATGTGACTTGGATTTAAAAATATTTTCGAACCCTCTGGACAAGTAAAATAGGATGTAATGGATAATTTACACAATAGGTAGGACACTTAAACATCTAATACTTAGAACAAGGCTAATATTTATTTACTGGAGCTGTCAAGCCAGCAAGAGTGTTATTGTCCCTTTAACATGCAACCTATTGATGAAAATACTATCGTCTTTATAAAACAAATAAAAACTGAAATAATGAGTTATTAAAATGTGTGATAATATTTCTATTAAGTAAAATAATGTGTAATTATATTTGTATTATAGGGTAGTTGTGGGTCATGTTGGGCATTTTCTACAACTGGTAATATCGAAGGACAATGGGCTATCAGAAGACAAAAGTTACTGTCTCTATCAGAACAAGGTAAGATAGGGAAGTTGAACAGTGGAGGTGAATGATTTTCTGAAAAAAGGGTGGATGGGAGTGCTCTAACAGAAAATTCTCACTGCAATCAAGAGAAATTCTTGCATCTTAGCATTGATCAGAATGGGAGAAAAATTGGATCATGACTAATGGCTTATAGATATGGCTAGCTTCCATTATTTGGGGGCGGGGGTGCTCCATCATACTAAATATATTTCTTCAGATCACTACAACAGATAAAATTAACATACTATCTATTGGTGATATTAAATTAAGGAAAATCATTATTTATTATAGCTAAGCTACATTTTCGTTTAGAATAACCTATCCTAATCTAGTAAATATCGCAGGCTAGCCATGACAACGAGAGTTGATTATGGTCTGGATATGTTAAATAATGTCTAATTAATAGTTTATATAACATTTCAGGCCTAAAGAAAGACCTGCTATAGGCAGATTTAGCTCTTGCATAATGTATGTTTAACCTTTATTGAATGTTTTATTTTAGAATTGGTTGATTGTGATAAAGTAGATCAAGGATGTAATGGAGGTTTACCATCTCAGGCTTATGAAGCTATAATGAAATTAGGTAAGTTATAATCAAATATAAATAGGTGAGTGGGTATTGTATACATTTCAACACAGTAATAGACAACAACAATGACATATTCAATAAAGTAGAGAACTCCCGAAGATGCAGATTACCATACAGTCTTTGAAGTTCAGTGTAAATCCTCAAAATGTTATCACATATTACAAATTATAATAAATTGTGTATATTTTGTGTTCTAAATTAAAATAAATTGTGTATATTCTTTGTGATAAATTGTGTATATTCTTTGTGATAAATTGTGTATATTCTTTGTGATAAATTGTGTATATTCTTTGTGATAAATTATAATAAATGGTGTATTTTGTGTGTTAAATTATAATAAATTGTGTATATTTTGTGTGATAAATTATAATAAATGGTGTATTTTGTGTGTTAAATTATAATAAATTGTGTATATTTTGTGTGATAAATTATAATAAATGGTGTATTTTGTGTGTTAAATTATAATAAATTGTGTATATTTTGTGTGATAAACTATAATAAATTGTATATATTTTATGTGATAAATAAGTTGTGTATATTTTACAGGTGGTCTAGAAACTGAGAAAGAATATGGTTATAAAGGATATAATGAGAAGTCATGTTACTTTAATAAAACTGAAGTAGCTGCTAAAATCAGTGGTTCTGTAAAAATATCACAAAATGAAGTTGGTAAGTTGGTAATATGATTAAAGGATCTAACTAGACCCCTTTGATTTAGGTGTTAGATCAACACATGAAACACTCCTTGTGTCACTTCAGACAGGCTGGCAGTTGGTGATACCCTTACAATTTTGTCCTGTGGGTGCTCCATGAGTGTTTTTCAGTGATTCCAGTATTTTTCTAGTAAGATTGAGTGCCTCTCCTTTCCATATATACCAAATTTGCCATACTTTTATTGGAAATAATTAGGCCAACCCTATAAATATTTGTGCGGGAATGTATCTTTAGAATAAAGTAATGATTGGCTAGAACTGGTGTGTTATATTTGAGTTACTGATTAAATTATAATATTTAAATATTATTGTATGTATAACATATAGTATATCAATGTTTTTTCAGAAATTGCTGCATGGTTAGCTAAGAATGGTCCAATCTCTATTGGTATCAATGCTTTTGCTATGCAGGTAAATCAAGCTTTTAAATTAATTGGTAACAGTAATTAATTCAAACTTTAATATGATTGACGTGTATGGCTTACCGGTATTAAATTTATTATTGTGGATATTGAGAACTAATCATACAACACAATCTATGTCAATTTTTTTTTTTTTTAGGAAAAACTTTTAATCATGTTTTACCCAGAAAATGGAACTAATACATCAGGCCCCAGTTCACAAAGCATTCCTAAATTTATGTTAAGAATTTACTCAAAATTGTTCGCCTTATTTTAACTAAGATATATCCTTTATAAAACTTGTTGTTTTAATGTATCAAATACATCGATAAGATACTATGAGCAAAGTTTTGTGTTTCTGGATCAAAGATATTACTCATAAACAGTGACTGAAAGTTGAATAAATTCTTAACTTAAGTCTGATAATGCTTTCTAAACTTGGGGGGCCTGGTTGCAGGACAAATGTTGCAGAAGCCCACATTTCAGACAATTCAAACACAATGTTTACATCTTAACCACTAAAAAAGCCTCATCCTTAAGATATTTTGGTGAATATAGACGAGGAATATAGTATATTAATATATATTTTGTATATTTATAGTTCTATATGGGTGGAATTTCACATCCATGGAAGATTTTCTGTAATCCAACCAAATTAGACCATGGTGTTCTTATTGTTGGTTATGGTGTTGGTAAGTACAACTTATCCTAAAGTTACTTATGAAAGGGGTGGCCACTCTGTTTGAGGACACTAGATTATCCGAAGAGAATACACAAATATGGGAAGAAGTCCCACCTTGTTATCTAAATTGTCTATGTAACTTATTAATAATTGATTTCATTTTAATTTCTCACTTCAAAGAGAGAGAGAGAAATGAGGTTTAACATACACTTGCTAATCAGGTCATTTCGGGACTAACACATGTTTCAATTTTATTTCAATAATTCGCTTGTGCGTAGGAGTCTTTAACAGTAGGAGGACCCAGAGAAAACCCACAAAGTAGGACAGGCAACCCTACTTCTTGTCACAAACCACGCCACTTGACTCAATGACAGACCTTCTGATCCAACGCGCACGTGTTAACCATTCGACAACCCAACCCCTCAATTTCTCACTTAACCAAATGATAGTAAGGACTGTACCATGTGAGTTCAAAGTTTTGGTTGATTTAGTACAACAGTATGTGATGTATATGTATGTCCAGAAAATTAATAACAAAAACAGCTGGATTGGTCAATGATATCCATTTACAGGTAGGAGATAACACTTCCTGTTTCTGATTTAGAGAACGTGTTATTGTGCAATAGACATGACCTTTATAATTAGGACCCAAAACGTGTGTTACTGTTCAATCAGAATCAAGGACATGTCAGATTGAATAATTAATCAGAATATATTTTCTGTCATTTAAACTGCTGATAAACTATACTGAGAGATGTATACTTCCACTTTTAATATTGAATCATCTGTTGTTATTATCTATTACAGAGGGGAGTGAACCATACTGGATAATCAAGAACAGTTGGGGTCCTTCTTGGGGAGAGAAGGTAATGTCATTTTAAAATATCATATTTTTTATTTTAAGAATAAGTAATGTAGGCTACTTATTTTACGTAATGTATTTCATAGGGTTTGGTTCCTCTGACCAGTGAAACCACTATATGTTGATCCCATGGGCTTCCTTGTTACGCTCGCTTTCAGGAACCATGTTGAACGATCGTGTTATGACATTATAGTTAGGTTCTAGTGTAATTATTATACACTATTACTAGGAACAAAAACACATTTTGGGATCACAAACTGAACCTCAAGTGCTACTTATCTTCTTGGTTTTCTTGGGTGTGACCCATTTCGAAAATAGCCTAAGGTTCTGCCATTCTAGTACCATAGACATGAAACTTGGCATGTTTGTTCCTTGGATGATTGTGCATAGATTGACTTCAATTTTTAATATGACGTCACAAGTCCATATGACATCATGCTCTGGTACATTGTACTATCGTACTTGTTTTATAGAACGATATTATTTATATATTCTGTGGTATATTATATTACCAGGGCTATTAAAAGGTCCTGGCAAGGGACAACATATATATGTAGTCATTCAGATGGGACAAAAACTGATGCCCCGTGTACAAATTGGCATAAATGTAAAAGTGTCCTTGACAGTAGGCAGTAGTGCCGCTGTCCGGGCAAAATTTTCCTCAGAACAAAGGCATACGCCCATTTTCATTAGTCCAGTCGGCGCAGAACACTAGGACTTTAAACCCCATTGCATTTTGTTTATCATGTAATATATTATCTATATAAATCAAAGCGAATATTTCTCTGTGGGGGTGTTCACCCATCACGCTTCATCACTGCGATCCACCCCCACATATATGGTATCAAATTAAACAGCATGACCATGTGAATGTTTTGGGCCCCGATTGAAGCCGAGTATCCTGCTAGTATTGTATATTTTCAGGGTTATTATAATGTATTATGTTGTATATTTTCAGGGTTATTATCGTGATGTTATATATTGTCAGGGTTATTATCATGTATTATGTTGTGTATTTTCAGGGTTATTATCGTGATTATGTTGTGTATTTTCCGGGTTATTATCATGTATTATGTTGTGTATTTTCAGGGTTATTATCGTGATAATGTTGTGTATTTTCCGGGTTATTATCATGTATTATGTTGTGTATTTTCAGGGTTATTATCGTGATTATGTTGTGTATTTTCTGGGTTATTATAATGTATTATGTTGTATATTTCAGGGTTATTATCGTGTGTATAGAGGAGCTGGAGTTTGTGGTCTGAATACAATGTGTACATCAGCTGTAATTTAACCTTTTATTCAGTATATCAATCCGAGTGACTGGAACACTTAAATAACATATTGTTTTCTATTTATACATTCCTAAATATTACAACTTTAAATCAGATGATACAATCAAAACTCTCTCTAATATTGAATTTCAATATCCGATATCATCTGTCCCAATACATTTTAACAAATTATATATAGGGCGTTTTTACGAGATAACGATTTGTTCTTTCGTTAAAATGTCCATTGAATTTTGTTTAGAAACCAATATTGCTTATACCATTGTTGGAAAACCAAAAACAAATGTTGAAGTGTCTTGGTCACCCTATATTTTTTGTATAAAGTTTAACGAGGAGATTAAATTTCTGTTCTTTTTTTTATGTATTCATTATTTACCCAGTATTCTATATATTTTGTTTTATAAGCCAACTATTGTATTATATTTATCTTTAAATTAAAATGTCATATAAAATTTTCAAAGTTGGTATGAAATACAAGGCTGTGATTACTACTTATACAAAACTTCTGTAGATATTTAGAAAATTTGTTACATCATTTACCACAAACACTGGTGTTTCACTACCTAGCTCACACTGTCGGTCGCCAATGTCGCCAAAAAATTAAAATGGCAATTAAAATTTGATTTTGGCGATAACGCTTTGGGATACTTGGAGGCAAAACAATCTAAGCTCCATACCTATGTTTATTATAAATGTAAGATCTTTTGGCCACCAACATTTTAACCTTGGTCCTAACAAGTCAGCTCCTAATTGCACCAGTAAGCATCTATTTAATGTATGTGGCCTTAACCTTGGTGGCCAACACAGTGATATACCATATAGGGCTTCACTATGTGGTGACTACAACTATATCATAGTGAGACCTTATTATATATTCTACACAGGAGAGATACTTGATTGTGGATTGACGAATATGCAGTCGAATTAGACTCAGTTTAGTTCTGTAACAGTTCTGTCGGGCCCCTATATATGATGTGAAGGGATAAGACTCATGACAAAATCAATAACAGCGAACATTTTAGCTGTCATGATTGATCGAGGTATTTCTAATTCACTCAGTGCATATTTCGTGGCCCCTAATCATGTTGTTCACTCTATTAGACATGTACCTCTACAGACTTCATTTTAACACTGTTACAAGTCTAGTTCTGAACAGTAAACTACATGTATTATTTAGTGAGATACCAGTGTATAATAATTGTATAGGTTTTGAAAACATAAATATTTTCAGTATATTATATTCCTCAGTAAAATTAACTAAATATTCAGCTGATTTGAGAAACCTACCATATAGATATATATTGTAATATTTAATGTAAATTTTCTATTTCATTATTATATATTAAGCATGTTAATAAGATAAATACCGTCTTTGAATAACGTTTTCTACTGAAACGGCAACCAAATTCACAAAAAATTGCCATTATTATAAGCACATTGTCATTGAATGAATTTTTGTGAAGCACGAAATAAAATAGTCACAAGTTTTATTGAGTAATATCAACACACAAGGCTCCAGGAGATGCAACAATAAAATGTAAACTGTTAAAATTGTTCTAGAGAATGAACTGCACTCTGTAGAGTTGGATTGCTTATTTAGACGAATACATTAAATTATTTTTGTACGTTTTTGTATATTCACGAAGGTTAACAAGTGCTATGATACCAATTTTGATTAAATGTCCATCTATTGCAAAACCTTCCGTAAAAACTAGATCTGCTTCTTCTTAATAAAATAGTTTAATATCAAAATCATAATGTTTGTATTGTAGATCTAGGCCTATGTTTATCGAACTACATAGAATTTTTAAGAACTGTTAACCCTTTAGCAATGGAATTGTGCTCTGACAATCTCATAGTAAGGAGCCACAGTGGCTCAATGGGTTATGCGCTGGATCGATTCCTGTGTTGGCCAAGAAAGTACTTAGGGATTCTCCCACATGGGTTCCCCTGATCAGTAGGGAGGGCCTCGCAAATAGTAACAGTATCTAGTCATTCTTATGGTATGAAAAACCAAGTACCTATGTATACATAGAGGACCATTGATGTGCATGTAAAAGAATCCTTAACTTTGAAGAAGTATGATAAATACAAACCCAGTTTGCCTCACAGTTTGTTCATTACAGTTCTTCATGATCACTTAATATTAGAAACTGTTTACAGAAAAATGTACAGTATACGGTTTGTAATTGTTTATAATTTTAATTTATCCGAATTTGCTGAACCAGAACTCACTTTCTGGGATAAATAAGCAGGATCAAGACAGAAATGAAAGGAAAACATTGAAGATTAGGCTACACAAAATAAATGTCTTGTTTCTCGGGCAACTGACAGCTGAAACTGTAGGGGGGGAGGGCGGTTTATTATTTTTTTTATCTCATTTATGGCTAGAGGATGGTGCAAAATAAAATTTGCCTATTGTTGAAAATTGTTTGGGCGGGAGGGCGGCCTTGTATTTTTTTTTTTTTTTTAATGAGAAAGTCATTACTTGTCTACGGTTTTGCTTTCAATTATATATTATACATACTTAGAACATAAACCCAAAAATCAAGTCTACTCAAACACTGAACACTGACTGAAAGGAAAATAATTTTCCATATTTAATTCACGTAATGTAGCTTACTAATGGTAATGGTGACAACCATAATTGAAATTGGTTTAAAATAAAATTCCGTACGACTATTAATAGCCGTCCATAATAACGACAATATTTTAAAGAGTAAACCTCTGTCAGCATGTGTATCAAAAATAATCATCACGGTAAACGACACTGCGATCTAAATCTAGTATCGCTGGTTTATTATGATTGACCTAATTCCAACCAATGTCACGTGTCATCGGGATATGACTGTTTCTCAGGTTATTCGGTGTTCTATCTGGGGTTTATATCGAATGACTATTTAAATTTAACTAACAACTCGTCAGTAAAACCATCAAATGTGTAATCCAATTATTATTTTCCGGATTATCAAAACTACCGTTAAATGTGCTAATGACCTAGATTCTGACTAAGGTATGGTGACTATCATCGTATCGTATTCGTAGCCACAAGTTATAATAATTAACCTGTTCTACGATTCATTGTTTTATAAGTAGGATTTTTTCAAACATGGACCGACTGAAGCCGGCAATAATGAGCCGATTAAGATCGAATGATTGAAATACATTGCATTGTTGACAATGACTTTCGATGTTTAACACAATCAAATTCTAGTTCACAAGGGGAGGTAATTAAAATCACGTGATACAAAAATGGAGGTTCTTTCGATATCAATAAAAAAAGACCCGTAAATGAGCGTTTACATCTGAATCAGTTTAATACATTTGAATGGATATTCACGTATGGGGCATGTAGATACATGCGGCATATTTTTTTTATGACTTGCTTATCGATGTTCGGGCGGGCGTTACATATTTTTTATTTTTCATCAACACTAATAAATAGGCCGCACGCGCAACCAATTTTGCGTGCGGGCGGTGCCCGAGAAACAACTTATTTTATTTGTGTTGCCTTATATATCAAATGTGTTTGGGTATGTGGTCTAAGGGGAGATAATATGGCTCCAAGGACACATGCACAGAGTTACCTCCCTTACACTAAAGGTTTCATGAACTGGCAAAATATTTTCCTATGATGGACAAACTTTGTGCGATATCTTATTCTGTGCTTAAATTCGGCGTGACAGGTGAATCATTTTCTGAGAATTTATTCAATTTCTAATAAATAATTTAAAAATATATAAAGGAGGTTGACAAAATTTCACCCATCAATAAAAGATATGCATAATCTTGCAAATCTTTGTCAGCAGTAAAATATTGAATAAATTCTCAATTCGACCTGGAAAAAGTTCATAAGCTCAAGTCATAGCAGCACCATATCACTCCTGCCTTACAGAGCTATAGGTAACACTACTTCATGTTATGCTACGTCCAAGCAGAACAAAGTCTTTATGCATTTGCACCATCTTATAAAAAAATTACTTCAATTTTGTTACCGGTAATGTATTCAGTGGTTAAAAATATCATTTAATTACATCAAATGTATCCCATGGTTTAAAGGATCAATACCACTCTTGTTGTCACTGAATAATATGTCCCAATCTTTATTCTGGTCAACAAATTGTACTATTTTAGAATATTTCAATTAATTGATGATACAAATTTCATCTTAACACACCTTATTTAAAAATTTTGAAAAATTCAACATAATGGTTTGAAACGTCTAACGTAAACCTTTTCAAATGAAACTTTGATTTAAAAATATTTTCGAACCCTCTGGACAAGTAAAATAGGGTGTAATGGATAATTTACACAACAGTTAGGACACTTAAACATCTAGTACTTAGATAGAGATATTATTTATTTTCTGGAGCTTTCAAGCCAGCAAGAGTGTTATTGTCCCTTTAATAGCCAGTTCCAGCTTGAATTCCCATAAACCTATGTTTCGGCTTTTAATCTATAGTCTCCCAAGGTCTGGATAAAAATACTTTTGGATGATCACAATAGTTTGTCCCATTTATAAAAGATTGGGAATGGGATTAATATCCACTTGACACCTAGGGTCCATTTCAGGATTATCATACATGTATTTTAATTAATCGATAGGACACAGTAAAACCAAAAAGGCAGGCACCTGAGCTCACAACTTTTCACATACAATCATAGGAGCAAACCCATGGTCCAACTGGTCAGCAGTAAATCTTGCTCAAATCATTATGACAAAGAGAAACCTCTGTAATTAAGGAAGAGATGTGTACATGAATGGAACTGGTTTGAAGTTTCAATCCTATACTTGGGTCATTTTGAGACTAAATTATGGTAAACTGCATTTACATGGATACATCCATCATGCTGTGGGGGAGAATTTAGTTGGAACAGTAGTGTTACTCTTCATTGAATTCCAACTGCAAAGGTTTGTGCTTGCCAATCTGAACTAGATGGCCTTTCCTTATCACTCAAGCCATGTTTAAACCAAGCATGAAAAAAGCTGAAGGTAGTTCTCGGCCACGACAGGATTCGTACCAGGGATAGACTTGTCAAGAGGGCTGGGCATATGAATATTCATTATTACATCAGTCAACAGACTCCCTCTATGGCTACAACCATAGTTATCTCTACAATGCTAGTCATACAAAAGCATTGAACCCACAGGGGTAATTCGTACCAGGGATAGACTTGTCAAGAGGGCTGGGTACATGAATATTCATTATTATATCGGTCAACAGACTCCCTCTATGGCTCCAACCATAGTTATCTGAGACGCTAGTTGTATAAAAGCATCAAGCATGGCACCTGCAGGGGTAATTCTAGTAACATAAATTATATTTAACACAGAGAGAAAGGAACAAGTTAATGGTTTGTGGTACTATTATATTGTCATATCTTCTATTCAACAGATTAAATATAACAAATATTAGACTATATCTATATCATATCAAATCAGTATTCACAAACCAATATAATCGGCTCAAAATTATATTCTTGGCAACATGCTAACTTCCAAGATTCAAGAAATGAGCTGCAGACATCAAGAATAGACAGAAAAAAAAAAAGCAATGTCAGTCTGCACTCAATCGTTCGTCATTTTTAAACATTTTACTTGAATTTAGGCCTTTAATATTTTAATTTCTAGTAATGATGTATGAAAAAGAACTTCTAGCCACATAAAGACATTATGATCGTATATATTTTTTCGTGTTGCCAAAAACATAGTTTAGAAGATTCACTCACAGATGTTTCTAAAATGAATGAAAAATTTTTCACAACAAATAATCAATAAAAAATATGAAGCACTGTAAATGATCTAGTCATAAAATTGACTAATTTGATATTACGAGAAATGTACACATCAACATTATTCAGTTATTAGTGTTTAAAATCTGTTTACACAAGAAAAATCATACCAATGACCATTGTGAAATATATACATGTACACAATTTCTATGAATCAAAAAGATTAGAGTGCGATTTTTTGATATATATATATACCCTATGAGATTATTAATATATCAAGTTGTCCTGTAAAGTCAGCACTATCGTCAAAATTACTATATCAAATTAAATGCTGATTTAAAATTTGTTCATTTCACTATGGATCCATGAAAAGACCTATTTAGTTACTCTGATGAAAAAGTTGCAGTTGCACCAACATTTCTCAAGTAGCATATGAACAAATGATTTGATCTGTACACATGCAATAATATTATAGATTACTCCTCTAGAGATTATTCTAGAACTGTACAAATGACCAATTTACCAACTAAGATGTAATAAATTTAGTTAAAGTCAAGCATATATGAGTGATTTATTATATTATCACCACAAGAACCGGATCTAAAGAAGTTCAAACTTATTTCAATTGCAAAATATACGAACCGTGAAACGACCGTAGTTACCGTCGACAAAATAAATGCGATTTATAATTTTATAAAGAATAAAGTGTACGAGTGATTAAAAAAAATGAGATGTGTCGGTCTTAAAGAGTCATACCGACATAAAATGACAAGATTTACAATAAATGAACAAACAACTAACTGTACAAGATGATACGGGAATAAAAACATTTTATAATTAATATAGTTCTTCATGTAGTAATAATATATATATATATATATTTAAAGTGCATGGATGAGGTTAAAGACCTGACTACACCCCACAATGTTGTCTTCTGTCACAGAGTCGTCCTCGATAGCTAATGTTAATAGTAATTCTATGATGGCTGGGTTTTGTAATTATACCCTTGACGTAACCGAGTATTAGTAACGTTCTTATTTATGCAGTCAAGCTCAATTACTGGGCAAATCAATTGTGCCATATCTTGTGGTTAAAAATTCATTTATTATCCACAGCATTACGGACACTGCTTGACTTCTGGATCCATACCCAGAAATCCATGAAAGTCAAATTGCGTCAAAAAGGAACTTAGACAAAATAACAAGGTCATTAACTATATAAATAATTGATGAATTGCATTCAATTTTAAACTAATACGATAGCACATAAATTATTATCAATAGTAGCCATTGAGAGAAGACTGGGCAATTAAACAACGGTGGTGGACGTCCAGTATTTTAAAGTTTATTTTGGTGGAGCTGTACCACTGCTGCCTGTGTTGTTATACTGTCCATACCATTGACTGTAATCAGGAACTTGGCTTGTTGTGTGACTGCTCTGTGGATATCCCTGCCAATAATTATGTCCCCAACCTTGATTCCAGTTACTGTAGTCGGACCCTGTTTGTCCGTAACCTCCCCACTGAAATATAAAAACATGAAAATACAACAACACCTGTTATCCATACGTCTGAAATTAGTATGCATACCCCACACTGCATGACAAATCGAACAACCTGTTTGCTGGGGGAAAACCCACAAGACGAGGGAGGTGACCTTATGCCATGTCACATTCAAAAACACTGCTGTGTATCCAAGTTACTGGTATGCTTATTTGAATTAGGGAAATCACCATGCATTTTTGCATATCTTCCTGGGTAATAAGTTACTAGTTTGTGTCATCTGTATGACAGGACACTGTTCCTCGCCATGTATTTTGTCCTGTTCCAAGGAGAAGGGAAAACCATGCTTGAAAAAACCTGAGGAACGCACTCAGTCAACACTGGGAAGGTTAGACAGCTAGCAACCTACTCAAGGAGCCTCCATGTTCTGAATGAGGCATATTATGTTACATCCAATTATTCAAATATTACTTACACCACTTCCATAACCCTGACCCCAGCCTCCTTGTCCCCAGCCACCTTGACCCCATGATCCTTGCTGACTTCCCCATCCCTGACTTTTGCCATAGCCGCTTCCGTAACTATCAGTCCTGCGATCAGAACTCTGAAAAATATCAATTAAAATATATAAATCACATTTGAAATATTGGAGTAAATTTTAGAGTTCCGACATTCCAGAATAAAGAGAGAAATGGGGTTTAATTTCCACTCAACACAAACTAGGTCATTTTGGTACTAACATATGTTTCAATTTTATTTCAATAACCTGCTTGCGTATAGGTCTTTAGCATTTGGAGGAAACCAGAGAACCCTGAGAAAACCCATGAGGTTAGACAAGATGACCCTACTCCTTGTCACAAACAAGTGGGGAATTGAAACCATGCCACCTGACTCAATGACAGACCTTATGATGCACCGTGCATGCCCGAACGCCTCTAAATATATAAAGTGCTTTTATTAAAAATCCATAGATTTCACATTGCTGTCTATATTTTCAATTCATCATATTTTTGTAAATACTGATGCTATTGAACCATGCAAGAACTGATATTCACAAGGGATTAACAATCCCTCAAATGATGATCATAGACTTTAAAACATTTCCTCAAATCATATTCACAACATATTGAATTAAAGATTATCCATGATTTGAGAACGCTACCACAAGTTTGCCAAATCATAATTGACTTTTTGGCTTTCTGTTTTGTAAATTTGTCCCTAGTTTCATTAAATCATATTTGTACTCACGCTTTTATCATATTTATAGCTGCCTTGTCTGTTTCTATCGTATCTGTCATTTCTATAATCTCCACCACCTGTAACAAATTATCATAAATTATTCTACTTATTACACATGGTATCCACTTTCCATTAGAAGAATTTGGTCAAATTGTCAACTTAACTTGGTGCCGAGTTGTTCATGTAAATCAATCATTTCACTAAAGACCTACATTAAATTTTGGCTGGTTAGAAAAGGAATTTCATGTCTCTTCAGCACAATACTTGGGTCATATTGTGGTATGTTGTATATCATTGTGGTCTGAAACCTTATGTTTAAGTAAACAAGTTGTCTCCCTTATGTTGTAGTTCTTGACTGCCTTTTTTGAGCAATAAAGATAGAGATTGGAAACTGGAGAATGGTTGTTTTTCCTTTCCACCAACATGTGACTGTGAAACACCCCAGAATCCAAGGATCTGAATATAACATTAACCGGCACCAAACCAAGCTAAGGAAGGGATAATTAAATGATGTCAGTCCGTCCTTTGTTTCGATTCCAAAGCATATCTCATAAACAGTTTAACTTATTATAGTAGCTGTCCCTTTTACAATTTGAAATTTCACGATTTAATCTTTTTGTGTTTGGGGACAGCAGCAATTTCAAATGTATCTTGACGTTCAAAATTTTTCTCACAGGTCCTGTTTATCTGAAATAAAATACAACTTAGCCTAAAAACAAAAATATTTGTGTTTACTTGTTCCTCAAAAAATACATACATATGTATTGTGTATGTTTAGGGGAGGGTTGTAGGGATTAACTCAGTTTTCTATTGAGTATTTTAAACAAGGAACCAGAAACACAGGTATTTTGTTTTTAGGCTTACTGTTATAGCTGCCATAACCACCACTACGTCTATCATAGCTACCATAAGAATTGCGAGATCTGTAGTCACGGTAACCACTATTTCTGTTATATCGATCTTTGTCGTAGTAACTTCCACCACCTCCACGTCTGTTATCCCGATATCCTCCACCACCTGCAAATTGAAACCAATTTTATTTAAATCTCATTAAGTATTTCCAATAAAATGATCCTCCATAAATACACTATTCATTAGAGTCATAGTTTCTATTTTTAGAAAATATTTCTAAACAGAAGTGGTTCTAAAACTTTATGGTAGTTTTAAAAAAGTTTTTTTCTTGATTACTAAGTTCAGTTAATTTAACTTTAAAGGCATAGCCTAGATTTTTTGGTCTGAACAAAAGGTGACACTTTTGAGATTGCATCAGAGGATCCACAACGTTTTTTTTTTGGGGGGGGGGGTCAATAACTAACTCCATTTTTTGCCCATTTTTATCCCAATAAATCCATTTTTGGCTGGTTTTCTTTTTCAATAACTCCATTTTTATCTGCTTTTTTGTTCCTAATTTAAAGATACATTATTCAAAAGCAAAATTTGCCTATTGCAGGTCTTTCTTTAGGCCTTAAATGTTATATAAATTATTAATTAGACATTTATTAACATGACCAGAAGAGACCATAATCAACTCTCGATGCCATCGGATGCTCGAGATTTTAACTAGATGAGAACGGTTCGGCCATTTAATGATTTAATTTAAATATGGGGGAGTGAGTCCAAGTCTCGAATATACCAGTACCGTGGTTACGATAATGCATACATCTTACAAAAACCACAAACTTGGCTCAGAATAAAGTAATTTGAATGAAATTTTCAATATATTCATTAAGCATTATCTATTTTTGAACCATTATAGCAATAATTGCCAGCTCTTTATCTAAATCTTACATAATGTATCTTTAAACCCAATTACTAGTTAAGTTTCTAAATTGTATCATGTTACATGTATAATATGGTATTGGTAGAACTTGAAGTTGAAATATATGTAGTTTGAAAATATTTTATATTATTAGCATATCTATAATACTTACTGTGTGTTAAAATGCTATGATAAAAATCATTATTAACAAGCTATGACATTCTATATAAAAACATTACTGTTAATAATTTAAGATATTACAGAAAATCATCAGAAATAGTTTAATTAAATGAAAATTCAACTGTACATTTTCTCACAAAACATACTTTCTACACTATTATATAAGGGGGTCAACTCTGATTCCTGCATTTACATATTCAGTAATTCTGTTGTATATTCAAATATTTTGCACATCTTTAGCAGACACATTTTTTAAATTCGGGCCATACCAAAAAAAATGGAAAAAAAAATCTGGTTCCCGGACAATCCTTTCAGAATATGGGCTAAATGACATCTCGTACATTTCAAGGTTCTATGTTTATCTCATAGGTTTATAACTGCTGTTTATAGGAATTTATTTTTATAATTACTAATTCTTGTGTAACAACTGTTGGCTAAACCTTACTTCATTTACTGTAAGCTACACTGAATATAAACAAGTTCATTTACAAGCAGTAACTATTCTTTAAGTGGTATTTATTAACAGGGTAGATAAAATAACTATAACACATCCTTATGGAAAAACAACTACTGAGTATTCTCTCAAAGTTATCAGACAGTAACTAATTGTCTCAGTCTGTGAACTAGAACACAGATTTTATAGTTCTATTGTGAATGATGCCCCCATAGTATAATTTCATTCATTTCTTTCTCATTACTATATGTGGAATGCAATTAAAAGATCTTTAAAAATTAAGCAGACAAATGAAAAGTTGCTATTTTTAGTTTATGATTATCCAGCGTCATTTGTGATTGACAGTAACATTTACCAGGTTGTGTACTTGATAACGGAGCCTACTGTTCACTTTCAATAGTTACATCATTACATCATTTTACAGATAGAAACATAAAAACAGGTCTGAAGTGTTGCTGGGGTATACGAGAACTAGAATATTTTTCAGGTGGTCTAATCTTAACAACTCGTCTTTAATTCGTTTACTTGATAATGGCAACATTAAAATATTTCAGATAATGAATGGGGACCATTGGGGGGGGGGGGGGGGAATACTGAAAATTTGTTTTAATTGGCAAAAGTTTGTAGTTATTTTACCTGACCATCTGTTATCTCTCCAGCGTCGTTCAGGATTTGCTGCTAAACCTTCCTTTCTGTACGTTTCCGTTAATTTGTCAGCTTCTTCTTTCTTCAGTTCAATAAACTCCACGGAATCAAACAACTGACCTTCCTCGGGTAGAGTAAAATTAGCTGTAAACAAAAGTCAACAATAAAACATCCGAAGAGAACAGATTCCTGATACCAGTCGGATAAATTGACCGGAAATCAGAAATCGTGGTGTTGGGCTGTGAAGAAATCATGCCTAAATGCATGAGAGTTGAACTAGAGAATGAGAGAGGAAACAGCAGTATCCCACGGGTTACTGGCTTCTGGCCCTACCTTTCATATCGAGAACTGCTTTTTCCGGTATGTCTTTTCCTTCCTCCTTTTCTCTTTGGGCAATACGGCTTTTAAAATCTTCATCAGATGGCAAAATTACTACAGCTTTACGTTGAAAACCTTCAAATGGCTGCATTTTACGACGTCGGGCTGAGCCATACACATTTGTCTAGCGTTGCAACAAAGAACATATATATATAAGTCTTTAAGATTAGGTATTCCAAATGTCATAAGACATTTTAATTCATTAGTTTCTTCATAAAAAATCTGCAACATACTTCAAGAATATTTGATAAATAAAACCATCCCTTTCATTGGTGGTTCAAGCCTAGCAACAACCTACCTGCCCCTAGCAACAAGAGAAGCGATCTAACCTAACTTTACACTGGACACATTTTTCTTCTTCCTCATTCTTCAGTCGTTGATTAATTAGGTTTTAATAGATATCAGATTCTCCCCAATACAACTAGACCATGTTCATTCTGATTTAATTATGCCTATAAATCAATTACGTTATTTATATTGATGCAATGTAACTACTGAATATTATCTTCCGTTATTCCTGTGTTTGGCAAAAATATACCCGGATTAAACAGAATCTGAAGGCAGCTTTATTTCATCGGAAAGATGATTCCCTCTTATTTTGAGTTTACTTCCAGTTAGGCATAGTGACAGATTCACAAAGTATTCTAGAGCATTTTGCAATGCCACACAACGTTCAACAAGTAGAGTATTTTGATATATCACTTCTAACTACAATTATTTAGAGTGTAGTTGAGTTAATGTATTGGGCCCCCTAAAAAGGGTTCTGTTTCAGGTAACGGATGGAAAATAGGGTAGGGTCGGTAGGTAGGGGTTTTGTTTTTTTCGTGTTTTTTTATTTTGTTACATTGTAAGATCTAGTAGATCTACCGTAGAATCTTCAATTCTATGTTAGGTTGAGTCGGCGCAGGGGAACATGAAGCATGAATAGATTGGTGGATGGAATTCTTGGATAATTGTTTAAAATGTATCAAAGCCTAGATTATGATTTAAATATTCTCTTAGGGGGCAAATGGACTTTTTAATCGTTCTATGCTAAAAAAAACATAGCATAGGGAGGCCATTTTGTTCAAGGGAAAGAACTTGTGATGAAACTTAAAAAATCATATCGTGCCATCGCACGAAATAGGTCTGTAATAAATTTATTTGTCTTGTTTTAAATACCAATCAAGCAGTTATTATCCACTGGTTTGAAATATACGTTCACTTCTTTTTGTCCAATTGCGTGCCATTACTTATTAGAACGAAGGTTGTGAGGATTATAGCTTTTCGGAATGTGCAGTGGTAAATCTATACGAAACCTGTAGTCTCAATTTTCACGTCAGTTAGCAATCTTGTGTCAACAGTATGGCAGTTCTTAATAATCGTTCTCTGTACAGTACCCGCCTATTGCGATCAGTAAATGCAGATTCAAAGAACGATGACATTTATATTCATTTGTAGCAACAATAATGTAGGCATTTTCAAGAATCCGGTAGGCTTAGAGTATTCCGAACGGTCGATCGTTGAACAAAAAAAAAAGATTTTTATTTCTCTTGACAATAAAAAAAGATTTAAGAGTCGGCAGGTTTTGTAATGGGTCGGTCGGGTTACCGGAAACAGAACATTTTTTTTTTTGGCCTTGGTATTGCTAAACTACATAATGTACCAACAGAAAATAACATGGTGCGTATTTGAGCGAATGTACTTGTTTTCATTTTCTCAACATTGTCAGTGACATTCAAAATTCACATACTAATAAGTAAGATAGGTTGCCAGGCAACAAAACATACGCCAACAGCAGCTAAATCGTCCGAGCAGTCGACAAGGGTTGTCGCATATTTATTCATTTGTAGGTAATTAGGGGAATTTATTGACAATTTCATACAGATGACATTATAATTTTTGTCGTTTGATATTTATTCTTTTGTAGCTAATTTGGGGAATTTAATAGACAATTTCATACAGATGACATTATAATTTTTGTCATTTGAGGGTTCACAAGGTTCTAAAAACTAAAACAAGGGCCGTAACTCTGGAAGTAATCTACTTAAATTGTTGAAATTCCACAGGCTTTTTAGTTTTACTAATTCAAATAATGCATATAAATTTCATACAGATCGGATGATAACTTTTGTCATTCGAACATTCCCAAGGAACAACAAAGTGAAACAAGGGCCATAATTCACGGCATAATTAACGGATCTACTGAAATTGTTGAAATTCCACAGGCTTTTTAAATTTACTAATTCAAATAATGCATATAAATTTTATACAGATCGGATGATAACTTTCGTCGTTTGAACGTTCCCAAGGAACAACAAAGTGAAACAAGGGCCATAACTCACGGCATAATTAACGGAAATTGCTGAAATTCAATAGGCTTCTTTGTTTCACTAATTTAAATGATGCATATCATTTTCAAACAGATCGTATGATAAATGTTGTCATTAGAGCGTTCACAAGATTCAACAAAGTGAAACAAGGGCCATAACTCTAGATGTAATCAACGGAAATTGCTGAAATTCAATAGGATTCTTCGTTTCACTAATTTAAAAGATGCATATAAATTTCAAACAGATCGGATGATAACTGCTGTCATTAGAGCATTCACAAGATTCAACAAAGTGAAACAAGGGACATAACTCTAGATGTAATTAACGGAAATAGCTGAAATTCAATAGGCTTCTTTGTTTTACTAATTTAAATGATGCATATAAATTTCATACAGATCGGTTGATATCTTTTGTTGTTAGAGTGTTCACAAGGTGCAACAAAGTGAAACAAGGGCCATAACTCCAGAAGAAATTAACGGAAGTTATTGAAATTAAATAGGCTTCTTTATCTCACTAATGCAAACAACATATATCTATTTCAAAACAATCAGATGATAAATGTAGTCTGTAGAGTGTTCACAAGAAATTGTGGACGACGGACGGGGGCGACGGCAATATACGACCACATTTCCATGTGGGCGTATATTAAAATTACATCATAGCAGGAAAGCTTTATTATATAGTAATATTTTTGATCAATAACATCTTATATTTTTTTTTTTATTAATCGCCGAACTATGTTAAGAGAAGGGTATAGATATGGGCTCCATTCATTCCCTAGTCCAGTTTTATTTCCGTAGCACCTTAAAAATGCCCAACATATCTTTATGAAACTTTGTTAAAACAAACTATTTTAAGTAGTTGTGCCTTTCACTTATTAGAAACTTTTCAGATTTAATAAATTGTGTTTCCATGGAAACAAATTTTACTTAGTTTTTGGTATACGATGTTGATGACCAGCGTTCTCCTTAATATTTCTACCTTATGGTTCTGTATTTTGCCATTCACTCAATGCCAATTCAAATAAATCTATGTTGACAGGTTATGAACATACACCCTCCAGCAGCTTTGTTATTCAGATTCATAACTAAATAATTAAAACGGTTTTACAATTCTTAGTAATTCCGCGGACAATTTGTATATTGCTTCCAGCTGTCTTCAAAAACAAATCAAATATAACACAACACGTTAGCAGAGAAACAAATTCAGAATGAACATGGTCTTGTTGTTTACAAACAATACTACTAAATTACATTAATTAATGAAGTTTATTAAACAGTGATATATAATTATTCTAACTGGGGAGAAATCTGTTTCACGCTCTCTTGTTAAAAATTCTTCCATTAAAATCTTCAGGTTATGGAATACAGTATCAAAACAAAATCACAATTTAATTAATACATTACATATTCCTTTATCCACTTCTTGTCGCGTTTTGTGTCCAGTTAAAAAAGACTACTTTCAGACTCACCTTTCGATATCCAGACTTGATGACGTTGTTGATACTAGCTGAATTTGTTAAACTTACCTTTGAGTACTTACCTTTGATCTGCGTTACTTACGTTAAAACTTACCTTGTAACATGCATTATACTCATATATTTTTTTATATATTATATAGGTTAAAAACGTCGTAGATTACTGTTTATGACTTCTTAAATTGTAGTAAGTAATATTCTGACTAAAAGCTAAGTTCTCTCCACAATAAAAGTTAGATTTACCTGATCAAGAATATAATTTCTCTTCTTACGAGCAGCTATTTCAATAGCTCTGTTTAAACATTTTGTCGACATATCAATGAGGACATCCCATCGGCCTGAATAATTTCTCTTTCTTGGGAGTCCCATCACCTGAAATTGAATGAAATCAAGACAGGTAAACATTTACATAAAACTTGCACTTGGAGACCGATTTTATCAATTTTTGTCTCAACTTCTAAGAATTTCATAGACAAAATACCTATTGGGACAATTTTAGCTGATCTAGAATTAGGACTGTCTTTTTTCTTGCAACCAAAACTGAATTGTATATTTTAGCTTTTTCATGCAATTAAATGTAATAATATATTAAGAGATACGAGTGGCAATGAAGACCAGGTGGCAGTGACTAGTTTCATTCGTATTGAACTCTTCCGACTGATTGAACTCACATGTTGGGCGTTTTTATTCATACTATTCCGAAACCCTGGTGTTCTTTTCAGGGTTGCTACTTGGCAGGGTTACAGGGGTTGGCCTCTTAGCGAGGTTTGAGAATTTGTTACCAGGGTCGGTAGCTCGCTTACAGGGGTTGTACAGAGGTTTGACAATTATATTAAAAATTTCAATTTCTTGGCATGCAAAATGATTCTGATTTCCCAAATCTGACTTTGACTGACAAAAGTGATGTAAATATAAACCCTAGATATATCTATAATAAATCTCACCTTCATTTTATCAATGATATTATTGGTACCCAATATATTGTATTTTTTATCTGGGTTTTGTTCAGTGTGTTTAGCAGCCCATGTTGTTTTACCTGCACCAGGTAGACCAACCAACATTATCATCTACAAAATAACAAAATATTATCATCTACATATTATAAATATTGTCATCTACAAAATATCATAAATATTATCATCTACAAAAATTATATTATCATCTACAAAAATTATATTATCATCTACAAAATATCATAAATATTATCATCTACAAACTAATAAAATATTGTCATCTTTTTAACAAGCCAATACATACATGTTTGCATGTGTGCAATGTTAGTAAGACGTTTGTCCAGATAGCAATGCTTCTGTCTACTGTTCATCAAATTCATGTGTTATGCTTTTTCAATTTGTAGACATATGTACACAGGAGTGAACACACTTTGGACCTCCGTCCCACTGATGGTACCTGACAAGTAGGAACTGGTCTTTGAAAATATCTTATCGGAAAATATTTATCTTTGTGCAAAGAAGAAATCTTAGGTCATATTCCTAGTGCAAAAGTATGTCATGAATATAATCCATACCTCACAGTCCTCTTTCTTAGCCGGTGGAACTGCTCCTCTGACTCGGTTTTCCTGACTCACTTCTTCAATGAACACAAAACCTTCTTTTAATGGAAAGAAAGGCTCCTCCTAGAAAAATATAACCCAAAATATATAACAAAAAAACCCTACAAAGTCAGCCACAAACATGATCAAATGTTTCTATATTATGTTAAATTCTAATATGTTAATAAGAATATGAATGAAGCAATATAGCAAATATGTAAAATAACTCTCCTGGTGCTTGTTATAATAGAAACTTCAAAATATATGATTTTGATAATGAGAGTTTTCCATTTGATCAAATTTAAAGACTGCATGAATTTCTTATAGACAATATTTATTTCAAGGAATTCAATCTGAACACTTGCTTACCTTTTTACCGAAGTTACATTCAAATTCTGTGTTTTTAGTGAGAATATGTGGAAACATTGGTTTTCCTTCAATTGTAGCCTTTTCTATTTCAAAGCATGTGCCAAGATCTTCACCATTTTTAGAATAGGAAACAGTTGCTGGTTCACTTTCTAGGTCCTGTAACAAAAAATTAGATTATTTTATGTTTTGTCAAATGTGAAGCAAGGATGGTGCGGAGGTGGTTGGAGGACACTCTGTTAATGTATTCAAGACATTTTATATTGGAATAGAAATGCAACTCAGTTATAAAT
This sequence comes from Patella vulgata, assembly GCF_932274485.2. Classification (NCBI taxonomy): domain Eukaryota; kingdom Metazoa; phylum Mollusca; class Gastropoda; family Patellidae; genus Patella; species Patella vulgata. The sequence goes on from NC_065883.2 coordinate 13,625,528, forward strand.
GAAATAAATGAAAAAATATTCATATTTTCATGCAACTATAATGTAAAACTAGTCATTGAGGTTTAAATACATTGAATTGATCTGTATGATAGGACTTCTCTGCATCTTAAAATGATAAAATTCATGTCGTTGAGCTATATTCAAGTACTGTTTATTCTATGTTTTGTTGAGATTGTCTGTGCTGTATACATCACATTAATGAGAAAGTTGTACAACCATGGTGACTATTTTTTAACATTGCACAAACATTTCAGGAACAAAGAAAACAGTTACAAACTCTTTTTCAGAAGATCTGATATCACTTCCCACTGGATTTATTTGTGGGAGGTATAAAAAGATGGTACATACCAAATAAGTTGTAATAACATCTCCTTGAGTAAAAGTCTGTCCAAAATCTTTAAATTCACAGTTTGTAGATGCTTTAGCTGTTCCACCATAACCATAAGATAGAGCTTCTTCTCCTATAAATATCAAATAATATAAAATGTTGAAACTGTTTAATTTCATAAAACTGAGGCGAGAATCTTCCTTCACAGCAGAACTCTTTTCCAATTCAGAAGGGATCTTTAGCCTGCCCTAGTAATTAGTAGTTGGGACCTTTATAAGCATGATTTGCGGATTTGGCGCTATATAAATGGACATACTATTATTCATTTAGCCTAACAAATGCTGATTTTGGTTTTCAATTATTCTAAATCATTAATCAATATATATTCCTCAAATTTCAATATTAATTTATTGACTGGAATCAATACTATTAAATAGTTCATAGTCAACTAAATGACAACCAACTAATAATGAAATATGGGTTTGAATATTCGGGTGAAAAATACCTGAATTTTGAAACTCAAATAGTTGTGTGATCACAAGACAAAGGACCTGGTCGATGTCATGTTGGGAATGGAACCAAGGGACACATTAGTTATCGCTTACAATAAAGCTAAGTATATTGACTTTGTTTATTAATAAAATATAAATAACTAATGTATATATACCTAATTGTAATGTTGTCGAGTCAACAGACCAACCAACACGTAATACATGAGGATTACTTTCCTCTTGAGGTAAATGTTCAACATTCAGGTTTTCTAGAAGCTGAAATATAAAGGACTCCTTTTTAATAATCAGTCATATTGAACAGAAGTTGTTCTAAGATACTGCCATGTCAATTAAAAAGATAAATGTTGTAGAACAATCAAATATGATGTTTGTGTGATAAGGGATTTAGCCACATAATTCTTTGTCAAAATATAATACGACTGAGAGTAGTTGATTTAGGCCAATCAGTTGAAACACTAACCTTAACTTCATAAGCAATTTTGCCACTGGATACACCAAACATAGTTCTGGCACCAGCCCACATGAAAGCGAAACCCTCTACTGACAGGGGTTGAGCTTTTACACCATTATCATCAACACGAAGATTTAAATCACAATTATCTGGAGAAAAAAATAAAATGAACATTTTATTATGGTCAACATTAGCAATATTTTTAAATAAATTGAGTTAATAATTTAAAACAGCACAAAAAGGTTACGGACCCTAATAAAATTTTTAATACAATATGATACAGTCAAAACACAAACTGATAAAAAGGGAGAGAGTTTTAACGTCCACTCGACACAAACTAGGTCATTTTGGGACTAACATATGGCTCAATTTTATTTCAATAATTCGCTTGTGCTTATGGGTCTTTAGCAGGAGGAAACTGGAGGACACAGAGAAAACCCACGAGGTAGGACAGGCGACTCTACTCCTTGTCACGTACAACCGGGGAATCGAAACCACACCAGTTGACTCAATGACAGACCTTATGACATAGGGCACATGTGCTAACCATTCGGTCATCTACCCCCCCCCACCCAAAACTGATCACAATGGAGATCTGAATACCATCAGATACAGTGTAACATCCATTGTTTATTGGGTGGCTTGTTTCAATTCTGTCTAAAAGCTGATTTTACTACAAACATAACTTGTTTCTTCAAATAATTTTTGATAGAATTTCTTATTGTGAAACCTCTTTCCCAAATGAAGACGTGAAGTAGATGACAAAATTCAAACATTTCTGTTGAACTAGGATCTGGGTATTATATTTAAAGTTTTCCAAATAAAACTTACATCTGTCGAGTTTAAAATCTGTTCCTGTTTCCCATGTATCATCGTCCATTTCTACAGGTTTTCTGGGTGGACTGTGTCTAAAATATAAAACCAAGTGTACTTAGAATTATCAGTCTATTTGTAAATATTCACGTAGCTGTATTTTATGTGACCATTCTTTAGTCATTATCCCAATTCAGGCATTCAACTCCACAAGTACCTCTCCTACAAATAATCAAAGACCGGTTTCCACTGAGCTTGGTTAACCAAAATTATGCATGGTGCTTACCATCATTCTTTTATGTTTCATTATTTTTTATATTTATTTTTCAAGTTATTCTAATAATATCAAATCAATGTTAAGTTATACCTTCTTTCCCTTTCTTTAGAACGAGATCTATGTCTATCACCAGACCTGGATCGCCTTCTATCTCTTGATGTGGAACGCTTTCTCTTTCGATTTCTGTCAGATTTGTCATCTAAAATAAATAAATATACATTATTTGAAGCATTGTCTCATTACAAACAAAAATACACCAACCATTGGTTGTTACTGTTTAGGCTATTTAGCTTGATGTTTGCTGTTTTCCACCAACATTTTGATTTGCAACCTAATAACACGTATAATTAATCATCTATCCATAAGATTGCACTTCACAATCTTTTTACTGAATGTGGTTAAGTATTTTGCACGGGTCAGGTCTTGTGGCATGCACTGCATTCTTGAAGCATTTCAAGACTAGAGATGAGAATTAATGCAGCAGTCAAATTACTTGAGCCTGTAGCGTCTGCAATGGACATGCAGGGTTACAGATTATGTAACTGCTGTGAAGGACATGAAACACTTTAATTTAGTTTATTTATACTTATTCCATCACCTGCTTCAGCTGATTCTTCCTTATTTCCATTCTGGACATCTTCCTGCTCCATTGGCTCTTCCTTAGAGGCCTAAAAAATATAACATATTTGTTAGTTTAAAAATATTAATCTAAAAGATATAAAATAAATTAGTTAAAGAAGGGGAGTGATCGGAACACATGTCAATTACCATCACAAGTTTTGTACAACTGAAAACCCTGTGACAGAGAAAACTTAATTTGAATTTTACATCAATGATATACTAGAATTATTATAAACGGAGAGAACGAATGTAGTAACCCGTTCCTGCCCTATTGTTATGTCTGTATTAAATTGCAGTTATCCTGTATCTCCTGTTAAGTCAATGTTTCTAACCTGTTCTGAAACTTCTTCCTTAACTTCTGTCTTTTGTTCTGTAGCTGGCTTAGCCTCATCTTCGGTTTTAACAGGTTCCTTCTCGACAACAGGTTCTGGCTTAACCTCCTTTTTAGGAACAGGTGTAGGCTTTACTTCAGCCTTTGGAACAACAGGTTCAGGTTTCACTTCTGGAACAGGTTCAGGTTTTACTTCAGGCACAGGTTCTGGCTCAGAAACCTCTTGTACTGGCTCTGGACTAGGTTCCGGTTCCACAACTGGTTCTGGTTCCACAACAGGAGGAGGTGCTTTTGCTTTGGAGGGGGTTTCTTGAAGACTTGTATCTGTTTCTTCAGTGGTTGTATCTAGATCTCCAACTGATACATCTCCAGCATCATCTACAATCATACACAATAAAAAAACATTGTAAAAAAGACAAACACAAATGATAAAACTTGGGATTTATAACAATACACCAAAAACGATGTTTTTCTCTGACTCATAGGAATGGGTGGAGATACAATATGACTAGGAGTATGTTAGGAATTTGGACACACATTCTACCAATGTTCTAAACAAACAATATATTATATAAGAATGTGAAAATCTATAATGTGGCCATGATCTTGTAGCAAAGAATTCATCAGCCTATATTCCATATTTCAGAAAAAAAAAAACAACCTTGCAAGCAAATTTACTCTTTTATGTAATTATTAGGTTGATCATATACATATGTATGTACACATCATACATGTATTTAGCGATGCTAACCGCCGCTAGGGGCGCTGGGTGTATTATTTTCGGACATCACAAAAAGTTGACCGAGAAAAGTATTCCTCATGTTACGCCTTCTCATGAATATTCAGAGTGCCAATCATTGACCACGTGATGTTTACTGTCGAGAAAAATGGATGAACTTGCTGTCGAGTAGGATTTAGAGAAGCCGAGGTAAGATTTTCTGATATTTTTCATTTATTGAAAGTTTGAAACTGATATAAATTTTCGAAAAAGGCCCTCGACGCTCAAGATTTTGGTATATTTGGAAAGCTCAATTCATTAACTACTTGGTTTGACCGTTTGTTATGTCCGTATCCCCCGTAGGAATTCGTAAAATGACTAAAATGGAACCATGTGGAATTAAAGGGAGGTAACTCGTGGTTGATCAGGGTTCAGACCATAATTGAAAACCCCACCGACTTCAGTGTAAAAAAAAAAAAAAAAAATGATGTTAGATTTGGACAGGGTTTTTATTATATTCAATGTTACTAAAGCTACCTACCAAACTTTAGCCAGACATTTCACTAACATAGGATAAAAATCGTGAATATTGTTGACCACCTTGGATTTTTTTTCCAGGAACTGCAGCTGAAGAAGTAAGCTTAGAACTGCTTATATTATAATACATTCTCATCCAAATGTAGCCAAAGGCGACCCCTGATATTTCTTTGCCCAAAATTTTAATAAAATTAAACAAAAATTAGTAGTGTCCTTTGTGGAAACCAGTTAGCTTAGCATGCTAGTTATCTTAGGTCTCAAACAAATACTTCACAATAAGAATTTTTCATTTCAGAATTGTTTAGATAAGTAATAGTAGTGCAGCTTATACCGTGATTAATAAAATGGAAGAAGAAAATTCCCAGACATTTTTTACCGAAGGAAGTGATCAAGAATCCGCCGCTGAAAGTCAATCTGAGGTAGGGCCTACTGTACTTAGTCAGTAGTGAGTTTTTTTTCTTTTTATAAGATTTTAAAAGTGGAGCATACTATTTTGAGCTCTCTTTTCCCTTACTGTTTATATAATCTTTGTCAACTATTTCAGATAACACAAGCCCCAAGACTTAATCCATTTAGCATGCCAACACCACACTTTGGATCAGATACAGATTCGTCCTTAGAAGATAGAAAACATATAGTTCCAGAAAAAGTATGTATTTTGGGAATTTTGTTTTTTCTGCTTTGCCAAAGGATAGACAAGAAGAGTGTCACCACCCCACTCGGCAGCACATTATAATTGGTTCGCCCCCCCCCCCCCCTCAATAATTGTTACAATCCTGAATCCAGAATGTCATTTGAAAACAATATTTCGGTGCCTATGTTTACACAACCTTCAGTGACCAATCTGTTAATATTTTTTGTATCTTTTCAGGTTGCACGATTAGAAACACAGCAAACAGTGTCAGCATCATCATCAGAGTTTGACTCCAGTCCAAAAATATTAAGAAAGAAAACAAAGAAGGTTAAAGACATTAACTCAAAGGAAGTACAAACTTTGATTGTTGGGGAAGTCCTTGCCAGTTCAAAAAATTTTATCCACAGTTTGGAAGACCAGATTGACGTGGAAAGAGGAGTTGACAACATGACAGTAGCAACACAAACAATAATATCAGGTGCCTTCATGGTTTATTCCGAAAATTTATATTATAATTTTTAAATTTTCTTGATTCACATCCACATGTAATATTTTGCTCAGGTATTCCACCCTTTTTATAGTTGTCATGTCTTTTTGTACTGACCTTGGGTTTAATGTTGAATCTGTCTTTTCGGATATAAAACCCAATGTCAGAAAATTGAATAATGGGGCAATCCTGGAAATCATGGCTTATGGAAAAACAAAACAAATCTCGACAAAGGCCATTGTGAAAATATTGTGTGACATGTGCGAAATTGACAGTGCAAATGTGGAAGCCTGCATAGCCAAAATAAATCGAGTAATACAGACAGACAAAAAGAAAAGATTGGAAGCTAAAAATGTGTATAGACTTGAGCCATTCCACATTCCGGTTTCCTCAGTAACCACAAGTTCCATGACAAGTCCAGTTCAAGAAAGTCCAACCATACAAAAATTACCACAAGAAAAACTTGAAACTCTGAGGAATGTGAAGGAAACTAATAGAGGTCTTAAAAGAAAATTACAAAGGAGAGAGGCTTCTTTAGAAAGAAAAATGTCATCAAACACATTAAAACTTGAAAAAGTGATAGAATCTGTGGGGAAAAAAGTTAAAAAATCAGAAGAATTAATAAAAAAAAAGGATGAGACTCTCAAAAAACACAGACAACAACATAGCCAAGACATTTTAAATTTAAGGCAGTTAAACAATTATGCGAAAATTGTCAGAAAAAACCTGGATGATGTGAGCAAAATTGTGGAAGAAAAAACAAACGAATCAAGTCTCCTGGAAAAAGGGAACAATCTTTTAAGAGAAGAAAACCAAGAGCTAAAAGTTAGCGTGGATTATTTACAAACTTTGCTAAATGACAATGAAGAAATAACTTTGACAAATCCATCAACGCCAGTATATTCAAATGAACTAACTGAATGTGTCATGAATCTAACAAACTACAAAGTAGCAAGCAAAAGTGTTGGGCCAGTAATACAGGAGGTTGCCCATCTTCTTGGAAAGAGTATAAATCAATTACCGTCACGTCAAACCGTTGACAACATTGTTGATAGGAAAGTAGCAATGGCACAAAAACATGTCTCGAAAATAGTTGCAAAAGAAAGTGAAACTACCCTTTATACAGATGAGACCAGAAAACACGGACACACGTACCAGACATATATCGTTACAGACAAAAGTCAAAATTCCTATTTGTTAGGTCTCAGGGAAATGGTAAATAAAAGCTCTCAGTGCACCTTAGATGTTTTCAAAGAAATCTTAATGGACATCTCAAATCATTGTAAAGAAATGTCAGATAAAAAAAATTTTAGTGCAGGATATGAATTACTTTCTAATATAAGAAATACTATGTCTGACAGGGCTAGTACAGAGAAAGCCTTCAACACATTGCTTCAGGACTATAAAGAAGAAATTTTACCCAAAATAATTGATAATTATGCAGATCTTTCAGAAGAGGACAAAGCTCATTGTGGAAGAATAAACAATTTTTTTTGTGGGTTACACCTGTTGGTGGGAATGGCCGATGTTTGCGAAGCAACCTTGAAGACATTTGAAACAAATTATTTAGATGGAAAGGATGTAGGATCTGCTGCTCGACCGGAACTGAAACGTTTCCACAAGGCTGAAAGCGGGACATTACGACTACTCCGGTCTAGCAGCAAAGCTTTTGCACGCGGTGAAGATGAGAAAAATGGTGTGTATTTGCCATTTACAACATACTTAAATCAAAAAAAGGAAAAAAATATCATATTAAGATTTAAACACAATCGCTTTAATATGATATTTTTGATGGGTCAAGCCATTTATTATCACAGAGTAGATATTTCTAATTTCTTAGAGAAGGAGCACGGATATACAAATACCCTGTTAAAAGCTGTTCATTTGGACGTAAAGGAAACTCTGTATTTGGCTGGATGCAAGTCTCTTGGACTAATTTCTAAATTTATAACAGCTCCCTTATGGAGGATAATTGAAGAACCTGGAAATATTCTAGATATGAATGAACATTATCACACCCTTGTGACATTTCTAAATGAGGCAAGCATCAGTCTTGATCTGACCCAGAAATTCATTATTGGTGAATCCACGCCTTTTCAGACAGTTGAAGAAAATGACAAGATTTTTCACTGCTTAACAACAGCTAATGAAGAAGTGGATGAAATAGTTGTTGCATTATTGCAATCATTGTTTTTGGCAATGAAGGAATTACTTCTAAGGTTAGTACCTGAACACTTGCCAGGAGGTAAATTTTGGAACCCTTCAGAAAGCTTAATGCAAGAAACAGCCTCTGCCAAAAAGCACAACAAGCTCCCAGAATTTATATTTGGACAGTTGGACCACCTCATTTCATATAGACCAAACGCATCTTTGCTTGCTAATGAAGCCTATATCATGTTTAGCTTCAATAAGACATCAACCTGGCTTAGAGGACTCAATGATGATGAAAAAGATAAACTGTTAGATGAATGTAGGGGTGAAGGTCGAGCAATCCGAAAGGACTTTAAAGAAAGGACAAAATTAATTGCTAACGAGCAACTTAAACTACAAAAATTGAAAAAACAGGAAATGGAAAGATTGGAAGCCGACCGAATAAAAAGAGCAGAAAGTATGACCAATGATGTATGCTATTATGGTTTGTGGCAGACTGTTGACCAGATAGAGGAAGGAATGGGTAAATTAAATAATGAAAAAGAAATCAGATGTGCGCTTCAAGCTCAGATCAAGTTCCGAAAATCAGTTCTTCAACAGAAGCATTGTAATAAACAAATTTTTAACCTGTCAAAGAAACAACCTAGTGGCAAGTATCAAAAATTATCAGTAGAAGAACTTAAAAAGAATTTATGCGAACTAGTGAAAACAGCCTTAGACGTTGGTTCAAGAACAGAAGTTTCTGCCTTTGATGTGCCGTTGTTGGTCAACAAAAGGATTGCACACAGGTTTTCAGACGGACAGGAATATGATGGCTATGTCATAAATGTTGTTCCAGGATTCCCCCATTGGTACAACATAAAATATACAAATGATGATGCTATATACTCATACAATTTGCATGATGATTATAAAAAGGGTGACTTGAAACTGATTGTTTCTCAGCATTCTCAAGAAAGTCCATAATTATTATAAATTATTATCATCATTGTTATGAACCATAGAAGTTAGTTTAGTTTATTGTTTGAAATCAGTATTAGTAATCTTGTTTTTTTTTAATTGTGATAATGTTTTTTTTTATTTGTGACATACATGTATTCTACCTGAAAAAGGTGGCCTGGTGCTTCAAACTTTTTTGTTTTGTTTTGGAAAACAACGAATATGAATAGTGTATCATAACGCGATTGTTTTATATTTTTATATGCATACTCACTGAATAATGTAAAATATTGTAATTATGGAGAATTTTGAATTCCCTTAAGGATTAATATTATCATTGTTATGAATCATAGTAGTTAGTTTAATTTATTGTTTGAAATCAGTATTAGTAATCTTTTTTTTTGTTATTTGTGATAATATTTATTTTATTTTTAACATATTCTACCTGAAAGGTGGCCTGGTGCGTCCAATGTTTTTGTTTATTTTGGAAATATTTTTATATTGTTATTATTGTTTGTTTTTGTAAGAAATCTTATATTTGTTGATAAATGTGATAATTGTTTCTTTTTTATTTTATTTTAAACTGGTGGGTGAACATTTTTAAGTTCATATTGAAAAGTAACAGGTATGAATAATGTATCATAATGTGATTTTTTAAAAAATATTTTTATATTTTTATGACATAGATAATGTCTCAATATTGTTTTTATTTTCATGGCATAATGTCTCGATAAGAAAGCTAGACTTCTGCCACTAATATTATAATATAGTATATCGTAAAGCACATGCATCACAAATGAATGTTTTTAATACTCTTTCATGTAGATCATATCTTACTTTTTATAAGCTTACCTTTTAATTTGTTATTAAGCACAGTACATTTTGTTTTTATCATTTTGCATATTTATCAGACAATTGAAGTGATCATGATACTCATTGTTTAGGGTTATTTGGACTCTTTAAGATATTCAAATGTTTTAATTATGTCTATGTTACTGTTTTTATTTGAAATTTTAGTGATGTTGATCACAAAAATATAGCTGTTATATAAATCATAGTTTAATTGTTCATTTTCATTCCTGAAACAACTAATCTCAAATTGATGTACATGGCAGCTTATAAACAACCAATACAGTTGGTGTGGCAAAGGCTGCAAATCTGCCAAAAGCTTACAGGTTTATTTCCAATTTTGCCACACAGTTTCGAGGATTCTTGAAAATATCCACAATATAACCGCCCCAGGAACAGTAGGTGCCCAATTACATACATAAACTTGTTTCCCTTCGACCTTGACATAAAACGGTCAAAAATTGTGATTTAAGGTGTTGTCATACAAAAAAAAAAATAACAGAACAGATTGAAAACACTGTGTGTGTGCTTATTCATTCAAAAATAAGGCTCTGTATTAATGTCAAAGCGCTACAATTTAAGTATACACAAATTTGTCCATTTTTTTGCTGTAATTTGTGCGAAATCGGCACAGACCCCAACTTTGAACCTCTGTAACACAAAAAGTATATAACAGAATATTATAGCGACAAGTTTGCCTTATCAAGTACATCTAGGTCTCTAATTAGTGCAATTTTCATAGATCTATCTTGTATAGTTACTGAGATATTGGCTTCGGTCAGTTTTTTGCGTTTTTTAAAAAAAGCCGTTTTTTAGTGCCTCTGGTTTGGCATCTTCAAAACGCTATAACTTTTTTAATTTTCAATATTTTTTCGAAATTTTTTCAGATTATTCATTCTAGATAGTTCACAATTGCAGTAGCATTGTCATTTTAGAGTTATTGTTTGTATCTGAAAACCCGTTGGCACTGCTAATGTATTCATTCAAGAACAAAAACAATGGACTAGTTTCATAATAAAACTAATAAATTTCATGTTAAACTACCATATCAACAACAAGAAATGCTCACTATCCAAGGTTCATAACCCAACATAGTCTACCTGAGCATCTTATTATCTTTAATTACTCATCCTCTATCAACCAACAACATGACCTACATTTGGGCGTTGACCCACAAAGAGCACGCGGTTGCGCGACCTGATCTTTGTTTTCATTCCAAATTTCACTTACAAACATTTGATCTTGTCCCTTACCCAGCACATAAATGTTGGCTAGTACAATTATGTGCCGATATAGATGCAACCTGACTTCAAAATCAAATCAAAACAAAGAAAAATGCTCACCATTTCCCTCTTCAGCATTGATTGCTGCAATCAATCTTTTTGCGAGGACCGCTTTTACTCCTTTCGTGTCGAGACCTCTTGCTTTTAGCTCTTCTCGCAATTCTGCGACTTTCAATTTTGTTGGGTCGATGTCACTCATTTTGAATGATTATTTTGCACAACTTAGATTAGGGTTTTCATCAAAAAAACTACAATAATTATAAATTCAAGTCACTACTACGTTTCGTTCTGTTAATTTCCCGGTTCAAAATGGCTGCAGAAAAGACGCACATGCGCTGCAGGTTCAAATTCTTTCAGCGGAAATTTTATAACAAAACGAAATAGTATAATAAATTTTAATCATTTCGTAAAATAAATAAGATAGTTAACTATATTTTGACTGTTTTATATCGTTCAAAATTTTGAAAATAGGATTTTGTTTATTCTTGTTTCATACTTTTAACATCTGAACTGCATTGTTTCGTTTGATTTATACAGCTAGAATTTCATATTGTGGTTAATCTTGTTATCCAGTACTTTCATTAGCATGAAAATTACACGAGAAATTATTGCGTCTGGAAAGAACGAGACCAAAGCGGGTCTCTAAAAATTTATCGCGCCTACCGTTAGCAACACATTTGTATACATCATGGCAGCCAGCACAGACGAAGCAAAGGAAAATGCAGGTTCTAAGCTTTCTTGAATTAACAAATTGTACTATGACTTGTTTTATGTACGAAAATAAAATTAGGCCTTAACCTAATGTGATGTACACTGTTCCTTTAGTACTAATTTTGATCATAATGGTAATATCTATGTTTTGATGGACTAGGCCTAGTGTCTGGTAAATTATAAATGTAAGTTTACCCTATGGCAATGCCTATAGTGGCTATAGGCCTAGTACTATTAGAGGCCTATCGATCGCCTTTTGGCTAGTGGCTCTAGGAGTACAGGCCTACTGTCAATCAGTTTCAATTCATATCATTATCTGGTCTATCTTTTAACTATAATAAATAAAAAATATAAAGAAAGTGTCCTAAAAAAGTAATAGTAGTTCAGCTCTGAAGCCGAAGGTAAGTTCTCATGATGAGTCATTACTACAGTACACATTCAGGAACTGGCCTATCCTATAGTAAAGGCTATTGACTTTTTGTCGAAAATTTTTCTGTTCCCTCTATATCTTACTGGGCAACTTTTTACTGTTAAACAGTCGCATGTCAGTCCCTGTAAATGGCTGTGCAATGTAAAGGAACATTTTAGTGAGAAAATAAGACCTTGCTTACCTCACTACAGTCAGTATGTGCGACACAAGATGCTGTTAAAAATACGTCCACTTCTGCTAAACAGCTTGGCAGAAGCCATTGAAATCTAAATATGAAGAACGCACAAATTTACGTAACTCGACCATATATAACAAAACGAAATTGGTCAAAATTTATACCAACATTACTGTACATTATTCATGCATGACTTGTATGGGTTAGTACTTCTTGTGTATTTTTATTGGCTGTTGTACATGACATATAGCCCCACCTACATGGCATAAAGAAGTCAAATTTAAACTGTCGGGAATAGCCAGCTAATTCTGCCGTTGGATTTGATTAAATTTATGAATTTATGTGGTAAAGTTTCACCTTTATTTCAATGGGAAGTGATTTATTATATTTATATGTTAAGCTATGTGCACAATTAATGTATTGGAAATCAAAATTGTAATAAACAACAACACATAGAACAACATTTTTAGCAAGTCTTCATGTCTATTACTATATTAGATCTATGATTGAACCAGCTCATTAAATTTTGTTTGTTAATTTGATACTGTAATTATGCTAAGAACTTTTAATAATATGGACTAGAAAGTGTCAAGTGAATACTCCGGGGGTAGCGTATTTCCAACTTTTAATTTATGCATGTTTATTTATATTTACCAGGATGTTAACTGAAATCATTGACATTTTATAAAATATCACGATATAGTGATTATATCGCAATGTTTTCTAGTTCCACAATGAATATTCATAACCATGGCATACATTTTTAATTTCAGGGGCTTGTCTGAAAATGCACCCTTTAGATGTAAGCTTACTAAAAATGTTTGTTTTACACAACTCCCAATACAAACTTCGAACTCAGTTTTTCTTTTCTTTTGTAGATTCCTTGTTTAACGAAATTCAGAGAAAAATCACAGAGGCTTTTGATATTTTCGACCATGAATCAAATAAAACCGTTGATGTGAGGTAAATATTACAATGAATGAGAGAATTATAGATTAGAAATCATTAATTATTACAGTGATAATTATTTACGACATAGAGGTTGGATGATAATGAATAAAGTTTGATATTGTTTAAAGGAGCTAAATCGCTTACATTTGGGACATATAAATTGACAAAAGTGGGTCGCAACGCATATAATACTGTAATATGAATGTATATAAACTGATTTACATTCAATGGTTTCCGTTTTTACTCCAATTTCAAATAGTTATGTTCGGCGAAATAAGCCAGCAGTCTCAATCGAGTGCAAATTTCTAGCGCCTGGTTATTCCAGTCTACATTTGGTGCAATGTGTCTAGCCTCGTTCCTCGAGTCTCTTGTTACAACTGGGACTGAAGTCCATTATGGTACACGATTCGTGTACCAATGGTAAAATGTTTATTTTGTCTTACATATTGGATATCAAAAGCCCATCTTTTTCCGGTAAGATCACAACATCAATGTTGATTTAATTTGACAAATAAATCGTGTTTTCAATGTTGAAGATTTTGGATGATATTGAGTTAGAGACTTAGCTACTTTATGGAACGGCTTACCACATATTGTTGAATTCACTCAAATCACAATTTGAAAACTCATTCAATCATTCAATTCATTATAATTAGAGTGTAAGTTGTATAGATTTGGTAGTTTAGCATGCATTTGTGGATTTAATAGGCGCGATATTATTACTCTTCCACGTTTTCTCTCTTTTAAAGAAATTGGTACAATTGGTGTGATATATTATTATGATATTATTAATCTACCCCTTATTTTTTAGAGAAATTGGTACAATTGTGAGATCACTGGGTTGTTGTCCTACAGAAGGTGAATTACAGGATATGTTACATGAGGTAATTATAAAACTTGTTTAGACTGACAATGTTTTGATTTTATAAGATTCTGTCAGGATAATGTTTCCTTCAGTTGAAATCTTATTATGATTACAACTAACACTAACACTAGATTTCAGTTTGACTGTACACTTACATCAGGTATGTTCAAATTAATATTGCATGGATAATTTAAGACAATTATGACAATCCGTTGGTATAAGCTATTAATTTCCAGTTTACATATTCATTACTTGCTTTCTGGTTGTTAAACCAACACTCCTCCATACTTATAATTAAGTAGGTCAGTGCATAGATTTTAAAAAATTAGACAGGTCAAAGGTTATTTTGAAAATATTATTTGAAAAAGGTCTCCAGTATAAATATAGTGGCTGAATGGTTAATGCGTGCATATTGGATCGGAAGGTCTGTCATTGAGTCAAGTGGCATGGTTTCGGTTCCCCGCTTGTATGTGACAAGGAAAAGGGTCGTCTGTCCAATCTCTTGAGTTTTTTCCGAGTCCTCTGGCTTCCTCCCACTGCTAAATACCCCTACACGCAAGCAAATTATTGAAATAAAATTGAACCATGTTAGTACCAAAATGACCTAGTTTGTGTCAAGTGGACATTAAACCACTTTAAACCGGTTTCCTCCCACTGCTAAAGACCCCTACGCGCAAGCGAATTATTGAAATACAATTAAACCATGTTAGTCCCGAAATGGCCTAGTTTGTGGACTTAAACCTCCCTCTCTCTCTCTCTCAATATAAGTACACAAGGTATTCACTATAATAGCATTGAAATTCAACCTATAGCCAACTAAACTACAGTGACATCCAAGTTTAAAAACATTTAGGAAATGAATGATGTTGCTTTGTAAGTTAAACGACTCACACTTATTAATTTATTTACAGATTGAAGAAGAAGAAAACACCGGTTATATCAGATTTGAAAAATTTCTTCCTATGATGACAAAAATCTTAATGGAAAGAAGGTAAAGCATATATTGTCAGTCTGGGTGCTGTGGCACAGTGATCTCAATGACAACACTGCAGATCTGTCAGCTATTCCAATGTAGGGTCCTATTATGATTTTCCAGTCTGCTTTTCCTTTGTTTTTTGGTGCAGGAAGTACTGTGGAGCTTGTAGGGAAAAGCATCTAGTTGTTCGAATGGGATGATTAACCAAGATTCACCTGTGTATTTAATTGTAGAGTCTGTTGTACTTTCAAACCCCTCAATGTTCCCAAAACCACCCAACCTTTCGATCAAGAAATAACACCCACTCCCTAAGTCAAGCTGGCAGACAATAAGCCATCGGGATGACAATTAGTGATACCCTGACGTGTTTGCCGAGTGCTTGCCCCATGGGTGATTTTCAGGGAATCCAGTATTTTTCTAGTAAAAATGGGGGTTTCTACTTTCCTTATACCAGATCTGCCATACTTTTATTGGAAATAACTACCCTATAAATACTTTCGTAGGAATGTATCTTTAAGAGAACAAAGCAGAGTGAAAGAAAAAGGAACCTGACTCTGCTCCTCTATAAGATCTGTGTATGGTGTAGGCTTCAGTAGATAATGTTATCAATGCAGTAGTCAGGGTTGCTTCCCTACCGATATGAGGTTTCTTGACAAAGAGACCCCATTTCTCTCTCTCTCTTTCTTGACAAAGAGTAGGGTTGCTTGCCTGCCCTCATGAGGTTTCTTCAACTGCATTGAGTGGATATTAAACCCTACTTCTTTCTCTTCTCATGTTATTGGCATCGACTTTTGTTATAATAGGTAAATAGAATACAAAAAATCTGTATTATAATTGTATGTTTTAAGTGCCCTTTAGATCATTAGGCCTGTGCCTGTATGTGACAAGGAGTAAAGTCGCCTACTTAACACACACACACACCTCAATGTGCATCGAATTATTGAACAGAATTGTACCATATATGTTAGCCTCAAAATTGTTTGGTCGTTAAATCCCATTTATCTCTCTGACTTTAATTGTGTTTTGTTTTATTTATTATAGATATAAACCATCACCAGAAGATATTTTATTGTGTTTTATTTATTGTAGATATAAACCATCATCAGAAGATATTTTATTGTGTTTTATATATTGTAGATATAAACCATCACCAGAAGATATTTTATTGTGTTTTATTTATTGTAGATATAAACCATCACCAGAAGATATTTTATTGTGTTTTGTTTTATATATTGTAGATATAAACCATCACCTGAAGATATTTTATTGTGTTTTGTTTTATTTATTACAGATATAAACCATCACCAGAAGATATTTTATTGTGTTTTGTTTTATTGTAGATATAAACCATCACCGGAAGATATTTTATTGTGTTTTGTTTTTTTTTTATAGATATAAACCATCACCGGAAGATATTTTATTGTGTTTTGTTTTATTTATTGTAGATATAAACCATCACCGGAAGATATTTTATTGTGTTTTGTTTTATTTATTGTAGATATAAACCATCACCGGAAGATATTTTATTGTGTTTTGTTTTATTTATTGTAGATATAAACCATCACCGGAAGATATTTTATTGTGTTTTGTTTTATTTATTGTAGATATAAACCATCACCGGAAGATATTTTATTAAAAGCTTTTCAAGTTTTAGATGTTGAAATGAAAGGATATTTAACCAGAGAAGAATTAGAAAAATATATGACAGAAGAAGGTTCGTAGTCTTGCTTAAAGTCCCATCTCATGTCTGTGTCAATAATGCCCAGAATTGGACTCAGATGTTTTTTTAATAATTGGCTTGTTATCAAATTTTAAAACCATATGGAAATGTACATTCCATCAATGTAATTGTTAAAACACATAATTGTAAACCAGCTGATCAGAACAGTTTGTCAGTACTCTAAAATACATTGGCGTGCACGTAAAAGATCCCTTAACAGTTGTAATTCGATATATAAAAGTAGGTCATAGTGCCGCTGCCCGGGCAAAATTTCCCTCATAGCACAATGTATGGCGTATGCTCGTCTTCATTAGCCCAGTCGGAGCAGAACGGGTTCAATCCCAGTTTTGGCAGAGAAAGTTTCTCAGGTTTTTATGGCTTTGTTTCCAATTGTTAGTGGTGCAGGACATTGGAACTGACCCAGGATTAGCATCTGATCGTTCAGATGGGACAAAAAAAAACCCTCAGAGGTCCTTTGTATACCTTGGTGTGCATGTAAAAGAGCCCTTGACAGTTGGAATTCAGTTGCTGTCCGAGCAAGATTTCCCTCATAGCAGGGCATATGCCCATCTTTATTAGTCAGGTTGAAGCAGAGAAGTAGGATATTAAACCCCATTCCATTCATACATTCATAACCAAGGATGAATTAGAATTAAATCCCAATCGCATGGGAGATTATGAATCAGTATTTTCTCACGCAACCTGCCCCTGATCTTGTGAAAGAGGCGGTCTGTTGCTGACTCTCCTCCTATACGATCAATACAGCTGATTGAATACGGTTCTAGCTGCGCTTGTGTCAGACTTTAACCATGTGTACTAAATACTGTTCTCTATTTTTTTGTTGGGGGGGGGGGCGAGGGAGATGGATGTCCGAATGGTTAGCACGTGCTTGCTGTATCGTAAGGTCTGTCATTAAGTCAACTGGCGTGGTTGTACGTGACAATGAGTAATGTGGGTTTTCTCCGGGTCCTCCTACTGCTAAAGACCCCTACGTGCAAGCGAATTATTGAAATAAAATTGAACCATGTGTTAGTCCCGAAATGACCTAGTTTGTGTCGAGTGGACATTTAACCCCATTTCTCTCTCTCTCTTTTTGTTTGTCTTTTTTATCGATAAATAAGTTGTGAGTGATGTAATTTTATATTAGTTGTACTTATGTAAAGCGTCTGAGAGCAGCTCGCTGAGTTGAATTGTCGGGGCTATATAAATTTATTATTATTATTATTGTGTTGTTGTATATCTACAGGTGAACCATTTACCCAGGATGAATTAGAAGAAATGTTATCATCAGCCGTAGATCCAGATAAAGGAACAATATTATATAAAGATTATGTTTCTGAATTAACTGTTGATGAACAATAATACCCTAGGTTTTAAATTAAAATGATGTAAAGGACCCTGAGATGTTTTGTAATGGATTATAAAACTCTTAAATTGTCCATAAGGAACATGTCTTCAGATGTCTAACATTTTAATTTAAAATATTTAATAGTGAGGAGAAAAATGTATGGTATAAAGTTGGTTAAAGGGGGTCATTATTAACTGAACTTTAGTGGGGGTCCAGGGGGTGTATATATCCATTTGACAAGTTCACTTTGTCTCCTGTCAATTGTGCATTTCAAAATTTCTTTATTGTACCTGGCCTTTCTAGTTATGATTAAGTCTGGCATATATATAATCTGTAAAAATTAAATATGAATTGAATATGTTAAAAGCAGTATTCACCAACAAGTTGTAAATTGTAAATAATATTTTAAAAAGTCAACAAATCTTATATACACATACTATTTATTATTTATATAAATAAATTATCATTATATCAAATCATGAATTGCTATCATTTAAAAACCACTGCCCAGGCCAAATCCCACCTCCCCCTATTTAAATGTAGATGTAAGCATAGTATATAAAACTTGAATGTGTTAGTCTCACCATGAATGATATATTGCACTAAGATGTTAAAACACATCCCATTCTTTTATAATTTTTAAAGCTGGGTTCTCACTTGTAAATGATGGGATCTGTATGAATGTTGAGGAAAGTGTTTCTAGTCCTTCGGATAGAACAGAAAACATGCATCCCATTATCAATAAGTAGTTCACATTCAAGATCCTATGGCAGCTAGAATAGAAGAAGAGATGGTTGTCCAGGAATAATTATCCCCCTTGCATTGCACATGTAACCATAGAAACAAAAATTACTCTATTATTTATATCAAAATGACCTAAACAAAGCATAGAAGAGACAATAAACTCCATTCCCATCAAATCAATTGTCTTGTAACCATTACTGCATTGATTGCTAAAATTGATATTTTTCAGAGATCAGCTTTGAAACCTCTAAGGGTTATATGTTACAAGGAGTAGGGTTGTCTGTCCAACCTTGTTGGTTTTCTCCGGGTCCTCCGGTTTCTTCCCACTGCTAAAGACCCCTATGCACAAGCAAATTATTGAAATAAGATTGAACCATATGTTAGTTCCGAAATGACCTAGTTTGTATCGAGTTGACGTTGAATCCCATTCCTCTCTCTCTCTGAAACCTCTAAATAGAACCAACCATATATTTGGTTCTTATCCCTTTAAATGATGCTAATATCTTTGCATAGGTATAAAAAAAAAAATGTGGAATATATAAATTAATCATAAAATTATCAAAATGTCCGTCTTTAAAATGAGCACCACCACAAAACTATAATGTTTAAATTTGTTTTTAGTCATTTTTGTTGGTCAAGGGATGAAACTGGTTTCCCCTTCGTCAATAACTATTATAAATCTAAATAAGTACACAAAATGGTCTCTTGTGATTGTTTGTTTTGCATTTGTCTGTTTCAGAACTTTGATTCCCACCACCACCAATAGCTGCGTAAACAGCTGTTTCAAACACGTCCTTGAGACCATCTTGCGTTAACGCTGAACACTCGACATATGAATGAGCACCTATTTCACTCGCCAATTCAAGTCCTTGTTGAAATTTAACCGGCGATCGTTTTTCAGCTTCTAATTGTTTTATTTCTGGATAACTATGTCTCAGGTCGGATTTCGTTCCAACCAAAACGATTGGAACACCCGGAGTGTGATGCCGAACTTCTGGAATCCATTTTTCTTTCACATTTTCAAAGGATGTTGGGTTCATAACCGAGAAACAAACAACAAATACATCTGTATCTGGGTAGGCCAACACTCGCAGACGGTCAAATTCTTCCTGTTAAAATACAAAAATCAAATTTGTTTTAAAATCAAGACAAATACAACTGGCAGTGTTATAACCGAAATAGTAAAATTTAGAATAAGTTTTTTTATTGATTTTGATCAGGAATTGAAGTAAATGTGACGCTTTATATTACATGAATGAACAAGTTCCTCAGGTGTTTCAGCATGCTTTCCCACTGCAAGTGGAGCAGGACAGAGGGCCTGGCAGGGAACAGCGTATAGTCTTTCAGATGGGACAAAGGTCCTGTGGTACCCATATGTGTGCACATAAAAGAACTCTTGACAGTTGGAATTCACTTGCAGTGCAGGCAAAATCGAGGTCCCATGTAATTATTAGTGTGCAGGTAAAAGAATCCCTTGAGGGTTGTAACTGGATCAAAAGTAAAAGGAAACGCATCCATTAGCAGAATAGTAGAACGTTAAAGCCCAGTTCATTTCATATATGAGTAGGTACTTTTAAACTTATCAGACTTAAGTTAAGAATTTACTCAACTTTCAATCACTGTTTATGAGATATATCTTTGATCCACAAACACAAAACTTTGCACATAGTTTTTTATTGATGAATTTGATACATTAAAAAAACAAAAGTTTTATAAAGAGCTAAATTTCAGTTAAAATAAGGTGAACAATTTTGAGTAAATTCTTAACGTCTAAGAATGCTTTGTGAACTCGGGACCAGGGGTTTGAAAAGACCAACAGATTTAAATTTCATTCAGCCATTTTGTAGGGTAGGCCTACATTATGAGTTAATGATTAAAAATTATAGAAACCTACCTGTCCCGCTGTATCAAATAACCCTAAAACTAAACTCTGATCTCCCACTGTCAGCGTAACTGAAAACAAACAAAATGTTTTTATATGAATATCATAATATGAATACCATTTAAATTTAATCTATCATTAGCACCAGCAGTGCCATATTGTCACAAAATTGGGGGTCACGGTGGCTAAGTGGATAAGACGCTGGCTCACTAGCCTGGAGGTCTGGTGTTCGATCCCTGCATTGGCCGAGAAAGTTCATCCAGATTTTCCTGCATGGTTCCCCCTTGTCAGTGATGCAGGACAGCTGTCTAGTCATTCGGATGGGGCGGAAAACTGAGGTCCCGTATACATATTGGCATGCACGTAAAAGATCCCTTGAAAGTTGGAATTCGATATAAGAGTAAGCCGTAGTGCCACTGTCCGGGCAAAATTTCCCTCCTAGCACACTATATAGCATATGCCCGTCACTGTCCGGGCAAAATTTCCCTCCTAGCACACTATATAGCATATGCCCGTCTTCATTAACACCATTTCATTTCGTTTCATTGTAGTCTTAATTATCCATTTTTAAATTAAATCATTAACCGCAAATCATATTTAAATCTGTGGAAAATCAAGAGCATCTGATAGCATAAAGAGTTGATTATGGTTTTGGCAAGTTAATAAAGAAAGACCTGCAAAAGGCAGATTGAGCTCTTGATGATGCCCCTTTAATCAGCCAAGCCACAGCTTGGATATTTTAACTTCCAATTTACAAGAGATTGTGATGGATACATTATTCTTATTAAACATGCATTATGCAAAAGCTAAATCTGCCTGTTGCATGTCTTTCTTTAGGCCTGAAATGTTATATAAATTATTAATTAGACATTTATTAAATTACCAAGACCATAATCAACTCTTGATGCCATCGGATGGCTCCGATATTTAGTAGATTTGAATATATTTTGTGGTTGATGAAATATCCATAAAAATGAATAATCGAGACTTGGTTTATTATTGTAACAATGGTAGTAATGACAATCAAGGCTAGCCTATAATTGTTTCGCCGATAGCTTGGCTTAGAGTGAAGTAATTTGACTGAAATTTTCAGCACATTCTATTTTCATTATAGCGAGAACTGTTAGCCCTTTATCTAATCTTACTTATTGCCACTTTAAGTCAGTGCTCAGATTATATTATTATCTATAAATAGGTAAGTCTTGGGTTAGTTTAGCTAAGATATAAAATTAAGTGTGGTTTAATGGTGGAGAGCAAGACGTTAAGTATAGTATATTGAAACAACCAATATATTACACAATGTCTTAAGCTCGAGACCATTAAACAACTGCTTTGCAATGAAATAGGTCACACGGGTCCAAAATTTTAACTAGTATAAATAATGTACGCTTGGCACATTGTCCATACCATTATTTGAAATAATGATATGCCAACATCAAAGTCACATCTGTATTTTAATAATATTTAATATATTTACAAGAGTGATAAAACTCTTTTAATTTTTCAAGTTCAATGCAGCGGCACATCCTTTGAAAATAGACATGCATAAAAAATGATATTTTTATATGATATGTTTTTTGCAAGCTGTGGTTTTCATCTTTTCATATCAATGTGTAGTTTGTTTATAATATTAATACATATATTTACTGAATAAAAATAAACATATCTAACACTTGACTTGACAACTCTGTAATGTTTATAATATATAATCAGATATTTGGCACCTTTCACGCTGTTTTGTTTTTTTAAAAAGAGAGAAATGTTCACTCAGTATTAATTAGGTCATTTCAACACAAACATATTTCATAAATGTGAGTACATGCATGGGATTTTAACAGTGGGAGGGGGCAACCCTACTTCGTGCCACATGCCTTTTATGGGATGGCAGCCACAGGATTGACAAAGATGGTGTTGCCTAATTGTACAAATGAATGAAAAAATGATTTCCATCCATCTAGTCTACACATTGTTATCGGTGTCGTCTTAAAGCATGGGCATGCTAGGCAGTTGCCTGGGGGCTCCACGAATACAGGAGCCCCATCTTTGCTGTACAATCTTTAAACACTGATTTTGTTAGAGATACTAATACAAGATGTTAAATTGTATCGACCATTTACATTTTTATTCCTGTTATTGGTTGTGGTGGTAGGGGATCCAGTGAACTGCTTTGCCGGGGGGCCTATTAGGTTGATAAGACAGCCCGATTGTCATGCGTGTAACTGCATTAAGTTGGTCTCAAGATGAGAGAAAGAGAGAGAGAGAGAGAGAGATGGGGGTTTAACGTTATTTCGGGACTAACATATGGTTCAATTTTATTTCAATAATTTGTTTACTCGTAGGGGTCTTTTGCAGTGGGAGGAAACCGGAAGACCTGCAGAAAAACCCCACGAGGTTGGACAGGCGACCCTACTCTTTGTCACGTACATCCGGGGAATCAAAACCCTGCCAGTTGACTCATTGGACAGACCTTATCATACAGCGCGCACATGCTAACCATTCGGCCATCCAACCCCCGTCTCAAGATGAATGCAGTATATTTATCTCACGTACACCTCACCTTCTGCTACAGAGATAATAGAATAAATGAACTATTTACAGTAGAAAAACGAATAACCGTAACTTTATAATTTGATTGCTACAGTCTTACACCTGACAGCCTCAATCTTTATTGAACAAAACACAACTGGTTAAAATTTCTCTAGACATGATTAAAGAGGACTGTTTCAACCCTGATTAAAACCAGATGTGATTCATTCTGATTTAAACTGAAACTCGCACTTTTTGTTAATTGTTAACAAAAAATCAAGCATCTCCCATCCTTTAATGCTTTAGGCATACTACAAGGGGGTGTATGTAGCAATTACTGAGTTCAAGCCATACTGTGATTAACAAATAGAATAGTATTTGTGTAGGGAAGAATTTTGTCAGGGTAGCACCACTCATGTCAACACATTCCAAACCAATGAATTATTTATTGTGTTGTTACTCTTCAAAAGTATCTTTTAAAATGGTTCAATCAGGATTTGTCCATGAGAGGCCTGGCCTGTTGGAACAGAGTATCCTGATCCTATTAAATCCAAGCATGCATTGATAACAACCTTTCAGGAATATGTAGAATCTGCTGGGCTGAGAAGCAAACCTAGTCTATAGTTGTTCAGATGTAAAGTATTACTCTTGGATGGTTGAATGGTTAGCGCGTGCGCATTATATCATAAGATCTGTCATTGAGTCAACTGGTATGGGTTCGATTCCCCGGTTGTATGTGACGAAGAGTAGGGTCGCCTGTCCAACCCCTGGTTTCCTCCCACTGCTAAAGAACCCTATGCGCAAGCAAATTATTGAAATAAAATTTAACCATATGTTAGTCCCGAAATGAACGTTAAACCCCATTTCTCTCTCTTTCTCTCTGAAATTAAAAGAAAAAGTAGGCAGACTAATTCCCCAGCTAACAGCCATAAAAATAACCATATTTTAGTCTCAACATGACCTAGAGAAAATGTTGACAAGATGTTGAACACTATTTATCGTGTGTACGACAAGTTTAAACAAATAACTGATCATGTTTCCTCACTGGGGTGTCAATCTACCTTTAAACAATTAAACTGATCATGTTTCCTCACTGGAGTGTCAATCTACCTTTAAGGTTTGATTAAAGTAACTCAAAGGTTACCACGACATAACTTGTATTAAAGGATTTTACTTGCCAATTATAGTCCTGTATAACCAGCTCCATCAATTTCTGTAACTCATCACAACAATAATAAAATCAAATCTATCATTTGAATCTGGGTGGATATAGAGTGGTGGATACAGTAGTACTATTTAACTTTATGTGTGTTATGTATTGTTTCATGGTCGAGAGCGAGACATTAAGTAATATATTGTAACAACACGAGAGCCGTAGATTATTTGAAATAATGGTACGCCAACATCAAAGGGTGACGTCACATCTGTATTTTAAAGACTGCCAACATCAAAGGGTGACGTCACATCTGTATTTTAATTTCAAATAATCGTACGAGTAACTTGCCAATCGTACATTATATATACTAGTGAAATATTGGACTCGCGTGATGTATTTCACTGTAAAAGCACTTGCGGAGTGTCTGTATAATGGTCTTGAGCTTAAGACATTACGTAATATATTGTAAAAACACTTGGGCCTACGACCCTCTTGTTGTTACAATATATTACTTAATTTTCTCGCTCTTGACCATTAAACAATACCTAGTGCACACCTTTATTCACTCTATATCTGTTGAAACTTTATGAAATGAAATGGAGTTTAATGTCCTATTGTTCTGCTCTGACTGGGCCATACAGTGTGTTATGAAGGAAAAAATGCCCGGGCAGCAGGACTATGGCCCACTCTTATATCGAATTCCAACTGCTAAGGGATCTTTTACATGCACGCCAATGTATACACAGGACCTTGGTTTTTTGTCCTATCCAAATAACTAGACAGCTGTCCTTGTCACACCCTTCGTCCTGCACCACTCGCAAGGGGAAACCATGTCAGAAAATCCCGATGAACTCTCTCGGCCAATGCAGGGATAACCACAAAAGAGCATGTTCAATCCATGCAACCTTATGTAACCTAATATTTATATAATACTCATAAACAGTTTACTGACAAATCCTTCACCAAAATTCATACATGTAGACATGGGGTAGCATATTCCATTTTCAACCTTATCTAACAGAATATTTATGTAATATTCATATAAACAATTTTATGATAGAAGTAAACATTAAATAAACAACTGGTTTATTTCATCTAAAAGTATGAAACATACCCTGGGTAAATTATTTAAGTAGGCAATATAAAAAGAATAGTTTAACCCAATACTTCTCATTTTGAGACTAACATACTCATTTTTTTTATTACCATGGTTACATGTGTAATTAGAGAAAAATAATTCATCAAGATAGCAGACTACCTTATGGTTCAAATTTAGTTCTATTAGTGTTCACTACAATAGGATCTTTATGCCTTTATATTTGTATAATACTCTTGGAATAAATACTGTTTAAACCAATAGGATCTGTATGAAATTTTAAATAAAACACGTACATTCTGTTTGATGAGGCAGAGTACTAGAGTAGTCAATGAACTAAGGGCAGATCCAGAGACCATGGATAGGGGGGTGCACGAGCGATGAAGGCCACACGCTGCGAGCCACGAAAGCATGAAGTGCACAACAGTGGGGTCCCCTGGAAAATTTTCAAAAACTAGAAGCCGGAATTCCCATTTCCAGTGATCTGAGGCAAGAATTTTCAGACAGAAATCTTGGAAAATGGTTCAGGTAGAGACGTGCAGAGCGAACAGTTTCTTCGTGAACTTATGAACAGTACAACTTATGAACAGGGCGGGGGACAGTACAGGCAGTTTTATAAGGTTTTGCAACTGCGGAAGCACTCTAAATGACCGCTCTGAGCTATTTTGAGAGAGAAGATCTCACTACTCGCGAGATAACCGAATCCAGAATCCTTGTCATAAACCAAAGCCAGCAAGAGGATTCAGCATCAATTAGCCAACAACTGACTGGTCCACCCCTGATACCCTGACCTACCAATCATACCCCCGTACTTTGAAGACTTTGGCTTCACTGTGGGAGGGGGGGGGGTGCAAAAATTTTCAGTGTACTTTGGCCTTAAAAATGGCCTGGGACAGTAGAGCACAAATTGCTACATTAAAGAACTGAGGTAGTCAATATTTAGGCCTACATTTTATTAATTACCATTCTAAAAATATATAAAACATGTCATTTCAGGATAATAAGCAGTCTTGAATTGGTTTCTATGTGAACTTTAAGGGACTCAAAACTAGAGAGGTAAGGTTTATAAAGCAGCTTGTACCTCAATGACATTATTATATTCCTATATGTGGTTGACATGCAGTTATAACATGGCTGCTTTAAGAAGTCTTTAAGTGGATTGTTTAGTGTTCAAATAGCGGAAATAACAACTTACTACCAGTTTAAAAGATAAAAAATAGAAGAAAGGGAAGTCAAAAAATATATAATGGGATTGGCAACTGGTAAATATCTCAAATTCTAGTGTTTCTTTAAATGGAATAAAAACTCTTTCCCTCTTGATTACAGAGCGCCTTGACATTGACAAATAACTTGTTCATTATGCGTCGTCCGTTCAAACAATGTCACAGACCAGATTTAGGTTTTTATGAATTTGCTCTTTTTGTTTGCCGTTTGCTCTCAATGATTGAGAATGTAGCACAGGATTTGCCAGAAAAAGATTCGTGGTCTCGTGTAGAGAAAGTGATAACAAGAACTAAACCTGATAAATCGAAGATTATTGGCAACAAAACTGCTGCCTTAAGGCGATCCCTGTAGCCTACTGTACAGACGCATAGTAACGAATAGGATATCGGTCACATAATATTAGAAAAATACAGAATTGTATTCCATTCCAGCTTAATTACTAAAATTAATTCCATTGAAACATTAAATTAAATTATTTTATGATCAATTGAAACATTGACATCGTATTTTCTTTTCTGGAAACTTTCGGAATAAAAAAAAAAAATAAGACCAATATTCTAAAAACGTGCAACATAAATTAACTACGGACGTGTTTTTCTTTGTTTGTGGGAAAAGATCTATTTACAAAGCATCGCATTACAAAGTGCAGTAATAGAACACCCTAGACACGCGACGTAACTAACCGATTTCCCGCTCTACTTCTCGTACTTACCAGCATAGTTCTCAAACACAGTTGGTACGTGAACCGTAGGGAATTTATCCGTTGTATAGCTGACTAGTAAACACGTCTTTCCCACTTCTCCATCCCCTACCACCACACATTTCACATAGTCCCGCGGGTTCGGCAAGTCCGTTTCTGTCATCCCAGAGACGCTACAATTTCTTTGATAAAATAAAAGCGGGCTGTCAATAGAAGCCACGGGTCTTCACTGTGTTTTTAAATCCAGAAACACACTTCAGCTGACATTTTTAAGATTTTCTACTCCAAATAAACCATGTCACAGGCGTAACTCCTACTGTGTTCTAGCAATAATGACGTCATGTATTTCAGGAAGAACCTCTCGCGCTCTGTGTATACCGTTAGTCCGTTCTTTCATAAAAACGGGATCGAGAGGAGTATTGATTTTAATTCTCGTACACGCTCGACACAATGCACACCAAACACATCTATTAACATAAAATAAACATTTAATTTATCCTTTTTTTGTACCGCTGGGAACTATTCATTCAAATAATGGCGAATATAGAGTTAAAAATCTGAAAACAGTTCTACAGTCAAGGAACGTGTTACTCAGAACATTAACACGCTCATCACTAGGCCTATACACAATAATGGTACATTTAACAAGTTTTTTTTAAAGAAAACTTTTCTTGTATAAAAGGCAAACTTGTATAAATGTCAAAGCACAGAATAAACTAATGCATCACGTTAAATGAATGACTACCCTTCTTAAAAATGCGCATGCAGAATCGTGTCTGCAGTAATCCACTTTAAAACACCCAATCAAGACCAATTACTTTTCCGTTATAACTCTCCTTTCATTGCTTGTTTATATTTGTCTGTCCTTCATGAAATAAATTCTCACGCGAAGTTTGTAAGAATCTTAAAAACCAAGTAAAAGAAATTTAAAAATAAAAAAAAAACGTAAAAGTTTAGAATTTCCTTTGTAAAAAGATCTTTCAGTTCGACCCAAACCGGTTTAGTAGCTATTCAAATTAATCTCTTTTGATAATAGGGCTAAATTTTAATCCTATTCTAAAGGCCTGAAACTGACAACAACACCCTTGTTGATTGACGTTTTGTCGTCGCTATTACATAATCCTATCCCTCTAGTGTGCACGATCCTATTGTCTGTTTCAACTATAGCAGCCTACCCATCTGTTGTATTTCGTTATCTTCATCAATACCCAGAATTGATTCGCTGCGGCGTTTATTATATTTGGCCTGCATACAGTACGGCATCCATGTCAAACACGCGTAAAGCCAGCAAAACCTTTCATCTATTCATACGCTTAACGCACACGCTATTGAACGTGCATTTCATTGACCGTTATATGACGTTCGATCAATAACACACACTGTTAAAGTCTTTGTAGTTATTACGTGATATCGGATTCTAGAACTTGTCTCAGACTTCATCGATATTAATAAACATCAGAATTCAAACGCAATATATAATACCGCGCGTACTTTTCATGAAGCACACAAAAAAAATCACAATAACATTTGAAAACACCCGATATTTAATTCACGGCCATTTTCGTTATCATATGGCAGCCAGGAAGGGCATCCGCAGGAAGAAAGAGACGGCCAGGAACCTAATCTTTCATCCACTTCATTTTCGTTATCATATCGCAGCCAAGAAGGGCATCCGCAGGAAGAAAGAGACAGCCAGGAACCTAATCTTTCATTCACTTCATTTATAGTCCCAGCTTTCCCAATAAAGAAATAAACATTTTACACAGCAGGATATTTTATATAAGATAAAAACATTTTATGCTGAAAAGCATATCATATGGCTAATAACACTGTTAGACGCTGGATGAAAAACACAGGAATGGCAAAACTTAACAATCCAAATCAATACAATCGCCCCTTTCATATATACAACTTTCAACATAAGAAATGGCCTAAATCTGGATTTTCTCAAGTTGTCATCAAGAAGTTTGATATTTTGTGTCACGTTGCGAATTACGTCTGCTGAATATAAAAACACTGAACACACACAAACTTTCTGTTTGCTTCCAAATACCTCCGCGAGAAATGAATACACGGACTCGTTTGTTATCTTAACTCTAATTCTAATACGGTTCGACAGGCAAATAAACTTAACATTACAAAATACACGAAACTTTTAACACGAGAATTTGCCAGTTTTCAGCTATTGGTTCAGTTACATGAGATATTATAAGTGTCCATGTCCCGTCTGTTTACGACTGCTTAGTCCATTCTAAACGTTTTGTTATTATTGTCTTGTAGGATACGTTTTTCTGTGTTCAATACAAATGGCGCTCGAAACCATAGACTACGCGACTCGTGTACTGATTATAAAATGTTCATTGTGTCTTAAGTGTGGTCTGTTGATCTGCTTTGTGAATTAGGTATCTGTTTATATAAAATTTGAATATTCCTTTAGTGACACTCATACTAAACTTAGGCTGTCTATCTACAATTAGCTCAGTTTGAGAACAGACACTAAGCTAGTTGACCGACATTTTAAGTCCTAAATCGACGATTGTAGTCGAAAACACTAAGTATACTTAGAGAATTTTAAGACGTATTTGTTGTGCTTCCACTTAATGGAATTGAATAGGTTTATCTAGTCTCTGTGTGTATGCCAAGTGTGAAACATAGTACAGAACCGTATTACAAAACAATATACTAAATTTTGGACATGGTAGCCATTTAAGGCAGAGATTTATTCTCGAAGTATGAAGTAGATGGATCTCTCTGTGTACAGAATGAGCGACATTTAGCTAGTACAGTTATATGGGACAACAATCACTGGTTTATTATATACGGGCACGACGTTTCGATAAGTATCCTCTTATCTTTATCAAGCACAAATAACATTTAGTAAACTGAAAGATTTGGTAGAAATAGAAGTAGTCTGCAAGTAGAGCCATTGGGAGATACCTAATTTCGTTTTCCAACAACGAAAGTTTAATACAGAAACTAAACTAAAAGTAGTAAACAAACTGACTTCCGCTTAATATTTTAAAACGAAAGTAGCACCAATTAGATTCTGTCACATTTCTACTCGAAATAACCCATCTGATCAACACAATCCCTTACTTTATTTTGGCCTAAATTAAAGAGGTTTATATATTTTAAGATATCCATCTCGAGAAACAGACTCACATATCAGATTGGATCAATTCTGTACATTGATTTTCAACACTGATCAAACAGGTGTTGTTTAAGATAAGTTTTGGCAGTGGTTATTCATCTAATCTTATATGTACATCACAGAGAGTAGGGTGATGGCTGCATATGAAAGCTCTATATTCATGAATCGTCATCAATGCCAGAACTGACAATGTGGTGTAGGATCACCTTCTCAACCGCGTGGAGGTTTTCTCTCCATCTCCTGGCGCGGCTCCAGTATTTACGGTCTTTGAGCATGGTCGTCCTCTAGGGTCTAGGGGGTTGGGTGACCGAATGATTAAGGCGTACGCGTTGCATCATAAGGTCTGCCATTGAGTCAAGTGGTGTGGTTTCGATTTCCTAGTTGTACGTGACAAGGAGTAGGGTCACCTGTCCAACCTCGTGGGTTTTCTCCGGGTTCTCTGGTTTCATCCCACTGCCAAAGACCCATATAACCAAGGAATTAATTCCCCGCTTGTACGTGACAAGGAGTAGGGTCACCCATCCTACCTCGTCGTAGGTTTTCTCCGGGTTCTCCAGTTTCCCCCCACTGCTAAAGATCCCTACGCGCAAGGAATTAATGAAATAAAATCAAACCATACGTTAGTCCCGAAATAACCTAGTTTGCGTGGGTGTGTGTGTCAGTTATATTAGTCCATATAACTGATGGACTAATATCAAACGATTTACAGTGTAAACCAATTCTGAAACAAATATGTCGATACCTCCTTATTTAACCCTCGTTATCCATTAGTTAAATACATACTGTTATTGACAAGATTAAAGGTTTTCTCTCGTATTTCGATAATCCTCCTTGCCATTCCGACGGTGAATTCTACAAACATGGACTAATCCTTGTTTTATTAGGCTTAAAGACGTGCTAACAGTGTTACACATGCAAATATTACTTGCTAACTGAATTTGGTATAACGTTCTACTCGGGTGTTCGATCCCTGCATTGGCCGAGAAAGTTCATCCATATTTTCCGGCGTGGATCCTGCTTGTCAGTGATGCAGGACGGAGGGCCTGACAAGGACAGCTGTCTAGTCGTTCGGATGGGACGAAAAACCGAGGTCCCGTGTGCACATTGGCGTGCAATTAAAAGATGCCTTAACAGTTGGAATTCGATATAAAAGTAGGCCGTAGTGCCGCTGCCCGGGCAAAATTTCCCCCATAGCACACTGTAAGGCGTATGCCCGTCTTCATTAGACGGATCAGAACAGTAGGACGTTAAACCCCATTTCATTTCATTTCATTTCATTTCATTTCATTTCTACTTTTCTGCACCAACTGGGATGTTGCAGGACTGGGGTAGGGTGGGGGATTGCTGGCAAGATACAACGTATAGTTGCTCGGATGGGATGAAAAACCGAGGTTCCATGAACAAATTGTCGTGCATTTAAAAGATTCCCTGAGAGTTGGAATTCAAGATGAGAGTAGTCCGCAGTACAGCTGTCCAGGCAAAATTTCCCTCATACCACACTGTATGACGAGAAAGGACGTATGCCATGCAGTGTGCTATTGAAAATGTTGCCCGAGCAGCCGAATTTCAACAACCCGGTGTTCATTTACGTCCACGCCAAAGTGTGTAAGGGACCTCGGTTATTCGTCCCATCCGAACGACTAGGGACTTCACCGGCCAACACAGCAACCGGCTAACATATGGTATTTTGTATTTCAGTTATTCTGAGCTCGCAAGGATTTTTACGAGATTAAACAGTCAACCCTACTCCGCCTCGCGTACATGCATCGATGACAAGTGCATAGACAGACAGTTTAGAAATTGGACGGGGGAAGGGGAGGGGGTGGCTCCATACTGAATAACTCTGAATTAAAACTCTGCTATTATGGCATGTTGCCCTTTAGATTTAAATTACCACAGCAGTTTAAACTAAAGGAAAGGAAATGAATTACTCGGGCCATTTACAAATACACAGTAAAATATATTTACAACTTAGGTATACTCTTTAAACGATAGCATCAATTTAATTAACCCAAACCGACAAAAAGGTATAGTCTACAGAAATAAATTTATACAAATGATAGACTCTCGGGTCTGGTTTCGTAAATCTGACAGCTAAGTAAAAATTAAAGAGGTTTTAATGTGAGGTAAGCAGGTGCGTGTCGTGTGATTAATATAAAATATCATGGTATATTAAGTAATTACTGGTAATGAGCAATGAATCATTGTCTATTAAAACAGTTTTACTGAAAACTCGTTGTTAAAGGATCATGGTAAATCTCGTTGTGTGAGAAACCATAACCAAATGTTACTATATTAAACAGAAATTGTATTCCGCGTTTCTTGTGTGTTATGGATTTGTTTCCTTCGGACATAATTACGTTATCTGTTCGATACCCAAAATCTATTTCAATGAACAGCAAAAATAAAAAATATGCCCCAAATTTGCATAGTAAACCCACTGGTCATTTGTGATCAGCGCGTGATGTTGTCGCACGTTGCAAAGTAACCGCGCCTAATTCTTGCGCATTCACCCACTCGCTGTTTGAAGAGTGGCGTTTTATTCATAATCGCACCCGCGTTAAAACTTGTATTATTTAATATATGCTTGCGATCATTATATGTGTAATTTTTTGAATTAATTTTCCTCTTCTTCAATTAGTTGGCAAAGAAAAAGCGTTTATCTTCGTTTAACGATGTTATAGAGAGATACTTCACGGAATGTAGTTTGAGAGTATTGTATGTAATGGAGTTTAAATTAAAGCGCCATTAGGTAATGAGAGAGAGAGAGAGAGAGAGGGAGGGAGGGAGGGAGAGAGGGAGAGAGAGGGAGGGGGAACTAACACATGGTTCCATTTTATTTCAATAAATCGGTTGCGCGTAGGGGTCTTTGGCAGTGGAAGGAAACCGGGGGACCCGGTGAAAACCCACGAGGTTGGACAGGCGACCCTACGCTTTGCCACGTACAACCGGGGAATCGAAACCACGCCAGTTGACTCAATGACAGACCTTATGATACAGCGCGAGATAAAGAGCTAACAGTTCTTGCTATAATAGTTAAAAGATACATGTAGTTAATGAAAAGTGAATAATTACTCTGAACCAAGGAATCGGCGATATAATTATAGGCTAGCCTCGAATTTCATTAATACCGTTGTTACGATAATAAACAATGTCTCGATTATCCAGTTTTACGGTAACCACATCCAGCACAAAACGTATTTGAGTCCACTAAATGTCGCAAGCATCTGATGGCATCGAGGGTTGATTGTTGTCTGGCTAAGGTAACTAATGTTTAATTAATAATTTAGATAACATTTAAGGCCCAAAGAAAGACCTGCAATATGCAGATTTAGCTCTTGCATAAACTTATCAAAAGGGAGAGAGAGAGAGAGAGAGAGAGAGAGAGAGAGATGGAGTTTAGCGTCCACTCGACACAAACTAGGTCATTTCGGGACTAACATATGGTTTAATTTTATTTCAATAATTCGCTTGCGCGTAGGGGTCTTTAGCAGTGGGAGGAAACCGGAGGACCCGGAGAAAACCCACGAGGTTGGACAGGCGACCCTACTCCTTGTCACGTACAACCGGGGATTCGAAACCACGCCAGTTGACTCAATGACATGTTAAACTGATCAAAAGAAATCGACATTTTTTATGTCAATGAAAGAGATCTTATTATTTCAAACCCCATGGTTCCACTTTATAGAGACGGTGTTCTGGTGATTTGAAATTGTTGAAGATCCATTACGTGAGATTTCGATAAGAGACTGGTCGTTCTTGCTATAATAGTTCAAAAATAGGTAATGAAAAATGAATATATTGAAACTTTCATTCAAATTACATTATTTGGAGCGAAGTTATGAGTGTGTGAAGATGTAGCGTAGATTGTTTTTATCGTAGAAACGGTACTGGAC
Organism: Patella vulgata; assembly: GCF_932274485.2. Classification (NCBI taxonomy): domain Eukaryota; kingdom Metazoa; phylum Mollusca; class Gastropoda; family Patellidae; genus Patella; species Patella vulgata. The sequence continues at coordinate 13,660,010 of NC_065883.2, forward strand.
AGACGAGACTGAGTCTCGATTATCCATTTTATCGTTAAATCTCGCGGACGTTCTAATCCACTTAAATCTCTTCCATCCGATGTTCTAGATAGTTGATTATGGCCTTGTCATGTTAACAAATTGTCTAAATGATCTGCAATAGGAAGATTTAGCTCTTACATAATGCATCTTTAACTATATTACGTATGTCCAGATACGACTCGGAACTAAATATACTCTTGAGTTGGAATTTCTATAAGTGATTCTTGGGTTATTTTGAGTATAAAATTAATCTTAGTTAATTACATGTTTGGGTATTTTGTTACCGTGATAACGTGATAATACCTCTTTAACACCAAGGAGGTTGGATGGCCGAGTGGTTTAACGCTTGCGCGTTAGATCAGAAGGCCTGTCATTGGATCAAGTGGCGTGGTTTCGAATCCCCGGTTGAACGTGGCAAGGGTAGGGTCGCCTGTACAACCTCGTGGGTTTTCTCCGATCCCTCTGGTTTCCTCCCCCAACTAAAGACACCTGCGCGCAAGCGGACTATTGTCATTGACATGAAATTGAACCATGTTTTAGTTCCGAAATGACCTAGTTTGTTTCGCGTGGACGTTAAACCTCATTTTTCTCTCTCTCTTCAACAGCAACCGGGAAACAGTGGATGCTAACAGAACGTTTCGAATTTTCTGTTTCATTCAATGGAGTTATTTCCCTTTATTTGGAGTGTTATTGATACAGCTTGTAACGCTGTCTTCCTGGTTAATTATCAGGATGGTGTAAAAATAAAGATGGAAATATGAGTGACTGATATATTGATGTATTTAAAATAATAAAAAAGGGCGATAGAACTTTGGGATACAAGGGATTCTCTTACGCTAACGCCAACGAGTATACGTGATCTCGGTTTTTTTCCCATCCGAACGACTACTTACAAAGGGAAACCACGCTGGAAAATTTCGATTATTTTTATGCTTACTGCCACGAGAGGATGCTTTCGCTTGTAAAAAGCAACAAAAATGAGAAACTGTAGGCTTAGTCTGTAAAGTGTATGACACCGTCATCACTGATAATAATGGGATAAATAATTTTAAATTGATATTTCGTGCAGGGAATAAAATTGAATCTCGAAATGACCTAGTTTGTGTCGAGTGGACGTTAATCCCACGTCTGTCTGCCTGCCTCTCTCTCTCTTTCTCTGTCTTTCATGGAAAGTGAACGATTATTACGCTTATTATCAGATTGACATGGAACATTAGATTCTGTTGTTTATAGGTATGTAAATATGTACATCATAGAATTAAATCAAAACAGCTGAATTGATCATGATATCGCCATGTTTAACACATGCTGAAAACTAATACACCTCAAATCAAGAATAAAACCAACCATTCTTTCATTACAGTTCGCCACTTCCGATCCATCTGCCCCCTATTTCTTTACTTGTTTGCAAGGGAAGAATTTAATTCCGATGTTTTAGTCGTTAAAAACTTTGAACTGATGTGCGTGAAGTCGAATTGCGTGTGTGAAGTGAGAGTTTGGCAGGATGTTTGCAACAGATGTTAATATAGTCATAGTTTATAACGGATGCATGTCTTTATATTGGTAGAAGTATTATTGCCCTTGGGAATTCACTTTTATACTTTTATATAAAGGGGAGGAGAGAGAGGGGGAGAGAGAAAGAGGGAGGGGGGCGTGTGGGACTAACATATATGGGGCTATAACAATGATAATTACTGTATATTGTATTCCAGTTACTCAAGCAGTTAACTGCCCCGTGTCGCGTACGTGGGATTGAACTCCCGACACTTGCATAGATGATAAACCGCCAGTGCACAATTTAGACAACCCGACGTAATTGAGAGGGGGTCACAAATACATTTTATCATTAAAAATATCGTCTGGTTTGTAGTTTACTGAAGAAATTAACCACTTTTTCGCCTGAAATTCTTTAAAATTGGGAAATCACAGCGCTCAGATTTGTATAATGGATGCGATGAAGATAACAGTATAAACAATGGATCTTTCTATGGATTTGGGTTGATAAATAAACGGGTAACCGCCCTTCCATATTAACTTAACCCATCCGATATTCATTATATACCCTGGATACAGTCAGGTCAATAAGTATATCTATATATAAATATATAAGTCTAAACTCAGTCGATTAAACTCTCTAACCTTTCATCTATATTAATACTACTTCTGCTTATTAAATTATCTCTGCGTTTAATTAAAGGAATTAAAATCAAATGATTTTTGGATGGAGTCGGTTTTCCTACATCCGTTGATTATCTGTAATGCTATAACCACCATTATATACCCCCACTCGGCAAACCTCGGCAGATTCCGGTTCCCTAGATGTAAGGTACTGGAATCTGCTGTGGTTTGCCGAGTGTATATACCCCATATCTCTCAGTTTATTTGGGGCATAGGCCTATTTGTGGATTAGTAAAAAATCTACGGTATTTTTCATGGAATTTGTATACTCTTGTCTAAATATAGAACAAATTGGATAAAATAAGACGTTAATCCCCATTTCATATCATTTGTGTTGTATATAGCTAGTGTTCGATTTACCTTTTGGCTTGGTAGGCTGGATTCAAGGGCCTCAAGATTTTTGGGGCATCCGGCCAAGGTGTAAGCTTATAATATTTTGGCACTGGCAGGCATAAAGAGAGAGAGAGAGAGAGAGAGAGAGAGAGAGAGATGGGGTTTAAAGTCCACTCGACACAAACTAGGTCATTTCGGGACTAACACATGGTTCAATTTTATTTCAATAATTCGCTTGCGCGTAGGGGTCTTTAGCAGTGGGAGGACACCGGAGGACCCGGAGAAAACCCACGAGGTTGGCACTGGCATGCATACGTGTACAAGGCTACAACAAGTGCCGGATTTAGATAAAGAGCTGTCCCAAGTTATTCAACTTATGAAACCCGTTCCAATCCTCCACATTGGCCGAGAAAGTTCATCCAGATTTTCCAGCGTGGTTACCCCTTGTCAGTGATGCAGGACGGAGGGCCTGGCAAGGACAACTGTCTAGTCGTTCGGATGGGACAAAAAAACGAAGTCCCGTGTACACATTGGCGTGCACGTAAAAGATCCATTGGCAGTTGGAATTCGATATAAGAGTAGGCCATAGTGATGCTGTCAAAATTTCCCACATGCTCGTCTTCATTAGCCAAGATCGGAGCAGAACAGTAGGACGTTAAACCCCATTTCATTTCATTCCATTCCCAATCCTACACCCTCGCCATGAAATTGTGTTCTAAACAAAGTCGATGATAATAATGGGGCCTGCCAAGCCTATAGAAATGAAATGAAATGAAATGTGGTTTAACGTCCTACTGTTCTGCTCCTAACCTGGGCTAATGAAGACGGGCATGCGCCATACAGTGTGCTATGAGGGAAATTTTGCCCGGACAGCGGCACTACGGCCTACTCTTATATCGAATTCCAACTGCCAAGGGATCTTTTACGTGCACGCCAATGTGTACACGGGACCTCGGTTTTTCGTCCCATCCGACCTGCATCACTGACAAGGGAGAACCACGCCGGAAAATCTGGATGAACTTTCTCGGCCAATGCAGGGATCGAACACCCGACCTCCAGGCTAGCGAGCTAGCGTCTTACCCACTTAGCCACGTGATCCCCGCCAAGCCTATAGACAATGACTACTAAACAAATATGATATGGAGATTAAAGTCTTAGTTTTCTGCTCCAACCATCATAATAAAGAAGGGAATAATTATGAGGGAAATTTTGCCTGGGCAGTGACGTACGGCTTACGCTTATTTCGATTTCTAACTGTCGGGGGATCTTTAGAACGCTGTAAATGACATAGTCAGGATCTCTGTTTTTCGTCCCAGACGCTGTGTCTTGTCAGGCCCTCCGTCTCTAACGACTGACAAAAACAAACCTGTGTTTGTCTCAAAATGGCCGAAGTATTATGTTGACCAGTCGTTAAACTTCATTCCACTTTGATATTTATGTCTGAATACAAGCGGCATATTTTGGAGGTTCAAAATCTGTTTACGTGCTGTTCAACTTCCTTTTAACACTAAAGATAGATTGTCAATGAGGATGTCAATGAAACTTCATAATTACTCAACTCACATAATATAATCAGGGATTTAATTTATGAAAATATTTCAAACATTAAAGAAAATCTATAGAATTTATTATTAGATGGCGAACACAAGCATTGATCAAAGGTTCTTTCTCTGGTGCTTTAATTTTTCTCCTGTACTTTATTGACCCCATTGAAGATGAAGAAACTCAAAATCGCAGAAGTACAATTTTAGCGATGAAAAAGCCCCCAACAAACCAGAAGTAAACGAAATTAAATGAAATGGGGATTAGCGTCCTACTTTTCTGCACCAATGGGGTTAATGAATATAATCCTTGAGTGGCATTTAGTGATTGGGCATATTAAAAAAACACAACACAATTTATATGCTGTTAATGAAGAATCACATGTCCATTCGGTGTGCTATGAATAAAATGTTGCCTCAAAAGTGGCGTATTCGCCCACTCTTCTTAGAATTACAACTGTCGATGGATCTTTTACGTGCACGACAGCGACAATGGCTGAACTCGGGTTTCCGTCCCTTCCGAACGACTATACGCTTTTCCTTGAGGCACTCGTTTCTGCACCACTGACAAGGGGGAACCGCGGGGACCCATTTGTAAATATACAGCGACACAGAGTAGGACGTTAAACCCCATTTTATTTGATTTACACATAGTGACAGGACCGTAGCCAGCTTGCCGGCTGCGGAGCGGCAGTGAAGGTTTTAGTGGGGGGGGACACAGTTTACAGTAGGTATTTTTGAGCTATGGTCGGCAACTTTTTTTTCGGGGGGGGGGGGCAAAACGGACCTGCATAGTGACGTACACACTTGATAGCCTTTTTTTAAAAATTATGGACAGTTAACGGTGTTTGTTGTAGTTTAGTATGTAATATGTAAACTATTTCTATATATACCATGTAAACTATTTCATAAAACAACCAGATTTAAAACAAACGACTTAACTACCGCGTCAACTGACCAACCGTCACGTTGTTTAAACATCAACAATAAATCATTGATCACGTGTTAATCTGTTGACGTCACATATTTCGGTGTTGTCTACCCTGTAATAATAGTATTATCTAAATATAGTTTAAATATACCTAGATCTGGGGATTACCTGAAATAAGTGGATAATCAAATATGTGTCATTCCCAGCATCTAGCTCTCATTTCTTCTTTAGCGTTCAGTGATTGTCATTTGTATAGTAGCATTCCTAACCTCGTGGGTTTGTAATCGGTGTTTGTCAATTCTGCTGGGTTATGTGGCAAAGGTCGCGTGTGCACGTAAAATAATCCGTGGCAGTTCGGTGAAGAGTATGTGAAAACGCCGCTGTCCTGGCAAAATTTCCCTAATAGAACACTGTATGACGTATGCCCGTCTTCATAGCCCAGTCGGGGTAAAACAGTTGGACATTAAACCCCATTTTATTTCATTGTATTTATATCTATGTTTCGCTATGCAATTCCCCTGTGCACGTAAAAGAATCCTTTGCAGTTCGACGAAGAGTAAGTAAAAACACCGCTGTCCTGGCAACATTTCCCTAATAGTACACTGTATGACGTATGCTCGTCTTTGTAGAAGAGTCGGGGCAGAACATTTGGACATTAAACCCCATTTCATTTCATTTTATTTATATCTATGTTTCGCTATGCAGTTCCCCTGTCTACATAGACTATTGGTTCTTTCCAAACATACTGGATATTTACATGCCAAATTCTTAGTCTGGGAACGGTATGAGGTTGGCAAATATAAGCTTATAGAAATAAATTGTCAAAATGTCAAAATATTATAGTGATATATGTGGCTAATGCATTTATCTTTAGGTCACCACATACAGAATAATATTATTATATAGATTTATGATATATCATACTATTTTAAACATATTTCATAATTCCGTTTTTAATAGATATTGAATAGTTTATATATTTTGAATCCATAAAGGAATATTTTGGCCATAGATTGACTTTTTAAGCATTGCTATTTTTTACTTAATATCTCCGTCCCGGAAATATTAAATACAATGTTGCTCGTAGGTAAAAAAAAAATAGTGATGTTCAATTATAAGACAAAGATATGTCCATCCATCACTGTGAAATTTACGTTTAAATATTCAACACAAACGCATTACATAACATGTTAGTCCAAAATAACCTTAGCAAGTTGTCTTGAGTGGACGTTAAAACTCATCTCAGAAACACAGGACATAGGCTAGTAAGTGGACGTTAACATCCACCCCACCTAAAAAAAAAGGGGCTGGGGCTATGGTTAATCCAAAAGGACTCATAATATTTGGAAAATGATTCTTCTGTAATTCTACGATTTATGATATGACTTCCTGTTTTCCCATTTTTTTCTCTTTTTTTTCTTTTAGATAAATAAATAAAATCTTTATTACATTATAAGTGTATCATATGTCTGTAACAGGAAGTAACAATTTCATCTTTTTTTCTTACATCTCCAATTTTCTTAATTTTTACTATCTTTAAAATTAGCATCACATTATACAAATATTCATATCAAAATTACATTATATATCCTACATATACATGATAAACCTTTTAATTTATTATCAGAAAAAATATCTAATGTTGATTGAGGGTTTATTTATTAATTTACCCTACGCCCTACGGGGGTAATTTTAAACATTTACTTTTTAATGAAGAAATTTTACGTTGGTGTTTAAACTTTCAAACTTTGGCTGATTCTCCTTTTACCTTGTAACATTTAACTGAGTGACATGGCCAGCTGTGATTTATGTTGTTATAATACGTGAAGTATTTAAAATATTACCATATTTTTTTTTTATAAAAAAAAGGCTTTGGCAGTCTGGCCGAGAAAGTATATGTTATTATTCTTGAATAATATAATTTTCAATATAAACTTTAGCCTCACCTAATTACTGAAAATCCACTGACCTAATTGATTAGAAGGTGTTATAACTTTTGTCAAATCTCCTTGTATTGTATAACGTAATCTCGATAAAATAAAATAAGTTTAAATAAATCAAACCTAATTAAAGTTGGGGATAGCATACTCTTCGTGGAATTCTGCCAAAGGTTCTTTTACGGGACATCGGTCTTTTCGTTCCACTCGAAGGATTGTGCACTTTTCTTGTCAGCCCTACAGGCGTTAACCCTGACAAATATCGATGGTTCTTTTCGTCAGGAATCGAATCCAGAACATTCTAGTCGAGAGGCTATAGTACCTCGACTCCTACTGATGTATAGTCGTCCGGATGGGACGAAAACCCGGGGTCCCGTGTACACATTGGCGTGCACGTAAAGGATCCCTTGACAGTTGGAATTAGATATAAGAGTAGACCGTAGCGTCGCTGTTCGAGCAAAATTTCCCTCATAGCCCATTGCATGGCGTATGCCCGTCTTCATTTTCCCGGTCGGAGCAGAACAGTAGCACGTTAAACCCCCATTTCATTTTATTTCATTTGCTACTGATCAATCAAGGGAAAATCCAAGCTGTGTGTGAGTTCAGATTTCCAACTGTAGTCCAACCTTTATACTTTAAACATGACATGTTTATAGACAACTTGCATTTAGATTATGTATCAGCATTAATTACAGTTTTAAAAGCGGAAACACAATGCGTCGTCGGTAAATGTGGCCTTTTAAATATTGTATTAAGTATATTTTTTTGCGACAAGGGTTTGGAAGGTCAGCTTCGTTTCCGCCCACAATTCTTCGAATTCCAATCGTCAAAAGATCTTTTACCAGCACTCCCAATCTGTACGCGAGACCTCGGTTTTTGATTCAACCAATAGGTCCCGTCTTCATTATCCAAGATGGCGCAGAAAGGTAGAACGTTGAACCCAGAGAGAGAGAAAGAGCGAGAGAGAGGGGGGGGGGTAACGTCAACTCGACACATAGCATGTAATTTCGGAACTTACATGATTCAATTTTATTTCAATAATTAGTCTGCGCGTATGGGTCTTTGTCACGTACAAGTATAAAGCCTCAAAACTACACCACTCGACTCAATGACAGACACAGCCCCCCTATAATGTGAATTTATAACTTAAAAGTCTTCTATACATGAAGTACAAAGTATTATGTAAAGTACTACGGTAACTATCCTATAATAATACAAGTATACTAAGATATGTAAAAAAGATACACCCATCATACATATACACATACTCAGATTTCCTGACCCAATTTCTCAAAACATATTTCATTCAACTCTCTTCACATTCCTAGGATTGTCATAAATAAAAAAAAATAAAATGTACATTCGACCTAGATTATCCTCCGTCTTTTTGGTCAATCCTATTAATCAAGTCTATGTTTTATTCCGATTGTGCATTAAGGACGTAAAATGAAGGTTGTTTTGTATTCCACTCCTGTACTATTAATCCAGTAGTTATTCAATCACTGTGGGGGCGATGGTTATATCAACAAAGGCTTTAAGTGCTGATTATGAAATCTATGGTCATTTTTCTTAGTGGTCTATTATCTAGCTTATCTTATCGTTTTTATAAAGAATTACAGTGATTACATTGTGGTTTTTATATCTGAAACGAAGCCAAGTATATCTCGATTTAAGTGTGTATAAACAACATATCACAGTGGTTTCAATCTATTATAATCTATTTTATTCCTTTCTAAAGCTTTTTTAACAATCATTTATGTCTGTCACTTTTACTCGATGATTTTGTGTGAGCTAATCCGGCCAATTAATACAATTGATAACTTTCGCCCCCCTTTAGACACTTTTTTTTGGATTATAACTACACTAATGATGGGATGATGGGGGAGAGAGAGAGAAATGGGGTTTAACGTCCACTCGACACAAACCAGGTCATTTCGGGACTCACATATGGTTCAATTTCATTTCCATAATTCGCTTGCGCGTAGGGGTCTTTAGCAGAGGGAGGAAACCGGAGGGCCCGGACAAAACCCACGAGGTTGGACAGGCGACCCTACTCCTTGTCACGTACAACCGGAGAATCGAAACCACGCCAGTTGACTCAGTGACAGACCTTATGATACAGCGCGCGCGTGCTAACCATTCAGCCACCCCCCCCCCCCCCCAGTAGAGATCCATTAATAAAGATAAACCACGTGTTAGTCCCGGAATAACCTCTCGTCTTCGTTCCCAATGTTAAATTAAATTTAATTCTATTTTTCAATCGGCGCGTCTCATTACCGCCGAAGATAACGAACCCCGAAGATCTCCATGGCTGAACACATAGTAATAATCTCCGAATAATCCTAAACAGTTTATTAGTATGACCTGGGAGTGTAAATAAAATAAAGTAACAGTCAGGGCCCGTTAATAACTTTCCTGGGGATTGTCCAGTCAGTGGTAGAGTACGGAAGACCTAACAAGGATGGGACGAAAAACAGAGGTCCCATCTACACGTTTGCGTGCACGTAAAAGAACCCTTGGCATTTGGAAGTTGACGAAGAGTAGGCATAAACGCCGCTGCCCGGGCAAAATTTTCCCCGTAGCACATTGCCTTTCATCGTTACCCCGAAAATAGATCGTCAATTTAATTCAGATATTATCAAACGGCTCTATACATGTTGCAGTTACTCAGACTTAAAGTTTTTTTTGTTAAAGTAGCTAAGTCCCTAACTCAATATCATCCAAAACCTTCGACCATGAAACACGAATTATTTGTCAATTTTAATCAACATTGGTGTTGTGATCTTACCGGGAAAAGATGGGCTTCTGATATCCAATATTTAAGACAAAATAAACATTTTACGATTGCTACATGAATCGTGTACCATAATGCGTTTCAGTGCAATTTGTAACAAGCGACTCAAAGAACGAGGTTAGACATATTCCACAAATCATGTCAAACGGTGACCCCATATTCTTATCTGGAGAGCATGCGCAATAAATACTATAGGTGTAGACTGGAATAACCAGACGCTAGAGATTGCCATTCGATTGAGACTTCTGGCGTATTTCGCCGAACATAACTGCTTTGAAATCAGAGTAAAAACGGAAACGATTGAATATAAATCAGTTTATTTACATTCATATTATATACTTATATACGTTGTGACCCATTTGTGTCAATTTAGCTCCTTTAAACTGAAATTTAAACCCAAACCAGGAAACAAATTAATTTACTTTAGAATTCCCAGTTAAGGAGGACAGTTATTGAGGCAGGAAATCAAACGATGAAAATGTTATCATCCAAACCGGAAAGAAGCAAAATGTCAAGTGAATCAAATAACTCAAGACTTGCGGCAAAATATTTTCTAAAAATTCTTGACTTAATTCGTTCAAACAAATAAGTAAAATATGAACATTAAAATCGATCAAGATAAAATCGACAGATCTATCTCGAAATCAATCAATCACCATTCATAATGACCTTAGATAAACTTTGAAAGGTCACAGCATCTTAAAACAAGATGTAAAATGTTTTTAGTTCAAGTTCGGGATGGGATTTTTTTCTCTTTTAAATAAATCTAATCTATTAATCTAAAGCCTACAGCCAAAATAAAACTCGTTTGACATTTGACCCTGAAAGCTTTTAATGATTAACACGGGGTATATTGTTTTTATCATGTTTAGTACAAACCTAATGAGTGTCAAACTTTAATCCATTTTCATTCTCGACCTTTTTTTTATATACTCGTGATTCATGAATGTCAAACTCTGCCTTTTGGGTGAAATTTATATCTTTGTACTTGCATTACTCCATGTGTATTATTTTTTCTTTTTCTTTTGCCATTTTGTTTTTGTGTTTAAAACATAAATCTCATGTTAGCTATAAGAAAAATTATTATCCAATTAAATTCATTGTATGTTTGTTGATATATAACCGATATCTATTGTTATTCGTGGCTGGAGTTTTTTTTTATTTTTGTAACTAAAAGAAATGAGATACCGATTCAAACGGGGATCTGAGCCAAACCATCACATCGGGCCCCGAAATCCTTCTGAATTTCCATGTGCGAAAATGTAAAGATCTCTTGGAAACATTTGGAAACTATCAGTTTTCATACAAGCTCCCAAATTTTACCCTACATAAGTGCCTGGATAACCAAAGTTATAGCAGTAAGTCAATATTACGATTATTTCAACATTATATAGTGAAAATGCAATGGGGTTTAACGTCCTACTGATCTACTCCGACTGGGCTAATGACGACGGGCATACGCTATACGGTGTGCATATTTTGCCCGGACAGCGGCGCTACCGCCTACCCTTATATCGAATTCCAACTGTCAAGGGATCTTTTACATGCACGCCAATGTATACACGGGACCTCGGTTTTTGTCCCATCCGAACGACTAGACAGCTGTCCTTTCTCGGCCAACACCGGGAGCGAATCCGCGACCTCCAGGCTAGCGAGCCAACGTCTTACTCACTTACCCACCGTGTCTCTCCATTTATATAGTAATCTAAATCATTAAAACAAAACACAGTAGAGTTGTCATCTTGAATATGATATTTTCGGACAGACATGAAAATTTGTTCAGGAATCGGCAAAATATCTTTTCTCAAACAAGAAGGCGCTATGAAATTCAGACAGTAATGGGGGCCATGTCCATAACTTCCGTTGAGGTTTATCGATTTCAGTAATGTTTTAGCCCCAGTATGCTTTTTGGAGAGATTGCTTTTTATCGTGTGTGGTGTGACAGTCTGTATTTGCCTTTTAGTCTGGAATATCCTGCCTTTGAACGAATCACGTATACCCGTTAATCAAATGGGGTTATTGTATTCAAACGGTTCAATACTTTATTCTGAAACATTTATACAGGGTAAATAGTCGATTTATTCACATTGCGGGGTTTTATTTTCATACTAAGATCCGCTTTTTTTCATGGTCTCCTGAAAAACCGGATACTGCCCAAGAGAGAGAGAGAGAGAGAGAGAGAGATAGAGAGATATGTTATTTCAAAAATTTGCAGAGAGAGAGAGCGAGAGTGAGAGAGGGAGAGAGAGATGTTACTTCAATAATTTGCAAAGAGCGATTTTATTTCAATAATTTGCCTGTTACAGAGTGGTAGGAACCCGGGTAACCCGGAGAAAACCCACGAGGTTGAGCAAGCGATCATACCCCTTGTCACGTATTCACTTCAGATCGAAACCACACCACAGTGACCACTTGACTCAATGACAGACCTCATGAGCCTCCCCCCACCCCACCATAATATGAATGTATGTAAATCATATTATATAATCGTAATCTAAAAATAGCCATCTTATTAATATTATACTGACCATATTGCACTAGTTTTAATAATTCATACGGCTCCCCATGGATACGGCATCTGGTGTCTGGTTGATTCCATCGGTCATTATGAGATAACAATATTCTAATTTTATAATCTAGGTGTTTCAAGATCAAAATAATGCAAAGTTATCAATTATTAGTATGATAATTATTACCACGTCCACCATCAAATACCCCGCGAACAGAGAGAGGGCAAAATGGGGTTTACCGTCCACCCGACACAAACTAGGTCATCTCGGGACTAACATATGGCTCAATTCACCATCCCACAATCAAGCCACCAATGTCAAACCGCCAATATCAACGAAAATTTGAACTTGTAATCTGGATAGAGCAAAAACCTTAAACACAGAAAAGTATTAATAAACTCTTCACCCGGTTTTACAGTTTTGAGAGATGTTTCATGAGAATATTATACATAATGACAAGGCATCGGTTTCCCACAGAATAAATATTTTCCTTGTCAGTCAACAGTCAGCTAATATCTTTCAACCAGGAAACCATATTAATGTATGATTTGTCTAATTTTAGAATATATAGCTAGCTGTATTGAGAAAGAAGAGTCTCACACAATATATTCGTATTACATTGGCAGAGTATACGAGTATATGAAATTGCTTGAATCACAGAGAAAGGGATACTGCACCACACACAATTACACAATTTATTTCAATGTCGGAGACCCTCGGAACATGGTGGTTCATGCGTTGGCAACCAGCTATCAGGAGGTCCCAGGCTTGTTCCCGGTGTTGGCCGCCAAAGTTCTTTGAGATTGTCCGGGTGGGGGTCTCGCTCTTGGATAGTTGTTCGGACATGGCCCGATTGTGCTGAGAAGTAGGACGTTAGTTAAACTACATGTCATGTCATATCAATGTCATTTAGTAGTTGAACTGGAAATACACGTACAGTACCCGAGTCTATGTAAAACAACCAGTGGGCGAAGTCCTGTGTGTGTACTTTTTTGTGAAAAAAAAATATAGTTATAAACTTCTGTCAATTACTAATCTAGTCTGAGTCAGATTAAGGTTTTGTGGGACCCTATAGGCCAAAATATTTCATGGGGCCTATTACACGGTCATACATCCATCAATCAAATACAGTGGGATATGTATGTACATTATAAATTGCATGTATTGCATTAGTCTGCATTTATTGGACCAACCGAGAGCATAGGGAAACGCAGAGAATGGTTAGACGGGGCCCCTAACAGCCCGGGGCCCTAGGCCATGGCGTAGTTGGTCTGTGCCTTAATCCGACCCTGAATCTAGTAATCTCACATTGAGTATACCCCTTCATAGTCTATCACAAGTGATCACGTCATATTAACAGAGTTTAAAGTTGAACAATAATTCAATCTACACAATAACAACACTATAGGATGTATATAGAATGCCAAGGTTTAATAGAATAAGTATTCTATATAAACATAGTGTAAAATGTCTCCTTGGACCCGTTAATGTCACTCTTGGCACGAACGACCTGTTAATTGGACTAATTAGCGTGATGACCGGTGGTGTAAAGGGTCCACTGGACATTGGTCATTTTCATTTATTAATAATGGCCCGATACAATAGCAAGGGTCAAAGTATAATGAAGAGGTCAACTTAAATTAACCGCTAGACTAAACCTATTTACTGTTTCAACACGACTTTTAATTCCTACATGTTAAACTGTTAAACTTCTTACTTACAATACATATCATAGACCTACACTTATCACACGTCATTATAGCAAAACACATTTTTAATGACGTTGTTAGAGGCACAACAAGAGAGATTTTTCACGTATATCTCAAAAGAAACGAAAATGAAATAAAATATGGGTTAACTTTCATTTTCCTACAATGAGCGAGCAAATGAAGGGGGACATACGCCATGCATCCGTACAGGGGCGCTATGGCCTACACTCTTTTACAAAATGAAATAAAATGTGGTTTAACTTTCATTTTCTCTACAAAAAGCGAATAAATGAAGGCGGACATACTCCATGCTATGGCCTACTCTTTTTTCGAATTCCAACTGTTAAGGCTTCTTTTACGTACACGCCAACGTGCACATGAGGACCACGGTTTTCGCACCCTTCAAGTGACCAGACACTGTACCTTGACAGACCCTCCGTCCTACATCACTTTAACATCAAGAGAAATAAATTACATGTATGCCATTTTAAAAATCTGTACTTTTTAAAATTTACAAATACATGTAAATATGCAGTTAACATATATGTGTTTCAACAATTGTGTGAAACTGACATTTTTTTACAATGTTAAAATTGCAGTGAAAGCCAGTCCCAAGAAATTGCACCTATTATCACATCCATGTCAAATATGTTTGAAAGGGTAAAGGGATAAGCTTTATAATTGCACACACGTAGGCCCGTATTACTATAAAGCCTACTTTGAGTGCAATCGCATCATCAAGTATACCTCAAACAGTTATGTTAGATTGATATATTTAAAAGACCTCGAAATTGCGAACGATGCACTCAGCGTGGGGAAATTCATTTTACGCAGTTGTTACGACATATGCTCGATACCTAAACTGCATTAGCTGACAGATTTGGACCAACGACAAGAATGCCAATAACCAAACAATTCACGACGCTCGCTACAAGTCTACGAATTAAAAATGAAATGGGGTTTAATGTCCGGGCTAATGGAGACGGAGATACACCATGCATGAAGTAAATTTTCCACCCAATCTTCATCGAGTTCCATCTCGATTATCAGCTCTTTTTTGATTAGGCACCGAAGGGCATGGAGCTTTATGTCAGCTTCATGTCGAATATTTGTAAATAGCTCTTTCGATTTTGAAGTTGCCGAACAATTGCAAACAAATAGACTTCACCAACGTCTGCATACAAATACATGAACTCGTGAAACTGGACAGGGTATACAACGTTATAATAAAAGTTATTTTCCAGTAACTCGAGTGGGACTGGGTTTGTTCAAAATAATGTCATGCAGAGTTACTATGAAATACCAGACTAGTTGTTCGTGACCCAAACAATTTTATACCGCTAATGTATGTTGCTGGAATATTCAATATGTACTTGACCTCGAAACAATGGATAGCGGCCTTCAATGCCAGACCGTATTTCGGAAGTTTGATAAGAAAACAGGAGTATAGAAGATGAACGTCGGGAAATAATACTTAAAATCGGCAGCATGTCACATATTACTGACCGTATAAACTGGGTTATAATACGTACATACTAAGATTGACAATCAACACCACCAATCAAAATGTTCTAATACACGGAATCAATATTGTGTATAAGGAACTGATCTCATATAAGTGATGGATACACGGCCATTGAACACTTCCTGTTTACATAATACATACATTCCTATATACGTTGCATACCATGACCGATTTTATGGACCAATACTTAAACATATATATATTATGCAAGAGCTAAATCTGCCTATTGAAGGTCTTTCTTTAGGCCTGAAATGTTCTCTAAACTATTAATTAGACATTAATTAACTTATCCAGGCCATAATCAACTCTCGATGGCATCGGATTTCTCCGATATTAAATAGATTAGAAGAGTTCAGCCATATTTTGATTTAAGCTAAAAATGGAGGAGCGAGACTTAGCTTAGAACAACCAGTACGGTGGTTGAAATTATTGCACACGTCTTGTCAAACCTTTAAAGGCTAATATCTTCGCTTGCAATAGAGTAATTGGAATGAAATTTTCAAATTATTCACTTTACATTATCTATTTTCGAATTATTATAGCAAGAATGTCTAGCTCTTTAACTAAATTTTACATAATGTATCTTTAAGTTTTTCGTAATTATCTTAATCATTGACAAAGGAGGGTTAACAATTTGAAAGAGTGTTTTTTTATAATCTTCTGACGTCGATGTATACCACTTTAATTCAAATTAGATGTTTTGTTTTGTTTAATTCAGTGTTTCTGTGGCCTATATACATGTTTAATTCACACACTAACACTATTTTATGGAATAACAATCACTGGTTTATTAACATGAAACGTTTCGAAGATGATACTCTCGTCTTTATCAAGCAAATGATAACATATATGTAAAACATCAATTTAATTTTAAATTCAGGTACAAATATTACGTGTTGTGACAGAAACGGTCACAAACCACACATAAAAACTGACCGTTTGTATCTGACCAATATATCCGCTGCCCTGGCAAATTTATCCCTTTACAAGGTCGTGAGTACGATCCCTGCATTGGCCGAGAAGGTTCTTCGGGATTTTCCGACGTGGTTTCCCCTTGTCAGTGGTGCAGGGCGGAAGTCCTGACAAGGACAGCTGTCTAGTCGTTCGGATGGGACGAAAACCCGAGGTCCCGTGTATACATTGGCGTGCACGTAAAAGATCCCTTGACAGTTGGAATTCGATATAAGAGTAGGCCATAGTGCCGCTGTCTGGACAAAATTTCCCTCATTGCACACTGTATGGCGTATGCACGTCTTCATTACTCCAGTCGGAACAGAACAGTAGGACGTTAAACCCCATTTCATTTCATTTCATTATCCCTTTGCAAGCATCACATGAGTATAGTTGATAAATAAATACTGTCCACATGAATGACATTAAAACTACGCTCGCGAATCCAGATTTGAGAATGAGAAAATTTGTTTAGAACCAGCTGATAATTTACTCACATTTCTAACATACTAATGTAACACGTGTAAAACACGGCAGATTTATTTATCTTTAAATACGTAGTGAGGATCCGAGTATGGAGACCATATTTAATACTCCGTCCCCATTCTATACTTTTGAGGAAAACTGAACAGACATACATAGACAAAACAAACAATAAACGAATATATTATGTACATGTAAGTACATTCTCAGGCGGGGGGGGGGGGTGGATGGCCGAATGGTTAGCACATGCGCGCTGTATCATAAAGTCTGTCATTGAGTCAACTGGCGTGGTTTCGATTCGCCGGTTGTACGTGACAAGGAGTAGGGGCGCCTGTCCAACATCGTGGGTTTTATCCGGGCCCTCCGGTTTCCTCCCAGGGCTAAAGACCACTACGCGCAAGCGAATTATGGAAATAAAATTGAAGCATATGTTAGTCCCGAAATGACTTAGTTTGTGTCGAGTGGACGTTAAGCCCATCTCTCTCTCTCTCTCTCTCATTCTCAGAGCAAGAAAAGTAGGACGTTAAAACCCATTTCATTTAAGATATACTCAACGTATTTGTATTTACTGTAGTCTATATTAGAATATTTAATGCAAATCAAATAAAGTTATCAGTTAATATTTTTTTTTTAAAAGAAATATTTGTGGCCAAAGGGTATCACATTGATTGAATGATACAATATCATTCAAATTGAGCGCAAATTTTCAGTTGATTGATCATCAAGCGATAGGCTTTATATCGCCACTATTTAAACAAAGACAAACAGCAGTTTCTCTGATTCATAACATTTTTTTCATTTTGCTTTTAAATTGTAAAATGAATCATAGTAATTGCCTCATATGGACTCAAAATCCGATTATTATAACCACACTGTAAATATTACATTAATCATTGTCCGCTACCAGTTATTTCATCTAGCTTTAAAAAAATTGACAAAATGTGAATTCAACGACTTTATTTATTTCGCTTTATTCTCTATTCGGTAATATATTGTTCGATATTGAGTCGGGTGAGCAGACGTTGTTTTTATTTCAATCGCCTCGACGTAACAAAGACCATAAAAGGATTTGTTCTAGCGCCCAAGAAAACCCTAATGGAAAAAGAGGAAAGTCTGTTTGAAATCATGTATTGTTATGATAATAGCCTTTATACGTTGATGCACATCTGTTCTGCAAATTAAATGCAAAATTCAAAATCTTATCCAGCTCAATCAATTTATATGGAGTAATGGTGTTCAATCTGTCAGCAAATCTGGACGAAGACCCGACCATACACGCAGTAAGGGACTGGCCAGGTTGTCGGCTTTCCCAGTGGCAAGTGGGTCCCTGAGGAAGTGGGCCCCCTTAGACATTAGACAATATATTTAAAACATAAATTATTAAAAAAAATAAAGAAAACAAAATCGGAAAACTTTCTAATTACATCTTTTTGTTTCCACTTACATATTTTTTGAAAATTTAATTTATTAATTTTAAAAATTAAATGATAGAATTGTATTGGTGGGTAGGGCCCCTTTGCCTCCTGCCAATCAATACTTTCAGACCCAGTCCACCACCGCATACACGGCTCAACGGAGGATCACACCCAGCAGTATGAAATTAATATTACAAGGCAGTGCCGAGTGAATTCGTGTTGTCTTGAAGAACAATAAAAACATGGATAAAAGTAGAAATACTGAAAACTGCTAAAAGTCCCATGGTTTATATATTTTTTACTTCATTCTTTTAAACTAACATTAAAAAAAACATCAAACGTTATGGGGAATGAAATGGCGTTTAGTGCCTCGTTCACGCAATAGCCCATATCGGTCATTTTAAGACAAATATTTATATGTCATGTTAGATAGGAGAATTCTGTTTGGACAGTGGCGCTCCCGTTCCCATCGGTTCAGTTTTTATCTACGTGTATGCTATACGTGTTAACGAGTGAACCATACCGGGACACAAAATCGGGACTCTGGGAGACGAACCCGGACTACCACCGGGACTCCACCGGGACACGAACCAGGACTATCACCGGGACTACAGTCGGGACACGAACCTGGGACACGAACCCGGGACTACCACCATTGGGACACGATTACCATTGGGACCAGTACCCAGTTCACGAAAACGGGACTACCACCGGTAAACGAACAAGGGGACAACCACCAGGAAACACATACCGAGTAAATATGAAATAGTAGATGAATGAATAAAGATTACAAATTCCAGACCGGTTTTATAAGATAAATCGGTGCCAAGATGGAGAATATATTAAATAGTTTATTATCGTATATAAACTGTTCTAACATCAAATGCATTTCTAGGATATTTTGTACATTTGGTTGTCTAAAGTTATGATTATAATCAAATGTAACCTAGATCTGAAGACCTAATTCTACAACAAACACACACAGGGGCATAGCTTAAAAATAACTATCAGCAAGTTGCCAAACAAACCCGAGAATTCATCCCTTCATTAGAGAGATTCAAATGTATTTCTTGGGTATTCTGTACATTTATTGCATAACGTTACGGCGACTGACATACGTAATCGAGGCCTATAGAGACCTTTAGTTTTACATCAATATTTTACTAGGAAATAAATAAATAAATAAATAAACAATGCTTGTGGATATCAGGGATTATAAATTAACACGAGACCTAATTCTACAACAATATTTTAATCAGGGATTAGGGATTGACACACTAATAAGGGAAATTATCTATACATATGGGGGATGAAGATATAAATATCCAATTCTATAAATGCTCGTCCTGTGTTATTTCGTGTCGAAGTGTTAATATAATCAAACCCCGGGAGGCTTCATTTTTGCACATGGGTAATAGAGACTTACTTTTACATGAATACACTGGATAAAATTATCTATAAATATATAAATAAAATCAAAGATGTTTGTATGTGTGAAGGTATTTATGTTGTAGGTTCACCCATCACGCTTCGTCGCCCCGATCCACCCCTGCGGTATCAACTTCGTCGCCCCGATCCACCCTTGCGGTATCAAATTAACCAGCATGACCCGTTAATGTTTTAGGCAATGCTTCGGTTCAATTTGGACCTCGGGCTTTGGTCCCGGGAGAATTTGGATCCCGGGCGGATCCGCTATGGTATTGAATACACAAGTGACTTTTCTGATATGATTCTCCTATCTTTATCAAGCAACGAGAATCCTATACGAATAGCGCTCAGTAATAAGGTTCCCACTGTCGTGCAATGCTTTACAAAAGGATTGTCCCTATTGAGCCCACGATCTGGTACGTGCAGAAACGTTAGGATACGTTTCGATACGATCAACACGATTGCTACGACTGACCTCAATACATGATACAACCTGATTATCACGATTACTCCACGACTAAAACCACGATTTCAATCGCAGCGCGAATCGCGATAGTGGAAACCTAGCATGAAGAATACAGTGCATGTCCAGTTCAATTACTAAATGAAATTGTAAAAAAAAATTTATACAAAAAATATCTGACTGCAAAACAAATGAACTGTTTGCGTATATCCATTTCTAGACAAATAACTTTTGTATTATTTGTGTAAAGAATGGGGTTAGTATAGTATACATACATGTGTATATATTTCTTATTGTTTCTGTAGTAATTTAACAATTTACAATTCTATTAAATACAATTACTGTTTATTACTGATTGATGTTTCGACTTTGTATTATTTGTTTAAAGGAACAATAACACTCTTGCTGGCTTGACAGCTCCAGAAAATAAAAAATAGCCCTATTCTAAGTACTAGATGTATTAGTGTCCTACCTGTTGTGTAAATTATCCATTAAATCCTATTTTACTTGTCCAAAGGGTTCAAAAATATTTTTAAATCCAAGTCACATTTGAAAAGCTTTACGTCAGGCTTTTCAAATCATTTAGTTGAATTTTCCATTTTTTTAAATTAGGTGTGTTAAGATGAAATTTGTATCATCAATTAATTGGATTATTGTAAAATAGTACAATTTGTTGACCAGAATAAAGATTGGGGCATATTATTCAGTTACAACAAGAGTGGTATTGAGCCTTTAAAGAATGGGGTTGTATAGTATATAGTATTTGTTTTGTGTTCCAGTCGAAGTCATCTGATAATTTGGTATAAATATATTACACGATGTTACGTCTTTAAGAAGCTCGTGTGGGATTTAAAATGATTAAAGGCTATATATCCGTAATGGCAATATAAAAGTCAACAATTAATATACACTATATTGGTTTTAACGTCCGCTTCCAAACAGGAAGATACCTCAGATAAAGGTAAACCCACTTGGAAATGCTGTAATATGACAATTAAATATCATCCACTTTGTTTTTGACATGGTTTTTCGATACGTAACAAACATCTTATCTGCCTACCTATACAGGTGTATTATGTACAGTGACGTAATACAGGCAATCGGATATGTATTTGATTGACAATTTAAAGGCCTTGGTAGTAATTAATGAAGGTGTCTCGCGAGTCAACACCTGCTTAACGCCAATTTATGAGATTACAATAACAATTTTGTTGGTCAGGTTACACTTTCCACGTTAATGAGAAGTGACATTAGATGTTCTAAACACAAATATCCCAGTTGTCTCGTGTATTACGATGCAGCCCCTTAAATAAAAATATTTAAATAACAACTGGTAAGTTGAAATTTGATTATAAACTTGGGATGGTTCAAAATTGTTTAATTTGAGAAGAGTTAAGCATAACCTGCTTGTATTGTTATTCGGTGTACTGATGATGTATTCCAACCTATATGTATACCATATAATCCCCGGTTGTACGTGACAAGGAGTAGGGTCGCCTGTCCAACCTCGTGGGTTTTCTCCGGGTCCTCCGGTTTCCTCCCACTGCTAAAGACCCCTACGCGCAAGCAAATTATTGAAATGAAATTTTACCATATGTTAGTCCCGAAATGACCTAGTTTGTGTCGAGTGGGCGGTAAACCCTCTCTCTCCCTCTCTCTCTCTCTGTATACCATATATATTATGTCCCCCTATGTATCCTCGTTCCCTTTAATGAATACAAAAATATTCTCAAATTGTAAATAGTCTTATAGTAGCAAACAGAGACACAGGGCCTTTGAGAGGAAAAAATGTGGTGGGGCAAGACCTTTTTGCCCCCCCCCCCTTTCCAACACTAGTCATATCGAGATGATTCACTAGCAGATTGCGATAAAACGAAAACTTTTGAACATTCTTATATAAGCTTCAAAGGAACAAAAAAATAATTCAGTCATAATTGCCCATTTCAATTTTGAACTTTGATATTCATGGGCCCCATAGGCTCTTATTGGCCCTGGGGCGGCGCACCGGCTGCACCCCCCTCTCGTGAGGCCTGAAAGACAACCACATTATTAATTGCGAGAACTTGTTGTGCAAGACGTGTTGTTTTCTCATAATTAAGCTGATTAATGCTATGATTAGTAATAAAGTATTCCCCGAACTGTTCACTGTCGGATATAGAAATAATTAAATGAAATAGTAGATAAAAATAAACATGATAAAATATTACAATGGAATATTATCATTTTGAAACATGACAGCTAGGAAATTCATTGTCATGATGGTTTTGCTTACGTAAATGATTTCAACATATGATATACAATATAGGATGTAGTAATTCCTTGTGATTTATCAATCTAACTAATTCTTTGTCATTGGTTATAATGAATGAAACGATAATGATTCATTTATTATATTTCTGAATTGCCTGCCTGGCACGCGCGTAAATGCACAATACAAGTCACGACGCATAATTAGTATTTTCAAAATGTTTTGTGAATAGGTTTCTTTTTGTAAGATATATTTCTTTCACTATAAATGAATGGGAGATCAGGGAACAGACAAAATGCCAGACCCCTATCGGTTTAATAGGTTAATGATGAACAAGACATACAGAAACGTAGAACTGCTTGCGAAAACACAGACGGAACAAACGATACACCCGAACTCGTGCACAGTTTGATCAGAAACGTTACTTTTAGCAGACTTCCCCGGTTGTGCGTGACTAGGAGTAGGGTCGCCTGTCCAACCTCGTGGGTTTTCTCCGGGTCCCCCGTTTCCCGAAATAAAATTGAACCATATGTGGGTCTCAAGGGACGTTAAACCCCATTTCTCTCTCTCTCTCTCTCTCTCTCTTTTCTGCCTCTGTACGTTACCACCTACTATTTACCGCCTCTATCCCTCTCTCTCTTTGGACCATCTTGCCCTGGTTTTATTTTGATAGTGTATGTATGTTTATAACTAGTGAGATGCTATTGTGTGATGATGCACCAAATAATATGTCAATATCAATATTCACTTATTACAGTTTTTAGTAGGTATTAAAAATCAGTTATTATCGTCATTTCTACTGTTTGTGTCAAATATACCGGATCCTATAATTATTATATATACGTAATATAACATAAAGATGCTGCAAAGACTCATAAATAATGGAATATCGAGATTAACCCTGTTTCCGAGTATTGTTTCCGGTCTTCGGGTCGGGTGATGCAAATAAATGTTATGATTAATATCCTTATTAAATGGGTCATCAACATTGATAGGCTCAGAATTTGTCATATGATACATAAGGCCTATCGTGTGTCAGCCATATCTTCTTTTCTTTCATTTTCTTTCAAAATATCGATCATAGTTTGTGAAATTTTGTCAAAATGGGCTCGCTTTGTAAATTTTATCACGTAAAATATCACCATAAAAGTATGTAAAATATGTTAGTGGTGTGACTGTCTTTTCTCTCAGCGTCATAAAAAACGAGTTATCTCATTCACAATATTTACTCAACCGTGGTAAATAAACACTGCAGGTAATACACGCGTGGTGATTGGACGACTTGGGAGAGCTCAACTATGACATCATCTGTTGGGGGTGTGGCTAGTGGTTAACAGCAGACGATAACACGCGGATCGAACAATTTACTTCAGTCTACAATTTCAAACGTTACATGTTGGATCTCAATAACTTTTCACAGAAACTATTTTAATACCAGTTTTAAAAAATGTCTATAATCAGGAACTCTGGATCTTATACGTCTTTTGACAAAAGCAACATCAAATGTGTTATCGTTGGGGATCCGATGGTAGGCAAAACATGCCTAGCTCGCCGACTGGCTTCCCACGAATTTCAAAGTGAATATACCCCGACTATGTTCGACAACTATGCCGGTAAGTCAAACCATTTTTTCTCTACCGTAACCTTTCTGCGGAATTCTTAAAACAGATGTTAAATGACTTCCGTGTTTAGATGGCTAGACTGATCTATGTACGCTCAGAAAGAAATATACCTATTTGTCTAGACTAAATCGACATTTCATTTACATTCCAAAAACTTATTTTCGCTTCATGTCATGCGATCACTTTTTATATATTTACGAAAAACCATTATAGACTATTTGAGGGGAAATGAAAGGTAATTGAACAGCGTGGGAAATATCTATGTGGATTATCTTATCACTGGTGCTGAAAGCTATAGCTCGTGGGTTCTGACTCATCGCTTAGTTCAAGAACCTGTAGATATTATTAAAACCATACACACGAACTCATCGAGAAAAAAAAAAAAACTTTTGCGGTCGGACGGATAGCGGGATATATACCACGTATTAGCGAATTAAGATTAACAAAATTAGGGGGGGGGGGCTTAAAAGTGATTCAGAATAAAACGTAAGTTTTAAACCCCTTGAAGTACGGAAGGAGGATAGACCTTTTTGGTGGGTGGGATGGGAAGCTGGAATAAAACACATCTTCTGAGGTATAGGGTAGTTAAATCTAGGACCCGACAAATACAAACTTTCATAAAAGTACCAATGATGCACACCATGACTAATGCGCAAACAATTCGAATATCGATATTCAATTATGAGTTATTCATACATTTCATAATGATGAGTTGGGATTTGTGACAAATAAAAAGATTAGGCCTAACTATTAAAATCCATAGATAATTTTTAATACCATCCTTAGTCGTCGGGCAATTCAATAACATAATTTTTTCTTAATTAGTTTTAAATAAGTTATATGAGAGTGAGAGAGAGGGGAATGGGGTTTAACGTCCACTCGACACAAACTAGGTCATTTCGGGATTAACATATGGTTTATTTTTATTTCAATAATTCGCTTGCGCATATGGGTCTTTAGCAGTGGTAGGAAACCGGAGGACCCGGAGAAAACCCACGAGGTTGGAAAATAAGTTATATGATGACCTCCAATGGCACCCATAAAATAATAGTAACAGTCTATATACTATATAGTGTCAAGTAATGGTATCAAAGTAGAATAAAACTATCCAGGATGGACGGGTTTCTTAGAGGAAACGAGCTGGATCCGCTATTAATTCCGATGGGTATGGTGCATGAGACAGGGTATGCTTCTAGAGCACCCAGCAACACTCTTAATTTATTTTAATAGTTCACGCCTGTGATGTGCCTTTGTATTGTTGATCAGTCAACGTTATATAACGTTATATCAGTTTTCCAATATTTTTATAACATACTCATACTAAAATAAACAAGCTATTTTAGTATTTTAATAACATGATTTAGATTGATTTAAATACCGTTACATGATAATTGTAGGCTCAATGTTATCTAAATAGAAGCAGGCCGATATTGGACTGTTATCATTTATATTCGTAGCTAAAGCTATTTTATCATGGATTAGCCCACCATTCAATATTATGAATAGAATATGCAAATATGCTATTCTGTCTTTTAACAATACATCATGATTTGTGTGGGCCCGTACAAATCTATATAGTCACTTAACTTCCATCCAAATTAAGTAAACAGTTACCCAAATAAAGTGGAATCAGATGTTCCATTACCATGTAAATGCTCAGATTATTTATTTCCACCGTTGCATTTAACTCTTTCCCCGAAAAAAACTATATTATGATGATCAAACAAGATACCTTATACACCAAACAATGCAATACACGATGTTTATGCTAATATTCACAATCTGTAATCCACACAAGTAATAATTAGGTATCTTGTCTGCTATACAATGTTTTTAGGGGTATCATCCGGTACCATATGATATACCATGGAATACACAATAATACCAGTATATAAAATCGATCTTATATTGTATCAATGGATATATTGAATGTTTTACGTTTCTTATACGGGTATCATCCGGTAGAGTACCATAATATACCATGAAATACACAATAATACCAGTATATAAAATCGATCTTATATTGTATCAATGGATATATTGAATGTTTTACGTTTCTTATACGGGTATCATCCGGTAGAGTACCATATGATATACAATGAAATACACAATAATGCAAATATACAAGACATATTGACTGCTATACATTTCTATTCAGGTATCACCCATAGAGTACTATATAATATACCATGGTATACACAATAATACCCCTGTATAAGATATATTATAGTTAACACTTACTCAATATACACCACGATATACATGTAATTAACACAAACAGCATACATAATATTAAATTCACGCAAACTCTAATAAAACTATATACACCACAATATATATGTAATGTAATTAACACATTAAATTCACACAAACTCTAATAGAAATAATAGAACTATATATAATAATGAGGAATATAACGAAATCTTATAAACTAGCACCTGTTAAAGATATGCATTATATAAATGTCTCATATTTGCACATTTTTCTTTAATATATAGGTTATCATAAGTGAGATTGGAAATTTGTTAAGACATAAAATGTTGGGATGGTTTTGACCTGTTCTATGATAAAATATGAAATATATTATAAGAAATCAGTACTATTATCAGTTGATTACGTAGAACGCTATAGCAACGGAAATTTTATCTCATAAACAAACTGCGCACGGTCTGGGTGCTGTACATATATTTATATACAATTCAGTCAGAAAAATATAGAATCTAGACATAGCGAATAACATTACGTAAAATGTAGAAAATTACCGAATGAAGACTACAGGGGGGTTGTGTAAACCAGAATATTCACATCTGTATACATATTGCTTCATTTTGCTCCTACAATCATCACATTTATGACGTAAACGGCAAAAACATCATAATCAGGTAAAGGTAGGGGGTGCGCCATTTTGTTCTTTCTTTTGAAATAAGATGTTCGTGTTGTTGGGGATTATAATAGGTGAGGTAAAGACAAGAATAGCTGACTATACATCTATAACGTTATGTAACATTTATCCCCTGCTAAATATATAACAGTTTATAAGTAACATGTCGTAAATAAACCCTCAGGTAGTAATGATATAAGTAAGTTGCCAGAATATTGAAAGGTTTAACGTTTGGTTGAAGAAATGAACCTCATCCAATTACCTCTTAATTTCAATCTAAATACAGCACTCCTGTCTGAACCACATGGATTACAAAACACAAAGAGTTTCGGCTATTAAACTAAAGTTTATGCGAATCTTATCTATACCATTTTTAAAAAGATGTATCCACTTCCCATCCAGCATGATAAATGTGTTTACAGTCATACATGAATAAAAAGAGTTATTTTGAATTTGAATTATAACGATCGTTATATATGCTGATTTTAAATACAATACAAGGAATCACGGTGGCTAAGTGGATAAGACGCTGGCTCGCTAGCCCGTAGATCTGGTGTTCGATCCCAGCATTGGCCGAGAAAGTTCATCCAGATTTTCCGGCGTGGATCCCCCTTGTCAGTGATGCAGGACAGAGGGCCTGATATGGACAGCTGTCTAGTCGTTCGGATGGGACTAAAAACCGAGGTCCCGTGTACACATTGGCGTGCACGTAAAAGATCCCTTGACAGTTGGAATTCGATATAGACCGTAGTGTCACTGTCCGGGCAAAATTTCCCTCATGGCAGACTGTATGGCGAATGCCCGTCTTCATTAGCCCAGTTCGGAGCAGTAAGGAGCAGAACAGTAGGACGTTAAACCCTATTTCATTTCAAAACATCATAAAAGAAATATGATTTGTAAACGATGGGATGGTGACAGGGTATCCAAATTCACAGACACATTTTATTACTGATTTGAGTTAAACATATAAACGGGTTTTAATAAGCATGACATTTAATATCTGATCTTATTGAAAAACAAAGGCATTTTGTTACTGATTTGAGTTAGACATAGGCGTGCTTTTAGTTGTTATAGCATGACATTAATATTAACTGATCTTATTGGAAAACAACAGGTCATTAACAAGCCATTTATATCTAATTCTCATAATTCCTCTAATTGATGATAGTAAATGTGATCACCTGGGTAGAGCTTGGCGTCAAACTGTTAAAATAATATCTGTTCATTGAGTTAGTGTGAAATATTAGCTTCTGTAACGGTTAACGTTTGGTAATTTGAGTTGAGTTGTTAAAAGCAGGTGTGAGTCGGTCATTACGTTCGCTTGCTCTCGCGTTCTTTAGTTTTGTAAACTACCGTTAGAAACATATCTATTAATACTCGTTTATTTGTTTTATCAAAATAAGATAATACGAAAGATACTCCCAGCCTTTGTATTGTATTTGATAAAATGATTTCCTAGTTAGCCCTTTAGGCCTCCAATAAAGTTATAGTGAACGTCGTAGGTCCGACAATTCTTGTCCATCAAGGACAGCATGTATACAAAATCAATCAACCACAGACGAAAATACGACTTAAAATGGTCAAATAGACAATAGCGTCATATTGCTCATAAATTACCCCTTAATATACGTATAAGCCTAAATATTCCACATGTAACTTTTTTTCAATAATACCGGGTTTATAAAATAAAGGAGCGTTTTGTTATGTATTAATGTTTATTTCCTATGTTGCCCGTTGGTGTATACGTGCTATAAAACAATATTTATTTCCATCTTCTTTATCTGACTTCCGTTAGTTATATGTATCTATAAAAGCTAATGTATCTAAGTTACAACAATTTTTTCATTAATTGTTGTTATTTATTTTATTTTCTTGTATTTTTCAGTTACCACAATAGTTGATGATCACCCTTATGTACTCAGTTTATTTGATACAGCAGGACAGGTAAGATAAGCCAACATTTTAATCAAAATAATAAAGTTAATCTAAATCTAGAACAACTCCGACAATAAGCGAAGCTTTACAAACTAAACGTTCATGTCTAGTTATTCGGATGGTTCAAAAAGAGCAGGCGTGTAAATAAAATGTTCAGAATACCGAACTATCATAGATTAGAGAATGCAAATAAACTTGAATGTGAGAAAGGGCACCAATGTGTCGATTGTTCGTCCCATCCGAACATATAGACACCACGTGTTATTCGTGATTGACGCAAGTTAAATCTATACATTTATACCGATCAATATGTATCATCAATATTTCTTCGGAGTTAATGTAACCGGGAGGTTCCGGTTCCACCCCGCGTTTGCGGAGAAGTTTCCCCGGTTACCCTTTATCAGGTGTGCAGGGTGGGGATACTAGCAAGGAAAAGCGTTTAATCATTAGTTTGGGTCCATGGAGCGAAACACTGAAGGTCACACGTGTATTGTAAAACAACTCTTGATAATTGGAACTCGATCAATAGTAGGCTGTAGCACCGACATCCGGGCAATTGTTCCCCTTCCCCATAGCACACTGCATGGCGTTTGCCCGTCTTTTTCTTAGCTCTGTTGGTTAAACCGTATTTCATTTTGAGATTATTGTTGACGAACATATATTTAAATTCATCTATTTTCTATTTTTCAGGAGGAATTTAACAGACTGCGATCTCTAGCTTACATGAATTGTGATGTTTTCTTCCTGTGTTTTTCTGTGGCGAGACCAGAGTCTTTACAGCACGTGATAGACGTATGGGTACCAGAACTAAAACACTACTCACCCAATACACCCATCATATTAATAGGCACACAGATCGATATCAGAGATGAATGTGACAGTAAATCAAAATTAAATATATGTTCGAAGAATTTCGTGCAGACAAAAGAAGGACTTCACGTGACCACAAAAATTGGCGCGGCAAATTACGTGGAATGTTCTTCTTTAACGGAAGTGGGAATTTCCCGTTTGAAGGAATCTGTTATAGAAGTTAATAATCAGTCAACCAAGCCAAGGGACGGAAATTGTAACTGTTGTCAAATAGTGTGAGATTATTATTCCTTTCTTATGGTGATCTAACTCTAATGGCGTCATGCTAGTCATATCACGGACGTAAAAAGTGTAAAACGACTCATAAGTTTCTCAGAAGGTGAGGTAATTATCTCCGGGTTAAGCACAATACGACGGAAAAATAGCAACTAGTCATAATATTGGATGCTTCATCGAATTATTATACACGGTCGTTTGGCTGATTTGTCCGGAAACTTTGCGGTCAAATTAGACAATGATTAATGCCTAACCCAACTTGGAGCGGCAATACGGAATCAGTTATCTCCCCTTAGTCTTCAGGATTGGTTTCTAAAAACCACAGACAAGACACACTAATAGATTAATAACGGGAGTGTTGTAACTATTCTACTTCATCTACCTCACCCTAAGTTCTAGTGAATAATCTAACAGCCGTTACAGAACAAGTGATGAAACGAGGAATGTCGAATAATTAACCCCGAGAGAGGAGAGTAAACGAGAAGAAACCAGCGTAAAGAAGCGAAAATTGATTTTCCATAGTCATGCAATCGTTTTTATGACTCATTTAATTCAAGCATTTGTGATACAGACTTGTAGATTATTGTTAAATATATCAAGTTACCCAACATTTGTTGGATTTTATGTTAGCTAGTATATTTAAATATGTAAATATTCCTTTTTTTTTTAAAAAACAAAGTATTTTTATGTGCATATTGTTTGCATTGTATATTATATATAGTTGTTGATGGATCTAATTTATGAGTGCAATGTCTGTTATATTAAAGAATATTATTTTTTCATAACCTTTTTACTCTTATCTTTATTATAATAAACTGAAATGAGCCAGTGCAGAAATAATCCTTGAAGTAAGACAAAACCACAGACTGACAGATTGTGATATTTAACCAACCGGGAGACTCGGTGGCTCAGTGAGTAAGACGATTGCTCACTTTGATCCCGGTGTTGGCCGAGAAAGTTCCTCGGGATTTACCTGTGCGGTTTCACCTTGTCAGACGTGAAGGACAGAGCGACTAGCAAGGATAGTGTCTAGTTGTTCGGATCGGACCAAAAACCGAGTTCCCATGTACATATCCGTGTGCATCCAAAAGATTCAATGGCAGTTGGAATTTGAAATTAGAGAAACGGTCGTAGCGCCGCTCTCCCTGCAAAATTTCTCTAATAGCACACTGTATGACTTATGCCTGTCTTCATTCGCCAATCGGTGCAGAAAAGTAGTACGTGAAACCCCATTACATTTAACCATCCACTCACAAGCTCACCCCACCTGTCTGATATTAC
The DNA here is from genome assembly GCF_932274485.2 of Patella vulgata. NCBI lineage: Eukaryota > Metazoa > Mollusca > Gastropoda > Patellidae > Patella > Patella vulgata. Next base: position 13,691,282 of record NC_065883.2, read on the forward strand.
TTAACCTGTATATATTTACCAGACTGTGGATTTACGACCCCATCCCGCCACCCTCGCCCGAAAAAAATCAATGGAAAATGACCCTTTGTGTAGCTTTAAAGGAAATATTACTGGTTTAAGGTGATTGACAGACTTCTTTGAATAACGTGAAAATAATCAATAGAGGACGTGAAGCAGACGACAGGAGACAGGCGAGTGGGAGTTGGAAGGATCTAAATACACATGCCGGGGGATAGCAAAAGCTCTTTTCCTAACAGGGTGAAGAATACTTTGTTGGTGGGATCTTGTTTCCGAAGACCAGGGCCACCTTGCGCAGTTAAAGTGGTGTATGTGCCCATGCTAAATATCTTACTTAATCAAAAATCCCGTCCCCACCCCCACACAAAGCAATTTCGGAAGCTCACGTGAACATCTCAAATAGTGCTTTATTACGTATATATTGTGTCTCCGGGTTAATGTCTTGGCAGAATTTCCAAGTTGATATTATGAATTTATAACATACACTATACATGTAATTTATACTAAGTGACAGTTATCTGAATTTACTTTGCAAAGAACAAGTTGAGGGAGGGTCCGTTCATTCCAATACAGTCGTCGACCATATTCCAGGACAATTTCTTCGGCCAAAATATTGGCGGCCCTGGAAAAATCCGAGATGCTCCCGTGATTAGGAATAAGAAAATTATAAACACAGAGACATACTGGCGACATCTCAATTCATTCTTTTCATGAAACATTCATAGACCAGTCAGAATTACTCAAATTACCATCCCTAATATCACAATGTTACATCATCGGCGTATTGCATGTCTGAATTACCTGGCCTCGTGTGTCTAAACTGTAATCTTTACAACAGTTGCATAGAATTCACTTGTGCTACCGACTCTAAACATAATGTCCGTTATTTTCGAGAAACATTCCACCCACTAGCAGCAAAGTCGTCTGGGCTAGCTATAAACCCAATTAAAAAACGGTTTTAGTTGCTGTAAAATTCAACGTAAAAGGTGACAAAACTCGTCGATTTATGCTCGAGTAATTCTGAATTGTCATATCGACAGGTTGATTGTGGGTTCGTTACTGGCGACAGAACAAGATAGTATACATTCTAAAATAACAATCAATTAAATCATTAAATGTATTCATTTAGATTTTTTTTTCATGTCAAACACCATGCTATTAAATAATCAAAAAGTCTATTATTGTATTTAATTTTTTTTTTTGCCGACTCAAATTCCTGTTTTGATAAGCACTTCTGTAAGACCTTCAAGTGTAATTGTTTAATAATGGGTTTCTCATATGAAACAATAATATACATGCTAGATTTCACTTTCTCGGCAAGTAGCGTGTATACTGTGTTCAGAATTTTGGATATCTAACTTTGATATACATTTTGGGCATCACTAAGTTGCAATCCGACACTACTGACATTAATTCAGAATTTTCATGCATTTCTTTCTTCTAATGACGGAATGCTGTCATAATTAACCCTGCATTTTCTAAAGATGAGATGAGAGAGAGATAGAGAGAGGGAGAGAGAGAGAGAAATGGGGTTTAACGTCCACTCGACACAAACTAGGTCATTTCGGGACTAACACATGGTTCAATTTTATTTCAATAATTCGCTTGCGGGAGGAAACTGGAGGACCCGAGACTGGACAGGCGACCCTACTCCTTGTCAGTCAAGATAAAGGGGCAGTCGTTAAGCCTATTATTATTTTTTAACACCTTGCCAATGAAGGTCAGTTTTACAAATGAAGAAGCTATCCGTTCCATCATACACTAATCAATTCACCGTGAAATTTGATAAGCAATGGCATAAAGGGAGATGATTGCTTTTATTGATAACATTTTAATAACCTCAAATCAGCCCTGGGGATTGGTTTAAAGGATTTTATATGAATCATTGTTAAAATAAGGTCCCTTAAATACTGAACTTTTGCCCCAGCCCCTAATGGATTTCTTCCTAATCGCTATATATACAGATCTCCTAGTTTGCCGAAAACCAGATTTCCCCACAGTCAATCAAAGGACAGATATACAACACATGTTTTATTATAAAATTCATTCACCAATGAACTTTGGATAAAGTCACAGAGAGAGAGAGAGAGAGAGAGAGATGGGGTTTAAAGTACACTTGACACAAACTAGGTCATTTCGGGACTAACATATTGTTAAAATTTTATTTCAATAATTCGCTTGCACATCAGGGTCTTTCGAAGTGGAAGGAAACCGGGGACTCGGAGAAAAGTCCTGAACTTGGGCCAGTGACACTACTCCTTGTCACCTACAAGCCAGGAATGAAAACAAGGCCACTTGACTCAATGACAGACCTTATAAAGCCTACACGTTAAACCATTTGACCACCCAATACCCCAAATTTCAGATGTTTCAAGATGGAAACATTGGAGGAAATTTAAGACACATAAATATTATACAATGAGAAATGTAACTGACTTTTAATACAATTTCCATACAATTTATATATGCATATTATAACTTAGCTTCCACAAAAAAACCACAATTGATCACAGATAAGACTTTGTTCTTGTTTACAAAATAACAATAAATTACAAAAGATTTAATGATTGGTGAGAAAAATAGAAATATCACAGGAAATCTGACTTTATGCTTTTACATTACAGACTCACAAATATTACAATAGTCAGGTATTTATTAAAGATTAATTCTAGATTCTATATTTTTGATTGGTGTACAAAACTGCAGTATTAAAACAGTCTCAATAATGCACAATACAATATCAAAATAACATATATATAAATATATAATGTGTAGCACAGCTACCTCACATAAATAATTCTAATTATAAACAGTCATAAATAATCTAAATAATATGTTTCATTAATTCATTGGTTCGATATCGCCACTGCACCTTGTGAATAAGACATACAGGGTCTCCAGTGATGTGCTTGTGTAAGTTTATATGATAAATATACAGTTGGATTTTTTTTTCAGGATATTAAACAGATTTCACAATAAGGCTAATATACACCAAAGTCGCTTTAAGGCATTTTATATAAACATCATGAGGTGCCAGTGTTATCAAACATCAGCCTTACGGTGAAATGTCAGAGTTATGAAACATGAGCCTTATGGCGAAGTGCCAGTGTTATCAAACATCAGCCTTATGATGAATTGCTAGGGTTATCAAACATCAGCCTTATGGTGAAGTGCTAGAGTTATCAAACATCAGCCTTATGGTGAAGTGTCAGTGTTATCAAATATTAGCCTTATGGTGAAGTGCCAGTTATCAAACATCAGCTTTCTTGTGAAGTGCCAGTTATCAAACATCAGCTTTCTTGTGAAGTGCTAGTGTTATCAAACATCAGCCTTATGGTGAAGTGCCAGTTATCAAACATCAGCTTTCTTGTGAAGTGCCAGTTATCAAACATCAGCTTTCTTGTGAAGTGCTAGTGTTATCAAACATCAGCCTTATGGTGAAGTGCTAGTGTTATCAAACATGAGCCTTATGATAAAGTACCAGTGTTATGAAACATCAGCCTTATGGCGAAGTGCCAGAGTTATCAAACATCAGCCTTATGGTGATGTGCCAGTGCTAACAAACATCTGCCTTATTTTGAAGTGCTAGTGTTATCCTTTAGTTTGGAATGTTGTAGCTATTTTTTTTTTTTTGAAGTAATACATACTGGATTTGTTTTCATCACAGATACCATCAGGTGGAGGTAACACTTTACATAGAATATCTGAAAAATAGAGAAATTAAAAATATTTTACTGAAGGAAAGGTGACATGTATATATGTGGTCATATATGTGGTCATTTGGACATATTTTTGGTTGATGGTTTTAACAAATACATATAGAGAGAAATGATGTTAAAAGTCCACTTGACACAAACTAGGTAATTTTGGGACTAACATATGATTCAATTTTATTTCAGACCGGAGAAACTGAAGAAAGTGACAGTTGCCTTTCCTCGTGTAAAGTGTAGCTTATTTAAATTTTTCTTGGGACTTGGGACATCAAGGAGATTTAGGACTGGACAATCATTACATTGTAAGGCTCACTCCAAGGCAAATCACCAACAACAAGAATATTGGAATACATGTAGTTTGATGCACTATTCTTATGATCTTATATTCCTGAAGCAACGACTGCGAGTTTTACAACATCTGGACGTTGCTAGAATACTTATAGCTACATTTTCTCCCTTTACTGCAGACACATGAACAGTAGTGTCCAATTAGTTGTGAAACTAAAACAATCAAATCAATTATAGCGACTTCTACGGAAACCTTTATTTTAGACATTTTAGCTGGAAAGCAAGAGAACTGGTATTCGCGATGATTGAGAAATCTGATAGACTCCCAAGCTGGATGAATACCCAATCGAAATTAGTGCCGAAATATGCAAGGTATTACGTGAAGGGCTTGATAAGATGTACAGAGTTCAAGCCAGATCAAGCCTTCTATTGATGCAATATTCTTATATTCTTTACTACTTTAGAGTTTTCTTGAAGTAAGTCAGATATTGACAATATATTAAAGAAAAAATAGACTGTATGCATTTACTTGTCACAGCTTTTTTTATAAGCTCATTCACTTTTATAGTCTTGTAATCATGTTGATTTACATAATAGGATAGTGATACAGGCTAAATGTATTGGGCATAGAGGAATAGACTTTACAGTTATTCACATATTGTACAGCAGAGTGATCGGATGCAGAGAGCTGGTATTAATTTCCACTACAAAAATAACCAATTTACCTGGTGGACAGTTCTTCATTTTTCTGTAAAATACTTTTCCTGTTTTAACAGATGTCTGCTTCATTAAAAGATTATTCCTTGGTGGAAATTTGTCTGCAGATCTTAAAATAATACAAGGAGGAACATAAATATTCTTTATGTTAGTTGGGCTGCACCTGTTGGATGCTTTAGGTGCGGCTTTGTTTAATTTTGTCTTCGTAGAATGTTTCTTTCGTTCGCTTTTCAATGTAACCATGGTCACAACATTCTTCTTAATAAGGTTCTTTCCCTTGGACTTGTTAAAGCTGGTGCTGATAGTGTTACAGAAGCTCTGTCCAAGGGCCTTACTTTGGTTTTGACTAGAGTCTTTCCGTTGGTTTCGAGCATGTTCCTTGCTTTGGTTTTGACTCTGTTGGTGGTCAGGGTATTTGCTTGGATTCAACCTTGGTTCCATGCTTTGGGTTTGGCTAGGATCCTTAGCGGGTTTGTCAAGGATGGTGCTAAGAATGGTTTCATCAATTACGTCGGGGTTGTCACTGAGGGCACTGTCATGGTTCTGTATTAAGTCTAGCAAAATGTTCTCACTTATGTTCTTACTAAAGGTTGAATCCTGATCAATTGTTTTACCAAGATCCTTGATGAGGTTTTGGCTGATGTTCTTGCCATAGTTCTTGCTACATTCAAGGCTATCACTGGAGGTTTCACCAATGTTCTTGATCAGATCTGTGTGGTGGACCTTGCTAAGTTTGTGACAGAGGCTATTGTATAGAAGTATGTTAGAACTTGTTTTTACCACTTTTCTCATCTTAATACATTGATTGATCGCTTTTTTGCCGAGTGTCTCTTTCAGACTCTTGTTTAAACTTTTGATGCGACTCTTGGTGAAATTTTTACTATTGGTTTTCCTTGTATCGTTTCTGGGATTCCTAGTGAGATCCTTACAAGGGCTAGTACTGATTTCCATAATGGGGTTCCTACTGAGATTCTTGCTTGAACTCTTGCTGTAACTCTTACTAAGGTTCTTGATAAGATATTTACTGGAGCACTCACTGGGTTCCTTACCGGAACATTGACTAGTAAGATTTTTGGAGTTCAAACTGAGATCCTTACCAGGGGTTTTGCCAAGATTGTTACCAGGGCTGCTACTTAAATCCTTACCAGGGGTCTTAATGAGATCCTCACTGGGAGTCTTAATGAGATCCTCAATTGGGCTCCTACCAAGATCCTTACTGAGGCTTCCAAAGAGATCAATAGTGGAGCTCTTGCTGAGCTGTTTGTTGTGGTTCCCACTTTGATCCACATTTATACTCTTGCTGAGACCCTCATTGGCACCACTACATAGATCCTTACTGGAATGTTTATGCTTGCTGGGCCTCCAATTAAAAACCTTAGGCCCTTTACCAAAGCGTTTGCTGGAGCTCCTACTGCAATCAATTTTGGATTGTTTTCCCAGATGCTTTACAAGACGGAAGCTTTTGCCAGGATATTTGTTGGAGATTCGACTTAAAGCCTTATTAGAGTTTTTATCGAGATGCTCTTTGGTTCTCTTGCGGAGTTTCATGCCATGATGAGTTACTGTAACAAAACTCTTTGCTTTCCCAACATTAATTTGATATGGTTCTGCTGAATTTGTTGGTGCTTGAACTTCGTCATTATCTTGAGGTTTGCAGTTAGGTTCAACAGGCTGAAATACAAATATCTGTATACAGAAAACATGTGTCATCCAAACTTCTAGACAAACTGGTCTTACTAAGTGCATACCAAGATTGAGAGAAAGGGAAAAAAAAAAGGGGGATTTAACATACAAAATCTGATCTTTAGCAGTTAAACTCTTAAGAGCACTCATTTGAATAATCGCCCAGTCAACTCCCTTGGAAAATTTCTATGTCCTGTTTATGCCATCTGGGATTTTGAACCCTGGATTTTCTGGTTGTGAGCCCAGTGTCGCCCTATGGGAGGAAATTTAGATATCTAAGGCCTGATTTGTTTTAAATAGATCTATTCTTATTAAAGATACATACACATTTTGTTGAAATAAGATTTTAGAAGAATTTATTACCATTTCATCAATTTTAGGAACATCGACCTGTTCAAATTCAAATGATTGGTAGAATTCATCAGAGTTAATTTCCCGGCTAGAACCACGGGCTGGTACTAATTCATCACTATCATAAACAGGTTCAGATATACTTGACACACCAAACTATAAATATAAAAACATTATGCAATATAAATGAGACAAGCTGTAACCAAGTATGTGTGTACTACATTATAATGAACCAGGAGCCAATCACATCATCATCACAGCCATCTTGGAATTGTGCCTGTCAATCGATGTGTAATAATTGTCCTAACAACAAGTATAACAAATTGATCATACTATACTCAAATGTTTTGAACAGCTTTGCCCCAAGAACCAGAAGATGAAGATTAACAAATTGATGCAACCAGTTCTTGGTTCAAAAAGATATCGAGAGAAAAATTGGGTTTAATGTCGTTTCTAGATGAACAAATGGAAAATCTTTATTTTAATAAATTTATATACACACAAGATTTTAAGAAGTGGGACAAAATAAAAGAGCCTAGGAAAATCTTTTAACTTGTCACATATAATCCAATCCATCACCCTGCACTGTCTACAAGACCATGTTTCCATTCTGTCTCGTATGAATGGTACTATAAATACAACCCTGATTTCTTGTTGAAAGCGATAAGTTCTCTTTAAATGGAGTATATATTTACACTTACAGTAACAGTTTCTTGTTTAGCAGATGGTGATTTGGTTGGTGTTGAAGTGACGGCTTTCTTTCTGTTATTCTGTGGCTGTCAAATGAAAGATATAAATTGGAACAAATTATGTGATTAAAAACTTAAAATCTTTAATCTATCACAGCTCTATCAAACACAGAGCTCTTATAGTAGGAACAGATTTCTCAGAGTTACCTGTTCTTTGTCATGTACAGTTATCAAGTTATCACAAACAACTAGGCCATAAATACGTGCTTTCAAGTTCAGAGGTTCCCCCTCCATTAAAACTATTATGCTGCTTCAAACAACGTTAACAGAGGGATATTAAAACGGGATCTATCCGTCCACCTTCCAGTTTTGTAGGGCTGCAACGATACACTAACCTCACGATACGATCTGTATCACGGTATATCGTTGCAGCCCTATTCCAGAGCTTATCTCATAAACAATTCAAGATATTGAGACATACTCTAAACTTTATACACACATCAACCTATTATACTGTAGTAGTTGTGGCTTTTAGTAATTAGTCATTTCTCGGATTTAACAAATCATTGTTGTGTTTCCATAGAAACAAATTTGACTTCATGTTTGGTATACATTACAAAGGTATGGGATAATGATGACTAGTCTTAAAAAGTACTTACCGTTAATTGTTTGTGTTGATCTGGAGGAGGTACTATAACTGGTGAAGATGGTTTGAGCGTAACATCAATATCATTTGGTGCTGCTATATCTTCTTTATCTTGTCTATCAATATTGATAATTTTTTCCTCTAACTGTTGATCATCTGTTTTAATACCTTCTTTACACACAACTGAATCGTTGTTTAGTAATTATCAAAATTTGAGATTAACCTTAACAACTGGTAAGGGAGATCGTAATGAATCTTAATAATGCCGCGGACCAGCATTTCAGGGAGTTTAAATTCGTTAATTATTCAATAAATAATTAGCTAACTACTTAAAACCCTCCTGGCTGACAGTGATTCAGTAGCGAAAATTATGGAAAAATTTGGGTCTAGTCCCCAGCTCCGGGTGCTGGACTGTAAGTATTGATCATTATTTGTGAAATGGGGCCCAGATCTAGAGATTTTAATGATATTTTATGTCTATACTCACAAGTATTATGTATAGATGATAGATCAGGTAGTGAAACATCAGCTATAACTGTATCAAATAGGAGAGTAGAACTTGGTGGTTTTAATATATTTACTTCATTTAGCTTCTTCAATATGTTCCTGAAATAAGTTGATGCATTAAAGGGAGATAACTACTAATATTGTTTCTGAATTTTATTTGTTAAAATTTTTTTTTGATGAGCTATTGTAGCATATTTATTAGAATTGTGTATTTAATTCTGCTTTCCCTGTTGTATTTATTGTATCTTTTGTTGTATCTGTGTTTTGTTGTTCAATCATTTTGTAATGTCTATTGACAGATCTTTCTATATAAGGTTTAAATATACTTACTTTAGTGCTGATTTTTTAATTTGTTTTCCTGGCGTAGTTTCTCCGGATGTTTTATGATCGAAAGCTACCTCACCATTATCATCTACAAACAATTATTTTAACAACAATATATACAGTATTACTAGGCACTAGTGCTGGTACGATATATATCGTTGAGTCGATGTATCGTGATTCATCTTCTCAAAATTTGTGTATTGAATCGCAAGACACTGAATCGATGTATCACAATTTATTTTTTGCATTTTTTTGTCACTTCTGAGGATCTCAAGGTGACCCAGCACATTACTCACCTGATCACAAAGATCAGTAATGCACAATTACATAATGCCACATCCCTAACACCCATTACTAATTGGAGTGACAGTTTTAACCTTGGAGAAAACGATAACCTCTATTTTATTTTCATAGCTTCGGCAGAAAGATTTGTTGACAGCAGAAATAAATTTCTGAAATATCAAAAGTCTTCGCATGTTTTTTTTTTAAATCTCAAGAAATGAAATTATTACCATGAAGAGACGATATAGATGAAAAGTCTTGAGAAAATTCCAGTCCATCATATTGATGATTGACAGCAGCCGTAGAGTTTAAAATAGCACCAGGTTTATAATTTGTATGGAATGGTATGGATGAATTTCCTTGAGTATTAACTTTAGAAGTCTGGTTAACAGTTCCTAAAAGAAAGAGAGAAAGGTGTTGTTTAGTACACACCAATATGTTCACGGGTGAACCTATTTTTTTTATCCAATCCGAAGGACTGAGAATATTTTCTTGTTAGTGCAGCAGGCAAAGGAGTAGGCTATAAGAGAGTGATATACATGCATTACCTGTTAAAGTTGTTGTAAATTCAGAATCCGACCAGTCATTATCTGATACAATATCTTCTTTATCTATAAATACAAATATTTAAAATCTAATTACTGGTACATAGGAATAGGATGTAGGGGGTTGGATGGCCAAATGGTTAGCACGTGCATGTTGTATCATAAGGTCTGTCATTGAGTCAACTGGCGTGGTTCGATTTCCCAGGTTGTACATGACAAGGAGTAGGGTCGTCTGTCCAACTTTGTGGGTTTTCTCCGGGTGCTCCGCTTTCCTCCCACTGCTAAAGACCCCTACACGGTGCAGTACGCGCAAGTGAATTATTGAAATAAAGTTGAACCATATGTTAGTCCCGAAATGACCTGGCTTGTGTCGCGTGGATGTTAAACCCCTTTTCTCTCTCTCTCTCTCTCTCTGACATAGGATGTAATTGTTGTTTTTTTTAGGAGTAACTAAATAGTAAGCCTGGTTAACTATAATGTATTATATGCCAGAATTTATTTCAAAAATCTAATTATTAGTAAAATTGAGTACTTTGGATCGGGTTACTGGAAATGGCAATTCTTACCTACCTTGTAAGTAGCCAGTCCCTATTCCAGTTTCTACCTGGTCTACATATACTTTTTGTCAACTATAGTGGATACTAAATATAACCACTTTTTTTCTTCTTATTACATGTAAATAATTCATTTCTGTTCTGTTTATTATCAAATAGAGATTGGGGAATAATGTAATAACCACAGGTATTCTCTAAATTTTTATTAAACCAATCTGGTTAAAACACAGATTCTATTTCGTTTCGTTTTTATAGTTCAAAATTCTGTTTTACTTGTCTTTACTACACTTGGATCTGGAAGACTTGTTATTTAACTCGTGTTCTGCTTGAAATGAGGGGTCAGTCAATCAAATGGTCTGTCGAATCAGTGTTTGACCTTTTTTGCCCGGAACCGTGGGTAATCCACTAGTAACATCAATGCTGATTGGTTAATCAAATATCTGAAGTCATAGGGTCATAAGTCGGTCTTTTGACCCCTGACGTGTCCTATCGCTATAACTTGTCAGATCTTCATGTAGTGTAGGCCATCGAAAGTATAAAAAAACGAAACAAAATATGGATCTGTATTTTAATCAGATTGTTATTAAACAAAACCTCAAATTGCTCTTATACAATAATTAACCCCTTCAAAAATATTTTGAATATAATCATACCATCTAAGTTTGCTAAGTTTGCAATCTTTAACTTTCTTTGTTTTAGTTTAGGAGAATACGGTCGAGTAGAAGCTGGACGTGGAGAATGATTTCCTGAATTAACAATAAAAACAAGGTTATCAGTGACTTACAAGTGACTTTGGTGTTCCATTGTTTACATTTAAACATACATTATGCAAGAGCTAAATCTGCCTATTTTAGGTCTTTCTTTAGGCCTGAAATGTTATCTATATTATTAATTAGACATTAATTAACTTATCTAGACCATAATCAACTCTCGATGTCATTGCAAGCCTGCAATATTTACTGGATAGGATCTGATTTGCTGCTCAACTTTTATTCATGATTTAATCATGAAATGGATAATCGAGACTATGTTTTTCATCATATCGACTTTAGTAATGATGATCGAAGCTAGGCCGAAAATTCAATCGCTAAATTCTTGGTTCAGAGTGGATCAATTTGACTGAAATTTTCAGCAAATTCCCTTTAAATTATCTAGTTTTTAACTATTATAGTGAGAACTGCCAGCTCTATATCTAATCTTCCATAATGTATCTTTAAATGATCATTCGATACATATTCTAAAAGGGCACAATTTGGAACTTATATTTTCATACATAATGTATATTTATCCATAACTACAGGATACCCAGCTTCGTACGGGTCACAAATTCATGCAGAGTCCAATTCACCCGGGTCCCAAATTCTATGGCCTAAAACAATCACAGGGTCATGCTGGTTAATTTGATACCACATGTGGGGGTGGACTGGGGCTGAAATGCTGCAACGAAGCGTGATTTGCCCAGGGCCCAAATTTGATTCCCTAAAACATTCACAGGGTCATGCTGGTTAATTTGATACTGCATATGTGGGGTGCAAAGTGCATCGACGAAGCGTGATGGGCGAATACATATTAGAAAAGTATATACTTACTTTTATTAGCTTTATGTTGATATTTTTTCACAAACTTAAGATATTTTTCTGGTTTTCTTGGAGCTAAAATACATATTGACCAAATGAGTGTTGATTCGAAAAATATAAGGGGGAAAAAAGAAATATAAAACGGAACAGAACTCAGAAGACAGACAACTCAGGTTTTCTGGAAATACATTCGTTCCGCGTAACATTTTAAAAAGATAATACACTTTACATTGTCAACAAATTCTGTAGTATTTAAATAACACAAATAGAGAAGTGTCTTTCCAACGGTAAACTTACATGATATAAATGATGCATCTCTCATTATTTCAATACTTGATTCACTATCTTCATTAGGATCTGGATCTTTATCAAGGCTAATCTTTTCACTGGGATCAGTTTGTTCCTCAGGTTGTCCCTCTTTACCAGCAACTAAATCTACAACAAAAACATGGGTACTGAGGTGTAATACATTCAGTATTTTAAAAATTCTGAACAAGATTCACTATATCTTGATATCCGATTGGATATATTCCCAGTCAGATGCTTGATAATCCGCGTATGAAAAGTATGGCGTATACATGTCATAATCCGTAATAGTGAGTTGCCTGTATTACTGAGCACAACTTATAAGAAATATAGAAGAAAAAAATTGGTTTAAAATGTAATCGTACACATGAGCTACCCACAATACTGAGTTGGTCGTTAAGCGGGATTTCATTGTACAATCGAAACAGCATTCATGTTCTAAATAATACAGTATTGTTCATCAAGCACCTCTTTTATGGAATAAACTACTGGTCAGGTATAAATATCAAGGCCAACTGCAGATTTCGTCAAGGTCATAGAATACACCTATCAGTTTGGAATATCAATCCTTGTGAAACATTTTGCCAGATGTCTGATTTCTGGTTCAATTTGTCCAGTATGGTTTATTTGCAACATCTATGACTATTTTTTTTTTTTATTACCTTTAGATATTTTCTGCTTCATTTTCTTATTTTGCTTAGTTTTCTTCTTGGCTTGTGAAGGTTGAATCTTTCCTTTTTTCTTGTTAACTGTCTTCTCTATAATTTAAACACATCAAATTACTTCGCAAACAATGTTAAAAGTGATCAACTTTGTCATACTGACTGTATTTTCTTGAAGTTCCTTCATATATTAGTTTCAAGGAAAGCAATACTATTACTATTGACAGAGTTATAAAAGGCCATTGAAAATGTAATACTTTTTTAGAAGAGTGATTTTCTGTTTCTTTGTATATTTAGGGGAGTTTTATTGTGTTCTTTTAATCACCTGCTTTTTACTCTTTTCAATCAACTACTACATATTTAAAAAGCTCTTTATGAGAGAGAGAGAGGGTCATTTCAGGACTAACATATGGTTCAATTTTATTTCCATAATTCGCTTGCTCGTAGGATTCTTTAGCAGTGGGAAGCTCTTTATGAACTGACAAAAAATGAAAATAAGTTTAGATGTGTAGGCCTATGTATTTTGATCAGATATAATATTATTGTTAGTCATTACCATTTGATGTACAAATTTCAAATTTTTTGCTCTGTTTGAGTTTAGTTTTCTTCTTCCTCTGAGGCATTGAAGATTTTCTTTGTCCCTTTTTCTTATTTGTAAAAATTTCTTCTGGATCTGTAAACAGCTGATAAAGTCCTGTGTTTTTTTCATTTTCAACAAATGTCTTCTCAAAAACGGAATGTTTGATGGAATGTAAGCCTCTTTTCTTCCTAGGTCGTTTAGTAACTGGAATATCTTTAATTTCTTCATCTGTTTTCTACAAAAGATAAAAATATTTATTATTACAAAAGGGAAATTAAATTTATAATTACCATATCTAATAATAATTAATACAAGTAAACTAAGAATTTGGTACAAAAAAACACTCTTTTACTGAGGTGTAAAGTTAGACCAGACTTGGTAAAGTAATCTCAAGAGTTGGATTATTTTTAAAATTCTAAACGTTGAATGTTGGTTACCAAGAACAATGGTGAGCCGGGGAGGGGAGGGGAGGAGGGAGATCAAGAGACTTGACAGTCACTAAAAATAAAAATAAAAACTCGAAAGTGACTTCTTCAGTCTACAAAAAACGTAGTCAGAAAGCTTTGGGTACCGTACTGGTAATAATAACGATAACTTTATTTTCAAAGGGTTGAGCTGATGAAAACAACAAGCTATTCCCTAAAACAATTCAAGTTACTTCTTAACTAACTGTCCAGAGAATCCAACCAGAAATAGATGAAATCAACAATGATGCAGTTTCTGAATTTGGCCGAATGCCCGAATGTCTCTTTAAAAACTACAAAAATATCAGAATCAAATTGATAAATAATGAAAATTTGTAGCAAATTGGCATCATAAAAGATATTCATAATACATTCAGTTTGCTTTCCACCTTATTTAAAGTTTTTTTGTTTTCCCACTTCGCGTTAGACACCATACTTTGCAATTATTGACGAGATCTGCGTCAAAGAAACAACGTAGCCTCCATTTTATCCTTCCTTCTGCCGAACTTTAGTCCAGAAAGACTGGATATAAATGGCTATTCGAAGCCTTCGAGCCATTTCATTGGTTATTTGAGTAATGTAACAGAGACTCTGATTGGCTGAATAGCAGACGACACATTCTAACCACGTGGCTTTGTTTTGACTTTAAAAAAAGTTGTTAAAATAAAAGGTGTTTATACAGAATAATGTTGGCATTATTTGTAATTGGTCATTTGCACACATCATTTAGATAATTTGTGAACATGGCGAGGAAAGGAACACGCTGAAATAATTCTTAGACTCCAGGTTTGTCAAGGTGGACAATGTAAACTTACGGACTACAGCTGACAGCATAGCCATAATTAGGCCTAGGCCAAAATGACGTACACTTATTTAAAGTTTAAAGTTTTATGGTTCCATCTTAGCCTAGCTCCCAAAAAACGACCTTCCCCGGGATTCTTTGTCTCAACGACTGTATAGCTGTCAGAGACCCGAAGTCAGATATTAAGACTGTTGTCTCAGATCTAGTTCTTAAAACTATTCGCTGCCACGTGCTATTCGATGATGAGTGGGGGGAATTAACACCAGTGTCCCTCGCTATAGGCCTAGATTAACAGAAAATGAAATGACCGAAAAATTATGTTTCAGAAACCGGTGACTGTTTGAATAAGTTAAAGTTCCAAGTTGTGCAACGAACGTGATGTCAGTTGCTCGGCTTGCTGGTTCAAGTTCGCCTTTTCAAAATGTTCCATCGACTCCTTTAACTGCAAGTGCAACAAGCCGAAGACGTTTTTGGGGTAGCAGCTCTCCTTCAGCAGTAGTTCCACAACACCAGACCTTATATTCATCTCCATATCATCATACATTTTCTCAAAATAGCCAGGGTAGGTTATAATTATTGATTGATAACTAAGAGTTTTCAATATCATACCATTTTTGGACCAGGAACTGGTCACTAACCGCTATTAAGCATCTTCTTCTTGCGGTGACGCTCTTCGAAAAAGCCTAAGGTTCCGTAGGGGGTTGGATGGCTGAATGGTTAGCACGCACGCGCTGTATCATAAAGTCTGTCATTGAGTCAACTGGCGTGGTTTCGAATCCCCGGTTGTACGTGACAAGGAGTAGGGTCGCCTGTCCAACCTCGTGGGTTTTCTCCGGGTCCTCCGGTTTCCTCCCACTGCTAAAGACCCCTACGCGCAAGCAAATTATTGAAATAAAATTCAACCATATGTTAGTCCCGAAATGACCTAGTTTGTGTCGAGTGGACGTTAAACCCATCTCTCTCTCTCTCTCTCTCTCTCTTCTCTCTCTCTCTCTCTCTCTCTCTCTCTAAGGTTCCGTCAATTCAAGTCAGATCGACATGAAAATTGGCATGCTTCATCCAACAAAATGGTAAGTTCCTGGTCCATAGTACAATCGTGCGTGTTTGAGAATACATGCTGAATTTTTGTTTTTTCGTGCCTCCTCTAGACTGAATAGTCCAGCCTGTGATAGCCCAGAAGCCAGCTGTAACAATTAGAATGTCCATTCTTTTATTGAAACTAATTTCTAAAATAAACCCCCAAGCCGCACGGGTAGCTGCAATTTAGTAATATAATTTTATAAACATACCAGGGCCCTGTTTCACGAAATTTTAACTAAAGATAAAATCCAAATTTTAGTAGATACTTCAATTTTGATTGGCTAAGCACTAAAATCAGTCTAATATTAGCCAATCAAATTACTAAAATTTGGATTTTATCTTAGTTAAAATTTCGTGAAACAGGCCCCGGTGGGCGGTACTCTAAGTTTTCTTTTACAGAATACGTCATCCACGATGAACAGAGAACACCTTCGGCCGTTCCAGGAGCCTTTGAAATGGAGAATTATGACTATCATTTAGATCAATCTTTAATTTCTGAAAGTAAGTTAAAGTAAGTTTATCTGGCTGGTCAACAGATAAAGCTAATTACCCAATCAGAATATTTGCGCAGACGGGTAAAATGAGGACAAAAAATCAATATATTTCATTGGGAAAGTAAAAAAAAAACGTTTTGGTTTGAGAGTTTTTGGGCATCGATCATTATTTTCGTCATAGATTTTTCTGGAATCGAAATTTCTTTAAATCGACTTATCGATAAGACATTTAAAAACAATGTCAGTGTAATAAACAGCGTCAAGCGCTACTCTATAGAATCGCCCCCTACATATCACCTGATGGAGCACTTCGTGAAATCAGCGCTCCCAGCACAGGAAAATAAACAGGATTTTTTTCGGCTATTTCATTTCTGTCCCTTCGTCCGTCACATCTGGAATTCTGGTGGACCATACAGAGTAGAATTTCGGTTTCGAAGCCACATAAATAAGGCGATATTGGACTACTTTCTTGTTGCTTTACCCAAGTGCGGTAGGAAAACGCGTTTGCTGCCTTCTAATCCTAATTTCCAAAATATTCTGGTGAAGCCAGCCACATTTCCCGCCTTCAGCGCTCGCCGGCCGCGACAGAAAATGTTTTCGGGCACTTTCATCTCTGCCCTCCCCCTTAGCTGATCGGACTCATACGCGTATGTAATTACCCCATGATATTGTTATGTACGAGTCCGATCACCTTGAGAAACACAAAAGGGAAGTGAGCCAAAAATCTGATTTCTCGAATTTGACCCCCCCCCCCCCGGTTCATACGCCTTTTGTGATTTTACTATTAAATATATAATTAATTGGTCCAGTTTTTTTCTGTTGTGAGATGGTTAAACATTCCGTTAAAACTGGGCGATGTATTAACAATAGACCCCCGACGTTTAACACTAAAAAAACGCCATAATCCACACAAATCTCTATTCCAACCACTGATGTTAAATATGAATTTATCATCTGGTATCAAAATTTAGGTGATATTTTTGCATCATTTCAGACGCCAGAACAGCGGATGTCGAACAAGTTGTTCCTGCTACACCACCGGGCATACATCATGGACTAGACTCATCTCCACACACATTTAGACACCCCTTACACCTTCCTTTCAGAATCAATTCTTGGAGTTCCATGACACCCAGACAGAATGTGACCAGTTATCTGCAACGGACACCGGAATACAGAGCTTATTCCCCATCCTCGTTAGTGCTTTCGCAGGAAGAACCAAGAACTCCACAAACAACACTGACTAGAACCCATCAAGTTTTAAGTGGTTCAAATATTCGACATACACCAAGACGGGGTGTGGACAATTTCAGAAATCTACGAACACCCCAATACTCAAGACGTCGAAATTTGAATGCAAATGAAAATTTCGAAACTCCAAGAAGACGTACTGTTTTACTAGAGAGGCGTTCTACTCCAGTATTTAATGTGGAACACCTCGCTATTCGGCGTAATGCCGTTGAAATAGACTTTTTCAGCCAAGATGAAATATTTGCTTAATAAAAATATTAATAAAAAAAACCTATCAGCCTGTTTGTATTTGAGTTACCCTTAAAAGTTAGTCGTGTGAAAAGGGAGTCTAGTATGTCACCTTTTTGTTCTCAAGGCACCACGATACTTCTTCGCTACAGACTATTTGATTTTGGGAGCGCGGTGACAGCTAGGTTTGCATGAGGAGCAATATCCCGTGAGGGTACAAAAACGAATATTTAATTCGTTAAAAACAGTGGACAAACCCAAACTTTAGTTTTAAAATCCAACAAGTACTGTTATGATCATCTAAATGAAATGAAATGGGGTTTAACGCGTCCTACTGTTCTGCTCCGAACTGAGCTAATGAAGACGGACATGCGCCATACAGTGTGCTATGAGGGAAATTTTGCCCGGACAGCGGCACTACGGCCTACTCTTATATCGAATTCCAACTGTCAAGGGATCTTTTACGTGCACGCCAATGTGTACACAGGACCTCGGTTTTTCGTCCCATCCGAACGACTAGACAGCTGTCCTTGTCAGGCCCTCCATCCTGTATCACTGACAAGGGTGAACCACGCCGGAACATCTGGATGAACTTTCTCGGCCAATGCTGGGATCGAACACCCGACCTCTAGGCTAGCAAGCCAGCGTCTTACCCATTTAGCCACCGTGATCCCCATTATCATCTAAATAAATGGTATCGACGTATAAGATAATTAGACTATCCATTCAATCGGGACAAAGTTTTTGGGTGGAGATAGAAATAGATGCGATAAACGAGATGTTACGAATGAGAGATGCATATTCGATTACATCCTCGGTACATCCACAGTGGCATCGTTCCGTTCTACTCCACACTTACCTGGACACCGAGGATAATTAATGGGTAACGTCGCTGTCCTGGTAACAAAAATACAAATTGAATTTTTAAGCGACACAAAATATTGGGATATTAAGGAATTTACCGGCCTGTAACTTTTTTGTAATCAAATGATGACATCAAAAGAAATCCTAAGAACCGTCCATCACTGGAGTCAAAAACGACAGACATTCTATCCATTACTCCATTCAACGTATATAGGAGGGGGTTATTTTTTTTAAAGACATGAGCTTACGCATAAATGGGCCATACCATTATGTAAATTGTGAATTTGTCTAGAAAATGTTCAAAACATCCCGATAAAATACACGAAATGGAGTATAATCTAGACAAGGAACACAATCAACAGAATATTTGCATCTTGGCATTGATCTGAAAGGGTGAAATTTGCATCATGGAGCTTGTTGGTTATAGCTAAGGTACCTCATCTCTCGACCTCCCGCGTTTCAAAAACACACCAGATTTACAACGTTTCAGTGACATTCTCGTCGAATGAAAAAATACATTGAATTTTGTAAATCCGTCGCCGACACCATTTATCAGCAGCTTTATGCCAATTTATGGATATCGTTAATATAAAGACTTTTCGTTCACTTACACAACAACAATTCGCCAAGGCATATCCAAAAAATATGTATGTTATTCGTTTTACTTAGAAAAAAACCCCCAGAATTTAATTAATTTTTAGAAATGATTAAAATTGTGAGATGAAAATATGTAAGAAAGTAAACCATTTATCAAAATGCGGCTGGACGAAAACTAATACCGACTGGTTAACCGAGTAACATTTTGTGACTCTTCAATAATGAAGTGATAAAAAGGGCGGCTGTCTTGAAAATGGCATCTATTCTTGAATTGGCGCTTGATAGAAAAATCACCGTAGAGCACGTAGTATTATGGCTTTTATCAAAAGGGAAAGATGTAAGTATTGTACTGAAGTGTTGTCACGACCTGACGAAAAGTAAATTTTGTGACGACCGTAAGAAACAGTAGAAATTTGGGTTGAATGTGACGTGGAAAAGTTCCATTTTTCGTCATATGTTTCCCGCACTGTCAAATAAGGACTAAAGTAAAAGTAGCACAACTTCGTATAAACAAAGCAAACACCTGTTTATATTTTGAACTTGTTCAAATTTGTAATATGGTGTTATTACAATGTTTTGCTTTGTGATCTTCATTTTGTGCTAATAAATGTGAGAATAGAAATCTCAAATTCAATTTGTCGACTTTTCAGATTTATCAAAACAAAAGGGAAAGAAAGATGTAAGTATTGTACTGAAGTGTGAAGTGTTGGCACGACCTTACGAAAAGTAAATTTTGTGACGACCATAAGAAACAGTAGAAATTTAGGTTGAATGTGATGTGGAAAAGTTCCATTTTTCGTCATAGTATGATAGTTTCCCGTACAGTCAAATATGGACTAAAGTAAAAATAGCTTATCCCAGGTTCTTGTCTGAATTGACAGGTCTAATTGGTAATATTGGCCTGTTTGGTTTGGTGTAAAAGAAGAAAATATGGTACATAAAAACTATGGATATATATCTATCTGTCATTTTATCCATATGTCAAAGTTCTTTTCAACTGACAAATATGCTCAGCAGTACAGTACTTATTTTAATGCATGTGTTTATATTCTATTTTGGACTTTTGTTCAAATTTTAATTTAACATACTTTATGTTGTTTTACCTTACATGTTTTTTTTTTAAAATTTCAGAGTGGCCTTCCAGAAGAGATCATACAACATAATAAAATAAGACAAGAATTCATTCCCTACTTTTTAAACTACTTACGTGACCAGACATTACATTTATTACAGAATTCTAAATCATTTAACAACTCTCCTTCCAAAACACCATCTTCGAATAATAATAATACAAATAAGTCTGTGAAGAAATCAAATACTGGAAGTTCAAAACGAACACAACTCTTTGCTGCCAGTCCTTTAGAAAGCTCCTCAAGTAAGGATCTCTGCAGTCCGATATTATCTCCTCATAATGGAAATGAATCCCCGGTGTTTCGTGGATCAGCAGATCGTGGGAAACGGTCAGATCCTAAAGGTGGATATCAAAATAAACACAATTCTCCTGCAGGTACTCCTGACCCAAATAGATCTAAATATAAACTTAGTCTTGGTGAATACATGATGTCTCCAGATCCCACACAAAGGAGAAAATCTGGATGTAAGGAAACTCCTGATTCATCTCCTCTCTTCTCCCCAGCTGAGACTAAAAACAAACATTCTGGAAAGAAAAGAGCAACATTATACCCAGTTGGTAAAAGTAGTGGTATATCAAAAGAATCTTCACCTGTATTTAGATTGTCAGATAATGATTTTCCACCTGTTACAAAGAACAGCCAAAGGTATGTATTAGGTTGTGTATTAGTTTCGAATTAAGCCTTTACTGCTGCAATTTTTGTTTCGGTTAACATTATGAATCTAATCCCTGAGCTTACAGTGATAAAGAAACCTTAATAGCGAAAATATTTGATAGTGAAGGTAGCTGAAAGTATTATGCTGAGTCTAATAGAGTGTGCAGGTTTGTGTGGCCTAGTGGTCTAATGCATACGATTTAGATCATAAGCTCTGTCATTGATTCAAGTGTCATAGTTTCGATCCCACACTTATATATCTGTGACTTTGAATAGGGTCGCCTGTCTAACAGTTCTCACTTTTTTTGTTTGAATTATAAATGCAAGATATAATGCTGTTACTTACACATACCAATATAGAAAAAAAGTCGTAGGAATTATTAACAGGCCTAAAAAGGTAGAGAAATCTGATAAATGTTTGAAAGATTATATAAACTTAAATTTATATTTTCGTTTTAGAAATGATGAAACTCCTAAACCAAAGCGGCGTATAAACCCCACTCAGCTATTACCAGATGCAAAGAAGTATGCTGTGGCAAAATTTCAGAAATTTGCAGAAGTAGTAGAAAAACCACAGAATAATATTCCTAGCCGATCCCAAAGTGATTCGGCTATACCAACTATAGACAATGAGAACATTTGCTTAGCCGATGAAAGAGAATTATTAAGGTAAGTAGGCCTACTAGTAATATTAGGAAAGAATCAGGAACATTTGATTTTTAATAAAATGAAATAGAGAATTGGGACCCTATTGTAGAAATGAACTTTCCCACAAATCGTGATAGTTTAATGAACTTATGGGCGACAAAGCAACCTTCAAGTGAATATGTTTAAGCATGTTTGCTGTGTTTCTTTACTTCACATATCTAGTTTTTAATACGCCCACATTGAAATTTGGTCGTTTATATTGTCTTCACAGTTCACACTGTCTGTCTGCTTGTGGGTAAGACACTGGCTTGCTAGTCTGGAGGTCGGGTGTTTGATCCCAGCATTGGCTGAGATACAGGATGGAGGGCCTGACAAGGACAGCTGTCTAGTCGTTAAATCCCATTTCATTTCATTGTCAGCTTGTGGACGCTCTAGAGTCTAAAGTTATTACCCAATTGGGCTCCTCGTAGGACTTACCTGCTGTGGGTGTATGTTTCGTTGCCTGGCAACCTATCTTTAATATATACAGAATATTGATTCAGATTTTATTGCTGGAAAATATCTTATTATTGGGGTGAAAATCGATCTTCCGATGATAATTGTCGTAACATTTGGATATAGATAGATTGCCCATCTAAAAAGAGGTCAATAATGCTTAGGACAAAACATTTAGAAGAATTGGCTGGTGTTTTTAAGCCCCTGATAGCCTGCTCATAGTTCAGCTCTGTTTTAATTTTACAGGAAAGAGAAAGCCAAAAGACAGACGAGTAATAATGAAGTTGTTTCCAGCCCTGTGAACAAAAGCATATCAGTTTTAACACCATCTAAATCAAGTGTAGAGCGTCAATCTAGTATTAGCAGTAATAGTGAATTTGTTCAAGCCAAGATGGAGAGTGTCACCTACAAAGAAAAGCTAGATATTATAGCAGAACTTTATTCAAGATGTCTTGATGGTAATTATCTCAAAGTTTATTTTTTTGTGACAGCCTAATCAGTGAAAATCTGTTAGGAAACACATCATATAGATTTTTACCAGTAAAATTTTCCCAACGGTGTTACATTGAGCAATATCGCTCACAGGATTACAAATGGTCATCATTGTTTTATTGGGATGTGTATTTAAGCTTTAACCCATACTGTGATAGCTTTATTCAAAACTAAACATGAAGGCCTTTACAAACAAGAAACAATCTTTGTTTTGAAAGTGTGCAGATGTTATGTTGGCGATGATGAATAATTTGACACTAACACACTGGCAAAATAAAGGGAATTGCATTGCAACTGCCATGTCTTACGTTCATTTTTAGTGAAACAAATATTTAAATCTTTTAAGATTTAAATTTTTGCATAAGGTCCTTATTTTTAAAAAAAATAATTGAAATATTTTTTCTTCCATGTTCATCATTCAAGCATAATTAAACATTGTTAAATTTTTTATTTATTGACTGCTATGGATATAAGGTTCATTGTCTGGCAACCTATCTTTTCAAATAATTTAATTTCCATTTTCAGAGCACTTGTTTCCAAATATTTCTGTAGAGCTATATTTTTTGACACAGTTGCTGACATCTTTATCAGAGGAGATAAAGACAGAATCAAAGACTATAAATGATGGTAAGAGATCTGGACTTTTAATTCTGTTAATCAACCTGGTATAGCCCACGCAATCTGATTTGACTATCAAGGTCGTAGTAAAGCCTGGTGTGCGAATTGAAAAGATGTTACAGGAATTCAATATTCAACCAATTAGGTAGAATTAATACTAATTTAGTATTACAATTGATAGGGAATTTGAAATCTTGTTAATAGAAATTTGTCTCTCAGTGGTTAAAACATATTTAATTTTACATGTCAAATTGCTCTTCTAAAAGAGCTTCCCCAGTTTCAACATGGTGAGATATTTGTTGATTCAGAACAAGGAAAATGATTCCTTTCATTCAGAGGTAGAAGATTTTCAGTCCAAATAGCCAGGACTTCATTCTAAGTAGCATTGTCGCAAAATTACACAGTGACTTTTGACCATTTATCAATGTAATAAACTGAAGTATGGAAATTGGGGGGAGTAATTTTTAGCTTATTTGAGCACGTAAGATGAACAAAAAAACCCCCAAAAAACCTTTGTTCCAGATTCAGGTGCTCGAGAACCTTACAAACAATAACTAAAGAACTCTGATAAAAGGTATTTTGAATGTTTGATTTAAGGATAAGAAAACGATTATTTCAACGTATTGTATATAGGCCTAAAATTCTGAGAATCTCTACCAATTAGTAGGACATCATGGCTATTTGGAGTCAGTTCATCTTCAAATTCATCATTGCATTAATATGAATTTTATGTCAGAAATTAATTATGTTTTTTGTAAAAATAATTGTAGATTTGGAAGATGTCAGTTTATTTTTAACAGTACATAATGCAGTTTACTTCTCAGTATCTGTTCTAAAAAATCAATTACAGTAAGTTTAGCTTATTACTTTACATGCATATTCTGTCCAAACAATGACTTTTTAAAAATTAAAATTGACCATAGTACTGGTGTTGTTATAGGACATCAAATGAATGTCAACCTCCCCTTTTCCGGAAACTTTGCTAACAGGATAGAGGCTACAGTGTTCAACATATATTTTTAAAAAATAAGAGTTAACATCCAAGCTTTACTATTGTATAAGACTCTGTCAATGGCTGTCATTTTTTTTAGACAAGGTTGCAGTGTGTGTGTATATGCCCTGTTGTATAATATTTTAATCAAACAGCTTTTCTATGTTGCATTATGGGGTGAGCGTACCTGGCCTCATGCATAGCCACCAAGACCCATAGCTAAAGGATCATTTATCTGTTTCAGCCTGTTGAAGTATTTAGATAAGAGTGTAGTAAAATTGTTGGCTGAAAATAAGCGAATTGTAGATTTCTCTCCTGCACTTCAAAATGATTTAATGAAATTGTACGAACAGTCTTCATTTATCAAGGTAATAATTTTATTAATTTTAAAAAGGTGAATTACATGTTTTCTTTCTAGTAGATCTAAAGGCAAACTCTTGTTTGCATTATCCCCGTAACACAGATCCATTTATTTAAAGCTTTTGGTCTAGGGATCTCCATTTATTTCTTATCAAGGCCAAGGCATTGATTTGAATGAAAATTGAAAGTGTTGAGTTCTGAATTTAATTTGTCAATTTGCTATACCAGATGTATATCTGGCTACAACAGTCTGTCATAGTTTGATTAAAAATCAAAAACTAAAATTAATAAACATGACCCTGTTTCTCGAAATCTTAACTAAAGATAAAATCCAAAGTTTAGTAGATACTTCAATTTTGATTGGCTAAGCACTCAAATCAGTCTAATGTTATCCAATCAAATTACTAAAGTTAAAATTTTGCGAAACAGGCCCCAGATCATGTTAGAATTATGTCTAGGTACAGTGCTGTATACATTGTAATGTTATCATGTATATATATGCCAGTTAGTAAAATAATTTGTTATGTTTGTACTCAAATAGAATATGACCTTCATATCCCTGTATTTATTGTTTCCAGCGCTCAGCATTTTGTCCAAGATCTCCAATTGGTGGTGTATCATTTCAAGCCGATACTGATAACAGAAAAAACTTCCCTAACGATCGTCTCTTTCATCTCTTCAAGAAGCAAAGGTAAATTGAACATTTATGTTTATAGCGTAACACTTTTTAATTTTGCATGGTATATATTTGAATATTATTCTGTTAAAGATCTGTTCCTGCGGGCCCAAATTTATCTGATTCACTATTAGTATATCAACGACTTTCATTAGCCTACCATCTAATTAATCACTAACGATTATAATATTGTTTAGAGAAGTGTTATTGACTATACCACATTTTTATGGGATAAATACTTTATTTTATGTCAAAGTGTGGGGTGGGGGGGGCAGAATGGTTAGCATGTGCACGCTGTATCATAAGGTCTGTCATTGAATCAATTCTTTTTTTCGATACCCGGTTTGTATGTGACAAGGAGTAGGGTTGCCTGTCCAATCTCCTGTGTTTTCTCCAGGTCCTCTGGTTTCCTCCTACTGCTAAAGACCCCTACGCGCAAGCAAATTATTGAAATAAAATTGAACCGAATGTTAGTCCCGAAATGACCTAGTTTGTGTCGGGGACGTTAAACTCCATTTCTCTCTCTGTCCCTATATTTGACAATACCATATTTTTATGGGATAAATACTTTAATTTATGTCAGAGATCAATATGTTATTGAATTGAATGTAATTGGTGACAGGTAGGATTTAAATTTTAATGTATTAATTTCTTGCTCACATTAATAGCTTGCTCTATTATAATGCATGATTTAGTTAAATTATGGGTTTTATTTGTAGAGATATGTTTTATGAGTTAATAAGAGAATGGGAAGAGAAGAGATTATCAAATGGTTGGTCTGTATCGGACATGTTAGGTGATAGAATTAGATATTTAATCAATGTTAAAACAGATCTAGCCAATCATCTTCATTTTGGACGACTTTTTCTCTCCCAGTTGATATCGGTAAGATTATTTTGTCATCTATAACAGATCACTTGACCTCTTTTAGTAAACCGGTTTGAAAACTGTGCCTGTACAGGTTGAGTAGTTGATTGCAAAAGGAATTTATTTTTTGTAGCAAGCAATACTGTTGAATGTTATTTGCATTTTTGCTGTCTCTTCTTTGTAAAATTAAACCAAAATATTTATATTAAAGGAGCTAAATTGCTAATATTTTGGAAGTAGAAATTGACACAAATGAGTCGCAAAGCATATAATAATGTAATATGAATGTATATAAACTGATTTACATTCAACCGTTTCTGTTTTTACTGTAATTTCTAATCAGTTATTTTCGGCGAAATACGCCAGAAGTCCCAATCAAATGGCAATCTCTAGCATCTGGTTATTCCAGTCTACACCGATAGTATTTATTGTTCATGCTCTTCCGAGAGGAATATGGGGTCACTGTTTGACATGACTTGTGGAATATGTCTAGCCTCGTTCTTCAAATCCCTTGTTACAAATGTCACTGAAACACATTATGGCACACGATTCATCTACCAATGGTAAAATGTTTATTTTGTCTTAAATATAGGATATCAGAAGCCCATATTTTCCCGGTGAGATCACAACATCAATGTTGATTTAAATTGACAAATAATTTGTGTTTTCAATGTCGAAGACTTTGGATGATATTGAGTTAGAGACTTAGCAGGCCACGAAATTTCAAATTTTGGTGTAACCAGAAAAATGGTTGCGGGTTTATGCTCTGCATAACCATTTTCTTTGGTTACGCCAGATGATCATTGCGTAACCAATTGGTTACATAAAATGGTTGCGCTGTTTTCATGTTTTATCCAGATTTAAATGGTGCTATTATTCATTTCCACTTGCAGTGAATGTATTTTTTAAAGAAATAACTTGACTAACTTTATTCTTTTATATTTAATATTATATTAGGTTAAGTGTTAATGACTTTAATCCCACGGTGTCCCCATTTAAACAATATAACATTAGAAAAAAAAATGTTCCACTTCACTAAATCCCTACATTTTAATAATGAGGGGAATCGGTTCCAAAAATTACGAATGGATTTTCGTTTTTATATTATATCTGACCTTCAAAAACCAGGAATGGTAGCTACCACATTGTTTTCGGTCACTGAAGACTACATGCGTACTTCATATTACACTTGTGACTTGCAATCATTCATCCAAGCACGTAGCATGCGATAGCCTCACTCATAGGTATAGCGACTGATTGACAAACAGTATTTATTATAAACCTCGGCACTCTATACACAAAGTCTCAAAAGGAAACAGAATAGTTTGATGTCATGAAATAATATTAAAATAGACAGGAGAGTAAAATCGTTTACATTATCACTCGAGATGCCGGGGGGAGGGGGTCAAAGTTGACGACATACATACGGGTCATTGGTACTACAGCATGGCTATAGTGAAAACTGAAAGGAACACGTGTAGTAAATTCTTTGGAAATATAGCCGACATGTTAAATAGTCAAACTCATTTCTCATTTTGTGATTGAAAATCCAAAGGTACGCTTTCAAAATTTATGGCATAACTAATCATTTAAAGAATTAGGAGTGAGGGGCATTTTTAAATCAACGTGCTTGCAACTGGTCAATAGCCTACGTGGTGTCAAAATACGTGATCTGTCAAAGTACCGGTAAAATGGAGAAATGAAATGCCAAGAATGAATGAATGGAGTTTGTGCTATAATACAAATAATTTAGACCCGTGTCACAAAGTCATCCTGTACAAAAATTGATCAAATGTGAATAAATCTGTTAATGAAATTTGTTAACGTAACCGATATATCAATTTGCGTAACCAGGAAATCGGTCGCGTGTTTTTGAGCTAGCGCGACCGCACCTTACCGATTGGTATCGTTCGCGTCAAATTTCGTGGCCTGCTTAGCTACTTTAAGTTGCCCATTTGTTTCATTTTCAGATAATGTCTAATTTTGCTTGGCTAAATTGATTATTTAACATTGAAAAATGTCTGTGGTACATGTAATCTCCCTTCTTGGATTCAAGTAGATTTAAAAAAAAAAACAATCAAAATTTTCAATTTTGGACTGATATCTTTTAGAGATTCAACTTTTCACAATATTGACAATGAGCGACTTATATTTGATTGTTTTATATTGGTTAATTGGTGAAATACTTTCTATATTTGATGATTTTATATTGGTTTGGAGGGTCATGGTGGCTAAGTGGTTAAGACGCTGGCTCGCTAGCCTGGAGGTCGGGTGTTCGATCCCTGCATTGCCAGAGAAAGTTCATCCGATTTTCCGGCGTGGTTCCCTCTTGTCAGTGATGCAGGACAGAGGGCCTGACAAGGACAGCTGTCTAGTCGTTCGGATGAGATGAAAAAATGAGGTCCCGTGTTCACATTGGCATGCACGTAAAAGATCCCTTGACAGTTGTAATTCGATATAAGAGTAGGCTGTAGTGCTGCTCTCCGGGCAAAATTTCCCTCATGGCACACTGTATGGCAAATGCCTGTCTTCATTAGCCCAGTTGGGAGCAGAAAAGTAGGACGTTAAACCCCATTTCATTTCATTTATTTTGGTTGATTGGTGAGATACTTTCTATATTTGATGGTTTTATATTTTATGGTTTTATATTTGGTTTATTGGTGAGATACTTTCTATATTTGATGGTTTTATATTTGGTTGATTGGTGAGATACTTTCTATATTTGATTGTTTTATATTTATAGATGTGTAAAGGAGATGGAACTATTAGAACAGATGATGACGATGATAATATAGCATTATTAGCCCATTTGAAAAAAACTAATCCAGAAAAATTTAAAAGGTAAGCAAGATACTTTCATGAATAAGTCAGTTTTAAGATAACAATGAATTTAAAAGGTAAGCAAGATACTTTCATGAATTAGTAAGTTTTAAGATAACAATGAATTTAAAGTTATTTATAAAATCCCTATTTTAGATAAAGTGTGTAGGCCTGAATGCTACTGTTATTCAAATAAGCTGTGAGTTTGATCATAGAATTGGATGGCAGAATGGTTAACGCATGCGATTGCATCATGTGGTCTATCATTGAGTCAGTTGGCATGTGACAAGGAGAAGGGTCGTCTGTCCAACCTCGGGTTTTCTCCGGGGCCTCCGGTGTCCCCCCACTGCTAAAGACCCCTACATGCAAGCAAATTATTGAAATAAAATTGAACTATATGTTAGTCCCTAGTACAAGGATTAAAGTCTAAAGAAAGGCATAAATAATTTGACCAATCTTGTATTGAAGTCTGATTACCTGCAAACAAAGAAGTACGTAGAGTTATGCACTTTGCTCGCTTTGATTACAATGAACTTTCTTGATTAATGATGCTCATTTATTAATGAATTTTAAAATCTCCTGATTTCAATATCTATATGCATGTCTTTTTTGTTTATTTTTGTGTATATATTCAATCAGATTAAAATACAGATCTATATTTTGTTTCGTTTTTATATGTGGTCGTATATTGTCGTCGCCCCCATCTGTCCGTCGGCCTGGACAATTGCTTGTGGACGCTCTAAAGGCTGAAGTTAATATCCGATTGACTTTAAATTTATATACAGTGTTTAAGGCCATGAGACGAAGAAGCCTAATGATTTTCAGCGATTTCAGATAATTACTGTCAGAGTTATGGCCCTTGATCACTTCGAAAAATCTTGTGGACGCTCTAGATGCTAAAGTTAATATCCGATTGACTTTAAATTTATACACAGTGCTTAAGGTCACGAGATGAACAAGTAAATTTTTATGACTTGAACAGCTAAATCCATGATAATAAAAGTTTTGTATAGTATATTGTATAGTACACATGAGCATTCATTCGTGGAAGTTGTGTGCTATAAAATTGTACAATAACAAATAATTATAATAACCTTAGATTTCTATGATTGCTTATTGCTGTCATAAATGAAACAGTTTCTTTGACCTTTTAATTTGATCTTTTAATAACAGATGTATTTTACTGTACAGTGTACTTGTTTATATGTCAGACAAATCAATCACCAAATAAAAACGTTATGTGTATTACTTCTGCATGGTGGGTATCCTCAGACTAGAGCTGGGCGATATTTCTGTTTTTCAATATAAAACTGTCACAGAGATAAAAACCGTCCAAAATTATGGTCTACAGAAAAATATTGAAGACCGAACATACAGTGGTTTCGATTTTTCTCGATGAAAGTTAGCATAAATGTTTAAAAGATAGGTTGCCAGGCAACGAAACATACGCCCACAGCAGCTAAATCATCTGAGCAGTCAAAAAGATTTTTTGCATAGTTTTTCTATTGTCGGTAATGAAATATTTATAAAACATGTATCTACAATAGATTATTAGATCTTGTGGTTTGATCATTAGTGTTATTAAACATACATTATGCAAGAGCTAAATCTGCCAATGGCAGGTCTTTCTTTAGGCCTGAAATGTTATATAAACTATTAATTAGACATTAATTAACTTATCCAGACCATAATCAACTATCGATGTGTCAGGTTTTCACTGTATTTGAATCCGATCTGCTGCTCAACGCTCATTGATGATTAAATCCAAAAATGGATAATCGAGACTATGTTTTTTATTATAACGACTTTAGTAATGATGATCAAGGTGGGGTAACAATTCAAAAGCTATTATCTTGGTTCAGAGTTGAGCAATTTGACTGAAATTTTCAACATATTCTATTTACGTTATCTATTTTTTAACCCTTAACCGGTCATTGTCAACTATAGTCAACACGTTATACAGCTAAGTGGTCACGGTCTACTAAAGTCGACCGCAGCAAGAACCTTTTTTATTTTTCTTATTTAATTGATATGGCCATGCATGACATCAGACAGAACTTGTCTTGTCAAGGGCATTGAGAAAAACATGTCTTTGTTCAACATTTTTTGACGAAAAACGTAATTTAATGATGTCGAGAAGGTTAAAGACGCTCGAAGTGGTTGAAATACTTATGAATTATTCCGACTCGGATTATATCGATGACACCGATTCTGAAGACAATATTTCTGATGAAAAGGATTTAGAATGATTTGCAAATTAAAGATCAACTTATCCCCTTCAACTTTTTTATTGGTGTCAAGAGTCTATCACTTATAATTATTTGGCAGTAGTCGATTGAAATAGGCATACAAAATATTTCACGTCAGCCTTTATTTAGCCTGACCACTTGACGTCAAAATGACGTCGACCGGTTAAGGGTTAACTATTATGGCGAGAACAGTCAACTCTTTATATAATCTCCTTTAAATGACATTGGGTTTTAAACATGTTTTCGTAACTTCTCTGTGTCTCTTTCCCCCCTTATATTTTTAAATTATCGTAGCTTTACATCTGGCACTAAATAATGGCTTAAAACATTTAGCACAGTAAAAACATCTTCAAAATGGATATTCATAAGTGAATTAAAGACTCAGAATAAATAAATTATATAGTAAACTGTTGGTGATTTTTGCCTATCTCACAGAACAAGAAGATAAAACTGCTATGACTTCAATGTCATTTTGATAATTATACTTGTAAAACATCTTTTGTTGAATTCAACATCTAAAATAAACAAAACTTACTGAAATTTTTGACAACACTCGAAGACCGCTTAACGTTCACCTACTCTTCTTACCAAATATACTGTTTTGGAAAGAATACAATTTTAGCCAATCATGCTAAGAGCCTTTGCACATATAACCATTTTTAATTGGCTTCAATAAAGAGTTTGTCGGAAGATTAGCCGAGACATGGAAATTCACACCTTATAAAAAAAAGTTGTTTTATATGAAATTCAAGATACATGTACGAGGGTTTGTCACCGAGTGGACAATATTATAGCAAATGTGGCTTCTGCTGATAAGAAATTTTACAGTTGAATAATATTTTCGTTTCCACTGAAACAAATTTGACTTTAGCTAATTAGGAATTTCGCAGATTTAATTATTTTTGTGTTTCCAGGCATACGATTACTGTTCCTGGGCATACCTCATAAACTTTTCAAAAAATCGTCACAACACAGATAAACCTATTGTAGCAGTCATGTCCTTTGCTACTCTGAAAATTCTCGGAAATGCAATGAAATGGGGTTTAACGTCCTACTGTTCTGCACCGAACTGGGCTAATGAAGACGGGCATACGCCATACAGTGTACTATGAGGGAAATTTTGCCCAGGCAGCGGCACTACAGTCTACTTTTATATTGAATTCCAACTGTCAAGGGATCTTTTACGTGCACGCCAATGTGTACATGGGACCTCGTTTTTTTTGTCCCATCCGAGCGACTAGACAGCTGTCCTTGTCATCCCCTCTGTCCTGCATCACTAACAAGGGGGAACTTTCTCGGCCAGTACAGGGATCGAACACCTGACCTCCAGGCTAGCGAGCCAGCATCTTACCCACTTAGCCACCGGGACCCCGCATATCTCAATTTGCGACTCAAATGTCCGATTTTGCGAATCAAATTCATATTTGATTAGCATTATTAGCATAAAACCCTGCTTTAGCGCGAATCAAAGTTTTGAAAATTAATTTTAACTTTAAAACCATTCAGTATCGTAAAACACATCAAAACAAATCTCAAATCTCGCAATTTTATTGTCTATATCATCAAGACTCTTTACATGCCTCTGCAACGGTCCAGTGGAATGAGAGCAGTACATGTTGTCGTCTGCTATTTATAGACGTAAAAGGTTTTGATGATAGAGATTACAAATTACTTGCTACAACACTACATACTTTCTATATCTGTGGTAGACAGACATTCAAAACACTACAAGATAAAATTACCGGATGATCGAGGGTACGTCGTGAAATTCAAGATGGCAAGTCAAACACATGATAATGTTCTGTCTTCAAATTCGACATTAAAATTAGCATATATATTTTGCAATTACTCTGATAGGCATTAACTGAACGCCCACAATGTGAGATCCGCGAAGCTATAATTTCCTTAGTGGTGATTGGTTATACGAGTCACGTGAAACACAATATTGGCAAATCATTTTATAAAAAGCTAGTCCGTGCCGCCATTAGTGACATTGGTGAAGTATTGCACAACGATTTAGAATTACATCATAGTTAAGGAATTGTAGAAAATCGGCAAAATGACAGCTCGAGGTTCAAAGAACATTGCTTCCCTGGTACTTTCCTCTATAATTCTTATATTTGCAATGATTATGTGCCAAACGAACTTTACGAACAGTGTTTGCAATGTGTAAATATGTGCCAAAAGAACAGTTTTTGCAATGTTTATGTGCCAAAAGAACAGTTTGTTCTTATTTTTGACAGTTTTGTTCTGAAAATAAAAACTCTTAAAACATTCACATACTTTTTATTTTTATTTTATATATAAATATAAACAACAGTTTGGTAATGCAAATAATATGGGTATTGTTATTATTGTCACATAATTATGTGAAATAAGAATTCTATTACATACTAAAAAAACGGCTAATCAATTTGTAAGTTTTGCTACTCAATTATACAATTGATTAGCATTCTTACACAATTTTTCTGGAAACTGCTAATCAAATGTAAAAAAGTAAAATATTCCCTGGCTGTGATAGCTATCAGCCATATGTTAATGGCTACCAAGCGTGACCTAACTGTATAACATTGTGTTTGCTCTGCAGCTTGTTATCGGTGGAAAATCTATTTATAGTAACAAAGGGATGTCACTTCATGTAGTAGACTTCCAATGTTAAATTTACTTAGCTAGTTGAAAAGCGTTTTTGCTAATAACTTGATTAATTAAATAAAGTTAATTTAAGAAATTTAACCATAATTAAGCTTATTATTTTCTCTAGAGATTTATGTGAGGAAATCAAACACATTTGTCAACACTGAATTTATGATGTTAATTCTATGGAGAAGTTACCATTGGGAAAAATTTGAATTCATTCATACAAAAGACCTGAAAAATTTTAGCTCAGTATCGCTTCTCGGCCTTTTGGCTAAGATCAAAGTGTAGTATCTGTTCTTATCAGCTTAATATCTGATACGTCCCCCAATGGGGGACTTCGATATTAAACTGATTTTTGGACTCAGGCGAAGTGTTAGGGGCTTGCTCCAACTTTGCCACGGGTTAGCCTGGTATTGCAGTATCTCCAGGATTGGCCCACTCCCCTCGGGAGAAAAATCAAATTTAAAAGAGAAATTCCCCACAAGAAAAAACTTTCTATCAGTTTATACATCATTTAATACATGTACTTTATGTAGTAATTACCAAATAGCTAATAAATCCTGATCTTTAGCTATAAATAGTATAAAAACATGTGATGAAATTCCAACCAAATGGTTGTTCAAAGGCATCAATAAAATATTACTGATTTATACTTTATTACTTTTACCGTAAATAACAAAAGCTTCCTTATTTTACAATTGTATATGCCTGCATTTCATGCTGAAGTATAATGTTGTCACTGTTATCAATCTGTCCATCCACAATTCAAAGTTTTTGTGATGGGTTTTTTTTTTTCAAATTTGATGGGAATGTTTGGCTTTCCATACGAAAATATTACATCAAATTTCAGAACAGTGTAAATGCTCAACTGGTCAGAATTCTTGAGATCATTTTTTCAACGTTAATGGAATTGTTTGGCTGATCAGAAGAGACCCCCCAAAAACTGTCAAAATTCAGATCTGCCCTTCAATTTGGTGATAAATTATTGTCACTGGTCCTGAAAACTGTTGACATTTTCTGCTAGAAATAAAATCCTGGTTAATTTTTATCAGTTGCTAAATCTGTTGAACTGAGGAGAGCTGTTGTTTAGATTAAGCCATGACCTTGTTTACCTGCATTGTGTTCGCCTCACAGCTTGTTATCAGAAGAAAATCTTTTTATAGTAACAAGAAGAGGTCAATTCATGTTGTAGTAGACAACTCCTAATGTTGATTTTTCTTAGTTGAAAAGGGTTTTTTGCTAATAATTCGATGAATTAAATAAAGTTAATTTAAGAAATTAAACCATAATTAAGGTTATTATTTTCTCTAGAGTTTTATTTGAAGCTATCAAACACATTTGAGAGCACTGAATTTATGATGTTAATTCTATATGGTGATATTACCATTGGGAAAAATTTGAATTCATTCATACAAAAGACCTGAAAAATTTTAGCTCAGTATCGCTTCTCGGCCTTTTGGCTAAGATCAAAGTGTAGTATCTGTTCTTATCAGCTTAATATCTGATACGTCCCCCAATGGGGGACTTCGATATTAAACTGATTTTTGGACTCAGGCGAAGTGTTAGGGGCTTGCTCCACCTTTGCCACGGGTTAGCCTGGTATTGCAGTATCTCCAGGATTGGCCCACTCCCCTCGGGAGAAAAATCAAATTTAAAAGAGAAATTCCCCACAAGAAAAAACTTTCTATCAGTTTATACATCATTTAATACATGTACTTTATGTAGTAATTACCAAATAGCTAATAAATCCTGATCTTTAGCTATAAATAGTATAAAAACATGTGATGAAATTCCAACCAAATGGTTGTTCAAAGGCATCAATAAAATATTACTGATTTATACTTTATTACTTTTACCGTAAATAACAAAAGCTTCCTTATTTTACAATTGTATATGCCTGCATTTCATGCTGAAGTATAATGTTGTCACTGTTATCAATCTGTCCATCCACAATTCAAAGTTTTTGTGATGGGTTTTTTTTTTTTCAAATTTGATGGGAATGTTTGGCTTTCCATACGAAAATATTACATCAAATTTCAGAAAAGTGTAAATGCTCAACTGGTCAGAATTCTTGAGATCATTTTTTCAACGTTAATGGAATTGTTTGGCTGATCAGAAGAGACCCCCCAAAAAACTGTCAAAATTCAGATCTGCCCTTCAATTTGGTGATCAATTATTGTCACTGGTCCTGAAAACTGTTGACATTTTCTGCTAGAAATAAAATCCTGGTTAATTTTTATCAGTTGCTAAATCTGTTGAACTGAGGAGAGCTGTTGTTTAGATTAAGCCATGACCTTGTTTACCTGCATTGTGTTCGCCTCACAGCTTGTTATCAGAAGAAAATCTTTTTATAGTAACAAGAAGAGGTCAATTCATGTTGTAGTAGACAACTCCTAATGTTGATTTTTCTTAGTTGAAAAGGGTTTTTTGCTAATAATTCGATGAATTAAATAAAGTTAATTTAAGAAATTAAACCATAATTAAGGTTTTTATTTTCTCTAGAGTTTTGTTTGAAGCTATCAAACACATTTGAGAGCACTGAATTTATGATGTTAATTCTATGGAGAAGTTACCATTGGGAAAAATTTGAATTCATTCATACAAAAGACCTGAAAAATTTTAGCTCAGTATCGCTTCTCGGCCTTTTGGCTAAGATCAAAGTGTAGTATCTGTTCTTATCAGCTTAATATCTGATACGTCCCCCAATGGGGGACTTCGATATTAAACTGATTTTTGGACTCAGGCGAAGTGTTAGGGGCTTGCTCCACCTTTGCCACGGGTTAGCCTGGTATTGCAGTATCTCCAGGATTGGCCCACTCCCCTCGGGAGAAAAATCAAATTTAAAAGAGAAATTCCCCACAAGAAAAAACTTTCTATCAGTTTATACATCATTTACTACATGTACTTTATGTAGTAATTACCAAATAGCTAATAAATCCTGATCTTCAGCTATAAATAGTATAAAAACATGTGATGAAATTCCAACCAAATGGTTGTTCAAAGGCATCAATAAAATATTACTGATTTATACTTTATTACTTTTACGGTAAATAACAAAAGCTTCCTTATTTTACAATTGTATATGCCTGCATTTCATGCTGAAGTATAATGTTGTCACTGTTATCAATCTGTCCATCCACAATTCAAAGTTTTTGTGATGGGTTTTTTTTTTTCAAATTTGATGGGAATGTTTGGCTTTCCATACGAAAATATTACATCAAATTTCAGAACAGTGTAAATGCTCAACTGGTCAGAATTCTTGAGATCATTTTTTCAACGTTAATGGAATTGTTTGGCTGATCAGAAGAGACCCCCCAAAAACTGTCAAAATTCAGATCTGCCCTTCAATTTGGTGATAAATTATTGTCACTGGTCCTGAAAACTGTTGACATTTTCTGCTAGAAATAAAATCCTGGTTAATTTTTATCAGTTGCTAAATCTGTTGAACTGAGGAGAGCTGTTGTTTAGATTAAGCCATGACCTTGTTTACCTGCATTGTGTTCGCCTCACAGCTTGTTATCAGAAGAAAATCTTTTTATAGTAACAAGAAGAGGTCAATTCATGTTGTAGTAGACAACTCCTAATGTTGATTTTTCTTAGTTGAAAAGGGTTTTTTGCTAATAATTCGATGAATTAAATAAAGTTAATTTAAGAAATTAAACCATAATTAAGGTTATTATTTTCTCTAGAGTTTTATTTGAAGCTATCAAACACATTTGAGAGCACTGAATTTATGATGTTAATTCTATATGGTGATATTACCATTGGGAAAAATTTGAATTCATTCATACAAAAGACCTGAAAAATTTTAGCTCAGTATCGCTTCTCGGCCTTTTGGCTAAGATCAAAGTGTAGTATCTGTTCTTATCAGCTTAATATCTGATACGTCCCCCAATGGGGGACTTCGATATTAAACTGATTTTTGGACTCAGGCGAAGTGTTAGGGGCTTGCTCCACCTTTGCCACGGGTTAGCCTGGTATTGCAGTATCTCCAGGATTGGCCCACTCCCCTCGGGAGAAAAATCAAATTTAAAAGAGAAATTCCCCACAAGAAAAAACTTTCTATCAGTTTATACATCATTTAATACATGTACTTTATGTAGTAATTACCAAATAGCTAATAAATCCTGATCTTTAGCTATAAATAGTATAAAAACATGTGATGAAATTCCAACCAAATGGTTGTTCAAAGGCATCAATAAAATATTACTGATTTATACTTTATTACTTTTACCGTAAATAACAAAAGCTTCCTTATTTTACAATTGTATATGCCTGCATTTCATGCTGAAGTATAATGTTGTCACTGTTATCAATCTGTCCATCCACAATTCAAAGTTTTTGTGATGGGTTTTTTTTTTTTCAAATTTGATGGGAATGTTTGGCTTTCCATACGAAAATATTACATCAAATTTCAGAAAAGTGTAAATGCTCAACTGGTCAGAATTCTTGAGATCATTTTTTCAACGTTAATGGAATTGTTTGGCTGATCAGAAGAGACCCCCCAAAAAACTGTCAAAATTCAGATCTGCCCTTCAATTTGGTGATCAATTATTGTCACTGGTCCTGAAAACTGTTGACATTTTCTGCTAGAAATAAAATCCTGGTTAATTTTTATCAGTTGCTAAATCTGTTGAACTGAGGAGAGCTGTTGTTTAGATTAAGCCATGACCTTGTTTACCTGCATTGTGTTCGCCTCACAGCTTGTTATCAGAAGAAAATCTTTTTATAGTAACAAGAAGAGGTCAATTCATGTTGTAGTAGACAACTCCTAATGTTGATTTTTCTTAGTTGAAAAGGGTTTTTTGCTAATAATTCGATGAATTAAATAAAGTTAATTTAAGAAATTAAACCATAATTAAGGTTTTTATTTTCTCTAGAGTTTTGTTTGAAGCTATCAAACACATTTGAGAGCACTGAATTTATGATGTTAATTCTATGGAGAAGTTACCATTGGGAAAAATTTGAATTCATTCATACAAAAGACCTGAAAAATTTTAGCTCAGTATCGCTTCTCGGCCTTTTGGCTAAGATCAAAGTGTAGTATCTGTTCTTATCAGCTTAATATCTGATACGTCCCCCAATGGGGGACTTCGATATTAAACTGATTTTTGGACTCAGGCGAAGTGTTAGGGGCTTGCTCCACCTTTGCCACGGGTTAGCCTGGTATTGCAGTATCTCCAGGATTGGCCCACTCCCCTCGGGAGAAAAATCAAATTTAAAAGAGAAATTCCCCACAAGAAAAAACTTTCTATCAGTTTATACATCATTTACTACATGTACTTTATGTAGTAATTACCAAATAGCTAATAAATCCTGATCTTTAGCTATAAATAGTATAAAAACATGTGATGAAATTCCAACCAAATGGTTGTTCAAAGGCATCAATAAAATATTACTGATTTATACTTTATTACTTTTACGGTAAATAACAAAAGCTTCCTTATTTTACAATTGTATATGCCTGCATTTCATGCTGAAGTATAATGTTGTCACTGTTATCAATCTGTCCATCCACAATTCAAAGTTTTTGTGATGGGTTTTTTTTTTTCAAATTTGATGGGAATGTTTGGCTTTCCATACGAAAATATTACATCAAATTTCAGAACAGTGTAAATGCTCAACTGGTCAGAATTCTTGAGATCATTTTTTCAACGTTAATGGAATTGTTTGGCTGATCAGAAGAGACCCCCCAAAAACTGTCAAAATTCAGATCTGCCCTTCAATTTGGTGATAAATTATTGTCACTGGTCCTGAAAACTGTTGACATTTTCTGCTAGAAATAAAATCCTGGTTAATTTTTATCAGTTGCTAAATCTGTTGAACTGAGGAGAGCTGTTGTTTAGATTAAGCCATGACCTTGTTTACCTGCATTGTGTTCGCCTCACAGCTTGTTATCAGAAGAAAATCTTTTTATAGTAACAAGAAGAGGTCAATTCATGTTGTAGTAGACAACTCCTAATGTTGATTTTTCTTAGTTGAAAAGGGTTTTTTGCTAATAATTCGATGAATTAAATAAAGTTAATTTAAGAAATTAAACCATAATTAAGGTTATTATTTTCTCTAGAGTTTTGTTTGAAGCTATCAAACACATTTGAGAGCACTGAATTTATGATGTTAATTCTATGGAGAAGTTACCATTGGGAAAAATTTGAATTCATTCATACAAAAGACCTGAAAAATTTTAGCTCAGTATCGCTTCTCGGCCTTTTGGCTAAGATCAAAGTGTAGTATCTGTTCTTATCAGCTTAATATCTGATACGTCCCCCAATGGGGGACTTCGATATTAAACTGATTTTTGGACTCAGGCGAAGTGTTAGGGGCTTGCTCCACCTTTGCCACGGGTTAGCCTGGTATTGCAGTATCTCCAGGATTGGCCCACTCCCCTCGGGAGAAAAATCAAATTTAAAAGAGAAATTCCCCACAAGAAAAAACTTTCTATCAGTTTATACATCATTTACTACATGTACTTTATGTAGTAATTACCAAATAGCTAATAAATCCTGATCTTTAGCTATAAATAGTATAAAAACATGTGATGAAATTCCAACCAAATGGTTGTTCAAAGGCATCAATAAAATATTACTGATTTATACTTTATTACTTTTACGGTAAATAACAAAAGCTTCCTTATTTTACAATTGTATATGCCTGCATTTCATGCTGAAGTATAATGTTGTCACTGTTATCAATCTGTCCATCCACAATTCAAAGTTTTTGTGATGGGTTTTTTTTTTTCAAATTTGATGGGAATGTTTGGCTTTCCATACGAAAATATTACATCAAATTTCAGAACAGTGTAAATGCTCAACTGGTCAGAATTCTTGAGATCATTTTTTCAACGTTAATGGAATTGTTTGGCTGATCAGAAGAGACCCCCCAAAAACTGTCAAAATTCAGATCTGCCCTTCAATTTGGTGATAAATTATTGTCACTGGTCCTGAAAACTGTTGACATTTTCTGCTAGAAATAAAATCCTGGTTAATTTTTATCAGTTGCTAAATCTGTTGAACTGAGGAGAGCTGTTGTTTAGATTAAGCCATGACCTTGTTTACCTGCATTGTGTTCGCCTCACAGCTTGTTATCAGAAGAAAATCTTTTTATAGTAACAAGAAGAGGTCAATTCATGTTGTAGTAGACAACTCCTAATGTTGATTTTTCTTAGTTGAAAAGGGTTTTTTGCTAATAATTCGATGAATTAAATAAAGTTAATTTAAGAAATTAAACCATAATTAAGGTTATTATTTTCTCTAGAGTTTTGTTTGAAGCTATCAAACACATTTGAGAGCACTGAATTTATGATGTTAATTCTATATGGTGATATTACCATTGGGAAAAATTTGAATTCATTCATACAAAAGACCTGAAAAATTTTAGCTCAGTATCGCTTCTCGGCCTTTTGGCTAAGATCAAAGTGTAGTATCTGTTCTTATCAGCTTAATATCTGATACGTCCCCCAATGGGGGACTTCGATATTAAACTGATTTTTGGACTCAGGCGAAGTGTTAGGGGCTTGCTCCACCTTTGCCACGGGTTAGCCTGGTATTGCAGTATCTCCAGGATTGGCCCACTCCCCTCGGGAGAAAAATCAAATTTAAAAGAGAAATTTCCCTAAAGAAATCTGGTATGAATTTTCTGTCAGGTTATATACATCTTTGAATAGATGTAATTTATGTAGTAATTACCAAGGGCTAATAAATACTAATCTGTAGCTATAAATAGTATAAAAACATAGTGATGGAATTCTAACCAAGTGGGTGCTCAAAGGCATCAATAAGATATTAATGATATATACTTTATTACTTTTACCATAAAAAACAAAAGCTTCCATATGCCTGCATTTCATGCTGAAGTATAATGTTGTCACTGTTATCAATCTGTTTGTCCATGCACAATTCAGAGTTTTTGTGATGTTTTTGTTTTTTCAAACTTGATGGGAATGTTTGGCTTTTCATAAGAAAATATTCCATCAAATTTCAGAAGTGTTGAAATGAGTGGAGCTGTTTGATAGATTAAGCCATGACCTTGTTAAACAGCATTGTGTTCGACTTACAGCTTGTTATCAAAAGAAAATCTTTTTATAGTAACAAGAAGAGGTTAATTCATGTTGTAGTAGGCAACTCCTAATGTACATATTTCTTAGCTAGGTGAACAGGTTTTAACTCGATTATTTAAATAAAGTGAATTCAGGAAATTAAACCATAATTAAGCTTATTATTTTCTCTACAGTTTTGTTTGAGGAAATCAAACACATTTGTCAACATTGAATTTATGATGTTAATTCTATACGGTTATTTTACCATTGGGAAAAATTTAAATTCATTTATACAAAAGACTTGACAAATTTTAGCTTAGTATCGCTTCTCGGCCTTTTGGCTAAGATCAAAGTGTAGTATCTGTTCTTATCAGCTTAATATCTGATACGTCCCC
The DNA here is from genome assembly GCF_932274485.2 of Patella vulgata. Lineage (NCBI taxonomy): Eukaryota > Metazoa > Mollusca > Gastropoda > Patellidae > Patella > Patella vulgata. The sequence continues at coordinate 13,733,574 of NC_065883.2, forward strand.
CAATGGGGGACTTCGATATTAAACTGATTTTTGGACTCAGGCGAAGTGTTAGGGGCTTGCTCCACCTTTGCCACGGGTTAGCCTGGTATTGCAGTATCTCCAGGATTGGCCCACTCCCCATGGGAGAAAAATCAAACTTAAAAGAGAAATTCCCAGAAGAAATCTGATATAAACTCTCTATCATGTTATACATCATTGAATATGAAATCTGTTAAACGGTGCCACCAAATTGAATACATGTTGGGGTTCCCTACCATAAATAAATATCTCCAGATATATCAATAATTATACCACAATATTCATACATATCAGGCCATGACTAAATTTTCACCATTAATGGTCACAAAATGTTGTATGTAGCAAGTTATGTGTGATTTAATGTTCCATAGCTAGGGTGACCCTTGTACTCACAGAAATACAGTCCACCGCTGATAGTTCGAGACTAACACTGAAGCGTACACATTCGCCGTGCCGAGACCAACTTTCTGACAGTATGATACTATAAATAGCCATGGCACGTGCAATTCTCTACAAATCTATCAACTATTACAGCCGTAAAAAATTTATTGTTGACGATTTTGAATAGCAGTAAAATTAAGCTTCTTGGTTATTACAGCAGATTTAGAAATTACGTTCGTTTCATTTTTTAAATCGCTTTATCATTAACTGTACCGTTAAGAGCGGCATCTTTTGGTTTAGTACAAATAATATCTCTGAATCACTCGGGTTAGACAGGAACATGATACTAGCAGTAGTTTCATTTTACTTTTACAAGCTTCTTAAAACAATTGTTGAGCTACCTAACGTGCTTATTTCTAAATTCAATTTCTTGTTCTAGCTTTCTGTTATGTTTCGTAAAAAAGTAGTCTTGATTATCCCGACCTGTCAATCAGACGTAAAATGGTCCATAGACTGGTTAAGCGAGACTAATTTCAAAACAAGGGCATGTAACCTATCTTTTACTCAAAAGTGTCTGGATGTTATGGACGACTCTTCGAACCAGTTTTCAGTCTATTATTTATACATGATTAATGGTCATAGCTTATTAAGTACAACATGATCGTTTATTTAGTGACTATAATTGTGTGAAACTGATTTGAGGCTTGGCATATATATAAATATTGTGGCGTAATTGTCGAGATATATGGAGATATTTATTTATGGTGGGTCACCCTACCATAGCGAAGTGTTAGGGAGCTAGCACTACATTTGCAACAGGTTAACCTGGTATTGCAGTATCTCCAGGAATTAGTATTGCAGTATCTCAGGGGAAAAATCAAATTTAAATAGAACTCCACCAAAAGAAATCTGTTAACTTTCAGCAGTTTCTACATCACAGAATACATGTTACTGTATTCTTGATTATCAAATAGCTAATAAACCATAACTTAAGTTATTTCTGGTACTTATTAGAAAAAACGTAGTACTGGAATTCCAACCAAGTGGCTGCTCAAAGGCATCAATGAAATATTATTTAGATAAGTGTGGTTATTTGATAGGTTAAAGCACTTAATAAAAAAAACTCACACATTTTTTTATTTCTTGGAAACAAAACCTATAAAATGCCTTTCAACTTTATTTGAGACATTGAATGTTTGATTATGTTATTTACCCTGTTCCCAATTTTTTTTCAGATTACAAGAAAGATTCATTCAACCATTCAGTGTTGGTGGACCATGTCCGCCATCTAGTTTTCCTGGCAACCAGGAATTTTTTAGAGAGTTTATTTTATGTGCTTCAAGTCCTGTTTTCAATCAACATTTATCAAATATCTTTACAGCTAAAATTAAAAAGGTAATAATATTCAGATTTTGTTTGTTAGAGAATTATTTGAATTTCAAAGAAATCAGAGGACTATTAAAATGGGTTCGTCCGTCCGTCTGTCTGTCCATCGGTCTGTCTGTCCGTTGGGACACAATAACTCTACTTTAAATTGAGCTAGAATGTTCAAACATGGTGTAGGTGTTTATTAGGTCAATGCCTTGATGGAGTGCGAAGATGACAATTTTCTGCTTAGGTTAAGCAGAGATAAGCAATTTGATTGGTTGATGCTTTGGGACCGATAACTTTAGTTCAAATGAAGTGAGAGTGATGAAACTTGGTGTATAGTTTGATTATATCAATATCTTGACTAAGTTTCATAACGAGCATTTTCTGCTCATTGTATGCTTACGGTAAGCAGAGATAAGCAATCTGATTGATTGATGCTTTGGGGCACGATAACTTTGGTTATAATTAAGTGAGTGTGATGAAACTCTGAGCTTAGATTCATTATAATATTACCTTGACAAAGTTCGATGAAGAGAATTTTCTGCTTAGGCTAAGGAGTGAAAAGCAATTTAATTGGTCAAGACTTTAGAACATAACAACTCTGCTTTTAATTGAGGTAGAATGTTTAAACTTGATGAAGATGTTCATTACTGAGTTCAATGATTAACATTTCGAGCTAAAGCTAAGCAGAGCTAAGCAATTTCATTGGTTGATACTTTGGGACAAAGATAACTTTGATTCTATGTGATAGAGAGTGATGAAACTTAGTGTATAGTTAGTTGACAATCAGTTTGATTGCTTGAAACTTTTGAAAAAAATAAATGTGTGATTAATTAATATATGTGTTATCTATTTATTTTTGGATTTCGGTGGGGGTCGGGGGACATCGGCCTCACTGTTGGCTTGTTTAATTTTTTTCCCTCAAATTTTAGCTGAATAATACAGAATTTTGTCAGAAAGCATCTGCAGAAAATCAAGAAGCAGAAGGTGTTAATCAGGTATTTTTGAATATTTCTTTTATATATTGTTTATATATTAGATATATAGATTGCGGCCATTTAATAATTTAATTTAAAAATTAAGAAGCAAGGCTTTGTTTATTATCTTAACTGTAGCAATGACAATCGAGGCTACACTGCTCTTCTAATGTTGACAACTCAGCTCAGAGTGAACTAATTTGACTGAAGTTTTCAACAAATTCCCTTTTCATTATCTATTTTTTTAACTACAGCAAAGACTGACAGCTCTTTATATCTAATCTTACATAATTCCTCTTTAATCAAATCTTAATTTAAAGGAGGCCTATTGAAGACTGATATTTTTTTGGAACAATTTAGTTACGATTGATATTGTTTTAGATATTTTTGCAAACATTATGTTTAGATTGATATTTTTGCAATATTTTTGCAAACATTTAGTTTAGATTGATATTTTAAAATGTTTTTAGTTCAGGCCAAACCAATTTGTTTTTTAGGATTTTGAGGTCTTATGAAAAATATTTGGTTTAGAATTTCAGAAATTGAAAATCTGGAACTAAAAGCTTATGAGAAATGCAGCCCATCATTTTGATTTTTAAATTATTGATTTCCCTAAGAAATCGGACACAAAATTTTAATAGGTGAAGAACAAGTGTTCAAATTGATGTGACCTTAGGTGGACGCTTTTCAAGAAATTTAGTTTTGATTGATAGTTTTAGAAGAAATCTAGTTTTGATTGATGCTTTTTGGAGAAATTTAGTTTAGATGGATACTTTTTCAAGAATTTAGTTTAGATTGATACTTTTAGAAGAAATTTATTTAGATTGATACTTTTAGAAGAAATTTAGTTTAGATTGATACTTTTAGAAGAAATTTAGTTTAGATTGATACTTTTAGAAGAAACTTTGCATGAACAGTAACAGGTAATAACATTCATTAAATCTGATGCCCTGAATGAAATATCGTCAATAAAATATTTGAATTAAAGATACATTATGGGAGATTAGATAACGAGTTGGCAGTTCTCACTATAATAGTTAAAAACTAGATAATGTAAAGCCAAGTTGCTGAAAATTTCAGTCAAATTGATCCACTATGAACCGAGAAAGTCGGTACGACAAAAATCATAGTCTCGATTATCCATTTAATTGTTAAATCGAGAAGGAAAGTTATGCAGCAAATCGGATCATAATCCAACATTTATCGCAGTCTAGCGTTGACATCGAGAGTTGATTATGGTCTTGATACGTTAATTAATGTCTAATTAATAGTTTATATAACATTTCAGGCCTAAAGAAAGACCTACAATAGGCAAATTTAGCTCTTACATAATGCATGTTTAATATAATCACTGTCTTGTGATTTCAGGATCAACATCAACTATTTGCTTCTTGTTTATTGACACTGAGACTGCTTGGTAAATTTCTGGGATTTGTGACATTTCTACCATATCAAGCTACAGATAGTTTACCCGATAGTATACAGTCTAATTATATAGAACTTAGAAATAATGTAAGTACAGATCATTAGTTGTCTGTGACTGATTGCTTTTAGATTTTTTAGATTGTGAAGTGGGAGGGGTGGAGTTTGATGGCCCAATGGTTAGTGTGTACATGCTGTATCCTAAGGTCTGCCATTAAGTTAGATGGCGTGGTTTCGATTCCCCGGTAGTATATGACAAGAAGTAGGGTCAACTGTCCAACTTCGTGGGTTTTCTCCAAGTACTTCGGTTTCATCCCACTGTTAAAGACCCTTACGCATAAGAAAATTATTGAAAAATAAATAATTGAACCATATGTTAGACCCGAAATAACTTAATTTGTGTTGAGTGGACGTTAAACCCCATTTCTCTCTCTCTCACTGGCTTTTAGATTTTAATATAGTGTGCTTTTGTCAGGCCTGGAAATATCATTTTTAATTGTCTCCTGACAAAATGTCAGGCACACATTAACATCTTAGATGGCACTTAAACTTTGGCCATACATGCGTTAAAAATATCACTTGAAATATGTTGAGAATAAAAATTTGTACCTGACAAAATAAGGTATTGCGTCTGATAAACTCAGAATTTGAGGCTTACTTTCAGACTTGGCGATTGGGTCATTCTTCATGTTTTTGTACAATATAAATTCTATTTTTTTTCTCAGCAACCTCATCAGCTAGATGTTTTAGAATTAATTCACCTGTCCCTTGCTACATGTCATTTAACGTTAACAATACCATGGATTATAGAGTATTTGAGTATGATGGATAAAACAGCTCCTTTATTACATTATTATCAACTGGTACTATTTACACTACAATACATACACAAGTAAGTTTATTGTCTTATTACTATCTGTTTTGGTGGAAGGTGGGTGAATTTGTTGTTTGATCCAGAAGTAGTGTTCTAATGTCATGTATTCTCTGGTTTTCTCGAACTGCATGCAAGTGAATTATTGAAATAAAGATATATTAATGAATTAGTTTGATCTGTGTCTCTCTAGCTTCCAATTGTTTCTGTCTGTCTGTCTCCCTCCTTTAGGTTGGTGACCTTTGCTTCAAAATTCATGTGAACACAGGCAGGGTTTGCCTCAAAATTGATTAAGAGCCGTGTTCACAGCCCTATCAAACCTGTTCTAGTTAGCTATAAATAGTAACATGTGCATGAGGCAGGGTATGATTACATTCTAGAACAGTTGATACCACTTCTCATTTGTGATGGTCAAATAGTTAACATTTTTCTACATACTTTTAAACAAATATCTGTTGCATTCAGTATCACACATTTTAAATAACCATGGTTGGCTGAGCAGCTTGTGAGTGGTATTAACTAAGGGAAGTAACTCCACTGTAGAGACATAAACAAAATAATTAAAATTTTATAATTTCATGTATATTGATTAACATTATATTGTATTTAGAAAATGATTAATATTAAATTGTAGTTTTGATATGATATGTATTAAATCTTTAATGGTTGAAATATTTTCTTCAGTATATTTGTTTTTATATGTTGTAAAAGTGATCCCATAAACCATCGTTCTGCAAAGTTTTCTCAAATTTAAGTAATTTGTAACACACCTTATGATTACTCTGGTTTCTCCTCATATATCGAGTAAATCTTTCGCCTTTTACTAAAGATTTCCGTGGGGAGGAACAATTTAATGAGTCTATAGACAATTTTTTCAACCCTACTTAGTAGGGTAAATAATCCAATATAAAAGAAATGCCCATTTTGTAGTCGTGTTCTGCTTGAAGGTTATGGTATAGCCAGTAATTTTGGCTTCAGAAATCCAGACTGTAGCACCATTTAACTGCAACTAGTGATGGGTGTTCTTTATAAATCAGGGTATGCTTACTTCCTCTTTGTAAAATTCCTGATGCTACTTCCCCTAGCTCACAAACATGTGTTGATTTTTGTTGTTCTGTTCTGCTGGTGGCCTTTTGCCCAAAAGTTATCCCGCAACCAGTCAATAGTTTTGGCTTCAGAAATCCATGTCCAAAATGTAGCTCCATTCAGCTCTAAATCTAGTGATGGGTGTCCTGTATGGGGCAGGTTATGCTTATTTGCTCTTTCTAAATACCTAGTGCCACTTCACATAGCCCACAAACATTTGCTGTACATGTACTTCCTTATTTGTGTCAAACAACCATGTTGCAAAAATAAATATCTCCAAATATTTTGACAATTATACCACAATATGTATATACAAGCCTCAACTTAGTTTCTCACATTAATAGTCACTAAATAACAAGGAAGTACAAGTTATAATCATTTAAAGATGAGAGAAAGAGAGAGAGAAATGGGGTTTAACGTCCACTCGACACAAACTAGGTCATTTCGGGACTAACATGGTTTAATTTTATTTACATAATTCGCTTGCGCGTAGGGGTCTTTAGCAGTGGGAGGAAACCGGAGGACCCGGAGAAAACCCACGAGGTTGGACAGGCGACCCTACTCCTTGCCACGTACAACTGGGGATTCGAAACCACGCCAGTCGACTCAATGACAGACTTTATGATACAGCGCGCGCATGCTAACCATTCAGCCATCCGACCCCCCCCCCCCCCATTTAAAGATGAATAAAATAATAGACTGAAAAGGTAAACGACAAGTGGTCACTATGTCTGGGCATTTTTTTAGTGCAAAATGGGCTACATGCACTTGGTTTGAAATTAGTCCTGCTTTACCAGTCTACTGAGTCTTCTCGGGCTGATTGACAGGCTGGGATAATCAAGACTATTTCTACGAAATGTTACAGAAAGCTAGATCAATAAATCTAATTTAGTAAAGTCGACGTTAGGCAACTCAACAATTGTTTTGAGAACCTTGTAAAAGCAAAAGGAAAATAGGAAAATACTAGCATTATTATAATGCACCATCAAATACCCAGAACTTAAAATATGATAACGCTTTCTGAACATACAAAATTCATTACATTATATCAAACAATTGTATAACAAGACACAATAACATAACAATATATGTACATAACAATGTACTTTGAATATATATATATAACCTGATTAAGTGGCGCACTTGATTGAAAGCAGACAAATCAATAGCCATAAGAATATTGGAATTATTTCCTTCTTCTGAAAGGTCTTGTGCCACCATAAAGATGATGGGATATACGACATGCTGTAATGAATACAATTATTTGGAAATACAACAAATTTTTGTCCTACAAAGAGGAAGTAAGCATACACTAGTATCACTAGTTACAGTTAAATGGTGCTAAACCGAAACTAGTGAGTAGTAGGACAACCTCCAGGCAAAACACAACCACAGAGAAGAACAAAAAATTGACTTCTATTTATATTGGATTATTTACCCTACTAAGTAGGGTTGAAAAAATTGTCTATAGACTCATTAAATTGTTCCTCCCCACGGAAATCTTTAGTAAAAGGCGAAAGATTTACTCGATATATGAGGAGAAACCAGAGTAACATTGATATGGCTGTGATTGTGTATAGGCTGTTTAGACTTGTGCAAACAAAATGGGAAACAGCATCTAATTTTTTAACTAATAAAATTTGGGATTAAATGTAAACAAATTCAATGTAAAGTTTTATCATTAAATATTATTTTGGTCATATTTTGGTATACATAATCTTTTTCAAAATAAATTACCATAATAAAAATTTGATTGAAAGCAGACAATCGATAGTCGTAAGAAAATAGGAATTATTTCCCTTTTCTGAAAGGTCTTTGTGTTTCAACCCACCATCTGGTCCATTTAATCCTTCAATTGACCTAATTACTGATGAATGAAAAGTCTTCTATGTTAAACAACTGCACAAAAAAACACAGACACAGCAAACAATATAGAAACATAACTCTCACTTTGTCCCATTGTGTGGGGTTATGCAAGTTTAAGACAAAGAGAACTAGCTCTTTGGAACTAGATTACAGATGTCTCTTTAGAACCCTTTAGCTAGAGCTTAATATTAATCCCTTGGTTGTTCTGGCTAGATCATTCATCTTTAGAGGACTTTTCCCATTTGTCCATATTTATTAAATTTGTCCAAATTGTGCATACAATATGAATTGAACACCCCTAAAACCTACTCCAAAGCCCTGACTCTAATGAAAATGGTCTTCAAAAAAAATAATTATTTAATTAGATGAAAGTAAATATAAATTTAATTCATGAAAGGAAGGGATTCATATCAAGCTCTAGCTAAAGGGGTCTAAAGAGACATCCGGAATCCAGTCCTCGAGAGCTAGTTCTCTTTGTCTTGACCTTGCCTAACCCCACAGAATTGGACAAAGTGACAGTCATGTTTCTATATTGTTTGCTGTGTCTGTGTTTTTTTGTGCAGTTATGCAATACTGTTTAACATAGAAGACTTTTCATTCATCAGTAAGTAGGTCAATTGAAGGATTAAATGGACCAGATGGTGGGTTGAAACACAAAGACCTTTCAGAAAAGGGAAATAATTCCTATTTTCTTACGACTATCGATTTGTCTGCTTTCAATCAAATGTTTATTATGGTAATTTATTTTGTAAAAGATTATGTATACCAAAACATGACCAATATAATATTTATTCATAGAACTTTACATTGAATTTGTTTACATTTAATCCTAAATTGTACTAGTTAAAAAATTACACGCTGTTTCCCATTTTGTTTGCACACGTCTAAACAGCCTACACACAATCACAGCCCTTAACGGTTTACTCTGGTTTCTCCTCATATATCGAGTAAATCTTTCGCCTTTTACTAAAGATTTCCGTGGGGAGGAACAATTTAATGAGTCTATAGACAATTTTTTCAACCCTACTTAGTAGGGTAAATAATCCAAATAAATAAAATTCAATCTTGTTGTATTCTGCTGGTTGAGTTTTGCCCAAAGTTGTCCTACATCCATTACTTTTGGTTTCAGAAAACTGTATCGAAACTGTAACTATTGATGGGTGTTCTGTATTATGCAGTGTATGCTTACTTCCTCTTTGTAGAATAAACATTTGTTGTAATTCCAAATAATTGCATTCATTACAGCATGTCGTATATTCCATTTGTTGTACATTTCTTTCCTTATTTGTATCAAACAACCATGTTGCAAAAAAAACCATCTCCAAATATTCGACAATTATACCACAATATGTATATACAAGCCTCAACTTAGTTTCTCACATTAATAGTCGCTAAAAAACAAGGAAGTACAAGTTATAATCATTTAAAGATTAATAAAATAATAAATAACATGGAAGTACAAGTTATAATCATTTAAAGATTAGTAAAATAATAGACTGAAAAGGTAAACGACAAGTGGTCACTATGTCTGGGCATTTTTTTAGTGCAAAATGGGCTACATGACCTTGGTTTGAAATTAGTCCTGCTTTACCAATCTACTGAGTCTTCTCGGGCTGATGGACAGGCTGGGATAATCAAGACTATTTCTATGAAATAATACAGAAAGCTAAATCAATAAATCTAATTTAGTAAAGTCGAAGTTAGGCAACTCAACAATTGTTTTGAGAACCTTGCAAAACGAAAATAGGAAAATACTAGCATTATTATAATGCACCATCGAATACCCAGAACGTAAAATATGATAACGCTTTCTGAACATACAAAATTCATTACATTATATACTATTAAAAAAAAGTAGGGGATATTTGATTTTTAAGTGTTATTAAAGTCACCTAATGAAACTGACGAAGAAACAAATGACAAAATGAAATGAAGTTCACATTCATCGATTTATTCCAAATGATCGTTAGACTAAGTAAGGCACAGACTGACCATTATAAGGGTAAAATGATACCCGGGGTCAAACAGCAAAGTTACCACAGCATCACAACCAAGTCAGTAACGGGTAAATCCTCCTCTGTTTGCCAAACAAGCATTGATCCGACGTGGCATACTCCTAATGAGACGTCTAAGGTCATTTTGGTCCAGATTGTCCCATTCCTGTTGCAACACAGCAGCAAGTTCTTGGACATTGGCAGGACGTTGTTGACATTGACGTAACCTCTGTCCAAGCATGTCCCAGACATGCTCGATGGGGGAGAGGTCGGGACTCGGTGCTGGCCAAGGTAATGTGGTGATGTTCTGTTATTGGAGGTAACCTGTAACGATCCTGGCCCTGTGACATCTTGCGTTGTCATCCTGGAAGATGAAACGGCGGCCATGACGTTGTGCGAACGGCACAACATGGACTGCCAAGATGTTGTCCCGGTAGTACTGGCCTGTAACACGCCCTGCAACAACATGTAAAGCCGTTCTTCCAGCAACAGTGATGCCTCCCCACACCATAACAGAACCACCCCCAAATCGATCATGTCTGATGACGTTAACGTCTTGGAAACGCTCGTTTCGACGACGCCACACCCTCCTACGTCTGTCCAAAAAATCAACAGTGAACCTTGACTCATCTGAAAACATCACATTGCTCCAGCGTCGATTATCCCAGTGTTGACGATCCCTACACCAACGACGTCTTGCCTGAATGTGATGATCTCTCAAACAAGGGATCACGTGAGGACGTCGGGCGCGAAGGTGACCCCTATGCAGTCGATTCCGAATCGTCTGGCCACTCACTCTCACACCAGTGTCTGTTTGAAGACGAGCGCTGATCTGATTTGCTGTGATGACACGATTTCTCAAGGCCAAGGTACGGATAAATCGATCCTGGGCTTGAGTTGTCGCCCTTGGTCGACCTGAGCGTGGTCTGTCCTGTACAGATTGTGTATCACAGTATCTGGACCATAGCCTGCTTATGACAGACTGAGAAACATTCATCGTCCGCGCCACAACCGCCTGTGTTGTGCCGATCTGTAGCATGCCAAGGGCACGTAACCTTTCATTTTGGGTAAGCCGACGCATATCAAAATTTGTTTTCTGGTCACTAAAACAATTAAACTGATGTTTCCACCCTGGAATTCAATGCCACAATGACTGTAACATTCAAAGTCAGAGTCGTGCAAATCTTGGGTTGGACCCCCATGATGATCCCAAGCATCACCTGCATTCCATGCGGTAGCTATTGGTGCATTTGGGCGTCACATGTAACTGGAAATGTTTCTTCTGTTAGGTTCTATAGTGACTTTTTTTCGTAGTCATTTGCATATTTTAGTATTATGCCCCCAAAATCAAATATCCCCTACTTTTTTTGAATAGTATATCAAACAATTGTATAACAAGACACAATAACATAACAATATATGTACATAACAATGTACTTTGAATATATATATAACCTGATTAAGTGGCGCACTTGATTGAAAGCAGACAAATCAATAGCCGTAAGAAAATTGGAATTATTTCCTTCTTCTGAAAGGTCTTGTGTTTCAACCCACCATAAAGATGATGGGATATACGACATGCTGTAATGAATACAATTATTTGGAAATACAACAAATTTTTGTCCTACAAAGAGGAAGTAAGCATACACTAGTATTAGTAATTACAGTTAAATGGTGCTAAACCGAAACTAGTGAGTAGTAGGACAACCTCCAGGCAGAACACAACCACAGAGAAGAACAAAAAATTGACTTCTATTTATATTGGATTATTTACCCTACTAAGTAGGGTTGAACAAATTGTCTATAGACTCATTAAATTGTTCCTCCCCACGGAAATCTTTAGTAAAAGGCGAAAGATTTACTCGATATATGAGGAGAAACCAGAGTAACATTGATATGGCTGTGATTGTGTGTAGGCTGTTTAGACTTGTGCAAACAAAATGGGAAACAGCATCTAATTTTTTAACTAATAAAATTTGGGATTATATGTAAACAAATTCAATGTAAAGTTTTATCATTAAATATTATTTTGGTCATATTTTGGTATACATAATCTTTTTCAAAATAAATTACCATAATAAAAATTTGATTGAAAGCAGACAATCGATAGTCGTAAGAAAATAGGAATTATTTCCCTTTTTTGAAAGGTCTTTGTGTTTCAACCCACCATCTGGTCCATTTAATCCTTCAGTTGACCTAATTACTGATGAATGAAAAGTCTTCTATGTTAAACAACTGCACAAAAAAACACAGACACAGCAAACAATATAGAAACATAACTCTCACTTTGTCCCATTGTGTGGGGTTATGCAAGTTTAAGACAAAGAGAACTAGCTCTTTGGAACTAGATTACAGATGTCTCTTTAGAACCCTTTAGCTAGAGCTTGATATTAATCCCTTGGTTATTCTGGCTAGATCATTCATCTTTAGAGGACTTTTCCCATTTATCCATATTTATTAAATTTGTCCAAATTGTGCATACAATATGAATTGAACACCCCTAAAACCTACTCCAACGCCCTGACTCTTTAATGAAAATGGTCTTCAAAAAAAATAATTATTTAATTAGATGAAAGTAAATATAAATTTAATTCATGAAAGGAAGGGATTCATATCAAGCTCTAGCTAAAGGGGTCTAAAGAGACATCCGGAATCCAGTCCTCGAGAGCTAGTTCTCTTTGTCTTGACCTTGCCTAACCCCACAGAATTGGACAAAGTGACAGTCATGTTTCTATATTGTTTGCTGTGTCTGTGTTTTTTTGTGCATTATGCAATACTGTTTAACATAGAAGACTTTTCATTCATCAGTAAGTAGGTCAATTGAAGGATTAAATGGACCAGATGGTGGGTTGAAACACAAACACCTTTCAGAAAAGGGAAATAATTCCTATTTTCTTACGACTATCGATTTGTCTGCTTTCAATCAAATGTTTATTATGGTAATTTATTTTGTAAAAGATTATGTATACCAAAACATGACTAATATAATATTTATTCATAAAACTTTACATTGAATTTGTTTACATTCAATCCCAAATTGTACAAGTTATAAAATTAGATGCTGTTTCCCCATTTTGTTTGCACACGTCTAAACAGCCTACACACAATCACAGCCCTTAACGGTTTACTCTGGTTTCTCCTCATATATCGAGTAAATCTTTCGCCTTTTACTAAAGATTTCCGTGGGGAGGAACAATTTAATGAGTCTATAGACAATTTTTTCAACCCTACTTAGTAGGGTAAATAATCCAAATAAATAAAATTCAATCTTGTTGTATTCTGCTGGTTGAGTTTTGCCCAAAGTTGTCCTACATCCATTACTTTTGGTTTCAGAAAACCGTATCCAAACTGTAACTATTGATGGGTGTTCTGTATTAGGCAGTGTATGCTTACTTTCTCTTTGTAGAATAAACATTTGTTGTAATTCCAAATAATTGCATTCATTACAGCATGTCGTATATTCCATTTGTTGTACATTTCTTTCCTTATTTGTATCAAACAACCATGTTGCAAAAAAAACCATCTCCAAATATTCGACAATTATACCACAATATGTATATACAAGCCTCAACTTAGTTTCTCACATTAATAGTCGCTAAAAAACAAGGAAGTACAAGTTATAATCATTTAAAGATTAATAAAATAATAAATAACATGGAAGTACAAGTTATAATCATTTAAAGATTAGTAAAATAATAGACTGAAAAGGTAAACGACAAGTGGTCACTATGTCTGGGCATTTTTTAGTGCAAAATGGGCTACATGACCTTGGTTTGAAATTAGTCCTGCTTTACCAATCTACTGAGTCTTCTCGGGCTGATGGACAGGCTGGGATAATCAAGACTATTTCTATGAAATAATACAGAAAGCTAGATCAATAAATCTAATTTAGTAAAGTCGACGTTAGGCAACTCAACAATTGTTTTGAGAACCTTGTAAAAGCAAAAGGAAAATAGGAAAATACTAGCATTATTATAATGCACCATCGAATACCCAGAACTTAAAATATGATAACGCTTTCTGAACATACAAAATTCATTACATTATATCAAACAATTGTATAACAAGACACAATAACATAACAATATATGTACATAACAATGTACTTTGAATATATATATAACCTGATTAAGTGGCGCACTTGATTGAAAGCAGACAAATCAATAGCCGTAAGAAAATTGGAATTATTTCCTTCTTCTGAAAGGTCTTGTGTTTCAACCCACCATAAAGATGATGGGATATACGACATGCTGTAATGAATACAATTATTTGGAAATACAACAAATTTTTGTCCTACAAAGAGGAAGTAAGCATACACTAGTATCACTAGTTACAGTTAAATGGTGCTAAACCGAAACTAGTGAGTAGTAGGACAACCTCCAGGCAAAAAACAACCACAGAGAAGAACAAAAAATTGACTTCTATTTATATTTTATTTTTTACCCTACTAAGTAGGGTTGAACAAATTGTCTATAGACTCATTAAATTGTTCCTCCCCACGGAAATCTTTAGTAAAAGGCGAAAGATTTACTCGATATATGAGGAGAAACCAGAGTAATATTGAAAAGGCTGTGATTGTGTGTAGGCTGTTTAGACTTGTGCAAACAAAATGGGAAACAGCATATAATTTTTTAACTAGTAAAATTTGGGATTAAATGTAAACAATTCAATGTAAAGTTTTATGATTAAATATTATTTTGGTAATATTTTGGTATACATAATCTTTTTCAAAATAAATTACCATAATAAAAATTTGATTGAAAGCAGACAATCGATAGTCGTAAGAAAATAGGAATTATTTCCCTTTTCTGAAAGGTCTTTTTGTTTCAACCCACCATCTGGTCCATTTAATCCTTCAATTGACCTAATTACTGATGAATGAAAAGTCTTCTATGTTAAACAGTATTGCATAACTGCACAAAAAAACACAGACAGCAAACAATATAGAAACATGACTGTCACTTTGTCCCATTGTGTGGGGTTATGCAAGTTCAAAATAGACCAGATGGTGGGTTGAAACACAAAGACCTTTCATAAAAGGGAAATAATTCCTATTTTCTTTCCACTATCGATTTGTCTGCTTTCAATCAAATGTTTATTATGGTAATTTATTTTGTAAAAGATTATGTATAACAAAACATGACTAATATAATATTTATTCATAAAACTTTACATTGAATTTGTTTACATTCAATCCCAAATTGTACAAGTTATAAAATTAGATGCTGTTTCCCCATTTTGTTTGCACACGCCTAAACAGCCTACACACAATCACAGCCCTTAACGTTTAGTCTGGTTTCTCCTCATATATCGAGTAAATCTTTCGCCTTTTACTAAAGATTTCCGTGGGGAGGAACAATTACTTTTACTTTTGGTTTCAGAAAACCTTATCCAAACTGTAACTATTGATGGGTGTTCTGTATTAGGCAGTGTATGCTTACTTCCTCTTTGTAGAACAAACATTTGTTGTAATCTCAAATGATTGTATTCATTACAGCATGGCATTCCCATCTTCTTTATAGCCCATCTCATTTATTTCTGAAAGTTTTGTTGTTATTTGGTATTACAAACCTATCTCGCTGTTGGTTGAATTTAAAGCAGAAATGTTTTGTTTCTCTTTATAAAATAATATTTTGTAATTTCAAAGTTTACTAAGATTAAGAAAACTATTTCATGGATTAAATTCATATTTACTTTTATCTAATTAAATATTTTTTTTTTGAAGACCATTTTCATTAAAGAGTCATTAGGGCTTTGAAGCTATTTTAGGGGTGTTAAATTCATATTGTATGCAAAATTTGGGACAAGTCTGCCATGCCATTGCTGAGATATTTGATAAATATGTATAATGGGAAAACTCCTCTAAAGATGAACGATTTAGCCAGAACATTAAGCTTTCGCTAGAAGGTTTGTCTTGTACTTGCCTAGCCACACAGAATGGGACAACAAAGTTACATTTATGTTTCTATATTGTTTGCTGTGTCTATGTTTTATTGTGCAGTTATCCAATATTGTTTAATATAGAAGACATATACAAGTTCTTTTTATTCATCAGTAAGTAGGTTAATTGAAGGATTAAATGAACCAGATGGTGGGTTGCAACCCAGACTTTTCAGAAAAGGGAAATAATTCCAATTTTCTTACAGCTATTAATTTGTCTGCCTTAAATCAAATTTTTATCATTGAAAAAGATTATGTTTACCAAAACATGACCAATATAATATTCAATCATGAAATATGACATTGAGTTTGTTTACCTGTAATCCCAAATTTTACTAGTTAAAAAATTGGATGCTCTATCCCATTTTGTTTGTACAAGTCTAAACAGCCAAAACACAATCACAGCCTTTTAAATATTACTCTGGTTTCTCCTCATATATCGAGTAAATCTTTCGCCTTTTACTAAAGATTTCCGTGGGGAGGAACAATTTAATGAGTCTATAGACAATTTTTTAAACCCTACTTAGTAGGGTATTTAATCCAAATAAATAAAAGTCAATTTTGTTTTACTCTGCTGGTTGTGTTTTGCCTGGAGGTTTCAAAAATTCATACCCAGCAATTATTTATTTTGTTTTAAGGTCATGGTCAAAATAGGTTATGAAATTCGGTTCCTGGAACTATGTAGGGTAAATAATTAAAATAAATAAAAGTCAATTTTGTTGAACACTGCTGGTTGCGTTTTGCCTGGAGGTTGGTCTAAGTTTAAAGCCAACAATTATTTATTTTTTTATTAAGGTCATGGTCAAAATAGGTTATGCAATTCGGTTCCAGGTGTCTAATCGGTTGGAGCGCATAGCAATACCACTCGAGGCTTTGGTATAACTAATGCTCCAATTGATTAGACACCGGAATCTCATTGTATAACCTGTACTTATGTTCTTTTCATTCATCAGTAAGTAGTTTAATTGAAGGATTAAATTGACCAGATGGTGGGTTGAAACACAAACACCTTTCAGAAAAGGGAAATAACTCTGATGGTCTTATGGCTATTAATTTGTCTGCTTTCAATCATATAAATTTTTATTATGGTAATTTATTTTGAAAACAATTATGTATACCAAAACATGACCAATATAATATTTAATCATAAAACTTTACATTGAATTTGTTTACATTTAATCTCAAATTTTACTAGTTAAAAAATTGGATGTTCTATCCCATTTTGTTTGCACAAGTCTAAACAGCCTACACACAATCACAGCCTTTTCTATGTTAATTGTCTGCGATATCACCTCGGTGGAAGCGGACGTAAAATACAACTAACTCATCATCAACTTTTCAATATTACCTTGGTTTCTTCTCATATATCGAGTAAATCTTTCGCCTTTTACTAAAGATTTCCGTGGGGAGGAACAATTTAATGAGTCTATAGACAATTTTTTCAACCCTACTTACTAGGGTAATTAATCCAAATAAATAGAAGTCAATTTTGTTGAACTCTGCTGGATGGGTTTTGCCTGGAGGTTGTCCTAAGTTCATAGCCGACAATTATTTATTTTTATACGCCCACATTGAAATGTGGTCGAATATTGTCGTCGCCCCCATCCATCCATCTGTCTGGCGTCCACAGTGTTTTAAGGTCATGAGACGAAGAAGCCTATTGATTTCCAGCGATTTCCGATAATTACTGTCAGGGTTATGGCCCTTGATCACTTCAAAAAATCTTGTGGACGCTCTAGAGGCCAAAGTTTATATCCGATTGACTGCAGATTGATACTCAGGCCTTGAGACGAACAAGTATATTGATTTTCAATGAAATTTGATAACTTCCAACAGCTAAATCCATGATATTAAATGTTTCGTATACTAAATGTTAGCATGGGGCAGAACTTTATAAAAATCAAACAAATTCTAATGATTTTCTGATAATTACTTAATGAGTTGTTACTCTAAATCAGATTTTAGTATATTATAAATGTTACATTACCGAAAAAAGTAATAATATGCAACAACTCTTGTTGACTTGCTGGACGATTTAGCTGCTGTGGGCATATGTTTCGTTGCATGGCAACCTATCTTCAATTAAGTTCATGGTTCAAATAGGTTATGCAATTCGGTTCCTGGTGTCTAATCGGTTGGAGCGCGTAGTAATACCACTTGAGGCTTTGGTATAACTAACGCTTCAACCGATTGGATACCGGAAGCTCTTTGTGTATCAAATTGGTAATGATACTCCAAAATCCGAGGTCTGTCACATGGACTATATGTTCTTTTCATTCATCAGTAACTAGGTTAATTGAAGGATTAAATTGACCAGATGTTGGGTTAAAACACAAACACCTTTCAGAAAAGGGAAATAACTCTGATGGTCTTACAGCTATTAATTTGTCTGATTTCAATCAAATATATTTTTATTATGGTAATTTATTTTGAAAACAATTATGTATACCAAAACATGACCAATATAATATTTATTCATAAAACTTTACATTGAATTTGCTTACATTTAATCCCAAATTTTACAAGTTAAAAAATTAGATGCTGTTTCCCATTTCGTTTGTACACGTCTAATTAGCCTACACACAATCACAGCTCTTGTAGGATTACTCTGGTTTCTCCTCATATATCGAGTAAATCTTTCGCCTTTTACTAAAGATTTCCGTGGGGAGGAACAATTTAATGAGTCTAGAGACAATTTTTTCAACCCTACTTAGTAGGGTAAATAATCCAAATGAAATTAGAAAAAAATAAAAAATTAGTTGTGTTGTACTCTGCTGGTTGTGTTTTGCCTGGAAGTTGTCCTATACCCAATAGTTTTGGTTTCAGAAATCCATATCCAAACTGTAACTAGTGATGGGTGTTCTATAATAGGCAGGATATGCTTACTTCCTCTTTGTAGAACAAAAATTTGTTGTAATTCCAAATACAGTAGAATCTGTATTAAGCAGCCACTCAATGGAATTTTCATGACTTGCGGCTTAATAAATGACCGCTTAATAAATTCTGCTGACATCAAGTAAATTTTACGCTTGGATGCATTGGGAGCAAACATCAGTACTTGCATCAGTAAAATTTGGCCAGCGCTGAAACTTGCTTGGGACGAAATTATTTGACACAAATCTCCGATATATCTTCTGTAAACGTGTCATTTTGTACCAACATTGATACTACTGCCTACCACTGTGATGTATTCGATATTGTTTATCCATTTTTGTAAAGAAAATTCATGAATTAATTTTATTGTATCAAAAAGCACATGTCCAAAAAAAACACCGCTGAATTTGTCACCTATTTTTAGGGGAAGTAACTCTGTAATATAGGAGGCGCTAAAACTTCTGTTTAGCAACAAAGTGGAAAATAGATACTAAATGATCGCGCCAAAACTCAGCTTTGATGGTACTATTAGTTTATTCAATCAGTATCTAATAATGTTTCAATATGTGTGAAACTAATGATCAGGGTTTGTCATTTAATAAAACAAAAGATTAATTAACAGGTAATCCCGAGTTTATTTTTATTTTCACAGTTCGTTTTACCTGATCGGTGGGGGAATAGATAATTAACTATTAATCACGTGATTAGCGGAGGGGCTGCGAAGTACGACATTGAAGTATCATTCAACAATGGCCTTTGAATAAGCGCTATTTTGCTAAATTTATTAGTAAAATAGTGACCGCTGGCCGCGTTAGAGGAGTGGCCGTTGATTAAAGAGATGAAACAATAGAATTTCTACGGGGCGAATTTATTGTGACCGCTTACAAGGAGATGTCGCTGAATAGGAGTGGCTGCTTGTACAGATTCTACTGTAATTGTATTCATTACAGCATGGCGTATATCCATGGCTCGAAATGTTCGCCTGTCTACTTGTCGCCGACAGGCCATTTTTATGTCTGATAGGTAGCAAGTAATTAAAACGCAACCCTAAGTCATCTGAAATAATTCTACTGTAACGACCTCACAGTAAATACTGTGGTGGCTGGAATGGAAATGCACACGGCCCATTGCCTGGTGTATTTAATCAATTAAAAAGTTTAAAACAATTTCCATAAAGGCTATGAATAATTTATAAGAAAATTTGACAAAATCAAATAATTAGGTCGTAAAAATATTTCATATATAAATATAATTTGTAGCGTAAGCATAGACAGGATATGTGAGAAAGGAATTCCAGGGGGCGTTACCTGTCCTCCGTACGCGGTACATGTAAATACAGTGCCATGCACAGGTGTGATTCATGTTTCAATATTCAATTTATTACGGATATTTTAGAATCTGAATTGTACACCTCAACAATGAAGTATTCAAGTTAGCATGCAAGTTTGGTACCATGATACTTAGCGGAATTCACGTGGATACGGATAATAGAATTACACGAATCTTTGAGTCGCTGAGCCAAAGCAGATTCGCGGACTTTCAAGAATTTTTAGGCATTCCGATGTCGAAGAAATAAAAACGTTTCCTATTACGATATTTATATGGAGCAATGAACGTAAAGACCTAAACAATTTAAGAGTGTTTGTGTACCTACATGTATGGATATGTGTGATATGATTAGTCTTTGATAATTGAGAGTGACAGGTTAGTTACTGAAACAAAATTTTGAGGCCTGGTATATCCCATCTTCTTTATAGCCCAGATCGTTGCAGAGAATAGTAGGATGTAAACCCCATTTCATTTCCAATTAGCTTGCTGTCAGTCATGTTGGGTGTCTTGCATGAAGCAAGGTATGCTTAGTTGTTCTAGAACACTTGATACCACTTCTCATTTATTTCTGAAGGTTTTGTTGTAATTTTGTGTTTCAAATATTTCTTGCTGTCGGTTGAAGTTTACTAAAATTATGAAAACCATTTCATGAATTAAATATATATTTACTTTTATCTAATTAAATAAATATTTTTTTTGAAGACCATTTTCATTAAAGAGTCGGGGCTTTGGAGCAATTTTAGGGGTGTTCAGTTCATATTGTGTGCACAATTTGGGACAAATGTACCATGCCATTGCTGAGATATTTGATAAATGTGGATCAATGGGAAAAGTCCTCTAAAGATGAACGATCTAGCCAGAACAACCAAGGGATTAATATTAAGCTTTAGCTAGAAGGAATGTTTCTGTATTGTTTGCTGTGTCTGTGTTTTATTGTGCAGTTAATCCAATATTGTTTGATATAGAAGACTTTTCAATCATTAGTTACTAGGTTATTTGAAGGATTAAATGGACCAGATAGTGGGTTGAAAAGCAAATCCCTTTCAGAAAAGGGAAATAACTCCAATTTTCTTACGGCTATTAATTTTTCTGCTTTCAATCAAATTTTTATTATGGTAATTTATTTTGGAATAAAACATGTATACCAAAATATGACCAATATAATATTTAATCATAAAACTTGATATTGAATTTGTTTATTTTTAATCCCTAATTGTACTAGTTAAGAAATTGGATGTGGTATCCCATTTTGTTTGTACAAGTCTAAACAGCCTACACACAATCACAGCCCTTGTAGGATTACTCTGGTTTCTCCTCATATATCGAGTAAATCTTTCGCCTTTTACTAAAGATTTCCGTGGGGAGGAACAATTTAATGAGTCTATAGACAATTTTTTCAACCCTACTTAGTAGGGTAAATAATTAAAATTAAAAGAGATGTTCATGGTTGCTTTTGCAGTAAAGGGCATTAGGGACCCAAACCTACACAATCACTCAGGTCCTATGTGCAGAACAGTCGGAATTTGATTTATAACAGTTGGCCGTAGCGTCGCTGTGAGGGCAAAAGTTACCTCAGCAGAACCGTAGGACATTAAAGCCTATTTCATTTCATATTCAAGGCCCATTGTTTGAAGATTACCTAACATAATATTGAACTTAAAGAAGACGGATCAAAAGAAATGAAATGGGGTTTTTACGTCCTACTGTACTGCTCCTAGAAGAAACAAAACAAGGACGGTACAAACAATAAAAAAATGACCCAACACAGAAAAATTAAATGTATATTTTTTAAATTAACAATTGTTTTGCAGGTTATCGTGGAAGAAGGTTGGAGGAAGTAATTATGAATTTGGATATATGTTATTGGTGGCCATGTTAGGATGGTTGTTTGAGGTTTGTTACAAATGTATCTATCTTTTTATGCATGTAATATTTATTACTTGAAGACCTGGGGTTCTGCTTTGTTTGTTGTAACTTGGACTAAGTAAAATATTTTAAAAGGGGTCTCTCTGTTCCACAATTCAGTATCATAATATTACTTTATACAATTCAGTATCATAATATTACTTTATGAAAGTATTGTTTATAAAAGAAACGAGAAATATAAAATTTGTATTTTTGTTTCTAGAGTCCTGTCATGCCTCAAGGTATATTTTTGATGGAATTATCAAATGATATAACCCAATATAAAACTGCAGAATCCACTTTGATGCCTCTTGTAAGTATAGACACAGTGTAAAACAAGATGTTCAGGGGACGGTTGTTCAAAACTCAGCTATTTTAAATGCTTGTGGACGCCCTGGAGAAAGAATCCTGTTGATTTTCAACAATTTCCGACAATTACTACCTGGATATTAAATGGCTTGTATACTAGACGTTCGTATATGGCAGAACTAGCAGCTAAATGAATTCTATTGATTGCTGATAATTACTTAATGAGTTGTTACTTGTAATCAGATTTTAGTGTGTTGTATATGTTTTCATTATTGACAAAAGAAAAAATATGCTTTAACCCTTGTTGATTGCCTGGACGACTTAGTATGCTTTATTGTAAGACTATTGTTTATCGTGTGTAGTGTGAAAGCCTATATTAGTTTGGAATATTGTGCCTTTAATGATTCCCTTTAAAACAATAAAATAATCCGCACTGATTGATTAGATTTTAATCATAATATCCTCAAAACTTCTCTGTATACATTTTTATTAACGATATTAATTTGTTATTTTCTTTTTTTGTAGGATAATTTAGAATTGGTGAATCGAGAACTTTTATATACAGTCTGTCCATATATAGGTATTGTAATCTTTTACAGGGAATGTTTTATATCAGCATCACCTGTTGTCCATTCCAATTCTTTACTGAATAAAATAGTGTTATATCATTTTTGAATTCACAGAGAGATGAAGAAGAGATGGAAAAATTAGCAATTTATCTGAAAGTTATCTTATGTAATAATTAGAAATTAACGAATAAATGAGGGCGGGGGATGGAGTGTTGGGTGGCCGAATGGTTAACAAGTGCACATTGCATCATAAGGTCTGTCATTTAGTCAAGTGGTGTGGTTTCGATTCCCTGCTTGTATATGTGACAAGGAATGGGGTCACTGTCCAAACTTGTGGATTTTCTCTAGTTCCTTCGGTTTCCTCCCACCGCTAAAGACACCTAAGCACAAGCGAATTATTGAAATAAAATTGAACCATATGTCAGTCCTGAAATGACCTTTATGTTAAGTGGATGTTACCTCATTTCTCTTTTTCTCTTAAAGAATAATATATGTTTGATTTATCTAGGTGAAATGAGAACATTATTAGTCGAGTTTGCTGTAGGGGCTAGTAGTCGACCTACAATACGTAAAATAACACCTGTAGCAGCTGATGATTTACCTGAACCTGATACATCTACAAACATACAGGTACAATATTACTGTACACTTTTCATTTATCATTATAAAAGGCATGCTCTATAGATCACAAGGTCTGTCATTGAGTCTTCGTGTGATGTGACGAGGAATAAGGTCGCCTGCCCAAACTTGTGACTTTTCTTTTGAGTCTTTCTCCCTCTGCTGAAGTCCCCACGTGCAAGCAGATTATTGAAATAAACCTGTACCATGATAGTCCCTTTATAACCTAGTTAAGTGTCAAGTGGATTTTAAACTCTTTATTCTAATCATTATAAAAGATGTGTTGAGTTAAAAAAAAAAAAGAAAAAAACATACACATGCTCTAGTCACACCAATTTGATATTTAATTTTTCACCATCTGCTGCTCTTTGTTTGTTATTTGACAAAGATTGAAAATAGAAAAGACAACTTGGAGTGGTATCTTTGCTATTCAGATTGTGGGTTTGAATTCAATCTAAATGATAATACAACAAGTTTTTGATCAGTCTAATTTTTCATGGCAAATCCATGCATGCTAAAATGTAGTCGCATGGAGTATACAGGCCACAATGCTATGGAATACAATTACTGCTTATTATTGAGCGACGTTTTCCATAGAATTGTGACATGTTACTCCAGTTCAATTACTAAATGACATTGAAACAATTTAGTCTCCTGGAGTATTTAAAGAAAACAAAACCAAAATATAGATAATCACCTAGATTAAAAGAGGCCCATTCAAAAATTGTTGTGAAGATGGCGATGACTTTTGACCAGATCCTGTTTATGTCTTCTGCAGAGGATTCTGAATGTTGACAAAGTTTCAGTTCATCATATCTTGATATCTCCTTTCAGACTTTTCAATTTTACATTATTGTAGTTTGCAAGTGATTTCCCCATGCCTCAAATCACCATTGAACAAAAAAAAATTCATCTCATTTTTTTTTTTTTTTCAGACCCAACTTGAAGAAAACTTTTTTCACAATCACCCGTCATCATTAAAGAGAACGGTTGAGTTTGTATCTGAAAGAACAGCTTCGAATTTTATCAAACATTTTCGAGCTACGGATCTTCCTGTTTCTATCGAGGAATCTAAGTCAAGGCTGAATAAACTCTTGATCTTATCTAGTGGAACGTCTCCAGCTACTAAATTAAAAGTGAGAAGTTATTGAAATAATTTCTTTGTTGGGCTAATCCTATTACTTGATTTTATTCCGCCATCTTGTTTTTCTCTAGGATTATTAGCCAACGCCTGAACAATAGTTGACACCTTCTTTTGTTTTGATCATTAAGATTTATTCTCTAAAGAAGGCTGTTAAGTCTTAACTTTTAAATTTAAAAAGGAAAATAATTATTGGACTTCTAGTGTTTGTTCATTTCGAATCTGTATCACGGAATAGGTCTATGAGCGACATCACATCATACGGCCTTGATATCACATGCATAGTTTTCATCAGACGTACAAATGTAGTAGCACAAACTAATATTTTTTATTCAGATATACTTCTAACACATTTATTTTATTTTTTTCTTTCTTAATAAATTTCAAATTGTTTTAGAATAAAATTTGCAGATGAAAGTCAATATTGACAGCTAATTAACTCGCCGCGATGTCATCCCTTTCAGTCATTGTAACAGTCAAGCAGATATTCACTGGTGATCAGTTGGGTTCATTTCATCTGTTACACTGGCATCTCAGTAATGTTTTATTAAGATACCAATGTTTTATTGTAAATATTTTAGGATAGATCACAGATAGAATATAAGAAATTAGCCCAGACTATTTGTGAAGAAATTAGAAAGAAAGTTTCAGATTCAAAGAGAGAGTAAGTATATTTTGATAAAACCATTAGAAACTAATTGACTACTACACTTACTCTTAGATTCTTCTTCTTTTTCTTTAGTTTCTTTCCTTTCTCAATGCAACATACTGCTTTCCCTATAGATTTAAATCAATTAAAAAATGCTATTTTGCTATCTCATACACAGAATTTTCTAGAGACAAATGTTGTATTCAGGGCCCTAGCATATTTTTCTGTCTGGCAACGTATTTATGTAAAGGAGGAAGTTAGTGCTGGCACAATATATCGTTGAGTCGATGTATCACGATTCATGTTCTCACAATTTGCGTATTGAATTGCCAGAGGCTAAATCGATGTATCATAATTTTATTTAATTTTTGTTGCTTTAGAAAGTAACACGTCAATCTTAATTATCTCTGTCACACAAACAGTTTTATTTCTTTGACAGCTACATGACTAAAATATTAATTATTTATTTATCCTGTGGTTTTCTTGGTTAGTAATCGTAACGTAGCACCTGAATCGCAGTACGTATAGTATCATGACATGATCATGCGAGTGAATTTTGACAATGGCGACCAGATATTTATAAATGCTAGGTTTCTGGCGAGTGAACATATATCTTGAAGTCCCCAATTAACACTATAGCTATCTGAACTTTTCTCCGTAAAGATAACGTAATCGGCAATGATCCCGGTCAACTGTCACTCTTGTTTCTTTCCTGGTTTGAAATTGGGTCAATCTCATTGTCTTTTGTGAGGAAATTCTCATTGCGCATGCGCTGTATTTATCGGAAGTTTACGAGACAGCTAACAGCATGGCTAGCAGACGAATCAAACCTATATCGTCTTACTTTACTAGTAAAGTAACTTCGTCTCGCAGTGAGTCTCAGTTGGGGAAAAATGATGATAGTCATGCTACTGACGCTACACCACCCAAACAAGCAAAATTACAAGCTTCGCTGTCTTCGTCTCGCAGTGAGTCCCAGTCGGAAAAAAATGTTTAAAACATCTTTTATTATTATTATAGGACGACAAGTTGAAGAGTTATGTATGTTCACAATATAATTTAGCTATATCATACGACAAATTATTCTAATCTTCAGACTTGGCAACTGAAAATTTTGTTTGGCTAGTGGTTTTGAAAATTTACTTATGTTTGCACAAGTAAGTTCAAAATGCTGTGTAGAGCCTTGCACTAGAGGAAGTATGCTAAGGAAATACACAATTGAACGTTTCAGAATTGAATTCTCTTAGTCCTCCTAAAGGTGTCAGTCGAGTTGAGTCATCACAAGAATTTCGTCTGACAAGGCACGCACCAACTGAAAACAATACTGTCGCGACTAAATCTGTTTTCGGGACTGGTAGAACTGTGACAGAACTAAATTGATTGTAATTCTGTTAATTTTAAACATTTCTGGACAATCAAGCGTCGTCTATAGTATCCCTATTTTGATTATAGATATTGTTTGAATCGTGTCAAGGCAGCTCTACAGTTACTTCTACCTGATGAACAGACTCCGGCTGTTGTTACCATGGCAGCTAATATATCTTGTAGAATGACAGAAGAACGAATTAAACATTGGATGAATAATCACATTACAACAAGTAAGAATCATAGACCACATTCTGCAGTCCTTACATTCTGCGATGATCATTTGATCCTCTGTCAATCATTGGCCTATCTTTGTAATTTATGTATGTAAAATTGGCAGTCTGGAGGTCCCTGGTTTGATACAGATGTGGGCCAAAAATCTTCCCTGAGATGTTCCAGTGTGGCTTCCCCTTGTCAGGGATACATGAGGGAAGGGCTTGGCAAGGAACAGTGTCAAGTCATTTGGATGGGACGAAAAAAACAGTCACGTGCAGGTAAAAGAACCCTTAGCAGTTGAAATTCGATGGATAGTATGGCATGTGTCAGTCTTCATTAGCCCAGTTGGTGCAGAAAAGTAGGATGTTAAACCTCATTTCATTTCATTTATATCCCTACAACACAGAATAAAAGTGTATTATTTTCAGGTATGTATTTGAAAGAAGTAAATGCGGAAGCTGATCGATTATACAAAAAAGAACTATTAAATAAATCACCTAACAAACAGGCATCGCAGAATGAAGATGGCAGCACAGTATTGGTTCCAACACCAGGAGTGGTACTGTCATCACCTAGCTCTACCATTGTCTCTGAACATAGAGAAGACATCATGCCATTATCAGAATTATTGGTACATTTTATGGTAAATATTTCTTTTTATCAACCCCTCCCGCTAAATAAGGTTGACATTTGTCCTTATGTACCGAGTTTGTTTTCAGTTTCGGCTTTTCTAATTGGTGTCAAATTTATGTTATAGCCATCACATTAATGGTGTTGAGACTTGGTACTCACAATGCTATTTACTATGGAGGGAATCTATCGAAATTAGTGATGAAAAATGTAGAGTAATACGTGAAGGCCTTGATAAGATGTACACAGTTAAAGTGAGATGAAGCCTTCTATTGAAGATGATGCAAGTCATGGCCCCTGGTCGCCTTACCATAGCTGCGAAAATTTTATGTCCCCTTTTTTATAGAACTAATTTTGAAACCCATTTAATACTGGGCACTTGGCGGCAGCCCAGTCAGCCCCCTCTTAATCTGGCCCTTTAATATTGGGCCTATGGCTGCAGCTCAGTCATCCCCCTCTTAATCCGGCCCTGATTGTTATTCCATGATGGCCGGGGATCATATTGTTTTTGTGTGTTATAGGGTATAGATAGAGAGTTAACAGTACATGGTAATTGTAATATAGATAGTACCAGATTATTGATGTTATTAAATACAGCTCATCTTATTGTATTATATAAAGAGGTACGTTCGATAGTTTATTATACAATTTAAGATATTACATTAAAGCCCATTATTAATTGCCAGAATAAAAGTCAGGGTTTTATACCAGTGGTCCCCAACATTTTTGCGCTTGAAAACCCTTTGAAACATTTTTTAAATCTTTGATAAACCCCCACATCTTCATTTGTCCCTTTCTGACCAAAAAACGTGATACATTAACCCACATAAAGATGATTGCAATTCATCTGATATCAGCTACTGAAATTCATTGTCCAGATACCAACAATTACATTGAGCACCCTTTTGACTTTTCAGATCCCCATATTTGTTTCATGTCACATTTATTCTTAAAAACATATTGGTCCATTGATTCGAATTAGGTTAGATCTCTGTTAGCTATGTGCATTGTGCCCTCCTAATGTACAACATGCTAGAATTGCATAAGCTCAAATAAATTTTGTAGTGTACCATTGTAAACAGTGTTAGTCAATTATGCAAACAATTGACATTATTGTATTGCATATTTGTGAACTGCCATAATAAGCCCGGGGTAGTCATAATTTATTTGTTGTTTTTCAGGACACCCTTCCCCAGTCAATTAAATCATTAGCTCAAATTGTTTTAGATTTGTGTCTAACTGTAGGTGAGTGTTTCTTAACAATATAACAATAATATTAATCCTCTCTTTATATTACCATAATACTGAAACAGAAGTTTCTATTGTGCTTTTTCAAGTTTTCTCTATTGAGCTTTAAATGCATAAAAGGAGAGGGGGGGAGGATGGCCGAATAGTTAGGATGTACGCGCTGTATCGTAAGGCCTGTCATTGAGTCAACTGGTGTGGTTTCGAATCCCCGGTTGTATGTGACAAGGAGTAGGGTCGCATGTCCAACCTCGGGGTTTTTCTCTGGGTCCTCCGGTTTCCTCCCACTGCTAAAGACCCCTACGCGCAAGCGAATTATTGAAATAAAATTAAACTGTATGTTAGTCCCGAAATGACCTAGTTTGTGTTAAGTGGACGTTAAACCCCATCTCTCTCTCTCTCTCTCTCTCTCTCTCTCTCTCTCTCTCTCTCTCTCTCGCATAGGTCAATGGTTCTAATGTTGTGTTATAGATTTCTCAAACTGTTCTTGTCTCTCTGTCTGTTGAACAGATATTATGTATGATGGCTTTCTGTTAGAGATGAAAGATGCAAATGAAATGAAAACAATTTGAATTGATATTTACCAGAATTGACCTCATTTAACAAAATTGATTCTGGGTATAATTTACTCTGCTCAGAGAGAAATGTGTTTAAATAACTTAGATGTGAAGAGGCAGGAAAATGACACAGCCATTAGCAAGATAGACAACATGGTTGCATGTCAGAATACCAGACTGGGTGTCAAATCCTTGAATGACATTTCATCCATACACTGATAGATGGTTGGTTGTTGAGGCCTTAGATCGTAAGGTCTGCCATGAGTTATGGTTTCGATTTGTCGCTTATATGTGACAAGGGGAAGGCTTGCCTTTCCAACCTTGTGAGTTTGCTCCAAATCTTCTGGATTTCGTCCACTGCGAAAGTGAATTATTGAGAAAAATTTGAACCATATGTTAGTCCCAAAATGACCTAATTTGTGTTGAATGGATGTTAAACCCTATTTCTCTCTCTCGGTCTCCTTAAGGCCTGTTATTTATTCAAGTCATGAGTTTTTGATTTCAGGTTTGTACTTGTCAAGGATTACAATTGCCTGACTAACCGTATGGTTTACTCGGCTCTGTAAAACCTATATATGTGTGTTTTTATAAAAAATAAAAATTACCATATTTTAGTCCGAAAATGACTTTGCTCCGCATTCGTCCATTCTCCCATTTCTCTATTTATTTGTAATTTGGTTGTCAAGGTTTGTTTGTGACATTGGCTTATTATATTCTATGTTAAATCTGCATATTAAAGTTGTGTGTTATATTGTCTTCCTCCTATCTGTATATTACAGTTTGTTGTAAGCCAGATTTATTTACCAGTGATTATATTGATGTATGTAAATTATTGTGGACAACAGATTTAAAACATCAAACTATATTCTCTACAGTATCTTCTATAAGATGGCATTATATGTTATACAATAGTTCAAATAAACAGGTTGGTATTTATCTTTTACACACACCCAGGGGATCACGGTGGCTAAGTGGGTAAAACGCTGGCTCGCTAGCCTGGAGGTTGGGTATTCGATCCCTGCATTGGCCGAGAAAGTGCATCCAGATTTTCCGGTGTGGTTCTCCCTTGTCAGTGATGCAGGATGGAGGGCCTGATAAGGACAGCTGTCTAGTCGTTTGGATGGGACGAAAAACTGAGGTCCTGTGTACACATTGGCGGGCACGTAAAAGATCCCTTGACATTTGAAATTCGATATAAGAGTAGGCTGTAGTGCCGATCTCAGACACAGTCAATAGCCATGATATCCATATCACGTGATCTACACATCACAGGTCATGACATTGACGTCAATGGGTCATGAGGTCAACATTGTAAACAATAGGTTTATCTTAAGCATTGTGTCCGTTGCACCCATAAAGACTATATAATTCGTACAGTCCCAACATGTTCTCTCTTCGATTGATTTTTCACAAAAATAACATCTACAACTCATAGAATTGACGTTGTCTTCAATGACAGCGTCTGCGAGGGTTGTTCATAGAGGCCGCCATATTGCACTATTTTGTGCGTCGGTCAGGTCTATTTCAGATAAACACAATCAATTCTGTTGATGTTTTTAGCGTTGGGATTGACTAATAGTTAATGTGTTTCAGTTCTAAAACAAATATTTTAAACTTTAACGCAAGTTTAGAAAATAGCCAAATTCTGGCTGGGATTATTGAGCAAAATGGCCATTCACTGTATACGTGCGAAAAAAAAGCTAGCCACCAATTAATTTTTGTATGTTAGTTACCTATGGTCGCTGTCCGGGCAAAATTTCACTCATAGCACACTGTATGGCGTATGCCTGTCTTCATTAGCCCAGTTCGAAGCAGAACAGTAGGACGTTAAACCCCATTTCATTTTACACACATCCAACTTATATCTTCAACTATTGATGTTTTAAGGTGGTTATTCCCTGTATCAAACTTCTGTGTGGCTATTTCCCATATTAACCTCCATTAATCACATGCACAAAGAAAGCAGTGATTGATATTGTTTAAAGATACATTATGGGAGATTTGATAAAAGAGTTGACAGTTCTCACTATAATAGTTACAAACTAGATAATGTAAAGGCAATTTGCTGAAAATTTCAGTCAAATTGATCCACTCTGAACCAAAATTTTAGCGATTGAATTTTCAGCCTAGTCTCGATCATCAATACTAAAGTCGATACGATAAAAAACATAGTCTCGATTATCCATTTCATGATTAAATCATGAAACAGCAACCCAGAACCTAATCCAGTAAACATCGCAGGCTAGCAATGACATTGAGATTTGATTATGGTCTGGATAAGTTAATTAATGTCTAATTAATAATTTAGATAACATTTCAGGCCTAAAGAAAGACTCGCAATAGGCAGATTTAGCCCTTGCATAATGTATGTTTAAGAATTACTCACAAGCGATGATCTCTATAAGTTTGTGTCGATGCGTTAGTGAGATAACAACCTATTTCCATAGTTGTTATTCGAAATAAAATCACAGTGTTTACAAAAAAATAATATCTCGTAAATGCTATTTTTATGAATTACGATTACCTCTTAAATACTTTTGAAATGTTGATGATCTAACCCTAAAACCCTAACCCTAGATCATTGAAGCTACCTAACCTTGAACCTAAGTTACCTCTTCCATATTGTAATTATTTAAAAGACAAGTGCCTAAATATATACTATTCAAAAAAAGTAGGGGATATTTGATTTTTAAGTGTTATTAAAGTCACCTAATGAAACTGACGAAGAAACAAATGACAAAATGAAATGAAGTTCACATTCATCGATTTATTCCAAATGATCGTTAGACTAAGTAAGGCACAGACTGACCATTATAAGGGTAAAATGATACCCGGGGTCAAACAGCAAAGTTACCATAGCATCACAACCAAGTCAGTAACGGGTAAATCCTCCTCTGTTTGCCAAACAAGCATTGATCCGACGTGGCATACTCCTAATGAGACGTCTAAGGTCATTTTAGTCCAGATTGTCCCATTCCTGTTGTAACGCAGCAGCAAGTTCTTGGACATTGGCAGGACGTTGTTGACGTTGACGTAACCTCTGTCCAAGCATGTCCCAGACATGCCCGATGGGGGAGAGGTCGGGACTCAGTGCTGGCCAAGGTAATGTGGTGATGTTCTGTTGTTGGAGGTAACCTGTAACGATCCTGGCCCTGTGACATCTTGCGTTGTCATCCTGGAAGATGAAACGGCGGCCATGACGTCGTGCGAACGGCACAACATGGACTGCCAAGATGTTGTCCCGGTAGTACTGGCCTGTAACACGCCCTGCAACAACATGTAAAGCCGTTCTTCCAGCAACAGTGATGCCTCCCCACACCATAAGAGAACCACCCCCAAATCGATCATGTCTGATGACGTTAACGTCTTGGAAGCGCTCGTTTCGACGACGCCACACCCTCCTACGTCTGTCCAAAAAATCAACAGTGAACCTTGACTCATCTGAAAACATCACATTGCTCCAGCGTCGATTATCCCAGTGTTGACGATCCCTACACCAACGACGTCTTGCCTGAATGTGATGATCTCTCAAACAAGGGATCACGCGAGGACGTCGGGCGCGAAGGTGACCCCTATGCAGTCGATTCCGAATCGTCTGGCCACTCACTCTCACACCAGTGTCTGTTTGAAGACGAGCGCTGATCTGATTTGCTGTGATGACACGATTTCTCAAGGCCAAGGTACGGATAAATCGATCCTGGGCTTGAGTTGTCGCCCTTGGTCGACCTGAGCGTGGTCTGTCCTGTACAGATTGTGTATCACGGTATCTGGACCATAGCCTGCTTATGACAGACTGAGAAACATTCATCGTCCGCGCCACAACCGCCTGTGTTGTGCCGATCTGTAGCATGCCAAGGGCACGTAACCTTTCATTTTGGGTAAGCCGACGCATATCAAAATTTGTTTTCTGGTCACTAAAACAATTAAACTGATGTTTCCACCCTGGAATTCAATGCCACAATGACTGTAACATTCAAAGTCAGAGTCGTGCAAATCTTGGGTTGGACCCCCATGATGATCCCAAGCATCACCTGCATTCCATGCGGTAGCTATTGGTGCGTTTGGGCGTCACATGTAACTGGAAATGTTTCTTCTGTTAGGTTCTATAGTGACTTTTTTCGTAGTCATTTGCATATTTTAGTATTATGCCCCCAAAATCAAATATCCCCTACTTTTTTTTAATAGTATATAACCACCAATTAGAAAATTAAATTCAAACTATTGAGTGAATTTATTGTCGATTTTGTTGTTGGTCGAGGAACTTCCTTGGGGTTTTCTAGGATGGTTTTCTAGTTGTTTGGATAGGATATAAAACAAAGGTCTCTTTTAGTTGTAAATTGAAATAAGAGAGGCCCAGTGGGTGCAAACCGAGCTCCTGATTTGAACTATCAGTCGTTTGTCCATAAGGCTTCAACAAGAAAACTTAATCAGTTTACATTACCTGCTTAAAGATGCATGCTGGGATTTCAAAGTACAAGGAAGCGAATAGAAAATTAAATGTCACATATTTTTTGAAAATTAAATGTCACATATCAATTTTTGAAAATTAAATGTCACATTTCAATTTTTGAAAATTAAATGTCACATATCTATTTTTGAAAATAGAATGTTACATATCAATTTTTGAAAATTAAATGTCAAACTCCCTTTAAGAAGAATAATTCTAGTTGATGTACATTATAAGAATCCTAAAATCAGATTGATAAGTTACTTACAGGTTCTGAAGTTTGATGAATAATATCCAGTTAAAGAAAAATATCTATTGTCTTATGATTCTTGTTATTAATCTTTTCAGATTTCCAGGAAGAAATATATTTTATTTATCATTATGTTATTAGAAGACGAATTGATATCTCCACAAGTATATGAAAATGGTTGTTTAAAAGTGCTGAAAAGTTCATCTGTAAGTCTTTAATCCATTGAGGGGGGGGAGGGGGTGTATAGTGGTTTAACGCATGCACGTGAAATCATAAGGTCTGTCATTGAGTCAAGTGACGTGGTTTCGATAGTCTGTCCAGCCTCGTGGGTTTTCTCTGGGTCCTTCGGTTTACTCCCACTGCTAAAAGACCCTTATGTGCAAGCGAATTATTGAATAAAATTGAACCATGTTAGTCCTGAAATGACCTAGTTTGTGTTGAGTGCATGTTAAACCCCATTTCTCTCTCTTAGGATAATCCATTTGTTTTAAGTTAAATATTCATGTGCTCATGAGTACAAAAACTCGAACTTAAAGTCACTGACATATAAGGTGTTGTTGAAAGAGTAAGCATACCTGCCTCGTGCAAGACACTTGTCACATGTTTCTATAAACCCAAAAGTTCACTTTGAACCAGGAACCAAGCATGATATTATTGCTGCCATCTTGGAATCATGATGTCATATAAAATATCAAAGTCATCGATCCACAATTGTCCAAGGAACAAGCATGCCATATTTTTCGTACTTGAATCGGCAGAGGGCTGTAGACTTTTTTCCAAAAACGTCGCCCCTTTAAAGATACATTCCCGGGTACAAACTGGGTGATTTGATAATATATTTGGACTAAAAACATATTCAAACTAATTAATTTATCATAATTTTGCTTCAATTCCTTCTCAAAGTGTTGCAATTGTCGGGGAATACCCTGGCTATAAAAAATCGATCAAAAGAGGTCATGTTTGTGTCACATGACTTACCTCTTCTGGTACCTAGCAACGCAAGCGAAGTCGAAGGAGAATTCATTACATACATAAGACAATGTTGTCTTTAATCGCTGACTATTTATTACAAATATCGAAGCCTAATTAAATTTTCGAATTATCCACTGCCCGCGATTTTTATCTCAGAAAGTGTTGTACGTCTAATTCTTCATAAAGTTTATCAAAATGTACATCAAGCGCTCAATCTCCGCGTGCAACCTTCGACGTCACGCGTGCAGACACTCCTAATTGTCGGCCTGTCGATTTGGGAAACCCTTACATTTTTGTCCTTAAACTTCTACAAGTTTGTCTCCTCCACAGATTTTACACGGCAATATAATGATTGTTTTAATTTATATATTTCAGATATATCATGACTATATAGAGGAAAATCTCTGTGATATTGTGCATTATTTTAAATCAAGTTCTGAGAAGAAATTAAATGTTGACTTTACCGAGACATTAGAATGGATAAAATTAAATAACAGTGATAAACTTTGTGTGAATAATAAACTCTCGAATCTGATCATTGAAAGCTGATACAGCGACAGTGTAATTGTAAAATAGATCTAATATGTGGCCAGTAAATTTATATTATTAAATTCAGAACCAGTTGTTGTCTTTCTTCCATGGCAACTAAAAGATATATAAACTGATGATTATTTACAATGATGCATCGAAATTGATTCTCTATTATACCAAAATGAGACCCTGTTATGCTTTGGACCATGGCTTTCCCTTCAATATTTTACCAAGCAGTCAGTTATTGAAGTATTTGTTTACCTCAGATTCACAACTGGGGCAATGAAGACGGGTATTTCCTTTACATTATGCTGGCTATAAGGGAAATTTTGCCCGAACAACAGCCTGGAGATAAGGCACATGTCACAGACAAATTATCGAACATTTATATTATAATATGTAGGTTGTGTGATGATTTGCATCTGACAAAATCTGTGACAGGTGCCTTATATCCAGTCTTGCCTAACAATGAGGCTGACCTTAAAAATATCTTTGTTTCACCAAACCCGACCCACAATCGAGGAGAAGGGTCGGTAGGTCAATTTTTTTTTCAGATTTTTTTTTTAAAGTTAGAGAAATCAATACAGAAAACTTATTAGCTGTATACTACAGATTCATTAATTTTGTTTAATGAATTTGGGGTCTGACGTAAAAAGTAACGAACTGAAAGTTTTTTTTATTAAACTTAAGAGCTAATTTGACAGCTTAATAATTTTCCGGGTGGAAACATTCGTCTTCTTTATTCAATTGGCAAAAAAATCAATGAGTGAATGACATTGGGAATTTTTCGTGATGCCCGACTCGCACACGATTTGCCACGAACTTGAAGTGTGAAACTCCTTCAACACGTTTTTAACGATACTGCGGGTTGTGTCTTCATTTTTCTCGAAAACAGATATTGAAAATATCGTCGTCATGTTTAAAACTACGCACCACAGACATAGAAGCAGAATCATTTCGTGGGA
Organism: Patella vulgata; assembly: GCF_932274485.2. Taxonomy (NCBI): domain Eukaryota; kingdom Metazoa; phylum Mollusca; class Gastropoda; family Patellidae; genus Patella; species Patella vulgata. Next base: position 13,770,072 of record NC_065883.2, read on the forward strand.
ATGGACGTGTATTCGTCTGCAACCATTTTGTTGAGAAGCGACACCTATGACGCTTTCGTCTTGATCAACCAGTTTCAATAATGAATCAAACCATAGCCATAGTAAAGGGAAATAACTCTCGTGATATATTTCAGGTTGACACACAAAATAAAATAAAAAGATCGTGGAAAAGTGCAATAAAATAATTTAAGTCGGGGGTGGTTTTAGTTAGTCGGTCGCGTTAGGCGAAACAAAGATATTTTTAAGGTCAGCCTGATGCTATAGTGTACTCTTATTTCAACTTCTCACAATCAGGGGATCTTCAACATGGTGCCAATGTACACAAGACCTCTGTATTTTGCCCCATCTGAATGAATAGATACTTTCCATACCAGGCCCTGTGTCCTGCACTCAAGACTTGGGCGTGGGGGGGGGGGGGATAGGCTGGAATATCCAGAGTAACTTTAACGGCCAACACCTGGATTGAATTGGGACCTTCTGGTTAGTTAGTCGGCATCCAGTTTCAGCGTGGTATCCAGTTTCATAACAATATCCTATAGTGCATCGAGTCTCAAGTCAATCAAATGCTGAGTTTTGCCATGACTACAATAAAAGGTACCTGAGTAATACCAAGGGTGGCTTAAGACTAGGGGCAATGCCACGGTGAAATTTTTATTAAATTTTATTTTATTAGATAAATTACAACCAATTAAATGTCTACAAGTGTTACATCATTGTTAAACAAATGATCAGAACTTTTAGTGGCTGTTTGACTATCAATTTGTCTGGATAAATTTAGTTTAGATGAGATGTCATCATTTTTCTTGATGCTGTATTTTTTCATGGAATAGCCTTTTATGAGAAGCATTTTAACAGCAAACTCTTCCGAGGAGCTGGAATTCACAACCTGAAATAATTCACTGATATTGACATCTGGAAATAATAATTGTAAACGGGAGATAGCAATCACTGGACTAATCGTCTCTTTGTTTAATTCGACCTCCAAAATTTTGTCATTAAATTGTTGAGATAGGATTTGAATCTGTTCCTTGAAATATTGAACATGGGTATCTGCGCCTTGGCATATTGATAATAGTTTGCCATAACGACAAGCCTCCGTATCGATGTCAATATGTCGTATCTTCTGATAAGTTGCTCGATATATTCCCCCAGTTAATATTAATAAAAAAAACACCATTAGTATATAATACCAAAAATTCTCAAACCAGTACCAAATATCCTTTATGTTCTGATCACTGAATATTAGTTTCATTCTAGAATGAATGCTGTCTTCTTCATCAGATACACAGACGTTATTGTCACAAAACCCGTTAAAATTATTACACGGTTCACCTCTTTTTTTGGTAAGTATATCGCCATTCACTTGAGTTAAACCATATTGAGAAGCAGGAAGACATTCGCAATTGGTGATATTATCATTTTTACAACAAACCTGACAAAGATGTTCATCATTGTTGATGCACTGGCATTCAATTAAACCTTTCTTTTTACAAATACTTGATGAACACTGTCCTTTGAGACAGGTTTTACGTCCTCCATTACATAACAAACCATCTGGCATAAACTCGGGAGAAGGACAGTTTGAGAATGTGCCATTGCAATACGAAGCCATGGAACATTCTGTTGGGAGTTTACACACTTGATGTTTAGCTTGCTGAATTAATTGACAGGATTTGTCACAGCAAGGCGATGATACTGGTGAGCAAACTTTACCTTCTGATCGTCGGATTGTACAAGCCTTGTCTGTACTACCAATAGGAGGGTCGACTGGAGTGCAACAATCATCGTTGTAAGAACATGTTCCTGCTGTTCCACAATCACACTCTTCATTTCCTTCCATCACACTATTTCCACAGATTGGTCCAGAATACGTCTTTAGACAGTAACCTTTTCTTACAACAACTGGGTATATACTGTTAACACTACATAATGAAAATTTTCTATGATTGGGTTTTTCACCAGAGTTAGTGTAGGGATCCATGATATAACTTCCATACAGACCACCAGGAGAGCAAGTTGGATTACTAGATGGATCATGGGAACTGCCAAAACTATGACCCAGTTCATGTGTTAGAGTAAGAGCAGATTTTTGAGATGGAATCACTGATCCATAATTTAAATATGTAACCAAAGCAGTGTTATAACTTCTATATTTATTTTGTGATATCTTGACTTTTCCTTGACATATCCCACCAACAGGACCATATCTACTTGAGCTTGCCACCCATGCCAGTCCAACAACTCCCTTGCTAAACTCCCTACATGTGAACCCAATACCCAAACAGTATTGACTCAGGTCGTATTCTGTCATTAGATCCAAGTATTCGTATACATTGATCGAGTCAGAAAATTTATTCCCGGGGTCACTTTCACTTGAATAGATTGTGATATTGCCGACAACAAAACCAATGTTATCCCCTTGACCATTCCCACTAAAATCTGTTCCACGAAATATGACATCAGCTTCCATCACACTGGCAACCATTTCACTGACCGTGACAGCGATATTTTCTCCTCCAATATGTTTATAAAAAGTGTGATCGGCCATTAAGTGTAAAACGCAAGTTATTGAGTTGACGCTACGCTTTTTGCGCCTTTCTTGGCTCTTGTGAATAAACTGCCTATTCAAGATGGTAGCCTTATTTTGCATGTGAACGTGTATAGGGTTTTGAGATCCACAATCATTTGACTGTGATTGTAACATTTTAATCTTTTCTTCAACATCTTCATCTTGAATTACTAGGCAGATATATTTTAATTGTGTTGATCTCTGTTTTCTTAAGTTTTTATCATGAATACAATTGAAGAAAGAAATTTGTCGGCCATGATAAAATGTTCCATTGAAGTAGCGATCATGAAGCCGTCCTAAAAAAGATGTTTTATTTTCACTTGGTTTACCATTTCCAAAATAAAACTTTGGCATGTCATCCAATTGATTCTCTTTTAGTGTATTGTCATTTATTTGAATGTTCATTGTTGGGTGAAATAAGAAATATTCCCGTAATTGGATTTCTTGCATCTGGTGATGAATCCTAAATTTCACAAGTTGTGTAAAAAGAAAATCATTTTTAAACACCCAAATTTCTTCAAAAGTTATGGCTATCAATTTTCCTTTATTTTCCCACCCTCTATCTTTATCATGGGTTTCAACATTTTGGAAGAGTTCATGAAAAGTGAGAATTGTAAAAATATGTTTTAAAACTGTGTTCATTTTAGATAATATTTTAAAAGAGCAGCAGATTGCTATCTAACATGTTCATATTTCGCGGTTTTTAATATTTTGACATATACCGGAAGTAAGAAACATTAAAGACAGGTAACTCTTACCAAAGTTCTTTTATAATAAAGATTGAATTGGTGTGCGAACGTTCGTCGCACTAAAACAATATTTGTCTTTTTAATGCCGTTCTATTAATATTTACACCTATTTATTGTTCCTATTTCCGTTAGAATATAGTCTTCGAAAGAAAACTACAATATAACATTTCCTGCTTGCGAATTCATAGTAGTTAGAGACTTAGTTTGAAGTGGTCCAAAACGTCCCTGAAAGTGAAATATTCCGGGACCGAAGCAAATTCATCATCATCGACTTTAGTCTCAGAACGGAACGCCAATCGCCAGAAGACCGAGACGGGAGCTGAATCAGAAGTATCAGTTACTTTCAACAAAGTTATCATGGGTTGCTTTTACATCTATGGATCGGGGCGAGGATTTGTAGATAATGTCAAAAGTAAAGAAGAATTGTTGGAGTTACTGTTTGACTTAGAAGTAAGTAGATAATATGTAACAGGCATTGCCTGAGTAGAGCGAAGCTGATTATTGTCAAATACAAAACCTTAATAATTAATTTTCTCAAGTGATACAAAAAATGTTAAATAATTTAGTTTTTCAAAATTGATTTTTATTTAGATCTAAATTTTATACATTAATTTTGTTTTTAAAAAGAAAGAACAAAAAAGTGTGAGAATTATTTTCATTGACGTAAAAAATATGTGACGTCATTGATTAGACGCATGATAGAAATAGTTCTATGAGGCGCGTAATCTCGGTTGGACAAGATTTGGTAAGTTGACATGCGCATTGCCTGTTTTCTCCAGTGTATCCGGTTCCGGTCTGAATTTTTTCTTAATCAACAGTCTGTGGGTGACATTTTCAATTACGCTCGTGTGTTATCGGAAAAGAGCTTTGGCGCTTTAGAGCATCGCTCTATAATAAACCTTACCTCTCAACCCTCTGTGTTTCGAGATAAGAGATGATGCTATTAACATCAACGTTGCACATGCGGGAGTGATTCACACCCGGCATTTGTAAACAAAATTGACAATATTTTTAATCAAAACAACGACTGATTATTGTTATTGTCCCCCGCCTTTCGAAGAAAGCAGGGGACTATTAAAATGGGTTCGTCCGTCTGTCCGTCTGTCTGTCCGTCTGTCTGTCCGTCCGTCTGTCTGTCCGTCACACTTTTTGGGACACAATAACTCTCTTCCTAATTGAGCTAGAATGTTCAAACTTGGTGTATGTGTTTATTAGGTCAATGCCTTGATGGAGTTCGAAGATGAGCATTTTCCGCTTAGGGTAAGCAGAGATAAGCAATTTGATTGGTTGATGCTTTGGGACACGATAACTCTCTTCCTAATTGGGCTAGAATGTTCAAACTTGGTGTATGTGTTGATTAGGTCAATGCCTTGATGGAGTTCGAAGATGAGCATTTTCCGCTTAGGGTAAGCAGAGATAAGCAATTTGATTGGTTGATGCTTTGGGACACGATAACTTTTAATTGAGCTAGAATGTTCAAACTTGGTGTATGTGTTTATTAGGTCAATGCCTTGATGGAGTTCGAAGATGAGCATTTTCCGCTTAGGGTAAGCAGAGATAAGCAATTTGATTGGTTGATACTTTGGGGCACGATAACTCTCTTCCTAATTGAGCTAGAATGTTCAAACTTGGTGTATGTGTTGATTAGGTCAATGCCTTGATGGAGTTCGAAGATGAGCATTTTCCGCTTAGGGTAAGCAGAGATAAGCAATTTGATTGGTTGATGCTTTGGGACACGATAACTTTAGTTCTAATTAAGTGAGATTGATGAAACTTGGTGTATAGATTTATTATATGAATACCTTAACTAAGTTCGATAATGAACATTTTTTGCTGAGGGTAAGCAGAGTGATAAGCAATTTGATTGGTAGAAACTTTGGAACACAATAACTCTCCTTCTAATTGAGGTAGAATGTTCAAACTTGGCATAGGTGTCTATTAGGTGAATGTTTAAACTTGATGTATATGTAGATGTTCATTAGGTGAATGTCTTGACTGAGTTCAATAATTAACATTTCGAGCTGAAGCTAAGCAGAGCTAATCGATTTCATTTGTCGATGGTTTGGGACAAGATAATCTTGATTCTATCTGATAGAGAGTGATGAAACTTAGTGAAAAAAATAAATGTGCGATTAATTAATATGTGTCATCTATTTATTTTGCAATTTCGGCGGGGGACATCAGCCTCACTGTTGGCTTGTTTATAATATTTCTGCCACACCCAACTACAATTAACTTATTTAGCATATAATCTTACCTGAAACGGGTACAAATCGTCGTATTTAAAATCGAGGCGTTAAGCCGCTACTAAGACCGCCATCTTTTAAACAGGATACGTTTGCCGCTGCCATCATGAAGGCGGGACTAAATATAAGGCTTTTATAACGGCCAATCAAAAAAGCAACACGTTTCATTAGGAGTCGTAGACATTTTGGCATTGTAGAATAACAAAGCAAAATATAGACTCCGCCAATTTTCCAAATATGGTAAAAGGGGTGTGTAGTGTTGGGGCATGTCTAAAGCACGGTAACTATGAATGGATTTCGATGGCGGTGAATGTCCGACAAAAACAACACTTCATTAATTTAAATGCGAATATTTGGAAAAAGGCGATAGTTGTGTTACTATATTGGCCCCTGTAAGTTTAATTAGTCATAATAGTATAAAATTATTTTATTTATAAGATGTTACATGTATTAATAAAAAAATTGAGTTTGCCACGTTAAACTGAAGGTTGCCAATCGTAGCTAAAGAAACACATCAGTATATATCTCAACGTTTTTAGCTACGTTCTCGTAGCTAAGAAGTAAGTAGGTTGTACAGTTGTAGGATTGTTACTTAATGTAATATGGCAATTTCAACAATTTTGGATATGCAGTTACCACTTATCAGGATTCTGGGAAGGTAGCCATTATTGTTTAAAGAGTGGAAAGCCCAAGTTAAAACATTTCATAGGCAGGGATAATTGAAATGTGGCTAGCAAATATGTCAAATGATGGCGAGTCACATACACCAGTGAAAAGTACAGCCTGACTTTTGTAACTGATAGTGTGAATGATTTTCACGACGAATTAATATTCTTGTAGCTAGAACTGTTTGGGCTTTAATTAGGAAAGCAACTGAAATACTGGCCCACAACATGGATTAAAAAACACAATTTTAACTGTGTTCTTTAGTATGTGAGGTCAGAGAATTGTAATGTAAGCTTATATTGTGTAATTATAAATCTGTTGATTGATTTAATGAAAATATAATAGATCGAGAGACTTTGTTGGTTTAATGTTAGTTATATTATTCATTTTAGAATTTTCACATCTGTTTTGCAGAAATTTAACAGTTATGAAATATAAGGATAAAAAAATTAATCCCCACCCGCCCAATTTTTTAATCAATAGACATAGAATTAATTGTTTATTTTGATTTTTTTTATGTTTGCAGGTAGTAGAGACTAGAGATGTTTATGTTACCGGAAATGGAAAGATTTTGTCTGATGGAGAAGGCCTGGTACAGAATTACATATATCATATTGTACCACGTCTTGTGGGTGGGAAAGGAGGTATGGTACTTGAAACAAGAATTTTACAAAATTAAGCAACATGCCAGAAATGATTAGATGTCTTATAACCCGAAATGTTATGATGAATAAACATCTGTCTATTTAACTGAAAATCTGTTATGTACTACTACTGTTGAGCAGGGATTTTTAAATTATTCAATTTTGTCTACTATCTCCACATGCACCACTGTTTTATCCAGCAGCTACACAGATCTACCGGCCTGTCCAGCTTCTGCTACTTTTTAAAGGCAGTGTTGCCGTTCCTCCTCCCCGCTTCTCTTATTTTTATGTTAATAAGTCATTTTTTCATTTCAGGTTTTGGATCTATGTTAAGAGCTATAGGAGCTCAGATTGAAAAGACAACAAGTCGGGAAGCTTGTCGAGATCTGAGTGGCAGAAGAATGAGAGATGTCAATAATGAAAAAAAGTAAATGAAATTGTACAATTTGTATGGATAATAAAGTTACAAGAAAAATTTTATTACTGCTTTTAGTCATGGTCATTAAAAAATGCAGTTCTCAACCACATAAATGCCCCTGTTCACAGTAACCAAGACATCACAGTTATGATTCAACATTTTTGCAACAGTTGTAATGTAATTCAGATTTGAAAAAGAATAGAAATTGTAACTTATGGTCTATTTCTGTCAAGTTGTGAAGAATAGGTGTTTATGAGAGGCCATGCCCCTGAATAATCCTTTTTTGATTAGTGTTGGCATTCTCAGCTTCACTCTGGTGTTATTTAATCATATTATATATTTTGCAGATTGAAAGATTGGCTGTCAAAACAGTCTGATAGAGAAAGAGAAAAAGAAGAAAAGAGGAAAGAACGAATGGAAAGAAGACGCTATAGACCACAACATAAATTTGATGATCCCACATATGTAGAGCAGAAAAATAAAGTTGTTGAAGATTTAGAAGATGCTTTACAGAGAGGTATGAATACTAACCTCATTAACTATAACATATGAATTTATGATCTTGTTTTATTTGGCTACTTGAAAACTTTAAATGGAATACATATCAAATATTTTTAGCATTTGAAACTATGGAAATTAAAAAAAATGTCCTAAAATTCAGCAATTCAAATATTGTTTCCTCAAACCCAAAGGGTGTGGGCGTTCAGTGCCCTGCAGATGTTAATTCAATTAAAGGGACAATAACACTCTTGCTGGCTTGAAAGCTCCAGAAAATAAATAATATCTCTATCTAAGTACTATATGTTTAAGTGTCCTATCTGTTGTGTAAATTAACCATTACCTCCTATTTTACTTGTCCAGAGGTTTCGAAAATATTTTTAAATCAAAGTTTCATTTGAAAAGGTTTATGTTAGACGTTTCAAACCATTATGTTGAATTTTTCAAAATTTCTAAATAAGGTGTGTTAAGATGAAATTTGTATCATCAATTAATTGAAATATTCTAAAGTAGCACAATTTGTTGACCAGAATAAAGATTGGGACATATTATTCAGTTACAACAAGAGTGGTATTGAGCCTTTAAATAACTTTAGTTTGACTCAACTAATTGCTTTCAGATAAGTATAATGGGTAGGATTGGGGAAAACATACATCTCTTTGACACATTTTAAAACATTTTTAGTCATTAGCCAGAAGTAAAACCACTGGCACATTTATTTGTTGAATAATTTTGATATTAATATTCTTTTGGATGAATAATTAATATTACACGTAGTCCTTTTCCCAGTTTCATCAAATTTATTTGATTCTACTTTTGTTTTGTATTTTTAAACCAATAGGATTAAAGAAAGCTAAGACCACATCAGCTACAGTGACATCAGAAACAGCTGGTTGTTCAGGTGTAACTACAAAAAGGAAAGCTACAGATAATGGTTCATCACATAAAGCGAAGAAAACTAAGGAATGGTAAGTTAATTGAGAAGTAGTTTAGTGAAAAGACTTGACAATTCTATGACAAACAACATTTATCTAAGTCCTGTGGAACTATCTGTAGCTCTGTGATGTGTGTTTCGTTAGCAGTTCTTTTACTCCTGGCATGTTTTTGTCTGGATCAAAGATTTTGTGAACCAATAGAGATAGACAGGACACAATTCTAAGCAATTCTATTACTGTTTATTACTGAATGAGGTTTCTCTAGTGTTCATCATTGCTTGATAAAGACTAGAGAATCATAGTGAACAAAATCACCTGTAATAAGGGACATAGCAAAAAATTATTCTGGTTTTCAGACAATCCTTAACAAAAATCTGATACAGGAGGGAGTTTTTTTTAATTTGTCAAAGAATCACTACTTGGTTAAATGACTTTCATCATATTGTTGTTTATAGGAATGTATGATTATCAAGTCTAATTTATGATTGTCATTAATATTTATCAAGGTTTGTGTTCTTCATAATTGAACCTATGAATTCATTAAATATTTTAGTGTGGTAATTAATGAGCCTGTGTTTATTTTTTGAAATAAAAAAAAAGTCATGTGGAAGGTCGTTTTAAAGTGACACACAGGATTATCTGAGAACCAGAATATTTTTTTTTTTATTTGGCCAAATGGTAGAAATGTTTTTCGTAGAATTGTGTCCATTATATTTCCAGTGTAATTGAAATAATGAACCATGAGAGGGTTTCACAAGACCTTTTCAGAGTGAGGGATTGGGTGGCCAAATGGTTAGCATGCGTGCACTGTATCATAAGGTCTGTCACTGAGTCAACTGGTGGGATTTCGATTCCCCAGTTGTACATGACAAGAGTAGGGTCCGCCTGTCCAACCTTGCGTGTTTTCTCACGGTCCTCCAGTTTCCTCCTACTGCTAAAGACCCCGATGCGCAAACAAATTATTGAAATAAAATTGAAAGGACCTAGTTTGTGTCAAGTGGACGTTAACTAACATTTCTCTCTCTGTTTCAGAGTACTTTTGTTCTTATATCATCACACAACAAAATAGAATGTACCAAGAGGTTGTCTATTTTCCGTTTTCTCATATTCAATTAGGAAAGGTACTTGGTGGTTGTGTTTTTTAAGTTCACACAATGGCGGAGAGTTACCTGTTACTTTATTTTGATAACCATTTTTGATAGACTTTAATTTCTTTATTTGCTATATTCACATCTGTTTCAGGCTTGGTATAGATCCCAGTCTTGATTTGAGTGACCTGGATACAAGTGATGAAGAGAATGGGAATACACAATCGTCCAGTGATTCAAATATTTCTCCCGACGAAACTACGCAAGAAAAAGCTCCAGAAGAATCTACTCCAGTACAAAATCCTGAAGTTGATTCCAATGATAAAACTATGAGTGATAAAAAACCAGACTTGGTGACAAGTTGCAAGACCAGTCCAGACAAAAAACATTCTCTTTTAGCTGCATTACCTCCCCCTAATAGTGAAGTAACCACTGAAGAAAAAGAGGTAAGTTTTGAATTTTAAAATTGGTATTTTTTATTGACTAATACTGTAATTTTCTACAGCTTATTGTAGTTTTTTAAAGAGTTAATAGTGTTGGATTCACATTTAAATACATGTAGTTCATTATTTTGACATTACTTGTATTATCTTCATGGCATATGATATTTATTGTTGGTAACATTACTTCTTATGGTCCCAACACAGCCTAATATCATCTGGTAACTGGATGATCACATTGATGTTATTTGACATCAAATGACTATTGACGAAGTTAGCCAATCAAAGTTTCAGTTAAAGTAGTTAGTATCATCCAAAATCTTCGACATCGAAAACACGAATTATTTCTCAATTTAAATCAACATTGGTGTTGTTATCGTATTTTGAAAAGATGGGCTTCTGATATCCAATATTTAACACAAAATAAACATTTTACCATTGGTACACGAATCGTGTACCATGATGTGTTTCAGCGCAATTTGTAATAACGGACTCGAAGAACGAGGCTAGACATATTCCACAAGTCATGTCAAATGGTGAAGCCATATTCTTATCTGGAGAGCATGCGCAACAAATACTATCGGCGTAGACTGGAATAACCAGACGCTAGAGATAGCCATTGGATTGACACTTCTGGCGTATTTTGCCGAACATAACTGATTTGAACTTAAAGTAAAAACGGAAACTATTGAATATAAATCAGTTTATATACATGTATATTACATTATTATATGCATTGCGACCCATTTGTGTCAATTTTGAGGTCCCAAATATTAGCGATTTAGCCCCTTTAAATCACACCACCCAGTGTTAATGAGGTGATTTAGGTCATGTTATAATAATGTTAAAAACCATGGTTAAATCAGAGAGGTACTTATCACCATTTTCTATGGTTGTGATTAACACATTAATTACAACGAAAAGTATAGATTTTTTAAAGGGACAATAACACTCTTGCTGGCTTGACAGCTCCATATAATAAATAATAGCCTTATTCTAAGTATTAGATGTTTAATTGTCCTACCTGTTGTGTAAATTATCCATTAAATCCTATTTTACTTGTTCAAAGGGTTCGAAAATATTTTAAAATCCAAGTCACAGTTGAAAAAGTTTACGTTAGGCTTTTCAAATCATTGAGCCTTTAAGGATACTAACTATTAGTGTTAACTAAGCATGGCTTTAAGTTTTCATAAATAAGGTAGCATGATCATGACTTGCCAATAGATGTGCTGAATTAATTCTTTTAAGTTTCAGCCACAGAATATTTCTTTTAACCCAATCTAGTTAAATCCTACTAGCACGAGTCAACACCCCTTCTCTTCAGTTGTTATCATACATTTCACATTGGCAAGCACATAAAAGAACCCTTCAAAGATAGAATTTAAAGAAAGTAGACAGAAATGATGCCTGTACAGTCAAAATTTTCCTTCCAAACAAAATTGTCTCAAAAGGGCCGAAGTATTGTATCCTTTCTTTTGTTCTGTATTGATTAAATGAATTATCATTTTTCAGCCTTTAAAGCCTATTAATTTGGAAGAATTTAACTCAGTTGAAGATTTGGAAAAAGCTGGACTTGATAGTTTGAAAGCTGCTTTAATGGAACGTGGATTAAAATGTGGTGGAACTCTGACACAAAGAGCCGAAAGACTTTTCTCGGTCAAGGGCTTAAATGCAGATCAGATTGACTCATCTTTAAAGGCTAAACCTTCCAAAAAGAAGTGAGCTGGAAATAATTGTGAATTACTGTGTACATACATGAATATATGTAAATATTTGACGGTCATCTTATTTTAAATAAAATTTATTTTGATGGAGGAAGAATTGTTACAGTTTTAAAGATATATTTCTTCAACAGTCGCAATCCTAAATACATATCCATTGACTGAAAAATATACTGAATGAAAAACATTACAAGATATTTTAAAAATTGTATCATGGTATCCATTGTGATACAAGTAGATGGGAATGCTTGTTCATTAGTAGGTGCCACGGTGGCTCAATGCACAAGTTGCTTCATCACTAACCTGTAGGCCCCGTGTTCGATCCCGATGTTGACAAAGAAAGCTCCTCAGATGTGGTTTCCCCCCCCCCCCCATGTCAGTTGTGCAGGATGGTGGGTCTGGCAAGGGATCTAGTGGTTTGGATGGGACAAAAAATTAGGTCCTGTGTATACACTGACATTTGATTTGCAAGTAGGCTGTAGTGCCACAGAAAATATCCTTCCCAGCAAACTGCATCTTTTATTAGCCCAGATGAAATGAAAGGACTATTAAAATGAGTTTGTCTCTCTGTAAGTCACATCTTTTGGGACACCTGCTCAGGTTAAACAGAGTGATAAGCAATTTGATTGCTAAATGCTTATGAAAAGATAAATGTGCATAAAATTAATGAGTGTCATCTACTTACGGAATTGAGTTTGGGGATATCAGCTATTGGCTTGTTTATAATTAAACTGTCACATTGTGGTTAAGCGGTGGACACACTAGCCGAATGATTCGGCCGAATCAATCGGCGTCGAAATTCGCCTAGTGTGTCCACTGTCATTCGGCCGAATGATTTGCCCGAATCAAACAGGTTTGATATATTCGGCCGAATTATATTCGCCTGGTGTGTCCGCTTCGCCGAAGCATTCGGCCGAATATAGAATTCATTAGCCAATCACCACTCATACCGAGAAGTCAAGTGATAGATTGAAGACATAGACGCCGCCATGTTTAATCATGTGACGTGAAAGGTGATGCAATCGACAGGTTGAATCGGGCAAAGCATTCGGCTAGTGTGTCCACCCATTCGGCCGAATAAAAATCGGCGCCGATTGGTTCGGCTAATGTGTCCACTGCTTTAGCAGCGGCCACCATGAAGATGCAGATTTAGGCTTAGATCTAAAAATTATGGCCAACTGCAGATTATCAAAGGTCACGAAATGTAAACCGGGCTTGAAAAAATCCGCAGTTAACCTTATTTTTTGGACTACACTGATTTAGTATTCTTAACCTCCACTTGATACAAAGAAGTCATTTTGGGACAAACATGTGGTGCAATTTTATTTCAATAATTCGCTTGTATGTAGGGGGTCTTTAGATGTGGGAGGACATAAAACCCACAAGGTTGAGCACACAACCCCCTACTCCTCTTCACATGGACTCAATAACAACCATATGATCTAAAATGCATAAGTTAGACCACTCTTATCAACCGATATCGCCTGATAGTTTGCCTCAAAAACAAGCAATTGCAGACATGTTCTCATCTTTTGGAAGATTATACCAACTTACCCAGTTCTTGTGTTCAATATCTGAATACCATAACTATTATAAAAGAGTTTAATTACCAGTATTTTCTATAAATAATTAGTAAAAGGCTGAAACAATATTTCTAAAAATGTACAAAAACCTGTATTTTTTAAAAGACATGATACTATTTAAATGGTTAAAAATTATGATTGACCCCGATTCATATCTAAAACAATGGTTAACAAACAAGAATAATAATGCCATAAATGAATGTACAACAATTTTTATAATTTCACAGGGCCATAAATAAAATGTCTGTTTCCTGTATTCAACAGACACCATCGAATATCTCTCCTTACAGTCTTTGAACTTTTCAATGCCAGTTTCAAAGATTTAGGGTTTTGTATATATACAAGTCACTTTGTAATTAAAAATAAATAATGAATATTAAACTGTGCAGATTATCCAAAATCAACCAAAACATTTAAATCTTAAAAATAGACTTGACTGGTGAGCTCATAAACCCAAATATCCATGCACCTAAAACAGGTTGTCACTAAGGAAACAAACATTTTTTTAATGGATGACATAAATTACTGGTGACTATCATTTATTGATCAGTAATTGGATTAAAAGGTAAGTTAAAACTATAGAGATCATTGAAAAACGATCCATCATTATCCCCACCACCAAATACCAGTATTTCATCCTCTTGTTGATTTTCATGTGAATATGGTAAACATAGTGCTACATGACCTGCTCTGGCAGACGGAGATGATTCTAATTTTATACAGGTCCATGTTAATGTATCTGAAATAAAGAGATTCAATATTAAAATAAAGAGCAGGGGGGTTCCCCAAGATATTACATTCAACTAAGACCAATGTTGTCCATTATAAAAATTTTCATGAGCAAATAACTAACGGCCCCCAAGGTATTACATTAAAGACTAATATTGTCCATTATTAAAATTCTCATGGGCAAATAACTAACGTTCCCCAAGATATTACATTCAAGACTAATATTGTCTTATTAAAATTTTGATGAGCAAATAACTACTTACCCAAATTAAAAATACTGGAATCATCTAAGGCATCATTACCATCATATCCACCATGTATTAATATACGATTTCCACAACTTAAAGCACAAGAACTATGCCAGCTAAAATATAAAATTATATCATATATTTATTTTATTTTAGCATTATCCAGAATTTAATATTAAGTTTTAAGTGTATTTACATATGAAAGTATAATATTATATTGTGCTGTTTTTTAGATGTAATTCTATGAAAATCTAATATCAAGGCATGTAAAACTGACCAGCCGATAAGTTCTGCTGCCAGCCTGTTAAGACTGGAAATATGACTGAAATGCAAATGTACATGGAAACCTTTTAACCACTTTACATTCCAGCTCCTGAGACATCCTTTTGAAACCATATAAGACAGTTCTGCTGAACAGAAGTCTATCCAAATTCAGTCATGTTTATATTTATTAAAGCTGTTGAGGAATTCATTTAAAACTTTGAAACAATCAATAGTGAAAATATTTATAATGGGCTCAGGCCACTCTTCACTGTCATGTTATCTAACTTTTTATTCAATAAAAAGTTGCCAGTACAAATACTAAAGTCCATATTTACCAATTATTCTTTTAAGCTTACCTGCGAGGCTTTGGTGATTTACCTTTGACATCTGGTTTTGACCAATCACAAGTAGCTAAAATAGAAAAATATATTTAATGTATATATGTTCATATATAATAGCAAGTTACTATATAAGGAAATGTTAAGTTATGAAGGTTTATTTTGTTCAGATGTGAGAAACTTTAACCAAACTAGCACTGAACCAAACAAATTTTTACCGAAGTTTATTTTAATCAAAAATTGAATTGTCAATAGGGATTTCTCAGAACATTTTGTTTTAATGGTATGGATTGAATGTAACAGAAATGATATATAAACTATTAAATATTTAAATTACTTACTCATATCAAGAATATGTAAATCATTAAATACAATTGGATAATCCCAGCCACCAAATACGACCAACTGATCTTTTAATAATGTAGCTGAATGGCTAAAACACAACATAAATAAATTATATACATCTACATATAACTGAATTAGTTGTATATACTCCTGATCAATTTATAATATACAGTGCACTCTGTCACATCCGACCTCTGATCACTCCAGCACTCTGTTACATCCGACACCATTTTCATGTCCCGATTTATTTCCTTATTACTTCAACCCAAAAATCTCTGGGTAATTCAACCTCTGTACGTTCCGGATTACGACATCAATCAGCCGTCCCGTGATACGATTTCCATTGAATCGACACTGTATAATCCGGCCTTCAATCGGTGGGTGTGAAGCAAACACTTACCGATCAATTATCCGTGAGATTAAAACTGGATGGGTGTGAAGCCACAAAAGATTAACAAGCAATCACCAATCAATTATCTGTGAGATTAAAACTCGCTACCGTGGGTCTTTGGTGACTACTTTGATAATTTTAATCTTTTGTACGACAGTTGTGACAAATACTCAAGAATATCCTCGAATTTTCCCCCGAATTCACAGTCGTAAAAATATTCCTAGCACCTGTTGGAAACATTCGTTGCGCATGCCGATTGAACCTGAATAACCTATAAGTTTGGTCACCCTACGGATCTCTTCGAACCGTGTGACGACAACCTGGGATGCTCGAGTCACAGTCCAGAACGTCCCGAATTGCAATCGAGTGACACGGAATTCAGTCCTGTCACAGTTCTGTCAGTCCTGACGGAGGTGGTGTGAGTAGAATTGTGACGTAAGTAAACACGACGAACAGGTTTCGGCTGCATGCTTGGATGAGATATTTATATATCCAGTCGACGCATGCGTTGTAGCCCGAAGTACCCATGTTCACTCGATTGTCACTATTTTTGAGATTGAGAGAATTCAATGCCGGAACGTTCAATCGAGTACACCCATTATCAATGAACACGTCATTGCAAAGACAAGAGTGCGATCAACTGAAGACGGCGAATAAGATAAATTAACGACAGACTTGACCTATTCAAAATGCCTATGCATGTTAAATGAAATAAAAATTAATGTAAACAAGCCAACAGTGAGGCTGATGTCCCCCGCCGAAATTGCAAAATAAATAGATGACACATATTAATTAATCGCACATTTATTTTTTTCACTAAGTTTCATCACTCTCTATCAGATAGAATCAAGATTATCTTGTCCCAAACCATCGACAAATGAAATCGATTAGCTCTGCTTAGCTTCAGCTCGAAATGTTAATTATTGAACTCAGTCAAGACATTCACCTAATGAACATCTACATATACATCAAGTTTAAACATTCACCTAATAGACACCTATGCCAAGTTTGAACATTCTACCTCAATTAGAAGGAGAGTTATTGTGTTCCAAAGTTTCTACCAATCAAATTGCTTATCACTCTGCTTACCCTCAGCAAAAAATGTTCATTATCGAACTTAGTTAAGGTATTCATATAATAAATCTATACACCAAGTTTCATCAATCTCACTTAATTAGAACTAAAGTTATCGTGTCCCAAAGCATCAACCAATCAAATTGCTTATCTCTGCTTACCCTAAGCGGAAAATGCTCATCTTCGAACTCCATCAAGGCATTGACCTAATCAACACATACACCAAGTTTGAACATTCTAGCTCAATTAGGAAGAGAGTTATCGTGCCCCAAAGTATCAACCAATCAAATTGCTTATCTCTGCTTACCCTAAGCGGAAAATGCTCATCTTCGAACTCCATCAAGGCATTGACCTAATAAACACATACACCAAGTTTGAACATTCTAGCTCAATTAAAAGTTATCGTGTCCCAAAGCATCAACCAATCAAATTGCTTATCTCTGCTTACCCTAAGCGGAAAATGCTCATCTTCGAACTCCATCAAGGCATTGACCTAATCAACACATACACCAAGTTTGAACATTCTAGCCCAATTAGGAAGAGAGTTATCGTGTCCCAAAGCATCAACCAATCAAATTGCTTATCTCTGCTTACCCGAAGCGGAAAATGCTCATCTTCGAACTCCATCAAGGCATTGACCTAATAAACACATACACCAAGTTTGAACATTCTAGCTCAATTAGGAAGAGAGTTATTGTGTCCCAAAAAGTGTGACGGACAGACAGACGGACGGACAGACAGACAGACGGACAGACAGACAGACGGACGAACCCATTTTAATAGTCCCCTGCTTTCTTCGAAAGGCGGGGGACAAAAAATTTTGAATGTACAGAAAGGTTTATCATTTTTAAAGGGAATAACATTCTGGTTATGCGAAGTTCTATGTTCAAAGCTACATTATAATAATACTTCCTGGTTTTCGAAGTACCAAAAATCTGGTTTTGAGAAAACTGGGTATTCTGTGTAATGCTACATATTGTAACGATCCCATGCGATGTCGGATGTGACAGAGTGAACTGTACATCTACATATAACTAAATTAGTTGTATATACTCCTGGTCAATTTATAATATACCATAACAGAATAAGTTGTATATACTAATAATCAACATTAAACCAAATATTCTACTATCATGTTACTATGTCATAGCAATAAAATTTATCAGATAGTATGCCAACTTGGCACAGAATTATCTTCAGCGCCCATGAGCAACAACTTGGTCGGAATTCCAGCATAATAATATGATTATTAGGTATTATAATTATTTTAACAACAGAGCGATATTTAACATGCACTGCTAGTGCTAACACGTACATTAGACCTAGAGTTTTCAGGACAGTCTAAAGGACTACACACAAGCCATATGAAGAGGTTACATCGACCAAGTCAGAAACACTAGTCTTTATTCCTATTCAAATTTATATATTTATAATTTAGGATATTTGGAACTTCCGAAGCATGAATGGTATGATGGTTTGATACAAGTAAAAGACATGATTTCGATTAAATTTTTAATTTCAATTCTAAACTTCTTTATCTGATTTTTTTTAAAAATTACACTATAAAAACGTACCCTGATCTTGGAGCTGGTTTAGTTCCTGTGATTAAAGGTGCATACCAATTCTCCATTACTGGACTAAATATATGTACATCATTACTACAGCCGTCAGGATTAGGATCAGGTCGTGGATAAACACCACCAAATATCCACACTTCATGTCGATATAATGTTGCACTGTGATATGCTCGCGTTGGTGCTTTACCGTTTGCCTGCAATATACATTTATAGTTATATATATATATATATAATGGTTCCACAGATTGGAGGGAGAGATATATAAACTAGGTCATTTTGGGACTAACATATTATGCTAAAGACCCCTATGCACAAGCAATTATTGGAATAAACCATTCGCCCCTGGGACTCGTATGTGTTCAATTAATGTGACAACTGATGTCAGTCAAGCTTTCCCCGAAGCCTTATTCACGAAACATCAAACTAAAATATTTTAAGGATACATCCTTTTTATGGGTTAAGAGCTGAAATACTGGTGCAAATTCTAGCTCTTAGCCACAGCCTCAAACCATATTAGCGTGAATAATACCTTAACTAACTGCCATTTCCATTCATCAACATCTAACGAATGAACATCTTTAAACCATTTCAGATTTTTCGAACCACCATAGATATAAATACATCGAACCATTGGATCATAGATAGCAGAATGACCCATTCTATATTCTGGTTTCTGATTATCAGACTTCAGATCTTCTTCATTCCATTTTCTTGTATCTGATAAAAAAAAATCAACCCCACATTAAATTTAAGGGGATGGCCGAGTGCTTCAGATCATAAGGTCTGTCATTGAGTCAAGTGGAGTGGTTTTGATCCCAAGGTTTTATGTTACAAAGAGTAGGTTTGCCTGTATAACATTGTGGGTTTCATCCAAGCCCAATGGTTTCCTCGTACTGCTAAAGAACCCTACGGGCAAGTGTATTATTGAAATAAAATTCAACCAGAAGTTAGACCCGAAATACCCATGTTTGTTGAGAACACATTAAACCCTATTTCTCTCTCTCCCTATTAAATTTAATGACCAGGGAAATCAATTTTATCTGGTTTTCATCATTTATACATAAGGTTGTTTTATAAAAGTCTTAAAGGAATCTGGAAGAATAAAAAAAATCGCTGAATATGAAGTTTATCATCAAAAGAATGGTGTAAAGTATCTAACCCTTCTCTTGGACGACTACAACCCATGGTGATTACCCAAGTAACATTACAACTTTAAAATATTCATATTTAATTTAGAGCTTCTATTTTTTTTTTAAATAATTGAACTTTCTAGAATAATAAACGGCCAGATTTCAACGTCTATATATCCAGCTCTCTGATTGGTCATATCACATTGATTACAGTATTAGAATAGTGACCTTGACATACTTGGTGAAATTGACATACAAAATATTTTTAAGAGAAATTTTTTTACTTACCTGGTGAAAGTGACCACACAGAATCTCTACTCAGTTGTTGTTTGTCACCCTGTCCACCAATCAAAATAGCTTTATTATTATGAACCATACACATAGTATGTCCCCATCTATTGGTGGGATTTTCACCTAAAACATTATCAATATATTAGGCTACACAAAATAAATGTCTTGTTTCTCGGGCAACTGACAGCTGAAACTGTAGGGAGGGAGGGCGGTTTATTTTTTTTTTTTACCTCATTTCTGGCTAGAGGATGGTGCAAAATAAAATTTGGCTATTGTTGAAAATTGTTGGGGCGGGAGGGCGGCCTTGTATTTTTTTTTTTTTTTTAATGAGAAAGTCATTACTTTTCTACAGTTTTGCTTTCAGTTATATATTATACATACTTAGAACATAAACCCAAAAATCAAGTCTACTCAAACACTGAACACTGACTGTAAGGAAAATAATTTTCCATATTTAATTCACGTAATGTAGCTTACTAATGGTAATGGTGACAACCATAATTGAAATTGGTTTAAAATAAAATTCCGTACGACTATTAATAGCCGTCCATAATAACGACAATATTTTAAAGGGTAAGCCTCTGTCAGCATGTGTATCAAAAATAATCATCACGGTAAACGACACTTCGATCTAAATCTAGTATCGCTGGTTTATAATGATTGACCTAATTCCAACCAATGCATGTCACGTGTCATCGGGATTCGGGAAATGACTGTTTCTCAGGATATTCGGTGTGTTTCTCAGGATATTCGGTGTTCTATCTGGGGTTTATATCGAATGACTATTTAAATTTAACTAACAACTGGTCAGTAAAACCATCAAATGTGTAATCCAATTATTATTTTCCGGATTATCAAAACTACCGTTAAATGTGCTATTGACCCAGATTCTGACTAAGGTATGGTGACTATCATCGTATCGTATTCGTAGCCACAAGTTATAATAATTAACCTGTTCTACGATTCATTGTTTTATAAGTAGGATTTTTTCAAACATGGACCGACTGAAGCCGGCAATAATGAGCCGATTAAGATCGAATGATTGAAATACAATGCATTGTTGTCAATGACTTTCGGTGTTTAACACGAATCAAATTCTAGTTCACAAGGGGAGGTAATTAAAATCATGTGATACAAAAATGGAGGTTCTTTCGATATCTAGAAAAATGACCCGTAAATGAGCGTTTACATCTGAATCAGTTTAATACATTTGAATGGATATTCACGTATGGGGCATGTAGATACATGCGGCATATTCTTTTTATGACTTGCTTATCGATGTTCGGGCGGGCGTTACATATTTTTTTATTTTTCATCAAGACTAATAAATAGGCCGCACGCGCAACCAATTTTGCGTGCGGGCGGTGCCCGAGAAACAACTTATTTTATTTGTGTTGCCTTAACATTATTTTATCTTTCTTGATTCAAACCAGAGCTGCACATCAACACAATATCATCCACTCACAATCGTGCGGTTAGGTATAGATCATCATCACCTCATCAAAACATAAGATCGCATTAAATTATGAGCATATAAAAAGGTCAAAACTATGGATGATAATTTATGACAATCATTTTAAAGGCAACCAGTAGACAAAGACAGACTTAAAGGCAATAAATCAAAATAAAGATAGTTGCCAGACAACGAAACATATGCCCATGCCCATGCCCATTCAGTCAACAAGGGTTATCACATATTTTTTTCTTTTGTTGGTAATGAAAGCATTTACAAGGCACTAAGAATTCTATAAAGAGAGAAACAACCTATAAAGCAATTATCAGAAATCTGGCAACAAGTTTTTGGAAATCATTGAAAATCAATAGGTTTCTTTGTATCATGACCTTAAACAATGCGTATGAATTTAAAGTCAGTTAATATTAATGGAAAGGGGTGACTACAATACATAACTACATTTCAGTGTGGGCGTACAAAAACTATATGATTGACTTACATCGACTTGTTACATCTTTACAATACGATAATCTTTGACCTGAACTCGAGTTTTCTTCATTAGCACTTTCAGTTAAAACCTTTTTAGGGGTTTTACTTTTCTTTGGGGTTTTACTGAGTGTTTTAAATTCTTTTTTCAATGCCCTCATTCTTGTTGTAGATTTAGATTTCTGTGGTGTGGGACCGTTGGGTGTTTTTTCTGTACCATCTCTGTTTCGTTTTCTTTGTTTACCTTTTTTAGGAAGAGGAGATGGAGTGTCTAACAACTGAAAACATAAATCATTTCTATTAATATTACCGAATTCAATGAAAAATTGATAATTATAAGCCTTTAAGCAGTGGCGGCGCCAGCCGTCGGTGGTTGGAGGGGCAAAGCTGGGGCAAAGTCCAAGGTTAAGGGGGCAAAGGCACGAGTTTTAACTAGGGGTGGGGTGGGGGGCTCCCCAGAAAATTTTGTTTTGAAAGCAGAAATTAAGCACCAACTAGCCATCAAGCTGGGGTTCCTATTGAACTCTTCCAAGATATTTATATTGATAGCATACTCCAAGGCCTGATTGATTGGGCTGTTGTTCATATGCATCCTTTGTTAATTTAGAAAACTGAATAACCAAGTGTGAACCCACAAGGTTAGGCAGGTATGTGACACCACATACAACTGTAGGATTAAAACACTTGACCACCAACCCACTTACACAGCAAAGTTAAAGATTACATGACATTTTTAACTGTCATATTTTACAGGGTATAAGTCAATGTTGGGTATAAGTCGAATTGTCATATTTTACTGTTTTTCCAACCTCCCTCCATATACATGTATAAGTCGAAGCATTATATAAGACAAATGTTTTTCAAATCCACGGTAGCAATCTATTACCGTATCGAGCGACGGTTAGTGAAGAAATTTTTTCTTCAAGATGTTACTTTTTTTTTTTACTTTCATCCGTATATAAGTCTGAAGTGGAGTATAAGACGAAGGTCGGACTTCAGCGGAAAAAAGTATCGACTCATACCCCGAAAAATACCGTATACAAGGTATGTATAATATTATATGAAATTCTGCTTGTAGTACCTGTGGAGTATTTTCCATTTCTGCTTGTATATTGTCAAATTCTTCTTCAGTTTGCTCCATTTCTGATATTTCTTCTATGACTGGTACGTTATACGTTAACTGTGGTGTATCAACAACTAGTCTAGCTAGTTTACCACTTTTACTTGTTGACAATTCAATACCATCACGTTTCTCCCAAATAATACACCTGAAATTCAATTATTATAATATATAAATTCTGTCAAAGAAAATGCTGTCAAAGATTTACAGGGTTTTTTTTAATTTAAAGCCCAGTCAAAAAAAATTGGTCAATGCAGGACAAAGTTCAGAATAATTTTTAAATCTAATTAAAATTTGATTCAAAATTTATTAAGCAATTTTTGCTCTGCTTACACTATCAGTTCTCTTTGAAGTCTAATGGTAGCCGGAAAGGTTGGGTAAATTGAACTCACAGATTTAAAAATATTGTTAGACTTAACTGTTATCTACATGTAAAAGTAGAAAATATAAAGGAACGAAAAAGAATCAAAAGCAAATTGATATTTTGTCATGAGACCTGGAAGTAATGATTTTACATGATCCTGACAAACTGTTGTACTTCACATCTTGAACATTTTATCAAAAAATGTCAATATCAAATCTCCAAATTGACAATATGACATGCACCAGAGGAACTGTGTCTGACAACACCTGAATTAGTGCCTGACATTGTCTGTGAAAGATGACTTATTTCCAAGCTTTTTGTTATATACAACAGTTCATATCTTAATTTTGACAGCCAAACTGTGTTTTAATTACTTCGTAAATAGGAATTTAAAATGGTATTGTTGAAAATAGAAATTAATTAAAAGTGAATCTACCTATTGTTTTCCGAGATTGAACCTAACAACAAATTAATTTCCTCTTCAACAGAAACAGAAACTTCAAAAGGTTTATCACAGACTTCTGGCCATTTTCCTAGAGCAAATAATAATATCTGTTCTGTTGGCAAGTTGATGTCAGTAGAAAAACTGCTTCCATCATCAGCACTGAAAGATCAAAGATAACATTAAATTGATGAGAAAACTCTGGGATTTAATTTGATATTACATGTAATAAATAACCAATAAATAATGGATGGGGAATGTGGCTCTAGTGTATGCTGAACGGAGCTGTCAGAGCTTAACTGCACAATAACTAGACATTTTCAATGTTGTTGCGCACTTTTGCTGGTTAAATGCCAGTTTAAGTAGAATTCATACAGAGAAGTGGGGGTGTGTTTTCTGTGCAATAACAACAAGCATGTTGAGCCGGTGTCAATGTTACAAGCATTAATACTAATAACACTAATAGCCTGCTTTATTCATGAAAAGGTTTAACACCTTGGCCTCATGGCCGGGGTGGTTAAACTTGTTAACTCATGAAAGCTGTTCTATAAATATAACTTGTATCTGAGTGGCTCTCCATTATATGCCTACAAAAAGGGTGCAACTGCCAATAGTCATAGGCTATTAAAAGCTCGAGCATCTGAAATTACTGAAATGGAAAAAAGTAACATGTGTAATAATAATACTTCAAAATACCTGGTCAACTCCCAGTTGGTGATCACATACCAGTATGGTTAAACAATTCCAGTATGAGTATTAGCCCAGTTTAGGAGCAGTTCAGTAGGGCGTTAAACCCCATTTCATTTCATTTCGTACCTGTGTTGACTGGTATATATCGATACACCAAATTGATCAGCAATATATTCAATAAGTACAGCTCATCCAAAGTACACGACTTACCAAGTCAAACATTTACATAGATTGGGGTTTCGCCCCAATTCCCACAACTGAAGTGAAAGGTCGTTCTTAATCTAATTTGACTTTGTACATATTTACTTCAAGAAAAAGACAAGAGCATATTGATTTGATAGTCATATCCTTAAAAATCTACAAATCATTTGACATTTGTGAGAAAAAAAATATCAGTACGATTCGGTAAGCAAAACCACGAAAAATCCCATAAAATTTGAATAAGGCAATAAGGTTACAAAAATGTAAAATTTCAAAAATAAGACTCACGCTGATAATTCCACCGGTTTCTCTGATATATCACCTAAATAAAAGAGTCGGAATTCTGCCATGACGGCGTCTTAATCCCCAACCAATTTCGGTTTGAATAATACTCAGTATGGAGTTGGTCCCTTGATTGTTTACTATGCGCCCTCTTTGTAGAATCACATTCAGCGCGTTTAAACTCCCGCCAAATATATTTATTTAAGAGTTATTTCCCTTGGATCACAATTTGCGATGCATATTTGGAACCAGACCACCAAATATCACCAAAAATTAACTGTGTAGTCAATTGCGTGGTTTCAGTGCGGTTTTCAATGCTATTTCCATATACTGATCTTCTCTTCATTAGATAATCATACACCGTGCCAAATACCTGACTCATTGCTGCAAATCGACTCTAGCATGTTTCACACAGCACCACATCCCCCATCCCCCAACCAACGATAAAAAATATGCGTTTTGTGCCCCCCCCCCACGTGATCTTGTTCAGCATGCAAAATCCATGGCAAGCGCATCCCTGGATAGCTTTACGGGCTAAATCGCTAATATTTGGGACCTGGAAATTTGACACAAATGGGTCGCAACGCATATAGTAATGTAATATGAATGTATATAAACTGATTTACATTCAATCGTTTCCGTTTTTACTCCAATTTCAGATCAACTTATGTTCGGCGAAATACGCCAAAAATCTCAACCGAATGGAAATCTCTAGCGTCTGGTTATTCCAGTCTACATAATATTTATTGCGCATGCTCTCCAGATAAGAATGGTGTCACCGTTTGACATGACTAGCCTCGTTCTTCGAGTCCCTTGTTACAAATGGGACTGAAACGCATTATGATACACGATTCGTGTACCAATCGTAAAATGTCTATTTTGTCTTAAATATTGGATATCAGAAGCCCATCTTTTCCCGGTAAGATCAAAACATCAATGTTGATTTAAATTGACAAATAATTCATGTTTTCAATGTCGAAGACTTTGGATGATATTGAGTTAGAGACTTAGCTACTTTAACACCCGTGTAGAATAGCTTTACTTATGCCCACTCCACATGAGGTGATCTCAGACATACTGCAGTTCCAGAGGCGTGTGCAGAAAAACTCCAGATTCCCCTGGCCACCCTCCTGAGTTCTTACCTCTCACTTTCTCCGTTTTGCATGGCGATTTTTGATGACTTCTATTTGTGTATAATCGAAGACAATGCGTTAATGTTTTTGCCACGTTTTAATGAATATTTACATGAAAAATAGAAGTATACGCCCAGTTCGTTTATTTTCAAGTTGAACCACAGTACCCGTTGTATTTAAAGCGTTCAATGAATATTTGCCATTCTTGGGGAAAATCAGAGCATGACAGAGAGACGAGAATTAATATTACAGTCAAAGATAAAATAATTAGTGGTCTGATCCCGTATTACACGCTGCGCTTGGACAATTTGTTCCCTGATATCGGGTGATCCAAATGCGCGGGTGGACTGAAGTCAATATAATAACTTGTGGGGATTAAAACCTAGGTTTCTGACAATTGTATGAAATATTAACCTCTTAGTAAAGACGTAGGGTGTCTTACACAGCCAGGTATAAGCTTATATAAGCTCTAATAACAGTTGAAGTTTAGTGATTACATAACAGCTAGATTCGTTGCACGTGCATTCGTCTGGGATATCTTGTATAAATAACAATAATGATTTGCGCTGACTGGTCCATATTGCAAACTCCGCTCCAACATCAGGGTGAATATCTGATTTTTCTAAAGAGGCGGGGCAGAAACATGTCTTGCCGAACAAAGAGATACGAAAAATAAATTTGAATCTTTTTTTAGTAATCTTTCCTAGAAAACAACCTCGGCACTGTCGACCAAACAGTTCAGTTTATTACATGTTACATTAAAACATTTTGGTGACATACTTATTTCCGTTGTATATGTTCGTGCAATATAGTTCGATTAGTGTCATTATGATCTGAAAAAAGAAAGTGTTCGAGTATTAACAATTTAGCGCGACGTATGTAAATTTGCCTCCAAGGCCACAGAGGCTATTTGGAGCATATTTTGGAAAGAACATGACTTTTATGCAAAGCTACCCAGATAACTGAAACTTCAATCAGGAATGATCGTACACAGAGTGAAGTTTGTAGGGTTCATGTTCAATAAAATTTGTTATGGGTTCTGTTTGGTGGGGGCATGGGGGGGGGGGTCACCCTGTACTACGCTTACCAACTATTCTGAACTGTCGGAAAAGTGTTTTTTTTCGGGTTTGAAGGATTTGAATTACAATACAACACCGGCTCTCGGGATCTTAAATACTGTTCATAAAAAAAAAACGGTTTCGCATCGTTCGGCACGGCTGGTCGTTTATACACATAAACATACAATGTTCTACTAACTTAGCTTGAACTGTTGGAATTCAGAAACATGCGATTAACTTACTACTATAATTTGCCAATATATTATAGAAAAATATTATATAAAATGCTATACAATCTTAAAAGGCACAATCAACATGTCATTTATTATAAAAAAAAGTATATCTGTATAAAGATCTAGAACATATTTGATAGGCTGAGTCCGCTCGAGGGTCTTTCTTTTCTTATTATATCCCTTTGCCGGGAATGATAGGTGTTTCCACATATCGGAAAGAAGAAACCAAAAACTGCGCTATGGACAGTATTGTCAGAACACATGAAACAGAGGCGTGCTGGGGCCTCGACCGAGGGTAGGCATACCAAACTTAGGTATGCTAGAATTGCAGTATTAGAAAAATAAATAAAGGTGTTTAAAGTATATATCTACATGTAGATAAAATATTTCCTATTTAGTGTAAATGGGTATATAAAATGAGTAAAGCTTAGGGCACCATTCTGCCCGGACCAGTCTACGCTACAACGTCTTATGTAGACCATGAGCGTGCGACTAAGCCAATGATCGAAGCCGCATGATGTGAGGTCACCTGTAGAAAGCATACTTGAACTTAAAGGTCAGTCATCTTATACAGAGTTATTAGAAGGCTTTCGCAATAACTCTGTGAAACAGATAATTCCCTATACAAGGAAGCAAATTGATAAAAGCCTGCTTGGCTTGTTTTTAGATCAAATTCTTTATGCCTTTAAATTATACAATACTTTCGAAATAATTACTGCTTGAAGCAAACGTAGGACGTCAAACCCCATTGCATTCCATTTCTAAAGAAATCAAGCAATTGAAGCTTTTACTTTTACTGCATTTGCAAGACGATTTTTTTTTTTTAAATTAATAAATATATTTTAATGTTCCAATTGATTGCCTCCAAACCCCCACCCGCTCCTAGGATAAAAATAAAGAATTTTAGAAATATTAAAAATCTATAGATCAAAGAGTTAGTCCATAATAAAATTATGCATATTGAAAATCTGGGTCAGCCTTGTGTACCACGCAACGATTGCCATTAATGGTATAATGCTGGAAAACCAAGTCTATCTTAATTCTTTCAAGTCATGAATGCGCACGCGTAGTCAAATATATAGACTTCCGCTAAGTCCGCGTTTTTCAATTTTGTTGTTGATTGTAACGAAATGTGATCAAAATATGTTAAGAAAGAAAGAAATCTTCGTGAAATCAAGTAGTGTATTCTAATCTGAACAATGTCTAATCCCGAACAAGGAAAGGGGGACACGGAAGAGGAAGATATGGAACAGGAGACTTTAGAAAGTGACAAAAGTTCCGATGAAGAATCGGGGTCGACCGAGGAAGAGGATGAATCTGGTACAAAAATGTTTTTTTTCTTCCAGTTTTCGGATTTTGATTTATGTAATTGTTGCGTCTCCAAATGGACGTGTACTTTGCATTTCCAGTTACCTCATTCATGAAAAGTATTAGGCAAATTTAAAGAAATTTAAAAACGAGAAAAATCAAAACGTCACAAATTTTACACAAATGAAATGATGACAGCCCGGTCATTGATAATGTCAGTTTAAGTATTTACATTAGATCTAGGCCACTATTGTTATATACAAAAGAAAATGAATTTGGGTTTAAAAGTCTTACATTTTTGCTCCCAGCAGACTAACGAAGATCTTTATACACCATGCAGTGTGCTATCCCATGTAACTACTCTTAGTCTTACACTTTGTCTATCAAATTCCAACTGCCAAGGATTCTTTTCTGAGCATGTCAGCCAATGTGTACAGTGAAGGTCTGTATTTCATCCCATTTTAACAACTAAAAGCATGGATACATTATTTAATAAATTTATTTTTATTTCAGAAATAGATGAAGAAGAATGTGAAAGAAAAAGAAATGAATGTTTAGAAGATATGGCGGAGCTAGAAAGACAATTTAATGTATTGAAAGACGAGTATGTATTCTTTGAATGCCAGTCAAGTCGTCCACACGAAAAATCTGGTTAAGTCGTCCACACCCGTTGGTGGAGTCGTCCACACGACTTAGAGTATAATTTCTGGATATAGTAATACGTTGGAAAAGAGTATAATTCCTGGATATATATAGTAATACATTGGAAAAGTCGTCCACACGACATAGTTTACTTTCGGGACACATAAGATATTCTTAATTAGTATAGTTTTTCTGCGTGATTACCCTTTCTCCCGGCAAATAAACAACAAAGTAAATCATTTTATTCAATAAATAACAATTTCATAAAACAAATTTAACAAATTCAATATAACAATTTCATTAATATAACAAGTTCATTAATATAACAAGCCCCATGCACAAATGAATTTCTACACCGCTACCAAACGACCCACGTCCTTTAAAAGCCCTGATACACTTTTTTCCCGCTGTTCATACAATTCCCATATTTTAAAGATTTTCCCTGCTATTGTCTCAAATTTATTTCTTTGTCGCGCAGTATCACCTATAGACAAGAATACGTTGATATAAACTTACATATAAAATAATACCAATTAAATACTAGCTACATGTAATTAAATACTAGCTAATCAGTAACTTACTCTTCCAATATTGGGGTTGGTCTCGTATATTCGACGACAAATGCGATGTTGCCAGCGGTCACAACCATCACATTGCAATGCCTCTTGTCGGGGACGCACGTCCTTGGAACAAACTACACAGACACTAGCCATAGTAGCAGGGCTGCCGACAACCAGTATCGCAGCGCAATTTGCGATACATATTTTGTCTGTTGCTAATCAAAAATTAAAATCTAAAGTTTTTGATTCGCAGTAACTGCGAATCATTAATATGCCTGTCATTTTGGATTTTGACAGAAGGATAATCCACATTTGAAGACTAGAAGGCTTTCTGAACACTTTCAACGTGTATAAAATGTTGAATAAAATTTTATAAACAAAACTGAATTCTCCGTGTGACATTTTTTTCTCGAACTACCCAGACACAATTCATTATACGGTACTATATACTATTCAAAAAAAGTAGGGGATATTTGATTTTTAAGTGTTGTTAAAGTCACCTAATGAAACTGACGAAGAAACAAATGACAAAATGAAATGAAGTTCACATTCATCGATTTATTCCAAATGATCGTTAGACTAAGTAAGGCACAGACTGACCATTATAAGGGTAAAATGATACCCGGGGTCAAACAGCAGAGTTACCACAGCATCACAACCAAGTCAGTAACGGGTAAATCCTCCTCTGTTTGCCAAACAAGCATTGATCCGACTCCTAATGAGACGTCTAAGGTCATTTTGGTCCAGATTGTCCCATTCCTGTTGCAACGCAGCAGCAAGTTCTTCGACATTGGCAGGACGCTGTTGACGTTGACGTAACCTCTGTCCAAGCATGTCCCAGACATGCTCGATGAGGGAAAGGTCGGGACTCAGTGCTGGCCAAGGTAATGTGGTGATGTTCTGTTGTTGGAGGTAACCTGTAACGATCCTGGCCCTGTGACATCTTGCGTTGTCATCCTGGAAGATGAAACGGCGGCCATGACGTCGTGCGAACGGCACAACATGGACTGCCAAGATGTTGTCCCGGTAGTACTGGCCTGTAACATGCCCTGCAACAACATGGAAAGCCGTTCTTCCAGCAACAGTGATGCCTCCCCACACCATAACAGAACCACCCCCAAATCGATCATGTCTGATGACGTTAACGTCTTGGAAGCGCTCGTTTCGACGACGCCACACCCTCCTACGTCTGTCCAAAAAATCAACAGTGAACCTTGACTCATCTGAAAACATCACATTGCTCCAGCGTCGATTATCCCAGTGTTTACGATCCCTACACCAACGACGTCTTGCCTGAATGTGATGATCTCTCAAACAAGGGATCACGTGAGGACGTCGGGTGCGAAGGTGACCCCTATGCAGTCGATTCCGAATCGTCTGGTCACTCACTCTCACACCAGTGTCTGTTTGAAGACGAGCGCTGATCTGATTTGCTGTGATGACACGATTTCTCAAGGCCAAGGTACGGATAAATCGATCCTGGGCTTGAGTTGTCGCCCTTGGTCGACCTGAGCGTGGTCTGTCCTGTACAGATTGTGTATCACGGTATCTGGACCATAGCCTGCTTATGACAGACTGAGAAACATTCATCGTCCGCGCCACAACCGCCTGTGTTGTGCCGATCTGTAGCATGCCAAGGGCACGTAACCTTTCATTTTGGGTAAGCCGACGCATATCAAAATTTGTTTTCTGGTCACTAAAACAATTAAACTGATGTTTCCACCCTGGAATTCAATGCCACAATGACTGTAACATTCAAAGTCAGAGTCGTGCAAATCTTGGGTTGGACCCCGATGATGATCCCAAGCATCACCTGCATTCCATGCGGTAGTTATTGGTGCGTTTGGGCGTCACATGTAACTGGAAATGTTTCTTCTGTTAGGTTCTATAGTGACTTTTTTCGTAGTCATTTGCATATTTTAGTATTATGCCCCCAAAATCAAATATCCCCTACTTTTTTTGAATAGTATATAATACAGGGACATAACTCTATGAATAGGGACTATTAAACCGAAAATAGGGAATCAAGTAGTACCACTCACGTTGCGAGACATCAAGTAATTATATTATATTCATTTTGAAAGAAATAAAGCCAGTGTATCCCCCACGTATTGTAAATAAAATATAAAAAAATAAATATATGTTAACGTATTGTAAAATGATAAATCAAAGTAAAAATTCCCGTAAAATATCGCGTGTGTCTAGTTAATCGAGGTGCGCCCGATTGAACAAAAATAGCAATACACAATAAAAAGCAGACGAAATTGTTTTCTAACGAAGATTTCTAACGTAACAAAAAATAACAATTAAAATGATTGGGGCCTTGGAAGTCACTGTTAAGAATTGGATTCAGACATAAGACCTAACTAAATGTCTACATCACATTCACAAACTGTCACAAGTACTTGTGGCAGTGCTAAAAAAATCTAAGAATAGTAAGAATGGAATCTAATCATATTTGTTATGAACTAAAGTAATATCTTGTTATTTAGGCTAATCAATTTTTAAATTTGCTAATCAAATTTGGCAAAATTGGACTTTTTGATTAGCAGTGCTGCTAATCAACTGTGAAAAATTACCGACAGCCCTGCATAGTAGATAATTAGAGCTTATGATATAGATCAGTAATGAATCTTAAATTTTACGGTCAATATATACCCAACTTCTGATGAAGCCGTTTTACAATTATTATGACAATGAGTTGCATTTAGCTAATCTTCAATGGGCGACATGTTTGAACTTCAGACAAATTATGACTAAAATCATAACGCAAAATAATAATCAATACTTTATTACAAAAACATCGATAATACTAATCAAACAAACAAAAATACAAGTATACTTCATTACAAAATGTGAATATACTTTATTACAAAAACATCGTTAATACTAATCAAACAATCAAAAATGTTACAATCATAACGTCAATTAAAAGCGAATAACCCTTATTACACAAACATCGTTAATACTAATCAAACAATCAAAAATGCTAAAATCTAACAAAACAAACTAAAATCTAACATGAAAAGAAAGATCATACAATAATTCAACAATACGATTAACTTTATTACAAACAATACAAGTATACTTCATTACAAAATGTGAATATACTTTATTACAAAAACATTGTTAATACTAATCAAACAATCTGAAATCAAATAACATCGGCGTTTCGAGTACGAGTAAATTGTGTACGACTCTTATACTTAGTTGTGGACGACATCACCAATAGTTGTGGACGACATCACCAATGCCTTGTGGACGACTCCACCAACGGTTTTGGACGACTTTGCTTGTGGACGACTTCACTGGCACCCTATCTTTTACCCTGTACAAGAATATATTGGTCTTTACTTGTTATATTTTTAAGCGATCAACTGCCATTATGTGTTTGCAGTTTCTGTTATATCCCTTTAGATTGACATCAGCAGACTATCTATGTTTATTAGTTTGACTAATCTTTTCAGTTGGAATATAAAGTGTTAGGACTGTTCAACCACAAAATCCCTATCAATTGATTCATCAAAAAGCTCATCAATGGGCATCAAGCAGACAGTGTGCACCTCCTTGAAGTTTTTGTCATTTTTAAATTCCCAGTTCCTTTTGAATGTACCAGATTTCAAACTGATAGTCCATGATGTTTCAGGAAAACTTGATTAAGGCTGATATCATTTTATAAATATACAGTAAACCTCGCATAAGTCGGATCTTTGCTCAACTCGGATAAAATTGTTTGGCCCCTTTGATCTTGCATGTTTTTCTTATTAAATTTCTGTGTTTAAGTCGGATCTTTGCTCAACTCGGATCAAAATATTTGGTCCATTTCATCTAATTCTGATTTTTTCCTTCAACCTAAGTCAGATCGACAGTATAGTATGTTCATAATTTCACTGTCAGTTTCGTCCCGATGGTCTAAAACACAGTTAGGTATTCCATGCTCGAGCCCCAAAATACTTTCCCCTATCATTTTGACTCAAATCAGCCTATTTGACGCGACGCAATAATAGAATTTTCCTGGAAAATTCGAAACTCGCTATCTGCTGTATGAGACACTTTCCGGGAAAATTTAGGACATTTTTCAAAGATGGCGACAAAACGGAAGGTACATATATCTACTCGCAGTCGCACTAAAACGGAAGTTATCTACTCGCATATACAAACAAAAGCTTGAAATGTACCTTTGAATCAATTATTATCCAGCTTTTGCTGTTTATTTCTAATCGAACCAAGATTGAATTTCGGTCTTCGGCTACCTCGGATCTTTGCTTAACTTGGATAAAATTGGTCAGTCCACTTAGATCCGACTTATGTGAAGTTTACTGTAGTTTTGTTCAAGACATGATAACAATGAGTGTGCTTATATATTTGTAATTTTAATTTTTGTATTTTAACCAGATTATACAAAGAGAGATACAATCAGTATGAAATAAAACTAGTGGAAGTAAAAGAAGAAAAAGCTGAGGAATATTTAATGCCATTAGCACAGTTGGAGCAAGAGAGTAAAATAAAATGCGATGTTGCAGGTAATAAAAGACATAGTGAAAGGATGATGGCATAAAAAAAAGAAGAAATCTTTCTTCAAGTAACTTTAATTGTGATGGGGAAATGTCTGCTTCAATTTAGAGAGACTTACTGGTGTTTGTTATTTTGAAGGAAAATTTCTTTATGTTAGAGTAACTTTACTAATTCAGTCTGATACGCAGGTTTTTTGGAAAAATCTATTCAGATAAGAACTATCTAGTGTTAATCTTCAACCATCATCAACAATCATTCATATTACTGGTCCTGGCAAAGGCAGCTGGGATGAAAAACTGAGGTCCCATGTAGCTATAGTGCCGCTGCCCGGGCATAGCCCAGTCGGAGCAGAACAGTAGAACGTTGAACCCATTTCATTTCATATTACTCGTAGCAACTATTGAACTATGATATTTGATACCATTTCTGCCTCTTTAGTCTTTTATGTACAAAAGTTTTAATTATGTGACCTTTTAATCTATGACCATGGTTTATATAATAATGGGACTTTTTTGCTATTAGGGTGCTTTGACTACAATCTGATTACATTGACAGCAGTCAAGATTTTTCTGAAACTTAAGTTGAGTAACTGTCCTAACTTGTGAGTAGGACTGAGTGATATAACTTTTTGTACAGATATCAAAACTAGGGCAGCTTAAAATTGTATGTGAAATTTCTTCTGTCTGAGATTGACAGCAAATATCATTAAAACTGTAAATTTTTTATCATTTTATGATTGATATTCATGTAAATAAAGATGAAATAAAAATATTTTTAAAGTAATCTTTAGTTTATATGTTTATTATAAAAAGAAAAGATTAGAAAAATGGTTCTGTAGGAAAGGTGGGTTTTGAGTGGCTTTTGCTGGCACTATCAGACAGAAGAAATTTTAAAAGGGCTGGTGAAAAGATACATGTATCTAATGAAATTATTGAATTATATACAGTAGGTGACTCACAGATTTGTCCATATAAAAAATTAACCCTAATCATCAAGAGATTAGGCATATCCCATTTATTGTACAAATAGTAATCAAGATTTTTAAATGAAGGATCTGTGTCCTTTAATATATTTGTACTGTTGCTCAGCTTTTGTTGAAAAGGTGGTTCTTTGATGGTGTGCGTTTTAGATAAGGGAGATAAATAATGCAGATGAATAATGTCTTGCTAAATTGTTTTGTTAAGCAGTCTTTACATCTTGTATGTAAGGCCACTGTTTGCAATTTAACATAAAGTTTGACAGCAAAGAAATAAAAAGTGTGTCATATTTCTTCAAGATGGTCTTTTCATTGGGCCCTGGTATAACAAAGCCTTCTCAGACTTAAGTTAAGAATTTACTCAACTTTTAATCACTGTTAATGATAAATATCTTTGATCAAGAAACACTAAAAAATTATGCATGGCTTCTTATTGATGTATTTGATACATTAAAACAACAAAATTTTTATAATGGGCTGTATTTTAGTTAAAATAAAGTGAATAATTTTGAGTAAATTCTTAAATTAAGTTTGAGATTGTTTTGTGAAACCTGGGCCTGTTATTTTAAAGCCACTGATTGTCATTTGAGGGATTTTCGAAAGATATTTTCTGAAATCAGGATCTGTGACTTTAAAGAACTTTAAATGGAGTTACTTCCCCTCTCACTTGAAATTTTCCAAAAATTTAACAGCGAACAGTCAACTTATTGTTTGAATGACTTAATATTAATAATATAATCTATGTTAATTATTCTTTCTCTTTCAGCCATTTTTCGTGAACATAGAATTTGTTGTATAAAAATAAACTTTGAAAGTGAGGAACTAGCAGCATTTCAGAATCTTCAGGTATTTATTATATATAGAGAAGGGTGTTATACTAGATGTTAGAAGTGGAAAGCAATTCTTTCACATGTAGATGTCATTGTTACTAATGGCTGTATTATGGTGGTTTGATCATTAGTCTTTGTTTTAATAAATGTCTATCAACACCTCCATAACAATTACATTACTCCAGGATTTACCCTGGTGGTAATTGAGGTCCTGTCCGTGTAAACCCAAAGCTTCCTTTTGACTATCGAGGCATCCAATCTACTATTCAAACAGATGGTTGTAAGGTTTATTGTGACTGTTGACTCCCGCCACCTGGGAAGCTCAGTGAGTGGTTTCCCCTTGTCAGTGGTGCAGTACGGTGGACAAAATATAGTCATTAGGATGGGACAAAAAAGGATGGTCCCGTGTACACATTGACTTTGCATGTAAAAGAACCCTTGACAGTTGGAATCCAAAATAAGAGCAGACTGTAGTCTGGCTGTCCTGGCAAAATTCCCCTCATAGTAGTCATAGCATACTGCATGGTGTATATCTGTCTTAATTAGCACAGTTGGTGCTGAGAACATTAGGACATTTAAACCCCATTTCATTTCATTTCCGCTCTTCACCACTACTACTGATAATGCTAGGTTTATGTTGTGAATAATAAATATTCTTGTGTATGTTTGTTGACAGAGTGAAAAGATAATACAGGCTGATACAGTTCGTCAAGAGTTAGAAGATAAAATAAAACGTTTAGAAGAAGATAGAAATAATATAGATATATCCTCAGGTAAAGTTATATATTTTACTTATAAACAGTATACAATTCTATGGAATACAAATACAGTTTATTGTTGCTTGGTAAAGACTAAGAGTACCCTATTTGAAACATCACCCACTAATAAATGGACCCCATTTGAAATAAGCAACAGAGGTTATATACTTAAGGCTTTATGGGCTATTCTAAATAAAGGTCTCATCATGACACCATACCTATCATACTTCTCTATTCTTGTCTTATATCCTTTCCCAATCATACATTTGTACAATGCAGCACATAGTTCTCATTTTTGTTGTCATGTTGTGAACTTTACTTGAAGAATAAATAAACAAATAAATAGATTGTCTTCCACAGAATTGTGACCTGTTTATTCCCCGTTCAGTTTATTCGGTTTTAAACAGGTTTAATTATGTAATTGATGGTGTTTGCTAAAGCACATTATTCTTTTCATAAATTGTGACCTGTTTATTCCCAGTTTAGTTTATTCGGTTTTAGATAGGGCTAATGGTGTATTTATGTATCCAATGTGGTGTATTTATGTATCCAATGTGGTGTATTTATGTATCCAATGTGGTGTATTTATGTATCCAATGTGGATTAATGGTGTATTTTTTGTTAGCTAAAGCACATTATCCTTTTCATAAATTCACAAAACTTTTTCCACAATCTGGAAAATTGGGGTTCAGTAGTACATACTTTGTTGGTATAAAAAGTGTTTTTTCCACCTGCACCTACAGATAAAATCAAAAGGAGCAGCGCTGAATAGACTTATCAGAAATAAGTAGGTTGCATTGATTGTGCAAACGATTGTACCACTTTAATTGATCTGCATATTTCCATTTTTCTTCTAATATATTTTTTTTTCCTTTATTCACTTTTAGATCTTTGGCATGAATCACAGAGTCAGAAGAAAAGAAAGAAATCCGACCCATTTCACAGAGACAGACGGCGGAAACCTATTGTTGTTACTGATATCCTTTTACTTATAATAAAATCTAAAATAATTTTATCCCGTTACCTTTTATTCTCTCTAATACTTTCTTTAAGTCCTGTGTAAAGAAAAGATGGCTTTATACAATTTTGAAACATGCTTTCTCATGATTCTTGTTTTTTCAAGATCGGATATTTACGTTAGAGTTAGAACAAATGCACATAAATTGTTTGATTTGGAGGGTAATTTAACTTGTCTAACATATCACCCTAGGTGGGAGAGTTTGGCAAACAATAAAAGATTGCTGAACTTAGGACATAATCTTAAATTCTCATTTAATGTGATTTAGCTCGACCCACAACAAACTTTAATGAAATGGGTAAAATGTCTTTCTCTCTGCACCAACGAGACTATTGAAGACAGACATACACGATGCAGAGTGCTATGATAAATTTTGCCTGGTCAATGGCATACAGCCTGCTCTTTATTTCAATTTCTACAGTGGATCTTTAAGTTGTCATGGGTTGACTACACAGGACCTTGGTTTCCCATTTCACTCGAATAACTGGACGCTTTGCCTTGCCAGGTTCTCAGTTTCTGAAAAACTGACAAGGGGAGACCAAGCAGGAAAATCCTGAGGAATGAGGATCAAACCTGGAACTTTCTGGTTGGTGATCCAGTGCTATACTTGTTGTACAATCAACGGATGTGTTCTTTTGAAACTCTTCCGTTGTACATGGCAACCGGTTTCCTCCCTATGGTCAAGCGAATTATTAAAATGAAGTTTAACCATGTGTTAGTCCCAAAATGACCTAGTTTGTGTCGAATGGACGTTTAACGCCATTTCTCTCTCTCTTTATGTGGTAAGGAGTAGGATTGCCTGTCCAACCTTGTTGGTTTTCTCTGGGTCCTAGTTTGTGTCGAATGGACGTTAAACACTATTTCTCTCTCTCTTTCTGTGCCTTGCAAGGAGTAGATCATCTGTCATACCTTGTGGGTTTTCTCCGGGTCCTCCCGTTTCCTCACACTGCTAAAGACACATACGCGCAAGCGAATTATTGAAATAAAATTGAACCATATGTTAGTCCCGAAATGACCTAGTTTGTTTCGAGTGGATGTTAAACCCCATCTCTCTCTCTCTCTCTTTTGAAATTACAAGCGAAATCTTATTTATTTTGTTAATTTTGTAGGAAATGATCGTTCTGTAGAATATTTTTTATTTTAGTTTCCTTAACTATAATTACGACCCTATATTGTTTATATGTTAAAAGATGTTGATATTATTGATGATTGGACAACAATAAAAAAGGTAGGGAAATAATTTAACTTTATTATTTTAGGGAAAATTAAATTTTAGATGAAGTTGTTGTTTATAATGCACTGTGACAACCTGGTTCACAAATGTTATTGCATGTCCGCTCTTAATTATGAAGAATTCAACATTTTTCAAATACATTTATTTTTGTACTAATGAATGTTTGGTACGGAACAGAGTTCTTGATATAATTTTTGGGGGATTATTCTGTAGGTCAAGAGGAACAATCCTATGGAATTTATAAATTTTCTGATTATAAATTTTAAACTCATCTTGTCAAGTATTCTTTCCAGTCAAATTTTGATTTTTAAAGCTTGTGGGTGTGTTACAGGACACTGTTCTTTAATTTTAAGAAAAAAAACAACTTTTAGCAGGAATCCTATGAACATTTTAGAGCTGGTAGTGGGCATATTAGAGAACCTACCTAACTAGCCTACTTCTCTGTTTTGTACACCCAAATTATATTGTGGTTGTATAATGCTGTCAAAATTACTGTCCAAGTTATTGGCCTTGATCACCTTGAGAAATCTTGTGGACACTAGAGGCTAAAGTTGACATCCAATTGACTCAAAATATATGTGTTGTTTATGTTACTGGTACATAAATAAGTTAATGAAATTTAGTATCATGACTAAAAGACTTAGTATTTGATAATCTTTGTGGACTATCGGGAGGATATAGCTACTGTGGAAATATTCATTGCCTGCCAACCTATCTTTTGTTCACTTTGAAGGCATCCAAATGAAATTATATATTGTTTGGTGTATTTTGGATTTGGGTGGGTTGGATGGCCGAATGGTTAGTACGTGCACGCTGTATGATACGGCCTGTCATTGAGTCAACTGGCGGGGGTTTCGATTCCCCGGTTGTACGTGACAAGGAGTGGGGTCTCCAGTCCAATCTCATTGGTTTTCTCTGGGTCCTCCAGTTTCCATCCACTACTAAAGACCCCTACGCGCAAGCGAATTATTGAAATAAAATTGAACCATTTGTTAGTCCCGAAATGACCTAGTTTGTTTCGAGTGGACGTTAAACCCCATTTCTCCCCATCTCTTTCTGTATTTTGGATTTAATTTTTTTAGGCTTTAAAACAACAGAAACAACAAAATCAGAAGAGAAAAATAGAATGTAAGTATAAATAAAGTTTTTGATTAGAATTTCTGATCTGACGTTTATTTTTTTCGATAACCATGTCTTTATACCAGGACAGGACAAAGTTCACACAGAAGTTTTTATGCGCCTACATTTTCATGTGAATCATCACATTTTTACGTGTATCCAAATAAAATTTCAAGAGAGAGGAATCCAAAACCATTTGAATAACATAAACTTTGATGGGATTCAAGTCATAATAAACTTGATACTGTGACACCAGTAGGTACTAGCGGTTAAAAACAAAGTCATGGGTATCACAAAACCATATAAAAGATGGTTATGTGATACCTATGACTTTGTTTTTAACCGCATTTTCATGTGGAAGTATATTGTCGTTGCACCTGTCCGCCCAGACGTCAGTCTACAATTTGTTTGTTGACACCCAACAGATCACTGTTGTCCGATTTTGACAAAACATAAATTTAGGTTTATATCCCAAAGATCTTGGTTCCTTTCGATATTAGCTTGTATCGGGCCACAACTTGATATTAGGACCTCTGATTGTACAAAAAATCATGTTTTTATCTTGTGGACACTCTATAGAGGTCACAGTTTTTATCCGATATTGATGTATGTTTATAACCCAAAGACCGACCCTGGTTAATTTTTCAATATTTGCTCATATCGGACTAACTTCCTGGATTATGGCCCCTGATTGTACAGCAAGTCACTTATTTAGCTTGTGGGCCCTCTAATTCTAAAGGTCACAATTTTTTATCCGAATTAAAAAAACATTCCAGATATATCACCATTACACCATAATGATGGTTGAGTTTGAATTTCATGAAAATCAGACAAAAACTGCCCAACAAAATAGCCACTCCCCTTATGCAAATAGTGTAAAGGTATTTAATACCAAGGTTGTTGACACTCTAGATGTTATAATTTTTATCTGATTTTAATGAAGCTTAAAATATATGTTTACATCCCAAAGGTCTGTGTTTCTTTCAATATTTGCACCCTAACTTCCTGGATTATTGCCCAAAATTGTACGAAAAATCTCTTTTTTTTTAAAGCTCATTCTCTGTCCATCTCCTGCAAAATGTAGGCGTATTCTGCTCACAGACATTTATTTCGAGAATAAATCTTTGCCCTAAATGGCCACCATATCCAACAATAAGTCTACTGTTTTGTAATGTGGTTCTATTCTGGTTCACATCTGTTATACACAAAAAGACTAATTAAACCTTTTCAATTTTTATATGCCCACATTTTCATGTGGACATATATTTAAATCACCCCTGTCTGTCCGTCCGTCCACAATTTGTTTGTGGACACTCTACAGGTCACAATTTTGATCCGATTTTGATGAAACTTGAAATATATTTTTATAAACCAAAGACTTTGGTTCCTTTCGATATTCGCGCATATCGGACTGTATCGTTCTGAATTATGGCCCTTGATTGTATGAAAAAATGCAATTTTAGCTTATGGTTCCTCTAGAGGTCACAATTATTACCCTATTTAAAAAAATGTAAGGTCAGTTGGGTTCGAATTTCGTGAAAATTGGACCAAGACTGCTGGACAAAATGGCCGCCCCTTGTATGCAAATAGTGTAATAATATTGGTATATCAAGGTTTTGAACCCTTTGGAGGTCACAATTTTGATCTGATTTTGATGAAACTTAAAATACATGGTTCTTTTCGATACTAAAATATATCAGATCGTAACTTCCTGAATCATGGCCCTTGATGGTACAAAGAATCACGTTTTTAGCTTGTAGTTCCTCTAAATTGTCGATTTAGGACTTAAAATGTCGGTCAACTAGCTTAGTGTCATGGAAGCTTAAAAAGAGTAGCACATAACCACTTTGCTTTTGGCAGTTATATACAAGGAACTTACAAACAACTGTTTATTTTCTAAAATAATTTGTGATATTTATCAATGTGAAATTTTGT
Source organism: Patella vulgata (assembly GCF_932274485.2). Taxonomy (NCBI): domain Eukaryota; kingdom Metazoa; phylum Mollusca; class Gastropoda; family Patellidae; genus Patella; species Patella vulgata. The sequence continues at coordinate 13,812,373 of NC_065883.2, forward strand.
TTCAGTTTAATATGGGAATATACAAGTGTATGCTGTGATTAAACCTAATTTCCCTTGTGAACTATCAGTTTCCTTCTAAAAGGAATCCATGTGTCTACATATGTTTTGAAGAGATCAAACTGGATGTTCCATTGGTTTGTTTAGAAAAATTGTGTAGAAAAAATAGACAATGTTGTTAAAGAAGACGTAAATAATAATTAACATTGACTAACGCTCTTACTGTCATTAACAATTCCTATGTTCTGTTGTTAGTTATAGAATTTGCCATTCTATGGCTGATATTGGTGCATTTATTGTTTCAACATTGTTTAGTAATATTTCATAGCTGTTCATATCAATTGACTGGAGATGTATTATTGATCTATACTGACGTCCAAAAGAAAGTATACACACTAAAAGTATGACTAAGTTTTGTTTAGATTAAAAACATTTGATAAAGCATTACTGAGTTTGTCTCTTGCGTCCAAACTCAACATTTGTAAGCAAAATAAAAATGTGAAACAAATTGACATTCTACCCAAATACCGTATACCATGGAAAAACGACTTTGGTTGATGCAGCACAAAATGCACAGTGTATACTTTCTTTTGGACGTTAGTATACATTATAATGTAATTGACATATTTCACTATATTAACAGCATTATGTTGGTATACATGTACTAGGCTTAGGCATTAAACTATTGTATAGTTTGAAATATGCTTTGATAACATTCTTTTATATCTTTGAAATGAAAGTTACTATCAGATATAAAATAATCCTATCACCCTACCAATATCAGATTTTAACTAAATAATACAATGCACACACACATACATGATTTAATATTTCTTTTACTGAATTCCCACTTTTAATGAGAATCTAATAATTATTTATTATACTTTGTTTCAAAAATATTAGTTTTGTCATTTGTGCAATGTTGTTGGGGGTGGGGTGGGGGTGGCTATGCTACTATGATAATCCTCCCCTGGCCCCCCATATCTATCCAGAACCTCCCATTAACTTGTATGCTTGCTTGAAAGAATGGAGTATGAAGTATCAACAAAAGGGACTGTTGAAGGAAATCTTTAGAAATAAAGTAGATTAGGTCATCTGCTTTCCCTATGCTTGTTACATTTATATATACAGTCAACTATAGACATATATATATATATATATACGACGTATATAGATCAGAAAATAAAGGGTTTATGATAATAGTCAAATTATTTTGTAACGTAGACATGAATATTGTTTATCAGATTTTAACCAATCATGATGATATTCAATCTGATTAAAATATATTTCGTTTCGTTTTTTTATACTTTCGATGGCCTACACTACATGAAGATCTGACTGGTTGTAGTGATAGGTCGCGTCAGAGGTCATATGAGCGACTTTTGACCCTATTACGTCGGACATTCGATTAACCAATCAGCATTGATGTTACTAGTGGATTACCCACAGTTCCTTGAAAAACACGCCTAATTCCTCACACCGTTCAGAACACGTCAATGATAATAACTCTTTCAGATCCTAGTGTAGTATTTAGTATAGACAAGTTAAACAAACTTTTGACCCTATTACGTCGGACATTTGATTAACCAATCAGCATTGATGTTACTAGTGGATTACCCACAGTTCCGTGCAAAACACACCTAAAGCTTGCCTTAACAGATTGTTTCATCGGCTAATTCCTCACACCATTCAGAACACGTCAATGATAACAACTCTTCCAGATCCTAGTGTAGCATTGACAAGTTAAACAAAATTTTGAACTATAAAAATGAAACGAAATAGGATCTGTGTTTTAATCAGATGGGATGATATTTTGTATCGGATATGAACTGAGACAAATTGATTTCTCTATTGTAATTGCAGCTATATTTATACTCAGTATGTTATTATAGTCAAGGATTATTTTACATGTTGCATAATTTCTTGATGCACAAACAAGTATTTTATTATATAACGGAAAATGTCTTTTGTTCTGAATGTCAACCATGTCCAAAGATAGATAAAAACAATTTGAAAACAAAAATAATTGTTATTGTATATATTTTTTTTTAAATAAAATTATTTACAAACATATCACTATATTTCTCCTGTTTTTTTTATACATGTCTATTTACGAAATAAATTGTATTGTTTGGTCGAACCAGTTCCTAGAATATATCACAGTGAGTAAGACCTCGGCTTGCTAACCAGGAGGGCCTAAGTTTGCTCCTGTTGTTAGCCTTAAACACTGTGTATAAATTTAAAGTCAATCAGATATTGACTTTAGCCTCTAGAGCGTCCACAAGCAATTTTGGACACCGTACGGAGGGACAGGGGTGACGAAAATATACAACCACATTTCAATCTGGGCGTATAAAAATTAAATTCCGAAATAATATTTGAAATTGTGTATGGAAAATTCCACCAGTATGATTCAACGTGGACGTAAACATAATCAAAGTACATGGGTTAGTAACATATTGTTAGTGTTTTAACACTAACAAAATACATGTAAAGCTTTATGTTAAATTCTGTTTGATATTTTCAAATAATCAATAAGTTTATTGGATAATATTAATTCCATTTGGCTCCGGTGTCTGGTTTAGGTTCGAATTCTCCTTTTAGGTACCATAATGTCTGGAACTAACCTTCCTTTCTGGTGTCGACGAGACGTTCTACCCCAGTCTATCTCACAGAGTAGCATGCAAAAGGGGGCAATGGCTCTTGACATCCATTTTAGGGGGCGTCCAATCAAATATTGAAATTACATTTTAATTTCAAAAGTGTGTTCAAAATTTGAAATTATGGTTAACTGTTGGACATAAAAATATCCTCCTTTCTCACATTTCTAATCTGAGTACCATGTCCTATACTTCAGTCTTGTTGGCATATAAAATCAAGGAGTTGGCCCGCAGGAGTGGAATGGAAGAGTCTGATGTCCACTCTCAACAATTAATGGGGGGGGGGAGGAATATAGATAGAAAGAGGATGAAAAGGAGAATGAAAGAGAGAGGGGGTGGGGGAGATATATAGATTTTTATTATTATTATAGCATATTAATAGTGGGTGCACATAAAGTACATAGAGTCGGTTAAGACGTGTTTAAATAAAATTAAGCTGTGTTAGATTATTCCATAACACATGGGCTTGAAAACGCGTTGAGCAGTTTTGTTAAAAGTAGTCTATCTGAGATGAATAAAGGGGTTTGGGTGGGGTGGGGGGAAAATCTAGAAAAATGAAGAGATAAAGGGAAGATAGATTGAGAGGAAAATAAAGGGAAGAGATAGAGGAGAGATAGAAAGAATAAAAGAGCCAGGAGAGTCTTATTTTTACATTTAAAAGGGTGGTAGGTGTGAGAGAGAGAGAGGAAAGATGGAGGATGAGATGAGACAGGGGAAGGAAGAGAGAGAGAAGATATTTCCGGAGTGACATATAGAGCAATTTACTACTTCAAGCGGTCTTTAACAGTGGAAGGAAGAGTCTAGTGTCCAATCACCACTTAACAGGGGTGGCGGTAGGAGATGAGAGAGAGATAGGTAATACAAAATATCATCCAATCTGATTAAAACACAGATACTATTTCGTTTCGTTTTTATAGTTCAAAATTTTGTTGAACTTGTCTATACTACACCAGGATCTGGAAGCATAGGCGTACGGGGAAATTTTTGACTGGGGGGGGGGGCGGTGGTGGTTGGTGCCCAAAAAATGTAGTTAGGTTCTTATTATGTTACAGGGGGGTTGGATGGCTGAATGTTTAGCGTGCGCGCGCTGTATCATAACGTCTGTCATTGAGTCGACTGGCGTGGTTTCGAATCCCCGGTTGTACGTGGCAAGGAGTAGGGTCGCCTGTCCAACCTCGTGGGTTTTCTCCGGGTCCTCCCACTGCTAAAGACCCCTACGCGCAAGTGATTTATGTAAATAAAATTAAACCATATGTTAGTCCCGAAATGACCGTGCCACATGAAATGTGTGGTAACCTGATATCACCGAAACGGCTAACCGAAAGTGGTCGCAATTTTGGCTACTCTGAGATATGATTAAAGTTATTATAATCTGCAAGTTTCATTGAAATCGGTTTAAAATTGTGGTCTGTAGCCGTGCCACATGAAATGTGTGGTAACCTGATATCACCGAAACCGCTAACCGGAAGTGGCCGAAATTTTGGCTACTCTGAGATATTATTAAAGTAATTATAATCTGCAAGTTTCATTGAAATGGGTTGCGAATCCCCGGTTGTACGTGACAAGGAGTAGGGTCGCCTGTCCAACCTCGTGGGTTTTCTCCGGGTCCCTCCCACTGCTAAAGACCCCTACGCCCAAGCAAATTATTGAAATAAAATTAAACCATATGTTAGTCCCAAATTGACCTAGTTTATGTCGATTGGACGTTAAACCCCATCTCTCTCTCTCTCTGATTGTAAAATTCAGTTTCTCTCCCTATAACAATAACCGTTTTGAAAAAGTCAAAGTGTTAAAATAAAAGAAAAACTATTTGTATTATGTGGATATATATATTTTTTAAAACTTTTATAAATATATGATACATTACATATTATGTAGCAGAAAATCAGCTCGATCTTGAAAGTAAAGGTTTTCAGTTAATAGGTAAAAAAATAGCATTTAATGGATATTATTTCCACTACACTGTGTGACAAAGTGCTTCATAACTTTAATAAAATTGAACGATCATTTAGGTGCATAGAACTTACTGATCTCAGCTGGTTTTGATAATAGATGATATTGGCTTTTCAAACTATACACTTTGTTCTAAACACCTCGAACTAATTAGAGACTATCAATTAATAGGTAAAGAAATAGCATTTAATGGATATTATTTCCACTACACTGTGTGACAAAGTGCTCTATAACTTTTATCAAATTGAACGATCATTTAGGTGCATAGAACTTACTGATCCCAGCTGGTTTTGATAATAGATGATATTGGCTTTTCAAACTATACACTTTGTTCTAAACACCTACACACTAATTAAAGACTATCAAATCCACATGTATATATTTATTATATCAGTCAGCAAAATTAAGATAACTTGTAAATGCCATAATATATAATAACGATCTCGAGTGTGTAGACCCAGTTGAAAGGTATATAACAACCAGTTCACTAACAGTTAGGGAGACGAGCAGAGAGGAGGAGAGAGGGAGATGAAAGATGAGCAGGGAGGAGAAGAGAGGGGCAGAGACCGGCGAAATGGGCTCATCTGCTTTCAACTGCTGCCGAGACAGAAGGGTGGAGAAGGGCAGAATGGTTAAAATATAGTCACATACTATATTAATGTACCATGTTGATGTTTAATTTATTTTCCAGGTGTAGTTTAATTCCTGTTGTATTGATGTAGCTGTTTTATATTCTGTTCCGATGTAAATAAATCTAATATTTACAAAGCTGATATCTGTTATCACTAGAATAGTGTTACAATTGTCTACCTACCCCGATCTCATCAGATAAAAATAATAATATAAAAAATACAGATCACTGCACAATTTGTTCACACATAATCATGCCAATTAAAACTGACAGCCGGTTTTTAAAAAAGAATATAACATTTTTAACCGTTGAACTTAAATTTGATAGAAGACACTGTCTAAATATCACCATAGTACATTTTCGAACACAAGATGCATATAAACTTCCCGAATCCTTTTGTTACTAGTTTTTTGTATAAAATTTATTTTTCCCCGCTATATAACAATACAAATATACAGTAAATTAAATTGTACTAAGACTTCTGATTAATTGGTTCATATCCTTCCTTTTCAATCTTTTCTTTATAACGTAAATAATCCTTTCTTCTTTCAAAGTACTTTACCTGAAAAATAATTTGGACATGGATTTAAATAGCAGTGATGGATCTAGAGAGGGAGAGAAAGAGAAATGGGATATAACGTCCACTCAACACAAACTAGGTCATTTTGGGACTAACATAGGGTTCAATTGTATTTCAATAATTTGTTTGCGCGTAAGGGTCTTTAGCAGTGGGAGGAAATGGAGGAACCAGAGAAAATCCATGATCATTTTACTATGAGCAGTGAAAGGTGACGTTGCAAGTTAAATCGCTTTGAGAGACTCGCGGACAGCAAGTTCCCAGACTGGCTCATTGAGGAAAGCAGTGGCTCACTTACTAGGAAGTCCAGGGTTCTATCCCTGTGATGGCAGAAAAAGTTCCCCAGGAATTTTCAACATGGCTTCCCCTTTTCAGTGATGCAGGATGGAGATCCTGACATGGAAAGCGTCTAGACATTCAAATGGGATGAAAATTCAAGCTGGTGTGCACGTAAAAGAACCCTTGACAGTTAGAACTTCGAAATAAGGGTAGGCCGTAACCTTGTTGTCCAGTTAATTTCTCTCATAGCACACTACATGTATATATTATCTTGCCCATCTTAATGAATAAATTGAAGCTTTAACTTTAGCCTCTAGAGCGCCAACAAGATATTTCAAAGAGGTCAAGGGCCATAACTAGGCTTCTACGTCTCATGACCTTAAACGCTGTATATAAATTAAGAGTCAATTGGATATTAAATTTAGCCTCTAGAGTATCCACAAGATGTTTCAAAGTGATCAAGGGTCATAACTCTGTCAGTAATTATTGGAAATTGGTGAAAATCAATAGGCTTTTTTGCCCCATGACCTTAAAAACTGTATATAAATTTAAAGTCAATCGGATATTAACTTTAGCCTCTAGAGCGACCACAAGCAATTGTGTACCCTGGACGGATGGACGGGGGTGACGACAATATACAACCACATTTCACTGTGGGGGCATAAAAATCATTATTTAATCTGAGTAGAATTCGTCTACATTTGAAACTCTTCTACTAAGTGCATGTGCATATTATTGTACCTCGATCCCTTTCCGTAGGTGCACATGTATCCCTTTCCATAGGTGCACATGTATCCCTTTCCATAGGTGCACATGTATCTCTTTCCATAGGTGCACATGTATCCCTTCCCATAGGTGTACATGTAGGTGCACATGTATCCCTTTCTGTAGGTGCACATGTATCCCTTTTTTTTCTTAGGATTTGAAGTCTTAAACATATGAACTTATGTATGTTTTTTGGGGGGAAATTATTTTCATACCCAAGCTTTAGTACACTTTGCCTCAAATCCTTCTCGCACTTTTAAACATTTTGTTTTATCTCCTCCATTATCATCAATACATTGCCAATATTTATCTTTTTCTTTCCAACAAGCCTCTCTTTCTTCTTTAGTTGGTGCTGCCATTCTGTAAAACATTTATAACAGGTTTTTATTAAGTTTATTAATTACATAATAAATTTGGTCTCAACACTTTATTACATATTTTATATCAGTTAATTGTTCACTCTTGGAAAGCATTAACTACAGCACTTCTACATCCATTTCTTCTTTTGGTCGTCTTGATCATGCCAGCCTATATTGTCTCATCTTCGACTACCATGTATAGTCTCGAATGATCAATAAATCTTTTACCAATTTTCTGTTATTATCTATTTCTCAGACACTAATATTTTCCTGATCATTACAATTTGATCTTCGTTGTATAATACAATTGGCATAAGGGGAAAACCCCAAGATGTCTTAATGATAGTTGATGACTTTATCTCTATAAAGAGGTATCAGTAGCGCCTTTGAGATTTTCACTCACTGGTATAAGAAATAATTCTTCATTAGATTATATATAGACTGTAATTTGATTGTGTCATTCGAATATGATTGCATAATAATTATTTTTAGCTTAGGTCAAATTAGGTATCTCTCTGATTTTGAACATCCAATCCAGTAAATAGGTCGATTTCATTGCATGCCATCGTGCATCACTTAAAAGCAAATATTTTTTTTACAACAGAGGAAAATCTCCAAAGTACTTGTGATACTTCATGTTTTACTTACTGACACTCTTTTATTACTAGATGATAGTATAGATCTACTTATTTTGAATTTATTAGCATTACATAAAAATAAAATGCCTTTTTTTGTTTGCTACTTTCTTTGAGTTGAGTCTATAGAATCTTCGCAAATATCAAAAAAACAACCAAAAAAAAAAAATTAAATGCCAGCTTCTGTCTAAAAGATTACTTGACAATTTAGTTGGCGTGTGTCATGTTTTGTTATGTTTAGGTGTAATCGTTTCACAAAGCATGCCAAAAAATATCACAAGGACATTCAACACTTGTTGTCAGACAGGAAGTGACCAAGCAACTCCTTTCAATAAACACACGCATATGCAAAATAGTTCTCTCTCAATACGGTGGGTGAACTACAGTGTATCAAGAAGAGAATATATAATTTTGAAATATTATTTTATATGGCAGTTTTTTTGTTGAATAGAAAGTTTAAGAAATTTCAGACGCATAATTATATTTTTTATGGTATTTTACAGACGGCGCTACAAACCGGACACGCACTGAGTCCCACTAATCGACGTATGAATCTTCATTTTGCTCACTCGAGATATGACAAAATTTATATTTATTCCAAATTAATAACAGATATGGGATTATATGTCTAAAGCTATAACAAATTCACTTGATTATAACTGTCTAAATTAGATCTTAGGCAAATATACACGCCAAATATCATCTAAAGATAGTCCAGCTAAACAGGCTTTTTTTTCTAGCAGACGAAATTTCATGCGGAAATGGAATATAGCTGAACATGCGCAATACAATGTTGAATAATGGTGGTTGACTAACAACATGGGAGATCTTATTTAACCTTTGACTGTTCGCGATTTGGCCCCTTAATCTTTAAAATAATCATGAAATAATATGAAATTGTTTTAATCAAAATCTTCAACAAGTATTTCGGCATGGAAGGAAGTGGTATAAGTATTGATAAAATCGGCAATTCGTGTGGAGACTGTCTAGATTCGACATCTGCTCCTCTTCTGAAAACAGAAATAGTCAAAGCAGGGTCAGGGACTGGGTGCCTTTCACCTAATATTGTTAAAGATACAAGTATTATTGATGTTAGCAATCAAATTAAAAATAATGGAAAAAGAGTGAATGGGCTGGTAATACCAGTTCTAAAATCTCAAGATGAGTATGAACACACAGAGAGTGCGGATTCCGGTCATGGGAGTAGCTGTCAAGACTGTGAATGTGGCTCCGGTGAAACTGAAGTGACTATTTTATCAGAGGGTTTAGGGGCAGTTAGTTTAGATAATCAGTTATCAGAATCAGAGACAGAAATTCTTAGATCTCCATTAGACGTTATAGACGGTATCAATTATGTTGTGTACGAATCAGAACATCAAATGCCAGAAATTATGAGACTCATAACCAAAGATTTATCAGAACCTTATTCTATTTATACATATAGATATTTCATTCATAACTGGCCAAGATTATGTTTTTTGGTAAGATTCAAAGAAGTTTTAGACTGTGCCAATTTAGTGCATAGAGTGTAAGGGAGCAGGTTGTCTCATCCCACTACCGGTTCATCTTGGACTGTTTCATCCCAAATTTACACTATAGTCCATGATGTATTTTTGCGAGTGATTAAGCTGTCAATATGTAATTATAAAATACCTTTTTATAAAGAAGATAAATGATGTTAGACATCATAAACTAAAAGCAATACGAGTATATTTTATTACAAAAACATCGTTGAACTGATCTAAAATCATAACGGCAATAAACTAACAATTCAAATATACTATACTACAAAAACATCAAGGAACTAACCAAAAATCTAAAATCATAACCCCAATTAACAAGCAATACAAATATACAGCGGTGAACTAATCTTAGTCTTGACCGGTAATTAACCAAAAACGACGAGGAAAACTTATTTATTCCATACATTATTGTTTATTTAACAATAAGTAAGTGTTAAACAGTTTATTTAACAATAAGTACCACTCAGTTAATTGACTGCTATTATAATAACAAGGGGGATGAAACAGCTCGGGATGAAACGGCCCGAGTTGAAACGGTTGTGGGAGGAACTGACCCGCATCCGAGTTGGAACACATAGATAGAGTTGAATTATTAAGGCAGGGGATTTACACAGATGTTATCTGTATCCCAGATTGTTATTCAGACCTTATCTGAAAATCATTTTTTATATTGTTCATGTCTATAGAGGGTATTTAAAGATCATATGTTTCATCAAGATCAATTGGGTCATCTGGTTCTCTCTCCAGTATTTTTTTTTCTTATCAAAAAGTGAAATTATCTAGATGGAAAGTAAATAAATCCCATCAACTGCCATTTTGGTGAAAGTTCAGAACTTGTTAGCAGTGAAGTGTTAGCCTAAACAGATATATGTACTTAGATAATGTGGTGAAGTTTTCAACTGTCGCTATGCTATCCTTTACATGCGTTACAGCTATTTTATGTTTTAAATGATGTTTCAGCAGCAAATGTTACTTTCCCAGTCATTTGGTTGTTTTGTTTTTTGTAACCAATCAATGCTGATTGCGATGTATGTCAGTAGGACATCCAACTTATTTTGAAGAGGATAATATCTTTACAAATAAGCGAACAGACCGGATTTTCAGACGAGTGTCTGTTAAAAAGATTTTAAAAACTCATATCAATGGTAACAATATGAGCCAGTGTTTAGACTAGAAGTAATACTTAAAAAGGGCAAAATGTTACCCTCCACTAAATGAATGAACTAAAGCAGATTCCAGATATGATTTTAAAGTGAAGGTCTTTGCTACGGTTGATCCCAAAGGTGGCAGAGCTCCAAATTTGACATAGATTAATGGTTATTGACTGAAGAGAGCTTGTGGTCGCAGCTGCACTACACAGATGAATTCAGCTCTCAAATAATTAATAACTATACTATTTTCTCCACCATCTACATGTAATAGATTCATATGTCTGAAATCACACACTGCTTGCTGTCAGACGTGGATTTGATAAATTAAACACTATTCTGCAATATCACCTTAGTTGGCTTTGGATTTAAACTGCTATGAGAATTATTGTAGTTAAGATTTGTATTACATTTTAAACCTTTTTTTTTTAACATTAAACTGTATGTTCTTTTTTTTTTAGGCTAAAGATGTAGATAAGTGTGTGGGAGCCATTGTGTGCAAATTAGATATGCATAAAAAGATGGTACGAAGAGGGTATATAGCTATGCTTGCTATTGATTCAGATTTCAGAAGAAGAAAAATTGGTAAAGATATATGAATTGTTCTTGCTGATGCTGTGCAGATCAGCATCTGCTGATCAAAAGCTCTGACATTTTCATGTGTGATTAAAGGTCAAAGGTTTTCATTATTAAGCTTCCACTTCACACGAACCTGGTTGTTGCCTTAATTACTAACATGTGTATGGTATATTATTTATTTCATTGATTGTTTGGGAACCTAAACTAGAGTATTGAGAGAAAGCCTACACGGTAATTAGGTAGGGGACCCTGGTCCTTGTCTTGTACAAACCAGGAATCAAACCATAGATAATATGCTTTATGATCTACAGGCAAGGAATAATTTGTGGTCATACTGAGGTGATAATGGAGAAAATTAATGATGGTATTGATCTTTCGTTTCTTCCGTTTAGTTTTTATTGATCTACTAGCGGATGACCCGGTGCAGTGTGGGTTGAAAGTAGTATGACTCCGAAACAGGAAGTTCCGCGCCACCTGGTCCATGTTACCCCCCGGCCCGAGCTGCCCCTATAAACCAAATTTCAGCCTCGGGACAGCCCTTGTGTAGCAGCTAATGACTGTCAGAAATATTAGTATAGATTATTTGTCCTTGAATTTGATTATTTCCTTTATATGACTATGAGCATAATACAGTTTAACCATAATACTTATTCTCAACTTAATGGGTTTTTTTTGAAAGAAATTTCACATGTACGTGTGGTTGTCTAGGGTAGGTTGGTATTGCCTTATGGTATGTAGTCTAAATCATTGTGCTTTCAATCATACATGCCGATCTGTCATACATGTATGAACAAGAGTTTGAATCAACAATTGTATGTGACAAAAAGTGAAGTCTATAATGACTGAAAATTTTAATGTTAGCATTTGATAAGCATGGATTTCCTGGAAGTATTGCCATATTTTATACAAAACAATTAAGTGGTTATATATACTATTCAAAAAAAGTAGGGGATATTTGATTTTGGGGGCATAATACTAAAATATGCAAATGACTACGAAAAAAGTCACTATAGAACCTAACAGAAGAAACATTTCCAGTTACATGTGACGCCCAAACGCACCAATAGCTACCGCATGGAATGCAGGTGATGCTTGGGATCATCATGGGGGTCCAACCCAAGATTTGCACGACTATGACTTTGAATGTTACAGTCATTGTGGCATTGAATTCCAGGGTGGAAACATCAGTTTAATTGTTTTAGTGACCAGAAAACAAATTTTGATATGCGTCGGCTTACCCAAAATGAAAGGTTACGTGCCCTTGGCATGCTACAAATCGGCACAACACAGGCGGTTGTGGCGCGGACGATGAATGTTTCTCAGTCTGTCATAAGCAGGCTATGGTCCAGATACCGTGATACACAATCTGTACAGGACAGACCACGCTCAGGTCGACCAAGGGCGACAACTCAAGCCCAGGATCGATTTATCCGTACCTTGGCCTTGAGAAATCGTGTCATCACAGCAAATCAGATCAGCGCTCGTCTTCAAACAGACACTGGTGTGAGAGTGAGTGGCCAGACGATTCGGAATCGACTGCATAGGGGTCACCTTCGCGCCCGACGTCCTCGCGTGATCCCTTGTTTGAGAGATCATCACATTCAGGCAAGACGTCGTTGGTGTAGGGATCGTCAACACTGGGATAATCGACGCTGGAGCAATGTGATGTTTTCAGATGAGTCAAGGTTCACTGTTGATTTTTTGGACAGACGTAGGAGGGTGTGGCGTCGCCGAAACGAGCGCTTCCAAGACGTTAACGTCATCAGACATGATTGATTTGGGGGTGGTTCTGTTATGGTGTGGGGAGGCATCACTGTTGCTGGAAGAACGGCTTTACATGTTGTTGCAGGGCGTGTGACAGGCCAGTACTACCGGGACAACATCTTGGCAGTCCATGTTGTGCCGTTCGCACGACGTCATGGCCGCCGTTTCATCTTCCAGGATGACAACGCAAGATGTCACAGGGCCAGGATCGTTACAGGTTACCTCCAACAACAGAACATCACCACATTACCTTGGCCAGCACTGAGTCCCGACCTCTCCCCCATCGAGCATGTCTGGGACATGCTTGGACAGAGGTTACGTCAACGTCAACAACGTCCTGCCAATGTCCAAGAACTTGCTGCTGCGTTGCAACAGGAATGGGACAATCTGGACCAAAATGACCTTAGACGTCTCATTAGGAGTATGCCACGTCGGATCAATGCTTGTTTGGCAAACAGAGGAGGATTTACTTGTTACTGACTTGGTTGTGATGCTGTGGTAACTTTGCTGTTTGACCCCGGGTATCATTTTACCCTTATAATGGTCAGTCTGTGCCTTACTTAGTCTAACGATCATTTGGAATAAATCGATGAATGTGAACTTCATTTCATTTTGTCATTTGTTTCTTCGTCAGTTTCATTAGATGACTTTAATAACACTTAAAAATCAAATATCCCCTACTTTTTTTGAATAGTATATGAGTTGTTCCAAGTATATTTTCTTCCACCAAAGTTCAGCATGAAATGAAATGAAATGGGGTTTAACGTCCTACTGTTCTGTTCCTAACCTGGGCTAATGAAGACGGGCATACGTCATACAGTGTGCTATGAGGGAAATTTTGCCCGGGCAGCGGCGCTACAGTTCAGCATGAACTTAAAGGGACAATAACACTCTTGCTGGCTTGACAGCTCCAGAAAAAAAATAATATCCTTATTCTAAGTATTAGATGTTTAAGTATCCTAACTGTCGTGTAAATTATCCATTAAATCCTATTTTACTTGTCCAGAGGGTTCGAAAATATTTTAAAATCCAAGTCATATTTGAAAAGCTTTACGTTGGGCTTTTCAAATCATTTAGTTGAATTTTTCCAATTTTTTAAATTAGGTGTGTTAAGATGAAATTTGTATCATCAATTAATTGGAATATTGTAAAATAGTACAATTTGTTGACCAGAATAAAGATTGGGACATATTATTCAGTTACAACAAGAGTGGTATTGAGCCTTTAAATGTCATATCCCTGCTAAATATCATTTGTTGATGTACGTACGTGTATACTGATTTTGGAATGTTCTTTTTACAGGGTCTAATTTAGTAACGAAGGCAATCCGAGCTATGATGGCTGATGACTGTGATGAGGTAACTATTTAAATAGTCTCTGTTTTATTTTGGTGCAAGATATAGTCATTGATTTAATATATGAGTAAATATTTCATAACAGCAAAAACAAGATCATACACATGTACTCCATCAGTTTCAATTGGAATTGGATAATGAATATTATAATATTAGTTTGAAAAACCTTGAAAATCTTTTGTAAGATTTTTAACAGAATCCAACCATGTTCTTCTTTTATAGTTTCTTTCTTTTTTGCTTTTAGGTTGTCCTGGAGACAGAGATTACGAATAAGGCAGCATTGAAACTTTATGAAAACCTGGGTTTTGTGCGAGATAAGCGACTCTTTCGATATTATTTAAATGGAGTTGATGCTTTGCGACTAAAGCTATGGCTTCGATGAATTTTAAAAATGAACTTCCAATATATATTTTGATCAAATAGAATTTTAAAATGGAAGGATTTGTAAATTATTTGTGAATTTTATGTGCATCTTACAATAAAATTGACCATAATTGGTGTGATAATTGTTTGTATAGATGTGTGTGACAAAAAGTAGTTCCACCATGACCTATCCTATATGTTGAACTTAAACGGGGGTTTGTTAATTAAAACTAAATACATGTTTGTTTTTTTAATTAATGTCATGTGTTGTCTATTAAGAATGGTATACAGTAAACTTTGCATAAGTTGGATACATATATGTCGGATCTTCGCTCAACTCGGATAAAATCGTTTGGACCCTTTGATCCTGTACGTTTTTCTTATTAAATTTCTGTGCGTAAGTCGGATTTCCTAAGTCGGATCTTTGCTCAACTCGATCAAAATGTTTGGTCCATTTGATCTAATTCCAGCTTTTAATTTTTCCTTCACCTAAGTCAGATCGGCAGTATGTTCAGAATTTGACTAAGTCAGTTTCGTACCAATGGTCTAAAACTTGATTTGGTATTCCATGCACAGAGCCCCAAAATACTTTCCTCTATCATTTTGACCCAAATCAGCCTATTTGACGCGACGCAATAATAGAATTTTCCAGGAAAATTCGAAACTCACTGTCTGCTGTACGAGACACTTTCGGGAAAAATTTAGGACTTTTTTCAAAGTTGGTGACAAAATGGAAGTTATCTACTCGCACGTACAAAGAAAAGCTTGAAATGTGCCTTTGAATCAATTGTTATCCGGCTCTTGCAGTTTATTTCTAATCGAGCTAAGACTGATTTTCGCTTAACTTGGATAAAATTGGTCAGTTCACAGATCCAACGTATGCAAAGTTTACTGTTTTTATCAATTCATTTAAAGATTGAAAATTTACCTGTACTTGTATGATGTTTATTAATGAAATGGGGTTTAATATCATACTTTATTAATGAAGATGAGCCTACGCCATGCTGTGTGCTATGAAGGGATTTTGCCATGACAGCAGTAATCGCCTTCTCCTAACCGAATTCCAACAGTACAAAGGACATAGGGTTTCCATTTATCGATATCCAGCTATCAAGAGCTCTTTTTCATGCAAACTGAGGATCAAACATGGGACCTCCTGGTTAGTGAGTAGGCACCATATTCGCTGAACCACCGTGCCCCTATGGAAAAGGTGTATTTATACCCATTTCCTTGCTGGTATTCTCTTGAACATGGTCCACTATGAACATCTAATTTGAAACATTTTACTATACAAATCTTTGTCAGACAAAATGATAGGTACCAGATGGATTGTGCTTACAAAGCCTGAAATTGTGACTGAAGATGTCTTGACAGTAGAATCATTGTTGAAATGCTGCTCACTATTATATTCAGCTTCTGTGGGTTGGATGGCCAAATGGTTAGCGCGTGCCCTTTGTATCATAAGGTCTGCCATTGAGTCAACTGGCATGTTTTGGATTCCCCAATTGTACGTGACAAGGAGTAGGGTCACCTGTCCAGTCTCGTGGGTTTTCTCTTGGTCCTCTGGTTTCCTCCCACTGCTAATGACCCCCCTATGCGTAAGCGAATTATTGAAATAAAATTGAAACATGTCAGTCCCAAAATGACCTAGTTTGTATCGAGTAGACGTTAAACCCCATTTCTCTCTCTCTCTCTATTCAGCTTCTGCAGTTATCCGCTGGTGTGACCACGAAGACTAGACCAGCTCAGTAAGAATTGGAATATAGTGAATTATCCGAGACTTGGCTGGATTTTTGAAATTAGTAATTTTGCCCCTCTATTCCCCATTTACATCTACAGACTACAAGTCAATTAGCTACTATAAAAGGAATAAGGCAAGCACCATACTCAGGACATTTTGCTCTATAAAATTCGACCAGGCAGAGGCACTCTCAGAATTGACATAGGATATTGACGTTGTCTTATTCATGCTTTCAGGCACAAAATTTGCCAGTACCTTGATAGTTTAAAGTGGGTTTCCTCCAATGACATGGATCAAAACAGCATTTCTGGTGTTTGATTCCGCTGATTTTATCTGAATACAAATGAAAGTTTGGCAGATCTACCCCACCCACTAGCAGCAAAGTCGCCTGTCCTAGATCTAAAATCAGTGTCAACAAATCCTGCAAGTCTTTAAAAATTCTGTTGAGAACTTGCACCACTTTCACTAAGCTTTAAAAGTAAAAATGAGAAGGCAAAAATAACTAAGCCATAATCTGAAATTCGACAGGGCTTTTCTACATGGCCTAATGAACACTCAGACCAATTTTTAAGAGAAGAACTATTGTACTGTGTTCATGAGAGTTTATAAACAGGGAGTTTATTGGAAATTTATGATCAAAAGTTCTTCCTTATATTATATCTGCATCAACAATTCCAAAATTTAAGATTTCTGTCCTGTTTCGCATTTACAAGCGAATCAATATACCATCATATTAAATGTGGGTATATCAAAATCTGAACATAAATGGATAAATTATAAGGATTATCTACTACAGACTCAATTCAAAATCTTGAGAAAATGGGGCTAAATTTTTTCTAAAAATTCTTCTCGAGTAAAGATGTGATTAACACAGAGCTGTATGTAGGAGCCTCTGTAGTTTACAAATGGGCTAATGGAGACATATGCCATGCCATTCTGATTAAAACACAGATCCTATTTCGTTTCGTTTTTTTATAGTGCTGAATTTCGCTTTACTTGTCTTTACTATACTAGGATCTGGAAGAAATATAGATCTGTATTTTAATCAGATTGCTACCATACAGGGTACTATGAGGGGAATTTTGCCCAGACAGTGGCATTAAAGCCTACTCTTGTATCGAATTCCAATTGCCAAGCGATCTTTAATGTGCATGCAATGTGTACATGGCACCTTGTTTTTGTCCCGTCCGAATGACTATACATTGTCCCTTTGTCCTGTACTACTGACAAAGAAGAAAACCCTCCAGAAAATCCCGATGGACATTCTTGGCCAACACAGGGATGGGACCTCAGAATGTCTTACTCACTGATGCACTGTGGCTTCCCCTGTAACTTACATAAAACACACAGTTATCATACACAGATTGTAATTGGTCATTTTATTAACAATTATGTGATAAATTATTTAAAGAATTCATAATTCAACATTAAATAATGCATATGTTGGTTTCCATAGCTCTAGCTCAAATTACCTCCACTTCAACAAGAGAGGAGTCATTGAGACTATGGGTGTGTAAATGTATATACATGACTCTTAAATTTGGATTCATTATTAAATATTTCTTTAATTTCTTAATAATAGAATAAAAAGAAAAAAAAAATCTTGTATACATTAACAAATTTAAGTAAATTGTAAAAAAACAAAAGGCACACATCAAAATAATGTACATTAATTGTAGAAAAAAAAAGTTATTTGCATTATCAACTTTACATCCCAAAACAAAAAAATAATTTACTAAGATTCTGTTTCTGTGAAAATTGAAATTCTACATAGTTATTTATTATAAAGCCATAAAAGAAAATCAATCTTGAATATTGTCTGTGGTCCACAATTTGTAACGAATACAATATTAGCTCAACTGTGTACTTCTAACCAGAAAGTCTTGGGTTTGATACTCAGAAAGTACCCTTGAATTTTCCAGTGTGGTTATCCCCTTGTCAGTGGTGCAGAACGAAGCCCTGGCAAGGAACAGTGTTGAATGGGACAAAAACCAAAACAATGTCCTCCGTCCAAGTAGAGCATAAAACCCTTTATGCAAATGTTCTCTTTTTTTTCAGAGTGGACATAAATTTCATGACATGATTAGAGGAAAAATGGAATTGAGAACCTTAAAGGTTAGTCTATTCGTTGAGGTTTAACGTCTACTTCCACCAAGGGTGATATTGCAGATAAGTGTTTCCAGGGAAACTTGAAAGAGGAGCCAAATGAGAGGTTCGTCTTGAAACCTTAAAGGAGATGGCCAACATGTTTCTATGATTTTAAAATAGATTAGACTACAATGACGGCTATGTATATCAACATCTAACTCTTATACCTAGACACTTTCATTTAAACATACATTATGCAAGAGCTAAATCTGCCAACTGCAGGCCTTTTGTAGGCCTGAAATGTTGTCTAAATTATTAATTAGACATTAATTAACATATCTAGACCATAATCAACTCTCGTTGTCATCGCTAGCCTGCAATATATACTGGATTAGAACCCAGTCTGCTGCTTCTGATTAAATAAAAAAATGGATAATCAAGACTATGTTTTTTTATCATATCTACTTGAGTAATGATGATGTGGCTAGGCCCCAAATTCAATGCTAAATACTCGGTTCAGGGTGGATCAATTCGGGTGAAATGTTCAGCAAATTCCCTTCACATTATCTAGTTTTTAACTATTATAGTGAGAACTATCAGCTCTTTATCTAATCTCCCATAATGTATCTTTAAATATAACTGTAAAAAAAACATTATGTTTTTGATTCTTATACCCAGACACTTTCATTTAAATATAACAGTAAAATAAACATTATGTTTCTGACCTCAATTGTCTTATGACTGGAAGAGTAGAAAACCGAGTAAAAACAAGTTACATCAATTTCAACACACCAAATAAACAAATTTGACCAATTTGCTAAAACATCACCAATTTTCAATGTGGGGACGGATTGTTGAAAGATTAGATAGTATTGATGATGTTAATTAAACAGATTTGATAGTATTGATGATGTTAATAAAGCAGATCTTGTTAATAGTAGACCTTCAATGGTGGGCAGCTGGAAACAATGTCTATATCTATCATTATCTATCTTTTGTTAGAATCTGACGGACCATCTCCTTTAACCTACTATGATGAAAGGAGGTTGGGTGGATGAATGGTCTAAGACTTGCTCTTTACAACCTAAGGTCTATTAATTAATCAAGTGGCATGATTTCGATTCTCAGCTTGCACGTGACAAGGTATAGGCTCGCCTGTCCAACCTTCCAGGTTTTCTCAGGTCCTCTGGTTTCCTCCCACTGTTAAAGACCCAACCACCCCAGCGAATTATTGAAATTAATTTGAACTGTATGTTAGTCCCCATCAGATGATAATTACTGCTGCTAAATAGATTGAAAAAAATAACCTTTAGTGTTCACAAGAGTTGTCGTATATTTGTTCTTTTGTAGGTAATTAGGGGGCATTTAATAGACAATTTCATACAGATGACATTATAATTTTCGTCGTTTGAGGGTTCACAAGGTTCTAAAAACTAAAACAAGGGCTGTAACTCTGGAAGTAATCTACAGAAATTGTTGAAATTCGACAGACTTTTTCGTTTTACTAATTCAAATAATACATATCAATTTCATACAGATCGGATGATAAATTTTGTCGTTCGAACATTCACAAGGTTCAACAAAGTAAAACAAGGGCCATAACTCTAGAAGTAATTGACAGAAATTACAGACATTCAATAGGCTTCTTCATTTCACTAATTTAAATGATGCATATGAATTTCATACAGATCGGATGATAACTATTGTAATAAGAGCGTTCAAAAGATTCAACAAAGTGAAACAAGGGCCATAACTCAAGATGTAATTAACGGAAATTGCTGAAATTCAATAAGCTTCTTTGTTTTACTAATCTAAATGGTGCATATAAATTTAATACAGATAGGATAATAACTTTTGTCGTTAGAGCATTAACAAGGTACAACAAAGTGAAACAAGGGCCATAACTCACGCCGTAATTAAAGGAAATTGCTGAAATTCAATACGATTCTTCGTTTCACTAATTTAAATGATGCATATCAATTTCAAACAGATCGGATGATAACTATTGTCATTAGAGCGTTCACAAGATTCAACAAAGTGAAACAAGGGCCATAACTCTAGATGTAATTAACGGAAATTGCTGAAATTCAATAGGTTTCTTTGTGTTACTAATTTAAATGATGCATATAAATTTCATACAGATCGGTTGATAACTTTTGTTGTTAGAGCGTTCACAAGAAGCAACATAGTGAAACAAGGGCCATAACTCTAGATGTAATTAACAGAAATTGCTGAAATTCAATAAGCTTCTTTGTTTTACTAATCTAAATGATGCATATAAATTTCATGCGGTTCGGATATTAACTTTTGTCGTTAGAGCATTCACAAGGTACAACGAAGTGAAACAAGGGCCATAACTCACGGCGTAATTAATGGAAATTGCTCAAATTCAATAGGCTTTTTCTTTTCACTAATTTAAATGATGCATATCAATTTCAAACAGATCGGTTGATAACTTTTGTTGTTAGAGCGTTCACAAGGAGCAACAAAGTGAAACAAGGGCCATAACTCTAGATGTAATTAACGGAAATTGCTGAAATTCAATAGGCTTCTTTGTTTTACTAATTTAAATGATGCAAGTAAATTTCATACAGACCGGTTCATAACTTTTGTCGTTAGAGTGTTCACAAGGTGCAACAAAGTGAAACAAGGGCCATAACTCCAGACAAAATTAACGGAAGTTGTTGAAATTAAATAGGCTTCTTCATCTCACTAATGCAAACAACATATATCAATTTCAAAACAATCAGATGATAAATGTAGTCTGTAGAGTGTTCACGGCGACGGCAATATACGACCACATTTCCATGTGGGCGTATAAAAATGATATAGGACTATTTTCACATGCGGCGAGTAGCGTTTCTGCCATTTGTATTTCAATT
The DNA here is from genome assembly GCF_932274485.2 of Patella vulgata. NCBI lineage: Eukaryota > Metazoa > Mollusca > Gastropoda > Patellidae > Patella > Patella vulgata. The sequence goes on from NC_065883.2 coordinate 13,833,672, forward strand.
CCAACTTAAAAGCAATCTTTTATGTGCTGTACACAAAAACTCTGGGGTTTCTTTGGTTCCCTTTTAAATGATTTGTATTCAACTCCAACTTTAAAGCAATCTTTTATGTGCTGTACACAAAAACTCTGGGGTTTCTTTGGTTCCCTTCTAAATGATTACACACTTTTTGGTCCGTCTTACAACAGGTACCTCCGACAAGTAGGAACTGGGCTTACAACTAGAAACGTTTCATTGACTAATTAATTACTGCGCGTACATATAAAAACTGTCAAAAAATCAATAAAGTTCAGTAACATTTTTACATAAAATCTTTCTATTTTTTGTCCCGTTCAATTTTTTTTTAGGCAGACACACTTCCCTTGTTCGCCATCAAGTACGAGCCAGATTAATATTTACAACTGGAAATTCTTCCACTGATTATTGAGTTGTAAAATATAACCACCTAAATTACCATATTCCTTAAATAATAGATAATCTTGTACAGTTCGTGGTAATAAAAACGATTGTATTCTTGACTCTGTATATTTTCCTTTCGATCCTAAATCTTTTACTATTTTTCTTCTGCACATATGACTCAATCGATGTGTGGACTCTGAAACGAAATAAAATAAAATCATTTTGAAATAAAAAAAAATCTTCATTAACCATGCATTATGCAGGAGCTAAATCTGCCTATTGCAGGTCTTTCTTTAGGCCTGAAATGTTTTCTAAAGTATTAATTAGACATTAATTAACTGGTCAAGGCCTTAATCAACTCTCAATGGCATCAGATTTCTCCGATATTAAATAGATTAGAATGGTTCAGCGATACTTTGATTAAATCAAAAATGGAGGACTGAGACTTGGCTTCGATCAACCAGTACGGTGGTTGAAATTATTACACACGTCTGTCAAACCTTCAAAGGTTAATATTTCGCTTGCAATAGAGTAATTTGAATGAAATTTTCAGTTTTATTCATTTTACATCATCTACTTTCGAACTATTATAGCAAGAATGGCTAGTTCTTTATCTAAATCTTAAATAATATATCTTTAATATAAATCAAATCTACATTCATTATGCTTTAATAAATACAAATTTGCTACAAGCGGTAAAACTGAACCTATTATGGATTTAACCATCACTCGACACAAATCAGGTCATTTCAAGACTAACATATGGTTCAATTTTATTTCAATAATTTGCTTGCGCGTAGGGGTCTTTAGCAATCTGATTCAAACACAGATCCAATTTCGTTCCGTTTTTATAGTTCAAAATTTCGATTTTACTTGTCTTTACTACACTTGCATCTGGAAGCGTTGTTATTTAACTCTTGTTCTGCTTGAAATGAGGGGTCAGCCAATCAAATGGTCTGTTCAATCGAGCGATTGAAATTTTTTGGCCGGAACTGTGGGTAGACATTAGCGGCAATAGAAATCAAAACAAAGCAAAAGTAGATAAAAAATACATGGCGGTTGATAATTGGTTAATCGAGTGACTGACGTAATCGGGTCAAATGTCGCTTGCTTGGTACCTGACGTCATAGAACGTGAACTCCCACTATAACTTGTAAGATCTACATGTAGTGTAGGCGATCGAAAGTATAAAAAACGAAACGAAATATAGATCTATATTTTAATTAGATTGGGGTCTTTAGCAGTGGGAGGAAACCAGAGGACCCGGAGAAAACCCACAAGGTTGGACAGACGACCTTACTCCTTGTCATATTCAACCGGGGAATCGAAACCACGCAAGTTGACTCAATGACAGACCTTATGATACAGCGCGCACATGCTAACCATTCGGCCATCCAAGCCAAACAACAACAAAACAAACACAATGGTAATGGCAATTGGCATTGTTTAACTCATGTACATTGGACATTTTAAGGCTGATGGGCGTATCAGTAGGATCTGCATATTTTGCAAGTAAAGTAATTTTGTTGTAATTTGCCTGAAAAGTATGAATCTTTTGGAATGCACAAATCTGAAAGCTAAATCTTACAGTTGTTTTTTTCAATGCCAGCTGAACAATGACTAGCGAAAATTGGAGATATTAAGCATGGCTGAAAGCAAAGCGATTTCTAGAATATCAATCTGATCAAAATAGTTTGTTGTGTTTTTTTATACTTTCAATGGCCTCCACTACATTAAGATCTGAATAACTATAGTGGGAGATCGTGTCAGGGTTCATATGAGCATCTTTTGATCCTATTATGTTAGTTTTTCGACTAAACAATCAGTGTCTGTGTTTTAAGTGGATATTCAGAGATACTACTTTTGCTCTGATTTGTTTTTAATCCTGACCAATGTATACCCATAGTTCCTTGTTCTACACACCATTTGATTGACTAATCTCTCACATCAACTAGAACATCGGTTATTCAACAAGTCTATCAAATCCTAGGGTAGCGAAGACAAGTAAAACAAAATTATGAACTATAAAAAAACAAAACGAAATGGGATCTGTATTTCAATCACTGCTGTCTTGGCCAAATTCTCCTCCCTGGCATTACACAAATGACCTTAGAAAATAAAATTACATTGTAGTCTCAGAATAACAGAAGTATTCTATTAACAAGACGTTAAACTGAATTCCTTCCCTTTTCCTGTCTTGATCAGTTTACATACATGTAGTGAAAAGTGTATAAACCCACCTTCAAGACACTTGATATTTTTCTTATCTTCAAATGTGAAGATTTCCAAGATGGCTTTATCAAGCGTTACATCATGCGATAAACACAATAATAAAGAAACCATAAACAGCACTAATTGGTAATTAGATTTTCTGAAGAGTGTAAATAACATGTTATCATTAATATGGTTCACTGAATCTCCTGATGTGATGTTGAACAATGATTCGGATTCAGCACCTGCCATGAATAAAGCCCAAATAAATATACTCCGTTCCACCACATCCACATTATCCATCGGACAATCCTTTAGTCCAGCTCTCGCAGCTAAAATCATGGCCAAATTACCATCACTATTGTGCAAATAAATATTTGGGTTAGCACCGGACCGAAGAAGAAGAATACACAACGCGTAGGATCCTTTCCATAATGCTGCCATTAATGGTGGCATCTCTTTAGGATGACGACTATTTGGACTGAGACCTGCTTCTATTAATAATTTGATTCCACCAATTGGACAGTCTGTCTGTAACTGGCACAAGACGGAACCGTGGGTTAATGGTGAGAATATTGATGTTAAGCGATCTAAGTCTGTTTGATCACTGTGTAATGGAAAGGACATGTGGGGATCCACTCCGTTCATGAGTAATAATCGTAGTATTTTTGTGTCTGGCAAGTGTAAGGCATTAATCAAGGGATGTAACTCTGTTGTATTTTCTAAAATTGGTGCAATATTGGTTACTGGAAGGAGGTGTTCAACACAACTGAAATTAAAGAAAGAGATTTTCTTAAATAAGGGTTACACTTTGCCTTTCATCATGGTTTAGACTTTGCACAATCTAATTCAAATTCGATCTTTAGGGATGAACTTGATTGATAAGTAAACCAACCTTTTCTTTGAAAAAAATTGATAATCAAATGTAATTTTTTTCTTCTTCTAAATTTCAGGTCTTTGGTTTAATTTTATTTTGAGGATATACAATGCTGATATAAATTTATAATGGATTTGAAAACAAGCTGAGGTCTTTAAATCAACAAATAATTTATGTAAATCTAATATAAATAATTGTTAACATTCTACCTCAATTAAAAGCAGAGTTATTGTTTCCGAAACACCATGTGGGATGGATGGACGGACAAACCCATAACACATATAATAGTCCTTTGCTTTCTTTGAAAGGCAGCTGACAAAATATATTTAAATTCTATTATTAAAATCTCAATTTAAATCTAACATCAATGATAGAAAAATCACCTATAGTGGCCTTTGTAAATAGCATATTGTAATGGTACACCTCCATTTTCAGACACAGCAATATTACCATCTGCCCCATATGATAATAACAAACGAACACATTCACTGTGACCTTCCTGTGCTGCTATCAGTAGTGGAGTAGCATTGTCAAAAGCTGCTACATTAACAATATCTTTTTCTGGAATAAATACAGACACATATAAATACCCATATAATTTTTTTTTTACAGAAACTGATTCTTTCTCCTCTCTTCATAACGGCTTTATTATATCTAGGTTCAGAGATTCTCAAGTCTGGTCTGATTTCCATCAATATCTGGATCTTGGACCAATAATAGTAGTGTTTGTAGTATGTTTTGGACCAGTAAACAGAGAGACAAAATGATTCGAACAGTTGGAATCATGCCATAAATATAAAGGGGAGGAGGGATGGGTCTTGTTTCACCTATATATGTCGGACATGTCCTAATCGAGTTTCCAACGGGAATATGCGTGATTGAACATCAGGATGTGGTTAATAATAACCAAAATTCTCCCAAACTATTGACCATTCTATTAAGGGATTCAGAATGAAAACTTATTGACACTATTACCTGAAGCTGACAATGACTTCTGGTAACCAAATTCTGACAACTATCAGCCACAAATAAAAATGTCCCTGGTCTTAACCAACCAACATTTTGCTGACATGGTAAAATATGTTTCTTTGTAAAACAAGGACGTATTACTATCAGTTGTCATGGAATCTTTTAGATAAAAATGGCCATTTATCTTTATCTTCTTATACAAGGAAATAGAGAGAGAGAAACAGGGTTTAGCGTCCACTGGACACAAACTAGGTCATTTTGGGACTAACATATGCTTTAATTTTATTTCAATAATTCGATTGCGCGTAAGGGTCTTTTAGCAGTGGGAGGAAACTGGAGGACCCAGAGAAAACTAACAAGGTTGGACAGGCAACCCTACTCTTTGTCATGCACAACCAGAGAATCGAAACCACGCCAGTTGACTCAATGACAGACTTTATGATACAACGCGCACATGCTAACCATTCGGCCACCCAACCCCGCTACAAGGAAATAAATTTTCATGGTGCTCCCAGGAATTCTATTAAATAAAGTTAGTAGTAACAATAATATTATCTTACCGTTATCATTCATTTCGGTGAGAATCAGTTTTAAACATTCAACATGTCCGGTATGAGCTGCCAAAAAGAGAGGACTTAATTTATTTTCTGTGTAAACATCAATCTGTGCATCATTTTGTAAAAGTAGGTAAAGAATATGTGCGAAACCTTTCTCGGCTGCGGCATGTATTGGTCTGTAACCAGTATATACCATACAATCTACATCAGCTTCACGTTTAATCAGCAGTTTAACACAGTCAATACTCCCATAATTCACAGCTGAAATAATTCAATATCATTTAAGTTCAAATCAGAGAGAGAGAGAGAGAGAGAGAGAGAGAGAGGGAGGGAAACCAGAGAACACAGAGAAAACCCATGAAGATGGACAGACCTTATGATCTAAAGCAAAGATGTTAGACTTTTCGGTCACCCAATCAACTAAGATCAAAACAGTAGGAATCATCCACAGCTGCATATACTACATGGCTAATGTTCTGTCCATTAATAACTGACTATCATCAAGACTTTCAGCATGTGATCAACTCCAAAAGAATCTTTCAACTTTGTTTCTAAATTTGACATAGCTTGCCAGACCACGAAACAGCATGGCGCAAGATTTTTTGGGAAAAGTTTAAGTACTATGAGATGAATTTCATAACAGCCAAAATTTGAATTCCCATGGCTCAATTCAGAATGCTAAGAGCTACTGCCTATGTCTATATTACAGCATGACATGAAATCTACCCTTTATCTTACCTTCCCATAATGGTGTAAAGCCTTCATTAGTAGCCATATTAACATCTGCATTAGTACATAAAAGTGTGTGAACACAAGATCTATGGCCTTGTCTAGCTGCTAATAGCAATGCTGTTTCCCCTTCAAATGTCTGCCAATTTACATCTACTGCCTCTAAAAAGTAAAGAAATACTTTGATTAATTAGTGATAAAAGTACTTAAAATAGTAGTAGAGTAGAGCTTGTGTTGCAGAAAAACCCAAATGCCCATTGGTTAGAAGTGTGTACACTATAAGAGATGGGGAGGGGATCTCCCTTAAAAGAGTAACAGAAGTTAGATTTGTGTAGCTGCTGAGTCAAAATCTGTTGCAGGCAGAGAGAGCAGACACAAGACTGGACTACAAATTATGGAGATTAATGTATGTCTGAATAGGAGATTAAGAACAAAGCTGGGAGATATTAAATATTCAATGCATCAAGGAGGAAAGGGAGGGGGGACATTCCAGTATAATTACATATTCTAAGTACAAAATTTATATACAGTAATAAATTATGCATTTATATGGTGCATCATATACAAGTAAGTACTACCTTGTCGCAGAAGAAATTCTAAACATCCTGGATTGCCATGAAAAGCAGCATCATGTAATGGTGTCCAACCTCGGTTATCTTTCACATCTACTGGTCTTCCTAATAAGCAAATGAAAATACTTTTTAGGAATCTGGAGATATCATAATCAAAATTATTATTCCATCATATACAGACTAAGCAAAAGGCATAATAATGAGCTCAGCTATCTTTAAAATGAACCCACTGAGAAGTAGAATTTACTGATAAGTGAAATAGCATGACAAATCTTGTGCTTCAAGATATATTTCTTTGGATTACTAGAACTGTAATTACTGGTTCATGTATTAGAATACCCTTCATATTTCATAAATAACCAGCCAAATACACACCTTCAGCATGGGATTTTATATTTCGAGATAGCATTTTAATAAGGTTTTTATGGGTTCTACAGAAGACCTAATAAATTTCCATTCCTGGAAATAAGGCACCTGTCACAGACATTGTCAGGGACCAAATCAGGCTTTATCGGGCACAATCCCTCTGGTGCCCGTCTTTTTGTCTGGCACTGATTTATCTTTTTCTACATTTTTATGAGTTATTAAAGATTCAGCATGTAAGATTTAGATAAAGAGCCAGCCAATGTTGCTATAATACATGTAGTTTAAAAATAGATAATGAAAAATGAATATATTGAAAATTTCGGTAAAATTCTTTAATCTGAGCAAAGTCATGACAGTTATATCAGACAACTCTTGATATAAATCTTATTGGTAAATGTAAAGATATTTACCATGCCACACTAGTTCTTGAAGATCAATCAAATCACCAGCCCTAGCAGCAGAACCAACAGTAGAACAACTATCAGGGTAGGCTTCTGTAAAATCCATCAGTACATCTGGGAACTCTTCTTATTCTATGGAAATACAAAGCATAGCAATCAATCCAATGGATATCTTCAATTTCTGGTGGTTTTTTTTCAACTAGTTTACTCTTAGCTTTTGAATTGTAAATGGGTCAAAATATATCAAACTGGGTTGATCTAACGTTTTATTTTCCTAAGTCAAGGGGTAAACTCAATACGTTTAAATTTTTTGTTTAAGACCATGTGGAAGTTGGCTTACTTAGTTTAGAGAGCCGACAGTGAACACAAACGAATATATAACACTGACTTAAAATTTTAGTGAATCAAACGGGTTTAGAAAGTGTGTTGTCCTAACAGAATTAAACCATAACAATCAAAATTAACTTTGGTCATAATGACCCAAAATTTTGTCATAATGGCCATAATTTGATCAAAACAGCACAAAAATATTAATATTACATATAGATACTTTGGAAACCTTAATTCAATTCCTGTAGAATAATTTATTCAATTCCTGTACAACTAAAATTCCTCTGAGGTACAATTCCTGTTTTATAATGCCTCTTGCACATTAAAGCAAATTTTACAACCATTTCCGCATGATTCAATATTTAATATTTTGAGGTGAACTTTCAGACAAGTTATTTTATCACATTATGGGATTTAATCTGCATATATATGTTATTAAACCCAGGTTTATCAATCCGTAGTCTCTGATAACTGGGGATGGGTCGGATGTTCGAATGATATAACATGTCACTTTTCAGGACTGGAAATAATGGTTTTAGATGTACTTGACAAAATGTAGCCTACGTCAGGCACTAATGCAATAGTACCTGACATAGACATATTAATATCAATAAATAAGACATATCAGTGCCAGACAAGATGACAGGCACCAGAGGTTTTGTGCCTGACGAAGCCTGAATCTGTGTCTGACATTGTAGTGTGACAGGCGCCTTAATTATTTCCAGGCTTGCACTTTTGATCATATACCGTCTAGACCGTACCATTGAGTACCATGGTTTTGATCCCACATTGTAAGTGACAAAGAGTATTAAAGGCGTTGACACCTAAAGACCTGTATGCGGAAGTGAATTTTTGAAATAAAATTGCATCATAAGTTAAGTCTCGTAATGACCTGTTTGCGTGGGAGAGCATTGATTCATTGAACCAAGTTTCTCTTTCTCTTTCTGAAAACTGGGACTGTTCCTTAAGTTTATCTGTTGACCTAAAATTTCTTTGAGACAGATTGCCACCCTACATAAAGCAAATCAACTTAGAAAACCCAATGAAATGGACAGTTTTAGTTATGACACAATTCAAACGGTTTGATCATTTCAAAGACTAAGAGCTCAAATCAAACGATTTAATCATTTCAAAACCAATTTGTTATTGTTAAATATGTTCTTGCACTTGCATGATCTATTTCATTCAATGAAAAATATTATTTATTAGTCATGCTTACTCAGTTTGTTGACATTATTTGTTGACTTGTATGATTATTATTCATTAATTGAAAATAAGTAAAACACCATTAATTATTCAAAATCGAAATGCAGAATATGATTTACTTACACCACACAATTATAAGAAAAACTTGGTTCATTCACAAGTTCAACGTCGACTTTTCTTGAAACTTCCTGACATTTGATTGGACAAAATTAATGTAATTGCGTTTACCGCGGACCTACCGGAAGTTTACATCGTCCATGTTGAACGTGAACGATGCGTCTTTGCGTCTTTGTATGAACTAAATCATTTATTAGAAATTCCTTAGTTATTTATGAAATAAACTAATTAATTGTCTATTGAACTTGATTCTTTATATACCAGACACTCTTTCTATTCCAACCATGGGGACATCAAAAAAGCACAAGGAAAGAGATCGAGACAGGGAACATAAACGTAAACATAAACATCGCGACCGTTCTCGTTCAAGATCTAGGTCCAGAGACCGATCCGATAAACACCGGCGTCGCGAAAGACGCCAACAAAGACAAGAAACTGCACCTGTAGAAGATGATATTGAATATATAGGCACCACTCCTGCTGAAGAAAATATCAGAGAACCACCAGTTGACCGTATGTGTAATGATAAACGATAAAAACGTTTTAGTAGTAGCTTTGTTTTTGCGCACCATCCAAAGGATAAGATACTGTTCTCTGCCAGGTCCTCCGTTTTGCACCACTGACAAAGGGGCAATAGGGATGGTGATAAGGCCTGATATGGGAGCAGGCAGCTTCACCCCAAAACTGTTTCACACTGGGCTGTTTTGGTAATCGTCTGATGCGGACCATCACCATGGCTGATTCAGACAAGTTTCTTGGCTCAATCCAACCAGACACATTGATAAAAACCTGTTAAACGTCTCAAATAGCTTGACTTTAGTTCCCAATCAGCTTGGTTTCGGCTATTTCATCCCATAGTCGTTTTATCCCTCTGAAGTTTTGTTATAAACATATGCACGTATGCTTATATTAATGTCCAATGCAGCAGTATATCTTTTATCTTCCCAAATATACATTTGTATTTCACTTTAAGCTACATGTAATTTAAATTACATCTAAAACAAAATGAAATAGGATTTTAGCATCCTACTTTTCTGCAGCAAAAAAAGGGCTAACGAAGAAGAGCATACATCTTGTAGTGTTGAGCCAATTATTCTTTAAATTTCAACTTTCAAGGCTTGTTTTGCATGCACATTTAGTGTTGCAGTGCATACGAAAAGAGATTTTCTTTGCCAGGCAATTCCAGAATAACTTGTTGGTTGGAACAAAATACATGCATTGTTATAATGAATAAAATTAGGTTAACATCCTACTTTTCTGCTCCAACTGGGTTAATAAAGATGGGGTATCATTATATATCTAGCTGTCTATTGTATAAAATTATACTGTCTGAGAACAGTCAGATCTCTACATTATTTATAATTACAGGACGAGAAGTAATAAATAGCGGTGGTGGTGCTTCATCTGGTGGTGGAGAATCCTTAAGTGTAGAGGAAACAAAGTGAGTCTTCCTATTTATTGTAAACAGCCAGCACCATGACACTATGACCTTTCAAGAATTTAAATTTAGAACACATTCTATTGTGTTTTTTTGTGTCAATTGAGTTTAACTTTAATATTGCATAATTGTATTTGATATACATGGATTACATGTACATATACTGTAGAAATATTTGTAAACCATTTTCAATAGGCATCTATTTATTTATGTAAAATTGTAATGGTCAAGGGTCCTTTTATGTGTACACTTGACCTCGGCTTTTCAAAACATTGAGTGGAAGTTGTTTTGTTTTATTCTTGGTTTAAACTGTCAAGTGTCAAACACATAATCAGTTATATGTCATGACAATATTTATGTCAGCTTTATGCAAGCACAAATTTAAACAAAGTCAAATTGTCATTTCACAGAAAAAATCAACACACAAAATGCAGTCGATTGTCAGTTTTATATTTTTACACTAGTCAAATCAGGGAGTGCCATGCTATAGTTTTAACTTGTTTTTTTTTTTTTTTCAGTCGCCTACGGGCAAAACTTGGACTCAAGCCCTTAGATGTGGGTGGAAGTAGTGGTGGTGGTAATGGTATGATTATTATAATTCATTTATTACGATATTATCAGAGAGATATAGCTAAGATAGATGCCTTAAATTTGATCAGAAATGTGACATGATCCTATATGATCATTTGTGTATTGATTGTCAATGCATTGAATAAATTGAAGCAGAATTTTAACATAACCCTGTTCTCGATGTCTGTCAAACTATTTACATGTATGGCAGAAGTTAAATATGGCAGAAGTTAAATATGGCTAAATTACAAAGTTTTATTTCCTTTTTGTGTATTTATTTAGACGGAGCTTCAGTATCGAAGGATGAAGATGTCCATGCACCAGCGGTTAATTGGGCGGAACAGAAAAAAACAGAATCGTTACGAGAAAAAATGGCGGTTATGAGAGAAAAGCGTCTAATTAACCAAAAATTAGGGTCAGTGTTACACTTCTATTTAAATTTGATGTCTGAATAGAAAAGGGGGGTTGGATAGCCAAATGGTTCGTGTGTGCGCTTTGCATCATAAGCTCTGTAAATGAGTCAACTGGCGTGGTTTCGATTCCCGGGTTGTACGTGACAAGGTCGCCTGTCCAACCTTGTGGGTTTTCTTTGGGTCCTCTGGTTTCCTCCCACTACTAAAGACCCCTACAAAAAAGCTAATTATTGAAATAAAATAGAACAATATGTTAGTCCCGAAAAGATCTAGTTAGTGTTGAGTGGAAGTTAAACCCCATTTCTCTCCCTCTCTGAATACAAAAAATACAGTAGATAATTGGTGACCTTTACTGGACACACAGGACTGTATATGTATTTAACGATCCTATAATTAAGTAGTAACCCTTATTTTATTGTTTCCAACTTTAACCCCATGCCATCCTGGTAGAAGGAAATAATAAATATGTTTACTATTTGGTATATTCTAGTTTATTTCGTAACTCATGCCAAGCCATTCAAAAGCATCAGAGTTTTTCTTTTTCTTCTTTGATTCCAATGGATTGAATGAAAGTCCATACTGAAACTAGTTCAAAACAGAACATCAGAGCAGCTCACTTAGTACATTTTTGTTAACCAAATGAAAGAGGTCTAGCTTGTTTAACTTTAACCCTTTAGCCCTTGGAATGCCTGGAACCGCCTGTGACTATGGACCCTTATAGATTGACCCACATTTACTGTGTTTATGGCTACTTAAACTGCACCAAAAGCTGTAGCACGCCAAAGATCTAGAATATGGTCCTACAATATAGGATATGCATGCCTATATGAACTAGATCACTCTCTATAGTTTCTAAGGTACTGGGGTATTAAATATTTATATGTACCAAGTGCTAAAGGGTTAAATAACCTTTTCTCATTAATTCTTTTTCAGGAAAGTAAAGGCATTAGGGGACAGTGATTCCGATGATGATGGTGTTCTAGGATGGGTGAAAAAGAGCCGAAAACTAGAAAAAGAAAAGCAGTTGGCTGCAAAAAGGGTATGAATTCTGTAGAATCTATTTTAGTTGCTATTTCTTGATAACTGTGCTCTAGTTTACGATTATCCAGTGAATGTCAGTAGTATTTATCAGTTTTGTACTTGATAAGCAAGTCTACTGAAACCAACGAGGTTGGGGAGGTGACCATACTCTTGTCGTGTACAATCTAGGCACCCAAACCACCAAAGTTTTATTATTTGCGATAAAATTAATTCAAAATGTATTTGTAGGCCAAGTTATTAGAAGAAATGGATGAAGAGTTTGGTATTGCGGATTTGGTAGAGGAGGAATTTAAACCCACCAAGAAGGTGAGACGACTTTTATTAAATAAAATGTCATATTGTTATAGTGATTTAGATGCCAGCAGAAAGGCATCAACAATCCCAGGGTCCATTCATGTTTGTCTGACTCTGAAGATATTGAATTCTAGCATTCTGATTGGTTCAAGAACCACACACACATATCGGGTGACCAATCACGAAGCAAGTTGACTGTTGAATTGTGATGTAGGATGACCAATGATGTGGTATGCGGATAAATGATCTGTCAAATATAAAGCGAGAGAAAAAAATGGAGTTTAACGTCTACTTGACACAAGCTAGGTCATTTCGGGACTAACATATGGTTCAATTTTATTTCTGTATTTCGCTTGCGCGTAGGGGTCTTTAGGAGTGGGAGGAAACTGGAGAACCAGGAGAAAAACCACCAGGTAAGACAGATGACCCTACTATTTGTCACTTACAATCGTGGAATCAAAACCACACCAGTTGACTCAATGACAGACCTTATGATGCAGCGTGCACACGCTAACCATTCGGCCATCCACCCCCCCTATCAGATATAAAAGATTAGAAATAAACAGTTGTGTAAAGAAATTACTAATGGTCAAACCAGAATAATTTTTATGGAATTCAATTAATTTATGTGAAACGTTATCTCTTCAAGGGGGGGTTGGATGGCCAAATGGTTAGCACATGCGCTGTATCATAAGGCCTGTCATTGAGTCAACTGGCGTGGTTTCGAATCCCCGGTTGTACGTGACAAGGAGCAGGGTCACCTGTCCAACCTCGTGGGTTTTCTCTGGGTCCTCTGGTTTCCTCCCACTGCTAAAGACCCCTACACGCAAGCGATTATTGAAATACAATTAAACCATATGTTAGTCCCGAAATGACCTAGTTTGTGTCAAGTGGAGTTAAACCTCATTTCTCTCTCCCTCTCTCTCTCTCTCTCTCTCTCTCTCTCTCTATCTCTTCAAATGTTGAAACATGACTTAAAGGACACACATACATACATACATATGTATATATTCATGTACAATCGATTGTATAATAACAAATCACGCACATGTATATAACCAGACAATGAAAAGACTAATCCATTTGGAAGACATTTTTTTTTTTTGCTCTTCATCGCCCTTTGTTTGTATATTTGATGTAGAACTCTTCACACTCAGTCAATACCTGCAAAAAGTTTTGACTTTATTTAGCTTAATAAGCACCAGTGTTTAAACCTATCTGAAATAAATCCTTTAATTAACTTATATTCCATATAATTGTGTCATGTGTTATTCTCATTCAGTTACTAAACCTGTCTTGTTGAAACATAGTTGAGATACTGAGGATTATAAGACATATGTATTTTGTATTGTAGAATTATACATCCAAGGATTTAAAGGGATTAAAAGTAAAACATGAAGCTAACAGATTTAAAGAAGGGAAGACAGTTATATTAACATTACAAGATAAAGGTAATTTTAAACATATTTTTTAAAAATTTTGCAATTTTGAGGTTAAAGGTCCGTCCTCATATGAAAAATCAAAGTATTATTCTTTATCAATTAAACTCGGTGTAAGAGCTAACATATTTTCGAAAGAGTCATTGTTGATAAGATCTCTTGTTATTTCTAGTCAACTAAAGTGTCTGTAATTATTGGTTCAGTTGTGAAAATGAATGTTGATTAGACGTCTTTTCACATTTATATACATCTAAATAATTTGAGATGGTAAAATATTACCTTGGATACGGAATATCAAACAAAATGTGTATTTACATTCTTCGAAGGAATTACTAGTGAGCAGAAATTCACCTGTGTACCTGTTATCGCTTGTTATTTCAGTCAGTTATATAGAAGGATAACTCGTGTTTTCCTTTGCTTTCATCACTTCTGTTTTTTCAAATCTTCATTATGCATCTATCGTAGCAATGATCTTGGTGTTAAAATTATATTTGGAACGTGTTTAACCAGTTCTATCCCATATATGATAATGGCTGACACCAATATTGTCCTTTAAAGCAATGTAAGATTTTGTGAATAAGATCCAGTTTTTGTAAGATAAAGTATTTGACTGATACTTTCAATTTACAATCTATTACAGTTTATTAAAGATTTTGTGAATAAGATCCCTGTTAGTATTAGCTTGATAATGTAGAGAGAATACTCTTCGAAACTCTCCTAAATAAACTAGTAGCTGTATTTCCATTAGTATGTGTTACAGTTTAAGATCCCTATTCTTCAATAAAGTATTCATCTGTTAAGCTTATGTCACTTCAATTTACATGCTTTTTATATATTTATCTAGGTATATTAGATGAAGAAGATGCTGATGAGTTAATTAATGTTAATATGTTAGATGATGAGGTTGTGGATAGAAATCTAGAGAATAAAAAGAAGAAACCCGATTATAAGCCATACGATGAACCTGAATATGATGAATATGGAGTGGTATGTAATAATTATTTTAAAATTCAAATAATTTAAGAAAAAGAATAGTCCCACACATATTCAATAGTAGAGACACTGATCGTCATTTTTCAGATTGATTATTTCACATAGTAAAGATAATAGAATCAAACTATCAATGCTAGATTATCTCACGGCTTGGATTCAATATAATGAGAAAAAGGCGTCCATCAAAAGGTTTTTGGCTGATATTCTTGTTAGAGAATCAACTTTCACAGTATTATAGTTTGCAAGGAATTCAGAATCCTGCAAATAACAACAAGCAGCTTTAAATTAGAGAATAAAATAAAGGTGTGTGCGGGTGTGTATGTTCACCCTTCACACTTTGTCTCCGTGCTCCACCCCTACAATTGTGGTATCAAATTAACCAGCATGACCCTGTGAGTGTTTTAGGCCATCGAATTTGGGCCCTGATTGAATGATGCTTCGTTGTCGCGCTCCACCCACACATACATGATATCAAATTAACCAGCATGACCCTGTGAATGTTTTGGACCCCGGGTGAATTTGACCCCTGGGCTAATTTGGTCCCGGGTGAATTGTACCCCATATGAATTTGGGCCCCGGGCGAAGCCGGTATCCTGCTAGTAATCCAATATTGCTGTGCAGTTTCTTGCTACTACCATGAACATATACAATGATGTGTATAAAAAAAGGTGTTGATTCACATTTTAAATGGTATTGAATTGTTTAGACCTAATAAAATACACACTGTGTTTAATGTGATGATAGAAATATCTGTAACTCTTTATATTTTTTAATTCTTTAGTTTAAGCCAAAAAGTATTTTAGAAAAATACGATGAAGAAATAGATGGAAAGAAAGCAGAGTCATTTGAAATAGGTTTGTACATATCGATATTTGTTTACACTGTAAAAGGGGGGTGGGGGCGGGGTTGGGACCAGAAGGAGTAAGGCCCCCTGGCCAACCTCATGGGTTTTCTCCAGGGCATCCGGTTTTCTCCCACAGCTAGAGATCACTACACACAAGCGAATTATTGAAATAAAATTGAACCGTATGTTAGTCCCAAAATGGCCTAGTCTCTCTCTCTCTCTCTCTCTCTCTGCATGGGTTCTGTGTAGTGCCGTGAATAATAGGTCTGTTATCTATGCAAGATGTAAGAATGATTACACATTTGTATTTAACATTGTGTAAGGATAGCTGCCTAACCTCATAGACTTTCTCTTCTGGTGCTCCAGTTTCCTCACTGTATTATATAGAGCCCCTCAAAAATAAAAATTAAATGGGGTTTAATATCCTACTGTTCTGCTCCGACTTGGCTAATGAAGACGGGCATATGCCATACAATGTGCAACTGCCAAGGGAAATTTAATGTGCTCACCGATGTATACATTTGACCTCGTTTTTTTTCCCAGCTGTCTTTGTCAGGACCTACGTCCTTTACCACTGACAAGGGGAAACCACACCGGAAAACCTTCACAAATACGAATTGATGAAATGTTGTGTGGAGTCAACATTAATCACCATTAATTTCTGTGTCTCATGAATATTTTGATAATATGAATTTATTATTAATTAAAGGAGGTGGAGGAAAATATGATGGTCTACATGAAAAACAGATGAGTAGGATACGAGCGGAATTAAAGAAACAGGAAGTATGTTCATTTATTTCTTATATTTAACTTATTGTTTTTGATACTACGAATCTCTCAGATTTTACAGAGAGAATGTTGGTGTAAATATATATGTTGTTGATATAAATAAAATGCAATGGGATTTAACGTCCTACTTTTCTGCACCAACTTTTCTGCACCTTCTGATGTAACTGACAAAGGGAAACAACATTGGAAAGTCCTGTGGAATTTGCTCCGCCAACACCTGGATCGAACTTTTGACCTGGTTATTGTGCCAATACCTTACTTACTGAGCTATAGTGGCTCGATATTTTTGGACCAGTAACTGGTCGATAACCGCTACTCATCAACTTGTTGTTGTTGTTCTTCTTCTTGGGGTGACGCTCTTTGAAAAAGCCTAAGGCTCCATCAATTAAGTCCGATTGACATGAAAATTGAACAATTCTGCATCGATTTGGTGAATTAGATTTTTGAATTTCATCCAACAACATGTTCAGTTCCTGGTCATTAGTACAAGCGCGCTTGTTGTAGATCAAATGTTGAAAGAAATGGCCCATCCACCAGCTGGGGGGGGGGGGGGTTGGATTGCCAAATGGTTAGCATGCACGCGCCGTATCATGCGATCTGTCATTGAGTCAACTGGAGGGGTTTCGATTCCCCGGTTGTACGTGACAAGGAGTAGGGTCGTCTGTCCAACCTCGTGGGTTTTCTCCGGGTCCTCCGGTTTCCTCCCACTGCGAATGATTGAAATAAAATTGAACCATGTGTTAGTCCCGAAATGACCTAGTTTGTGTCGAGTGAAAGTTAAACCCCATTTCTCTCTCTCTCTCTATCCACCAGCTTACAACTATTGAGTCATTCAGATATGATTACATAAAATGTATTTTTTTTTATTTACAGCAATCGTTATCTTTATCAGCACCACAACTAGCCAGTGAATATTATACACATGATGAAATGGTAAATATTAATTAACATATTATATTCTGTTATTTTAAATATATATTACACCAAGATTAGAGTTTTGGTTGTGCCTGACATTTACATCTTCATGAAAAACTGATAAAATCACAAGAGACCAGACAAACTGTGTCTGTGAAAGCCTGAATTTGTGACGGACAATGCCTATAACAGGTGCCTTTTTCCTGGGTGGTTTATAATTTCCTAACAGAATAAAACCTGTGAAGGAACAATAACTGGATGGAAATCTGTTTATTTTAAATATTATAGACGCTTTCAAATTAAATTCTCTTTGTTTGTCATCAGTAAATATCATTAAGAATTGTAGGATTTAGTTGGTTATATTTATTGTTTATATTTTATAGGATGCCAAATTTAAAAAAGTTAAGAAGAAAGTTCGTAAGATTAGAAAGTTGAAAGCTGATGATTTGGTTCCATTACCAGAAGAAGAACTTAATATAGATCCTTTTCAAACGTTAGTTACTTACCCTTTTACAAATTATGAAAGTTTTTCCCGTATTATTATCCGTAACATCATATCCCTGGCTTTGAAATCACAATCTGATCATTGTCTTTTTGACATGCCTAATGCAGGGTCGGTTGTAGAAAATACAGGCCCAGTTTGGGAGGCCCGAAGTTACAGGATATGAATACATTGTAGGATATGAATAACTTTAACTAGGCCTATATTCATTCAAATTTAAGGCCTACTATATATGTTTTACTTCATAATTAGTTATTGATTAATACATGTATATAGTTAAATTATTGCTACCAGATTGCCTGGAAAATTTGATGAGCTATGGGGCAAGTGAATTATTGAAATAAAATTGAGACAGGTAAGTCCAGAAATGACCTAGTTTGTGTCAAGTGGATGTTGACACCGATTTCTCTCCCTCTCTGTCTGTATATATTGATATCGTAATATTATAATTCAACTATCAGGCCTTACTTTATATGTATAATTTAATTTTCAGGCCTAATTTATCTGGTACGAATCATATACCTGGTTTAACACTAGTAAAACAAGTTATGGAAGTTGATCCTCAAGGTAAAGTACATAGATATGTTTGCTTTAAACAGATGTCAATGTGTAACTTTGTTGGATTAGTTTGATTTATGTAGTGACAAAGCGAAATGAAATTAAATGGAGTTTAATGTCCTACTGTTCTGCTCCGAACTGGGCAAAACCCTGCACACAGTGCCTTATTTTAAAAAAAAAAAAACCAGTCCAAAAATGATCTGCTTAGTATCAAATTGATGTTAAACCCCATTTTTTTTCTCTGTGTTGTATCTATGTTGTATTTGATACCTGCTGTATACTGGTCTATACAGGTATGAGTTTTGGTTTTCTGTTATATTACACATATAAATATGCATACATTAATAAATCAAATACACACTACATAACAAATAGTAAATATTAACAAATAAAATATGAGATTTCCCAAAATATTAACAAATAAATAATGAGATTTGTGAAAAATTAGCAAAATTTTACAAAAACAAATTCTTTTATTCTGTAGAAGAAGATTTAACAGGTGTACAAGTTGAAGATGACGGAGCTGATGAACTACATACAGCTTTAACTAAAGCTAGAAAACTTAAAATAAAGAAAGAAAGAGATAGTAGAGTAGTACCTGAGAAGGTTTGTATAGATATATCTAACTATCATTATATTATAACCATCTAATAACTTACACTGTAGCCCGACTATCATTTAATCTTGTGTATTTACCACTAATTTCTTTCAGATTGATTTAATGTCAAATCTTTGTTTAAAAATTAATAAAAATCATTTAAAATCCCCCCAAATTGATCAATTTTGTACTTGTGTCAAGTTTAAAGCTGACTGATTAATTTTGATAATGAGAGTCCAATTAACAAGTATCTAATTTCCTGACCACTGTTCAAAAATTAAACACAATTGAACCATGTGTTAGTCCCAAAATGACTTAGTTTGTGTTGAGTGGATGTTAAATCTTTAATTGATAGAAGTTTCAAGTACTTCAAAGAAAATATTTATTGTCAAGTAATGATATATAAAATTTAATATTACAAGGATAATAAAAGGTAGATTTGACTGGTCACACGTTACGTAAATCAGATAAACTACTTTTAAAGCCTAAAACTGTTCAACTAGTCTCCTATGGTCAGTGCTCTTTTAATTCTCAACCCCCTGTTTAAGATGCTGCACATCCCTATATTATTTTAAAAAAACAACTTAAAACACATTTATTTAAACAAGCTTTTATTTGACTCTGTATACACAACTGTTAACATGTCCATAATCTTGTTTTTTTATGATTACATTGTCCCTTTGTAAAGTGCCCCTGAACATGTGTTATTATAGGGTGTGTTATATACTATTCAAAAAAAGTAGGGGATATTTGATTTTTAAGTGTTATTTAAGTCACCTAATGAAACTGACGAAGAAACAAATGACAAAATGAAATGAAGTTCACATTCATCGATTTATTCCAAATGATCGTTAGACTAAGTAAGGCACAGACTGACCATTATAAGGGTAAAATGATACCCGGGGTCAAACAGCAAAGTTACCACAGCATCACAACCAAGTCAGTAACGGGTAAATCCTCCTCTGTTTGCCAAACAAGCATTGATCCGACGTGGCATACTCCTAATGAGACGTCTAAGGTCATTTTGGTCCAGATTGTCCCATTCCTGTTGCAACGCAGCAGCAAGTTCTTGGACATTGGCAGGACGTTGTTGACGTTGATGTAACCTCTGTCCAAGCATGTCCCAGACATGCTCGATGGGGGAGAGGTCGGGACTCAGTGCTGGCCAAGGTAATGTGGTGATGTTCTGTTGTTGGAGGTAACCTGTAACGATCCTGGCCCTGTGACATCTTGCGTTGTCATCCTGGAAGATGAAACGGCGGCCATGACGTCGTGCGAACGGCACAACATGGACTGCCAAGATGTTGTCCCGGTAGTACTGGCCTGTAACACGCCCTGCAACAACATGTAAAGCCGTTCTTCCAGCAACAGTGATGCCTCCCCACACCATAACAGAACCACCCCCAAATCGATTATGTCTGATGACGTTAACGTCTTGGAAGCGCTCGTTTCGACGACGCCACACCCTCCTACGTCTGTCCAAAAAATCAACAGTGAACGTTGACTCATCTGAAAACATCACATTGCTCCAGCGTCGATTATCCCAGTGTTGACGATCCCTACACCAACGACGTCTTGCCTGAATGTGATGATCTCTCAAACAAGGGATCATGCGAGGACGTCGGGCGCGAAGGTGACCCCTATGCAGTCGATTCCGAAACGTCTGGCCACTCACTCTCACACCAGTGTCTGTTTGAAGACGAGCGCTGATCTGATTTGCTGTGATGACACAATTTCTCAAGGCCAAGGTACGGATAAATCGATCCTGGGCTTGAGTTGTCGCCCTTGGTCGACCTGAGCGTGGTCTGTCCTGTACAGATTGTGTATCACGGTATCTGGACCATAGCCTGCTTATGACAGACTGAGAAACATTCATCGTCCGCGCCACAACCGCCTGTGTTGTGCCGATCTGTAGCATGCCAAGGGCACGTAACCTTTCATTTTGGGTAAGCCGACGCATATCAAAATTTGTTTTCTGGTCACTAAAACAATTAAACTGTTGTCGAAACGAGCGCTTCCAAGACGTTAACGTCATCAGACATGATCGATTTGGGGGTGGTTCTGTAACATTCAAAGTCAGAGTCGTGCAAATCTTGGGTTGGACCCCCATGATGATCCCAAGCATCACCTGCATTCCATGCGGTAGCTATTGGTGCGTTTGGGCGTCACATGTAACTGGAAATGTTTCTTCTGTTAGGTTCTATAGTGACTTTTTTCGTAGTCATTTGCATATTTTAGTATTATGCCCCCAAAATCAAATATCCCCTACTTTTTTTGAATAGTATAAATATGCTGTAATAACAAAGTATAATTCAATAAATAATTAATTCTCTAGGTAGCAGAAATGGTTCAGAAATCAACAGTTAAACAGGAAAAATCACCTAATAAACTTGATAGTAATATTATTCTCAATTCAACGTCTGAATTCTGTAGAAATTTAGGCGAGATACCAACGTATGGTTTAGCTGGTAACAGAGAGGAAGAGAGAGATGAAATAATGGTTGGTATATTTTTATACGCCCACATTTTCATGTGGGCGTATTATGCCGTCGCCCCTGTCCGTCTGTCCGTCCGTCCGTCCAAAATTGTTTGTGGACTCTCTACAGGTCACAATTCTTATCCGATTTCGACGAAACTTGAAATATAGGTTTATCCCTATATTGTACGAAAAATCACGTTTTTAGCTTGTGGACCCTATAGAAGTCATAATTTTTATCCGATTTAAAAAAACGTTCTATTATGTCACCGTTACACCCTAAGGATGACTGAGTTCGAATTTCGTGAAAATCGGCCCAAAATTGACAGACAAAATGGCCGCCATTCGTTCCCAAATAGCGTAAGAATATGGTATATCAAGGTTGTGGACCCTATAGGGGTCACAATTTTTATCCGATTTTGTTGAAACTTGAAATGTAAGTTTATAACACAAAGATCTCAGTTCCTTTCGATATATGCGCATATCGAATTGTAATTTCCTGAATTATGGCCCTTGATTGTAGGAAAAATCACTTTCTTGTTAGCTTGTTCTCTATCCATCTCTCGAAAATGTGGGCGTATCCTGCCTGGCAGCCGCTGGTTATTATTCTCAATTATGATTGTTATAAGCTGTAGATTTGGACTAAAGTTTAAATGTTTTCTTAGTGAAATTTTCGTTTTCAGTATAACACCAGTTCAGAGTGCTTAAAAGAGTGCATTGAATTAGAGAATTTCTGTATTTGCTCTACATTGAATTAGAAAATTTCTGTATTTGCTTTACATTGAATTAGAAATTTTTTATATACACTGTACATTGAATTAGAAATTTTTTATATTTGCTGTACATTGAATTAGAAAATTTCTATATTTGCATATTTGCAGTACATTGAATTAGAAAATTTCTATATTTGCATAACATAGATGAACGTGTTCTATCTTTGAATTACATGGAATTGGAAACTGTCTTTTTGCGTTTGCACTACTTGGTGTTAGAAAGTTGGATTTGACCCAATTTTATGTTTGTGAAATATGAAATTCTGGTATTATTTCATTTTTTGTATTTAGGAACACCTTCATTTGTTTAGTTGGATCAAAACAGTAGGACGTTAAACCCGATTTCATTTCATTTCAATTTGTAGGATATGGAATTACGTTGCTTTATTTTCCATTTGTAGGATATGGAATTACACACAATGTTGCTTTATTTTCATTTTCTATCTGTATGATATGGAATGACAATATTGGGGTTTTTTTTGATTTGTAGGATATGGAATTACAATGTTGCTTTATTTTATATCTGTATGATATGGAATTACAACATTGGTTTATTTTCTATTGGTAGGATATGGAATTACAATGTTGTTTTCTTTTCTATTTGTTTGATATGGAATTACAACGTTGTTTTATTTTCTATTTGTAGGATATGGAATTACAATGTTGTTTTCTTTTCTATTTGTGGGATATGGAATTACAACGTTGTTTTATTTTCTATTTGTAGGATATGGAATTACAATGTTGTTTTCTTTTCTATTTGTGGGATATGGAATTACAACGTTGTTTTATTTTCTATTTGTAGGATATGGAATTAGAAATAATGGAACAGAAAAGACGACAGGAAGAAGAAGATAATCCAAGTGGTTGGAATGAAGTAGATATAGATGATCAACCTGTTGATATAATGGTACTTTCTTATACTCTATCTTATATATATAGATTACCATGGGATGGGTCTCGGGTATAAATGAGGGAACAGAACAATTGCTCCATGGACAGCTGCCCCGCTGGACATCTGCCCCCCAAATAATTTTTGTTTTATTATAAATGAGATTGCCAACCTGTTTCTAACAAAAGGTAGATATTGACAGCAGCTTCGCAGATTAATTTTTAGAAGAGTTCTAAAACCACCTGGTCCCGAGTTCACTAAGCATTCTCCGACTTAATTTAAGAATTTACTCGACTTTCAATCACTGTTTATTAGAAATGTCTTTGATCCAGAAACACAAAACTTTGCGCATAGTTTCTTATTGATGTATTTGATACATTAAAACAACAAAAGTTTTATAAAGGGCTATATTTTAGTTAAAATAAGGGGAACAATTTTCAGTGAATTCTTAACGTCTAAGAATGCTTTGTGAACTCGGGCCATTTCTTTCAATATGGTGTCCATAAGTTGACAAATAGCAGTTTTAGTAAATTGTTCGGATTGTTTATTAGAGTTTTGAAATCAAAATTGTTATTTCTGATTCAGCAAGTGACATCATAAAAATGCAATTTTAAATTTATTATGGTATTTGAGCAGAGACACAGAGAAAGTTTTTAAAAGTTTATTCTAGTAGCTGTCGTTATTGTCTATTGTTAGGATTGAGAAATAGTTCTTTAACATGTAAATATCTCAGTAAGTCGTTTTTTAAGCAAGTTGTTGATGACTAAAATATTACACCCCTGTATGTATTAATGTATAGTATGTATGTATATTTTATAGGGAGAAGAATCGGCTGTATTAGAAGAAGAACCTATTGTCAGTGAAGGTGTTGGAGCAGCATTACAGTTAGCTATGAAAAAGGGTTGGTACAACTATGTTCATTTATTTATGTTTATTTGTTCTTTTATTGACGCCGGTGGGGGTGGGGGGTGGGGGCGTGTTACGGCTTACGACAAGTTGTGAGCTAGGCTTTAAAGCATGCAGAATCATGTATATGGTTTTCTAACTATAAATCACCTCAGTGCGTTGCCCTGTATACCAATACCGACAATTTGATGAGGCAACAACTCACAGGATCTGAATGGTCACTTTAAAACGTTTACCTATAATGAAATTATACTTTAATTGGATAGACAAACTTTTTTGATAAAAATAATAAGTTGATATTTTAACATTAAAATTTCGATTCTAATTTTAAACATAAGATTGGAAGAAAACTTGGGAGTGGACCAATCAGAAGCTGTGTATTACTGAACATGCCATATAAAGAAAAACAAACACAAAATAAGACATAATATTTGTATAGTTATATTATTTAATGTGAATACTTTAATACATTTCATATATTCCTCCAATCAGTGATATTTTTGTCTATATATTTTATAGGATATTTGGAGAAAGAAATGATTAAGCCTACTACTAGTAAACGGGTTGATTTAGAAGCCAAGAATTATTCTATTGAAGATAAACGATACGAGTAAGTATTCAGTATTTATATTTGCTGAAATTTTTACTGTGAAAGAGTTAAGTCTCCATGCTGTCTGATCAAATTAAATCCATTGTTTAATTCTTTTATTGAATTCTCTTACAATTCCTCTTTTGTAACTACTGTCTGTACTTTATAAAAACTAAAAATTAAAACTGTGACAAAGTACAATTAATGATATATTGCAAACCTTTTTGATTTAGGTCGAAATAAGTTGACATGCGTTTATCGAATGTGTCATACCATTAAGTGACGGAGCAAACTCTCTACGATTAAATGGTTAAGCCAATGTGTCGTATCTGAACACTTACATGTATTTTGGTTTCCTGTTGACACAGGAACATACAATCAGATATATGTCAACATTGACTTTTTGGAAGTAAAATTTGGAAAAAATCACCATTTAAAATCCAATGAAACTGACACTTTTAGGTTGAGATGAATTGAAAGGCACAACAAGTTTTTATTCATGCATATTGTAGCTTTTAATTTAATTCCCACTTTTTTATTTTTAGTGATTTAGATGAGAAATTCCGTAAACGCGATCGTTACTCTGGTGGCGTTGTTAGTGACTTTAAAGATAAAGATGGATATAAACCTAATGTCAAATTAGAATACGTCGATGAAAAAGGAAGAGATCTCGATCCTAAAGAGGCTTTTAGACAATTATCTCACAGATTCCATGGTAAAGGATCTGGAAAGAAAAAGACAGAAAAAAGAAATAAAAAACTTGAGGAAGAGCAGGTTAGTATATTTATTTAAATTTTTTGTATAAATGGACACATTCATGATGAAATAAATAGACAGATGAAATTAAAATATGAATTAATTAGCTTTTTATGGATAACTGACAATTACAGCTGTCTAGTCGTTCGGATGGTACGGAAAACCGAGGTCCTGTGTACACATTAAATCCCAATTCATTTCATGTTGTACTTTTTTTTGAAAAATGTATAATATTATTTTTCTATTTCTATTTCTAGTTAATGAAACAGATGAGTTCAACTGATACCCCATTAAATACACTATCCATGTTACAAGACAAACAGAAATCTGAGAAGTCACCATTTATTATTTTATCTGGTAGTAAAGGATTAACTGCAGGGTAAGTTTGTACCTTTTATTATTTTACCTGCAGGGTATGTTTGTACCTTTTATTATTTTACCTGCAGGGTATGTTTGTACCTTTTATTATTTTACCTGGTAGTAAAGGAATGACAACAGGGTAAGTGAGTGTTTAACTTTTTATACAGCTTCCCTTGTTCATTAAGTGTTTGAGGTCTGTCATGGAGTCAAGTAGCTTCCCAGCTTGGATGTGACAAGGATTAGGGTCGCCTGTCAAACTTCATGGGTTTTCTCCGGGTCCTCCGTTTTCCTCACACTGCTAAAAACCCCTATTGAAGTAAAATTGCAGCATATGTTTGTCCTGAAATGACCTTGTGTCTTTCTCATTTGTATTGGGTTTTGTCTGGTTCTCAGTTTGGTGCAGTTCCTTGTGTATGGGACTTGAGTAAAAGTAGTTCCATTACCTTTGGTATAACACATTGTCAACAAATACTAATGCAGACATAACAATTTTACAAATTAAGACATAATTAATATTTGGAATGTTAAAGGTTTTTTGTTAATGCTGCTGAACGGTCAACATGATTAAGAGTGAATGTTACCCCTCCCCCCCATCTCTCTCTCTCTCTCTCTCTCTTTCTCTCTCTAAAAACTATCTGTGAGTTCTACCAGACTAATATACTGAATACCCACTTGCCTTCCCATTGTAATATCAACACTGTTTTTGTTTTCAGCCATTCTATCATGAAGTCTCGTTGAAACCTTTTAAGTTAAAGCAAATCTGTGAAGAGTTACCAGTACCAGTAAAGATATCTGTTATAATGGATATTGGAGTGATGATTGGAATAAGTTACTATACAAAGTTTTACTTATAAATACATATGAACACCTCAAAACAAGAATTTATGCTACATAAAAATAATGCTAAGAGAGTCTACCTGAATTAGTATTGAAAATAGTGCTACCCACCTTATATTAATTCTAAGTGACTGTTGTCATTGTTGGGAAGAGGCATGATATAATTTTAACAGTATTGGTCAGATGCATGTACATTACGTATGGTTTAATGGTCGAGAGCGAGACATTAGGTAATATATTGATACTGCACTAGGCGTTAGCCGAGTGTTGTTTCAATATATTACGCAATGTCTTTAGTTCGAGACCATTAAACAACTTAAAATACAGAAAATATCCCGCACGTGCTTATCAATGAAATACGTCACACAAGTCCAATATTTCATCTAGTATAGATAATGTACGATTAGCAAGTTGCCCATACATTATTGGAAATAATGGTACGCCAATATCAAAGGATGATGTCACCTCTATATTTTAAATCCATATATTAATTTGTTATGAAGTGTTGATATTGTGTATGTTCATACATCACAGAGTATCAGAGTAACTTCCAGATCAATAATAAGCATATGGCTGTATTCTAGGTGGGGCCCTATTTATGGAATTTTAAACTTAGTATTTTAAGAATTCAGCATTTTTATTGGCTGATAGCTAAAATCTGTGCTATGATGTTAATGTTCAGCCAATGAACAGCCTGTATACTTAAAATATTTGTTTGTAAGATATTATAAATAAGGTCCCTGGTTTTGTGAATTGAAAATGAACACATTACATTTGTTCATATTTTAATGTACATAATAGTTTGTATATGTCTTTGTATATAAAAATACTTTAAGACATATTTTGAGTTGTATTGTGAAATCTGTTCTATTTTAATTAGCCCACATGTCGTCAGCCATGTCCGTCGGTCAACAATTGGCTCGTTTGATATACCTTGGTGTGTCACTTTAGCATGAGGTTAGCATGACGGTGTCAAAGGGTTGCTAAGGTAATTGGAGTACATAAGGTGACAGTTATTGTCTGAAATTTGTACAATTCTTCCTCTTGCCAAGCTACATCTTCTCCAACAATTTCATAAGGATATATTATATTATATTTCAACCTATACAATATTATTAGCCTAATAATACAGTAATAAAAGACCCTCAACCTCCCCAAGTCGGATACCAATAACGAACGAACGTCATACCAACGACGTGCACGCTATCGGGTTTGGCGCAGATCAATGTTTTTTCGTCTCCGATGGAAAATCTTTTACAAAGAATTCTTGGGGTGAGATGTTTAAAGGCCCCCCCCCCCTCATGTTATACAGCCTGGACGACAATCCATCGCTGACAAAGATCGCCATGTAGCCAAGCATGTGACAAGAATTCTCTTGCGAGACACTAACGAATTGTATAGTTCATTCGGCAAACTCAGTTCGGGCCATGCCCTCGTTTAGAAGGTTTAAATCCTTATATGTGTCCTCGATAAAGACCAACCACTAACACACACACAGACAGGACGACAGCATAATACATCCATATTATTAATATGGACGAATAAAAAAAATCACAACAAATATCAATTAAAAAGAAAGTTTCACAAAACTTTATATAAATACAAAAATTAAAAAATCACAAATATACAATTAAAAATTTCAGTAATAATTTGTCTCTCTTAAAAAGTCTAGCAGTTTACAATACAGACGGGGTTGGGCAAACAGCGTGGACCTAAAGGGTCCCTTGACAGTTGGAATTCGATATAAGAGTAGGATGTAGTGCCGCTGTCCGGGCAAAATTCCCCTCATAGCACACTGTATAGCACACATTGTTTTAGGTGGTACAGATTTGAGCGAATCTAGCCTAGCTTTGGTCTGGAAATTAGATAACTCTTGTCAGGGATACTCCGTCCCTACAAATGTCTGGCAATTACATAGCTCTGTCAGGGGTACCCCCACCACTAGAAATGTCTGTCAGGGTGTTTTTGTAATACCTGAAGATGTACCTTACATTGCTGTGCGATTTTCATGTGGATCACTTTTGAGCTAATCTAGCCTAGTTGGGGATCATGGCATTTTGGGCGTGGAATACCACACCCACCACCAGAAACCCGGCAGACTTACATTCAGATGATACCAGATATACATACATTGATACCATATAGGAGAAAATTCGTACACTTTTCAGCTAGGTTAACCCCCTGGGCTCCTGCTCTATACTGTGTTCACCTAGTCGCTCACGATTTTTTGTCACCATCGTGGCAATGGTCGCTGATATCTGACATGCTTAATATGATCGCGCAAGTCGTCGCTTCGTCGGTAACAAATCGTGTAATGTGCTCACCTCGGTGACAAGTTAAAGGGGCATTATTGAAGATTAGATAAATTGATAATGAATAATGAATAGGGAATATGTTGAAAATTTCAGTCAAATTACCTCACTCTGAGCCAAGATATCGCCGTTACAATAACCCTGCAGCCGCGATTGTCATTGTTACTGAAGAAAATCTAGACTATCCGATGATTGAGTTTATATAACATTTAATGCATAAAGGAAGACCTGCAATAGGCAGATTTAGTTCTTGCATAATGCCTGTTTAAGCGGCAACCAAGTATATCAAATCACCTATTAAACCAATCATCTTGGTTATTTTTATCATGTGACATAAACACACAAGAGGTTTCTCTGGAATTTTTTCTGTTACATAGAGTAATTAAATTAGGTCTAACTGACTTAATGAATTAAGTTTGCTGCACGAGAAAATTAATCCGTAAGGTTACATTGCAGTCTTGGCACTAATTCAACGAGTGAACTATAAATAATATTTTGTTAGACTATGTCGAATACATACAGTGTGTGTGTGTGTGTGGGGGGGGGGGGGGGGTGGTGGTGGCCGAATGGTTAGCACGTGCGCGCTGTATCATAAAGCCTGTTATTGAGTCAACTGGCATGATTTCAAATCTACGGTTGTAGGTGACAAGGAGTAGGGTCACCTGTCCAACCTCGTGGGGATGTCTTAAAAAGTATGACCTATGCGAGAGCGACAAAACAACTTCATCCCTACATTTGGTTCTATACAGGAGTTGAGTCAGTCCCTTTAGATTAAGTTTGGTTGTGCCTGCAAGTTTCCAAGACCGTTGCCAGCGGCTATAAATGAAATGATTAATAATTAGTTTAAAATACATGAAATGTGTTAAAAATTCAGATATGTATTATCTAATAAGGAGCTGGGTATATAGACTAAAACTATTTATGTATGGAATATAGTCTGAGGTTGAATTTGGAATCAATAGGTCCAATGAATAGTTGCGGATGGGGTTGATGTTATGTTGTAGAAATGAAAATATATTCTAAGTTTGATCAAAATACATTAATATAAACGCAGTTACTGTTCTTTAATTGATCGGGAGTATTATCTTTTATGTATATAGGATATAAATGGTTATATAAACAAAAAAACATTCTTTTTTCAATAATATCTACAAGCAATATGAAGAATTTTTTGCGACTGCGAACATTATTTTTGCGTTTCAGCTTGTCATCCTCATATAAAAAAACCCCTTTTTTTTTACAATAATATGTACAAGCAATATGAACAATTTCTTGCGATTGTGAACATTTATTAGGTACTGTAGTTTGTTACCCTCATATCAACCAACACCAGAATGCCAGTTACCAAATACAAAAGACCACCAAATAATGCCAAGAAAAACGAATACGAATAGTCAGGATTGAAGTAAGTATCGAATATGATCACACCAATTAATATTAGTATTCCTGAAAAAAAAGAGACCAAAGTCATAAAGAAGGCAACGAGATTCGACTTTAAATATGTCAGAAATGGAATGTTACACAAAACAGTTAACAGATAAAACATTGGTGAGGGTTGCATAGCAGGAATCATTCTGCTATGTAAATTACAACGTAGAGCCTGCTACAGGCGAGGAAGGTATTCATAGTGGTTAACCATCCTATTATAAATAATAAGCACAGTGGTTAACCATCTTATTAATAATAATAAGCACAGGAGCACCGCACCACAAACAAACAGATAAAGCGAATAGATCAGGGGTCTAGCCGTAAGCGTCCACTGTGCTTCTACAGTCACAGGCCTGTGGTGACACGAACTTCGCTCAAACTGAAACCCACTAAAAATGAGGGAAGTAATCCCACAATATGCTTAAAACACAGATTCTATTACGTTTCGTTTTTTTTTACAGTTCAGAAATTCGTTTAACTAGTCTTTTTCTACAGTAGGATCTGAAAGCGTTGTATAACACACGGTCTGGTTAATGTGAGGGCTTAGCCAATAAAACGGTCTGTTACGGCGAGTTCTTGGCGTGCGGTGCAAGGAACTGTAGGTATGCCACCAGAAACATCAACGCTGATCGGTTAATCATTTACCTGACGTTATAGGGTCAAAAGTCACTCGTATGAGCCCTGACGCGACCACACACTACAACTGGTCATGTCTTCATGTAGTGACCAGTATAAAAAAACGAAACGAAATATAGATCTGTATTTTATTCAGATTGGTAATCCAAGGAAAAGGGAGAATATTTTCTAAACGTTGTATCATTCTGGGTTGAGTCATTATCGGTTATTAGCTACAACAAATCTCGATGTCAGCACATTGAAGAAAACACGTTTTATAAACAACCATTATCATGAAATGTAATAACAAGCCCAGTAAATTGAAATGGTTTTATATAGTAGTCAAAATAGGGATCAAAATAAAAGCGTGTGAAACAAATGCAAGTGTATTACTTGTCCTCCAACTTTCACCCCACAGCGCATTCCCACTGTTCCGCCATTTGAAAGTTTTTTACATAGACCATCCCTATTTTTGTTTTTGTCAAACAAATAAGCAGCAAATGAGGATAACAACAATAAATTCCCTTTTGACAAATCTTCACATTATTAACTATCGGCTACTGAATTTATAATAACAACTAATATCGACCTATTATAAATATACGTGATTTTAAATAGTCGTAATTATCAAAGGAATATCTTTAATTTATTCGGTTTTATCAAAGGAGGTATCTTTAAATTATTCAGTAGTTTTAAATTAATCAAATTACACTTACCAGCTAAAAAACTACTTATGGCTGATAAAATTCTCACCACTTTAGTCTTCTTACTCGAGACCATAAAGATTATGAGGAGTATCAAACAGGCAACACCAACAAGTACACCCATGATTACAAATGCTCTTGAGGCTATTGGTACAGCTACATAAAAAAAATACACCGGTCGTAATTAGTAACCGGTGCACACGGTATATACAACATTATGTATGTAATGAACTAAATTGTATACATTATGTATGTAATGTAGATTGTATTCATTATGTATGTAATAAAATCAATTGTATACATTATGTATGTAATAAAGTCAATTGTATACATTATGTATGTAATAAAACCAATTGTATACATTATGTATGTAATAAATGGTGCTCACACAAATATTCGAATTCGAATAGCTTTTCAGAGATATTCCAACTAATGTTTTGGGATTCGAAGTCCCCCTAAGCTAGTATTTAAAGGAGCTAAGTCTCTAACTCAATATTAAAAACACGAGTTGGAATTCAATATTGACCAATTTCAATCAATATTGACGTTGTTATTTTGCAGTGAAACTAGAGCCCTGATATCCAAAATTTAAGACACAATTAACATATCATAATCAGTACACGCGTCGTGTACCCTATGGTTTCGGGTGTTATTTTGTAAACAAAAAGTAATTAGTATTGTCTGGTTCACAAACGACATAATAATACTTAAAGATACATTATGGGAGATTTGTATAGAGAGTTGGCCATTCTTGCTATAACAGTTCAAAAGTAGATGATGAAAGAAGAATATATTAAAAAATTCAGTCAAATTACTTTATTCTGAACATAGTTATCATCGTTGTAATATTTGACTAGAAATGGTAGCGAAATGCGTCTTCACCTTGGCCGATCGTTTGATTGACAGGCGTTAACTCCACCTACATATCTCGATTATCAAGTAAAGTTTTCAATGGCATACGGAAACGTTTTACAGCGGCCTCGCTATGTACACTCTATCATTTAGCCTCGATCTAACTGACGTATTTCATCAGGTTGCCCCATA
This sequence comes from Patella vulgata, assembly GCF_932274485.2. NCBI lineage: Eukaryota > Metazoa > Mollusca > Gastropoda > Patellidae > Patella > Patella vulgata. The sequence goes on from NC_065883.2 coordinate 13,866,486, forward strand.
CTTGATTTAATCAATTAGTGAAATCCTATTTAAATCCGAGCTGTAGTCGAGCCATCCGTGGGTCTACAGAGTTGATTTTGGGCTTGTTGTTTAAATAAAGATCTAATTTATAATTTCTATTACATCTGAAGCCTAAATTAAGACTTGCAATAATCAGATTTAGCTCTTAGAAATCACTAAGCAGGCGTTTAATTTGAACTGTTCATGTATTTCACCGAGCATAATTTTATCAGAAATTACAATTTTATTTTCAAAAATTGAATATAATCAGTTCACAAACATTAATAACTACTTTTAGAACAATATTTGTCGTTTTTAAAAAATAGAGCCATACGCCCTTTAGCATGTTAATTGAGTGAAAGGGCCTGCTATTCAAATATTAATAAACCGATGAAGAAAATACATGTACATGTATATTGATATAAAACCTTAAAGCGTGTTACTGCCGGCGAAAAAGTCGATCTAATGTAAATGTATTGAGACCGTTTCAATGTAATCGTTTCTGCTCGATAAGTCCTATTTTCGTAGTTTTTCTCGACGTTTTTTCTCGCGTGAAGTTTTGCGCGTGCGTGCCCATGCGGATGTTTACGTTCTGATGGTGGCCACGATGGTTCTTTGCACACTGACAATCAACCACTTTTGTTGCTTGCAAATGACAGATTGTTTGGACACGGTGTTAGTATAATAATATGATAACTGCATGCCGGGCTCACGCTGTAAATCCCCTCTAATGACGTCATTTACGCGGGATTTCCCCAAACTTTCTAGCGATATTTCTGTACAAATGGAATACAAAAAATCGCGCGCGGAAGAAAAGCGAGCCTTGCCATTTGGAGAAATCTGAAAAGGCAATAACTTGACCGGAGTGGTCTAACTGGTGTGCTTTCTTAGATAATAGGGACTGTTATTGAATCATAACTGGTGGTTTCGAACCCGGCATGTATAACTACAGGGGGATCACGGTGGCTAAGTGGGTAAGGCGCTGGCTCGCTAGCCTGGAGGTCGGGTGTTTCGATCCCTGCATCGGCCGAGAAAGTTCATCCAGATTTTCCGGCGTGGTTCCCCCTTGTCAGTGATGCAGGACGGAGGGCCTGACAAGGACAGCTGTCTAGTCATTCGGATGAGACGAAAAACCGAGGTCCCGTGTACACATTGGCGTGCACGTAAAAGATCCCTTGACAGTTGGAATTCGATATAAGAGTAGGCCGTAGTGCCGCTGTCCGGGCAAAATTACCCTCATAGCACACTGTATGGCGTATGCCCGTCTTCATTAGCCCAGTTCGGGGCAAAACAGTAGGACGTTAAACCCCATTTCATTTCATTTCATTTGTATAACTACAGCAAGAGGATGGCAAGTTATTGACATTATAAATGCTGGGATGTCAATGCGACAGATTGCACCACAGATGGGTCACCACCCCTCGATCACTAGTCGATTATTGCAAAAAAGTCAACGGACTAATGACATAAAAGACCGTCAACATTCTGGTAGACACCACAGCGCGTCTGCAAGAGGAGATGCAGCACCATCGAGACGTGTGCGATGTCATACATTTACGGAAAACACTATATCGAAAAGGGAATGGTTACCTCACCGTTCCAATCCTCCAGAAGATAGAGTCATGGCGAAAAATTCACTAATCGGAGCACGGGTATGGCGACGAAGTAAGATGGCATTTGTACATTCTAGACCAGGTTCCATTCGGCGGCGACCCTATCATGATATGGGGTTTCCTTTCTGGTGATAGTAAGAGGTAATCGCAATGGTTAACGGCACCAAAGCGAGATCCTGGACAGGGTTGTAGTGTCCAACTTTGGCAACCACCCTCTCCTCACAAGGCCATTTTTTGGCGACAACGTTAGACAACACTGTGCGCGTGTTGTTGTTAATTTCCTGCGCCAGGAGGCCGTTGCTACTTTGGTCAGTCAGAAGCCCTGGGCCCTGTTTCTAGAAATCTTAACTAAAGATAAAATCCAAATTTTAGTAGATACTTCAATTTTGATTGGCTAAGCACTAAAATTAATCTAATATTATCTAATCAAATTACTAAAATTTGGATTTTATCTTTGTTAAAATTTCGTGAAACAGGCCCCAGCATATCTTTTACAATCTTGAGCTTAAAATCCACCAGAGGGATCTATCAGTGCAGAATCGTGACCATTTGGATCAAACACTTAGTCAGGAATAGAACAGACTAACGCAGATGCAACGTCTAATTCAGTCAATGAGGACCCATGGGCTGACGGAGGTTACACCAGATATCGACTTTTTCGCGGGTTTGACGGATGTATACACCACTGGAACATGATAGCAATAAGCTGAGCGGTGAGATTTCCTATTGACCTGCACCTGCCAGAGTTGTTTGGACTTGGTTTCACCTATTTCCATCTCCATTTTTAAGCTCTACAGAAACACATTAAGTTTTCTACTTTGTCTTTCTTTGCTGGTTCAATGTTTCCTCGACTCAGTTCAGGAAGATTGAATATCTTCCAGAACGTAAAATAGCTAACATATGATCAAACAATAGCAACATATTTAAATAGGGGTGACGCGTTATTTTATTTCTTTGTGTATATTACGAAGATACATTGAATACTTACAATCTGACTGGTCTTGTTCAGTACCCAACCAATACCGCTTCCACATCCCTTCCTGTATCCTAAAACCTCCAGCTCGTACAGTATAATAAACATACCAGCTATTAGTTACTAAACCTGCTACAGTGAGGCACAATCCGACAAGACATACAAAAATGATAACTATTAGACGAATCGGTATGTTTAGTACTTTTGGTCCAGAATTATTTGGTTCCATCTTTCCTCTCAATATCTCGCTGAACTGAATAGTTAACTGCGATCGTCAATAATTGCGCAACCTCCAATAAAAGAATACACCCGGATCTACATGTATATATATAAATATATATAAATATTTAACAAAACAAAAACATAAATGCGACGTCAACTGCGATCGTCAATAATTGCGCAGCGCCAAGAAAAAAATACACCCGGATCTACATGTATATATATATATAAATTATTTAACAAAACATAAATGCGCCGTAGGGTTACGTCGCACCTGGATGAACATGAATAAATGAATCGAGTTTTTGGGGCTAGAGGGACATTAGTACACTGAAAAAAAACTTGTGTTGGATCTCAACACAAGTACTTGTGTGAAAATTATTCTACACAAGTTATGTGTTGTTTTGCATTGCATTAACACAAACTTGTGTTCTTTTTAATGCATTAACACAAATCTTGTGTTTTTTCCATATAATTAACACAAGTAATGTGTACCGTCAACAAATATTTTTTTTTTTAAATTTGAACTCCATACAAAGTCTTAATCCGGGGGTCCACTAGTAAGAGAAAGGTATTTTTTACTCAGACAATATAGCCAGACAGACTTGAATGCTAATTGGTGTTAAGATGTCTGCGGTTAAAATAAAGTTGGGCCCAATAAACTGGTAGATCAAAGGCCTGTTGAGCGCTCATGCCCGGTGTGATTTTAACAATTGACTCCAAATGCGTTGACAAGAAAATAAGTAAAACTGTTATTGAATGTGATTGGTTGATAAAATCAACGTACTATAGGCTACATTTTGTCTGCGATATCATCTCGGTGGAAGCGGACATTAAATGAAGTGATTTCACACAATTAATTTAACATTTAACAACGTGCTGAAATGATTTTGGAGCAGTGATATGTTTGACAAATGTAAGCTAATGGTCACATAGAATACAAGACCGCAGGTTTGTGAATATTTATATAAAAAAATAATACCATGTATGTAATTTAGCATCGATATTGTTTCTCTGTATAATATTAGTATTTCGTTTCCTTTAAAAAAACTCCAACAATTTAAACCGGAAGTTCATGTTTATAATATGGCGCGGTCAGGAAAAAAATTTCGGCATGTTATTATCAAATCTGTTCAATTTTTCTGAAATCATGCTTAATTAACATTAGTTGTTCGGCGCTACGATGTTGTTCAAATACTTACATTACAGAATCACATTATGATTAAAGCAGAAACGGTTCGACTTGAACCAGCAGGTAAGAATCTGTTTTGAAATTATATCTTGGGAGGTTGGATTGGCGTTGGAGACCCGATTGGCGGCCATTTTGATTCTTGTTTCATGATTTTTTTTTTATATTATAACGATTTTGCCAAGAGTAGACATAAACGCGGGCACAGACTAGAAAAAAATCTTTTTACACTTTTGTGTTAGTTGAATTGTAATCTAATTTATGTTTAAAAAAACAACCTTAAATCTAATAAGCAGACGGAAGATATGGACGAACAACAAGAAGAAGTTATGGAGGTCCCAACAACTGAACCTATGGAAGTAGAAGAATCGTTTACAGCCGAAACCCGATACGATGTGCCAGTTCCGGTTATGGAGTCCTCCATCTCAGACGATGCCGACGTTAGTGTCTTCTGCGACGAAGAACCCGTAGTGGTGTATCACTATAAACCTCAGAATGCCTCGTTCGGCATTTCTGTCCAAACGAGGCAAAAACGTGTCAAAATTTTTGCCCCGATTTTGCCTCGTTGTAACGAGGTAAAAAAAACACGCCCTTCTCAGTTACTACTTCGGCGAATATCATTTGATAATTTAGATGATCAGAATTAAACACCGTTTTGCTATGTTATTATTTTTTTATGATTGGGTGGGGGTATACTTAATTAGGGGATTGGATTGAAAGATTATAGCTACCATCTTATGGAGACATAATGTGTGGTGCATTTACGGTCTTATAAAGCTCTATTCTTACATAAAGAATTCTTGATTCTTGATTATGCCAAGATCTGGGTAAGTGTTAATTTAACTAGATATCAGAAAAGTACCACGTTTTCATAAATGTACTCTTTAGATAAATTGTACAATATTTATCAGTTCACTAGTTACAATAAAATCATGCATTATAGCTATTTTTATTTATTTATCCCTGGTGCTTCAAATTCAATTTAGGGTGCCTCAACATATTTAAAAATATGTTTTAAAGCTTTAGGTCATTTTATTATATCTTTCTACCATAAATAATAGCCCGAATTTAGGTATACCAAAAGTTAAAGAAATATAAACAGTTTTTGAGTCATTCAGATATGACTGCCAAAATTGTCACCAACACACATGTCGTGTTTAGGCTAAAATCTAACCAGAAAAGTATTGTCAATACATAATAAAATATATATTGCATTAATCAATTCCATTCCGCAATTGGTTTGTCTTAAACTCGTCATTTGTGTTCATGGGCATCAGGGTCGAGATGGCAACGTTATATGTTTTATTCGTCTAATTTACTATAAAACATCATTCGGTTTGCCTCACGGGTTAACGGCATATTAATAGCTTTATTCACTGAGATGGTTCCTTTACTTATAGTTTATTTTTCGAATTGCTTTTTGTATTTATTTAAATGGAAATATTAACAACATTCTATAAGTCAATCCACGAACATACCCAATTTCAATATTTGCGTGTTGACCTTTAACATCACACTTAGATCCTGTACGCTTTGTGTCTTACAGTCAATACATGTCATGAAGAACTCTTTAGACATAATTTCGTTTATAATACTTTACTCGTTAGGGTTTCACACTGCGTGAAAATTATTCTTATTAGGGTTTCACACTGCGTAGCTTGTGTGAAACACTATTGTTTTTGTTAAAATTATTATTAGGGTTTCACACTGCGTAGCTTGTGTGAAACACTATTGTTTTTGTTAAAATTATTATTAGGGTTTCACACTGCGTAGCTTGTGTGAAACACTATTGTTTTTGTTAAAATTATTATTAGGGTTTCACACTGCGAAGCTTGTGTGAAACACTATTGTTTTTGTTAAAATTATTATTAGGGTTTCACACTGCGTAGCTTGTGTGAAACACTATTGTTTTTGTTAAAATTATTATTCTTATTATTATTATTCTTCTTTTGTTTTGAGTAGATCTCAGCAACTGATTGTCGGATCGTTACGATTTCTTCGGTTTTATCGGAAAAGTGGGTGTGACTTAGAGGATAAAGCTATTTTGAACGTTCTGCGACAATGCGAAATGTCCGAAATCACCGAAGCTATCGTTTTTAGAAATATTGCAGTAATTTTAACAATAATCATTGGATTTTAACTTTCGATGCATTTTGGCATAGCCGGAGACGGGGCACATAGCTACGCTACTTTTGATTTTTGATTTTCGGCAAATCTTCGCAGATATTAGGCGCTAAATTTAGAAAATTTAAATTTTTACAAAAAACTTTTTTATTTATGAATATTTTTTAATCGTGTTTTACACAAATATAACGAGTCCTCTGACTTGGGCAAAAATGTGAAAATTTTTTGTCTCGGTAATTTTCCTTGGCCCCCATTGGCTAATTCAGTTTTTCAGTCCTAGATTAATTATTTATTGTTCGATTTGTATAAAACAAAGTTCATATGCCCCGTTGTCTCAATTGTCATTTTTTTTGTTACCAATAGTGTTATCTGTCGGCACCGGAAGTGGCGTAAATTGACAAAAAACTACAATTTTGACAGTTAGGTACCATTTTTCGAAAGCAAATATTATTTTTTTCAAATCTGGTATAACTGAAATTGTGCGCCCTTTAAAGGCGCACAAAATGTTGGGACCATTTTTTTTAATTTCGATTCCGTTTTCGGGCTATTTCGATTAAAAGGTGAAAAAAGGTGTAAAATTAAGCTATTTACAACCCATCCAGCGTTTTCATATTTTAAAATATTACTTCGTAACTTTCATAAACTCGTAGCAATAATCTATACGGAGAGAATGTATGTGAAAATTAATTTGTAATATGCGCAGTTGCCGAGAAATGGGCAATTTTGCATGAGTCACTTTTTACGCTAGTTTGCCTGTAAAAGAGTCAATTATTATTCGATTTTCATAAAAGTGACACCATTTGATGTGTAATGTCAATTTTAACTAGGTCAAACCAATTTAACATTTTCAATATCACCGGAAATGACGTAATTTGGGCAAAAATTGTATTTATAGCCTTCGAAACCAGTAATTTATTCAAATGAGTCATATTTGTTATTTGTTTAAAATTTTGATATTTGATTCAAATGAACTAATACAATGAACCCTTACGATCATATAGATATCACAAAATGGTTTCTAACTTGTTCAGTTGCGGAGAAATAGGCAATTTTCAACAGGTCACTTTTTAAGGTTTTTTTGTCAATAAAAGTGTCAATTATTATTCGATTTTCATGAAATTTTCACTGTGTGATACATAATGCCATTTACGATATCATACAAGTAATTTAAGATTTTCATTATCACCGGAAGTAACGTCATTTTGGCAAAAACTGTATTTTTAGCCTTCAAAACAGATATTTTATTCAAATGAATCAGATTTGTAATGTTTTTAAAATTATGATATTTGATTCCAATCAACAAATAGAATGAACTCATTCGATCATACAGATACCTCAAAATGGTTTCTAACTTGTACGGTTGCAGAGAAATAGGCGATTTTCTACAAGTCATTTTTCAAGGTTTTTGGTCTATAAAGGTGGCAATTATTATAGGATTTACATAAAATTTTCAACATGTGATGATGCTATTTCTGATTTCATAAACCAATTTAACATTTTCATTATCACCGGAAGTAATGTAATTTTGACAGGATCACTGACATGTAGCAAATGAATTGATTGCTGGATTTGGTTGTTTCTGCGTCCATTTTATTTCATGTGTGCAATGCTTATGTGGAAACCTGTTTAACGGTTTCATTGGTACCGGAAGTGACATAAGTTCAAGGGTAACGTGGCACCGGTGAAACCCGTCATTACTGCTTCGCAGTTCTAGTTCTTATTATTATTATTATTCTTCTTTTGTTTTGAGTAGATCTCAGCAACTACTTGTCGCATCGTTACGATTTCTTCGGTTTTACTGGGAAAGTGGGTGTGACTTAGAGGATAAAGCTATTTTGAACGTTCTGCGACAATGCGAAATGTCCGAAATCACCGAAGTTATCGTTTTTACAAATATTGCGGTAATTTTAACAATAATCATGGGATTTTAACTTTCGATACATTTTGGCATAGCTGGAGACAGGGCACATAGCTGCGCTACTTTCGATTTTTGATTTTCAGCAAAAATTCGAAGATATTAGGCGCCAAATTTCGGAAATTTAAAATTTTACAAAAAACTTTTTTATTGATGAATATTTTTTACTCGTGTTGTGCACAGAATTAAAGAGTCATCTGACTTGCGCAAAAATGTTAAAATTTTTTGTCTCAGTAATTTTCCTTGGCCTCCATTGGCTAATTCAGTTTTTCAGTCCTAGCTTAATTTTTTATTGTTCGATTTGTATAAAACAAAGTTCATATGCTTCGTTGTCTCAATTGTCATTTTTTTTATTACCAAAAGTGTTATCTGTCGGCACCGGAAGTGGCATAATTTTACCAAAAACTACAATTTTGACAGTTAGGTACCATTTTTTGAAAACAAATATTATTTTTTTGAAAAATTATATGACTCAAAGAGTGTGTCCTTTAAAGGCGCAAAAAATGTCGGAAGCAGTTTTTTTAATTTCTTTTTCATTTTCTAGCAAATTGGATTAAGAGGTGAAAAAAGGCGTAAAATTGACCTATTTACAACTCATTCAGGCTTTTCAGATTTTAAAATATTTTTACGTAACTTTTATAAACTTGTAGCTATAATCCATACGAAGAGAATGTATGTGAAAATTAGTTTGTAATATAAGCAGTTGCCGAGAAATAGGCAATTTTGCATGAGTCACTTTTCACGTAATTTTGGCTGTAAAAGAATCAATTATTATTCGATTTTCAATTTTCTTTCGCCATTGGATGCCTAATGCCATAGTGGACTATGTCAAACCATTTTACCCCTTGCGCTGCCACCGGAAATGACGTCATTTGCTCAAAACTTAAATTTTAGCCTTCAAAAAACAATATTTTATTCAAATGATTCGTATTTGTTATTTTTTCAAATTATGATATTTGATTCTATTGATCAAATAGATTGAACCCATACGATCATACAGATACCACAAAATGGTTTCTAACTTGTACGGTTGCAGAGAAATGGGCGATTTTCCTTAAGTCACTTTTCAAGGTTTTTGGTCTATAAAAGTGTCAGTTATTATTCGATTTTCATAAAATTTTCACCATATGATATCTTGTGTCATTTATGATTTCATAGAACTAATTTAACATTTTCAGTATCACCGGAAGTAATGTCATTTTGGCAAAAACTGTATTTTTAGCCTTCAAAACAGATATTTTTTTCAAATGAGTCTGATTTGTAATATATTTCAAATTATGATATTTGATTCCAATCAACAAACGGATTGAACCCATACGATCATATAGATACCAAAAGATAGTTTTTATCGTGTACGGTTGCCGAGAAATAGTCGATTTTCTACAAGTCACCTTTCAAGGTTTTTGGTCTATAAAAGTGGCAATTCTCATTCGATTTACATACAATTTTCGCCATATGATGCCTTATGCCATTTCTGACGGGGCACCGGTGAAACCCGTCATTACTGCGTCGCAGTTCTAGTTATTATTATTATTCTTCTTTTGTTTTGAGTAGATCTCAGCAACTACTTGTCGCATCGTTACGATTTCTTCGGTTTTACTGGGAAAGTGGGTGTGACTTAGAGGATAAAGCTATTTTGAACGTTCTGCGACAATGCGAAATGTCCGAAATCACCGAAGTTATCGTTTTTACAAATATTGCGGTAATTTTAACAATAATCATGGGATTTTAACTTTCGATACATTTTGGCATAGCTGGAGACAGGGCACATAGCTGCGCTACTTTCGATTTTTGATTTTCAGCAAAAATTCGAAGATATTAGACGCCAAATTTCGGAAATTTCAAATTTTACAAAAAACTTTTTTATTGATGAATATTTTTTACTCGTGTTGTGCACAGAATTAAAGAGTCATCTGACTTGCGCAAAAATGTTAAAATTTTTTGTCTCAGTAATTTTCCTTGGCCTCCATTGGCTAATTCAGTTTTTCAGTCCTAGCTTAATTTTTTATTGTTCGATTTGTATAAAACAAAGTTCATATGCTTCGTTGTCTCAATTGTCATTTTTTTTATTACCAAAAGTGTTATCTGTCGGCACCGGAAGTGGCATAATTTTACCAAAAACTACAATTTTGACAGTTAGGTACCATTTTTTGAAAACAAATATTATTTTTTTGAAAAATTATATGACTCAAAGAGTGTGTCCTTTAAAGGCGCAAAAAATGTCGGAAGCAGTTTTTTTAATTTCTTTTTCATTTTCTAGCAAATTGGATTAAGAGGTGAAAAAAGGCGTAAAATTGACCTATTTACAACTCATTCAGGCTTTTCAGATTTTAAAATATTTTTACGTAACTTTTATAAACTTGTAGCTATAATCCATACGAAGAGAATGTATGTGAAAATTAGTTTGTAATATAAGCAGTTGCCGAGAAATAGGCAATTTTGCATGAGTCACTTTTCACGTAATTTTGGCTGTAAAAGAATCAATTATTATTCGATTTTCAATTTTCTTTCGCCATTGGATGCCTAATGCCATAGTGGACTATGTCAAACCATTTTACCCCTTGCGCTGCCACCGGAAATGACGTCATTTGCTCAAAACTTAAATTTTAGCCTTCAAAAAACAATATTTTATTCAAATGATTCGTATTTGTTATTTTTTTCAAATTATGATATTTGATTCTATTGATCAAATAGATTGAACCCATACGATCATACAGATACCACAAAATGGTTTCTAACTTGTACGGTTGCAGAGAAATGGGCGATTTTCCTTAAGTCACTTTTCAAGGTTTTTGGTCTATAAAAGTGTCAGTTATTATTCGATTTTCATAAAATTTTCACCATATGATATCTTGTGTCATTTATGATTTCATAGAACTAATTTAACATTTTCATTATCACCGGAAGTAACGTCATTTTGGCAAAAACTGTATTTTTAGCCTTCAAAACAGATATTTTTTTCAAATGAGTCTTATTTGTATTGTTTTTAAAATTATGATATTTGATTCCAATCAGCAAATAGATTGAACCCATACGATCATACAGATACCAGAAAATGGTTTCTAACTTGTACGGTTGCAGAGAAATAGGCGATTTTCTACAAGTCACTTTTCAAGGTTTTTGGTCTATAAAAGTGGCAATTGTTATTCGATTTACATACAATTTTCACCATGTGATGCCCTATGTCATTTCTGATTTCATAAAAGTAATTGAACATTTTCATTATCACCGGAAGTACAGTACACTTACATGTAACAAATGTATAAAATGAATTGATATTGCTGGATTTTGTTGATTCGGCGTCCATTTTATTTGATGTGTGCAATGCTTATGTGGAAACCTGTTTAATGGTTTCATTGGTACGGGAAGTAACATGTTTAGGGTAAAGTGGCACCGGTGAAACCCGTCATTACTGCATCGCAGTTCTAGTTCTTATTATTATTATTCTTCTTTTGTTTTGAGTAGATCTCAGCAACTGATTGTCGGATCGTTACGATTTCTTCGGTTTTATCGGAAAAGTGGGTGTGACTTAGAGGATAAAGCTATTTTGAACGTTCTGCGACAATGCGAAATGTCCGAAATCACCGAAGCTATCGTTTTTAGAAATATTGCAGTAATTTTAACAATAATCATTGGATTTTAACTTTCGATGCATTTTGGCATAGCCGGAGACGGGGCACATAGCTACGCTACTTTTGATTTTTGATTTTCGGCAAATCTTCGCAGATATTAGGCGCTAAATTTAGAAAATTTAAATTTTTACAAAAAACTTTTTTATTTATGAATATTTTTTAATCGTGTTTTACACAAATATAACGAGTCCTCTGACTTGGGCAAAAATGTGAAAATTTTTTGTCTCGGTAATTTTCCTTGGCCCCCATTGGCTAATTCAGTTTTTCAGTCCTAGATTAATTATTTATTGTTCGATTTGTATAAAACAAAGTTCATATGCCCCGTTGTCTCAATTGTCATTTTTTTTGTTACCAATAGTGTTATCTGTCGGCACCGGAAGTGGCGTAAATTGACAAAAAACTACAATTTTGACAGTTAGGTACCATTTTTCGAAAGCAAATATTATTTTTTTCAAATCTGGTATAACTGAAATTGTGCGCCCTTTAAAGGCGCACAAAATGTTGGGACCATTTTTTTTAATTTCGATTCCGTTTTCGGGCTATTTCGATTAAAAGGTGAAAAAAGGTGTAAAATTAAGCTATTTACAACCCATCCAGCGTTTTCATATTTTAAAATATTACTTCGTAACTTTCCTAAACTCGTAGCAATAATCTATACGGAGAGAATGTATGTGAAAATTAATTTGTAATATGCGCAGTTGCCGAGAAATGGGCAATTTTGCATGAGTCACTTTTTACGCTAGTTTGCCTGTAAAAGAGTCAATTATTATTCGATTTTCATAAAAGTGACACCATTTGATGTGTAATGTCAATTTTAACTAGGTCAAACCAATTTAACATTTTCAATATCACCGGAAATGACGTAATTTGGGCAAAAATTGTATTTATAGCCTTCGAAACCAGTAATTTATTCAAATGAGTCATATTTGTTATTTGTTTAAAATTTTGATATTTGATTCAAATCAACTAATACAATGAACCCTTACGATCATATAGATATCACAAAATGGTTTCTAACTTGTTCAGTTGCGGAGAAATAGGCAATTTTCAACAGGTCACTTTTTAAGGTTTTGTTGTCAATAAAAGTGTCAATTATTATTCGATTTTCATGAAATTTTCACTGTGTGATACATAATGCCATTTACGATTTCATACAAGTAATTTAAGATTTTCATTATCACTGGAAGTAACGTCATTTTGGCAAAAACTGTATTTTTAGCCTTCAAAACAGATATTTTATTCAAATGAATCAGATTTGTAATGTTTTTAAAATTATGATATTTGATTCCAATCAACAAATAGAATGAACTCATTCGATCATACAGATACCTCAAAATGGTTTCTAACTTGTACGGTTGCAGAGAAATAGGCGATTTTCTACAAGTCATTTTTCAAGGTTTTTGGTCTATAAAGGTGGCAATTATTATAGGATTTACATAAAATTTTCACCATGTGATGATGCTATTTCTGATTTCATAAACCAATTTAACATTTTCATTATCACCGGAAGTAATGTAATTTTGACAGGATCACTGACATGTAGCAAATGAATTGGTTGCTGGATTTGGTTGTTTCTGTGTCCATTTTATTTCATGTGTGCAATGCTTATGTGGAAACCTGTTTAACGGTTTCATTGGTACCGGAAGTGACATAAGTTCAAGGGTAACGTGGCACCGGTGAAACCCGTCATTACTGCTTCGCAGTTCTAGTTCTTATTATTATTATTCTTCTTTTGTTTTGAGTAGATCTCAGCAACTGATTGTCGGATCGTTACGATTTCTTCGGTTTTATCGGAAAAGTGGGTGTGACTTAGAGGATAAAGCTATTTTGAACGTTCTGCGACAATGCGAAATGTCCGAAATCACCGAAGCTATCGTTTTTAGAAATATTGCAGTAATTTTAACAATAATCATTGGATTTTAACTTTCGATGCATTTTGGCATAGCCGGAGACGGGGCACATAGCTACGCTACTTTTGATTTTTGATTTTCGGCAAATCTTCGCAGATATTAGGCGCTAAATTTAGAAAATTTAAATTTTTACAAAAAACTTTTTTATTTATGAATATTTTTTAATCGTGTTTTACACAAATATAACGAGTCCTCTGACTTGGGCAAAAATGTGAAAATTTTTTGTCTCGGTAATTTTCCTTGGCCCCCATTGGCTAATTCAGTTTTTCAGTCCTAGATTAATTATTTATTGTTCGATTTGTATAAAACAAAGTTCATATGCTCCGTTGTCTCAATTGTCATTTTTTTTGTTACCAATAGTGTTATCTGTCGGCACCGGAAGTGGCGTAAATTGACAAAAAACTACAATTTTGACAGTTAGGTACCATTTTTCGAAAGCAAATATTATTTTTTTCAAATCTGGTATAACTGAAATTGTGCGCCCTTTAAAGGCGCACAAAATGTTGGGACCATTTTTTTTAATTTCGATTCCGTTTTCGGGCTATTTCGATTAAAAGGTGAAAAAAGGTGTAAAATTAAGCTATTTACAACCCATCCAGCGTTTTCATATTTTAAAATATTACTTCGTAACTTTCATAAACTCGTAGCAATAATCTATACGGAGAGAATGTATGTGAAAATTAATTTGTAATATGCGCAGTTGCCGAGAAATGGGCAATTTTGCATGAGTCACTTTTTACGCTAGTTTGCCTGTAAAAGAGTCAATTATTATTCGATTTTCATAAAAGTGACACCATTTGATGTGTAATGTCAATTTTAACTAGGTCAAACCAATTTAACATTTTCAATATCACCGGAAATGACGTAATTTGGGCAAAAATTGTATTTATAGCCTTCGAAACCAGTAATTTATTCAAATGAGTCATATTTGTTATTTGTTTAAAATTTTGATATTTGATTCAAATCAACTAATACAATGAACCCTTACGATCATATAGATATCACAAAATGGTTTCTAACTTGTTCAGTTGCGGAGAAATAGGCAATTTTCAACAGGTCACTTTTTAAGGTTTTTTTGTCAATAAAAGTGTCAATTATTATTCGATTTTCATGAAATTTTCACTGTGTGATACATAATGCCATTTACGATATCATACAAGTAATTTAAGATTTTCATTATCACCGGAAGTAACGTCATTTTGGCAAAAACTGTATTTTTAGCCTTTAAAACAGATATTTTATTCAAATGAATCAGATTTGTAATGTTTTTAAAATTATGATATTTGATTCCAATCAACAAATAGAATGAACTCATTCGATCATACAGATACCTCAAAATGGTTTCTAACTTGTACGGTTGCAGAGAAATAGGCGATTTTCTACAAGTCATTTTTCAAGGTTTTTGGTCTATAAAGGTGGCAATTATTATAGGATTTACATAAAATTTTCAACATGTGATGATGCTATTTCTGATTTCATAAACCAATTTAACATTTTCATTATCACCGGAAGTAATGTAATTTTGACAGGATCACTGACATGTAGAAAATGAATTGATTGCTGGATTTGGTTGTTTCTGCGTCCATTTTATTTCATGTGTGCAATGCTTATGTGGAAACCTGTTTAACGGTTTCATTGGTACCGGAAGTGACATAAGTTCAAGGGTAACGTGGCACCGGTGAAACCCGTCATTACTGCTTCGCAGTTCTAGTTCTTATTATTATTATTCTTCTTTTGTTTTGAGTAGATCTCAGCAACTGATTGTCGGATCGTTACGATTTCTTCGGTTTTAACGGAAAAGTGGGTGTGACTTAGAGGATAAAGCTATTTTGAACGTTCTGCGACAATGCGAAATGTCCGAAATCACCGAAGCTATCGTTTTTAGAAATATTGCAGTAATTTTAACAATAATCATTGGATTTTAACTTTCGATGCATTTTGGCATAGCCGGAGACGGGGCACATAGCTACGCTACTTTTGATTTTTGATTTTCGGCAAATCTTCGCAGATATTAGGCGCTAAATTTAGAAAATTTAAATTTTTACAAAAAACTTTTTTATTTATGAATATTTTTTAATCGTGTTTTACACAAATATAACGAGTCCTCTGACTTGGGCAAAAATGTGAAAATTTTTTGTCTCGGTAATTTTCCTTGGCCCCCATTGGCTAATTCAGTTTTTCAGTCCTAGATTAATTATTTATTGTTCGATTTGTATAAAACAAAGTTCATATGCCCCGTTGTCTCAATTGTCATTTTTTTTGTTACCAATAGTGTTATCTGTCGGCACCGGAAGTGGCGTAAATTGACAAAAAACTACAATTTTGACAGTTAGGTACCATTTTTCGAAAGCAAATATTATTTTTTTCAAATCTGGTATAACTGAAATTGTGCGCCCTTTAAAGGCGCACAAAATGTTGGGACCATTTTTTTTAATTTCGATTCCGTTTTCGGGCTATTTCGATTAAAAGGTGAAAAAAGGTGTAAAATTAAGCTATTTACAACCCATCCAGCGTTTTCATATTTTAAAATATTACTTCGTAACTTTCATAAACTCGTAGCAATAATCTATACGGAGAGAATGTATGTGAAAATTAATTTGTAATATGCGCAGTTGCCGAGAAATGGGCAATTTTGCATGAGTCACTTTTTACGCTAGTTTGCCTGTAAAAGAGTCAATTATTATTCGATTTTCATAAAAGTGACACCATTTGATGTGTAATGTCAATTTTAACTAGGTCAAACCAATTTAACATTTTCAATATCACCGGAAATGACGTAATTTGGGCAAAAATTGTATTTATAGCCTTCGAAACCAGTAATTTATTCAAATGAGTCATATTTGTTATTTGTTTAAAATTTTGATATTTGATTCAAATGAACTAATACAATGAACCCTTACGATCATATAGATATCACAAAATGGTTTCTAACTTGTTCAGTTGCGGAGAAATAGGCAATTTTCAACAGGTCACTTTTTAAGGTTTTTTTGTCAATAAAAGTGTCAATTATTATTCGATTTTCATGAAATTTTCACTGTGTGATACATAATGCCATTTACGATATCATACAAGTAATTTAAGATTTTCATTATCACCGGAAGTAACGTCATTTTGGCAAAAACTGTATTTTTAGCCTTCAAAACAGATATTTTATTCAAATGAATCAGATTTGTAATGTTTTTAAAATTATGATATTTGATTCCAATCAACAAATAGAATGAACTCATTCGATCATACAGATACCTCAAAATGGTTTCTAACTTGTACGGTTGCAGAGAAATAGGCGATTTTCTACAAGTCATTTTTCAAGGTTTTTGGTCTATAAAGGTGGCAATTATTATAGGATTTACATAAAATTTTCAACATGTGATGATGCTATTTCTGATTTCATAAACCAATTTAACATTTTCATTATCACCGGAAGTAATGTAATTTTGACAGGATCACTGACATGTAGCAAATGAATTGATTGCTGGATTTGGTTGTTTCTGCGTCCATTTTATTTCATGTGTGCAATGCTTATGTGGAAACCTGTTTAACGGTTTCATTGGTACCGGAAGTGACATAAGTTCAAGGGTAACGTGGCACCGGTGAAACCCGTCATTACTGCTTCGCAGTTCTAGTTCTTATTATTATTATTCTTCTTTTGTTTTGAGTAGATCTCAGCAACTGATTGTCGGATCGTTACGATTTCTTCGGTTTTATCGGAAAAGTGGGTGTGACTTAGAGGATAAAGCTATTTTGAACGTTCTGCGACAATGCGAAATGTCCGAAATCACCGAAGCTATCGTTTTTAGAAATATTGCAGTAATTTTAACAATAATCATTGGATTTTAACTTTCGATGCATTTTGGCATAGCCGGAGACGGGGCACATAGCTACGCTACTTTTGATTTTTGATTTTCGGCAAATCTTCGCAGATATTAGGCGCTAAATTTAGAAAATTTAAATTTTTACAAAAAACTTTTTTATTTATGAATATTTTTTAATCGTGTTTTACACAAATATAACGAGTCCTCTGACTTGGGCAAAAATGTGAAAATTTTTTGTCTCGGTAATTTTCCTTGGCCCCCATTGGCTAATTCAGTTTTTCAGTCCTAGATTAATTATTTATTGTTCGATTTGTATAAAACAAAGTTCATATGCCCCGTTGTCTCAATTGTCATTTTTTTTGTTACCAATAGTGTTATCTGTCGGCACCGGAAGTGGCGTAAATTGACAAAAAACTACAATTTTGACAGTTAGGTACCATTTTTCGAAAGCAAATATTATTTTTTTCAAATCTGGTATAACTGAAATTGTGCGCCCTTTAAAGGCGCACAAAATGTTGGGACCATTTTTTTTAATTTCGATTCCGTTTTCGGGCTATTTCGATTAAAAGGTGAAAAAAGGTGTAAAATTAAGCTATTTACAACCCATCCAGCGTTTTCATATTTTAAAATATTACTTCGTAACTTTCATAAACTCGTAGCAATAATCTATACGGAGAGAATGTATGTGAAAATTAATTTGTAATATGCGCAGTTGCCGAGAAATGGGCAATTTTGCATGAGTCACTTTTTACGCTAGTTTGCCTGTAAAAGAGTCAATTATTATTCGATTTTCATAAAAGTGACACCATTTGATGTGTAATGTCAATTTTAACTAGGTCAAACCAATTTAACATTTTCAATATCACCGGAAATGACGTAATTTGGGCAAAAATTGTATTTATAGCCTTCGAAACCAGTAATTTATTCAAATGAGTCATATTTGTTATTTGTTTAAAATTTTGATATTTGATTCAAATGAACTAATACAATGAACCCTTACGATCATATAGATATCACAAAATGGTTTCTAACTTGTTCAGTTGCGGAGAAATAGGCAATTTTCAACAGGTCACTTTTTAAGGTTTTTTTGTCAATAAAAGTGACAATTATTATTCGATTTTCATGAAATTTTCACTGTGTGATACATAATGCCATTTACGATATCATACAAGTAATTTAAGATTTTCATTATCACCGGAAGTAACGTCATTTTGGCAAAAACTGTATTTTTAGCCTTCAAAACAGATATTTTATTCAAATGAATCAGATTTGTAATGTTTTTAAAATTATGATATTTGATTCCAATCAACAAATAGAATGAACTCATTCGATCATACAGATACCTCAAAATGGTTTCTAACTTGTACGGTTGCAGAGAAATAGGCGATTTTCTACAAGTCATTTTTCAAGGTTTTTGGTCTATAAAGGTGGCAATTATTATAGGATTTACATAAAATTTTCAACATGTGATGATGCTATTTCTGATTTCATAAACCAATTTAACATTTTCATTATCACCGGAAGTAATGTAATTTTGACAGGATCACTGACATGTAGAAAATGAATTGATTGCTGGATTTGGTTGTTTCTGCGTCCATTTTATTTCATGTGTGCAATGCTTATGTGGAAACCTGTTTAACGGTTTCATTGGTACCGGAAGTGACATAAGTTCAAGGGTAACGTGGCACCGGTGAAACCCGTCATTACTGCTTCGCAGTTCTAGTTATTATTCTTCTTCTTATTATTATTTTTTTTTTCCAATTTGCTTATATCTCAGCAACTTCTTGTCGGATCGATACAATGTCTTCAGTTTTACTGGGAAAGTGGGTGTGACTTAGAGATTAAAGCTATTCCCGGCATTCTGCGACATTGCGAAATGTCCGAAATCACCGAAAATGTCGTTTTTTGAAATATTGCCGTAATATTAACAATAATCATTGGATTTTAGCATATGATGCATTTTGACATAGCCAGAAACAGGGGACATAGCTATGTTACTTTTGATTTTTGATTTTCGACAAATCTTGGAAGATATTAGGCGCCAAATTTTGAAAATTTAAATTTTTACAACAAACTTTTTTATTTATTAATATTTTTATATGACATTTTAACCAAGGTTCAAGAGTGATCTGATTTGAACAAAAATGTCAACATTTTTTGTTTCCGTAATTTTCCTTGGCCGCCATTGGCTAATTCAGTTTTTCAGTCCTACATTAATTATTTATTGTTCGATTTGTATAAAACCTAGTTCATATGTTCCGTGGTTCAAAATGTCATTTTTTTTGTTACCGGTAAAGTTTCCTGTCGGAACCGGAAGACGCGTAAATTTAGCAAAAACTACAATATTGTCAGTTCGGTACCACTTTTTGAAAGCAAATATTATTTTTTACAAATCTGATATTATCCAAAAGATGCGCACTGTTAAGGTGCACAAAATCTCGGACTCAGTTTTTTTAATTTCGATTTCGTTTTCGGGCCATTTCGATTAAAAGGTAAAAAAAGGGGTAAAAAAAAGCTATTTACAACCCATCCAGCGCCTTCATATATTAAAATATTTCTTTGATACGTTCATAAACTTGTAGAAATAACCCATACGAAGAGAATGTATGTGAAAAATAGTTTGTAATATGAGCAGTTGCCGAGAAATGGGCAATTTTGCATGAGTCACTTTTTACGCTAGTTTGCCTGTAAAAGAGTCAATCATTACTGGATTTTCATAAAAGTTACACCATTTGGTGCGTAATGTCAATTTTAACTAGGTCAAACCAATTCAACATTACCAATATCACCGGAAATTACGTAATTTGGGCAAAAACCGTATTTATAGCCTTCGAAACAAATAATTTATTCAAATGAGTTGTATTTGTTATTCGTTTAAAATTTTGATATTTGATTCCAATCAACTAATAGAATGAACCCATACGATCATATAGATATCACAAATTCCTTTCTAACTTGGTCAGTTGCGGAGAAATAGACGATTTTGAACAGGTCACTTTTCAAGGTTTTTGGACCATACAACTGTCAATTATTATTCGATTTTCATAAAATTTTCACTGTTTGATACCTTTTACCAATTATGATTTCATACAAGTAATTTCAGATTTTCATTATCACCGGAAGTAACGTCAATTTGGCAAAAACTGTATTTGTAGCCTTCAAAACAGATATTTTGGTCAAATGAGTCTGATTTGTAATGTTTTTACAATTATGATTTTTGATTCCGCTCAACAAATATATTGAACACATATGATCATACAGATACCGCAAAATGGTTTCTAACTTGTACGGTTGTAGAGAAATAGACGATTTTCTACAAGTCACTTTTCAAGGTTTTGGGTCTTTGCCATTTCTGATTTTAAAAAACTAATTAGGGTTTCACACTGCGTAGCTTGTGTGAAACACTATTGTTTTTGTTAAAATTATTCTTATTATTAGGGTTTCACACTGCGTAGCTTGTGTGAAACACTATTGTTTTTGTTAAAATTATTCTTATTATTATTAAGCTTTCATATTACATATGAAAGCTTATTGTTTCTGTTAAGATTATTATTGTTATTTTTTTTTTGTGTTTTGTCCACAAATCGGATTTCTCAGAATCTAACCATAGGATCGTTCTGAAACTTTTACCTATCCCCCCAAAAATGGGTAATGGCTGTTGATTAAATATATTTTCAAAACGTTTTACGAATCCGAAATCACCGAATTTTACGAAGGAATGCATTTGACCTACAATGCTGTAACTTTGTGACTATTTGACCTATTTTACTAATTCTTTTTTCTTTGAGTATCTTGAAACATTTACTTCAAATATGCAATTTCGAATTTTGGCATTTCGAAAATTCGTCGCTGACATTTCGAACCGGAAATTATTACCAATTTGACAACTTCTTTAATAGTTGTGCGATTTTCGTGAAATTTAGAATGTTAGTAGATCTTGCCAATGCGACTTCAATGATGTCTTTGGAAATTTTCTAAATTATCTCCCCTTGGTGAAATTAAGGATCAAAGTTTTCAAAAAAATCGTCGAAATATAGGTCAGAATGACCTAAAAAAAAAATTCGATACTAGACAAGTAATTACTGATTCGTTCACAAAATATGGAGTTTGTCGATCGAACCGGAAGTGCCACCATCTTTAAACGTGAAAAATCAAAAAGGCTTTTTTGCTATTTTACTTACAGACTCGGGCGTCATATTTTCGGAATCCTGGAAGGAATGCCTAAAAATCTATTTGATCAGAATTTTGATTTCGGTCACGTGATGGTCACCATTTTGAATTGAAAATGAAAAATAGAAGCAATTTGAAGGGCCGGGACTTTGGAACACAAGAACTCTCCTTCTAATTAAGCTAGAATGTTCAAACTTGGTGTAGGCGTTCACTAGGTCAATGTCATGATTGAGTTCAAAGATGAGCATTTTTTGCTTAGGGTAAGCAGAGATAAGCAAGCTGATTTGTTGATTCTTTAGGGCACGATGACATTGGTTATAATGAATGGAGGGCGATGAAACTCTTGTCAATCGAGAGGCTAATAGCTGGCCTGTTGTGTGAAATCATTGTATCATTTTTTGAAAATGTCCGGGGTAGCCGAAAAAAGGAGATCGAAATCCAAAAAGTCGTATTTTTACGATTTGGGGCATTTTTAGAGGTCGTGTAAAGTAAAATAAAGCATGCATATACATATATTATTGATATTAAATATATCATATAAAAAACTAAACAATGAATCAGCTGTCATTGACAGATTTTATATTATAAGCATGGTCAGTGGAAGGTCAGCGTATTGTCTAACTTGATTTCACTGACTCCGTAACATTATTGTGGGTATGGTATAAGCTGAATTTGATGAGATGCACATATCTCGTATGACTATTTGGTACTTACAGTGTTAGACTTTGTCGTAACGTTACGGTCTCCATTCATCAAATCGTCGTTGGGGCTATAATACGATTTTGAATCAAGTTATTTATCACTGAGGGACTCAAAATTAGGTTTGATGTAGCTCTGCTCATTTACAGTGGCGAATTTAACGGACTCATGGGTTCCAGCTCCCTCCTCTAGAAATTTCACAGCACCCGCATGGATTGTGGCTAATTTTGTGGCAGAATTTTATTTTTCTGGGGGAGGTATTTCTAAATGGCTCCGACACAAGTGCCTGAAATGCCATGAAATCACGTTTTCGGCCTCCAATTAAAATTTCTTAGCGGGAGAACCCCCTGACCCGACCCCCTTGCGGGGCTTCACGGTCGGTATCAGCCCCCCTCCCCACCACCATGGTTAATCCGGCGTTGATGTTCCCTCTTGTGCAGCTGCAAGCGATGATTTCTGAGCAAACATCCAACAACCAACCCTAACAGGCCCTTGAGATCCAACAAACAAAATAATTATTGGGCTTGTTTGCCCACACCTGGTCTTATGATTCATACAAGACCTGATAGTCTATCAATTACAGGCATTTGACAGAAAGGGAGATAATTCTTTTTTACCGTTAATGGATTTCCACAATTCTTTATTCACCCATGACATTTGTGTTTTGAGCATTTTTATTTACATCAAAATCTGTCCAATAAACTGTTCATTGCCAAGGATGAAGGCATGAGGTGTTTTACCAACTATTTAATTTATGTCAACTTCAGAATTGTTAGTACACAAATAGCATTTATTTGACAATTTTGACGAATTTCATCTGGCCCTAAATCAATAAATTGCAAACATTTTGCTTGGAACTCCCAGATTTTGTCTTCCTGGCATCATAAGCTTTCCAAAAATGTATAGTTTTTCTTTTATGGAAGACCGTGTAGCGGAGTTGTGTTTCTAAGCTAGCTAGAAATTTTGGCTGCAGGCCTACACCTCCCAAGCTAAATTTCCCTCATGTCATCCTGTATAGCAAAGGCATATGCCTGTCTTAATTAACCCAGTACTAAACACAATTTACTTGTTTAATTTTTCCAGCATTTTTCAGGATAGCTGATGGGATGCGGGTCAAGTTATGCCACTTGTCTATTTAATTATTTACCAGTGAAAAATCGAATTAACTTCACCAAATTTTTACTCATTATAATGATTTTTTTTTTCTGTTCATATTATTTCTATGACATGTGACAGTGACTGTGAATATGAAAGCTTTAATATCTGCTTAGCAGATCTAGTTCTTATTATTATTATTATTTTTTTTTTCCAATTTGATTGTATCTCAGAAACTACTTGTCGGATTGATTCGATGTCTTCGGTTTTACTGGAAAAGTGGGTGTGACTTAGAGATTAAAGCTATTTCGAACGTTCTGCGACAATGCGAAATGTTCGTCGAATTTGTCGATTTTTGAAATATTGCCGTAATATTAACAATAATCGTCGGATTTTAACATTGGATACATTTTGACATAGCCAGAGACAAAGCACATAGCCACGGTTCTTTAGATTTTTGATTTTCCACGAATCGTCGGAGATTTTAGGCGCCAAATTTTGAAAATTTAAATTTTTACACAAAATTTTTTTATTCATGAATATTTTAATGTGGTATTTTACCCAGGGTTAAAGAGTCATCTGATTTGACCAAAAATGGCACCATTTTTTGTCATCGTAAATTTCCTTGACCCCCATTGGCTAATTCAGTTTTTCAGTCCTGGATTAATTATTTATTGCTCGATTTGTATAAAACAAAGTTCATATGCTCCGTAATCCAAAATGTCATTTTTTTTTGTTACCGGTAAAGTTACCTTTCGGCAACGGAAGTGACGTAAATTTAGCAAAAACTACAATTTTGACAGTTCGGTACCACTTTTTGAAAGCAAATATTATTTTTTTCAAATCTGGTATGACTGAAAGTGTGTGCCCTGTAAAGGCGCAGAAAACATCGGGCTCAGTTTTTTTAATTTCGATTTCGTTTTCGGGTCATTTTGATTTAAAGGTGAAAAAGGTGAAAAAATGAGCTATTTACAACCCATTCAGGCTTTTCATATTTTAAAATATTTCTTTGCAACTTTCATAAACTTGTAGCATTAATCCATACGAAGAGAATCTATCTCAAAATTAGTTTGTAATATGAGCAGTTGCCGAGAAATGGTCAATTTTGCATGAGTCACTCTTTACGCTATTGTGTCTGTAAAAGAGTCAATTATTATTGGATTTTCATAAAAGTGACACCATTTGATGCATAATGTCAATTGTGACTAGTTCAACTCAATTTAACATTTTCCATGTCACCGGAAATGACGAAATTTGGGTAAAAACTGTATTTATAGCCTTAGAAACAAATAATTTATTGAAATGAGTCGTATTTGTTGTTTGTTTAATATTTTGATATTTGGTTCTAATCAACTAATAGAATGAACCCATACGATCATATAGGTATCACAAAATGGTTTCTAACTTGTTCAGTTGTAGAGAAATAGGTAATTTTCAACAGGTCACTTTTCAAGGTTTTTTGTCCATAAAAGTGTCAATTATTATTCGATTTTCATGAAATTTTCACTATGTGATACCTAATGCCATTTACGATTTCACAAAATGGTTTCTAACTTGTTCAGTTGTAGAGAAATAGGTAATTTTCAACAGGTCACTTTTCAAGGTTTTTTGTCCATAAAAGTGTCAATTATTATTCGATTTTCATGAAATTTTCACTATGTGATACCTAATGCCATTTACGATTTCATACAAGTAATTTAAGATTTTCATTATCACCGGAAGTAACGTCATTTTGGCAAAAACTGTATTTTTAGCTTTCAAAACAGATATTTTATTCAAATGAGTCTGAGTTGTTATGTTTTAAAATTATGTTATTGAATCCAATCAACAAATAGAATAAACCCATACGATCATACAGATTCCAGAAAATGGTTTCTAACTTGTATGGTTGCAGAGGAATTGACGATTTTCTACAAGTCACTTTTTAAGGTTTTTGGTCTATAAAAGTGGCAATTATTATTCGATTTACATAAAATTTTCACCATGTGATGCCTTATGCCATTTCTGATTTCATAAAACTAATTGAATATTTTCATTATCACCGGAAGTACTGTACACTTACATGTAACAAATATATAAAATGAATTGATATTGCTGGATTTGGTTGATTCGGCGTCCATTTTATTTAATGTGTGCAATGATGAGGTGGAAACCTGTTTAATGGTTTCATTGGTACCGGAAGTGACATATGTTTAGGGTAACGTGGCACCGGTGAAACCCGTCATTACTGCATCGCAGTTCTAGTTTCTATTGAGTTGTTTAGCAGAAGTAACCCATGACAACAATATGTTGAGACGACTACGTAACAGAATAGGACGATTCAATGTTATTAAAATGACACAATGACAATTTTAATTTTATTACCAACCCTTTCACAATATTTGAATGAAATATCTCACACAGGGTGTTAATCTGTTTTCAGTTTCTATTCCAATTCAATAAAACATTTAAAACATTTAATACATGTCTTGGCTTTAATTCATTATTTACAATTTAATACGTTAATCGTGTATTTTAAATAATACAGTTCAAGAGATCAAAACATTTCCGAATTTATACATTCAACATTACACGTAGACCTAAATGTATTTTTCAAATAGGTGTATAAACATTTATATGAAATATATTATAAACAGATATGCTATGACCAGAGTTGCCATTATCTTTATTATTCGACTGGAAAACTCCTGTCATTCACTCTGTCGTTCGACTGATCCATCATTCACGTTGTCATTTCCGAGTCTGAAATTTGGGGTATAGGGGTAGCTCGGACCGGGGAGTAACATAGGCCAGGTGGCGTTAGTCTACCACTTCCGGTTTCGGAGTTATGACCCCCGAGCGAAGCCGGGCATTCTTCTAGTATATAAATAAATATATAAATAAATCATCTTCATGGTCATCATCATCGTCATCATCATCGTCATCATCACTATTTAACACCAATCATCGTCGCCTGACAATTACCTTATCTATTCAAAGCGCTTGTTTAGTTTTAAATACTTGTGAACTTTACTAAAACTCACTTTGTTGAACGGGTTACTTTCGTTGGTATCGCCATATAGGAACGCTTTTGTATTTATGGATTTAAATGGGAGGGTATTTAATGTTGAGATACGCTGAGACGAATAATTTGGGCAGTGCAGAAAATAATGGTCGCTGTCTTCTTGAGTATGACCACAACTGCATGTCGGGTTATGTGAAATATGCATTAAAAATCTATGGAAGTTTAGAGCACTTTTACAATTACGAAGTCTGGAATGTATAATCTGAAATTTACGTTCTCCATAGTAACATCTTACTGACATCAATAAATACAAAAATATGACCAAGTCGAAAGTCAACAAGACGGTATACAAGCCAAAATGCAAGTCGAAAATAAGAAATTAGGAAAAAAAACGAGGGGCGCTATTATCGCAGTGTATTATTTCTTGATTTCCTATTTTCGAGTCGATTTTGGCTTGTATAGCGTTGCTGTCGCCTCACATTTTGTCGTAACTGCTACCTTTCGACTTTCGTGTTTTGGAGGGCGAAAAGTAGAAATTAAGAATGGTAGGCTTCTATAGTTAGGCGTTTGTATATATGACTGTATACTTGACACATGTATACGACCTGAATGGCTGAATGGCCGGTAACCAAATATGTTATTGTGAGTGTTAAACGACATCGTAGTTATTTTATATTTTGCAAAAAAAAACAAACAACAAAAAACAAAACAAAAAAACACAAGCCGTGATTGCCATTACTACAATACGGATTACTAAATATACTTTGTGTTCAATTTTATATTTTAATACTGAAGACAGGGCCGGACTATAAATGAACAAGGCGGATCCTTTTGGCTTATATTGAGTAATTATTGCAACGTGTTACAGTTGAAAGTTCCAAAGCATTTTCACATTCCATGTCCGATAAATTTAATCATCATGCAACTACTGATTGGTGGGTCGTCGAAACATTTAGATGCATACATCACAGCACCGTGGTTGAGACAACTTGCAATTGAACTAGTTTTATTGTTGTACACATAATGAAAGAAACTGTGTTATTTCACAGCTGAATTCTATGGTAAGAACCGTAGAACCACCTTGTAGGGAATAACTTTTAAACTTTAACACCCTATACACACTCTGCCAGCGGCATCTTTGACCCACACTCTCTTAACATTAATCCAAACTTTAAATCTTTCAACGGTTTAACAAGAAGGTGCTAAATATTTCCATTTAAATAAATACAAAAAGCAATTCGAAAAATAAACTATAAGTAAAGGAACCATCTCAGTGAATAAAGCTATTAATATGCCGTTAACCCGTGAGGCAAACCGAATGATGTTTTATAGTAAATTAGACGAATAAAACATATAACGTTGCCATCTCGACCCTGATGCCCATGAACACAAATGACGAGTTTAAGACAAACCAATGGCGGAATGGAATTGATTAATGGAATAAAATGTTTATTATGTATGGACACTAAGTTTTATGGTTAGACTTTAGCCTAAAAAAACATGCGCGCTGATTACAATTTTGGCAGTCATATCTGAATGGCTCAAAAACTGGTTATATTTCCTTAACTTTTGGTATACTTAAATTCGGGCTATTATTTAATATATATATTGATCAACAGCGGCGATAAAAATCATTAGTCTCGACAATGACTAGTTGTCAGTGAAAGTCTCTCAGGGGAGCCAGGCGGCTCTGTGAATAAAGAGCTGGCTTGAACGCCTCGTGTTCATTAGCCTGAATAGTGAAGGAATGCGGGTCATTAAACCCCAATTTCATTTCATAAATCTCTCGGCTCAATAATGAGCTACTCGGGTTGGTTAGATCCACGCCTTAATGCATATACAACCAATAGAGAAATAGGTCAAATATGGCGACAATGATCAACTTGCTCTTCTTCTACTAAATTAAAGATTCGTGTGGAGATTCTGTCGATATAATCATATATTTATATCTGCTCTTTCTTAAAATGGAGACGGTTAGTAAAATGGTCTTCTTTACGTTCCTAAATATCAGTATGACCTTAGTGAATACCGCACGATTACGATCCGTTCCAGACTGATAACTTTACGTTCCTAAATCAGTCTGACCGTAGTGGGCCTGAGAAAAACAGATGTCTAGTTATTCAGATGGGACAAAAAAAACCCCAAGGTCCGTGTGTCCCTTGGCTGTTGAAAGTCGATACATGTATAACAATAGGCAATAGTTCCGCTGCCTGGGCAAAATTTCCCTCATAGCACATTGTATGGCATATGCCCATACTTATTTAAGCATTAAAACAATCAACCATTTGTGGTTATATTGAAATCTGTAAAGGACGCACTCTTTTTGAATATATTTCAAAGTAGGTTTCGCTTCATTGGGAAAAAAAACATATTAGTAACGCCTTTTCAACAAGCAATTGTTATACTTTTAGTGATTTGTAAAGCGTCAAATCACAATGTTATTGTATTTTTTTAAATTGTAGAGTTTATTCATTCATGTAAAACATTTATTACAATTTTATAATAAAATGTATAAAACACTGAGTTCTAGATTCAAATCACAAATCCACCTAAGCTAGAAAACTGCAAATTCGAATATTTTTGTTTATAAAATATTCACTTTCCATTCAATAAATATTCCAGTCATCTAGTTTTGGATTTGGGGAAATTCATTCTCCTTTTCCCATAAATACAGATTACCGTATTATTTAATAATCAAACCAAACAGCATGTAATCAAAGAGCGCTTGTATCCGCCGTATGTAATATTGTCACGTGACATTGTTATGTTTTGTTTCGCTTGGAAAGCGTTTATTACACAATAGAACTCCAGTGTAGTAAGCCATAACTATGAACAATATCATGTCCCAAATAAATAATCTAATTTGTAGATCTGCAATTGGTCACATGATGGTCCGAACATTATTTGTATGGCTCTATTTGTTGACAGCAAATACCGCTAATAATTATCTTGGATAAAATACCTCGTTTAGTAAACGAGGCAATTTTACCCAGCCTCGTTCTGAACAAAATACCTCGTTCCAAAAACAGGGCAATTAAAAAAAAACACGTTTTGGAACTCCAGAGAAACGAGGTATTTTTTTTACCTCGTTACAACGAGGCAAAATCGGGGCAAAAATTTTGACACGTTTTTGCCTCGTTTGGACAGAAATGCCGAACGAGGCATTCTGAGGTTTATAGTGTATACGCAGGTAGAAGCTGGTACCTCCCGTGGCAAGTCCAAGTTGTTTGACAACCAAGGGTTTAGTTATACAATTAAGGTAGGGTGATTTATTTTACCTAGTTAAGTACCTTGTATAGAAATGTATTTCAGCTACAAAATGTAAAGATAATTAACTCTAGTTAACTCTATAATAATAAATGAATTTAATATATTTTAGACAGAGAAGAAAACTACGATTTGGAGGTGTTCCAAAAGAAGCGGACCAACACGATGTCCGGCAACAGTAATCCAAGATGGTGATACATACCAACCAGGCTTAAAGAACCATCTTCACCCAGCAGAACCCGGTATACACACGGCTACCAAGATAAAAGTTACAGTAGGTTTAAAAATTATATATCAATTAAATTAAAAATTTATATATGTGTGTATATAAATAAAATATAAATAAACCAATAATATATTTGTAGTTTAATATGTTTTATCTTATAATTACAGGCAAAGCATGAAGTCAAAGGAAATGTTTTTACCAAGTCATGTTCCTCAATAGCGGAGAGAGTTTTATCCAGTGTCGGTTCTGCAGAAGAACCCATTCATAGCAGACCACCCATGGCAGCACTTGTAAGGTCGCTACAAAGAACCCGACAGACTCTGCGACCAAAAGATCCCACTGACGTGTCGTCAAGCGTAAGTACTCATACAATTAAATACCCATGTATATAAGAATTTATTAACATGTAATTAAATGTACAATTTTATTTATATATTAACATGTAATTAAATGTACTTTTTTATTTATTTTTTGTTTTAGCTTGGCGAAAATTTCATCGATCATAGTGCACCGGGATTTTATCAAAAAAGAGTAAAAGTTGGGGAAAGGCGCCATCACATTTTTTGTACTGATAGACAGATGCAACTACTCGCACGCGCCAAAACTTGGTATATGGATGCAACTTTTCGGGTGGTGAACAAGCCATGGTCTCAGCTGTTTTCCATCCACGCCTTCATTAAGACTGGAGAGACCACCCGACAGTTACCGTTGGTGTTTTGTGTAATGTCGGGTAAAAGCCAAGACGACTATTATAAGGTAAATAGCACTTACTGATTGAATTACTATTAATAGTAAAAAAGGACTATTATTTGGGACCTTGAAATTGTCACAAATGGGTCGCACTAACAGCGACATTTGGTTCAGGCATATTTGTTTCATCGGTGACACGTCTGGTGTGAATGCAACGACAACAGCCTGGTTGATTGATTTGTTGATTGTAGTTCAGATGTCTACATTAAAATCGACCACTTTCAGGTTGCCGTATTCACGGCCAGGCAAGACCGACTTGAAATTTCTAGAAATTTTTCTGGGGGAGACAGGCCCCAACAAATCCCCCGACGGTGCGTTTCACGACTTTGGCGCAAGACGGTGACCTTGAAGAGACGTCGAAAACCATTTAATAGACATAGTAAAAGTCATATCTTACGAGATTATCGCTGGTCTTGTCAGAAAATGCTATTTTATATATGACCAGTTTATGTTTGAAAAATTTAAAAAGAAATTATTTATTCTCCCACCATTAAAGCACACTAATTACGAAATATCGCCCTCAGAAACTTCATGGTTTCTTTTGCAATTTGTTTGGGGTAAGACGTTATATAAATAATATCAATCTGTCTACCACACAAATTTAACAGATACAAATGCATGTTATTCCACAGGTAGACAGACAGGGCCTCCTTTGAAGGGACTCAGTGAAGGGAACGCGGTTGGTTTAGAGTTTGTCTGACCCCTTTGAATATTTGCGTCTCATCTCCAATGAAAACAATCATGTTGCTCTCATGCTGTTCTCAACCAGAATCAAACATATATCGTACCCGAGATTTGTTAGCATGTTCCACACAACCCAACATTTATCGGCACCGGGATTAAGGGTGTATATCTTTGTTTCTAACGCTTATTGGGAATACGCCACGGAAACTAGCAAGTGTATATATATTTTTTGTTCAGTCTGTACACAGTAACATATCTGACAACCATATTATTATCGTTTCTGCCCAAGGCTCCCTGTGCCTTATAGTTAGCAGTGATACAAGGCAATTAACAATTTTCCATGTTCTTGGCCTGAAGAAATAAAATAATAAAAGTCAAGTTTTTATTATTATGCAAGTGGAAAAATACAATTATTCATAGTATGATTTGAATAAATACAACTGATTTGAAGTTGGAATTATTATTTGTCTAAGATGACTGGGCATTTACAAATTGAAATAGCTACTCTTCATCAAGAAAATACATGAATATTTTTCCCAATTCACCTGGATTTTATTGTAGCTTTATTTAACGTCCGCTACCACCGAAGTGATATTGCAGAAAATTAACAAATTCGGATTCCCTTTTAAAGGAAATTGACTGCACTATCGCTGGATTGTATTATATAGGTCATGTCAGTTGTTTTTCAAAATGGCGCCCAGAACACAAAACAAACATTGCAATTCATCCACCAAAGAACCGTTAGGTTTCTTTGAACATACTGTAATAACATTGGGATTATCAGCTTTAATTATCCCGCTACGTTCGTTGCCATTTCTTATATTTTCCACAAAAAAACTTTGCCTTGTACGCACTAATTTATCAATTGGTATTGCCATCTACGACAAGCATGTCAACGTGCAGCTCACGGATTATCGTTAACAATTTCTAGGGGCTTGTAAAAAAAGATTGCATGTCGTGTAAATATTTATTTTGTTTTTTGTGTAGGTCATTTTCAAATAAATTCATCAGCATATTATTCGTTTTAAATAAATATAAAACTTTTATGAGAAACGATGATTATCAAAGAACCGTAAGTGCAACTAATGTTTTATCGTTTGGTTGAGCCTTTTACTAACCACGTGTTTCATGTTAATAAATATTTTCTTTCCTGTTTTGAATTGGCCTATTTCTAATAAATTATCCCGAGTCCCAAACGTCGTTAACCCGAGTCCCAAACGACGTATACCAAAGTCCCAAACGTCGTATACCCGAGTCCCAAATGTCGTGGTCATATTTTTTTGAGTCCCAAATGACGCGAGTCCCAAATGACGTGAGTCCCAAATGACATGTAATCCGTTGTTCAACCTCTGTGAGTCTGTGTAATATTTAATATTAGGCCCCATTTTTGCCTGATTCAGTCACAGTTAATAAATAATGGAACTAGAATCAGCCTGTGGAAGTTTCTCTATAGTTTTATTATTTTTTCCAGTCAGTGATGATATGTGACTCTTTCCACCTTCCAGCAATAATTATTGAGAATTTACCAAGGACTCCATTGGCATTGAATCGAAGAAAAACAGGTAAAAATTTCAATTAATTTTTATATTTTCTATTTATTTTTTTACCAATGTCCTACAATGATTAGTGTATGTGAACATACAATCCAAAATAAAGTATTTATATGACACTTACATGCAACAGAGAGAGAGAGAGAGAGAGAGAGAGAAATGACATAAACAAGGCCTTACATGTACTTGTATTTGAAGAATCAAGTAGTCCATGCTGTGCCTATATGCATACCGGTAATCAACTACGACGAGGATTAGCCTACTTCTGTTTCCACCCTTTCCCTGCACACTGTCTCATTCTACATGTATTAAAAATTGGTATGTTACTGTAATATTAATTATGCACGAACCTACATGTAGAGTTGTTGCAAGATGGGTCCTTATATCTACTTAGCCTACAGACGCTAGGTCGTTTCGGGAAAAAGGACAGGTAAGGTTAAATTTAATATGAATAATTCGCTTGCGGGTATGGGTATTTAGCAAAAGGAGGAAACAAAAGGACCCAGAGATTAGAGAAGGTATGCTTCAATTTAATATGAATAATTCGCTTGGCGTAGGGGTACATGTATTTAGAAAACGGAGGAAACCGAATGACCCAGCGACTCTACTCCTTGAAATTGAAACCATGCCACTTAACACAATGACAGACCCTGTGATTTCATGCGCATGCATTACCTACTAGACCATTCCCCCCAGCCCCACCCCATATCGAATAAAAGTATGACTTATTTCAAATATGATATTTACATATAAAGAAAGTAGAGAGACTTCAATCTTACTAGAAAAATACTAGATTACCTGAAATGAAATGGGGTTTAAAGACAACGTCCTACTGGTCAGCTCCGACTGGTCTAATGCATTGTGCTAAGTGAAAATGTTTGTCTGGGCAGCGACACTATGGCCTACTCTCATACCGAATTCAAACTGCCAAGAGAACTTTTATGTGTACGCCAATGTGTACATTGGATCTCAGGGGAAACCACTCTGCAAAATCAAGATGAGCTTTCTCGGTCAACCCCAAGAGATAACCTGTGGCCTCCATGCTAGTGTGCCAGCACCTAATTTACTCAGTCACCATGGCCGTCTTCTAATTACTGCGACAGTGAAACCATGTGACAAACAAGGATTATTAAGATAGACTTTTACGGCTTGGTAGTTCCTTGGGATTAAAACTTTTGATACATATAGATACATTAGTTTCAATTTCATATCACACAGTTTGTATATATGGTAAGGTAGCTTTAATCGTAAATTACATATCATGTATTTATTTTTTCAGTTTCAATATTGGATGTATATGCAAATCACCCAGAAAAAGATCATGTAATAACAAAAGAAATTATAAAAGAAAAAAATGGAAGAAGAAATGGCTGGAAAAAATGATGATAGAGCAGCTTTTTCTTGGTGGGTAACTATTCAATTCTAATAGAAAAGATTGTTATGCTATTTTGAAAGCTAAAATTCAGTTTAGTATAGTAAAACTGTACACGTCATGTATGACCAGAGACAGAATCTTAGTTATATGTAGATATCATTGTCTCATCTGTGGCAAAGCAAACCAACACATGAAACAAAACAAATGTAATTAAATTAACATTTTTTTAATTAATCAAAACTGTCTAGTCAATTTAAGCCAACTAATACATTGCCATTTTTTTTTCAGTTACCCACCTCGGAAGATCAAGTTGGAAAGGGCTATTGATATTGTGGAGACGTTTTCTCACAGATCTTGCTTATCAGACAAAGACTATGTTAGTACCATGCATATTTGCTTTTTAAATCAGGAACTGGTTCTATATTGAGATTTTTGTTTACTTTTAAACTGCATATATTCAAGGTATCAGGAGCTTTTTATGGCTCCCGTACAATTTTATAAACATGAAGGACTGTACCTTTTGAATATTAAGCCATCAAATTAATTTATAATTTTGAAAATGAAATGAAATGGGGTTTAACATCCTACTGTTTTGCTCATAAATTGGGCTAATGAAGACGGGCATACGCCATACAGTAGGCTATGAAGGGAATTTTGCCCGGGCAGCGGCGCTACAGCCTACTCTTATATCGAATTCCAATTGCCAAGGAATCTTTTACGTGCACGCCAATGTGTACACGGGACCTCGGTTTTTCGTCCCATCCGAACGACTAGACAGCTGTCCTTGTCAGGTCCTCCGTCCTGTATCACTGACAAGGGGAAAACACGCAAAATGTAAGTAACATATATATTTGTATTTTTAATCAGGAAGTACTTCTATACACTTGCTTGGTAATCTAGTTATTCTATCCTTCAAGTTGCGATAGGCCCTACATGTATGTGTATTTTTACAGTAAAATAGCAGTAAAATAATGATGGACAGTATTTTACTTTCAAATAGATTTCAGTAGATATTAAAGGGTAATATCCAATTTGTTGTCAATGGAAATTAAATAAGAATGGGTCCAAAAATAATTAGACATTGCCAAGTAAATAGGTGCTGCCATGATGTAGTAGGGAATCTGGATTTGCAGACAATACATGTATGAAAGGGTGAATAGTTGACCTATTATGAGACTTCAGTCCCAAATCTCAAGACTTTTTTCTGACTTCTAACTCATTTGATTTGAGCATAATAATCTGCCTGGGTCTGTAACTGGACAAGACACAATAAGCGTTACGCAAAGTTGAAACCAAATAGAGACTCGGTCTCGATGTGGCAAAATAAATTGTTTATTTAAACGTTGTGAACCATAGAAAGTATTCTTATCTCCTACTTTTTATTTTTTAGGCTGGAACACCATTGAAAGAGTATTTGCTGTATGATAACAACAAGAAAACCCAATCATCAATTTATTTTATACTTCTGGGAAAGAATGCATTTGACCCAATTTTTAAATATTTATTTTTTGTTATTAATGTTAAATTTTCTTCCAAAACACAATTAGATTTTAATTCTCTTCAGAAATGTATGTATAATATAGCAAGTAAAGTGGCATATAAATCACTTAGAATTTGGTCAGAAATCATAAAGTATTTAATAGGCATTACTAGAAACCAAATGTAGATCAAATACACCCAGAATTACAAAAAACCTTGACCTACATAAAGGTGACTTTCCCTTGCTTATGAAATGAAATACGGTTTAGTATCCTACTTTTCTGTGTTCTTAGAGTGATTCTGCCCTACACCCTACTCTTATATCAAATATTTCAACTGTCAAGGGTTCTTTAACGGGAACCCGGGGGGGGGGGGGGTCAATGATTAACACGCACACATTTGATCAGGAAGTCTGTCATTGAGTCAAATAATTCAATTGTCAAGGCTTCTTCTAAGTGAACGCAGTGGGGATGGTTTCGATTCCGGGAATGGGGGAGGGGGTGGTGGATGGCCGAATGGTAAGCACGTGCGTGCGGTATCACACGGCCTGTCATTGAGTCAACTGGCGTGGTTTCGAATCCCCGGTTGTACGTGACAAGGAGTAGGGTCGCCTGTCCAATCTTGTGGGTTTTCTCCGGGACCTCCGGTTTCCTCCCACTGCTAAAGACCCCTATGCGCAACGAATTATTGAAATAAAATTAAACCATATGTTAATCCCGAAATGACCTAGTTTGTGTCAAGTGGACGTTAAACCCCATTTCTCTCTCTCTCTCTTTCGATTCCGGGCTTGTACCCAATTATCCCTTGCCATATCCAAGACTACTGACAAGTGGGAACTATGCCGGAAAATCCAGTTGAAATTTCTCGGCCAACACCTTATACTCACTGAACCACTGTGGCTTATGACTTGTGATTGTATATAAATTTTTTGTACATATGATATTTTTTTATTTCAATCCTGTAATCTTGATGCTTTGCTTCTTTTATTTACAAAATATTCATTTTGTTTGGGGTTTTTTTTAATGAGGAAAAGGTTTTACATCATTTTATTACTCCTGCAAAATAGTGCATTTTTCTTTTGTTAGTTTTCTGTGTATATTAGTTATTTCTATGTCTCACAAATCACTTGTAGTGTGATTTTGTAGCACTTTCCATTTTTGAAATTGTTTCAATTTAGTGCATAATTAATCTTAGTGCTTGGTTTGGATGTTATTAAATTTAGATATTATTTGAATTATATATTTTGGAGTATGGGGTAGGGATACTGTGTACATATCTTTATATTCTCAGTTCTTGTTTTGGGGTAAAGAACAATTTATATAGCTATTTTATATTTTGTGATAGGTAAAGTGTGTGGGGTTAAGAACAATTTAAATAGCTATGTTATATTTTGTGATGGGTAAAGTGGGGTGTGTGTGTGTGTGTGTGTGTGGGGGGGGGGGGGTCATTATATATAACACAATATAATTAGTATTAGAATTCTCTGTTTTTCTGTTAACATTTCAAATATCTATTTAGTTTTGATGTATTAATTTACTTTTTCCTATGATTTTATGAATAAATAATAATCTTACAAAAACAAAAACAAATTTTGTTTCCTTCTTTTATCAAACTTTACAGGTCTAACAGAGCAAAGAGATGGGTCCTGCATAAAAAGGTTGCTATACTGTATATAAATTGGGGAAAAACACAACACAAGTTTTTGTGGATGGTTATACACAAGTTTGTATGAAACCACACAAGTTTCAGAAATTTCAACACAAGTTTCAGAAATTTTAACACAAGTTTCAGAAATTTCAACACAAGTTTCAAAAATTTAAACAGAAGTTTCAAAAATCTCAACACAAGTATTGTGTAGATTTTCACACAAGTTTCAACACAAGTTTGTGTTGTTTGATAAATTTTAACACAAGTTTTGTGTTGTTTCAACATTTAACACGGGTTTTGTGTTGTTTCAACACAAGTTTGTGTTGTTAAATAGAGACACCTTACTTGTGTTGAAAACAACACAAGTTTGTGTTGTTTCAACACAAGTTTTTTTTCAGTGTACGGTGGCTACGGTGGCCCATATACGACTTTTAAAATATTTTGTAGTTTTGGGTTTTGTTTTTTAGTTTTAGGTCTGTTTGTTT
The DNA here is from genome assembly GCF_932274485.2 of Patella vulgata. Classification (NCBI taxonomy): domain Eukaryota; kingdom Metazoa; phylum Mollusca; class Gastropoda; family Patellidae; genus Patella; species Patella vulgata. The sequence continues at coordinate 13,904,304 of NC_065883.2, forward strand.
TTAGTTCTCACCTAGTTTTTTTTTAAATGTATATACCAGTTCATTCTAACTTGAAATCAAGTGATCTTTCTTGTCCAGATTTAATTATAAAGATAGAAAAGAGTTTATAAAAGATGTCATATTTATATACGACCACACACGTTTTGCCCATGCCAGTTAATTATGGCGTGTCATGACATTAAACCGACAGAGCGTTCAATGTACCGCATCTTTACAAAACTTCCAACGTCATGAGTCAAAAACCAGCTACAACACGGCCTTAAGACGGCCATAGTCATTAGATCTTTATTAGTTTAAGGTCACACACAATTACCGTTGCTAAATTTAGTGTGTTTCATTCAAAAGACAATACCCACCTAGTTTCAAAACTGGTTTGGAAAACTTTTGGCGATTTTTAGACAAAGAGTAAATTATGATCCATTGCTATTGGTTCTGATTTTGCTAGGATTTGGGGTTTTTTTTTAGAATGAAAACTGTTGCCTGGATAATGTTAAATTATAATTTTTTAACAGTAACAGAAATTGTTGACTCCTATTATAAGCCTACCCTTACATGTTCTGTTGCGACGTCATCCTTTTGACGATCATGACTCCATGTGGAAATATCTGAACAAATACAATTTTAAGTAGATATCGTCTTATATTTAAAGTAAACATATAAGCTCAAATAAAGTATGCTTCAGTTGGGTCCTCCGCTACTACCCAAGATATATCCTTCCTTTAATTTAGGAGGGCGCAAGATCCAACACTGGGGAAAATACCAAAATTTGTTGACCGGAATTTTCTCGACCGGCCTTAGGTGGGATGATCGCCAGGAACCAACTTAAGGTCGGATGCTTCTTCCGGGCATCGATCCCGGTTACCCCCCCCCCCCATAATCCTGTCAACGACGCCATATAACCGAAATATTTTTGTTTTATGTATTTTTTTATTTCAAATATATTTTGTTTTCGGGCAGCATCGGTCACTTTTGCTGAATGACATACTTTTCTTGTTTTTCAGAATGTTGTCATACTAGTGGGGCTGTGTGAAGTTAGCTCGATTTTCGATTTTCGATATTGGCGAATAACGAAAAACAACTAGCTCGTTTTTCGATATTGGCGAATGTCGAAAAACAAGCTACTTGGTTTTCGATATTCAAACTTGAATCTAAAAAGCAGATTTGATGGATGTATATCTACAGAATGTCTCCAAAACATATTTGATTAAATAAGTATTTTAAAACGAACTAAAGATATCATAAATGATGATGCCTGAGCAGTGGATTCACTCTACATGACATACCATCTCTAAACAGCGTCCGATTTGGGGGGTTGGATGGCCGAATGGTTAGCACGCGCGCGCTGAACCATACGGTCTGTCATTGAGTCAACAGGCGGGATTCGATTCCCCGGTTGTACGTGACAAGGAGTAGGGTCGCCTGTCAAACCTCGTAGATTTCCCTCCCACTGCTAAAGACCCCTACGCGCAAGCGAATTATTGAAATAAAATCGAACCATGTGTAAGTCCCGAAATGACCTAGTTTGTGTCGAGTGGACGTTAAACGCCATTTCTCTCTCTCTCTCTCTCTAAACAGCGACATATAACAATGCCTATCTATCAAGCACGGTCAGATCAAATGGCAGGGTATCGCTGCCATATTACATGCTCCGCTAAAATATCTTTTAAAAAGTACAATGTACAATGTCCTAAAACCGGTAATGATGAAGTCAAAAGGCCAAAGTTAAATGTAAAACGTCAAAATGTAATGTGTCAGATTACAAATGTTTTATTGGTAAATGCTGTTTTTTGACATATCTACATTTTACCTTTCTCTCATTACATTTTACATTTGCGTCTGTTGCATCTCATTTGTCCTTCACGCTTTCTGCATAGCATCTTACGCAGAGCACTAACTTGGATATGCAAATATAGGATATCACGGGACGTATTAACATACACGGAAACGAGGCCGATATCAACCTGAGAGAAATGGGGTTTAACGTCCACTCGACACAAACTAGGTCATTTTGGGACAAACATTTGGTTCAATTTTATTTCAATAATTTGCTTGCGCCTAGCGGTCTTTAGATTTGCACTTGGAGAACATGCTACTGATGATACTGGTGAATTTTCCATGGATATCTGCTCCCAGAGCAATTCAATCCCCTCTTTTTCTAGATAAATATTTCCTTATAATATAATATTATGGACAGTTGAGCATTGCCGGGGAAACCCAGCTTGATACTCATGGGTAACATTATTTAAATTACACCAGGATACAAGTCTGTAGTTTAATACCTTTAGTTATCCTCTGTAGTTATCGACATTGTCCATATCACCTTCTTGTGTATTGGACTTATTATAGCCTTGTCCCATTCCTCAGAGAAGATGACGCTGTTCAGGATTGTGTTGAATGTATTACAAAGGGCTGGCTTGATGGTGGTCTTAATGCCAGGTGACTTATTAATGAGGACACACACTCTTAATTGCCCGGGAAACTTCAAATTATGTGATGGGTTTATTTAGTTCTTCAAGAGTAGAACGTTGACAAATATCACAATGATCATCGTGTGATGATAAAGTTTCTTGGTACCAGTGATCGAAAGTATGCCACCCTTTCGTAGGAACAGATTTTGGATCGGTTGGTGATCTCCGTAGTAGGAACTTTACCCTTCCGGAAAGTTTTGCGGATTCGGAAAAGTTAATATAGAACAAATCAAATATGACACGGGTATTCAATCCACTGATGTTAGCCGGTTCGATATCTGGAAGTCAGTCAGGTTTGATTCAGTTGTTTAACAGAGATTGCAGAACACACCTACAGCTGTAGCGGCATCTTTGCTGATGTCACGGTTCCGCGATTCCGTTTAAGAGGAACGTAAAAATAAAGGGTAAAACAATCAAACACAAAGATTAAAAGAAACGCAATGTTAAAGATGCATTATGTAAGATTTAGATAAAGAGTTGACAATTCTCTCTATAATACTTTAAAAATAGATAATGCAATTGCAGTCAAATTACTTCATTCTGAGGGGTGTTATGGCCATTTGAAGAATAGTGTAGTCTAGATTTTCATTGCTACCGTTGTTACGATAATAAACAAAGTCTTGATTATCCATTTTTAAACTAAATTATTAACTGCCGAAAGTGTTTAAATCCGTTGAAATCACAATCATCCGATGTCTAGAAAATTGATTATGGGCTTGACATGTGAATAAATGTCAATAGACAGACTTATCTCTTACATAATGCATCTTTGCAGTTCAACAATTTTATTAATAATTCAGTATCACGTATTTTTGTGAATTTGCCAAAAGCTACAGTTGCTCCTCTTCAGCGAGTGCAAAACCTCACTGCTGAAATGATTCTTGGACAAACAAAATTTTATAGTTCATCTAACACCCTGAAACAACTACATTTTCTCCCAATATACATGTCCATGCTGAATATAAAACTGATGGTGTATAAGTGTTTGAACAATATTGCCCCAATGTATCTATGTTTTCTTTTAACTTACAACCCAAATCGATATTCTACACGATCATAATATGCCCAGGATTTGTATAATCCAAAAATAAAAAAATAAAACATTTGCTAACAGATCGTTTAGTGTAGCGGCACCATAACTCTGGAATAAACTATCGCGAAATCTGGAAAAGTTTCATTCATTGGAAAATTTCAAGATAACTTGTATTATGTGTTTATTTCATTTACTTCATGTATATCATGAACGCTATATTAAATTCAATTCAATAACCATAAAGATAAACGGTGCAATAACATTAAATTGAAACAACCGAAATTTTCATATATAAAAATTAAAAACATGTAGCCAGCTGTAAAGAAAATATGGTTATATTGTTACGTGTCTTATGAAAAGGTTTATTTAATCACCCGAATAATAACTATTGATTAGGACAGATATGCACAGTTAATATCTTTCTTTAACCCTTTGCTCGGAGATTTATTTAAAGTATAGCTGCTCTAAGCTTGGTTAATTTGGAAGTTTTCCAACCTAACGACAAAGCTGTAATGTTCCCCAAAAATGATAAAAGAAGGGATTTGTCCGACGATGTTTCCCTTTTACGTGACGCAAAACATGGGAACTGGCATGGAAGTGCGTCTAATCGTTCCTGGTCAAGCCCCCATCCTGCGGTACCTGACAAGGGAAAACCACGATGGAAAATCCGGGGGAACTTCTCGGCCAACACCTGGATCGAATCCTGGACCTCCTGGTTAGCGAGCTAGCCTACTTGGTAAAGATACAGTGTTATGTGTTGCTGTTTGAAGACAGCATGCCGTGTAAATTAAAGGAAACGATAGTAAAATCACAATATTTCCCGCCTCTCTCTTCTGTTGAAACGCCCTTTGCCAATGTGACCCCTTTAACCTGGATCCCCTGCAGGTAAGATATCGACTTTAGATTTATAGGCCGATATAGAGGAGAAAGACGAGGTAGCTATTTTAACAAGGCCTTGGCCTTTGAAAAGCGACTTTCATGAATGATATTTTATATATAGACAGACTTCTCTTTGGGAGACTTCGTAACTTAGTGGTCGCTTCCCCTATAGTTGATTAACAGATACCCCCCCCCCCCCGGCTTCAAATATACAAGATCAAACTATAACCCTAAATCTCTGGGAGGTTTGGATGGCCGAATGCTTAGCGCGTGCGCGCTGTACCATAAGGTCTGTCATTGAGTCAACTGGCGTGGATTCGATTCCCCGGTTGTACGTGACAAGGAGTAGGGTCGCTTGTCCAACCTCGTGGGTTTTCTCCAGGTGTCAGGTTTCCTCCCACTGCTAAAGACCCCTACGCACAAGCGAATTATTGAAATGACGTAGTTTGCGTCGAGTGGACGTTAAAATCCCCCCCCCTCTCTCTCCCTCCCTCTCTCTCTCTCTTATATGGCCTCTTATACCTTATATAGCCACTGTTACCTTCATACTCTAATCAAATAAAAATGGGATTAAAATAAACATCGGTGTGTGTAACTGAATGCGGGAACTTTAATTTCGTAATCTGAAGTCTCATTAGAAATGTATTTACCCTGACTGAAATTTCATTTTAAAAAAGCGACGTGCGACGGACTGAAATGGAGCACTGTAGTTTTTTTTTCAAAAGCAACGTGTGAAGTGGCTGAACTAGAACACCATACTCTATTCAAAATCTCCGGGCTAAGCTAGAAGTGGCTGACTGCAATTCAATACATGTATGAATATATCTATGTACCTTGTCGTGTCACTCGATATTTATAAAGATTTTGATGGTATTGCACAATTATCGTCTTTGCAATTTTTCGATAGCATGTATGTTATAATGTGTTGCTAACCCCAGTGGCGCCATCATGTTAACATTTATAGAATTTTCTGTTATTGAGTTTTGTATACACAGGTTTATAAATGATCGACGATTGTAGGTAGGCTAAACTATTCAGTTTGCTGAGTTACTAAAAATTACTTTACATATCACTATGTCATGTTCACGCTATCGTGTGGGTGCCTTATTTGCGTCTATTGTCGCGTTTTTTCTGACGGTTGTAGGAACGGCTACTAAAACTTGGCATAAGGACGGGTTGAACAAAGAGCTGTGGAAACCGTATTATAAGGATGAAGATAATTATGATTTTTCAGGTACGTAATCCGCGTAGTCTATATTTCTATATAGTAGGTTATAATGTGGTTTATGGACTGGCAGTGTCCACTCCGCCGCTGAACTAAAGCTCAGTCATCCAGTACAATTAGCATATTTGTTGTTTTTTTCTTGTCCTATTCGACTTAAAAGACAGTGATACTCAGTGTCACGATTTATATTACTGTGTTATTGTAAGTTTGTGTAGTAATCAAATAGCACGCGGAAAGGTGAATGACAGCTATGGGTGGGAGGTGCTTGTGTACGTCACGTGATTGCCGCCATTTTGCAGGTGTCGAACTATTGACAAGTGTCGTTTAGTATTAGTAGCCCTCACACAAATTTGCTCCACAAGCTCTTACGATAAAAGTCCCATAGAAAATGTCCCATACCAGCTTACATCTCTAGATTTCCGTATAGAAAGCTATTTTGAAATCTACAAAATACTAAAAAAAAAATCTGCCGGAAATAAAACTAAAGTATTTACGCTATAGAGACACTTTATAATACCCAGCCTTTACCCCGGTTAGCTCTATTTCATAAGGCCAACTTCAAGTTTGGTCAGAGGTCACGAGATGTAAACAGGGCTAACCCCAACACTAACCCTACCCCAGGACCTGGTCTTATAGCTTACCCTAACCCTAATCTATAATCTCGCCAACAATCGCGTGCCCTACATTTATTTACATCACAGCGATCTTGACTAAATATTGAGTTGGCCTTAAATGTACAATATCATATTTTTAAGTTATATTTTTAAAATGTATTAAAATAAAGCCCTAAAATAGATGGTATCTATAAACAGCCTTACCTTGTTAAAAAAATAATCCAATTCATCCTATAATTCACTATTGCCAGTTGAGAAATTGGCAAAAATATAATTTTCAACTTCAAATTCAAACGTTTGAAGATAGCTATTCCATGGTGGGGAATAGGAAAACAAGGGAGGTAATTGGGAGGTAATTGTGTGATTATTTCCGGTGTTATGATTTTTAAGTGTGAGAATGACACCTATGAGCGCATAATAATGAGTTGACAACCTCTTGAGCAAAAGACAGAAATAATTATGTTTTGACTTTCTTAGAAAATATGAAATTGTAACTTTAAGAAAGAGATCTACCCCTTCACACCACTCCTCCTTCCCCCTTGTATAAAAATTGAGAATTTCTGTAAGAGAAATAAAATAAAATGGAGTCCTACTGTTCTGCTCCAACTGATCATTATCCAATATGTAGTCGGTTATATACTTATAAAAAATGTCAAACTTGGTATGTTGAAGAAATGGAAGTTTCGAAATTTCTTTTAAAATCCGTAAATGTGTACCGCCTTTGGCAATGCACTTAAAATAAAGAGATTTTATTCGGGAAAGAAATAGTTCTTTATCGTTACATATTGTTAAAAATCGTAATGCCTGTGAATAGAAAACACTATAGCGTGGTATCTGGTATGTTACTATAAATTGGTGGGTATTTTACTACTTCAAAACCAAATTTGTCCGTTTTGTCGAAAATAGCGACGTTAAATTTATTGTTAATTATATTAATGTCCAGGTCAAGAACAGATGCATGTATAGTGCCGGAATTTTCTTTGTTTAATATTAGTTCTGGGGGATATATTTTACTTTTATATTTGTTGAAATTTCCGTTATCATTGATGGATGTTATGTCATCAATGTATCGGAAAGTATAGTTTAGACTTTTAGCTACTATGTAATCTGTTTTCCGTTTATGATCCTGAAAGCAAAATTCATATTTATATAAATGTGCATTTGCCATAAATGGCGCTGGGTCAGTTCCCATTGGTGAACCAATAGTTTGTTGTATCATCTTATCCCCAACCTCAAATATGGCATTGTCAATGAAAAAATGTATGATGTTTTAAAACTTTTCTTTATCAAAAATTACAGTGTCGGCATTGCGACGTTTTATAACCCATTTAGCATCTTCTGAATAAATGGCTATCAAGTCTGCCTTTCCCGAAAGTTCCATGAAAAGCTTTATCTACAAACCAGTCCAAATTATCTTTGAGATCAGAATGTTGTTGTTGTTCTTTGCCAGGGCCTCTGTCCTATACCACTGACAAGGGGGAATCACGCCGGAAAATCGCCAAGGCAGTGATCGAACACGGGACCTCCATTTTACTGAGCCAACGGGGTTCACTTCTGAACGGAGTTTTTATTGCATCATTACTACCACCAAACAAAGAACAGCATGGATGCCAGTCAGGAAGAACTTTTCTTCAGCCACCCTTAAAAGCCGTTCCCAGCTGAAATGACGTCGTCATTACTAAGAAAATGTCGACCGGCTAGCTCCTTTTTCACTTTTTGGTTACAAATCTGGCGAAGAAAATATCGGCATCTGCTTCAAAACGGCGCAGATTTTCACGGGATGTCAGGAATCTAACACGTTTCTCAACTGCAGTCAAGAGCTTTGGCACCCATCTACAAGTTGCAGGAACCTTTGATCTAATTCACATTTCATGTTGTTCATTTAGGAGGTGTTTATCGACATTGTAACATGCTATTTTTTAGAATTTTAAAAGAACTTATTTTATTGTGTAAACTTCAAAATTCGTCTCACTGCAAATCGGTTTTAGTGACGTAAAAACCAAAGAAATCAATTTTGACGTAATGAAAACGTCGTGACGTAGCGGGGTAACTGGCTGTTCATGTTAGATTTGGCTCGCTTATCGTCTGGTTGCTAGAGTAGCCGTATGAGTATAGACACACAAAAAAAACCTAAAATTCTCACTTCATTTTTTTAAAAGTACTTTTTGAAACAAAATTTATGTTTTTGTAATAGATTTTTGAATTTTTTGTTGTTTGTAGCTGTTACCTGACAAGGGGGTGTTGTTTCAAGTTCATCTTAGGACATATCTCCAAATATTTCCTCTAATGTACCGAGATCAAAATTGATTGTCTCCATTGTGGTTATCACCATTAAAGGAGTACGCATAATATTAATACGCAGTGATTTTTCTAATTTAGAGGGGTGTTATTGTCCAATAGACATTAGACAGTGTCTAATCGACCAATCAAAACGCAAGATTCACCCTTAAGCTGTTACATTTCAGAATAAGTAAATCAGGGTGTCAGTAAATATACTCAGCCAAATTAAAAACTTGACACTCGGGATTTTTGGGACTAGATTTTTAATATTTGGTTTAAGGCAACTATTTTAGTGTTATGTTGTGCACAGACGACCTTGACATCAACAGAAAGCAAGACTACGTCTCGCCGAAAGTCCTTGACATTGATAACGTTCGTGATGTCACAGTACCCCACAAATTGAAATTCACAGACTTGGAGAACAATCGGAATAAAGTGTTTAGTAACGGTTGTGGCCTCTTCAAGCGTCTCGTACTGTCACACAACGTCTTCTCATGGATCTCAGAACATTAGTAAACACTACCCGAGGAAGACGTCGCCACTGCTCAGCAAGAGCATGTTGAAGGTCCTGCAACGTCAGTGGTGGATTCACTTGCTGACGTTCACCTCGTCTGCGGTACACTCGGACCCTGCCATCGGCAAATCTCAAAGTGAATCGAGATTCGTCACTAAAGACAAGCGAATTCCACTGTCTTTGAGTAAATCTTATGTGTTTTGTGGCCCACACAAGTCGGTTACGGCGATGAAGAGGTGTCAATATTGGTCCATTATAGGGCCTCCGAGCTCGAAGACCAGCAGCCTGCAAGCGATTTCGAACAGTTTGTGCAGTTACCCTTCCACCAAACATCTCTCTACTTGTGGAGGTTGCAGTGACAAATCTGTTTCTAGGATGACGTAATCGTATTGCTTGATCTTCCTGGAGTGACGTCACACGTGGCGCTCCCGCCCTTGGGCGGTCGGCAATAGTTCCAGTTTGAAGCACTCTCATTCTAAGACTAATTATTGTCTGGTTTGAACAATTAAAGGCTCTTGCAACAGTGACCACAGACTGACCAGCATAGAGCCTACCTATAGCACGTGGACGTTCTACATTTGAAAGGCGCGGCATTTTCTAACAAAGATGAAAATAACAATTTTAATTTGTTTTTCCAGTTCAAGTTACGTGTGCGTGTTCAGTTTAAGCAAACTTGCATCGATTGACCTCACGAGTTTGTGTTTGCACGTGTTTTTCAGGTTTTTCATCTTTATATGCTCAAAAGTCACGTGATCCACGTGACTTTACAATTTTATGAAATTAAAGGCTTCTTACTACTTACTATCGTTAGAAACACTTTAAAATTTATTTGACTTACCAGAAAAATAAATTTGTTGAAATTCATCAGTGTCAAGTTTTTAATTTGGCTGAGTATATAATGCTAGCGGATTATCTTACGACATCCAACTGTTCAGTACCGCGGAGACAAGTTTCTGTCTTGGAGAATATTGGAAGACCATTTATCACATATATCTTTGTATGCATCTTGTATACTAATTACTATTAGCGATGTTTTTTTTATTTTATTTTCTATCTAGGTATACCAGTATCAACACAAGTATGTCTAGGCATGGGCATAATGATTGGCGTTCTTAGTTTTGTACTCATCATAATCGTGTTGTGTAAACAAACTAAAGGGATGCAGATTTCATCCGCCTTGAGTGGTATTTTAGCTGGTAAGTTTAATTTGATTTATTTAAAACTTGACTCTCTCAGACCCAAAGGTAATTTTACTCTGTCTAAAATTATTTCCTAAAATTAGGGGCTGTCATATTGGAAAGGCTGGCACGCCCTTCTTAGTTCATTAAACTAACTCGATATGGTCCTGTTAGTGTGACAATAGTGTCACCTTGGGCATAAGTGCAGGTAAAATAGTTGAATTCATGTTATTGACCCTGTCGCCAACCCCCCTAAAATTCAAGTGACGTATATATCACGTGGGGCTTAAGAGGGGTAAAGCTATGCGTTTTTGTAATACTATATATCTATAGGGGTTAGTTTAGTTTACTGGTTAATATAACGAATTCGTGACCTACAGATAGGTGACAACGAGAACTGGGCTAATTAGGTACCTGGCATTATCAAAACTTTCTTAATAAAACCCAATGACAGTCTCTGCCACCATCTATGCCTGGAAGTGGGTTACTATTGGCACGTTCCGGTAAAATGATATTCTTTTACGTTAATGAGCAAAAATCTGGTAAGGGGTCTCCAGCCTTCTAGTGCACAGATTAGTCCAATCTTATAAAATTAGGTTGGCGTTAAAGGCTGCCCAAATGAAACACTTACCCAAATATGGTAATGGTCCGTCCTAATAGTTGACGTATCTAAACGTTTTATATAAATTAAAGAGCGCGATTAAATTGCTTCAGACATCATACGGTGTTCCTAGGGAGGGCATCATTCGGTGTTCAGACATTATTCGGTGGTCGGGGAGTTGGATGGCCGAAGGGTTAACACGTGCGCGCTGTATATCATAACACCTGTCATTGACTCAACTGACGTGGTTTCGATTCCCCGGTTGTACGTGACAAGGCGTAGGGTCGCCTGTCCAACCTCGTTGGTTTTTTTCCGGGTCCTCCGGTTTTCCCCCACTACTAAACCCCCTACACGCAAGCGAATTATTGAAATACAATTGAACCATATGTTAGCCACAAAATGACCTAGTTTATGTCGAGTGGACGTTAATCCCAGGAACAGGGAGTTTATATTTCAAGTTATAGTTGTGTGGGTGTAGTTTCCTGCATATAATCTTTGTATTATGGATAAAGATATATAAACATATATAAACACCACATTGTTCTATTGTTCCAAAGTGCACAACCGGAATATGGGTGCGAAGGGAAGCATATATTTGTACTTACGTATGCTTTGTTAACCCGAGGCCCGATCTCATCCAAAGTGTGTGCAGTAAAGTAGTAATTTCCATACAGACTGGTAGCCCCCCCCCCCTCAATATTGTACGAATCAACTCATTTGTGTCATTTCCTATTTCTTTGACTCTCTATTTTTCAGGCGTATCAATATGCATTGGTGTTGGTATTCTGGCCCCCTACTTATCTCCTCGCTATGGATATTCGTTTTACGTGGCATTGTCTGGTGGAATTCTGTATGCGGTATCTGGCATTCTGGTGCTAGTTGATATGAGAATGGACCCTAATCAATAATGGTAGTTTTTCATCAAATATTACTACATATGGCGTCCTTTTTTGCGTTATGTTCCACCAAAATTATACTGTGTCCATATATCACCGGGGACCACGAGACATTTGCAGCTTTAATTGCATTTTACTCTAAAAATTATATTTGATATTTTGCTCTAAACATTCTCTTTCATATTGACAATTCATATTTTCAAATGGAATTAAGATATTTTCAGAGCAAAAAGTTATAAAAACTACAAAATGTTCCCTTAAAGTCACCATGGCTCAGTGAGTAAGGTGCTAGCTAACCAGGCGGTTCGGTGAACAGTCGCGGTGTTCAATTGCTCTGTTGGCCGAGATTTTCCGGCTTGATTTCCCTCTTGTCTTTGGTGCCAGGCAGAGAAACTCACAAACAAAAGTGCACAGTTGGTATGCACGCACATGTTGGCATGCAGGTAAGAGAGCTCATCCTATTTAAAATTCTACGAAAAGTAATCCGGCTCGCAGTGTCACATTTCCCTTATAACACACTACGTGGCGTATATCCGTCATGGGTAAATAATTTTATTTCGCTCCCTAGATCCCCAAAGGGTGTTTTTAGGTAGCTATGGATATATCTATGATCGTATTGTTTGACGGGAGCCGCGGTGGCTCAGTGAATAAGACGTTGGATCGCTAATCTGGAGATCCCGTGTAGGAAGAAAACGTTCATTAGGGTTTTACGGAGTGGACAGAACAGTAGGACGTTATACTCTATTTGATTTCATTTTCGTATTGTTGGGCACTTCCTGTGGTGGCTACTAGTATGGAAGTCGATAAGCACCCCTTCGCTCCTTCGCTTTGCGTTAACTAACTTAAGGTGAAGGCCCCTAATCTTCCTTCGCTTAGTAGTGAATCGAAGCCGCAATGGGGCGAGATTAGGACTATTCGTCGCATTATGTTAATGCGAAGGATTAATGGATTAATTATTTTCTAAAGAGTTGTACAGTTAAATATTTCATAACGTTGTGTAATGTTCTAAATATCTGTTATATTTTGTGATAATATAATTTTTTAATACTCTCAGGAAATATTTTAAAGAAAGACACCAAAGAAATAAACACTTTTGGTCTGATCGGAATATTATTATAACCAATGATAAGACCTAAGTGGTACATTACTAGGGCTGAATATCAAACTACTTTTAATGTTATGTTTTATGCTTCAAAATGTTACAGTTCCATTTTGTAAAGGTTGTCAAAGTATATGAATTGTAGCAGTGACCAATATATTACATTGGTGAATTTGCCACATCATTATATGCGTATATTCGTTTTTGTAGGCAGGAAGGCTTACCCATAAATCCTGTTTTGAAAATTTGTAAACTTGTGCCAAAAATTTTGATACGTTAAATATTATAGTATTTATCCTTTTTATGGAGTGCAATATGACGATACCATTAAAAGGAGCAAAATTGAATCCAATTTCATTGTCCATATTTTTACTAGACTGATATGCTTAATGTCCTTTATAGTTCAATTCAAATAACCCCTTTTTACTTATAAATGCTTAAATAACGGAAATATCTGATCGTCAACAGACGCATGTTTGTTACTTAAACGTTCTGCAAATTTTATGTTCACCCGTTGGTGTTATTTAAACATACATTATGTAAGATTTAGATAAAGAGTTGACCGTTCTTGTTATAATAGTTTTTAAAAGATAATGAAAACTGAATATATTGAAAATTCCATTCAAAGTATCACTGATTGAATTATTATTATTGTAGCAATGGTACTTGACAACCAAGGCTCGGTCTTGAATTACCATTTTTAAATTTAATTATTAACTGGCGACCGTATTCAATCCTTTTAAATCTCAGTCATCCGATGTGCTAGAGAGTTGATTGTATAGGCTTATTAAGTGAATATTAATATAATATTTGAAGTCAAAATAAAAACTTTCAATAGGCAGATTTAGCTGTAACATAATGCATCTCTCAGAAATATTTGAAAACACACATCATTCATTTTACATTATGCATAACGAGAAACTTTTCAAATGATTTCTTCTCCATTAGTAATGCTAGTCTATGCATTGGTGAAATTTATAAAATTTTACGTTAATTTCAATGTTTACACGCGTGTCTTTTTTGTATTTTATTTTATATGTGTATTTAATTTATGTACCATATTTTGTAAAACGCACATGAACAAGTACATTATTCACCGCATCTTATATGTGTGAAAATATTTCCTTCCAAAGTATGAGGTAATTTAAACTTTTCCATTATCATTATCTCTTAATTTTTAAATGTTTTAAGATAACTTTAAACCTCTTTATTTATTAATTATATAAGATTGAAATAGATTCTTCCAATGAAAGGTTTATATTATCATTTTAATATTAATATATGTTTTGAATATATTTTTTTAAATCCCACTATTTATTACGATCTGTTAATACTCTCTTCACATCTATAAATTGGTATACTATTTTGGTTATCTAATTTTACTTAAAATATCTTATATTATATGGTATATTTGTAGTCAGATTACATAACTCGTCAATTGAAATTTCTTTAATTTCTTTACTTCTATAAATTGGTATTATATTTTTGTCAATTTATACCCGGAAAACAAAGAAAGAAATGTCATATTAGGTATTGTATATTTTATTGTATTATTTATAATCCATTGTTAAGATAATATATTATACTACAATGTATAAAACCGTGTTTTTGGTGTACATCTATGTATAATTATTTATATAATTTATATCATTGAAGACATATATGTATAATTATGTATATATACATTATATCATCTGAAGACACATAATTATATGAATAATATATCATCTGAAGACACCCATGTATATTTATTTATATGCATTATATAACCTAAAGACACCCATGTATAATTACTTATAAAAGTTATATCACCCGAAGACTCTTACTTAAAACATTATGGTATTAAAACCTGTAACTTGGTCCAAATCTTTCTTAGTGTTAGACCACAGAAACTACATATCAGGAAAGGATCTAGCTGATATAATATAATTGGGAATCCCACAGGGTTCAGATTTGGGACCAATTCTGTTCGTAATGTGTATAAATGAGATACTGTCGGGCGTTTTTTACATGCTGTTGACACTTAACGAAAACAAATGAGCGTGACATATAAATTATACAAGATAATCTGAACAACTTATGGAAACTATAAAACACGGGAACAAATAAAACATGACTGTTCTAGAAATTGATAACGACATAATAGTGAATATTAATAAAAAATATCTGGAGTTCGATAAACATATCAAAACGTTGGTGAATAAAACCAATCGAATAGTAGGTATTATTAGTTGGACATTCAACTCGCATCTAGATTCTAGAATGTGCGAATAATGCTTTGAATCCATGTAATAAGACATATAAACTATTTCGAACGTACAGAGACGGATATCTAAAATGCATATGGTGGATATATCGCATGGGGAGAGGCTACGTACATGAAAAACAGGGTAATTCGTGCAGTTAATCCTATAAGAGAGAGAGAGAGGGAGAGAGAATGGGGTTTAACGTCCACTCGACACAAACTAAGTCATTTCGGGAATAACTTGGTTCAATTTTAATTCAATAATTCGCATACACGTAGGGGTCTTTAGCAGTGGAAGGAAACCGGAGGACCCGGAGAAAACCAACGAGGTTGGACAAGCGACTCTAGTCCTTGTGACGTACAAGCGAGGAATCGATATACCTATAAGATATTGGCTTAAATATAGTAAACCCACATACTGGACTATCCAACCCAAATATTACAAGAGGTCGTCACCACATGAATGTATAAACGAAAGATGTAAGGAAGAATTTCTTTACAAATCGTACACCTACAATAAACTACTGCAAGTGTCGATAAAGCAAAACATTTGAAAATAGACTAGACCGATAATTGAAGGACAACAATTTGAAATTTGACTAGGTACAGTGGAATATGGATACTACAAAACTCCAGACACAGAACACACGACAGATTAGCGTGGTTTCGATTCTCCGCTTGTACGTGACAAGGAGTAGGGTGGATTTTCTCCGGTTCCTCCCACTGTTATAGATCCTACGCACATGCGTGCGCGTCGGATCAGAGTGTCTGTGATTGAGTCAGGTGGCGTGGTTTCGATTTCCCCTTGTACGTGACAAGGGGTAGAGTCGTCCGGTTCGTCCGGTTTCCTCCCACTGCTAATCTCGACAAAATGACATAGTTTGTGTCAAATGGACGTTACACCCCCTCCTCTCTCTCTTTCTCTCTTCTCTCTCCCTCTCTCTCCCATTAAAAAACGTAGAGTGGATTTAACAAGCAAGCAAACAGCTAGAGGTTATTGACGGAATTGAATAAAACGTTAGTGTTTACTAGTGTGTTATGCTGAAGAATATTTTTGGAGATATTTCCCATGTTTAATAATAATGAGGTTTGTGTTCAAGCACATTAAGAGATTTTTGTCGAACTGGATAAAACTTACATAGGTTTAATGCTATGGGCAAGGAAAACGAATGGATAAAAATTCCATTTAAAGGTATTGTCATAGTGCACTTCATAAAAAGGATAAATACCAGATTTAATATATCAAAATTTTTGAGACAAGTTTTCAAACAGAATTAATCAGTAAGCTCTGCATATAATTCTATGACAGATTCACACCTATGTAATATGTTTAGAACTGGTTACATATTCTAAATTGTTAGTGCTTCATATTACTATTAATTTTTAACGTATAATTAGGAAACGTGAATTTAGTATCAATAATCATAATTATGCTGCCAACATTTACAAAAGAACTGTAACACTTTGAAGCACAGAAAACGTAACATCAAATTGTTTTGACATATTTATTATTAGTAATAATAGTAATATTCTCATAAAACAAAAAGCGCTAATTGCTTTGGTGTCTTCCATTAAATTCTTTGATTTATATCTATATTTTGAAGCACAGAAAACGTAACATGAAATAGGTTTACATGTTAATTATTAGTAATAACAATATTCACATAAAACAAAAATCGCTAATTTCTTTAGTGTCTTCCCCATTAAATTCTTTGATTTTTTATTTCTAGTGAGCATATTGTTATCACAAATAACAAATATACGAACGTTACACAATGTCATAGCATTATAGTAAATGTATAATTTAGTTGTTTTGTTAAAAAGATATTGAATCATATGTTAGTCCCAAAATGAGCTAGTTTGTGTCGGATGGACGTTAAACCCCATCTCTAAGGTTTCCAAAACTGTACTCTCTCTCTCACGTTATCTGCCCTTAATGATTGCGTTATATTTTTATCTACCAATCCCATAAATCGTTAATTGAAAAGGAAGTTGGCAAAGGGAAGTAATCCAGAAGATAGTCTAAATGAGAGAAGTCCACACTATACTAAATGCGTATTTATTAACAACAAATTACAATTATTATACAATATATTAATGAAGACCGGACAGGTGTTTATATATTTAGGTTCAAGAGTTTTATTGAGAATCAAATTGCCAAGTATAAGTTCAATAATAATAAACATAACGGAATGAACGAATAGTTATAATACTAACAGATTTAACTCCCTTGATTATGGGAGACGATTATAAATTGAAGCATTTAAAAACGCATGTCCAGTTGGTTATATCCTCAAAAATCAAACGTGCTATGACTTCCATTGTTGATGTATGCAGTCTTTATGGTAAGTCGTATCATACATAAAATGTTAATATAAGCCCCAAATATTGTCTGTCTGTTGGATTTTCTTCAAACCCTGAACCACTCAGTGGAGTAGAACGAAATAGACCACTGGGGATATCGAGGGTGAATCTGGCTCCTTTGTGGCTTCACTTCGCTATATGTAAACGACACGAACTAATCATTTCTTGCTTTCTTGCCGTTGTATTGCGATGCAGCGGCGGAGCAAGATTAGTATCATTTGTCGAGTCTTCTTGCTTGGCTTAACAAAAAATTAGAGTTAGACAAATTCTTGTGCGTGAATGTTTAGGGGCATCTCGAGACGGCAGCGAATACGGTATACACAAATTAACTAGCAACAGTAAACCCGATACCAAATACAGAATTCCACCAAATAATGCCAAGTAAAACGAAGACCCATAGCCAGATGATATGAAAGGGGCGACAACACCAACACCAATTAGTATTAATATTCCTGAAAATAGACAGCCAAGAAGATTGATAAAATATGAGGTGGTTGGGTGGGGGAGCGGGGTGTCGGGGAGCAGAGCTACGTTACTGCACAGAATCTGTAATGGGTGATAGAATGGATGAGGTCAGGTATCCCTACGGTCCGACAGTGATTCACTTTAAGATACAAGCACATGCCGATCACTTTAATTCCGGAAGTAATGCAATTAAATTAACATCCGTACAGTGTGCTATGAGACAATTTCGTCCCATCCAAACGAATAGACACTGACAGGGGAAAGGCACACTGAAAAAATCACTGAGGCACATCGGGATCGAATATCGAATACCGGACCTTCAGATTAATTAGCCAGCGCCTTGCTTACCGAATCACCGTGGCACCAAAACAATGAAAGCAGTAAGTGGGGATAACAAGAAGAAATTCACATTATAATTATCAACTACTGAGTTTAAGGTAATAACAATTAATATCGTTCTATTATAGCTACACATGGTTTTAACGAATCGCAATTAGCAATGATCAACTACCGAGTTTATAATAACAATTTAATATCTTCCTGTTATATGGATACATGGTTTTAACAAGTCGCAATTAGCAATGATCAACTACCGAGTTTATAATAGCAATTTAATATCTTCCTGTTATAACACATGGTTTTAACAAGTCGCAATTATCAAACGAATATCTTTAAATTATGCAGTTTTGATCTTTAAATTATGCAGTTTTGATCTTTAAATTATGCAGTTTTATCAAACAAATATCTTTAAATTATGTAGTTTTATCACACGAATATCTGTAAATTATTCAGGTTTACCATAGGAACATCTTTTAATCAACCAGTTTCAAATTAAACTTACCAGTTAAAATAACAAATACTGCGGATAAAAGTATCAGACATATTTTTCGCTCGGACGTTACGCATCTGAAGATTATAAAACAAAGAACACTAAACGATATACCCAAGCCTAGACATACTAATGTCGATAATGGTATTCCTGAAACAACAAAAAAACAACAAACAAACGTCGTTATTAGTAATTCGTATACAAGGTGCGGAGCCACGGTGGTTAAGTGGGTAAGAAGCTGGCTCGCTAGCCTGGAGGTCGCGTGTTCGATCCCTGCATTGGCCCAGAAAGTTCATCTGGATTTTTCCAACATGGTTTCAGCTTGTCAGTGGTGCTGGAAGGAGGCCCTGGCAAGGACAGCTGTCTAGTCGTTCGGATGGGACGAAAAACCGAGGTGCCGTGTACACCGGCCTCGGTTTTTCTTGTTTGTTTTTTTTCTGAAGTCTTTCTTCCCCAGCATAACCGAAGTCTAGGAATTTATCTTGCTTATAAAACCGTCTATGTTTACATGTACCTAAATTGAGAATATAGTAGAATTCTAGTAAGAAAAACTTTTTATCATGTTTTCAAATGGAAAAAAACCTACCCTGGAAGAATAAACAGATACGGGTTTTAAGCAAAACTTTCAGAAAAATAATCCGAAATTTCTTTATATATTCAGACTGCAAGTATTCCTTCCGGGCATAGGATATACTCCAAAGATCAAAGAGATTTACCGCTATAGATTTATAAAAACATATAAAAACACTGATTACGTACCTGAACCATCATAATTATCTCCATCCACATGAAATATCGTTTCGTTGAACCCGCCCTTATGCCAGGTTTTAGAGGCCAGGCCTGCAATTGTGAAGATAAGCGCGACTTTTGACACAAAAAAGGCAACCAGAATACGAAAGGGTAAATATGCCATGGTGATATGTAAAGTAATTCTCAGGAACTCGCCAAACTGAATAGTGTAGCCTACCCACGATCAATGACATAGCTATAGGAAAATTTCAAAGATTGAGCAACACCCCATCAATTTCTATAAATATTAACAAGCGTGACACGGCAAGATAATGCGTGTACTTATTGAATTACTTTGTTGAAGTTCGAAAAATATGATGCTCCATTTTGGCGACTTCGGGCGTCGTCTTTGCAAAAGGTACGGTGTTCTATTTCAGCCTTCTATTTCACTCGTCTTCAGGTTAAGAAATCAAAGTTTTCGCATTCGGTTACTAACACCAATGTTTACTTTTAACCAATTTTTATTTGATTTAAAAAAAGTATTTATTCAGAATTCTTATATACAATCATAGAGGGAATAATATGAATAAGTTGGATACAGTAACAAGCAACTTAATGCTTATATAAAACTGCTTCCAGTTTGATTATTTACATAGAGGTTACCGTGGCTACCTATGTAAGCTTTAAGATGTCAGATAAATATTCTGTATATGGACTCTTTTCAGATAACCGGCGTACTGTATATATGAATTACATACAGGGTAGTGGTATATAGTTCGACAAGACTGGGCCCTCTTGTTGCATTGCTTGTAAAGAACTATAACAAATAATTAGTTACACGACATCCCTAATACACCAGGAGTAGTATCAGGTTTCCTAGAAAGTGAATTATACTATAGTTTGATCTTGAAATTCAGAAGCTGGTGGTATATGTTATCTGACTATATGGGGAAGCGGGTTATCATTCTCCTTACCCTGCAATCGATTTCACATTAAAAAAACCCCAATATTTCGATTTTTATTGGTTTGTTTGTAATACTATATGCCTATAGAGGTTATTTTAGTTCTATGAAAGGTGGTCTGCTTAATGTATTGACGTGGTTACCTACAGATGGGTAATAACAAGATTTGGGCTCATTAGGTACTTTGCAAGATTCTACTTTCTTAGACTGACTCACTGACAGTTCTGCCACCACCCATTTCTGGAAGTGGGTTATGGTTGTCTCGTTTCGCTAAAAATGACATTGTATTACCTTAATGGCGAACATCAGGTCAGGGATCTCTAATTATCTGGTATAATACATATTATATAGTCCAATTTTATAAATTAAGTTTGACATAAAAGAGTTCCCAAATGAAACACTTACCCAAATATGGTAATGGTTCGCCCTAATAGCTGACGTATCTAAACGTTTTATATAAATTAAAGAAGAACGCGATTAAATTTGCTTCAGACATTATGCGGGGTTCTTAGAAAAGAATGTACCCACAGCCCCGGGCCCGGGGCTGGGTTAAGACATCAGGTAGATTTACCTAAGGTACCTTTAGACATCATGCGTCTTCGAAGGATATACCCACAGCCTCAGACTCGGGGCTGGGTTGAGATCATCATTACAATTTATCATGAAGGGTGTGGCTCTTGCCACTTTTAGGACTCTAATGTATATTCAGACACCATGCAGGTTACCTAGAGCGGCGTTCAACCGCCTCGATTTAGAGGCCGGGATAGAGACATCATGCAGAGTTCTTAGAGAGACGTACCTTTAGCCTCCTCGTCTTACGGGCCAGGGGAGATCACCATGTAGACTTTGAAAGAAGAGTGTAACTCTCGCCTGCACATAGCACACGCGAAGTTACCCGGAACTTATATTAAGCTTATATTAAATTACATAGCTATGCGTGTAGTTTCCTTTATATAACTTTTGTATTATGGATGTTATAAAGATATATAAACATAGTTATTACAACACAGTGTTCCATAGTTAATTGATCATTGTGTAACCAAGATAAGCGTCATCGTAGTGTAACACCACTCTTTTTAAAGGCCTTGACCAGGATAGTAACACATGCTGCTGTGGGTTATATTTTTGTTGCTCGTTTGTTTGTTGTATTTAGCCAAATTGTTATATGTGTGGTTTGTTTTGGATTTTTTTATTTCTGTGTTTTGTAAATAAACGGTATAATGGTGTATTCCTGTTTTCTGTTGTCTCTTTTGGTTTGAAATGGAAAGGTGAACAAGTATGTCCGTCCATCTTTCTGCTACACTTATATATTTACATTATATATGTTCTTGTTACTGATGTAAATCAATTTGATATTTACAATTTGTCGTCTGTTGTAAAACAATATACATATATGAAGAGCCCCGGGGAAGAACGATCTAAGTCACTTTTCAACGAACCCCAGTTAATGGTGCCATCTGGTAGCAAATTGTATAAGCTTTCTGTGGAACAATCTATTTGAGGTAAAAACGATCGGAGTCACATCGAATCAAGGCCCTTCTGAAATGGCCTCTTGGACAAATACAAGTCCATCATATTTATTTGACCTTAATTTGACTGAAAAGTTGAAATCAGTTGTACTAGTAATTATGATTCGTATTAATAATAATAATATATTTTTATTTGTACTCATGTACAGTTAAATTATAAATACATACATAAATTACAAAAGATATAAAACAATATTATTCAACCGCAATAATGTAACGATTCAATCAGTACATAGGTGGTGAATTATTTTACGTATATGTTCACGGTTTATATCTTTGTTGTTTGATTCTAAAAAACATATCATATCTCTCACAGTTGCTGACTTTTGAAGATTCACAATATCATTGTCAATATTAGAGCAAATTGTGTTTTTGCACTATAAAAAGTTAAATCTGGAAATACCGTACTTAAAACAAATATAATTTATATTATTACAAATATTAGAACCACTTCCATAAAAAAGCATGTTTACTACAAGTCCTGATGCGAAGGTTCTTATTGTTAATTTCACAAATCTTGAGTGCAGCTGATTTTCAACAGGACGATCTTGACATAAATGAGGTAGTTATTATGAGTGCGATAAGGCAGATAAAGTAGTCGACGAATACATTTACGCCAGGTACAGTAAAAGTTGTCAATAGACTTGTGCTCTGAGTCCCACAATAAACTACCATATAAAGGCATACAATAAGTTTTAAAAAGCTGATATTTTGTGTCTGATAAACATCATTTTGAAGTTGTAATTAAACCCACTCGTTATTTTGTTCGCGTCAAACATTTCCGTTCAAAAGTCTGTTTTGCTTGTTATGCGAAAAGACAAAAATGTGACTTAGATCGTCCTTCCCCTGGAATCTTCATATGCTACCGGAAATTTATAAACGCATACATTACGCAAAGTGTATTTGTACCGATGAATGTAAATTTGATACCCTAGTGTAGCGAATCCAGGTTTGGGGGTCTACAAGGAGAAAGACATTGACGAAGGGCGCATACAGTAGGGGTGGGGATTTTTGTGATTTTACTATCCTTTCCTTCAATTTATATGACGTATCGTCTTTAAACAGCAACGACATTCAAGCAGCGACATTTGTAAGTTTTCAATAATTATTGTCCAATGTAATTGTATCCAAACTCCAAAGTTATTGATGTTGATGGGATAAAATATATATATAAAGAGAGAGAGAGAGGAAAATGGGGTTTAACGTCCACTCGACACAAACTAGGTCATTTCGGGACTAACATATGGTTTTTAAATTTATTTCAATAATTCGCTTTCGCGTAGGGGTCTTTAGCAGTGTGAAGAAACCGGAGGACCCGGAGAAAACCCACGAGGTTAGACAGGCGACCCTACTCCTTGTCACGTACAACCGGGGATTCGAAACCACGCCAGTCGACTCAATGACAGACTTTATGATACAGCGCGCACGCTAACCATTCAGCCATCCACCCCCCTATATATAAAGAGATGGATAAAGCAACCCGGGGAGTCCTAAATCAAACACAGTGATGGTCATTTTACATTCTTATAAAAACAAGATGTTCCATCTTGTTTCAACACACAGAGAATTATTTTTCGCTTCTTTTTGGTTTCCACCCCACTTTTAAGTTTCAATTAATTTTCCATCCATAATTAAAATCCAACCAACATGCGAGAAAATTATCCAAATCATTCATCAATCTGCTGGTCGTTTTTCGCATGGGATAAATGGGGTTTAACGTCCCACTTTCCTGTAGATGGACAGCGGGACCTCAGTATTTCGTCCATTCGAACCACTGAAAACCGTGCCTGCGTTTGGTGTTTTGCATCAATTCATTGGCGGTCAATACCAGTTTTGTCAATGCCACGTGAGATTTGTCAACACACAAATTTTAGTGTAGGGGTACTATACCATCACACTATCCACAGGTCCGACCGTCCATCAACAATTGGCTTATGAATACGATACAATTTTTAATGGACTCTCCTTTTCAAATTTCGTTCCGGAGCTATGTTTTATTGAATTAGAAAATGAACAGAAAACAGGAGAAATTTTTCTTTCAAATATTGTGAAAGGGTTGGCAATAAAATTGAAATTATTATCGTGTTATTAAACAGTGAGTATAACTGTAAAATACATGACATCTTATTCTTTCAAGGTGCATTTATAATAAAAGCGAACACGTATGCGATCACAGTATAAATGGGCCTTTAGACTATTAGACGCGGCATGTATGTAACTATCACTGACCGTAAGACACATCATGACCATGTATCTGTTAATGGCGATATATTAAGACTCACAAGTCTAACGTGCTAGGGGGTTGGGATGGCCTGGTGGTCTAGAGTGTCACGCTTCGACCTCTAGCTGGCCGGTCACGTCTGGCTTGTGGCTGTGGTTTCGATCCCTGGTGTGAGCGTATGTGGCTTGGAGATAGGGGCGCCTTCTCAACCTCGTGGGTTTACTCCGGGTACTCCGGTTTCCTCCCACAGGAAAGACCCCTGCGCGTGCGCTAATTTAATGAAAAAAAATTGTCTGCGATATCACCTTCGGTGGAAGTGGACGTTAAACACTAAGAACAAGAACGTGCTATCGTCTAATTTCTAACTTCTGTTCATGTAATTTCTAACCTCTATTCATATAATTTCTAACTTCTATTCATGTAACTTTTAAATTAGGACAATGTATAAAACCTCTTCTTCATTGGTGCTTTACGTTTAGCATGAACATTAACGAATTTAGAATTTTTACATTTCTGCCTAGCAAACATCATAATAAAGTCGTTTGGTGTCGCCACTGCGTGCTCATTTGGTGATTGCGCACCTGGTCGGGGCATTATGTTGATTTAAAAAACAGATGTGACGTCATCCTTTGATGTTGGAGTACCATTATTTCAAATAATCGTACGGGCAATATGCCAAGCGTAACTTGGTAAAATATTGAACTCGAGTGACGTATTTCATTGCAAAGCACGTGCAAGTGTCTGTATTTTAAGTTGTTTAATGGTCTCGAGCTTAAGACATTGCGTAATATATTGTAAAAACATTCGGGCCTCACGGCCCTCATGTTGTTACAATATATTACTTAATGTCTCGCTCTCGACCATTAAACCACACATAAACGACTCGGTCTTCGTCTGGTTGATGGTTGGCTGGAGTGCTGAAATTTAGAGAGAAATGGGGTAAAATGGGTTTTAACGTCACAGTGCCATCTTCCTAACTGTAATCGAACACAAGAAAACTGTTTTTGAGTGTGTCACACGTAAACGGCCATATATCGGATTATTGCTGTTTGAAGTTGGAATAACAACATGCCATTTTATTTAATCATGTTTAATGGGCACAAAACAAACAAACCACAAAAAAATTAGCCATAAAAAACTTTGTTGATTATTTACATTTTAATATTTACGCCCACTGTTGTGATCGACAATACAAACAATTAATTATTTTGGAAATTTCAATTTAATGAACTTGCTACACGTTTCTAGAAAAAAAGCAAACACAAAAATATTTAAAGGTTCAAATCTGTATAATCGAAAACAAATATGTATTATCAAATGCCGAAATTTAAAAAAAAAACATCTCTAATATTTATTACGGAGCTTGTTTTTGTTCGTCATTTGCAGATGAACTTGGTTTTTACATAAAATTTGCAGGTCAAGTTGCCTTTACATATAATTTTATGGAAACTATTTTACATAAGCAGCAAAGATTATTATTGTATCTCTCTATATACATAGTGTGTAAAAAAATCATTGCTTTATTAGGTTATAAAATATTGTTTAAAAAAATAATTTACAGATGAAGTTGCCTTTACATATTAGTTGCGTATGAAGTTCCTTGTTCCGCATGGTTAATGTATCGTGTCTGCCCCACATCAGCTGTAGATGAAGTTCCTTGTTCCGCATGGTTAATGTATCGTGTCTGCCCCAAACCAGTTGCAGATGAAGTTGTCTGTAGCTTGTCATTTTCAGATGACGTTTGCAGAGTCATATCCACCAATATGAGTACACCGCTTACAATGTAGAAAACACCACCAGTTACCGACAAGCCCAACGAATAGCCACTTTTTATTTCAAAGGTCGGGTACCATTTATCAAAACTGGATAACATGGCCTGTCCACTGAGTAATATGAGTGTACCTTAAAAACGAAATTTACAGTTATATTTCTGGGGCGATATCAGTAAAAATAGTTGCTTACCTTTTTTCCGGAAGTAAAAATATGAACCAGACCGGAAATAAATGTTTGTTGTGTTTGATAAAATCAGCATTCGGAACAAATGTGATCGGGGCAAACTCCTTGGTTGCATTCCATCACGACATTTTTACGCGACATTACGACATTCTTAATGTCGTGGTGTCGGGTGAAAATGTCGTAGTGTCGGGTTAAAAATGTCGTGATGTCGGGTTGTCGGGTTATAATGTCGTGGTGTCGGGTTGTCGGGCATATCTTTCATCAGTGACATGTCATACGAGATATCGCTCTCCGAAACTTCCTGGTTTCTTTTGTAATTTCTTTTGTGTTTGGGGTAAGACATTATCACTCCCCGCCCATGTGTAAATAATAATATTAATCTAATATATAAACCGCACAAATTGAACAGATACAAATAGTGTACATGTTATTCCACGGATAGACAGACATTGAAGGGGCCAAGTGAGGGAGGCTCCTTTGGGTATTTGCGCCCCATTTCCAATGAAATAACCATGTTGGTCTGATGCTCAACTAGTATCAAACATATATTTGTTACAAATCGCCTCTAGCATGTTCCACCCATCTCAACATTAATCAGCCTCTTGTTCGATCTATAAATGCTTACATTCCTACACAATGTTTTGTTTAGTCAAGTGAAACTGTCGACAAATACATAAAACTCTGAAATAAGATACTTTTATGATATGATTCACCAGAAATATATGCAACACAGATATATAATATCTACAATTCATTTTAAGTATTGCGTCGAGCTAAATAAAGTCGATGATTTATTGTCATTAAAAATGTCTGTGGGTGGTTGGTTAAAGGCTCAATACCACTCTTGTTGTAACTGAATAATATGTCCCAATCTTTATTCTGGTCAACAAATTGTACTATTTTAGAATATTTCAATTAATTGATGATACAAATTTCATCTTAACACACCTTATTTAAAAATTTTGAAAAATTCAACATAATGGTTTGAAACGTCTAACGTTAACCTTTTCAAATGAAACTTCGATTTAAAAATATTTTCGAACCCTCTGGACAAGTAAAATAGGATGTAATGGATAATTTACACAACAGGTAGGACAATTAAACATCTAGTACTTAGATAGAGATATTATTTATTTTCTGGAGCTTTCAAGCCAGCAAGAGTGTTATTGTCCCTTTAACAATGTGTAACTAAAAACTATGATATTATCTTTACTGCCAATATTTCTGCTAGATTGTTCTACACCAAGTCTATTGCATCTAGATGTTTAAAGCGCGTTAACAATATATTCATTTAAGAGCAACTATGCCATTTCGGGATTAATATACCACATATTACAAATCATACCCAACGGAAAGAAATGGCGATTCATTAAAATTCCACCATTTTGGAATTTTATTTTGCCGGCCATTTTCAATTTCTACCATCCAGAATTCTCGAAATTATTTTTTTGAGATTATCGCTTCAATTTTGTTACCAAATTAATGCTGTTGTTTTTGGGTTGTTTTTTTTTTACCAAATTTGGAAAGAAATTCCCGTCATCAAGTGACACATACATATTTTTAATTGATGTTTGTCAAATTAGATTTTTCGACACATTTCGCTTGCATAACCACTCTGTGTTTGAGGAGTTTGAAAAAAAATTTATTTATCCTCTCACACTCATTACGAGATATCATTTTCCGATAATTCCTGAAGAACGCTAAATTGAATTATGTTACTCATTGAACCAAACTGCATTGGTTTCTTTTGCAATTTGTTTAGGATAAATTGTAGCCCATAAAACGTTAAACCAAGAAAAAAATAAAACATTTTGTTAAGTAAAGCTATTATGACGCCATGACGTTATAGTTTTTATGGCGTCATAGTTGGGACCCAAAATGGCGCCTGTATATGAGTAGTCGTAATTTTCCCTATACAGGGCTTTGGTTAAGACTAGGCAGCTGCCATGTAAGTTAGTCGAGGGTTGGCACCCAAGGGTGTCAAGTCGAGCTGGGACCATGGCTCCCTCAACACAAGCCAATTACAGAGTCTTAAGTTTTGTACATAAATTATGTTTAAAGAAGAACCTGGCATAAAGTGTAACACCCCCCCCCCCCCCCTACAAAGTTTGATCACATCAAGTATTGGAGAGAAATTTAAAATGCTGTTAATAAACATCCAAATCCCCCAAATATTAAAGCATACCATTGGTTAGAATTACTTTTCTATAGCGACTCTGACCCCGAAAATCAAGACATTTCAAATAATGGTTTCGACCCATGATATGCAATGCGACAACTATGACTCACCTGTGCCTGAAGAATTTAATTTCCCAATAAGTGAAATAAATGTTTGGTTTTTTTTCAGATATGTAAAGCGGACAATCTTCTGGCATTGATGGAATATATGCATAGAATTGATCGAAGAAGACCGATTAATACTTGACCCTTTTCTTAGTATAATCTTTAATAAAATATTCGATCTTGGCGTCTTTCCAGTTAAATGGAGTAGGGAGACCGGGGCACATTGAACATATGGGTACATTGAACCACCATGGATATATCCTTTATAACTAATACTAGGCAATCCAAGACTACACAGAAGTGAGATAACTTCTTAGACCTATTTCCCCGTCAATAAGCAGTAGCAACATGCTGTCAATTATTTCTTAGGCAATGATTTTTTCAAAAGAGGTCTTAAAAATGAAAATGCACTACTTCCACTTATCATTTTCCATACATGTTAACTGTTTAGTCTAGGAATTCTTGTACTTAAAATCAGTTCATTATATGTCTAAACTACAATCCAGATAAACAGGGGCTTGATCCATCGATCGAGGGCATATTGAATTTTTTAAAAATTCTGATCATGAAACTGTGATGGGGCAGATTGAACCACTGTCAATGGGGTACTTACGGCAGTGAATATGGAAGAAAATCACTATTATGTACATATACTATTAAATCTATTAAATGTATTAAATATTGGATTCGTTTATTAGACATGGATGACTGCAGGTTAGCAAAAAGGTGTTAATACAATGTTACAACGGCTTGATAAAAGTGGTAGGTGTTAAATTGGGCTATAAGTGTTAAGAATCTATTATTTCAATATGGCTTCGAGTATGTTTGGATAAGTCAGTTTTTGGAAACAGCGAGTAGATGACTGCTGTACCCAAGAATGGCATATTAATGTAGGAAATCACTGTACTTGATAACTATAAGACAGCTTTATGACAATTTTGTACATTGTATGTGTGTTCCTTGGGTCTCCGACCTTGAAAATGAAAATAAACCATATTATATAAATAAAAAAACCTACCCGCTGAAAAACTTGCCATGATTGACACTCTTCTCAAAACTTTTTGGTTGAAAGTGGTGACAGCAATTGAAATGAAAAGCGTAGCAACAAATCCCAATACTATGCCGCAAACAGCCACACCTCGAGGAGCTCGATATATATCACCCTCTGAAAATGAATACCAGACAAACTGCATGAAACGACAAGTGAGAGAGAGAGAGAGAGAGAGAGAGTGTGTGTTTAACGTCCACTCGACACAAACTAGATATTTCGGGACTAACACATGGTTCAATTTTATTTCAATAATTCGCTTGTGCGTAGAGGTCTTTAATAGTGGAAGGAAACCGGAGGACCCGGAGAAAACCCCACGAGGCTGGACAGGCGACCCTACTCCTTGTGACGTACAACTGGGGAATCGAAACCCCGCAAGTTAACTCAATGACAGACCTTATGATACAGCGCGCACGTGCTAACGATTCCCCGCCCCCAACCAAGGAAACGGGGTAAATCTCCTGGTTTTAGGCCATACCAGTGTTGAATTAGTTGTATCAAAATCAAAAGATTAAACAGAGGTTCTGTTTGCAAGTTTGGTTTGGATCAGCGGTTTTCATTTATCGAAGCAACAGCAAGTAAACACACACGTTACGCCTAAAACACAGCAGTTACTAATAGCTTCAAAAGCTGTCCAGATGCTAGTTAAAGCTTCATAAAGCTGCCCAGATGCTAGATGAAGCTTCATAAAGCTGCCCAGATGCTAGTTGAAGCTTCATAAAGCTGCCCAGATGCTAGTTGAAGCTTCATAAAGCTCATTATTTGAAGAGCTGACGTAGCTAGCAAAGGGATGTTGTACTGTTGTATTGGTACTTCGAATCCCCGCTTGATAGTGACGAGGAGTAGGGTCGCCTGTCTAACCTCGTGGGTTTTCTCCGGATCCTCCTGTTTTCTCTCACTGCTAAAGTCCCCTACGCATAAGCAAATCATTGAAATAAAATTAAACCATATGTTAGTCCCGAAATAACTTAGCTTGTGTCGAGTGAACGTTAAACCCCATTTCTACTACCTCTCTTTGTAACCGGTACTGAGTCGATTATGTTACACCGACAATTGGGGCGCGTAAACCGGGTTTAAATTATTTTTAAAAAGGCGGGGTTTCTCTCTGTGGATCGTTTCTGACGCTTTGCCCATTTTTTACAGCGTCATATATAAGACCATGCTTTATAATACCGGGGATTTTGATCATCTTCATTTTCATCAAACAGAAGGATTTGTTTGTGGGTGGGGTGAATGGTACAATAAGGGATCTAGACAACACTATAAACACAATTACGTCGTTTCGACGATAACATACACTAATGCCACCCAATCCCTTACAATAATTCACATGGGACTTTCAATTGGAAATACAAGAGCCATGAGTTACCCAACCTATTCCCACGTTCAGAAAATTTAACACAGTCTTCCCCTTTCCAACCGGCCAGCGATTCGAACTACATGTAAGGGCAGAGTAGACATGGATATTAGAAACCCCCATTACATATAAAACGAGAACTCACCCTTTTTAGCATCGAACGAAGGCCCACTGTGAGTCCACAGCCCACTTTTGAATGAAAGAGAATCTATAGTAATCCAGGTATTTGCAGCGGTTCCTATCACATGGAATATAAATGCCAAAGCGGAAAAAATTACAGCAAATCTCATATAAAGAGACGTATTCACGAATCTCATCTTGATCATATCCACGAATCTCATCTTGATATTTAGACCAACTTACAAATAAGATTAACAACCAAGTAAACCGGATATTTAAAAGGAGTGTTTGGATTTAAAGAGTCGGTATATCAACGTCGATACGTTGCTTTGAATTTCCCTTTTTAAGATATGTAATTGCATGTGACATAATTATGCATATTACATGTGAAATAATTATGCATGTTGGATGAAACATAAAAGTTCATGTGTTCATCCATTTCAGAAACATTGGTGTCTCTATTAGAAAAATCTACAAGTTACGCCGAATCTGATGCGGAGCTTAAGCTTATTCTAATCAAATTCCAGTCGTCTTTTACTACATCTCACAATGCAAAATATGATAATCAAAACATTCCCTTTTTGGTAGGCCCCTATATTACATAAAGTTATGACCGGGCGCACCGGTTTGGAATTTGGTGTTTAAGTTAATATTTTTGGTATTGTATTAAAATAAATTCCAAGGGCGAAAACCAAACTTTAAAAAAAAATGGCATTTTTGTATCCACATCCGTCAAAGATAAGGGAAAAAGAGAACAATCGAACCCTTTTCATTTGGTAACTCCGTCCCAAAATTCTTGAATTCATTCAACTTCCCCTCTATACATACCCCTTTAAACTCAACTTGTTATTTTACTACTGCCTTGTGGGCAATGTACACGACGTGATATGCAGCGTACAAGCATAAACTTTTATGTCAAATTACAACATAGGCACCTCACTGTTACTATTTTAAGCAATCGTTACAAAACACTCTTTATGCCGGATCTAATCGTATTGTGAAATATATTGAAGGTGTGTACAATTTCACTGGCGATCAAAAGACGTTATAGAAATGAATTCAAATTGGGTTTAAAGGACAATATTGGTGTTAGTCATAATTACATATGTGATAGAACTGGTTAAATACATTCCAAATATACTATTCAAAAAAAGTAGGGGATATTTGATTTTTAAGTGTTATTAAAGTCACCTAATGAAACTGACGAAGAAACAAATGACAAAATGAAATGAAGTTCACATTCATCGATTTATTCCAAATGATCGTTAGACTAAGTAAGACACAGACTGACCATTATAAGGGTAAAATGATACCCGGGGTCAAACAGCAAAGTTACCACAGCATCACAACCAAGTCAGTAACGGGTAAATCCTCCTCTGTTTGCCAAACAAGCATTGATCCGACGTGGCATACTCCTAATGAGACGTCTAAGGTCATTTTGGTCCAGATTGTCCCATTCCTGTTGCAACGCAGCAGCAAGTTCTTGGACATTGGCAGGACGTTGTTGACGTTGACGTAACCTCTGTCCCAGACATGCTCGATGGGGGAGAGGTCGGTAATATTCTGTTGTTGGAGGTAACCCTGTAACGATCCTGGCCCTGTGACATCTTGCGTTGTCATCCTGGAAGATGAAACGGCGGCCATGACGTCGTGCGAACGGCACAACATGGACTGCCAAGATGTTGTCCCGGTAGTACTGGCCTGTAACACGCCCTGCAACAACATGTAAAGCCGTTCTTCCAGCAACAGTGATGCCACCCCACACCATAACAGAACCACCCCCAAATCGATCATGTCTGATGACGTTAACGTCTTGGAAGCGCTCGTTTCGACGACGCCACACCCTCCTACGTCTGTCCAAAAAATCAACAGTGAACCTTGACTCATCTGAAAACATCACATTGCTCCAGCGTCGATTATCCCAGTGTTGACGATCCCTACACCAACGACGTCTTGCCTGAATGTGATGATCTCTCAAACAAGGGATCACGCGAGGACGTCGGGCGCGAAGGTGACCCCTATGCAGTCGATTCCGAATCGTCTGGCCACTCACTCTCACACCAGTGTCTGTTTGAAGACGAGCGCTGATCTGATTTGCTGTGATGACACGATTTCTCAAGGCCAAGGTACGGATAAATCGATCCTGGGCTTGAGTTGTCGCCCTTGGTCGACCTGAGCGTGGTCTGTCCTGTACAGATTGTGTATCACGGTATCTGGACCATAGCCTGCTTATGACAGACTGAGAAACATTCATCGTCCGCGCCACAACCGCCTGTGTTGTGCCGATCTGTAGCATGCCAAGGGCACGTAACCTTTCATTTTGGGTAAGCCAACGCATATCAAAATTTGTTTTCTGGTCACTAAAACAATTAAACTAAAGTTTCCACCCTGGAATTCAATGCCACAATGACTGTAACATTCAAAGTCAGAGTCGTGCAAATCTTGGGTTGGACCCCCATGATGATCCCAAGCATCACCTGCATTCCATGCGGTAGCTATTGGTGCGTTTGGGCGTCACATGTAACTGGAAATGTTTCTTCTGTTAGGTTCTATAGTGACTTTTTTCGTAGTCATTTGCATATTTTAGTATTATGCCCCCAAAATCAAATATCCCCTACTTTTTTTGAATAGTATATAATTTTAACACAGAGATCATTGCTACGGGAGATGTGTAACAAGCACGTGAAGATGTAACGAGCGATAACAGACCATCGATCTAATTTCATTTCACTGATAATTCCGTTGAAGTTGAAAAGTTATTATATGGGACGGTGAGAGGGTATCTCACAATTCAAAAATAGAATTGGCTGTCACTAGATAAGGATAAACGAGAAAAATAGAAAAATCCCGTGCATTCCCCTGTTTTTATTCATTCTGTTCTTAATAAAAACATGGTAATGCACGGACTTTTTCTAATTTGTTCGTTATCTTTTATCTAATGACAGCCAATTCTTTTTTTGAATTGTCAGATATCCTCTCACCGTCTCATATAATAGCTTTTCATCTTCAACTGAATTATCAGTGAAATGAAATTCGATCGCGTGTCTGTTATCGCTCGTTGCTTCAATCAGTTATATAGTAGGATAACTCGTGTTTGTCATCACTTCCCGTTTCTTCACGTGCTTGTTGCACATCTCCCGTAGCAATGATCTCTGTGTTAAAGTTATATTTGGGATGTATTTAACCAGTTCTATCACATATTTTATAATGACTGACACTAGTATTGTCCTTTAACGTTCTATTCTTATGCTCCAAATGAAGACGGGCATACGCCATACAGTGTGCTATGCTGAAAATTTTTCCCGGACAATGACGCTCTGGCCTACTCTTATTTCAAATCCCAACTGTTCTTTTCCGTATTCGCCACTGACAAGGGGAAACTGGGCAAATGAAATGAAATTGTGTTTAACGCCCTACTGTTCTACCCAACCGGGCTAATGGAAATGAAATGGGTGTTTAACGTCCTACTGTTCTGCTTCGACTGGGCTAATGAAGACGGGCATACGCCATACAGTGTATATCGAATTTCAACTGTCAAGTTATCGTTTACGTGCACGCCAATGTGTACACGGGACTTCGGTTTTTAGGGGAAAGACTAAAAATCGCGGGGGAAAGACTAAAAATCGCTTTGGCCCGTGTTTCGTGAATCATTGGTGAGCTGTGTACAGATGACCGTGACAAAACTAGGCTTAGACTGTACAAATAAATAGAGAGAGAGAGAGAAATGGGGTTTAACGTCCACTCGACACAATCTAGGTCATTTCAGGACTAACATATGGTTTAATTTTATTTCAATAATTCGCTTGCGCGTAGGGGTCTTTAGCAGTGGGAGGTAACCGGAGGACCCGGAGAAAACCCACGAGGTTGGTCAGCCGACCCTACTCCTTGTCACGTACAACCGGGGATTTAATAAAACAGGTCCCCCTTGTCAGAGGTTCAGGACGGAGGGCCCGGCAAGGGACAAAGCATAGTCGTTCGAATAAAATATCGATCGAAATATATTAACAAAACTGGTCAAACTAAATAATGCATAATAGCTGTTTTCATTTTCCTTGTTTTCGCGGGTTTTTTTCGATATCGAAGTTAACCGGTTGCATATTCAGCTTCGAACTGGCGTCCTCTCAAAGTTTCACCACTGTTTGTCTTTATAGGATATACTAGCGTAAGAATGGTCGATCACCAGCTGTGACCGTTTCTAGTCTTTCGTATGATCAACCCGTGTACATATTTGCCTTGACAGTTAGAAATCGGGAAAATGTAAACGGAAATGCCTCTGTCCAGGCAAAATTGTCCAAAACGCATTATCTATTCCGGAATATCCGCATCTGGTTTACGGATCGAGCATAACAAAGATTTTATTTGTCGACGATAGTATGGTCAGGGGGTCTAACATCCGTCCACTCGACACAAACTAGACCATTTCAGGACTAACAAATTTCAATTTATTTTCAAAAATTCGCTTGCGCGTACCTGTCTGTAGTAGTGTGTGTGTGTGTGGGGGGGGGGAACTGGAGGCCCTGGAGAAAACCAACGAAGTTGAGCGACGACCCTATACCTGGTCACGAACAAGCTTAAATGGCAACAATATTGGTAGTTTTTATTTGCGGGAAATAATCAATATACAAACAGTAGCCTTTATGTTTTATTATGGCTCAGGTTTATGGTATGAAAAATGGCGTCACGGCAGTCTGAACAACTGAGCTAGCCACTATTTAATTTTCGTACGGCGTTACATTTCACGGTATTATGTTGTCATAGGGTACTCCAATAACCACCAAGGTTAGTTAAACGCTTGTTCAAGTAGCAACATGCTCCGTTTCCAATGTATTACTTGAATTAGATGCAATAAGGTTTGGACGTGTATATAAACCTGCCACCTGTTGGTTGATACTTCAAAAAATGACATCATTTTGAAGTCGAAAGATCTGGGATACTAAATTGGAAGGTAATTAATTAAGCGTTTGTTCAGTGTAGAATATAGGAATCATCGTCACCCCAACACTGGCTGTTTTAGAAGACTTGAAAAAGGTTTGTCCACAAACTGACCTTTGCCGAATGAATTTGAATATTTTAGTGTAGATTGCCAGTCAGGGGGTAATGCAAGTACTCCCAATATCTAGGTATACTAACTATTTCTAGCCCTCTCCTTATAAACCCCTTTCAATAGGTATATATCAATGGCGTGTTTCGCCTGTATTCATAGTTTGAATAGACGGTAAACTATTTCCTGTTAAGATGACTGACTATCGTCCTCGTACACAATCTTGGTTTCCCCAGTGGTCTAATTCCGGAATGTGGGGGGGGGGGGGGGGGGGTGGCCGAATGGTTACGTGACAAGGAGTAGGGTCGCCTGTCCAACCTCGGGGGTTTTCTCCGAGTTCTCCGGTTTCTTCCCACTGCTAAAGACCCCTACGCGCCAGCGAATTATTGAAATAAAAAATTAAACCATATGTTAGTCCCGAAATGACCTAGTTTTTGTCGAGTGGACGTTACCCCCCCCCCTCTATCGGTAAGTTCATAGCACGCCAGTCATTGAGGCGACTGGCGGGGTTTCGAATCCCCGGTTGTACGTGACAAGGAGTAGGGTCGCCTGTCCAACCTCGTGGGTTTTCTCCGGGTCCTCCGGTTTCCTCCCACTGCTAAAGACCCCTATGCGCAAGCGAATTATTGAAATAAAATTATACCATATGTTAGTCCCGAAATGACTTAGTTTGCGTCGAGTGGACGTTAAACCCCATCTCTCTCTCTCTCATTTCTTTATTTAGTTTGAGTCACTCTGTGGTGTCTATGACTATCTGTTTATGCCGTCTATGTTTTTATTTTGTATTACACATGCAGCACAAGTATCAAGGTAATAGAAGAATGAAAGAGACGGTAATCGTGTTCATTGCATATTTATCTTTACATTTGCCACTGCGTTGGCTGGTTGTTTTTCAGGTAATAGCGATGTCAATTTACTTGATTAGTTTGACAATTCTTAAGATACTGTATTATCCATGTTTTTGTGGTAAATTGAATATTTGCATAGCCATATAAACTGTACATCCCTGTAGCTTTTGTTACCACCAAATTAGCTTAGACAATCTTAAAATGGTAACCGGTGATAAACGAGATAGCGTTAAAGATACCGAAATTCAGTGATCTCAAAATTCAATCAGCAGTAATGACCTCTAATGTTATTCCGATTCGGATAAAACGTTTTCAGGAAATATTTTCAGGTTCCCAGCCTCTCCCTGGTACCATGGAATCGTTGTCGCCAGAAGGACGTGTGCAATAAAATATATCAGGTAATAATAAATTTTACGTATTACCTCATAAAAACAATCTCAATGCGTAGTACAAAAACATTTAATAACATAACAAAAACAACTCTTAAACATACATTATGCAAGAGCTGAATCTGTTTATTTCAGGTCTTTCTTTAGACCTGAAATGTTATCTAAATTATTAATTAGACATTAATTAACCTATCCAGACCATAATCAACTCTAGATGGCATCGCTAGCCTGTGACCTTTCGTGGATTATGAGCCGATTTACTGCATAATTTTCATTCACGATTTAACGGATAATCGAGACTATGCTGTTTATCGTACTGACTTTAGTAATGATGATCGAGGCTAGGCGGAAATTTCAATCGCTTAGTTCTCGGTTCATAGTGGATCAATTTGAATGAAATTTTCAGCAAATTGCCTTTACATTATCTAGTTTTTAACTATTATAGTGAGAACTGCCAACTCGTTATCGAATCTCCTATAATGTATCTTTAAGCAACAGCAGTAATAGTGAATCATGAAGTTGTGTTTTGTGGTGTTTTTTGAAGGATTTGTAGGAGGAAGCATTGTGAATAGAAAGAGGGGAAGAGTTCCACAGTCAAGGGGCAGCATTAACGAAGGTACACTTGCCGTGTGGCACGTGGAGAAAGGGTTGCGCTAGCTCAGCAATAAGAATCTCAGCTGAAGAGCGGATTCGCCTCTGTGGAACTTACTCCGCTTTCTCTTCTCACTCTCGATTTTTTCACAAACACCCCAAAACAGATGATCAAAAAGACAGGGTGGTGCTAGCTGATTGATATATTTATAAGTGAAAGTGGGGCTTTTGAATTCAGTGCGCCCGTGAACAGGTAACCAGTGGACCCAGACAGCACACCATATTTGGCCCAGATCTGGCAACATGTGGTAAAATGATTGGGCCGGATATGGCATGCCACATGTGGGCCAGATCTGGCAGACATGGGCCAGACGTGGCCCAATCAGAGCCAGATCTGGCCCAGATTCGCTAATGCACACGCTCACCTTGCATGGCCTAGATCTGGCACACAGCTGGCAGGCTTTGGCAAAGATATGGCATGCCACGTGTGGGCCAGAGATGGCACAATTGGCCCTTGTCTGGGCCATAACTGGCCCAAATGTGGCCCACATGTGGCCCACAGATGAAATTCATACCATGCCAGATGTGGGCCAAATAGGGCAACCCGTTATTCCCTGTCCTATTCCACCTTCGTAAACCGAGGGGCATGGCCATGGTCTAGTGGTTTAACACTTGCTCGTGAAATTAAAAGGTCGGTCCTCCAGTCAAGTGGCGTGGTTGCGAATCCCTGCTTGCATGTGACAAGGACTGAAGGAGTAGGGTAGCCTGTCCAACTTCGTCGGTTATCTCTGGGAACTATATTGAAATAGGGTTGAACCATATGTTAGTCCCAAAATGATAGTAGAAATTAAGGATATCTTGCATGCAGCACAACATTAACAACAAAAGCAAAATCTTAAATAATAAATTTATTCATCCATATAACACAGCACAGTTAAATGAAGTTATATATAATGAAATCACATAAATCTATCTAATTTAATATTATTGTAGAGAAAGTAATAAAATGTACTTATCTTTTTATCTTTAACTAAGATCTGTGAAAATAATGCACAGTTTTGTACCACTGCAATGTCTTCAGTTTCTTGTTAGTACTAAATTCTATTAAGTTGTTTTACACTGAATTTTACAATTTTAAATTCAGCCAATGACCAAACAGATTTCAAGATAGTAAATGGGCTGTTCATTATGCTTTGTTGAAAGATTTACATGGTTGACCTGCTAGCTTCAACAAATTGTATAATCTGAGTACAGAATCTGCTATAGTAATTAAAATCTAACTACTTTGTAGCATGATACCCAACACTCAGGCTGTGTTCAAATAAACTTTGTCTTTATTTCATTGACTTCTTTCAAGAATAATTTATTATTTTTGCTTTAAAGATTTACATTTACTGGCTTTTGGGGGAGGGTGGGGTGAGAGGATTCCATTTATATTATATACAGTACCGCTACATTAAAAAAATATTATTTTAAGACTTTAATATTTATTTGTAATAAAACTAATATAGAACAAGGGAAAATTCTACTGGAAACTAGATGTCATATTCTGAGCCGAAATTTATTGTGTTGATATTTTGAGGCATTTGGCCAGTCGGATGTGGGCCATCTCTGGCCCAGATATGGCAAACTTTTCGCATAATATTATTTTTTCAAATGTTTTGAATATAAAACAAAAAATTTAAAAGTGTTAAACAAACTGACAAGATTTTCTTAGATACCAGTTACAAAAATAAGTTTAATTCATCAGTAGTGAGCCAATAGTTGCCAAAT
The DNA here is from genome assembly GCF_932274485.2 of Patella vulgata. Taxonomy (NCBI): domain Eukaryota; kingdom Metazoa; phylum Mollusca; class Gastropoda; family Patellidae; genus Patella; species Patella vulgata. Next base: position 13,943,841 of record NC_065883.2, read on the forward strand.
ATGGGCCACATCCAGCCAGATGCTGCCAGATGTGGACCATACTTGGGCCAAAGCTGAGTGGTTGTCTGGGGAGATCGTGAAGAATTGGAGTGGTGTGCTCATTCTTAAAATTGCGCGTTATCAGTCGCAGCAGAGTTTTGAATAGATTGGAGACGTTTAGTTAGAGATCTAGGATAGAGATCATGCAGAAGATTTTTACAATAATGAGAGAGAGAGAGAGAGAGAGAGGAATGGGGTTTAACGTCCACTCGACACAAACAAGGTCATTTCGGGACTAACATATGGTTGTTAATTTTATTTCAATAATTCGCTTGCGCGTAGGGGTCTTTAGCAGTGGGAGGAAACCGGAGGACCCGGAGAAAACCCACGAGATTGGACAGGCGATCCTACTCCTTGTCACGTACAACTGGGGATTCGAAACCATGCCAGTTGACTCAATGACAGGCTTTATGATACAGCACGCACATGCTAACCATTCGGCCAGCCACCCCCCCTCCCTTACAATAATGAAGACGTGGGGTGATGAAAGCGTGAACAAGAGCGAGGTGTGGTCTAAAATGTTGCGAATACTGCATTCATGCACGAATATCATCAACACGTTTCATTTTTCAATTGCAACCTTAGAAACGACCGCATTCTTACATGTAAAATACAACTGAGTATCATCAGCGTATAACATAAAATACAAAAATAGTACAGTAAAGAGTGAACAATACACTGTGGTGCACGGAACTGAAAAGGGGCGGATACTGATTTGTGACTTTTTACTACAACACTCTGGGTTCTATTATGCTAGTAAGATTCAATCCACTGTAAAGCCAAGCCTTTGATACCGAACCTTTTCTGAAGTCTCTCCAATGGAATACTATTATCATTTGTGTCAAAAAAATAACTACATAGACCTGGCCTACCCTCCAAAACACCCTTGGGTTTGTGTCATGGGGTATTAAAAAGTGGGACCTGGCATACGACATGGCTAGATGTTGTGACGACCAATTGTATGAAATACTGTCTGTGGGTCAGAAATATAAAATACGGAGAAATTGGGTTGCCCGTCTGTCTGTCACACATTGGGGTAGAATGTGACTGAGTTCGAAAAGGGAGCATATTATTCCGAGTACATGTTGGATACACAGGCATGTACATAACCAGGGTCATCAGTCTTGACAGCTTCTCCCTAAACAAAAAATAATGATCATAGAGAACTTCTGAATATCTCTCTTTTAAAACAAATATATAAAACCTGATTTGCTTAACACCACTGTTTTATTTATAAATATTTAACAAAATATACTGTATAAAATAAACATAACTATTTAAAATCAATATTAGCATAAAATCGATTATTATAATTTACAATAATTTGTGACTCTGAATTTATAATCCCATAACCTCATAATCCCTATCCAGCATTGAAGATGCATTATTATGCAAGAGCTAATTCTGCCTATTGCAGGTCTTTAAAGGACAATATTGGTGTCACTCATTTGAATTTATAATCCCATAACCTCAGAATCCCAATCCAGCATTGAAGGTGCATTATTATGCAAGATCTAATTCTGCCTATTGCAGATCTTTAAAGGACAATATTGGTGTCACTCATTGTCACATATGTGATAGAACTGGTTAAACACATTCCAAATATATTTTTAAACATATAGAAGGATAACTTGTGTTTTCCTTTTGTAGAAACCTTCACTACGCATCTATCGCAGCATTAATGATCTCTGTGTTAAAATTATATTTAGAACGTGTTAAACCAGTTCTATCAATGTGATAATGACTGACAACAATATCGTCCTTTATTTTGGCTTCAGATCCTATAAAAACTATTATTTAGATATTATTCACACGACAAACCTATAATGAATTTGCTGTACCATCAGATGACCAAGATTTAAAGGAGCTAAATCGCTAATTTTCGGGACTTAGAAATTGACACAAATGGGTGCAATGCATATAATAATGTAATATGAATGTATATAAACTGATTTACATTCAATCGCTTCCGTTTTTACTCTAATTTTAAATTGTTTCTGTTCGGCGAAATACGCCAGAAGTCTCAATCGAATGGTCATCTCTAGCGTCTGGTTATTACAGTCTACACTGATAGTATTTATTGCGCATGCTCTCGAGATAAGAATATGACATCACCGTTTGACACGACTTGCGGAATATGTCTAGTCTCGTTCTTAGAGTCCCTTGTTACAAACGGCGCTGAAACGCATGATGGTACACGATTTGTGTACCAATGGCAAAATGTTTATTTTGTCTTAAATATTAGATATAAGAAGCCCATCTTTACCTGGTAAGATAACAACATAAATGTTGATTTAAATTGACAAAAAAATCGTGTTTTCAATGTCAAAGAATTAGGATGATACTGAGTTAGAGACTTAGCTACTTTAAACATTTAACGATAAGATGAATCATTGTCAAGTACTATTGATACCTTTCTACAAACAGCCATAACTTCGCTCAGAATAAAGTAATTTGAATGAAATTCCCAATATTCATTTTTCATTATAAACTATTTTTGAACTATCATAGCAAGAAAGGTCCACTCTTTATCTAAATATTAGATAATGCATCTTTAACCTTAGTGATATTTATGAGTGATATTTATTCTTGTTTTCATATTGTACATACTAGAACAGTGTTACAGAAGTGTAAACATTGCAAAAATATTGTTTAAAGATAAATTAGTTAAGAGTTTTATAAAGAGTTGGACATTCTTGGTATACATGTAATTAAAAAATAACTTTGTTCTGAACGGAATTGTCACGGTGTGAAGTTTGGACTAGAAATAGGCATCAATTATGTCTGCCCGTCTATGAGAATTGGCGATCGTTTAAGTGACAGACGATAACTCCACCCACATATTCTCGATTATCAAGTAACATGATCGATGGCTATGGTAGCCTCGCTTGGCAGGCCTTTCATCATCAGTTTTCGGTAGTGACATCAGCGACTAACGGTAAATGTTAGCTTGGTCCACCATGTATTGATTTAATTTTAAATGGACGACTGTTTAAATCCAAACTGTATCCATGCCATCCGTGGGTCTACAGAGTTGATTTTGAGCTTGTCGTGTAAATAAAGGTCTAATTAATAATTTCTATAACATCTGAAGCCTAAATAAAGACTTGCAATAGGCAGATTTAGCTCTTGTATAAGGTTTGTTTAAACCAACTTCAGGTTTATGATGGATAACTTTGATATGAACAAGGAAGCCCATGAAGTATCCCAACCACAATCAATATTTATTAAAAATTTACTAAATATTCAATCAAATATTATTAAACAAGCATTAGCACTCAATCAAAAAATAAATAAATATAGTGATGTTCATAAACACATTAAGATCAAATCATGTGGTACAGGAGGTACACTGAGATATGTAAATGAAATGAGGTTTAAGCCCGGGTAGTGGCGCTACAATCTACACTATTCTCAATTCTGTTTTTCTTTCAATCCAAACAACTATACATTATCCCTTATCAGGATCTCTGGCCTGCATTCTTGACAAGTGATGAACCTTCTAGGCCAAGACTGGGATTGAACACAGGACCTTCGGGTTAGCGAACGAAGTTCAGCCAATGTCTTACTCACTGAGCCACCACAGCTCCCATCGAGATATGTAGACCTACGAGTACATATACTAGTAAATAATAATATGAAAGGGCTGTACTTCAGCAATAATTTAGGAAGACTACACACAGTCTCATTTGAACATGCCCAGTTTAACTGCTGTAATAAAGGCACTATAAGATGATAACTATGCATCTTTTTTTATCTCTAAAGTGATGCTGACTATTTCAAGCTTTTTTTCGACTAAATAATGGGAAAATTATATAATAAAATAAATTGATTCTTTTATGTCGACAGCCTACTTTGATTAATTAAACCAAATCAATTGCTTGCCCTACTCACCATCCAATAACCCAACAGTTATCTCCCTTTTTTAAATTAGAAATTTTTTAAATGTAAAAATAAGTAAAATAAAAAAACCTCAACAAATAACAAGAGTTATCCCAATCCATGAAAAAAAAAAAGTATGGGGTTCTTCAAACTAAACTATATACACACGTTTTTCTCAAACACAAGTCAATTATACACGCATACTTCAAATATGATATGACAAAATGCTATGAAGACTGATCCTAACCTGGTGATTTTCCGGTGGCCAGGTTCCCCTGTATCAGTGCTGCAGGACAGAGGGCCTGGCAAGGGACAACGTATACTGGTTCGGATGGGACTAAAACCCAAGGTCCAGTGCACACATTGGCATGTACGTAAATGAAGACCTCTTGGCAGTTAGAATTTGATATGTTTCAGTAGTCAATTGATCCACATAGGATTTTACTTTCTTATAGCTATGATCACAGGAAAACATGATGACAGTCAAAAGCTTTTGCAATAAGAAAATGGATTGCATAAGAATATTCCTTATTAAACCATTTTTTTCAATGACCGTTGTCTATTTGACCATACTCGCAACAATCTTTTTACACGATTTATGCTCATGCATACATCATTAAAGATACATTATGGGAGATTAGATAAAGGCTGGCAGTTCTCACTATTAACTGATTTACATAACAAACACAAAAAAGTCTGTTCCCCCATACTGAACCTCCCAATTCTCCCATTGTCATCTCCTTATTTTAGATGATGGCAATGATACCTCCCTATATTATGAGTTTTTGAAGCATGAACATTTAAGTAATGAATAAACCGTGGTTTGACCAGACAAATTCATATACTGGTGGTTACTCAGCTCGTAAGGCAACTCAATAGATTTATCACAGGAAAATTTGTTGTTATAGGCCACTTGCTGGTTGGTTCATTAATGTGATATACGTTTTATAAATGTTTGCGTCCATTTTGACATTCTTTTACAAAAACGGTTCGTTTTTCTCCAAGATGACTTCCAATACATATCACATAATAAACAGAGAAAAGTTATCATATATAGTTTTCCTCCGACACTTGTTACTGCTACCGAGTAACCTAACTCCCCATTGGGTGATTTATCATCTATATATAACTTTACACCAATCGGAATTAATATACCTGAAATTATACAAAAACATGTACATTTTAAAACAATAAATGACGTCTGACTTACATGTATCTGCACCAACTAGGTTCAAGAAGAAGGGCATTTGCCATGAAGTGTGCTATGTATGAGGCAAATTTAACTTGAACTGCAGCAGAAATGTCTACCAGTACTTTTATTTCGAATTCCAACGTGTACCGTAAACAAGGCCTTGCTTTTTCGTACCATCCTAACGACTAGACACTGTTCGAGCCACACTGGTAAACCCTGAGGTATTTTCTCGATCAACAATGGTCCCAGTTCTGATTAGTGATCCAAGCAACAGAAGTGCGAATAAATTGCATATAGCCATAATATAGAGTTCAAAACCTACAGACTTCAACCCTTGTCTTCTTAATATATTCAAATCAATGCAATTATTAAAGATGCATTCTGTATTGTAAACAATATCTTCCTACTGTAGGTCAGTTTGGCTTCAAATATTATATAAAGTAAGAGAGAGAAAGAGAGAGAAATGGGGTTTAACCGCTACTCGATACAAACTAGGTCATTTTGGCACTAACATATGGTTTAATTTTATTTCAATAATTCGCTTGCGGGTAGGGGTCTTTAGCAGTGGGAGGAAACTGGAGGACCCGGAGAAAACCCATGAGGTATTATATAAAGTATTATTTAGACATTTAATCATATGGCAGGCCTATATTCAACTCTGTAAACCATCAGATCGCAGTGATTTACATGAATTAGAATGCCTGAGAGATTTAAAAATTCAATGATAAATTGGATAATACACAATCTACCCTACATCTTGACACCTCGCTCAGAATTAATTTTTCATCATCTATTTTTGAATTAATATAGCAAGAATTATCAGACCTTTATCTAAATCTTACATAATGCATCTTTAAAATAAAATGTCCATTTCAAGAATCTATGAATGGATGTACTGAATATGTTTACAGTAACTGATGTTTTAGGGGTTTCATTTATTTTACACCTTGTACAATCCCACTTGGCAAAATGACTATAAATTAAAGCGTAGGAGTGTTTAGCAGTGGGAGGACCCGGAGAAAACCCATGCAGTTGGACCAGCAACCCTACTCCTCGTCACATACAAGCAAGGAATCGAAACCACACCACTTGACTCAACGTCAAACCTTCTGATCGAGCGTGCATGCGATAACCATTCGGTCACCCAAAACTCCCTATGTCCACCTGTGTGTTATATTATTCCCCTTTTGTAGTCCAAAAACAACTGAGTTAATTGGAATTGTTTAACAATTGATTTAAAGGGGCATTTTAGAAGATTAGATAAAGAGCTTGCAGTTCTCACTATAATAGTTAAAAACTAGATAATCTAAAGGGAATATGCTGAAAATTTCAGTCAAATAGCTCCACTCTGAACCAAGATATTAGACTTTATTACTAAAAGCGGTACGATAAAAAACATACCAGTAGTCTTGATTATGCATTTTTGGATTAAATCATCAATGAGCATTGAGCAAATCAGATTCAAATCCAGTGAAACTCTGACACATAAGGTGGCATCGAGAGTTGATTATGGTCTTTTCATGTTAAAAAATGTCTTATTAATAGTTTATATAACATTTCAGGACCAAAACATAACGTATGTTTAATTTGAATTGTTTAACTGAACTAGCAGAATTCTCAGATATCTTCTGATCTCCTTTATTGAAAGTCTGCAATTTAAAGCTGGTACCAACCTATGGAATAGTCCCCCTTTGAATTTATGCTATTTTTAAAGGGGAGGGGGAGAAAATTTACTTACTTGCTACTAAAGCATGAAAGGCTGCTATCGCTTCTACTATTGTTGATTGTTGTAGACATGTGTAAAGAAATAATAGAACGGTAGAACCTGTTCCAAACATTATACCAAGACATTCTAATATCCTTGTCGCTTTAAATTCAGCTTCTGAAAATAGAAAATTGCAAATTAAATATCTACATTGGGCTACCTGGCTTTCCTGTTTAGCTTTCCATAGAAATTAAAATTATGATATCATCATGTTGCCGTAGAAACACTGTTTTCACATTTTTCCTTGTTGTTACATGCATACATATTATTAGATATTAATGCATTGTACGTGACAAGGAGTAGGGTCGGCTGTCAAACCTCATGGTTTTTCTCCAGGTACTGCAGATTCCTCCCACTAAAGACCCCAACGTGCAAGTGAAATATTGAAAAAGAATTAACCATATGTTAGTCCCGAAATGACTTAGTTTGTGTTGAGTGGACGTTAAATCCTGTTTCTCTCTCTCACTTATTGTGATAGCACAAATATATGTTCTTAAAAGATTATGGGGAATCAGCCTATTTACTGATTTTATCTTTTCGTTAATCTATGACTTCTTAATAATAGTGGAACACAAAATCAATAATATCTCAAATATTCAGGACAGATTGTCATCCCACAAAAAAAATCAACATATAAAATCCACACTGTTCAGCAGTGAAGATTCGCTAGGCCTCTACAATCACTGATACAGATGACAATGATTATGATTGACAGCTGCCTGTGGGAGGCAGTCATACAGTGTTATTGATAAAACTATTCAATTTGAAAATGTTCTTATTGACCCAAATCAAAGAGGGCTAGTCATTGTAATACAAATATTGATCTTTCTATTTCACAACACAGTACTACATTTAATCAAGCTGACTTATTTTGCTATGACTGGGCTACATGCTGAGTGTGTTTTCACACTGTTCGAGACTTAGAGTAACTTATTATATCCAATAGAGATCGAATGCAAAATGTGTTGTAAAATATGTAATTTATTTCTGTTTGGTTTACATAAACAATTTAAAAGATGCTTTTTGTTCAGTGTTGTTTCTTAGATTGAATATTGGTCCACTCTTGGTCCAGTCTCCCACTCCCTTGAATAATAACCTATAGTGTAACACATAAAATTTCTAACTGATCCCTCTGTAAGAGGGAGCTATGGTGGCTCAATGAGTAAGAAGCTCCTGGGTTTGCTCCTGGTGTTGGTCGAGAAAGTTCCTTAAAATTTTCTGTCATGATTTTCCATGCAGGGCTGGCAAGAACAGCGTCTAGTCTTTGATGGGATGAAATCCATTGGCATGTGTACAGTCTGAATTTGAAATAAGAGAAGATTATAGCGCCAAATTTTGCCCTCATAGCACATTGTATGGCACATTCCCCATCTTCATTAGCCAAGTCGGTACAAAAAAGTAGGTTAAATCCCATTTCATTTCTATTAGTATTGTGTAAGTACAGAAGAACAGCAGAGTAGATTTGAGAAACTGTGCAGCGTTTGTGGATGTGGGGGTTGAGCACTGAAATTTCTTAGTATGGCGAGTAATGTTTATAAAATTAATGTATTAATCTATAGGCCTACATTAATTAAAAAAAACATACACTGCTACTTGATCGTAAAGTAGAAGAAAACTGGTGACTTTTCTGAATGTGATTATCTAGTGGCGTTGCTAGGATTAGAGTCGGATTGGGATTCTGTCATTCTACTTTTTACACCCCTTTGCTGAATTATATCAACTTACTCATTGATTTGTTTGGATAGTAGCCACAAATATCATCAAAACAATATGTCCATATTCCTCCTTTAAAGCGAATTTCGTCGTTTATAAACCATGCATTCGTCACACAACCCAATGTGTGGACGATGGAGGAAATCAAGGAAATCCAAAATCCAATTTGTGTTAATAATCGAGGTTTGATGGGCCACAGCTCCAACCTCATATCGACGTTACATCTCAATGGCATGGAGATGTTGTGATTTTGCCCTGTATAATACAGGTGTCCGTCAGGATAACCGGGACTACTTCCACCTATCCACGGAGTCCCGTGCAACCAGCGGGATTTAACCTATATATTGCTGTTTTGCCGTAGGGGGGGTTGGGATGGCCTAGTGGTCTAGAGTGGCTTGCGGTTGTGGTTTAGATCCCTGGTGTGGGCGTATGTGGCTTGGAGATAGGGGGCGCATTCTCAACCTCGTGGGTTTACTCCGGGTACTCCGGTTTCCTCCCACAGGAAAGACCCCTGCGCGTGCGCTAAGATAATGAAAATAAAAAAAGACAACTTGTCTGCGATAACACCTTCGGTGGAAGCGGACGTTAAACACTAACAACAACAACAACAGCAGCGGCTCAGATTATGTTTAGACTTCAAATAGGTAACTTGTTATGTTTAGAACGCCAAGTGGGACTTGGTACTGTATATTTAACAAGGGGAGAAGGATATAATATTATATTGCTTTTCATCTGAAAACATCTACTAATACTAATAGAATAGATTACTAAATAGTTTGAAACTTTATTGACTGCGAGTTGCACGTGCAGCTCTTATGCATGCCTGCACATGTTTATTGAAGCGACACTTTGTTTACTATTATCTCGCTATGTTTCCTCTTAATTGTAAGGATATAGTGATGAAATGAGATCATCATGGCTAGATGGGCGACATATTCCACCGTCGTCCACGGGTGGCAATTCCATATCCCGTCAGTTTTATACGGGTAATAGTCCATTCAACCGATCTCAACGGTGTTATAATATTCCAGAGTCATTGTTATTTGATGGCTATTCCAACTGGCCTAGTTTTGCCAATAAATTTATCAGGTTTGCCATAGCACAGTATGGTCCGACCAGGAATGTATATAGAGAACAGTTGTTCTTTTGTTTAAAGGGATATGCGGTCGATGTTCATAGAATAGTCCTTTCACGGAATGGTAATTTGACATGCTTTGAACTTATGACAAAACTTGAGAAATGTTTTAGTCGTGCGGAAATGTCTCGGGCCGCAAAACCATTTCACAATCGATCATCACTGGTCCAAAGAATTAGTTGTAGGCCTAATGATAATGTACTGGCAGCAACCGAAATCCGAGCCGAAACTCCCGAATCACAAAAAATGACTTCGTCCACAATAGAGCAGTGCTGGGACAGGATGGATCGTACGTGTACTGACATCATCAATAAAATTGACAAATTAACTGATCAGTGCCGTCAGTTAACCGACATTTGTAATTCCCCAGAAAGAACTAATCGGTCACGTGCAATTATGCCCAGTGCAGAATCTCCAGTCTCCAAGCTTATTTCGGAGAATTTAAAGTGCGACCCACAAGTTGTCCATGAATGGGCTGCAATAGACGAATTAAAACTTGAACTCGATCAAGCAGGCAAGCCTTGTGTCCCAAGTTTGTTCAGTGATTCAGCTGTCGGGATGTCCGGGGATGAAACTTCGACTACGAACGGGTCGGATAGACGCGGGACGATCGCCAGTTTTGAAACCGCCAAGGCATCGAACGGTTTCACTAACACCGATTTATACGGTGATGTAACAAATATCACCACCTGCAGGGGTGATCAAAAGTTCCAGGATACCGAAGCAACCGGTGTCATTCCAAGAATCGACTCAATCGATTCCGCGAAAATTGACGTAACTTGCGGATTTCCATCGGCGCCTATCCACAGTGATCGTTCAGATTCTATAAGTCAGTTTAATTTTAAAGCTCAAAGTCAACAAGTATCGACTGTGTTAATAAATACCGGAAGAAAGATGACAAAACTTTCTGAGCATCGCAGTCGAGCGTTAAAGGAGAAACTGTCAAAAATTAAAGAGGTTCCCGAGTTTCATGCGTTTGAAAATGCAGTTGAACTGGTTGCGCTCGATATCAAATAGTCAAACGGGACTTCTATTTCGCGGTCTATCAACTTTAGTTGTAACGCAGTTTACCGCTGGGGAATATTCAATTTCCGATAGTTTCTTTGAGCAACAAAAAGAAAAGCCTCTTAGACTTAAGTGTATGGAGTTTAAAAGATCTACCATAGATAAATGGTTCGAAGTTCCTGTGTTTGATTTGACTGGACCAGTAAATTTGGATAGCCGGTTATTTCGAGAAGAGATGAATTTGTTCATAGTAGGACTAATTAAGCTGTGTGTCAGTTTCATCAAAGATGAATTGTTATTGACCCTTCACGGTGTTCCTGTAAATACGGTGAACACAGATTTATTTATTGATAATTCGCGCATTATCGACGATGCGTGTTACGAATCAGAAGTCACAAATAGAAATTTAGCTGTCCTGAAGCAGATATTAGCCTCACCGTTAACTATCTCACGGTGTAATATTGCCAATCATTTAACTGAGTTTACGTCGTCTGGATCTTTAAATATTTCCGACCAATTGTTTGAACGGTCTGCCCGATCACATGCCGTGATTGAGATTTCTCTCATCGAGGTAAACAAGTTTGCATTAAAAGCATATCAGCTCTTCTGTAAAATGGTTGAACCTATTTATCTCGATCCGTTACGGTCGAATAAAAAGAAAATTATACTATTCAAAAAAAGTAGGGGATATTTGATTTTGGGGGCATAATACTAAAATATGCAAATGACTACGAAAAAAGTCACTATAGAACCTAACAGAAGAAACATTTCCAGTTACATGTGACGCCCAAACGCACCAATAGCTACCGCATGGAATGCAGGTGATGCTTGGGATCATCATGGGGGTCCAACCCAAGATTTGCACGACTCTGACTTTGAATGTTACAGCCATTGTGGCATTGAATTCCAGGGTGGAAACATCAGTTTAATTGTTTTAGTGACCAGAAAACAAATTTTGATATGCGTCGGCTTACCCAAAATGAAAGGTTACGTGCCCTTGGCATGCTACAGATCGGCACAACACAGGCGGTTGTGGCGCGGACGATGAATGTTTCTCAGTCTGTCATAAGCAGGCTATGGTCCAGATACCGTGATACACAATCTGTACAGGACAGACCACGCTCAGGTCGACCAAGGGCGACAACTCAAGCCCAGGATCGATTTATCCGTACCTTGGCCTTGAGAAATCGTGTCATCACAGCAAATCAGATCAGCGCTCGTCTTCAAACAGACACTGGTGTGAGAGTGAGTGGCCAGACGATTCGGAATCGACTGCATAGGGGTCACCTTCGCGCCCGACGTCCTCGCGTGATCCCTTGTTTGAGAGATCATCACATTCAGGCAAGACGTCGTTGGTGTAGGGATCGTCAACACTGGGATAATCGACGCTGGAGCAATGTGATGTTTTCAGATGAGTCAAGGTTCACTGTTGATTTTTTGGACAGACGTAGGAGGGTGTGGCGTCGTCGAAACGAGCGCTTCCAAGACGTTAACGTCATCAGACATGATCGATTTGGGGGTGGTTCTGTTATGGTGTGGGGAGGCATCATGCTGGAAGAACGGCTTTACATGTTGTTGCAGGGCGTGTTACAGGCCAGTACTACCGGGACAACATCTTGGCAGTCCATGTTGTGCCGTTCGCACGACGTCATGGCCGCCGTTTCATCTTCCAGGATGACAACGCAAGATGTCACAGGGCCAGGATCGTTACAGGTTACCTCCAACAACAGAACATCACCACATTACCTTGGCCAGCACTGAGTCCCGACCTCTCCCCCATCGAGCATGTCTGGGACATGCTTGGACAGAGGTTACGCCAACGTCAACAACGTCCTGCCAATGTCCAAGAACTTGCTGCTGCGTTGCAACAGGAATGGGACAATCTGGACCAAAATGACCTTAGACGTCTCATTAGGAGTATGCCACGTCGGATCAATGCTTGTTTGGCAAACAGAGGAGGATTTACCCGTTACTGACTTGGTTGTGATGCTGTGGTAACTTTGCTGTTTGACCCCGGGTATCATTTTACCCTTATAATGGTCAGTCTGTGCCTTACTTAGTCTAACGATCATTTGGAATAAATCGATGAATGTGAACTTTTGTCATTTGTTTCTTCGTCAGTTTCATTAGGTGACTTTAATAACACTTAAAAATCAAATATCCCCTACTTTTTTTGAATAGTATATTTGTTGCATCAAAATAAGACTTGATAATATATTTTTATATTATTAGTATTACAGTTTTTAAGTTAACAGTCAGTACAAATTCCATTAATTCATTCATTCTTGATGTTTCATTTCTCCATCTTGCGCGCTGACAGGTCACGTATAACCCAGTTGAATTGATTTGAAATCATGTTGATTTAAAAAAAAAAAAAAAGCTTCACTAATACTTCATAAGATTAGTTGTGAACTCAATAATTAGAATTAAAACAGGTTTACGTCTTCACTGTGAGCTGCTGTTAATAAAGTAAGGATTCGTTGGTAGGCTTAAAGTAGCTAAGTCTCTAACTCAATATAAACCAAAGTCTTACACGTTGAAAACACGAATTATTTGTTAATTCACATCAACATTGATGTTGTTATCTTACCGGGAAAAGGTCGGCTTCTCATATCCAATATTTAAGACAAAATAAACATTTGACCATATTCCACAACTCATGTCATACGGCAACGCCATAACTTATCTGGAGAGCATGCGCAATAGACTGGAAAATAAACCAGACGCTAGAAATTTCTATACGGTTGAGACTCATGCCGTATTTAGCTGGACCTAACTGATTTAAAATTAGAGTCAAAATGGAAACAATTGAATGTAAATTTCTAGGTCCCAGATATTAGCTCCTTTATGATGGGTGTATTGGAAATGGAATTTTATTTAACACCCTACTGATCTGCTCCGACTGGACTAATGAAGATAGGCATACGCACAGCTATATTTTTCGTTCCATTCGAACGATTATATGTTACCCCTAGCCCTGTCCTCTGCCTTGCCCATCTGACAAGGGGAAAGCACGCCATAAGATCCCGATAAACTTTCTTGGCCAACACCGGGGTCGAACACGTGACATGCAAGTTAGCGAGCCAATGTCTTACTCATCGGGTAAACTGTATGGCATATACTCAGTAGGGACAGAACAGTAGGACGTTAAACCCAAGTTGACGTTTGAATTGTGTTCCTTCAAAGTGATGTATAAATAAAGATGACGTTTAAACTCTCTATAACTTCTGTTAGGGCACGATCTTATTAAACATCTAGTTTATTATTTAATATGTTCTTTACAAGCTACACGTGATTCGTGTATAACACTAGTGGTCAGTGCATTGACCTTACAATGACTTCCAAAGAAATATGCAGTGTATCACTCCTGTCCATCTTCTCTAATTGTTAGACGCTATATAAGCAGGCGTTTACTGACAGCAAGAAGACTTGGAATAGAGCTCCTCCCGATTTATGTCCATTTCATGTTCTCAATAAAGGTCTTATTAATTATGCTGATATTCTGTTATCTGTAAGATAGTGTTACACATATCCCGCCATATGTATACTGTTAAACTATTTCTAAAGATTTGATTGCCAAAGTAATGAAATGGGGTTTAACGTATACTACTGTTCTGGTGTATCCATAACATAACTTTTAATTTGACTGGGATCACAGCTCATTTCACATAACTGTTTAAGCGAATTAATCTAATTTTGCAATCCCGAGTCAGTAAATAGTTGATGGAAGATTTTACAGGTAAAAGAGTTTGGATTTTTAATGGAATTTTGTAGGTCATAAACACATAAGTTAAATAATATCAGACACACTACACAAGCTTGCTTAACTCCCACGTTCGAATTGATAGCCAGCGACTGCCCTCACGAGTTTTTTACACGGTAGTGTTTGTTCTGGTACATGGAAGTTATCAGTTTATATACAATTGCCTTTTATATGATGTTTTTATACTTTGGAAAACATTTCCTTTTGCCAAATTGGTGCGAAAAGCTTTTAAAAAATATACAAGCAAAGAAAGAAATTAATTTTCTAACATTTATAGTTATGTATAAATGTTCTTAAGCATGCATTATGCAAGAAGAGCTAAATCTGCCTATTGCAGGTCTTTCTTTTGGCCTGAGATGTTATCTAAATTATTAACAAGCCACCAGTGATGTCCCCCGCCAATATGTCAAAATAAATAGATATTAATTAATCGCACATTAATTTTTTTTCAAAAGTATCGAGCAATCAAACTATGCACTAAGTTCCATCACTCTCTATCAGATAGTATCAAGGTTATCTTGTCCCAAAGCATCGGCCAATGAAATTATTAGCTCTGCTTAGCTTGAGCTCAAAATGTTAATCATTGAACTCAGTCAAGACATTCACCCAATGCACATCTACATCAAGTTTAACCATTCTACCTCGAATTAAAAGCAGAGTTGTTATGTTCCAAATTTGATCAATCAAATTGTTTATCGCTCCTTAGCCTAAGCACCATCGAACTTAGTCAAGGTAATGATATAACGAATCTGTATTCCGAGTTTTATAATTCTCACTTCATTATAAACAAAGGTAGTGTGCCCCAAAGCATCAACCGATCAGATTGCTTATCTTTGCGTACGGTAAGCAGACAATGTTCGTCATCGAACTCCGTCAAGGCATTCGCCTAATGAACGCCTACACCAAGTTTGGACATTTTATCTCATTCAGAAGGAGAGTTATTGTGTTCCAAAGTCTTGACCAATCAAATTGCTTATCCCTCTGCTTACCCTGAGCAGAAAATTGTCATTATCGAACTTAGTCAAGGAATTGATGTAATGGAGCTATATACCACGTTTCATCAGTCTCACTTAATTAGAACTAAAGTTATCGTGTCCCAAAACATCAATCAATCAAATTGCTTATCTCTGCTTACCCTAAGCAGAAAATGCTCATCTTCGAACTCCATCAAGGCACTGACCTAATAAACACCTACACCAAGTTTGAACATTCTAGCTCAATTAGAAAGAGAGTTGTTTTGTCCCAAATAGTGTGACGGACAGACAGAAGGGCAGACAGACGGACGAACCCATTTTAATAGTCCCCTGCTTTCTTCGGAAGGCGGGGACAATTAAACATTAATTAGTGTATTAAGACCGTAATCAATTCTCGATGCCATCGTTAGCCTCCGATGTTTAGTGGTTTAAATACCCTTTATAATGGATAATTTGACGTAAAAATGGAAAACCGAGAGGTTTTATTTTTAATTATCGAACAAACAGAAGTTAAAACGTTCGAGGCTGGCCTAAAATTGAATTAATTATATCTCGGGTCGAAATGAAGCAATTTGACCTAAATTTTCAGCATATTCTGTTTTCATTATCTATTATAAAGAGAACTGTCAGCTCTTCATTAAATCTTCCATAATTCCCCTTTAATATAAAGGTATTATCTATTATTTGTGTACCAAGACAATTAGTTTATTAGATTGAAGATAAGATGCGTTCATTAATAATTAAAACTGTTGTTCACATTTGTTTTGTCGCGCTTTTTATGCACAGGCACAATTTATGAATCAACTAGCAGGATACTCGGCTTCGCTCGGGGGTCATAACTCAGAAACCGGAAGTGGTAGACTAACGCCACCTGGCCTATGTTACTCCCCGGTCCGAGCTACCGCTATACCCCAAATTTCAGACTCGGGGCAGACCTAGTGTAGCCGCCAACCCCGAACAGACAGGCTTCGCTCGGGGGTCATAACTCCGAAATCTGAAGTGGTAGACTAACGCCACCTGGCCTATGTTACTCCCCGGTCCGAGCTACCTCTATATCCCAAATTTTAGACTCGGGGCAGACATAGTTTAGCCGCCAACCCCGAACAGACAGACAGACAAACGACAGTCACAAATATATATATATAGATAGATTAAGGATTCGGGAAATACACTAGAGCTAAGAATTGGATTGATAAGTTTCATATCATGATCAATCATATTCGCGTGAAGTTAAATGTATTTCATAAGAAAGATAAATCTCTTATTCCCGGGCCCTTATTCACGAAAACTTAAACTAAGATACAATCGAAATTTTAAGAAATACTGCAATTCGATTGACTGACCAGTAAAATCAATTTGCATATATCCAATTTGCATATTGGTCAGCCAATCGAATTGCAGTATTTCTTAAAATTTCGATTGTATCTTAGTTTAAGTTTTCGTGAATAAGGGCCCAGAACGCTGAATAGAATTGATATATAATCCTCATTATTTAACGGGACCAGTGGTGTGCTGAGTCTATTTGTGCCTCTGACGCTTTCAGTCCTACACCTTCCAGTTGAACACCTGTGTAGTTCTTCTCGTGACCACTTAACATCATTAATTTGTTTTAAGATAACAGATTGCTCAAATTTACACATCCTTGTGGGTTGCGCCATAGGTCGTTACCCACCCATATACTATCTACCGTACGCCACTAAGAAATGGGGTTTAACGTCCTACTGTTCTGCTCCGAACTGGGCTAATGAAGACGGACATACTTCATACAGTGTGCTGTGATGGAAAATTTGCCCGGACAGCGGCACTACGGCCTACTTATATATCGAACTCCAACTGTCAAGGGATCTTTTACGTACACGCCAATGTGTACACGGGACCTCGGTTTTCCGTCCTATCCGAACGACAAGACAGCTGTCCTTGTCAGGCCTCGGGAATACGTATAGGATATAGTAAAGTTGTTTAACAGAGATTGAAATTGAAAATTCATTACTATA
The DNA here is from genome assembly GCF_932274485.2 of Patella vulgata. Classification (NCBI taxonomy): domain Eukaryota; kingdom Metazoa; phylum Mollusca; class Gastropoda; family Patellidae; genus Patella; species Patella vulgata. Next base: position 13,961,303 of record NC_065883.2, read on the forward strand.
TGTTTTTGTGAATCAGTGAAGGTATAACGATGGCGAATAAACACTATAAAAGACAGCTCTATGCTTTCGTAACTCCATTGTACGCTTCATATACACACACACACACACAAACACTGACGTGTCGAAGTTCACGTAACAAATTCCAGGGTTGTGACAACTGTGTCCGGGTTCTGACCTCATTTCTTTATGTCCTGTTTCATATTTACTAACTGCTAAATTAATTTTACGCATACCCTTTTCTTGGAAACTCTAAAATAAAGTACAGGACATCTTTTAGGGCATGAAGATAAACGAAAGTGTCAAAAAATGACGTCATTAACTAGTCACCGAGTAGCCATCAAACATAAAGTTTATGTTCACCGTGGCATTAATTAGACCAAAACATTAATCATTTGTCGCTCTCCTTTTAAACACAGATAAAAATAACAAACCATTTTACAATATCTCGGTACATACACAGTTAAAATTAATAAACCAGTTTACAATAGATGCCACTTTATGTAGTGTAACTTCTAACCGCGATTGGTGTGTACTGATACACTAGGATGACCCGTGCACTTTACAGAAAGTTGGTCTCGACACGGCTAAATGTGCACGCTTCAGTTGCGTGTCTCGAACTGATTTCTGACTACCCCGCACTCGCTTTGAGTCGATAAATAGCCATGCACGTGCAATTCTCTACAAATATATCAACTATTACAGCCGTAAAAAAACTATTGTTGACGATTTTGAATAGCAGTAAAATTTAGCTTCTTGGTTATTACAGCAGCTTTAGTAATTAAGTTTGTTTTATTTTTTAAATTGCTTTATCATTAACTGTACCGTTAAGAGCGGCATCTTTTGGTTAAGTACAAATACTATCTCTGAATCACTTTCTTTAGCAGGAACATGATACTAGCAGTAATTTCATTTTACTTTTACAAGTTTCTTAAAACAATTGTTGAGTTGTCTAAAGTGCTTATTTCTAAATTCAATTTCTTGTTCTAGCTTTCTGTTATGTTTCGTAAAAAAGTAGTCTTGATTATTCCCGACCTGTCAATCAGACGTAGAATGGTCGATAGACTGGTTAAGCGAGACTAATTTCAAAACAAGGGCACGTAACCTATCTTTTACTCAAAAGTGTCTGGATGTTATGGACGCAACTTGGAACCAGTTTTCAGTCTATTATTTATAGATGATTAATGGTCATAGCTTATTAAGTACAACATGATCGTTTATTTAGTGACTATAATTGTGTGAAACTGATTTGAGGCTTGGCATATATATAAATATTGTGGCGTAATTGTCGAGATATTTGGAGATATTTATTTATGGTGGGTCACCCTGTCACTATATTCAGATGTGTGTTATACCGACAATTGTGTAATGTAAATGCAGGTTTACACATAATGCATTCATATTTTTTTTGTTTTAATTTACATCTCCGAATGCAAATATCAATGAAACCAGTAGGAGTGTAATCTTACAGTTTAAGTAACATTATAGTATTAAACATTACACTCAAGTGTTATTAAAGTTAATAACTTAAGCTTCGTTAGTTTCATAGTAGATCCTACTCTATTGGTATTCAAGTTGACATGCACCTTAAATAATTCTTGACAGTTGTAATTCGATGTTGGGTGAATATTAATGCCATTTTGGGAGCAGAATTCCCTCCATAGCGCACTTACATTTATCTTCAGTTACCTTGTTGGAAAAGAAGGGTGGGAGTCTAAATCCTATTTCATTTCATTTCTTCATCTTGTATCCAGTTCTATTGAACTATATGTAATTAAATGATAAACTCTTTGACGTGTCTTCGACAAATTATATATAATTTATATAACATCTGTAAAAGCAATTGTGGACACTTGTAGCATTAGAATGTATTTGACGCTACCACACTAAAACTTACACGTATCTGATTTTACAATTTGGACTGGAAATTCTTAAAATGGATTTAATCCATGAATTTTTATAAGATTTTTATACGATATCGCGAACAGCATCGCCGGTCGGCAAACAAAATCTTCAAACTTGTCATAATTTGATATTGCTGTTACTTTTAGGGGGCAGGGAGGGGGGGGGGATGCCGGGGGGGGGGGCGTCAAATAGGTTGGTGCAGATAAGCAGGACGTTAAACGCAGTTTTATTTCAATTTAGGCCATGTGCAAAAAATGGTATCGACAAATAGCGGAGATATAGACGTTTGAAGAATCAATACTCGACGTATTTGGGTACTTTTAATTTATTTCTTCGTATGGTTGTGAATTTTCCGGTAGTCGTAATTTTTACAGAAGAAAAAAGAATACTTGGGAAATAACGGAATCAAGTCGCATTATCTCTTTTATTTGGCGTTCGCCGTTTTGGGCAAATCACAGACACCATAGTTCCTGGATTTTCAATAATGATTTATTATTTTAGAAATATTTTATTTAATAAACTGAATTGGATTTTAATAACAACATGCAAAAGCATAGATCCAAACATACATAAATGTGGACAGTGATTTAAAAAACAGATATACATTTCTCGGGGTATAATGATAAGATATATTTTTTAAGGACATAAAATCCCCCCCCCCCCCGAAAAAAAAAATCCCTCCAAAAACCTATTAAATTCTCTTATTGAAATACCTAATGCCTCCCGGATACCGCGAATAATTCCCTGTACATTGACAAAATCAAGGCAATTTTACCTAAGACGTGGGAGATGAATGAAATAAAGGCCATGTCTCCAGGAAGTATTTTCCCCATCTATAACTGTTTTCATTATGTAAGTAAAACTGTCAAACACATCACATTGTTGACAAAAAACAACTTAAAACGAATAACAGAAAAAGACAGATGGTTGACACTCCCGGATGCTTATTGACTATAAAAAAATCGGCATGGAATATCATCCACCACATAAAAATAAAAACTTCAAGACTAAAGAAAACGGAAAGGTTGCACTACAAAAGGTATGTTCTTTAAACTTTAAAATCTTTTGTTTATATTCATTTAACAAAACACTCATGCGTCGGGTTTCTATCAGTCATTTTTATTTAGTTTAACCGTTCTCATTTTTTTTTCAAACCCACGTTGGTTCAAGCGACAGTCCATACTTAATACTTAACTCGGAGAGAGAGCCATTTAGACCTGCCGAATACAACGACATATTTAAAGGAGCTAAATCGCTAATATTCTGGAACTAGAAATTGACCCAAATGAGTCGCAACGCATATAATAATTAATCTGATTGTATTTGAACGGATTTAAATTCGATTGTTTCCGTGTTGACTCTAATTGCAAATCAGTTAAGTGCAGCGAAATACGGCACGAGTCTCAACCGAATAGAAATTTCTAGCGTCTGGTTATTCCAGTATATTGTGCATGCTTTCCAGATAGTTATGGCGTTGCCGAATGACATGAATTGTGGAATTTGTCTAGCCTCGCTCTTTCTGGTCACTTGTCACAAATGACAATGAAACGCACTATGGTACACGATTCGTGTACCAATGGTAAAATGTATTTTGTTTGTCTTAAATATTGGATATCAGAAGCCTACCTTTTCCCGGTAAGATAACAACATCATGTTGATTTGAATTGAAAAATAATTCGTGTTTTCAACGTGTAAGACTTTGGATGATATTGAGTTAGAGACTTGTAGCTACTTTAATGTCACGACGAAAGGTTGTGGATTCAGTGATAAGCATAATTAAGACCAGTTGTTAGAACACACCGATTGGTCATACGAGGACCCGATTTTCCACGCAATGTGCCAGACGAAACTTTGTCGGGACGGCGGGGTTACCGTCTACTCTTTTTCGTACAATTCAAACGCTTAGATGCGGTTTCTTGTCCGGTCCTCCATTCTGCACCATTACGTTTACAGACTTTTACGTTTGCTAAGGATCCAAACTTGGAACTGTCTTTCAAGGTCCAGGTCATTTTTCTGAATATGGATTTGATTTTACGAGAAATAAATCCCCAATCTGTTTCACAGAGATATATCCAAAGCCTTCTTATAACTCTGTGTAAGATGACTGACCTTTATAAGTTCAAATGCCTTCTACATGTGACGTCACATCACACGGCGTCGATCATTGGCTCGATAGCGCGTGCATTTGTTACATGTAGGACGTGGTGACGTAAACTGGTATGGGTAGAATGGTGCCTTTTCCTCATTTTATATACCCATTTACACTAAATAGGAAACACTTTTTATCCATAAGATAGACCTCAAAGACCGTTATTAATTTTTTCTAATACTTCGAAAAGATGTTCTAAAATTTAATTTGCAGAAGCAAAAAAGTTAATATTACGAGGTAATTAACCCGCACTGATGCCATCCCTCTCAGTGACTTTTGCGACCTGGCGAATATTCACTGCTGATCAGTGTGGCAAATCCCTTGAATACCACCATTTTGGATTTTTATGAATTATTTAAGCAGCCAATCAATTTGAACTCCAATTTTAGCTTTTACAATAGGAAACATAGGAATAACATTCTAGTAAATCCGCGTAAACAATAATATCCATAAATGCAGGTATAGAAATTGGAGGTGGAAAACAGACCCGTAGATGCATTCTGAAATCGGCCCTCACCCCACATACACAATCTACTTTAAATTTCTGCGGTCCAGATGCTAAGATGACTTTGATCTCTGATCATACATTAGCTATCTAGAGCCCTTAAATTAATACCGGTTTACAAATTCGACCCACTAACATTGCAAATAAAACCTTCCATTGCGACAAATGTTGGTCTCAAGTACTGAATTGACTCACATTGTTTGGTGTTTTTATACGCCCACATTTTCATGTGGACGTATTATGCATGAAAATGTGGGCGATTTTGTTGAAACTTGAAATGTAAGTTTATAACACAAAGATCTCAGTTCCTTTCGATATTCGCGCATATTGAATTGTTATTTCCTGAATTATGGCCCTTGATAGTAGGAAAAATCACTTTCTTGTTAGCTTGTTCTCTATCCATCTCTCGAAAATGTGGGCGTATCCTGCCTGGCAGCCGCTGGTTTCATATTTATTTTTGCTCTGAATTGACTCACATTGCTTGGTGTTTTTTTATATTTATTTGCCCAGAAAAGTAAGACGTTAAATCTCATTTCATTTTATTTTTTCATTTACAGAGTAAAGATGAAATTATCATTGTTATTAGTTGCATTTGTCGCCATTTGTTTGATTAGTGAAAGCGACGCTTGGGGTTTCCGTAGAATTGTTCGCGGGATTGGAAGAGTGGTAAGAAAAGCTAAAGACGTAGTTAAGAAAGTTAGCTGTAGTGTTTGTCCACGTGTTTGCAAAATTCGTGGTATATGTAGCATCGCATGTAAAGCAGCATGTAGAGGAAAACGGGCTGCTGTTATGGTAAGTCGGAGCACATTCATACACTTTCAGTATTTTATTTATTTGGCGTTAATATTCTTCTCCGGGCCTCTCTTTCAAGCGTCAGTTTCTTGAACTTCAAAAAGGGAGTCTACATTGAACACACCGTAGTCCGGGGGCGTTTTACTTAGTTTAAATTATTCAAGAGCTAAATCTGCCTATTGTAGGTTTTTATTTTTTCTTCACATGTTAAATAAATTATTATTTAGACATGACATTTATTCACATGACAAGCCTATAATCAACTCTCTAGAAGGTCAGATGGCAGAGATTTGAACCGATTGAACTGCGATCGCCATTTAATGATTTAATATAAAAATGGAGAAGCGGTTAACAAGTAAAGTTGTTATGGTAATAAACAATGTTTGCCACATGTAGTGATAACTTGGCTCAGAATAAAGTAATTTATATTCAATTTTCAATATATTACGGTAATTATCTATTTTGGAACTTTTATAGCAAGAACGGCCAGTTCATTATCTAAATCTTACATAATGTATCTTTAAGGTTTGTTTCATATTTCATCATTGATACTGATCTAATTAAAGAGTGAAATTAAAATTAAGTTTCTTGAAATTCGAAATTATCTCCGGTAACTTTGTTTTACTAATGGCTTAAAAAAGTATATATTTCATCTGTTTATTCATACTTAAGATGGGGGGTTGGATAGCCGAATGGTTAGCACGTGCGCGCTGTATCATAAGACCTGTCATTGAGTCAACTGGCGTGGTTTCGAATCCCCGGTTGTAAGTGACCAGGAGTAGGGTCGCCTGTCAAACCTCGTGGGTTTTCTCCGGGTTCTCCGGTTTCCTCCCACAGGTAAAGACCCCTAATTATTGAAATAAAATTAAACCATATGTTAGTCCCGAAATGACCTAGTTTGTGTCAAGTGGACGTTAAACCCCATTTCTCTCTCATACTTAAGATGCTCCTATCACACATTTCTCAATACTAGGTTTTATACAGCAAAATAGGGGATCACGGTGGCTAAGTGGGTAAGACGCTGGCTCGCTAGCCTGGAGGTCGGGTGTTCGATCCCTTCATTGGCCGAGAAAGTTCATCCAGATTTTCCGGTGTGGTTTCCCCTTGTCAGTGATGCAGGGCGGAGGGCCTGACAAGGGCAGCTGTCTAGTCGTTCGGATGGGACGAAAAACCGATGTCCCATGGCAGTTGGAATTCGATATAAGAGTAGGCCGTAGCGCCGCTGCCCGGGCAAAATTTCCCTCATAGCACACCGTATGTCTTCATTATCACTTTAGGAGTTGGTCGCGACCATTTCCTTAACACTCCCTGTACGTCACTGCATATATTTCTACACTATTTATTTAATTTTTTATCCACGAATTCCACATTGGAAATTCAGGGACTTTCGTTAAATTGAAAGGAAAGGTTTACTGGCATGGTGTACGCCTCCTCCAAAATAGTATGTTTGATAAAGAAAAAAACATGTTTTATCCACCAGGCCGAAGAAAACCACGTGACCCCATTAGCCAACCAACTTTCTGCTTATGATATAAATGACGATGGAATGGTCAGCAGAAAGGAACTTGCAATGGCGATCGGTGAAGACGAAGCTCATCATGATTTCATCATGGCTTACAAACTGGCTGATGTCAATGGTGAGTACAGGCGTTAGTTAATCCAGTTATTTCATACATTTTCCATGTTTTAATAGACGACATCCCCGATCAGTACAGTATGGAAGCCGCTAAGGCGAAGCCAAGTAGCCGCGAGAGGTTAAGATTAGATCCGGAACCTTGGCTTCTCCTTCGCACCTAGTTAACAAGAATAATCAGTGTGAAGCCAAAAAGTTAGGTCACTTATTTGCTTCACCCTTGTTCATTTCGACTTATCTGAACATTTACACAATGTACTTCATATAGATGTTTGTCACAGAATGGGTTTGATTATGTTTTGTTAGCTCGAATCAGTTACGAAATTATCTTTCCCAGTGGTTCAATATTTTGAGCTAAAACCCCAATCAAAATCAGATAGGCTATTTCTTCATACGCTTGTATCAAAACCAGGTCGTCCATATGTATACCCTGTAAAAATCTGGACTTACATGGGTCCTTTAAATTTCCCCAATAACGAAAGTTTTCATACTGTCTTTCAAACGAATTTTTGCATTCTAATCATGAATATAATTTTTCTTCATTTAAGATGATGGAATCCTAACCCCTAAAGAATTCTATAATGGACCATTTGTTTTTGAAATGGATATCAATGATGATGATTGTAAGTTTATTTTTATTTTAAATTTAATAATCTACATGGTTTTTAAATAAGGTATAAATGGTGAACGAATGGACATACCCATTCCTTGTAACATTAAATGGTATGAAATAAATATTATCTTTATTTATGAAATAGAATTTAACGGTCTACCTGTTTTGCACCAAACTGACAGCTCTACAACCTACTTTTACATCGAATTCAACTTTCACTTGCACGCCAAAGTGTACAAAGGACTTTTGAAATCGGGGACAATGGTGATTTATGGCATATATCTGAAACCGAATAAAACACTCGATTCCAAAAGTTACATCACTCACAACCAAGGGAATGCTCAAATTTACAGGGTTTTTTTTTTATAAATATGAGTAATTATTTTGATACTATAATTTAAGTGATCGGGGGAGGGGGAATGCTAAGTGTTCGCCGTCTGTGTGCTTCGTTTTTTATCTACGTGTTGTGGACATGCACTATAATAATATTAAATTCCATTTCAGTGGAATACTGCAGATATCGGTTGGACATCGACGATGATTTACTTGATATTGTAAATGGAAATGAAATATCACAAGGACAAAGTTTTATTGCTGGAGAAGCCGTAAAGGAATCAGGAAAACCAGGAAAGGATACAGGAAACACACAAAAAATCACTAAAGTTTTATAAACCGTCAGCAGTTATTTATAATATAAATGGAAGTTTCTTGTCATAAATCAAGCATAATAAAGTATATATAAACGTATTTTCCGCGTATTAAACGTTACTATACCTCGAGTAGCAACTCAAGCCTGGTCACCTCTGATTTTTAGAATATGAGAATTTGTTTATTGTATTTCATTTCGAATAAAATATTACCAAATTATGTCATATCTTATATTTATACACTAGCTTTAACTAAAATATTTTAAGGTTAGCGTCTTTTCATTGGCTGAAAATTATATTTCTTGCCGAGATTTTGGGTCTTGGTCTATAAAATGGCATATTTTTGGTTTGGAGACAAAGAGGCTTGTTCACTTTAGATCGCAAAGTCTGTCCATCTAAAGTTTGTACTTGACATGGACTAGGACCACCTGAATAATCTCATTGGTGTTTTCCCGGTTCTCTGGATTATTCAAGATTTATTGAAATGCTCTCATTTGGACGTTAAACTCAATATCTCCCACTATCCTCATCATAATGGTAGCAATGCCCCCGTTTAATAAAAGCTTGTGAACATGATAGAGGTTACATTCTTTTTACTTCGAGACAAAGCTGGTGTGTGGGTGCACAGGCCCCTTGAGAGGAAAGAAATGTGCTGGGCCGAGTTTTTTGCCTCCCCCCCCGCTTCCTTTCCAACACTAGTCATATCTAGATGATTCACTAGCAGATTGTGATAAAGCGAAAACTCCCCTTTCGTGAGGCCTGTGGGTGCATTCCACACGTTTTACGTGGCTATCTTAAATCATGTGCCCTACAGCATCAACCAATCAAATTGCTTATCTCTGCTTACCCTAAGCAGAAAATGCTCATCTTCGAACTCCATCAAAGTGGTGACCTAATAAACACCTACACCAAGTTTGAACATTCTAGGTCAATTAGAAGGAGAGTTATTGTGTCTCAAAAAGTGTGACGGGCAGACAGAAGGACTGCTTTCTTCAAAAGGCGGATAATTAATTTCATTTATGGCCCCTGGCAACGGTCATGGCATCTTGCTGACACAAACTTTATCCCCTTAAAGTTCTCTTTAGAGACGGGGGGTGGGGGTGGGGTGGGGGGTCGAGTGGGTAAGGTATGTCATTGAGTCAAGTGGTGTGGTTTCAATTCCACGCTTTTACGTGACAAGGAGTAGGGTTGCCTGTTCAACCTCGTGGGTTTTCTCTGGGTCCCCGTTTTCCTCCTGCTAAAGAGCGAATTATTGAAATAAAATTAAACTATATGTCAGTCCCCAAATAATCCAGCCCATATCTAGTGGACGTTAAACCCCATCTTTTGTGTCGTTCTCGCAGTGGCCATGCTTTTTAAAATCACATTATTTTCATCATAAAGCGAGAGTCTCAACCAGAATGTGAACACTGCCATGTCCGTTTGGAATTAAGCAGACTTTTATTGAGGACAATCATCTCAAGGATGTAAGCTCAAAATACAGAATTATATTCAAAGTGTTAGACTTTTTAAAAGAGACATAAAAAATGATTATTGGTTATATAATCTGATTTTATATTGTAAATATAAATACATACAGTATTGTGATATTTATTTTTAATTTTCTTTTACTGTGATACTTGTTTTTATTTATGTATGTATATATATTTATTGTGATAAGTTATATTTAATTTGTCTCGTGTAACAACACTATGTGTTTGGCGCAATATATCCCGGTTGGAGCTGACGTGCCATAAAACCTCATTTTATTAATTCATTTGCTGAGTATACGATCGGAGTAGATAGCGAATCTCCTACGAGACTTTTTTGATTTAAAAAAAATACGAGTTGGAGATTTTATATATCACCCAATCCTTTCTTACATACACAAATAAATAAATATAATTCTTTGCTATAGATTTCACTTTTACTGAACCTAATTACATTACGGCGTACTGATATATCATTTAGTGACAGCAATTCAACCATTTATATTGAGCCAGTGTTTCCATGAAAGTCAATTTAATAAAAATAGTTCCCTTTTTAATAAGAAAGAAGTTACTTTTAATAAATAATGAACTGTCTTTGAAAATAAAAAAGTAGTTCCTTTTTGATAGACTAATCAAATTCATGTAAATCTACTAAGAGATATCGCAGTAGCAGTAGAATATGAAATTTATCACACAAGCGATATCTACTGTAGAATGTATTATTCGGTGATAAAATGTCTTCTAAGCCCTTTACGTTAATTCTAACTTGCATAATACATTTCCTGTGATTCTGAACTACCCTATATCAAATTTCAAAATTTTGGGAGTTAAAAATTCTCCTTTAGCTACGCCATATGATTAATTTAAAGAATTGTAGAATTCTCTTTTAAACCTGACTTAGTCAAGATTAATGAATAAGGGTCATACATTAATCAAACTAATGTAGTATTATACAAACAATTAACATCATCTGTATACGTTTTACCGAGTCATATAAATCTTCTAAGGCCATTTTAAATAGTGGATGATTAATGACGGAACAAGAGAAGGAGATGACAGTTCCGGGTATATTTGAGCAATGTAATACTTGGAGGTAAGAGCCATTAAAAGACATCTTATTTCAAGACCAAGAAACAATACAGTGGGTTTTTTTTAAATCGGATTTTATCAAGAAATCCAATAGATCTCATATTAGTTGTTCAATTTGCTATATATCATGTATCATATGTTAAACTCGAAATTACCTAGATTGTGTCGAGTGGACATTACACCTCATTCTCTATTTCAGAACTGTCAATAACAAAGGAATATAAAAGTCATGCTTTACCACTCCTTGCAAATATATGTACCTATTAACTCAATTAAAATAAGCTTGAATTATTTTTACAAATATCCATGGATAAATGTAGATAAACGCTATGTTAAGCTGATTATCAACTCGCTCTAGGGAGTCGCGCTGATTCAGTATGACGTTGGCTTGCTAACCTGGAGGTCCCATGTTCGATCCCCGTGTTGACCGAATACGTCCATCGGAATTTTCTGGTGTGGTTGCCCCTTATTGTCAGTGGTGCAGGACAGAGGACCTGGCAAGAGACAAAGTATACTCTTGCGAATGTGACGAAAAACCGAAGTCTCTTGTACACACTGGCATCCACGTAAAAGAAAACAATGTTTTAAATATTTGGTCATATTCTAATGTCTCAAACATTTCAAATATCATTCAAGTTGGCATTGTAGCCATTTCGCCGAAGCAAGCTATCGGCGTTCACAGCCATAAATTTATGAATTTAATAAAAATTAGTATTTGTGGCATACGTATATTTCTCTATTTGCATATATTTCTTAATGTATATTTTAATATCCGCAAATGAGGGGAGATAACAACCTCACTCCGTGTTTTCTTTGTTTACATATATATTTGGGACAGCTAAAAGGGTTGTTTATTGCTTAATTTGGACCCAGATTTCCAAGTAAATGACCACTTAACTGGATTTCTATTAGATAATGACAGGTTCACTAACCGGTCCGAATTCGGTGTTTATCTCTTGTCAGTATTAATAGCGGGGTCCCACACTGAACAGAGACTAGTCATTCCGATTATACAAACAACCATGTACACGTTGACATGAACGTAAAGAGTTAGTTGACAGTTCGAATTCAACGAATTCTGTATGAGAATGGAAACCTTTTTGGACAAACTCAAACCAAACCGCTATTGTGACGGGGAGACACATATACATGAATATATTAGAATTTCAAATTATTGTTTAAGTTTGGATCAACAACGAAGAATAAGTGGTTCCTGGCTAATGACCTAACGTAGGCTTTCGATTCCAAAAATACCCATATGTGTGCAGTTTTGCACAATTTCGGTTTCAAACGTAAATTTATTAGGTGGGGCAAAACCATGTACACAAATATACCATGTGTAGTTTAAACTATGGCTGCACAACAAAATATTCTCCAATGTAGTGCGGGGTTACACATGGCGACCCAATGTCGACACATTTGTTTAATTTAGTTATCGAAATGACTTAGGAATTACATTTCGTAATTCAACAATAACATTTATCGCTTTCGCTGATAATGTAGCGATTCAGACGAAATTTAAAAGAGGTCCGAAGTCAATTTAAACTTATCATTTCAGTAGGAAAACAAAATACATTATCACAAAGATAGAATACTTAGCTAAAATTAACTTTTACTGAATTCTTTAATGCTAGGTTCCCACTGTCGTGTGATGCGTCCCTAATGAGTCCACGATCTGGTACGTGCAGATACGCTCGGATACGTTTCGATACGATCAACGTGATTGCTACGACTGACCCCAATATAGGATACGATCACTACGATTATCCCACAATTTCAATCCTAGCGTGAATCGTGATAGCGGGAACCTAGCATTAATAAACAATATTTTATTCAGAAAACAGACCGGAAAAGGTAGACTAAAAAAATAGTGCTGCGAACGTACAACTGTATATTGTTTATAAGGCATTTAGTGATAGGAATAACAATGAAATACCACGAACACAACTTTATGGTTCACAATCACTGGCAACTTTAATAGTGCAATGTTTCAACGAGTATTCTCTTGCCGTTGTCAAGCGCAAGGTAAACCATAATATGAATACAAATAGCTAGGATTAAGCAATAAGGTATAAACATGGAATAAACATATAAAAGATCAAAGACTAAGTGGAGTTATGATTATAAGCTAGACATTAATACAACTGTAGTCTAGAAAAAATAGAGCAAACATCGTACAATAATCAGTTAACCCGTGGCTCATACGGTGCCATTTATTGGTTTTCCTGTTTTCTTTACAGGTTTTCCATCAATAAAATTTGGTCCCTGTGTATTTTCTGTTCCGTCTATAATGTCAACCAAATCATCATCGATATCCAAGCGATATCGACAGTATTGCACTGAAATATAAGTCGCGTTATTATTTACAAATATTATGAAAACATGCAGATGTGAAATAAACTATCCCCTTGGTCTCCGAAGGAATTGTTTAACTAAATAATATAGAAGGACCGGTCAGCTTAATATACAATTCTTACAGAATGCATCTTTAGATATATGCAGCCATTCTTTTGTGATTAATTTTAAAACTTAATCGTCAGGAATTTTTTAATGTCGGTCAGTGCGCTTTGCACCAAAAATATAAATGCCAACATCAAACGAAGATGATGTCATAATTTATGTAATGTTACTCATTAACCCCGTTAGCATTTAACGGGCTTGCTGTATTACCATTTAATTATACTTACAATCATCATCATTGACATCCATTTCAAAAACAAAAGGTCCATTATAGAATTCTTTAGGGGTGAGGATTCCATCATCTTGGAAAGAAAGGTGGGATAATGTTAATAAAGGCAATTTATAACTGCAAGGAATGGAAAACTTGAAATCTAATTAAAATTTCATCTTGATTTCATTCCGGGTTTACGTCCGGTGGGTCAACACTAGTACATGGAAATCTAACCAGTTCTCTTTGAGGTTTAATGTTAAAGTCATTCTTATCCAAGTGAAAGCGTCTGACAAGTATAGTCAGCTGTTTATTTTAACTGTGATGGTTTAATTAGTACAAAGATTGTACCATTGAGAGAGTCACTTGTACACAACAAACATTTCTTACCAATGTTAAGTCCTTAAATGAGAAGTAGACTCATACTTTCTAGAAAGAGTAAGAATATTCTTCCAAGCACCCGACACCCGTCACTATATAAAGCTAACTGGAGCTATGCTTTGACAAGTAATATGAAATACTAATTATGATATTCGGAGCACTGAGCAAATACATAAAATGATTAAAACTAATAACATACCACTGATGTCAGCTGATTTGTAAGCCAAGATGAAATCGGGATTAGTCTCGACTTCACCAACTGCTGTAGCAAGTTCTTTTTTGCTAATCAATCCATCGTCATTTAAATCATACGCTGAAAGTTGGTTGGCTAATGGGGTCACGTGGTGTGGTGACTCCTGAAAAGAGACATCTACTGTTAATGAAATTAAATTGGCGCCGCTCGACATGTTAACCAAAAACCTGTCTGCATTCTGGATCTAATCGCAACATCGAGGGCACATTCTGTAACGTCATAAATTCAACCGAAGTATTCAAATTGGTCAGCGACACGAACAGTAGACTCTAGGTGCATTCTAGATCCAATCGCAACGTTGAGGGCGCATTTTATAACGTCATAAATACAACTGAAGTATAAAAATTGTTCAACTTCATTGACAATTGAGTCAACTTTAGGTGCATTCTTCATCCAATCGCGACATTGAAGGCGCATTCCGTCTCATACTAAAACAGCGCTATTTGCCGTATTATTAACTTTACCATTTTCGTGCAAGTATAAGTTATAAGATTAGTGTTGGCAGCACTATATGCCTTAGCTTGAAAACGTTGAGAGACTACTCTTCGAAACGTCGCCTAAATAAATCAGTAGCTGTTTTCCATAAGTATGTTTATAGACAAACCGGTAATTGGTCGATAATTATTGCGTGTATTGTTTAACTTTGCTATTTTGGGTACCGAAAAATTAAAGGGGGGGGGGGGAGGTATTGGGTGTGAGAAAGCTTACCTTGACCGCAGCTCTCTTTCCTCGACATACACGTCTACAGGCGAATCTGCATGCAAATCCGATACCAATCAAAGTCCTACAGAGGCGCGGGCAAACTCTACAACCGCCCTTCTTTAGCCTTGGTAGGTATTTATTAATCTTGCTTCGTACTCGTGCTCGAAAAGCCTCGCTGTCATTAACCAGACTAAGAACAACAATCGCGAGCAGTATTAATGCTAGCTTCATCTTGATTCTATAAATATTACAATATTAATAGAAATAAACAAGCCAACAGTGAGACTGGTGTTCCCCCGCCGAAATCCCGAAGTAAAATAGATGAATTGCACATTTATCGGGAGCCACGATGGCTAGGTGGTTAAGACGCTGGCTCGCTAGCCTAAAGGTCGGGTGTTCGATCCCTGCATGGCCGAGAAAGTTCATCTGGATTTTTCGACGTGGTTTCCCCTTGTCAGTTGTGCAGAATGGAGGGCCTGACAAAGACAGCTGTCTAGTCCTTCGGATGAGACGAAAAACCGAGGTCCCGCGTATACATATACATTAGAATGCACGTAAAAGATCACTTGGCAGTTGGAATTCGATATAAGAGTAGGCGATAGTGCCGCTGCCCGGGCAAAATTTCCCTCATAGCACACAGTATGGCGTATGCCCGTCTCCATTAGCCCAGTATAGGAGCAGAACAGTAGGACGTTAAACCCCATTTCATTTCATTTCATGCACATTTATCTTTTGCAAAGTAACGAGCAATAGAACTGATTATCTTTTCTTAGTCTTAGCAGAAAATGTTCACGATCGAACTCAAGTCATGGTTTAGAAGTTTCATCTCTCTCCATCAGTTACAATCAAAGTTATCTTGATCCACATTGCTTAGCTTTAGCGGAAAATGTTAGCCATTGAACCCTGTCAAGACATTCACGAAATGAACATCTAAACCAAGTTTTAACATTTTACCTCAATTAAAAGCAGAGTTGTTTTATGTTTTGACCAATCAAATTGTTTATAGCTAGCTAGCCTAAGCAGAAAATTCTTATCGAACTTAGTCATGGTATTGGTATAATAAATCTATACTCTGAGTTTCATCACTCTCGTCCAATTAGAACCAAAGCTATCATGTTCCAAAGTCTCAACTAATCAAATTGCTTATCTTTATATAACCATAGTGAAAAATGCGCTTGATCGAACACTGTCAAGACATTCACCTAATAAACACCTACACCACGTTTAAAAGAGAGTTATTGTGTTCCAAAGTCTCGACCAATCATATTGAGGTACCTACTTAGGGGGGCCGGATGGCTGAATGGTTAGCGTGTATCATAAAGTCTGTCATTGAGTCGACTGGCGTGGTTTCGAATCCCCGGTTGTACGTGGCAAGGAGTAGGGTCGCCTGTCCAACCTCGTGGGTTTTCTCCGGGTCCTCCTGTTTCCTCCCACTGCTAAAGACCCCTACGCGCAAGCGAATTATGTAAATAAAATTAAACCATATGTTAGTCCCGAAATGACCTAGTTTGTGTCGAGTGGACGTTAAACCCCATTTCTCTCTCTCTCTCTCTCTGAGGTACCTACTTAGCCTAAGCAGAAAATGCTTATCGACGAACTTAGTGATGCAATGAAACTATACACGAAGTTTCACCACTTAATTATTATCAAATTTATCGGGCCTCAAAGTCTCTACGAATCATATTGCTTATCGCCCTGCTTACCCTGAACAGAAAATGCTCATTATCATTATCAAGGTATTGATATAATCAAATAGTTTCATCAGTCGCTCTTAATTTGAACCAAAGTTATCGTGCCCCAAAGCATCAACCAATCAAAATGCTTATCTCCATTAAGGCATTCACCTAATAAACACCACGTTTGGACATTCTAGCTTAATTAGAAGGAGAGTTATCGTGTCCCAGACAGATAGAAGGACGGACAAACCCATTTTAATAGTCCCATGCTTTCTTCGAAAGACAAGGGGCACAACAAAACATTTCAAAGATAAACAAGTGAGGCTGATGTCTCCCGCCGAAATCCCAAAATACCTCCCGAATATGAGCTCTTGCAAGAATCGTGTCTCGTTCAAAAAGCTTATTCTATTTTCTTGATGAACATTGGTGTATTGAATGTCAAATTAAAAATAATTTTTTATGAGATGAATTGCTCATGATACGAAAATTGTGAATAATCAGGCTTTTGTCTCTTTCATTATCATGTATTTTAAAGCGTTTTATGATCGAATTTGGAATACTAGAGGCGCTCTAAACAGCGTTCTCGATATTGACAAATTTCAAATTTTCTAGAGGCCGGCGCCCCTTGATGAAACTAACACGACGTTTCGCCACTATCTCTCAATTAGAATCAAAGTTGTAGAGCTTCAACGTCTCGAGGAATCAAATTGCTTATCGGTCTTCTTACCCTAAGCAGAACATGCTCATTATCCATCTTAGTCAAGGTATTGATGTAATGAAACAATACACCAAGTTTGATCATTTTTACTTACTTAAAACTAAAGTTACCGTGTCCTAAAGTATGAGCCAATCAATATGCTCATCTTCAAATTCCATCAAAACATTCGCCTAATAAACACCACACCAAGTTTGAACATTCTAGCTTGATTAGGAGAGTTATTTTGTCCCAAAAGTTGTGACGGACAGACAGACGGACGGACCCATTTTAATAGTCCTCTGCTTTCTTTGAAAGGCGGGGGACAAAAATCAACATCTCTAGTTTCGTTTAACCTACTTATGCCCGGCTTTCACGTGGTCAACGAATGCTACGAATCGCCCCGAATAGTGGCGAATCGAAATTCGTGGCAATTCGGCAAAATTTTTAAAAAGATCGTAGAGAATCTGGAGAAGCTACGAAGCATTTACGAATAGTAACGTAAGAGTTACGATAATTCGTAGGTAATCGGATGAAAAATATGCATGATGTGTCAAGGCAAGGTTACGATAAAGGTCCGAAATGAAAGAATCGTCTATACGAATTGAAGCGATTCAGTTACGAATAAGTTACGAATATGCCGAAATCAGTTACGAATACACCACGCTCACCACGAATGATGCCGATAAAACTACGAAAAGTTTACGATATTTGGCACTATTCGTCAAAGAATCGAATAGGAAGCTGTTACGGACAATAAGAATGGGCTACGACAGGTTTACGATACATCTACAGACCGTCCACGAAAGTTTTTGAACCGAACTAATAACAATACGAATGTGTAGGAACCAAATAAGAATCACTTATGAACTTCAAGAACAGTCTACCATTTATCTACGAATCGGGAAAAGTTTGGAATCGGGACGACGATTCGTGGCATTCGTAGCCCATATGAAAGCGAGTCACAAAGAGTTTTGTTTCAAAAATAACTTACCAACTTCAAGAACTGTCCACGATTTATCTACGAATCGGAAAAAGTTTGTATTCGGGGCGGTTCTTGGCATTCGTAGCCCACGTGAAAGCCGGACATTACAGTAAGGTGTCGCGAACGTGCATTGCCTTTAAAACACCTTTTCTGATAGTGCATTTCCATTAACCCACGTCACTACTTACAGTCAGGTATTGTGAACGACTCGTAAATTGTAAATTAAATTAAAATCTTTGCATCTCATTTATGGATTGTCAAATGTTTCTCATAGTTCTCAAAGAACCAATTTCTAACATCCCCGAGGTAATTGTTTAATTAAATTGCGTCACAATGAAAAATATTTTTCTTACCGTATCACTTTTTAAATCAAACGTTTATAAATAAACAAATAAAAAAAAAATCACATATCATTTTACCGATTTGAATAGCTAATCTAAAATGTATGAGAAAAGGTTCGTTTTCTTTACTAAATATGATTTTTGAACACATACCTTTTTGTTTCCCAGGTTTTGTTTTTTCTTGGTCTTGAAATAAGCTGAAGTGGCTCTTATTCTCCTGGTGTTATATACCTCAAATGTATCCGGGATTGTCATCTCTTGTTCCGGCATTAATCATGCACGATATAGTTGACCTTAGCAGATATATTTGGCACTGTAATTTATATAATGTGACGTCTCATGAATAATAAGAATATAACAGGACGTAAACATTAAAGGCTCAATACCACTCTTGTTGTAACTGAATAATATGTCCCAATCTCTATTCTGGTCAATAAATTGTACTATTTTACAATATTCCAATTAATTGATGATACAAATTTCATCTTAACACACCTAATTTAAAAATTCAACTAAATGATTTGAAAAGCCTGACGTAAAGCTTTTCAAATGTGACTTGGATTTAATGGATAATTTACACAACAGGTAGGACACTAACACATCTAGTACTTAGAATAAGGCTATTTTTTATTTTCTGGAGCTGTCAAGCCAGCAAGAGTGTTATTGTCCCTTTAAACAGGCATTGTGCACAAGCTAAATTTGTCTATTGCATGACTTTCTTTAGGCCTTAAATATTTTATAAATTATTATTAATTAGACAATAATTAATAACCAAGACCATAATCAACTCTCTATGTCATCGATCGCTCCGATATTAAACATACATTATGCAAGAGCAAAATCTGATTATTGCAAGTCTTAATTTAGGCTTCAGATGTTATAGAAATTATAAATTAGATTTTTATTTAAACAACAAGCCCAAAATCAACTCTGTAGACCCACGGATGGCTGGGCTACAGCTCGGATTTAAATAGGATTTCACTTATTAATTAATTCAAATATGGCGCATCCTGATAAGAATACTTCAGTTAGATCGAGGCTAAATGATAGAGTGTACTTCGCGAGGCCGCCGTAGAGCGTTTCCGCATGCCATTGAAAACTTTACTTGATAATCGAGATATGTAGGTGGAGTTAACGCCTGTCAATCAAACGATCGGCCAAGGTGAAGGCACATTTCACTACCATTTCTAGTCAAATATTACAACGATGATAACTATCTTCAGAATAAAGTAATTTGACTGAAACTTTCAATATATTCTTCTTTCATCATCTACTTTTGACCTGTTATAGCAAGAATGGCTAATTCTCTATAAAAATCTCCCATAATGTATCTTTAAAGTACATTTAAATAAGCGTTTTGCAGTTGATGAGGTTACCGTAAAAATTGGACAATCGAGACTTTGTATATTATCGTAACAACGGTAACAATGACAATCGATGCCACACTGTTATTGAAACGAGGAAAAATCGGCTCCGAGTGAAATAATTCAACTGAAATTTTCAACATATTCCCCTTTCATTATCTGTTTGATTTTTTTAAAGGACAATATTGGTGCCAGTCATTATCTCATATGTGATAGAGCTGGTTAAACACATTCTCTCTATATAACTGACTGATGTGACGAGTGATAACGGATATACGGGCGAATTTCTGCTCACTAATAATTCATTCGAAGACCAAAAGTTGTTGTATGAGATTGTAAGAGGATATCTGACAATTCATAAAAAGAATTGACTGCCACTAGATAAGTGAACAGGAAAGAAAAACAGAAAAAGTCCGTGTATTACCATGTTTTTATAAGATATATAGAGTAAATATAAACAAGGGAATGTACGGACTATTTCTATTTTTATCGTGTTCTCTTATCTAATGACATTCAATTACTTTATTGAATTGTCAGGTATCCTCTTACAGTCCCATATATCAACTTTTGGTCTTCGAAGGAATTATTAGTGAGCAGAAATTCGGCCGTATATCCGTTATCACTCGTCACATCAGTCAGTTATATAGAGAGATGACTCGTGTTTTCCTTTGGCGTTCGTCACTTCCGACTCAGGAAACCTGAAATACTCAGCTATCGTAGCATTGATCTCCGTGTTAAAATTATATTTGGAAGGTGTTTAACCAGCTCTATCACATATGTGATAATGACTGGCACCAATATTGTCCTATAACTATTACAGCGAGAATTGACCGCTCTTTATCTAATCTTACATAATGTCCCTTTAAAGTAAGAGTTTAAAAGTGAAATGTAATTAAAAGCGATTTAGCTTACTACTTATCTACACCGACTGGGCTAAGCTAAGGAGGACAATTATTCGCCCTATTGTGTGCTATGTGTCAGGGACCCCGGTTTTACATACCATCCGCAAAACCAGATCCAGCTTACCATTTATAATGTCAGGAACCTCTTCGATCATGATTAACCAAAATTTCAATGATCATCCACTATACTGGCTCTCTTGTCCGATTGAAGTGTTTACATAATAAACGTGACATGTATAGTTTACGATATGCAATAGTTATAATGTGTCCTTAAATATATCGGGGGTTGGGTGGCCGAATGGTTAGCGCGTGCGCGTTGTATCATTAGGTCTGTCATTGAGTTAACTGACGTGGTTTCGATTCCCCGGTAGTACGTGACAAGGGGTAGGGTGGCCTGTCCAACCTTGCGGGTTTTCATCTGGTCCTCCGGTTTCCTCCCACTGCTAAGGACCCCTACGCGCAAGCGAATTATTCAAATAAAGTTGAACCATATGTTAGTCCCGAGACGACCTAATTTGTGTCTCGAGTGGACGTTAAACCCCATTTCTCTCTCCCCTTAAATATATCAAGGTCTTTTATCACATGAGAGTAAAGAAGTCTTGGTGTTTATTTGCACTATTCGCACAATATCTAATTTTTCACTGCTTAATCTGTACTAATATTTGTGATTGTCGTTTGTTTGTCTATCTGTCTGTTCGGGGTTGGCGACTACACTAGGGCTGTCCCGAGGCTGAAATGTGGTGGTACCTCGGACCGCGGAGTAACATAGGCCGGGTGGCGTTGGACTACTGCTTCCAGTTTCGGAGTTAAACTACTTTCAACTAATGCAGCGCCGGGTCATCCGCTAGTCCTCTCTTAAATGTACCCAGATTGATCATTTAACATTTTATTAAAGATACATTAGTTAAGAGTAATTAATAACATCTGAAGCCTAAAAAAAGACTTGCAATAGGCAGATTTAGCTCTTGCACAATGTATGTTTAAGAAAACAAGTAAAAGACACGGTTTGGATTCGATTGGAATAATAATATTGTAATTGCAGGAGACTTCAAAATCCCTTACAACCAGCGGCTTTAACTGGCAGCTTATCGTTTGACTGCTTGAAAATGTGAGACTGAAGTCTGACGAATGATTGTTTAAACACTTTAGATAAGTTCCAGTGATGACTGATTTTGTGCTTATTTAGTCAATCAGCTGTCGTACACTTTATAGTATAAGGGAATTTGACAAAATACTTTATTCTAACTAGGTCAGTACTTGGATTTTCAACAAAAGGTGATTTAAGGTGCATATTTTTAATCTGATGTATTTTAAAATTTCTTATTGTCATGCCCGAAGTGGTAAAGCACGTTTAAAAGTAGTTATAAAAACTTGTTTATAATTTATTAAAACATTAAAAAGTCAGAAAAAACCATCCAATTCGGGTTTGAAATATAAACATACATATCTTATCTGTCATCTTTGAAATACTTGCAGTCAGCGAGGCTGATTGATGTTACTGTATACGGTAGTTGTCAAAGTCTGCCCAAACCCAATGCACACACTTCTCTTATCCAATAAAGAAAGAAAAGTATAAGGGGGTGAGGGCGAGGTCCCCATACCCCGCGACAATTGATTGGTTGTTTGGGATTCAGGTCAGCCAACTAAGGTAGGCTATATTGGACCAGATTGGACCACATTGAAGTTGTTGTATTCACGGGCTGGAAAAGCGGGAAAAATTTTTGTATAGCAATTGGACTTCCATACCCGAAAACGCCCCTCAAGCGCTTGATCGCCACCCAGATTCGGAATCTACGCAAAAATCCGGTCTAGAAAATCTTGGTCTCATAAATTCACAGCTCGGGTGGCGCGACCCCCCCCCCCCCTTTTCAGCCACCGGACTAAAAGCGGAAAGAAGATACATGCTGAATGCGTCCCCAGTTTAGTGCTCTAATTGATTAATAGCCCCAGGTGTAATTGTGTATATTCATTTTCTATTAGAATAAAAAACGATAACAGTGAAAGAGAACAAATATTTGAATTCATAACCTTTTTTCTACGATGGATGCACACATCGAATTGTCGAGTGACATGCAACAACTTATCCAACAACTTATTAAAGCAATGCATTGTTGAAAGGTTGCGTTCATATATAAAAACCACTAAAGGTTTCAAGTTAATTGTTTGTAAACTGTGGACAGGCTGACCTTATGATCTAAAGCGCGCGCTTTATACCCATGTAAGCACTCTACATATCACAGTTATTGACAATCTGATTATAACACAGATCCAATTTCGTTTCGTTTTTATGGTTCAAAATTTCGATTTTACTTGTCTTTACTACATGTAGTGTAGGCCATCGAAAGTATAAAAAACGAAACGAAATATAGATCTTTATTTTAATTAGATTGAGTTATTGAGATCATTGTTTTAAATCGGATGTAATATTTTAGACTTGTAAGGTAACTTAATTGCTTCATTTTTCCTTCTTGGAGTCCTTGTAAAACACCACATGTCCCAGTGTCATGGTTTTCGTTCTTACTCACCCCGGGTAATTCCTATGGTCATGGGACCGAACTCTATTGGGCGACTCACGGCATATGTTTTAAAGAGAACTGTACGCGGTCCTGTGAATTGTATGAAATAGTTTTCTTCACAAATGGATGAAGATGAGTATAGAATACTGAAACAAATTTGTTATTAAATGTTGGGAAAGTATCATATGCAATATTATAATAATTTCCTTGAAGCCCCTATTTGGCATTTCAGGGACTGTAAAAGGGTTATCAGTCAAGAAATAGTTCAGTTCCGTTCAGTGTTGACAAAGATATATAACCATGCAGATTATAGTATTTATATGTTACAAATTTATATCTAGAATATTTCAGATAATTCTTTAATATCTCTAAAAGCGAAAGTCTTCAAATTGGATTTTGTATGAATTTAAACTCTCAGGACAATAATTATTATTTCAAAAGATTTATTGTGTGTGTTTCATAGGTGACTAGCCAAGGATGAAATTTTAATTTATTATAAACACTTATTGTTTATAAAACTTTAGTAAGTATAGTATAGTAAGTAACTGCCAATAGTACCTGCATTTTAAAAATGTCATTTATGCGATTAATCTATTGATTGCTGTATTCCTTGTATTGTCAATTATCACACCCATGCTTTTTTATGTCAACATTTAAGAGAAAGAAATGGGGTTTAATGTCTACTTGACACAAATGAAGTAATTTCTGGACTAACATATGGTTCAATTTTAATTCAATAATTCGCTTGCGCTAGGGGTCTTTAGCAGTGGGAGGAAACCGAGGACCCGGAGAAAACCAACGAGATTGAACAGTCGACCCTACTCTTTATCACGTATACAACCGGGGAATCGAAACCGCAACCAGGCAATCGAATCCAATCCAGTTGACTCAATTACAGACCTTATAATACAACATTCCAACCCCCTATCAACATTTGATCTCGACAAATGGGTATAAGCAATTCTATATAAATATGTGATTATACATTGATGCATTGATCTTTTAGGTCTCTCCGACTTAGGTACTTAGGTACTAGTCTGTAACCCACGGTCCTGTAAGTGTATGTAGATTGTTATCATTAGATGTTTCCAGAGTTTTAAGATTTGAAGAACCTTTCTTGTAATATATTAAGGATCACCTCAGTCACAAAATGATGAATTGAACATTTCGCAACATTCTACAGACGATATAAATTGGATACGGTCAAAACGGTCGTAAATCAAATCGGCCAACACTCACTATGGTCAAAACGGCCAAATATATGTTCAATATTTATGCAAATATCATTGGATTCGTGATATGAAAAATAAAATTTAATTGGTAGTTTTGTTTAATTATTACCGCCTTGAATCAAGGCCATGGTCGTTTTGACCAAATATTCTGGTCGTTTCGGTCTACGTTCTTTTCGTTTATAGCCAATATTAGTTCAAATCTTTAGACGGACATCTTTTTAATCTCATCAAACCTAAGCCGGGAGATTATTTGCCGTTGTATGTGTATTTTTGAGTATATATTACCGTTGATTAAGCCATGTCAAATTAAATATTGTCGCATAAATGCCAATGACGATCAGTGGCTTCTTTGAAACTCCATACTTTAAGTTTTAATCAATTTTATTCAAAACTTATAAAGGGCAACAGAATCGAACTTGATAATTCCTGCAACCAGAGTTGAACTTGTTCGAGTTACGACAGGATAAACCCAACGAAGGGCTAACATCTACATTTTGGTTAATCCTTCTGAAGTCCATACCGGTACCTACTTCTTGAACTTCAATGGCTGTTGGCCTTTCGCATAATATCGCGGCATGTCTAGTTCTAAGGTCAGCTAATAACTCAAAATCACCATCTAAAGTAGGTTTGTCATCATTGAAGAAACGGGTCCATTGGCCATTCAAACATCTGGGCATTTCTAAAATAAAATATAGCTGATAATAGCGTGTGCAGTGGAGGGGGTGGGTGGGCATGTAGCATGATAGTACGCCAGTCGACTCAATGACAGACTTTATGATACAGCGCGCGCTCACGCTAACCATTCAGCCATCCAACCCCCCGAAACGCATTATGGTACACGATTCGTGTACCAATGGTAAAATGTTTATTTTGTCTTGAATATTGGATATCAGAAGCTCATCTTTTCCCTGTAAGATCACATGACCAATGTTGATTTGATTTGACAAATAATTCGTGTTTTCAATGTCGAAGATTTTTGATGATATTGAGTTAGAGACTTAGCTACTTTAAAATGGTATTTACGTTTTTAAAGGGTGTCTAGCTTAAAGAATATATATATATGCTTACTTCTCATACAACAGAATCTAACCCTGTAATCCTCACATCGTTTACCATTAGGCTGATCATTATTGTTGCAGGTAAAATATGTAAAATCAGCCGCTATCTTTACCACATCACCAGTTGTATCGTATCTACGACCATCAAGGGTTTCAGCCTCTAGAGCTAATGGGTTAGTACAGATGTAATCGTTGGGGTTCTCCTGTCGAATTAAATCGAGACCTTCGAAATCTGAATACATCGTGGGGTCATCTCTGTCGTAGAATTTAGTCCATTCATTACACCTCACAGCTCCAGCTGAACCAAATACAGAAGGAAGTATACACAGCATTTTATCACTCATAACCAATGTATTTTTATTTATATACAAAAATTATCCTTTATTCTTATCGATTTATCTTTAGACAGTATTTCGCATAGAAGGCCGTAAAGATACATTTTTAAAGTTCTAAACTTTCCTATGGCATTAATTAGACATTTATTAATATGACAATAACATAATCAACATAACTAGATTAGAACGGTTCGGCCATTTAATGATATAATTTAAAAATGGAGAAGCGTGGCTAACCATGGTTACGATAATACACAATCAATATCTTGTGAAAACTACAAACAGTGACATATTCAATATATTCATTAACATTATCAATTTTTGAATTATTATATCAAGAACGGCCAGTTCTTTATCTAAATTTTACATAATGTATCTTTAATCTCCATTCTATTCTTGGCTAAGTGAGTAAGACGCTGGCTCGCTAGCTCGGAGGTAGCGTGTTCGATCCCAGCACTGACTGAGAAAGTGCATCGGGATTTTCCGACGTGGTTCCCCTTTGTCAGTGGTGCAGGACAGAAAATCTGACAAGGACAGCTGTCTAGTCGTTCGGATGGCACGAAGTACCATAGGCGTGCACGTAAGATATCCCTTGGCAGTTGGAATTCGATATAAGAGTAGGTCATAGTGCCGCTGACCGGGCAATATTTCCCTCATTGCACACTGTATGGCGTATGCTTGTCTTCATTAGCCCAGCCGGAGAAGAACAGTAGGACGTTAAACCCATTTCCATTTCTGTGGTTTTCAAAGATAGAAAAAAAATCCTATAATCCATTCCAGATTCTACGAATTAATAATAATGAATTGTTTAGCTATCATTTTTGATACGTAAGATTAAACTTTATCATTTTAAACAAAACAAAGCGTTATTTCGTCTAACTGAACACCCCCCAAGTACCCCATTATTGCCTGATCAGTATGGAAAGTTTGTACTCCTGTCCTTTCAGTTTTTTCTGTAGGCAGATGGGAACAGCCTTGCAAAACCCGGCTCTTGGCAAGTGAAAATGGCCATTAAAGCACTATATATACAAAATTACCTTTTGTAAATGTTTTCACTAAAATATAAATGGTTTACCTTCTTGAACGAATGTCAGTAGAGCTAGAATTAAAACACGCATAATCTTTGCCATAACTGTATCTGATACGTATTCGAAACCTGTTAACAGTCGCCTTCCTGTGCCAAGACAATTATCGAGACTTAAAGCTCGTGTTTTTATATTGCGTTTATTTATTTAAGCTATAAATCAATGAGATTATAAAAGCACACATGGTCGTCTTATTTTTTTTGAATATATAGATTTTCCAAATGTTTCTACAACGAATAATATTCCAATATTCCAATAATGCTGAAAGCCGCGGTGGCGCAGTTGGTAACACGTTGGCTCGCTAACCTGGATGTCCCGTGTTCGACATCGGTGTTGGCTGAGATTTTTCGGCGCGGTCTCTCCTTGTCCGATGTGAAGGACGGGGGGTCTAGCAAGGTATGTCGTACGGGGGAGGGGGGGGAGAACAATCGAGGTCCCGTGTACACATTAGCGTGCAGGTAAAATAACTCTTGGCAGTTTGAATTGGAAATAAGAGTAGGCCGCTGTCCGGACAAAATTTCCCTCATAGCACACGTTAAATCCCATTTAATATTCAACAATGCGACGGTGACCCAACAATTATCAATGATATGGACATTTTAACTGAATGACAGACCTTATGATCTAAAGCACACGCGTTAGACCAGTCATTCAAATTTTGGATAAAATGATGTGTAAAACGTGCACATCTATAACCTATCTTTCCTTGTCATTCCCTTTTTTGCATTACTTCGGGCGTTACTGTGATTAGTAGGACTGTTATAGTGTATCTTTGTATATATTTTATTACTATTTAATTTTTAGTCAAAATAGCAATTGACCAATGTCCGAATTGATATCTCACTAATCTTTCAAGTTTTTTAACTGTTTGGGGTTATACATAATATAAGATATTAAGATATATATTACATAATTATAATTAACACACGTTCTTGCTATGTCCATATAAATATCTTCTGTATTTAAACATCTGTTTCCTATGTACAATTTAACATTTCTGATCAAATATTATTATATAATTATTCTAATCCTAAGCTTGTGTATATGTTCTATATTCTACTGTAACTTTAGTCTGGTGACCGGCCCCCCTCTAGCGATACCTATCTCGTTATTGTGACCGTTATCCAGTTTTGGACACTCGTTTATTAAAAGTACAGTTTTAAATATCTATCTGAGTTATCGTAGTTAGTGTTGGAATAAGCTACAACCCCCAGAATACGGCACTTCGGCAGGACCACCAAGCACAGCCTGCGCTTTCGAACAGGCAAGCCCAGAGCCTGCCAATTTATGATACGCTTACAGGTTTGTTCTGTGCGCATCACATTGGTATTTTGCAGATAGTAAGTTTGGGTGTCTCAACTTTCCATATACAAGTATACCAGAATTCTCATATGAGATTATATCTGAGAGCCACTATGGCTAGGTGGGTAAGGCGCTGGCTCGCTAGCCTGGAGGTCGGGTGTGGCGAGAAAGTTCATCCCGATTTTCCGACGTGGTTTTCCCTTGTCAGTGATGCAGGATGGAGGGCCTGACAAAGACAGCTATCTAGTTCTTCGGATGAGACGAAAAACCGAGGTCCCGTGTAAACATAGGAATGCACGTAAAAAATCCCTTGGCAGTTGAAATTCGATAGTGCCGCTGCCCGGGCAAAATTTCCCTCATAGCACACTGTATGGCGTATGCCTGTCTTCATTAGCCCAGTATAGGAGCAGAACAGAAGGACGTTAAACCCCATTTCATTTTATTTCATTTCTGAGATTATATCTTTACAGAGGTATTAAAGGTTTGGAACTAATGACTGGTTGATTTTTTCAGGCTGGATTTGATTTGTTTGCACTGTTTAATCAGTCATGTAAAATAAGAGAGAGAGAGAGAGAGAGAGAGAGAGATGGGATTTAATGTCCACTCGACACAAACTAGATCATTTCGGGACTTACATATGGTTTAATTTTATTTCAATAATACGTTTGCGCGTTGGGGTCTTTAGCAGTGGGAGGAAACCGGAGGACCCGGAGAAAACCCACGAGGTTGGACAGGCGACCCTACTCCTTGTCACGTACAACCGGGGATTCGAAACCACGCCAGTTGACTCAATGACAGGCTTTATGATACAGCGCGCACGTGCTATCCACCCCCCCCCCCCACATGTAAAATAAGACAAAAACATGCCAGCCATAACAGGGAGATGAACATTTTAACTCAAGTGCAAATTGTTAGTGGACTTCAAGTACGTAGGAGAGTCTGGCTAAATATATCATTCAAAATTAATTGCATTTATTCTCTTGGTGGGAGTGGCAACATTACACGAACCAATTTGTATTTTATAAATCGTTTATTACTTGTGTAGTGAAACGTCACTCTCGTGAACGTGGACAACAGAACCTTACTTTATAGTCTCGACACGCCCCATCACTCTGATCTCCGTTAACGCACCAGAACCCTAAGGATGGGCTCAGGTGAACTGTTTCTCTGAATCGACTAAAATCAGACCCTGTGAGAATGTCCTTAACATCAATAGACATCGGGCTCTCACAGATTTGATTGGGATAGACCCTTCTGATATCTTCCAGCTTTTCAAAATCACCATTCCCTGAACTACCGTCAGTATTGTAGTAATTGGTCCATAGGTAGCCTTTTGGACACGAAGGCTTAACTGAAGTAGAAAAACGGACCGGCAATTAGCGAACTTCAAACAAATGTCACATGGTTTGTTGAAGTAATTAAAAACAAAGACTTAATGGTGAGATCTAGGTTTTGTCCTTATGTTGAACTTTTAGTCATCGCCAAACTTCAGATGAAACCTTAAGTCGGTCCCCCCCCCCATATGCTACTACGTGGGACATTTTAGTAAACCCGTGCACGCGACTTAAGCGTCACTAGCGTGTGTTCAGCACCATAGAAGATAGCAGACAGGCCGTAGAGACTTTTGGTCCTGGATATACAAAATCTTCACCCGGTGTCTTGCGGCTGGTCTGCAAGCTACCGAACCCTACGACCAATACGTGTCAAAACACGTACAGTGGGTTGTGGGCGATGTTACTTCTCAAAATACACGTCACACATTTTTTCATACTTATTAGTCAAGACGACATCAAAGACATTTGTTTGACTTACGATGCAAGCAACAGAATCTGACTTTGTAATCTTCACAGGATTCTTTGTCGGGTTGGTCGGCACCATAACATGCAAATTGTGTGAAATCGCTGGCTATTCTGACGACATCATTCGTGTCTTGGTATTTAACGCCAGCAAGAGTTTCAGCTTCTAACGCTGATGGGGCTGTGCAGATATTGTCATTTGGGTTTTCTCGCTTGATTAAATTAAGATCTTCAAAATCGGATGCTCCAGTGGGATCGTCTCTATCATAAAAATTCGTCCACTGATTACATTTTACAGCTTCACCTTAAACAGAGATCAGAAAAGGTTCTACACCGACTGAGTTAATGAAGACGAGTTAAAAGAGATAAAACACAATTAAAATGTCAACCTGCCATGATAATGTGCTATTAGATGTTTTAAAAAACCGGGCCGCCTACTCTGCACGACATCCGTTATCACCGGCATCTAGGTAAACGAAACCTTGGCAACTGGATTTATTTTTATATAAACATTATTTTGTTGAAATTTAGGACTGGACAACAGGCAAAACCAAAATAATCACTCTCTTCTGCCAACTAGGGATTCGATAAAGAACAGCCTGAAAAGTTGAAGTCTGGACAACATATTTCCCACATGGCCCGGTTGTTTTTTTTATAAACAATGTTTTATTTCATTTGAAAATGGATTGGGGGAACAGCCTAGGTCTTTGTTGATTCCTCTCTAGAATGTAGGTCGTACATAAATAAATTTAATTTATATACATAGAGAACATACAAGAAGAACGTATATAGGATACATGCAAAATATAAATTGAAACTAAAAAACAAAAACTAAACATTTATACATATACATATTTATACATATATCCAGTTTCACACAGTTCCGTTAATTTATATTATTTTGTTTTATTTTATTTTATAATACAACAATAGTACAACAAAGCACACGCCTCACATATAACTGACTGGATGATTTGGATTTTTTGAAACGTTTTGACAAATTTAAAAAGTAATAAACCGTATGACCAATAATTAATATGTTATCTCTTGAAACTTCTGCTCAGGTAAACCAACAGATAGTCTACGGACACCCAAATACAGGGAGCATATTAATATGCAATGGTAACAATATTCAAAATGGTGTCCACGAGCGCTGACGGGGCCCGATTGGGTCAGAAAAGTAAGACGTTTAATACCATTTAATTTTAATTTTTAAGACAAGTAGACAATAGTTTGAGTTGCAGAAAACAAAAGAAATTAACACCTCTCTTGGGAGATGGAAGGTATTTAGCTAAAATATCATACCATCATACTGCGAAAGTACCCACCCCCTCCCCCTCCCCCTCCTCAGCAAAACTGGGACATAATTCAAGCATCATAATTGTCTGCCAAAAAAATAATCAGATGTTTGTACCGTCATCGAAGGACCTAACGTCAAGTAGTCAAACAGCTGTAGTTTATAGGGTTCTGATATATGTAAGTTTCCAACAGGCATGATATTTAAACCAATTAATGATTACGAAATAACCCCACTCTCTACTATTCTTATATATATGGTTCTTTTGCAGCGTATCATAATAGGATTAATCCAAATACTTACCTGCCTCGAACGCTATTAGAACGAGTATCAGAACAGCAAAAACCGTCATGACTCAAGTTATCAGTTAATTCAATATGAATCTTTCACCACGCTTTAGCACAGACTGGTTAGCGCTAAGGTATCAATAAGATTATATGAATACCCAAATACAAAGTATTTTACTTATTTTCAGATCGCTTTCACGTTATTATTTAAAAATGTATTTCTCTTAAGCGCATTAAATATGGATCAATATGATTATACATACATAATAAAAACATTTCGTGTGTGTGTGTGTGACATATTATGTGAAACGTGGTTTTCGCAACTGGTCCACTTATGTTAAATTCAGTGAACAGTCACCCATTCAAGCTGCTGTTTCAGATATTATATTTAAAGCGGGGAGTGAATTCAAAATGGTCCAACATGTGCCCTTTGGTGTAAGCATGTTTTATTATATCAGAACAGGAAAAGTTGCAATTCCAATCACAACTTTGGGTTTGGTATATATTTTTGATTTTTACAGATCAACAAAAACAGATTAAACCCTTTATTGAAGCCGTTCTCGTACGAGAGCAGTAGAAATGGACCTTGTTTCTACCTCCCAAATCGTTTTGTTTACTGTTGACACACCACAAACATGAACACCGAAATTCATTTAGCTCTAACGTTGTTTTGCAATGAAATCGAGATATGAAGATTGACAATAATTAAAAAACGAAGTTTAAAGGAGCTAAATCGCTAATATTTTGGGCCCAGAAATTGGCACAAATGGGTCGCAACACATATAATAATGTAGTATGAATTTATATAAACTGTTTTACATTCAATCGTTTCCGTTTTACTGTGAATTGTCATCAGTTATGTTCGGCGAAATACGCCAGAAGTCTCAACCGAAAGACAGTTTCTAGCGTCTGGTTATTCCAGTCAACACCGATAGTATATATTGCGCATGCTCTCCAAATAAGAATATGGCATCACCGTTTGACATATGTCTAGCCTCATTCTTTGAGCACCTTGTTACAAATGGCGCTGAAACGCATTATGGTACACGATTCGTGTAATCGTGTACCAATGGTAAAATGTTTATTTTGTCTTAAATATTGGATATCAGAAGACCATCTTTTCCAGGTAAGACCACAAAACCAATGCTGATCTAAATTAAAAAAAAGTCGTGTTTTCAATGGCGAAGATTTTGGGTGATATTGAGTTACGGACTGGAGGTGATTTACATCTTTCCGCAGAGGCAACAGTAAACGCTGACTGAAACTGTTTGAACTTGGGTAATCAAGAGCTAGTCCATTGGCATACTTATATGCTAGGCAGAGTGCTGTTTAAAAGCTTTAAAAGTCTATTCGAGCACTGCCTGGTAACCAATGAAACGCTTGGAGAACTGACAACGATACGAAGCTATTATTATCACCATTCTTGCTGTGAGATGGGGGGGGGGGGGCAGTGTTTTTTAAATACATAAATAACATTAACGAGGGTATCGAGGACTGAGTCGGTATTGCGAAAAAGTTATTTGAAGTTTAATGTCCCAATTGTATAATTAATTTGGTGATTAAGAACTTTTTAATGAATGTGTGGTAAAAATAAAGAACTTGACCATCATCTAAATATGCTTTGGTACGCAAATATTTAGACAAAAAGCCATGTCTTAGAATATTACCTGCTGTAAAAAATATAGATTGAGACAGGGCATCTCTACAAAATCGTCCAGGTTTTAAAATGGCATCTGAGCCTTTAACTTTTGCAATTCCTATGATATCAATGGAATTAGCACCAGATGTTTCAATAAAGTACTTTTTGGTGTGGTGTTATTTAAAATTGTGTTGATTTATTGATTATGGTTTAAGAAATGAAATAAAATAAGGTTTAGCGTCTTAACTTTCTGCATCATCACAAACCGGGTTATCTTAGTTTAGGTTAACACGAGATCAAACGCCTGAGCGCTTATAATTTAGCTATGAATAAAGTACGTAATTGAATTTAAGTTTTTAGCATCTTAATGTTACATAATGCATCTTAGAGTATGTGGCTCAGTGAGTAAGAATTTGGCTCGCTAGCCTGGAGGTCCCGTGACCGACAAAGTTCGTTGGATTTTCCGGCCTGGTCACCCTGCACGTTTCAAGTCAGTAGCTTGAAGCGTATATATGGTATTAGTGTCAGTGGCTTGTGGCACGAAGTAACAGTATATTGTCGCATACATAATATATTATGTCAACGCTTGGGCGACATAATATATTGTGTTGACGCTCCAAGCGTGTTAGCATATTAGACCTGTAGACTCAGTGGAATGTACGCGTCATCAGAGCGGATCCAGGGGTTGGACCATGGGGACCGGTCCACCCCCTTAACAATAGAAAGTGTCCCTGTAAATAAAAGAGGGCATCCTTATCAGAAAAAGGGCACCTGTGATGTCAGAATTTCAAAAAAGGGCACTTTTCTTTCGGATTAGGGTTAGGGTTAGGGTTAGGGTTAGGACACAGAAAAGAGAGAAAAAACAGAAAAGAAAAAAACAATCGAAACTTACCGATTCCATGATGGAAAATACCGCCAAAATATGTCTCCAAAGCATTCATTGGTTATCAAAGCGCCAATTAAATCTATCGTTGCAAGTTCATGCCTAGTCACCTCCATCCTAGTTCCAAGCGTTGACATAATATATTATATCGCCCAAGCGTTGACATAATATATTATGTATGCGACAATATACTGTTACTTCGTGCCACAGGCCACTGACACTAATACCATATATACGCTTCAAGCTACTGACTTGAAACGTATCGCCTGGCCTGGTTCCTTCTTGTCAGTGGAGCAGGATTGAGGGTTTGGCAAGAGTCAGCATATAGTCGTTCAGATAGGACGATAAACCGTGTACACATTGGCGTGCGCGTAAAACATCCCCTGGCAGCTGAAATTGAATATAAGTGGAGATCCTAGTACTGCTCTACGTACAAAATTGTCCTTATAGCACACTGTATGGCGTATGCCCTTTTTCATTGGCCCAAATCTAAACACAATAGCATAATAATATATGTTATCATTTGTGATCAAATAACACAAACAGATATCGTCTACAGCAGATAAAAAAAGTTAATTTTATCTTTAATAAATTCTATATATTTCAAAAAAAAATATGTTAATTTAATTAATTCTATATGACCCTAATAAAATCATTAATAAATTGCGGTCATATAACACAAGCAGATGTCGTTTACAGCAAAAACATATTAATTTTATCTTTAATTCTATATTTTTCAAATACAAATAACCGTTTGTTGAATTAATCCTATATACTTTTAATGAAATAAACAACCCCACCATATGCATAGTTTTTTTAATTGTGATATCTTATCTGTTCGTTTTGTTAAGGGCGTTTTTTTAAAAATTAAGATTTGTTTTTTACCTTGTGTAAAGCAGCAAAGCGCTTTCCAAGATCTCCCCTTGATGAAATCGCTTGTTGTGTGTCTGTGAGTTGGGTTTAGGGGTCGAGTGGGGAGGGGGTATGAAGGGATAGTCGCACACTCAGTTCATAAATCTACCAAATTCGCCAAAACTATCTGAGTTTTTGTCCCCGACCGGATTGTTATTAAACCAGAAAATACGAAACAAAATAAATTAAACATGAATAGTGTGTGATTTCATGAAAAAGATGTAAGAGTTATTAGGGTTTTTACTCCAAGACAGCTGCATGGCAAAAGCATGGCACATTTTTCGATTTACGTGTACGTTAGTTTTACGTGCGTTTCATGTGT
The DNA here is from genome assembly GCF_932274485.2 of Patella vulgata. NCBI lineage: Eukaryota > Metazoa > Mollusca > Gastropoda > Patellidae > Patella > Patella vulgata. The sequence continues at coordinate 13,996,732 of NC_065883.2, forward strand.
ACGTAAGTTGTACGTGTCTTTTAATTGTACGTTAGTTTTACGTGTACGTTAGGTTTACATGTACATTAGTGTTAAATATAGTTTTCTTCCGAATTCACAGTTCTGGATCCTGTGATGAGGGGCCGGGATCCGGGTATTACATATTTATCTAGTTTTTGTCGCGTACAGGTGCGTCTCTCCTCACATTTTCTTCGATTTTGACAGCACAAAATGTCAAATGACAGTCCTGTAGGTCCGGGTAGCCAGGTATTGGTTCGGTTTGATTTCGAAGTTCATTTTTAAAAACCCCGTGAAGGAGACGTTTTTGACATGTACTATTTCGGAGAGAAACGTAACTCTTTGAATAATGTGTGTATTAGGTAGAAGCAATAACCATCTATTAAAGCGTCATTTTTTCATAGACATTGAACGGCCTCTCCATCCGTGGGTGATATCGCAGACAAGGGTTTCCTAGAAAACTTGCCAGAGCCAGTCGTAAATGCTATTCTAGTCTTAGCATACGTTACACAATTTTTACCCCGACCCTTTTTTTGATTAAAGGCACAATTGTGCTTTTCGAGATACAGTATCCAATGGTACTGTTAGAGGGGGTAAATTAAGCCTATACTTATGGCCGCTAGGTTGGTGGCAGGCCGCGTTGCCACCCTAGCTTCGATCTAGAGAGGGTGGATTCCTGTTAAGTTTGTGCCCTGTAACTTCTCAGTCCGAGGTCAGTGATAATAGCGTATTTATAAACTATTATCATGTGACGTACTTTGAAAATTTCGGGATGAGACTTTTGAAGATTTTCGTTAACCCTAAAATAAACTGAAACAAGTCATCTACAAATTGTAATTTTCTCACTAAAACAGATATATAATATGCAGCTATTGCAAAAACTAAATAATAGTGTAATGGGAGTGACAGTAATTTGTAATACAGATAAAACAAATCTAATGAGAGCTAATGTCTTACTGTTCCGTACTATGGTATGAATTATGCTATGGGAGAAATTGTGTCAAAACAGCTACGTTACGGCCAATTCTTATTTTGAATTACAACTTTTCCGGACTATGGGATCCAGGGTGGAAGCAGTGGTCCAGACACAAGGAGCCTACACGTGCTACTGAATTGATACGAATTTATAAGTACATAATGAGGCATTCCTAATAAATTTACAATTAACCTAGTTGACCGACATATTAATTTCTAAATCGACGATTTTACTCAAAAACATCAGGTATACCTCTAGAATTTTGAGAAGTATTATATTCTGCTTCCATTTAATAAGTCTTTGACAGATGTGAAACGGAGTATACCCGCATTGCAAAATAGGATATGGCGGTCATTCAGGACAGATGTCTATTCTCGAAATAGAGAGTTCTCTGTGTGTAGAATATTTAACATTTTTAATCCATGCTTAATGAGCATTGTAGCTCCATTCTAAAAATGACATCTTTTATCAGAGAAACTATCAATTGCCGCGTAAATTCAAATTTATAACCCCTAGATGGCTTTCTTTATTACGCATTGTATGACTCGTGGAGGGTGCTTAACCCTTTTCAATCATGTTTCGTGTGTTTCCTTTATAAGTAAAACTAAAATAGAGTATTGAAGTTATGAGGAGAATTTATGATATCATGCTTAAACATACATTATGCAAGAGCTAAACCTGTCTATTGCAGGTCTTTCTTTAGGCCTGATATGTTATCTAAATTATTAATTAATTAATCAACTCTCGATGTCATCGCTAGCCTGTGATGTTTATTGGATTAGGTTCCGATTTCCTGTTCGACTTCCATCCATAATTTAATCATGAAATTTAATTTAATGATGATCAAGGCTAGGCCGAAAATTCAATCGCTAAAATCTCGGTTCAGCGTGGATCAATTTGACTGAAGGTGTTAACTATTATAGTGAAAACTGTAAGCCAACTCTTTATCTAATCTCCCATAATGTATCTTTAAGATGCGGTTTCAATCTAACTATTTGCCCCTAAGTGTTATTCACCCGCTTATGAACGTAACAAATTCTAGAAATAATACTTAGCCTCGGGTTAATGTTATTTTTGAAAGGGCTTTTCAATTTTACACGCCCCGTCCTCATTAGCTCAGTTGGAGCGGAACCGTAGGACGTTAAACGCCATTTCATTTCATTTCTAATGTACGCCTGTCTCATAGGTAGAGCCATTATGTGACTGTTCAAATAGACCGTCCATAAACAGTATCACTTTGCTTCTAATTAAACTTAACAGTGTACAAACGTGGGCGCTGTTATTCGTTTGGGTTCGGTGATGTTCGGTAATGGGAACCTTACGCGAACGCCAAGCAGAGATGGGCAAATTTATTTGTAGAGACTTGGGAACACATTAACTTTGAAAGAAATTCAATAGTTCGCCGCTATAAAAAATACTATAAATATGGGTATCAAAAACCCAGCAGGTGTGGTTGCTGATTGGTATCATGTCGCGACTTTCGCATTTTGAAGGGGCGAAAACGTAGATCGTTCGTTCGAGTTCTGAAGGTATACAAGCCAAAATGCAAATCGAAAATTAGAAATTAGGAAAAAAAACTCAGGGGCGCTATTATCACTGTGTATTATTTCTTAATTTCTTATTTTCGAGTCGATTTTGGCTTGTATAGGGTGCTGTCGCCTCACATTTTGTCGTAACTTCTTCTTTTCGACTTTCGCGTTCTGAAGGGGTGAAAAGTAGATCGTTCGTTTGCGTTTTGAAGGGGCGAAAAATAGAAATTATGAATGGTAGTTATAGGCTTCCATCGTGAACCCCCTCAAAGCCTTGACTGATAATGATCATTCACCATATCTTTTTTTAACATTAATTACGATTGGTCATATTCAAGGTAATTAATTAATGACAGATTTGTGATGATCATCAATAACGAAGTTAAATTTTGTTGCTATGTCATCAATTTAACGAAACCTTTCAAGGTTTTAGCTAATTTATAATTAGTTTTATCGTACAAGCCATTCCAATGCCCATGACGATTTTTTTTCTTGTACTTGTATGTGCTTGTAAACGTTAAAATAGAACATTTGTGTTTACTTTTGAATCTCTGGCTTGCTGCTAGAGGTTTATGTATTTATTTTCTTCACAACTAAGTTTGATCTTTGAATTGGTCAACCAATTATCGGCGCCTGGTCGTCAAAGACGCACACCCCTTCAATACACCACTAAAATGAAAGGAAAGAAGATATTAAGATCGTTGAATAACTGTAGTATTTCGTGGCTTTTTATTTTAGGCCAATTCATTACACTAATCAAAATAATCACCTTTTCCTATACAAAATGTCAGCTAACTTGGGGAACATTCCCCTCACAGAAGTCATAGTAAATTTTACGGTAGGTAGCAACAGTCAGAAAAATCTGAAATGATATATACAAAGCCTCCATGACTTAATCAGGAATCTTTGTCGTTATTTTAAATCAAATTTTATTGTAATAAAGGGTGTAACAGACATTTTAAAAGACTTTGTGCTAGTTTGACAAACCTTTTGATTTCCACAGGATGTGCCTAGTGCAGCGGGAAAGCTGGCGACACATGTATTTACTACACGAGGATCCCAACAATACATTTTGTAACAAATATCTTCTAATCTAGTGCCAATACTCTAAAAAGGGAAGAACACGTATAATTAAATGTAGCATACAATCTAGTAAATAAAGAGATTAGTTTTCTAATTTAACTGCGCCCACTGATGGGTTAATAGGCGTCTTAATTGTCTTTAAAGGATGCTGGCTCGCTAGCCTGGAGGTCGGGTGTTCGATCCCTGCATTGACCGTGAAAGTTCATCCAGATTTTCCGGCGTGGTTCCCCCTTGTCAGTGATGCTGTCTAGTCGTTCGGATGGGACGGAAAACCGAGGTCCCGTGTACACATTGGCGTGTACGTAAAAGATCTCTTGACAGTTGGAATTCGATATAACAGTAGGCCGCAGTGCCGCTGTCTGGGGAAAATTTCCCTCATAGCTCACTGTATGGCGTATGCCCGTCTTCATTAGCCCAGTTCGGATCAGAACAGTAGGACGTTAAACCCCATTTCATTTCATTTCATTTCTTTAAAGGATGAACGACTTGTAACTTTAGGAGTTTCGCCAGGTTGTAGTGGATTCAAAAGCGGCGAATTAGTCGTCTCCAGAAAACAGAATGCCATTCTAGGGGTATTTAACACGTTATCAATTCAGGCCAATTCATTACACTAATCGAAATTATCCCCTTTTCCTATACATAATATCAGCTAACCCGCTTCGAAAATCCTTTCATAGATTTAAAACCAAATATTTATTAGTCTTAACTCACCAAACAAAAGTTCGTACCAAACAAATCTTTGCATTGTTGAGTTGTATTATAAATCTGACCAGGAAGATTTGTTGTAAACTTCTGAAAATTATCAATTACAGTAGGTGGGTCTTTAATACACGACGCATCAGGTTTCCTAAAACAAAAATTGAAAATAGTGTGTTTTGAAATAAAATTGAATCCTTATAAGTTAGTCCCTAATCCCCCCCCCCCCCCCCGCCCTCTCCGTTCGAATCCGAATATGCCTTAAATGCATCATATGGTAGTCCTGGTTCAGTCCCGTAAATTAGTTTGTTTAGAAATTATTTTCGGGCATCAAGCAGGTAAAAGAGTAACACAGAACATAGATGAGTTTTTTTTCCATTTGGGTTTTGGAATGGATAATCATCAGCTCATGGGGCCTTCTTGAAGTCAACTAACTAAAAATAATAATATATAGTTCGATGAAATGTCTTTTTTTTACGATTGGATTTGCTTGTAGTTTTGACTTACTGTTGACAGAAAGGGTGTATGTAGACTATTTTATATGTTCTTGTTGATGTACTTAGGTAGAATAAGATTATTATACAAGATTTAATCGGAATAACGTGTGTACTTACATGAGATTTTGTTTTATGGAATTAACAGAACACTGTGAAAAATAAAACCCATTTCTTGATAGAGGTGATTTAACTGACATGATATATTCATCCGCCGAACTACATCGTGTAGAACGATAGAAACCGTCATGATCACAACCTAGACTAAAAAAAATCAAAGTCTAAATTCACAAAGATAATAAAATGTTTAAATTATTCCAAGGACATATTTCCTGTTATATTAAAGGTTAAACATAAAATCATATAAGTGGAAAAAAAGAACTGAACATTGATCTGAGAGAGAGAGAGAGAGAAATGGGGTTTAACGTCCACTCGACACAAACTAGGTCATTTCGGGACTAACACATGGTTTAATTTTATTTACATAATTCGCTTGCGCGTAGGGGTCTTTAGCAGTGGGAGGAAACCGGAGGCCCCGGAGAAAACCCCCGAGGTTGGACAGGCGACCCTACTCCTTGCCACGTACAACCGGGGATTCGAAACCACGCCAGTCGACTCAATGACAGCATTTATGTTACAGCGCGCGCACGCTAACCATTCAGCCATCCAACCCCCCTACATTGATCTGATATCAGTGGTGGTTTTGAAAATATCGGATAGTAAATTGTTGATATCTTCTTTGAATGGCATTTAGTAATTGAACATATTAACACAAGGTACACTTTTATGGATACACAATTACTGAGTTTAATACTAAGCGACAATTTTCTTGATAAAGACGAAGGGTATCACCGTCGAAACGTCGCTTAGTATTAAACTCAGTAATTGTGTATCCATGAAATTGTACCTTGTGTTGTTGATATCTTGTTTAACAAATTTAAGGTTTGTTTTGACAATCAACTACAATGCGGTACATGTAATTAATTATTATTTACATCACGTTGATTTACATTATTTCGATATTCTACCCCCTCTCTGGTGTTGATGACACACACATGTACCCACAAAAAAGCGAAATGAAATGGGGCTTAACGTCCTAATGTTCAGCTCCGACCTGGGCCACACGCCACACAGTGTGCTATGAGGAAAATTTGGCCCGGACAGCGGCACTACGGTCTACTCTTATATTCAATTCCAACTGTCAAGGAATCTTTTACGTTGGACGCCAATGTGTACAGGGACCTCGGTCTTTTGTCCCATCCGAACAACTAGACAGCTGTCCTTGTCAGGCCCTCCGTCCTGCATCACTGACAAGGGGGAACCACGTCGGAAACCACAAAAAAACACGGCCAAATTAAAAACTCACCAATGCGCCAGTTCATGGACTATTGTACCAACGCAGCTATAACCTCCGTGATCATCTACTAAAGATGACGATTTACCATCTTTTATTGAACAAATCTTGTTGACATTGGATAAACCTAAAAACCAAGTACTATATAGTGGCTGTCGAAAGTACCAGTGGAAAAAGCCAAATTTGGAATAAACTTTTGAAACGGATTTCTCCCAAATCATTTAGATACACATTTACACCTCATAACAAAAGACATACAAAATAATTTGAAAAATAAACCCCCACAAAAAATAATTAATAATCTAACACATAAAATGAATGCGCGTTATTAATTTTATATCGTTATAATTTATTTTACCATTTAATGGGTTGTTACTGTGTACCATCTGTAATCTGAAATAAATAAACACACACGTGGTATAAACATTCCACCACAAGACTCGCAAACACAACATTTACTGACCCTGATCATTGGAACTGATTATGTATTTTGCAGATAGCTTACACTAGGATTGCCCCTATTCTAGGTCCCGACTGTCGTACGTACAATAGGGTTGTCCATATTGAGTCCACGATCTGGTACGTGCAGATACTTTCGGATACATTTCGATACGGTCAACACGATTGCCACAACTGACCAAGATTACTTAACAATTAAAACTACGATTCCTCCAATCGCAGCACGAATCGTGATATTGGGAACATAACATTAGCCAAGATATAAAATGTCATTCGAAAATCCCGAAAATGACGCAAATTATTATGGGATTGGTGCCATCATGCTTGAAATAATATCAAACTGCTTACATCTTATTAAAGAATGGCGGTAAATGTGACTCTAAAACAGACTCTCGCAAGAGATCAAATTAATCCAAGTATCGCCCCTAAAAACACCTACAAGAATAACAAAATAGAGAAAAAAAAATAATCTCCGGGGATTCAGGGAGATCTTGAGTACCATACACCATGGGCGATGCGCAGTTCGGTAGAATTTATTAATAGTATAATATACCTAGTTAGAGCCATAGCGTGGTCGTATTTAAACCTAAGTTTTAACTTGTTATACTGTTGGACAAGTTCACTAGAAAAGGCATTTAAACCAACATCATCTTCAACTTTTCCCTCGTGATTAATGTTTTCAAGAAAACTAGAACAATTTCGTGTCTGAAAAAAACAAAACAAAAAGAAATCAAAAATATTCACCGGATGCCGACCCACTGATCGGGATTCACCAGATTATATATATTTGCCACCTGAGGGATCACGTGGCTAAGTGGGTAAGACGCTAGCTCGCTAGCCTGGAGGTCGGGTGTTCGATCCCTGCATTGGCGTAGAAAGTTCATCCAGATTTTCCGGCGTGGTTACCCCTTGTCAGTGATGCAGGACGGAGGGCCTGACAAGGACAGCTGTCTAGTCCTTCGGATGAGACGAAAAACCGAGGTCCCGTGTATACATTAGAATGCACGTAAAAGATCCCTTGGCAGTTGGAATTCGATATAAGAGTGGGCAATAGTGCCGCTGTCCGGTCAAAATTTCCCTCAAAGCACATTGTATGGCGTATGCACGTCTTCATTAGCCCAGCATAGGAGCAGAACAGTAGGACGTTAAACCCCATTTCATTTCATTTCATTTCATGGAACTGCTAAAGCTCCAAATGGAAATAGTTGTTTTTAATACTTAATGTATCTAGAGCGCGTATAAAAATGTACCTTTCCATGTTATCGAACGGTAAAACAGTCGAAATTTAGTTGCTCATCACAACTGGACAAATGTCAGGAGTGAACTTTTTAGAAAAAAACTCAATGATGTCGCCTCCATAGCGAGGAGAATGTTACCGATCAGTGGGTTGCCCACTAAATCTTATTCAAACTGTAAATGTGGAGATGTAATGTCAGTGTTCTTCTCATCACAAATCTTGAAGGTATTTTTGCGGTCCACACTGGGACTTTCAAGGACCTCAACCGTACGACTATCTGGGTACCAATAAACAAAGGAGAATACATGATTACCTTACATATAATAAGACCAGATAACGACAATGATAGTTGAAGAGATTTGTCACGAATTCCTGCTTTATACCTTCTATCAGCCTGATAATAAAGATAATAAAGCATTATAACATACAGATAGATAATAATGCATATATTATATATAGATAGAAGCATAGACCAAAAATACACCCTCTGGTAACTCTGTAATCCAACCTGTTCGTGAAATTGGTAGACTGAAATGGTATCTTAAAAAAGCATTTTAAAGCAAAATCCTCCAGCGTATTTATAAAGTTTTATAACCATAAATATATATTACCGGGGGTTTGTTTGAGTGTTCACAAGAAGCTACAGATTGATAAAGGGCAAAAACTCCAGACATTATCTTTATCTCTCTCATGTTAACGAGACTGGGTGATATTTATAGAATGCGCACACTATGTTGTGGACAGGGGCGTAGGCAATTAGGATATTTCTATGTGGGCTCATAAAAACAATTTCGCTTTTAGCACGTTTACAATGTTTAGATGTCAGGGATAATAACTGTATGAAAAATTAAAGTGTGACTTTCAAAGAGTTCGGCTCTATGACTTTTATCGTTAGCGGAACAAAGCCAATGAGTTTCCCCCAAAAATAAATTAAATTAATCTTACCGCATTTATGACAACGGCCACATATTTTGTCATCTCATGTTCTATGTCAGCAGACGTCGGATAATGTTCTTTAAATGATTTATACATGGCATAATCTGTCCAAATTAATATTTCCACTTTACCTATGACGCTGCCAGAAATTGGTGCCACATTTCTAACGGAACGCTTCAATATATCTGAAAAATTGACGTTTATTCTATTAATTTTAAGCTGATTAAATCTGTGATAAATATTAGCCTTGATTATGCACAAAGTCTGTTGAATTTAATATTTTAAATTAGTATGTAAGCCTACCTATCGGCCATAATGACTTTGCTTCTTGAGACTTCGTTTGTTGATGAAAATGGTTTCTTCGTATTATTGCATGTAACCCGTTCTCACTGTTTGGAATCGTTTCAATAATAAAGTCAGCGTCGTAATCATGAATAACACCCTCCTAGAAAAAATAACAAATTGGTACAAATTCACTGCCAAACTGTCGTTGATGTTGGTTGTTTACTTGTAGTTACATGATTACTTTCAGGTGTTGCACAGAACGGAAGTAAAATAAAATTGAGTTGCACACCAATCGGGCTAATGAAGACAGCCTATGCCATGCATTTGGCTATGAGGACGTTTTGCTCTCACAGAGGCCCCACGCCCGACTGGCATAGATCTAAAACGTGTGGTCATGAAATAGAGGGGAGTTGCGTTTTGTTTTAATTTCATACGAACCACTCGGCATTCATAGGCTCTCCGTCTTGTACCGCCTACAAATCGTAAACTAAGCTGGAAAAACCACAGGAATTTTTGTTTCAAGGGAAACTACTCTTTCTTGCTGTGCTTAATTGCCCGCGTGGTTGGTTGTTTTATTATTCACTGTTGTCAAAGGAAACATGCAATATCAGTACTCACGATGATGAAGTTGGTAGAATTCTTCCAGATTCCGAAAGAACCATCTAAATAAATGTCATGGTAAAACCTTATGCCGTGCTTTAAAAGAAGGTAAAATCACTACATATTAGTTGTGAACATCCATAAAGAATAGACCTGCCAGGCCCCATGTTTGAAAACCGATATAAGCTTTACACTTTGTTTCTTTTTGGGGGTCAAATATCTAGACTTTCGTTGATAAACACAAAATCATAATATGGAACACAATTATTATTTTAATTGAAGCGACGTTTCGTTGAGGGTTCTCTCGACTTTTTGAAGCAAATGACAGTGAATAATATACAGACGATTTATATACAAAAACAAGTTAAGTAACAATTAATAACCAATAATCAATAGGGAAACCATTAAAGATAAATTATAGGAGATTAGATAAAGAGCTGGTAGTTCTCACTATAATAGTATTTAGCGATTGAATTTTGGGCTTAGCCTCCATCATCATTAATAAAGTCGGTATGATAAAAAAGTCTCGATTATCCACTTTTGATTTAATCAGAAGCAGCAGACCGGGTTCTAATCCATTTAATAACGCAGGCTAGCGATGACGTCGAGAGTTGATTATGGTCTGGATATGTTAATTAATGTCTAATTAATAATTTAGATAACATTTCAGACCTAAAGAAAGACCTGCAATTGGCAGACTTAGCTCTTGCATAATGTATGTTTAAAAGTACTGAGTGAAGTCGTTCCAAGTAGCATGCGGTGTGAATTATCACTCGATATCCCTTTTCTGTCTGTCATTAACATTACTCAATGAATACAGTTGGTTGTAAAAATAATTATTGTACTAAAACCTGTAACAAATTAGCCATGGTATGTCTATCTCCGGTTTCATCTTGCACTAGGACAGGTAAACCATATTCACCATATGAAGATACTATACCATTGTTATCTACCAGGTTCAGCTTATACTCACGACCAAAGGCACGGAATTCGTACCTTATAAGCCCAAACTTACTATCCGATTGTAATGGTCTGATGTTAACTAGTTCTCGGTTTGTTGAATCTAAAAAAACACAAGAGTGGCGATTGGGTTAAGAACAGTACAATAGCTTCACTTTCAGGTTAACATTCATATGGAGAAGGGGAACTGGATTGGATCTAAACCCGGATTAAAATTCGTCCAGATTCGTATGAATAATGAAGATAAATATTTGTGTAATCTGGGAAACAGACGATTTTCTTTTACCAACTATGACGGGGGATCTGAGTCAAATGTCAATGTTATGTTTTCGTGATTGTACATATCCAATGCTGAATATAACGACGAGACATCTGTCCTTGTCAGGCGCGACGTTTTGCAACACCGACAAGGAGAAGCCACGCCGGAAAATCCTGCTGAACCTTCTCGGCCAACACCGGGATCGAACGTCTTACTCACTTAGCCATCGTGGCTCCCCATTAACACTACATTAAAAAATATGGTTTATATGGTTTAGCTTGGTTTCATGTTCTATGTAAAATGTTACAATGCAAAAGACAAATGTTAAAGTAGAAAAGTCTAATGTGAAAAGTTGAATGACAAAAGATAGATGTCAAAAATGCAATGTGAAAGCGAAAATTTTAAATAAATTAAGTTTTTCTTAAATTGGTTATATCACGAAATGAATTATACTTAGAACAAATGTAATTTATCAAAAAGTCAAGATGTAATAATAGTGCTATTTCGATTTGCACAGACAACCTCGCCCCCCCCCCCCCCCAAAAAAAAAACAACCAAACTTTGTATTTGTCAGTATTACAATTTTTGTTTTACAATTTACACGTTACAGTTAGCATTTGCAGCATTAGAGATGTAAAAACACTAACAACAGAGCATGCTGACTTTTGACTCAAATCTTCCATCATAACCAACAGGCTATATATCATTCAATATATCGAGGGTTTAGAACATAATTGTGATAAGTCACAATGCTTGATATATTGACTTATCACAATTATGTTCTAAACCCTCGATATCGAAGGTTGTAAAACCTGAAAATGCTGTAGGTGTCTTCACGTCTCGTTCATGTATGATAGTGGATACGCTGACAACAGCCACAGACAGCAACACACTCTGAAAATATCAAACACGAAATATAATTCAAAGTTACACGTGGTCTTAACTACAGCTTTCTGTTCCTAATTATAAAAATCCATTATGTAAGATTTAGATAAAGAGCTGGTCGTTCTTGCTACATTAATTCAATTAAGGATAATACAAAACGAATATATTGAAAATTCCATTCAAATTACTTTATTCTGAGCGAAGTTATCACTGTTAAAAGTTTTGACAAGATCTGGCATAGACTGCATGTTATCGTAGCACCGGTACTTGTTATATGAAACTTAGCCTCGCTTCGCCATTTTTCAATTAAATCGTTATATAGCTTTGTAAGCCAAAATAAAGACCTGCAATAGGCAGCCACGGTGGCTAGTTGGGTAAGGCGCTGGCTCGCTAGCCTGGAGGTCGGGTGTTCGATCCCTGCATTGGCCGAGAAAGTTCATCCCGATTTTCCGACGTGGTTTCCCCTTGTCAGTGATGCAGGACGGAGGGCCTGACAAGGACAGCTGTCTAGTCCTTCGGATGAGACGAAAAAACCGAGGTCCCGTGTAAACATTGGAATGCACGTAAAAGATCCCTTGGCAGTTGGAATTCGATATAAGAGTAGGCGATAGTGCCGCTGCCCGGGCAAAATTTCCCTCATAGCACACTGTATGGCGTATGCCCGTCTTCATTAGCCCATTATAGGAGCAGAACAGTAGGACGTTAAACCCCATTTCATTTCATTTCATTTTGCAATAGGCAGCTTTAGCTCTTACATCTTTAAGTGTTAATATAAATTTATAGTCTATGTCATATTTCCTGTAACATTGTAAACTCTGAATAGAATGACCTATTTTAAAATCATAGTAAATTCTGAATAGAATGACCTATTTTAAAACAAGATATAGTGTAATATACTAGTATCAAGTAATCTGGTGGAAACTCATTTCAAACTGCGAATTTTAATTCTAGTGAACATTATCAACAGACTAATATGCTGTCTAATAAAATCTTTAATTTTATATTAAAATGTATTGCTGAGTTCCATAAACAGATATTCGACTTACCCAGAAATAGAAGATATCCATTGTCAAATATATTAACTGATAAGAAATGGAAGGCCAATCGGTCTTAGAAGTAAGTGTTTATCAGCAGTGTGCTGGATTTTACTTTCGTTCATGGTGTATTAAACATATATTATAATATAATATTACGTGGATTAAATGTAAAGTAAACACAACGAAAATTTATATGGAATTAAATCACTAGATGTTATTTACATGGTTCGATGTCTCGACTAGCACAGTATAAACCCACTTTAATCTATCATAGAATTAGCCAAAATCGGTATTACAGGGGCGGATCTAGGAATTTTGAAAAAAAGGGGGGGGGGCCGCAAAATGAGGGCACTGACCTCAGAGACGGGGCACGCCGCTGCGAGGGGGGTCCCCTCCAAGAAAATTATCCGTCATTTCCTTGCATCTGTAGCCATTCCAAGAGCTATTTGGCCGATATTTTCGTCTAAGTAAACGTTCGGAATTCGTTGAAAAAGAGCCTTAAAATCGAGCAAAAAAGCCAGTTGAACATGCGACTTGAAAATTGTCAAGGTGAGCGAGGCATTATGAAGGGTAAAAAGACGAATCTATACCCTAGCCACTTCACTGTTTAAGCCTTGTAACTTGTACTGTGTACTGTCCACACATGAAACAACACTACATCAAGTTGCACTCATGCGCGTCAGTGATGGGCATGAGTGTATACGCCGCTGATTCCACAAGATGCTATCATTGATGTCTGTCTATAGTCACTCTATAGGATTAGGGCACCGTCAGCTAAACAATAAGAATTCGTTTGAAAGTGGAAGCATTAAATAGACCAGACTGGTGTGTTTGAGTCGATGGTTTGAGTCATTTGGGATCCCTGCAACGGGCTGGGAACGGACATATTTGGGTTGGGTCTGAGAAAAGGCACTTTCAGCAGTAAAAAGGGCAATGTCGAAAATTAGGGGATCCGCCTCTGTATTATTTTCTATAAGCTATACACAGTAATTCACATTTCCATAATCGCATTAAATCATATTAGAGAGGGGCGGCGGCTCCGGGTATTTATTTTAAAGGTGAGTCCAATCAAAGAGTGAAATTAAATTTATCTTAAATTTGAAGTTATCGCTATTAACTTCGCCGCTGTACTATCAGAAGCGGATTTAAAGGCGGGAGAAATCGCAAACCGAAGCGGAGTAAACTTCTGCATGAAAGTTCGCAGAAATGTAAAAGTTTGCATGATTTCTTTTCCATAAAACAGCCGATGGGAGGCTGTGAAACAGATCCCCCGAATTAGAAAATATTATAAAATACTGCGGCGAATATCCTGATTTAGAAATTTACCCCCAATGTAGACACGTCAGTGGAAGACACAATTGTGTTGTCCTCACACGGGAGCCCTTCACAGTTTGCTTCTACAAGTACAAGTGCACCAAACAGAAACGCCTAAACATGTGTGCATTGGGCGTTACGTAGGCGCTTGAGAAAAGAGGGGGGCACTTCCGTTTAAGCTACTTGATAATCCATGGATACCCCCAGAGGATTCGAAATGTCGTTTACAATCAGGGGCCATAATCAATGAAGTTATGGTCCGATATATGCCAATATCGAAAGGAACCGAGATCGTTGGGAGCTAGACCTATATTTTAAGTTTCGGCAAAATCGAATAAAAATTGTGACCTGTAGTGTCCACAAACAAATTGTGGACGGACGTCCGGACGCTGAACGATCCTTTTCCACATTGAGACGGCCAAAGACCTATACAAGGTCAACGATGAACCAAGATCGAATAGATCGGTTGACAATGCTCGCATTACATAGAGATATAACTTTTGACCCCGAAGTCAAAATTTTGTTCTCCGAGACTGGTTGTTGATGTGACAATGTTTATCTTAACCAAAGAGAAGCTGGTGTGCTAAAGGCAAATTCATATCTCATGTCTACTCCTGAATTCAAGATATCCTGTCTGTGTCGTCCCTAGTTCATACTTTCTTAATATAATATCATCCTCGGTGTTTAGGGCAAAACTGTTAGAACCTGTGCCAATTTCAAACAATTTAATCTAAAAAAGATGTAATGTCCCATATCCTATCACATTCTAAAAGACATTAATTTACTGGATACTTAAATTCATTCAATATTCCGGATATGTTTTTAAACAAACTTATGCACCGTGGATGCCCCCACCCCGTTATTCACAGCTTCTAGATCCGCTACTGTGTCCTATAGTTCAAGTTGGACATGAATGTGGATCAATATTTAAATAATCGAGGCAAGATACTGGACCTATTACATGTTCATTTGGGACA
Organism: Patella vulgata; assembly: GCF_932274485.2. Lineage (NCBI taxonomy): Eukaryota > Metazoa > Mollusca > Gastropoda > Patellidae > Patella > Patella vulgata. The sequence continues at coordinate 14,011,810 of NC_065883.2, forward strand.
CATGTCTCTGTGCTTGGACTAAAAGGGCCTTCATGGAGTAGGCCTATGTGATCACCAGACTTATGCACGCGACTGAACTAAAACAATAATATATGACCACCAGGATATATCAACCATGAATTTCATCTAGTTCGAGCGTGAGAACACGTCACCAGCTATAGGTCTGCTATCTAAATTGTCCACGTATTGTTATAAGATAACATTTTAAGATGTCTCGGACATTCTTGTTGGTGCTTTTTCTAACAGGTATGTGGATATTGGTATTATAGAAAATGGAATTCTAAATGGATCAACTTGGAACTTTGCATATTTATTCCTTATACCGTAAAGACAGAAACTATTTATTTTGGTGCATGCCCTCCCCTCCTTCCACTGAGGCGGTGTGACACCCACTTTTATGTTAATATTTGGTGTGTAAATTTGCCAAAACAAACCTAACGCCTAGCATTCTTTGCCTCTTGTCATATTACAGTCATTTCATATTATATTCTCTTCATTTTAAAAAGTAGCATATCAATCAAAGCAGGAATGTGGGGGTATACTGCAGCAGTAGCGATGGCCTTGTTATATTTAATAGTGAGGAATTTAAATTGATATTTTTGGCATGTTTCTAAGGTAATAGCAAGTCCTTTGATAGCAAAGTAAAAGGGGATATATACAATTTGGGGTTCATGATGGATATGCCTTATCGATATAAAATTTTGACATCTTTTATTGAGTCGGTCTGTCACACATTTTGTTCACACTTGGTCTGGGTGTTAGTTGAATGTCTTGATAGAGTTGGAAGATAAGCATTTTCTGCTTAGGGAAAGCAGAGATAGGCAATTTGATTGCTTAATACTTTGGGACGTGATAACTTTGGTTCGTATTAAGTGCGGGTGGTGAAACTTGGTGTATAAATTCATCACATCAATATGCGTAAGCAGAGTGATAAGCAATTTTGATCGCATGATAAGCAGTTTGGTTCTTATTAAGTAATAGTGGTAAAACTTCGTGTACCTTAAAGTTCGATGTTCAGCATTTCCTGCTTAGGCAACTTCAATCTGATTGGTCGATACTTTGAAACACAGTAGCTCTCCTTCTAAATGAGGTAGAATGTTCAAACTGTATGTAGGTGTCTATTAGGTGAATGCCTTGACATAGGTCAATCATGCACATTTTCCACTAAAACCAAACAGAGATTGGCTTGTAGGGTTACCTTTTCGTTCATTCCCTGACTCATCCAGCTTCAGAGTGCTATACAGGAAACGTTCTTATTTTAATTTTATAAAATATTGGCGGGACTGTTCATTTTGGCAAAATCGGAAACCTTTAGAAATTCAGAATGTTTCAATTGTGTATTTTTAAGTTACCCCCAACCCTGACCCCCTTACATTCACATTCATGAAAAATGTTTCAGTTCACATGTCCCTATTGCTTCTCCTTGTCATTTTTCGTTATTAATTTGCAGGTTGCTCTGCTCAAAAAATCGACTTTACTAAAATTTGTAATTATGTCAACAGAGTGGATTGTGGTGGATTTCTGAAGAGTATTATCTGTGCCACAAATTCAAAAACATATGATACTGAGTAAGCAAACTATTTCTTGACAACCGGGTACAGTAGGCATAATTAGCAATAAACCATTTCATTTGGGTTTAAATTATAGTAAGCATTGCCATAGGAAATGATGGTATGTTTGAAAAAAGTATGTCTGGAAACCCCAAATAGGACCCGGGACGTACTTTTTAAAGGCAGGTAGTTTGCGAAGGAATCGATCGCTGAAAACTAGAATCACGAGTCAAGAAAATAAAATATTAAGTCTCGGGTTATTTAACAAATATAAAGAATCAGACTATGGCGAGTTAAAATGACTTAGGTAGAATCGCGAGTCCAGAAAATATAGGTTATTTCACAAATATATCATAAAGAATCAGACTTGGCGAGTCAAAATGCCATACAACCTTTACTTGATAACACTGTACACTTACCATTAAGAATATTATTTAATTTCAATAGATGCTCCTTTGCCAAGGCCCACTGTAATGATACTAATCTTCACATAGCTCACTATGGCGATTGTATCCCGGACAAGACCCCAATTGCTACTGTTCATGGTACAACAGCATCCTACTTGTTCTTCTGTAGAAACTTGAACCATTCTCATTGTGGAACTGATGTAGAAATAGTGTGTGGATCAGATGGAGTAACTTATAATAACCTGTAAGTATGTATACATGCCGAATCATAAGATAACCTGGTCATAGTAGAATTATTAGATAAAATAGTCATATTATAACAGGAATCCAAAAGGGATACGAATGACCGGATAAAAAACCACATCCCCTCCAAATTCTACACTCATATACTTATACCAACCAGAACGCCAAACATTCAGGGGACCCTTCGTCTTGTGGACCTCCCACTAAGACTCGCCCTCAAAGATATTACCCCCGCTCCCTTTTACTCGAGATGACAGATTTCGCCCTCGTTTAAGATTATGGTTATACATAATCCAATGTAGGCCCCAGTTTCACTTGTAAAATCCATGTTATTGGAAACAACTAGCCTGTTCACTTGAGAAAAGGTGTTTAAAAGCTGTGATTAGCCTTCCTGTGAGCACCGTAGCCGCGGAAGGAAAAATCCGACAATAAAAAAAAGCCATATCAATATTTAATTGGCATGCGCCTGGTCCCAAACTTAATTAATATTTTCGATGTACTCTTTATTATTTCAGATGTTTATTTGAGAAGGCAAGATGTAGTCAAAGGGATTTAATTGTTGCTAAATATGATGGATGTTAATTAGCAGTTTTAAATTCTTTTTGAACTTTTTCTCAAACAATAAAAAGTAAAAAACTCATTTTATTATATTTGATTGTTAATTTATCTTATTTGGCTTAATTTTTCTTTTGACAAATTAATTAGTACGATGAAAGCTGATGCAAACTCGACTTTTTTCCTTTTCACTTGAATGTTTATAGATCTTTTTTAGGTCGTGTGTATTAGTGATATGCAATAGCCCTATATGTGACAACCATTGACTACCCCATTGTCTGTCTTCATTAGCCCAGTCGGAGCAGAAAAGTGAGACGTTAAACCCTATTTCATTTCACTACCCCACTGACTGTAATATTAATTCTCGTCTCTCTGACCTGCTCTACATCATCTCTCAACTCTCCGTGTTTCGGGATAAGAGATGGTGCTATATAGTTTTACCTTGCAAATCCCGACGTGAAACACGTTGGGCCTCAGTAAGCAAAGTGTACAACATTTTTCTGTAAAACAACGATTGGTTATTGTTCTTCGTAACATTTCTTCCACATTCAACTACAATTAAGCATATAATCCTTCCTGACACAGGTACAAATCACGTCTTTTTAAATGGAAGTCGTGATAGCGTGGCTCTTCGGCATTTTAAATTTCATGTTATGAAAGCGGCGTGTCGTGTACGACAGCCAATCAAAGTACTAACCTGATTTGAGTTGCGCAGGAATAATACACAATAATTATGAATTTCCGTATCAATTTTGATTAAAACAAAATTTCATTTAATTTATTGACAAAATGTTTCGCTTAAACCGTAGTCGTTTCACTAATGTTTAATGAGTTCTAATAGTATAAAATTAACTTATTTTCAAGATGTTACATGCATTTATAATGAAATTAAGATTGCCAGGTGAAACTTAAGGCACCCAATCATAGCTAAAAACAAGCACATTAATATATCTCAACTTTCATTTAGGCGCACCACGGAAACCTAGAGACACCCAAATTGGAAGTAGCAGACTTATAAAGTTGTAACCAACCTCTGAATTATATTATCCTTCGATCTCATTATCAGGAATATACACCAAAACCCGACAGAACATGTAAAATAAACCCTTTTTACTTCACCAAAAAGTCCACAAAAATCGTCATGCAAAGGGCGAACAAAGAAATTGAAAGATAAATACTATAAATAGAAAGGATGTCAGTAGTGGTAAACAAACATACATGGCCTGTTGTAAACGTGATTAATTCATTCTCTTAGTTACGTTTTTATACCGGTTGTGATAGGGTAATTGTTTTTTTTTCTAATCTTGTATTTAAATATCTCGGGCGAGTTAAAGATGTATTATATAAGAGTTAACCCTGCCTATGTCAAGTTTTTCTTGTTTTACTAAAAATGTAAAAATAAATTAAAGTAGCTAAGTCTTTAGCTCAATACCATCCACAGTCTTCGACACTGAAAGCAATTTAAATCAACATTGATGTTGTGATCTTACCGGGAAACGTGGACTTCTTATAATTGATATCCAATATTTAAGACAAAATAAATATCTTACCATTGGTACACAAATCATGTACCAGAATGCGCTTCAAGGACTCGGAGAACGGGGCTCTATTTATATATTTCTATGGGCTAGACCATAGATATCCTATAAAGACTAGATAGGCCACAAAGCCAAGTGCGCATCATCAGTAACGTCACAACGCGCCGCCATCTTGAAAGTTGTAGTCTATGTAAACAGGAAGTACTAAGTATAGGGGCATAAGCGTTAGATTTCATGTATTTTGTTTTTTCGCAATGGCTTCAAAAGGACCCCAATGCTATGCAATAAATTGTACCACGTACAAGAATCCACAGAGCCGAGCGGAAGGCGTCACATTTCACAAGTAAGTGTATTATAAGTTATTATTAGCCGACACGGCGACAGAGTATTTCATTGAAGTTGAAGTTTGAAGGAGGACCTCATCATCACACAAACCTGCGGATACACTACAGAGACGTTTATAAAAAAAAAATAAACAATAGGCCTATATCAAGAGAATGGATCCCGGGGCAAGCCGTAATTTAAGCGTCCACTGTGCTGTACAGTCCCGGTACTGTAATGATACAGCAAATTAGGCTTCTCTCAAAATGACACAAACTCACAATAAACAAAAGCTGACCGCCAGACGATCAATGATTGATCATGGCTTTCAGTCAGACTTGGATTTTCTTCTTTTTTTTTGTACCAGCAATAATCGAAAATCCTCCATTTTTAGTATAAATGACTCATATAATGATCTGACCATCGCATTTTTTAATAAATAATGAAACAGTAAAGAATTGAGGATCTTGACAGCTGTCGCCGAAGGTGAAATTAATTTTCTTTTTTAATTGAATTGTCAGGTTTCCAAGTGCTGAAAAAAATCCAGATCTTTTGCGTGTATGGATTCGCAACTGTAAGAGGATGAAACAACCGTCTAAATACAGCCTTGTGTGCAGTAAGCATTTTGAAGATGCTTGTTTTGACCGAACAGGCCAAATAACTCGCCTGAGAGAAGGAGTAGCCCCCACTATTTTCAATCTGCCTCCTCATTTACAGGTATGACTTTGCTGAAATTGGCGCCTCACTCTCTAGATGTTTTATTCCGTGGGTATTATCTGTCATTGTCGATGTGATATTATTTTATTCGCTTTTTATACGCCCACATTTTCAAGTGGACGAATATTGTCGTTGCCCCTGTCCGTCCGTCCACAATTTTTTGGTGGACTCTCTACAGTTCACAATTCTTGTCCGATTTTGACGAAACTTGAAATGTTGGTTTATCCCAGTCCCAAAAGATCTCGACTGTTTTCGATATTGGCATGTAATGTTGTAATTGATTCACTAATGCATGACTTGTTGAATAAGTAATTCATGCCCCTAGATGATTAAATTCCTTACAGTGTATTTCTAGTTTCTATCATATTTTGTGATCAATAAATAAATCATTATTTTACTCTTTTAGCTCAAAACGTCCAAAGTAAGGAGTACCCTGAATTCATGCAATGAAAAGCTTGAAGGAATTGAATCATCTGCTGTTGACCCAAATGATGTAGAGTACTTAGATAAAATTGTAATAAATCAGGTAATTTCCATCTTTCTCTTAAAGGGACAATAACACTCTTGCTGGCTTGAAAGCTCCAGAAAATAAATAATATCTCTATCTAAGTACTAGATGTTTAAGTGTCCTACCTGTTGTCTAAATTATCCATTACATCCTATTTTAATAGTCCAGAGGGTTCGAAAATATTTTTAAATCGGAAGTTTCATAAAAGGTTTACGTTCGACGTTTCAAACCATTATGTTGAATTTTTCAAAATTTTTAAATTAGGTGTGTTAAGATTAAATTTGTATCATCAATTAATTGAAATATTGTAAAATAGTACAATTTGTTGACCAGAATAAAGATTGGGGCATATTATTCAGTTACAACAAGAGTGGTATTGAGCCTTTAATGGTTGTGACCAAGAATTAGATGTATGTTATTCATTGTGATTGAATTGATAATCTGTAACATTAATTGTTTCCAGTGTTGTATATTTTAAATTATTCATTTAAACTATCTGCTTGATATTTACTCATAAAAAATGATGATATAAATTATTACATACATGAGATTTTATCACACATGCATAAGGTGAATTATGACCTAATGGTATTTATAGGGATTACACTTTTTGGATAAAGTAGGAATTCCGCTACTGAAAGTGGGTTTGTCCCATAATGGTATTTGAACCCACGTTCATTCCCAGAGTAAGGCCCAAATCATCAGCATAAATTCAATGTCAGTACTCTTCTGGCGAGTTAGCTTTAAGTGATAATGAATTGTGAAAATGTGCATTAAGTTATGCATTACATATATTTCATTACTGGATATTTGTATTAATAGTAACTTCTGTTTGTACATATATCTGTAGGATCATTCATATACCAGTTCCCCAATGAAATGGAAAAGGAAACTGCAGGAAGCGGAGGCAAAGCTTGAAACTGCCAGAAAGAAGTTACATAATTGCCAGAGACGAGAGCAAAGATCAAAACAAACTTGTCAAGTTCTGGTGCATGATCTATATGAAAAGAATATGATCAATATGGAATTACGCTCTAAGCTAGATTCATATGGAGGTATTTATTTTTGCACTTTGGAATAATATCTGTTTACTGAGTCTCAAAGTGTTAATATCACTGTTGTCTTGAGGTCTGTTGTTACCTACATGTACTATAGATCCTATTCAATTACTTCAAATGATAGTAAAACATTCAGTCCGACATTCATTTAAAAAAAACAAAACAACATAATCTATTCTTTAACCATATGATTTTTAATGGATTCATCGAATTTTGAGTATAATATTTTTAAATTCTAATCTAATAACAGAAATACCTAATTATGTTCTCAATTCTTATGCACAATATTTTATAATTATTTACTTTGGCAGATATCCCATGTGAGCTTTTCAAGAGACCGTCAAAGGATTACACTAGTGATCAAAGAGATTTTGCCTTGTCTTTACACTTGAGTTCTCCAAAGGCATATGATTACCTTCGTGAAACTGTCAAGATTTGTCTTCCGCACCCAAGATCTCTGAGACGGTAATTTTATTTGAAATTATATATCTGTGATTGTGAACAATTTCTTACCTTACTTTCTCCCTTTCTTGAATGATGGAGAACCTCACCAAATTTAGAATTTTTGGACCAGGAACTGGACCCCAAGCGCTAATCATCTTTTTCTTCTTGTTGTTCTTATGGTGAAGCTCTTCGAAAAAGCCCAAGGCTCCATCAATTCAAGTCAAGTCTGATCGACATGAAAATAGCATGCTTGTTCTTCGAAAAATTACCTCATTGGTTGTCTCCGGGAACTCCAGCTTCCCCCCACTGCTAAAGACCCATACGGGCAAGCGAATTATTGAAATAAAATTAAACCATATGTTAGTCCCAAAATGACCTAGTTTGTGTCGAGTGGACGTTAAACTCTATTTCTCTCTCTCTCTTTGAACAATTCTGCATCGATTTAATGAATTAGATATGACGTCGCAATTCCAAGCTGGTGGTGATGACCTCATGCTCGGTTTCTGGTCCATATAGTACTATCATAGAAGTTTATTTATTTGTGTGTGTATGTTTTTGAAAATATGCTTTGTCTTTTTTAGTTGGATAGAAAGTGTGGATTCGGCACCAGGATTGAATGTTGCAATGCTGGAGGTACTTAGAAAAAAAAAAACACAGTCCCCAGATGAATATACAAGGTATGAGATAATTGTTCTTATGCACTAGGCCAAAAATAAAAATATTTTGTTTCTGGTAACCCGACCGACTCATAGTATAATTTTTCATATTGCCTGCATCATCTTTGAAAGCACACAACATAATTATTATGGATCTAGATATGAGTTTTTTTTTAAAAAATAACACCTACCTACCCTACCTATTTTCCATCCGTTACAGGAAATAGAACCCTTTTTTTTGGTCCTATATGTGTAAAACCATTCAATTTCCAGAAACTGTACCGAAACAAGTGATATTTGTTGGTCCACTATTTATTTTTTCAATATTGAGAGAATCCAGGAAAATGGACCTTTTTGGAGCAAGATTGTGAAAAATCTATTTATTTATTTAAAAGTAAAAGAGTATGTAGATATCTTATTTTTGAAACTAAACTCTGAGATATAACTATGGAATACAGTTACTTTGTTTATTTGTGTGTGACCTTTTGTAGAGTATTCTCAAGCAAGTTGTATGTTTAGCTCGGTATTTAGCAATATAATGATAACTTTTTACATTTTTTCAGTTGTTGCCTAATGATTGATGCTATGGCTATCCGTCGCCACATAGATTACAACTGGCATGATGGTACGTATAGTGGCTATGTAGATATGGGTCATGGTGCTGAAAATGGGGAAGCTAAAGAAGCTCTTGTCTTCATGTTAGTTGGACTGAGTGGTGGATGGAAAGCACCCATTGCTTACTTCTTCACCAAGGTCTTGACAGCTGAGACCCAGAAGCAACTGGTTCATCATACCATTGATAAACTGCATGAATTAGGCTTTCAGGTGCATGCATTAACTATGGATGGCCATGCCACCAATGTTTCCATGTGTACTTTGCTTGGTGCTAACTTTGATTTCACAGGAAATAATTTGCAAACATACATTACTACTGGTCTACCACACAAAACGTGCATAATTTTTGACGTCTGCCATATGATAAAACTTTTGAGAAACATGCTTCAGGCCTATGGTGCTTTAGTTACATCTGATGGTAAAGTTTCCTGGCAGTACCTGAGTTTGCTCAATACAGTGCAGGAAGAGGACGGTCTTAGATTGGGTAATAAGATATCATCTCGTCACATCATGTTTTTCAAGCAGAAAATGAAGGTGTCATTAGCTACACAGCTATTCTCTTCATCTGTTGCCAAGGCTCTACGTACCATGAAAGATATTGGTGATAGGAGGTTTGAGGATTGTCTTGCAACTGTAAAGTTTATTGAGGTAAATATATGTAGCTTTTATCCCAATCAGCCTAGATTTACAATAGTAAAGAAAACATATTTTAATTTTGTTTAGAGGATGACAATTAAATATCGAAATTTTTGTATCCATTATTTAGCGTATCGACAGACTGTTTGATATATTGAACAGTAGATCTCCCAGAGGTAAGGGCTACAAAAGCCCCATTAATGCTAGCAACTTGGCTGTTACTGAGTCATTTTTGAAAGATACAGAGGCATTTCTTCTGAACATCACAATGCTCGATGGCCAGCCCCTTTTGACAACTAAAAGGTAGCATAATGAGAGTTGGGCTTTGAAATGTTAGACAGTTAATGTTTCTGTATTAAATTTCTCAAGAGTTGTAATTTGTTTCTGTGCAGGAATGATTTTTTTCTTAAAGATGCATTATGCAAGAGCTAAATCTGCCTATTGCACGTTTTCTTTTGGCTTCAAATGTTATATAAATTATTATTTAGACATTTATTCACATGACATAATCAACCCTTTAGTGCATCGGATGCCCGAGATTAGAGCCATTTAAAAAAATTTAACATTAAAATGGATAGTCTAGATTGTCAAATATCGTTGCTAGGATAATAAACAATCTACGCTCTATCTTGTCAAAACTTCAAACACTTATAACTTAGCTCAGAATAAAGTAATTTGAAATTTTCAATATATTCATTTTTCATTAACTATTTATTTTAACTATTATAGCAAGAACGACCATCCCTTTATTTAAATCTTACATAATGCATCTTTAATTGTTTCTAATGTTTTATTAATTTCTATTTAAAGAATTATTTTTTGTTTAAGACTATTTTCCCATGAAATTTTGATATCACAGTTGTGTGGACATTTAGTCTGATAGGCAAAAAAATGTCTTTAAACTGATAGGTTGATTCTTTATCTGTAAATTTTACTGCCATACCAATTATTACTTGCCTTTAAATTTTTAAAAGACACAAATATCAAACATTATTATTATATGAAATGGATATTGCAGTAATTAGATTTGAATATTTAACCCATTAATTTTCACGTTGATGTATGTTTTAAAATCTATTTTCGTTGCATCTGGATTTGTTCTTCTAATTTATACATGTACTAAAATTATTCAACAGTCTTATTTTTTCTACGTCATGTATTATATTTTGTAATGGATTTGTACTAGATTAACTTTATTTTTTTCTCCCTAGGTCAATGTGTGGGAAAGGTTTAATTATTGCAATTGAATCTACATTGACCATAGCACACCAAGTTCTTGGTAATCAGAAATATCTGCTATGCTACAAATTAAGCCAGGACCACTTAGAATTGTTTTTCAATGCGATCCGGCGGGGTGGTAAGTAAAAAATTGTTGTAATTTTGCTTAAAGGGCATATGGGACCAATATGGAATTCTAATTTGTGTTTTTAATTTCGAATATTATGGATAATAAGTTAAAGGTTTAGCTCCTTTAAAATCAAGGTGCCACAACTCAATTTGTTCATCCAATATTTGATGTACATGTATGTTGTTATTTTTATCAACCAGATCTTGGATGAGGTTATCACCAAATCGGCCTTACAGGGATGTTTAGGACCATCCTATATTTGAAGATAATAATTGAGCTCGTGACTCGCTGTATGTGGCTTATCTTGCATTACATTTTGCTTGAAATTTCTTTCAGGTGGTTGGAATAACAATCCCTCTGCAAAAGTTTTTGAAAGCTCTTTCAAGAGAATCATTACCCATTGTGGTGCTTTGAAGGTGAGGAAAAAATTTTCAAGAGACAGCAATTGGAACTTGGTAGCTGTTGGTTTTCAAATCAATCTTGTTCAAAGTAAAAAATGTTCAGACATTTGTAATAGTGGTTTTGAATGCAGAAAATCTTTCCAGGTGTTTTGTCTCAGATTTAGTTAATATATTGCTACTTTCATCATGTAATTTTGAATGAACAAATTATTCACATGAATAGCAAAACATCATGGAGGTATTAAGAGGTATCAATCTAAATATAAGCACATCCATGCAGTGTGCTGAATACATATTGCCAATTTACAAAACATTTTTTTGTTTTGGGAGTAATTTTTGCCATACATATTTTTAGGTTTCCAAAGAAGGGAATTGTATCGCCCAGGATGACACAAGTCTTGTGCAAGCCAGTACATCGACTTACTTGCCACCAGATGCAGGGAAATCGGAAAATGATGATGATGGTAATGGTGAACTTGACTTGTATGAAGTAGAAGCAAGGAACCTCTTGGACCACAGCTACAGCAAAAACCAACTGTCTTTGGTTACCCTGAATATCATTGTGTACATTTCAGGGTGGATCATCCGTAAGCTTTCAACACAGTTGTCATGTCAAATCTGCAAAGATTCTTTGACTGGGTATCCCTCTGATAACTGTGGTGTCTTCCATCTTTTGAAGAACAAGCAAAATGGTGGACTGTTGACCCCATCACAAAGTCTAGTGTATGTAGTGATGTCTGCAGAAAAGCACTTAAGGAGGATGACAGATGTTTGTCGTGTGAACTCTTCATTAAACTTGTTGCGTCTTCAAACATGTGTTTTAACAGACTGTCTTGCTGTTGATTTATTTGACTCAAACCATGGCTATGAAACTCATGAAGGTGTTGAAAACCATAATTTGTCTTTAATTAGATCAGTTGTCTCAGTTTTCTTCAAACTAAGACAGCATCACATTGTAAAACTGCACAACCTCCACAAGCAATTTGATAACTGCAGACACACTTTAACAAAGTCCATTTTGTTTAAAGGACAATGAGCCTTTATTTTTTATATGGAAAGTAGAGGCACCCAATCTTACTAGAAAACTGGTGTATGTAGTAATGTCTGCAGAAAAGCACTTAAAGATTGGTTCCCGCGTACAAACTGGGTGATTTAATGGTATATATGGACTAAAAACATATTCAAACTAATTAATTTGTCATAATTATGCTTCAAATCCTTCTCAAACATTGTAATTACGAAGGAATGCCCTGCTATTAAAATTCGATCAAACCAGGTTATGTTAACGTCACGTCTTGGAAGTCAGAGGTGAATTCATTGAATACATAAGACGATGTTGTCTTTTATCGCTTACTATTATCGAATCCTAATTAAATTCTCGGATTATCCACTGTTCGCTTGTGACCTTTGACATCACGCATGCAGAAATTCTTAATCATCGGGCTGTTGATTAGGGGAACCCTTACATTTTTATCCTGTATACTCTCCATGAGTGTTTTTCGGGGAATCCAGTATTTTTCTAGTAAGATTGGATATCTCTACCTTCCATATATACCAAAATTGCCATACTTTTATTGGAAATAACCACCCTATAAATAATTTTCTGGGAACCCATCTTTAAGCAGGTTGACAGATGTTTGTCGTGTGAACTCTTCATTAAACTTGTTGCGGCCTCAAACATGTGTTTTAACAGACTGTCTTGCTGTTGATTTATTTGACTCAAACCATGGCTATGAAAATCATGAAGGTGTTGAAAACCATAACTTGTCTTTAATTAGATCAGTTGTCTCGGTTTTCTTCAAACTAAGACAGCATTGGCAACCTCCACAAGCAATTTGATAACTGCAGACACACTTTAACCAAGTCCATTTTCTTTAACTCTTAACTGACCCATGTGGACATTTATAACATTACCATTAAAGTACATATGTCGACTTTTGTCGACATTTCGGTTAGCCAAATGCAGCATTCATAGCTTAATGAGAGTTACTTCCCATATAAACAGACAACCTTCCTTGCTTTGTTTGCATCCTGTTTGACATGTTAAAACAGATATTTAAAAATCAGCACTTAACAGTGGTAAAAAAACAGATTTTAAGTTGAAATGAGAGTTGGTTTATTCATCATAACATTATGAGTTATAAGACCCTTTGTTACATGATTACATTAAATAATCCGGCGACGCCTTTATATATACAATGGTGGTGACATCGCAGGATTTTAAAATTTATAGGATTTACAATAAAAGATTGTTAAAACAAAAGTAGATTATTAAAGGAGCCAAGTCTCTAACTCAGTATTATCCATAATCTTCGACATAAGAGACACGAATTAGAATTTAATATTGGTCCATTTCATTCAATATTGATGTTATTATCTTGCCATGAACATAAGGGCTCCTGATATCCAATATTTAAGACACAATGAATGTTTTAAAATCAAAACACGAGTCGTGTACTCTAATGCTCTCAAGTGCCAGTTGTAATGAGGCGTATTGAGTAACGAGGCAAAGCATCAGTGCAGAAAAGAAATATCAAATCTTACTTGTGATGTAGACTGGACTTACCAGGCATGAGCGATTGGCATTCAATTTTCGACGAAAATAACTGATTAGAAGTTACAATTAAAATGTTGAAAATATGAATGTAAAGCAGTTTATATACACTCATATTACATTAATACGTGCTTTATGATCCATTTTAGGTGCCAAAGATTAGAGATTTAGCTTCTTTAAATTTATCCAAATTTAATGATTTACATGATTATTGGTAAAGATGCATTATTTAAGATTTATACAAAGAGCTGGCCATTCTCGCTATAATAGTTTAAAAATATATAATTTAAAATGAATATATTGAAAATTTCAGTCAAATTACTTTATTCAGGGCGCATTTATGAGCTTTGGAAATGTTGAGGAGAAATAGTATACTTGTAGTCTCGATTGTCGATCAATATATTCCCAAGATAATAAGCGAAGACTCGATTGTCCACCAACCGCTAAGGTGATATTATTATTTAATGGGTGCGGTGTTCTAATCTACATAAAGTCGGAGCCATCCTATGGTCTAGAGAGTTTATTATGGCCTTGTTATGTAAATGTCTAAATAGTAATTTATATTACATTTGAATCCAGAAAAAGACCTGCAATAGGCAGATTTAGCTCTTACATAATGCATCTTTAAATAAAAAATGATTAATCAAATTATATAAAAAATAATATTATATAAATTGTGTTTAAAAAAATGATTATCACAAATTTAAGTAATTTTATAGTTATTGAATCAATCCAGTATTGAAAAGTTCATTTCTGCTAAAAAAAAAAAAATAAAATCCTCCTTGATTTTTTTCTAAATTACTTCTTCTACCTCCTGGGTTCCAGAAAGTTTGGTTGTTGATTTTGTTTGAGTGACCTGTCTTCATTAGCCCAGTTGGAGCAGAGCAGTAGAACATTAAACCCCATTTTCATTTCATTTTGTTTGAGTGTTGATCAGGTTTTCTATTTCTATATTGATTGTAGTTGTATCGGGTGGGCTGTGAAGTTTTATTCTCCAATTTAACTTTGTGTTAAAAACAGTTACCAATATATTTATCCATGATCATCATTGAGACATTTTCACAGTATTTTATAGAACGGGCTGAGTAATTATATAGGCCCATTTATTATAAGAAGGTTGCACAAGCGTCAGTCTGACACTGTCTGTTGTTACCATGATTTTGATTACTGACCACAAAGCAGAATTATTTCATATGATCGAGAAAATGTATACAAATAATAAAACCCGATTCCAGTGTCACATTTCACCGCTGGTAACCGCCTGTACTAAGACACAAATATTATGAATCATCAACAGTACCACGGCCACTTTTCCTTGTTTACGTTAGGCCTACAATAGTCCAATACAATGACGAGTGTGGATCGAAGAAACTAAACCTCGGCTAGACCCCTTGGTTACGGCCAAATGATAGCTGTAAGGGGCTAAATTACAATTTAACGGCCTACACTAAGCCCGAGAACGCCCGTGGCATTGTAAATAAATGAACATGCGGTTATGTTATGCACTCGGTGTTTTGACAGACTACAACCAACGTAGCAACTTCCAATATGGCGACTCTATTCTACCGGAAGTCAGCAGCTAATAGCCTATCTAGTCTTTATAGGATATCTATGGGCTAGACATATTCCACACGTCATGTCAAACGGTGACGTCATATTCTTATCTGGTGTAGACTGGAATACCCAGACGCTAGAGATTGCCATTCCATTGAGACTTTTGGCGTATTTCGCCGAAGATACATTTTTTTATGCTTTGCGACACATGTGTGTCAATTTCTGGGTCCCAAATATTAGCGATCTAGCTGCTTTAATAATTAGTGCATATTTCGAATAAGTAAACTATTACTTACAATAAGAATTACGTAACGATACACTGTCATTAAGCTGCTTGGATACAAAATCATATTAATAGAAGAGAGATTAGGCCTCAGCAATTTCTTTAAATATTTTAATCCTAATAAATTCATCTTAACATCCAACCGTATCAATGTCAGCGTGCTTCTTAAGCCCCATTTACGTGCCTGTAATTTATTATTAAGATCTAATTATGGGCACATTCATTAGATAAGCAAACGTCGACCAAGTTCACTCGATTACAGTAAAAGTCTGGTTACTCATTCAAAATCACAACCTCGAAAATGAAACTAACTATAATGTATTGGCCGCGTGACAGCCAACAGCAAGGGTCTTGCTTATCTGTAGTTAAAATTGCAAGTAGGCGCTTGATTTCTCTCCCTAGACACCAAAAGTATTCTTCTAGTGTGCATTCTCGGGATTTAATCACGTGTGTTTGAAGCAAATTTGACTTGTGAATAAAAATGCATACAATGTTGAGGACCTTGTCTTCTTGTAGATGTTGTGTTGCATTAAATATTTTGTTATTCATTTGTATCTTATTTTGTGTAGGTTATGGTCGTTTTTGTTTGTAACTAAAGTAAGGTAAGCCTACATAGCCAAACCACAACACAGTTCTTAGTACCTAATTTGAATAATTTAAATATGTTGTTGTTCTACAATGCATCACAGTTCAACTGTTATTTTTCTTTTTATATCAACTTAAATCTACATGTCACTTCGGACTCGAAGTCCTCGACGTCTATATTTAGAGCAACTGCATCTTATGGTAACCACTCCATTGATGTTTGACGAAAATGAACGTATTCCACGGCCAACCGGACAGCAGAATAGTTTTCCATTAATGTTACTGGTAACACTACTATTTGCACAAGCTTCAGAGCCTTCCGTACACAGTACTAAAAATAAATGTTCAGAGGTTTAATAGCAATACCAAATGTCATCATGGATGACAATATGATGCCCTTGCAGTGTCTCAATACTTTTGGCCCCAGGATCTATTTACTTGATTTGATATACGTTTTGTGTTTGAAATGACTGTGTAATATAATCTGACCGCATGCTTTCAAATACAACTCAAAATGAATAGCCCGTTACGTCACCTTTGGACCACGCATAAAGAGCACTTTTCAAAAAGGAGGATTGGTATGTCCCCAATCTTGCGGCGCATATTATAACTATTTATCGATACTCAGGCAACTATAGGTAATTTGACCAGTCTTTGTCTTATTTTCGGTGGGTTGGATGGCCGAATGGTAAGCGCGTGTGCGTTGTATCACAGGGACTGTCATTAAGTCAAGTAGCATGGTTTCGATTCCCCGGTTGTACGTGACAAGGATTAGGGTCGCCTGCCCAACCTCGTGGGTTTTCTCCAGGTCCTCCAGTTTCCTCGCACTGCTAAAGACCCCGTCGCGCAAGCGAGTTACTGAAATGAAATTGAACCATATATAACCTAGTTTGTGTCAGACTGGACGTTTAAACCCATTCCCCCCTCTCTCTCTTTTGTCTTACTTTTATAGATCTAGAGGGGCCGGGGAATTAAATCTTCTGTAAAATTTCTATAACGATTTACATCTCAAACAAGTCAATTATTGACGTGACCTGCCAATCCAAGCCCGTAAAAAGAGACTAGTTTTCTTACCAACGACATGCAATAATTATGAAATGATCTACCTGTATAATTGCGATCTGATCTTGATGATAAAGGCATGGATCGTGGTATGATAAAGTCAGAAAATAAAACAAAACAAAGTATTATAAGTAACAACCGTATACAGCCTAAGATTTTACAATCAGAAATATCCTTCTTTCGTAACGACCTAACAAGACCAGAAATACATTTTCTATTGGTTATTCTTAACCTTTCTGCAAAATAACAAGCTTCTTATAAGTTAGGTTGAAATGGTAAAGTTGCCAAGCCAAACTGAAATGACGGAAGACAGACTTAGAAACTTACTAGTTTTCCTTTGTGTACTTGTCATTACCAGAACAGCGGTCAGCACCCCAACAAACAACGAAGAAAGATTTCTCATAATTATAGGTAGAATAGATTAAAATGCTGAAAAGAGTGAAATTAAAAAATTATATATATATATAAATTAATTATTAGTTTTCAGATGTCTGGCGGAAATAATAACTTAAACATTTATACCACTGGGTTATGCGATCACTTGTTTCAGAATAGTTTTTTTTAAAGACACAACGCTCTAGATTGTTGGCGTTGGTTGTAAACGCCCATTATATGCACTAACTAAATGTACAGTGGAACATTATCTGATTTAAATTGACGACCAGCATTAACTTGATTTACACCAGAAACATGTTACAGCAATGAAACACAATCCTAAGTCTATAATACAAATGGCACTGAGGCCCATCCATGGCAAGATCCATAAGGTGTGATTTCGGAATCTTAACTCACAGTCTCTCTTCTAAAACGTATGCATCAAGTTGTATGCATATCGAGTTGTAACTATTCGATATAAAGAGGGGTTAGATACCAGATGGAATTAGTTAAAATGATTACACACATCGAGGTTTTTTGATAGGCGACAAGTTGAAGTAACCTTTATCATAAAATACTGTTCACAATATGTTCTTAAGCACACCACATGGCTTTTATGGAAAGGAAATAAGAAAGAAAAACAACAATCACCCCAGAACGTCATACATTCAAAATAGCCAGTACAACTACATACAGAACATAAAATGTTAAATAATTCAAAAATGTTCACATATAAAAACAAGTCCGATTTCTTGTGTTTATACACGATATGCTTATGTGTATAGAAACTGGCTGTTATATTCCAAGATTCGGTCCTTTTATTTATACGATGTTTAAATCCTGTTCAAAAGCGGAATTAGCAAGTGACGAATTCTTTATGGGTGCCAAATAGATTGATTTAACGCCACTTCGACAGACGTGATATCTCATACAATTATGTAAGAAGAATCCAGTTGTCCTAGAAATATGTAGTTAAAAGGACAGGCCAATGACAGTACGATGTTTTGCTTTTTCCGTTTAATGATTTTAACTGTTTTTCATAGATCACCGGTGGATAAAGTAAATCGTTCATAATATATTTTATTTGATCGGAGTTGTTTGCCGATAGAGAGAGAGTGAGTTTAACGTCCACTCGACACAAACTAGGTCATTTCGGGACCAACATATGGTTCAATTTTATTTCAATAATTCGCTTGCGCGTAGGGGTCTTTAGCCAGTGGTCACTATATATACACTTTACGGCAAGCTCACACGAATCTGATTAAAATTATTCAACAAATGACCATTTTAGTAGCAGACACCCGAAAACACTTTCAACTATTCAATTACAGCCTTAATCCAGTTGATAGGCCGCTGACGTCACAGGGACCACACATACTATATACACGATTATGGTCTTATTACTATCCATACACAACACCAGTTGACTAGTGTGTATTGACGGCTTAATGAACATATTTTACTGAACTAATCATAACCTGATTATAATTATTCCCGTGTAAGCTACAAATTGCTATAATTCAAGGCATTTTTTAAGAGCTGACCTTTCTCGTCTTGAATTGTAATAGATTACATATCTCTTTACTTCAATGATATTCGCAGCGCCGTCGATAACAATTTTACCACCATCTTCTTGTTACACGCAACACTCAACGAAAGATTACGGCACGAGCGGTTTGCGTGCAGACGTAGAGCATGGATGACATCCAACATTCATTCATATCCTCAACGAGGTAGCATAATACAATGACGCAAAGATCTAATACCTTTCCAAATAACAGTAAACACTCACTTCCAAATTTATTACGCCTTTATACAATGGATCAGACTATCAAGGAAGTTCCGTACTACTGTTGTTGTTGTTCTTAGTGTTTAACGTCCGCTTCCACCGAAGGTGATATCGCAGACAAGTAATATTTTTAAAAATTATTTTTATTATCTTAGAGCGCGCGCAGGGGTCTTTCCTGTGGGAGGTACCCGGAGTAACCCGACGCTCACAACAGGGATCAAAACCACAGCCGGAAGCCAGAGGTGACCGGACAGCTAGAGGTCGAAGCGCGGCACTCTAGACCATCCCAACCCCCCATTCCGTACTGCTCTTCCCTATACAATATATAGCCACACATGACAATCATTATCCTAATGGTAAAGTCCCTAACTATATATATAGATATCAATTAATAAAGAACATGAATCCACGTCTCACATAAAACTAAATATAGTTAAAATATATAAAATTAAAGACTGAAACATAAAAAAATATCAATATATACTTTTTCAAAGTAATAAGTACAAATCGACTTTAATCATAAAAATAGAGTTAACTCCCCTTGATTAACCTACTTCACATTAGAATTGACCCCTCTCCCAAAAACTACTAAATTATTTCAGGCACATACAAATTATGATCAAGGCAGTGTAAGGTAAGTAAAATGGAATGTTTTCCCTACAAATGAATATCATTGCCTATAACATACGACGTCGTGCCTTTGGATGCAACGCAATCAAAGTAAGCATAATGAGACAAGAGGTAACGCGGTTTAATTTAGGAATGTTGAACGTGAAATGCAAACTTTCCACACTACCCACGCCTCGATAGCTCGATCGTATCGAAAAGCCCCGTCTAAATACAAAATGTATACAAACGATTATAAAGATTAAATATCAACTCAACTCGAAAACCTGAGTTAAAAGGTTTTAAAAACATATAACCGTGTGTGCGAGGAGTGTTTCCGCGCACTGAACACATCAATTATCTACAGGCAAAACATTCCCGCATACAATACACGCATAAATGTAATATTAAACTAATAATAAATTAATCAGTCACAGATCTTTCTGTCGGAGACGCAATTCTTCTTCCTTTTCGATGTCTACGGGAGGTGTGTCAGAAGATGCCTTCTCCAGTTATATATACTCCCCAACCGCTCACATCTTGAGATTGGACACTTGATTATTCCAGGACTCCTTGTTGGTGATAAGGGTTGCGAAATCCGTCTTAAGCTTACTGCTACAATCAGAAGACAACTGGTTAATTCTCTTGTGACTTTCAAGATCATAGGCAAATTCAAATGGCAGACATAAGGCTACCTGGACCCCGGAACTGGTCTATACCGTTCACTGCAACTTGAAGCACGGTTGGGACTATGGGGTCTCTTTCCACTCATTTCAAATTCTGAATAAAAGGAAACGGAACAAAATAATATAATTTATTAAAACGGTCGATTGAAAAATTCAGAGTCTGACACCTTCAGAGTATAATCTCTGAAGCGAGCTGGTTGTCGAATAACCCAGGTCGTATAACCCTATTTCGTGTCGAAATAATTCAGATTCAAATTGAGCTCACTGGTCAGAATAAATGCTACTAGGTACACCGAACCTCCTAATCATAGTAAAGCTCTCATGTCGGGTATTCCTATTGCCTCTACCCATTTTGTGAAATAACCCTGCGTCACCACAATATACCCGTTTCCTAGATCGGTTTCTGGTAATGGACCCACAATATCCACTGCAATCCTTTCCATAGGATAACCACTGACCGAAGCAATGGCACAATGAACAGTGTTTTCTTGATAAAGCATCAACATTTGCGTCCAATTTGCCTGGACGATGGATGATTTCAAAGACATAGTCAGCTATAGCCTCCAACCACCTCGTCAGCAGGAAGTATACCACAGCAAACAACTCTTCCCCTGTTGTGCAGAAATTCCGCTGACAAACGATTTAAAACTTTACTCCTTCATCGTCAACCTAACTGAGAACCCCATCAATCCCAATCTCACTGGCATATCGGTATCGAGCAGAAATTTCTTATTCATATTAGGATAAAGGTGCGGACACCAAAGATTTCTTTATAGATTCGAAAGCCCGGTTACAATCGTCGGTCCAGTTGAATGCCGACTTCTTGTCAGTTAATCTGTTTAAGGGTTCAGCTATCTTAGCAAAATCGCGAACAAATCTCCTATATTAATTGCACAAACCAAGCAAACTCCTGACCTCTGTAATTTAAGACAAAGTCTTCCATTCTTGAACAAAGGAAATTTTTTCAGGATCCGTTTTAAGGTCATCACGATTAACTATGTAGCCCTAATATCCAACTTGACTGGAGAAAAGTTGAGATTTCCTTGGTTTCAGCTTCATAGTAAGTTAACCCATGTTTGTTAAACTGTGTGTTGGCATTTTAAAACCTGTTTATATCAAAAAGGCTTTACCATCTAGCTCGTCCCCATAGACAATTATAAAATTATTTCAAAACATCAATCTAGAAAATGGAATCATGCAATATATAAAATCAAATCTGAGGCTTTTTTGTCATAACACGCGATCAATCCATGATATGTTCGATTGCGTCCATATAATGTCTGACTGAATTGGTGTATAGTTTCATCACATCAATGCCTTGACTACGTTCGATAATGAACATTTTCGGTTGAGGGTAAGCAGAGCGATAAGCAATTTGATTGGTCGAGACTTTAAAACACAATAACTCTCCTTATAATTGAGCTAGAATGTTCAAAGGTGTTGTAGGCGTCCATTGGGTGAATGCCTTGATAAACATTGATTGGTTGATGCTTTTGGGCACGATAACTTTGGTTATGGTTATAATTAAGTGATAGCTATGAAACTCCGAGTATAGATTTATTATATCATTACATGTACCTTGATCATTTTCTGCTTAGTCTAGAAAATCGAATCATGCAATATATAAAATCAAATCTGAAGCTTTTTGTCATAACACGCGATTAATCCATATGTTCGAAGGGGTTCATAAATTGCGTCCATATAATGTCTGACTGGATTGCAAAAGTTAAACCAACGTATCCATTATTTATAACTTCCGTCACTATAAAGACATTTTTCGGCGACATTACCTGTGTTATTTGGCCTCAATATAAACGCATTAATTGAGCTTGCCACAAGGGTGGCTATTAAGAGTATACACCTTCCGGAAAAGAACTTTGTAATCGTGGTCTTCATCTAATAGAAATTGAGTGAAGACATTGATGGCTATCTAGTTTTATATGTTTAATTTTGTACAAATTTCTCATAGTCATGCTGCATGACTTTCGACATCTGTGAACGCTTGGTCGAAAACCTTTGAAATGTCCACGCTTTCTGGTGTACCATATATCAAGCACGTGTTATTAACTGACCAATATGCGTCTAGATGGAGGGTAATATCTGCAAGAAGTAATTATTTATTCAGCGTTTTGATCTCAGAAAGATGCCGTTAGAGCGATAAGGTATTTTTGTGATACGGTAAAATATTTTGAAAATTGGAATCCATTTTCTAATCCTCACATGATCTAATATGCGGACAAGGGTACAAGGCGATTGTCCACTGTATTTTGAGCCTCAAGGAGATAAACCGAATTCTTAGAATTTTATTTCGATTTAGTTTGGCGGTATTTTTTATGGACTTGGGCCAGAAGGTATAAATTAAGATAAAAACTAAACTCTTTCTAGCCCCATTTAAACTACTTGGTAGTGGAGCCGTGCGTCTGTCCGTCCGTCCGTCTACACTTTGTGGGACACAATAACCCTCCTAATTGAGCTAGAATGTTCAAACTTGGTGTAGGTGTTTGTTAGGTGAATGCCTTGATGGAATTCGAAGAAGAACATTTTCTGCTTAGGGTAAGAAGACATGAGAAATTTAATTGGTTGATGCTTTGGGACAAAATAACTTTAGTTCTGATTGAATGAGAGTGATCAAACATGGTGTATAGATTCATTTCACCAATACCTTGACTAAGTTCGATAAGGGTAAGCAGAGATAATCAATTTGATTGTTTGATGCTTTGGGACACGATGACTTTAGTTATAATTAACTGAGTGTAACGAAACTTGGTGTATAGGTTCATGACATCAGATAAACGTGCAATTAATTAATATGTGTCATCTAATTCATTCGGCGGGGGACATCAGCCTCACTGGTGGCTTGTGAAACATTCACAGGGTACTTGTTAATAAAACCGTAATAAATATAAGTAGACATCGGTTATCTTTTATTACACCATATTTTATCTAACTAGATTTTATGCGTATACATGCTTATATCATATCGCTAAGAGCCCATAATACATATGTATAAACAGTCCATTTATATTTACTATTCATAAATTACAGTCACTTGTAGTACACACTTTTATTGAGAAGGCTTACTAAGAACTCGAATCGTATCAAGACTGAAACTTGAGTAGATCAAAATCAATAAAGAAATCTAAACAACACAGAACAATAAAGAAAAGGTCAGTCATAATTTGGACATATAATTATTGGGAACTGATAAGTAAATCAGTTCAAAAGATAGCTTTTCAAAAACATTTAACAGAGAGTAAGTATGATGTGAAAGTTAATATATATTTAGATACAGTGAAGTAATCGGTAATTATGCAAATACAGCCCGTTGCATTTTTAATATATTCACGGGGCATTATGGAAGATTGGGTAAAGAGCCGACAGTTCTCGCTATAATAGTTAAAAAAGAGATAACATAAAGGCAATATTTTGCAGTTTCAGTCACACTACTTCATTCTGACACTGTACCCTTGATTGCCATTGCTACCTTTGTTACGATAATAAACAAAGATTTGATTATCCATTTTTACGGTAAATCACCAACCGCTGTTGAACCGCAGATCGGATTTAAATATGTTGAAAATCTAGACTATACGATAGCATCGAGAGTTGATTATGGCCGTGATAAGTTAATTAAAGTAGCCAAGTCTCGGACTCAATATCATCCAAAGTCTTCGACATTGAAAACACGAATTATTTGTCAATTTAATCACCATTGATGTTTTGATCTTACCGGGAACAGATGGGCTTCTGATATCTAATATTTAAGACAAAATAAACATTTTACCATTGGTACACGAATCGTGTACCATAATGCGTTTCAGCGCCTTTTGTAACAAGGGACTCGAAGAACGAGACTAAACATTTTCCCCAAATCCTGCCAAACGGTGACGCTATATTTTTATTTGAAGAGCCTGTGCAATAAATACTACTGGTGTAGACTGGAAAACCCAGACGCTAGAGACTGTCATTCCATTGAGACTTCTCGCGTTTTTCTCAGAACATACATTATTATATGCAATAAATACTACTAGTGTAGAATGGAATAACCAGACGCCAGAAACTGCCATTCCATTGGTACTTGAGTAAATTAGAGTAAAGACGACACGATTGAATGGAAATCAGTATATATACATTCATATTACATACTTATTATTTGTGTCAATTTCTAGGTCCCAAATATTAGCGATTTAGCTTCTTTAATGGGGGTTGGATGGCCGAATGGTTAGCGCGTGCGCGTTGTATCATAAGGTATGTCATTGAGTCAACTGGTGTGGTTTCGATTCCCCGGTTGTACGTGACAAGGCGTAGGGTCGCCTGTCCAACCTCATGGGTTTTCTCCGGCTCCTCCGGTTTCATCCCACTGCTAAAGACCCCTACGCGCACGCGAATGATCAAAATAAGATTGAACCATGTTAGTCCCGAAATGACCTAGTTTGTGTCGAGTGGACGTTAACCCCCATTCCTCTCGACTCCTTTAATGTCTAATTAACAATTTACATAACATTTAAGACCTAAATAAAGACCTGTAAATAATCACATTTAGCCTTGCATAATGTCTGTTTAAAACTATTTTGTCTTTCAGATGGAGACGTATATACTTGTCTTGGATTCTTTCATAAGTATCCTTCTGTTCGGACCATTAGCGTCGTCTTTCTGGAGAGGAACCTGGGGTTTAGCAGATTTGTATATATTTCCCGAGAATCAGCTTCTTAGCTTATGTGTGTCATTAGTTTGTGGACTCCTTATATATCTGACAGCTATAATTCTCCAAACACAGCTGACGTCATTAAATAAGAAGATGAATTCTCCTGTATTCTATATAGTTTCAAGGTTGTATTCGTATATCCTAGGGATTGCTATCATTAACTATTGGAGAGGTCTGTGGGGTTTGGTAGATTTGAGTGGGTTTACGCTGCGAAGTGCTGGAATAACAACGGCGATATCAACCATAGCATTGGTGCTTTGTAGAGGATCGTCGACCTCCTTAGGCCCTCCATTATTCACAATCACAGATATTGGACGAGATGAATATTTTAAAATCACAACCATATTTAAAACTAAGGTAAGTCGTTATACATTTCCAAACATGCTAGTTATTCTCAGGTTATTGTTTTCAGGTTTATGAGGGTGATCTATGAAACATGCATAAATAATGCGGTGTTGTTTTCTATGGGACCTAAAAAACAGATTGGTCCAACAAATTTACTTATTCAAGTTTACATTATAACGTACCGATTTGTCCACTAGCAGCGATTTTATCGGTGGTTTTCACGACTTATAGGCCAAGGGCAATAAATACTCATCGATAGGCACTCTTGAATGTGGACAGCACAATAAGCCGAACCATGCTGAAATTTTGGTAAAGATATTTTTAAAGCTGCCTAAAATCGTTTTGCGACACTGGATTTCGATAGATTTCCTGAAGACTAGCAGACCTAGGGCATTTGGAAAAAAAATGCATAACTCCAGAAAAGATCTTTTTCGGGCTGTGCGTTCCTCCTCAGACCAAACTGAACAACCCCAGCAAGTTTTACAAAACAAACTTTACCAGAGTTGTGGTCGGACGGAATGTCAGGGTGGTGACTATATACGTAAAAAACAAGACTTTTTTTTATCTTATCTCTATGTTGTTCAGAGCCACGTTAGCAGGTTATTATTATTACATTATAGTTATTTACGAAGTCCACTTACTATAGTCTCGCGTTTCTCCGGTGGTTCCTTAAACAATTGATCGTTATTGATAAAGCTTGTATCTATTTCAGCCCGGTCCATCTTTACGATTTTACATGGATAGTTGTTTCTCCGTTGTGTTCGTAACTGGATTTGCTATCACACAATGGAGAGGTCTGTGGACATTAATAGATTTACTTCTGGTTCCAGACGATGTTTTTCGGTCAGCTTGGTTATCTCTTGTAGCTGGAAATATTCTAGCAATCTTTCTTTTTGTGATACAATGGCCAGTCATGTGGTTAGCAGGAAAAATACGACGATTACCACAAACAAATGTTGAATTTATTGCGTTATTAGGCATTGAAGATTTAATGACTATCTGTGGTACGTTGGCATCGGTTTTGGTATGGCGTGGTTGCTGGTACTTATACGACCAATGCCTGATTGTGCATGATACTGAATTAAGTTTTTGGGTTTCACATGGTATCGCAATGGTGATTGGCATGGTTACTTTGCATTACCCAACATTAATGCTAAATGGGTTGTTTATGGATGGAGAAGTTATAAATAGCGGTGAAAAGACCTTCTTTGATACAAAATTTATTTCAAATTTTACACAATACAGCGTGGACGCAGTAAGTAACTTATTTAAAATATATCTTGATGAGATGTACAATATAGGATGACCGTATAAGCTATCTGTTTTAATGATCACTGATATTTATGAAGTTGCGGGGTTAGAGACTCACATTGTGCGTCGAGTTCTTGTATTCTTAAAAATAAGACGCCCCATCCCTGTATTCCAGTCTAGTCACCTGTGAATATAGGTACCGACGGAATGGTGTAATCAATTATACGATGTACTCTTTGTGAAGCATCATTTGGGACTCGTTGTAACCTTTAATATCCTGTGAGGGGCGGGGTAATATGCCTTACAACTAGTAATTCTCTTCCTATTATCTTCAATGTTAAAACCATGACATTGCTTGAACATCCCGATGGTCTTAATCCCCATAGCTACATAGAAGCAAACATAGCGCAACCACTTTAAAATATTGGAGATTTTTGACCGTTTTAATTTCTTGTTTCTAAGCCCGGTCGAAAGAATCTATACGCTGTGACGTCCCCCCCCCCCCCCCAATTCACGTCTGTTTACTTCAAGATCATTCCACAGAAAAATCATCTATATTCACCTTAACCTGAAAGAAAATTTAAATTAAAACACCTTCGTCGATTCTATACCAAATCGTCAAGAGCACTGGACTTGCAAGAATATCATGAGATCGGGAGAAACAGTTACTAGTCCGTATCCTAGGGACAGGGGGAGTAATTGTGCGCACTTTGAGTATAGCCTTTAGAGTTGTGGATAGAGCGCATTAATCATTGCATTACTATTGCTTTTTCAGTATAAAAAGAAATTAGAAAGAACACAAAGAAAACCAAGGGAGATAAATTTGGAAGAGGAGAAATTGTTGGTTACGGACAAGTTGATTTTACATAAGGATATGAATCATGACGCATCCTTGAACGATACTAATTTCTG
Organism: Patella vulgata; assembly: GCF_932274485.2. NCBI lineage: Eukaryota > Metazoa > Mollusca > Gastropoda > Patellidae > Patella > Patella vulgata. The sequence goes on from NC_065883.2 coordinate 14,039,514, forward strand.
AATCTGGGGACTCCCATTCTCTCTAGATCACCCGACGCCACTTGTCATTTAAGACGGATGTCTGCGTAGCTTATAACCCTTGCTGTGCTTTTATATTTCACAACTTGCCATTGATTTGGTTCGCGACAGAATATTCTTATCTGGATTCTGCACCGATGGAGAAGTTATCAATAGTGATTAAAGTGTTCTTTGGTACAAAAAGTATTACGAAAGTTATCGATTTAAATAATTTCAAATAATTACGCTCTATTATTATTTAAAAGGGCATTATGGGAGATTAGATAAAGAGTTGACAAGTCTCGCTGTAATAGTTAACAAGCCAACAGTGAGGCTGATGTCCCCCGTCGAAATTGCAAAATAAATAGATGACACATATTAATTAATCGCACATTTATTTTTTTCACTAAGTTTCATCACTCTCTATCAGATAGAATCAAGATTATCTTGTCCCAAACCATCGACAAATGAAATCGATTAGCTCTGCTTAGCTTCAGCTCGAAATGTTAATTATTGAACTCAGTCAAGACATTCACCTAATGAACATCTACATATACATCAAGTTTAAACATTCACCTAATAGACACCTATGCCAAGTTTGAACATTCTACCTCAATTAGAAGGAGAGTTATTGTGTTCCAAAGTTTCTACCAATCAAATTGCTTATCACTCTGCTTACCCTCAGCAAAAAATGTTCATTATCGAACTTAGTTAAGGTATTCATATAATAAATCTATACACCAAGTTTCATCAATCTCACTTAATTAGAACTAAAGTTATCGTGTCCCAAAGCATCAACCAATCAAATTGCTTATCTCTGCTTACCCTAAGCGGAAAATGCTCATCTTCGAACTCCATCAAGGCATTGACCTAATCAACACATACACCAAGTTTGAACATTCTAGCTCAATTAGGAAGAGAGTTATCGTGCCCCAAAGTATCAACCAATCAAATTGCTTATCTCTGCTTACCCTAAGCGGAAAATGCTCATCTTCGAACTCCATCAAGGCATTGACCTAATAAACACATACACCAAGTTTGAACATTCTAGCTCAATTAAAAGTTATCGTGTCCCAAAGCATCAACCAATCAAATTGCTTATCTCTGCTTACCCTAAGCGGAAAATGCTCATCTTCGAACTCCATCAAGGCATTGACCTAATCAACACATACACCAAGTTTGAACATTCTAGCCCAATTAGGAAGAGAGTTATCGTGTCCCAAAGCATCGACCAATCAAATTGCTTATCTCTGCTTACCCTAAGCGGAAAATGCTCATCTTCGAACTCCATCAAGGCATTGACCTAATAAACACATACACCAAGTTTGAACATTCTAGCTCAATTAGAAAGAGAGTTATTGTGTCCCAAAAAGTGTGACGGACAGACAGACAGACGGACGGACAGACAGACAGACGAACCCATTTTAATAGTCCCCTGCTTTCTTCGAAAGGCGGGGGACAAAAAAAGATAACGTAAATAGAATATGCGGAACATTTGAGTGAAATTGCTCTTTTCTCTACCGAGGTATTAGCTTTTGAATTTTAGGTTAGCCTCGAGAGAGAGAGAAATGGGGTTTAACGTCCACTCGACACAAACTAGGTCATTTCGGGACTAACATATGGTTTAATTTTATTTCAATATTTCGCTTGCGCGTAGGGGTCTTTAGCAGTGGGAGGAAACCGGAGGACCCGGAGAAAACCCACGAGGTTGGACAGGCGACCCTACTCCTTGCCACGTACAACCGGGGATTCGAAGGTTAGCCTCGATCATAATTTCTAAAATCGGTACGATAAAAAGACCAAGTCTCCATTATGACGTTAAATCATCTTTCACAAAATGTATTGCAATCCTCTGAATATCGCAGGCCAGCAATGGCATCGAGATTGATTATGGTCTGGATATGTTAATTAATGTCTAATTCATAATTTAGATAACATTTCAGGCCTTAAGAAAGACCTTTAATAGGCAGATTTAGCTCTTTCATAATGCATGTTTAAAACAAAACATTATACCTTTATATAAACCTTTAAACATTGGTTTATTTTGTTTTATTTCAATTGAAGTTGCACAGAAAATTAAAAACATTATACATTAACAACAAATGTATTATCAAAGAGAAAATGGTCCAAGAACAGAATCATATGGAATCCGTAATAATAGAGAGAGGTGTTTCACTTGGGTTTGGTTAGTACTCACGTCCGTATTCTGTGACGATATAATTGGATTTAAAACATTGGTTAATAGCCGCAGGTTAATTTCGTTTGAAGGAGCATAGAAAAGTTTAAATTATACATTAACAACGCCACATATTGTGAACATGTTATGAAACAATGGATACAAAGTCGAAGGCGGACATTTTTTTTATATAATCTGCACGTGTCAGAATGCCCCCACCCCTTATATACATGAACGTTTGGGTTAAGTATAAATGTGTTTTATTGCATGAGTGAATCGAAATCTTTGCATGCCCTTTATTTTGAATAGAATTGACAACCCCTTCACTGCAGTCTTCACGAGGAGGACGGGGATTTTTTCTTTTTTCTATTGAATTTGAATTGGCACATTGCGCACACCTACAAGCGCCACCCCAACCTGTATCGGCGACTGTCGTGTACCTTAACTGTATTTTATCGTTGTCAGAGGCGAAGGTGTATTGGACCAGTAGCTGATAGCGTATGTCTTGCCACCTTCGCTCCATTAACAAGGACAATAATTTTCTAGTAGAAGAACAGGTTATAATTAATTACAGCATTCTCATTCCAAAAATTAAAATTCTTCCAGGAAAATACCCTGCAATATAATCTTTCACGCTCTGTTTTTCCGCCCAGTCAAACAAAATCGAGTATGTGATGAGTTTTCTATGTGCAAAGATTAAGAACACAAATTATGAAATACTGACTGTCAAAGAGTTTACATTGAACGTAAAGTTTGTTGGGATCATGCGAACGACAAGGCACTGTTTCTTGTCAGGCCTTGCACTAGTGGTGGCAGGAAAACACGCTTGAAAATCCTAAGTTACTTTCTCTGCCAACATTGAGACGGATGGAATCCAGGACCTCTTCACTGAGGGACAATGCCTCCTGATTCCAGCACCAACCAGGCTAATGAAGACGGGCATACGTATGGAAGCCGATAAGTACACTTTGGCTTCTTCTTGCTTTCATGTTCAATAAGTGCAAAGCTACGAAGCTGCGACAAATGGTCCTGATCTCGATATGTCGCCGTTTTACTTCTCCGTGTGGTTCAGCGCGAAGACGGCAAGCAATAATCAGTACGAAACATCTTAACTTGGCCTTGTTCATTTCTTGCCTTTGCACTGTAAATTCATAGCAAAGCTAAAGCTCGCCCGCTACATTAGTATATTATTTTTCATTTGTTTTCATTTGCTTTCGTACTTAGTGAACGTCATGGCAAGAAGGGGTACTTATCCATACATAAGTAGACTATTTTATATAGAAATATACTAATAATAAGTGAATTAATTTCATACTGTTATTGCCGAGGGGGTGGGCCTAGGGACCCCACATGGACCCGCCACTGGTCAGAAGTAATAGTATGTACGACAGATCACACGATTTTACAAAATTAGGTCACAATTTTTATCCGCATACATCTTTTATCATAGTTCTACATTTATAAGAGGTAAGAGTATGACTCGATTGAACTGGCGTTGCGTAGTTCTATTTATCATTAATATGTTTTTATACGTATAAAAAATGTCAACATATTCCGATTGCAAATATTTCAAAATTAAAACAGCACTCGTATCATTGGGTATGTAATCATTACATTTGTATTGCAAATAATCTAAACGATAAACGTGTCGATAATATCGCAGATAAATATATCAACAATCATTTTATCACCGTGCGCAACTATTTCGTTTTACTTTGAGCTATTTAGAAGTGGGTGTATAAATCATATTTAGAAAATATTGTTGGAGACAAAGGGTTAAGAACAGTTTAAGTGGCAAACTACCCTCTCTGTGTTTTATACGACTCGGAAGAAGAACACTAGAAATGTTTACTGTAGGTCATGTATGTTAATTTATCTTTCCAAATGGAGACGTATATACTGGTCTTAGATTATTTTTTAAGTCTCTTATTATTCGGTCCTTTAGTGGCAGCTTTCTGGAGGGGAACTTGGGGTGTAGCAGATATATACATACTTCCTGATGACCAGGTACTAAGTTTATGTGTATCATTAGTTTGGGGACTTCTTGTATACCTGGCTGCGATGATTCTTCAAATACCGATGATGACATTAAATAAAAAGATGTGTTCTCCTGTATTCTATTTAGTTTCGAGGCTGCATTCTTATATTCTGAGCATTGCTATAGTGAATTATTGGAGAGGTCTTTGGGGTTTATTGGATATGACTGGAGCTACGTTCCTGAGTGCTGGATTAACTTTGGGTGTGTCGACTACATTTTTGATATTATGTAGGGGAATGTGTAATACAGTATCCCCACCCTTGTTAACTATCACAGACCTAGGACGAGAAGATTTTTTTAGAATCACTACAATATTTAAAACACAGGTAAGCAATCATTGTGTTTGCTTAAAGATATTAATTTATAGAATAATACTTCGTCATATTGAAATTTATTATCAGAGGATAGATATTGGAGATAACCAAGATTCGAGTTAACCCATTTCGCATATGACATATCTTGGTATTAGTGAAATCTAGCAAATATAAGATAATAATAGAAATTATCGTTTTCATTTCAGCCCGGTGCATCTTTAAGATTTTACATGGATAGTTGTTTCTCTGTTGTGTTTATTATAGGATTTGTCATAGCAGAATGGAGAGGTATGTGGACATTGATAGATTTACTTCTGGCACCAGACGATGCATTTCTGTCAGCTTGGTTATCTGTTGTAGCTGGAAACATTCTAACAATCTTTCTATTTACAATACAATGGCCAGTCATGTATTTGGCTAACAAACTACGACGATTAGAACAAACGACATTAACATATTTTACGCTTTTATTTATTGAAGATATTCTAAGTTTCATAGGATTTTTGGCATCGAATTTAGTATGGCGAGGGTTTTGGAATTTACAAGACCAGTGTCTGTTAGTCAGTAATACAGAACTTAGTAATTGGGTGTCACATAGTGTAGCCGTCGTCATTCTAATGGTGGTGTTACATTATAATATGGTTATGCAAGCCGGTCTGTCCACAGATGGCGATATTATAAACAGCGAAGATACATTTTTTGAGACCAAATTTATAACAAATTTTATCCAACACAGCCGTGGAACAGTAAGTCATTTTGTTATATTTCCATAAATATAAACCCGTCGTCATTAGCCCACTCGGTGCACACACTAGCCGAATGATTCAGCGACTATGTGTTCAAACAATCGGGTGACAGCTTTTGGGGTCTAGATAGCCAGCGGCGCTTTCTGGGCGATTTCTGGCTAATAAAATTTCTCAGCAATGAAGTGAAATTTTCTTTTCAATTTCCCGTACCATGAAAACACAGTCGATGGTGGTTTAATCCTGTGGTGCTGAACTTGACAAATATATGCATAATAATGCCAAGGTTGTGGACACCCTATAGGTTACAATTTTTATCCGATTTTGATGAAACTTGCAGTGTATGTTTATAACCGAAATATATTTGTTCTATTCAATATAGGATCTTCACAATCACATTTTAGCTTGTGGGCCCTGTAGATGTCACAGTTTTTATTTGATTGTAGAAATCGTTCAATTATATCAAAGTTGCACCATAATTACGGTAGAGTTCAAATTTAGTAAAAATCGGACATAAACTGCTCGACAAAATGACTGCTCCCCTTAAAAGCATGTAATACCTAGCTTAGATCTAAATATTAAGGCCACCTGCAGATTTCGTCAAGGTCACGAGATGTAGACCCTTTTAACATCTCGTGACCTTGACGAAATCTGCTCGTACGACCCTGACACGACCTTCGAGTACAACTTGTCAGATCTTCATGTAATGTAGGCCATCGAAAGTATAAAAAAAACCCAAACGAAATATAGATCTGTATTTTAATCAGATTTTCTGGATTATGGCCCCTGACTTTTACACAAAATGTTTGTGGACCTTTCACAATGAAAATTAAACTATGTGTTAAGGATGAAAAGTTCTTGGATGACTTCGACTTTGGTACGCATCTGTTGTAGCTGGAAACATTCTAACAATCTTTCTATTTACAATACAATGGCCAGTCATGTATTTGGCTAACAAATTACGACGATTAGAACAAACGACATTAACATATTTTACGCTATTATTTATTGAAGATATTCTAAGTTTCATAGGATTTTTGGCATCGAATTTAGTATGGCGAGGGTTTTGGAATTTACAAGACCAGTGTCTGTTAGTCAGTAATACAGAACTTAGTAATTGGGTGTCACATAGTGTAGCCGTCGTCATTCTAATGGTGGTGTTACATTATAATATGGTTATGCAAGCCGGTCTGTCCACAGATGGCGATATTATAAACAGCGAAGATACTACATTTTTTGAGACCAAATTTATAACAAATTTTATCCAACACAGCCGTGGAACAGTAAGTCATTTTGTTATATTTCCATAAATATAAACCCGTCGTCATTAGCCCACTCGGTGCAGAACAGTGAGACGTTAAAGTGGTGGACACACTAGCCGAATGATTCAGCGACTATGTGTTCAAACAATCGGGTGACAGCTTTTGGGGTCTAGATAGCCAGCGGCGCTTTCTGGGCGATTTCTGGCTAATAAAATTTCTCAGCAATGAAGTGAAATTTTCTTTTCAATTTCCCGTACCATGAAAACACAGTCGATGGTGGTTTAATCCTGTGGTGCTGAACTTGACAAATATATGCATAATAATGCCAAGGTTGTGGACACCCTATAGGTTACAATTTTTATCCGATTTTGATGAAACTTGCAGTGTATGTTTATAACCGAAATATCTTTGTTCCTTTCAATATAGGATCTTCACAATCACATTTTAGCTTGTGGGCCCTGTAGATGTCACAGTTTTTATTTGATTGTAGAAACCGTTCAATTATATCAAAGTTGCACCATAATTACGGTAGAGTTCAAATTTAGTAAAAATCGGACATAAACTGCTCGACAAAATGACTGCTCCCCTTAAAAGCATGTAATACCTAGCTTAGATCTAAATATTAAGGCCACCTGCAGATTTCGTCAAGGTCACGAGATGTAGACCCTTTTAACATCTCGTGACCTTGACGAAATCTGCTCGTACGACCCTGACACGACCTTCGAGTACAACTTGTCAGATCTTCATGTAATGTAGGCCATCGAAAGGATAAAAAAAACCAAACGAAATATAGATCTGTATTTTAATCAGATTTTCTGGATTATGGCCCCTGACTTTTACACAAAATGTTTGTGGACCTTTCACAATGAAAATTAAACTATGTGTTAAGGATGAAAAGTTCTTGGATGACTTCGACTTTGGTACGCATCAGAAAATGAAATGAAATGGGGTTTAACGTCCTACTGTTCTGCTCCGAACTGGGCTAATGAAGACGGGCATACGCCACACAGTATGCTATGAGGGAAATTTTGCCCGGACAGCGGCTCTACGACTTACTCTTACATCGAATTCAACCTGTTAAGTAATCTTTCACGTGCACGCCAATGTGTACACGAGGCCTCGATTGTTTGTCCCATCTGAACGACTAGACAGCTGTCCTTGTCTACCCCCGTCCTGCATCACTGACAAGGGGAAACCACGCCGGAAAATCTGGATGAACTTTCTCGGCCAATGCAGGGATCGAACACCCGACCTCCAGGCTAGCGCGCCAGCGTCTTACCCACTTACCACGTGATCCCCCAATACCTTTCTCCCTCGCTATATTTATTGTGGGTAATTGTGACTGTTAACCTGTTTAATGGTATAGAAATCGAGATATTTGCTTACAAACTTTTATTACATAAAAATGTAAATGGTTTCAATGCTGAGGGGAAATGACAGTTCTATGCCATCGTTTTTACCCGCATCCTTTTCTAGTGTAAAATGTCAGGCCAAATGTTTAACCAATGTGCATTTTCACAGTTCACTTATTCTGTCACTTTATTCTGTTTCTTCTATTTCAATAGGCAATTATAGGAGCAATCCATTAACCAGATTTCAAATTTCCTTAGCTGTTCATTTTATTTAAGATTTATATTAAATTGATATTTTACAGTATGACCTCGGTGTAGATCCACCCACAGTCGATGTGACACAGACCCCGGTACTTAAGATGGAGACAATTTCACTACCGATATGAATGATGTTATGCTAACAGAAACAAACGATGTGAACCTATCTATGAAATTTCAATTTCACCGATCTTTGTAAATACTGAATGGAATTGGGTAATATCTTTCACAATATTGTAGTTTGAAAACGATCCCGAGGGCGTTAAAATGGCGTATCTGAACTTTAAACTGTATGTAACAGACAGATCAAAAGAAACATTAACCCATTTATGTTGTGTCTTACATACTGGAGATAGGATGCCATGTTTTCACGACAAGATAACAACATCAATATTGATTGGAATTGACCAATATTGAATTATAATTCGTGTTACAAAACCTGGTAAAAAATGTAAACTGAAACTGGCCCTAAATAACATTCGCCATAAAAAAAAACCCGGAAAGACAGAGAAGGGCTATAAATAAAAGTAACTGCATCTGTGAATTTACCAATTGTGGGAAATTGTTAGAGCTCTGGGCTCGTTTCGGTGCAAACGGGGAGATAATTCCACGATACACAATCGCTTTAGGTACAAATAATTGCTATTGGAAAATAAAACGAGTTCACGATTGGACATAGGTTTTTCTCCCATCCGAAAGAATCGACGCTTTTTTTTGGCAGACCCTAGCTCCGTCATGCATTGTAAGAAGGGGGAAATTTTACCGGGAACGCAGCGCTACGGCGTACTCTTATATCCGATTCCAGCTGTCACGTGAATGTGTACACAGGACCTCGGATACGTCACATCCGACCGACTAGACAGCTGTCCTTGTCAGGCACCCCGTACTGCACCGCTGACAAAAAAAATCGCGCCGAAAATCCCGAGGAAAGTTCTTGGTTAACACCGGTGCCGAACTCGAGGCTATCGAGCCAGCCTCTTGCTCACTGACCGACCTCGGCACCCTGTATGGTATTATATCTGCATGTATGATGGTTGAATTTTAAATTTATTTGAGTCTTTTCCGCCAACTATAACTTCAACCCACGTTCTAGGTTAAAGTTGTGCTTATTATGACGTTATAGTAATTGCAAAGTCGACCAAAATATCTTGAAAAGGACACAGATAATGGCTTAAATTTTAAAATGCCGTGCTATTTTTGGTAGGGTTTATATATTAAGCTGTTAACCCTCACATATATTTTATGTTATGTACTTAATTATACAGGAATTGCTCGAAACCAATGTTTTAAATATAATAGAGGGGGGGGGGGTGGCCGAAAGGTTAGCGCGTGCGCGCTGTATCATAAGGTCTGTCATTGGTCGCCTGTCAAACCACGTGGTGGGGTTTCTCCGGGTCCTCCGGTTTCCTCCCACTGCAAATTCAATAAACATACGCAACTCAACATAAAAAATAAAAAAAACAAAACACGGTATCGATTTGTTCTCGAATATGTTAGCATATATACGTGCCTCGTATAGGACAGTCTTGGTTTTAGTGGATTTTAATTGTTGTCACACATTTTTGTTATTATCACTCATGCATTATCCCATAGACTTTGGGATTGTTAGTTTTCATATCTTTAAGACTTTAAAGGTGCATTATATAAGTACTAAATCTCCCTATTGGCCTCAAATGTTATATAAATTATTATTATGAATTAAACATACATGTATTAACATGACAAGACTATGAACGACTTTCTAGACCATGGAATGTTCGCGATTTTCAATAGATTGAAACGAAATTGCCATTTAATAATTTAATTTGAAAGTGGTTAATCGAGCCTTTGTTTACTATCGGGGGTTTGGATGGTCGAATGGTTAGCACCTGCGCGCTGTACCATAAGGCATGTCATTGCGTCAACTGGCGTGGTTTCGAATCCCCGGTTGTATGTAACAAGGTGTATGGTCGCCTGTCCAACCTCGTTGGTTTTCTCCGGGTCCTCCGGTTTCCTCCCACTGCTAAAGACCCCTACGCGCAAGCGAATTATTGAAATAAAATTAAACCATGTTAGTCGCGAAATGACCTAGTTTGTGTCGAGTGGACGTTAAACCCCATCTCTCTCCCTTGTTTACTATCATAACAACGGTAGCAATGGCAATCGAGACTCCGATATTCCCCAAACAGCCATATAATAACTTCGCGCAGAATGGAAATAATTTAACATTTTCAAGACATTTATTTTTCAATATCTATTTTACTCTATTATAGCGAGAACTGTCAGTTCTTTATCTACATCTTACATAAGGCATCTTTAACGTTCAGGGATGTGTTATTGGTCATATCCTCCGTAACCAACGAGTTCTCCTCTTCCACGTTGAACACCCCTTTCTTTCCAAGTTTTTTCGCTAATGTCTTCTTATTCTAAAAATCAAACATGTTGTTAAAAGACAAAGTTTAAAAATAATAATAACGATATATTTGTAAAATAAGGTACAGGATAACTGATGCCGGGTGAACATCGTGTAGCTACCGTTTTTTGTAACAATTTACGGTAATAAAATAGAGTAAAACAGTAAAAAAGCCAAAAAACATTTGAACAAGATACTTACTGCATCCACAGTATGGTGTAGAAAATTGGTGATAAATTTTGTATCAAAGAAGGTTTGTTCACCGCTGTGTATAACTTGCCCATCTTTTAACAACCCAGCTTGAATGAATATTTGGTAATGAAGAATTGCCATACCAATAACTACTGCTGCTCCGTGTGAAACCCAAAGACTTAATTCAGTATCATCTACAATCAGGCATTGGTCGTACAGGTTCCAACACCCACGCCATACCAGAACGGATGCCACCGTTCCGCAGAGAGTCATTGCATCTTCAATGACTAATAACGCAATAAATTTAACCTTTATGTGTGGTACACGTCGCATTTGTCCAGCTAAATACATGACTGGCCATTGTATAATCAACAGAAAGATTGTTAGAATATTCCCAGCTACAAGCGATAACCACGCTGATAGATAAACATCGTCTGGTGCCAGAAGTAAATCTATTAATGTCCACAGACCTCTCCATTGTGCTATCACAAATCCTACAATAAACACGACAGAGAAACAACTATCCATGTAAAACCGTAAAGTTGGACAAGGCTGAAAGAGAGATAAAAACTGTCAATGAGGAATCGCTGATTATTGCATCGATGTATGGTCAAATATGATTTAATTGTTGCTGTCATAATAGAACTAGTGAAATTGTCATGAATTCGACGAGATAGTAGCAGCTTATCTAAAAGGAAAACTTGGGATATTAACCAAACTTTATAAGGATGCCTTTCAGAAATCTGATTCCCGGAATTCTGAATACCCCTCGTGACCTCAATACTTCTCACCAAAATTTGAATGTTAGAAAAAAGTTTATAAGGATGTCTTTAAAAAATCTGATTTTGTCTGGTTCGGAAAGTCTCGGAAGGCTGAATATCGATAAAACTCAACCTCTCATGTCCCCAATGCCTCGCCCCAATGTTTTTAAAATTCAACCAATAAGAAAAAGTACAACTATTAGCCATACCTGTGTCTCAAACATGGTCGTGATTTTAAAATAATCTTCTCTTCCTAGATCTGAGATTGTGAATAATGGAGGTCCAGGAGAATTACATAGCCCCCTAGAAACCATCAGTACAGTGGTTGAAATCGCCGTCGTTAATCCTGCACTTCTCAGCGTTATTCCACTTAAATCCACAAACCCCCAAACACCTCTCCAGTAATTAACTACAGCAATGCTCAGAATATAAGAACACAGTCTTGAAACGATATAGAATACAGGAGAACTCATCTTCTTATTTAATAACGTCAATGGTTCTTGTAGAATTATCATCAATAGATAAATAAACAGTCCACAAGTCATTGATACAATCAAACTTAGGGTTGGATTCTCGGGAAGTATGTATAAATCTGCTAAGCCCCAAGTTCCTCTCCAGAACGACGATATTAAGGGCCCAAACAGTAGAATACTTATAAAAGAATCTAGAACTAGTACATACGTCTTCATCTGAAAAACAAATAAAACTATATTTTTATGGATGAAGGTGGTTTGGCCACTATATTTGCTGTTAATGGATACCTTTACGTTATAAACAAATATTACCACCGTGACTCAAAATATTCAATGAACGTTTATGCCAGAGATAGTTTAAAATCCCGTTTTCTAGAACAAATAAGCGTTGGTCAACATTAACTTCTTCGTTTCTCGGCGTGTTCAAGTAATTATGAGCTACGTTTTCTTTGTCATGATAACATTGAAGTGACGTTTATCGTGCAACACCCTTACCTTAAAGGAGATACAGGTGGTTAAGGGGACACCAGACCAAAGCGTTTCCTGTACTGGTACGTTTTAATCTTATAATACCTAGTCAAAGCTAACAATTGAATAGTTTATATGATCAACTGATAATAAAGTTATCACTCATTAAACATGTATTCAACAAAAATTGAAAGCGTGAATAATACACAAAAACAGTCGGATATTTTGGTATTAATTTCAAGCGACTTGCTGTAACTGAATGCGCCATTCATTAAGCGTGAACAGTATAATGCGAAATAAAGAATTATTACAGAAAAAAGTATGCAATATTATTTACACCAGAGTGTCCCGCATATCATATATCACCATTACGTTACGGAAGACTAACCATAATATTCTTTGTGGGCGGTATAGCTGATGGCCTAAAGACGAAATGAAATGAAATGGGGTTTAACGTCCTACTGTTTTGATCCGAACTGGGCTAATGAAGACGGGCATGCGCCATACAGTGTGCTATGAGGGAAATTTTGCCCGGACAGCGGCACTACGGCCTACTCTTATATCGAATTCCAACTGTCAAGGGATCTTTTACGTGCACGCCAATGTGTACACGGGACCTCGGTTTTTCGTCTCATCCGAATGACTAGACAGCTGCCCTTGTCAGGCCCTCCGTCCTGCATCACTGACAAGGGAAAACCATGCCGGAAAATCTGGATGAACTTTCTCGGCCAATGCAGGGATCGAACACCCGACCTCCAGGCTAACGAGCCAGCGCCTTACCCACTTAGCCACCGTGATCTCCGGCCTCAAGACGATGAACCCGGGTACGAAAGCACAACAAAAACGGTAAGCCAGATGACGGTGTTGGTTTTAAATGAAATGAAATGAAATGGGGTTTAACGTCCTACTGTTCTGCTCCTATACTGTGGGCTAATGAAGACGGGCATACGCCATACAGTGTGCTATGAGGCAAATTTTGCCCGGGCAGCGGCACTATCACCTACTCTTATATCGAATTCTAACTGCCAAGGGATCTTTTACGTGCATTCCAATGTATACACGGGACCTCGGTTTTTCGTCTCACCCGAAGGACTACACAGCTGTCCTTGTCAGGCCCTCCGTTCTGCACCACTGACAAGGGGAAACCACGTCGGAAAATCCCGGTGAACTTTCTCGGCCAATGCAGGGATCGAACATCCGACCTCCAGGCTAGCAAGCCAGCGTCTTACCCACTTAGCCACCGTGGCCCCCCATTGGTTTTAAAAAAAAAAGTAATCATACGATATCATTGATTACCTATAATATCCGATTCATTTCATGCCATACTTCACTAACCGGTATCAAAATTAGCTTATCTCATACGATATTGAAAGGGGTATATTGCATTTTTACACGGCCACATTTTCATGTGGACGTATATTGTCGTCGCCCCTGTCCGTCCGCCCACAATTGTTTGTGGACACCCTACAGGTCACAGTTTTTATCCGATTTCAAGAAAACTTGAAATATAGGTTTATCTCCCGAAGATCTCAGTTCCGTTCGATATTGGCATGTATCAAACCGAAACTTCATGGATTATGGCCCCTGATTGTATGAAAAATCGCGTTTTTAGCTTGTTGACCCTATAGAGGTCACAATTTTTTCTGATTTTGTTGAAATTTGAAATGTAAGTTTATAACCCGAAGATCTTTGTTCCTTTCAATATTCACGCATATCGGACAGTAACTTCCTGAATTATTGCCCCTGCCTGTACGAAAAATCACGTTGTTTAGCTATTGGACCCTATGGTGGTCACATATTTATTCCGATTTAAAAAACCGTTTGAATATATCACCGATACACCCTAATGATGGTTGAGTTTAAATTTCGTGAAAATCGGACCAAAACTGACAGAAAAAAATGGCCACCCTTCGTATAACGCAAATGGTGTAAATATGTGGTATATTAAGGTTGTAGACCCTCTAGAGGCCACGATTTTTTTTTCCGATTTTGATGCAACCTTAAATTTATGCTTATATCACAAAGGTCTTGGTTCCTTTCGATATTCGTGCATATCTGAGCGTAACTTCCTGAATTATGACCCTTTATCGTATGAAAAATTGTGTTTTAAGATTGTGGTCTCTCTAGAGTTAACAATTTTTAAGCAATTTAAAAAAATCGTTTGAATATATCACCGTTACACCCTAATGATGGTTGAGTTAGAATTTAGTGAAAATCGGACCAAAACTGCCGGATAAAATGGCCGCCCCTCTTACGCTAATATATATATGGTTTTTGAGGGTTGTGCATGTTTATAATCCAAAGATCTTGGCTCCTTTCGATATTCGCGCATATCGGATCGTAACTTCCTGAATTATGGCCCCTGATTGTATGAAAAATCGCGTTTTTAGCTTGGGTTCTCCAAGAGGTCTCAATTAATGTCTAATTTAAAAAAAAAGTTCGTATGTCACCGTTACGCCGTATTGTTGGTTGATTTCGAATTTCATGAAAATCGGACCAAAACTGCCGGACAAAATGCCCCCCCCCCCCCCAGTACGCAAATAGCGTAAACATCTGGTATATCAAGGCTGTGGAGCCTCTAGAGGTCACAATTTTGATGAAACGTGAAATGCATGTGTATAACCCAAAGATCTTGGTTGCTTTCGATATTCGCGCATATCAGATCGTAACTTCATATAACATCTAAGGTCACCTCCCAGATTCCCCGATAGAAAATGTAATCGCGAATACAGAGTCCCGCTCATTCCAACTGAAATGTCTAGCTGTGATAATCGAGTTGATAAGTTCATGGTTTGTTCAATTTCAAAGTTTCTGTAACTTTCCGCTTTTCAGCTATGATTATGCTATAACCCACTTCACATCTTAGTATAAACCTTTCTAATTACCTGCTTGAAAACGTTAAGAAAATAAGTAATTGTTCTTCCATAAGTATAGGACACAGCTCACCAAATATTTCTACGCCGTCTTTCTCTCCCTTTCCCTTTTGCCCCCTTTTGCATGGCGATTTTTGTTAACATTTTGGTGTCGAATGGAAGAAAAGGGTTTGAAAATACATTTTCTACCAGGTTTTGGTGAATATTCATGATTTTGAGGCGGAAGGATACAAGAGTTGAGAGGTTGGTTAGGTTGAAATGTAGGGTCCGAAATTGCAAGTTTTCTTGTCTCTACTTCCAGCTTGTGTATCTCAAGTTTTCCATGGTGAACCTCATACGTGCTTTTGGGCAAGAGGTTGCCACATGTTGCTCCATCTGTGGTAGAAAGCGTTCTACCCAACGAAAATTTGGGAAAAAGTTAGAGCCGGTCTAATAGACGAGAATTAACATTAAAGTCAATGGGCAAATGTTTAGTGATCTGTGGCCTGTCTATGTGTGACAGGCTGAGACTGATATGCCTTAGTTTTGAAAATATGAAGATTAAACTCTCAGAAAATATGAATAAAATATTTTGACTACTGAAAAACTAAAAAAAAGTTAAATTTAAAAAAAAAAAAATCAAAATTTGGAGAAAAATTGTGATTTTACTGCAAATTTCTCAATTTTCAGTTTTTATTTAATTTTTAATAGTAAGAAAAATATTTTAATGTCCAATTTTGGCTTATTCAACCTCAGATACAGTGAACAGTATTGTAATTTCACCAAATTTTGTCTAGAAATCAGGAATATTCAAAGAAAATCTTTGGATTCCCCCCGTTTCAATGTAGAAATCAATCCTTTCATGACTACTCAAATGAGTCAGAATGTCTAAAATGCATCTGATTTTCATTGCTAATATAACTTAGATAGGATCTGCAAGTTTATCAGGTTTAGAAATAGCCCCAGCTTTCCTACAGAAAATTGAAAATTGGTAAAACTGAGTTAATAATGTACAGCAGATGGGTTTGTACAAAATGTTCAAAACAGGGGTTGGCTCAATTTTGCTACTGTTTTACCCAGAACAAGCATTTTTTTCTTCTTTGTAACATTAAATTCTTGCATTTCCTTCACGTAGAAAGCAATATTCCAGTCTTTCTAGCCATTTTTAACTCCACCGTTTCCTTAGGAGAGGCTATAAATGCCCCATCCCACCCTTTTTTATTAATGTGTTTTGAGAGATTTAATTGCACCTGTGTTGACAATAAAATGATAGTAATTGGAATTTGTGGTTGAATTACAGCTAGCTAGGAATGTTGTTTTTCACTAATAAATAGCTAATTTGTACATTTCAAAAATTTCTAAGCCTTTTTGTTTAAAGTCAAAGTTAGAACCCAGAGACATGTCAGGCCAATAAGACCACACCCTAATATAAAACTGGTGTAGATGTGTAAATGTCAGCTTAATGTTCAATATTTTCTTATCAAAGTCTAGGATTTGTGGTGATTGTTGCATTTATGTTACTTATAGAACAGTTAAATGTTAATATTGCTCCTTTTCAGGCCTCCTTCATCTTGTCAACTCTGTCATAATTACTTTTTGGACTTCATTTTTTCAGGCAATTGATGTAAAGGTCCAGACATCTTGCTTCAGCACAAGAATTGCAATAAAGATTTGTATGGTGCCTCTGAGCCTTGAGATGTTGAAAACCTTGAAATTTTCCCAAATTTGTGAAAATTGTGTATTCTGTGACCCTTTTGTTACAGAGGGGTGGTCATACACCAAATATGGCAGTTTTTTCTTTCCCCAAGGCCTATTTTTAACCATAATTCATATTTATTGCACATATTTTAGTTTATATGTACATATGTTAGCCAGGGATGGTTACACATAGCTATTAGACAGATTGCTTTGATGATGTTACTTCTGCAACCAAAGATTAGATTCATTCAGTCAGTGACATATTTAGGGGGTGGCGATACATGTTTAAGTATAGATCTCTAATATTACAATCAATGCAGCTGATTTGTGATTTTTCTGTTTGTATATTGGCCAGGGTTTCTGAAAATATATCCCTTTTCGGTCTGGCTATCTAAAAAGTGGAAAATAATTGGGTTTTTTTTAAATTGCTACATGTAAATTTTGTACATTTTTCATGACATGGCAGTAAAAAAATTATATTTTTGAAAAAAAAATCCAGCTTATGAGTGTTTTCTGTGTAATTTGTTTGTAACTTGTCTAATTTTTTCACAGAACTCAAATACTGCCTTTAATAAGAAATATTTTTAAATTTTAGCACAAAAGGCCAATGGACCTGAGATGCACTACTGTACATAAAGCGGCATGTATACTTAAAGGGCCATCATTTTTGCAGTTATTCTTTGATTTTGATTTCCTTTCACCTGTATGTTACCAGAACATATGGGAAGCACATAAAAAAGACTTTTTGGTGATACCTGAAGTTTCGCCCCTATATAGGACACAGCTCACCAAATATTTCTACGCCGTCACCCACGAATGTAGGGAAAAAGTTATTTTTAGTCTTTCTCTCCCTTTCCCTTTTCCCCCTTTTGCATGGCGATTTTTGTTGACTTTTTGGTGTAGAATCGAAGAAAAGGGTTTGATTCATGATTTTGAGGCGGAAGGATACAAGAGTTGAGAGGTTGGTTAGGTTGAAATGTAGGGTCCGAAATTTCATGTTTTCTTGTTTCTACTTCCAGCTTGTGTATCTCAAGTTTTCCATGGTGAACCTCATACGTGCTTTTGGGCAAGAGGTTGCCACATGTTGCTCCATCTGTGGTAGAAAGCGTTCTACCCAACGAAAATTTGGGAAAAAGTTAGAGCCGGTCTAATAGACGAGAATTAACATTAAAGTCAATGGGCAAATGTTTAGTGATCTGTGGCCGTATGTGTTATAGTTTATTGGTATACCCAGTTACTAAATACCTCTTAAAGATTACATTACTTTTTGTTCTTCCATTATGCAATTAAAGGTTGTTGTTCTTGTGTTCGGGGTGAGGAGTCTATAATATTCCTTTATGTGCTTGTATCAACAATCTGATTAAAACACAGATCCTATTTCGTTTCGTTTTTATACTTCAAAATTTCGTTTTACTTGTCTTTACTACACTTGGATCTGGAAGAGTTATTATTTAACTCGTGTTCGGAATGGTGTCAGGGATAAGCCAATGAAACAGTCTGTCACGGCGAGCTTTAGGTGTGTTTTGCACGAAACTGTGGGTAATCCACTAGTAACATCAATGCTGATTGGTTAATCAAATGTCTGACATCATAGGGTCATAAGTCGGTCTTTTGACCCCTTACGTGACCTATCGCTATAACTTGTCAGATCTTCATGTAGTGTAGGCGATCGAAAGTATAAAAAAAAACGAAACGAAATATAGATCTGTATTTTAATCAGATTGCTTGTATCAAGTACCTAAGAGTTGGGAAATTTCAGACTAATCTAGCAATGGCTAAATTTTGTAAAACCGAGGAATCCATTTGGTGTTCTGGGGGCCAATATAAGCACTGTAATAATATAAATAGCCTTGAGTAAATATATAAACTTAACACGTTAAGTACTTTATTAAATAACAACCTATTCGCTCATTCGATAAATTCGTTACAGCCCACAATTGGGTGTACACATTATTACTCGTTGGAAAAGGGGCTAGGGGTTTGAGATGCATTGTGTAAGAGCTAAAACTGCCTATTGCAGGTCTTTCTTTGGCACTTAAATGTTGTCTAAATTGTTAATTAAAACATTTATTAACATGGCAAGACTATTATCAGCTTTCTAGGCCATCGGGCGCACGCGATTGTTAATGTTTTGGAACAAGATATGTATTTAATAATTGTCCCCCGCCTTTCGATGAAAACAGGCGTCTATGAAAATGTGCCTGTCCGTCATACGTTTTGGGACACAATAACTAGACTTCTAATTGGGCTAGAATGTTCAAATTTGTTGTAATTATTTACTAGGTGAATGCCCTGATGGAGATCGAAGATGAGCAATTTCTGCTTCGGGTAAGCACAGATAAGCAATTTGATTGGTTAATGCTTTGGGACATGATAACTTTAGTTCTAATTAAGTGAGAGTGATAAAACTGTGCGTATAGTTTCATTATATAAAGCAAAAAGCAATGTGATTAGTAAAGACTTTGGAACAAAAAAACACTCCTTCTAATTTAGGTAGAATGTTCAAACTTGGGGTAGATGTCTATTAAGGTGAATGCGCATTTTCCACTTATGCTAAACTTTGTGTAGATGTTTATTAGGCGAATGTCCTGACTGAGTTCAATGATTAAAATGTTCATACGACAAATTTTCATGTGGACGTATATTATTGTCGTCGTCCCTGTCCGGTCACAATATGTTCATGGACACTCCACAGGTCACAATTTTTATTCGATTTTGACGAAACTTAAAATATAGATCTATTTCCCAAATATCTGTTCTTTCTATATTGGCATATATCGGACCATAACTTCGTGGATTATGGCCCCTGATTGTACGAGGTCACAATTTTCATCTGATTTTGATGAAACTTGAAATGCATGTTTATAACCCAAAGATCTTGGTTCCTTTCGGTATTTGCGCATATCGGATCGTAACTTCCTGATTTATGGTCCCTGATTGTACGAAAAATCTCGTTTTTAGCTTGTGGTTCCTCTAGAGGTCACAATTATTATCCTATTTCAAAAACCGTTTGCGTATATCACCGCTATCCTGTAATGTCGCTTGAGTTCGAATTTCGTGAAAATCGGACCAAAACTACCGGACACAATGGCCGGAACTCCTACGCAAATAGTGTAAAAATATGGTATATCGAGGTTGTGGACCCTCTCGAGGTCATAATTGTGATCCGATTTTGACGAAACTTAAAATACATGTTTATAACCCAATGATCTTAGTTCCTGTCAAACGTCGCACATATTGGATGGTAACTTCATTGATTGTATGGCCATTGATCATGGTATATCGAGGTTGTGGACCCTCTCGAGGTCATAATGGTGATCCGATTTTGACGAAACTTAAAATACAGGTTTATAACCCAATGATCTTAGTTCCTGCCAAACGTCGCACATATTGGATGGTAACTTCATTGATTGTATGGCCATTGATCATGGTATATCGAGGTTGTGGACCCTCTCGAGGTCATAATTGTGATCCGATTTTGACGAAACTTAAAATACAGGTTTATAACCCAATGATCTTAGTTCCTGTCAAACGTCGCGCATATTGGATGGTAACTTCATTGATTGTATGGCCATTGATCAAGTTTTTAGCTTGTGTCACTCTAGAGGTAACAATTTTTATCTGATTCAAAAATCCGTTTGAATATATCCGTTACACCCTAAAAAGGCTATGTTCGAATTTCGTGAAAACCTCTAAAGCCCAAAACTTTGATCCCATTTTGATGAAACTGGAAATGCATATTTATAACCCAACAATCTTGGCTCCTGTAGATATTCGTGCATATCCGATCGTAACTTCCTTAATTATGTCTATTGATTGTACGAAAAAACACATTTTTTTTAGCTTGTTCTCTGTCCATCTCTTCCAAATTGTGGGCGTATCCTGCCTGACAGCCGCTGATCTGATAAAGCTAAGCTGTTTTATTGGTCGATGCTTTGGGACAATAGTACTTTTATTTTAATGGAGATACTAAGATTAGATGATCGGTGTTTTATTGCTGGATACTTTTAAATAAAATAAATGTGCAATTAATTAGTATGTCATCTATTTATTTTGGGATGCGGCGGGGGACATCAGCCTCACTGTTGACTTGTTTGTTAAATGCATGATAGCTTCATGAGCATGGATAATAACACATCATATGAACCAAAATACAGTTTTTATTCAACATTGTTTCAGGCTTCTACTCACGCAACTGGAACTGATGTAAAAATACAATTTCTAGTAACAGGGCCGGCGGAAGCAATTTTTGATTGGGGGGGGGGGGGATAAAGACGCTTTCTGGCTAATGAAATTACTCAGCAATGAAGTGAAATTATATTTCTTTTCCCAATCCCTTGTGGTTTCCTGCGATGCTGAACTTTACAAATATATTCCTAATAATTCCAAGGTTGTGGACGCTCTAGAGGTCACAATTTTTATACGATTTTGATGAAACTGACAATGCATGTTTATAACCGAAAGATCTCGTCATTTGTAGCTTGGGGACCCTCTAGACCTCACAGTTTCTATTTGATTGTCAAAACCGTTCAAATACATCACCGTTGCGCCATAATTACGGCTGAGTTCCAATTTCGTGAAAATCGGACCGAAACCGCCCGACAAAATAGCTGCTATTATACCCATAAAAGCATGCAATACCCAGGTAGTGGGCCAACTGACAATCACGCACATCTAGAGTATTTTTCTGTGCTTGGATTTTAGCTACCCATTTTCTAATTGGTCAAATTTGACGTAATTGTAATCATGTGGTCGGTCATGTTTCATGCCTTGCATACCAACATGGTCTCATTACCAAATTTGGTCAACAGACACATTCTTGATCATTAAGCTAGTATGACCTTAATGTGTTTAGTAAAGGATGAATAAATATACACACACGTGAATGTACGGACTGTTTCTATTTTTCTCGTGTTCTCTTATCTAATGACATTCAATTACTTTTTTGAATTGTCAGATATACTCTTTCATTCTCATATAACAACTTTTGGTCTTCGAAGGAATTATTAGTGAGAAGACATTCGCCCATGTATCTGTTATCACTCGTCACTTCAGTCAGTTATAGGGGGATAACTCATGTTTTTCTTTTGCGTTCGTTACGTCCGCTTGTTGAAGCATTGATTACGCATCTATCGTAGCAATGATCTATGTGGTAAAATAATATTTGGAACGTGTTTAACCAGTTCTATCACATATGTGATAATGACTGGCACCAATATTGTCATTTAAGCTATAGTTCAATTCATGTATCAGACTTCCCTTCTATTTTCCTCACAATATATCATAACCAATTTAATAATAAAATAAAACCAAGTACGAACAATCCAAACCATTAGACAAAATCGAAGTCCTAAAAAAATGGTATAGGCAAAATAGTGTAATAAGGCAAAATAGTGTCAAATAAACTCATACCATAGCTCATATACTGACAATGGAGAATAAACATAAAACATGTATATATCAAATTATAAATCATATCCGCTGGTGCACTATTATTCGTCTAATACAATTTCGCATAAATTATCATATAGTATTCCAATGGACACTCAGTGAAACGTGAAACACCATTCATAAAAGGATTCTGGTTATTAAAAAATTTAAAAATCACGTCATGCTCCAAATGTATTAACAATGAATTTTTTTTTATCGTTAACCTCATATTATATATTTTATTTTTAAATATAGAAGCTTAAACGGTCTGACAATTAATTTCATTTGCGCAAACCACTGATGAGTTACATAGAAATAGATGTTAATACAACCGTCGTAATCCAATATCCCACTGTAACAACTATATGCGGCTCTTAAAAAAAGTTTAGATTCGCTGCTTTAAGTGTTCGGGATAGGGTGAGGATACATGATAACGCAAGATGTTTTAAAAGTTTATATAAATATCACCAATATATCAAATACACAGTAAGCTCTGCCCCTTCGCCACCGGCACCACCATCTGTAACCCGAAATTAATTTTTGGGGACATTTTAGGTTCTGCCTTCTAATATTTATCGGACCCGTACGCCTTTGCTCGCAACTGGGGATCTCTCAATCCAGGGATCAGTATAGAGGATAATAAGGTTTTGTTCTGAAAGTCTTTCGTTCTAGAAGTGCCACTCGATCCTATGCTAAAATCAGACCGCGTTGTATCTAACATCATAATTACTTGTGTTCAATAAAGTGCAGCCCTTCGATTGTGAAATTTTGTTAGCATCCCAGGAGTCATAATATTAAGGATTTTTATACACCCAAATTATCATGTGGACGTATATTGTCGCCCCTGTCCGCCTAAACGTCCACAATTTGTGGACACTCTATGGGTCACAATTTATATCCGATTTTGGCGAAACTTAAAGTATACAATTTATATCCGATTTTGGCGAAACTTAAAGTATAAAGACCTTGGTTCCTCTCGAAACTGGCAAGTATCGGACCGTAACTTCGTGGATTATGGCCCCTGATTGTACGAAAATCGACGTTTTTAGCTAAAGGTCACAATCGGTTCCTTCCGATATTTGCACATATCGAACTCTAGAAGTAACAATTTTATCCGATCTTGATGAAACAAGAATGTATGTTCATAACCCAAAGATTTCGGACCGTAACTTTCTGGATTCTGGCCCCGCACTGTACGAAAAATCACGTTTTTAGTTTGTGGTCCCACCGTTACACCCTAATGGTGGTTCAGTTCGAATTTCGTGAAAGTCAGACCGAACCTGCCCGAAAATATGACAGCTCCTTGTACACCAATAGTGTAAGACGATGTAATACCAAGATTGAGGACCCTCCAGAAATCACAATTTTGTCCGATTTTGATGAAACTTAAAATATATGTTTATATCCCAAAGATCTCGGCTCTTGTCAATATTCATGCATATCGGACCGTACCTTTCTGGATTATGGCCCCTGGATTATGGATTTTAGCTCGTGCGAAAAGGGGCGTATTTTGCATACAACCGCTGGTTGAAATTCCAAAACATGGAATACGGGTGAACCATATCGACAATTACCAAGGTAACGATCAGAATTACTAAACCTTGCTAAGACGCCATGAGCCATTGTCAGTCGAACTTGGTTCTCTGGGATTTCCTACAATAACTCGGGAGTGCTTTTCGTAGGCTAAGCTGTCAATGGGATGTAACAATTAAAACGAGTCTTTAAGAAACAGTAACAAAGCCGTCCAACCTGTCGACATTCAGGACCGACAGAACACGCAATACTAAAATAGTCAAGTTAGGAAGTGGCAATTCTCCAAATTGGCAGGTATTGTTAGGAAATTTATTTTCGACGCCAATTTCAACAATCTTCTGATTTGCAGATACTTTTCTCCAGGTCACAAAGTTCCATATCGATATTCAGAAACAACACAAAACTGCGGAAATACACTGCTGTTTTTATTAGAGGTAACCAGTGTATGTTAATAACAGGTCAATTGCCTACACATGAACATAAACAGTTCATATGGGCGGCTTATCTGACGGCCCCATTTCACACGCAAAGAGATACACTGTCAAAAGTGAAAATGGACGTTTTTGATTTTTGTCTTAATAATGAGTAATGGCAATTCGTCGTGGCATACTCCTAGTCAACCACCCAATCACGATTTGGGGAATTCTGACCCACTTCTCTTGCAGTGCCACGGCCAATTCTTGCAGTGTTGTCGGTTGACGTTGACATCGACCAACACGTCTCCCGATCAAATTAAAGGTAACACACTAAAGCAAGGATTCGCTAAACAGAAAATCGTATGCAAAAACCGATAGGAAAGCAAACATGGATAGGATAAACCAGCACAGGGCAGTTTTCATCAACCCTTCCTTGAACTGTCAAATTTGACAATGAACCCCTCCTACGTGTATGGCACTATTGCGTGTCGCATGTGCATCTCTGTGGTTCTGTTGGGACACTAAGTTCTTCATCTGTGAACATACTCTCAAAGCCTGTCAAATGTCCATGACTATTTATCATATCGCAACCTGCAAAGGTATTTGCATTTCAATATCCCCTACTTTTTTTTAAGAGTATATATATATACTATTCAAAAAAAGTAGGGGATATTTGATTTTTAAGTGTTATTAAAGTCACCTAATGAAACTGACGAAGAAACAAATGACAAAATGAAATGAAGTTCACATTCATCGATTTATTCCAAATGATCGTTGAACTAAGTAAGGCACAGACTGACCATTATAAGGGTAAAATGATACCCGGGGTCAAACAGCAAAGTTACCACAGCATCACAACCAAGTCAGTAACGGGTAAATCCTCCTCTGTTTGCCAAACAAGCATTGATCCGACGTGGCATACTCCTAAGAGACGTCTAAGGTCATTTTGGTCCAGATTGTCCCATTCCTGTTGCAACGCAGCAGCAAGTTCTTGGACATTGGCAGGACGTTGTTGACGTTGACGTAACCTCTGTCCAAGCATGTCCCAGACATGCTCGATGGGGGAGAGGTCGGGACTCAGTGCTGGCCAAGGTAATGTGGTGATGTTCTGTTGTTGGAGGTAACCTGTAACGATCCTGGACCTGTGACATCTTGCGTTGTCATCCTGGAAGATCGAACGGCACAACATGGACTGCCAAGATGTTGTCCCGGTAGTACTGGCCTGTAACACGCCCTGCAACAACATGTAAAGCCGTTCTTCCAGCAACAGTGATGCCTCCCCACACCATAACAGAACCACCCCCAAATCGATCATGTCTGATGACGTTAACGTCTTGGAAGCGCTCGTTTCGACGACGCCACACCCTCCTACGTCTGTCCAAAAAATCAACAGTGAACCTTGACTCATCTGAAAACATCACATTGCTCCAGCGTCGATTATCCCAGTGTTGACGATCCCTACACTAACGACGTCTTGCCTGAATGTGATGATCTCTCAAACAAGGGATCACGCGAGGACGTCGGGCGCGAAGGTGACCCCTATGCAGTCGATTCCGAATCGTCTGGCCACTCACTCTCAGACCAGTGTCTGTTTGAAGACGAGCGCTGATCTGATTTGCTGTGATGACACGATTTCTCAAGGCCAAGGTACGGATAAATCGATCCTGGGCTTGAGTTGTCGCCCTTGGTCGACCTGAGCGTGGTCTGTCCTGTACAGATTGTGTATCACGGTATCTGGACCATAGCCTGCTTATGACAGACTGAGAAACATTCATCGTCCGCGCCACAACCGCCTGTGTTGTGCCGATCTGTAGCATGCCAAGGGCACGTAACCTTTCATTTTGGGTAAGCCGACGCATATCAAAATTTGTTTTCTGGTCACTAAAACAATTAAACTGATGTTTCCACCCTGGAATTCAATGCCACAATGACTGTAACATTCAAAGTCAGAGTCGTGCAAATCTTGGGTTGGACCCCCATGATGATCCTAAGCATCACCTGCATTCCATGCGGTAGTTATTGGTGCGTTTGGGCGTCACATGTAGCTGGAAATGTTTCTTCTGTTAGGTTCTATAGTGACTTTTTTCGTAGTAATTTGCATATTTTAGTATTATGCCCCCAAAATCAAATATCCCCTACTTTTTTTGAATAGTATATATATATATATATATATATATATAAATAAAACCTAATACCGAAATGACCTAGTTTGTTTCGCGTGGACGATAAACCCCATCTCTCTACAAATAAAACCAAATATTAAATATAACTGAAATCAAATGTCACACTGAAAACACTAAAATGAGGCTAACTGGCGATCGACGACGCCATGAAATATTGGTGGAAAGAGGGCGATATCGTTCGACTGAAACCGCATTTCCATACAAATGGTGCATATGAGAATTAGCCCTGTCCCATTTTGACAGATAGCGAGGTGTGGCAGGAAAATCTAACACACTTACCATATTTTTGTTGTAAATTTCACCGTCCTTACATGTAAAATCTGTTACACATGCGAAGCGAACATTATGACCCACACAAAATGAACATTTTCAATCATGGATATACGTTCTGGTACGTGAACAGCCTCGGTGGTTAAACCAGTTAACTCGTGGGCGCTGTGCTATAAATCTAACTTGACACACATGCTGGGTTTGTTATCCAATCGAATGTCATTTGCTCTCCTTTTCAAATTCAATGGATCGTTTTGTCTTCGTGATCGTAGCTTGAAACAAATGATAGCGCTGATAGGCGGCAAACACAAGAAGCGACAAATACTGCAAATCGTGAGGATGTCTTATTTTGCGGTAATTCCATTTTCAAATTGTCAACTGTCAGTGAGTATTGCGACTTGTTGACGGAATGTAGGGGAAGTTGACTTCAATCCCACCGTAAGTTGGACAAACGTTTCTCACCTTGTAGTCGATGTCGTTTTTCCTTTACAGAATTCCTATCCGTCGGCTTTTCGGGTAGAATCATGGAATAAGCCCAATCCAACGCCGAAACCGTGAAGATATAGCTTATTCCATGATTTCTACCCGTAAAGCTGACGGATTTATAATCCTGGGCGAGGTGTTTAGTATTAAAGATACCGGTGTCTGTGATTATATCCCGCGTATTTCTTATGCTGTTGTAAACATTAGAACTACCGGAAAATTCACTCCCAAACGAAAAAATGCCATGTGCTGATAATACGAGAAGGCGTATATTTTAAATGCCATTTAAAGACAGGTATTCTATTCACTCAATTCTTTAAAGATACATTATTAAGATTTAGATAAATGGCCGTTCTTACTATAATAGTTCGAAAATAATCGTAGATGATGCAAAATGAATTAATTGAAAATTTTGCTCAAATTGGTCTTTTATCAGCGAAGATGTTAGCTTTTAACGGTTTGACAAGATGTGTGCAGCTTTAATTGTAACTACCGCACTGGTTGTTCAAAGCTTATCCTCGCTTCACCATTTTTAGATTAAATAAAAAAATATGGCTGGAACCGTACTAATCTACTTAATATCGGAGATATCCGATGGCATCGAGAGTTGATCATGGCCTTGCCATGTTAATAAAAGTCTAATTAATAGGTTTAATTAATAGGCAGATTTAGCTCTTGCATAATGTATGTTTAAGTATTCGCTTTTAGGTGTTAATAATTCTAAGCTGATGAAATAATTATTTACGGTTTTTCGACCAAAATCATATTTCGAAATAATTGTAATCGCCGAGTTCTCTCCTAACTTAAATATGAATGGGCAGATTCGTCTAAAATGTTGCAAACTTTGTAATGTAAACATGTTCGATCAGTGGCGAAAGCCAAAGTGTCCTTATAAATCTACGCTGACGAAATAATAAGTACCCCCCCCCCCCCAGCAAACAAATAAATAAATATAACATAAGGCACTATTAAAGAAAGAGTATGTGCGGGTTTTATTAGACGTATTTCTGATGATTTTTATACATTCAGTCTTTACTATTACCGGTGTATAAAATTAACGCATTGTGGGGATTGCGTTTTTGTTTTTTGTTGGCTGGGATTTAAATATACACCTTCTCGTATCACCAGCATATGGCATTTCGTTGTGAATTTTCAGGTAATTCTCATTTTTACAGCAGAGTAAGAAATACGCGGGAGAAAAAGGAATCCCTATAATCAGATTTCAGTATCTCTATTTTTTGGGCGTTTCCCATTCGCCATTGTAGGTGAGTCGTAGACACCGTTATAGCTACAATTGGATTCTGGCCCCGCACTGTACGAAAAATCACGTTTTTAGTTTGTGGTCCCACCGTTACACCCTAATGGTGGTTCAGTTCGAATTTCGTGAAAGTCAGACCGAACCTGCCCGAAAATATGACAGCTCCTTGTACACCAATAGTGTAAGACGATGTAATACCAAGATTGAGGACCCTCCAGAAATCACAATTTTGTCCGATTTTGATGAAACTTAAAATATATGTTTATATCCCAAAGATCTCGGCTCTTGTCAATATTCATGCATATCGGACCGTACCTTTCTGGATTATGGCCCCTGGATTATGGATTTTAGCTCGTGCGAAAAGGGGCGTATTTTGCATACAACCGCTGGTTGAAATTCCAAAACATGGAATACGGGTGAACCATATCGACAATTACCAAGGTAACGATCAGAATTACTAAACCTTGCTAAGACGCCATGAGCCATTGTCAGTCGAACTTGGTTCTCTGGGATTTCCTACAATAACTCGGGAGTGCTTTTCGTAGGCTAAGCTGTCAATGGGATGTAACAATTAAAACGAGTCTTTAAGAAACAGTAACAAAGCCGTCCAACCTGTCGACATTCAGGACCGACAGAACACGCAATACTAAAATAGTCAAGTTAGGAAGTGGCAATTCTCCAAATTGGCAGGTATTGTTAGGAAATTTATTTTCGACGCCAATTTCAACAATCTTCTGATTTGCAGATACTTTTCTCCAGGTCACAAAGTTCCATATCGATATTCAGAAACAACACAAAACTGCGGAAATACACTGCTGTTTTTATTAGAGGTAACCAGTGTATGTTAATAACAGGTCAATTGCCTACACATGAACATAAACAGTTCATATGGGCGGCTTATCTGACGGCCCCATTTCACACGCAAAGAGATACACTGTCAAAAGTGAAAATGGACGTTTTTGATTTTTGTCTTAATAATGAGTAATGGCAATTCGTCGTGGCATACTCCTAGTCAACCACCCAATCACGATTTGGGGAATTCTGACCCACTTCTCTTGCAGTGCCACGGCCAATTCTTGCAGTGTTGTCGGTTGACGTTGACATCGACCAACACGTCTCCCGATCAAATTAAAGGTAACACACTAAAGCAAGGATTCGCTAAACAGAAAATCGTATGCAAAAACCGATAGGAAAGCAAACATGGATAGGATAAACCAGCACAGGGCAGTTTTCATCAACCCTTCCTTGAACTGTCAAATTTGACAATGAACCCCTCCTACGTGTATGGCACTATTGCGTGTCGCATGTGCATCTCTGTGGTTCTGTTGGGACACTAAGTTCTTCATCTGTGAACATACTCTCAAAGCCTGTCAAATGTCCATGACTATTTATCATATCGCAACCTGCAAAGGTATTTGCATTTCAATATCCCCTACTTTTTTTTAAGAGTATATATATATACTATTCAAAAAAAGTAGGGGATATTTGATTTTTAAGTGTTATTAAAGTCACCTAATGAAACTGACGAAGAAACAAATGACAAAATGAAATGAAGTTCACATTCATCGATTTATTCCAAATGATCGTTGAACTAAGTAAGGCACAGACTGACCATTATAAGGGTAAAATGATACCCGGGGTCAAACAGCAAAGTTACCACAGCATCACAACCAAGTCAGTAACGGGTAAATCCTCCTCTGTTTGCCAAACAAGCATTGATCCGACGTGGCATACTCCTAAGAGACGTCTAAGGTCATTTTGGTCCAGATTGTCCCATTCCTGTTGCAACGCAGCAGCAAGTTCTTGGACATTGGCAGGACGTTGTTGACGTAACCTCTGTCCAAGCATGTCCCAGACATGCTCGATGGGGGAGAGGTCGGGACTCAGTGCTGGCCAAGGTAATGTGGTGATGTTCTGTTGTTGGAGGTAACCTGTAACGATCCTGGACCTGTGACATCTTGCGTTGTCATCCTGGAAGATGAAACGGCGGCCATGACGTCGTGCGAACGGCACAACATGGACTGCCAAGATGTTGTCCCGGTAGTACTGGCCTGTAACACGCCCTGCAACAACATGTAAAGCCGTTCTTCCAGCAACAGTGATGCCTCCCCACACCATAACAGAACCACCCCCAAATCGATCATGTCTGATGACGTTAACGTCTTGGAAGCGCTCGTTTCGACGACGCCACACCCTCCTACGTCTGTCCAAAAAATCAACAGTGAACCTTGACTCATCTGAAAACATCACATTGCTCCAGCGTCGATTATCCCAGTGTTGACGATCCCTACACTAACGACGTCTTGCCTGAATGTGATGATCTCTCAAACAAGGGATCACGCGAGGACGTCGGGCGCGAAGGTGACCCCTATGCAGTCGATTCCGAATCGTCTGGCCACTCACTCTCAGACCAGTGTCTGTTTGAAGACGAGCGCTGATCTGATTTGCTGTGATGACACGATTTCTCAAGGCCAAGGTACGGATAAATCGATCCTGGGCTTGAGTTGTCGCCCTTGGTCGACCTGAGCGTGGTCTGTCCTGTACAGATTGTGTATCACGGTATCTGGACCATAGCCTGCTTATGACAGACTGAGAAACATTCATCGTCCGCGCCACAACCGCCTGTGTTGTGCCGATCTGTAGCATGCCAAGGGCACGTAACCTTTCATTTTGGGTAAGCCGACGCATATCAAAATTTGTTTTCTGGTCACTAAAACAATTAAACTGATGTTTCCACCCTGGAATTCAATGCCACAATGACTGTAACATTCAAAGTCAGAGTCGTGCAAATCTTGGGTTGGACCCCCATGATGATCCTAAGCATCACCTGCATTCCAAGCGGTAGCTATTGGTGCGTTTGGGCGTCACATGTAGCTGGAAATGTTTCTTCTGTTAGGTTCTATAGTGACTTTTTTCGTAGTAATTTGCATATTTTAGTATTATGCCCCCAAAATCAAATATCCCCTACTTTTTTTGAATAGTATATATATATATATATATATATATAAATAAAACCTAATACCGAAATGACCTAGTTTGTTTCGCGTGGACGATAAACCCCATCTCTCTACAAATAAAACCAAATATTAAATATAACTGAAATCAAATGTCACACTGAAAACACTAAAATGAGGCTAACTGGCGATCGACGACGCCATGAAATATTGGTGGAAAGAGGGCGATATCGTTCGACTGAAACCGCATTTCCATACAAATGGTGCATATGAGAATTAGCCCTGTCCCATTTTGACAGATAGCGAGGTGTGGCAGGAAAATCTAACACACTTACCATATTTTTGTTGTAAATTTCACCGTCCTTACATGTAAAATCTGTTACACATGCGAAGCGAACATTATGACCCACACAAAATGAACATTTTCAATCATGGATATACGTTCTGGTACGTGAACAGCCTCGGTGGTTAAACCAGTTAACTCGTGGGCGCTGTGCTATAAATCTAACTTGACACACATGCTGGGTTTGTTATCCAATCGAATGCCATTTGCTCTCCTTTTCAAATTCAATGGATCGTTTTGTCTTCGTGATCGTAGCTTGAAACAAATGATAGCGCTGATAGGCGGCAAACACAAGAATCGACAAATACTGCAAATCGTGAGGATGTCTTATTTTGCGGTAATTCCATTTTCAAATTGTCAACTGTCAGTGAGTATTGCGACTTGTTGACGGAATGTAGGGGAAGTTGACTTCAATCCCACCGTAAGTTGGACAAACGTTTCTCACCTTGTAGTCGATGTCGTTTTTCCTTTACAGAATTCCTATCCGTCGGCTTTTCGGGTAGAATCATGGAATAAGCCCAATCCAACGCCGAAACCGTGAAGATATAGCTTATTCCATGATTTCTACCCGTAAAGCTGACGGATTTATAATCCTGGGCGAGGTGTTTAGTATTAAAGATACCGGTGTCTGTGATTATATCCCGCGTATTTCTTATGCTGTTGTAAACATTAGAACTACCGGAAAATTCACTCCCAAACGAAAAAATGCCATGTGCTGATAATACGAGAAGGCGTATATTTTAAATGCCATTTAAAGACAGGTATTCTATTCACTCAATTCTTTAAAGATACATTATTAAGATTTAGATAAATGGCCGTTCTTACTATAATAGTTCGAAAATAATCGTAGATGATGCAAAATGAATTAATTGAAAATTTTGCTCAAATTGGTCTTTTATCAGCGAAGATGTTAGCTTTTAACGGTTTGACAAGATGTGTGCAGCTTTAATTGTAACTACCGCACTGGTTGTTCAAAGCTTATCCTCGCTTCACCATTTTTAGATTAAATAAAAAAATATGGCTGGAACCGTACTAATCTACTTAATATCGGAGATATCCGATGGCATCGAGAGTTGATCATGGCCTTGCCATGTTAATAAAAGTCTAATTAATAGGTTTAATTAATAGGCAGATTTAGCTCTTGCATAATGTATGTTTAAGTATTCGCTTTTAGGTGTTAATAATTCTAAGCTGATGAAATAATTATTTACGGTTTTTCGACCAAAATCATATTTCGAAATAATTGTAATCGCCGAGTTCTCTCCTAACTTAAATATGAATGGGCAGATTCGTCTAAAATGTTGCAAACTTTGTAATGTAAACATGTTCGATCAGTGGCGAAAGCCAAAGTGTCCTTATAAATCTACGCTGACGAAATAATAAGTACCCCCCCCCCCCCCCAGCAAACAAATAAATAAATATAACATAAGGCACTATTAAAGAAAGAGTATGTGCGGGTTTAATTAGACGTATTTCTGATGATTTTTATACATTCAGTCTTTACTATTACCGGTGTATAAAATTAACGCATTGTGGGGATTGCGTTTTTGTTTTTTGTTGGCTGGGATTTAAATATACACCTTCTCGTATCACCAGCATATGGCATTTCGTTGTGAATTTTCAGGTAATTCTCATTTTTACAGCAGAGTAAGAAATACGCGGGAGAAAAAGGAATCCCTATAATCAGATTTCAGTATCTCTATTTTTTGGGCGTTTGCCATTTGCCATTGTAGGTGAGTCGTAGACACCGTTATAGCTACAATTGGACACGGCTCACCAAGAGCCAAAGATATTTTTAGTCACCCCCCCTTTTGCGTGGCGATCTTTGTTGACTTTTTGGTGTAGAATTGAAATGAAATGAAATGGGGTTTAACGTCCTACTGTTTTGCTCCTAAACTGGGCTAATGAAGACGGGCATACGCCATATACAGTGTGCTATGAGGGAAATTTTGCCCGTGCAGCGGCACTACGGCCTCCTCTTATATCAAATTCCAACTGCCAAGGGACCTTTTATGTGCACGCCAGTGTGTAAACGGGACCTCGGTTTTTCGTACACCGAACGACTAGACAGCTGTCCTTGTCAGGCCCTCCGTCCTGTATCACTGACAAGGGGAAACCACGCTGGAAAATCTGGATGAACTTTCTAGGCCAATGCAGGGATCGAACACCCGACCTCCAGGCTAGCGAGCCAGCGTCTTAACCACGTGATCCCCGGTGTAGAATTAAAGAAAGGGGTTTGAATATGCATTTTCTGTCAGGTGTTGGTGAATATTCATGATTTTGAGGCGGATAGATACAAGAGTTAAGAGGTTGGTTAGATTGAAATATAGGGCGGAAAATTGCATGCTTAGTTCTCTCTACGAGATGAATCTCATACGTGCTTTTTGGCAAGAGTTTACCACATGTTGCCCCATCTGTGGTAGAAAGCGTTCTACCAAACGAAAATTTGGGAAAAGGTTAAAGCCGGTCTAAGAATCGAGAATTAACATTAAAGTCAACGGGGAAATCATCGGTGATCTGTGGCCAAATAGTGAAGCGGTTAAAAACGAGTTATTTCCCCTGAATATGAAATACGGTTTCAGACCAGCTATTTGATAATGTCGCCTACCCTACAAGAATATGGACGTAATAGACATTATACTTAGATACAGCTTAATCTTATTTTTTTTAAATAGATTTTGCAAGTTACAGGTGTCTGTGATAATGTGATGAATTAAAAGGGAATATTATTATATACATAGTATTCAAAATATTAATAATAAATTTATACTAATAATTCATACAGGGCTTAGGGCTTGTTATCGATCTTATCGTTTAAGGATGTGCTATCATTCATATTTTTTAAAAAAATAACCCATTTCTTCCGTAACCAGCTATTTATCCTCTTCTACGTTTAACACCCCTGAGTTTCCGGCTTTTTCTCTGATGTCTTCTTGTTCTGAAAAAGAAATATGATGCTAAAACTTTTGCTTTAAAATTCATGAATTATTTGATAATAATAGCTATGCGAACCCTTCATATTAGAAGTTGTGTCTGATGTTCTTACAAATGTAAGACGCACACATATCTATCTGACGTTCTAATAAATGTAAGAAGCACACATATCTAATGTACGAAAATCGTCACGAGGTAAAGGGGTGTTGGTTTGGAAATTGATTTTTTGAGAACATGAATTTTCTAGCCACTCAACTATTTAAATAAATAAAAAAAAACTGGGTGCGTTTGAATAAAATTGCTTTAATGCATTGCTGGGGCATAGCCAGTTTGGAGAGACACGTTGTTAGAAATAGTATTAAAGGATGTCCAGCTATTTCAGATATTTTAATCCTTTTTGAAATATTGTCAACCATGCTGAACATAAAGGACACAAGTTGTTACGTCTGTAATTAACAAATGTGAAAGCATAAAAGTAAAGCAATTATCTATGTGAACTGGTATCAGTTGTTCTAGAACGAGAAACAGTGGACTGCTTGTTGATACCAGGAGGGGGAGGTCGACCTGGACGTTAGAAGCTGGAGGCTACTCGGTTGAAGATACCCTTGGGGTAATAGGCCACCAGCAGACTCGGCAGCAGAGTTAACAAATTAATACGTCGTTTTAAACATTATGGGTCGGGGGGCAAAGCATTGCACGGGCTCTTAGGAAGTTGTTATGATCTTCAATACAACTTTCTTAGTGTATACAGTCGCGTAGTTACATAGTAAAAAGAATAGTTATTAAAGCAAACAGTAAATAATGTGTGGAAAATATTGGGATAATGACTGGTTGGACTTATTTAATATATTGATTGATTTAACGAAAAAAGTTCAAATATTAATAGAACTTAAAATTGTTGGTGAAACCCATTTGGGGGTTTTCTTGCCATTGATTTGATTTTGAACAAGATACTTACTGTATCCAAAGCATGTTGTATAAAATTGGTGATAAATTTTGTATCAAAGAAGGTTTGTTCGTCGCTATTTATAACTTCTCCATCCTTAAATAACCCAGCTTGAATGAATACTAGGTAATGGAGCATTGCCATACCAATAACCACTGCTACACCATGTGAAACCCAAAGACTCAATTCAGTATCATCCACAATGAAACATTGGTCGTATAAATGCCAACATCCACGCCATACCAAAATGGTTGCCACCGTGCCACAGAAAGTCATCAAATCTTCGATGGCTAACAATGCAATACATTTAACCTTTGTTTGTGGCACACGTCGTAATTTTCCAACCAAATACATGACTGGCCATTGTATCACAAAAAGAAAGATTGTTAGAATATTTCCAGCTACAAGAGATAACCAAGCTGATAGAAAAACATCCCCTGGTGTCAGAAGTAAATCCAGTAATGTCCACACCCCTCTCCATAGTGCGATAGCAAATCCTCTAATAAACACAACAGAGAAACAAATATCCATATAAAATTTTAAAGATGAACGGGGCTGAAATAGAGATAAACATGATCAATTCAGAGTCACTGCTTAATGATTTAAAACGATAGTTGCATATTTCTTTAAGGAAGTCAAACCATAATTATTTCTAAATCTATCGCTTATTATGTTGTCAAATCACTATTATACAATCATGGGAATCATTCTAGTAGCACTTAAACAATTAACATTGACAATTAAATTTGATAAGTTAAGCCGGGCGGGGTATAGATTCCAAGTGTTTTGAGGCTTTATTTTAACATAGTTTAATACAAATATCGCTTTAATTGTTGCTGAAATAACAGAACTAGTGAAATGGTCATTAATTCGACATTTGAAAACGGGAATTAGCTCTATGATGACATAATTTGATCGTGCTCTTTGTGCTCAAATAACCTACCAGTGAACTCAAAGACAATAAATAAACTAAATTTGAAGCAAATTCTACATTTACCAGCCATTTTCAGTTTTTACCTGTGATTTAAACCTAGTTGGGATTTTAAAATAATTTTCTCTTCCTAGATCTGAGATAGTGACTAATGGAGGTGCAAGACAGTTACATAGTCCCCTTGAAATCACAAGTACAGTGGTTGAAGTAGCCGTCGTTAATCCTGCACTTCTAAGCGTTATTCCACTTAAATCCACAAACCCCCAAACACCTCTCCAGTAATTGACTACAGCAATACTCAGAATATAAGAACACAGTCTTGAAACGATATAGAATACAGGAGAACTCATCTTCTTATTTAATAAAGTCAATGGTTCTTGTAGATTTATCATTAATAGATATATAAACAGTCCACAAGTCATTGACACAGATAAACTTAGTACGCGATAATCAGGAAATATATATAAATCTGCTAAACCCCAAGTTCCTCTCCAGAATGACGATACTAAGGGCCCAAACAGTAGAATACTTATAAAAGAATCTAATACAAGTATACACGTCTTCATCTGAAAAAAACAAATAAATAATTTTATGTTTATGGGTGATTGGGTATGAAATGAACTTCAACCAGATGCCCGGGTCGACTAGTTTTGCTTTTAAGTATTAGAAGCCGAAATATAAAAAAAAATTCTCGTAGATAATACTCCCTGGTAATTACGTTAAAACACCTACCTTGACTGAGATACGAATGGCAAGGCGGACACCTGGCAAACAAGCGTCGTAATAACAGCGAACATACAATGTCAATCTTATAATACTTAGTGCAATGATACATATTTAACAGTTTGTATGATCAAGTGATATCTAGGGCCAGGTAAACATGTGAAATTTGATATACAACAAATATATGTTCAAATATATTATCTAAAGAAATATTATCTAAAAAACGATGGATTGTTGACCATGGACTTTAGCTATCAATTTCAAAAGCACAATGAAACCAGTTTGCCAGATGGCAATATTTTATAGAAAAAGCAAGCTTATCCTGCTTCATGTACGACATTATTCATTACCTATCCAATTCATTTTTATTCGTACAAATGTCAATGTGGGCGTATAATGTCATCACCATGTTCGCCCGTCAATAAGTTGCTTGCGAACGCGATAGAGGCTACCGTTTTGGACGCATTCTTTCTCAAATTTAGTATGAAGTATTGTGGTCATGATAGAACTTTAAGCGAGGGTATATAAATCCTCGAGCCCTCAGGTCTACTTGATCTCTGAACATTTTGTTGAGGCACATTCCAACTACATAGAAAGAACGTCCTTCTGTAAGGACAGATGAATGGGGTTTGAAATTAGCATTGCTAAAAGTCGGGCATATGATACCTGTGTTGGCCATCCTGGCACTATTATAGCTTGATCTACTTGATCTCTGGACATTTTGTTGAGGCACTTTCCAAATACACTGTATGGGGGAAAATTATAGTAACACATCTTAAATGTATCATGAGGAAAACAAAACAGGTCCGGCTGCCAAGACACATACTTTACCACTACAAAATTAAGCTGTGATACGAACCGATCTATATCCGTTACAAATAAATGGTTACATTACAAATCTTCTGTAAAGCATGCTTATACAATTTCCACTGTGTAGAATCAGAAAATTGTTTAGATAATGCATTCCCTATGCTATTAGATGTACTCGATATATACTTAGCAGACAAAGCAATATTTCTAGAAGCACACCAGTACGAAATTTGTTTGCTTATTTCAAATAGATCATGTATATAGTTCTCCTGACAGGATTTGTCGTTCAATTATACAAACCCTAGCACTTGAAAAAGCCGTAGAACGTTTAGCGAAAAACGAAAAAAAAAGGAATCGTCTATTAAATATGAACAATGGTGGTCGTGTGGGTTTATATGTAAAAAGCCGTAGAACGTTTAGCGAAAAACGAAAAAAAAAGGAATCGTCTATTAAATATGAACAATGGTGGTCGTGTGGGTTTATATGTCCGATAGAAATGACCTAGGTGACACTATGAGGAATTTGTTTTTATCGATCTCCTGTTGCCGAAATCCAAACCTCTTCTAGTGGGTGTTGTGTACAGACTCGCAAACCATAATCATTTCCTACCTTCTTTCAAAGAACACTTTTCAAATCATTAAGCAGACCATGAAACTGTTATTCTTGGTGATCTAAACATACGCGTTACTAAGACTGAAACCCTGCAATGTTAAAATTACTAATAGCTTTTAAAATTATAACTTTAATCAAATCATCTCCGATTATACTTGAATTACTTCGTCTACCAAAAGCATTATCGACCATATCATATGAAATCTGGGGTAATGTACAAAAGCCCCTATTAATCTCTCAAAAAAATTATGATCAGGTGAATTCATCGAAAAGCTAATATTTGCAAACTTGTTTCAATTAGGCAATGTCAAAGAAATGTTGTTTGGCTTTAAAAGTACTTTTTTGGAAATCTTAAATTCAGTTGCTCCAGTGAAAGAGGTAGGTTAGGGTGAAAGAGGTAAGTTAGGCTAAAACAGAGGGCTGAGCCATGGATGTCATCCACCATTTTGGAATTAATTTCTAAAAGGGATTCCCTTTTGGACCTACAAAAAGCGTTTGACACAGTTGACCATGATATCTTGTCTAAAAAGGTTTGATCGGTGTCCTCGTTCATATCTTTCCAACAAAACACAAGTTGTCAAACGTTTGTAAAACTTTCTCAGACCCCTTGGACGTTTGTTGTGGCGTTCCACAGGGCATCATCCTGGGTCCCTTGTTGTTTCTCTGTTATCTGAATGACATGATCATTAGCATACCTGCCCCTTGTAAATTAATAAATTAACCATTTATGCTGACGACAGTGCCATCCCGTTTTCTCATTCAAATCTTGACATAGTATCTGTAAAACTTGGCGAAGCCTTAAAAGCTTGTTCAGATTGATTAGTAAACAACCAATTATTCCTTATTTAAGTAAATCTAAATGTATTTTATTTGGCCCCAGTAGAAAATAGTAGTTTTGAAATAGTGCGTAATGATCATGCCATTCAAGCAACAGATAGTGTACAATATCTGGATCTATATATTGATCATTATCTCTCTGGTAAATTAATAGTTAATAATATTATTAAAAAGGTCAATAACAGATTAGTCTTTAACAAAGTATACTAGGAAATTATTAACCAATGCTCGTTATACAATACCACTTTGAGTATGCATGCTCGGCGTGGTTTTCAGGCTTAAACAAGCCGAAGAACAAACTGCAAATTATGCACAACAAAGTTATCCGATTCATACAGGGCTTAGGTCCCAGAGATTCGGGTACCCGAAATTTGTATAAAGATGTAAGTAGTTTAAATCCTGAAAATAAGAGTCAAACAAATGAAACTGAACCATGTTCACAAAATCTTTCGTAATGGGTCTCCGGTGTACATTAAAGCCAGTTTTCGCTTAGTCAAGAATGCTCATTTACATAGTACTAGTTCAAGCATTTATAATTAATGTTGTACTAAAATGTAAAACTAATGTTTCAACTAATTCTATCTGCTCTGAATTAAATTTATAATTAATGTTGTACTAAAATGTAAAACTAATGTTTCAACTAATTCTATCTGCTCTGAATTAAATGGAGGTGGTTTGGCAAGCGAAGTTGATAAGGTGTCTGAAGAGACTCGAAACTGTACCCGCTAACTGTATTAAGAATCCAGTTATCTGATGTCAAGATAGACCATTTGTCTAAACATTTAGAAATCTTGACTGGATGTAAAAGTATTACTTACAGAAAATACTGTAGTTGGACTGATACTGCCGAGTTGTGTCTTCTATCGGCTGTAAAAGGATTAGTACTTGGTACGATTACCAAAAGATACGCGTAGTAGATTAGACTGGTCTATCTCTCGAATACAATTAGCAATGTATGGCCCTAATAAAGTCGTATCGACTGGTCAATTGGAAGAACATAGTGGGTGATATCGACGACTTAAAGGCGCTTAAGGAAATGCCTTCGTTTGAAGGACAATTCCAAATGGGCATTTTGCGGCTGTGCTTGAAAGGGGTAAAACTGACCAAATGTCAGCATCCACCGGAGGTGGCAACATATGTTTGCTATTTTCTGAAATAGGGTTTTTGGCGACCGGTTTCCCGATCTCGACACGTTTCGTAGTAGACACATTAACAACGCAATCCTTTACAGGCTTGCCAAAGGCATTGTCACCTTAAAAGCAGGAGAAATGCAAAAATCATCTAACCCCTGGTCAGCACTAAATTCACTCTACATTGAGTCAGGGTCAAAAATGTCAAGTATTGGTTTCGCGGATTGGTCTACACAATATGACGATTGTGCCTAAGAAGGAGTCTTTTACTCCAAACTCGTGCGTTTTCTCCGGGTCCCCCGGTTTCCTCCCACTACTAAAGACCCCTACGCGCAAGCGAATTATTGAAATAAAATTAAACCATATGTTAGAGCCACGCCCATTTTCATTCTGTGTGTCGCCTACAGACCGCAATTCTTAATCGATCGTCTTGACAACATTTTATATCATAGGGATGACCCCCTAATATTTTTCTTAGTGCATGCCCGACCCTCTGCAACAGAGCAACGCCCAATTTCGGTGTGTCCCTACAGGTCGCAATTTTTACCAGATCCTTTTGAAACTGTGCATACCTATATTCCTTATACCTTAATTAATGATCCCTATTGTTTTTGGTGAATGTCAAACCCCAAGGGACA
Source organism: Patella vulgata (assembly GCF_932274485.2). Classification (NCBI taxonomy): domain Eukaryota; kingdom Metazoa; phylum Mollusca; class Gastropoda; family Patellidae; genus Patella; species Patella vulgata. The sequence goes on from NC_065883.2 coordinate 14,080,921, forward strand.
GAGCCACACTCATTTTTACTTTGGGTATAACCTATAGCCTAAGGAGCAGATCCGTTTGAAAACTTGGCGTGTCTGTGTGCTGCCTACAGGTCCGATTCTTAATGAATCGTCTTTGAACTTGGCATTTATATTCCTTATAGCCCATGGACGGCTACTATTGGTTTTGGTGCATGTGCCGACCCCAATGGGCAGAGCCACGACCAATTTTTGTCTTTATCGTATACATGCATCAATTCTAAAAGGATCATCATGAAACTTGGTGTATGTTTTCTCTATAGCCTAAGGGCGGCAACTATTGATTTTAGTGCATGTCCCGACCACCAAGGACAGCCACGCCCATTTCCTCTGTGTATCGCCTACAGGCAGCAATTTTTAAAGGATCGTCTTGCAACCTTCATACCTCATTATATACCCTAAGGATGATCCCTATTGCTTTTGGTGAATGCCGATCCCCAGGGTCAGAGCCACGTCCCTGTATTCTTTGTGTGTTTGTATTGTCTATAAGCTACAATTCTTAATGCACCGTATTCCTTATGGCCTAAGGACGGCAACTATTGATTTTGGTGCATGCACCCCCTCCCCCTTTTGGGCGGTGCCACACCCACTTTTTGTCTATATTTTGTCTGTAAATAATCTACAAGGTGCAATTATTAACAGATTTGGATCCAATTCGACATGATTCATCATAGGGTTGTGTACCAGTTTGTTGCCTATAAGCTTCAATTCTTAATTCATCGTATTCCTTATAGCCTAAGGGCGGCAACTATTGATTTTGGTGCTTGTCCCCACACCCCTTTTGGGCGGTGCCACACCCATTTTTTGTCAATATTGTGATTGTAAATAATCTACAAGGTGCAATTATTAACAGATTTGGAGCCAATTCGACATGATTCATCATAGGCTTGTGTGTTGCCTATAAGCTCGTTTCTTAATTCATCGTATTCCTTATAGCCTAAGGACGGCAACTATTGATTTTGGTGCGTGCCACACCCATTTTTTGTCAATATTTTGTCTGTAAATAATCTACAAGGTGCAATTATTAACAGATTTGGATCCAATTCGGCATGATCTGTTTATATTGGTGCACTAGCCCGGAGGTCGCGTGTTTGATCCCTGGATTTTCCGACGTGGTTTCCTCTTGTCTGTGGTGCATGATCTGTTTATATTGGTGCACTAGCCTGGAGGTCGCGTGTTCGATCCCTGGATTTTCCGACGTGGTTTCCTCTTGTCTGTGGTGCAGGATGGGGGGGGGGCGGTGACAAGGACAGCTGTCTAGTCGTTCAGATGTGACGAAAATCAGGTCTCGTGTACACATTGGCGTGCACGTAAAAGATACCATGGCGGTTGATATAAGAGTAGGCCATAGTACTACCACCCGGGCAAAATTTCCCTCATAGCACACTGTATGGCTTATGCCCGTTTTCATTAGCCCAGTCGAAGCCAAACCCCATTTTATTTCATTTTATATTGGTCCATGTACAACCTCCAGCGGCAGAGCCACGTCCAGTTTTTGTGTTTTTGTCTACAGGCTGAAATTCGGAATGGACCATCTTGGAACTTTGCATATTTATTCCTAATACCGTAAGGATAGCAACTATTGATTTTGGTGCATGTCCCGACCCCCAGGGGTGGTGTCACACCCACTTTTTTAAAAATATTTTACCTGTGAATACTAGTACTCTACAAATGGCAAATATGAACAGAATTTGTTCAAATTCAGCACATCAGTCATTTCAATAACAGGGTTGTACCTATTTCTGTTGTTCCATCTCCAACTCTAGCGGAAAAGCCACGCCCTATTTTTATGTTTATTGTCTACAGGCTGCAGTTCTGAGTGGATCATCTTGGAACTTGGCATATTTATTCCTTATACCGTAATGACAGCCACTATTTATTTTGCTGCATGCCACGACACCTTGGAGCGGTGTCACACCCACTTATTTGTTAATAATTCGTCTGTAAATTTTGACAAAACAAACCCAACACCTAGCCTTCTTTGCCTCGTGGGGGTCACGGTGGGTAGGGCGCTGGCTCGCCAGCCAGGAGGTCGGGTGTTTGATCCCTGCATTGGCCGAGAAAGTTCATCCATATTTTCCGGCGTGGTTTCCCCTTGTCAGTGATGCAGGACAGAGGACCTGACAAGGACAGCTGTCTAGTCGTTCGGATGGGACGAAAAACCGAGGTCCCCTGTACACATTGGCGTGCACGTAAAAGATCCCTTGAAAGTTGGAATTCGATATAAGAGTAGGCCGTAGTGCCGCTGTCCGGGCAAAATTTCCCTCATAGCACGCTGTATGGCGTATGCCCGTCTTCATTAGCCCAGTTAGGAGCTAACAGTAGGACGTTAAATCCCATGTCATTATTTGCCTCTTGTTGAGTTAGTATACATTTTGTTTAAGTCAATGAGAAATATGCAGTATAAATAAGGAATACATATGCCAAGTACCAAGTTAACCCATTCAGAATTGCATCCTGTAAACGATAAGCACAAAAGAGGGCGTGGCTCTGCCCCTGAGGGTCGGGACATGCAGTTGTCGTCCTTAGCCTATCAGGAATACATATCCCAAGTTCAAAGATGGTCCATTAAGAATTGTAGCCTGTAGGCAACATACAGAGACACAAAGAAAAAAATGGGTGTGGCTCTGTCCATGGGGGGTGGGCAATCGCCAAAAACAATAGGGGTCATCCTAAGGGTATAAAGAATAGGTATGCAAAGTTTCAAAAGGATCGGTTACGAATTGCCGCCTGTGGGCGAAGCACAAGACACACAAACATTGGGCGTGGCTCTGTACTAGGGGGTCGGGCATGCACCAAAAATAATAGAGGTCAGCCTTAGGGTGTAAGGAATAAGTATAAAAAGATTTCAAGACGATCGATTAAGCAGTGTGGGCTGTGGCACACACACACAAAGAAAATGGGCGTGGCTCTGTCCCTTAGGGTTGGGCAGTCACCACAAATAGTAGGGATGTTCCTTAGGATAGAAGGAATAAGTATGCAAAGTAATGCGATCTGTCATATATATTAACATTTGTGTGAAACCCTAATAATAGTCTAAACAAAAACAATAGTGTTTCACATAAGCTAGGCAGTGTGAAACCGTAACAAGTGTCTGGAAAATGAAGACTACGAATACCAGATTTGTTTCGGTTATTTTCCAGTCGCAATTTTTTTTTCTGCGTATTTAGAGCTAGCAACAAACTATCTCCCAAACTCACTAAGGCGGCAACTAACCACTGGGTTAAATAAAAGTAAATTTCGTAGTCTAGCCGTGTCGGTAAGTTGCCCCGATCGTGAGTTTCAAAAATAGAAAAAGGACGAAACTTCATCAGGTAACTCTACCGAAAACGTTACAATACATACGTCATTGGTTACGTTCAACTAAATAAAAAAATAAAATTGCTGAGTTTTAACTAAAGTTTTTACTGCTTATTTTTAAAAGTCCAGTGCGTAAAGAAGAATTTTTTTTATGGCTTCAATGATAAATAAGTGAATGAATATTGTCACGTGAATGTTTATTTTGAGCGAATGTTTGCTGCCTGCTGTGCACGGGCGACCCCGTGACTGAACTTTGTTTTTTCCCGGAGTTTTGATAACAGATCGAACAATCTGACATGCCGTTCAGATATAATGAGCAGAAATATCCAAGGCTCTGGATCACCCTACAACCGGTATTAAAAGTAGGCTAAAACAATATTTCATCAAGTACTATTTTATAGAGCGGAATTTACCTCATAATTTTAACTACTAACCTAGTAATGCGTATACTAATCTGCTTACTTCTATGCATGTAACTCTTCCTATTTACATATGTTTAATTGGCTATTTACAAATGTACAAATGTTAATATATATGATATATGACATATTTCTTAAAGATACATTATGGGAGATAAGATAATAGTTAAAAACTAGATAACGTAAAGGCAATTTGCTGAAAATTTCATTCATATTGATCCACTATGAACCGAGAAATAAGCGATTGAAATTCCCGCTTACGGTAGCCTCGATCATCATTACTAAAGCCAGTACGATAAACAGCATAGTCTCGATTATCCATTTAATCGTTAAATCGCGAAGGAAAGTTATGCAGTAAATCGGCTCATAATCCACTAAAGATCGCAGACTAGCGATGCCATCCAGAGTTATGGGTTGGATAGGTTAATTAATGTCTAATTAATAATTCGGTGACATTTCAGGCCTAAAGAAAGATCTGCAATAGACAGATTTAGATCTTGCATAATGTATGTTAAAATATTGCAGTAATGACAAATACATTCTGAAACATGGACCCTCCCTCAATCAAACAAATGTAAAAATGCTAATATATATGACATAGTTCTTAAATATTGCAGTTAGAAATTTTATTTTGTTCTTTTAATTTATTGTAGCAAATTTAGTTACACGGTGAAGTGGTTATAATTATAACGCTCATTATGGTAACAGATGGTGCTGTTTACAGTTATATGGTGGATGATAGAGGACAGCTGAAATTGCGCCTTTTTCATTTAAAGCTACGTTCCCAGAAAAGTATTTATCGGGTGGTTATTTCCAATAAAATATGGCAATTTTGGTATATATCGAAAGTAGAAATATCCAATTTTACTAGTAAAATATTGGATTCCCTGAAAAGCACTCATGGAGCGCTTACAGGACAAAAATGTAAGGGTTTCCCTAATCGACAACCCGACGATTAGGAGATTGAGCGCCTGATGTACATTTTGATAAACTTTGTGAAGAATTAGACTTACAACACTTTCTGAGATAAAAATCATGGAAAAGACACGAGCAGTGGATAATCCGAAAATGTAATTAGGCTTCGATATTTGTAATAAATAGTCAGCGATTAAAGACAACATCGTCTTGTGTATGCAATGAATTCTCCTCCGACTTCGCTTGCGTTGCTAGGTACCGAGAGAGGTAAGTCACGTATTCCCCGACAATTGCAATGTTTTGAGAAAGATTTGAAGCAAAATTATGATAAATTAATTAGTTTGAATATGTTTCTAGTCCAAATATATCATCAAATCACCCAGTTTGTACCCGGGAATGTATCTTTAACCCAACAGCACGACATTTTATCTTTCAAAAATAAAAAATACAGTATATTTGGTTCAAAAGTAAATCATTCTTGATATGTTTGAGAGAAAAATATGATATTTTTTTCGGTAAAGAATAATAAAATATTTTACATACAAAAGTAGATTATTCTGATATTATTTAAGTAATCTAGACATACTTCACGATATTATTTATCGGGTGGTTATGTCCAATAAAAGTATGGCAGATTTGGTATATAAGGAAAGTATAGACACACAATGTTACTAGAAAAATTACTGGATTACCCGAAAAACACCCATGGGGCAAGCACTGGGCAAGAATGTCAGGGTATCACTAAATGACAATCCGACGGCTTATTATCTGCCAGCTTGACTTAGGGAGAAGTGGTTATTTCTTGATCAAATGGTTTGGCGGTTTGGGGAATCTTGAGGGGTACAAAACGTAAAACTCTACAAATAACGGCGGAAAAAGAAGATGGCAGAAAATAATTTAAGAATTTACTTAGGGCTCAATTGTATAGTAAATGGACAGTAAGTATGACAAACACATTCTGAAAAAGGGCCCTCCCTCATTCAAGTTAAGTGACAAACATGGCTTCTAAAAATAGATTTTTGTTATAGCTTGGGGTATCTCCTCGCGAATTCAAAATTTTAAGAGGGGTTTGAATCAATAGTTTGATAGATTAATTAGTTTGAATATGTTTTTAGTCCAAATATATAATCACATAACAGTCTGTACGCGGGAATGTATCTTTAAGAAATAATTCATAAAAATTAGCATTTTTATGTGTAAATAGTCAATTTAAGTACGCATTACTAGGTTAGGAAGAGGGTTGTTTTCTTTATTATTATTTTAAGATGCTCACTAGAAGCATGCATTACATTGACACGCTTCACATTGTTAGTCGTCTTAGATCGACAAAGCACATGATTGACAACATTCTGCGCAGTTCCTCGTTAGTATCCGTTTCATATTATAAACAAGAAAATTTGCAATAAAAAATGCTCAATGAACAATAATTGGAATGAAATAATACATATGTTTAATTTCCATTATCCACGTCTCAAATAACTGAGTTTAAAATGCTATCTTTCACAGGGTCTAATATATATTCAGCGCTTGGCCTCTAGTTGCAAACCTTTTTCTTTTTCTTTTATCAAACTTCAATTTCGTGTGTTTATAGGCCTAAGTTGGATAAATTCCCCGTCAGAAAGAAACCATTGATAGAAATGAAATGAAATGAAATGGGGTTTAACGTCCTACTGATCTGCTCCTAAACTGGTCAGAACAGTGGGACGCTAAACCCCATTTCTTTTCATTTCAATTCCTAAATTGGGCTAATGAAGACGGGCATACGCCATACAGTGTGCTATGAGGGAAATTTTGCCCGGACAGCGGCACTACCGCCTACTCTTATATCGAATTCCAACTGCCAAGTGATCTTTTACGTGCACGCCAATGTGTAAACGGGACCTCGGTTTTTCGTCCCATCCGAACGACTAGACAGCTTTCCTTGTCAGGCCCTCTGTCCTGTATCATTGACAAGGGGAAACCACGCTGGAAAATCTGGATGAACTTTCTCGGCCAATGCAGGGATCGAACACCCGACCTCCAGGCTAGCGAGCCAGCGTCTTACCCACTTAGCCACCTGATCTCCGCCATTGATAGAAAAGCCTCGGCCCTCGTTGAAACTTTCCCCAGCATAACCTTAGCCTTGTGCTTTATCCATTAATATTTTACCTAAATCAAATTATTCAGGGCCTTTTAATACTTACCTGCCTTGCTTTAATGTTGCATTATTCGGTAGAAAAAGTAAATTTCAGGCATAATGTATAATAAATGTCTACAGTCACTATGTCAAAACCGGGAGCATGGTTTTAAATCTACTGCCAGGAATAAGGCAGGGTTCTTGCACAGTAGATCTGAATAAACGTGTGTGTATCTTAAAATTCCATAATTATTATTTTAACTAATAAATGTCTCCACAGAAACAGTCTTATTTAGCTTCAAATATTGCAACTGCTACCGTCACATCCACCATTTACCACAAATACTGCATGAAAAGTCCCCTTGACGTGATGTAATCCACAGAATTCAATACAACAATATTATCAAGTTCAATGAGTCCTTTTAATTACCATCAATACAATAATTTATAGTCAACAAATGGTTGTACTGCATACAAGCGTACATACAAAGTGGAGCGAAGTAGGTAGACGAAAGTTACGTTATATGGTACGTCACTTGCGTGCTTTTCAATCTGAAAACAAAATGAAGCACGATATAACAACTATAATATATAATAAACTACTATCCATAACATTAAACATTTAAAATGATTTATGGTTGATTGACAATAATTAACTTATGTCCATAAAAAATGACAATAAAATAAATCGAGGCACGGTCACTTTAAACTTAAACTAGTGTAGTGCCGTACTAGGCAAATGCGAATGACATTTTGAACAATATAATAAACATAAAAACATCGTTACTTTTGAGTCATAGATCCGTTATAATATTAGGCTAAATCTTACCATATGATGCCGAATTAAAATCAGTTTTATTTTATTTCCCGATGGTGAAATAAAGTTGCCTCGCGCAGGGAATTTTCTCACACACGTGCATTCTAGAAGTTTTTTTCCAAGACATCCGTTTTAGTCAGCTGATCGCTAGCGCGGTCGCTGATTGGATAAAAGACCGATGACTCATGTACACACTATAACTACAATTAAAGTGACTAAGTTAAAGGGACATGTACATGAAATAAAGTTATTGAAAACGAGTCGGTTTATTTATTTGCCGACCACAACGTGATGTTTGTACAACAGTGGGTTTATCTGTTGTTTTAGTTTCATCAACCGCAACGCGGTTACAGGTTTCAAAACAACAAATAGGTTAGGTATTTTCAAACCTTCAAATTACTTATTGTGTGTGCTATAAACCAAACCTAATCGCACATTACTTCAAATTAATTAGCGTTAGTGATACCGAGCAAATACATTTTCAATGCAATTATTTTTAAAAGTTTCTTTTGATAATATGGGACAAGATTGAAATTCAGACATTATCACCCTGGTAACGTCATCGCTCGTCCATTCAACAATAGCAGGATATCCGGCGTCGTCCGAGGCCCAAATTCGCCTCATCTTTATTAGCCCAGTCGGGGTAGAACGTTAAACCCTTCATTGCATTTTATTTCAACAAACAGTTTACACTCAAAACACATTCACATTTCTAAATATAATCACAAAATATACATAAATATAAACAAATATGACAAAATTAAATGTAATTAAAAACATAATATAAAATTATTTTCAAGTATGTAAATAATTAACAAGCGGTGTCAGTGCAGAATACATCCACATTTCCAGATATAATCACAAAATTTACATAAATATAAACACAAAATATACATAAATAAAAACACAAAATATACATAAATAAAAACAAATAATAATATTAAATGTAATTAAAAAACACAACATTATTTTATGTACATAAATATTTACTAACGGAAAAGGGACATTGTGGTTATTGAGCAAGTCCCATACTGACTGAACATCATGACGCTGTGCTAGTTAATACCACCAGATATTCACTTGTAACTAAATATAATCACAAAATAATTTTATATACACAAATAAAAACAAATATAACAGAACAGTAAATATTTAAAAAAGAAAAACAGATTTTATATATTCAATTAAAATTTCATATAAAAGTTTTAAAAAGTAAAACATTTTACTATATAGCTCCGCTTAACAAAAGGAGAGGTAGCAAATATAACAGAATATATAAAATATCTAAAAAGAAAAACAGATTATATATATATTCAATTAAAATTTCCTATTACAGTTTTAAAAAGTTTTAACATTTTACCTCTAATAAAAGGAGTGATGTAACAACGGGCAACGGTGATAATTTAATATATCCTTGAGATGAAGGCACTCAATCAAAACGTTATTTGTTGTCACAATGAATTTGGCAGTAGACCTACTTACAATCTGGTTGGGGGTGGGGGGTACATGTAAAGGCCACCGCCAGTATCGAGCATGGAACACGGCATGGTCGCCCAGCAAAACCCACGTCCCGCCAAATCATTTTGGCTGCAGGAGGTTTGAACATGTCGGGTATACTTCATTTATTGAGACTGTATAGAGCCAATAATTGTTCTAATGGGTCACCTATTGGGGTATTACTTGACGCCCCATGACATTATGTCACTCTACATTTATATACACAAATAAATAAATGAAATATTAACACTGGGGAATGTATAAAGAGGAATCACAATTAATGGATGAGCAATTGTACCTAAATCTGTGTGTGATAATGTACATAAAAGGTAGCTTGTTTCTAGAATTGTGCCATCAAACAAACAATAGCCAGGAAGCCGAGGCTAACGCCGACTGGTATCAGAAAATATAGAGAAAAAATCACAAGCCCTAGGTAACAGCGTGGATCATCATTAAGGGCTCCCAAAGACAACTTGAAGCCTATAAATACAAATAAATGAGATTAAATCATTCGTTACCCAAGAGTCTACAAAGTTAAAAGGGGCCATAACTCTAACGGTAATTGACAGAACTTGCTGACATGAGAAGGAACTCTTCGTCTGAATAATGCAAATACATTTCAAACAGATTTGATCATAACTCATGTAGTTGGGCCCTTCATAATTTAACTCTGGAATTTATTATCTCCGTCCCCTAATATTCATAAGAGACATACAGGGGTGACGGCAATAAGCGAACACATGGGCTTAAAATAATTATATGGCCGACTATTTCATATATCCACTTTTTTTTTTACAGCCAATTGGCATTTCAATTGAATGATTTGTAAGGGATAACCGGACACACTTAAATGGGAGTTACAGGCCATCGAATAAAACATGAAATATTGGTGAAAGGAGGGAGATAATGTTCGAGGAAAACTTATTTTCATATATACATATGATGTATTTTGGAACTGGTCTTAATAGACGTATAACACTGGGCGGATACACTGTTAACAATTTGGAATATCGGTGTGGGCCAATCGATCAGGTTTTCAAAAAACGTACAAAGCAAAGTACAAAATATCTCTTTGGAATTTCATTTCCATACTTCATTTTAGAATCAACTGAATAACAATGTTGTGTCCTCTCATTGATTTTATTGCATGAAGACCATTCATTATATAATGGTCCTAGTGGACTATTTACAGAAGTCAAGTTTGCATTTCAGAACTCACCAGCACTGTATATTCCAACTACAGTAAGTATGAGAAGAACAGTTAGAATATATTCTCGGTAGCATGTATCCCTCTTATAATACTGTCGAATAATGCGCGGATAGAAGAAGATAAGATAGATCACACCAACTACGACCGGAACAATAGGGCCTTTACTCCCTGTCGGACAAATTGACAACAGCATGAAACCTAGAAGAAATAAATGGAGGCAAATAAATAATTATCAATTTCTTTGTCGACTGTAGCTTTACGCGATCAATTAATGAACGGGGGGGGGGGGGGGTGAACGCCACCTTTGTTGGAGTAATCTACAATTTTAATGTTAAATGGGGATTTATTCAAAGAGAGATAGTTTATGAGGTCCCCATACATATATGAAATTCAAAATAAAAGCGAAGGTTAGAGTTGCATTATGTAAGATTTAGATAAAGATCTGACAATTTTCGCTATGATAATTATAAAATGGATAATAATGGGGGAATATGTTGAAAATTTCAGTCAAATTACTTCATTCTGAGAGGAGTTATGGTGTAGTCTCGATTGCCATTGTTACCGTTGTTACGATAATAAACAAAGTCTCGTTTATCCAATTTTTAATCAAATTATTAACTGGCAATCGTGTTTAAATCCATTGAAAATCAAAACCACCCGATGAACTATAGAGTCGATTATGGGCTTGGCATGTGCATAAATGTTAAATTAATGCATTATACAGCATTTGAGGCTGCCTAAAATAATTTTTTTTTATCTACCAATATGAAGAATGCCTTGTATGTAAATTTTTCTTATCGCAAAATCGTGGATAATGTTATTTATGGTGGTGCCCACGATTAACTGCGCCAATTGCATACTGATAATTCCAGGAAATATGTTTTCGTTTGAAGAAACTCACCTGTAAAAATCGGGATGAGACACGAAGTCAACAGAAAGATACGACAGCCTGAAATGAAGCAGAAACACATCGACCGATTAATAATATACACGCGATTTATAATTGTTATAATAGACATAGACAAAACCATCTATGTACTTTAAGCCCCAGTCATGCCTTCCTGGTATTTGGCCCAGTGGCAAACCAGTGTCGACTGTAGGGATCCGTGGAGAGACCACAATAAACGGTGTTGAACCGTTCACTGTCGTGAGTTTAGCGTCATGTTGTCGTGACAATCTGAGGTCTTCTGTGGCCACACGACAGTAACACACAACAGTACGCTGATCCACGATTCATCTCGAATGCCCAACTTTTGCCGAGATTGGATTACGGTGGATGGAGCCACGGTGGCTCAGAGAGTAAGACGCTGGCTCACAAACCAGCGTCGATCCCTGAGTTGTCCAAGAAAGTTCATCGAGATTTCCGGCGTGGTTCCCCCTTTTCATTGGTGCAGGACAGAGGGCCTGGCAAGAGACATGTGTACGAATTGGAGTGTACGTAAAACATCCCTTAATTGTCAGTTGGAATTCGATATAAGAGTAGGCCGTTGCGCTGCTGTCCGGGCAAATGTCTCTCACAGCATATTGTATGGTAGAACACTAGGACGTTAATCGCCATTTCATTGCACGACGGTGGACGACCGCAAACGCATTTCCTGTTATTCCAGTTTTATCTATATGGTGGTTTTACAACTGAAATCCCACCCTTTGCCGACCTTAATTCCAATCAACCAATCGATCAGGATGTTGCAGCTGCATTCACCGGATACAGAAATGCAACCTCCCGATAACAAGACAAAATAAATAACGATTCCCGAAAAACTAATAAAACAACTAAGTGGGCAAAAGCTTAGATTTTAGATAATTAAATGGGCCTCTTATACCTATATCTTAAATAGAATATAATACAAAAATAAATACATGCATAGGCCTGAATAGAGTTGAATAGAATACAGGAATAAATGTATCGATAGAACTGAAACCATTTAATTAGTAAGACAATATAACGAATAGGGGGAATTTAAAGTTGTGATAAAATAACCACAAGTTGTAGTGTATCAAAGGAATCCTATATTTTGGACCACACGGAGACCTTCCCACTATGTGCGCGTATTAAAATATGATAGCGTATTAAACCATGATAACGTCTACTTACACCTAGAATCGGAGAAGTCATCCTCCTCGATTTCATTATATTGGTCTTTATTTTCTTCTGATTCAATACAAAAAAGCTCGATCTTTTAGAAATAACAAAAAGAAAAGGGATAATATTAAAGATACAAAATTCCAGACTAGATACATGATATGTGCAATAGTCCAAACTAGAGGCACAATTTTCCAGACATGAGGCACAACAGTCCAGATCAGAGGCATGCTAGTCCGAACAAGAAGCACAGTATTCAAGACGATGGGTACGGGCGTCCAGTCTGGAGGTACAATAGTCCATACTACAAGGACGAAGGTCAGCCCATAAAAAAACATTTTGGTCAAGAAATCATTAAAATCGATAACCGTCGCTGATCATCTTCTGCATTTTTCGGATAAATGTTCACCACTTAACTCCTTTAACATTAAATAAGAAAACCATGCAGAGAGAGCTAGTAAGCGGGTGTCAATAGCCTTTTTTTTAAAAAAAAAATCTTCAGGACTTGGTACCTCATGTGTATCTACGTCGGGGCCCAAATATTTTCGAAAGTTATTATTAAAGGAGTAGTTAGCTCTTTGGAAGCAGTGTACATACGTCAAGGAATCCAGACAGGATCGTGAATCGCCCTATAGGCGATGAAATTTCCAATTATCTCGTGTATTAAAATATGACTACTCACACCTGCAGTCGCAGAAGTCATCCCCCTCGACTTCACTAGAGTTGTCTTTATCTTCTTTTGATTCAGTAAACAAAAAAAAAACAAAAAAAAAAAAAAACAAATATCAAAGATAGAATATTCCAGGAAACTGGCACGACATTAGTCCAGACTAAAAGCACAAATTCTAAACCTGAGGCACAATATCGCAAACATCTGGACTAGAGGCACATTTGCAATTTCGGTCTGTTTAATCCAATGACATCTATACTAACTAGACCGCGCGCAGACGCTAAATTGGTGGAGAACGGCGTCTGACATCCGGTGGTGGTTGTAACGTCAAAGCGTAGAACAGAATCAGCGAAAACCAATGTAAACAAAAGGCGTGCGAATGGTGAACTTCAGGGCCTTGTCAACAAGCCCAGTTTATCAATTTATTTGATTCATACCGCGGCTTTATATTTCTATAGTTTTACTAGAATAATAAAGAGTTAGACATATTTTTCATAGTAAAATATAGACTCGATTCAGCTCTGTGTAATACTAATAGTAATCATAGTAAGTAATTTCAGTAGCCTGTAGCCTAAAAAAAATAAACCAGTTATTTACAACAACAAAATAAGAATTCCAATGCTTTAAAGCTTACGCTCTAAAATAGTGCATTCTACGGTTCATAAAAATGGCTTAATTGGAAATTTTAGTGTTCATATTTTTATTTTTAAAATATAATTATGAAAGTGCCACGCCCATTTTTAAAAAAAAAAAGTTATACTTGAGAAAGCTACTGGAAATTTTGAGACAACCATCTTAAATATATGAAGTTTTTAAACACACAAAGACTGCATTTTTAAAATCAGTATTTTTTTTTTATATAAAGGGCTTAAACCCAATAGTTGCATTAGCATTAAAAGTATTTCGAAAGAAAAAAAGTTGTGATATAAGGATTATATACACATTTTTCATTCTTTTGCTTTTAAACCAAATTGATTCACTTAAAATATTTCTAAAAAAAACCCCCAAAACCTCTCAATATTTATTAAACATTGGACAGAATTTACCCATCCTAATACTTCATTAAATGTTAGAAACAATTTTTTGATATCTGTTGATCGTATATGTTGATTAGCATCAACATATAATCATTAAATAATAGACTGAAAACTGGTTCCATGTGTCGTCCATAACATCCAGACACTCTTGAGTAAAAAATAGGTTACGTGCCCTTGTTTTGAAATTAGTCTCGCTTAACCAGTCTATCGACCATTCAAGGGCTGATTGACAGGTCGGGATAATCAAGACTACTTTTTTACGAAACATAACAGAAAGCTAGACCAAGAAATTGAATTTAGAAATGAGCACGTTAGCTAGCTCAACAATTGTTTTAAGAAGCTTGTAAAAGTAAAATGAAACTACTGCTAGTATCATGTTCCTGTCTAACCCGAGTGCTTCAGAGATATTATTTGTACTAAACCAAAAGATGCTGCTCTGAACGGTACAGTTAATGATAAAGCGATTTAAAAAATGAAACGAACGTAATTTCTAAATCTGCTGTAATAACCAAGAAGCTTAATTTTACTGCTATTCAAAATCGTCAACAATAATTTTTTTTACGGCTGTAATAGTTGATAGATTTGTAGAGAATTGCACGTGCCATGGCTATTTATAGTATCATACTGTCAGAAAGTTGGCCTCGACACGGCGAATGTGCACGCTTCAGTGGTAGTCTCGAACTATCAGCGGTTGACAGTATTTCTGTAGGTGCATGGGCCACCCTATGTATGGTTCCCCCTTATCAGTGGTGTTGGGTAGATAGCCTGTCTAATCGATCGGATGGGACAAAAAATAGAGGTCTCATGTACACATTGGTGTGCAGATAATAGAACCGCTGACTGATGGAATTCGATATCCGAGTGTCTGAACGTACAGGTAAGCCTCTGTGGACGATTATAACTTATGATTATTTTGCCTAAATTGCTTTTAGTCAGGATTGCAGGACGGAGGGCCGGCCAAGGACAGCTATCTAGTCATTTGGATGGGATGAAAAACCGAGGTCCCGTGTACACATTGGTGTGCACGTAAAAGATCCATATAAGGGTATAGGCCGTAGCCGCTGTCAGGGCAAAATTTCCCTCATAGCACACTGTAAGGCGTATACCCGTCTTCATAAGCCCATCGAGCAGAAGAGTAGGACGTAGGACGTTAAAAACCCCTTTTCATTTCATTTGCTTTTATCATTGTCATTAGTGAGGATCCAACCTTGTGGGTTTTCTCCGGATCCTCTGGTTTCCTCCCACTGCTAAAGACACCATGCGCAAGTGAATTATTGAAAAGAAATTGAACCATGTGTAAGTCCAAAAATGACCTAGTTTGTGTCGAGTGGACGTTACCCCCCCCCCCCAATCTCTCTGTCTCTCATTAGTGAGGATGTGGTAATAATAGTACTAGAAATGAAAATAAGACAAAAATAAAGACAAAATATATCAAGGTACTGTTATATAAATAAAGCTATGTATATCAGACAATTATTAAACTGTAACGGTGGGTAAGACGCTGGCTCGCTAGCCTGGAGGTCGGGTGTTCGATCCCTGCATTGGCCGAGAAAGTTCATCTAGATTTTCCGACGTGGTTTCCCTTGTCAGTTCTGCAGGACGGAGGGCCTGACAAGGACAGCTGTCTAGTCGTTCGGATGGGACGAAAAACCGAGGTCCCGTGAACACATTGACGTGCACGTAAAAGATCCCTTGGCAGTTGGAATTCGATGTAAGAGTAGGCCGTAGCAACGCTGTTAGGGCAAAATTACCTTCATAGCATGGTGTATGCCCGTCTTCATTAGGCCAGTTTAGGAGCAGAACAGTAGCACGTTAAACCCCATTTCATTTTATTTCATTTCATCGTTCTACATTTTTATGTATTTTGTATAATATAGATGTATAAAATTCCCCGCTTCATAACATTTCGGGTGATACCAAAATTATCCGTCCATATATAATGCACTAAATTCATTATAATTACTTGAAAAATAACTCATATTTATGTTATCCAAAAATTAGATAATTTATTATGTTATCCAAAAATTAGATAATTTATTATGTTAACATTATCCTTCCATTTATTATGAACTAATTTCTCTATAATCCCTTATCCGTAAATTAAATAATTTATTATGTTAACATTATCCTTCCATTTATTATGAACTAATTTCTATATAATCCCTTATCCGTAAATTAAATAATTTATTATGTTAACATTATCCTTCCATTTATTATGAACTAATTTCTCTATAATCCCTTATCCGTAAATTAAATAATTTATTATGTTAACATTATCCTTCTATTTATTATGAACTAATTTCTCTATAATCCCTTATCCGTAAATTAGATAATTTATTATGTTAAAATTATTCGTCCTTAAACACTAAATTCTATTTAATTAGGTGAACAATCACTCTTATTTTTATATCCAAATGTTTATTATGTTAAAACTATCCGTCCATATATTATACACTAACTTCTTTTTAATTGCTTGAAAAATCACTCATAGTTATATATTTTTATCCAAAAATTAAATAATTTATTATGTTAAAATTATAAGTCCCGAAATCATAAACTAAATTATTTTTAATTGCTTGAAAAATCACTTTCATATTTATATCCAAAAATTAATTTATTATTAGGCTTATGTTAAAATTACCCATCTTTTCATTATTCATTAAATTCTTTATAATTGCTTGAACAATCATTCTGCATATATGATCAAGTGTTATCTGTATTTATACATCGTATGATATGCATACTGAATAAATAAAATTATTATTATTAGAAAATTATTATTAATAATGACATTTTTTTTACATTTCAAGATTTTACTTCAGTATTCAGACGTGAAAGGTTGCCCATTTCGGTCTTTCATTACTTTATTATTAATCCATATTTAGCATCTACAATTGTATCATTTGTTAAATAAAGATTCAAGAACCGTACATATTCATTCTTGATTAAAATTTCCTATTGCGAATTTAAACCAAGTCTAATTAGGTCTTATTATCGAGAGCGTTCCCATGTGTTGACATTAGAAACCAGTTGACCTACTTACTTTCACCCACTGCCGGAAGTCAACATTCAGTGGGAGCGCGCGGTCTAGTTAGTATAGACGTCATTGGTTTAATCTATGTTACAATGTGGATATAAACTGGGTAGTTAACATTTAAGAGTCATTCCATAAGAACACCGTGAAGAGACCGTGTATTAAGTAGGGGTCAACGGGATGTCTTTTCATAGGGGATGTGGCGGGCGGGGGGGGGGGGCAGCTGCCCCTTAACTTTCGGGCAATCTGACTTTTCGGGCAGACGGGTAAAGTGAAGACAAAAATTATTTCATCTAGTTGGCAAATTAAAGTGCCTAAAATCAGATAAAAAACTGATTTTACTTTTCTTTTAACTGAATACCACGCATTTGTAATGAATTCACTATGGATTAAAGCATTTTGATTGGAGCCACTCTACTTTGTGTGACATTTTCCGGGCATAGATTATTATTTGTGAATGCAGCTTCAGTCTGATTGGATTGAATAGCAGAAACACGCATTTGCGACAATTAAATTTTCAAAATTTTCTCGGGGTTTGCGAGGCCCCATACCCTGTGACGATTGATTGATTGTTTGGGATTTGGGATTCATGTAAGTCACCTAAGGTAGGCTATTTTGGAACACACTGTAGTTGCTGGAATAGCAGGAAAGCGCGTTTGCGACGGTTTTAAAATACAGATGTGAGATCATCGGGCAACTTGCCAATCGTACATAATCTATACTAGATGAAATATTGGACTCCCGTGACGTATTTCATTTAAAAGCACGTGCGGAACAGTGTCTGTATTTTAATTTGTTTAATCTACCATTAAACTATACATATTTTCAAACTTTTCTCCCAACGGTACCATATAGGTGGACTTTAAAGGATTGATTGGTTGATTTGAATTCGAGTCAGCCACTAAAGTTAGACCACTTTAAAGTTGCTGTATTCATGGGCTGGGAAGGCAGGATAACGTGTTTGTGTAGGATCTGCCCCCCCCCCATCCCCGTCCAATTCATTACGCGACCATTTTATATATAAATTTATCTGATATTTCTAGAATTATCCTAGTAACAGGGCACCGGTGAAACACCATTCATAAAAGTCTTCTGGTTATTAAAAAAATTAATAAGGGAAGGCAGGATAACGTGTTTGTGTAGGATCTGCCCCCCCCCCCCCCGCCCAATTCATTACGCGACCATTTTATATATAAATTTATCTGATATTTCTAGAATTATCCTAGTAACAGGGCACCGGTGAAACACCATTCATAAAAGGCTTCTGGTTATTAAAAAAATTAAAAGTCACGTCATGATCCAAATGTATAAATAATGAATTTATTTATCGTTGATGTTATACATACGCATGCAATTTCACACATGCAATTATATATTGCTATTGACATACTTATTCAACAAGGAAGTTACACAAATATCTATTTTATTTTTACACATGTGACAGCGTGAAATGGCATTACATGCTTGTTTGATCATTTTATTATTTTTACGATAGAAATATATAGAGAATCTCCTACCAGTCTTTTTTGATATCAAAAAATATCAACACAAGTTGATAAAGTAACAAAAAAACGAGGCTCTGTCGAGTTTTTTTTTTTTACTTTATCAACGTGTGTTGATATTTTTTGATATCAAAAAAGACGAGTAGGAGATTTTATTTATCACCCAATCCCTTCTTACATGCACACATAGATAAATATAATTCTTTGCTGTAGATTTCACTTTTACTGAACATTACGGCGTAGTGATACACCATTTTTTGACAGCAATTCAACCATTGCAAAGTCCTTTATATTGACCCAGTGTTTCCATCAAGGTCAATCAAATAACAAAAGTTCATTTTTAATAAAAAAAAAAGTTACTTTTAATAAGAAATGAACTGTTCTTTGAAAATAAAAAAAAGTAGTTCCTTTTCAACTGACCAATCAAATTCATGTAAAGCGATATCTCCTAAGGAGATGTCGCAGTAGATTGTGAAATATATCACACAAGCGATATCTACTGTAGAATGTATTATTGGGTGATAAAATGTGTTAATACAACCGTCTTAATGCTAGGTTCCCACTACACGGGGGTCGTCAACAAAATTTGCTATGTAATGGGGAGGGGAGGGTACAGAAATTGATATAGATTGAGACAACAGAGGAAGCAAGTCCATAGGGTCGGGGCAGACTACAAATAGAATTTAATCGAGATCTCAGTCGTGTATCACTTTCACAGGGTTGGCAGGAAAAATCCCACTGCGGTAATGTAAAGTTAATGATCGCCCCACGGGAGGATAATTGAATATGTTAATGTTCAAACTTAGGCGTTGAATAGACACTATTATTATAAATATTTGTAAATTAATACCTGCCCCAAGCAAACAGTGAATTAAATAGGGGTTCTTTAAAGTTTCATCAAAATCAATCAACCTAACCAGTGTTGAATTTAACATTGATGGAGCCCATTGCATAACATTTTGTGGGGTTTCCTATTCTTTCTGTCTTTGTATTTAGCTCAAATTTTCAAGCAAACCATACAAAAATAAAATATTCAGAAAGTTATGGTGTTTAGTTTAACGTAAAGTCATTTACGGACCAATAGTACATTGATAGAACTGGTTAAACACATTCCAGATATAATTTCAAATGAAACTGGTTTGGACAGTTACAATACCGAAAATTCCTGTGTCTGCAGAAAACCACACCAAGACCGATTTTTTTTTTTAGCCGGGGAAATGAGAGAAAATAGTTTAGCGTCGGATTTTTGGCCTTATAGCTATTTATTATCTGGTACAAAATACTAGCGCGCCAGAAACTGGTACGCCAATTAATAACTAGAGCGCAACATATTTCTTTTTTATTAATTTGTTTCCTTACCGTGCTCCATACATTTCAACCCAGATAGACAACGACTGAACAGTCGGTTACTATGGACTGTATTGTCAGCTTGAAATAAACATAGAGGACAGCGACGGTATTACAGTATTTGTATATAAAGACCATTCATCATAATAAACTGAAGTCTAGTCATCGAATTTGTTCTCTCTGTAATTTCCATTACAATTCAAATCAATTCAATTCAATTCAATTCCTGTCAACTTAAAAATTTTCTTTTGGGTTAGAAGTCTTCGACACAGATCAATAAATCCTATCATTACTCTTATTTTATAATTGCATAATACATAGCTACATTGGGATATTTTGTATTTAGCTACGATTGGAAGCCTTTAGTTTTAGTTTCACCTTGCAAACGTTTTCTGGTAACTAATGTGTAACATCTTTAAAATGTGATTAATTAAACATACCCAGTCCAATATATCGATACAGCCTTCGCATAACTATCGGTTAAATTGATCAAGTGTGGTCTTTCACTGAGTTAACGGAAGTTAGTCTATATTTACTTTACAAAGAGCCAATACTTACGCGCCTTTTGTATCATATATTCATATATATATACAATAATATAATAATAATGAAGTAGATAATATATAATATATAGCATAATATTGTAATTATTTTGAAATGTTTAATTTGGGTTTAAATTTGTCAATAAGATATTGTTCCTTCAATCTCAATAGAAGTTAACTATAGAAGTTAATTTATGTTTGCTTGTTTTGAAAGATAGTTACGGCGATTTCGTCATATCAATATTCTCTCTCTCTCTATATATATATATAACCCACCTGCACGTCACGGAATAGCTAACTTTTTGTTGGTTCAATTTCCCGCGCGTACATCATTTAAAGGGACGCCATTACTGGCAGGATTGGTTGGATACAGGTATCATAACTTTTGAACCTCCATCATATGACAAGACCATACTCTATCCTCTTGAGGAGGAGGGGGAGGACAAAAGAATTGAAAAAAATGATAGACAGGAAAATTGAAAATAGTTTTATTAAATTTCAGGACGTAGTAAGACAGATGGCCACTGATCTGCGTGTCATCCACCATCGCATTCGTCCTTGCAGGATTTGGGAGCTGTTGGCGATGTAAGGGTTCAAGCTCCTGCAGCTCCCTTGTCGTCTGCATCCAATCCCGTCATAACACATCCTGTTATTGAAAATATGTTGAACACAATCCCGTCAGATGGTAGATATGGTTCCAGTAAGAGCACGGATGTCGGCTCCAAATCAAAAAACTCTCAAGGTAGGCTTAGAGATCAGTCCATGTTAAAAAAGGAGCCTCTACTAGAGGATAGCTTAAAATTAAATCAAGGTCCGCCTAGTGGACATTCCTCGGGGGGGTCACTCACCTCGACGAGGCTCAACAGCTTCCAAAGGCCATGAGTCTAGGAGGTCCAGACACAGACATCATTCCACTAGCTCCAGTGAGGAATCCGACCCATTTTCTAAGAACCGATCTTTTCGCGACTGGTCATCTTCGGATTCTGATTCTGAAATAGAACAAGACGAACAGCACCGCCGCCACCGAGGGAGAAGCCCTAATCCTCCTAAAATGCTTATGTTCTCGGGTGACGATAAGACTTCTTGGGAAGCATTCTACGACCAATTTGAGTGTATATGACATCGTTATGATTGATTTCTTAGAGCAGTATGGATGTGTTGTTAACTTGCGCAATTGTACTGTGTCTATAGGGAATGATGTCATATCTGCTACCCTAAAATACTCACCTGGAAATACTAGTAAAGTCTGTAGGGTATATGTTAAGAAAAACTACTCCATTCCACCAAATTCATCAACTATAATCGAGGTAACCCTTGATTGTGCTGGTTTAGGGGCTTTGCATGTGGTCAAGCCTATTGCTCAACATTTAATCTTCTTGATGTCTGCCTCTTTGGTATCTGGTCCCACTGGACATTTTAATATTCTTTATGACTCGAATGTTGGTGTCCTGATTAAACATGGTGTTCATTTAGGCAATGCCATTGCAGAAGTAATAAGCCAGGTTAACGAGGAATTTCAGATACGGTCCCGCAGTATCTTCTCAGAGCCTATGTTACCACCAAGATTTCCCGATCACCTTCAGGGCTTGTACAGACGGTCAGTAGTCCACTTGCCTGGAAATTATCATAATGATTTAGCCCGCCTGCTGTTCGAATATTCTGATGTGTTTGCTGCCGCTGATTTTGATCTTGATTGTCTCTCAACCGTTCAGCACCATATAGATACCCAGCAGGAACCTCCCGCCAAACAGAGCATGAGACGAACACCCCTGGGTTTTCAGGAGGTAGAGAAATTGCTTAAAGCTGGTGTGATTGTGCCATCAAAATCGGATTGGAGCAGTCCCACACCAGTTTTGGTGAGGAAGAAAGATGGGAGCTGCCGCTACTGTATTGACTACAGAGCTCTTAATAATTCTCCGTTACCCATCATTAAGGATTGTCTTGATTCGCTTCAGGGATATTATCAGATTGAATTGGATGAATCCTCCAGGAAAAAGACAGCATTCATAACCCGCTTTGGTTTGTTTGAACACGTTCGCATGGGATTCGGAGCTTTGAGCAACCTGTCCCCGGACAATACTGATGCTGGTTCGAGGTCTCCCACACCAGCTGGCATCAGAGAGGGGATATCGCTGCCGCTGGTTGACCAGGATGATGATGATGGATTTGCTCCACAAAAATATAATGATTATATTTTATTATAATCTATGCACATACATACTTTTTTTTATAAACTGCACAGATTTTATTCCTAAATAATTGTTGGTGGTATGGTTTCAGTCTTCATTATATTTTAACCATTATTTTATTCCTTTTTAGATTGCTTCTGAGACAGGAGATTTTACCTGAGATTATTTTAGGATAGTGAAGACTAGCTGTAGTGAACAAGTTTTATTTAGTCAGAAATGTCGGTTGACAACCATAAAAAGAAGAAATAGCTGTATCGGATACAATTACGGGTGTTCGAGGGTTCACACAAGTATTTGTAGCTCTCTGTACCTCCGTGAAACTGTAAATAGCTGTAGATATTCCATCATTTGTGCCAATTGTCTCACACATCTTCTCGCCGGCGCTGTGGATTCTTTTCGGGCAGGAGGGGGGATTCCGCCCAAAATGTCTTGTTCAATGGTATTGTGTGGGGCATTAGAATGTATAGAAGTCCTTCCATTTTAACCCTTTTTATTTAATTTTTAGTTTATTCATCTAGTTTTTAAACAGTATCTAGCATATTTCCTTTAAGCTGACGTCAAAGTCTTTTGGATCGGGAGGAGTGTAGTGAATGTCACGTGATTGCTCGCTGACGATATCACGTGACTACATGAATAACTCACTTTTACTACGAATCTGACAAGGTACGGTTGTTAATCAAGCTAACAAGTTGTCGGCCACGACTACAAAAGGAACTTAGATCTTTGTGATATAAAGATATGTTTTAAGTTTCATTAGAATATGATAAAAATTGTGACCTCTAGAGGGTCCACAACCTTCGTATTGTATACTTTTACACAATTTGCGTACAAAGAGTGGCCATTTTGTCAGTCAGTTTCATTTCGATTTTCCCGAAATTCGAATTAAACCTTCATTATGGTGCAATGGTGAAAAATTTAAACGGTTTTTAAAATTGGAAAAAAATTGTGACCTCTAGAGAATCCGCAAGCTAAAAATGCGATTTTTCGAACAATCAGGAGCATTAATCCAGGAAGTTACGTTCGGATATACGCGATTTTAAATCGGATAAAAATTGTGACCTCTACATGGACGGCAAGCTAAAATTGTGATTTCTTTGGTACATTCAAGGGCCATAATTCAGAAAGTTACGATCCGATACGCGCGAATATCGACAGGAACCAAGATCTTCGGGTTATAAACACGTATTTCAACTGTCATCAAAATCAGGTCAAAATTGTGACCTCTAGATGGTCCACAAGCTTGATATACCAGATGCTATGCACTTTTTGCGTACGAGAGGCGGCCATTTTGGCCCGATTTTAACAAAATTCGAACTCAACCTTCATTACGGTGTAACGGTGATATAATAAAACGGTTTCTTTAAATCGGATAAAAATTGTGACCTATGGAGGGACCACAAACCAAAATCAAGGGCCATAATTCAGGAAGTTACGATCCGATATGCGCGAATATCGAAAGGAACCAAGATCTTTGAGTTTTAAACATGCATTTCAAGTTTCATCAAAATCGGAGGAAAATTGTGACCTCTAGAGTGTCCACAAGCTAATAACGCCATTTTTCGTACAATCAGGGGCCATAATCCATGAAGTTATGGTCCGATACATGCCAATATCGACAGGAACCGAGACCTTGGGGAGATAAACCTATATTTCAAGTTTGGTTGAAATCGGATAAAAATTGTGACCTGATGAGTGTCCACAAGCAAATTGTGGACAGATGGACAGGGGCGACGGCATAATACGTCCACATGAAAATGTGGGCGTTTAGAAATGTCTATGAAATTTAAATAATCAGAATGTATATGATTAAATAGATGTGAAAATTGTCTTTTTTATTTCAGTGGTCTTAATCTCAAGGGGCATTGCCAAATGCTAGGTATATACATTATAAGTTTAGTGGGATAGCTTACTTGAGTAGTATTGCTTACAGGTAGTTGATCTAGACGGCGGTAAGTAACTTGAGACATATGACCTCTAAGTAGGTATGGATACTCAGTTGGATAAGTTACTTGAGGGTTATTGCCCCCATATAGGTCTCGATGCCCTGTGGGGTAGTGTTCTCCACGAATATTAGAACATTTACTCGTCAAATATCTACATTATTTATTCTATTTTCTCTCACATTATTAAAGTCAACTTTTCTTGTCACATATTTTACATTCGAAGCTTAGTTATATAGGCCTTCAAACGGATCGTCTTCAGAGACTGTTATTCGGAAGTGGCTTGTTACCAGTAAGTAGTCCAGGCCCGATACTATTAGTACGGGTAGTTGCTGCAATAAAAATACGGACCACGGTGTATGGTCGGCCTAGATGTATATTATCACCAAAACATGTCCCAGTCCGAAATTCGTGTCCAAATAGGTCAAATTGGCGAATATCCAAAATGGCGCCGGTTTTGGCTTCTAAAATTCCAATTGTCACCCAAATATCGTAATATGATTGAGTTTGGTATCAAGATGTGCGTTTTGTCGGAGTAGCTGAATACGTGTCCATACAAATGTTTGTGATTAGTGATACCACTGAGTCAATATTGGGAAGTCATTAAAGATGGCGGCCTGTTTGGGAGGGAAATTTGGCGTTTATAATATACGTTTGCAATGTATCTGAATCCATTTAGGTTATTAAGTGACCCCCTCCCCCCCGTGTCAATATAGGGGCAACTCTCACATAATTAAACCAAGAGGACCATGCCTATTGAAGCAAAATGATTTAAACTATGAGTCGTCACCTGCCCTGTCTTGGCATGCCGACAAAATAGTGGTTGCATGTTCTACTATTACTGTTGTAATAACGTTCCCTGATTTTCTGTGATCTGATCAACCGTCTGATAATCATCCATTTCAGACCATGTAAAAAGCTTTACAACTTTTTTCAATATTACACTCTTAAGACCAACTAGAAATCAGCCTGATTTCTTCATGTTTAGGAATTTGACCTCAAAGATAATGGAAGTTTGTTGAAGAGAATCTTGTCATCAACTTCTCAAAGATAATAAATTGTCACCCAATTATTATCTATTTAGATGGTGCAGTGTATAAGTGTCATATTACACTGCTCTATATTTAGAATATAAAAAGTAGATGATTTGGAAATCAGGTTCTGTGGGATTTTCAATTGAAATTAAAAATGAATAAGAGAATAAAAGAAAATAATCAAATTGAATGTAGAAATAAACCAATTTAATAACAATTTAATATAATAATTATATCATGAAAATAAAATTGATTCAAATATTACATAAAGTAATAATTAGCTTATTTAATTAGATGTAGCATCTTGTTTTAGCCAGGGTATACAAACATAAATTTCAAATTTAAACCAAATCGGCTAAAAATTGTGACCTCTACACTGTTCACGAGCTCAAAACGTAATATTTCGTACAATCGGGGGCCATAATCCATGAAGTTACAGTCCGGTACATGCCAATATCGAAAGGAACCGAGATCTTAGGGGGATTAACCTATATTTCAAGTTTCATTGAAATTGGATAAAAATTGTGACCTGAAGAGTGTTCACAAACAATTGTGGACGTCCGGACGGATGGACAGAGCCGACGACAATATACGTCCACATGAAAATGTCAGCGTATAAAAATGGATTCAAATATTACATAAAGTACCGGTAATAATATGCTTATTTAATGAGATGTAATATCTACAGCAACTTCTCTAAGCCAGGCTATAAAATATCTTACACTATTTTACTCATATACTTTGACATTGACCAATTTGATGTTATCCAATTAAATGATTTTGGACCTTTTTCCTGGGGAGATTAATATTCATAAGTAAAATAAGCGTTGTTGAGCACATTATCTTTGTATAACTCTTGCCAGTGGCATTTTACATTCATCTATGCATATTTATTTCCATAGAAAAGGGCCTATTGAGCCATCGTACATGTATTATATGTGACTACAAGGTACAATACTATTTACAAACTTATCAATTATTATTAAAGAAAATTTGATCCAAAAATATCTTATGTTCGTTCAAAAATATGAACATTTACGGATTTTTTAAATACAGGGAGAGGTTACCCCAAAACAATCTATTTGTTATTTAATATACAGCTTGAATATGAAATATATTTGGAAACAGGCGTTGCCATGCAAGAGACGCCAACATTTTGCAAGAGATGGACAGAGAACAAGCTTTGAAAACAAGTTTTTCGTACAATCAGGTATCATAATCCAGGCTGACACGGTCCGAAGTATCGACTGGAACCCAGAACTTTGGGATATAAACATATAATCGGACAAGATAAAAACGTGATTTCTCGTAAAATTGGGGGTCATAAGACGGGAAATTAGGTCTGATTTGCGTGAATATCAAAAGGAACAGAGATATTTGTCGGTAATGAAATATTTACAATACACTAAAATCTGATTAAGAGTAATAACTCGTTATGTAATTATCAGAAAATCATTGGAATTTGTTTGGCCCATGCTAACGTATATACAAAACACTTAATGTCATGTATTTAGCTGTTTAAGTTATCAAAAATCATTGAAAATCAATATACTTGTTCGTCTCAAGACCTTAAACTCTGTGTATCAATCTAAAGTCAATCGAAACTATTATATATAGGCGTAAACACGGTGTATGAATATAAAATCAATCAGTTGATAACTATCTGGCAGCCATTATCAGAAATCGTTGAAAATCAACAGGCTTCTTCGTCTGATGACCTTAAAGACTGTGTATATATTTAAAGTCAATCGGATATTAACTTTAGCCCCTAGAGCGTCCACCAGATTTTTCAAAGTGATAAAGGGCGATATATGTAACTCTGGCAGTAATTATCGGAATTTGGTGAAAATCAATAGGATTCTTTGTAAACACGGATATTAATTTAAAGTCAATCAGATATTAAATTTACCTCTAAAGAGACCACAACCTTGTATTACATACTTTTAGGCTATTCTGCAAGTGTTATATTGAGTAATTTGTATATAATAGTGTTAAGCTGTTATCTATCAACCTCATCATCGATAATAAATATGATTTATATAAAAAAGAGCTTTTTATTTTAGAAATTAAAATGTTGTCATTTGATACTCACAATGGCAGGTTTATAGCTATCAACACTTATCTAACTGGACTATTTATATCAGCAATAATGCCACTCAAGTTGGACATATTGTTTAGATTAGCATTCCAGGCAATTAAAAATCAGTGAACCGGGCCAAACCCAAACATCCAAAATTTAGCTCTTTTTTCTAGATGGTCTCAGGACTGTATTAGTTGGATGGCAGTCATTTTTGCGACATTCCACATCACCGACCTGGAAAACACGACCATCATTCCTCAGCTTAGCTTATTAATAGGGTATTCATTACCCGTTATTTTCGGGTTGACGGTCGGAAGTTTAGTATCTAAACTGGAATCCAAATTTTAAGTTAATTGTTATTTTTCCCTTTTGGATACGACTTGTAACATGTCTTTCACGTGGTTTTAGATGTCATTTGGTTGAATTCTGATCTCAAAACTTAATTTCCAATTCCAAAATGGCTGCTGAAATTGCGGATTTTTAATTAATCGTCATTTTCTTCCGTTGGATATGGCTTGTTATATGTAATTATAAATAAAATAAAACCAAGTACGAACAATCCAAACCATTAGACAAAATTCGAAGTCCTAAAAAAACCGATATAGGCAAAATAGTGTAATCAGCATATGGACTGTAAGGTTTTTGATGTTACTGGGCTCAATTCTAACTCCTAAACTAACTTTGAATAGCCCAGATGGTATAAATTGAAAACGGCAATCAAAATAGAATCCATAACGATTTTTCCATGTGGATATCTAATCATGTTTTTAGGGATACTGAATTCTATTTTCGGTTCAAAATTAAATTAGAGAATTCCAAACATCTGTTTAGCGCTCCTTTTTCAAGTGCAATTTTCTTCATTTGGTATGTCTTTGCACCATCTTCACCGGGATTAAAAATAGTTTTGATAAATCTAGTTGTTCAGAACTTGCGCCCTAATATTAGGTCAGAAATAGCTATGCGATCTGTGTTTACAGCTCTTGTGGTATCAATTCCAGGAATGAACTGAAAAGGGGTATGATAGTTTCAAGGGTCTCTTAAACTAGTTAATGTTATTGCGTAGTTTAGGACCCTCTTTTAGTCATGATTTTACGTTGTTTGTGATGAATTGTTAAGAATGCCACACGTTATATATGTGCATAAGCTAGAAGCGCCATAATATACCATAGAAAGTATTATTTACATACAGTTTTTATACGCCCACATTTTCATGTGGACGTATATTGTCGTCCCTGTCCGTCCGGACGTCGGTCCGTCCACAATTTGTTTGTGGACTTTCTACAGGTCACAATTCTTGTCCGATTTTGACGAAACTTGAAATATAGGTTTATCCCCAAAAGATCTCGGCTGCTTTCGATATTGGCATGTATCGGATCGAAACTTCATGTATTATGGCCCATGTTTGTAGGAAAAATCATGTTTTTAGCTTGTGGATCCTATAGAGGTCACAATTTTTATCCGATTTTGTTGACACTTGAAATGTAAGTTTATAACCCAATGAGCTCAGTTCCCTGCGATATTCGCGCATATCGGACCGTAACTTCCTGAATTATGGCCCCTGTTTATAATGTCATAATGTTTATCCGATTTAAAAAAAACCGTATTATTATATCACCGTTACACCATAAGTTCGAATTTCGTGAAAATCGGACCAAAATGGCCGGACAAAATGGCCGCCGTTTGTACGCGAATAGTGTAAAAATATGGTATATCAAAGTTTCGGACCCTGTAGAGGTCGCAATTTTAATTCGATTTTGATGAAACTTGAAATGCATGTTTATAACCTAAAGATCTTGGTTCCTTTCGATATTGTCACATATCGGATTGTAACTTCCTAAATTTGGGCCCCTGATTATACGAAAAATCGCCTTTTTTTAGCTTGTGGTCCCTCTGAAGGTCACAGTTATTATCTTATTTTAAAAATCGTTTGAATATATCACCGTAACACCATAATATAGGTTGAGTTCAAATTTCCTAAAAATCAAACTAAAACTGCCGGACAAAATGGCCGCCGCTTGTACGCGAAAGGTGTAAAAATATGGTATATCAAGGTTGTGGACCCTGTAGAGGTTACAATTTTAATCCGATTTTGATGAAACTTGAAATGCATGTTTATAACCCAAAGATCTTGGTTCCTTTCGATAATTTGCGCAAATCGAATTGTAACTTCATGAATTATGGCCCTTGATTTTAGGAAAAATCACTTTCTTTTTAGCTTGTTCTCTATCCATCTCTCGAAAATGTGGGCGTATCCTGCATGTCAGTCGCTGATTCAAAAGCATTTCGCGCCCGGTTGGAGAGAAACCCTCTCCCCCTTCCCACATAGTGTAAGGATCAGGACCTCTAGTTCGTCCCTGGTATCTTATAGACCGATAGTAACCACAGGTTCATATAAGAAAATACACATTTAAAGGAGCTAAATAATCGCTCTTCTATGATAACTAGAAATGGACACAAATGTAATATGAATGTATATAAACTGATTAACATTCAATCGTTTCTGTTTAAACAGTAATTTATTATCAGTTATGTTCGGTGAAATACGCGAAAAGTCCGAATTGAATGGGTCTTTGGCGTCTGGTTATTCCAGTCTACACCGGTAGTATTCTCCTACATGGAATATCTTTAGCTTCGTTCATCGAGCCGCTTCGTACAAATAGCGCTCAACAGCATTCTGGCACGCGAATCGTGTTCCAATTTTAAAATGTTCATTTTGTCTATATTGGATATCAGAAATCCATCTTTTCAAGGTAATATAACAACATCGTTGATTTAAATTAACCATTAAGTCGTGTTTGAAATGTCAAACACTGGATGATACTGAGTTGAAGACCTGGCTCCTTTAAACAACATTTAAATATGGTTTACCACCTGTAGCACTTTCCCCTAGAACTAAAACTAAATTATGTATTGGAATTTTCGATGAAACGGAAATGTTTTTTCCGCATAGGAATTAGCTAAAGAGGGACAAATACAATTTGTAAAACCAGATATTTGATGTAATTGAACCCATTTGTTTCCAGGACACGCTTATCTTCCATATAATAATCTATCTACATACAAAGTATACGAAAATACATATTTAAACAACATTTAAATAATTTCTACCACCTGTAGCACTTTCCTTTCAACATAAAAATAAATTGTTTATTGGAAATTTCGATGTCAATTGTTAATTTGTAACACATTTAACACCATATCTTTCTACGTGATTAAACAATAAATTGTTCATTGGATAAAACTATTATCTTCCATATCGAGTACATTACCAAATGTAATCAATATCCCAATGCTTATCACATATATTCTCATTATTAATATTTGTTTTCGATTGTGTTATAAACATGTCGTCCCCATGTCGAATATTTTGGACTGTCTGTGTATGCTTGCATTGTATGACTGGAATGTTTTGTCACATGCATTCCTGAGCATGTGCATTTTGTATTAAGAATATATCCATTATTTTGTGGCTTGTTCTTTTAGAAAACTATCCATTATTTGTATATCTATGGTGCTATGTTTTAAGTTTGATAATAGCCTCAGACTGTCCATTATGTAAATACAAAGAAAACGTTCTTTCTATCTACATAACGGACAGTCTTCGGCCATTATCCATCACATCTTTCTACACGGCGTAACAATAAATTGTTCATTATTATTTTATACGGCGTATTTTTACTGATAATTAAAGTAATCGAGTAATGCGGGAAATTGCAAAATGTCTAATCCCGATACTTTTTGGAGAATAAAACTGATTAATTTTGTGTTAAAATCCCTTAAAATCTTTTAAGAACGGTAGAACCACCTTGTAGGGAATAACTTTTAATCATTAACACCCTAATACACACTCTGTCAGCGGCATGTTTGACCTACATTCACTTAACCTTAATCCAAACTTTAAATCTTTCAACGGTTTACAAGAAGGTGCTGAATATTTCCATTTAAACTTTTAACCTCTGTAAATAAATACAAAATACAAAAAGCAATTCGAAAATAAACCACAAGTAAAGGAACCATCTCAGTGAATAAAGCTATTAATATGCCGTTAACCCGTGACGCGAACCGAATGGTGTTTTATAATCAAACCAAACAGCCAAACTGATCCGCAGTGAATATTTGCTTGGCCGCGACAATCACTGATAAGGATGACATTGATGCGGCTTAATGAGCTAGAAATGTTAACTTTTTTCCTGCGACAAATTAAATTCTAAAACATTTTTTGTATATATTGGAAAAATAAATAAAGGCGTTTGACGTATTTGTAGGTAAAAATTATTTCCCATTTAGTGTAAATGGGTATTAAAATGACTAAAATGCAGCATTCTCACCGAAGCAGTTATGTCTTATGTAAACAATGCACGCGCCGTTCAGCCAATGATTCACACCGCGTGCTGTGACAGCACGTGTTAAGGCAGTCATCTATGACAGAGATATTATACGAGACTCGTAATTCTCTGTCAAACAGATTGCCAAACAGCATGTAATCAAAGAACGCTTGTATCCGCCATATGTAATATTGTCACGTGACATTGTTATGTTTTGTTTCGCTTGGCAAGCGTTTATTATACACAATAGAACTCCAGTGTAGTAAGCCATAACTATGAACAATATCATGTCCCAAATAAATAATCTAATTTGTAGATCGGCAATTGGTCACATGATCTCCGAACATTATTTGTATGGCTCTATTTGTTGACAACAAATACCGCTAATAATGATCTTGGATAAAATACCTCGTTTAATAAACGAAGCAATTTTACCCAGCCTCGTTCTGAACAAAATACCTCGTTCCAAAAACAGGGCAATTTAAAAAAAACACGTTTTGGAACTCCAGACAAACGAGGTGATTGTTTTACCTCGTTAAAACGAGGTAAAATCGGGGCAAAAATTTTGACACGTGTTTGCCAAGTTTGGACAGAAATGCCGAACGAGGCATTCTGAGGTTTATAGTGGCAACTAACTCAATGTTGTGATACGTTTTCAAATAACTTAAAATCGTCAGTCTTCATTTGGAAATGGAGACCGATGTCCCAAGCTGTATTATGCGGTGTCTAGATAAAACCAGACTTTTTTTTAATATAATAATAATGTGTAGATGAAAGTTACCTTTCATTATCAAATATACAACACATGGGTAATTCACTGCATAGATCTCTCAAGGAAAGGGAATCGATTATGAGGATGACTCACCGAAAAAATTGATCCGAAATCTTAAAAGGAATACGTGGCCCGATAATCAGTTTTGACATTCACATCCAAACGACTCAATATTTTGAGCTGAAATTTTGAGACAAGGTAAATACACCATTCCTCTATATTTTGGCGCTTAAATTTCACACGTACACGGACTTTTATTTTTGAGACTCTGTTCAAATTGGGACAGCCCCCGTTAAACGTCCAATCTTTCCCCTCCCTTTTCAGGGATGGACGGAAAGGGAGTATGGTAGTTTCAGAGGTCCCTAAACTAGTCAATGTTCTTGCGTAGTGATGAATTTACGTCGTTTTTGATTAATTTTAATGATATGTGCATAAGCTAAAAACACCAGGATATATACTCCAGAAAGCACATTTTGCTGTCGGTTTATTCAAAAGTAATTTCGAGCTTGGTTGGAGAGAGCCCGGTCGTTCCCCTCACCGATATGAATTCTCTAGTGTCCATTCCCTGTCGGGAAATTTCTTTTAACTTAAAATCCGTTTTTTGGGATTCCATTTTGACTGCCATTTTTAATTGCTTCCATGTTGGATTTTTGAAATTATCTTAAATTCAGAGACATCGAAAACCATATAAAAGACACAGTAAATGTCACATCTAACGAGATTCTTGTGGTTATATGGGAAAAAGCCTTTTTATTAACAAATTAGGCAGCCATTAGCCGTCCATGTGAAAAATACATTTTTTTTTCAGATTCGTTTTTTCGGCACATTCGCCTCTATAACTACTTTGAAGAGTTTAAAAAAGAATAAGTTATTCTCCCACCACTGAAACACACTGGTTACGAGATATCGATCTCCGAAACTTCCTGAAGACCACAATATTGAGTTGTGTTAATTACGTTATTTCGCCTTGGCCGAATTTGAGGATGATGTTGTCTGACATATGTATCATTGAACCAAACTGCATTGGGTTCTTTTGCAATTTGTTTTCGGTAAACGTTATCCCTCCCCATCTTGACTAAATTTTCGCGGTTGGTGACCAAACATAGACACGCTCCACTACTCGGCGTTTGCAGTGAGCTGCGAGTGGCCCCTTTCAAGATCGCCTCCGCATTGAGCTGTTAGTAAGGCCAGTGGTAGGCCAGAGAGTCCAAATAATATTTAGTTGATACTTGATGTAGGCCACCGTATTAGTATCGTTAATCCCCCATTCTCTAAGTGGATTTCCTCCTAGATTGACCCAGGTGAACCAATTAATCACCAATAATTTTTGAAAAATGCTGACTTACGAGGTTTTGAAATAACATCGAAGATATATCACATTGTTTATTCTCCATTGCCCAAATAATGTCAGCTATTAAAATTGAAAAATGCTGCATCGTTGGAAAAGTATATGTAAATGAAACGGGCCCAAAACTGTTTTCAAGGAGAAGCTTTCATACCAATGTCTCTCTCTCTGTATGTCTTTCTCTCTTTGTAAGCTAAATCCAATCGTACATTACTTAATTAGCGTCTGTGATACAGAGCAAATACATTTTCAATGCAATCATTTTTTTTAAAAGTTGCTTTGATGATATGGGACAAGATTGAAATTCAGACGTTATCACATAGGTAACGCCATCACACGTCCATTCAACACTAGGAGGATACCTGGCTTCGCCCGGGGCCCAATTTGCCCCATCTTCATTAGCCCAGTCCGAGCAGAACAATAAACCGCCAATTCATGGTTTTTTTTTTCAAAAAGCGGTTCCCATGCAAGCTACATCTACACTTCTAAATATAATCAAAAAATATACATAAATAAAAACAGATAGGACAATATTAAATGTAATTAAAAACGTATAACATTATTTATAAGTATGTATATATTTAACAAGCGGTTTCCATGCAGGATACATCCACATTTCTAAATATAATCACAAAATATACACAAATATAAACAAAAATGACAATGTAAAATGTAATTAAATATAATCACAAATAATTTTTTATACATAAATAAAAACAAATACAACAGAATATTAAATAAGTAAAAAATAAAAAAAAAAAAACAATATAAATAAATTTCCTATATAAAGGTTTTTAAAAAGTTCAACATTTTACATAGTTGCGTTTAAAAAAGGAGTGATGTAACAAATAAAAACAAATATAACAGAATATTAAATATTTAAAAACGAAACGTTTTATTTTTTTTAAACGTTTTAGCATATAGCTGCGTTTAATAAGATGAGTGATGTAACGACGAGCAGAGGTGATAATTTAATGTAATGTCCTTGTGATGATGGCATTTGACAGTACTTACATTCTGGTTGGGACTCTAGCTTGAAAGGGATGTTAAGAAATGCTATTTTTATTTTGTGTGGGGGGTATGTAATAAACAGCATTAGTATCGCGCATCTAACCGGTCCGGGGGAGTGCAGGTGCGTGTAATGGCCATCATCAGTATCGAGCATCGAAACCGGCCGCGTCGCCCAGCAAACCCCCACTTACCGTCATCGCATTTAATAAACACGAGTTTTGACTACAAGGGGTTTGAACATTCGGGTATATTTTATTTTTTGAGACTGTATAGAGACAATAATTGTTCTAATGGGTCACCTATTTGAATATTACTTGACGCTCCATGGCATATGCCATTTTACATTTACACATACACAAATAAATAAATGAAATAATAACTCTTGGATATGTATATAGAGGAATCACAATATTATTAATGGATGAGCAATTGTACCTTAGTCTCTATGTGACAATGTCCTAAACGGTACCTTGTTTCTAGAATTATGCCATGACGCAAACAATAGCCGGAAAGCCAAGGCTAGAAAATATAGAGTAAACATCACATGCCCTAGGTAACACCGTGGATAATCATTAAGAGCTCTACCATAAAACTTGACCCCTATAAATACAATAAGAGGTTGGTACCAATCTGTACCACCTCCACCGAGGGTGATATCATAGACAAGTGTTTCCTGAGAAACTTGCCAGAGGTAGTCACAAAATAGGCTTGATCTAGCTTATTTGGGTAAGACACAATGTCTTTTCAGGGAAGCGCCCAAGACATATTTCATCCAAAGGAGAGGCCTCAGGTGTAAGAAAAGAAAGAAACATATGAGAAGATGTCTGCGACCATCAATACCACCAGTTCTTATCCGCTCACTACTGGCTGAATACTACTTCATGGGCCAGAGATAAGATATTTACTGTCAGTGCAGTTATATATAGATAATAAGACGACAATAAGCAAACACATGGCGAACACATGGGCGTAAAAACAATTAGTCTCAACCATCCCTAAATGGAGAGCTTTAAGTGGTCACAATCCATTACCACCACCCATATATTTCATCTACTAATTGATCCGGTTAGGTTTGAACCAAATGACTTACAACATATATGGCCGACTATTTCATAGATCATCATTTTTACAGCCAGTTGGCATTTCATTTGACTGATTTGTAGGGGATTACCGAACACTCTCAAATTGGGAGTCACAGGCCATTGAATAAAACATAAAATATTGGTGAAAGGAGGGGGATAGTGTTCGACTAAAACTGAGTTCCATACTGAGATACACAAACTTGAAGAAGCATACTGAAAACATGTAACTAGTTGCTGTACATATCACCGTAGCCAACCTGATAACCCCGTTATCCTTCCGCCTCAAAACCATGAATATTTACCAAAACCAGACAGAAAATGTTAATTCAAACCCTCTTTGCCCGTTCTAGACCAAAAAATCAACAAAAATGGGCATGTAAAAGGGGAAAAAAGAGACACAGAGAGAATTGCTATAAATAGACGAACTACAATGGTGATATTTAATGGTGGTCGTCTGCCTCCGTATAGCCACAGATCACTAATGATTTCCCCATTGACTTTAATGTTAATTCTCGTCTCTTAGACCGGCTCTAACGTTTCCCAAATTTTCGTTGGGTAGAACGCTTTCTACCACAGATGGAGCAACATGTGGTAACCTCTTTCCCAAAGGCAAATATGAGATTCTTCATGAAAACCTAGATATACACAAGCTGGAAGTAGAGACATGCAAGTTTCTGCCCTGCATTTCAACCTAACCAACCTTTCAACTCTTGTATCCTTCCGTCTCAAAATTATGAATATTCACCAAAACCTGGCAGAAATGTATTTTCAAACTCTTTTCGTCGATTCTACACAAACAAATCGCCATGCAAAAGGGGGAAAAGGGTAAGGAAGAGAAAGACTAAAAATAGTGACGGCGTAGAAATATTTGGTGAACTTTGTCCGTATAACATTGGGTGGATACAATGTTAAAAATATGGAAAATGGTTGTAGACCAATCGATTAACCTTTCCCAAAAATACAAAGCAAAATACAAAACATCTCTTTGGAAATGCATTCCCATACTTTATTTTGGGATTGGATGGCCGAATGGTTAGCACGTGCGTGCTGTATCATAATGCCTGTCATTGAGTAGGATCGCCTGTCCAACCTCGTGGGTTTTCTCCCACCGCTAAAGACCCCTACGCGCAAGCGAATTATTGAAATAAAATTAAACCATGTTAGTCCCGAAATGACCTAGTTTGTGTCGAGTGGACGTTAAACCCCATTTCTCTCTCTCTCTCTTCAGCACTCGAATCTCCATTCGCAACACCACCGTCATACATACTCTCAGCAACATTTTCACTATCTCCACTGACATTTCGTCCAAATCTTCAATCTTCTTTACTCTCACACTCAATACTCGCTGTACTTCTTCATTCAGTCTTCCCGCTATCAAAACCGACTCTCCACCTTGTCTATAACGCGTTGACATGCCTTAGCCCAGTTCCCGGTTGTCACACTAGCTTTCGCCCCCTGGAACAGACGCTTAACATCTTTGAATTTAAAAGTGGCGTTCCTCCGGGCGACATAGCTCTTTTCTTGTGCTAAAATGGAAGTATTTTTAATTTAATGTGGAGACACTTTAAAATGTTATAAGGTGTAGTAAAAGCTTCCATAAATGGATGGTTTAACCACTTTTTAACATCACAAATAAGAAAAGAATTATTATTTTTCAATGCCGTCAACATCACTGCCGCCCAAATTTCAGCGATAAGCATTACCTTGAATTATCTCTATTGGATTTAACTCGCAGTGCCTTACTGGTAACCGTAGGACTAAATTCCATGCTGATGGGCTATGTCGTCAGTCCTATATTGCTGTGGAGGACGATGTAAGGTCACCATTCTTAATAATTATGTCTGCAAAAACAATAGATCATGTTATCAAAGCTGCAAATGAATTTCAATCCACTCACTTGTGGGTTATTTCATGGAGCTATGTGGACGCGTAACATGAGGGGCGTTGTCCATCACAATGACGCTTGGTTCAGGGAGTGCGGGCATCAGGGTTTCTTCAAACCATTTATTCAAAAATATATACAGGTGATATTAATTTTATTATCCCCTTTTAAGGCCACATATGGAAATACTATACTGTTGATATAAAAGTCTGTACATTAAAACAATACTTACTTTCCATTCATTTCATCGTGATAATCTGTTGATTTTGATAGAAAAGGAATGAATCTATCGCATTCAGGGCATTGTGGGAACTCATATCATCATAACCACCCACTCCAAAACTAACATAAAATTCCGTTTTTGACCCAACCATCCGCGGCTACAACGGTGCTGCCTGACCATTCGATGCCATAATCAATATGGGACCTGTCCAGTCCCTCAGCGTAAAGGACTATGGATTGTACCCGACGCATCTATTTCCAAATGAGGTATTGGAGCAACAATGTATGTCACCCGTGCCAATAAGACTTTCTTTGCTGATTTGTTTAGTGCCAAGCTACGAGAGCGCCAAGGTCCGTGGTTGCCATGCGAAGTCGAAGCCCTGTACATCGCTGGGTCAGTGCGATATTTCATCCCATATATCATTCAGTCCAAACTACAAGAGTGTTCTTACGGATAGTACACCATGCGTCTAGACTATTGATAAACTATGCTACATGATAAAACCCTTCACAGGCATGGTATCTCACTTGACATTGGTCGAAAAACAATAATCCTGACAAAAACCCAGTAGCGAAAATGGCCATTGCAGAACTGGAAGACGAACTTTTACGTCAACATTCACATGGTGGAGCACTAACCCCACTATGCTTAGCTCTTGCAATAGCCCGTCTTAACTTATGAGTACGGAACAGAACAGAGGACTATCTGCCGATATCACCGCGATGTCAATTTACCAATATACACTACTACCATTGTCAGCTCGTCAACTGATCTTACACTTTACAGCAACATGACATACGGTTACGTAACCACCCTCTTCAATGCAAAATCTAAGAATGCTTCCAGCAGTTCTTTATGTGCTCAGCTAAATAAGGGGTGATCTCGTTTATTTAAAACCCGATGGAAATAAACACCAAGGCAGGGGCTGTTATTTGGTTGTATCAATTATTCACGATCAATGGTGTCACATCCGCCAATTCTCCGGTTCCCAGATACGTTCTGCGAACTACAAGATGTAACAGTTTGAGTGCTATACCTCTTTCCCAATCACTTTGGGGGATCACGTGGGTAAGGCGCTCGCTCGCTAGCCTGGGGGTCGGGTGTTCGATCCCTGCATTGGCCGAGAAAGTTCATCCAGATTTTCCGGCGTGGTTCCCCCTTGTCAGTGATGCAGGACGGAGGGCCTGACAAGGACAGCTGCCTAGTCCTTCGGATGAGACGAAAAAACTAGGTCTCGTGTATATATATATATTGGAATGCACGTTAAAGATCCCCTGACAGTTGGAATTCGATGTAAGAGTAGGCGATAGTGCCGCTGCCTGGGAAAAAATTTCCCTCATAGCACACTGTGTGGCGTATGCCCGTCTTCATTAGCCCAGTATAGGAGCAGAACAGTAGGACGTTAAACCCCATTTCATTTCATTTCATTTCTAATCACTTTGAATACATTTCTACCTATCAGTACCCTTTGAGTTTTTTCACCCACACCAGCTCATAAACCTACAGTAAAAACAGATCCCGAATTGGCGACAAACCCTGGAGACCCACGGTTCGATGGAGCCCGAAGCATCTACACAGAGTTTCATCGACAGGGCAAGACCACAACGCGATCGTCGTTCTCTGAAGTTAGTAAGGAGGTCTCGGGTTAACACCCGGTTTACGCCTAGAAAGTTCCTCGTTATATTCCGGCGTAGCTTCCCCTTGTCAGAGATGCAGATGGGACGAAAAACCGAGGCCATGCGTACACATTGCCGCTGTGTGGCGCCGCTGTCCAGACAAAATTAACTCCCAATGCACATGGCGTATGCCCGTCGTCATTAGCCGAGTCGATGTAAAGTAAAGTAGGACGTTAAGCCCCACTGCATTTCAGTTCTCACATGGGACGAGATCATATTTTACACTTGTCGAAATCGTGTCTCTTTTGTCATCGATGTCGAAATATTCCTCATCAGAATATTAAACTCCCTTAGACAGCATTGAAGCTTATTAATCATCATAACTCGTTTGTGGCATTGAAAATATTTTAGTCATCACTAATCACTTCAAAAGTACAGGGGCATTAGCTCAAAATTTCTTTATTCGTGCAAAAACGGAATACAATAAAGAAAAAGAAAGAAATTTAAGCTTATATTTACAGCATAATAAGATCTAACAGAGCCAAGGAAGAAATTTAAGTTTGTAACATTCTCGGCATAATAAGATCTACACATCACCCACGCTTTAACCGAACACTTTTGAATGTGCAAAGAATTCTCCAGTAACAACCCAAGCAGAGACGGAAAGATCACGTTTCTTACTTATTTTTTTTTTATTTACAATTCATTCATCTGAACATAATCTAGATTTTTTTAGTCACCTTTTTATTATAATGTTCGGAAGAAATCCTGTTGATATAGCCTTTGGAAAAACCATAAAGCACTTGTCTATATAAATAACAGAAAGTGGTCATATAAATTACCAATAATTAATAAATGTACAGTAGCGTCAATCAATATTTCATACCATAGACACTTCATTGACATTGCGGATTGTGGAACGACACCATTGTTTCGTTAGACATATAAAGACATTTTACATACAAATCTATCAATTTACGCATGACTTGGCATTTGAGAGAATTATACGAAACGAAGTATTGTAAGATTTGGTTTCGTATCATTTTCTCAGACATTCATGCGGACTGTTGGCAGTATGAGTGTACTTTAATAAATGAGCGATTATCTCAACATGGCATGGCGTCGACAATCAATCGCAATGAGTTGCTAACGAAAAATCGTTATTGTTTTTTTAAGAAATAAACCTCCTGACATTTAGTACGTTTTACATTAGTAAATTTGCAAGTATAAGGACATGCAGGATTCTTATGCATCCAGAATATTCTAAGACCCATATCGTAAAAGTTTTTAAGAAGTGTTAAGGCCCCGGTCAATCGATTACTAACATCATTACAGTTACCGCATGTGTGGAATTCTAACATAATCTGTTTTATATCTTTCAGTTCTCCAGCAGCCAAGGCCTCTGGTAAAACTTTCCATTCCCAGCCCTCGATGTCCATTTTTAAGACTGTTATATCTTCCTGAAGGTAAACCAAAACAAAAATAAACAAATGGTGTGACAGACAGACAGACGGACGAACCCATTTTAATAGTCACCTGCTTTCTTCGAAAGACGGGGGACAATAAAAAATATATTAACCTTACAGTAGGGGTGTCACAATAAGACATTTTTTTTACAAATCATTTCAGGCCAGCAATTTCCAGAGGCGAAATTGCTAGCTGAACACGATTTTTAGAATTTTTTTTATCTATGACGTCATTTTCGGTTGGGGTTTGTCTGATTTCCAAAATGGCCGCCAAAAGTTGACGTAAAATGAATTTCCAGATAGGATGAGTGATTTTCATGCAAGGTATGGCTTGTAATATATCATATATAAGGTTTTTGTTGTAATTGAACTGAAAAATAATCTCTAAAACTAGTTTCCCCAAATCCAAGATGGCGGAAATCCAAATTGCGGCTAAAATTTACCTAAAATGGCCGATTTGTCAGATTAAAGTCATTTCACAGTTTGATTTGGTTTGTAATATGTAATCTAAAGGGTTTTCACTGTCACTGAACTTAAAATTAATCTAAAGAAAAAAAGAGTTTTCAAAATCCAAGATGGCGGAAATTCAAAATGTCGACCAAAATTTATCTAAAATGGCCGATTTGTCAGATAAAAGTCATTTCACTCTTTGATATGGTTTGTAATACGTAATTTAAAGGGTTTTGAATGTCATTGAACTTAAAATCAATCTAAAATAGAGTTTCCAAAATCCAAGATGGCGGAAATTAAAAAATGGCGGCCAGATTTTCTCTAAATTGGTCAATTTTTAAGATAATCGTCAATTTTCTGTTTGATATGGCTTGTAATATGTCCTCTATTAAGTTTTCAGAGTCACTGAATTTGATAATTGTAGATGATTGTTTCAGAAAAAAAAGGGACAATCACCAATCTTTCTATTGGATTGGTTTATAATAGCAAATTGTAATAGTTTTTTTTAGGGCAACTGAATTTGATCTGACCCAGGAATCTACCTTAATCTAAAGAAAAAAAGAGTTTTCAAAATCCAAGATGGCGGAAATTCAAAATGTCAACCAAAATTTATCTAAAATGGCCGATTTGTCAGATAAAAGTCATTTCACTCTTTGATATGGTTTGTAACACGTAATTTAAAGGGTTTTCAATGTCATTGAACTTAAAATCAATCTAAAATAGAGTTTCCAAAATCCAAGTTGGCGGAAATTAAAAAAATGGCGGCCAGATTTTCTCTAAATTGATCAATTTTTAAGATAATCGTCAATTTTCTGTTTTGATATGGCTTGTAATATGTCCTCTATTAAGTTTTCAGAGTCACTGAATTTGATAGGGGGGTTGGATGGCTGAATGGTTAGCATGCGCGTGCTGTATCATAAAGTCTGTCATTGAGTCGACTGGCGTGATTTTGAATCCCCGGTTGTACGTGGCAAGGAGTAGGGTCGCCTGTCCAACCTCGTGGGTTTTCTCCGGGTCCTCTGGTTTCCTCCCACTGCTAAAGACCCCTACGCACAAGCCAATTATGTAAATAAAATTAAACCATATGTTAGTCCCGAAATGACCTAGTTTGTGCCGAGTGGACGTTAAACCCCATTTCTCTCTCTTTCTCTCTGAATTTGATAATTGAAGATGATTGTTTCAGAAAAAAAAGGGACAATCATCAATCTTTCTCTTGGATTGGTTTATAATAGCAAATTGTAATACTTTTTTAAGGGCAACTTAATTTGACCTGACCCAGGAATCTACCTGTCAATAAATAAACCATGTGCAGAACTTACCAGTCAGCTAATTAGAATTTCAAAGAATTTAACCTTAAGACACAATAAATGTAGCTTAATTGTTTTTATGCATAAAACCCCCATAACAATACAACGGGGCCAACTGACGCATTTTTAATTTCATCTCCTTTGTCTTTGCACCATTTTACCGGAGTGAGAATCATTTGTGGTATATCCAGTCGTTAAGAATTTAAGTTCTCCTATTCGTTCAGAAATGGTAATGTGGTCCGTTTTTGCATCGAAGACTCCGTGTCCAGTAACTTTTGTGGTATAGTCTAGATGTTGTATCCACAGGTCATTTTCGTCAGTTACGTATTTCACAACAAGTTCTACATGTAAGAACAACACATAAGAAAAGAGAAAATCGTGGGGGATGACTTTTGGGATACCTAGTCGTAAATGCATTTCCAATTATTTTCGTGATGATTATTTTTAACTTAAAACTTGGTGTGCATTACATTACAGACGAATATGATCTGTGGATACCATACCACACAAGTTGCGGACACAGAGACTTCGATGATTCATTTTACACTTTTCACTTTATGA
Source organism: Patella vulgata (assembly GCF_932274485.2). NCBI lineage: Eukaryota > Metazoa > Mollusca > Gastropoda > Patellidae > Patella > Patella vulgata. The sequence continues at coordinate 14,124,708 of NC_065883.2, forward strand.
AATACATGACTGACAAATATGAATTCATCTGTCTAGATGATACCACAAACGGTTTCCGGACATAAGTCTTCTGAACAAAAGTTAATAAATATTGATATTCGTCAAGCAGTGTGCTATGAGGAAAATTGGCCCAGACAGTGGTACTATGGTGTACTCTTATTTCGAATTCCAACTGTCTAGGGTTCTTGTATGCGCACGTCAACGTGTACATATAAACCTGGTTTCTCGAGAAGCCCCCGGTGCTGCATCCTGACAAGGAGAAACCACACTGGAAAATCCTATGGTACTTTTTCAGCAAACATAGGGATCGAACCCCAGATCTCGTTCTTAGCGAGTCTTACTCACTGAACCACTATTTCGAACCATTTCTGAATAAACAATAGATAAATTCTTAACAACTGGATATATATACCTCACTGTTTTGCTGGAATAATATTAAATCTTGTTTATGTGAGATCCAGTATAACAGTTCCAGTTACCATCAAAATAACTACTACTCTTTGCTATTACAAGCCAATCCCATAGGAAAATTCACGATTGTCCTGTTGTATTTTTAAGCAATCATCTACCATCTTCAAAATTCATTTTTGATGTAATATTCATTTTCAAAATTCATTTTTGAGGTAATATTCATTTTCAAAATTCATTTTTGAGGTTATTTTTAAGTTCGTGGACTTTGAAATCCTAATAAAGGACATTATTACAAACCATACAAAACCGAAAAAATGACGATTATCTGAAAAATCGTTCATTTTAGGAAATTCTGGTCGCCATTTTGGATTTTGGAAACTCTTCTTTTGAGGTTGTTGAGTGACACAGAAAACCCTTTAAATCGCATATCACTCGCCATATCAAACTTAAAAATGACGATTATCCGAAAAATCGACCATTTTAGGGAAATTCTGGCCGCCATTTTGAATTTCCGCCATCTTGGATTTTGGAACCCCGTTATATTTAGATTAATTTTAAGTTTAGTGACACTGAAAATCCTTTAAATTACATATTATAAATCATATCAAAGAGTGAAATGACTTTTATCTGACAAATCAGCCATTTTATATTTTTGTATTTATTGATGTCAGTAAGATGTTACTATGGAGAACGTAAATTTCAGATTATACATTCCAGACTTCGTAATTGTAAAAGTGCTCTAAACTTCCATAGATTTTTAATGCATATTTCACATAACCCGACATGCAGTTGTGGTCATACTCAAGAAGACAGCGACCATTATTTTCTGCACTGCCCAAATTATTCGTCTCAGCGTATCTCAACATTAAATACCCTCCCATTTAAATCCATAAATACAAAAGCGTTCCTATATGGCGATACCAACGAAAGTAACCCGTTCAACAAAGTGAGTTTTAGTAAAGTTCACAAGTATTTAAAACTAAACAAGCGCTTTGAATAGATAAGGTAATTGTCAGGCGACGATGATTGGTGTTAAATAGTGATGATGACGATGATGATGACGATGATGATGACCATGAAGATGATTTATTTATATATTTATTTATATACTAGAAGAATGCCCGGCTTCGCTCGGGGGTCATAACTCCGAAACCGGAAGTGGTAGACTAACGCCACCTGGCCTATGTTACTCCCCGGTATGAGCTACCCCTATACCCCAAATTTCAGACTCGGAAATGACAACGTGAATGATGGATCAGTCGAACGACAGAGTGAATGACAGGAGTTTTCCAGTCGAATAATAAAGATAATGGCAACGCTGGTCATAACATATCTGTTTATAATATATTTCATATAAATGTTTATAGACGTATTTGAAAAATACATTTAGGTCTACGTGTAATGTTGAATGTATAAATTCGGAAATGTTTTGATCTCTTGAACTGTATTATTTAAAATACACGATTAACGTATTAAATTGTAAATAATGAATCAAGCCAAGACATGTATTAAATGTTTTAAATGTTTTATTGAATTAGAATAGAAACTGAAAACAGATTAACACCCTGTGTGAGATATTTCATTCAAATATTGTGAAAGGGTTGGTAATAAAATTAAAATTGTCATTGTGTCATTTTAATAACATTGAATCGTCCTATTCTGTTACGTAGTCGTCTCAACATATTGTTGTCATGGGTTACTTCTGCTAAACAACTCAATAGAAACGAGTAAAGTATTATAAACGAAATTATGTCTAAAGAGTTCTTCATGACATGTATTGACTGTAAGACACAAAGCGTACAGGATCTAAGTGTGATGTTAAAGGTCAACACGTAACTAGTGAACTGATAAATATTGTACAATTTATCTAAAGAGTACATTTATGAAAACGTGGTACTTTTCTGATACCTAGTTAAATTAACACTTACCCAGATCTTGGCATAAGCATGACTTAAAATGATCACGGCTAAAACACTTCCGTGCGAATCAAGAATTTTTTATGTAAGAATAGAGCTTTATAAGACCGTAAATGCACCACACATTATGTCTCCATAAGATGGTAGCTATATCAAACTTAAAAATGACGATTATCCGAAAAATCGACCATTTTAGGGAAATTCTGGCCGCCATTTTGAATTTCCGCCATCTTGGATTTTGGAACCCCGTTATATTTAGATTAATTTTAAGTTTAATGACACTGAAAATCCTTTAAATTACATATTATAAATCATATCAAAGAGTGAAATGACTTTTATCTGACAAATCAGCCATTTTAGGTAAATTTTGGCCGCCATTTTGAATTTCCGCCATCTTGGATTTGGGGAAACTAGTTTTAGAGATTATTTTTTCAGTTCAATTACTAAAAAACCTTATATATGATATATTACAAGCAATACCTTGCGTGATAATCACCCATACTATCTGGAAATTAATTTTTCGTCAAATTCTGGCGGCCATTTTGGAAATCAGAAAAACCCCAACCGAAAATGACGTCACAGAAGTAAAATAATCTCATAATCGTCTTCAGTGACAAATTTTGCCTCAGAAACAACCCGACCCCAAATTTTGTTCCGATTGTGACACCCCTACTTACAGTGTAATCATAAAATTTCTACATGTAGATTTTTGAAAGATCTCCAACCACAACCGAAACATATCATTGCTTGGCAAATACCCCCTCCCCCCCCCCCCGCCGCCAACGGTATGAATTGGAGCAAGAACATCCCTTTATATTGTTATGATTTCATGGGCAACTCGATACATTTTAAATTTCTCTGGGACAGAGTACCGACTATAGCTGCATCTTGTAACTGGCAGCTTATTAGGTTTATCTTAGTCATTAAATATTGTATGTTAGTGACAAGATCCATGGTTTCTTGTATAGTAAATAGGTTTGAGTACAGATCTTTTATCAATGTAGGGATGTAAGTATGACAGATTCATATTCCACAATAAATATTTGATAATTGTTCGGGAGGTGTGGTTAATCCCCCAAAACAAAAATGAATTAATGAACTTTGGTTAGCTGTTGTCCCCTGCCCAATAAACGAAATTAAACTTTCATATGGAGAATACAAAACATAGGTTGGAGCAGAATAGTTCAATTTAGGCAGATGACATTGATATTCGGACCCCGGCTAAATATATACGCGTGTGTGACATTGATTTTCGAATTTATACGGGAGACATAAATCAGTTGACTAGAATTACAATCATTACATTTGAATGATTAAATTCTTGGGACAAACACTGTACGAATAGAAGTTCAAATATGCTTGAATTCATAAGCATGAAACTGGTTACTTACGTCCTCGTGCTCAAGTTCTTTTCTAATGGCCGATAGAGTTTGCATCTTCCAGCCATTACCGGGAACTTTGCCAGTGTAATCAGCAATACCAGTAGCATGGAAGAAGACGTGTTCGTTTCTTTTATGATCTTTGGTTTTCCCCATACTGAAAACAGAAGTTTTAAACATGGTGATACCGTTGTAGTCCCCAAAGAGTTCCGAATTACGTTTGTCTTGCAATTTAGATGTCGATATTTATTTAGAATAGGCTACCAATTGTATCCAGCGAATTCACATGCATGATCTGGATTGGGGTTTCTCACATTTTGTGATATTCTTTTCGAAGCTGTTAAACATTCTAATAACTTTAACCCTTAATCGGCCATCTTTATGATTTTACTGGTTGTTACAGTATCGGGTCTTTATATTAGGTTCTTGACAACACTGGTTTACTTTTATTCTTCTTTAAACATTATGCACAAAACGTAAGACCCCGTAATTAGCTTGTGTTGAGGGAGCCATGGTCATAGCTCATATTGACACCCTTGCGTGCCAACCCCCAACTAAGTTACATGGCCTCTTCCCGGTCTTAACTCGAGACCTGTCTGGTCCCAAGTTACCTTCTAGACGCAATAGCCTAGTCTCCAATAGCTTGTGTTGAGGGAGCCATGGTCATAGCTCACATTGACACCCTTGCGTGCCAACCCCCAACTAAGTTACATGGCCTCTTCCCGGTCTTAACTCGAGACCTGTCTGGTCCCAAGTTACCTTCTAGACGCAATAGCCTAGTCTCCACCGTCTCGTCTCATCTCTGGGTTTTTAAACCCTTCTAGAAAAAGGATCTCATTACACATCTGGCTACTGCATCATATCAGATTTAACATTCAGTACAGTTTGCTTATGAGACAGAGTAAATTCAGTAAAACAGGCCAACCATCAGTTTATATTATGGAAATGACTAATGAATGCTATCAGGACCACCACCATGGGTGTCGATAGCAGAGATTGATATTAAAATCAGTTCCGCTTTCAGGTGTCAAGATGGCACGAAGCGTCTATAACATCTGTCATTATGTAACACGGTGGCCTTAAGCCACAAAACGATTCGATTTCGCATTACATCAAGGGGTTGTGTTTCTAAATGTGTGACATGCAGACAAACGGACAAACCCTATTTTAATAATCAGCATTCAAAGGGCTCAGGACAAAGATAGAATGAAATTATGTCCAATATTTACTTACGATGGGTCAAAAGAGTGAACACGGGCATTTAATCTCTTTCCAATAGCATCATCGAAACTGAAGTCATTGTTTATTCTGAAACAAAAAAATAAAACATGTATTATTATGTTCCCGAATTTTAACAAGTAACATATGCAACAGGTGATAATCTGTTTTCAACCCAGTGTTGAGATATTACCGTTTTTGTATTCCACTGTTGGCATAGTAGATCACACCCAACTTCAAACTAAAATTCTGTTGTTTTTTTTTCAATTGATGTTTTGCATGACTTGTTTTATTCAAAATGTTACGTCACAGTTTACGCCAACAATAAAACCAAATCTAAACAAGTCAACTTTCGCTTAATCTTTCGAAACAGAAACAAAAAATGTTGTTATATCTTTACAGCTTGTATATTGTCCCATCACTAATCGAAATATCACATCACATAAATAAAATCGGCAGCTTAGCCTTCAATCACATGAAAACGGTCATATTTTAATCTTGTAATTAACTTACCCAAAAGAATATACTAGACTGTTATTTTCAGGTTTATATGGCTTATCTTCACATAAATCCCACCCACCATCATTAATGTTACCTAGCCGTATTCTTTTATTACACGGTACTTGAATTTGTTCTATATATCTGTCAGTAGAAAAAAAAATCAAACACAATACAAGATTGTCTGAATAACCTTGGACTCATTTAATTATACCAACCTTCTTACTTAGAAAATGAAATGAAATGGAATAGGGTTTAACTTCCTATTGTTCTGCACCGACTTCTTGTTTTATTAAAAGCAACATTTTTAATCTGACAAGTATCTTTATCACGCAATACACCTGTAATATATTGGAACGTTGCATGTAATAAAATTGTATTTTATACATTAAGAAGTATCTCTTTGATTATCTATTCGCAGACAAATGCCCATTTTCGCCGTTTAATGGACACTTGATCGCTTTAAAATAACTTAAAGGTCACCCGAAAAGCTTCCTAATTTTTTTAAATGTCAATATTACCTGCAACAGGTGAATTTCAAGGTTAGTAATTTTCGCCGTTCTCCCTTAATAAACAATCCGTGACGTCATTTTAGTCCTTCTGCTCATAGAAATATAGACTAGAATATGAGAAGGACTTAAATGACGTCACTTACATCCGGTCACCTTTAAAGAAGCATTATGTAAGATTTAGATATAGAGTTGGCCTTTCATGCTATAATAATTAAAAATGGATATTAAACAATGAATATATTGAATATTTTATTCAAATTACTTTATTGTGAGCAAAGTTAAGACTGTTGGCAGATGTGTTGATTGTTTATTATAGGAGCAACGGTACTGGACAAATTAGACTAAGTCTTGATTATCCATTTATATTGTACTGAAAACTAAACTTATAAAACAAGCTGACCAGCTCAACACTCGCAGGTTGTCGTAAAGCGTGTAAGCATTCCAACGACCACTATATAAACATTCTAACGACCACTGTTTAATGTAAAAGACACAGATGGCGATAAAAAAAAAGCTGGTTGCGGGCAATCAGAATGGTGTTGTCAAAAGAACGATGCGTGCTTAACTGATTAAAGACAGCCCTTTCACAGACATTGTTGAATGTGACTCGAAGCACTGCTGTAAAACATATCTTAATGCTTACCCAAAATATAGAATCGTTAGATCTTTCGCACTTAATTTGGACAGCTCTTCTGTTGTAGGCAATACCCAGATACCGTCCCGGAAGTATGTTAATGCGCCTTGCTTTAAAAGGAGGAGAAAAGAGAACAATTAGCATATATTTGGGATCATCCTCGGTATCGCCAGTGGTATCGTTCAGTTCTACTTCATCAACCCCTGGGTTCATTTACGGGATTTTCATGAATTCAAATTATCCACTCTTGAACCAATCAACCCAGTCTTAGCGTCACTGTTTACGTTCACCACAGTAAAACGCTCGATTTTGAGAAGGGTTGCAAGAAATTTAATGTTAACAGAAGTCATATTCCCACAAAACGATGTCCTTAAATATTTTGACAGAGTTTGCATCAACGATTGGGTTAGCTGCAATAAAATGCGAGTTCTCTCCCCTGTGATTGGAACCAGGGGTTAGTGAAGTAAAGCGAAATGATACCACTGGGAATACCGAGGATTATCAACGGCACAGACAGTGAAATTACGGGAATCGTTCCTTGGAGTAGTTTTTATTCTTTATCAAGAATACTCCACCGATTGTCAAGCGGTCGGACCTTTTCAGTAGAGTACCCAGAGCGGTGTCAAGCGACTGTAATCTCTTCCTAAAATATTTCTTGAGGTTTCAGGACGTCTTCAGTCGTATTTCGTTTCGTCATTATTGTATGTTTCGTCAAGCAAGTATACAATCACGTTTTGCCGCGACCGTCCAGTGTCATTCAAACACTGCAGATCCCTTCCTCTCAATAAATCCATTAGATTCGGTTCAATCCAGTCAAACCATAAATACTTTAGTACCTGTTCCTTTTGCTGCGTATCTGAAAAAGAGAAAACACGACCCGTACTGCTAGATTTAGGGATACAACTGCGAACGCTTTCAACTATTTTTACAATCATGCTTATAACTTTCATCAAACTGAACAATCATTTAACTTATTGACCCCAGCTGGTTTTTGATAGATGATATCGACTTTGCAGCTCTGTATATACTTCTGATAAAGCACGAACTGACTATGATCTAATTAAACATGTAATTAATCCCATATGTCAGTTACAAACTATATCAGCGTACAAGCTCCGCATGACTTCAAATAAAATAAAACCAAGTACGAACAATCCAAACCATAACACAGAATTCGAAGTCCTAAAAAACGTTATAGGCAAAATAGTGTATTCAAGAAAAATAGTGTAATCAGCAAATGGACTGCTCCTCGTGTACAAAATACACGACATACGGACTGGTCAGTAAACGTGATAAAAGACAATTGCATGTATGATCATGAGTTTTATCTATTTTCCCTATGTCGGAGTTTGCTGACAGTTAGAGAGACGAGGGGGAACGAAACCAGAGACGGAGAGTCCGGCGTATGGACTCCACCGCTGCCGTGACAGGAGGACAGGGTGCTTGTCTTAATGTACCATGTTAATGTTATCGTTTATGTTTCTGTTGTATTTATGTAGATGTTTTATATTCTGTTCCGATGCAAATAAACCTTATAAATATGAAACTGATCTGTTATCACTAAGACAGTGTTACAACTAGCCTACCTATTATCGATACAAGCCTATTTAGTTTAATATAATCTTTCAGGTTTTCATACTATAAAGCAAAACAGAAACCGCCCCACCACCCCCGCCACATCTTCTAGATCCGCTACTGCTCGCTATGGCAATTTACGTAATCAATAATGTACCTTGTTCTTTTTTCACATCTTCGATTGCAGACTTTAAGAGAGTCGCCTGAAATTATAAATGAAATGAAATGAAATGGGGTTTAGTGTCCTACTCTTCTGCTCCGACTGGGCTAATGAAGGAATTACGCGTGAACAGTCCAAATTGAATGACAGTCGTTTCAGCTGCCTTAGCCGATTTTACTAGTCTTATAAAAATTATTTTGTTGTTTGTGAATCAACTATTTTTAAATTACTTCCGCTTTGTCATGTGGGATATGTTTTTTTTTTGTTGATAACAAATGGCACTCCAAAGTATAGAGAACTCGACGCAGTGTACTGATTTTAAAATATTCATTGTATCTCAAATATTGGATATTAGGATTCTACATTTTCATTATAAGATAACATCAACATTGATCGAAATGGACCAATATTTAATTATAATGCGTGTTTTTAATTTCGTATATTATGGATAATATTGGGTTAAAGATGCTGGTCGCTTGACACAAGAACTATAGTAAAAAGAGATTCCATCCGCATGAAGAATAGAATACTTCAACGGATATCATTATCTACTGTGTATTATTACAAACGCATAAATGACGTTTAAAAAATTGAAAAACCAAATATAGGATTAAAACATAAAAAGTGGATAATATACATAAAAGTTGAGTAAAATCAAGTACTGTATAAAATTATAGATATAATTAAAAGCCCTATTAAACAAGTGGATTTTAAGAGAAATCTTAAATGATGACAGAGAAGTACATGACCGAATGGAAAAAGGAAGTTTATTCCATAGTTTTGGGGCAGCAACCTCAAAGGCCTTCTCGCCGAAACTGACGAGATCAGCATTTTTGTCAATATGAAGACCGTACTTGTCGACGAGGTTCTTAAAAAACATAAAAGGTGCTAAGATAAGTAGGTACAATGTTATTTATACATTTAAGAACTAATAATATTCAATATATTCAATTCTATATTGTAATTGTAATCTTCCTGTAGAATACTCCAAAAATGGTGTAAAATGATAAGCGTAGTGGCAAGCAGAAATTTTTAACTAGAATGTCCACTGGGTATCTAGCTAGGTACTCCAGTGGTGTCACACAGTGGGAATCTCTTTTTTAGAATGTTTCCCAGGGTGTCAAGCGACACAAATCTTCAGCTGCAATAATTCAAGGGGTGTCAAGTGGATAATAGTCTTTGTCAAGCGGATGGAATCTCTTCCTAGAATAGTTCTCGGGATGCCAAGCCGTCGAAATCTTAATTATAACAGTCCACTGAGTGTCAAAGCAATCCTTTTCTAGATTACTCCAAACGATGTTATGCGGTGGAATATCTACCTAGAATAGTTCTTCGGCGTGAAGCGGTCAGAATCTTTATTTTGATCGATTACCCCAATCAGTGGCAAACGGGTGGAATTACTGGAATCTCTTTCTGTAATAGTTTTTGGGGTATCAAGAATAGTCCACTGGGTGTCACGCTGCCGGACCTAATAGGGAAACTTAGCGTTGCAAACCGGTGTAACAACCTACAGAAGTTGCCGCTGGATGCCGCTTAAAAAATCCATAAAAAGATCTAATTTAAGAAGGGATGGTTTTACTAGATTAGGCTCTACCCAGGTAAACCACACGTTTACTGAAATAAAATACTTTATTACCTGTTCTAACTTCTGTGCCACTGAAAAAAAGAATAACATGACTCTTACATGGAGTTCGGGAGATAGGTTATTTCGGAACTAACAGGTGGTTCAATTTCATTTGAGCGTAGGGGTGTTTTTAGCTGTGGGGGGACCAGAAGAAAACCCTCGAGGTGGGATAGGCGACCCTACTCCTAGTCACGTGCAGGCAGGCAATCAAACCGCGCCACTTTACAGAACTTGTGATTCGGCCACTCAACTCTTCCGCTAGACGCTCAGATGATGGAAACCGACAATCTTCATTTCAAAGAAGCGCGTAATTAGTGACAATTTACATAGTTATAAATACCTTGTTCTTTTCTCACATTAGCCAATGCAGACTTTAAGAGAGTCGTCTGAAATTTAAAAGGAAAAAAGTAAGATACCTGCCGGTGCATCAATCGGCCGTGGACATACAGATGTGTCTCTACCAGACCCCAGTATCCCACCCTATCACCCCCAGGAATTTGCTTTCGGATTGACCTGTAATTAAACTAATAATACCCACATTAATTTCATTATAACACTAGAATACTTAATTTGATATACAATACTAGAATACTTGATTTTATATATAATACTAGAATACTTGATTTTATATATAATACTAGAATACTTGACATGTAATACAAGAGTACTTGATATGTAATACAAGAGTACTTGATATGTAATACTGGAAGGAGTGGTATAGATATACGATCATTTAGTTTACTAAACCAAGGGATTGTATACATTACCAAGTAAACTAGTATTATATTATAAGTCAACTGCTAAATGCCTCTAAAGGATTATATTTGTTTCATTGTAAGGACATTAATAATAACATAACTTTATTTACGAAGGGTAGAGGATTAGCATCATTAGGCTGCAGAAGCCTTTGTATCATCCTGTCCTTCATGAAAAAATGTAATACAGTTCAGCGGTATGATCGGCATTAAGTGGTAGTTTAAAAGTCACGAATTGTCGTCTAGAAAGACATACAATAGATTTGGAGTCACATAAGTCCCAGATTGGAGAACAGTAATCAAAATGTGTCTGAATATGAGCATTATAAAAAAAAGGGTGTTGTAGGCACCATGGTCACAGAACAAGACAACAGTCTTCCCTTTCTATATATCATTATGAGAAGAAACAACAAATCGCTCCAAACTAATTTATGGGGAACTTGCCCCCATCTGTCAGGGGGCAAGCAATGTTTAAAATGTCTGTCGTTCATAGTAGATGATTAACTATCAAATGGCCCTTAGTCTTACAAATTTTTAGTTGCCATCTCCAATATTGGATCTAGACCCATAGAGACCCCCCCCTTTTAGGGTATATCTGTCAGGGGGGTGTTACCCCCAATATAGTCTGCCATTACTGTTTCCATAATTAAAATTTATGTTGGTGCCAGATTCAATGTTTGAGATACCACACCAAATTGATTTCTATATTACCTTAGTGTAGTTTGAATAAGTTACAGTAATTGACAGACAGTCAGGTCAAGACGAGGCTAGAGCGGGGGGCCATGGGCACCTTGAGACGAGGCTAGGCGAGACGGAATGAGGGAGAGCGTCTGGGATATGGCGCATTTGTGCCAAGCTAGGACATGGCTCCCTCAATACAAGTTAGTTATGGGTTCTTTAACATTAAGATGTTTGTACTTGATGTGTAAGAAGCAGAATAAAAGTATTATAAGATGTTAAACCAGTGTTGTCATCAAGAACCCGACTTAAAGACCCAATACTCTCACAGCGTTTCTCCCATTGCATAGTTTCATTTGTATGAATTAAAAATCAAATTTCGCTGTAAAATGCCGCTATGGCCTATATATGGAAGATAAATAATTATGTGATAAAAAATGAATTATTTTTCATGGCTAACATTTTTTGGATAGGGCGTTTGTAAATATTTACATATAGGCTGGTAGGAGACACCCCGATCTGTGGGAAACAAATGATTTTTGCTTTTTTGTAAGGAGAGAGAGAGAGAGAAATGGGGTTTAACGTCCACTCGACACAAACTAGGTCATTTTGGGACTAACATATGGTTTAATTTTATTTCAATAATTCGCTTGCGCGTAGGGGTCTTTAGCAGTGGGAGGAAACCGGAGGACCCGGCTTTTTTGTAAGGAGGTATGTATCTAGTACCCTTGGGTAATTTTTTTTATGGACGATTTAGGTTTGGTATCCGACCTCAAAATGAATGATCCGTGTAAAACCGCCTTATTTAGGTTATCCCCAACCAGGCGATACGTTTCAAGTCAGTAGCTTGAAGCGTATATATGGTATTAGTGTCAGTGGCCTGTGGCACGAAGTAACAGTATATTGTCGCATACATAATATATTATGTCAACGCTTGGGCGATATAATATATTATGTCAACGCTTGGAACTAGGATGGAGGTGACTAGGCATGAACTTGCAACGATAGATTTAATTGGCGCTTTGATAACCAATGAATGCTTTGGAGACATATTTTGGCGGTATTTTCCATCATGGAATCGGTAAGTTTCGATTGTTTTTTTCTTTTCTGTTTTTTCTCTCTTTTCTGTGTCCTAACCCTAACCCTAATCCGAAAGAAAAGTGCCCTTTTTTGAAATTCTGACATCACAGGTGCCCTTTTTCTGATAAGGATGCCCTCTTTTATTTACAGGGACACTTTCTATTGTTAAGGGGGTGGACCGGTCCCCATGGTCCAACCCCTGGATCCGCTCTGATGACGCGTACATTCCACTGAGTCTACAGGTCTAATATGCTAACACGCTTGGAGCGTCAACACAATATATTATGTCGCCCAAGCGTTGACATAATATATTATGTATGCGACAATATACTGTTACTTCGTGCCACAAGCCACTGACACTAATACCATATATACGCTTCAAGCTACTGACTTGAAACGTGCAGGGTGCCCCAACTTTACGCACTTTAAATATGTTATCAAATTGCAAGTAACCATAAACACACTCAATACGGCGATGTTTTTAAAAAAATATTATTAGCGCACATATTTATAGCCACCATACTCGTCTGATTTGGTAGGATGAACTGTCATTGAATTGTATGTTGACGCGGATAGGAGATGGCTCAGTTTTTGTTGACTTTGTGGTGCTGAGTAGCAGGATTTTGGTTAAATTTTGAGTAGATAATATAATGGTCACAAATATTGAGGGAACGCTGGTGAGTTTTGTGATGGTGGCTTTCTTGATCTGATCTGAAACGAGTCGTTGGTTTGTAATGGAGATACTGGTTGTTGTGGACTAGTTCCCCATAAATTAGTTTGTTGTTTCTTCTCATAATGATATATAGAAAGGGAAGACTGTTGTCTTGTTCTGTGACCACGGTGAACATAATTTCATTATGCTGTGTGTTGCAGTGGTCTAGTAAGGAGATGGGGGGGGGGGCGTGACCATGTCGACAACATCGTAGGAGACGAACCTACGTTCACGTTATTACAAAAGTCTTTGGAGTCATGTGAGAATAAATATTTCGAAAGGTTTTGGGCTGTTCTGTAGACGACAGAACCACAGGTGCACACGTGTAACCTAGTTTTGGATGGGGTCTGATGATGGCAGACGTGTCTATGGTCTTTGGTTTGATGAGTAGAAATTTTAATGTAGTGTGTAGTTTGATTCTTCTTGAAGAGTGTTGACAATGCTGACGCAGTCAGGTGTATCCATTATTACAGCTACCGTCTCTTTGTCCGCAGGTACTATTGTGATTACCCTGTCTTTCTGAAGTTCTTTAGGGGCTTTATGTGTGGTTGTTGGGTTGTCACCTGTGAGGAGGCTAACATTGATAACAGTTTTGGTAATACACTATATTTTCATTCTGAGATGTTTTAGAAGGTGCTTGGGTTGAGATTTAGTTGGTTGATATTATTGGTATGGTTGCATTTCACAAGGATGTATAGTTTGGCATTGGCTTCAATCTGTTGTTAAGAACGTTTTATGCACCAGGAGTTATGTGCGGGCGAGCTTGTTACGCTGAACTTCATATAATTTGAAGTGTTTTTCATACCCTAATAGCGACGAGAGAATCAGCATCGACACTTTGCCAGAAATAAACATCTTAGTAATCTGTGATTTTTACAATTGTGTCATGTGCTAAGCCCAGCTTAGGCATGTTCCTGAGGAGCCCAGGGTCCCGCACTTTAGGGGGCCCCGCGGTTCATGGCAAAAACAGAAAAAATTAAATTCAAGATGAAATTTTCACGGTAATCGATCTAGCTTTGCAAGAGCGGAGACTGAGCTATCCCTCGACCTTTTCTATGTAGCTACACTCGGTGATCGGTCTTATAGGCTTCTAGACTTATATGCCATTCGGAACTGAATAGATTTCGTATGTGATCAGATATTATGTATTTGTTCTTGTATTACAGACCGTTTAATTGTGTGTTACACATGCGCGCCATTCAAAAAGATATGAAAAAATATTTTCATCGCGTCAGGGGCCCCGCGATTCTAGTCAGGCCCAGAGCCCCGGTCCAGATAAGCTGGGCTTTGGTCATGCGACACATCGGAAATGTTGTGTAATAGGTGATTCAATGGTCAGTGAGCAGCTAGTATACATCCTCATCTGGATCAATATTGGATTCGTGTGTCCAGGGTTCATGACTAGAATAGTTAAAGTCATCAAGAGATGCGCTCGTTCTCGAGATAAAGAGTTAAGTGAACGCGGTGAGTCATCACTGAAAATGCCTGGGTGGCCATTTATGATTAGTTGGAATATGTTGACGATTTTTACTTACATTCTATACGTTAGTCATGGGGTAATGTAGAATAGATTTTAGGGTGGAGCGATTAGATTTCTGGTTGGGATATCCCACTATTGAAACAATTTGGCCATTGCCATTCTTATGCTGAGCATTTTGCAACAAGTTTCGTGCGATAAGTAAATATGCTTATCTGGGTTATAGCCTTTTGTGTGGAGAAATGAAATGAAATGAAATGAAATGGGGTTTAACGTCCTACTGTTTTGCTGGAGAAAAGGGACGGCAGAAGTTTGCCCAATACTACCCAACATAATTGAAGTATTATAATAGTTTCCCATAATAACGAGGTAGTGTTTAGTTAGTATTGGGTAAATTGCCCAGCCCGGCGAGGATACCCCACCACTGAAAATGTCTGGAGGTGGTCGTTGTTAATACATGTGGTTAGTAAATGAGCGATTATGGACGCTTGACGAACTCCCCACTGACAATATCGGACAGTTGGCACCAGTACTCACACTGGGTTCCACTTTTTTTCCGCCAATTTTTCATTTGAATTTCTGTATTTGCTTTTTTTTTTATATATATAATGTTTTGTCAACTAAACCCTCTTTCATAGTCTGCAGTTGTCCAGATCTACATTTTCCAAATGCGCTTTTAAGTATATCGAATTTTTCTCTGCCGCAGACTTTTGAGGTACATGCAGCTCTATTGTGGAAGTTGATATCGCTTCAACATTCAAGGATGTAATATTATCAGAGGGGCGAGAGCTGATCATGTCAGTATCATCTGTAGACTTGGCACTTTTGATGCACGTGACGTTGGAAAATGCGCTGATCTAGCAGGAGCAGTTATGGGCGTCTTTACGATTAGTATTTCCCATCATTGGAATCAACTTACTGATTTTATCGGTTGTCTAATAACAGAAAAGCATTTATGATGCACAATAATATTATCAGCATGCCGAAAATTGTGGATTTTATAAGTCGAATGGGCACGAAACCCAGAACGTCTGTAACTTTTTTTGCCCAAGGCCAATTTGGTGGATTTTTTCCTGAAGTTTTACTCATATAGACCTTTCATAAAAAGCAAGAATGATTTGTTTCGGATTTTTTTTCTCCAGCTCACCTAAATCCGAAGTTCTCCTACCAGCCTATAACATATTGGCAAGCCAAACAATTAAGTTCGAGATGGAGTCAATTGAGTCATTAAACAAGTACTAGGATATACATGTATATCAACAGTTTGCTTTTAGGTACCCACTAGAAAAAAAAGTATACGCTGACAAATGTCCTTTGCTTGCCTGGGGTTGTTTGTGTTTCTATGAATGCCTGCTACTACAACGTCATGACGTCACGACGTCGTGAAACAACGTCTTTCAATAATGGGGCTTTTAAAATCAGCCTAAATGGCTTAGTAATTCTTAGCACTAGTGGGCACCATTTAAAATGGCTGTCAATTACTGTTACTTATTTAAAGTACACTAAGGTAATATAGAAATCAATTTGGTGTGGTATCTCAAACATTGAATCTGGCACCAACATAAATATTCCTCACTAGAGGGCGTCTGTCAGGGGGCAAGCACCGTTTAAAATGTCTGTCGTTCATAGTAGATGATTTACTATCGAATGGCCCTTAGTCTGACAAATTTTTAGTTGGTATCTCCAATACTGGATCTAGGCCCATAGAGACCCCCCTTGGGGGCATGTCTGTCAGGGGGGTGTTACCCCCAATATTGTCTGTCATTACTGTTTCCATAATTAAAACACCTCATTCATCATGTATAAATTGGTTTCACTCAGAACCTCTAATGTTGGATCCAGACATGTTTTTAGGGGTCATTTTAAGGGGGCTACTGTGGTCAGGCCCCTGATATATGCTGACAGACTTCCACTTTTATTATTCAAGGAAATACCCGCAACTTGCAATAAAGGTGAACATTGGTATCTCCTTCGTTGGAGTTCGAGGGCCTGGGCTGCCACACTATAATGTCTTATGAACCTCGGGGGGCGTCAGGAACAGGTTTCCCGGTATCCCAGGGGAGCTCCTGGGGCATCGCGAGCCATGTGGGCTCATAAAAATATTCACCCGATGATGTTGTTGATCGGCGAAGGTATCCGGGAGCTTTCCCGATTATAGGGATTCATCCCCGATGATTTACGGCAATTGCTCGGGGGGTATTCCCGGACGTTTTGTGACCATAGCCGAAGCATCAGTGCCCATTCACCAGACCACGCCCGATGCTTCTCACGGGACTACTCCGTTTCTTTGATTTAGTAATTGAACATATTAACACAAGGTACAATTTTATGGATACACAATTACTGAGTTTAATACTAAGCGACGTTTCGACGAGGATACTCTCGCCTTTATCAAGCAAATTACACGGACATTTGAATAGTAGGCAACTATATACAGAATGTACAACAAAATAACAATCAAATACAATTAAAACTTAACGCCCTTGGTTAGGAGGGCATTTACACTGTGGAAACTCTTCATCCAGATTTTCCGGCGTGGTTCCCCCTTGTCAGTGACGCAGGACGGAGGGCCTGGCACGAACAGCTGTCTAATCGTTTGGATGGGACGAAAACCGAGGTCCCGTGTACATATTGGCGTGCACGTAAACGATCCCTTCACAGTTGGAATTCGATATGGTTAGGGGGCCATTTACACTGTGGAAACTCTGCATCAAGATTTTCCGGCGTGGTTCCCCCCTTGTCAGTGATGCAGGACTGAGACCTGACAAGAACAGCTGTCTAGTCGTTTGGATGGGACGAAAACCGAGGTCCTGTGTACACATTGGCGTGCACGTAAAAGATCCCTTCACAGTTGGAATTCGATATAAGAGTAGACCGTAGTGCCGCTGTCCGGGCAAATTTCCCCCATAGCACACTGTATGGCGTATGCCCGTCTTCATTAGCCCAGTTCGGAGCAGAACAATAGGACGTTAAACCCCATTTCAGGAAATGGCTGCTGGTTAAGGACGACTCCACGCTTAACTTAAACAGTGTATTTGATACAAGTAGAATGTCTTAACGTTTATGGCGAATAAGCATACATAATAGTTAAACTTGTCTTGTTATGAAAATCTTTTTAACAGTTAGATTGATGAATTGTCGTTAGAGTTTTGATATCAATGTGGCATAAACACATGTTCCATAAACGGGAATTTTAGTCTAAAAATATCTCGATTTTATATGAATAACTACTAGTGGAGTCTTTTGTTTCAAGTAAATATCTTGAAAATGTAAGTTAGTATCTTGAAAATTCAAGTCAGTATCTTGAAAATTCAAGTTTAATATCAGAGTTTATGTTAATATCTTTAAAGTTTAAGTTAATATCTTTAAAGTTTAAGTTAATATCGTTAATATCTTTAAAGTTTAAGTTAATATCTTTAAAGTTTAAGTTAATATCTTTAAAGTTTAAGTTAATATCTTAAATATTTTAAATTTTTAAAAGTTTAAGTTAATAACTAAAAAAGTTAAAATCTTAAAGGTTTAAGTTAGAGATGCCTTCCAATGTACAAACTGTATAACGTGATGATATATTTGGGCTAAAAACATACTCAAACTAATATTAATCTATCAAAAATTTGCCTCAAATCTCTCTCAAAATATTGTATTCGGGAGAAAACCCCAAGACGTAAAAATCTATTTCCAGAAGCCATGTTACTTGATTGAGGGTCCATTTCAGAATGTATTTGTTGTTACTTACTGTCCGTACATATTGAAGCCTAAATAAATTCTTTGATTATCCTCTGCAAAATTA
Organism: Patella vulgata; assembly: GCF_932274485.2. Lineage (NCBI taxonomy): Eukaryota > Metazoa > Mollusca > Gastropoda > Patellidae > Patella > Patella vulgata. The sequence goes on from NC_065883.2 coordinate 14,143,127, forward strand.
TTTTTCCGTCGTTTGATTGCAGGGTCTCTTGTACGTTTAAACCCCTCAATGTTCCCAAAACCACATAACTATTCGATTAAGAAATAATAACCGTTTCCCAAGTCAATCTAGCTGACAATACGTCACCGGGCTGACGGCAAGTAATATCCTGACATCCTTGCCTAGTGCCTGCTCCACCCGGTATTTTTCTAGTAAGATTGGGCGTCTCCACTTTCCATATACATGCATACCGAATTTGCCATACTTCTATTGGAAATAACTACCCTATAAATACTTTCGTGAAACTGTATCGTGCATATCTTAAAAGATAATATCTTAAAAGATAATATCTTAATATTTGAAGATGTTAGTAGTTTAAAAGCTGAAGTTAATATCTTAAACGGTTTTATTTTAAGACATTAACTGGAAATTTCAAGATATTAGCTTGACTTTTCAAGATGTCAACTTGACTTTTCAAGACGTCAACTTGACTTTTAAAGATGTCAACTTGACGTTTCAAGATGTCGACTTCTAGCTTTAGTCACAATGCGTGCAGCACGATTTTGGATCCTTTGCAACTTAGAAATTTGTTCATCAGTTACTCCAGAAAGTATGGCATTACAGTAGTCAATTCTGGACAGCACGAATGATCGAGCCAGTGCAGCAGTTGCACTTTCAGGTATAAGATGACGGATTAATCCTATTTGTTTATGTGAGAGTTAAAACCGAGGTTTGAATCTTCTAAGAACACGCCAAGATCTTTCACGACATTTGATATCGGAATATCTGAATTGCCTATTTTGAGAGATTTCACAATGCAAGTATTAAGTCTGTGATCAGGTCCAATAAGGAAAAGCTCAATTTTGTCGTCGTTAAGCTTTAACATGCTGGCGGACATCCAGCTGCTTAAGCAACTTTCCAAATTGCCAATTGTGGAGAGCTGGCTGACAGTGTTGAGGTTAAATCTATCGATCAGCTGTGTGTCATCAGCATAAAGATGGTTATAACTATCGTTGAGGTTGCCAAGGGATTTAGTATTAAGTGTAAATAAAAGTTATTAATATCAACATACTGAATCCGACTGGTTAGATATGAGCCGAACCACTGTAGAGAAGATCCAGCTATTCCGTAGTCAGTCATCAGTCGGTCAAGTAGGTTGCTATGGTCGATTGTGTCGAAAGCAGCTGACAAATCTAAAAAGGCTAGCACACTGATACTTACTGTTTATTGTAACGGTTATTTGAGAATAAAGTTATTTATTTATTTATTTTTTAATTGACGGATCCTTTTAAAGCGTTGATGACACAACCCACAGTTGTTGCAGTGCTATTTGCGCGGCGATAAGCTGACTTCTTGATTAAAGGCTTAATGACTACCTATTTCTATATTTCTAAAAACATATATCATATTTTATTCACTGATTTATCACTGCAAATATTTGACCTGGATAGATCTATTTAACACAACCCCACATTCGACATGCGATTTTACATTACACAACCTAGCGCCAATCAATTTCACACAAATATCATTGTATTACAGACAGCGAAAAATAACAATCGCTGTTATAAAATGAACACTGAAGCCACCAAATACAAAATTGATCTTGGAATTATTTCAACTTATAAGTCAATACAACACAATAATTTTATTACTCAGTAATGAACACCGGGGACAGATTCAGACACGCAGGAATTTTTTTTTCTCGTGTTCTCTTATCTAATGACATTCAATTACTTTATTGAATTGTCAGATATCCTCTTACAGTCCCATATAACAACTTTTGGTCTTCGAAGGAATTATTAGTGAGCAGAAATTCGGCCGTGTATATGTTATCACTCGTCGCTTCATTCAGTTATATAGAGCGGTGACTCGTGTTTTCCTTTGGCGTTCGTCACTTCCGATTCGGGAAACTTGTATTACTCAGCTATCGTCGCAATGATCTCTGTGTTAAAAGTATATTTGCAATGTGTTTAACCAGCTCTATCACATATGTGACAATGACTGGCACCAATATTGTCCTTTAAACCACACCCTGGTTGAAGGACCATTGGATCTGGCGGTCCCCGTGTAGTACCATGGGTCGTCTGTCAGACGTGGAAAGCGGAAATACCCTAAAACCGGTTGCCACATCCGGCATATGACCCATATTTCATATCACCAGTTATAAAATACAGTTTTTCCGTTTCTTAGCTTAGTGAAACCTCCTATCACGTGTCCAAGTTACAATCTATCATGAGTCCAGTGTTTGGGTGCTCATTTTAGATTCATGTTTATCTGGTCATACACATATACATTAAGTGAAGGTCCCCATTATCGAGGATGGTTAATTTAAGTGAATGATACATGGTGTTTCGTATAGTCAGTAACGAAGACATGTGGTGATAAATACATATCTTATCACCACAAAAGACGGCGTTGATACAGTGTCGTCGGTTTCTGAATGTCAGTGATGTGTGACATGCGCAAAATCATCCGTGTGTGTCCTCTCTTCTCATTCTTAAAAACAGTAGGAGGAGAATATTGATAAAGAACTGAATTAACATTCTGGAATTGGTAATTATTTCATCGAAATACGGTTTAAAACGTCTACTAGTGTCCTCGAAAAGGACCATCAATCAACACGTGTGTGTGTGTGTGTGGGGGGGGGGGCATCTGGCCTACATTGTGTCTTGTAATAGTCTAGACATCGCACCATATAACTTTGGCGTATGTTTCATACACTAAAAGCCATGACAAATGCACCATGTGTTTATTCGGAACTCATTACGTGTTGATAAAGTAAGAGTACTAAATCGTTTCATGTAATAAAATAGGAATGAATTGATCCATAAAGTTATGCATTTATGAAACATATGTGTACTTTACATACAAAAGATCTTTTATAACCCATATTTTATTAAAATATAAACCTTTTACATATTACCCAGTTTTATACGCCCACATTTTCATGTGGACGTATTATGCCGTCACCCCTGTCCGTCCGGACGTCCACAATTTGTTTGTGGACACTCTACAGGTCACAATTCTTATCCGATTTTGACGAAACTTGATATATAGGTTTATCTCCAAAAGATCTCGGTTCCTTTCGATATTGGCATGTATCGGATTGAGACTTCATGGATTATGGCCCCTGTTTGTACGAAAAATCACGTTTTTAGCTTGTGGACACTATAGAGGTCACAATTTTTATCAGATTTTTTTGAAAATTGAAATGCAAGTTGATAATCCAAAGATCTCGGATCCTTTCGATATTCGCGCATATCGGACCGTAACTTCCTGAATTATGGCCCCTGATTGTACCAAAAATCGTGTTTTTAGCTTGTGGACCCTATAGAGGTCATAATTTTTATCCGATTTAAAAAAAACGTTCAATTATATCACCGTTACACCCAAAGGTTGGCTGAGTTCGAATTTCGTGAAAATCGGCCCGAAATTGACAGACAAAATGGCCGCCGTTCGTTCTCAAATAGCGTAAAAATATGGTATATCAATGTTGTGGACACTATAGAGGTCACAATTTTTATCCGATTTTGTTGAAACTTGAAATCTAAGTTGATAATCCAAAGATCTCGGTTCCTTTCGATACTCGCGCATATCGGACCGTAACTTCCTGGATTATGGCCCCTGATTGTACCAAAAATCGTGTTTTTAGCTTGTGGACCCTATAGAGGTCATAATTTTTATCCGATTTAAAAAACCGTTCAATTATATCACCGTTACACCCTATTATGGCTGAGTTCGAATTTTGTGAAAATCGGCCCGAAATTCACAGTAAAAATGGCCGCCGTTCGTTCTCAAATAGCGTAAAAAATATGGTATATAAAGGTTGTGGACACTATAGAGGTCACAATTTTTATCCGATTTTGTTGAAACTTGAAATGTAAGTTTATAACCCAAAGATCTCGGTTCCTTTCGATATTCGCGTATATCGGACCGTAACTTCCTGAATTATGGCCCCTGATTGTACCAAAAATCGCGTTTTTAGCTTGTGGACCCTATAGAGGTCATAATTTTTATCTGATTTACAAAAACGTATTATTATATCACCGTTACACCCTAAGGATGGCTGAGTTCGAATTTCGTGAAAATCGGCCCAAAATTGACAGACAAAATGGCCGCCGTTCGTTCTCAAATAGCGTAAAAGTATGGTATATGAAGGTTGTGGACACTATAGAGGTCACAATTTTTATCCAATGTTGTTGAAACTTGAAATGTAAGTTTATAACCCAAAGATCTCGGTTCCTTTCGATATTCGCGCATATCGGACCGTAACTTCCTGAATTATGGCCCCTGATTGTACCAAAAATCGCGTTTTTAGCTTGTGGACCCTGTAGAGGTCATAATTTTTATCCGATTTAAAAAAACGTATTATTATATCACCGTTACACCCTAATAGACTAGCGGCCAAGGCCCCAAAAGGGGCTTAAATAACGGGATACCCCTACCCGGGGTAGAACAAAACACTTTTGATATTTCCTGATAGAGTCATATCACCAGAACCCAAAACTGGCTCTTGGGCAAATTTTCAACATGGCCCAATATATTTTTTTGCACTTTTACCAATGGTCATGGTTTCTGTAACGGTAATAGATTTGATGGGGGTAAGGATAGATTTTTGGTTCTTGCTCCATGGTGCTGAAAAAACATGAAAATTTGTTACTATCATCTGAAACAGTATTGGTTTTGGTCAAAACTTCTAAATTTGCATATATGACGTCATTGTGATGTAATTGTGACGTCATTGCTATCATATTGTTATGAGGGTACCAATTAAAGAGTAATTTGTTATTTAAACATCGGAATTCTTACTTTAAAAACACAGATTTTGAGTTTGAATAATCCATTGCAACGGATTAATAAATTTATCATATTTAAACCGTAATAAAATATGGTTTATTCCATATAAAGAGTCCACCAAGAAACTTAAAATCATAGTCTTTTTGTTATTTTACGAGATTCCAAATGTTCTAAATACTACCTTGATATTCAAATGAGTAAATTTAACCAACAGATCGGTTTTAAAAGATCATCATTTGATATAATGCCCTTGCAGCACCCGGCAAATATAACATTTACAGTGTCTGCATAAGGAAAGCCGTTCAATAAAGCGTCGATGAAGAGCGAGGCCTGACGCATTAAGGACATGGTTTTCTCAGAGGACGGGCTCGGTCATGGGAAAGGGTTCGTCCCCGTCGGCATATATATCTCGCCCGGTGTGTAGCGAATTGCGACCGACTTGGAGAGAGAGAGAGAGCGAGGGACTGGGTTTAACGTCCACTCGATACAAACTAGGGCTAATATACGGCTCAATTAAATTTTAATAATTCGCTTGCGCGTTGGGGTCTTTAGCAGTGGGAGGAAATCGGAGGCCCCGGAGAAAATCCACGAGGTTGGACAGGCGACCATACTCCTTGTCACGTACAACCGGGGAATCGAAGCCACACCACTTGACTCAATTACAGACCATATGATGCAACGCGCTAATCATTCGGCCACCCAACCCCGCTCAAGCGGCTCGGAGTCCTTCGCCTCGGCTGTAATTAGACGAAGAGCGCGTCTCTCTAGGTGTCGCGCCTGTCTTCGGACTGTCTGCTCTGGTCGACGCTACGGCTTTACGTAGCTCCGGGCTGAGAAACGACACCGTCCTAGCTCCCCCCGGTGTCATGGACTTAACAGTACAAGTGCGGTGGCTGGGTCTTCGACGGTGGGTCGGCGGTAATTGGTGAACAGTTTAGTGGTTCAACGGCTGGCCTTGGCGGCTCTTGTCCCGACTTGTCTTGAAACACGGGCCAAGCAGTCTAGAGTGAGTATGAATCACAGGGGAAAACGTGCAGTTCTCGCAGATTCCTTCACAAATATAACAGGTACTACTTTACCATCGCCATTTCTTCGCCAGCCATGATCAATTGGATAAGGGATATTTGGTTTCGCCACATGATGTGGCACCATGTATATCTGGTGTGTAAGTGGAAGACGTCGTCTGTTCGAGGAAGAGTGGATGCCAATATAGCCGCAAGGTAACGCAATTCGTCAAGTGTACAACAGACGCGTGTTTTGTTCCTTGTTAAATTTATTACAGAGAACATTATATCATAAGTTAATTCAAGGCCCCCTCCGATTGTGGGGCTAAGCTATTAAGGTATGTTTGTAAAAAAAATTCCGCTGTGTTGTCAAACCAGATAATGCATATACTGCAGGTAAACATAGGCTGACTTTTTCTCCAAGGCTTGTTTAAATTTCATGAACAGTTGATTTTCCTTCATCGTCAGGTATCAATATTGATATAGTTGGTGGTACAGTAGGAAGCCGACAGAACAATAACATCTGTATCATCGCTTCTAATTATTACACGAGAATGGTTATCCACTGTGTCAACTGTATGCAGCAAAACCCTTGTGTCCACTTTCTTGTGGTTTCTGGAACAATAGGCGTTTCTGGGCGTTCAAGCGTTTTTCATATCTCTCCAAAGCATGATACATATTAATTCCCCCCCCCCCTGGTTTTGATCGTAAATATGTATTGGACGTGTATTTATGTAGTGGACAGTATGGTTTATATCGTAGATCAATAACGTGAGTTTCAAAGGGTTCGCAGATGTCAGGTTCAAATTGGTTCCGATTCTAAATAAATATTTTACATGTATAAATTATAGTCTAAATATGATACTAGTTATTGAGAACTTTGTCATATTCAATAACAGATAATGTAACACTATTAGCAATGATAACAGAATATCAGTTTTGTAAAAATAAAATTTATTTACATCAGGAACATAAATATAAAACAGCTACATAAATTAAACAGGAATTAAACTACACCAGGAAACAATGTCATTAACACGATAAGTAGAGAATTAATTAAAACATTTTCTATTTTCATCACTTTCTCTTAAAAATAGTTCTTTTCGAACATATATCAGTTTACAGTCTCGTATAACAATACTTCGTCTTCGGTTGAAAATCGACTGTGTGTAATCACTGATCCAGTAAGGATAACTCATGTTTTGCGTAACTTACTGATCCTTCAAAGATCATATCAAAGATCTATGTGTTAAAATTATCGTTGGAATGTGTAAAACGATTTTTAAGGATCGCCAGTTACTAATTCAACGTTTTTCCGAAGAATGGCAATGTACAGATATAAAGAATTTCTAATACGTTTATCAGTCCAAAAATGGTTAAATACCATTCATGGTATTGAAAGACACATGATGAAGCTAAATTCCATGCAAATGGTAGGCTACATTTTACTTCTTTTGCTCGACATAATCTGCGAACAATACAGGCTTATATTTCTTGGAAGTTGTAATCGGAAGAAGGCTGATTGTTGTCAGGTGACGTCCCCCGTCATCTTAACGAGTTCGCGAAATCTAAATGGTGGTTCTGTTTATAATCCGATTGCATACAAACCGGGAGAAAAGCTAGCGTTGAAATTATTTTGATTTTGTTTCCTAAATTAAATGTTAAATTATCAATTTTAGTACACATAACGCGGGGATTAGGCCATGGGGAATTGGATATTTTCAGAAATATTCAAATCGCTGACCGTTACTTTAAAAAAAAATAACCGTGTAATTATTACTTTAATCAGTATAGCATATTACGGAATAAATTTAACTCTGTATTTCAATCACAGAAGAAACATATAAAACACATGGCCTACGGACCCGCTGTGTTTGTGCAACCATATAATATAACAAATAGTAGCATACTGTGGGCAAGAAACTGAGTGTGACGTCATCTTGGAATTGTGACGTCATATTCAAATCCGAAATCAGTCAATTGAGGCGCAATTGTCCAAGGAACCATCATGGCTAGTTTTATGTCAATCGTACATGAATTGACGGAGCCTTAAGCTTTTTTTCGAAAAGCGCCACCTACAAGAACAACAAAGACAGGATCAGTAGGGCTAAGGGGCCAATTACTGGTCCTAAAATGATATTGCATGTTGAATTTGCGATTATTTTATTTAAATCACAGAATGTGCTGGAGAAAAACACAAAATATAAGTTATCTGATGCTTTTTAATGGTTAAATAGTTGGATTTTACGCATACAGTTGATATCGGGGATTTTTTTGCAGTTGCTATGGAAACCAGGAGAAATAACTATTATAGCCCGTTTTGAAAATCGCCCAAGAACTGATTTCATAATGTCGATTAAATTACCTTTCCAACCATACCAAATAACCTTTGTTCTACCATAGGTAGGGGTATCGGAAAAAATATGGGCTTAAACCGTTAGCCTATAAGGACGGCTGAGTTCGAATTTCGTGAAAATCGACCCAAAATTGACAGACAAAATGGCCGCCGTTCGTTCTCAAATAGCGTAAAAATATGGTATATCAAGGTTGTGGACACTATAGAGGTCACAATTTTTATCCGATTTTGTTAAAACTTGAAATGTAAGTTTATAACCCAAAGATTTCGGTTCCTTTCGATATTTGTGCATACCGGACCTTAACTTCCTGATTTATGGCCCCTGATTGTACGAAAAATCGCGTTTTTAGCTTGTGGGCCCTATAGAGGTTATAATTTTTATCAGATTTAAAAAAACGTATTATTATATCACCGTTACACCCTAAGCACGACTGAGTTCGAATTTCGTGAAAATCGGCCCAAAACTGACAGATAAAATGGCCGCCCTTCGTTCTCAAATAGCGTAAAAATAGGGTATATCAAAGTTGTGGACCCTATAGAAGTCACAATTTTTATCCGATTTTGTTGAAACTTGAAATGTAAGTTTATAACACAAAGATTTCGGTTCCTTTCGATATTTGCGCATATCGAATTGTAATTTCCTGAATTATGGCCCTTGATTGTAGGAAAAATCACTTTCTTCTTAGCTTGTTCTCTATCCTTCTCTCGAAAATGTGGGCGTATCCTGCCTGGCAGCCGCTGGTATTAAAATATAAACCAGCTGTCTGTTCTATAAAATGCTTTTAAATCAAATAATGAAATATATAATGAAATATATAATTTTGTGTATCAAGTACGCGTTTAGTGTTTATTTGACAGCGAGAATATCAAGTCCTCGGTTAATAGATTTCTACTATACACATCATATATGGTTACGTCGGAGAAATAAATTATTTCTGCTAAATCTAAACTTAATTGAGCCTACATAAGGTTAATTTTTTTATTATTATTATTATCACACCTTTGACAAAACATCCGATGACCTGTGTAAGATACCGGTTTCAACCCGTTGATCGATATTAAAAATCAACTCAACTAGTCATTACTTCTGGCTAAATTTTTGATCGTTTTATCTGTATCTGGCATAACATAAGATCTTATTGCCGAAATGATAAGGATAAAATAATAAGTAATCAATTATTGAAATATTAAGATGTCGCGCAAGTTCAAGTAGTAACACTTCTTAGCACGTATTAAGCCAGTAGCAATTGTTTTATTTTAGTTGTGAAAAATATAGTTAGTGATCTGGCATTCTCCAAATTACCAAAGAACTCGGTGTGAAAGACTAGGTTTTGTTATTGACATTTTGATCCACACATCTTAAGTTATACTAGGTCCCCATGTATGCCCTTTGCATTCTACAGGAAATGGCTGATGGTTAAGGAAGATCCCACGCTTACCTTAAACAGTGTATTTCATGCAAGTAGTATGTCTTAACTTTTAGTTTTATGTCGAATAAACATACATAATAGTTAAACTTGTCTTGTTATGAAAATCTTTTTAACAGTTAGATTGATGAATTGTTGATAGAGTTTTGATATGAATGTTTCATAAACAAATGTTCCATAAAGGGGAATTTTAGTCCAAAAATATCTCGTTTTCATATGAAGGACTACGGTAGCCTATTGATACGTTAAAGATTTGGTCATTCATTAATTGTTTTCAATTAAATGTCTTGAAAATGTAAGTTAGTATCTTGAAAATTCAAGTTAGTATCTTGAAAATTCAAGTTAGTATTTTGAAACTTCAAGTCGGTATTTGAAAATTCAAGTTAGTAGTTTAAAAGTAGTTTAAGTTAATATGTTAAAAGTTTAAGTTCGTTTAAGTTAATATGTTAAAAGTTTAAGTACTCTTAAGTTAATATGTTAAAATTTTAGGTTAATATCTTAAAAGATTAAGTTAATAAGTTGAAGATGCCTTCTCGTGTACAAACTTGGTGATTTTATGATATTAATTGGACTAAAAACATGTTCATACTAATTAATCTCAAAACATTTACTATCTATTTACCGTACATATTGAAGCCTAAGTAAATTCTTTGATTATCTTCTGCTATCTTCTTTTTCTGCCATTTGATTACAGAGCCTGTTGTACGTTTAAACCCCTCAATGTTCCCAAAACAAGATGGCCGACAGAAGTTAGACGTGTACCTGGTCATAGCAAGTTATTACAAATCATGAGTGATATACTTTAAATTATGGTTCTAAAAACTGCATAGCTTAGATAAGTATGAAGACGAAGTGTTCTGTGAAATTAGATTAACTTTATGTAGAGCCGATTTTAAAATATTTGATGTTTACAAGTGTAGATATTTTCCTCGGTTGACATATACTCAGTTGTGTGAGATTGTTGTGAGTAGATTTTGTAACAGCCAGATTCGTTCAACCTTACACTAAAACACCAAACATGCCTAAAGTGAAAGAACCGGTTGTATCCAAACTTAGAGGTCGGTCTGTATCCATAAAACGTAAACCCGGAAATCATGAGTCAGTGCCAGTTCCCATAGCATTCCTGAGTTTTTAGATGATGTTCTTTCGAATGAATCATCCTTAAAGTCGTTCGTTGGAGAATTATTCAAACGAGATCTGATCATGGACCACATTATAAAAAAATTCAACCAACATTAACAGACCCTCTACGCAATCGTATAGATGATTTAGAGAACCGAGTCGATGACTTAGAACAGTATTCTAGGCGAACATGCCTAAAATTTAGTGGCATCCCCGAAACACCTGAAGAAAACACTGATAATATAGTTTTAAATATTATTAACAATGACATACTTCCTGAAAAACAGGCCAAACTCACCGGGTTGATGCTAAACGCAGAGAAAAGGGCCGTGATATAATAGTACATTTCAATAGTTATAGAGACAGGGCAGGGATATATGGTTCTAAACGCAACTTAAAACAGAGAAACCTCACCCAAATTCACAAGATATTTATCAATGGAGCCCTCACTCGTAAACGCGCTGCACTTTACAAAAGATGTCGTGATATGTTTAAATCAAAGCTAATTAAAAACTGTTGGACGTATGATGGTCGAGTTTACAAACGACCTCTAGCAGACGACCGAAATATTGTCATAACCTGTGAGCAGGACTTCGATAACTTTCATACATCAACAAACAGAGTAAATTCACAAGCTAATAATTCAATAAGTCTTTGTTTAATTACAACGAAGCTACTTTATCACATTCTGCAATCAACACATCTTCCGACTGTATAGACGTTGATAACAGAGTTGGGCCATTAAAACAACAATCCTTACGAGATTTTGTCGGATTTGCCTCGACCCCACAGCCTGATAAAAAGTCATAATGATGCCTGACAGTATCTTTATATTTTTGAACCAATTTCATTCATCATACTGATTTTTCCTGTTTTTCTTAATGTCTACAAATGCATGAATATATATTCGTATTTAATTATATTTAAACATCCATTGCAAGAGCTGAATCTGCATATTGCATGTCTTTTTTAGGTCTGAAATTTTATCTAAATTATTAATTAAGACATTAATTAAAACTTATCCAGACCATAATCAACTCTCGATGTCATCGCTAGCCTGCGATATTTACTGGATTAGGATCCGATTTGCTGCTCAGCTTTCATTCATGATTTAATCATGAAATGGATAATCGAATTCCATTTACATTATCTAGTTTTTAACTATTATAGTGAGAGATGCCAGCTCTTAATCTAATCGCCGATAATGTATCTTTAAGTTGATGACCAACTGGATAGTACCTCAAATCGTTTCATGCATTCGCCATTGCCCCAATTAACCTTCATGTAATAATAAGTTTGCTTAGATTTTTAAAACAATGACAAAATCTTTCTGTAAAGTAAAGTCATGTACATGTATTTTACTTGTTTGTTCCCTATTGTCTAACTTTTACAGAGTAATATTAGCTTAGACCACTGTTTAGTTTATAATACATAGTTACATGTAGTTATACATTTATATTATTATATAACTAATTATGATATAAAAAGAATCGAATGTATAAAACTATGCCCACATTATTTATGCATTTAAAATGGGCGTATCTTTTAAAAGTTCTCAATTATCTACTTAAAATATTAGCTATTTGGGTTATCATCTCAGTTTAAACTTTTGATTTCGTAATTTATTCCATTTAACTTACTGAAATGTAAACAGCCAATTATCTAAATAATTGTCAACTCAGTCCTTGCATCAAAATTGCATATCGGATTGTTAAACTGACCACCCTCTAAGTATTATCACTTTAACTTTCATCTTCATTTTTTGTCCAAATTGCCTGCTTTAGATATCATCGTACGATATTGTTATATTAACTTAACTAAGACCGAAACATTCAATGTTTATGTATTATACTATTGCTTTAACTGTAAATATATGTATATGTTTTATTTGTTTACTAGTTATTTACATCATGGTCTCATGTCTCTATATCCACCAAAACTAACCACTAAATATTTAAGATCTAACTGTTTGATGATTTCTCAGTCCCCTCGTGCAATACTGGCGTAAGTGCAACACTCATTATATTTTCATCGCTACTGTAATAGTTGACATTTACTACACAGTAAAGCACGAGGCATCTGAGAAATGGCAATGTCGAATAATATCTCTAATAGTTTTATGTCTGCTAAGTACTATTTTAGCCTTATTAGTTCTAAGATCAGGAGACGTTCATAAAAATCCTGGACCTTCAAATCACGATTCAAATGAAAACCTATCAGTTTATCACTTAAATGCACGTAGTATACACACAAACTTGAAACAATATACAACGATGTCAATGATTACCATATTTGTAGTTTCACTGAGACTCATCTGGATAACTAGGTGTTGGATTCATCTCTAAAATGGGCCGGTTACCATTCTCCATACCGGAAGGATTGGACGTCGCATGGTGGCGGATTATTATTATATGTTAATAAAACCATTTATTGCAAACGGCCAGATGATCTTGAGGTTACAGGTATAGAGAGTATTTGGGTGGAATGCAAATTTCAAAACACCGTATTACTTGTTGCCTTATTTTACCGCCCGCCAAACAGCACAATTGAATTCTGGTCATTGTTCGAAAGATCCATTGAACTAGCCTATCAAACCACGCTTAAGGTTGTAATTTTAGGTGATCTAAATGATGACTTGCTAGCACCACGCTGCAAGCTACGGGATGTTTTATCTTTAAATAATCCCAGAAATGTTATTGATGAACTTACAAGCGTTACTCTGACGTCATCAACCGTATTAGATGTAATTTTAGTAAATGATGAAATTCAGATTAGTTCCAGTGAAACGATTAATGTCACTCCTGACATATCCGATCATAAGGGTGTTTATGCATTATTAGATTTTCCAGTTTCAAGTCCCAGGAATTTTAAACGGGAGATATTTGTATATAAGGATGGTAATTATAATAGGTTAAATACTCTTATCAAAGAACACGATTGGGAGAGTACCTTTGCAAATTCTGATATTAACTTAGTATGTTCAAAATTTTATGAAATTCTAAATAGCTATATTACATTGTACATACTAAAGAAATCAATAACTATATGTTCAAAATTTTATGAAATTCTAAATAGCTATATTACATTGTACATACCAAAGAAATCAATAACTATAAGACTAACTGATAAACCGTGGTTCAATACAGAAATACGTAGAGCGATAAGAATCAGAAACAGGTTACACAAAAAAGCTTTGAAATAAAGTAAATAATTTTAAAAAGCTTTAAAAACAAAATACAAAGAAGAAATCACAAATTTCCTGAATTCTAACGATACTAATAGCCAGAATTACTTGAATAATTTAAGGAAAGTATTAGGCCAAAATGTATCAAATGATATTCCTCCACTTTTAGACCCCAATGGAAGAATTGTTCATTCAAATTTTGATAAAGCTGAATTACTTAACAACTATTTCGGATCAATTTCAAATAACACTCAGCAAGGAGAATTACCAAAATTCAATAAGCGAACAAATTGTCTACTTGATATTCCTTTAGTCGAAGAAAGGGAAATCACAGATGTTATAAGTACACTGAAATTGAAAAAAGCCAATGGATTTGATATTAGTAACAAGTTATTGAAATATACCAAAACCTCAATATGTGTACCATTAAAATATATCTTTAATAAATCACTAGAATCAGGCGTTTTTCCAACAATTTGGAAAAAAGCAAATGTCCTACCTTTCTATAAAAAAGGAGACAGCTCTCTAGTTTCAAACTACCGACCTATAAGCCTATTAAGTACTTTGAGTAAATTATTAGAAAAGGTAGTTTTCAAACACCTGTTTAACTACTTTCATGAAAACAATCTCTTGTACAAATACCAATCAGGGTTTCGGCCGACTACTCTACTGTTTATCAACCTTTAGAAGTGTATCATGATATCTCATCTGCAACAGATAAGCAACTATATTCCTGCTATGTTTTTTGCGATATATCTAAAGCGTTTGACCGCGTATATTTACCTGGTTTGATACACAAATTAAGCCAATATGGGGTTTCAGGTATGCTAATTACGTGGTTGTCTAGTTATGTCCAAGACCGGACTCAACGGGTATTCGTAAATGGCTCTGTGTCATCAGAAATTACTCTTCAATCAGGAGTTCCCCAGGGATCAGTTTTGGGCCCCTTTTTGTTTTTGACGTACTCCATAATGTGGCTAGATTATTTGCAGACGACACGGCACTTGGGTGTAGCAAACAGTCAGTTTCAGAGATAGAACAGTCCCTAAACTACGATCTAACAAATCTCAACATTTGGGCGAATAATTGGCCTATAAACTTTAATCCAAACAAAACAAAAGCTGTTTTATTTAGCTCCAAAAAAATCCAGAAAATTATCCGAGTCTGATATTCGATAATCAAGCACTTAAAGTGGTTAAATGTCACAAACACTTGGACCATCCATATAGAAACTATTATCTCGTCAACCTCAAAATTATTAAATATTTTGCGTAAACTAAAATTCACCTTTAATAGAAAACTCTAAATAACGTATATTTGATATTCATAAGGCCAAAATTGGAATACGCATGTGAAGTGTGGGATGGGTGTAACGTTTCCAATACCGAAAAACTTGAAAATGTACAGCTAGAAGCTGCCAGGATTGTCACTGGACTAACTAAAACTTGTTCTCGTGAAGCGCTTTATTTTGAAACCGGATGGAATAAATTGTCAGACAGAGGTACACAAAAGCGACAAACTACATTTTTTCAAATTAAACATCAGAGAAACCCAGCATACTTATATGACATTCTAGAATAGTATCAACAAACACCTAAAAAATACAATTTAAGAAACATTAGCCAATATAGATATCCTTATTGTAGAACAACATTACACCAAACTTCGTACTTCCCCACAACAATTCGAGATTGGGAATTATTAGAGGACCCCATAAAGCAATCAATCAACATTAAATCCTTCAAATATCTATACAAACAAAAAATACGTCCACAACTGAGGACAAACAAACAACAAAATTGACCCCACTTGCCTTTGTAACTTAATCAGAGTCTAAAAACCTACTGTCCCCGTAAGTGGACCCTCCTAATGTGCCTTTTGGAACTATCAAGGGAGGTGATCTGAGAACTCTTCATACTGGAGGTAGAGAGGACAATGGCGGATGTTGCTGAAGCAGACAGCATACTCACTTCATCAGGTATGTTTTTGATTTCATTAAAATTCTGAATTATCACAGAAAATTTGATGTGACTGAAATACTTTTGAACAAAGGGGGTTTCTGAAAACATTCATAGGAATCTCTATCAATTTTCTATTTAAGTGAATTTTGTATTCAAAATTTATGTCCCCATCGAGGGACATTGGCTTTCACTTCAGAATTTTATTGTCCTTATCTGTGGACATCAGGTCATATTTTAAGATATTACCTTGAAATTTCAAGATATTACCTTGAAATTCCCAGATATAAACTTGACATTTCAAGATATAAACTTTAACTTTCAAGAAACAAACTTGCATTTCAAGCTACTTACATGAATTTACATGAATTTTCAAGCTGCCATCGTGAATTTGCAAGATGCCAACTTGCATTTTCAAAGTACTAACTTGAATTTTCAGGATAATAACTTGAATTTTCAAGATATTAACTTGAATTTTCAAGATACCAGGTGTAAAACTTTTGTAGAATTTTTGCTTTTTAAATTAGTAGCACTGAATTAATTAATATCTTAGGCAAATTATTGGATTCACATATATGTAGCTACTTAAATCAAAATGAGCGAATGAGTGACAGATTGTTACATAAAAAAGAGTCATAATGTGGTTGATAACCATATGTTGATAACATATCTTGTATGAAATTTCTCCGGTAAGTTTCCACTGTCCATATAAGGGTGGGTTTCGACGTAATAAGAATAATTGACCAATCTTCCTAATTATTTACATCATATTTGACCAATTAGATAATTGAGCGTCAGGGCCCGAAGCTACAAAACTATCATACTTGTGAGAATTCGAGAGACAGCAGATTCTGGCACGGAAAAGATGTAGCAATTTCTATCAGCAGACTCGCCCCAGTGAGTCTGGCTGGGTAGGGCTTGAGAGAATGACTTTAGTATTGTAATCTACTATGTTTGTATTTATGTATCCAGCTATGATATATAAAATGTAAAAACAGCTGCATTGTTATTCCTAGTAAGACAAACATCTTAACTACTGAGAAGACAGACGTATTAACTATTTAGATAAGAAGAGAATACACAACGTGAAGGAAAAGCAAAGTGAAAATTCTAGACGATCACAAGGCTACTAAGATATGTAGTAAGAAAAAAGATCCATGGGTCATACGTAGGATGTAGCGACCGGTATTAGTAGTGTGCCACTTTCCACGTCTGACAGAAAGACCCATGGTGCTACACAGGACACCAAATTTCAAGACACTAATCTGAGATTTCAAGATACAATTTTGTATTTTTAAGACAAATCAGTTTTATCTAACTCTTTACCTTCAATACAAGGGCGATTATCACTTTAAACTGTTTCTTAGAAGTCAAGTTAGTGCCTTGGAAATTCATGGTAGTATCTTGAAGATTCAAGTTAGTACCAACTTGTAAACAATTACAAACAATCATTCAGTGAGGATCCATATTGGGGTTATCATGATTATAAGTAATATTACAAAAACGATCATTACAGAGTTTGTGCGGCCTCTCATTTTTCTACCTTTCCAATCGTTTTCAGCCCATTGTAAACGGATGATGACGATGATAATGTTAATGATGATGCTGATGATAAATTACCGGTATATTGCTACCGGAATGTACCAGAAATAATTTTTCCCGTGTATTCGATCGTGTGCGAGTCATCGATTGTTCACATACAGACTGCGACCTCACTTGTATTGGTTTCGAAAATTAGAAGTTTAAGTGGCTGAATCAATAAAAAAAAATATTATTTCAGTGACCTACTCCTGTGGTCAAAAGAAGGCCTGTTCTTGGATATAGAATGTTGAACCCATCCAATTTATATTATTGATATACACTTGTAACGTCCTCGGATGTGAGCGTTTGTGTAGTCGGATGTTGGTGTTCACCATACACAAAGTCCCCATTTGTCGGTATTAAAACATAATGTGCGTCCTCGGTTGGTCATTAATAACTGTTCTATCGCGATATTGCACCGCAAATCAATTATAAACGGTTACATTGTCGTTCTTCCCATGTGTGGTCAAAGGTGGGGGGGGGGGGCAAAAACATAGTTATTTACAGGTTAAAGTCCACAAGTCGATTGTTCACATATCGTCTGTACTACCTCAGTCAGATTGGTTTAGAAAATTAAAAGTTTAAAGTGGCCGAATCTTTTAGTGAGCTGCTCCTGTGTCAAAGGGGTCTGTTCTCGGATATAGAGTGTTGAACCCATTCAATTTATATTATTGAGATACACTTGTAACGTCCTCGGATGTGAGTGTGTGTGTACTCGGTTGTTGGTGTTTACCATGCACAAAGTCCCCAATTGTCGGTATTAAAACATAAATTATGCGTCCTCGGTTGATCACATTAATAATAACTGTTCTATCGCTAAATTGTGCCATACATCAATTTTAAACAGTTATATTGTATTTTTTCCCATGTGTGGTCCGGGGGGGGGGGGGACAAAAACGTAGTTCTTTACAGATTAAAGACCACAATAAGTGTCAAGACCACAGTATGATAGTATAGAAATGAAATGAAATGGGGTTTAACGTCCTACTGTTCTGCTTCTATTCTGGGCTAATGAAGACGGGCATACGCCATTCAGTGTGCCATGAGGGAAATTTTGCCCGGGCAGCGGCACTATCGCCTACTCTTATATCGAATTCCAACTGCCAAATGATCCTTTACGTGCATTCCAATGTTTACACGGGACCTCGGTTTTTCGTCTCATCCGAAGGACTAGACAGCTGTCCTTGTCAGGCCCTCCGTCCTGCATGACTGACAAGGGACCTCGTTTGGCAGCGTTCTCATACTTACACCATGCATGTCTTCCATTAGGCGTGACTAGCATAGGGACTCGGTCGGTCGTATTTCCTCAATTATTTGCATTTCTGCCGTAAAAAGTCAAATGCATAAAATATATAAATTGAGGTATAATTTATATCTTTTCATAATCGTTTAATGTAATAGAGTTCATAAATAACGGTGCTTTTCAGCTACATGCAATATTTATCAAGACCTCGATTAGGAGAATCCAGTCAAAGTCCTCGATTTACACCATTTACATGTATATGTGTGTGTGTCTGTTGGTCGCCTACAGGGCGCAATTCTTACTCGATTTTCTTCAAACTTTGTATACATATCCCTTATACCCTACGGATGATCCCTATTGTTTTTTGATGTATGCCCGACCCCAGGGACAGAGCCACACACATTTTATGTATTTGTTTGTTTGTCGTCTACAGACGGCATTTCTTAACGTATCATTTTGAAACTTTGCATACTTTTTGTGTGTCGCCTACAGGCCATAATTCTTAAGTGATCATCTTGAATCTCTACATACTTATTCCTTATACCCTAAGGATGATCCCTATGAGCCACGCCCATTTCTTTTATTTGTTTGTTTGTCGTCTTCAGGCCGCAATTCTTAACGTATCATGTCGAAACTTTGCATACTTATTCTTTGTACCCCAAGGAACACCCCTATCGTTTGGGGTGCATGCCAACCCCAGGGGCAGAACGCCCATTTCCTTTTTTGTGTCTGTGTCGCCTACAGGTCACAATTCTTAATCGACCGTCTTGAAAAAATTCCATATGAATTCCTTATACCCTAAGGATGATCCCTATTGTGTGGCAGAGCCACGCCCATTTCTTGTATTTATTTATTTGTCATCTACACCTTGAAACTTTACATACTTATTCCTTCTATCCTAAGGAAAATCCCTATTGTTTGTGGTGAATGCCCCCCCCCCCCCAGGGATAGAGCCGTTAGGATGACCAGAGATCAAGCACCAAACAAAATTTTCAATGTGAATGTAAATCAAGCTGCACTACAGATAGATGTATTTGTTACAAGTGAAAACTTTCTTCTATGGATTTGTGTATATTGTTCAAATATAAAGGTGACAGCCAAACATATGCTTACAGTGACATTGATTTTAATAGTGATGATGATATTGATGAAATTATGTATTTTTTATAAGTAGGCCTACGCCTGTATTTTTACACAAAAACACATACTTATGGAAAAAACAGGTACTTATTTATTTGGGCGACGTTTCGAAGAGTATTCTCTCAACGTTATCAAGCTAATACAGTAATGCAAGAATTATGAGATCAATATATACAGAAAAACTATAACAACAATTCATGAAACCATACAGGACAACAAGATCAAAGGGGTTTATTCTACAAAAAACTAATTAAGTGTTAAGTGAGGCCATTGGGTATAGTTTAAGCAATTAAGTAGCTATGATGATAGATACAATACTACCGACAGTATAGTACCTACAATACAATTATGATATACCATGGTTTGTTTAGATAATGGTAATTAACTTTATTTATCTGTATGATTAAGTGTACAATTAGACTAGAATAAACCATAAGTTGTAATAAATCTAAGAAATAGAGTGGATATAACTGATAAGTTGATAATAATATTAGAAAAATGAAAAAAATAAAACTAATAAAAAATGAAGAATTTAGGTGTATTTGATAAGTTCATCATAAGCACTAGGCAGGAATATCCCTGTGTCGCGGTTGGGGTCTGGACTGTTTCTTTTTATTTGTATGGCCTCAATAATTTTGCGGGTTTTTTCTATCGGAAGGTTGGCTTTGATCTTGCTTGATAACGTTGAGAGAATACTCTTCGAAACGTCGCCCAAATAAATAAGTAGCTGTTTTTTCCATAAGTATGTGTTTTTGTGTAAAAATACAGGCGTAGGCCTACTAATAAAAAATACATAATTTCATCAATATCATCATCATCATCCGACGGTTTCCCCTTGTCAGTGGTGCAGGCGGAGGGGCTGACAAGGTACAGGGACAGCAGTCTAGTCGAGGTCCCGTGTATACATTGGTGTGCACGTAAAAAGATCCCTTGGTAGTTGGAATTCGATATAAGCGTAGGCCATAGTGTTGTGCCCGGGCAAAATTTCCCTCATAGTACACTGTATGGCGTATGCCCATCTTCATTAGCCCAGTACATGTATAGGAGCAGAGCAGTAGGACGTTAAACCCCATTTCATTTCTAATTCATTTTACTAGAACCATTTTGCTTAGGTAATTACTGTTTGTTTTTCTCTTATATGTACTTTTATTTACTGGTTGGTATATATCTTTTAATTTGGTACAGTGTATAGCGGAACAAGACCTGATCTGTGTATAAATACATGTATTCTGTGAATATAAGAACCTGAACAGCACATTAGAAACCGTTCTCCAGTATTAATACACTTTATAAATGCTGATGTTATTATTATTATTATTATTATTATTATTATTATATACATTTTTCATTAATACTAGTGGTGTATGGTATTGTTGTGTACGAGGAAATTTATATAATTTGCAATTTGTTTATTTTTTTTTTTATCTCTTTCTTTAAATAAATATACATATCTTTTACCCTCTTATAGGGGGGTTGGGTTGCCGAATGGGTAGCATGTGCGCGCTGTATCATAAGGTCTGTCCACTGGCGTGGTTTAGATTCCACGGTTGTACGTGACAGGGAGAAGGGTTGCCTGTCCAGCCTCATGGGTTTTCTCCGGGTCCTCCGGTTTCCTCCCACAGCTAAAGACCACTACACGCAAGCGAATTATTGGAATAAAATGGAACCATGCGTTATTCCAGAAAATACCTAGTTTGTGTCGAGTGGAAGTGACCCCCCTCTCTCTCTCTCTTCGCCGTCTTCACCGTGTCAATGCAATATTTAACAGGTGGTATTATCCAGTAATCCCGGCATATTTGCAGAGAAGTTCTCTCTGACAAATGTAAACAAGCCAACGTGCTACGACTCATAAAAGGTATTCACTGGTCTATTTATGGCTATTGACCCGTGACCCTATGACGATCTTTGCTTTTATAGTTTCTGATTGGCTAAGAATTTGATTTTTTTACCCGATTATGGCTACACTTGACAAATATAGTTCGAGACGTAATTCGAGTGCAAGAAGTATTGTGCAATGCATCGGAAAAGAAATGTATGCGACAGTGACGGCCTACTGGTTTACTCATGTAACAAAGCGTCAGATTTTCATCCGGAATTTGCTGGGACGAGATGAAACGATTTTCGGGGCTAAATCACAGCCTAATTATTCTGACGAATTTTACGCCCAATAATTTCCCTGATATGCTCAAATGGATTCAGGTCGGCGCTCCAGGTTGGTCATGGTAGTGTAGCAACGGTCTCCTGTCGTAGAAAATCAACAATGGCACGCGAACGTTGTAATCTAGAGATGGCGTCCATAAAGATTGGCCATGTGAGAAGAGGGTGATTCTCAAACTGGCGCACTACAACCTTTTCTATGATCTATGGAAGAGGCGATAAACTGCGGTTGCAAGAAATTGATTTTTGGGCAAAAAACGTTTTATGGGGCTAAAAATGCGTTTTTGAAAAAAAAAGGTTCTTGCAACCGCATTAATCAGCTCTTCCATACGTGCTAGGTATTAGTATTCTATGTATCCTGGCACAATTTTTATTTTTTTGGACCATTTTATTTTGTCTGTTAGTGGTTACCCACCGCACAAATTGTCTGGCAGTGGTCATTTATGATTCCCGTCGTGATACTGAACAACTCCAAAGCTGTTTTAGGTGGTACAGATTTCAGCTAATCTAGCCTAACTGTGGTCTGGAATACTCACCACTACAAATGTCTGGCAATTACATAGCTCTGTCGGGGGTACTCCACCACTAGAAATGTCTGTCAGAGTGTTTTTGTAATACCTGAAGATGTACGTTACACTGCTGTACGATTTTCATGTGGTACATTTTTGAGCTAATCTAGCCTAGTTGGAGGGCATTGCATTTTGGGCGTGTAATACCACACCCACCACCAGAAACCTAGCAGACTTACATTTTGATGATACCAGATATACATGCATTGATATGATATACAGGAGAAAATTGGTTCACTTTTCAGCTAGGTTTACCCCCTGGGCTCCCGCTCTATACCCGCGCTCTGCCATCCGTCATGGATAAGAAAAGGACACTCTCATCCGACCAGTGAATTATTCGCCATGTCCCATTGATGGCGTGCTCGGAACCATGCCAGTCGTATTGCTTCCTGTAACGGGGCAAGAGGGCTTGACGATAATGAATGACCGGCAAAATCTAGGAATTCTCCTTTAATTCGATTGATTTGAAAAATAAATATTACCATTTCTTGTTTCTGCGAACCTATAAAAGAGAGTAGAATGATTCTTATAACAAAGATAAAACAAAACGACGACTTTCATTACCGTTTCGTCACCGACAACCTTGGCATGTGATACTTCCCCTTAACAGTATTATATAATATGATGATAATTTCAGACCGTATATCTTGCCATGACCCGTTCTTTCACGAGATCTATACTATATTTAGCTTACTCGCCACCGTGGATTATTATTTAGACAAATTAGATATCGAAATGATAATGTAATTGGGGTTAAACGTCCTACTTTTCCCCACCAACCGGGCTAATGAAGACGGGAAATTATATATCAAATGAACATTTGACATCAGTAGTTGACCGGCAGATTAAGATAATTATTATTTGTGGGACCGATGGCGAATCACATCTAGGCGTTCCGATGTGACGACACTGTACAAACTGATAATAGATGTCCCTTGAGAAAAGGCGTCGATTTTGTGATCATTAATATATTTATAAATATGTACCTTGGTCTTTTTTCACATCAGAAATTGTGGACAATAAGCGAGTCATCTGAAATTTAAAAAAATCAAAGCAAAATGGGTATCTCTGTCTGCAAGTGACAAAAGGACCGTCTATATAAAAACAAAGCCACAATATTTTTATTTTTGATCTGAAAGAGGGCTTGAACTTTTTTTTACTTAAATTTGAATAACATGTAACAATTTTCCAAATTTAAATTTAAAATTAGGTACAATAAAGCTAGATAAGTCTAAATATCTGATAGTGAATCTGTTGTTTTTTTCCTAACAATATTTATTGCGCTTCATAATTTAATTAATCGCGAGATTTTTTTTATTATCGTAACAACGGTAGCAATGACAATCGTGACTACACTGTTTTGTAATTGACGATAGCTCTGCTCAGAATGAAGTAAATTTACTGAAATGTTCCATGTTCTCTTTTCATTATCTATTTTCTTTTTAAATATTATTGCGAAAGCTGTCAGCTCTTTATTTTAATGTTACATAATGCATGTTTAATTTGTAATTGTTAAAAAATGAAAAACGGAGTACTTTTTTCTATGCATCGGTATCTTATTGTTGTGTAAATATTTGCCATTAATATTGTTCTAACAAGAAAGGTATTCTCTAGAAATTCGGATGAAAAAAGAACCTGTACATAGCATGTACTTGAAAGAACATGTATGTAAAAGAAACATTCACTGAAAAAAAACTTGTGTTGTTTTCAACACAAGTTAGCTGTCTCTGTTTAACAACACAAACTTGTGTTGAAACAACACAAACTTGTGTTGAAACAACACAAACTTGTGTTGAAACAATACAAACACAACACAAACCTGTGTTAAATGTCGAAACAACACAAAACTTGTGTTAAAATTTGTCAAACAACACAAACTTGTGTTGAAACTTGTGCAAAAATCTACACAATACTTGTGTTGAAATTTCTGAAACTTGTGTTGAAATTGTTGAAATTTCTGAAGCTTGTGTTGAAATTTCTGAAGCTTGAAACTTGTGTTGAAATTTCTGAAGCTTGTGTTGAAATTTCTGAAGCTTGTGTTGAAATTTCTGAAACTTGTGTTGAAACTTGTGTGGTTTCAAACAAACTTGTGTATAACCATCAACAAAAACTTGTGTAGTATTTCCCCCCAATTTTTATCCAGTATAGCAATCTTTCCCATTCAACACCCCTCCTTTTGCTCTGTTTAACCTGTAAAGTTTGATAAATGAAGTAACAATAATTATTTTTGTTAAATTATCATTTATTCATAAAATGATAGGAAAAAGTAAATTAATACCACCAAATCAAAACTAAATAGACATTTGGAATATTAACAGAAAAACAGAAATAATATTAGTAAAATTGTGTTATATAGTGACAAAATCCCCCCACCTTCACAAAATATAAAATAGGTATTTAAATTTTTCTTTACCCTAAAACAAGTACTGAGAATATAAAGACATGTGAGGCATCTAGAAATAACTAGCATACACAGAAAACTAACAAAAGAAAAATGCACTATTTTGCAGGAGTAATAAAATGATGTAGAACCCTTTCCTCATTAAAAAAGACAAACAAAATGAATATTTTGTACATAAAAGGAGCAAAGCATCAAGATTCAAGATTAAAATATAAAAATATCAGAGAAAATGGCAAATATTAAATAATATGTACAAAATATTTATATACAATTACAAGTCATAAGCAGGGGGGTGGGGGGCAGTGAGTATAAGGCTTTGGTCGAGAAATTTCAACTGGATTTCCCAGTATAGATCCCCCAAGTAAGTAGTGTAGGACATGGCATAGGGACAATATATAGTCGTTCGGATAGGACAATAAACCTAGGTCTCATATACACATTGCCATGCATTTTAAAGAGAGAGCGAGAAATGAGGTTTAGCCTCCACTCGACACAGGCTGGGTCAATTGGGTACAAGCCCGGTTCAAAACCACCCCCACTGCGTTCACTTTAAAGAACCCGTGACAATTGAATTATTTGACTCAATGACAGACCTTCTGATCCAATGTGCGCGTGTTAACCATTCGCCTCCCCCTGGGTTCCGTTAAAAGAACCCTTGACAGTCTCTATTTTGTTACAGCTTTGCATAAAACATATCATGTTTTGTCCAGTTACAAACCCAGGCAGATTATTATGCTCAAATGGGTCAGAAGTCAGAACAAATGTCTTGAAATTTGGGATTAAAGTCAAATAATAGGGCCGCTATTCACCCAGATCAAACATGCATTATGTCTCCAAATCTAGATTCCCTACACTTGAAATAGCACAATACTAGGCATTGCCATAAGAAGAAAAGCAAGCCAATACACCCCTAGGACCATCTAGAAAAAAGAGCTAAATTTTGGATGTTTGGGTTTGGCCCGGTTCACTGATTTTTAATTGCCTGGAATGCTATTCTAAACAACATGTCCAACTTGAGTGGCATTATTGGCCTGATATAAATAGTTCAGTTAGATAAGTGTTGATAGCTATAAACCTGCCATTGTGAGTATCAAATGACAACATTTTAATTTCTAAAATAAAAAGCTCTTTTTATATATAACATTTTTATTAACAGCTTAACACTAATTATATACAAATTACTCAATATGACACTTGAAGGATTTAAGTTAGTCAGGAACAAATGACGAACGAACATCTAATCGTCACTTGAATTAATAACTGCAATATTAGAACTCTGTTTTGATTTAAAGGTAAGTCTCTTTATTTATTGTATGTAAAATGTTTTTACTTTATTTCGGGAGTCATGATGGCTCAGTGAGGTAAACACTGGCTCGCTAACCTGGAGGTCCCATGTTCGATCCCTGCGTTGAGGAAGAAAGTTGATTGGGATTATCCGGAGTGGTTCCTCCTTGTCAGTGGCGCGAATGAGGGCCTGCCAAGGGATAACGTATAGTCATTCGGATTGGATGAAAAACCTGTGTACACATTGGAGCAAAAGTAAAAGATCCCATGGCAGTTGGAATTCAATATAGGAGTAGGCTGTAGAGCCGGTGTCTGGGCAAATTATAGCTCAAAGCACACTGTATGGCGTATGCCCGTCTTTATTTGCCAGATCGGAGCAAAACTATGGAATGTTCCCCCCGCCCCCTATTTCATTTTATTTATGTTTTTATATTGTATGAATTTTGTAAGTGTAAGAATAAGATTTGATATTGATTAGATAGTTATTATAGCATCGGTATATTTCTACTTTATACCAGCTATTTAAGTAAAATAACCTTTTTTTTAATTTCATTGATTTATATCACAATTCTACTAAGCCAATGGGTATGATTTTAATATAGATACACTTTTAACATAAATCTTCTTGTCAATTTCCTTCACGTTTTGATCAGTTCTTTTAAATGCACTTAAGACATTGTGTTTCTTCAGTTTAATGTTATCTGTTTTCATACAGTTTGCTTTTAGTAAAGAAAAGAAATCTTCAAAATCAACCCATACTCCCCTTTCATCTTCAAAGGCAGGTTGAATATTTTCGAAGCCAGACACTTTAAAAACCATTTTATCCTAGGGAAAAATATAACAATGTTTTAATTATAGTACTATAAACCTGCTATTTCGTTTCGTTTGATAAATGAGGTAACAATAATTTTATTTGTTAAATTATCATTTATTCATAAAATGATAGGAAAAAGTAAATTAACACCACCAAATCAAAACTAAATAGACATCATTTGAAATGTTAACAGAAAAACAGAGATATAATTCTAATACTAATAAAAATTTTGTTATACTTTGCTCCCTCCCCCACATCACAAAATACAAAGTAGCTATTTAATTTTTTCTTTACCCGAAAACAAGAACTGAGAAAAGAAAGATCCCTACCCCATACCCCAAAAATATATAATTCAAATATATCTAAATTTAATAACATCCAAACCAAGCCCTAATTAGATTAATTATGCACTAAATTGAAATACTTTCAGAAACTGAAAAGTGCTACAATAAAATGATGTAGAACCTTTTCCTCATGAAAAAAAACAACAAACAAAATGAATATTTTGTACATAAAAGGAGCAAAGCATCAAGATTACAGGATTGAAAAATAAAAAAATATCAGAGAAAATCGCAAACATTAAATAATATGTACAAAATATATATAAATAATCACAAGTCAAAAACAAGGAGGAGTCAATGTGGTTCAGTGAGTATAAGGCATTGGCCGAGAAATTTCAATTGGATTTTCCGACATAGTTCCCACACGTCAGTAGTGTAGGACATGGCAAGGGATAATTGGGTATAAGCCCGGAATTGAAACTACCCCCACTGCGTTTACTTTAAAGAACCTTTGACAATTGAATTATCTGACTCAATGACAGACCTTCTGATCCAATGTGCGTGTGTTAACCATTCGGCCCTCCTGGGCTCCCTTTAAACAACCCTTGACAGTTGAAATATTTGATATAAGAGTAGGTTGTAGGGCAGAATCACCATATTAACACAGAAAAGTAGGAACTTAAACCCTATTTCATTTCATAAGCAAGGGAAAGTCACCTTAATGTAGGTCAAGGTTTTTTGTAATTCTGGGTATATTTGATCTACATTTGGTTTCTAGATTATGCCTATTAAATACTTTATGATTTCCGACCAAATTCTAAGTGATTAATATGTCACTTTACATTCTATATTATACATAAATTTCTGTAGAGAATTAAAATCTAATTGTGTTTGGGAAGAATATTTAACAGTAAAAACAATAAATAAATATTCAAAAATTGGGTCAAATGCATTCTTTTCCAGAATTTTAAAATAAATTGATGCTTGGGATCTCTTGTTGTTATCATACATCAAATAATCTTCCAGCCTAAAAAATAAAAAGTAGGCAATAAGAATACTTTCTTACTATTTATGGTTCACAATGTTTAAATAAACAATTTATTTTGCCACATCAGACTGAGTCTCTATTTTGTTTCATCTTTGGGTAACACTTATTGTGTCTTGTCCAGTAACAGACCCAGGCAGATTATTATATTTTATTTCCATCGACAACAAATTGGATATTACCTATTAAAATCTATTTGAAAAGTAAAATATTGTCCATCAATTTTATACTGCTATTTACTGTAAAACATACATATAGGGTCTATCACAACTTGAAGAAAATCAATTGATGTGATTGTCAAAAATCAAGAATGCCAAGACTTGAATAGGAGAGTCCTAGCTATTTCCCCAAGAAGAATAACTAGATTACCAATCAAGTGTATAGAACTAGTTGATGATTAAAAATACAAATATGTATGTTACTTACATTTTACCTGATTATCAAGCTCTGTGAGAAAAAGTTTCCATAATATGAATAGCCATTTTCAACTGCCTTGATCTTTCTGATGTAGTTAACAGAGAAAAAAAACATACTATGTATTAGTTGACTTAAATCGACTCGACAGTTACAAGATGAAAGTTTTAATTTAATTACATTGTATTGTAATGTGTTGGTTTGCTTTGTCACAGATGAGACAAAATGAAAAAAATGAAATGGAATGGGATTCTACGTCCTACTGTTCAGCTCCGACTGGGCTAATGAGGTTGGGCATACGCCATACAGTGTGCTATGAGAGAAATTTTGCCGGGTACCGTGACCCTAAGGCCTACTCTTGTATCAAATTCTAACTGCCAGGGGCTATTTTACATGCACGCCAATGTGTACACGGGACCACGTTTTTTTGTTCAATCTGAACGACTAGACAGCTGTCCTGGTAAGGCCCTCCGTTCTGCATTGTCTTACTGCAAACCCGCGACCTTAAAATATGCGAACCAGTGTCTAACCCACTTGGTCACCGTAGGTCCCCACAGATGAGATAGTCATATCTACATGTATCTGGACATAAGTAAGATTCTGTCTGTGCACATACATGTACTTCACAGTTTTACTATACTAAACTGAATTTTAAATTTCAAAATATTAAAATGAAATCAAGGTTTATGTCACATCAGCTCCAACCGGGCTATATCGTGCCAAACACATTATGGTGAGATTCTAAAATACCACAACAACAATCTTTTCTATTAGAATTGAACACTCACCCTCAAAAAACAACTATGAGAAATCATAGGTGCTCAAATCACCATTTCTTCAGCTCTTTTTTTCCCATATTTGGGTTTTTTGATTTATTTTATTATATGATCTTTGATTTGCTATGGCATCTAATATGGAAACTGAAAAATATAAATATGTGACATGTAATTAACTGTTTAAGATACCTTACCATATACAAACTGTGTGATATCTAAAACCATTTGAATCCCGAAGATCTTACCGAAGCCGTGAAAATCTGTTTTAATAACCCTTGTTTGTCATGTGACTGGACTGTCACAGTAATTAGAAGAGAGCCATGTGGCTTAGTGTGTAAGGCACTGGCTTGCTACCCGGGAGGTTGCAGGTTTGCTCTCAGTGTTGACCGAGAAAGCTCATTTGGATTTTTCAGCATGGATTCCCTGTCTAGTCGTCATGGTGGCTAAGTGGGTAAGACGCTGGCTCCCTAGCCTGGAGGTCGGGTGTTCGATCCCTGCATTGGCCGAGAAAGTTCACCCAGATTTTCCGGCGTGGTTCCCCCTTGTCAGTGATGCAGGATGGAGGGCCTGACAAGGACAGTTGTCTAGTCATTCGGATGATACGAAAAAACGAGGTCCCGTGTACACGTTGGCGTCCACGTAAAAGATCCCTTGACAGTTGGAATTCGATACACCGCAGTGCCGCTGTCCGGGCAAAATTTCCCTCATAGCACACTGTGTGGTGTATGCCTGTCTTCATTAGCCCAGTTCGGAGCAAAATAGTAGGACGTTAAACCCCATTTCATTTCTAGTCGTTTCAATGGAACACAAAACCTGAGGTCCAATTGGCGTGCATTTAAGCCGATAGTATGGTAGTTGGAATTTGTTGGCTGTAGCACCCGTGTCACAGTTCGACTGCTAGTTTGTGATACCCACTCGATATAAATGAGTGGTGATTGGCTAATGAATTCTAAAATCAGACGAATGCTTCGGCGAAGCGGACAGCCGGACACACCACTCAAATACAATTCGACCAAATATATTAAACATGTTTGATTCGGGCGTATGTCAGTGGATAAACTAAGTGAAGTTTAGCGCCAATTGATTCAGCCGAATCCTTTGGCTAGTTTATCCAGCACTGACGATTTAAGTTTGTACTTTCTTTATATGCAAATATCACATTTGAAAGAGGCTGTAGGCCTACTTTCTTTATATGCAAATATCTTATTTGAAATAGGCCATTATTATGTGATTCCCCACTTGAATGTGACTAGGAATAAGGTCGCCTGTCCAGCCTTGTGGGTTTTCTCCGGGTCCTCCGGTTTCCTCCCTTTGCTAAATACCCCTAGGGTGTATTCGAAACAGTGTTCCGGTGCAGAGAACGGACGGAGAATGGGTTCTTGTCGGACTTGAGCAGTCTGGAATGCGTTCACGAACACGTTCCCGTTCTCAAATCCCACACTACCTCATAGCTGGTGTGAGGGAGAACAAACATGGTCGACGCATCGATAACTGCTGAGAAAACAGCATCATGGGTGCATTTATTAATTTAAAAGTTTAATACCGTTCGAAAATTGGATGTAGTATGTGGCCAGTATAACATCAAATAAGTTAGGTTGCCAGGCAACGAAACATATGCCCACAGCAGTTTAATCGTTTGCTCAGTCAACAGGGATTGTCGCATATTCATTCTTTTGTAGGTAATGTGGGCATTTACAAGAAAAGATTATAATTTTTGTCGTTTGTGGGTTTACAAAGGTTCTACAAACTGAAACAAGGGCCGTAATTGTTGAAATTTGACAGATTTTTTTGTTTTGTGTTTTACTAATTTAAATAATGCATACAAATCGGATGATAATTTTGTTGTTCGCGCGTTCTACAAACTGAAACAAGGGCCGTAATTGTTGAAATTTGACAGATTTTTTTGTTTTGTGTTTTACTAATTTAAATAATGCATACAAATCGGATGATAATTTTGTTGTTCGCGCGTTCACAAGGTTCGAAAAAGTGAAACAAGGGCCACAACTCTAGACATAATTCACGGAAATCGCAGAAATTTAATAGACGTCTTCGTTTTACTAATTTAAAAGATGCAAATGAATTTCACAAAGTGAAACAAGGGCCATAACTCCAGAAGAAACTAACGGAAATTATTGAAATTAAATAGGATTCATCTCATTAAAATAAACAACATATCAATTTCAAAATAATCAGGTCTGTAGACGACGGACAAACCTACGGACGAGGGCGATGACAATATGCGACCACATTTCCATGTGGGCGTATCAAAAGGTGATGTAATCGTCATCCAAAGAATTGAACAGGAGTAAAACGGAGTCATAATTTATCAAAAGTATGCTTAATAGCGAAGTCAATACCAAACAAGTTATCGTAACAGATTGTATAAATTTAATTCATCTTGTTACCATGGATACCGTTCTCTCATGTTCGAGACTCATGAAAGTGTTTTCATGTTCTACACTCCTACGGTACGCGCAAGCAAATCATTCAAATAAAATTGAACAATATTAGCCTCAAAATTACCTAGCGCCAGTAAGTATAAAGGATCTATCCGACAAACACTAACAACAACTCTAGGTTTATGCAGAATTAATATAACACAACATACACAGATGGCAATAGAATGAGACAGTGTTCAGGAAAAGAGCGGAAACGGAAGAAGACTACCCGTCCTACTTGATTCTAGGACCTAAAGCATGGGCCTACTTGATTCGACCAATTTAATACAAGGAAATGAATGGCATAGTTTGTGTCAAGTGAATTTAGTGAATTTTAAACCCCATTTACTCGCCCTCTCTCTACAGAGATAAATACTTTTCCTGTTACATACAATAACAATTATTGGCCATTATTTAAAAAATATATTAAAAGGAAATGAAATTCTGTTACCTGTTTTTCTTTGTGTAGTACATGCTAACATCAATGACTGGAAAAAAAATAACGAAACTGTAGAGAAACTTCTGAATCATTGAAAGTCTAATTATTAGGCCTACACATTGATGACATTGATATAAAAAAAAAGGCTGATTTGTTTGTTGTTGTTTTTTTCTTTTACAGAAATATTAAGATTACATTTCAAATAAACAACTACCACAAAAGTTAGTATCTAGCTATAGTCCATGTCTGGATATACATTTCTCCTTTTTTTTTGGCCCGAACGTCTATAAAAATCAAAGATGGCGGCCAATAATTGCAACCGGGCATTACTATAAAATCAAGACAGATTCTTACCTGCTGGTCCTAGTCGGGGGTTTCTTGCAATTATAAGTATTTGAACAACGGTGTAGCGCCGATTAGCTAATAATAATTAAGCACGATTTCAGAAAAATTAAGACAGATTCATTAGATTGCTGAATTAGCGGAACACTTTTAGAACACATCAAAAAAAATTTCTTTGTGGCGCCATTATATAAATAGAATTCCGGTGCAGTCAGTGGCAGTGGTTCTAAATCTGACTGTTTTAAACGAAACGAATTATTATATACATAGAAGCAATATATACATGCTAAATTAAATACACGGTTTTATTTTTTGTAAAAATTTACAAACCTGCGGTCTGGTATTCTATGTGACCATTATAATTTTTTTTAAAAAAATATCACGGCTAAAGCACTCTGTTGATGCTAACGTCACTACATCTAACTGAATGTCGCTGATATAATATCAAAGAAAGAATTTGTCGCAATGACTAAAGTATAGATACTTCTTCTTAGTTAGTTGTATTTTACGTCCGCTTCCACCGAAGTGATATCGCAGACAAAAAGTATAGATAACTTGGAGAACCATTATATCAATAAGTCGATTATGAGATACACGTGGATGATCAATTAAATTTGATTGGTTACTTTTCAGTTAACCAATACTGTCCAATTTCGATTACATCAACCAATTACATTATTAAGAGTTTTACTCATTTTTTTTGTTCATTGCACATTGAATCAATTTTCGAAAACACCAGGGTGCTGAAAATCACATGTACACTATATATTCATTTGGTCTATCAGTTTATTGGGTCAATAAAAAAAGACAGACATTTTAACTATACAGACAACTTAACACCAATTAACATTCAAGTCTGTCTGGCAATTGTCTGATTAATTGGTACTCACTCCCTTCCAGTGAAGAACAACAGTATGTGATTTTCGAGATGTGAATTAAGCCCTTTATTACTTTTCTTAAAACTTGACGACTCCCGAATTCAGACTTTGTATGGAGTTTTTTTCTTAAAAAGAAAACAAATCGTGGAAGGTACACATTACTTGTGTTAATGATATGAAAAAACACACAAGATTTTATAAATCGACACAAGTTTGTGTTAATGCAATGCAAAACAACACATAACTTGTGTAGATTAGTTTTAACACAAGTACTTGTGTTGAGATCCAACACAAGTGTTTTTTCAGTGTATTTGGAACATTGAGTGGTTTAAACCATCATGATGAGATGGCAACGTTATATGTTTTATATTCATGTTCAAACGAACACGTCATGTGATCAGTTATTTGTGTATAAAACAAATGATAACCTCCATTGTTCAAAAGTCTAATTGTGGGAAGTATCCTTGCGTTAAAAAGAAATAATTATTGGGGGGTTCTCGCTGTAAATAGTATGCATCAATTGTGTTTGGAAATAAAATCAGTAACTTTTATGTGGTCGTTAATTTTAGATCTAAAGGTTTTAGCTATCAACTTCTTGTCGACATGTTGCTTTCATTTTTTTCCCGAAAATAATATTTTATATTGGTGCTTTAGTGTTTAAATCCTTGCTCGTGATTGGTTATTCAAGATAAACGTGGCTTATGGGTCGATTATGTTCATGTATGAGGAAAAGTTTAACAACATCAATGCGGAAACCGATATAAATATGTCTGCACATTTAGAAACAAAATTCATTATCGGCTTAAATCGATATTTGCATCCTCAACGGGGACACGGTGGCTAAGTGGGTAAGACGCTGGCTCGCTTGCCTGGAGGTCGTCGGGTGTTCGATCCCTGCATTGGTCGAGAAAATTCAGCCAGATTTTCCGGCTTGGTTTCCCCTTGTCCGTGATGCAGGACGGAGGGCCTGGCAAGGACAGCTGTCTTGTCGTTCGGAGGTCCCGTGTACACATTGGCGTGCACGTGAAAGATCCCTTGTGACAGTTGGAATTCGATATAAGATCAGGAAGTAGTGCCCCTGCCCAGGCAAAATTTCCCTCATAGCACACTGTATGGCGTATGCCCGTCTTCATTAGCACAGTTCGGAGCAGAGTAGGACGTTATTTCATTTCACCTAAATCCGGAATAAGACTTTATTCTGAGTTCAATTCAGATTAACCCCCCAGTGTGAACGCGCCTTTATACTCCACAACGTGGCAAAATTGTGGCAAAAATTATAACACATTTTTGCCACGTTTGAACAAAATTGCCGAACGAGGCATTCTGAGGTTTACAGTGTTAATTTAAACTTTTAAGAACTTAACTTTTTAAGATATTAAATTTTCTCCCGATGGGTCCCGATGTTTTTGCCCAAAGAAACGAAGTAGTCCCGTCAGAAATAGAACTTATTAAGCATCGGGAGTGGTCTGGTGAATGTGCACTGATGCTTAGGCTATGGTCACAAACTTCCGGGAATGCCCCGCCCCGAGCAATTGCCATGAATCATCGAGGATGGCTCCCAATAACCGGGAAAGCTCCGGGGTACCTTTGCCGATAATCAAAACCATCGGGTGAATATTCATGTCGGGAGATCTCAATCGGCGGCACATACGCCAAGGTCCTACTGGGCATTTTTTGCATCGGCGATATACTACCGACTGAAATTGATGATCCCCCGAGGCGCCCGGTGTGAAGGGAAAGTCTCGGGGTCATCATGAGCAATGTTGAACCATTAGGAGGACTCAGGAGAACTCCAAAAATTTCAAAGCTGGCATTGAAATTTCTTCCGATGTGTTCCCGACGTTTTGTCTAGAAAACAGGCCGGGAGGGCATGCCGGCAGCTTTCCATATCGACGGGGAAGCTCCGGAGATGCTTCCCTGGAGCAGTGAAGCTTCAGCGAAATATTTTGCTTCAAATATACTCAAAGGTCGCCTGATAAGTCAGCAAGACATCGCCGATGCTTCGGAGTAGTCGCGGGCCATATGAAACCATCGGGAAGCCTGGGGTAACTGCGATAAATTTCAAAGCTAGTATTGAAAATTTGCCCGATGTTTACCCGACGGGGAAGCTCCGAGATTCTTCCTTGAAGAATACTTTTTCCCCGAGGCATCACCGATTCAAATATCCTCAAAGGTCCTCTGATACATCAGCAAGACATCGCCGATGCTTCGGTCATGCCCCGGAGCATATTTCGCGGAAGCTCCAGGGAAGCATCCCCGGAATGTCCTTGTGAATCTGGAAAGCTCTGGGGATGCCTCCTGATCTATTTTCCTGACAATGAAAGCATTGAAACTTTTCGCAGTTCTTCCGTGACCTCTGTAGCACCATGGACCTTCTGTCAGACGTGGAGAGCGGGAGATCCTAATCTATCGCCACATCCTACGTACGACCCATGCATCTTTTCTTACTACATATCTTAGTAGCCTTGTTATCGTCTAGAATTTGCCTCTAGCTGTCTTTACTTCTGCTTCACGTTGTGTATTTACTTCTTACTGTTTTCTTAAGACGTTTGTCTTCTCAGTAGTTATAACAATGCAACTGTTCGTTTTTACATTTTATATATCAAGCTGGATACATATAAGCATTAGTATAGATTACAATACTAAAGTCAATCTCAAACCCTAGCCAGCCAGACTCGATATGGGCGAGTCTGCTGAATAGAAACTTCTACATCTTTTCACTTCTAGAACCAAGCTGCTGTCTAACGAATTCTCACAAATATGATAGTTTTGTAGCTTTTGGCTTTGGATCTTCAATTATCTAATTGGTCAAATATGATGTAAATAATTACAGAGATTGGTCAAATAAGCCAAATTTCCGTCACATGTTTTTCGACACAATCTATCCTTGAACTTAAAACCCCTTTCCTGTTATTCTCACGCTATATCACAAACAATTAATTTTGCGTTTTAAATAAACTCATACCATAGCTACTATACTGACAATAGAGAATAATTTGTAAAGATAAAATGTGTTCTTTAACCGATCTTATTTCTCTATTCCTTGTCTATAAATTTAAAAACAATGTCGCAACGATGATAGTGCTACACCTCCCGATGGGTCCACGTGGCTCGCGATGCCCCAGGAGCTCCCCTAGGACACCTGAAAACCTGTTCCCGATGCCTTATATCTTTAGTACATCGGCAAGGCAAAAATTGCCCATTGGTACCTACGCATTATATAACACTACTTGAAATTGCGCGACTTATTAATATTTCAACTGTTGATTACTCATTATTTTATCTTTATCATTTCGGCAATAATCTTATATGTTACGCCAGGTAAAAATAAGTAATATAAGTTACGCCAGAAGTAATATAATGACTAGATGGCTAGATTTTTAATATCGTGCGGGTTTAAAACGGTTAAGTTTAGATATGGTATAAATAATAACTTATTTCTCCCACGTGACCATATATGATGTGTATGGTAGACATCGGTTAACTGAGAACTTGATACACTCCGTGTCCAATAAACACTCACTGCGGACTTGATACACATAATCATATTTTTCCCTTTTAAGATCACACACACGAAAGATACACCCCAACTGTAGAATACCGCTTAACGCGGATCACCTCAGATCGACCTTAAAATCAAATGGGATATTAAATCCGGGCGTCTGAACATCGTTACAGTCCTAGATTTAGTTCAAAAAGTCCTGGGTTGAACCGAGGACGTCCTCGGTTGACACAGGTCCGTGATTAGAAGGTGTGTATTCAGATGTGTGTCCTCGATATACACCATATACAAACGCACACACACACACAGACGGGGGCGACGGCAATATACGTCCACATTATGAATAAAAACCACAATATTTTTATTTTTGATCTGAAAGAGGGCTTGAACTTTTTTTTACTTAAATTTTCCAAATTTAAATTTAAAATCGAGAAATGAAGTAAATTTACTGAAATGTTCCATATTCTCTTTTCATTATATATTTTCTTTTTAAATATACTATTCAAAAAAAGTAGGGGATATTTGATTTTTAAGTGTTATTAAAGTCACCTAATGAAACTGACGAAGAAACAAATGACAAAATGAAATGAAGTTCACATTCATCGATTTATTCCAAATGATCGTTAGACTAAGTAAGGCACAGACTGACCATTATAAGGGTAAAATGATACCCGGGGTCAAACAGCAAAGTTACCACAGCATCACAACCAAGTCAGTAACGGGTAAATCCTCCTCTGTTTGCCAAACAAGCATTGATCCGACGTGGCATACTCCTAATGAGACGTCTAAGGTCAATTTGGTCCAGATTGTCCTATTCCTGTTGCAACGCAGCAGCAAGTTCTTGGACATTGACAGGACGTTGTTGACCTTGACGTAACCTCTGTCCAAGCATGTCCCAGACATGCTCGATGGGGGGAGAGGTCGGGACTCAGTGCTGGCCAAGGTAATGTGGTGATGTTCTGTTGTTGGAGGTAACCTGTAACGATCCTGGCCCTGTGACATCTTGCGTTGTCATCCTGGAAGATGAAACGGCGGCCATGACGTCGTGCGAACGGCACAACATGGACTGCCAAGATGTTGTCCCGGTAGTACTGGCCTGTAACACGCCCTGCAACAACATGTAAAGCCGTTCTTCCAGCAACAAGGTGGTGCCTCCCCACACCATAACAGAACCACCCCCAAATCGATCATGTCTGATGACGTTAACGTCTTGGAAGCGCTCGTTTCGACGACGCCACACCCTCCTACGTCTGTCCAAAACATCAACAGTGAACCTTGACTCATCTGAAAACATCACATTGCTCCAGCGTCGATTATCCCAGTGTTGACGATCCCTACACCAACGACGTCTTGCCTGAATGTGATGATCTCTCAAACAAGGGATCACGCGAGGACGTCGGGCGCGAAGGTGACCCCTATGCAGTCGATTCCGAATCGTCTGACCACTCACTCTCACACCAGTGTCTGTTTGAAGACGAGCGCTGATCTGATTTGCTGTGATGACACGATTTCTCAAGGCCAAGGTACGGATAAATCGATCCTGGGCTTGAGTTGTCGCCCTGAGCGTGGTCTGTCCTGTACAGATTGTGTATCACGGTATCTGGACCATAGCCTGCTTATGACAGACTGAGAAACATTCATCGTCCGTGCCACAACCGCCTGTGTTGTGCCGATCTGTAGCATGCCAAGGGCACGTAACCTTTCATTTTGGGTAAGCCGACGCATATCAAAATTTGTTTTCTGGTCACTAAAACAATTAAACTGATGTTTCCACCCTGGAATTCAATGCCACAATGACTGTAACATTCAAAGTCAGAGTCGTGCAAATCTTGGGTTGGACCCCCATGATGATCCCAAGCATCACCTGCATTCCATGCGGTAGCTATTGGTGCGTTTGGGCGTCACATGTAACTGGAAATGTTTCTTCTGTTAGGTTCTATAGTGACTTTTTTCGTAGTCATTTGCATATTTTAGTATTATGCCTCCAAAATCAAATATCCCCTACTTTTTTTGAATAGTATATATTATTGCGAAAGCTGTCAGCTCTTTATTTTAATCTTACATAATGCATGTTTAATTTGTAATTGTTAAAAAATGAAAAACGGAGTACTTTTTTCAATGTATCGGTATGTTATTGTTGTGTAAATATTTGCCATTAATATTGTTCTAACAAGAAAGGTGTTGTCTAGAAATTCGGATGAAAAAAAAACCCCTGTACATAGCATGTATATTATAAAAGAACCTGTATATAAAAGAACCATATGTACGTAAAAGAACCATATGACGTAAAAGAACCATATGTACGTAAAAAAACCATGTACATAACATATATGTAAATGAACGCTTGGCAGTTCAAAATCAAAGAAGCATAGATAGATAGACGCTGTTCTGTCAAAATTCTCCTTCCTTGTATTTCACAAAAAGTCATAGAATAAAGATTACCAAATGTTACCCTGAACTGAAGTATAACATGTATTGACAAGACGTTAAATCCGATTCCATTCTATATATCTTTGGAGATTACAATATTATACCATTTAATATCGTCATTGGATAGCATACTAGTCTGTGTGCAATTTTATTCATATTTAATTACATTTTCATATTTAATTACAACTTCGGCAGACTCCGGAACCTGCATCTAGATTTGAATCCGATTATTTTGGATAATTGAGACTTTTTTTTATTATCGTATCAATTACAATCGACGCTACGGTGTTTTTGACATAAGTTTTTCTCGAATCAGAGTGAATCAATTTGACTGCAATTTTCAGCATATTCTCTTTACATTATCGATATTTTAACT
Source organism: Patella vulgata (assembly GCF_932274485.2). NCBI lineage: Eukaryota > Metazoa > Mollusca > Gastropoda > Patellidae > Patella > Patella vulgata. The sequence goes on from NC_065883.2 coordinate 14,183,067, forward strand.
ATATTAACAATAAAATTCAGTTCATTTGTAGTAGAGAACATCTGTTTATGACCAAATAACAGTTTTATTCCCTAGAAAATCAGCCTCAAATCGTATCCTAAACAGGATTTACAGCTATACACACTAGACATACTGTTTGTGGAGAACGGGAGCCGCGGTGGGCCAGTCAGTAAGTGGGGACCTAACAAGTAAAATTTCTAGTCGTTATAGAGGCTACAGTTTATAACATGTCTTTGTAAAATTTGGTGTGAAGAATAGAGGAGATGATAGGTGTGTGTGTGTGTGGGGGGGGGGGGGCATATCGATATTCAGCCTTATTTATTTACCCATACGTAAGAATGTCTGGTGATCCAGATATTATTCGTATTCGCCCCCAGCGATTCCACATAAGGGTGGCCTTTCTGAAGGTGGCCAATCAAGAATAAAAGTTCCTCGCTTCTTAGACGGCAGTCTTGAAAGCCAGCAGATCACCATGTGTTATTCCTAGAGAGAAACACACTCTGTAGTTTGATGTTATATCGGTATATAAGGGATCCGAGGTGGCTATGTGAGTAAGACACTGGACCGCTAGTAGTCCATGTGACAGACCTGGGATTTTGGAACATCATTACCAATTTGATGAATAAATTCAACCATGATTTACAGTTAGCCTGGTGGCTGAAGTGTTGAAATTTGGTTGATGGACTTCCGGGTTACTTTGCTAAATTGCATTTTGGCGGCCATCTTTAAAGATGGCCGCCGTTATTTCATTGAAATTGAGCGCATCGGGGAAACCTTCATAACTCCTGAAAAGATCGACCTATGGATGTGGAATGTGGCTCACAATGTTCACAAGAAAATGCTTCTTCTGGTGCTATATGATACTTGTTGTTGAATGAATCATATATTTTCCAAATCAACAGATTATTCTGGAAAAAGCAACCTTTTGGCATTTTTATTTTCCCAGGTTTTCATGATTTATTTTATAAGTTTACTACCAAATCCTGTTCAGAGTAATTTTAGCCAAATTATGTGTGTGATCTTCTTAAGTTATTCAATTAGCATAAATAAATACGCCCAGTGGTCCTCCCTATACAGCTGCGGTGGCCGCAAACTCAACAAAAGTCGTAAGTAGACTGTCAAATTTAAAATGTTGAACGTCGGCGAGGCAGGGCACAAACTTAGTGAACTTTTAGCTAGTGTGTCACAATCGAAACGATATTTGGGGACGGGTTGTTTCTGTGTCACAATTTGTCCCTAAAGACAATTTTGAGATTATGTCACTTCTGTGACGTCATTTTCGGTTGGGGTTCTGTCCGATGTCCAAAATGACCGCAAGGGAGCTAAAGATGATCCGAACAATTATAGGCCAATCTCAATTCTCCCTACAATTTCAAAGATATTCGAAAAGCACTTGAGCACTCAAATTCAAACTTATTTGGAAACCTTCAATGTTCTTTATGCTTACCAATCTGGATTTAGATCAAATCATTCATGTGCTACTGCACCGATCCGAATGACAGATAATTGGCTTGATGCTATCGATAATGGTGCGATGAGTGGTATAGTGTATCTTGATTTTAGCAACGCATTTGATCTCATTGATCATAAGCTTATTATTGAAAAACTACATCTTTATCGATTTGATAATAATTCACAAATTTTGATTGAATCATATCTTGACTCACGGAAGCAAAAAGTATGTTTAGGATCAATTACCTCCTCAATTACTACAGTCAAATGCGGGGTTCCACAAGGGTCGATCCTGGGTCCTCTCCTATTCCTTATTTTTATAAATGATCTCCCACTCAATATTGAATCAAGTCAGATAGATTTGTTTGCTGATGACAGTACCCTGCATTGTTCACACACAGATATTTAATCCATCGCCAATAATCTCCAAAATTATCTCTATTTGGTTGCTAAATGGTGTGAAAACAATGGGATGGTAATCAATCCTTCGAAAACAAAATCAATTCCGATTTCATCAAAACACAAAAGAAATCAGAAAAACCTAACTTTATCACTCCATGGTGAGAAAATTGAGACGGTTACTACCGCAAAATTACTTGGAATTCAAATTGACAAAGACCTTTATAAATGATCTCCCACTCAATATTGAATCAAGTCAGATAGATTTGTTTGCTGATGACAGTACCCTGCATTGTTCACACAAAGATATTTAATCCATCGCCAATAATCTCCAAAATTATCTTTATTTGGTTGCTAAATGGTGTGAAAACAATGGGATGGTAATCAATCCTTCGAAAACAAAATCAATGCCGATTTCATCAAAACACAAAAGAAATCAGAAAAACCTAACTTTATCACTCCATGGTGAGAAAATTGAGACGGTTACTACCGCAAAATTACTTGGAATTCAAATTGACAAAGACCTTAATTGGGAAGCACAGATAGCAGATATGTCTAAAAAAACTTGCATCAAAAATATTTCTCCTAAATAAGATAAAAGATCATTTACCTTACGAGACCGGAATTTTGTTTTATAACAGTTACATATTACCAATATTTGATTATTGCTCTATTATTTGGGGAAATGCTACCAAAAGTAGATTAGACATTCTTTTAAAATTACAAAAGAGGGCAGCAAGAACTATTCTTGATGCACTGATTGAAACTCCGTCCACCTCTTTATTTACTAAACTCGGTTGGCTTACCCTTACACAGAGGATTCTTTACAATAAAATTGTCTTAGCATTCAAAATTATTACATTTAATACTCCACTTTATCTAAATTTCTATTTTATTGAAAAATCTGTTGTTTCCAAAACGGATATCTTGCTCCGTTCACAGACCAGTAAATCTCTTTTTCTTCAAAATTGCAAAACAGAATCCATGAAACGTACTTTTCATTATTCTGCATGTCTTTTATGGAACAATCTGCCTTTTGATATAAAGATGTGTAAAAATGTTGAAAATTTTAAGATTAAACTGAAAAGTCATTTATTTTGCACACTGAAGGAACCATAATATTCAACTGACGACATACTTATTATTTTTAACTTGCAACTGCATTCTATTTTATGTTGTGTGTAATTATAGTGTTCTTCCTATTTTCTACTTGTATAATGTATATGTTTTGAAGTTTGGGAGTGACTTATCAAACTCCCCACTTTAAATTGCTATTGCATTTCTAATGATTTTAAATTTATCCTGATATTACATGTATATATGTCTTTGTAGCTTAGGAGGGACCTATGGAAGATTAGTTTTTTTGCAAACTAAATACGTTGCCTCATTAAATAAAGTTTTTATTATTATTATTATTATTATTATAGTATCATGCAAGGTAGGGCTTGTGATATATCATGTATAGGGTTTTCGTAGCCACTGAATTTAAAATTAAATTATTTATTGGAATTTTCGATGAAACGGAAAGGTTTGTTCCGCACAGGTATTAGCTTAGAAGGGACAAATACAATTTGTAGAACCAGATATTTGATGTTAGTGAACCCATTTTTTCTAGGACACCTGTTTCACACAAAATCTTATTTTCTATCCAGACGAACCTTCAGTATAATAATCTATATGCATACAAAGTTTATGAAAATACACATTCAAGCAGCATTTAATATGGTCTACCACCTGTAGGACACTCCCTTCAACTTAAAAATAAACTGTTTATTGGAATTTTCGATTAAACGTAAACTTTCTGTAAAATGTAAAATACTCGACTAATATACCAGTTGTAACATGTTTAACATCATATCTTTCCACGCGAATTAACAATAAATTGTTCATTCGATAAAACGGAAACATTTTTTATACTTGTAAAATAAATACCTATTGTGCATATGATACGTTGAAGTCTACCATGTAATACGGAAATTTGCAACACGTTTATAAGCACCATATCTTTCTACATGAACTAACAATAAATTGTCTATTGGATAAAAAGGAGACATTTTTTTTATATATATATCTGTAAAATAATATATGAATTATCGTTTTAACATCATATCTTTTGCCTCCCTTTTCAGGGATGGACACTCAAAAGGAGTATGATAGTTTCGGGGGTCCCTAAACTAGTCAATGTTCTCGCGTAGTTATGAATTTATGTCGTTTTTGATGAATTATTAAGATATATGCATAAGCTAAAAACACCAGGATATACTCTAGAAAGTACCATTTAAATTACAGTCAGTTTTTTCAAAAGATATTTCGAGCCTGGTTGTAGAGAACCCCGTCGTTCACGGAGCAAAGATAAGCCTGTCCTATCCTAGGTATCATATGTGTAATTTTTTTGTCAAACTTCACAATTGTCAGTATAAATATAACATTTACTTGACAATTATCACAATTTTCATCTGGCCTTAAACATTTTAATTGGATTTGTGTTCCTGGTGTTATAAGCTTTCCAAATATGTATAGTTTGTTTAATAGGGAGGACCTTGTAGCGGAACTGTGTTTCTAAGCAAGCTAAAAATTTTGGTTGCAGGCCTACTAGACTATACGACAAAAGTTGCCGGGCATAGAGGCGTTAATGTAAAAACGGACCACATTACCATTTCTGAACGAATAAGAGATCTTAAATTCTTAACAACTGGATATATCATAAATAATTCTCAATACGGCTTAAAATGGTGCAAAGGCATAGTAGATGAAATTAAAATGACTCACTATTTTGGTGAAATGTCTTGTGATCTGTGAGATACAAAATAACCAATTCCATATTATGCCCCATTGTATTGTTTATGGGGGGTGTGTGTGTGGGGGGGTGTGTGTGTGTGTGTGTGTCATTTTTAGCAGTATCAGCATTATTTTTGAGTTTTTATTCATGTTCAGTGACTCTGAAAACCTTATAAAAGAGACATTATAAGCTATATAAAACAGTCATTCATGTTATGGAAATTCTGACCGCCATTTTGAATTTTCTCCATCTTGGATTTTTAAAACTCTTTGTTTAGATTAAACAAACATTGTGCAAGAGCTAAATCTGCCTATTGCAGGTCTTTCTGTAGGCCTGAAATGTTTTCTAAATTATTATTTAGACATTAATTAACTGACCCAGGCCATAATCAACTCTCGATGGCATCGGATTTCTCCGATATTAAATAAATTAGAACGTATCAGTCATATTTTGATTTAATCTAAAAATGGAGGAGCGAGACTTAGCTTCGAGCAACCAGTACAGTGGTTGGAATTATTGCACGTGTCTTGTCAAACCTTCAAAGGCTAATATCTTCGCTCGCAATAGAGTAATTTGAATGAAATTGTCAAATTATTCATTTTACATTATCTATTTTCGAACTATTGTAGCAAGAATGGCTAGCTCTTTATCTAAATCTTACGTAATGAATCTTTAATTGTAAGCTCATTGGATAGTACATGTCATATCAAACAATGAAATGACTATTATCTGACATATTGACCATTTTAGGAAATTTTGTCGCCATTTTGAATTTCCGCCATCTTGGATCTGGGACACTCATATTTGAGATTATTTTTTATGATCAATGTTTCTGATATCTATTCAATCACTTAAGTTGACCAAACAGATAATTTGGCTTATATGGGTCTGGACACGATTTGTTAGTAAACATACGAACAGACATGAAAAAAAAAATCGAAAATGTTGCTTTTTTCAGATTAATCTTTTATTTTAAAACTGATAGTATTGATTAAACAACATATATCATATACCAGCAGATGCAGAATTATATTATGAACATTTTGAGATATATTACATATCCATATAGGTGAAACTGTTGAGGAGTTATGGAGGCTTCCCCGACTCGCACTATTTCAAATAAGAAAAAAAAACGGCGTCCATTTTTTTAAAAGATGGCCGCCAAACTGACATTTGGCAAAGTGACCCGGAAGTCCATCAACCAATTTTGGACACTTTAGACCTAAGGCTAACTGAAAATCATAGTTAAATCAAATCATCAAATTGGTAATGAATATCTGCCTGTCACGTGGACTATAGCACGGAGGCATCAAGCTCGCTATCGGTATTGGCCCACAATGACCCTTGGTATTTTCCTGTGGGGTGTCCCCTTGTCAGTGGAGCAGAACGGAGGGTCTGACAAGAACAATTTCTGGTCGTTCGGGTGTGACGAAAAACGTAAACATGAAAGGACCATTTGCATTTGGAATTCGGTGTAGGAGTAGGACGTAGGCAAAAAAATCCACAGCAGTGACACAAGATTGTGTCACACTTCTTTATCGACTATCGTGACGAAAGGTGGGTCACAACCATATTATTTGTTTTTATTTCTTTTATCCCCCACCCTCTGCTGTTTATATATGTCCATTTTTATTTATTATTGTGTCATACTATACTTGAATGAATTATGCTAACAACTGCAATACCTATATTTATATTTTATAAAAGGCAAGAAAACCCCACGTTTATAATTGGTGGAGTTACTGGACCATGTGAACCTCTTAATAAAACGGGTACCTAAGTAATGGAACATTTCATCATTCCTGACGTGACGATTATCAAAATCAGGGCCCGATTCCTAGAAAATTCTTAAACACGTTCGTGTGCTTAGATTTTAAGTAGACTTTGCATTTAAGTAAACTTATCGTATTTTGTGTTCCCAGAAAATGCTTAACAACGTTCTTGTCCTTAGATTTTAAGTAGACTTCAGTGTAAGCACAATCACGTTATTATGTGTTCCAAGAAAAAACTTAAGCACAACTTCGTTCTTAAACATTGTCAATCTAAGCACAAGTCCCAAGCAAGGTATACGGCTTGCTTACCAACAACCTCAAGCCTGTTTCTGCTTCAAACAAGATCACTAACCGTAGAGTTATTCGACCAAAGAGAGAGAGAGAGAGAGAGAGAGATGGGGTTTAACGTCCACTCGACACAAACTAGTTTATTTCGGGACTAAAACATGGTTCAATTTTATTTGAATAATTCGCTTGCGCGTAGGGGTCTTTAACAGTGGGAGGAAACCGGATTGAAAGAAAGAGAAAATCCTTTTAAAACATATTCTCGATAAGAATGCTATAGAAAATTTCGCTTCTACCCTGAAACCATTTTATTTATTTACAAATAAGTAAACAACGCGGGCTACTTTAAGATCAGGCGCTCTCACATTTATTCTGTCTGTTTGCATGTGCTTGTTTTTTTTACCCCCACATTGAAATGTGGTCGTATATTGTCGTCGCCCCCGTCCGTCGGACCGGCGTCCACAATTGCTTGTGAACGCTCTAGAGGCTAAGGTTAATATCCGATTGACTTTAAATTTAAACTTAGTGTTTAAGCCTATTGTTTTTCAACGATATCCGATAATTACTGCCAGCGTTATGACCCTTGATCGCTTTGAAATATCTTGTGGACGCTCTAGAGGCTAAAGTTAATACCCGATTGACTTTAAATTTATACACAGTGTTTAAGGTCATGCGGCGAACGAGTATATTGATTTTCAATGAATTTTGATAACTTGAACAGCTAAATCCATGATATTAAATATTTTGTATACTGAAAGTTGGCATAGGGTGGAACTAAAAGCCAAACCATTTCTAATGATTTTCGGATAATTACTTAATGAGTTGTTACTCTTAGTCAGAATAGAAAAAAATATGCCACAACTCTTGTTGACCGCACGGAAGACTTAGCTGCTGTGGGCGTATATTTAGTTGCCTGGCAATCTATTTTTTTTATTTTTTTTTTAGCTTGTGGCACATTTTATATGTGTATGGGGGATATGTCACATCCATCTAAATCGACTATTTGCCGGGAAGTTAATGTCATCGATCTATACTATTCAAAAAAAGTAGGGGATATTTGATTTTGGGGGCATAATACTAAAATATGCAAATGACTACGAAAAAGTCACTATAGAACCTAACAGAAGAAACATTTCCAGTTACATGTGACGCCCAAACGCACCAATAGCTACCGCATGGAATGCATGTGATGCTTGGGATCATCATGGGGGTCCAACCCAAGATTTGCACGACTCTGACTTTGAATGTTACAGTCATTGTGGCATTGAATTCCAGGGTGGAAACATCAGTTTAATTGTTTTAGTGACCAGAAAACAAATTTTGATATGCGTCGGCTTACCCAAAATGAAAGGTTACGTGCCCTTGGCATGCTACAGATCGGCACAACACAGGCGGTTGTGGCGCGGACGATGAATGTTTCTCAGTCTGTCATAAGCAGGCTATGGTCCAGATACCGTGATACACAATCTGTACAGGACAGACCACGCTCAGGTCGACCAAGGGCGACAACTCAAGCCCAGGATCGATTTATCCGTACCTTGGCCTTGAGAAATCGTGTCATCACAGCAAATCAGATCAGCGCTCGTCTTCAAACAGACACTGGTGTGAGAGTGAGTGGCCAGACGATTCGGAATCGACTGCATAGGGGTCACCTTCGCGCCCGACGTCCTCGCGTGATCCCTTGTTTGAGAGATCATCACATTCAGGCAAGACGTCGTTGGTGTAGTGATCGTCAACACTGGGATAATCGACGCTGGAGCAATGTGATGTTTTCAGATGAGTCAAGGTTCACTGTTGATTTTTTGGACAGACGTAGGAGGGTGTGGCGTCGTCGAAACGAGCGCTTCCAAGACGTTAACGTCATCAGACATGATCGATTTGGGGGTGGTTCTGTTATGGTGTGGGGAGGCATCACTGTTGCTTACGTAAGAACGGTCTTGAGTATTTTCTAGAGACGGTATTTTATAAAGTTTCTTACTTAAGCAAAAGTGAAGCATGACTTTGTGCTTACTTTTAAGAATTTTCTAGGAACCGGTTCCAGGGCAAATCAGTGGCGTTTTGGAAAGTATGGGAAGCAGTTTTAATGTTATGCTGACATGGTATGTCGTTTAAACCGATCAACAAAGCATCAAAAGGAAATCTCAGAAGCGACTGGTACAGGAGCCACGCGTATAAGCGTATAAATAGAAATACGCGTAAATACCGAACCCTCACTGAACTGTGTTGCAATTACTAATACCTGTGGCAACCAAACTAACAGCTGCGAAGTGTTTACAATATATGAATTCTCCCGTGCAAAAGCTGCCAGTTGCAAACGTCTTTTCAACTGTTTCAACTCGATCAGGAACTCGCGTCAGAGTCACCGACAATGTGCTAAAAGGCGGTTAAGAAATAAATCGAAATATCTCATCAAATGGGACAATCTCTTCCAGCAAAACAGTTTGGTATGCGAAAGTTAGCTTGATGCCGCTGATTTTTATAGCCCGACGAAAAGCTCAATAATGACAGCACTGTTGTAAAAACAGTTGGGGACAACGGAAATTTTGCCCCAAATAAAGAGATCAGCAGTGCCTCTTCTTTATAAATCAAAGTGAGCACGAGAAACCGCGACGAGAACAGACACACGTAAAGACCCGTGGAAAGTAGAAAGAACAGATCGAAGACCACATTTTATTATAGGTAATTTGCTGAGGCTATAGAAGTGTAGACCCAAAAAGAAAACCACGTGAATTCTATATTCAATCCTATACAATTCCAATGTACTGTTGAAATGGGTAGTGCACTACAAGGGATGAACTACCGAGTGATCACGGGTAGTGCACTACAAGGGATGAACTACCGAGTGATCACTAATTCCAGCATGGGAGACTTGTCACTGGTGAAAAAGTTGATGGCGATTCTCTCCTCGAAACTAATATCTATCTGTACAAGGTGTTGAATCAAAAATAACATAAGCAATCGATAGCCATAGCCTACTTTTTAGTGGCGCTTTAAAGGCGTCAGTGTGTGTGGTTGGGGGTGGGGGGTGCTCTTACGAATAGACGCCAGGTCTGACTGATTTTCAAACATGAACAAACCTGAGAGTTATATTGAGGGAATTAGAGCGTCGTGTTAATTCGTGTACTTTTAAGCAGGTTTTTTTTATGGTTGGTTAGTATAGAAGGGAATAAATTGTTCATCTTATTGCTTCCACTGTCCGAACTTATTCGCTTCCTTTGAATTTTTCCCATTATTTTGTTCTGAGTTTGAGGGTTCAGTTACTAAAGTAAAGTGTACATGACCCCATACTATTCAATTGAACGTAATCAGACAGCCCCCCAAAAAACCCAATCGATTAAAGAATAATATGCTATTTTCCCATCCACCTTTCGATTATTAAAGAATGGTTAATTTTGCCGACAACTGCTGTTCATAAATTATGTATTTATACAGTATTGCCACGTTTAGCAATGTAAAATTTATATAATGAAAAGTTGAAGAAATGGTATGTCAATAACACCTGTTCTTTCATTACCATTAAGAATTAGCATAATATAATGTACTAATGGAATCGATTTCTCCCATATTAACCTATTGAATGCTAAACAATGCGTTGTTAAAATTCCTTGAATATGGCTGGTGCATTTGTAAATACCATACACAATACGGTATCATGGTAATTCATAACCGCAACTTTGAGTGTCTATTTTATCAATATCCCGAAAAATCATATTGGCCTATGAATGGGTGTTTGGTCGTGTGCTATATGATTAAATTATATATTAAAAATTTGCTCGCGGTTTGGGATAACCGGGAAACCCGTAAAAAACACGAGGTAGGACAGACCACTCTACTCCTTGTCACATACGAGCTAAGAATCGAAACCACGCCACGAACGCATTAAACCATCTGGCCACCCAATTCTATGATATTTAACCGAAGAGTTATGCTAAATCGTTACGCGAGAGCTTGTTCCTTTTATTCTGATTTTTTATGTTGATCGAGGCATTTGTCAGATAAGCTTCAACTACAAGGATACTTGCGCACTAAACTTATTAAAACCTTTAAAAAGTTTTATGACCGTCATATTGATTTGATTGGTAAATATAAAGCGTCTCTCTCGGCTATTATTCTAGATATATTTAATTGTCACGTATACTATTACTATCTCCCTGATAATGTCTACTACATCGTTAACACAGTTCATCGCGTGCATTTTGCATACCGATAGTTCATTGGCCAATCACGCTATTTTACCGACACTTCGTCTAATAGTTTGGATGCAGCTATGGCAGGTGTGGCGCCAGGCAGGGTAAGCTTACTCTTCCGGAAACATGTTACCACTGTTTGTCGTGTATTTTGTACACTAGGAGCAGTCCATTTGCTGATTACACTATTTTGCTTGAATACACTATTTTGCCTATAACGTTTTTTAGGACTTCGAATTCTGTCTTATGGTTTGGATTGTTCGTACTTGGTTTTATTTTATTATTACAATGTTTATGATAGATGTGGAGTAATTTAGCTATAATTTTTAGTCTGTTAATGCTATGGATAAAATATTATATTTATAATACGTCGGTAGTTTGTTTATGTGTGGCCACTGTGTTCCATTTTTTTCCCCGCCAAATTTTGAAAGCATATCTCTTTCAGCCCCTCCCCCGACCACCACCACCACTGACCAAAAAAGAGTGCAACATCTACTAGTTAGTTATGTATTGTGCATTTTTTAATTACAAGAAAAATACATACATAATACACTAATTACAAACATAGATTTAATACAGAAAGTACACCTTAAGGACCCGATTCTCTATGCTGCCTAGGGTTGCCTGTCCAACCGAGTGGGTTTTCTCCGGTTTCCTCCCACTGCTAAAGACCTCTTATTGAAATAAAATTAAACGATATGTTAGTCTCGAAATGACCTAGTCTGTGTCGAGTGGACGTTAAACCCCATTTCTCTCTCTCATTATTGCGCGTTTTCAGAAATGGATAGAGTACTCAAAGCGTCCATTCAGCCAGAGAATGGTCAGTGTGAGGGGCGTCTTGTTGACTGTCAAAAACATTTCATTTCCACTAGAGGAAGACATGTTGATGTCATGGGGCAAAGCGAAGATGAGTTATTTTGATCATGGTTATACCTACTAAAATCTTCAGTTAAGTAAGTTTAACTCACTCTCGATTAGATGAGATATTGTTAAATACAGAACAACGATGTGCAAGACTCAATTTATTTTTAAAAACTTCGAACCAAGATACTGATCACGTATTAAGTTAAGTGTATTATAGAGGTGAAACAACCAAATTGTCTTCTTAAAACTGATTTATTTTCGGATATTTCGCCAGAATCGGAATCTGTTGAAAAGTCTGCCATGGAGATAAATTAGTCAAGTATTAACATTGAACAGAGTAGACTAGAAACATATAAGATTCCGTCAATAAGATTTGGCAAATCGCTGGAGAAGACTAAATTAGATGCCCTTTTGCTGAAGGAATATTCTAAGAAAACGGAATACAAGACACAGTTGATTGTACGATTATTTCATACATGGCTCAAACAACGTAATCAGTCCCCAACTAGTGCTTATAACATTGAAGATACCAACCTGCTGGAAATAAACAGACACGATTTACATAAATATTTAATATACTTTGACGCAGAAGCGAGGAATGAAAAAGGCGGCGAATCCTGATACGCTGTGCGAAATAGTTGTAGCCACCCACCATTATTTGCGACAGAATGGAGTTCCTAGGAATGAGACAAGTTCTTGGTGGTAAGATAAAAGATTTGTCGAGACAAAGAAAGAGATTACCCGCAAACAAGCAGACATCATATTAAACGAACTGTGGTAACGAGGCATTCTTGGAGCAGACACACCCCAAAAGCTGTTAGACACACTATTGTATGCATTAGGATTACATTGACAAATTCGTGTTAAAATAGATGAAGATGAGGGGATGTACTTACAATACACCGAAGATGTTGCTAAATGAAATAGCAGAGACTTATTGCACAGAAAAATAGCACCTAAAATACCGAGAGCACACGAAGATGAAACTAATCCAAGTAGATGTCCAGTTGGAATATATAACATGTATTTAAATCTAAGGTTTGTACTTTTAATTTTCACTTTTATGTCGCCCATGCCCACTTTAGTAATATACAGTAGTTTTTTTGCAACAGTTTTTTTCTATATTTATATAAATAGAAATTGCGAATTTTGAATTTTAACTTTTCATCCTGCTATTTGTTATATTTCAGGCAAGCTGGTGGCGCATGTCAAGCGCTGTACTTAAGGCCACGAAAATATGCATGTTCAAGGTCATGGTTTTGTGATTCACCTAAAGGTACACACATGCTTCAACAGCGAAATAGCTGCATGGATTCAAAAGAATTTTCACCAATCATTCTCTGAGATACAAGACAAACAATTGTGGAAAAACTAGCCATCGCTCGAATGTCCTACGATCCTACACAATAACTTATTGTGACCACAGGTAACTGTTATCTCAATTTTACAGGGCTAAACTTTAAAGAATTTTAAAAATGAAAAAGGCAATAAAATACAAAATATCAATAAAACCCATCGCAGTATAAATATTCAATCGAACGACTTATCGATCCATGTAAAATTTGATTAGTAATTCTCATGGTGTGAATAAAATATTCACTATATTACAATAATATTTATGATTCATATATTATAAAAAAAAGTGTTCATTATTAACAGAAACCGTCCGAAAAAATATAAAATAATGGATAGTTTTTGTCTTAATAGGGGATAGTTAGTGAGTGATATTAACGATCACACATAAATTCAAGAGTAATGTACCGATCTGTATGACATTTATATGCATCATTTAAAAAAGTGAAACGAAAAAGCCTATTGAATTTCAGAAATCTCAATTAATTAATAATATAGTTATATGGGCTTTGTTTCATTTTCTTGGACCTTGTGAGCACTCGAACGACAAAGGTCTGTATGAAATTAAATGCATAATTTAAATTAGTGAAACAAAAAAGCCTATCGAATTTCAACAATCTTTGTTCCAGTTTGTAAAACCTTGTGAACCCTCAAACGACGAAAATTATAATCTAATCTGTACGAAATTGTATTGCAAATGCCCCCCCCCCAACACCACCACCATTTATACAAGCTAGTACTTGTGTAATACAACATTTAAAACAAATATTCTCTGAACATGGAATTTCTGTAGAACTATTCAGCTACAATTGTCCATGTTATTCTAGCTACGAATTCTCACAGTTCGTAAAGTGCTATGGATTTAAACACACTACATCCGAGTCCACGCTATCCTCAAAATAATGGATTTACTGAAAGAATGGTTGGTGTTGTAAAACAAACATTGAAAAGATGTTCAGCCGCAAGGGAAGATCCACAAATAGCTTTACTATTTCTTCGATCGACACCACTGTCAAGTCATCTTCCATCACCTGCTTAATTGCTGTACGAACGACCTATACGTTCACTACTACCATCATTTATAAAACGAGAAAACGAAGGAACTCTTAAAGCGAAGACAGGAAATTAAAAAGTACTACTTCGACAATGGCACTCGTGAATTAAAGCCACTGAATTCTGGAGATACAGTTATGATACAATCACAAAATGATTTAAATTGGCTTCCTGCTACTATTGTTTCACCATCAAAAGAACCACGGTCGTATATTGTTCAAACGATTGATGGATCTAGATGTCGACGAAATCGTACATTCCTACGTAAATTTCCAATGGAAACAACAGTAACTTTTAATGACACTGAGCTCCAAGCGAAACACAGGATATTGTACACGATAGCAGCAGTAAAGATAAACAAGTTTCAATTGCTGATACACAGGACGTTTTAGAATATGATCAACCCGAACCGGCTGCAGTTAATAAAACCAGCGGAAGGACAGTCAAGAAACCATCTAGACTTATTGGAAAATTGTGAACTATAACTTTAAAAACTCTTATAAATAATTAACATTCTTGCTTTACAATGTGTTACATTTTCTTTTTTTTTTTTTTTTTTAAAGTTATTCCAATTTCTTAAGAAGGGGGATGTCAACCAATTATCTAAATATAGACGTATGACGTCATGTTATAAAATATTATGGGATAATTGGAAGTAGTAAATCTCGCACAGTTCCACGCTGTTGTCAGCTTCTTGTCTCTTCACTAAACTCACTATTTTACCCTATCTGTCCACAACAAGAATATTACACAGCCCATAAAGAATATCAGAAGGAACATGTTTAAAACTGGAAAACACTATGTTGGACCTGGTTAAAAACTTACTTATACATTCATTAATTTGATCATTTTTGTTACGACCATGAATATAAATGAAATAAAATGAAATGGAATGGGGTTTAACGTCCTACTGTCCTGCCTCTAACTGGGCTAATGAAGACGGGCTACGCCATACAGTGTAATATGGGGGAAGTTTTGCCCGGACAACGGCATTACGACCTACTCTTACATCGAATTCCAACTGTCAAGGGATCTTTTACGTGCCCACCGATGTGTACACGGCACCTCGGTTTTTCGTCCGATCCGAATGACTAGCTAGCTGTCCTTGTCATGCCCTCCATCCTGCATCACTGACAAGGGGGAACCTACGCTGGAAAATCAGGATGAACTTTCTCGGCCAATGCAGGGATCGAACATCCGACCTCCAGGCTAGCGAGAACATGAATATAGTTACCTAAATGTTCTGGCTCTCATAAAGTTCCAACATTCAGCAATAGAAGCTAATGGTAACCCCTCAAATAACAATGATGCCTATCGTGTGTAAATTTGATGCGCATTTATACGGCCAGATTTGCACAGGTGGCAAGAAAAAATAATTTTACTCACATGCTGTAGTAAATTTGCACATAGTCCAGACCGAGTGCAAATTTGCGTAAAGGAATCAACTTTGCATATAAGTAATTGCGTTCTTGCTGCCAAGTTTACTCAGGTAAGCAGATCTGCATGTACATATATGATACACACGTGCAAATCTCGCCGTATAAACGGAGTCTAAGTGTTTGAATGGATCCGTAAAGGAGTCGTTTTCCGTAATCATGCAGTTCGAATCAGTATTAGTGACTGGACTTACGATAGGATTGTCCCTAAAGCCCGGCCCATACCGCCACGACTTGCCTAGACTCTACCCAACTCAACGACTGCTACGACTGACCTCAATACATGCATATAAGACCTGATAGGATCACCACGATTAATACACGACTTAAACCACGATTACAATTGCAGCACGAATCGTGATAGTGGGAACCTAGCATAAGTAAAATCACGGACCGTTTATGGATGGACAGGCAACGATTCTTTGCCGCTCGCGCGAGTCACGACGAGATCTCAATGTCAACGGTAAACCAAACGACGTGATTTTTGCAATTGCGGGATTTTATACAGATTAATTTCTTGAACTCCTTAGAATTTACGGTATTCTTATGGTTACATGGTAATTTTTCAACCCGATAAGTATTTCTATCCGGTAGTGACGAACTTTTCTAGTTTAGAACTTTGAAATATCCAAATGCAGCAGTTCAAAATTGTGAAATGATAGATTTCAATATTTTCGTAGTTTTTGTGAGCATTTTGGTTTTGTTAAATAATCAAAATTCTCGTATGTATAAAGGAATGAAAAATTATGAAAATAAAATTCAGGTATAATAATGTTCGGAATGATGATTAATTGTTCAGAAGTAAAAATTAGAAGAGTGTTTTAGTAGGTTCGTTTTTGTCGAGAACATTTTTTTCCGGATCCACATGGGTGTGTTCGAAGTCCGAAATAAACAAAGACATTGTTTTGATACATTCACACCCCAATCGTCAGTAGTCTATGTATGTATGGGTTGAAAAAAAGAGTAGCAAGATTAATAAAAATATTATGAATTGATTTCTGTTTCTTTGACTTTAAACTTAATACTGGTAATTGCACGAGGGGAGATAATTTTATTTTAGTCACGATTGTCAGGTTTACTTTTTGCCGCGGCTTCGTGGGCGTTGCCTGTCCATCTATATACAGTTCACGGTAGAATAATGTTGTGGTGGAGTGGTGAATGGCCAAGAAGCTTTAATTAATGATCTGGAGACACGCCATTTTACCATTGTGACGATTGAAGCCAGTGACGCCATTTTGGTTAACCCAAAACCTTGAAATAAATTGGTTGTTTGGAATAAATAAACCTATGTAGAAAGCATGAGGGACAAATGAGATGTGGCAGAGCGCAAATGTAAAATGTAAAGAGAGAGAGAGATGTAAAATGTAGACACGTCAATAAAAGCATTTTCTAACAAAACATTTGTCATTTGACACTTAACATTTGACGTTTTATATTTAACTCTTGCCTTAGAGGTATTTTGACTTTAACATTATCGGTATTAGGACTTTATTCATTGTACTTTTTACATATAATCAATGGAAACGACATAGTCGCAAAGCCTTTAATATTGGCAGCGATACCCTTCCATATTAGTTAGACATTTATTAACATGAAAAGACCAGACTCAACTGTCGATGCCGTCTTATGTGTTCGATTTTCATAGGATTTAAATCTGATCTGCTATTTAACGTTCGTTAATAATTAACGCAAAAATGGATAATCGAGACTTTAAGGTTTTCTCGGCTTAGAGTGAAGAAATTTGACTGAAATTTTCAGATACCCTTTAGCCTTCATCATCTAGGGTTTTTTTTTAACTATTATAGCGCGATCTAATAGCTCTTTATATAATCTTCCATAATGTAACTTTAAAAATCGATAAAGTTATATATTGTATAGCCTATATGCAACAGATTGTATAGATTTGTGAAAAATCAATTATACATACTATATGACACACTTCATCAGAGGCGTGATGGGCGGATAGGTTGTGTTCCGGTGAGATTTCCAACCAGAGGTGTGTGGCTATATGCTTTCTGTTCAGAAAATGTGCCTTCTCAATGTACGTACATGCACCATTAAACAATCCACCTTGTTCGTTCGCTATAGTCCTCAGTAGGAGAAGAAACCAGTATAACATAGTTTGAGTTAATAGAAATAAAACATGATCTGGATGCAACATTTTATTCTAGCATACTAGATATACTATAAAGTCGTACCTGGTCAGCCGCCAAAGCTGGTCTGATTTACATGAAAAACCAAAGCCAATTTATACTAAATTCACTTTGATAACACGGGTAATTAATAATATGGAACAAAAGGACTTATGTAAAGACTACATAATTAAATCATTTGTCATTGATAGATTATCTCACTATAAGCATATGGCAGGCTTCAGAACAATTGATGTGTGACAGCTAACGCTAGTAAACGTCATTAGTGATCAGCGGATTATCTAACTTGACCATTATACATATGGCAGCATCTGGTTCTTTATTAAATGAACAATAGTGTGGTCAATTAGAGAACAGTGGAGAGTTTATTACACATGCGGTCATATTATAATTATAATCTTTTACCTATCACTGTCTCTCACACTATGTAACAATACCTCCATTGCCAACAGTTTGTGAAACAAACAAAAAAAATATAATCACCCTATCCTTAATGGATATAAAAAAGTAATATATATATATATAAAATTATTTGAAAAGTTCCTCTGAAAAATTGTTATAATGATGATCCAATTTTAACACATTAATAGTTCACAGTGTACACTAATTATCCACGGAATAAAATAAAACACACACAACAGCAACAACAGGATCCACAAAATTATCGGCACATCTATTCAGATCTTCTATATACAGGCCCGTTCAACGTTGATTCAACAGGAACTATTTATATTTCCTATAACTGGAACAGCCAGTTTGTTCCGTATATCATTTGTATCAATTTTCTTCCTCTTACGACAAAGTTAACGTAGGATAAATTAACTTTTCTTTTGGTGGTGTGGAGCTAATATCTTCTCCTTGTAGCATTTTCGCCCTCGGTCTTCGCCGACACCATCTCGGTCAGAGCAGAATACGTTGCTCTGACTTCTTTGTTATTTTCGTATAATTTGGCTGATTTCTCATTTCTTTTTTTAATACATTTTACTAGTAAGTAAATACCAGTAATTATTCCCAAAAGTATTCCAAAACCGCTTACAACAAAACTTAAATGAGGCCATGGCTTGTCAACACTATTGTCGTTGTATTGGTACTAACACAATTTCTTGTGCATTGTATGCTTTTTTAGCTAAATCTAATAATCTCTCAGCAAATATCTGAACACTCTCGTATCTACCTTGACGGGCGTTTTGTAAAACTACTAAATCATACTGAGGGTCAGCAACTGAACCATATCTGTTCGATAGTTCTTTTTTTAATTGTTCCCAAGTACAATTTGGATTGTCGGCCAAATGTCTACTTAAAAAGTCACTAACAGAACCTTTACCAGATTGATAAGCGATTAATTTCACTTTTTCAATGGCAATTTCAGCTAAAATTGCATATTTCTCTATGCTTTTTATCCAAGTTTCAAAATTTTTTCTTTCCCCTGAATATGTTTCGACTAACTGAGAAACGCCATGGTGTTTTAAAGTAGTTGACAAGCCTTTTAACTCCCCAGTTAAACCTTGAAATAGCGCAGAAACATCTCCTTGTTCAGCCATTTTTACGAAAAATAACAAATAACAAAGCTAACGTACCTTTCTGACTTTGACTGGTTCTGTACTTGGTTCAAACTGGAGAGAATTCGGCTGCCACTACTCTATTCTGTATCTTTCCATACAACCTCAGTTGTTCGCTGGACACGGTCACCAAATTATGATTATAACATAGTTTGAGTTAATAGAAATAAAACATGATCTGGATGCAACATTTTATTCTAGCATACTAGATTTACTATAAAGTCGTACCTGGTCAGCCGCCAAAGCTGGTCTGATTTACATGAAAAACCAAAGCCAATTTATACTAAATTCACTTTGATAACACGGGTAATTAATAATATGGAACAAAATGACTTATGTAAAGACTACATAATTAAATCATTTGTCATTGATAGATTATCTCACTATAAGCATATGGCAGGCTTCAGAACAATTGATGTGTGACAGCTAACGCTAGTAAACGTCATTAGTGATCAGCGGATTATCTAACTTGACCATTATACATATGGCAGCATCTGGTTCTTTATTAAATGAACAATAGTGTGGTCAATTAGAGAACAGTGGAGAGTTTATTACACATGCGGTCATAGGATAATTATAATCTTTTACCTATCACTGTCTCTCACACTATGTAACACCAGTTAACGCTGTTGGGTTAACCATTATCGCGTCGATGACTTCACACAAATGACGCCATGTCGCCTCCACGTCATAAACGTGTTTCGATAGTAAGTATTGACTCGAGATATAGACCTACACCAAGGAATTTCGACAATAGGGTAACCTTGCGTTTCCTTCCGTTACATTATCTTAATTTTGCATAGGTTCGGTTTTTTCATCATTTAGTTTTACCTTATTCTCTTCCATCCGTGATGTAATCGACCGTAACCATGCTGCTCTTTAATTCTTAGATTTTCTGTGAAGGTGGTTCAATATAATTCCATGGGCGACTATATCAAAAGTTGCAATTCCCGAAATCTCGAGCACAAAAGTAAAATGTGTGTGGTGCTTTCCGTAACTAAGCTAGATGCTTAACTCCCTTTAGATGCTTTCACTAAGTTCCAGACGGGAACATTATAAATCCAAAATGGCGGCCGTAAATAAGACTAATCACAAAATATTTTTAGACACTAAGTGAAACCAGCAGAACACAATATATAACCATTAATCAAGAGATAGTTGGTAAAATAGTAGGAAATATATATAACAACCGCCAATCAAAAGTAGATAAACCGACAGGACACGATAAGATTCACAGATCATGGTAAGTATCACCAATAAAAAGACAGGCGGTAAAACCAGAAGAACACGATAGCAATTACCAATCAAGAAACGGAAAGTAAAACTAACCGAACCCGATAAGTATAATCATTTAAGAGAATGTTAGTTAAACCATCGGGGCATATCAAATATCACCATCCAAGATGCGGTAAGTAGAACTAGGACACGAAATGTATCACTAATCAAGACAATAGATGGTGACAGGGTAAGTATGATCATCAATCAAATATGCAGTAAGTAAAACCAGCAGGACACGATAGGTATCACCAGTAGTGGGGCCCCATGTAAACCCAACATCATACGATAAATTTAAAGACAGGATAAGTATCATCAACTACGAAACAGTTAGTAAAACCAACAGGATGCTATAAGTATCATCAATCAAACAAGAGACGTTTAGTCGTTGAACGTTGCTTAACATCTTCTCCAAAATTATTCCAGGAGGAAATGGTGGAAGAGAGATATGATAAATAGGATTTAAGCAATTGTTAGATGTTCCACAGGCTTCTAACACTATCAGGTCATCTTTTCCATCTCAGACCTTTTGAGAAGTCAGAGTTTTTGAGGGGTTTTTTATATACTGGTAATGACAGGCTGTGGCTAGTCATAAGAAGAACCAATATCGAAATTGCAGAGTATTTTGTGCAGAGTTATATTATTTTTAACTGTAACCCTGTGAACATTAATTTTCAGAGATTTGTTTTTCACATAATACCGCAAAGCCCGACCGAAAATAAGATTTTCCACAAGAGTTACTGCTGCACGTTTTTCAGCAATAGCCAATATCGTATCAGTGTATATTTTGGACATTAGTTTAAATTAAATTTCTGTGACCGTGACGTTATTTTTAATAGAATGGATTATATTTGGAATATATATTTTTTTAGTGGTTACAAGGTTTGGGATTTTCTTTTGTGTTTTGTGTTTTCTTAATTTTGTGTTAAAAGCCCTTGGTCCGAGCAACCTACTCAATATACATGATACGTTTTCATCTTAAACCCGTCGTTTATTATATAAAAACAGGAACAGCATATATGGTTTGACTGAACCTCACCCCCAACCCTTTTGAAAAGTCGTGCATCCAACCTTGTGATCAGCCTCGTTCTGGACAAAATACCTCGTTCCAAAAACATGGCAATTTTAAAAAAAAAATACGGTTTGGAACTCCATACAAACGTGACAAAATTGTGGCAAAAGTTTTATTAGCACGTTTTTGCCACGTTTGGACAAAAATGCCGAACGAGGCATTCTGAGGTTTATAGTGTAAAAGATGTTCGATAATCGCTCAAGCTACACAATAATGTTATAAATTTCCTTACCTGATTATTAACGTCTGTATAATAATCCTTCAAAACATACATTATTAAAAGGACGAATGCAACTGCAATCACTACCTTATTTACCTTGCCATTCATTTTACTGTCGAGTTATTGATAGTTAAAATAACTTATTCCCGACCACAGAACAATAAAGCTCAGTACAATGCGTACAGAGGTGAGTAGTGACAAGTCGGGTAAGAATAATTGATATAATTCTTGGCTCACACAAATTTTACAATACGTGAAGGGGCGGTTACAAAGAGTTGCCCCTCCCCCTTTCGTTTGTCTACTGACATTTTTGAAAGTCTTCACTGCAATATGTCGCCTCGTTGATTTTGGTAATTATTATGTATCATATGTTGACTCAATTATTCTTGAAGGAGTCCCAACCTTCTTTTTACTGGGTGGGAAAACATACTCAACAGCTGATGACAGGCTGAATCTTATAAATGTTATGGTCAACAGTGAAAATACGGGTGCATTGGGTTCTAATTCAATATGGAAATGAAATGAAATGAAATGGGGTTTAACGTCCTACTGTTCTGCTCCTAACCTGGACTAATGAAGACCGGCATACGCCATACAGTGTGCTATGAGGGAATTTTGCCTGCGTCTTACCCACCTAGCCACGTGATCCCCCAATTCAATATGGTGATCTTCAACAAGATTCGCAGAGCGTGATCTGGTAATCAGTGTGTTTAATGGTGGGAGAATAACTCTTGTTTTAAAATCTTCAAACACAAATGGTGATAGAGACGAAATGTGCTGAAATAACGAATTGGACCAAAAACCCTCAAAAAATGTATTTTTCATGTCAGCTATTTTGTAAAATGACTTTTAGATATACGGTTTCTTGTATTTGTTTGGGGTGCATGCCCAGCCCCCAGGGTCAGAGCCACGCCCATTTTCTTTTTGTGTTTCGTGTGTCGCCTACAGGCCACAATTCTTAAGTGATCATCTTGAAACTTTACATACTTATTCCTTATACCCTAAGGATGATCCCTATTGTTTTTGGTGCATGCCCAACTCCCGGGGCAGAGCCACGCCCATTTCTTGTATTTGTTTGTCGTCGCATTTCTTAACGTATTATCTTGAAACTTTGCATACCTATTCTTTGTACCCTAAGGAACATACCTATCGTTTGGGTCTGCATGCCCAACCCCAGGGACAGTGCCACGCCCGTTTTCTTTTTGTTTGTCTGTGTGTTGCCCACAGCCCATAATTCTTAATCGATTGTCTTGAAAACTTTTTTATACCTATTCCCACTACTCTCAGCTAATTCGTTACGCGAGAGCTTGTTCCTTTTATTCTGATTTTTTACGTAGATCGAGTCATTTGTCATCTAAGCTTCAACTACAAGGATACTTGCGCACTAAACTTATTAAAACCTTTAAAAAGTTTTATGGCCGTCATATTGATTTGATTGGTAAATATAACGTGTCTCTCTCGGCTATTATTCTAGATATATTTAATTGACATGTATACTATTACTATCTCCCTGATAATGCCTACTACATAGTTAACACAGTTCATCGCGTGCATTTTGCATACCGATAGTTCATTGGCCAATCACGCTAGTTTACCGACATTTCGCCTAATAGTTTGGATGCAGCTATGGCGGGTGTGGCGCCAGGCAGGGTAAGCTTACTTTTCCGGACACCTGTTACCACCGTTTTTCGTGTATTTTGTACACGAGGAGCTGTCCATTTGCTGATTACACTATTTTGCTTGAATACACTATTTTGCCTATAACGTTTTTTAGGACTTCGAATTCTGTCTTATGGTTTGGAATCTTCGTACTTGGTTTTATTTTATTTCTTGGTGCATGCCCGACCAACTGGGTCAGAGCCACGCCCAATGTTTGTGTGTCGTGTGTTTGGCCTACAGGCTGCAGTTTTAACAGATCCTTCTGAAACCTTGCATACATATTTCTTATACCCTAAGGATGACCCCTATTGTTGTTTGGTGATTGCCCAACCCCAAGGGGCAGAGGAATACCCATTTTTTCTTTTGTGTCTGTGTGTGTTGTCTACAGGCCACGATTCTTAGTGGGTCGTCTTTGAAGGATATGTATTCCTTATAGCCTAAGGACGACAACTGCATGTCCCGACCCCCAAGGGCAGAGCCACGCCCAATTTTTTGTGTTTGTCGTTTACAGGCGCAATTCTGAATGAATCAGCTTGGTACTAGGCATATGTATTCCTTATAGCTTAAGGGCATCAACTATTCATTTCGATGAATGCCCCGACCCCCAGGGGCAGAGGTCACACTTTTTTGTTTTTTGTCTACAGGCTGGAATTCTAAATGGATTATCTTGGAACTTGGCATATTTATTCCTTATTCTGTTAGGATAGCAACTATCTATTTTGGTGCATGTCCCGCCCCTCTCCTACCCCCCGGGGTTGTGGTACCACACCCACTTTTTTGTTAGTTTTTATTGGTAAATACTCTACAGGTTGCAATAATTAACAGATTTTGTTCAAATTGAGCATACCAATCATTTCAATAACAGGGGGTACCTATGTATATTGTTCCATATCCAATGCCCAGAGGCAGAGCCACGCCCAATTTTTGTATTTATCGTCTACAGGCTGCAATTCTGAATGGATCATCTTGGAACTTTGCATATTTATTCCTTATACCGTAAAGACAGCATGCCCCGACCCCCTGGGGCAGTGTCACACCCACTTTTTTCCTAATATTTTGTCTGAAAATTTGGCAAAACAAACCCAACGCCTAGCCTTCTTTGCCTCTTGTCATATTACAGCCATTTCATATTTCATTCTCTTCATTTAAAAAAGTACCATATCAATCAAAGCAGGAATGTGGACGTATATTGCAGCGTTAGCGATGCACTTGTTTTACTTCCGTTAGATATGACTTGTAATATGTCTTATAGCCTATAGGCTAGGGGTTTTGAGGTTGAAAAGTTCAATTTCTATACAAAAAACTAATTTTGAATAGCCCAGATGGGGTAAATGTAAAGCGACAATGAAAATAGAATCCAATATGGCGATTTGCGTTCTCTTGGATATCCCTTGAAAAATAAAGTTTTCCGAGTTACTGAATTCAATATGCGGTTCAACAGTTAATTTCCGATAAGATTGTCAGACATAGAATTTGTGCATAAGCTGGAATCATCACGACATATCATAGAAAACATCAGTTACAGACAGTTTTTCCAAGGAGAATCCTATCGGAACCCCATGAAGTGGCAACGCTTCGCGAGACCAGGTTCTGTGACCTTGGACCCCCGGTCCGTACATGATTTCATCTACAGGTTCAGTTTTGTCTGTTATTCATTTCACAAGTTCAGCAATAGACACTACACAAAAAACAGGCAGAAATGGACCTGTGGTTAATGTCGGCCCTAATGATACACAAGGGGCGGTACAATTTTATGGATACACAATTACTGAGTTTAATACCAAGCGACGTTTCGACGAGGATACTCTCGTCTTTATCAAGCAAATGATACAGATATGTGAATAGTAGGCAAAAAAAATAATTTATGATTAAAAGGGGATTCCAAACTACGCAAGAACATTAACTAGTTTCGGGACCCCCGATACCATACTCCTGTTAAGCCCATCCCTAAGGTCTGTCATTGAGTCAACTGGCGTGGTTTCGATTCGATTCCCTGGGTGTACGTGACAATTGGAATGGGGTCACCTGTTCAACCTCGTGGATTTTCTCTTTGTTCTCCGGTTTCCTTCCACTGCTAAAGACTCCTACGCGCAAGCGAATTATTGAAATAAAATTCAACCATGACCTAGTTTGTGTCGAGTGGACGTTAAACCCCATTTCTCTTTTTCCATTGATTACTTTAATCAGCAGTAGAAATACGCTATATAAAATGATAATTTTTTGTATATTATTTTGCAGCTTCAAAATATGTTTGTGTTTTATCCAATAAACAATTTATTGTCAATTGTCATTTACAGGCGCCATTTTGGAACCCAACTATGACGTCATGGTGTCATATAGCTTTATTATTTTTTCTTGGTGTAACGTTTTACGGGCTACAATTTATCCTTAACAAATTGCAAAAGAAACCAAAGCAGTTTGGTTCAATGATAAATATGGCAGACAAAATCATACTCAAAATCGGCCAGGGCAAAATGCCATGATAAACAGAATACAATTTGGCGTTCTTCAGGAATTATCGGAGAGCGTAATCGGGGAGGTGGGGTTGAGGATAAATAATTTCTTTTTAAAAATTCTGATGTGATGGATAAACTAACAAATATTCTGCTGTGATGGATAATCTAACCAAAATTCGTTCTATGGTGAATATTCTAACGACAATTCCTGCAGTTGAGACCAATCTATAGAAAATTGTCCTCGTCTGTGATGGTTATTCTGACGACAAATTCTGCTGTGATGGTGTTGAAACGATTTCTATATTTATGTTTTGTTATCACAAGTTAAAGGTTGCATGAAAATATTAAAAGGTTCCCTCCAAATTCCCATCATGCTAAGCAGCGTGACGCCATTTTTTGTAGAATTCCTTAGCATTTTTTTAAAGTATTCTTGAATACTTTGTAGAATTTGTAAGAATTATTGAATAGAATAGAGTTGAAAATAGCACCATTACCTGTAAGTGGATTTAGAGAATCATTTGTAGATCTTAATATGTATTTTCATTTAGTTTTTTTTATCGTAAACAATGTTAATTAATAAATGGGTCGTAGTTGCCCATTGTCTATAGTACCTTGAGGGGGGGGGGGTGCCATAACGCAATTTGAGCGGACTTGGAGACAAGAATTTCAGTCCAGGGAGACAACTACATTTAAAGCCCATCCGGAGGCAGACCACCATTAAATTTCACCAGTAAAATCTATGTTTTTGCAAGGAAATTTCTCTGTCTTAATTTCATTTAGACTGACTCGCCCTCCCCATCCCACCCCCTTTTTGAACATGATATTTGGATATTCAATTGAACATATATTGACTCCAAATTAGCAATAATTGGATTTTGTGCTTGAATTGTAACCAGACATTTCATTTGGAACAAACAAATCTATCTTCTATATCTATCTATCTATATATATATTTGTGACTGTCGTTTGTCTGTCTGTCTGTTCGGGGTTGGCGGCTACACTAGGTCTGCCCCGAGTCTGGAATTTTGGGTATAGGGGTAGCTCGGACCGGGGAGTAACATAGGCCAGGTGGCGTTAGTCTACCACTTCCGGTTTCGGGGTTATGTCCCCCGAGCGAAGCCGGTCTGTTCGGGGTTGGCGGCTACACTAGGTCTACCCCGAGTCTGAAATTTGTGGTATAGGGGTAGCTCCGACCGGGAAGTAACTTAGGCCAGATGGCGTTAGTCTACCACTTCCGGTTTCGGAGTTATGACCTCTGAGCGAAGCCGGGTATTCTGTTGGCGGCTACACTAGGTCTGCCCCTAGTCTGAAATTTGGGGTATAGGGGTAGCTCGGACCGGGGAGTAACATAGGCCATGTGGCGTTAGTCTACCACTTCCGGTTTCGGAGTTATGACCCCCGAGCGAAGCCGGTCTGTTCGGGGTTGGCGGCTACACTAGGTCTGGCCCGAGTCTGAAATTTTGGGTATAGGGGTAGCTCGGACCGGGGAGTAACATAGGCCAGGTGGCGTTAGTCTACCACTTTCGGAGCTACACTAAGTCTGCCCCGAGTCTGAAATTTGGGGTATAGGGTTAGCTCGGACCGGGGAGTAACATAGGCCAGGTGGCGTTAGTCTACCACTTCCGGTTTCGGAGTCATGACCTCCGAGCGAAGTCTGTCTGTTCGGGGTTGGCGGCTACACTAGGTCTGCCCCGAGTCTGAAATTTGGGGTATAGGGGTAGCTCGGACCGTGGAGTAACATAGGCCAGGTGGCGTTAGTCTACCACTTCCGGTTTCGGAGTTATGACCCCCGAGCGAAGCCGGGTATCCTGCTAGTATATATATATATATCTATATATATATTTGTGACTGTCGTTTGTCTGTCTGTCTGTCTGTTCGGGGTTGGCGGCTACACTAGATCTGCCCCGAATCTGAAATTTGGGGTATAAGGTTACCTCAGACCGGGGAGTAACATAGGCCAGGTGGCGTTAGTCTACTACTTCCGGTTTCGGAGTTATGACCCCCGAGCAAAGCCGGTCTGTTCGGGGTTGGCGGCTACACTAGGTCTGCACCGAGTCTGAAATTTGAGGTATAGGGGTAGCTCGGACCGGGGAGTAACATAGGCCAGGTGGCGTTAGTCTACTACTTCCGGTTTCGGAGTTATGACCCCCGAGCAAAGCCGGTCTGTTCGGGGTTGGCGGCTACACTAGGTCTGCACCGAGTCTGAAATTTGAGGTATAGGGGTAGCTCGGACCGGGGAGTAGCATAGGCCAGGTGGCGTTAGTCTAACACTTCTGGTTTCGGAGTTATGACCCCCGAGCAAAGTCTGTCTGTTCGGTGTTGGCGGCTACATCTGCCCCGAGTCTGAAATTTGGGGTATAGGGGTAGCTTGGACCGGGGAGTAATATAGGCCAGGTGGCGTTAGTCTACCACTTCCGGTTTTGGAGTTATGACCCCCGAGCGAAGCCGGTCTGTTCGGGGTTGGCGGCTACACTAGGTCTGCCCCGAGTCTGAAATTTGGGGTATAGGGGTAGCTCGGATCGGGGAGTAACATAGGCTAGGTGGCGTTAGTCTACCACTTCCGGTTACGGAGTTATGACCCCCGAGGGAAGTCTGTCTGTTCGGGGTTGGCGGCTACACTAGGTCTGCCCCGAGTCTGAAATTTGGGGTATAGGGGTAGCTCGGACCAGGGAGTAACATAGGCCAGGTGGCGTTAGTCTAACACTTCCGGTTTCGGAGTTATGACCCCCGAGCGAAGCCGGGTATCCTGCTAGTAGTGAATAAATGTGAAGCTATAAAGATAAGAATTTTGATGATATATGAACTTATAAAACCATATAGGAGGCAGACCACCATTAAATTTCACCATCTCGGTACCCAACAAATTGTAGTTCGTCTATTTATGTCTGTCTCTTTTCTCCCCCTTTGCGTGCCCATTTTTGTTGAATTTTTGGTCTAGAATGGACGAAGAGGGTTTGAATTAACATTTACTGCCAGGTTTTGGTAAATATTCATGATTTTGAGACGGAAGGATAACGGGGTTATCAGGTTGGCTACGGTGATATGTACGGCAACTAGTTACATGTTTTTAGTATGCTTCTTCAAGTTTGTGTATCTCAAAATTTTAGTGGTCAACCTCATAAAAATTTTAGTGCAAGACATGACCATTCAGCCCAACGAAAATTTGGGGAAAAGTTGGAGGTGGGCAAAGAGGCCAGAATTAACATTGACGTCAATGGGGAAATTAATCGAAAGTAGTAAATCGGTTGAATTTGTATGAATAGTTAGGTAATATGTTGTTATTTCTTTATTGTAGTGAATCACAGCTTATTTAGTTTGACTCGCAGTTTATTGTCACTGAATTGCAGTTTACCAATTACCAGATTTCATAGTAGAATTGAACTTTGTAGAAAATAGATAGAATTGACAAATGAAGAATATTATTCTGGAATATATATAACGCTGTGAATATATACTTTTGGTGTTTTTTTTTATTCACTATAAGTGTATATGACAGTATATGCATAATTTAACATTATCCGTTAACAGATGGCAATACGAACGGAAAATTCTGCTTTAAACGATAGTCTAACTAAACATCCTGCTGTGGTGTATAATCTAAAGAAAAATCATGCTGTGGTGTATAATCTCAAGTAAAAAACCTGCTGTTTGGACCAATCTATAGATAATCCTGCTGTGAGAACCAATCTGAAAACAAATTCTGCTATGATGGCTATCTGACCAAATATTCTGCTGTGATGAATAATCCTTCGAAACCTCTGATCTGGGGGATAATGTAAAGAAAACCCCTGCTATTTTGACCGATTTATAGAAAATTCTACTGTGATGGCTATGCTGACGAATAATTCTGCTGTGATGCCAATCACTTTAAATACATTCCTACCATCCAGTACTGTTATTTTCACCTCCAACTCCCAAACCAGCTCATATACCCACATTAATAACGGACTACCAACTACAAACCCTGGAAAACCACGAATCGATGGCGCCCGACGCATGTACAGGGCAAGATCACAACGCGATCGTCGTCCACCGAAGTTAGTAAGACTGGCTCGTTAACCAGGAGGTCTCGAGTTCGCACCCGGTTTTGGCCGGTAGAGTGCCTCGGGACTTTCCGGCGTATATTTACCTTATCAGAGTTGCAGGCGGCGAGCCTGACAAGAGCAGCGTCTAATCTTTCGGATGGGACGGAAATCCGAGGTCCCGTGTACACATTTATTGGCGTGCACGTAAACAAGCCCGTAGCGCAAATGCCCTGACAAAATTAATCTCCATTGCACATGGCGTATGCCCGTCGTCATTAGCCCAGTCGGTGTAAAAAAAGAAGGATGTTAAACCCCATTTTATTTCATTTCTCACACGAGAAGGGATCCAACTTTACACCTGATGAAATCGTGTCTCATTTGCCATCGATGTCGAAATATTCCTTAGCAGAATATTGGGCTCCTTTAGACAGCATTCAAGCTTGTGATTCATTATAACTCATTTGCGGCATTGAAAACATTTTAATCATCACTGATCACATTCAAAATACAAGGGCATTAGTTAAAAACTTCTTTTGATAACATATAATTCATGCAAAAACGGAAGACAATAAAGGAAAAGAAAGAAATTCCAGTTTATATTTTCGGAATAATAAGATCTAACAGAGACAAGGAAGAAATTTAATTTTGTAACATTCTCGGCATAATATGATCTACACGTCACCCACTGGTAAACGTTTCGTGGGCGCTTTAATCAAACAGTAACAACAGAAGTAGAAATGGAAAGATCATGCTCTCAACTTAGTTTTTTTTATTTACAATTCATCTGAACATGAAACTTAAAAAAAAACTTCTTTGCCTTTTTGTTTAATGTTTTGTTGATATGAATTTGGAAAAACCATGATGCACTGGGTTACCTTTATTACCAATGATTAATAAATGTACAGTAGCATCAATCAATATTTCATGCATAGACACTTCATTAAACTTGCGGATTGTGGAACGATACCATTGTTTCGTTAGACTTATAAGACATCTTACATTCAAATCTATATATAAACGCATGGCTTGGCATTTGAGAGAATTATACGAAACGAAGTATTGTAAGATTTCGTTTCGTATCATTTTCTCAGACATTCATGTGGGTTGTTGGCAGGATGAGTGTACCTCAACATGGAATGGCGTCGATACTAAATCGCCATGGGCGCCGGAACCCGGGTACCAGGGTATACAACCGGTACCCTGCCCTTTTCTGGGGTATACATGTATACCCATGCTCTAATGATGAATGTTTTCAACCTTTTTACTAGTCTATTCATTTGGGTTTTATGTTGGAATTTGGAATGCTAGAGGCGCTCTAAACAGCGTTCTCGGAATTGACAAATTTCAAAATTTACTAGTGGCCGGGGGAAGAGAAGCCCTCACACCCCCCCCCCCCCCCGCCCCCTGTCTTTTGGTACCCTGGCCCTCGCGCCCTTCCGGCGCCCCTGTAAATCGCAATGCGTTGCTAACGAAAAATCGTTATTGTATTTTTAAAAAATAAACCTCCTGACATCTAGTACGTTTTATATTAGTAAATTTGCAAGTATAAGTACATGCGGGATTCTTATGCATCCAGAATATCCTAAGACCCATATCGTAAAAGTTTTTCAGAATTGTTAAGGCCCCAGTCAATCGTTTACTAGCATCATTACAGTTACCACATGTGTGGAATTCAAGGAAAATCTGTTTTGTATTTTTTAGCTCTCCAGCAGCCAAGGCCTGTGGTAAACTTTTCCATTCCCAGCCCTCGATATCCATTTTTAATATTGCTATATTTTCCTGAAGGTAAACCAAAACAAAAATAAATAAAAAATATAGTAACCACAATAAATCCTGCAATATATGTTATATATGTCACATCGTTGTGGTGTTTCATTGATAAATCCACAGTTTTGTTGACATTTCGTAGAAAATGATTTGCGAAAGACGATGTCCGCTGTTAAGACCCATTGTCTTCCTTGTAATCCCATAGTCAACTCTCTAGAACATCGGATGTCAGAGATTTAAATGGCTTAGGGCGCCCGCGAGATTTAAAAATTTAACGATTAACTGGATAATCGAGACATAGACAACTGCTACGATAATAAACAATGTACTGTAACATATCAAAGCAACGTTTGAAGTCCTAACCACTAGAAGATCAAAGCAAGATATTAAAAGGTGAGTCTTTTTCTAAATCCTAGTAGAAGCCTTTAATAGCAGCCTTGCGCCAAAGTTTTTTCCTGCAACAAAAAGGAAGGATGAACAGAACCACGTTATGCAAGTGAGGCCAATGGAAGGCAAGTCTTTTCATGCGTCCGAATTGACGGCAGTGGGTGAGGAACTACGGACCGAGTGGTGTATCAGCAATATACCTTATAAGGATAACGGTGACTGGACATATCAGACTTGCCCTAAAAAGTAAGTCGGACATGGACAAAGCACTGGCCCAGGACAGCCTACTCGGTATGACCGTGGCGGTATCCGAACCGACCACCTTGTTAACAGACAAGGTGGTTGTTCATGGGATACCGGCCGACTATACCGGGGAGGAAATAATGGGCGACCTGAAAGATAGGGAGTATGACGTCACTGAGATATACAGGTTTAGAGTGGCCGAGGGGAAGGATCAGGGAAGCGTTGCCCTGACCTTCAAGAAAGGTACAGCACCCGAGGTCATAAACATAGTGTATCTCAGAAGACGGACTCATCCCTATATACAGAGGGTGCGACAGTTCGCTAACTGTCAAAAATTGGGTCATACGGTGAAGTACTGTAAAGGAAGAACCGTATGCGCCCAATGTGGGAGAGAACACGCGGTGGCTGAGTGTAGGGTAGGTAACAAAATTAACTGCTCAAACTGCAAGGGCAGCCACGCAGCTTACTGCCCTCAATGCCCAAGAATTCAAGCGACAAAAGCAGCTCTACGTCTGCAAAGTAAAGAAAAACTTACCTTTAGGGAGGCAACCCAACAAGTAAAGAACAAGGAGAGGGAAGCAAAAGTAGTCAGAGAACCGCTGGTGGAACCAAAACAAGCTCCAGCACCGACTCTCTCGACGTCCGATGGAACCCCCACCCCTAAAGGTTAAGACAAGAAGAAAAAAAGAGAAGAAAATATCTGTCAAACCTGTAGAAGTCAAACAGAAGGCTCATGAAGCATGTTTCACCCCAAAATTCATATCGGAAAACAGCTTCATGGACTTCATGCAAGACCTAATACAGATGGCGATATCCAAAGAAGAACCTAAAACTAAACTGACCAATATATTCAACAGATTAGGGAACTACTTTGTCAACGTGGAAGAACTGGGAAACCTCATTACAGCATCTAAGACATCAAAAAGGTCAAGGCATGACGACGATGAGGAGGAGAAACTTGGTCCTCAGGTTAATCTTGCTATCCGGAGGAGGATCACTCGTGTTCGCCATTTTAGCGCTGGAGATATTCCCAGCAGCATACCGGTATTGGCTCCGGAGGCAAGCACGAGTGTGACACCACCTGTGGAGAGTGAGACACCTGTGGATCAATAGATCCGAAACATCTACGCGCATCTCTCCAGACAATCATCATGGCGCGCCTGGTAAATGTTCTGCAACTTAACGTTAACGGACTGGCCCCCAGATGTGCTGAGCTGAGAAAATACATCACCCGCAACCCCAAAGATGTAATATGCCTCCAAGAAACCAAGCTACTACCAACTAAGAACGAAATCTACCTGCCCGGATACACTTGTCAGAGAAGGAACAGACCGCGCAGCACGACACGTGGCGGCGGTCTTGCCATCTACGTCAGTGATAACTTAAATTATATTTCTGTTTCACTGGACGTAGTGGGCCCTCTAGAAGCAATGAGCATATCCATCACATTGAGCAATAATACGAAATTGACAATAGTGAATGTCTATGCACCCCCAGAGGTCACTTCTCGACCAGCTTCCACAAGGCGAATCTGTGTTTTGCGGGGATTTCAACGCAAAACGTGTCCTGTGGGGGTCACCGAGGAATGGCTGCCGGGGGACTAGCCTATGCTCAATAATCGAAGGGAACGACCTATGCGTACTGAACAACGAGAGTCCTACTTTTCTTGGAGGAAATGCCCCACCTTCGCACCTAGATCTCACGTTCTGTGCGCTGGGTATGGCAAACCGCTGCGACTGACAAGTACACGAAGATGAAACACTTGGCAGTGACCATCTACTGATAGAATTCTGCATCCAAGCTGAACCAACCAGGGAAGTCTTTAACGGGAGACCCAATTGGAAAATGAAAGAAGCCGATCGGGCTAACTTCCGTGTAGGCAGCCTTGGCTGAAAGGAAGAAGACATCATCGTGTACACTGCCAACATCACGAGTTCTATTATAGGTGCCGCAAACGACTCCATTCCCAAGACTTCTGGCGGGAAACCAAGGATTAGAAAACCTTGGTGGTCTCCGGAATGTCAGAAGGCGGTTTACGAAACAAAGAAGGCACTTGGCCAACGGAAACGCCACCACCATGAAGTCAACCACCAAAACAACCTAAAGTTGAAATACGCTGCAAGAGACACCATCCAGAAAGCACAAAGTGGAAAATGGATGACATTCTGTAATGCGTTGAATAAAAACACGCAAACGGGTGTCGTCTGAAGAAGCTGAAAGCCATGAACGGGAAGCGCAGATCATTCAACATACCAAACCTTGAAGATGGGGATCAGTACGTTACCAACGGCAAGGAAAAGGCAGATCTACTTGCTACAACATTTGTAGACGCAAGCAGAGATGAAAACCAATCACCAGAGTTTCTGAAGAGGAAGGAAATCTTTTACTCGCAGCACCCTTCTTTAGTAATTGAATCTAATGAAGAGGCTGATCCAATCAACCTACCATTCTCTGAGGAAGAGTTAAATAGGGCTCTTTTCCTCAAGAGGGATAGTGCGGCTGGTGAGGACAAAGTAAAGTACTCAATGCTCAAACATGCTCAAACGATACTACTAAACTTCTTCAACCCATCCTGGCTGTCAGGAGAGGCACCGAAAGAATGGCGGAAAGCAAACGCCATCCCTCTACTGAAACCGGGGAAAGAGAGGGCAAAGACAGAGCCCTATCAACCAGTAAGCTTGGAGACAATGGTTAACAACCGATTACAGTTCTATCTGGAGAGTAAACGGCTGATCGACGAAAATCAAAGTGGGTTCAGGAAAGGACGATCAACAATGGACCACTTGGTGAGACTACAGCAAGTCATTTCACAGGCACTTCTCTCGGGGCACCTGTTATGTGCCGTGTTCGTAGATTTAACCAAGGCTTTCGATTTGGTTTGGTTAGACGGGCTGCTCTTTAAGGTGGGACGTATCGGTATAACGGGCATAATGTTTCGGTGGATCAAAAGCTTTCTAGGCGATAGAAGGATACAGGTGAATGTTGGCAGATTCCTGAGTGCCGAGGAAACATTAGAAAATGGCACGTCTCAGGGATCGGTCATCAGTCCCACTCTCTTCAATATCATGATTAACGACATACAGAAATCGTCCTACCTAGAGTGCAGTACTGACTTAGCAAAATGTGCTGACGAGGGTACAATCTGGAGGAGAGGGACAAGATACTGTGAACTACAAAAAAACATGCAAAAGGCCCTAAACAAATTCACGATATGAGCTAACGATTGGGGATTCAAAATCTCAGAAATGAAAACGGTCGGCATGCTTGTGAGCAGGGATAGTGGGATAAGCCGAATGACTCTGTGTATGAACGGGAAAACCATCGAATTTAAAGACCAAACCAAGTTCCTTGGCGTAATCTTTGACCGAAGGCTGACCTGGAAACCGCACATCGACTGGACTGTAGATAGATGCTCCAAAATCCTAAACTTAATGAGAAAAATAACGGGCAGCACGTGGGGAGCCAATAGCGTTACAGTAATGATGGTGTATCGTGCTCTAATACGCTCTGTATTAGACTACGGCTCTTTGGCCTTCATGAGCTGCGCGCCAACACCATCCAATACAAAGCTCTGTGTATTGCGACTGGCGTAGGGCCTGGGACTAGGAAAAAGGCTTTACTACAGGAAGCCGGGGAGTTGCCCTTATCCCTAAGAAGAAAAGAACTAGCGACAAGGTATTGGGCTAAGATCTCGCAACTGGGGGGAAAAATCCCAAATTTTTGTCAGTCTACGAAAGACAAGATATGTGAGAGATCCTAGAAAGAAAAGCTTCGGCCAGGGTATCAGGGAAACAATCAAGGAATTGGGACTGGGGGAGGTCGTGATAAATGAACACGACCACCCAGCGATCGCCCCTTGGATGCTCCCTATACCACCGGTCAATCTAGATCTACTACAGAAAACCGACAAGAGAAACAACCCCACTGCTGCACGTGCTTTCTCTCTAGAGCACCTGGAAGACAACTGGCCGTCTGATGACTGGGACCATGTGTACACGGATAGCTCACGCAACCCTGAAAGGGGCACCAGCTCGTTTGGAATATACCTGCCAAACGGGGAACAGGGAATAAAGCAGGAAACTGCCCAATAACTGTTCGGTGTACGCTATATCATGGATCTTCCATCAGAAGACCAGTAAGTTCGTCATTCCAAGCGACTCTCTGAGAAGTCTGATTTCAATCCAAAATGACAACTCGGACTCAAGACCAGAAGTCATTTTGGAAATCAGGCAGCTGTACCAGAGGGTCCTAGAGAAGGGAAGCAAATTAGAGCTCGTGTGGATTCCATCACATGTCAACATTAGAGGAAACGAGGAGGCAGATCGACTCGCCAACGAAGGTCTCAGGGACACAGCACCACTCCACACCATAGACTACAGCACCACAGAAATCTACAGTATGGTTAGAAGACAGGTTAATTCATTCTGGGAATTAAAGCTCGCTGAACTTGACACATACAGATTCCAGCTGGATGACAAGATCTACACGAAGACAGCGATCAATCACCCTAGAAGAGATATATGCAGACTTATATCGAAACTAAGGGTGAAAGAGCGGCTGCGAGACTACAAACACCAAGTCATCGTCTGTGAGTGCGGAGAAGAATGTACCACCAACAATGTCCTGGTAGACTGCGAGGTTTACAAGGAGGAGAGAAGGGAACTAGTGAGAATGATGGAGACAAACAACATACCGTTCAACGCTAAGAACCTACTCTTCCCGAACCAGATCTGAAAATGCAAATCTTCGAACAAATCCACGACCTAATGAACACAGTTGGACTAGGTAGAATAGTGAAGTAAGAGGGGGCCACGGTTAGACGGGCTCGGCATCTAAACACTAAACTACATAGGGGATATATACCAAACTGGCAGGATAGTGGAGTAAGGGAGAGTCACGATCAGACTGACTCGGCATCTAAACACTATTCAGCCAAAAATGACACCAAACCTGCAGAATGGGATAGCGGAGTAAGGGAAGACCACGATAAGACGGGCCTGGCACCTAAACACAAATCCCACATAGATGACATCTACCAAACTAGCAGGATAGTGGAATAAGGGAGAGTCACGGTCAGACGGACTCGGCATCTAAACATTATTCCGCATAGAAACAAATACCAAACCAATAGAGTGGGATAGTGGAGTGAGGGGTGGCCACGATAAGACGGGTCTGGCACCTAAATACTAAACCCACAACGATGACATCTACCAATCCAGAAACGGGAGAAAACAAC
Organism: Patella vulgata; assembly: GCF_932274485.2. Taxonomy (NCBI): domain Eukaryota; kingdom Metazoa; phylum Mollusca; class Gastropoda; family Patellidae; genus Patella; species Patella vulgata. The sequence goes on from NC_065883.2 coordinate 14,220,699, forward strand.
TATCAAACAATATGTTTCTTATTAATTAAAGGGAAGAACTTCCCACTAAACCCAATCCATGGCCTATATAAGGCCGAAAATGGAAAGATTGCAAAATCATATTCTAAAAACAGGAAGCAGCTTAGGCTCTCCTATGTCTAGTCTGCAATATCACTTCTGTGGAAGCAGACGTTAAATCACCAAGATACTACTCTAAAATTCTAACTAAGGCCACGGTTAATCCTAACAATAGTGCTATTTTTAAATTTAACTGAGGAAATCAAAAAGAATTGGGTGGTTAAATACGCTTGCGCCCAGATTAGAGGCGAATGTGATGTTTTGTTTTGTGTTTTGTTTAAGGAATACAGAGATAAACCGTTATTCATTTTGATAGGTTCTTTTAAAAATATCTTATTTAAGATTGGTGAAATGTATTCAGATCATTCATTGTTCTTTATCTTGAGGTAAAACAATATGATATCCTATTTTCAGTTTGGTTTATGTCAATTCTAATCTAAATAGTTTAATCAGACCTTATCTAAAGTCTGTTCCACTTGCTAATTTGATTAACTATTGAGTTCACCCCATGATATAATAAGCAGATGATAAAACTTGTGCACGGGTGGCAGTTATAATATTTTTCATAGCACATGTCATAAAAAAAATATATTTGGCCAGACGGTAAGGAAAGGGGAAAGACTACCCGACTAAAATAATGGCGGCCAATCTTAAAGGAGAGAAGGAAATGAAAGAAGAGAAGGACGGAAAATATTGTTGTGGCCAGAACTTTTTATTGTTCATTTTAATTTTAATATTATTTTTCATTTTTCGCCTCATTATTAATTATATTCATGATTTTTTGATTAACCACATGCAATAATTTTTGTAACTTTGGCAGTCATTTTGGTCTCTTGGTTGTCAGTTAATATTGTTGTCATTCGAGTAGCAACCAGTATGGTATTGTCAGTATATTGTCATTGTCAGCCAGTGTTAGAGAGTATAGGGGCATAAAAACACGGTATTTGTATCATTTGTATTATTTAAGTGATATTGTATGTCAGGCTTGTCAGTCGCATCTCTGTTGCATTATCATGGCATGGAAGCATTGTTTACGGAGGCAGACCACCATTGTAGTTCGTCTGTCTATAGCAATTCTCTCTCTCTCTCTCTCTCTCTCTCTCTGTGTTTTCTCCCCTTTGGCATGCTTATTTTTGTTGATTTTTTGGTCTAGAATGGACGAAGAGGGCTTGAATTAACATTTTCTGCCAGGTGTTGGTAAATATTCATGATTTTGAGGCGGAAGGATAATGGGGTTATCAGGTTGGCTGCGGCGATATGTACGGCAACTAGTTACATGCTTTTAGTATGCTTCTTCAAGTTTGTGTGTCTCAAAATTTTGGTGGTCAACCTCATACAAATTTTAGTGCAAAGACATGACCATTTGTTCCTCTGTCTGTAGTGAAAAGCATTCAGCCCAACAAAAATTTGGGGAAAAGTTGGAGGTGGGCAAAGAGGCCAGAATTAACATTGAAGTCAATGGGGAAATTAAGGGTGGTCTGTATCCTTACACTGATCATTTAAAGCTAGTTGTCTCCCTTTAATTACTTTGAAACTATATCAGTCTTATTAATAATAGTTGAATGTTTTAGGCAGTTATATGAATTGTATGCTATTTTCCATTTATATTTAATTTACCTGGTGGTTTTATACTAAGTAAAGCCTTTATAGCAAATATTCCCCATGTCATTGCATCTTGAACCCCATCCCTTTGGATTGAACAGTGTATTACCTGCCAGTGTTAGTTGTAATTAGAATATTATCAGTGGTAGTCTATGACCTGAAATTTACTGTTATTTTAAGAGAATTTATGTTTGTATTTTTCAGTTAATCGTTAGACATTGTTAGACATCGTTAGACAACTTTGATCATCATCATATTGAGTATAGCCTTTTCAATAAAGAACATTTAAATCTTCATTTGTCTGATTGTCAACGCATTATGTGTTGCAGTATCCCCAATGGCAGCTTACTCCCTGCAAATATGAAGGAAGAACTACCTACAACTGGCCACCACGTCGATGTGAATAAAAGAAGAAAACGTTTTTAAACGCGTTGACCATTTGAAGAATTTATGTTATTTCAATAATTCGCGTGTGTGATCATTTACAAGAACTGGTATTATATGTGATTTCAATAACTCGCGTGTTTGATCATTAGAGGAATTTGTATTATGTGATGGTGTGTGACATTGTGGTATGAAGAAAAAAACTTTGTGTATATATAACTCTTTGATCATTGCTTTGTTCTTTGGATTTTCTTTTTTAGACTTTTATTTATAATATAACATTTATTCAGTGTTGAATTTTTTTATCGGTGTTTATATTTTAATTAGGGTAGTTATTGTCGACTCCATTTATATTTAAGTTTGTAACCATAAAATGTTATTTTGTAACTTTTTCCTCAAGGAAGAAAGGTATGTTACATAATGACAGATGTCAGGCGTACGTTATCGTGCCATCGTGACACATGAAAGCGGAACTGAATTTAATATCTTTATGTCTGCTATCGACACCCATGTTGTCCAGATGGCACTCATTATTCAATATCATAATATAAACTTATGACTGGCCAGTAAAGCAGTCTGTACTGTACTGGGGATCCTTTGTCTAGAAAGGGATTATAAGCAAAAATCAAACTGAGATTATCAGATTAGGCGAGGGGGTCTAGAAGTTAACGGGGGTCTAGAAGTTAACGGGGGTCTAGAAGTTAACTTGGGGCCAGGCAGGTCTCGAGTTAAGACCGGACAGCGGTCATGTAAGCTAGGACCATACCCCATCAACGAAAGCTAATTATGGAGCCTTAAGTTTTGTACATGATATGTTTAAACAAGAATAAAAGTATCATATGAAGTTTAAACCAGTGTTGTCATCAAGAACCTGACTTAAAGACCCAATTCTGTAACAGTATGCTACATCTTCCAACACTCAGAATACAATAAATTGAATTAAATTTCAATATTTCCATTTTTCATTATCTATTTATAGCAAGAACGACCAGCTCTTTATCTAAATCGTACATAATGCATCTTAATAAGAAATATAGTACAGAATGGTGCTATTGATTCACGGGTTTTTGGTACTGATAGGTGTAACAAATGTTAGAAAATATTCAGAGGTTTTATTGTGGATTTGCCGATCAGAGTCCCTTTTGTGACCTCGAAACATTTTCAAAAAGTTGAAACATTTTATAGTTTGATAATACTATTTTTGAAAGATCCTCAAGCACAAAAAAGAAAACTTTGTCTGGCAACATTCTTCCACCCCCGCCAGCTATATGAATTGGATGAATTGTTATGATTTCATGGGCGACTCGATACATTTCAAATTTTTATTGGGACAGAGTAGCGACTATAGCTACATCTTGTAACTGGTGTCGTGTACGAGGCATGGTATACGCAACCTTGGTCAAATGCCTGATATCTGTAATAACAATATCCGTTGGCCAGGTTATTCGGTTTATCTTAGTAATAGTATTTCGTGAAATTCTTTTGTGTGTCGCCGTGTCCCATACTTTGATTTTTTGGGATATTGATTTGTGAAGTTCTGTTGCAGTAAGTGTTTTAAATAATTGGGAACAGACAGAAGAGCGGAAGGATTGACAGAACTGAAGACGGTACACTCTCATATGAAATAATGTCTGTTAGTGACAAGATCAATAGTACAGATCTTTTATCATAGTTCACAATAAATATTGGATAATTGTTCGGAAGGTGCCCAACATTATAAACGAAATTAGGCTTTCATACGGAGAATACAAAATACAGATTGGAGCAGAATAATTAAATATGGGCAGATGGCATTGATATTCGGACCCCGGCTAATTAAATACGCGTGTGTGACATTGATCTTGGAATTTATACGGGAGACATAAATCAGTTGACTAGAATTGCAATCATTACATTTGAATGATCAACCGATCAGATGACAGTAGTTATATGTGCTGACTGCATTATTCTTAGGGCAAACACTGTACGAATAGAAGTTCAAATATGCATGAAATCATTGCATTATAAGTAAAGTTACTGCCTTGCAAAAGACCCTACTTCAGTAATTCGAGTATCGGTAGGTTAACTAAATAGTGAATTTAAACCACTGATGTTCAAACTTTGGCAAGTGAGTGACTGATAACGAATATATATCATTCATTAGCTTGCAGTTCGGATTGCAGTTCGCTTATTAAATATGCCCATATGATATTAATTGCACTTAATCTAAATATGCGACTGAAGGACAGAAAGACCAAGTTAAGAAGATCTCACATCCTCGCTAAGTCGCTTTCGTTAAAAAGCCGAGGACAATAATCACTCCTAAAGATTTCATAACGTTTGGATTAAGCTATATATTAATAATTTTCTAGTTTATGACGAAATGTGTAAAAACAACATCTCATCAAAAATGAACCAAGTGGCTATATCGAAATATGCAACACCCAAAGAAAAAAGAAAAATCATTTCGGCGGTGTTGGAGAATGAACAGAAAATGTCGAAATTCGTCCCTTTAAGGTATCCCCACCCTGACTCATTCAGACACACCATAACCGTTATTTATATGGACTGGCGGACTTAATACCTCCGTATTCATAAGCATGAAACAGGTTACATACTTCCTTGTGCTTAAGTTCTTCTCTAATGGCCGATAGAGTTTGCATCTTCCAGCCCTTACCCGGAAGTTTTCCATTGTAATCAGCAATACCAGTAGCATGGAAGAAGACATGTTCGTTTCTTCTATAATCTGTCTTGATCCTCATACTGAAAACATAAGTTTAATACACGGTGATACCGTTGTATTTCCCCAAAAGTCCGAAACACCTTTGTCTTACAATTTAGGTGTCAATGTCAATTTATTGTCGCTGTAAACCCTATTCAATTTTGACACCCAGCATAAAGCAGGGTAATCATATTTATTTAGACTACCAATTGTATCCAGTTAATTCACATGCATATCTGGATTGGGGTGTGTCACGTTTTGTGATAGTCTTTAAGTAGCTTTTAAACATTTTAATAACTTTACCCCTTAATCGGTCATCTTTATGATTTTACCGGTGCCCTTTAACCTTATTTTAATATTTAGCATTCAGAGGGCGCAGGACAAAGATGGAATTAGATTATGTGCAATCTTTACTTACGATGGATCAAAAGAGTGAACACGGGCATTAAATCTCTTTCCAATAGCATCATCGAAACTGAAGTCATTGTTTATTCTGAAACAACAAATAAAACATGTTTTGTACCACAAATTAGAAATTTCCTCGATTCTGATTGGTCAAAAAGTGTGGTTGAATGGACAATAAACCCCCCTCTAAATTATCAAGGCGAATTACTGCGTATAAATATTATTGTGTACTTTGTTTTTCATTTTTTTGCTCAATGATCTGCTTCAACACAAATCTTTATTGGCAAATATCTTCAAGAAATTCTGCACACACGCTCATCACACCATTTTCAAACATCATCTTTTTATGAAAACACATTTCTGAAATACATAAAACAGTTGAAAATCAGTCATGAATAAATTAAAACCGTTTTCAAATATATTCGTAACTAGGCAGTTTGTTTTCTTTTTTGGTAGGCTAGCTTCACTCACCAATTTTTACTTAATCAGCTGGAATTAGTTTTAAATTACGCTTTGATCAAAGTCTGACTAGCATGATCTACATAATAATAAGTCATTAGTCCCAAGAAATCGCTTGAAAATATAATGAGAGAGTCGAAAATAGCAGCTGAAATATAGGCCCTAATGCCAAAATAGACATTTGTTGACAACACGTCAGAACAGTATACACAGCAACCGCTAGAACCTTAGGTTAAGAATCACTGTCATAGTTTTACAGGGTAATTTTGAAGATGTAATTACAAACTGCAATTGTGTAAACAAAAACTGGCTACAGAATTGTGATAACAGTCTGCAAATAAGGTAATAAAGGCTAAATGAAAACTTACATGAAACTCCCGAAGCGAGGTCATCTTTGTCGCCAAGAGTTACTCCTCTTTTAGTCTCTGACAGCAAGCCGGAATTATTTCAATCACAGATGATGCTGTCGTCTCAAAATACCACAATAAGACTAATTTCCTGTTCTTTTAAACATCTTCAAACGTTAAAATTATTATTTATTTATTTTTTTTTTTTTTCGATATCCGAATAACATTTTCTTTCATAATTCATTTACCAGCGACTCGAGACTCAGGCATTTTATATTTACGGGAAAGCAAGCGCGGTCTAAATCTATTGAATATATTTTAAAATTAACGCAAGCACATGGCCAAATAACGTCTTTTTAAAATGGGTGTAAATATGTTTCTTGAATAGTTCCGAAGAAAATCTCTAATGATTCAAACACGGTTAAATGGAAAATAAACCACCCCTAAATACGAAACAGGAAGTGTTTATCACCTAATTATTATGTTTCCGAATAAATGCCATGTGCATGCTATATTGGCAATCCGGGACTTAACAAGAAACATCTTTAACACGTGACAATCTGTTTTCAAACCAGTGTTGAGATATTATCGTATTTGTGTCCCACTGTTGACATAGATTACACCCAACTTCAAACTACAACTGTGTTGTTTTTTATCAATTAATGTGTTGATTTATTTTATTCGAAATGTTACGCCACAGTTTACGCCAACAATAAAACTAAATCTAAAGAAGTCGACTTTCTCTTAATTTTTCGAAATGGGAGGGTACCATTAAAAGCTAAGGTGTCGATTTCATTTATCTGATGTAATATTTCGATTAGTGGTCGTTTCCATTGATTATATGTAAAAATTAATATGTACAAAGTCCTAAATACCTCTAAGGCAAGAGTTAAATGTGAAACGTCAAATGTTAAGTGTTAAATGACAAATGTTTTGTGGGAAAATGCTTTTTTTTGACGTGTCTACATTTTACATTTCTCTCATTACATTTTACATTTGCGCTCTGCCACATCCCATTTGTCCTTCACGCTTTCTACATAGCAACTTTTGCACAGCATCAACTTTCATATGCAAATGTAGGATATCACGTGACTTATAAACATATACGAAAACCCGGCACACTATAAACCAGCACACTATAAGGATATTCACCGCACGATAACAGTAAATCAAGCTGGCACACCATAAGAACCTATCTAGACGACCGTGCGTAATCATTGAATGTGCAAGGAAATAATTGATAGATTCAAACAGCCAAAGAAACATATTTTCCAGTAATTCATAGTACAATAACTGGAATTTCGTATTAATACCCGTATTTTGATATTTTAAACACCCCCTACTCTTTCCGTGCTCTCTATAAACAGAGTTAAGTTCAGACTAATTAACTTTGATCCATTAAAAAAACAACACTATATAAACATTGTGCCCAACAAATAAATAATATATTTAAAGAGAGGAATAACTATACATTTTTTAGTATGGACCTAGAGAATTTTTGATTAAGCCCCGTATCTTTATTTTAGTTTAATTTTGTCCCCTCCCCACCCTTCCTTCACTTCAACTTTAATCTAATTTTGTAAAGTTAAGCAAATATGAATGTGCCAGAAAATTATATGCATATTTGAAAAGAGCAATCAGTGATACGTAACATGGTATCTGGAATTTCGTATTTAGACCAGTATTTTTACTTGAATACCCCTTTAATAGTGTAATATTTATTGGATTTGAATTATGAAAATACGATTGTACCAGAAAACTATTTACATATTTACAAACAGAAATGAACGTGATTTTCACTAATATACTATCCAAAAAAAGTAGGGGATATTTGATTTTTAAGTGTTATTAAAGTCACCTAATGAAACTGACGAAGAAACAAATGACAAAATGAAATGAAGTTCACATTCATCGATTTATTCCAAATGATCGTTAGACTAAGTAAGGCACAGACTGACCATTATAAGGGTTAAATGATACCCGGGGTCAAACAGCAAAGTTACCAAAGCATCACAACCAAGTCAGTAACGGGTAAATCCTCCTCTGTTTGCCAAACAAGCATTGATCCGACGTGGCATACTGTGACATCTTGCGTTGTCATCCTGGAAGATGAAACGGCGGCCATGACGTCGTGCGAACGGCACAACATGGACTGCCAAGATGTTGTCCCGGTAGTACTGGCCTGTAACACGCCCTGCAACAACATGTAAAGCCGTTCTTCCAGCAACAGTGATGCCTCCCCACACCATAACAGAACCACACCCAAATCGATCATGTCTGATGACGTTAACGTCTTGGAAGCGCTCGTTTCGACGACGCCACACCCTCCTACGTCTGTCCAAAAAATCAACAGTGAAAACATCACATTGCTCCAGCGTCGATTATCCCAGTGTTGACGATCCCTACACCAACGACGTCTTGCCTGAATGTGATGATCTCTCAAACAAGGGATCACGCGAGGACGTCGGGCGCGAAGGTGACCCCTATGCAGTCGATTCCGAATCGTCTGGCCACTCACTCTCACACCAGTGTCTGTTTGAAGACGAGCGCTGATCTGATTTGCTGTGATGACACGATTTCTCAAGGCCAAGGTACGGATAAATCGATCCTGGGCTTGAGTTGTCGCATTTGGTCGACCTGAGCATGGTCTGTCCTGTACAGATTGTGTATCACGGTATCTGGACCATAGCCTGCTTATGACAGACTGAGAAACATTCATCGTCCGCGCCACAACCGCCTGTGTTGTGCCGATCTGTAACATGCCAAGGGCACGTAACCTTTCATTTTGGGTAAGCCGACGCATATCAAAATTTGTTTTCTGGTCACTAAAACAATTAAACTGATGTTTCCACCCTGGAATTCAATGCCACAATGACTGTGACATTCAAAGTCAGAGTCGTGCAAATCTTGGGTTGGACCCCCATGATGATCCCAAGCATCACCTGCATTCCATGCGGTAGCTATTTGTGCGTTTGGGCGTCACATGTAACTGGAAATGTTTCTTCTGTTAGGTTCTATAGTGACTTTTTTCGTAGTCATTTGCATATTTTAGTATTATGCCCCCAAAATCAAATATCCACTACTTTTTTTGAATAGTATATGTAACATGTTACCTGGAATTTCGTATTTGGACATTGTACAGCCCCAATGTAAAGTGCCATCCAAAGTGTCCAGGTAAGTACATTTATATTGTGTGCTAGGCTGATTTCCTGTTATAGTGTCGTGAATATCCTTGTCCTGGCTTATAGTGTGTCAGGTTCCGTACATGTTAATAAGTCACGAGATATCCTACATTTGCATATGAAAGTTGATGCTGTGTGAAACATGCTATGTAGAATGCGTAAAGGACAAATGAGATGTGGCAGAGAGCAAATGTAAAATGTAATGAGAGAAACGTAAAATGTAGACACGTCAAAAAACGCATTTTCCCACAAAACATTTGTCATTTAACACTTAACATTTGACGTTTTACATTTAACTCTTGCCTTAGGGGTATTTTGACTTTATCATTACCGGTATTAGGATTTTGTACATTGTACTTTTTACATATAATCAATGGAAAAGACATTGTAGCAGAGCATTTAATATTGGTAGCGATACCCTTCCATCGTGAATGGACAAGCTCTAATCAATCAAATAAAAACGGCCATATCATTTTAATCTTGTAATTAACTTACCCAAAAGAATAGACTAGACTCTTATTTTCAGGTTTATATGGCTTATCTTCACATAAATCCCACCCACCATCTTTAATGTTACCTAGCCGTATTCTTTTATTACACGGAACTTGAATCTGTTCTATATATCTGTCAATAAAAAAAAATCAAACACAATACAAGATTGCCTGACCTACTTAGGAAATGAAATGAAATGGAATAGGGATTAACGTCTTATTGTTCTGCACCGACTTACTTATATATCAGCTATTTTTCATGGACGTTAAAACATCTTTCCTTGAATGACATTTAGAAGTAGAGGTACAATACGAGCACAACGTTATGGATTTATTACTTCTTGTTTTATCACATGCAATATTTCATGTTAAGAACGACCTCCTTGGATATCTATTCACGGACAAATGCACATTTTCGCCGTTTGATGGACACTTAATCGCTGTGAACTGTTATCTAAATTACTAACTAACTTATCCAGACCATAATCAACTCTCGATGTCAAAGCTAGCGTGCGATATTTACTGGATTAGGGTCCCATTTGCTGCTCGACTTTCATTCATGATTTAATCATGAAATGGATAATCGAGACTATGTTTCTTATCGTACCGACTTTAGTAATGATGATCGAGGCTAGGCCCAAAATTCAATCGCTAAAATCTCGGTTCAGAGTGGATCAATTTGACTGAAAGTTTCAGCAAATTCCCTTTACATTAGCTAGTTTTTAACTATTATAGTGAGAACTGCCAGCTCTTTATCTAATCTCCCATAATTTGTCTTTATATTTGTAGATTTCGCTGGCGTTCTAATCCATCCGATGGGCTGGGGAGTTGATTATGGGTTTGTCATGTTAATAAATTCTAAATAATAGTTTATATAACATTTCAAGCCAAACAAAGACCGGTTTGGTTCTTACATAATGCATCTTTAATAACTTTCCAAACAATCCGAAGATCTAAATTTGTTACACCCGCAACACTCAATTAGTAATCCTGCAATAATCAACTAAACCAAGGTCATATTATCTGCCGTAATGTTGATGTGTGCACAAAATTTCGTAAAGACATCCTAAATGATGACAGTTATTCCGGAAGTCCTTTCTCTTACATCGGGATTTTCAAATGGTTTTAAACACAAAATAAACATTAATCAATTTTTACTCATTACCATTTAAGGTTCCAAAAATAAACAAATTAAATGGGCATTTTTGCTACTAAGATTATGTTTTAACGGCGATTACATCCAAAGCTACTGTATTACATGAGACAGTTGTTTCAAAAAAAACAAAACAACAACTGTAAATGGCCGTTTTTCGGTTAAATTTATTTGAAATTTGGAAAGGTGAGTCACAAAAAACAATGATGGCGGTCATCATTCAACCACTTAAAGATACATAATGGGAGAATCGATAACAATTTGGCAGTTCCCACTATAACAGTTAAAAACAAGATAATGTAAAGGCAATTTGCTGAAAATTTTATTCAAATTAATCCACTATGAATCGAGAACTAAGCGATTGAAATTTCCGACTAGCCTTGATCATCATTACTAAAGTCAGTACGATAAACAGCATAGTCTCGATTATCCATTTAATCGTTAAATCGTGAAGGAAAGTTATGCAGTAAATCGGCTCATAATCCACTATAGATCGCAAGCTAGCAATGCCATCTAGAGTTGATTTTGGTCTGGATAGGTTAATTAATGTCTAATTAATAATTTAGATAACATTTCAGGCTTAAAGAAATAACAGATAGACAGATTTAGTTCTTGCATAATGTATGTTTAAGTTAATATATTGTACTGAATACCAAACTTTATAAATCAAGCTGACCAACTCAACACACACAGGTTGTCGTAAAGTTTGTAACTCACTATATAAGCAACCAGAATGATCTGGTCAAAAGAACGATACTTGCTTAAAGGCAGCCCTTTCACAGACATTGTAGAATGTGATCTATACTCGAAGCACTGTACTACTGTAAAACATATTTTAATGCTTACCCAAAATATAGAATCGTTAGATCTTTTGCACTTAATTTGGACAGCTCTGCTATAGTAGGTAATACCCAGATACCGTCCCGGAAGTATGTTAATGCGCCCTGCTTTAAAAGGAGGAGAAAACAGAACAATTAACATATCATATTCGGGAGCTTCCTGGTTACCCCAGTGGTATCGTTCAGTTCTTCTCCACTAACCCCTGGGTCCATTCACGGAGGAATTTTCATGAATTCAAATTATCCGCTCTTGATGATTTCATTGGCCCCATAGGTTGATTCTACGAACCAATCAAAACACAATCTATATACCAGTCTTAGCGTCATTGTTTACGTTCATCACAGTAAAACGCTCGATTATGAGAAGAGTTGCAAGAAATTTAATGCCAAAGAAGTGACATTCCCACAAAACGATGTCTTTAAATATTCTGACAAAGTTTGCAATGACGATTCGGCGATCTTGGTTGCAATAAAATGCAAGTTACTTCCTTTCGCCCACTCGCGAAATTTTTGATTGGTCGATAAAAATAGCACTGCAATTAACAAATGCGGATACTTTGATTATATGTCCCCACTGTGAATGGACCGAGAAGTTAGTGAAGTAGAGCGGAACAATACCACTGGAGATACCGAGGATGATGATGATGATGATGATGATAATGATGATGATGATGAGAGAGAGAGAGAGAGAGAGAGAGAGAGAGAGAGAGAGACATGGCCAGAACCAATGACACATTCGTCTCAGACCTGTAACAATACGAGGGAAAAAAATCTATAGATTAATGATCATGAAACCTGCATCATTTTATAGTATGTTAGCATCATCTAAATCGTTTAAGTGATTGATCAAAGACACTATCAATGATATAACTGGAATCTGTTCTAGGAGTATTTTCCTTTGTCAAGAATACTCCACCGATTGTAAAGTGGTCGGACCTTTTCGGTAGAGTGCTCAAAGCGGTGTCACGCGGCTGTAATCTTTTCCTAAAATATTTCTTGGGTTTTCAAGAGGTGTCCAGCCCGAGGAATCCCTTTTCAGTAGAGTGCTCAAAGCGGTGTTACGCGGCTGTAATCTTTTCCTAAAATATATTTTGGGTTTTCAAGAGGTGTCTAGCCCGAGGTATCTCTATCTAAAGAATTCGTTTTCTTTATCTTTTTTATACTTCTCAACAAATCCATTAGATGCGGTTCTATCCAGTTAAACCATAAGTTAACTAAAAAATAAATACTTTAATACCTGTTCCTTTTGCTGTGTAGCTGAAAAAGAAAAATAACACCACTCTTACTGCTAGATTTAGAGATATTACTGCGAATATATTCAACTAATGTTAACTTAGATCATATTCATTTTGTGTTGACGCTATTGTTCGAATATACAAGCAAAGTTAGTAGGTCCACCCCGCTTGCTATCAATACAATTCAGTTTAGTTGCATACATTCTTAAATGAACAAAGCAAAGTCAGTAGGTCCATGCCGCTTGCTATCAATACAATTCAGTTTATTTGCATACATTCTTAAATGAACAAAGACACTTTTGAATTGGGTTGCTTTAGGTCAAAATAAAATATTGAATTGGGTTGATCCTAATGTTTTTGTTTTTTTTTATTAGTGGCGGGGCACGCTCTATACAATTAACATTTTAATCTTTAAGTGACATTTAGCGACCGAGGAATACATTTTAAAAAGAACACTGGATAACTATACGAGTGAGGATACGTGTCGAAACGTCGTGCCTTTAAAATAAAACCAGTGATTGATTACCCATAAAAATATGTTCTGTTTAAATTAACATAATAATTTGAAACATTAAGCGAAAGTGGGTGTGTTTAAACATACATTGTGCAAGGGCTAAATCTGCCTATTGCGAGTATTTCTTGAGGCCTGAAATGTTATCTAAATAATTAATTAGACATTAATTAACTTATCCAGACCATATTCAGCTCTCGATGTTTGCTGGATAAGGATCCGATCTGCTGCTCTACGGTCATTTATGATTAAATCAATAAATGGATAATCGAGGCTATGTATTTTATCGTACCAACTTTAGTAATGATGATCGAGGTTAGACTCAAAATTCAATCGCTAAATTTTCGGTTCAGAGTGGATCAGACCTCATACCAAATCGGTTTTCAAATTCATTTATCATCGGTGCATTAGTTCTTGTGATATCAAATAACATATTTTTCTTCAGTGGCCTATACTATGCACAAATCAAGGGAGTCGGTGTGGGTACGAAAGTTAGCCCTACCTATGCTACTTTAACTTTAGGTTATCTTGAGGAAATAAATTATCTCAGAGCTTCATAAAATGTTAAATAGTTTAGATGACAGTATTCAGTTTACATTAAATTTTCTGGATGTGACAGTTAAGTTACACGCGAACGGCTGTATTAAAACTGATGTGTATTACAAAAAAAAAACGATACACATCAATATCTAAGTTTTAACTCTTTTTACCCATCTCATACAAAACGCAACATCCCATATAACCTAGCTAGGCGAATTTGTACAAATGTGTCCATCTCATACGAAACGAAACATCCCATATAACCTAGCTAGACCAATTTGTATCCAATTTGTGTCAAAGTTTAGAGACTACAGGAACTAAAAAGTTTTTTTATTAAAACAAAAATATCCAGGTAAATTGATAGACGATGCTAACCAAAGGGGATTGAGTCTGGATCAAAGCGTGTTAAAACAACCTAAAGTTCCTGTAGACTCTGATAAAAGGAACGTTGCTTTAGTTACTACATTCAATCCGTCCCAGGAAAATGGGAAATCTATCATTGAAAATTACATCCACATCCTTAAAAATAGCCAAACGATGGATAAAACATTGAGAAAAACAAATATAATCAACAGTCTCAAGCAACCTTCCAATCTAGCTAGGATTATAACATCTTCTAAATATGTCTCAGTCGCTTCAATACCAGTAGTTTCGAAATGGGGTAATTCAAAGTGTAAAACCTGTGACATTATCATTTAGGGATCACCCATAAAAATTAATGATGATAATACATTTTATATCAAACAAGCAATGAATTGCCAATCGAACTATGTAATTTACCTTATAGCGTGTCCGGGATGCAAGGGAAGGTATACAGGAAAGACCAAAATGATGCTTAGGTTGAGAATGAACCTCCATCGACAGCACATACTACAATCAAAATACAGGATGATCCCGCTCAGTGAGCATCTTGGAGTATGTGGTGGGGGCAAATTTGGTGTACCACTCGAAAAATAAAGACCGTGGTGGGATTGAATATTTGTAGTAGGCTAAGAAATAACTACCCTTGCCTGTATAATAATTTGATCATGTAACTATCAAACCCATTTATAGATAAAGTTGCGACAACTGTGAAGCCAGAAATTGTATATGACGTCATGAAAACATGACGTCAAGTGTACAAAGACGCCATCTTGGGTCCTAAGTGTTTATACCTACTCACTATCTTATTTATGTCCTATCATACTGTTGTGTCGAAGTTGGCTAAATTCTCGACAGGGATGTAGATAGATATGTCATAGAATTCCGCGAAAAAGAGAGTAAAAAATATATTTTTTTAAACGAAAAGTATAGCTGAACAAACTATAATTATTATTATTATACAACAAAAAGCGCACATTATTGTTATACGAATATAGTCTAATACATACGAGATATCGTTCTCCGGAACTTCCTGGTTTCTTTGGCAATTTGTTTGGGGTAATACGTTATCACTCCCCGACCATGTGTAAATAATAATATTAATCTAATATATCTGACCAGCGACGCAAATCCCGCGCACATCGCTACAACTGTAATCCCACAAAACAATTCAACATATAAAATCCAATGAAATCGACAATTCAACATAATGAAATCGACAATTTTTTTTATTTTTTTTTGGGGGGGGGGGGATCCAAATCATAGAAGGCTCGCTATTTTAAAAGTTAAGAGCACGTGTGTGCTAAGCGATCCTACTCCTTGTCACCTACACGCAGTGAATCTAAACCGCGCCACTTGACACAATGACAGACCTTGTGATCAAACCCACACATATCAAATCATTCGACCACCCAACACTTCCGCTAGGTGTTCGGATGAAGGAAACTGGTTACAAACTGGTAATCTTCATTTCAAATTTAGTGAATTTAGTGACAATTTACATATTTATAAATACCTTGTTTTTTTGTCACAGTAGCTAATGCCGACTTCAATAGGCTCTTCTGGAATTAGAAAGAAAGTAATATATACTGAGCGCCATGAAAAAGCATCACTTAGTTTTTCGTATAACAAAATGATCCTGTAAACATATCTTATTTATTTTGCTTCTTATTGTGAACAATATTCAAATGGGACCACATCAATAACAACACCTTTGTACACTTATGGATGTTTAATCTGTAATCAACGGTACAAAGTCAGAGGGGTCAAAAACAAAAGTACGACACAGATGTCAGTAGCGCGTGTGTCCTCCACGGGCTCTTACGCACGCTGTGCAGCGGCGTCGCATGGAATTTACCATGTTTGAAAGAAGGCCTGTGGCAAATTGTTCCATTCTTGGACAAGAGCAGCTTCTAAAGCAGCAATGGTGTGCATCTGTGGTCTCCGGGGCAAATTGTTCCATTCTTGGACAAGAGCAGCTTCTAAAGCAGCAATGGTGTGCATCTGTGTTCTCCGATACAGACGGCGTCCAATCTCATCCCAGACATGTTCTATCGGTGCCATGTCCGGAGACATGGCTGGCCAGTCCAAGACATTGATGTTGTTAGCAGCCAGGTAGTCCATACTAAAACGGGCGGTATGCGGACGTGCATTATCCTGTTGGAAGTGCTAAAGTTGTGGGTGCGCTCGAAACATTTGGTTGCAAGACATCATCACGGTAGGCTACAGCATTAACGCGACCCCTGCAAATGTGTAGGACGGCCCGGTGATGAAATGTGAAGCCTCCCCACACCATTACACTTTCCCCACCCCATGGATTCGTTTCGAAGACGCAGCAGTCTGCAAGACGTTCCCCCAAGACGTCTCCACACACGTTTACAGCCATCAGCGTGATAAAGATGAAAGCGACTCTCATCACTGAAGAGCACACTTTGCCAGTCTACTCTTCTCCAAGTCTGGTGTCCTTGAGCCCATATCAAACGCCGCGGACGGTGATGATCCCTGAGGATAGCTCCAACATAAGGTCGTCGTGCACGGAGTCCTACTTCTCTTAGACGACGTCTTACGGTGTTGGCACTTACTGGTCCTTGTCTTCCGACGACTGCTGCACCTGTTCGAGTCGCTGGGCGGAATCTGTCACGCAGATGAGTGACCCGGATGTAGCGGTCTTGAGTCTGGGTTGTAACGCGTTGTGGACCAGGACGTTGACGGTCACGTGTTGATCCAGTAACTCGAACACGTTCCACCAACCTTACAATAGTGGACTGATGACAATTGAAGTGTCTGGCAATAGCACGTGTAGACATGCCAGCCCTGGACATTCCCATGGCTTCATTCCGTTGATTTTCAGTAAGTCTCGGAATCTCTAGCTCGATTCCTTCACACGTCCAACAACAAATTACGACAGATTGGCGTTTCACAGTTCGGGCGCGTGCCCAGAGGGTTTGAGGGGGTGGGGGGTCCGCCCCTCCCCTGCAGGCGCAGAGAATATTTTTATCTCCTGCAATCATAGAAATTACTTCGTATTGGCTCACTCCACTGTTATCCTTTACATGTATGCTACTAAATGAGCATACATATTGTAGGCTTCCGAATTTATCAAATTCACGGGAAGTTAGCGCCCCCGACCAAACACCAAATGTGGCGTTGTCTCAACCTTGGACCCCTACCCACCCCAACCGCTGCTCAAATTCATGGACTAGCCCCTGAATATATCCTAAATATCATTGAACACACCTCTGAAAGAACACCGGCACGCTTTCCGATTCAAAATTACCAGTAACACATGTTATGTTAAAGGACAATATTGGTGTCAGTCATTATCATAAATGTGATAGATCTGTTTAAACACAGAGATCATTGCTACGATAGATGCGCTATGAAGATTTCAAGAAAGGGAAGTAACGAACGTAAAAGGCAAACACGGGTTATCCTTCTATATAACTGACCGAAGTGACGAGTGGTAACAAATATACCGGCGAATTTCTGCTCACTAATAATTCCTTCGAAGACCAAAAGCTGTTATGTGAGACTAACTCTGGTTGGCCATGATCTGACGTAAAAAATCAACAACAATACGCGAATGGAGTAATCTAGCGTTGTCGTCCTTAAAGCTTGGCCTTGTGAGAGGCGTATGATTACCAAACTGGAACATACCACCTTGTCTAAGATCTCTCTTTTGCACCGTGGGTCATTAAGTTTACCTCTCTTTTACACCCATATGAAAGGCAAACCCATATTACCATAGAGGATGTTCCTCTGTGCATATGTCATTTTCCTATGTTACAGAACCCGTGCTCTGTCATCCGTCATGAATAAGAGAAAGGCACTCTCATCCGATCAGTGAATTATTCGCCATGTCTCAGTGATGGCATGCTCGCGGCATCATGCTAGGCGTACATCTGTCCTGTCACGAGACAAGAGAGATCGTCTGATAGGTCTCTTAAACTCCCTTCACACATAGCGAATACCTCGAAGTAGGGTGCATGTTTCATACCCGCGTAGTAAGGTCGTGTGACCGATCAGTTAATTATTCCCCATGTCTCAGTGATGGCGTGCTCGGCACCATGCTAGTCATACAACCTTCTGGGCACGAAGCAAGAGAGGTCGTCTGATAGGTCTCTTAAGCCCCTTTCACACATAACGAATACATGGAAGTAGGTTGCATGTTCCATACCCGCGTAGTAAGGCTGTGTGACCCCACCACGCTGTCGCTCTCAATATAATGGGTGGCGAGGAGGTAACCATGCAGGGCGTATAGCCCCATGGTCACGTGACAAGAGGGGTCGTCTGATCGGCCTCATAGCACCATATCCAGCCGATTTAAACCGATTACGAACAGTTCTATAGGATAGGGCAGTAGAGGTAACCATTCCCTTTTCAACACAATACTTGTCGCAAAAGGATGACTTGGCACGAGTGCCAGAAGATTTACATCTTCTCTTGCAGACGTACTGCGAGGCCTACCAGTAACGTTTACGATCCTTTATGTTATTAGTAGCAATGCAAAAGCTTTTTTAAATTTTTGAATCTGACTAAAATTGAGTATTTACTAGTTCTCCACCCCACCCCCCTCCTATTTAAGAAATGAATTTAAGACACACACCCCCCCCCCCCCCCAACCACACTTTTTTTTCTGAATTTGCAAAAAAAAAGTGACCGAAGACAATTTCTCAGCAACCATTGAAGATATAGGCATTAAATTTTCAGGAAACATGCTTCCAACCATTAACTATTTATTGGAATGTTTAAATTTGTGCTATATAATTTATTTCCTTTGATATAGGGGTCTTTCTATGAGAAACTATACGCCCACTTTCAGTGATGAGTGCCTTTTCCTGATAATGTTATTTTTTTCAAAATATAAGAAATAAATCGTAAATACGTTTCTGAATGTCCAAACCACGCACGACAAAAACTCTGTTTTCGTCTCAACACGAAAAGCTCAAAGACATCGATGTTGGTGTTCATAGAACTTCCCGAAGTCGCGGAACATAAACGACACATTTTACGGTCAGTTTTTTTTGTTGACATTGATAAAAATAGTATCAGTGGCGCCTCTAGCGAGCTTTTGCATTGCTATTATTAGTATGTTGATGTTTTCGCAAAGGTGCATAAACATTTGTATGTTTCGATACCTTTTTTTTGTGTATACATACCACTTTGTACATTCGTTGAGTTACAGTTATTAACAATTTATTGTTCTAATCGAACATGTCATAAACATGCTGACAAAGAGACACTTTTAAAAATACTTGCCGTATATTCCGTTTGCTTTTACAAAGTTTATAAATGAAATGAAAAGGAGTTTAACGTCTTACTGTTCTGCTCCTAAACTGGGCTAATGAAGACGGGCATACACCATCCAGTGTGCTATGAGGGAAGTGTTGCCCGGGCAGCGGCGCTACGGCCTACTCTTATATCGAATTCCAACTGCCAAGGGATCTTTTACGTGCACGCCAATGTGTACACGGGACCTCGATTTTTTCGTCCCATCTGAACGACTAGACAGCTGTCATTGTCAGGCCCTCCGTCCTGCATCACTGACAAGGGAAAACCACACCGGAAAATCTGTATAAACTTTCTCGGCCAACGCAGGGATCGAACACACGACCTCCAGGCTAGTGAGCCAGCGTCTTACCCACTTAGCCACGTGATCCCACACAAAGTTTATAAAACATTTGTGTTCTCTGAATTTAGACCATACTTTTGTTTCTTTTTTATGATGTTTATATTTACAATGCAGTAAGAGGTATCTAGTGTTGAAAGACTCCTGGAAACATTTGTCTTAGTCTTGTTCATCTATCAAAAGCCCTTTCATTGTAGGGTTGACAATCATAAATGACCGGTAAAATCTAGGACTTCTCCATTAATTCGATTGATTTGAAAAATAAATATTACCATTTCTTGTTTCTGCGAAACTGAAAAATAGAATAAAATCATTCTATAACAAAGAAAAAACAAAAGGACGGCTTTTATCAACGTTTCGTCACCGACATCCTTGGGATGTGATACTTCCCCGTTCTATCATGAGATCGATACTATATCCAGTTTCTTCGCCACCTTGGAGTATTATTTCGACAAATTAGATATCGAAATGATAATGAAATTTGGGTTAAACGTCCTACTTTTTTGCAGCAACCGGGATAATGAAGACGGGAAATTGTATATCAAATGAACATTTGATACCAATAGTTGACCGGCACATTAAGATAATTATTATTTGTGGGGCTGATGGCGAAACACATATGTGACGAAACTGTACAAACTAGTAATACATGTGCCTTGGGAAAAGGCGTCAGTTTAGTGATAATTTATATATGTAGTAGTTATTATATATGTAGTAGTTATCAAGACAGTTTTGGTCGGGGGCCGCCTCGGCTTCGCCTCGGCTGGGCCCCTCGACCAAAACTGTCCTGATATTCACCGATACACCGAGGAAAGGTGCTAATAAGTTACTTACATCACATTTCTATCGAGTATTGTGAACCAATATGTGAAAAATAGTATTTATCATCGAGTCGTTTCAACCGAAAAGTGACAAATACTTTCTGCTCTTTCATTATTTATCCCTTTCTGAGCCTCACGTTACATTTCATGGTAGAATGATTTCGCTGTGGAGAGACGACCTGAGTAGTATTTACACGTGCGTCTTGCTATGATACTCTGAGCGTAAAACAATCACGTGTTTGTTTAGACCACACCGTCAAAACATCTTATCTATGGCGTAGAGGACTGCGATATTATTAAATGTAGTGTAAAGGAAATGCGAAACGTGGGTCATTCCTGGTGAAAGTATGCATCGGCGGATGGTTCTTCCGTTGAAATTTATTTGTAATAAAGTTTATGACTTTCTAGGCGTTTTTTTCATCCTGCTTATTATCAATGCCTGTCTGTGAAGTGTCCAGCAAGAGAACTGCGCCTTCTATCATCACAATTAATTAAAATAATTATTCAATATTCTAATATATATATTTTGCATATTAATATAAATCAAACCAAATTATAAAATAGATGCCAATTGATATGTATAATAATTGATTTTTGTAATATGTTGTTATGTTAATTTAATGTCATTGTATATGTTTTTGAACTGCCATGTAGTTCCCCCCATTTTGTTTTGTTACTATGATTTTGACTAGTTGTTTCATGTACATTGGTTGGAGCCATCGTCTTCATTTGCGATCTGGATCGGACTAATCGTCCGCTACTGATTGCTTGATAGGTATCTAAAACGGTTTAAGAGTATCCGTGTATCAGAAATGAACAGTACTCTCTGTACATTACTGATACACGGATACCTTTAAGCATGTTTTGCGATTAAACAGGACAGTTTTATCAAAGGTTGCCAGTGGCAACGAGTAGAAGTGGGATGTAATTATAAATATCTACCTTGGTCTCTTTTTACATCAGATATTGCGGACATAATGCGAGTCGCCTGAAATTAAAAAAATCAAAATAAAATGGGTCATTGACAAAAGAAACTTCTATAAAAAAACCCACGATATTTTTATTTTTGATCTGATCTGAACTTTTTTACTTAAATTTGAATAACAATTTTCCAAATGTTAATTTAGAATTAGGTACAATTAAGTTTAAATATCTGATAGTGACTCTGTTGGTTTTTATTCCTAACAATATTTATTTAATCGGTATTATATAATCTAAAGATACGTAATTACTGGATCCGAAAAGAAGCCGTAGTCTATATATAAGTTCATCTCCTTTATGTTGAATATATTATATGAAAAAATAATCCTCCCCAATTTTCCTTTTTTATAGGGCTCTGAATATGAAAGGTTCCTTGCTACAACCTCTATGAATAACAGAGTGTAAAACAAATAGACTTTATTGCACGTCAGAAAATGAAAATGTATTTTACTATTATTTACTGGAAGAATCAAACAATTTTGAATGCAACAAGCGGATTAAGATACGCCCACACTCTGCAAGAGACGGACAGAGAACAGGGAAAATCGATAGAGCTCATGCTCTCATTGTCCCAGTGCTTAATTTCACACCAAACTTCGAGCGAGCCGCTGTGGCTCGGTCAGTAAGGCACTGGCTCAATAACAAGGGGTATTGGACTCAATCCTGGTGGTGGGGGAGAAAGTTCCCCAGAATTTTCCAGTGTTTATCCCCTTGTCAGTGGTTCAGGACAAAGAGCCTGACAAGGACATTGTCTAGTCGTTCGGATGAGAAGAGTTCCCGTGTACACGTTGGGAGGGGGGGCGGAGGGGGGGGGGGGGGCTCTAGAACACCAATTTGTTTGTGGGCACTCAACAGGTCACAATTTTTATCTATCTCCCAAAGATCTCGGTTTTTTATGATATTGGCACGTATCGGACCATAACTTGAAATACGTGTTTATAACCCAAAGATCTTGGTTCCTTTCGACATTCGTGCATATCGGACCATAACTTCTTGCATTATGTCCCCTGATTGCACGAAAAATCAAGTTTTTGCTTGTGGTCCTTCTAGAGGTCACACTTATTATCCGATTTACAAAAGCGTTCGAATTCATCACCGTTCCACAGTAATGATGGTTAGGTTTGAATTTCTTGAAAATCTGACCCAAACCGCCGGACAATATGGCAGCCCCTCTTACGGAAATAGTGTAAAAATATGGTATATGTAGGTTGTGGACCATCTAGAGGTCACAATGGTGATCCGATTTTGATGAAACTTGAAATGCATGTTTATAACCCACAGATCTTGGTTCGTGTAGATATTCGCGCACATCAGATCGTAACTTCCTGAATTATGGTCCTTGATTGTACGAAAAATCGAATTTTTAGCTTGTGGTCCCTCTAGAGGTCACAATTTTTATCCAATTTAAACACCAAAAGATTGACGGGCAAAATGGCTGACCCTCGTACGCAAATAGTATTAAAAAAAATATGGTATATCAAGGTTGTGGACCCACTAGAGGCCACAATTTTGATCCGATTTTGATCCGATTTTGATGAAGTTTGAAATGTATGTTTATAATCCAAAGATCTTGGTTCCCTTCGATATTCGCGAATATATATCTGACCGTAACTTCCTGGATTATGGTCCCTGATTGTACGAAAAAAAATTCAGCTTGTGAATTCTGTAGAGGTCACAATTTTTAGAGGTCCGATTTTAAAAACCGTTGAAGGTTAAATTCGAATTTCGGGAAAATCAAAACGAAACTGTCCGACAAAATGGCCGCTCTTTGTGCGGAAATTGTGTAAAAGTACGTAATACGAAGGTATGTGGACCCTCTAGAGGTCATAAATTTTATCCGATTTTGATGAAACTTATAATATATCTTTACATCCCAAAGATCTCAGTCCATATTTGCACATTTCAGACCATAACTTTCTGGATTATGGCCCCCGATTGTACGAAAAATCGCCTTTGTTTTTAGCTTGTTCTCTATCCCTCTCTAGCAAAATGTGGGCGTATCTTGCCTAGCAACCGTTGGTTTTATGTACCGGTATCTTATTGTTGTGTTAAAATATTTGTAATTAATATTGTTCTAACAAGAAAGGTGTTGTCTAGTAATTCAGATGAAAAAATAACATGTACATATCATGTACGTGAAAGAACCTGTATATAAAAGAACCATAGGTACGTAAAAGCAAAGCCCTGTATAGGGAAAGTTACGACAACTCATTTACAGGCGCCATTTTTGGGTCCCAACTATGACGCTATAAAAACTATGACGTCATGGCGTCATATAGCTTTACTTAGCAAAACGTTTTATTTTTTTCTTGGTATAACGTTTTACGGGCTATAATTTATCATAAAAAAATTGCAAAAGAAACCAATGCAGTTTGGTTCAATGATAATATGTCAGACAAAATCATACTCAAAATCGCCCAAGGCAAAATATCATGATTAACATAATTCAATTTGGCGTTCTTCCGGAATTATCGAGAGCGCTATATCGTAATCAGTGTCTTTCAGTGGTGGTAGGATAAATAATTTATTTTTAAATTACTCAAACACAGAGTGGTTATGCAAGAGAAGTGTGTCGAAAAATCGAATTTGACAAACATCAATTTAAAAATGTATTTTTCATTTGATGACGGGCATTTCTTTCAAAATGACTGCCAAATTTAAAAAAAAAATGAAAAAAACTCCATTAATTTGGTAATAAAAGGGCAGCGACATTCTCAAAAATTTAATTTCGAGAATTCTTGATGGTAGAAATTCAAAATGGCCGGTAAAATGAAATCCAAAATGGTGGAATTTTCATTAATCGTCATTTCTTTCCGTTGGGTATTACTTGTAATATGTGGTATATTAATCCCGAAATGATATAGTTGCTCTTAAATGAATATATTGTTGACGCGCTTTAAACATCTAGATGCAATAGACAAGGTGTAGAAAATTCTAGCTACATTGAAATGTTGGCAATAAAGATCCAATCATAGTTTTTAGTTATACACTGTTAACTATGGCGGTATATTAGATTCAAAATTCTAGCGTGCTATCGTCTAATTTCTAACTTCTGTTCATGTAATTTTTAACTTCTATTCATGTAATTTCTAACTTCAGTTCATGTAACTTTTAAATTAAGACAATGTTTTATCCAACTTCTTTATTTGTTCAGTGTAAGTTTAAATTCTATTTCATCTTATTTCTATTATTTAGACGAAAAACGTCTCCTTCATTGATGCTTTACACGTTTAGCATGAACATAACGAATTTAAAAAATGTACACTTCTGCCTAGCAACCATCATTATGAAGTCGTTTGGTGTCGCCACATTGGTGATTGCGCACCTGGTCGGGACCATTTGCTGATATAAACGACTTGCTCTTGCTCTGGCTGATGGTTGACCAGAGTGCTGAAATTTAGAGAGTTAGAAAAGTGGTTTAACGACCATACTACACAAACTAGGTCATTTCGGGACAAACATATGGTTCAATTTTATTTCAATAATTCGCTTGCGCGTAGGGGTCTAGCACTGGGAGGAAATCGGAGAGCCCGGAGAATACCCACGAGGTTGGACAAGCGACCCTACTCCTTGTCACGTACAACAGGGAAATCAATGCTGAAATTGTAAACAACATCGAACGTGATATGGTTGGCAAATACTATTTCAAATATAAGCTAAACAGCATTTGTTCATTCATTTTTTTAAGACAAGTACAGGATTTGGAGAATTTTATTTGATTTTTTGTTTTTACAGTCAATTTTAACACTCCGCCAAATCATTCAACCTGACGAAGAGCGAGTCGTATGTATCAACATAATGGTCCCGATCAGGTGCTCAAACGACAACAAAGTAGACATTTTTCGTCTTAATAATAGAAATAAGATGAAACAGAATTAAAAGTTACACTGAACAAAAAATAAAGAAGTTGGATTATACATTGTCTTAATTTAAAAATAACATGAATAGAAGTTAGAAATTACATGAAGAGAAGTTAAATATTACATAATAGAAGTTAGAAATTAGACGATAGCATGTTAGAATTTTGAATCTAATATACCGCCATAGTTAACCACCCGTAGATGTTATAAATGATAGTGCATAAACTTCAGGGAGAGTGGACGTGTGTAAAGCAGCTAAAGAAACCAGTCATCCATAACGAAAATCTCAACATTATATGGGGAGGTTTTAACTTACTTCAAATGTTTACGCTGATCAATGGCATAATATATACTATGTAAATCCGGATATAGTATATATTAAATGAACTTGTAATATAAAATGTGCCATAAACAAAAAAGAACGTGTGTTGAAACTTAAGATGGCGAGTGGTCTTTCACCATTTCTTGTCCGATCAAATAAAGTAAGCACAAGAGGTCAGTCTACATTACAGTTTGGTGAGGGTAAATCATCGGATATTGATCTGGCGAAAAGTTTAATCAGTATATCACAGATTTTAACAGATATTACTCAACAGCTAAGTGAATATAAGGTGGAACTCGGTGGTATAAGAAGTCAACTAGAAACACTGGCTGTGGTAAAAGATAGTTTAGAAAGTGTAAAAAAAGAAAATACTGAATTAAAATCAAAATTAGAGAAGCTAGAGGAGAACTCGAAGAGAGATAATCTATTACTTTTTGGAATAAAAGAATCTGAGGGAGAGACGCGTGAAAATACAGAAACATTGGTAAGAACATTTTTTGTGGATAAACTTGGTGTAGACTTGGCGGGAAATGATGAACTATTACCTATCGAAAGAGTTTTTAGAATTGGACAGAAACGTGGAAAAAATCGCCCAATACTTGTTCATTTATTGCGTCTTAAACATAAATACATTATCCTTAACGCATATAAAATATGGAGATATTCAGAAACAGAGAATGGAGAAACGAAAGCTGAATATGTTAAAGAAGATTATCGTAAACGTGTAAGAACCTGCAGAAAGAATCTTGGCGCGGTAATGATGGAAGTCAAAAAGAATCAACCAAATGAAAAAATATCACTGAATTATGATAAACTTATATATCAAAATAGAACGTTCATATATGATTTAGTCAGGGGATGTATTATTGCTAGTGATGGGAAAAGTGTAGCAAATATCCTTACAAATTTAGCATAGGGATTTGGCCAAGGCTTTAATACTACGAATTGTATATACGCACAAGATTTGTCTATATTTTCTTTAAATGTAAATGGGTTAAAACGACATGTGGATTGTGAATTCATTGATCTATTGTCACAATACGATATAGTTAATTTAAGTGAAACTTGGTGTAAACATGAGTTTGAATTTCGATCAATCCTACCAGATCATGAGTCGTTCTCATTAACTAGACAATATAAAGGTAAGGGGAGGTCATCAGGGGGTTTACCAGTATTCATCCGAAAATCAATTGTTAGTTACTTTAAAAGAATTCACGCTGAATTTAGTAATGGTATTACTTTCAATGTCAACCCATGTTATCATTTATTTGTGTATATGCTTGATAACGACTTGTGAAACCTTGTTGAAACGTCGCAGTGAAATAAACCATAGTAATTGTTATCCATAAAAGTGTGTTTATGATTATGTTCCAATTACTAAATGCCATTCAAAGAATATGTATTAGTGACTAGAAATTTATATAACCAAGTTCATTTTTTTAAGATTCTTGGTGATAGTAATTCTGATCACTTCCCAACTCTTTGTGTCTTTAATACACAAGAAAACCCGCGAGATCAAGATGTATTCGAGAATTCTGTTAAAACTGTGTGGCGACGACTCAAATGGAATGAACTACTCGCGGATGAATTTCAACATAAACTCAACAGTGAACACTTGGCCGAACAATTTGACACACTAGATAATCTACTACGTATAGATGATATTGATAGTTCCGTTGAACAGATTTCGAATATTTTAGGTAACGCAGCAAGCAAAATGGTCAAAAAAGAAAAACGTTACAATTATAAAATACCAGAACAGCCTTCTTGGTGGGACAGTGATTGTGAAAAGTTAAAATCTGCAAAGTTTTCTGCTCTAGATAGTAATCTTAATGTTGATCTAGAGAAGTACAAAAATGCCAGGAGCAGTTTTAAGTCATTATGTTCGACTAAGAAGCTCAAACATGCT
The DNA here is from genome assembly GCF_932274485.2 of Patella vulgata. Taxonomy (NCBI): domain Eukaryota; kingdom Metazoa; phylum Mollusca; class Gastropoda; family Patellidae; genus Patella; species Patella vulgata. Next base: position 14,248,487 of record NC_065883.2, read on the forward strand.
GATAGAACCATGATGATTATGTTGGTACCTGTGAGGATACCAATGGTTTATGGAAACAGATAAAATACTTTCTTCGAAAAGACTCTACTGCAGAAAGTGTCAGTGCAGCGGAATGGTTCAATTATTTCCGAGATCTCTATAACACATGTAATGTAAATCTAGATGGTAAATTTGAAATCGAAATTCAAGATTCAGTAAATTGTAATGACTCATTGTATTTATCTGAAAATCAGAATCATATTCTAGATCCCCCTATCACTAGCAATGAAATATTGTCAACAATAAAACCTTTGCCCAATTCCAAAGCCCCGGGACCAGATGGTATTGTAAATGAAATATATAAACACTCTGTTGTTAAGATGTTACCATACCTTCTAACATTGTTTAATTTAATACTTGATAAGGGTGTCTTTCCGACAGACTGGGGGTCCGCTGTTATACACCCTATCCATAAGAAAGGTGACAAGAGCGTCCCGAATAATTATCGTGGTATCTCTCTAACTTCATCACTCGGCAAAATATTCACTAAAATACTTCACACGTCTCACGAAATGGTGTGAACAAGAGAACAAACTCATAGAAGCGCAAGCTGGTTACAGAAAAGGGTATAGCACAGTAGATCACATTTTTACACTACACGCGTTAATTCAAAAATACTTATCTAAAAAAAATGGTAGATTTTATTGCTTATATGTAGACTTTAGCCGCGCGTATGATGGTTTACAACATCATCTTTTAAAATATGTCCTTCTAAAAAACGATATAAACGGTAAAATTTTTAAGGTTATAAAATCTATGTACGAGAATCTCAAATCATGTGTCCAATGTAGTGATCTCAAGTTAACAGAATACTTTGATTGTAGGAACTAGACAAGGTTGCATGCTCAGCCCTTTGATATTTGTTTTATTTCTTAACGAGCTCAATGAAATGTTCATTCAGTATGATTGTCAAGGTATATTTGTGAATACTGATATTGATAATATTGTTTCCTTAATGTATGCAGATGACATTGCAAGTGTCACAGACACAGTTGCGCGTCTCCAGTCGCAAATTAATTGCATCTTCGACTTTTGTAAGAAATATGGAATGAGTGTCAACTTAAGTAAAACCAAGGTCGTTGTATTTAGACGTGGCGGTATTGTTAAAAAATGGGAAACCTGGATGTATGGGAATACCCCTTTAGAACTTCTATCCTCGTATAAATATTTAGGAATAATGTTTACGCCCAAACTCTATTGGTCGCTTGCTATAAACACCCTAGTACAGCAAGCAAGGAAAGCTTGTAACATGTTAAAGATATTTATCAGTAAGTGTAATATTATAGTATATCTAGTTCATTGTTTTTATTTGATAGAATGATAGTACCTATTCTTTGTTATGGATCACAGGTATGGGGATACAAAGATATCCCATTAATAGAAACACTACATTTAAACTTCTGTAAATATATTCTTCACGTAAACTCTTATGCTGCCATTTATGGCGAGCTTGGTCGAAGACCTCTTAGTATTATATACCAAAAAAACTGTATAAAATATTGGTTACAGCTAACAAATATGCCACAAAGCAGATATCCAAGAGCATGTTATGATTTGTTAGTTTCGTTAAATAATGCTGGAAGAATAACATGGGCTTCAAATATTCGAGCTTTATTATATCAATATGGATTTGGATTTGTTTGGGAACAGCAATCAGTTGGTAGTAATAAAGCTTTCATAGACCAATTCAAGCAACGTTTAATAGCAGATATCCAAGAGCATGTTATGATTTGTTAGTTTCGTTAAATAATGCTGGAAGAATAACATGGGCTTCAAATATTCGAGCTTTATTATATCAATATGGATTTGGATTTGTTTGGGAACAGCAATCAGTTGGTAGTAATAAAGCTTTCATAGACCAATTCAAGCAACGTTTAATAGATTGTAAATCACAAGAGTGGTCCAGTAACATAGCATCCAATTCAAAACTAGTAAATTATTGTCAGTACAAATCATTATTAGAACCTGAAAAATACTTGTCAAACATTTATTTAAGTAAATATAGAATAGCCATGTCAAGATTTCGTTGTGGTAATCACAATTTAGCTATTGAGTCAGGTAGATGGCAGAACATGGATTATAATGACAGAGTGTGTAAATATTGTTTAATTGTATCAAACACAAATTATGTTGAAGACGAAATTCATTTTCTAGTTGTTTGTCCATTATATAATCATTTGAGGCTAGAATTATTGCCTAAATTAAATAATTTTGATCAGAATAATATGTTTATAAGTTTAATGATGAACAGTGATTGTACTAAACTGGCTAAGTTTATATATAATGGTATGAGATTAAGATGTAGATACCATAAAGCATTAACAGTCTAATAAAGTTTAAATATATGAAATAACTTCTAAATGTCATGTATTTAATAAACATGATTTGAGATTTGTATATATTATTGTCATAATGTGAAATATTATTAAAATAATTGTGCACTAACTGTAAATTATTATGAACACTATTTTTGTTAATATACTATTATTTGAAACTTTACAATTGTAAATACATTCCTTGAGCATAATGTACTATGGGCTGGAGGCCTTGAATACTGAATAAAGTTATTATTATATTATCATAAATCAGATAATTTATTCAGCTCGACGCAAGATTTAAAATGAATAGATGCGGTATGTTTAACTTGAATGCAGATATTATATCATGCATATATAGGACCTTTCGGTTGAATTATATCATAGAAATATATATAGAGAGAGAGAAATGGGGTTTAACGTCCACTCGACACAAACTTTTTATGAAATTTCTGGCTTCACAGTAAAGTTGTCGCAACTTTATCTATATACGGCTTTACGTAAAAGAACCATATGACGTAAAAGAACCATATGACGTAAAAGAATTATATGTACATAAAAGACCCCTTGCCAGTTCAAAATCAAAGAAGCATAGATAGATAGACGCTGTTCTGTCAAAATTCTCCTTCCTTGTATTTTACAAAAAGTCATAGAATAAAAATTACCAAATTTTACCCAGAAGTATAACATGTATTGACAAGATGTTAAATCCCATTACATTCCATATATGTTTTGAGATTATATACCATTTAATTACTGCGAATAGATTATGTTATTACAGTAGATGAACTGTGCTACTAATCGGAGTTATCTGTAATCGAGGTCTCTGTACATCATGAAGGGTCTATTAGGGAGACCATTAGGGCATTAGATTCATCCAGTTCATGAGCCGTAGTGGATTATGAGCTATGGTTGTTTAGTATGTCCAGGCTGTATACAAAAACATTGCCAAGGTTTAAACCAACCGACATATGTTATGATTTTAAAATAACAAGGGTTTCCTTCTAAAACACTGTAATTATCAGCATTGCTGGAAGCAATTGTTTGAACAGTGAGAACCAACAAGGTTGACTAACACCGCGCTATCCGTCTCCGGCGAGTCCTAAGTTTCGTAAATTTAGATACCACCTATATTCTAAAACTGGTAATAAATATTTCAATCGGGGGTCGTGCTGCTTTCAAACGGGCATAAATCGTAACATGGTATCTAACAATCAATTAAAAAACTAATTGGCCGTCCGTCTGTAACTATTTGGCAATTAGGATAACTTGAACAGCTAAATCTATGATATTAAATGTTTTGTATTCTAAACGTTAGCATGGGGCAGAACTAGATTCCAAACAAATTCTAATAATTTATCTCATAATTACTTAATGAGTTGTTGCTCTTAATCAGATTTTAGTGTATTATAAATCTTTCATTATCGATAACAGATAAAATATGCGACGACTTAGCTCCTGTGGGTGTATGTTTCGTTGCCTGGCAATATATCTATAAACCAGAAATAAATGGAAGATCAAAGCAAGAAAGGCAACTCGTATTGTTATGGAGGCAGACCAACATTAATTTCCCCATTGACTTCAATGTTAATTCTGGCCCTTTTGCCCACCTCCAACTTTTCCCCAAATTTTCGTTGGGCTGAATGCTTTTCACTACAGACAGAGGAACAAATGGTCATGTCTTTGCACTAAAATTTGTATGAGGTTGACCACCAAAATTTTGAGATACACAAACTTTAAGAAGCATACTAAAAACATGTAACTAGTTGCCGTGCATATCACCGTAGTAAACCTGATAACCCATATCATCCATTCTAGACCAAAAAATCAACAAAAATGGGCATGCAAAAGGGGAGAAAAGAGACAGAGAGAGAATTGCTATAAATAGACGAACTACAATTTAATGGTGATCTACCTCCTATATTATGGTAGTAGGTTTAGGTCGTTTCATCCCAAAACCATTTCATACGAGGTTGTTTCATATAATGATGAAATTTCGTTTAGAATTCAAAAACTTACATTTACATTTCATCAGAAATATATAACGAAAAACAAACCTCGAACCTACACGATAACCATAGAAATAGGGGTTGGATCTTTGATCTTTCATTTATTTGCTTTTTTTTCAGAATTATTAAAACAAATTGAAAGGTTTAGGGAATATTAATCATCTATAGATATAAAAAGAAAGAAAAAAACAATAAAAATGTGTTCTTTTATTCAAAATACAGGGTTTTTTTGGTGATTAAAGGTCTTTTGGGTTGTTTTGGGTAAATCTATGGACCCTTATTAGACTGCTTAGAAGCTAAGCAACCACAACTTTATATACTATACTAGGCTACAAATAGTACTGTTACGGCAGAATTCACATTACTTTTAATTTGCTTATCCAAGTCGGTATTTTATAATGATATGATCCTTGTCCTGTCCTTTTCTTAAAGGGGGGGAGGGGGGGTTGGATGGCTGAATGGTTAGCACGTGCGCACTGTATCATAAAGTCTGTCATTGAGTGATCTGGTGCGGTTTCGATTCCCCGGTTGTACGTGACAAGGAATAGGGTCGCCTGTCCAACCTCGTGGGTTTTCTCCGGGTCCTCCGGTTTCCTCCCACTGCTAAAGACCCCTACGCGCAAGCGAATTATGGAAATTGAACCATATGTTTTCCCGAAATGACCTAGTTTGTGTCGATTGGGCGTTAAACCCCATTTCTCTCTCTCTCTCTCTCCTTTTCTTAATTTAGTTTTTATTTTTCGGTCAAGGTCGTATAGTTAACGAAGTCGTCACTGTTTGTTGTTCTTGAAAATGTAAAACGTATTTTCTTTTTCCTCTGTATTTCCCCACAAGATGTTAGTAAGATTTTAATGATTATCTGTTGGTACATAGATGTTTTCTGGTCAAGATGTATGTATAGTTATTTCAATGTTTATCTTCTTAACTGCATAAATTAATGGTTGTGTTGTCAGAATGGCACTCTTATCGCCCATAGCGTGTCTTAGCGCACGTGGTTTTCCTGCAAGTACAAGGGACAATACGCTTAAAGGGACAACTCTCCCCCTCTAGTACTCCAGTATGTTTATATGGAACGATGTTCAAATATTAAAATGTTAAACTCGTGAGAAACCATCAAAACGGCACCATTTTATCTATTCTAAGAGTCATTATCTATGGCGGTATATTAGATTCAAGATTTTAACGTGCTATCGTCTAATTTCAAACTTCTGTTCATGTAATTTTTAACTGCTATTCATGTAAATTCATGTAATTTCTAACTTCTATTCATGTAACTTTTAAATTAAGACAATGTATAATCCAATTTCTTTATTTGTTCAGTGTAAATGTTTAATACCATTTCATCTTATTTGTATCATTTAGACGAAAAGCGTCTTCTTTATTGATGCTTTACACGTTTAGCATGAGCTTCAACAAATGTGGAATTTTTACGACAATGAAATAGACATTTTTTTGCCTTAATAATAGAAATAAGATGAAACAGAATTAAAATTTACACTGAACAAATAAAGAAATTGGATTATACATTGTCTTAATTTAAAAATTACATGAATACAGGTTAGAAATTAGACGATAGAATGTTAGAATTTTGAATCTAATATACCGCCATAGTTATTACATGGTCGGTTTAAACTTAATTTAATTCCAACCAGAACATCCATTAAAAACCTGCGATCATGACACCAGGATCTAAACGTCACGAGCCACTTGAACAAGTCCACGCAACTTATTCCTTGCACCCGCATTTCGCCGCATAAATTCATTCGGCCTACCAGTGGTTTCTTTTTTTACTCAATGGGTATGTGCAATGGGTATGTCTATATTAACACTGTTAGGGCCAAATTTCGTTCGAATAGATCCGCGTCCATTCTTTGTTAGTGTTATATCCAAGTCAATGTTTTAGATATACATTTCCTCTCTTAACCTAAGCTCAAGGCTGTTAGACTGATTGTATTTTATGAAGCCATGTGTTTTTATTCATTTTTCAACGTACTAACGTGTTTACTTATTTACGGTTCATAAACACGTTGTAAACCCCTCAGTTATCTTGCAAGTCGTAAGTACATATAATAGCGATATAAAACCAATATATTTGTACTTGTAATCCGTTTTAAGAATAATTCTGTAGCCTACATGTATGCATAATTTTCACGTATGTATTTTGTTTATTTGTAGAAAAACCATTCATTCGACATTCACCATTTATTCATCATTCATTATTCAATTTATTCTGCATTAGATTTTAATGGAGACCGGGATAATCTGTTCAAATGGATCGCGATGAAGTTTCTATTTCTGATGCCTTCACCTACCTGACTAACTTCTACTACCTGACTAACTTCATGGTAGATATTTCAACCATTATGGGAGATTGGATAAAGATCTGGCAGTTCTCACTATAATAGTTAAAAACCAGATACTGTAAAGGGAACTTGCTATAAATTTCTGTCAAATTGATCCACTCTGAACCGAGATTTTAACGATTGAATTTATGGCCTAGCCTCGATCATCATTACTAAAGTCGGTAGGATAAAAAAACATAGTCTCGATTATCCAATTCATGATTAAATTATGAATGGACGTCGAACAGCAACTCGGAACCTAATGCAATAAACATCGCAGGCTAGCGATGCCATCGAGAGTTGATTATGGTCTGGATAAGTTAATTAATGTCTAATTAATAATTCAGATAACATTTCAAGCCTAAAGAAAGACCTGTATTAGGTAGATTTAGCTCTTGCATAATGTATGTTTAAGTTGCATTAGGCGATACGGAATTTCTCCAGATTAAACCAAATTATAATGGGGTTTAACGTCCCAATTGTCTCTACTGACTGGGCTAAGAAAGACGGACTTAGGCCATACAGTGTGCTATGAGGGCATTTTAGCCCCGACAGCGGCGCCACGGCCAACTCTTATTACGAATTCTAGCTGCCAAGGGTTTTCGTCCGATCCGAAAGACTAGACACTGTCCTTGTCATATAATAACGGCGACCTCAGCATATCACAGAGACGGAACTAATAATGTCCGAAATATTATAAAGCTTAGTTTTGCCATTGTATATACTAGCTGACGATGTTACATAACACAGAAATATATTTCAATGATAAAACCGATAAATTCCGGCGTGGCTCTCCGTCCCTGGTCATTGATACAGAACGGGGGCCATGAAAGGGTAGTGGCTAGTCGTTCTGATGGTATAAGCTGACATTTTTTATACCGGAGAGAGAAGGAAGCGATTTTTTATTCAATAATTCGCTTGCTTGTAGGGGCTTTAGCAGTGGAAGGAAACCGGAGAACATGGAGAAAATCCACCAGGCTGAACAGGCGATCTTACTCCTTGTCACGTACAACCGGATAATCGAAACCATAATAGACATGATGCAAAGCACACGCGCTATGAAATGAAATGGGTTTTAACGTCCTACTGTTCTGCTCCGAACTGGCTAATGAAGACTGGCATACGCCATACAGTGTGCTATGAGGGAAATTTTACCTGGACAGCGCCACTACGGCCTACTCTTATATCGAATTCTAACTGTCAAGGGATCTTTTACGTGCACGCCAATGTGTACACGGGACCTCAGTTTTTCGCCCATCCGAACTACTAGACAGCTGTCCTTGTCAGGCCCTCCGTCCTGAATCACTGACAAGGGGGACCACGACGGCAAATCTGGATGAACTTTTTCGGACAATGCAGGAATCGACCCCAGACCCCCAGGTACCCCACTTAGCCACCGTGGCCCCCTTTTTAATAACGGTAATAGAACATAGATCAACAGTATATAAATATTAATTGGCTCAACTGTAAAAAAAAATCAAATAAAATTCTCCAAATCCTACACTTGTCTTCAATAAAATGAACATATTTTGTATAGCCTATTTGACATAGTATTTTGAAAACTATATCGCGTTCGATGTTGTTTCTAATTTTAATACTCCGTCCAACCAAGCAACCTGACAAAGAGCGAGTCGTTTGTATCAACAGAATGGTCCCGATCAGGTGCTCAATCACCAAATTGAGCACGCAGTGGCGACACCAAACGACGTCATATTGATGGTTGCTAGGTAGAAGTGTCATAATTCTAAGTTTGTTCGATGTTCATGCTAAACATGTAAAGCGTCAATGAAGAAGACATTTTTCGTCTTAATAATAACAAGCCAACAGTGAGGCTGATGTCCCCCGCCGAAATCCCAAAATAAATAGATGACACATATTCATTAATCGCACATTTATTTTTTTCAAAAGTATCAAGCAGTCAAACAAATTATCACCTATACACTAAGTTTGGTCACTCTCTATCATATAGAATCAAAGTTATCTTGTCACAAAGCATCGACCAATGAAATTGCTCAGTTTTAGCTCGAAATGTTAATCATTGAACTCAGTCAAGACATTCACCTAATGAACATCTACATCGAGTTTAAACATTCTACCTTAATTAAAAAAAGCAGAGTTGTTATGTTCAAAAGTCTTGACCAATCAAATTGCTTATCGATCCTTAGCCTAAGCAGAAAATTATCATCAACAAACTTAGTCAAGGTAATGATATAATGAATTTATACTCAGAGTTTTATCACTCTCAAAGCATCAACCAATCAGATTGTTTATCTCTGCTTACCGTAAGCAGACAATGTTTATCACCGAACTCCATCAAGGCATTCACCTAATGAACGGCTACAGCAAGTATGAACATTCTACCTCAATTAGAATTGTGTTGTGTTCCAAAATCTCGACCAATCAAATTGCTTATCGTGTCCCAAAGCATCAACCAATCAAATTGCTTATCTCTGCTTACCCTAGGCAGAAAATCACTGTCTAAAATTGTATGGAAACGTGATAATGTTGTTTGTCCCCCGCCAAAATCCCAAAATAAATAGATGACACATATTAATAATCGCACATTTATTTTTTTCAAAAGTATCAAGCAATCAAACGAATTATCAACTATACACTAAGTTTCATCACCCTCTATCGGATAGAATCAAATTGCTTATCTCTGCTTACCCTAAGTAGAAAATGCCCATTTTCGAACTCCATCAAGGCATTCACCTAATAAACACCAACGCCAAGTGTGAACATTATAGCTCAATTAGAATGAGAGTTATTGTGTTCCAAAGTCTCAAACAATCCAAATGTTTATCGCTCTGCTTACCCGGAGCAGAAAATGCTCATTATCGAACTTAATCAAGGTATTGTTGTAATAACACTATACACCAAATTTCATCACTCTCACTTAATTAGAACTAAAGTTATCGTGTCCCAAAGCATCAACCAATCAAATTGCTTATCTTTGTTTACCCTAAGCCGTAAATGCTTGGGGGTTTTTTTTTTGGGGGGGGGGCACACCCGGCAGTCTACATTAGGTATCTTAGAGCTATGTTCGGCATTTTCGGGGAAGGGGGGAAACCATTTTTTCGCGCCCCACCCCCCTTGCCACCCTGTTACAAAATGACATGTTATGCTCCCTGCCAGCTTGACATGTGAAAGTAATTTGAATATCAAATCCACCTGCCGACCCCTGTAGATCTTGGTAGCATTTCTTATGTCATTATGTAACTTTAACTTGTTGATGGCATGTCTTATCTTACTTCTTTGTCTGATAAACTATACTGAACGTTAACTGATATGAAACATGATACATTATAGCCAGATGCCTATTGAGATTCCTTTGTGTGTAGAAAGGTTTAAAACCCCAGAATGAAACGGCATACGCAGGTCTGGACAACGGCCACGTAATGTAAGTTAGTTAGGAGTTGGCACACTCGTGCCTAGCCGAGCTAGGGCCATGGCTCCCTCAATACAAGTTAGTTATGGAGTCTTTAAGTTTTGTACATAATGTGTTAGAAGAAGCGGAGAATAAAAGTATTTTAAGATGTTAAACTAGTCTTGTCATCCAGAACTTGATTAAAGAACCAATACTGTCACATATAAATTGATGCCGTAGACCAGACCAACGTTTTGAAGTCATAACCACTAGGCGATCAAAGAATTCTCTCTAAGGTAAGTCTTTTTCTAATCCTACCATGGCTACGGTAAATCCTGACATTGTGCTATGTATTATAATTTAGCTGGGAAATCAGCAGTTTATCATCACGCTTTATTACATATCATGGTGTGGTTACTAAATTTAACATACTATTCAAAAAAAGTAGGGGATATTTGATTTTGGGGGCATAATACTAAAATATGCAAATGACTACGAAAAAAGTCACTATAGAACCTAACAGAAGAAACATTTCCAGTTACATGTGACGCCCAAACGCACCAATAGCTACCGCGTGGAATGCAGGTGATGCTTGGGATCATCATGGGGGTCCAACCCAAGATTTGCACGACTCTGACTTTGAATGTTACAGTCATTGTGGCATTGAATTCCAGGGTGGAAACATCAGTTTAATTGTTTTAGTGACCAGAAAACAAATTTTGATATGCGTCGGCTTACCCAAAATGAAAGGTTACGTGCCCTTGGCATGCTACAGATCGGCACAACACAGGCGGTTGTGGCGCGGACGATGAATGTTTCTCAGTCTGTCATAAGCAGGCTATGGTCCAGATACCGTGATACACAATCTGTACAGGACAGACCACGCTCAGGTCGACCAAGGGCGACAACTCAAGCCCAGGATCGATTTATCCGTACCTTGGCCTTGAGAAATCGTGTCATCACAGCAAATCAGATCAGCGCTCGTCTTCAAACAGACACTGGTGTGAGAGTGAGTGGCCAGACGATTCGGAATCGACTAAATAGGGGTCACCTTCGCGCTCGACGTCCTCGCGTGATCCCTTGTTTGAGAGATCATCACATTCAGGCAAGACGTCGTTGGTGTAGGGATCGTCAAAACTGGGATAATCGACGCTGGAGCAATGTGATGTTTTCAGATGAGTCAAGGTTCACTGTTGATTTTTTTGACAGACGTAGGAGGGTGTGGCGTCGTCGAAACCAGCGCTTCCAAGACGTTAACGTCATCAGACATGATCGATTTGGGGGTGGTTCTGTTATGGTGTGGGGAGGCATCACTGTTGCTGGAAGAACGGCTTTACATGTTGTTGCAGGGCGTGTTACAGGCCAGTACTACCGGGACAACATCTTGGCAGTCCATGTTGTGCCGTTCGCACGACGCCATGGCCGCCGTTTCATCTTCCAAGATGACAACGCAAGATGTCACAGGGCCAGGATCGTTACAGGTTACCTCCAACAACAGAACATCACCACATTACCTTGGCCAGCACTGAGTCCCGACCTCTCCCCCATCGAGCATGTCTGGGACATGCTTGGACAGAGGTTACGTCAACGTCAACAACGTCCTGCCAATGTCCAAGAACTTGCTGCTGCGTTGCAACAGGAATGGGACAATCTGGACCAAAATGACCTTAGAGGTCTCATTAGGAGTATGCCACGTCGGATAAATGCTTGTTTGGCAAACAGAGGAGGATTTACCCGTTACTGACTTGGTTGTGATGCTGTGGTAACTTTGCTGTTTGACCCCGGGTATCATTTTACCCTTATAATGGTCAGTCTGTGCCTTACTTAGTCTAACGATCATTTGGAATAAATCGATGAATGTGAACTTCATTTCATTTTGTCATTTGTTTCTTCGTCAGTTTCATTAGGTGACTTTAATAACACTTAAAAATCAAATATCCCCTACTTTTTTTGAATAGTATATATTGCCTTTCACGCTAGTAGTGGAACAGTCCTTAACTATTTGTAGGAAATTGATTTAAACAAAATTGTATATATATTGTTTGTTTTACAAGGGGTCATGTTGTTTTTAAAAGATTATAAATTATAATTGTTTGTTTTTGAACACATATTTTGGCATTTAAAATTAGTATTAACAGGTTAATATCGAAAAGTAAAATGTTTTGTGATTGTTTAACTAGAATTGGGTTAACAGTATCGCAATTTGAAATTTAACCTAATAACATTCACAAAGTATTAACGCGTTTATCTCAAGATTTTTATATACGTGTTTTGTCTATACGTGTATATTACCCCAAGTGTTAATGGGATGGCCCGATATTTACGGGAAAGATTTTATTCGTGTTTAACGTAGTACCCCAAATGTTAATGGGATGACCCGATATGTACGGGGGAGATTTTTATTTTATTTTGTGATACCCCAATAATATAGATTGTTATGTCCCGCTATGTTACGGGAAAAGTTTTTATGTGAAACCCCAGTCAGGTGGGATTGGTTTAACCCCAGGAGAGGGTCGTGCTCAGAATTAAGAGCGAACGTATTGTCTTGTTTTGTGTTGTGTTTCAAAAATTATAGAGATAACCCGTTATTAATTTTGATAAGTTCTTTCAAAATATCTTATTGAAGATTGGTAAAATGTGTTCAGAAAAAAAAACCCCAGAATGAAACGGCATAGGCAGAGAGGTCTGGACAACGGCCACGTAATGTAAGTTAGTTAGGAGTTGGCACACTCGTGCCTAGCCGAGCTAGGACCATGGCTCCCTCTATACAAGTTAGTTATGGAGTCTTTAAGTTTTGTACATAATGTGTTAGAAGAAGCGGAGAATAAAAGTATTTTAAACTAGTCTTGAATATATTATGACTTTTCTTTTATAATACTTTACTCGTTTCTATTGAGTTGTTTAACAACATGTTGAGCCGACGAGAACTCAAAAGAACGACTCAATGTTAAATAACACAATAATAATTTCTATTTTATTGCCAATATTTGAATGAAATATCCCACACTGAGTGTTTTTTCTGTGTTCTATTCAATTCGTTGAAACATATATATAATAAGACATGTCTTGACGTGTATGCATTGGTTACAATACCTTATTCAGTTATTTTAAATAATACAATTCAAGAGATGAAAACATTTCGCTTTTACACTGTAGAGCAAGAAGAATCCAATCACTTAAAAGATATATTTGAAGGTTTTAAAACTTTCTTATTTAGTCGAAAGAGTGACAATGTGTCTCAAACATATCTTTCTCGTGACGGATGTTCTATTTATATTAAATCCAAACTATGCGATATTTTCCAAATTATTGACCAAAAAAATGGTGGTGATACCATTTGGCTGATACTGTGTAAAACAGATTTAAATCTGAAATCAGATATCTTTATTGCCGCGGTATATATTCCACCACAAAACTCCCCAATATGGAACAAAAGACAGTATAATCCTTTTGATGAATTGGAGAATGACATATTACGTTTCAAAAGACAAGGTAAAATTATCTTAGGTGGTGATTTTAATTCCAGAACTCATGTTTTAAATGATGTTTATTTTCCCGATTCTGATAATTGTAGCATACATATGCCATATCCACAGTTGCTTAATGACATACCTGATAATGTATTTTTAGAAGTAAGGAACAACCAAGACCTGAAAATTAATACCTGGGGTAGAGAGCTTATTCAGATTTGTAACAACGCGGACATCTGTATTCTTAATGGCAGGTTTATTGGGAATATTCTTGGTTCGTACACTTGTATAAACTACAGGCTAGTTGTCTAAGCAAATGCTTTTTGTCAATTAAAAATAAAAGACTTATAAACTTCCTTGAAGATAATAATGTCCTAGATGATGCACAGTGCGGATTTCGTAAAAATCATAGAACTGTTGATAACGTCTTTATTTTAAAAACATTGATTAATAAATGTAAGAAGGAAAAAAATAATTTATTCTTATGCTTCGTCAATTTCTCTAAAGCCTTTGATTCAGTTTGGAGAAAGGGCTTGTTGCTAAAAATTACTTCAGCATAATATCAATGGGAAAGTTTTCAGTCTAATTAAATCTCTGTATAACTATACTTCTTATACTGTGAAAACCTTGGATGGTCTTTAAAAAATATATAGAATCGTCCTTGGGTGTGAAACAAGGATGTGTCCTTAGCCCGACCTTATTCAATATATATCTTTTTGACCTGCAAACTTGTTTAAATACATTTAATTTAATTTTGGACAGCCCAGGTCTTGACTCGCATGAAATATCTCATATCCTTTTTGCACTTGATCATGTTCTGTTATCAACATCATCTGTTGGTCTTCAAAATTGTCTTGAATGTCTCAATTCTTTCTTTTTGCACTGATTGGAAACTTAATATTAATTCTGCAAAAACGAAAGTAATGCTTTTTTATAACAATAAGATAAGTCTGAAATACAAATCCCAAGTGAAATTCTTTTTCAACAATCAACTGCTGCAAACTACTACTGATGAATATCTATATTTGGGAGTCTATATAACAAATAACGCATCCTTCAAAAGAGCGAAAAATGAATTAAGTAAAAAAAAAGCTAGGAGGGCATGGTTTGATATCCGTCAGAAAGTGTGCACCAATGATCACCTGCCAACCGAAGTACTCATAAAACTGTATGAAACAAATATCTCTGTATGCCTGTGATGTATGGTGGTCGCAAATAGTAAATACATGTAGCAGAAAAAATGTGAATTTACACAGGTGGGACTATGTGAAGCATAATAAAATCACAATAAAAACTTGCAAATCTATTTTACTACAACCCAAAAAATCTTCAAATATATTATCATTGGCTGAACTAGCTATCTTCCCAATTCAAATTGATATTTACCAACGAATGTTGCTATTTTATAAAAGAATAAATGCACCCGACATAAAACGTACAAATCCGTTACTATCTGCCGCATATGTGGAAGATGTAGAAATAGGCAAATCCAATCCGAAATTATCATGGTCAGCAGCAATATCCTCCCTCATGGACAAGTTCAACTTATCTCCCTTGCAACTTTCAAACTCTAACATTCAAACGGCCATACTATATATAAAACTGAATATATTTCTGGAAATTCGAAATTTAGAACTTATGGCACTGTAAAACCTATTATAGACAATCCAGCCAATTATTTGCTTCATGTACGCAATAAAAACTTCAAGTCTGCTATGACCGCACTACGTGTGAGTTCCCA
The DNA here is from genome assembly GCF_932274485.2 of Patella vulgata. Classification (NCBI taxonomy): domain Eukaryota; kingdom Metazoa; phylum Mollusca; class Gastropoda; family Patellidae; genus Patella; species Patella vulgata. The sequence continues at coordinate 14,263,770 of NC_065883.2, forward strand.
TAACCGAATTTCACTTTTTAATTGAATGTCAGCACTATCAATCTCTTAGGCTAAATATTCTTTCGGTTACTTTCAGTGACAACAATTTGCCCATAACGCTTGAAAATCTATTTGACCCTCCCCCTTCAGTTTCTGTGAGTGTATGTCATTATGTATATAAAGTATTTCAACGTAGAAATCAAACCTCATATTTTATTTTCATTTTTTAACATCTATACATTTTGAAATAATGTTTCTGATATATATTCTCACTTTTAACACGAACCTGTATTATAAATTTAAAATATGTATATTGCTATTTATTCTATAATGTTCCTTATGGTATGCTTATGAATTGTATGTGGCCTACAACGCGTGTTATGATACAATAAAATCTTATCTTGTCAATATTAATATTGATCATCAAATTGTAATCATCAAAACGAAATCTCTTGACATATAACGTAACGTCATCGTCATCATGAGTATGTCATCATAAACACCATCATCTTCGTTAACATGAATATTGTACTAGTACTACTCTACTGTAATCTGAAGATTTGTGTTTATCTGTTAGTGTTATAATGAACGATTTTAAAATATTAATATTTACCTTAACGATAATTGCTTAACGATTAGCACATGGTATTAACGCATCATATTAACGTATTGTATTAAGGTCTTTTATAAAAGTAATGTATTGTATTAACAATTAATGTGTATTCTATGAGAGGAACTTGGTAATAAACGTTAACGAATTTGTGACAAAATCTTCTTTTCTTAAATTGAAACACACCGGTGATTTAATACAGGAAAACGGTGGCAATAAGTACTTATCGTAGATTTATTTCCGTATTATGGTTGTTTTATATTGACAATTTTGTTTTGTTTAAAGATGCCTCCTAGGTACAAACTGTGATTTGATGATATACTATAAACATTCAAAACTAATTTATTTCAAATCCATGGCAAAACATGTTAATTGAAGACAACTTACATACTACCCGAGTATAATTCAACAGAGAGAATAGGTCTACATAAATTGTTTTAATTGCGTTGAGGATCCATATTGAAGCCTTATAAATAAATTCTCTATTTATCCTCTGTCAACTTCTTTTTCCACCGTTTAAATCGTAGTGTCTGCAGTGTGTTGACCTTCCATACTACACGAGCATGATTAATCTTGTAAGAAAACAAAAATACATATGTGTAATTGTACAGTAGATAGCAGTATGATGGAAAATATTTTTACTTTTCAAATTTCTTTCAGATTTCAATACAGTTTAAAAGACTAAATTCTGATTGTTGTCAGACATTGGTAGAAATTAGAAATAGAAAATGAATGGGCCAAAGAAATAATAAGATATCGTCAAGTAAATGGGCGCTGCTTTGATATACATGTAGTAGGGAATCTGGATTTGGAAACGCAATATAATGCATTTTTAGTATTGAGAGTAGCTATTCGTAATGACCAGTTGCCTTCAATTAGTGACGTAATATTTTGAATGGCTTAATATTTATATTAAGACCATAATGATTCACAAATATGTAAAGCCTGTATTCTAATCCATTTAAACAAAAACCAAAGGCTAAGACTGAGTTGTATGGAAAAGATAGTTGGTCTATTTAATATTTTTGAACCACTATAGTTGGTAAGATGCGTTTTATTGAATTGATGTTATCATGGGCGTCACACATGGAGGGGAGGGGTCTGAATATACTTGGACCCCCCCCCCCTCCCCACAATTTTCTAACTCCTATTTAAGTATTAAATAGACATGATCAAATGTAGATTAAATATAAACAGAATTAGTAAAAAGAAAGATTGAGCTTCATTGTCTCGTTAAAGGGCATATGGATCTAATTTTTCAAATCTTAATGAAATAGACGAAAATAGTTCAAAAAGCAATGTAATATGAATTAATATGTAATATGTAATATGAATGCATGTAAAGTGATTTATATTTAATTTTCGAAAACTATACTATTCAAAAAAAGTAGGGGATATTTGATTTTGGGGGCATAATACTAAAATATGCAAATGACTACGAAAAAAGTCACTATAGAACCTAACAGAAGAAACATTTCCAGTTACATGTGACGCCCAAACGCACCAATAGCTACCGCATGGAATGCAGGTGATGCTTGGGATCATCATGGGGGTCCAACCCAAGATTTGCACGACTCTGACTTTGAATGTTACAGTCATTGTGGCATTGAATTCCAGGGTGGAAACATCAGTTTAATTGTTTTAGTGACCAGAAAACAAATTTTGATATGCGTCGGCTTACCCAAAATGAAAGGTTACGTGCCCTTGGCATGCTACAGATCGGCACAACACAGGCGGTTGTGGCGCGGACGATGAATGTTTCTCAGTCTGTCATAAGCAGGCTATGGTCCAGATACCGTGATACACAATCTGTACAGGACAGACCACGCTCAGGTCGACCAAGGGCGACAACTCAAGCCCAGGATCGATTTATCCGTACCTTGGCCTTGAGAAATCGTGTCATCACAGCAAATCAGATCAGCGCTCGTCTTCAAACAGACACTGGTGTGAGAGTGAGTGGCCAGACGATTCGGAATCGACTGCATAGGGGTCACCTTCGCGCCCGACGTCCTCGCGTGATCCCTTGTTTGAGAGATCATCACATTCAGGCAAGACGTCGTTGGTGTAGGGATCGTCAACACTGGGATAATCGACGCTGGAGCAATGTGATGTTTTCAGATGAGTCAAGGTTCACTGTTGATTTTTTGGACAGACGTAGGAGGGTGTGGCGTCGTCGAAACGAGCGCTTCCAAGACGTTAACGTCATCAGACATGATCGATTTGGGGGTGGTTCTGTTATGGTGTGGGGAGGCATCACTGTTGCTGGAAGAACGGCTTTACATGTTGTTGCAGGGCGTGTTACAGGCCAGTACTACCGGGACAACATCTTGGCAGTCCATGTTGTGCCGTTCGCACGACGTCATGGCCGCCGTTTCATCTTCCAAGATGACAACGCAAGATGTCACAGGGCCAGGATCGTTACAGGTTACCTCCAACAACAGAACATCACCACATTACCTTGGCCAGCACTGAGTCCCGACCTCTCCCCCATCGAGCATGTCTGGGACATGCTTGGACAGAGGTTACGTCAACGTCAACAACGTCCTGCCAATGTCCAAGAACTTGCTGCTGCGTTGCAACAGGAATGGGACAATCTGGACCAAAATGACCTTAGACGTCTCATTAGGAGTATGCCACGTCGGATCAATGCTTGTTTGGCAAACAGAGGAGGATTTACCCGTTACTGACTTGGTTGTGATGCTGTGGTAACTTTGCTGTTTGACCTGGGGTATCATTTTACCCTTATAATGGTCAGTCTGTGCCTTACTTAGTCTAACGATCATTTGGAATAAATCGATGAATGTGAACTTCATTTCATTTTGTCATTTGTTTCTTCGTCAGTTTCATTAGGTGACTTTAATAACACTTAAAAATCAAATATCCCCTACTTTTTTTGAATAGTATATATTGAAATTTCTAATCAATTATGTTCGATGAAACACGTGAACAGTTCAAATTTGCGCCTGCTTAATCGATTCCACACGCTTTTTCGTTATTATTTTGTCTTCTGTGAATCAACATTTAATAATTACTACCACATTGTTTTGTAGAATATGTTTTTATTTGTTCATTACAAAGTGGCACCCGAAACCATAGAATACACTACTTGCGTACGGATTATAAAATGTTAATTGTATCTTAAATACTGGATATTAGGATCCTATACTTTCACGGCAAGATAACACCAATATTTATTGAAATTGACCAATATTGAATTCTAACTCGTGTTTTGAATTTTGAATATTATGGAAAATATTAAGTTAGAGATTTAGTGACTTTCATTTGCTTTTGAAATGCAATGAAATGGGGTTTAACGTCCTACTTTTCTGCTCAAACAGGGCTAATGAAGATGGCCATTCACCATGCAAAGTGCTATGAGGGTAATTTTGCCCGGACACCAGTGCTACTGTCTACTCTTGTATGGAATTCCAACTGTCTGGTGTTCATGTAAGTGTTTGCCAGTAAGTACACGGGACCTCGTGTTTTCTTCCTTTCCAAATGACTCCACATTATCCCTTGCCAGGCCCTTCGTCCTTTCTCGGTCAACACAGGGACCAAACACAGGACCTCCATGTTAGCGAGCCAACATCTCATACTCAATCAGACATATACATGAATTGTATGTAATTTGCCATTTTCTATGATATTTATGTTTCATTTATTTTTTAACAGCCTGTAATCCTGGTGCTTGTATATTATGCAATAAATGTTTCATTTATGTACAAAAGTTTCATTTTATGTTTGTTTTTTAATGAGAAAAGGGTTCTATATCAATTTATAACTTCTGCAATAGTGCATATTTCTTAGCGAACCAATATCTTACACTCACTTAGCCACTGTGACTGTGAAAATATTTTGTATATATTATTTAATATTTTACCATTTTCTCTAAAGTTTATGTTTCACTAGAAGAATGCCCAGCTTCGCTTGGGGGTCATAACCCCGAAACCGGAAGTGGTAGACTATCGCCACCTGGCCTATGTTACTCCCCGGTCCGAGCTACCCCTATACCCCAAATTTCAGACTCGGGGCAGACCTAGTGTAGCCGCCAACCCCGAACAGACAGACAGACAAACAGACAGACACTCGACAGTCACAAATAGTAGTATAGATTTGTTATTTAATAACCCGTATTCCCTGGTGCTTGTACATTATTCCATGGGTGCTCTTTTATGCACGACTTTCATTTTATATTTGTTTTTAAATCAGGAGAAGGTTCTATATCAATTTATAAATTCTAGAATAGTGCATATTTCTTTGGTTAGTTCTGTGTATGTTAGTTATTTTTAGATGCCTCACAAACTACTTGTAATATGACTTTAAACCCTGTAAATATGTTGTAAAAGTCTATGGTATTGCATTCTGTCATTCTATAACACAATTGTATATTAGTATTGATTTGGCAGTATTATTTATGTTGTCCTATCATTTAATGAATAAATAATAATTTATCAAACAAATTTATTGTTATGTCATTTATCAAACATTACAGTTTAAACAGAACAAAAGGAAAGGGTGCTGCATGCCAAATGTTGCTATCTAAACTTGATATAAATTGGGAAAATTCAAAATAAGTTTGTATGAAATAATACAAGTTTCATAAATTTTAACACAGGTTTCATAAATTTCAACATAAGTTTCATAAATTTCAAGACAGGTTTGCGTTGTTTCAAACACAAGGTTTTTTTTTCAGTGTATAAGGTTCTGATTATAAATGAAATAAAATGGGGTTTACCGTCATACTGTTCTGCTCCGAACTGAGCTAATGAGAGAGAAATGGGGTTTAACGTCCACTCGACTCAAACTAGGTCATTTCGGGACTAACATATGGTTTAATTTTATTTCAATAATTTGCTTGCGCGTATAGGGGTCCTTCGCAGTGGGAGGAAACCGGAGGACCCGGAGAAAACCTACGAGGTTGGACAGGTGCCCTTGCTCCTTGTCACTTACAACCGGGGATTCGAAACCACGCCAGTTGACTAAAAAATGACAGGCTTTATGATACAGCGCGCACGTGCTAACCATTCGGTCACCCCCCCCCCCCCCCCGAGCTAATGAAGACGGGCATACGCCATACAGTGTGCTATGAGGAAAATTTTGCACGGACAGCGGCACTACGGCCTACACTTATATCGAATTCCAACTGTCAAGGGATATTTTACGTGCACGCCAATGTGTACACGGGATCTCGGTTTTTTGACCCATCCGAACAAAGAAGGGGGGGGGCAGAAAATCTGGGATCGAAACCCGACCTACAGACTAGCGAGCCAGCATCTTACCCACTTGGCCAACGTGACCCCCGCACTGATTATAAGGTTTGGGGTTTTCTTTATGAATTAATAATAAAAGGGAGAATAATTTTCTAATCGATCGGTTACAATTTAAAGGATTTTCGATAATCGCTCAAGCTACACAATAATGTTATAAATTTCCTTACCTGATTATTAACGCCTGTATAATAATCCTTCAAAACATACATTATTAAAAGGACTAGTGCAACTGCAATCACTACCTTATTTACCTTATCATTCATTTTACTGTCGAGTTATTGCTAGTTAAAATAACTTATTCCCGACCAAAGAGCTATAAAGCTCAGTATAATGTGTACAGGGATGTATTAATGATGTGACAGGTCGGGTAAGAATGATTGATATAATTCTTGGCTCACACAAATTTTACAATACGTGAAGGGGCGGTTACAAAGAGTTGCCCCTCCCCCTTTCCTTTGTCTACTGACATTTTTATAGGTCTTCACGCAATATGTCGCCTTTTGGGCTTAACCAGGCATGTTTATATATTATATACATCTCGATGGGAGTATCGCTGTTTACAATATTACCTAGCAAACACAGTGGCTCAGTCAGTAAGATTCCTTAATCGGTACTAATCAGCGAGGTTTCCCCTTGTTAGATTGGCAACTATCGTGGTTGGTGCATAACAGTAGGACAGGCATACGTCATACAGTGTCCTGAGGGAAATTTTGCCCAGACAGCGGCGCTACGGCCTACTCTTATATCAAATTCCAGCTGACAATGGATCTTTTACGTGCGCGTCAATGTGTACACGGAACCTCGGTTTTTCGTCACACCCGAACGACTATACGATGTCGCTTGCCAGGTCATCCCGATATGAATTTTCTCGGTCAACACAGGGATCGAACACGGAACACCCACCGATCCACCGTGGCTTCCAATAGTGGTTGGTAAGATCAACTTCTCTTATGATACAACATGCGCAAATAAAATGATGTTAAAGTCGTTTTACGGGCAGGTGTTGGAAATTCCTAACATAAATCAATAACATAAATCACTGTCTAAAATTGTATGGAAACGTGATAATGTTGTTTGTCCCCCGCCAAAATCCCAAAATAAATAGATGACACATATTAATAATCGCACATTTTTTTTTTTTCAAAAGTATCAAGCAATCAAACGAATTATCAACTATACACTAAGTTTCATCACCCTCTATCGGATAGAATCAAATTGCTTATCTCTGCTTACCCTAAGTAGAAAATGCCCATTTTCGAACTCCATCAAGGCATTCACCTAATGAACACCTACACCATGTTTGAACGTTCTAGCTCAATTAGAAAGAGAGTTATTGTGTTCCAAAGTCTTGACCAATCAAATTGCATATCGCTCTGCTTGCCCTGAGTAGAGAATGCTTATTATCGAGCTTAGTCAAGGTAATGATGAAATGAAACTATACGCCAAGTTTCATCACTCTCACTTAATTAGAACTAAAGTTATTATGTCCCAAAGCATCAACCAATCAAATTTCTTATCTCTGCTTACCCTAAGCAGAAAATGTTCATCTTCGAACTCAATCAAGGCATTGGCCTAATAAACACCTACACCAAGTTTGAACATTCGAGCTCAATTAGCCCGTCTTCATTAGCCCAGGTTAGGAGCAGAACAGTAGGACGTTAAACTCCATTTCATTTCATTTCATTTCAGAGCTCAATTAGAAAGACAGTTATTGTGTACCAAAAAGTGTGACAGGCGGATGAACCCATTACAATAATAGGAAAAGTACGGGGGATAAGGGGTCACCTTGCTTAACGCCTGTGTAACTTTTGAATCTCTCTGATTGAGTGTTTTTGAATCTGATTAAATTATTTACTTGGTTATATATAGAAGATATTATTATGATGAACTTAGCGACAACACCTATTGAGTCAATTTTCAATAGTAGTAACGGTCTATTGACTTTATCAAACGCCTTACTTAAATCGAGAAAGGCGCAGAATAATTTATGTTGATTGTCTAAAGAATGATGTATAAGGCCACAAAGAATAAAACGTGCATCGACAGTACCGTTACCCCCTCTAAAGCCAAATTGAGTATCATCTATTATCTCATTAGTTTTGCACCAATTGTATAACCTATGGTTTAGAATAGTGGAAAATAGTTTTGAAAATATAGACATAATGAATATGCCTCTAAAATTTTCGCGTGGGTTCAAGTCGCCCTTTTTTGGAACGGGTATTAGTAAGCAATCGTGCCAACATTTAGGATTGCACCCACATAGACGCAGTTAAATATTTTTACCAACTGGGGGGAAATTAAATCAACGCATTCTATAAACAAAACCCGCTACATATTTGATCGATACCGCTACATTTATAACGTTTTAGTTTCTTAGCAACCCTGATTTCTTCTTCATTATTGGTGGATCTAAAGTTTCACATGCCTTATTATTGATTAAATTAGGAAACGTTTCTGTATCAAGAGTAGGCCTATGGCCGTAGATATTTTTAAAGTGCTCAAAAAAGTCTAGACAGTTAAGTTTTGTGTTAAGTTTTATATTATTATTACCCTTTATGACGTTCCAAAATTTCTTAGGATTGTTCTTTGACAATACACACAAACGGTACCCCACCGTCTTACTGAATTTATATAGTAGTAAGGATTCTTATATTGCGCTAAATTCCAGAACTAAGTTCATCTGTATGAACTGTCAAACAGATAGGTCTTTAAATGTGATTTAAACATTGTTAGTGAGGGGGCAGATTTGAGAGATACGGGTAGTGAATTCCACTTGATTGCAGCTGCAACTTCCAAGGTCTTGAATCCGAATGATTTCAATTTCCATGTAGGCACAACTAAGTTAAGTTGAGACTGAGATCTAAGATTTCTTGGTGGTTGGTAAAGTTTGAAAATATCATTCAATTAAGCAGGACCAGTTCCATGATGTAGATGGGATATGATAACAAGCTTTATCAGCTTATATACAATTAAACGCTTCATTAAATTTGCAACTGGCAATCATAATATTATGAAGACATAACTGAGGTATGTGTAGAATAAAACCGTTCAGTTTAGATGATAATTCAAACGGTTTGTGAGGAATTTTACTTTGATGTCTCTACGAACTCATTGATTTGATAACTGATGACACTTATTTTCAAGAGCTTTCCCGTCTTAGAATCTTTTTATTGTTGTTATAATGTATGTATTATTTGTACTTTTAATTGTAACATTGTAAAGCACCCCTGAACACCAATATGAAAGCGGGAATATCTAAATTTTGTAATAATAATAATAACAATAATAGATAGACAGGGGGTGCCCAACCGCGTGGGTTTTCTCACACTGCTAAAGACCCTATACGCGCAAGCGAATTATTAATATAAAATTGAACCATATTAGTCCCGAAATGACCTGGTTTGTGTCGAGTCGATGTTACTCCCCCCTCTCTCTCTCTCTCTCTCTCTCTCCCTCTCTCTCACTCTCTTTCTCTCTCTCTCTCAGCAAGTTTTATAGCAGAAGACAATCCAAATTGTGACTTGAACCCTGCTTTTACTGATAGTTATGAAAGAACTAAAGGGGTTCAAAATCGCAAAAACAAATTTCAGCGCTCTCAAGACCCCCAGGCTCAAACTAAACGGACAAAACTATAAACCCAAACGACGAGTGTTAATTAAGCTAAAAATTAAATTAGTCACCGCTAAAGGAAATGGAGTAGGGTTAACGTCCTACTGTTCGGCTTCGACTGGGCCAATGAAGACGGGCATACTCAACACAGTGTGCTATGAGGGAAATTGTGCCCGGACAGCGACACTACGACCTACTCTTATTTTGAATTCCAACGTTCTACTCACTAAGCCACTGATAATCGTTGATTCGGTTGACGGCTTACCAGATCATCCATATGATAATAATCCTTATGGCGATGGATTTATATAAGTTTCGGCTTGTTTTAAAATCCGGTATGTCAATATTGTATTTTATTACATACTCATATCACACCCCAAATGAAATAGATGTATTGTTAAACCTGGCATGTTGACTTTCTCCTTTTGAAACGTCGTGTAATGTGACATCTTCCTTAGTTACCGAGCTGAAATTTGTACATTTTAGTAACTACGGAAGCCAATATTAAATGCTCTGCTAAAATGTCTTTTCTCTCCACTACTTTTCCTTTTCTATCTTAATGATTTTGCTGATTTTATGAATGCTAACTCTGTTGACCCTGTGTTCATAGGGACTTTAATCATTTCGTGTTTCATGTATGCAGACGACACTACATTATTATCCAAATCATGGCATGGTCTTCAGAATTAGCTGAATAAGTTGTTTGAATATTGTTCTGTTTGGAACCTAACTGTAAATGTCGACAAAACAAAAATTGTTGTATTTGAAAAGGGTAATCAGCTTGGCTTATCTAATTACAACTTTGTATATAATGATAGTGTTGTGGAATGTGTACGCTCCTTCAAGTATTTGGGAGTCACATTCTCCTCTGATGGCAAATGGGAAATTCATCAGGAATTAGTGGCAAAAGCAGGGTCAAAAGCCCTGTATAGCCTTTATAATATTTTTGATCAAGTTAATGTTAACGTCAGACAGCAGTTGTTTTTATTTGATTGTTATGTAGAATCCATTCTTTCGTATTCATCCGCAGTTTGGGGTCTTAATAGATCCCAAGATATCGAGAGATTACACTTGCAATTCTGTAAACGAGTTCTTGCTCTTCGTAAATCTAGACCAACTCCAGTTCTTTATGGTGAGCTGGGTAGGCCCCCTTTAAAAGTCCGTCGACTACAAGAAATTATTAAATATTGGTGCCATGTCATTAAAGACCACGACTCGCTTGTTTATAAAGTATATTCTGATCTGTGCAGTTGTTCCGGATTTTCAACTAAACGAAAAAATGTGTATAACTGGGCTCATCAAGTTAAATCATTACTCGATAATCTAGGTTTATCAGTTGTGTCGTTTACCCAAACCTGGTCCTATAATGCTTCGTATACGTGATCAATATATACAATCCTGGGAGGGGAGCCGTAGAAACTTATCTAAACTAAAGTATTATAACCTATTTAAAAATGAATTCTGTTTTGAAAACTATTTAAATTATTGTATACCAAAGCAGACTTAGGTGTACTTCACATGACCTATTTATTGAGAAAGGTCGATATTATAAAATGTTAGCCCAAAATAGAATATGTGAATTATGCCATGAGTCTGTAGAAGATGAATTTCACTTTACACTTTGTTGCAAATCTTTAAACCACTTAAGAACAAAATATATCCCCAAATTTTATTCACTTCGCCCAACTGTTTATAAATTTAATGAATTACTGTCTACAAATAATGGAAATCTTCAAGTTAAATTATGTAAATATGTTTTTGAAGACTTCAAACTTCGCAAATCATTACACTAACTGAGCTGATACTTCTATATAATTTCATGTTTTGTTTATTTTTTGGGTTTTTTTTTATGTTATATGTGTTACCATTGTTGTACTGTGTTTAAAACCCTATGCGAATAAAAAAACTTGAAACTGGATTATAATATGTAAAAAGTACAATATATAAAGTCATAGATCCGGTAATAATAAAGTCAAAATACCTCTAAGGCCAAAAGTAAAAGTAAAACGTCAAATGCAATGTGTCAAATGATAAATGTTTTATTGGAAAATGCTGGGGGGGGGGGGGGTTATTGGGGGAGGTCGCGCCAACATTTTACATTTCACTCATTTCATTTTACATTTGCTCTCTGCCGCATCTCATTTGTTCTTCACGTTTTCTACAGAGCGTCTAACGCACAGCACTATCTTTGATATACAAATGTAGGATATCAAGTAACTAATTAACTGGCACACTATAAGCCAGCACACTATAATTAGTTTTACTTAACCTTTACAAACGATGAAATTTGGATGGTACTAAACTCTATTACTATGATTACAAAGGAGGGGGGGTGTATGGAATATCAAAATATGGGCCTTAATACGAAAAGCGCATTCATTTTTTTTTCTTTGTGTGTGTGTGTGTATACATGTAAATAATTGTCTGGTACATTCCTATTTTCGAGTTGTAACAACACGAGTGACCATGAAACAACTTAAAATACAGACACTCGCACGTGCTTTGCAATGAAATATGCCACACGGGTCCAAAATTTTAACTAGTATAAATAATGTACACTTGGCGCATTGTCGTACCATTATTTGAAATAATGATACACCAATATCAAAGGATGACGTCACATCTGTATTTTAACCTCTATTAAGTGACTGTGAATTCTAATTTGTGTTTTTAATTTTTCGAATATTATGGAAAATATTGAGTTAGAGGTTTAGTTCCTTTAAGGAAACTTGCGACTATGCAAGGTAAAATCTAACGACGCCTATCTAAGAACTATTTTTTGTTACGTTTTCCTAATCAGACAACCTACGACCATACCACAATGTCAGGCGGAGAACAGAGACTCATATCAAGCTGCGTCGTACAGGCGAGCTACATGACATGATGAAGATCACAGACTTAGCCGAAGTTTGCCGAAAGGTGCTCGAGAAAAATAGAAATTGTTTTTCCAAAATCAAAATTATAAATCATTTTTCAAAGTTATGAGTTCAATCTCGAGATTGCACAAGCCAATTGTTTCATGCATGGACATTTTTTAATCCATAAATTATAGTAAATGGCCTAGCGTCATTCTATACATACCATGCTAGTAATATCATCTATCTATATATATATATATTTGAGACTGTCGTTTGTCTGTCTGTCTGTTCGGGGTTGGCGGCTACACTAGGTCTGCCCCGAGTCTGAAATTTGGGGTATAGGGGTAACTCTGACCGGGGAGTAACATAAGCCAAGTGGCGTTAGTCTACCACTTCCGGTTTCGGAGTTATGACCCCCGAGCGAAGTCTGTCTGTTCGGGGTTGGCGGCTACACCTGCCCCGAGTCTGAAATTTCGGGTATAGGGGTAGCTCGGACCGGGGAGTAACATAGGCCAGGTAGCGTTAGTCTACCACTTCCGGTTTCGGAGTTATGACCCCCGAGCGAAGCCGGTCTGTTGGGGGTTGGCTGCTACACTAGGTCTGTCCCGAGTCTGAAATTTGGGGTATAGGGGTAGCTCGGACCAGGGAGTAACATAGGCCAGGTGGCGTTAGTCTACCACTTCCGGTTTCGGAATTATGACCCCCGAGCAAAGTCTGTCTGTTCGGGGTTGGCGGCTACACTAGGTCTACCCTGAGTCTGAAATTTGGGGTATAGGGGTAGCTCGGACCGAGGAGTAACATAGGCCAGGTGGCGTTAGTCTACCACTTCCGGTTTCGGAGTTATGACCCCCGAGCGAAGCCGGTCTGTTCGGGGTTGGCGGCTACACTAGGTCTGCCCCGAGTCTGAAATTTGGGGTATAGGGGTAGCTCGGAGCGGGGAGTAACATAGGCCAGGTGGTGTTAGTCTACCACTTCCGGTTTCGGAGTTATGACCCCCGAGCGAAGCCGGGTATCTTGCTAGTTATTAATATTTTTTAAAACATATTTTAGAGAATAATACGATGGTGAACGCCAGCAAGACGGGCACCCAATATGGCCAATATGAGGCATGGTCTTAAAATCAATGACGTGTACAATTACTGTCATTTTCACACGACACTTTGATGTGAAATGTTAAGCATTATCCTACTTCTCAAAACTTTTCCCAGGTTAGCTCATGGCCCACTATTCATTTACGATTGCTATTCCTAGCGCACTAACCCTTGAATGTCTATCATATTGGCGCAATCTTTGATAGTTTTATGCTTATGGGAGCTCAAGTAACTAATATTTGTAAATTGTGCTATTTTAATATTATAAGTCACTTCGTTAATTCTCTGGTCACTTCTAGATTAGATAACTTTAGTTCACTTTTAGTTGGTTTACCTATAAAGCTTATAGATGAATTACAAAAAGTAGAGAATACTGCAGATAGACTTGTAACTTTAACTAAGAAATGCGATTACATAACCCCTGTTTTATATAATTTGTATTGGTTACCTGTTAAATATCGAATTGATTTTAAGATCTCATTACCTACTTTTAAATGTTTAAATAATTTAGCTCCTGTTTACCTCTCAGATATGGCCCAAAACTGTTTAACTAGTCTCTAATAGTCAGTGCTATTTTAGTTTTTCAAGCACCTGTTTTATGGAATAATCTACCATTTAGTTTAAGATGTTGTACATCTCTATATTCTTTTAAAAAACAACTTAAAACATATTTTATTTAATCAGGCTTTTAACTGACTGTATACAACTGTTAACATGTCCATAATCTTATTGTTTCTTTATGATTATATTGTCACTTAGTAAAGTGCCCCTGAAAGGGCGAACTATACATATGCTAGGATAATAATAATAATAATAATAATAATATCATTTACAGAAAGCACTCTGTGGCATTGAAAGAATTTTTGGATATATCTGATGAAGACCTTGATACAAAGATCATCACTCTTCTCCAAAGCAATCGTCGATGTGGAGCAAATTCAGTGAGAACTCATTTACAGAATATTAGAACTTGGCTCCCAAGAGAGAGGGGGTTCGGGTAGCATGAGACGTGTAGTTCCAGCAGCTAGGCGTTGTTCACATAGAGTAATAAAGAGTAGGACGTACAGAGTGCATGGACCAAATTCACTTTGGCACATCGATGGTAATCACAAGTTAATAAGGTTTGTTTTAAAAATGTTCTAATCATTTTCTGCGAATTTGAACATTTCTTTTCACCGACACCTTAAGGGGAAGTATCCCAAACCAAAAAGTAAGTGATGGTCCTACCAGAAAATCTAAAATCTGGAAAGGACTAACAGCATAAACAACTGTAGCCTAGCTCCAAATAAAATGAAATGGGGTTTAACGCCCTGCTGTTCTGCTCTAACAGGCTTAACGAACAACACGGTTAACGAAGACGAGCAGCTGCACTACTACGGCCTACTCTTATATCGAATTCCAACTGCCAAAGGACCTTTTACGTGTACGTGACCCATTCGAACGACTACAGGTCTAATGAAGACGGGCATACGCCATATAGTGTGCTACGAGGAAAGTTTTGCTCGGAAAGCGGCGCTACGACCTACTCTTATAATGAATTCCAACTGCCAAATGACCTTTTACTTGTAGTCAAACGACTATACGTTGTACTTTGTCAGACCCTTTGTCTTGCACCACTGACAAAGCGGAACAACGCCGGAAAATCTGGATGCATTTTCTCGGGTAGTGCTGGGATCGAACACCCTAGCCTTACCCGCCTAGTCACGTGGCTCCCAGCTTGGCTCCAACAGTCATCCTGCAAAGTTGGAATGAAGTTGTGCATGAAACAACGAAATGATGACAGGTATATCTACGAACAATATGGCCTTAGCTCCTTCAGCAACTTGTTTATTATTTTACAGATGGTGGATTGTGGTGCATGGTGCTGTTGATGGCCTCCACAAACAACCGAGCATCAACAGTTTTGTAGCAGTAAACCAGTATGGTGTGCCCCCGCGTATTCGTGTAGATAAAGGAGGAGAAACTGAATCCATTTGCCAACTGATGGACGATAGAAAAGGAACTAATCAATGCAGTGCAATTCGTGGACGAAGCTTTCACAATCAGCGTATTGAAAGGTTATGCTTAGAGGAGTGGAATAACACCGTAAATGTGTTTTACGATATCGTCCCTGCATTTGACAGGGATTTAGTTCTGAACCCTAACGGTGAAGAACAGATCTTCACTATGTATATCATCCACGGATTCAGAAATCATTGGATACATTCATCAGGCAGCATAATCACCACAGTTATTTGCCTCTCGGTCAATGGAACTACATTGATTAACACATACAGCAATTAGAGATATATTTGTCAATGTCGCGATGCTGTGGAGGGGGGGGGGACGAGAGACTCAAGCTGAAAGTGATGTGGACGATACTGTCTTAACTATTGTTAATGTTCCAGATATCAGAAATCCCCTATCAGATGATGATCTTCTGGAGCTGACAACCCTTTCTAATCTTGATGCTGAAGACCCGGGCCCTGTTTCACGAAATTTTAACTAAAGATAAAATCCAAATTTTAGTAGATACAAGGCGATTAGGGGCGGAGCATAGTTACAAACCTGTATTTTGCGAAACGGAACGACCAACCCGACAAGAATACCCCAAACTGTAATTTGTAGAACAGGATCAAACGGAACAACCTCGTCTATTTTGGTGATTTTAAAAACTTGAAAAATAATATTTTTCGGTCAATACTAGAACAGTTATCATCGAAATTTAGTCGTATTTTGTCGTCCCCCCCCCCGTCCGTCCGTATGTTGTTACTCTTAATCAGATTTTAGTCTACTGTGTTTCATTACTGACACAAAAAAAAGATATATGCGAAAAATTGTATTTACTGTCCGGTTGACTTCGCTACTGTGGTCGTATGTTTCGTTGCCTTTCAAATTAAAGTTGCTTTTATAAACATGTGTAGCTTGTTCCGTAAGGATGCGTTTGTCCCGTTCACAGAATTGTTTCAATGAAAATACGAACCTGACATAGGATTATTTTTCTGTTTTCTAAAAGGATGTACCATACTCATGAATATACCTTTATATAGTGGGTTTTCAAAGTATATAAATAATTCTTAAAGATACATTATGGGAGATAAGATAAAGAGATGGCAGTTCTCGCTATAATAGTTAAAAACTAGATAGTGTAAAGGTAATTTGCTGAAAATTTCAGTCAAATTGATCCACTATGAGCCGAGAAAGAAGCGGGTGAAATTTTTGCATAGTCTCGGTCATCATTACTAAAATCATTAATATAAAAAACATAGTCTCGATTATCCACTTTTTTAATTTAATTATCAATAGCCGTTAGCGGCATATAGGAATCTAATCCAGCCAACATCGAAGGCTAGTCCTAACATCGAGAGTTTATTATGGTCTGGATAAGTTAATTAATGTCTAATTGATAATTTAGATAACATTTCAGGCCTAAAGAAAGACTTGTAATAAGCAGATTTTGCTCTTGCATAATGCATGTTTAAGAATTCCATTACTAACTGCACATTGAATAATCTTTTTTAATGCTGGTTCGACCAGGAATTGTTTACCACCGTTTACTTTTAACAGATACCCATTACAAAGCAGGGTATTTGCTTTTAATTACATTTAAACCAGCGGTTACAATGCAAGATACGCCCACACTGCAGAATGAACAAAATAAATTTCTACTAGCTATCTGAAGCTGGGTAAAGCAAATAAGTTCAGTATGTTTTTTATATATCAATGGTTATTATGCTCAATGCACCTTATGACAGTTTATATAATTGTCACTCATTTGTACAACTGGGCGAAGCGATGTTAAAAAAACATTCTTAAAAATAGTTGCAATATAATTTGTTCATGCCTCGAGACTTATTTATAATCGTGGGAACAGGCAGTATTATGAAACCCGGTAAGCGGAAAGCTAACTAAACAACAGCGATATTGCAAGTTTATACAGAATTTCGGCTATTAATAATAGATCCCCTCTGTAACGACGTACCGCGATTTGGTTTGTTACATAATTCCCATCCGTGGAATAATCTTTATTTTGAAGGTTTTGATGTTTATAATAACAAACAAAGGCAACGTTGACATTTCTTCTGAGTAGATCTTCATTATGGTGGCTGTTAGCGGGCATTCAAAAGACGGGCATACAGTGCGCTATGACGGAAATTTTGACCCCGATTTTGAGTATGATTTTGTCTGACAGGTTTATCATTGAACCAAACTGCATTGGTTTCTTTTGCAATTTGTTTAGGGTAAAACGTTATCCATCCCCGCTTAAAGGCTCAATACCACTCTTATTGTAACTGAATAATATGTCCCAATCTTTATTCTGGTCAACAAATTGTACTATTTTAGAATATTTCAATTAATTGATGATACTAATTTCATCTTAACACACCTTATTTGAAAATTTAGAAAAATTCAACATAATGGTTTCAAACGTCTAACGTAAACCTTTTCAAATGAAACTTCGATTTAAAAATATTTTCGAACCCTTTGGACAAGTAAAATAGGATGTAATGGATAATTTACACAACAGGTAGGACACTTAAACATCTAGTACATAGATAGAGATATTATTTATTTTCTGGAGCTTTCAAGCCAGCAAGAGTGTTATTGTCCCTTTAATACTGCAAGAAAAAAACAAAAAACAAAACGTTTTGTTAAACATACATTATGCAAGAGCTAAATCTGCCTATTGTAGGTCTTTCTTTAGGCCTGAAATGTTATATAAACTATTAATTAGACATTAATTAACGTATCCAGACCATAATCAACTCTCGATGTCAACGCTAGCCTGCGATGTTTGTTGGATTATGATACGATTTGCTGCATAACTTTCCTTCTCGATTTAACGATTAAATGGATAATCGAGACTATGATTTTTGACTTACCGACTTTAGTAATGATGACCGAGGCTATGCGGAACTTTCAATCACTTATTTCTCGGTTCATAGTTGATCAATTTGACTGACATTTTCAGCAAATTGCCTTTACATTATTTAGTTTTTAACTATTATAGTGAGAACTGTCAACTCGTTATCTAATCTCCCATAATGTATCTTTAAGTAGCCTAAAGCCGTATAACGCTATGACTCCATAGTTTTTATGGGGTCATAGTTGGGACCCAAAATGGCGCTTGGAAATGAGTTGTCGTAACTTTCCCTATACATATACAGGGAAATGGTCGGTCGGTCGGTCGGTCCTAGAGTTTAACGTCCACTCTCACCAAGGGTGATATAGTAGACAAGGGGAAATGGTGTGTGTGTGTGAGTTAGTTGTATTTTACGTCCGCTTCCACCGAGGTGATAGCCTATAATCTGACATGTTTTTAAATGACATAAATGGCCTGTCGTGTGGCCGTAAAATGCCACACAAGGCATGGGCAAGGGATTCATATGCACAGGTTCCCAAAAAATGCATAAAAGCGCCGATTGTGGGAAGTGAATGTAAAAAAAGTGGGTAAGCTTGGTAAAAATCCTTCCCTGCGTGATGTTAAAAGTAATAGCCCATCATTCGGTTTTATTAAAGATTTCAAGCGATCGTAGCTTGTTGTTCGAAGAGGTTCCTAACCTAATGACATTCACGTTATCGGGGTTTTTTTTAGGGTTTTTTTTATTTTTGGTTTTGTTTTTGTTTTATTTTTGATAAATGAATTTTCGAAGATTTGCTATGAACACGAGAATGACACTTTTGGCAGTGTAGGCCTAAATGGAGAGAGAGGGAGAAATGGGCTTTAACGTCCACTTGACGCAAACAAGGTCATTTCGAGGCATGGTTCAATTTTATTTCAATAATTCGCTTGCGCGCAGGGGTCTTTAGCAGTGGTAGGAAACCGGAGGAACCGGAGAAAACCCATGAGGTTGGACAGGCGACCCTCCTCCTTGTCACATACAACCGGGGAATCGAAACCACACCAGTTGACTCAATAACAGACCGTCTGAAACAGCGCGCACGTGCTAACCATTCGCCCATCCAACCCCCTCCTAAATATAGGACTATACAAAGTATATGATGTTATTTCGATTTAAATTCCATCTGTATGCATAATGTGTTCCTGTTTTGGTCATTTTTTTATAGATTTAATGACTTCATCCATGAATGAATTTTCGAAAACATTTGATGAAACTTGGGAATGACACGTTTGAGTTTGAAACAGTGTAGGTCTATAGTATATATATATAATATTTTACACGATACAACTAATCCATACAACTCATCAGACAAATGGTCGGATGGACAGCTTGTTTTATGGATAGGACCATAGAACTAGAATACTAACGGGAACGCCCACTCGGTGACGTATAACGGTGATGACACAATTATGCTGTACATCGCATGCGCGAAGTCAATAAGGCACAAGTAACTTCCGGCCGTATGTCAACATGGCAGAAGCGTACGACGCCCTGGAATTTCAAGAACTTGACGGTGTAATAGATGTAAGTTATTCATAATTTTAATGAGTTTTTTTAAAATTAGTTATATAACATACCATCGGGAGTATAAACCATTTATTTTCGGACATTAAATTATCCGAACACACGTTTGTGTATCATTTTCTACTACATATTATAAAATTATTATTAATAAATTATGATGACATTCACATTTTATTTAGGACTTGTTATTATTTTTATTTATTGTTTTGTGTATATTGTTGTTAGCCTTATGGCATGTCCGTGCCAATTTTGGCTGGTTTCCCAGTGCCCTTTTCCTGTTTATAACGAGGGGTTTTACATAGGCTAAGCCTGTTCCCCAATCCCATTCAGACATCCTGAATAAAAATATTGTTTATAAAAAAAAATGTTTATTCTTTACTACAGCTTTTCTTTGCTAAAGATTTGTTTGAGACATCTCAACCTGTCGTTCCAGTAGCATCCGTAAGTTTTCTACATATACAACATACATACATATAGTCACATAGTGTTCGTAGCAAATGGGCAAGTTTTGAAACTCATTATAGTCTCGACCATGTCTATATATTTTTTCTCTTCTTAAACGATCAAATTGCTTTGGAAATGAAATGATATGGGGTTTAACGTCCTACTGTTCTGCGCTCCTATGCTGGGCTAATGAAGACGGGCATACGCCATAAGTTGTGATTTAAGGGAAAGTTTGCCCCGGCAGCGGCACTATCACCTATTCTTATATCGAATTCCAACTGCCAAGGGATCTTTTACGTGCATTCCAATGTATACATTTGACCTCGGGTTTTCGTATCATCCGAAGGATTAGACAACTGTCCTTGTCAGGCCCTCCGTACTGCATCACTGACAAGGGGGAACCACGCCGGAAAATCTGGATGAACTTTCTCGGCCAATGCAGGGATCGAACACCCGACCTCCAGGCTAGCGAGCCAGCGTCTTACCCACTTAGCCACGTGATCCCAAATTGCTTTAAAGGGACAATAACACTCTTGCTGGCTTGAAAGCTCCAGAAAATAAATAATATCTCTATCTAAGTACTAGATGTTTAAGTGTCCCACCTGTTGTGTAAATTATCCATTACATCCTATTTTACTTGTCCAGAGGGTTCGAAAATATTTTTAAATCGAAGTTTCATTTGAAAAGGTTTACGTTAGACGTTTCAAACCATTATGTTGAATTTTTCAAATTTTTTAAATAAGGTGTGTTAAGATGAAATTTGTATCATCAATTAATTGAAATATTCTAAAATAGTTAAATTTGTTGACCAGAATAAAGATTGGGACATATTATTCAGTTACAACAAGAGTGGTATTGAGCCTTTAAAGAACTGTATTAATTTGGTATCAAGCTCGTAATTAGATAAAATTGTGAGGGAAATTATAACCTCCAACCCTGCCTTTGGTTGTGTACAGATTTACACTGGTAATTTTAATTCATAGCTATTGATTTTGTTTGGTTTTTATTTACGTTGTTTTCATTGTTATTTATTTTCTTTTTAAGATTCAAACTAATCCAGTTTAATTTTATGGGAAAGTTCAAGTAGTGGTTATATGAAAAATGATCTGATGTTCACATGATCCCAAGGGTTTGCCGAACCTCAATCGAGTTTAAACCCAACAAGGAATATTATACATCAAAACTGTTCATCTGCCTGTGCATTTTCTAGTATAAGTTTATCATCATTTGGAACAAATGGTTAAATTACTATTCAAGATAACGAATTTAAAAAACAAGAACAACAATATGTGGTTGGAATGATCCAAGGCTCTGTTCAAAGATATTTTATTCACATGACAGTGATGCTTGTTAAATAAAACTTGTGAATTTAACAGATAATGACCATTGATAAACACTAAAGGCAAATAGAAATGCACAAAAAAATCCATAAGCTTATGATAATAATGATTAAACATACATTATGCAAGAGCTAAATCTGCCTATTGCAGGTTTTCTTTAGGCCTGAAATGTTTTCTAAATTATTAATTAGACATTAATTAACTTATCCAGGCCCTAATCAACTCTCGATAGCATCGGAGTTCTCCAATATTAAATAGATTAGAACAGTTCAGCCATATTTTGATTTAAGCTAAAAATGGAGGAGTGAGACTTTACTTCGAACAACCAGTACGATGGTTGAAATTATTGCACACGTCTTGTCAAACCTTCAAAGGCCTTCAAAGGCTAATATCTTCGCTCGCAATAGAGTAATTTGAATGAAATTTTCAAATTATTCATTTTACATTATTTATCTTCGAACTATTATAGCAAGAATGGCTAGCTCTTTATCAAAATCTTACATAATGTATATTTAAGAATAATTTAATACATTTATAAAGCTCACACATTACAAGTAGTGCACCTGTATAAAATTTGTATAAATTTTGTTATCATTGTTAATATTTTATACTGAGATGCAATAAAAATAATACATCACTTTTATAAATGGATGAATGTAAATCTTGTTTAGAAGTGAATCCAGGTTTAACACCCTACTTAGTACTTTTCAGCTCAATTTTGTTTTAAAGATTTGCTTTAATCTTGCAATTAAGGATGTAACAACATCATATTACGATGATAACATGTGAGAATGTTTTGAAGATTGTGTAAACGCACCCCGAACAATTCTCAATCAAAAAAATTAAACCCAACAGAATCAGTATGTTGATTTTTCTGGTACACACGTGGGGTATATAATGCAGCTTTTAAAAAGCTAGGTTTTGTGCAACTGTGGAAGGTGCAAAGTTATGCCACGTCATCTCAGAGGTGCTATTTCATTGCGTCTCGATATATTTTGTTTACAATTATCAACCTGGCCCCAAGTTCACAAAGCATTCCCAGACTTAAGAATTTGCTCAACTTTCAATCACTGTTTTTGAGAAATATCTTTGATCCAGAAACACAAAACTTTGCACATAGTTTCTTATTGATATATTTACATTAAAACAACAATAGTTAGTAAAGTGCTATATTTAAGTTAAAATAAGACAAACAATTTTGAGTAAAACCTTAACTTAAGACTGAGAATGCTTTGTGAACTTGGGGCCTTGTTTTCTTTTCATTACTTATTATCTACAATACAGTAATAACAAGAAATAAAAAATCTGTAGAACACTGCTGATTAAGTTCTAGATTTAATCCTAGATTCAATCACATTTATATTTTTATACTTCCAATATCGATATTAATTCCAATAGAGCCAGGAAATGTTTAGTTTAATTATACACTTTCTATTTTGTTGTATGAAATTATCTATATAATCTGTGTTTTTGTTACTTTCATTGTGTGAAATGCTTGCAGCAAAGTGCTGTAAATAAAATACCTGACATCACTGATCACAGTTTAACTCTTTTACTTCTCATTTGACCTCAAATCTATGTGGAGTGGAGTCAGTTGGAAGAAATAAATCAAAATGGAGTGAAATCTACATTTTAATCAAATTCGTACCACATGATTATATTCTACCCCTTTTTGCTCGTTTATATGGCAACTATATATTATTGCTAAGCTATTTTTGAATTGTAAATTACATTTACAAGTATGTAAATATTGATTCTTTGAATTATATATTGTCAATCAAAATCTGAATATGCAATGTGCTATGTAGCCATATATGTGAAATAAACTATTATTATTGCTATTTACTTTCTCTGTAAATCTCTGTTAATCTGTCGACAACTTAAACAAATTTCTTTTTGAGTGTCCTCAACAAAACTATTACATACAGAAGCAAGTACACAGCTTTCGTAATTTATTTGTTGACTTATTTGTGTTCATGAAAAGATCAACCTGTCTAATATATATTACAGTTGTAGGCTGACATTGAGAATAAGACTGTAAATGTTTTGATGTTATGCCCCTACATATCTTCATATTCTCAACAGTTCTTATAAGTAAATCTATAGATGTGATTTTAATTTGAACAGGAAACAAAAATTATTATATTGTACTTCACAATTCAAGTCCTTGTCAATGGTTAAATGGTATGTTACACTTTTATCTTCAGTTTTAAACAGATAGATATAATCACTTGAAGACTGACACAGCCACAAAGCAGGCATTTGACATAAAAATGATTTCTGCAACATCTGAAAGGTTACTTCGTTCATAAGTAAACATTGAGTTTCCTCGGTTTTCCTTAGACTCTGAATAAAATAGACAAAATCATAACATTCAATTAAAACAAGAAGAATTGGATTCTCATACATGTATTCATAATTTTCTCGGTTTCTGAATAAAATCGAAAAAATTACAAAAGTAAATATAAAGAAGAATCGGATATTCATACAAGTATTTATAAATAAAATTATGGGAGATTACAGAAGGAGTTAGCAGTTCTCATTATAATAGTTAAAAACTAGATAATATAAAGGGAATTTGCTGAAAATTTCAGTCAAATTGATCCACCCTGAACCGAGAATTTAGTGATTGAATTTTGGGCCTAGCCTCGATCATCATTACTAAGCTCGGTACGATAAAAAAAAAACATGGTCTCGATTATCCATTTTTTGATTTAATCAGAAGTAGCAGACTGGGCTCTAATCCAGTATATATCACAGGCTAGCGATGCCATCGAGCGTTGATTATGGTCTGGATAAGTTAATTAATGTCTAATTAATAATTTAGATAACATTCCAGGCCTAAAGAAAGACCTGCAATTGACAGATTTAGCTCTTGCATAATGTCTGTTTAATATTGATGAATTAAATGTTCATATACTGATCTTTTATAAGGAAACATCGAATGTTCATATTCATAATTAAGTTAACAGAAATTTAAGTTACCGGTGACTTCCTTGGATTCAATTTCTTTGTTGTTACGCTTTTCTGTAGAAGAATTAAGGTTGATAGTCTCCCTAACCCTTCTTTTAATCTTCCATATGTGGACCCAGAATTTTTGTAAACATCTGAAATATTCATAAAATCAAAATAAAAAGGTTCCTACATACAAAACAAAAGGTTCAGATATAATTATCTTTTTTCCATGCTTGTTGATTATTCATACCGGGAACAAGATTATTTCGGAATTTAAAAATAAAAGGATTTGACAGGTCAAGGTCAGTCATAAATAAATATACAATTTTAATTTTTATGGAGCTGCTCAGTTAAAACTTTGACTTTTAAAAAAAAAATAATAATTAGTAATTCATAAAATTAAAGTAAAAGAAGATTGTTGAGAGAGAATCGTCATGCTGTCACACACTCATCGGGTGTAGTAATCGTCAATTTCATAACAAATTGAAAGTAGACTAGGCCTAGCTACGGCACTATTGTAAACAAACCTATATGCATACAACTTTGATGAGAGAAAGGGTAAAATCTAACGGGCAAACATGAAAATACAGACATTCAGCTAGTATGGGTTTAACTTAACTTCATTGTTTCATTATAGGTTGTTAGGGTGGACTGCCAACTAGAATCTACATAATTAATTTCTTTTGAGTTTTCACTTACTTTTTCAACGAAATAATCCGGCTCAACGTGTCTTGAACATATTGTCAAGGTCTTGTCATTTATCGGGTCTGATCTGGTAGACTGTATGATACGTAATGATCAACCCCGATTTCTTTTATTGCAGGCGGAACATCCGAACAAAACACAATTCGCGCCAGGCATTTTGTTAGTGCGATCAGAAACCGGAAGTACGCTGTGCCCGATATCAGCGTCAGAAGCCCGCTGTTTCGATTGGATTCGGTTGATGACGATGAAATAATACATCTTTGATAACGAAATACGCCGTTTTCAATTCTCGATCACCAATGTTCACCCCAAAAAATGATAACGACAAAGTTTTTAAATTCGACAGTTTTGAACTGCTGTCTGTTCAGCAACGTCTCCGGCTATCCAAAAATATAACTATCTAAGAAATCGATTGAAAAATACCAAAATTATAGCCGTTTCTAATTTCGTGAACGTAAAAAGATTTACATCATTTCCGGTCAGCTCACACCTTTCGCAATACTTTTAAGTGCTAACTGTTGACAACTTTCATGAGGAATAATATATCGCTTCTTACAGTTTCTGAGATCTACGGGAAATGGAAAAAGAAAAAAAATAATAATTTTGCGAAAGGATCGAAAAGTAGTATTTAACATTCTAATAAACAACACTGTTTTTCTTTATTAACATAGGAAGGCATTTTGGTTATAAATAGCTGCAGCGGGGCACTTTTTATTGACAGTTATAACGTGATGACGTCATGTAGCTTAGACAGAAAAACTGGTATTCAATGGTCATTGAGTTCTGTTTTTATTCTAGATTATCATAAAAAATCATTACCACTAACGTTAAAATTCGTCATAGGTTCCGCCCTTTTTTCTTTCTTTTTTACAAAAATTGTGGTTGCCTAGTTGTGACGTCATTGCAGTTTGACGTAGTTCTGTAAGTGACGTCATTCTGGACAAAAGTAGTACGTTTTCAAGCCATTGAATACAACTAGGGGAAGTGCAGGTAATTTGGTCCTGTTGTTAAATTGAACCTTTAGCATTTTAGGCGAATGGGGGAATTTCGCGCGTATTTGATCCTGTCATCGTGTTCCCGGCCACTTCAAGCCACAACATAGAAAATGGCGAAGCCGAAATCAAACCGTAAGTATATTTTTTATATGTTTAAAGATTTCTTGCCCATATGATGTAATTGTGTGCTTTCGCTAATTAAGGTCCCTATACTCCTCAGCCATGGGAAATAATGGTTTAACGACCTAAATACTCTACAGAAGAATATATTCTACCGTTCTGTGGTCAGTTTTGTTTGATACAAGGAGAAGACAAGGCGCTATTACTATTAGAGCTTTTCCGAGGGGCATACTCATACCGTGTTGCCAAATTGATTTACCAGCATGGGGCTTCATTTTAACTGCAGCATACTCATACATGATCATTATTATTTAAAATGGTAATAATAACTGCTGTTTGGGTTGATATATGGTTTGCATGGATATGGGGCTATAATGGATGGGATCGAGTGTGGGTGGTAGGTCTACATGTGAAAAGTAGGCCTATATGGGGCTATAATAAAAGTAACCCATACTGATTCATAGAATGGAAGTTTGCTATAGCCAATAATGTACGTCTGTTTAACCGGTAATGTATTTTTTGTTTAAGTTTCAAGAAAACGTGAAAGCTACAACAAATGGTCGTCCGAAGACATGAAGACCGCCCTTCGCCTCTACAGAAATCAAGCTGGTGGTTTGAATGAGGTATGTCGGAGATTCAATATCTCCAAGTCAACTTTTATTCGACACCTGCATGGAACTAACAAGTTCAGTAAGGAGAATATTAAAGGAAGTGGGAGGAGGCCTGTGTTTCCTCCTGAACTGGAAGCTGAACTTGTCAAATACATATTACAACTTGAAAGGATGCTGTTTGGAATAACAAAGACGGACTTGCTGAGACTTGCCTTTCAGTTGGCCGACAAAAATGGCCTGTTATTAAACTTTAACGCAGATACGAAGTCGGCAGGTCGCTACTGGTTTGAAAACTTTTTGAGGCGCAACCCACAGATTTCGCTGAGAACTCCAGAGGCGACATCCATAGCAAGGGCATCGGTTTCTCACGGCCCAATTTCGAACAGTTTTTTTAACATCCTTCAGGAGGCAGTTGAGCAGAAAAAATACGATGAGCACCATATCTTTAATATGGATGAGACAGGCGTCTCAACTGTGCAAAAAAGACCACAAAAAATTCTGACGGCGAAAGGAAAGCACCAAGTTGGAACCGTGTCATCAGCCGAAAGAGGCGTGAACACGACAGTCGTCGTGTCAATGAATGCGGCTGGCACATACCTGCCGCCTCCTATGCTTATATTTAAGAGAAAAAGATTGGGCAACTCCTTTAAACCTGATGTCCCACCTGTTTTTTGCTAGAGTGTCAGGAAAAGGGTTGGATGAACTATGAGCTTTTCCTTAAATGGATCAAACATTTTGCGCAGCATGTCAAACCCAGCAAAAATAACCCAGTTTTGCTCATATTGGATGGTCACTCCAGCCACAAATCGAATCTTGAAGCTATTGACTTCACTTGGGAAAATCATATCGACATCATAAGCCTTCCACCACATTGTACCCACAAACCCCAGCCATTGGATGTGGGTTTTTTCCAACCATTCCAAACCTACTATGCCGAAGCCCTGGAAACAAAACTTCAAAGCAACCCGGGGTTTGGAATTCTTAGCTGTCAAGTTCCAGGCTTGGTAAATACAGCGTTTTCTAAGGCAGCATCAATTGCTACAGATGAGAATGCCTTCCTAAAATGTGGAATCTGGCCTATCAACAGACACATCTTCGATGATGAAGAGTTTGCTCCAACAGACATTGTCCAGAGATCAGTACCCAATGCTGTGCCTGTTGTTAATGCAGCCAACACTTCAGATAATCCAAATGATACCTCTGACACTGAGCCAGTGTTGCCAACTGCTATACCCACACTAACAGACAATGTCGCCCAAGCGTCGCCTGTAAGCTTACCACCAATAACAGTGACAGAGGGTCCAGTAAACAGCAGCCCTACAGTTGTCAGCGATGCCATTACATTTCCAGTCATTTCGGTGGAGAATATTAATTTTCAAGTTGTCCCTACGAAAATGGATGGTAGATGTTTTTTTAAGAGTATTGCTATTGCTGCCTCAACCAATCTCCAAGAATCAATCAGAAATGAAAGTGGTGAGCCAGTCAATAATTTAGACGCAATTTAAGAACGCTCCAAAGCAGACAGTCTGCGGAGCTTAGTAATGGAACACATCATCGAGAATTTCGCATCAATGGATTTACCTTCATTAGCAGTGCTGAACAGTGACTTGCCCCCTTCGAAACAATGTGCTAGTCTCATTGAAAGGTTTGAATTTATGTCAAATCCCACTGAGTGTGTAGGGGAGTTCGAAATAATGTCTACAGCGAGAGTTATTGACAAACATATTATCATCCTGGACACAGACATCAAAGTGATCAATAATTATCTACCAAAGCCTGAAGCTGTTATGGAGAACGGTTCCAAAATATGGGGGAGTATGTTGGACACTACGATCTTTTGCTTCCATTGTCAATTAGTGTTACAGAATCTAACACTAGCGCTGAAAATCGATCAGTCGGACATGTGGACAACGGAGTGGTGATGAAGGAGTATGTCAGTGTGCTCGACATTTCTCCCCTTCCTGTAAAAAAAAAACAAAAGTGGAGCCCCCACAAGAAACTTTTGATGTTGAAAGATCAGCAGACAGTCAAGACTGTGACCAAAGTGTCCAAAACTAAGACCACCAAATCTAAATCAAAGACTACTAAATCCGAAGAAATAGGAGCTAGCTCGTATTGTTTTATGTGTGAGGGAAGCCAGAAAGAAGCCATGATCCAGTGCAGGATGTGCAAGAGATGGGTACATGTTCAGTGTGCTGGTGTGGATGCATCATGTGTTGTCTATGCATGTGATCATTGTATTGACCGGTAGACTACTTCTACTCCTGTGCTTGCTATATGATTGTTTGACTTGGGCTAATGCCTTGTTCACATTTTGTAGACTTGAAAGTGTTAATCTACTTTTACTGTGCTTTATGTCAATTTATTTTATTGATGTATTATATAATTTTACTGTTGCAGATTTTTGCTAAAATGACCTCTTTGCATGCTTCTGTTTTTAATCCTTTTGTAGATCCATTAAATTGTTTGAGTTTGGTGTAAAAACATCCTAATATAGATTTAGTTTCTTTTTATTCTGATATTAAATTGTTTGTGTTTTTCCGTTTTTGTATTCTTCAGATTTTGTTATTACGGTACTGAATACACCTTATAATTGTACAAACAAAACCAACTGATTTCTAGTTTATTCTTTTTATCAGTAAACTTTATACTATAAAGATAATAAACAATAATTCAGCTTATAAACATGTGTTTGTAAATTGAACCCTATCTGAAGGTATATTGAACCCCCTGGTACAATTTACCTTCAGCAATGGACCAATTTACCAACACATGCAGCTAAATTGAAACTTTTTGATCAATTTTTAGATATTAGTCTAATTATGTCAGAACACCTGTCTGATCAAAACAAAAACACCACGGTTGAAGATTTGAATAGTCTCTTGCTTCATACTAAAATATACACGTCTACACCGTTTCATAAAAAAGTTATAGCTATTCATCCTTAAGGGGTTCAATATACCTGCATAGGTTATTCAATGGCTGTATTCAATGGCCGTATTCAATGATGTTTGCTTGTATTTGCATGTAGTTATAGAATAAATATGCTCTATACGTTGGCAATACGTAGCGATTTTATCCACTCTCACGGCTCGATTCGGTTGCTATCCCTGATATTTCGGACTGTTGTACACGGGACCTCGATTTTTCGTCCCATCCGAACGACTAGACAGCTGTCCTTGTCAGGCCCTCCGTCCTGCACAGACACCCATTTTTCAGAATTTTGTCAAAGTTTTGACACTTTTCTTCCGGTGATGAGAGAGAGAGAGTAAGAGAGAGAGAGAGAGAAATGGGGTCTAACGTCCACTCGACACAAACTAGGTCATTTCGGGACTAATATTGTTCAATTTTATTTCAATAATTCGCTTGCGCGTAGGGGTCTTTAGCAGATGGAGGAAACCGGAGGACCCGGAGAAAACCCACGAGGTTGGACAGGCGACCCTACTCCTTGTCACGTACAACCGGGGATTCGAAACCACACCAGTTGACTCAATGACAGGCCTTATGATACAGCGCGCACGTGCTAATCATTCGGCCATCCACACCCCGCCCCCCCCCCCCCCCACACACACACCCCCGCCTCGGTGATTAGAGGATTTTCATTTATAGTTTAAGGATTAGATTAGTCCTTCGACTTCATATTCCTGAAGTTTCAGAAATATTTTTTAAAAAATAAGAACTCTACGATTGGACTAAATGCGAAAAAAGTGAAAAGGGACTATTCCGATTTGAACAGAGTCTCAAAAATAAAAGTCTGATTACGTATGAAATTTAAGCCCCAAAATATATAGGAATGGTGTATTTACATTGTATGAAAATTTCAGCTCAGAATATTGAGTTGTTTGGACGTGAACGTCAAAACTGCTTATCCGGACACGTAACCCTTTTAAGATTACAGGTCAGTTTTTTCGTTGGGTGACCTGATAATTGATTCCCGTTCCTTTAGAGGTCTATAAAATGAATGACCTATGTGCTGTACTTGATAACGAAAGGTAAATTTCACCTACACATTATTTTTATAAAATAAAAGTCTAGTTTTATCCCGACACCGCATAATACAGCTTGGGACACCAGTCTCCATTTCCAGATGAAGGCTGACAGGTTTAAGTTGTTTGAAAACGTATCACATATATTGAGTTAGTTGCTCGGGCCTAGGGTAGAGGATTTTAATGCAAAATTAGGCAGTTTTATTCTCGAAAATATTATCGAGATTGGCCCTTTAACATTTCAGAACAAAACTTATCTTATTGGAATGGTATTGATGTCAGCTATCCAAAAATGCAATTAGAATTTTGAAATTCCCACAAATAAAAATTTTAGAAAATTTTCCAATTTTCACAAAAAAAAGGGTAACGACAAAGTTTCTAATTTCGACGTTTTTTGAATGGCTATCAGCTCAGAAATGTCCCCGGCTATCCAAAAATGTAAATATCTGAATAATCGGTTGAGAATTAACAGAATTATGGCCGATTTTCAATTTTCGTGCACGTTAAAGATTTTACGCATTTCCGCTATGGGCACAAATTTCGTTTTACATTTAAGCACTAACCACCACCCATTTTCACTAAAGAAAACCAAACTTCAGACCTCTATGTCTTATAGTCAGTGCCGGACTGGGCCCACCTGTCCACCTGTCCGTGACAGGTGGGCCTAACCTCATTTAAAAAGGTGGGCTTTAGCCTATAAAGAAAAAAGAAAAAGAAAAAAGAAAAAAAGAAAAGAGAAAGAATGGGGGGGGGGGACAGGACACAGGACAGAAGAAAGAAAAGATAGGAAAAAAAAAAGACTGACAAACAACACAAAAAAAGAAGTGTACTACAAGACTGCTTTGGTCTGAAATGCTTGGAAAATGGGTTTGCGGTTGTCAATTTTCAAAATTTTCCAGTGGGGAGACCTCCCACCACATACCCCCCCCCCCAGACCTCCCTCAGACGCTCGGGCCTTTGGTGCGCTCGTGACTACTTGTGTGGGCCTTGGTCAATAACGTGACAGATGGGCCTTTGGCCCACCAGTCCGGCACTGCTTATAGTTGCTGAGAAATAGGCGGCCTCTCTATATATAAGGCTCTGGTTATAAGGTAGAATAATTTTCTAATCGATCAGTTAATATTTAACTACACAATAACGTTATAAATTAACTTACCTGATTATTAACGCCTGTATAATAATCCTTCAAAACAAACATTATTAAAAGCACTGATGAAACTGCAGCCACTGCCTTATTTACCTTACCATTCATTTTACTGTCGAGTTATTGATAGTTAAAATAACTTATTCCCGATCAAAGGGCAATAAAGCTCAGTACAATGCGTACAGCGGTGAGTTAATAATGTGACAGGTTGGGTAAGAATATTTGATCTAATTCTTGGAGCAAAATAGGCCGACTCACACAAATATTACAATATGTGAAGGGGCGGTTACAGAAAGTTGCCCCTCACCCTTTCCTTTGTCTACTGACATTTTTATAGGTCTTCACTGCAATGTGCCGCCTCTTGGGCTTAACCAGGCATGTTTATATATTATATACATCTCGATGGGAGTATCGCTGTTTACAATATTACCTAGCAAACACCGTGGGTCAGTCAGTAAGGTTCCCTATCAGTACTAATCAGCGAGGTTTCCCTTTGTTAGATTGGCAAGAAAAAGTGCCTAGTCCATCGGATTGGACGTACAACAGAACCCTGTGTACACGTGTATGTGCACGTAAACGATCCCATAACAGTTGGAATTCAAAATAAGAATAGATCGTAGCGCCGCTGTCCGGGCAACTATCGTGGTTGGTGCATAACAGTAGGACGGGGATACGCCATACAATGTGCTGAGGGAAATTTTGCCCTGACAGCGGCGTAATCTGATTAAAACACATGTTATAATTGACGTGTTCTGGATGATGTGAGGTATTAGCCAAGGAAACGGTTTGTTACGGCGAGCTTTTCACGTGAGGTGCACGGAACTATAGGTAATCCACTAGAAACATCAATGCTGATTGGTTAATCAAATGTCGGGGATCACGGTGGCCAAGTGGGTAAAACGCTGGCTCGCTAGCCTGGTGATCGGGTGTACGGTCCTTGCATTGGCCGACTAAGTTTATCCAGCGTGGTTCCCCCTTGTCAGTGTTGCAGGAAGGAAGGTCCTCGAAGGACAGCTGCCAGGATGAACTTTTTCGGCCAATGCAAGGATCGAACAGCGTTTTACCCATTTAGCCCCGTACCCCGTGTAAAATTTGTGGTCTATAGATTGAAAATTAACTGAGATACGGGCATTTGAGTTTCATTAGTCACCAATAAGTTTTCGAAGCAAAATATGTATCAATAATTTACTCGAGTTTCAGATCTTTCTAGTGTAGATGTACGTTTCAAATTTGGTAGTCGTAAAGAACTTTTTGTATAGATTACGAATCTGCAAAAGTGTAATTCCAAAAATGGATGAAGTCATTAAACATATCTATAAAAAATGACGAAAACCGGAGCACATTATGCAAACAGACGAAATTTAAATCGAAAAAAAATCTACTACTTAGGCTAGTCCTATATTTAGGAGGGGGTTCGATGGCCGAATGGTTAGCGCGTGCGCGCTTATAAAGTCACCAAATATTGTAAAATTTATAACATTAAAATGTATATGTAAAATTTAAAGGACTTTTTTTCATTAGCATTGACCGAACTTAAAGGAGCTAAATCGCTAATATTTGGGACCTACAAATTGACACAAATGGGTCGCAGCGTATATAATAATGTAATGTAATATGAATGTAAATAAACTGATTTACATTCAATCGTTTCCGTTTTTACTCTAATTTCAAAGCGAAATACGCCAGAAGTCACAATCGAATCGCAATCTCTGCGTCTGGTTATTCTAGTCAACACTGATAGTATTTATTGCACATGCTCTCCAGATAAGAATATGGGGTCACCGTTTGACATGACTTGTGGAATATGTCTAACCTCGTTCTTCGTGTCGCTTGCTACAATTTGCTCTGAAACGTATTATGGTACACGAGTTGTGTACCAATCGTAAAATGTTTATTTTGTCTTAAATATTGGATATCAGAAGACCATCTTTTCCCGGTAAGATCACAACACCAATGTTGATTACAATTGACAAAAAATTAGTGTTTTCAATCTCGAAGGTTTTGGATGATATTGAGATTGAGACTTAGATTAAAACCCGTTTATTTTTGCTATTGTATAAGTGTATATAACTCTAGGCAATGTTTTCAATTGTACATAATATATTTTACTTTTTACTTTTGTAACCAAAAATACTTGCTTTTATTATTGTAATATATTCTTTGCCTCGAGGTATCTATAAAAGTAATTTTTTGTCTGAATAATGTCATTATGTTACTATTATATTTTCGACAAATTATAAAATGTATTTAATGTTTGAAAAAATTGAAATAATTGAAATATGTAATGTATAGGACTATTGTTCTGTGAATAATTTTATATAAAAAAAAGCACGTGCGCGCTGTATCAGAAGGTCTGTTATTGAGTCAACTATCGTGGTTTCAATTCCCCGGTTGTACGTGACAAGGAGTAGGGTCGCCTTTCCAACCGCCTTTCTCTTGTTTCCTCCCACCACCAA
This sequence comes from Patella vulgata, assembly GCF_932274485.2. NCBI lineage: Eukaryota > Metazoa > Mollusca > Gastropoda > Patellidae > Patella > Patella vulgata. The sequence goes on from NC_065883.2 coordinate 14,298,350, forward strand.
AGACTTCTACGCGCAAACGAATTATTGGAATAAAACTGAACTGGAGTGTCGAGTGGACGTTAAATTCCATTTCTCTCTCTCTCTCTCTCCCGATATAATGAGATATTAATTAATAGCTAGGAATTAATATCTATATCAAATCAACCAATGAAAGTCGTCCTTTCAATGACTACTCCGCTGTGAGTGAGCAAGGATCCAGCGAACAACTTCAACGATAACTTTAAAATGTCTGTCTTACCAGCTATTCTTGCGGCGCAGAATAGGACTAACTAAGCCGTTGGGAACTTTGGCGAAAGGTATCGCCCGACCAGTAATGAAATGAAATGAATTGTGGTTTAGGCCTAACGTCCTAGACTAATGTTCTGCTCATATACTAGCCTACTGGGCTAATGAAGACGGGTATACGCCATGAGGTAAATTTTGCCCGGACAGCGGCACTATGGTCTATTCTGATATCTATTTCCAGCTGCCATGGGATATTTTACGTGCCCGAGGCTAGGAGGTCTAGATTCTCGATTCTAGAAAAATGACATTGAAAGACGGTCCTATGAACTATTTTTAGTAGTCATAATAGAGTCACCCCAAAAAAATTATTTTGATTTTGTTTATGAATTTTGGTGCCGTAGCACAGAGCCACCAAGTCATATAGGCCTCATACTCCTCGCAGTGTTTCGTTTGATTACAGCTAATCCCACTAAACACTGCTTTTTTGGAAGCAAATTTCTGCTCCAAATTATGAATGGTCAATAGTCCGATTAACAACCAATAGCTAAATGCGTAACAATATCGCTACATTTTAAACAAAGCTCCAAATTGGACCAAATATGTTTACATAACGTTACGCCACGACTCGCGATTTTATTATGCCCAATTAACTAGTGCATAGCAGAATATTGCAGAAAAACTAATTGCGTGACAAACGAGGCTATCAAAACGAATACAATGGAAACAATACTGTATGGAGACGAAGAATACTTTCACCGCTTTTAAATCACTGTCCAAAGTTTTAGGGAAGACCCCAGATTAAACGAAGGGTTTTCATGTTGCTGTACAAAAGCTCGAGTATCAGAAGCCAATCCAGTACTGGGCAAAGAGAGATTTCTCGGACCATTGCTTCGGGAATATGTATAGGCCTAGACTATAGAGGAGCTGAATTTGTTTTAGTGTCGCAGAAAATTGCCTATTTTCAACTACCCTATGTCTTGTATTACCTGTAGTCTCGGCCACCCAGAACCTCCGGACATCGTCAGGATTGACAGACGCTCGTGCAGTTCTTTCTCGATTCGATGGGTGGTGGTGCATAGCCGTTCGTGGCTGGTGAAGTGAAAAGTCTGGTTTATTCCGCTAACGGGCGAGGCCTCGTCCTTATTCTTCAACGTACGGAGGGTCTGGGACCATTGTCAATATTTGACGTAAAGTCCATTGCCCATGCGTAACCGGGAGTTTGGTTTTTAATGTGGTTGATTATCCAGTATCTTTGGCCCAGTCAAGTAAGAGTTGCGCCCCTTCCCACAATAAATCCCATAATTCTTGCATTAATATAAACAAACATGAATCGTGACGACGAATTAGGATTAATTTAAAAAACATAGATATGGCCCATGAAGAGAAATTTTACAATAAAAAAATTAAAGAGTGTTGGATATTGAACTGGCATGCAATCAAATGGGTTATTTTAAATGGCATTCTTAAATTAATTTCATGGGCATCATAATCTTGTTTTAGAATGAGTTACCTCCCTTTGACGCTGTTTATGATAATGTAAAAGACAGGATAATCTAGCCAATGACCTATTATTCTCAAATGTTGAAAATATATCCAGACTAATATTCGTAGAATATTTTTCTGGATGATAGAGACTAAGGGTCCTGTGGTCATGGTAGTGTCAAAATAAAAGACTGGTCATTTTCTCTGAAACTTGCCATATTCGTAGACTTACGTGTATGTAGATCAGCATGAAGGTGTATTAGCCATCTTACCTATCATAAATATAGCAAGAGGCAGACACTGACACATGTCATGTAGCCTACATGTTCCGCCATGAATAATAGCTTTTGGAGTATATTTCTGACAATGAACAATACACCTCTTTCAGGTTACAACAAAACACAACAGGCCAAACAGTACCTTCAACTGGGCGAAGGTATGGTCTAAAAAGAAAAGGTAGGGGTCGGCCAACTGAATTTTTGAAGTTAAATGTGATTGCAACAGACAACTCAGAAGTTCAGAAGCGGTTATCATGGCAAAAACTTCATGAACTTGAATCTGTTGGGTAAGGTAAGCAAGCTTAAGGATCACTGTTTTTGTGGCAGTTGGTCCGATAATATATTTAAAGACCTGTTTGTTATAAAAAAAATTATTTTAACAATACAAAAATAACACTGAAGTTTACGGTAATTGCAGGAAATATTTTTGGACATTCAGTCATGTGATGAGACACTAGGCCTTGGATACTGCGGACTCAATTCAAATCTTAATTTCTTAGTAAACACGCTAATTATGCACAAAGTTGATAGAGGACAAATCCTACATGGTTACGTCTGACACACCACTTTGTTTTCTACTAAAAACGGGGGGTTGGATGACTGAATGGTTAGCGTGCGCGCGCTGTATCATAAAGTCTGTCATTGAGTCGACTGGCGTGGTTTCGAATCCCCAGTTGTACGTGGCAAGGAGTAGGGGCGCCTGTCCAACCTCGTGGGTTTTCTCCGGGTCCTCTGGTTTCCTCCCACTGCTAAAGACCCCTACGCGCAAGCGAATTATGTAAATAAAATTAAACCATATGTTAGTCCCGAAATGACCTAGTTTGTGTCGAGTGGACGTTAAACCCCATTTCTCTCTCTCTCTACTAAAAACCTCGAGGAGTAATCAGTGCCTCGAGGAGTAATAAGCGCAAAGTTGACAATCTGTGCACCAGATCAATGATTATTCATCATTTTGTAACTTTTTTTCTACAAGATTTTGTTTTGTTCTGATATTGTCGAAAGATAGCCCCTAGTTTGGGCCAAATTTTAAATTATGTTGACACATATGTCAGTTTTTCAGAATGTGATCTGGATTGGAAACGCTGGATGTGCTGGCCACGATGAGAGAAAATCGGAGCACTTTAAGCTGCTTGTTTACTAACTAAGCCTTTTCTACAAGATCTGTTTCAGCCTGTATTGCCAAGAGAAAAGGGAGGCAATGCACGTAAGAGGCAGGGTGTTACTCTGGCCCCAAGTTCACAAAGCATTCTCAGACTTAAGTTAAGAATTTACTCAACTTTCAATCACTGTTTATGAGAAATATCTTTGATCCAGAAACACAAAACTTTGCACATAGTTTCTTATGGGTGTATTTGATACATTAAAACAACAAAAGTTTTATAAAGAGCTATAGTTTAGTTAAAATTAGGTCAACAATTTTGAGTAAATTCTTAACTTAAGTCTGAGAATGCTTTGTGAACTCGGGGCTTGGGCTATTGGCACGACTATCACTTACTAAGATACAGAAGGTGAGTTTTGTAAATGTACCGGAAGTTAATATAGGATATTTAGAGTTGGGGCGGGGGGTCATCGTCACAGTTTTTAACAAATCTTTATTATTCAATATGCAATTTGTTATATAGCAGGAATTTAAATTAGAATTATATTTAAAACAGCAATGGAATTCTTGGAAGTTATTTATATACTTTGAAAACCCACTATATAAAGGTACATTCATCAGTATGGTACATCCTTTTAGAGAACAGAAAAATAATCAGGTTCGTATTTTTCTGAAATAATCCTGTAAACGGAACAAACGCAACCTAACCGCGAACATGCAAATTTAATTTAAAAGGTTGGTTGCCAGGGAACGAAACATACGCCCACAGCAGTGAAGAGTTCTCGCATATATTTTTTTTTATTTTTGTCAGTAATGAAACATAGTAGACTAAAATCTGACTAAGAGTAACAACAGACGGATGGACGAGGGCGAGGACAAGATACGACCACTTTTCAATGTGGGCGTATAATAAAATTGTTTGAAATTGTGACTTTTTCGATGATAACTGTTCTAGAATTGATCCGAAAATAATATGTTTCAAGTTTCTAAAAATCACCAATATAGACGAGGTTGTTCCGTTTGATTTCGTCTGCAAAATACAGTTTGGGATATTCTACTCGGGTAGAGAGCTCCGTTTCGTAAACTACAGGTAACCCCGCCCATGAAAATGTCCCTCCCGACATCCTGTACTTCATGTTTGTAACTATGCTCCGCCCCTGGTCGCCTTGTTATATGCAAATCATGCCAAAGAGAAAGGAAGCCTGAATGGATATAAAACTTTTCGTAGTAGGTGAAAATGGATATACAGCCTAAAAATAAAAATGCCGGACGGGATATACTCTCTTTAAACTTTCGCTGTGATTGGTAAGAACATATAGGTATTGACGCGGTATAACCTACTACATATCTCAATTAACACTCAAGAAGGGAAATTTCAGTGTTATCAATATCAGTGCAAAGTTCCAAATCAAGAAATTCTAAGTATTTGCTGAGGCACTGTTCTTCAGCATCACGATTAGAAAATGGGTCAAAAAGGGTTGTCAACTCCAGAAGATCATCATCTGATAGGGGATTTCTGATATCTGGAACATTAACAATAGTTAAGAATGTGTTGTCCACATCACTTCCAGCTTGAATCTCCCGTTCCTCTCCCACAGCATCACGACATTGACAAATATATCTCTAATTGCTGTATGTGTTAATCAATGTAGTTCCATTGACCGAGAGGCAAATAACTGTGGTGATTATGCTGCCTGATGAATGTATCCAATGATTTCTGAATCCGTGGATGATATACATAGTGAAGAGCGAAGATCTGTTCTTCACCGTTAGGGTTCAGAACTAAATCCCTGTCAAACGCAGGGAAGATATCGTAAAACACATTTACGGTGTTATTCCACTCCTCTAGCCATAACCTTTCAATGTGCTGATTGTGAAAGCCTCGCCCACGAATGGCCAAGCTGGGAGCCATAAGGCTAAGCGGTTAAGGCTAGGGTGTTCGATCCCTGCATTACCCAACATTTCCGACGTGCCCCCCCCCCCCTTGTCTGCGGTACAAGACAAAGGGCCTGGCTTGGTACAACGTATAGTCGTTCAAATGGGACGACAAACTGAGTCCCCGTGTACACATTGGCGTACAAATAAAAGGGCTTTGGCAGTTGGAATTCGAAATGAACTTAGTAAGTATATTCCTAAATGGTACATGGTGTATGAATCTGACCTGCCCTACTTGATTCACATGCACGAACAGCTGCTGCTATGACACACATCGGTGAACTGATACTGTGAAACTGCTCTTGGACCAGAGAGGAATTGAACCTTCTCTTGTCAGGCAAAGGTCGCGGCGTAATTGCTCGAGACGATGAAGCAAACGTTCGGTAATTTCTGCACTGTATTCTCCAACCGTGAATGCTCTGCAACAGTCATTTATTTATTTCCATCCGAAAATCATCAATAAATTGTCGTAAATCAGTTAAACGTGCCATTTCGTTAGGATTTCGTGTCGCCCGCGTCGTTTTCCGTTGTTATTGTCATTCGCATATGGCCGTGGGATATTGAAAGGACGGCTTTCATCGGTTGGTTTAGTATAGATATTAATTCCTACCTAGTGATTTGTAGGGTTAATACACATATTAAATCGATTTAATATGATTTAATATACATATTAAAAACGGTTCTCCCATTGGTTGATTTAATACAGATATTATTTCCTAGCTAGTATTTGGTGGACTTATTAAAAGTTCCTGGTGAAGACATCATTTAGACCACCAGGCAGATTCTAAGACGGAAAAGGTAGTTAATTCTATCAGTATACTCGCACGAGCGATTTTTGATGGGAGAGACCGTCGCGGTTCAAGGAACACCGCCTGGATTGGGATACCTTGTTAAGTCGTAGGAGAGCCATTTGATGTTGTGGGTGTCCGTCAGTAAACTCGTTCAACGAAATGTTGAGGTTGAGAAAGTAGAGAATGACTTTATTTGTAACCGTTGTTTGCAACCTATGTGTCCAGTGCTTGACATAAAATGTAGAAACGAACTGTGGTATTGTTATTCCTGTGCATAACCTTAAACCGGATAATTGGAGCAAGATGCAAATTCACAACGTGGGCTGCCAGAGTGACATTTAGAGAAACGCTTTAAGGGCCGTCCGAGATAAAGATATATACACAATGTTTAAAGTGGAGTCCTAGAATAAAGAATTACAAAAACAACCAGAGACAATACTAGACGATCACAGGGCTATTCACTGAGTTACCGGCCCTTGCCGGGAAGTTTCCCAACTGTTGCTTTGTCTGAAACCCTTGAGGTGTCGAGAGAGAGAGAGAAATGGGGTTTAACGTCCACTCGACACAAACTAGGTCATTTCGGGACTAAAACATGGTTGAATTTTATTTCAATAATTCGCTTGCGCGTAGGAGTCTTTAGCAGTGGAAGGAAACCGGAGGACCCGGAGAAAACCCACGAGGTTTAACAGGCGACCCTACTCCTTGTCACGTTCAACCGGGGATTCGAAACCACGCCAGGAGGTGTCAAGTCAAGTGCACGATCTGTTAAAATGTCGCAAATAACGTAGAACGGGAAAGTAAACCCTTTGCAAATTAATTTCTGAGGGCGTTTATGGGAAATGGTTTACCCCGAAGAAATTGACCAATATTGTACCTTGGGTAAATATCGAAACTTTAAATGTAATACATGTAGATTTAAAACAGTTTGCGACTGACATAAACTTTGATAATAAAAAGGCCAGAGAAAATCTTGGATATAGAAGCTAGAATGGAGGATTATTTGGCATTAGTTCGCGCGGCTATTTAAAATGTTAAGCGCCCCATACACGATCAATTATATTGCGCAATTTAATTGTCAATACCCTGAATTGACAATTAAATTGACCGTGTATGGGTGATATTGATGACTTGCGCAATTGTATTGAGTGAATCAAACTCTGCTTGATATTTTATTGCGCAAGTCTATTTGATTGCACAATGAATTGATCGTGTGTGGTAATCGTCAATTAAATTGTGCAATAAACGCTCCGTAGGAGAGATGGGCTGACGCATATTTGTAGTTTGCTTTCCAATCAGGGGCTCGACCATTTGCAAAAGCTCATTGTAGGACTCAACATCCATGCGCAGAAAGTTTTTAAAATCACTTGGCTCATTCTGGCTCAGTTCACGTAGTAATTTGGTGTGTCCAAACGTTGAACGCTGCAGAAACCATTCTTTTGACCATTTTGCACGTTTCCTTCTTGGAACATCGGTTTCCTCTTCAAAATCCCCCATCCTTTCTCAACAGATAGCAAGACGAAAATGAGTCTAGTTTGCGCAATTAAAGTGCCAATTATATTGAGCTGTGTGTGGTCAGCAAAAAATTGTCAATTATATTGTGCAACCAGGCTTGAGGAATATAATTGATCGTGTATGGGGCGCTTTAGGCATGAAAGTATCTGAATCTGACTCAAGAAGGTATGGTAATAGCACATTATGTATATCGAATGTTGGTATTTGAAGTAAGACGTTGATATGGGTCACGCACGTGCATGCGTCACGCGTGACTTGTGTTTAGCTGTGGTTGATTGATTAGCCGTGTTAAAGCTTGTTGTTCCGTGAACACAAAAAAGAGTTATTTTAGTTTATTTCTACTGTGTCGGCAAGAAGTAAAGCGAATGTTTTCTTTATTAATTTTGGGTGAACCCGTTTAGCCTTAAGCTTGTTGTTCCGCAATCTAACATGGGACATACACTCAGATTGTTTTAATTTATTTATACTGTGTCGGCAAGTAGTAAAATGAATATTGTTCTTTGGTAATTTTAGGTGAGATATATTCAGCCTTGTTATTCCGCAATCTAACTTGGAACATTTTTTTAGTATATTTAAGAGGACTTACCTGTGCGCTAGCAAAGTTAAGGGGCTTACCTGTGTGGAAGAAAATTGAACGTGACTTACCTGTGTGAAAGCAAATATGGAGGGCTTACTTCATCCTCGTTATCTCCCGTGGTCTCATTCCGTTCAACTCCACTAACCCCTGGGTTAATCTATAAGGGGGCACGCTCTCAAGTTATAAGTTATCCGCCCTTGATGATTGTGCTATTTTTATCGACCAATGCCATAAATCGTTAATTGAAAAGAAAGTTTGCAAAGGGAAGTAACTCCCATCGGTAAAGTAAGCAAAACGTAAAGGCTCCCCGTCAAGAGACGTGGTTAGGAATTAGCCAGAAGGTAGCATAAAGTAGAGAAGTCAAAATTATACCATATGCGTATTTATTAACAACAAATTACAAATATTATATTAATGAAGACCGGCCATTTATATATATGTAGGTTCAAGAGTTTTATTGAGGGTCAAATTGCCAAATATAAGTTCAATAATAATAAACATAACAGAATGAAACATTTCAGACAAAGAAAGAGTAATAATAATAATAACAAAAGTCAAACATATAAATGTCGTATTTGAAATCAGCGAAACATACTACAGATGGTGATAATACATTTAAATATAAATGAATTAGAAATCTATACATATTCACATAAATCTTTCAGTAAATGGACATGAATGTGGTTATCTACCCTTATAAAAACGAACGCAAAATGACTGGTTTGTAAACTGTTTTTTGATTGGGTCGTAGACTTTAGCTACAATCAAGGCCAGGGCAGATAATTTGAAATCAATTTGTAAGCAAATAAGCCATTCTTTTTATAATACATTTACTTAGAAAATAGTTTTACAACAATGATCAATGTTACTTCATTTAAGCTCTTGCAATTATCAGAAAAACAACACATGCAAGTAAGGTCCTCTTGGAGAATTGTAGGTAATCTGCACGATTCGTAGGTTTGCGATCGTATTTTAAATGCGCCAATCCATTGCCGTCGGCTCTGGTTACTAAGGCTCCCACATTACCGTTAACAGCAACCCATATTTGAACTTCCTCATTAGCTGCACCATTGATTTCTAAATCTATTGTTTCAGTAACTGAAATTTGTGTAACTCTTTGGTATGGCATATGGATCCATTTGTCCAATTCACCGAGAATCAGAACTTCTTGACCTCTGAAATATATACAACGATTACAGATATATTATGTAAGATTTAGATAAATGTCTGACCGCCGTCGCTATAGTAGTTTAAAGTAAATAAAAATAAAATAAATATCTTGACAATTTGGGTCAAATATATATTATAATGTTTGAATTTCAGTCAAATATATATATATATAAATAATGTTTGAGGTTTTGACAAGAATAGCCTAGTCTCGATTGTCATTGCTACGATAATAAACAAAGCCACGATTTTAACGTTAACCGATTAAATGGCGCGTGTGGTCTAACTCACTTAATATCCAAGCCATTCCAGGTTCATCAGATGACTTCACTCTTTGTCACATTAACCCCAACATATCTTAGAAGAGAGAGAGAGAGAGAGAGAGAGAGGGAGTTTTCTATGACGTCATTTCTGTTTCCTTAGAGATTATTTTAAATGTTTTATTTCTTACCTTGAAGAAGAAGAGGGTACCTTTTCGAAACGTTGGTCTAATAATATCTGACTATGAAAACAGTGTTAGTGTCTCGTTTGTGTATCTACTTAAATATTAATCTAGTGAAGAACACTTCCGTTTAGGATTCCTCGATCCACTGTTTTCATATACCTGTTGAACGCCGATTCTACACAAGTTTTGCATAATATTATATCTTAGAAGAAACTTACCCAAACTCAATAATAGGTGTTGTAAAATACAAACAAAAGTTGGCTAAAGGACAATTTTGTAAAGTAAACTTGTTGTCTTTAGAAAAGTCAAAGAACTGGTCTGGTTGATTCCATCTGTATATTTTACTCTTTGGAAACTGAAAAAAAATACACTGCTTAGAACTGTTTAATTATAAAAAGTTAATAATGTAAACTGGTACAGAAGAAATGGAAATAATCCGTTTAGCATTAATAGGGTGTCATAGCAAATGGGGGATCACGGTGTTATAGCAAATGAAATGGAAGTTTGACGTCTTACTTTTCTGCCAATGAAAACGGGCATATGCCATATAATATGATTGCTGTTTTTAGGTACACACTCACGATTGTCTTTCGTACCATCCGAACGACTAAACACCCTTCCGTATCAGGGACACTAGGGACCGGGCCTCGTGGCTAGCAAGTGAGCGCTATACCGATCTCCCTTGAGCCATGACACTAATGCCATCCGTACTGGGAATTATCCCAACCCTTTAAAAGACTGATTTAATACAAATATAATACAATCATCCGTACATCACTTTGAGGTCTTGACACATCAAAATTTAAGTGGGTATTTTCTGGTGTAATGTCGAAGGGCTTTGTGAGCCCAGCAGCAAAAATAACACCATAAGTAGCATTGCTTGATTTAGACGTTCCTACAACTGGTATAGTAGTATACGTAGACCATACTTCACCATCAGGACCGCTGCCATCTTGAAAAGCCGACTGAAATAAAATAAATAATTTCATTTCATAATTTCATTTCATTTTGAACACACCTCTTATGTTTATTAACAAACGGACAATTCGAACACACACTTATGTTTATCAACAATTACGGGACAAGATTTAAGTCTTAGAATATAGATTGGAATATAATTTACAGATTTCAAGTTGCACGTTATAGGTTAATAATCTTACACTGTTCTAGTTAAATGGATCTATATTCTATTAATTGCCATATAAGCGAATATTTTAACTGCGATGATGACTAAAAACTTAATATATAATATTTGCGATGGTATAATTGACATTTATAGTTATCTAACATATAAAGTTTTAACTAATTATATAAGATCTAATAATATAGCCTTAGCAATTAACTAACATTTACCTGATATATTCAAAAGGTATTAGTGAAAGATTTTGCCTAGCAGATTAGGTAGATATTATTTAAAGGTACATTATGTAAGATTTAGATAGCGGTTCTGACCATTCTTACTATAATAGTTCTAAAATAGAGAATGCAAAATGTATATATTGAAAAGTTCATTCAAATTGCTCTATTGAGAGTGAAGATATTAGCTTTTGAAGGTTTGACACGATGTGTGCATTAATTGCAACCACCGTACTGGTTGTTCGAAGCTTATCCTCGCTTCACCATTTTTAATTAAATTAAAATATGGCTGCACCGTTTTAATCTAATTAATATCGGAGATATCCTATGGAATCTTAAGAGATTATGGTCTTGTCGTGTGAATAAAAATGTCTAATTAATAGTTTATATAACACTTCAGCCTAAAGAAAGACCTGCAATTAGCTCTTGCATAATGCATGTTTAAACGTCTGTACTGTCATGTAGATATTAGTTAAGCGTTTGCAGGTAGATATTAGTTAACAGTTTACAGTACCAACTCGGGTACATATTAGTTAAATTAAGTCTGGACTTGCAACTCAGGTTGATATTAGATAAAAGTTTGGACTAGCGTCTGAGGTATAGATATTAGTTAATGCTTGGACTACCATCTCAGGTATATATTAGTTAAAAGTTTTGACTAGAATCAAAGGTAAATATTACTTATTAATTTATAAAAACAAAACAATCTTTTAGTTTCCAATATAAGGTGATAAAAGATAAACAATGGGTATTATTCAAGAATATTTCATATACAGGAGCTGAAACTGTCAGATTTTCGAAATTAATATTAATATTCAACAATTAGTCTGATAAAAAAAAATGATTTATACTAATTATTCTGGATTGCACAGACTTATTGCCGCTATAACTAATATTGTAACATTCCCGCCGGAACTTTTTAAACAATATTTACCCGAGATGTGGCCTAAGCCAATTGTTACCTGCAGAATCTGAGAATCTATGGCTTTAGCTGGACGCATTGGTTGTAATAATTTACCATCAGTAGAACAGCATCTACAAAGGATAATATATATTTAATAAATAAATTGCATTACATATTAGGATAATAAATATATAACATATAAACTAAATTATATGGGATAATAAATATATAATGCATCAATTACATAGGATAATACTAACTATCAATTACATAGGTTAATAAATATTTAATAAATATATCAATTACATATGATGATAAATAACAGGATAATAAATATATAATACATAAAAAGATGTCATAGGATAATGAATATATAACTAAATTATATAAGATAATAGATATATAACACACACATTATATGGGATAATAAATATATATAATACATAAATAAGATTTCATAGGATAATGAATATATAACTAAATTATATGAGATAATAGATTTAGAACACACACATTATATGGGATAATAAATATATAATACATAAATAAGATTTCATAGGATAATGAATATATAACTAAATTATATAAGATAATAGATATATAACACACACATTATATGGGATAATAAATATATATAATACATAAATAAGATTTCATAGGATAATGAATATATAACTAAATTATATGAGATAATAGATTTAGAACACACACATTATATGGGATAATAAATATATAATACATAAATAAGATTTTATAGGATAATGAATATATAACTAAATTATATGGGATAATAGATGTATAACACACAAATGATATGGGATAATAAATATATATAATACATATAAGATTTCATAGGATAATGAATATATAATGTATACAGTATTTGAGATGATAAATGTCTAATATATCAGTTACATAGGATAATGTATATAATAAATTTATAATACATAATACATTAGCATTAATAGTATTGTAGTTATCAATCTGTTTATGTACACTGCACGAAATGGCAGATCTATTTGATAAGGTCAACTTCAAGTTTGGTCAAAGGTCACGAGATGTAAACAGGGCTAGCGCTAATCCCAGCCCTAACCCTAACCTTGGACCTAGCCCCAATGCTTACCCTAACCTACAATCTCGCCAACAATCACGTGCCCTAACCATATTTAAATCTCAGCAACCTTGACGAAAATTGAGCTGGCCTTAACAAATAGATTCGGCCGTTTCTGCAACAGCCTGACAGCGCTCAGCAGCCTACTCAGGGATCTTAAACCTACTGTCGAGGGTTTTTCGTTCGACTAGAAGCGTTTCCGACCATCCCGATAAAGTGATATTGAAAAAATAATATAATCAGGTCTTAAATTCTGATAAAAACCTTACTTTTTTATAATTGAACTGTCCTCAAAGCCTAATCTATCACCGATGCCCACAGGTCCTTTAGATAGAAGAGCAACAACCATCTCTAATTCTGGATACGGCTCTACATAATCTACAAGGAAACAATGTAAGCTATTAACATAGATTACAAATAGATATACATCATGCTAAAAAAAAAACCAAACCGCAATTACATTGACTTTTTCATAAGCTACAAGTTTGTTACAGTACACATATATATATGAAATTGGGACAAAACACAATATCCTAAATAGCATTTAAAGATGGGTTCCCAGAAAAGTATTTATCGGGTGGTTATGTCCAATAAAAGTATGGTAATTTTGGTATATATGGAAAGTAGAGATATCCAATCGTACTAGAAAAAATACTGGATTCCCCGAAAAACACTCTTGGAGCGTATACAGGACAAAAATGTAAGGGTTCCCCTAATCAACAGCCCGACGATTAGGAATTTCTGCAGGCGTGATGTCAAAGGTCACACGCGAACATTGAGCGCTTGATGTACAAGTTGATAAACTTAGACGTACAACACTCTCTGAGATAACAATGCCGGAAAAAGACGCGGGTAGTGGATAATCCGAGAATTTAATTAGGATTCGATATTTGTAATAAATAGTAAGCGATTAAAGACAACATCGTCTTATGTATGCAATGAATTCTCTTCTGACTTCCAAGAAAGGTAAGTCACGTGACGTAAACATGACCTGGTTTGATCTAATTTTTATAGGACATTCCTTCGCAATTACAATGTTTGAGAAGGATTTGAAGCAAAGTTATGACAAATTAATTAGTTAGTTTGAATATGTGTTTAGTCCATATATATCATTAAATCATCCAGTTTGTACGCTGGAACCCATCATTAAATTGTACTGAATTAAATTGGGGTTTCACGTCGTACTTTCTTTTGTTGAGCATGTGTACTAGGAGTGAACTGTTGTGAAGTCAGCTAAGTTTGTTGAATTCCAAAGGGTTCTTTTACGTGTAAAGAGGAATGCAGTTTATCATCCCATTCGAAAGACTAAACACTGTTGCTTTTTAGGCCCTCCGTCATGCACAACGGTACCCGTTACCACCGGATCATCGAACCAGGGTGACCCCAGACGTTACCACCGGATCATCGAACCAGGGTGACCCCAGACGTTACCACCGGATCATCGAACCAGGGTGACCCCAGAGTTATGCAACAAATCTCTATATTAAAAGCAATTATAAAAAATAAAACAATATAGAACTACCAGTCCTAAAGAATATTTCGCTTAAGAGAAACACTTGCGCGCAAAAGTACTTGGGATATAATGGTTAACACACTTACCTATGTTATTACCTGATACGTTATGGCACGTTCTAAATGAGTCTTTATTTGGGACCAAATTTAATGCATCTGCAAAAATTGAAGAAATTCCAATTTTCCATTGATCTTTATTTTTTTCCCCGTAATCTTGACTAGCTCTAGTCTGAATCATACAAAATGAGTGAGTTTATGCATCAGTAAAGTAGATTATAAAAACCAAGGTCCCGTGTACATGTTAGCGTGCACCTAGAAGCAGTGGCGGATTAAGCTCCACCAAGGCCTGAGGCGGCAGTTGCTGGAGGGCCTATTTAGTTTTTAAAGTTAGAGCCAAGGTGGTTGCTAACATTAAAAACGGGATTCGTTACTGAGGTTATAATATTTTTAAAATATTAGTTATAACTATTGAAATTTGTCGTACAAAATGCTTTAACAGCAGAAACGTCACCGGAAACCAACTGTACATACACCTATTTTCAAGGATAATATTTCCTCAAGATGGGGTGTTTACATCGAAACTAGCTTAAGATCTTTTGCTAGATATTTTTTCTTAAGCCAAAGTCGTTTGATATTGGTAATGTAAAATTATATGCCCATAAATGACGTCACGTGGATACAATATATTAAGCAAGACATAACCGAAAACTTACAAGGATTTAACGTACATTGTAGGCCTACGTTTAAAAAATAAGATCAGATCTCCAAACAATAGGGCCTATTTAAAATGGCGTGGGCCTAATTAATTTCGGGTGAAGGTCTATGTTGATTCCCGTTGGGCCTAAACCCCACCCCCCTGACATTGATTGTCTATGCGTTTTAATCAGACAAGTCTAAAAAAATTTTTTTTACAAAATCTTTGGGCCTGAGGCTGCAGCCTCATCAGCCTCACTGATAATCCGCTACTGCCTAGAAGACCCCTTGACTGTTGGAAAACGTCTTTTTTCCTGCAAAATTTGGCGTATACCCGTGCAGAAAAGTAGGACGTTACATCCCATATCAGTTCCTTTCATAGCCTTATAATACGCCTTCACATGCTTAATTCCTGTCATCCATCATTACATGCGTAATTCCTTTCAATGTATCAGTACATACTAAATTCCTTGACATGCTTAATTCCTTGTAATACATCAATACATGCTAAATTCTTTATATTACATGAGTACATGCTTAAACATGCCAGTATACGCTTCATTCCTTGCCACGTAATACATCATTATAAGGTTAATTCCTTGCAATACAGTACATACTTAAAACATTGTAATACATCATCAAATACCAGTTTTAGACTTGTATTTACCATATTCTGAAGCAATGGCCCGGGAAATCCCTCTCTGATACTTGAACTTTTGAGGGAGAGTGTCTATTCTTCCCGTTCAATCAAATCTATCCCACGTACAGCAACATGACAGCCCTTCGTTTAATCTGGGGGTCTTCCTTAAAACTTTGGACAGTGATTTAACGGTGAAAGTATTGTTCGTCTCCAAACAGTATTGTTCACATTGTATTCGTTTTGATAGCCTCGTTTTTTGTCACGCAATTAGGTTTTTTTTTGCAATATTCTGCTATGCACTGGTTAATTAAATGTAATAAATTCGTGAGTCATGACGTAACGTTATGTAAACGTATTTGTTAAAATTTGGAGCTCTATTTAAAGCCTAATAATATTGTTACGGAGTCATAATTTGGAACAGAAATTTGCTTCCATTACAGCAGTGTTAAGTGGGGTTAGGTATAATCAAACGAAGCACTTTATAGGAAGTAACATGGTATATTTTAGTATACATGTACCTGTGTGACAGCTGGCAATAATAACGATTGAAAAAGATGTCTAGGATAAGCATCAGAATACAGAATACTAATATTATTTTTAACGGCAGCATTGTTCATTTGATGTAACCATGTTGAAGCCGCGGTAAAATCCTCTTTTGTAACCGGCATATTCATAAACGTTTCGTCCAGTCCATCCTGAAAAATCCCAATCAAACCTAAATGATTATTTTCTTACAGGTGAACTTAAAGGGCCAATAACACTCTTGCTGGCTTGACAGCTCCAGAAAATAAAAAAATAGCCTTATTCTAAGTACTAGATGTGTTACTGTCCTACCTGTTGTGTAAATTATCCATTAAATCCTATTTTACTTGTCCAAAGGGTTCAAAAATATTTTTAAATCCAAGTCACATTTGAAAAGCTTTACGTCAGGCTTTTCAAATCATTTATTTGAATTTTTCCAATTTTTTAAATTAGGTGTGTTAAGATGAAATTTGTATCATCAATTAATTGGAATATTGTAAAATAGTACAATTTGTTGACCAGAACAAAGATTGGGACATATTATTCAGTTACAACAAGAGTGGTATTCGGCCTTTAAAATCTTTTCGTTAAAACTCGATTAACTCGTAGCCAGGCTCGTGTTTATGGGCCTTGAAATTGAATGGTATTAAACAAAAACCCAAAAACGTAAAACGACCACAATTTGCATAGTCAACAATTAGTATGATTTAAAAACGAATAATGACAACCGAATATTTTGGTCAACATAACCCTATTGTTAGCGTTTATTCTGGCATCCTATTAGGCTTTAGCTATTCTGAAATGTGCGACATATCCTCCACAAGGTCCCCACAATGAGAGGGGGGCATATGCCCGGAGGCGACACTTCTTGGGGACGGCAAATTATCTAAATGCATACCAAAATTCCCGTTTGAATATTTATGGACTAGCCTCCTTGGAAGCTGAGATAGCAAATCATCGATCTTCGCTTCCCCTAAACCTGTATAAACCAGTTCATATTTCAGAAAATAGAGAGTGTAGAAATATGATTTTGCCAAGATATAGAGTTTTTCGATCTTGGAGGGAAATTAACATAAAAATAAACATAATGGTCATTTAGATAGTGTTAAAGTATAAAAAAAATTATTGTGTTTTAAAATTTCTTCAATCATAAAAAGTCAACTGAGTGCTGGAACTGAAACGTCACTGAAACTTTTGTCCTGGGGCACAGCATATACTTTAAGGGTCCTGGTTCTACAGGGGGTGCCATTTGTTCTTGTCGATAGGAGTATGTTATATTGAATGGCGTTATAACATCTTTATAACCAATGACGTCGTAAAAAGGGCATTACCTGCTCATAAGTTGTTATGCCCCACTGAACAGCAGTTTTAAATAAATCATTCCAAAATTCCTGGAAAATGACATACAAGCTGCATTAATATATATTCTACAGCCAAGGTTTACTTAACAAGCGGTTATACATTACACAGCGAAAGGACAAAATCGAACCCTGTAATAATATTTGATAATTTATGCGAAATTGCAGTAGGCGAATATAAGTGCACCAGAGGACATCATTTATAATTTGATAAATACATATGTTTTATTTGTCTTCTCCATTGTCAAAATATTATAATAGATATGGTATGAGTTTATTTGAAACGCAAATTAATAAGTTTATGAAAAATTGTGAGAATAACAGGGCATGTGGTTTAATGCCAAGGATAATTGAAAGCTGAAAGTCAGGGGTAGAAAACCATCAGAGCTCTGGGTGATCGTTAGACATAATGTAAATTTTGAGAGGGCAAATACCATGTAGAAATTCGTTGGAAGAGACTGTTGAGGTTCAGGAGGCACCATCCGGATTCAGAATGGCCCGTTAAGTCGTAGGAGGGCCATATGATGTAAACTCTTTCTGTGAAATGATGGGGTTGAGAGAGTAGTTTATTTAACGTCCGCTTCCACTGAGGTAATATCGCAGAGTATAGAATGTCTTAATTTTTAATCCGGGCTTGTAACCTATGTATCCAGTGCTTGACATAAAAATATAGAAACGAACTGTGACATTGTTATTTCTGTGTGTAACCATATTCGGAGTAAAATGTGAAAGTCACAACGACATTTAAAGAGACGTCCTAGCCATAAAGTAAAGGATTACAAAAATAACCAGAGAAAAAAACCTAGACGATCAGAAGGCTATTAAAATTAGAAGAGAGTATGCGTCACACAGTGCTTTCCGCATCTAGCCAGCGACTCAAACACTACATCGTATGATATATTTGATTTGGTCGTCGAACTGCACAGTGCTACAGCCCATTTATAGTAATTCGCTTCCTAAGTAGGAATATATGGAAATAATGAGTAGCCCAATAGCATAATCTTCCAGATTATATTAATATAAGTTTACATCGATATCCTTATCTTACAATCTGTTTCAAGGGATCATCCAGCTTCTTTCCATTGCCGACGACCTCTGTGCGCACTCTCTACCTCTATCTCTCTCTCGTTAACTCTTGAAGACATTAATCGGGTTCATTCGTTCAGTCTTATGACTATTCAAACAATACAAACAAATTTAAAGTTAATATTTTGACGATATTTTACTTGTTGCAGACAATTGTGACAAAGGAATTTTGAATTTTTCGGTTGGTGCAAAAATAGTAAGACGTTAAACACCATTTCACCAAAACTAATTTAACCCCTATTTATTTATCTTATTTCGTTTTTGTGCTTTTGTAATTATACCTGATCAAAGGGGAGAGCTGTATCACCCTCTATAATGAAACCATAACTTCCACCATTCTTCTCGGCATAAACATTATCACCAGACCTATAACAGCGGTGGCAATTATTCTACACAAATTAGAAGATAAAGACCTGATGCGCCATTTGGTGCTATAAGAATAACAAACTGCAATATTGTAAAAGTAGGAATATCAGTCCAAAATGGTTCAATTCCGTTCAATATTTACAGAGCTATGATGAATTGAAATCTCGTCGACTTATACTTATTATATGATATTTTAGCGAAACTGCAAATAGCGTACCCGGGCCTTAAAGTGGCGGGGGGTTGGATGGCCGAATGGTTAGCGTGCGCGCGCTGTATCATAAAGTCTGTCATTGAGTCGACTGGCGTGGTTTCGAATCCCCGGTTGTACGTGGCAAGGAGTAGGGTCGCCTGTCCAACCTCGTGGGTTTTCCCCGGGTCCTCCGGTTTCCTCCCACTGCTAAAGACCCCTACGCGCAAGTGAATTATGTAAATAAAATTAAAACCATATGTTAGTCCCGAAATGACCTAGTTTGTGTCGAGTGGACGTTAAACCCCATTTCTCTCTCTCTCCCTTAAAGTGGCAATAACCTGGTGACACTCGCAATAACTCTCAAATAACACCACCGACTCTCATTAATCCTTCTTTAATTATATTTATTGCTATATATGCGTATGTGACATTATCCTGTGTTTCGGTACCAAAAACAAACTAGATGTGATAATGCTGGTCACGGATCTCCCCAAAACGGTCTGTGACGCTATTCTACGTCTCGGTAGGACTTTCACGTTGTGTCCTTTTTTTACTCAATGATCAATTAACTCTGGAACACATTGCTGGTATAACTATGGTTATATATCTCTAAAACCTCCATAATACAAAGGTTATATACAGAAAACTACACACCCATCCATAAAATTAAATGTAACCAAAATATAAGTTCCCTGTTTTATGGTGTTACGCTCTTCCTTCTAGGTCTACATGGCGATCTCCCTCGGTCTTTACGCCGAGGAGACTAAAGGGATATACCTCTAGGAACACTGTATGCTGTCTCTATCCCGGCTTCTAGGCCGATGCGAATATACGTCCCTAGCCTCTAAGCCGAGTAGGTTGTATGTATGCCTTCTAAAAAGTTCCCGTGACGCCTAACGCAAATTTGATGGTGCTGTTTATATTTGTATCAAACGTCGGCTATTAGGGTGGGGCAATTGCCATTTTTAGATAAGTGTTTCGTTTGAGAACCAGTTTTCATAAACATTGTTTATTTAATTGGACTAATGTGTGCACGAGATGACTGGACCACAGTAACATACTCCCAGAAATTGATGGTGGCAGGAACTGTCAGTGAGTTAGTCTAAGACAATTGGATCTTGCAAAATACCTACCTAACCCAGTTCTCGTTGTCACTTTGTTTAACCAGTTCAATATATTAAACAGAGCACCTTTCATAGCACTAAAATAACCTCTATAGTATTACAATTATAAATTTAGAAATGATCTCGGTTTAAGCTCCATTACACGAAACACTTTCAATAACATCCTTTGTTTATACTTGGATGACGTCGTTAAATATATGCAAACCCTATTTTGGTAGTAAACTAATGTAAAACATGTACGGTTTCAAACATTTATTTGGGAGTATGCGGAGCGTTTTCGAATACAGCATGTTGTAAATAGTCATAATAAGCTATTGCTACTTTAATGAAGTCAGGTTTTTTTTACTTATTATAAAGGAGGGTTCGTTATTTGCTGTGTCGACCGTGGTAAACCCTGTATATCTCAACCCTGGCTTTGTCTATAGACGTAAACGCTTCAACAAAGTCGGATTGTCATCCCTCTTAAAAGGGCAATATACGTAATCTAATGAAATCAACAATTTTAGTTTTGTCCATCATCAAAGGAGTCAATCTATTTTAATTCAATATTGAACTCACCATACTCCACTATACATCATGAACTTTGAATTTGTAGCTTTTTCTAACCCTCTGTAAAATAAACCAATTACTTAAATCACGGTATTTGAAATCGGAATGCTTACATTGCTTAATTCTTTATCTTGTAGTGGTGCCATGTTGTCAAATTCTTACTTTTACCGTATATAAGATTAAAAAATAATTATAACTTTAAATTAAAAGGTTAATGGAAGATTTAAAATCTGTGAAAGGTAAAAGAAATTGTGATATGGAAACATCTAAAGCAGACTTGGCAGCTAAGTCTGCTTGGTCATTCTCTTTAATATTAACATGATTGTGGGGTCAGCAAAGGACAATGTTCTTGCTGTTAAACTCGTGTGATAGTAGCAGAAGATAAATGTCTGCTACTAACGGGTGTACAAGCTGTTTATTGTTTATTGCTTGTAAAGAGGACAAAGAAACAGTAAATGTGATGTGTTTTAAAGATGAAGAGGATTTAATGAACTCCAAAGCCTGAAAGATGACTTGGAGTTCAGCAGTAAATATGAAAGCAGCAGGATAAAGACGAACAGAAATGGTCTCAATGGCGTGACAGTAGCCGAGGCTACCTGATCACCATCTTTGGAACCATCTGTATAAATTGGAGCATAATCACCATATTTAGACCTTAACTCATACGAAGAGAGACTGAAACACCGTGGAACTAGTATCTTGTTTGTTTGTTTTGTAAGATCTAGATCGATCTTGGGAGGAGATATAGACCATAATGGTGTCTCAAAGAAAGGGGTATTCGCAATACTGTCATGATTGATACCAGTCTGAGACAAAAAGGGTTGAATGCGAATACCGAATGATGGAATAACGTTAGTTTTCAGTAAATATGGATGGATGTTCATGATAAGGTCTAAATATGGTGTTAAATGAAACATGATGAGGCATAGTTGCAATATTTGTAGCATACTGCAGTGTCAGTTTATCACCTCTGTCGAGGAATGAGTGCTCGTGTGCCTCGATGTACAAACCCTGCACCGGAGATGCACGGAACGCTCCCAAACCGATTCCAAGTCCCCTTCTGCGCACGGCGAGGAAGGAAGAATTATACTGATAAACTATTGAGGATTTTCTCTAAGTTCCTTTTATTGAGCTTCCATGTGGAAAAACAAATCGAGGACAACAACCAAGCGAGTTAGCGTCATTTGTTGAGGCAAGTGCAATGGTGTTAGTTTTCCAATCTCCTACTTGCCAAAATGTTTAAAAAAATCTTACTTCATTCCTTGAGGTAGTGCTGTGGGCTCCGCTTTCCAATCTTTTATTTTACTGCCATTTTTTATACACCACCAGGAATCAAGCTGAAAATATCTGAAATATGATAGACATATTCAAAACACAACATATCTGGAATATACTAGAAATATTGAGAATATAAAATATATGGAATATGATAGAAATATTGAAACCGTGATAGAAATATTCAAAATACACAATATCTGGAACATAACAGAAATATTGAATACGTAAAAATTATGGACTATGGTAGAAATATTGAAAACAAATATTATTTGGAATATGACAGAAATATTACAAACACAAAATATATCTATGATAGAAATATTCAAAATACACAATATCTGGAAATTAATAGAAATATTGAAAACCCAAAATATATGGAATATGATAAAAAAAAATGCGAAAAAATATTGAAAACACAAAATATCTGGAATATTCTAAACATAATTGTAATTTGATAGAAATATTGAAAACAGTGGAATATGATAGAAATATTGGAAACACAGGATAACAAGGTATTTAAAACACATGATAACGAGAGTATTTAAAACACAGGATAACGAGATAACAGGATAACAAAAATGTATCAATAAAATCATTGCTAGTTCTTAATTTACCCTATTAAAGCCAAAGCTAATGTTTTGTATTTTCGAATTGAACTCAGTTTAAGGCCGCTGGTCGTTATTTACATTTTCAGACAATATCTACTTTTTTCAACGTTTACAATGTAATGTACTCAAATTGATTATCTAATATTTAATTCAGAAAGCAGAATCACATATTAACGGTAGATAATCTACGGTCTTGGTTCTAAACAGATTGGGGGGTTGGATGGCTGAATGGTTAGCGTGCGCGCGCTGTATCATAAAGTCTGTCATTGAGTCGACTGGCGTGGTTTCGAATCCCCGGTTGTACGTGACAAGGAGTAGGGTGGCCTGTCCAACCTCGTGGGTTTTCTCCGGGTCCTCCGGTTTCCTCCCACTGCTAAAGACCCCGATGCGCAAGCGAATTATTGAAATAAAATTAAACCATATGTTAGTCCCGAAATGACCTAGTTTGTGTCGAGTGGACGTTAAACCGCATTTCTCTCTCTCTCTCTCTCTAAACAGATTAACATTGGGCCCATCGAAGGGTGTTATGGAAAATATTGAGTTACAGATTTAGCTCCTTTAATGACCGTGACATAAATAATCATAGACTATAACAGGCTTAAATGTCTATATAAAACGTTCTTATTATACAATTATAACTACCAACATTATCTTTTGTGACACAAACCAAATATACTTACGTATAGGGCACTTTGGTTACCGTCTTTGCGTGTTGTTGTATTTCAACTATTGTGTCTGCATACGTTTTATCTGGTTCTGGGGAACTTGAATAAAACGCACCTTTAATATAATTCATATGAATTTAGAGAAAGAAGTTTAACGTCTCGCCAACACATTGTTTCGGTCTATTGCCATGTTTACAATTCTAAGAAAGAGAATCTTGCCTGGACAGCGGCGGCTCAGCTGACTCTCCCTTCAACTAATTCAAACTGTCAAGATTTCGTTTACACGTACTCCGGTGGAACTCGGGTTTTCGTCTCATCCGAACGAATAGAAAACACCTTTTTTTGTCAACGCCACAGGTGCTACTCCTAATAAGTGGAAACTGGGCTTCAAACCACACACAGGGATTCAAACCGGTACACACTAGTCGAAAGTTCGGCCCTCTTGCCACTCGACTTCTGATATATTGAAAGATAATCTATGAAATAAATGCTGTTTATTCTGGATATGATATTCAAAATAATATCCCAATTAAGGAAGCATCCAAAGTCTAAGCACTAACTCAATCAGAGTAAGGTATTTTGCACTAATTTTCGTTCAACTCAAACAATTAAAGGTCAGAAATGAAACGAAATTGTAATCTAATTTTAATCAGAAATGAAATGGGGTTTATAACGTCTAAATATTCTGCACGGAAGGGGCTAGTGAAGACTTGTAGGCGTCATGCATACAGTGTGCTAGAAGGGATAACAGACCGTTTCAAAAACTAATCCATCACATCATCCAGAACGCGAGTTTTATAACATCTCTTTTAGATCCTAGTGTAGTAAAGAGAAGTAAAACGAAATTTTGAACTGTAAAAAAAACAAAACGAAATAGATATTTGTTTTAATCAGATTGGTGAAGATTGTGCAACGTTATCTAGTTAGATTAAATTGAAATGAAATGAAATGAAATGGAGTTTAACGTCCTACTGTTCTGCTCCTAACTGAGGCTAATGAAGACGGGCATACGCCATATAGTGTGCAATGAGGGAAATTTTACCCGGGCAGCGGTGCTACGGCCTACTCTTATATCGAATTCCAACTGCCAAGGGATCTTTTACGTGCACGCCAATGTGTACACGGGACCTCGGTTTTTCGTCCTATCCGAACGACTAGACAGCTGTCCTTGTCAGGCCCTCCTTCCTGTATCACTGACAAGGGGAAACCACGCCGGAAAATCGGGATGAACTTTCTCGGCCAATGCAGGGATCGAACACCCGACCTCCAGGCTAGCGAGCCAGCGTCTTACCCACTTAGCCACATGATCCCCCTAAATTGAAACTGTGGATATATCTGAAAGTGTTTGTACATACCATCATCTGTCCAATAACCAAGATATTGTGTTGTAATATCTCTATCAGCTGAATTAAGCTTACCATAATACTGACCACCGACAATTGCTCCCCACTCGCTCATTGCCTGAAATAGACAAAGAGTTTAATGTGCATCCTCAAATGATAACTATGGACTAATATTTTTTGGAATATTGTTGGGGGAAATAAAATGAACGGATCTGAGACCCTTCTGGGGGCGATTTCCTCAAAATCACTACAAAGACTAGTAATTATCTTCCCATTGATTCAATGTTCAATCTATGACTCCCTCGGGCTATAACATTTATTTGAACATCCCGATGATCTTAATCCTTATAACCACAAAGAGTCAACTATGCCACAAACGGTCAAGAAATCTACAGGCTTTGACCTGATTATCGTACACAATTTCACTAACTCTTTCCGGTTGCAAATCAAACATATGCACCAAAATCTGATAAAAAAAAATGTAAATAAAACTTCTCTTCTTTCCTTAGAGACCAAAAGGTCAAAAGATATTGCAATGCAAAAATGTTGGGAGGGGAGGAAACAAAGAGTGAATCGTTATCGTTAGTAAATCGCGTTTAATATCCTTACTTTCTATATCGTGCACGACATACGTCACCGTTTGAAGATATATGGGGTGCAACTGTATTCGTGTTGAGATACCCCAGAAGGTTATCCCTTTTTCGAATCATGAACACCAATTGTACTGATATGCGGTAACCGTGTCTAGTAGAATGCAATAGTACAAACTAATTTTATTAATTAAGTGAACTCCTAAACCGAGAAGTAGTATAATTGTATTCTAAAGGCGAGTTATACTTACAGTAATGGAAACAGTTTCTGAAATCAAATTAAATGGAATAGAGTTTAACGTCCAACGTTTCTACACAAAAAGGTGTGATATGCGGGGAATTAATACCTTGGCAGCGCCGATACGGCCTACTGTTTGAATTTCAACTTTTGCGAACGTCTCCATTGTGCACCACTGACAGGGAAATTACGTGGGAACATCCCAAGAAACGTTCCCGACACACATCGGGATAGAACTCGAGATCTCCCGGTTATTGAACCAGGGCTACACTAACTAAGCCACATTGGTCCGGAAACAGTTTCTTCTTACTTCGTTTATTCCTTTTGAACCAGGGCTATACTAACTGAGTCACCTTGGCCCAGAAACGGTTTCTACTTACTGCGTTTATTCCTGTCTTATGATTTATAAATGTCTTGTATCCGGTCTGATATTGCACATCATCCAATCCGCCCATTAACCCCCAGTAAATATAATTGTTAGTTTTATCATGCCACATGGATGTGACCATGAAACTATCAAGTGGGGTTATGAGAGTTGTCTTTCCTGTTTTGTCAAATATCGCCAATGGTCCTGAGCCTGCTAAGCCATCAGGTATTGTAGCTGTACTATCGAATCTGTAGTAAAATAAAGTATATTATAATCATTCCTTAAAATGAGTAGGTCGGTGTCTATGTTTCAACTATTATAAGAACTCAGTTGATTATTTTACAAAACTGATATTAAACTGTAGATACAAATTTACTCTTCACAAATACATTAGGGGTACCCATGTTTAAAACGAAAACGAAACATAGCCAGGATAATGATATAATAATAATATTGATAACTTGAAACTGTTGCCACCGAACCCCAATTACTATTCGACAAGCAACAAATACATATTCAAGATTAAATAAAAGTGAGTTAAGGGTATCTAAAGATTTTTACATAGTATATATTTCAGTAGCCTTCTTTCGCGAGAGAGAGAGAGAGAGAGAGAGAGAGATGGGGTTTAACGTCCACTCGACACAAACTAGGTAATTTCGGGACTAACACATGGTTCAATTGTATTTCAATAATTCGCTTGCGCGCTGGGTTCTTTAGCTGGGGGGGGGGCGGAGGACCCGGAGAAAACCCACGAAGTTGGACAGGCGACCCTACTCCTTGTCACGTACAACCGGAATATCGAAACCCCGCCAGTTGACTCAATGACAGACCGTATGATACAGCGCGTGCGTGCTAACCATTCGGCCACCCCCCGCCCCCCGCCTTCTTTCGCGTAACAGTTAATGCAGTGATATGTTTCATTTGATAAAGTAAGTGTTTAAGTTTAAACATACCGTACCACTTTCTGAAATGACATTGTGGTAAATTACTTTAAACACAACAGTCATTATATTGATAGCACATGTACATAGTTTGGCTATCTGTCATCGAATTTTGTATAATGCGTGGGCAGTTGTTGCGTCTTCAATTACATGCTTATATTTTATCAAAATGTCCGTATTTGTCCATTGGGCTGTATCATTTTTACTTCTTGTTATGCTCACCATTGCGATGATTAAGTGAGTCCCCTTTAATGTACGTAACCGTTAAACTCTCACCATTCCGAAACCTGACGCTGTTACTTGTCCATCATTCAAACATCAAACCGGCACTGATTTAGTTACATTTGTATTAGGAAATGCTTAGTTCATTACAATACGAGGGCAATTTGTATGTGATTGTATCAATTCGTTTTACTTTATACAGACGGGATGACCCCGCGCCCTGTCTCTAGTCTGTTTCCCTGATTACGTCTAAGCAGAAATGACAAGGGAAGATAACTATCACCAACGCCAATTTTCCATGTTGCGTGTAGCCATAAACATTGCTTAAGAAATATTGTTGACCAATGTCTTGTTTTGTCAGAGATGACACATTATTTTATTGAATACTTACATGCCCATTGATTTATCAGTATCGCCTGTAAAATGACCGCCAAATGCCAAGTATCCCAAATCTGGTCTTGGATCACCAATTTTAAATCCAGGAAATCCACAAATAATCAGATTATCATCTGCAGCTTTTGTTCCACCAGCGCCATCCACATAATTCTGGATATAATTTATTTTAATTTTTGTTTAATGAATGAAAATATTGGATGTTGTTGATGATAAGTAAAGTAACATATCCCACAACTGATGCATAATCAATACTGGGAACTAGCATACTCGATATTCATTACTGACTATTCTAAGCATTCCTCCAACTTTCACCAGCTCTCTGAATTAGGAAGTCTTCTGCTGGAGGGGGAGGGGGATGGCCGAACAATTAGCACGTGTGCGCTGCGCTGTATTATAAATAAGGTCTGTCATTGAGTAAACTGGCGGGGTATGGTCGCCTTTCCGACCTCGTGGGTTTTCTCCGGGTCCTCCCGTTTCCTCCCAGTGCTAAAGACTCCTATGCGCAAGCGAATTATTGAAATAAAATTGAACCATGTGTTAGTTCCGAAATGATCTAGTTTGTGTCGAGTGGACACAAACTCTCTCTCTCTCTCGCTCTCTCTCTCTCTCTCTCTCTAATATTGGAGACTCAGTTGTAAAAGTAAGACCGCCAGTTAGTAAGAAATGAAATGAAATGAAATGGGGTTTAGGTGCTGTTCCTTTAACATAAATAATTTTTTCTGGTCGTCATTTAATGGATGTTTGGTGCCTTGCAAACTACAATAATGGTACAGTTCCGTTCAGAATTCACAGATATAATGTTGAATTGAAAATTGAGCAGCTTTGGTACACACTACAGATGATATTTTGTACACGTTGAACAGTCCATATGCTGATTACACTATTTTGCCTTATTACACTATTTTGCCTATTTTGACTTCGAATTTTGTCTAATGGTTTGGATTGTTCGTACTTGGTTTTATTTTAGTTATATATATATAAACGGGATATAAATTTTCAAAACAAGCCAACTGGCCTATGAGTTTGGTTGTCCCCAATTAATTCATGCGTGGTGAATAAAACGAACTGCCACTATGGACCTTCGAGATGAGTTTTGTATTTTAATACATAAGTATAATTACCACTGAAAACGATACAGCACCCAAAGAGTAGTTTATCGCACTAGCGAGGATGGTGGTAGTACCTGCTGTATAATAGATATCCCTGGATGTCCACGGACCCAATGCACCCGCTTTTCCACTGTTGTCCGTAATATTTATAAGTTTCAAACTGCCATCAGCTGTTGAGTATGTTTTTCCACCCACTATAAAGAATGTTGGGGCTCCTTCAAGGATAATTGTGTCAACATACGATACATAATAGTTACCAACATCATCGACATGGACGTTCAGTTCGACGTTGGCCTCCACGGAACCTAATTAAAAGAGAATTATTTAAATCATTTCCTGATTATAATAATATATTTTTATTTCAATATTTTTCTAGTATTTATAGAAGTGGTGTTTTTAATATAATATAGTTTATTTGCAAATAAAATGAAATGAAATGTGGTTTAACGTCCCACTGTTTTGCTCCTATATTGGGCTAATGAAGACGGGCATACGCCATACAGTGTGCTATGAGGGAAATTTTGCCCGGGCAGCGGCACTATCGCCTACTCTTATATCGATTTCCAACTGCCAGGGGATCTTTTTCGTGCATTCCAATATATACACGGGGCCTCGGTTTTTCGTCTCATCCGAAGGACTAGACAGCTGTCCTTGTCAGGCCCTCCGTTCTGCACCACTGACAAGGGGAAACCGCGTCGGAAAATCTGGATGAACTTTCTCGGTCAATTTGATTTTAATACATAGTTATATACATATATACATGCTACCTTAGGATTATAAGTCCACATCGTTACATATTAAGTGAATATTAATAGTGATAAACAACTGGAGAATTACAATAATAGCTACAGAGTACATGTGAATCTTTTAGTTTCTTTAAAAAGTGGTGGTAACATGAATACCCGATAAAATAAAAACACGCCCGTTCTCCTATCACGTGCAATCCAGGAGTGGAATACATGGCTTGCATTGATAACCGACTTTCTCATCTACAGCACACGCTTTAGATATCTTGGCCATCCGACCCCGTACTAAAACAGGTGTCTACTTCAATTTATGCCTCCATCCAGTTTCTTGTATTTAAAAGAAAATAAATATCTTCATTGTGCTTTATGGCATGACCCATCGTTTGAGCATCCATCTAAGTGAAAATTGGCCGAGACCAAATCCCAGTGACAAAAAAAAAACACGTATGTATGCCTATGCATATAGTCCTACGTCATATAATTACATACATCACTGTATGGTAAAATCGGAATCTTTGGTTGCTGGTGAGTAATAGTCGCCGGAGAAGGTTTTAACTACATACGTTACCTGGAGAATAGAGAAGAATATAAGTACATATTACATAACAAAGATATTCCATGTTAACTTGTCACATACATGTAGTTGGTCGTGTATGTTGATATCAAATAACTCACGACAATCAATAAATAGCATGTGAATTGATGATTAGATAACTTATCGCCCCTCCCCCACCAGATTTCAAACCATCATCTCTTTGTTATTGTTATGTGTATTAACCAATCAGATGAGGGGGATCCTATATGCATTTATATATCCACTCAGTTTAACTCTTGGCTGTGGGAGTAAAAACCATAAATGGGTCGAAGCTCTGAATCTTGGGAAGAAAGGGTGAAATTAAAGACAGTGTCCATACAATACAACTGACCATATCATCACTGCTAGTGGCTGTGTGTTGTGTATCTGTCAATGACATTGATACACAACACACAGCCGCTAGCAGTGATATCATCAACATAAGTATATCCATTGCACGCATGAGAACTGTACGTGTTTTCGAAAATCATTCAAAAATATGAACACCGGCGACTGCCAGGACTGTCATCATATGCCGTGTATGAGTAAACCCATTGTAAAGAGTATTGTATAACTAATTGTAGACAATTTAATTATTATTCAATTTTGGTTAAAGATACATTATGGGAGATTCGATAATAGTTAAAAACTAGATAACGTAAAGGCAATTTGCTTAAAATTTCATTCAAATTGATCCACTATGAACCGAGAACTAAGCGAATGATATTTCTGCCTAGCCTCGGTCATCATAACTAAAGTCAGTACGATAAACAGCATAGTCTCGATTATCCATTTAATCGTTAAATCGAGACGGAAAATTATGCAGTAAATCGGCTCACAATCCAAGATCGCAGGCTAGCGATGCCATCTAGAGTTGACTATGGTCTGGATAAGTTAATTAATGTCTAATTAATAATTTAGATAACATTTCAGGCCTAAAGAAAGACCTGCAATAGACAGATTTAGCTCTTGCATAATGTATGTTTAAAGAACAAATATACCAATATCCGAATTGGTCGCTCAATAATCTTTCAGGTCTCTTAACTATTTGGGCTTATATACTTCATGTACCCAAAGCCATACGAATCGTTCTGACTAAAAATACTTTTACATTTGACAACACAAACAAAAGCAAATTCCTGGCATAGCGATAGCGATGGTACCAAGGCGGCACCACTAGGGGGACAAGTATACTCAATTGTAGAAATCAAATATGGCGTAGATTACAAATTATAATATTAAGAAAATCAATCGAACCGATTCCCTAGACAATGTAATTTCTATTTAGAATGAATGGTGTGTATTCTAAAGAGACATATCAAAAACTATCTGCTTTATAAAATGTCACCCGCGCCATACCAAATTAATATACCGTTTTCTTTGGCTAGAAAAATGAGCGTCATTGTAATAGACAAAGATTTGGGGATTCTCAGATTAGGTGAGCCAACCAAAATTTATTGAAACAGCATTACTTCATCGAGGTAATAGAGATTGGAATAAATAAGGCTTTGATAATTGTCATACAAACATTGAGGACTACTAAAGGACAGTTCAGATAATATTATTACCTTTGTTTCTACACATAACACCAGACATCTAAGACAATATGAACTGTGACAAAAAAACAACTATATATATTTCTTGAATTGTAACGATGTCATTATTATTACTTCGGCCCAGATAGTAATATTGAAAATGGGTCCTTATTTGTAAATATTTAGTGCATAACACCTACAAAAAAAATTCAAATTTTTCCAGTTTATGTCGATGACATAACAAAAAGAGAAAAATAATGGAACCTTGAAAATGGACCCTTATTTGTAAATAGAATTGCATAACACCTACAAATATAATTTCACATTTTTCAGTCTATAAAATGAAAGTCGATGACATTACAAAAAGAGAAAAATAATGGAACCCCATTTTATTAAAAAAAATATATATATATATATATATTGCCTCGGCTAAATAGTAAATAATAACAATGGTCCATTAAATATCTTAATCTATCCCGAGAGATTATATTCCGTTTATTTTTCCTCAATTATACCCCTATTTTAACCATAGACAATTCAAAGCGCGGTGTTTCTATGTAAATGTATATAAATAGTTGTATTCTGTCCATCTATATTCAATAACTTTATTTCTCACGAGCTCCTAGATGAGCGAAAGGTTTATTTTGTAATGTTTAATGGTCGAGAGCGAGACATTAAGTAATATATTGTAACAACATGAGGGTCGTGAGGCCCGAATGTTTTTACAATATATTACGCAATGTCTTAAGCTCGAGACCATTAAACAACTTAAAATACAGACAATTGCACGTGCTTTGCAATGAAATACGTCACTTTAGTTCAATATTTTACGAAGTTACGCTTGGCACATTGCCCGTACGATTATTTGAAATAATGGTACTCTAACATCAAAGGATGACGTCACATCTGTGTTTTAAAAAAATGTTATTAAACCAGTATAAAACCCGTTTGTATCGTTATACCTTGTATTTTCGTTTACCGTGGAAGAAAGTAGTGAAGCTTTACAGTTGTTATCATATACAACAGTAAAGATGAACTACTTAGTTTCACGGTAAACGATGAAAGGATAAAAGGTGCACCGAGACACATCCGCAAACACACACCCACACATACGCATTATGCTACATACCTCAAAGCAATAGGCCTAATGGTAGACAAACAACAATGTCAAATGGGATAACATTTCTTTGTGTTTAGTAAAAAGTAGCAACTACCATGCTCAAATGTTCTTAACATTATTTACATCTAGACTGTCAGTTGCGGGGACGAACAAGAGACAGTTTATGTTTTCAAAATCATATTTTAGTCTGTCTAGGTTTTCCTTTCGTGCATTTGCATGTAACGAGCATCGGAGAAAGTAATGATTGGGGTCTTCAATTATAAGGGGGTCAGGGTGGCTAAGTGGGTAAGACGCTGGCTCGCTAGCCTGGAGGTCGGGTGTTCGATCCCTGCATTGGCCGAGAAAGCTCATCCAGATTTTCCGGCATCGACCCCCGCCCCCCTTGTCAGTGATGCATGACGGAGGGCCTGAAAAGAACAGCTGTCTAGTCGTTCGGATGGGACGGAAAGCCAAGGTCCCTGGTACATTTTGGCGTGTACGTAAAAGATCCATTGACAGTTGGAATTCGATATAAGTGTAGGCCGTAGTGCCAAAATTCCCCTCATAGCACACTGTATGGCGTATGCCCGTCTTCATTAGCCCAGTTCGGAGCAGAACAGTAGAGCGTTAAACCCTATTTTATTTCATTTCATTTCACTTGAATTATAAGAACGCAGAGGCGTGCGCCACTATCAGCAACATGTCTAAGGAATTTGTGACCCTGCAGGTCAGAAAATTGGAGTCTAAGTCTACTATAAAGCGAAACGATTATAGTAAAACTTTTATATCTGATTTTGAGAATATTTAAGAGTTCAGGAGTTTCTTGCAAGCGTAAGCTGCTGAGTTTATTCCATTCTTGTATACTGGATGTGATCAATAAATCGGGAAAAAGTTGTCCGAAATCGAATTTCCTTTGTTTATCTTCATTTCGAAGGGAATTTTATATGTTGGGTCAAGATTTAGGAGATTTTTAAAATACGGTGAAGTTAGATAATCATTAATTGTGTATGGTAGTTATAGTTTGTGTCGTTTTCGTCTTTCTTTGAGTGGAATGAATCCGTTTTCTGTGTAGGTAGAGAGAAGGGGTGTCGTGTCATTCTAAACACTAAAGTTTAGGGGCCTAACAGAAGTCCCTCTTTACAACCGGGTTTTTTTATGTCTTTGAGTGTTAAATGTTAACGGTTCCCAACTGAAGGGGTGTCAGAGAGGCTGGTGAAAAGCCACCCAGAAGAAGAAGATTTAAATTTTAAAGAATATACATTTATATAGTGTTTATCCATGAAAACAATAAGCAAGCTCAGTTCGCAGCTAGTGAATTTTTAAACCATCAATGTATTATATTATACATATGTCATTGAGCTTCAATATAAAACAAAATGCATCATTTGTTATCTTATCTGCATTTTCATCATAACCTTTTATATTTTATTTTATTTTATTTTTAGTTATTGTTTTTATCTTATTTTTTTTTTTATTTTTTTTTTTTGGCAGGCACTGTTCTTTTTATTTTAGGGGGGGGGGGTACGTTTTATATTATTTTAGACCTTTGGGGGGTCACCAGATTCCTGGCGTCCAGTGACAATCTGTGCCGTTTTGAAGCAGATCCCAATAATTTTTTGACCAGATTTGTAACCATGGATGAGACCTGTTTCCAAAAATGAAAAAGGAACTAGCGCAGGTCTTCATTTTCTTAGATATGATGACGTCATGTCAGCTGTAAACGACTTTTTTAGGGTGGCTTAAGAAAAATTCTTCCCGACCGGCAACCAGGCCTTGCAACATCTTTGACAAAAGTGTGTGCTCCTCGAAGGGCACTACGTAGAAAAATAAATGGAAACCATCGACTTTGTACAGGTATTTCACAGATAGGCTTAGAACTTTATACTCAGTTTTTCTTTTATGTTACTGAAAGCAGAGTTCATATTTATATTCCCCATAAAAGGGACAGGATCCGTCCGTCCCTATTGGCAAGTCAGTCGTTTACTGTATTAACTGATTTCCAACCTCAAATATAGATATGGCGTTATCAATAAGAAAATATGTTATACTTTGGAATGTAATTTTATCGAAATTAACAGTATCAAATTTCCGACGCTTTATAATCGTCGCTTTATAGCCGCTTGTGAGTAGATGGCCATCTCGTTTCTGCTTTTCCCAAATACACATTTGAAGATTGTATCAACAAACAAACAAAAAATTATCCTTGAATTCAGAATGTTTAAGCGTAGGATATAAAGTAGAAAAGTCAACGTTCGATTTTATTGATTTAGCATTGTATTTATGATTTAATAATTAGTAGGACTGACAATCGAGACTTCGTTTATGATCTTAGTAATGATATTTGACTATTTATTGTCAAAACTTCAAACACTCATAGCTTCGCAAAGAATAAATTAATTGATTTTTCATTATTTATTTTGAACTATTACAGCAAGAACGTCCGATTTATAATCTTACATAGTGCATCTTTAATATAACGTCGTAAATCTGTCCTGTTGGTGCAGGAAGTAGAACATTAAACACCATTTCATTTCATTTAATATCAGAATGAACAACCCCAAACAATCCAACGAGAACTGTATTCGTGTGATATGTTCATGTTGAATGTTCTAGAGAGCTGCGTTTTACGATCGATTTTTTACTACATGCTTGTGTCAGTTCATAAGCATGCATAAAGCATAATACATTTAATGTGATTTTAGATTTATGTATTCAGTGCACTAATTTGATTGAAGCCTTTTCCCTTACATGCTATATAAACGATTACTGTTAAGGAAAATCGTAAACACTTCCAGTACAACCTGGTAAGTTCTTTGAAAATAATAAAATAACTTCCATAAATCAAGAATTAAAGCACCCCAACAAATTTCGCATCGCTGCTCTCGCCACTCATCATAGCTATAACTGGACCCCGCTATAACTCACAGGGTCAGGTTAAGGGAAGGGCTTTAGTAGGCATCGTTCAGCTGGGGGAGGGGAGGGGTTGAATAATTTATGAATGCTGAATCAACTGATTAGTACCCTAAATTGATTATTTTTTAAAGTTTCAAATAACATAGTGCATAAAATTGTATGGTATACCTGTGGCGGCCGGTGGCTAAAACATTTCCTGGGTTACATAGATCTAGACATAAGATACTTTTAACTGATTTCACATTCAATAGTCGGTGTACAGTAGTGTGGCGACATTACTACAGAGTGAGAGAAATTGGGTTTAACGTCCACTCGACACAAACTAGGTCATTTCAGGACTAACATATGGTTTAATTTTATTTCAATAATTCGCTTGCGCGTAGGGGTCTTTAGCAGTGGGAGGAAACCGGATGACCCGGAGAAAACCCACGAGGTTGGACACATTACTACAGTTTTTGTCGTAGCTAATTCTCCTGTTAACGACACTGAGACCATTATTTCTTAACGTTTCTAATAATTCGACCTTAAATTTGTAGGAATTTACACGTTTCAAGGAAATATTGCCATGCATTAAGCGATATTTCAGAATCACTGAACTCATTAGGTATTATATAGATTTTTATATTTTAGTTTTATCTTTATACGGGGACAACGTTGGCTCAGTGAGTAAAACGTTCCGCGTTGACTCAGTGAGTAAGACGTTCCGCGTTGGCTCAGTGGGTAAGACGTGGTTACCCATTATCAGTGGTGCGGTACGGAGAGCCTGGCAAGAGACAGCGTATGGTTGTTGGAAAAACCGAGGTCCCATCATGAGCATGGCGGCCCATGATTTTACATGAGGAACAAGATTCTTCCGGGCCCCCAAAAAGCAATATTTAAATTTGTGTGCGGGGAAGGGGGAAAGTCCCTAGAGGTGCCGCCGAGTAATATTGGGCTGTGTGGAACATGCTAAAGTCGATTTGTAGCATATGGACCCACTGGTTAAACTTTATGATTATGGTTATAATGTTGTTGAAAACCGAATTAAAACCGCTTGATTTTTGCCATTGGGGGCGGGGGGCGCAAAATCACAAAACCATGACGCAAAACGCGTCATTGCGTCTCTTTTACTTAGCCCCTGGGTCCCATGTACACATCGGCATGCACTTAAAAGAACCTTTGATAGTTGGAAATAAAATTAAAAAAACTTAATAGTTGGAATTAAGAGGAGGTCCTCATAGCACACTGTATGGCTTATGCCATAGTGATGCAGGACGAGGGCCTGACAAGGACAGCTGTCTAGTCGTTCGGATGGGACGAGAAAACGAGGTGCCGTGTACACATTGGCGTGCACGTAAAAGATCCCTTGGCAGTTGGAATTCGATATAAGAGTAGGCCGTAGCGCCGCGGCCCGGGCAAAATTTCCCTCATCGCACACTGTATGGCGTATGCCCGTCTTCATTAGCCCAGGTTAGGAGCAGAACAGTAGGACGTTAAACCCCATTTCATTTATTTTCATTTCATTTCGGTGCAGAATAGTACAACGTTAAAGACCTTTTTTATTTTATCCCTAAATCATAGTGTTTTTTTGTGTTCGGTTACTCCCCATAGATTAAAGATATTAATTGGAAATCTATAATCTATGCACAGTCTCCACGGTCCCCGGTCCCACCCCCACCCCTGTAGTACAATACGACCGGATGGCTGAGACTACAAAGATATTATCAATTGTCACGTGAAATACCAATTTCCGGCTGTATTCTTATTTTTTATAAATTTCGTATTGGTTATAATTGTTGTGAACACTATGTATCTTAAAATAGTTCGGTGAAGAACACACGACCCTATAATTAACAACTATTTTTTAATCATTAACATAGCCAAGTCACTACTAACACATTACTACGCTGAATCATTTGCCCTTTACAAATTTCAACAGTAGACTAGCCGGTTTGACCCTTCATTTCAAGTTCTAAAGAAAATGTTTCCACCTGCGAATTTCGCGGAAATAAGAAACATCACCTTTTAGCTCTTTCACTTTATTGAAGTTTTACGCTCAAAGATTTGAAAAATGACTGTCTAACCTTTTCAGAAAGCAAGAACTCGTTAACTATGTTCAAGGCGTAAAATAAAACATATCACGCGATCTGTGTGTCTTGAAATCGGTTTAACTATCTTGGTCAGTATGTTAACAACTGTCGGAATAAATTGATCGATAGAGTTTTATTGGAAGTTGTCTTTGATGAATTCATTATTTTAAACTGAAAAAAATATGTGTGATGTATTATATTATAAACATCCACCAGAAAAGGTCATCCCATATTATGGTAAGTATGAC
The DNA here is from genome assembly GCF_932274485.2 of Patella vulgata. Classification (NCBI taxonomy): domain Eukaryota; kingdom Metazoa; phylum Mollusca; class Gastropoda; family Patellidae; genus Patella; species Patella vulgata. The sequence goes on from NC_065883.2 coordinate 14,336,213, forward strand.
ATCTTAAAACTTTTATAGTAATAAGTGAAATTAAATGCGGTTTAACGTCCTACTTTTCTGCACCAACGTTGATAATGAAGACGGGCATACGCCATGCAATGTGTTATAAGGTCAATTTTACCCGGACATCGGCGATCTTATTTTGAATTCCAATTGTCCTATCCGAATGACTAGACACTGTCCTTGACATGTTCAGCTTTGTGGGTTTTTCTCCCACTGCTGGCGTTATAGTTTCTCCATTTTTATATTAAATCATTAAACTATGGCAATCGCATGTCAATCCGTTTACATCTGCGCCATCCAATGTTCCAGAGAGTTGGTTACAGGCTTGACAAGTGGATAAATTCTAAATAATAAATTATATAAAATTTTAAACTCTTACATAATGAATCCTTAACGGGTGGGCGTATAAAAATATGTGGAGTAATAGTTTGTCGTGTAGAAAATTAATTTATAACCCCACATTTGACTTCCTTTTACTTGTATTTAATTTTGCAAATTGATTCAATTGTTTATTTATATACCGAATGGGTTTTATTATACTATTGTAAAAGTTTGAATAACTAATTCATGCTTGCACTGCTGCATTTAGTTTCAACTAAAGACTAGTCTAAGTACTACTTTCGTACTGCTCTACAATTTTATCTAAAGACTAAACTAAATACTAATTTTTGTACCTGTAGGCCTACTACTTTTTTTAATTTCAACTATAAACTAGACTAAATACTAATTTTGTACTTGTACTGCTGTATAATTTTAACTAGACTATAGACTAATTTTTGTACTTGTACTGCTGTATTTAATTCAATCATACGAGGCTGGGTATGATTACTCATTCTGCTCTTTGTTCTAATAAAATTTATTCACCATCTTTAGGGTGGAAAAACAAAGATAAAGCTAATGCTACAGATCTTCCGGGCTTCCAAATGGAGACCTACTTGCTGATTCTGGATTCCTTTCTGAGCATCTTATTGTTTGGTCCCCTTGTTGCTGTTTACTGGCGGGGAACCTGGGGCATAGCCGACCTGTATTTATTTCCAGAAGATAAACTTTTAAGCCAGTGCTTATCCCTTGGAGGTGGAATGTTGATCAGTTTAACCATGATGCTCCTTCAGGATCGATTTAATGTGTGGAACCGAAAGATGGGTAGTACTGCATTTCTGGTCATTTCCAGGATGCATTCCTATATATTAGCTCACGCTTGTGTTCATTACTGGCGGGGTATCTGGGGGTTTTTGGAATATACCGGAAGGTCTTTACACAGAGCATCTATAACGGCAGCCTTGTCCACTATTTTATTAGTGTTATTCAGAGGAATGTGTGATTCTGTCTCGGCTCCATTATATACCATGACTGATCTAGATCGTAAGGATTATTTCGTCATCCCAACCAGGTTCAAAATAAAGGTAGGTCATCTTATATTCTGAGCAACAAAATAAACGCCACGCTTTTTACGACACATGAACTTTATCAAATAAATTGCATTTAATGCAGATATTAAAAAAAATAATATGTATAATCTGACAATATGGTATTAAAAGAAGTGCGTGAGGTAAAGGGTAACTCGAGTGCACACTACTGGGACCTTCACACTGTATACTTCACGTTGTAAACATCATTTAACGGTATAGTCTTACAACGATGCCAAGACTGTCGCTGGTACATGCCGTCAACTTACGTCAACGTGCGAACTCTCCAGCATTTTGCTGTTCCATGAATGTCCATTCCGTGATAAGAATGACAACTTCACCGCAGCACCTGCGTAATAAATTTCAAAATGCCATAAAAAATGGGTTTTACTGAGAATATATGTTATTCCATAATTGTCTTTTCAGCCCAACTTTGAGCTTAAAGTTTATAGTAGACTGTTGTTTTACGGTGGTTTGTGTTCTGGGAACGGTTGCTGTTCAATGGCGTAGTATATGGGTGATAGCTGACTTGCTTCTTGCTCCCCATAATCCGATCTATTCATCTTGGTTATCCATGGCCGCTGGAAACATCTTCACCCTCCTATTACTTGTAGCCCAATGGCCACTCATGCAGATAGCTAAAACCTTAAAACGTAAAGAGACCAAATTTTATATTTTACTTCTGATAGAAGATGTGATGAGTTTATGTGGAAATGTTGCTGCGGTTCTAGTTTGGCGTGGGTTTTGGAATCTACAGGATCAGTTCTTGTTAAAAGACATTCCAAAAATGGTCTGGGCGTTACATGTTGGATCAGTTACAATTCTCATTCTCTTATTGCATTTCAAGACGGTGACATTAGCAGGTGTGTGGACTGACGGGGACGTGATCTTTAGTGGCGAGAAGATATTTTTCGAAACAAGGTTTATAACCAGTTTCATCAAACATCGTGACCAACAGGTGGGTGTGATTTGTTTATGTCATTAGCCTGCAAAGTAAACCGCCGTCTCCATTAGACCAGTCGGTGCGGAAAAGTGGGACGTTAAACCCCATTTCGTTTCAAAGTAAACCCCGGCAACTGTCAACAGTAAAGTAGGTACTTCACAATCTTTGCCACTTCAATCTTTTTTGTAGACGTTCAATCTTTTGGTAGACGTTGGTTAAATAGCTATTGTACTTTCATCTGCTTTCCCGCCTTCAATGACCTCCATTCCTCAGAGGGTATGATACTAAACACATCGTGAAGTGAAGTCGATTAAAATAAATACTCCGTTGTTATCCAAGTAGTCCTTCCTATATAGATTATGAAACCAATATTCCTTAGGCTACGTTAGTTACAGAGGCGTGGTCAGCATCATTGTCGAAGTTTGAGATAGGAGTTGTGGTGTGTGTGTGTGTGGGAGGGGGGGGGGGGTATCATTTTATGGAGGTGGGTGTGGCTGATGGTTAGTAACGTGCAACATAAACATATTCCTTAAGTGGCATCTAGTAAATGAGCACAGAAGCGATAAGAGGATACTTGTGGAAACGCCGTGGTTTTAGAATAAAACCATAAAACCAGTGATTGATTTCCCATAAATATTTTGTTTTGTTTGAGGCGATAAACATATTTGTTAATCCCAGACTACTCTACATTCTCAAAAATTAAGGCTACTCCAATACCCAAATGACTTGACTGGGGGATTTATATTTATGTCTAACAGCAGCCTTCGAATGACAAGAAATATCTTGTCAAGTTTGGATACGGTACCGGTTAGTTTAAATTTATCTTGCTGGGGTAAACAGTATAATAATAATAATAATAATAATATGATTTGATCAAACGGATCCATCATTTAGTTTCTGCGTTGCTCTATGCGAGGCTTCTGGAGAAGGAATGAGGTGGGGCTGGGGGGTATAAATAATTGACCCAAACGCTTTATGAAATATAAAATCTTACAAAATTAAAATTGTGGAAATAACATTTCTCTTTAGTTTAATTTGTTATAATTATATTCTTTTCAGTCTGACATGCCAGCTAAAACACTGGATGAGAAATGGAATACGGACAAGCCAGGAGTCACGGCTATATCTTACAGCAGACGACGAGAGAATACCTCAAATATATCAGACGATGCTAAGTTCTAATAGGAAACTAAATGTCAGTTGTGTTAAGCGCTAAACAAATATTTCCATTTCATGTTTTAATGTAATTGTATAAGTCGTCGTGCAATATTAGCTTCACAATATACCAAAAAGGAAAATATGTAGGTTCAGTTCAAAGCACATTAAAACGATACCTATCGAACAGCATGTTGTCCCATGTAAAAAAAAACATTTATTGGCAGTTGGGATGAAAAGTAGGCGAAAACGCCGCAATCCGAGCAAAATACCCATCAGTGTACAATGCATGGTGTATTCCTGTCTTTGTTATTTCGGTTGGTGCAGAAAAATAGGATGTAAAACCCCACTTCTTATTATATGTTTTACGGGAGCCACGGTGGCTAACCAGAAGGTCGGGTGTTCGACCCCTGCGTTCATCGGGATTTACCGTCGTGGTTCCCTTTTGTCAGTGGTCTGGGAAGGAACGATGTATAGTCGTTCGGACGGTACGTTTAACCGAGGTCCCGTGTAGTACACATTAGCATGCACGTACAATTTAGCATGCACACACAATTTCCCTCATAGCACACTGTATGGCGTTTACCCGTCTTCTTTAGCCCAGTCGGAGCAGAAAAATAGGACGAAAAACCCCATTCAATTTCCATTGTTTTATATATTTAACACTAAAATTGCTATCAGCCCTTATTTTTTGTAAAGCTGTAGTTTTAAAAAAAACAATTATTTTCCTGATACATCGAAGTCTTAGAAACCACAGTTGTTGTTACTTTTTTTTTTAAATCCGTACAATTTCTAGTTTTATGTGTTCACTAATCGTTTACGTATCTTAAAAGACAATGACTTTGAGGAATCTATTTTGCATGGCTCATGGTTGTGTTGATTGGTATATTCGTGTCTCGACGCCGGTCACGATATCACTATCTTATACATAATAAATTATTAATAAATTATCCATTCCCGTTCTAACGAGCAGATATCTATAGTGTCAATGGTGGTATATGCCAGATAACATGGTCTACAATCTGTATGTTTTATCCTTATACCATGGATCCTTCATATTAAATGGATGCTTGTCGATCACCCCCAATGGACGCGTGGCGATCATTTGGAATGCACGATCATCTCGGATGAAAATGGACTATCATCCACCAAGAATATACCACATCTGGAATGGAAGAGGGACGTACAATGAACCTGCGTCTCGAATGGGCGATCTTCTGGAATGTACGATCGACCAACACCTAGAATGTACGATCGTCTGGAATATATGTGCTTAACCCATTAGTTCTAATAGTTGACATCTGTTGATAACTGATCTTAAATCGTTCTTCTAATCATATCCTGTGGCCACCACTTGGTGATCTGTATCCGTTGAGACCATTGTCGTTGTCTCCTGTGTTAGTGTGGTATCTCGAGATCTAGTTAACTGAGCTTCAAATGTATTGTCGACTACTTCCACGGCATATGCATCTGAAAGATCAAAATTGAAATGTATTTAAGGTAAAATAGAAGAACCGGCTATCAAAATACGAAGTCAGTAAACAGATTCAGCCCATTCAAGCAATATCGCGTAATGGAAAAACGTAGCAGGAGATTAAGGAAGGATAATCCAAGACACGTTGATTCACAATTGTAATAAATATTTCCCGCACTTTGTATTTGAATTTCAATTTGTTAGATCTGGGGCGGAGGAGGGAAGGTTGTGATGGAGAAGTATGGGGTTTAGCGTGTAGGAAACACAATTCGTCGTATTTTGTTTCGCCCAGATTAGATTCCTTTTCCTTGATTGTCAGTCTCGCTTGAAACAAATCTATGTACCGGGATTTGAACGGTGTACGTTCTAGTAACGAGTCGACCATTCAACAGCTGTCGGGTTTCCTCTTGAATTCATGATATACGGTACACAGTTATTGGAAGTTCAAAATCTGAATTATTATTTCAGTTTCCTTTGTGTTATTTATTTATGAAGGAAAGCAATATTAAAAGAGCCCATAAATGTAAGATATGATAATGGTTACGACTTACTATTCCAGGGATCATTGACCGATCTGTCATTCATATCAAAGTTCTCCTGTGTTCGTGGATCATCAGGCATGGTTGGCCAGAGAACATTCCCAGCGATAGGGTGATCATATAGATCAAATCTGTTTCTTCGCTCAAATATTGGTTCTATATACAGACGCCAAGCTCTCCATACAGTGGGTTGATCATCAACAGGAGAACCCAATGTTCGGATATGATCCGCGGGATCAACGCTCGAGTATAGGGTACCACCGTGTAATCCCCAGTCCACTGAAAAAGATATTTTGTTTCAGTTGTAATTATAGTGACAGGTATCCGGTTAGGGGTGGGCTGGGGTTAATTACGAATAGTAATACCAACATTTTCACAGTTTCCTCTGCGAATGTGCTGCTGTGGAAAGCATCGAAACCATGAGCACGCAACCACCTACTCTCTATGCTAATCATAGACGCAACAGCGCACTAAGAGCCAACACTACACCTGAAAACTGTTAAAAATGTGATGCTCGGCTAATCTGTTTAGTGGACGGACAGATACTAAAGTCGTGCCCTATACATAGGTGTGGTATTTTCATAATTTAGACGAAGCCTTTCGTGCTCTATTTTGGGCATGGATTAATTAATCATTCAGTTTTGTTATTTTATCATGAAATGTGTAAAACCGAACACTTACAGTCTTCTTCCGTTGGTTCCCTCCATAGCAGAGCTCTAACAACTCTTTTATGTTCCTCTAAAAACAAATACACGTATACTATATTAAACAAAATTCCAAATTTAATAGCATTAAACATGAGACGGCTTGGATATGTTTATTTCTCAAATCGTATTTTATTCAAAATCATCTCAATCTTGTGTCCTGGTATGTTTGATTTTACACTGAAGTATCGTAAGACCTTTACTTTGGTATATCAAAATGTCAAGTTGTTGTTTTTTTTTGTTGTTGTTTTTTTTTTTGGGGGGGGGGGTATATTTCGGTACGAATTATATATGAGCCATGACTTGGCAGACTAAAGCATTAAAAAAAAAATAAACAAATCACGTAATTAATTAATTATAGTTAGGATTGTTTTATACCTTTCTCTTTGTATATCAAATATTCTTTAATACCATGAACCGCCATAGTTAAAAATGTCAGCCCAAACATCTAGAGAAATAAAAACAAAGATATGTATTTAAAATAGTACGGATTCGTTTCAAAAATAAAAGTCAATGGATGAAGATACAATCAAACAACGGAAATACTTAGAGATTTAAAGCAAACTGGCCGATATAATATTTGTTAGAATTTGATAACCTTTATGTCAACTTTTTGATATATATTTTTTTTTTTTGGGGGGGGGGGGGGAGGTACACAGAATAAATCTAGATCAAACTTAATCTTTTGTATTTTGTCATAGATCTAAATATCAAAATTGTAAACATACCTTAATTCTAATAATCAATTATTAGAAACCAGAGATAAGAGATATAGTTTAAAGCGAGAAATCTAAAGGTGTGACGTTCTCTTCATTGTGACGTCTTGATAATCCAGTAAACGTCACAAAGTCTGCTCCACGGGGGCTGGGTAGAATGTTTAAATCCCCTTAGCATGAATATTGTTCCATTAGAAAACATACTTTGGGACTACTAGTATGGGAATAGGTCCTCGGATTCAGACAGGACACATTTCTGTAAAGAAAAATGAACTGAGACGCCCACCCGACTATTCAAAACTCACTGTAAAACGGCCATTGGCTTTCTTATTGCCAGATTTTTATTAAGTATTTTAGTTTACATACATTTATTTCATCACGGTTGGAAAAAAAGGGCACTTTTTAAAAGAAAATAATATACATTTAACAAGGGCGAAATGGCATAAATAGTTATTTTTACTCTGTGGCATTATGAATATGATTTCTTCAGCACCTTATTTGGGACTTTTCTTTTTATAAGCCAATATTTGACGTAGGGGTGTATATTCTATTCACACCTGTACTTCCTTTGTTTATTCGTTAAAATAATCTACCGGTTAGTTTTTAAATATATATATTTTTCAAATTGTTCGATTAGTTATAAAGCCTATCGTAATTATATGCGGAGTTTCTGCACCTGTCACGGGACTTTAGGGGAGAGATCGGGAGAATTTTCGCGCAAACTAACCGGAATAGTTCAGCTCATATATAGCTACGAGAATAAGCCCTATCAACGGTAACATCAATGTGTCATTGAAATCTATTACATACAGAAATTATTCTAGTCCTACGAATGAAATGACTTTACAATTCTTCAGAAAATTGCTGTTGGTGGTTGCTATGGTTATCACTTCAAATACCGATATCTGTACAGGTATGAAATCTCAGTCATTAGAAATTATTTTAGCTGGATGTAAATGTTACCTTTTTTTTAAAACAGAGGCTAGTTCTGATTCAGCTTGTTTAAGAAGAATCTAAAAACAGAATTTTTCTCAGATGAAATGAAATGAGATTTATCATCCTAACCTGGGCTAATGAAGATGGGCATACGCCATACAGTGCGCTAGAAGTGAAATTTTGCCCGAATGCGGCGCTACGGCTTACTCTTATATCGAATTCCACCTGCCAAGGGATCTTTTACGTGCACGTAAATGTGTACACGGGACCTGATTTTTCCATACCATCCTAATAATTATACGTTGTTCCTTGCTAGGTCCTCGGTCCTGCACCACTGACGGAAGGAACCATGGCGGAACTTCCCGATAAACTTTCTCGGTCAACGCACGGATCTAGCACCTATCCTCCGGGTTAGCAAGTCAACGTCTTACTCGCTGAGCCACCGTTGCTCCTAATTGTTCTGAGACGTTTTCATTTGATTTTAAAAAATCTATTTTTTTTACAATTTTTTTTTATATTTATTTACCTTTTTGTATATATAGTTTTTTTTATGTATATTTATAATCATACATTCGGTTAGCAGAAGCACACGGAGCAGCTTTACACAGGCTGGATTTTGGTGTCAAACAAGTTCAATAAATTGTTATTATACTATTCAAAAAAAGTAGGGGATATTTGATTTTTAAGTGTTATTAAAGTCACCTAATGAAACTGACGAAGAAACAAATGACAAAATGAAATGAAGTTCACATTCATCGATTTATTCCAAATGATCGTTAGACTAAGTAAGGCACAGACTGACCATTATAAGGGTAAAATGATACCCGGGGTCAAACAGCAAAGTTACCACAGCATCACAACCAAGTCAGTAACGGGTAAATCCTCCTCTGTTTGCCAAACAAGCATTGATCCGACGTGGCATACTCCTAATGAGACGTCTAAGGTCATTTTGGTCCAGATTGTCCCATTCCTGTTGCAACGCAGCAGCAAGTTCTTGGACATTGGCAGGACGTTGTTGACGTTGACGTAACCTCTGTCCAAGCATGTCCCAGACATGCTCGATGGGGGAGAGGTCGGGACTCAGTGCTGGCCAAGGTAATGTGGTGATGTTCTGTTGTTGGAGGTAACCTGTAACGATCCTGGCCCTGTGACATCTTGCGTTGTCATCCTGGAAGATGAAACGGCGGCCATGACGTCGTGCGAACGGCACAACATGGACTGCCAAGATGTTGTCCCGGTAGTACTGGCCTGTAACACGCCCTGCAACAACATGTAAAGCCGTTCTTCCAGCAACAGTGATGCCTCCCCACACCATAACAGAACCACCCCCAAATCGATCATGTCTGATGACGTTAACGTCTTGGAAGCGCTCGTTTCGACGACGCCACACCCTCCTACGTCTGTCCAAAAAATCAACAGTGAACCTTGACTCATCTGAAAACATCACATTGCTCCAGCGTCGATTATCCCAGTGTTGACGATCCCTACACCAACGACGTCTTGCCTGAATGTGATGATCTCTCAAACAAGGGATCACGCGAGGACGTCGGGCGCGAAGGTGACCCCTATGCAGTCGATTCCGAATCGTCTGGCCACTCACTCTCACACCAGTGTCTGTTTGAAGACGAGCGCTGATCTGATTTGCTGTGATGACACGATTTCTCAAGGCCAAGGTACGGATAAATCGATCCTGGGCTTGAGTTGTCGCCCTTGGTCGACCTGAGCGTGGTCTGTCCTGTACAGATTGTGTATCACGGTATCTGGACCAAAGCCTGCTTATGACAGACTGAGAAACATTCATCGTCCGCGCCACAACCGCCTGTGTTGTGCCGATCTGTAGCATGCCAAGGGCACGTAACCTTTCATTTTGGGTAAGCCGACGCATATCAAAATTTGTTTTCTGGTCACTAAAACAATTAAACTGATGTTTCCACCCTGGAATTCAATGCCACAATGACTGTAACATTCAAAGTCAGAGTCGTGCAAATCTTGGGTTGGACCCCCATGATGATCCCAAGCATCACCTGCATTCCATGCGGTAGCTATTGGTGCGTTTGGGCGTCACATGTAACTGGAAATGTTTCTTCTGTTAGGTTCTATAGTGACTTTTTTCGTAGTCATTTGCATATTTTAGTATAATGCCCCCAAAATCAAATATCCCCTACTTTTTTTGAATAGTATATATTGTTTTTGTTGTATTCAACTCTCTACATCCTTTCACGTTTGTGGTGGTGAGCCGGACAGAGAGAAAAGAAATAATATTAAAGTCAATGGGAGAAAATTTGGTTGTGGGCCTCCATTGTACCAATCTGATTAAAATACAGATCTATATTTCGTTTCGTTATTTTACACTTTTGATGGCCTACACTACATGAAGATCTGACAAGTTGTACTCGAAGGTCGTTTCAGGGGTCTACGATCGGCTTTTGACCTTATAACGTCAGACATTGATTAATCAATCAGCGTTGGCGTTTCTAGTGGTTTACCCACAGTTCCGTGCATGGCAGGCCAAGAAGTCGCCGTAACAGACTGTTTCATTGGCTTATCCTTCACTTCAACCAAAACACTGGTAATATAACAACTTTTTCAGACCCTAGTGTAGTAAAGACAAAAAAAACGAAATTTTGAACTATATAAAAATCGAAACGAAATAGGACCTGTGCTTTAATCAGATTGATTTTGTACAAGAACCAAGGGAAATGAAGAGTTTTTCTCCTTTAGTCTTCAGCATCGACACCACTTTAACAACCGATCCCAGAAAATGGTTTCATCTTATCATTACCATATGGATCACTGTTAGGGTTCTTGGGTGAAAATGGGGATCAATCTAAGCAATATTCAAGCATTTTTCATTGAAAAGTCACACAGCAACGAAAACGTGTTTTTAAAATCACAAACAGTCTGGTACCTCTTCTCTATACAATTGAAAGAAATCAACAATTTCTATATTTAAATGATTTATTATGAATGTGTTTAGAGTAACTTGTATATAACAATAATATAGCATGATTGAAGTCTTTTAGACATTAATATATATAACAGATACAACCATTCACATTTAAACTCACATTATCAAACTTTATTTACAAAATGTGTAAAAAGATATTAAAAAAAATATAGATAAGTGTTAACAGATTAGTTTTCCTTCTTTTAATAAAGAAGAATTAGTATGGATTACATTAAAGAGCATTATAAGATAATTTTGTTTTATAAGCTTATAGATACATTTGTATGACCATGTTAAAATACGCAAAAGGGATAATCTCTTAAAGACAAAGAAATAGATCATGATTAGGCTTACATAGAATGAAATTAATATTTATAATGCATTGTTATATACATTATGGAATAAACAAATACCTATCCAATTAATATCTATTTGGATTCTTATATATTAACATTTCTTCAATAAAACATTAGCATGCCCCTTTACATTTTCAAATATTAACCCTTTGGCATGTAAATATTGACTACACAGTTTCTTGAAAAAAAAACAATAATATATTAATACTAGTACATCCCTTGACAGACAGAAGAAAACAACTGTTCCTTTGACAGTGTCAAACTTATGAGATATATGAATAGCTTATCATATTATATGAACATTTACTCATTCTTAGGGACACCACATCTGTGCAAGTGACAGGGCTGTCTAAGGATCCCCTGTAACGACAGTTTTAGGAGGACTAAAGATTGTGTCACATGTCAATATATATTAACCCTTCTTTTTTCTTTGAGTACACCACCCACTGAATAAAATATTAACTATAAAAGAAATGTACATTACAACATTTAAATAAATACATACAGAAATAAATATGATCTGATCATCTAAGTTAAGATCTGTCATCATTTAATAGAAGCAAGGTCAACTATTTCAAGTCATTTGACATGGTTTTGTAAGGTCACTGATATCTTTTCGCTTTTAATATTCATCGAAACTACCATGGGTATGCAGAATCAATTGATTTCATCCATGATCCTGTACATCATGAAAACATTAAAATAAAGTTCATTTTTCTGATTGATATTTAACAAAATAATAATATTTAGATTATATAATAAATGACAGAGAAAACAAATTTAAACATAAAAAATCATAATTTACATAACATTAATTATCAAACTTTTTTCATATCAAGTTACTGTTTAATATTATTCTTTTTTATAAAAGTACAGTTAGCTTACACAAGATGAAAATAAACATGAATATTTCCTATGTTTCTTTACAGGTTCTTTGATTTTTAAATATGAACACGGTTTGATGATTATGTATAATTTTTACATTATTTCTATCGCAATAAAATGAGAGACTCTGTTTTATTCCATCAGGAATCTTGTGGTACAGCATGTGTAGAATTGTCATAACCACATATGTATCTAACAAAATGTAGCATCATCATCAAATGTCCGGGCAGGAACAAACAGGAAGTGTAGAAAAACATGGCTAGTACTGCAACTAAAATGGTATCTTTAACAATGTTAAGAAAGAAATAACATAAAAATGGAAGACTTTCTTTGATTTGGTTTTAAAAAAATAGGATTATACATTTTAATGGATATGTTGATGCTGTGTTGAAAATGTTAACATTAATAATTAAAGCTGGTGTTGTCTTCCACTACCATGGTAGTAATTAAGCAGATATCCACTTAATCTATCTAAAAACGATTTTACCCAAAGAGCTTGTCTTATCATTAAACATACTTAAAATACAGATGTGACGTCATCCTTTGATGTTGGAGTACTATTATTTCAAATAATCGTAAGGACAATGTGCCAAGCGTAACTTGGTAAAATATTGAACTCGAGTGACGTATTTCATTGCAAAGCACGTGCAAGTGTCTGTATTTTAAGTTGTTTCATGGTCTCGAGCTTAAGACATTGCGTAATATATTGTAAAAACATTCGGGCCTCACGGCCCTCATGTTGTTACAATATATTACTTAATGTTTCGCTCTCGACCATTAAACAATACATAATGCAAGAGCTAAATCTGCCTATTGCTCTGGAGTTAATATCAGGGACACTTTTCATTTTCACCTGATCAACATGCATGGTTGTGTTTTGGTGCAGCCCAGTCCCTATACCAAATTTCACATAACAGATAGGTTAATGAAGGGACTGAGTGATACAGGCTGTTACTAACAAAAACAAAATGGAATTCCTTTGACATCATTTCGTGTTACTTCCGATCCGACGAAGTTGATCATCGCCAAGTGATAGCACATCAGGTTTGACTTATAATTAATAACGCTGTAAAATGACCAATTTAATTACATTATAGGGTGTATAATGATCAAATAAAGTCTTCTTGTCAATAAAAATGACGGTAAGTGTTAGAACTAGTGAGTATTGTGAAATGATAGCAGATGAAATGTCTTCAACTAGTCAAAACAATATGGTGGCTGATACATTTTGTTGTTATTGTAGTATATAGTCAAGCAGTAGTAAGAAGTTTTATCTTAATCCCTTCAATTGCCTATGTACTTTCCATTGAATCCATTAAGGCTTGTACATGTATCTACTATTATAGGATACGTCTTTACCATACTTCCAATATTTCCACATGTTATCGTATGGAGTAACCAGTCATGTCTCTTTCACCTTCTATTTAGGCTATGCCTATTGGATCAATTCTAATTTACCTACAATAACTCAATCTCACTCAGTTCAGTGAAATTAGGAGTTCACAACCTATGTTTCGTTTGATTTGTTATTTGACTTTCTTAGAAAATTAGATAACACACCTTATCTCTCAACCCTCTGTGTTTCGAGATAAGAGATGATGCTATTACCTTCAATGTAAGCACATGCGAGAGGGATTCGCACCCGGCATTTGTAAACAAAATTGACAATATTTTTAATCAAAACAACGATTGGTTATTGTTATTTATAATATTTCTGCCACACCCAACTACAATTAAGCATATAATCCTACCTGAAACAGGTACAAATCCCCTCTTTTTAAATCAAAGCGACAGTAGATTGCTTTTTCCGACATTTTAAATTTACGTCTGTAACACATAAAGGCGGGGCCTCGTGTGCAATAGCCAATCAAAGTACACATCTGATCAGAGTTGCGCAGTAGTAATACAGCGTAATTATGAACGTCCGAATCAATTTTGGTAAAAACAACGCTTGATTTACTTTATTGTCAATATTTGCTGATAAATGAATGTTGTTTCAGTAGATTGGACTGCCTATGTCTGTGTAATATTAGTAATAAGTACTAATAGTATAAAATTAACTTATTTTTAAGATGGTACATATATTAATAAAGAAATTGAGTTTGCCACTTGGAACTAAGGCATCCAATCGTAGCTAAAAACAAACACATCAGTATATCTCAGCGTTTTTAGTTACGTTCTCGTAGCTATTACTTTAACTTAGAAAATAAAATATGCAACTTTAGATATCTACATTTACAACTTCAAAAGGATACTAAATATTCTTCTTTCTGTTGGTTCCAACATGTAAAGTGAGGTTACTAACGTATACTGGAAATACCAGAAGGAAATGTAGCTCCAGATCGTCTTCAAAACCATGTTTGTTTGTTGGTAAACGAGGAATGCCTCTAGTCTTTTCGGTGTTTTCTTCTGGTTAGTCACCAATGCAACCGGAAATGCATGTTTTGTCAAGAAGGGGAGATAACTAAACGCTTTTGGGAGTTATTTCCCTTTATCTATGGTAACTTCAATCTAAACATTTTAAAACACTAATATTAGTGTAATATTATTCATTTTAATCCTTAAAGATAATTCCTACTAAGAAAGAATATTGTCATACTATACAAACTCTCTAAAAATATTTAACTAAAAACTTATGTTTTTTTCTTAACGTAAAAAGTCATGTTAGCGAATCGAAGTTAAATTCGATATGACGCACCCTTTAGAGTTAGCTGTTAGGCCTAAATAATATTTTTAATATTTTTATCTTAAATTCGAATACTAATTAAGATCTAGATTGGGATATGATTAACAGTTATTGCATTCACTCAATATTTCCAAGCGCTAATCTGGAGCATCTCGTTATTCCAGCGTTTTATATTTTCCCGCCAAAATGATAATATTAATTACGTGTTTAACAACTTTTCAGGAAAAGTCGCCTCCTCGGCTCCACACAACAATTATTGTGTCATAGCCCCTAAATAATAAAAATGAAAAAAGAAACAATAACAACAAAGAAATATTTTAACTGGTGAATGGTGGTGTCGTTAAACGTGGAGACAAAAGTGTTTCAGTTCGGATCAAATTATATGTGTGTGCGTTCAGGGTAGTTGATACTGCAGATATCACTTAATCGTGGACATACAATAGTATCCAATTACATTTCTAAAAAAGAAATATGAATATGTCGGTTAGAAGTAGATAAGACAGATCTATCTATTAACTTATTTTCAGCTTATCTGTACAAGCAGAAGACAGCCTTGACCTAGCGCGACATTGACCTCCCACGATTTTATTCAGTGCGACACGACGCTGTGAAGAATTGTCAAGTGACAATTTGTTTTGCTACAGAATTTTGCAATATCGCAACAGTTAAAATGGGGAACGATGGTTTATTTCTTGGATTCGATTTTAGCACGCAACAGGTATACACTTTCAGCTTTCGTGCTATATATTTTGGCTTTTGTTTGAGTTGTCTTCTGTATGGGACCTGGTCGATCAGAACGATATCGGATATGGCTGATGAAATGTCGCATCAACGTAGCTGCATATTGGCAATATTTATTAACTTGCGATTTTTTGTGATTACGGCATGATATGACAGGGTGCCTCTGACATATAAATGATTAAATGCAACTAGGCTTGGAAAGTAAAAGTTTATTTACCGATCAATCAAAGAGAGACAACTCCTTTTTATCATTATTTTCATTGTTAATTAATCTGAAAGTAGGGGGTGGGGGTGGGGCTCAGAAATTTGAATAAAATACTTTTAATGTTCGTATTACGGAAACTTAATTTCTTTTCATGTCTATTCTCTATCCATTATTCTTTATGATTTCATGCGTACTCGATTTAATGGAGTTATCTCCCTTATACCACAAAGCCCCCCCCCCCCCTCCAACTCTTGCAAGGGCTGCTTTCCTGCTGTCATATTAATATAAAAGATAGAAACTATTTGTTTTATTATCAAATAGATAAAACAGTTTCTTTTTTAAAAAAAATAATAAGGCTTATCAATTTTATTGTTATTATATTAATTATATGTCACTTTATTAATTGTTGTTAAGGTGAAAGTTATTGCAGTCAATGATAGTCTACAAGTTAAATATGAATGTGCTGTTAAGTTTGATACAGACTTATCAAAATACAAGTAAGTCAATAGTTATATATGTACTTTCACTGTAGTAGGCCTAAGACAACACCTACCATTCCCGTGCCTATACCCACCAAATGGTTGGGTGCAAAATTCAGCAGCAAGACTGATCACACGCACGAAATATAATGAGCATATAAACCCAATTTTATTTGAACTGCACTGGTTGCCTATTGTTTTTAGAATTAAATATAAAATACTTTTATTGACTTTGAAATGTTTTAATGGTATGGCTCCCTTTTACTTGTCCTGTCTTTTGGATATTTATAAACCTTCTTGAACATTACGGTCATCCAGAGATAAAGTTTTATAAACGGGAAAAAAAGCCAACCTTTCAAGTTATGGAGAGCAATCGTTTTCGTTTCAAGCACCAAAGCAGTGGAATCTCTTGCCTTTTAGTATCCGCAGTTGTACCTCTTTAACAACTTTTAAATCTAAACTTAAAACGTTATTATTCCAAGAGGCTTTTAATTGTTGAATTAGTCTTAAATCTTCACCATATGTATTTTATAGATATATATTTATTTTTGTCCTGATTTTATAGATATTTAGTTTCTTATTGTTTCTATAATTATTATTTTTTACTGATTTTCTATTTTCTATACATGTAATTATTGTAAAGCACACCTGAACACGTATGTGGAAGATAGCGCTATATAAGTGTTGTATAATAAGATAATAATAATAATAAACTAAAGTACCATTACATGAAAAAATAAACATTTTAAAACAAAAAACAAATACCATGGTTTAATCTAAAGTTGTTTTTCTACTTCTTTGTCTCCATTTTTTCACAATTTTACCCAGATAGGTAAACACCGTAATATGAGATGAATGGGTTTTTTTTGTTGCAGTACTCAAGGAGGAGCCCATGTTAGCAGTGATAAGAGTACGGTAACAGCTCCTACTATAATGTGGATTGAGGTAACACAAATTAAAGATACATTATGAGCGATTAGATAAAGAGCTGGCAGTTCTCACTATAATAGTTAAAAACTAGATAATGCAAAGGCAATTTGCTGAAAATTTCAGTCAAAATGATCCACTCTGAACTGAGAATTTAGTGACTGAATTGTTGATCATCATTACTAAAGTCAGAACGATAAAAAACATAGTCTCGAATATCCATTTCATGATTTAATCATGAATGAAAGTTGAGCAGCAAATCGGATCCTAATCCAGTAAATATTACAGACTAACAATGACATCAAGAGTTCATTATGGTCTGGATAAGTTAATTAATGTCTAATTAAACAATTTAGATAACATTTCAGGCCTAGAGAAAGACCTCCAATAGGCAGATTTAGCTCTTGCATAATGTATGTTTAAATGATATGTATTGATTCATTATATAATTTCTTCACAAGAAATTAACAGTTTACAGAAGATAAATGCAGTCTATGTTACTATTCCTTGAATTGTTCGAATTTTTGACGTTTACTAATAACTGGTTATTAGAAAAAATTATTGCTCGAATTGTTTGAAGTTTTGATGTTTGTAAAAACTGGTTATTAGAAAAAATAATAAATATTTTAGTCTATTGTTAGTGATTAGTTTTACTATTTATATGTGATATTATTTTACTGATACTTATGGAAATAATAAGTTAATATATTTTTCTATTCGAAGGCTTTAGATATGGTGTTGGATAAAATGAAAAAAGACAGTTTCCCATTTGAGAAAGTTTTAGCGATTTCTGGATCTGGTCAGGTATGTTGAATGTAAAAATTTTGTAAATTCTTTCACCAAATGATTTTTTCATTTTATTTATGACTTCATATTATGATCAAGCGAATGCAGATTGTTTTTAGTGGTAAGTGGAGTGTTAGCAACCAGTATAAAATATGATATTTTTCTTTACTTATTCCCAATGTTGAGAAACATTTTAAATAACTTTAGGAAATAATGAAAGGTTATCTTTTAGTTTATATGTAGATCAGAAAAATAAAAATTGTATATTTTCAGCAACATGGAAGTGTATATTGGAAAACAGGAGCCCAGAATACTTTAAAAAACCTAAATTCTGCAGAAAACCTTAAAGAACAGTTGAAAGTAAAGGACTTTTGCATAACCAAATCCAAATGTTTTCTTTTGATACAATGAAAATTAGTTCCCTTTAATTTTTCTGGTAATATTTTTTTCTCGGGAAGTTTTGGTAAATCTGATTGTAAAGGTCAAATTCTTATTTTGCCAAATATATTTTTACAGTAGTCAAATCAGGAATTTCGTAATGATCCTATTTTACAATCCTGGCTGACGGCTGACTATAGTTTGGTCAATTTATATTTCATAGAATTGGGTATTTTTAAGGATTAAATCTGAAAAGCACCATTATTAAAAGAAAGCAATACACGATCTGTAAGGGAACTAGATTCTCGACTATAATGTCCCTATTCGAGCCATAAGGCATTTTTATCCACTTGCCAAATCAAATTGTATTTAGTGGATATGTCATGTGACAGTAAAGTTGATTTCAAAGTACTTTGACAAGTTTGTTGAATGCGCCAATTGGCTGAAAAGAAACATGTGATCACCCAATCAAATTGTTAGATTGCACTTGGCAATTTGTGGTCATTGCTTCAGAAATAGGTGTCGATAAATTTGTCGATTAGGGTAATCAATTTGAATTAGATGGACATTGATGAAAATTTGATTGAATGCAAATCACTTTGGCTAATCAGTGGTCGATAAAAACACCTTAGTGCAGTGTTGCCTAGTCATTCCGATGTGATGAAATTCAACTCCCTGTCATTGTACATGTGACCACACAAAAACATAAAATGTATGTTACTCTGAAAATGACTGAAATATTGTCTTGATGGGATGTTAAACCCATTTCTATTGAAAATGACTGAAATATTGTCTTGATTTCTGGCCAAATTTTGGTACGCAAAATACACAGTGAGTGAGAGCCTAGACTCAACAATAGACTGGATTTTTATATTTTAGGAATCATTTAGTGTAGGTGATTCACCAATATGGATGGATTCCAGTACAACTAGGCAATGTCAAGATTTAGAAAAAGCTATGGGTGGAGCTCAGGTAGGTGTATAAAGACAAATTGCCCTTAAATTAAGGGTGGTGGGGTGGTGTTGGGGAGATTGAGTGGTCCAATGCTTCAGCTTTAGATCATAAGGTCTGCTATTAATTCAGGTGGTGCATTTTTGAGCCCACATTTGTAAGTGACAAGGCATAGGGTCGCCTGTCCAGCCTTGTGGGTTGTTCTATATGTTAGTCCCATAATGACTTGGTTTATGTCAAGTGGATTTTAAACCCCATACATCTCCCTCTCTCTCCTAAAATTAATAAAATAGCAACATCTTAACCCTTAACCGGTCATTGTCGACTATAGTCACCACAACTTTATACAGCTAAGTGGTCACCGTCGGCTAAAGTCGAACCACAGTAAGAACCTTTTTGATGAGCCGCATTTGAGTATTTAGTTTCGTATTTATTTGATATGGCAGCGCATGTGTGTCGGACAGGAACTTGTCTTGTCAAGGGCATTGAGAAAAACATGTCTTTGTTCAACATTTTTTTTATGAAAAACATAATTTAACGATGTTGGGAACGTTAAAGACGCTCGAAGTGGTTGAAATACTTATGAATGAAACCGATTCTGAAGACGATATTTCTGGTGAAAAGGACTTAGAATGATTTGCAAATTATAGATGAACTTATCCCCTTCAACTTTTTTATTGATGTCAAGAGTCTATCACTTATAATTATTCGACAGTAGTCGATTGAAATAGGCATACAAAATATTTGATGTCAGCCTTTATTTAGCCTGACCACTTGACGTCATGATGTCAAAATGACATCGACCGGTTAAGGGTTAAGTAATTGAATTTATTCATATACTCTTTGTTTGAGCAAATATTATATTATAAACGTGTATATAAATTACAAAGAAATAAAGGAGAAAAAATACAATTCTCAGATCTCAGAAGAATACTTCAAGAGTTCTTCAATGAGTATCTGTTGAAAATTAATAGTCTCTCAAATAAAATACTCAAATTTGAGAAATTAGAGAGGATTTAGTTGATATTTGATTTACTTTTCTTTTCTAGAATGTAGCAAATATCACAGGTTCAAGAGCTTATGAGAGATTTACTGGAAATCAGATTGCTAAAATTTATCAAACTAAACCTGATGCTTATAGTGAGACAGAGGTATGTGTATAATTTTGAGTTATTGGTTAATCTAGCATCATAGAAATATTTATTGAGAACTCTGATAAAACTCATCTTCAGATGGTATAAAGAGCAATAGCAATGAAATTATTTTGTTAATTTCAAAATCAGCGGCATGGATAAGATTAAGTGTAAGGGGGTGCGGATAGTATACCTTTTGAGGAGTGGCAATTTTGATCTACATCATTGAAAAACTGGGGGGGTCATAGTGGGTAAGACGCTGGCTCACTAGCCTGGAGGTCAGGTGTTTGATCCCTGCATTTGCCAAGAACGTTCATCCAGATTTTCCGGCGTAGTTCCCCCTTATCAGTGATGCAGGATGGAGGGCCTGACGAGGACAGCTGTCTAGTCGTTCGGATGGTATGAAAAACCAAGGTTCCGTGTACACATTGGCGTGCACGTAATAGATCCCTTTTATTTGTTATGCCACATCTATTGTATTATATTTTTCATGAAGGGCAGGGTGGTAGAAAGGCTCCCACAGCCTAATCCTTTACCCTTCTTAAATAAAGATATTATTATTATTATTATTGACAGTTTGAATTCGATATAAGATAAGGCCTTACTGTTCTGCTCCTATACTGGGCTAATGAAGATGGGCATACGCCATACAGTGTGCTATGAGGGAAATTTTGCCCGGGCAGCGGCACTATCGCTTTCTCTTATATCGAATTCCAACTGCCAAGGGATCTTTTACGTGCATTCCAATGTATACACGGGACCTCGGTTTTTCGTCTCATCCGAAGGACAAGACAGCTGTCCTTGTCAGGCCCTCCGTTCTGCACCACTGACAAGGGGAAACCATGGAAAATCCTGATGAACTTTCTCAGTCAATGCAGGGATCGAACACTGTCTTCTACTAATGAGCGTCTTTATATGAACAAGTAGTATACTTCGATAATTCATATCTTTCAGCGTATTTCGTTAGTTAGTAGTTTCGCTGCCTGTTTACTTTTGGGAGATTATGCACCTATCGATACGAGTGATGGATCAGGAATGAATTTAATGAATATCAAAACGCTTGATTGGTCAGATGAATGTTTAAAGGTAAGGAAAGTATACTTATTTGTAGAATCGGTGATTAATTTGAGCAGCAGATGCCAGAGGAGACCTCTGGCGGCGTGAACTCCTGCCATAATGAATATTGCTTGACAAGGAGGATTGTCTCCTTTATTAAAGTATGGAAATGTATACGAGATTTCATTAATGAATTAGTTTTTGATGTTTGATGATTGGTTGTCTCTATATGTCTTTACCAATACCAATTGTCCTGTGTCACCAGTTGCATTCAATCTCTGTACATGTAGACGTCATTAAAAATAGTATGCTGAAAGGTCAAATTCTTTTGTATGGCAGTGTATAACAGTAACAATGTGGAAGGCTTTGATGGTGGTTTGGTGACATTGTCAGCAGACCGTAATAATGCAATCAATTGTCTCATGATATTGAAATCAAATTACTCTGTTTTTTTCTAGGCATGTGCACCTAATTTACGAGAGAAATTGGGTCCAGTTGTTCCTTCTACAACTAATATTGTAAGTTATACTATCTACTGTATTGTATGACCTAACATCTCCCTACTTCTTAGAATTGATTAAATATATAGATGGATAGAACAATTGCGTAAGTAAGGGGAGATAAAGAGAAATGGAGTTTAATGTCCACTCAACACTACTAGGTTAACTAATGTGTGGGATGGTTTTATTTAAATGATAATTTCTAGTAGTAGTTTCTATCAAATGTTTAACATTGTGGGTTATAAAGACCAATATACATTAGCAGTGTATTCCATATCATTGAATATACATATAACTTTTACTTTATAATACACACTGTTTAATAGTGGGTATTATAAAACCAATCAATAGGGTATTATCAGTGGTGTAGTCATTGAATATACATGTAATACATGATTTATAATACACATTATTATGGAGACCAGTACATGTATGTGTATGACTGTACTGTAGTATATTGAATTTGCCTGTAAACCCAAGCTTTACAAAACACTGTGTTGAAAAGTTAATTTAGTTAAAGCGAGAATTTCAAATTTTCTAAGAAAGTCAAAACATAATTATTTCTATGTCCTTTGCTCAATAGGTTATCAAATCACTATTATACGATCATGGGCATTATTTCCCACCCTTAAAAATGTATGACACAGGAAATAACACAATTACCTCCCCTGTTTTGCTATTGACAACATGGGGCAGCCATTTTCCAACGTTGGAATTTGAAGTTAAAAATGATATTTTTGCCAATTTCTCAGCTGGCAATAGCGAATTATGGGATTAATAGGATTATTCTTTAACAAGGTAGGACTGTTTATGGATACCATCTATTTTAAGGCTTTATTTTAATACATTTTAAAAATATAACTTGAAACTTTGCAATTTCCGCTTTAAGTCAGATGATATATACCGCATCTTGTCTATAAAAACACTTTGATTAAAGAGAGATTTATATCGTCGGTGGGGAGTCAAAAGGTCGTATCTGGATTTTGCGAAATTGTCCAGAAGAGCCAAGTCAAAATGTTGTATGTAAAATGTCGTATTTCTGAAGCTTTTTTTAAAGGACAATATTGGTGTCAGTTATTATAAAATATGTGATAGAACTGGTTAAATACATCCCAAATATAATTTTAACACAGAGATCATTGCTACGGGAGATGTGTAACAAGCATGTGAAGAAACGAGAAGTGACGACAAACATGACAAACAAGAGTTATCCTTCTATATAACTAACTGAAGTAACGAGCGATACTTGACTGATAATTCTGTTGAAGATGAAAAGTTATTATATGAGAGAGAGAGAAATGGGGTTTAACGTCCACTTGACACAAACTAGGTCATTTTGGGACTAACATAGGGGTCTTTAGCAGTGGGAGGAAAGTTATTATATGAGAAGGTGAGAGGATATCTGACAATTCAAAAAAAGAATTGGCTGTCAGCGAAGACGTATCTCAGGAAAATATTCAACTTTACCTGCTTCAATTTCATAGAATTCACACAGTAGACGCTCAACAATTATTTCTATAATACATATTTAGCTATAAAACAATACTGGCTACATTTCGTTTGATTGTAATACTTTGGTTAGACACAAAGTTGATTTTTTTTTTTAAAAGAGCTGAACTTTAAACATCATGACAATGGGATTTTTTGTTTTCAATAGTCAACCATCTTTGATTCTCTTTGAAATCTGAACCCTCTTTATTTTCATGGTAAAATATCAAAGTATTATGGGGTGTTCTGGTTTCAGTAGTCAAGTTATATTTATAGCACGGCTTTCATGAGTTAACAGGTTTAACCAGAGGCCAAGGGATTAAACCTGTTAACGAATGAAGCGTGCTATAAATGACTTGTAACATTGACAACTGCTCAACATGCTTATTGTTATTGCACAGAAAACCCACCCCACTTCTCTATATGATTTCTACTAAAACTAGTGTAAACCAGCAAAAGTGTGCAATAACATTGAACTTGTCTAGTTATTGCACGGTTAAGCTCCACCCAATCTACAAGAGGGAAAACAATCTGCTTATTCAAAGAAAAGAACAAAGGAAGATTTTCAATCCATGTTACAAGCATCTTTGATTCTCTCTTTATTTTCAGGGTAAAATATCAAAGTATTATGTATCTAAATATGGTTTTAAGTCAGATTGTTTGTTGACAGCCTTTACAGGAGATAACCCATGTAAGTATCTAAATATTGTAATAAAATGAGATATTATTGATTTCTGATATTAATAACAAAATATATGGCTACACCAGATGGCCTAACAGACTAAAAAATTGAATTTTTGTAATTTGCACTTAAAGTTAGTAATATCCAAACACTATGGGTCAATTTTCCTCATTTCGGAATTGGGAGGGGGGGGGTGGATGGCCGAATGGTTTTAGCATGTGCGCACTGTATCATGAGGTCTGTCTTTGATTGAACTGGCTTGGTTTCGGTTTTGATTCCCCATTACCTTAAACCCCCCCTCCTCTCTCTCTCTCTCTCTCTCTCTCTCTCTCCTTTCTAAATGATGCTAAATTTTTTGGGAAATTTTAAAACATGTTCTGGGTAGCAAAAGTCCTGATGCCACAATGCAAATAACAAGTAATAATGTCTTTTGAAGCATCCCAAGTATGACATAGATTAGACATGATATCAGGTGTGCTATAATGAGTAAGCATATTCTGTAAATATAGCTTGTCGCTAATCTGTTTTACCTGTTTTACCTGTTTTAGGAAAGAGATCTATTTTTATTACCTGCCTTCCTGAGGAGATTTCACAGCAGTTTTTGGACTGTAATAGCGATGAGGTTACTGGAATCAAATTGGCATTTCGATGTCTTTATTTAGTGACAGTGTTAAAATGTATGTTTTATTATTTCAGCATCATTAGCTGGTATAGCACCAAGTCAAGGTGATATAATAGTAAGTTGCTATACAGTTATGTTAGTGATTCAAACTTTTAAAAGAAATCATGCTCAGCATTAAACTTTAATTTAATCTTTCATCTTCAGCAATTTTCAAACACAAAATCAAATTTCTGAGTAAGAGCAGAAGGACCTTACCCTGACTTTCAGGAACTTTCAAATTAATGAGATTTAATAAAGAATTTAATATTGTAATATTGCCGGAATTAGTTGGTTCCTGCGATAGAATTGTTGTTTGTCTTTATCCTGTTTTGTTGAATAAAGTGGAATGCTACCAAGACAATGTTAAAGATACCGTTACAGTATCTATTTATTTTATATTTATTACTTCAGTTAAGTTTAGGAACCAGTGATGTATTATTTCTGTGGATAACAGAACCACACCCAGCGCTTTGTGGTCATATATTTGGTAACCCTGTTGATACATCAGCATATATGGCTCTATTATGGTCAGTATAAAAATTTTGTATTTACGCATTAATTGAATTTTCATACAGTTTCACTGTGATTGTTGTACATACATGTCCCTCACTCGGCAAACTTCAGCAGACTCCAGTACCCTACATCCAGCCTCGGTTGTATGACGAAGTCCACCATTGGAACTACTTGCAAGTTCCCTGATTAACAACGGCATCACCCTTGACGACACATTTGAAGAATGTTTTATCATACAAAGCTTTCAAAGTCTGAACTCTGAAGCTGTTTTTCTTTCAAGTTTATCCAATTTTCTTTAAACAAGGACAACTTTACACTGAAAATTCTACCCACTCTTCGACACAATTTTGAGAACCTTTTTCTAAAAGTGTCCTATTTTCCTAATAAGATATAGAGTACCGGAAATTGCTGAGTTTTGCAGAGTGACAAGTCCCTACAAAAAGTATAATATAGTACATTTTCCGAGAATTTGTGTTATCTCAACTGCAATCCCTCAGACAATGTCCAGGAAAAAGTTTATTGTTATTTTTATGAGCAATTTACATATTTACAATGCCTTTTGAACCAAAGCTTAATGTATTTACTACTTATGAAAAATGATATCATGAAATGAACCATATCATAGTTTCCATCACAAATTTTTAGAAAATCCTTTTCTTGAAATGAACCATTTTATCATCAAATTACATATTTGTAAAGAATTTTAAACCAAACCATTTTAATTTTACTGCTTTCGATAAACCACTTTCTTGAAATGAACCATACTATGATACTTTCCATTATAAAATATTGGAAACCCTATTTTTATAAAATGAACCATTTTATCATTAAATTAACATAGATTCTGTTTATTATTTTTTCCAGTTTTAAAAATAGTTCCTTAACACGAGAACGAATCTGTAATGAATTAGCAGATAAATCGTGGGATACTTTTTCTAAAAGTTTAGAATCTACAAAAATGGGAAATAATGGCAATATAGGTAAACAACATTCACACTAGTACATGTAATGTTTGCCAATCTGATTAAAATACAGATCTATAGTTTGTTTCGTTTTTTATACTTTCGATGGCCTACACTACATGAAGATCTGACTAGTTGTAGTGATAGATCGTGTCAGAGGTCATACAAGCAGCTTTTCACCCTATGACGTCAGACATTTGATTAACCAATCAGCATTGATGTTTCTAATGGATTACCCACAGTTTCTTGCAAAACACGCCTAAAGCTCGCTGTAACAGACCGTTTCTTTGGCTAATCACTAACATCATCCAGAACACGTCAGACAAGTAAAATGAAATTTTGAACTATAAAAAACGAAATGAAATAGGATCTGTGTTTTAATCAGATCAAATGTTTGTTTGAACAAGGAAAACAAACTCTATATAAATATTTAGTTACCGGGTATATTTATGCCAGCATTGTATGAACAAGGAAAAATGGCATCTTCATCAATGTTTGCTATCAAAATGACTATTGTATGTACTGGTACAAGGAAAACTAGTTTTTTATATATTCAGTTAAAGGGGAAATGTCCTTAATTAATAGTAGAGGAAAATAGCAGCAGTCCATGATGAAATTCAGTAGAACTGGTTTTCTATATCAGAAAAATGTGATATATATAATCAGATTGATTTTGATCATCATATATATATATATATATATATATATATATATATATATACTTTTAACAGGCTTTACTAAATTAAGATTGGACCAATTGTAGTGGGAGGTCGCATTAGGGGTCATATGAGCGGCTTTTGACCCTATGACATATCAGACATTTGATTAACCAATCAGGGTTGATGTTTCTAGTAGGACACCCACAGTTCTGTGCATCGCATGCCAAAAACTCGCTGCAAACAGACTGTTTCATTGGCTAATGTCTCACATCAACTAGAACACTGGTTATATAACAATTTTTCCAGATTTTGAACTATAAAAAATAAAACGAAATAGGATCTGTGTTTTAATCAGATTAGATCAAAATGGCATTGGGGGACTCTTTTAAAAAATTGAGTGGTTCTGGCTTTTCACTTTTATTATTTATATTATAGGCATTTATTTTGATGTAATGGAGATACAACCCTTAGCAGTGGGTGTTTACAGATTTAATGACAAAAATGAACAGGTAAACCAAGTCAAGTTGAATCTTGTCTGTAGGTAATTAAAATTACTGGTAGCCGGTTCATTTATTTTAATTTCTTTTCTTACTTTGCATGTGTTTGCAGATTTATTGACAAAAATGAACAGGTAAACCGAATAGTTGAGTTGAAAACTAGTCTGTGGGTAATTCAAATTAGTCTGTTCTTTTATTTTAATGTCTTTTCTCTCTTTGCATGTCCATTTATTATTAATCTCTCGACTGTGCCTTGTTAATGGATTTCTTTACATTATTGTCCCTTGTATCTATTACAAACCATATATGATATTTTTTGTTGTCAACATTTCCACTACAAAATAGTTGTTCAATTTAATTTATTGTACTCTTCAAAACCATGTAAATACACATGTAATGTTTAATTTGTCAGGTTTCAAGTTTTGATAAAGATACAGAAATAAGAGCAGTTATCGAGTCACAGTTAATGGCTAGAAGAATTTATTCTGAAATGTTAGGTTTTAATATTGGTAAATATATTTGACCCTATATACATTCATATTTGTGTAAACTTTGACTTGGTGCAGATAAGTTGAAATCATTACCAATATATACTGAATAGTTGATTGGGATGGCTTTACAAGCCCTAAAATTTCTCATGGTCCTTAAGGTGTGCCATATGAACTTGTTCCACATTAGCGCCATCGTTGGACAAGTGCTATTAGTGATTAATGAAATGAAATGCGGTTTAACCAGTACCGGATCTAGAAGGAGGAGGGGGGTGTGTGAGGAGCAAAGTAGGACAAATGTCCCTGGCCCCCTACATTTTAGGTTCAGTACAAGATCAGAAGTACCATTGGATGAACGAGAGATTCTTGTGGTACTCGCCCAGAATATACCTCTGAATGCGCCAAATCAAATATATTTTTCAAAACTTTCTAGGTCGCTCTGGGCCCCGACTCTTTCTTTATTAATTCAGACCCTCTTCCCCTTACCTTGTCCCAGGGCCCAAACTTCTTAATTGTGCACCACCAGGTTAATGAAGATGGTTTTCTATTTTATTATGTTATAATATTTACAGGTGAGAATTGTCGTGTTATAGCTACAGGTGGAGCATCTAATAATAAAGCTTTATTACAGGTAAATATTTTAATTAAAACATATCATTATTAGTATTAGCGTTCATGATCACAGAGCTACTGTGTGAGAAATGATTGGGTAGTCTAACATGTGTCATTGAGAAGTGGTGTAGTTTGGATCCCAAGCTCATGAGTTTTTTTCTGGGTCCTCAGGTTTCCTTCTACTGCTAAAGACAACATTGTGCAAGCGACTTATGGAAATAAAACTGTAGCATGTTATGTAAAACCAAAAATATTTTCAGTGGAAGTTAAACCCCATTTCTCTCTCTTTCTATCCAATTACTAAATGCCTGTAAAGAATTATGGTCTTTCATCAATGGTTTATTTCATCAATCTTTAATTCTTCTGTTTATATAAAGGATGTGGCTAATTCATGGAGTTTAGGGGCTGTCATCCGTGCCAAATACGTTAAACCGTTAAATCCCATTTCTCTCTCTTTCTATATAGTTACTAAATAACTGTAAAGAATTATGGTTTTTCATCATTGTATTATTTTGTATTTAGGTTGTAGCAGATGTCTTTAATTCTTCTGTTTATATAAAGGATGTGGCTAATTTATCGAGTTTAGGGGCTGTCATCCGTGCCAAATACGTTAAACCGTTAAACCCCATTTCTCTCTCTTTCTATCTAGTTACTAAATACCTGTAAAGAATTATGGTTTTTCATCATTGTATTATTTTGTATTTAGGTTGTAGCAGACGTCTTTAATTCATCTGTTTATATAAAAGATGTGGCTAATTCAGCAAGTTTAGGGGCAGCCATCCGTGCCAAATACGGTTAGTTGAATTTCATTTGTGTAAAATACCTGAAGTTACATGAATAAGATTTATGAATTGTCACTGAACATTTTTTCCTCTTCTTTTGTTTTGAATTTTTTATATTTCCTTTTTCATTCATGTATTGTATATTATTTTCTTTATGTATATGTCGTTTGTTTATTAATGCAAATATGTAGGAAAGGTTCTAACCTAATTGTCTATGTTAACAAAAAAATCTTATTATCACGGTCCCCTTGCAAAAACCACTTGAAATAATTATCTCTTTTATGTAAAATAGTTATTTTCATAATATATTTGAATTAAACATTACAATAAAGATATTATTATCTTTATTCACTCCC
The DNA here is from genome assembly GCF_932274485.2 of Patella vulgata. Taxonomy (NCBI): domain Eukaryota; kingdom Metazoa; phylum Mollusca; class Gastropoda; family Patellidae; genus Patella; species Patella vulgata. The sequence goes on from NC_065883.2 coordinate 14,365,819, forward strand.
CCTACAAGTAGCTAACAACATATTTTTGAAACAATTCTATTTTTTATGTAAAAAAAAAAGTAGTACTGGTAAATGTCATAATATGTGGGGGGTTGGATGGCCGAATGGTTAGCATGTGCGCGCTGTATCATAAGGCCTGTCATTGAGTCAACTGGCATGGTTTCGAATCCCTGGTTGTATGTGACAAGGAGTAGGGTCGCCTGTCCAACCTCGTGGGTTTTCTTGTGGTCCTCCCTTTTCCTCCCACTGCTAAAGACCCCTACGCGCAAGCGGATTATTAAAATAAAATTAAACCATATGCTGGTCTCAAAATGACCTAGTTTGTGTTAAGTGGAGGTTAAACCCCATATCTCTCTCTCTCTCTCTCTCTCTCTGTCATAATATGTTGGAATTGAACTTTGAATCAGTCACTCTTTAAAATTAGCAGAACTAAAAAGTTAAGTATTGGAAATTAGAAATAACTACAAAGTTTCACACACCTTTGTTTCAGGATCGAAGGGTTTCGACACACAATTCTCAGATGTAGTTAAAGACATAGAAGAACCTGTTTGTGTGGCTACACCTACACCAGGAAGTCAACAGGTACTTCGTTTCGTGGGGGGTTGGATGGTCGAATGTTTAATGTGTGTGCTTTGGATCAGAAGGTCTGACATTGAGTCAAGTGGCATATGGTTTCGATTCCCTGTTTGTACATGGCAAGGAGTAGGGTCGCCTTCCAACCTTGTGGGTTTTCTCTGGGTCTTCTGGTTTCCTCCCACTGCTAAAGACTCCTAAAAACACCTAGTGGATCTCTTATATTTGTGAAAAACAACAATAAATAACAGCAGAGAGACGTTAAAAGTTAGTCTAGACTAGAATCTGTGATTTTGAAGTCTTTGTCTGAACAACATACTGCTCATATTGTGGACACTACAACATCACGACTAGAAAATCAACAGCTGAGATTCAAAGGGTTGAGGACCACATAGAAATTTCTAGATGTTAATTTCTTCCCTGTTCACACATACAAGGGCGCCGGAAAGGCGCGAGGGCCTGGGTACCAAATGATAGGGGTGGGGGGGTCTCTCTCCCCAGCCTTTAGAAAATTTTGAAATTTGTCAATTCCAGGAACGCTGTTTAGAGCATGGGTATACATGTATACCCCAGAAAAGGGCAGGGTACCATTTGTATACCCGGGTTCCGGCGCCCCTGCACACATATAAATGGTGTTTAAAAATTCTATCATTGTTTAAGTGATATTTTAGTTATTGGTTTCCCCTCGTCAGTGGTGCAGGACATAGGGCCTGACAAGGACAGGTTTCTAGATGTTTGGACAACAAAACGGATGTCTGTGTACATATTGGCATGCACATAAAAGATCCCTAGGAAATTGGAATTCGATATAAGAGTAGGTCATAGGACCACTGTCCGGGCAAAATTTCCCTTACAGCACACAGTAGGGGTGTGTACCCGTCGTCATTAGCCCAGTCGGAGCATAAACCCCTTTTCATTTAGTTATTGGTTACGTAAATAACACAAAAAACGTCTATGGAATACAATTATTGATTTTAATAGGAGCAATAATATAACGATTTTCTTGTCGTTTTCAAGAACAATATGGACACACTTTGGAAATGGACTTGAAACGTTGCTCCTATTAAATTCAGTTATTGTACATATTTTCCATAAAGGTTTGTGAGTTATTTTAATACTATTATTATATATTTCAGGTGTATGGTCCATTGTGTGAAAGATATAAAAAGTTAGAAGATCAAGTTACTAAATTATGCAGCTCATAAAGGCTTGGTATATAATCTTTATGTATAAATCTGTGTGTGTGTGGAAAATGTTAAAGTAATACATAATTAACAAGTTTTGATTACTCAGTATTATTTTATGTGAAGTATTGTCTTACAGAAAATACATTCTTAAAGTTACAATTTCATATTTTCTAAGAAAGTCAAAACATAATTATTTCTATGTCTTTGCTCAATAGGTTGTCAACTCACTATTATACGATCATAGGTTATCTTTCTCACACTTAAAAATCTTCACAGCGGAAATAATAACACAATTACCTCCCTTGTTTTCCTATTCTCGACCATGGAATAGCTATCTTCAAACATTTGAATTTGAAGTTGAAAATGATATTTTTGCCAATTTCACAACTGGCAATAGTGAATTATAGGATTAATAGGATTATTCTTTAACAAGGTAAAACTGTTTATAGATATCATCTATTTTAGGGCTTTATTTTAATACATTTTAAAAATATAACTTTAAAAATATGAAATTGTAACTTTAAATAGGCTCAACTATAACATCCCATGATTTTTATTATTCAAGATTGTTTGCAATATTAATATTTGTATAAATATATCTTTGTATATTTACTCAATGGTGCAATGTTTGTATATTTAATAGACAAAATTACGACGTGCTCTGGCTAATAACGCAGATGAGTCTGAAAATCAAAATACAACTATGGGTAAAGGCCTTTCAATTGATATGTGATGTATGCATTTATAATAAATATTGTTTAACGGGGAGGTATATTTATGTATAACTAGAAATCCTGCTGATGACCTATGACCATGAGGTTAACCATAAGCTTAGGCTTATATAATCCAGGCCCAAACTCATGAATTCATGATACCCTACCATAATAAAAAAAAAACATGAAAATTTGAATTTATTCGTGCATTATCAAAAATGACCGACAGTGAAAATTTCAAAGCGGAAGCCCTTATCCAGGTTCAGGTTTAGTGCACAAAACTGATTTATGGTTAATTTTTCTAGTACTCTTGATACCATTTCTTGTTTTAGGCTGTCACGTATCTAACAAATTGTTGTGTTTATTTTTATTTTTATATTTGTATACAAACAATTTAAGGTTGTTACACGGGCTGGATTTATATTAATTGTATCATTTTTTACTGACATTACATCACTTTAAATCAAATGTGCCAAAATGATAAAATAATTGTTATATTGCTAATTATTTGTTAAATGATTATATTGTTGATGATTTTATTAAATATTTACCAACATATTCGTTCAAATGAAGTTGCAATCTGTTTCACAGAGATCTTTTAATATCTCTGTAACAGATGACTGTTTCGACACGTGACGTCACATCACACGGCGTCAATCATTGGCTCAATAGCATGTGCATTGTTTACATAAGACGTTACTGATTCGGGCTAAATGGTGAATTTTACTTATTTTAATACCGATTTACACTAAATAGGAAATGATTTTTACCTACAAATAATTCAAAGTCTTTATTTATTTTTCTAATAAATGAAAAAATTTGACAGAAGAAAATAGTTAATATTTGGGACTCATTAAGTCGCATCGATGTCATCCTTATCAGTGATTGTAGCGACCTAGCGAAAATTCACTGCTGATCAGTGTGATGAAGTTGATCAGCCCCAAAAGATGAAGTGGGATAACCATGAAGTGGCAAATTAGACTTTTTGACAAATTTTCAACTTCTTTACCAAACTATACCATAGATTTCTTTCAAACATGGTAGGTATGTTGCTTGGGTGATGTCTATGTCAACAGACCTCATCATAGGTGTGGCTATATGTGGGGCATTTGTACATTAAAGTTGCAAATTCAGACATTTTGGATCTTTCTCTTAAACATCTAGATGAATTTGACAAAGTTGCATTGGTGATACATGTTCAATTGATGTTGCCCTGTCCACTTAGGTTTTGAGCTTTTCTCCTAAAACATATGATGGATTCCAACCATATTTGCTAGACATGTTTCCTTGGTTTTGATTATGTATATTCAATCCTTCCCACATTGTTGATCGGCCCACATGGGGGTGTATTCCCGCGAAGGCGCAGTTACAGAGCGTGACCAAAATTAATCCTTCCACGAAGGCGCAGATAATGACTTGTCGGCTTTCGTTTGAAGAGAGGCATATTGCTATTAGGACCCAATTTACGGTGTTAAAGATTTTATGAATTTATGTTCACTCTGAATTTTATTCACCAATTGGCAACTAATGATTAAAATCATCAAATTATCCAAGTATTCAATATGAATCTTAATTTGGAGACGAACACAGAATGTAGGTATACAAGTGCAATATAGAGACGATGAAGAAATACAGAAGGTGTTACGGAGGTTTACAGCTCTACAGTAGGTACCAGTACAAAGGGTAGGTGTATTATATTATGTCTTGCTGTATTGGCCTTCGACTTCTCGAGGGTTAATTTGCAACTCATCAGTGGGACTACTACGACACAGAGGAGCACAGAACCAACAAGACTCTGGAAGGATGGCATGCAAGAATCAAGAAGCTACTTGGAAAACCCCATCCGAATGTTTTTAAAATGATCACATTTTAACAACAAGAACAAAATATTAATGAGATTAGAATCGTTCAGTATGCTGGGGGGACAGGAACCACCAAAGAAATGATATAAATATGCTCAAATCCAAAGCCAACTCCAGGAATTATCATAACAATCTATAACACCATTGTTATGTTTTTAATCCATTTAATCCCTAGGAGCTGGATTCCCACGAAGTCATCGAAAACAACCTCGTTTAATCCATTATGGTCAATAACTGCGCCTTCGTGGGAATAAACCCACATGGGGACCTTAAAAGGCAGGCCACACGGTTTTCACGAATTCAAATTTGATAAAAATAGCAGAAGTATCAAGGGTGGATAATTTGACTATGTGTCTTCCCTGTGGATGGATCCAGAAACTAGTGGAGTAGAATGAAACGATACCATTAGGGATACCAAGAATGTGCCACAAGGGACAATTTTAAGAATAATATACACAACGACTTTATGCAGTCTATTCCAGACGTTTTATCAAAGCATTTCCTATCTTTATCAACAGCATACAGCAACAACAAAGAAACATTTAAGACAATTTATTGACTCCATAAAAAAAAAATTCATATCAACAAAAATATAACAAATAAATATACATATAGGCATTTTATATTTTTTAACCGGTATTTAGTTTTAAAAGCTAATGCCAACTTTTAGATTTGTACATTGTTAACATATGTAGTACAAAATCATTATAATATAAATATGGTTATTAATAATATCTAACAAGAATATAAAATGATACAAAATTGTGGCATTCGTCATATATAATACAATATATGCCCTCATAACCTGAGTATATCAGAGTTACATCATGATATTCCCAGGTTATAATGAGGTTTTTAAAAAAAAGCTATGAAATATTTATTATGAAATATAGCAATAACCTCTAGAAGTTAACTTTTATAAAAAAAAAAGAAACTTTGCATAAAGCTGGTCAAATATGTTCCAGTGAATTTAGTAAATAAGGATTTGAACAGTTCCAGTAATAATCCTAATTAAATCTAATTTAATATACAATACGGAAATATATGTGCAGTACCAGTAATAACTCCAATAAAATTTGTAAATAATTTCATTTTATATACAAGATGTATGAGAATTCCCTAACAATTAACAGTAATAATTGACAAGTTGTCTTTCTCTACCAGTGTATAATCTGGCATAAACTGTGAAATATCACTTATAAATAAGTACAACAGAACATATTATAAAGCAGTCAATATGCATCATATTAAACCATTATTTCATATACTAAACAAATCAAACTATAATCCCACTTTTATTAGAAGTGTTTATGAGCAATCAAAATTCTATGGACAATAAACATGTGGTTATAAGATGTACAACAAATATTATCTTTAAAGGGCATTGCTTGATAATGGTGGGAGTATCCTCATTGAAACATTGCTGTTGATAAACCTAGTGAATGTTATCCATAAAGCTGTCTGTTATTACAACAAATAATCATTGTCAATTCGTGCAACTAAAGTAGTCATTAGTTCATATCACTAAAATAAAACAATATACTCTATTTTTGTAAATTTTCTAATGCTAAACTTTGAAGTTTTTTTGTTTGTTTTACTAAATGCTAATGAGACTATACAACGATGTAAAATGGTAATAACTAAAGTAGTCATTAGTTCATATCACTAAAATAAAACAATACACTTTATTTTTGTAAATTTTCTAATGCTAAACTTTGAAGGTTTTTTTGTTGGTTTTACTAAATGCTAATGAGACTATACAACGATGTAAAATGGTAATAAAAGGAAATGAACAAATCATTAATTTAACAAAATAGATTATATATTATATGTGTGGTTTAATGATCAGGAGCATATTGAACTTGCACGAGGACGTCCGCCCAAGTGTTGTGTCAATAGGCTATATTGCCATTGCCTAATGTCATGCTCGAGACCATTAAACAACTTAAAATAGAGATACTATCCAGCACGCGCATTTCAATGAAATCGTCATGCTAATCCAATATTTGAACTAGTATAAATAATGTACGATTAGCCTTGCTGCCTGTACATTATATTAAATAACGGTACACGAATATCAAAGGATGGCATCTATATTTTAACATGGGTTTATTCATGTGCATAACATTTATTTAATATTACAAAATAAGATATATTTCTTTTTTTTGTATTTATATTTTGTAATATTTTTAGTTGTTTTCTCTGGGTCAACTTATTTGTACCCTATGCTTGGTTATACATGGATATACATGTAATATTAATCTTAGACAATATTTTAACAAAATATCAAAAATTCAAGGATTTATAATCAATTAGCACTAATATACAATACATTAACTAACCACTGCCAATGTCGTTACAGCAGAAAATGAAATATTTTGGCGTATTTACCTAGGCCTACTGTAGTGTTATTCCACTACCTTACTTGGCAGACAAGCGGGCTACTAAAACCGCCTTCATTTCTTTAGCAAGAGCCTCCAACTCAACAATCTTTTCTCGCATTTTTTCATTTTCTACCACAAGGACATTAGCCTTGTCTTCCATTTCTGTGAACTTGTTCTTCCTAATTTCACGAGACCTTTTTGAAGCAATGTTATTTTTTTCCCTACGCACGCGATATTTATTTGGGTTAGAACAACTGGCCTCGGAAGACTGGTCAGTATCATAAGCATCTGGTGCAGAAGTCAATCTAGGCTTTTTGGCACTGTAGGCGTGGTCTGGTGTGGTGGTTAACACTGGGTTGGTGTCAATTTCCACGACCTCTTCAACGTCATGCCATTTACGTTTATTTGTTGCAGAAGTGCCATCGTCCACTGAAACAGTGTCAGGCGTTACGTCTGCAACTGGGATTGACTCCTGCAAATAAACAAACCATGCATGCCATTTTTTTAATAACAATATTTACAAACAAAACATTTAAATTATGATAATTTTAGGCAACAACTCTTTTGTAAATACTTTTCAATTTTTGGCTCAGAAATGTGCGAAAGTTTTCTGTATTATATGACAGAAATGTTTGCAAAAAGCCAAAGAATTAAAAATAAATACTAACCTCCATTAGATATGCAGAAAGATCAACAAAGCTGTCAAGACTAGCTTCGGCAAAAGGATCCATTTCTCCAAATAAAGGGTTGAAATTATTTAAACTCAAAATATCTGATCCATTATCAATGGCTGATAAAAGGTCAGATGCCGTGTCGTTGCCAGTAACATGGAACTTGTCACTAGCCTGGTCTGAAAAATACAAAATATGCCAAAAACAATAAGTATATTTTTAAAAATAAATATATTTGCTTCATAAACAGCATTAAAATATCAATGTGCAAACTTCATTCACAACTAATGGCAATATTTAAAAAAAAAAAAATCAACTTACTGAAATAAGATTCTAGTATTACTTTGACTTTAGACACATGCACCCGCAGAAAGTATTGAGGACAAAGTTAATATTCAAGTATTCTTGAATATGAATTCATACATAATTATTTTAAATATTTTTCTTTATTAACTTAAGTTGCCCCTCTGTGCATTAATTAATTCAGGTTATAATAAAACGAAAGTAATTTGGAAAATCTATTGTTTTCAGAATTTGCATATCATTGACTGCATCAGCTGTCTATATAAACTTGACAATTCAGTGTTAAAAGCATAATGAATTTAAAAGAGAGTAATTCCCCTTAAATTATAATATTGCACCACTGGGTGTCATCATATCTATTTCTATTTCAATCAGTTGTGAAATACTGAACTACGAATTTATGCTGACCTCAACATATTTAGTCACGTGACGACAACTGATAAACAAGAAGGTAAATAAAAGGTAGGCAACTAGATAGTCGTGATCACCAAGACATTCCACGCATCGCTGATAACATAAGTATGTATTTATAGCTTACGCGCAATTGAATAAAGGGCGTTCCGCCGACTGATAAATAAATGGCTTAATGGCTTCAGTTCACGTTATTTAATGACGTACAAAAATAGAATGACAATCGCCCGCGGCCATTTATATGCCATTCCGGTCGAAACTGGATAATTTTAAAACGTTTAATTTGTGTTCATTTTATAAATTGTGTAGTAAATGTACTTTTACGAAATGCGGTCATAATTACCTTCGTCAAATAGGCCACCGGTCTTCTGGTCCAAATGCGGTACGATGTTGTGTGAAGTGTCCAACATTTTTTGTGCCATCTTTGAGATCCTCCTTAATCTCCAACCAGTCAACCAGTTCGTTTAAATCTTTCGGAAAATACTCCCCAGAGGGAACCAATCTAATTTCTTCACCCTGCATGTCCATGAAATGGCCTGCCGACGCCTCCTCGAGATTAAAGTTGTTTGAAATCTTGTTTGATTTACTTGTCTCTCCGATGTTGTAGCTTGTATATTTACTCAGCTTGATGGAATCCTTTGCCTATGCGGCCGTCGGTTGCTTGATCCAGCCCTGAAATTTCATCATCAAAATATATTAACAATTGTAAAAAAAAATGCCGGTAAAACCTATATTATTGGATTTAGTCAAATCATTTTAGACAGTTTAACATGATTTTTGATCAATCTGACAGCGCGTTTACTTGCCAAAGATTTTAGTTTGTTAGATTTTTTTATTCTGTTTAATTTTATATGCATATCTAAGTATTTCTTTCTAAATTATACCTGAAATTTCACGCTTTCCCTCTGGTTTCTAGTGCGGTCTATCTAATGTCTTAACTTCGTCTTTTCTCAGTATTTTATGGTGCAATACCTATTCTATTTTTAGTTACTTGCGTGTCGACCAACCAATCACAGTTGAAGGAATGGGCATGTTGGTTAAATATAGAAATAACCTATACGTCATCATTAGCCAATGAATCGAGAGAAAGTCGTATAACCGTTCTAATGTTAATACACACTCCCCATTATTTTGTTCACTTATATATATATTAAAATTGATTTATTGAATGACATCTCTAATGAATATTTTTTTTCAAAAGTCAATACATTTATACAACACTAAGTTTATGATATTTAATTTTCAACAAATGTCTTTATGGATATTTTTTGTAGAATATGGATATGTGGCGCACGGATACAAAGACTAAAAGCAAGATTTTGACCTCCTCATTCATATAACACATCCCAGGTCATTGGTTGAGGTGTTAGGTCACTTATTGTAATTTTAGATGCTATTTATAACAACGCTAACGAAACAGCACCCCGCTTTATTTCCAAATAGATGTTTAATCCAAAAATATATTACAAAGATTATCGATAAGTTATGTTATGAATTTTTTTATAAAGAAAAGACAAAGTGCAAATAAAAGCATCCAGCCAATCATATACGTCGATACATGGACATTGGCACTACATCCGGGTTATCAGTAAAGGGGAAAGAGATATCAGCCATTTTGGAAAAAATAATTGTTTTTGTGCTTCATGTTTTGCATGTTTACATTATACATGTTTTGAAATTTCCGTTTGGCAAAGGTTGCAATGGCAGAAAACAACACTTGGACTTCAAAGAAAATATGCCGTGAATAGTATAAGCCTGGAGAGATAACAAAATGAATGTGTTTTTCGAGGTCAAGCTTATTCTGTTCTTGTTGCAGATTGTGTCACTTCCAATCAGTTGTAAGTTTTAACACTCGTATCTTGCATTATTATTACACTTGAGGAGGTGGCCACTACGATTAGGCCGAACTTATAATGATCAACAGGAAACAGTGGTCATTGCAGTGAGTTAATAAACAGTCGTACATCAAACAAGGTCGATAACTCATTCAAATTCCACCCTATCCCCTCTGTTCTCAGTACTGACTGTCACACACAGTACGTACTGTCAGTAGGCAAGGACTAGCGGAGAGTTTGATTTTCATTTTTCCCATTTGTCCTTTCCCACGAATTTTAATATTAATTACTTCAAAATAGAAATCATGAAGTGCAGGTCCACTTTGACATTATGATTAATAGCTGCCCCACAGTAAAATACTATGGGACAAGGCTGCATGACATGCAGCACTATTTTAGTATTTAGTATTTTTAAAGGAGCTAAATCGCTAATATTTGGGACCTAGAAATTGACCCAAATGGGTCGCAACGCATATAATAATGTAATCTGATTGTATATGATTTATGAACTGATTTATATTCAACTGTTTCCGTTTTGACTCTTAATTTCAAATCAGTTAGGTCCAGCGAAATTTGGCATGAGTCTCAACCGAATAGAAATTTCTAGCGTCTGGTTATTCCAGTCAATTGCGCATGCTCTCCAGATAAGTTATGCCATCGCCATATGACATGAGTTGTAGAATATGTCTAGCCTCGCTCTTTTTGGTCACTTGTTACAAATGACGATGAAACGCACTATGGGTACACGATTTGTGTACCAATGGTAAAATGGTTATTTTGTCTTAAATATTGGATATCAGAAGCTTACCTTTTCCCGGTAAGATAACAACATCAATGTTGATTTGAATTGACAAATAATTCGTGTTTTCAGCGTGTAAGACTTTGGATGAATGATATTGAGTTAGAGACTTAGCTACTTTAAGTTACCCAAATCCACCTTTATTTTAACATGTAGGTCTAATGATTTACATCAATATTTGCTATCATACCGTTCTTTATGCCATGTGACTTTTTTAATTTAAAATCATGTTTTGTATCAAAATGAAAAAATACCCCAAGTAAATTTTAGTTGTAACCAAATCCATTATTATTTCAATTCACTTATATCAATATTTGGGTATCCAGACAACTCATCCCAAATACAACTCAGCCCAAGACCACTCATCCCAAAATAGAAGACCACTGTGACCTGTACCCCTTGGCGCAGATTTGTAGAGATTCATGGATGGAATAGACCTTGCTCAAGACAAAAAGGCATTGTTTTCAGTTTCAGATAATAGTTTTAGCACAAATGCACTTGCTAAAATTCACAGCAGCATTCAGTTACTTGTATGTGTGTTGCATACATGTAACTTCTCCATCTAACTTCGTTCAAGATGAGTGGTACCATTTCTATTGATATGGTACTAGACTGTGAGTCTTGATAATGGCAGATTCATTCATGTATGTTCATTATCCAAACTGATAATCTGCAATTGAATATTTATTTTAAAATTTTTAACATGTGAATGTAAGAATAGGCTAACAGCTCATAAAATATTAACACTTTCTAAATGATGTACATAAATGTGAGCTGCTCCTACAAAACCAGACTCTTGGTCATTTTTATAAAAATAGAGCTGGCAGCTCTGTTTGAATAGTCCACAGTCTATAAGCTTTCCAAAAATGCAATTCTTTTTAAATTTGTCATACAAAATGAGGTTGTGTGGCAAGCGCCTGGTTTCGTGGGAGTTGGTCACATATGTATACAATCAAAGACGAATCATTTATATTTTCAGATGTTCGGAGTGAAAATCCCGCTGTTTTACCTGTGTTAGAGTGTGAAAAATATGACCATACATGTGATCCAGCAAAAGAAAAGTGTCAAACAGTGGACAGATGTGTTCCACATGGCCCAGAGGGAAAGGTTTCTTGTTATGCCTCATGGAGAAATGGAACAGATGGATTCAAAAATATGAAAAAAGGATGCTGGTTGAATTCTGAAAACTGTCTGAATGACACAGAGTGTATTGAAAATACACCAAACAGAGAAATATATTTTTGTTGTTGCCAAAAGCCTATGTGCAATGGTCGCTTAACCTTGAGACCAGTTATTAGTCCACCAACAACGACGTCTAGCTCCACGACCAAAGTTCGTGAATCAGGGGATGGCCAGTTGATGCGTACATTGATGTATTCTATTGTACCGATATTAGGAACAGCTTTATTAATTGTAGTCATTTTCTGGATGTGGAGATGGCATCAGCGGCGAACAACAATTTATCATGAACAGCTTCCTACAGCAGACCCCGCCCTGCTCAATACACCATGTGATGAGGCATTGCGACCTCTTCAACTTTTAGAGTTGCGTGCTAGAGGGCGTTTTGGGGCTGTATGGAAAGCTCAGCTTATCAGTGACTTTGTAGCAGTGAAGATATTTCCACTGCAAGATAAACTTTCATGGGTATCAGAACACGACATTTACGTTTTACCTCAAATGAAGCATGAAAACATTTTGAATTTTATTGCTGTTGAAAAACGAGGTGAAAGTTTAAACACCGAACTATGGCTCATTACAGAGTTTCATGAATTGGGTTCTTTATGTGACTATTTAAAGTGTCACACCATTACTTGGAGTGAATTATGCAAAATTGCGGAAAGCATGGCTAAAGGTTTAGCATATTTACATGATGAAATTCCAGCTACAAAAGATAAATTAGCAAAACCTGCTGTTGCACACAGAGACTTTAAGAGTAAAAATGTATTATTAAAAAGTGACTTAACTGCTTGTGTAGGAGATTTTGGATTAGCTCTTAAGTTTGAACCAGGAATCAGTCCAGGAGAAACTCATGGATTGGTAAGTTTTTGATTGTGTTTAATGTAGTAACCGGGTGAAGAAATGTATAAGTTGAAAGTTCTTAACAGTTGTAATAATTGGCTTGTTTGTTTTTTTGCAGAAAATTATTGTGTTAATTTCTGAACAAAGACAGAAACAACCGCCTTATTCTGTTAAAGCTCAGTTGTTCATTTAAAGATGCATTATGTAAGGTGTACATGTAGATAAAGAGCTGAGCTATATTATTTTAAAAATGGATAATGATAAAGGAATACATGTATGTATTGAAAATTTCAGTCAAATTACTTTGTTCTGCGTAAAATTATGATTGGTTGAAGAATGGCATAGTCTCGAATTTCATAGCTACCATTGTAATGATATTAAACAAAGTCTCAATTATCATTGTAATGATAATAAACTAATAAACAAAGTCTCAATTATCTATTTTTAGATTAAATCATTAAATGGCAATAGTCATAGTGTTTCAGTCCATTCCAAATAAATGCCATCCGATGGTCTAGAGAGTTAATTACATGGGCTTGTCATGTGACATGTATATGTATGTCTAAATAATAATTTATATTTCATTTGAGGCCAAAAAAAGGATCTGCAATAGGCATGTATTTAGATATCACATAATGCATCATTAATCCCAAAATTTTCATATACATGTATCTTTTGATAGCCTGATGTTGTAAGATACGAGCTGTCACATCTCACCATTGATTACCATTTTAATTGATTCATCGGACATCAAAATTCCAAAATTTCAATTAATACAGTGTACATTATTTTACCTAATTTTTTTTTTTTTTCTTTTTTTTTTTTTTACCATTCCATTTTACAAGATTTAACATCAGTCTTCATCGTCAAGCAAGATGTTCAACAAACAATGGTACAGAAAATGACCATTTTCTTTTTTTTTGGTTATATTCAATTTTAATTCATTCATTTTCTTTTTTGTTTTATCTATGGTAACCAAAAGCATTATTTATAGTTATATTCATGTACAACGTTAAGGTTATGATGTAATACATGTACATGTTCTCAGCATGGCTTTGGGAAGAGTGTGACACAAACATTATATTCGATAACCATGTTTTACTGGACCATTTCAGTTTGTCATTGAGTTTTATTGTTGAATATTTAAATGAGTTATTACGTGCATTTGAAATTTTTACTGGCGGAAAACTTTTATTTTTTTGATAACTTTGCCAAATTAAAAGATCTTTAGATTAAGTGGTATTCTCACAAATAATAACTGATCATGCACAGGTCACAATTCAATGGAATACAATTACCAATATTGTTTATTACTGAGTGACATTCCGACTAGGCTTCTCAATTCTTTATCAAGCAATGATAATATTGGTCAGCAACAAACAGTAATTGTGACCTTTCCAGTTCAGTTATGAAATGCCATTGAAATAATAAATGATCATGTTTATCTCAGTAATTTGTTAATTATTGTGTTTTATTTCTATTTTTCAGGTGGGTACAAGAAGGTATATGGCACCAGAAATTCTTGAGGGAGCAATATGTTTTAATAGGGATGCCTTTTTAAGGATTGATATGTACGCTTGTGGTCTGGTTTTATGGGAGCTGGTAGCTCGTTGTTCAGCACGCGATGGTAAGTTTGTTCAGAAGTAAATAAAACTATGTGCATGTACATGTACATTGGGAGATAAATGCTGTAATTGGATAAATTAGAGCAATTATGTTCCGGTCGACAACATTAATGTTTCTGTAATGAAGAAGAATAGTTGTTGCCTATTTAAGATGGTTTATAGATATGTATACAATTACTTTTAGATGTCACTTTAGGATTGCAAAGTGCCAATTTATGCCGAAGAAGGGTTTTGACTGGTGTCAAAAATGCTGAAATCTTCAACACACAGCCATTTTGAAATTGACATCATCATCCCCTTAATCATCAACATCAGCTTCTCCCAGAAAATCATCTTGATGTTGACACTTTGAAATCATCAACAACATCTTAACCCTTGCACTTATAATTATCATCATCAACTTCTCCCAGGCATTTGAAATCAGTAACCTCCTCTTTTCCCCTTGTACTTTGAAGTCATCAACATCATCTCCTTGACACTTAAAAAAAGCTTGGTTAGACTTCATGTATGTCATTTAAGTTATGGTCACAAATCATCTCTTTTATAACACAATGTTCTACATGTATTTTATGATAATATGAGATTTATTTGATATATTCACAGGTCCTGTAGAGGAATACATTTTACCATTTGAAGAAGAGATAGGTGCTCATCCTACACTTGAAGAGATGCAGGATATGGTCGTTACCAGAAAAATCCGACCAGCTATTAAAGACAATTGGCTCACTCATCCAGTAAGATTTCGTTCACGTTTACAATTCATATCATAAGAGGGTTGTGGATCATATATTATTATTATCAATGTACATTTTTAAAGTGCACGACTTCATGTGCACTTTACAAAATATGGTACAGAAAATTAAATTTACAAATAAACGATCAAAATACAAATAAGACATCCATGTAAACATTGAATCAACTTAAAATCTTCTATATTTCATTAATTCATAAACTATTAATACTGATCGATAGTAAATAATTTGAAAATTCACTGTTATGCATGAATTAAAATGAATGATGTATCACCAAGGAAAGGCCTCTAAGATTAAGTATGATTTCAAATTGTGTAGGTTGCATGTGTAAATTGGTGACCTACCCCTTACTACATGTACCGCAGCTCTTTATCTGATTAATTTGAGATTTTAAAGTCCAAATGAATTTATTTTAGTGTCACTGACTGTTGATGTCAACATGTTATTACAATCTGGGCCCTGTTTCTCAAAATCTTAACTAAAGATAAAATCAAATTTTAGTAGATACTTTAATTTTGATGGGCTAAGCACTAAAATCAATCTAATATTATCCAATCAAATTACTAAAATTTGGATTTGATCTTAGTTAAAATTTTGTGAAACAGGCCCCTACTGTCTAATTTTTGAAAGCAGATCTAGTCACTGATTACAGTGTGATTACTTATTGTGAATAAGCTTATATTACTGAATGTTGTGTGACAAGATTTGTCAGTTGTAACATCTGTGGGTATGACATGTAGAGTGTTTCTAGATGCGATGAGAAACTAATATCCAGTGTAAAATTGGCAGCAAAAGATCTTTTTGTAGTTAGAATTTGAAGAATTACACTCATCGTAACCATAGAAATAAAAATCATCCCATAATGATGCATGTAAATCATCTCAATGAGATGTTGAATCACCATTGCCATTGTTTTAAATGCATTTGTTAGTAGAGCTACTCTAATATAAATTATGTCAAAAGTACATTTTTTCAATAGATCTAATGATATAGTAAACATCTATTAAAAATAATAACAAACATTTTTTGTAATTACAGGGACTGGCAGCTCTCGTATCTACGATAGAGGAGTGCTGGGATCAAGATGCTGAAGCCAGATTATCGGCGGGTTGTGTCCAGGAACGCATATCTCAGCTATCTCGTAATGTTAATGTATCTACCTCCATCAATCAGATGCCAGATGTTGTAATACCTCTCGATATGGACCTTCCTCCTAAAGATATAAGTATATAGACTGTTAGAAATAAACACCGGACATACTTATTCTAAGACTAAATACCATTTCATATTGGTCTTGCGATATATACACTCAGAACATTTGTATTCGCGGCTTAGATATCGCTTGTTTTTACAGAATAAATCATGCGAAATTGTCTTATGAAATATTTTCCAAGACCCAAAGTGAATTCATCAACTGATATATAGATGAATAAAACCTTGAATTTGGAGGGTTTTTTTTTTAAGATTTCACAAGACACTCTTCAAAACTGTTATGTTATGTATGGACAAATAAGATTTCAAGTTATATTCTTTACTGTTCATAATCATGAAATCTGTCTGAAGTCTTTAACTCCCCCCAAAATTTGAACTGAATTAATTTGCATTTTTTATTTTGCATTGAAGAGTTGATAGTAGAGTACTTGTACAATGAACCTTGTAATGTTCTACAAACTGTAAGACATTGATAACAAGGCTGATAAGAGTATTATTAACCCAGACATATTTGTTGTATACATGTATATATCAAACTTACAAATACATGTATTTGTGTTTAGACATCATCGATTATCATAGGGTTGTTTAAAACTTGACCACTTTTGATTGATTTTAATTCTTCAACATTTTGTTTGAAACATTTTGCACTGTTCTTTATAGGTTGTAATTTGCGATCACATCTCTTAGATTCAACAAAGTGAACTAAATTTATGCTAAATGTTATTGTTTTTAGAAATGTAGAATTGAGGTCTGTAATTATCACGACTCGTTTATTTAACAGTAGCTTCATAAACAGATCAATTTCAATAAATTTAAAACTACTATGGTAATATTGATTTAACTTTTTAGGTATTATATACGTGTATAATTTGTTGTTGATTTAGTAAACCTTCTGATCTTCCGTTGTAAATCAACAAAATCTTTGGAAACTTTGACGCCCAGTTGGTCCACACAATGACAGTTTTGGACAGAGATGTTATGGATATAGAGCTTTTGTTTTTAGGAACAACGCACTTCAAAAAAGCCCAAGACTCTGTCAATTCAAGTTTGATCAACCTGAAATTTGACATGCTTGTTTTTTTGGCAGTTTTGCATTGATTATTGATATGACATCAGACCCGTGTGTTTTAAGCATTAGATCTTTGTTGATTTGACACAGAATGATCCATTATTTTTTTTTTACATGTACAGGTTGTTATATTGAACTGTTGAACAGTTGGGGGTTTATTTAGGTTTTATTAATGTATATTAAAGGCAGCTGTCAATTCTAAACGTTTAATTTCTGTTAATTAAAAACTTTATCAGACTTAATGGTTTGAATATTACTTTGATTATAACTCTAGGCCTATTTCTTGGAAGTTGTGCTAGAAATAACAGTGACATTATTCATGAAAACTTAAACTAAAATATTTTAAAGATTCATACTTTTGATTGGCTAAAGGTTAAAATCTTTGTATATACTTTAGCTCTAAGCCAATAAAAAGTCTGTATTTTTCAAATACATTAAATTAAGTTTTGGTGAATAAGATCCCAGATTTATAAGAATTTTGCTTTAGTATAAATAGTGTTCAGTTTTTAAGCTGGAGACTCATGAATAATAAGAATAAGCTGTAACTTTTAGCTATTATTGCACGTTATTGAATTCAGGTGATAATTTGGTTCTGATAATCTGTTTTGAATTGACACAGTACATTGTCCATTTTGAAACAAACTAAATATCAAGCAAGGTGTGCCTATTTAATAAAATGAATTACTTAATCAGGAACAATTACAATGAATTTGACCTCGTTTGGCATATACAGGTATCAACTAATTCTCACTATGCATAGACTTACGATAAAATGGAGTGCCTCATAAAATCATCAATATGAAATTTTATACAGTAACAAGAACTCTACATATATCAATCTTTTATAATGTTTACTGATTAATTAGCTTACTGTGCTCAAAATAGTAACTAGTTTGCATACGGTTGCAGTCCCTTGGGCACTTTGATTACAGTTCCTGTGGCTACATGACAATGTACATGTACATGGCATAGTGTTTGTATTTATGACCAACCAGAAATCAAAACTGACATCGCTAAGCAGTTTTTGTATGTCTTCAACAGTGTCTTTAATAGATATTGTTAGTGTTTTAATCATCTCAATAAAATGTTTGGTTTTTAAAAATCATGAGGTATTTTAGTCTTTGCTGCCATAAAAAAAAAAGAAATTAGTTGTATTTTGTTACCTGTTAAATATCTACATGGCGGACATCATGATATAAAATTATAATGTTTTACTTGACAATCTATTTGATTTAGATCTATGTTTTGTAAAGATTTATCATGAAAGACCATGGATGTACATGTACCCTACACTATCTGACCATCTCTTAGACCTTAGCAATTTAAACCCTCTAACCTAAGGGTCTTTTACATTGATGAGTGAAATCAATATGATTCTGTTCAATAAAACATTGTGATTAATTATTTGTAGCTCTCATCCTTATTTTAAAAGGAATTTTTGATGTTGCCTTTTAGGTACATCAACAAAAAGTCAAGTGTCAGATCATTTAGCAGTTTGTAATCATAAATCAAGGTCCTCAAATCTTTTTCTATTTTAGAATTTTCATAGATTTTGTTAAAATTGTTAAAAAAAAAAATCAAAGTGGTCTATCTGCTAAATCATAAAGAAATTCTTCGAATTAGACATTCAAAATCCATGTATTTTAAAGACAGATTTTTTTTTATTTTAACTTATGGCTAAGTACAGGTAAATGGCATCAAGTGATTGTGACAGATTTTGATATTTATTTTAGAATTTTCATGGTAAAATGGATGACAGTGAGTCAACCTAGATTGTATTTGTTTAAATACAGGGTTTTTTAAACTCCCGTTATTCATTAGTGTTTAACATTGGTTTATAATTCATTACCATCTGCTTAGTTGTGCAGATTATTGTCAGGGGGTGGTATTCAAGAAAACTTAAATATTTTGGAAGCTATTGTAGTTTTGAAAAATGATTTTGGTACTTGAATATTATTATTGGCTGCCCAAAATCTTTTGCTGTAAGCTGCGATTCTTAATGTCATAATTTTATCGATTAATTTGAAAGATGTGAAGACAATTGTGGATGCACCTGTTTCATTGGCCAAGAACTAAATACACGTTTTAGCTCTTGGCCAATGGAAAAGCTGCATACTTGAAGCATTTTAGTCTTAAGTTTTCATGAATAAGTCTCCCAGAAACACAGCAACTTGCCTACCAATTGTCAGCGTGAATTGTTAGATCTATTTCACATGGCCACCTGCAGATTTTGTCATAGCTTACAAGATGTAAACAGGGCTAGCCCTAATCCTAACCCAAGACCTAGCCCTAAGCCTTACCCTAACCCATAATCCTCGGCAACAATCATGTGCCGTAACCCTATTTATATCTCGTGACCATGGCTGTGTTAAATAGATCTAAGCCATCGTGAATAATGAATTGTGTACCATTGCTATATCATGATGCCTGTTATTATTTTATACATGATAATATTAGACGACTTCGTATACTTCATTTAATGTATAGTTATTATTATTATTATTATGAAGTTTTAAATGGATTAATTGTATAATGTCTAAAGATCAAAATTACATTTACAGGGAGTAAACTGATTTCATTCACAGTAAAATATTTCTGTATATTTGTCTAAAAAAAACTTTTTTTAAGTTGGTTATACTGTGTAGGTTGATAGGTGCCATGTCTGAGGGAAAGTATGCTTACTTTCTCTATAATAGATACTGCTTTATGCCTTTTTTTTTTTAACAATTTTGTTTTCTTGAAAGGTTTTGTATCATGTGAATGTTTTTTTACACAGAGAATAATGAATAATTTTTATTTTAATCAAAGCAGATGTTTATAGTTTTTAATTTATTTTTTTCTAATTCGGTTGTATTAAGCATTGATGTTTTAAAATGTGGAAGGAAGAAATGAAGCTATGAATGGAATCAGTTTAAAGTTGTATATAATGTATATATTACGTAGAAGAGATCTTTTACTATTTAAACATACTTGTTTTAAAAGGCGTCTTATA
This sequence comes from Patella vulgata, assembly GCF_932274485.2. Taxonomy (NCBI): domain Eukaryota; kingdom Metazoa; phylum Mollusca; class Gastropoda; family Patellidae; genus Patella; species Patella vulgata. The sequence goes on from NC_065883.2 coordinate 14,386,229, forward strand.
TTGCATGTCATGTACAGAAGTAGTTAATCCATTTTCTATAAATATATATATAAATATATCATTTCTCTATGTACTTATACTACTATTAGCACTTCTTAGGTCAGTTTATATTCTAAGATATACATAATTATTTGTATACTTTATTATTATTAACTACTTTAAAATATAAACCTTGAACTCTAGCATGGTACAGGGACAATGATATTTATCTTTTTTTGAAAGGAATTCTTATGATTGATTAGACCATTTTGATCCATCTATCCACATATTCCTCGTTTGATTAGAACTTGACATTTGCCTTAGGAATATGTCTGTCCTAGCCAATTGGTTATATATACTAAGTAAGAAAGAAATATGGGGAAGAAATAGTTCTTGCTCTTTTACATTCAAATTTTTATCAGCTACAAGTACTTTTTGCTTTAATGAATGAATTTGGCTATAGTTAAATCATAAAATTTCTTGACTTTTCCAATTATCTGTTTGTCTTGTCCAAGGCAATTGGTTATGTAAGCTTAGACTGAGAAAGAAAGAAGTATGGGGAAAAATTTGCACTGTTTATTAAAATATTTATCTATTCTAAATACTTTACTTCTTTAATGAATGAATTTGGCTTTGGTTGTAAACTTGTAATACATCATAAAAGTTCATTAGTTTTCCAATTCTCTGGTCTGTTGATGAGGAAGATACGTTGGTCTGATATTTAGTGATATGGTTGTCCCTGTCAATATTGCTAGTTTTAACAAACCGGTTATGAATGTTTTATAAATTATCATAGAGTCTATGTACATGTTTTATGCCAAAAATTTCTGACAAAAACTTTTTAAAAATCAATTTTTACCTCAAATATATCCTTGTTAATAGATATTTTAAATGTATATGTTTAATACTTTAGTATTAAGTTAGAGAAATGAACTAACCAGTCTGACTTGATATTTTAAAACACTTGTTTTTAAACACATATTGCTAATGTTTTATACACAGGGAATGATAGAACAATTTTTAAATTAATCAAAGCAGGCACTTTTAATTTAGTTATATTTACGATGAAATATCTTTCTGTCTTTACAAATGGTTTGAAAATTGTATTCTGGTTAGAGTTTTTAAACTTGAAATCAGATGATCCTCATTTATCCATTCTTTTTAAAAGAAATTTGTTCAAATTATTACCTAAACACAAAATATCTTGTGTGATTACAGTGTATTCCTGACCATTTCTCCCTCTCCAGGGATCCCTTTTCTAATGCCAGAGTATTTGAGATAATTTCATTAATAAGAATCATCTGATGAATAGTTTAAATCAGATGGAGATAGTAACTAAATCTTAACATAAGTTTTCTTTTTTAAGTTTATAACTTCAGTCTTAAGACTAACTGATGTAATGGCAAACTTGTTCACATATGTGACAAAATTTAAGAAAAAAAATAGGATATTTTCTATTCTATGCACATAAGTTCCTCTTGATAGTAAGTCAGTTAATTGTCTATTGAATATTTTGAAGCATTTATATATATATATATAAATATATATATATACATCATTTATTTGTATGTTAATATAATGTACCTTTTATGTTTTATTTTTATTTTTGAGCATCACTCATCCCGATATTTGACAGTGTAACTAGTCCCGTGACAATCAGATAAGACGTTTTTTTTTTATTGAACACAAGAGTTTAAAACATTGTATTTAGAAGTATTTTATTTCTGTTCCCTTCCCCCAATCCCACCCCCCAATATCAATTACTCGATTCACCTTTTATAGATTGTTCACTGATTATTATAAATTCTCTACTTGAGCTACATGCGTCGCCAAAATTCTAAACCAGAAACTTTTATTCAATAGGTAGTTCAAACTGCCTGACCACTTGTAGACCACTGTGGTTTGAAATTGGCAAAACAACACAGTGATCATTATCTGTCACTGATACCTATTGGAGATGTAGTAGAGTTGAGATATTTGGGATAAAGAAAGACCAATTAATAATCCTAGAACAATCTATTTTAGGGAATATGGTTATTGATATTTGTCTGTTACTGCTGGAATATTGTCCTTCAAATTGGATTATATGATATACCTCGATTTGACTTGATCACTCGCTTTTACTTCTTCTTAGTAGGTAGAATTTCAATATTTAACAACATTGGTAGCTAAATAAACTCAAATGTCAACCATACTGTCTCTATCTATTGAAGGAGATTTTTATTTTTGATACATAATGGTAGAGCAGTATGGCTGCTTTGAATCATTGTATTTCATGTTCTGCGTTGGTTCTCCAGGGTTTTAATTGTAACATAGAGACGAGAGACACACAGACAATGAAATGATTTGTATAAATTCTTAATGGCAATTTGGATCAACGGGTGATTTGTGCTTCTATGTACATGTATTTTGTGTAGACTGTCATTAATTAATAAACTACAGTGTTTGTTAGAATCATTTGTCTTCCGTGTTTTATATTTTTGTATATCCCTGTAAAAGTCCTTGGCAGTTGGAATCTGATATAAGAGTAGGACATAGTTCCGCTGCCCTGCCAAAATTTCCCTTATAGCACACTGCATAGTGTATGCCTTTCTTCATTAGCCCAGACGGAGCAAAACAGCAGGACATTAAACCCCATTTCATTTGCATTTCCCTGTAAAAATTTCCTAATGCAAAGTGAAGGGAGAAGGGTGTGTTGGCCACTTTGTAAATCTCTTGTTGAATGCAATTCTTTAAATGTAGTGTGGACTCTCAGTATTGGCTTTTTCGGGTATAAGGTAGGCTGTGGGAAAACATAGGTTGCCAGGCAATGAAATGTACTCATACTAAGCTTAGTTGTCTGAGCTGTGCATAAAGTTTGTAACTATTTGATGATTTTCAAAACATTAGATGCTAGAGTGTTCACAAGATTTCACAACAAAGGAGCATAACTTGAGAAATGATCATCTAAAACTTTTCAAAATCAATGGCTGTCTTGATAAAAGCAGGGCTAATGTTTTTTTGTCTAATCCACAGCCTGACTAATGTGAATCTGTGCAGGAGCCATGGTGGGTGGCTGAAGGAGTAAGACGCTGGCTTGCTAGCCTGGAGGTTGCAGGTTCGCTCCCACTGTTGGCCGAAAAAGTTTATTAGGATTTTCCGGCGTGGTTTCCCCTTGTCAATGGTGCAGGACGGAGGGTCCGATAAGGACAACTGTCTAGTCATTCAGATGGGTTGAAAAACCGAGGTCCCATGCACGTAAAACAGCCCTGTCAGTTGGAATTCGATATAAGAGTAGGCTGTAGCGCTGCTGTCCGGAAAAAATTTCACTGCATGGCATATGCTGGTCTTCATTAGCCCAGTCGGAGCAGAACAGTAGAATGTTAAAAAAAAACCATTTCATTTCATTTCATTTGGAAGACTAAATTTATAAAGAATACACAAATGGATAGTTGATATATACTGTTTTAATCACACACTTGTATACAATATGATTACATACATAGTTTTAGTCTATATACTTGACTAGAAATTATCAGATTTATTTCATTGTAATTGGGACAGAATTGTACCGGGACTCTAGAACCATACACTATGCAAAATTGTACTTATCCCAGTATCAAAATTTTAATTTTAGCATCAAGATGTACATCAAAAATATTAATTTTTAAATATTTACATTTACAATCAATCAGGAAATGTTAAAATTGAGAAATTTACAGTTTTGGATCTTTGAGTAGTGCCTACAAACATAGAAATTTACATAAATTGTAACTAAAATCTGTCATATTTTATAACCACACACATCTTTTCCTAATAATACGGATCAAATGCACCAATAGATGAAAACATTAAATCAACGAACATAACAGGACAGTACTCATTCGCTCAATAATACATACAACAGGGGCACATGACAGGTCTGAAGATAGAGGTGGTATAACCATAGTCTATATCATAACATTACTACCAGTATTGAAATGGTATATTGTTTTAATGGCATTTAGTAATACCCAGGTAACATTTCTATGGAATACAGTTACTGCTTATAACTGAGAGATGTTTTGACTAGCCTCTCCTAGTATTTATCAAGCAATAAAAACGAGAGAAGCCTAATCGAAACATCGCTCAGTAATAAACAGTAACCTTTGTAATACAATTGGTATTATAATATGTAAAAATATTATCTCCCTTTAACTTTGTCCCTCTTTTTTAGGGAAACATCCCCCTTACACATCCCTTTTTTCTAGTACATCCCTCTCTTTCTAGGTGCACCACCACTCCCACCTCAGACCCTCTTTTTAAAAATTAAGATCTATAATGCAAACATAATATGATAATAACATTTGTTTCATACATAAGAAAATTATATTCAATTTTTTCAACCTTATATACATAAATAACTATTTATAACGGTTATAATATTTTGTTTTACAAATATTCTATAAAGACAGAAATAGTGTTGTTCTGTAAGGTACATATCTATATGGTCTATATCCCACAATCTACAACCTTATGGGACTTATCAATTGTAATATAATAGAAAGACTCTACTAATAGGTAATATAACTATAGGTTAATATTCAGAAATAATTTCACAGATGTAACTCTGTTAAATGCTGATTAAATATTCTGCTCATTTAATCCTGTACACCCATTTTAAGAAAATTGGACACCGTCCATTTTATGTAATATATGGTAGAAAGTTCTATAAATATTGCCTAATATTAGGCCATATATAAAAAAATATTCCGGTTCTCAGATACTCCCATGTGACATAAAAAATAAAAACGGGTCTCATTATTTACTGCATGTAAATATTTTCCTCCAGTTACAGAAAGTAAAAATTTGAGTGAAACCGGAATTGTACCCTAGACTCAATTATCAAATATATGAGCCTGATAAATGTTATAGGTAATCATAAAAACTACTGGATAATCATGCATTCAACAACATGATGAGTAATGACTTGAAATGGTGATGTTTATGAGAAGTCCATTAGTGATTCTTTGACAAAATAAAAAAAAACCCTCATCTGCCGTCAGATTTTCAGGAATTATTGCCTGTTAACCAGAATATTTTTTTTGTATGGCCTTAAAGATGGTGTATTTAATCTGTAAATAACAAGTCTTCATCGTAATCATCGGCCAACAGATTATTTCCCTGTTCTATTAATAAACCAGCCTGTTTACGATCCTCTGCTGCCTCTTCTTTTATTTTTCTAATTGCTTTCTTCTTTTCCTGTACTTTCTTCAATCTGTGAGCAGAAAGACATATTGAACTGATTAATCTGAGAATATTATTTATACAACACCCGATGTTTAGCGTAATAAATTCATGCCATTATTCCTTGTTACTTTGCGGACATAAAATGTTAATTCAAAAAGATAAATGATTCAAGAATGTCATGTTGATGTGGCATATTGATGTGCTTCGGTTTAGTATGCCAAGGTCTCAATGGATCAAAATATCAGCGTTAAAATGAAGCCGCACCACTGTAAGTCTTGTTTTTTGTTGGGTTTTTTTTTTGGGGGGGGGGGTCAATCCACAATATTTACCTATAGAACTCCTCACGTTCTCTTTCATCTAACTCTGTACTGATATAACTTAAGGTTCTTTCTATTTTTGGAATGATAACTGAAAACAGACAGACATTAAAAATCTTGAGGGTAGACACAAAAATATTAAACAAATGAAAATAATATTTACATGATGATACATGGGAAAGAAAAGTTACTGAGTAACTTCAGTACAAGTCGATCTTACAAACTCAAGACCACTTGCAATTACATCTGTCTTATAATCTACCTACAGACACTTGGCACTACATAATTGCCCTTTTAGATATACAGAAAACTATTGGTTCCCTCATTGCCATCCATAAAAATTTAACAAAACATACTTCATCACAATCTATTAGTGAAAGACTTATCTGTAATTCTTAGTTTATACAAATACCACACCATTGAAAATGTATTGGGTTTTTTCAATAACTTATCATGTACTGTAGTATTAACAGTAACACATTCAATGGGATTTTAATAATTTACCAAGTTCTATACTATAGCATTAACACGTCTTTTGGTGTTTTTTTAATAACTTACCATGTTCTATAGCATTTAATGTATCTATTGGCTATTTCAATAACTTACCATGTTCTATAGCATTAACGCATCTATTGGCTATTTCAATAACTTACCATGTTCTATGGCATTAACATGTCTATTGGTTATTTTAATAACTTACCATGTTCTATAGCATTAACACGTCTGTTGGTTATTTTAATAACTTCATCTAACGTAACAAATGATGTCTGTAAAGATGCTAGTTCAACTAACAATTGTATAGCTTTAGCATAATTCTTCTTTAATCTGTCTATCTGTTGTCCACCTCGAGATAAACCAGTTAATTCATATGCTGTAATGAAGTAAAAATAAATATTTTATAGTGTTATAATTAGAATCAATCTGATTAAAACACTGATCCTCTTTTGTTTCATTTCTTATAGTTCAGAGAGAGAGAGAGAGAAATGGGGTTTAACGTCCACTCGACACAAACTAGGTCATTTCGGGACTAACATATGGTTTAATTTTATTTCAATAATTCGCTTGCGCGTAGGGGTCTTTAGCAGTGGGAGGAAACCGGAGGACCCGGAGAAAACCCACGAAGTTGGACAGACGACCCTACTCCTTGTCACGTACAACCGGGGATTCGAAACCACGCCAGTCGACTCAATGACACTGACTTCTAGTTCAGAATTTCGTTTTATTTGTCTGTACTACACTAGGATCTGGAAGAGTTGTTATATAACCTGAGTTTTACTAGAACCTGTCAGATCTTCATGTAGTGCAGGCCATCGAAATTATAAAAAAAAAAAAACGAAATATAGATCTGTATTAATCAGATTGAATTAGAATTTGACATAACTTCAGTCTTTGGAAATACTAGTTATCGTGTGATACTGTATTGATTTGATCGATTTTGGTCTTTTCTCATTGGAGCACAAATCAAATCTTTGGCGCAAATAGACTGTTTTTATTAGCAATGACTTGCAATAGCAACAGCGGCTAACCTACTGTCAGAAATACAAAATCAACCAACGGAATAATTGACAAGATCTCAATGGTAAAACCCATCACTAAACTAAAAACTCTACCAAAGGAATAATTTTTACCAGATCTCAATGGTAAAACCTATCTCTAAAAACCCTCAAGAAATTGCATGTAGTATCATTTTTTTTAATATAAACTATATTTCATTCACAGAAAAGGATTAAGGAACAGGCTTAGGCTAGGTCTATATTACCTCTCTCCTATTGAGTTTGTGATATATTGGTGGTATCCACGGAAGATTACTCTTGAAGGCTGTTTTAACTTAAAAATTATTGTATTTATTGATAAATAAAAAACTTACTATCAGCTCCATCTTGATAATGTTCAAATATTGGTAAATTTACACCTGGAAAAAAAAAATATTAATAGGTAATTGTCCTCTGTAGAGATAGACAGGGAGAAATGGGGTTAACATCCTCTCGACATACACTTTGTCATTTTGGGAATAACATATGGAACTAACTTTTATTTCAATAATTCACCTGCTTGTAGGGATCTTTAGCAGTGGGAGGAAATCGGAGGACCCGAAAAAAAACCAGGGAGAAAACTCAGTTCATTGTGTCGAATTATCAATGCCTACTTAACTTAAAGATACATTGTGGGAGATTCAATAACGAGTTGGCAGTTCTCACTATAATAGTTAAAAACTAGATAATGTAAAGGAAATTTTTGCTGAAAATTTCATTCAAATTGATCCACTATGAACCGAGAACAAAGCGATTGAATTTCCGCCTAGCCTTGGTCATCATCACTAAAGTCAGTATGATAAACAGCATAGTCTTGATTATCCATTTAATCGTTAAATCGTGAAGGAAAGTTATGCAGTAAATTAGCTCACAATCCACTAAAGATCGCAGCCTAGCAATGCCATCTAGAGTTGATTATGGTCTGGATAGGTTAATTAATGTCTAATTAATAATTTAGATAACATTTCAGGCCTAAAGAAAGACCTGCAATAGACAGATTTAGCTCTTGCATAATGTATGTTTAATTTTACTGATAACATAGCCAAGGTCCCATACTTTTCATGGTTTAGAATTTTTTTATTTTGCTGACACTTTCAAATATAAAATAATGCAGATCCCATAAAATTACAAACTGTACCTGCACATGCATGCAGAATCATCATCATTAAAACTAGTTTAAGAGAAAGCGATAAAAGTGGTTCAATGTTCACTCTACACAAACTAGAGCATTTCGGGCTAATATAATATAACAAAATTTTATTTCAATAATTCGCTTGTACATAGGGGATCTTTAGCAGTGGAAGAAAATTAGATGTCCTAGAGGAAACCCATAAGGTTTGGCAAGCTTGGGATTGAAACCATACCTCTTGAGTCTTGACACTCTGAAGCACACACCTTGCATGTCGACTTACAACTGGTCATGACAAGTGTAGTTCAGTCAAATTCATGACAATCTCTCTCAGGCAAAGCATTCATTTCTATATCATTTCACAGTATTTTGAAAGTGTTTGGTAAACCTATATTAATTGTACAACAATAACATACTAACCAGCAACATTCTCCTTCTTGCTTTTAACTTTGATTTGAGCTTTAGTCACATTCTGTAAGATCATGTGATTTAAATCACCTGTAGCAAACTTAGCTTCTGCTAAAGAGAATGAAGCTGTCTTCATAATATCACCCATTATCATTTTAGTCTGAAATCAACATAAATGACTGTAAAGTCTTATATCAACGCTTTTAGTCGAAAACACTAAGTATACTTCGAGAATTGTGTTGAGTATTTATTCTGCTTCCATTTAATACAATTGAAAAAGTTTATTTAGTCTTTGTGTGTATAGGAGATGTGAAACGGGAGTAGAAACACAATACAAAACAAACAGTACCGGTATACTAATTTTTGTATATGGCGGTCATTTAGGACAGAGATCTATTCTCAAAGAATGAAGTAGATGGATCTCTGTGTGCAGAATGTGTGTGTGTAAGTCCATACTTTCTGAACTTATAATTAATTATCAACCCACTGTACATGCATATTACAACATTAACAAGTCAAGAACATAACATACCTCAATGATCTTTTTCAGGATATTACGAAATCTAAGAGTTAAAGCATCAGCTTTTTTCTTTAACAAACTGTGACCCTTTTGTGCTCCCTTCAGTCTGGCCTTCATAATGGTCAAGGCCCTATAATTATATAAAATATAATATTACTAATACTTTGTGGATTTCATCTTGGTAATATAAAAATATAATTTTTTTAAATATTGCCATAATGTGCATAAGTTAACAGATAGGCCTAACAAATCTGAAACTAATCAGTATGGTATATAGGTTTGAATTTAATCCATTAAGCTGCCACTTCTTTATTTCAAATGGATTAATTATTCATGTTACCTTTATGTTTAATAACTTTTAAAGGCTAACTAAGAATCAGTGTAATATATATGATGGATTTCATAAGTCTTAGTCTTGCAGAATAGTGGGCCAAGGCCTGCCGGTACATATAATAGACAATATTCATATAACTTTATGGGTTGGTATGTGTATATCAATCTTAAAATGAAATGGAAAGATATGTCTGTAATAAATGAACTGTCTGAAGATAGCAACCAAGCTATGTCCCATATCCATTCAATGAAAATGAAGAGTCATTTCAATGTCACCATTATTATGAATCCAATATGGCAATACTTGAACATCGAAACATCGGGACAAGTTTATTATTAATACGATGTCAGTAGGGATAACTAAGCGCCATAATAATATTAATTAGAACAATTTCACTGAAAATTTGGGATTTCTTAAAACATTTTTTAGTTGTCAAGTGATCAGACAGGGTGAGTGAGGAAAAGAGATGACAGTCCATCATGCTCACGCTAATATTATCTCGTGATCAATTTCTATGAGACTCGGGTTTGATATACCTCAATTAACTATTTGGATATTTGAACAAGGATCTATTTAGATAATAAGATAAGTAATCATACAAGAAATAAAGATATTATGCTTACATTCTTGAAGGGAAAACGTTGAGTTTTTCGGACATCTTGGACAGTTAAAAATATTGATCATGTGATGTATCACGTGATTTATTATATTGGAGTTGTTCCCCTTATATCTATGGATTAAAGTGATCAACCCACCCAAAACAACAAAATCGGCATTCGATTCGTCGACTAAATAAAACAAGCAGCAGAAAATGACAGGTGTATTTTTCCATCAAAATTTAGGACTGGATAATCGTTGCGTGAAAAGACCCGTATAGTTCAATGAAATGAAATAAAATACTTTTCTGCACCCGCTGGGCTAACGAAAAAAGACATTGCTGTTGAGGGAAATTTTTCTCCGTCAGCGGTGTTTCTACCGCCTCTTAGTCAAATTCCAGCTGTCGTGTTAAGGGCTCTTTCAGGTGATTACGGGTCCTCTCATTTTCGTTCCATCTGAACAACTAGACACTATTCCTCCCGTTCTTCTCCGCTGAACAAGGGTAAATGAGACTGGAAAATCCCGATGAATTGACTCATTTTCACCAGAATCATACACACAAGAAAAGTTTTTAATGTGCCGTGGAAAAAATGTGTCCAATCATTGAGAAAATACCATAGAGGGCTATATCAGTAGTGGTTCCAGGAATTTTTGCAGGAGAGGGTTTGCCAGGTTTCTGAGACAATGTACCTGGGGGCGGGAGCAGTCCTTTTTTTTTCTTTGAGAAATACATGGTCTCTATCGTCATTAAAATTTGGCGTATATACATACACACTGAGCTTTTTAAAGAAAGAAATTCAAAACCCCGTTTTACGTCAATTTTTATTATGAATTAATACGACCACATTGTGTTTTAATTTCATTGATGCAAAGCATTAATTGTGATATCACATATAGATATCATTATCTCGCGCTTTGAATGCCCATCTCATCCCACCATCTGACGATAAAGGTTAAAGCACATGGCCGTGACACTTCTCTCATAAAAAATGTTGTTTTACAAAAATGTTAGGTAGCTTGGTAGTGATGATTATTGGCAGTCGAAGAAATGGGAGCCGCAACAATAATAAATCTATCATCCCGGTGCGTCGTGGGTTAAATCGGTAACACTAATTTGCAAACATTTCAATACTAATGAAGAAAAGGAGACACGCTTTTCTGTAAACAGAGCAGTGCTTAATAATTTGACTCACTATCCGGGATGGGTTAGCAGTAACTAGCTCAGAGCAACGAGGTGGGTGGAAGTGTTCTCAGGGGTGCTGTAAAATTGACGGACAATGTGTATCTATTGTTTTTATGGTCGACAATTTTTTCACAGGGGGGGGGGGGGACTTCTTGCAGAGGGGCTGGATAGGTATGTGCAAATACTAGTGCCCCCCTCCCCCTTCCATCAGTACAACAACTGCCGATTGATGCTTGTCGATAATACATCGATTCAAAACGTAGGGTGTGATACATCAAACTGCCGGACCGTCATAAATGTGATGAACCAATATATATAATAAAATGCTTGTCAGAACAGGTGGAGGACATGGACATATGGGTGTCGGGGAACAATGGTGTGTTCCCATCTTGAAACACGCCTTTAAGATATAGAGAAAGTGGGTTGAGATACAGCGTAGATTTCCGCCACTAAACCGAAAATGAACTACATCAATAGCTTTCCATTACAGACATTGAGGCAAATACCACATGTAAAAACTTCTTTTATATAATTTGTTTTTTTACGACGATGGTAATATTGTATCGCCGAATCAAACGTGTAATCCACTTTATGGTAATTAACGGGAACCGGTGCAATACGGGTAATTTACTCAATGATGTCAGTGCAGACGTTCGACTCACGTAATTACATTGGTTCAAATTAGAGATGCCAATTACCACTGTCAATCAGTATAATTGTAAACATAACTGGTGGGAAATCAACGAAAAGTTCGTGTTGAAAATTTTGTATAGCTCACCAGGACAATGATATATTCATGTTATATCTTTGGAAGGGTTTTACGTCCATCTTTGCTGCACCAACCCGGTGATGCAGACGAGAATAGATTTTGAGAGAGACCCCTGCCCCTGGGAAACTATATTAAGAGTTGAAGTCGCACTACAATTTGAGGTTTACAGGCCCAACCCCACCCCACCCAAAAAAGGAAAAAAATAATACACCTCAACAAAAGTTACACATTTGCAACGAACTGCATTCCGACTGAAATATGAATATACATGTATTTCTTTATTCTTCGTCCTGCATTCAGAGAATTTTATTATTTTAGTTCCTTGTATTCAAGGGAAAGGTGTAACGCTAGTAAATCAAGCCGTTACCACAATGGAACAAAGGATGTTTTTGGAGCTGAAAGAACACTCTATAGCAGCACAGGTGAAATCAGAGCGTATGATTTAAGGCCCGCGTATAGGACTATTCACATTATTACATTGAACAATTAGAGGCTTTCAATATGATTCTGTCCTGGATAATAAACCTTTAATAGCCCTTAACATCAATATTATAATATAGACATCAGTAGCCTATTTGATGTTATAAACGTGAATGCCACTGTACAATAGGCTTCGATTTTTGTTCCCTTAAAAAAGTGTTTCCTTTCATCTTCTGTTAATACATATTAAATGCTATTAATAAAACTCCAGTAGTCATGCTTACAAAAGTCGTTTGGCTTTGAAACCAGTTCCACTGCATAGCATGAATATGCCACAGTTCTATTTTGTCGAGAGCTGTAGACAATGTTTTATTTTCCCGCCAAATTATGCAGGGCGCGTGGTGAAGAATAAAACGGTAGCAGACGATATCAGGTTGCTCGTAGTAATGGTATCTGCGCCGTTCTACACAACCGGTTCGCTAAAAGCAAGTGTGATTTCTCCAAACACATTTCAGTTCCAAGTGTAGAGCGCGATGATTCGGGACGCTTGTCGACATGCAGACTGCCTTTATTAGTTCTTATGAGTGAATGGGGTTGAAGCGTATGTCAGTTAGCCAGTTCTAAGGTTGATCTATTACAACAGTTTACAAAACAACAGTTTGGATAGTGTCTACAACGTCTTATATAGAACCTGTTTTGGATTACTGAAATTGTCAAAAAGTTTCGATATATTATATTTTTTTATTTTAAAAAAAGCTATCATTTTGGAGGATTACTTAAAATGGAATCGGCACCTTATGATAATGTGGAGTTTCCTGTACGAAAACCGGGAACAGGGACTTGGCCCGGTCCAGGACAACAGCAATCTCAAATCAAACTTATGTCTCAAACAAGCAAGGATAGGAGTACTGTTGGCGGTCCAAAGTTGGCTCCACTTTTGGAAACTATGGAAGTAGCAGAATCGGAAGACCAAAGGAATCAGTCCAAAAATGTCACGTCTACGTCACGAGTAAGCAGTTCTTCGGTGAGTTGTGTATATTATGAAACGTGATATTATTTAAGACTTGCATGCAATGATATATATATATAACTTAGGATGCCATGACAAGAAACGTTCTCCAAAATGGGACAAGGTTAGGCTATTTGGCATGCTCTGATAGGTGTATCAGAATTCGGGATACTTTATTTTCTAGTTTATACCATCAAATTTTCTCCCAAAAGATATCACGCAGCATGGCACAAGAACCATTCTTTAATGCAAGGCTTTACATAATCCAGAGAACTGTTTCACCCACACCCCTAATTTGAATTCCATTACAGTTACACATGCCTAGCAAAGGAAGTAGGTTTGTACACGATTCTTAAAACCATGTTAAAACATTTACGTGTCTGAATTTCACTGAATAGATGAATAATATGCTAATAGTTAGATATATATATCACACGTTATTGATTTTTGTGTTATATATTTCATAAAATATTTTACTTACTCACGGTATTTGTAAAATATAGATTTTGTAGTTTTGTTGAGATAGAAAACTCGGTGATCCAGGGCGTAAATTTATTAATGCTTGTAATTTTTATTTTATACATAATTATAGATTTTATTATGGATTTCAAAATATCTTCTGTTAATATTATTTGTTGAATAACTGGTAAATATGTTTTTGAGTGAGTATTTGCCATCGTTTGAAGAATTAAGTCAAGTTAAAATATTTTAAAATCATAAATGAAATTGTGTGAGGTTTTACGATAGACCCTACGTCAGCTCCCACTGGGTCACACTTAAAGAGACTTGTAAATAGAAATATAGGATAATATAGTTTACATCTGTAACTGGTTGTGTACAGTAAATGACGTGTTCTTTAACTTTTAAGTGCAAAATGTAAGTAGAATGTTCAGAATCCAAGAATAAAAGACTTCTTTAAAGTACTTTGATATCAAACAGGTTATTTACCAGTTGGGGTTTAAGATGTGGTTATCAGGTATTTCAAGTTGCACAACATAACTCCACTTTCAACATCTTGTCTATATTTATAAACACGTGTCAAGGACAAATTGCTGGTTAATGGAGGTTTACGTCACGTTACACCAAGCGTCAAATCTTTGATTATTTGTACTGTACATTCATGACCGGATAAGTAACAGATGCTTCAGAAGTTCCAAAAGGTAAATAGTGGCGCTGCCTTGGTTAATATTTTATGTCAAAATTTCATTTTCTAAATTTATAGTGGGGCCCACCGAACCCTTTCTACAGTCTCATAATGGACAGATGCTAATTGTATAGATCCTAATTTTTGGGAATATCTGTCCCGCCCTGGGAGAAGTCTCTCCGATCACTTACACAAAAAGGTAGATAAAAATAAATGTGGGTTATTATTGGTAAGATAACTTAAAAAGATTTATCGATCACTGTTGACCTAAACAGCAGTTGCAACAAAATTCAGTTGTTTTGATAAACAAATAGGTTCACTGAAGCTATAGATTTTCTGTTATATACACATAAAATTGTGCAGCGAATACCAACACAAAATAAAAACATGTTAAAATTGGACGTTTTAGGTCAATGAGAAGTGGTATCAGACATTCCAGAACACCCTGACAATTGATTGAAGGAAACATGAACACACACACACCGACACACGCGCACACTAGAATTTTTATAATTATTGATATTCACGTGTTAGTCATCTCCTCATTAAAGCACCTTTATTATTGGTTTACAACACATGTTAACTAGAGAACAATCAATGATAAATATTCTGACATTTTATTACTATGATAATGAATCATGGCCCTTTAAAAGGTCAAATCTTATTTATACGATCACTTAAAGGGGATAGGAACAATAATTAGAACACAAACTTCGATTTGACGTGAATCCATTATCAAGTAAAACTATTACCCATGAAATGGCAAACTGTGAAAATTTGAGCTCTTCAAATTACTTAGTGGTCGAGATAGCGCTGTATGAATAACAATAACAACTACTCACACTTATTTCATAACAAACCGATTAATTGTCAGTTATGTTTTGGAATATATACCCTACTGATTATTTTAACACATTGGTGAGGATATTATACCATTTCAGTTCACAATTGGGATACGATATTTTTTTCATGGTATATTTGTAGGTGGACCTTTAAAACCGACTGTATCTTACAAACTCATATTTGTATACTTGTTAATGTGTATCTGATTAAACTCCATTGATTAGTAATTTCTAATGTTGGATTTTCAGATCATAACATTTATACTTAAAGGGCGAAGACATTGTTTATTTCCGTGTAATTTGGTTATAATCACTTTTTATTCAATTTTTGAACGGTTGAAAAAAATGCATATTTATTGTACCAAGGTTCCTACCATTATGCTACACCATTTAAAAGAATGACCATTCTGCTGATTCGCGTGTTTTAATTAGCGGGAAACTCATTATTCCAGATGTTTTCGTCAATGTCCCTTTAATGTTTGCACAATTCAGATTATCAAATATTTAATTTAGCTCTCTTGAGAGGCTAATAATACAAATTCCCACGAGTGAAGAAGTAAAACCACACCCCGATAGGATTTCTTTTGGTCAGATATCCGATTGTGTAAAGAATATGTTGACCTTTATGGAGTCAGATAGTAATCTTAAATAAGATGTCATAAATTGGAACGTATTTCCTTAAGTATATTACAAGTGAAGGGTGTCATACGAGGCAGTGTATGCTGACATTATGATATATTTATGCTTCCTACTCCACATATCTAGTTTGAGCGTCTAGTACGACGTACAGGGCAGGGTATGCTTACTCCATTTTAGAACACCCGATACTATGTAACAATTTGTACACGAGGTAGAGACAGGGTATGCTTAATCTTGATTCGAACACTAGTTACTATCACTGATACGTGAAGTGTGAATTTATGTTTGATGTAATTCCTTCATAATAGAAGAAAATATGCAATGAAATATGGATTTAACTTGTAGAGCAATTTGACTGTTGAATTTATGTTTAACTGTGTTTTCTACACAACAATTTAGACCCTCACGCAAAGAAATTAAGCAATTTAACGAGTGGAGCAATGTGGCTGTTGAAATTATTTTTTAACAATAATTTTTCTGTACAATAATTTAGTCCCTCACGCAAAGAAATTACGCAATATAATATTGATTTGACTTAGGGATCGATTTGTCTGTTGTCTTGTTACGACTGCTCTAACAACATACTAACCAATATATCATTCTAATGTTTATTACTTTTGTTTTATCTAGAACCATAACACAAATTATCTTATCTCATTTTGTCCAGTGAGTATATCATACTATAGAAATACTCCTTTACATAATAAATCAATACCAGAATGTATTTTATCTCATCCCAACAAAATTACTATACTTTCTGTCCAGCGCAGTCCCAAACCATTGTAGCCTTCTTTTATGTAACAGATCAATACAAGACTGTTTATTTCCAAACACAGATTACAAATTGCTTTAGACATTTCAAATAATATACTATTATTTGGGATAAACCAGTGGAAACTCTTTAACTGCTAAATCGAAAGTTTTGAGATCAGTTTCCTCTTATGATCGCAAATGAGCATAAGCGAATCTCGGGTTTCCTCCTTTTGTGGGCACCAGTAATCATTAGCGCAGGTAGGATTTCCCAAGGAGGGAAATCTGGGGTTGTTAGTCAAATATCCTAAAACTGCATTATTCGGCGTTTTTTTAGGCTTTGTTTGTGGCAGTTCAAAGTAGATAATAATAAGGGAATATATTGAAAATCTTAGTCAAATTACTTCACTCTGAGCCAAGTGATTGTCATTGCTACCGTTGTTACGATAATAAACAAAGTCTCATTTATCCAATTTTACAGTAAATCATCAACTGCAAAACGTATTTAAAACTACTTAATATCGGAGCCATCCCATATCATCGAGAGTTGGCTATATTCTTAGTAAGTTTATCAATGTCTAATTAACAAGTTATATAACATATAAGGTCTAAAGAAAGACCTGCGATGGGCAGAATTAGCTCTTGCATAATGCCTGTTTAGGAGACAGCTAATTACTAAACTAATGAACTAAAATCTGTTTTTAAGACAATTAAGATAGCACCTGTTATCCATACAGTGATGGTGCATTCCGAGAAAATTATTCAGAACATAGCACCATTACTACATTACTACTGTCATTTTAATTACCCTAAAATGTCTTGAAAGTACCATTAATATGAAAGAGAGGCGATATTCGTAATGGCTTGCATTAAAAATTTCCCAGGTTTCACCAACAGCATAATTTTCTGCCAGAAAACAGACAACTGTTATCCAGGAATGTAGTTGTAATGTTCCTTTTGGCAGGAATTGTATTTACCGTAGACCGTGTTGAATTTATCGAGTTTTGTGAAGTGAGATTACTGGTGGGTATTGGCCTAGGTTTTATGGCATATTGTTATAATCAACGATTCCCTGATGAATAAAGCTGATCAGACCATTGTCTGATTGGTAGTGTCTGTCCTCATCAGGTCATTCAATGTTCCAGTTTTTTGTTAGTTAATGAGAGATTCTACATTAACGACATGCTGTAATTTAAATTAGAAATTCTCTTTTAGATATCGGCATCACTCAATGTTTCAGATTTTGCTATAGTCAAGGAGAGATTCTACCTTAAAGACATATTGTATTTAAATTGGAATTCTCTTTAATATCGGTACCATTAGTTTATTAAAACAACTAAGGGGTGTGGCATATATTTGGAACATAAGGAATAAAACATTGGTAATGTAAGATAGTCGCTTCTGACACTGATACACGCTGGTATACTCGAATAGGTCATAGTGTTGGAACCAGAAAGATATGGAATTGGATTAAATGTCCTAACGTTTTAACTTTCTGCATATATAATGTACAAGGGATCACATGTTCCTGAAACAACGACTGCGAGTTTTACAATATTGATAAGATGTAAAGCCAGATCAAGCCTTCTATTGAAGATGAAGATCTCGGCTTTCAGTTTTCCTCCGAACTGCTGGACGCTTTTCCGTGTCAGTCCCCCGGTCTGCACCACTGATATGGCCGAAACAAGCTGGAATTCCGGGATCAAAGCCGGGACCTGCTGGTTATTGAACAAGCACCATACTCACAAAGCTACCATGGCTCCCCACCATCCATAAAAGAAAAAAAATTGATTCAGATAATATCTTTCGACAAAGGTGGAAAAACAATTAATGGTCCCTTGCGATTTTCATCTACAAAGCTTATCATGGCTCTTAAACCTAATCTGAAGTAGATATGATTACGAGACTGCTTAATACTTGACCAGGAAAGGCTTAAGAATGTTCAAAGAGACATTGAAATAGACCTAAAGGGGTGTGTATATTGTGGATCCACTGAGATTTGTGTGGTTATTGATATAGTTTCTAAATGTAAATAAATGACCTAGATCTGAAATATTAATAGATTTGCAATCTGAGATATATATTAATAGTAGAAATATATGTTATATAGTTTATTTGATTAGTAGATTGAATTTGCACCTGTTAGGATTTTTTTTTATCTGAATTGATAATTTCAGTAACGACCAATATGTCTGAATATGAAGTTCTCGTAGTTATCAATCAGTCGGTTTCGCCATCAACACATACTTAGATCATCTGACTTGGCAGATACACACAAATAACATATACACATACAAATAACATATATATGTTAGATATGAATGTCCAGGAACTCAATATAAGAACATGAAGTTGGCATTAGTGTATCGGTTATATATTATTTTTAGATGCATGGAGAACCGAATGGCTTGGCACAGAATCCACTGTGTTGTAGAATGTTGTTCAACAGTTTGGTCAAATATATAAATAGCACCGTAAAACTGCCCAGCAAAACAAAACACACGTCATAGACAATTCAATAAATCACTGTGAATGGCATACCATTGTAAATGCCCACGTTATCACTTTCCAACTTTTCGGAAGACGCGATATTATGTTTGCGAACCGATTCCGTGTGCTCCAGCCAGCGAAACCGCTGATGTCTAGTATAGTAGCCATAAACATTAGTAGTTTTTTTAAGCAAATCTCTTTACAACGGCACAGAAAGTTATAAATGAAAATAACTGTTAACATAGTATAAGGACGGAGCTAGGTAACTAAAACGTCACTCTAAAGGCTAAACAAGAGTGTGTCAACTTTTCAAAACATCGAATTCAGGGAATGAGTATTATATTTTTGTACCGATGCTGAGTCTCCATTGATACCTACGTAGTAATCATAAACTTTTGCAGCTTTAAGAAGCGGCAGTTGCTGGTAGGCTAACCCGAGAACTTGTTCTTAAGTGGTTGAATTGTATTTCAAATTTAATAATTTCCCACTGTGTTATAATTTGACTACTGTTGATCCTTATTTGATCTTCGTCTTGCATATGGTCAGATGATCCGCTTATGAAAACAATATCTCGACCATTGGACCAACTGGTCCCTGAACCAATAAATAACATATTTGCTGTTAATAAAACTATGGCGTTTATCAAAGAAGTTTGCTCGGGGCTACGTATTAATATCACTAGTTTTGTTATCTGACATTTAGTAAATTTAGGATGAAGTACAATGCCAAACCAGCATCAAAGAACAACAAACTGTATCATATCGGATATCACAAGCCAACATGTTGACCAATTATTTCAAATCTAGCGTTTTATTCCATCTTAGGGAGTGTATTCAAACTGCATAACATAACAAAGAACTACGGTGTATATAATACATACATTATGCAAGAGCTAAATCTGTCTATTGCAGGTCTTTCTTTGGGCCTAAAATGTTATATAAACTATTAATTAGACATTTATTAACATGATAAGACCTAAACCAACTTCAGATGCCATCATTGATGATTTAATCCAAAAATGGATAATCGAGACTATGTTTTTTATCGTACCGACTTTAGTAATGATGATCGAGGCTAGGCCTAAAATTCAAACGCTAATATATCGATTCAATTTGACTGAAATTTTCAGCAAATGCCCTTTACATTATCTAGTTTTTAACTATTATATCGAGAACTGTCAGCTCTTTATCTAATCTTCCATAATGTATCTTTAAAGAATAACAGAAAAATCAAAATATGTATCACTTTGTACCCAGAAAGACAACAACCCACCAATTATTCATGCAAGTGGGGATTTTTTTGTCTGAGACCGCTGATCATCATTTGATGGATTTTAAATCCCCTACAAATTACACTATTGTGAAAGCTGAAGGAAGATCAGCCCAAAAATGATTTCGTTCCGCTCAATATTTACAAAGATACGATGATTTGAAAATGTTCCAACAATCGGTATATAAAAAAACGGTGCCACTTGTAAGTCTTCGGTAAAATGTTAGATAATCAATTTGAGCATATTTTAATGTGGACCAATTAGATATTAATTGTCAACAAATACAAATGACAATTAGTGATTTTAAGTATATCTTTGAGACGTGTAAACTAGCATATCTATATTGTACTTAGTGACAATTGTGTAATCATAGACTATCTGTCTATCTCTGGGGTAGGTACATTCTCATTATTCATTAAATACATGAGAACCAGAGTATCTTATTTCATAGCACAACTTCAAGATTATACCATTTTGCATGGTGAAGTACAGGAATAGAAATAAAGTCAAAATATATGTTTAATTATATACTATTTATTTACTTGTAGTAATAGTAAATCAAGATTTACCAGTTATTACAAATTCCGTTGAAATTTTACACTTATAAATTTGTCTACTTATATTTGTAAATCTAGATCTGGTTCTTGTCTAAAACGTCTTCAAAAGAATCAATTAAGGTCAAGCTTGTAGTATATTTGTTGGTTTAAGCGTAAATAGAACCGGACGATCGGCTCAGTGTGAAAAGTAAAACATTCCACACAACTACAATCATATCGCAATCTGCACAGTAAAATATCAAGTGTGAAATATCCAGGACAGAGAATGATCGCGCTTTCGAAAACATCTGATACCCCAGCTCATTTCTTTGAAAAGCTGACAATTTCTCTTGGCGTTTATGTATTCAGAAAGTTTTTTTGTTTTGTTTTGTTTTGTTTTTGTTTTGTTTTTTGGGGGGGGGGGGGAGGGGTATTAAATGCTGACAATTTCTCTTGTGTTTATGTATTTTTTTTTTAAACTGTGGTATTTCCATTATAAAATAAACCCGATTATGTTCTTTGCAAATAACCCTTCGTTCGTTTTTAAAAACGGAAGAACTAGCCACCTGTCAATAACCCCTTTTATGTAAATTTTAGTAGTGTAAGATCTAATGTACATTGTCTTATAGGAGCTAAATCGCTATTCTTTCTCACCTAGAAATGGACACAAATGGGTAGCAACGCATATACATATAATAATGTAACATGAATGTATATAAACTGATTTACATTCAATCGTATCTGTTTTCTAATCAGTTATGTTCGACGAAATACGCGAAGAGTCCGAATTGAATGGCAGTCTTTGCCGTCTGGTTATTTCAGTCTACACCGGTAGTATTCTCCTACATGGGATATGTCATGGGATATGTTAGCCTCGTTCATCGAGTCGCTTCATACAAATGGAGCTAGAAAGCATTCTGACACACGATTTTGCCTTAGATATTGGATATCAGAAGTCAATCTTTTCAGGGTAAGATAACAAGATCAATGTTGATTTAAATTGAACAATGACTGTTTGCAATGTCGGCTCCTTTCAGTGTGAATGTTAGTACTGCAAGACTACACTGTCTTTAATCACATCTGAAGTTCAAGAAAAACATATAAATACGAAGCTAATTGTATTTGTTAATTATCATAGCAAGAAATTACTACCCGTGGTAGAATTGACTGCTGGAAGTTGGACCGATCCAGACGGTTTTAATTAAATCATCATGGTTGGTTTAATACACGGTCAATATTATCACGGTACCGTTACATTGGGTGGTTGATCTTTTGTGTAACCCCTGCTGCTTTATCTGTGTATATAACTTGCTTCTATTGGAAGAACACATTTGATATTAAAGGAGCTAAATCGCTAATATTTGGGACCTAAAACTTGACACAAATGGGTCGCAACGAATATAATAATGTAATATGAATATATAAACTAATTTACATTGAATCGTTTCCGTTTTTACTCTAATTTTCAATCAGTTATGTTCGGCGAAATACGCCAGAAGTCTCAATCGAATGGCAATCTCTACGTCTGGTTATTCCAGTCTACACCGATAGTATTTATTGCGCATGCTCTCCAGATAAGAATATGAGGTCACCGTTTGACATGACGTGGAATATGGCTAGCCTCGTTTTTTGAGTCCCTTGTTACAAATGACGCTGAAACGCATTATGGTACACGATTCGTGTACCAATGGTAAAATGTTTATTTTGTCTTAAATATTGGATATTAGAAGCCCATCTTTTCCCGGTAAGATTTCAATGTCGAAGACTTCGGATGATATTGAGTTGGGGTGGGGCGTTAGTTGAGAGGTAAGCGCGCTAGAATATCCTGAGTTCAAATCCGAATGTAGGCAAAGGAAGGGCATCGGGATTTTTCATGCTCGGTTATCAATTGTCTTTTGTATAGCCTGTTGGGCTGACAGGGAACGTGTTGCCCAGTCGTTCGGATGGGACGAAAACAGATCCACCCGTTTACACACTGAAGTAAACGAATAGCCTACTTAGCAGTTGCAATTCGGTGAAGAATACACACAATTCTACTCCTGACATTGCATACATGACTATAAAAAACCAGTCAAATGTGTATTTGTCTTAAAATAACGTGGAACTCTATTCTTAAGCATGCTGTAAGAAGACAAAATGTCTGGTTGGTGTCAGCTGGCTTCTACTAGTGGTCATTCGACCGGGACCACATTCTACCAAGTACTTTTAGCTTCTGAAATCCAAGTGTAAACTACCACGTTTCCGCTTACCCCTCCTCAATTTCCAACTGGCAAGGGTTCTTTTACGAACACCATTTATTTGGGAGTTCACATAACTGACAATTCAATTTCTGTTCCACCAGACAATACAGATTAAGTCTGGTGAACTTCTACCACCATGGAAGGTTTTTATTATATACCACGTTACTGGTGTTGTAGTGGTTTGTTTTCTGTTCCCTTTGGCATATTTCTGTCTGGTTTACATTAAGTCTATAGTCTCTCGTTATAACGTTCCTTTACAAATATACTCTATGTTCTATATTGGTAAAACACGTAGTAAAAACTACTCACAACTTCTTCTAACGACGTACTTAAACCTTGTTGAATATTTGATACTTCCAGAATAAACTAATGCCGGTATGTACAGGAAGTTCATACCAAGTGCAACGCCATCAATATCTTATTCTGACATGTTTCGTGGTCTGATACCTTATCAATATTTCCATTAGATCCGTAAAACATGTATCATCCTTCTGTTAATTGTGAATTCCATGCCTTATCTTCTTAAAATTACAAGTACGATTTCATGGCGTTCTTAAAGGTTGATGATAAAATATTCATATAAAGTGTTGAAAACATTTCATTTGATCGCGAGGATTAGCACATGTCGATTAAGAACGATTCTGCCAGACTTTGATCTTTGATTGTTCAAAAAATAAAACTAAACAGTTGATTGTAAAGAACAAAATGACAAAATATGATTGGGAACCACACGTTGGGACCCGGATTTGTGAAATAGATCTCTTCTTGAGAAACATGGAAAGGTGGTAATGCCGATGCAACGAGATTATGATTTTATTTTTGTGTGATTTTAAGATATTTCGTTTACATCGAGCTTTTTTAATCACATGTTTTTTAATGTTTCACTCAGATTCCAATTATGCCTTAGTGATAGTTTCTAGCCTGTAACCCTTAAAACAGTAAACACAAATTCCAGAGTTAAGTAGAAACCGGGTTTTCTTTATTAATTTTCTGTGTTTTTTCATTATTCTCCAATTAATAAAGCAGTATAACGATGCTGAAACTCGTTATGTAGTAGGTTCTGTTAATTGGATGAATACCATGCAGCATCACCTATTTCACTGGTTCTATCATGTTACACTTCACTTTAATTTACATGTTTGCTTCACTTCAAATAAATCCAAGCTGTATGTTTTTCACTGCAATTAGGGAGCCACGGTGGCTAAGTGAGTAAGACGCTAGCTTGCTCGCCGGGAGGTCGCGTGTTCGATCCCTGCATTGGCCGAGAAAGTTCATCGGGATTTTCCGACGTGGGTCAATGGTGAAGGACGGAGGGCCTGCCAAAAACCGAAGTCCCGTGTACACATTAGGGGCACGTAAAAGATCCCCTGACAGTTGGAATTCGATATAAGAGTAGGCCATAGTGCCACTGTCCGGGCAAAAATTCCCTCATAGCACACTGCATGGCATATGCCAGTTTTCAATAGCCTAGTCGGAGCAGAACAGTAGGACATTAAACCCCCATTTCATTTCACTGAATCAAATTATACTTTGCATGAAAATGTATTGGCTGCCTAGTACCCCAAATATCACCGGTCGTTCTGGTGGTACGGGACGAAAAATCGCTATCTCGAGTGTGTTTTGGCAGTGTCTGTAGTTGGAAGTAAAATATTGGAGAAAAGTATCATCTCTGTATTGCGCGCCTATAACCAGAGAACGGTCGTTAATATTACATTCCCCTGTATTTTGGTTTACGCTAATGTGTTTGATGAGTCTGAATAAATGTGGAATTATTCAAAATGAATTACATTTTTTTTCATAAACTCTCTCTAAACCCATTTAATTTTTCTATTTTAGAATCTTTTGATTCGTGAACATGTCGGAACCGCTGCATGTATTTTGGTTTACGCTAATTTGTTTGATGAGTCTGAATAAATGTGGAATTATTCAAATTGAATTACATTTATTTTCATAAACTCTCTCTAAACCCATTTAATTTTTCTGTATTTTAGAATCTTTTGATTCGTGAACATGTCGGAACCGCTGCATGTATTGAAGACTTGTTTAAATAAACAGACATGTATCTACATGAAAAATAATCCCGTTTGCATGCACTATTTTTGGCCCAACTGGGTGTGTCTTAGAGGAGTAAATAAAAGTGCATTATAACTATTAACTGTGAATATATGGGAAATTTTAATTTCAAAGAGCTAATAATTAAAAGGAAAAAGCGTGTGTGCAACAAAAATTATCTTTGGTTTTGGTGGGCGATGTCACGGCATCAAAGAATGTTCTGAACACTTTCCAGCCTTTGCTAAACTTGTACAGGGTAACAGAAAATTGATATTGACTTCGATGTTTTCATCAAGAATGATGAATCCAGATGCATATTAGTTGTTTTTCATTCCAATTCTAGGTGTGTCTTGAATATGAATGAATAGAAAATGGGTGTCATTATTACGATGTAAACACATATATCATGAATGAAAACAATACGAACACTATACTCTTGTAATACAAAATATGCAAACATAAACGAAAGGTTTTTGCCTTCTCTTATGTCTTGGAATTCTTTAGATATTCGCCTTGCCTTTGGGGTTATGGTCTTTTTAGAGGTCTTATCAAAATGGATATTGTGTCGTCAATAATTCTGGACCTCTTCATTGCTGGTAGAGATTATGTAATATGTGTTACAGTCATCAAGTAGTGTTGTTACAAAACATCTAAAACCAAATTATTTTGAAATTATCAAGTCTTCTTGGTATGTTTAAAACCCAATAATAATCAACATCTGTATTAACAGAAAAAGCATATGCTCTAGAATGTCGGTAATTTATCAAGTATGGCATCTGTACATTAAGACTGGTAATAGTAATACTAGTACCAACATTATAATCCATTAAACTAGAAACACAGATGAGATAATAAATAATGACTGCCTGGCAAGACAATTAACAAAAATATAAATTGCCTTCTGCCAAAGACAACCGAATGTCTTAACTCCCCCGTGTGGTAATAGGCGAAACACTGCTGAAAAGGATACCGAATATTCGCTCATTAAATGCTTTTAAGCAAAATTCTTACTAACGTTAAGATTTCCAAACTAAATGATAAATGAAACTAGGTGCTTTAAGTTGCAAATTTTTTTTAAATGTCTCACTTTTAGTTTTTATATAGCTCTCCTAACAAATCAAGCAACTGAAGATAAATTCTCTAGTAATCAGTTTAAGGAATCTATATCACAGTGCTATCATATTCACAAATGCTGATAATAAAAGGCGTATTTTTAATTTAATGCATTTAAAAGGGAATAAAAGACGGTCATATGAAGTCCAATTTGGTTCACATTTTGGGTCGAGTACAAGATCGAATGATCCATTGGATGACCGAGAGATTCTAATTTAGATTTGAAAATGTATTTCTTATTTACCTTGTGTTACTCGTCCAGAATATGTTTCAGACCCACCCCCACCCCTTTCCTCCCCACAGGGTTAATCCATCCCTTTTTGGAATGCATTTTATTAGTACCCAACAACACTGAGTTTATGAAATTAACCTACATTTCTTTTTCTTTATATCCTCTAATTACTATTTAAAAACTCTCTTTAGCCATTATCTATCGACAATTTAAATAATGAAACGTGTTATCGACTTCCTGTCATACCGGATCTAATGCTCGGTTCCCATTATCACGATTCGTGCTACGACTGAAATCGTGGTTTTAATTGTGGAGTAATCATGGTGATTCTTTCAGGTCTTACCATATATTGAGGTCAGTCGTAGCAATCGTGTTGATCGTATCGAAACGTATCCGAACGTATCTGCACCTACCAATACGGACAATCCCAACGGAACGGACCGCAAAACAGAGGGAACCTATCATTACCATCAACACGATTGCTACGACGTACCTCATTATATGATAAGACCTGATAGGATCACGACGATTCCTCCGCAATTAAAACCACGATTTCAATCGCAGATCGAAACGTGATATTGGGAATCTAACATAAGCATTCTTACAAGTCTTGTCAGATTGATAGTAGAACAGTGCAGTTATTACAGTAATGTGTAGATGAATGTGTGGGTTTGAATACTGAGAGTTAAAAATGTATTGTCATCACACATAAAGGATCCGTAAACCCGAATAAATAGATTTATCTGTTCCCAATTAACATTGTATGGTGCCATAAATTCCATATATTCCATATTGGAAGTATTAAGCAATGACATAAACCAATAAATCTCTCATCATCTGACATATACACAGTTTCAATAGTCAGGTGACGACAAGTTCAATCTCATTTCTATCATCGTCAACCAACTATTATCATAAAATGGCTACACACCATCGACTAACCAGGACAGTTTACTAACATTAATGAAGTGTACCATGACAATTAACAAGGTTAAATATAGTGTGCTTAACTAAGGTAGTTCAAGTGGAACCTCTCGGAAGGTATAACCTCTCAGAATGATTTATGAGCCATGGAAATTCGAGTCAGTAACAGACGTCTTCATATCGCCATGTCGTATCGCCATGCGGTTCTCAGTTAATGTGAACTCGAACCACGATGGAAATTTTATCAATCACATATTCAGAACCATATGATTTTTTTTAAAAATTTTGTTTATATTTCGTATTTTATATTTTATGTAGTATAAAAAAATCAGCACCATAAAAACGAAACAAAATAAAGTTATAATTTTAACTGAGATATGTTTTCCCCAATGAACTTCTCTGATTCCTTTCAGAACAGCTTTAGATTTGTATATAATAATAAAGATGAGGCCCCAGTGATCAATTATCCACAATTTACATTTATCACGAATAATTTGAATTGTAACAGAAATGGATACTGTAGGTTATAAATAGAAATAGATATTAAGCAAACACCTTGCTTAATTTTATTCTGGAATGCCAGTGGAAACAAATTTTCGTAGCATATTAAAACTGACCTACTAAAATGGGAGTGTCATTAGTGGTCAAGCTAAACCTTTCAATCTGACCTGCTATATCAGATAATGTTTCCATCAATTAGTTTACAGTAATTGGTCAATTAGCTTTAATTAGAATCCGACATTATCGTGTTTCTATATGTCACTAGAAACAGCTAACTGTGGGGAGATATAGAAATGATTAGACAATTTCGACACAACAGTCGCTAATGGAATTCCACCTTTTTTACATAATAGTTCTATCAAAATAATCATACAGCAATTATTGTTATACTTGTGCCGTAGAGCTGTTTTCTGGGATTGAAAATTAACTCAAACAGTTAAAAGAATTGAAAGATTAGTGAGATATAAATTCGGACATTGGTCTATTGAAAGATTAGTGAGATATTAATTTGGACATTGGTCAATTGCTACTTTAACTAAAAACCACAAAGAAGCACTATAACACTGGTAAAATTCTAACAAGAACATAAACATTACAGACTTCCAGATGCCATTGCGTGATATCAAACTTATAACATAACCGTTGCACGAAATTCCGCCTTATGTACATAACAAAAAAAAAAAGAAAAAAACAGAAAGATTCCAGACTGGCATTTTGATATCGAAAGTTTACAATAAAATTCACATAACTTCTCTAGTGTTATGTTTCGCAACAGAAGCTCAATTTGTCGTTAAAATAGAAATTCGCCAAGTTTAATCTTAATGTTAATATACAGATGACAGACGGTAAACATGTGTCCAGTGGTGTTAAGTATTTAATCATCACAGTTTATAACCTGCTCAACATTTCTAATGTCAGGGGTCATCTTGGGTCAGATCCAAGATGAGGTGTCAGATATATAGGAATCTCAATATTCAAAATTCTCTTTCGAATAAAAGGTCAACGACTGAGATCTTATAGATCAATCCGTTTCATATAGGTAATGCGAAAGCCACCCTTTAAGCGGTCCAGCAAATATCCACTGCTAATCAGTTTGAGATCCTTTCCCAAGTACCTTCTAGTCTGATGTTAAATTTAAGGGTTATAGATCACATTATTTTATTTATCACATCGTGAATTGAGTAAGATGGCTGGTAACGCGCATACGTCTCGTTAGTGGTATGTGTCTTCTTTGGGAGAGGCGAGGGGTGCCGTGCAGACTTTAACTCCACCTTTGATCGAACAGCATCAGAATTTAACACATTATTTAATGTGCATCTTTCAAATATCATATCGATATAATCTGCTGTATTGACTGGCATTGTGAAATGGAGAGAATGTTGAAATTAATATGATCAGACACCATCTTTGTTCTGAACATTTAGTCACTTTATCAGATCATATCGAGATCAGAAATGGAAGGAATGGAGTTTTCTGCCCCAACCGGACTGATCAGATCCAGAAATAGTGTTGATATTTAAGTAAGAGTCAGTGTAAGTTCAACAGATCTGATATATAACATATGTTGTATTGTCTGGTCAATCATTGTTTTATGGTTATACTTACCACTGTGTATACCGTAACATGTGGAGACCCATTTCTAAATGTCTCCTGAAGGTTATAGGTTAGATGGCGTTCGTCTAATTTATACCGAATTGAGAGCGATAGGATAGCATTTTAAACATGCATTATGCAAGAGCAAAATCTGCTTATTACAAGTCTTTCTTTAGGCCTGAAATGTTATCTAAATTATCAATTAGACATTAATTAACTTATCCAGATCTACTCTCGATGTCAAGGCTAGCCTTCGATGTTGGCTGGATTAGATTCCTACATGCCGCTAACGGTCATTGCTAATTAAATCAAAAAAGTGGATAATCGAGACTATGCTGTTTATATTAATGATTTTAGTAATGATGACCGAGACTATGCAAAAATTTCACCCGCTTCTTTCTCGGCTCATAGTGGATCAATTTGACTGAAATTTTCAGCAAATTACCTTTACACTATCTAGTTTTTAACTATTATAGCGAGAACTGCCATCTCTTTATCTTATCTCCCATAATGTATCTTTAAGTAAGGTTTTAGATTTTAATTTTCATTCGCTTTGCTGGGGTTTAGATGGTGATCTATGGTTACATAGGAAATGTTGGCCAATTTTGCAATGGTCCTTTGAGTTCAAGAGCTTTCTGGATTTCAAATATTTCGCCTACATTTACGTGACGTTTAGCGATTGGTGAATTTTAAACTGTTCCATCTAAATGACATGGCTACGACGGTGAATTTTGAAATGGTATTTTTCTATTGGATACGAAATAGCATCATATGTGGGTCAGGTTTGAAATCTTTCTAAGGCTATAATCTTTTAACTCAAAGCTCCATTTGAGTTGACCAATATAACAGAGTATAATAATACTGATAACTGATTTGGTCGTATTAACGTGGTCGAAAAGGGGACTGCAGCTCACCCCACTCTCTGTGTTTTGGAAGGTATGTTGTTGATTTAATTCAGGAAATACTAAAATATTTATAGTATAAATAGTCAGTACAAATTTCGGGGAAAATAATGTTAATCCAGCAACTGGAACGCAGAAGCAACGGACAGGTTTGAATTAAATTAAATTTATGTGACCGAATTTCTCAAATCTGAGTCATGCTATAATCTGTGTAAGGAATTCCTGTAAGTTGAGATGATATTAAAGACATGTGATAAGAAAGTGTAAACAGTTAAATATTCCATATCTCTCTCTAATATAACATGTAGGTGTTTTATCAATACATCATACATCATCAGTACACTCTAAATACACAAACTCAAATACACTCAAAAACACAATATGTACAACATCGTTACACCCTAAAAAAAAGAACTTAATGTATAATATCGTTACAGACTAAAACACAATATGTGCAATATTGTTACGTTACAGACTAAAACACAACATGTGCAACTTTGTTACGCTACAGACTAAAACACAACATGTACCACATCGTTACACTCTAAAAGAAGAACATGATGTACCACATCGTTTCACACAAAAACTCAACATATGCAACGTCGTTACACTCTAAAAGAAGAACATGATTTACAACATCGTTACAGACTAAAACTCAACATATGTAACGTCGTTACACTCTAAAAAAAAGAACATAATGTACAACATCGTTACAGACTAAAACACAACATGTACAACATCGTTACAGACTAAAACACAACATATACATCATCGTTAAGGTATTTCTAAAACACGACATAACATTTTAATATTTTTTCTCAAACTCCTTTGGTATTTTAACAGCAGGTTTTTTCAGGGTAATATTATATATATGTCAGTAGGTAATATACATACCTGTGAGCAAAAGAAGATATTTATATATATATTAAGATATATGATATAGGTATAGCTACAGAACGGTAAAACATCATCCTAAATCCCCAGCCATGTATGTATTTGAAACCAGAAACATATATTCGATGATAATATCTCAACACTGATTTTATCTACTGAGCTATATTTTTACACAGAGACATATTGCCACCCCACTAAATAAACTAACAATATTAAGGTAAAATTGTCGATTTCACTTAATTATAATATTACACTTTCTAAAAGCCAAAAGTTAAATTCGATTTATAAGCAAAAAAGTCCACAACAACTTAAAGGATTAGCGTTAGGTAGGAAGGAATGGGATAATGGTCTGGGAAACAGGGCCCTGTTTCTCGAAATCTTAACTAAAGATAAAATCTAAATTTTAGCAGATACGTCAGTTTTGATTGGCTAAGAACTAAAATCAGTCTAATATTATCCAATCAAATTACTAAAATTTGGATTTTATCGGAGTTAAAATTTTGTGAAACAGGCCCCAGAACGACAGGACAAAGTGTATTTTATACCAATCTATTATTTGTCTTATTAACCATGATTAAGCCATGTGTTATATGTTCAGTGTATTGAGGATGTTTTGCTTGTATATATATTTGTAGTTAACACACGTGGGCAACATACAGTATGTTTCATATCTTGATTGGCCATGGAGGATATAGGGTGGTCTTCTCAAAATAGTTGTGCTGTGGTAAACACGATCTTTAAATTCTTTAACATATCCTGTTGATCACTTTCTGGTATTTTAAGATCACCCAGTTCTTAATGTCCCCCTACTGTATTGTCCTACTTTACTTGACTGTACCAGCGATTGACTATTTCTGGATTGTTCTTTCCTTTGATTGCTCGATTCCTGATTTAGTGCTGTTAATGACGCCGCTCGGAATTCTGTTTATCACTGTCGATTGCAAGTTACATGAACATGATTCTATTATACATTTATTAGCCTCCTGTTGTCATTATCATGAAATGCTTTTTACGTGCCTTTGAAACGGAACTGATAGATTTGCTGTGTGTCACTCTGACTGCTATATGCCACGTTGTTGATAACTTCTTTGAAAGGTTTATCCTATTAAATCCATCGATTTTAACAGCAAACGGCGTTTCTTGATGTTTCACATTTCATTTATTATTAGATTGATATCTTGTTTTTAAAAGTTTAATTAAAAGATGACATGCCCGAATAAAAGTCAGATAGATTAACAAAAGAATAAATCTGTCTAAATATTATTCAAATCGATCGTTTTAAGATATGATAACCTGTAGTATTTGTTGATCTCCAGCTAAATTTGTTAAAATTCCCAATCTGTTCTATTAAAGCCATCAATCACACATACTTCTTTTTTTTTAAAAAAATAAAAAATAATGCTTGGGATTTCCGTTTTTGTAGTGTACTGTATGCAGCTCTTATATATTTATTACTGATGATTTGTTTTATTTTCGTTCCGTTTATAAATTAAGTTCTCGCTATATATCACACCATGGTCAGGACTGTTCCTTTTGCGTAGCGGTGGGTTCTACCGGCGGATCTGGTCAAATTTATTCAGATGGTTGATTTTGAGTGACAGTAAGCCACCGTTGATATTGATGGGCTTGAACCGACAGATAACGTCACGAAGTAAATTGTTTAAGATGTATACATCGAAGCAGAAGAAATGTAAAAGTTAAATTTATATTTGTAAATCTGGTACATGCAAGAACATGCCTTTTATTCCACAATTCCGCTAAAGCAATGATTAAACAAGTCGAATACCCTTGAAATTGGTAAATAAAATACAGAGAGCAGCATTCTTTTCGTAAATAACGTAAATTCCTTTTATAACATATGTGTTTTTGTTCTATAGAATGTATATGAACGTGGAACCACTGCAGAAACAGTGCCTTTAACAGCAGGGCATTCTAACCTGCATAGTTCCATTTCTCTCTAACATTTGATGTTTGGTGTTGGCACCGTGCCATTAATACATCTATCAGATAAACGAAACAAGTCTATCCATCATATAGTTTTAATCTACCGCTGTTTTCGGTGAAAATTAAAAGTTAATTCAAGGTCGAACAATTTGTAAATTAGATAATTTATTTTTCTTTCACAAACAGTGCAATGGCACTGATGTCACGGATGTCACTGCAAAGAAGAAGTTATTAAATAAAAGATAATAGTAATTATCGGAAATGGAGATATATGCATTTATGTTAATTTGATTTTTGATTAGGTTAATCAAAGATTTTATCGTTGTTATAAACCCCTAAACCCTTTTGGTAGAACATCTTTACGATTCCTGGGTTTCGCACAACTCGAACGAACTGATATACACATAGTGATGTCATGGCGAAAATCGTCCTTTAACTGAAATGTGAGAACCACGCCTGTAAATACACGAAGACTAACCTCAGCTTATTGCGTCCCTGGATTCCAATCCATGACTCAAACCGAAAGACAGCCACTTCTTGACACCCAGCCCCTGGTTTATGTGAGTTCTGTGTTGGTTTAGCCTCTTCTATATAAGGATTATGGTCCGTATTCGATCTTGATATATATAACGAATTGTTAGATTGCGTCCGGGATATCTGTAGAGTCACCGCTACCATGGGAATACATCTGAACACAGAGATAGAATTATACTCTCACATGTAAACAATATCAACAGGTAATTTAGAGAACATTTTGTTTCCAGTCAGTGGGAAACCAAATTTGGTTTCTTGGTTATTTACTCCTAGGATTAAGATATCACTGTTGAATCACACAAAGGGAACCTTAGCCTGACCCTCAATCCCTAGTGTATTAATAACATCAATTGATCAGTCTTTCTTGGTCGGTTTTTGTATTTTTCTCTTAGTGTTATTAAGTTTTGTGTGACCTTAAAACGAAACAAAAATGAAACAAAACAAAGTATTGACGACCGAAGAGAACATTTATTAGACATTAATTTTGTGTGACCTTAAAACGAAACGAAAATGAAACAAAACAAAGTATTAATGACTGAAGAGAACTTTTGTTAGACATTAATTTAAGCTGGGCGTGTGACCGTTCGGACAACTAGATTGAAAGATTAAGTTGTTTTTGCATTTCATCAGTAGGAATGTTCGATGAGGTCACTGTTTGAAATGAAGACATCAAAAATATCCCATGTCATTCCTCTAGGGCAAAACAACTTAAGGACTGACCTACCATAAAATCTACATCTATTAGATTTCTTGTGATATGTGATAGGCTTCTAGGTGGAGCATCGTGGCAAAAGTCATGCATTCCCTGGACTTTACTCATTATTTCGTATCTAAAAGGCTTCCATTTTACTCAACATGTGACAAAATTGTGTTTCTTTTCATAATATTTCCCAGTTATATCAATAAAGTCTAGATACTTGTGTAAGTTGGTTGCCAAAACGTGATTTGTCTAAACAAGTAAGAACTCTAATGTTACAAAAGATTTGCCAGTTTTAGGCTAGATTTTCTCCGACAAATTAGCCTTTTGACTAGGAAAGATAATCAGATTGTGCTGCTAGCGAAAGAAATACAAGTAATTAATTATCGTAGCAGTCTGCACGTTCGTTACATGCACATGGCTATGACATATCACTTAATAAAAAAATCTTTATATATATGTATGTTGTTAGCTGTAAATACATTACTGACAGACAAATATCCACGTAAAGAAACCAGTCTGTCTAGTCGCTATGACGATTCTATGGGTGTAGTATTAAATAGAAAGAAATTTTATTATACACCAGATTCTTTATAGATAATAATAAAAAAACAGAATCTTTATAGATAATAATAATAAAAAAAACAGATTCCTTATAAATAACAATAAAACCGCCCTGCTTTCAATGCCGCTATTTGTTCATACTATACGAGGCTCTAGCCTGTTATTCTTCTATCTTTCCTCTATTTTTTTTGTGGAGCAGTTCCACAGAATAAACTTAATAGAACAGATAACTTATACATAACAATAAAACCGTCGTGCTTTAAAAACCACTCATTCTTCCTATTGTACGAGGTGCTAGAATGCTATTCTTGTACTGTTTCCTCTATGTTCTGTTGAGCTGTTTGACAGAATATGCTTATTAGGTATTGTTCTTGAGACCACCCTATGTTATCTCTTGATTTTGAGAAGTTCACATAGTTAAAAAAAATCTGTTGTACTTTGCATTTAGTATTATTCCTGTACAAGTATATGGTGATATTATGGCAAATACCATGTATTTGGGTCAATCAATATTTAGAACTATTTGCATGTATAAATAATCATAGTGACCTTTATCGTTGTTAGATTTTGACTGTACTACAAATCTGTTGGGGGTTGCGGTTGGGTTTGGTTTTTTTCTCGATCCCGGTGTCGGCTGGGATAGGTTTTTTTTAATTC
The DNA here is from genome assembly GCF_932274485.2 of Patella vulgata. Lineage (NCBI taxonomy): Eukaryota > Metazoa > Mollusca > Gastropoda > Patellidae > Patella > Patella vulgata. The sequence goes on from NC_065883.2 coordinate 14,422,152, forward strand.
CAACCTTCAGTGGCACACGGTGGGTGGCATGGTCAAGTAAAACGTCTAGTCCTTCGAATGGTAACAGAAATAACTATAGAGTTCATATCACTGTCAGCATTTTAAATCTCCTAACAGTTGGAAATAACTAAAGGTTCCACTGACAGCATGTTTAAGATCCTCTGACAATTGGAAATCGGAATAAGAGTAATTCGTGGAGCCGCTGCCAGGGCACAATTCCCCGCATAGCACAACGCGCTAGGAATGTTCGTCTTTATTATCCCGATTGGTTCAATTTTGTGTTCGTCTAGATTAAAAGTGCAATAAGGGGTAATGTTAATGGTGAACAGATTATGGAGTCTTTTGGTGCAGGTTTCATGACATTTTAAGAACTTTTCAGATAAAAAGGATTTTTAAAGAATCATTTGGAAATCGGAATAAGAGTAATTCGTGGAGCCGCTGCCAGGGCACAATTCCCCGCATAGCACAACGCGCTAGGAATGTTCGTCTTTATTATCCCGATTGGTTCAATTTTGTGTTCGTCTAGATTAAAAGTGCAATAAGGGGTAATGTTAATGGTGAACAGATTATGGAGTCTTTTGGTGCAGGTTTCATGACATTTTAAGAACTTTTCAGATAAAAAGGATTTTTGAAGAATCATTTCTTCCATATCTCGTACGTTAAAGCGATTATTCTGAATTCATTAACGAAAATAATATAAAATGTAAAAGTTATGTTTTATTTTTTTTTTTTTTTTTTTTTTTCAGGTAACGTCTTCCAACACATCACAATCACAGCAACCAACTACCCCTTTATTACTCAACGCTACATATACCGCCCAGAAATCACCTAATACACAACAACCAACTAAATATAAATCAGACTCTATGATTCGTCCCGTCATTGACGATCAGGAGGAGTTTTTTGATAGAAAAGATTTTAACGCTGGTTCTAGAGCAATGTTAGATAAAGCTTATAACCAACATAAGCATTTTTATAGACTTAATTCTAAAGTTGTTGATGAAGGTGCTCTATTAAAACAAGATGTTTTAGATGTTTATAAGAAACAAGGAGAAGTGTTTTCATATGAACAGTTATTACAAGGTTTGAATAATAATAACTTAAAATCCTTACAAAATGGCTGACAAGGGGATCTTGGCCCAAGGATCTATGAATGAATGAAATGAGGTTTAACAGAATCCATGCATAACGTTGGATGTGCATTTTTAAGATCCTGTAAGATAAATCCTTCTTTAAGATTTAGATTTTATTTGGAATTTTGATATTTAGTGCAATTTCAGAGAGGTCGTACTAAAATAAATCCCCCATTTAAAATAGGAATTATTCCTAGTTGCGGGGCTTCTTGGGAAACTCAAGATCGTGCATATATCTCAATGTCTAAAATGGATCTTCTCTTACAACCACGTGAGTCATTCAGCGATCTTTCTTTCACTTTCTGATGAATAACACTAGATGTCACAACTGGCCACAACCCACACCTTTCCTTAAAGCAGAATTTTAACATTTATATTAGAATTGGCCATTTTATCTCAGATGCGTTTGCTTAAAGACAATCCCAATTCTATATTGGGGCGTGGCGCTAAACACGAGGGATTAAATTGCCATATCTTTTCACGATTTACATCTAAATGACTTAAAATAGAAATGTCAAAATAACAGCATGTACTGTAGTCGGCATGAAGGCCGCGTGTTCCCTTGTTTTATATACACAGCTTATATTATATATATACAGATATCTTATCACCTTACATACTCTACATTATATCAATAAACACTGACCATCTTTACTGGACATAGGTCAGTTAATATAACACAGATCTCAACTATATTCCTTATTGTGAAGTTGGAATGAGGAAATGTCTGATACCGCCTAGAAATGATAACTTCCATCTTTGATCCTAGCCAAAATAAACACTGATCATCTTTGCTGGACATAGGTCAGTTTAAATAGCGAAGATCTCACCTATATTCCTTATTGTGGAGGTGGAATGGGGGAATGCTAATTGCAGAAATTGCACGATATCGCCTAGAAATGGTTCCACTTCCGTCTTTGACTAATGCCATGACACTGACCATCTTCGCTAGTTCGGTCCCGGTTTTGTCCGAGAAAGTTCCTGGGGAATTTTCAGCGGGGTTTCATATTGTCGGTGATGCAGGGCGGATAGTCTCGCAAGCAACTGCGCATAGTCGTTGGCGTGCATGTGAATGAACTATTGGCAGTTGAAATTCGACGAATAGTAGGCGGAAATATCCCTCATAGCACACTGCCTGGTGTATGGCCATCTTTACAACTCACTTTTGTGGGAGTAAAATGAGGAATGGTATTTACCGAAATTATCGATACCACCCAGTGGACAGCTATTATCAGACGGATAAATGTACGCAACTTTTACAGCTTGAAGTTGGCATGATATAATATGTATGAGACCAATAACAACAAATAACGCCCTCTGAATTCAACATTTGGTACGGGTCAATTACATTCTCGTACGCATCAATTACTAGAGCGGTGATGAATCTAACGATCGGTACTAGAAAGATTCATTTAATTTCAAGATCCACATTAATGTCAGTCACGGTACAATTTTAATAACAATGGGATTATGCTTATTAATTGACTTAATTACATCCCAAACAGAATGGAAAATTGGACAATGGGAATGTTTTCATTCTTATGTTCCATAAAATTAATATGGCGAATGTTATCATGACGGCACGTATTTTGCACACGAGGAAACCAACCCCATAAATTAAACATTTTATAGAAGAAATAAAGGACAGGGCATGTTCACTTCACATCCCTATCTAAATAGTATAGTATGAAGGTGAACTTTTGAAATATTTCCAAAACATTCACGAAAAGTGCACGAACTTCCCGGAGTCTACTCCTCGATATCTCAGTTCCGGCACTCTGGTCATTTATCGATAAGTGTGTACGATCAGATTTGATAAGCTGTTATTGATTAAGGGTGTCAATCTATGCTCGACATCAGGATGTCTTAAGAGATTAATTTTATAAATTACTAGAATAGTACTTGAAGTAGCTAAATTCTAAAGTACGACTTTCAAAATGGCAATACGGGATAACAAAGGTGTATTGCACACCACATGGATGTATTGATTGCCACGTATAGGTGTATTGCTTGATCTAAAACTGATGCAGTTGAAAGAATTCCCGTGTGGGGATTGGTTGAGTGGGGTGCTTGGGGACAGGGACGGAGGCGGGGTGTGTGTTAATATCATGCCACTGTCCTTAAATTCGTCCTTCAAAATAGCAACACTGCATAAAGTACATGAGGGTATTGCATGCAGCAAAGGTGCATTGCAGGATCTAAAATTTCTGCAGTTGAAAGTATTCCCCTGTGGTGCGCGGAATGAATGTCATGCCACTATCCTTACAATCTTTACATTCCAAACTTGCAAATTGTCAGATGGTATAACAGTTGTTATTCTATATAAGTATAATACATTGTTTTATTTCTGTTATCAGGAATGTTGGTCGATGGGGAGAAGCTGTTATTAGGAGCCAGCTGGTTGTATGTGACGGGTGTGGAATTTCTTGATGCCGATGGAACGAATGTTGTAAAAGAACCGGTCGGTAAAGGAAGAATTTGTTTGACCAATCAACGAGTGTTGATATTATCAGCTGAAATATTCACAGGTGCTTGCCATATTTCAAAGAAATATAAATCTATAAATATCGATAATACTATCTTAGCCTAAGGTGTTGGTCAAATATTTATCATGTGCATTATACTCATTACTGAGGAAGATAAAACAATTTGATAGCGTTTCAGATATAACAGTATGGGCACGCTATGGAAAACCCAGCAGTCGTGTTACAATCTGAAAGGCGCTATGGAACATAATATTGGGCTACACATCTCCTCGAAACAGATAATGTGTCAAGTACAAATCATATGCAGATGTCATTTTTGTTTAAAAACTCGATCTTTGTCCAAAAAGTCGGATCGGGGAACATCCTTGGCGTAGTCGTATCTGTTTCCCAAAAATGTGTTTAATTTTTCGGGGAGGGGGTTAACTAAACTTCATAAGGTAAATATGAAACGGACGTAATCAATTGCTTGATTACATTCATAATATCAAATGTTCTATCTGATATATAAACTAAACATTTAAATTAAGACAGTGATTATTATTGTATTATCAGATGCTGCTCTGTCAGAGATAGGAGACAGTACTAAACCAACAGGTGGATATAAACTAGATGTAAGGAAGACCAACTCTATATATTATCAGAATATACCATTAACATGTTTTCATAGTGCTGATTTAAGTGTAGCTGTAGGTACATCAGCCAGCAGTAAAATTAGCATTAAACCACCGGCTTGTAAAGGTCTCTGTTCGTGCTTTGGTGTAAGTATATCACTTTAACTTCTTACAAGATCCTGTAGAATATCCCTGTTTCTTGGGTCAAGATGACCCTTCGGGGGTCGGGGTGAAGAATGGTCCTCCATATTAAATTATATCTGTGTACGCCCGAGGAAAAGTGTGCCCGGTGGTTGGGTGGAACGATAAACTGATATCCCGTGCACAAACTGGTAATGCAGAGTAGGTTGGAATGGAGACACCCCCGCACACACGTTACCAATTGAAACAAAAAATAATATCGCATGTTAGCCTCAAAAAGACTTAACATATAGTGACGATGAGGTCTCAAACACCATTTTATTCTCTTCAACTTTTCAATTCTTACAAGATCAAAATTGAGTTATGTCTGAAGTCGACAGCAGGCTTTTACGATTCCAAGAATATAACCACAAATATATTAATTTGTGCTAATTCAAAAAAAAAGAAAAAAACAAGAAAAAACACGTGTTATTGCTTAGTAAAGGTGACCTGGATCCTGGATGTGGTGGTAATCTACGGATTGCAATAAGAGAATGAAAGGTGTGCGTTTAATATTATTTAATAGTTCTTCAGTTTTACTATACTTTTGCTGCTTTTCAAGTGTGTCCTTAATTTAATTTCGTTACATTTTTCGGTTTTATTCCCTTTTCAGGTAGCACCGTGTATTACATCCTGGAAGTCTACGCCGCCAATGACGACTGTTTTCAACAAACGAATAATCAGAATTGGTGTGTCAATGCCACCCTGGGCAACTCGTATGATAGTACTGGTTCATCTAGATCCAGAGATGTCTTTGACAATAGCACGTGACTTTATTTCTCAGCTGCAATATCACGCGCCTTTGATGCACTGAATGCAGAACTGATACGTGTAAATTAAATAAGAAACGTTATGTATGCAAAATTCATTAAATATATAAACATATATTTCTATCTCAAATATATATTTCTATTGGTGTAATATAATTTATTTAAAATTATTGAAGTCGAGTGCGTTTCTCAAGGTATAACTAAAATGGCAACATACAGAACATTCGAGTTTGGTGTTTGCCTCCCACCCCATCCCAAACCTTTCCTGACATTAACCCATGGTCTTAATCTTCTATTGATTATTAAAATGTTTGTATAGATTTGCGATTTAAAGGACCAGGATAAATTAGGGCCGTAATTTTCCTATAGCGCTGTTAAATATTAAGAAAGAACAACGAAAGAGAAATAGAAATGAAAATGCGGTCAAATTTTAAGTAAACTGGATAATATAAATCAAATTCATATGGTTAACAAATTTATCAGATGTATATACATAATGCCATTTCAGTTTCTCCCTCCATAAACATCATAATTACGTTATGCTGTGTTCATCATTTATTGTATTTATAAGCGTATAATTAATCATTAATACACTCTACTATCTATCGGATTAAAATACAGATCTATATTTCGTTTCGTTTTTCTTATACTTTTGATGGCCTACACTACAAGAAGATCTGACCAGTTGTACTTGGGGGTCGCGTCTGGGGTCATATGAGCGGCTTTTGACATTGATTAATCAACCAGCGTTGACGTTCCTGGGGTTTACTCACAGTTCCGTGCAGAGCATGCCAAGAGCTTGCCGTGACAGACCGTTTCATTGGCTAAATCCCTACATCAACTAGAACGCCTGTTACATAACAACTCTTCCAGATCCTAGGGTTGTGAGGACAAGTAAAACGAAATTTTGAACTATAAAAAACGAAACGAAATAGGATCTGTGTTTTAATCTGATTAACTCTACTATTGGTGCTATTTCTACACATATTTATGTACTATATTCTACCGTGTTCACAAGTCTTTATAACTTGTTATCAACAGCACGTGTATTTATGGGGTTTATATAAATCACCATCTGTTTCCTTGTCAAAATGTATCGAACAGTGGTTTTGTTTTAAACCTAACTCTAGCAGGGGAGCCACGGTGACTCAGTGGTTGTGTCGCTGGCTATAGGAGATCCCTGTGGTGACCGAGAAAGTTCCTGCGGATTCCACTGGCAAGGAAAGTTTTCTTGTTGCGCGGGTGGAACGAACAACCGGGGTCCCACGTACACATTGGAGTATTGGAATTCGAGGACGCGCAGGCGGATACACTGCTACCCACACACATTAGAAAAAACGAGAGTTTAAACCCCGTTTCTATTCTAACCAGTTATAGTCGCTATTACATTTACAAGCAGTTATCTACTACTGAACTACCAGAGCCTCGTCTAAGGATTTGGTAGTGGGCGGCAATGTCGGGCGAAGCCTGACCCCCGAGCACCATAGATGCGAGAGGCGCGAACACCGCAGGTGTGATCCCGCGCGGTGGGTCTGGGGCCCTCCCCCAGAAAATTTTGAAAATTTACTCCCTTAGACTCGATTTCTGAGCACTTAAAAAATAGTTTCGGAGATTTGATACACTATTAGTTTGGGCATCTTGTTAAACCATGGATTGATTAATACCCTGTAAAATCGAGATCAAAACACTGCTGCGGCTGACCCATAAAACAATCAGAAAGACGATTTTGTAAACCTACGCACCATGATATAGTACGGTTTCAGGCCAGGGACATGACAGATTATCAGCCTCAGACATGCTTTGCACATGGGAAAAACCTTGTCAGCGATTTTCAAAACGTATGTATGTTGCCGCCCAGTCTTCAACTTTTGGGCTCAGTAAGCGGCAGTTTGGCCAGTGCGCGGCGGCGGCGCCTCCTCGTCACCATGTTAAACGAGGCTCTGTGAACTACTGTGGCCGAAATGTTGGTCCGTTGTCAACGTGTATAACAGGTCAAATTGATAAGATGGCGATATTCGAACCAACCTTTTTATGGAATATAATATTGTATAATTATCGAATCTATGGTGTATATAGGCTTGCTAATGAATATTAACAGTAAAACGTTTATTGATTTATGACATTATGTTTATATATTTATATTGTATATAGCACGAGTGACGTGGCTATTTCTTATATTATATCAAGTTTTTTTTATGATAAAATTGTACATAATTTATATATAAAGCTTTTGTATCAGATATGTTTGAGTTAAATCACTACACGGTGGACATATTATATACGAGTCATGGTGCTAAAGGAATGTGGGCTTGAAATGTTATGGGTCATTGGCTTGAAAAATAATTTATTGTATGTTTGTCTAATGACTCCCTCTTACCCGAAAAAAAGATCGGGCTGGGGAAAAATAGTATAATTAATAAGCCTTGAAATGCGAGAGACATTCAGCTTAACAACAAATAATGTATTGGATAAGTAAGTCTTGTATTTGAGATATGGTGGGACATTAAGCTTTTGCATGCTAAAATGTTGTAAATAGGGATATACTTAGCTTCAAGGATATGTGCGCATCATTGCCGATACTTAAAAAAATCCCTACTTATTGATATATAGTAAATTAACCATAATTTTATACAGTTTTGTATTCTCGAACAGAAAAACTAAACATTAAATAATTTGACCTTATTCTGTATTGCCTTGCCCAAAAATATTACAAATTTTGCTTAAAAGTCAAGCCTGTTATAACTGTATTAATTATGTTTATTTGATATTTTATCCAGATAAAGAATTTAGTAAAAACAAAACAAAACGTTGGTTATTATTATCTGGAGCCGCTCGGGTTAATCCCAAGAGCAGTGAAGCGCACACGGAAGGGTGGTATTTAATTGAAGGGAAATAACTCGATTAAACACTACAGGATGCAGGCCACCAAAAAGCTTTACTATTTGTAAATTTTGGTCTATTTGCCACCTCGAATTTTTCCCAGCACTTCCGCTGGGCTTATAGTATAGACCCCAAACGCAGCTGCTTTTAACAAAACTTCCGCTGGGCTTAATAGTATATACCCCAAATGTAGCTACATGTGACAGTGTTGACCATGGATATTTTGAGATGCACAACTTGGGAATAGTGTGCCAGTAAACAGGATACCAGGTAGTTATCTTAACCACGTAATTCAGTCAGCCTTCCGCCCCTAAATTATGAATATTCATCAAAAACGGATAGAAAAATGTCAAACCATTAAACAATGGGTGTAAATAATAATAGGCCTATAAATAATAGGAACTACATTTGCTGGGACCAAGATAAAGAGAAATTATTCTAAAATCAATATTTCACCACTTTTTAATGTAAATGTGGAGACTTCACAAGGAAAGTTAGGCAGACTGACGACAATATACTGTATCAATCCACATTAAACATGCATTATGCAAGAGCTAAATCTGCCTATTGCAGGTCTTTCTTTAGGCCTGAAATGTTTTCTAAAGTATTAATTAGACATTAATTGACTGATCCAGGCCTTAATCAACTCTCGATGGCATCAGATTTCTCCGATTTTAAATAGATTAGAATGGTTCAGCGATACTTTGATTTAATCAAATATGGAGGACCAAGACTTAGCTTTGATCAACCAGTACGGTAGTTGAAATTATTGCACACGTCTGTCAAACCTTCAAAGGCTAATATCTTTGCTTGCAATACAGTAATTTGAATGAAATTTTCAAATTATTCATTTAACATCATCTACTTTCGAATTATTATAGCAAGAATGGCTAGCTCTTTATCTAAATCTTACATAATGTATCTTTAAATGTGGAGGTGTCAAAAGACCAGCTTAATTTGCCAGCAATTTATTGCCAGAGTAACAACCATTGTACTTGACTCAATAACTACCACAAACTATAGAACATATACATTTATTAGTTTTATTCCATCACATTCTACATCTAGCATACCAAAGATATATCATTCACCTTTTCATTTAATATTGGAAGTAGTTTATTCAATGACCCACACTATATACAATTCTTAAAACAAAAACTAATATATTGTATACTTTTACAATTACATTCTTTAATATATATCAATCAATCAATCGTATAATCATCCTTCAAACAAAAATTTCTTCTAAACAAAACAGCTCTGTCCAAAACAAGATAAACACATTTTCGATTTTTATTATATAACCTTTCTAACATAGTGAAATGTTCTTTTCACATTTTCAATTTTTTTTAAACCTTTCTGACATAGCGAAATGTTCTTTTCACCTTTTTAATTTTTATTAAACCTTTCTGACATAGTGAAATGTTCTTTTCACCTTTTCAATTTTTAATAACTCTTTCTGACCTAGTGAAATGTTCTTCACTTGAAAAAGTATGAATGAAAGAACAGTTTCTTAATTAAAAAAGTTTTAGTCAGAATTCAGGTCTATATCAAGCAAAGGCTATCCCGTTCTGGGCATAACAATTCAAATGTAATTGAAACTACTTTCAATCTGTGATACACACCTTATGTCATCCTTCTATTTTCAACATTTTCCTTAAAATTCTGAAATGCATATACCTATACCTTAAATTTGCACCAATTTATGACTAATGCTATAACAGCTTATGAAATGATCATGTTTTAACAAAAATGACATGAACCAATCTCTTCTAGAACTTCATGAAGACATTCTTCAAATTTTAACACAAGAGATTTCATTATTAAAGAAATAAAGAATAAATTCTAGTGCATGTTCAAACTGAAAACAGAATTACATGTAATGCTTCAAGTTCATGCACATCTCTCACCTTCATCCTACATACAATTCATAAAATAATGAAATACAAATTTTATCATTAACAAAATAACAAAAATACCATAATAGATGTTTAAATGCTATATTGACTATAGATATAACCCCATTTTTGGATCATCATTCAATCTGAACTGATCTAGCACTCACTTTACACTCACTATTCAACATCCAAGTCATATATCACAGAATTGGAGAATTTAAAGGCACACTTTGTTCTGTGCTCATTAGTAGGTGCTCCCAAACCATTCTCCACATCGTCATCTGAGTCAGGTTGCGAATCGCCTCCTGCGACAATTCTAACGATAGAAGAATCTGTTTCGTCTGCCATTCTTTGAAGATCACCTGATTGAGAAATGCTGCCTGAGGCTACGGCTACCTTCTTCAAATCAGATCCTTTGTTCGCTTTGCTGATGGCCGGTTCTGTTTTACTGGTAGCTTCTGTAGTCTGTGTGCTGGAAGGTTCCATTGTTTGGTCGGTTTGGCTACCATGATCTACAGATATAGATTCTGTGTGGTTATCCATAGATTTGGACGGTGGTTTACTGTTGCCATTAGTAACGAGATCATTGGAATGAGTATTATCGTCATCCGTTGAAGATGTCGAAGCTATTTTATCACTTTTATTCATGCCCTGATTAGATTTTTTACCCTTCCCTTTCCCCTTGTTTCGCTTTTTCTTCCCACTAGTCCTAAAATCTAAGGGCTGCTGATTAGCTGCACCATTCGTTTTAACACCATCCCCATCTCCGTCGTCTGACCCTTGACGACAGTTGCATTTCTGTTGACTATCAGAATCCACAGTTGGGCTCTCAGAAAAACCTTTAGAGATGGCTTTAGCTAATTTATTAACCTCTTCAGTGACATCTTCTGTTTCCTCGTGGATTTTTTCAAAATCATCGCTGTTTGTGGTTGCAGTGTCTGATTGGCTATGACAATCTGACAAATCATCCCCACTGCTATACTCCGAACCTGTGCTGTTGTTTCTGTGTCGCTCCTTTCGTTGTTGTTTCAAGTTTTCCTTTCTTCTTGCCTTCTTACGTTTGTTGTGTAGCGTAGTTTTCACACTCTGAGGACATTTGTTACTGTGAAAGGAAGTGGAGTCCACGCGATTATTAAATGACACCGATTTGTGGAGTTTAGAATAATCCTCGTCAGAGCGTGGACTTTCGCTGGTTGGAGATAACCCGTAATCGTCGCTAGATTCAGAAATTGTTCGTTGTTTTAATATACTATGGAGTCTTGGAGGAGCAACTTTGTGAACGACTTCAATGTCGGCAGAGGAGGGAGTATCGTCATATTCTTCATCTTCTTCTTTTAACGACAATCTCTACAAAAACAGAAAATAATAAAAATCAAAATAAACTTAAAAAGACAAAAGTAAATGAAATGAAATGGGGTTTAACGTCCTACTCTGACTGGGATAATGAAGACACCATACAGTGTGCTATGAAAGTAATTTTGCTCGGACAGCTGCGCTACGGCTGACTCTCATATCGAATTGCAACTGCCAAGGTTTTTTTTACGTGTACGCCAATGTGCACACAGTACCTCATTTTTTGGTCCCATCCAAATGACTAGACAGATGAGCACAATAAATGTAATCATTATCAAAACGTAACTTAACAGTACAGAGACTGCAGTGTTGGACAGTTGCACATAATATTCAACTGTGATAACTTTGTATCCATGAGTGCTATTAAAGATAGTCAATCAGTCACTTAGTGAGTGCTATTATAGACAATGTGTTAATAATAAAGAATATTTAATTATCAAGTATTGGTTATTTTTAACAAAAAGGACATAAAAACAAATGATGTCTTTGGCAGTTGTCCCATCCGCAATTGTCTACCGGCAATTTCCTGCTCAACCATACATATACTCAACGAACAGTATGATTAAAGCTGATTAACTATGATAAATTATTCTGGATTGCTCAGATTTATTCGCACTCTAATAAACAGCAGTAATAATCTTAAAATGGCTAAAATCTTACGTTTAATTTTATGGTTAGCTTCTTTTCGTTCATCTCCGAGACCAAGACTTCGGTCTTAAAAGAATTGATTACTTCTTCACTGGCTTCTTGATCAAATCTATCTAATTCTGATTGTAGATTATTCTCAGTTAAAAATATCTTGTCCTGAAAATAGAATTGAAATAAATCTGATTGAAGGAAACACCATCAATGCTTTTAAAAAATGAAATCTGATGGACCGATTTGTTTATTTTGAGATTGGTGTCTTTTCTACAAACCAGTATAAATTTGATCAAAGTCTTGCTGGGAAACGAACGTTTGTTTGCTGGTATTGCTGTTTAATACTCATTCCTGGTTATTTTACATACAAATGTAGCTATAACTTTTATTATAGTATAACATTTAAAAGAGAGAGAGAGAGAGGAATGGGATTTAACGTCCACTTGACACAAACTAGGTCATTTCGGGACTAACATATGGTTTATTTTATTTCAATAATTCGCTTGCGCGTAGAGGTCTTTAGCAGTGGCAGGAAACTGGAGGACCCAGAGAAAACCCATGAGGTTGGACAGGTGACCCTACTCCTTGCCACGTACAACTGAGGAAAAATCGAAACCACGCCAGTTGACTCAATGACAGACTTTATGATACAGCGCGCGCGTGCTAACCATTCAGCCATCCAACCCCCCTATAACATTTAAAAACTAATACACAAAACACTATAAGGTTATTTATAATGTTTTTCATTTCTGTCTTAGTAGTCCCCAAAATGTCCCCTACATGTATTTTTACTGGCCCAAAAGTATAAAAATAGGCTTCTTTGTTTCACTAATGTTAACAACATATATATATTTCAAAAACATCAGATAATAAATGTAGTCTGTAGAGTATTCACAAGAAAATGTGGACGATGGACGAACAATAAACAGCAATATACATAGTAACATGTACGACCACATTTCCATGTGGGTGTATAAAAAGGTTGAAACCACAGCTTTTTAACACAGAATTATAAACCAAATCACAATCAAAGTGCTTGATAGCCTTGATCACACCAGTTTAAACAAAAGAAGCCTAATCATTGAAACATTATCTTATAGTGAAAATGGGTAAAACAATGTGCTTTGTATACATATGTATCTCTCATTATAGCAATACACCTACAGTAAGCTACACAGGCTTAAGGGCTATCACTTCAAAATAAGTAAAACAATGTGCTTTGTGCATTTCATAATTCCTGCTGCTATGCACCATATTGCGCCTAATAGTTCAGCTTTGAACATAAATTCTTGTTACACTCGTCCTGCCGTTTAACGACATTCAGAGCTGAACTATGCACCTACTTCTTCATATCGAGTATGCATATTATATAACTCATTAAAATTAACTGTATCCTGGTTACATACATGTATTGCATAAACTGTTCCAAGTGTTTAAATTAAATGAAACATACTTTTATTACAGAATTTCTATAAAGTAATGCACTTTCTATATAATATTAATATACATGAAGTATATGTAAACTCTATTAGTTATCTGTAAATAATAACCATATCATCACCCATTTTCCTCTATATTAAAATTATTTACCCTTCCTTGTTTATGTTTTGCCCAGACAATAAGACAAATCAACAAATATTTTTAAAAATTAATCAAAATACAAAACTAAAATAGAGCTCGAAAACCTGCTCAGAGGTAGTTTTTCTTGCAACTCCTCGTTTCGCATCCGTGGAAAAGAAAATTTATAACGATATCGGCCATCACATCGTTTTTACCCTTGAACTAAGAAGAAATCCCACCTACCGTTTCAGCAAAGCAAAATACCCAAATTCAGTCGCTTGTTTCAGCTAGCACTCTCCCTGTCATGGACAAATTTAACTGCATAAATCAACTTTAAAAGTCAAACTTCACTTTAGTAATATGCAAACAGGACGTGAATGACGAAATATAGCTCCCAGAAATGATTTACTTTTTCTCTCTCAAATTCGACCGGCTTCTCGGACAGCTTGCATAGAAATGAGGTCGGTTAGTCACGTGGTGAGGCTCTCAAGCAAACAAATAACCCTTGTTTATCCAGCTCTATTAATTCCTATGCCATTTACACATATAACAAAATAGACAAGAATATCCAGACGAGAGCAATAAATCTTGTTATCATTTGTAAGACCTTGAATTGGGCAATATATTTACATCTTTATAAAATGCAATCTATGAATCATACTATGGTAAACTATTGAACCTAAAGCCATAAATGATATCAAAAGTTTTCAAATTGATTATTGAACCACATTTAATATTGCAAAAACCATAATAGGACTTGAACCATCTCATTATCAGGTCTTGGTATCAATTTTTCCATGAGGGTACAGAAAGGTCAATTTGATAAAACTTGCAAAAAAAGCATATTTAATTTAGAATGCATAAAATATTGTGTCATTCGATTCGATTATAGGTCTGGGTCAGTCTATCTTGATGATTCATATATATACATATTTACAATAATTTATATAACATTTGTCGATACCAGTGAATTATAGCCGAGATAAAGGTAGTAATCAATAACTACCTACATAGTAAATTATATATATCACGAATATGATAGACTATTGGATTATATTTATTTACACTTTGTGACTTCATATACCACTAATAATTACAACCAACAGAAAATCAAAAATCCAATGTGCTGATTTCCACAAAAAATACACCAGGAGAACCTTCTTAATTAAAAGCCATTTTTTTATAATTAAGAACAGAGCTTATATGGTTAGACTGATGGAAATAATTGTAAAGGGTTTATTTATAGAATAATTCCACAATTAATTCTTAATGAATAATGGCATAAAATATATGGCAAACCTCAAGGATTCAGATGTCTATGCCTGTCAGACATGCAAGCTGGTGTATTGCTCGAGAAGATGAGTTTTATCCAAGAAATTTGTTAGAATTGTTTGAAAATAAAATAAAATGGGGTTTAAGATCATTTCAATTCTGCCTGTTTTAAATTATACCTAAAGATATATTAGGGCGCATTGCTCAAAGATAGGTTGCCAGGCAAAGAAAGATACATTTTTGATTTTGTCAGTAATATGAAAACATTTACAACACACTAAAATCTGATTACAAGTAACAATCCATTAAGTAATTATCAGAGATCATTAGAATTTGCATCGATTGTTTGTCTCATTACTTTAAACAATGTGCATAAATCTATGCCTCTAGCGCGTCTATAAGATCTCTCAAGTGAACAAGGGCCATAACTCTGGCAGTAATTATTGGAAATCGTTGAAAAGCAAGAGGCTTCTCCGTCTCATAACTGTAAAACTCTAGCAGTAATTATCGGAAATTGTTGAAAATCACTTGGATTCTTCGTCTCATGAACTTAATAACCTCAATCAGGTATTAACTTTTCAGACCAAATGGCCATAACTCTGGCAGTAATTATCGGAAATCATTGAAAATCAGTAGGCTTCATCGGCTAATGAACTTTAATACAGTGTATACAGTGTAGCCTCTAGAGCTTGTAGACGCCGCAGCAAAGGCTGGGCGGAGGCGACAGCAATATACAACATTTCTTTGTGGCCATATAAAAATAAAACTGTCAAGGATTATTTTATGTGCGTGTCAGCGTGAACACAAGTTGGATGGAACATTGTCAGGCCCTCAATCATGGACCTCTGACATAGGGGGAAACCATGCTGGATAACCCAAGGTACCTTTTCAGCAACACCAGGATCAAACCTGTAACCTCTGGGGCTTCCGTTACATGAAAAGGGTCATAGAAGAACTTTGTTTACATACACATGCAGATAGCAGCAATTTTGAATTCCTTCCTTCTAATTCTACCTCTAGTGCAAATCCAATAATAATTTTGACCCCATCCAAACAACTTAGGACATACAGGTAATTTTGAAAGCAAACTAAGTTGAGTAAACCCTACATATGCAAACTTAGACTGAAAAAAATCACACAACAAGCAGAAAGATCTAGCTACAGTTATAATACTTGTGTCATATATAAAAGCTAAACAATATAATGATGGACAGACAATATGGTACTTACCAAAATCCAAAACACAACTTTCCACAAAATAATATTAATATGATACGAGATTACACCATAAACTGTTTTCCGGTTATTCTCCTCTGAAATTTGATTACTCTCCATTTTTGATATCAGTTTTAGCCAATAGAATATTATCAGTATCACAATACAGAAAATCCTCTTTATACTGTATCATCCAATCAATGAACACAACGTAAATTGTCAACAGAGTGCTTCAACATTAATAACATTAACAACACTCTAGTTCATACTTAACAATTTATATCTACCAGTTTGTAGGCACTCTCTCATCTAATCAACTGTGCTAATACTAATAACTACATGTACAGGTACATGTATGCATGCCTAGTGCAAATAGGTACTGGCTGTACAGCTCATCTAATCCAATCATTATCATCACTAGCCTGCAGTACTAAATACAAGATAACACATCCTCAAATTATCTTAACTAAACTAATCTTGAAAGCACCCATTTATCCATCAGATTTACTATGTTTTCACTTTCTGGAGTTGTAATAACTGTTATCTTCAACTGATTAGATAGTTGTGAAGATTTGTGGTAAACATGTAGACTGTTGCCAGAAGAAATAAAACCACCAACATTCAAGGTCTGTAAGAAGTTTCTAGTCTACGATTAGTTCATATTTGCTAATAGTTTGAATATACACTAATAATGAGATTTCAAGACGCTGTGAGCCTAGACTTATATCTGAAAGCGTTTCTCTAATGCAATTACGATTCAGCAAGCTTATAAGTAGCCTGTACAAGGATATATAACTATTGTATCATCCACCTACAAACTGACATGAATGCATATTGACCTCAAATTCATACATCCTAGGATGCTATATTACTCAAAATCATCTAGTCTTTAAAATCTTAGCCCACACAAAATTCTATTTATATAACATTAAGGTATACAAACAAACAAAACTTCTGTAGTGAATATAGAACTGTCTGCTCATACATGTACCTTGCACTTTACTTCATATATTGTACAGTAGAAACTAGCCAAAGCTTGTTAGGCTCCCTATGTCCACAAATTGTCAAGTCATCGATGCTAAATTTAAAATTATTGTCAACAAACCCCCCAGAGAAAGTTTTCAAAAATATATTGAATTTGTATTAAGCTTCAAAAGTAAAACTGTGGATGGAAAATAACTCCACAAAATGCATTCAAAATTTTTGATCTTAAATTGATCAAATTCAATAGAATTCTGTCTTATAGCCCAATGAAAAACTTAATATGTTTAAAAAAATTCCACAGAAAACTTGCATGGAAGAAGAATTTGTAAGTAAACCATGAGCAATAACTCTGAAAGATAATGTCTCATTATTCTGAATTTCAATATAGTTCATCCTTAATAAACATGTACAATCTAACCAAGTTTTAAAAATTCCATTGTGAACTATATATTCTGTATTGGTTTCACAGGCTTCAGATGTCAAAATGTGAATCGAAAGATAACTCTGCAAAACGATCCCACTTTTTTTTTTTTTAATTTCGATGCGGTTCTTTCCTAATCATATCATAATCAGCTTACTAACTTTCAAACAATTGTTGACTACTATGTCCTATATCACATTAAAAACAAAAAATGAGGCGAGGTGGGGGTTAATTCTGCAATTGGATATATACCAAGTTAGTCACTAGTTAGTGTTTGGTCAAATAGCAATGATGCAAATCTTGGGATATATTTATTGACTAACTAACCATCTATGAGTTGTGATGTGTGTGATGCATAGCAAGCTAGGATGGTTAGTTGGTTACCCTTCCCAGAAAATCGGATACCACATCCTCATTTATAAATAATTCTGTGTCTTTTATATATGTACAACTGTGGATGTATATTGGCTTCACCGGACAGTTCAATTATCTTGTTATACCAAGATATGGTTAGTTAATAAATATGTATAAGAATTGGATTATTATTACTTGACCAAACACTAATTCTCCTTGCCATAAAGTACCACACTACAATTCCTATCATTACCTCCAAATTCCATCATACATCAATCCAAAATTAATTCATTTAAAATGCAAATGAATGTGTGCAGTAAATGACACGCCTTTGATATACATTGTAAGAGAATAATTAGCTGAGAAGATTATTTAAGATTTGCGTAAGCCAATAAGATATGACCCAATTTAAAAGTAAAACTCAGTTCTTATATTCATCTATTTGAGTCAAGATGTATATTTATTAAATTTATGACATGAATGGTGTGACAGGTGTCAGGAATGAGCTGCACAGTGCATGGTAACTACATGTAGTAAAATGCCTCTGGGGTCACATAAAATTTATGCAAGAAAGATAAAATGTATTTTAAATAGGCCTACTTACATGTATATTGTTTCCCATGCATACCCGAGTATCGTACACTGCTGGCAGTTGCATGTGTTCTTTTATAACCAACTCAGGCTGACTGTACTATTTAAATGATTTTAATTCCACAAAATTTGTTTGATCACTTATGACAATCAAAATAAAATTAATAATGACCTTAAAGGTTATTTAAAGCTATTTTTCCCATAAAAACAATTTGATGAATTTGGAATATAAATAAATAATAAGGTTTTATTATGCAATGTAATAATATTGTTGAATAAAATTATTCAAAAAGTTGGCCAACATCTGATGTTCTCAAGGTTTTATTCTTCTGAAGAACACAATTTATCCACCATCCAGTTAAAGATGCATTATATAAGAGTTAAATCTGCCTATTATTCAACATTTATTAACATGACAAGCTCCAATTTTAAACATAGATTATGCAAGAGCTAAATCTGCATATTGCAGGTCATTCTTTAGGCCTGAAATGTTATCTAAATTATTAATTAGACATTAATTAACTTATCCAGACCATAATCAACTCTTGATGTAATCGCTAGCCTGCAATGTTTATTGGATTAGGTTCCAATTTGCTATTTGACTTCCATTCATGATTTAATCTTGAACTGGATAATCGAGACTATGTTTTTTATTGTACCGACTTTATTAATGATGATCGAGGCTAGGTTGAAAATTCAATCGCTAAAATCTTGGTTCAGAGTGGATCAATTTGACTGAAATTTTCAGCAAATTCCCTTCACTTTATCTAGTTTTTAACTATTATAGTGAGAACTACCAGCTCTTTATCTAATCTCCAATAATGTATCTTTAAGTAGATTAGAATGCTACGGTCATTTAATAATTTAATTCAAAAATGCAGAAGCGATTCTAAGTCTCGAATAACAAGTACCCGTTGTTATGATGATAAACAATCAATGCCACAATTTGTCAAAACTCCAAACAGTGATAATTTAGCTCAGAATAAAGTAATTTGAACGAAATTTTCAATACATTCACTTTTAATTATCTATTTTTAAACTGTTATAGCAAGAATGGTCAACTCTGTATTTAAATCTTACATAATGCATTTTTAATACATGTATGTGAATCGATCATCTTGGATATGAATGATAAAATGGGATGCCAGGTGGGCAGCGAGTATTTCACACCAACTGATAAAAACCATGTACTACCACATGTATTTTACACCAACAATGTCCTAGTACATGTATTTTACCACAAACTTTTAATTCAAACTATTCATGGCATTGAAAGATTTTCAATGTCAAATTATGCTTAAGAACTGCAGTGATTTTTGATATTCTGGCAAGCAAGTAACTGAACTGCATGTACATGTATAGTAATCGAAGCTCTGCGATACTACGTGTATATAATATAATATAGCCTATTTAGTAACACTGACTTTGTATATAAGAAATCAAACTTTTAATTTCCATGTGTGTTTAGGACAAATAACAGTCCGGATAACTATTTCTTGAAGCTTAATCTTGGTACTGTACACAACAGACAGACCAAATGCTGGGATGGTGCTTTACTGGATTTAAATTACCCAATTAAATAAAAGCAGTTATGGTGTTCATTTCTGAACACCTCAATATCTTAACAGAAACATTCACTAATGAATAACCATATAAATTCCAGAAATGCTCATTGTAACTTTAAAATGACAAGTCAGCTTATTTCATTAAAATATTATACAAACAACTTTATAATTTATTCAAAAACAAACATGTACATCCAATCTGTAGCCTGTACCAATTAAAAACTCTGGTGTTAAATCAATAATGCAGATTTAGAATGACAAATGATCAATATAAAAAATAAAAATATTTTGTCTAGCAGCTAGCCAAAATATCTTAAAATGTAAAATTGTTAAAACAAGATATTTTCATCACAGTACAGCACATTAATATGACTCAACATGCATCAACATACCTCTAAAGAACTCCCATCAACGCCAGCTTTAAAACAATTCCACAATGTCCTGCAACTTTTACTTTTCAGGATGAGTAAAACGAGATTACTATCAGTGATGTCAACAGAACAATGATCTGAAGCAATGTCGCATCCATTAGGGAACTGCAGAAATAAACTATAATACATTGGAAAACAACCCGAACCCAAGGACACAAATTTCAGTTGAATGGAACTGGAAGCTGGAAATGATTTGGATACAGTTTCTAAAGAGACATTTTTAACATTGATAACAAAGTTTATCGTTTCTTCATCTTGTGTAAAGGTAAATTCTGGCTTATTGTATATAATGCTGGGAGAACTCTGATGATGGCTACTTTTGTTTTCTTCTTCAGCATTTTCAACTGTTTCAACACTTTGGGATAAACCTGCTGCTGATGATGATGAGGATGATGAGTTGTTTTCAGATGTTTCTAGAACTTCAATCAGAGGTTTATCCTCAGTGTTAATATCTTCACCAGTTAAATTCTCATTTAGAGTTTCATCTTCTGTGGGTTTAACTGGATACAAATCTGATTTCATTGGTAATACTGGCAAGGTAACAATTAAACAACGCTTTGTCTTGTCAAATTTAGCACTGCCATCATCTTCGTTTACTGGGTATGGCAATGCAATATCAAGTTTATATTGAGCAGGTTCCTTCGACTCCAACACAAGCCTTTTCTCAAAGATATCAAGATCGGCAGAAGCTGCAGATTTTAGTAATGGCAATTCTATAGATACTACAAGTTCTTTTGGACGTGTAGAGGTTTTTGAATTTCTTGAGTTGGTGTATTCTTGCATGTCTAATTCAGCTCTATGAAGAATTGAATACTTTGGAACGGTATAACTTGGATCAGGAGAATTTGTTACATCACTTTGAACATTCTTCTTGTTCTTTTCTGTGACAATATCAGTTTTCTTCTTTGCGTCAGCTTTTTTTTCACTCATTTCATCATACGGATACGGCATATTTTTCAAAATATCGCTCCGAAGTTCGGAAGAGCCTGGATTATTTTTTTTGGTTCGAATAACAGTGGCAGATGGGGTGCCTTTGAATTTCATGTTTGGTCTTTTGAGATTAGCTTTATATAGTTTAACTGAAAAGTTGTTTTCAATTCCGTCAATTGCTGTATCTTCGACAAGTTTATTAAATCGTGTATTCGACTGTGCCATTCTATATGTATCTGGGTGGAAAACAACATCATAAACCTGGCACTTCTTGCCATTTTTATCCAAATCTTCTCTTGCTGGAGCAAATGAATGAGGTATGTGCCACATTAGTCCACTCTTGCCATCCCCATTTGTCTGACGTTCGCCTTTTGGTTTGTCTATCTTATCACTTTGGCAAATGTTAATAAACGCCTTTGATTCACCGTTGACACTGGTTTTCAAAACATGACCCGGCGTTGGATTGACAAACGTGACATCGACCCCTCGATCGCTTTCTAGACGCGTAAGCTCTTCCTCGTAAAGCCGACGATTCTCTGGATTTGATATTTCTTCAGCATATTCTACAAATAGTTTTCTAAAAGTTTCATCTTTCATAGCATCTGATATACGTTTGATTTCATCTTCAGAAATATCCAAATCTTCAAAATTCTTGCCGACGGAGTCCATGATTTCGTTTGTTTTGGTATGCAACATACAAAATACGCATGCCCACGCTGTATTTCCAGTTATGGGAGACAACTCTCGCGACACGTTGGTATCTACTGTCAACAAAACAACTTGAACTAGAATATTCTAAGCTTTATTTAATACTATTTAAACAACAAACATGTCCATACATACCTAAAAAAAACGATACACACAAAATACGATTAATTTCAGTACGTTGTCATGTTAACCAAACAAAATTCAAATCTAACCAGTTAATTAAATTACAAACGGGAACAAAATGATGACAAGCCAAAAATTATATTAAATTAGATATAATTTGTAAAAAGAAGTAACTGGTTGGGACAGAGATGACAGCAATATTTCACCGTGGGTATTCAAAAAAATTATAATCTGAATAAATATTTCTTAATGAATACGGGTAGACCTACCGGTAACATATTATAGGCTATGAATGCAGGTATCAGCACGATAGGCCTACTTAAAATGTTTCAGAGTAGGCTATCTTACCTAACAGGCTACTCTAATGAATACTTGACCTTTATTTATGCCTTTTCCCTCTAGAATTGACAAAGGAGCAATGGATTAGCTACCATCTTGAAAACTTTAAAAATAACCAGATGATAAATTGGGCCAAATAATGGTTAACTCGTTCCATATGGATCAGAAGGTCTGTCAAGCGGCGTGGTTTCGATACCCCACTTGTACTTGACAAGAAGTAGGGTCACCCATCCAGCCTCGTGAGTTTTCTCCAGGTCTTCCGGGTTTTTTTTCCCACTGCTAAAGATCCCTATGTGCAAGCGAATTATTGAAATAAAATTGAACCATGTTAGTCCCTAAAAGACCTAGTTGTGTCGAGTGGCCTTTAAACCCCATTTCTTTCCAATCTGAATTCACAATAAACAGATCGATTCCTATTTTTGTACTCAAAAGCAGAATGTCTTGTCTTATTTATAACGAAATTCTGGCAACAATATGGTTTTACTAGCATTTGTCCAACCTGGCACTGCACGGGTTGTGCCTGTAACTCCGAAACCGGAAGTGGTAGGCTTTCGCCACAAGGCCTATGTTGCTACCTGTTCGGAGCTACCCCTACACACCAAATTTCAGCCTCGGGACAGCCCTAGTGTCTGCCAACAATGAACAGACAGTCACAAATATTAGAATAGATTAGAAAAACAAAACAATTCATGTGGTAATCATTATTTATTACAGGTTTCAATGATTTCCTGATTAGTTTGGCAATAAATACAATAAGACATGGACTGAGTTTTTTGTCCCTCTGCAAATAAAATTTTACATCATTTCTATTTTCTTGTCAAAATAGGTTTAACCTCAAGTTGAAAGACTCATGAAATATACATACATGTAGCCTATATTTGAAATAACTTATATTTTCCAGCTTTGAAATAAATGAAAACAATAACTTTCTTTGAGGAGTATTGACATGAAATATATTTTATAATACAGAAAATAAAAGTGATAATCATCCTATTTCGACCATTGTCAGAGATTATACTGATGTTAAAAATTATAGTAATTAAATATGAAATATATATGTAATAAATGTTTAAAACCAAAAAGTTTTTAAAACAGATATCATTAAACTTCTAAAAAATAATCTGGTGTTTAAATGCTGATTGTATCTTAAAAGGCACAAATTAGTTGGAAAAACACATTCCAAGCTCAGAATTTCTTTAAATAAAATAATTTAAATACAAGTACATAGTCAACAATTAATTTACTTGGCCAAAATTTTAAAAATTCTATGCTTGATCTCACTTTAACTCTGTTCATCTTATCAAGCCTTTGACGTAATACCTCGCATAAATCGGCACTAATTTCGATTGGGTAAGGATGCAGCTTGAGAACCTATCAGATTCCTCAATCATCGCGAATACCAAGTCTTGCGCTTTCCAGCTAAAATGTCTACCTGTGATAATTGAGTTGCAAAGTTCAAGGTTCGTTCAATGGCAAGGTTTCCGTGGAGGTTGCCATGCTCGATTTGATTGGACACTACACTTCATGTGTCTGCGGTAAAGAGAGATAGCTATAAGTTCGGAAATTGCAAAGCAGTGTTACAACGTCTAGATATTGTAAAACTTGCTGTCGTTGCTTCAGGACCATGCCATACCCCAGGCTTCCAGTCATTATATTGTACTAATTTGATCAGAAATCAAATCTTTGTGAAATTTTCCACAATGACTGACATTTTAAACACATCATTTATTTATATGGCCTATTGATTCAATCCAGTAAAAAGATACTAATTTCCTTAGCAACAAGGCTTGTATTCTCTCAGTAATACATCCCAATTTTGACCAGATCTGTACATCTGTACCAATGCACAAACGATACAGTTTATAAGGCATTTTTTAGTACAGTTCTTACAGCAGGGTATGATATATAAGAATTTTTAACAGAATGAAAATAAAACAAAACATTAAAAATATATGCAAAGATTCTATTATACAGTAATGCGAGCACATTATAATTTTCTAGTCTACCATACCACAGCAGTGATTTTTCTAAAACTTCTTTTTACAAAATGTAATATTGTAGTGGTTGAACAAGGACCTAAAATCTATTGTTTTGGGAAGATTTTTGTCTAAAAATTATCTCAAGCTAAAATGTTGATTTTCATAAAATATCCGTCAAGGCACTTATATTAAAAAACAATAAAACATCAGGTTAAGTGATGTAAGTCAATAAAAGAAATAAGTTTAGAGAAATTCTAGTCTACATTACCCCAGCAGAGATATGCCTCCAAATATTCTAAAAGAAAAGGTAACTACCTGTATATAGTCCATCTCGTTGAACAAATTGTAACCTTTGACGGGTCATAAAATTGGTTGTTTTGAGGTTTTTTGTCTTAAAAAAACCCTTCACATAGATTTTCATAAAATGGCCTTAGGCACATGTATTTAAACAATGAAATATCTGGTTCGAAGTAAATGAAAGAAAGAGGGATTTAGATCATATTTTGATTAGCAGGAAAAGGCTTAACAATGGCAAAACGGTCGAAGTTTAAATAACCAGTCATTTTTATGGCCTTCTATATCTACATCCATGAGTAACACATATAAATTGTCATTTCTTTTGATCTGTAATTTTAAACCTATACATTCAGTTCATGGCACAAGATACATGTATAAGACTTCACAATGTTCACTTTATTGACCTTCAATTGCCATCTGTGAGGAAAAAGGCATTTGAATTATTGTCATTAGATGCTGGAAGACTTGTCGTCTTGATTTCTTTATTTTCTTTATTCTCTTTTGTCTGTTCAGTATTCTCACAATCATTATCTTCATCATCGTCATGTTCAATGGTCATTCTTTGACTTATACCTTCTAAATCCTCCAGCTCTTTCATTGTCATCTTAAATAAAAAAATAACAAAACTCTTCTAGTATCAACAATGGACAGACCTCTACGAGAAACCAATAAACAATACAACACAAAACTGATAACATTTTACAACTACATATATGTACTCTATAAAGCATAAATAATTGTGCAGTTAATTTATTATTCTGCTCAAATTATTCATTCATGTATTTTATTTATTTAATAATGTCTAATTTACCTGCATCAGCAACGGTTAACACTGAACGTAAATGTTGATTCAAAATGCATAGAATAATTGAACTAGTGATTAATCTGAATATGTATGAGTTTAACAGATGTGGGAACAAGTCGCCACACGTCAGAATCGAGTCACAGGTCGCCGCACGTCGAGTCCCAAGTCGCTGACTTTGGTACTAATTCGAGTCAAGCCCCAAGTCTTCACAAAGCCCAAGTCGCCAGTTCAGCAAATGAGTCACCAATTCATGGCGAATAAGGTAAGTTAGTGTTATGCCCCCACCTCTGGAGTTTAATAGAATTACATACAAGATTGGTCATAGTTTCATTTATCTTAACCGTAGCCTCTAGACCATCCAGAAACAATCATGGACGACAGACCAATGCGGTGAAAACATGGGAGTATAAAAATGTATACCACAGCTCTAGAAATCTTACCTGTACATTATCTAAATAATTCTGTGTTTTACTGTTCATTTCTTGAAGTCTTTCTCTCATGGCTTTTAATTTATGCTAGAAAAAAAATAATATTTATCCAAAGGGGTAAATAGCATTTACGGTGATTGACAGAAGGGAGCTAACTCTCGTGTATCAGAGGGCGCTTCATTTCATTGCTGGGTAGTATTAACACATGTCAGCGAGTAATAATTATTTTCCAATAGTTGATAAAAAGAATACCTTGTTACTTAAATCGATGTTCACTTTCAATACCTTGTGACATATTGCAGTATTGGCTTTAATCTTTTATTTAGCAATACAATCCAATAAAATACTGACATAAATTTAAAGAAACACCTACAATACACTTTCAATTTCCTACAAAGTAATCACAACGCTGTAATATTTAATATAGTACAGATTGGAGTTCATAAAAAAAGTCAACACATTATGGCTACATATAGTACAATAATTTGACATCATTTGCTATTTGTAAGACTGATACCTAAAGGCTTAATGTATGTGAGATAACATAAGGATACAATTTTGTTTTCCATTGCCATGCACTACTGGTAATTTTTTTTCTTAGCTACACTCAATTGCAATAAGGCAATTGTACACCTTCAAATAATTTTTAATCGAAAAAGGAAAATAAATTGCGGTCCCATTAGATGAGATGTTAAACCCCACTCCTTTCCCTGACAGCCCAGCTTAGGCATGGCCTAATGGGCCCGGACCCAGGCCCAGGCCCCCGTGGTTCATGGCAAAAAGCGAAAAAAATTATTAATATTCCAGATAAAAGTTCCACTCATCGGTCATGCGGCATAATGAGTGGAGACTGGTGAGTCTGTGATCCATCAACCCCGCAAAACATTCTGAACTCTGTAACAACTCAGCAATCGGGTGATTACACTTGTTATAACAGTTCCGCTCCACTATATGTTATTTCCATGCCATTCAGAACTAAATAGATTTCCTGTTTGATCAGATATTATGTAATTCCTACTTGTATTGCAGACTGTAAGTTGTGTATTATGCATGTGTGCCGATCAAAAGGTCACGTATGCCATTCAAAAGAATATAAATTAATTTTTTCACAGCGGTAGGGGACTGGCGATTCTAGTCTGACCCAGGACCCCGCTCCTTTTAAGCTGGGATTTGTAAACACTGGTAGTTCAACAAAGACAAGAGAGAAAGAGAAATGGGGTTTTACGTCCACTTGACGCAAACTAGGTCATTTCGGGACCAACACATGGTTCAATTTTCTTTCAATAATTCGGTCTTTAGCAGTGGGGGGAAACCGGAGGACCCAGAGAAAACCCAAGAGGCGACCCTACTCCTTGTCACGTACAACTGGGGAATCGAAACCATGCCAGTTGACTCAATGACAGACCTTATGATATAGCATGCACGTGCTAACCATTCGGCCATCCAACCTCCCTTCAACAAAGACAAAAGCAATACATGGTATGTTGTGGGTGGGGAAGCAATAATATACATGTACAGTACCTTTGACATCGTGTGTCGTTTCTCAATATTTTCTTCTGGTTCTTGAGGTTCAATATTTTCTGAAGTCACTACAAGAAAGAAATGACGGCTCATTACAATACCCAGTACAAAATTATATATTATCCCATCTATACTTTCAAGTAAACCATGAAAACAATTTTATGTCTGAAAATTTAATTCTCCATTTTATTAATAATGACAGAGGACCAATGACTAGAACATTCAGTGTTCTATATTAAATCCATCAGGATTTTTGAAGTATGATCCCCATTTGAAATGTTCCTGAGCAGTAGCAATAAAGGGGTCAATATGATTTTGCAAAGTTTGGCGGAAAATATTGCTATATTCAGGCATATCATAGTGTATATATTTGTTACTAGTGACTGCCGTTAAAATGTCTGTCTCAGTTGGTAGCCTTACTAGGGCTGCTCTGTGGTCGAAATTTGGGGTATAAGTGCAGTTTAAGCCAGGGAGTGAAATAGACCAAGTGGCAATGTACTACCAATAACTGCAAGTTTCTAATATATCAATAAAAGAGATCATCTGGGTTTTCTAGTACACATTTAATCATTGTAATATATTCCAGTATACAACTGACCTGGGCTAATGCTGCTTTCAATAGGTTTCTTTTCATCCTTCTCTCTAAAATAAATAAAATCTATACAATGAATTTAAATTTGATATGTTCCTTTTTTTCCTAGAATTAAACATACATTATGAAAGAGCTAAATCTCCCTATTGCAGGTCTTTCTTTAGGCCTGAAATGTTATCTAAATTATTAATTAGACATTAATTAACGTATCCAGACCATAATCAACTCTCAATTTTAAACATACATTATGCAAGAGCTAAATCTGCCTATTGCAGGTCCTTCTTTAGGCCTGAAATGTTATCTAAATTATTAATTAGACATTAATTAACGTATCCAGACCATAATCAACTCTTGATGTTATCGCTAGCCTGCGATGTTTATTGGATTAGGTTCCGATTTGCTGTTTGACTTCAATTCATGATTTAATCATGAAATGGATA
The DNA here is from genome assembly GCF_932274485.2 of Patella vulgata. Taxonomy (NCBI): domain Eukaryota; kingdom Metazoa; phylum Mollusca; class Gastropoda; family Patellidae; genus Patella; species Patella vulgata. The sequence continues at coordinate 14,450,657 of NC_065883.2, forward strand.
ATTGAGACTATGTTTTTTATCGTATTGACTTTTGTAATGATGATCGAGGCTAGCCCGAAAATTCAATAGCTAAAATCTTGGTTAAGAGTGGATCAATTTGACTGAAATTTTCAGCAAATTCCCTTTACATTATTGAGTTTTTAACTATTATAGTGAGAAGTGACAGCTCTCTATCTAATCTCCAATAATGTATCTTTAATAAATATGCTAATCAAATTGTAACCAATAAAAGAAAAGTTTAGTCAAGTAGTTTTTAATTGAAACAGGCATATGTATATATTTCATACTACATGTAATCTAGTTCTACTTACACATGTTCTTCCTGAGATTTATTCTTGTGACAGAGTTCTGTCCCTTCCTCTGTAAAGTATAACAATATTCACACTCCACTAACGTTACAGATATAAATAAAGATTATTATACCAAATGAACTACCCAATATTGTCTGTCATTGTTATAACTTTTAGCACCTCCAAACACTTTGACCTTTTAGAATAGTTTGCAATATAGCCCCCATCCTGCACCACTGACAAGGTGAAACCGGACTGGCAAATCCTGATGTTATTTCTCAGCAAACATCTGGAGCTACTGGTTACCAAGCGAGTGTCATACTCACTGAGCAACCGCGGTTCCCATGTTCTTATGCATAAAGCATACCAGTCACTTCTGTCGGTGAGTAAAGCAGATGATCCATACCAGTGATCATTACCTGCGGAATACAATTCTTTTGAAATGGCCCCTGTCACATATGATAATAGTCAAAACTGTGTGATTTACACAAGAGAAAGCCTTTGTCATTCATTGTGCATTCAGCTAACTAGTCTCGAATTTCATTTTGATTTTATTTATTCTTTGTGCATGATTACCTCAATTAGAATCTAGCACTACAATTTTATATGATGCCTATATGAAATGAGTTTGTTAATATATATTTTTCTAATGAAAGAAATCTCTTCGTCAGGTAAATTTATTTTTTTCAATAACTATACTTCTGTCTGAAATATATATATATATACAGTTTGTATTAGGGTCTGTTTTGTAATGTGGATTCCTGCCCTTTTGTACATACCAGTTTGGTGTTTGGTGCTTTTCTCTACTAGAGCTTTCATATATTCCAATCTTTCCTGGAAATATAAATATAATTTAATAATCGGACATATGACTGACCAATTTAAATTAGTTTAGGCCTACAGTTTAGATTCCACATTAGGCCTTCAAATAATCACAAAATCTTACGTTTCTGTCTTATAATACATATTTTCAACAGAATACGACCAGTGAGTCTGGGCATAAGGCATCTGTCACAGATATAGTCAGACAAAAATTATTACACAATTTATATATTATGTATAAGCTTATGTTGTGTAATAATTTTTGTCTGACAATGTTTATGACAGATGCCTTAATTACAGGCTTCTATATATATATATATACCCATTGTGTGATAATTTGTACTTATCAAAATCTGTGGCAGTTGGCTTATGTCCAGCCAGATGTAGAAATGGTCCGAATCTGGGGGTTTTTTTTCAAATCTTAATAATAGCCAAATTTAGCATTTTCACTCACTTCTGCATCTTTGACAGTTCCTTCCAGCACAGCTTTCATTTTCAGATGATCCTCTTCTAATTTAAATAAACTCTTTCTTATTGCTTCATTTTCATCTTTCGCATTGGTTCCATCATAATCTTTTGACCTGAAATAAAAAAAAACATTAATCTAAATAGAACACAATTATACGGAATACAAGTTACTTGAAGAGTTTATCAAGCAAAGAATTAAGACAGGAGAACTCTCGTTGAAACATCGCTGAAATAAACTCTTCAAGTAACTTGTATTCCATATAATTGTGTCATGTGTTATTCTCATCCAGTTACTAAATGCCACTTAAACAATGAATAAATATGTTCCTGGTTAAGCCATAGACTCCATTTCCATTCCATACAGCAGATTATAGCAGAGGTGCCAGCCTCCAACAAGGATTTTTTTTATCCAAATCTCCAAAAATAAAACTTAAAGAAAACACCGAATCTGGTAGAAAACTTGAGGTCCTTTTGAATTAGATTAGTAAATTAGATGCTTTTACTTCTAGTGGCAAATTCCTTAATTTAATCCATCCCTCACCATATAAGGTCCATGAAATCTTGCATTTCTCCTAAATGTCGAATAATGCATACATGTATTTTGAACATAGTACGATCTGCCCCCCTGTACATAAAGCACCTGTCCACAGACATTGTCAGGCACAAATTATCACACGTCAATTTCTGAAAATATACTCGATAGACCCTACTAGTACTAGTGAGTAGTACTACTTAGTAGTCTTAGCTAGTACTAGTAGTACTCTACATAAAAAGTATAAACTTTTTCTCACCCTCTCAAAGTCAGTGATTTTACAATATCTTTCTTCTGACTCTGTTTAGTTTTGTTCATACGAGCTGTGGTTTGCTCGGCATAATGAGCAGTGGGACGGCCAGTTGTGTTCGTAGATTTGACAGGGCCAAGTGCCAGTGGGTTCAACGGAGTTTTACGGGGTATTTTGGTTCCGGTGTTGTTTGTCGACATCTTGGCTAGCAAATCGGTTTTGTCAAGCTTGTCCGCTTCTGTTTGACAGTAGTACAATCAAGAATTCAAATCTATCCACTCTTCACCATTGTTACTACAAAATACTTAACATTACATAAGTTAAGATAACTTTGAATTCCGCGCACTTGTTTTGGCGGTTTCCAATGAAGCCGTTCTCTGCATCCTTTGAAACTTCCGTGTTCCACGTGAGGGCGCTACAATCTGCTCGTGCTGCGGTACTGTTATGTTGTAGATACCGTTAATTACTGTACAGTCAAACCACGTTATTTTACGTGCACATTGTGTAATTTAAGTCATATAGAAGTGTGTTATCTAACGGTATTTAACGGCTAATATGGCTCAACAATCAATACAGATCGTCGGTGAAACAATCACAGAAAATGACATAAAACCAATGTGTTCATTATTAGACAAAAATCTTGTAAAAATTCTATCATGGCGGGATTGTGAAGTTTCTGATAAAGACTTTAAGAAATTAATGAGATCTGTTGCCAAATGTCAGTCGTTATTGCAGCTTGCCCTGAATATTGGAATCATTAATAGCGAATTTAGAGTTCAACTTTTAGCCCAAGCAATAAATAGAAATCAATCAATAACTGGCCTTTTGTAAGTGATAAATCTTGAATTAATCCAGTGGTTCTCAACATTTTTTTGCCAATGGCACACCTTAGAACACGTGAAAAATTAGCGGCACACCTGGCTAAAATAACATATGAAAAATTTTTCAATTTTGCAAAATAAAAACACGGCAAGTCATAGACACATAGAGTAACTCGAACTAGATAAAAGAAAAACTTAGCTATCAATTAACCTACTATTAAACACCAGTGAATACTCATTTGGGATCACATACCAAGGCGAGGTGTACGTCATCAATGGCGGATGTAGTATATTTGGTTTGGGCCGGGAGTTGTCACCAGAGAGAAATTTTGAAAAATCATGGTGTCAATCAGTAGTCATTTGTGGCACATCTGGTCCCAATTATAACATTCAATTTCATCTGCTACAACCTCACTATACTGCAACTAATAAAAAGCTCACATCTCACAGAAACAGAATAATAAGTTAATATTTTATACTGTTATTTAGCAGTGAGGGTGGGGAGGACAGAACCTGGATCCGCCACTGGGTGGCATTAATATCAGATTATAACACTATCACATATTGATAGGATCATCCCCGAAATATAATTACTCCTCAGATGAAAGAGTACAGACACGATTGGCTGAAATTGTTGGGATAATGTGTATTGATTCATTTTAAAATCAGTCACATGTATTTGTCAAATGTAAAGCAATAATCCCAAAATTCAATTTATATTTGAGAACCAATTAGCTGAATTCTTGAATGCGTCCTGTCATTTCTTTTTGATATAAAAACCCGGAGCAAACTATGGTTTTATTATTCTCATGTCATATTTCTTGTGGGTTTTTATTTTCAGTATCCATGGAAGTATTATTGGCAATGAAGGCATAAAAATATTATGTAAAAATATTTTAAATGCTGGCAGATTAGCCACATTAGATGTTGGTGATTGTCAATTTGGAGATGCTGCCATACCTCATCTTTGTCAACTTTTAACACCAAATCAAGAATGGCCAGGTATTTTTATTTCAAATGTTAGACTGATGCATGTAGGATGGATATTTGGAGGCAGTCAAAGATGGTCACCCTACCAAATTCCCTCAGGATTTTTCAACATGCTTTCCCCTTGAAAATGGTGCAGGACAGGGGAAACGAAATCTAGTCGATCAGATGGTCCAAATAAAAATTATGTCCTGTCTACAACTACATATGTACATATGTATATGTTGGCATGTCCAAGAACCCATGACAGGCCTAATTCATACTGCCTGTCTACCTTTGCCTGGTTGGTTGTGAAAACTAGGTATTAAACCCCAGCATTTAATTTCAAATTTATGTAAACTGTAATTTGAACATAACTTTATCATGTCAAATTAGTAAAAATACTTCTTCGCTAAAGCCAGATTTTTTTCAATGAATGTTTCTCAGTTATGGTTTTGCTAGATTGATAAATACCTATTTACACAAATAGGTTCTCTGCTGTCTCTACATGTATATCAAACATTAAATGGGTTTTTATTTTTAGCATTTTAGTAATTAAATTGAGTTGATAATTAAGATCTTTCTGTTACCAGGGTTACTTGATCTGTCTATGAGTGCTAATACAGATATAACTCCCACAGGATGGGCTGAATTAAGTCTAGCTTTAGCCACATCTACATTGAGGTAAATATCCAAATTCTAATTACTTTAGATACTAGCAGCTTATCTTAAGCCTAGCTCACAAGCCACCATACGTGCTACAACAAGCAGTTTGCAGGGAAACTTTTAGTAAACTTGTGCGTAAGACTTTCACGTCACTTGCGTGTGTTCAGGACCGTAGAAGATCTCAGATTGGCCGTAGAGACTATTGGTCCTGCAAATTCAAAATTTTCAAACAATTTCTCGCGGCTGGTCTGCGAGCTACCAATCCCTACGACCTGTGTGTGTCAAAACACGTACAGCGGATTGTGAGCTAGGCTTTACATACTCAGAATTTGTCTGAAAAAAAAAGGGTTTTTTTAATTTTGAAAAATTAAAAAATATTTGATATTAAATCTGAATTTGTGCCTTTTATCCAAAACTTCCTGTTTTATGGAATCATTGAAACAGATCATGAGAGACAATCCAATTAAATCCATTCTGCCCCTTACCATTTTCCTGAGGCACTGGATACAAACTGTTCATTAACCATTGTTACAATTAATATAGAAAAGTGGTGTTTATGATTAGTTATCTTTCCCCACACTGATCAGCAGTGAATATTCGCTAGGCCGCGATAATCACTGATAAGGATGACATCGATGCATTAACTTTTTTCCTCAGACAAATTAAATTCTAAAACATTTTTTTGTCCCCCGCCTTTCGAAGAAAGCAGGTGACTATTAAAATGGGTCCGTCTGTCTGTCTGTCCGTCCGTCTGTCTGTCTGTCCGTCACACTTTTTAGGACACAATAACTCTCTTTCTAATTGAGCTAGAATGTTCAAACTTGGTGTAGCTGTTTATTAGGTCAATGCCTTGATGGAGTTCGACGATGAGCATTTTCGGCTTAGGGTAAGCAGAGATAAGCAATTTGATTGGTTGATGCTAAGTGAGAGTGATGAAACTTGATGTATCAATACCTTGACTAAGTTTAATAATGAGTATTTTCTGCTCAGGGTAAGCAGAGCGATAAGCAATTTGATTGGCCGAGACTTTGGAATACAATAACGCTCCTTGTAATTGAGGTAGAATGTTCAAACTTGGTGTAGGTGTTTATTAGGTCAATGCCTTGATGGAGCTTGACAATGAGCATTTTCTGGTTAGGGTAAGCAGAGATAAGCAATTTGATTGGTTGATGATTTGGGATACGATAACTTAGTTCTAATTAAGTGAGAGTGATGAAACTTTGTGTATAGTTTTATTACATCAATACCTTGACTAAGTTCAACAATGAGCATTTTCTGCTCAGGGCAAGCAGAGCGATAAGCAATTTCATTGGACCAGACTTTGGAACACAATAAGACTCTTTCTAATTGAGCTAGATTGTTCAAACTTGGTGTAGGTGTTTATTAGGTCAATGCCTTAATGGAGTTCGAAGATGAGCATTTTCTGCTTAGGGTAAGCAGAGATAAGCAATTAGATTGGTTGATGCTTTGGGACACGATAACTTTAGTTCTAATTAAGTGAGAGTGATGAAACTTGGTGTATAGTTTCATTACATCAATTCCTTGACTAAGTTCGATAATGAGCATTCTCTGCTCAGGGTAAGCAGAGTGACAAGCAATTTGATTGGTCGAGACTTTGGAACACAATAACTCTCATTCTAATTGAGTTAGAATGTTCACACTTGGCGTAGGTGTCAATTAGGTGAATTCTTTGATGGAGTTTGAAGATGAGAATTTTCTGCTTAGAGTAAGCAGAGATAAGCAGTTTGATTGTTTAATGCTTTGGGACAAGATAACTTTAGTTCTAATTATGTGAAAGAGAGGGCACTTGGTGTATAGCTTTATTATATCAATACCTTGACTAAGTTCGATAATGAACATTTTTTGCTGAGGGTAAGTAGAGTGATAAGCAATTTGATTGGTTGAGACTTTGGAACACAATAACTCTCCTTCTAATTGAGGTAGTATGTTCAAACTTGGCGTAGGTGACTATTAGGTGAATGTTTAAACTTGATGTAGATGTTCATTAGGTGAATGATTAACATTTTGAGCTGAAGCTAAGCAGAGCTAATCTATTTCATTTGTCGATGGTTTGGAACAAGATAATCTTGATTCTATCTGATAGAGAGTGATGAAACCCAAGTGAAAAAAATAAATGTGCGATTAATTAATATGTGTCATCTATTTATTTTGCAATTTCGGCGGGGGACATCAGCCTCACTGTTGGCTTGTTTATGTATGAGACATTTGACGTATTTGTAGGTAAAAATTATTTCCTATTTTGTGTAAATGGGTATTAAAATGAGTAAAAGACTCCATTCTGCCCGAACCAGTAACGTCTTATGTAAAACAATGCATGCGCCATTGAGCCATTGATTGACGCCTCATGATGAGATGTCACGTTTTGAAGGTAGTCATCTTTTACAGAGATAATAGAAGACACATGAACAGACTTACTCTATGTAGCAGCTTTGTAATAACCCTTGTAGTGTTCAGTTTGATTTATTCTGGCATCCAGTAATTGTGGGATAAGTGCCCAGAAGTAGCTATTAGGATATTATGGTATTACTAAGGGAATATGATTATGCTGTATAGGGACCAGCTATACACATTTGCGGGGGGGGGGGGGGGATGCTGCTGACATATTAAAACAGGGTAATGCTTTTGGGATATCATCATGTGCCATAAGGAACATAGTTCATGACCGTATAATGTTTATTATACATCTACCAAATTATTTTATAAACAGATACAAGTTTATATAGCAGCTGTATTGTTTTTATTCAGATCATTTAGAGAATATATGTTTATATTTTTATAGGTCATTATATTTAGACTACAATAAACTGGGAGATCAAACAGCAGCATGTATTATTGTGGGTGTGGCCGGGTGTGGTACTCTAGAGGTTATAGATATGGAAGGTACAGCAGTGACACAGAAAACTGCAAAAGTAAGTTTATTTTCAAAATATGAAGATGTACTTTTTTTTAAATCAAATTATGGAAATATAAGTAAGTTATGATTAAGAGCATGGACGCATCAGACCATAATCAAAGTACAGAAGTCTAAATATGTGCTTGATAACGATAAGAGGATACTTGTCGAAACGTCGTGCTTTTAGAATAAACCAGTGATTGGTTCTCTTTTAAATAATAAACTGAATGCTTTATCTATTTCAAGTAAAAAAACTGAATAGTGTATCAATAATATTATGTAGAAATTTCAGTGTTAAAAAGCCTTTTAGTTTCAGAGAATGATGAGCACTGATGCCAGTCTCAAATGTACTTTTTTTTTCTATTTTGTAGCTTATCTTAAATTTGGTAGAGAATTATGCAGTTCGACTAAAAAAAGTGTCTTTAAGTGGAAACAAAGTTCTAAAGGCAACAGTGGAAGCCATTAAATTCTGTTTACGTGATTTGATGGAAGAAACTGACGAGACTGAAGCATGTGACAGTGATTTAATATCTATTACAACTAGAAGTAGTTTAGGTTTTCCAAAACAAACTCAAGTCAAAGTGGTTATGTCTTCATGCGAAATGGAGACTGGCAATGACACGGATCAGACAATTCAAGATTATTCTCTACATAGTGAAGTCGTTGAACAACCAGATCACCAGGCATCATCCGCATCAGTGAACGAAAATGAACAAACCTCAGCCGATAATGAAGTTGTTGAAGAGGAGGAAGAAGAATTTGATGATGATGTAAAAGAGGTTCCTGTTTATTATACAGGTATACCTGTCACGTTTTGATCGTCAAGGTGTATTTGAAACTTATTACCTGGAATTTATTTCCATTTTGACATACATTCCATGATATAAACTTCAATATATCTTGCTTTGATGTTCAAGCTCCTGTTTATATTGACTTAATCATCGATATGTTATATGATACATAGAAAGCTATTTTATTACAAAACTACCGGCCATTAAGTATAGATCCCTGCTCAGCTGGCTTTAATTGCAGTAATGTTTGTCCTGCTTGTTAAATCAGCTGTGTGATAATTTTGGATTATCGTGAGCTATAAAGGTGAATTTTAGTGTTCAATTCTGTTATCCTATCATTAGAAAACAGTATTTTAAGTTTCTGTGTTAGTGATTTGGGTGTCAGGTAGATGCCTAATTATCTACATGTATAAGCTGTGATTATTTGTGTTTGCCGTCCATTTGTTCAAAGAAAGTGTTTGTGTTTATGAAAAATAACATTTTGGTGATGGGAGAAAATTGATGTACATGTATCTGTGTTGCCTGGAAATTTTTATAATTATGGATTAGAAATTTTTATTGTTTTGAAAGAAATGGTCCACCTGTATTTCTATTTTCTAACAAAAGTGGACAGCCTCCCAGTTCAAGCTTGATTCATTTTTGATGATGTCTATGAGAATTTAGTATGGAGTATGGCATCCTCCATGTAACATATGGCAAGGCTTTGATTGCTTTTAGATATTGAGATAAATTTAAATATATTTAACCTTCTTAGGTCAATGACTTTACTAATTCTCTTGGTAATTGAGGGGAGGGAGGGGAATCAAATGCATGCGCTTTAGATCCTAAGGTCGATCACTGAGTTAAAGACTCTAGTATGCATGATTTTAGCACTATGGATTCCCTTGCAAACTACGTGAAAGTTGAAACTCTAATAAGAATATCAGTTCAAAATTGGTTAAATTCTAAAGATATGACGAATTAAAAATTCCATCGATCGATCTATATTGATCTCTATGTAATAAGAAGTAAGACGCCACCCACCCTCATAGGCCATAGTTTAAATCCGACAGAATCAAGTAGGGACATTGTCTAGCCTTTGTATTTTGATTTTGTTTTCTTAATTAAATAATCAATCTGGCTACATACATGTACATGTATTAGCATGAATTAAGCCTTAAAAACATTGATATTTTGCAAAAAAAAATGCACATAAATGCATAGTCCTTGGACCCCTGCACACCAAACTATTATTGATGTCGTAAGTCAGAAATGACATATTTTGTGTTGAATGGTGTTTTATTTATTTCCATTGAAATCCTGACTTGTTTCAGTATGTTTGCAAGCTAAGATTGGCCAAATCTTGTCTTTTGTAAGGTGTTGTTGATCAACCTGAATTTTTGTGTTTTTAAGTGTTGTCTAGGTAACGGGAATTATATATTTGTCATATTTAATATTTTAGAATTAAAACTTTAAAATATATGGAGAATTTGTAGATATTTTTGTGTTTCACAGAATCTGATTTTTCACTTAACTTGATGTTTGTCCTTTGGATAAAAATAGTCAATAATATTTTTATACGCCCACATTTTCATGTGGACGTATATTGTCGTCGCCCCTGTCCGTCCGGACGTCCGTCCACAATTTGTTTGTGGACTCTCTACAGGTCACAGTTCTTGTCAGATTTTGACGAAACTTGAAATAAAGCTTTAACCCAAAAAAATCTCGGCTGCTTTCGATATTGGCATGTATCGGATCGAAACTTCATGGATTATGGCCCCTGTTTGTACGAAAAATCACGTTTTTAGCTTGTGGACCATATAGAGGTCACAATTTTTATCCGATTTTGTTGAAACTTGAAATGTAAGTTTATAACCCAAAGATCTCGGTTCCTTTCGATATTCGTGCATATCGGACCGTAACTTCCTGATTTATGGCCCCTGATTGTATGAAAAATCACGTTTTTAGCTTGTGGACCCTATAGAAGTCATAATTTTTATCCGATTTAAAAAAACATTCTATTATATCACCGTTACACCCTAAGGATGACTGAGTTCGAATTTCGTGAAAATCGGCCCAAAATTGACAGACAAAATGGCCGCCGTTCTTTCCCAAATAGCGTAAGAATATGGTATATCAAGGTTGTGGACCCTATAGGGGTCACAATTTTTATCCAATTTTGTTGAAACTTGAAATGTAAGTTTATAACCCAAAGATCTCTGTTCCTTTCGATATTCGCGCATATCGGACTGTAACTTCCTGAATTATGGCTCCTGATTGTACGAAAAATCGCGTTTTTAGCTTGTGGACCCTATAGAGGTCATAATTTTTATCCGATTTAAAAAAAAACGTATTATTATATTACCGTTACACCCTTAGGACGACTGAGTTCGTATTTCGTGAATATCGGCCCAAAATTGACAGACAAAATGGCCGCCGTTCGTTCTCAAATAGCGTAAAAATATGGTATATCAAGGTTGTGGACCCTATAGAGGTCACAATTTTTATCCTTTTTTGTTGAAACTTGAAATGTAAGTTTATAACACAAAGATCTCAGTTCCTTTCGATATTCGCGCATATCGAATTGTAATTTCCTGAATTATGGCCCTTGATTGTAGGAAAAATCACTTTCTTGTTAGCTTGTTCTCTATCCATCTCGAAAATGTGGGCGTATCCTGCCTGGCAGATGTAAACAAGTCACCATGGCATAACCTGCATAAAATATCACTTATTTTTGTTTCTAAATCACCAAAATTCATAGTTTTAAAGGAATTACACAGTAAATATAGCCAAAACGGGATCATTATCGCTGCACCTTCCAGAAAACTATACCCCCCCCCCCCCCCCGATAAAATGAAACAGGAATAAGTAAGTTAAACATGCATTATGCAAGAGCTAAATCTGCCTATTGCAGGTCTTTCTTTAGGTCTGAAATGTTTTCTAATGTATTAATTAGACATTAATTAACTGATCCAGGCCTTAATCAACTCTCGATGGCATCAGATTTCTCCGATATTAAATAGATTAGAATGGTTCAGCGATACTTTGATTTAATCAAATATAGAGGACCGAGACTTAGCTTCGATCAACCAGTACGGTGGTTGAAATTATTACATCATCTACTTTCGAACTATTATAGCAAGAATGGCTAATTCTTTATCTAAATCTTACATAATGTATCTTTAACATCTTTGAATAGAATAACAACCTTTGAACTGAAGGGCAGTGTTGTTTATCACAAGAAAACTCAGAATTTTAATGCAGCTAAATAAAGTAGTTCAAGGTAAGTTAATACAATATTACTTGATTCATATTAAAACATGCTAATGAGGGGGTTTTTTTTCAAAATATAAAATTAATCTCATTAATCACCTAATGTAAAAATTTTCCCAGGTTACAGGAAGCAACTCTATAAAATAGTTTGAAGTGTACCATAGACTCAGTTATCAAGTATGCAACCCTAATAAATCATAAATAAAACTGGAGAAGTCATTTGCCTTGTAGTGATCCATTGATAAAATAAAAACTTCCCTCCCACATTAGATTTTGTTAGGAGGATTGTCAGAGAAGAAAAATATTTTTTTGGGTAGGGCCTTATATATATATCTTAAAACAATTTGAAGTTTAAATTTCTATAAATATCTTGTATATGCAGATCATAAGATTTTTGCACACACTGACTGCTGAAAATTAGAAGAACATAGCCAGATATCAAGTTTGATCAAACTCAAAACAATTGTTCATTAGGTCACAAGGCAGAACAATCTGAAGTTATCTACCATTTAGCATTTTTTTGACAATCAAGGCTAAGATAAAACCGGGCAGGGCCTTTAATAAAATATTTTGTTCAGAAGTGTGCATATATATATTGGCTAAATACATGACCTTACTTTGATTAATTTATTCAAATTATATGAACCCCACCCCACCTCCTTTTAAATTTCCTTACAGATATTTTGTGTTTTAACAATCTTCTCCATTTTTTTTTACCTTGTTGTAACCTTGTTGTAATATAACCATTAAATATATTCTGAAAACAGACAAACTATATCTAAATACTTCAAATCTATGTACAGAAATTTTACAGATCAAGTCACAAAATATATCTTTTTTTGTTCAGATGTTTTTTTAGAAATAGTTTAAACAACATAACTTGAAGTAAATTCTAAGCAAAATGTTGGTGAAGTTTTCTAATATTTATAATTTAATAGGTGAGGTTTAATAAATAAATTGATGAGATTCTTATTAAATTTACAGAACAATGCACAAAATAAAATGGCTCAACATTAAAAATAGGCTACATTATGCAAAAGCTAAATCTGTCTATTGTAGGCCTTTCTTTAAATGTTATCTAAATTATTAATTAGACATCAATTAACTTATCAAGTCCATGATCAACTCTCAATGCCATCATTAGCCTGAGATATTTATTGGATATGAATACATTTTGTCATGGATAATTTAAGGTAAAAATGGATAATCGAAACTTTGTTTATTATAATACCAACGTTAGTAATGATGATCGAGGCTAGCCGAAAACTGAATCGCTAATGTCTTGGTTCAGAGTGAAGCTATTATTTTGAAAATTTCAGCATATTCTGTTTTCATTATCCATTTTTAACTATTATAACTAATAATGTCAGCTCTTTTTCTAATCTTAGCTAATGCTCCTTTAAAGGCTCAATACCACTCTTGTTGTAACTGAATAATATGTCCCAATCTTTATTCTGGTCAACAAATTGTACTATTTTAGAATATTTCAATTAATTGATGATACAAATTCCATCTTAACACACCTTATTTAAAATTTTTGAAAAATTCAACATAATGGTTTGAAACGTCTAACGTAAACCTTTTCAAATGAAACTTCGATTTAAAAATATTTTCGAACCCTCTGCACAAGTAAAATAGGATGTAATGGATAATTTACACAACAGGTAGGACACTTAAACATCTAGTACTTAGATAGAGATATTATTTATTTTCTGGAGCTTTCAAGCCAGCAAGAGTGTTATTGTCCCTTTAATGAATTGTACAGAATATTCTTTTTCTTCATACGGTATTTCTGAAAGTTTTTTTTAAACAACATAACACAACATTATCATAATCCCGCAATGACCTAGTTTGTGTAGAGTGGGCATTAAACCCCATATCTCTCTCTCTCTCTCTCTCTCTCTCTCACACACACACACCCACACACACCCACACAACACACACACACACACAACATTATCAATTTTACAGAGCATTAGGCCTACACGAAATATTTTTTTATACAACACAACTTGAAATGAATTGTAAGCAAAAGTTCTGAACTGAAATAATTTAGTATTTATAATTTAAACGACGAGGTGTCATATATTGCTTTACGATTTCATCTGTGACCATTTCACGCTCTGCTTGGTGATCACAAATAATTTTCTGTAGAACTGCAGTTGCTTCTTTCTTTAAGTCACCAGTTGTTAAACTTCCTGCCTTATATTCCTGTCAAGTAAGAAAATAAAAACATCTTTTGTTATGGTCATGTTCTCATGTCATTTAATACTTGATCATGTAAAAAAGGTTTAATGAAAGGACTAGTAGTCAGTTATTTGAACAAGAAAAGTCACGCCAAGGGTTCTTTTACGTGCACTCTAACACGTACACACTGTTCCTTGCCAGGCTCCTATGTCCTGCACTGACAAGGGGAAACCACTCCGAAAAGTCAGTAGGAACCTTCTTAGCAAACACGATCGAACCCGAAAACTCCAGGTTAGTGAGCCGACACCTTAATCATTGAGTCACTGCGGCTCCTATTTGAACAAGAAGTCATACCACTGATTAAGGTATGATACTAACGATTTTATCCAGTACCCGAGGGAAATACCATAATGATTAAACATAATTTAACCATAGTTTTCTTTACCTTTCCAAGTCTGTCTAATTTAGCGTCATCTTCTAAAAAGAAATGTAAATATTGGTATGATACATCGGTATCAAGGTCACCTCCTTTATTCCTATGTTCTTCAAGAGTTGCTCCACCACCAGAATAAGCGTATCTATTTATCTAAGTAAAAAAAAAAAAAGTTTCATTTAAATTACTAGAAATACAGTTTTTATACACCCACATTGAAAAATTATCGTCGCTCTCATTCGTCTGTTATTGCCCATGATCACTGTGTAGGCCTATAAAGAATACAGATAGCCACACAGCAGCAATTTTTTGATAGCCACGATATCCAATTAGAAAGGAAAACTGGGAAGTTGACCAAGGCAAAGTGTTGAATGTTGAATACTGGCCCGTAACTTGGTGCAGGGGTGGGGTGGGGCAAAAAGTGAAAAAATTGTCGACCATAGATATACATTGTCCGTCAAATTTACTGCACCCCTGAGAACACTTCGCGTTCCGCTCATTGCTCTGTGCCAGTTACGGCCCTAGTTCATCCTCTATTGCCACAATGCTTCACACAAAATTTGAAAAGAATCTGTTTCAAACTTTCAGTAGGCCTACAATAGAATCTATAGTATTCACAAGGTTGTACATAAAAGAGAGGATAACTCCGGAACAGAAAGTCGTGCAATGCTTAAAATCAATAGGGTTGTTCGCCTCATGACCCAAAAGCTTTCCACCAAATTTGAAAAACCTTTGTTAAACACTACAGCCAATATCGCGTTTACAATGTTTTTGCATAAAGGGGCATAACTCTGGTAGGCATGGTCGCGGAATGCTAAATATCGATAAGGTTCGTTTTCAAAACTAAATCTGAAAAAAAAAACCTGTTCATAACTGTAGTCTTCACTGCGTTCGTAAGACAATTGACCGACGAACACAATATGCCCTCAATGAAATGTCGGTGTATAAAAATGCTTAGATGACTAAGCTGCTGTAGGTATATGTTTTGTTGCCTGGTAACCTATATTTTACTGAACTCAGATAGACATTCTTAGTTTTAAAAAAATTACAAATATGTTTGATTTCATAAATCTCTGGTCAGACTATCTTTTTGAAACAAATAGAGTTTGATGTAATCTTAGGCTACCAGTAGACTATAATGCTTGGTTTTCTGAAAAACTAAAGATTGAAACAATCGCTTACCTTATCTTCAATTTCTCGTTGAGCGTCGGTTAGAAATATAGAAGATGTTGGATCACTTGAGCTCATTTAACCTTTAGCACTATGTAAACCTGACAAAAATACAGAATGTAGCAGAGCTGGTTTCAAAAATTTCAGTTTTGGAGCAACCTCTCTGGTCATACGGAAATAAGGATCCTATAAATAAAGAAATATCAATTAAACATACATTATGCAAGAGCTAAATCTGCCAATTGCACATCTTTCTTTGGGCCCGAATTGTTATCTAAAATATTAATTAGACATTGATTGACTTACCCAGATCATAATCAACTCTCGATGGCATTGCTAGACCGCAATATTTTCTGGATTAGAATCCTATCTCCTGCTAAATGCTTATTGATAATTAAATCAAAAAATGGATAATCGAGATTATGTTTTTTATCGTACAGACTTTTGTAATGGTGATCGAGGCTAGACCCAAAATTCAATCGCTAAAATCTCGGTTCAGAGTGGATCAATTTGACTGAAATTTTCAGCAAATTCCCTTTACATTATGCAGTTTTTAACTATTATAGTGAGAACTGCCAGCTCTTTATCTAATCTCTCAAAATGCATCTTTAGATATGAAAAACAACAAAAAAAGTTATTATTAATATTAATTTGTCAATTTTGTCACGTTTATCTCTGTATTTTCCATGATACCAGATTTACAATCAAGATCAGGGCTATTTATACAACTATTTACCAAGATGTGTTCAAACTAAAGATTTGATTTTTTTTTTTTTTTTTTTATTGCTCATTCTACAAAATGAATTTTATCGCAATTTGATGAAAAACTGTTTATAAGTTGGTGAGAAATGGGTATTTATTTATCGATCAGGTCATTTTAGGATTAACAAATGTTTGATTCGTCGTGGGAGCCACGGTGGCTCAGTGAGTAAAACGCTAGCTCTCTAACCAGGAGGTTTCGGGTTCGCTCCCGGTGTTGGCCGAGAAAGTTCCTCAGGATTTTCTGGCATGGTTTCCCCTCGTCACTGATGGTGGATTAGGGCCCGGTAACGACAGTGTCCAGTAGTTCCCATGGGATTAAAAAAACAGACAGTTGGAATTTGAAGTGACAGTAGGTTATGCCACTGACGGGCAAAATGTTCCTCATAAAACACTGTATGGCGTATGCCCGTCTTGAGAATTTGCACCACCGAGCATTTAAGCGTTTCTTTAATATATACAAATCCCCTTCTACATTATCCTAGTCGGTGCAGAAAAGTAGGACGTTAAACCCCATTTCATTTGTTTCACTTGATGCAATAGGACCAATCTTTGATCATTTGGTCAACTAACACTATTGATGAGAAGTGTGAAATAATTAAAGAATATTTTACCTGATCTATAGCACAAGGTATAAGACAAGGTACCCTCGTGTGTCCACCAAATATATATGGAAAGGATGAACTGAAACTAGGCGCTGCTTGTATACACAGGGAAACTCACTTGCCCAATATTACTACTCTCATTAAAACCAAATATGGCTTTGACTTGATTAAACGTCACATGTTTTTCAATTCGACAGATATTCTTGTAAAATTCAGGACATCCACTAAAAAAACACATACATTTAAATTAAAATAAATATATATTTATATTGCTTTGGACAAATGGATGTATATTATGGCTGAATATCCAACAAACTGGTTGCTCAAGAGCGCTAAATAAAATTTATGAATACATCAGAGGGTATTGTTTATTTTAATAGTACATTTTATATCATTTAGCACCAAATATGAAGAAAAATAGGATTAAAAAATTTGAAGAATATGAAGAAAAAAACAAAAACTCAAAAATTTTGAAAAACCACATATTATTAATAGGTCAGGTGTACCATAATAATCAGGGCGTTCCTGTCCCCATGTACCTGTGAATCAAGTCATATGATAAACAAGGCTGATAAAAAAAAAGATTATCGTGCATGAGGTAGGTTTCTTCAGATTAAAATGTTTTGAGAGGGATTCGACAGAATTTTTTAGTCCATCCATATATATCACCAAATCACACACTTTGTAAAAAGGAAGACATCTTCTTTAAAACTGTGTGGAAATATTAGTTCTGTACCAGGCTGTACTAGTTGTAGTTGCCTTATGCAACTTATAATCCTTACCTGATATAATCAATATCGCTGAATATAAATGTTTTATTCATATCGAAACCACATGCAATGATATCTTTAGCGTTCTCGTAAGTCAATCTGTATGCATGATCAGGATCCCTTATCTCGTCTTTAAACAAATATGACGCGTCATCTGTCAATTGAATTACTAATGGTACGTCGAATGTTTCCTGTAGCCATCTATAAATTGAAAAAGAAATATAATTTTTAAAATATTTAGCTTTCAACTGTAATCGGGTCTAAATTCCTAAAAGGGTAATGTCTAAATTTGGTTACTATGAGATATTTGATTATAATGAATATAAACGTAATATGTCTGATTGATACACCGACAGCATGTCCTCAATATGGGCGTGGACTATATTTATCTTTGGAAGGAGATTGTCACTTTACGATATCATACAGTAACATTAGACTATAAGAAAAAACGAGACTTTGTTGTACTTAAACATACATTGACGACAACATACAATACAAACATAATGGATGGGTACATGTATAAATATCACAAATACATAAATAACGAGGGTACACTGACAGTATAAATATTATAAATACGTAAATAACGAGAATACATAGTAGGGTACACTGATAGCGCCCCCATGTTTACCATTGGAAGTGGATTGTCACTTTAAGACATCACATCGTATCCTTTGACTATATCTAACATGTTAACTTCGCAGTCTCAAAGTTTGCATAATGGAAATTGGAATATATTGATTGATTATTGTTACTTACTGTGTACAGATAAAAGGTATTAAATGACCCAAGTGCATGGCTTCAGAAGATGGAAGACTCCCAGTGTACAGGTAAAATGGCTGTTTATTCTCATACTTCTCCAAGATCATTTCTAGTTCTCTAAAAACAACACAAACAATGCTTTGGACAAACGAATGTATATTTTTAAGTTTCTGTAAAACTCTTTTAAATAAGTATTGTATAGGTAGGGTGAATTGTCCAACCTCGTGGATTTTCTCTAGGTCGATCGGTTTCCTCCTACTGCTTAATTCACCTACCACAAGCAAATTACTGAAGTCAAATTGTATCATATGTTAGTCCCCAAATCAACTAGTTTGTGTAGAGTTGACATTAATAAACACAGCGGCTCTATCGCATATTCTTATATTGAATTCCAACTGCCAAGGGATCTTTTAGGTGCATGCCAATGTGTAAATTGGAACCTCGGATTTTCCTCCTATCCGAACGACTATATGTTGTCCTTAGCTAGGCCCTCTGCCCTGCACCCCTGGCAAGGGGAAACCACTCCCAAAATTCCTGAAGAAGTTTCTCGGGCAACATCTGGATCAAACACGGGACATCCAGGTTAGCGAGTCAACGTTTTACTCACTGGGCCACCGCATCTCTGTGCATGTAAAACAGATCCAGGAATTTTTGTACAATGATGGGGGAAGGGGACGAGTTTCAGACTGTCTTCTAGATCCACAGAAACTCTGTGAAATATGATATTTGTTATAGGGTTTAGATACTTTTATTTCTGATGTGGGAGAAATAAATAAGGGCACTTGATCTGTACCTAGAAACTAAAAGTCCGGAGGTAAGCCACGGGTGAATGAACAATTTACAATAAAAATCAATACAAAATCTAATAATATTTTCAACGTAAGCAAACACTGACAACAGAGTCAGGGCCATATGCATAAAACATCCTTAATTTAAGGTAAGATTTAATCTTAACTTTCTTAAAGGAGCAAAGTCGCTAATATTTGGGACCTAGAAATTGACATCAATGGGTCGCAACGCCTAAAAAAATGTAATATGAAAGCATATAAACTGATTTACATTCAATTTTTACTGTATTTTCTAATCAATTATGTTCGGTGAAATACGCCAGAAGTCTCAATCGAATGGCAATCTCTAGCATCTGGTTATTCAAGTTTACACCGATAGTATTTATTTCACATGCTCTCCAGATAAGAAAATGGCTTCACCGTTAGACATGACCGTGGAATATGTCTAGCCTTGTTCTTCAAGTCCCTTGTTAAAAATGGCGCTGAAACGCATTATGGTACACGATTCGTGTACCATTGGTAAAATGTTTATTTTGTCTTAAATATTGGATATCAACAGAAGCCCGTCTTTTCCTGGTAAGGTCACAGCATCAATGTTGATTTAAATTGACAAATAATTCGTGTTTTCAATGTTGAATACTTTGGATGATATTGAGTTAGAGACTTAGTGTAAGTGATTTTCTTAGGTGTAAGTTTTGCAAAAGGTTTCAATTCAACCATCAACTTTAACCAAAGTAAGTCTCGGTTAAACTAGAATTGTGACCTGTATATTCCAGTTCAATTACTAAATGCCATTGTATAACAAACCTTATCATGGGATGTTTTTTTGAGCGATGGGGTTTTAAGATGGGGTTTTTGCTGTGAAAGGGGTTTCTGGTGAGAAAACCTTTTGTAAAACTTACACCCATTGGTTACATTAAATGACATAATTGGATGTCACTTTAAAGGGACAATAACACTCTTGCTGGCTTGACAACTCCAGAAAATAAAAATAGTCTTATTCTAAGTACTATATGTGTTAGTGTCCTACCTGTTGTGTAAACTATCCATTAAATCCTATTTTTAAATCCAAGACACATTTGAAAAGCTTTACGTCAGGCTTTTCTTCATTTAGTTGAATTTTTCCAATTTTTTAAATTAGGTGCGTTAAGATGAAATTTGTATCATCAATTAATTGGAATATTGTAAAATAGTACAATTTATTGACCAGAATAAAGATTGGGACATATTATTCAGTTACAACAAGAGTGGTATTGAGCCGTTAAGAAAACCCCTTACACTAAGTCTCTCAATCTGTTTCACAGAGGATTACGAAAGTCTTCTAATATATCTGTAAAAGATGACTGCTTTAAACACGTGACGTCACATCACGCGGCGTCAAGCATTGGCTCAATGGCGCGTGCATTGTTTACATAAGACGCTACTGGTTCGGGCAGAATGGTGCCTTTACTCATTTTAATACCCATTTACACTAAATAGGACATAATTTTTACCTACAGATACTTCAAACATCTTTATTCATTTTTCGAATACATAAAAAAATGTTTTAGAATTTAATTTGTCGGAAGAAAAACGTTAATAGTAATATCTGTGGCTCATTAAGTCGCATCAATGTCAGTGATTGTAGTGGCCTAGCAAATATTCACTGCTGATCAGTGTGTAAGTCTCTAACTTCTGTTTTGGTTAAACAGGACGCCCAGGTAATGAGGATCTGGGGTTATTAAATTTATCAACCTGCCGTTTCGGGATAGTTTCATCCAAGAGGGCTTTCCAACTGGTCTGTTTTCTCTCACTGTCTCGTTTGAGAAAGTGTGGATTAGAGCTAAATGCACTGTTGTTCAGAAAGTGTAAATAAACTGCGCTTCTCATTTCTATTGTGTTGGATCCTTTCGTGAACTGACCATTTGCTTGCTTTGACGAGTATCTTCAACGCAACAGATATGTTAACTGGGTACTTTACCTGCATCTCTGCATCGCATTCATAAAGTAAGATTGTTACATGCATGAACATATTTTCCATCTGTTCTTCGTATTCATATTCATTCTCAACATTTGTAACAAAGTACGTAGTTAATTCCTCTTTCCCCAGGATCTCCTACCCACCCCTTTTTCACGTACATGGTGTAACTCAGGGGCTAAATGAGAGGCATTCAATGATGTGCTTTGTGTCATGGTCTTGAGATTTTGCGCCCCTTGAGTTTTGGCGCCCCTCGGAAATGGCAAAAATCACATGATAATTATATTCATAATACTCAACCATGTCAAACATATACCGTGGGTCAGATATGCTACATATCGACTCTAGCATGTTCCACACAGCCCAATATTACCCTGTGGCACTGGGAGGGACTGCCATCCCACCCCCTCTCCCACACATCCCACACAAACATATAAATATTTTCTTTTTTTTGGGGGGGGGGGGGAGGGGGCGGCGGACGGGATCTTGTTCCTCATGCAAATTCATGGGTCACCACGCCCCTGGTGTAACTAAGGACATATTTAGTTTTATTTTATCCAAAAATGTATTATTAGTCTTTATTCTAAAAATAGCTACAACAGACTATAATAACAATTGGACTAAGCCTAGCCTATAGAAAAACATTGTTCTGGTTGAATTTAAATTCATGATGATCTATTTTCCACACAATAGAGTAGGTAATTATCGATTGTTTTCATAGAATTAAATCATTGTTTACAAACACAGGATGTCAGCATGCACATGCATCCACCACCAGCTCTTTCACAAGTTTTTCTAAATCACACAATTTTCACCCTGGACTGTGATAAGAAAACATCCTTAAAACCAATTCAAACGGTTATTTTTTTATTTTCTGTGCATACTGCTTCAAATATGTGGGGACTGTAGTGTTTTTTGGGGGTTTTTTTTGTCCCATCCAAACGACCAGGCAAACATCAAACAAATTGGTATTTGAAGCCCACTATAAACCTAAATGTGCAGCCGCAGAAAGTCCCCAACAAATTTCTTGACAATTCCAGACTTTAAATTGTGTACTGATATATACACTTGTGTTTTATAATAACAATATTTCATTTCATTTAAGTATGCCTAATGATATTAAAACATTTGATTTTACCTGTGAGAGAAAAATATTCCCCTTCTGATAAAATGATGGACTGGTTTTCCTGTAACCTTCTCCAATCGTTTAATGAGGTCATCGCTAATTCTCATACTTCCGAACTGATCTGTAGAATAAATTATAAAATTGAATCCTTCGTTGTTGTTGATTAATATTCTCTGTTTGTTAAAGGAGCTAAGTAGCTAATATTTTGTACCTAGAAATTGACACAAATGGGTCGCAACGCATACAGTAATTTAATATGAATGTATATAAATTGATTTACATTCAATCGTTTCTGTTTTTACTGTAATTTTTAATCAGTTAGGTTCAGCGAAATACGCCAGTATTCTCAATCGAATTTCAATCTCTAGCGTCTGGTTATTCCAGTCTACGCCGATATTATTTATCGGGCTTGCTCTCCAGATAAGAAAATAGCGTCACCGTTTGACATGACTTGTGGAATATGCCTAGCCTCGTTTTTCGTATACCAATTGTAAAATGTTTATTTTGTCTTAAATATTGGATATCAGAAGGCCATCTTTTCCCGATAAGTTAGAGACTTAGCTACTTTAATCTATTGCGGCATATGTAATTCTCATAATCGAATTTATCTATAAGATAAATTATAAAATTATATGTAATTCTCATAATCGAATTTATCTATGAAATAAATCATAAAATTATATGTAATTCTCATAATCGAATTTATCTATAAAATAAATCATAAAATTATATGTAATTCTCATAATCGAATTTATCTATAAAATAAATCATAAAATTGAATTTTAACATTTTTTTTGAATAGAAACGTGCAAATTTGGTTGATTAATATTCTCTAGTTTCTTGATTTTAATTGTAACATACGTAAATGATGAAATATCAATTCTGATACGAGTAGACATGTTTGCCTCTGGTTTGGGAATTTCCAATTTGTGCTGTATGCGCTTCACATTTTTTATAGATCTTCATTTTATTTATTTTAATTTTTCAGTCTCAGTTTGATTTTCCCTATAAATACGAGTAATTTGACATTGAGCTTCCACAGTTTCAATTAATTAAAGTAAAACAAGACTTACCAATTAATCTGTCATAGTCCACTCCTTTGTCCGATGCGCTTTGAACAGTCCATGGATCAACTATGTCCTCCTTGGGATTTACAATTACATCTGTATTATCCGCCATGATTGTAGACTAACCTTCTCCTTAGAACCCTTCAATACAAACTGTGAACTGGATTCTGAGGCACCTTTTATATACAATGTACTAGGACTACACATTCCCTGGGAAAACCCTATATAATTCCCTAGAAATAAACCTTTACCGATACACACGAAATCACAAGGTCTGCCGTAGAGTCAACTGGCGTGGATTCAATTCCCTGCCTGTCAAACCTCGTTTGTTTTCAACGGGTCTTCTGATTTCCTCCCACTGAACTACCCCACCCCACCCCCACGCAAGCAAATTATGAAAATAAAATTGATTTCCTCCCACTGACCCCCCCCCCCACGCAAGTAGATTATGAAAATAAAATTGAACCACATGTCAGTTCCGAAATGTGTGTATAATTCCCTCTGAATTGAATTAAATAAATGGATAATCTGGAACCTCTGGCGCATGGTTAATGCTCTAAAAATCTACTCCAGGAAAAACCTGCTGATGCATCTGTCGCACGGTCAATGCTGTCAAACCCCAATCCTAGAAAAACCTGCTGATGCATCTGTCGCACGGTCAATGCTCTGAAAACCCAATCCTAGAAAAACCTGCTGATGTATCTGTCGGATGGTTAATGCTATACCCTTTTTATAACATTTTCATCATTTTATATTTTCTGTCACAAACCCGTTGGAATTGTTAAAGTGTGCATAAATCTAATCTTGGGGTCATGCTAAACGTCTTGTTAAGTAATGTGTGCTGCCTTGTATGTCTATTCTAAAAATTCCTATTTTGGTCTGAGATAAAGCTCCATGCACATCAATCATAGCTTGGCACGGCGTCGTAATGGCATTGGCCTGAATATGGGTCGTCTTATTTATGAAATGAATTGGGGTTTAGCGTCCTACTGTTCTCTATCAACTAGGGCTATGAAGAAAATATGGTCTTCATAGTAATGTTTTCACTTATTCTTCCTATATGTTTCACAAAGGTATTACGAACAGTCTTCTTATAGCTCTGTACAAGATAACTGCTACAGTAGGCCTACAGTTTCACAGCCAAGGTCTGCTTTAGTGAAATGAAGACAGTTTTACATGACCAGACTAGAATAGATTGTTATATCCTGGGGACCTTTAGGGTACAGGTCCCAATTGGGAGCAATTTGTTTAAAGCCGGCTGTGGATGAAACTCAAATCGAATCACATCAAATCTAAAATCATTGTTTTTTTACTAACCGGAGAAGACCCCTTAAAAGCCCTAATGTAACGATAAGCAGTGCTATGAGTCGCTGGCTAGATGTGGAAAGCCCACGACGCATAAAAACTCCCCACAACCAACGTGAGACGCACACCCTCTTCTCTGCTATATATTTTAATAGCCCTGTGATCTTCTAGTATTGTCTCTGGTTATATCAGTTTGTTATTCTCTTCCTAGGACTCACGTTGTGTATATATTTTATCTCAGCCGTTAAGGCGTTTATCTACCAGGAATAAGAATGCATCAGTTCGTTTCTACATTTTATACCAAGCACTGGATACATAGGTTACAAGCTTAGGTTACAATACAATACTGAAAATTATCATGTCTTTATCTCCACCCCCTAATTCGGAGATTGAGTTTATTGACATGGTTTTCGGCTTTCAATTATTTAATTGGTCAAATATAACGTAATTAATTATAATGACTGGTTACTAAGCCAAATGACGCAATAGGATTTTCCTACTAGTGGTAAACATGATGTTACTAATCTTACTTCACTTTTAATTGTTATGTAACAACATCCCACAGTGATACATCAACATTGGTGCATGAGCTTTGTCATTGGAATGCTCACTAGTCCACGGGTTCACTAGTCCGATATCTATTATAGTGGTTGGGTTAGGGTTAAGGTTAAGGTGCACTAGTCCGCGGGTTCATTAGTCCACCAATATCTATTATCAGGGTTAGGGTTCGGATTATGTTTTTTGATACCCATATTTATAGTATTTCGTATAGCGGCAGACTAGTTAACCACTTTCGCCTTGTCATATCAAAACAACCATATGAATATCAAAGAAAAAATAAAATTGTGTGACTCAAAGCCAGTGTCTTTTACAATAACAGGAAGAATGTATCAACAGCTCTTGTTCAAATTAATACAAGCTTTTATCATATATATTGCCAGATACCACTATTTACCCTATGCTGTTTTGCAATGCGTACACAAACGAAATTAAGGTGTGCACAAATTTTTACAAGCTACTAACTAAGGAAGCAGAAATTGGTTTATAGAAATCTCTTAAGATCTTCAGGTTAAATATCTTTTAGCTATTACAAAAGGTTGTAGGAGTTATATATCATTGTTTGTTATAGACATTTATTGACATGAAAAGGCTATAATCAACTCCCTAGAGCATCAGATGGTTAAGATATTGAGTGGCATAGATAATATCTGCAATATCTTCATTAAACTATAAAATGGACGTCGTTCATTGAGACTGCCGATTGAAGGACTAAAAATCGAGACTTCGTTTATTACAATGACAATGGTACTTGACAATTAAGACTGATTTTTTTTAGAAACCAACTGGAATGTAGAAACAAGAATCATGAATATTGTCCCATTTGGCCTTCCATAATTTCGTGGCAAAATATATTCATTTTTCATTACCTATTTGCAATATATTATAGTAAGAATGGCCAGCTCTTTACCTAAATCCTACATAATGTATCTTTAAGTCTTTGGTCAGTATGAGTGGGGTATGGTTTCAATATTTGCTTAGAATAATAACCTGTGGATGGATGGGCGATGCCGTTGCTTAACCTTGTATCACATGAAAACAAGAAAACTCATTAAGGTTTTTAATACAGTTGAATAGAATAGTTCTAAGTAGGTAAATACATTGATTTGTAAACACAATATTACTTGTCTTATATTAAATCATGCTAATTGTCAATACAGTTTTAAGAGCATGAGAGATAGGTTGTGCCAAACATTGGACCGTATACAAATATGTTGGTTCTCAGATACTCTCACTTCTCTTAAAAATGGCCGCATTATCTGGAGGTTTTTTTCTTCAAAATACAAAAAGACAATCTCATTATTGCCAAGAGTAAATAGCCCTAGGTTACCAGAAGCAGCTCAGTATGCAATCATGGAACCTGATAATCATATTATGAGAAGTCGTGTTGCCCAGTAGTGATACTTCGATAATTACCCTGATAATTACAAGTCATTTTAATAAATGTGTGCATATATATTGGCAAAATACATGACCTTACGCTGATTAATTTATTCAAATTATATGAACCCACCCTCTTAAATTTTCTTACAGAAATTTTGTGTTTTAATAATCTTCTCCCTTTTAACTGTAATATAATCATTAAATATATTCTGCAAACTGACAAGCGTGGTATGAATCGCTGGCTAGATGTGGAAGGCCAGTAAGCCGAAGACTCCCCACATCCAACGTGTGACGCATACTCTCTTCTGCTACATATTTTAATAGCCCTGTGATCGTCTATTATTTGTAATTATCTTCTTTGGATTCCTTTTCACGTTGTGTATTTTCTTCTTACTATCTCATTAACAATGCAACAGTTCAGTTCTACATTACATGTCAAGCTGGATACATATGGTTACAATGCCTAATAGATTACATTAGCATCTTTCTC
Source organism: Patella vulgata (assembly GCF_932274485.2). Classification (NCBI taxonomy): domain Eukaryota; kingdom Metazoa; phylum Mollusca; class Gastropoda; family Patellidae; genus Patella; species Patella vulgata. Next base: position 14,477,789 of record NC_065883.2, read on the forward strand.
TCAACCCCAACTCCTGTTAAAGTCTAACCAGCATGGCTAGACTCCGGAAACCGCTACATCATATGGTCATCTAAAGAACCAAGGCGATATCCACCCTCTCTGGGAATTCAGTGGCAGTCTCTAGGAACGCAGATGGTCATCCCCACCGAACTTGCATGGTATATGTCCGGAACCCAATGATATCTGATCTTAAAGGCCCGACAGAGTCTTTTTTATAGGACCCATATTCGTATTGGCCTTGAAGTCTATCACGCTCAAATCTGTGCAATTACTGATATTATTGGATACTAAGCCAAATGATGCAATAGGAATTTTCCAACACAAGTGATGGCATGATATCATTTTAACCCATCGAAACATCATGTTTTTCGTCCTATAGAACTTTTCATGTATAATAGTGTCATAGATTTCTGTTATTCCCAATTTATCTCAAAACAATAATTTGACTATTGCCAACATCTATTCCCATATTCACCTAAAACCAATATCTGTTAATATAGAGCATATACCCCTCGATCTATATTGTTACACAAGCTATATTTAAATACTTCAAATGTATGTACAGAAAATACATTGATGAGATTCTTGTTATCAATTTTACAGATCAAGGCACAGATCAAGTTCAGATGATTTTCAGAAATGGTTTAAACAACATAACTTGAGGTGGATTCTAAGCAAAATGTATTGGTGAAATCTTCTAATATCTATAATTTAATAGATGAGGTTTCATAAATAAATTCACGAGATTCTTATTATCAATTTTTAACAACAAAACACAACATTATCAATTTTACAGGCCAACTAAGTTGTGCTGAGTCTGATTTCTAACTCAGGGGCAAGTAACTCGCCTGAAACCGATTCTCGTTCAGTGGATATAATATACCAAGATCATAAACGGATGGAATTAAATAATTGGAATCGAAGTTCACTATTCTAGATTCCGTCAACCAGTGGCAATACTCACTAATTTTAGCTTGAGTCAAGAGACAACAGAAAAGTTAGTACATGGCCTAGTAACATCGAGATTGGATTACTGTACCAGTTTGTATCATATCCTTGGCAAAAGGCGGTTGAAAAGTTGCAAAGTCTTCACAATTCTGCCACGAGATTGGTTACTAGAACCAGAAAACGTGAGTCTATCCTACTCGTTTTGTTCAGATTACACTGGCTCTTAGTAGTTGAACGTGTTGAGTTCAAAGTGTTACTATTTAAGATAGTGAATGATATAACACCGGCATATCTCTGCAAACACGTCGACGTCAAGCGCCCGCAAAGAACCACCCGTTTTACCCAAGCCCCACCATTTGCTTACCCCAAAGGTCGAGCGAACAATATATTTTACGGTGACCGAATCTTCTCATTTTATGGAATGGACTGACATGCGAATTAGAGCCGTGATGAACATTGAAACTTTCAAAAAATAATCAAAACCCGTCTTTTCCACTGCCATTTCGGATGTTAAACTTTTTATCGTCATGTTTTTATTGTTTTTATAGCTACTCTTTTACATATCTTATTACAGTTTTATTTAAAATTTTATATTTTGTAAAGCGCGTACATACTTATTACTGAAATTTCCTCTTATGTAGTTTTATTATCTGTAACAATTTTAAATTTCATATTTTGTAAAGTGCCATCGTTTTTACTGTGTAAATTGTTAAGTTTTAGAATGCGCTATATAAGAATGTACTATTATTATTCTTATTATCAATGTACGACATCTACTTTTTAAAAATTAGAAATGAATTGAAAGCAAAAGTTCTGAAGTAATTTAGTATTTATAATTTAAACGACGAGGTGTCATATATTGCTTTACGATTTCATCTGTGACCTTTTTACGCTCTGCTTGGTGATCACCTATAATTTTCTGTAGAACTGCGATTAATTCTTTCTTCAAGTCACCAGTTGCTAAAGTTCCTGCCTTATATTCCTGTCAAGTAAGAAAATAAAAAAATATTGTAATAGAGAGAAGACAGAGACGGAGAGAGAGAGAGATGAGCTTTAACGTTCGCTCGACATATGGTTCAATTTTATTCCCTAAATCGCTTGCTCGTAGGGGTCTTTAGCAGTGGGAGGAAACCGGAGGACCCGGAGAAAACCCACAAAGTTGGACAGGCGACCCTACTCCTTGTCACGTACAACCGGGGAATCGAAACTACGCCAATTGACTCAATGCCAGATCTTATGATAAAACGCGCACGCGCTAACCGTTCGGCCATCCCCCCCCTCATATTTTAATATGGCCATGTTATTAAATACTTGATTATGTAAAAGGGGTATTAAATACTTGATAATGTAAAAAAAAGGGTATGATAAAAGGATTAGCATTTGGTTATTTGATCAAGAAAAGAAATATGAAGCATTCTTTTGTAATTATACACACTCCAACATGTACACAGGACCTCTGCTGCCAGGCCCCTGCGTCCTGCACTCACATTGACAAGGAGAAACCACGCCTGAAAATCGGTAGGAATCTTCTCGGCAAACACCTGGACCAAGCCCTAGACCGCCAGGTTAGCGAGCCACCGCGGCTCCTATTTGAACAAGTAGTCACATCAGTGATCAAGGTACGAAACTACCCAATTATCCAGTACCCGAGGGAAATACCATAATTTAACCGTAGTTTTAGTTACCTTTCCAAGTCTGTCTAATTTAGCGTCATCTTCTAAAAAGAAACGCAAATATTGGTATGATACATCAGTATCAAGGTCACCTCCTTTTTTCCTATGTTTTTCAAGAGTTGCTCCACCACCAGAATAAGCGTACTTATTTATCTAAGTAAAGAAAATAGAACTTTTCATTTAAATTACTATAAATACACTTTTTATTCATCCACGTTGAAAAATTGTCGTCGCCCTTATTATTCAACATTTTTAAAATATGTATTTGATGTCAATAAGTCTGTTAAATTTAAGAAATGTCTCATAATCTTACAGAGTTATTGCCCATGATCACTTTATAGAATCTTGTAAACGGTCTTACAGCATGCATTATTTATATTATTCAGACGCAGAAAACAAGTGATTTTCAACAATTTCCATTAATTACTTCTAGAGTTATTGCCCTTGCTTATGTTGTAGAATTTCGAGAACGCTCTAATGACAAAAGTTGTACGATCTGCATGTAATTTAATATGCATTGTTCAGATAAGTGAAATTAAGATGCCTAGCGAATTTCATCAATTATTTCTAGAGTTGTGACACTTTGTAGAATCTTGTAAACGTTTTAACAGCGAAAGTCTTCTACCTTAAATTTATGTTGTTTGTTTTGATTATTGCAATGAATAACAATTACAATATAACTTCTGATAATTACGGCAAACGTTATTGTTATTGGTTATGTTGCAGTTTTCGTTGTAATACATCATTGATATTTTACGATGTAAGAATTTTGCTTTTTATTTACCAAAAAAATTAAGGTAGTCACACAGCAGCAATGTCTCTACAGCAGTTTATCCGAGGGGGAAAATGTGGATGTTGACCAAGACAAAGGGAGTTGAGTCCGGAAATGAACGTTGTTGAATGCTGAATAGTGATAGGGTTTGTCCTCTATGTGCCACAAAGCTTCACACTACATTTGAAAAGAATCTGTTAAAAACTACATCTCTATCGCGTTCACGAGGTTTTCGGAAATGGGGGAAGCAGTCGCAGAATGCTGAATATCAATGGCGTTCGTCCTTTGCATCAAATTTGAAAAGAAAACGTCAAAAATTGTAATCTCTAATGTATCGTATTCACAAGACAATTGTTGACTCACGAACCGACGAACATAATATGCTTACACTGAAATGTAAGTGTATAAAATACTTGGATGAATAAGTTGCCGTGGGTATATTTTTTGTTGCCTGGTAACCTATCTTTGCCTTTCTTTCACTGAACACAGAGAGGCACTCTATGTTTACCAAAAAAACGTCATAAATATGTTGATTTCATAAAACCTCTGGTGTAGTACTGTCTTGGCGTAATCTTGGACTACCAGTAGACTATAATGCTGGTACGAAGTTTGATTTCATAAAATCTCTGCCGTGTAGGACTGTCTTGGCGTAATCATGGACTACCAGTTGACTATAATACTGGTACGAAGTTTGATTTCATAAAATCTCTGGTGTAGGACTGTCATGGTGTAATCTTGGACTACCAGTTGACTATAATACAGGTACGAAGTTTGATTTCATAAATTTCTGGTGTAGGACTGTCTTGGTGTAATCTTGGACTATCAGTTGACTATAATGCTTGAATTAAGTGCTGGTTTTATGAAAAAATCAAAATGAAATGAAATTGGGTGAAAATAATCAAGATTGAAACAACCACTTACCTTATCTTCAATTTCTTGTTGAGTGTCGGTTAGAAATATCGACGATGTTGGGTCACTTGAGCTCATTTTACCCTGAGCCCCCTGTAAAGCTGGGAAAAATACAGAATGTAAAAGAGCTGGTTTCAAAAATTTCAGTTTTGGAGCAACATCTCTGGTCATACGGAAATATGGATCCTAAAAATAAAGAAATATCGATTAAATACGAAAAATGAAAAAACACAAACGTAAATATAGATCCTAAAAATTAATATAGATATATTCTTTAAATATGGAAAAACGCAAAAACGTTAATATAAATTGTTTGTCAAGTATATACCATATTTATATTCAAGATCGGGGCAATTTATACAACTTTTACTAACATGGGTCCAAAGATTTAATTTTTATTGCACTTTCTTAACAAATGACTTTAATTGCAATTCGTTGACAAATGAAAAATTACATAGCAAGGTGGTTAAAACATATATACGTGAAACGGATAATTATTTATCGAGTAAGACGCTGGCTCGATATCTAGGAGTTCTCGGGATTGCTTTCGTTGTCTTCTTGTCTGTGATGCAGGATGGACGAAAAAAACGAGGTGCCCAAGTAAAAAAATAAATGTACCCTTGACAGTTAGAATTCGATATAAGAGTAGGTCGTAGCGCCGATGTCCGGGCAAACTTTTCCGCATAGCCCACACTGTATGCCAGTCTTCGTTAGCCCAGTCAGTGCAGAAAAGTAGGAAGTTCAACCCCATTTCATTTGTTTCACTTGATGCAATAGGACCAATCTTTGATCATTTGGTCAACTGACCCTATTGATGAGAAGTGTGAAATAATTAAAGAATATTTTACCTGATCTATAGCACAGGGAATCAGACATGGTACCCTCGTGTTTCCACCAAATATAAGTGGAAACGATGAACTGAAACTAGGTGCTGCTTGTATAGCAGGGAAACTCACTTGCCCAATATTATTACTCCCATTAAAACCAAATATAGCTTTCACTTGATTAAACGTCACATTTTTTTCAATTCGACAGATATTCTTGTAAAAATCAGGACATCCACTGAAAAAAGCACATACATTTACATTAAAATAAATTGATGATGCTTTGGACAAATGAATGTATATTATTGGTTGGCATTTAGATTTCTGTAAAAATCTGTTAAAATATGTATTGTAGGGTCACCTGCCCAACCTCATGCGTTTTCTCTGAGTCATTCAGTTTCTTCCCACTGCTAAATACCCTCACTCACAAGTGAATTATTGAAATCAAATTGTAGCATATCTTAGCCCCCAAATGAACTAGTGTCTGCCGAATGGACATTAAACGCCCCCCCCCCCCCCCTCTCTCTCTCTCTCTCTCTTTATTAAAATATGTTTTTTTCTTATTTGACCGGAAATATCAGACAGGAAGCATTTCAACTGGTGTCTTAAAGAAACAAGCTGTTGCCATGCAAGATACGCCCACATTTTGCAAGCGATGGACAGAGAACAAGCTCAAAAAAGAAGTGATTTTTCGTACAATCAAGGGCCATAATTCAGGAAGTTACAATCCGATATGCATGAATATTAAAAGGAACCATAATCTTTGGGTTATAAACATGTGTTTAAAGTTTCATCAAAATGTGATCAAAATTGTGTCCTCTTTCTAGAGGGTCCAAAACCTTGATATACCATATATTTACAATATTTGCGTACGAGGGGCAGCCATTTTGTCCGGCAATTTTGGTCCGATTTGTATGACATTCGGACTCAACCATCATAAGGGTGTAACAGTGATATATTCAAACGTTTTTTTTAAATCGGATAAAAATTGTGACATCTAGAGGGATCACATCCTAAAAACGAGACTTTTTGTACAATCAAGGGCCATAATTCAGGAAGTTTTGATCTAATATGCGCGGATATCGAAAGGAACCAAGATCTTTGGGTTATAAATATGTATTTCAAGTTTCATCAAAATGGGATAAAAATTGTGACCTCTATAGGGTCCACAACCTTGATGTACCATATTTTTACGCTATTTGAGAACGAACGGCGGTCATTTTGTCTGTCAATTTTGGGCCTTAGGGTGTAACGGTGATATAATAATACGTTGGGTTTTTTTTAAATCGGATAAAAATTATGACCTCTTTAGGGTCCACAAGCTAAAAACGTGATTTTTCGTACAAACAGGGCCATAATCCATGAAGTTTCGATCCGATACATGCCAATATCGAAAGCAGCCGAGATCTTTTGGAGATAAACCTATATTTCAAGTTTCGTCAAAATCGGATAAGAATTGTGACCTGTCGAGTGTCCACAAACAATTGTGGACGGACGGGCGGACAGGGGCGACGGCAGTATACGTCCACATGAAAATGTGGGCGTATAAAAATTAATCGCAGTTCTACAGAAAATTATTGGTGATCACCAAGCAAAGCGTGAAAAGGTCACAGATGAAATCGTAAAGCAATATATGACACCTCGTCGTTTATTGTAGATCATGGGGCGCGCATGTAATGTGTGGGTATACCTTAACTGTGAGGCCTCTTGGAGTGACGGAAGGAGTTGGCATTGGATAATTCATGAATTTACTCAGGCTTCGATATTTATGGTAAATGGATAGCCTTATGCAATTGAAATAGGTTTTTAAAAAATGTAATCCTTACCCGATATAATCAAAATCACTGAAAATAAATGTTTTATTGATATCGAAACCACATGCAATGATATCTTTTGCGTTCTCGTAAGCCAATTTATATGTTTGATCAGGATCCTTTATATCTTTCCACAAAAATTTCTCGTCATCAGTCAATTGAATTACCAATGGTACGTCAAATGTTTCCTGTAGCCATCTACAAATAGAAAAAGAAATATTCTAAAAACTGCAAACGTGCTTATCATCAAAAATCTCAATTCCTCAAAGGGTAATGTCTGAATTTGGTTCCCGTGAGATATTCGATTACAATGAATATAACATTAGTATATCTCGATACACGGATAACACCCTCAATATGAATTTCACGGACCATATTTACCAGTCATTGATTTTTAAGGCGAGCGAACGCTCTCAAGCACCTGCTGCTCACATGAACGCTCTCAAGCACCTGCTGCTCACCCGAACGCTCTCAAGCACCTGCCGCTCACCTGAATGTCGACGGAGTGGGGGGGGGGGCTCCCTTAAAACTGAAAATCACTCTCCTTTACATAGTCATTGGGGGTTTATTATCATTTATGAAACCAGGAATGACCCCATTTCACGTAGCTATTGATCTTAGAACCATTTCCCATGCACATAACTAATTAACTAATCGCTCTCCTTAATATCAGTTCACTCTACTTAATTTCTAAATCACTCTTCTTATCAAAACTGGGAGAGTTTTTTTTAGTTGATTTTTTCAATTCGTTGATTGAGGAGAGATTTTTTTGGCTCTCCTCTGAAATACAAACAACAACAACTGATTTACCTTTGGAACTTGTTTGTTATTTCAATACATCACACCGGAATCTTTGACTATATGTAACATGTTAACTTCGCAGTATTGATTGATTGTTACTTACTGTGTACATATAAAAGGTATTAAATGACCCAAGTGCATGGCTTCAGAAGATGGACCTCTCCCGGTGTATAGGTAAAATGGCTGCTTATTCTCATACTTCTCTAAGATCATTTCTAGTTCTCTAAAAACAACACAAACAATAACAAACTATTATTATTTCAAAAATGTACAATGAACAATATAGAATTAGAGATTGGCGGAAGATCATTGCTATAGCACTGTTCGGTAATTCTGGAAAACCAAACCGGTTTGGATGCCAGGGAAGTGGGATTAGGTTCAGATGCCTTTATTTCTAACGTAGGTGAAATGAATCAGGACATTTGATAAACTCCACAGATCTGTCCCTACGCCCTGAAATTCTGAAGTAAGCCACAGGTGAATCAAGAATACACAAATTAATCAATAAAAAACTAGAAAAATGTTTACGAAAACAACGAAAGTTAACCATTGATAACAGAGCCATATTGATTTCCTAAATATTCATGCCCAAATTCAAATTGTAAGGTAAAACAATGATCATTATATGTCTTTGGATTTGGATTGCTTCATTGTTGTGATTTTTTCCTGAGTTTATTTTATTCAGACTCACCAGAAAGTTAATGGATGTATCTTATTGAACACAACAATGGGTCAAATCACACTTACGGGGGGGGGGGGGGGGGTGATCTGGTGTGTCCTAGTGAATTATGTTAATTTAAACATATTTTATTGTTCAATAAACAACTGGATAAGACACAAGTTTTACAACTTATAAAAGTCTTCTCCAATACATATTACATAAATGAACTTAGATAATATTAAATAAGTTTTATATGGAATAAGACATGAAGAACTCAAAAAAATAAAATAAATAAATAAACTAGTTCAAAAGATCTTGATCAATACAAAGCATGACTTGTATAATTAATTCATATTGTAAATATTTACTGACATGAATGTTTAAGCTGATATACATAATGATCACATTCTAGAAAAGCGACATAGTTCAGTTAAGTTGCAGTCTTCAATTCTAAATATCTGTAACTAAGGACGTATTTCATTTCTCTTTCCCCGGGATCCCCACCCTCGTCCTTACGGTATATGGTGTTTAACAATTCGTCAATTGTAACTTTATACAGAATATAGAATAATAGAATTTTATTTGATCAGGACATATTTAGTTTCATTTTCCCCAGGAATGCCTACAGTGTCAGAAGTGGGTTTTTTTTGTTTTTTTTTTGTCTCATACAAACGAGACTATAAACCTAAATGGGCAGCCGCAGAAAGTCCCCAACAAATGTCTTGACAATTCCAGACTTTAAATTATGCCCTGATATACACTTGTATTTTCCAATAACAATATTTCATTTTATTTTAGTATGCCTAATGATATTAAAAAAATTGATTTTACCTGTGAGAGAAAAATATTCCTCTTCTGATAAAATGATGGACTGGTTTTCCTGTAACCTTCTCCAATCGTTTAATGAGGTCATCGCTAATTCTCATACTTCCGAACTGATCTGTAGAATAAATTATAAAATTGAATCCTTCGTTGTTGTTGATTAATATTCTCTGTTTGTTAAAGGAGCTAAGTAGCTAATATTTTGGACCTAGAAATTGACACAAATGGGTCGCAACGCATACAGTAATTTAATATGAATGTATATAAATTGATTTACATTCAATCGTTTCTGTTTTTACTGTAATTTTTAATCAGTTAGGTTCAGAGAAATACGCCAGTATTCTCAATCGAATTTCAATCTCAATTCCGAACTGATCTGTAGAATAAATTATAAAATTGAAGCCTACATTTTTTAAATGGGGGTCACGGTGACTAAGTGGGTAAGACGCTGGCTCGCTAGCCTGGAGGTTGGGTGTTCGATCCCTGCATTGGCCGAGAAAGTTCATCCAGAATTTCTGGCGTGATTTCCCCGTGTCAGTGATGCAGGACGGAGGGCCTGACAAGGACAGCTGTCTAGTCGTTCGGATGGAACGAAAAACAGAGGTCCAGTGTACACATTGGCGTGCACGTAATAGATCCCTTGACAGTTGGAAGTCGATATAAGAGTAGGCCGTAGCACACTGTATGACGTATGCCCATCTTCATTAGCCCAGTTCGAAGCAGAACAATAGGACGTTAAACCCCATTTCATGTTTCATTTCATGTTTCATATTTTAAATAGAAAAGTGCAAATGTTGATTAATAATCTCTGTTTTTCGGAACTTCACTATAAAATAAATTATAATATTGAATCTTAAAGGTGCAAATTTTGTTGATTAGTATTATTTAGTTTTTATTTATGACATACATAAATGATGACAAAAGAATTCCGATAATAGTAGACATGATTTGCAAATTTTCAACTTATGCTGTAGGCGTTCCACATTTTGTGTAGTTCTGAAACATTCTTCAATTTTCTCAATCTAATCTGCCCTGTTATTATTAAATCTGTGAGCTAAATGCAGTTTAATTTAATCACAGTTTGCTTATTCCCTATACATAATTTCAAATTGGGCGTTCCACAGTTCACAATTAATTTTCAGTTTCAATTCATTCAAGTAAAACAAGACTTACCAATTAATTTGTCATAGTCTACTCCTTTTTCCGATGAACTTTGAACAGTCCATGGATCAACTATATCCTCTTTAGGATTTACAATTACATCTGTATTATCCGCCATGATTATAGACTAACCTTCTCCTTAGAAACTTTCAATACAAACTGTGAACGGGGTTCTGAACCACCTCTTATATACTAGCACGTACACATTCCCTGGGAAAATCCTATATAATTCCCTAGAAATAAACATTTACCGATACACACGAAATCGCAAGGTCTGCCGTAGAGTCAAGTGGCGTGGATTAAATTCCCTGTCTGTCAAACCTCGTTTGTTTTCTACGGGTCTTCTGATTTCCTCCCACTGAACTACCCCACCCCACCCCCACGCAAGCAAATTATGAAAATAAAATTGAACCACATGTCAGTTCCGAAATGTGTGACACTTCGGGGACGGATGTGACTATCCTTCGTCACGGCACCGAATAGCGGTAATGTGGCACTATGATCAATTCGGAACTTTTGACTTCACGTTGTGTATAAAACTATTTCCAGGGATCAATTGACTCTGAAACACTTTGTTGGTTTTTATATATTTGTAACATCCATAATACAATGGTTATGTAAGGAAACTACACACACAGCTATATGGTATTAAATATAAACTAAATATAAGTTCTCTATCCCCTAGCTTGAGTTTTGCGGTGTTACGCTCTTCTTTCTGAGCCTACGAGATGATCTCCCTCGGCACGTAAGTCGAGGGGGCTGTGGGTATGATGTTCCCCTAGGAACTCCGAATGAGGTATGGATTCCGGCCTCTAAGCCGAGGCGGTTAGGCGTACGGCTCGGAACGCCGGATGATGTCTAACTAAAGGGAAATTTACCCCGACGCTCGTTCTCATATACAAAGTATAGATACGTCAGCTATTAGGCCGTGAAGTTTGAATCTTGCAAAATACCTACTTATAGCCTATTTCTCGTTGTCGCCCATTTGTTTAACCACTTCAATATATTAAACAGAGCACGCTCCCTAGAACTAAAATAAACCCTATATTATTACAAATGTCCTAGATAGCGTTGAGAAGATGTTAAACCCATTCCTCTCTATTTTGTATGTTGTTATGTCACTGATCATTTTGGAATTGTTAAATTTTGATTAAATCTAATCTTAAACAATTGTTTTGTTAAGTGATACAAGCTCAAGCTGTCTTGTACGTCTAATGTGGAGTTCCTATTTTGGTCTGAGATGAAGCTGCCTGCACATCAATCATTTATGGCAACTTAGCACGTACAGCGTACAGCGTCGTCATGTTTTTTGTCTGAATATACTAGGTTTTCATATTTAGGAAATGAATTGCGGTTTAGCGTCTTACATATTTGTATCAACAGGGCTCACATGCGTACGGGCTCGATGAATGTTAGGGGGTGGGTGGGACAGAACCTGAAATACCTGGAAGGCGAAGGAGCAGATCTCGAACTTTCACCTACACCTTATCTTTATAAAATAAAAGTCTGGGCCCTTATTCACGAAAACTTAAACTAAGATATAATCGAAATTTTAAGAAATACTGCAATTCGATTGGCTGACCAGTAACATCAATTTGCATATATCCAATTTGTATATTGGTCATCCAATCGAATTGCAGTATAATATACACGCTATCACCTCATCCCCTGCACCATCACATTCTTTGTGAATGAACCAAAATTGTATTGCCTTATCTTAAAATAATTTAAAGTTTAAATTTCTACATAAGATTTTTTTCAGATAGGTTTATTCCAAAGAATCCAAAAATGAAAACCATAAGATATGGAGAATCTGAGATTATGGTTTCAATATTTACAACAACTCTGATGGGCGATGATATGGAGAATCTGAGATTATTTTTGTCCCATTCGTAAAACACTTCCAATATTTAATATTAAGTTCCACGGAGGCCAACAATATCAGCAAAAAAAATAATAATAAAACCATTACGAAACCAATACGTGTTTCGACCGAAGGTAAAAGGCTTAAAAGTGAAAAAATCTGCAGTTATCTACCATTTTACATTTTTTCATCATCAAAGCTAATAAATACTATGCAGGACAGACTTTTCAATCAGACATGACCATATCTTTATTAATTGATTCATTCATATTATATATCCTATCAGATATTTTGTATTTTAAGAATCTTCCCCTTTTTAGTACATACTTTGTAAAAACTTGAAATTATTACATATTAACAATACAGACAAAACTATAACAAAATATTTCAAATCTATGTCCAGTAAATAAACTGATGAGATTCTTATCATCAATTATACAGATCAATGTACGAAAGATACTTTTTGTTCATAAGATATTTCTGAAAGATATTTCTGAAAGATATTTTTTAACAATATAACAGAACATTATCAGTTTTACAGATCAAAACACCAAATATATATTTGTTTAACAACATCAATAGAAATTAATAATTATGCTAGGTTTCTTCTATCACGACTCGTGCTACGATAGAAATCGTGGTTTTAATCATAGAGAAATCTTGGTGATCCTATCTGGTCTTATTATACATTGAGGCCCGTCGTGGCAATCGTGTTGATGGTATCAAAACGTATCCGATTGTATTTGCACGACCATCTAATCGTAACGCAACGCACGACAGTGGAAACCTGGCATAAGCAAATGTTCATTTAGTATTTATAATATAAACGTATAATTTAAACGACGAGGTGTCATATATTGTTTCACAGTTTCTTTTGTGACCATTTCACGCTTTGCTTGGTGATCACCTACTATTTTCTGTAGAACTGCGATTAACTCTTTCTTTAAGTCACCAGTTGCTAAAGTTCCTGCCTTATATTCCTGTCAAGTAAGAAAATTAAAATGATAAAAAAAAACAAAAAAAAACATGTCATTGAATACGTTATCATGTAAGATAGACATAATGAAAGGATTAGTATTCAGTTATTTGAATAACGTCAAGGATTCTTTTACGTGCACTCCAACATGTACGCTGGACATTTGTTGTTGTGTCCAATTCAGACGACTAAAACTGTTCCTTGTCGGGTTTTCCGTTCTGTCCTACACGGACAAGGAGAAACCACGCCGGAAAATCGGTAGGAATCTTCTTGGGAAACACCTGGATCAAACCCTAAACCTCCAGGTTAGCGAGCCACTGCGGCTCCTATTTGAACAAGACGTCACATGACTGATCAAGGCATGAAACTACCCAATTATCCAGTACCCGAGGGAAATAACATAAAAATTGGACATAATTTAACCATAGTTTTCTTTACCCTTCCAAGTCTTTCTAATTTAGCATCATCTTCTAAGAAGAAACGTAAATATTGGTATGATACATCAGTATCGAGGTCACCTCCTTTTTTCCTATGTTCTTCAAGAGTTGCTCCACCACCAGAATAAGCGTACTTATTTATCTAAGTAAAGAAAATAAATTACTATTAATGTTGTCACCCTCATCTAATCGGCTAAAGAATACATTTATTATACAACATTTCTAAAACATGTATATGATGTCCAGTAGCGGATCTAGAAGCTATGAATAGGAAGGGGGGGGGGGGCGTCCAAATCTAGGACGCCATCCAGAATACCATCCCACAATTAATGTCAACATAGACTGTTTTGCCTATATAGTTGTTCACTATTTTGGTGAACTAGGACAGGCATCCTTAGTTTAAAAACAATGTCACAAATATGTTTGATTTCATAAAATCTCTAGTTGGACTATCTTCTTGAAACGATTTAAATAGAGTTTGATGTAATCTTAAACTACCAGTAGACTATAATGCTTGAATAAAGTGCTGGTTTTCTGAAACCAGCGGCTGCCAGCGGCCCACATTTTGCAAGAGATGGATAGAGAACAAGCTAAAAACAAACAGTTTTTGTACAATCAGGGGCAATAATCCAGAAAGAGAAATTTATGGTTTGAAATGCGCAAATATCAAAAGGGACTGAGATCTTTGGGATATAAAGATATGTTTTAAGTTTCATCAGAATCGGATAATAATTGTGACCTCTAGAGGATCGACAATCTTCGTATTGCATACCTTTACACAATTTTGCGTACAAAGAGCGGCCAATTGGTTGGACAGTTTCATTTCGATTTTCCCGAAATTCGAATTCAACCTTCATTATGGTGGAATGGTGAACTATTTAAACGGTTTTTAAAATCGGAAAAAAAAATGTGAATCCCCAAGCTAAAAATGTCATCTTTCGAACAATCAGGGACCATAATCCAGAAAGTTAAGTTCGGGTATCCGCGATTATGAAAAGGATCCAAGATCTTAGTGTGTAATGGTGATATATTCACACATTTCTTTTAAATCAGAAAAAATTGTGACCTCTACAGGGACCACAAGCTAAAAACGTGATTTATGTTTAATCATGGGCCATAATTCAAGAAGTTACGATCCGATATGCGCGGATATCGACAGGAACCAAGATCTTTGGGTTATAAATTTACAGTTCAAGTTTCATCAAAATCAGAAGAAATTGTGACCTTTAGAGGGTCCACAGCATTGATATACCACATTTTTACGCTAATTGTGTACATGGGGCGGCCATTTTGTCCGGCAGTTTTGGTCTGATTTTTACGATTTTTCGTACAATCAGGGGCCATAACTCAGGAAGTTACGGTCCGATCTGCGCGAATATCGAAAGGAACTGAGATCGTAGGGTTATAAACTTACATTTCAAGTTTCATCAAAATAGGATTAAAATTGTGACCCCTATAGGGTCCACAAGCTAAAAACGTGATTTTTCGTACAATCAGGGGCACGCCAGTATGAAAAGCAACCAAGATCGTTTAGAGATAAACCTCTATTTCAAGTTTCGTCAAAATCGGATAAGAATTGTGACCTGTAGAGTGTCCACGAATTGTGGACGGACGGACAGGGGCGACGACAATATACGTCCACATGAAAATGTGGGCGTATAAAAATAAAGATTGAAACACTCACTTACCTTATCTTCAATTTCTTTTTGGGTGTCAGTTAGAAATATCGAAGATGTTGGATCACTTGAGCTCATTTTACCCTTAGCACCCTGTAAAGCTGGGAAAAATACGGAATGTAGCAGAGCTGGTTTCAAAAATTTCAGTTTTGGTGCAACATCTCTGGTCATACGGAAATATGGATCCTAAAAATAAAGAAATGTCAATTAAATATGAAAAACCACAAACGGAAATAAGGATCCTAAAATGAAGATATATTGATTAAATATGGAAAACTACAAAAACAGTTCTTATTAATATTAATTTTTGTCAAGTTTATTTATCTCTGCAAATACCATATTTACATTCAAGATCATGGCAATTGGTACAACTTTTACCAATATGCGTCCAAAGATATGAGTTTTATTGCACTTTCTTAACAAATATATGTGGGTTTTAACGATCTCATCATTTTGGACTAACAAATGTTTGTTTCACCGAGTAAGGCACTGGCTGAATAACTAGCGAGTCTCGTGATGGCCCAAAAAGTTCCTCGGGTATTCCGATGTGGTTTCCCCTTGTCGGTGATTCCGGATAGACAAAACAACTGAGGTACCCAACTCAAAGAACCCTTGACAGTTGGAATTCGAAATAAAGAGTAGGCTGTAGCGTGGCTGTCTCGGGACAATGTCCCTCGTAGATCACTGGTCAACTAACCCTATTGAAGAGAAGTGTGAAATAATTAAAGAATATTTTACCTGATCTATAGCACAAGGTATAAGACATGGTACCCTTGTGTGTCCACCAAATATAAGTGGAAAAGATGAACTGAAACTAGGTGCTGCTTGTATAGCAGGGAAACTCACTTGCCCAATATTACTACTCTCATTAAAACCAAATATGGCTTTGACTTGATTGAACGTCACATGTTTTTCAATTCGACAGATATTCTTGTAAAATTCAGGACATCCACTACAAAAACACATACATTTAAATTTAAAGGAAATATATATTTATGAAAATGATGTTTTGGACAAATGGATGTATATTACTTTTTGGCATTTAGATTTCTGTCAAATGTCTATTAAATATGTATTGTAGAGTCACCTGCTCAACCTCGTGGGTTTTCTCTGGGTTCTTAGGATTCCTTCCACTTCTAAATACCCCTACGCATAAGCGAACTATTGAAATCAAATTGTACAATATGTTAGAGGTACCCAATCGTGCTAGAAAAATATTGGATTGCTTGAAAAATATCATGGGGCGCGCACATGACAAAAATGTGAGGGCATCCCTAAAAGGCATCCTCGTGGTGTGATGAAAGTGTGCAATTCAACAGAGGTTAAGAAGTTGGCATTGGATAATCCATGAATTTACTTAGGCTTCGATATTTATGGTAAATAGACAGCGACTAAAACCAAATACAATCTGAAATGGATTCTCTCTCTCAATAACCAAGACTGAAAAAATAGATTCTCTCGGCATGAGGTAGTTGTTTTCGGATTTAAATGTTTTGAAGTAGATTTCAAACATCTTTTGACAGATAATTTAGTTTTCGTCCATATATATCATCAAATCACACTGTTTGTAAGCAGGGATGCATCTTTAAAACTATGTGGAAATATTAGTGCTGCATTATTAAAGCTATAATTTCATATTTTTAAGTTATATTTTTAGAATGTATTAAAATAAAGCCTTAAAATCGATGCTTTGTATAAGCAGTCCTATCCTTACCTGATATAATCAATATCACTGAAAATAAATGTTTTATTCATATCAAAACCACATGCAATGATATCTTTAGCGTTCTCGTAAGCCAATTTATATGTTTGATCAGGATCCTTTATGTCATCTTTCCACAAATATTTTTCGTCATCTGTCATCTGTATTACCAATGGTACCTCAAATGTTTCCTGTAGCCATCTACAAATTGAAAAAGAAACATAACTTTATAAACTGCAAACGGGTTTATCAAAACAAAATCTAAATTCCTTAAAGGGTAATGTCTGAATTTGGTTACTATATGAATATAACATTAGTATGTCGCTATACACTGAATTTCATGGACCATATTTACCTTTGGAAATGGATTGTCTCTTGAGGACTTGGACCTCTGAGCAAGGGTAGGCAAATCCAACATGTGGCAATTGAGGGGAAGGAGAATAGGAGATATGGGGTTCTGGTACTTGGCATACCATGCCTTGATAATTGGTTGGTGGATTATGATTAAGCCCTGAAGATCTGAACAAGAACATAATAAGCCACAACCAAGAACTACAGGTAGAGAAAACAGGCATCAACAGTTACTATATATATAGCATTAAGAGCATAGTCCTCTTAATAAGTAGCCTAATAAGACTTAATGATGTTAATTCTAATGTATGTATCTAGGGGTAACACCTTCAAGAATATAAATATGAAAGTGATCCCATGAAGGAGACAAGTTAGCGATACAGATAACAGGCTACACTTAGACTTATTGTTTAATACTTCTTTAGTCGAACATAACTCTATAGTTATTATATAGTTCTGGATATTGTCTGTTATGATTATTATTTACTGTATCTACATAAAGTTCTATAATAAGCTCAATCAATTGTTTATGATTTATGAATAAGAAGAGGCTAGTATGATGAACTATCAGCAGCAATAAGAATCTAAGCAGGTTAAAGGAACAAGGGAATAGCAGCAGGAAAAGATGGTACAATATTGTCATTTGAGCAATGGGAATATGGTGATATTGGCGTGGGTATGTATTTGAGGTAACTCTTTTAAAAATTTGAGAGCATTTTTTCAGAAGGGAGGGCACTTTATCGAAAATGAAATGAAATGAAATGGGGTTTAACGTCCTACTCTTCTGCACCTTACCTGGGCTAATTGAAGACGGGCATACTTCGCAGTCTGAAAAGTTTGCATAATGAAAATTGGAATGTATTGATTGATTGTTACTTACTGTGTACATATAAAAGGAATTAAATGACCCAAGTGCATGGCTTCAGAAGATGGACCTCTCCCAGTGTACAGGTAAAATGGCTGTTTATTCTCATACTTCTCCAAGATCATTTCTAGTTCTCTAAAAACAACACAAACAATAACAAACTATTATTATTTCAAACAAACATGTCGTACAATGAACAATAAAGAAGGAGACTTGTTCAGTAATTTTGGAAAACCAGATCGATTTTGGTGCCTCTACAAAATGAAATGAAATTGAGTTTAACGTCCTACTGGGCTAGTCAAGACGGGCATACGCCATACAGTGTGCTATGAGGGAAATTTTGCCTGGACAGTGGCTCTATGACCTACTCTTATACTGAATTCCATCTACCAAGGGATCTTTCACGCCAAAGTGATCTGATGTGACCTTATAAATTATGTTGAGTTAATGTTAAACCCCATTTCTATCTCTTGTCCTGAACCAGCGGCTGCCAGGCAGGATACGCCCACATTTTCGAGAGGTGGATAGAGAACAAGCTAACAAGAAAGTGATTTTTCCTACAATCAAGGGCCATAATTCAGGAAATTACAATTTGATATGCGCATATATCAAAAGGAACTGAGATCTTTGTGTTATAAACTTACATTTCAAGTTTCAACAAAATCGGATAAAAATTGTTACCTCTATAGGGTCCACAACCTTGATATACCATATTTTTACGCTATTTGAGAACAAACGGCGGCCATTTTGTCTGTCAATTTTGGGGCGATTTTCACAAAATTCAAACTCAACTGTCCATAGGGTGGAACGGTAATATAATAATACGGTTTTTTAAATCGGATAAAAATTATGACCTCTAATGGGTCCACAAGCTAAAAACATGATTTTTCGTACAATCAGGGGCCATAATTCAGGAAGTTACGGTCCGATATGGTCAAATATTGAAAGGAACCGAGATCTTTGGGTTATAAACTTACATTTCAAGTTTCAACAAAATCCGATAAAAACTGTGACCTCTATAGGGTCCACAACCTTGATATACCATTTTCTTACGCTATTTGAGAACGAACGGCGGCCATTTTGTCTGTCAATTTTGGGCCGATTTTCACGAAATTCGAATTCAGTCGTCCCTAGGGTGTAACGGTGATATAATAATACGTTTTTTTTAAATCGGATAAAAATTATGACTTCTATAGGGTCCACAAGCTAAAAACGTGATTTTTCGTACAATCAGGGGCCATAATTCAGGAAATTACGGTCCGATATGCGCGAATATCGAAAGGAACCGAGATCTTTGGGTTATAAACTTACATTTCAAGTTTCAACAAAATCGGATAAAAATTGTGACCCCTATAGGGTCCACAACCTAGATATACCATATTCTTACGCTATTTGGGAACGAACGGCGGCCATTTTGTCTGTCAATTTTGGGCCGATTTTCACGAAATTCGAACTCAGTCATCCTTAGGGTGTAACGGTGATATAATAGAACGGATTTTTAAATCGGATAAAAATTATGACTTCTATAGGGTCCACAAGCTAAAAACGTGATTTTTCGTACAATCAGGGGCCATAATTCAGGAAGTTACTGTCCGATATGCGCAAATATCGAAAGGAACTGAGATCTTTGGGTTATAAACTTACATTTCAAGTTTCAACAAAATCGGATAAAAATTGTGACCTCTATAGGGTCCACAAGCTAAAAACGTGATTTTTCGTACAAACAGGGGCCATAATCCATGAAGTTTCGATCCGACACATGCCAATATCGAAAGCAGCCGAGATCTTTTGGGGATAAACCTATATTTCAAGTTTCGTCGAAATCGGATAAGAATTGTGACCTGTAGAGAGTCCACAAACAATTGTGGACGGACGGACGTCCGGACGGACAGGGGCGACGGCATAATACGTCCACATGAAAATGTGGGCGTATAAAAAGCCATCACTATTCCTTAGAAAGATGGATTGCCAGGCAACAGCTAAATCGTCCTAGCAATTCATTCATACAGATCAAATGATAAGTTTTGTCGTTAGAGGGTTCCCAAGGTTCAACAATGTTCCGAAATGACCTGATTGTGTTGAACAGATGTTAAACCCATCTCTCTCTCTCTCTCTCGCTCCCTCTATCTCTCTCTCTATTTCTCTCTCGTCCCACTACAGAGAACTGCCCAATATATTGGCATGCAAATTAACGTAATATAGTTAATGTTAGTCCCCAAATGGCCCTAAGTGGGTTGAGTGAATGTTAAAGCTCAGTTCTCTCATTTAAGGTAAATTGATTTGGTAATTATTGAATGTATCCAAACATTTGTAACTAAGAACATATTTAGTTTCGTTTTCTCCAAACATTAGTAACTAAGGACATATTTAGTTTCATTTTCTCTAAAAAAAAATATATTCTCAGTCTTTATTATAAAAAATATTAATCGGTTCGGTGACCATGGTCCTATATAATGTTTAACAATTGTAACTAAGGACATATTTAGTTTTTCATTTTCTCTAAAAAAATATATTCTCAGTCTTTATTATAAAAAATATTAATCGGTTCGGTGACCTTGGTCCTATATAATTTTTAACAATTGTAACTAAGGACATGTTGAGTTTCATTTTCTCCAGGAATATATTGTTAGTCTTTATTCTAAAAATAACTGCAGCAGGCTATAACAATTGGTGTACTTGTCTAGCCTGTAGAAAGTACATTATGCATAATGTCAAATATCTTTTATTTTCTCTTTTTCTCGAGGAATAGATTGGATTTATATTCTTTTTGTGCATACTGATTCATATATGTGGGGACTACATTTTTTTTTTTTTTTTTTTTTTTTTTGTCACATCCATACAGGCACGCATCAGACAAATAGAAATTTGAAGCCCACTATAAAGCTAAAGTTCACAACATAAATCTTGACACTTCTAGATTCCAAATTGTGCACACTTTTTGATTCCATTATCTCATATACACCTGTATTTTTTGATAAATGTGAAAATTGATATTAAAACATTTGATTTTACCTGTGAGAGAAAAAGATTCCTCTTCTGATAAAATGATGGACTGGTTTTCCTGTAACCCTCTCCATTCGTTTTATGAGGTCATCGCTAATTCTCATACTTCCAAACTTCTCTATAAAAAATTTTATAAAATTGAAACCTACATTTACTAAATAGACCAGTGGTTGTCATGCAAAATATGCCCACATTTTGCAAGAGATGGATAGAGAACAAGCAAAAAAAAAAAAAAAAAAAAAAAAGACCGCGACTTTTCGTACAATCAGAGGCTATAATCCAGGAAGTTGTGTTCTGAAATGCGCGAATATCGGAAGGAACTGAGATTTTTGTGACATAAACATATATTTTAAGTTTCATCAATATCGGACAAAAATTGTGACCTTAGTATTACATACTTTTTTACTATTTGCGTAGAAGGAGCGACCATTTGAACTCAACCTTCATTATGGAGGAACGGTGATATTTTAAAATGTTTTTTTTTTAAATCAGATAAAAATTGTGACCTCAAGTGAGTTTTCAGTTTAAATTAATTCAAATAAAACAAGACTTACCGATTAATTTCTCATAGTCCACTCCTTTATCAGATGAACTTTGAACAGTCCATGGATCAACTATGTCCTCTTTAGGATTAACAATTACATCTGTATTATCCGCCATGATTATAGACTAACCTTCTCCTTAGAAACCTTCAATACAAACTGTGAATGTTGGGTCTCAACCACCTCTTATATACACTGCACACATTCCCTGGGAAAACCCTATATGATTCTCTGGAAATTGCATTTCCTAGAAACACTGTTTAGAGAACACGCTGACATTGATCGTGTTGCAGACAAACATATAAATACATGTACTTAACAGTGGACAGATTAATAAAGTGTGTGATTCCATACTTAGATCCTTACAAAATCAATTAAAAGTTTTGCAAGCGTTTTACACACACAGAGAAAAATAAAACTTATTATAGCCTATACATAATGCGATGTGGCATTATTCTCTAAAAAAGGTTATATGTTCAAATTTTATGGAATATAATCTTATTGGAATTAGAAATAAGAGAAATGAGAACTCCAGATTAAAATTCCAAAAATGTTCTGTGTCTCTGTGAGGAATTTATAGTAAGTTTCATGGAAATGATCTAATTCTGACTAAGAAATATGAGTCATAGTTAGCTGAAAGACCATTGCTGGAAAACCCGATAAATAAATGGATAAAGTGGCACTTCTGTGTCGCATGGTTAATGCTCTGAAATGAAATGGGGTTTAACGTCTTACTGTTCTGCTACTATTATGGGCTAATGAATGAAGACGGGCATACGCCCTACTGTGTGCTATGAGGGAAATTTTGCCCGGGCAGCGGCACTATCGCCTACTCTTATATCGAATTCCAACTGCCAAGGGATCTTTTACGTGCATTCCAATGTATACACGGGACCTCGGTTTTTCGTCTCATCTGAAGGACTAGACACACCAATGAAATGGGGAAACCACGCAAAAGATCCCTTGGCAGTTGGAATTCTATATAAGAGTAGTCCGTAGCGCTGTTGTCCGGGCAAAATTTCCCTCATAGCACATTGTATGGCGCATACCCATCTTCATTAGACCAGTTAGAGCAGAACAGTAGGAAGTTAAACCCCAGCACATTTCATTTCATTTCTACATAGCATTCCAAATTATACATGTTGAACAACCTCACTTTGAGTAAAGTCTTGCGCGTAGGGGTCTTTAGCAGTGGGATGAAACCGGAAGACCTGGAGAAAACTGATGAGGTTGGACAGGCGACCCTACTCCTTGTCACATAGAACCGGGGAATCGAAACCACACCAGTTGACTCAATGACAGACCTTATGATACAGCGTGCACATGTTAACCATTCGCCATCCAACCCCCCATATGCACATATAAAGAATGAAACAAAGATATTTGTATATGATAATGAATATTTATTTATTCTATGTACTGAATCATAGTTTGTTCATTGTTTTAAAATATGTGTAACAAAAATGTACATATATACACTTATTGACTTGAATTATTCACCTGGATTACACAATTATACACTTTCACCATGGGACTAAAGATATGAATGATTTTATTTTCTTAAATTAATATAATTAATTTTCTACTAATTAAAAGGGATTAAAATTTATCAGACGAAGATTGAGGGATTGGATTCAAACAAACTGGTGTCCGCAAGTATGTGCTTTGATGTGTTGTATGTATTCTCCATGACAGGAACCAGCCGTCAAATTTCAATTGTTGTATATAATCTAATCTAATTTGAACACAGGTGATGTAATGAAGGTCGGCCTCAGGAGCAGCAGGGTTCAACTGGAAACATTTCTGGCAGGCCCCCCCAGAATCACAGCCAAGGACTGCTTTATAGAAATGAAGACAGTTTAACATGACAAGACTAGAATAGATTGTTCTTTCCTGGGAATCCTTTGGGGCATGGGGCCCATTTGGGAGCAATCTATTTAAATGTGGCCCTGGATTAAACTGTAGTCAAATCAAATGTAAAGACATTTGTTTACTAACCGGATAATACCTCACAAGACCTAATGATTTTTAATTGTTATGTAATACATGCCATAGCATGTTTGGTTCAATTCAGTTGAACGTGTCCACTTGATATTGATTTTATTAAAATATATCAGTCACAGCATGGATCTTACAATAGATAAGGTCACAGATGATCAAGATAACTTTATACCCTCGCTATTCTAAAATATGTTAAACCTGCAGACAATATAATGACATATCAAATGTACAATATGCATAAGTACACAATTGGGCCACACTGAACAAAGCACAGCTAGGATTATTTACAATAAGATTTAAAACAAGATTAGACATAACTTAAAGATACATTCCCACATACAAACTGGGTGATTTGTTGATATATTTGGACTAAAAACATATTCAAACTAATTCATTTATCATAATTTTGCTTCAAATCCTTCTCCAAACATTGTAACTGCCAGGGAATACCCCTGCTTGTGTCACGTGACTTATCTCCCTCGGTACCTAGCAACGGGTGCGAAGTCGGAGGAGAATTCATTGCATATACAAGGGAAAAGAGTATTTTTCTAGTAAGATTGAATATTTTTACTTTCCATATATACCAAAATTGCCATACTTTTATTGGAAATAACCACCCGATAAATACTTTTCTGGGAATGTATCTTCCCTTTGTGCAGAGAGGGCGTATATTATTAGACAAATATTTAACAGGTAAGCACCTGTTTGAGTTTTTAAGTCATGTTGTTGCAGGTTCAATAATATTTACATACCAATAATATACACATTCTATAAACAAAGTTCCAAGTTATTCGTTGAAAATCTGAATGATAAAGTGGTTGAATAATTAAAACTTGAAACCGATCATCCATAAATGCAAGGGTAACTTCTGTTAACTTTACGAAAATAAATAAAACCTCAACCTGTTTTGTTACCTCATTTGAGTTTACACTATAATAAAACAACTGACAAAGGAGGAATTTGTGTTCGGTTATAACATTACTATTTAAACAATAATATTATTAGTACATAACAATGTTATTTCACTCACATGTATTTTCTAATCATAAACAAATTTTCCTTTCAGGTAAATGTATATGAAAGTTTCCGCCCAGGTAGGCAAAAATTTACCCAAAGTTGAGATCCTTGAACTAAATTATCTTTTTGTGAAATATAGAAGAGGTCACAATGGTGAACATTTCTCATTTTTTTTTAAAAGAATGACATTTCCATTAAACATACATTATGCAAGAGCTAAATCTGCCTATTGCAGGTCTTTCTATTGGCCTGAAATGTTATCTAAATTATTAATTAGACATTAATTAACTTATCCAGACCATAATCAACTCTAGATGTCATCGCTAGCCTCGGATATCTACTGGATTTGAATCCAATTTGCTGCTCAACGCTCATTGATGATTTAATCCAAAAATGGATAATTGAGACTATGTTTTTCATCGTACTGACTTAGTAGGCCTAAAAATCAAAGGCTAATATCTCGGTTCAGAGTGGACCAATTTGACTGTGATTATCAGCAAATTCCCTTTACATTATCTAGTTATTAACTATTATAGTGAGAACTGCTAGCTCTTTATCTAATCTCCAATAATGCCCCTTTAATTATACAATATAAGATTAGCATCATATTTTCACAATAATTATTCCATCAGTATTTACATCAAACACATTTTAACACAGAATGTTAAAGATTACAATGCTAATGCCCTTTTCATTTTCTACATGAATAATGAAACTTATTGTTACACAGCAAAGCATCAGAACAGTGGTGTAAATAAGATTCTTTTTTAACATGAAAATAAAGGTAGATCTGGTTTAGGTATAATATTAAGGACACCTGCAGATTTCGTCATGGTCACGAGATGTAAACAGGGTTAACCCTAACCCTAGCCCTAACACACAATCTCGTCAATAACCACGTGCCCTAATCCTATTTAAATCTCACGACCTGGATGAAATATGCAGGTAGCCTTAATATTTAGCCTGAATGTAAATCTGGGCATCACCACAGAATGTAACCAGGAAATATAAATAAGATTTTGATTTAACATGAAATGGTAGGCGTTCATTTTTGCCGTGACATTTATGACAACAATAATTTACATCCATGCAAGGAGATTTAAAATAAGATGTGATTTGCTGTCCAATATTTTTTCTATTAGATAAATGCCACTCAGATCGGAGCATTGCCACAGAATGTAACAGGAAAATGTAAATAAATTAAATTATGATAAAATAAATTACAGTCTAATAATTATAATTTAATTTTCGTGGTGTCATAAATTGTTTAACATCATCATCTGTAACTAGGATACGTCGTTTTTGGTGATCTGCGATTAATTCTTGTAAAATTGTAATTAATTCTTTTTTAAGAAAACCAGTTAATAACTCTCCACTCTTATATTCCTGTAAAAAAAATGTAAAAAATAAATTATGCAATAAATATAAAAATATAGAAACATAAATAAATAATACAATGAGTATTTAGCCTATTGATTTTTAAATACCAGTTTTAGTAAAAATCAATAAAGGGAATAATTCGAATAGGTATAAGACTTAAAATATAAACAAATTTTACAAGTTGTTTCAATTGTATTATTTATATTGTCAGAAATTATCAACATTAAATCTCAGATTGTGTGAACTTTCGTGAAAAATGATAATGAGGTATCAGGTGTTCTACAAAAAGTAGGATCTTTAACTAGGATCTTGAAATGAAATGAAATGGAGTTTAACGTCCTACTCCGACCTGGGCTAATGAAGACGGGCATACGCCATACAGTGTGCCATGAGGGAAATTTTGCCCGGACAGCGGCACTACAGCCTACTCTTACATCGAATTCAAGGGATCTTTTACATGCATGCCAATGTGTACACGGGACCTCGGTTTTTCGTGCCATCCGAACGACTAGATAGCTGTTCCTGTCAGGCCATCTGTCCTGCATCACTGACAAGGGGGGAACCACGTGGGAAATCCTGGATTAACTTTCTCGGCCAATGCAGGGATCGAACACCCGACCTTCAGGATAGCGAGCCAGCATCTTACCCACTTAGCCACCGTTACCCCCAACTAGGATCTTAGAAACCAAAATTACTTGATAATAATACTGTATTTAATAATTAAACTTACACTGCCTAGTTTTTCTAACTTCTCATCATCATCTAAGAAGAAACGTAAATATTGATATGATACATCTACTTCTACGTTGCCTCCCTTTTCTCTGTGCTCTTCTACAGTGGCTCCACCTCCAGAATATGCATATTTATTAATCTGGAATAGAGAATGTAAGAATGTTCACATTAGAATTCAAATAAATGAATCAATATTTTATTTAACTTTTTCAAGATATGCAACACAAATAAAAAGGACAAAACATCGATCCTTGGGGAACAAACTACTGGGGGGCACATATATTGATTCTTGTGGGACACCTCACTTGGGCACTAATATTGATTCTTGAGGACACTTCACTGGGGCTATAATACTGATCTTTGTCAGATCCTTGGGGAAACACCGTTTGCTCACTACACTTATTATTTTAGCGTTTTCCGAGATTCTATCCGGATTATCGCCCTTATGTTATTGTTAAAATTATTTGACGTTCTAACTCATGACGTCAACTGGCAGACTATCGCCATTGAGGAGACGACCACTGTCAAGATCAGTCGAATTATTTCTGTTACATCCTTTTTGTATTCCTGATTGTTTTCAAATTTGAGTGAAGTCTGTGTCACTACAGGCCCGGGACTGTACAGCGCAGTGGACGCTTACGGCTGGCCCCCGGATCCATTCACTTGATTTGATATTTGTTTATTAGTGCAATGTCTATTTTCTGTCTTGTCCGCAGGTTTATCTTGTAGATTTTTGTTTTACGTGTAGTGCGGTCCTCCTGCACTTACTACTAAAGGGGGCACTAATTGAGGACACCTGACTAGGAGCATAATACTACAATTAAGTCGAGTTTTGACATATTCTACATTCATACCTTGTTTTTAATTTCTTTAGGTGTGTCCGTGAGAAATATAGAAGATGTAGGATCACTTGAACTCATTTTACTCTGAGCCCCCTGTAAAGCTGGGAAAAATGAAGAATGTAACAGAGCTGGTTTTAAATATTGAAGTCGTGGAGCAACATCTCTGGTCATACGGAAATATGGATCCTGAAAAAAATATAAAAATTTAATAGATGGATTTAGGTGTTTAAGACTAAGAAAAATGTTATTGTTAATGAAAGACAGAAAGGGTTTAAAGGTCATTATGTTATTAATAATTTACACTGGCAGGTAGCGTTGTTTAGCAGTGAGAGGTTAAACAGGTGACTCTACTTAACATCAAGTCTCCATATTCTTTCCTAAAACCAAAACCAACAAGAATTTTAAACCAAGGGTCTAATGGGTTTTTTTGGGGGTAATAAGAGTGCCACAGAGCTCTACACATGTTTACTGCAATTAATTGGATAACATCATGATGACCTTGTATTAAACATGCATTATGCAAGAGCAAAATCTGCTTAGACATTAATTAACTTATCCAGACCATAATAAACTCTCGATGTCAAGGCTAGCCTTCGATGTTGGCTGGATTAGATTCCTATATGCCGCTAACGGCCGTTGATAATTAAATCAGAAAAAGTGGATAATCGAGACTATGCTGTTTATATTAATGATTTTAGTAATGATGACCGAGACTATGCAAAAATTTCACCCGCTTCTTTTCAGCAAATTACCTTTACACTATCTAGTTTTTAACTATTATAGCGAGAACTGCCATCTCTTTATCTTATCTCCCATAATGTATCTTTAAGAATAGGGTTATTTGATCTGCTCTTGGCTGTTCTACCTGTGTCCTTCCCCCCTCTTTTGCCCTAAGCCAACAGATGACAATAATAATGTCTATAGAATGTAATTACCTGATCTATAGCACAAGGTATAAGACAAGGTACTTTCTTGTTTCCACCAAATATATCTGGAAATGATGAACTGAAACTAGGTGCAGCTTGTACAGCAGGGAAACTAATTTTACCGATACATGTACTATCATCAAAACCAAATATACCTTTTACTTGATTAAATGTCACTAATTTTTGAACACGGGTAATATTCTTGTAGAATTCGGAACATTTACTGCAAAAATAAAGTTAGAATATTGAATTCATGGTACATTTAAGATTTAAAGTAGCTAAGTCTCTAACTCAATATCATCCAAAATCTTCAACATTGAAAACACGATTTATTTGTCAAATTAAATCAACATTGATGTTGTGATCTTACCGGAAAAATAAATAAACATTTTACCATTGGTACATGAATCGTATACCATAATGCGCTTCAGCCCCAGTTGTATCAAAAGACTCGAGGGACGAGGCAAGACACATTGCACCAAATCAAACGGCGTATGTAGACTGGAATAACCAAACCAGACGCTAGAAATTTGCACTCGCTTGAGACTGCTGGGTTATTTCGCCGAACATAACTGATTTGAAATAAAAACGGAAACCATTGAATGTAAATCAGTTTATATACATTCATATTACAGTATTATATGCGTTGCGACCCACTTTTGTCAATTTCTAGGTGCCAATTGTTAGCGATTTAGCTCCTTTAAGTCATGAAAGATTGAACTCAAGTATAAATGTGGTTTATTAAGACATATGAAAGCAATTGTCATATTAATAAACGTGAACTTGACAATGTGAACAAATCATATGGTAAACTAAACTTGACATATTCAACAGATAACAGAATTAAAGATCAGCAAAGAGCGAGCGAGAGAGAGATGGAGTTTAAGGTCCACTTTGACACAAACTATGTCATTTCAGGACTAACATATGGTTCAATTTTATTTCAAAAATTCGCTTCTGCGTAGGGGTCTTTAGTAGTGGAAGGAAACCGGGGGACCCGGAGAAAACCCACGAGGTTGGACCCTATTCCTTGTCACGTACAACCAGGGAATAGAAACCACGCCAGCTGACTCAATGAAAGACCTTATGATACAGCATGACAATCTAGTTTTAAACAGAAAATTAAAACTAAGTATTCTAAGAGCAGTATTCCATAATTATAGATATACTATTCAAAAAAAGTAGGGGATATTTGATTTTGGGGGCATAATACTAAAATATGCAAATGACTACGAAAAAAGTCACTATAGAACCTAACAGAAGAAACATTTCCAGTTACATGTGACGCCCAAACGCACCAATAGCTACCGCATGGAATGCAGGTGATGCTTGGGATCATCATGGGGGTCCAACCCAAGATTTGCACGACTCTGACTTTGAATGTTACAGTCATTGTGGCATTGAATTCCAGGGTGGAAACATCAGTTTAATTGTTTTAGTGACCAGAAAACAAATTTTGATATGCGTCGGCTTACCCAAAATGAAAGGTTACGTGCCCTTGGCATGCTACAGAACGGCACAACACAGGCGGTTGTGGCGCGGACGATGAATGTTTCTCAGTCTGTCATAAGCAGGCTATGGTCCAGATACCGTGATACACAATCTGTACAGGACAGACCACGCTCAGGTCGACCAAGGGCGACAACTCAAGCCCAGGATCGATTTATCCGTACCTTGGCCTTGAGAAATCGTGTCATCACAGCAAATCAGATCAGCGCTCGTCTTCAAACAGACACTGGTGTGAGAGTGAGTGGCCAGACGATTCGGAATCGACTGCATAGGGGTCACCTTCGCGCCCGACGTCCTCGCGTGATCCCTTGTTTGAGAGATCATCACATTCAGGCATGACGTCGTTGGTGTAGGGATCGTCAACACTGGGATAATCGACGCTGGAGCAATGTGATGTTTTCAGATGAGTCAAGGTTCACTGTTGATTTTTTGGACAGACGTAGGAGGGTGTGGCGTCGTCGAAACGAGCGCTTCCAAGACGTTAACGTCATCAGACATGATCGATTTGGGGGTGGTTCTGTTATGGTGTGGGGAGGCATCACTGTTGCTGGAAGAACGGCTTTACATGTTGTTGCAGGGCGTGTTACAGGCCAGTACTACCGGGACAACATCTTGGCAGTCCATGTTGTGCCGTTCGCACCACGTCATGGCCGCCGTTTCATCTTCCAGGATGACAACGCAAGATGTCACAGGGCCAGGATCGTTACAGGTTACCTCCAACAACAGAACATCACCACATTACCTTGGCCAGCACTGAGTCCCGACCTCTCCCCCATCGAGCATGTCTGGGACATGCTTGGACAGAGGTTACGTCAACGTCAACAACGTCCTGCCAATGTCCAAGAACTTGCTGCTGCGTTGCAACAGGAATGGGACAATCTGGACCAAATTGACTTTAGACGTCTCATTAGGAGTATGCCACGTCGGATCAATGCTTGCTTGGCAAACAGAGGAGGATTTACCCGTTACTGACTTGGTTGTGATGCTGTGGTAACTTTGCTGTTTGACCCCGGGTATCATTTTACCCTTATAATGGTCAGTCTGTGCCTTACTTAGTCTAACGATCATTTGGAATAAATCGATGAATGTGAACTTCATTTCATTTTGTCATTTGTTTCTTCGTCAGTTTCATTAGGTGACTTTAATAACACTTAAAAATCAAATATCCCCTACTTTTTTTGAATAGTATATTATGTGCCTGCCATATCATCCTTAGTCAATGTCGACGAAATGTACTCAATTTTGAAATCTTTCTTACCCAATATAATCATAATCACTGAAAATAAATGTTTTATTCACATCGAAACCACAGGCTATAATATCTTTTGCATTCTCAAACGATAATTTATGTGTGTCCTCCACCGTGAGATCTTTCCACAAAAACTTTTCATCGTCTGTCAACTGTATCACTAATGGAACATCAAATGTTTCTTGTAGCCACCTGAATAATAAATTGACCTCATAAAGAAAACACTGCACATGTAAGCCTACATCTTGGTTATATTTACAGCACAGCTTTCATGAGTTAACAGGTTTAACCAGAGGCCGTAGACCGAGGCGTTAAATCTGTAATTAAGCGTGCTATAATGACTTGTAACATTGACACCTGCTCAACATACTTGTTGTTATTGCACAGAAAACCCACCCCACTTCTCTATATGATTTCTACTAAAACTAATGTAAACCAGCAAAAGTGTGCACGGTTAAGCTCCACCCAATATACTAGATGGAAAACAATCTGCTTATTCAATGAAAAGAACAAAGGAAGATTTCCCGTCCATGTTACAAGTCAATTTACCACTACCAGTATCTGTTTTTCATGCTATTTCAATTACATTCTTTGATCATACATAAAGTTTCATGTAAATTTAAGTTAAGTACATGTAGTATCCTACTCCGAATAAGTACAATATAAATGTATCTTTATTAATTTTTTGTTTTCAGTTTAATCTCATGGTCACTTGAAATGAAATAGGGTTTAACAATTTAATGTCATACTGTTCTAAACCAACCAGGCTAATGTGAGCTGTGTTTTAAAATATTGCATATCAGGTAACAATGTACATTTTTTTTTTTTTTTTTTTTTTCAAAAAATATTACATAACAGATAACAGGTACATCATACAGTATTACTACATGATAGGGTTTATCATTACATCATATGTACATATAATTATATCATACAATTTCAAAATCATTTATATAACATTCATTTATTATTGCCAGTAGATGTTTATCTTTAGTATTGTGTGCAAGGAATACGTTACTTCTATTAGTCTCAAAGGATATATAGGATATTTGTCGTTTTAGAGTGAATAACATATTTTATTTCATCGAGAAGCAAGAAAACTTATATTTTCACGAATGCGTAGCATGAGTGAAAATATAAACGTTTTCTTGCTTAGAGATGAAATAAAATATGTTATTCACGACAAATGTTCTATTTATTTTATGATTTTACAATCATTTTAGGTAAAAACAACTAGCCAGTGGAATAACACTTTTATTTCACTGATAAAACGCGGTATTCCACTACTGATCATAAAATAAACTGTTTTATAATGTGTAATTATATTTAGCTTGGTTTTCCCCCAAAATGTGTTATCTCCCCTTTAAGGAGGCCAGAGTCTTGACATTATTAACGACCTTTTTTGTACATCTTAAGGGAAAATTTTAAGCTGTTAAGCGGTAGATTAAAGTACAGATCCTTTCCACGAAATGAAAGTCGAAAGTTGAAAGGACTTAAGTACGTTTAGCTACCGTGTTGTTCATATAATTTAATAACAATAATTTTTGTTTATTTCTGTGTTTTTTGGGGGTATGCGGTAAAAATGTCCATTTATTAAGTATCTTCTTATTAGTTTTAAAAATTTCCAGTTCTAAGGATTTTTTACTTTGTAAAAATGCTCTGTATCTTTCGCGGGTAGGAATATTTGCTTCTATTTTTGATTTATATATGTAATACTTAGTTAAAAATATTATTTGATTTACAAAAGTCCATTTGTTAATATTGTCAAAAACTGATTTATCTAGGTAACCAAGGTGAATTTCCTTTTGTGTTATATTTACGTTTATATTTGCTTTTGTAAGAATTTCATACATTTCGTTCCATATTCGTTGCGTGTAACTACAGTGTATAAACAAATGATTTACAGTTTCAATATCTGAAAGACAGAAAGAACACAGAGTTGATTCCGTCAGTCTTAATTTACAAAGTAATTTATTTGTATAAATTATTCTATGGATGTACTTATATTGGAAGTTCTGTAATTTAGAGTTAATATTTACATGGTGAGCTAATTTGAACATCATTTTTATATCATTTTCTTCAAATTGGTGTATATTTAGTTCTTCCTCCCATTTAGTAATCGATTTTGCTTTTTCGTATTTAGCTAATACCATTTGGTTATAAATGTCTTTAGCAGTTATATTTATTAGATCTTTTTTATACCATGCTTCCAAATTTCTGTTGATATCATCTATAGCTTTGTTATACGTTCGATTTAGATTCACTTGGGTTTTGAGCATTTTTTTAATTACTAACGCTGTATTATTTACATAAAACTGGTCATTCCCATCTTTTATATGTAAGTTCGCTTTATTTCCGATAAATTCATGTAAGTAGATTATTTTTCCTTTACCAAATGTTTTCTCATACTTATGGTTATAGATACTATTTTCTATATTTTTATTGTTACAAACTAGTTGATTTTTTAAACATACTGAAAAGTCGATCTTTTGTGTATAAATCTTGTGCCAGTTACTAAATAGTTCCTGATAAAACGGCGATAAAAATTTTAATTTAGGTTTGTAATTACATGCTGGTAGAATATCACCCCCAAACTTATTTGTTATAAATTCAAAGGTAGTTTTCCAAGTTTGTGGCCAGGTCGTATATATCTTTTTTAACCAAAATATGCTCCTGGCTGTCATCATTTCTTGAAGACTAACCATGTTTAAACCTCCATATTCTATATTTTGACAAATCGCATCCCTTTTAATTTTATCCGGACCATTCCATAAGAACTTGTAAACGATTGCATTAAATTTTTTGATAATATAATAAGGAAAAGCTAGGGCTGATGCTGGGTATAATATTTTTGATAGACAAAAAGTTTTAATAACCTGGATTTTACCTATTAACGTAAGGTTTCTTTTCAACCAAGTTCTTAATATTCTTTCTATGTCATCTAGTTGGGGTTCAAAATTTTCTCTATCGGTTGTTTTTGTATCCTTTGAAAAGACAATTTCCAATATTCTTATGTCATTATTTTTACATATGAAACCAATGCTTTCCACATCCGTTTGAAAATCCAAGCTTCCGCTGTTAAGATCTATGGCTTCTGTTTTCGTTACATTTATCTCTAATCCGGACACTTTGCTAAATTTTTTCAGTACTTCGTATAGGTGTCTTGCCGATTTAAAATCCCTCAAAAAGCAGGCCACGTCGTCGGCAAAGGCAAGTAATTTGATTGATTTTTGACCAAATTTTATTCCTAAAATATTGTTATTATTTCTTATAAAATTGCATAAAGTTTCAATCACCAGATTAAATAAAATCGTACTACTAGGATCTCCTTGTCGTATTCCCCTCTTTATTGGAAAATATGCAGTTGTGAAGCCATTGCTTATTACACAGCCATTAACGTTATTGTAGAGAGTTTGTATAAATCTTATAAAATTCCGTTTTATACTGTATGTTTTAAGACTGTTTAACAAAAATTTGTGACTTATGCTATCAAAAGCTTTCTTGAAATCTAACGCTAGAAGGAAACCGGTTATCTTTTTTAAATTTGCCAAATGAAAAGAGTCGTCAATTGTACGGATATTTTCTTGAATGTGTCTGCCCGGGATGAAAGCTGTTTGATTCTCATGTATCAGTGAACCAAGAAAATGTCTTAATCGAGTGGATAAGACATTACTTATTATTTTGACGTCACAGTTTATTAGGGTCAGAGGCCGCCAGTTACTTAGTAAGCTTCTATCTTTACCAGGTTTTGGAATTAATTTAATTGTTGATTGCCTTTGGGACGCAGAGAGTGTTCTGTTTTCAAAACTATAATTAATGGAGTTTAAAACATAATTTTTAATTAGTGGCCAATACGCAGAGTAAAATTCTGCCGTCAGGCCATCATTTTCAGGGGATTTGTTTTTTTTAAATTCTCTAATTGCTTGAAAACACTCATCTTCATCTATTTTATATTCTAACATATCACTCTGATACTCATCTAGTTTTGGCAAATTTTGATTTATGCTGGTAAATTCGTTTTTTTCTACATTAAGGTATTCATCACACGATGCATATAGGTTTTTATAATAATTATGAATTTCTTTCAATATTTGTTCAGGAGAAGTTATTTCGTAACCTTGAGTCGTTTTAATACGGTTTATAATTGTTTTTTTCTGTCGCTGTTTTTCTAAGTTCAGGAAAAATTTAGTATTTTTTTCTCCCTCGCCATACCACTTTATTTTCGATCTCAGAATAGCCCCACGTGTTTCATCCTCATATATTATGTCTAGTTTATTGACTAACGTTTGATACTCTGAGTTTTTAATGTTATCTAACAGTTGGCTTTCAATGTTTTCCATCTGTCCTAGAATTTCTTCTTTTAGCTTCTGTTTAATACTTTGTTTTTTCTTACAATAAATGATAGTATTAGATTTTATTTTAAACTTTATATAATCCCAAAGTCCGCACTTATCTTTTTCATCATGAAATTCATTTTCCCACCTCCTTATTGACAGTTTAATATATTCATAGTAATTCTTGTCGGAATTTAGGCTATTATTAAATATCCATTGACCATTCCCTCGTACATTTTCAGACATTTTTAATTTTAATATTATCGCTGAGTGATCACTTATTGTGTTAACTTTCATTGAACATTCTTCAACATAATTTTGAATAGTATCTGTTATTAGCCAATAGTCAATCCTACTTTGAATAAGAGGTTTTGACTGCCTCCATGTGTATTTCTTTAAACAGGGTTTTTTTATTCTAAATATATCTATCAGTCCGAAACTTTGTATTATTTTGTTAATGGTGTATCTACCGTTTTTCTTGACTTTATAATTGCCTCCTGACCGATCTACATTTACGTCCTTTATGTTGTTAAAATCTCCCCCTACGATAAAAACACCAAGTTTTGAATCATTTTCTAGTTTTAACATTAATTCATGTAAACGAGTAAAATATTTATATTGTTCAGAATCAGTATTCGGGCTGTACGTATTTATAAGAATATAGTTTGTATTATTTATATCTATTATAACACATGTATAATAACCTTTTTCGTCGGTTATTTCACTAACAATATTTACATCACATGTATCTCGAAATAAAATAGCTGTGCCTGCCGAGTTGCTTTTACCGTGTGAGTAGACTATGTGGCCTCCCCAGTCTTGCAACAAGAGATTTTCTTCAGTTTTAGTACTGTGTGTTTCTTGTAAGAAAAAGATATCAACATTCTGTTCTTTTAACCAGATAAATAGTTTGACGCGCTTAAATTTTTACCGCATACCTCTAACATTTAGCGATAATAATTTTAGATCAGCCATATTGAGCTTTATTTAGTAATACTGTTATATATTTATAATTATTTGTATCCCCTGCAAACAAATGATGATATACTGATTTAAAAATAATCTGTCTAAAATATATAATAGCACATACAATAGTCTCGAAAGTACAGTTTACCCTTTTAACATATTTACTACATAAAAAAAACCCAATAGCAATTTTAAAATATATTACAACATATACAATATCCCGAATAATTAATCGTGTGTGTGGAAACATCCTTAAACTATATATTTTTTTATCAAGGTATATATTTCAATACTGTTTGAAAGGCATTTAGTAATTGAACTCATTAAATCAAACACAACAGCTCCATGTATAACAACTACCACACCTCCGCCAAATCCACGCTCCAAAAACGACTTTCCTGTCACTATCAAACGCTTGATACCGACAAGAGAATCGCCGCTGAGAAGCAAACCCAAAAGAAATACAGCAACTGCCACCCATACAACTGTTGTGCTCAATTTATAAATTTCTACTTTAAATACAGTTAATACTGTGACGTATGTATGTTTGATTAAGCGCAAGGCATTCATCTTAAATGAGGCGTGACGATACACCTGTGCTTTTGCTGCTCCGGTTATAGCTATGCTGATTTCTATAACATTACTAAAGCTAGCTTGTAATTCTTATGAAAACTATTTAAAATCTGGCATTACATTCTTAGGTGAACCTCTGTTTAATATCAAAACAAAAAAGCAAACAATAACCCTTTAATTAAATTGATTTACAGATAATACTGGTAGGTACTTACTTTGTACAAATAAATGGAACCAAATGACCTAAATGCATGGAACCTGATGAAGGACCTCTACCGGTGTACAGATAAAATGGTTGTTTCTTCTCATACAGATCTAATATCATGTGCATTTCTCTACAAATAAAATCATATAACTAATATTATATATACATGTAATAAATACAGAAATAAAATCATATCATATAATTAATATTATATATAATACAGCAATACTGAAACACACATTATTATAATCAACCACAACAATGAGTTCCTTTTCATCCTGTTTAAATTGTTTTAGTAATAAATATTATATACAATACAGAAATACTGAAACACACATTATAATAAACCATAACAATGAGTTCCTTTTCATCTTGTTTAAATTATTTCAATGGTATTAAGTAATTGAACAGGAATATACAGATCATAATTCTATGGAATACAATTACTGCTTATTACTAGAGAAGCCTAGTCGAAACATCGCTCAGTAATAAGCAGTAATTGTTTTCCATAGAATTGTGACCTGTATATTCATCCTGTTTGATCCCACTTCAATTCAATTTTGTTATTATGTTTTCACAACATATTGGCGATGAATTAAGTTTTTAAAAAATATGACTAGTATTAAAGTATTTGTAGCATTATACCAATTTACAAAGATATGTATATAGTTTGTAAACAGAAATTTGTAAAAATTCAACAGGTTAATCTCTCTGCTGGTCTATTTCACTGCCAATCACGAAGATGGCCGAATCAAATTGTTATACATGTACATAGAGAAGAATAACTAACCTGTGGGAGAAAAAAATTCCCCTTTTGATAAAATGGTGAACAGGTTTTCCTGTCAATTTTTCCATTCGTTCAATCAACCCATCGTCTATTTTAGAACTCCCAAACTTTTCTGAAAAGACAAAAAAAATCAAAGATTACCTCAAAGTACCATCATGTTTAATACATTCTATAAGTACATGTACCATCATGATATAATTCATTTCATGTACATGTTAAATACATTCTACAAGTACATGTACCATCGTGATATAATTCATTTCATGTATATGTTTAATACATTCTACAAGTACATGTACCATCGTGATATAATTCATTTCATATACACGTTTAATACATTCTACAAACTTGTACATGCCGCATGTTCTTGGAATGATCGACAAATGATCATCCTGCAGATTCTTGTATCCATAAATAAATATGTGCATAACAAGCTTAGACTTAGACATTAGATGTCTTGACCATTTTCACTTAAATCATTCTGCTTATGTTCTAAATTGTGACCAGATCTGGACGCTAAATACCACCAATGTGGAATAGATACAGTCCTTAATGTGGTATGATTAATTGAGAACTTAAAAACAGAATGAAAATAATACAAAGTGAATTAATATACATACTACACAATTACAGGGACTTAAATATACTATTCAAAAAAAGTAGGGGATATTTGATTTTGGGGGCATAATACTAAAATATGCAAATGACTCCGAAAAAAGTCACTATAGAACCTAACAGAAGAAACATTTCCAGTTACATGTGACGCCCAAACGCACCAATAGCTACCGCATGGAATGCAGGTGATGCTTGGGATCATCATGGGGGTCAACCCAAGATTTGCACGACTCTGACTTTGAATGTTACAGTCATTGTGGCATTGAATTCCAGGGTGGAAACATCAGTTTAATTGTTTTAGTGACCAGAAAACAAATTTTGATATGCGTCGGCTTACCCAAAATGAAAGGTTACGTGCCCTTGGCATGCTACAGATCGGCACAACACAGGCGGTTGTGGCGCGGACGATGAATGTTTCTCAGTCTGTCATAAGCAGGCTATGGTCCAGATACCGTGATACACAATCTGTACAGGACAGACCACGCTCAGGTCGACCAAGGGCGACAACTCAAGCCCAGGATCGATTTATCCGTACCTTGGCCTTGAGAAATCGTGTCATCACAGCAAATCAGATCAGCGCTCGTCTTCAAACAGACACTGGTGTGAGAGTGAGTGGCCAGACGATTCGGAATCGACTGCATAGGGGTCACCTTCGCGCCCGACGTCCTCGCGTGATCCCTTGTTTGAGAGATCATCACATTCAGGCAAGACGTCGTTGGTGTAGGGATCGTTAACACTGGGATAATCGACGCTGGAGCAATGTGATGTTTTCAGATGAGTCAAGGTTCACTGTTGATTTTTTGGACAGACGTAGGAGGGTGTGGCGTCGTCGAAACGAGCGCTTCCAAGACATGATCGATTTGGGGGTGGTTCTGTTATGGTGTGGGGAGGCATCACTGTTGCTGGAAGAACGGCTTTACATGTTGTTGCAGGGCGTGTTACAGGCCAGTACTACCGGGACAACATCTTGGCAGTCCATGTTGTGCCGTTCGCACGACGTCATGGCCGCCGTTTCATCTTCCAGGATGACAACGCAAGATGTCACAGGGCCAGGATCGTTACAGGTTACCTCCAACAACAGAACATCACCACATTACCTTGGCCAGCACTGAGTCCCGACCTCTCCCCCATCGAGCATGTCTGGGACATGCTTGGACAGAGGTTACGTCAACCTCAACAACGTCCTGCCAATGTCCAAGAACTTGCTGCTGCGTTGCAACAGGAATGGGACAATCTGGACCAAAATGACCTTATACGTCTCATTAGGAGTATGCCACGTCGTCGGATCAATGCTTGTTTGGCAAACAGAGGAGGATTTACCCGTTACTGACTTGGTTGTGATGCTGTGGTAACTTTGCTGTTTGACCCCGGGTATCATTTTACCCTTATAATGGTCAGTCTGTGCCTTACTTAGTCTAACGATCATTTGGAATAAATCGATGAATGAGAACTTCATTTCATTTTGTCATTTGTTTCTTCGTCAGTTTCATTAGGTGACTTTAATAACACTTAAAAATCAAATATCCCCTACTTTTTTTGAATAGTATATATAAATAGATTCATAAACAGGTTTGTAACAATATGCTGGTATATATCAATATTATATGAAACAGTTCCTGAAAGATTATACACTGTACATAGTGCAATAATTTAAAGTAACGTAGCACCATTGGCATATTTTACTAAAATATCAAATTATTTCTCATGGCTTAATCTATACTAATATGTACTCAGATTTATTATTAAACATTGGATTGAGAAAACAAATTCAAATTCAATCGGATTTAAAAAAGGTCCATCAGTAAATTTTCACAACAAAATGGCGATGGTGTTAGCAGCACAGATCGATGAAATTTCCATTCCACATAACTTTGTAAATACCGAACAGAACTGAACCATATTTGCACTGATATTGCTACTAGAGATTCAACTTTCACTCTCTTGTAGTTTGTAAGTGATTCTATAGTTCTAAAATGAAGAAAAAAGTACTTTAAGGAATTATTATTTTTTTTATTTCTGCAAATTCTTTAAAAATCTCCAGATCCTCTGTCCTGCACCACTGACAAGAGGAAATCACTCTGGAAAATCCAGAGGAACTTTCTTCAGCCAACACTGAACTACAGATAAAAGATATTTTACAGTAATATACCTAAAAGTAGCTATGTCTCTAACTCAATATCATCTACAGTCTTCATTATTGAAAACACAACTTATTTGTCAATTTAAATCAACATTGATGTTGTGATGTTACCGGGAAAAGATGCGCCTTAAGAGAAATTGAATTACATGCCAGAATGGTGTTGAGCACCATTTTTAATGAAGTGACTCGATGAACGAGGCTAAAATACCCCACAAGAGAATGCTACCGGTGTAGACTGGAATAACCAGATGCCAAAGACTGCCATTCAATTCGTACTTCTCACGTATTTTGCCAAACATAACCGATTAGAAATTACAGTAAAAACAGAAACGACTGAATATAAATCAGTTCATACACACTCATAATACTTTATTATATGCGTTGTGACCCATTTGTGTCCATTTCTAAGCGCCAAAGAATAGCAATTTAGCTCCTTTAATACATGTTTATGTTTGAAAAAAATGAATAAATATTTATGAATATAAATTCCTGGGGATCATGTGGCTAAGTGGGTAAGACGCTGGTTCGCTAGCCTGCAGGTCGGGTGTTCGATCCCTGCATTGGCCAAGAAGGTTCATCCAGATTTTCCGGCGTGGTTCCCCCTTGTCAGTGATGCAGGACGGAGGGCCTGACAAGGACAGCTGTCTAGTCGTTCGAATGGGAAGAAAAATCGAGGTCTCGTGTACAGATTGGAGTGCACGTAAAATATCCCTTGACAGTAGTTGGAATTCGATATAAGAGTAGGCCATAGTGCCGCTGTCCGGGAAAAATTTGCCTCATAGCACACTGTATGGCCTATGCCCGTCTTCATTAGCCCAGTTCGGAGCAGAACAGTAGGACGTTATTCCCCATTTCAATTCATTTCATTTCATATAAATTCCTAGCCATGTCATGAAATTGGTCTGGTCTTAAAGTAGTGGTTGATAAATCAATAAAAAGATTTAAGATGATGCAATTCACAGTAATACAGTCACATATTCCCTGGAAATTCTAACTTCTAAGTAACTGTACATATAGGTTTACAAAAACAATGTAATATAATCTGGTACAATGTAATCTCATGAATATCAAAGCAAAGGGTTTTAATACTATTTTCCTGTATGGTAAATTATATACGACTTGTAATATAAGGGCGGACCATGGAGTGGTAGTGGGGAGCTGTGGGTGAGGGGTTAAGTCAGCGAAATTTTGAAGGGCACACTAAGAAAATTTATGACTAAAGAAGCCAGTTATTTGATTGATGAAATTCCAAACACTGCAATAAAGTAAGATATAGCTGTGTTTTTATTTATGTAGTTTGAGTCATTCCTTGTGTCTATGACTAGTCTGTGTCTTTAAATTTATTTTTATTTCAACACAACTAATTTCCAGAGAATCCATCATATTAATCACATTACTAAAGATTGCATCATCCAAAGCAAAACCTATGGATTCATATTACTAAAGATTGCATCATTAAAAGTCAAAATATATTAAAAAGATTACCGGGGGGGGGGGGGAGACATTATTTCTCTATAAAACTTCAGTTAGCCACTCTCGGAGAAAATAAAACCTTAAAGGGACCCAAACATATTAAAAAAAAAAAAATTGTTATTCTTTACAACCCTACTGCATTGGCTTATTGCTGAGTTTACTTTAGCGATACCACTGATTTTGTTAAAGCCTTGCACACACAAATGGTTATTTGGTGGTGTGCAAATCATTAGAAAATTACAGATAATCAATTGATGAATATTGAGAACAATAATAGCTTGAAAATTCAACTCTAAAATGTGTTATTGATTCCAGTCATAACAAATCTTATAATAAACGGGATAGAGAAGAGGGATGGCAACACTGCCCTGACAAGATGACTAAAGTTGGACAGGCTGAAACATCTGCATGGGTACTGGGCAGAGGGGATAAAATTAATTAAGGAATTTCCGCTCAACAGACTTAGTAGCAGTGAAGATTATTTTGAAAAAGGGTATCACAACCAGAACTGTTATTCATTAAAGGAGCTAAATCGCTAATATTTTGGACCTAGAAATTGGCACAAATGAGTCGCAACACATATAATAATGTAATATTAATTTATATAAACTGTTTTACATTCAATCATGTCCGTTTTACTGTGAATGGTCATCAGTTATGTTCCTCAAAATACGCCAGAAGTCTCAACCGCAAGTCAGTTTTTAGCGTCTGGTTATTCCAGTCAATACCGATATTATTTATTGCACATGCTCTCCAAATAAGAATATGATATCACCGTTTGACATGACTGGTGGAATATGTCTAGCCTCATTCTTGAGCACCTTGTTACAAATGGCGCTGAAACCAATGGTATAATGTTTATTTTGTCTTAAATATTGGATATCAGAAGCCCATCTTTTCCAGGTAAGATCCCAACACCAATGCTTATTTAAATTGCAAAAAAAATTGTGTTTTCAATGTCGAAGATTTAGGATGATATTGAGTTACGGACTTAGCTACTTTAAACATACATTATGCAAGAGCTAAATTTGCCTATTTCAGATTTTAGGCCTGAAATGTTATCTGAATTATTAATTAGACATTCATTAACTTATCCAGATAATAATCAACTCTCGATGTCATTGTTAGCCTGCGATATTTACTGGATTAGGATCCGATTTGCTAGTCAAATTTTTTATTCATGATTTGAACATGAAATGGATAATCAACACTATGTTTTTTATTGTACCGGGTTTAATGATGATGATTGAGGCTAGGCTGAAAATTCAATCTCTAATTTCTTGGTTCAGAGTGAATCAATTTGACTGAAATTTTCAGCAAATTCCCTTTACATGTATATTATCTAGTTTTTAACTATTATTGTGAGAACTGCCAGCTCTTTATCTAATCTCCCATAATGTATCTTTAAATAATCTTCACTGCTACCAAGTCTGTTGGGCTACTGTTGAGCGGGGATTCTTTA
This sequence comes from Patella vulgata, assembly GCF_932274485.2. Classification (NCBI taxonomy): domain Eukaryota; kingdom Metazoa; phylum Mollusca; class Gastropoda; family Patellidae; genus Patella; species Patella vulgata. The sequence goes on from NC_065883.2 coordinate 14,521,801, forward strand.
ATTCAAGTCTTATAATTACATGTGTAATAGCATTACATTCCTGGAGAAAACTCTGCTATGATTTCATAGAATATCATTCTTTCAATATTAAACATTCCTGGAATTTCTTCTATCACAGCCAGTGAGTATTCACAATAAATCAAGTGTATTGACTGAATGTTTATGTCATGATGGAACAATGCCAACTTTATTTTAAAGATATGTACTGGTGTAAGTATTCCTTTAATAAATAGGACTACATGTACATTAATGTTACAATATATTCAGAAATATAATCTAAATTACAGAGAGAAAGAGAAATAGGGTTTAACGTCCACTCGACACAAACAAGGTCATTTCAGGACTAACATATGGTTTAATTTTATTTCAATAATTCGCTTGCGCGTAGGGGTTTTTAGCAGTGGGAGGAAACCGGAGGACCCGGAGAAAACCCACGAGGTTGGACAGGCGACCCTACTCCTTGTCACGTACAAGCTGGGAATCGAAACCCGGCCATTTGACTCAATGACAGACCGTATGATACAACGTGCATGTGCTAACCATTTGGCCATCCAACCCCCCAATCTAAATTACAAACAGACACATTTAAATTATCATAAATTCAATAGCTGTTTTGTACTGATTTATCTAAAGCCTAATGTACATTTAAATGTAATACTTACAATAAAACTCATGGAGGGCACTTTCAGGGATAGAGAGAGAGAGAGAGGAAAATGGGGTTAAATATCAACCACACAAACTAGGTCACTTTGGGACTAACATGGTTCAATTTTATTCGAATAATTCGCTTGCACTTAGCTGTCTTTAGCTGTGTTTAGAACAAGCAGGGAATAAAAACCACTCCACTTGACTCGATGACAGAGCTTGTGATTTTGGAAATTATGGTCCGCTATCTGCGAATATCGAAAGTAATCAAGATCTTGGAGTTATAAACATACATTTGAAGTTTCATTAAAATCGGATAAAAATTGTCACTTCTAGAGGTCTATACAGTTCGTAAATTATACCTGCATGTTATTCTTTTTTAAAATCGTTCTTGGCACATCATAAATTGATATGACAGTTGTTCATCCTTTCTTTCCAACTTATTCCCCGAGTCCGAAAAGTCACCTACCTGAGTCCGAAATGTCACCTGCCGAGTCAGAAATGTTGAGGCCAAATTTTTTTGAGTCTAAAATGTTGGAAGTCGGAAATGATGTGGGACCAAAATGACATATAAATTAATCGTTTGCAATGGCGAAGACTGTGGATGATATTGAGATAAAGTTTTTTAACGTCCACTCACACAAACCAGGTCATTTCGGGACTAACATATGGTTCAATTTTATTTCAATAATTCACTTGAGCGTGTGGGAGGAAACCAGAGAAAATCTACGAAGGTTAGACAGGCGACACTACTCCTTGTCACATACAACCGGTGAATCGAAACCATGCCAGTTGACTTAATGAATGACAGACCCTATGATACATTGCACACACACTATTACTAACCATTCGGCCACCCATACCCCTTTAACAATCAGAGGACTTTGTCCATTGAGAGACTGTTCTGAAAGAAACTACCAGTATATCATCTATCAAGATCAAGATTTAAAGTAGCTATAAGTCTCTAACTCAGAATTATTCAAGAATCAAAGTCTTCGACATTGAAAACATGAATTATTTGTCAATTCAAATCAACATTGGTCTTGTGATCTTACAGGCGGTGACAAAATGGAAATGGACGAAAGTAATGTAAATATTGGGAACAAGTGGCTATGATATCGTTTTGCGGGAGTATTTATGCAAATCAAAACGACTAGATTGAAGAAAAAACATATCTGAGTGAATCAACAGAGGTTTGATTGCCTGACATTACGAATTGTTGAAAAAAAACGAGCCGAAGCGAGAGCAGGCAAAATCGAGTCTTCAACAGGCATTGATTGCATTCCTGTTCTTTTTTTATTATATTAGCGATGCTAAACGCCGCTAGGAGCGCTGGCTGTACTATTTACAGACATCACAAAAAATTGACCGAGAAAAGTATACGTCGTGTTACGCCTTGTCATGAATATTCAGAGTGTCAAACACTGACCACGTGATGTTTACCATCGAGAAAAATAGATGAACTTGCTGTCGAGTAGGATTTTGAGAAGCTGAGGTAAGATTTTCTGATATTTTTTTATGAATTGAAAATTTGAAGTTGAGAGAAATTTTCGAAAAAGGCCCTCGACGCTCAAGATTGTAGTATATTTGGAAAGCCCAATTCATTAACTACTTAGTTTGACCGTTTGTTAAGTCCGTATCCCCCATAGGAATTCATAAAATGGCTGAAATTGAACCATGTGAAATTAAAGGGAGGTAACTCGTGGTTGATCAGGGTTCAGACCATAATTAAAACCCCCCCCCACAGACTTCAGTGTAAACCAGTGGCTGCCAGGCAGGATACGCCCACATTTTCGAGAGATGGATAGAGAACAAGCTAACAAGTAAGTGATTTTTCCTACAATCAAGGGCCATAATTCAGGAAATTACAATTCGATATGCGCAAATATCGAAATGAACTGAGATCTTTGTGTTATAAACTTACATTTCAAGTTTCAACAAAATGGGATAAAAATTGTGAGCTCTATAGGGTCCACAACCTTGATATACCATATTTTTACGCTATTTGAGAACAAACGACGGCCATTTTGTCTGTCAATTTTGGGCCGATTTTCACAAAATTCGAACTCAACCTTCCTTAGGGTGTAACGGTGATATAATAATACGTTTTTTTAAATCAGATAAAAATTATGACCTCTATAGGGTCCACAAGCTAAAAACGCGATTTTTCGTACAATCAGTGGCCATAATTCAGGAAGTTACGGTCCGATATTATGCGCGAAGATCGAAAGGAACCAAAATCTTTAGGTTATAAACTTACATTTCAAGTTTCAAAAAAATCGGATAAAAATTATGACCTCTATAGGGTCTATAACCTTTATATACTATATCTTTACGCTATTTGAGATCGAACGGCGGCCATTTTGCTGTCAATTTTGGGCCGATTTCCACGAAATTCGAACTCAACCTTCCTTAGGGTGTAACGGTGATATAATAATACGGTTTTTTAAATCGGATAAAAATTATGACCTCTATAGGGTCCACAAGCTAAAAACGCGATTTTTCGTACAATCAGGGGCCATAATTCAGGAAGTTACGGTCCGATATGCGCGAATATCGAAAGGAACTGAGATCTTTGGGTTATAAACTTACATTTCAAGTTTAAAAAAAATCGGATAAAAATTGTGACCTCTATAGGATCCACAAGCTAAAAACATGATTTTTCATACAATCAGGGGCCATAATCCATGAAGTTTCGATCCGATACATGCCAATATCGAAAGCAGTCGAGATCTTTTGGGGATAAACCTATATTTCAAGTTTCGTCAAAATCGGATAAGAATTGTGACCTGTAGAGAGTCCACAAACTATTGTGGACGGACAGGGGCGACGGCATAATACATCCACATGAAAATGTTGCGTATAAAAAAATGATGTAAGATTTGGACAGGTTTTTTTATTATATTGAATGTTACTAAAGCTACCAACCAAACTTTAGCCAGACATTTCACTATCAAAGGATAAAAATTGTGAATGTTGTTGACCACCTTGGATTTTTTTTTCAGGAACTGTTGCTGAAGAAGTAAGCTACTGCTTATAATACATCCAAATCCAAACATAGCCAAAGGCGATCCCTGATATTACTTGGTACAACATAAAATAGACAAATGATGATGATATATAGGCCTACTCATACAATTTGCATGAGGACTATAAAAAGGGGGGCTTGAAACTGACTGTTTCTCAGCATTCTCAAGAAAGTCCATAATTATTATAAATTTGTTATGAATCATAGAAGTTAGTTTAATTTATTGTTTGAAATCAGTATTAGTAATCTTATTTTTGTTATTTCAATATTTGTGATAATATTTATTTTATTTTTAACATTTTCTACCTGAAAGAAGTGGCCTGATGCGTCAAATGTTTTTGTTTATCTTGAAAAATATCGCATATGAATAATGTGATTATTTTATATTGTTATTATTGTTTGTTTTTGTAAGATACATGTATTAGAAATCTTATATTTGTTGATAAATGTGATAATGGTTTCTTTTTTTTTAATCATTTATTTTAAACCTGTGGGTGAACATTTTTAATTTCGTATTGAAAAGTAACAGATATGAATTTTGATCTTATTGTGATTTTTTTTTTAATATTTTTATATTTTTATGACATAGATAATGTCTCGGCAAGATGTATCACCATCTGAATGTTTATATTCTTTTTATTTTCATGGGATAATGTCTCAACAAGAAAGCTAGACTTCTACCACTGATATTATAATATAGTATATCATAATGCACATGTATCACAAATGAATTTTTTTAATACTCTTTCAAGTAGATCATATCTTACTTTTTATAAGCTTACCTTTTAATTTGGACTCTTTTAAGATATTCAAATGTTTTAATTATGTCTATGTTACTGTTTTTATTTGAAATTGTAGTGATGTTGATCACAAAAATATAGCTGTTATATAAATCATAGTTTAATTGTTAATTTTCATTCCTGAAACAAACAATCTCAAATTGATGTACATGGCAGCTTATAAACAACTAAAGCAGTTGGCGTGGCAAAGGCGGCAAATCTAAGCTTATATATTACAGGTTTATTTCTCATTTTGCCACACACTTTCATGATTTTTAAAAATATCCACAGTATACGTTGTATAACCGGTTTATAATTGTTGTATGACTGAATGGCCAGTGGTCAATGGCCTTGGAACCTGTAGGTGCCCAATTACATACATAAACTTGTTTCTCTTCGACACTGACATCATATGGTCAAAAATTGTGATTTAAGGTGTTGTCATGCAAAAAATAAATAACAGAACAGACTGAAAACACTTTTATGTGTGCTTATTCATTCAAAAATAAGCCTCTGTATTAATGTCAAAGCGCTACAATTTAAGTACACACAAATTTGAAAATTTTTTGGCTGTGATTTGTGCGAAATCGGCACGGATCCCAATTTTGAACCTCTGTAACATAAAAAGTATATACTAGAATATTATAGCGACAATTTGGCTTTATCAAGTACATCTAGATCTTTAATTAATGCAATTTTCATAGACCTATCTTGTATAGTTACTGAGATATTGGCTTCGGTCACTTTTTTGCGTTTTTTAAAAAAAGCCGTTTTTTAGCGCCCCTGGTTTGCCTTCTTTAAAATGCTATAACTTTTTTAATTTTCAATATTTTTTCGAAATTTTTTCAGATTATTCATTCTAGATAGTTCACAATTGCAGTATCGTTGTCATTTTTGAGTCAATGGTTGTATCTGAAAACCCGTTGGCAATGCTAATTATATATTGTCTGGTTGGACATGGTCACTATCATGGTGTATGCATATATAATATATATATACGGATAGGTCAGACTCCTGTGATTAGGCTTATGTTCAGACAAGATGAAGATAACTCTTTTACCCAGGTGCCAGTTGTTAATCAGCAGAGAGCTGACTTATATTAGCCTACTTATATTTGGAATGTCATCTACACATGTTAGAAAAGGGAAACTGGACATAACAGCAAACTCACTTATCAATTTATCATAGTCTACGCCTTTCAACGACGAGCTTGAAACTGTCCACGGATTCACTAAATCTTCCTCTGCTTGTCCATTCACTTCGTTTTCAACAGATAGCTCGGCCATAATTGAATCTGACGGGATTATTCCCTTTCGTTACCTATAATATTTGGTAAATCTGTTTCAGAAACAAGTACTTATTGTTGAGAAAAACTCACGTGTTGCATCACTACGAAATTTGTTTTATTCGATTTGATTGGTGATTTTAGTAGTAACAGAGTCCGGGTCAGAGACATAACGGCTCAAAGTCATAACGGCCAAAATATTTGGTAGTAACGGCCATACAAATTAAAGTCATAACGACCAAAAAAAAAAAGAAAATATTACGAAATGATATTTATTAACATAAATATTGCATAATAGATAATATAAATACATACATTACATAAACATTACTTCAATACGTACATTTACATAGAAATTTAAAGATACCGGTACATTAAATGGGAGATTAGATAAAGAGCTGGCAGTTCTAGTTAAAGACTAGATTAATCTAAAGGGTATTTTCTGAAAATTTCAGTCAAATTGAGAATTTAGCGATTGAATTTTCAGCCTAGCCACGACCATCATTACTAAAGTCGACACGATAAAAAAAAACACATGAATGAAAGTTGAGCGGCAAATCGGATCCATTCCTAATAAAGTAAATACATGTACATGTATCGCCGGGTAGATTAATCACCGGAATTCATTTACAATCACCGGAAATTACCGGTATTCACCGGAATTCACTTTGAAGATATCAGAATTCGCCCGTAAAATCTTTCTATTTACTTATATTTTCCATTAATATTAATATTGTATTACATGTACTTTAAAACACATAAAATCAGCGGAATTCACATTGAAAACATATAAACACCGGAATTTACTTTCAACATACATTAGTATAATAAATTACTTAAAATCACCGGGATTCACTTTGAAAACATATAAACATCGGAATTCACTGTCAACATATCGGAATTCGCACTCAAGAACATAGTATTTACTAATATTTTATGTTAAAAATAAATTATTTTAAAACACCGAAAATCACCGGAATTCACATTGAAAACATATAAACAGTGGAATTCACTTTCAAAAAAACGGAATTCGCACTTAAGACCTTCGTATTCACTAACAATTTACAATAATAATAAATTATTTTAAAAAACCGGAATTCACTGTGAGAAAATCGGACATTGAAAACCACACTGATCCGCAGTGAATATTCGCTAGGCCGCGACAATCACTGATAAGGATGATATCGATGCGACTTAATGAGTCACAAATATTAACCTTTTTCCTTCGACAAATTAAATTCTAAAACATTTTTTTTTATGTCTTAGAAAAATAAATAAAGACGTTTAAAGTATTTGTAGGTAAAAATTATTTCCTATTTTAGTGTAAATGGGTATTAAAATGAGTAAAAGGCGCCATTCTGCTCGAATTAGTAACGTCTTATGTAAACAATGCAAGCGCCATTAAGCCAATGATTGACGCCGCGTGATATGACGTCATGTGTTGAAGGCAGTCATCTTTTACAGAGATATTAGAAGAATTTCGTAATACTCTGTGTAACAGATTGATTGAAAACATATAAACACCGGAATTCACTTTCAAAATATCGGAATTCGCGCTTTTACATTAATAATAAATTACTTTAAAACACCGGAATTCACTTTGGGGAAACCAGAATTCACCCCAAGACAATTGTGTTTACTTATATTTTGCATTAATATTAATACTAAAATTGATCTATTGTAAAAGGATATTTCCAGATGGTCAATTTGGGAAACACAATATGATTAAACCGAACATTTCTCGAATGTGGAGCAAAACGTTCTATTGTTCTTACTGTTTAACGCCCGCTTCCATCGAAGGTGATATTGCAGACAAGTCTTATTTTTCGTTTTTATTATCTCAGCGCACGCGCAGGGATTTTTCTTGTGGGAGGAAACTGGAGTACCCGGAGTAAACCCACGAGGTTAAGAAGGCGCCCATATCTCCAAGTCACATACGCTCACACCATGATCGAAACCTCAACCGCAAGTTAGGGGCGGCGCGTCGAATTACCCAATAACACCCAATAAAACCCAATAGCTGCCCAATAACACCCAGTAGCCTAACTACCCAATAACACCCCAAAACTCAAAAATAACACCCAGTAACTCAAAAATGTTGACTTTGGACACAAAAAATTACAATATAGCTGAATTTAAGAAGCCTCGCTGCTTTGTGCCCAAATAGGAGTTTCACGCTCACTCGCCCGAAGGGAGATAACTCGTGTATGTGATTTTTGTTGACAAAAAATTAATGTATGCTTTCGTTGCAATTCGTTGTAATCGTACTGTAATTAGTGATTGGTTAATCGCTTATTAAAACAGTAATTATATGCACGAAACAATATTATGGTATATACAGTGCAGTAAACAAATTAATACTATAGCTATATTTATTTATATTTAGAAATTGTGGCGATTGTCATTTTCGGTCATCGTATAACTTATTTTGAAATAAATAAATAAAACCAATTTAGATTAGTGCCGCTGACAATTAAGTGTCTCTGCTCAGAGTATTCTCATGTTATCACAGTTTATTATGTTTGTCCGAATGTGTTGGAGGTGTGATTGGATGTGATTTGTTAATATATAGTCTAATGAAGTTTATCTAAAGAATGACAATAGACAATAATAGTTTTGATTATATCTCAGGATTGTTAAGATTGTCAAGATTTTTTTTTATTCCTATATTTAATAATAATATTTTTTATTCGTACTTAATTAAATTTTACACTTTGAAAATGAAAAAAAAAACCCACCTCAAAACAGTCTACATTATATATCAAGCTTACCGGAATACCTTATTAATAATTTCTCCAACATTAGGATCTTCCTTTGAGTCTCTAAATAATATAAAGTCCCTTTATTCTATCAGCTTTTAATACATTGCATCGCTTATTTTAAATTTGTCAATATTATATTTATAATATATATATTTAATATTATTACAAACAATGGGTTTACTTTCGTGTACACTGTAATTAGAGCATGTAGAACGCAGATGCGTACATTCTTTCTTACAACTTTTCAATATGCTACTAATAAATTCCACACATCTTTTATGGAGTTGAACTAGTATTGTAAGATCATTACAAATTAAATGTAGTAAGGTATTGTGTGTGCGAATTTTAAAATCTGTCATGCATTATAATCAGAAGAAAATTTACTATCAAATATAATGAACGTTCCTTCTCATCAGAAACATGGCGTAACTTAAAGAGGCATTATGGGAGATTAGATAAAAAGATGAAAGTTCTCGCTAAAAAAAAAACCTAAATAGAATATGTTGAAAATTTCAGTAAAATTGCTGCACTCTGAACCGAGATATTAACTTTTGAATTTTAAGCCTAGCCTGGATCATCATTACGATAAAAAAACATAGACTCGATTTTCTCTCTTCATTTGATTTCTCGCGTTCTGGTAAATTAGCATGTTAAATTACCTCTAAATTTACACAGATTAATATTAAATGCATATTTCTGACCCCCCCCCCCCCCTATATCATATAAAATAAACTTCTGCTTGAATAGACATACCCGACCCATGTACCCGTGTCTTAAATATTGGATGCTATTTCATATGTTCACGACAAGAAAACAACATCAATATTGATTGAAATGGACGATTTAATTTTAATTTGTGATTTTAATTTCGTATTTTATGGAAGTTTAGCTCTTGTGTAGGAAATGAAATGAAATGGGGTTTAACGTCCTACTGTTTGCTCCGGACTGGGCTAATGAAGACGGGCATACGCCATACAGTGTGCTATGAGGGAAATTTTGCTCGGACAGCGGCACTACGGCAACTCTCTTTTATCGAATTCCAACTGTCAAGGGATTTTTTACGTACACGCCAATGTGTACACGGGACATCGGTTTGTCGCCCCATCCGAACGACTAGACAACTGTCCTTGTCAGGCCCTCCGTCCTGCATCTCCTGGGTAGGAAGTCAATACCTGGACTATAAAGTTCGATGATCATTTTCTGCTTAGACCAAGTAGAGACGTCAATCTGATTAATCGAAACTTTGAACTTTCTAGGTTTTACTGAGTTATGATCAAATACAATTTATAATATTGTAAAATACGATGTGGTGTGAATACAAAAATTTATGTAAAGATAATAACAATCTCACGTTTAATCTATTTATTACAGGCTGCTCGACATGGTTATAATGAACTTCAATCTGTAGCAACACGCGAATCAGCATTTTTTCCAAATAACCGTCTGGTCAATACATATTTACCCGACCATGATCAAACCAGAAGTATTTAAGAAAACTGATAAAGTTGTCGTGAATATTGTTAAATATTTCACAGTAGAAGTAGTGATACCAATCCAATAAACTCCAGGTGGCAATTGTTTATTTAACTCCTTATATTTACACCTGGTTGGAAATGAATCCTTAAATACGTAATTAAAATATATGGCTTGTATTGAAATGGTGACAAAAAACAACAAATATTTCTACGAAAAAACAGATCCTGCTTCGAATGCGCTGGTCTTGGGTCTTATTATTCCAGTGTTTGGACTATGTTTGCATTAGCTAATGTTACACAGATTCCAATAATGTCCGTGCATCCATACATCAAAGACAACGTTAATTCTAATGGCATCGTTTACGAAAAATTTAATGTCTTGTTGCAACCCGACACACATCGGTCATATACTGAACCAGTTAAGATATTATGGTCAAACACCACCAATTGTACTAAACCCAGAATAGGCGCCTGGTTTCCCAACGATTTCGTCGCATTGCTCCTACAATCAAAAGTTTTACAAGCACCCCCACTACTTCTACTCCGAATACTAGCCTATCACCTACAAACCTAAAGCTTTCTGACAACCCCATCCCTGTATTACTAGATAAAACGAAAAACCGAAACCACCAAATTGGCAGTGTTGATTTAAAACCAGGAATCTCGTTGACGTTTTTAGTGACGATAGCTGCATCAGTGACGATTCATCATCCATAGCTACGCCTGATGATACAACAAATCAAAAGCTCTTGTTTACTCCCACAGTGCAACTTCCTATCTTTCATTTGAGGGGGATGATTTTATTGATATTTTGCGCGAGATAACCTATATTGATGTAAGTGAGTCAAAGGAGATCCAGCCATCGAGCTCAGCACTAAAGTCATCACTTGAAGCTGGAAAGATGATGTCCACAATGGAACAGTTTAAAGTATTTTCCAATGCTGCACCCGTGGATAGAATTCCCCTGGGAATGAAAGAAAATGTCTATGCTGTTGTAAATATGGAACGTAAAGAAGAACAGAAGGATGTTTTTCTGGATGACATGGGTGTGTGGGACTCGACTGAAGGGACAACTGCAAACCACGCGTATTCTACTGGGAAAAATAATCAACTGTCTAGTGTTTTTATTAGGAATGGTAAGTTGTGTGTGGAAAGACAACAGATGTAAAGTGTATTCCCCAGTCTTACCGCTACATTATTTTTCACCGGTATACTGCAAACTTAAAGGCGACAACGAGTACAAAAAGAGAATCCCCACTATAAAGTCCGCGCCGAAGGACTTGAGTCATTTTCAGAAGATGGCACTCGTTGAATATTGTGGTACCAAAACCGTACAGAATTCTAAAACTAATCGCGCTTATATCAGAACAGACCCTGGAATCGTAAAAAAATGTGTTGACAATGACAAACAAATCCCCCGCGGACATTTACTTCAACACAGTTGCAGATGACAGTGTACTGGCACCCACATCATCCAAACAAGGGACAAAATATACGATGAACGTAAACAAGCGCGTTGAGCTGAAAATAATTTGGACATAACGTGTAAACCTAACAACGTTGCGATGAGGTATTAACAATTCTTAAAATGCAGAAAAAACGGAAGTGTTATTAAGAGAGTCGAGCATACATAAGGGGAGCCACCGAACATTATTATCTATTCTAAAGAACAATTGCAAGATATGAAATCAAACTGTTTAGGTGAAGGGGGAGTGTTGTTTGAATAGATCAATTTGGGTAAATGTTTCGTTACAGCATTGTCTCATAAAAACCAAGCTGTTATTATTCGCGAAACGAATCAAAACCCCATAACGCTTGGCCCCATGATGCTCCATTGGGATGGCGAAGCATCAACCTATCACTATTTCTTTTCGCATCTTCGTTCCCAGCTAGGTAGTGATAAAATAATATATATGGTACGGACGAAGAAAAATCTATGACCAAATCTTTGTATAAAGTATTCCAAAATTCCAATTTCTTATATAGACATTTAGAGAAATCAGGAACGCCACAAAAAGGGCACTCAATTTTAAGAAATTTAATTTTTGGTAAGGAAGGAATTGTATATTCGAAAAACGACACCGACTTTGAAATGAAAAAAAGATCATTTGTCTGTTTATTTTGAAAAATATCCTAGATTTGAACAATATTGGGGAAATATTTAAAACATAAATTGTTATTATATGTTATTAAGCTCCTCCAAAATAAAATGATCTCAGACTTATGGACTAATAACAACGCAGAATCAATTAATTATAGACTGAAACAAGAAACCGATTGGCATATTCAGAATTTACCTGACCTTGTTACAAAATCGGCTAGAGTATCAACATTTCAAATTCTCAACATACGTCGGGCTGTACACGGGACAGGCAATTGGCAACTTATAGACCAGAAGTCTGAGATCGGTCCTGAAACGTGGGCTTGTATGGAAGCAGACAAGAAAACTAGCATGTTGAATAAATATTAAATGAAGAAGAAAAATGTATGTAATGTAAATATTGTTAATTTCTATTTTTCTCATGTTCTTTTATCTATTGACATTCAATTACTTTATTGAATTGTCAGGTATCCTCTTACAGTTCCATATAACAACTTTTGGTCTTCGAATGAATTAGTGAGCAGAAATTCGGCCTTGTATCTGTTATCACTCGTCACATCAGTCAGTTATATAGTGGGATGACTCGTGTTTTCCTTTGACGTTCGTCACTTCCGATTCAGGAAACCTTTATTACTCAGCTATCGTAGCAATGATCTCTGTGTTAAAATTATATTTGGAATGTGTTTAACCAGCTCTATCGCATTATGTAATAATGACTGGCACCAATATTGTCCTTTAATTAGAATTCTCCTTTACAGACTAATTATTTTGTTATCTTTATATTTTCATATGAAAATTTTTAAATATGTGTATGTTTTAATAAAATATTGGTTTGTAAAGGAATTCAAATTAACCACCAAGTGTCTCGTTACCTTGTCAGGTAGCGCCTTTGTGCGTAGAATGTTTGGCAGTTAATTAGAATTCCTTTACAGACTAATCGTTATCACGTCGGGTAGAGCATTTTTGCGCTAATTTATTGCAAGTTAATTTGAATCCCGTGAAAAAAAAACTACAGCGGGGACATCTGTAATAACGTTTTGTTATTACCACCGCCTGACGATACCCATGGAGGGGTTGAAATAATTATTCTACAAAAAGAACCCAAGATCATTTAAAATCAGACTGATGTGATATATCGTATACATTGTAAGAATTATTTGATTTCGCACTCATAAAATATTATTTAATGATTAAAATATTATACCTAGAACAGCTTTATTTCCTTATTCATTGCACATTATTGCAGATTCGTTGCAGTAAATATACTGGTATGCTGCTATTTGATGATATTGGTGAATGCTTTGCAGTGATTGTACGGGTATGCTGCTATTTGATATTGAGTTATTGGGCAGTTGTTGGGTGATGTGAAGCTATTTCATGTGAGGTTATTCGTTGCAGTAATTTCAATAGTATGCAGATATTTGAAGATATTGGTTGAACATTTGATAGTACTGGGTATGGAAATATTGCGTTATTTGCTAGGTTTGGGTTGGATAAACTGGGATATTGAGACATCGTCAATCGCATTTGAAGTGCGGAACGATTGACCCAATACTACCCCTTAACTACCCAATACCACTCCAATGTCACCACATACTACCCAATACTACAACATAGCATGGAGAGGCCCCCAATACGCCAAGTAATATTTTGAAAAAAAAACATTAATAAAATGTGGGTCAGCCCATGCACTTCTTGTGGAAAATTGGTGAGTAAGCCGGCTGTCCGATCCCTTGTAATTACTTATTAATTTGTTTATTGCACTGTGTATACCATATAATATTGTTTTATGCATATAATTACAACGAATTGCAACGAAAGCATACATTAATTTTTCGTCAACAAAAATCACATACACGAGTTATCTCCCTTCAGGCGAGTGAGCGTGAAACTCCGATTTGGGCACAAAACAGCAAGGCTTCTAAAATTCAACTAAATTGTTATTTTGTGTCTTCAAAGTCAACAATTTTGAGTTACTGGGAGTTATTTTTGAGTTATTGGGCAGTTATTGTGTGTTATTAGACAGTTATTGGGTGTTATTGGGTAATTCGACGCGCCCGAGGTGGCCGGCCAAAGAGGTCGAAGCGCGACACTCTAGACCACTAGCCCATCTCAACGTTCTCAGTGTAGATGAGTTAAGTTTATTCGAAAATGAACTTGGTAATAATAAGCCAATCAAATTAAAGTCTCATCAATAATGGTTTGGGTATTTTAATAGATAATCCGTTGTAGCATGAAGCAGTCCAGATTGTTAATTGTGAATTGTCTTGTATCACTAACGAGACGCAAAAACACAGGAGTCACAAAATATCGGCTTAATCCTTACTGATTGTTCTTTAAATCAACACTGACGTGTTCAATAGTTATTTTAATAATTAATTTGCAGTGGTATGAAGTTCAGATTTATGTTTAACCTGTTTGTTGACAGGTTCCTTTTGTTGAGTGTCTCTAGTCATAGGCGTACGAGCTGGGAAAATTTGGGCACACAATATTGTACTTTGTAAAAGTTGTATAAAAAAATATTGCGTTCTTGAATGTGTCCAATTTAACAGTGAATTTATTATTATTATGTAACATACTAAGAACATAACTACATTTTTGGGGCACCAACCACCCCCCCCCCCCCAGTCAAAAATGTTCCCGTACGCCTATGTCTAGTCATAGACAGGAACTTACCACATTGTTGTTGAAATCTGTAATAAACAACAACAATCAATGGTGGCTGGTAGTGGCCATGTTAAATCTCGCCCTTTTCACAACGCACCAACACGACACCACGACAGTACGACAGTATTGACGCAATCACACGACACTGCTTGTCCTGTTATTTTGATGGAATATCAAGTGATACATATTGTTATTCATCTGGTATAAAGAGATTGTCTAAGGTAAGTCATGCTACCAATGCTGTTGTTCTTAGTGTGGGGGTTGGATGGCCGAATGGTTAGCACGCGCGCGCTGTATCATACGGTCTGTCATTGAGTCAACTGGCGGGGTTTCGATTCCCCGGTCCTACGTGACAAGGAGTAGGGTCGCCTGTCCAACCTCGTGGGTTTTCTCCGGGTCCCCCGGTTTCCTCCCACTGCTAAAGACCCCTGCGCGCATGCGAATTATTGAAATAAAATTGAACCATGTGTTAGTCCCGAAATGACCTAGTTTGTGTCGAGTGGACGTTAAACCCCATTTCTCTCTCTCTCTCTGTTCTTAGTTTTTAACGTCCGCTTCCACCCAAGGTGATATATCGAAGACAAATTGTCTTATTTTCATTATCTTAGTTAATCTATAATATACAGCGAATATCTTTATATTTTTTACGTATTAATACAAAAATAGTACTCCTCATCACCTCACCATTATCACAAAATTTACAAAATCTGTTATTTCTAACAACACCTACTTCTATAAATACGTTATGGACAGATAAACGGATTTTTGAAATACAATTAGCATATTTACATGGAATGGATTTGGTCAAATAATATTACAACTGAAATGCTGATGTTAAAAAAGTGATCCTGACAAAATTTGTTACTAACTTACCGCTAAGTTAGCTGACTTTCTAATGGGAAATTAAAATGAGAAAAAAATCTTGAAAACTGATCCTGACAAAATTGGTTATTTCTCAACATAGTAGCACTAACTCACCGCTTAGTTCGCCGATAAGACTTTCTTATGGGAAATTAAAATGCGAAAAAAATCTTAAAAATTGAACCTTACTGGTTATTTTCCGTAACGGAAAAAGTTAGAAGCAATTTTTAGATATCTACAGAATCGTATTAACCATTCTATATGTTGGATGGAATTAAATACCATAATTTTAAAGGAATATTGAATAACACTCATTTGAAGAAGATATTTGTTTTGAAGACTAAAAATACAGATGTTGTCAAAATGTTGTCATTTCTAACCCATTTGTAATGTATTCTTAACGTTTCAAGTCGAAATCTTCATAAATAAAAAGGTTACGCTCGGAATTTTCACTCTTTTCACACTTGAGCTTAAAATTGGGCCATACGCATGTGTCGTAGAGGCTACAATGTCTGCAAATAAAAGTTGAGAAATACAAACAGCTACAAATTGGTAAAACACGCATTAGTTGAAAAACAAAAAAGTTTTCTTTGATTTCTCATATTTGTCTATTGATAACATTTCTAAAGTTTTATTTATTCATTCACCTTTTGAACTAAATACCTTTCGGATAGTATAGAGTTTAATTCTGTAGAATATGTACTTTTTCCAAAAACGCGAGGGAAAAAAATAATAGGTAGTATGAAAACTAATAATATTCCAAACAAAAACAAGATGTTTTATTATAAAAACTAATAATTCGAACAAAAACAATAGTGTTTCACACAAGCTACGCAGTGTGAAACCCTAACACGCTACGCAGTGTGAAACCCTAATAAGAATAATTTTAACAAAAACAATAGTGTTTCACAAAAGCTATACGCTGAGTGAAACCCGATTAATAACCCGAACAAAAACGCAGTGTGAAACCCTAATAATAATCTTAGTAATAACAATAGGTGAAAACCTAATAAATAAAATGACATGGGGTTTAACATCCTACCGTTCTGCTTCGACTGTGCCAATGAAGACGGGCATATGCCATACAGTGCGCTATGGGGAAAATTTTGCTCGACCTATTCTTATATCGAATTCCAACTGTACACAAGATCTCGGTTTTTCTTCCTTTCCGAACGTTGTCCCTTGCCAGCCCCCCCCCCACCCCGTCCTGTACCACTAACAGGGGGGAACCACGCGGGCCAATCCCGATAAACTTTCTCGGCTAACACCGGGATCGAACATGTGTTATGCCTACTCATTGAGGCACCGTGGTCCTCAACAAAACAATAAACATTGAAATAATACTTAACACAACATTATGTATAACAATCACTAGAAACTTTAATAGTGCAACGTTTCAACAAGTCGGCCTATCGTCTTATCGGTAAACAATAATATAATACAAAAAGCTCTGAGTGGACATATATCAAGCCACAAAGACAAGAATTAAAAAATAAAAGAGATCAAAGACTGTATAAGTGGAGTTATAACTACAAACCAGAGATAAATAAATTAACTCTTAGGTAACTACCACTCAGAGCTATTAGTTGGGCTCAAAGGTGGTTAAAGAGAAAAGAAAACTATTTTAAGCTTACAAATGAATACATGGGCTACAATTTAACGCGTGACTAATCAATTAAAGCATAGATGTCGTGAATGTACTAAACAGCAAAAAAACCCCCAAAAAACCCAAAAAAACAAAAAAACGTCAGTGCGATTTCAAAATCATTCTGTACACAGTCTATAAATCCGTATCTGGTGTGTCCACTACGAATGTCAATTACAGCAGCGCTGTGTCTGTACATGGGGTGGACCAGGCGATTGATGAACGCCTTTGGCACCTGGAACCACACTCTCAGAAAAGCCTGGCGCAACACATCGGCTGTTAATAAGTCTCCTCTGAATTTCATCCCAAAGATGTTCAATCGGGTTTAAGTCCGGACTAAGGGCTGGCCAGTGCATAACGTTGACACCGCTCTGCTGTAGAAAGTCCCGAGTAACTCTGGCGGTGTGGACACGGGCGTTGTCATGCTGGAAAACGTTGTTTCGATGACGTGCGAAATGTGGTATGAAGAGGGGGAGGGAGGTCTGAGAGCTTGATTGATGAGCGCACTGCTGTGATGCCGCCTCCTCTCCCTGGCCCTGGACTAAGATTTTGGGGCACCATAGGACCCACTCTCTGGTTCAGGCCGATTCCGACCCAAACCATTATGCTTGAACCTCCCATTGAGTCTCGTTCCATGCCACATTGGTCAGAATAACTCTGGCCACGTCGACGCCATATTCTGGTCCTGCAATCTGCAGTTGATACGCAATACCGACTCTCATCTGTGAACAGAACAGTTCTCCATTGCCTGTGTCGCCAGTTCTGGTGCTGTTGGGCAAACTGTAGACGTTCACGTCGATGGCGAGGGGTCAGGATCGGTCCACAGTAAGATCTACGGCATTGGATGTTCTCTCTGGTGAGACGTCGGCGCACTGTATCGGTACTGATGGGTCTTCCGTGTGTTCTCACTATCTGACGTGCTGTTTCCAGATGCCCGCACAAAATGGCGGTCTTGCCTGGGGCCAGTTTGGGAGCGATCATCCCTGGTGTTGGTGGCCCGAAAGCGTTGCTGAAGCCTGTAGATGGTCCGAACATTGACCTGTAAGTGATTGGCAACGGCTTGGGCAGTGTGCCCAGCGTCGAGTCTTCCAAACGCCTGGTTTTTCTGAGCTGTCGTGAGTCGTGGCATGCTGCTGACGTTGAAGTGTGAATGATTCAACCAGGTATGGAGTGCATTTTATAGGGCTGGTCCTGGTGAACAGCACGTGCAGCATGAGTTACATGAAAATCATGGAGAACATATTACCATCTCAGAAGTCAGGCTGCGTTTTAGAGAACATTTCCCGGGTTTAAGTCTATGTTTGGGAAGGAGCCTTATTGCTCGGGTAAAGTTTGAGATGTGGTCACAAATATACAATAAAAACATTTGGCAAGTTTTATGCAATGCGTCTATTCAGAGTAACATACCAACCTGACATTTCTTTTGCTGCTCAGTTTAGGTAGTAAGAAACGAAAATCATAATCACAAAGATGACCGCATCATGACCATCAAGGCACAATTAATGAATTAAAATGTCATAAGCCCCATGAATGTGAATTCCATCGTCGCGGTTTAGTTTGTGATGGTGTCTCTTGATGTGTACTGTTTCCGAAAGTTTACGCACTTTTTTGTTATGTATGTTGCAGGCTAAGGTTTTCACACTATCCCATTTTACTTTATGGTTTTGTCTGGTTTAGGCTGATTTTCCATTAGTGTTTACCCGTATTTTAAACCAGTTTTTTTATATTTCACCTTGTCGGCGGATATGCTAAGATGTTTTGCCTATAAATGTTATGGTAACACGTATTTCATGTTTTTTGCCAGTTTGTGTTTTATTGGTGGTTTCGTTGGATGAAGAACTGGTCGAATTACTTGTTTCACTAGCTGTTGTGGGTATTTATTAACGAGACACAGCGATTCTTGGATGTGCTAGAGTTCCTTTCTAGATAGATTGGGTGACAGATGTTGGTTGCATGGTTTATTAATTTTGAAATGATGTCTGCATTTAATAAAAGCTTGAATTATTAAATTTATGTCAGTTTCTCGTGGTGTTCAAGTGGATAATTTTTTTTATACTGTTTAACGTGGGTTTTCATCTCTTCTAGTTGATTCTCTAGATGTTTCGGTAAAACATCGTAAACATCCTCAAACATTTCATCGAGACTAGGTCGCTTTCTGCTTTCGGCGTCAGCAAAAGCTCTCATGACCATTTTATGAGATTCTAACTTCCATTCCTTTTCCATTTTTTCATCCCAGATACCATTATTAATCATGTAATTTTGCAAACGTGTAATGGGATTTTCTTGTTTATCCCAATAGTTTACTTCCTCTACCGATCTGTAGTCTGAATTGTCATGCGCGGCACTATGATGACCAATTCTGTATGTCATAGCTTCAATGAGTATAGGTCATTTTGGGCTACTGCTATTTCGCGAGCTGATTTGACAGCATTGTACACAGCAAATATATCATTTCCATCTAATCGAACTGTCATCATACCATAGCCTACACCACGAGATGCAATACCATCCCCTCTATATTGATCTTCAACAGGTGTAAAAATAGCATAACCATTGTTCCTACAAAAGAATATCACTGGACAGTCTAATACAGAAGCAAAATTAAAAGCTGCATGGGCATCACCTTCGGATGTTGCACCATCTCCAAAATAGCAGATCACACACTGTCCATTCTTCGCTCTCTTTAAAGCATAAGCTGCACCAGCAGCTTGTGGCATCTGTGTACTTATGGTTGAAGATATTGTTACAAAGTTCAACTTCTTTGTTCCATAATGAACAGGCATTTGTCTTCCTTTACCAAGGTCATTAACATTACTATAGCACTGATCCATAAATTGGTCAAGTGTAAACCCTCTCCACATCAGAACTCCAGCTTCTCTGTACTGCCCAAATACCAAATCTCTTGGATCCAGGGCCGCAGCTGAACCAATATGTGTGCCTTCCTCTCCATAATTTGTCATATAAAATGATATTCTTCCCTGCCGTTGAGATTCATACAATACTATATCCATGGTATTCAACAGTGTCATATCTTTGTACATCTTGAGGACCGTTGAACTGTCTAATTTGGGATCTTCACTGTCCTCTAGTATTTTACCATTTCGTCCCAGCGCTCTGTATACAGGAATGCCTTTTATGTTGTCTGGTTCAATAAATTCTAATTTACTGACAAACTCTGATTTTGACCCTGGAAACTCCGGTCTATCGTCAAATTTTGAGGTGCCATTTTCCGAACAAGTGATGGAATTGATTCTGTGGAAGTTGCGCTTACCAATGAACCGAATTCCCGATGAATTGAGGCGAAAAGAAATAGAAATTAATCCTTGAACCTGGCGAACGACAGACATATTCTCACATTGTATAAGACCGTTCTTGATTTTCGTATGAAGCCTGCTCTAACGAATAGTTAATGCAGTGGACCAAGGCCTATGTTACCTTTTAGTAGATGGTGACTGTCGTATTTTCATAAGAGTTCAAATTCCAGATTTTTTTTAGATACTTTCAGAAACCAATGAATTGATTTCTTTGTCGTGTAAAATTAAGAAATTATTTTTTAATTTTAATATTTAATGATATATAAAAGTTACCGATAAAACGCCGAAAATGAAACATAAAGTCAATTTTTTGTTTAAAATGTTGATTTTGTGCATGAAATGTTGACATAAAAATGTAGAAACAAGAATCATTAGTTTAGAATGTTGCGTTCGTGTCTAAAATGTTCAAACTGGAATGTAGAAACAAGAATCATGAATATTGTCCCATTTGCACACTGAAACATATTAACTTTGTATTATACATATCGGGCAATAAATAATTAACCTAGAAATTAAAAAGGCAGAAAAATCTTAAAAAATGATCCGGACAAAATTATTTATTTGAAGGCCAAAAATACAACTTTTGCCAAAATGACATTACTTCCGGTGAGAATGGAAAAGTTAAATGAGTTTGATGAAATCCGAAATGGCATAAGGCATCACAAGGTTAATATTTGATTCAAAATCGAATAATAATGGACACTTTTAATTTATAAAAAAAAAACCTTGAAAAGTGACCAGTAGAAAATGGTCTATTGCTCTTCAACCGTTCGAGTTAGAAACCATTTTATGGTATCTGTATGACTATATTGGTTCATTCTATTTGTTGATTGGAATCAAACAATATTATTAAAATACAGATCTATACTTCGTTTCGTTGATTTATACTTTCGACGGCTACATGAAGATCTGCCCGGGTGTAGTGATAGGTCGCGTCAGGCGTCGTACGAGCGGCTTTTGACCCTATGACGCCAGACATTGATTAATCAATCAGCAGTAACACACCGTTTCATTGGCTTATCCCCCACTTAAATCAAAACACCGGTAGTATAACAACTCTTCCAGATCCTAGTGTACTAAAGACAAGTAAAACGACATTTTGAACTGTAAAAAACGAAACGAAATAGGATCTGTGTTTTAATCAGATTGGGAATCAAGTATCATAATTTTAAGAAAATAACAAATACATGTACAAATAATTTGAATAAGAATTCAGTTATTGCCCAAATGACATCACTTTTGATGACAGTGAAAGTGTTAAAATGGTTTGACCTATTCAAAAGTGGCATTAGGCATCAAATGGTGAAAGAAAATTGAAAATCGAATAATAATTGATTCTTTTACGGGCAAAATAACGTGTAATGTGACTTATTTAAAATTGCCTATTTCTCGGCAACTGCTGATATTTTGACATACATTCTCTTTGAATAAGTTATTGCTACGAGTTTATGAAAGTTATGAAGAAATATTTTAAAATATGATGACACTGGCTTGGTTGTAAATAGCTTAGTTTTACACATTTTTTCACCTTTTAATCGAAATGACCCGAAAACGAAATAGAAATTTAAAAAACCCAATCAGATGTTTTGTGCGCCTTTACTTTACAGGGCACACCCTTTCAGTTTTACCAGATTAGAAAAAAATAATATTTGCTTTCAAAAGGTGGTACCTAACTGTCAAAATTGTGTTTTGGGTAAAAATACGTCACTTCCGGTGGTGATCGGAAATGTTATCGGTAGCAAAAAAAAATATAACATTTGCGACCAAGGGGCATATGAACTTTGTTTTATACAAATCGAACAATAATTAATAATTATTAATCTAGGACCGCAAAACTAAATTCGCCAATGGCACTAACACAAATTACTTACTGAGACAAAAATCGTTCACATTTTTTCTCCAATATTATATATTGTCATTGGCGTACTTATTCAAATATGTATAATTTTTTTTTACACTTGTGACGGCGTTAAGTAGTTTTTTTTACACTTGTGACAGCGTTTAGGAGCATAATAGGTCTGACTATTAATTTTATTCGTGCAAATCAGTGAGGTGTTACAATAGTTACACAGAAATAGAAGATGTTAATACAACCGTAAGAAAACGCGTTTGCGACCGTCAAACTTTCCAAATTTTCTTCTTTATTTTATTTTATTTTTATTTGGGAGGGGGGGGGGGGGTCTATACGTCGTCTGTAACCCGAAATTTTTTCGGGCAAATCAAGTTCTGCCCCCAAACATTCATCGAGCCCGTACGCTTAAGCCAATGGCGGCTAACACAAATTACTGCGACAAAAAATCGTTCACATTTTTCTCTTGTTCGACGAGCGTTTAATCATTTGTAAAATATCATCAATAAATATTCACAAATAAAAAAGGTTTTTTGTACAAATTTTGGCCTAATATCTGCAAATATTCGTCGAAAATCAAAAATCTAAAGCACCGAAGCTGTGTGCCCTGTCTGGGGCTGTCAAAATGTATCATATGTTAAAATCCAACTATTATTGTTAATATTACGGGAATATTTAAAAAAAACGACAGTGTTGGTGATTTCGGACATTTCGCATTGTCGCAGTACGTCCAGAATAGCTTTAAAACCTAAGTCAAACCCACTTTCCAAGTATAACCGAAGAGATCGAATCCATAGGCGTACGGGCTCGATGGCAGTTAAGGGGGCAGGGGTTAAAGACAGCGGCGCGGTCTTCCTCGAGAGGCGAAGAATCGGAGCTTACCTTGTGTAGATCCCCCCCTCCACCAAGAAAATTTTGGAATATCTGACGGCTGCAAACACGTTTTCCTGCTATTTCAGCCCGTGAACAAAGCAACTTCAAAGTGGTCTAATATAGGCCTTCAAGATGGCTGGCTCGACTTCCAATCAAAAGATCAATCGTTTACAGTCCACGGAGACGGGACCGTTGGGAGAAAATTTTGAAAATTTAACCACCACAAATGCGTTTTCTGCTATTTTAGCCCGTGTAAGCAACTCCAAAAGTATCCAATGGTTTTGTAACCGAAATCCCATTCTGAATTCCAAACATCTAATCAGACTGTTGCAGCTGCATTCACAATGCCTGAAAAATGTCGCACAAAGTAGAGTGGCTCCAGACAAAATGTTTTAATCCATAGTCAACTCAGTACAAATTCGTGGTATTCAATTAAAATAAAAGTAAAATTAGTGTTTTATTAGGGCTCGATGACAGTTAGGGGAGCAAAACTAGAAATGCCCCAAACATTTCAGGTTTACAGACAGCGGCGCCGGTTTTCTTCGAGAGGCGAAGAAGCGGAGCTGACCTTGTATGGACCTCACCCACCAAGAAAATTTTGGAAGATTTGACGGCCGCAAAAGCGTTTTACTGCTATTCCAGACCATAAAATTAGTGTTTTATTAGATTTCGGGCACTTTATTTGGCCAAGTAGATGAAATAATTTTTTTTTCACTTTACCCGTCTGCCCGAAAAGTCAGCTTGCCCGAAAGTTAGGGGGGAAGCTGCCCCCCTGCCCCCCTGGCTCGTACGCCTATGATCGAATCGACCCGACAATTAGTTTCTGAGATATGCTCAAGTGGAAAAATAATGATAACTAGAACTGCGACGCAGTAGTGGCGGGTTTCACTATTGCCACTATACCCTTTGATTTTATGTCACTTCCGATGCCTCGTTACCTTTGAACTTATGTCACTTTCGGTACCAATGAAACCGTTAAACAAATTTTCACATAAGTATTGCACATGTTTTATAAAAGTGACACGGAATCAACCAAATCCAGCAATATGAGTTCCATTTATACATTTTTAACATTTTTTGTTACATATGTTAAAAAAGTGATCCTGGGAAAATTTGTTACTAACTTACTGCTAAGTTAGCTGATGAGACTTTTTAATGGGAAATTAATATGCGAAAAAAATCTTAAAAAGTGACCCTGACAAAATTGGTTATTACCCAGTAACGGAAGAAGTTAAAAGCCGTTTGTTTATATCTATAGCATTATATTAAATCATTCTAATTTTAAAAGAAATTTTGAATAACAACCATTTGAAAAAGATATTTGTTTTGAAGGCTAAAAATACAGTTTTTGTCCAAATGTTATCATTTCCAGTAAAAAATAAAAGTTGAAATTAGTTTTATGAAATCACAAATGGCATTAGGCATCAAATGGCGAAACTTTTATAAAATTCAAATAATAGTTAATAATTTTATGGACCAAAATCCGTAAAAATTTCTCCACAACCTTACATGTTAGAACCCATGATCATATGGGTTCATTCTAACACATAACAAATAGGACTCATTTGAAGGCTAAAAATTCAGTTTTGGGCAAAATGACGTCACTTCCGGTGTCAATTTTAAATTCTGCTCAAAAAGATATAATGCACATTTGCTTTATGCATTCAATGGTGTTACTTTTATGAAAATCCAATAATAATTGAATCTTTTACAGACAAAATAACGTGAAAGGTGACTCGTGCAAAATTGACTATTTCTCAGCAACTACTCACATTACAAACTAATTTCGGCATAGATTGTCTTCGTATAGATACATGCTACAAGTTTATTAACATTACATAGAAAATTTTTAAGCATGACAAAGCCGGTGCTCACTCGGGACTTTCTATAGCAGAACATTGTCAACTTTATGCACTGGCCAGCCCTTAGTCTGGGCTTTAACCCGATTAAACATCTTTGGGATGAAATTCAGAAGAGACATGATAACGTCGTACCGAGACCAAACAGTCTTTGGATTTCGCCAGGCTTTTCTCAGAGTGTGGTTCCAGGTGCCAATTGCGTTCATCAATCGTCTGGTCCACTCCATATAAAGCCACTGCGCTGCTGTTATTGACAGCTTTGATCCATTTGGTAAGTTGTTTTCTAGAATGATTTGATTAAAGTGCCTTCCTGATTTTGAAATCGTACTGACGTTTTTTTGTTGGTTTTTTTTTTTTTTTTTTTTTGGGGGGGGGGTGCTGTTTAGTATAATGGGTAATGTATACGTATTTATAAGATCAACGATAAAAAAATTCATTATTAATACTGTACATTTGGAGCATGATGTGATTTTTAATTTTTTTTAATAACCAGAAGCATTTTATGAAGGGTGTTTCACGTTTCACTGAGTGTTATTTTATCAAGATAAATCTAGAAATATCAGATAAATCTGTACATAGAATGGTCGCCTGATGCATGGACGTACCAACCTAATGAATGTTTGAAAATATATCTACAGCAAACGCGTTTACCTACTAGATCAGCCCGTGAATACAGATACTTCAATGTCGTCCAATATAGAGTATCTTAGGTGACTAACCTAAATCCCAATTCCAAAACAACCAATCAATCGGCGCGGGGTATTGGGGGGGGGGGGCTCGGTTGAAATTTAATCGCAACAAATGCGTTTTTTTGTGATTCTAGCCCGTGATTAAAGCAACTTCAAAGTTTTCAACCGAAACCCCACTCTATGCCAACCTGAATTCCAACCACCCAATAAGACTGTTGCAGCTCTATTCACAAAAAATAATCGATGCCCGAAAAATGTCGTACAACGTAGAATGACTCCAGGCAAAATGCTTTAATCCATTGTCAATTAGGTTTCGGGCAATTTGCCAGCTAGATGAAATATTAATTTTTGTTTTCTCTTTACCCGTCTGCCCAAAAAATAAGATTGCCCGAAAGCTAGGCCCGCCCCGCCCCGAAAGCCCCACCCCGTGGCTCGTACTCCTTTGGTTGTGAGGGTCACGATTAGTTAATTGAACAGTCGATCCTTAATTCTCAAAACTCTTTCCCTATGCCCCTTATCTATCAAATTTTTCATTGCTATCAGTTATGACCAGTTAAAACAATTGGTTGCCATGCACAATACACCCACATTTTCCAAGAAATGTATCGGAAAGAGGTAAAATTAATAGGGTTCATCCTCTCATTCAATTTGCTACTTAACATATTTGTTAAGTTTCACCAGAATGGGACAATTGTAGCTCCTCTGTACCGCCTAAAAATTCATACATATTTCACACCTTGCGTAAAATGCAGGGGATATAGCTCTAGAATCTGAGGTCTGCTGCTTACCAATAGGTTAAGTTTCATCTCATAAATTGGACAAAAACTGTAGCCTCAGGAAGGTCCACAAACTTCATTCTTATTTCACATTTTACGTAAAAGGCCGGAGGCCAATACGCACCAGAATTAAACTCAGCCAAGAGCTAGTGATACTCGTTTTAAGTTCATCTAAATCAGATAAAACTTCTGACTTCTAGATGGTCCACAACCTTGGTATTACATGCTTTTATACTATTTGCGTAACGGAGGTGGCCATTTGATTGAAAGTTACGGCCCGATTATCAGGAAATTCGGACTCCACCATAATTATAGTGTAACGGTGATAGATTTGAACGGTTTTGAAAATAAGATAAAAAAAAAAGGTGACCTCTGTAGGGTTCACAAGCTAAAGACGTGATATTTCGTAAATTAGGGATCATGATCCAGAAAGTTACGGTCCAGTACGTGCCAATATCAAAAGGAACCAGTCTTTAGGATATATCAAAATTTGATGAAAATTCGAACCTCTGGCCAACAAACTGGGTTTTACATACCGTTAAGGGTAGCAACCATTTTATCGGACAGTTTCAGTCCGATTTTCACTAAATTATAGTGCAGTGGTGATGTATTTCAACGGTTTTTACAATTAAATAAAAACTGTGGGGTCTAGAGGGTCCCCAAGCTCAAAATGTCGAGATCTTTCGGTTATAAACATACATTGTCAGTTTCATCCAAATTGTATAAAAATTGTGATCTCTAGAGTGTCCACAACCTTGGAATTATTAGGCATATGTTTGTCAAGTTTAGCATCGCAGGAAACCGCAATCGAATGTCCTTGCATGGTAAGGGATTTTATAAAAGAAATATAATTTCACTTCATTGCTGAGCAATTTCATTAGCCAGAAAACGTCTCTAGATCACCAGGATAGTTTATATCTACATTCAAGTTAAACCAACTGCATCTATTCATTTTAAGTCTTACGTGGAGCTGAATAAACTATCTGATTTATTGTCATTAAAACATCTATGGCTGGTTAACAGTGTGTACCTAGAATTTTCTACATAAAGTCTGTGGCATATATATAGATATTAAAGAGAAACCATGTTGTTCTGGGTGAGTCTCTTTTATGCGCACTTTCTTATCAGTGGGTGGGTAGAGTTTACGGGTGATGATCACGGTTTTGATGTCGCCGGATTCAATACTGATCTGTATCCATGATAATAAATATTAAAAATGGTTGGCAAAATTTAATCCAAAATGCCCCGAATTTTGCAATATGTCTTATTTATGTGTTTTGTGATTGTTGAGATCAATTCTGATCTCAAAATTATTTTTCAAGAATTCTTATGGTAGAAATTCATAATGGCTGGCAAAATGAAATCCAAAATGGTGGAATTTTAATTAGTCGTCTTTTTCTCGTTGGGTATGGCTTGTGATATGTGGTATATATGGGTTTGGTGGTTATTGGTTTCTATTTAAAAAAGAAATATGAATGGACCAAATGGTGTAATAAGCAATTTGATTAGCCGAGACTTTGGAACACAATAACTCTCCTTCTAATTGAGCTAGAATGTTCAAACTTGGTGTAGGCGTTCATTAGGCGAATGCCTTGATGGAGTTCGATGATGAACATTGTTTGCTTATGGTAAGCAGGGATAAGCAATCTGATTGGTTGATGCTTTGGGGCGCGAAAACATTAGTTTTAATTAAGCGAGAGTGATTGAAACGCCGAGTATAGATTCATTATATCTTTACCTTGACTAAGTTCGATGGTGAGAATTTTCTGCTTAGACTAAGGAGTTATAAGCAATTTCATTGGTCAAGACTTTGGAACATAACAACACTGCTTTTAATTGAGGTAGAATGTTTAAACTTGATGTAGATGTTCATTAGGTGAATGCCTTGACTGAGTTCAATGATTAACATTTCTAGCTAAAGCTAAGTAGAGCTAAGCTTTGGGGCAAGATAACTTTGATTCTATCTGATGGAGAGTGATGAAAGTTAGTGTAGTTGATAATCAGTTTGATTGCTTGATACTTTTGAAAAAAATGTATGTGCGATTAATTAATATGTGTCATCTATTTACTTTGGGATTTCGGCGGGGGACATCAGCCTCACTGTTGGCTTGTTTTCATTATCTTAGCACATGAATAGATAATCTGTGATGGTCATTTATACATAGGGCCGATATAAGTAAATCCCAATCCTGTGTAGCCATCTTCAAAGCGATTATCATAGAGTATTTTAACTCGATAGTTGAAACCACGTTCAGATGGTTATCTGATGAGTGAATTGTTATTTTTGTCAAATGAATCAGTTGTTGTTTTTATCAAAGATAAGTAAAAGTTGCTCAAATATATTGTTTTTGGCCATTATGACTAACTTATTTGACCGTTATGACTAAGGTGGGGCCGTTTTGACCAACCTGTTTTGGACCGTTATGGCACAGGGCGATATTTGCTCAATATGTTTTGGCCATTATGACCAAATTATTTGGCCATTATGATCAAGCTTTTTGGCCGTGATACCCAAACCTAATGGCCGTTATGACTAAAGTAGGGCCGTTTTGACCAAACCTGTTTTTAGCCGTTATGGCATAGGGCCGTAATAACTACATCCGTTTTGTCAAAATTATTTCTATTGGTTAATTTCTAGGTCAATTTCAAGATGTCTGCGTCCATGTGTAGAATGTCAACATTACTATTATTATTTTTACAGGACTGAGTGATCGTTAGTACATGTATTAGATGTGCTTGTGCAAGAAGAGTTTACTTTTATTTATAGCACACGTTAAAATTAACAGGGTCTACTTTCGCTTTTGAGGTAGAATTGAAAATGGTGATGAAATAATGAAGGTAAGAATGAAACCGCACTCTCTGGAGTTACTGAAGTCACAGTCATAACAGTGCCATAGAAATGGTTCCACTACTGGTGTCTTCCGTCTTACTCTAGCCACAGTATATAGTGAACCGTCCTAAGGCCTTCCTTTGAGCAATTCACTACAAAAAAGTTACTGGCCTATAACTCCCTTAATTTCCAATAACACTGACCCCAAACTGTAGGCCTACTGTACGTAATGAAATGAAATGAAATGGGGTTTAAAGTCCTACTGTTCTGCTCCTAACCTGGGCTAATGAAGACAGGCATATGCCATACAGTGTGCTATGAGGGAAATTTTGCCCGGGCAGCGGCACTATCGCCTACTCTTATATCGAATTCCAACTGCCAAGGGATCTTTTACGTGCAATTCCAATGTATACACGGGACCTCGGTTTTTCGTATCATCCGAAGGACTAGACAGCTGTCCTTGTCAGGCCCTCCGTCCTGCATCACTGACAGGGGGGAACCACGCCGGAAAATCTGGATGAACTTTCTCGGCCAATGCAGGGATCAAACACCCGACCTCCAGGCTAGCGAGCCAGCGCCTTACCCACTTAGCCACGTGGTCCCCCCTACTGTACGTAGCTTAACTTAATAAACCAATTCCCATTGAAATAAAGGTGAAACCTTACCATATAATTATGTGATTTGATTTAACCCAACTGCTATATGAAATTTCTGTGGAGTTTAAAACGGCCGTGGAACCAGAATCGCGGGGTGTCATCTCGAGAAAACAGAAAAACTGTTCGGTAAGATAAGATTATGATTTCAGTTTTCAACTCTTCACTATTTGTAACATAATTGCTGATTTCCATGCAAACTGTGATGATATGTGTTGAAAAGTTTGCAATTGAACCTAATTTTATTTGCTCAAAGCCTTGAATAGTGTATCGATTGCAGTCGTAGATAAGTATTGTCACAGATAAAATTTGGCGCTAGTCACACGATAGATAATACCGTATTATCTATGGTCACACAGTCCTGACATATCTTGTTACGCGGAATTTAACCCACAGTCAACAAAACCCCATTATTAGGGCTATTTAATTTATCACTTGAAATGGGGTTTAACATCCTACTGTTCTGCTCTCACTTTGCTAATGAAGACAGGCATACGTCCTACATGATACCGTGTGCTATGTTGAGGAAAATTTTGTCCCGACAGTGGTACTACGAACTACTCTTGTTTTGAATTCCAACTGTCAATGGTTCTTTTACGTGCCCACCAATGTGTACACAGGATCTCATTCCCTTGTCCCATTCGCATGACTATACATTGTCCCTTGCCAGACCCTCCGTCCTGCACCACTAACAAGGGGGAACCACACCGAAAAATCCAATGATCGAACACCAGGATCGAACACAGGAACTGATCTTCTTATATCAAATTCCAACTGCCAGGGTTCTTTTACGTGCACATCATTTTTTCGACCCATTCTACAATTAAAAAGATTTCTTCTTTTAATCAGAATGTGGGTCATCTATATTGATATTAGATTCATAACAAATATTCATTTTTTGCTAAGCTTCATATATAGGCTCCTTTTTTAGCTCTTATTTTTATTAGTAAAATAATGATCATTCTTTTGCAATCTGTCATGTTATCCTTTTTATACGCCCACATGGAAATGTTGTCGTATATTGCCGTCGCCCCCATCCGTTCGTCTGTTGGTCCATCCGTCCGTCCGTCGTCCACAATTTCTTGTGAACACTCTACAGACTACATTTATCATCTGACTGTTTTGAAATTGATATATGCTGTTTGCATTAGTGAGATGAAGAAGCCTATTTAATTTCCGTTAATTTCTTCTGGAGTTATGGCCCTTGTTTCACTTTGTTGCATCTTGTGAATGCTCTAACGACAAAAGTTATCAACCAATCTGTATGAAATTTATATGCATCATTTAAATTAGTAAAATAAAGATGCCTATGGAATTTCAGCAATTTCCGTTAATTATGCCGAGAGTTACATGTATGGGGCCCATGTTTCACTTTGTTGTACCTTGTGAATGCTCTAACGACAAAAGTTATCATCCGATCTGTTTGAAATTTATATGTATGGTTTAAATTAGTAAAACGAACAAGCCTATTGAGTTTCAGCAAATTTCCGTTAGTTACATCTAGAGTTATGGCCCTTGTTTCACTTTGTTGAATCTTGTGAACGCTCGACCGACAAAAGTTATCACCCAATCTGTATGAAATTCATATGCATCATTTAAATTAGTGAAATGAAGAAGCCTATTTGAATGTCAGCAATTTCCGTCAATTACTTCTAGAGTTAAGGCCCTTGTTTTAATTTGTTGAACCTTGTGAACGTTCGAATGACAAAAGTTATCATCCAATCTGTACGGAATTTATATGCATTATTTGAATTAGTAAAATGAAAAAGCCTGTCGAATTTCAACAATTTCTTTAGATTACTTCCAGTGTTATGGCCCATATTTTAGTTTTTAGAACCTTGTGAACCCTCAAACGACGAAAATTATAATGTCATCTGTTTGAAATTGTCTATTAAATGCCCCTAATTACCTACAAAAGAATAAATATGGAACAAACCCCTGTCGACCTCTCAGACGATTTAGCTGCTGTGGGTGTATGTTTTGTTGCCTGGCAACCTATCTTATTTTTGGTCAAAGGAATAATACATTTTTGTTATTATTTATTTAGAGCCAATGATCTGTTTAACTTAATCATTGAAAGAATCAACAAAATGGATTTGCTGAAGTTGTATGAGAATGACTCAGATTCTAATTCCAGTGGTGATGATCTTGGACCTTCGGAAAAAAATGTGAATGATAACCAACCACAGTTACACAGTGATTTTTTTTCTTTACAAGAAGATGATGAAAGTGGCGTTTCTGTCACTGACTATTCTTATACTAAAAACATTTATGTGAACGGATTAGAAATTGAACTGCCACAAAGCTCATTTTGGATGAGCAAAGATTCTTCTGCGCAAACTAATTCCAACAAGAAGATATCCACAACAAAATCTATTTCAAAAGATGAAGAAGATACTTTCTCTACAGTTTTCCTAAAGACTGTTTCTGATGTTAAAGTTACTTCCTCACAGAAAAAAGACAAAAATGTGTTACTAGGACAAATTTCTGATAGAGAGTGTAAGGTTTTACCAGTGCAAGAATGTAGTCCATTTTATAATACAATGTCTAATAATATTTTAAAAAGGAGTGCTGATTTTGACATTATTCCAGAAAGAAAAATTATTAAAACTGTATCGATTAGTGCCCCAAATACCAAAGAGATTAATCCAAATAATAAAGAAAAACCAGAACGAAGAAATATTTTTTTCATCCATGGAAAAATTGCTCCTTTATTGAATAAAACATTCCAATATAAATGTCCTCATAAAGTTGAGAGAGAATGGGCTGGACATAATCAAGCCATAAACAGAATTTGTTGGAACAATGCCAATTATAGTCATTTAGCCTTGTCTGCATCCATGGATAAGACTATTCAAGTTTGGAATGTGTGGTCAAGTTTTGATTCTTGCGTTCAAACTCTGACTGTTCATGATAAAGCTGTAAAAGATGCTGCCTGGGATTCGTCTGGTCAAAAAATATTAAGTTGTGGCTATGACAGATCATGTGTTTTAACTTGTGTACAGACAGGTAATATTGTCCTTTTTGTGTATCCGGTGTGGTTCCCCCATGTCAATGATGCAGAATAGAGGGCCTGGTAAGGAACAGTGTATAGTCGATCGGATGGGAAGAAAAGCAGAGGTTCTGTGTACAGTGTACACATTGGCGTGCTCATAAAAGAACACTTGGCACTTGGAATTCAATATGCCTCAGGGGGTTGGATGGCCAAATGGTTAGCACGTGCACGCTGTATCATAAGGCCTGTCATTGAGTCAACTGGTGTGGTTTGTAATCCTCGGTTGTATGTGACAAGGAGTAGGGTCGCCTGTCCAACCTCGTGGGTTTCCTCCGGTTTCCTCCCACTGCCCCTACGCGCAAGCGAATTATTGAAATAAAATTAAACCATATGTTAGTCCCAAAATGACCTAGTTTGTGTCGAGTGGACATTAAACCCCATTTCTCTCTCTCTCTCATTATTAGAACAGTCCGAGCAGAACAGTAGGACATTAAACCCCACTTCATTTCATTTCATATAGTGAGAACTGCCAACTGGTTATCTAATCTCCCATAATGTATCTTTAAAGTTACAATTTCATATTTTTAAGTTATATTTTTAAAATGTATTAAAATAAAGCCCTAAAATAGATGGTATCTATAAACAGTCCTATCTTGTTAAAGAATAATCCT
Organism: Patella vulgata; assembly: GCF_932274485.2. NCBI lineage: Eukaryota > Metazoa > Mollusca > Gastropoda > Patellidae > Patella > Patella vulgata. The sequence goes on from NC_065883.2 coordinate 14,555,558, forward strand.
ATTAATCCTATAATTTACTATTGCCAGTTGAGAAATTGCCAAAAATATCATTTTCAACTTCAAATTCAAACATTTGAAGATAGCTATTCCATGGTGGGGAAGAGGAAAACAAGGGAGGTAATTGTGTTATTATTTCCGCTGCGGAAATGTGGACGTATATTGTCGTCGTCCCTGTCCGTCCGTCCGTCCACAATTGTTTGTGAACAGTCTACAGGTCACAATTTTTATCCGATTTCAATGAAACTTGAAATATAGGTTTATCACCCTAAGATCTCGGTTCCTCTCGATATTGGCATGTATCGGACTGTAACTTCATAGATTATGGCCACTGATTGTACGAAAAATCACGTTTTTAGCTTGTGAACACTGTAGAGGTCACAATTTTTATCCGATTTATTTTAAAGTTGAAATGTATAATTGATTTTGGTTCCTTTCGATATTCGTGCATATCGGACCGTAACTTCCTGAATTATGGCCCCTGATTGTACAAAAAATCGCGTTTTTAGCTTATACCCTATAAAGGTCATAATTTTTATCCGATTTAAAAAAAACGTCTTATTATATCACCGTTAAACCCTAAGGCCAGCTGAGTTCGAATTTCGTGAAAATCGGCCCAAAACTGACAGACAAAATGGCTGCCGTTCGTTCTCAAATAGCGTAAAAATATGGTATATCAAGGTTGTGGACCCTATAGAGGTCACAATTTTTATCCGATTTTTTTGAAACTTGAAATGTAAGTTTATAACCCAAAGATCTCGGTTCCTTTCGATATTCGCGCATATCGGACCGTAACTTCCTGAATTATGGCCCCCGATTGTATAAAAAATCACTTTCTTTTTAGCTTGTTATCTCTCGAAAATGTGGGCGTATCCTGCCTGGCAACCGCTGATTAAGTGTGAGAAAGATAAAATAGAAAGCAAAAGACATAGAAATAATTATGGTTTGACTTTCTTAGAAAATATGAAATTGTAACTTTAATTGGATTAGTACATTATATGTGTGAATTCCATGTACATGCACTAACACGAACAAAAATGTCAAATTTAATTTTATACCAGTACAACTTTGAAAATGTATTTGTATGTTTCAGGTAGTGTTATAAAAAGACTGGATCATGATGGCTATGTATTTTGTTGTAAATATCATCCATGTAACCCAAACCTAATTATAACTGGATCAACCAATAGAATATTATCATGGGATTTACGAATACCTGATAATCCAGTCTCACAGTTTACTTATAAGGACAAACTTGGACAGGTATTTACATGTAACAGTAGGCCTACTATAAATTACCTGCATGAATGACACCCTAGGTCAGACTGCGACCATGGGTAAAATTTGGTAACATTATCACATGGGGTAGAACCATTGCCCTGGCAACATTATCACACTGAATAGAATCACTGGCAACATTATCACACTGAGTAGAATCACTGCCCCGGCAACATTATCACACTGAATAGATTCACTGGCAACATTATCACACTGAATAGAATCACTGGCAACATTATCACACTGAATAGAATCACTGGCAACATTATCACACTGAATAGAATCACTGGCAACATTATCACACTGAATAGAATCACTGGCAACATTATCACACTGAATAGAATCACTGGCAACATTATCACACTGAATAGAATCACTGGCAATATTATCACACTGAATAGAATCACTGCCCGAGCAACATTATCACACTGAATAGAATCACTGCCCTAGCAACATTATCACACTGAGTAGAATCACTGCCCTGGCAACATTACCCTCTGAGTAGAAACACCATTATCATCTAAAATAGAATTTTTGCTCTAGTAAGATTATCACCTTGCCCTTATAAAGTTACCTCCAAGATAAAACCACTGCCATTAACAATAGATGGGACAGCTATTGAAATTGACTTTCTAGACAACTCTGTTCAAATGCTAAATTAAAACTTGCATTGATTCGTGAGGTCAGTGGTGGAACCAACTATTGTCAATTTGATAGGGTATAAACACGACTAACTCTATCCTTTAAAAGTGATACATGTTCATTTATATGTATATGTATTTGGAAATTTTGTCATTATCAGAATTATTAAAACATCGTCATAAACTGAAGTTTTTATTTAATATAATAAAGAAATGAAAAATGAAATGAAATGGGGTTTAACATCCTACTGTGCTAATGAAGACAGGAATATAATAAAGAGTAACACATTGAAATGTATATATTGAATGATAATTACTGGTTTTAAACATGCAATATTTCGAAGACCATAAACCAGTAATTAGTTTATATATTATAGTTTTCATTGCGATAAAATGAATGTTAAATTACATGTATCTTCTTTTTTTTACCAGATCCAAGATTTATTGTTCAGTCATAATGGAGAAACTGTATTCTCATGTAGTGATGTTGTAACCCAGAATTCTTCCGATAAAAATATAATGGCATGGGATTTTAAAACTACTAGTATACTCTCTAATCAGATATATGAGGTAAATCTTCGTCATTAACTAAATTAAAGGAGCCAAGTCTTTAACTCAGACAGTATCATCCACAGTCTTCAATATTGCAAACATGACTTATTGGTCAATTTAAATCAACATTGATGTTGTTATCTTACCGTGAAAAGTTGGGCTTCTAATATCCACTATTTAAGACAAACTGAAAATGTTAAAATTGGTACACGAATCTCGTGCCAGAATGCTTTTCAGCGTCAGTTGTATGAATCGACTCGATGAACGAGGCTAAATGTATCCCATGTAGGAGAATACTATCGGTGTTAACTGGAATAACCAGACGCCAACGACTGCCATTCAATTTAGACTCTTCGTGTATTCCAAAGAATACAACTGATTAGAAATTACCGTTAAAAACAGAAACGATTGAATGGAAATGAGTTTTTATACGTTCATATTACAGTATATGTGTCGTGACCCATTTGTGTTCATTTCTAGGTGCCAAAGAATAGCGATTTAGCTTCTTCAATATAATCCTTGAATGGCATTTAGGGATTGACCACAATAAAAAATACAACATATTTTTTATGGAAATCAATCACTGATTTGTTTACATACATATATACATGTAGCATGAATTTCGATAAGTATTCTCTTATCGTTATCAAGCATAAAAGATCATAATGCTTGATAACGATAAAAGAGAATACTTATCGAAACATCGCGCTACATGTATATATGTACAAACCAGTGATTTTATTTTCATATTAATTGTTTTGTGTTTTTTATTTCCAATTTTGATCAAATATTAATGGGGGTTGGCAGGTCGAATGGTTAGCGTGTGCGCTTGCATCATAAGGTCTGTCATTGAGTCAGCTGGCGTGGTTTTCGATTCCCCAGGTGTACATGACCAGGAGTAGCATCGTCTGTCCAACCTCATGGGTTTTCACCTGATCCTCCGGTGTCCTCTAACCATTAAAAACCACTATGCGCAAGCGAATTATTGAAATAAAATTGAACCATGTGTTAGTCCTGAAATGACCTAGTTTGTGTCGAGTGGACATTAAACCCCATTTCTCTCTCTCTCTTTTAATCAAATATTACTGCAGCTAAAACTTTAGAATATTTTGATGTGTATGTTAAGCTAAAATTTGCCTCTATTAGAGTTGCCTTTCCATATGATTACCTAATTTGACCAAGTTTGTAAAATGTAAGAGGTTTCGATCAATCCACACTTCAGCCAGATTTAATCGGATGAGGAAAAGGTCAGCTGAAAAAGGTTGCGCTTTAAATTTAATTTAACACCAAATAAGTATAACCCACACAGTGGCCACACTGCAAGTCATAAGAAATAAAGGATCAGTGTGTGTTGGGAATATTGTAAGGAATAAGCTTGAATCACTGAATGGTAAGGTTTAGTATGGGGATAATTGCTACTTGGAACAGAGAGTTGAGTAATGAAAAGTAATAATTTGTTTCTTAATCTTGATAACTGATTAACACTTACTTTCACTCACTGTTCCTAAATTATGAAGATAATACACTATAAAAATGAAAACATGGAATTAGCAAAATACTTGAATTATCTGATTACATTATGTGCACTGACTGTTTTAAGAGTTATCGTGATAGACAAGTCTAATGTGCCCACTGAGAGACAAGTCACAAGTGTAATGTCCCAATGATAAATGATTTAGGAAAAGGGGAGATAACCCATGTGTTTAAATTTGCAAAGCGCGTTTTTTTAGCCAACTTTTCTGTTGTAGCAAAAATATTCCATAACAAATATTAGCGAACCACAGTCATAATTTCAATCAGTAATAAACACTATTTTTATTAAATAGAATTATCCCCTGTCCTGTTAACCGTAGTTTCATACATTGTTTTTAAACTGATTTTCAGGAACGGTATACATGTAACCGACTAAAGTTACACCCACAAGATGCCAACTCCTTTCTCGCACAATCACAGGGTGGTTATATCGCCATATTCTCTACAAACCGGCCATTTAAAATGAATAAATCAAAACGATTTGAAGGACATAAGGTAGGTAATATGGATGTTTTTATAATGGCTTATCTCTACTCTAGATATATATTTACAGTGATGTAACAATATCCCAAGTTGCAATTCAGTTGGCATGGCGCAAACATGGCGGACTTTCCCAACCTCACATAAAAAGGTTATTCTTGGCCGGACGGTTAATGTCGGCGATTATGTACACACGCCAACATTGGCTAAGTGGGTAAGAGGCTGGCTGGCTAGTCTGGAGGTCGAGTGTTCGATCCCTGCATTGGCCAAGAAAGTTCATCCAGATTTTCCAGCGTGGTTCCCCCTTGTCAATGATGCAGGGTGGAGGGCCTGACAAGGACAGCTGTCTAGTCGTTCGAATGGGACGGAAAACCGAGGTCCCGTGTACACTGTCCCTTGACAGTTGGAAATCCATATAAGAGTAGACCGTAGTGCCGCTGTCTGGGCAAAATTTCCCTCATAGTACACTGTATGGCGTATACCCGTCTTCATTAGCCATGTTCGGAGCAGAACAGTAGGACGTTAAACCCCATTTTATTTCAGTTCATATACCGACATTTATCATCAGTTGCTTTATATTGACTATATTTTGTTTTTCAGCTGCTGGGTAGAAATATAGGATTTGATATAAGTAGTGATGGTGATATTGTTATATCTGGAAGTTGTGATAAAACATTATATTGTTATAGTTATAAAACTGGTAAACCCTTTAAAACAATAGAAACTACACTAGATTATACTGATGTAGCTTTTCACCCTGTTCTAGCCAGTACGGTATTAACATCTTCATGGAATGGACAGCTGGAATTACTACACTAACAATGTGATATGTAGCAAATAAATTTAAAGACAATATTTCAAGTTTTATTATATTCACAAATTGTGGCATGTATGTTCTAAAATTTCAGAATATTGTTCACAGACTGTGGCAACAGCTTATGGTTTCATAAGATTCTAAAAAGAGTACGCATAGTCCGTTGGCTGTATCGGGCTCCCCGAACAAAAGATGATGCGCATGGCAATGGCTACTTGCTGCTTCACTTATTTGTTTATTAGTTGCGCATTTTAGGTCACTGTCAAGAAGATTACATATATATATATGACTTTTTTTCAAGCGCCGAGAAAGTTCATCCAGATTTTCCGGCGTGGTTCCCCCTTGTCAGTGATGCAGGACGGATGGCCTGACAAGGACAGCTGTCTAGTCATTCGGATGGGACGAAAAACTGAGGTCGCGTGTACACATTGGCATGCACGTAAAAGATCCCTTGATAGTTGGAATTCGATATAAGAGTTGGAATTTCCCTCATAGCACACTGTATGGCGTATGCCAGTCTTAAAGGAGCTAAATCGCTAATATTTAGGACCTAGAAATTAACCCAAATGGGTAGAAACGCATATAATAATGTAATCTGATTGTATATAAACTGATTTACATTCAATTGTTTCCTTTTTGACTCTAATTTCAAATCAGTTATGTCCAGCGAAATACAGCATATGTCTCAACCCTATAGCAATTTCTAGCGTCTGGTTATTCCAGTCTATTAAGCAGGCTCTCCAGTTGAATATGTCTAGCCTCGTTCTTTCTGGTCACTTGTTGCAAATGACACTAAAACGCACTATGGTACACGATTCGTGTACCAATGGTAAAATGTTTATTTTGTCTTAAATATTGGATATCAGAAGCCTGCCTTTTCCTGGTAAGATCACAACATCAATGTTGATTTGAATTGACAAATAATTCGTATTTTCAACGTGTAAGACTTTGGATGATATTGAGTTAGAGACTTAGCTACTTTAATTATCCCAGTCGGAGTAGGACGTTAAACCCCATTTCATTTCATTTCATTTTTTTTTTCAAAAATGCGTTAAAACGGTGTACAACGAACCTTTGTCGTTAAATATAACGATGTGGTTAAATGATTTAACCACATCGTTACATTTAAAGACAAGTTTAATAACTGGGCCCATTAAACCGACGGCTTTTACGACCAATTGGCCCATATCTTAATGCTCCCCAAATCACTGATTTGCTAAATAAATATTAATCTTTGGTGGTCTTGAATGTCATGTTTATCTGGACTTCGCATAATTCGGGACAAAATGGGGCGTCACACTATAGCAATTCGCACTATGGGTATAAAATCCAAAACGCATAAAAATGAAGGCTGTCAAGCTCGATCCCATGGCCTGTATATAATTATTTTGTACATTTATTGTTTAAATTAACACTGTTTAAGACACGTTACTTTTCATGCGACTTTGTGATGAAAAATCCCCACAGGTCGTTAGAAGCTAGAACGAAGGTATTAGGTAAGCATTTAGTAAAATTGACTAGTTGATGGACGAAAAGCCTGTAGGCCTATAGATAGGAGGGCAAATCTACCAAGCCCGTGTCATACTCCATGTTCCTTAATAAAAATCTAAATGTTCCAACGTGGTTTACTTTTGTCAGTGGTTCAGATTAGAGGACTTGACTATGAACAGCGTCTAGTTGTTCGGATGGAACAAACAATGGAGGGCTCGTGTACACGTTGGCGTGCAGAGAATTGATTCCTAAATTATGGGTTGAAATTCGACGAAGAGTATTCGTAAACGCCGCTGTCCGGGCAAAATTTACCTCATATTGCACACTGCATGGCGTAAATTGCCCGTCTTCATAATTGGTCGCGTTCTTGCATTATCCGCATTTGTTACTATTTATGTTCTGGATTTCTTGTTGGTTATTATGTGCGGTTCGGATTCCATGCACTTTTTAATACGGAATACGGGAGAAATTATGCAGCGTTGTTGACGTCAATATAATCTCGCGTGACGTCATATCTGAATGACGTAACAAAGATGACGTCTTATCGTCGAATTTGAAGATGGATTCTATTATTATCATGGGATTGATAGTTTTGAGTCCATTGTACCAAATAAAAGAAATCGTTTAAGAGAAGATATTGGTAAAAATGGAACCAGCAACATTTCTGAAAGGATGTACTTTCTGGATAGTTGTATTGTCAGGATTAATATTACAAAGTCACGGTAGGCAACAAAGACATCAACATCGACGTGACGTCGTTTTTGTTGTTGACTTGAATCGGGTTTTAAGACATACATAATTACATAACACTAGATCTAGTGATCTACCTAAGAAAAATCCGAATTATCGGAAAAGTAAGACATATTTTTTCGAGTTCTAGACCGGAAATGTTTTACCGGAAAGTCGGAACAAATAGACCCGAGTTTTCGTCCTCCAGCGACATCATTCTCCAGCAGCCGAGCAAAGTTTAAGATCTGAATTTATTGACATCATGTAAAACGAAAATTAATAATTCAAATCTAGATCTAGCTCTATTTATATTTATTTATTGCATAATAAAACTAAGTAATACACAATGTTGATCCGGATTTATATTATAAGCCCACTTTCAAGACTGTTCCTTTGCCTTTAAAATCAAGTTTAACTCCTCTGACCTGTATGTTTTATGGATGTTTTGTACAAATTGTATCTGTAGCTGAAGGTAAGCGTGTCGGGCCTGGAATTGTTCTGTACAAAACATATATTCTCCAATCTGTTAAAACTTGGGATAACAATTATATTCTATGTGGCTTTGATTGACAATGACAATTGATAATCATCGTGCCGGCCCGACAGTGGTCGTGGAATGGGCCTCCAATCAGTTAGGCCTATAGAATAGAAATTATACGGATTATGACATGAAAGTGTAGTTAGTCCAGCCTGTTCTCCCACCACTCCACCGGTGTCATGCCAGTCAAAAGTAGCACCGGTTGGTCTAGAAGCCTACTATGTCAATATTATTTATGAATAAATTCGGGAAACATTACACAGTCAGGCTGCTAACATATGCTAGCCTATAGTATAATATGGTCCAGTACATGGTAATATAACAGTTTCTTTAGTTTTCAAGTACAGTGTTCTAGTAAGATCTAAGTAATATTTTGTTAAAGGGTCAATTTCGATTATATTTTGAAGAATAAAACTACTTAATTTTGTGCTAAAAACCGTTAAAATCCTCTACCTTAGGACCGAGCAATTCACCCAATATTGGCAATATACGTGATACGTTTTCAAACAACTTAAACCCGCCAGTCTTCGTCTGAAAATGGAGACCTGTGTCCCAACCTTAACTATACGGTGTCTGGATAGAAGCAGACTTTTATTTTATAAAAATAACGTGTAGGTGAAATTTACCTTCGTTATCAAGTACAGCACGCGGGTTATGCACTGTATAGACCTCTAAAGGAACGACAATAGATTATCAGGTCGTCCAACGAAATCTTAAAAGGGTTATGTGTCCGGATAAGCAGTTTTGACGTTCACGCCCGAACGACTCTATATTTTGAGCTGATACCATTCCTCTATATTTTGGCGCTTAAATTTCATACGTACGATACACAGACTTTTATTGCTGAGACACTCTTGAAATCGGGTGGTGACTTTAAGTAGCTAGACCAGTAATTACAATTGTAATTAGGGTTTCACACTGCGTAGCTTGTGTGAAACACTATTGTTTTTGATAAAATTATTCTTATTATTATTCTTATTATTATTATTATTATTTTTTTCCAATTTGATTGTATCTCAGAAACTACTTGTCGGATTGATTCGATGTCTTCGGTTTCACTGGAAAAGTGGGTGTGACTTAGAGATTAAAGCTATTTCGAACGTTCTGCGACAATGCGAAATGTCCGAAATCGTCGAATTTGTCGATTTTTGAAATATTGCCGTAATATTAACAATAATCGTCCGATTTTAACATTGGATACATTTTGACATAGCCAGAGACAAGGCACATAGCCACGGTTCTTTAGATTTTTGATTTTCCACGAATCGTCGGAGGTATTAGGCGCCAAATTTTGAAAATTTAAATTTTTACAAAAAACTTTTTTATTCATGAATATTTTAATGTGGTATTTTACCCAGGGTTAAAGACTCATCGTAAATTTCCTTGACCCCCATTGGCTAATTCAGTTTTTCAGTCCTGGATTAATTATTTATTGCTCGATTTGTATAAAACAAAGTTCATATGCTCCGTAATCCAAAATGTCATTTTTTTTGTTACCGGTAAAGTTACCTTTCGGCAACGGAAGTGACGTAAATTTAGCAAAAACTACAATTTTGACAGTTCGGTACCACTTTTTGAAAGCAAATATTATTTTTTTCAAATCTGGTATGATTTCGTTTTCGGGTCATTTTGATTTAATGGTGAAAAAAGGTGAAAAAATGAGCTATTTACAACCCATTCAGGCTTTTCATATTTTAAAATATTTCTTCGCAACTTTCATAAACTTGTAGCATTAATCCATACGAAGAGAATCTATCTCAAAATTAGTTTGTAATATGAGCAGTTGCCGAGAAATGGTCAATTTTGCATGAGTCACTCTTTACGCTATTGTGTCTGTAAAAGAGTCAATTATTATTGGATTTTCATAAAAGTGACACCATTTGATGCATAATGTCAATTGTGACTAGTTCAACTCAATTTAACATTTTCCATGTCACCGGAAATGACGAAATTTGGGTAAAAACTGTATTTATAGCCTTAGAAACAAATAATTTATTGAAATGAGTCGTATTTGTTGTTTGTTTAATATTTTGATATTTGATTCTAATCAACTAATAGAATGAACCCATACGATCATATAGGTATCACAAAATGGTTTCTAACTTGTTTAGTTGTAGAGAAATAGGTAATTTTCAAAAGGTCACTTTTCAAGGTTTTTTGTCCATAAAAGTGTCAATTATTATTCGATTTTCATGAAATTTTCACTATGTGATACCTAATGCCATTTACGATTTCATACAAGTAATTTAAGATTTTCATTATCACCGGAAGTAACGTCATTTTGGCAAAAACTGTATTTTTAGCTTTCAAAACAGATATTTTATTCAAATGAGTCTGAGTTGTTATGTTTTTAAAATTATGATATTTGATTCCAATCAACAAATAGAATAAACCCATACGATCATACAGATTCCAGAAAATGGTTTCTAACTTGTATGGTTGCAGAGGAATTGACGGTTTTCTACAAGTCACTTTTTAAGGTTTTTGGTCTATAAAAGTGGCAATTATTATTCGATTTACATAAAATTTTCACCATGTGATGCCTTATGCCATTTCTGATTTCATAAAACTAATTGAATATTTTCATTATCACCGGAAGTACTGTACACTTACATGTAACAAATATATAAAATGAATTGATATTGCTGGATTTGGTTGATTCGGCGTCCATTTTATTTGATGTGTGCAATGATGAGGTGGAAACCTGTTTAATGGTTTCATTGGTACCGGAAGTGACATATGTTTAGGGTAACGTGGCACCGGTGAAACCCGTCATTACTGCATCGCAGTTTTAGTTTTAACTTTGTATTTATGTTTTGGAGGTTTATTTTCAGCAAAAGTTAGTGATGTGATAAAGAAAGAAGGTGGAACATTAGAAGAATGTGCTAAATCTTGTATAGATGAAACAACTATAAAATGTCGATATTTTAAATTTATTAACAGTACTAAAATCTGTTTAATGTCAGCTATAGATCACCCTAACCTTAAAGAATATTTTCAAGATGAAACAATTTCGGGAACTTCAGACCAAAACTATAACTCGAGAGGTAAGTTACAAAACGACCACAAAATATGGTCAATTATAAAAATGTAAATTTCAAATGAAGTTAAAGGCAAACATATTCATTCTTGTAAACCCAAAATGATCGCGAATAACCAGGTAAGCACACGGGAAACGCTTAACCACTGAAACCCTTTGTTTTGAAAAAAAATAAGAATGGATTAAGAATACCTCCTCCACAGAAAATCATTATAGGGCCGGTCATTGCATAAAAAAATATTGTGTATTAAAAAAAAAAAAAATAGGACCGCAAATATATGATTATGTAGCAAATATAGATATGTTGGCCGAAAAAGTTTCTCGCTACTTTGCAGTCTGGGTTTCCCTTCTCTTTTTCTTGAATTCTCTTTTTTTTTTATTCTTTGACTTGAAATTTGTTTTTGACTTGAAATTCTCGTTGTTTTTTGGGGTTTTTTTTTTAGATAAGGTTAACAGAGAAATGAGAAAGATTGTGACCGTTACGAAGGAAGCATATGAAAAACAAAAATTACGACTGGAGAAATTAGTGGAGAGTATATCAAAACTTGAAAAGGAATATAACAAGATAAAGGTTGGATTATTGCTTTTATATATTGTTGAGCCACAGTTACCGACATTGAGGTCTTCTCTTCCTTCATCTTTATTTTTACATTTAATAAAGCCAGACATTAATTCACTTGATTTCATAGTTATGTTATGGTTTGTAATGTCTGTACTTTTCGTCTCGTTCACGTTTCATAACTCATGACTGCCATATATTTCATGTATGAGTACATTATTATTTTTTATTTAATTAATTATTATACAGTTTGATGTTTTATAAAATGAATAAACTAATAAATAATACTCGTTTTCTATAGCGCTAAACATTCAGTAATAGAATGTATGACTGCAATGTGACGCTTTACAATGTAAATATGATTATAAAAAACATACATGTTTATACAAATAAACAAAAGAATACAAAGGAATAGTCAAGTTACAATACACAAATGGAAAGTGAAGCATTTAAATTATAGTTCAAAAAGTTTAAATATAGCCAAGTTTGGACTATTTTGGACTTCCAGAGGCAATCTGATCCATTCTTTTGGTGCTGCGTATATATATTAATATGATTTAATTGAACTATAATTCATGTGTAATTTGTATATAAATAAGCCTGGAAATAATGCACGGGACACGAATATCGTCAGACACAAATTAAAGCTTTGCCAGGCACAATTTCTCTGGTGTTTTCATTTTATTTGGCATAGTAATGTCTTTTATCAATGTGTTTATTGATAATTTTAATACATATCCGGCAAAATGTTCAAAATATCAGTTATTAGTTCAGTACTCTAAGCGTGTGACTGGGCTTGATTTCAAAAGCCTGTTACTTTGGTGTCATTATTAATTTCTTGGCCAGCATATTCAACTGTACACTTTATATATTATTTTTATTGAATATTTTATATATATATATATATATATACATTACATATACTACTTTATATTTTTTAGACTTTGAAAGCGAACCTGGGTGAAATAACACAACAACTAAAGTTTGAAGAGAAAGAAAAACAACACGAGATGAAAAGATTACATGATGACCGAACTAATAGTAACCGAGCACAAAAACTTCTGGCAACAAAACTACGTGAAGTCGCCTTACAGTCCAGTCGTGTTAAATCGGAGTTAAGGAACATAAAAGATACACAGAGAACGTTTAGTACAGAAATAGAAGCTTTAAGAAAAGCTGAAAATGATATGTATGGTAATGTTGTTCAAGTAAGTGTCATGTTGAGGAACAGTCAGAATAAGATTAGAGTTTAACATGTCATTGGTGACGTCCACAAATTATTTATATTGGCCAAACATAACGTAACGCGCTCATCTTTATTCCGCAGAATAGAAATGTATTTGATTTACATATCCGCTGATACATCGAGGTTCAGGGCTTATCTAGCGTTTGTGTTTTGTTTTATTAATCCTCGTATCTTCTACTTCTAGTACCAATTTCATGGCCTTTGGTTTTGATATGCCCACATTTCCACGTGGGCGTATTTTGTCGTCGCCCCTGTCCGTCCGATTTGGACGAAACTTGAAATATAGGTTTATATCCCAAAGATCTCCGTTTCTTTCGCTATTGGCATGTATCGGACCGTAACTTCATGGATTATGGCCCAAGATTCAATTGTAGGAAAAATCACGTTTTTAGCTTGTTAACACTCAAAGAGGTCACAATTTTTATCCGATATTGATGAAACTTAAAACGTATGTTTATAACTTAAAAGGTATTTTTATATTCGAAAGATCTCGGTTCCTTTCGATATTCGCGCATATTGGACCGTAACTTTCTGGATTATGGCCCCCGATTGTACGTAAAATTACGTTTTTAGCTTGTGTACCCTCTAGATCTCGCAATTTTTATCCGCTTTTTAAAACTGTTAAAATATATCACGGTTACACCATGATGACGAGAGAGTTTTAATTTCATGAAAATCGGACCGAAACTGCTCGATAAAATGGCTGCTCTCCGTACGCAAATAGTGTAAGTATGTACGTAATACCAAGGTTTTGTACCCACTACAGGTCACAATTTTTATCCGATTTTAATGGAACTTAAAATATATGTTTACATCCCAAAGATCTCGATTCCTTTTGATATTAGCCCATACCGGACCGTAACTTCTCTGTCCATCGCTTGTAAAATGTTCGCGTGTCTTGTCTGGCAACCGCTTGTTCATGTAAGTAGCGAAATATTTTATTGGACCTTTTTCCTGTTGCCCCTGCCTTATACCTATCCTAAATACTGAACTACAAACTAATTCGCCATGACCAGGCCTTCCCGTATTGGAGAACTCTCTTTTAAACGTTTTATATGGAATGGCATATTGATTTTAACAGTCGATGTGATCAAGTTTTCATAAATTCCTTCTTGACGAGTAATATTTTGTTTCTTACAGATTAACCGTAAGACAACGAATCTTGGCAGTGAGTTGGGAAATATCAAAAATATGGATAGCGATATAAAGAATGAACTACTAGAAATGGGTAGAAATAGTCATAAAACAGACATGCAGATAGAGAAACTACGTAAAGATATTATTACTCGTAAAGAAGAAGAACTTTCGGTAAGCCAACTATATTTTAGAATACCACATGTGTCTTATAGTACTGAGGTACTACTACTACTACTACTACGACTACGATGACTACTTCTCACTACCTGTTACTACTTCCCTCGCAATAGAGTAATTTGAATGAAATTTTCAAATTATTCATTTTACATGGTCTATTTTCGAACTATTATAGCAAGAATGGCTAGCCCTTTATCCAAATCTTACATAATGTATCTTAAGCATTCTTTGGCACATGGTACCATGCTGATATATGCTGAAATATGCTAATAAGGTGAGAATACTGAAAGTCATAGATGCATGCAGTTTGATTTGACCATTGCCACATTGTACATATTGTCCATTATTAATTGGCCACGTACTATTGCAGTTGAAACCGGAAGTTGCTGGTGTTGAGAAGAACCAGAAGACCCTGGCTAAAGCTTTACAAGCGATCGCTCATAAAGTAGAGAAACTGGGAGAATATTTATCAGGGTTTGAGAAGACTGTGGACACCTTCTCACAGAAGATGACCACAAAGATAGAAGATGAGAAGGAACTAGCGGAAGCTGTTAAAAGTATCACGACGGCAATGAAAGAAATGAGAATTGATGTTAATAAACTTCTTAATCCACAGGTAGGCTAGGAATGTAGTTATTGAGTGAAAGACCCTTTCGTGGTACCAGTTTACACAAACTAACACATCAGTACAAACGACCGTTATGTTTACTAAAGTAGCGCCTTGACCCCGCTCTCAGCCTTTAGCTAACACGTTACAGAAAGCATTTATTGTGACCGTCTACTAGTATCTTGATATCACCTAGCTTGATAGTACCAAAGGTATCTTGGGTGGAAGTATGCCACAAGTTCTAGAATGTATAAAATATCCGGTTTTAATACCCACATTTTAGTTCATTACAATCAATGACATGGACGATGCTAATCAGTCTGGGGTCATTCCAAACATTTTGGGGTCTGTTCAAGAGTCTATTCCATTCTCGTTTTAAATTATTTCACTGCTAAGATAACGTTTTTAAGTTTATAAATGTGATACAGGACAGGGTTCTAAAACTTGCTCAGCTGGATTTGTTGATCCTGATTTTAGAGCGAAAACTAACAGTGTCGACTTTGATGGGTACACCACGAGTTCTATGTTTGTTTTTCAGTCGTCGTTAAATATGGAGAGATCTCAAGGTTTATTGAAGATGAAGAGTGATGTTAGTCTATTATCTAGTGCTCTACATCAACTACAACAGGATAATAAAGGAGAGAAGATGGATATGACTAATCTAGTTAGAGATCTAGCTAATGTACAACTCTCTAGTCAAGATATGAAGAATCAACTTGGTATTGTAGCTAGAGCCAGTAAACAACTACAAGCAATGACAAATTCTATACAAGAAGCAGAGGTAATACCATGTTTTTACTGCAAACCTCGAAATAAGTCGTGTGTCACAGGTGTTTTGTCAGGCACAACAATTCTCGGCACTGATTTATCTTCTTTTTTTTTTTGGTACTTTATTTTTCTTTTATTTTATACTTATTTATATGTTTTTGTACTTTATCTTTTTTTAGTACTTAATCTTTCTTTGGTACTTTTTTTTTCTTCTGTACTTTATGACCATGTATACACTGGCGTGCACGTAAAGGACCTCTTGACACCTTGATATCTGGAATTCGAAGAAGAGTAGGCAGAAAAGCCGGTGCCCGGTCAAAATTCCACCCTCTTAAAATGATCGATCGTGGTGACAAGACGTTAAAGTCTATTCCAATCCATTCAAGTACTATTAGTATTATAGTCAAAATTGTTTTTTGAAATA
This sequence comes from Patella vulgata, assembly GCF_932274485.2. Classification (NCBI taxonomy): domain Eukaryota; kingdom Metazoa; phylum Mollusca; class Gastropoda; family Patellidae; genus Patella; species Patella vulgata. Next base: position 14,571,569 of record NC_065883.2, read on the forward strand.
CTGAAAACCCTTTTCAGAGGCAGAAACCAAGCGTTGTTGAAGTGGCTCAGATGCACAAAAGAGTTTTAGTAGCATTGAAAGCTATGGAGAATAAAGAAGCACATCTTTTAGATAAAGTGGAGCAATATCAACAAGCAGTGAATCAGATAGCAACCAGAGTTAGAGACGCACAGGAAGGAAACTCGAAAATACAGAGAGCCCAGTTTCGATATGACGAGTCTATTAAACAAATGGCAAATAAACTTATTGCCTTAAATTCCAAAGTTGTAAGTATGATTAAGTTGTTTTCTCTTGTAAGCTCATCTTATAAAGATGCATTATGTTAGATTTCGATACAGAGCTGACCGTTCTTGCTATAATAGTTCAAAAATAGATCCAATTTATCGTAAATATTTTAAATCTCACGGGCGTTCTAATCCATTTAAATCTCTGCCATCCGATGATCCAGGGAGTTGATTATGGGCTTGTCATGTTAATAAATGTTTAAATAATAATGTATATAACAGGGTCTAATCTAGTTTCAGCTGTAACTTAAATATAAAAATCAAGGCAATCAGGGATCTCATTCAAGGAAAATTAACCTAAATTAAATTTAAATACAGCCTTTAAATTAGCCAAAAGAGTTAACGTTTGTGCTATAGGGTCATTGGACTGTTAATAAGTTGCATTGATTTGAAAAAAATGTTAGTTATGGCGGACAAAGTCCCTGGGGTTTCTAATACCCCTTCTTTTTTACCTAACATAATAACATAAGTTACATAACATTTGTGAAAAACATTTGTGAAAAATGACACCCCCCCCCCCCAAAAAAAAAAAACCACCTGATACCACTTCTCATTATTTGTTGTATATTTATTACAATTCTCACCTATAATCCACTATATCAGTTTCTAATTTCTTAAATACGTCACCCATATTTACAGAGGCATTAGTCCTGTTATGTATGCAGGTTATGGATTCGATTGGGATGAGGGATGGAGTCGCTTGCCTAACCCCGTTGGTTTCCCCATACTTCTAAAGATATCTGCCGGCAAGCGAATTATGAATTGAAATACTGTACATGAACTCGTAAATGGGATTTGACCCCTCCACTCCATAATAAGCGGGTAATTTATTTCAATTAATAATTCGCTATCTGATTCTGTTAATACTAAAGGGATCTCGGTCCTCTGTGAGGAAATAGCGACACAAAGTTACATTTCCTCGCGTCTCGAACATAAATATCAGATTATGGATGAGCATGCATTCGTTCTCATTCTATTTGTTTATATTTTTCAGGAGGGTCTAAAACTGCCATTGAAGTTCAATGAAGGTAAAGGTGGTTTAAAATCCAAAGTATTAATAGACAAATTGGTAGATTTCAAGGACGAATTACATCAGTTAGAGGGAGCAGTTGCTAAATTGAAACATGTTTCCCCTGTGCTGAAACCCATTATAGTGCCAGAGACAGAGAGCAAGCCCTTGGAAATATCCCCTGTGCCGAAACCCATTATAGTGCCAGAGACAGAGAGCAAGCCCACACTAATATCCCCTGTGTCGAAACCCATTATAGTGCCAGAGACAGAGAGCAAGCCCACAGAAATATCCCCTGCGTTGAAACACATTATAGTGCCAGAGACAGAGATCAAGTCCCCAGAAATACCCCCTGTGCTGAAACCCATTATAGTGCCAGAGACAGATAGCAAGTCCCCAGAATTATCTACAATTGTTAAAGAAACTTATAAAAGGAAAGAACAGGAGCTTCCTACACCAAAAAAAGTAAAACGTCCGCTCGATTTGTCAAAACCTCAGAAACCACAAGGAATACCACAATCTAGCTTAGAAACAATTCCCCAAATTAACACCGAACCTTTGTCTAAAACCGTTTCAAACCTATTGAAGAAGCAGAACGTATCTCTGACGACGGAAGCCAACGAGTTGAAACAGATGAAACGACTAAAGAAGGGGCGGCGGAGGGGAAGGCGACGAAAGGGAAGGCGTCGGAAGGGAAATCGGCCGAGAAAAGGGAAACGTAGAAGGAGGCGTAAATTAACACCCGAACAGAAATTAAAAAGAGCAGCACTTAAATTAACAAGAAAAGGAAAACGTAAATTTGGAAGAAAAGGTAAATTAGGAAAACGGCGTCGACGAAGAGGTAAATTAGGAAAACGAAGACAAAGACGTAAATTGCGTGATGTGGTGGAAGAACAATTGTCAAAAGAGGGTGTTAAACCATTAATAGCCAAAAAAATGAGTGACGTGGTGATATAAAAGATGCCAGATATGTTTTCAATGTATTACGTAATAACAGTAATTTTTGTTACAATTTGTAAAAATAATACTTTTTCGAGATTAGAAGTCTGGGAGTGAAGTAAAGCCATGTAAAATAACTCAAAAACTTGTTTTGAAACCTTTGATTAGGGTTTTATAACGTGGAAGTATCAGTGAATTTGTTGTGATCTTGAATATATGAAATAAAGGATTTTAATTCTTCGTTTTTATAATATGGTAACCTGCGTCCGTTGTCCGACCACAATGTAAGATTTTGGTTTTATAAATTACAGGGATTAATAATAATAATAATATTAAGGGTTCTTATAAAGCGCTAAACTCCAAACAATATTGTTTGCTCAAAGCGCTAACAAAGTTTACAGGAAACAGTTATAAATATGAACACTGAAACAAGTAAGTTTTGAGTTTTTGTTTGAAGATGCTTAAAGATGGAGCAGTCCGTAAATGTAGTGGCAGAGATTTCAATGTATGTGCTGCATTATAGGCAAATGATCTGCCGCCAAAAGTTTATTGGGTCATAGTGAAAAACTCATCCAGAAAAAAAACAAAAACACCACAAGGACATTGCACCAAGTTAGATTTCAACTGACAAGAAAAAAATTGTTTATGTCAGTTTAACTAAGATGATATAGTATGTTATGAATATTAAATCTACAATAATTTAAATAATGGGATAATCCACTGAACAAATGGTGGCACAACATACATTTAGGGTCATTAACGGGATCATTCCAGACTCCACAGGAGCGCATTAGTATAAGTGGGTTTAAACAGCGGGCACGAACAGAAATCGAAAGACTATAACATCTTTTTGAGCATTACAAAGATAAATTACTAAAACTTGAATAAGGGATTGCGAAAACAAAGTATATTTAATTTTCTCCTTTCTTGGAGATTAAAATTGAACGAAACTAAATTAACCAGATGACCCCAATTCATTTCTACGAAATACGGCGCATAGAGATGGGATGCGGCGTTATAGCTGACAAAGAAATTGTATCTGTTCACATAATTTAAAAACGTGAGGTCCACTCGTGTATACATTTGACAGTTGAAATATATACATTAGCCTGAAAATGGCCTAAATAATATGTTAAACCCCTTCCTTTCCAATATCATGAATTTTAAAATGGGCTTACCAGGTACCCTATGAACAGGTAATATAGTACAGTGTACCATAAAGCTCTGCACACACAGCCAACAGTAAGCGCAACCTGCCTCATTTTGTGCCCAGGAAGGCAACATGTTATTACAACGCATCAATTGTTTTTATAGATATTATAAAAATTACTGGAATCCAAAACGATTACCACCACATGACGCTGAATTGACAAGCTATCCTGGATCGTCTTAGCCTTTACCTCCTTCCAGTGGCTGGCACCTTTTATATTTTGTATTAGAAGTAGTTTGTCAAAGACATCTCCGGCGTTATCCACCATATTCTCACTCCCAGTAACATCATACGTCATGTGCCAGCGCTCTCTTAGCTAGAAGTTTACTAGCTTCCTCACCTCCCTTCACGATTTGTCGGCAGAGCATCTATGGCAGTGGCGACGCCAGCCGCCGGTGGTTAGAGGGGCAAATCTGGGGCAAAGTCCAAGGTTAAGGGGGCATGAGCTTCAACTAGGGGTAGGGGGGGGGGCTCCCTCTGAAAATTTTGAAAAACAGCTGCATTTCCGGCACTGATCGTTGAGTTAAAGTGTCAAACGAAAGGATTGTCGAACCTCGACGAAGCCCACTCACGAGCGTCAAAGTAGGGAGTCCTTACGGCGGATATGGGGGACCTCCCCCGGAAATATTGAAAAATAGACTGCCGAAAATGCTGTCTGACAGTATTCAGTCAGGAACCGATTTTCGAGATAAATAGATCTGACCAGATACCGTCCGTCGCCTGATCACTAGTTTTACCAGCAGATGACGAAACTCCGCTTACTTTATAACAAATATTATATAGTGTTAATGAACTCGAAATGAAATGAAATGAAATGAAATGGAGTTTAACGTCCTACTGTTCTGCTCCTAACCTGGGCTAATGAAGACGGGCATACGCCATACAGTGTGCAATGAGGGAAATTTTGCCCGGACAGCGGCACTACGGCCTACTCTTATATCGAATTCCAACTGCCAAGGGATCTTTTACGTGCACGCCAATGTAATGAACTCGAAGCAGCAGTTCTAATAATACATGTCTCTCTCTGGCTCCTACGTTTTTCCAGATTTTCGTTGGGTTGAACGCTCACCACCACAGACGGCGTAAAATCTGGTCATGTCTTGGGCCAAAGCGTGTGTGAAGTTAAAAATGTTGAGATACACAAATCTGAAGTATCATATACCAGTAGCAATGAAATGAAAATGAAATGGGGTTTCATGTCCTACTGTTCTGCTCCGAACTGGGCTAATGAAGACGGACATACGCCATACAGTGTGCTATGAGGGAAATTTTGCACGGACAGCGGCACTACGGCCAACTCTTATATCGAATTCCAACTGTTAAGGGATCTTTTACGTGCATTTCAATGTATACACGGGACCTCGGTTTTTCATCCCATCCGAACGACTAGACAGCTGTCCTTGTCAGGCCCTCCGCCCTACATCACTGACTAGGGGGAACCACGCCCGAAAATCTGGATGAATTTTCTCGGCCAATGCAGGGATCGAACACCCGACCTCCAGGCTAGCGAGCCAGCGTCTTACCCACTTAACCACCGTGATCCCCCCATACCAGTAGAATTCATGTAACTACATATAGATCACCGTATCAACCTGGGGGTTGGGTGGCCGAATAGTTAACGCGTGCGTGCTGCATCATGAGGTCTGTCATCGGGTCAAGTGGCGTGGTTCCGATACCCCGCTTGTACGTGACAAGGAGTAGGGTCGACTGTCTACCCTCGTGGGTTTTCTCAGGGCTCCCGGTTTCCTCCCACTCCTAAAGACCCCTACGCGCAAGCGAATTATTGAAATAAAATTGAACCCTATGTTAGTCCCGAATTATCAAATAAAATGAAAAAGCTTACACATCTTTTCATAGAAGTTCACGAATTTATAAATGTTTCTGGAAGGTTTAAATGAAAATTGAACAAAACAACACTTTTCCAATTTATTTAATATTCATATAGTACAATTCTAATATGCATACATCTGACCTATAAAAACGGGTAAATACAATTGACATATGGATTATATTAACAAATATAATAGCAACGGCTGGATGATAAAACGCAGGCATTTTAAGGTATAACGCCATGTATTTTATTTTGTAATGGAATGGAATAACGTTACGTCACGAAGAGTTGACGCCGCTGATTGGATAGTGAATAAAATAACAGAGAAATGTTGTCTGATTTGGTCCCATCTTGCATTAGGGTCGGTTGCTTTATCGATTTCGAACAGCAAATCAACTAGTCCAGGAAAACTACTTCCGGAATAGGAATCAGTACTACTTTGCGCCATTATCATATGCCTGTAAACCAGAAGATAAATACAATAAATACATAACTCTGGACTATAATTATATGCTTGTCGTTTATTCCCTTATATAAACCATCATCCGTAAATATTACCAATTTTACTATTTACGTTTTCTTATAAAACAATTCTTAATCTAGGTCAGTTACGAAAAACTTATGCTCACGTAAATGTATCAAGCTCTCGGCCCACCATAAACTTTAAAAATGTCATCCCGCGTGCAGACTAACTAATTTACTAAGCAAAAAGTTTGCTTCAAATCCTCTAAAACATTTTAATTGCAAGAAAACTACGCCATGCCACTAAAATCTTATTTTATCATCCTTGTTTGTTAAGTGAGTTGATTGAGGGGGGATCCATTTTCACCTTGTATTTGTCGTTAGTCGCTGTCCATTTACCATAGATATCGACGCCTAAGTAAATTCTTAGGTTATCCCCTGTCAACTTCTTTTTCCTCCGTTTAATCACAGATACTTCTGGACGTTTACGTCTCTCGATGCTCTCACAACCGTTAGGGGTTAGAATAACATATAAGGGGCGGCCTTATACATCACTCGGGCAGACACGCTGCCAGTTAGTGATACCCTTATATTTTGTCTTGTGTGCGCCCTATGGGTGTTTTTCACGGAATCCAGGGACACATATCGCTCGCTCAGCGCATCGACTTCCCAGAAGTAGTAATGACCCGGGAACGAGGTTGAGTGCCATATTTGACAATACGTATTGTTTAATGGTCGAGAGCGAGACATTAAGTAATATATTGTAACAACATGAGGGCCGTGAGGCCCGGATGTTTTTACAATATATTACGCAATGTCTTAAGCTCGAGATCATTAAACAACTTAAAACACAGACACTTGCACGTGCTTTGCAATGAAATACGTCACTCGAGTTCAATATTTTACGAAGTTACGCTTGGCACATTGCCCGTACGATTATTTGAAATAATGGTACTCCAACATCAAAGGATGACGTCACATCTGTATTTTAAATATAGATAATGGCCGCTTATTGTAATATAAAGGGATGGTTAAACAAACAATCCACATACTAACAATCCGGTTAGCGATAGAAATTTGCTATTAACGGGACCACTTAGTTTGCCTTTCACGTCCATATTGTAAACCATTGGCCAGTTTACACTTTGTATCTAAGTAATGTCCACAGTTCAGCGTTTGTGTTATGCATCTGCAAGAAATATCAGAAAAGTTAATTCGGCTTACTTTGTCAGATGCCTCCCAGGTAATCCAGCTGGATCTAAGAAAGTTCTCTCAAATAACATTAGCTGATCATTCACCATTCTGGTTAATAATGGACTGTATTGAAGTAAATAAAACAGACAATGAATACAGAAATTAAAGGATATGTGTATCGGCCTTGGATATTAATAAAGAAATTAAAGGGCAGTAGTGGATATAAATAAAAGGAATTATAGGACATTAGTGGATATAAATAAAAAAAATTATGGGTCATTAGTGGATATAAATAAACGAAATTATACGACATTAATGTATATAAATAAAAGGAATTATATATATACTATTCAAAAAAAGTAGGGGATATTTGATTTTGGGGGCATAATACTAAAATATGCAAATGACTACGAAAAAAGTCACTATAGAACCTAACAGAAGAAACATTTCCAGTTACATGTGACGCCCAAACGCACCAATAGCTACCGCATGGAATGCAGGTGATGCTTGGGATCATCATGGGGGTCCAACCCAAGATTTGCACGACTCTGACTTTGAATGTTACAGTCATTGTGGCATTGAATTCCAGGGTGGAAACATCAGTTTAATTGTTTTAGTGACCAGAAAACAAATTTTGATATGCGTCGGCTTACCCAAAATGAAAGGTTACGTGCCCTTGGCATGCTACAGATCGGCACAACACAGGCGGTTGTGGCGCGGACGATGAATGTTTCTCAGTCTGTCATAAGCAGGCTATGGTCCAGATACCGTGATACACAATCTGTACAGGACAGACCACGCTCAGGTCGACCAAGGGCGACAACTCAAGCCCAGGATCGATTTATCCGTACCTTGGCCTTGAGAAATCGTGTCATCACAGCAAATCAGATCAGCGCTCGTCTTCAAACAGACACTGGTGTGAGAGTGAGTGGCCAGACGATTCGGAATCGACTGCATAGGGGTCACCTTCGCGCCCGACGTCCTCGCGTGATCCCTTGTTTGAGAGATGATCACATTCAGGCAAGACGTCGTTGGTGTAGGGATCGTCAACACTGGGATAATCGACGCTGGAGCAATGTGATGTTTTCAGATGAGTCAAGGTTCACTGTTGATTTTTTTGACAGACGTAGGAGGGTGTGGCGTCGTCGAAACGAGCGCTTCCAAGACGTTAACGTCATCAGACATGATCGATTTGGGGGTGGTTCTGTTATGGTGTGGGGAGGCATCACTGTTGCTGGAAGAACAGCTTTACATGTTGTTGCAGGGCGTGTTACAGGCCAGTACTACCGGGACAACATCTTGGCAGTCCATGTTGTGCCGTTCGCACGACGTCATGGCCGCCGTTTCATCTTCCAGGATGACAACGCAAGATGTCACAGGGCCAGGATCGTTACAGGTTACCTCCAACAACATAACATCACCACATTACCTTGGCCAGCACTGAGTCCCGACCTCTCCCTCATCGAGCATGTCTGGGACATGCTTGGACAGAGGTTACGTCAACGTCAACAACGTCCTGCCAATGTCCAAGAACTTGCTGCTGCGTTGCAACAGGAATGGGACAATCTGGACCAAAATGACCTTAGACGTCTCATTAGGAGTATGCCACGTCGGATCAATGCTTGTTTGGCAAACAGAGGAGGATTTACCCGTTACTGACTTGGTTGTGATGCTGTGGTAACTTTGCTGTTTGACCCCGGGTATCATTTTACCCTTATAATGGTCAGTCTGTGCCTTACTTCGTCTAACGATCATTTGGAATAAATCGATGAATGTGAACTTCATTTCATTTTGTCATTTGTTTCTTCGTCAGTTTCATTAGGTGACTTTAATAACACTTAAAAATCAAATATCCCCTACTTTTTTTGAATAGTATAGGACAGAAATAGAAAAAAATAAAAGGAATTATACGACGGAAGTAGAGATAAACAAACTAATTCAAAGGATAAGCGCACAGACAAATACAATAATTATAAAAAGACAGATAAAAGCGGGGATCGTAAACATATTACCGAACGACTGTGCGACCTCGTGGGTTTTCTCCGGGTCCTCCAGTTTCCTCCCAGTGCTAAAGACCCCTACGCGCAAGCAAATTATTGAAATAAAATTAATACCATATGTTTGTCCCGAAATGACCTAGTTTGTGTCGAGTGGACAATAAACTCCATTTCTCTCTCTCTATTATTTTCTACATATTTAATTAGTTTGTGTCGAGTGGACGTTAAACCTCATTTCTCTCTCTCTATTACCGAACGAAGAATAATTTACAGTGTTAAAAAGCGCTGAAACTTACTCATTTTTGTTGATTGTTTTCACTCTTTCTTGAAATTTGGACGCCTCTGCACCCAATTCCTTAATGACCATCTGTAAATCATCTTTAAATAAATCACAAAATTATTATCAAAATGATGAAATAGCCAATGCTATCGTCTGTTTTGTCTCTTTGTAATGTGCTAGAATGGGGGCTAGGGAATGTAATAAAGTGGTGGTTTGCACCTAAGCTATAATTAATTAGTAGTCGAGCGTTCAGGTCTTCGTTTGTCAGGGGCTACAACTGCAGGGATGACAAGGAACCCATAACTGTTGGAAATTGAGGAATAGTAGGCGAAATACTGCTGCCCGAGCAGAATTTTCTCACCTTGATTTGTACGCGTAACCATAGAAATAATTTCTATCAAATGCTAGTCTGAAAACGGCTGAAATATTGTGAAGTATAAACTCAATTCCATTCCATTAATTATACTCACCATAATTACTGATGTTCCCCTTTAAATAAGCCCCATATTCTGAATCTAGAGATACTCTGAGGTTTTCCATATTCCAGGCATAATCTGACACGTTTAGTGGAAGTATTAATGAGTCGGCTAAATTTCTTGCCATTTCAGCACTAACCCGAGAAACTGCTTGATGATACTAAAATAAAAGATGGATATATCCAAATGAACCGCTCCAGATATGGTTGATTCTGTGTGAAAGGCAATTATCTTATAGTCTTGTCTTTATTAAATCGGTTTCCAAGTGGGGTTGGCCATAGGTTCACGTTATCTACTTAGATAACTGATAGCCATATTGTTATACGTCACTCATTCAATCCAACATTGAGATTTCTTTAATGGATTATATGACCCAATAATCAAATCTAGCGGGCATTTTCAACAGGCCAAAGATTTTGATTTGATATTTTTACATAAGATAATTGGACAATTTCTTCACATTCTTGGCTCTGGCATTTAAGTTGCATACTTAATCCCACTTTTCTCATTGGATATCCTGTAGAGTCTGTGACAGCTCCTTTAAGGTGTATTTGACAAATGAAGCGGCTAATTTCGTTCCTGACAGGGGAAGACTAAATTTAAGATCAGGCAGTGGTATTTCTCTGTTAATCATCGGATATTAGCAAGCTCGTGTACTCTTCTGGATAAAACAAACCTTCTTTAGAGTAAATAGTTGAAAATAAACAGCCTACCTTAAAGTCTGGATCAACCAGGTTCTTAACCGCATAAAATGTCTCATATTGAGAATGGTAGAGTGGGTAGCCAGACACATTATATCCATGCTAGAACAACAACCACAAAAAACTATGGAACTAGGCATTTTGTCTCATTACATTAAATTACTGTTGATTTTATTACAATGCCGATCCCATCTAGTTATCTTGTAGACTAAACATTAGTGTTGATCCCATGACTATTTGATGACAAGTTTGTATTTTAACTTCCGGTCATTGCTGATCCCATAAGGCTTGTATCACGACTACGTCTTAGGACTGATCTGTTTGTATTTGGACTATATGTTAGTGCTGATCTGTTTGTATTTTGGACTATATGTTAGTGTTGATCTGTTTGTATTTTGGACTATGTGTTAGAGCTGATATGTTTGTATTTGGACTATGTCTTAGTTTCTCATCTGTTTGTATTTGGACTATGTGTCTATATTGACGACTCATTAGTGCTGATCCTTTGGTACTTGACCAGTTGTTAATATATGGATCGTGAAATATCACGTGGTCTAGAAAGAGTAAGGATATCACGTGTCATTACTAAATGTGGTAATTATCGGCTTTAAGGTAATATCGGGACCAATAACCATAAACAGAGTTACCTAAAGTCCCTAACGAGAAGATGTAACCTATGTTCCAGGCAATTAAGCATACTCGTACACCCGTTGTACGAGCATCACTAGATAAAAAATAAACTTGAGCTTGTACTATGTAGAACATTTAATACCTGCAACTTACTTCATTATAAGTATACGTGAAATCTACAGTTGATATCCCAGCTCTCTGTATCATTGGTGCATAATCACTACCAGAACCCATTGCCTTCAGCCTTAAAAGGTAACAAAATTGTATTTATCAGTTCTTGCAACTTATTAATAATGATGCTGTGAGTGGCTTTGGGTGTTCCTTAAAACAATGTTCTTATTTATCGTAAAAACATCAGGATAAATTTAACTTTGTCAGGAGCCACGATTATGTTTAACGAATCTATATTATACCGGAATAACCGCGGGGGCTAAAATTATGACATTGAATGCTTAGAAACAAACCCTAAAGACTAAATGTAAGTTATTACAGGGGTTAGTGTGGAATTTGTACTCTTTGTGTCGACATTGTGGCAAGGGTCGTACTGTTTGTACACATAAATCAGTGACTCGTGTGTTGATGGATTGACAAGGGTCGAGTTGTCTGTACACATATATCAGTAACTCATGTATCGAAAGATTGGCAAGGGTCGAACTGTCTGTACGCATAAATTAGTAACTCGTGTGTCGGGAGAGTGACAAGGGTCGAGCTGTCTGCACACATACTTCAGTAACTCATGTCTCGAGAGACTGACCATGACCGATCTGTCTGTACGCATAAATAAAAAAACTAGTAGGGTCGAGTTATCTTGTACATATAAATCAGTAAATAAGTTTGGCCTTACTCGGGTGATCCATACATTTCACCATTTATTTTCCAGGGTCTGTTTAATAACCATGTGTCGTAAACTGTTTTTCTTCCTGCGGCTATCTCTGTAGCATTAGGGTTCTCAACCTGGAAGATAAATTCTGCGTTTTATTTATCGTTTTGTTTTAGTATTTTCTCTTCAGTTTATATTTAATATAATACTAATTATAATTTCCATTTCTTGTGCGTCATATTCACATATACGTATGCTAAAAGCGCTTTTAAAAGTAATAATAAATTTTTGTTTGAATAATTGTGAATTTTTATTTGGGATTTTAAGTTTCGCTGTCGCTAATTCAGTTTTTACACGACGGCTGCGATAAGCCAAGAATGATTTTTCTCTCGTCTTCATTAGCCCAGTCGGTGTAGAACAGCAAGTGGATATTGTATTCTTACCAGTTTAGCGGCGTCATAGACAGCTCTGTATAATAAAGGAACAGATCGTGTCCGAAGAGAATGTGTTCCTGAAATGTAAAGTTTATTTCATAGAAATTCTGATTTCCAATTCTCTATTTAACGCCTTATTTAATGAAATTTTATCAATTGAATCTAGTCACTTTATCTATTCAAATGATTAAAATCGGTACAGATCAAGAATCTTCTTTTAACAGTAGTGATTCAAGGGCCGATTCAAGAGCTGAATAAAACAAATAAAACATTCAAAATAGTAGATTTCTTACCTTCAACTGATATATCTACATTTATATAAGCTATTGTCCTTTCTTTTAAATTCTTGATATATTCCTGAAGAAAAAAATCGATATAAATGAAGAAATTGAATTGCGCAAACAAGTTACAGGGGCGGATCCAGGATTTTCAGAAAGGGGGGGGGGGCGTGCTGCCCCCACTTGGGAGTGCGAAGCCCGGCCCTCGTTGGACGGACTGACGGGCAATCAACCAAGTCACCCACCGGCTCGTTTCGGAGTAAATTACGACGGGGATCACTACCATTTTTAGGTATTTTTGTTCTCCTTTCCCGCAAATTGTTCGCCACCGCAAAAAATAGGGGGTTCGTGCGCCGGGTGCGCGCCCCCTTGGATCCGCGCCTGCATTATCTGAAAAATGGCAAAGTAGAAACAGTAAAAAAAACTAATACATGTATTGGATTCTTCTTTTTATCTGTCAATATATTTTAATGGTTTACCTCAACCCATTCAGTGGATCCTATAAGTCCATATTCTTCCGCACCCCAACTACAGAATAAAATAGTTCGACGTGGTCGCCATTTACCTAGAGAACATTAGACATAGTTCTGGTTGATAAAAGGTTAGTGTTACGCAAAATAATTATTTAAAACCTAAGACTTAAAGTTTGACGTACATATGCACTGAAGATTTCGTGTAGTAAGAACATTTAGCGCCAAAGGAAATCTTGCCAACATACAATATTGTGAAGACAAATTTTCAATTATAGTCACAAGGTTAAAATTTATGTAAGAAATTTAAGCTGGAAATGTAGGAGGTACGGTCTATTAATTTGTTGTACCTGATTTAACCAAAGCAGCCATTGCTCTGGCAGTTTCCATCATAACAGCTGTACCACTGGAAGGGTCTATAGCCCCATACACCCAGGCATCACGATGATTACCAAATATGACATATCTATCTATAATAACAAACACCAGATATAACATATCTATCTGTAATAACAAATACCAAATATAACATGTCTATATATGATAAAAAATGGTCAAATATAACATATCTATCTGTAATAACAAACACCAGACATAACATATCTATAATAACAAAGACGCATTTGAATTTTATAAACGTTCCGAGCTGTAGCTTTAAATAATATTTATGTCTACTTAGTAGACAGGTTAATCAAGGTACATGTAGATTGCTGGTCGAGCAGCAAGATTCCTGACAACCGGATGCTTAAGATAGTCTTTTGGGACTAGAGCCTTTAAAGGAACTAAACTTCTTACTCAATATTATCCATAATATTCGAAGTAAAACAAAACGAATTAGAATTCACTATTGGTCCATATCAATAAATATTGATGTTGTTATATCGTGAAAAATATGGGATCCTAATATCTAATATTCAAAACACAAGGAATATTTTAAAATCAGTACACGACGTCGTGTATTCTATAGTTTCGAGCGTCATTTGTAATAAGCAAAGAAAACATATTCCACGAGTAATTAATTATTGCTGATTCACAATTCACCATTCGGATTCTTCAAGTACTAACTGATTAGAACTGATTAGAAATTAGAAGACACATTTTAAAAATTGAATGCTAAATCACTTTTGAAAAACCTCATATTATGTGAGTTTAGTGAGAGAGAGAGAGTGTGTAATGGGGTTTAACATCAACTCGACACAAACTAGGTCATTTTGGGACTAACATATGGTTTTTAATTTTATTTCAATAATTCGTTTGCGCGTAGGAGTTTTTAGCAGTGGGAGGAAACCGGAGGACCTAGAGAAAACCCACGAGGTTGGACAGGCGACCCTACTCCTTGTCACGTACAACCGATGTGAGTTTAGACTTTTTTCGTATAATTTAAGGTGTCAAAGAATAGAGCTATGCATCCTTTAACTTACTGTTCATTTCTAAAGCTGTACATTTATGTATACATATTTACCTGGTTCGACAGCGCCTTTTATAATACCAATTACATTAGAAGAATTACGACGGGCACGTTGCGTGGATATATTCATTCTTACTTTCCTATGAAATAAACAAATACTATATTAAGATAAGCAATACATGATTATATGGTTATTCAAGAGAACAAACCAAATATTGCACAGTGTGATGTTAATAGTCTTACTAGATTGAGAACTGGTATATAAATATAAACAAAATACATACTGTTGATCGATGCCGTACGCTTATTTGCGAAAACTTAAAAACAATATTGGTGTCAGTCATTATCACATATTAATTATGTGGTAGAACTCGTTAAACACGTTCCAAATAAAATTTTAACACAGAGATCATTGCTACGATAAATGTGTAATGAAGGTTTCAACAAAAGGGAGTGGCGAACGCAAAAGGAAAACATGAGTTATCCTTCTATATAACTGACTGGCTAATAATTCCGTCGAAGACCAAAAGTTGTTATGTGAGACTGTGAGAGGATATCTGGCAATTCAAAAAAGTAATCGAATGTCAATAGAAATTGAAAATTGCATTCAAATTACTTCATTCTCAGTCAACTTATCATTGCTTGTAGTTTTGACAAGATGTATGCACAGTGGTAACCAAGGCACTGGTATAATCGGGAATAGCCTCGCTTTCCCATTTTTAAATTAAATTTTTAAATGGCGAACCGTTTTAATCTAGTTAAAATCTCGACTATCATGCCATCGAGAGTCGATTATGGTCTTGTTTTGTTAATAAATGTCTAATAAATAGTTTATATAACATTTCAGGCCTAAATAAAGACCTGCAATAGGCAGATTTAGCTCTTGCATAATAAATGTTTAATATATACATGGTAATGCACGGACTTTTTCTGTATTTTTTCGTTTTCTCCTTTCTAGTGACAGTCAATTTCTGTTTTGAATTTAAGATATCCTCTCACAGTCTCATATATTGTCCTTTAAAATATATATCTAATTACACTGTCCCTTTATTATCAGAAATCTTGTGTGTGACCGTAACTCAGAAATAGAGTATCCCTGAAATAGATTAGAATACGTCTGTACAAATATAGCTCTTTAGCTTAATTCAGTGGTTAATATTATCTACTAACCAATTGTCATTGAGAAATCCTGGCCCATATCTATAAGTAATATTTATGTCCCCTTTCCATTTATCTGTCACAGCAGCCCCACCTAAATTCCTGAAAATAGTGACATCAGAAGTACAATGAAGTTTGGGTATCCCTGAAGAGATAAGCATAATTGATTGGAACAATACTTTGGACTTTAAAAAGCGGGACAAATCTGTAGAGGATAACCCAAGAGCAATGGCGACCAGGGGAGATAACTGTTACGTTGTTTGAGTACAAAATCTACCCAGCTGATGTTTCTCTTGGTGATGCTGATGATTCTGTCGGTGATGCTGATGATTCTGTCGATGTTGCTACAGATACTTCTATAATTTCAAATGTCCATATTTCATCGCTCGTGACTTTGAGACTGTCATTGAGTAAAGTGTTGTGGCTTCCATCCGAGTCTTAGTCTTGTAAGTGACGGGGCGAAGGGTCTCATGAATTTTCAACTGGTCTCACAATTTCCCCCCACTGCTAAGGGCTCTCCAATCCTCCAGTTTCCTCTCACTGCTAAAGATCCTAAGCTAATTATTGAAATGGATCTTTACTTTATGTCAATGGCATCACTGATGCTAGTCATATTGTGTCAATATGATTATACTTGTTACCTGTCTGGTAATTGAGGTGGAGGTTGGTGTTAGGAAGGGTGTCTATGACCAATCTGAAGGTTGCGGATATAAGAGTAAATAAAACTTACACGAGTAATTGTTCAGCCACTGTATAACCAATAGGATGTGCTGGTATTTTAGGAAGTGGTGGTTCAACTTTGTCTTCTTCATATCGGTATGCTGTACCTATAATAATTCAAACAAAAAAATTATAAATTATAGCAAGAAAAAAATTTAATCATATGCGGTGCAACTTTATCTGCTTCATCTCAGGATCCAATGTATGCACCAAAGATAAACATTCAGGGTAGCAGTCTATCACTATAGATCTGTTAAACCCAGTGATTACGTTTCTAGTGTAAGGAAAGATTTGTAATATAAGAATCTTCAATGAAAAAAATGGAATTAAACAGTTAGAAGGTTTAATGGATCCATGTGATTTAAAGCGTCGACACATGGATCCAAAATTTTCACAGTCTACAACAGAATACAATAATAATAAATAATAATAATAATAGCTTTATTTCCAATCAAAGGTCCACAGGGGACATTGGAAGAGAGCAAACAAAGAGAGAAAACCCAAATGACAGTCAAGTAAGAAAATATAATAGTATCCATAGCTCCCAACAGGGGAGATACACATATAAGTACCTTATGCACTAAGGCTTCATGCCGAAAAAAAAACGGCTCATGAGAACATTATTATTAATCATGAAAGGGAGATAAATCCACTTAACTCTTAATGTTACAGATCAATATTAAGCATTACAGAACAGCTGTATTCATCCGCAAAAAAAATAGTACCTAAAATTCATGTACATTATATAGGTTTAAACGTCAAATGAGGTCAAATGAATAGAGACGTCTTTAATATATACTAAATATTCGTATCATCCCAAATCGACAATAAAACAGTGAGAAAAAGGAAAATCTAAGTAATGGCAATCTAATTAACATAAAATTTACGACATAATGGATTCTTCAATGTTTTGATGGTGATCATGAAGAAAATAGGCCTACATCTGTTCTCAGGAATCCGATAAGATTTTCAAAAAAAAGATCAGTAGAATTATAGATTGTTATTCCGTCCACAAAGTCGAAAGGTATGTTAGATTTTTCATTCAGTCAAGTTAGAGCGAGTTTATTGCCGTACTTTGAGCTCCAAACCCGATAGAAATGAAGGCGGAAGTGGCCCTAATAGTTTTAGAGATCACTACGTGATGGCGCAGTAGAATTAGATAAAGTGTGCGGCACGTGAATAAAACAATTATATAAAGTAATAATATTGACTGAAATGGATTATTTACAACTTCGAAATAAAAAATATCCGTCGGAAATAAAATGAAATGAAATGAAATGGAGTTTAACGTCCTACTGTTTTGCTCCGAGCTGGCCTAATGAAGACGGGCATACGTCATACAGTGTGCCATGAGGGAAATTTTGCCCAGACAGTTGCACTACGGCTTACTTTTTACGTGCACACCAATGTGTACACGTGACCTCGGGTTTGCGTCCCATCCGTCGGACTGAACTCTGACAAATAATTTGTGTCCAATCGAGAACAAAAGCGGATATGCAGCTTTTCCAGCGATATTGATAGATGTTACGCCATCTATATATAAATTATTTGATCTCATGTCTTGAAAAACTTTTTTCATAAGAATCCTTTTGAAAATGCGTTTGTCTGAAATAGTTATTTCTACAAAGTTCTGTATATGCGCATACTTACTTATAGCTGGATATCCTGGTGTCAATGGGTCACCATCACCAGTAAAAATGGTTCCTCTCTGGGCACCTGAACCAGGTAACCACCATGCATCAGGATAAACTCCTTCACCTGGTACAGCATAATCTGCCGGGTCAGAATATAGGATTAATCCTATAACACCATGCTTCTGGGCTATGTCGACCTAGAAAGTTAGAAGATGGTAAGACTTGTCAATACCATACTTCGGACATGTGTTTATTTTCTTCTATGGTCAATGATAGGTTATGGAATTTTGTTCTCTTCCGTGCACTCAATGTGCTCACGGGTTTACCATTTGAACGACTAGAAAAACTAGACTACCCCTGATTAAATTGAAATATATCTATGATCTAGAGAGTGATAGTTGGACAGAATCAAATAAATGAAATGAAATGGGGTTTAACGTCCTACTGTTCTACTCCTATACTGGGCTAATGAAGATGGGCATACGCCATACAGTGTGCTATGAGGGAAATTTTGCCCGGGCAGCGGCACTATCGCCTATTCTTATATCGAATTCCAACTGCCTGGGGATCTTTTACGTGCATTCCAATATATACACGGGACCTCGGTTTTTCGTCTCATCTGAAGAACTAGACAGCTGACCTTGTTCTGTACCACTGACAAGGGGAAACCACGTCGGATAATCCCGATGAACTTTCTCGGCCAATGCAAGTATCGAACACCCGACCTCCAGGCTAGTGAGCCAGCGCCTTAACCACCTAGCCATCGTGGCTCCAGAATCAAATAAGTGCTTTATTAAACGAAAGGGTCTGTGATTTGATCACACAAACTATTGCAATTTTTAATGCAAAAAAAAGGTACCTTGCTTCCTCTAAAGATTTTACCGTATCTTGCTATGGCTACACAGCCTGATACATTAACACCAACAGAATCTAGATGTATATAATCTTCTACTCTACCATAATTAACATAAACTAACTGACCCTGTAAATATACATATAATTAACATAAACTAACTGACCCTGTAAATATACATATAATTAACATACACCAACAATATAATTCTATACACAAACACCACGACCTCGCTACCACCAATAGATGAGAGCGGCATGTACGTGGCAAGATCTTTGTCAGCGTATTAAGAGCCTGGTGGGGTCATGGTAGGAATGTCGAGAGCCTGATAGCGAAGTCGTTGTGAAAAAGAAAGAAAGCGGGAACTGCGTAGTGGCAGCGTAAAGAGAGCTGAGTGACCGCCCAGGGTCACTCTCTCGCTATGCGTACCGCGTCCCTACGACCAGTGAGACTGTTTCACGCTCTCACATGTTTTGTAAAGCACCCTTCAAAAAGCGCGTGATGAGGACGTGACAAGAGAGTGATGGACGCGTGGTCGATTTTTGACGATCGAGTCGCGAGATCTTCGTTATGTGTGAAGGTTGCTTAATTGACATAATCTGAACTGAGAGAGAGAGAGAGAGAGAGAGAGAGAGAGAGAGAGAGAGAGAGAGAGAGAGATGGGGTTTAACGTCAACTCGACACAAACTAGGTCATTTCGGGACCAACATATGGTTTAATTTTTTTTTATTTCAATAATTCGCTTGCGCGTTGGGGTCTTTAGCAGTGGGAGGAAACCGGAGGACACGGAGAAAACCCACGAAATTGGACAGGCGACCCTACTCCTTGTCACGTACAAACGGGGAATCGAAACCCCGCCAGTTGACTCAATGAAATCTGAACTGAACCTATAAGTAAACCTAAATGATTCTATAAATATACATAAAGCATATCGTTTTATCCCTGTAGTTATACATAGCTGACATAAATAATTGTAAATGGCATGTTTGCTTTCAAACTAGAGTAGGCGTTAAAGTGGGAATGCGACCTCTGAAATAAAAATATTATTTACACAAAAATAAAATAAATAACCGGAGAGTGGGCGTTAAAAGGAAGACTCACTGTAACAATTCCTTTAGGAGAGTAGGCGTTAAAAGGGGGAATACCCTCTGTATTATTTTTGCCTGGAGTAAGAATATCTTCTTCTATAGGTGTTTGATAAACAATTTCATTATTTTCATTAAGTAATTCTATCATGTTAGGATTGTTTTTATCTGGATAAGATAACAATATATCGTAAGTTGCTGTCTGTACATCATCAAAACCAACATTCTCCCAGAACTTTTTTATATAATTAACTGTGTCTTCATCTTCTGGTGAACCAGCTATATGAGGTTTCTCTGTTAGAGTCCTGCAATTAAAGATATAGAAATAGTATATTGGATATCCGCGAGGATACTTTGCCAATTTGTATTTTTGGACTTTTAATATAAAAGCCCTTTAAGAGGGTTGGTGGTAGGCCTACTTTACATTATTAACACATCAACTTTTTATTTCAATACATAATGTCCAAGCAACAAGCCATCGATCAAACAAACATGAATTGGCGGAACCTTGTGTTTTATTTCGAAGGGCTTCGCCCCCAAGAACACCAACAAAAACAACATGAGTAGAAATGAAATGAAATGGGGTTTAACGTCCTACTGTTCTGCTCCGAACTGGGCTAATGAAGACGGACATACGCCATACAGTGTGCTATGAGGGAGATTCGAATTCCAAGTGACAAGGGATCTCACGTGCACGCCAACGTGTACACGGGACCTCGTTTTTTCGTCCCATCCGAACGACTAGACAGCTGGGGAAGCACGCCGGAAAATATGGATGAACTTTCTCGGCCAATGTAGGGATCGAACACCCGACCTCCAGGCTAGTGAGCCAGCGTCTTACCCACTTAACCACCGTGATCCCCAACATGAGTAGGCCTTGGGGCCCAGTTTCTGGTCCAAATTATGTATTTGTTGACAATGGTCTTGCTTTCTCCAGAGAATCGGTGCACTTTATTTCTGTTGCCATTTCCCCACTCAGTCTGTGTATTATCGTTAGTTTATAGCCCAATACACATATTCTGATATCAATTTATGTTGTAAACTTTACATACAGCGCGTTTTTATAACAGATTTTTCATTTCTCATAAAGTTATAAGAGTTAAAACCATAAGGCCGTAAATGTACTTGATGGCGACGGTGCAGATCTTTTATTTCAAACTCGACCTTTTATGCTTATATACTAGAAAAGTATGTAGGCTGTCGTTGGGTCATGGACAGGTGACAAGGTCGTATAATCTATAGGATTACATAGCTAACAGATTTTGTTGTATTATATAGGCAGTATGTATCAGAATGTTGTAATAGTGGATTCAATCCCCATTGGATGCCAGGGTCTGCTATGGCATGGTTTCAAAGTCGGCATCAAAACACTTTCTGTTAATTAATATTTTAGTCTTCAACCGAAAACATCTGTACCAGTCATCCGAATGACAAACTACATTTAAACAAACTAAAATAAGTATTATTCGCACATCATTCGTATAACCGTTTTAATGTCAATACCCTTTTAATTTGAAAAGTAACATTCATCGCTGTCATGGTAACTGTCTACTAGATAACTATGAATTGTGTATGGATGTCTATCAACCAAGGACATCTTATAGCTCAACACAAAAAAACGCATCGAATAACAAATTACTTATTCACGGGTACATGTTGACGGGATGATTGAGGTTTAAAATGAAAATGAAATGAAATGAAATGGGGTTCAACCGTTTAACGTCCTACTGTTCTGCCCCGACTGGGATAATGAAGACGGGCATACGCCACACACCATGCTATGACGGATATTTTGCCCGGGCAGCGGAACTACGACACACTCTTCTATCAAATTCCAACTGCCAAGTGATCTTTTACGTGCACGCCAATGTACACACAAGCCCTCGGTTTTTGATCCCATCCGAACGACTAGACAGCTGTCCTTGCCAGGCCCTCCGTCCTGCACTACTGACAAGGGGAAACCACGTCGGAAAATCCACATGGACTTTCTTGGCCAATGGAGAGAGAGAGAAATGGGGTTTAACGTCCACTCGACACAAACTAGGTCATTTCGGGACTAACAATAATTCGCTTGCGCGTAGGGGTCTTTAGCAGTGGGAGGAAACCGGAGGACCCGGAGAAAACACACGAGATTGGACAGGCGACCCTACTCCTTGTCACGTACAACCGGGGATTTGAAACCACGCCAGTTGACTCAATGACAGGCCGTATGATACGACACGCACGTGGTAAATATTCGGCCATCCAACCCCCCATGAGGTTAAGGAAAGAGTAAAATATAGACTGACCTTAGATATGTTTCGATGTTCTTACTATCGATACTGGTTAATAACAAATCTCTGAATGACAGATCAGCTTCTTTGATGATAGCATCCGGAACTCCGGGAAGAAATACACCATCTTTCTCTGGAATGACCGCATCAGACGACGTATCACAAGCCGCGTATTTACCTATTAATATTCCTATTATAAAAGCTAACACACCAATTATTATAGCTATAATCCAGTATTTCCTTGATGCGGTCTTAGATGATCCATCTTGCATTAAATCAAACGTCGATGTCATTTTATAGCTCGTTTCCAAAAATAATAATCTAACCAACAATAAGCATATAAAACAGATTTAACGAATGTTTACGTATTTCGTTCTCCTCTTCCACCTCTGTTTAGAATACTTTATTTTTATCCAACGAGATGATTAATGTCCCCCAACTATGAGTTGTCCTCGACATCGAGTGCGCAGACGTGTGACGATGGCGACGCTCAGTTGTATAGAGAGGGATAAAACTAGCGTTAAACCTTGCAATCTTTCAAATGCAAATATTTGTGAAAGAAATCTTAATCAGATACATTATGTAAATTACAATGATAATGTGTATTAGAGTGTCTCTTTTCTCACACTACAGCTGCAGAATGAATATTGACAAATTTATGTACAATATAGCATGTACAGAAGGACGACTCGATATACATATACACAATGATTAGACGAAACACGTACTTGTATGTATGAATTAACTCCCAAAAAGAAGAACACTGTTTGTGCAAAGTCTTAGTTTTAGATTTATCAAATAAGCCGCTTTATAAATCCTTAACAGGAGTTTTGTGTCATTGGCTTTGAGATTAACACATGACACAATTATATGGAATACAAGTTACTTGAAGGATTTCTTTGGCTTAGAGATTGTATGCCCTTTCTCGGATGGAAAAACATTCAATATGATGTTCTATACTGTTAGCACGTATTTGCCATATTTTTTGTCGTAATGTTTTAGCTAATCCTAATAATGAATAAATGAATGAATAAAATGGAGTTCCATAGTCCGTCAGCAGCAACACTGTTACATAATGCCAAACATATGGTGACGTTTAATAAACGAGTGTCTAAAACTGACCAACGGTCAAAATAACGATCGGAAGCCTATCATTAGGCAGAGTCGGTCACTAGACTAAAGTAACAACAAATATAGATATACAAGTTAAGGATTAAATAATTATATAATATTATTTGAGAAATGATGTTAAATTGTTTAAATACAGAAGATAATATGAACATACCAAGAACGCGTGTTAACTATAATTATGTATTATATATCGTTACATTAAAGTTGCATTATGTAAGAGTTAGATAAAGAGCTGGTCGTTCTCGCTATTATAGTTCTAAAGTAGATAAAAAAAATGAATACATTATGTCATGTATATTGAAAACGTCATTCATTGATTTTTATGAACAACCTTATCACGGTTTGAAATTTTGACTTAGATTGCTTATTATGGCAGCAACGTTACTCGTTAATTGAGATTCGGCATCGCTTTACCATTTTGTTTTTTTGGGAATATGGCGTCCTTTCGTCAAGTAAGATTTTGTGCAAGTAGGCGAACCAATATACTATAAATGTCGAGTTGTCCTACTTCGTGCATTATACAATTAAACTTCAAGATAAATACACACCCATATAATAAACATCCGTATCGTACGAATACAGCAACAGACGAAAAATAGAGTACTCAAAGCACAGCACAATTTATCGTATTTTTTTTTTTTTGGGTCGATTGTGAAATACTAGAAAAAAACATGTCGTACACAGCAAAGTTTTAAATTATATTCTTCATCAAATTCGTTAAATGTGTATGCGGATGGACCTATGATTTTCTATAGTACTATGCAGTGATATGCGTCGCCTTTAGATGCAGAAAATACACGGGAAAACTCCCCACAGCCGACGTGTGACGCATACTCCCTCTGCTACATATTTCTATAGACTTGTGATCGTCTAGTATTGTCTCTGGTTATATTTGTAATTCTCTTCTTAGGATTCATTTTCACGTTGTGTATTTTCTTCTTAATCTCCGCCGCTAAAACATTTGTCTATCGGATACAACAATGCTACACTCCGTTTCTACATCTTATATCAAGCACTGGATACATAGATTACAAGCATGGCATATGGCATATCTACATGGCATATGCTCTCTAAGAATCTACATGGTGTCCATGCTCTAAAAATCTACATGGTGTCTATGCTCTTATAGTAAGTGCAGGGGGACTGCGCCACAAATAATCACACAATACGCAGAAATCACTAACAAACATACATATCAGATTAAGAAGAATCTTCATGTTGTCTTTTATAATGGCGGGGAGGAACGCGTACATTATACACAGCACAGAACCCGAAATATGGCAAGGCCGGTACTACGCAGGCCATATCCTGGTATGGTGAAATCCAAATTACAACAATCACAACACATTAATCGATAAAAAAAAAGACATAAACAAACAACGGAGAACATTATTTAGTACACATGGTAAAGGTCTGATACAAACACAGCTAGAACCGTATTCAATCAGCTGTATATTTGATTAAAAAGATCGGTTTTGAGATACTTTTTAAATCCTTTAATAGAATTTGCGCTTTTGGTTTCGTTTGGTATTGAATTCCATAACTTCGAAGGACCGACGGCGAAACATCTATCACCGGATTTGGTTTTTAAAAAAGGCTTAAATTAAGAGGTTGTCTGACTGTGATCGAAGGGTTCTGCAAGGTTTATTGGTGTCGAGGATGTCTCTAAGGTATTGAGGTGAAGAATCGTCTTTTAGAGCAGAATACGTAATTAAATAGACAGTATTTTAAAATTGATACGTTGACAGACTGGAAGCCAATGGAGATCTTTCATTTGGTTTCATCTTGGTTATGATCCGGGCTGTTTTATTTTGAAGTTTCTGAAGTCAGTCGTTTGATTTTATTTTCAGGTAGATTGTACAAACGTGAATTACAGTAGTCCAGTCTTGATGTAACCATAGTGTTTATCAGCATTTTAGTCGTGTCACTATCAATGAAAGATCTAATATTTCCAATATTATAAATCTGAAAATTAATACTTTTAGACATGGCCGAAATTTGTCTATTCATGTCCAGATGAGAGTCAAAATTAACACCAAGATTTTTTACAGAATTTGTTGGTGTAAAAGAGATTTTGCCAATTTGATAGTAGTTGCTGCCTGCTGCCGACTTTCATTATTTCTGTTCTGTCATCGTTGAGTTCTAATAAATTTGAGCCCATCCATTTACGAATATCTGATAAACAGGCCTCAAGTTTACATATCTCAGATGGTTCAGAAGAAGGCTCAAAAGCTATATAAATTTGAGTGTCGTCGGCGTACAGTTGATAATTAAGACCGTGTTTACGAATGACATTTCCTAAAGATGTTGTGTATGTGGTAAATAATAAAGGACCGAGAACGGAACCCTGGGGCACACCATACTTTAAAACCGTTGAGTTGGATGGGGAACCTTTGATAACAACTGTCTGTGTACTCTTTTCAGGGTATGACTGGAACCATGTAAGGGCTAGGCTAGTTCACTAACACCAAAGTGGTTCAGCAATCTTTTAAAAAGAATTTGGTGGTATGTCGTGTCAGACGCAGCGCTTAGATCAAGCAGGACTAGTACCGATGTTTGTTTCTTATCCATTTCGTTTAGTAAGTCATTTTGAACACGCAATAAGGAGGTTTCAGTGCTGTGTTGTTTTCTATAAACTGATTGTAATATTTCGTTGAGGTTATCAAATTCGGATGCAACAGCTTTCTCGATAATTTTTGAAAGAAATGAAAGATTAGAAACCGGTCTGTAATTCTTTAGTAATTCTTTATCAAGGTTGGGCTTTTTTAGTAGCGGAAACCCAAACGCTTCTTTCAGAACCTACCGCGTACAGCCAGAAGCCAAAGAGAAACTTACAATATATACGTGCCATGACGTGATAGCTTGGACCATCACGTCAAGACACTGTTTTAGTAGCCAAGTAGGAATGGGATTTAGAGTACACGATGCTGAAGATGATGCTGAAGATGATCTTATCTATATCCAGATTAGATACGGATCTAAATGTTGAGAGTTGCATGCCAGAGTAAGTATTAATATCCTGAGAGTCATCTAGTAGAATTGTTCCAAGACCTGATCGTTTAGTATTAACAAAATCATTTGCCAAAACTTCAGAGTCCCGATTTACTGGGAGAGCATGTTCTGGCCCGTCTTTATTTAGAATTCTATTGATAATCTTGTGAATTTCACGAGTATTACCACGATTCTCAAAAATACTGTTCATAACATGGCGACGTTTTGCATTTCTTATTGTAGTGTTTGTCTCATTTTTACATTTTATATATATTTGCTTGTGTATTTCTAGATTTGCTTTTCGCCACTGTTTTTCCGCTTTCCCTTTCTTCTGTTTACATTTCTGAATTTCATCATTAAACCAATTATACTTTTAGTTTGAACCGGTGCATGTTTATCTAATAATTTAATAAGAATTTTATTATATTGTTCAATCTTGTGATGAATTGTTTATTGGATAAAACGGAAACATTTATTTTTTCTGTTTTGTACCTGTAAAATAATATACGATTTATCATTTTATATAACGTATATCTAACGGAAGTAAGGCCTAGTCGTCATTTTCTTTCCTATTGAATATGTGATTTACAGGGTTTTTGGTGTCGCTGGGTTCAATTCTGATCTCAAAAAAAGAATTCAAGAATCCATGATGGCAGAAATGCAAAATGGCCACCATAATGAAATCCCAAACGTCGGTATTTTAAATAATCGTCATTAATTTTTTTACTTCCGTTAGATATGACTTGTAATATGTCTCATAGCCTATATAGGCTAAGGGGTTTGGGGTTCTATCCCAAAAAATATATTTATGAATAGCCCAGATGGGGTAAATTTAAAATGATAATGAAAATAGAATCCAATATGGCGATTTTTGTTCTTTTGGATATTCCTTAAAAAATAAATTTTTCAGGGTTACGGAATTCAATATGGGGTTCAAAAATTAATTTCTGATAAGATTGTCTGTTATTCATTTCACAAGTTCTTGTGATTGCCACAAAACTGTTTTTCATCAGCAATAGACACTAGACAAACAATTAAGCAGAAATGAACCTGTGGTTATTGTCGGTCCTAATGATACCCCAGGGGTCCGGTGGCGTTCTCTCCGAACAGGCGCAAAATTTCTTTAGAAAACTAACTGTAAATTTTGCTTTATAGAGTATATCTTGGTGTTTCTAGCTTCTGCACATATTGAACTTGCGGCAACCTTAACAATTCTTGAAAAGCGACGTAAAAGAACATTAACTAGTTTCGGGACCCCCGAAATCACCATATTCCTGTTCAGTCCATACAAAATAGGGAGGGGAAAGATAGGATGTTAAAACGTGTTGCAAATTTTTGCATTACTTAATCAATCATCAGTAGAAATACGTTATATAAAATGATAAATCGTATATTATTTTACAGGTACAAAACAGAAAAAATAAATGTTTCCGTTTTATCCAATAAACAATTTATTGTCGTTTCATGCAGAAAGATATGGCGTTAAAACGTATTGCAAATTTTTGTATTACATGGTTGGCCTGAAATTATCATATAAATATTAACACATGGTATTTTGATTGAGTATTTTACAGCAACAAGGACGTTTCTGTTTAATCGAAAATTCCAATAACCAATTTATTTTTAGTTCATGTGGAAAGTGCTACAGGTGGTAGATAATATTTAAATGTTGTTTAAATGCGTATTTTCATAAACTTATGCAGATAGATGTTTATATGGAAGGTCCATTTGGACATAAAATACGATTTTTGTGAAATAGGCGTCCTGAATACAAAGCAACACAGGAGGCTTATGAAATTTTACAGTCTAGTAGTTTATTCATCCCTTGATTCTGTGAAGTAAAGAACATTTTGCCTCCAAAGCTGGTTTGAATACTGTTTAATGCAAAGTGAACATACCCTTTTCTGCGTGCCCAGTTTGCGATATTTTAGTATGTTTACTCTAATAACATGTCTTAAAATGTTTCTATTATAAAGGTAACAATTATTATCCTTTTAGCCTCTTAAGCGTCCACAAGCAAGGGCCATCACTCCGGAAGTAATTATAGGAAATTGTTCCAAATCAATAGACTTCAATTGTTTGCATCATTTTGGGATAATCAACACGTGGTGTGGGGTATGTGTCACTCATTTTTATATTTTATTTTGTTCGAAGAACAAACTATAGCCTCTCACACTTTGGTTTTCATTAAATTCAATTTGTCAGAGCGAGTTGAGTATCTGGCCAGTACCAAGATATCATTGGCAGTAGAAACTTAAAACTCTGGGTGGTCCTACTAATGTCCAAAATTTCGTCTGTCCAAATCATTTATTGTCCGAATAACAGATCATACAAATTTAGTTCCAAATTAGTCCATTTTTTTGAGTATTTTTCTATTAAATAAATATTTTTCCATTTTGCCAGGTTGGTATCAACGGAGCATGGTTAATCCGTATGGTATAAACAGCATAAACCAAGCGGATTTATTGATTCTAAGCTTAATATAGCTTAATTGCTGGTGTATCTTAAATTTAAACATATACACCTTTGTGGCTATATTACTGAGTATACCAATCAACATGGAATTCACATTTATAATTTGATGCCAGTGGAACTTGTAGACGGGGGGGGGGGCAGTCTTTCCGTATGGACCCCTGTACTAGAATACACCATCAAATACCGAATACTGGTAATGCAAAGCACACAGACAACTATACAACCGAGTGATATACAAAGTGTTTTTGTAGTTTTTCTGAAATATATGAGGTTAGCAAATTTTCAAAATAAGATATCATTACGTTTTGTCAAAAGCTGATAATGACGATGGCGAGATATTCGATAAATGGGAGTCTGTTTTCTATTAATTTTTGCTTTGAGTGTTTTAACAATAAGTAATAAATACAGAGCTATATACTATAATAAACTGTTGGGTTTGTTGAAAAGCATTCTTACAAAGACTAACAAAAAGACATTGAAAAATGATGAAACAACACGACAAATCAATTTCTCTGATGTTGGAAATAGGCAACATATGAAGATGGTGAACCAAAAGGATTCGTAAACAAGGAACCGAACCAAATCGGGCACCGAGTTAAATCAATCCTGGTCTTGGTGAAAAAGAATTCCCGGCATGCAAAGGAATTTTGAACAGATTGAGATCGGGCAATGTTCCTCTACTAAACCATAACCATTGTGTTAACGAGAATTGAAACCGTGCTCTATTTCATTTAAAGGAGCTAAATCGCTAACATTTGGGACCTAGAAATCCACAAAAGTGGGTCGCAACGCATATAATACTGTAATATGAATGTATATAAACTGATTTACATTTAATGTTTTCCGTTTTTACTCCAATTTCAAATCATCTATGTTCGGCGAAATAAGTCAGCAATCTCAATCGAGTGCAAATTTCTAGCGTCTAGTTATTCTAGTCTACATAACTCCATTTGATTTGGTGCAATGTGTCTAGCCTCGTCCCTCGAGTCTCTCAATACAACTGGGGCTGAAGCGCATTATGGTACACGATTCGTGTACCAATGTTAAAAAAAATATTTTATCTTATATATCGGATATCAGAAGCTCATCTTTTCCCGGTAAGTTTACATCATCAATGTTGATTTAAATTGACCAATAATTCGTGTTTTCGATGTCGAAGATTTTGGAGGATTTTGAGTTACGGACTTAGGTCCTTTAATTCCGTTCAGATACAAATAAAACTGAACCATATGGATATCATTTACTGCTGTCCGGTTGTCGAAATTCTGGCTGTACATGTAACGAGTTGTCACTGTTAAATGTTTCATAGATCACGATATGTATTTACAATTTGCCGGGCTTGTTCGGGTGTGCATTGAAACAGTATAAAAGACTCTACAGGTAACAGCTTTTGAGATTCATTTTAGCCATAGTTATTAGTGCCGCTGTCACCATAACATGGGTTATACCGCGAGATACCATAAGTTGCTTAAATGTTGTATGTTGTTAAATAGAGACATCTAACTGGTTTTGAAAATAATACAAGTTTGGGATGTTTTAACACAAGTTTTAAGTTTGTGTTTGTTTTAACATAAGAGCTTTTAGAGTGTAGTTCTTAATCGGCACCTGTAAGATTGTCTTCATTACCGCATCTATATTGTCTTCATAACCCTCTCAAGCAATATGATTACTTCGGAACAGCTCAATGTTTTGAACTGAAAAATCATTGCCTACCACATGTGTATCCTATTTACACTTTTGACGACTGGAATTACAGACTTTTATATTTAAAACCACTAATCCGTCTTACATTTTGCGTACAATCTATTTGAACATGCATGTTGTATCAACGGGCCAACTCGCCAACACAATGTTAAACACGTTGAATTTGCCAACCAAATGGATGTATCAGATGGGCCGTAATGAGGGAGTGTACATTGTGTAATTCCACAGCAATTGTTTAATGTGTATGGATATGTCATTGATTGGACCCAGCGTTAAAGATGCATTGTGTAAGATTTGGTTAAAGAGCTGGTCGTTCTTGCTATACTAGTTCAAAGATAGATAATGTAAAATGGATATACATTTATTGAAAAATTCAGTCTAATTACTTTATTATGTAAGAAGTTATGAGTGTGGTGTTGATTGATTTTATCGTTGCAACGGTACTTGACAATCGAGACTGTCTCGATTATCCATTTTATCGTTTAACTCTTAAAGACCGCGATGTTTAATCTACTTAAGATCGGAGTCATCCGATTGTCATGGTAATAAATGCTTAAATAATAATGTATATAACATTTGAAGCCAGAAAAATAACCTGCAATAGGCAGATTTAGCTCCTAAATGCATCTTTAACAGTATTTGTGTAATATTGAACGTTATGCACCCTTAGATCAAGAATAGTGTATGACATCATTTGTAACATCGAGTGCATTCATAGGGAGTGTGTTATATATCATCCGTCAAAAGTAATAAAAATGAATGCATGATGACTCCTATTATTCTAAAGAAAGTTTGGTTATTTAGGATAATATCTACGTAGAGTGTTACGTGAAGGCCTTGATAAAATGTACAGAGTTAAAGCGAGATCAAGCCTGTATAGATAGATTACATGAAAAGATAACATTTTTTTAAAAGTTCTCAGACAAGTCCGCGACGCCAAGAAAAGTGCTCGCGACCCAAGTGACCCAGAGGTTGGGAAACGCCGATCTACATCTTACTTCATGCGTAACAATATCGGTTTTACTAATCTCCGACAAGGGCGTTTCTTTTCTCAATGGCGCCCAAAATATTGCAAACCGTAAACGATACTTTGAACGATACTGACAAAAAGTACGCTATTGTCGATCTTTGTCGGTGTGTAATAGGACACAAAAATGTAAATGGCAGAGGGAATGGACATTTATACAAAAGCTAATACGTCGTGCATGTTATAATGCACAAACTTAAATCCTTAGCCAGGTTGTATCTTTAGGTTGTGCATTTTGATATGTGTATGTAGATAAGGTAGATAAATTTATTACATAAAATACCCTTTACGGACAGTTGTAAATCATCAACTATGACATCAGATTACAATGTCACAAAAAATACAGAAATGGTGGATATATAAGAAAGAGAGAGAGAAATGGGGTTTAACGCCCACTCGACAAAAACTAGGTCATTTCGGGACTAACACATGGTTCAATTTTATTTCAATCATTCGCTTGCGTGTAGGGGTCTTTAGCAGTGGGAGGAAACCGGAGAACCCGGCGAAAACCCACGAGGTTGGACAGGCGACCCTACTCCTTGTCACGTACAACCGGGAAATCGAAACTCCGTCAGTTGACTCAATGACAGGCCGTATGATACAGCGCGCGCGTGCTAACCATTCGGCCATCCAACCCTACTCCTTGTCACGTACAACCGGGGAATCGAAACCCCGCCAGTTGACTCAATGACAGGCCGTATGATACAGCGCGCGCGTGCTAACCATTCGGCCATCCAACCCCCTCGCCCCCCGACTCAATGACAGACTTTATGATACAGCACGCACGTGCTAACCATCCAGCCATCCAACCCCCTTATATAAGTAAGAAGATGACAATAAATATATAAGAAATTTATTGTATGTAAGTTCGAGTTTATTGAAATAGAAATAATATAGCACTTTATGGTTATTTATGTCGCTGACTGTTTAATATTTTATCTATATCCATCTATTAGTCACTATTTTTTTTGTATTAGTCACTAATAAACAATCTTTTTATCTAGCAAACTGGGACATTTCATTTGCGAAGTTCAGATCAAGAACATCCACAATATTTTAAAATGCTAAAGTTTGATTCAACGCAAGAAGGCATAGAAGAAAAAAGCACCAAGTCATCGTCAAGGAAATTCTGGATTATAGCTATAATAATTGGAACAGCAGCTTTTATAATAGGAATATTAATAGGTAAATACGCCGCTTGTGATACGTCATCTCCACCAGCAGAAGTTCCTGTCACACCAGAAAATGATGGCGTCTTCCTTCCCGGAGTTTCAGACGCCATCATTAAGGAAGCTGATTTGTCTGTCAGAGATTTATTATTAAAAAGCATCGACAACAGAAATATAGAACAGTATCTTGAGTAAGTTAGTTCCTTTATTCCTAAACATTGTTCATACCATTACAATTTTCAGAAAATAATATCTTAAGCGAGTTACTTTATTCTTAAACAATGATGGTTTCATGAATTGTTGTTACAGTTTTCTGTATATATTGATCTCATTATTCTTGTATTACTGTATTAGCTTGATAACGTTGAGAGAATACTCTTCGAAACGTCGCCCAAATAAATAAGTACCTGTTTTTCCATAAGTATGTGTTTTTTGTGTATTGAATTTACACAACATTACTCGTGTGTTCTTTTATTCTTTAACACTTTACGTAGCAATACAACTTTAATTAACATTTCATAAAGCAGAGGGGAATCAGGCTGGGTAAGACGCTGGAACGCTAGTCTGGAGGGCGTGGGTTCGCTCCAGGTGTTGGCCGAGAAAGTTCATCGAGATTGTCCTGCGTGGTTTCCCCTTGTCAGTCGTGCAGGACGGAGGCCCTAACAGTGACAGCTGTCTAGTCGTTCAGATGGGACGAAAACCCGATGTACTGTGTACACATCGCGGTGCACGTAAAAGACCCCCTGGCAGTTGGAATTTGACAGACTGTGGCACACTGGGAATCCCCTCATAGCACACTGTATGAAGTATGCCCGTCTTCATTAGCCCAGTCGGGGCAGAACAGTTGGATATTAAACCCCATTTCATTTCATTTTTATAAAGTAGAAACCTTTTAAAGGCTATTATCAGACTTGCTATTAATATGCATTTGTAACGTTCTTAGTTTTGATCTAACGAACCAACGGGTCCTTGCAGACTATAAAATAGATTCGAATAAACGATACAGAAAGAACAATCCACCTTACTTTTAGATGAAAATTCATATTAACGTTTCGTATTCTCCCGTGGTTTTACGGGGTTTTTTTTATTGTATGCCCTTTCGTATAGGGCAATAACCCAGGCGTCTCTTTCTTTCAGGACTCTGACAGAGAAACCACATATAGCTGGTTCACCAGAAGATGAAGATACATTAGTTAATTATATAAAAGATTTCTGGGAAAATGTTGGTTTTGATGATGTACAGACAGCAACTTACGATGTATTGTTATCTTATCCAGACAACGAAAACCCTAACATGATAGAATTACTTAATGAAAATAATGAAGTTGTTTATCAAACACCTATAGAAGAAGATATTCTTACTCCAGGCAAAAATAACACAGAGGGTATTCCCCCTTTTAACGCCTACTCTCCTAAAGGAATTGTTACAGTAAGTCCCCCTTTTAACGCCTACTCTCTTGGTTAACATGTTAATTATATGTATATTCACAGGGTCAGGTTAAGTTAATTATATGTATATTTACAGGGTCAGGTTAGGTTAATTATATGTATATTCACAGGTCAGTTATGTTTATTGTATGTATATTGACAGTGAAATGAAATGAAATGGGGTTTAACGTCCTACTGTTTTGCTCCGAACTGGGCTAAGGTTAATTATATGTATATTCATAGGGTCAGGTTAACTTAATTTTGAGAGAGAGAGAAATGAGGTTTAACGTCCACTCGACACAGACTAGGTCATTTCGGGACTAACATATGGTTTAATTTTATTTCAATAATTCAATAGGGGTCTTTAGCAATTGGAGGAAACCGGACGACCCGGAGAAAACCCACGAGGTTGGACAGGCGACCCTACTTCTTGTCACGTCAACCACGCCAGTTGACTCAATGACAGGCCTTATGATGCAGCGCGCGTGCTAACAATTCGGTCATTCCCCCCCCCACCCTAGGTTAATTATATGTAGAATGTATATTTACAGGGTCAGTTAGTTTATGTTAATTATATGTATATTTACAGGGTCAGTTAGTTTATGTTGATTACATGTATATTTACAGGGTCAGTTAGTTTATGTTAATTATGGTAGAGTAGAAGATTATATACATCTAGAATCTGTTGGTGTTGATGTATCGGGCTGTGTGGCTATATCAAGATATGGTAAAATCTACAGAGGAAGTAAGGTACGTTCATCTTGTAATATAGGTTCATTTTGTTTTCGATATAACCCTCAGTGGACATTACGCCCCCGACACCTCCCATTATGTGTACTATATACATACTTATAGCAAAAATTAGCCAATCACGTGAACTCCCCAAACAAGCAATACCATCAGTGGTTCTAGAAGAATATGCACACCCTTTCTCGGACTCGGAGTGATAGTTTGGAAAATGACTTCAGCAGCAGATAAGCTCGGGTGCAAGGGTGAGTTGGTGTGTTGAATCCGTTTTCCTATAAAAAATTGTCTAGCTAAATATTTATTCTAGGTTGATATAGCCCAGAGGTATGGTGTTATAGGATTAATTCTATACTCCGATCCTAAAGACTATACTATACCAGGTGAAGGAGTTTATCCCGACACATGGTGGTTACCTGGGTCTGGTGCCCAAAAAAATTTGTCTAGCTAAATATTTATTCTAGGTTGATATAGCCCAAAGGTATGGTGTTATAGGATTAATTCTATATTCTGATCCTAAAGACTATACTATACCAGGTGAAGGTGTTTATCCGGACACATGGTGGTTACCTGGGTCTGGTGCCCAAAGAGGTGGCCTGTTTACTGGTCAAGGTGATCCATTAACCCCAGGATATCCAGCTATAGGTAAGATTAAATGAATTTTACCGTTTTCTAGTAATACAATGTTGTCGTTAACCAGTTTAAGCAGTTTAGGGCACACAAGGGTTACCTCATTAATTTTTACCTTTAACCCTTTTGTAATATAATTTTTGATTTAATGTCCCATTCAGTCTCTGACATAAACTTTTTAACCTTCCGTACCGACACGTGAACAATGTTTTGATCTAAGTATGTCAGTGAATGAATAGTTATTTTGAATACGATATAATATAAGAATAATTAAATTTAATTTTTTGTTAAAAGTTCAATAGCCTCTTTAAATTACTATAGATTCAGCATATCGATATGAAGAAGATAAAGTGGAACCACCTCTTCCTAAAATACCAGCACATCCTATTGGTTATACTGTGGCTGAACAGTTACTCGTGTAAGTGTTTTTTTCATCATCAGTCGCAAAACATCAACAGCAGTATCACCAGCATCAGAAACATCAACAGCAGTATCACCAGCAGCAGCTGCAATTTCATTTAATATTAAAGTTTCTTTTCCCTGGTCTATCTTAAAGATGCATTACGTAAGCGCCAAAATCTGCATATTGTAGGTCGATCTTTTGGCTTCAAATGTTATATAATTTATTATATAGACATTTATTAACATGATAAGCCTTTAATCTACCCTGTAGACCATCGAATGACCGAGATTTAAAAGGATTTAAGCATCCGCGAGATTGAAAAATTTAACGATAAATTGGACAATCGAGGCTAAGTCTTTGTTGTCAAGTATCGTTGCTACAATACTGAACGCCGCCGTAGGGTTTGCAAAGATTTGTAAGAAGATGCTAAAATTAATTACTAGATATGCACATATATATTTTGTCTTTTATTGTGGGGCCCATTTATAGGCTCTGGTTCAGCTGGACCATTACCTCCATTTTCAATTTCTCATGGGGAAAAAAACTCTGTAAGCCCCCCTTCTCTTGGTGCATCACTTACTTATTTCATTTAATGGTTAACACTGAGTAGGACATAGCGTCAAGACACATTCGATATCGAAATATAATACTTGCGAGACCAATTTCAAAATTGTTGTTGCAATTGTCCATTGGTACATGTATGTCATTTTTAAAAATCTTAGTTTACAATCATACTCTAGACGCCCTTTCTCAATATTTATGTCTGTCGTTGACAGAGAAATATTTACAAAAATGTTTTAAAAAGTCAAAACATAATGATCGATTTGTTTTATTTCAGTAATTTAACAGGGGCTACTGTGATAGATGAATGGAAAGGTGGAATAAATATAACTTACACATATGGTCCAGGGTTTGTTAATGATAACTGGTTAGTATAAATATTTATTACAGAACTTCTAAAGAACTATCATGATGTTATTGTTATGATGTTGTTATATCACTTTCATTTATAGTATATATCATGTCGATTGTGTAAAACAAATTTTATAGATGTAATCCCTGTTTTGTATTGTGCTTCAGGAAAGTAAGAATGAACATTTCTACACAAAATGCACGACGTAACACAACAAATGTTATTGGATTTATAAAAGGGGCAGTAGAACCAGGTAAATGGATAGATTATTAAAGATAAATATGTTATGTTTGTTATTACAAATAAGGAGATATGTTATACAATATTTGGTTATTGTTATTGTAGAAAGATATTTATAGTTGGTGTTTGTTATTATAGATATATTATGTCTGGTGTTACAGATAGATATGTTATATTTGATTTATTGTGTTATTACAGATAGATATGTTATGTCTGGTGTTTGTTAATAAATATAGTTATGTTATGTCTGACTTTTGTTATTACAGATAGATATGTTATATCTGGGTTGTGTTATTACAGATAGATATGTTATAGTTGGTGTGTGTTATTATTATAGATAGATATGTTATATTTGGTAATCATCGTGATGCCTGGGTGTATGGGGCTATAGACCCTTCTAGTGGTACAGCTGTTATGATGGAAACTGCCAGAGCAATGGCTGCTCTGGTTAAATCTGGTAGGGCACCCTTTACTTGATTTTTAGTAAATGAATTATTGAGAGAAAGTTATACATGAGCACAGCGGTAATCCCAAAAGACCCATAGTTTTTGTTTCACCATTGGCATATTTCTGATGAGCTGTAATAACATCTGATTGTCTGAAAGAAAACAACAATAGATTCTTCAGTGTGCCACTTCTAAAGGCCATTTTAATAGCTTGGATGGTACAGATATGTGCTTTATGGAAATTAGATAGACTATTAAAAATGTTTATTTCGTAATGTTTAGTTTATGCATCAATTTAGCAGGTTTTACAAATTTTAATAGGTGACTGGCGACCACGTCGAACTATTTTATTCTGTAGTTGGGGTGCGGAAGAATATGGCTTGATAGGATCTACTGAATGGGTTGAGGTATTGTTATGCTTTTTGATGCTACAGTACTATGTCATTTAAAATGGAATAAGGGATCATTCATTCTAAGACGGGGTTGAATTTTTTTTCAGTATGTCATATTCTTAAATATTAATTTATCGAATGGGATGTATTTCCCCATGTGAACGCTTATTATTACTACTTTATAATTTCTAAAACACAATTTAATGCCTTAGTACTATTTCATTTAAAATGCAATACGTGATCATTCTGATTTGGGATTTGGGTTATGCAGTATATATACATCTAATTTGCTCACCTTTACACGCTTTAATCCACATGATGCCGTTACTTTTCTTGGTAATAAAAAAAGCATTAAAGGCATTATGTTTATCTTAATATATAATTATTTTACAGGAATATATAAAGAATATAAAAGAAAGGACTTTGGCTTATATCAATATAGATATATCAGTGGAAGGTAGTCTAATATATGTTTATTATTTGTGTATCAGTGACTGCTGTCTGTCACATAATGAAGCCGTACACACTGCCAACTGTGAAAACTACAATGATGTCTTTTCGTTTGGCATTATAAATTTTGTATAGAAAGAAAACAGCGATACTTTGGATTTGTTGGGCCAAGCGGTGATTGGGTAATGGTAGAAGTGAGAATCGTGGGTAATAACTAAAGACTAGAATTACCCTTGAAACTATATTCTTAAAATGGTATATTGTTACTAATAACAATTAAAGAGGAAATATTAAAATACAAAAGTCGTAAATGTGTCAACTGTCAATGGTCTGTAATTAGATTAGTAGCTTAATAATGACGGATTAACAGAAACATAGTAATAATAGATATGTTTAATTGAATGAATGAATAATGAACGAATGAATTATCGAAAGAATGAAATACAAACAATTCACAAATTTATCACCATTATAGTATTTTCATGTAATTTTGGAGAGAGCTATTATTATCCCACTTATTAGTGTCTAACGAATTTGGCTTGACTTTGATTTCTTCACTTCACATTGCGTATTCGCATTAGCCTCATATCGTTTCACGTTTGTTTGAAAATGGATAATTAAACATCATGGAAATGGATTATTAAACATCTTGAAAATGGATTATAAAACATCTTGAAAATGGATTATTAAATATCTTGAAAATGGATTTTTAAACATCTTGAAAATGGATTTTTAAACATCTTGAAAATGGATTTTTAAACATCTTGAAAATGGATTTTTAAACATCTTGAAAATCGATAATTAAACATCATGAAAATGGATTATTAAACATCTTGAAAATGGATTATTAAATATCTTGAAAATGGATTTTTAAACATCTTGAAAATGGATTTGTAAACATCTTGAAAATGGATTATTAAACATCCTGACTGAAAATCTATTAAACATGCATCATGCAAGGGCTAAATGTGCCTATTGCTGGTCTTTCTTTATAGGCCTGAAATATTAAACATCTTGAAAATCTGTTAAACAGGCATTATCTAAGAGATAAATCTGCTTATTGCAGGTCTTTCTTTACGCCTGTAATGTTATATCAATTATTAATTAGACATTAATTAACTTACCAAGACCAGAATCAATCCTCGATGCTATCGGATGCCTGTGATATTTAGTAGATTTAAATACGTTTTGTGGTGGATGTGGTTACCGTAAAATTGGACAATTGAGACTTTGTTTATTACCAAAACAACGACAGCAATGACAGTTGAGGCTAGCCTATAATTGTATCGCTTATATCTAGGCTCTGAGTGAAGGAATGTGACTGAAATTTTCAACATATCCTCTTTTCATTATCTATTTAACTATTATAGCGAGAATTGTCAGCTCTTTATCTAATCTTACTTAACGCCACTTTAATAAACATTTTCAAAATCTATTATTAAACATCTTGAACATCTTATTATTAAATTTAAATGCTTTATATTTCAGGAACAAACACACTCCGCTCTAAAACTACGCCATTGTTATACAACTTGATGTACGAAACTGCAAAGCTGGTATGATTGAAATTTTTTTTTATTAAAATCATTAATTGACGTAAACATTTCTAGTAGAGTGGGGAGATGGGATGGTAAACATGTTCTTGTCATATTGGATTGAAATATTTATTAACCAGCAAGACTTGTGTGGTCAAAACATCATGGCAGTAACTCTCTGTGAGAAGAGCGGGGCGCGCTCTCTATAAAATCCGGTTTCAATTATGAGACACGGGTTTTCTTCCGCTTGATTGTGCAAATGTAAATAAGTAAGGATATAAAACCTTTAGGGTTATGTGAACACTTCCAATGATATGTTTATCATACAGGTTGAGAACCCTAACGATACAGAAATAGCAGCAGGAAGAAAAACAGTTTACGACACGTGGTTATTAAACAGACCCTGGAACATTAATGGTGAAATTTACGGAAAACCAGAGTAAGATTTCAAACATAATCTACCAACATTTAAAGCCATCTTTCAGTTTGTTGACCCTTCTAAATTAGACGAAAAACGCATACAACACTACAAAACGCAGAGAGCACAGAGTACCAACACTAAAGCAAAACAATAACGCAAATTATAACATGTTTTGGACGAGAAAGTTCCGGCGTGGTTCCCCCTTGTCAGTGATGCAGGACGGAGGGCCTGACAAGGACAGCTGTCTAGTCCTTCGGATGAAACGAAAAACCGAGGTCCCGTGTATATATTGGAATGCACGTAAAAGATCCCCTGGCAGTTGGAATTTGATATAAGAGTAGGCGATAGTGCCGCTGCCCGGGCAAAATTTCCCTCATAGCACACTGTATGGGGTATGCCCGTCTTCATTAGCCCAGTATAGGAAGAGAACAGTAGGACGTTAAAACCCCATTTCATTTTCTAAACATGTTAACTACGTGAAGATATTGCAAGTCATCACCTGGCTTACCCAGATGTCTCATCAAAATCAGATGACAATTACGTTTTGTTATTTAATGTTGTACCACGCTGACATTTCACATACTTTCCGTTGTTCAGAACACGCAAACTCATTCTCCAATCAAATTGCTTATACTGGTAAACAGAGCTGTGTTTTTTAGGGAATTTGGGGAAATTTTAATCCCAAGGGTATATGCGAGTTATTCTGTGCGTACGATTATATTATGATTGGCTGTTACAGAAAGAGCAGATCTGTGGTGGAATGTTGCTTAGACTTGTAACGTACAAATCAAATAAAAGTAAATGAAATTGTAATACAATTCTGTTTAGATTTCCCACAGCCATTCCTCTAAAGTTATTGTCTAAAAAAAGGATTAGTTAAGAATTTAGATATTTTTTAAGTCTTTTTAAATTAGGATATCCATTTGGTAAATCGGAAACAATCGGCAGTGTTTTACAGAAGGTAAATTTCTCTGGTGCAGTGCAGATATACGCATCTTGTAAAATCACTTGTCATTGATTAATTGATTAACCCACACCCATGTATTTGTTTCTAGAATGCAATCGATGGGTTCCGCAAGCGACTTTGCACCAATCTTACAAAAAGCTGGAGTGACATCTGTAGATTTTAGATATACTTATGATACGGTAAGCTACTGAGTTTTAGGTTTATTAAATTTATAAATTAATTCATATACACGAATATTTCCAGTTCTGGTCATATGGAATTTGGGGTTATCAAAATATATATATATGATTAGTGAGAATTCGAATATTCTTAAATACTTTAACATTAAAAGCATAATTTTATAATTTGCTTGTTTTTTTGTTTTGTTTGTCATAGAACTTGCCTGTTGTTGGATATCCACTTTACCATTCACAGTATGAAACATTTTATGCTATGAAGAATCTCATTGATGTTGACTTTAAGGTATGCTCTGTATGATTAATTTGTATTTGAAAAAATATTTTGTTATCAAGGCAATTTGCAGTAAATCCAATATTTAGTATAAATGAAGTACCGCGATAATATCAAATTCAATAATACTTGTATGATATTCATTTAAATATTTAGTATCATCAAGCTGTTGCTCGTATTGGTGCTGAATTAGCCAGAAATTTAGCTGACTCCCTTATCATTCCACTAAGTGCATCAGATTATGCCTGGGATCTAGAAAACCTCAGAGTCTCACTAGATGCAGAATACGGTTCTTATTTAAGGGGTAACATCAGTAATTATGGTAAGTAGATATACATTATGTTATGTTCAATCCGATGGAATGAACACATTAACGTCAGAATATTTTATGACCTCAGAAATAAATCACATTGTATTTAAAACAAGAAAACTCAGTTATACATACCACCCCCAACTAAGTCGAACAACAAAAATACTAAATTAGATCTTTACTTAGAGTCTGTCATCAAGTCAAGTGGCGTGGTCCCCATCCCACATTTGACGTGGGAAGGAGTAGGGTCGCCTGTCCAACAACATGGGGTTTCTCCCGGTTCCCCGATTTCTGGGATGTGTATCACATGTTTGTATGAATTAAATCAGATGGTAGACTACCGAATTAATTCAGTGAATCCACCAAACTGTTTGTTTTTAAAGCTTTTAAATAGGCAAAGTTAGAAATAATGTGTTACATTCTCATTTTTTTAAATTTTAATTCCTAAAGACGACTTAGAAATGGTTGTTAAAAAGTTTGGTGAAGAGGCGGCCGACTTTGATGTAAGATTAAACAATGTCAATAAAAATGAGTAAGTTTTATTTTTGTATGTTTAATCTTTTGCGCTATATATGCGGTTTCAGTGGGCTTTAATTTTAGCGAATTATGAGGACTTTTGGAACTTAGCTGGGATAAATGCTGTGGTTAATTCCACAATAGACAAAACGTGATGTGACAAAAGTCTGTACACAAAATAATTATTCACTACAAACCAATGACCTTTCTGCACTTTAATAATACAAATCCCATTGCATTAAAGATACATTATGGGAGATTAGATAAAGAGCTGGCAGTTCTCACTATAATAGTTAATAACTAGATAATGTAAAGGGAATTTGCTGAAAATTTCAGTCTAATTGATCCACTCAGAACCGAGGTTTTAGCGATTGAATTTTGCGTCTAGCCTTGATCATCAATAAAAGTCTGTACGATAAAAAAACATATAGTCTCGATTATCCATTTTTTGATTTAATTATCAATGGACATTAAGCAGCAGATAGGATTCTAATCCAGAAAATATCACAGCCTAGCGATGCCATCGAGAGTTGATTATGGTCTGCATAAATTAATTAATGTCTAATTAATAATTTAGATAACATCTCAGGCCTAAAGAAAGACCTGCAATAGACATATTTAGCTCTTGCTTAATGTATGTTTAATGATTACACGGGTTCAAGCTTTATGGTATTATTTTTCTCATGATTCTGCTCTAACTTCTATAACGTTTGTTTATTTTCAACAGTCCATTATTAACAAGAGTAGTGAATGATCAGTTAATGTTGTTAGAGAAAGCGTTCTTAGATCCAGCTGGTTTACCATCAAGACCTCAAGCAAAGTAAGTTGTCTGTAACGTCCTACTGTTTTGTTCCGGCTGAGCTAATGTGCTATGAGCTAATGAGCATACGCGAGTGTACTATGAGGGAAATTATTGTGCCTGGAATGCGACGCTACGGCGTACTCTTATATCGAATTCCAACTGCCAAGGGATATTTTACGTGCACGCCAACGTATACACCGTTCGTCCTATCCGAACGACTATACTGACAAGGAGGAACTACGCAGGATAATCCTGATGAA
The DNA here is from genome assembly GCF_932274485.2 of Patella vulgata. Lineage (NCBI taxonomy): Eukaryota > Metazoa > Mollusca > Gastropoda > Patellidae > Patella > Patella vulgata. Next base: position 14,615,119 of record NC_065883.2, read on the forward strand.
CTTTCTCGCCCAACTCAGGGATCGATCACGAAACGGTGTTTAAAATACTGCATGTAACGATATCACCGTCGTATTTATCAGTGTTTTCAATTGGCCATCTGCTGCAAGAAGGTCGTAGTTCCTTCATTATGCTATCCTTATTTTTGCTGGTCGGCTGTCTCTAATTTCGCGTGACGCCATGTATTGATTTGTTCAGAGAGTTGTTGACGTCCACTCAGAAGGAAATAGGCTATTGCATGGTTAAAATATTTTATTCCACTTATTCATTTCAGTGCAGGGATCTTTAGAAGGGGGTGCGGGGAATAGGTACCTTATCAATCAATGAGAATAACCTACCTTGTGGTCATAGTATAATGAGAGAGAGAGAAAGAAATGGAGTTTAACGTCCACTCGACACAGACTGGGTCATTTCGGGACTAATATATGGTTTAATTTTATTTCAATAATTCGCTTGCGCGTAGGGGTCTTTAGAAGTGGGAGGAAACCGGAGGACCCGGAGAAAACCCACGAAGTTGGACAGGCGACCCTACTCCTTGTCACGTACAACCGTGGAATCGAAACCCCGCCAGGCCGTATGATACAGCGCGCGCATGTTAACCATTCGGCCATCCACCCCCCCCCCCCCCCATAGTATTACGAGGAACACTTGACAAACCCACATTTATTATCAATTATTTTTCCTTTTAGACACGTAATAATGGCAGAAAGTAGTACTGATTCATATGCTGGGGATAGTTTTCCTGGACTTGTAGACTTACTGTTTGAGATTGATAAAGCAACCGACCCTAATGCACGATGGGAGGAAGTTAAGCAACACTTCTCTGTTATTCTATTTACTATCCAATCAGCTGCTTCAACTCTTCGTGACGTCACTCTCTTCCATTAATGATTAAATTGGATGAGGATGAGGAGAAACGCTCATTTTATAAATTGTATATAATTTTGTTTAAAATATATCAATAATGTAAATAATATATCAATATCGCTGATGTCAATGGTTGTGTATAAGTAAGGGCTGCCTAAACGTCAAATAAAGATGAAAGTTTGGAATAAGGGTTTAAACTTTCACCAATAATAGTAATAATAATAAAAGCACTTATATATGATGTTGGTTTGTTTGATAATATAGTATTTATATACGACATGTATATAAACTATTGAGGCACCATTACATACGTATTGAATCTCTGGCGATCTGTTATTATCTGATCAAAACATTTCATGTTACTATAGCAACTACTGAAATCTTGGTAATATGCCTGGTGGGGGAGGGGGCGGGGTGCATGGTCTATGGTCTAATGCAGGACTTTTTAGATTTTTTTATTCCTAGGGAGTTTTTTAAAATTTATTGGAAAGAGATTTTTTTTGTCTATTTCATGTAATATAATTATTATATATTTATGTTGTTGATTATGATTAGATAAAATATAAATAAATTTATGGTGATGTAAACATTGTATTTTAAATCATTGGTAATAAATAATATATTTTTATAGATAATGCATTCTGATTTGAAATGTATCTTGCTATAGAGTTGACAATACATACTTTAGGTATCAAATTATTTTGTTGTCAGCCCCAGATATTTAAAGAATTGTGTATTCAAAGAAAAAAAGAAAAAAAAATTTCTTAATCTCAATTTAAAAAATCTAAGATGGCGTCCCTTCCGGTAGTCATGAAATCTCTTCAGTACCTGCTGAGAAAACGTTAGCAAATAAACATAGTAAACTTCTCAAACAAATGGCCACATATCATTAAATTAAACATGCAATTTTCGGCCCTACATTTCAACCTAACCAACCTATAAACTCTTGTATCCTTCCGCCTCAAAATCATGAATATTCATCAAAACCTGGCAGAAAATGTATTTTCAAACCCTTTTCTTCCATTCTACACCAAAAAGTCAACAAACATCGCCATGCAAAAGGGGAAAAAGGGAGAGGGAGAGAAAGACTAAAAATGACTTGTTGGTAATTCTCTCCCCTATAACTTAATATTAAACCAATGACATTTCTTAGCCTAAAACATTTTTTTAACATTCCGAGCATCTTAATCTTTATAACCACAAACAGCCCAACATGTCACAATCATCAGATAACAATAATGAAGGGGGCTGATCGTTTCGATTTTTTATAGGCCTGGTCTAAGGAATCTATTTCCTGCAAATTCAAACACCCTTCTTCGATTATAGACCACGCAAATGGTCAGTGCCGGACTGGGCTCACCTGCCCACTGTCGTGACAGGTGGGCCTAAGCTCATTAAAAAAAAGTGGGCCTAAGCCCATAAAGAAAAAAGAAAAAAGAAAAGAGAAGAAAGGAGAGGGTGAGGACAAAAAAGAAAGGAGAGGACAGGATACTTGTGTTGGCTTTGGTCAATGACCACTCGGCAAACCTCAACAGATTCCAGTACCCTACATCTAATCTCGGCTGTATGACAAAGTCCGCCATTAGAACTACTTTCAAGTTCCCGAATTACAATGGCGTTGTCCATGACGACCAATGACGTCATTGATGACGACGTATTTGAAGAATGTTTTATCTCACAAAATTTTCAAAGTTTGAAGCTGTTTTTCTTTCAAGTTTATCCGATTTTCTTAAGACAAGGACACATTTGCACTGAAAATTCTACACACTCTTCGAACGACGCAATTTTGAGAACTTCTTTCTAAACCGGTGCCGCATCGCAAATGTATAGGCGTAGGTACATATCACTTACTGTCATACAGCCGAGGCTCGATGTAGGGTACCGGAATCTGCCGAGGTTTGCCGAGTGAGTCAATGACCTGACAGGTGGGCCTTCGACACACCAGTCCGGCACTGCAAATGGTAGAACGAGGGAATTTAAATAAATCCGTGTATTATATAATCAGGAGAAGCAATTATTATAGTTTTAGTCGATATGATCAAGTTGGATGTTTAAAAACGAAAAGAACAAAACGCCGATTTTTAACCCCTTGTTAAACCCATTTGTGATTTCGCCAAGTGTCACATTTTAAGGGCTATGAAGCCTATGATATGATCTAAGATAATTTTGTTTTACTTCACCATTAATAGATTCAATGGACCACCAATACCTTGAATTCAGACCCTATTTAAAAAAAACCCAGACATTTTGATTCGCTGTTAAATACACCAAAATTCATGTAATCTTAGTCACGCTGTTGGGACGTAACAGATATAGAGAATCTCCTACAAGTCTTTTTTGATATAAAAAAAATCGACACAAGTTGATAAAGTAATAAAAAACGAGGCTTTATCGACCAGTGTTGATATTTTTTGATATCAGAAAAGACGAGTAGGAGATTTTATTTATCACCCAATCCTTTCTTACGTGCACAAATAAATACATATAATTTTTTGCTATAGACTTCACTTGTACTGAACCTGATTACATTACGGCGTAGTGATACATCATTTTTTGACAGCAATTCAACCATTGCAAAGTCCTTTATATTGACCCAGTGTTTCCATCAAAGTCAATTAAATAAAAATATGTCATTTTCAATAAAAAAAAAAGGAGTTACTTTTAATAAAAAATGAACTGTTTTTTGAAAATACAAAAAAGTAGTTCCTTTTTAACTGACCAATCAAATTCATGTAAAGCGATATCTCCCAAGGATATATCGCAGTAGATTATGAAATTTATCACACAAGCGATATCTACTGTAGAATGTATTATTGGGTGATAAATAATATAGTCGAAACTACCCACAGCAATACAATAAAACAGTCTGAGAAAACATCGAGGACATTTTGCCGACAGCCATAGCACGGCTGGTAAAGTGAGACTCATTGTTGATGTTTCTTAAAGTCACAAAGGCTGGAGATGTGATGAAAGTTGTAGGAGGTAAGACTGATATTAAGGTTTAGGTCCGAATTCCTTAAATCTATTCACCATGTGAGTACCAAGGTTAAGCCTGAACTACAAAGAATACAATCTCATGATAGATGAACCGTGTTGTAGAAATTGTTCCCTAAAACCTGTTTCTGGTCTGGGTATCTCGCCAGAAGATTTTTTGTTTAGTTCATGATGGGATTTATATCACCAAGGGGAAGAGGGGGGGGGGGCAGAACGTGTGCACCCAAGAACGTGGGCATAGATTCAACTAGTGCATCCTGGAACAATTTTGATGAATCTCGTTTTTTAAAACCCACTAGATCCAACTCTTAAACGGTTAGGTTTTAACATTTTAGTAATGCACCACAAACGAAACCTTGTATATCAAACAATTTTATTATCAAATAAATAAATAATTATAATTCATTATCTGGTCGATGATATAGTTAGTACAACATAAACTGTTTTCATCAGATGTGTTCGGGTTTATTTTCAGATAATCTTTAGTGAAATAATGCATTAATAAGACAGGAGATAGTGACGCCTCTATATTTTATAATATACAGATATTATTATTATTATTTTAAACCCTCATTTCGGGAAAATGGGCCGGTTTGCCATATATAGTCTCTTACATATTCAATCAACCCAAGGAAATTACTCCGTTCTCACGAGGAAACTCTTGCGCTCCGTAGCCACATTGACAAGTACATATAAGTAAAAAGTGAACATCTTACATTACATGTAAATGATGATGATCACTGTCTGTCGTTTTGTACTTTATTTTAGAAATACGAAATTAGAAAATTATGCGGGCGAATTTTCCTTTGTTGTTGTGTTGAATTTGGCTTCAAGACGGTGCGGCGCATTATTGATATGGTGGGTGGATTTTTTGATGGCCGTCCCCCCCCCCCCCCCAACCCCATGGGGAAAATATGTTTGTGCGCCCCTGTAGACATACCTAACCTATTAAGTTTTATTATGTAGATACAAGAATAGACATGGGCATTATTGATTACAATATTTACTTTGTTATTGAGATTTTAAATCAAATAATATACAATTTATAAAATGGTCTTATCTCTTCATCATGAATGAAAAAGAGTGACGTCACGAAGAGTTGAAGCAGCTGATTGGATAGTAAATAAAATAACAGAAAAATGTTGTTTAACTTCCTCCCATCGTGCATTAGGGTCGGCTGCTTTATCAATCTCAAACAGTAAATCTATAAGTCCTGGAAAACTACTTCCGGCATATACATCATTACTACTATCCGCCATTATTATGTGTCTAGAAAAAAAAATAATTCATGTTATTTCTCAACATTAAAAATTGTAAATAGTTAGAATTTTATTTTTCGATCAGCCAAGGTATGCTCGTTGGTTGATATAAAAAAAAACTTATTTACGGCCATTTCCTTCCCCACCCTCTGGTCTAAGGATACCCTCACTCGAGCGAATTATTGAAATAAAAGTTATTCTTGAGTTGATCTCAACTACGACCTTCTTACAACCGAGAGCTAATTTCCTGATAAATACAAATGAAATGAAATGGGGTTTAACGTCCTACTGTTCTGCCCCTAACTGGGCTAATGAAGACGGGCTTACGCCATACAGTGTGCTATGAGGGAAATTTTGCCCAGACAGCGGCACTACGGCCTACTCTTATATCGAATTCCAACTGTCATGGGATCTTTTACGTGCACAACAATGTTTACACGGGACCTCGTTTTTTCGTCCCATCCGAACGACTAGACAGCTGTCCTTGTCCGGCGCTCCATCCTGCATCACTGACAAGGGGGAACCACGCCGGAAAATCTGGATGAACTTTCTCGGCCAATGCAGGGATCGAACACCCGACCTCCAGGCTAGCGAGCCAGCGTCTTACCCACTTAGCCACCGTGACCCCCCCCCCACCGATAAATACGATGGTGATATTGTCACACCGTTTATAAAGAGAAACTTACTTTTTCAAAGGTCTTGATGGTAAACCGGCTGGATCTAAGAACGCTTTCTCTAACAACATTAACTGATCATTCACCACTCTTGTTAATAATGGACTGTTGAAAATAAGCAAACATTATAGAAGTTATAGCAGAATCATGAGAGAAAATCTATAATCTACATTGGAATATGAAGTACAATGGGTAACTTTAAAGATGGTTGCCTAGTCAAGTATTTTTAATATTTGTTAAATAACTTTTTGGGCAGGTTAATCTAATTATGACTACCGTGTATTCATAAGTTTGTGCATATCAGTGGTCCCATTTCTTAATTAGATGCGTTAGGTTTATTATGTACATTACAGTAGGCGCAATCACGAGATTCGCAGGTTGGAAAATTAAACCCACCGATAAGCTATGAGTGGGTCGTCAATGCCACCAAAGGGAGTTTACTCGAATTTACCTGAAATTTAGCATACTGTGCCCCCGAAACTACATAAGTAAAAGATCCAATTTACAAAGTCCATATTGAAAAAATCCTCTACAAAAACAAAACGTACTCATTTTTATTTACATTGGCCAATCTTATCTCAAAGTCGGCCGCCTCTTCACCAAATTTTTTAATAACCATTTCTAAGTCGTCTTTTATGTAAAAAAGAAAAACACACACACATATAGTACATTATTTCTTACTTTATGGAAACATCTCCTATTTAAAAACTGATGGCTTAGTGGATTAACACAATTAAATCGGAAGTCTGTCGATGTAAATCATAAAAGAAAATCATGAAAACGTTCACACTGCTAGATTTAACTCATAAAAACACGTGATATAGCAGATTAATGCGTGTACACTGCTAGATCTAAATCATATAAACATGTGATTCAGCACATTAATACGTTTACACTGCTAGACCTAAATCATATAAACATGTGATACAGTGCGTGAAGACATTCACATTGCAAAAGTTATGTATCTAAGCATTTTCGTGGCTGATGTTAGTGGCTATACTAAGGATATCCGTGTTTGTAACCTAACGTCGAAGATGTCAATTCAAATAACTATAAGAAACGACAAGTGGCATTGGGGCGGGGCTAAATTTTATAATTATTTCTGAGGTCATAAGAACTTATGATGTTAAACTGCCCATTTCATCGGATGAAACATAACAATATCTGCTTACCATAATTACTGATGTTACCCCTTAAATAAGAACCGTATTCTGCATCTAGTGAGACTCTGAGGTTTTCTAGATCCCAGGCATAATCTGAGGCACTTAGTGGAATGATAAGGGAGTCAGCTAAATTTCTGGCTAATTCAGCACCAATACGAGCAACAGCTTGGTGATACTAAATTATTAAATAAGAAACATAGGAAATAAGTTAAATACGTAAAACGCCTCCTATATGAGAAATATCACGATACTTCATTAAAGATACATTATGAGAGATTAGATAAAGAGCTGGTAGTTCTCACTATAATAGTTAAAAACTAGATATTGTAAAAGAAATTTACTGAAAAATTCAGGCAAACAGATCCACTCTGAACCGAGATTTTAGCGATTGAATTTTCGGCCTAGCCTCGATCATCACTACTAAAGTCTGTACGATAAAAAAACATAGTCTGGATTATCCAGTTCCTGATTAAATCACGAATGAAAGTTAAGCAGCAAATGGGACCCTTATCCAGTAAATATCGCAGGCTAGCTTTAACACCGAGAGTTTATTATGGTCTAGATAAGTTAATTAATGTCTAATTAATAATTTAGATAACATTTAATGCCTAAAGAAAGACCTGCAATAGACAGATTTAGCTCTTGCATAATGTATGTTTAATACTAGTAGTTCACTTATACTGTCGTCTAACAAATAGTAAAAAAAAAATACTTTCAGATACCACATTAATCATACAGAGCATACCTTAAAGTCAACGTCAATGAGATTCTTCATAGCATAAAATGTTTCATACTGTGAATGGTAAAGTGGATATCCAACAACAGGCAAGTTCTATGGCAAACAAAACAAAAAATAAACAAATTCTAAAATTATGCTTTCGTTAAAGTATTCAGGACAATTCGTATTCTCACCAATCTTATAAATATATAGGCTAATCATTTTGATATTTGTCAATAAAATAAACCAATCTATGCTGATTGAATTTCCTGGCCATTTAATCATGGGGTAACCCGAATTACATATAACCAGAACTGGAAATGTTCGTGTATAGGAACTGATTTACAAATTTAATAAACCTAAAATCCATGATCTTACCTTATCATAGGTTAATCATGGGATAACTAAAATTTCATATAAACAGAACTGGCAATATTATGTATAAGGAGCTGAAGTATCAATTTAATGAAATAAAATAAATCTACTTTATAAAAACCGCCTTCAAAACGTTGACTAATAGCTTACCTTATCATAGGTATACCTAAAATCGACAGATGTCACTCCAGCTTTTTGTAAAATTGGTGCAAAGTCGCTTGCGGATCCCATAGATTGCATTCTAGAAATAAGAACCAATTTAGCAATGATAAGTTAATGTACAGCATGCGAATGCCTCTCGTGTTAGAGAGTTGCACATACCAGCTATCCAAACAAATGGGAAATATGCCCTACCTGTCCCGTTTACCGTCTCTAAAACACTGTCGATTTTATTTCGTTTTACAAAATTGATATCCTAATCTTGAAAAGGATAAGCTTCTCATCGAGCACACTCATGTAAAGCTCCGAAATATCTAGATCTTTAAATAAACTTGTTTTTTTTTTTTTTAAGAATTTTTAAATTTAGACGAATGGGCAATCAAATTAAAATTAGATTGAAATTTCGTTTATTTAACTTTTATCAGATTTTCACAGTACAGTGTGATCTATTATTTACGCCCTCTACTATAATCCTAAACACATCAGAATAACTCGTATATTCGCATGGATTTTAAAATTACCACAATTCATCACAGAACGTATCTCCTTATACCAATACAAGCAATTGGATTAGCGAATGAGTTCGCGTTTTCCGAAAATGTGTTACAGCCAACGCCATAAATTAAAAGTGATAGCTGGGTTAATCGGGGGCTAGAAAGGTTGCTGGCCTGTAATAACGTTTCAAAGCTAAAATGTTTGGGTTTACCGTGCTTGCCTTTTCCTAAAAGAATTGTGAGGTGTGAAGGGTGTCGTATAATGTTGGTAGATTAACTTTAAAATCTTACTCTGGTTTTCCGTAAATTTTGCCATTAATGTTCCAGGGTCTGTTTAATAACCACGTGTCGTAAACTGTTTTTCTTCCTGCTGCTATCTCTGTAGCATTAGGATTCTCAACCTGGAGGATAAACATGTCATTGGTTTGGTTTACAGATCGATCTTCGACCTCTTTGTTTATATTTTCTTTACATTATTTCACCACTTACGTATGTGATATCCAACAGAAATAAATACACTACTTTTTCTAGACAACGCGCCACGCTCTTCTCTCAATTACTACTAAGATCAGTGTCAATTTCAGCTTTCCAATGTATTTACGTCTCTCAAAATACATCTTAAACTCGTTTCAAGACCTCTGACTGTCGACAGGTCGTCTTAAATGACAGTTGCCATCACGTGTTCATTTACGTGAGTAGGGCGTTGGCTCGGTAACATGGAGGTCCCGTGTTTGATCCCGGGATTTTCCGGCATGGTTCCCCATTGTCAGTGGTGTAGGACGGAGGGGGGGGGGGCTGGCAAGGGACAACGTATAGTCGTTCGGATGGGACGAAAAAACGAGGTCCCGTGTACACATTGGCGTGCACGTAAAAGAACCCTTGGGAGTTGGAATTCGAAATAAGAGTAGGTCACAGCTACACCTCAATGTGACGCCACGAGCATGGAGCATAGCAAATCAGAATTGAAATATATTAATAATAACTGAGGTTAACTAGTGTCTTGTTGGTTTGTACGTCACAATAACCATTTCTTTTCGGATATTTATTTTTTCATATTCCGTACATCACAATAAACACCTCAATTCCAAAACATGTAAAACATTTTACCACCCACACTCCCAAGCAGCGCATCGACGAAATACAGTTATGTCAATTAATGATGTTAAAAATGTTTTCAATCATACCAGCTTTGCAGTTTCGTACATCAAGTTGTATAACAATGGCGTAGTTTTAGAACGAAATGTGTTTGTTCCTGAAATATAAAACACATAATTGTTATATCTTATTTGATAATAGATTTTCAATAAAGCATTTAAATAACTGGCGTATCGTTTGTTATTTCTTGTTAAAGATACATTATGTGAGATAAGATAAAGAGATGGCAGTTCTCGCTATAATAGTTAAAAACTAGATAGTGTAAAGGTAATTTGCTGAAAATTTCAGTCAAATTGGTACACTATGAGCCGAGAAAGAAGCGGGTGAAATTTTTGCATAGTCTCGGGCATCATTACTAAAAGCATTAATATAAACAGCATAGTCTCGACTATCCACTTTTTTTATTTATTTATCAGTGGCCGTTAGCGGCATATAGAAATCTAATCCAGCCAACATCGAAGGCTAGCCTTGACATCGAGAGTTTATTATGGTCTGGATAAGTTAATTAATGTCTAATTGATAATTTAGATAACATTTCAGGCCTACAGAAAGACTTGTAATAAGCAGATTTTGCTCTTGCATAATGCATGTTTAAAAAAGCAGACATGAAAATCAGATTAATTAGAATAGCCGTCTTCAGGATTATATGTATGGGCATCCAATCAAAGGTATAATGCAATATTGCAAAAAGTATTTTTCATATTTGAATCTAAACATAATTTTACCTTCTACTGATATATCTATATTGATATAAGCCAAGGTTCTTTCTTTTATATTCTTTATATATTCCTGTAAAATAATTTTAAAATTTAATGTTCTGTATATTCTTGTATAACAACATTAATCACTAGTCTAAAACAAAATCTTATGGACAATTGGGACAAAATTTAAAAACAGCAAATGGAGTCAAATGCGGAAAACTAAATCCTATTTGATAAATGATATTATGGGAACTGAAATAGGTAGGCATATTACATACAAGAAAAAACACGGGACTTATTGGTGAATGATACAATAAGTAATAATAATAATCTTACTTCAACCCATTCAGTAGATCCTACCAGGCCATATTCTTCCGCACCCCAACTACAGAACAAAATAGTTCGACGTGGTCGCCATTTACCTATAACATATTTTGAAACATGTTAAATGGATATAATCCGTTAAATTAGCGTATGATGTGACTGTATCTTTTAAATTGGTGTATAATCTATCTGTTAAATTAGTGTATAATCTAACTGTATCTGTTAAATTGGTGTAAAGTCTAACTGTATCTGTTAAATTGGTGTATAACCGGACTGTATCTGTAACACTGATGTATAAGCTAACTGTGTCTGTTAAATTGGAGTATAATCTAAGTGTATCTGTTAAATTGGTGTATAATCTAATTTTATCTGTTAAATTGGTGTATAATCTAACTGTATCGGTTAAATTGGTGTATAATCGGACTGTATCTGTTAAATTGGTGTATAAGCTAACTGTATCTGTTAAATTAGTGTATAATGTAACTGTATCGGTTAAATTGGTGTATAATCGGACAGTATCTGTGAAATTGGTGTATAATCTAACTGTATCTGTTAAATTGGTGTATAATCTGAGCATTACGACTTATCGGTAAAACATTACTAATGTGCTTATCCAGCTCATACGATGTCCATTATACAACTAGTTGAAATGACCTTTCAAATTAGTATAAATTATTGCAGCTCATCAGAAATATATCACTAATACTATAGCAAGTTTTTTAGCTTTTTTTTCATAATTAGTTTAAGGTTCACAACTAGGGACTAATGATTGCCTTTTGTGTATCTTTATTTCAATAATTCGGTACTAAAGAAATCAATTAAAAGATGTCCTACCAGATTTAACCAATGCAGCCATTACTCGTGCAGTTTCCATCATAACAGCTGTAGCACTGGACGGATCTATAGCTCCATACACCCAGGCATCACGATGATTACCAAATATGACATATCTATCTATAATAACAAACACCAGACATAACATATCTATCTATAATAACAAACACCAGACATAACATATATATCTATAATAACACACACCAGACATAACATATATATCTAAACTAACAAACACCAGACATAACATATCTATCTATAATAACACACACCAGACATAACATATCTATCTTTAATAACACCTGACATAACATATCTATCTATAATAACAAACGCCTGACATGACATATCTATTTGTAATAACACCTGACATAACATATCTATCAATAATAACACAAACCAAATATAAATATCTATAATAATAATACACGCCAAACATATCCATCTGTAACGACACATCAAAAATAACATATCTATCAATAATAACAAACATACATTATGCAAGAGCTAAATCTGCTTATTGCAGGTCTTTCTTTAGGCCTGGAATGTTATCTAAATTATTAATTGGACATTAATTAACTTTTCCAGACCATAATCAACTCTCGGTGTCATCGCTAGCCTGCGATATTTACTGGATTAGGATCCGATCTGCTGCTCTACGCCCATTCATTATTAGATCAAGAAATGGATAATCGAGACTGCATATTTGATCTTACTGTCTTTAGTAATGATGATCGAGTTTAGGCCCAAAATTCAATCGCTAAAATCTCGGTTCAGAGTTAATCAATTTGACTGAAATTTTCAGCAAATTCCCTTTACATTATCTATACTTTTTAACTATTATAGTGAAAACTGTCAGCTCTTTATCTAATCTCCCATAATATATCTTTAATATAACATAATGATACCTGGTTCTACTGCCCCTTTTATAAATCCAATAACATTTGTTGTGTTACGTCGTGCATTTTGTGTAGAAATATTCATTCTTACTTTCCTGAAACACAATACAAAACAGGGATTTTATTTATACAATTTGTTTTACATCATCAACACGATACTATAAATGAAAGTGAAACATCATAACAACACCATAGTTCTTCAGAAGTTCTGTAATAAATATATACTAACCAGTTATCATTAATAAACCCTGGTCCATATTTGTAAGTTATATTTATCCCACCTTTCCATTCATCTATGACAGTAGCTCCGGTTAAATTTCTGCAAAATAAAACAAAAGATTTTACAGTCATAAATTTCATTGTATACCAAGCTTTAACAATAAATAAAATACTAACAAACAGCTTCAGAAGAGATTGTGAAATCAGGCAAATTAAAATTTTGCCCTCACTAAGAAATGTTATAGTATTATATTTTGAAATAGAGTCTGTTGTGAGGCTGTGTCCTATCCTATATAACCTATAACTCGTTGATTAAAATAAGCACGTGCTGTGTCAGGGGAATTGGAAACCGCACAGTTTCTTCTAGTTTCACATTTAACAAGGTGGAAATGATGTAGTTTCAGGAGGAACCACAAAAAGTGCCTATACCATGTTCATTTCCGAGCTCACCGCCCCCTCCCCCACTCTTTCCAAACAAGACAAGAAAACGAATGAAAAATTAAATACTCCCTTACATACAATACAAGTAATTAGTGACACCTTTAACGGCCTATCCGTGTATATGTGGATGGACTGACCCATAGGCCACCATAGTCGTGACCTCCGCCCCAACCCACCTATAATAATAAAAAATTCATCGCTACTTCTCGGTGACACCTTTAACGGCCTATCCCTGTATATTTGGATGGATTTACCCGTAGGCCACCATAGTCGTGACCTCCGACCTTGCGTTTTTGTGCAGACACTGCTGCTGCTGTTTGATCAACTACTGCTGATGCTACTGCTGTTGGTGTTACTGCCGTTGATGGTACTGCTGATGATGATACTGATGCGGGTATTGCTGTTGTGATAACTAGTGATAAAATTAACTTACACGAGTAACTGTTCAGCTACAGTATAACCAATAGGATGTGCTGGTATTTTAGGAAGAGGTGGTACAACTTTATCTTCTTCATATCGATATGTTGTATCTATAGTAGTTAATTTAAACAGGAATTAGGCAGTTTAACAAGAAACTAAATATAATTAATTTTATATAACATCATATTTAAAAAATAACCATAGATCTATCTCATTATGGAATAATTGAGACGTGGCACATTTAAATCAAAGCATGCGCCTTCGCTGAACATCTGAACACCAGTTTAAGCTAAAAATGTTCATATATCTATGCGATGAATTGGCACGTCAAATTATTTTTTTTATTTTATTCTAAAGCATCTTTAAAATCGAAATAACAAGAGGGTTAAAAGTTCAAAAGAATCTTAGTGTGAGATTAATCTGGTTAAAGCCAACGTTGTGTAAACGAAAATGAATAATTCATTTAATCTTACCTATAGCTGGATATCCTGGGGTTAATGGGTCACCTATACCAGTAAAAATAGTTCCTCTTTGGGCACCTGAGCCAGGTAACCACCATGTGTCGGGATAAACTCCTTCACCTGGTATAGTATAGTCTTTAGGATCAGAATATAGAATTAATCCTATAACACCATACCTTTGGGCTATATCAACCTAGAATATACTTATTTCACATACAAAAGCATTCCAAACCACAATGCCCCCTTTCCGGGCACTAGAGCGCTGTTACCCCCCATCCCCCTCCACCGCCCCTCCTTTCACGCCTCTGATACAGAGCACCTGATTTCCACTCCGAGTATTAACTCCTCAATATTCCCAGTAACCCCAGCTGCTGAAGCCTCGGTCCAAATCATGACGTCTCTTAGCTATAAGCTAGCTATAAGCTGTAGCATGTATCATGCGAGAGGAAGAGTGTGTCTACTCCTAGAACATCGTGTGATATTTTGATATTTTTACTTTGAGGTTTTCAAGTGTTATAATTATGTATTATATTAATGAGTAATTGCCATTCTGAAAACAGCCTATATAAGAACATGGCGTACCTTACTTCCTCTGAAGATTTTACCATATCTTGATATAGCCACACAGCCTGATACATTAACACCAACAGATTCTAGATGAATATAATCGTCTACTCTACCATAATTAACATAAACTAACTGACCCTGTAAATATACATATAATTAACATAAACTAACTGACCCTGTAAATATACATATAATTAACCTAACCTGGCCATGTAAATATACATATAATTAACCTAACTTGACCCTTTAAATATACATATGATTAACATAAACTAACTGACCCTATAAATATACATATAATTGACCTACCCTAACTAACCCTGTAAATTTATATACATGTACATATACATGTAGAAAGTTTGAACTCCAAAGTCCAAACTCAACGATTCCTAAGTGTGGGCGTTAACCAATTTGACCCGAACTCAGAGATTAGGCATAAAATGTGAGACTTACTGTAACAATTCCTTTAGGGGAGTAGGCGTTAAAAGGGGGAATACCCTCTGTATTATTTTTGCCTGGAGTTAGAATATCTTCTTCTATAGGTGTTTGATAAACAATTTCATTATTTTCATTAAGTAATTCTATCATGTTAGGGTTATCTTTATCTGGGTAAGATAACAATACATCGTAAGTTGCTGTCTGTACATCATCAAAACCAACGTTTTCCCAGAAATCTTTTATATAATTAACTAATGTATCTTCATCTTCTGGTGAACCAGCTATATGTGGTTTCTCTGTCAGAGTCCTGAAAGAAAGAGAAGAAAAGCCCGCTTCTTTTTTAAAATTTCACTGGACATGTCTAAAAGTAAAATATGCTGTTTTCTTTCTTTACCCCATTTCGTATCATATATTCGATTTGATAGTTCGCAGGGAACCGTTGGTTTATTACAGTATGATTGTAGGAACCAGGGCCCTGTTTCTCGAAATCTTAACTAAAGATAAAATCCAAATTTTAGTAGATACTTCACTTTTGATTGGCTAAGCACTAAAATCAATCTAACATTATCCAATCAAATTGCTAAAATTTGGATTTTATCTTAGTTAAAATTTCGTGAAACAGCCCCCAGGAAGGTTAAATATACATACCAATCGTCTTATAGCAAAAGAATTATTTTTATTGCGTAATGTTGCGTAAAGTGTTAAAGAATAAAGAAACTCACAAAAGATACAATTCTGAAAATTGTAATGTTGCGTAAAAGGTTTGAAAATAAAAAAACTCACTTTAGATATTGTTCTATATTTTTGTTGTCGATGTTTTTTAATAACAAATCTCTGACAGACAGATCGGCTTCCTTTATGATGGCGTCTGAAACTCCGGGAAGGAAGACGCCATCTTTTTCTGGTGTGACAGGAACTTCCGCTGGTGGAGATGACGTATCACAAGCGGCGTATTTACCTATTAATATTCCTATTATAAAAGCTGCTATTCCTATTATTATTGCTATAATCCAGAATTTCCTTGTTGGTGACTTGGTCCTATATACTCCTATGTCATCTTGGATTAAATCAAACTCCGGCATCTTTAATTATTCTAGATGTTCTCTATCTTATTTTAGCGAATGAAACGTCTCAGTTTGCTTAATATTGAAGATTGTCTATATTAATATTTACTAGTTGGTGTATACTGAAGAGAAAAACATAGAAATATTGAACAGTCAGCAATAATGCTATACAAAATATATAAATAATTGTAAATGGTTAATTAGGTCCCATGGGTGTTTGATGTCAAAATGTCCGGTAATTCATATGACTGTGGTCATAGTTTTTGACATCCAACATTAGTCAAAGCAAATTCGTAGAAAAATGGACAAATGGTCCCCAATAAGCACACTAGTGACCAATCATGGAAAAACATACATCGCAGATCTCGAGGGTCGGTCTTTAAGAGAGTTCTTAGAGCTATTTTAAGATTACTGTTGTTTTAAAACCATGTATGTAGCTTCTGGTATATAAATCCATATTTAGAATAACATTCCCGAATGGGATTATTAAAATTACTCAACGTGAAGTCAAGTGAAGTCCAGATTACAGGTCATGAACGCAGAAAACGGGATCACAAGATCTAGTTGAAGACAATGTCACACAGGATCGTGTCACATACACCATAGTGGTAAACTATTTTGTACATTCACCATAGTAATTACTGTTCCTCGTTTCTTTCTTCTTTACCAATGTATATGTTATCAATATTTATTATGTCATTGTTATCTTGTGTCATAATTATGTTTGGTATAATAACTATCTAATCTATCTTATCTTATCTAGAATCACAAAACATCTGAAAGGTACAATTTGTTTAAGTGTTCAAATGAATCTTTTAGTTTGTATATAATAACATCTAAAATGCGCGTCTTTGATCAAAATCAAAAGTTTTTGATTTCAAACTGCACGAAGTATTTTAAAACTTTCGTACTAATGGCCCATTTCACAGTAGCTCTCAATTTAGGTGGTTTTCAAGAAGTTTAAGTAGTTCAGCATAGTAAGTTGTGTTTATGAGTAAAATACATGAACAATCCCAAAGATAAAATCCTTTAAATTGAATACCGATTAACTTAAAATTAAGCAAACACATTAGATTTAAGGTGGTTACTTAAATTTAAGGTAGTTAACTTTAATAGGCAATTCTAACAAAGTGCTTGCTCGCATTGTATATTATACTTACAACCTCGACAACAATCATGTGCCCTAACCTTATTTACATCTCAGTGACCTAGATGAAAATTGGGTTGGCTTTAACAAATAGATCTATCCGGTATTACATGCATTCAAGGGGAGCGGCCATTTTTTCGCGCAGTTTCGGTCCAATTTTCACGAAATTTGAACTCAACCGTAATTCTGGTGTAACTTTGATATAATCATACGGATTTTACAATCAAATAAAAACGGTGACTTTTACAGGGTTCGCAAGCTAAAACCTGGTTGTTCGTACAATTATGGGTCATGATCTAGGAAGTGACGGTCCTATATGCGCCAACCTTGGCATTTTTATGCATATATTTGTCAAGTTCAGTATCACGGGATTAAACCACCATAGATTGTGTTTTTATGGTAAGGGAATTAGAAAAGAAATAACATTTCACTTCATTGATGAGTAATTTTAGTGGCCAGAAATCGCTCAGAAAGCTTCTCCGGCGATCTAGAACCCCAAGAGCTTCCGGGCCTAGGTAGCACCTGGACCCTCGCCTAAAGTCCCAAGATGGTAGCCCCCACCACCACCAAATCAAGAATGCTTCAACCGGCCCTGTTGTAGTTTACTTGACTTCTTTTATACATTTTCAAAAATTGTATCATTGTTTAAAAATATCAATTATAAGTTGCCTTACCATGTTCTGGTATGTACATAATATATCCTAGTCTGTACTAAAACATCCGAGAGTTCCTCTTTCACACCTAACCATGTATGTAACTTTATCTAATTACATGTATGTAGGTCGTCAGACTCATGCGATCTGTGTGTGCAAGTATGTCTATCTTTTTCAAGGTGTATATGTGCTACGGTCAAAAGTGCAAAAGGTCAGTTATTGTACACCTGCCGTCGGAAGATATAGATGGATGGATAGATGAAACATCGAGGGAGGACAGCATACAACATAATAAACATATACTGTTGTTCAGTTATATACCTCGCTACGAGGAGTTTTTGCGCCTCCCTTGAGTTTTTGCGCCGCCTTGAATTGTTATGCCCCATCGCAAATGGCAAAAAATCACGGAGTTTCAATGCGATTTTCAACATTATAATCATAATCATAATGGATAACCAGTGCCAAACATATACCGTGGGTCAGATATGCTACGAATCGACTCTAACATGTTCCACACAGCGGCACTGGGACCCCCACCCCACCGCCCGCACAAGCATTTAATATTGGTTTTGAGGGGGGGGGGCGGACGCAGGGGCGGATCCAGGAACTTGTGCAGCGACTCCTTCAAATTATAGAGAGAAATCCAACACCCCGTTTGGCGTCAATTTATGAATTAATAGGGTCTCATTGTGATTCAATTTCATTGCTGCAAAGCAGTAATTGTGTTATCACATACGTCTCTATCATTATTTCACGCTTTGAATGCCCCGTCCCACCGTCTGCTAGTGAAGGATATAGCATCTTTTTAAATGTAGCTGAGCAGGGTGGGGTTTGCCTCCCCCACCCCGGGATCCGCCCCTGGGCCGGGATCTTGTTACTCATGCAGAATCATGGGTCACCACGCCCCTAGCTACCATTGAAATTTAAAATTTTCAAACTGCAATCGCCATGCTGTCTTCTTTATCAGACATGGGCAGTCCTGTATTAACCATTAAGCTTAGAGCACCAAGGGATGGGGGAACCAGTGTCGAGGGGTTTGGTGGTCTAGTGGTTGAACGCGCGTGTGTTAAATCATAAGGTCTGTCACTGAGTCAAATGACGTGGTTTCGATTCCCCGCTTGTACGTGATAAGGAGTAGGCTTTCTCCGGGCCCTTCAGTTTCCTCCCACTTCTAAAGACCGATACGCGCAAGCGAATTAGTGACATAAAGTTGAACCATCTCTCTCCCTCTCTTCTCTCTCTCTCTCTCTCTCTCTTGTGTTTATAGTTTGTCTTACCTCATTTACTCAAAAGCAACAGCAAATTTTCTCAGCAACACAATATTCTCTCGGTTAAAAAGATTAAATATATCCCCCTCTTTTATTATGAATCCGGTAACAATATTTAGATTTGCATGCACAGAAGCAAGCAAGATATGCTGTATTTTGAATCAGGTAACAATATTTAGATTTGTATGCACAGAGGCAAGCAAGATATGCAGTAATCTTTCACTAGCTATAAAAGGTTATCAAAACACATGCGACAATGTACAACCTACGTGATGAATCTTTCAAGTTGCTTGCAGGCTTTAAACTGTAATAGATTGTGTGTCTTCATTTCGGACGAGGTGGATAAAATCCATAAAATAATGGACTGGGCTAAGCCTAATTTTCTAAGATTGTATTAATTCCAATTGGCTCTAAAACTCAGCTTAATCCACTAAAAACAGAGACGCTATCTATTAGCGACAGCGAAATACTCTTTTCCTAAAACGGCACAAAAACCTTGCTAGTAGTAGGAAATAAATGAAAACGCTCATAACTAAACCTTGCCGTCCAATTAGTTTTCCCCTATCATATTGGAGAACCAAGATCGTTTTGTGAAAACTAGATTCTTGCAATTTTACTCCTATGCCAACCCCATGCATCGTTTCATTATCTATGATTTAACTATATATTATAGCCAGAACTGTCAGTTCCTTTAATATAGATAATTTTAAAAAAAAATATAACTATTCTTTGGTTAAACAGAAGCCAGTAACTGAAGTTTTGTGATCCGTTGATTTGTTACAACTATAATTCTTGACGCCTTTTTCTAGATCAGTTGGGGTTAATAGAAAACACAATATGCTGAAAATTTAAGTCAAATTGCTTAACTCGGAACCAAGATATTAGAAGTTCAATTTTAGGCTAGCGTCGATCATCATTACTGTTAAAGTTGGTATCATAGTTAGCCTCGATCATCATTACTGTTAAAGTTGGTATCATAGTTAGCCTCGATCATCATTACTGTTGAAGTTGGTATCATAATAAACAAAGTCACCATTTTGAATTTTAACGTTAAATTATCCTTCACAAAATGTATTCAAATATACTAAATATCTCTGGTTAACGATGGCATTGAGAGTTGTTTATGGTCTGGATAAGTTAATTAAAGTCGAATTAATAATTTAGCTAACATTTCAGACCTAAAAACATTTGGTGCCCAAGACATCAGTGCTATAACAACATAGTTTGAAAAGCAAAATGGATTATCTACAAAAATACATAATTTATTATCAGATTTAAAATACAAGTTTTACATCACCATACATTTATTTATAGTTCATCTATATATAATCAAAAACATAATCATAATCATCAACATTAATATATAATAATTATACTACATGAACTAAACAAAAAAAAAACCTTTATAATAAATTTCAAAACTCTCTAGGAATAAAAAAATCTAAAAACCTTGATTTTTACACTACATTTTAATCTAAAGTTTCCATCTCAACTGAGTTCTCACAGTGACAGTTCTATGTATGCCAACGAGTCATAATTTTAGCAATTCAATTTAAACTAAAAATCGCGTAGCAATACAAACTATTTGATTGGCAGGTAATAAAACTTAATTAATAACAATAATAAACTTAATATTATGTTTTATTATTTATATACAGGCATAAAGCAATATCTATATTCTAATAAGTTTACATTATTATAGGGGAATTAAACTTCAGAAGATTCTAAAAAGCAGGTTTGCAACTGACCATGTCCATTACTCTGGCGTCATTAAGATTTTAATTAAAAGTATATTCAATTTATAAAATGGTATATTTTTTTTAATCTGAATCAGTGTTACTTTCCGCAATTATTGCTTGTCTAGAAAGAAACCCAATTCGTGTAATTTTCGTTTGACACTTTTCCATATTTGGAAGTTGGTGAAACAGACTCGTGGTTTAAAGATTCCAAGGCTAATTCTCAAACTTGTAGCGGATAAAACATTTTGTGTTATGAATGGAACATGGTGACGTCACGAAGAGTAGAAGCAGCTGATTGGATAGTAAATAAAATAACAGAGAAATGTTGTCTGATCTCGTCCCATCTTGCAGAAGGGTCAGCTAATTTATCAATCTCAAACAGTAAATCTACAAGCCCAGGAAAACTACTGGCAGCGTAATGATCATTCTTGTTTTCAGCCATAATCATATGTCTGAAAAAAAAAAGTATATTTTTCTTTTTAAAGTTACAATACCACTCTTGTTGCAACTGAATAATATGTCCCAATCTTTATTCTGGTCAACAAATTGTATTATTTTACAATATTCCAATTAATTGATGATACAAATTTCATCTTAAAACACCTAATTTAAAAAATTGGAAAAATTCAACTAAATGATTTGAAAAGCCTGACGTAAAGCTTTTCAAATGTGACTTGGATTTAAAAATATTTTTGAACCCTTTGAACAAGTAAAATAGGATTTAATGCATAATTTACACAACAGGTAGGACACTAACACATCTAGTACTTAGAATCAGGCTATTTTTTATTTTCTGGGGCTGTTATTGTCACTTTAACATTATACTTTTGCTCCCTATATTTAAGTCCCATCAGTATACGCTCCAGTATATATCAGTGATTTTTAACGGACCGATTTATTTGTAGGTGTGTCAGGCGATACGATGATCAGCCATATTATCCTCGTTGTTTGATAAAAAAAAAACACCTAATGACCCCTTTGTTCAAGAGAATTATTAGAATAAAATGTTAAGTGGACATAATCAATATTGAATTCTCGAGAAATTATAGACAACATAATGAAAGGATCTACGAACTTTATGCTACCTAATTCAATACCGTTTATACAGACAACTTACTTTTTCAAAGGTCTTGATGGTAAACCAGCTGGATCTAAGAACGATTTCTCTAACAACATTAACTGATCATTCACCACTCTTGTTAATAATGGACTGTTGATATAGAAAATAAACAAACGTTATAAAAACTAAAGCAGAATCATGAGAGAGAAAAATACTCATAAACTTGAATCCTTAAATTAACTTTCTGTTGCACTGTAATTAGTAATCTAAACTGTATGGTCTCATGCACCAATAGTGTTAAACAGACCATCGGGACATAGGACATGGTCTCATGCATTAAAAATGGTATAGAGACCATCAAGGCACGCATTTAAACTGTTAAAAATAATTGTGTAAAATCAAAAGTTATTAATCGATTCGTCTGAAATTTGATATGAGTTCATAATTAGTGACCCTGAACATCCTCAGCAAATTTCAAGTCTCTACGATCACGGGAAGTATTAGGTGTACGAAAGTGCATTAGCAATTAAATATATGGTCTCATATATTAAAACCGTTCAAGAGACCTATAGCACACATGGGCAATTTTCTGATACTAAGCGGCAATTTTCTCAAACAATTAGTAATCGATTTTTAATTGCTCCCATATAGCTAGAAGAAATCGCCCGTATGTCGTTTACCGCGACGACAGCGGATATGGATGCGTGTCGCCGGCGACAGCATGCATCGTTGGTTAAGTAACAATTACGGTCGTAGTAACGAAGGGAAAATTGACCATGACGTCAAAGACTAAGCATGCCAAGTTTCGTGTCGATCGTACTTGTATTCGTAGAGTCTTTTCTTGAAATAAAATGAAAGGGGGATTACTCATATTTCGTGTTGTGAAAGATCTGTTTTACAAAGAGCATATTCAAAAAATATATAAATACAAAATTTAAATGTTTTACAAAGTTCATATTCACAAAATCACCATATAAAGATACAATGCTTACTCATTTTTATTGACATTCTTTAATCTTTCTTCAAAATCGGCTGCCTCTTCACCAAATTTTTTAATAACCATTTTTAAATCGTCTTTTATGTAAAAAAATAATAATAAATGAATATTGTAAACAGCACAAGTGTATATTGAGACTGCTTTAAAAAGATATTTTTTTTTTTTTTATCTAAACTAATGACCAATTCTCCACTAAGCTCGTTGCTCCTAATAACAAACAATTGATAACTAACACTTACATGAAATGAAATGGATGTTTAACGTCCTACTGTTCTGCTCCGATTGTGCTAATGAAGACGGACATACGCCATACAGTGTGCTATGAGGGATATTTCTTCCTGACAGCAGCACTACGACCTACTCTGTCAATGGACCTTTTACGTATATGCCAATCTGTATATGGGGGGGGGGCGGTTTTTCGTTCCATCTGAACGACTATAGGTTGAGCATGTCCATGCCCTCCGCCCTGCACCTACACCGATGAACTTTCTCGGCCAACGCAGGGATCGAACAAGGGACATCATGGTTAGTGAGCTAACGTCCTACTCACTGGGCCACCGTGGCTCCCAAGTGAGATTTACAGGGCAAGGCTAAATTCAATGACCGCCTGCCTTTCACATTACATAAATATTAGTCTTAAACATGCATTATGCAAGAGCAAAATCTGCTTATTACAAGTCTTTCTTTAGGCCTGAAATGTTATCTAAATTATCAATTAGACATTAATTAACTTATCCAGACCATAATAAACTCTCGATGTCAAGGCTAGCCTTCGATGTTGGCTGGATTAGATTCCTATATGCCGCTAACGGCCGTTGATAATTAAATCAGAAAAAGTGGATAATCGAGACTATGCTGTTTATAAAATGATTTTAGTAATGATGACCGAGACTATGGAAAAATTTCACCCACTTATTTCTCGGCTCATAGTGGATCAATTTGACTGAAATTTTCAGCAAATTACCGTTACACTATCTAGTTTTTAACTATTATAGCGAGAACTGCCATCTCTTTATCTTATCTCCCATCATGTATCTTTAATAAGACTAAAGTAATCCACCTCAGTGTAATTAGTAACCCATAATTCTATTTACGCATTCCTTGGGACGGCCTTGAGAGGGCCCAGGTTTTAAGAGGATCTAGTTTTAAACTGCCCATTTCACCGGATACAATTATGTACTTGTTATCTACTTACCATAATTACTGATGTTACCCCTTAAATAAGAACCGTATTCTGCATCTAGTGAGACTCTGAGGTTTTCTAGATCCCAGGCATAATCTGAGGCACTTAGTGGAATGATAAGGGAGTCAGCTAAATTTCTGGCTAATTCAGCACCAATACGAGCAACAGCTTGATGATACTAAATTTTGTAATTAAAAACATAGGAATAAATCAGTTACGGTTTAAAACGCCTTGTATATGGAATATAACTGCATTTGATATTATCACGATACTTGCGAATTTTTGTACCAGCTAACAATTATAGTGAAACCTTTCTTGGACCAGGAACTTTTTGGGGTCAACTCATCTTCTTGTTTTAGTTATTCTGTATTATGAGGGAGAAAATCTTCGAAAAAAACCTAAGGCTCAGTCAATTCAAGAACGGTCGGCATGGAACTTGGCATGCCTGTTGCTTGGACAAATGCGCATCGATTTGCGGACTTCGATTTAGGTGATGTCATGATTCGTCCTTAGTCCATAGTACGCTCGTACTTGTCTTGGGTTTTTAATGGGTTTTTTTTTTCAAATACAAATTAATCATAAAGAGCATACCTTAAAGTCAACATCAATGAGATTCTTCATAGCATAAAATGTTTCATATTGTGAATGGTAAAGTGGATATCCCACAACAGGCAAGCTCTATGGCAAACAAAACAAAAACAAACGTTAAATATTTCAAAATTGGAAAAAGTTATTTTCAAAAACATTTACCAATAATCTATGCTAATTGATCCACTCTAAACATTCCTTCGTTCCGGGTATATGATGGACATGACATCAATAACATCTACTTTTTAAAATCCAGTATGTTGCGACATACCGTCTAAATAATGGAATCTACAGATGTCATCCTAGCCTTTTGTGTAAGATTGGTTAAAAAAAAAATCGCTTACACCGTTTCATAAATGGATCTAAAATATACAGGTGTCACCCAGCCTTTTGTGTAAGATTGGTATATCTAAAATCTATAGACTTCATCCCAGTTCTTTGCAAGATTGGTTAAAGTGTAGCTTACCTTATCGTAGGTATACCTAAAATCTACAGATGTCACTCCAGCTTTTTGTAAAATTGGTGCATAGTCACTTCCTGAACCCATAGATTGCATTCTAGAAATAAGAACCGTCGTATCAGTTAATCAATTTAGCAATGACAAGTGGTTTTACAAAATGCGTATATCTACCATTTAAGCATGTTCCTGAGGGAACGATGTTTTCAAAGTTTACGAGGTTATAAAACGAGATCAAGCCTTCGATTAAAGACGCCATTTAAGAGAGATGGATCTATCAGTTTTTAAAACAAACGGGGAAAGCATAGTTGTATTCTACATTCACTTAAACACGACCCACTGTTTCCGACTAACTTCTTACTTCGTATATAATATCATTAACTAATTGTATTTCAGATATTCTTAAGTTTAAACAATTAAATTAAAGATACATTAGTTAAGAGTTGCTATAACAATTCAAAAATAGAGGATAAAAAAGAGAAAATATTGAAAATTCCAGTCAAATTACTTTATTCTGAACGAAGTTATTACTGTTGGAAGTTTGGACTAGAAATAGGCATTAACTGTCTCCACATTGTCCCCGAGAACTCCCAATCGTTTGATTGACAGATGATAACTCCACCCACATATTCTCGATTATTTAGTAACATTCTCAATGTCTACGGTACCCTCGATTGCCAGTCCTTTCATCGGCAGTCTCCGGAATTGACGTCAGTGATTAACGGTAAATGTGAGCGTGGTCAGTTATTTATTGATTTAATTATTAAATGGAGGACAAGCCGTATCCAAGCCATGCGAGGGTTTACAGAGTTGATTCTGAGCCTGCCATGTAAATAAAGGTCTAATTAATAATTTAGGCAGATTTAGCTCTTAACTCATGTATCTTTAAGTATAAATTACTATTTCGTTTCGTTTACTTATATCTGTTTTTGACACTTTATTGTAAGTTTGGATATCTGCTGTGTTAATCTGATGTGTAATAACATGACGTAATAAACATTTCTGGGTTTACTACATCATTCATAACTAGTGTTTGAAATTTGTGCATTGTCTCTGCGTTTCCTAGTCCTGCGTGCTTGCATTTTCCAATATGTACAATTAATAAGGTGGGTCCAAAAACCGAAATTTTTATGTTTAAAATCTTACTCTGGTTTTCCGTAAATGTCACCATTTATGTTCCAGGGTCTGTTTAATAACCACGTGTCGTAAACTGTTTTTCTTCCTGCTGCTATCTCTGTAGCGTTAGGATTTTCAACCTGGAGGATAAATTACCATTTGGAGATGTTCGCATAACGATAGAACTTTTAAAAATTCGTACAATTTTTTTACATTGCTTTATCGTTTTACTTCAGTGACTTTGCAAAATCCCAGAAACCTAAATCCGAATTTTATAGACAACACGCCCTACCTATGATCATATCACAAACAAAAGATGGACTAAAGGATGACGCTGCAAGCTGGGCACCTAAAGTGACAGCAGCAATTACGTGCTATCAGTGTAATATCGCTTATGGTGAGAAGTCACACCTCCATACACCTACCACCCCCTCGACCCCGCCCCGACCCCCGACCCCCGACCCCCAAAACCTAAAATTTCGGAACATAACAAATCAGAAACGACTGGGAATAGATGACGTTTCGACCATGCATAGATATATACCATATATACCATATATACCATATGTACCACGCTACCCCCCATCCCCCCCGCCCCCACCACACACACACCTAATCTTGATTAAGGATTTTAAACAATTATCAATCATACCAGCTTTACAGTTTCGTACATCACGTTGTATAACAATGGCGTAGTTTTAGAACGAAGTGTGTTTGTTCCTGAAATATAAATCACATAATTCACCAACATATCATTTGTTATATCTTATTTAATAATTTCAAGAAATCATGAAAACAAACTGGGCATATTGAAGTGAAGAAGTACGAAACTTGGTAAAGACGGGAAGAAAAATATGCATGTACCATAATCATTGCTTGGAGCATCCAATCAAAAAAATCGGTGGGGTGGGGCTTTGTTCTAGTCAAAAAATTATAGTGCAATAAACAGAAAATACGGCACAGTACTTTGCACACTTGCCTGTTGTACAAATGAATGCGACCTGGTTTCATAGACTGTTTGCTGTTGTTTCACACCAGCCAATGACATAGAAATAATAAACATATATTATACTGAATAATTTTACCGTCCACTGATATATCTATATTTAGATAAGCCAAAGTCCTTTCTTTAATATTTTTCATATATTCCTGTAAAATAATTATATACATGTATTAGTCTAAACCTACTTTCTTTAAAGAACCATTATACAAGAACTAAATCTTCCTATTGCAAATCTTTGGTTTGGCCTCATATGTTATATAAATTATTAATTAGACATTAAAATATAAAGTAGCACTATTACACTAGGCACAGACTCCAAAAAGAACCGTGGTAATATCCTGTTCAGGAATTACAAAAAAGAACATGTAACACGGCTCTTAAAATCCTTGACTTCAATAAAGACCTTACTACGGACTGCAATATGGGCTTCATTAAGGACCTCAATATTACTATTATTACAGCGTTTTTATAGTGTGCCCTCAATATTATTATTATTACAGCGTATTTATAGTGTGCCCTTTCATATCACATGTTCACGGACACTTAACAATATGACATTGTAATCATAAAAACAACAAGATTGTGGACATGTTAAGTAACAGATGTATAATCTGACTTCACGTTGTGTTCTTTTAATACCAAAGTACATAACAAATAAACAAGTTATAACATCTATGATATTACATATATAATCACAAGTTACATGTAGAGTCTATAGAAACTCTAAATAATGCATCTCCCTCAACCCGCTCGAACGGCCGGTTGAAAAGCAAATCAAAGCCAAGATCTCACCATCCTGTCCTAATGATGTCTGGCTAAAATCACGCTCGCTTGCCATTTTAAACCCTCAAACGTGAATACATCAGACGTAATAATGACTTGATTTGTTACTAAGCAAGGAATTTCATCTGTATGTCCTAATATGGAAACTGTATAGTGTATAATAGAAACGCGGCCCCATGTCTACGTAATAGATCTTCAATACGCCAAATGACTGATGACGGTTACAAAGATCCCATTCGCTAACAGATAATCATACTACATAAATGGAAACACGGGTATTCATTCGTACATAAAACACACCCCCAATCCAACATTACAATGGTTATTATGCCACTTTATATGAAATAATATTGTAGCATTTAAACATTACCACATTTCTAAAAAAACAAAATCATAAGCTTACCTCTACCCATTCATTAGATCCTATCAAGCCATATTCTTCCGAGCCCCAGCTACAGAACAAAATAGTTCGACGTGGTCGCCATTTACCTATCAAAAATAATGAGTGTTCCCTTTATACCTTAATGCGTGAGACATCACTTCTATTTTATATAAATGACATAATGTCCATGTGTGTAAATGGCAAAGTCTTGAAATGGCCTTTCAAATGACACACAACTGTTACATAACTTTGAAAGAGACCAGCAAAGAAGGCCAGTTAAACGTTTACAATTCGGTCATTTTGGGACTACTGTTTCGCTCATGTTTATCTTTCTTTCAATAATTAATTTATTAAAAAAGGAATCAAAAAGTGTCGTACCTGATTTAACCAAAGAACCCATGACTCTAGCAGTTTCCATCAAAACAGCTGTACCACTGGATGGATCTATAGCCCCGTACACCCAGGCATCACGATGATTACCAAATATAACATATCTATCTATAATAATAACAAACACCAAACATAACATATCTATCTGTAATAACAAACACCAGACATAACATATTTAACTATAATAACAAACAAAGGAAATGGAATGAAATGGGGTTTAACGTGGTCTGTTCCGACTGGGCTAATGAAGAGGGAATATTAACAAACACCAGACTAAATATAACATATCTATACTAACACACACCAATAACATATCCATCTATAATAACACACACCAAATATAACATACATCTATAATAACAAATACTAAATATAACCTATATCTATAATAACAAATATAAATATAACATCTATATCGATAACATTTCCAAATATAACATATAAATCTATAATAACAAATACCAAATATAACATATATATCTATAATAACAAATACCAAATATTACATAATATATCTATAATAACAAAAAAACAAATATAATATATCTCTCTATAATAACACACACCAAATATAACATAAATTTATAATAACAAGTACTAAATATAAGATCTATCTATAATAACAAATATAAATATAACATTTATATCTCCCCCCCCCCCCTATAAATCTATAATAACAAATAACAAATATAACATATATATCTATAATAACAAAAAAAATAAAATAACAGATATATATCTATAATAACAAATACCAAATATAACATAATATATCTATAATAACAAACCAGCGGCTTCCAGGCAGGATACGCCCACATTTTACACGAGATCGATAGAGAACATGCTAAAAACAAACGAGAATTTTTGTACAATCAGGGGCAATAATCCAGAAAGTTATAGTCGGAAATGCGTAAATATCAAAAGGGGCTGAGGTCTTTGGGATATAAAGATATGTTTTAAGTTTCATCATGTCCGCATGAGGGTCCGCAACCTTCGTATTGCATACTTTTACACAATTTGCGTACAAAGAGCGGTCATTTTGTTGGGCATTTTGGTGAAATATTTAAAATTGTGACCTCTAGAGAATCCACAAGCTAAAAATTACATTTTTTGAACAATCAGGGGCCATAATCCAGGAAATTAAGTTCAGGTATCCGCGATTATCAAATGGATCCAAGATCTTAGTGTGTAATGGTGATATATTCACACATTTGTTTTAAATCAGATAAAAATTGTGACCTCTACAAGGACCACAAGCTAAAAACGTGATTTTTTGTTCAATCAGGGGCCATAATTCAGGAAGTTACGATCCGATTAAGTTTCATCAAAATCAGAAGAAAATTGTGACCTCTAGAGGTTCCAAAACATTGATATACCATATTTTTACGCGAATTGTGTTCGAGGGCGGCCATTTTGTCCGGCAGTTTTGGTCCGATTTTCACGAAATTCAAACTCAACCATCATTAGGGTGTAACGGTGATATACCAAAACTTTTTGTTTTAAATCGGATAAAAATTATTACCTCTATAGGGTCCACAAGCTAAAAACGCGATTTTTCGTACAATCAGGGGCCATAATATGCGCGAATATCGAAAGGAACCGAGATCCTGGGTTATAAACTTACATTTCAAGTTTCATCAAAATAGGGTTAAACTTGTGACCTCTATAGGGTCTATAAGCTAAAGACGTGATTTTTCGTGCAATCAGGGGCCATAATCCATGAAGTTTCGATCCGATACATGCCAATATCGAAAGCAGCCGAGATATTTTGGAGATAAAACTGTATTTCAAGTTTCGTCAAAATCGGATAAGAATTGTGACCTGTAGAGTGTCCACAAACAAATTGTGGACGTACAGACGGACGGACAGGGGCGACGACAATATACGTCCACATGAAAATGTGGGCGTATAAAAAAACAAATATAATATATCTATCTATAATAACAAATACCAAATATAACATAAAATAAAATATAATAACAAAAACCAAATATAATATAGTATATCTATCTATAATAACAAATACCAAGTTCAACATATCTATCTATATATAACAAATACAACATATAACATGTCTATATATGATAAATAATGTTCAAATATAACATTTACCTGGTTCAACCGCCCCTTTTATAAATCCAATAACATTTGTTGTGTTACGTCGTGCATTTTGAGTAGATATGTTCATTCTTACTTTCCTGAAACACAATAACAAATCGTGATTACATCTATACATTCATTGTCTTTACATGATCGACGTGATATTAGTAATTAAAGTTCTGTAATCAACATATACTAACCAGTTGTTGTTAATAAACCCTGGGCCGTATTTATAAGTAATATTTATTCCACCCTGCCATTCCTCTGTCACGTTAGTGCCAGTTAAATTACTGAAAATATAAGAAAAAAAATCATGTATCATGTTTTCAAACATAAACAATAAGAAAAGTCCTGTAAAGTAAGATTTAAAGAATAGAATATCAGCGAACAGTTTGTAAACTTAATGGTTTACCATTAATAAAAACAGGGTGAAAATGGGTCAGTTGCCTCACAATAAATGACAACGACATTTATTGTTTATTTTAAATTTCATAAACTGTAACACATACTTATGTAAGAACAATTACTGATTTATTTAGGCGACGTTTCGAAGAGTATTCTCTCAACGTTTTCATGCGATTTCATCTTGAATTACGTGGATACTGGCTACCATGATCTTTTCGGTGGTTAGAACCTTTAAAGGTTTTAATCCGGCAATGGATATGTCAAATATAGACACCGACTCATGATTGACCCATATAAAATCATTTAGATAAACCAGATAATAATGTAAATATTTGACGGTTATGTAGGTGATGGGATTGATAATGTAACGGTTGATGTGCATTAGGATCATGCTCTTTTGTGCAGCCACATATACTGCGGTTTGTACAGCTGCTTGTGATACTGCTGCAGATGTTACTTCGGCTGATGATGAACAAAACTTACACGAGTAACTGTTCAGCCTCAGTATAACCAATGGGATGTGCTGGTATTTTAGGAAGAGGTGGTTCAACTTTATCTTCTTCATATCGATATGCTGTACCTATAATAATTAATTTAAACAGGAATTAGAACATTTAACCAGAAACTAAATTTTATTAATATTATATAATATGCAACAGGACGGGGCGACCCACAGGTTAATATGGATATGATGATAGTAAGTCGTAATCAACCTGTTTGTCGGAGACCATATCAAAACACAACAGGCTCATTGGTCACCAGGTTATATTTTTAAACGTTGTGTCCACATTAGGACATTAAATGAAGTTCTTGCTTTTTTACCAATCAAGTATTTAATACCCCTGTCAGACATCATCCCTAGAAGGGGGGGGGGGGAGATCTTGAAGTTGGTTCCATATCAGCCGTCCGAGCGAGTTGTTGAGAGAAAACATCCCTTAGAGCCCCTACAAACTACAACTTATGCTTGCTTATGTAATATTATATCTGGAGTAAACATTTGAATTAGCAATGTATCACTTCTCTATAAACATATATTTAGAACAAAGCGGCTGTAGTATTAATAGAACACAGCTTGAAGTCATATTGGAGTCCACATTGAAGTCTATGTTGAAGTCCATAAGGAAGTTAAGGTTTTGGGGGTCGTGAAGCGGGATCAATAGTGTTACGTATTTGATTTGGTGCCGATTCATTGCAATGACAAAGAATATTTCTAGATATTCTGATTTGGTGCCGTGACCGGGATGTGAAGCCTATTGATAAACCCTTGGAAGTGTTGTTGGGTTAAGTGCATTTTCCCTATGAATTGTCTATGTAGTTAATAAAGAATACATTATTGTTAATTTAGAATAAAATTTAATAAGATAACATATGTTATACGCTTAGGTATAGGAAATATACTATATTCAGATTTACATCACATGTCTTGTATGATGGGAGGAGTGTAACAGAACAGGGGAGCTACACTGGCCAATATTTACATATGTGCTTTAAAGTATTACTGTTCCATAAACATGTATTTGAACGCGGGTTTTCTGCGTTTATTATTAATAGAACACAATGTGAAATCAACATTTCAATCCATAGTGGTTTCACGTTGACGTTCAACGTGAAGTCAATGATTTTTAGAACTGTGACACGGGATCGATAGTGTTACATATTTGTTTTGTGTCGTGTAGTAGGATAGTGCTAAAATTGCCGATTCACTGCCGTGAGATAACATATTGTTACAAATAGCAATAGAGAAGGTTCATAATTTCTATAAATTGTCCTAATCCCTTTAAAAATAGTTTTCAATAAAAATTTAAACCATATACAAAAAAAAACTCTAGACGCACGTTATTATTGAAATGCTAAGATCAACGAATTGTTCACGAGCCTTTCCTGATTTCGGAATACCACTAAAATGAGTAAAGAATCATAAAACGGATCACACGTCAAATAAAACAAAAACCCACTCTCGATTATCTCCAAAGTTATAATTTGTCTTTAACCCAGTAATAACAAATAAGTTTCCTAAGTAACCCCACGCCGACACTGAAATGCATGAGCTGGTAAAAAATGAAAAGGACAAAGACTTGTGTTACAAGAAAACGGTAAAATTCATTTAATCTTACCTATAGCTGGATATCCTGGGGTTAATGGATCACCTTGACCAGTAAAAATGGTTCCTCTTTGGGCACCAGAACCAGGTAACCACCATGTATCAGGATAAACTCCTTCACCTGGTATAGTGTAATCTTTAGGGTCCGAATATAGAATTAATCCTATAACACCATGCCTTTGGGCTATATCAACCTAGAAGAAATATTCAACTAAATATGCGCCATTGCTACAACTAGAAAGGGAAGCTCATCCCCATCCCAAACAGAATGTACCTGACGTACCCCGAACATGAATACACAAATAACCCTTGTCTTTACTACCAACTCCATATCGAGCATACAAACCAATAACAGACCAAGCTTCTTCTATACATATCCTTGACCGGGGACTTACTTCAATTATTTATATGTCCTGGTGCCTGGGTTTCTCTTTTACCTAGTACATTTAGCTACATAAGCTCCTGGCCAAAAAATGTCTACAGTCAGCTGTAAGTAGTAACGTATTGGGCGAAAGACGTGTTATGACCTCGCCTACTCTACCTAGTAGTACATCATTCTCCACACAAGTTTCGCTATCCAGAATTAGTGTGGCCTGCAATGACTCTGTTTGGGAGATCGGTAGAACACCTGGTGGCACTGTTACATAAATTAATATTTTTCATTCTGAAAAAACCTATATAACAAAGTAGGCATACCTTACTTCCTCTGAAGATTTTACCATATCTTGCTATAGCCACACAGCCGGATACATTAACACCAACAGATTCTAGATGTATATAATCTTCTACTCTTCCATAATTAACATAAACTAACTGACCCTGTAAATATACATATAATTAACATTACCTGACCCTGTAAATATACATATAATTAACCTAACATGACCGAGTGAATATTAACATGGACAACTGGCCCTCTAATATACAAATAATTAACATAAACTATCTGACGCTATGAATATATACATATGATTAACATAAATTAACTGACACTGTAAATATACAAATAATTCACATGAACTAACTGACCCTGTGAATATACATATAATTAACATGTTAACTCAGAGAGTAAGTGTTAAAAGAAGCCTTACTGTAACAATGCCTTTAGGGGAGTAGGCGTTAAAAGGGGGAATACCCTCTGTATTATTTTTGCCTGGAGTTAGAACATCTTCTTCTATAGGTGTTTGATAAACAATTTCATTATTTTCATTAAGTAATTCTATCATGTTAGGGTTGTCTTTATCTGGATAAGATAACAATATATCGTAAGTTGCTGTCTGTACATCATCAAAACCAGCATTCTCCCAGAAACCTTTTATATAATTAACTAATGTATCTTCATCTTCTGGTGAACCAGCTATATGAGGTTTCTCTGTCAGAGCCCTGCAAGAACGATAAACATGGGGTGTTTTGATTTCAGGTTGGAAACTAAAATGAAATAAAACAAAATGCAATACCACTGAATACTAGGAAACGAAGTATTACACGACTAAACAAAACGAAATACGAAGATATGATATGAAATAGGAAAAGGCCATTTAATCTAAATTTACATGGGATACAACTGAACGTATTGTTTTTTGTTTCTTTTATTTTGTTACCCTATTTAGTACCTTGTATTGGTATATTGCTTCGATTTCATAGTCCGAAAGGGCCACCCGATTCCCTAAATCGAATGTGTATTTTAGTCGTCAAAACCTAGAATGTTAACAAAATAGTAATCCTCTGATATCAAAAGAGTAATATGCATTGTCTTGAAAACGTTTCTAGATATAAAAATGTAAAAAAATTTCAATGTTACGAAAATGAACTCAAATATAATAGTTTTCTGAAACATGTAATCTTGCATAAAATATTTAAGAATAAAAGAAACTCACTTTAGATGTTTTTCTATGTTTTTGTTGTCGATGTTTTTTAATAACAAATCTCTGACAGACAGATCAGCTTCCTTAATGATGGCGTCTGAAACTCCGGGGAGGAAGACGCCATCTTTTTCTGGTGTGGCAGGAACTTCAGCTGGTGGAGATGACGTATCACAAGCGGCGTATTTACCTATTAATATTCCTATTATAAAAGCTGCTATTCCTATTATTATAGCTATAATCCAGAATTTCCTTGTTGGTGACCTGGTTGTATATTCTCTTATCTCACCCGGCATCATATCAAACTTCGGCATTTTAAATTATAATGCGTATTCTGTATCTGCGCTTCACATATAAACTGTTCCTGCTTACTTGATATTGAAGATTGTCTACCAGTTAATAATAAATTGATCCTGAAAAGAAAATAACAGAACTATTAAACTGTCAGCAAACATAAATAACTACAAAAAAATAACTAGGCAGATTACTATGGGTTTTCTCAATTTGAGTCTAACATATAAACTGCCCCTGTTTACTTGATATTCAAGATTGTCTACCAGTTAATAATATATGGATCCTGAAGAGAAAATAACAGAACTATTAACCTGTCAGCAAACATAAATAACTACAAAAAAAATAACTACTCAGATTAATATGGGTATTCTCGATACGAGCTTAGAGGAGCTAAATCGCTAATATTTGGGACCTATAAATTTCCGTTTTTACTCTAATTTCAAATCAGAAGTCTCAATCGAATGACAACCTCTAGCGTCTGGTTATTCTAGTCTACATAGTATTTATTACGCATACTCCCCAGATATGAATATGCCGTCACCGTTTGACATGGCTTGTTGAATATGTCTAGCCTCGTTCTTCGAGTCCCTTGTCAAGGATGAGCCTGAAACGCATTATGGTACACGATTCGTGTACCAATGGTAAAATGTTTATTTTGTCTTAAATATTGGATATCAAAACCCCATCTTTTCCCGGTAATATAACAACATCAATGTTGATTTAAATTGACAAATAATTCGTGCTTTCAATGTCGAAGACTTTGGATGATATTGAGTTAGAGACTAAGCTCCTTTAATATATACACGTAACTATATTGAAGATTGTCTAACAGTTACGTATCCCGAAGAGATGAATGAATAAATGAATGAATGAAAATACTTATAATGCGCCATTTCCAGAAAACTGCTCAACCGCGCATGGGAAAATTCATCAATGACACTAGTCAAATATGAGCCTTTCACGGTAGGCTTCACGGAAAAAGTGTGTCTTCTGTCTCGATTTGAAGATATCAATTATGTCCGGAACTCTAAGCTCCAGGGGGAACCGGTTCCACAAATAAGGACCAGCAACCATGAACGAGCGGTCTACAAAGGTACGGGATCCGGATGGTGGCACATACAGGAGACGGCTCTCAGATGAAAATATTAAAAGGTAAACATAAATAACTAAAACTAAAAAAATAACTATTCAGATTTGTATACAAACAGACTTAAGGTGACAATCTAAGGGTTTAAATAAATGTTTTAGTTTGTACATAAATAATATCTAAAATACCCTTCATCAGAGGCGGATTCAAGGGGGGCGCGAGGGGCGCCCCCCCTCCCTAATTTTCGACAGTGCCCTTTTTTACTGCTGAAAGTGCCTTTTCTCAGACCCAAATATGTCCTTTCCCAACCCGTTGCAGGGATCCCAAATGACTCAAACCATCGATTCAAACACACCAGTCTGGTCTGATTAATGCTTCCACTTTCAAACGAATTCTTGTTGTTTAGCTGACGGTGCCCTAATCCTATAGAGTGACAATAGACAGACATCTTGTGGAATCGGCGGCGTATACACTCATGTCCATCACCGACGCGCATGAGTGCAACTTAATGTAGCATTGTTTCATGTGTGGACAGTACATGTTACAAGGCTTAAATAGTGAAGTGGCTAGGGAATAGATCCGACTTTTTTTCCCATCATACTGCCTCGCTCGCCCTGACAATATTCGAGTCGCATGTTCAACTGGCTTTTTTGCTCGATTTTAAGGCTCTTTTTCAACGATTTCCGAACGTTTACTTAGACGAAAATATCAGCCAAATAGCTCTTGGAATGGCTACAGATGCGGTCAGTGCCCTCATTTTGAGCCCCCCCCCCCTTTTTCAAAATTCCTAGATCCGCCCCTGTTCATTGTTTAAAAGTTTTTATTTACAAAATAAACGACCTATCAACATTCATACAAATGCCAGCTTTTCTCTAAAACATGAAATAAGACGTAGATTTTCTTTTTCTAAATTTTCCCGGCAAGACCCTGACCTATGCTAGCAAGCCCTATCACAGCTAAGGTAAGAAATAAAAACACTACAATTTATTAAAAAGAATATCCGACGTCATTTATTTATGTATTTATTTTCATGAGAAATGTGCTTAAAGTTTATATAACACAATTCCCTTAATACAGTTAGGATTGTGGCAAAAGATGGCATAGAATATTTTTGATCTAAGGGGTGTCCAACGTCCAACATCAATTTAAAGCAAAGTCCAAACTATACCCTATTAAATATATTAAATACAATTAAATGCCTTTCCCTTTACGGTGCATCTATCTGTTTTGGAAATTATTTGTTAAACCTTTTCAATAAACTGGGTAGTAGCACTTTCGATTTCTTGGTCGATTGTTACATCATGTATGTTCAAATTAGATTGTGTGCAAATTTGAGCATCGCTGAGATGTAAACGTTGTAAATCTCAATCTATTATTTCACATAGTTGTGAAAACTGAAAGGAATTGAACCATTTTAGACCTATATTCCTTTTGGTGGATTAACATTCACATAATTGAGGTTAGCAAGGGATTAAAAATGACGATTAACAGTTTGAAGTGTTATCAATTTCTTAACTGAATAATTCGAAGGTCAAGTTTAATATTCCCTACAGTATGTACAAGATTGGACCTGTTATTCATAGGGAAAAAATACAGCAAATATTTGTTAGCTATTAGAAGTGGTTGTATTTATCGTATAACTTTTGTCAACAACTCCACGTTATTCAAACAATCATGGACATGAATTTAAATAAGACCCGGTTTCTTTTCAAATCCAATAACTATACGTTTTATATTATGTAATTATTTAATGCAAAAATGTGTTTTTAAAGGCACATTCCCAGAGAGGGAGAGATGGGGTTTAACGTCCACTCGACACAAACTAGGTCATTTCGGGACTAACATATGGTTTAATTTTATTTCAATAATTCGCTTACGCGTAGGGTACTTTAGCAGTGGGAGGAAACTGGGGGGCTCGGAGCAACCACCCGAGGTTGGACAGGCGACCCTACTCCTTGTCACGTACAACCGGGGATTCGAAACCACGCCAGTATAATTAATTATTACGCTGTTTGAAGGTAAAGGTCAAGGTGTTTACTGTGGGGTGCCATGGTAGATCAGTGGGTGAAAACGTAGTCTCTGTCACCCAGAACCACCTAGTCTTCAACGTGCTGAGGGTCTGGGACCGTTGTCAATATTTGACGAAAAGTCCATTGCCCATGCGTAACCGGGAGTTTGGTTTTTAATCTGGTTGACTATCCAGTATCTTCTGGCCAAGTCAAGTAAGAGTTTCACCCCTTCCCGCAATAAATCCCATAATTCTTACATTAATATGAACAAACATGAATTGTGACGACGAATTGGGATTAATTTTTAAAAAAAACATAGATATGGCCCATGAAGAGAGAAATTTTACAATAAAAAAAATAAGAGTGTTGGATATTAGGACTAGTTACCTCCCTTAGACTTTGTTTATGATAATGTAAAAGACCGGATAGTCTAGAGACTAGTGAAAACGCTGAGAACGTTTCTCGGGATATTTCAGCTTGTTGCCCCTTGTCAGTGGTACAAGATAGGGACCTGTAAAGGAATGTTCAGCGTTTTGTTGTGAGGGTGGAATAAAAAAAAACAGGGTCCCGTATACACGCAGGAGGTGGGGGGGGGGGGGGCAAATGGTTAACACGTGTGCGTTGCATCATTGAGACAAGTGGCTTAGTTTCGATTCCCCGTGTACGTGACAAGGAGTAAGGTCGCCTGTCCAACACCGTGGGTTTCCTCCCACTGCTAACGAACCAGATATTAGTCCCGAAATGACCTTGTTTTTGTCGAGTGGAAGCTAAACTCTCTCTCTCTCACTCTCTCTCTCTCTCTCTCTCTCTCTCCAGCACACACGGCATGGCATATGCCTGTCTTCATTGACCCAGTTGGTGCAATAGGTGCATTAAACCTCTATATTAAGGTGGTTAAGTTAAAAAAAATGGCGTATTCTTTAGTGTAATGAATAGCCTAATAAAGCTAACTAAGTTAATGCAACAGGCAATCGAAATCCTATTTAAATAGGTGTCGGATTAGAAACTATATATACTCACATGAAAACTGTATTTCATTATACATGTATGGAGACACAAGAACACGCGACTAGACTTTAACTGAGTAATATACGGATGAATTTATTAAATATTTCTTGAAAGTCCACTTTAAATCCTAGTAAACGAGGCAACCCAGCCACGGAACCCCTGCGATCAAAGGAAAATGGTTACTAAATGTTATATATATAATATATGTATATATATTTACCTATACAGCAGGTATATATTCATGATCAAAGTCAATACATTACATAAGTTTGTTGACACATATTCACACAATTCACAGCTTTTAAGCAAGTCATGTTGACTTCGTGGTTTATTGGTAACAAAAACATAGTAAATAGATTATATAAAATGACGTAAGTATTATGTAGACGAGTATTTTATTATAAGTACATATGTTTGTCTGGAATACATTATCTAAAGACTTGCCTTAGCTCTATATTATTATAGTCTATATAGATGTATGGAGGCTAAATCATTCCAACATATTCAGCGCACTGGGATTGCCCCGCACCACCCTACCCATATCCATCCCAACATAACTAGATGCATCAAACATACTTTCCTACTGTAGGCAACGTATTCGTGAATAAATAAAATTATGCCAAGTGTCTTGTATCCTTCAACTGTCCCGACAGAAAAACACTCTTTTTACAATACTGTAGACCAAGCTTCCGATCCTCACGTGCGCTACTATTGGGTGAGGGTACATGCCTTCTACAATCCCTCCCCTATCCTCCCATTCACACCCACGTATCCGTCTGGCTCAAATATATTGTGAGACATGTCAAGATTGTGAAACAGTTTTAGTTCCAGGGTTAGTGTTAGGGGTATGATCATCAGGCGAGAAAATACACTGTAGGATGGTTTAGGTAGGTCAAACGCTTTCGAATATTACCCAGATGTATGTTGAACAAACTGTTGTTATGGGGATTTGTTCAAGCCATCCACAGAAGTGGGCGTGAATTACCACGCCACCCTGCCCCGTCACGCCCACCACCCTACCCCACCCATTCGGCATACGATTAGACATAATATAACAGTAATACACACCAACGAACAGAATGTTTAATCCTTGCAGACCATATTTCTCCAATTATATTCTCTCCCCAGATCTCTCTCTCTCTCTCTCTCTCTCTCTCTCTATATATATATATATATATATATATATATATACAGTAAAACATTCCAACTAAAGCGGTTACACGTGTATTGTTGTGGGGAACCATGATGGCTCGGTGAGTAAGGCGCTGGGTCACTAGCCAGTGTATCCAGGGTTCGATCCCGGTGTTGGCCGAGTAAGTTCTCCGGGATTTTCCAGCGTATGGTTTAACTTTGGTGCTGTCAGGGCAACAATCCCCTTATAACACACTGTACAGCTGTGTCCATCTCCATTACCCCGGATTGGCGCAGAACAGTAGGACGTTAAACCCCAATTTTATTCACTCAGTCAGTATTGTTATGAAAATATACATAAGCCCCAAACCTCATTCAACCTGCGAGACCCTCATAGGTCTTAAACATGCGAACTAGGTATCCCTTTAGTTCTAATGTTGCCATTGTTTTTGGAATAACATGTGAAATTATATATTATTGCGTCTTACCTCATGTACTCAAAAATAACAACAAATTTTCTCAGCTATAAATTTGTCCTGGATTACATAAGTTAAATATACAACTCTCAACAACACAGCAAGTCTTGTTGTACTAATTCAGTATTTGTAAGTAACGATAGTAGGAAATGTAAGCACAAAGGCAAACAATATACCACTATCTATATAAAACTATTAATAAACACGCAACACCGTACGGCTTATATGATGAATCTTTCAAGATGCCCGCGGTCCTTAAAGAGCACTAGACAAAATGAAATGGGGTCTAGCGTCCTACTGTTCTGCTCCGAACTGGGCTAATGAAGACGGACATACGCCATACAGTGTGCTATGAGGGAAATTTTTCCCGGACAGTGGCGCTACGGCCTACTCTTATATCGAATTCCAACTGTCGAGGGAGCTTTTACGTGCACGTCAATGTGTACACGGGACCCAACGACTAGACAGCTGTCCTTGTCAGTCCCCCCACCTCCTACTGCATCACTGACAAGGGGGAACCACGTCGGAAAATCTGGATGAACTTTCTCGGCCAATGCATAGATCGAACACCCGACCTCCAGGCTAGCGAGCCAGCGTCTCACCCACTTAGCCACCGTGATACCCTCGCATGTTTAGACATCTGAGCGCCTCCTTAAGGCGTGTCCGTGTATTTACTTTTATCTAATTACATGTATGTAGGTCCATGTATCTATACGATATGTTTATACAGATATGACGATACATGATCATGACTATCTTGGTCAGGATTTATATGTAGTACGATCATAAAGATCAGCTGGAAGATGTAGACCGCCAATCTGATTAAAACACAGATCCTACTTCGTTTCGTTTT
This sequence comes from Patella vulgata, assembly GCF_932274485.2. Classification (NCBI taxonomy): domain Eukaryota; kingdom Metazoa; phylum Mollusca; class Gastropoda; family Patellidae; genus Patella; species Patella vulgata. The sequence continues at coordinate 14,657,435 of NC_065883.2, forward strand.
TTTATAGTTCAAAATTTCGTTTTACTTGTCTTTACTACACTAGGTTCTGGAAGATTTGTAATATATCCGGCGTTTTGGTTGAAATGAGGGATAAGCCAGTGAAACATTCTGAACGGAACTGTGGGTAAACCACTAGAAACGCCAACGTTGATTAATTAATCAATGCCTGGTGTCATAGGGTCAAACGACGCTCGTACGACCCCTGACACGACCTTCGAATACAACTTGTCAGATCTTCATGTAGTGTAGGCCATCGAAAGTATAAAAAAACGAAACGAAATATAGATTTGTATTTTAATCAGATTGTTAGAGCGCATCATTCACATGTTTGAGAATAAACATGCTAACCTTATAAATCTGAGACATGAAATTAACCTTTTTTTATTCTTGTAAAAATACCCACTGAGTGTCTTCCAAAGATCAAAATGCAAAATTTTGCTATCACCGTGGGTTGGATTCGATTTGAAGGGGGAGCCACGGTGGCTCAGTGAGTAAAACGCTGGCTCGCTAGCCTGGAGGTCGCGGGTTCGCTCCCAGCGTTGACCGAGAAACTTCGTCGTGACTTTCCGGCGCAGTTTCCACTTGCCACTGGTGCAGGACGGAGGAGCCTGTCAAGAACAGCTGTCTAGTCCAGTGATTCTCAACCAGTGTGCCGCGGCTCACAGGTGTGCCGCGAGATCTTCCAAAGTGTGCCGCGAAATTTTGAACGGCACACCAAGAAAATGCGAAAAGCCACTTGATCCCAATTGAGTATTTACTGGTGTCTACTGGTACGTTCATAGCTGTGTTTTTCTTCATTTAGTTTGAGTCATTCTATGTTTCTATGACTAGCCTGTGTCTGCGGTTGTATGCCGTCTATGACTTGCCATGTTTTTATTTTGAAAATTCAGATATTTTTCATTTATATTTAGCCAAGTGTGCCGCCATTTGTTCGTGTGCTCTAATGTGTGCCGTTGCCTAAAAAAGGTTGAGAACCACTGATCTAGTCGTTCATCATACAACACTGTATGGCGTATGTCCGTCTTTATTAGCCCAGTCGGAGATGAACCCCATTTCATTTCATTTCGATCTGAAGGCAAGTATTAAACCAACGTGAACGGCAGGTGATATCGAGTGTTGTAAGAAGAATATGTATTATCCCATGACGAAACCGGTTACTACTTATAGCTAAATGGAGTGATAGTTTGGACTTGGATTATAGTAATCTGATTAAAATACATATGTATAATTCGTTTCGTTTTCTTTTATACTTTCGATGACCTCTACTACATGACGTTTAGTAAAGACAAGTAATTTTGACCTATAAAAAAACGAAATATAGGATCTGTGTTTTAATCAGAATGGGAGACAGGGGGATCACGTGGCTAAGTGGGTAAGATGCTGGCTCGCTAGCCTGGAGGTCGGGTGTTGACCGAGAAAGTTCATTCAGATTTTCCGGCGTGGTTTCCCCTTTTCAGGGATGCAGGATGGAGGGCCTGACAAGGACAGCTGTCTAGTCGTTCGGATTGGACGAAAAACCGGGGTCCCGTGTACACATTGGCGTGCACGTAAAAGATCCCTTGGTAGTTGGAATTCGATATAAGAGTAGGCCGTAGCGCCGCTGCCCGGGGAAAATTTCCCTCATAGCACACTGTATGGCGTATACCCGTCTTCATTAGCCCAGGTTGGGAGCAGAACAGTAGGACGTTTAACCCCATTTCATTTCATTTCATTTCACCACGGAGACAGTCACGGGTCCGGTGGTTTGTTTGAACGCAAACGTACAACAATTACCACAGCTAAATATAACACATATCCAATCAGAAACGTCTGCTGATAGAATACATAAATATTTTGTGATGATCGTAATCCTAACAAGTTATGGTTTGTTGGAAATAATTTGTGCTGATGCCCAAAATATTGTAATCGTTATAACCCACTATCAACACCGAATACATTTACATACGTTAAAACAAACACCTCGCCGAGTGGAGCAAATTTTAAAACATAAGTTCGACCAGGAGGTGGTTGGCGGGTGTGGCGGGTGGCGTGTGGCCTAAAGGTCTAACGGACGAGCTTTTGATTATCAGGCCTGTCATTGAGTCAAGTGGCGTGGTTTCGATTCACAGCTTGTAAGTAACCCTGGTGGGTTTTCTCCGGGTCTGTCGGTTCCTTAATCTATAATATACCAGCAAACAGCTCGGTGGACGAAAAGGATATAGCATAACAGATCAGCCATTTTGAAAACAATATTCTCGACCTAGAAACTTCTATACTAACTACACCGAAATAAAACTGTCACAAAATACACAGATCAATATAAAAAGACACGTGCTGCTGTGTTTACCGTAGATAATAATATTTTAAAGCATAGGCTCGGTTTTTAAAAAAATAGGCTAATGAACTGAGTTGGAAGTACTTCATTAGATACCTATTGTGAATTTAGCTAATCCAGATTAATCTATGTCAGATTAAAGGTGAAGAGACTCGTACGATAATCCAATAACGTGTATGCTCAAAACCTAATTTCTATTAATTACATAATTACAGGTAGTAGTCTTAACTGTTAGAAATAAGTCAAGCATTAAATAGGATTAAAGATACTACAATACAATCATGGTCTCTAAACCCAGTTTGTATTTAACAATACATAGGTTTGGCTATCGTTATTATTATAAGCTATAAACAATAAGGTACTTATTTTGGAAACGGTCATGCTAGCAGGCTAGGGGTTTGACTATCGTTATTGTTATAAGCTTTAAACAAAAAAAAAAGGGTTATTTTGTACACGGCCATGATAGCAGTTGGATCATTGTACGGAACGATAAGTGTCTTGTGTTGGAAATTATAGAAAATGGGCATTTAACAATTTTTAGGATCTTTTCTTGATTTAGGTAAGTCCAAATCCCATCAGTGAAATATAATGACTTATGTATTCTCTACATAGTTCTATAACAAATACAAATGAATATTGTAAGGATTTGCATAGTATGTCTGAAAGCTAGAAGCCTATTTAAAGGCGAAGTCGCAGAAAATGTTAACGAATAAAACTAGTTAATAATGTGTTGATTTAAATCTCTTACAAACCTTTGTCTTGGTCCTGTGAAACTATCGAATCTCAATGATATTTCTTCGAGAAAAAAAACATGTACAATACCGCCACCCCACCACATTCAACTCATTGTAAGACTATATATTTTCAAGATTTATAATAGTAAGTTATCGTCGTGAATATCAAGTAAAACCCATGTTTTACCGATGGTTATATCCAGCATGGTTAGGCCATCTGTTCGACCAACAAAAATCTCTTAATCTCAAATTACGATGTTTGTAATGAAAAGGGAAAATAACATCAGAAACTCAAATGTCATTATTACACAGTGTTAACCACTGTGTCTGGCGTGGTTATTTTAGCGCATGCATTAGGCTACTCGTACGTTAGTCAGTAACACACACGTCAGAGACTTCATCGTCATTAAGTGTACATGTTATATGCGTTAAAATTTTATTTTTAAACTGAGTAGGTTTATCTTTCGTTATTTCATAAGATATAATGTTGACAACAAATATATTTTACCCGGTATTTATATTATTTAATCGAGTTTAATTTATTTCCAATCGAAGAAATATATATTTGTACATTCGTCTGTTGTGTGCTATCTCCAAGGATACTAGAAACAGCAAAGGCCAAAGCATCGTTGACTTCAGAATTCTCTGAGGCATTATCCTCTCAATGAAGTTAATATGGTAAACAAAATCGAACAGTGTATGCTGATCCAAAATGTTCTATGATCTTACAATTTGAACATTCGAACACTCATCGAATACCTGTCCGTGAAGTCATTAAAATAATATGATATTTTGAGTACCATTCACAATTCATAAGTCGATACATAGCTCTTCTGTTATCTTTATTATCGATAAAAATATCGCGATATCCGGCATACTTATAATATTAATAATCTCTACAAAATAAATAAACCTTTACTGTCGGGGGAGGAAAGAGCAATATTTGAACCCTAGAGAACCATGAAGTTTAGTAAGGGTCCATTTTAAGAGTTTGTTTCCTCTGAGTTTGACACACATTTCTAAACAGAGCGAATAAAAATAGTATTAATCTTTATTTTGTCCGAGGTCTTTATTTTGTGACGATAAAACGTACCACAAATTCCAGCCATTTTTATATATATATAAAAAAAGAACTATGCTACATATTCCTAGAAAATATCTTTAGGGTGCTACAAATTTTATATAGTAACCAAAGTTCCAACATGTCAGAATGTACGTTTAATTCTGCGTATACAACTGTACAATCAAATGTAGGCTACTTTGAATTTGTTTCCTACAAACGAACCCTTTCTTCGTGAAAGGGGATCACGTGGCTAAGTGGGTAAGACGCTAGCTCGCCAGCCTGGAGGTCGGGTGTTCGATTCCTGCATTGGCCGAGAAAGTTCATCCAGATTTTCCGGCGTGGTTTCCCCTTGTCAGTGATGCAGGACGGAGGGCCTGACAAGGAAAGCTGTCTAGTCGTTCGGATGGGACGAAAAACCGAGGTCCCGTGTACACATTGGCGTGCACGTAAAAGATCCCTTGGCAGTTGGAATTCGATATAAGAGTAGGCCGTAGTGCCGCTGTCGGGCAAAATTTCCCTCATAGCACACTGTATGGCGTATGCCCGTCTTCATTAGCCCAGGTTAGGAGCTAATAATCGAATATGCTTAATTACTATATAACAAGTCTTTACATTAAAATAGTACATCTTTTGGACTGGTGTGAAGGATCTTTTAATTGGTTGTGCCTTAAACACACCCCTTTAAACATACTACAAGTATTTGTTCGATCAACGCGGATATTCTTTTATTGATTCATAAATTTACAACACGAATTATGACCTTTAGAATTGTGTTTTATTTTTAATGGGTGTATGACTCTATTCTTTGGAGAGAGAGAGAGAGAGAGAGAGAGAGAGAGATGGGGTTTAACTACCACTCGACACAAACTAAGTCATTTCGGGACTAACATATGGTTCAGTTTTATTTCAATAATTCGTTTGCGCGTAGGGGTCTTTAGCAATGGGAGGAAACCTGAGGACCCGGAGAAAACCCACGAGGTTGGTCAGGCGATCCTACCGTATAACTGGGGAATCGAAACCACTATTCTTTGGAACCTTAAAATAGACGAAAATCGGTCGGTCGTATTCTAATCTTGATATTTGTAGATTTGAGAAATTATAACAGTAGTTTAATTTCTTTTTCATATAAATGTTATTTTTTTTTCACGCCATTACCAATAAATCCAGTTATTTAATACCCTGCCTCGTTACGTCACAGCAGTTAATGGAGTTGAAAATACGATTCATACTAAACCTAAATATATCCCATAACCATTAGTCACATATGTATATATTATTATTTACCTGCATGGTTGATTGAATAACGTAAAGATAATCTGCTGTTCAAGATTATAGCCTTGCTGAACCATAACCGAACCGCTCTAATACTAATCTCCTTAATACAATAGATCGTTGTCATATGAATTCTACATATTTAATTTGCTAATAAAACAAGTTATATCTTATATTCTAGAATACCGCGAGGGAGCTTTACGATGAACACTGGATAAAACTGTTTAACTGACAAAAATGCGTTTAGTCCAATATGATGAAATACAATAAGTCATGCACCTTTGACAGTGATGCCGAATGAATTTATCGATGTCTCTTTACGAGATTAGAAAATGAGCAAATAAATTGTATGTTAGTGTCAAATGTGTTTACATATAATTTTCATTAATTTATACATTTATCAGGTTTTTAGTGAAACACTCAAAATGGCCGACATTGTAATAGAGCCAAAACAAATAAAAGCAGATGACCTTGTACTTGAGCAACCGGGAGAAGAAACATTTATCAAAGATATTGAAAACACAGCAGGTGGTGAAATAACTACTGATAATCCCGATAACAGCCAGCTTGAAAACAATACTAGCCATAATAAAAATGACAATACTACCCCGGAAGATAACGGTGTGTCAAATGTTGAAACGATATCGCACACATTACAGAGACTACATCGAACATCTAGTGCCAGAACTAAGAACACTTTGTCGTGTAAAAGTGCCAAATTTTCAAGGATGCTACTCAGTCATGGCGGTGCGGATACGGAATCTCAGAATGAACTAATGAAGAATATATTAATAACTCAGTTTGATAATTATAATCTAGAATATGATAGTGATGATGATACTGAAGACAATGTATTTAGTGTAACTGATAGTGATCATGTTGTGTATCCAGATGAAGATGATGCTGATTATGATACGGATTTAGAAATGGACATTGACAGTAAGTTATTAGTATAAATAGTGATTTTAATATATGTAGAGTTGCAGAAGTTTTCTTTTTTTTTTATCACAAACTCTTTTGAATTCTGGACAATGTCTGAAGGTTGATTCTTGTTAGTCGTTTCGATTTTACCCATTGCAAGGAACAGGGCCCTGTTACACGAAATTTTAACTAAAGATAAAATCCAAATTTTAGTAGATACTTCAATTGATCGGCTAAGCACTAAAATCAATCTAATATTATCAAATCAAATTACTAAAATTTGGATCTTATCTTAGTTAAAATTTCGTGAAACAGGCCCCATTGCAGGCCCTTGAGGAGCCTCAAGAGGAGCAAGTATATTGAAGTCTCAAGCTAATACAAGATGGCAACAGGTGTATCTGCGGTGTAGTGCATTAAACATGCCATATTTAAACCAGATACGCCTACTAAATGTCTAAATCAAACCATAATATTATGCCCCCCCCCCTTTCTCGCCACATCCACCGTGTACCTTTTAATCTACTCACTTAAACTACTCTCCTCTGTTTATAAATATATACGCGTTGTAACTGCCTAATAACACCCTCTCCCGCTTCCCCCCCCTCACCCACTACCATGGGCGTCACACCATGGTCCGCCCCCCCAATCTGGAGGGGTTTGAATATACTTGGACCCCCCCCCCCCCCAAAAAAAAAAAAAATAAAAAAAAATTACATAGTAGACCCTAACTCCTATTTATTTACAACAATTATTAGGATTAGTTAAGATTCTATCTGTATAAAACCTGTACGTATCATAATATGGTTTACATTGCTAAAATAAAACACAGAGAGAATCATCCTTGAAACATGTGTGATGTGAAAAGTAACTGTGTTCCATAAAATTGTGTCAAGTTAATTTTTTTCTGCCACTTATCAGAGTGAATCGCATGTAGGTACCCAAAAACATTATCGCCTAAACCAAATATTTATCGCCAGCTCAGCCAGCCACGTAACCATAATACTTTGCACGCGGTGGGCCAATCAGCAAACGAGTTGTGTAGACAGCATGGCCATATGGTGTTTGTTTATATTTTTAGTGGTTTTTAAATAGGGTTAGGGTTAGGGGTTAGGATTGCGGACCCCCCCCCCCCCATATATATTTCACGGCTACGCCTCTGCCCACTACGCCCCCTTTATCTTACCAAACAGTAACTTACCTCCACCATAATCTCTTCAGATCAGAATAAAATCAAATTAACTTTTCAGAATGGTTAGATGATGAGAAACGACATATAGGAAGTGATTTAACTGGAGAAAAGAGATACATAGCTAGTTGTGAGGTAGCCGGGGTTGTACCAGCATCTTATTTTGTTCGTCATATTCAGGAAAATGATGTGTGTATGAGGTTTCATGGTTTAGGTCCACAAGGTGTTCGAGCAATGTGTGTTCCATTGAAAGTAAGTTTATTTAAACCAAATTAATTCAGGGAAAAGAGGAAAGTGTGATAGATTGCCGTATGGGGGTGATAAACTAATCTCATAATAAAAATGAATCACTAATATTTTGGATTATTAATATTAACCAGAGAATGGGATCCCACTGCCCATGAACCAACCGAACAAAATTAAACGAAAGCAAGCAGACCAGGCCCGTAACTAGGGGGCGCAGGGGGTGCAAAGCCCCCCCCCCTGCAAAAAGTTTCGACCCCCCCCCCCCTGTGAAAAAATTGTCGACCATAAAAACAATAGATATACATTGTCTGTTAATTTTACAGCACCCCTACGAACAATTCCTGTCTCCTCGTTGCTCTGGGCTAGTTACGGCCCTGAAGCAGACTTAGTAAACTCTAAAAATAAAACCCTACAGAGTACAGTATTCTGGTTTCATCAAGCTCCTTAGGCTGTTAAAGTTGTTGAAATTTTGCCCTGACAGCAGCGCTACATCCTACTCTTATTTTGATTTCCACCAGCTAGGGATATTTAACAAGCCACCAATGATATACATGGTGTAGACTCCCTTACCGGGTCCATTGTCATGGGGAATCTAGAGGAGCTTACGTGCACCACACCAACTGAGCTACCATAAATATAAACATATTGCTTTCCCTGAACCCACAATCCAATATTTTATATTATAAAACTAGCGAATGACCCGGCGTTGCGCCGGTTGAAAGTAGTATGACTCCGTAAAAGGAATTTGTATTCCAACGCCACCTAGCCAATGTTTCTCCCCAGTCCGAGCTACCCGTATACACCAAATATCAGTCTCGGAACAAACCTTGTGTAGCCGCCAACCCTGAACAGACAGACAAACAAACCAACAGAGAAAGGAAAGTCACAAATTTGTATAGATTTAAAACACAACTAACCTATATATATATATATTTCACCTGTCTGTCACCAGCAGTCCGTAACAGCTTATGCACTGCACCTGTATAAATCAAATAATAACATACTTTATATGTTATTATAATGTATATATATATATATATATATATATATATATATATATATATATATATATATATATATATATATAACACATTTGGGAATTCCCAGATATATCAATGAGTTAATGGTCTGATTTCAATGAAAAATTTTGATAATATAATATCGTTTACCAAGCCTGTGGGTCCCTGTTTCAAAGCATGTGCGCCGGTTTGATCCGGTATCTTATTTCGGGATTTCAAGGATATTTCAATGAGTTAATGACGTGATAGTATTGATTATTGTTTGCATATAACCACAGGAATCTGACCTTCTATCCGTATATATATGCATACACCAAGTCGTACCAGAAAATATATAATAAAAAAGAACAGGAATGCAATGCGTCAGCGCATGGCGGTCGTGACAAAATGAAAATGGACGAAAACGATGTAAATATTGGAAACAAGTGGCGATGATATCGTTTTGCGGGAGTATTTATGCAAATCAAAACGACTAGATTGAAGAAAAAACATATCTGAGTGAATTGACAGAAGTTTGGTTGCCTGACATTACGAATTGTTGAAAAAAAACGAGCCGAAGCGAGAGCAGGTAAGATCGAGTTTTCAACAGGCATTGCATTCCTGTTCTTTTTTATTATATATTGTCTGGTACGACATGGTGTATGCATATATATACGGATAGAAGGTCAGATTCCTGTGATATAACCTAGTATATCAGTTCGCAAAACTGTTACGCAATCCAATGTCTATGAAAATATAACATTCGTGGGTCCCAGCTTGGCTTGGGTTTTTGTTTAGTGACAAAAATACAGTACTCAAAAGGTCTAAGTCCAGTAATGATTAGTAAAATAAGAATTACACAAGTAAGAAATAAAACACCAAGTCAAAAATTTAAAGTTATTGGGTTGTTTAAAAGACCCTTTGCAGACTGTTAACAGAGTAAATGAAATATAGCCGTTAATCTGAAATAAGCACTCGATCCATTCCATTTCATCTTTTTGAAAATTAGGTTCTGACCTAGTAGCGTATTCTACAAGCATGCTTTAATATTCCAAGAGCCAACAAAAAGATATACATTAGACATAATTTTACCTTACATTTACTGATATACATAACAAATAAGACATCGAGTATCATTATATGTCATACCCCAGGTTAACCATGCGCATGATCACAGCTTCCCTTTTATACAGTCGTGTATAGTCAGTATAGTTTATTAACAAAATGTCGCCATGGAAATAAAACGAAACAACATAAACTAAAAACTAATCAATATTTTGACATTTAAACTGGAATTGACGTTAACAAATCCACAATTTAATTCGACCATGTTAACCATAAAAAACACCGAAATGCACTAAATGAGATATACCAAAACATGGACCTACTGTAGAAATTGGTTGTTGCATTTACGGCCATCTGCGGCGGTTTAGCTCGGTACACGGTTCGAATCGGTTCCGTAAGCATAGGACTCACGTATCTGTATTATAGAAAACAGATTTTATCGATTTGTCCCACTTTGTTCCATTACTATAAGGACTGATCGATTGCATATTGTGTAGAACTAGTATGCCGTACACGTATTTTGAATTTTAAAAGTAAGGAAACAATACAAACCAGATAAGACAAATGGTGTCACCAGTGTCGCGGTTTGGCTCGGTATCCGGTTTGACTCGGTTCCATATCGGTATCATCAGTTGGGAGCCACGGTGGCTCAGTGAGTAGGGCGTTGGCTCGCTAACCTGGGGGTCCTGTGTTCGATCCCTGCTTTGGCCGAAAAAGTTTATCGGGATTTCCCGGCGTGGTTTTCTCTTGTCAGTAGTGTAGGACGCAGGGCTTGGCAATGGACAACGTATAGTCGTTTGGATAGGACGAAAAACCGAGGTCCCGTGTACACATTGGCATGCTCGTAAAAGAACCCTCATAGCACACTGCGTTAAACGCCATTTCGTTTCATCATTTACGTACCTATTTTGTTTCATGTTTTTAAAAGCTGAAAAATGGTGTTATCATGTTGCTTCAATACTTTTTTTTTTTTTAAAAATGTCTTTATTGCACCCGTAACCAACTAACCATAGAAACAAATATAAGTACCATCTCTTAATCTCAAAATGACCGGTGGATTGTATGGACAAGACGTTGCTCCCTATTTAAGAATTATCCGTTCTTAAATGTATGTGATGTCATGCACGAAAAAAGATGTGCTTGTATTTCAGTAACATCAAATACCATTTCTATGTGTATATGTGTATTGTGTTGACAAGCTATATTCAAGAACTATCCCCGACTAAAAGTTGGGGGGTTGGATGGCCGAATGGTTAGCACGTGCGCGCTGTATCATAAAGCCTGTCATTGAGTCAACTGGCGTGGTTTCGAATCTCCGGTTGTACGTGACAATGAGTAGGGTCGCCTGTCCAACCTCGTGGGTTTTCTCCGGGTCCTCCGGTTTCCTCCCACTGCTAAAGACCCCTGCGCGCAAGCGAATTATTGAAATAAAATTAAACCATATGTTAGTCCAGAAATGACCTAGTTTGTGTCGAGTGGACGTTAAACCCCATTGCGCTCTCTCTCTCTCTCTCACTCTCTCTCTCCGACTTAAAGTTGTGTCGTGCACGAGGCATGGCATGCTTATATTTCAATAACAACTTATACCACTTCTTTGCGTATGTGTAGCATCCAAACATTTATTTTTGTCCACGTCTTTATTATCCCAGTCGGTGTAGAAAAGTGAGACTTTAAACTCCAATTCATTTCATTTAATTTCAAACATTTAGATTTGATATTTTCGAATTGTAGAGTTCGAATTGTCTTGTATTTCAGTGTTCTAAGGGGGATGGGATGACCGAATGGTTAGCGCGTGCACGTTGTATCATAAGGTCTGTCATTGAGTCAACTGGTGTAGTTGTACGTAGGAGTGGGGTCGCTTGTCCAACCACGTGGGTTTTCTCCGGGTCCGCCGGTTTCGCCCCCCCCCCACCACCTTGCTAAAGATCCCTACGCGCAAGCGAATTATTGAAATAAAATTGAAGCATCTCTCTCTCTCTCTCTCCCTCTCTCTCTCTCTGTGTTCTAATTGTATCACTATATTTTATAGATGAATAGTAAGATAGAGAAATTAGATTTAGAAGGTAATGATATAGAGGAAGATGGCTGTGTCTGTTTATCGGATATGTTACGTGAAAATATCTATATTACAAAACTAGTAAGTATTTTCTATTATGTTTTGCATACAGAAAGTAGACCCAACCCACCAGTCTTTTCTCGGCTGTTTATTATGTTTTACATACAGGAAGTAGACACAATCTCTAGTCTTTAATTTCAAGTCAAAGTCACATAATATAAAGAAAATTTTTTTATTGTGCGTCAGAATAAATTAAATTATGTCAGAATTAATTTTGTTAGACGCCCTATTAAAATACTTTAATGTAAACTGTAATTATTTAATCTTTCTTTACAAAGAAGGTCATAGTTGGGCGAACTTTGCACGTGATCCGACTTGATGTTACTTCTAATAGATTATTATGCAATATATCAGGAAATAACTTCATTTATACCTACTGTGAAATTATACAGATATTAATACATATTTTTTTTTTTTTTTTTTTTGTAAAATTTAATCCTCTGTCACTTTACGATTGGGACATATTTCACAAAGAAGAATTTGATCTTTAAGCTTGCACCATAGTCATCTGATATAAAATCATCTTCGAGGCCTACTAGCAATACACGGTTTTTAGTAAACCAGCCAAAGTTTTTATTTTATGTCGAAATTAACTATTACACTTTCCAAGTGATAATTCATCGTTATGATCCATCAAACTTTAATTTAGTGTGGCATTTAAATGGGTGCGTCTAAGATGTTTGTAAAAGTTGATTCTAGTAACTGTCATCCTTACATTCTGCTAGAAATAAGTAGAACATCCCCTTTAGATGAAAAATGTAATTTAAAAATGTGTATCAAAAACATTATGAGTTGAAAATTGATTCGGGTGATATTCATAAACAAATTAATAAAATTTTAATGGACACTACAGAATAACTAATATAGTCATTCATGTGGAATTTGTGAGTCTGATAAAACCATCATCAATTGTTCTTGAATATCAGTAATTATGTTTCAATAAGGTATCCATATTCATTATATTTAATAGTAAGTTACAGTCACGAGCATTTAAATTATTCAGTGTAACACGACACTATCAGTAGAGTAGATGATTTAATTATTGTTTCACAGATTAGGCTGACTGTGAGGTTATCACTCGCTAGAAATAAAAGTATTCATGAATAACACAAGGTACAATTTTATGGATACACAATTACTGAGTTTAATATTAAGCGACGTTTCGACGAGGATACCCCTACGAGGATACTCGTCAAAACGTCGCTTAGTATTAAAGGGACTATCCCGATTTGAACAGAGTCTCAAAAATAAAAGTCCGAGTACGTATGAAATTTAAACGCCAAAATATAGAGGAATGGTGTATTTACCCTGTCTCAAATTTTTAGCTCTTAATATTGAGTCATTTGGACGTGAACGTCAAAACTACTTATCCGGACACGTAACTCTTTTAAGATTTCGGGTCAATTTTTTCGTTGGATGACCTGATAATCGATTCCCGTTCCTTTAGAGGTCTGTACAGTGCATGGCCCACATACTGTACTTGATAACGAAGGGTAAATTTCACATACACGTTATTTTTATAAAATAAAAGTCTGGTTTTATCCAGACACCGCGTCATACAGCTTGGGGCACCGGTCTCCATTTACAAATGAAGACTGACGGGTGTAAGTTGTTTGAAAACGTATCACATATATTGAGTAAGTTGCTCGACTCTAAGGTAGACGATTTTAAGGAATTTTAACACAAAATGAAGCAGTTTTATTCTCAGAAATATTATCGGGATTGGCCCTTTAAACTCAGTAATTGTCTATCCATAAAATTGTACCTTGTGTTAATATGTTCAATTACTAAATGCCAATTAAAGATAATATTTATGAATACATTCAGGCAACTACTCTAAAACTTGGACAATCTGTTACCCCGTATTCTATTAAAAGCGACACTGGATAATGTTTCACACTATTATTTATCTCACAAATTTGAATAATCAATTCCAAATCTGATCCCACCAATCGGATCAGGTTTTTGCTTTTGACTAATCAGTTAGAGAGAGAGAGAGAGAGGTGGGTTTAACGTTCACTCGACACAAACTAGGTCATTTCGGGTCTAACATATGGTTTTATAATTTTATTTCAATAATTCGCTTGCGCGTAGGGGTCTTTAGCAGTGGGAAACCGGAGGACCCGGAGAAAACCCACGAGGTTGGACAGGCGACCCTACTCCTTGTCACGTACAACCGGGGATTCGAAACCACGCCAGTTGACTCAATGACAGGCCGTATGATACAGCACGCACGTGCTAACCATTCGGCCACCCCCACCCCCCCCTTATCAGTTAGAGTATAATAACAATATTCCAGTTCGGAGAGAGAGAGAGAGAGGGGTGGGGTTTAACGTCCACTCGACACAAACTGGGTCATTTCGGGACTAACATATGGTTTAATTTTATTTACATAATTCGCTTGCGCGTAGGAGTCTTTAGCAGTGGGAGGAAACCGGAGGACCCGGAGTAAACCCACGAGGTTGGACAGGCGACCCTACTCCTTGCCACGCACAACCGGGGATTCGAAACCACGCCAGTCGACTCAATGACAGACTTTATGATACAGCGCGCGCACGCTAACCATTCAGCCATCCAACCCCCTATTCCAGTTCGGGTTTGCTTCGACAGACGTTAACAGTTTGGGGCAAAGTTTCTCTGGAGTGAGCTAATCTGCTACTCGGTATCCTAGGACTGGCATTTTTTTTTTGCTACAGCAGCAAATTTGTAATTTGGAATCTGGAATTTGGAATCTGGAATTTGGAATCTGGAATTTGGAATCTGGAATTTGGAATCTGGAATGAGCCTTCTGGGCTTTCGTATATATCTATTGTAATTTTTTTATCTGGAACTTCACTCAAATTAGGACATATGTAATGATTTCTATAATTATACACGCACGTATTACTTGATGACGAAATTAATGTCAATGTTCTAAATTAACTATTTCCATGCAAGGCAGTGCACTTTATTATTAAATGACCAAAGAAAATATATCCCAAAAATATACTCCTACATGTCAGTTAACCAAGGTTTTGAGTTGAGTCCCACTCTCTTCAACGGCTGTATTAATGATCTCGAACAATATCTCTCAAGCCCATCCGTTGATCCGTCAGATTTTTTATAATATCCGAACAACTCATTTATTATATGTAAACGATTTGATTCTCATTTTATCTAATAATACTGAGTTAGAAAATAGTCTAAATCACTTTGAATTGTTCTACATGGATTGAATTCTGGAATTAAGTATTCCAGCATTTCTTGAAAAATGTCATGTTTCTGATTTATTCTTGTGTCACTTGTAAATTATATATGTGTTTTTATTTGCAGGTATTATCTAACAATAGAATAGGCAATGACGGTGTAATAACTTTATGTGATATATTAAAACGTAACGATGCTGTCACAACACTAGATATATCAGGTAAGGTTTTAATTGTTTATTCTAATATCTTGTTTTCATTTATTTCACTTTGAAAAATAAAAGTGTCGATTTCATGGAATGATATCTACTACTGATGTGTATTGTGGGGTCACTGTCCGTTTTGCTTTCAAATTAAGTCAATATACTGTCTTGAGTAGACACAGTAAGCTAAAATGAAACCGAGATTTGGGTAAAAATCGACTACCGCTTAATCTGTAATGGTACAGGGCTGAATCACCACTGTTCGAAAAAACACGATTCAGTACTTTATATTGGCCTAAGTCAGTGAGGTTTTAGCATCTTTAAAATTTTCCAACTGTTAGGGTCAAGTTTAAAATGTAGTTTAATTTCATCATAATTATTGTAAAATAAATAAACAAATTATCAACATAAAAAAACAGCAAAAGAATAAAACAGAAGACACTATTTAAAGATGGATTAGCCTGTTGAGTACCTTCTCAATTTGTTAAAAAACGATAATTTCGACATCGGGTTGTTGCAAAATTTGAGACAAGTCGGTCAAGTCATCGTTGAGATACTTATCAGTAGTCTCGAGCAATCTAGGTTATGGTGTCATCACTTCTTTTAATAAATAATATTTTATTCAGAACATGTAAATTGGGTTGGTTTTATTTTGTTTGAAAAAATATATGTATGATAAAAGAATAAATATATAATCGTCAAAGTATAAGAGTGGCTGCTCCTACAGATTCTACTGTATTACAGTAGAATCGTTAAAGTAAATAATGCTACACGAAATTATCACAAAACAGAACGCACCAAAGAGAAGATGAGCTTTACTAAATAGTAAGCATACCTTACCCCATGCACGATCCCGTCTCGCTACTTGTAGTTAATTCGGGGTGTATTGGCCCAGGGGGATCACGTGGCTAAGTGGGTAAGACGCTAGCTCGCTAGCCTGGAGGTCGGGTGTTCGATCCCTGCATTGGCCGAGAAAGTTCATCCAGATTTTCCGGCGTGGTTCTCCCTTGTCAGTGATGCAGGACGGAGGGGCTGACAAGGAAAGCTGTCTAGTCGTTCGGATGGGACGACAAAACCGAGGTCCCGTGTACACATTGGCGTGCACGTAAAAGATCCCTTGACAGTTGGAATTCGATATAAGAGTAGGCCGTAGTGCCGCTGTCCGGGCAAAATTTCCCTCATAGCACACTGTATGGCGTATGCCCGTCTTCATTAGCCCAGGTTAGGAGCAGAACAGTAGGACGTTAAACTCCACTTCATTTCATTTCATTTCGTATTGGCCCAGAATATACCCTTCACTGTTTTCCAGAGACTAGCTATATTGGTTGATATCAAATGCATGTTTTATATTTTAACAGGGAATGAATTAAGTGATGTATCAGCTGTGCAGATATGTGAAATGTTACAGGTATGTAAATATTGAATATTTAATCAATGAATAAATACATTGCCCCTAAACACACTGAAAATCAATTTTATTTTTTTTTATTCTTTAAATATTAGTATGCAAATTGTAATACGTTGATTTCATGTACATGTATTTTCAAATTTCGCTTTAAATGCTCGTTTTGTTCAATTTCAGAAAAACGCAACAATTAAACATCTTTTACTTAGTCATAATCAGTTTGAAGAAAAAGCAGCAGAGTGTTTTAATGAAGCTTTGTCTGTAAATGAAGCTTTAGAAAGTTTAGATCTCAGTTGGAACAGATTTAGAACACGTGGTGCTGTTTGTATAGCTGAAGGTGTTCAGGTAAGCATAATATGATATAATAGTTTTTATCTCCCATGGATGATCGCTTCGAAGCTAGACATTGGTTTTGGAGCATGGCGGCGGACTAATGTCCTGCATTTTCATATTTTTAGAAGTCGTTGGTAGGTTACGATGTCTTTTGTAAGGATTGTACTACTAGACAGTGATAATGATTACATTTATGTACGCTTCTGTCAAAGCCTTTTGTAATGTTCGTACCGGTCAACACTGTTGTTAATGATCGAACATTTAGCATCTACATGTACTTATATTGGTCAAACGTCGTTGGTAATGATCGTAGATTTAAACGTCATTGGTGGTGATCGAAGATTTAAACACCATTGGTAGGTATCAGACTTTTATAATGGCCGTACTATGGGATCCCGTTTGTGAAGGTCTACTTAGACGTTATCGGTAACATAATCTTTTTTGACTTTTACCACGAAAGTCTCCCAGTGTTTTGTCTTTTTTTATAAAAAAAAACTGTCAAACTCTCACATCCGTCTTTAATAAGTTGAAAATATTGAATAAATTGTATTATAGTTTTGTTGTTTTATTTAAAGGAAAACTATGGTCTCCGATGTTTAAATCTGTGTATGAATGGTTTTGGTCTGGATGGTGCCTGTAGTATGGGAAAGGCCCTGAAAGTAAACAGAACTCTACAGGAGTTAGATATGTGCTTCAATAGAATACCCGATAAAGGTGTAGAAGAAATAGCCATTGGTTTACAGACAAATGATGTGCTCAAATCATTGAAGGTAAATAATTTATTTACTTAGAAAATTTTTCAGTTAGACAGTTTAGATTGTCTTTTAAAACACATAATTATTGGCATGATTATGAAAATATACACTAATATTTTAAGGATGCAACCTTATTATTGGCTGAGTTTTATTTTACCCAAATCAAAGATAAAAATGGGTATAGCAACTTGCTTGGCGACTTGATAACGGCATTAGAATCACGGTTGAAACGTTACCAACTTTAAATTCATTAATGAAATTCTGTGTTTTATTTGTCCCGATGGAATGGACTTGGATTTGCGTAAATCTTCCACGTGGCTTCTGAAATCGCTCTAACGTATCACTCCAATCAGAGTCTCCGCGAGACAATGTATGTGTAATCTTTACATTACATCCGATACCATTTCAAGTTCACATAGCTAACAATTTTCTCATGATCCAAGTGAATTATGGCACTTTGCTCGTGATATATGGACGCGCTAATTATTTCACGCTTTACCTTTTTTTTCAGATCGGATCGAATCAGTTTGGTGGTGACTCTGCCTTGTTTTTATTAAAATCTATTGATAAGAATGATAGTAGTGCTTTAAATTATCTAGAATTATTGGTAAGTACTTAATATGAAAAAAAGAGAGGGAAAGACAATATAGGTCCTTTTTGGGTCTCACACACGGTATAACATTCAATTCCTTTGCCCACAAGGGTCTTTGACGGTGGCGAAACCCGTAGAAAACCTACGAGGTTTGTGTTTCTGTCGAAAACGTACACGATATATTTCTCAATTTTGTTTGACGTAGTCCATAGGATCCTGTGTTGCCTAATGAATAGGACGATTGTTCAGACAGGTTCCCTCTCCTCAGGGTCGCAGAACGAGGGGCATCGGGCGAAATAATAAAATACAGCGAGGTAGCGCATAGCAAAATGTCTCTCATTGCACAATGCATAGCGTATGCCCTTTGTCACGAAGTCGGCTGGCGCAGAAAAGTAAGACGTATAACCCGATTCATTTTCCTTTTACACGGTTAAATAATTGCCTTGACACCAATGTATCGTAGTAACATAGGTTTATAATGGAAACAACTGGATAACGGTATAATTGTTCCTTGTTGTTCTTGATGTTTACCGTCCGCTTCCACCGATAGTAATATCGCAGACAAGTTGCCATATGTTCATTTTTGCCCCCGCCTTTCGAAGAAGGCAGGGGACTATTAAAATGGTTTCGTTCGTCTGTCCGTCCGTCCGTCTTTTCGTCCGTCCGTCTGTCTGTTTGTCTGTCTGTCTGTCCGTCACACTTTTTGTGACACAATCACTCTAAATCTAACTGAGCTAGAATTTTCAAACTTAGAGTAGGTGTTTATTAGGTCGATGCCTTGATGGAGTTCGAAGATGAGCAATTTCTGCTTAGAGTAAGCAAAGATAAGCAATTTGATTGGTTGATGCTTTGGGACACGATAACTTCAGTTCTAAATAAGTGAGTGTAATGAAACTTGATGTATAGTTTTATCACATCAATACCTTGACTAAGTTCGATAATGAACATTTTCGCCTGAGGATAAGTAGAGCGATAAGCAATTTGATTGGTCAAGTTTGGAAGATAACAACTCTGCTTTTAATTGAGGTACAATGTTTAAACCTGATGTTGATGTTCGTTAGGTTGATTCTATCTGAAAGAGAGTGACGAAACTTAGTGAATTGATGATAATCAGTTTGATTGCTCGATACTTTTGAAAAAGATAAACGTGCAATTAATTTATATGTGTGATCTATTTATTTCGGGATTTCGGCTGGGAACATCACCCTCGCTGTTGGCTTGTTATTATCATTTTGGACCCAGGCCGGAAGTTGAAAGGAGACTGACATCGACGATGAACATTAATATACAAAGCTGACAAAGTCGATCTGTTTTATTTAAATAGTCTGATATGTTGAGTTCATAAAATATGTATTAATAAAACAAGTTTTAAGATTTAAATATTCGTGTATTTTGTTGTAGAACGTAGAAGTTACAGAAGAATTCATGGATTTGAAGAAAATCTTAGAAACTGAGCGTCAGATGAAGATTTTCCATGGTGGATTAGTATGCGATGATACTTATAACATACCTACTTCCTGGAGATTAGATGACGTAGTAGATAGCTGGATGTCAAAAAATCCCATGAGTATTCTGAAGAAGTGAGTTTATTGATGTTTTAACATTATAAGCTTTTAAAGGGGAATTATACAAAACTATCACCATATCATATTCAAAATACATTTAAACCCCAGAGACTCTGGCATCACCACGACAGACAAACGTTTACGTTTATGGGATTTCGGTAATGCCAGGTATTCATGGTGTCACCTGCGAATTTATTCAAGGATTTGGCTATTTCGGTCACCACCACGATAGACAAATCGTCACTATTATGCCCCACCCCCACGTCATTAAGTTTATGGGATTTCGCTTATGTCAGGTATTCATGGCTCCCGATAGACAAATCCTCACTATATCCCCCCCCCCCCATTACCTTTATGGAATTTCGGTAATGCCAGGTATTCATGTTGTCACCTGCGAAAGGATTTGGCTATTTCGGTCACCACCACGATAGACAAATTATCACTATTATGACCCCCCCCCACCCCCCACGCCCATTACGTTTATCAGATTTCGCTTATGCCAGGTATTCATGGCGTCAACTGCGAATCTGTGTAAGGATTAGTTCTTTCGGTTTTTCAGCAAAATTGTGTTGTTTTTGCGTATATATGTATATATATTGTCAGGATATGGAATATTTGTTTATATATATTGGATATGTTATAGTTTGTATATTTATTTTAACAGATACGATTTATTTATAAGGATTTGGATTAATTGTTTATACTGTTTTGTTTGTTTTGACAGGTATATTGTGGAATCGGGATATCGATTAATTGATTTATTTAAAGATTTTGATAAAGATGGTAATATGTTTATTACAAGAGATGAGTTCACTAAAGGATTACAGGTAGTCCATTATTCTATTTTCAAATTTAAATATACGCCCACCAGCAGCATTTTGAAGGGTGGTTTTCAAGTTTTCAGGACTGGATTTCGATAAAGTTTCTCCAAATAATCCACGTGTTTGGAAAAAAACCTAAAATACACTGACCTGGAGAATGTTTACAAGTTTTCAGTGTTCGTAAAATCAATCTCCGCAGTATTGGAATTCGAAGAAGAGTTAGCAGAAAATCTCCTGTCCGGGCCATTTTTCCCCACAGCGCACTGTATACGCATGTCCGTCCAAAATCCATTTCATTTCCATTACAACGTGTTGGTAAACAGGCACCAGCTGCCAAAATGTCAATCAGAATGTAACGACAAATCGGAAGCCGTTTTAATACGATCCATTGGACTATCGAACACACTTATGTAGTTGGCTAATCACTCTCCCATACAGCACCCCGCTCTTACTTTCACCTGTTGATCATAATTCTTCTGTTTTTAGGCTGCTAATATTAATATGACAGAGACACAGATTCAAGAACTGGTACAACAATTAGATAAAGATAAAAATGGTAAAATAGATTTCGCGTAAGTATCCCCATTTTCTTACCTTTAATTCAAACTACTATCCCCGTGTAGTCTGTACGTTATTCCTTTGAACCACTCAATTACATCAAAACTGATACAGAAGCCGAGATAAACGCCGAAATCTAAGTGCAGGCACTGTCGTGCTCTGGGGAGTGGGGATGTGGATGGCGCCGTAAGGGTGTCGTTGTTTGCACAGGACCGCATATAGTTGACTAGTATATGTAAAGACCGTTCCCCGAAGAAATATACCTATATAGTCAGGTGGTGCTCGGGCATGCATCAGTGGAACCGTTTTAACTTCTTTGTTCGCTCACGTGCGTTCCGGTACAACCTGAAGCCCCAAACAACTAGATATCTTTGATTTGGATCAAAAATAAAAATTTAGAGCTCTAATGTGTTTTTTGAGATGGCAGTCTGTCTTCGTTCAATATAGATATATTCTTCGATAGATGAAGCCAATGTTCAGATATGAACGATTTGGCGTTTCTGTGTCGACACCATAAGCTCCCCAAAAAACACTAAAATTAGTAAAGGGCTGGCCTCAGATCAACCCATAATAAGTAAATCCTTTATTTTTGGCCTACATGAAATAGGTTTAGCTCCTTTAGATTTGTCAGAAATGAAATATTTTGACGACATTATTTTCCATTGTTTTATATTTTTGGGTCTTGGCGATGCCTGGTTTACTTGTCTTCCAATAAAAAAACGGGAATAGCTTTCTTTTGAAAAACTTAAAAGCTGTGTTCCGTTTACAAATGTTTTTATAACATCCAATTTACACATCTAGCAACAGTTGTTTTAATAGTCATTGATACGATTTAATTTGATTATTTATTTCAGGGAATTAATAGAAGGAGATAAAGAATACAGAGAAATGCAGAGAAAAATACTCAAACAGAAATTAGAAGAACAAAAATAAGAATGGTGAATCTCTTAGTAAAGTTTAGTACGACTTGTGGATTTCATCAAGATTCTTAACGGCTAGAGCAGTGGTTCTCAACCTTTTTTTGTCAACGGCACACCTTGGAACACATGAAAAATGGCGGCACGCCTGGCTAAATATATATATATATATGAAAAATATTTGAATTTTGTAAAATAAAAACATGGCAAGTCATAGACGGCACACAACCGTTGGACTAGTCATAGACACATAGAATGATTCAAACTAAATAAAAAGAAAAAAAAACACAGCTATGAACTTACTTTATTGCAGTGTTTC
Organism: Patella vulgata; assembly: GCF_932274485.2. Classification (NCBI taxonomy): domain Eukaryota; kingdom Metazoa; phylum Mollusca; class Gastropoda; family Patellidae; genus Patella; species Patella vulgata. The sequence continues at coordinate 14,680,003 of NC_065883.2, forward strand.
GAATTCCATCAGTTATATTTTCTAAGAGTGCTGTTCAAAATTTCGCGGCACACAGGTGTACCGCGGCACACTGGTTGAGAATCACTGGGATAGAGTGAGAGAAATGTTCAAGTTTTTCCTACGGGTAAAATAATAATACGGCTTAATGTTATAAGAAATGACTTTGATAATTTTCTATTCTCACCATGAATACGATTGTTTTTTTATGATTTCTTGCATGTGATGTGATTAAAATTACAGTATTTTGAATGATTTTTAGCATTGAATAAAATTGGGCGATTCTAATTTGGATCTTACAGAAAGAGGTTTTCCTTTTAGTTTTAATGAAATGCCAAGCTTTTCTGTGTTGTATTTATATACATGTAGTAGAAAAGAGACAAAATATTGTATTACATATTGTTACCAAATTGGACTGAAATATGGTAATAAAATGCTGTATTCATTATTACAGCTTTATTTTGAAACCAAGATATACTACTATTCTTTGGAAATATTAGAACTTCGAAGCACTCACTATACAGCATAGTATTAACTGGTGGGTCCGGGAGAATTACCCCACCCCCTCACTCTTACCAAATAGCCTGCGCCCGGCACTGTATTTACCGATAAAGACAACTGAAACTGAAACGTAGAGAAAATAAAGCAATTATTTTACCACTCTTTGATGATAATACAAAGTTGTTCAGATGTACAAAAATATTTAAAATTGATATGTACATAAATATTCATATATATTTATAATATTATAATAATATATACTCAATAAATACATATATAATTATAAATGATAATAGTTTAAGTTGTAATTTAAGTACTGTGGTCCATAGTTGATCCATTATTTTGTGCTATAATTTTGACGAACTTTGAGTGTACATGCACAATATCAATATAATTGGCAATAGTATTGAAAACAAGGGAACATTTCAACTCAGACATGACTGTAATGCTAAGTTCCCACTGCCTTGCGAACTGTTACGGTAGGATTGTCCCTATTTAGTCCACGGTCTGGTACGACTGACCTCAACATATGATAAGACCTGATAGGATCACCACGATAACTCCACGATTAAAACCAATGTCAATCGTGGCGTGAATCGTGATAGTGGGAACCTAGAATTAACGTTTTGGGGATCCGCGATGGATCGCGAATTCATAGCCTCTGTGATCAGTAGCTGCAGCAATTATGATCCATACACAACACATTTTGGGCAGGTACGGAACACCTTATCTGTTTTAACAGACCAGGGCCAAAGCGCATTACTTCACCAATTCCAATGGCTTAATTCTAATTAACGCTATGAGTAGTCGGTTTCAACATCTTGGTAACGTAAACAATTCATTTACTGAAATAAAAACGATGAAGATTTGTATCCTGGATCCTGGTTTCAATTTCGTAGGTACTACACGAAGTCAGTACGCGAATAATCATGAAATTATACGTGATTTCATTTTATGTATTGGATATATATAAGATTAAGTGCAATGACATTAGTTGTTTACGAGGTTCCAGTTTTTGTGTGAAAAGTGTGTTATGCATTCCATTTGAATCCAGAATGAAAAGTTGCAAGAGCATTTGTCTATATCCAGTTTTTAATACTCTGCTATGAGTTGTATGTTTGTATGAAAGAAATCAATATAGTGTTTATGGATGGTTTTAAGAAACCAGGAAATTCCCAGAATTTGTATTATTTTAATAAGCAGTAATCAATGAATAAAACAATTCTTATCTTTATATACGACTTGAGTCATTTCATATGTTCTGGGGTGCAAGGGACCATGTGGTGGTGGTGGGCAGGTTTTTATTTCTTCTCACTCGGGTTCTTCCCCCGAAAAAACAATAAAAGCTGGCGTCTTCTAGTCAGATCTATAGAAACAAGATTCGATTTGGTGCACTTTGACGTATATATACCGAACAAAAATCTCGAATCTAGGTACCATCTAAAAGATAACCATCTCTGTCTTGAAGGCGTGTATTGCTGAAATACATTTTAAAGTACAGCCGGCAAAAATGTAAGGGAAGCAGGGCGATTGCCCGGTGCTTCAGAGCGCCGGCGCCAATACATTATGTTACAGTATTGGTTCTTTGATTCGGGTTCTTGGTGACAACATTGGTTTAACTTCATACTTTCATTGTTCATCCAAACATATAATGTATAAGACTCCTTAGTTATGATTCCTTAGTTAATGACTTCTTAGTTAGCTTGTCTTTAGTGAGCCCTGGTGCTAACTGAAGGCGCTCTGGCCTGGACTCAAGCCTATTCCCAATTAACTCATGTTTCTAAGAGTTCTCGTCTTAACTTGGGGTCTGCCATGATCCCCAACCTAACTTTCTAACTAACTTCCTGATCTCTTCTTTATACCCATGACCCTTGTCAGATGTCAAGCTGATTACACCGCTGGCTATAACGTAATGCTATATTATCTTTTTGTACAAATTGCTTTACAAGACAACATACATTACACGAATCACCTATCTTGTCATGATATCTTTTAGATGTTCTCCAATTGTGTAACAATTATGTCCAATTGACTGATTAATTTTAAATATTCGTAATCAGTGATCAGGCATCGAACGGTTATTGAGAGGCGTTCCAGTGGCGAAACAGACTGGTGAACACAGTGTCCTCTTCCTTGATGAATGGAATTATTAGTTCATGTGTCACCAGTGACACATTCTCGTATTTGACTCTTTGTAAAAACCACGCGAAGGACCAACTGAGGGACCTCCACTCTCGGGTTGTTCAGGGTTGGTTGAAACTGATTACTGGAGTATATCCTACGTACCAAACCTCCAGAATCCAGCAACTGCAAACCATCAAACACCTCAGAAATTCAGAACTAAAAAGACTTTTAACTTATTTAGGGGCTCCCAAGCCTCCCGCACTCGCAGACTTCTTTTCAGTCCATCCCTGAACAACGGCCGTGGGCCTGCGCAATATTCCATCTTATTTTTCTCTGCCTGTTGGTGTTTCAAATAGAATGGCTAATGACTCGTGAAACGTGTGGCTATATCACCAATTAGCCCAAACTTCTTCACCAAAGTTCTGAGACAGCGCCGCTGTCTCCCCCCCCCCCCCCCCCAATGCTTTCTAACCTGAAAACCATATACACAGCTGCTGATAGTTTAAATATTTGGTTATTCCAGAAAAAAGAAATGGGCCCTTTGTCTCCTTGGCAATGAAAACTCATTTTTATATCGCAAATACAAAGGTCGAAATCGGATTACCGTTACTTTTTATAATACGGATTTCGATATAGGGACTCATGGAAAGAAAGTCTAAGCGAACACTAACAATTTTCTGGTGTAAGGGAAAGAACTCTTTTTAAGAATTAGAGTTACCTCACCAATCACAGGAAGCCGCGGGTAAAAATGGATGTAAACAGAAAAAAAATCAAATTATTTGTTGTAAACTTTTACTGAAAAGTTAATTTTTCTAAAATCTTGGTAATGGAGGATGCCGATTTAGCCCTTGCTTTAGCTCTACAGGAAGAACTGAACAACGAATCTCCCCAAACACCGATAATTTCCAATCATCACAATTCGTCATCAAAATCAAAAACCTTCAAATCACCAAGTTTGGTGGACGAGTTTTGGGAGTTAACCGACCCAAATCCTGATATAAGAGCACTGTTTCTACAGTTTAACGAAAGGTTCTTCTGGGGAAGGCTTGCAGGAATAGAAGTAAAATGGAGCCCAAGAATGACAGTGTAATACTTTTATTATGTTTGATTGAAAATTGCCAACGTCATTCGAGATATGAAATGATTGTAAATATCGCTACTGTACACTAGTACCAACTTAACTCTTACCTAATAACCATGCATAACTCCTGTCTCTGTTCCCCAATTTTCACTCATGCTTAAATTTCCCTCGCTTGTAAGTCACTAAGTCAGTGACAAGGAGTAGGCTCATCAGTCCTACCTCACAGCTTTTCTCTGGTTTCCTCCCATTGCTGAAGACACCTAAATGCCAAGTGGATGTTATATAATTGACATTGTGTGTGCACTACTGTCACCAACCAGAAAGTTGTGATTTAGGCTAGGGCCAGGGTTACAAATTTCACAGTAGAGGATAAAATAATGATTTAATATAAAAACATAATTAGATTATCTAATTTATTGTTTTCTATTTTAGATGTGCAGGTATATGTTGTTATGAAGGTAGAGGAGGACTTTGTTCTGTGAGATTAAGTACGCCATTATTAAAATTGAGACCAAGAAAAGATTTAGTTGAAACATTGCTAGTAAGTAAAGAATGAAACAGAAATAAATGTTTCCTATTCATGGATACCATGGCTACAAACTGACACATGCTTGCAATTGTGACAGGGTTAAAAATAAAGCAGCTGCCATGGCAAGTTTTGCTATATAAAATATGTGTCAAAGAATGGCTGACGTTAGTCCTACTGGACCGATTGCTTCCAATAGGGCCGTTTTCCCTAGTAAATTAGTCCTTGTTTAAATAAATAGACATAGGCTGTGAACCAGAGGGAGGGTGGGGGTGGGGAGGCTTCCAAAAATGGTCCTAATTGGATCCCACAGCTCTTTACGTAGACTCTGTGTTAAAGTTGCCCTGGTGTCAGAGTTAACAAATGTTACCTTCTGGTACATGACCATCATCTGCAAATTGACCATCAGCAGACCTTCAGTTTAGAATGAGAAATAGTCTTTCTTACACAGCAAACAGATTAATATACATGTACCATATTAGCATTTGCTGTATAGAATGCAGAATTGGTTTCTGGTCTGAATCATCTTCTTTCACAATTCCCCAAGCAACGAAGTAGAGTAGTCTTAATCCAGGACGCGTTTTGGGCATTTGCCCGTTATCAACTGGTTACAAAAATAATCCTGTTACCCGGTATATAAAGACAATGGAATTATTACTCACGGGCTTAACATTGTGGATTAATACTTCTACTATACAGTCTTGTCATGTTTGTTGCTTGGGGAATATTACCTTTACTTTATTATCACTGAGATACGATTTTGCCTGCACTTTACAGGGATTCTTCTACCCATCGACAGTACTTTCAGTAGGAGTTAATTCATCACAGTCTAGGATTTTATTTTTTCTTTCACATTTCTTATGGTTTCCTTTTCTCACTTTAAATATCTTTGAATATTTCTGTATATACATATTATTTTGTTCTTTCAGCATGAAATGATTCATGCTTATTTGTTCGTAACAGATAATAATAAGGTAAGTTTGAACATTTATATTATGTAAAATTTTCCAAATGCTAATTTTTAAAAAATAAACTGTGATTGAAATACAAATTCCCTTTACAGAAATTCTTTGTTTTGATACAGGTCACAAATATCTTGTATTGATACTACAAACAATAGCAAACTAGACAAAGACAACATTTAACAAACATGCAAATATATATATATATATATATCTGTATCAGTATCAAAATTATCTGTTGTTAATATATTGCAATTTTTTCCAGGATCATGACGGGCATGGACCAGAATTTCACAAACATATGTACAGAATAAATGCAGAAACAGGAACTAACATATCGGTAAGGAAACAGCAATTATTAAAAAGTATTAGTACACAATTAAAGAGTTATGTTTTTTTTAAATCCTACACCAACTATTGTAAAGCAGTGGACACATTAGCCGAATCGGTCGGCCGAATCGTTCGGCCGAATCAATCGGTGCCGAATTTTATTCGGCCGAATGGGTGGACACACTACCTTTCATGTCACATGATTAAACATGGCGGCGTCTATGGCTTCAATCTATCACATGACTTCTCGATATGAGTGGTGAATTCTATATTCGGCCGAATGCTTTGGAGAAGCGGACACACCAGGCGAATATAATTCGGCCGAATATATCAAACATGTTTGATTCGGGCGATTCATTCGGCCGAATAGAAATTCGGTCGAATGACAGTGGACACACTAGGCGAATTTTGACGCTGATTGATTCGGCCGAATCATTCGGCTAGTGTGTCCACCTCATAAGTTCAACAAATTGGTAATTTTATTAAAGATTTAGACATAAAGAGCTATGATAGTTCAAAAATAGTTAATGAGAAATGAATATATTGAAATTTTAGTCAAATTACTTTATTCTGAGCGAAGTTTTGAGTGTTGATTGTCAAGTACCATTGTTACAAATATGAACAAATTTTCGATGATAGTCTTGATTGTCAAGTAGCATTGTTACAATTATGAAGAAAGTGTCGATGACTGAAAAAAGTCTTTAATATTTAGTTTCTATCCTGGCAAAATGTTACCTTACATTGTACACAGAAGCCAGAATGACTTAATATTTATGTCAATAAAAAGTACAAAACTTTATGTATGTAAATAAATTGTATTTGCATTCGTATTTTCTCATGTTGATTTTATAGGTTTATCATACGTTTCATGATGAGGTTGCTGTTTATAAAACACATTGGTGGAAATGTGACGGTCCTTGTCAACAGAGAAAGCCCTACTTTGGATATGTTAAAAGATCCATGAACCGAGCTCCATCTGCTAATGATTTTTGGTGGGGAGAACATCAAAGAACATGTGGTGGAACTTACACGAAAATAAAAGAACCAGAAGGATATGGTCAGAAAAAGAAAGGAGGAAAGAAAGCAGAAAATGAAAGCAAATCAGATTCTGAAAAGGGTATGTGGCAAATTGCATCGAAAAGTCATTTATATGAATTTTATACAGAAAAACTCATTTATAATTTAATTAAAGACATCACTTCATACAGCTTGTCAACTGTTGTACTCTAAATTTTCTGAGGCCCCCGTGACCAGTTCTGGAGTTAACCTTTACACCCCCCTCCTCCTTCAGTTTTTAAATTGAGTTTAATTGCTCTCAAGTATATGTATAACAGTTTTTTTTTCTATTTAACAGGTAAAGTTAAATCACCAGATATTAGGACATTTTGGGGAAATGTTAACTCATCAGATAATAAGAAGCCAGCAACAGTTACATCGGGATCAATTTCAGAAATAGACAAAGTAATACAAAACGGTGTTTTAGTACGAAAAAATCCTGAGAGTGGTAAAAATGTGAATGATAAAAACTCTTCTAAAAGCTCAACATCTACATCAAATACCAACCCCAACAATAATATTAATATTCCAGTCAGAAATTCATCTGTTACAAACAATAAAACCAATATTCCAAAAACAAATAGTTCAAACAGTGGAAAACCAATGCCAAGGGTAAATGGTGAGTTGTCTAGTAAGGGAGATAATTCTGTACAAACTATTGGAGTAGACGCAACAAATGTCCCTCCATATATTCCGAAAAAGGATTCCAATTATGATTCAAATGTTATGCAAGTCAAAACAATATGGAATAAAGAACGGGAACCAGTTATTTCTCGACCAACCTTCACAGGTAAAGGAGAGACACTTGGGGGGCCAAATCAGGGACACGGTACAACGAATCAGCCATTGGTTACCCCTAAAAATAATACTAATCCAGACTTAAATGTCATGCATGCTAAAACAATATGGAATAAAGATCGAGAACAAGTTATATCTAGACCAACATTTACAGGAAAAGGGGAGACAATCGGTGGTCAAAATCAGGCTCATGGGGGATTAAGTTGGCTGGCCCAATTAAGAAAAGACATTGGAAAACCTGGACAAAGAAAGAATATGGACTCATCTATGCAAAGAGATAATAGTAAACACAAGGCACAAAATACAAATTATTCAAATCAGCCGCATTTCCACAGTGGGAAAGACTTATCAATACCTCAAGCAAATGCTCAACAAGATCAACCTGTTCACAATAAAGATATAGACATTCTCAATCGCCGAAAATCTACCCCTAAATTATCGAACATTCTGAACAATGGAGATGCCAAACGGAAAATAAAAAAAGCTGTTTTACATTTATCAGATAGTGACGATGGCGAGCAGCTACCTCCAAACAAAAGATTAAAACGCTCAAATTCCCCTGATAATCTTGTGTCACCCGTTATTAAATCTCGCAGATCCAAAGATGGCCTTACTTCTCCGCCATCTCACCAAAGGCAAAACATTTCTGATTTTTTCTCACAAACATCTTCTCAAATCCCAGAATCAAGTTCATCAAGTAACAGTGTGTCGTCAGACAATCATGTGTCATCAGATGTTCCTATGGCTTTGTGTCCAGTTTGTCAAGTTACGGTGAAAACTGTAGAAATTAACGCTCATCTTGATTCATGTCTTTTGTCTTGTGATAATTAAAAAGATTTTTATAACATTGTAGACTTTATCTCCTATTATAATACAAGGATAGTTATCACCAAATCTTACCCGAGGTTGACAGGAGGAGAATAAGAATGCTGCAATTTTATTACATGTATAGAATCTGTATTTTTTCTACGTTGTGATGCATACAGTACCTCCTCACTCTCAAATAAAATCTTTAGGGAGTGTTCTTGCACTCTTGGTATTTTTGTTAATGACATGATGATAATGCAAAAAGAATGTGATATTTAATTCTTGTTTCTGTGTTTTATGTAAATGTTGTGTCAGATTGTCAGATTTAGACAAAGTTCAATTTTTTTTAATATTGAAACAGTAAATGTACAGTCATGTACTGATATGCTCTTGTGACCCAGTAAAATCTAATAGCAGCATAGAAACACATCGCTGTAATATAACATTATTGCAGTTCAGGAACAGACCAGGTAGTGTTTACAATGACTGCTGTCTTTACTATTCAAATGCTACCAGAAGACTCACCAGCCAAACTATTCAAACAAAATGTATTGTTTTGTGGCACAATCCACATATGGTAGATGCAAATGCATGCATTTATGTAATCTACACATATTATATTAATGTCATTTTTAAAACAAGTCCTAATGATGCCAGTCATGAATGTCTGGGAAAAATCTTATGATATCGGTCATGACTGTCTGAGAAAAATCTTTTCCTAATGATGCTGATCATGTCAGTCGAGATCAAACCTTTCTTTATAATGCTGCCAGTCACTTACGTTTTTGGGCTATAGATACTGTAAAGGTTCATATGTAAACCAAATCCATCCAAAAATTTGGTCAGAATGGCTAACAAAATTTTTGTTATTTTATGTCAATCTAATGATATATATTGACATAAATTTAGCATGGCAAATTCTAAAGGTAGTTGATCATTAAAATTTACATGTAAGTCTGGATCAATGTTCAGGTAATATAACAAAATCAGTGATACTGGGTACTGTTTGAAGTATGTGAAGTACTTAAACAGGTATTATGCAAGAGGTAAATCTGCCTATTGCAACTCTTTCTTTAGGCCTTAAATGTTATATAAATTAATAATTAAACATTAATTACGTACCAAGAACATAAGCAGTTCTCGATGCCAACAGGTGGCTCCGATATTAGGTAGATTTGAATATGTTTTTCAATTGTTAATTTTACTATACAAATAGATACTCGAGACTTTGTTTATTATCGTAACAATGACAGTCAAGGATACAGTGTAATAACAGTGTATATCACCAATATCTCGGCTCAGAGCTAAGTAATTTGACTGAAATCTTCAACATATTCCCTTTTCGTTACCTATTTTTTAACTTTTATAGTTCGTTTGTTCATATGGTTTTACATCAGCTTCCAGCTTGGGTGATATCGCAGACAAATGTTTCCTAGGAACTTCCCAGAGAAACCACATACATGTAGTAGGCTTAGCCAAGGATGGTTAGGAAACGTGAGATTGATTAGTAGGCCTATTCAATCTTGTTTCCTTTAAATAAAATACATATTGCCTTTTGCAGGGTAGCTTCCAAGGTAAAATTTCATCCAAAGGAGTTCCTCCGGGTACTTAAAAAAAAAAATGTGATCTTGCCAAGGCTATTATAATGAGAACAGAACTGTCAGCTCTTTATCTAATCTTAACTAATGCCCCTTCAATTAGGATAAACTAAGCAGTTGATTAATAATTACTCAGCTTCTTTCTTTGAAGAAAAGCAAGCAGTTCCTGGCTTGGCATATTAATTGATTAAGATGATTACTTGAAACCACATTCAATATGATTGTTACTTTGATGAAATGATTAAGGTCAATTGTTACTTTGATGAAATGATTAAGGTCAATTGTTACTTTGATCAAAAGATTATGGTCAATTGTTACTTTGATCAAATGATTAACAGCTACTTGTTACTTTGATCAAATGATTTTGAGTCAATTGTGACTTTGAGCCAAGAGTGAATTTTGGCTGTTTGGTTTATGAACGTTATGACTTCATCACTGACAAAATTATGTGATATATGATATCATGTACAGTATGTATTACAATAATGTTTTCCTTTTGCCTGAGATTAACATTAATTTAAACAAAAAAGAAAAATATCAATTGCTTTTAATAAAAACAACAAAAATTAAAATATTACAAATATACATGAGCAAAATTAAAAAGTACATATACCATCAAACTCATAAATGTACATGTACCATCAAACTCATAAATGTACATGTACTATCAAACTCATAAATGTACGTATGATGTATTCAAATCATATTCTGAAAATGGTAAAGCAAAGAAATTGGTCTATTTTCTGTCTTTTTATATGCTAAAGGATATAGTTCACATATGGATAAAGTTTAAACACTACGCTAAATAAGCTTACATGTATAGAATAATAATAAAAAAGTCTAAAACATGTAATTTGAACATGTGTGTCGCAAAACTATATTGTATGTAAATTCCATTAGTTCCTGCTACATTCTTCATTAAACAAACTGCCATATGTTTCTGCTATTGTTCAAGTACTTTGATGTTTTGGGCCATTTTGCCAGTGAAACATTCTTTAATGTTACATTATAAGAACCATACTTATAATTTTCCATGAATTGATTCACTATAAATTAAAATGATAAATGTTCACTAGTCTACTTCTTAGTACTGCCACTGGGCACCATATCCTTCTGCTGTACATGTAAACGTTTTGTTCTTCTTCGCCTGATTAAGATAATGTTAAATTAACAGAGTAGAAAATATTACAATATTAAGGATAACCTCTCAGTCTCATAATTAAAAATAGGCCTAGTTAATTTGTGATCTGGTGCCAATGGTGGCATTACCAAATTACACGAATTTTTACTGTCACACTGGCCTGGAACTACAATTGTTCTACTTGCTTCTGAAAGAGATAAATTTGCTTTCCAATTTCTTTAACCATCTCTTCCTTGGATGCTTTTGGGTGATCTTTAACGTACTGAGAGATGTTCAGAATAGTTTGATTTCGCAATGCCTCGATTGCTTGTTCACCAGAGATTCGATTCCAGACAGTGGAAGCGATTCGAAGACCTGTTACTCTTTGAAGCATGTCCTTATCACCCGTGAACAGCGCCACATTTTGAAGAAAATCACCAGTTTCACCAGAAAACAAGTTTAGAAGATCCATTTCGATCAAACAGTTGTTGTTCACGACAGAAAAATAAAAATATTTACGCAATCTGCACTGAATAAACTTATTTTATTCCCCTGTTTACGTTTCCGTCACGCCAGCGCCCTCTCTGATAAACTACAGCAGCAGACTTCCGTTTCCGGTGTTGGATGAAACCCAAATGTTTTCATTTTGTTGTTCTAAATAATATTGCGAGTATGTCCATGAATGGTATGGGGTTGGATTTATGGAAGGCATGAAGAAGCCTTAAGGTATATGTTAAGAGGAGAAAACGAAAGGCATGCCAGATACGAAGAAAAAGTAAGTTCTATGAAAGGCGATTTATCTTCAGTATTGCTTGGAATTTCTTTTGTTTTGCGTGTGCTGCAGTCTCGTCTTCTTGATGGACGTGATTGTGACCGAGCACTGACTGACACTGTGAATATAATTGATATCAGTTTTGCACTGTGTATATAACCTAATAAATACTTTCTCCGAATCAAATCTAAAACATACCACTTGTAGAATCTAGTTATTATTCTATTTTTTAATTTTTATAATTTATTTCCATTTAAAAAAAAAAAGAAAAAAAAGAATTCATTTAGATCTAGATTTATTTATTTTCTTAAGAAAGTTCTAATTGTGCCTTGGACTTGGTGGAGTGTCGTTTTATTCTCAGATTGTCAGGAATATCAATTAGAAATCAATGTGTATATATGTGAGACAGAAAATTGGGATGAAAACAAAGATCAATGTGTGAAAGATTTAATTAGCTCCTGTTTAACATAGTTGGTTTTTAATGGGGTAATCCCTTTTTGTGGATCATTGACATAATCAGTTAAAAATAGTTTTCAATATTCAATCAAACATACATGTAAAGTCTTTTGCAAGCTAAACCTACAAACTGTTTAGTGTAGGACTAAATTCTATGGATTACAATTACTGTTTTGTTAATAAAGACTAAAGAATCCCTGTCAAAATGTCGGTAAGAAAATAAACTGTAATTGAGCACCAAATCCATTCATAAGCATGCTCAAAGCGTATTTGTATAGTGTGTACATATATTCCATTGACTTATCCAGTTCTACCTGTATTACTAAATTATGACATTGAAGCAATTTATATCCTGAATGATTAAGCAGATTAAGGATTGCTTGTGCAAAACATACCACATTGTTAGTGATTATCACATGGATTACCAACACAATTCATCTAATGATTTGCTCTATGTGATGAAGATGCTTTAACTTTATTAGGTCATTAGGCATACATTTACATGTACAATAATTAAATACTAGTCTGTATGTTGTTTTCTTGGTGAAAGAGATATTTCTTCTGTCCCAGTGGGAAATGTTTTGAAACCTTGATTGATCAGGTTGGTTTGTTAAATCGTTATGTTACAGCTTACTATTATTGATTACCTTACTGTATAAAGATACATACTGTGTACGGTACATGTAAGAGGATTGACCATGAACTTATCAACTGACCCTTACTTATATGTACATGGACATTTGCTATTAAAGAAGAAAACGTATTAGCATGTAAATGTAATTGAGTGGCAAAAAAACTGGCATGACTATTAGCCCACTCCAAATTAAAATTGATGATATTGCATGGGTCATCAGGTCAAAATCGTTTTACCCATAAGAAAAAAGGGTTGCCTTGGGTCAGCCTAAATATTAGGTTAAAGATTAATAATACCGGTACATTATGTAATGGCTTGGATTATCAAATTACTGTGATGTTGGGGGCCACACATGTACATTGTACTATATTTAACCAACTTAGACTTTGTCACTTACACCAGGAAAGTAAATTACATATTTTAATATAATAAAAATATGTTCAAAAAACTGTGATAGTGTTACATGTATCTAATTATTGACAATCCAAGCACTAATTGCAAGATATTATTTGCAAGAGTTTTCTACTGAATTCTTTGAAAATCACAACATAATCAATACTGCTCCTAAATTTCAACCTACATGTACTTGTATATACTGTAAATGTCTTTATTTGAACCAAAAATCCGTTGCATGTCAACATTAACAATATTTAAAGTAGACATTTCAATTTGTTAAATTTTTAATGAAATAGACTTTCAGTCCATGTACGTTTGTACATGTCATGTGAGAGTAGATTTTCAATAGACACTTATAATGCCCTGTCCCATCCCACTCCAACAAAGAAAAATGCCAAAACAACTGAAGTTGTCTGCACATTAAAATCATGTATGTACATACAGAATATTATATCATTATACATGTCATTGTATATTGACTTATTTTAACTTTAAGGCCTCCTGACGAGAACTCGATGTTTGGCGATAAGTTACCAACTACCTGTACTTCCAGTGACAGTAAGCCATTAAATAAACCAGTTCACAGTGTTGATGATGACAGTCAACCTATTAAATATGGTGAACTGATAGTTCTAGGGTAAGTTATAGTTTATTTCATCATTTATCTGTGATTAAATACTTGTGATTTACAAACTGCATGCATACATAATGTATATATTTCCCCCCCTGTAAGCATAAAGATAAGTGTTAAAAGTTGCTTGAAAGTATTTCCATGCATATAATCCTTTAAGTGGCATTTAGCAATTTAGCACATTTAAAAACAACTTATATGGAAAACAATTACTTGTTTATAGACTAGCACAACGTTTCGACAAGTATTCTCTTATCATTTTTGTGCTGGAAAACGTCAAGAGCATACTTATTTATAAACTAGTGATTGTTTTCCATATAAATTGTGTTGTGTTTTTTTGTATTTCAACGCAGGAAAATATTTTAAGCTTTCCCCTGTCACTTTTCATTGAATCAGTTGAACAGTTATTACCAAACACCAGCCAGGAGATATTGCCATAACTGCCATAATTTTGTTTTCTATTATACATGTGTCTGTCTCCCTTTATAGAAACATACAAAGTTTATTGGTTATTTGTTGAGATACATGATTTGGTGGCTGTTCATGTGCTCAAGGAATTTATCATTGTCCTTTAAGAGGGCTCTAATTTAATTCATTGTTGTCACTTTTAGGTAATAGCATTTAACATTGATGGACGTGATGAGCTTGTTTGAAAGTCATTTCTTTTATTCATTGCTCTAACATTAACAATAAAGAAATTCTGTTATTTGTTCAGATCCATCTCTAGAGATTACTGATATTGATGTTAATACTTTTATTATATCTCCATTTTACATTCTGTTCTATCCCACTGTTGTTTCTATCAACCATACTGTATATGAATTTATTTTATCGTTTGTGTTAGTGGATATATTTATCCAATAAAGATGATAGCCATGGGTTTTGGTTACTCATAACGTTGTGGTGAATTCTTAGTTAAAAAATTACAAGATTAACGCTTACAAATAAAACCAATTATTCATTGATACATGTACATGTATCTGATAAGATGTACGGTACAAAGAACAAACAACTTAGTCTAATTAAAATTATACCAACATTTTGTTCAATATTATTTATTGGATGTAAATGTATGCTCCACTTCATCTTGGTCTAAAAAGTCAATTCTGTATAGAGCATGTTAGTTATGCTCAGATTGTGATTGGTCAATTACATATTATTATCAACCTACCAAACAAAACTAGCAAGCAGAATTGTTTGGTTGATCATTGAGTGATTGTCTGATCAAAGTCAGAGGTATTATTATGCTGCAGTTTTAGATATAATGTAATATATTAATAAAAACACAAAGTACATAAGTATGAAAAATATTTTTTCAGATGCCATACATGTAATTTAAAAAATGAAAGAGTTTAAGGCAGTTGATCTGTCTTTTTTGAAACAATATATTTTCACAGCTTTATGCACAGTAAACTGTATGCATATGAGTTATTTAACATTTAAATTTAATTAAGAAAACAAAATCAAAATATTAACAACAGATAATGTCACAGTTTGGATTCAGTCTAATGAAATAGAGGCCAATCAAAATGTTTTACTAATAATTTGTCACATCTACATGTAGATAAGTACATGTAGATAAGTAGGCTTAGAAAAAAATAAACCTATAGTATATTTAGACTGATAATCCTTTTTGAGATTCAACTTTTACAATGCTGTAGTTTGCGAGGGATTAAAATTCTCTCAAATGTCAGTGTTTTTAAGCTTTAGAAATAACGATTATCAGCTCAAAGTTCAACTCATCAAATTTAATCAAGTTGATATTTTCACTTGTCACAAACCTCAAGGAATCTATGGGTTTTTTTTAATAGAGGTTTCTGATTTTAAGTTGATATAGTTGGTGGTTGTTGGGCAGTGAATCAAGTGATTGTTTAGCCAATATTTGATAGGCTTGTATTGATTATCTTGTTTTAAAATAGTTTCGACCTCAAATCACTTGTTTAATTTACACGAGGTCAACACAACACACAACATGTTTACATGCTCATCATAACTCACTGACTTTAACCAACTCCAGACACATTCACACACGACTTGTCCTCAAGTCCTTCGTTCAACCAACTTGTTTTCTTAAAGAAAAAACAGAACGTACTGGTGCACAGAATTACATGTTTGTTTCTATTCAACTCACTTGTACTTTTGTTTTACCTTAGTTTTATTTTGATTTTAAAGATCAAAGAAAAAAATGTACTTTAACAACATGTGGACTAAAGAGCATAGTTCTTAGACTGACTAATATTCATTTTGTCAGCAAATTAGATGTGATGTCAGTATTTTCTTGACGATTCCAAAATTCCTTAGGATTGTTAAGCAAGGCTTCCCCTTGTGAGTGGTGCAAGGTTACGTATACAAATGATAGCACTTTAAAGATTCCCTGACAATAGGAAATCAGAATAAGAGAAGGCTGTTGTGCCACTGCCTGTGCAAAATGTCCCTCTTTGCACGTGCATGACATATACCCTAAGTCATTAGTCCAGTTAGAGAACACATTTTTTTTACAAGTATATTAGGTTCGAATGTATAAGAATGACCATTTAAAGGTGTCAGAAAAATTTTTTACTTCAAAATTAATGTGACAAAAAACCTTTTTTTGTTTCATTCTGTATATCTACATGTACATTTAATGTACTTATATTAGCAGATCTTGGAACAGCTATTTAAACAATTATACTATAAAGTTAAGTAACAAAAATTGTTGAATGTAGGAATCACGGTCACTTGATTAATATGTTACTGGCTTACTAGCCAGGAGATCGGGGATTCAAACATGGCATCCTCCAAGAAAGAGCCTGCTTTCTACATGTAGATGTTGGAACAAAAAGCAAGGTTCCATTGGCAGCATGTTAAAGATTCCATGTCATTTGGAAATCATAATAAGATTAAAACATAGTGACACTGTCAGGGCAAAATGTCACTTCTAGCACGCTTATGTTGTAAGCCAGTATTCATTGGTTTTGTTGTGCTGAGAAGTAAGGTGTTAACAGTTAAACCCCATTTCATTTCATTTATTTGAACGGAAAGCTGCACATTGATTGAAAATTATGTCATTGTGTTCTGCTTTAGCCAGGTTATTTCAATAATACAAACATTACCAACTGAACAATTTACACAATACATATCCGCTATAATCATTGAAACTGGAAATAAACAGCACACATGCAAACAAAAAAACATTTCTAAACCTGGTTCAAAACTTTCATATCAAATAATGCTATTTAATCCTTTAAATATTCAGCTATGAAAATTAGCCGTGCATTAAATATTTATTCTATGCATTTTAAGTAAATATTTCCATATTTGTGTGGTTGGAAAGAAAAATCAACACGATGTTGTTTAAATCAATTTAATGTTCAAACAATTCCCCCACTTCAAAGGTCTTGTTTAAAGTCTGACAGTGTGCTGTTATGAGGATTATATTGAAAGAAATGAAAAAAAGATGTTTATGAATGATTGATAACTTGTGCCCTGCCTGACATTTAGATTGATTGATGTGATGATGTCTTTTTTATAATTGATACCTGTGATTAAAACAGGCTCCGAATCATGCAATTACAGGTAATTATTATAAAAATAGAGGCAGCAAAATAATCTAGTTCACAAAGGTTGCTGTTTTTGTTTTCTCAATCTGATTAAAATACAGATCTATATTTCGTTTCGTTTTTTTTTATACTTTCGATGGCCTACACTACATGAAGATCTGACAAGTTGTAGCGATAGGTCGCGTCAGAGGTCATACGAGTGGCTTTTGACCCTATGACATCAGACATTTGATTAACCAATCAGCATTGATATTTCTAATGGATTACCCACAGTTCCCCACAAAACATGCCTAAAGCTTGCCGTAACAGACCGTTTCATTGGCTAATCCCTAACACCATCCAGAACACCTCAATGATAACAACTCTTCCAGATCCTAGTGTAGTAAAGACAAGTAAAACAAAATTTTGAACTATAAAAACGAAATGAAATAGGATCTGTGTTTTGATCAGATAGTTGTTTTCTAATCTCCTAAATAAATAGGGTATAGGGCAGTGGTTCTCAACCTTTTTTTGCCACCGGCACACCTGGCTAAATATATGACAAATATTGAATTTTGCAAAATAAAAACATGGCCAGTCATATACTGCATGCAACTGTAGACAGAGACTAGCCATAGACACATAGAATGACTCAAACTAGATAAAGAAAAACACAGCTATGAACTTATCAGTAGACATCAGTAAATACTCAATTAGGATCACATGGTTTTTCGCATTATCTTAGTGTGTCGTTCAAAATTTGGCAGCACATCTAGGAAGATAGTGTGCCGTGGCACACTGGTTGAGAACCACTGGTATAGGGTGTCAAGGCCTAAATGATGCATAGCAGGAACGTTCTTAGAATGGATAAACCAGTGAGGTTTTTTTTGTTTTTTTTTAAAATGTCTTGAATTGAAATCCCCATTTATTAAAATACACCTTTCATTGAAATAAAACATTCATGACCACACTAGTGCTGGCGCAATATATTGTTTAATTGATGTATAGTGATTTACCTTCTCATGATTCGGGTATTGAATCACAAGGTGCAGAATCAATGTTCCCCTATTCTTGTTAATGCTTTTTTGTTGCTTTAGTAAGTGGGGCCTAACCTGTCACTCTGAATTATCCACGTCATACATTATCCATAGGAACACAAACACTCTTAACTTGTTTTGGTCCGTATTTTGATTCACATCACTATTGTGATATAAAACAGTTTTATTTCTTTGACATTAGCAGGACTAAAACTATCAATTATTCATTTATCCCGTTGTTTTCTTGGTAAATATTGACCTGGTTATGAATTGTGATATGAATCGTTAATAATCACCTGAATCACAATACGCATCATATCATGACTGCAGTGGCAATACCCAGCACTAGACCACACCATTGTATTTTCTTTACAAACTTTAGATCTTAGTATGTCGGTGAAATAATAATTTTTAATTAGATTTGATTTACATTATGTAACTATCGTTAAATCACAAGCATTTAAATTAAATGTGTAAACTTATTCACAATTTGAATTATTTAATCCATCAATTCATCACTGAGATGGGAGGTTGGATGGCCGAATGGTTAGCATGTGCACGCTGTATCATAAGGTCTGTCATTGAGTTGGGTCGCCTGTCCAACCTCATGGGTTTTCTCCGGGTCCTCCGGTTTCCTCCCACTGCTAAAGACCTCTATGTGCAAGCAAATTATTGAAATAAAATTGAACCATGTTTTAGTCCCGAAACGACCTAGGTTGTGTCGAGTGGACATTAAACTCTCTCTCTCTGCTTTCCATAATTAGGTGAGTCGCTAACATTATTTTTTTATATGATATTGTTTAAAATAAGATTAATTACATTAATTAGAGAATTTTTAAGAGTGTATAGATTAGTGTACATGTAGATTATACCCACAAGAGTCTATGTGATACATGTAGATTTAGGCCTTTATATACACTCCCTTGTTTTAAATGAAAAATATAATGACAATCCTCTATAATGTTTTGTTTGAAGTGATATGTAGGAGTGTCAATTTCATTAAATAAATTATATTTCAATCTTCTTTTTTCAATTTCTAGTTGATTTTAATATTTAGATGAACTAAAATCTGTTCTGGTTTGAGGAGAGTGTAAATTTCATTAAATACATTGTATTTCAATTTTTTTACACATTAAACTAAACTCTATTTATGGATAACAATTACTGCCAGTAATTGTTCTCCATAAATAGTGTTTAGTGTGGAACTGTTCAATTACTAAAATGCCACTTAAAGAAGTTCAATTTTCTTGCTTTCAATTTCTAGTTGATTTTGATACTTAAATGAACTAAAATCTGTTCTTTATTGACATATAAACTGCACGCTGAAAAGAAATCGCGGACTATTTATAGCTGTATTGTGTAATTTATACCATTTAAATCCCATTTAATATATGTATCTTATTCAGTATCTCAATTTAGTTCTTTAACTGTCAAATGCATGTGTGACTGATTTCTACTGCATATATAATTCCAATAAGGTTGTGAGTTTGATTATACCTTGCTAGCAGTTTCTCACCAATAAAGCATTACTTGAGTTATGCAGTTTCATACCACTGTATTAGACCAGTGAGAGCGAGGAACTGACTTGTAAAGATTTCAGTCAATAAATGAATAATATGCACCATTGCTTGCAGTTAAACCATTAATCTGTATATTTATGTAACCTAATTTATATTGGTTTATGATAATAAAATAATGAAATTACGCATGTAACTTTTAAATTATCATTAGGTGTAAAGCAAATTAGACTAACAGCATATACATAATATTAATAAGCTTATAGTGTTATTACAATCTATCTAACCTAACGCACCATTTCCTTTCCATTTGTATCAAGTTGAAATTACATGAATTCACCCACTCAATAATGTACTTATTACATGTAGATAGATTTCTGCTTCACATGATAAGTGAAGTTTTCAAGTGTCTCTTTAAACTCATTGAAATGAATTGATAATATACAGTAGGTTAGTGTGCTTTCCACATAATTTATATGGGAAAATTGATTTCCTAGTGGTTTAATTCAAAATACCCTAGCCTGAAAATAAGGCACCTGTCATAGAAATTGTCAGGTATGAATTCAGGCTTTATCAAGCACAATTCCTCTGGTGCCTGTCTTTTTGTCCGGCACTGATTTGTCTGTTATCAGTGTTTTTATTAGTTCATTAATGCCTGACACAAGTTCAAAATGGCAGGTACTAATTCATAAATGCCTAACAATTTGTATGGTATAACTAAAACCATAGATTCCAGGCCTGTTGATCGCACAGGTGTAATATACTATTCAAAAAAAGTAGGGGATATTTGATTTTGGGGGCATAATACTAAAATATGCAAATGACTACGAAAAAAGTCACTATAGAACCTAACAGAAGAAACATTTCCAGTTACATGTGACGCCCAAACGCACCAATAGCTACCGTATGGAATGCAGGTGATGCTTGGGATCATCATGGGGGTCCAACCCAAGATTTGCACGACTCTGACTTTGAATGTTTCAGTCATTGTGGCATTGAATTCCAGGGTGGAAACATCAGTTTAATTGTTTTAGTGACCAGAAAACAAATTTTGATATGCGTCGGCTTACCCAAAATGAAAGGTTACGTGCCCTTGGCATGCTACAGATCGGCACAACACAGGCGGTTGTGGCGCGGACGATGAATGTTTCTCAGTCTGTCATAAGCAGGCTATGGTCCAGATACCGTGATACACAATCTGTACAGGACAGACCACGCTCAGGTCGACCAAGGGCGACAACTCAAGCCCAGGACGATTTATCCGTACCTTGGCCTTGAGAAATCGTGTCATCACAGCAAATCAGATCAGCGCTCGTCTTCAAACAGACACTGGTGTGAGAGTGAGTGGCCAGACGATTCGGAATCGACTGCATAGGGGTCACCTTCGCGCCCGACGTCCTCGCGTGATCCCTTGTTTGAGAGATCATCATATTCAGGCAAGACGTCGTTGGTGTAGGGATCGTCAACACTGGGATAATCGACGCTGGAGCAATGTGATGTTTTCAGATGAGTCAAGGTTCACTGTTGATTTTTTGGACAGACGTAGGAGGGTATGGCGTTGTCGAAACGAGCGCTTCCAAGACGTTAACGTCATCAGACATGATCGATTTGGGGGTGGTTCTGTTATGGTGTGGGGAGGCATCACTGTTGCTGGAAGAACGGCTTTACATGTTGTTGCAGGGCGTGTTACAGGCCAGTACTACCGGGACAACATCTTGGCAGTCCATGTTGTGCCGTTTGCACGACATCATGGCCGCCGTTTCATCTTCCAGGATGACAACGCAAGATGTCACAGGGCCAGGATCGTTACAGGTTACCTCCAACAACAGAACATCACCACATTACCTTGGCCAGCACTGAGTCCCGACCTCTCCCCCATCGAGCATGCCTGGGACATGCTTGGACAGAGGTTACGTCAACGTCAACAACGTCCTGCCAATGTCCAAGAACTTGCTGCTGCGTTGCAACAGGAATGGGACAATCTGGACCAAAATGACCTTAGACGTCTCATTAGGAGTATGCCACGTCGGATCAATGCTTGTTTGGCAAACAGAGGAGGATTTACCCGTTACTGACTTGGTTGTGATGCTGTGGTAACTTTGCTGTTTGACCCCGGGTATCATTTTACCCTTATAATGGTCAGTCTGTGCCTTACTTAGTCTAACGATCATTTGGAATAAATCGATGAATGTGAACTTCATTTCATTTTGTCATTTGTTTCTTCGTCAGTTTCATTAGGTGACTTTAATAACACTTAAAAATCAAATATCCCCTACTTTTTTTGAATAGTATATATCGGTATCCCCTTCCTAACCTGGGTGTTCTCTTAAATTCTTTGGTTTTCCCTTTGTCATTCCCACCTAAAGAATGTCATTTATGTTGATTGGTTGTTTAATCTTATTTCCTTCCTTCCTTCCTGAGGCTTTGAATCAGTCCACATTCCACATATTATTTCAATTGTTATATTGTACATTTGTAGATTTCTTAAATCAATGTATAAATTCTATTCTTTGAATGGCATTTAATTAGTAATTGGAACATAATCGAATAACACACTATGTACATGTATGGATAACATTTACTATGGTTTATTTCACTGCAAGGTTTCAACAAGATTTCACAAGTCGTTATCAAGCATATTACACAAATAAAGGCATTTATTGTTATCCATAAACAGTGTGTTATTCAACAAATGTATAAATTAAAAGGTCTTAAAACCTTGACTGAAAATACATAACTTTGTTATACCATTGAAGTTCAGTAGTCTTTGCATGGAGTTCAATGAAATGAAATGGGGTTCAGTGTCCTAGTTTTCTGCACTGTCTCGGCTAATGAAGCATGGCGTTAAAACATGATATATTGTGGTCATGTACAAACAAAAGTAATGTTTGATAACTTTAAAACTTGGTTGGCTGCCAAATAACGTTTGTCAATAGCGAGATAAACAGTTTAAATTATTGAACAATATTATAAGTACCAAAAATTAAAGTATTTATGAGTAACATCAGATTATCCATGGCTTAATCAGCTCAACAAATTGATTATTTAATATTTAATTAAGAAAACTAAATGAAAATATCAACAATGGATAATCTCCCTGTTTGGATTAAACTAGATTACAAAGAGGTTCATCAAAACTGTTCAGCAAAATCACATTGACATTATGAAGATGGAAAATGTACTTTCATTCTCTAACAGTAGGATTGAATACACATAAGATACATGTACATTGGCATACTAAACTTTTGCTGTCTACAAGTAGACATTATAATTGTCCTAAATCAAGAATTTTGAGAAGGTTTAATTAGTTCTTTTGTGTATACAATGTAACAGATGTGAACCGGAGTAGGACCGCATTACAAAACAGTATACTAATTGTTGGATATGGCGGCCATTTAGTGCAGAGATCTATTCGCAAAATAGATAGTTCTCTGTGTGCAGAATGAAAATAAAATGAAATGAAATGGAGTTTAACGTCCTACTGTTCTGCTCCTATACTGGGCTAATGAAGAATGGTATACCCCATACAGTGTGCTATGAGGGAAATTTTGCCCACACAGCGGCACTATCACCTACTCTTATATCAAATTCCAACTGCCAAGGGATCTTTTGCGTGCATTCCAGTGTTTACACGGGACCTCGGTTTTTTGTCTCATCCGAAGGACTAGACAGCTGTCCTTGTCAGGCCCTCCATCCTGCATCACTGACAAGGGGAAATCACGTCGGAAGTGTGCAGAATGGTACATACATGTATATTGGGTCAATTCAAGTCACCTGTGTTGAGGTTGAGTTATGTTTGACACTAATCTTAGACCTTTAGTTGAGCTACATGTAAATGTATAACCGTGTTACTCTTGCATTAAACTAGTGTTAACACTACTGTGCTGATGTCCCACAAGTTTATATTTTGCAAAACTGTCTCAAGGAGTATTTCAGTATTTGATGGTTGAACAAAAAAAATGATATCCAAAAGTAATATCCCCGTTCTTGCTATAATAGTTCAAAAATCGATAATGAGAGAAGGATATATTGAAAGTTTCAGTAACGTTACAATGAACTTAATTCTGAGGGAAATTCATCTTCAATAGAAGGTTTGATCTCGCTTTATCAGGCCCTTCACATAATACCCTGCATATTTTGTGATGAACTTTGATTGGCTACTGACCCAGCTAGGAACCTATCAGATGCCTTGATAGAAAATATGATCATGAATACAAAATCTCTTGCTTTCAAGGTTCGTTCAGGGTCTAGATTTCCATGGAAGTCGCCAAGTTTGATTTGAGTTTGTTTGTGTCATAACCTCTGATTGGACAACACTATTGTTCATGTGTCATGCGGTAAAGGGGGATAACGTTCCTATAAGTTCGGGTATGTCAGGCCAATCTAGCAACAGCTAGATGTGATAAAACTTGCAGTCGTTGGTTCAGGAACATGAAGGATGTTATTGTTATTATGAGTGTTTGAAGTTTTGTCAAGCACTATTACTGTGAAAATAAATAAAATCTTGATCATCTATTTGATCGTTAAATTATTAAATGACATGTCTGTTCTGATCCATTAAATGTCTAAGCCATCTGATGACCTGGAGAGTTGCTTATGGGCTTGTTAATGTCTAAATAATAATTTAAATAACATTTGATGATAGAAAAAGACTTGTAATATAGGCAGATTTAAGTCTTATATAATACATCTTTATATGTATATATTGTCACACTGTGCATGGTCTCTAAAACATTTTTCATACAAAAATATTTGTGTGCATGTGTTAGACGTTAATTTCTGTAAATAACTTTCTCTGTCTTTAAATGGTTATAGCCTGACTATGAGTAATGACATAACACCTATATCATGACATTAGTTAACAATACAGTACAAGTTCCTGGTATTTTATTATGTAAAGTGTGTCATACTTAGACTATGTTTAGACTTATATAATGGTCACCTGTGTTGCCAATATACTTTAATCTCGGAATTCTTGAATATTATTAAAATCTGATGTAATTTTAAATCAGAAAGATTTCAGAATTTGCCCTCCGTAAACGTTGGTTGGATGCACCTGCAATGCCAAACTGTTTTGCAGTGGATCTTACTTATTACTTAGATCATTGGAAAGCATAACAGAAGAGAAGCCTCTGAAATTAGGATTGAATATCCATTGTTGATTCAGCTTTTCATGATGGGTGGATTCTGTGACTATGCTCATAACAATCCCTATCTAAAGAGCTACATGTACACATATTTTTTGACTGCCTGTAACCACAGGGGGGTGCTAAAATCCCAAATTATTATATACTAGTAGCAGTGTGAGAAGTTATGTATATAACAAAGACAATGTGATGGAGTTTGCTGTAATACTTGTATATGTAATGTGTGAAGTTGAGTGATTATCTTTACTATATGACATTTAATAATGTCTCTGACTCTGTACCATCCCTGTAGGATGTACATGTACATAGTTAAACTTCCTCTCATAAACAACTTGTTTGGAGGTACTTACAATACATTGTAAATGGATGCATCTTTGGGACTGGGCAAACACACAAAACTGAAAAAAATAAAGATAAATTTATAATAGGCATTCCTATATTCAAATTACACACATGTTAAAACAAATCATATGAATTTGAAAATTGAAACATGGAACTAAAAATGATAATCCTAACTCATTATTGCAACAAAATTCTGGTTTTAGTAGCCATCTATATTAACAAAGTAAAGCAGTTTTAAATATTGTAAGGCAGACATCTGCAGGTCTGTGGTACATGTATAATACACTATTTCAATTTGTTTGATTATTATAATAGTAAAGGCAGGAGGACCGCACTGCACACAAATAAAACCAATAAGACAAACCTGTGGACAAGACAAACTACTCAGACACTGCAAAAAATAAACATCAAATTAAGTCAATGAATCTGTAATGATACAGAATTCACCTAAAATGAAAAACAAAACAATAGAAGATTTGCAAGAAAGACATTAGAAGTAATGCAATCGATCTTGACGGTTGTCGTCTCCTGAATGGCGATAGTCTGCCAGTTAATGTAATGGGTTAGAACTTCAGAAATATGAACAAATAACAAGGGTTATAATCTGGATTGAATGTAGGAAAATGCTAAAAATTAATTGATAGTCTAAAGATGCAATGGACATCTGCATGTACATGTAACTATTGTGATATATGCTGTTTGTTTATCCAAATGTAACTATTGTAGTACATATATATGTACATATGTATCCACTATTTGTCCATCACAAATATAATGGACATCTACATACATTTATAACTATTGTAATATATGCTGTTTGTTTATCCAAATGTAACTGTTGTAGTACATATACATATGTATCCACTACTTGTTTGTCCATTACAAATATTCTGGACATCTACATACATTTATAACTATTGTAATATACCCTATTTGTGTACATGTATGTATGTATTACAGATATAATGGACACCTTCCTAATGGAGATAAAGGAAGAAGAAAGAGTAAATATATTTTATATAAACGACCAAAATCAAATGGTGTCAAACCTTTTAAACGACATCTTGTAACATGTCCACAGTCTTCCAAGGTAAAATCATTTTTAAACTTTTCATTTATTTTTGAAGGTTGTATCAGTAGAATTATTAGATGAAGAAGTCTATTGAATATCACCGATCACTACATTGGCTTAGGTTATCATACAATGGATTTGAAATTTAAACATTTTGTTTCTGTTTGTGAGATCAATGATTTCCTATAACTCAAACAGCTGATTATCTGATGCATGTACTGTACATGATTTGTTTCTGTTGGGAATAACTAACTGTCAGATTTTAATTTTTGCCCTTCATCAGTTTTTAATGTCTTGTAAATGCTCCCATTACCTAAAAAAGAATAAAAATGTAACAACTCTCGGATGTATGGATGTTACGTTGCCTGGCAACTTTTCTTCCATCTTGTTTCAAAAACTGATACTAGTATTTTAGTCCCGAAATGACCTGGTTTGTGTCAAGTGGACATTAAACCCCATTTCTCTCCCTCTCTCTTTCTGATACTAGTATTTCTTTTAATAATTCAATAATGTATGACTTTGGGTGAAGTAATAATGGAGAATAATCCCTTAGTCACTGTATAAACAAACATATTCTGTATGTTTGCTTAAATTGAATTATATCGATCTTAAAGTGACATAACATGTTCTAATCTTCATAGTGGTGTCATCTTGGAACAACATATGGCCAACATGTAAACTGATGATGTTCAACTGTGGGAGACCTTGATGCTGTCAATCATCTTACTACTGTCTGAACCATCGTAAATTTCTTCGATTATGAACAAACTACTTAACTTTGGTTATTATAAACTTACCTGTGTGTTTGAAATCAACTCCCGTTCAGTAAAATCCATTGCACAACTAAATATTCCAACGAATAAAAAAGTTCTCTTTTGACAAATTTAACTATTTACTTGTAATTTCAAAGTTTTTAATAACCAAAGTTAAGCTGTTTGTTCATAATCGAAGAAATCCGTTTAAAATTTACGATGCTTCAGATAGTAATATTATTATAATTTGAATTAATTCACACACCTTTTTCTAATATTTGTTTTGCAGGCAGTTCAAGATTCTGCATTACATTCAGTGTCATATACATTAACTAGAAATAAAGCTATAATAGTAGAATATCAGTCTGATGATGATACTGATATGTTTCAGGTATGATATATTATATTTATTACATCACTATCAGATAATATTATTAGGAGGATTTTAAAAATTTTGCTTGAATTTATCATTGAATACTTTTGCCCCCCAAATTAATGATTATTGCATGAACAAAGGCTACTTCTGCCTCAAATGCCTATTTTGGCTGATCTTATGGGTTTTCTCCTGAGTGCTCTGGTTTCCTCCCATACTGAAGATCTCTACGTGCATGCGAATTAATGAAATAAAATTGAACCATATGTTAGTCCTGAAATGACCTTGTTTTTGTCTGGTGGCTGTTAAACCCTCCCTCCCTCTCTCTCTCTCTCTCTCTCTCTCTCTCTCTCTCTACTTTGGCTGAAAAATTGTATCTCCTGACATATTTGTGGAAGTGTAGTTCTCCTTGAATCTTGACCTAATAGCCAACTCCTGTATACATCTATCAGATAGATCTTACTACATAGGAATATATAGTATAAAAAATAAAAACAACAACAAAAACTAATGTAAAGAGAATAAGACTGCCAATAATACAACAGCCACAGTGAATAAAACTGTCAGATTCAACTAAAACTGACAATTCCAGGGAAATTTGACACTTTCTTAACAAGTACAAGTAAATGAGAGAATAGTAAGCCAGGGTATTTAATAGATAAAACACTAATAAATAAACAGTTATACAGGATGTGTAGAGAAGAAAGAATGTCATGAATTGTTTTTCATTACATGCAACAAGTCTGTGTTGGCGTATTTCTAATCTATAATCTTACATACATCAGATGTATACAATACCTACATCAGTTTATTTATTGATATTGACACACGTGATACTACATTTACATATACTTGCTGCGGGAGTCAAAATGTTGTATCCGGGTTTTGCCAAATTTTTCACGAGAGCCAAAAAATGCATAGTGTTTAAAAATCATGATAGCTTACAAAAAACGTTATATAAATGTTGTATGCAAATTGCTGTATTTCTAAAGATTTTCTCAGATTTATACAAATAGCTGTTTAAGCAACAGGTAGCTATCAGGTCTAATCAGGCTATAATTCAGTGTTGAAAATAGACTAAAATTTTAATGGTTTATAGTTTAATACAGTCAGTTTCACCTTCATTTGCTTGAAATGCCTAGATATAAGCTTATCACACAGTAGAGTCACAAGAATTGTTTTAACTGATACGGCTCTTAACTAACCATAAAACAATACTGGCAATATTTGGATTGCTTGTAATGCTTTGTAAGTTACATGGTAGATTTTCTTTTAATAGAAAAAAACCATTTTCACTCTTTTTAAAACCACCCATCCTTATACTTGTACAACATTTTCACTCTTTTTGAAACCACCCATCCATATACTGGTACAAGATTTTGAAAAAAAATACCTATAAAACTAAAATCTAGATCAAAATGTGCAAAAAAGTGAATTTTGTAGAAAATGGCAGATATTACCTTTCGACTTCCCACTGTGACTATATATTGATTAAAACATTCATTTCACATATTTTTTTTAAAAAATTGAATTATCGCTTGCACAGACCATTTAATCATTTGAGAAAAGCCTAATTGTCTTCTGTTTTTTATTGTATTGTATCAATGGATGTTATTGATTTTATAATAATATGATTTAAACGCTTTATAATGAACCATAAAATGCCATTGTTAGATAATGTTATCAAAATGTCTCACAAACAGCTGTTGACTAATTAAATGCTATAAAATTTCTTATCTCTGTTAATAACTACAACAGTGCAGTGCGTAGGATGACCCGTGCACTTTACAGAAAGTTGGTCTCGACACGGCTAAATGTGCACGCTTCAGTTGCGTGTCTCGAACTGATTTCTGACTACCCCGCACTCGCTTTGAGTCGATAAATAGCCATGGCACGTGCAATTCTCTACAAATATATCAACTATTACAGCCGTAAAAAATCTATTGTTGACGATTTTGAATAGCAGTAAAATTTAGCTTCTTGGTTATTACAGCAGCTTTAGTAATTACGTTTGTTTTATTTTTTAAATTGCTTTATCATTAACTGTACCGTTAAGAGCGGCATCTTTTGATTTAGTACAAATACTATCTCTGAATCACTTTCTTTAGCAGGAACATGATACTAGCAGTAGTTTCATTTTACTTTTACAAGTTTCTTAAAACAATTGTTGATTGTCTAAAGTGCTTATTTCTAAATTCAATTTCTTGTTCTAGCTTTCTGTTATGTTTCGTAAAAAAGTAGTCTTGATTATCCCGACCTGTCAATCAGACGTAGAATGGTCGATAGACTGGTTAAGCGAGACTAATTTCAAAACAAGGGCACGTAACCTATCTTTTACTCAAAAGTGTCTGGATGTTATGGACGCAACTTGGAACCAGTTTTCAGTCTATTATTTATAGATGATTAATGGTCATAGCTTATTAGGTACAACATGATCGTTTATTTAGTGACTATAATTGTGTGAAACTGATTTGAGGCTTGGCATATATATAAATATTGTGGCGTAATTGTCGAGATATTTGGAGATATTTATTTATGGTGGGTCACCCTAAGTGGTGCATGTACTGTATATATTCTTTGTGTAACTCATGAATTTTATTGTTGTACCCCACTTTTTCGTAGAAACAAGAGGGCTATTAAAATTTGTCCATCTGTCTGTTACACCTTCTGAAACACAATGGGCATAAGCATTTTGGTTTTTTGAAGCTTTGGGAGTAATTTAGGACACAATGACTTTGATTCTAATTGAGTGAGAGTGACGAAACTTTGTGTATATAGAGAATCACCTAGCAGTCTTTTTTGATATCAAAAAATATCAACTCGAGTTGATATTTTTTAATATCAAAAAAGACGAGTCAGAGATTTTATTTATCACCCAATCCCTTCTTACATGCACAAATAAATAAATATAATTCTTTGCTGTAGATTTCACTTTTACTGAACATTACGGCGTAGTGATACATCATTTTTTGACAGCAAGTCAACCATTGCAAAGTCCTTTATATTGGCCCAGTGTTTCCATCAAGGTCAATTGAATAACAATAGTTCATTTTTGAAAAAAAAAAGTTACTTTTAATAAGAAATGAACTGTTCTTTGAAAATAAAAAAAAGTAATTCCATTTCAACTGACCAATCAAATTCATGTAAAGCGATATCTCCTAAGGAGATATCGCAGTAGATTATGAAATATATCACACAAGCGATATCCACTGTGGAATGTATTATTGGGTGATAAAGTTTCTTTACATCAATACCTCCATTAATTGAAATCTAATGCATGGAATTCTCTAATTGAGCCAGAATGTTCAAACTACAAACTAGATAGAGGGCTATTAAAATTTGTCCGTCTGTCTGTTACACCTTCTGAAACACAATAGGCATAAGTGTTTTGGTTTTTCGAAGCTTTGAGAGTAATTTAGGACACATTGACTTTGATTCTAATTGAGGGAGACTGATGAAACTTTGAGTATAGTTTCTTTACATCAGTACCTTGATTGATTGAAATCTAATGCATGGAATTCTCTAATTGAGTCAGAATGTTCAAACTAGATAGAGGTCTATTAAGATTTGTCCGTCCGTCTGTCTGTTACACCTTCTAAAACACAATGGGCATAAGGATTTTGTTTTTTTGAAGCTTTGGGAGTAATTTGGGACACAATGACTTTGATTCTAATTGAGTGAGAGTGATGAAACTTTGTGTATAGTTTCTTTACATCAATACCTCCATTGATTGAGATCTAATGCATGGAATTCTCTAATTGAGCTAGAATGTTTAAACTAGGTATAGATGTTAGGTAAATATCTTGACTGAGTTTAATGATTTTTAGCTAAATAGAGATAACAGTTTGATATGTCCATGCATTGTAACATGATAACTCTGAAGTCTCTGATTCTAGTTAAAGATACATTAGTTAAGAGTTTACCGTAATAAAGAGTTGGCCATTCTTGCTATAATAATTCAAAAATAGATGATAAAAAAAGAAAATATTGAAAATTTCATTCAAATTACTTCATTCTCAGCCGAGTTATCATTGTTTGTAGTTTTGACAAGGTGTGTGCACAGTGGTAACCAGGGCTCTGGGATAATCAGGACTCAGCCTCGCTTTCCCATTTCTAAATTAAATTTTTAAATGGCGAACCGTTTTAATCTAGTTAAAATCTTGAGTATCTGATGCCATCGAGAGTCGATTATGGTCTTGTTTTGTTAATTAATGTCTAATTGATAATTTAGATAACATTTCAGGCCTAAAGAAATGTTTAGATTTAGCTCTTGCATAATGTATGTTTAAATAATAGTGATGATACTTGGTATATAGCCTCGTTGGCATAAATATCTTGACAATGTTGGATAATGCTCATTTTCTTCTCAAGTTAAACCGAGTGATAAGCAATTTCTTCGATCAGTGTAAACCTGCTCGCTGCGATGGAAGCTTCTCATGCATGTAATTAATAAGTATCATCAATTTATTTTGTAATTGAGGTAGAGAAATCAGCCTTACTATTGTTTGCTTGTTATTTCAGTGATTGTTGTCAATCCTGGCTAACTGACAAAATAATTGATCAGTTGAGATATTCAATAGTTAATCAATGTACAAGTCTTAAAGTCGGATATTTTAAAGAATTTCACCCAAAAAGTCTAGATTTTCAGTTAAATTTTTTGTGTTAACTCTATCTTGAAGATTATATTAAGCTATAAGTTACTATATAATAACACATACTTATGGAAAAACAGCTACTAATTTATTTGGGTGACATTTCAAAGAGCATTCTCTCAATGTTATCAAGCTTGAAGGTTAGGTTATAAATTGTGTTAGGAAGGGAGCAGGTGTGGGATAGGTTTGCTTCATACAATGTGTAAAGTATTTAGATAAATAATAAGGTAGTAATATGGGGGATATACCACTGATCGAAAACCCTGTGAAAGATATTTTCAAAACTCATAATCCTGATAACAGCATTTATGTTGGTTTGCTAAAATCCTCTGAAAACAGCATTATTTTGATTTATTAAGGAAGGTTTGAGGCGTGATTTGTTTGACCACCCAAAGAGAGAATGCCTCTCCCAATTATGTCACTGTAACCAGATTAAAATAATGATAATCAGTTAAAAATTAATTTTTTGAAAATATATTTCAGATTGGACGGTCATCAGAGAATCCTATAGATTATGTTGTCATGGATACTATACCCGGTCATATACGATGTAGTAGTGAGAATAATATAACCCAGAGTACAATATCGCGGTTTGCATGTCGTATTATCGTAGATCGTAATCCACCATACACAGCCAGAATTATAGCAGCAGGTTTTGATGCTGGCAAAAATATATTTTTAGGGGTAAGTCCAAATGCAAGAAAACTGTGCAACAAAACATAGACCAAATAAACAGTGCATGAAATATTCAAAGTTCAACAGTTAATAGTTAAATTTTCACTGACAATGATATATCAGGAGAATGGAAACAAAAATTTGATTTTTCGGAAAATAGAATCATTATATCCAAGAAAAGTATCTTTTAATCAAATCAAATTTTAATTGACTCTTCTTGAAAGCTATAGTCTGTGGATTCCAGAATTTATCTTATAATATCATTTTGAATAAGCACTACTTTGCAAGACTGTATTCAATGACTCAAAAGTCAAACAAAATATGAGTAGAACGAGTGACGTAGCATCAAATGGAAACTGAATTGTGCTTTTTCAAAGCTTCAGAAAGCAGGATTGATTGATTGATATGTCACTATATTGTTTGTGGCTGAATCATTTCTATAGTTCAATGTTAAACAAAGCAAATTAGGCTTTATTGTTATACATGCTGCAGAAATTTACATATATATTAATCGGTACCAATTAGTTATTTCCAAGTTTCTATAGGAAATTTTGTTTTAAGTTGCCCATACCAAAGTTTGACAAAGAGCCGTTTGAATTTAGATATACTTTAGAGTAATAAATAATGTATTGTTTACAGGAGAAAGCTGTAAAGTGGTATTCAGGTGATGAAATTGATGGTTTAACTACTAATGGTGTATTTATAATGAAACCTCAGGGGGGTTTTGCTGCATCAGCTCAACCTGGTGTATGGAGGGAGGTGTCTGTAGGGGGTGGAGTATTTCCTTTAAGGGAATCTCGACCGTCTCCTTTAAAAAGCTGTCAGGTAGTAAGTTGCTCATTTATTATTCTCCGCAAAACTCTAAAATTTGATTGAAAAATCAAAGTAATATTTCATGGAATGGTTTCCTTTCTAAATTGGGGGGGTGGGGGGTAGATGACCGAATGGTTAGCACGTGCGCACTGTATCATAAAGCCTGTCATTGAGTCAACTGGCGTGGTTTCGAATCCCCGGTTGTACGTGACAAGGAGTAGGGTTGCCTGTCCAACCTCGTGGGTTTTCTCTGGGTCCTCCGGTTTCCTCCTACTGCTAAAGACCCCTACGTGCAAGCGAATTATTGAAATAAAATTAAACCATATGTTAGTCCCGAAATGACCTAGTTTGTGTCGAGTGGACGTGAAACCCCATTTCTCTCTCTCTCTCTTTTCTTAATTTGGTAATTATTTAATATTTATTTCAGATAACTGACGAAGATAATATATTAAGTGATGGTACATTAATAGATTTATGTGGTGCTACTATGTTATGGCGCTCAGCACTTGGTCTTATTTCAGCACCTGTAAGTTGAGAATTTTATCTTATTCTCTTATCAAATAGTTTTTGAGCTTTGCCACAAATTTTACATACTCATCAGTTTGTGTATTCAGGTTTATTTACCGTTAGAGCTTTTAAATTTGTACCATTCCATTCTTGATCCTTGTAATTACAACAGTAGGCTATAACAAAATGTGGGGTGGTGGTTGGATAGCTGAATGGTTAGCATGTGCTCGCTGTATCATAAGGCCTGTCATTGAGTCAACTGTCGTGGTTTCGAATCCCTGGTTGTACATCACAGGGTTTTCTCCAGGTCCTCCGGTTTCCTCCCTCTGCTAAAAACCCCTACGTGCAAGCAAATTATTGAAATAAAATAAAACCATATGTTAGTCCTGAAATGACCTAGTTTGTGTCGAGTGGACATTTTAAACCCCATTTCTCTCTCTCTCTAACAAAATGGGGGAGTAACAGAGGCTAAGTGAGTAAGGCGCTGACTTGCTAGTTGGTCGGAGGTTTGCTCCCGGTATTGGCCGAGAAAGTTCATAACGATTTTTTTCGGCAAGGTTTCCAATTGTCAGTGGTGCAGGACTGAGGACCTGACAAGGACAGCTGTCTAATCGTTCGGATAGGATGAAAACCTGAGGGCTCGTGTACATACTGGCATGCCCGTAAAAGATCCCTTGGCATTTTGTATTGCTGTCAAGACAAAATTTCCCTAAATAGCATACTGCATGGCATATGCCTGTCTTCATTAGCCCAGTCGGAGCAGAACAGTAGGATGTTAAACCCCATTTTATTTCATTTCATTTCTAACAAAATGGAGCCATGGTGACTCAGTGCGTATGGCATTGGCTCACAAACCAAGAGGTCACAGGTTCGATCCCATTGTTGGCTGAGGAAGTTCCTCAAGATTTTCCGGACAGTAATCCCCTTGTCAGATTTTTAAGACGGAGGACCCGGCAAGGAAAAGATGTCTAGTTGTTTAGATTGGACATAAAACAGAAGTTCACCATATAAAAGATCCCTTGACAGTTGGAATTTGATGAAGAGGGGGCAAAATTGCCATTGTGCAGCTAAATTCTTTCCTCATAACACACATCCTCATTAGCCTAGTTAGTGTAGAAAAGTATGATGTTAAACTCCCATGTCATTTTCATTTCATTCATAACAAAAGTTTGTTAGTCAGGCCCCGAGTTCTCAAAACATTCTCACACTTAAGTTAAGATTTTACTCAAAATTGTTCGCCTTATTTTATCTAAAATATAGCCCTTTATAAAACTTTTGGTGTTTAAATGTTTCAAATACATCAATAAGAAACTATGTGCAAAGTTTTGTGTTACTGGGTCAAATATATTTCTCGTAAACAGTGATTGAAAGTTGAGTAAATTCTTAACTTAAGTCTGAGAATGCTTTGTGAAACCGAGGCCAGAAGAATTAATAATAAGTAGGCATCCACATAAATACTTGAATAAATGTTTTCTGTTTCAGAGTGAACATGAATTTGAAGATTTAGTGGGAGAAATCAATGCAGGACGTCCACAGTGTCCTGTAGGTTTGAACACTCTAGTCCTTCCAACACGTGGTTCATTAAACTTACATGATAAACAACCGTATGTATATTTAAACTGTGGTCATGTACATGGTAAACATCAATGGGGTGTATTAGATTCAGAAAGTACTAGAACATGTCCACTATGTTTAACAGTAAGTAATTATAATATTTTAATAATTATGGGGGAGGGTGGCTGGGACTCTCTGTATTTATTAAAAAAAAGTGTGTCATATACAGACCTGGACATAAGGCACTTTGTCAAGTAAAAATTATCACACAACCTATACAAGCCTGTACATCAAGCATCTGTAACAGACAAGGGGGTTGGATTGTTGAATGGTTAGCGTGTGTACGTTGTATCATAAGGTCTGTCATTGAGTCAGGTGGCGTGGTTTCGATTCCCCGGTTGTAAGTAACAAGGAGTAGGGTCGCCTGTCCAACCTTGTGGGTTTCTTCGAGTCCTCCGGTTTCCTCCCACTGCTAAAGACCCCTTACGCGCAAGCGAATTATTGAAATAAAATTGAATCATATGTTAGTCCTGAAATGACCTAATGTCGAACGGAGTTAAACCCCATTTCTCTCTCTCTCTCACTCTCTCTCACTCTCACTCACCTGTCAGATATTGTTGGACACAAATTATCACACAACATATACATTAAAATAAAAATGTTGCATGATAATTTGAGTCTGACAAAGTCTGTGACAGGTGCCTTCAGTCCAGGATTAGTCATAATATACACCATATAATAAATAATAGACAGAAACTTTTGTGTTACTAACATTAGTGTTGACACAGCTTGAAAAATTTCAAAAACTCATGTCTGCTTGTAATACAGATTAATTATTAATCAAGAACATGACAGAGTGATTCATTAGAAATGTAACCAAGACTTGTTTGTTCCTCCTGAATATCATATCTTTTATTTGAGATATATTTGTTTTCTAAGTTTATTTTCTCTGATCTTGATTTATATTAAACAGATTTGCAGGGATTTTTCATTAGGTCATGATTGTTCTTGTTAACATGAAACAAGTCTGAGTTCTCAATAGAATTTTTTTATAGAGACTTGACTGGGTTTGTTCATTGGGTGTGTGTATAAAAAAAGAACCCTATGTTAAAACAACTGGTATTTGAATATTATAAAACATTTGTTCTTTTAGGTGGGTCCATTTGTTAAGTTACAAATGGGATGTGAATTAAGTCTTTATATGGATTCCGAGCATCCAACATTTTGTTTTAATCCATGTGGTCATGTAGCATCTGAAAAAACAGTCAAGTAAGTTTTTATAATACACTAATATTTGTATGGTTCGTGGTCTAAGGGGAGATAATATGATTATAAGGTTGATTGAGCAGAGTTGCCTCCCCTTTATTTTAAAACATTGAGTTTTTAAAGACAAAAAATTTGTATTAAAGTTGCATATTTTATGTAAGATTTAGATAAAGAGCAGGCCATTCTTGCTATAATAGTTCATAAATAGATAATGCAAAATGAATAGATTGAAAATTTCATTTAAATTACTTATTTTGAGCGAAGATATTAACCTTTGAAGGTTTGGCCAGGTGTGTGCACTGATTGTAACCACCACACTGTTTGTTCGAGGCTTAGCCTCCCTTCACCATTTTTAAATTAAATCATAATATAATCTACTTTAAATCGGGCCTATCCATTGGCAACGAGAGTTGATGGCATCGAGAGTTGATTATGTCCACGTCATATTAATAAATGTCTAATTAATAGTTTATATAACATTTAAGGCCTAAAGAAAGACCTGTAATAGGCAGATTTAGCTCTTGCATAATTCCTGTTTAATAAATGCTCATGTTTCAATAAATAGCTGTAAACATTCTTTATTGTTCAATCTGTTCATTCAATATTTTTACTTTTAAAATTTGTTTTGCAGATACTGGGCGTATGTGGCAGTTCCTCATGGTTGTCATGGCTTCAGAGCCATCTGCCCATTTTGTGCTTCTCCATTAATAGGAAATCCAGGCTATGTTAAACTTATTTTCCAAGATCATGCTGACTGAAACCAGATGAATGTCATAAAAACTCATCAATCATAGTGAAGTGCCCAGACATTATGGTACTAAACATGTCATAGTCTTAAAATCACCTAGTTTGTAAGTGTCGAGTGGATGTTAAACCCCAATTCTCTATCTCTCACTACTGATGTTGTGGTTTATAGTGTGGTACCTAGGTTTAATTATGGTTCAATCCATTAATTGATACTATACTATACATGTTATTGATGAAACTGAGATTATTTTTTAAATATAATTTAGCATAGATCTCTGCTGATGGTAATGAACTGCAATACCAAAAATAATATGGCTACTTATCTGTTAAATTCCTGATTGAACAGATTACGGTTCCATTATGTATTTAGTTTCAGAGTTTTAAATTTAATGGAAATTGTAATTGTGTCTTGTCGAATTAGTCTTTTTAGCGATTTGTTTTTTCAAACTTTAATTTCCACTTTTCATTAACTAGTTTTATATTATTATTATTTTTTTACTTTATATATAATAATTTATGTAGTCATTTCATCTGGTTTGGGTATTTAGGTTCAATACATTGTAAATTTTCCCTTGATAATATCCTGCTTCCTGCAGCTTAAAGATGCGTAATGTAAGATTTAGATAAAGAGTTGTCTGTTCTTGCTATAGTAGTTCAAAAATAGATAATAGAAAATGAATATATTAAAAATTTCATTCAAATTACTTTATTCTGATCAAAGTTATGACTGTTTGAAGATGTAGCGTAGTTCATTAATTATCGTAGCAAAGGTACTTGTTAAATGAGACTTGACCTCGATTATCCATTTTATCGTTACATATTTAAATCTTGTGTGTGTTCAGATTCATTTAAATCTCGGCCATCTGATGGTTTAGAGAGTTGATTACAGGCTTGTCATGTGAATAAATCTCTAAATAATAATATATATAACCTTTGAAGCCAAAAGACTTACAATAGGCTGATTTAAATGTATCTCTTACCTAATGCATCTTTATGTGATAAAAACTTAACTCTCCTAACATCTCTACTGTAACCAGTATTTATAACGAACAGACTTTAGCAACCATGTACAACTATCTAAATAAAACTTCAAGGAACCTTTATCCTAGTCATCTGCGACTATCTAAATGACAATCACACTATGAACTTACGGACTGTGAAATCAAGAACGTCCCTGTTGATAATATCAGTTACCATAACTAGTCAGTACTCTTACTATAGTGATTTTAAGTTCATATCAGTATTAAGGATAGGGTCCCATCTGAACGACTAGACAGCTGTCCTGCATCACTGACAAGGAGGAACCACGCCAGAAAATCTGGATGAACTTTCTCGGTCAATGCAGGAATCGAACACCCGGGCCTCCATGCTAGCGAGCCAGCATCTTACCCATTACTTAAAACAAAAAATTGCAGTGAGTAAGATAATTATTGAAGGAAATTTTGACATTGTATTGTGTATAGATATAGCAGTATAGTATAGTAATGCATGAACTGATGTATATTATACATATATAAGTGTTTTTGTAAACAGAGTAATTGGAACTAATTGTGTATATTTGTGAATTATATGTATATTTATTTGTGGTTATGAAAGATTTCCCCCTTTGTATTCCAATTATTCTCTTCATCCAATATAAATCTCAATATTGTGAATTTATTAACAACCATCAAGTCATATGTTATTTAAACAATGTATATGTAGACTGTAGAGTGCTTTTCGAAAACGTGATCTTCTGAAACATACCGGTACTAAAGTCAAAAATTGATTAAAATATGTACCATTAATTTTGAAAGAATTTTTCAATATAAGAAAGGTTTTGAAAAATGGATTTACATTTGAGATTTATTTAGAGAATCTAAGGTATATAAAACGGGTTTTGAAAAAAAAAGAGTGTTTCATTTGAGGGGTGGTGGGGGTGATTAGAGATATAAAAATGGTTTGAAAAAGGGGATATTTTATTAGAGTTATTAAGGAATATGTAATGGATTTGAAAAAAGGGAATGTTTCATTTGAGATTTTATTTAGAGATAGTTTAGGTTAATATTAAAACAGTTTTGAGAAAGGCATGTTCTGTGTGACATATATCACATTTTGAAAAGAGCTCATTGTTCATATGAATGTAATTGACTTTGTTCATGATTACCATAATCACATGTTTTATGTAAAATGTATTTAACAATATATGTATATCATTCTAAAGCTTTTATATTAATTATATTGACTGTATAAACAACATCAGCTTTGATCTATCTAACCATATAGAAATATTCATTCATTTATTATTTAGGCCTTAATAGCCTTTTATTTAAATTATTTTAAAGCAAGCAGTGTTGCTGAACTTGTGCCTAGCTCACAGCACTTCTGCTTTGTAGTCTAAGCCACTTAGTTCTACTCAGCTTTATTAATCGATTTTTATGGAAACGAATCAGTGAGCTTGATCATACTTTTGTAGTATAATAATGCACTTATAAGGCGCCTGAAATCCAAAAAAAATGTTACTCTCAGTGGTACAATTACAGTGTATGGAACTACACAAATTTACTTCCACCTATAACATACGTGTATAGTAACTAGTCTAAAGATTATAACTGTTCAGATATTAATTGTGTGTGTAATTATTATGTTCTAGGTGTTTTAGTCTATGCAATTTATGAGAAAAACATCTTGAAACGAAGGAATTCAATTTGGTCATTAAGCTTGTTGGCTAGAATTGAATTGTTGAGATTACACATAAATTTTACCGGGTTATTATTTTTTTGCCATGGATATTTAAAAAACAAAATACACACATGATAAAATTTACAGTAGCAAAATTGATATTAGAAAAATATATGTTTAATTTCAAAAAGATATATTTTATGATTCTGCTTTATCTTGCCAGTGTATCGCTACAGTATTTCTACAACTTTCAATTTCTATGGGTATCTCAACCTGGTCTCTATGGGTGTCTTACCCTGGTTTCTATGGGTGTCTTACCCTGGTTTCTATGGGTGTTTACCCTGGTTTCTATGGTAGTTTTACCCGGGTTTCTATGGGTGTTTTACCCGGGTTTCTCTGTGGGTATCTTACCAGTTAGATCTATTTTTTGATAAGGCCAACTTCGGTCAAAGGTCACAAAATGTAAACAGGGCTAGTGCTAATCCCAACCCTAACCCAGGACCTAGCCCTAATACTTACCCTAACCTACAATCTCACCAACAATCACATGCCCTAACCTTATTTACTCTTAAAAAATAGTTCTAGCTGTATCTTATCCTGATTTCTATGGGTATCTTACCTCAGTTTCTATGGGTGTCTTACCCTGGTTTCAACAACCACATGCTATCTTACCACAGTTTTAAAAACCACATTAAGCTGAAACAGAATTTCTGTCCTTCTGTGTGTATAGAAGAATACCTATACATTGACTTACGAACCACAAAACCAACTGACATGTATATTCAAGTCTAAAAATGGCACAGGACATTTAATACTAGGGCATTTTATCATTAAAGATATTACATTACCAAGCAATGGCATTTCAAAACAATATATTGTCAATATTATGATAATGTCTCATATATATCTTTTGATGCAGATAGTAATCTCATGTTGTAATAAGGCGCTTCATATAGAATTACACCGGCACCTAAGTATAAGGAGTTATCATTAAAGCAAAAACCTAATATATATTCCTAGGTATATATATTTTTCATGCAAGAGATAACACATTTGATATATTTCATGACATATCCAATTTATATAACAATGCATTTTATGTTGAAGAGTGTTTAATTAATTGTAGTTTTATGTATTACATGTAGTTGGTGTATGAATATTTTTTTGCCTAGTCCGATGCGATTGTCATGTACATTTTTTCATATTTTTTTTTGAAATATTTTTAATCATGTATTTTCTAGAATTATTTGTAATATTTTCATTTCATCTGATCGACGTGATTATTGTATTAATGTTGGAACATGTTCACTTCATTTTCATTTCTAGTCTCATTATGAAAACATTGTAGATAATGCATTGTAAAGCTATGTATAAATGCTTAAGTAGGAATATTTCCAGCAACATATTATCAAGTTATGTTTCTATGAACACATTGTCACGCTATGTATCTATGAACACATTGTCAGGCTATGTATCTATGAACACATGATCAAGCTATGTATCTATGAACACATTGTCAAGCTATGTTTCTATGAACAAATTGCCAAGCTATGTATCTATGTTTATGCTTTTTTAGAAAAGACATATTTCTAGTAATGTAGTGTAACGCTATGTTTCTACCAACACATTGTCAAGCCATGTACATTCTTAATTAGAAGTAGGAAATCACTTTCAACCTATGTATATGCTTAATTAGATGTAAGAAATACTAGCATTGTATAAAATCATATTCATGTTTACAGATAATGAAAAGATATGTCATTCAGTGTTTTAAATTATAAATACCTGTATAGGCTTATGTACGTAACGCATCATCACAAATATTTATTATAAAATTAACATTATCGTAATTATTCAGTAATAATTCAATGAGTTATGTTAATCCTTAACACTTGGATTGTCTGAAACTACCTTGAACTAGTTAAGGACCTTTTGCTAATTCTGTGTATGGGTGGGTGGGTGGGGTGGGGTGTGTGGTCTAGTTGTTTAATGTGTGGGCTTGAAATTACAAGGTCTGTCATGAGTAAAGTGGCGTGGTTTCGATTCCCCACTTGAACATGACAAGGAGTAGGGTTGCCTGTCCAGTCTTGTGGGTTTCCTCCCACTGCTGAAGAGCCCCTACGCGCAAGCAAATTATTCAAATGAAACTGAACCATATGTCAGTCCCAAAATGAAATAGTATGTGTCGAGTGGAATCTCTCTCTTTTGCTAATTCTGTGACTCGGGCGATCTAGGCATCACTAGTTTCAAGTTGTTTTGAAATTGAGCTACATAACTAAATCTAATATTTGTCACCAGGGTAATAAACATAACACATATTTATGTAGAGACAACATTTTTCCAAGCATGTGTTATAGTTTATTGCTCTATCCAGTTACTAAATGCCTTTAAAAGATTGTCATCAGGGTAGAGGATATTTACATACACGAGTACAAAAAGGTTAATGAACATACTGCTTTGTAATTAGCTATCTATCATTTCTATCAAAGTTTAATCTGTTTGGTCGCATTTTGTATTAATGAATGATTTGTTGAAGAAATTCAGGATTATTTTGTTAAATTATCTATATTATTAATTTTAAGAGGCATTACCAAATTGTTTTGTTTTTCTTTTGTCCATAACATTCTAAAATCTGTTGTTTTTATATCCTAGTAACATTCTTCAAAGTTCTGTTTATAATCTAGTTTCTTTTCACTTTCTGTGGGTAATATGCTTCATTACTATTGTAGATATCCAATGAATACAGGCTATGTAAGCTCCTCACGAGACATAATAAATTGATTATTGGTGATTCAAATGAAAGACTTTAGTGTGTACTGTAATAATCAATTACAGTCACCTGAAAAGCTTCATTAATTTTTTAAATAATCAAGGAATTATGTCAACATATCCTTTTCATAAGTAAAATACGATTCTGAATGTCAACCTGCCACAGGTAGATTCCCGCCGTTTTCCGTGATTAGTCTAACTTTCCGCCAATAAACAAGCTGTGACATAATTTTAGTCCTGCTTATATTCTAGTCTATGGGGGTTCAGATATATAAAGTGTGCCTAAAGTTCTGTACATAGAGCTGTATAATCGAATTTCATATAGGTGTTGCATGAGCTATGTGGAACAATCAGCAACTGTTTCATCCTCTATTGTTATGTTTATGTATGTTTATGTAAGGCAAGCAAGTTTTGGAAGCATATTACCTATATTAAAGTTTATATTTTAAATGTGAGTTGGAGTGGTGTTTAATAATCTCAGGTGATAAAATTGCTCACATGTTGAAAACATTCTACAACAGCCATAATTCATTTCATTCTCAATCGTTTTTATCCCTGGCCAATGTTTATCATACCACAGTTGCCCTGGATTCGAATAAATACTTATGAATATAAAACAAACAGATCATCAACTCCAATAACATCAACAAACACACACAGATATTTAAGCTGTTATCTGTTAAAGTGATTATCATATTCTCAAACATTTTCTTTAACACTTTGACTACCAAGTTCTTGAATATTCCACAGCCTATACAGTGGTTTCCAGGGGCCAATACGTCCACGTCTCGACTAAAGCAAGTGAAGATCGTGGATGAGGAACCAACTGCTCACATAATGGGCTCTACAATGTTGCTTTCTTGGCACCAACAGTAAATAAGTGAAGGTTGTGAAAGATTCTCT
Source organism: Patella vulgata (assembly GCF_932274485.2). NCBI lineage: Eukaryota > Metazoa > Mollusca > Gastropoda > Patellidae > Patella > Patella vulgata. The sequence continues at coordinate 14,724,097 of NC_065883.2, forward strand.
GGTCCCTGGTATTATGGGCACAACAATGTCACAGACTGCAAATCTGGCCACTAGTATTTAAATATTTTGAGCCCATCTTAATCAAATTTGAGATGTGGTTGAGTTATGGTTGTACTGTAGCAGTTTTTAGAGTATGATGGTAATTAGTTAGATGATGAAAGTTTTAAAATATTCTAAAAGAAATCATGTTTTATTATGATAGATTTTATTATGTTTCCATTAATTATTGATAAATTTATCTGAATTTATATATTCGTGTATTTTCTGTTTTCAGATTTGTACTGGTAATATTTATGTATTTAAAATCACTAGTAAATTATTATATCTATCAATTAGTCAATGGCTTACATTACTAGATATTGATAGTTTATAAAAATTATATCGTTATAGAATGATACCTCCAATAGTCAGTAATATATGTATTGCTTACAGTACGGTACTATAAAATTATACCTTCAATAGTCAGTAATCTATGTATTGCTTACATACTAGATAATGCCAAACATACCTCCAATAGTCAGTAATCTAATGTATTGCTTACAGTACGGTACTATAAAATTATACCTTCAATAGTCAGTAATCTAATATATTGCTTACATACTAGATATTGATAGTTTATAACTATATAATGCCAAACATACCTTTAATCGAAATAAATTTAAGTGTTCTATCATGCATTGACATCAATGAATTTTATTATAAAGGATAAACTTGTGGTCGTCCCCTTAAATGACTTTATGATGTTTGATTATATTATTTGTATGTATATTTGTAATGTGTATATTAATGGTTTATATTATTTTATCTTTGTATTATGAGTTGAATGATCTAATGACATCACTGCAGAATAAAGTTATGATTGAATTATTACACATAGATTTATTTATTTTTCTTGTTGTTCACTCATTTTGCAGATGGGTGTCGCTGGTGATTATGAGCGATAAGAAGCAACAGTGGCTCAATGGGTAATGTGTTGGTTCACAAACCAGGATGGATGACCCTGGTTCGTTCCCAGGGTTGGCCAAAACCGTTCTTTATGATTTTCCAGCCAGGTTTCCCCTTTTCTAGTCATTTGAATGTTAAAAATCCTGTAATATTTGGACAACAACAAAAAGTAGGCAGAAACCCTGTTGTCCAGGTAAAACTTTCTACATGGCCTAAGCCTATCTTCATTGTCCAGTTGGTGCAGAAGAGAGAGAGAAATGGGGTCTAACGTCATTTTGGGACTAACATGGTAGGGGTAGGGGTCTTTAGCAATGGGAGGAAACCGGGGGACCTGGAGAAAACCCACGAGGTTGGACAGGCGACCCTACTCCTTGTCACGTACAACCAGGGATTCGAAACCATTGGTGCAGAAGAGTAGGACTTAAACCCTAATTCATCTATTGGAAACCAACTTTCAGGATTACTTAAAGATACATTATGGGAGATTCGGTAAAGAGTTGGCAGTTCTCACTGTAATAGTTAAAAACTAGATAATGTAAAGGCAATTTGGTGAAAATTTCATTGAAATTGATCCACTATGAACCGAGAACTAAGCGACTGAAATTCCCATAAGCCTCGGTCATCATTACTAAAGTCAGTACGATAAACAGCATAGTCTCGATTATCCATTTAATCGTTTAATCGAGAAGGAAAGTTATGCAGGAAATCGGCTTACAATCCACTAAAGATCGCAGGCTAGCGCTGCCATCTAGAGTTGATTATGGCCTGGATAGGTTAATTAATGTCTAATTAATAATTTAGATAACATTTCAGGCCTAAAGAAAGACCTGAAATAGGCAGATTTAGCTCTTGCATAATGTATGTTTAATTGATCTCCAAATTGTCAAAAATACCCAAATGACTGGCCTGGAAAGCTAGTTATGGATATGCAATGTTTCTTTTTATGCATCTTGAAATTTATATAGCTAGACGTGTCCTTGATTCTCGGTACATGTTCTGTTTATGTTGGTGCTAGGAAGAAATGGAAGCTAATCAAACTTGTATTATTTATGATTATTACTTCATGGCTTGTTGCCCTTGATCAGATTTTATCATCTTGTAAACAGAAAATGGGGGGGGGGGCTCTCGAGTCTGGATCCCCCATTCATCTCCTAGGACATGCCACTGCTGATAATAATATGGCCTTGAAAAGTTTTAATTGATCAATCTGAATAATTCTGGGACCAAAATATCTTTTAATAACAATATTCTTGATTGTGAAGTCTTTAAATCTATATATAACCTTTATTGTTGGAGCTTAAATGACACTCAAACTGTTATGCCCTAGATTATTGGACCAGAAACTACCTAAGCACTGTTCATCTTGTTTTTCAAAAAGCCTAAGGCTCTACCAATTTATAAAAGATGGATATGAAACTTGGGGTGGTTGTTCCCTTGACAATAAATCGTTCATCAACTGTCAGATTTTGATTTTTCAAATGATGTCCCATTTCAAAGATGGCCGAAATGATGTCACATTCAGTTCCTGGTCCATAGTATGCCTGTACTTGTTAATAAATGTGGTACAACAATAAAATTCCATGTCCTTTTTTTAAAAATAATTTATTCCCCATTGTTAAATTTCCCTTTTAAATACAACTATACATGCTTAGTATTAAGATAACATTGTTTTGTACAATTATTGATATTCTATAATATAACAATTATATACCAGAATTCCATTTACAATTAAAGGGACACTTCACCGAAATAAATATCAGAATATTTCTAGTAATGCCAATAAGAGACCATATGATTCATCCAAATGATCTAGGCAACTTTTCTTTTTGACTAAAGATGCATCATGTAAGAGCTAAATCTACAAATTGGTCTTTTTGAGGGGGCTTCAATGTTAAATAATTTATTAATTAGGCATTCATTCCCACGACAAGCCCACAATCAACACCCTAGACCATCGGATGGCGGTAAATTTGAATGGATTGAATCACAATCACAATTTAATGTAAACATGGATAATTTGTTTATTATCAAAGCAATGGTACTTGACAATCAGAACTATATATAGTCAATACTTCAAACACTCATAACTTTGCATTATCTATTTTTGAACTATTATAGCAATAAAACCCAGCTCTTTATCTAAATCTTACATAATGTATCTTAAAGTCTTACTTTGATCTAACTAATAAGTCTTTTTTCTCAAATCTCTTCTGATTTATTTGTATGGGAATTCAAATATGCAGATGAACAAACGGACCAATTTTCAGATATTTTATTTGCTTCTCTTGAAATATGTAATATTTAATTATATAAACAAATCTTAAATTTATGAAATTTAATCTGTTTTTATATAAAACTGTAACAACTTTTAAGTATAGAATGTTAAACACTAGTTCATTTAATTATTCATTATTTCAACAAACATTTTCACACCAGCAATAAGAAATAAACAAACATTTTTATTTAACAATAGGTCCCTTTATATAATATAAAACTTTTAACAGGTGAATATTGTATAATAATACACCATTATATAAATATGATTAATTTTACTTACAATATACAGGTAATCACAAACAAACAACTATTAAACAAAATCACCTTTTTTCATTTTATGTCGAGCTTTTCAGTTAATAAAGTTTGGTTTTATTATAATAGTTTGGTAAGCACTATGAGTTAGTATGAAACACAAAAACAAATTGTGCATTTATTAATATTTAACAGATAATAATTACTAGGTAATTGTATTTTGTTATCAAAAAATGCTAAAAATTTAGACTAGTTCTGGTGTTTTACTGTGGGTCTGGAATTACAATTATTCAACCAAATGCTATGTTACATATATATCACATTACAAATATCACTTTGTGGAGTATTTTCACCTTAAATAAAATAATAACCACAAATGTTAATGAGATTAAGGTCGGTGTTGAAGTGACAGCTTAAAAGACAATAGACCTATTTAAATGAAATCTCTAATTGGGTTTAATGTTTTGCAACATTGGGATTTTTTTAGACCGATTTGACCACGGACTTGGTGAATCTGTGGATTTTTTTTCATTTCAGCTGTTCTACTTTTGGCACAGCTTTTGATCTTACTACCCTTTGTTTGCACTCAGTCATTTCGGGACTAATATAGGGTTCAATTTTATTTCAATAATTTGCTTGCGCGTAGGGGTCTTTAGCAGTGGGAGAAAACTGGAGGACCCGGAGAAAACCCACGAGGTTGGATTGTGCTAAGAAACATGAGTTGCCAGTAAAATAGCACACAGAGTACAAATGGCACGTCCTAGACATTATTAAGTCATGACTGGATTCTTCACAGACAAATCACAACCATCTTCCAGTGATTAATAATGTTATATACACATGAATATTGTCATGTGTAAATGTTAATAAAATTAAGTTAATGAATATACAGAGCTACTGTCATCTTGAACCCAGGACATCTTTGAGTATTGCGCTACTGGAATTTTGTGGAGTGGAACGACCTGAATTTGGTTGACTTATATTATCATTAGCGACAGGCGTTGTAAACATGGGTGTAAAACTAGGTGTATTGGTCGATCCCATTAATATATGTGAATCAGACTTGGCCGAGCGATCAGTGCCAACTGATATCGGCATAGATACGTGACGAGGAGCTGTGAAAGGATTAAAAGCAGGAGGTTTAGATAATCTTGTGGTTTCTTTTTCTCTGTGATGTTTTTCTTGTAGTTCTTTTGCCATTTGTTCTGCAGGAAGTCTGACCGCAGGTGGAGGAGGTGATGATTCAGTCTCCAAAAATTTCACGAAAAGTTGAGAGAAAGACTGAAAGAAAAGATAAAAGATAAATAAAACTAACAAAATTGTCCTCATTCAAAATGAGAAGAAATGTTCCATAAATAAGAGAAGATCAGATATCCTATGTATAATTATATACATATTCAACATGGATAGTTTCAAGAGATAATTTGATAATTTCAAGAGATACATGTAGTTTAATAGTTTCAAGAGATTGTTCGATAGTTTCAAGAGATAGTTTGATAGTTTCAAGAGAGAGTTCGATAGTTTCAAGAGAGAGTTCCATAGTTTCAACAGATAGTTCCATAGTTTCAATAGATAATTTGATAGTTTCAAGAGATAGTTTGATAATTTCAAGAGATAGTTTGATAGTTTCAAAAGATTGTTCGATAGTTTCAAGAGATTGTTTGATAGTTTCAAGAGATAATTTGATAGTTTCGAGAGATAATTTGATAGTTTCGAGAGAGAGTTTGATAGTTTTAAGATATAGTTTGATAGTTTCAAGATATAGTTCCATAGTTTCCAGAGATAGTTATGAGTATAAAGAGATATAAATATCTCAATTGAATTACCTGATTTAGACTTGGTGCTTTAGTTCCTGAGTTACGTACAGGTGTAGTAGGTGGGGTAGGATGTGAACTTCTTCCTAATTTAAATAAACCAGGTACCCAACCACCTGAAGAACCTTCAGCTTCAGATATCTACAAAAATACATTTAAATTGGAACTTATCTTAAACAGTTTGAAACATTACTTAACAAAAAAAAATTCACAAAATCCAAATTATGGCAATCTACAGAAAAATAAACAAAAAATACAGATATTTATTCCACAGTTGTATTTGCCTTCCTTTATTGATTCTTCAGTCCTTGTGTTCCATGTCGGCTGTATATGCCGTTGAAGACAGGGCGATGGAAAACGACGGATACATAGTATAATTATATTGTGCATAAGTTCAAGCTGAACTCTTAATTAAATCTAATCATTTCTGTTTCTTTGTTCATCTGAGTTGAAATTTCAGTGTTATTAACAAAATTAGAGTAACTTTTTATTAATAGCATTTGAACAATATTTTCACTTGACTGGAGTCCGTCTACCCTATATTGGACAAGGAACACAATTTAAAGACAAACCCCAAAAAACCCATGGAAGCAAAGAATAATAAAAGAATTATTTAAAAGGTACCCACCTTTTGAAATTCCTCAGGATTAAAGTTGAGAACCCCTCCAATAGTATGGACAACTTCCTTGCGTTTAGTTTGTGGTGTAGTAAAATAACCCAGTAACAGATTCTTCATCAGTTCTCTAGAAAACACATTAATACAAAAATAAGATAGGATAGAAATTGAGTTTCAAATGAAATGAAAATGAAATGAAATTGGGTTTAACATCCTACTGTTTTGCTCCTACTGGGCTAATGGGGACAGGCATACATCATACGATATGCTATGAGGATATTTTGCCCAGACAGCGTCGCTATGGGCCACTCTTTATTTCGAATTCCAACTGTCAAGGGTTCTTTCTCGTGCATGCCACAGTGTACACAGGACCTTGTTTTTTTTTTGTCCCATCTGAACAACTATACAATTTCCCTTGCCAGGCCCTGTGTCCTACACCACTGACAAAGGGAAGTCATGCCGGAAAATCCCGATGATTGTTCTCCGCCTAGCAGGGATCGTGGCTCCCAGAAATAGAGTTTAACGTCTCATCAACACAATACATTAATTCTGCCTGGACAGTGATATTCCACAAAATCTACATCCAATTCCAAATGTAAAGGGTGATTTTGTCGCCTTAATGAAATGTTAATCAATTTGAGTACATTTATGTGTGGATTGAGTTGTGACAAATTGAATATCATCTGAAAAATGCACGATCGACATTAACGACTTTAATAAACTTACTTATCAACTTTAGCCTCTGTACTTGATGTCAATTTTCGGATTTCTTCTTCTGCTAATTTCAGAGATTTTTCTCTTAATTGAACTGAAACAGGAACCATGAAAAAAAAAATCTTTATAAAGTTTGTTATTTAATAATTTTTTAGCTACGAATTCTCTATCCCTCAATACATCAGTTGTTTCAATGTCAAAACTAGAAAATGAAAATATCTCTCAACTACTAGTACACAAAATTGAAAAAATGTGAGCAATGTTAAAACTACTGTCCTACAACTAAAAAATCAAAATTTAGTGAATTATAATAGTAAAAGGCAACTGGTAGCATGCTGTCAAAGTGCTGGTGACAACGCCATAACTGAGAATATGACAAAAGGTACTGATCGGAGTGACGCCTCAGTACCTGATGTAATACTCACGGCACTGGCGTCAGTGGAAGGCTCATGCGGTGTTCAAGTCAGTCATGCTCACTTTATCTTATAAACAAACCACTCAGACAACTGCCTCGGGGGAAAAGTTGATTTAAGATCTTATATTGTTCAGATCATATGTACGTACAAGATATCAATTTTGGCCAAATAATTTGGTGAAACAAAAAACATTTGAGACAAACCAAGACAGAATCATGCTTCCACTACTACATATAAACTATATACATTGTTAGATATAAAAAAACACGGAAACACAATTTGTAAAAAAAAGCTTAGTGTTAATTATAAGAATAGCTAAATTAATGTTAAATTATAAAAGTTTCAAAATTACACCTAATAAACTATCAACAAACTCTTTCTGAACAAAACTATGTTTACCAGTAATTCTATACACTGATTACTTAAATATAGCTGTAACTCACAAGAATCAACAAAATAAAAAAACAAATCTGACCTTTTGTTGGAATACACACATATACATGACAATAGATCACCATATATCAGATTATCATTCAATATAAAAATATACAGCTAAAACAACAACTCCCAATCACCAAACGAAAAATGTTTAACATTTCAATAATGAATTTAACAAATTCTTTTACACACATGCGATAGATTACAAATAGCTGTTTAGCTTAAGACCACAAACCCCCCACAAACTATTAGAGAATTAATAAAAAAAACAATGATGTTAATCCAAATATATTGTGTTGTTAATACCACCACAAACCAACAAACAATTAAAAACAATGATTAATCAAATATTATGTTGACAAAAACAAATTTCCATGCCAGGCACTGTGTGTGATATATGGAACTCGAAGCATGCAATAAAAACAAGTAGTGATTAAAAATTATTACAAAAAGTGCATTAATTTTCATGCTGCAAGGCCAAATATTTATGTAATCTCGGCGGGTAACTTGAGACATGGATCGAAAAAAACTCAGAATTACCAGCTGAGATTAAATAAACATCAAGGATGAATGAAAATCTCAACCAATCAGAAATGCCAAAAAAACTCTCCAAATTATCTCAACTAGTACGTGCCTAATTTCATCATTTTTACGTTGATTAATTTAGAAATGAAATGAGGTTTAACGTCTGACTTTTCTGCCTCATCTAGGATAATGAAGATAGGTCATTAATTTATTGTTTTTGATTTTAGAAAAAAAACAAAACTGTTCATGTATATATACTGCCATCTTTGGAAGCAAAAGGTCAATTCTTTAATTATTATACACGTTCGGTTACAGCCCTTTTCAAACTTAGCGATTACAACACAAACTAAATTTCTACTTTCATTTTGATTACAACATTGCAGCATTACTTTCAAGCTTATTCAAATCACTGTTAAAGTTTTTAATGGATTAATCAATAATGATTGGAATTAATAGCAAATGTTATTCAAGTTAATGCAACAAATGATAAGTCTGTGTATTAACTTTAAAAAAAACGGAAGTCACACCAAAATAAACCACAATATACATCAGTTCCGTATCGGCCATATTGACCATGACACCGTAATAAGCATCTTCTGCTAAGAACATTCTGGTGTGAACAGCTCTGTCCAAGTTTATTTTCATATATACTATAAGCTGTGCTGTACAAGGTCAGTATCTCATATACAATAACTCTTCACTTAATTCATTTCTTTGCAGAAAATATCTACTTAAAACATGCATAATTCAAAAATAAAACAAATAGAATATTCATGATAACATGCAGAGGATGATTGGATGATATCACAACCCCAAGTATAAACTAACTGCCTGTTGATTGGCTGACCTGTTTGTTTAATATCGACCAGCATCCAGAGAACCAATCATATGACTCAGGATTACCAGCTGATATTATATAACCAGGGGCACGTAACCCTACATAATATCTAAGAAATCATGGAGACTCGCTGTAATAACCCTAAAAGGCTTAAATGACCATTTTGAACATTACTGTTTTAATTATGAAGAGAAATAGCGCATCAAAAACAAAATTTCAAGAAAAAGTGCAAATCTGATTTCATAAAATTCTAAAAAGCATTTAAATTTGTAAGATAGCATTTTTTTTTAAAAATGTGCAAACGAAGCAAGCTTTTCAATAAAGAAAGTCTATAATTAATGCAGTGGACATTTTAAATTCTAAGATAAAGCCAAAAAAAAAAGAAGAATCATGAAAGCTAATTTTAAAATGCCTTTTTCCACACAAAGCTTGAATTATTCACCCAGGCAGTTAGCAACCCTTGAGGTATGATGTGAAGGTAAATGGGAATAGGGCAAGGTAAGGGGAATGGGGGTACGGGATGAGGATATAGGATGTTTTGGAAGGTGTGTAGTTTAAAGAGCAGGCGTGAAGTGCACCACCATATAAGGAAGAGTGAAATTGATATGAACTGGTTGATTGGTAAATGATATTTATTAAATCAAATTAAGGATCATGACTAAAACTCAAGATTTGTCAAATGAAGTGTATAATTTAGTATCTATATGTATTTTCCGATGTCATATTAATCAAATGCAACCAATTCTAATATGACAAAAACAAATGTTTTACTCGATATAATTTGATTGCTAGACTATGGGGTTTTTTAACTGACTGCTAGATAGACTATGTAATTTGACTGATTGCTAGACTGTAATTTACTGACTGTTTATCTATATAACCTGACTGATTTCTAGACTATGTAATTTGACTGATTGCTAGACTATGTAATTTGACTGATTGCTAGACTATGTAATTTATTGACTGTTTATCTATATAATCTGACTGATTTCTAGACTATGTAATTTGACTGAGTGCTACATGTTTATTGCTATAAGTGAACTAATTTATAGGTTTAAGAGTTAAATGTTAGCGAAATAGCTCAAATGGTTAGTGCTAAATCTTATTAATTAAAAAATAAGCAAATCAATGAGAAAAAAAAATTGAACAAATGTTAAAATAAAACCAATTCTTGATAATTCAAAACTTGAACTGACATAACTGTCAACTACAAGGTTAACATAATAAAATTGTTAATTTTCTTTTATTCCAATTGAATATTTTTTGTTAGAAAATGGGAGTTGGTTATTAATAACATGATGAATGATATAAAACATGACAACATATCCTACCCTCATCTCGTAATGCTTGAACAGCTTCTTCTTTTCTATCTAACTGTTGAGATAATCTGTCAGCAGCTTCTAAACCTTCTGATGCTTCTTCTAATTGTTGCTATAAAAATAAACATAAATACGTCATTATGACAAACTTGCAATCAATTGTCACCGGATCAAAGCACATCCTGACAACTGAATGACATGGTGAGCAGTAGAATCATCACATTTTTAAGCAAGGTAAAAGTCATTTTAGCTGTGAGGTAAGCTGAGAATTACACTTTACTGATGACAATATACTCCATACATGCTGATTCCACTGATGAAACCCATGTTATAGTGAATCCAAGATATATTAGTCAAAAGGGCTTTATTTTGGAGAAATAACCTGTGTTGCTATTAACTACAGGGGGTGGGGGGGATCAAAGGTCTGTCATTGAGTCAACTGGCGGTTTTCTCTGGGTCTTCCGGTTTCCTCCCACTGCTAAAGACCCTTACGTGCAAGCAAATTATTGAAATAAATTGCACCATGTGTTAGTCCCAAAATGACCTAGTTTGTGTCAAGTTGACATTAAACCCCATTTCTCTTTCTCTCGCTTTAGATGATAAGGTCTGTCATTGAGTCAAGTGGCATGATTTCAATCCAAAAATGGTACGTGACAAAGAGTAAGGTCATCTGTCCAGGTCCTCTGGTTTCGTTCCACGGGTAACGATTCTACACGGAGGCCTATTATTGAAATAGAATTGAACCATATTATGGGTCAAGTGGACGTTAAACCCACTTGTCCCTCTCTCTCTGTGTGTTGTATTGTCTGTAATTAATCTTATTACCTGTGTTTCTATAAGAGTATTCTGTACAGAACCATATTCTTGTTTTAATGATTGTATTTCTTCCTGATATTTCTCAGATTCTGATGCGATCTGCCATTCTTTATCTGTAAGTATAGATAGAACAACCTGGTGAAAGCCATTTTAACAACCAGGATTGAAACTAGGGGATGAAATCATTAAACAGTGCTAGGCACATTTCAGAAAAAAAATGTTGATATAGCAATCAAGATGGTGAACAAAACTGTGTAGAAGAAAATTAATGCATACTAAAAATATGAAGGATGTCAACATTAATACTGGATATAATACTGGGCCCTGTTTCTCGAAATCTTAACTAAAGATAAAATCCAAATTTTAGTAGATACTTAAATTTAATTGGCTAAGCATTAAAATCAATCTAACATTATCCAATCAAATTACTACAATCTTAGTTAACTGTAAACTTCTCATTTCTAAATTAAACACACCAATTATCAGATAATTGATTTTACAGCTGCCAATCAACTAACACCATATACGTTAATCAGACTTTCTGACAGCAAGCAGTCTTGTCGAAAAATAAAATTTTGTCAACATTTTTTAAAAAATACAGCAGACAAAAAATGTCACCTCTTCAAAACATGCCTCTATGCTTTGCCCTGCTCTAGCACCTCCCCACCATTAAACACCATCAAGTATGTTTCACCTTATATGCTATATAAATATAATATTTTGAATCAAGTAAGAATACATTATCTACAAAATCATGCACCTTTTAATAAGGAAGTGGACATTAACCCCATTATAGAAATAGTTGACAAGATGCCATACAGAATGATTACCTTGTTGGAATTGTTCTAGAACTAATTGTAGATTAGCCAATGAAGAAGCATATTGTTGACATTGATCCTGCATGCCTGTCACCTGACTATACGCTGCATCTCGTTGACTAGATACAATCTCTAGTTGATATTTTAATTCTTCTATTTGTATAGACATATGTTGACTGTAATAAAACAGATTAGAAATAAGATAAATACACACAGATGTAAATAATAGTTGGAAGGTGAAGGTGAAAACATTTTCGGCTATCTTGGGATTTTATTTCATTGAGTCAATTTCCACAAGTTTTGAAAGACCTTCCTTCACCCTTTTTCAACTTCTAATCTGATCATGACCTTCAACTTCTAATCTGATCATGACCTTTAACAAAGTAAATCAGCTTACACTTGATCTCATATTTCTTGCTCTCACTAATTTCAAAGTAAATTTATTTTACCCTAAATGTATTCACATATCACATATCTTCCTAAAATTCATTCAGGGAAATTAGTTAAGTGACCACATAAAGTTTTTAAAAAATAAAAAATACAAAGTACAGACAGTACATACCTAGCAGATTCTACATCAGTTGAAGTAGAGAGAAGTTTTTCTTCAGCTATAGCTACTCTGTTTCTTAATTCTTTTTCTCTTTCTTCTGAATCTAATGCCTCTCTTGTATAACCCTCTTCAATCTTTAATAAAAAAAATATGAGGAAATGATTTACATTTATATTGTAATGTATGAATTATTCGCTCAAAGATCTAAAGTATTCATAACTGGAACTGAATGTTTTAAACCAACAGGGGAAAGTTGGGATGGCCTAGTGGTCTAAAGTGTCGTGCTTCGACTTCTAGCTGGGGAGTCACCTCTGGTTGTGGTTGTGGTTTTGATCTCTGGTGTGACCGTATGTGGCTTGGAGATAGGGGTGCCTTCTCAACGTCGTGGGTTTACTCTGGGTGCTCCAGTTTCCCCTACAGGAAAGACACCTCCGTGTGCACTAAGATAATAAAAAATTGAAAATAAGACAACTTGTCTGCGATATCACCTTCGGTGAAAGTGAATGTTAAACATTAATAACTATAACAACACACTTAAACCAACAAGACATAGAAGAAAGATCCTGGTGCCCGTTACAGACAGATGGTTTCAGTAGTTTTCTACTGTCTGCACTCTCATTATTTCATTGATATCTATAGATGTATTATGCATAATGTGTAGTTAAACTACCACTATGTAATTTAAGTATACAATAGGTGTGGGGCCTAAATTATTTATTATTATTATTACCTGTATTAGATGTGTTCTTAATCTGTCTAATTCTCTCGTCATTTTACCTTCTTTCTCTTGCAATCTTTCTACCTGTAAAATATTTACATCAATAATTTACTCAAATAATAATTTAATCGGGCCCCGAGTTCACAGAGCATTTTCAGACTTAAGTTAAGAATTTACTCAAAATCGTTTGCCTTATTTGAACTAAAATCTTGCCCTTTATAAAACTTTTGTTGTTTTAATGTATCACATCAATAAGAAACTATGTGCAAAGTTTTGTGTTTCTGGATTAAAGATATTTTTCATAAACAGTGATTGAAAGGTGAGTAAATTCTTAAGTCGTGAATGCTTTGTGAACTTGGGGCCAGGTTGTCAAAAGATGATCTACTATTCCTTTAGTTAAAAACAAGAAATGATGTGAAATGTTTCAGATTTCGAGTCAGAGGCAGGAAAGCAAATCTGAAAGTTTGAAATTATAAAACCATGGGGCAAGCTTTCAAAAGCAATATGTGCTTACCTCTTTAATTAATTTATTGTTGTTTTCTTGTTGTTGTTGTAGAGCTAATAACGCCTGATCACGTTCTTGTTGTAACTCTACAGATTGTTGTCTTAATACGTCCATCTGTTGAACCAATCGGTCAACTTGCTCCTGGTGAACTAACTGACCTTCTTCACCTTGATCCTTTCTATGATCCTGCATCAAATTGGTCAATGTATCACATTTGTCCATCATGCTACACAATTCTAACTCTTTTTCCCTGAGTGATAAACTAAGTTTATTATTGGCCTCTTTTAACATCAGATGTTCCGAATCTTGTTCTGATCGATTTTGACTCCATTTTGAATTTTCTGATCGTAATTCAAAAAGTTCTGTCTGAAGACCTTGTGCAGTAAATTGTAAATGTTCAACCTGCTTCTTCAAGCTAATTCGATCAGCCTCTTTTCCAACCAACTCATTTTCCATTTCATTACGTTGCTGACTTAGAGACTGTAATTTGCTGTCTTTCTCCTTTACATATTTTTGTAAATCTTGAAATTTATCTTGAGTTCTTTTAAGTTCATCTTCTTTGGCATTAAAACTTGTGACATCAACAGTGTCTTTGATATTTGATCTCTGTAACATTTCGCCATACCTAATTTCTAATTCGCTAAATCGTTGTTTGTAGGTTATAAGTTCATCTTGAAGTTTCAGTAATGCCTCTTTCTTCTCCTCAAATTGTGGAACTATTCTGGCATATTCTTCTTTAATGGTTTCGTACTTTTGGCTTTCCTCTGATATTATAACCGACAGACGCTGAACTTCATTGTGATATGTGACGCTTTCTTGATGTTTTTGGTTGAGGTATACGATCATCTGTTCATTCTGACTCTGCAGACCAGCACATCTCTTACTTAAATTTTCTTTCTCCAATAATAAAGTACTCAACTGATTGTTACTGTTATCCGTGGAAGAATCTTGAAGAACTGCTAACAATGTTTCGTTCTTTTGTTTTAAGGCCTCTATTTCTACATCTTTATCCCGAATAAGTCTGGACAATTGCTGCAAGGCTGCTTTCTGCATGTCATCATTTGGACTGGGACCGTCACGTTTTTGTGTGAGTTCGTGGTTGTCCTTCTGCAGTTTATTCAAAGCTGTTTTTTCAGCAGAAACAATATTCATTAAGCGATGTACTTCCGCCTTCAAGGAGCTTGATTCCCGTGATTTCTCATTCATTATGGCTAAAATTTGTTCTTTTTCAGTAACTAGTTTCTTTACTTCATTTTCCAGTCTGCGTACATCCAGGATACTACCCTCACCATTTTGTGATGTCAAGGATTTTGATTCCAGAACTTTGAGCAGTGATGAATTCTTCTGTTGTAATTCTGTGATAATTTGATCTTTTTCACCAAGTTTTCCTTGTAACTGGTCCAGATGCTTGCTGACTTTATCTGTTTGGTCCATTTCTTCATCAAAACCATTAACTGTATTGTTGGTATTGTTATCTTGAAGGTATTCTATAGCTGGTAATGTGTAATCAGGATCACGATCGATTTCAATACCAGCTTTCTGATCATCATTGAGAAAACTTGAAGCACGCATTAGCTTTCTTCCTAGTTTTTTTAAATCGTCTTCTTTCGTAGTCAGAGCTGATTGAAGAACAGCATTACAGTCTTCATGTTGACTTATTATACCTTTCTCGACTTGTAATTCATGGCGTTGTTCATCTATTTTCTGGTTGAGCAATGCAATACCTTTGACATGATCAGCTATTGTTAACTCTTGTTTCTTAATAATTTCCTCCAGACTTGTGATCTTTTCAGTAGCTACAGTCAATTCGGTTTCGAGATCGGTTATCACAGCTAATGTTTTATGTTTTTCATTTAATGCTTCTGTGTTTTGTTGAGCCAGAGCTTGAGCTTCTTCTAGGTCTTTTTTCAGGATTTCAGTTAAAGATTGATATCTTTGGACTTCAATCTCTAAATGCTGCATAGATTGTAAAGTTATTTCTAATTCTTTTCCCTTCTGTTTTAGCTCATCACATTCAACTTCGACTTTCATCAAGCTCTGAATTTTTTCTTCCTTTTCCTGAAGTATGGTTGCTATCTGATTCTGACTCTCCACAGCCGTTTTCATGGTTTCTTTGGTATCCTGCAACTCAGTTTCAACCTCTTCAAGTTGTGAATTGAGCTCTGATATTCTTCTTTCTTTCTCGTGTAGGATATGGGCAAGACGTTGATGTTCTTGTTGCAAGGTGCTTTCGTCCATATTCTTACTCTCTTCCAACTCTTTAATATATTTTTCGTAATGTTTTGTCTGATTGGATAATTTCTGCTCTAAGAGGTCAAGTTCTTTCTCCAGACGTTGTTTCTCGGACGACATTGCATCTAACTGTGTTTCTAGATCTGTGTTTTGAGTGGAATTTAACACAGGAGAAGCTTGGGCAAGAGTTTCAACTTCTATAGATGAATTATGAGCTTGAGTCATCAACTGATCATTTTCTCTTCGCAGTTTTTCAATTAACTTGGTTAATTCTTGAACTGTATTATCAGTTTCAGCTTTTTTAGCAGTGGCTTCTTCCAACCTTGCATCTGCTTCAGCCAATTGTTCATCATATCGTTTGAAGTCAGCTTCAAAATTAGAATTGCTAGATGTCTGACCAACTCGATTCTTTTCATTTATTGACTGCCATTTTTCAACCTCATCTTCCAAATCTTCTATTTTATCCTCTAGGTTTTGATTCTCCTCTTTCAGTTTCACATTTGCATCTTTTAGTTCCTTCATCTTGGAAGACTTGTGGGCAAGTTCATCTTTATATTTTTGTAGAGAGCTTTCTAATTCTCGTATATCCATATGTAGATCATTAACAGCCACAGCACCATTTTGTAATTTATCTTTCAAAGCTTCAATTTCTTTGGCATATTGGTCACATGTGGCATTACTTCGACTAAGATCGTCTGTTAATTTTTCAACTTTGTTTTCCAAGTCTTCAGTCATGGCTGAATTATCTTTTTCAGCCACAGCACCATTTTGTAATTTATCTTTCAAAGCATCAATTTCTTTGGCATATTGGTCACATGTGGCATTACTTCGACTAAGATCGTTTGTTAATTTTTCAACTTTGTTTTCCAAATCTTTAGTCATGGCTGAATTATCTTTTTCAGATTCATTTGATTGGGAGTTCAGTTTCTGAGTCAAATCAGCAATGATTGTTTCATTTTCTTTGAGCTGTTTGGCCAATTCATCTGCCTTTCTAGCGAGATGATCTTTAATAGTGATTAACTGTGTCTGTTCCTCTTGATGCTGTAAATCAAGTTGATCTAAACTTGTCTCTAATTCATCTTTCTCCTGTTGTAATGTTTGTAATCTTTTATCTTTTTCTTTAAGCTCTTCATCAATATCACCTGTAAAGAAAGTATAACATTTATTTCATGACTACAAGATGTGGTGAAAACTACAAGATGTAATCTTTCATAAAGTCTGTGGTGGGAACTACAAGATTTATAATCTTTCATAAAGTCTGTGGTGGGAACTACACAAGATATAATCTTTCATAGAGTCTAGGGAGACAACTACAAGATGTAACCTTTAATAAACTCTGTGGGGGCAACTACAAGATGCAATTTTTTGTAAAGACTGTTGTGGGAACTACAAGATGTAATCTTTCATAAAGTCTGTGGTGGGAACTACAAGATATAATCTTTCAGAAAGAGTCTAGAGAGACAACTACAAGATGTAATCTTTCATAAAGTCTGTGGTGGGAACTACACAAGATATAATCTTTCATAGAGTCTAGGGAGACAACTACAAGATGTAACCTTTAATAAACTCTGTGGGGGCAACTACAAGATGCAATTTTTTGTAAAGACTGTTGTGGGAACTACAAGATGTAATCTTTCATAAAGTCTGTGGTGGGAACTACAAGATATAATCTTTCATAGAGTCTAGAGAGACAACTACAAGATGTAATCTTTCATAAACTCTGTGGGGGCAACTACAAGATGTAATTTTTTGTAAAGTCTGTTGTGGGAACTACAAGATGTAATCTTTCATAAAGTCTGTGGTGGGAACTACACAAGATATAATCTTTCAGAAAGTCTGTGGAGGGGACTACAAAATGTAACCTTTCATAAACTCTGTGGGGGAAACTACAAGATGTAATTTTTTGTAAAGTCTGTTGTGGGAACTACAAAATGTAATCTTTCATAGAGTCTGTGGAGACAACTACAAGATGTAATCTTTCATAAACTCTGTTGGGGCAACTACAAGATGTAATTTTTTGTAAAGTCTGTGGTGGGAATTACAAGATGTAATCTTTCATAAAGTCTATGGATGGGTGTCACTAACCAGTTTACATAACATACACTTTAACCTCAAATGAAATGAAATGAGGCATGCTGTGTGCTGTGAGGGAAATTCTTGTCCTGACAGCAACATCTCTGTCTAGATTCATCAAATATCTATTTATTAAGGTTTTTAATAGTTGGCATTATGTGCATGCCAATGGGTACACAGGACCTCAGTTTTTTGTCACTCCCGATTGACTAGATGATATTCCTTGTCAGGCGCCTCGTCCCAACACCGATGACAACATGTAACCATTGTGTTTCGTAATAGTACTGGTAGCAGTGATTCAAATAAATCAAACTATACCTGAAAGTGACTGTTGTTGACTAAGACTAGTATTTAGATTGATGGTTTCTATTTCTAGTTCCTGTATTTTATCTTCTAATGATGTCTGTAAAAATACAAGAACATTGTTATAATCTCTATTTGATACTATTCAAATCAAAAACATATTACAGTCTACAAAAACATTAGATTTCATTATATCTTTATTCCATATAACCATGATTGCCATTTCAGAACCATGGGCCAAGTTACAAAAATGCTTACACATGCATTTGGTACTTGGTGTGTCACCATTAAGATTAGAATCCCAGTAATGGTATCACTACAATAACAAAAGCAATGTTTCAAGTTTCTATTGAAATACAACTGACTGAGTCTGATTGTAAACCCCATTTCATTTCATGAGTCTGATTGTAATAACTACAGCTAGCTACAATACAGCAGGTTTAAATATGAAATAACTGGCAGAGCAGAAACTCTCTACTTGTAACTCTCAGCAATTCTTTGCTTGTACACCAGCCTGGTATATTTACACATCACAGAATAATTAGTAAAAATAAACCTGTGCTTCTAGATAAGAGAGAGAGAGAGAAAATGGGGTCTAACGTCCACTCGACACAAACCCGGTCATTTCAGTACTAACATATGGTACAATTTTATTTCAATAATTCTCCTGTGCGTAGGGGTCTTTAGCCGTGGAAGGAAACTGGAGGACCCGGAGTAAACCCACGAGGTTGGACAGGCAACCCTACTCCTTGTCACATACAACCGGGGAATCAAAACCATGCCAGTTGACTCAATGATACAGCGCATGCATGCTGACCATTCGGCTATCCACCCCCCCCCCCCAGATATACATGTATATAAGAACTTACCACTTGTTGTAATAACTGGTCCCTTTCTTCTTCTAACTGTTGATTACCATTGACTAATTCATTGATTTGACTGGCTAATTTATTAGCAGTGTCCTCATCAGTTTCTGTAGCATCCTTTAAAAAACACCAAAAAAATCCATTACAAAAGGTATAGATCTTTGAAATGGTAATTGAACATTCAGAATAAATGCCCATTAAAACAAATATATAGGCTATTTTACAACATCAGTAGCTTTATGGAGTCAAAATGAAGGAAATATGAAGATTGGTTTAAGAAAAGGAGTGGTTATGACCATTTTAAAACAAGCAGGGTAAATTTCAGTCTCGACTAGGTAAGCTTTATGGATTGATAGAACTGTTGAATTTTGACAATCAAAACGCGGTAAAGGGGTTTATATTAAAACTTACATCAACAATAAGAGATGGCTGTGTACCCTGTCTAGCTACCTCTTCTAAACCCTACATTAAATACAACATAGCACAACATCAATACCATCCAACAACAAAATACAACAAAGCAAATAACCCAAACTTTTCATAGACTGAAATTATCCAAGCAACTTCTCAAATATGTAACATGCTTAATTTTTGAAGAACATCCCATTTTAGGATAGGGAAATTATACAAGCAATCTCTCAAATCTGTGACATGCTTAACTTTTGAAGAACATCCCATTTTAGGGTAGCTTTACATATAGCTAACACTTTGTTGTATTTTTCTACTACATGTACACAGCTAGACTGTTATAAAACAAAACAACAAAGAAAAAACTTTGAACTACACCCACAACAATATAAAACCAACCAAAGGTATTTTTATCAATGTAAAATTGTGGTTTATTTATTCATTAAAATGGTATCTTATATTCCAAACTATGCACCATCACCTTCCCATCATTGTCATAATATAAGTTTTTAACAAAGAATGACCAGCTTATATCAAGAATTTATTAGGAGGGTGACCAAGAATAAATGAACATGAGTAAGTGTGGAAATCTTAAAGAATTATCAGAAAGGAGCCCTTGGCCCTTGCCAATGACAGGTTTGTTTTTAATTTATTTCTTCATTCTTTGTTTGTTTCAAGTGAAGTAAATCAAATTTTGATCAAAAAGGATATTGAACATCCTATTGATCTGCCACAGTCAGACTAATGAAAATGGTATTGATAAAAGTACCTAAACAACTTATATCTACCAGTTCACCATCTACATTAAAAACTGACAAAATTACTAACCTGTTGTGCTTGTGCTACTGCTAATGATGATTCAGCTTGTTTTAATTCTTCACGTAGTTTCATCAAAACGTCTTCTAATGCTTCTTTCTCTAGCTGCCAATCACATTTAACATATTCAAATTGTTCTATATCATTCTGATATTGTTGAACCTGACTCTGTAGATGGCGTACTTGTTCGTCTAACGGAGAATTGGAATCAATACCAGAGACCATAGGTTTTTGTCCTAAATCAAATTCAGAGTCATCAAACTCTTCATCCATTTCAAAATCATCTGTAAGAAAATAATTACAGTATTATAAATCAAAGGAATTATCATCAATTTATACTGACTTTGCAAAAGTGAAATGAAATGAAATGGGGTTTAACGTCCTACTGTTCTGCTCCGAACTGGGCTAAAGAAGACAGGCATACGCCATACAATGTGCTATGAGGGAAATTTTGCCCGGACAGCGGCACTACGGCCTACTCTTATATCGAATTCCAACTGTCAGGGATTTTTTACGTGCACACTAATGTGTACACGGGTCCTCGTTTTTTTTGTCCCACCCGAATAACTAGACAGCTGTTACTAACTTTGCAGTTATCTCTGTACGATCTGTGTTGTGTTACACTACCTATTAAATATATATCTTTTATATCTTCAAAAAAATAGTGGTGAAATTTTTATTACAAATTACATTTTGAGCAACATGTTTTTAGCAAAGTATGTTTAAACCTCGGTGCCCATGGCAATCCTATACCAAGATTTTTACTGGATGAGAAATATTTGAATAAGTCATTGCAGAGAAAAACTAATACAAATCTATTTCAACTGAATCTCACCTTGTATTTCAGCTAGCCGTCTTCTGTAAGATTTTAATCTCTCTTCATAAAGATCTTTTTCAACGATATGTTTACGATTTTGTTTATGTAAAGAAGATACTTCTTCTTGCAGTTTTATATTCTCCTCTTTTAGCTGATCAACATCTAAATCTGCTGAAATATACAAAAACATGTATTTATTAATAATATATCAAATAAATTAAAGGGAGAGAGAGAAATGGGGTTTAACGTCCACTTGACACAAACTAGGTCATTTCGGGACTAACATATGGTTTAATTTTATTTCAATAATTCGCTTGCTCGTAGGGGTCTTTAGCAGTGGGAGGAAACCAGAGGACCCGGAGAAAACCCACGAGTTTAGACAGGCGACCCTAATCCTTGTCTGATCCGTCTCTGACAATGGACGCTCAGGTTGATATGGTATGCCGTACATGCTACTATCATCTACGCTGTATATGCAACATCAGAAACTATCTCACTGCTGACGCTTGTAAACTACTTGTGAGATCACTTATTTTATCAAGGATTGATTATTGTAATAGTTTACTCTATGGAATCCCACAAGCATTTCTAGCCAAGATCCAAAAGGTTCTTAATACTGCAGCCCAAATAGTAACAAGGACACATAAGTTTGATCACATCCAGAATGTGCTGGCTTCTTTACATTGGTTACCTGCTGAGGCGCGAGTCAAATACAAAATACTAACATTAGTGTATAAATGTCGCAATAATGCAGCTCCTCAATACTTATCTGAACTCTTATATGACTACAACCCTATTAGATCACTTCGCTCTCAAAACAAACAGTCACTAGTTGTTCCAAGATATAATTTGAAGTCATATGGGTATAGGTCTTTCAGTTCAGCTGATCCTAGATTATGGAACGAACTTCCACAACAGATCAAGAATCAACAAACTTTTAATCAATTTAAATCTGCACTAAAGACTTTCCTGTTTCAACAGTTTTACCAGTAGAGCCATTACAAAAAGCGTTTTGAGCATGTGTCAACATGGAGAAGACGCTATATAAAACTTCATTATTATTATTATTATTGTCACGTACAACCGGGGAATCAAAACCACGCTAGTTGACTCAATGACAGGCCTTATGACACAGCGCACACGTGCTAACCATTCGGCCATCCAACCCATCTCGAATAAATTAAAGTATTATTACTATTTTAAAGTCTTTGAAATTTAGGATTAAATAGTTGATAGTAGTCACAGTTACTTTCTCTTCTTATTGGAATAATATTACAAATAATGCATGTAAATAAAGCACATGATTATACTATACAGCAATGAATTTAAGATAAAGATTTGGTTTTATCAGTCAGGCAACCACAATATTTCACGATTTTTATACAAAAGTCTTAAAAAGATTTGGTTAAGGACAAAATAAATCAAGGATTAATCAGTACGGCGAGCGAAGCAAGGTAGATATATCATATATCAGAAATATCATACCCTCACTGTATCATCATATAAACCCTGGTCATTTTTATGTATGGAAGGTTTTACACTATCGGTTAGATGTTAATGATTTGGAGATTATACATGATTATAAGGAAGGTTTTACAACAGAGGTTAGTCCTAGGGACTAGGTGTTAATGATTTGGAGATATGGAAGGATCTAGGTTTTATCAGTACGGCGAGCGAAGCAAGGTAGATATATCATGTATCAGAAATATCATACCCTCACTGTATCATCATTTAACCCTCATATGTACATCATTATATGTGGGGAAGGTTTTTAGGGCAATGGTTAGGTTAACGATATTAGGAAGAATATAGGTTTTATCAGTACGGCGAGCGAAGCAAGGTAGATATATCATATATTAGAAATATCATACCCTCACTGTATCATCATTTAACCCTTATATATCATTATCGGGAAGGTTTTATTAAGACAATGGTTAGGTTAACGATATTAGGAAGGATATAAGTTTTATCAGTACGGCGAGCGAAGCAAGGTAGATATATCATATATTAGAAATATCATACCCTCACTGTATCATCATATAAACCTTCATATGTACATCATTACATGTGGGGGAGGTTTTACAACAAAGGTTAGGTTAATGATTTGAACAAATAAGTTCTATCAGTACGGCGAGCGAAGCAAGGTAGATATATCATATATCAGAAATATCATACCCTCACTGTATCATCATATAATCCTCATTATGTATATATCATTATATGTGGGAAAATTAAGGTTTTAGGACAAAGGTTAGGTTAAAAATTTGGATGGATATAGGTTTTATTAGTACAGTAGGTGAAGCAAAGTAGATATATCACTGTATCATAAATATATAAACATTATTATATCTGTGGAAAAATAGACAACAGCTAGAAAATGATTGAAATAACAAAATTGTGTTTTCTAGAAGAAAAGGATTCCATTACAAAGTGTGTAAGCTTATAAATTATCTAGCAGGAAATCATATGGTAAAAAGTAGAAATTAGCTTTTGTTAATTTGTGATAGAATTTATTCAGAGGAAGCTGATTATGAAATTTAATATGTTTAATAATATTTTAATAACATAATACATACTAGATGTAGAGTATTCACTCTCAACTCTTCTTGGTTTCTCCTCCACTTGTAGTTCACTAGCTTCTTGTTTAGCTTGACGTAACTGTACACAAAATAAATAAATGGAAATAAAATTTTTGAAGATATTTAACAAGTTTAGGGTGTTTTAGTAGCTGGAATGAGCATGTACCAATTGTTTCATTATCATTAAATTAAAGGAGATAAATTTCTTTGATTAGGTCCCACTAAAGCATTGAATTGGGTTGTTATGTTATTTTGATTAGTGAGAAGACAAAATCCATATGATTAAAATATTGTTTTGAAATATTTTAACATTTCAACACTTACAAGTAAATTCAATAATACATGGGATCTGATAGACTGTCTACTATCTCGACTATCTTGATGTTTTAACTAAGTTATTAATAAAACAATATTTTCTCTCAACAATCAATATGTTCGTAAACATTTATAATTATATTAATACCTTCCGTCCTGCCTCATTTATTTTGGTGTCTAAGTCTTGTGTTTCATTTAAAAGTTTAAGGCGTTTTACAGCAGCATCATGATCTGACTCATATGTCACTTCTTTCATTTCAGTTATCCAGTCAACTATATCTGTCTAAAATTACCAATTATCCATATCTTACACATAATATTATTATTCAGTCTTTTAAAAACTTGATTTAAAAATAAATATGAAAATTTCTCAGGAATAATTTAAAATTTGATGTGAAATTTTATAATATTACATTATTTCAGTATTTATTTATCAGTAATAAAATGATTTACCAACTTATATATTATAATAAATATTTTGGTCTTTTTTTATTTATTTAACAGGACAGAAATTTCATGCTTTTCATTCAATTTTAAAATATTATATATATTTAGGTCATTTTTATTCTTTTAACAGGACAGATAATTCATGCTTTTCTTCAATTTTAAAATATTATATATATTTAGACCATTTTTATTTATTTAACAGGACAGATATTCATGCTTTTCATTCAATTTTAAATGATAATAAAATATATATTTAGGTCATTTTTTATTCTTTTAACAGGTCAGAAATCCATGCTTTTAATTATTCATTCCAAATACTACTATTAACATTTGAAGATCTTCTTGTTTAGTTAAAATATGCATGAGGTGTTAGTTTACAACTTGGCTACATATAGACAACAGTTAAGGCAATTTATATTACAAAATCTTCCTTTTAAATTCCCTAAGAAACAGAAGAATCATACGATGAACACCGGCAATTGCCAATATATTATTTGGACGCTTCCGTATTGCATGCTCTACTAAAATTAGATACACTATCAGTATATATACATGGCACATTTTTCCATTGCATCATTGATGTACTCACATTTAGGCTGTTTCAAAATCAGTGAATACATAATGTTACATATGCTATTAATGCTATTATTAAACATTATGATATGTAAGAGTTTGCACGGTCACATTAATTTCAAAACATCAATAAGATACGAATTATCAAACTAATGTTTTGGACCATAGAAAGAATTATGAGTTAGATTCATGCCATTTTTCATACATTCAAGATTAGATTTCCATCTTCATACAGAAGATTTAAGTTATTATAGAAATCAAGCTAAAAGATTCAAACTAGGAAGTTTGATTATTATATTTTACATGATCGGAATCCAGTTGATCCAATAATCTTTGTTTATATTCATATAAAGCTAATCGCACCTGGACTAATTCTACTTCATACTTTTTCTTCTCTTCTTCTAAATCTACAAAATACATAAAAAAAAACAACATAAATGTCTCAAATGTAAAAATAATGGTGTTGTCGACCAATTGTGAGAGAGAGTCTCAACAAGCAAGTACATATACTAGTTTTAGCCAGCGAGCCAAAGTATGCTTACTCTTGTTTTAACCACCTGATACAACTTTAAAACTTTGCCACAACAAAGTTACTCTCGTATTGTAAATTCAATATAGTATTAACTAGTTTGTACCTATTCTATCTATATACTTCCTGTTAGATTGTCCTGACATGATCGACTGTATGAACTGTCCAAAAGAATAGAAGAGAGAAGAGAAGAACAAAACATGAGGGTAAATATAATTCCCATACCTTTAACAATAGATTGTAATGTTTGTGACTGGGTTTTATTAACTTTTATCTCATTATTAAACTTTTCTAACTCAACACTCATAGATTCAATACGTTTCTTCATTTCTTTATTTTCTTCTTCCAGCTACAAGAAATGAATATATATACATATTATAATATATTGGAATAAAAGACTGCATTATAAACACTTTTTTTTAGACTAAAATATGGCTATTTTCTTTTCCTATAGTTAGCTGTTTAATAAAGGGAATGAAAATTTTACTTAGAACGTATCATTTCCAACTCCTACAATTCTTAATGCTTTGGTTGGTCAATTTTCCTAAGAAGTGGTTTCTCAATGTTTCTAAAAAGTATTCAATGATCACATAGAAACAAATATGATACCCTAAAGAGCAGATTATCCAGTCACTATTCATTGCTGTGGTGTAGTACTGAAGGGTTGCTCATATATTTGTGTGTCACGGTTTCGTTAACTACTTTTGATTACGTTCAAGATATTTATATTAACAGACAATGTCTTCTTATTGAGAGATAACAATTTCAAAGAATTAGATGAAAATTGCCAAGCAAATTACTATAATAATGATTTATGAAGTTTGACTTACTGTTTGTTTAGCTTGTGTAAGACTATGTAAATCTGTAGAACTGTCACCATGGTTACTGGTGTTATCTTGTACTGTAAAATAATAAAATAATAATCAGTCATAGAACAAATACCAATACATCTGGTACATTACTGTCAGAAACACAAACTTCATATCTCTTTATAGTTTACAAATAAGATAAATCATTTGTTTTATAACACAAGTTATATTTATAGCACAGCTTTCATGAGTTAACAGGTTTAACCAGAGGCCGCAGGCCGAGGTGTTTTACCTGTTGACGAATGAAGTGTGCTATAAATGACTTGTAACATTGACATCTGCACAGAAAACCCACCCCACTTCTCTATATGATTTCTACTAAAACTAGTGTAAATCAGCAAAAGTGTGCTATAACATTGAACATGTCTAGTTATTGCACAGTTAAGCTCCACACAATCTACTAGAGGGAAAACAATCTACTTATTCAACGAAAAGAACAAAGGAAGATTTCCCGTCCATGTTACAAGAGATTGTATAGATGAGGTATACTAAACTTACATTCAGATAACTTCTCTTCCAATCGAGCCAAATCTTGTTTATAGGTTTTCTTGATAGTAGCGAGTTTTTCATGGTGAACATCTTGAAGGGAGATAACTTCATGTTGATGGTGATCTTTTTCTCGGATCAACTGATTTTGAAGTTCCTGAACAAGAAAAGTATTAAAGTCTTTCAAGTGCACAGAATGAAAAAGAAGGCAGTTATATATATTACATTGTTATCTGATTTTAACTCATTCATTCACAAAAACCTAATTCTAACTTGTGTACATTGTTAATCTAGTAGTGAAAATAGGTCGTAGTCGACTCAACAATTTCAACTTTTAGTACAGGTAGGTTATTTACCTGAATAAACTGTAAGTAGTTAGCCAATTTATATTCTTGCATTAACTTTCAGTCTATTTACCTGTACTGATAATTTAAAACAAAGCTTTATAGCTTGTTTCAGAATCCATATAATTTATTATGTATTGTATATTGTCCTAATTATAAATACTGTAATTAATAAATACTGTTTAAATCAATTAAAATTCTAGCTTTAATGGAAAGTTGATTTTCCTATATTCATACATTACAATTTAAATAATTTACCTGTATTCTGTCTTTAAGTTGTAAACTTTCTGTATGTTTAGTTTGCTCTTCTGCACTTTGATTGCCAGACTGAAAAAAAACAAAAAAATCATTTTCTTAAAATAATTGTCATTTCCCGCCTACTCCCTATTTAATAACCTGCCCAACAATGCCATTAACAGCAATACACACTACAATTAACGAGCATTAGCAGACAGATTCCAAAATGATTCCAACGTGGCTTTCAACTTCAACCAAATTATAGTCTATATTTAATATTTTTAGAAATGTATGCATGAAATTACAATCTCCTAAATTGATCCAGGACATTAATATTTCATATTAAGACGAATGACATGAGTAAAAAAGCAACAAGTATCGACTAGCCCATCCACATGACGGTGTAGCAATCATAAATCTTAAAATACATGTACACACCCTTTACAACAATCAATACACAGGTAATAAACAAAAAATATACAACCCATTAGAAGTTTGGATCCTGAACAAAAAAATAAATAAAAACTACACACAGATCCATTAATATTTACTGTCTATGCCATATACTTTTTTAAATCAGGTTTCGATTTACTGATTGCAGTTTAGATATAGTTCAAATGAAATGAATCTACCGAAAACTCCTGAATTCGGAAATGTTAAATAAATTTGTCTGATCAGATTGGTTTCATCTATGATGTGGTCACTGGGATGTTTAAATTTACTCAGAAAAAATTATGAAGAAATCTTAGACGTTACTATGGGAATAGTTTATCGCGAACTTGACTTAAGAGATTGCACTAAATTTTGTGGTAAGGGCTTCAAGATTGTTTATTGCTCCAGTTTGAAGCAAATTAAAATTTGATTTAAAAAGTAGGTGACTCATGATCAGTAACAATATTTAAACCCCAACGGTCATGTCCTTTATCTAACCCCTTAATCTTATGTTAATATATGAAAGCTGATAACGAAACCACAAATCTTGAGAGAAACGAAATACTTCCTTAAAGAGCTATACTCCATTCTCCTAAAATTACACTTACCACCAGAATTATGGGTTAATTTATCGACAGATAATTTGCCGGTTAGATTTCCACAATTTTGCACAATGACTATTCACATTAATGCAAAAATACACTTATTCCTTTGCAGTTTTGAATGAAAAATTATAATTTAACTTTGCCACACTCTATTATTCATATGGGAATATGTAGCAAATACTTCCTCCTTATTTCCATGGTAGCGTCCCTTTAAACCTCCATACAACTACTCCAGCATTAGATGTGAACCTATCTATGTTACACCTTATGTTTGCTATCAAAGTGATTAAGCTGGTTTTAATGTTCAATGATTCACCAAATCTGAATAAACAGTCTGATTCAAAAAAAGTCACATGAATAAGTTTCCATTTTTACATTTCCTGAGACGCTATTCAAATGAGTTAAATTCAATAAATAATTTTTTAGGTTTCGCCACGTTGCAAAATACACAAAATACTTTGCAACATAAGAATCTTAATCTGATGGTTTCATATTTTCATACCTTGATACTGTCTACTATTTAAACAATAAATTAATTGAACTATTCCTCAGTCAGTCATTAATTCATAATCTGGTCATCAACTGAACTATAGTAGTATTAAATGTTATTTTTGAATATTACACAAAACTATCCTGAACTTGATTTTTCAGACATTCCTAACAAATTATTTGATATTCCCTTAGAGCAAAAAAGAAAAAAAAATTAAAAAATTTGACCTGAAAGACCGCAGTGGATGCAAATTCTGCAAGTGCAACAGTTTCGTCATTTAAATACCCTTGAAAGGTATCAATTCAACCTTGGAAATATGACAGCAATGGCCGCTAGTTTCCGTCTCACGTATACCTGTATTGATATTATGGGTTGGTCTTCAATATAAACTACTAGCCCTCAATAGATAACCTCACATTGAGATATGGGAGAAAATTCTTATTTTACATAGCAACATAGGGTGACGCGGCAGATAACAGCGTCATGTCCTAGCTTTTATCTCGATCTTCAATTCCTCGTACTAATATCTTCCAATAGGAATCACTCGTTTAGAGATAAGAGTTTGAATTCGTACCAAGCCGAGACACAACCAACATTAGTGTACAATCTATATTTGACACAAATCTATCTCTATCTTACATAACTTTATTTAAATAAGACCGACATTCCTTAGCAACCAATATATAAATTCGAAAAGGTTAAATATAGGTTAAACCCATATATGGTGTGCGTGTATCATTTTAGTCTTAATCTATTAATTATAGGATTTATAAACCTTTTGGTCAATATATTAAACTCATAAATAAATATAGTCAGATATTAATTAGAAATTAATCGCATGCATTCATTTATCGTATTAATCTAATCAAAACCATTTTGTTTGTTTGAGAAGTGATATGGCGGGGTGATATGGAGTATTAATATTCATTGTTTGTGTAAAATTAGCTGAATCCTTAACACGTATGACCTCCTTGCCTCTGTATGTAAAGTTCATTAACAGGTTATTAATATGGCGAATTAGTGAATTGACCTACATTTGCCCTTAGATGCTGATTGAACTTAAATTCCGCACAAAGAACCACATGGATTCACGCTTAACAAAAACGAAATGAAATGAAATGCAACTGGGTTTAACGTCCTACTGTTCTGCTCCAATTAGGAGAATGAAGACGGCTTATAAAAAAAAATATAATATTTGTATATGTATATATAGAGTTTTGGACTAATTTTGCACTGATTCAGCGTTTTAAACGGTATCTTAATTAGGCCGTCGGCACCTAAAAACACTAGAGTTAGAATCTCCTTCATGTATTTTAAAGCCCGAAAAATGCACCAAATGGGCTATTAAATATGGTCATATGCCATGAAATGTGCTATGAGGTAAAGTTTGCCTGCACAGTCACAATTCAGTTTTCAGCTGCATTTGTGCCTCAAATTCCAAGTGTCACAGGTTCTGGACAATACTTTGGGGTTGTTTGTGCCATCTTATCGACTACACACTTTTATCTTGCCCCAAGTGCTGACATCTCAAAAATAGGCTAGAAAAACCAGGAGAACTTTCTCTGCCAAAAACAGCAGGATCGAACCTGGTACATCCTGGTTCATACGACACATGGCTCCCCTACTTCACAACCCAGAACAAAACTTCCTCTATTTATGTAATGGTATAACAAATTTGAGAGAGAGAGATGGGGATTAAGGTCCACTCGACACAAACTTAGGTCATTTTGGGACAGATTTTATGATACAGCGCAAACATGCTAACCATTAGGCCATCCACCCCCCTCCAAACAAATCTTATAACGTGTACAGGTACCAAATATTCTTATCTAGGCCTAAGAGAAATTAGAGAGAGAAATTGACTGAATGATGATACCAATAAAACACTTACTAATTGTCCAGCCACTGAGCGCCAATGTTGACATTCTGCTCGTAATCTTTGAACATCTTGTCGCAATCCATTGACTTCATGTTGTAATCTAATAGAGTCTCCCAAATCCTGATCGTCTTCATGAAAACCACCTGAAAGAGATAAAAGATATTTTACAAATTACCCCAAAAATATATCATCTTCATCTTATTCAAATTTAAACTAGAGAAATATACCATTTTCTGTACACAGGAGTTCTTAAATTTTGTGAAGGTACAACACCAATGATTATTGAAACTATTGGTGCAATAATTCGGTCTCCAATTAATATTACATATGAAGAGCCCCAGGGAAGAACGATCTAAGTCACTTTTTCAACGAACCCCAGTTAATGGCGCCACCTGGTAGCAAATTGTATAAGCTTTCTGTGGAACAATCAATTTCAGGTAAAAACGATCGAAGTCACATCGAACCAAGACCCTTCTGAAATGGCCTCCCGGACCAATACAAGTCTATTGTATTTATTTGACCTTAATTTGGCTGAAAAGTGGAAGTCAGTTGTTGTACTGGTAATTATGATTCGTATTAACCATCATTTCGTAGTTGTAATTAAACCCACTCGTTGTACTGTTCGCGTCCAAAAGTCTGTTTTGCCTTTTATGCGAAAAGACAAAAATGTGACTTAGATCGTTCTTCCCCTGGACTCTTCATATTAGATAAGTTGCTTTGATGTACTACAGGGCTGGAATGAGAATTCAATTCTGTTTGATATATGTCTCCATGACTATACGTCGTGTATAAATTAAACAAACCAATCTGATTGCCTGTTTCTAAATCCTGTTTAAATATATCTATTCACCACAAAGTAATTTACTTTTATAAGATGATCCTAGCACCAATGTTTAAACCTTATTTATGCACTATAAAGTCAGGCATGTTTATAAAAGGTGGAAGGTGGTAAAATCACTGACTAAATTTTCTACATTTATATAGTCTTTAACTTGAAAGGATTGATCCATTTTAGTTTGTTGGAGGAGAACACCAAATGATTCTGTATGGCCCTGCGGGGTGTCAAAAACAAAGAATGAGGGAGGGGAGAGATACACACACACATAATCCGTCCAAACCACCACTACAAATTGTATTTAGTACAATGTAATATACATTTATACATTCACCATAAGTTGCAAATATATGACAAGAAATACATGTAGAGATTTGAATGCGTCACCTATATCTTTATTTAACTTTAAATGATTTAGCAAAAATACAAATAATCACCTGTAGAACAATATGTTGAAATATCATTTTTAAAAAAAAATCAATTGATTTGTTTTAATGTGCAGCACGTGCCACTGACATTATTACACTACAGAACAATATGGAGATCAAATTACAATTATAATGGCTAACTAAATAACCACAATAAATTCACAAAAAGCAATTACCTGGATTTCTACTTGGAAACCACAATTTATAATCTCTCCAAACGTTCAACTAGGTTTTCACATTGATTAAATAATAAAGAGATAAATCTGAGCCTTAAAATAATACCTGCATATACCTTTAACAATATACCGGTATGAAGCACATGTACATGTGACTTTGAAAGCCCACTATCATTGGTTCATCAGTACATACCAAAATATCTAAGTTAGCGTGGCTTAGTCGATTTGAATGAAGATCACACCTTACTGAATTTCAAATATAAAAAACCTTTTTTCTAGGAAATCGAACATCCTGTGTGGTTATGCAATGTTTAACTAGCATGAGTCATGAAATGACAACTGGAATTTAGGGGAATTATATTAAATTAAATAACAGGAGTTGTATTGGATTGGAATTAATCTAATTCAATACAGATTTTCTGTTTGGTATAAATGGCTATAAAATCTGTTACTTGTGACCCATATCAATTTAGACCTAATGCTTGTATAGAAAACACTCAGGTTAGACGTCTGTTAAAGCAGGAAGATGTAATAATGAAAAGGACTATTTTATGAATGGTCAGGTCACATGATTGTAATATAATAGGCCACCAAGTTGAGGTGGTGCATACAAACGAACTATCCACCAGGATCCATTCTATGCTTTCAAACCCATTAATATATGGTGTATATTGTAAGGTTACATTAACTTAAGGTTTAATATTAATACAGGACTACTATACAACCTATAGAAAAAATGTTTAATATGACAGTATTTATTCAAACTAGTTTCTATACTCTACCTTAACCATTAATATATAAAATATTATCAGCTTACTTATTACTAGAGCAACGCCTACAGCAAATTTTTTATTATTGAAATGATCTAATTTAGTGGAAACTATCAATGGCAATCTATTTTAAATTTTATTTTCAATTTTATGATGAATCAATGCATCAAATCGGAAAGAAAATGTCACAAATGTACATGTACATGCAAAACTACACCAAGCTAAAAAAAGACAGTGTTTTCATTATTTCCGAGTTAATTAAATCTGACTTGAAAATGTATCTGTTTGAATTATATCATATAGACACTGGTGTATTATGCATCATGAGCATGCTTTGTGGATTTAGGGCTTTATAAAAGGACATATTATTACATAACTTCACAAGCAACAAACTTGAAAAGAGTGTACACAAAAAATATAAAGGTTTAATACAGGATGTGTTTTGGGAGGTAGTCCTTCATCCACTGAATTAGTTTGTTGATATGATTAATGCCCTTTATAAGTTAGTTTTAGGAAAATCATAAGTAATGAAATGAAATGAGGTTTGGTCTGCTCTGACTGGGCTAATGAAGATGGGATAATCTTAACAGCTTTTGCAGCCATTACTCTATTAAAGCCTGTTATACATTCAAGGGGCATCTATTGTCCAATATTATTAATAACCATATTTATGAGTTATATTTGTTATACAACCACTGAACTCACAAGCTTTAATTTATAAAAAAAATCATGACTATAGAAATTACACTGGCACAGCTCAAGTTTGTGCATACTGGGAAAAAACATAACCAGTATTTCGTGTATCCTTCTACTTTCCTGACAAAAACCTTTTTACTGGGCAGTGACCCCCCCCCCCCCCACTATCTATCGTCCGGTATGCTACTGCAAACTGTAAGATAAAGATAATACTGAACACGCATAAATTTGTAATCCAGTCGAGTTGATGATTGGTTATTGGTTACTAACAAATGGTTTGATAATGCAACTCGTAAAGCAATTAGGTACAAATTACTATATAAATAATTAGTCATGTTAACTTCCAAGACAAATGGGAAGTGGCTTCAGGTCCTTCATGAAGAATAAGCACACTGTGTCTCATAACTAGAATAGTAATTTTAGTTTTATGACACTTGATTTGTAATTTGATGTACATTGCCATTGTTATTTACTTTTCTCACCTCAAGACTATAGGTAAAGATGATAGAGAGACCACAGTGGATTTGAAATAAAAACTTATCATGACATACAACTTAACACACTTGAAGGTAACCTACATTAAATTGATGCTTTCATTCACCCTAGAGGTTAACTAAATAATTACTATGCTGACAGGACAATTTGGTGTGTATCTTATGAAATCCAATACCCTTGTACACCACAACTTTTCTATGCCCTAGACTGTGTAATACTGATTAAAGTGGAACCCTATCATCTAAAAGGTAAAGAAGACCAGGTATAATTTATATAGGGCCAGAATAAAGTGTTGAATTCGACTGACAGACAACCCATAGCTCTATAGGCCTATAATTAATTTTTTTATTTTGGTGGAGTAACTTAAACTTCTTTTTTTTACTAATAATCTAACAACTCAAAACAAAATTGATTTCATTCAAATGTTAAATGTAAACTTAACTATTTTCACTTATATGTAATATCATTTTCAAAACCACCTAAAATTCACCAAAATGCCAAAAATCCAAGTACCAATACTGACCAAGTTAGAGTAACACATTTTGCACAAGAGTTGCATGAACTCTATGAAAACTAAAATAAAATCCAAATGATTTATAAATTTGAACATCTATACATGAATTGGTAGATATATTATAAAATGTTTTCCTACAAGCTAATTAAAACATGTACAATTTAGTTGTGATTTTTCAAATTCAACAAAATGGAAAATTACTTATATTCATGGCGACGGTCTCTGGTAGTAATCGGTATCCTATCCGAGTCAATCGCCATGAATATTGCATTGAAAATATTGTAGTTCATACATAAAACATTTCTGGATATCAATGGTCTAACATTAATTATTGTCACAAGATAATCAATTATTGAATAATATAAAATTAAAACCAATGAGTTAGAAATAGAAAATGTTACCTCTAACTCGTGGTTAAGTAGACAGCAGCTTACTAACCCTCCAAATGGCAAACAGTGAATCGAGATAAGATTAAACCAATATGTTGGACTTTGAACTTGATGTGGTGATAAGATACGCATGTAGTCAGGGCGGGATTTGTGGAGGGGTGAGTCGAAGATAGCAAAGTTAAATATGATTGGAGACACTGACTGCTCGTTGCACCAATCGTCCTAGCATATCCTTTAAATATACCATACATTATCCATTGTATGATTTGTTATATGTCAACAGAATTTGATTAATCACTAAGCAAACATAAGACTGTATGTTTGCTTAAATCGTGCTCTGATAGTATATTTAGCAAGTAAGGGTTGGGTCATCTTATTAGATTCTCTTTCATGTACAGATAACTGGCCACCATTACACTATTAATACAAACATTTTACAGTTACTATCGTCGTACGATTTCTACACTAACCACTAAAAATTACATTCTATTTTAAATCCCCATATTTTGCATCCAAATAATCTTTAAAAATCCTTCAATCATCATTTTAAGATCAATTTGAGGTACGCCAAAGGTAATCATTTCTTGAGAATATCTTTCCCGCGTCCAATTCACCAACATGACATGGTGTTAGGGGACACTTAATAGAATATACATTTCTAAATGTTGACTGAATCCATAATTATAAAGCTAAACTGTGTCAGACACTTCTAAATGAACATTTATCATCTGGGCATTAAATTCCTAAACTTAACCATATCGTATCTTTAAGTATAATATCCGCTCAAAATATCTATCCAAACATTTTCAAGTGCCATATATATCCCTACCTGATATCACTGCTTTGCTAAAATTTCATTAGCTAGATAAAAGTCACTTACACAATTTTCTGAATATCCTCCATTCTTTCTTTCGCAATTCTTAAAAGTACAGCGCTAGTGGAAAATTATAAATCACTCTACTAAGTCAATATTAAGCAATGCAAGGAACAATGTCGAGTAGAGTGGGGGGTGTGTCTTATTATATCAATACCTGTATAGTGACTGCTGGTGTTAACATAACATTTTCATGTGTATACACCATCTAGTGCTCAGAAATACGGTTTAACAACCATCAGACTACTATACACAAACTAGGTCATTTCAGGACAAACTTATGGTTCCATTTTATCTGAATAATTCGCTTGTGAATAGGTGAATAGGGGAGGAAACTGGAGGACCCAGAGAAAACTCACGAGGTTGGACAGGCGACTATTTAACACTCATAGTTTTAACAAAACATTTTCTCATTTATATTTATATTGAATACTTTCAGGGATAGTTTAGTGAAATAACAATTAACTGTAAACAGTAGTATTTAATTAAAATGATTTACTAGGGTTACCTATGATTTACAATACAATTACCAGTATGGTATTTCACACAAACGGTGGGGATGGGGGGTGGAGTGATATTGACCCAACACCCTGTGATTTTTTTCTTAAGATTAATATTACCGGTTTCCCCAATAGAACTCTAAGTATGTAATAAATGGATTATTTGAATTCAAGGAAAGTTTAAAACTATTCCCTAGAGACATGATCAAGTCCACATTTCTACCTCACTTTCACAACATTCCAAGTATATCCAGAATGGCAATATAGAAGTATTTCCTACATATGAATTTCATATAACAACAAAGATAAGACCACAAAACGTGTCCAGAATTTACAATTTGTAATTTCTGAAAATCAATAGGATTCTTCCTTATATTATAATGAACAATCCACACAAAAAATTGCATTGAGAACGCTGAACAATATATCACATTCAGACAATTTCATAAATTTGAAATGAAATGGGATTTAATGTCCTACTCCAACAGGGCGAATGAAGACGGGCACACGCCATACATTGTGCTATGAGGGAAATTTTACCTGGACAGTGGCGCTACAACCTACTCTTATATCAAATTCCAACTGCAAAGGGATCTTTACGTGCATGCCAATGTGTACATGGGACCTTGGCTCTTCGTCCCATCCAAACAACTAGACAACTGTCCTGGTCAGGTCCTCCTTCCTGCACCACTGACAAGGTGAAACCACACCATAAAATCCCAATGAACTCATAAATTTGAATATAAGATGGGAAATAACTCTACATTATGCGATCACAAAAATCTGTGGATGGACATCGACCATTAGAAGAAGGTGGCAACAATATTCATCCACATTAAAAGTTGGCATTTGAAAATGATGCCAATAACTTTTAAGAAATGGTCATACGTCATTTAGAAAGTGAAAGTTCTTATAATATTTAAATGAATGGCATAATATATCAATTATTTATAAAATACACAATAATAGATTATAATGTATCGATTACCACTGACTATTATTCATATCAGACGACATATTGGGAAATATTAACTAAGCAACAGATGTTCACTGAAAAATCTATCAGATTTTAAATATCATAGTTCTCTATAGCTAATCAGTAATGTTGCTATAAATCATCAAAAAAAAAAAACATTATTAAAGAGACATTATGCTACGAAATTTTGCAATGCAGCAAACTATAGGAGAAGTGTGGTGGCTCAGTGATTAAGGTGCTGACTTGCTATCCAGGAGAAAGTTGGCCGCGAAAGTTCCTCATGATTCTCCAAAATGGTTTCCACTTGTCAAATGTTCTGGCCAATGATGAAACTTTTTTTTTTATACAATAGAAACAGGCCAGCCATCTTGCATCACTGACGAAGGGAAATCATGCTGAAAAACCCATTGCAGATACTGAGCCAGAGTCTTACTCATTGAGCCACAGTGGCTCCATGCTGAAAAAAATGAAATGGGGTCCTACTGTTCTGCTCCGACTGGGCTAATGAAGACGGGCATACGCCATACAGTGTGCTATGAGGGAAATTTTGCCCGGACAGCGGCACTACAGCCTACTCTTATATCGAATTCCAACTCCCAGGAGAGCGTTTACGTGTATGCCAATGTGAACGCAGGACCCCAGTTGTTCGTCCCATCCAAACGTCTATCCATACTGAAAGCAGTATATGTACATTTATTTAAATGAGTGGTCATGAAGTTAAAAAATATTTTGATTCTTAGATAAGATGTGTGTACTGGTATATGTAATTCTTTTTCCAACCTGCAGATTAATTCTTGTTCGATATTTTGGCTCATTTTTCTAAGAGGTACATGTAATGCTTGTTAAGCATTTGTGAGAAATTTTAGTATGATGGATGGAAAGTAAATAAATAAAAAAGAAATTTGATAATATCACCTATAGATTATGAATGACATTGGAACCTATAGCCCATGGAGGTCAGAGAATAATTTGTGTCTTATACATCTTGGTACATGGACCTAGTATAATGTCTCTTTAACCTCAGATACCAAACTGAAGTTTCTTGGTTATACAGTGTGTCTCTCAAACAATTATTCGAAAAGAAAAATATAATAGTGATAATTTTATGACACATCCGCACCATAATTCATCGGAATACATAATACATAATATAACATACAATCGATTTATTATTTGATACAGAATTAACTTATTCCACCAGTTACTTTAAAATATAGGAAATAGATATTGATAACATGATAGAATGATAAATATTAGCTTCGTCAGCAAGCTTTAAGAGAGGTGTCAAAGGCTCAAAATTTGAGTTGTCAATGGGAAATAGAATTTAAGCAATTTTTAGAACAAAATGTGCTCAAAACTGAAAAATATTTTCAAAGGCTTTGCTCTCAAAACCCCAAAGAATTCTTCTCCAATAGGATACTTCTACCAATAGCTAGGGATAGAATTGGAAATAATTTAAACAACAAAACAGGTTACAAAATATTGCCCACCATCTCAATATTTGTTATCTGTGTCATCGAAAGAACAGGAATAGATTACTTTTACAAATAAAAATGAACTAATAAAACATTAAGACAAGTGCTGAATAAGTTTATAATTTTTCCTGAATTAATCAGGATGTGAGATAGGAATACATTCTTAATAGGATGGCAATATTCCTAAAAGAGGTGATGATTGATCAAAACTTTATCTTAATACATGTTGTACGTGACAAGGAGTAGGGTCGCCTGTTCAACCTCGTGGGTTTTCTCCGGGTCCTCCCACTACTAAAGACATCTATGCGGCACAAGTGAATTATTGAAATAAAAATGAACCATGCATTAGTCCTGAAATGACCTACTTTGTGTCGAGTGGGAGAGTCTCTCTCTCTCTCTCTCTCTCTCTCATTTCTTTTCTTATATTTATGCATATTAATTTGCAGAAGAATCAGTCATTTCCTTATCAGACAAAATACATACTCTATAACCCTATCTATAATCCAGTATTTAAGACAGGAAACAGATTTAAACCCTGGTAAATTATCATGTAAAAAGATTAATAAATCGAATCACTTTAAAGGAACTAATTCTGTATTCTTTGGCACCCAGTAATGGACACAAATGGGTGACAACACATATAATAATGTAATATGAATGTATATAAACTGATTTACATTCAATCGGTTCTGTTTTTATTATAATTTCTAATCAGTTATGTTCGGCGATAAACACAAAGAAGAGTCTAAATTGAATGGTAGTATTCTTCTCTGGGATATGCTTAGCCTCGTTTACCGAGTCGCTTCACTACATATGGTGCTCGAAGGCAATTCTGGTTTGCGATTCCTGTACCATAATGTGTTTCAGCGACCATTTATAACAAGGCACTTGAAAGAACGAGGCTAGATATATTCCACCAGTTGAGTCATATGAAACGGTTACACCATTCTTTTCTGGAGAGCATGCGCAATAAATACTATCGGAGTAGACTGGAATAACCAGGTGCTAGAGGTTGCCATTCGATTGAAAATTCTGGCGTATTTCGCCGAACATAACTGATTTGAAATTAAAGTAAAAACAGAAGTGATTGAATGTAAATCAGTTTATATAC
This sequence comes from Patella vulgata, assembly GCF_932274485.2. NCBI lineage: Eukaryota > Metazoa > Mollusca > Gastropoda > Patellidae > Patella > Patella vulgata. The sequence continues at coordinate 14,764,197 of NC_065883.2, forward strand.
ATTCATATTACATCTTTATTTGCATTATCATTTGTGTGAATTTCTAAGTCCCAAATATTAGTGATTCAGTTCCTTTAAATATATACTGCAGATCTGTGCCTATATAATATAATACATACATACTATAGATTGACACCTATCTATTATAATAAATATATAATGGGTTTCATATATGGGAATCAGTCATGAATGTGATTCACTGTAACCATGAAGAGGGCATCTAAATGCTTTTGACATTGCAATATATATGTTATTGATATAAGTAATGTTTATTGGCTGATAACTCTGTTTTTATTTCATCTTTAATGAGCTCAGGTAAGCAAGATCAGAAAAGAGCATTATCAAATCATATAGCACATTCACAGCAAAACCTAAACATAATCTAAAATAAAACCACCACTTTGAAATTGACTATACATTGTATATGAATTACAACCTTTTCATTATATTATATAAACCTGCAGTGGTTCAGTAAGTAAGGTGCAGTATGACTAGCCAGGATGTCCCAGGTTCAATTCCTGTATTAGCAGAGGAAGTTCCTCAGGATTTTCCAGCCTGATGTCCCCTTGTCAGTGGTGCAGGATGGAGGGCCTAGTTGTTTGGATAGGATGAAAGACACAGGTCCTGTCTACATTTTAGTGCATGTAAAAGAACCCTTGATAGTTAGAATTCGATGAAGAGTAGATGCAAATGCTGCTGTACGGGCAAAATCCACATATAGCACACTTCATGACAGTTGGTGCAGAAAAGTAGGATGTTACACTGCACCATTTTTCATTTAAAAAATAAGCTATACTATGTTGTATTTCTGACGTAATTGTTATATTTTATTCATCATGTGGATTAAGTACCAAAGTGAAAGACAGAGAGAGATAGATGGGGTTTAACGTCCAGTCGACACAAACTAGGTCATTTTGGGACTAACATGGTTCAATTTTATTTCAATTATTCTCTTGAGCGTAGGGATCTTTAGCAGTGAGAGGAAACCGGAGGACCCGGAGAAAACCCACGAGGTTGGACAGGCGACCCTACTCCTTGTCACGTACAACCGGGGATTCGAAACCATGCCAATTGACTCAATGGCAGACCGTATGATACAGCGCGTGCTACCTAACCATTCCAACCCCCCGGATTAAGTACCAATCATATCTACATGTTTGTATATAGTGTAGAGTATCATACAATTTTATCGAGAGTGATTTAGATAATTGGGTAAAATGTTTTCTGGGGTCAACAAGGTATATTCTTTGAATGAATATAACTCAATTAATTATGAATGGATTTAAATAAAATTTATGTTTGATGTATCAAAACAAAAAACATTCAAATACCATTTTAATGTGTTCACTTTATGTGTTCTTCAAAATCATGTTTAAACACACACAACAAAAAGATCTACAAAATTTATGAGCAGATCAAATTACATTTGAAAGCTAGATATGAATTACTAAATGTTGTGAGTCTACATTGACTTATGTCAATATATATTTCATGTAGTTGCCTAGCATTACATTTAACATTATGTTCAGACAGTGTTTTTAAGTTTTAAAATGTCATCATCAATAAATCATGTTGAGACATATGTCCTGATTGTATATTTGTGTAGCTAAGTAAAATATAAAATTTATAATGATGAATAGCTTACGTAATTATCAAACTATTTTTCTTGGTATCTAGTGCATGTTAAGACAAAATGATAGGATTTATACATGTAAATGCTTGAATTTGAAATTCAAATTTTTTTAATTTTTTTTTTGTAAACGTAAATATTATATAAATCTTTATTTAATTACTTTATCGGTCTGAAATCATATCAATTTCGATTGTTACAAAATTTGTGACAAAAATCGGTTTCAATTTTAATGACGAAGCAAATTTGAATAGAAGTTCAGAGTCCAAAACTGCTACCGACAGAATATTACACAGTGTTCTTATGATATACATGTATGATAAGTAACATTTGAAATGTGAAAATAATTGAAATACCAGATCTACTGGGAAGGTCGTTTGCGTTGACAAGCAACGCAATATCTTGACATCTGCAAAAAAAGTGCAGTTGATTTATTCTGTTTTATCTGAATTCAGTTATTTTTCTTTACATACACTCATGTTATAAAAAACATTTGCACTATTCATGTTCAATCATGTTTAGAGAGAGAGAGAGAGAGAAATATGGTTTAACATCCATTCGATGTGGAAGGAAACTGGAGGACCTGGAGAAAACCCACGAGGTTGGCCAGGCAACCCTACTCTTTGTCACATACGACTGGTTAATTGAAACCACGCCAATTGACTCAATGATAGACCTTATGATGCTGCATGCACATGCTAACCATTCAACTATTCCCTCCCCCCCCCCCCACCTCCATGTTAAGAGATCTCTACACTAAACAAGATTTGTCCAGATCAAGGGTATTTCAGTACCTTTCTTTCTTAAAATCTTTTTGCTTGGAATATTTCAAGACTGATTGCATTTGCTATTATGATGGCAGTTCAGATAAAAATATCTATAGGGCAGTTTTAATTAGAAATCTCATTAACCATCCCAATGAAAATGAATGATGTTTATATCTATCGTTAACCTCTATAGAAATAAGAAAACTATTTCAAGATGCTGATCGTCATTTGTATTTTTCGGACAATATCTTAGTGTTCTCTGCTTAATCCACACTACAATATACTCCAACTGATTATTTAACATTTAATTAAGAAAACGAGACCAAAATATCAAAATTTTTACCCAATGGCGCTGGCTTGTTCATATCGTCTGAAGAGGGTGCTGAATTTTTTCAATTCATCATATCTTTATAAATACTAAACAGAATTTAACTATTTTTGAACTGTTAATGTTATACTTTTTACACATTCAACTTTAACAACTGTGTAGTTTGCAGCAGACTCAAAATTATCCATATGATGATCAGCAGTTTCAACTAATGTGTTCAATATTTTCTATATGTGGTATACTATATAGTTAGTCATTCAGACAGTTTCAACTCTGTACATCATATTCATATAAAATTACAGGAATGGTGCACAGGGTAGAGGCAAGAATTTATGTTACAATATATTGTTATGCTGTAAATGTAAGATAATTGCAGACCCAGAAAACACATGGAAAGATAGGTTGCCAGGTAACAAAACATACACCCACAGGAGTTGTCGCATACTTTTCCATTTGTCATAAATGAAAACATTTACAACACACTAAAATCTGATTACCAGTAATAACCCATTTGGCTTCTAGTTCTGCACTATTCTAACATTTAGCATACAAAACATTTAATATCAATTACAATAATCATCAGAAATCATTGAAAATCAATAGACTTCTTCATCTCATGGCCTTAAACACTGTGTATAAAGTTGGATATTAACATTAGCCTCTAGTGCGTCCACAAGCAATTGTTGACGCCAGTCTGACGGACAGGGGCGACGACAATGTACAACCACATTTTAACGTGGGCATTTAAAAACTCTAAACACATTGAGAATTGTATACAAAAATCACAATCAGTCCTAACTGTTAGTAAAAAAACGGCAAGAAAAAACAAGAAATTCCACTTGAAGATTTATTGTATACTGTAAAACAAGAAATCCTTGTCAACATTAAACGAGATGATAAGCTTTATATTGAAATGAAATGGGGTTTAATGTCCTACTGTTCTGCTCCTATACTGGGCTAATGAAGACGTGCATACGCCATACAGTGTGCTATGAGGGAAATTTTGCCCGGGCAGCAGCACTATTGCCTACTCTTATATCGAATTCCAACTGCCAAGGGATCTTTTACGTGCATTCCCATGTATACACCGGACCTCGGTTTTTCGTTTCATCCGAAGGACTAGACAGCTGTCCTTGTCAGGCCCTCCGTTCTGCACCACTGACAAGGGAAACCACGTCTGAAAATTGGGATGAACTTTCTCGGCCAATGCAGGGATCGAACACCCGACCTCCAGGCTAGCGAGCCAGTGACTTAACCATCCAGCCACCGTGGCTCCTAATAAGCTTTATAATGACACATTAAATTAAATATTTTGTTCTTTTGTTAGAATACAGAAACAGATGAACCATTTCCTTCAGATTACCAAATGAATGGAGGTTACAGTCATTAAATATATTGTTCTGTGGATTTGGATTTCAAAGTGTATGCGTGGTTCCCCCTTGGTGCAGGATGGGGGAACTGGCAAGGGACAATGTATAGTCATTCGAATGGGACTAAAAAAAACGTGGTCCCATGAAGACATGGTTGGTGTGCACATAAAAGAACCTTTGGCAGTTGGAATATGATATAAGAGTAGGCTGTAGTACCGCTGTCTTGGCAAAATTTCCCTTATAGCACACTGTATGGCGTACATGTATGTCCATCTTAATTAGCCCGGTAGGTGCAGGGCCCTTATTCACGAAAACTTAACTGAGATAAAATCCAAATTTTAGTAATTTGATTGGATAATATTAGATTGATTTTAGTGCTTAGCCAATCAAAATTGAGGTATCTACTAAAATTTGGTTTTTATCTTAAGTTAAAATTTCGTGAATCAGGGCCCAGAACAGTAGGACGTTAAACCACACTTCATTTCATTTTTGTCTAATGCTGATGACTTTGGTAACTATTCATGTTCTTCAGTACTGGAGTTGGTCAAGAACAAATCTCACCTGTTTGTATTCTGGTATTAGATGTTCGATGTGTGGAGCTGGTAATATGAGGTACAGGTGAGTCATGAACTGATAAAGCTGATTTAGCTTGAAAATCTAATAATTCATGTTGTTTCTGTTTTAATTCTTTATTTTCTTTCTGAAAAAAAAATAATCCAACAATTTCATATCAGTAGTTAAGACACCACCATGCAGAGCAGTGCATTCATTAGATGTACTAATATAGAATTGTGATCACAACAAAATATGGCACAAGCTCACTTATTAAGGAAAATTACAGCCATCATAGTTATTTTTTTATAGTCTTTTGATTTCATCTATTTCTAACCATTCATTTCTTCTGTTTTCAAACATACATTTCATCTGTTTCTAAATATGCATTTAATCTGTTTTTAAACACGAATTTCATCTGCATTACATCAACATAACTAACCTCCTTTTCTTCTAGTAATATTCTGTATTCTCTTGATATATTATTTATCTGTATTTCAGCTGACTCAGCCTTTTCTTCTAACTCTCTGTTTACTCTCTTTAACTTTTCATTCTGAAAAATACAAAAATATATCTAAAGGCAAATGTCATTTCTGATGAGAAAGTATTAAAGTTGCAATGGATATTGCAGTGACAGATTGTATTACAGTGATGTGAATATTGAAAAGTTTTGATGGATACTGCAGTAATGTGCCTACTGAGTAGTTTTGATGGATACTGCAGTAATGTGCCTATTGAGTACCGTAGTTTTGGTTGAAACTCAGTGATCTGCCAACTGAGTAGTTTTTACGGATACTGCAGTGATGTACAGACTGAGTAGTTTTGATGGATATTGCAGTGACAACTGAGTAGTTTAGGTGGATACTGCAGTGTGCCAGTGATGTAACAGATGAGTAGCTGCATTAATGTGCCTACTGAGTAGTTTTGATGGATACTGCAGTAATGTGCCTGCTGAGTATTTTTGATGGATACTGCAGTAATGTGCCTATTGAGTACCGTAGTTTTGGTCGATACTCAGTGATCTGCCAACTGAGTAGATTTTATGGATACTGCAGTGATGTACAGACTGAGTAGTTTTGATGGATATTGCAGTGACAACTGAGTAGTTTAGGTGGATACTGCAGTGTGCCAGTGATGTAACCGATGAGTAGCTGAAACAGATATTCCAGTGGCATCACAACTGTTTAGCTATAATTGCAGCTGCAATCGATACTGCAGTGACACAACTACTGAGCAGTTACAATGTATGATCAATATTGCAGTGACATGTGGTAACTTAAGGGTCATAATCCATGTGATCACAATACACTCAATTATATAGGTTTAATCCCTAGGGACAATAACACCATAATGCTTGCATTCTTAAAACGTCAATTGAAAAAGTGGATAAATTTCTAGATTTTGGGGAATCTTCCTTTGGTCTCTTGGAATGAAAAAGAGTCTGTCAGAACTCAACACAGAAGAGTATTCGCCTCAGATTAAAATTGACGGATTTTCTGGCTGATAGATACAAATGACAATAATATGAGGACCTGATGCCCTGATTTACATTCAAGAAATTAAAATTAATTCAATTTATTTTAAACATTTACATCATGCACATACAAATTATATCAAACACATCAAAATTACAACATATGCGATTTAGTGTTTAGTGCATAGTAATATTCATTGATCGGATGCACTTTAAATCAAGATTTTACATGTGTGTGTATTTGAGACACGTGTTGTTTGTATTGTGCCTGAACGCTCCCTATATTTCATTCACTAACTTTTAAACATTTAAATTTTGTAGTTTTCCATGGTAATAGTGGGTATCTAAAACCTATTCATGTTCAATATTTGACTTTCTGAATGTCAATTGCGCATTATCTAATATCTGTTCAAGATATGATAATTAGAAAACGGAACTTTTGTTATTTATACACTGATTAACATAACAAAAGGGTATTACCAGTATTCTGCACAACACATTGAAAAAATGTATAGAATATTAATGAATAGAAATGTGAATCAGTAACAATGACGATTTAAAAGTGATATAAAAGTGATATCAAAAAGGCTTTCTAATTCTGTAATATATTCTTGTCCGATTTGAATGGATTATATCCCTCTCTTTCAATTTCATTTTTTTTTATCTTATAAAATTATTTTTCTCATGATTTCTTAGTACCATCTTCACTATGTTGCATAACTTCTGTATAAGTAAACAAAATTTTGTGAAATGATCAATGCATATTTTTATATGTGGACACTTTAAATTGACATGAAATTTTTTCACGCTCATGAGCCATAGTAACCTATTGCTTTTCAACACATTTTTGATAACAGAAATTGCAGATAATAAATACTGAAAGCTTTCTGGTCACTGTTGGATAACACAAGCCACTCGCTTGAGGTAGCAGTCAAAAACAAGTTTGTCCTTTCATTTTGGACTAGATAATTTCATGTCCTCCTACACAAGATGTTAACAAAACATTCAACACTATTCATTCTGTTTCATGAAAGTTTTTTTTACATTATTAAATCCTAAAGAACATCCTGTTCTAATAATACATACATTAAACATACATTATGCAAGAGCTAAATCTGTCTATTGCAGGTCTTTCTTTAGGCCGGTTAATTAGACATTAATTAACCTTTCCAGACCATAATCAACTCTAGATGGCATCGCTAGTCTGCGATCTTTAGTGGATTATGAGCCGATTTACTGCATAATTCTCCTTCTCGATTTAATGGTTAAATGGATAGTCGAGACTATGCTGTTTATCGTACTAACTTTAGTAATGATGATCTCTAACTCAATATCATCCAAAATCTTCAACATTGAAAACACGATTTATTTGTCAAATTAAATCAACATTCATGTTGTGATCTTACCGGAAAAAGATGGGCTTTTGATATCCAATATTTAAGACAAAATAAACATTTTACCATTGGTACACGAATCGTGTACCATAATGCGCTTCAGCCCCAGTTGTATCAAGAGACTCGAGGGACGAGGCTAGACACATTGCACCAAATCAAACGGCATATGTAGACTGGAATAACCAGACGCTAGAAATTTGCACTCGCTTGAGACTGCTGGCTTATTTCGCCGAACATAACTGATTTGAAATTGGAGTAAAAACGGAAACCATTGAATGTAAATCAGTTTATATACATTCATACTACAGTATTATATGCGTTGGGACCCACTTTTGTCAATTTCTAGGTCTCAAATGTTAGCGATTTAGCTCCTTTAATATTCGGCCATTGCAGTCTTACAATTTGTTTACAAAACAATCAACACTTACCTCTTGTCTAATTGCATTATTTAACGTATCGGCAGTTTGAAGTTTTTCTCTGGCAAGTTGTAACTCTGTGGTAGGATCTGGAAATAGTAAAAGAACAGAATTTTGAATATTTTGCAAATGTTTCTTAACCTGGACTGTTTTTTCCTTTTTCTTTTTAAAAAAATAAAACAATACCAAGTCTGGTATATATACATGTATTTTGCCTTTTTGAGGAAATAAAATTTGTAATGCAGTTAAAATATTTAAATTTTGTGCCATGTAAATTGACAAACATTTATTGCTGGCCAAACATTAACCTAAAGCTCTGCTTTACACAATTTAATTGAAAATTTATGGCTGTACATTTGGTAAGAAACTTGCAAGAAGAGCCAGTCGTAAATGAGAGGTTAGTCTAGCATAGGTAATTTCAGGACTAGCACATGATTCAATTTTATTTCAATAATTTGCTTGAGCGTAGGGGTCTTTAGCATTGGGAGGAAACCGAAGGGCCTGAAGAAAACCCATGAGGTTGCACAGGCAACCCTACTCCTTGTCAATTACAACCAGGGAATAGAAAACACGCCAGTTGACTCAAAGACAGACCTAATGATACAGTGCACACATGCTAACCATTCGGCCATCTAACCCCCTAAGTAGGTTGTAGCGATTTCTTTGAGTGGCATTTAGTAATTGAACCGTATCCCCTTCAAAATATTGACAGAATGAAAATTACTGATTTATTACCAGGTACTGTTTCGACGATGGTACTCTCAGGTAAAAGGTTTACTTGTTATTCCATAATAAATAGTTATTATTATAATGCCTAATCAGGGCTGCTTACAGGTGAAAATCAGCTTAGATTACCTGGTTATTTAAAGCAACTTTACCGATGAATTTATGACAAGGTATGCATCACTTTAGAACTTTAATCTTACTTCACCCCAACATGCCCTTCATTGTTTATATCTATATACATGTATTGTGCAATGTATGTTTAGTTAATCTAATCACAATTTCACACCTGTGTTTTTGTCCGCTATCACATCAGTGGAGGAAGTAAAATAAACCTATTTCATTCTGCACCCAAAAACACCTGTAGATCATTATCATCTTGGCTTCACTCAAGAAACCTTCCTAATTGGCCAGTTGCCTTAACTCTCTTTGATGTAATTAATTAGACATGGTAATTTTAACTGTTTTTTATATCATATAATAATATATCCTTGGATAATTGGATTACCCACATTTGTTAAAGTAAAGATGCATTATGTAAATTTAGATGAAGAGCTGACACTTCTCGCTATAAGTTGATTATGGGCTCAGCATGTGAATAAATGTCTAATTAATGAATAACATAACATTTGAGGCCTAACAAAAGATGTGCATTAGACAGATTTAGCTCTTACATAATGCATATTTAACTAACCACTGTAGAAGTCTATCCAAAGAAATTTGTCTTGCCATACAAAATTGAAATGACATTTTGTAGAAAATGAAAGTAAAAGTTGACTATAATATCCACTGTAATATATGGTGCATACAAATCATTTTGTATTTACAGTAATGGAAGGTTTCCGGCTTGCAAAGAACACTTGAATCATGTTACTGGTCATATATTGTTCTTGCAAACACAAGCATTGAGTAGAAAATATGGTTTGTAAACTAATCTGTGCATTATTTTCAAGTCAGCAACTGGGAATTACCATAAGATATCACATAATTTGAACACAGTCTACAATGTGCTCTTATCGATCGATTCGCTACAAAATTTATTTCACAATATTTGCATATTACAAACGAAATAGATCAGGCGATAATATAAAAATCCACTGCTTGATTTTAACAAAAATAAACAATAGGATGTTGACTACCGGTATATAAAATTGAATAGAGGGCGAGAGAAAGATAGGTTGCCAGGCAACGAAACATACACCCACAGCAGCTAAATAGTCTGGTCAGTCAACAAGAGTAGTAGGATATTTTTATTTTTGTTTGTAATGAAACAATTATAATACACTTAAATCTAATTAAGAGCAACAACTCATTAAGTAATTATCAGAAAATAATCAGAATTTGTTTGACCCATGCTAACGTTCTATAGTATACAAAACATTTAATATCAAGAATTTAGCTGTTCAAGTTATCAAAAATCATTGAAAATCAATATACTTGTTCGTCTCAAGACCTTAAACTCTGTGTATCAATCTAAGGTCAATCGAAATGGTTATATATAAAATCAATCAGATGAAAACTATGGTCTCTAAAGCATCCACAAGGACCATAACTCTGGCAGTAATTATCGGAAATCATTGAAAATCAGTTGACTTCTTCATCTCATGACCTTAAAAACTGTGTATAAATTTAAAGTCAATAGGATATTAACTTTAGCCTCTAGAGCGTCCACAAGATTTTTCAAAGTGATCAAAAGGTTTCTTCGTCTGATGACCTTAAACACTGTGTATAAATTTAATGTCAATCGGATATTTACTTTAGCCTCTAGAGCGTCCGCAAGTAATTCTGGATGCCGGACCGAAGGACAGACGGACAGACGGGGGCAACGACAATATATAACCACATTTCAATGTGGGGCGTATAACATCCACTAGACACAAATTAGGCCATTTTTATTTCAATAATTCACTTGCACCCAAGGTCTTTAATAGTGGCAGGAAATTGCAGGTGGACCCAGAGAAAACCCATAAGGTTGGGCACGCAACCCTACTCCTTGTCAAATACAAGCTTGGGAATGAGACCTCACTACTTAACTCAATGACAGATCTCATGATCTAAAGCTTATGCGTTAGACCCCAAAAATTACATAAATCTATAAAGTTTTCTAATCTGAAGAATAAGCTTACCCTGTCAGGCACTTCTATACCGGTATATCTAAACAAACTAAGGGTGTCGGGTGTAAAACCTAAAATGTTTTACAGTTGATAGATTTTTGTCCTAGGTTTATGATCAACTATCCAGAAGAAACTATCAGGCACATGACAGTGTTATTGCACAAGTATACCCAAAGTATATTATACTAAGACAGTGAAGTAAAATGCATGATTGATCATGCACGACACATCGCATCTTCAGTTTACTTGATAATCTCATGATCTTTATAATTGACATCATACAGTATTTGAATGTATACTAAAGCATGAATATACATGTATGGGTATACATGTATATGCTTAAATTTCCATCCTAGCTTATTTTACCTGTTTTTTTTTAAAGAATTTGTAAAAAATTGAAATATGAACTTTATTAGATCTATTATCTGTGCATTGGGTGGTGGTTAGTGGATTGTGATGTGGTGGGATATTTTAGTGGTCTCTGTCCTTTCATATTTGACAAATACATCTACAACAATGCAGTGATTAAAGTATTCTGGTCTTTTAAGTCTATAAATATTGCTTAAATTAGTGTTAACTTCCTTCATTAGGTCTTGACAACCTGCTTAAACTGTAGAAATGCCCCAGTTGTGTATAGGACACCTGTCAGAGGCCCCCCACCCCCTCTAATATTTGTTACTTAGTGTAATAATCTTCCTGGGGGCCAGCGGCAGCCCCAAAACTCAATTTTAGCTCAGAACACTGGCTGCCCCTCCCCCCTGCCAAAAAGAATTTCATTTAGACAGGTTTATATAATATTGTACAGATATTCCTCATTTGTGTACAAATCTAAATCCCCAAGAGCAAATAAATTCTACAACTCGTATCAGGCTCTAACATGTTGACTTCAGTTGCGGTTAGCACTTACATGTATTTATAAATTAAATCAAATATGACAGACAAATTACATATTTTAAGAAAAAAAAAAAATTAAAATGAATGTTCACTTTAATCAATATTTTAATAGTAAACTATATTATTTAATAATTTAAAAAGATAAAACATCTTTTTTTTTACAATACCAACCTTAGTATTGAAACAAGTTTTTCTTATAAGATATAAGGCGACATTAATCCTATGCGATATCATTGTAGCTTTAAGGTTGATGTATGCCACGCAGACAAACGGAATACTTCAATATCTAAAGTCTTGATAGGAGACTGTTGACAAACCTGTGTAAACATTGGCCTTCAATGTAGGCAGGTAAAATGAATATGAAGCATTAAATCAAGTACTTAGTACACAATGTGACAGTCGTGGTTATAAATTTGTCCAATAACTTTGTTGGCAAAGGAGTGGAGACGACCATTGTTTTACCTGAGAGAGTAAACCACCAAGCCACGCTAAAATTTACTGATAAGAGACCCGGGCCTTAGCTTTTGTTCCATAAAGCGAGACACGTGAGAATTATAAGTGTAAGATAACGAATAGATATTGCCTTCTCTACTGTTGTAAAGTTAAAATCCTTCATAAGGTTTGAGTAATCTTCTAGAATATTCAGTTAAAGTTTTGAATTTCTTTCAACCATTCAAATGTTTAACCCCACATCCTGTTATAATCTACCTTAAAGGGAATATCCCCCCCTCCCCTATTTCAAATCACATTCAAGATATTTTCATGTCATTGAAATAAAATGAAATCGGGTTTAACGTCCTACTGTTCAGCTCCTACTGCGCAAGGGGATCACGGTGGCTAAGTGGGTAAGATGCTGGCTTGCTTGTCTGGAGGTCGGGTGTTCGATCCCTGCATTGGCCGAGAAAGTTCATCCAGATTTTCCGGCAGGGTTCCCTCTTGTCAGTGATGCAGGACGGAGGGTCTGACAAGGACAGCTGTCTAGTCGTTCGAATGGGACTAAAAAAGCGAGGTCCTGTGTACACATTGGCGTGCACGTAAAAGATCCCTTGACAGTTGGAATTCGATATAAGAGTAGGCTGTAATGCCGCTGTCCGGGCAAAATTTCCCTCATAGCACACTGCATAGTGTATGCACGTCCCCATTAGCCCAGTTCTGAGCAAAACAGTAGGACGTTAAACCCCATTTCATTTCATTTCCTACTGGGCTAATGAAGACAAGCATACACCATACATTGTGCTATGCGAGAAATTATGCCCGGGCAGCGGCACTATTACCTATTCTTATATCGAATTCCAACTGCCAAGGGATCTTTTACGTGGACACCAATGTTTACATGGGATATCAGTTTTTCATCCCATTTGAACGACTAGACAGCTGTCCCATTGAACTTTCTTGGCCAATACAGGAATCGAACATGCGCCCTCAAGGCTAGCGAGCCTGTGTCCTACCCACTTAGCCACTGTGGCTCCCTTTCATGTCATTACATGCATGTAAAGATAACTAAAATCTAGAACAATACATACATGTATGTAAGTACATAGACAGGAATTTGATCTGGGTTAAGGAGCATATGATTTAAAAAAAAACCACACACTTTTTGTCCTGGCAATAATCGTAATCTCGGATTTTTCAAGCAATAATACTCATTTCTGACCCTAATCAATCAATTTAAGCCAACCCCACCTTAATTGTTTGAGATGCTGCTGGCCTGTGGGACAATCTATGCCGAGGTTCCGCACCCTGTTTGGAGCTTGAAAATCTGCAACCACTATAAAGTGAAACCGAGGCTATATTTTTTAAATATACATCGTTGCCATAAACAAATAATTAAATAAAGAAATTATGATTCCCTTTAACCGTCTAGAGTCAGTGTCTTTGTACAAGTTTGAAAGGTTTTAAAATGGTTTGACAATGACCTACACAGTTTGCATACACATGTGTACAGTGATCTGACTCAGCTCCCAGATAAAAAAGAAAGCAATAAACCTTTTTAAAGTCTATGAAAGTCTTGAATAAAATAACAACTGCATGTTCATTATTGTGACCATACAGAATGATTGTATGATTCTCTCATCTGTACGAGTTTTATTGGATGCATGTATTTGCGATAAAAGTGGCTTATTAAGGCTTGGGGGGAAAAAATGTATAAGTTTATTAAGGTACATATCGCTCATTACGAGAACTCTGAAATTGTCATGCATGACAGTTTAATACAATTTAAGACCCCATGAAAACATCTATCAAGAGAAGTGTAGTGTAGTGTAGTGTTACTTTGGGTGGGAAGGGGAGGGGAATTTACATGTTGGCCTTTTGGCCTGGTGGACCAATTATTGCATTTAACCTCATAAAAGTTATCACTACATGTAGGACATATAATATTTGAAATAAAAGGCAATACGTACGGTTACAAAAATTGGGGATTTAAACATACATGTACATGTCTATACTAGTCAATATATTATAGGAATGAATGAATGAATAAAATGGGGTTTAACGTACTACTTTTCAGCTCCCACTGAGCTAATGAAGATGGGCATACACTATACAGTGTACTATGAAGAAAATTATACCTGGATATAGAACCTCAGGTTTTTCGTCCCATCTGTAGGACTATACATTGTTAATCGCCAGACCCTCCGTCCTGCACCAATGAGTCAGGACTGGGGCCATTCCATTGTCAGTGTAATTAAATACATTACCATTACTTTTTATATGTATAAATTACTTTCTCAATTTTAGCAATGTAATTCATTACCATTACCCATTACATTGAAAGTAATTAATTACCCATTACTTTATAGACATTCAAAAGACAACGTTATTTTTCTGTCATGAAGCACATACAAAATCATTTGATTTGCTAATTGCTATAAATCATTGTTGTAACTATGTATGGCTTTGAAAAATGAACTGAAAGTATAGTTATAACTTCATTTGATTTCAAGTAATCAGATACAATTCTTAATCAATCCAAATGGTTTGTCTATAAACATTTAAGATATCATTCAGCACAGCAAGACTAAAACAATATATATATATTTTTCATATTAAGTAACCATAAAATGATGAAATACTTTAAGGCCACTGTTTGGTTTGCCACTAGTCACGTTGAGATTAGAATTAATGTGTAACAGGACTGTCTAATTGTCTTTTAATCTAACTGATTGGTTTAATGATTGAATGCTAAATTAGCACTAATCTTTGATTACAATTTATATCTATTTGGAAATCCACTTTGTTTAAGATTGCATGTCTGTAATGGGTCCCCAAATAAAAAGTAATAAAATTAAATAGTTATGTGTTCTTGTTATGTTTTTTTAAAACAGATTTAAATCTGCTTTTGTTTTTAAATTTCAATTAATTTGATTTCTCTTATCCTAGCACACTGTCGTGCGATACATTACAATGGGATTGTCACTATTGAGTCCACGATCAGGTACGTGCTGATCAACAGGATCGCTACGACTGACCTCTATGTATGATAAGACCAGAATTAAAACCACAATTTCAATCATAGCGTGAATCGTGATAGTGAGAACTTAGCATTAAATATAGTTAATTTACTTCTTTAATGCTAAAATTTGAGGCTTGTCATAGTTGGAAATAATTGACCATTACACGTTTTTTAGAATGTATTTAATTACATTTCCATTACTTTTGAAATCTTCCATTACATGACCATTACATACCATTACCATAACCCTGCCACTGACAAGGCAAATCCACACCTGCTGAATATATATAGTAGGGATACATGTCCTTATTTATCTTTGCCTTTTCTCTAATTTGAACCCTTTACCCAAATATCCCATCCCCTAGACACATCTTAAAATCTCCTGTATTTACTATTACATCCTCCATCCATCCAAGCCCAGAAACAATGTAGATTAGAACTTGTTCTTTTGAAAAAAATCTCATCACAGAAATAAGTTGATGGCTCTGCATCTTGAATCATGATACATTTCAATATATTCCAAATTACAACAAAACATTAAAGCCTTGTTGCGCCATTTTAGACAGGTTGTGAAAGATAAATCTCTAATAGGAACATCAGTACAAAGATAGGTTGCCAGGCAATAAAACATACGCCCACAGCAGCTAAATCGTCCGAGCGGTCGTCAAGGGTTGTCGCATATTTATTCCTTTGTAGGTAATTGGGAGCCTTTACAAGACAGTTCCATACAGATCAGATTATAAATTTTGTCGTTTGAGGGTTTACAAGGTTCTACAAACTGAAACAAGGGTCTTAACTCTGGAAGTAATCTACAGAAATTGTTAATATTTGACAGGCTTTTTCGTTTTATTAATTTAAATAATGCATATAAATTTCATACAGATCACATTTGTAATTCAAATGTTCACAATCGCCATAACTCTAGAAATTATTGATGGAAATTGCTGAAATTTAGACCTGTTTCACAAATTTAAATGATGCATATTAATTTCATACATATCGGATGATAACTATTATCAATCGAGCATTAACAAGGTTTAACAAAGTGAAACAAGAGCAATAACTCTAGAAGTAATTATTATAAATTGCTGAAATTCAATAGGCTTCTTCGTTTCAGTAACCTAAATACTGCATATAAATTTCAGAAAGATCGGATGATAACTTTTGACGTTAGAGCGTTCACAAGGATCAATAAAGTGAAACAAGGGCCATAACTCTAGACGTAATAAACGGAAATTGCTGAAATTCAATAGGCTTCTTCGTTTCAGCAATCT
Source organism: Patella vulgata (assembly GCF_932274485.2). Classification (NCBI taxonomy): domain Eukaryota; kingdom Metazoa; phylum Mollusca; class Gastropoda; family Patellidae; genus Patella; species Patella vulgata. Next base: position 14,780,587 of record NC_065883.2, read on the forward strand.
AAATAATGCATATAAATCTCAGGAAGATCGGATGATAACTTTTGACGTGAAAGCGTTCACAAGGATCAATAAAGTGAAACAAGGGCCATAACTCTAGACGTAATAAACGCGAATTGCTGAAATTCAATAGGCTTCTTCGTTTCAGCAATCTTAATAATGCATATAAATTTCAGAAAGATTGGATGATAACTTTTGACGTGAGAGCGTTCACAAGGATCAATAAAGTGAAACAAGGGCCATAACTCTAGAAGTAATAAACGGAAATTGCCGGATGATCGGATGATAACTTTTGACGTAAGAGCGTTCACAAGGATCAATAAAGTGAAACAAGGGCTATAACTCTAGACGTAATAAACAGGAATTGCTGAAATTCAATAGGCTTCTTCGTTTCAGCAATCTAAATAATGCATAGAATTTTCAGAAAGATCGGATGATAACTTTTGATGTGAGATTCACAAGGATCAATAAAGTGAAAAAAGGGCCATGACTCTAGACATAATAAACAGAAATTGCCGAAATTCAATAGGCTTCTTCGTTTCAGTAATCTTAATAATGCATTAAGAGCGTTAGAGAGTTCACAAGATATTGTGGACGATGGACGGACGGACGAGGGCGACGGCAATATACGTCCACATTTCAATGTGGGCGTATAAAAATGGTTCAATTACCATCAGTATTTGCAAAGGTACATTGATTGAAATTTCATGGATCTATGCTGCTCATTATGACATGAATCCGTCACCATTCTGTTCTGGGCAAACAAAAATGATACGCCCATCATTTACATATACATGTACATCTAGAATTTGTATAGTTTTTTTTATTAAAGATACATTATGAGAGATTCGATAAAGAGTTGGCAGTTCTCACTATAATAGTTAAAAACTAGATAATGTAAAGACAATTTACTGAAAATTTCATTCAAATTGATCCACTATGAACTGAGAACTAAGCAATTGAAATTTCCACCTAGCCTCGATCATCATTACTAAAGTCAGTACGATAAACAGCATAGTCTCAATTATCCATTTAATCGTTAAATCGTGAAGGAAAGTTATGTAGTAAATCGGCTCATAATCCACTAAAGATCGCAGGCCTGCGATGCCATCTAAGGTTGATTATGGTCTGAATAGGTTAATTAATGTTTAATTAATAATCTATATAACATTTCAGGCCCAAAGAAAGACCTGCAATAGACAGATTTAGCTCTTGCATAATGTATGTTTAAATATTCATCCTGTGTACATTAAAAACCATGGATTAAGCTGTGAGAAATTTGATATTTTAGCAGAAATGCAAATGGCGAATTGTTACTTTAATATTGAAGAATTTATTTAAAATGAAGTCTCAATCTGAAATAGTTTTCAGTTTGAGTTATTCAAGTAATATACAGGTTTAATTGGTCAGTTGCTGTAAAACTGATTGCTCAATAGAATTTTTACAGTATTAATATTTGCTCCTTGAAGATAAAACATGTTTATAATACACAGGATATGATTGAGATTAGAGAGTAACATTTTTATTTGCTGAATAAAAGATTTCACACTTGAAATTTATGAAAGCAAGGTTTATGACAACAGTATATGCATTTGCATTCAATTTCAACCCCTACAATTTCATATATTTACATAATTTTAAATGTCACCAAAGTCTTCTTTTATTAGAAAATATTTCCTTACTCTCACTGATTCAGTTTAAAAACTGTTTATACAGCAACAGGCGTGTGACTAGAGGGTGGGGGAGTGCACAGAGCGTATCTTTTCTCATACATCCATCAAAATAATATTGATAAAAACATTGTATAGCCTGACTCAACTCTAATCTTACATCTATACACCTAAATGAACAGAAATATTGTCACAGAGCTTCTGATTTTATAACCTTCACATTGTCTCCACCTTGGATTCCCCCCCCTCCCCTGCTCAAATTCCTGGACACGCCCCTGAGTAATGACCTTGGAAGATGAATAAGTTTTTTTAAGTCTAATAGTCTTTTAGCATTGTCTGTGTGTGAGAATTCATATGCAGGACAATATTATATCCGCTCTGCTTTCGAGTGTACAATCACATCTGGAATAGAAATACAATTTCATCTGTACCTGACAAAACGTCAACCATCATTGAAGTTGCACCTGTCATTTTTAACTTTGTGCTGGACATGTACATGTATTTAAAATAACAATAAAATCTTTACAGAAAATATACATTTTTGTGCGAGACAAAACCACAGGACGAATTGTGCCTGACAAAATGCAAATTTGCACAGATATGGTCAAGTGGTATATTTCCAAGCTTGTGTACAATAAACATATATAACAGTCAATAATCATCTGGAAAACCTTTCATATTTGACACTAATGTTAGACTCATATGAATGTTACATTAAGGTGGGTAAGTGAGAGAAACTGCTGAGCAGTATATATAGAGAGCTAGATCTATACCCAAACGGTTGCATGTTCATTCCTTTCTAAAGCTGAGTGTCAAATCCTAAGGTGTCCTTGAATAAAACATTTTTTTCCCTATATTCCAGTCTCCCCAGCTGTTATTATGTAAGATGGTCTGTGTGTGTGTACATGAATTGCACCTGTAAGACAACATGTCTGGAGAGATAAAAGTGGAGGTAATCAGGATCTACCAGTATCCTAGAAACAGTGGTAATGTCATGCTTCAAGCAACTCGTATACAATCAACACATCATGTCCCCATTATTATCATTATTGATGACCCTATACTTCATGAGCCCCTGACAAAAATAGACTTCTTTCAAAACATAGTATTACCATGACTAAAGTTATTAAGAACAAAGGGAGTGGGTTTCTTGTTCAAGCAAATAATAAAGACTCTAGAATCTTTGTTAAAAAGTTGCTTTAAATTAATCCAGTATTTGTTTCCAATTGAATGTTTCTTATAAGAAAATGAAATGAAACAAAATGGGGTTTAATATCCTACGTACTGTTCTGCTCCAACTGGGATAATGGAGACGGACATACGCTATACAGTGTGCTAAGATGGCAATAATGCCCTGGCAAAGGCACTATGGCCTACTCTTATATCGAATTCAAACTGACAAGGGATCTTTTAAGTGCACACCAATGTATACACGGGACCTTGTTGGTTTTTTTTTTGTCCCATCTGCAAGATTAGACAGCTGTCCTTGTCAGGCTCTCCATCCTGCATCACTGACAACGGAAAATCACGCTGGAAAATCTGCATGAACTTTCGGCAAATGCAAGGATTGAACACTTTTTTTTATAAGGTATTTGTCGGCAATTTGTTGCCTACTTAAATGCCTTCATATACAAGAATAAAGTCTGAAAATAGACCCTACACAAATACATTTATTTAAAACCACTTTGTTCCACTTCGATCAACTTCAACTTTGGGTTGTTTTAAGTTTACATTGGTTTTCCTAGTGATTTCACAATGCCATCTATGATCTTTATATGTATCTCTTGTACAAAAATATAGTAATAATAATTTCATACAAGTCAAACATTCAAAGGATCTGGTTTGTACTTTTAAAAAACATGATAAAAGATAGGTTGTCAGCTGACAAAATATACTGTCCATTATGATTCTTTTGTAGGTAACTACACAAGCAGAACATTTTCAGGACACTAACAAGTGATAAAGGGTAACAACTATGAAGTAATATCGGAAATTAAATCCTTTGAATTAGATTGGCTTATCCTAATCCTAACACAAAACATCATGTACATGTAAATTTCAAGTCAAGGGAGATAACTTTAGCCACAAGAGAGCATGAACATCAAAATTATCAAGGGCATAAGGTCATTATCAGAATTAAATAAATATCAACAGGCTTATTTCTCTCACTAACATAAAATGTCAAGTCCACTAATTTGTTTCATGAATATGTATGTAAACACAACAAATTTACCCTCTAGATCATACACGTGGCATTATGAATGATAGGGGGATGGACAGAGAGGGGTACATATAATGTACAACAACTCTTAAAAACTCTTAGGAAAGCCAGAGTAGCTATGGACATGTGAGTGATGTGACAGTTTCAAATAGACTGGGAATATCACTCAAGACAACATGTAATGTGGCTTGCAAAATAACTTTAGTTCATGAAAAGAAAATACACCTTGTTTATGAAATGATCAGTAAATCCCCAGATGTTCAATATAATTTTTTATGAAATTTTATCAATATATATTAAACGACTGGAAACCAGCTTGTGTCAAGTACATGTAAATATATGATTAAAACCATGATTTCCAGACTAGTCCTGTGCAACACACCTGAGATATGACCAAGTTTTTTTTTAATGTCTGTAATGTCTTAAAAATATGATAACTTAATACTATTATGACTATCAAACATACATGTAAGCAGGGCTGCCGACAACCAGTATCGCAGCGCAATTTGCGATACATATTTTGTCCGTTGCTAATCAAAAATTAAAATCTAAAGTTTTTGATTCGCACTAACTGCGAATCATTAATATGCCTGTCATTTTGGATATTGACACAAGGATAATCCACATTTGAAGACTAGAAAGCTTTCTCAACATTTCAACAAGTATAAAATGTTGAATAAAATTTTATAAACAAAACTGAATTCTCCGTGTGACATTATCTTCTCGAACTACCCAGACACAATTCATTATACGGTACTATATAATACAGGGACATAACGCTATGAATAGGGACTATTAAACCGGAAACAGGGAATCAAGTAGTACCACTCACGTTGCGAGACATCAAGTAATTATATGATATTTTGAAAGAAATAAATCCAGTATATCCTCTACGTATTGTAAATAAAATATAAAAAAATAAATGTTAACGTATTGTAAAATGATAAATCAAAGTAAAAATTCCCGTAAAATATCACGTGTCTAGTCAATTGAGGTGCGCCCGATTGAACAAAAAAAGCAATACACGATAAAAAGCAGACGAAATTGTTTTCTAACGAAGATTTCTAACGTATAAAAAATAACAATTAAAATGATTGGGGCTTCGGAAGTCACTGTTAAGAATTGGCTTCAGACATAAGACCTAACTAAATGTCTACATCACATTCACAAACTGTCACAAGTACTTGTGGCAGTCCTAAAAAAATCTAAGATTAGTAAGAATGGAATCTAATCATATTTGTTATGAACTAAAGTAATATCTTGTTATTTAGGTGTTTTATGTTGAAACTGAAAACTGCTAATCAATTTTTAAATTTGCTAATCAAATTTGGCAAAATTGGACTTTTTGATTAGCAGTGCTGCTAATCAACCGTGAAAAATTACCGACAGCCCTGCATGTAAGACTACCCAACCGAACACATCACAAATTTCACAAGCATTATGCAAGAGCTAAATCTGTCTACTACAGGTCTTTATTTAGGCATTTAAGTAAAGTAGCCAAGTCTTTAACTCAGTATCATCCAGTCTTCGACATTACAAACATGATGTTGTTATCTTTAATCTTACCGTGAAAAGATGGGCTTCTGGTATCCAATATTTAAGACACAATGAATCGCATGCCAGAATGCTTGCATGTGCCATTTGTAATGAGCGACTCGATGAACAAGACATTTATTAACATGATAAGACCATAATAAGTCTTGATGCCATTGGATAGGTCTGATTTTAAGTAGATTAGAACGGTTTAGCCATTTAATGATTTAATCTTAAAATGGAGAAGTGAGGCTAAGCGACGAACAACCAGGATGGTGGTTATAATTAGGGCTGGCGAAAAATATCGATATAGCCGATAATCGTAGCCGGATAAGGGAAAATATCGATATCGATATTCAGTTCTTGATATCGATACTCGTAAATGTTTTGTGTCAAATAATCACGGTCATATCACCCATATCATTCAAAACATGCTAAAACTAAAAACACACACACTAAGTAGTAAGTAAGGTAAACCACCGCGCCGGTAATTTTTAAGACGTTTACACCAATGACAATGAATAATTAATTAATTGTTCAGGGGAAATAACTCGATTTTAATAGAAATTTATCTATTGTTATAATCGGCCGAGGAAAATTGTCAACAGTGATTAAAGGCGAGCTTGAAGCTGCGAAAACTATTTTGTAAATAACCCCATCCGATAAGTTGTGAAGGAAACAAATATTAAGAAAACAGTTTGAGGATCATAGTTTTTTTTTATTTGATCAAGAACACATTTAAATGCATTATTAGCATACAAACAGTTATTTCTTTCAACTTCAAATTTTTCAATATATCAATATCGATATTGCCGAAATGGTTGCCGATATCGATATTTGAAATCGGCATCGATTGCTAGCCCTAGTAGTAATAATCAGTGCACACATCTTGTCTGCAAAGCGTCAAAGGCTAATATCTTTGCTCAGAATAAAGTAATTTGAATGATATATTCAATATACATGTATTCATTTTGCATTATCTATTTTTGAACTATTATAGCAAGAACGGCCAGCTCTTTATCTAAATCTTAGATAATGTATCTTTAATCAAGTAGTGTTTTACACCGACTTTGACAATTATGATGCACAGATATGCTAACCACAGTAATCTACATGTATGCATGTCTTGAAATGAAAATGACTGCCTGGAAACTGCTTAAGATTTAAATAAGATCACTTGCACCCTTGTCACATAGGATTATATGCTTAGATGTAGTTGGGTGTGGGCCAGTCTGCAGAGTTTGTCAGATTTCGACGAGATCTTGTGCGTGCAATGAAAATCTTTACTAAATTCTGGCGTGCAGCCTAACATTTCAGACGTGAAGGAGATAAATCCACGAGTGATAAATTATGCTATTTCTGTCTGACGTGTAATTTAAAAAAAGTACCAATAAATTCAAAATTATAGCAACCACTGCACGTGTACCGTACATTAGCCACACATGGCAACTCGATTGGGTCAATTTGCCTCGCACACTGAGTCACTTCACTACTTACCATTATGGTAGTTGTCTCCCTTGCATGTCGGGTATTATCGTTATTATTGAATGCACATCGACAACGGATTACCATATACGGAAAAAAATGGCATTTAGTACTGATTAAAGTAAAGTCACTGTGTGCATGCAAGGTAAAAATATTGTGCCAAACTGGCATGCAAATCTAAAGAAAATTCGTGTGCACCGATCTCTGAAAAAAATTACTTGTGCATGCACGGACATACTCTGGGGACTGGGGTGTCGGGAAAAGCAAATGAACAATAATCAGTCATTATTGTGCAAAAATGTATGTTATGATACATGTCGTTCTTGCTCAGTTAATGCCATTATGATGATTCACAAAAGCTATGCTATATAGAACTAAAGTAGTCGGTCTTTCCTTATCTCACACCTGCAGTGACGATAATGCAGTCTGCAGAACAAGTCAAATAGACATGGGACACTTGAAATGTAAACAAGAACAAATATGTGATAAAAATAACAGTCAGGGATTTCAATATTACAATATGAATAGACTTACATACTGAATATTCCATAATAAGTTGAACTGAGTATTGAGTGACTGAAACGTTTACTACGTTGTCGTTTGAATAACAAACCACAATTACGGTACCAATAATAATCATATTTGCAATTCAATTGGCCCGAAATAAACAACCAAATTAAATCTTGCAAATTTTTGCTATTTGGGCAATTATGCTGGACAATCGAATATGGATTTGACGAGTGTCGAAAAACAAAAAGTAAACACTGATTGGGCTTACCACTTATTTCTTCGGTTCCTTCTGTAAGAATATCTTTCGTCAAATTTGACAGTTGCCCTGTGAAAGACGAAATACTGCCGCCAAGCCATGACATTTTTAATCAATTTTTTCTTTTTAGGGATTATCAGCCTTAATTTCAATAAGTGTCTGCATTAATTTCTTCAATCCTAAACCCTAAATAACACCATTTTTTAGTTTGCGAGACAAAATGCCAACACGACGGAGGCCATCTTGCTTGTTTAGCACAGAATGCGCATGACTAAATAAAGGGAGATAACTACCACAGCTTCATCGTTCAATTTCAGGAATGCACACCCAATAATTGAATGTCGAATTTCAAATTAAAGAGGTGCTGCAAGTTACCGTGACGAAACATACACCCACAGCAGCTAAATCTTCGTGATATGCCATACCCGTTGGTAACCTCAGTCGCTTGATCGTACTTAGCCTAAGCAGAAAATTCCCATCATGTAACTTAGTCAAGCTATTGAATAATTAATGAATCTATACCTACCCAGAGTTTCATCGCTCTCGTCCAATTGGAACCAAAGTTTTCGTGTTCCAAAGTCTCAACAAATCAAATTGCTTATCTCTAATTAGCCTTTGTGGAAAATGCGCATGATCGAACTCTGTCAAGGCATTCATCTAATAGACATCTACACTAATTTTGAACATTCTACTTCAATTACTATATTAGGAGAGTTATTGTGCTCCAAAGACTCCGCCATCAGTCTCTATTTTGCTAAGCAGAAAATCCCCAGCAATGAACTTCGAAAGAGGGGGCCAATTTCAATAACATTAGCCTCCTGATATTTCAGAAAGTTTATGAGCCATAATTTCATTAGCCTCAAAAACTGTGAATTTCGGTAGGGTTCTTCAAATGATCAATCACTGATTCCATATAATAGGGTTCTATATATGAGCAAAATATTTTACAAAGCCATGCCACTGATGCATTTGAAATCAGTTTTGTTCAAACCCTAAACTACTATGACCTATGTGGGTGGTGTGAAGAATTTTATAAAGCCCTTGCAAACCTGAAGCTGGCAGATCAAGTTACATGTGCAGGAGGAAGTGAAACAGTAGTAGTTTTTTTTTTACTAAATTTACTGAACACTAACTCCTTAGTATTTTGTCAACATTTATACAGAGTTTTTTTTTTTTATTGTTGATTACAAAATGAAATAGAATGGGTTCAACAATGAATCAACATCGCACAGGTGTAATGAAGAAGGGCATACCCCATGCAGTGTATGTACTATGCGGCGGAAAATATTCACCTACCTTTCATCACATTCTAATTATCAAAGGTTCTTTTACATGCATGCCAACAAGTACCTAGGTAAACTTGATCTTTCGTCCCATCTGAATGAAAAAAGGGTTCTATCTTGACCGGCCCTCCATTCTGAACCACCGTTAAGGGGGAACTAGACTGAAATATTATTGGGGAACTCCAGGTTAGTAAGCCTGTGCCATCCAGGGATAGATTTTGCCAGGACAGTAGTGTTGTCACAAATTCCAAATCATTTTGAGTATTTCATGTACAGTAGGACTTCATATCATTCAACATCTTTACACTTGCTCACTAGGCAATGGATAACACCCCTATTATTCTGACAATTGGTATTAAAGTGGTAGACCCAATTAGTCAATGCTGGCTGTTTACCCGTTAAATGTAAGTAGTATAAGGACGAAACTGGAAACAGTAGAGCAATTGTACTGGGCCCATCGCTCCCTGACTACCCTATCACCCTTGTGTAGTGTCACTCAAATCAGACAAACAGTCACAATTATACATTAGCAATTTTCCACTCCCAACAATGAAAAACTAGACTAATAAAACATACAAATTATTGAATAGAAACTTAACAAGAAATGTTTTAATTTTTATTAAATAGATTTTCTAATTCGAATATAGTATCAAACATGTTCTAATGATTCCATAATTTTTTTTACACTGTCTATAGTCTATTCGTGTACTGGATCAAAGTGTGTATCTGAAACAGATTAAAAAGAATAATTATTTATTTTGGATTTTAATAAAAGGGCCAATAAGTTTATTATCCTTCTAATCTGAGTGTAACCAGCACATCCACAGACTGTAAGGTCATCAATGGAAGTCCAATCCAGACCTAAGCTGCATCAATCATTGAATAACAAAATGCAAAAAAAATGGTGAAGCTGAAAAGGGATAGTTTTAAAATACAGTTTAGTACTTATACAGGTCTCTGTGTATGGAGACATTAATTTCCCCATTGACTTCAATGCTAACTCTGGTCTCTTTGCCCGGCCCCAACTTTTCCCCAAATTTTCGTTGGGCTGAACACGTTTCACTACAGACAGAGCAACAAATGGTCATGTCTTTATTACTCCAGATTTTGTATGAGTTTGACCAATTAAATTTTGAGATACACAAACTTGAAGTAGCATACTAAAAAAACATAACAATCTGTCGTACATCTCACCGTAGCCAACCTCTTAATTCTGTTATCCTTCGGTCTCTAAATAACGAATATTTACCAAAACCTGACAGAAAATGTTAATTCGACCCCTCTTCTTCCATACTAGACCAAAAAATCAACAAAAATGCCCACGGATGCATAAAGGGAGAGAATTGAGAAACGGGGAACTGCTATAAATAGATGAACGACAGTTTGTGGTTTCCGAGATCATGAAATTTAATGGTGGTCTGCCTCCATATTCACTTCACAGCAAGAATTTTATATTTTCTTCACTGCCTTGAAACCACTGGTTTCTCAACACAGCATATTCTCACAAAAGAATGTATGGCAGTCTGAGTGTGTACGACATAGATGTAGATATTCAATTCATGATGTGGGGGTCAGGCCAATCCAGCCATCGGATTACCACAGTATAATACCTCAATATTGAATGGGGTTTAATACTTACGATCACGTTTCTTCCTTATGGCATCCCATGTGCGGACGTTTCCAGGTGAATTAGCTAAAATAAGGAGAAAATATTATGTTTCTTTTAATTTACTTTACTCACTTTCAGAACAGTGTTTTCGTTACAATGTTTGTAATTGCAGTCTGTAATGATATAATACTTTATTGATCATACATTCATTACAACTGTATGTGACTAATGACAAAATCATCCCAATTTGAACCATTGAAAGGAAAAAAAGGGGGATACAAGGTCTTTCGTGCATTTGATCTGTCATGGGTTCTTTTAAGTACATGCTTATGTGTAGACGAAACTAATTATGATTTTCAGACCATTCAAATGACTAGATGCCGTTCCTCGTCAGGCCCTCCATTCTACAATACTGACATGAGAAAACTCGACTGAAAAATCAAGGATCGAATCCGGAACCTTTTAGTTAGTGAACCAGCACCTTACTAATCACTGAGCCAAACATATCGGTATCAAAACCGGAAGTTGTATAGTCAGGCCAAATGTCTGGTATGCACAATACTTCAAATTGCATCTGACATTTACATTTTTCCCTTTTTTGGTCAGACTAGATTCTATATTCAAAATCATGATAGTGTGATATTCAATCCCCTTTATACGGAGTTCTGACTGCATTTTCATTTTAAAAAACTAAAACTCTTTGATTTATGTAAAAGGTATTGATGGGTGTTGATCTTTCCTGATGGGATATTTCAGTTAGTATTAGGGCAAGCTCTATATGATTACCCCCTTTTTTTTACCAGTATATTTTATTTTGAGAGAGATGACGATCAACAATTTCATTTTTGACCCAAATCCCAAAGGTCTTGCCAATTTAAATCTAATAATATCTCCCCATTACAGAAAAAGAATACAATGTAATTATACAATGTAATTTACCTCCTTTGTGAATCTTATAGAAAATTGGTAAACATATAAGCCATGTATATGCAGTGAACCTAATAAATCGACCATTTTTCCAGTGAAATTTCCATGGAAACTGCTGTAGTTTAGCAGCAATTGTATAAGGATACTTCATTGGTTGCCCTCCGGCCTGCATCTGCAATTAAATAATTCAAAATATCAATAGGATCCTTTTGTTATGCTTTTATACCTTAAAGGAGCTAAATCGCTAACATTTGGGACCTAGAAATTGACAAAAGTGGGTCGCAACGCATATAATACTGTAATATGAATGTATATAAACTGATTTACATTCAATGGTTTCCATTTTTACTCCAATTTCAAATCAGTTATGTTCGGCGAAATAAGCCAGCAGTCTCAAGCGAGTGCAAATTTCTAGCGTCTGGTTATTCCAGTCTACATACGCCGTTTGATTTGGTGCAATGTGTCGAGTCTCGTCCCTCGAGTCTCTTGATACAACTGGGGCTGAAGCGCATTATGGTACACGATTCGTGTACCAATGGTAAAATGTTTATTTTGTCTTAAATATTGGATATCAAAAGCCCATCTTTTTCCGGTAAGATCACAACATGAATGTTGATTTAATTTGACAAATAAATCGTGTTTTCAATGTTGAAGATTTTGGATAATATTGAGTTAGAGACTTAGCTACTTTAATTTTATACTCCTCTGAAAAAACTCTCAGTTTCAATAAGAAGAATGATTTAGAAATTAAGGAGAGCGATCTGATATGAAGGTGACTTAATTAGGAGAGTGATTAGTTGTATGTATGGGAAATGGTTCTGGCGATCAATAACTGCATGTTTAGGGGGTCATTCTTGGTTTCATAAATGATAATAAACAGCCCATGACTTTGTAAAGGAAAAGCGATTTTCAGTATTTAAGGGGGCTGGGGGAGCCAGGCGCCCAAGAGCAATCACTCGCCTTAAAAAAACAATGACTGCAAGTGGGACTTGGTAGGCTACTCAGAGAAATACCCTTGATCACTTAACTAGTCTTAGGTTTGAGGTCACACACACTGACAGACACACACATCACTGAAAAGCACTCATTTTGGTGCCACAAGTCATGACTATTCAAAGAATTATTTCTGTCATTTAAAATATATTGACCTGAAACCCCTAAATACTAATAGTAAATACCGGGAAAGATGCCATGGCCCTGTGAATAATGTCAATGATACTTGTCTGGAAGTTGATACTATGAGTATGATTATGAATGATAGATAGATGGAATTAGATTAGAATAACTGGTAATTAATATAAATAAATAAAAGCGTCAATGACTGAATGTTTACTGAAGCGGTTTCCTGTTTTGCTATTTCAGAAGGCTTTTAATGAAATAAACAACAATAATTGTTAAACTGCTGGGTGAAAAAGGGCGTTAAGTTCATTTTATACCTTGACTATACAGCAAGATCCTCGCTTCTAATATAAAATGGATGTCTCAGATGCCCTCTAACGAACGGGAGATAACTTTAACCATTTCCGCTATGTGTGTCAATTCGTTACTAGACTAATTCGTGCCTACAAGATGAAGACATTCCGTATCCTATCTTTCACAACAACACAGAAAGCATGTAAGTTATGTTAAAAACTGTTGCACTAGCAGATTGTTTTATTCTAGTTACTTTAGTAACGGGTTCTTATCGGACTCCGCATAGTTTTATTCATGAGTCACTCTAATAAAGGTCACCTTGGAAAACGACCTTCACCTGATTTGACCAAGAAAACCGGAAATAGGAAAGTAGAAGCAGGACATTAATCGTCGGAGAAGACAAGCTTATGCATTTATGCTTCACAGAGTAAAGCCACGATTAGAATTACAATAATACTGGTATATTTTATCGCTTGTTAATATATAGGTTATGTATGATGAGATTATCACTGGAGATCTATTCATCTAAAACTCGAACAACTGTGACTGTGTCCGTGTTCTACGGTCAAGACTCAAGGCTGAATTAAAAATTTCAGCTTCATTAATGCTTTGGGAATGGCACAATACTAGATCATTGTATGATCTGGAAAATATCTTTCTAGGGTTAGGGCTAGGTTTACAATTTACATGTCAAACGTACAAATTGAAGCTGTAAACACATTGGATTGCGGGTAAAACTATTCTGAAGGGTTAGGGTTAGAATTGTGAGTATAAACACGGAAAGATATTTTCCAGATCGAACAAACATCCAGTATCGTGTGTGGGAATGTTTCAAAGAAATTCCCTTTAAGCCATTCACAAAGCACAGAGAAATAAGATTTCAATTGAACTGTCTACAATAATCGAAAGAAAAGAAGAAATAAATACGTGAACAGTGTTTTGAACCCATGTATATGGACTACTAGGGATCTATTTCTTACGGCCACCTGCAGGTTTAGTCAAAGGTCACAAGATTTAAACAGGGCTAGCGCTAACCCTAACCCAGGACCTAATCCTAACCATAACCCATTATGTACGAATTTTCATCTCGGCTACCTTGACAAAATCTAGAGGTGGCCTTAATATTTAGATCTAACCCTATGTATGTATGACATTTATCGTCAAGTCTGTGTAGCCACTGAAGTGTACTACTGTATAAGATGTACTGTTCTATATAAAAACAAACACGATAGTAGGCCTACTATTTGAACCAGGAACCAAGCATGACATCATCGTGGCCATCTTGGAAATGTGAAGTCATATCAAAAATCAACGTCTGTCAATTATGTAGTAGTTATTAGCACACTTTCCGAGGTGTATCGGTGAATATCAGGACAGTTTTGGTCGAGGGGCCCAGCCGAGGCGGCTCCCGACCAAAACTGTCCTGATATTCACCGATACACCGAGGAAAGGTGCTAATAAGTTACTTACATCACATTTCTATCGAGTATTGTGAAGCAAAATGTGAAAAATAGTATTTATTATCGAGTCGTTTCAACCGAAAAGTGACAAATACTTTCTGTTCTTTCATTATTTATCCCTTTCTGAGCCTCACGTTACATTTCATGGTAGAATGATTTCGCAGTTGAGAGACGACCTGAGTAGTATTCACACGTGCGTCTTGCTATGATACTCTGAGCGTAAAACAAAGACGTGTTTGTTTAGATCACATCGTCAAAACAATGTCTATGGCGTAGAGGACTGCGATATTATTAAATGTAGTGTAAAGGAAATGCGAAACGTGGGTCATTCCTGGTGAAAGTATGCATCGGCGGATGGTTCTTCCGTTGAAATTTATTTGTAATAAAGTTTATGACTTTCTAGGCGTTTTTTTTTCATCCTGCTTATTTTCAATCTGTGAAGTGTCCAGCAAGAGAACTGCGCCTTCTATCATCACAATTAATTAAAATAATATATTATTCAATATTCTAATTTATATATTTTGCATATTAATATAAATCAAACCAAATTATGAAATAGATGCCAATTGGTATGTATAATAATTGATCTTTGTAATATGTTGTTATGTTAATTTAATGTCATTGTATATGTTTTTGAATTGCCATGTAGTTCCCCCCATTTTGTTTTGTTACTATGATTTTGACTAGTTGTTTCCTGTACATTGGTTAGAGCCTCGTTATCAATTGCGATCTGGGTCGGACTAAAGTCCGCTACTTATTGCTTGATAGATATCTAAAACGGTATAAAAGTAACCAGGTATAAAAGTAACCAAGTATCCGTGTATCAGAAATGATCAGTACTCTTTCTGTACATTTCTGATACACGGATACTTTTAAGCATGTATTGCAATTAAACAGGACAGTTTTATCAAAGGTTGCCAGTGGCAACGAGTAGAAGTGGGATGTAACAAATCAAACATGCACAGTTCCATGTCAATAAGCATGTATTGCAATTAAACAGGACAGTTTTATCAAAGGTTGCCAGTGGCAACGAGTAGAAGTGGGATGTAACAAATCAAACATGCACAGTTCCATGTCAATCGTACATGAATTGGCAGAGCCTAAGGCTTTATTGAAGAGTGTCGCCCCCCAATGACTAGAACAGCAAGAAAAGTAAGGCTTCTCCATGCATATCCTGGTCCAAAAATTGATAATATTAATTTAACTCTTACATTTTATCTACTTTTCCAGTGTTATAATTTCTGAAGTTGAATTGTTATTTGTAAAGGCATGAATAAAACTGTATAACTTACAACAGAGCAAATGGCAGGATTCCACCCAATTAAGACACCCGAAGATGCAGTTATTAAACAACAGTAAGTAGACCAACTTGATTTAGATAAAGGTACAATAAAGTAAGTGCATGTCACTATTACAACCAGAGAAGAATATTTTTGACAAGTGATTCTTCTAACACTAGTTTTTGACTGTCCGAACATGTTTTACTTTTACAACTGGTTGCAAACAGTTTTTACCCAGTCTTGGGTGACATGTCTTCATCTATAGCTGTCAATTGCGCTGTCCGAGCTAGCTAGTTTCTACAAGTTTACTAAATGGGAAAACCACCATGGCCAAGTCTCCCAACCAATCATACTACTTATATTAAAAGGATATATTTATTAAACTCTATCTGATTAAAACGCAGATCCTATTTCGTTTCGTTTTTTAGTTCAAAATTTCGTTTACTTGTCTTTACTACACTATACTAGAAGAGTTGTTATATAACAGGCGTTCTACTTGATGTGAGGAATTAGCCAGTGAAACGGTCTGTTACGGCGAGTTTTTGGCCTTTTTGTGCACAGAACTGTGGGTAAACCACTAGAAACATCAATGCTGATTGATTAATCAATGTCTGACGTCATAGGATCAAAAGCCACTCATTTGACCTCTGACCTGAACTCTCACTATAACTGGTCAGATCTTCATGTAGTGTAAGCCATCGAAAGAATAAAAAACGATCCGAAATATAGATCAGTATTTTAATCAGATTGTATTAAACTATTTTAAATGAAGAATTTAGTATACAAAGTTCTCAGTGGATATAAAGAAAACTATGCAGTAGAGTGGAGATATGGTGGATACTTTTTTAAGATAAAGTATATCCGGTATTGTGTTCTGAAAGAAAATGTCTTTTATGTCTAAGAAATGACAATATGACAAATCAGTCATTATAAAATTAATTATTTTTGCTTTATAATTTTCTATCTGTATTTCAGGCAAGGACCAATGCAGATTCTAAACCCAAATATAGATATAGAGGATGAAGATGTACTCTATCACATCGCCCTTAGTAACAGATCACACGATCTTAAAGATATGTTTCAAGATGTTAAGGTTTGTCTGTATTAAGATTCAGCAGTATTGCTGGTAATTCAGCAATTACCACGAAAAATACATTTCTATACAACAGGCAATAAACAAGAAAAATTTTAAAAATGTGACGTCAATTGTTATTCAAGAAAGTTACACATTGTGGTCAAATTGTATTAAGTTTAACGATCGAAGTCAACATTAATTTGTAAAAAGTTATATTATGTTCTTGTTAATTTTAGTTTGTTTGTTTTGGTGGCTCTCCTAGTCGAATGAAGAAATTTGCAGAGTTTATGGTGAATGAATTAAAGTATAAACTGGTTGCTGGCCAGTCGTTATGTAATATAGCAGGAGGATCAGATAGATATGTATTATATAAAGTTGGACCAGTACTCTCAGTTAGTGTAAGTATACGAGTCATGAGTCATTGGCAATCTCTGTTTAACCCTGGGGTTCATTCTTAAAAAATGCAATGATTCCCCTCGAAATATAATCCATTTAAAAGACCATATAAATATATGAGAGTATACTCATTGGCCTAATTGGATATAATTAATCAAAGTAGTTCAACAAGGTGTGCTTTCTATTATCACCATTAGATGACAGCAACAGCAGCTTGCAAAATATTGAAATAAAGGTATAGCATGTAGGTGAGGCTAAGTGGATCTGAAAACTTTTTTCTCCATATCGAGCTTAATGAAGTTAATGTTAGCTCGCAGGAGTGTGGGATCAAAGTCAGTCCCAAGAACAGGATTATCATTTGTCAGTTTCACAGCGGGTGGGAGTGTAAACCTGACATTTAACCAATGGTAAAATTTTCATTCTTTGCTAATAATTGTTTTAGCCAATCACAGTGGCTCAAATAAGACATCTAAATAGTTAGAATAATGATGCAGAACAAATAAAGAACTCATTTTAGTCACATTGCTTTCGATGCATTATTGCCATGCAGTTATAACCATCCACTATTTTTTAGATAATCTGTTTATGTCTTTCAGCATGGTATGGGTATACCATCTTTATCCATTATCTTCCATGAAATAGTAAAACTACTATTTCATGCCGGTAGTAGTGATGTCATGTTTTTTAGAATTGGTACAAGTGGTGGACTAGGTATAGTATATGTAGTTTGTTCATTTTGATGCAACCAAACTTGGGCATTCACCTCTTGGTGTATAGTCAGCCTTCGTTAGTATCAACACCGTAATCCGCAGTTCAAGATGCTGTTGACAATCAAATACAGTAGGAATTTGTTATGAATTAAATAAATATATTAAAAAATCAACGATTGGGAGAAACCTTAAGCTGGATATTATCAGGATTGTGAGACTAAGGATTTACCTTAACAACCATGTACGACTTGAAATAATATAGGGGAGATAACTCTGCTTAATTCTTTGTTTACAACAGAGGGAGAGAGAGAGAAATGGGGTTTAACGTCCACTCGACACACACTAGGTCATTTCGGGACTAACATATGGTTTAATTTTATTTACATAATTCACTTGCGCGTAGGGGTCTTTAGCAGTGGGAGGAAACCGGAGGTCCCGGAGAAAACCCACGAGGTTGGACAGGCGACCCTACTCCTTGCCACGTACAACCGGTTGTTTACAACAGAAACCTATGAAACTACTAGGCTGAATCATCGAGACTAGTAACTCGTTAAAGGCCTGTTAAGTGGCACTCTCTATAAATGTTTCCCAGCTGGCTCTATTCATATTCGGGCCTAATGCAATGCAATTAAATTATGCAAGTCGACTTTCTGACATAAAATATGGGACCCTGGGCCTACAACCGTATATTCTTGTTTTATTCAGGAGTTGAGCCAGGAACTGTTATAATCACAGAAGAAGCCGTAGATGGTATTTTAAGACCATATATGGAAGTTGTAAGTTTTCAATATCCTATAAATTATTTAAATCATTTACTTAGGATGGATTTTATGTCGATTTTAAATTGGTTTGTCTTATTTGTTGGTGTCCGTATTCTTCTATTTTCTAGATCTCTGTCAAAAATGTATGCTCAAAATTTTAAAACATTTTGAATTAACATTTTTTTTTTTTTACCATTCTAGGCAACACTGGGAATGATGTTACAATACCCAGCAGCTTTAGATCAGACAGTATTAAAAGAATTAGTCGCTAGCTCAAGCCCCGACGACCATTTTGAAACCATCAGTGGAAAAACTATGTGTACATATGATTTCTATGAAGGTAATACTGACAATTTAATGCAGTCTACACCATTCAATAAAACGGATACACTAGGCCCGCAGTATAGCACATTTTCACTTTATCCATATAGAGTTATTCACCATATCCCATTCCTTTTCCACTAGGTGATATTTGTGCACATATGTACTCAAAAGCCCATATTGCATTCTTAAAATAACATATTCTTCAGTTTCTGCATATAATACCCCTAAACATACTAATACTTACCATATATTTGGAAAAAATGATTATCTGTCTAAATCCATAACCCAAGTCTGTGAGCTTTCTAAGGTCTCACAAAATTTTGAGTCCCAAGTCCTAGGGGAAGATCTACAGTTAATAATTAGCTGTTCATCACGGTGCCAAAAGGTGCCAAATAGCAGTGAGTGAAGGAAAATACAAAAGTACCTTTACCACATAATTTTTGTCTCATCCTCCAGCAGCTTCTACTTTATGAAATCTAAGCCCAACTTGTTCCAGGTACTGCCTATTAGTGACAAGTAAGCTACACAGTTACCATGGATATTTTATATTTAACAGGTCAAGGTCGACTTGATGGGGCATTCTGTGATTACAAGAAATCGGATAAGATGGCATTTTTAAAGAGAATACATGAAAGAGGAGTGAGGAATATTGAAATGGAATCTCTTTGTTTTGCAGCCTACTGTCACAGGGCTGGTATCAAAAGTAAGCGTATTTGGGATTAATTGTTAAGCTAATTTCAAGATTAATGCACGGTGGATATACTCAGTTATATTTTAGGACTGGATTCTAACTATCAGGCGTTTGTTCTGAAAGTTCCAGGGATAAAAACTTGTTACTTTAATCAATTAAAAGGATAATCCAAGATTAAATGTGTAAATCAAATGCCAGAATATGACATCCTCTTTTCTAGCCAGTTCTATTCTGTGGCATACTGAGAGGGATGCAGTTCGTCTTGGATGACAGCCAGGAGGTGGGGCTATAGGGAGAATTGAAATTCCAGTGCAAGGCTATAAGCAAAATGAAAATTACACCAAAATGAAAACAAAAATTCCAAAGGAATGCTCTGCAGAAAGTAGTACTTTAACTGACCTATCATGAAATCGGATTTACGTCCTGCTGCAACAATTATAAACCCCATTTATTATAATATTAGGCATAGTGGTTGTCAATTTAATTAATTTTTGGTGTATATTTTAGGTGCTGTGATATGTGTTACACTGTTGGATCGTTTACATGGAGATCAAATATCAACTCCTCATGATATTATGGAGGAATGGCAGTCAAGACCACAGATTATCGTATCAAGATACATCAAATCAAAACTAGGAATTATCTGAATCCAATCTCAGGTTTAGCATCACAGACTAATTGCCACACATGATTGTTGTGTAAATTTATTCTTTTCTTTTTTATTATGCTTCCTGAATTACCGTAAAACAATCTTAATGTACATTTCTGTATAAGAGTGAGAGCTATATGCTTTATCACCTTTTGTATTTTTTTCTGTCGAAATATATTTAAAATGTTCTACAATTATCTTCCTTTTCAGTTTAGTTTCTTATTTTATTTTGTTATCGGGCTACAGCTATATATGCTTTCTGTACAATCCAATATTGCTGCAAACGGTATCTAGGTGTAAAGTTGACTAGGATTTATATGATAAAATATATTTCTATATTTAAGTCTAAGATTTTTCAGCTATAATGTATAGAATTCATGCTTGCTACAATTAATTTAATCCAAGTTTCAGTAGCTATAAAATATATGTAATGTACTTGTTTGGTGTTCCGGTTTATTTTTTCTTGCCAGTATTATCTTTATTTTTGTTGTTGTAACTGTTATTTTATATTTTTATGATGGTATAACCAAAATTCTTTTCATTTAAAATGTTAAAAAGTATACTCAGAATGATGTATTTTAAAATTCTATTCAGATGTTAATAAGAATTATACCAGTTCCAAATTCATATATTTCCCAATATCACATATTTGTAATAATAAAATTCACTACTTATATGGAATATCCTAGTATATTGTCTGGAATGGAATATTTATGTTATATATATAATCTTGTTATTGATATTGTTATTAGAATTATATTGGAAAATGTTTTTGATTTTTTTATACAGCCCACTATTTTTTCTTGATACAATCATGATGTTGGAGATGTGCAAAAGTACAATTGTAATTTAACTTTTATTATTATTATTATCGGTTAATTGAAATATCTTCAGAATTTATCAAAAATTTATATTTTTATCTATTTTATCAATTATAATATCATATAATTTATTTAAAACCTGTTGAAAAATATTACTGATTAATATGTTATTAGATGCACTAAGTTACAACTGTTTTTAAAGATTTGTAGTTTTATTAATTGAAATATCTTTATAATTATAATCAACAAAATTTGTTCATTTGAATTTATTTGCATATTTAAGATTGCTTGTCTCAAAAAATATAAATTTTGGTTTGAAAACTCATTTAATTAATTTAAAACTTGTCGACAAATATTACTTAATAATTTGACCAAAAATTTGATCATTCATTTAAATAGTTTAATGTTTAAGATCCCATTTTATGAGATTTAATTGACCACAATGACTTATGGACCATTATATTACGATGTGATGTTCTAGACAATAAATTGCTCATTAAAATGATTCATTGGACCAAAAATTTTTAAATAGATATTAACGTTTATTGTTCAAGCTTTAATAGATCATGATTACTTATACTGGTTATCATTTTTAAAACCTTTTTATGATGAATTAAGAAATGGAAGAACTAGTTTTTCATTTATTTAATAATTTACATACTTAAATGTTAATTTGCCAGTTTTAAATGACCACAATTACTTATAGACAATTGGTACAGTATGAAAGTTCATTTACAAATTAAAAATGAAATCAAAAATGAAATAATTAAAAATTGGTGTCGGGTAAGCATAACCTGCTTTATACATGGTACCTGTTATTTGAAAATCATTGATATATTTGATGAAATTATTTATATCTGTCCATAACTTGATACTAAGATTGTAATTTAACATGTTAATTACCACGATACGTAAAGATACATTATGGGAGGTTCGATAACGAGTTGGCAGTTCTCAATATAATAGTTTAAAACTAGATAATGTAAAGGCAATTTGCTGAAAATTTTATTCAAATTGATCCACTATGAACTGAGAACTAAGTGATTGAAATTTCCGCCTAGCCTCGATCATCGGTACTAAAGTCAGTACGATAAACAGCATAGTCTCTATTATCCATTTAATCGTTAAATCATGAAGGAAAGTTATGCAGTAAATCAGCTCATAATCCACTAAAGATCGCAGGCTAGCGATGCCATCTAGATTTAATTATGGTCTGGATAGGTTAATTAATTTAGATAACATTTCAGGCCTAAAGAAGAACCTGCAATAGACTTATTTAGCTCTTGCATAATGTATGTTGCATAGGTAAAGTTGAGAGTTTGACCCTTATGATTTGTTAATTTGTACACCTAATTTATTTTTATTTTAAACTAAACCCTCCTTTTATCTTGCCATATCAAAAAATCATGACATATTGTCA
Organism: Patella vulgata; assembly: GCF_932274485.2. Classification (NCBI taxonomy): domain Eukaryota; kingdom Metazoa; phylum Mollusca; class Gastropoda; family Patellidae; genus Patella; species Patella vulgata. Next base: position 14,803,078 of record NC_065883.2, read on the forward strand.
ACCATTAGCCATAGCAATAAAATAACCCTAAACAATTATTGGTAACATGAACAGTCATGGATCTCTACCCAAACAGTATCAGATTTGCACACACATGATGTCATTGAAATTACTGAAAATTTAAAAAAGATTTAAATCTGTATATTCATCAGATTATGATCATCGTGAACTTGTATGAAAGTGGGTATGATCATCATATATCTTGGGTCTTAATGATCTCAGGTGGTGTCTATTGCACAATAACAACCCTCTAGATTCAAACAGGAAGTGTTTATCTCTGGAATAATTAAATTTGAATTGTTTATAGAGTCTTTTCTTTAATTTTTTTGTAATTGACCAGTGAACCACTGTATAGTGTAAAAAATATTCCATTTTGTTTTTATACGACTGCATTGAAATGCGGTCGATTATTGTCTTCACCTGCACTCTCTGTCCTGTTATTCACAATAGCTTGTCGACTCACGATCAAGAGGCTAATTTTAGAATTAAATTGAACTAACATTTATACATGTTGTGCATGTTCATGAGACAAATATATTTATTGATTTTCTATGGTTTTGGCTCTTGAGCACTTAGAAAAATCTTGTAGATGCCCTAGACAATGGGTGTGCTAGATTTGTGAATGCGATATATGCTAAAGTTATTATCTGATTGACTTTGAATTTATATACAGTATTTATGTTCTTAATTGACATGCAGAAATCAATTGATTACTGGTATGTGTTTTGCATGATAAATGTCAGTATTAGGAGGAGCGAGAAGTCGATCAAATTTTAGTTATTCCACCCAACTGCTAGGAATTGTTACCCTTGTACCATAAAGTCTTTCGTTACCTACAAAATATTAAAAATGTGACAACCTTTGTGGACTGCTCAGTTGACTTATCTGCTGTGAACATATGTTTTGTTACCTGGCAACCTATTTTTCAACCTCTTGTAATTGTAGCAATCGAAAATTAAATAAATGACCACACTTCAATGAATGAATGAAATGGAGTTTAACATCCTACCGTCCTGCACCATATGACTTATTATTTGGATAAAGGTTGATTTCATAAAACAGCCATCCTGAAGTTATTGAAAAAGATCAGTAGCAATATATTCCATTATATATTCTGCAGGCTAAGTGGGTAAGACTTTGGCTCGCTAGACTGGAGGTCGAGTGATCGATTCCTGCATTGGCTGAGAGAGTTCATCAGGATTTTCTGACGTGGTTTCCCCTTGTCAGTGGTGCAGGACAGAGTGCCTGGCAAGGACAGCTGTCTAGTCAATCGGATGATACAAAAAACCAAGGTTCCGTGTATACATTGGCATGCACGTAAAAGATCCCTTGGCAGTTGGAATTCAGTATAAGAGTAGGCCATATAGTGCCGCTTCCCAGGCAAATTTTTCCTCATAGCACACTGTATGGCATATACCCGTCTTCATTAGCCCAGTCAGAGCAGAACAGTAGGACATTAAACCCCATTTCATTTCATTTCTATTATAGATTTCATGTTAATGTCAAGGCCCAATGCGATTTGTTAAATATTTGTTTTATCATAATTATCTAAAATATACTATTCAAAAAAAGTAGGGGATATTTGATTTTTAAGTGTTATTAAAGTCACCTAATGAAACTGACGAAGAAACAAATGACAAAATGAAATGAAGTTCACATTCATCGATTTATTCCAAATGATCGTTAGACTAAGTAAGGCACAGACTGACCATTATAAGGGTAAAATGATACCCGGGGTCAAACAGCAAAGTTACCACAGCATCACAACCAAGTCAGTAACGGGTAAATCCTCCTCTGTTTGCCAAACAAGCATTGATCCGACGTGGCATACTCCTAATGAGACGTCTAAGGTCATTTTGGTCCAGATTGTCCCATTCCTGTTGCAACGCAGCAGCAAGTTCTTGGACATTGGCAGGACGTTGTTGACGTAACCTCTGTCCAAGCATGTCCCAGACATGCTCGATGGGGGAGAGGTCGGGACTCAGTGCTGGCCAAGGTAATGTGGTGATGTTCTGTTGTTGGAGGTAACCTGTAACGATCCTGGCCCTGTGACATCTTGCGTTGTCATCCTGGAAGATGAAACGGCGGCCATGACGTCGTGCGAACGGCACAACATGGACTGCCAAGATGTTGTCCCGGTAGTACTGGCCTGTAACACGCCCTGCAACAACATGTAAAGCCGTTCTTCCAGCAACAGTGATGCCTCCCCACACCATAACAGAACCACCCCCAAATCGATCATGTCTGATGACGTTAACGTCTTGGAAGCGCTCGTTTCGACGACGCCACACCCTCCTACGTCTGTCCAAAAAATCAACAGTGAACCTTGACTCATCTGAAAACATCACAATGCTCCAGCGTCGATTATCCCAGTGTTGACGATCCCTACACCAACGACGTCTTGCCTGAATGTGATGATCTCTCAAACAAGGGATCACGCGAGGACGTCGGGCGCGAAGGTGACCCCTATGCAGTCGATTCCGAATCGTCTGGCCACTCACTCTCACACCAGTGTCTGTTTGAAGACGAGCGCTGATCTGATTTGCTGTGATGACACGATTTCTCAAGGCCAAGGTACGGATAAATCGATCCTGGGCTTGAGTTGTCGCCCTTGGTCGACCTGAGCGTGGTCTGTCCTGTACAGATTGTGTATCACGGTATCTGGACCATTGCCTGCTTATGACAGACTGAGAAACATTTATCGTCCGCGCCACAACCGCCTGTGTTGTGCCGATCTGTAGCATGCCAAGGGCACGTTACCTTTCATTTTGGGTAAGCCGACGCATATCAAAATTTGTTTTCTGGTCACTAAAACAATTAAACTGATGTTTCCACCCTGGAATTCAATGCCACAATGACTGTAACATTCAAAGTCAGAGTCGTGCAAATCTTGGGTTGGACCCCCATGATGATCCCAAGCATCACCTGCATTCCATGCGGTAGCTATTGGTGCGTTTGGGCGTCACATGTAACTGGAAATGTTTCTTCTGTTAGGTTCTATAGTGACTTTTTTCGTAGTCATTTGCATATTTTAGTATTATGCTCCCAAAATCAAATATCCCCTACTTTTTTGAATAGTATATATTGAATTGTAATTTTTTAAATTATTTATGTCTGTGATATTTATCTACACTTACATATTATTAAACTATGTCTAATTTAAAATATTAATATATTTCAATTGACAAATATTGTTATGTATATTTTATGGCCGTAAACTATATGTATGATATATAAAAGTACATGGTTTGAAGCGATTAAAACATAAAATATATTTCTAATTGTTAGTTATTGAATAAATGTATGTGAACTAAATAGGCTATAATAACATGCTTCTACAGTGTATAAAAGTACATTTCACAAAATGTTCTTAAAGGGGATCTTTGATTTATGTCAAAATAGGGTTGTTCTAATATGTTAATTTGATTAGTGATCAGCTTCCAGAGATCGTTAAGTGTAATTGTAATTTTTTACAAATGTAATTGTAATTTTTTACAAATTTTTAAAGTTTAAGTTTAGGCTTACTTCATGGTCAACATATAAAAACAAATCAAATCAATATATTTATCCATGCACTTTATTTCAACAAGTTTTATAAGGTTTCGTTAAAGCAAGCCAGTCTAGCCCGGATTTCACAAAGCATTCTCAGACTTTAAGTTAAGAATTTACTTAAAATTGTTCGCCTTATTTTAACTGAAATATAGCCCTTTATAAAACTTTTGTTGTTTTATTATATCAGATACATCAATAAGAAACTATGTGCAAAGTTTTGTGTTTCTAGATCAAAGATATTTCTCATTAAAAGTGATTGAAAGTTGTGTAAATTCTTAACTTTAGTCTGAGAATGCTTTGTGAACTCGGCCAGATATTACCATGGTCCTTAATTAGGCCTGATACATGTATTATAAGGTCCATGATATTACACATTTTAAAAATACTGGTAATCAAGGATATTTTTAAAAGTTTAAGCCTGCTCTACAATTAATCAAAGAAAGAATATGTTTAAAATTATAGAAATAAATATTTGTCAATATGAACTATTTATTGGTTTTCTTTTGATTCTGGGGGGTTGGATGGCTGAATGGTTAGCGTGTGCGGGCTGTATCATAAAGTCTGTCATTGAGTCAAGTGCCGTGGTTTCGAATCCCCAGTTGTACGTGACAAGGAGTAGGGTCGTCTGTCTAGGGTCTGTCAAACCTCGTGGGTTTTCTCCGGGTCCTCCGGTTTCTTCCCACTGCTAAAGACCCTTACGCGCAAGCGAATTATTGAAATAAAATTAAATCATGTGTTAGTCCCGAAATGACCTAGTTTGTGTCGAGTGGACGTTAAACCCATTTCTCTCTCACTCTCTCTTCTTATTCTGGACTTTCAAGAAAGGGTGGTGGCTTTAAATAAAGGGAGATAACCTATTTTAATATTGACAGGAAATAGAAAAGGGAAAGTAGATTAGTCAGGTTGTTGACATTCCCTTCCTGTTTATTGTTTTTAACAAGAAAATGTCAAGATTATACGATAATACACCATTAACAAATTTACCACAGAACAATATTAACTGGTCATCAGTTTGGAATGAAGATACATGGATCAGGTATTATTTTATTAAGTACCATGGACCCTATTATATTATTCTGTTTCAGTTCATGCTGTAAAACTGTAACTGAATTTATATAGCTGCTAGTGCTACTAAAATAAATAATGATTCCCATGTTTTATCAACATTATCGCATTAAAAGTAGGCACAGTGTAAACAAAATCTATAAATCTAAAATGTAGAAAGGCAAAATATTTTATATCTCAGTCCCAGGGTGATTTAGAAGAGAGCTCATCCAGGAGCGTGTCCAGAGATAGGGGTGGGTGAGGGCATCCATGGGATCAGGACCCTCATCCCTGCTCACGTAGAGTATATTTTTTTCTTCTACAGTCATCGCAAAAACTAATATGTGAAGCTTTGCCGCTATTTCGACATCACTCCACTCTTAATAAATAATTGTATAAACCTAAATGAGTTGAAATATTGTCTCAGAACTTCGGATTTTATCAAATTTGTGGGTAATCCCCCAGATATCTATCATCTTCTTTTTGCTTTTAAACATTTATTCTTTTCATCAAACTTTGTAACTTCTAGTGCATAATAAGATTCTGGCTGTTAGTTACACTGTCGATAGAAGTTTTAAATAGCTCAAATGAAAAAGCAACTGATCTCAACTCCAAGAAAGTTGATTATCTGAACACAGGCCAGTATGAAATGATTGATCATATGTGTGCCCTTTAGTACGATTTTTTTGTCAGTAGGGGCCCAAAAAATGATTGATAATTTTTTTATGTGCGGGCCCATATAGGTGATACATGTGTTTTCCCATTGCCTTTTCTCATGGTGACAACTGACAAGTCCATATGGGGACCAGGCAATTTCTGGTGGCTTAAATTGTGAGTAAAGATTTACTGGCACTCATTTGTCAATTTGTATTTATCAATGATGTTGCCATTTAAGATCAATAGTAGGCCCTACTATATTTTATATCCAGATCATGAGGTAACATGTTTTAATTTTTTAATCACAGCAAAGGGGAAGGAGTTATACTGGAGGCTTGTATAAAAGGAAAATCTAAAATAGCAGTCACAGATACTAGTAATAAAAAGGTGACAGTAATTTTTCTTTTTAATTAGAAGAAAACATGGAGATAATATGCTGAGAGAATATAAAAGAAAAGTGTATACTGTAGTGTTTAAGATGGATATCTTCTTATATTGAAATAATTAAGCCAAGGTCAAATAAAATTAATTTCTTGTTCCAGTGAAAACGTTTAGAGAATTCAATTTGTTTTCTTTAAAAATCAAAGGTGAACAACTCTGATAAAATGTAAAGTTCTTAAAGTTACAATTTCATATTTTTAAGTTATATTTTTAAAATGTATTAAAATAAAACCTTAAAATAGATGGTATCTATAAACAGTCCTACCTTGTTAAAGAATAATCCTATTAATCCTATAATTCACTATGCCAGTTGAGAAATTGGCAAAAATATCATTTTCAACTTCAAATTCAAATGTTTGAAGATAGCTATTCCTAGTGGGGAATAGGAAAACAGGGGAGGTAATTGGAAGGTAATTGTGTTATTATTTCCGGTGTGAAAATTTATAAGTGTGAGAAAGATATTGTATAATAGTGAGTTGACAACCTATTGAGCAAAAGACATAGAAATAATTATGTTTTGACTTTGTAACTTTTGAAATTGTAACTTTAAAGGATTAACCTTATGGGTTCTGAAATTCAACAATATAACACTATATTGAGAAATACAAGATATTTGTGAGGTTGACCATGATCTTATAAAGGTGAATACAGGTCGCTAGGGTTGCAAGGTGTTGAGGAGTACAAAAATTGTGATTTTGAATCTATTAGCCTAATATAAAAAATGGTACAAAGAATGTTTGCCAACACTGAAGGAAAGATGATGAGAAACAAGTGATATTTTATAACCATTAATGATTATTTTCTAATTCTAGGTCAAGTATTTTGTATTCCATGTGCAACCTGGAAGAGTTCACAGAAGAAAATTTGATGTCAATGGAAAAGAAATTGAACCAAACTTCAGTGAAACTACTAAAGTTATGACAGGCTACCTTAATTCGTCTTACAGTAAGTGCAAACATTGTCTATTTCTTACAATACATAGCACAGACAGTGTTTATTCATGTCATTTTACTATAAGTAAGTTATCCTTTAGTAACATTATCTGACAGCAAGTGTAGACATCTTCCAGTAAGTAGTGTAGACATCTTCAAGTAGACAGTGTAGACATCTTCCAGTAAGTAATGTATACATTTTCCAGTAAGTAATGTAGACATCTTCCAGAAAGTAGTGTAGACATATTCCGGTAAGTAATGTAGACATATTCCAGTAAGTAATGTAGACATATTCCGGTAAGTAGTGTAGACATATTCCGGTTAGTAATGTAGACATATTCTGGTAAGTAATGTAGACATATTCTGGTAAGTAATGTAGACATCTTGCAGTAAGTAGTGTAGATATCTTTCAGAAAGTAGTGAAGACATCTTTCAGTCAGTAGTGTAGATATCTTCTATTAAGTAATGTAGACATCTTCCAGTAAGTAGTGTAGACATCTTCCAGAAAGTAGTGAAGCCATCTTTCAGTAAGTAGTGTAGATGTCTTTCAGAAAGTAGTGAAGAAATCGTTCAGTAAGTAGTGTAGATATCTTCTGGTAAGTAATGTAGTTATCTTCCAGTAATTAGTGTAGACATCATCCAGTTAGTAATGTAGATATCTTCCAGTAAGTAATGTAGATATCTTTCGGTAATTAGTGTAGATATCTTCCATTAAGTAGACTAGATATCTTCCAGTAAGTAGTGCAGACATTTTTCAGGTGTATAGACATCTTCCAGTGAGTAGTGTAGACACTTTCCAGTCAGTAGTGTGGACATTTTCCAGTAAGCGATGCATGTAGGCATTATCTATACCTATCAGAGTAGACACCACATTACAGTAATAGTAAACACCATCTGATAACATGTGTTGATATCCTAGTGTTGGCAACATTTAACATTCAGTGAAGACATATTTTACATGCAATTGTCAGTGTAGACAATATCTAATTGTAAGTTTAAACACCACCTTACAGCAGAGTCATAGTGGACATCCTTATGTATGCATCATGTAACATTCTGTTTATATGGCTTAGTCCAAAACAGATGAGTTGGGTATTTTCTGTCTAAATGATTATAATCTTTAAGTGACATTTAGGGTTTGGGAAACAAATTAACGGAATACAATTTATGGGAAACAATCACTGGTTTTATTCTGAAAGCAAGGCGCTTCGACGGGTATCCTCTTATCGTTCCTTATTGTGCTTGATAATAAGAGGATACTTGTCGAAACGAAACGTGGTGCTTTCAGAATAAAACCAGTGATTGTTTCTCATAAAAATTGTGTTCCGTTAATAAATGATTATATTTGACCTAGTCTAAAACAGCCTGTTGTAATTGATTATATTTGACCTAGTCTAAAACAGCCGTTTATAATTGATTATACTTGGCCTAGTCTAAAACAGTGTTTTCCAGACTAATTTTTTTAACCTAGGCTAATGTTATAAAGTGTTTTCCAAATGGTTATACATGTACTTAGTCTAAAACAGCATTTTCCAACTGGTTCTACTTGGCCTAGTCTGAAACAGAATTATATTTGGCCTAGTTTAAAACAATGTTTTCCAGACTAAATAATTATTCTTGCAGAAACCGAGGCAAAGGGTAAAACAGATAAACTAACAGAACAAGAATTAACAGATCTTATTGTCAAACAAGAACTGAAGAAAATAACAGAAAAGACAGCACCAAATAATACTCTATCATTATGGATACAGGAATCACAGCTTGATAAGATGGACCTAGATAATGATGATATTGTTCGTATTAAAACTAGTGGATATAGTCCATTTATTTGTGAGTAAACACAGTGCCGTCCTTTCTCTCAGTACAGCGTCCAACCTCGTGGGTTTTCTCCGGGTCCTCCGGTTTCCTCCCACTGCTAAAGACCCCTACGCGCAAGTCAATTATTGAAATAAAGTAAAACCATATGTTAGTCCCGAAATGACCTAGTTTGTGTCGAGTGGACGTTAAACCCCATCTCTCTCTCTCTCTCTCTCTCTCTCTCTCTCTCTCTCTCAGTACAGCGGCTTCGGGTCAGCTGTGCAAACAATTTGGCCCAAAAGGGATAGGTGGAAGCAAGGCCTTCATTCTGATCCATTGAGAGCTTTCTAAAAGGCACAAGCCAGATTGTTTGCAAAAGTCTCAAAAGTCAAGAATATGAATCAATTTAATGTAAACGAGAAGTCTTTATAATTACCGAAAATTAAGACGATGGCTTACCTTCTCTCACTCTTACACTGGATAAGATATACAATGCCTTAGCATATGGTCCTCTCTGACAGCCGTTCTAGGTATTTTAAAGGAACAAGTGGATTGGTCGGTTATATTTAAAATAACTGCTCACAAAATCTTACATTGTTTCATTTTAAAGAACCCACTATCTGGCTATTTATTGTGTAGCATCAATAATTTTGATCTTCGTGACTATGTTTATACTGTAGTTAGTCATGGTTTTGATTCCCCGGTTGAACGCGACAAGGAGTAGAGTCGCCTGTCCAATCTCGTGGGTTTTTTGGGGTCCTCCGGTTACCTCCCACTGCTAAAGATCCCTATGCGTATGCGAATTATTAAAATAAAATTGAACTATATGTTAGTCCCGAAATGACCCAGTTTTTGCCGAGTTAAACCCCATTTTTGTCTCGTTCAGTTAGTATAGGAAGAGTTGAGGGCCAATCTGCGACAGTGTCTAACTTTGCTGGTGGAGAACAGGTGGGTGGTTCCTGGACAGATAAAATAATGGCCATGAAATCATCTGCCCCACAAGATGTAGAAGATAACGAGATTGGAGATGACGAATGGGTAAGTTACAGTTGATGTCGATAACAGATGTTATAGCTAGGGTTAGGGTTAGGGTTGGAATGATACAACAAATAAATATTACAGGGAAGGTTGTAATCTGTCCAAAAATACTTCAACTGAGCAGATGTTTTGGCAAGTATTATAGCTAAAGCACCCTTTTCACAAACTTTTGAAGCGGCGTTTTACAAAAAAACGTCATGTGGAAGGAATGATACGACAAATAAATATTACAGGGAAGGTCTATATGAAACTTGCAAGTTGTTGTAATATTTTTCAGGATGATTAAAAGATCTGGCAACCTGTGAATTACAGACTTCGAAAATAAACTTTTTATATATGTAAATAGCAGCATACAAACAGAAACACCATCAATGGTATTATAAAGACAACATGTGAACCTTTTAGGAGCACAAGAAATACATCCAACAATTATACTGAAAAATATTTTAATGGTTGGAGTGTGTTACAGAACAAAACTTGTAAGGCAGGGTGGTCATACTGACACCCGCTATCATAAATGAATGAATTATGCGCACTCATTTTAAAAGGTCATTTGTAAATGCTAAATATTGCTGACAAAATTCACTTCAAAAATCATTTGTTTAAATTGTTTATATATACATGTAAAATACTTTTATTTTGTACATATGCATCTATGAGTATCATAGTCGTTGGTTTCACTCGTGATCATAGTTATATACATCTAGTCTTCCACTAGCAATAAATATCATCTTCGCTAAATCGGATGTTGTCGTTATCGTTAGCGAACAATTACATTGTCGCTATTTTCCCGCTAATTTAGGCTCCCGGTAATTGTCATATATTGCATCAGGTCAGAACGTCCAGTAATCATACATAGCATCAGACTATGAAATAAAATGAAATGGGGTTAACTTCCTATTGTTCTGCTCCGACTGGGCTAATGAAAACGAGTGAACGCCATACAGTGACATCAGACTATGAACTTTTACGGTAACTATCATACTTCGAATCAGATAAAGAACTTTCACCGTAATTACCATACATAGTATCAGATTAAGAACTATCATATATCGCATCAGTACTTTCACACTGACATCATATATCGCATGGGTAGCCTACACAATATCATACTATCATATATATATATGCATTAATTTAACGATAAATAGAACGTTCACAGAAACTATCATATTATAGCATCAGTTCGCTACTTTCACATTGACTATCACATATCGCATTATCGCATTAGATTAAGAACTTTCACAGTAACTATCATATTAGAATTTTCACAGAAACTGTCATATTAGAATTTTCACAGATACTGTCATATTAGAATGTTCACAATGGGTCAATTCAAATCCCGGGTTAAGGTTGTCTTGTAGTAGTGTATAACTGGTGTTCTTTATTATGCCTTAACCCAAGCCTCTCAATTTTACACTGGTGTGTACACAGTGTCTACACTAGTTTTATGTTAAGACTGGTGGAACATAAAAAATACCACTATAACACTAGTGTTATTTTTAAATGCCCCACTTTCGTTTTGGGATCTTTGTTGAGTTTCTGTTGTCTCCATTTATTATATTCAATAGAAAGTTCATCTATTTGGTCATTATTTAGTCGAAATTTCCATTCTGGAATTCGCGAATCAGCAGGTCTGGTATCAACATTTCTTTATCATACGTTTTGGCCATATATATGGGTAAAGAAATCATTTTAAGTCATTTAAGTCTTAAAACTAAATCCGTAAGCCTTAAAAGAAATTCCCTTTTTGCCGTTGGTGCAGAACCGAGGGCCTGACAAGGCATCTGTCTAGTCGTTCGGGTGGGTCGAAAAACCGAGGTCTCGTGTATACATTGGCATGCACTTAAAAGATCCCTTGCAGTTGGAGTTCGATATAAGAGTAGGTCATAGTGCCGCTTCCCGGGCAAAATGTCCCCCACAGCACACAGTATGGCGTATGCCCGTCTTCATTAGCCCAGTCGGAGCAGAACAGTAGGACGTTAAACCCCATTTCATTTCCTTTTTGTCTTCTAGCTGTTGTTTCACACCAGTGACAGTGTTGTAATAAATGACTTGACCTGAGACTTTATTCAACACCTAGGGGTTAGTGTGAGAGTTATTTTTAATAAAATAATAACTGTTATCAAGATATTATTATCTAACAAGTTTATTATGTAATGTAATTGGAAATTATATTGCACAAATCTCCTTGTCTGATTATTTTTTCATGTAAATTTGTTTTCTTAAATCGGAAATTTGATATGGAAAATATAGACAAACTGATGGGCTCAGGTATAAGTTAGTGTTTGGCTAACACAGATACGACACTGGTGTTTATGTTGTGTAAATTTATCCATGTTTAACACAACCTGGTGTTGTTCTTAGTGTTTAACGTCAGCTTCCACCGAAGGTGATATCGCAGACAGCTAACACAACCTCAACACCACAGACCTTAAAAATACAGAGGATGGTCTGAGGATGAGTTAACACAGCATTACAACAGTGCTGCACTGATCTAACTGGTATTAAACACTGCACCACCTTAACCCATGACTTGAACTGACCCATTGACTGTCATATGTCACATCAGATTATAAAAACTTTCACAATAACTATCATATCAGAATTTTCACATTGACTATCACATGTCGCGCCAGATTAAGACTCAGAGAAATTAGCGTATATCGCATAAGTTATAGAACTTTCACGGTAACTCATGCGAGAGATTTCGCTTCAGTTAAGACCCACAATAATTATCGTATAAGTTAAAGGAGCTAAATCGCTAATATTTGGGACCTAGAAATTGACACAAATGGATTGCAACGCATATATAATAATGTAATATGAGTGTATATAAACTGAAACGCATTATGGTACACGATTCGTGTACCAATGGTAAAATGATTATTTTGTCTTAAATATTGGATATCAGAAGCCCACCTTTTCCCGGTAAGATCACAATATCAATGTTGATTTGAATTGACAAATAATTCGTGTTTTCAATGTCGAAGACTTTAAATGATATTGAGTTAGAGACTTAGCTACTTTAAAAATCACAATTATATATGACATCAGTGCACACTCATGCTGTCTGTCATATGTGTTGCTGTTGTTTCCCATTAATCTATCGTTCGTATCATAAATATATGTAAGTGTGTATATCCATTTAAAAAGGATTCATACCGATCGATAGGATGAGTCCCTTCACCAAACTAAATAAAATCCGTTCCATTGCGTTTCAGTGGCGCGCGGCTAATACCACTGGCAGACCGTTAAAGATTCCCCCAAGGATTGGAAATCGAAATAAGAGTAGGCCGTAACCCCGCTCTACGGGCAAAATATTTTAATCATAGCACACTGCAAGGCGTAATAATATACCCATCTTCATTATTCCCGTGGGTACAGACATTAAGATGTTAAACCCCATTTCATTTTTTATTCTAACTATATTATCGATTTAGTGCTCAATATAAATTGAAATCAACAATGGCACTTTAAGTGTTGTTCTGTTAAATTAATTATAAACAAATAATCCATCAATGACTATATTTATATATTGTACCCTTGATGATTAGATTACACTGAGTAACCCCAGAGGATGACATGTGAACGATGATTTCATTATGGGGTTAACTACCACACTAAAACAATATTCCCTTACTTATGGTTTTAAGTCGGGGTCATTTAGGATAGAAACATTGATTATTTCAAAGGAGTTTCCTTTAATGCATTTATTTTCTTATCTCATAAAACAAATCGATATTCATAAGGGCGTACCTATAGTTAATTCAAGTTATAAGCTTTCGCTAATTATGAGAAGTGCTACACTCACACACCTACATAGAGGGATTCCAGGATTAAGATTAACGAGAATTATGAACAACGGTCTAACATTGTTAGATGGAATCGGGGTCATGTTCCGCCTCTAAAACCCCCGCCTCTGAAATTTCTGTTTCATTTAGTGTAATATTCCTGTATTTTATAACTAATTTCCCATGAGCATATTATAGTTTTTATAATACAAAATTTGATTATCTTGTTATTTGTATGAGAAATGGTTAAAGTTATGAGTAATCATTGGAAATACAAATCTAAAACACAAAAATCGGTTGCTAGGGTTACCTAGCTATAAGTTGTGGCCGTCTTGTACGAGACAGAGTATGCTTAATCTTTTTACCACACCCGATACCTCTTCCAGGAGTTGGCAATATATAGCTAACAATTTTCTATAATGGTGTACTGCACAAGCGCTGTGGATGCTGAGGCTTGGTGGTAAGGTATATTGATACATAACGCCGTGAATACGAATTTAGCCCCATGCCTCCCGTTTCCGAAATGTTTTTTTACGCCACAGATAGCATGCAGTATCAGCGAGTTTGATACCAAATTTTGGTTTTTGGTAGATTAGTTTTAATTTTAGCTTTAATACAACAGTTTTCTTATATGACAATGTCTTATATATGGCGCGGACAAATTAATTGTCGTTACTCATCGACACGAAACGAAATATATAATATATCAGCAAAAACTGTTCTTCTCTCAAATTTATGACCATTTGCGCAAGAGTGTGTGTGTGTGCGTGAGAGAGAGAGAGAGAGAGAGAGAGAGAGATGGGGTTAAACTATGCTCAAAGAAATCCACATGTGCTGTAGGTGGCGTAACAGTATGCCCTCGATACATTTTTTGGATACGTTATATTTAATTTTGGAGCAATTTCATAATCCCGAGAATAATTGATCACAGTTCACAGTTGATTAAACAGGGCTAAATCTTCTATTGCAGGTCTTTCATTAGGCCTTAAATGTTATATAACTTATTAAAGATAATGTAACGGGAATATTCTGAAAATTTCAGTCAAATAACTTCACTCTAAGCTGAGAAATATTCATATTAAATACCTTGTAGCCTCTATTGTCATAGTTGCCGTTGTGACGGAAATAAAAATAGTCTCGATTATCCCATTTTGCGTATAATCATCAATGGCTGTTATTCGATAGATCGGATTAAAATCTAATGAAAATCGGAGACGGAAGCATCAGATGGCATCGATAGTTGATTATGGTCTTATCATGTTAATAAATGTCTAATTAATAGTTTATATAACATTTCAGGCCTCAAAAAAGAACTGCAATAGGCAGATTTAACTCTTGCATAATGTATGTGGGGGCGGGGGCATGGTGGCTAAGTGGGTAAGACACTGGCTCGCTAGCCTGGAAGGTCGGGTGTTCGAGCCCGGCATTGGCCGAGGAAGTTCATCCAGATTTTCCGGCGTGGCTCCCCCTTGTCAGTGATACAGGATGGAGGGCCCGACAAGGACAGCTGTCTAGTCGTTCGGATGGGACGGATAGTACAAAAAACGAGGTCCCGTGTACACATTGGCGTGCACGTAAAAGATACCTTGACATTTGGAATTCGATATAATTTCCCTCATAGCACACTGTATGACGTATGCCCGTCTTCATTAGCCCAGGTCGCTTCATTTCATTTCATAATGTATGTTTAATTAGGCAATTATTAACATAATCAACCCTCGATGCCATCGGATTGCTCAGATTTTAAGTAGATTAGAACGGTTCGGCCATTTACTGATTCAATTTACAACTGGAAAGGCGAGGCTAGGAATCGAATGACCAGTGCAGCATGGCGGTTACGATCAATGCACACTTCTTACCAAGACTACAACCATTGATAACTTTGCTCAAAATAAAGTAATTTGAATGAAATTTTCAATATATTCATTTTGCATTATCTATTTTCGAAATAGTATAGCGAGACCGACCAGCTCTTTATATTAATCTTACATAATGTCCTTTTAAGTTTAATCCTTGGAAAAATTTCCAGAAATTATACTTGGGGTGGGGGAATAGCCTAGGGTTATAATCTTGATTCCCACCCCAACCTCAAAGATAATTTTGTCAGGTGATGCATGGTGAGGACATGGTAGGGTTCGTCCACAACTCTTATTTGGGTGGCCTAAGAGGGACAGTGGTCACACATAGACACCTGCTATAGCTTACCACATCCCAATATGATTTCACATAAGGGCACGTTGATACTGCTGTCACGTGTAAATTGTATAATTTCTGATTGGTTTAATTTATCTTCTGCTCATTACGTCATCAGCGTTAAACGCAGAAGTCTGACATTATATGGTACACTACTATCGTCCGACACAGGTGCAAATTCAGGCGTTACCAATATATGTCAAGAATTGTTTGTAAGTATCATTTCTGTTCTCACCATTACAATAATGCTAACACGTTAAATTTCAATAAAGGCCGAGAACAACGTCGTCGAGCATACTACGTTAGGCCTATGTAAGCCTCTGAGTTGTCAATAAAGCTCATTAGAAATTCACAAGAAACCCGTCTTGTAATTAAAAGCCTAGCTCGTTTACATCGTAAACTATTAAAGGAATCAAAGCTAAGGTTATGGAAGGCAGCATGCATACAAATAACTATGTGCCAATAGATCACCCAGTCCCAACAAAGCCCAGCTTAACCGGGGCGGGGCCCCTAACCGTAGCCTAATGCGACGTAAGATTATTTCATATCCTTTCGAATGGCACGGCATGTGTAACACACAAGTAATCGGCCTGTAATACAAGAATAATTACATAATATCTGCCGTTTGAGTCCCAACATTAAAGCACCTCTGTCTCTGTTGAAAAATTATATTGCCGCCTTTTTTATGTGAGCCTATTAGGAGGCCTATACAAAATTTGCACGAATTTATCGAAGAATATTAGTCGAAGATGTTTCTTTTGAAAGAAAAATCACTAGTACTTTTACTGTCCGATATATGCTATCCAAAAAACATAGGCCTACAGCTGGCACTACACCCCCACCCCTACCCCAAGCCCCACCCCAATCCCCCTGAGTTGATGGCCACCGACACTGTATCGCAAAAGGCAAGGAAATGGAGGCGGTAAATATTTTTTAATCTCCCCTCTATCTCCGACGAGCCTCTTATATACGTCTGGCTCTTCTTCCTGGCAAACATTTGTCTGCGATACCACCCTAGATGGAAGCGGACGTTAAACTCCAATAACGAACGAACGAATTAAGATTTTTTTAACAGTACAGCTCAATTCAATCAAGCCGTAGCAACATAGCAGAGTAAATTGGTCGAGTCGGAAACACCACTCTCCATAGTGTAGAAGTTGTTAATGAACTGATAATCCTCGTAACCATTCCTTCAGGAATATGTGTTTTAGTATTGTGTTTTGTTGAACTGTGAGTGCCGAGTACTTGTGATGATATATCAGTTCTTGTCCTTGTTATTGTTAAGTTGCCATTCAGTACTCTTTTATCGATTCATCCCTAATTGTACGCATTAAGGTGGGGTTCAAGGTTTACTAAGTCCGTGGAAGGCAATTGAATCATTCTATGCAATATACATGTATTACCAAACAAAATTCCAATATTTACTCAATTACTTACAGAACCAGCCCGTTATGGTTAGTCAGCACCAAGTTTGGAGTGTATATCGATGTACATTATACCATAACAGATAATCACATTTGTTTGTCATAGCTTGTACCAGTTGGTCATATGCTCTGTTTAGATTGATGGTGTTTATTTATTGGGGAGGGATTTTTAAGTGACTTGTTTGTAGCACGGGGTAGGTTGGGGGTGGGGGGTTTCATATTATTTGAAAATGTTTTCAAAACCACGTTTTTACCTTGACTGCGTTCTTCTTAGTGCGACCATTCCCCGATTAATCATGAGTTAGTCCAGAAAGGGCCTAGTTATGTGGAGTGTTCACGCACAAACAGATCACGTGTAGAGTCTGTTCTGGGTGATTATGCGCATTCGCTTTGTTTTGTGGACAATTCTGACAATGTTTCTGTTAAGGCAGGGTTGTCAAACATGCCTCCCGCCAAGGGTTTAAATGTGGCCCGTGGAACAAATTTCAACAAACTGACGTGTCGATAATTCTTAGAAACTAGCGGTGGAAATCATTTATTATTGTTTTCCAGTTTCAGTCATATATATCTAAGTTATATGTAATACAAAAGAACGTTGTGTTCAATATTATATCTTGGTAATTTGGAAACCAGTCTATAAAAAAAAACAGTGTCAAGTACGTTTGGCTTTGTTTTTAGAATTCAGTAAAGTTCAATTACGTTTGGCTTTATCTCCGCCCCGGCCCACTTGATGTAAACTTTTAGTTGATGTGGCCCCTTAATCGAATTTAGTTTGACACCCCTGTATTAGGGGTTATAGCCTTTCTAAACCCATTTTTTCAGCCACTTTTACCTTAAAGAAATATTTAACTACCGGTTGTCGAACGGTTACCAAGGCCATTTCCTCTTTTGTTTGTATGAAAAATATTTGTACAAAAGAACTTGAAAACAGGACTTAAAATGAACCAATTTATTTCTGTATTTTCTATCAAACAAAATGTTATTAATAGCTCGTTTTTAATTTCACACAAAGCAACAAAGGGAAGTACAGACACCTTGCTACTTAAAATAATGTGCGTTGATATTTGATAAAATTAGCTGCCTTACAAACAGAAAGAGGTATTTATGTGTAATTGCAAGAGCAAAACTGTTATCTTTTCGGGCATTATAGGTTCTATATAATAAATTCATAATATTGTATGATATATAGCTAATTGTAAACCATGTCGGAAAAAAAAAGAAAAAAAAAAGAATATCACAAATATATACTAATAATTAGGTTATAATTTATGTACATACATGATTTGTAATATACAAAATTGATGGCTTGGTATAATATATATCATTATGATAGGCACATTTGATGACAGATGGTTAAGCAAAGAAGATATGGAATCGTGTTCTTAATTAGCCCGAAATTTCTGACTAGTTAAGCATGGTGTTAATGCCTTGCTCAGATGCCATTATTGGGTGAATAAACAATTATCGTTACATTTATCTAAAAATTCAAAAATTTCGGACTGTATAGAAATGAACAACATAAAGATATGTGCTTTAAATGATGTTTTATATATAAATTAAGATGTCGATATATTTATATAATTTATATAATAAAATACAACCGATAATCCTTCAGTCTTAAATATTACCGTTCAGTAACAGAACATAATTTTTATGGGAAACAATAACTGGTTTTATTATATAAGCACGACGTTTCGACAATCCTCATAGTACTCGATAATGATAATAGGGTACTTGTCGAAACGTCGTGCTTATATAATAAATAAACCAGTGATTATTTCCAATAAAAATTGTATTCTGTTACTGTGTTTATGTGTTTCTCTCTAACACTAAATGCCACTTCAAGATTACTTTCCAGTAGGCTTTCATATCTCTTGTACGTGCCACACAGTTTGTATATATTTATAATCTGTTAGTTTTATGTACAATGCCAATGTGCCATTCTTCAGGTCTTAATGCCATTATTAGTTTTATATTGTTTGCCGTCTATAGGTCTTAACTTTATAACTCAACCAATATATATAGAGAGAGATATATGTTAAAAAATAATTTTAATTTCAACATTATTATATTCATTTGGCAGATTTACAAATGCAAAAACAAATTTATTTTTCAGAAAAAAAAAATCTAATAAAATTTAAATAATTAAACTTACAAGTTACTATAAAATACAAAGGTGCGTTGTGTTCGTTTATTATTAAAATTCCATTCTAAAAAAAAACGAAACAAAAAATCTACTGGAAGCAATTTACTCATTAATTTTGACATCGCGATCATTTAAATGGAAATTTACAAAACGCAATAACGTTCCTGGTATTAGATTTAAAATCCCAGTATTTCACATGCTACTTGTTTTATGCTCAAGTCAATTAGCAGTGGGGAATCATAAAATCACAAGCAATACATTTCAAGATTATTCTTTACGATTTAATGGTGAAACTTTGCTTAAAAAAGGAATATTCTATTATGTGCAATATTTTTTTTTTATTGACTTATTTTAATAAAATATACACCTATGACAAATTCAGTAAAATTATTATAGATACACAGTTTTTTTTTTTAAAAATCGGTTGTTTAATGAATAGATATTCGGTTGTTAATTAATGACCTTTTGACAAACAATGAGTAATCTTGTATATTTCTTTTAGAAACATTTTATAAATACAAATAGTAAAATGTGTTTGTATGTAAATACTACAGACAAATAAATATTTACATACAACAATTGGGTTTAATTGCCGAACATATTATATAGTACACTGCATCATTCATGATTTATTTACAGTAAATGAAAATCGATTAAATTTATTGATAATTTCCCCAACAGGTGCCGACCACACACAGAGAATGAATCTTAATTTTTCTATTATATTAATTGGTTTGAATCATATAATGATTACAAAATGGGAAGTTTGTTTGGTTCATGTTGACAGTCATTATAGTAATATCTATTTGATCGATCTTGTAAGTTATATATCTGCTGGTTGCTTGACGATAACTTGCCAATTTTTAGTTATTTTCGTGTTTGGCAGCATCGTATATTTTGAATGCACAACACAGGGCAAGGGGTGCATAACCAAACTATGTTTGTCGCACTTACTGTACCCCCTTAATCCCGATTTTGGCAGACCTATATATTCATGGCACTCGTTAATTCCAATTGATAACGATTGGTTTCTGATTATTGTTAATACGGCGGTTTATCTAAACTTAACATAAAACAAGCTGTATCTTCTACGGTCATACATACATAATTATATATAATCACCACTCCTAATATTTTTATAAAATACAAAATATTATATATATTTATAAAACATTTGGCACATTCTCAGTGACCTAGCATACAAAAATCCTGCCACTTTTCGAAAATACTGTAATTTATTATTACCTAATGCCTCTACTGACAATATTCATAATCTTCTTCCACCAAAATGAGCATTCAGATTTATACAGTAGCTTTACAATGATGTCACAGAATCAAAGAGACACTGTCAAACTGACTATCTGACTAAATCAGGTATTTATTACGTTTCACTTTATTTTGGATATGTAAAATCCGAAAAATAAAAACAAAAACGAAATTGTAATCCAATTTGTGATTATTTATTGTAGTGAAGAGATGTTTCAACAGTAAAAACACCAACAATGCCCCTGTAAATTTTTAAAAAAGGGAATTTAATTTTTTACTTTGGTGCTTACTTACTTAAATTTTCTCTTGAAAGAGTATTTTGTAACTATAAAACATCGATGTTAAAGCAATATTCTAAGTCTAAATATATCACGTGCAAACAATTGTAAATTATAAAACTTCGTTAAATTACAAAGTTTTTGAGGTATGTATAAGGTTATATATGTATAATGTTTATAAAGTAAAAAGACAAAAACAAGTTTTAAACTACATCATAAAAACGGGTATAGCCGGAATCACACATGTAATTATAGCTATGACAATCCATTGCTTAGACATTTTGGTGACCTACTGGACAAAGACAGAAGACACGGCTTCTAATTTACTGACACTACGAATCCGTCTTAATAGTACAATGCCCCAGAAGACCAATAGTCATTATTCTTATTTAAATACCTTTTATAAACACTGCTCAACTGTGCATTTTTGTACGTCCATACCTTATATTGTGTATAGACTGAAAGTCTATATTTGCCTTTTAGTTTGGAATATTATGAATGCAAGTTTCGTGAATCGTTAGAGTTACCAGCGGTATTGTAGATTTTAAGTTTAAACTTATAGAAAGAGATTTACGTTTTAGAGGATAAGGCTCGTAATCATAAAAAGGTAGTAGACTTGCGTCATTCTTTTTAAAAAGAATAGCCTCTGGTTGCGATAGCTCCAAAGGTTCGTTCAGACTCTGATTTTGTCTTTATGGATGTTTTAGTCTGCCAAACTCTCTTGTCAGGGGTTGTTTATTATTCAGATGAACTTGTAATCTACTACGTATATTTCAAATGGTCAATACATAAATGAACTATTTGGGTAAATACTACATGAACTTTCAGTGATCCAAGTAGTTCCCGAGATGGTACATATAGTTTGGTCAAACAGGGATATAAACTTCAAAAAGAAAATCTATCAATGTCAAAAATAATTCTAAAACAATCAATGCATATGGTTACAAAAGGAATACACAAGGTGAAAAGTAAAAGCGATATACACATATTTACATTTTATATATCGTATTAAATCGTCGATAGCCCAAGTTCTCAGTAAATGGATAACTCACATTGTTGGCCTATTCGTTTCCTTATTTCCTTTATCAACCCCTGATTTTTAAATCGACATACTCGACTTTCATATTGTAAACAATATATTTAAGTGCTTACATTCATTGCAAAATAATACAGCGGTTTTCATTAGTCCTTCGAAACTTTAAAACATTGCTAGACCAATAATTGCTCGATATTTTATATTGGAATTTTGAATTTGGTATCTTTTGAGGCATACATTTCTAAAACTTAACAGGCATATATTCTATAGTACGAACTGTGGTAGATGAGCCTATCCCTTCAAGACACTGCTCGTGTTGCTAAGCTAGATTTTGTTGGAATATTTCTGTTCTGTGTAAGTGTGTTATGCACTAATAAAGTTTTAATGCCACCGAACAATGATCAATTAAAAACTTGGGATACCGAAGATACAATATGTACAAATATATATTACCACTTGATTTCCATTGGTAAATGAGCAAGGATGGTATTTTGTTCTGGGTCGAAAATCCCAGTAAAACGTATGATGTTATCACAAAGAAATATATTATATGATTTGCGATGTTATGTTTAAATGATGTTATAGATGATAAATACAACCACAGGTTGATGAAATAATGAGGTTGAAAAGATATTTTTTAGAATAAACAAGAACATCCGTCAATTTGTGATTGCTATGAGCAAGATCTTCAATGACCAACACTGGACGTTTAAAAAATACGCCGATCTTTCGCAGACCTGAAAATATACACCTTCTATGGTCACATTTATATGGTTCTGATCTTCAAATTCATATGGACATAGTGAGATTTGATACAATGTAAATGGTAACGAATGCGATTACAATGTACGGTGATGATAGGAAATAAAAATCTAAATAGGGAAATAAAATCTAAATATCCTACATTAATAATATTACCACCAGTAATTAATTAAAGTGGTGAAAATAACGGTGAGTAGTTTTTGTGTTATATTTCAAAACCTCCAAAATCTGGATAATGATCTGTTAATCGCGCAAGACAAACGTCACTACTTATGTTATAGCCAACTTGGGCTATTGTTTAAAAATTGATTTGGAAAATCAAAACTGGCTGGATAGAAGACCAATGTCACCAACCCAATGGTTAAAATACAAGGAAATTTGGTAAGCTGTGAAGTGGTTTTGCGTATTAAAGAAAGAATGTCCACATCCTGACTCGTATTCGACACCAGTTACTACTACTAGCGGACTGAGTCGACGATTAACTTATGCTGTCTCAAAATAGGCTTGAAAAAG
Source organism: Patella vulgata (assembly GCF_932274485.2). Lineage (NCBI taxonomy): Eukaryota > Metazoa > Mollusca > Gastropoda > Patellidae > Patella > Patella vulgata. The sequence continues at coordinate 14,825,951 of NC_065883.2, forward strand.
TTCTGGTAGCAAGTTGTGTAAGTTTATGGACATATTTCCGAAAGTGATATCTTCTCATTAAACAAAGATGAAAATTTGCAATATCAGAAATGTTAAATACGACACCCACATAAATAATCAAGGTGTCGCACTCCTCCATTTTTCTGGAAATCTAGATCCATCACTATGCAATGCATATCAATGACCTAGTTGACGAGATGACTTTGTCATATATCACAGAAAGTTAAAAAGTTAATTTACCAGTAGGGTTACGCCTTTATAATTATATTAAATATGCATAATTAAGCCGTAAATAATGATTGCGTTAGTTACAATATGTCCGACTATATTGGGTCATTTCAAGTTTAGTTTGATCAGAGTTGAGTTAGTGTCCATTTGAGTTAGTCCATAGTTAGTACCGAGTTAGTAGGTTTTGAGTTTTACATTAAGTACACTTACACATACATCTTAACACTTTTGGCAAACGAGTTACTACCAGTTCTTTAACTAGGACATTGCCTTAATGCACTCGCCTAGAGCCAGACAACTAGAATTTAAATTTTATAGTCTAGGTCATCTAGACATCTATTTACTTTTATTCTTTGACAAGCATTAACACTTACTTGACTAAAAAACACTCGACCCTAGAGATTAGTGTTAGGGTAGTTTTATTATGTGAGAAGAAATGGAAAAATCGTGTTTATTTTCATGATGGTGTTAAGTCTTAAGAATTATTCATTTTAGTGATTCATGTATGTTTTCATTTCTAAATACCGGTACAAGAAGGTTAAATTTGGAGGATAACACCCGTGATCCGTCTAGACAGACATGAGCAATTGTAGCCAATCTAGGTATTGCAGTCTAACACCAGAGTGAACATCTCTATTACTGTACACAAATTTAAACCAAAACTTGAAATAACCCAACGGATGGACAAGCGGCGCTTAATTGAAATCTGAGTTTTTCATTTGTTGCTTTATAATGACATATATATATATGTGAAATGAAAATCAACTGTAAGAAGGGTTATTTTCCTTTATTATGAATTCCGGATATGAAGCCAGTTTCCTTTACCCTGATTTATACCAAGTAAATGAATGGAAAAGTGACAAAAAGATTATATATACAAAATTACAACAGAATTTTAAGAAGTGTTATCTATCACTATATCAGTTGTAACTTTAATTTGTAAGTTAATTTCAAAAATTGGAACGCAATGACAGTTTGTTTTGCGAACATTTATAATCATTACTTGACTGAGACAGAAAGATCACTCCTCATCTATGCCATGTTTACATACATTGGCATAATACCAAGTTTATGTACTTAAATGGTTGGTGCAAAAAAGTAGGACGTTAAACCCCATTTCATTTATGTACTTAAATTAAATTAAAATGTTGTTTAATATTCGTTTTTCCTTTTTTATATTCGGGACAGAGTTATTTTGAGATTTGGAATTCTGTCAAAAGAATTCTTTTTAAAACTATTTAAGTGAGTCGAATATGATTTATTTATGTACATCTATAATTTTGTTTATTTGACTGTTGATACATTGGATTATTGAATTTTTGTATTAGATCGCACTTTAGGATCGAATACTTCATTTTTATTACTACTCGTGATTTCCTCAAAAAGTGAAGATAGGGTAACTACAACAATTTATAAACTGTAACACGAATTAATGAACAATTATTTATATCATTTAAACTTAACTATATGATAAAAACAGCTATAGTCGTATATAATACAAGAAGGGTTTTTGTAGGCACACCAGATTATGCGATTTTAGTTGAAGGGAATGCTGGGTTCAAAGTTATATATCTTTTTAATACATGTTCAAGATGATACAGTCGGGATTTCTCGGAATATGGTGAACGTAGCTCTGTGCGAATCATGACAGGTCATGAATCCACGATAGTCAAGGTTACACAAGTGATCTAAATAAAGATCACGTGACTTATTGAATGAAGACGCATTGTCGCGTGTGCTGCAAATAGTTGGCAGCGTACTGAATGATTAAAGAAACAAGTCAAGTCCATAGTGCTGGGAAATACACCACGGTTGCATATGCCTAGATAACAATTTTTGTAGGCTCATCAGTTGTATCTTACACATTCTGGTGTGTCTACAAAAACTCATATTTATTGCCTGATACAAATACAAATCTTGAGTTCCATTTTCTTAGTTCAACACAGTTTGTTTTTTGTTTTTTTATAGCTTTGATCGCGTTAAAATGTCAAAATTGTTTAATATCTAATCTGTCGAAAGTGCTTCGATTGAAATAACGAGAAGGATTGTATGTCATTCGCTTTGAGATTTAACGTCCTCTACCACAATAGTGATATGGCATACTGGCACAGATATCTGGAAGATGCGCCGAGTATGACGTTATTATCAGACGTCATCAGAATTCGGAGACTGTCGGATTGGTAAACTAGAAATTGGTCTTTATTATATGGCGACTATCCGTTCGGTTAAACTAGAAATTGGTCTTTATATGAAACGAATAAGATGTATATTTGAATCAGAATAAAAAGTGTTAGTACAAGTATATATAATATAATATGTATAATGAGATTGAGCTAAATGATGCTGATTTTGTTTTATATTAAAGCAGCTTTTAATAAGGATATATCACAGAGAAATTAACAACTAGGATAATAATATTAACATGAAAATGTAACGAGTAATGATAATAGTATATATATATTTATATGATAACAAGTATTTATAATATGATTCTAAAACTCGACAACAGCGATGCAATAACGAGATATCTGATGGATTTCCGGTCTGTCCTATAGAAGAGACATTTCAATGGTTCAAAATTGTGTATTATTTGGTGTTCTGTGATTGCCTCGCCTCTGGCAACAAATACGTCATATAATTCATATTATCAGTGAATAAACCAATAATATGAAGTTAAAACTTATTAACCTTAAATATCAAAGGTGTCAATATCCACTCGGATAAGGTCTGTACTTATGTTAGTTGCATAATATTTTTTAAAACTTTAACATTTTGGGAAATGTCTTCGACGCAAAGTTGTACTGAAATTTTCAGAATTCTTGAAGTCCATCGCTGTTGTGGAGATAGGATTCTACTATCTACAACGACTATCACTAATGGAGATCAATATGAAGGGGACGTGTGCATAATGATGGGTGGTGTCATGTGACATCTGCTGACGTTGATTGGCCGGTTGAAACTAATTGACATTTGTGGGTGTGGTCATTCAAGATTTCTTCCAACTTGTTTCTCTCTTCATACAACTTTGCTATCTCTTCTTGTAACGAGGTATTATCTGTATCCAGTTTCTCAGCTTCCTGTAAACAGTTCAAAGGGAAACAATCAAAGGATGGGTAAATGACACAATTCCTTTAATGGCAAATAGCTCGAATACGCACGTAGTCAAATTTTCTTTAAGGGAGTGTTTGGCAGTTTGTTAATATCATGGAACTTATAATAAGGTCAATGTTAATATTTAAAGATATGACATACACATGTTCAGTGAAAAGCAATTTTGTTAATTTGTGCAAATTGTACTTTCGTGCCAAATAAACCGCAAATTCTGAAGGATGCAGATGTCATCTTTCTTAAGGCCAAACCTTGCCACTAATGAGATTTATACCTTGTAAATTATATCAAAATTGAAACAGGGAATTTAAGTAATAGACGCACCTTCATTAAGTTATCGCCGTCCTTCCTTTTCTTTTGGCGGAATTTTCGGGCAGCTCGCCTGTTCTGTTCCCGTCTTTTGTTTAGTTTTTCGATCTCATCAGGTCTTGGCTGAAAGAAATGAGAAATAATAAGGTCAAATTTTATTTTAAAAACCCAACGTTTCAGTCGTATACCATAAGGTGAAAGGATTACCCCAAAACTGTAATGTTCCCCTCCTTATTTACTATAGCAAAAGTACATTTGCAAACGAACCGAATCCGGGAACCACAAGAACAACTCCAAAATGTGCACCTTCACCAACTTCAGCAATGCTCTTATCACCATGCTTGTACAAAATGACAACATTTACCCCACCCACCTTTGCTCTAGTAACGGTAGAGTTCAGAACATTATGACCGGTAACGGCTTCAAAAACTATAGAGAAAAGATGCGGTTACACAATGTATTTCGCCGAGATCAATTAAAGTGACAATGCAGTTGCAAACACTTAAAGGCCCACATAAAGTTCCCCGTGGTGGTAAAAATTAAAGTCACTAAATCTGTTATAGATTCAACAAATAAATGCACGTGTCAAATATCTAATTCAAAACACGTGTACGAATAATAATTGTGATTTCAAATTTTTTGGGTGTTTAGTGTTTACGTTAATGAAGACAAGCGATCAACTCTCGAACTGAAGAGCTTGGGCTTTGCAGATAGCAATAATTATCATATATAATATTTTCATACCACAATATGAGATTGTATTGTATACATGTACCATAATAGACCAGGCCCCAAGTTAACCCAAAAATGGGGGAGGGAAAATTTTCAATTTTGAGGCTGAATTTGCGATATTGGCGTATTAGGATATTTTGATATGAACATTGTAAAAATTTGAAGGAGAGAGAGAGAGAGAGAAATGGGGTTTAACGTCCACTCGACACAAACTAGGTCATTTCGGGACTAACATATGGTTTAATTTTATTTCAATAATTCGCTTGCGCGTAGGGGTCTTTAGCAGTGGGGGGAAACCGGAGGACCCGGAGAAAACCCACGAGGTTGGACAGGCGACCTACTCCTTGTCACGTACAACCGGGGATTCGAAACCACGCCAGTTGACTCAATGACAGGTCGTATGATACAGCACGCACCGTCGGTTTGCGGTCGATTTCTTGGTTGGCGCCCATTATCTCGTCGTGGAGGGCACCAATCTGAGCATTATGGGCGCCCCTCCAGAATGAGGTACCCACCAATCATGCCGTTTTGGGCACTTTATTGCTCAAGTCGTGGGAGCCTAACCAATCTCATTCGGCATTATACATTATGTGCGGCCCGACGATCATAATTGTCATTATAAGGCGCCCCATCAATCATGTCATTTTGGGTGCCCCTCCGGGATAAGGCACCCCACAGATCACGCCTTGTTTGGTGCCCCATCAATCAAGTTGTGGTTTTAATCGTGTGATTCAAATAACGACATGATTGGCGTAGCGCTCATTAAACCATGGACCCCCAACCAATGTCACTCGGCTTTCTGGGGCGCCCATACTGATATTGGAACGTTGGTCGTAATTGGCTTGGTATTGCGTCCAATGGAAAGGTGCATATTTTTTCCAAGACCTTGCCCCCCCCCCCCCGCTAGCTACGGGTTGTAGACAATGTTCGAAGGAGCTAAAAAGTATAAGATACGTTTAATGATATTTAGATGTCACACGAACATTTGAAATCCATTTTGTCCATTTACAAAAATAGTTTTGTTCGAGACTTTACCAAAGTTGACAAATGAATTAAAATCCAAACCAATGAATGAAAATAAAACTTTTTAAAGAGATGTTTCCTCTTTCTATAACATCTAGCATCACCACATGACTAACAAGCATGCTTTTGATTGATGTACTTCCCTATTTTGATTTAATAAGGTAGACGGTTCCTAATTTTGGAAGAAAAATGAAAACATGTTATCATCAATATAACATCCGTTCATCATTTACTGATATTTTCGTATTTTCCTTAAAGAGCCAAAATGAACTAAAAAATTAAAATTTGTTTGCCAAATTGAACATCGGGTACACTCTTGGATTGTTATGTATTTTCAAAGGTTAATCGGTAGCGAAAACGAGACAGAACTATATCAATTAATTATAATGAACTAATTAGGTGATTTGAACTAGTCACTATCCTATAATCAAGTGGATCATAGACGTCTCCTGGGAATCGTTGTGAGCTTCTTACTATCAATCAACTATAATCGAAGGGAACATTAATTAACATTTCCTTAAAGGTACGGGATGACCAACATATATTCTTGAAATGTAGCCATGTCCTGCCTGACCCATGACAATATACCAATGCAACTAATAAACAATGAAGCACAACTGCTAGAAAGAAATGAAATAAAATGAAATGGGGTTTAACGTCTTACTGTTCTGAGCTAGAAAGAAAAACTTCAGACAAATATTTCAGAAGATTAAAATACTAATACAAATAAGCACTAGTTAAATTAACCCATTTTGTTGGTTAATGGGCGTTGCATTTAGCCACCGAGAACAGTGATGTGTTCTTTAATCTTGTTGCTGCAAATCGGATGAAGAGGGACAGGAGGAATAATAATAATTATACGGGAGTGAGGCGGCTTCGGGAAACACCTAGTATTTTACAAAACATGACGGGAGTCCATTACGTATCCTTTGAATGATATCAACAAAACATCCCTATAATTAAATTCAATTAATGTTATTGGATAACATACATAGGGAAAAAAATACACAGACGTCATTTGCTCATTCAATATTCGCCACTTTTGGCTGGACGGACACTGTACATTACATACTATATAATCAGCGTAAGATAGTATCTTTAAACCAACCACTATAAAGGATACATCGTGAATATTTAAATAAGTCGAGCTATTTCATTCCATTTCTACACAAATATAGTAACTGATTTCAATCTTTAAACGCAACTGACTTAGATCAGAACATCGATAGATCAGCACTATTAAGATAAATATCTAATACATTACAAAGCCTATAAAGCCTGGCAGTAACAATTGATATTGGTATTATTGTTATAATTAATAAAGCTGCATCTGTAACATGCAACTTTTATCACAAAACCAGGCCAAATTGGATGATTTATCACGAAATTAAAATATATGTCAAAATGATTTACTTCCAAAGTGATGATGATTATGCGAAGGCTGAACGATGAATAAGAATTAATGTAGCACAATTATTTTGACACAAACCTAATCCAAGTATCGTCGATTTAAATTTTAAGTAGTAGTCGAACCCCACATCCTTGCATCCTGACAAGAACAATAACTCGTTTACCAATTGCATATACTATAAAAGAAAATGAAATCTTTTTTTAGAACTCAAATCGAATCTGTGATATCATGGTGTGCTATGCAGCATGAAATAAAAGACACTTCGAATAATAGCTGGGTGACCTATAAACAATTCACACAGGAAGTCGATTTCTAACACTTCTCAAATGCTCTAATAAGATTAAGCCCCATTCTGTCTGCAAGACGCCGGTGCTTATGCAGTAGCTTATTGGTTCGATGGTTTGGGATTATATTTCAGAAGCCACAGCCCGGCTATATAAATGCAAAAGTAAGTGAACATGGTTTGCTATGTAACCTCACAGAATACACGTGCTCTGTAAAAAGAGAAAGGTCTAACCTGCACCACTTGCGTCAGCATTTAATAAACTGATTGATGCTGTTTTCAGACTTGCATTTCAGACATGATAGCTCTTGTGGGTGCTTTTAATATAAGTATATAGAAATTCTTGGACAAAATTTGGGTGTCAAGTTGAGCGCTTTTCATCCTGAACATTTTATACCCGATGTGGAATTCAATTGTCACTCCATTTAGAATGTGATAAACTATTTGGAATTGTCTACAGAAATTTACTTTAAATATTCAGAGTGTTAGCTAACCGTTAAAAAAACCTACTTTTAGTTTCCGAAGTTTTCTTAAGTTATATTTCCAATGGACAATATTTATGCGATATCAAAATCCGCGGTGAAGTCCATGCTAACATATTATATTATACAAAAAAGGAAACACAGATCCTTAGAAAATATGGCTCGCTAACGGGGAGGTCTCGGGTTCGCTCTCAACGTTGAACGAGAAAGTTACTCGGGATTTCCCGGCGCGGTTTCCCATTCAGTGGCACAGAACGGAGGTCCCGTGTAAATTTTGACGTGTATGTAAAGAACCCTTCACCATTAGAATTTAAAATAAGGTTAAACTGCAGTACCACTGTCTGGTTTTAATCTCCCTCGTAGCACACTGTATGGTGTATGTCCATTCGGTGCAGCAAAGTATGATGTTAAACCCCATTTCATTTCTAAATATTAGATATTGTCTAAATACCAATGGTCACACCCCGTTATCATCGACACCCTTAACAATGTGCTTGCATTTCAACTTTTCGTGTACAAAAATAAACTAAACTTCCGGTGGAAAACGATACAATACTTAGAATTTTATAGTATGAACCGAATTTTCGCTTTGAAAGGTGAATTGGCGACGCTCTTTTACATCCACCCTCCCTAATTAACCGCCGTTCTTGGAATGTGACAATATATATTTACCAAATATTTTTTTTCTTTTTTTTTTAGTTTTCTGGACTAATACTTAACTAACTTTCTACTGAATATATTAGATATTTAAATTCTTTAACAACATTTCTTAACCAAAACAGAGTTCCGAAACGGATGTCGCAAGCGAGTATATGCATACTCCTTCTGGTACTACAAGTTACTTCCTTGTCGCGAGGTGCAATTTAATTAGCTATTGACTGATGGTTTAGAATGTCGACAGTTCATTGGAAAGACATATGGTAGAATGCAATTTTAATATCCTCTTATTTTTAAATATTGTCATTTGGGAAATTCATTTACAATACACTGTCGGATTTTTCCGTCTTCCTAATGAAGTATTTTACCTGATTGTCCCTTTAGATTAGGTTTCCTATTTCATAAATCAATTAGAAAACAGCTCTCGCGCTCTCTTCTTGGGCCCAAAAAAGATTTTGTAGCTTTTCTTGTTTGCCAATATATTATTTTACCTTGCTTCCCCGTAAACAATCAGCTTCTGCGCTCTGTTCTAAGTCCAAAAAAGGCGCGAGGAAGCCCCCCCCCCCCCACACACACACCCGCTTAAACGCTAAATTATGTATACTAAATGTGCAATGTTGTTAAATATAATATATCGATAAATATTATACTATGTCTGGCATGATAAGAATTTCAAAAATTTGAGAACTGTGTTGACAATGAAAAATGATATACTAAAATTAATGTTTCTATCGATCTGGTCCCGTGTTTACTTCATGGAAATATTGAGGTCAGTTTTTATTTATCTTGTTTTGTATGTTAATCTATTCACACATTATTACAACAGCAACATTCCACAGATCGACATAATTCAGAAGACAATAAGTGAATATTGACCACATTTCAATGAATTGCAAAAATATTCCACGATTCATTACACAAATGTATTTTCTACATAGCTCAATAACAAACCTTCCTGTTAAAAATAAGATAATATAAATATTTCCGCGGTTTAATAACATATACTACAACCAGATGTAATGGTAATCATATTATTATAAACGAATTAGATATCGATCTATGTAAATAGGTTACATGAAATATTGGAGACCTATATAGGATTGAATTTATCACTGTTTTAAGTCTTTTCTAGGTCAAGTGTTTTAATGGATACATGTATATGTATCAACACTATTTTACTTAGTATTGTGTGCAAAACTTATTATGTAAGAATACGAGATGGGTTTATGCCAATATGTAACCGATACAAAATGAAAACACCCAAACGAGACTTGTACAAGATTATAAAAAAAAAAACCCAACTATTTAGCCAGTTTCGTGACTTACTTTTTTATCTGATTTGTCGTCATTAATGCCACATGATGAAAAGCAAAATAAATTATCTTAAGTACAGGTGGCCGAGCAATCGAGTACAGAAACGATGTTGAGTATCACCGAGTTGAATCAAATATACATGTACCATCGAATTGAAATCGAGATATATAATTTTCTTGATAAAGACGTGAGTATCATTGTCGAAATGTTACATGTTAATAAACCAGTAATTCTTATTCCATATATAATTTTTTAGAGGGGTCAATCATGTTCATCCGCCTCCTCCCAAAAAGCTTCCTTGTTTGTGGGAATATAGAATTCTAAGTATGACAATATTTTAGTATAACCTCCTCGATTCTTATTGCTTTTTAAAATGACATTATTATAAAATGTATTGTCTTGAGTTAATAAGTGAAGCGTACAAGATCATTTAAAAGTTTTATACAATCGTTTCTATCGTGTTCAGGGACGTCGTCAAGGTGCCATGGAATCTCTTCGGAATATGTTCTTTTATATTCCATGATATTGAAAAACGAGTAAATCAATACCTCGTCGGATGCCCAGTGCATTAATCCACGTGCTAATAAATAGTGAGCACAATGAACGTCCAATCGTTCTTTTTTTTTATGGTTTGCGAAATTCACAAAGTATATCCTGTTTCCAGACAGGTCAATTTCTTTACTACTGTATCTGAATGAAAAATCTAAGTTAAGACTTTTATATATAAAACTTCTGAAGAAATTGTTAAATTTATGATCTTCCCAAATACATAATCTTCTGGAAAGAGGTAGAATGCGCATGTAGGTCTCCAATGGAGACTTTAACCCGAAAAATTGGATCAAATCAAATATTTTACTACAGTATTATCTATTTTACAATCAACTTTACGTGTTTTAATCCACTGCAATATTTTCATCTATTTAACGGGTTTCCACCAATCAATAAAATACGATTGTTGTGGCGTCTTTTTTTTTATTTTTTCGCTATTTTTGTGCTTTTCCACGTGTCAAGGTTATTTATATATTATAATTTACGAAAACTACAAACATAATTTTCTAGATCTATTTTGGCCGTGTCTTTGACAATGAGAAGAAGGCGTTTCTACATTGTCTGTTCATGTTGGTCCAAGGCGTCTGTCGTTCAGAGATTGGACAATGCCTAAACCATTGTTATTAAGAATGCCCTAAGGGTCAGTCTCCAGACAAGAGAACCTATTCAACATCTTTTTAAACCCAATCAGTAAGCTACACAAATCTGGTAAACACTTGGGTATTATTGCTTCAAATGAAAAGGGGGGACAACTCAACATATAATGTAAGTACAACAAGGTATTCGCATTGTACAACTTGATATTCTTGTCCTGTATAGTTTGTTATAGATAGTTAGTTTTAGAAATTGAATATAGTTTTACTGTGCATAAAATCTTACTTTCTAAAAGTATAAATTTAGGCTGGTTCGATTGTGTATTAGTGATTGATTTATTTGTGATAATAGAAATGCAACCAAGTGCACGACACAAAAGGCTAATCCTTCATTTCGTATAGCGTTGAAACAAACACATAAAATAATATGTTTTTAGAGCTACACATGATAGGGAATTTGAGTATCTTCGAATAGTTAAAGTTATCTGACCGGGTAGCATGTTTTTAGTTGCCATGGATAAAGGGGGTTTATGTATTATTTCATTGAAACTTCACATTGAAGTCATCCAAAATATGGAATATTTAAGTTGTGAGTGATATATGCATCATGATATAATTGTATACTATGTCTAGGTCTGCCAATTCCTCCAACTACACCGAATTTACTTTGAAGCCCGGTCTCTCTTTGCTTCTTTGCTTTAACTCGTGTTTTTAAAGCATAAAACGCTAATATTCGTACATTGTCTTACGTGTATCCTACATAATGTCCGGTACACGTTAAAATCTTTAGCTGGCGAATGCGCTCTACTTAAAGTATCCCGTAAGATATAAAGTATTTGGCCACAAAAATACATTTCTCTGTATTGTGCATAACACTATTATATATACCTGAACTTCACATTTTATAAATATATTTTATTGATGTTTTATAGGCCCAATATTGTTATTATTATATATGTCTGCAGTGCAATTAATTCTGAATATAATATTGAAAACAATATTAGACTCACTTAAATAACAAAATTCCAAGTACTAGCCTACTAACAGAAAGGAATTTGTAAAGAACATTCGCTAAACTTCTTGTAAACCAAAAAGTTTTGCACGAAGCGTAAATTTAAAGGTAAATCGCGCATATGCCAACAAAACAAATTCGTCGCAAGTTTTCCGTTGGGTCCAGTTTGAGTATGTAACTGTAGATTCAAATGACGTCAAATCGAAAATTGGATTTTACTAAGCGATAAAGGGCACCAATGCTTTGAACTCTCCAAAGAAAAGGATATTTCAACAACTCGGTTGTACTAGATAGGCAAAATATAGGCTCCCTGGATGAAGTTATTTACTTTGCTGATAGAAATCACAGTTTTCTACAATTTCGGAAATTTAAAAAAATATAAATCCAGGTTATTTTGGTGACTTTCTAAACACCAAGCACATACATGTATATTCTTAATAAAATCAAGGATTTCCACATTCTAAAAATCACAAATACATTTACATATTGGTTTTGTTTTAATTTATGCCCGTATAAATTTAAAGGTAAATCCCGCATATACCAACAAAACTAATTTGTCGCAATTTTCCATTGGGTCTAGTTTGAGTATTATGACCGATGTAACTGTATATTCAAATGACGACAAATAGAATTTCGCTAGACAAAGGGCACCAATGCACCTTTGAATTCTCCAAAGAAAAGGATATTTGAACAACTTGAGTGTACTAGATAGGTAAAAAATATTTGCTTTCGGGATGAATTTATTTACTTTGCTGATAAAAATCACTGTTTTCTTCAATTTCGGAAGTTTAAAAAAATAGAAATCCGGGTTATTTTGGTGACTTTCTAAATACTTGAGACAAACTAGGTCATTTTAAGACTAACATACGGCTCAATTTTATTTCAATACTTCGATTGCGCGTAGGGGTCTTCAGAAGTGGGAGGAAACCGGAGGATCCGGCGAAAATTCACGAGGTTGGGCAGGCGACGAATGATAAGTTAAACTGAAAAGACCTCTTTTATTTGTTTCAAAAATAATAATGTCCAATTGTTTTGTGGTTTCCTTCAAAATAAAGCCAATGTTGAGATATGATCGATGGTGTGGAAGACAAACATGAAACTGAACTCAAGAAACAACCAGGCGTCCACTCAATTTTTTGAAACAAAATGTTACTCAATCTGAATCTGACCCACCAAGACAGCCCAACTGATTAATTTTTTCACCTACACAAAAGTGATTGCGGTCCTTTAAATAACATATAAATGTGGAAAATCACATTTAATCTTAATCATACAAATGGAGATGGTTGACCAAATATATGGAATAAATAAGCCACTTCGTCCGACAAAGAATTGCATTATTTCACGATTCAAATAGTTGAAAAAATAAAATAAAAACAAATAGTTTAGAAATTCCAACTACCTAATTCTGTCATTTTATAATCAACGTCTTTCAAAAATCTACGTTTTAAAATTTATACAAACTAAATCGATATATTATTGTATTTTTATATGAATAAAGGGTCACATTTGTTGCCTTGTCGCACTATTCAACTTTTCATTTTATAATATAACATTAAGTACACATCTATTCAAGTATATAATAAATAAAATTTAAAAAGTTTATGGAATTAGGGAATTTCTAGTTTTAATATCTATTTAAAAATATAATAAATAAAATTTAAAAACAAATGAATAGTAGAATTTGGACATAACAAGCATTAAACATTCATTGCAAAACATACAACCAACACCATATACATATATTTAAAGGGACAATAACACTCTTGCTGGCTTGACAGCTCCAGAAAATAAAAAATAGCCTTATTCTAAGTACTAGATGTGTTAGTGTCCTACCTGGTGTGTAAATTATCCATTAAATCCTATTTTACTTGTCCAGAGGGTTCAAAAATATTTTTAAATCCAAGTCACATTTGAAAAGCTTTACGTCGGATTTTTCAAATCATTTAGTTGAATTTTTCCAGTTTTTTAAATTAGGTGTGTTAAGATGAAATTTGTATCATCAATTAATTGGAATATTGTAAAATAGTGCAATTTGTTGACCAGAATAAAGATTGGGACATATTATTCAGTTACAACAAGAGTGGTATTGAGCCTTTAATGATTTTCGCTCAATATAATACGAAAAAATAGTTTACGTAACTTAATGAGAATATCTATTTGACAGAAAAAAAATCGAGTGTTTTTAAATAAAATTTGTAAAAACATTTATTCAGATAACTTTGTTACCATAGCTAAGATGTAAAGATTGTTGATGAGGATCTGTGAATAAAGACCGAAACGTTGGAAATTCAGCGTTTATTTTTTTTTTAATAAATAAAAATAAATAAATGTTTATATTTCTAAAACATTTCTATATTTATTAGATTCATCGCTATTAATTAAAATTCAAACTTCCACTTTCTAATATAAATTAATGTATAAACTGTAAGTGTTTGTTTCATATAATGTTAAACTTTTTCAGTCCTTGATCAACCTCGGTACAGTGTATATTATATCATTTAAGTCTGTTAATTGTTTGCATTATAGTATTCATATGACTGCGCATGTATTCTTGTAAATTGATTTGATGTATCATTTAGCCAATAAATTTATTTGAAAAAAAAAGGTGCCGTAATTAAGTCGTGGTTAATTTATAAGCAAAATATTTATTATTAACTAGAACAGGTGTAAGTAATGGGAGAATTTCTGGTATGTGTAATTTCAAACAAGTTTTAAATTTCCAAGAACTGTTCGATTTCATCAATTTTCAAACATTTAATCAGAAACTTTCACTAAGTTGATACAAATGTACTTATCTGAAATTGTACTCTTTTGTAGTATTTCATTAGATAGATTATTGCTCTAATCACCTGACTTCTATATTACAATCACGCCTAGACATCCACATATTAATTTGCATAATTTATTAATTAGCGTACCTAAAGATAATCTACACTTTTATTTTTGTTACGTCTAATTTTCATTATTAGTAAATAATTGCTAATTTAGTCAAATCATTTTCATATATCCAATAATATTGAACTGTCGAAATGTAAACCAACTGCCAAATTTCAAAACGATTCCTGAAATACCATGCTAGCCGTTCATTTATATCAATATGACCATGGTACAATGAGCTTCCCTGAACAATATACGTCTTCGAATATTTTTTTTTACAACAAAGTAAAAAATACTTCTTCAATAGAAAAACGACAAACAAGCTACGTAAACTCATTCAAAATAAATTTGAAAGAAAAAGTTGAAGTTAAGTTCACGAATCCATCATGGCACAATAAGCTTCCCAGAACAATCTACCTCTTCCAATATTCCTTTATAAAACTGTAAGAATTAGTAGGGAAAAAAACAACAAATATATTTTAGGTATGTGAACTCCTTCGGTGTAAATTTAAAAGAAAAAGTTAAAGTTAGTCAGCGTATCCATAACTATACTTATGAACAATGAAAATATCTCAATATGATCAGAAGTCAGCAATGTGGAAAAAATATTGAACTTCAATGGACAACTTTACCCCCATCCCTCCCCGTAATCCTACTTCAAATATTTCTTCTTTTTTCCAAATATATCTCATAAGTATTTCTTTCTTTCTTAACATTGAAGACCTATTTGTTGCGTCTATACGGACTGTGGGGACAAGATGACATCACTGACTCACTCCTTCCTTGAACAATATACCGCTTCCGGTATTTTTTAAATAACATAGTAAAAATACTTCTTCAATAGAAAAAAAACAACAACAAACCAGGTATGTAAACTCCTTCAAAGTAAATTTAAAATAAAAATTTAAAGTTAAGTTTGTGAATCCATAATGATTATACTACTAAGAACAAAAAAAAATATTTCAATATGCATCAAAAGTCATCAAAATGGAAAACATTGAATTTCAATGGGCCCCACCCCACCCCTTTCCCGCTCAAGTATGCGTATGATCTGAAATGGATCAAATATTTCTTCAAAGTATTTTTTTCTTTCTTGAAGTTGAAGACCTATATCTTATATCTTTGACCCATTTGGTAGAATACAAAAGAACCGAAGATGATATTACCAAATCACTCCTTGTCTATCCAAAAAATGATTAACTTGTTTTATTTTAAGTAAATAAAATACATAATAATTTACGCTTCGATGAAAAATAATAATTATAATTTCAGAATTAATAGTGTATAATAAATCACCTCTAATTAACTACCTGGAACTACGGAACATAAACCAAACACAAAACAAATATCAGTATTTAATTATTACTCACAATAATAAGATCATTCTATAATACTAAAATCTTTTGAAATGATTGTCTAGACAATTGACACGTCAAACACAAAAGATCCACGGACACTGCAGTAAAGTACAAGCCCTTTTTTCATTGTGACCTCTATTTATAAATTAGAAAAAAAAAGAAACAAATAATTGTCAAATGTCAAGAAAATTCTTTTGATTTTTTTCCCCATAATCGATTAATGTAAGTCCAGTTTAAGAACTTATTTTTATATAGATATTAATAATTATAATCGGTACGATTATAATAAAAAGTAGTTTCCTTACAATTTAATGGCAATACAATCACAATCATCAGCGTAATTAAAAAATAATAATAAAAGGTTAATTGTTATTAAATTTTGACACATTCCAGAAATAAAGTAATAACAAAAATGGCATGTATGACCATTGTTGGTTGCAAACAAACCAACCGAAATCACAAAAGCTGAACTGTTATGTAGTGCATTTTAATAAATATCTGTTGTACCATTGCATTATTGAAAAATACAAACAAATTTCTAAAATTTACTCAAAAACTTTAATGAAATCAGAAAAAATGAATTTAAAATTCAAAAAAAAATTAAAATTTTAAAGCTAAGCATGAATAAAATCTAAGCATAAAACTATGGGTGTTGCAAGTTTGTTTTACAAAAATAAGCTAAAATTGAAAAGAAAATTCATAACAAATGTATAGAATTCAAAAATAAAGTCATTAATAATATGTATCAATAGTTTATGCTAATCAGAAAGTAATTTGGGATGTGTTTGCATGCCTCGAATGTTACTATTACTATACAGTCATCTTCAAGCAGACCACGTCTTGAATAAACATACATTCAAATAAATACAAATATATATTCAAAGGATGCAAGAGGCAATATGATGTTAAATTCCCTTTAAGATACCTGAAATTTGGACGGAGATGTAAAATCGACGTGCAGTTCCTCCTTGCCTTCCGACAATCGACGCGATTGTATGCGACATTTTAATTCTTCCTTTAACAGTGGGGTCAGTTGGCCAGATTCCAGCGAAGCAAATGTTGCCCTCCGCAAGCTCGGGTCCTGCAGCTCAGAAATATCCCTGAAAAATTTTTCAGAACAAATATATTCCGAGCGCTTACTTCCAGCTGCCATTATCATACACTGTAAACCCGAACCAAGCAACTAGCGGGGCGGCAACATGGGCAGAAAAAATCCTCTCTGTTAGCCTCACTTCTTGTACTCTCCAAACCAAAACATGGGTCACATCACGTGATGTAAGCTTTAGACACGTCATAAAAATCACTAGTAAACAATTCTAAACTATCATACAAGCTTCTTCATGTTTACAAATTTCCAAATATCCTATTGATCTCGTGCGCACAATTTCCTCTTTAGCAGTACTCTGCAAGCAAAGTTCAATATTCATAGCCGAATGACGTAATGTGCACGGATATAGAAGTAAATATATATCTGCTGAAACTGGGCAATAATATTAAGTTGTTTTCCATATCTAACCACCAAATAAGAAATTTCTACTGCTGTTATTGGTTATTTAATCGTTTTAACTTCGTACAATAGATAATTTATGCAAAATACCAACCGCGTGACTACCAATACTTTTTCAGCGAAGATAAATTAGTCGAAAGAAAATGGGACGTAACTCTCTTGGCTCTAGACGAAGACGAAAGAAATTGGAGCTCGAGATCGATACCCGACCATTGATTAGACTTTAGATCAAAGATGAATAAAATGTTAATGAATATTTTAAAATTCTTCAGAACAATCCAGGACAATGATAAAGATTCTAGTAATTATTATTAAATCACCATGACACCTATAGTCCCACATTCTTGCATGACTTCGTGATAGCGATCGGAAATACCACGTATGTGTAGAAATATTTCACACATACCTTCCATTAAACTGGGTAATTAAAGAACTATATAGACCGAATGAAGTAAGCCAATAGATATTTTGAGACCTGTCTAAGGCACAACAATGTCCAACAGAAGCATCCATGCAGAGGCTCCGATGTAAAAATCATGTTTCGTATTTTAAGTGCCTGCAGGGCAGTCGTGTCTAGTTATCGTCTAGATAGTCATTCTGGTAATCAATAAATTATATAAACATAGATATACACTGTAAGACCTGGGCTACTATTGGCCACGGTGATTCATCAGAAAAATAACCTTTACTTACTGATCGCGTCCAAGTGAAGCACTGCCGAGTTATTTATCCAGTAATCCGTTTATTCCATCAGGTATGGTAATAATCCATTTTATAGTGCCTTAGTTTGAATTCTATATCACAACACATGATCGTCTGTTCTCACTATACACAGAATTACACTGAACAATAATCCCATCTATCCAATTTCTGTCTGCAACAAAAAATAAACCGCTTTATTTAATGTCGTCTGCAATTCGTGTTTTTTTCCGTGACGTATTCGTCTATTAGAAGCAGGTTCCTGGCAAATAATATTGTTGGCACTTTCCAATAGTGCTTACAATTTTGTTTGATTTCTTCTTTTAAATGTTATAATAGTATCAATGATTTTTGTACAGCTCAATATTTAAAGGCTTGTTATACGAACTACAGTAGATGGTAATCTAATACTGCAAAAAAGAGGAGCGAACCGACTTAAAAATCGACCTTAAATTGTCTTCTTGAAAATAAAAGGATAAGTTCCATTTGTAGGCTTACACCTATTTTTATATTTTATCCGAGCAAACTTAAATTGAAATTTCCGATATTTTTTCCAGAATCTGACGGAAGAAGGAAAAACGCAATCACAGTTTATCGCTTTTAATCTACAAGCCAGGTTACTGGATAATTCACTGTGCCAGAGTTCAAATCTGCCACATAAACTTCCGAAACAACAGTACTCATACACCATTCTTTTTTAAAAAGACAAAAATATGTGTTTCTTGAAAGCTTAATACTTATTAATGAAAAAAGAACACTTAAAGGAAATACAAAGCACGCCTTGAACCGTGTGTGATGAGCGCCTCTCACTACAATAATAAGACCGAATAAGCCCACTGTAAAAGAATGTTGTTGAAGAAGACCATCCCAAAAATTGTTTTAATAATTAGAGCAACATATATCTAAACTTATCAGATGTTATCTATATCCAGAGTTCATTTATACTCAATTTCTTTCCTCTTGATTTTTTTTGGGATTTCCGGTTTTAATTTTTTTTTATTTGTCTTCATTTCCAGAACCACAAAGTAAAACGTTCTGAATACAATGGTGCTTCATTGATAAACCAGTATTACATATAAATCGTACCAAACTTTCTGTCTATAGTATTACAAAGATATATTTATTATTAATCAATTTAAATAAAAAAAAATATGTACTGGTATATACAACGCCGTCAAGAGGCGTAAATGAGAGTTGAAAACTAAATCATCTCCAATTTTGCGCGGGTGTTTGTTTGCATATTTAAAGGAGCTAAATCCATATTCTTTGGCATCTGGAAATGGACATAACTGGGTCGCAACGCATATAATGTAATATGAATGTATAGAAACTGATTTACATTCAATCGTTTCTGTTTTTACTGTAATTTCTAATCAGTTATGTTTTGTGAAAGGTGCGAAGAGTCCAAATTGAATGACAGTCTTTGGTGTCTGGTTATTCCTGTCTACACAGATAGTATTCTCCCACTTGGGATATGCTTAGCCTCGTTCGTCGAGTCGCATCATTACAAATGGCATTCGAAAGCATTCTGCCAATTTTAAAATTTTCATTTTGTCTTAAATATTGGATATCAGAAGACTACCTTTTCACGGTAAGATAACAACGTGAATGTTCATTTCAACTGACCAATAAGTCGTGTGCAATGTCGAAGGCTGTTGAGGATACTGAGTTAAAGACTCGCCTCATTTAAAAAAAACCCCAAAAAACATGTTGTTGATTTTGTTTTTAAAATTCTTTTGTCGGGAATACTCTTATTTTATTTATCCATTTTTTGGTGTTTTTATAGAAAACTGTAATAGCCATTATCGCATTATATGTGTCCTGCATATTTTATGATAAAAATGTGATAGTTGAATGATTATCACATAAACTATCATATAACACAATTAATCATTCTGCTCAGAATATGACGTCAACGTGTGCAATGTCG
The DNA here is from genome assembly GCF_932274485.2 of Patella vulgata. Taxonomy (NCBI): domain Eukaryota; kingdom Metazoa; phylum Mollusca; class Gastropoda; family Patellidae; genus Patella; species Patella vulgata. The sequence continues at coordinate 14,846,026 of NC_065883.2, forward strand.
TTAACTTATAAGTCTTGATTAACTAAATGACTCACCCGACAATCTTTTATGCTGCACAAACTTTTTAACTTTTGATAATGTAATTTTTTCTAGAAATTTTTATTCTTTCACAAAGCATATTTGTATTGTTTTAATCATTAATTGTTCGAAAAGCCATTTGTTCATTCAATGTTTTCTTTTCTAATTTATCTGATAATCAAATTAATTGTCTAATTATTCAAAGAGAAAAAGGTTCATCAATTTTAAAAGAATTGCGGTTCTTTCTATTATTGTCCCCAAATAATTATTAAAATATATTAATATTTCTGTAGAATAATCCTAGTATTGTTCATTTATTCACACATTCAGTAGTTCCGCTCATTGTTTATTCATTCTTTATGTGTTGCTACTGTAACACACCATTCATTTCTTCCCTTTATCATTTTTTATGATCTAACAATTATGACAGCCCAGGTGGCCATTTCTTATTTTTGCTGTGTATTCAATTTAACTTATTCAGTGTTTATAGCACGCTTTTCTGACACGTGTCCTGTGAATAATTTGTTATAAAGAAATGTTTGCGGGAACATTAAGTTTTTTTTTAAAAGAATAACAGTGAGGAATATTAGGGGCAAAATTTAGGTCATTGACTCCTGATGATCGAGATTACGCAAATCAATAGATTTTCTTTATAAGTGACGTTTCATTGCCTTTAAAACGCCTGGTCGATGACGCCTTTCATCCGTGAAAACTAATTGAGAAGTCATAATCTGTCACAATGACGTCACTTCACCCTTTAATCTTATACGACGAGAATACTCCCGTTATTGTCTTTTAAATCAATAATTAATCAGAAAGTATGAGACGATGGGAGGCGGTTCTTTAAAACTCAACCTGGTAACGTTTATTCCCCACACCCATCCAAATTTGGTACTGTCATGTCCATAGAGTATCAAATTTCCTACTTCCCTTACCCTAAATGGAAACTAAAAAGCAGATGCTCACCAGGAAACATATACACAAATGCGGTTTTTGCGCTAATCTCGTTACTAATGTTTCGCTCATTTCCTTATAACCTCATGAATCACAGGTGACGTTAGCATATAATATTTAATTTTAAAAATTCTTCTTTTTCAACAAAGCGTTTACCGAGGATATCTGATCTGGACCTTATATATGTATTATAAAGTCCATGATTTACGTTTATATTTCTCCCTTCTATATATCTAATACCTGTAATTAAATCAATTCCTTCGACCCCTCTCTCTCTCTCTCTCTCTCTCTCTCTCTCTCGCAAACAAAACCACTTCATCTATTCTATATTATTAAATATATATTTAATTCTTAAACATTATTGTAACACAGTACCCTCTTTATATTATGTAATTTATCATTTGAATCTGACATTCGAAATAATAATCAATATCAAGTACCTTAAGTTTAACATCCGTTTCAACTAATAAAAAAAATCATATCAAATTAATTAAAGCCCAGTTAGACCTGTATATGCGCTATCATGGTCATTTGGAATCCTTCCAAATCAATCGAGATACTATACTGTACCTAATCTAATCAATATTAAACATATGACAACTTTACCATAACACGATTTTAAAAAAATATATTGAAAACTTAATAAACAATTCCCATGTTGTTGTCTCACAATAAGTTGGGTAACAAAAAAAAACCAAACATTAAATCAAAGCCCAGTTAGACCTGTATATGCACTGTCATGGTCATTTGGAATCATTCCAAATCAATCTAGATTATACTGTACCATATCTAATCAATATTGTTCAGATAAACAAATTATAACTTTACCACTACACGATTTTAAAACATTAATTATATAGAAAACTTAATAAACTAATTCTCTTTGTTGTCTCATAATTTACATTATACAACACACCAACAAAACAATTGATGTTTAGACACATGTATATTATATCATCAATACCTGTATTAAACATGAATTGTATGCACGATAATCCGATAGCACAAAATGTTCTTCAAGGCTCGAACTAGTTCCGTTTTGTACAAATATATCTGTTCATATGACTAGATTCCAGGCTGTGATTAATAGTGCTATTAGTTCAAAAACATGACGATGACGTTACTCAAGCCGATTGAGTAACTCGGGCCTCGTAATTCCTTTTTTGTAAAAAAAATCGATTTTGCTTTTCGGCTAATGTCTCGTCGACACACGACTATCATTCTTCATGATTATTTTTTATTAGCCTCAACTGTGGCGGGAAGTCCAAGGGCTCGGTCGCACTGACTGACAGCCGACCTGCAGGATGGGTCGCTTAAGTAATCAATAACATGTGAGTCACCACGACTAACAGGAACAAAAAAATGTTTTGAGGAAAAAACAATCTTCCTTCCCACACTAAAAAAACGTGTTATTTGATACCACTAATAACTCATCCTTACCACGAAAGAACCGGGCTTGAACATAAATATAATTATCAAAACTAAGTAGATTTAGCTTACCTATAAGCAAACTAGTAGCATGTACTCATAGTAAACTTAATATATTCAAACATATGGTGGCAATCTGAACTCAATATATTGTAAACTAGTTAAATATATCAGAATATAAACCCAACCGCAGTATTTAAACAATATGAAAAAGAAATCGAACTGCCGAGCTATACCACAGTCTGGAGATAAGCCTGATATAAATATATACGGCAAATTGATAAGAAAATGCTGAACTTCTAGAATTGTTAATGGTCTAGATTTAGAGAAATGATTTTATGTCATCGGCTTGTTTTAGCGTATAACGGTGTATTACTATTACAACAAAGGTACTATCAAGGTTTTTTTTATGTAGTAACCTAGCAACGACAGGTATCAGGTGATCACCTTATAAAGGCTTTAGTACCATTCCAGTTTCTCTGTAGTATTATTGATTTAGAAAACGTCATCCAGTGAGATAAAATCTTGGCATTTAAAGGGAGAAAAAAACACACCAATAACTGCGTTGAATGGTGCATTACCAATCCTCAAGTCCCTATATAAATGTAGACTAGGCATAATTCATTGAATCGAAAACGATTTAGTTATTGCATAGAATTTATTCCTTAGATTTTACAGGTGAAATTGAGTTCAAAAGCTTGAAAGAATTCCAAATTGATTACAGATATCTTCATGTTAAAAAATAAGCAAAAGTCAAGGATACGAAAACCGTATCAATAAATAATTAAATAGAAAGTAGTTGCTACGCCTTGCATATCAACAACACAAGTATACATCCACACGCGAACGATTATGAAAAAAAAATCGAATAATAATCTTTTCCGCAACATTAAAGTATAATAGAAAATTATTCGATAGTGAAGAGTGAAAATTAAATATCTCATTAAAAGAATAAGCCTTTCATGTATTAAAACAATATTTACTGTAATTTTACACACAAAACCAGACAAGACGGACAGAACAACTGCTAGACAAATCCAAAATACTCAGACATTTTTTTAAAGCAAACAAAACAGCCCGAATCAATACAATAATGACACGTCACATGCAAAAACTCATCGATTTTAGACTTTGTGTAATGGTGATACTAATTTCATAACATCGATTGTCTAACATGTCCCCAGGCAATTCCCCTTTATGGGCTATTCAAGCGCGGGAATACCTTTTTGTCTCCCTTTCTAGTCTGAATTGAAGTTCAAACCAAAACTGTTAACCTAAAAGAATGATATAGGGCAAAATGGCGACTGACGCTCTTAGACCTAACTCATATTTTTTGTGTCTAAAAGACAAAAAAAAAAGTTCTGTTTTGTATTGAATGAGATGTATCATTCAGCTGCTGCTGTCGAGTAAATTGAGAACGTTAAGTGGTTTTGACTAATTACACTACATTATAATCTAATAATACAGTTGAACAAAGAGGTGAGAACACATCTTTGATTCTTTTGCCCGTGTGGCTGAATGTATGATAGCAGTTACTTTTCAGATATGAATAATGTTTAATATAACGCTCACTTACTTTAGTAACACTACAACATCGTTGGCTTAATTTATAAAAAAAATATATGAAAATAAATTAGATTTTAATTGCATGATTAGCCTGATAATGACGTCAAGAGCATGAACTGGGTCCCGCCATTATTGTTCAGGATGTTTCCACCACACTCACAATTCGTTAACCCTACAAACAAAATATTTTTCTCAATATGAATATTTAATTTGGGAAAATATGCTTACAACTGATTATTTTCGAATCGAATTATTTAAGCTTGTGGTGAAGGGGAAATTCAAAGTACTGAAACAGCGTTTTAACCATAATTCATATTGCAATATATCGTCATGACTCAGTTTCAAATCAAAGACAATTTAACTAGACTCCTCTTCCGGTGAGGAAAGGAAAATGTAATTAATTCGTGTGTACCATTATCAAACTTTGGTCATAGATTAACTTTGTTTCTTGTTACTAAATAGGATGGGCACCTGACACGACATTGACCTCTAGTTTGTTGTGATTGTTAGATGTTTTGGCCGAGCTAGAAAATAATAGTTTATGATTGGTCTAAACAGGAACACTGGCGACTCTTGTAGACAATGAAGTTACCATGTGTTCATAATTCACTCTTTGTAAGTGACCATCCTCCCTTACACCAATAATATGATCAGTTGAATGACTTGTGCTTTAAAGATATTGGATGGACCAAACTTGTTGATAGCATATCTGTTAATAAATACACACATGCAATTTTGTCTTGAAGCAAAGACAGTAAGTTCAGGATCGGATTATAGCCGAATCAAAGTATAATATATTAAGTACTCTAAAATATCTATTTAAAAATATAACTGAAGCAAACTTAATTCGGCAAAAAAGCAAATCTGAACCAGAGGTGGCCGGCGGTTAAACATTTCCACGATTCTTTCTGAATGCCTACCAGTACCTGTAGTCCAGTGGCCTACACAATCTTAGTCCGACAATGAATAAATCCAACATTAATTGTAGACATTATTTAAGATGAAAAAACAATAATTCACGGTAAGTTTTGTCTGAACCGCCCCCACTTGCAAGGATGGCGACAATACATGTACGTATTCGGGGTAATCTGCACATATATTAAGGCATATAGAGACAGCAAATGCTAGATGCATGAGTAATTGGAACAGCAAATTTAATCTAAACACAAAAAGGGTTGTATCAATATCGGCTTCTTTCGATTCTCAGAAATAAGAAAAAGGGAATTCACACACCATGGATGACGATAAGCAAATTGTATTAAAACTGTATTTAAAAATTATGATAATTATGAATTGGAATAGTATCTCAATTTACAACTCTTCGGTTCACTGAAGCTGAAGAACGTAATCGTTGCACGTGTCAGTAAGGTTGTCTGGAGGTTCATCTGGTGGGCGAATAACTCTAATTACATACACAGTGATAGGATTGGTCTTATAGAAGTATTCGTGATATGTCTTTGTATTCAGATATGGACTGGTCAGGGGTCAAATATAATCACTCTGTTAAACAGATTGATGACTTAAATACTCATCTCAATAGTGTTTCATACAGGTGTAATTACAATAGTAGGATGTAAAGCTATTGTTACTGGTCACTACAGGCCGGACATTACACAGTGGATACTCATCCTTAATTATTACAAAAGGTGGGTGTGTCATCAGCTTAATTGGTCGTTAAGCAAGCTGTTAACTAGTTTATAGACTGTAGAAAAGTAAACACAACACAGCCAAATCTATTCAAATGTTTTTAAGAGTAGTAATCGGCGCTTAGAGGCCAGGGAGTGGAGATGATGGGAACACACTAACACTATTTTATGGAATAACAATTACTGGTTTATTAACATGCAACGTTTCGGCGATGATACTCTCGTCTTTATCAAGCAAATGATGGGAACAGTTTAAATCTTGCTCAAAATCCCAATATGCCAGAAAATGATAGAGTTTCAAACCACGTACAAGCAAAAGTACTTAAAAAATAAAAAAAAATGGTCCCAAAATTATTCAAATCGATCAAAGCATTTGAGTTGCGACCGTTTTAAATTTACCTCGGTTTCTTTTGATTTCAAGCCTCCTTATCTTTATATTTAAACCGTACATATTTCTGTCTTAACCAGGGCCGAATTTACGTATACTCGTAGACCCTAAGCCAAACTCATCAGTGGGACCCCAAAGTTTATAGAAATGTTCACATATTTCAGTAATATAGGATACAATATATATTTTTTACTGCAATGGATTTTGCAATGAAATATTTGGTGACACTTGAAACAAGGTTATACGCTGGCAGACTGCGCTACCAATTAGTTTCATAGGGCCCCAAAATACCCGCTTCCTGTTTAAGGAACCTATATCTTATCCATAATGTTTTCAGTATAAGTGTTACATCAATTTATATATTTTGAAATAAATTGAATATTTGTGTCAGAGAGAGAGAGAGAAATGATGTTTAACGTCCGCTCGACACAAACTAGGTCATTCCGGGACTAACGTATGGTTTTAATTTTATTTCAATAATTCGCTTGCGCGTAGGGGTCTTTAGCAGTGGGAGGAAACCGGAGGACCCGGAGAAAACCCACGAGGTTTGACAGGCGACCCTACTCCTTGTCACGTACAACCGGGGAATCGAAACCACGCTAGTTGACTCAATGACAGACTTTGATAAAGCGCGCACGTGCTAACCATTCAGTCATCCAACCCCCCGAATATTTGTGGCAATATGGCTGACATTTCACTGACTAACTTTATTATATATATAATATTCACAGCAAAATAGTTACGTGAAATGAAATGAAATGGGGTTTAACGTCCTACTTTTCTACTTCACCCGGGCTAATGAAGACCTGCCTGGATGTGGCTTTCTAACTGAACATGAAGAATAGCAGATTTTGAAGAGGAGTGGCTCTGATTATCTAAAGTACGTGCTATTTTCCCTAAAATCACTATCTTTCAAATGATTATTCATACTTTAAAGGATAGATTGTAATAACTTCTGAAGTTTTTGTTTACTACAGAATAAACAAAAGATTGAAATGCACCGGGGTAATGGGAAATAATTTTATTTTGTTTATATATATATATACTTAATATGGGTAAAATGGGGTTTAACGTCCTATTTTTCTGCTCCATTCGGTATATTTACTGACTATTGTTTTGTCACAAATAAAAGGAGCTTCTAATGACTTTGTTTAAATAATTAGCCAGACATATATGTCCGTCAAAAAAAAATAAAAAGTACATTTACCTGTAGACGGCGGGGGGTTCAATACAAACAAATAATAAATCCAATATAGAAAATAGCGCTTGAACATCTGTTAACATAAATTTGAACAGAATATTGTGTATATCCCAATTGGTCATCATTCAAATTTGTTTTAATCCGAATGATATTATATCTGCAATCTGCATAATGCACAATCACATGACATATATATAATTATAAAGCCCCGTTATAAGTAATATACATATTATGTACAAAGGTCGTTTAATCCATATAATACACAGAGTTGAACCGACGGACAAAACACTTAGAACTAAAATTACATTATTGATTTTTAAATTCTATGCGATGTAGGTAAGCCTGTAAGTAGGTATATTATATATATATACCTATATACACTATGGCAAGGCTGCACCTAGAATATAGGTTCACATGATTTGCTCTATTAATAGAAGTAAGTACGTTTAAAACTTAATATCTCATACAAAGATCAGTAGGTACAATCACATATAAGATATCATTATATATTAATAATGAACTATGGTCGGTATTCTATAACTGATTATATAGAGCAAAAGAGAATAATTTAAAATTTGATATAACTAACCTGGGAAATTCATGTCAGTAAATACAAATAGATGTTTTAATTTTAATAAGCCATCAAAATCGATTTTTATACACAGCCTAGATTAACATAGCTTTGGTTTACTGTGTTCAGTCAGTAAAACATTATAAATATAGAAGTAATTTATAATGCACACCAATCGACATACTAAACTTAGACTGTCTATCTACAGTTAGCTCCGCTTGAAAACAGACACTAAGCTATAGTTGACCAACATTTTACGTCCTAAATCCACGAGTTTAGTCGAAAACACGAAGTATCCTTTGAGAATTTTGTTAAACATACATTATGCAAGAGGTAAATCTGTCTATTGCAGGTCTTTCTTTAGACCTGAAATGTTATCTAAATTATTAATTAGAAATTAACTAACTTATCCAGACCATAATCAACTCTCAATGCCATCGCTAGCCTGTGATATTTAACGGATTGGAATACATTTTTTGAAAAATAATTAAACGTAAAAAATAGATAATCGAGACTTTGTTTTTATCGTACCGACTTTAGTAATGATGATCGAGGCTAGCCTAAAATTCAAAATCTAATATCTCGGTTCAAAGTATAGCAATTTGACTGACATTTTCAGCATATTCTATTTACGTTATTTATTTTTTTAACTATAATAGCGAGAACTGTCAACTCTCTATCTAATCTCCTATAATGCCCCTTTAAGTATTTATTCAGCTTCCTAGTGCCGCTGCCCGGGCAAAATTTCCCTCATAGCACACTGTATGGCGTATGCCCGTCTTCATTAGCCCAGGTTAGGAGCAGAACAGTAGGACGTTAAACCCCATTTCATTTCATTTCATTTCATTTCATTTATTCAGCTTCCATTTAATCAAATTGAAAAAAGTTTATTTAGTCTTTGTGTATGTGACATGTGAAAAGGAGTAGTACTGCATTACAAAACATTTATGACATTTATGACAGAGATCTTTTCTCGAAGTATAGAGTAGGTCATCTTCAATAGAAGGCTTGTGAAACTCGCAGTCGTTGCTTCAGGAACATGGAAGTAGGTTGACCTCTGTGTGCAGAATTACCAATCCATTGTCTCATTCATCTGTCCAGCGCATGCAGTCTCCGGCTTACGACTGGCTAGGGAATCATTACGTTATTTGCTACGTGTTGTTTATTTCTTGCAATGTCTATACAGTGTGTCTTGTCCGCAGGTTGTCTTGTCGGTTTTGTCTTGCGTGTAGTGAGGTTCTTCTGCGTATCTACTACTTTACAAATCGAAAAAAAAAACCCTGTCATGGACTTTAAAGAACTCGTTTCTGCACCAACTGGGCTCATGAAGACGGGATTCTTGTAAAAAGTTTATTCTCTGGTTCAAATGCATATTATATATTTACACATGATACATTCAGGTACAATAATCAGACTTGTGCAATTTGTTAAACGGGTTAAAATTGTAAAATCTGTACTCTTACTGTACAAAAACTTGATAACAATGCCGTTTTCTGTGTTTGAAACAATTATAGGTCTGTAGTTTAAATCAGACAAGGTTCGCTCAGGAATTGATGCCTTAAAGCTATTACAATTTTCGCAATTACAATACATTTCTGATTGATTACCGCTTTTTAACTGTAACTTCTAAAATAAGTGGTAGTTAGTGCAACAGTTGCCATTAAAGGGGCTAAATATAATATCTATCCTTTGGCACCTAGAAATAGACACAAATGGGCCGCAAAATGAAATGAAATGAAATGGGGTTTAACGTCCTACTGTTTTGCCCCGAACTGGGTTAATGAAGACGGGCATACGCCATACAAGGTGCTATGAGGGAAATTTTGCCCGGACAGCGGCACTACGGCCTACTCTTATATCGAATTCCAACTGTCAAGGAATCTTTTACGTGCACGCCAATGTGTACACGGGACCTCGGTTTTTCGTCCCATCCGAACGACTAGACAACTGTCCTTGTCAGGCCCTCCGTCCTGCATCACTGACAAGGGGGAACCACGCCGGAAAATCTGGATGAACTTACTCGGCCAATGCAGGGATCGAACATCCGACCTCCAGGCTAGCGAGCCAGCGCCTTACCCACTTAGTCACCGTGATCCCCCAAATGGGCCGCAACGCATATAATAATGTAATATGAATGTATATAAACAGATTTACATTCAATCTTTTCTGTTTTTACTCTAATTTCTAACCATTTATGTTCGACAGAATACGCGGAGAATGCAAATTGAATGACAGTCTTTGGCGTCTGGTTATTCCAGTCTACACCGGTATAGTATTCTCTTGATGGATATCTTAGCCTCGTTCATCGAGTCGCTTCATTACAAATGGCACTTGAAAGCATTTTGGCACGCGATTCGTGTGCCAATTTTAAAATTTTCATTGTGTCTTAAAGTAGCTAAGTCTCTAACTCAATATCACCCAAAGTCTTCAACATTGAAAACGCGAATTATTTGTCAATTTAAATCAACATTGATGTTGTGATCTTACAGGGAAAAGATGGGCTTCTGATATCCAATATTTAAGACAAAATAAACATGTTACCATTGGTACACGAATCGTGTACCATAATGCCCTTCAGCGCCATTTGTAACAAGGGACTCGAAGAACGAGGTTAAACATATTCCACAAGTCATGTCAAACGATGGCACCATATTCTTATCTGGAGAGCATGCGCAATAAATACTATCGGTGTACACTGGAATAACCAGATGCTAGAGATTGCCATTCAGTTGAAACTTCTGGCGTATCTTGCCGAACACAACTGGTTTGAAATTAGAGTAAAAACAGAAATGATTGAACGTAAATCAGTTTATATACATTCATATTACATTACTTATCCTTTCTAGAACAGGGACCTGTTTCACGAAATTTTAACTAAGATAAAATCTAAATTTTAGTAATTTTATTGGATAATATTGGATTGATTTTAGTGCTTAGCCAATCAAAATTGAAGTATCTGCTAAAATCTGGATTTTATCTTTAGTTAAGATTTCGAGAAACAGGGCCCAGAACAGCTAACAATTTATGTAACACTTATTTATGCATCGCTATCCATCCCAAAAATATCAATAAGAACGAATGAAATGAGATTTATTACACTAACTGGACTAATGAATATCAATAAGAACGAATGAAATGAGATTTACTACACTAACTGGACTAATGAATATCAATAAGAACGAATGAAATGAGATTTATTACACTAACTGGACTAATGAATATCAATAAGAACGAATGAAATGAGATTTATTACACTAACTGGACTAATGAATATCAATAAGAACGAATGAAATGAGATTTATTACACTAACTGGACTAATGAATATCAATAAGAACGAATGAAATGAGATTTATTACACTAACTGGACTAATGAATATCAATAAGAACGAATGAAATAAGATTTATTACACTAACTGGACTAATGAATATCAATAAGAACGAATGAAATGAGATTTATTACACTAACTGGACTAATGAATATCAATAAGAACGAATGAAATGAGATTTATTACACTAACTGGACTAATGAATATCAATAAGAGTGCACAAGAACTAAGAAAACTAAACGGAAAATATTATTCCTTTTGAATCAGCATTTGAACAACTATGTAAAATCTGTAAATCGTCCCAGTTTAGTTAAAAAGATGTTTATTTTAACTGTGATATAATATAAATATTGGAACCTGAACCCATATACCTTTAAGCCTCAGTAATGTGTAAGCATCTATTCTGTAGTGAAGACATTTTGTTTGTCCAGAACAATTGCAGGAAACAGGACCGGGCAAGGAGAATAACTTCCCCTGAAAAAATTATATGATACATTTATTTTCAATTACAACAAAATTACTAGTAAAATCGTGTTCGGATGAGCTAGCATAACTTTGGTCTCCAGGGTATAAATATTTTCTTTATTCGACATCAAAAAAATAGGGAGATGCTGTAAGCCGGTTGGGGAGGTTCGGGAATTTCAGGAGTTCACAATGGCCGCTTTATATACATGACTCTAACCCTAACCCGTTTTAGAAGACTGAACTTGGATACAATTTACCTTTTACCCCTCTTAAAACGGTTAGGGTAAGGGTTACTATTCCCCAAAATACTCATTTATATAAAGCGGTCATTGTGGACTCGGGAAATTCCCGAACCTCCCCAACCGGCCTACAATTAGCATTCACCAATAAAAACAAACTATACGATTCACTGCTGAACACAAATGAAGTATATTTTAATAATGCATAGTTACACTTTTCTAGTTGGTATAAAATAACACAATATATAAACGTTTGGAGATAACTCTACTGGCGGTAAATCGAACTGGTCAAAAGACTGAAATTATAGTTCTCGATAGATTACAATGTTAAACATACATTATGCAAGAGCTAAATCTGTCTAATGCAGGTCTTTCTTTAGGCCTGATATGTTATCTAAATTATCAATTAGAAATTAATTAACCTGTCCAGACCATAATCAACTCTAGATTGCATCCATCTTTAGTGGATTATAAGCCGATTTACTGCATAACTTTCCTTCACGATTTAACGATTAAATGGATAATCGGGACTATGCTGTTTGCCGTACTGACATTAGTAATCGCTTAGTTCTCGGTTCATAGTGGATAAATTTGAATTAAATTTTCATCAAATTGCCTTTACATTATCTAGTTTTTAACTATTATAGTGAGAACTCCCAACTCGTTATCGAATCTCCCATAATGTATCTTTAATCTTGTATTCACATCTGGAAAACGGTATCAAAACCAATAAAATTCTGTGTCATGCCAAAATTGGTTGATTTCAATATAAGATTGATGATATCAAGATCTATTTTCGTCGTGATGAAAACATCGGCATTCTATAGATTCATTAGAATAAATTGGCAAATGTTTATGGAATTTGTATATTTTAAACATCGTTTATTTTTCGACAATTTATCTACTGCTTGATGGAAAGAAATCTCATTCTGAAGGTAAACTGAGGGACTGTTAATCTTGTAAACCACAATGTTGCGAAAGTGAAATCGTTTTAAGTAAATATCATTACAAAAAATGTTTCAATTGGTTTCAGTATTTACAGAGATATGATGAATTGTACTTGTGTCAACATTTGGAATGTTCCGATGACGAAAGTTCATCGGGTTTTTCCGACGTGGTTTCTCCTTGTCAGTGTGTCTGTGTGACACTATCCTGTGTCGCGGCACCAAAAATCTTAACTGCGACACTACGATGTCTGTAAAAAGTTGAATTATGAATTACTTCCACTTTGTGATACGGCCCGTGATACTAGGGTGACACTATCCTCTAGGACTTTCTTCGACTTCACGTTGTGATAACTATTTCCAATGATCAATTAAGTCTGAAACACTGTTTATGATGTTACTATGTTTATAAATCAAATACAGCAAACTACAAAGGATACAGGAAACTACAATATCTACGGTCTAAGTTTAGTTAGCACCCTTTACAACTCATTTTGTTTCTATCCCAGCCTCTCAGTTCAGGAGGCTACGACGTTCCCCCTGAGCTCCGAACGACGTCTATCTCCCAGCCTCTCAACAGAGGGCCTGACAAGGACAACTGTCTAGTCGTTCGAATAGCACGAAATGATCCCTTGGCAGTTGGAATTCGGTATAAGAGTAGGCCATAGTGCCGCTGCCCGGACAGGAGCTCAGTGGATATGGCATTAGCTAACAGGCCTCGTGTTGGGGAGTTTGGGGCTGGACGAAATAGAAAGGTCCACCCGTGTAGACATTGGCGTGCACGTTGGAATTGGATAAGAGAAGGCGGAATAGAAGCATTGCTGTCTGGGCAATTCCCCCCCCCCCCACACACACACACACAGCACACTGTTTTCATTAGCCCATTTGGTGCTGGAAAGTCAGACGTTAAAGGGACAATAACACTCTTGCTGGCTTGAAATCCCCAGAAAATAAATAATATCTCTATCTAAGTACTAGATGTTTAAGTGTCCTACCTGTTGTGTAAATTATCCATTACATCCTATTTTACTTGTCCAGAGGGTTCGAAAATATTTTTAAATCGAAGTTTCATTTGAAAAGGTTTACGTTAGACGTTTCAAACCATTATGTTGAATTTTTCAAAAATTTTAAATAAGGTGTGTTAAGATGAAAATTATATCATCAATTAATTGAAATATTGTAAAATAGTACAATTTGTTGACCAGAATAAAGATTGGGACATATTATTCAGTTACAACAAGAGTGGTATTGAGCCTATAAACCCATTTCATTTCAATTTTTCTTTGTTTATTGCAAATATTACATAAATTTTTTCATATAAACTTTTCAACTTCTGCGGTCAATTGATCGACACAGACTTAAATTCCTCCAGGGAACACCATAACATTGACATTAATGCTAGACTAGACAGGCGTTATTGTTTTATTGGCTCGGCTGATATATTTTTAAAGATTTTTGTCTGTCCTTTGATTTTGGTGCCACCTATAATATACCTTCTACCCAGACCTATAGGTCGTCTGCTGTCTAGCCATTTTCTTGCTTTTATAGGCAGAGCACGTTCAAAAAAAAATTCGATTTATTGTTTAACATATTACGTAAACTTGTTTCTAGGTCATCTGCACGTCTAGTCAATTGTTTTCTTTTTTACACGGACAGTACGCCAGCATTGTGAGTCATCCTTGTAACAATTACTTAACATAGTATTGCTACTAACACGCTTATATTAATATAGATTTTTGAGAACCTATTTGACAGCTCATTAACATGTTTATAGTTATTTTATGCGAATATAGATTTAAAAACGTCTGACCTTTTTACTTGAATGTAAACCTATAATCCACGATACATTTATTAACAATTCATTTAGTGATGAATCTTATACTGGAAGTCATCTGTGAGGAGATTTATGATGTTTGCTCAATTAATCAATATTGTTAATTATCACATATTTCCCCATGGCTGTTTAAGGCAGGGGGTAAGGTTCGTTAGTGGGGCTTAACGTCCGATTCGACAGAAGAGCAATATCACAGACAAGAGTAAGGCTGGTTCATTGTGTTTATCTTTATGACCTCGTATCTGCAACGAATAATTTTATAAGTGCCCCGTCCGATAGACTAGAGAGAATATATGTGACAATGTCGAGTGCTTGCCATAATAATCTTGTACTCTAATGCATCTAGTGGAACAAGCCATTAACATATGTCAGTAAAAGTATTGTTTTCCGCCAGGAAGGTCTTTCACAAACTTCCTTTGCAAACAGGTGGTTCGAGAATGTCAAGGTTGTTGCTAGGCAGTCTGTCAGTTGATTCATGGTTACGCAAAATGGTTGACCGTCATTGAACATGAAACTTAAACTGATGAAAATCATATAATTTAAAGAACTACGATCAATATGGAATTCTAGGATAGTGGGTCGCCATGAGTTAATTATTTAGTGAGTTATTTAAATATCTTTTGTTTAAATCTGGATTATTGATCGGGCAGCTGCTTTCAAATGGACACGTTTACAAGAAAATATTAGCTTAAAGATTCACTTACCTTGTAGACCATTATAACGATTGATTTCTTTAAATATATCCTGGATCACTTTTCAAATCTATCCGTTTACAAAACTACAGTATTTATACAATGAAACCCATTCAAACACCTTGTAGAAATATTGGTTTTCTTAACGGAATCCTGACACACACGGATTAATGTGTAATTGGCAATACATATCCATCAACCGTTAGACTCCAGTGATTTCGGTTTGTCAATACTTACCTGGAAATGCAGCAAGTGCAGCAATCTGCAGTCTATATACATGTACACTGGGGGCATGATTGCGTTGCTGTTGCACGTTGTGTAGGCGGCAGATCAATACGTGCACTATTCACCACTCCAATAGATTGCAGGCTTTTAAAGGGACGGTGCGTGGAGCTAACAAAACCTCCTAGAATACCAGTTCAGCTATTGGGAGCTGCGACTAGTGCTAGTGTATTCTGACTCTAAGATTTTCAATTATGGGTCAAAACTATGGCAAATGCCAATATTGTTAGTTTTTGAATGTAGGTCAAACTGTGGTATTGTGACATCAGATGGTTAGAATGTAGGTCATATAGAAGGGTTCTTGATGCTAAAACTGCTGAAATGGCATTCTTGCATTCAGATTTTTGAATGAGAGTTATATAGATTCTTGTGGATAGGAAAAGTTCGAATGTAGGTCAAACCTATAACAGATAAATATAGTTGTTGTTCTATCTGTCGCAGTTCTTGTGAGCTTGAGTTGTGAAAATGGCGAGTTGTTTCTTTATTGTGTACAATAATCCATTGGTACTTGACTAATACACTCTTGGTAATCATTACAAGCCAGACCTGTTTTCGAACTTAATGACCTAAGATGAATTGTACATCTATATAACCCAGCCAATGATTATCACATGTTCTATATTTCCTCATAGAAGTTTTTTATCACCCAATAAATATTGCTAACAACAAGGAAAACACTTCACCTCGTTATTGTTAATATATTTTAATGAATACAATTAGTTGTTGTTTTTTGGGGTTTTTTTTTAAATACCAGTAGTATAAGAGTAATTGATTCAGAGACGGTAAATAAATGTTAATGAATACTCTAAACAAGATACTTAAATTTTTAGGTTTAAATATTAAGGCCACTTGCAGATTTCGTCAAGGTCGCGAGATGTAAACAGGGCTAGCGCTAACCCTAACCCACAATCACGTGCCCTAACTCTATTTACATCTCGCGACCCCGAGGAAATCTGCAGGTGGCCTTATTATTTAGACCTAACCATACTTACAATGTAGATGTACTATGACGAGACAACTTGTCTGCGACATCGCCCTATATGGAAGCGGTTGTTGTTAAATCCCTACGAACAACAACAACAACAGAAAGTGAATACATGTGTAATACTCTAAACAATTCGTCCCTTTTATCTTTTTTTGTATATCATAACCCCATTGTGACATAGGCCTTTGATCTTCTTGTTGCCATGAATGGTTTCAACCTTGTTATTGTAATTTTGTCTATATATGTTGCTTCAAACTTTGTTATATTGTATTAGCTTGAAAACGTTGAGAGAATATTCTTCGAAACGTCGCCTAAATAAATCAGTAGCTGTTTTCCACAAGTATGTTTATAGTTTATCTAAACAAGATGCATGGCTCAAACAGTTCGAGTTAAACATATTATAAATAAGATATCAAATGAAAAAGGTGTAATTATCGCCGGCATATTTTCTTAGAAATCATCTTCTTCTATTATTGTTTAACGTCCACTTCCACCGAAGGTGATATCGTACGATGTGTTTTCTGATCAAACTAGAATCAGTTTTTTATATCTCACCATTTACGTTTGGTCCACCAGTGACTCACATTTTGGTGTTTTTCTTTGTCTCCCACTGGTTTTAAATGATTTTGTTTTATGTCATCATAATCTTCAGATGAACACAATCGCCAATCAGCCCATATCGTTTACAGGGTTTATGCCCCTGTCTTGAAAACTTCGTAAAGCAGATCGAAAGAAAGGAAATAAATAATCATAGAAACTCGCTGATTAAACTATATTTTATTATTTGATAAATTTCCGCCTTTTTGACCGCGCCCACAATAAGGTTTTGCCATTCAATTATCAGTAACGTTTCGGTCAGCATAAACGTATCTATATCTATTCAACTCAGACAATATTCGGTATAAACTAAAATAAGAAGTTAGGAATTTATTCACCTTTCAATCACTAATTATGAGAAATATCTTCGATCCAGAAACACAAAAATTTGCACATGGTTTCTTATTGATGAATTTGATAGATTAAAACAGCAAAAGATTTATAAAGGTCTATACAAGGCGAACAATTTTGAATAAATTCTTGGAATGTTTTGTGAACTCGGGGTGGCGTATGCTATAGATCGTAATGTAATGTCTGTCTTGGAACAAAATGTTGTGGTTTCGATCCCATGCCTGTATGTGTTGAGGAGAAGGGTTTCCTGTGTGACCTCGCAGGTTTTCAGCAGGTTGGATCGAGTAAGCGAATTATTGAATAAAGATTACCATGTTAGTCCTGAAATGACCTACTTTGTCTTGAGAGGATGTTCCACTCCATTTCTCATAACTTTTGATTTATCACACCAAGCACATGAAGGGTAATAAATGGATCTTACCCGATATTGATGCCAACCGGAAATTTAATTTTAAGTTCTGTTACAAAAGGAATGATAAAAATTTCACAGTTGTTAATTTCTCTTATCTAAATTATCCATCCACGTTTTATTTATTCAAAATGTCACGTAGTTTGATTACTTGTGTATCCTCAACCAGTTAATCATTATTTAACACAGATAAGAAGACAGGTTATGGAGGATCCCCCTGTCTTACATCCATACCACATAGATTTTGTTGGGATTTTTAGTAAAACTAAAAACAATGCACAATTCCACAATTATACATGTAAACATGCTTTATTATAAGGGGCACTATATAAGATTTAGATACAGAAGTGGACGTTCTATAATATGTCAAAAATAGATAATACACCATGAATATATCGAAATTTTCATTTAAATTACTTTATTTTAAGCGAAATTACCAATGGCTGTAGTTTTGACAAGATGCGTGCATTGATCGTAACCACCGTACTGGTCATTCGAGTCTTAGTGTCACTTCTCCATTTTGAAATTAAACCATTAATTGACCGAACCGTTCAAATCTACTTAAATACGAAGCCATCCGATGGCATCGAGGGTTGATTATGGCCTTGCCATGTTATTAAATGTCTAATTAATAAATTATATAACATTTAAGGCCAATAGTAAGAAGGGTCTGACAAGGACAGTTGTCTAGTCGTTCGGATGGGACGAAAAACCGAGGTCCCGTGTACATATTGGCATGCAAGGAAAAGATCCCTTGGCAGTTGGAATTCGATATAAGAGTAGGCCGTAGCGCCGCTGCCCGGGCAAAATTTCCCTCATAGCACACTGTATGGCGTACGGCCGTCTTCATTAGCCCAGTTAAGGAGCAGAACAGTAGGACGTTAAACCCTATTTCATTCATTCCAAAAGTAAGACCTGCAATGGCTCTTACTTAAAAAATGCCTGTTTAATGGCGTTTAATACCAGCTTTGTTTGGCCTGATTTAAGACACAGGGAATACGAAATTTTCGACCAATCGGTGAGAAGTCATATAGCTGCTAGTACGCAACATTATTTTTAATGTGATGTGGAAAAATTTGTATTTAATATCTGTCCTTGGGTATACATTGTTTACATTTGATGTTAAAAACAAAATATTAATGTACATAAATTATATATTAAATTTCAAAATTTAAAATTCAAAGTTTTATCTCCATAGAAAAAGGATACCTGTGACAAAAACACACTAATTTCAATTACATTTGCCAATTTCAATAGGGGAATACCCTGCTTTGAATATATACTATAGGAATTGGATATCATATCTATTCATTACATATATATCCTGACATTTACACATGTAGAGATAATATAACAATAAGTAGTTTGGGGCATATTGACAGCTGCTTATAATACGACATGTAGGATTAATTTCTGTAATATCACACATTTAAGAGTCTTAATTGCTTTTTAACTTCGACAGTGCATTAGTAGGTCGATAAACAATAATATATATCATATTTATCTGTGATATTGTATTGATCTCTAGAACAAAAGTTAAAGTACGCACAAGATATACATACAGTCATGTCTTAAAGTGGTTGTTTTATATATAACTAGAAGAATGCCCAGCTTCGCTCGGGGGTCATAACCCCGAAACCGGAAGTGGTAGACTAACGCCACCTGGCCTATGTTACTCCCCGGTCCGAGCTACCCCTATACCCCAAATTTCAGACTCGGGGCAGACCTAGTGTAGCCGCCAACCCCGAACAGACAGACAGACAGACAAACAGACAGACAAACGACAGTCACAAATATTAGTATAGATAGAAGATTAATCTGTATACTTGGAATCTCAAATGTCAGTAAATTCGATGTCTGACGGACCGAGTACGGAAATAGAGCTGCATGTAGAAAAGTATATAAATCAAAAAGATCACATCCTTTCGAATTTTTTTTTTAATTTGTTATAATGCAAAAATATGAAATGACATAATATTTTAAATATCGTTTGAATTTATCAAATGCTGTCTTATCTTTTGGAATATATCAATTTCACAGTATCAAGACCATTAGCCTGTACTGTCTTAGCCGACATTTTTGTACCCCGGAACACCGGACATTGTTTCTACAGAGCTCGACAGTCAATGCGGACTTGAAAGAATTTGTTTCTCATCAAAATTCGGCCAATGCTTCCAATATATCAGACATTTTAAATTCGAATAATAATTTTAAAAAAATGGCTGTACTGTTTAGGTGAATAAGGGTTGGTTTGATTCACATACAAAACTATCATTCCTCGCATGAGCAAAATTCGCTTTAATAACAATCACCAGAAAGTGAATTGCAACTGGTGATTCTAAGATAATCAATTATCTGATTAGATGTGTCAAATATGGTTTACTTTGCTTATTATAATTGGTTTGCGTCAATGTTCTTTCAACAGATTTGTTATCAAGGACAATGGATTATTTGTGCACATTATAGGTTTCACTTTCTGTCTTAAAGAGAAAATACTGTTCACTAGTAGCACATAATTGATACCGAACTCTACATTGACATCAATTCTAATCTTAATAAACACCAAGAGCACACGTGTCACAATTATCTGTTAAATATTTTGAAATTAGATGACCATGATTGTTTTATGGTTATTTTTTTTTTTTTTTTTTTTTTGCCCGAGTTCAAAAGAAGTAATAGTCTTGGATATCGTTTGACAAACAAAGATGGTCGTGTTATAGTTATTTATAAAGGGGGGGGGGGGGGGGGTGTATCACACGGTCTGTCATTGAGTCAACTGGCGTGGTTTCGATTCCCCGGTTGTGTGTGACAAGGAATAAGGTCGCCTGTCCAGCCTCGTGGGTTTTCTCCAGGTCATCCGGTTTCCCCCCACTGCTAAAGACCCCTTCGCGCAAGCGAATTATTAAAATAAAATTGAACCATATGTTAGTCCCGAAATGACCGAGTCTATGTCGAGTGGACGTTAAACCCCATTTCTCTCTCTCTCCTAGATTGTGCCGAGTGTACGTTAAACCCCATTTCTCTCTATATATATAGTTATGTATTTCTAAATAGCCATAACATAAGTTAGAATGTGATATGAATAATTTGGGTTTTCTAAAAGTTGAAGAATTTATTGAGTATATACACAGTATGATCTTTGATAATATATTTGACTTTTATTCTGTGAACTTTCTCTTTTAAGTTATGAGGGTAATAATTAAAATCTTTTTTTCAGTTAAGAGGGTAATTAAAATCGATCAAGTTACCCTTATAATTATTGCAATTAATATTTCATATATTTTATTCTGGTAACTTTCCCTTTAAAAATATGTAAATATATCGGTAGACAGAAAGTTATGTATATTTAATAAGATGCTGGCTAGGCGGCTCGTCTTCCGCTACCACAGATAGTTCAAAACATAAAAGGAACACTTATCAATATTATATGAGAAATTCCTTCTTGCAAATGATTGCTGATGTGAAGAAGGGGATAGTTTTAAAATATGCTTCACAATTTTGTAGCTTTGTGTTTTAACCACTGGGGACAACGACGTCTAGTTTTCTTTTTTTTTGAACCCAAGTTTAAAGTGGGCGTCGTGTTCATGGAAGGTTATGCTTTCCCCTTCTAGCACACCTGAAATTTCTCCTTATTTAGGGAGATGGTAGACGTTTGTTATAATATACTACACTACTACCTTGTTAAATAATCAAAACCTCTTCAGTTTTCTAAATCAACTTCCAATGTCAAGCACGAACAATCCAAACCAGACAAAATTTGAATACAACAGAGTAAACTAAACAAAGCGACGTCATTTCCGGTTAACTTAACTCTGCCGGTCCAATCTCGTTACTTATAATGTTTCAAAACCTAAATATATCATGAATACGAAATTTGCACTTATATATTATTATGCACTGTTTGTGACAAATGAATCATATCAAAGAAAAAAGTTTCATAGAAATATTTTATTCTTTGATGTCCTTGTTAAAGAGTTTATTTTTTTCTTTAACGAAGTCATTATCATCCATTATTAAAATAATATTTTTATCAGCACATGTAATGAAGTTCTCGATGGAATAAATGCATTCCTTTATATTTATATTTTGTCAGTTTGAAGTTTTAAAGTTCTATAGATAACTGCCGTTGGGGTATTTGAGGTTTATTTTGCGTGGCCGTTGGTGTTGAATTAAGTTTAGCATTTCCTTTAATTTTCATGGCCCGTAGTACAATTAATATATCGGGTTTGTGACAAGGAGCTTTAAAGCTTTTTGGTTTTTATTCTAAATAATGTTTAGCTAACATGTAATATGTATAATCCTTACCTTTAGCAGACCCTATGTTGAGTGTACGTTAAAGTCCTCTGTCTCGTGTGTCATGTGGGAGCCACGGTGGCTTAGTATGGGTAGGTAAGACGCTGTCTCGCTAGCCTGGAGGTAGTGTTGTTTCCCCCTGCAGGACGGAGGACCTGGCAAGGACAACTGTCTAGACATTCGGATGGGACGAAAAACCGCGGTCCGGTGTATACATTGGCGTGCACGCAAAAGAACCCTTGGCAGTTGTGATTCGATTTAAGAGTAGGAACAGTGGGGCGTTAAGCCTCATTTCATTTAATTTCATTTCTTGTGTTAAGTTAATATTGTATATATGTTTGTAACTTGTGTCGTGTTAATATTGTATGTATGTTTGTAACTTGTGTCATGTTATTGTGATATTTCTGTAAAGAACATCTGGTACAGTATTATGCAAGAGTTGCGCTATATAAATACAAAATGATAATAAAAATTATACACCAGATTATCCTTATTGTTCGGCATACAGAATCATAATAAAATTCTCGCACATAAAAATATTGATGTCTGAAAATGTTATATTGTTTTGTAAAGATATTAAATTGAAGTTTTGCTATTTCATAATTTGTTGTCTACTTGCATTATAAAATTTTACAAAAAAATAATGTCGTCGTTGTAACAATGTCAACCAAATCGACAAATATATAATAACGCATTTACATAGGTAATACTATAACAAATGATTTTCTGCGTTACTATTATTTAACACTGCAATAAGCTGATACGGGTTGAAATGAAATGAAATGAAATGAAATGGGGTTTAACGTCCTACTGTTCTGCTCCTAAACTGGGCTAATGAAGACGGGCATACGCCATGCAGTGTGCTATGAGGGAAATTTTGCCCGGGCAGCGGCGCTACGGCCTACTCTTATATCGACTTCCAACTGCCAAGGGATATTTCACGTGCACTCCAATGTGTACACGGGACCTCGGTTTTTCGTCCCATCCGAACGACTAGACAGCTGTCTTTGTCAGGCCCTCCGTCCTACATCACTGACAAGGGAAAACCACGCCGGAAAAGATACGGGTTTAATGTATACAAATAAAAGAGTTAACAGTACGCCCCTGTCTGCTTCCAGTTGCACAAATCCGACAGTAGAGGTTGAAAGTTTGTAAAACGAGTTTACGTCGAATTTCATCGATTTACATATTAAACTCTTTATTTTTTGCATACATTTACAAGGCGCAGTGTAAAACCACATTTTCTATTTATAATAGGGCCTTAACTATTTCAGGAACAAGTCAGTTCGGTGATAATCTTCTGGGCATCTTTATAAAAATATTCTTCAAATTGTATGTATTCCAAATGAGATCGTGGCTTTTCAATATTGTTATTCCAGAAACCATCGTCCTTCCGGAGGTAAAAGTAGTAAAGACTCATTCAGGATGATTTTTCTTTTTTAAGAAAGCTGGCGTTTACGGGAGACCATTAGGGTCAATCAAATGAAAAACAAAAAATATTCTGAGTATCTTGTAATTACATGATAACAACACCAACATTGAATTCTAATTCGTGTTTTTAATTTCAAATATTATGAAAAATATTGAGTTAGAGACTGAGCTCCTTTATATTTTGCAAAAGCTAAATCTGTCAATTGCAGGTCTTTCTTTCGGCCTTAATTGTAATATAAACTGTTAATTAGACATTTATTAACATGACAAGATTTGAATCATATCTGCTGTTCAACGGTCGTTGATGGTTAACCGTAAAATTGGTTTTTGTTTTCGTTCGTTAACTTCTGCAGAAAATAAAAATTGTGTAAAGTCAAAACAAAGAAAAACAAAAACGGCCAAAAATCAAAATTTAAAGAAGTTTTCCGAAAAAATATAAATAGCGTTCTTTGACTTCAAGGAGAGAATTAAAATTGATGAATCATGATATTAATATGAAGCTAGTGGGAGGATGAAGTTAATGAGAGTTTGAACTTTATGATTGTAATGGAGGCAAGAAAATAACGGATGTTATTTATGTATTTATGGGAGCATGACATGAATGTGCCGATTCTGTAAAATAAAGTACGAAGTTGGCCTAACTGTTTACCATAAATCGGTGTATGGCGACCTTAAAATAAGTTACTCGAGGGCTTCTCCGTATCTTGTAATTACAAGATAATCAGATTTTTATACGCCTACATTTTCATGTGAACGTATTATGCCGTCTCCCCTGTTTGTCCGTCCGTCCGTCCGTCCGGACATCCGTCCACAATTTGTTTGTGGACACTCTACAGGTCACAATTGAAATGCATGTTTATAACCCAAAGATCTTTGTTGCTTTCGATATTCGCGCATGTTGGATCGAAACATCATGAATTATGGCCCCTGATTGTACGAAAAATCTCATTTTTAGATTGTGGACACAATTTTTAACCAATTTTGATGAAACTTGAAATGCATGTTTATAATCCAAAGATCTTGGTTCATTTCGATATTCACGCATAGGCCTATCGGATTGTAACTTCCAGGATTATTGTCCGTGATTGGTCGAAAAATCACATTTTTAGCTTGTGGATTCGCTAGAGGTCACAATTTTTTTTTTGATTTTAAAAACCGTTTAGATCACTATCCCACCATAATGAAGGTTGCATTGGAATTTTGGGAAAATCGAAATGAAAAAGCCGACAAAATGGCCGCTCTTTGTATGCAAATTGTATATAAGTATGTAATTCAAAGGTTATGGACCCTCTAGAGGTCACAATTTTTATCCAATTTTGATGAAACTTAAAACATATCTTTATATTCCAAAAATCTCCGTCCCTTTTGATATTTGCGCATTTCAGACCATATCTCTCTGGATTATGGCCCCTGATTGTACAAAAAATTGTTTTTGGTTTAAGCTTGTTCTCTATCCATCTCTTGCAAAATGTGGGCGTACCCTGCCTGGCAGCCGCTGGTTTTTCATTTGATTGACCCTAATGGGCTTCCGTAGGCGTTCATCCTTCTTGTTAGTCACAGCAATAACTTTGTTATGGATCTGGAAGAACGAACTCGGGTTATTTGTAATGATTTGTGCTCCTTTGTTTTTTTGTAGTTGACGCCTTATACTCCATGTAACGATAAAATGACGTCATGTGTAGACTTAAACATTGATGGTAGAAGTAAACGGTTCAGGTAAGAGTAAAGACGGAACCTCCCCTGTCCGTAAAAGACTGTTGTCCCTCCCCATGGACGCCTATAATAGTCCCAAGGTGACCGAAATAGGGGATACGCTAACCACAATCTGTTCCTTTAACGCTGTATGTATATTAAACATACATCTTGTAAGAGCTAAATCTACCTATTGCAGGTCTTTGTTTGGGCCTAACATATTATATGAACTATTAACATGAAAAGACCTTAATCAACACTCGATGCCATCTTATGTGTGGATTTGAATTAGATTTGCTGCTCAACGCTCATTGATGATTTAATCAAAAAAATGGATAATCGAGACAATGTTTTTTTTATCATACCGACTTTAATAATGATGATCGAGGTTAAGCCTAAAATTCAAACGCTAATATCTCGGTTCAGAGTGGATCAATTTGACTGAAATTTTCAGCATATTCCCTTTACATTATCTAGTTTTTTTTAACTATTATAGTGAGAACTGTCAGCTCTTTACATGTATATGATCTTCCATAATGCCCCTTTAATAGCGCTATATTTGTTTCAAGTATAAATCCACATCAATTATTCTTATCCTTCATGTGTCAAGAGAATGAACAACATACTTCAAATAAGAGACTGAACCTAATATACCGTAAGTGAATTATGCTTCATAATGATAAAATATTCATTTCCACGATTCCTTTTCTCTTATAAATAGATCTAAAAAGATCTATACATCTCTGTACACTCCCCTCAGCACATAACTTCAGACAAGATGATTTTCAGACAAACAGCCAACAACCTTTACATTAAAGTGGTACGGTTATACGGTACGGGTACGGTTATACAGTACGGTAAGTGCAGCAAAACCACACCACGCATGAACAAATAGAAGCAAAAAGGCGCATCACACAAGGACATTAAAATTGCAATTAAACATGATCAAATCAAGAGAATGGATTCCGGTGTCAGCCGTAGCCAGGGGCTAAGTGAGAGGGACTCAATGACGAGCTTTCCGTCTTGGTTTGGAGTTTTTGCGCCCCTCGCAAATGGCAAAAAATCATGCTGTTTCAATATTATAATCATACGCATAATGCTCAACCAGAGAGAGAGAGAGAGAGAAATGGGGTTTAACGTCCACTCAACACAAACTAGGTCATTTCGGGACTAACATATGGTTAATTTTATTTCATTAATTCGCTTGCGCGTAGGGGTCTTTAGCAGTGGGAGGAAACCGGAGGACCCGGAGAAAACCCACGAGGTTGGACAGGCGACCCTACTCCTTGTCACGTACAACCGGGGATTCGAAACCACGCCAGTTGACTCAATGACAGACTTTATGATACAGCGCGCGCACGCTAACCATTCAGCCATCCAACCCCCCCTGCTCAACCAGTCTCAAACATATACTGTGGGTCAGATATGCTACAAATCGACTCTAGCATGTTCCACACAGCAGCCCAATATTACCAGGTAGAACTGGGAGGGACTGCCATCCCACCCCCTCCCCCGCACACATATAAATATTTGGGGGGGGAGGGGGGGGGGCGGGCGGGATCTTGTTCCTCATGCAAAATCATGAGTCACCACGCCCCTGGCCATAGCATCCACTCATCTGTACAGCCCCGGGCTTAGGGACGATATAAGAGAACGTAAATTTTATTGAACCGTGCAAAGAATGCAGGCTGCATGACCACTGGATAATATTAGTTGTCTCACGGCAGTTTTAATTTGATCATATTTTGTCCTTCTATAAAGATGGGGACAAAGGAGAAGAAATCATATCTTTGGTGGAATTTCCCCCATAGACTATATTAACACAATTTGAAGCCGGGATCAGTGCGGAAGTGTTAAGTGAGAAATTAAAATGAAATATTAATATAGGTATATTAGGAATGTATACTTTTCTGCACTAACAACAGGACCAATCGAGACAGGTCTGCGTTATAAATATCCCAGTCAACTCCTATCCTGTTAAAATCTGCGGTTTAAATGACTCTCTACCTTTAAATATCCAAATGATTTTATCGAGCGTCAAGTGCCCTAACCTTTAGGATTATAAATAGCACAAATAAATATAGCTGATTGAATAATAGTTCGATTCGACAAGTTACTCGTATAATTACGGCGTCTGTTTCTGCCATTTTGTTTGTTTACATAGATTGCTTGACGCAGACACAACAACTATATTTTTATCCAGACATGTCGGCTGGTGCTTTCCTATTGATTGGCGCAAAATGTATGTCACGAGACCGAGCCAGGCGTCCTATAAATTGGTTATATAGTTAGATATATCTGTAATGGTAAATTTGCTTGTTTGAAAGGAGTGTGGCATGGTGCGTTTCATCTTATTATGCACTTATTCAAAAAGCAATCAAGGGACTAGATAGAGTAGTGTCAATCAATAAGACCATAGATATTACCAAACATGTCTGCTGGACTATAATGTGACAATACTCTGATTATTAGTATCGCTATTTGCAGTGCTTATCGAATAGTTGAATTTTCAAGGAGACTACCAGACAGTCTACATGTCTCACTTCATTATTATGCACTCCAGTCTGACGTCTAACAGTAAATGTTGGCACGCGCCCTGTAGATCGACAGTTAGCATGCGACATGTTAAATAACGTACAATTGACTATTCATTTACATATACCTATATATATATATATATATATATATATATATATATATATATATATACATGTATATATAGATGTATGGTAAACCCATCTGATTGTAGTGACACGCCACTGATAAGTCGTGACAGCAGAAATCTAACGTAAAGTTTATTTATAATCATAAATGAATGAACAGGTTAAGACATGTCTCAACTGTTTCAAACATGCCTGCTGACTGTTACTAATAAAAGTAACACAGTCACAAAAAGGGAAATAACTCCATTATTTCTCTAAACAGCTGTCCTATCAATTGAAATTCACGAACACAGTTGCAAATAAACGCTGCAATAAGGCACGTAAATTTCTCGTTTTTATGCCATGGAACAACTATGAAAAATATACACAAATTGATAACAAAAAACCCATTAGAGTATAACTTTTCAGTTTTATTATCTGGTCAAACTTCACTATTCGTTTGGGACAAAAACTTAATATGAACATCTTACGAAAATTATCGATGAAGAAGTAAAACTCAACCGAGAATTACTTAATAAACGTGTTAATCAATAACGATCAAATTAAAATACATGATAACCCTTCTGGCCCTTAAACGATCACATGTAGATTATATTGATAAAGTAATATAAAAAAAAACTTGACGAGATCAAACCTTGCTTGCTAAACGCAATACTTTCAGAGGTAGGCTTATAACCTTTAACCTAAATACATAGCAATATCAAATAAAAATTCAATTACATAACAAACAACTAAATGGATAATACAAATGATTTGTACAAAAACAGTAATTTATATACAAATAAGATACATTTATATACATTAGGACTTAATCTATGATAACCCAAGAACATAGAAGACATTGCATGAACATTAAATCATCGTTAAACAAAATAGAAATTGGCTAGGATTGCGAAGTATATTAAGCTTTTGGGTTCGTATCTATAATATGATTTCTAGTTTATTTTTAGAAAATTGGATGCAGAAAGGTGATTGAAATACAGTTAAAATAGATGTAACGGTGCACACAGGAGCATTAAATGACAGTTCTATTTTTACATCTGATTGTAAGCTACTATACAAATTAAACAGAAACGTACATCTTTATATAAATTAAATACACACATACACATCGTGATGAGCCCAATTTTAATTCATTAGTTCAACACGATAGGTCAAGTTAACACATATATGTACCGTTTATTGTGTATAATTATCTTATCTATTATCATTTATAATATAAGAATAATGAATAGTATATTAATTTGTCTGAATAAAAATATATCAGGCTTTGAAATAATGACTTACTGATCTATATACACTTAATTATATACACGCAGCTTATATAATATTATATTTGTAATTATCTTTAATATTTATACGAATAAATTATACCCAGACATAGATTTCAACTAATGCCCGATTATATTCTCTGAAAATTGGCTCCGATATATATATATATACACAAAATATTTACATATTTGTAAATATTTACATATTCCCGGTATTTGGGTTGATGTGTGTTTGTTTTTGTTTTTTCTTGTGGGTTTTTTGTTTGTCTTTGATTTTTGTTATGCGTTATGCCTATGAACTATATAGTTTGTATGAATAAAAGTTGAGGATTAAAAATAAAGTGGTCGATAATTACTCATATGGTTGGAATTTTAAAAGAATATGTATTATATACCATGAATCAAATCATACATGTAGGTAATGTGACTTAATTGACACGTGCTTCAAAGGCGGGAAAATAGCATCTGTAGATCGGTATCTACTGGTCTAAAGG
The DNA here is from genome assembly GCF_932274485.2 of Patella vulgata. Lineage (NCBI taxonomy): Eukaryota > Metazoa > Mollusca > Gastropoda > Patellidae > Patella > Patella vulgata. The sequence goes on from NC_065883.2 coordinate 14,875,767, forward strand.
CACATATCTGAAAATGTTCTGTTAATCTTTTCACCAGTGACTCGCGTTCTGCCAATAATTCGCCATGTATCCTTGTTAGATAGTCGTGTTCTGCTTGCAGCTTATTGATATCCTGAAACAATTGAGAATTTATTTAGCTAAATATTATTTCTTAATAACAGATACATGTACATAACTTATTATATTCATATTTTAAATTAATTGTTTTATATAGTTTGAAATTAATGATATACTAGGGCTGTGGGGGATAAATAAAAAATACCTACCTTCATTAGGGTACTTCCTTTGTTTTTATTTTTCTGCCGGAATCTGAGAGCAGCTAAACGGTTCTGCTCTCTTCTTCTTTTCTTTTTCTCAATCTCATGTTCAGTTAACTATATATATATATATATATAAAAAAAAATGTTGATAAGTTCTCGAAATTAAATTAGAAACTTTTGAAATAATATAACGTTGTTGTAATATGAACATTGTTTTGAATACAAACAATTTTTAAATAATGCTTTATTATGAAACTTCGAAAAAAGTTTCTTTTTCTTTCTTTTTTCTTATTGGCAACAATGTAGACATTGATTTAATTTGCATATTCGTATGTCATACACAGTCATATTTCCGTGTACTGTTGCCATGTGAAACAACATAGAATTTTGTTAGTTCTTATTTATTGTCAATATTTAAACTTTCATAAATTTTAATATGCGATATAAAGATATGAAATACAATACTTTAAAGACAGAATTTAGTTAAATCTAAAGATTGTTGTCATTTAGGTAGAACGGTAAAATTGTTGAAATTTGATAATTGATGCTATATTGAAATAAATTGTATTTGAATATCATCGAAATTACAAACTGCTTTCACTAATGAACAGTGGATTATTATGTAACTTCCTTTTTATTCAAAACACTTTGTTGTGCAAATTTAAAACAATTTTCTGAATAATTTCGAAAATGTATAAGAATTGTGGCATTCTTCTTTTATTAACTTGAACGCAAATTTATTACATGAAACCTTTAGGAAAAAAAAACAAATGTAATTTTTGTTTGAAATGTGAACATTGATATTGCCAGATATCTTAACCAAAATTCAACCAATTGAATATTGAGTTTTTCAAAAACGACGGATTTTCTCCTAAAGATTTGGTGTGCAATAATTTCGCGGAGAAACGCACTTTCGAAATGAAGTAAATTCTCAATTGATGTTATTTTTAAAAAAATTAGATGGACATTATATATTTTTTTTTTTTTTAATATATATATATAACCTGTTTAGATATCTATTTCTTTTCAGGCCTTGACCACGATGATATCAAATTTATCTTCTAGAATAATTGTTATTGAATTACATACTTGTGATTTATTGCATCAGACACTATACGATTATAAAACAATATCTCACTCTCTATCTGATCAGTAAATCTGATGACAAGAAAATGGCTCATCACGCTTTTGTTTTATTTGATTAGAGTGATGCAATAGAAATGTTTTTGTTAATTTTTAGGGATTTATTTTTTATCTCTGATTTCTTAATTTCAAATTATTAATAATATTGTACTCAAAAATGGTATTCTCGCATCCCTGCAGGCCTGTACGTTTACCATTGTACAGATATTTTTCTCTGATTTCTATATCTCAAATTATTAAGAATGTTGTACAAACAAAAATGATATTTTCGCATCCGTGATGCAAGCCCGCATATATAGACTTTTAGAGATATTTTCAAAGGGTTAAAAGGGGCCAGAATTCTTCTGTGGAACTTATTCAGGTTGGAAAGTTATTATCATGAATTTTTTTATCATGGTAATGTTTATCACCCTTTCTTATATATTAATAAATGTATTCTTTTCTTAATTCCAACTTGGCAGAATAGTAGGACGTTAAACTCCATTTCATGTTCATTTTAATTCTAATTTGATACACATTACTAAATATTCTGGTTACTTTTGTTCAAGATAGAAGAAATGTATTGTTTAAGCGGCATTTAATAACTGAATAGAATAACACATGGCACGATTATATGGAATACTTAGAAGTTTATTTCTGGCAATGTTCCGACGAGGATTCTCTCGTCTTTATCAAGCAAAGATATAAGATTATGAATATAAACAAACGCATGTCACAAATACGGGTATTAATCATTCACCTGCCTATCTTTCACATTTTTTGCCAATTTTTAAACATGACACGATCTTTGAGACAACAAAATCAGAAGATATAAAAAAGGCACAGGTACCTCCATTTTCTTTTCAACAGTAGGTTCGATTTGTAATTCTTCTTTCCCTTCTGTGAATCTCCGGAACTTGATGGAATATTTTATTTCTTGTTTCAAGATGGGAATCATGTCGCCTGTTTCCATGCATTTTTGAGCAGCGTTGAGCATATCTTTTTCTTCCATATTGTTTTGACTCATCATGTTGTTAGTCATGGTGGTATCGAGGTTGTTGTCCATAAGTAAATCCGAGAATACACACGACATGATGTTCTACTATGAGATATATATTATTGTAGGTAGTAAAACCACAAATATGTATGACTGTGTCATATATCTATAGCTCTATATCGCCTCGTGCCTCGCGCGTATATAGTAAAATTTCCTAATATACGCGTGTAGCCTCTAACCAAAAGCGAGGATACCAATCAGCTTATTGGTTAATGTACTTCACGTCAGAAAATGGGTAAATAAAAATAGCCCTTGCAGTTGACGATAACGCTTTCAAAATACTTTGGGCCTGCGGGCTCAACATAATCCAGGTGATAGCCAATAAGCAGTATGTTAAACCATTGTATATTGGTTGAAACTACGCATATTCGTCACGAGAATTTGAGACGGGCAGATGTGTAGCTCCGCCCCGTTGAGGTAAGCGTCTTATAAATATTATTGATCACGTGATATATACCTACTCATTTGCATACAATAACATGGATTGTGCGGGCATGACTGATCATGATTAGAAAATCGTAGACGGTAAATGGAAAGTAGTTTTGTTGTCTGTTCTTATTGCGCATCGATAGTTCTATTTAGCAGCAGAAAGTAACAGCCAAATTACTTTCTTAAATGTGAAACAGCACGGAACAAATTAAACACACCGATACACACAAACTAAACTTCATTCCAAACAGATCTATTATATATACAGTGTCATAGAACTTGCTACTTAAAATGTACTCTAGAATTCTAGAAGCTTTGTATAAGACAGTGGTCACACTGCATAACTTGGCATATTGTCAATATGAAAGTAAAATGGAGCTTTAACTTCCTACTGTTCTGCACCGATTGGACTAATGGATAATATACGCCACAGTGTGGTATGCGGGAAATTTTGCCCGAACAGCGGCATTACGGACACTTTTTTCGAATTCCGAATGTCAAGGGTTCTTTTACGTGCACGACAATGTGTACACTGTCCTATCCGAACGACTATACGTTGTGACTTGCCAGGTCCTTCGTCCTACACTGACAATGCGGGAGCGATGGGCGGGGGCGCCGGAAAATCCCTATCTTTCTCGACCAACACCAGGATCTCCTGACCAACGTCTTACTCACTGAGGCACCGCGAATCCTTATTGTCAATATGTACCTATATATGAATATACAATATAATACACCAGGCTATTTCAATAAAACAAATAATCAAACGTTTGTCAACGCATAAATTATTAAGTTGCTAGAATGTAGACTATAAAATATTGAAGTATCTAATTTCCTATTGGCAAAATAACAAACCAACATGGACCATATGCATGTTAGTGTTTGTGGAGTTTTAGATGAACGCCCCATTTCTATTGTAAACGGTATACTTATTGGGGGTTTGATGGCCGAATGGTTAGCGCGTGCGCGCTGTACCACAAGGTCTATCATTGAGCCTACTGGCGTGGTTTCGATTCCCCGGTTGTATGTGACAAGGAGCTGGGTCGCCTGTCTAACCTCGTGGGTTTTCTCCGGGTCCTCCCGTTTCCTCCCACTGCTAAAGACCCCTACGCGCAAGCGAATTGTTGAAATAAAATTGAACCATGTTTTAGTCTCGAAATGACCTAGTTTGTGTCGAGTGGACGTTAAACCCTCTCTCTCCCTCTCTCTCGGTATACTTATTACCTTTTTCATCTTCAGTGGTTTTAATTGATCAATTAGTATTATGAACATGAACGTGGATATTATTAAAAACCGGTTCTACAAATTGTAATTAAAATATTTCTACAGATTATCAATGAATCGATGAAGACTGAGTATGTATGTATAAATTAGCTGTTATCACGTAATACCCGAATATACTTGTATAAAAAACAAAAACAAGTCGACAGAAATAATAAAAAAACAACATAATTTATTTGGAAAACAAAATGCACGTTTCGATAGGTGCTCTAACTGAAAGGGAAGAGAAATAATGTTGAAACGCCGTAAAGGATGAATTGAATATTCGTTTTACAATATAAATTTATCTCTCTCTTGCATTTTTTAACTTAACATTTGAATACTAACTTGGTTGTCTAAAACGATATTATAAAATGCTATTATAAAAGGAGTTTATAAAATGATATTATCAAGTTAAATTTTGAATATTCGGATCTCATTATTATTTCATATAAATACGCATGTATTTCAAACACAATCTATTCTTGTAGGCCATAAAATTAAGATTCTTTTCCGTTTAACGTTTCCTCTTGTGATTCATTTGAATTCAAACGGATCCAAAAATTAAAATATGACTTGTTTAAGTACAGTAATCCAATGTATTCAAAAATATATAGTTGAACTCACATCAACAACGTCAATATTTTACGACATATAGAGCAAAGAAATGTGAGAGAGTTTGAGCACAACAATTGAGTTGCAACTATGTGTGGTTATTTTACGAACACTCCCAATATCTTATCGGCTATAAAAATTAATTCCAAAACAAATTATGTTAGGATATCTGTTAATATCATGGCCATTGTTTTGGTTTATATAGAAATTTATATATTAATATCCATCCTCGTTGGTTTTCTCCGGGTCCTCTGGTTTCCTCCCAGTGCTAAAGACCCCTACGCGCAAGCGAATTATTGAAATAAAAAATTGAACCATGTGTTAGTCCCAAAATGACCTAGTTTGTGTCGAGTAGACGTTAAACTCCATTTCTCTCCCTCTCTCATATATTAATATACATGCAATGAATATTATGTAATTTTTATATCTGGCTTTTTCCTTGATAGGGTAAACAATACGAAAAACAATACGTTGCACATCTGAAATATGTTATTTAAACATACATTATGCAAGAACTAAATATGCCTATTGTGGGTCTTTCTTTGGACCTGAAATGTTATAAATACTATTAATTAGACATTTATTAACATGAAAAGACCTTACTCAACTCTCGATGCCATCTTATATGTCGGATTTCACTGGATTTGAATCCGATCTGCTGCTCAACGCCCATTGATGATTAAATCCAAAAATGGATAATCAAGACTATGTTTTTTATCGTACCGACTTTATTAATGATGATCGAGGCTAGGCCTAAAATTCAATCGCTAATATCTCGGTTCAAAGTGGAGCAATTTGACTGAAATTTTCAGTATATTCTATTTTTTAACTATTATAGTGCGAACTTCCAGCTCTTTATCTAATCTCCCATAATGTCCTTTAATGGCAATCCGAAATGCTAAAGGGAGTGGAAAAAAAGCCATTTCGAGAGAGAGACATAAAAATTATTTAATGTGATTCACGAGATACCAAAAATTAATCTTAATACTCCATTTTAGTATTCGCACATTAATACAATATGTATATCCTGATCCATGGTGAAGATTATGAGCAGTGTAATTCAATAGTATAGAACAATGGATATCAGAATACAAATATTTGATTAAAATTAAAACTTCAGAAAAATTGGATTATAATAGGCACAGATGGATATACATGCTTCGTTGTTTGTTAAATACGTCTTAATTTGTGATTGTTAAATATGTCTGTCTTCTGTAAGTTTATCGTTGAAATTTTGTGTTTAAAAAACCCAAACACAAATCGGAACTAATAAAAACACAGACAAATGATGTTAATAATCAAGTTTAAATATCTCTCTCTCTCTCTCTCTCTCTCTCTCTCTCTCTCTCCACCAATTCTCACATTTTACACACACACGTTTACATATAGACAGTGACATATTCAGGATAATTCGTGTAAAACTAGTGTATTCGTTCATGTTAGATTTATTCTAAGCGGTTTCATTTGGCCCTTTCCCCCCAATCTAAATGGCTTGAAAGCAATGCGGCCTATATACATGTATACTATAGTTCGAAAACAAAGATTGATCCAAACAGATTTTGTTTATTTTTATGCCTTAATTTCTATATCCTATCAATATTAATTGTTATATAAATGACGACGTTTATTTTTGTTGCATGTTTGTTTTTGGGTTTTGGGGGATTTTTTAAGAAGAAGGAAAAGTCACACTGTAATTTCAGATTTTTCGTCAGTTATATGATCCCATGACCCATCCCAAAAAGGGAAATAAAAAAAAAAAAAGAGGGAAAAAAAACAGATAAATAAGTGTTAAGCTAAATATATGTGATGGATTTTATTGTATTTATAGTTATATTTGATTGTATATAATTGTGTTAATTTCACTGTTTCTAAATTTCACCTTTACCCTTCACTTCATAACCCGAACAATCACACCTATACCTTCATACAGTCACCCACGTTCATACACTGTCACACCTTCATATAAGGTAACATATACGGCCACGGGGAGTTTATCAAATTATCCAGCAAAGTACTAGCGGGTTATTTGTTTTTTTTAATTGGGTGTGGGGGCGTCTTGTTTTCTATTTCTCTTTTTGTGTGGCTTTCAAATTTTATCGCTTATTTCTGATTTTTCATTTAATGAATTTCTGAAAATTATATACTTCAATCTAATAAATTTATTTGGTGGAGGACGAGAAGCCCGGGAGGAGAATATGGCTATTGTAATATTATAATATTGGATGAAATTTTTTAAAAAGGGGACAAGCAGAGTTTAATATTTGGGGTTGGGCCTTGTTGTGTTTTTTTGAAATTTATACCACTCTTTAATTTCCCTACTGCCTTGGCTTTCTAGACCCACTGAAAAGGCTATATTTGACACATGCATAAACCATAAACTGATTTTATTATCTTCATAAACCATAATATAAATTGATTTGTGGTATATGTATAATACAACATTTGCAACAAAAACAGACAAAGAAATAAATCATTAATATTTTCACTCTACCTTCTACTGGCTTGGTAAATCCGATTTATTTTTATGTATTTGCATGAAATCTGCAATAAGACTGAATGTCAACACATTTAATATATTATAATGTCCTACCCGGTATATACTGATACAGATGTCGTTATCGATAACAAACATGGTGACCCAAGGCCAACCTTTCTCATGATGCAAGCTCATCATATTTCAGACGACAAAACGCGTGAGGGGAAGAGGACGTGTTGCAGTCAAATATGTCCGTTTCCTGCAAGAACTGGTATATACTATATACAGGCTATATAATTTCGCTGTAGAGATTAGACTGATTGCGTCACGGTATAGCCCTTAGATCTCTTATAAATAATTTACAAATTCACCTCCACTCCTTTGACAATTTTAAAATTAATTTGCTATAGTTTTGTGTGATACAGTCACGACCGTGAACCAATAGCTCCTTTACTTTGCATATTATATCAGTCACAGCGTTTGTATACAACTAAAACGACGTTCATTTTTATTGCATGTTTGTTTTGTTTTGGTTTTTTGTGGAGGGTTTTAAGAAGAAGTCACTGTTAACCCATTTTCTAGATTACTTGAATAATATCCAAAATAATTTACTTTTGTAAGCATTATTTTGAAATAAAAACAACAAACAAATAATTAATCAACATACTCCCATATCCCTTTTATACCAGCGTTATTTATATTTATGTATTCAGCTTTCCGCATGATCCTGTCTTCATCAGCTATTGGCCGAGAAAGTCCATCGTCCTTTTCCGGCGTGGTTTCCTCTTGTCAGTGGTGCAAGACAGGGGGACTGGCAAGGACAGCTGTCTAGTCGTTCGGATGAGACAAAAACCCGAGGTTCTTTGTAAACATTGGCGTGCACACAAAAGATCCCCTGGCAGTTGGAATTCAATGTAAGAGTAGGCAGTAGCGCCGCTGTCCGGGCAAAATTTCCCCCATAGCACACTGCATAGCGTATGCCCGTCTTCATTATCTCAGTAGGAGCAGAACAGTAAGACGTTAAACCCCATTTCATTTCACGTCTTCATAGCCCGGCTGGTGCAGAAAATTAGGCCGTTAAACCCCATTTCATTCATTACGCCATGAAATGAAATGGGGTTTAACGTCCTACTGTTCTGCTCCTAAACTGGGCTAATGAAGACGGGCATACGCCATACAGTGTGCTATGAAGGAAATTTTGTCCGGGCAGCGGCATTACGGCCTACTCTTATATCGAATTCCAACTGCCAAGGGATCTTTTACGTGTACGCCAATGTGTACACGGGACCTCGGTTTTTCGTTCCATCCAAACGACTAGACGGCTGTCCTTGTCATTACGTCATTCATTCATTATGTAACGAGACCTACCAGAGTAATAGCAAAATTGTGCAATTTTGTTTATTGTATTAATAGAACACAATTTTTATGGGAAACAATCACTGGTTTATTCTAAAAGCACGACGTTTCGACAAGTATCCTCTTATCGTTATCAAGCACAATGACATTTCATAAACTTCAGATGAATATATAAGAGTGGACATGGTGAAACCATATAATAAGATAAAATAACAATAACAATAAAGTTCCTTTAGTTTTAACCCTTGTGGCACAATGTCACCGTCTCTGCATCTCATGAGATTACTCACTCTTATATATTTATCTTCAAGTTTACTGATCTGACGAACACACTTAACTGCCACATCCCCATATTGACGTTGTACATAATCTTTAAGTGGCATTTAGCGATTGGAAACACATTAATAGAACACAATTTTTATGGGAAACAATCACTGGTTTAATCTCATGAGATGCAGAGACGGTGACATTGTGCCACAAGGGTTAAAACTAAAGGGATCTTTATTGTTATTGTTATTTTATCTTATTATATGGTTTCACCATGTCCACTCTTATATATTCATCTGAAGTTTATGAAATGTCATTGTGCTTGATAACGATAAGAGGATACTTGTCGAAACGTCGTGCTTTTAGAATAAACCAGTGATTGTTTCCCATAAAAATTGTGTTCTATTAATGTGTTTCCAATCGCTAAATGCCACTTAAAGATTATGTACAACGTCAATATGGGGATGTGGCAGTTAAGTGTGTTCGTCAGATCAGTAAACTTGAAGATAAATATATAAGAGTGAGTAATCTCATGAGATGCAGAGACGGTGACATTGTGCCACAAGGGTTAAAACTAAAGGGATCTTTATTGTTATTGTTATTTTATCTTATTATATGGTTTCACCATGTCCACTCTTATATATTCATCTGAAGTTTATGAAATGTCATTGTGCTTGATAACGATAAGAGGATACTTGTCGAAACGTCGTGCTTTTAGAATAAACCAGTGATTGTTTCCCATAAAAATTGTGTTCTATTAATGTGTTTCCAATCGCTAAATGCCACTTAAAGATTATGTACAACGTCAATATGGGGATGTGGCAGTTAAGTGTGTTCGTCAGATCAGTAAACTTGAAGATAAATATATAAGAGTGAGTAATCTCATGAGATGCAGAGACGGTGACATTGTGCCACAAGGGTTAAAACTAAAGGGATCTTTATTGTTATTGTTATTTTATCTTATTATATGGTTTCACCATGTCCACTCTTATATATTCATCTGAAGTTTATGAAATGTCATTGTGCTTGATAACGATAAGAGGATACTTGTCGAAACGTCGTGCTTTTAGAATAAACCAGTGATTGTTTCCCATAAAAATTGTGTTCTATTAATGTGTTTCCAATCGCTAAATGCCACTTAAAGATTTTGTTTATTGTAGAAGGGGACTAAAGTGATGGTAATACATCATTACCACAAAAATCATGCGATAATATCCAGGTCTACTTTGTCGTATGTTCGCCCTAATACTGTCGCCATGTATTGTTGTCGGGTGATGAATAAGGCGAGATATAACCTTGCCACTATCAGCCACCATACTATTGGATAAAATCCGCGTTAGAAAATCTGAAGTACAAAGTCGTAGAAAGTAGAAAGTCAAAAGTTAGCAGTAGAAATCAGAAAGTAGAAAGTCAAAAGTTAACAGTAGAAATCAGAAAGTAGAAAGTCAAAAGTTAACAGTAGAAATCAGAAAGTCAAAAGTTAACAGTAGACATCAAAAAGTCGAAAGTCAAAAGTAGAAAGTAGAAATTCTGTCCATGAAAGTAGAATTCTGACCATATATAGTTGCAAAACTCGATGTTTTTGCAGATTGACTCCGACAGACGTTAGGATACAGCGCGTACGTTCTAATCATTTGGCCATCCAACCCCCAGAAAGAGAGGAAGGGGGGGGGGGGGGAGGTAACGGCCATTCGACACAAACTGTCATTTCGGGACTAACATATTGTTCAATTATATTTCAAATATTTTTGCTCGCTTAGGGGTCTTTAGCAGTGGGAGGAAACTGGAGAACCCAGAGAAAACCCATAAGGTTGGACAGGCGACTCTACTCCTTGTCACGTTCCAGAGGGGATTCGAAACCACGCCACTGATTTAATGCACACATGTTCAACCACCAGACCATCCAACCCCCACTTGGGTTTCAGAAGCCAAGATGACATAGGGGCATATGTTCTTGAGATGATTAAATATCTAATAATCACGAGGTTGGACAGGCAACCCTACTCCTTGTCTTGTATAACCGGGGATTCGAAACCACGCCAGTTGACAGAATGACAGACCTTATGATACAATGCGCACGCGCTAACCATTCGACCCCCACCCCCAGATCGTATTTAGAACCGATACCTCGCGATAACTATCATCGACCAGCAGAGCAATAACCCGATTCCATGGATAGCAATCACCGAACATCCAACTGATTCCAATGAGGGCATTATACTTCACCATTCACCCGAAGGATTTGCTGCTATTTTCCATTACTCGGGCTTAAAATTGTGACTGGCTGTGCCCCCCCCCCCCCCACACACACACACACACTCCAAACAAAACAAAAATAATCGATAATTAAACTGCAGTCTAGAACGTGGGTGAATATTATTCCATGATGGCTGAAATTGTATTCAGTTTTATTTTGAGAGGATCAGATGGAAGTTAATTAGAACCACGTACGTCATCGGGGAAAATAGTTCTTTGATAAAGAAAAAGTACATGCGTAATAGAGAGCTATTAATAAGCAGGCGAAGTGGCATCCGGTGAAAAACATATTCCTGAAGCAATCCCTCTCTATCCATTGTTGTACTGACAGCGAAACTTCGGTTTTTGACGGAGTCTGTCTACTTCTATCGTCCAATCAAATCTCTCCTTCATGAGTAGGCCTTCATCGGGAGCAAACATCGATACTCGCATCGGTAAATTTGGCAGTCGCTGACTCGCTATTGTAACGAATATTCTTTGACTCAAATCTCCGAAATAAATTTTGTAAACGTGTCTGTTTGTACCAACATTAATAACTGCCTACCCTTGATAATATTTATCCACTTTTGTGAATAAAATCCATGAATCATTTTTATTTTATCAAGAAAGGACGTAAAAAAACTGTCGTATTTCTATCCAATTTGTTGGAACACAATACGTGCAGCCTAACATGACAATATGCCTCTTTCGTCTGGGGTCTTCACTAAAACTTCGCACATTTCATTAAATGTATCAAAAGAAGTTGAAAACATTGTTCATCTGCTATGTGGTCCAACAGATGATAAAAAGATTGCACGAATAGCGTTGTGGCTATTGTGGATAGCCTTGTTTGTCACACACAATTAATTTTTCTGCAATGCATAATAATACAGCCGTTTCGCTTGTTATGACGTAATGCAGTCGCGATTGCCATTATATACTTTTATGTTACCATATTTACAGCTCTGGTTAATTCAGATTGACATTACGGTGTAACGTATTGGTTGTTGACCCGACTGTTGACCAGTCATAATTTGGGACAGAAATTTGCGATTAGTCCGGAAGTGTTGGAGTGGCACTAGGTCTAATCAAACGAAACGATGCAAGGAGTATGCTTGAAAAAAATCCATGGGGCAAACGATATCATAAAGAGTATTCATTATTCTCATAACCTGTTTTCAAATATTTTTTTTTAAAATTATGCTTAGTACGTACACTTACATTTTATGCATATGTCATTATAAAGAATCCAGGCCAATGCAATGACGTGCAGAGGTTGGAGGGGGGAGGGGCGTCCAATATAATGTAAGGGTAAATTAAAATTTAGTTTTTGGAATTTGAAATTATCGCTGTTAACTTTGTTGTACAGGCCTTTTTACTTTAAATAACACTTTATTAAATTTAAAATGTCCCCCATTCTCATATTCCTTAGGCTCCAGACCAAATTTGCTTTAAAAGATGCTGATTTCAGCTTTGATACAGGTGTGTGGTTATGAGTGATGACCTGTTAACCTTGAACCCAACATTTCAAGGATGTGCCAATACGGGGTCATTGTTAAAGAACTGTGAGAAAAACTTCACAAAGACTTAATCCAGTGTAAAATGGGATGGCTGTCTGTTTGAATCATGATAAGCGATCTTTTTGGAAAGTTGGAAGCAGGCTACAACATATCCCCAGATATTGTGCGATAATAAAAAATGTTAGTTAGACGTTTATTCATAGGACAAGCCCATAACTAACTCTATAGACCACCGATGGCTTAGATATTGGGTGAATTAGACATTCCTGTCATATTGGAGTAAAATGCTAATAGAGCCGACAAGTCGACACTTTCCCACAATGCATGATAACAATCTCGGAGACTGCTGATCAAAAATTGATATTTCTATATTAAAGTCTGATAAAAGTATAGCCATTCATAAATTCACCCAGAATAAAGTAATTTGACTGATATTTTCAATATATCCATTTTTCATTTTCTTTGATTGAACTATTAAAGCATGAACGGACAGCTTTTTTTATAACCCCCAAATAATATATCTTTAACCATTATGCTCAACGTGCAAAGATAATGATTTTGTTCAACAGGGACCGATCTTTTCTGTCTTCTCTTAACTAGGACATAAATGTATTAATCTGAAGACTAAATTATCATAAGGTCTGCCATTGAGTCAAGTGGCGTTGTTTCAATTCCCCACTTGTACGCGACAAGGAGTGAGGTCGCCTGTCCAGCCTCGTGTGTTTTCTCCGGGTCCTCCGGTTTCCTCCCACTGCTAACGATGTTAGTCCCGATATGACCGAGTTTGGGTCTAACTTAGAAATTTAGAGTAAAGAAGGGACATAACTGTGTCGACACATTGATAGGGTTCACACCACTCTTGAATAATGCCAATTAATTTCATATGGTACATATATAATACGTACATTCTACTGCTAATAAATTTCATAATTGTGATTAGGACTTAGTTTAGTCCTCTTTACAAAGGGAAACTGAGAAGGATCCGAAACGTAATCCGGATGCACATTGATTCCAAAAGAAACATTAAACGGAAAACAAAATATTGTAGCTGGGGACAAAAAAAGCCACATAAACAATCGTTTACCAAAACAGTGAACGTCAAACAAACAAGAAATGTGGAATTCAAAATGGCGGATCGTGGATCGTAATAAAGCGCGACAGATCGCATCTAATCGTACTTCCATTTGCGATCAGCCTGGGACAATACAAATACCACGCTCTGTTAAAATGCACTGCGAAATCTGTAGAGATGGTCAGCCCGACTCGACTGTATATAATACGATGGGGCCCGACCGTGGCTCAAATAGTGATCACTCTCGATTGCGAGTGTGAAGAACATCGCTACCGCAATCGGTTCCTGATGATCGCATCGAAACGCATCCGAACGTATCTGTACGTACCAGATCGTGGACTCAATAGCGACAATCCTATCGGAACCTATCTTGACAGATCGTGTCACCTGAAATTGACCAGTCGTGACCATATCGCACCGAAGTGCACAAAATCGTGCAAGAACGCATCGACTTGCACCACCTCGTATCCGAACGTGAAATTTCATAGAAGTAAATAAGAATTCCACGATCATCTAAGAATGGCTAATCGTCGCGTTCGCATCGCATGACAGTGGGAACCTAACATTACTGCCCCACATGGATTACAAATTGCAATTCGGCTTGTGCCCTGAAACGGCAATTATGCTATCTTCATATATCAAATATTGCATTCATATTCATTTCTCATTCGACGCATTTAAGTATTCTTTCCAATCGTGTACGGTATTTACTAAATAATTGATCTTTTTAGATCTATGTGTACTTCTAATCAAATTTGCCCAAAATCAGAAGTTCGCTTGTATTTGAAAACTGCAAACCAGACAATCCGTAAAATTTGTCAAAAATTGTATTTATTTACAACAGTAGAACAAAAAACTTGTGGGTTATTTGAACTCCTGACATGGTAAGTGATCTGGGGTGTTTTAGAAAGAGTAAGCGCGCTCAACCCCATACGCAACACCGACACTTAGAGCCAGAGGTGTATTTCAGAAGTTGGCGTTACTACTCATACTGTGAACTAAAATGTCTCTGAAATACCACATAAATGAAAATTAGACCTTAAATACAATCTGGATAGGCTACAAGTTTGCAATTACCTTTTTGTAGAAGAAAAAGCAACACACGTAATGTAGCTTCATGGGTCTTTCGTCAGACGTGGAGTGCGGGCCAGTAATTTCGGTCGCCACATCCTACGTATGACCCATGCATTTTTTCTTACTACATATCTTAGTAGCCTTACTTGTTGTCTTTGCTTCCACTCCACGTTGTGTATTTTCTCCTTCTTATCTATCTCAGTTAAGACGGTTGCCTTACCAAGAATAACAATGCAACAGTTCGTTTTTACATTTTATATATCATAGCCGAATACATGGATACAAGCATAGTTTTGGTTACAATACTAAAGTCATTCTTTCAAACCTCATCCAGCCAGATTCGCTGGCCGAGTCTGTTGATAGAAACTGTTACATCTTTTCCCTTCCAGAGTCTGGCGAATTCTCACAAGTATGATAGTTGTGTACCTTTGGGTTTTCGACCTTCAATTATCTAATTGGTCAAATATGATGTAAATAATTGGAATGATTGGTTAATCAAGTCTAATGATGCAAAAGGTAAATATCCAATCAAATGTTTTTAGACACAATCTATCCTTGAACTTAGACCCTCTTTCCTGTTATTCTCACACTATTTCATAAACAATTTGATTTGCGTTTTAAATAAACTCATACCACAGCTAATATACTGACAATGGAGAATAATTTGTAAAGATAAAAATATTGTTTAAGCCATCTTATTTCTCTATTCCTTGTCTATAAATTTAAAAACAATGTCGTAACGATAATATTTCTACGGTAAATAGTTTTATAGTCGAAGCAGAATTGCCATTTGTAATCTATCTGGTGTAGACTGTAGAATTGTAATTCAAATGATGTTGCAATAATATACCGATATAAATATATACTTGTCTCAGGTTTAAAAAAAAATCAATTATTTATATCTATCTATGGTAGCCAATCTGATTAAAACACAGATTCTATTTCGTTTCGTTTGTTTATAGTTCAAAATTTCGTTTAATTAGTCATAATAGTATAAAATTATCTCATTTTTAAGATTTTACATGCATTAATAAAGAAACTGAGTTTGCCAGTCTTTACTAGAAAAGTAAGAACAAGATATTTGAAACTCGAGTAAATTATATATATTTTGTTTCGAAAACTTATCGGTAACTCATGAAAGTCAAATGCCCTATCTCAGTCAATTTTTAAGCTACAGACCACGAATTTTGCACAGTTTCTAGTTTTTACATGTACAATAACATATATTTTTTCCATATTTTTTCGAGGGAGTCAATTTCCTAAATTTCTGAAAATTAACCCACTTGACATGGAATGACCCCGAAAGTATAGTTAGAATATACAATATAGTTATGAATATAATAGAATAATATAAACTGGTAATTATTGCATGTATAGTGTTTTAATAATGATGTATTATTATCATGTATTTGTAGGGAGAAGAGCTTTGTAAGTGAATTCACTTGTCTCTCATCCCTTTGATGATTTATGATCAATAAAATATGTTTAAATTAAAAGTAAAACTTGGATGTTGAGCAAATTTGATAATGATCTATGACCATAGAAAAAATTTAATCTCTAGGGTTCACCCTCTTATAACCACGTTGCTTTCAAACAATTTGTTAAAACAATGCTTTCGGCGAAGGGGGATAACTCAGAAACGAAAGGCTTCCGATTATAAATATTGACAGGGATCGATGACACAAATGCTTCAATCGAAATATGTAAAAGATCCATTAAAAAAAATGTAATTGTCAACAGATTTTTTTAATTCAATTTGAAATCAGATGATTGTTGATTATAAAACTAATGTTGTTGGGTTTTGTTTGCTGACACCTAATCGTGTTTGTACTGTAATTGTAACCCATATTTTGTGAGGTCATTTTTTTATTTAAAAAGATCTAATTAACATAAAATATTAATCTGAGATATACTGAAAGTATTTGGTGGGGCCAACAACCTGGTTTCGCGTCGATCCTCGGGTGACCTCGTATTAGATGGACCACTTAGATATGATTCCTAGTGCACGCCATCTTAAAGGCTCAATACCACTCTTGTTGTAACTGAATACTATGTCCCAATCTTTATTCTGGTCAACAAATTGTACTATTTTACAATATTCCAATTAATTGATGATACAAATTTCATCTTAACACATCTAATTTAAAAAATTGGAAAAATTCAACTAAATGATTTGAAAAGCCTGACGTAAAGCTTTTCAAATGTGACTTGGATTTAAAAATATTTTTGAACCCTCTGGACAAGTAAAATAGGATTTAATGGATAATTTACACAACAGGTAGGACACTATCACATCTAGTACTTAGAATAAGGCTATTTTTTATTTTCTGGAGCTGTCAAGCCAGCAAGAGTGTTATTGTCCCTTTAATATTCATCGACTTACAAAGCATGTACTGCAAATATCGAAGGTAAAACTAGCAAGCATCCAGATAAAATTAAGAAGTCATCATTTGTTTGGGGAGGAGGGATAATTTCAACATCAAGGTGTAACCTAAGGCTTCCCAAACTGCCATGGGAAAGCGAGTTGCTCCCAGTTGCGTGAGAAACTTTTTCAATATTTACCATCTACATGTATCTGTCAAATTACCCGCAAATGTAAGTCATAACAGCATTTGTTTCTCCTTAACACTATCATATTTAAAAGCTAAAACACAAGAATTAGAGGTCAGTTAGAAAATAACCAGCCAAATGACACGTTCTTGGGGATGATAAAGTAAGTGCCACGGAAATGGCACTTTTAGTCTACTGGATTGAAATTTTTTTTTTTTTCCATTGAGACAACATAAGAAAAGTAACACGCCTGACGCAATTGTATTATTCTACGATAAAACGGTTTACTCTCAGCACAGGGTGTTTAAACAGTCATCATTATCCTAGGTCACTTGTTTATGTGGGGTTAAAAACTCAACCCTTTTTACCTGGGCCATTATTAAGGTGCTATTACTGTCTACCAACAGCTCATGGTAATATAATCTGATGTCCATAGCTTACAATATGACCGAGTGTAACTGTGAGTCAAATCTGAAGACTGAATATTTTGTCGGGCCAAAGGTAAGTCAAAACTTTATTTCATATGAATGGTTGTATATATCTTTAAAAGTACCGTAATCACCCAGCTTGGTCTTCCCGTTTGTAGTGAACTAAGATGAAGGTCAAGATCTCAAACGAGACCGCCAACTGGGATAGGTCAATGTAGACTTGGAGGCTTCAGAAATGGCAGCTGTCAAATAAGGACTAGATTGGGGTAAAACAAAACATTTGAATAATGGGAATTTCGACGCATCTTCATATTTTTATTAGAAGTCACTCAGATAATTTATCAAAGGAGTTTGGACAATAAATCTAGAACGTAATCAACGGCTATAACTATGGATCTAACATCTAAAACAGGTGCGACTTTGTAGGCTTTTTTGTCACAATAATCGAAACAGTGAATATGTTTTTAGATAACGACTTTTGCCTTTAAAGAGTTTGCATGGTTCTACAAGGTAATCAAAGACAATCACTCCAGAAGTAATAAAAGTATTTTGTTGAAATTCTATAATATAATTTTCAAATATGTAGTACTATGTTTCATAAAATTCGAATGCAAAAGGACTGGATTCACTAGCAAGTGGGCACGAACAGGCTGGAGGGCTGGGGTGGGGTGCAGATAATATACATCAATTATTGGGTGAATAAAAATATAAGACAAAATAACGAATGCAATATTATTTATGGAAGAAATACAATGTGTACTTACATGTATTAAAGCAATATATTTAAATATGCAGCACTTTACAATCTTTCAAATTATTTATGTTCTACATGTTGCAATAAGTTAAATTAGATTAGGTATGTAGACTCTCACAAGCTTCTTAATCCACTCTAATTTTCTTTTACAAATTCAAGATGCTGCCATGTTCACATATATACACATATATAAAGTTAATCAAAGTGGATTATTTCCAAACTGTTCTGTTTTAACAGAACTTATATTTAATCTTAATGTCTGATCAGATATAGAGCCTATATACATATAGTATATATAGACTTCTTGCATCAGATTGACAAGGTAATACATTTATATTTATAACATATATTCATGTTTACTATCTATCTTTACTGAGATCTCCAATATGTATACTGTATATGTATAATTATGTAAGTAAACAAGGGGTATACTTATATTTTATCTAAAGGACATCGATCTGTTTAAACATATTTACTATGGTGATAAAACGTTTGTTTTGGCCATGCACTGATTTGATCCGAAGATTTCAACCACTCTGATTTAGGTCAAAATAAAAATTCTTGATTTCATTGAATTTTATGTGTTTTTTTGAGATGACAAACTATTATTGTTGAAATTTGCATGTCTTTAAATAAGATATAATAGATACAATAAGCTACAATTTAAATATAAATTAGTAAACAAACATGCAAACTTCCCCATACAACTCAAATAATATAGAGCTTGCCTCTTCACTGATCAAAATAACACATCACATCAACTGACAGTCCAAGAAGTTTAACCCTTTTTCGTCACAATAGTCAAAAAAATAGTTCAGAAAATAAAATTTAGAATGTTTTTGTACTTCTGCCATTTGTCTGCAACTTTTAATCAGTTCCATTATATAATATTTTGTTTCTTAAAAATGAATTGGGTTGAAACTATCCAGGAGGAAATAAATATGTGAGTATGTGGGAGGCAACCGGAAACAACTTGTTTGGATTTCCTTTATAATTTATTTAGAAATATTATAATTCAGTTTCCTCTTTATAATTTATTAAGAAATAATATAATTGAGTAAACTCTTTAATGTGTTAAAGGAGTTGATTAGTTTTTAACCTTACTTTCTATTTATTTAAACTGTTCATTTTAATTGTTATTCTTTTATTTTCTAATACATTATGATAATTATAATTTACTGAACCATGAGGAATGGAAGCTCTTAAATTGACTAATTCTTCTAATTTTTACTTTGTATTACATGTGTATGTCTGAATGAATTTCACACTAAATTTTCTTAATTTTAAAAAGAAAATGCAAACATGAATCAATAAATAAATTGGAGATCTGACTGGCTTGAGAAATCTAGTCATCATTATGCCTTTAAATCAATAGAAATAGGTAAACAATGTACTACAGAATATTTGACAGCAATCAAGCAACTAATAAAGAGTCTAATAATAATAATTAAATAATTGTAATATTTTTCTTAGAAAATTATGTTATTGAGAAAATAAATTATGGTAATAAACAACAAAAACAACATAATTCAATCTGATTAATATCAGGCCTTAATACATTCATTTGCCTAAATAACCTGCATACTTATTGTCTGTTCATTCTAGTTAGAACATGGCTATGTGGCAAGCACCTGTTTCACATTTATGGTATATATATGATATATACCATGGGGTCATCCTGGGTGAAACAGAGCCAGTCCCTTATAAATCTAAGTCATGTTTCTACATCTAAAAGGTTGACAGAAAATCTGTATGGTCTAATTCAACTCAATACATAACGTTTCCTTCAGTTAATATTAAAGCTACATAAATAACTTACTATATATCTCTATATAATATAATCATATATATTTCTGTGGTATTTTTGTCAGTAGACAATATGTCTATATGATTAAAACCCGGATAATATTTTATTTGTTTTTTGGGTTGTCCAAACTTCCTTAATACAGGTAGTACATTGTGACATTTAAGGACCACTGTATCAACCATGGTTATGAATAGGTACGATTGAAGATTAATCTTCAGGGCTCCAAATCCACATAGTTTAAACATTTTAGGTCTACTGTTGTGGTAAGACAGAGTAGGATGTTTAGGGTTGAATAGCCACTATAATATTGCTGGGTGTCCTGATAATAACACATGTAGAATCAGGACTTTGGAATTAAGACCCATTCGAATGGGATTTGTGTAGGGAGATTTGTATAACAGCAATTGTTGATGATTTGAAGGACCCCGTAACAGTTCAAAGTCCTGTCCCATCAAAAATGTATGTCGGTCCGCCACTTAATACGAACTTCACATGGAGATCGGACCATCAAAAGAATTGTAAAACCGTAATGAAAAGGAAACATAACAGAATGTAAAGATCTAATATATTGTACAAAAACAATTGTGTTTACTTTTTATTTCATATAAAGAAATCTAGGCCACAGACTAATATTCCATATTAACTTTCATGTTTTGTGAAATAAATGAACATGCAGATTTAAATTTGTAATGAAATATTATGATGTAACAAAGTTCTAGTCTTTAATTTTAGGAGAACACTTTTATCATAAATGTCTCCTTTCTCATTTTCCTTTAAGCGGTGGACACACTAGCCGAATGATTCGGCCGAATCAATCGGCGTCGAAATTCGCCTAGTGTGTCCACTGTCATTCGCCCGAATTTCTATTCGGCCGAATGATTCGCCCGAATCAAACAGGTTTGATATATTTGGCCGAATTATATTCGCCTGGTGTGTCCGCTTCGCCGAAGCATTCGGCCGAATGTAGAATTCATTAGCCAATCACCACTCCTATTGAGAAGTCATGTGATAGTTTGAAGACATAGACGCCGCCATGTTTAATCGTGTGACATAAAAGGTGATGCAATCAACTGGTGAATCGGGCAAAGCATTCGGCTAGTGTGTCCACCCATTCGGCCGAATAAAATTCGGCGCCGAACGATTCGGCCGAAATGATTCGGCTAATGTGTCCACTGTTTTAGATTTGTATTGTAAGTTAATGAGATATTACAGCTGAAGCATGTATTTACTAGTAACAACCTACACTGTATCATTACTAACAACAATACAAGACAGACAGGTAGTCATATATACTGACATCATCTATAGTCATGAGTATATCAAAACTAAGTCTAACTTAGGATTCCCACACCTTTAAGGTTAATTATAATTTATCAAACATTACCTACATGTAAATATTGATAATTGCTACTTGGCTAACAGCCAATGGGTAATTTTAACACCTGCAGCCCATTCAATAGACATCAACCACTGTGATAATTGCCACTGCAAACTGTAGCCTAGGACAACTATCGTATTGCCTAGACAAACTAGCATCAAAAACAAATGCAGCTATGCATATTTTTATTGAATTTTTGTTTTCAAAATGCTACAGAGTGCATCTTTTAGGTCTCAACAAATGATGTATTATATTATAACATACGGTTTGTGGTTATAAAATTTAATAATGTCATTGAGCAGGATATCCTTCATGTGGGATTTCAAGCACTATATAAATGTATTATTTCATTACTCTATATATTATTACATGATCGTTTTTATGACTACATCACTAAATTGAAAGCAGACTTATAATCACATGCATCACAACTACATGCCAAGGATAGCAACAACTAGTTACATTGTAGATCAGAGAAAGGGAGCTTCTCAATCACCCTAATACACCCACCAGCAAAAAAGTGTTAAGATTCCAAAATTTTGAATTTCAATTGTGTTCTTTTCTTATAACCAAATAAAGAATCAAATTTCAACAGAATCGAACCAGAACTCTGACCTGTAGAGAGTTCTCAAGAAATTGTGGACGGATGACTGATGGAGTTGACAACAATATGCATCCACTATAAAGTCTTTGAACGTCATTTGAGTGATTCTGAATCACTTGCAAACAATAAAATTATCAAAGTTGGTTCAATTCCATGCAGTATTTTACAAAGATACATGTACATACATGTATGATGTATTGACAATTTGTCAACATCCGATTATCTACTGTTGGTGGCTTGATTACTTTTGATAGGCCTCTTTTTAATACGACTAAATATAAGCCAGTATATTATCTAGAGTTGATAGCTTGATTTGATTTTCTTAATTAAATGTTAAATAATTAATCTGGGTATTAAGCCATCATAAATTAGATATTGTCTAAAAGATGCAAATGACAATCAATGACTTTAAATGTAGGCCTATAAAATAGCTGTAGAAAAGAAAGATAATCAGAATTTCTGAGTGTTCAGAATGTTTACTAATTTAAAAGAGGATTTCTGCCTTTGTTAAAAATGTAAATGAAAGGCATGAAATGTTTTTGTAATAATCTACATGTTCTATTATTATGAATGATTATATGTAATTTGTACAATGATTCTCAGATAGTCAATCACAATACACAGTCCCAATTATATTATGAATCATGAACAAAATGAAATTAATGCAAACTGTCAATCATTCTCACAGTTATATATAATATATACATCACCACATTTAATCACAAGCACTGTCATTTAGGCTGCTAAAGGGAGATAATCCACAGGATTTTTTAGTTTTCCTCCCCTGATTTCAATTTCATTCATCACCAGTCCAGAGAAATTATTTTTGATGAAAGAGAATTCTAATTCAAAAGCACTATTAATTATGCTGAAAAGAGATGACTTATATTGAGTTACCTCCCCTGTGCAATGTCAACCATTCATCACGGATACAGCATGAACATTCATTTATAAACAATAATAATCACAAGCCACAAAAAATGCCATACACCACACAAAGTTCTTTTTAGAATCATTTTCATCGTGCACTAGAACTTGATTCTAACATGCCTTGTAAAACACGCTTTAATTCTTCTTTTTGCGAGTGACTTCTACACGAACTTGCATGTATCATTAATAAATCACAAAGTCTTTGTTTTTCTTGTTGAAGTATTCCCATTTCATTTTTTAAGCTTCTATTTGAAGATTCTAATTGTTTGGTTTTCTGAAATAAAAAATAAAAATTAAATTTTAAAAAAAATACCTACATGTAAGTTAAAACCCTTATTTTTTTAATAAATAGTCGTAGCATGTTAGTCCAACACAGAATCTGTACAAAACAAACAACAGTTTGTAAAATATTCTACTGTCTTTGCCAGTAATTTTAGAAAATCAGAATTTTGCCTGCAATTCTATATTGCAGTGTGTGTAAAACTAAGCCTGAAGATCAAGTAGGCTTTTGTCAAATCCAATTCTGTCTGGTACAGGCTTAAATGTACCGTTCATGCTCTAGAATTCCTTCAATTAAAGATGCAAGATTGAGATAAAGAGCTGGATGATCTTGCTATAATAGTTCAAAGAGAGATAATGAAAAATGAATATTGATAATTTCATTCAAATTACTTAATTCTGAGAGAAGTTGTTTCAAATTACAGCGTAGATCGTTTATTATCGTAGCAAATTTAGCCTCGATTGTCCATTTTTTTATCGTAAAATTTTTAAATGTCTAGGATATTTAAATCCATTTAAATCTCAGACATCCGATGACATGAGAGTTGATTATGTTAATAAATGTCTAAATATTAATTTATATAACATTTGAAGCCAAAATACAGACCTCCAAGAAAGAGATTTAGCTTTTACCTAATGCATCTTTAATCAAGTTGTTACTGTTACTGGAAATGTATAGTAAATAATTCAGTGATAATCTACTAAATGATAATACTATACAAGTTGAAAATGGATCTGGTGTATTTAATGTCACAACCTTTATAAAGGTCCATCTGCAGTGACATAGCTAAATTATTGTAATTAACACTGACATATTTGTCTAGTTTGATGCTTGATCCAAGCAGGCATGACTAAACACACTTCAGCGTAGATTTACATGTACTCTATGGGTCTGCTGTTTATTTTGAATACTGCCACAATCAGACTTATATTATCAAAAGCAAATCAATGTTTACTTCATTATCCATAATTATGAATTTTCTCTCCAATACAGTCCAAGGGAGAGAGAGAGAGAAAGAAATGGGGTTTAACGTCCACTCGACACAAACTAGGTCATTTCGGGACTAACATATGGTTTAATTTTTTTATTTCAATAATTCGCTTGCGCGTAGCAGTGGGAGGAAACCGTAGGACCCAGAGAAAACCAGAGAGGTTGGACAGGCGACCCTACTCCTTGTCACATACAACCGGGGAATCGAAACCCTACCAGTTGACTCAATGACAGACCGTATGATACAGCGGGTGCATGCTAACCATTCGGCCATCCAACCCCGCACAGTCCAAGAGACTTTTAGCCCAAAACGTGAAGATCAATAAACCACCTCTGATTTTTAAATATGTATCATAGTTTGCTCTTTCAGCTAGCATCATCATTTGATCCAACAGCTACACAGATCACTGCTACTCTTTTAACAGAGTGTTGCCGTTTCCCTATCTATACCTATTTATAATAATTATATATCTATTACTCCAAAAATCTGACATCTAATTTCATGTTTTATTCGGTTCATCATCACTGAACTTACAGTTAATAAGTAAACATTTGTGTCTCTTTGCTTTCTTCGAAAACGCCTTGCTGCAAGACGGTTCTGTTCTTTTCTTTTCTGAGCTCTCTCGATTTCATCAGGAGTCATCTAAAAAAAAAAAAAGTTGTCTTAGATTTGGTGACAAATCATTCAGGAGCTCTATATAAAGAGGTGGGCTACAGGGTTCTTGCTCAAGCAAATTTTGTTAACAGGCTACACGTTATACATCCACTAGCAGCAAATAGTCTTTCTGGCTTTTCATGAAGATTTTCAACTTTTTAATATTTTTAAGTTTCAAAAAGAATTTATCTGGATTCTCAACTTGTTTAAAAACAAACAAAAAATTTCCAAACTCTGACTGATTACAAGGTTTCAGTAACAAGGCCAGGGGGCTGGGGGTGGAGGGGTAATAAAACCAAAAATTTGCGGTGTGAACTGTGAAACTTTCCTAGCAAGTTTTGACAGAATGTCTTTTCAAAACCCAATAGCAAAGGCAATAACTCTGCAAGTGTGATTCTAAATTTAAATTAAGATAGGGTTTATTCTTATTAGCAGTAAAGTTTGGAAAAAATCTCTCAAAATGTCAAATATGGTCGATTACACAGTCTGAAAGGCAAGGGCAATAAGTATTGGTAAAAACAATCTCATACATTCATCAGGAGCTGAGGAGAGTGATTACACAGAATTCGACAACAGACTGAGTAATGGACTAATGGACAGGGGTGTTGGCAATCTAGGTAGTACAATAAAATGATGGCATACAAAAAATGTCTGGCAAACAATTTTTTTCTTTATAACAGTATCTGGAAATAATTTGTTAATAAACACAATTTAACTCTATCTTACCTCATTTTTAGCTGGTGGAATAAATTCTACTTTTAAAGCTTCTTTACCCGCTGCCACTCTTCTCGACTGAATCAGCCATTTTAATTCTTCTTTGATAAACTGGCTTGGATCGCCAGATTTTAAAGAAGCTAGTGTGGCTACGACTAGTTTTTCATCTTGCACTAGGTTTTTACGACTAAATATGGAATAGGAAGTAACTTTAGTGGGCATTGAAGAAACATTTATGCTATTATTACTATTCGATGTAGTGATGATGGACATCTTCACTCCCTTTGTCGCTGACATAATATTGTTCCTGAAGTATAAAATACATATATGATTAAAAATAGTCTACAGAAGGTTGGAAAGAAATAATTATGTAGTGTGTTAAGGTGAATATCACAAATAGATGGCAAATCGTATTTGGCATATTTTACAAAATTTGTTCATATTTTTTTTTGCACATCTTTTCATCTAATTATCAATCATATATATATATATATATATATATATATGTATATATATATCTAAGCCAATAGCCAATTAAAATGGGTTTATAGATATTGTTTAAAAATGTTGTATAAATTTATGGGTTGTTCCAATAAATGCAAAAGAGCAGAAAAGGCATATATTTACAAAATAAGTCAATATTGTTTAACGATTATCTGTTGAAATTATTGTTGAGTATCTACTCCTGGATGATCTATGAAATTTATGCAGTTAATGGTGAAAATAATTTACAAGATACTATAAACTCATTTCGATTCAGGGGTCACATGAATTAAAATTTTACATCAAGTAGGCCACAAATAAACAAAAATATGAAGATAAAGAAAATTTTTATTGATTTATTTGACTACAATCATTACAATTTTTAGACTGGTTTCCAAAATTGCCAAGATATAAATATAGAACACAATATCTCTTGCATTACAAACAACTTAAGATATCTATGACATACAGTACAGAAGTCAGAGATTTACTGAAACAGGACAATAATAAATGATTTCCACTGCTGGTTTCTAATAATTATTGACAGACGTCAGTTTGTTGAAATTTGTTCCACAGGCCACATGTAAACCCTTGGAGGACCGAATATGGCCCGAGGGCCGCATGTTTGAAACCCCGGCTATAAATGATTAACATTCACTCCTAATATTGGCTGTGGATGTCTATTTGGATAAGTGAGGATAGTTAAATGTTATTTAAATGGCTACAAAGAAATTATTTAGATAATCTTTATAAATGATATTTTGACAACATATTTGAAAGTAATCATTACTTTTTGGGGCTCTCCTTAACATCTTCGTTAGAATAAAGTCTTGAATTAGGTTGATCCGATTAAAGTTTGGTTTTAAAATGACCAAGTCCGTTTGTTTACTATCTTAGTATCTTTAGTTATATTTTGGGCTTACTTTGACAACAGTGGAAGACAATGGTCATCCTGTGACTGGCTTTCTCCATCAATTTTTTCTTTTGGGACTTTCATCCCATAAAACAAATCAACATATACATTTGTATACATCAACATATGATTGTCACGTGAAATCCATTGAACCCAACAATTCTACTTTTTAACTCAAATCAATGATTTCTAATCATTTAAAGAGTCCAAAAGGTTTGAGGTCTACAACACATATTTTACCCCTAGATCATTTTGGAAAGGCAAGTCTTAAGTTTTGTAACCTGTGCATATACCTGGGAGGGCTCCCCCTAACCCTCCCAAATTTATTGGGAGTTAAAATTCAATGTCCATCCACAATTTTCTTGCAAACCTTTCATACTTAACACAAAGAAACAGAATGCATGACTTAAGAGCATAAGATGTTGTGCTAATGCTACTTAAGAGCTTAATTAATTGGCACTTATTAGTGACAGTAATTAAAATTTAGAGTCCATAACTGAAACAAAGCCCAAAAGCTAGCTAACCAAGTTAGCAAACCAAAACTATCACTTAAGAGCGACAAAAGTTGAACAAACCTTGCTTAAGAGTGGTTCAAAGGCGACAAAGGTCAAAGGTCACTAATTAGTGACCGTAATTAAAATTTCGAGTCCATAACTGAAACAAAGCCTAAAAGCAAGCTAACCTAGTCATGAAACCAAAAATATCACTTAAGAGCGACAAAAGTTGAACAAACCTTGCTTAAGAGTGGTTCAAAGCTAGCTTTTGGGCTTTGTTTCAGTTATGGACTCTAAATTTTAATTACTGTCACTAATAAGTGCCAATTAAATAAGCTCTTAAGTAGCATTAGCACAACATTTTATGCTCTTAAGTCATGCATTCTGTTTCTTTGTGTTAAGTATGAAAGGTTTGCAAGAAAATTGTGGATGGACATTGAATTTTAACTCCCAATAAATTTGGGAGGGTTAGGGGGAGCCCTCCCAGGTATATGCACAGGTTACAAAACTTAAGACTTGCCTTTCCAAAATGATCTAGGGGTAAAATATGTGTTGTAGACCTCAAACCTTTTGGACTCAATATTTTGATTAAACCTCACTGGGCTCCCGGGTTAATAGCTCTATTCCTTGGTACCTTAAAATAGGTGTAAATGGTAGTGCTGGCATGATATCTCGTTCAATCGTGAGACTCTGAATCGATTTGTACGATTCTTTTTATGTTTTTTTTTTTCATTTCAGTAATTATTTTATTTTTTTGACTTCAGTAGGATTGAAAATTCTTGCCATAAAAATATCAATTAATCATTTATCCTGTTATTGCCTTGGTAAATATTGACCTGGCTATGAATCAGGATATGAATTGTATTGAAGTACCTGAATCACAATACATTTTGTATTTATTAATCTAAATGAATGTATATAAAGTGATTAAGAGCGTGTCCGCGAGAAAACCATGCAGAAGGTGCTAAGACTTCAATCACAGATTTTGACCAAATTTGGTTTATAAGTTGGGATAGTCCCAAAATACATAAATGTGCAATATCAGATAAATCTTTCAATTCCTGACTGAGAAAATTGAAAAAATATTTTTCATATGGTGAAATTGCCAAAATCTGTCTTTTCTCAAATAACAACTTTGGCAATTCCTTACACCTTTACTATACGTAGCAAACTCACACAGTTTGTAGATGACCTAGTGCTGTTACCACAAAATTAATTTCAGACGATTCTGGCGAACGATGGATTATTTTATTTAAAATAATGTCTATTTGAGAGTAATGGATATGTTTGTTAAGATTGAGCACGTCGATACTCCAATGGAAGCTCGTGGACAACTGCGGAAGCCAATTCCCGTCGGCGCCAGATGAGCCATGAACGATTACAGGCCTTTGAAAGTATTTTTTTTCAAGACATTTTTATAAAACAGATACTAATGTATTTTAGGGCTGGTAGTAAACACCATATGAATGAAAAGGAAAATAAATTGTTAGGTTTTTTTTAT
Source organism: Patella vulgata (assembly GCF_932274485.2). Taxonomy (NCBI): domain Eukaryota; kingdom Metazoa; phylum Mollusca; class Gastropoda; family Patellidae; genus Patella; species Patella vulgata. The sequence goes on from NC_065883.2 coordinate 14,904,991, forward strand.
CTACTACAGTTAATTATCTACAAAATAGGGGAATTACAGGTTAATTTCATGGGTTATTGTTTCCTTTACCTAGTTTTTGTCAAGTCGATTCTGGTCATTTTTATTTTTTGTATCAAATGTTGGGAGGTTGCTTGTTCACATGAGTATAAATTTTTTAAACCCACCCCAGGAAAGAAGTAGCTATAGGGCGTCAAACTTTGGGTGACGAAAAATGGGGAATTTAGACAGGCTTTGATATCCAATCCGTATACAGATGAAAAATTCACCTAAAAGTGAGATTCGAACCACCACGTGTGACTTCCCCCGACCCACCCTCTCACCCAGTTGCTTGTCCCAGGGCCCCAAGGTCCATGTCATGGGCCCTGTTCAGGGGGTTTGCCTCTCTTATTCTAAATCCGGCCCTGAAGGTGCAGCTGACGGTGCCCGAAAGTCGTGGTTACCATACTACATTGTTCAACATCGCCCACTTCGACGCAAGGCTTCGCTGCCGTTAAAGGCTCAATACCACTCTTGTTGTAACTGAATAATATGTCCCAATCTTTATTCTGGTCAACAAATTGTACTATTTTACAATATTCCAATTAATTGATGATACAAATTTCATCTTAAAACACCTAATTTAAAAAATTGGAAAAATTCAACTAAATGATTTGAAAAGCCGGACGTAAAGCTTTTCAAATGTGACTTGGATTTAAAAATATTTTTGAACCCTTTGGACAAGTAAAATAGGATTTAATGGATAATTTACACAACAGGTAGGACACTAACACATCTAGTACTTAGAATAAGGCTATTTTTTTATTTTCTGGAGCTATCAAGCCAGCAAGAGTTTTATTGTCCCTTTAATATTTAAGCTTCCACATTTCTGTATTGTAGAAATCAGTGGATGTGTCCCTAAATGAATAGTGGAAACATGCTCTGAAATTAAACATTTTGTAGCCATTTTTGGTAACCTGTTGGAAAATGAAATCTTAAAGAGACAATACAACAAATATGTTAAAGGGACAATACGACAAAACCAAATATAAAATAAATACAAATACACACTTATATGCAGTACAACATGGAACAAATGATGGCTATGGGTATGATGAAAACGTATAAATAATTCTAGTACAGTCCTTTAGAGCGACATCAGGCTGTAACCACTTCAGCATGTCACCTCTTGCACCTCGGGGGTGTCATACCATAAGTTTGATCAAAAACTTCCGACCCCCCATCTTAGCACCTTTTGCATGGTCTTCTCACGGATACACTCTTAACAATAACATTCATTGTTTTAAAAATTTAATATAATTTCCAATCAGTTAATTACTTCCGGATTATTTTGTGGGATACGGTATGCTTTTCACTGTTCATTACAAATGCCGTTGAAATAGCATTCCAAACCATAGAGTACATGACATGTAGCTTACTGATTTTAAAATGTTAATTTTGTCTTAAACATTGGATATTAGGATCCCATATTTTCATGGTAACATAACAGCATTAAGTTTGATTGAAATGGGCCAGTATTAAATTGTAATTCATGTTTTTAATTTCGGATATTATGGATAATATAGAGTTAGAGATTTAGATCCTTTAACGAGAATAACAATCAATTATAACTCTCAGCTGTTATCATTTATGACTTGGGCCAGCATTCTATTCTCAATAATGGTAGTATTTATTAAAGGAAGTATTTCATTCATAACAGACAGTAATATAATAGGCCAAATGACTAATATGAATGGAACACCTAATTACGTAACTGTCTGAAATAATAATAAGACCACTACTACTAGTAGTACTAGATCAGTGAACATGTGAAATTAATAAGCCATCGTGGTCTACATTTGGTTAATATTTGTAATGTTGTATCTATTGGTTACTAAGATACATAAAATATAACGGTCTCTTTTTATTCAACGGGTTTCCATTGCCCCCAAAATACAGGGGTAGTCTCCCTTCCACTTCAGTCGGCGTGGCAACAAGCCAAAAATTGCAGCTTGTTGAGAAAAACGTGTGTCGCGTGGGTAGACTGCTACTGCATTCGACGAAAACTTACCGTTTTTGTAATTCCTTGGTGCTCTAGGAGTGCATTAAGAATGCTAAATGAACAAAACGAAAGAAATCAGGCAGTACATGTCGAAGAAAGATGAAAACCGGCCCCTGGTTGATATTTTCACAGATTTCAAGCCAGCTTGACCTTGAAGGGAGGTAACTCTTGATAGACTCGATCATCAAGTCATTAGTGTTTTTCAATGACCATGTTCAAAAATGTGCTTTGGATTTCGTACCACAGAGCTAGGAATGAAATGGGGTTCAACGTCCTACTTTTCGGTACCCACTCGGTCAAAGAAGACGGGCATACACAATTAAATCAGTGTGCGACAAGGAGAATTTTGTCCTGACGGCGGCGTTTCTAATGGTTCTTTCACGTGAACGCCAACAGTTGGCCCACACGATTCCCCCTAGACTGTTTTGATAACCTTCCGTAAGACTAGACACTCTTTTAGTCTTTATTTTGCGGACAATGGCTACATGATAAGATGATAAACTATATAACGGCAACGCCAACGCTACCAGTTATGAATTTTAAAACGTCAATAAGATTCCCAGATTTGTCCCGGTGTTGACCTAAATGGAAAACTATCATTACTATCGGGGACCGAAATGTTGCTGGCTCTTTACTAACTTTTCATTTAATTACTCAAATGCACAACATGCCAAAATGTTACATACATCTCCAGTATCTAATAAATTAACAAATGCAAAACATTTTCTTTTTCTATTGTACAACTTGGAATTTAAATTTGATTAAAATTACAATTCAAAAAGACAACATAATAACATAGGCCTGCATACGAAAAGAAAATGAAATTACTATTATGGTGTATTTAAATAGCGCATCTTTCACCTATAGAGTTCCCGGATGCTCTTTACAAACTTAAAGAAGATACCATACATAAGAATAAAAATACATGTAAATAGTCAAAGGCAAAAAAAAAAGAAGAATATATAAAATTACGGAACCAAAAATGAAAATATAAAAACAACTAAGTTAAGAATTTGGATATAAATGTCTTCACTTTAAGCTACAGTGCATGGGTTAAAAAGACCAATTCTAGATGATCAAGTATTATTAAAGGGACATCATGGGAGATTAGATAAAGAGGTCTGTTGACAGTTCTCGCTATAATAGTTAAAAGATAGGTTACTTGCAGGCATAAAAGCATACGCCCACAGCAGCTACGTCGTCTGGCGAGTCAACAAGGGTTGTCGCATATTTTTTTTCTTTTGTCAGAAATGAAAACATTTACAAAACACTAAAATCTGATTACGAGTAACTTGGGGGGAAACCGGAGAACACGGAGAAAACCCACAAGGTTGGACAGACGACCCTACTCCTTGCCACGTACAACCGGGGAATCGAAACCTCACCAGTTGACTCAATGACAGACCGTATACAGCGCGCGCGTGCTAACCATTCGGCCATCCACCCCCCTCTTATTACATACTTTTTACACGATTTGCGTATAAGGAGCGGCTATTTTGTCGGGCAGTTTCGTTTCTATTTTCCCGATATTTGACATCCAACTTCATTATGGTGTAAATATTTAAACGGTTTTTAAAATCTAATAAAATGTGGGACCTCTAGAGGATCCACAAACCAAATTTGATAACACTTTCAATATGAGCAATAAATGACTTAGGCCTATTCCTTAGTTTAGCATCGAAATTGTACCTGATTTCAAAGTTTTACCCTTTTTTAAAAAAAAAATATTCAATTTTATGACGTCATATTAAGAAAATTCTCGGGCAAATATCAAAATTCTAATTCTGCCGATCATTTGCCAATAGTGAATGGTTTCCAAAAATATCGGATAAGAATTGTAGAACGAGAACAATTCTAAAGACTGACGTTTTAAAAATGGTGGCACTTCCGGTGGATTTTAACTTGCTGAGATTACTCTGAAAAGTTGGTAGACGACTTCTATTGATAATTATTTCTAAATAAGGCAATATTAAAGAAGTTAAAAATCTGACCTCGTTGCTTGACATTTTTGGCTTAATCCACCCACTAAAACGAATTCTGAAAGTTTCAGATCGAAAACTTTAAAAAAAGAAAAAAGTTACACTCAGAAAATTCAATGTTTTCAATTTTAAGCTTAAAATTAGGTCATTAGCTTACGTTCTATACCACAAGTTTACGCTGTATCCCACAAAACTTGTGAATTATGATCACCTACCAACTGATGAAAACCGCAATAAAAGTGATGCCTAATATTGGTCCATTTTCGTCTATGACGCCACTTTGTGATAACATTTTTAATGTTTTAGTTATTCTTTGCGCTTTTGAACTGTTCAATTCTGTATGTACTTTTTCTCAAAAGACAGCATATCAAAGTGAAAATTGAAAATATATTTATTGACGAAAAACATCTTGATTTTTAGCGCCTAACGAAACGCATACTGCGCGCAGCGATCGATTTACGTCATACTTCTAGAATTAGATCACTGCCTCACTGCCCTAAATACCCTCCATTTAAAGCGCTCACGTGATCATTTTGGGGTGAGACTTATCGACTGGTCTGCTGCATTGTATACACAACAGAGTAAAAATAACCCGAAGCACGTGTTTTATGTAAACACATATGTCAAGATGGCAATTATGTCAACTTCTGCCACTCCGGTAAAAGCGATATATAATATGTGCTAGTGGGTAATATTGCAATACAGTCTTTCCCATTGTAAACTGTCTTTAGAGTTTCAATCTGTTTATCTTTCTAAACAAGGTTAGATACTCTTAAATTTGTCTTCGCAAACAAAACCGCCTCTGTAAAATTGTCTTTCATGGGCGCCACCATATTGAATAATTAGAGGACTATTTTGTGATTCGGCTCTGATTAGTTTGACATCTTTCATACACACAACGGTTAAATAAACATATTTAATTTCATTCAATATGACAATAGAAGGGAAATAAATGTACACGAGGACGGACGGGTGGCTTATAGATTTTAATTCACCAATTTTTCCAAAAAAGTGGACTAATATATTCCATTCTAACCCTACACATGCAACTAGGTACCCGCATTTAGATAAATCACCGGTTTTCGTCTACATTACGATCATGTAACAGTGTATTTTTTAAAATTAATTTATACCAACTAATTTTTAAAAAAAAAAAAATATTGGGCATACCTCCAGACCCCTCTAGACTATATGTCCTGGTCCCAGCTGCCCCCCCCCCCCCCATCTCGTGGGCCCTGTCTGTACTAACCCTTTCTACCATCACAAGTTTACCTGCACTAACCCTTTCTATCATCACACGTTTACCTGTACTGACCCGTTCGATCACCACATGTTTACCTGTACCAACTTTTTCCACCAACATATGTTTACCTGTACTATCCTTTTGTATACCACAACGTGTTCAAAAATGTACTTTGGATTTCCCACGACAGAGCTGGAAATGAAATGGGGTTTAACGTCCTACTTTCGGTACCAAACCGGTCAATGAAGACGGACATTCCATTTCCCACGACAGAGACAGTTGGAAATTGATATAAGAGTAATAATAATAATAATAAGTTCTTTATTTTCAAAAGGGTGAAAAATTAGACTTTGCAGCCTGTTTACAATTCTGCCCTTAAATGACAATAGACAAAACAAACATACACATATATTATACATACAAGGAAACTGAATAATGAAAATGTATTTACATTCCAAATAACATCAAATGCAGAAACCGATAATGGTTTAAATTTAAATATACAGAATAGTTACATAACATTTTGGATATAATTATGCAGTGATTTTTTAAAAGTTGAGAGAACATGTAATGAGTTTAAATTATTTGGAAGTGAATTCCATAAAACTGGTCCATTATAACTAAGACTATGTTTAAATTTAGTACAATTTGGATGTGGAATTTGTAATTTAAGATTTATAGAGTTGTAAGGAGTATTTTTAAATTGAAATAAGGAACACAAGTAATTTGGACTTTTATAGTTTAATATTTTGAACAGAAATATATATTTATACGTTAAATGAGGTTGTTGAATGGTAGGCAGTTTTAAAGATTTTGAAAGAATGAAATATGAAGAATCAGAAGATTTATATTTAATAATAGGTATTTGATGTAGACCATATATTTCAAGAAGATCGGTCCATGATTTATTATGATTAAGTAATAAGTCAATATTTAAATCTCCTAACAATAGTATCTCACAGTGAGAATTCCATGCTTTTTCTATCATAAATGAGAAGTCAGTATTCCAGGAAGATAAGGAAGAGGGATTACGATAAATATTACAAAGTAATAATGGTTTAGAGTGTTTAAGAGTAATTTCTATCCATATAGCCTCAATATTATCATGTTCTAAATCTAACCTACGATTACATATGATATGAGTAGGCCGTAGTGCCGCTGTCCGGGCAAAATTTCCCTCATAGCACACTGCATGGCGTATGCCCGTCTTCATTAGCCCAGTTCGGAGCAAAGCAGTAGGACGTTAAACACCATATCATTTCATTTCCCACGACAGAGCTGGAAATGAAATGGGGTTTAACGTGCTACGTTCGGTACCAACCGGGGCAATAAAGACGGGCATTCACGAAGCAGTGTGCAATGAGGAGAATTTTGCCCTGGCGGCGGCGTTTCCAATGGTTCTTTTACGTGAACGCCAACAACACGATATGCTTTTGTCATATTTGTAAGACTAGACACTGTTCATTGCCCACGCGTTTAATCGGCGTTGGACCATAAACAATCAAAGACTAGATTTTCTGGACAATGGCTAAGATGAAGATCATGTAAAGCTGCCCGTAATGAATTTTAAAACGTTTATGGATTCCCTGTTTTGTCCCCGGTGTAGATGTAAATGGCAAACTATCATTAATTTCCGAAGTGTTTCTGCCTCTTTAATAAATATATACTCAGAGAACAAGTCTTTAATTTAATTACAAATCTCCAAAGTCTAATAAACAAATACATGCAAAACCATCATCTTTTTTATTGTTATACAACTTGGAATTTTAATTAGATTAAAATTGCAATTCAAAAAGACAACATTATTATACATACGAAAAGACTCTTATATGTAATTAAAATAACTAATATCACAGTTTGTTATAAATGAAAAGTATATATATATATATATATATATAAAGACTAACAACATAATCTGTATATATGGAACATGACACAGCCATTGGTCAATAATTATAAATAGACGCATTACTAAATATGGGCAAAGACAGCATAATATTATCGATGGTAAACAATTATTCGTCATAGAACATAACATATATACCATGTTTGGCAGTTAAAAGTATATACAAGTTTGACTATTATGAACTTTACTTCACAGGTCTATCTAAAACGTTCAAACTTTTCTATATGACATGGGCTTGATTTTCCCTGAATGATTTAAGCATAAATGTCCATTTTAAAACTAAATAATGTTCTATTCTAGAAAATGAATTATAAATGCAACGGCTGTGCAGCCCATAAAATAAAATATATTATGTCATTTAAATACATGTACAGATTTAATAATACCTGAGGATATACACCATTGTTTGAATACATCCTGTTTATTGTGCATTTTTGAATATTGGAATTCATAATGTACACGTATAATGTTATTGTGCATTTTAAACAAAAAGTTATGTACATAATATAAATAAACACTTAAAATACATACAAGTAATATTATAAATGTATACCTTTACTATAGAAGACAATATAGGGTCTACATCTATATGAGGTAATATTGAATACCTTAGAAGATACACGTACTTCGTATATATGGATTACCTGTATATCATTTACCCACGTCACAATTTCTACAGGTACATATACAATTACATCACAAAATTGAGCATATACGAATATATTTTAATATATTTATGATTAGTAATGATACAGTCATGTTTATTGAGAAAGTTTCTTAACTTTGATTCAATATTTGATAAGAAAAGTATATGTTTTAAAATGTTTAATTAGAAAGTCTCTTTTTTCATTTACATGTACACAAAATATTGAAGGTCAGTCATGGTGTCATGATAAATGAGAAAGTCTCTTTTTTTCATTTACATAAAATAAAACTTTTTGATGCAATTTTATCACAGTTATTTATAATGAACTTATTCCACATCTAAAAATAAAATAACATTTTCAGATGATCAGAATAGGTTACTATTACCAAACTATATTCCCGTTTCGAGAGCTAACTTCATTGCATTAGTTTTATTCTATATAAGAGAAAACATGGCTAAATCTATTGTATAAAGATCAGATTGTGTTTATCTTTGAGATTTTGTTTTGTAGCTGAAACCAGGACGTTCTTCCTTCTATTCTATAGCTATTAGAATAGATGCCCACCTCCTTCTTCTCTAGCACCATGTGGAAAAGATGCGTATGTCGAAACTTCTGTCATCGCAAACCAAAGTTTGTTCCTGAATGTCAGTTTTTATTTAGCCATGATGTCTTATGAACGACGACAAAAGTTATTCGACATGTTTTTGACTAGCAGAAATCGCGAACAATTAAGTTCCTCATTTTGTAGTTATTTGTGTTATCCGTCATTATGTGAAAAGTCCATTTCACGGCCAGGCAACGACTGGATTGTTGGGACATACTGATAAATGGCTTGTGAGGAGTTGCTGTAATTCTGCTTTCGCCCGTCGAAGATTGGCAATCTCTGCTTGGAGGGTGGTGTTAGAAGTTTCAAGACGGTGAATTTTCTACAAAATAAAAAAAGAAAGAAAATTATAAATATATGTTTACAAATGGATCATATCTTGTTAATATTTTATGTGGGTTCAGATAAATGTCCTCACTCAAAGCTACAGTGCATGGGTTAAAAAGACCAATTCTAGATGATCAAGTATTATTAAAATAATATTCTTGACTATTCCTAGTTTGAACTCAGCACGGGTACATCGATGCCAGGGGGGATATTCTATTGCTCTTGAGACGCTGAATCTCATTCATTTCTTTTATTACTTCATGTGTATACAAATAAAACTCTTTAGGCCCCTTGTATCTATAAATTCAAGATTCATGTCATAATAATAATTGTAATTCAATAACGTATCAAAACGCATTCGGTGTTGATGAATATTAAATTATCCTGGTATGAAATTATCAATCAATTAAATTTCTCACACAGCAAGGAGTGTCATTTTTCTAGTCCGTGTCTTTAAAGTGCTTCTGAACCTAAACAACAGACTTATCCAGGCCAAGGTCACTCAGGGTAGGTATGTTTTTTTGAATTAATCCTATGACGTCGATTTATTATATGCAGTACACAGTACTAGTTAATAGTGAATATTATGTCGAACAAAAACCAACCCACGAAATAGGAAGTTACCCTTGTGCTGTTAACGCTCTCGCCTTCTTCCCGGTTAAATGACATTTCGCCATGAACGTTTATATGTATATCTTGTTATTGTCTGCGATATCACCTCAGTGGAAGCGGACATTAAATAAAGCTATTTCACATACACATTATCCAATTATTTGATAACTTCTAAACAGTACTATAATGAGGTTTCACATTTCAAAATGAAACACGGTGGACTGGTAAGCCGTTTGACGTAAATAAGAAAGATTTAATTGAATTGAAGATAGCCGGACGCGATTGTGCTATAGATTTATTCGACTTGATAGTTTTCGGTGACGTCAAATTTCCATTCTGCTTTTGTGAAAATGTAAGAATAATATGCCAATAATATGTACCATTCGTTTTAAAGAGAAATGTTCACTGTTGGTAATTGACAGTGGGGGCTATAATGTCTAAATATATCATAATGTTGGGTTTTTTTTTAAACTTACACGTAGTTGATAGTGAGACCGGATAATGTCTTAATATATCTTATAATTATAAATTTCACTGTTCGTAGTTGAAAGTGGGACCGGATAATGTGTAAATATATCACTAAATATATCACTAAATATATCATAATATTATAAATTTTGTCCTCACCTTTATGTATTTATCGCCCACATCTTTTTGACGTTGTCTGAAACGTCGTGCTGCCATTTTGTTTTGTTCTTTACGTTTCGCAGCTCGAGCAACTTCTTCGTCCGTTTCGGGCTGAAATATAAATAATTCATTAGTTTAAATAAATTTGTGATTGTATTAACATAAAACCGACATAAAAGATTTCATAAATTGAGTCCACATGACTTTCATAAATGGAATATACGAATATTATAAATTGATTTCACGACTTTCATAAATTGAATTCAATAAGCTCTTAAGTTGAATTCATATTTTGCTTATTTCAATTTATAATTTTCATAAACTGAATTCGTGATAATTTTAGATACACCTATACTTTGTGCAGACTGAAATTTATAATAATGTGAAAAGTCGGCAGTCAGTTTGATTTTCGCATGACAGAATCAGTTACAAAAGTTTCCAATGAGATAAAATTGAGGGTACAACGGTAAATTAGCGTTTTTTTATTTTGATCGTATTTGTCGCTTCGGGCATACAACCTACGTTATCCTGTATATTAGTATGGGATTGGTTAATTACTATGACCTACCTCTCGTTTTGTATATGGAGTGAATTTAATTTCCAACTCCTCTTTTCCTTCCTGGAGTCGTTTTGTTTGGATACATGATCGTAAACCCTCTTTTATTATCGGTGTTACGCTGTTGGTTTCTAAACTAGCCAATACAGCTGCTACCGTCTTCTCGTCATACGCTAACTGGTCGCTTCCTGAAGTTGTAAATACATGTATACAGCATGTGTTTGAGATCCGATTATTAATCCATCGTAATTATACATCATAATTCTCAATTCGTCTAGAAAGAAAAGGTTAATGTGGAAATAGAAATAACAAAACATAAGAAAAAATGAAAAACAACGCAGCAAGCTATCTAAATGTTTTCTTATAATATACATGTAGTTTTAAATATTATAGGGCTGTCAAATTAAATGTCAATTTTAGGGGGTTCCCCTACTATAAGTGTTAATCAGCATACACATAAGTTCAAATGTCTGGGCAGAGAAAGTTCATCGGGATTTTACAGCCTGGTTTCCCCCTTTTCAGTAGTGCAAGATGTGTGTGCGTGTGGGGGGGGGGCTGGCAAGTACAGCTGTCTAGTCTATCGGATGGGACGAAAAACCGAAGTCATGTGTACACATTGGCAGTTTGAATTCGATATAAGAGTATAGGCCGTAGCGCCGCAGTCCGGGCAAAATTTCTCTCATAACACACTGTGTATGGCGTATGTCCATCTTCATTAGCCCAGTCGAAGCAGATAAGTAGGACTTTAAACCCCATTTCATTTCAATTCAAATGTCTGGAATTAAGTAAATAAGTGTAAAGTAATAATAAATGTTTGACATACCTGTATCAGATGACTCTGGCACATCGGCAACATTTTGTGCTTCCATTTCTTCATTGATGGTTGCGGGAATATTAGTGTTGGAACAACTTGCTTCCCTCGTTTCCATCAAATCATTCAGCAAGTCAAAATCGGGTAGGATAGATTTCTCGTCAGCTATCATCTCGAATTGGTCAAAGTTATAATACTCAGTCTGTTTACTATCTGAAACGATGAAATTAGAACAATCTAAAACATCATCAACGTTTGGTAAACGTTTAGATAACTGTAATGTATCGGAGTAAAGCATGGTGATTGTAGCTGTGTTCGATTTGACGTTGGAGTTATAGTATTGCACGTGGTTGTGACAGCATATTGATATACCGGCGTATTTTATTTCTATTTTTATCCACCAATCACATGGCTCTTGTACACTATACGCGCTGAGTACAACGCATAGAGGACGTAATGTTGAACATTGTAACCATTGTATATATTCTAAGCGAAGTGAAAAGAAATGGGGTTTAACGTCCTACTGTCTAAGCGATTAATTGAAATGATTATATTCAATGTTGTAGTAAACATATTTTCAGCATTTTGTTTTTCGTCGCAACGTAGGTACTTTACAACCTTTTAACTAAGCAATATCCTGGACACCCATAATGCATTATAATCCACATGGAAAACCCGCGCCTTCTTTAGAAAGTATTCATCTAATCTATCATAAACAACCTGGAATATTCACTTATTCGTCAGACTGCTTTGAGATTGTTGTTTTCATAATAAATAATAAACTACTGTCAACTTTTTTTAAGGTTAGGTGGACTCAAGAAGGTAAATACCCCCAGACGCGCCAATCAGGTTCTACTCCGTATCATGCGTAATCATTCAATGCCCTTTCGTTCACAAGAACTCTGGTGGAACTGCCCGATTGTTCCATTTGTCTGTTTCTTTAGAAAGCGTCATGTGCTACTGCTACGATGGCCGATGACTTGCCAACAATTGCATCAGATGCGATTTATAGCTTGATGTTTTCACGATAATGTGTTTCTCCATATATGCCCACGTTTTCTTCGAATACGAGTAACATACCAATGATGTATAACATATTATAGTTGAATAGATGCTTAGTAAGCTTTGGTGGGTTTTCTCTGTGGTCGTATATACGCATGTGATAGTGAGATAATAAATACGGGCTTTTAATACTCAGTTACTATAATAAACAACGTGCTGAAACTTGTTTCACAAGGGAGCTAACTCCTATATTCAGAAAGAATATTGTATTTTTGCCTATGGTGGAATATATTTGACTTTTAAGCGAAAACTAAAATATTGCTTTTGCAAACGATTGCTCATTAGCCGAACTGAAAACGTCTCTGGAGTTATTATTTCTTATTCTTTCTTCGAAATCTATTTGACACCTTTGTGCTCCGCGAAGCATATAAAATAATTGGTGTTCCGCGAAGCATGTAACGTCTTACGTGTGGGCGTTATCACATGAAAACACAGTGATAGTCGGGGTTATCCTGCCAATGACACACTGAAATGAAATGAAATGAAATGGGGTTTAACGTCTTACTGTTCTGCTCCTATACCGGGCTAATGAAGACGGGCAGTTATACACTACCATATAGCATAAGAATCAATTAATCATTTGTGCTTATTGAGCATAATGAGACGATTGCATGTAATTATGTAATATCATTAATAATTTACAAATCACCAACATTACAAGTAAAGTCATGTGAAAATCTTTGACCAAGTCCATGATGAAATACGGTAAAATTTATTAAATACAAACGCCCACGGGGAGCATCATACAATCACATATTATTACAACATACACAACCATATAATTTATACATACAAGTAAATAAGTCTATTGACCATTAAAAAAGTTAACTCACGAAACTCCATAATCTGTGCGCATAACTTCTTACAAATAAACTCCGAGAGCATAATATAAGCGAGAATAACAAACGCCATAGTGAAAACCCGACAAAAATATAACAAACACCCAAGTCGATTCAGATTGTTTAAAAATCGCACAATCAGGCTCTATTTTTACGAATAATGACCTCACCAATGTCCTTGAATTATGATAGTGAATTCTACCATAACATGTTTATCTGTACTAACAAGCACCACCAGCTTGATCTATCAATACGTTTATATGTACTAATATTCTCAATCATCACTTGTACTAACCCCTTTTACCATCAACTAACATTCTCAATCATAACATGGGTTCCCAGAAAAGTATTTATCGGGTGGTTATTTCCAATAAAAGTATGGCAATTTTGGTATATATGGAAAGTAGAGATATCCAATCTTACTAGAAAAATACTGGATTCCCCGCAAAACACTCATGGAGCGTATACATGACAAAAATGTAAGGGTTCCCCAATCGACAGCCCGACTATTAGGAATTTCTGCACGCGTGATGTCAAAGGTCACACGCGAACATTGGGCGCTTGATGTACAAGTTGATAAACTTGATGAAGAGTTAGACGTACAACACTTTCTGAGATAAAAATGACGGAAAAAGACGCAGATAGTGGATAATCCGAGAATTTAATTAGGATTCGATATTTGTAATAAATAGTATAAGCGATTAAAGACAGCATCGTCTTTTGTATGCAATGAATTCTCCTCTGACTTCCAAGAGAAGTAAGTCATGTGACGTAACATGACCTGGTTTGATCGAATTTTTATAGCAGGGCATTCCTTGGCAATTACAATGTTTGAGAAGGATTTGAAGCAAAATTATGACAAATTAATTAGTTTGAATATGTTTTTAGTCCATATATACCATTAAATCGCCCAGTTTGTACGCGGGAATGTATCTTTAACAATACTAACCTTCTCTTTCACTACATGTTTACCTATACTACCCCCCTGTACACCACATGTGTATCTGTACTAACCCTCTCTATACACCACGTGTTTACCTATACTAACCCTCTCTACCATCACATGTTTACCTGTACTAACCCCCTCTACCATCACATGTTTACCTATACTAACCCTCTCTACCATCACATGTTTACCCATACTAACCCTCTCTACCATCACATGTTTGTTTACACGTACTAACTCTTTCTAACTTTACACGTTTACCTGTATTATTCCCCTCTATCATCACATGTTTACCTGTACTAACCCTCTCACTACCATCACATGTTTACCTGTATTAACCCTCTCTCTACCATCACATGTTTACCTGTACTAACCCTCTCTGCCATCACAAGTTTACCTATACTAACCCTCTCTACCATTACATGTTTACCTGTATTAACCCCCTCTACCACCACATGTTTACCTGTACTAACCCTCTCTACCATCTAATGTTTACCTGTATTAACCCTCTCTACCATCATATGTTTATACTAATCCTCTCTACCACTAGATGTTTATCTATACTAACCCTCTCTACCATCACATGTTTACCTGTATTAACCCCCCCCCCCCCTACCCTCACATGTTTGTTTACACGTGCTAACTCTTTCTAACTTTACACGTTTACCTGTATACTAACCCTTTCTTCCATCACGTTTACTTGTACCAACACTCTCTGCCATCAAATGTTTCCTGTACTAACCCTCTCTACTATCAAATGTTTAGCTATATACTAACCCTTTCTACCATCACGTTTACCTGCACTAACCCTCTCTACCATCAAATGTTTACCACTACTATCACATGTTTACCTGTACCAACCTCCTCTACTATTACATGTTAACCTGTACTAATCCTTTCTACCATCACGTTTACCTGTATTAACCCTTTCTACCATTTAATCTTTAACTGTACTAAACCCTCTCTACTATTACATGTTTACTTGTTCTAACCCACCCTACCACTACATGTGTATCTGTACTAACCCTTTCTACTATCAAATGTTTACCTGTACTAACCCCCTCTACCATCACATGTTTAAACTAATCCTCTCTACCACTACATGTTTATCTATACTAACCCTCTCTACCATCACATGTTTACCTGTATTAACCCCCCTACCCTCACATGTTTGTTTACACGTGCTAACTCTTTCTAACTGTACACGTTTACCTGTATACTAACCCTTTCTACCATCACGTTTACTTGCACCAACCCTCTCTACCACCAAATGTTTACCACTACTATCACATGTTTACCTGTACTAACCTCCTCTACTATTACATGTTAACCAGCACTAACCCTTTCTACCATCACGTTTACCGGTATTAACCCTTTCTACCATCACGTTTACCTGTATTAACCCTTTCTACCATCTAATCTTTAACTGTACTAAACCCTCTCTACTATTACATGTTTACTTGTTCTAACCCCGTCTACCACTACATGTGTATCTGTACTAACCCTTTCTACCATCAAATGTTTACCTATATTAACCCTCTCTACCATCTAATATTTAACTGTACTAACCAATTCTACCATCTTATGTTTATCAGTACCAGTCCCTTTATTTGCTTTAACTATTTAGCCCCAATGAACTAGAATTCATTACTAAGTTTGAAAGTATCGTTGATGACGTCACATTCGGATAAATGTATTTTTTCAAACTTTCAAATCCTCCTTCCTTTCCTGCTTAAACGGCCATCATGAATCTATTTTCCAGTCTGTTCCATAATTTTGTCTTGATTGTTACTCAAGATTTTAATGTTTCGAATCCCCGGTTGTACGTGAAAAGGAATAGGGTCGCCTGTCCAACCTCGTGGGTTTTCTCTGTGTCCTCCAGTTTCCTCCCACTGTTAAAGACCCCTACGCGCAAGCGAATTATTGAAATAAAATTAAAAACCATATGTTAGTCCCGAAATGACCTAGTTTGTGTCGAGTGGACGTTAAACCCCATTGCTCTCTCTCTCTCTCCCTCTCTTCTCTCTCTCTCTCTCTCTCTCTTATAAAGATCAGTGAATAAATGTTTTCTACAGAGTGTCCACAGACGGAGACGGGAGAGACGTCAATATACGATAATAAAATGATTTTATATGATTTTGAATGGTGCTTTGGTGGTTCTTGCTCAGATTTATTCAAATACACTTGTGAAATTCTTTGAGTTCTTTTCCCAAAGAGAATGAAGGATTCTCACTTGGATAGGAATTTGTTTCAAAGTGCTTTTTATGTTGTACAGATACGGTTTTAAGTCGCGCCATGATGGGAATTTGAAAGGCGATGGTGTGATACGGCACAAAAAGTTCGGCGTTGATTCCGTACGCCCTCCAAGAATATGTGTGACCCATTAACTGTATGCAAAACTCGGTAATTCCGATGTTCCCCTAATTCGTTTAAATTATTCAAATATATTGCAACGTCCCGTTAACAACAACATTGGCTACTGCGGTCAATGTAAAGGGGGGTTTATACAGAGCGCGAACCCGAACGCGAACGCGAACGCGGCTTTTCGTCCTGGAATGCTCTAGTCATTTTTAGAGGCCCCGTTCATATACAGAGCGCGAACCCGAACCCGAACAAATATTGGTTCGCGCGAACGACCGCCTTGATTGCCTCCCGAGCGAATTTTTCAGAAGTTCGCGCGAACTTTTTCCCAATGAACCAATCAGCGGGCACTTCCATGACATCATTTCCACGAATAGAAACCGCTAGTCAAATTGCTCCTCTGTCATTCGAAAATACTGTTGGAATTTTTCCGGATGAAAATATAGTCCTTCTACGAGGTGATGGTATTCTCCAAACTCACTTCTTCTCTGTAAATTGCATGCACTGATATTCGCCTCTTTCTCTTCCTTCGTTGTTTCGTGTAGAAATACAGTGCCAAGACCTCGCCTGTGTCTGATTCCACCTGAGCCATGATAGCAAATGACAAAATTTATCTCTCACAGCTAGAAAAAGACAAGCCATCACGAAAGCCGTCGACGGTTTTCTACGAAAGCCCAGAAGGCTCATTCCAAATTCCAAATTCCAAATGCGAAATTCCAAATTCCAAATCCGAAATTCCAAATTCCAAATCCGAAATTCCAAATTCCAAATTCATGTCTTACCGATAAAATAGCAAATTGGCAGCCCCCCTCAATTAAACAACTTAGAATTTATATAAATTGTAATTTTACACAACTAATTACTTCTAGTTTACCTATCTGGGCCGGATAAATACCCGTTCCAAATTACTAGATTCCAAATTCCAAATTCCAGATTCCAAATTCCAGATTCCAAATTCCAGATTCCAAATTCCAAATTCCAGATTCCAAATTCCAAATCTGATCCGACCAATCGGATCAGGTTTTTGCTTTTGACTAATCAGTTAGAGAGAGAGAGAAACGGGGTTTACATCCACAAACTAGGTCATTTCGGGACTAACATATGGTTTTAATTTTATTTCAATAATTCGCTTGCGCGTAGGGGTCTTTAGCAGTGGGGGGAAAAAGGAGGACCCGGAGAAAACCCACGAGTTTGGACAGGCCACCCTACTCCTTGTCACGTACAACCGGGGATTCGAAACCACGCCAGTTGACTCAATGACAGGCCGTATGATACAGCACGCACGTGCTAACCATTCGGCCAACCAACCCCCCACCCCCCTAATCAGTTAGAGTATAATAACAATATTCCAGTTCGGGTTTGCTTCGGCAGATGTGAACAGTTTGGGGAAAAGTTCCTCTGCAGTGAGCTACTCTGCTACTCGGTATCCTAGGACTGGCATTTTTTTTTCTTTTTGCTACAGCAGCAAATTTGGAATTTGGAATCTGGAATTTGGAATCTGGAATTTGGAATTTGGAATCTGGAATTTGGAATTTGGAATCTGGAATTTGGAATGAGCCTTCTGGGCTTTCGTAGTTTTCCGCGTTCGGGTTCGCGCCCTATTTGAAGGGTGAAACTGCTCAAAATTCGCGTTCGCGTTCGGGTTCGCTATGGACGCGTTCGAGTTCGCACTCTGTATAAACAGGGCTTTAGTTTATCATACACAATACTCAAACATTTCCAGGGGGATCACGGTGGCTATGTGGGTAAGGCGCTGGCTCGCTAGCCTGGAGGTCGGGTGTTCGATCCCTGCATTGGCCGAGAAAGTTCATCCCGATTTTCCGGCGTGGTTCCCCCTTGTCAGTGATGCAGGACGGGACAAGGACAGCTGTCTAGTCATTCGGATGAGACGAAAAACCGAGGTCCCGTGTACACATTGGCGTGCACGTAAAAAATCCCTTGACAGTTGGAATTCGATATAAGAGTAGGCCGTAGTGCCGCTGTCCGGGCAAAATTTCCCTCATAGCACACTATATGGCGTATGCCCGTCTTCATTAGCCCAGTTCGGAGCAAAACAGTAGGACGTTAAATCCCATTTCATTTCATTTCATTTCAAACATTTCCAGAATACTACCAATGCTGGTGTTCGCGGAAATCAAAACATCTATCACGCAAACTAGGAGCATAACTCTAAAAATATCAACCCGATTTTCACGAAAACAAATGGGGATCCCCAATTCCTCGACTTTCATTATACAAGTTTCCTGGAAGTTTCAGAAAAATCAGAAAATAACTGTAACCATTTTTAGCGCTGACAAGAAGTGTGGACTGGGCAAAAGGGGGCATAACTCTAAAAATATTGATCAGACTTTGCTGGCCACAGATCACTAAACATTTGCCCATTGACTTTAATGTTAATTCTCGTCTCTTAGACCGGCTCTAACTTTTTCCCAAATTTTCGTTGGGTAGAACGCTTTCTACCACAGATGGAGCAACATGTGGCAACCTCTTGCCAAAAAGCACGTATGAGGTTCACCATGGAAAACTTGAGATACACAAGCTGGAAGTAGAGACAAGAAAATATGCAATTTTGGACCCAACATTTAAACCTAACCAACCTCTCAACTCTTGTATCCTTCCGCCTCAAAATCATGAATATTCACCAAAACCTGGTAGAAAATGTATTTTCAAACCCTTTTCTTCGATTCTACACCAAAAAGTCAACTAAAATCGCCATGCAAAAGGGGGGGGGGGAGAGAAAGACTAAAAATAACTTTTGCCCTAACGGCGTAGAAATATTTGGTGAGCTGTGTCCTTATAACTGTAGCCTCTATTGCGCTGATAAGAAGTGTGGACTGACCTACATACGGAAATGGTGACTACAATATGCGTCCACATTAAATATACATTATGCAAGAGCTAAATCTGCCAATTGCAGGACTTTCTTTAGGCCTGAAATGTTATCTAAATTATTAATCAGATATTAATTAACTTATCCAGACCATAATCAACTATCGATGGCATCGCTAGTCTGTGATATTTACTGGATTAGAATCTGGTCTACTGCTGCTGATTAAATCAAAAAATGGATAATCGAGACTATGTTTTTTATCCTACCGACTTTGGTAATGATGATCGAGGCTAGGCCCAAAATTCAATCGCTAAATTCTCGGTTCAGAATGGATCGATTTGACTGAAATTTTCAGCAAATTCCCTTTACATTATCTAGTTTTAACTATTATAGTGAGAACTGTGGGCGTATAAAAATTGGATCTTTAGCCTTGTCAGAGACTTTCAATTCCCATATCCCATCCTATATAATATGTTTTCCAATTTCCCAAACTCCCAACTGAAGGCATGTGTGAAGAAATTACCAATAAGACCATTTCATTTATTTCGTCTTTATTATATAAAACATAATAAAGATATCTATGCACCTTTCCAATGATTCTTACATAGTATTTACAAGAACATTTTAACAACTCTTATTTTCCGCCATTTTTATCATAAAATTCACTTTAAAAACAAACAAATTAAACAAAAACTTAAAAAAAAGCATTCATATCGCATGAAATAGTTTCCATTTTAACAAAACCTTGACTAATCAAATTAACCACATACTTAGAAGTATTTTGATTTCGAAATCAAAATTTGTAAGTCTTGCTTAAAATATCATTTACCTGCCATTAACAACTAATAAGTATAATGTGTAAACCTATACATTTAATCTTTGTGGAGTCTTATTCACCAAAACAAAAACAACAAAAAAACTAAAATGCCGTCAGGATCCAGACCATCCATTAGCTAAGAGATAAAATCTGTGACATGAGTTCAGTGCTCATGCAATCAACGAACTATACCCTTAAATTATTTTAGATGGTTTAGTTATTTTGGAATGAGACCCTTTGGGGCCTTATTCATGAAAACTGAAATATTTAAGGATACGGTCATGTCATTGGTTGAGGGACAAAAACCTTTTACAAGCCAATGAAAAGGCAATATTCTTAAACTATTTTAGTTTTTGTGGATAAGAACCCTAGTTTACTATAATATTCACCCACCTTTACATATTTTTATTTTCTTACAAACCATTTAACAATTTATTATATACACAACAAGTGATACACAGACTTTTTCATTTAAAAATAAAAGAATGTTTATCATTATCAAGCACTCATACCAGCTTAAATTCACAACATTTGGCAAACAGGAACTTCTAAATCAGTTATTAACAAAAATAGCTTCAAATTAACTAGACTATAATCAAGATTGCTTGACATTTAACTGATTGACATTTTAATAAGGTGCTAATTAATTGGTAACTAATTCTATATCATGGAGACATTTGAAATTAAAGAAATAAAAAAAATGAAACATAATGACTACAATAAATGAATTTAAGTATGAATACAAATATGGTATTAAAAACACAACGGGTTGAATGATGAGGTTTTTATCTATCTATTCTAAGACAATAAATTTCGGAAATGGAATGTTTTGTTATTTCCCTGACTGACAGTCTGTTGAACGGTCATATTCTGACTCCTGTAATTATTGATGCGCAGATGGCTGAGGGTTGCTGGTCCTCGACGTCTGGGGTTGTTGGGTTTCTTTGGTATTATATAGTCCCACTTATATAAGTGAGATTACAAGATGGAAGACATACAATAGTTTCAATAATACATATCATTTTCTTTTCAAAAAGGTATACATATTCATGGTTTAGGCTACCCTTTACAAGAAGTAAGTTTATACTTAATTAGGCCTACAACCTACAATGAGTGTAAATCTCATACAGCTCGTGTAATGTACATTTAAATATGGCTTTAAGTTTGAATGGCAGTATAAATGCAAAATACAATATTTTACAAAGTTCACATAATCCATATACAAGAATAACATGAAGAGACAACTGGTATGTACAGGAGTCCATTGAGGTCATAAGGTCATTTATATGAATATTCAGTAACGCCAAACTTAGCGTTCTAATTGGCTTAAGTTGTATGTAACTGGCCACTGCCATTATTTTGATAGGCTATTTATATAGTTAATAACAAGTTAAGGTGGGCTGGGGGGACTTCTTATCTGTGATATCGCGGCCAGAAGTCCCCCCTTCTGCTGTTGCAGGTCTTCCAACTCCCGCATCAATGCGACGTTCCTCGCCTCCAGGCTATCACATTCCTAGAAATAAATTAAAAAGAAAACAATTACATGTAGATATAAATTTATGTATCATATTGCTCCTAAAAAACAACTTTTCAGTAACAAAACAAATATCTTTAATACGTGGTAAATTAGTATTTTTCTTTGGTAAATTACATTCAGACACATTAGATACAAAATGAAAGATAACATTAGCATTATTTCTTTTATATATATATATATATAACTCGCTATAACGTAAACAAATTCATTCGTTAATAAAATGTCCATCAGATAATCTATGAATCATTTCTTCAACTTATAACTCAAAATAAAGTCAATAAATTAATTGTCTGTTTCTTCTTTAAAATAATTTATAAATTTTACAATTATAGATACTGTTTTATTACCTCAGACAATTGCTGTTCCTTGCTTTTTCTTCTCTGTCTAAACCTTACGGCTGCCAGTCTATTAGCTTCCTTTCTCTTGCTTATACGTGCCTTTTCTTCATCACTTAGCTATAATATATTCAAGTAAATATATAATATTTCTAAATATTTGCGTTTGATAAACAATCGCAGATTAATTTCTATATAACTGTGTAACTTTTTAAAACTTAGGAATCTCACTTCAAAACAATCACTTTCTTTTAGCCCCCAAAAGTCATTTTTTTCAAATAAAATACAAACTAACATGATTATCAAAATGTTTTTTTTTTCTTACGTTGAGTTATGACATATTATAGTTTGTTATTGTTTCAAAATCTCAGTTTCTGAATATGATACAAATCATTATACACTAAACACTGAAGCTATAACATCCGGAATTTAATCTCTTAATATGAGAATTATGTCAGATGTAAATATTCTGATTTTATCGGTGAAACGACAGATTTATCTTAACTCTCTATATCTTTAAAAGTACATCGAATAAGATAAAATTAAATGGGGTATAACGTCCTTCTTCTCTACACCATCCGGAAATCTAATAATTATTAGTATGGCACGGCTAGTGTATAATTTATACACTATTAATAGTTAATATATTCATATTATGAATATATTAACTGTTAATATCACTGACTAATTAGTAAGATAAACAAATTGCTGACGTGTATATTTCAAATTATAAAAATAAAGTGTAAACTTGTATGGCGTATATTTCAAAATATATAAAAGAATAAAAGTGTATTTGGTCATACAGTTTTTCCCCCCTTTTAAAAATATGTTGGATTTATGCTGTGCTTTCACTGTCTGCGCTTTCAAACTTTTATATATATATATGTAGAACATGTTGACCTTATGTCCTATATATCAAGATGACCGTAAAATTAAGGTCACGTGACATAACTGTGTCCACGTTTGGGTCGAAATACAGTCTAGCCAACAAACTTAAGGGAATTACTCATTTCCAACGATATCTTATAAAAAACATAATTTCATTCAAATCTGTTTCTTATACCAGAAAAAAATTATTAACGTGAAATAAATTTGAGTTTCCAAGCAATTTTCAAAATAATTATTTAAATAAAAACATTTATAAGAAAATCCTTAAAATCGAGCATCACTGGTCGCTCAAAGGTTAAAATATTATGATTAAGTTGAAACAATAGTTTATTCATTAGAAATGATCATAAAAACAGATAACGGCCTATATGAGTTCCTTCCTAAAATATTATAATGAAGAAGAACGGTCGCCATTTTCTATCCACGGAATAGAGAGAGCATCCGTTCATGTGAAACATTAAATATTTTCCATATTGTGTAAAACTTATTATTTATATTATCTAGGAATATTGGTAATATTTTCCATATTGTGTAAAACTTATTATTTATATTATCTAGGAATATTGGTAATTGTAAGATATCAAATCTAATTACATGTATTATTCACGCCAAATAAATAAACTTTACGTATTAAATATTATAGAGCAACCGAAATAGCACTATAATTACACGTTTTTTGTAGGAAAATGGCGGATGAACAGTTTTTTTTCCGAAAATCAAAAACTAACTCTCTATATATTCCAAAACGTGTACATAATACTATGAATAAAATAACAATAATATTTCATGATTTATTTGTCTACAACGCTTTTCATAACGTATAACATGAAAATTAACATTTGTCATTTCTGGGGACAAAAAAAATAGAAATTTCGCAAAGAATAAAAGTACAAAGTGCATAAATCTCACTGAATATCTGCCTATAAGATAAATCAATTCCGATCAAATTAATTTACTTGTATATTTACCTCGTATTTTTGTTCAGACTTAAACTCTACCGTCAGTTCATCCTTTCCTCGTTTAAGTCTTGAAGCTTGTATCTTTGTTTTCAGTTCTTCTTTAATTAGAGGGGTCATGTTGCCGGATTTGAATACTTCCAAGGCAGCATTTGCCAATTGATGGTCCAAGTTTTCTAAACTGACATCGTTGCATATCGATGAAAATGTTATCTTAGCACTGTCTAGCAGTTCATTCATGAGTTGCATCTTGAATTATCTAAAAGAGCACAACACAATTAATATGGAATACAATCACTGGTTTATACACATATAGCACGACAAGTATTCTCTTTCGTTATCAAACACAAATGTGTTCAATCGCTAAATGCCACTCAAGGATTATAATTAAAAGAGATCAACATAATAAAATTATTCATTTCCATAGAAAGAACAATTTTAATATCCTAAAACTAAAGTTTCAAAGCGCCAAAGTTCACTACATTGTACATGCAAAACATAAACAATTTTACTATTCCTCAATCAAATGCAGAAATATTCAAGACAATATAATAAATAAGTTTAACATCACAAGAAAAGTTTCTTTTTCTTTTAGGGTTATTTACTGTTGATATGGTTAACTGAATCTATTTTTATAACAACTGTCAATTAATATGCCACATAATATATGATAAAAATATGACGTAAACACAGACAAATTGAGCAAAACACAACTTAAATATAGCAAATATTGTCCAGCCATTTCATGTTTTGCTGATATATTGAGAGAAAAATTGTTTGATGCTAAAACTTTTAAAAGTTTATTTACTCACAATGATTTCAAAATATAATTGGAGTATATTGCAATAATAAATTCAGAAAATGATTTCCAAAAATAGACATCTACGTCATTGAATTTTGCTTTTTTTTTAATATATAGACCTGACCGTTTACATATATTTCAAAAGATAAATATGCATTATTTTAAAGTACATATTGTCGTTATTATGCAAATAAGCCTAAGACCTTCATGTAGCACAATTATTATTATTTTTGTCAAAGAGATAAAGATGGCGGTGTGAACTCAATAGACATTAAAACGTAAAATTGATCGATTTAAATAATTTTGGAACTAAATTTCTTTTAATAGTAGAGGTTCTGAAGTATTATATCTGTCTTTCATTATGCATGCTGTGCTTTTAAGTATGGAATAAATTTTAAGTGGAATTTTATCAAAGTTTCAATTGAAGGTATGCAAAGTTACAATTAAAATGATCAAAAAATAAATAAATATAAGCTTTGGTCGATTTGACGTGATTTGACAATATCTGACGTTTTAAGAATCATTATGAATTGCACACTGCAGCCATTCGATTTCGATAAGATTATTTCTAAATATATTACATTTTTGCCATGTTGAAAGTGATAAATGATAGCTTTGTATCTCATGAAAAGATTACTGGATTACACACAGTTTTTATCCATGAATTGCATGGAAAATTGAAATTATTAAACGTCTAAGAACAATTAAATATTATCAAATTAACATATTTGACACAATTTGTGAGAATTATTATTATGACAATTATATTTTTTCAAATTCGATTTCATTATATCTACATGTCACCTCCAATCACAATTCAAGTTCAAAATATGTGTCCAAAGCTAAAACAGGCGTGCTTATCAAATGTTTACAAGTATATGACATCGTTAAGCGTCTTGCAGCAGTCAGGAATGTCTGTATTGAGTCGTAACTTTGTGATTTGTTTCTTCATATCTTATATTTTGATTAAAATTATGTTACCAGTAGCAAAAAGTTGCAAAAACATTAATCAATAATTAAACATTATCGAGAGTTATAAAATAGCCTAAAAACAAAATACACCAAAACACGTTTTTGCTGGGGACTAAAATGGATGCTAGAGGTACTAGGTCACGTGTAAGATATAGCTAGACTATAGCTTCTAATGAAATCGGGACTTCCGAAATCGCTTGATGTTTCGAAAATATGTGCAATTATCTATAAACAATTCATAAAATATTAAATAATTTCGGATCATTTTATTAAATGTATAAATGGCCTGCCCATAATAGCCTATCGGGAAAGCCCTTTTCATATAACCTATCATTTTTCTTTTAGAACATTCTAAATGCACAGGACTATGTTAATTATATTACAAAAGATTATCCCTTGAGTACTTAATCTTTCCTAATTATGCTGATCAATCAAAATATTATCATGTTATGACAGTTGATCACACGTGCTTTATAGGTTCAGTAAATTACACCATAACAGCTCAAGATATGCAATTATAACGGTATATAGGCCCTTAAAACAGTTGACAGTCTTATAATAATAATAAATTTATATCAAAACTGACATTAGAAAGGGAAAATTGCTTACTTTTTAAAAGTTTGTGTGCAGCTATTTTAGATCGTTCCTCTTCGTTGCGCGGTTGCCTTTAAACTGAGATATATGAATGAAATCGTATTGTCTGGACATGAACAAGTCAGAACATGTTGCAAATGATCGTCGAATCAGCGATTAGGTGAACGCAAGGGAGACAACTCGTACATGGTTTTCGGTCTGTTTCCAACCATTTGTACCTAAATATAGCCGAAGTGGGTAATTCCCTTAACATATATAACTCGGCATATTGGGGCGTGAACTTCAATTTTGCTATGTCATATTCATTAAGCTTATTTATTTTTTGAAAAGAAGCTGTTGGCTGTCAGTTTTTAGGAATACAACTAAGATTAATACAATGAATATCATTTTGAAGTTTTCATGGTCAAAATGTACGTTTATTTTGGTCAGACAACATGACCCAAATATTTATATTGACCACGTGCTCTTGAACGTAAGTCAAACGTTTGTTGATCTCGCGATTTCTCACTAAATCTCAAGTTAGACTTCTGAATATTCAATAGCTTTCACGACTACTGGTGATGATGTAAAAACTGCCAACGTGGCATCTCTTTTCTCTAGGCTATTTTTAGAACTGACTTGACTCGGCTTTGATGTGGCCGCTTTTAGCACGGTTCAAGGTCTATTTGGAGACTGATGACTGTTATGCCATGTTATTGTTGATTCATAATAAAGGTCCTATATAATTTGAACCAGTCACACTTTTAAACGACAGTATAGCCAGCATCAAATGACTGCTAATAATCCACCACTTTTGCTTTTTGTTGACTGCTAATATAACAGTATACACTATACAGTTATGAATGACCTGCAAAGATTTAATGATGCCCGGGGCGAACGATTTGATTGTATGCTCTAAGACCCAAGTATAGGTTATCGGCGATAATTTCAAATTTCAAAAAATAAATTTTAATCTCATTGACAGGATCCCCCCATTAAAGCAGGTGTCCTTTGTCGCATTCCCCTTCCATGGTTTTATCTTTTTTCTAAACAACCCAACGGATTCCAACCATGCACGTTTGTTATCTTGTTGATCGGTCCCATGGGGTGAGGTAGGGTCCGTAAGCGGGGAAATATCGACATTTTCTCAACTGTTTCGATTTTTTAACCAAACTGTACAATTTTAAGATGCATGGCAAGGAAAGTATTTGCTGGGTTGTTATTTCCAAAAAACGAATGGGTATTTCTGTCTGTGTGCGGGAAGGCATCTTTACGGATGTTAACCAACTTTCTGTAGTATGTTCCCCGATGAATGCCCTTACTCCAGTGATTCTCAACCAGTGTGCCGCGACACACATGTGTGCCACGATATCTTCCTAAGTGTGCTGCGGAATTTTGAACGACACACTAAGAAAATGCGAAAAACCACATGATCCTAAATGAGTATCCACTGATGTCTACTGATAAGTTCATAGCTGTGTTTTTCTCTATTTACTTCCAGTCATTCTATGTGTCTATGACTAGTCTCTGTCTACGGTTTTATGCCGTCTATGACTTGCCATGTTTTTATTTTACAAAATTCAAATATTTTTCATATATATTTAGCCAGGTGTGCCGCTATATTTTCATGTGTTCCAAGGTGTGCCCTTGGCAAAATAAGGTTTAGAACCACTGCGTTACTCTTTGCAGGAATGTGGTGACGCTGAATTTGACGAGACACAAAAATTCAATATTGATATGGTTAAGTGGGACCTTGTGGTTGGGGCATGGGGGTTAATCCCCGGCGCCGAGATATTTTTGCTATGTGGAAAATTCTAGAGTCGACTTGTATCATGCATTTGAGTCAAATATGATGACCATTATGATTATATCATCACTCTGAAACCACGTGTTTATAAATGAGTAACGTCCGGGAATGGGTTTCGACATGAGGATTGTGGTGGGCGTACATTCACACATAGATTGCCTACTATGGTTGTAAAAATCATTAAACATGCATTATGCAAGAAATAAATCTGCGCATTGCAGGTCTTTCTCTTTACCTGAAATGTTATATAAACTATTAATTAGACATTTATTAACATTAAGAGGGCATAATCAACTATCGATGCTACCATGTGAAATGTTACATAAACTATTAATTAGACATTTATTAACATTTAAAGGGCATAATCAACTATCGATGCTACCTTAATGTGTCCGATTTTCATTGGATTTGAATCCGATCTGCTGTTCAACATCCGTTGATGATTAAACGCAAAGGTGGATAATCGAGACTGTGACAGAGGTAACAATGACATTCGAGGCTACATAGATTTTGAAATAAGGTTTTCTCGGCTTCTAGTGAAGCAATTTGACTGAAATTTTCAGCATATTCCATTTACACCCTCTAGTTTTTAACTACTATAGTGAGAACTGTCAGCTCTTTATCTAATCTTCCAATAAAGTATCTTTGAGTTGTTGATCACTTTTGGAACCAGGTATGATATAGATGTTAAATTATACTAGCAATGGATTGTTTACTATATACATATCTGCCAGTAGCGCTTCCCATTTGTTTTCAACTTGTTGACACCTTGGGACGTTTTATGAAATGAAGTTTAACGTCCCACTGTTCTGCCTCGTCTGGGCTAGTGAAGACGGGCACACACCATACAGTTTGCTATGAGGGGATTTTTGCCCGGACAGCGGCGCTATCTCTTATATCGAATTCCAACTACCAAGGGATCTTTTACGTACACACCAATGTGTACACGGGACCTCGGTTTTCCATCCGATCAGAACGACTAGACAGCGCTGTCCTTGTCAGGCCCCCGACCTGCACAACTGATAAGGTAAAAACCAGGCACGTTTTACAAATCTCAGAGAAACCCTTAGGTCGCATGCTACAACTGACATCTTGATAGCCATGGCGGAGAGCAGTTATCTTGTTAACTGGTTAACGTATAAATGAGATTGTCGCGTTAATAGACATAGATTAACGCGTTAACACTGTGACGTCATAAATATATGCATTTTCCGTTGGAAAATCGTTATTCAGGCCTATGAAAGGGCCTAATCAAGCAAAATATCATCCAGAGACCTCATTGCCGCTGTCGCTTTAGTTACGTCTACCAGATCGCAAGTCTTCGGTCGAAATAACTTGGTCTCCAGTCTCACTTGAATCAAGCACCAAATTCGATTTGTTTATGAACGTTTTTCCGTCAAAATGCCACCTAATTCCTGGATTTAGAGTCCAGAATTAAATGATGATCAAGAATAATTTCTGATCACTCTCTGAAATAGGTTGGGTACGAAAACAACCATGTTTTAGGAGCTTTGATAATTAACTCATATTAACTCGTTAACTTTCAAATTTTAACGCGTTAACTAGTTAAAGATAATTTTAACTTGCTCCCAGCCCTGTCCACAGCAATGGATCGTCATTCCCATTAATGTATTAACATGACTTTGTTATAAGCTACTGAAATCCCATGTCGTTGTTCTTAGTGTTTAACGCCCGCTTCCACCGAAGGTGATATCGCAGACAAGTCTTATTTTCATTTGTTTTATCTTAGCGCACGTGCAGGGGTCTTTCCTGTGGGAGGAAACCAGAGTTCCCGGAGTAAACCAACGAGATTGAGAAGGAAGCCTTATCTCCAAGCCACATACCCTCGCACGAGTGATCGAAACCACAGCCAGCTAGATAGAGGTCGAAGCGCGGCACGCTAGACCACTTGCCCCCTCCCCCCTTAATCCCATGTCCGAATACCAACAATTTTAAACTGAATTGTATTGGGCTGCGCCCCAACCCCCTGCCCCCCCGAATACCAACAATTATAAAGTGAATTGTACTGGGCTAAGACTAAACCCCCTGCCCCCTCCCCCGAGAGCCCCCCCCCCACACACGCTTTTAGGAAACATATTTCATGGAGTTCTAATAAGGATCCAATGAACCACTGCGACGGACACGCTCATGGTATGTGGCCCATCGTGGGTGGGCTTTATACAAAAGCTGACAATAAATATAATACAGCATTTATCACGACTATAGAGCGTTTCCTACAAATATCATATATAGATATCTATCTCTTTTACTCTACATCTAAAGCTGCATACAACGGTTATTAGGCTGTATACAGTCCTTACCGTGCATAATTAATACCAAGGGCCATTTTAAAAGGGGGCGGGGTAGAAATTATAATTTTATGTATTATGTTGTATATGTTTGTGCCAAATAAACCTATCTATCTACCATATTGACATACAAATTGCATTTTTGCGTGTGAGTATGGCAGACAATGACCAGAATATGCATGCTTCCTTTTTACTGTTTTTTTTGGGGGGGGGGGGGGGGTCGAATGGTTAGTGCGTACGCGTTGTATCATACGGTCTGTCATTGAGTCAACCGATTCCCCGCTTGTATGTGACAAGGAGTACGATCGCCTGTCCAAACTCGTGCGTTTTTTCCGGGTCCTCCGGTTTCCTCCCACTGCTAAAGCCCCTACGCGCCAGCAAATTAGAAGAAATAAAATTGAACCATATGTTAGTCCCTAAATGACCTAGTTTGTGTCGACTGGACGTTTGGTGGTTAAAGGAGGCGAGTCCTTAACTCAATATAATCCTCAGTCTTCGGCATTGCAAACATGACTTATTGGTCAATTTAAATCAACATTGATTTTGTCATCTTACCGAGAAAAGATGGGTTTCTGATATAATATCCAATATTTAAGACAAAATGAATATTTCAATATTTGCATACGAATCGCGTGCCAGAATGCTTTCGAGCTCCATTTGTAATGAAGCAACTCCATGAACGGGGCTAAATATTAGATGAGAATACTACCGGTGTAGACTGGAATAACCAGACGCCAAAGACTGCTGTTCAATTTGGACTGTTTGCTTATTTCGTCGAACATAACTGATTAGAAATTTCAGTAAAAACAGAAACGATTGAATGTAAATCAGTTTATATACATTCATATTACATCATTATATTTTTTGTTGCGACCCACCCGTGTCCATTTCTAGGTGTCAAAAAAGAGGGATTTGGCTACTTTAATAGATAAAACAAACAAACTATTTACTAATAATCTGTTAAAGTAAAGTGCTAATGACCTCTTTTGCAGCAAAGTTTTAATAGACTTGAGCTTCAAGCCCTCACACCCCAGTGCCCTCACCCCCCTATCCACTACCACCAACGCTTATGTGAGTATGTCTGGAGAAAGTATTTTAATGGCATTAAACGGGCTGATTCTTAAGTAATCTGTAATTGTTCTATTCAGTAACTAAATATATCAATTTGAAAATAAATTTAAATGACATAAAACAGTCTAATTTTTAAGTAATCTTTTTTAACGCCATTCATCACATTATATACCGTGTTCTGTTTGTACATCAAATATAATAATTTTATTTATTTATTTTAAAGTAAATTAAATCCTACCACAATGAATGGGCTTGGTCTGTGTGGACAACTCTTGATCCTATATCTTCTGATGAAACACATTCTTACTCGAGTTCAATATTTGAACATTTAAAATGTAAAATGGGGTTGTCTCCCTTCTAACTTTGCCGCTTAACATCATACTTCTAGAAGGTCACGCGACATCTATTGCAGCAGATTTTTAACAGGGTTTTATTGGCTGAATATAATCAACGTGGACCGCTGTGTAAGAAATACGTATTGTTGTTTGGCAGTTTCAGGAATACATGCGGGATTAAAAGCTACCTTTCCTTTCAAATATCAACTTCGTTTTATAAATGCATGTATCCCGTTAAAAATAGCGTTTTGTAGCTCAGCTGAAATGGGTTTTAACGTCCTGTTTTTCTGCACCGACTATGGGCTAATGAGAGAGAGAGAGAGAGAGAGAGAGAAATGGGGTTTAACGCCCACTCGACACAAACTAGGTAATTTAGGGACTAACATATGGTTCAATTTTATTTCCATAATTCGCTTGCGCGTAGGGGTCTTTAGCAGTGGGAGGAAACCACGCCAGTTGACTCAATGACAGACTTTAGGATACAGCACGCAAGTGCTAACCATTCAGCCATCCAACCCACCTGGGCTAATGAAGACGTTCATTGTGCTATGAGTGGAATTTTGCCCGAACAGAGGCATTACGGCTTACTCTTTTCTTCAAATTTCAATGTCAAATGCTCTTTTACATGCATGCCAATGTGTATACGGGGCCTCGGTTTTCGTCCCAATCGATCGACTAGACACTGACTTTGTCAGGCCACCCGTACTGTACGCTGATAATATGACTCAGTAATGCAACGTACACTGACTGACTGGTAAATATACCCTTATACATGTACTTAAAAAAATATACTTGTTAATAAAAACACGACACTTTGTGAGCTATAAATGGGAAACCTATAAGTTTCATATCTAAAATTACCACCGTAAGAGTACAGTCCTCAGTTATACGCTACACTGCTTCTATATGCGTAGGAGCCGAAGGGGGGGGGGGCAATGGATTTCCGTTTTTTGGGCACAAACATCAGAGAATGAGGCCATATCATAGAAATATAATTGTAAAATGAAATCGCTTGCAGTTTACGTTTTGAATACTATACTTTAGTGGAGCTTTGTCGAAAACTCATGGTAGTTAAACATACATTATGCAAGAGCTAAATCTGTCTATTGCAGGTCTTTCTTTAGGCCTGAAATGTTATCTAAATTATTAATTAGACCTTAATTAACTTATCCAGACCATAATCAACTCTAGATGGCATCGCTAGCCTGGATTTTTAGTGGATTATGAGCCGATTTACTGCATAACTTTCCTTCACGATTTAATGATTAAATGGATAATCGAGACTATGCCGTTTATCGTACTGACTTTATTTAATGATGATCGAGGCTAGGCGGAAATTTCAATCACCTAATTCTCGGTTCATAGTGGATCAATTTGAATAAAATTTTCAGCAAATAGCCTTTACATTATCTAGTTTTTAACTATTATAGTGAGAACTGCCAACTCGTTATCTAATCTCCCATTATGTATCTTTAATGATTGATTCATTCTGAAGATTTCTCAGGCGAGAAGCCTCAGCCCCCCCCCCCTCATAAAATTGGATACAATACTGTGAGTTACTATACTATATAAGAATTTACTAATTTAACGTAAATAGAAGATTTATTTATCATGTTTAGACATAACTAACATGTTCGACGCCCAAAACTACCATTAATCCAAGAAAACTGAATTTTGCGATTTTGGCCGATTGGCATCAAGTCGTTATCAATAATTTGGCTGTGAAGAAAAAAAAAGAAGAAAAAAAAATGCACTTCGTCTGGGAGTTTTACCCAGATTTTTTCCAAGTGCCTCAACATATAGAACAGGAAAATCCAATGTTTTGCTGTAAAAGAGAAATGTACACGGACAAGATCCTATACTTTGATTCCAAGTTAGTATTCATTGTTTTTTCTCCTGTTCCGCCGTAACCTTCCACTATACTGCTAAAGACTCCTACAAGCAACCGGCTTCTTGAAGTGAAATTGAACTATATACTCGTTCCGAAATGACCTAGATTGTGGAAATCAGACTTTAAAACCCATCTGCCCCCCCTCTCTCTCTCTCTCTCCCTCTCTCTCTCTCTCCCCCTCTCTCTCTCTTTCTCTCCACAACTCAAAATTAATTCACTCGCCACAAAATACTGGGTGTTTATGCTCCCGCGAGATCGTGTTCCTCATGGGTCAACACGCGCCTGGTTAAATCGGGTGTCACATTAACAGGGTTGTACTATATTGCACTTTCTATTAACTTTTACCTCATGTGTCGTATTAAACAGGTTTTACTATACTGCACCCTTCAATTAACCTAAAAAAATGTCGTATTAAACAGGTTTTACTATATTGAACCCTTCAATTAACCCTAACAAATTTCGGATTATATAGGCTTTACTGTATTGCGCACCCTTCAACACAAGTGTCGGATTATACAGGTTTTACTGTATTGCACCCTTCAATTAATTTAAACAAGTATCGTAATATACAGGTTTTACTGTAAGTGTAGCTTTGATTACACTATATAAATTAAAATCTGTAAATAAATCATCTTTCAAACTGTTATTTTGATGTATTAGGTTTGGGTGCACTGAAATTAGAGCACATTTGTCTTGTTATTTGATATGAGCAATTCATATCTCCTACATTAGAAAGGTCAAGGCTGTGTATACATAAATAGACATTTAACAGTTAAAGGGAAAGTTTGTCAACTGATTTTTATATTAAATCTTTTTGCGGTTGGTGAGAGAGAGAGAAATGGGGTTTAACGTTCACTCGACACTCTAGGTCATTTCAGGACTAACATATAGTTTTTAATTTCATTTCAATAATTCGCTTGCGCGTAGGGGTCTTTAGCAGTGGGAAGAAACCGGAGGACCCGGAGAAAACCCACGAGGTTGAACAGGGATTTGAAACCACGCCAGTTGACCCAATGACAGGCCGTATAATATAGCACGCACGTGCTAACCATTCGGCCATCCACCCCCCCCCCCTTTTTTTGCGGTCGGTGTGATGTAGCTGGCAAACCAGTAGTCTTATCAAAGATTATTCCGGGAAATGAGGTGAGTTTTGCCCCGACGGCGGCGTTTCCGCCTACTCGTGGTTGAATTAAGACTGTCAAGGGTTCTTTTACGTGCCCACGACCTCGGGTTTCTGTCCTTTTTGAGCGATAGGTCTCACACTGAAAAACCATGCTGATAAATCCAAGGGGGGGGGGGATTATTTATTCAACACCGGGATCGAACCCGGGACCCGTCGGTCAGTAAGCGAGCACCTTAACCATTGAGCCACGGTGCATGACATAATTATGCCTGTCTTCTTCAGTCCGGTTGGTGCAGAGATGTAAGTCGGTTAACTTGTTGTTGCTATAGAGTTGATTATGGGCTTGCCATATTAATAAATTAAAAGTTTAAATAATAGTTTATACAAAATTTGAAACAAAAATAATGATCTGCAAAAGACAGATGCATCTTTAAGTAACTATCCAATTATGTGCCTCACTCAAGCCTGTCACATAATACTCCACTGTCATGGCTACCGAGATAACAGTCATATTTAAGATACATGTAAATATATGCACCCAAAAACCCCCTTTCCGTACATATTATAGACGCGGTTTTCCCTTGTCCAGTGACGCAGGGTGGAGAACCTGACAGGGGAAAGGCGTCTTGTCATTCGGATAGGACAAAATAGAAGCGTGAACACATTGACGTGCACGTAAATGAACCAGTGGCAGTTGGAATTCAAAATAAAAGAGGCCGTTGGGCAACATTTCCATAATAGCACACTGCATTGCATATGCCCGTCTTCATTAGGACAGTTGGTGTAGAAAATTAGGACGCTAAACCCCATTTCTATTCAGTTCAATTCCGTGCATATTATATAATACAAAAAGATTAATGGTGAGTTTCAACTGCAAATCCTTTTAATATGCACAGTCATTTACAGCCACTTGAGTCGGTTATCAATATAAATTATCATCTCGTCAAATGTTTTTGTAGGATTGTGTAATAAATCACGTCTTTTATATCATTATAAGATTATATATGTGAGGCATGGAGGTGGTAAACCTGATCGCTAATATAATTTGTTATCACCCCAGGGGCGGATCCAGGATTAAAATTGGAAAAATGGAAAGCTGTAGATGCCATTTCTGACTATTTCGCCCCAGCCCCCTAACGACCCCTGGATCCGCACAAGCAGTCTTACTCAGCCGTTTGTGAAATCCGTTCAAATTTTCTATATGGTGATTCGCATATTTTAAAAAAATAATCTAAGTGAGATCCGTGAACCGAAACAAAAAAAACCCCCATCAAACGGCATTATAAATAATTTACTCCCGTGAATGGATAGATGTTAAATAATGATACGCTTAAGTAAACCTAATAATAAGATAAATAATAGATATACCATACACATCAAAAACATAAAATAAACAACAACACCATATAGGCCTGTGATATTAAACATTGCATCATTATCTCTCACTTTAACCTTGAAAACAATTCCATTAGTGCTAAGGAGATTAAGCGAGGTGATTTATCAACTTAAAGGGGTGTTATAAGATGCATTCTCGTGAAAGTATTTTTCTGGTGGTTATTTCCAATAAAAGTATGGCAAATTTGGTATATTATATGGAAAGTACAGACGCCCAATCTTACTAGAAAAATACTGGCTTACCAGAAAAAACAGCCATGGGGCAAGCACTGCGCAAAAATAACTAAATGGCAACCAAACAGGTTATTGTCTGCCAGGTTGACTTAGAGAGCGGTTTTTATTTCTTGATCGAATTTTTGGGAACATTGAGGGGTCTAAACAGGAAATAGGCCTCAATATGTATGATACATGGACAGTAAGTAATGACAAATACATTGTAAAAAATGAGCCCTCTCTCAGTCAAGTTAGGTGACAAAGATGGCTTTTAAATTAGATTGTTGTGGGATAGCTCAGTGGTAGAGCGCTGGACCGGCAACTGCGAGGCGAATGGGTGCCGTCATGGGTTCGATTCCCGTATGGGTTAGGAAACGTTAGACCCACGGCCCGTGCTTTCTGTGGGGGGATCTGTAAAGAACCCTCACCTCCCGATAACCCTAAACATTACCTTAACCCACAATCCACATATGATGTCATTTGTGCTATAGATCTCTTTGATCTAGCGTTCGTGTTTTTTATAGCTTGGGGTATCTGAAGCAAATTTTGACATTTAATTAGTTTGAATATGTTTTTAGTCCAAATATATCACCAAATCACACAGT
Source organism: Patella vulgata (assembly GCF_932274485.2). Taxonomy (NCBI): domain Eukaryota; kingdom Metazoa; phylum Mollusca; class Gastropoda; family Patellidae; genus Patella; species Patella vulgata. The sequence continues at coordinate 14,942,008 of NC_065883.2, forward strand.
TTGTACGCGGGAAGGTATCTTTAAGGCAAAAACAACCCGAGATCAAAACAGAAGTACATGTACACGTATAGCTGACGTACATTACTGATGTTGGATTCAACTGCGTAATTAAGTCGAATTTTCGAGTGACGAACTCCGAAATGATTTAACACCAAAGTTCGTTTCCCCCTTTTCCCCCTCAAAAAATGACGCAACTATTGCTTTTGAAATATCCCAATCTACGATTTAGTATCTTGTATCACTGCCGGATTAACCTTTTAGGGGCCGGGGGCACGTCAAAATGGGAGGAGGTGGTGGGGGGCTGCATTAAGAAAAAAAGCGTAGCTCCTACTGCAACCAAGCCACCTGAAAATTAAATTAGATTTAAGGCATTCTGAGGTATTTTCGGGTCGAGTAAAATAACTTAAATGAAATAGATAGATTGAACTTTTTTTTTCAATCGGACATAATGTATTTCAATCGAGGTACGAATCCCAGCAAGTCACTTTTAAATTCAACCACTAATGTATGAAAGATCTCACATTTCCTGACGAACCAGCGGAGTTCAAGCCAATGACATAATTTCCCACGGACTGCCACGAAGCCCTTTTTGGTTCAGTCACTCAGTGCAACACTTTATCCCGTCCCTCTTTCTAATTATACAAACTGAAAAAATAGCAAATTATATAGAGTTAAAAGTCTTATTTGATCAGATTTTCTGCCATGCTATCTTACGTGGATTGCGCGTGAATAGAATTCTTCATAGACAGTGACATTTCAATCAATTTTTTTAATATTTCAACTGCCATGGGATGTATTCTATGCATTACCGTTGTATACCTGAAGAACGAATGGACACATTTTGTTGCTACTTGACCCAACGACTTCCCTTGAACTCTTTCCTGATACTTGAGCGTAGCGAAATATTTGAGAATGTAATACCCTTCCTTCCATAACCCCACCTCCACATCCGTACCCCGACTCCCATTGATTATCAGGGGATCTAGTATATGGCCAGCAGATAGTCTATAAGTTTATGTGAGCCATGGTAGTTCAGTAAATGAGATGTTGGTTCGATCCTTGTCCAGCGCCCCCACCCCCTTCCTTTGTCAGTGGCGCAGTACTGGGGACCTGGCAACGAACAACATATCAATATTCTTTCGAACGGGACGAAAATTCCAGGTCCGGTCTACACCTTGGCGTGCACAAAAAAAAAACCTCTGCCAGTTGGAATTCGATATATAAGAGTAAGCCGTAGAGGCGCTGTACGGACAAAATTTACCTGATAGTAGGATATTAAACCCCATTTCATTTCATTTCTATAAGCTATGTACTCGTAAGAGTATGTGCGATCCTTTTAAATGTGCCAAGTTTTTCTATTCTATATTTCTATTATCATATATAAAAGCAAATACATTATGTTTACTATATAAAGAAATGGTTTTTCACATTTCTGATGCAATCATATATAAACTAAGTGTCTTATATATACGTGTCTTTTATTCAGGTCTTACAGATTTTGGTACAATATTAAAATGTCACCCAAATGAATTCTAAAATAAAGCATATAATTTATAGTTTTATCACTTTATTTATATTTGTGTCAAATAAATCTATATATTAACCATATACAAACTGATTTTTTATGGGTGTGATCAAGGGTGGATCTATATTGGGGGGGCGGCGCACTTTAGAACCGGATTCTTGTCTCAGATCACAGGAAATGGCTTTTCCAGGCTTCAAGTTTTCGAAATTATCCGGGGAGGCCACCTGGACCCCCCCCCCCCGCCCTATCTATGTTCTCTGGATCGGCCCTTGGTGACGGACAATGAATAGAATATGCCCCTTTTCATATTATATGCCAGTGACATTTACAGCCAGGAGCTTCATTTAGATTGTTGAGAATCTATGATTATAGATATAGTGACGTATCAAACAGAGGGCATCACCACCTGCAATATTCGATTGATTAATTTCTATTGTATAACAATGTCCAAAAAAAATATGACAACCGTGTGTAACGTACCTGGTTAGTGTAGAAAAGTATAGGACGTTAAACCCCATCTTATGTAATGTACCGGGTGGTAATTGATGTAACATGTTTCTAGAAAAAAAACGTCGTACAATCATTACAATTAAAACTGATGGCAAGATGTCTGATCAACCATTTTAATATTCAATATGAACTTTCTGACGCAACATTTCGTCATGTTATGGTACTTCTTTATGACGAAATCACATGACAGTTAACAATTTTCATTCCCTTCGGCTTCTACAATACAAAGGAAATTTTTGCTTTGATGGTAACGGGAATCAAATATCAGTTTTATATTATAAATTCTGAAACTTGTATTCTGCGTATTATTTTATACACAGAATTCAATTTACAAATTTACTTTGGGTCGTGTTATGACCAACTGCAACAAGATCGCGCTATTCGATCAGAAACCATCATGCCCCTTCTGGTAAACTGTTTATTGTGGTAGAATACAAATGTGCTAGCTGTGTACTTCCCAAATAAACGTGAGAGAAGTGACACTAAGTGTTCTAGAAATAATAAAAGTCAGACATTGAACCGTGAGGTTTGTACAACACTATAGTTACTCTGGTAGCCAAATATTAATAGTTAAAGGTTGAACTATCCCGTCTTGTAACGATTGGAGCAAAAGCTATAAAATCCGGCATATTTAAAGCTCCGTGATATTAGAATGCAAGTTAAATATATAATATAGGACCATACACAATCAAATGTCATCAAACAAACGGAAAGGAGTTGTTGGCGGAGAAGTTCCCTGTGGTTTTCCAGCGTAGTATCCCTTGTCAGACAGGGTGGAGGGTCTGGCAAGGAACGGTGTCTGGATGACACGAAAGAAAACAGGTCTCGTGCACACAACGTGTGCACGTAAAAGAATAATAGGCGGAAACGCCGCTGTTAGGCAACATTTCCCTCATAGCCCACTGCATGGCGTACATGACTGCCTTGGTGAACAACAGTGGGACGTTAAACTCATTTAATTTCTCAAGGTTCTGGCCAATTTAAACATACATTATACAGAGCTTAATCTGCCTATTGCAGGTCTTTCATTAGGCCTGAAATGTTATCTAAATTATTAATTAGACATTAATTAACTTATCCAGACCAAAATCAACATCTCATCGCTAGCCTGCGATATTTACTGGATTAGGATCCGATTTGCTACTCAACTTTCATTCATGATTAAATCATGAAGTGGATAATCGAGAGTATGTTTTTTATCGTATCGACTTTAGCAATGAAGATCGAGGTTAGGTCTAAAATTCAATCGCTATATTCTCGGTTATAGTTGCCAGATTTTTATCTAATCTCCCATAATGTATCTTTAAATATACCTCGGTTTCTATTGATTTCACACCACCATTTCAATTTGCTTCAGCAAATATGGTATTCGTACAAGCCGGTCCATAATAAGAACAGTCTTTGTATATTTCAACGTTTGAAATATACGTCAACGGTCTGGCATTTAATGACTCGTCGGGCATCATATTATTCCGGAAACAAATGACAAATGGCCGGAATATTCTTGTTATAACCACTGCTCTTTTCCCATCGTGTCTTGTTATGAAAGAGAATACAAAACGTATGTTCAAGCAAAATTTATTGAACTTCACAAAATAGCGTATCAACTTTTCACTTGATGGTTCTCGGGATAAAAATTCAATACCAGCGACATCGTTATTTTGTGTGAAAGTATCTCACGTATCAGTTGTACAATGAGTGGTATAACGGGTTCGGATTTCCAACTGTAAGTAGCAATCTCAAAACGGGGGGGGGGGGGGGGGGAATGAATCGGCTTAACCATTGCCGGTCGAATCAATATATACAAAATCAGCTCATTGTAAGTTAAAAAAGAATAAGTCACATGTCTGACCTCGTGGATTCTCCGGGATCTTGTTTCCTTCCACCGCCATATTGAAATTAAAGCACGGCTTTATTAGTTCCAAACAAGCCTGGAAATAAGGCACCTGTCACTGACAATGTCAGGCACAGATTCAGGCTTTGCCAGGCACTAAACCTCTGGTGCCTGTCATTTTGTCCGGCGCTGATTTGTCTTTTTTATTGATATTATTAATACATGTCCAGCACTAAGTTGAAAATGTCAGGTACTTTTTCATTAGTGCCTGACATTTTGTCAGGTACACGTAAAACAGTTATTTCAAGGCCTGGTACCAAGATGACCTAGTTATGTTGAGTGGACGTTAAAACCCAGTTTTCTTTCTCGTCAATAAATAAACTAGATACAAGTTTTAAGTGATAACATTTAATGTTTAATCTTGTCAACATAATACATATCATATAATAATTAATACAGAAAGAATTCAAACACATATAAAATATTATAAAAACCTTAAAAAAAACAGCCGTACTTCAACTTGAAGTGAAAAATAAAACCCCTGTATATGGTATATCTTACCAAAACAAAAACTCATAATTATTGTATCTCAAATTTCACGTGATAACGATTTCACAATACTGAGAAATACACAATCTTCTTCGTGACAATCCTTTCATTAACCGTTCGGTAAACATCGTCAATTTTCCGACCTTGACTTTTTAAATAACGATCAATGTCACAACAGAGTAAAATCTTGCAATAGATATGAACAATAGATTTATATCAAAAATTACACATAGATGATAAATAAATAAAGGTGTGGATAATGGTCAACACGAGGAACACACAATCTTCATCAAGCTGTTGTTATTAGTTCTTAAAGCACCTCTACGTCATAGAGAGGCAATCTGGGACATGCATTCAAAAGAATGGTTTACACGTACACGAGCGACAGTATTGAGAACCCGTTATAATTAAACAAGTCACAAAAAGATATAACGTTTGGTGCCGTACAAAAAAAAATCGTGGTTATTGGGGAAATTAGCATTTAAGGCTAACAAGAATGTAATTATACACGACATCAACATATTAGGGCAAAAGTTAAAATTTCAATTTAGATATCGGCACAAAGACAAATACTGGTATTCAAATTAACAAGTTCAATGGTTTATTATGCATCCTATTTCAATTAATAGATTAATTGTAGCTGAAAATCTTTGTTATCTTGCATGAACAAATGTGCACAATAATTAACCTAAAATTTATTACACAATAGACTTATAAAGCCTAAACCATCGCTTTAATAAACACACGTCCTGTCAAAAACCTATACGATAATGTTTTTCATGATGATAATACAAGTTTCTAACATCACTTGATTCCAAGATGAGTTTCATCTAATCTACATATAGAACTATTAGAATGTTGTTAATAGTTAGTTCATATTAAAGAATTTTGAATCATACAATAACCAAAACCACGCCTTTGGAACCCAAACCAACGATATGTATTCAACATAAAAACGTTCATACTACACCATAATGGAACCCTAATAATATTCTATATATTAGTCTATAAATAATGAGTCAATTTTTAATTATAAATTAAAAAAAATGTCTGCATAAATTTATAGCTAAGGTTATCCATTAACGTCAATGGGGAGTCTAGTTTCAACTCCAGTGTAGACAAAGTTCCAAAGGGTAGGCCTACACATCCAACCATCCAGTCTTTTGTGTTCCAAAGGGTAGGCCTACACATCCGACCATCCAGTCTTTTTTGTTGTTTTTCTTTTTAGCTATCTGAGAACAGTTTCGATTACCTTTTGCCACAGGAAGGTTTTCATGATACGACCATCTGGTTAGACACCGACATCGTACTCTGTTCTTGTCTTGCACTAGCGGTTCCACAACCCGGAACTACCGCCATATTGCCATTGACCTGATCACCATGTTTATTGAGATGCCAACAATGCATCTGGGCATTTTGCTCCATATTAGCATTGTTGTTATTATCATTATTTCGGACAGGCCATGGCACAGAATGAAAACAGTTTCTTAAAAATGTCTCAACGCACACTTTTTCATGTTCCAACTTTGCAACTTGTTCTTGTAATCGTTTCTGTTGTTCTTCCAAATCAGTTACAACCTGTAAAATAAAAAACATAATCATAAACAATTTGTCCAGTATTCTTTTTAATTCAAATACACATATGCATCCTGCACCAAAGTATGTGGAAGGGAGGAATTTATGCAAATCTGCATTTCTAATCTCCATGCTGAAAGCTCTGATTTACCAGTCGTCCGTATATAGCACTGCAAAAATTGAATTTACATAAACAGTTTCCAGCATAAAGATCTGTTGGTTAAATATGAATTGCAAGTCAACAATTATGTTTTTGCAAACTCCATGATGAAAGCTTTTGATTAACCTTTCGCATGTTTATGCCATTTAAAAACCAGTAGACCATGAATTTTCGTTCGACTTCCAACAAATTCTTTTTTTTTTGTTTGAACAATTCAATGACGCACGAACCGTGAGTTTATGTCGACAGAAACGGACGATTAACCCAGTATCCAGTACAAGTCAAAGCCGATCAATAACCTTGCAGGTATAATACAAATAGTCGTACGCGCTAAACAAAACATTTCACGCAACAGCGCAGAGATATTATCGATACGAAGCGTTAAACGATTTTACCTGGCCTTGCACTGAAAACTAAATAGGTCCGGTTGCAAGAGCTGAATTAATATTTCAGATTGATCCCAGTTCAAGTTTTACACGGATGCTGTGCAACAGTGCAACAGAGGCATACTGAAAAGCAGGGCCACGGAAAGTATCAAAATTTCCCTCTTTATGGCATTACATAATGTTTGTGGCTTACCTTGTCTTGATTTTGTGTCTCTTCTCGTTTGCGTTGTCGATAAGCTTGAGCTGATAATTTGTTTCTTTCTCTTCGTCTTTCCTTTCTTCTCTGAACTACCTGGAGACAACAAACATTTGGCTAAATTAATATTTTGGAATTAAAAATAAAGCTTTCTCCGGTAAGGTTAGGACGAAAATCCGGGGCTCTGTCATAATTGGGCGTATAAGTGACTAATCTTATTAACATCTTGTTTTAATTGAAGTATATAACTTTGTTCATTTTTGGCAGTACCGTTTTTTAAGCAGTTTCAAGTACTTTATTGTATTGTATATAAAACGCATTTCCAATCTCTAGAAAAAAATAATAGGGACTAATAACATTTTGCTATGGTAAAGGTATCAACATTTTATTCGAAAATATTGTTATACTTTTGAACCAACAGTAAAAGAATTCAATTGCGCACCTTTTTTTACAAGAAAAGTATTAGTATATTAAATATATATATTCAAAGTTTAGCCTAAAAAATTAAGCGTTGACCTGTGCTCACAGTCATAGCCACACCTGAATTAATCACAAAAAAGGTAGAGTCACAGACAGTGGGTGGGTTTAATTTAATAACGCAACCATAAAACTATGCATTAATAGTTACGGGAAAAACCATGACCTTTAAATAGAAATCACTACTTCAGCGCGTGCAAGAAATATTTCCGTCGGTTTTTCGGTCAATTTTTCTTTTTCTTCGTGTTTCAAATTAACTCTACACAGCTAATCAAAATTTGATCTATAAACAAAATTGGAATTGTAGAGATCTAGATCTTATTTTAAACCCGTGATTTCAAAACCCGCACTAATTAATAAAGTTTTGTATTTTTTAGTTCATTTACATAATTGACCGAAAAAGTCGTTCAACAGTGAATTGTCTGCCCTTTGTTCTATTTATAGTAACCTATTCATATCATGAATCAGCTGTGCAACTTGCGCAATAAAATACCGTTTGTTGGGTCGATTTGTTGGGGATACCGAAAAATACATAAAACATAGATATAAGCAACAACAGAATGTTGCATATTTCATTTTAATAAATGAAGAAATAACCAATCTTTTCAAAGCTCTATGATCAATAAAATGACGAACGGACCGACTAGAACAAAGCTTGCCGCAAAAGCGATCTTTTTTTACGTGCCATTGCTCACAGCTGATCGAGAATATGTCGTAATGACCTTACCTCTGCACGCCGCTCATCCATGGGAATGCTTGATTGTCCGCCAGAACAAGAAGAAAGGCTATCTCCGTCAGAATCACAGGACATGTCTGTTTCCGATTGACATCTCGGGGGAGATGTTATGGGGTAATCACCATGTACCGTTAAATTAGGTTGAACTTGAAGTGCTTGGGTTGCGCGGCGAGCTTGGTCGCTGTCAATAATTTCACTAGCTTTATGCCTCTCAATATAGCCTGGTAAGGAGTAAGGTTTACACAAAACACGAACCATTTTGGTTTAAAACTCAAATACTTTTCCTGGATATGTAAAAATATCTATATTCCGTTTACACGCACCGATCAGCTGAGCGAGGTTAACTTGCCAAGTACAAGAATCGTAATAAGCAACAAACACACAGCTAGCCCATTTAACCAATCCAAAGCTTGCGTCAGCCTGACCCTTGACCTAATCATGAATATGTAGTAGGATGACGTATTGCGTATATTCTAGATGGGTCGCTATGATGAAATGTCACAACCGAATGTCAGTAACGGTATATTTAGTGCTGACGTGTTCTATGCTGATTACAGAGAACGTGGAAATACAGTTTAACTATTTTAGTCACTGACTGTTTGGGAACTATTTAGGATTATTATGAAATAAATCATAAAAGGTAGCCAACGTTTCATTTACTAAAATCGCAACTGGATTTCGACATTAGCGTCATATAGCGTACTACAACAATGCACTGTGAATCTATTTATCCTATCGATATACAATATACGGGTTTCCTAATTTACGTTTTAGACTTTAGAAAAAATAGTTTTATAAGGAAAAAGAGTATCGAAATGAATTTGGAATTGTACGCGAAAATCTAATGCTCTGCTAAAATGCGCCTCATGCAGGTGGTTCCACTCACTCCCAAACTGCACCCTGGCCTCAAAACCATTGCCCCTTCGTCTTCGAGCTTAACGCTGCCACTGGCATTGTAGTGTCTTTCTCCAATATCTTAACGTTTTAGCCAATCTCTGGTAGTTTAACTCCAATGTGATGTGTTTAACATAATACAGGTTTCAAATGTAAATAAACTTCATAAAAAAAACTGAAACTTGCATATATATGATCCTCCTTGCCCAACGGGGGGAGGGGGCAGATCTAAATATTAAGGCCACCTGCCGATTTCGTCAAGGTCACGAGCACGTGATTGTTGCCGAGTATTGTGAGTTAGGGTTAGGTCTGTATTCTTTGGGTACTTAGGGTTAGGGTTATCGCTAGCCCTGTTTACCTCTCGTGACCTTGACGAAATCGTCAGGTGGCCTTAACATTTAGATCTAACCCATAAGGGGGCGGATTCTGTTTCATTGTTTCTTACTTTGACAAATATTTGCTGTTGATAACAAAGTCCTACATTTGATAATATGTCCTGTCATTGTTTTTGACTACGTGAATTAAATCACACTAGTTGTAGCTTACATTATTATTGATAAAACTCATATCACCCATGAATAGTTTACTCTTATATTGTCAGACATGAGTAGTTTACTCCAGGGACGGACTGTGCCACGGACCCCTGGGCTACACCCCCCCCCCCCTATATTTACTCTGATATTGTTAATAGTGTTATACGGGAGCTAAAAAACACAAAACATTTATATAAAAAAAAAAAATGGTTTGCACTCATACAGCACGACGTTTCGACACGTGTTCTCGTATCGTTTCCAGTGATTGTTGTCCATATAAATTGTGTTGTGTTTTTATTGTGCTCAATCGCTAAATGCCAATAAAGGATTATATATTCGGACATAACATGAAGAACCACAAATGCCAGAAAATAAATAATTATTTTGCTATATTAAATGAGAAATATTGCAAAGGATTAACTGAACAATTGCTTAAAGAAATGCGACAAAGAAAAAAGTGGAATACTTAACAAATATGTAAATACTGCATGCAGAGAGAGAGATACAGAGAGAGAGAGAGAGAGAGAGATGGGGTTTAACCTCCACTCGACACATTTCGGGTCTAACTTATGGTTCAATTTAATATCAATAATTCGCTTGCGCGTAGGGGTCTTTAGCAGTGGGAGGAAACCGGGGGACCCGGAGAAAACCCACGAGGTTGCACAGGCGACCCTACCACTTGTCACGTACAACCGAGGAATCGAAACCATTTACATGTTAAAACATGTTATAAAATATAAAAAATACAGACAAGCCGCATTTCTTTAAAACAAGATGATTCATTTTATCTACAGGATATAGGATGTAATTTATTTGTGTTGATGCACACAATTTCAAATGAAAGATGCTCTTTTTCATAGCTTCACAGGGGCGCAATGTACTATAGCGCTTTGTTTCATGGGTTTAGAGTTTGTGAGACCTTCGGTTTTTGCGACAAACAAAACGAAAAATACTTTGTTTCATCACTATAATCATAATTATAATGCCCAACCAGTTTCAAACCCTCTATTCGTGCTTCAGATCTACTACAAATCGACTTTATCATGATCCAACACAGTTTAAAATTTGTCGGCGCAAATGCGGTCACCACGTCGCCCTGAGCTTCGCCGGTAGTATATCTGAACTTTTGACCTGTATACACATGAAAGGGAAATTATTCTAAAAGATTTAATGTATATCTCTCAATTAAGATATCACACGGATTTCAATGGGACCTTAAGTTATTGATGTACACGCATTAAGCTCCTCTTGATAGTGTGACAGAAGTATGGGCTTATGTAGACCAGGTATCGTATACCATCATGCCTTAAAGTGTATAACAATTAGCTTATACCAGTCGGTATATATTGTCGTCATTAATCAGCCCTTCTGAATATGCATATTATTTTAGAAATTCTAGCCAGATAAGCTCGTTATATAACAACTGTTGTTTGTCTATAGATAACCTCGTTATAAATAAAAACAACGATATTTTGGTGGCCCTCTATTTTAAGAATTGGGGTTTTCAAACGCCCATTTGAATACAAGTCAGTTATTATATATATATATTAATCTGTAAATAGCCATATTATATTATGTTTAGACCAACACAGAGAATGGCACACTGAGCCGCAGTGAATATTTGCTAGGCCGCTACAATCACTGATAAGGATGACATCGATGCGGCTTAATGAGCCAGAAACATTAACTTTTTTCCTGCGACAAATTAAATTCTAAAACATTTTTTTTATGTATTGGAAAAATAAATAAAGGCGTTTGACGTATTTGTAGGTAACAATTATTTCCTATTTAGTGTAAATGGGTATTAAAATGACTAAAATGCAGCATTCTCTCCGAAGCAGTAACGTCTTATGTAAACAATGCACGCGCCATTCAGCCAATGATTGACGCCGCGTGCTGTGACAGCACGTGTTAAGGCAGTCATCTTTGACAGAGATATATCACTAGACTCGTAATTCTCTGTGAAACAGATTGAGAGAATGGATGATTTAAACTATGATTTAAAAATTTAGTTAGGATTGATACGGCTTTGAAGATTGGATATTGTGCGCTTTCACAGGTAATCTGCACTTAACTATAACGGTACATTATGTAAGAGCTAAATCGGCCTATTGCGGATCTTTTTTCTAGCTTTAAATGTTATAGATTATTATTTAGACATTTAATCACATAACAAGCCCATAAGCCCATAATGATATCTCTAGATTACCGGATGGCCGAGATAGTTGATGGATTAGAACACCCGGCGGAACATTTAATAATTTAACGTTAAAATGTATAATTGAGACTTTGTTTATTATCGTAGCAATGATACTTGACAATCGAGACTATCAGGTCAAAACTTCAAAGAATAAAGTAATTTGATTGAACCTATTCAATCTGTACCTCAGTTTAATTGTTGTTGCAGCGCAGTTTCCTTTAATTACAAAACAAAATTGGTAAAACCAGACGGACGATCCTTTTAATTTCTCGATAAATTGGGTAAACCCAATTGAAAGCTCACTTTAATTTCAAGACAATATGGGTAAAACCAAATGTAAATCAATCGAAGAGACCCCTTTAATTATCTTCTCGCTAGAGAAATAGAGTAAAACCAGGCATTACTCACTATTGTAATATTTAAGCTGTTTTTATTTAGCAATAATGTCATATACATGCAGTACGTTTTAGAGCTCAATGGGTCACCAACAACTTCTGTCAAGCTAAAATAGCTAACTTATTAGATTTACCATATGAATTTTTGTCGAGAATTTGAGGGCCCAAGTCAAAAATATTTTTTAAAGTATTTAAAAAAAAAAGCTTCACGAAGAATGGACTGGCTTGTACGAAAACTATAACATAATTATTATTGCTTGTACGAAAACTATAACATAATTATTATTACTTTAAGTCATCACAACATATAAACATGGCGCTGTGAAATCAATAAAAACCAGTGTAAATGACCATAAATTATATAAAAATCGAATAAATCCGACCAAAATGTTTTATAATAAATAAATTTTATAACCGCTTAAATAGTACTATTAAAAATAGTATTTGAATTCATCATGTTTTATGTTCGTTGAATTCACCAGGTTTATGTTCGTTGCAATTGTTCATCGAATTTTTTTTTTACCCACTTTTAATATAGCCAATGAAGCAGAGACGTCTTATGACACTTCGTAGACCTAAGTTATCCGATTCACCACATATATACTATATAAACGTCCGTGTAAGTTTGGGGTTTTTGTGTAGAATGACATTAGATTATTATGCGTGTGTGGTTTAGATCACCTGCATGACTCACAATCATAAGGTACCGGGTTGGAATTCCAGCGTGGGTCGCAAAGAATCAACGTGATTTTTCAAAACCGGTTTTCCATGTCTGGTGTGACACGTAAAATATCCCTATGGCAAGTTTTTTTTCCAGCCTTGAATATAGGAGGATTTGAAACATTTTTTGAATATGATCTCCAGGTTGCTTATATTTTTGCCCTAATTACGTCTTCGGAAAGATGTTTTATTTTGAGCTTAAAACCCTAAAAATAAAAGACACCACTCAAGTTTATATACGACCGATATTTTTACAACACAAATCTTTGTCACAAATCAACGGTTTAAATACAAAAGGGACTAATGGGAAGGAAATAAAATAAATACAGATATGTTTGCCTTAAAAGGCTAATATGTAAATTTTCATCCTTGGCGCCTGCGGTCATGCGTCTTGTTATGTTAAGGTCAAATTCCCTATATTCAATGTCAGATACATACATATTTAGATCAAATGACTAATACTATCGGTGAGAGTGTGCAGCAAAACGGAAATATATATCCTTCACCACTTAAAATACCTACGTCAAGTGTACTATATATATATATATATATAAACATATACCACTGAAAAACAATACTCAGTTTGTTTTAGTCTTAATTGGGAATTTTTAGTGATGAAAAGATTTAGGTTTCACTTACTAGAGAATTGTCATTCCCAGATCCTAAAAATGAATGACAATTAGAATTTCTTGCTTTAATTGCAGAACTTGCAATACTTGCAATGTGCAGTATTGCATAGATATAAAGTTAGCTAACCACAAGTGCACCGCATTAAGTCCTTTGTTATTCGAGCTATTTAGGCGATGATGTAAGAATCCTTATTTAGACATCAGTGATATCCATAATCAATAAAATATTCACCACCCATAACATGACGGAAAGCCAAAGGAGACGAAACTCGTTCGATCGCTAATTTGAAGATAAAACGAGTAAAAATGGATTCAGTTTATAAAATAGCATTAAACTTGGGCTCGATGCAGAAAAAAAACTGAAACACGTACACCATTTAGAAGACCAAATAACCAGCCCTATAAATATAGATAAACGTGTAGCTAAATCACTGTAAAGTCAAAATCTAAAGCGCATATTTTTCAGGGTCTGTGTTACTGCGCATTTTTATTATTATTATTAACCAGTTTCTATATAGTTTTGATTTGACAACGTCTTTTTAATCCAAGAAATGTGTTTATTATCATCCATACATAGCGCCTTAACAGTTGGCCCTATACTTTTAGTTAATATGTGTTTATATTATACTGTATATGATGTTTTATTTTTAGTATTTCATCACAAGTTTTCTTTGATAACTTCTATGTTTGATTCCGTAACTCTATCCTTATTATCATATGTTGTCTTTATTAAATATTACGATGTTTTGTATGAACTTACATTTGCAAATTGTTTTACTTATTATTAATATAAACTTATTAGAGCCTTGCCAGTTGTTGATACTTTTAATACAAATCCCCGTGTATAAAGATATCAAAATGTATGACGCTAAAAAAAAAAAAATTATTGCTCACACTAGACTGTAAGTATATTGGGCGTTCCGTACATTAGAGAAATTTAAGCGATGATACACCATGTGTGATAGTGAATGTTTTATGACTGTTTAGTCGTATCAGAACAATCGATGTAGTTTTTAGGTTGTAGTAAAACTACAATAAGTCTTGTATAAGTTGTAACTGCGTGGTTTATATAAACGGGGAAAACCAATGAGCAATAGGGGCCACGGTGGCTAATAGTGAGTAAGTCACTGGCGCTCTAACGAGGAGGTCCTGGATTTGATCCCGGTGTGTAGACCGAGAACGTTTCACGGCATTTTTCAGCGTGGAGCAGAATAGAGGGCCTGACAAGGAACAAACGCCTAATCGTTTGGATGGGACCAAAAACCGAGGTCAACCCGTTTACTTGTTGAAGTGCATGTAACGTTGAGTTAACCTTATACTTCATCATAATGTATACCCGCCTTTATTATCCCGGGTGACACAGAAAATTATGACGTTAATGAGGTTAACGTTTCACGCGTATGCATCACCAGGGCTAATTATGGAGTGGTGTATGCAGAATTATTAATTATTGCAGACACACGGACACAATGATCTCACAAACGCCGACATAAATCTATTTTAAGCCCGAATTAAATTACACTGAAATATCCTAAATCCTGCAACCTCATTACAGGACATTTCCAGAATACACACCCACGTATTACACTAATCTCAACATATATATGATAAATGGTTTCTTTTTTAAAATTTAATTGTCTTATGATTCATATTTCATAATTCATTTAGATATGGTGTAATTGTTTATCCTTAGATTGTTAATCATCCATTAGCATATCTACATTATAAAAATAAATAATCGAAACATTTCATAAGTTTTTCAGTATTGATAATAGATATAACATAATAATATAGGTAATAATACATATAAGTATATGTAAATAAAGCGAGATAAGCCTTATCTTCGAATTTTAATATTGCACAGAATGTAGCGCGTGACAGTTCACATATAATACACCTACACACTTACCTACTGTGGTTATCATACAAGGTCAAGTAACACATCATAATAAAAACTCTCGTTGACAAACTTTCCTTAAAAATTTAAAGGGATAGACTTGCGATTACTGCTTTAATATCAATGTCAATATGCTGTATTTCAACATGCCAGGTTTTTTGTTTTGGTTTGGATTTTTATTTTTTAGATAATTAATCTGCATCTTAATTTGAATATATTAATGGAACGGACAAACCTCGCAAGTCATTTTTCATGATTTAGACAAAAATCACAAAAAACATTTTAGTGTAATTGCATTCAAATCTGCAGGGATTGTAATATTTTACGGATAAAGTTGCTAAAATGTAGTTTTGATGCGTTAGTTGTAAGATATTAAAACAAGTTAACAATAAATAATGTAAATAACTGGGTATTGTTTTATACTTACGGAGGTTTCCAATGTTAAAGGGCCAATCCCGATAATATTTTGGATAATAAAACTGGTTAATTTTGTGTTAAAATCCCTTAAAATCCTCAACCTTAGGGCCGAGCAACTAACTCAATACACTTGATACGTTTTTTTAAACAACTTAAATCCGTCAGTCTTAATCTGGAAGTGGAGACCGGTGCCCCAAGCTGTATTATGCGGTGTCTGGATAAAACCAGACTTTTATTTTATAAAAATAATGTGTAGGTGAAATTCACTGTATAAACCTCTAAAGGAAGGGGAGTCGATTATCAGGTCACCCAACAAAAGAATTGACCCAAAATCTTAAAAGGGTTACGTGTCCGGATAAGCAGTTTTGACGTTCACGTCCAAATGACACAATATTTTCAGCTGACATTTTTAGACAGAGTAAATACACCATTCCTCTATATTTTGGCGCTTAAATTTCATACGTACCCGGACTTTTATTTTTGAGACTCTGTTCAATTCGGGATAGTCCCTTTAAAATATGTACACAAATGTTGATTTATGCGTTTATCCTGCATAATTACACAAAACTAAACCCCGAGGAATTTATTTCATGCTGTAGTGATCACAGAAAGTTGTTTCCAAATTGAAATTATGGATAAACTATACATGATAAAAGCTAGCCGATGACATGGAAAATTAAACACAGAATATGAATCCCAAATAAGATTTATTTTCGATACGAGGTTTTTCCATGTCACCGACAATATATTCAAATTTTATTTGGCACAGGTTGATGCCAAAATGTCACTGCATACATAATATGAAGAACAATAGCTGATTTGAGACTCTTAAGGCAGTGTTCGTATTTGACTTAAGACTGCTGTTTTAACCCCATTTTAAATAAGAATGCTGTTTTTAAAAAGATAATTTAATTCTTTCTTTTCCTTGAATAACAAGAAAATCTATTTAACTTTTATTTGGCACAGGTTGATGCCAAAATATCTCTTAACACGCTGTATTATGAAAAACATTAACCTTAACAAAGTAATATAATATAATATAATCAGTACTTTCTTTTGGGCCAAGGATTTATGTCGGGTTTATGTCAATGAACCCCAAGTCCGTCGACCATTTACATTTTCGACCCCATCCTCTGAACCAATAGATAAGTTTCAAACAAATTTGGTAGGTACGTTGCTAAGGCGGGGCTAACCAGATTTATTCAGATGAATTTGATCGTCGCCATAGGGGAGACGCGTGGGCACATATTTGCACATTTTTAACAGCTCTTCCTAAACACTTTGGTGGATTTCAAATGAATTTGATTCGTATGTTGCATGGTGAGTGTTGCTTATACATGTATAGATTTATATGAATGACGTTGTTCTGCTCCTAGTTGGATGGGTTGAACTGTCTTGATTCAGTAGGATGCATAATACATGAGAAGCCTATAATCAACTCTCTAGTCCATGGATGACTCAGATTTTTAATGGATTAGAGGGAGAGAGAAATGGGATTTAACGTCCACTCGACACAAACTAGGTCATTTCGGGACTAACATATGGTTTAATTTTATTTCAATAATTCGCTTGCGCGTAGGGGTCTTTAGCAGTGGGAGGAAACTGGAGGACCCGGAGAAAACCCACGAAGTTGGACAGGCGACCCTACTCCTTGTCACGTACAACCAGGGATTCGAAACCACGCCAGTTGACTCAATGACAGGCCTTGTGATACAGCGCGCACGTGCTAACCATTCGGCCATTAGAACACTCTCGCCATTCTAATGGATAATCGACACTTCGTATATTACCGTATCAATAACAATCGAGACTAAGATGTTCTTGTCTAAAATTCAAACAATCATGATTTCGCTAATAAAGTAATTTACCCGAATTTTCAGAATATCCATTTTGGAACTATTACCCCAGAATAGTTAGCTCTTATCTAAATCTTACATAAAATCAGGACTAACCTATGGTTCAATTTATTTCAATAATTCGCTTACTCATTGGGGTCTTTAGCTGTGGGAGAAAACTGGAGAACTTGGACAAAACCCATGAGGTTGGACAGCCAATCCCTACTACACCCCTTGTCACATACAAGTGGGGGAATCAAAACCATGCCAATTGACTCAACAACAGAGCTTATGATCTAACACCCATCATATCATACAAAGTGAGAAGTGGTATTAGATGTTCTCGGAAATTTGGCTCCGTTTTATTTTTTGGTTGTTTACTCCCTAGCCTACTACAGTGACAATGTATATGGTAGCATGAGTATTTATAGAAATATGTGTAAAAAACAATAACACAGGAAAAAAAAAAGAATGATAAAATTTAATAAGCTAGTATGATAAATATTTATATACAGTTAAATATGAAATATATACCATATAATAATATATATAAATGAGAAGACATTGACATAGCAGACATTGGAACGATTTGAAAATCTGTCCATTACCCTCACCCAAACACTTGGTTATCATGGAGCATAATACAGGTAAGGTCTGTGGCAGACACTGAGACAGATATCAAATAAAGGAAGATATGAATAAATATGTCATGGACAAATGCTAATGGTAATTAACAATCTACACAATAAATTATAAAATCTTACCCCGGAAACCTTTGGTATTGATTTTATTTTGAATATCCCATTCTTAATCAAATAAGAGTTACTTCCTCCGGCTATAATCCCACATAGGCCTTAAGAATTTCCCAGAAGACCCCTTGTAATTTTTTTATACCAAGGATCTTATTTTATTTTGCCCTATGTTTATGTTAATGTGTGACTATCATCCTAAAATTGTTGATCAGAAACAGCTGATAGTATACACCCTTAATAGCCAATTGTTAATCCAACAAGAGTTACTTCCCCTTTGTAATCCAACATACAAAACATCATTATTACACCATAGCTAGTCACCTCCATTACTTACACCATGGTTTAAATACAACAGATTGGTATTAATAATACTACATGTATGTATAAATATATAACATATCACAGTTTACATCGTAATAAAAGACAACCTATAATAATAATATCACAGACAATTCTACAAAATTAAATAATATCTTTAACTATAACAAGAAAAGAAATATATAAAAATAGACTGGAATTCTTCATATATAATTTTAGCCATTTTAGAAAAAATATCTAGAAATTAAAAATATCTAACAAACAAGAAAGTTTAACAAACAAAATCAAAAGTATTCAAATTCTTAATTTACAGATTTCATGATCTTTTTTATATAATGCTGACATAATAAATGAAATTACAATGAATTGAGAAAACAAAGATGGCAAATTTTCATGATTTTTTTTTTAAATGTTATATGCTGACATAATATATGAAATCCCGATGAATTGATAATAATGATTAGAAATTTAAAGATATAACAAAACATGAGAGTAATGGGAGACATCAACAACTAATTGAAATATTAAGATAAAATACACTAAAGATTAGATAATTTGGTCTAAAGATTAGAAGGTACATAAATTGGTCTAAAAGTTAGATAAATTGGTCTAAAAGTTAGATAAATTGGTCTAAAGAGATTAAAGTTTAGATAAAATAGACTGAATATTAGATAAAATAAATTAAAAGCTATTTGACAAAATGGACCAAAGTTTCGATAGAGATCATATTCTAGCGAAATGAGGCATAAGGTGCACCCTGACGATGATCTCGACTACTTGTATCCCCAGAATAATCGTAATGATTTTTGTGGGTACTGTTGACTACATTTTTCACATATTTTGGCAGTATCTTCTCCTCCGGCTTCCTAGGCTGAAATTAAAAATGAAATAATGATAAATATGGTAAAAATCAAGGAAGCATTAACTGAGGGGAAATCCCCAATCGTCCTGTAGAAAAAATTATTTAAGTAAATGGATTACCTCTTCTTCTCTGTAATATTCCTGTTAATAAAATAAATTCACATTTACTTAATTTTGTATATAACATATTTATCTTCCTATTACAAGGTTTAAATATGCTACAGTGAGTTCGGTTTGTACAGTAATCAGCTATAGAACTAAATAACTGAGGAGAGAGAGAGAGAGAGATGGGGTTTAACATCCACTCTCGACACAAACTAGGTCATTAATTTTATTTCAATAATTCACTTGCGCATAGGGATCTTTAGCAGTGGGAGGAAACCAGAAGACATAGAGAAAACCCACGAGGTTGGACAGGCGACCCTACTCCTTGTCACATACAACTGGGGATTCGAAACCACGCCAGTTGACTCAATGACAGACCTTATGATACAGCGCGCACGGGCTAACCATTCGACCATCCAACCCCTCAAATAACTGAGGATAAACTAAGCTTTATTGGTGGTATTATTCAAATGGTTTATTTCATTTATGACTACTGCATGGAATGGGATGGGTTTAATGTATCATCAACACAATACTTTGATCACTTTGAGACAAGTGTATGGTTATTATTATTATTATGGTTATGTGTGCAATGTAAAAAAAGAGAATTTTGCCCAGACAGCACTGTTTCGGCACAGTTTTCTTCAACTTCCAAGCCACAAGATTTTCTTTTCATGCGCATGCCAATGTGTATACAGGCGGAGTTCAGTTTTTCAACCCATCCAAATGACTAAACAAACTTTCCTTGAGAAACAGGGTTGAAAAATCTTGTGGTGAGCACCATGAGCCAGTGAATATTGTACTGACTCTGTAACCAGGAGGTCCTGGTTTTGCCTGAGAAAGAAATCCTTTGGATTTTCCAGCATTGTTGCCCCTAAGTAAGTGATGCAAGCTCAAAAAGGCTGTAGTTATTTGGATGAGAAGAAAAAAATAACAAGTCCTGTGTATATTATTGGCAGCACAGTTGGAAATCGGAATAAGAGTTAGCCATAGCACAGCCGTCTGAGCAGAATTGGTGTACATCTGATTGGTGCAAAACAGTAAGATGTTAAGTTAAACCCCATTTCATTTTATTTCATAATTTAGTTAAGACTTACCGGCATTCTACCAGGAGAGTATAATGTATTATCTAAAGCAGCTTTTCTCCTTTCTACTGGATCTTTAGGTGCTCCACCTCCACATCTACCCCAATATTCATCCATTACATCATAATGCTAAAATATTTATTTAAATAGTGATAATTATTATACCACAATATCTACCTAATTATTGCTGACCGGGCATTTTTAAATATCTATTTTTCTTTTCTTTTTTTTCTTTTTTTAAAATAAATTAGTAGTTATTAGAGAGGTTTCATAAGTTACACTTACATTTAGATAAGTGTAAGGGTAACTGTACATTATGACGTTTCGCTAAATTCACACTTAACAGTTACACTTAGTAGGTGGGACATAAACTAGGTCCACGATCTTGATAGGTCTACATCACGGATAGATCGTTGAAGATGAGATTACTAAAGCATGCACCTGTTTTGTCTCAGTCTCATCTTATTTTGTCACATGGAGGAAAAGGTCTTCTCTGTGGATTTAGTTTGTGAAAACAACGATTGAGAGAATAATTATAGACTGGATCATAGAAATTAAACAAGGTTTAGCTAAGTGTTGTGAACTTACAGTTATGGAGGTTGCTATCCACCTGCCACACTTTTATGACTTATACTTTATGTCATACGTCACAAAAACTGATGATGTTTTACTGTGTAAACGTAAAATTGCAAAATCTCTCTAATACAATTATTATGGGAGGGTTCTTACCTGTTTTGAAAGTTGTTTATCTTTAAGACGATTTAGTTCACGATTCCTGTGTCGATCATCAGCTTGTTTTGTTAAATCTTCGTGATAGGATTTCTGTTCACCAGTATCTCGAAACTGTGAATTCATTTTCTGAACAAAATACATAAAAACTCTTATTGTGGAAATCAAAAATGATATCAAAAATGAAATAAATTAACTACAAAATATTTGCATTGAGCCATAAGACATATAAATTGATGCAATATATAAGTTTGGCAAAGACAAATTCATTTGGGAAACCATTTTGCGACTTTCAGCATCGGTATTAAATGATAGATAAGAATATTATCTTGTATGTAGCAATCCGGGAAACTTATTAAGAGAACAAAAATCTTACAAAATGGGAGACATCTGATATGGGAAGATGTTGATTTAATAAAGTTCCCGTGATAGGATCTCGTCTTGGTTTACCAACTTGACCTTCTCTAATTAAAGATGCCACGTCACCAACCTACAAAACAATGTCACATAAATTATAAAAGTAACCCTATAAATACTTGATATAAATGATACAAATTCATATTATCCACTTTTAGGCACGTTTCCTAGGTATAAAACAAATGTAATGTGAACGATTCCATGTATCCGTCAAAAATGTGCATGAAAACACCGCAAAAAAGGCTTATATGAATTACAGGCCTTACTGTCTGTAATTGATGAAATAAAAAATCAAAATTCTTTGAAAATTAGAATATTGAGAATTATGCAATTGCATGAATTCCAGCAACTATGACTTATTTAATATTTCCTTGAAAGTCAAATACAGCAATATTTTATAAGGGGAGATAACTCATGCATTTTGTCCTTAAAGTCATATTGTCTCCCCTTAGACCACAAGACTCCTTTATTGAGTTATCATTTTTCTAATGAGATATTTTTAATAATTCAAAGAAAAGAAAAGGTTGTACTTACAGGTGCTTTAGACTGATTTTCCATTTCCTGTCGATTACGTATCAGCTGTGCTTCTTCTTGTTCTGCAAAAAGTATCACATGTAACATGATCGTATAACATGGGAAATAGATGTTCTGGAAAATACATTTAATGAAACTAAAAGATAATTATTTTCAGATTCTTTTCATGAAAACTAAATTGCAGAATATGGATTTCATGAAAATTTAAATAAAATATTTTAAGAATCAAGCCACTTCATTAGCCAATAGAAATCCTGTATTTTTCTAATATTTTAGGTTATGGTTTTGGGAATAAGGCGATAGTAAAATTTTAATTAGATTTCATGCATTTTAAATTAATAAAATAAATTTACTTACTAAGTTCCTGATAATATACTCTAGCTGCCCTTGCCTTTCTTCTATCATCAGCTGAAGTTGTCTGCAATATATAATTCATTAATATTTGATATTCACTTATTATAAGTCAATATCTTTGTTTATATACACATTCATATTTTTATTTCTAAAATAAGATACCTAATTTATTAATCTTATACCAGTATGGAAAATTTTCAGTCTAATAAAATCCTGAAACTATTGGTATATTATAAGGCAGCATCTCATAAAAAAAACCTTTTTATATATACATTCAGTAATTTTCAGAGTCAAATTTTCAAAGTACAACCACATAATGTGGATCATCGGAAGAAACTATTGATACTAAAAAAGGAAACAGAACATTATCAGGGAATTTAGTTTGCCCCAGATGTACATAGAAATCTCTCTTTGGATTCGATCCTTTGCCGATTTGGTCTGATCATCCGCAAGGGGATTGTTCGATCAGGGACAGAATTTCTGGTATGCAGAATTTGGTCGAATACTGTTTTAGAATTATTCATAATAACTTACATTTCTTTCTAGTTTGTTTTTGAGAGATGTTATAACATTCCCCTCTATATCAACTAACGGTGCTCCAGCACCCGGACGACCAAACGGAAAATATGGTTCTGGTGTGTCTTGATACAGACCCAAACGACGTCTTGGAGTATAAGGTTCTACATATTTCTCTTGTTCAAGATCTAAATTTATATGCTAAAATAAAAACAAACAAAAACCTATGAAAAGCATGAAATACATTACAGATACATTATGGGAGATTAGATAAAGAGCTGGCAGTTCTCACTATAATAGTTAAAAACTAGATAATGTAAAGGGAATTTGCTGAAAATTTCAGTCAAATTGATCCACTCTGAACCAAGATTTTAGCGATTGAATTTTTGGCCTAGTCTCGATCATCATTACTAAAGTCCGTACGATAAAAAACATAGTCTTGATTATCCCTTTCATGATTAAATTATGAATGCAAGTCGAACAGAAAATCGGAACCTAATCCAATAAAGAAAGACCTGCAATAGGCAGATTTAGCTCTTGCATAATGTTTGTTTAAAAGAGGAGGAAAGAAAATATTAAAGCCGCTGATCCAAATTTTGCATTTTTCTGACAATATTTTTGCTTAAATTTTAATTTTAGGTATTTAAAAAATAAAAAACATGAACCGTAGCTATCAAAAGATATTACCCCTGGCATGTATATATCATGCACAGAGGATGCCCATTGGCGATCAGCAGACTTTAAAAGTATTAGTTAATTGTTATGGTGACAATAAAGTGCATGTTCCGTGGAAATAAAAATTACAGATAAAGAAAATGGCCCATACCATGAGCTCATTGTGACTTTAAATTAGTGTAATACTGTTTCAATATTTTCAGTCACCATATTCTGTAATAATTTTATTATCAAAGTATTCCTACTTTTTTAACATATCCAATAATGTTGCCATTTTCATCAAATACAGGAACAAATTCAGATTCAAAATAATCTTTTTCTAAAACTTGAATGTTACTAGTTTCCTCTTCTTGACTACAGGGAGCATTCTTACTAATATCGTCTTGACTACAGGGAGCATTTATTGTAGTCTCTTCATTACGCAAGTCTTCTTTTCTGTTACCAAACTGCTGGGGATTTTCGCTATCATTAACAAATTGTGATGGTTCTTCATAATCACTTTTAGCAACACTTTCGTTACTGACAATATAGCTTACAGTGTCATCTTCCGCATTCATTCCAGTTGCGGTAACCGGTTCCTCATTTTGGGTATAAATATGAATGCTTTTACTACCCCTGACTGGTTTGGACGAACAGAAACACTGATCTACTCGAACGTCTTCCTCAAAAGTAACATTACGAAGACCTCTAGCTACAGGATAACCTTGATTGTCTTTATATAACTGACCATATCCCTGTCCCCATGGTTTAAAGGTATCACTCTATAAGATGGACAGACAGAAAAAAGAAAAGAAGAAAGAAATAAAGATAAATTAAGATAGAGAATAAAGAAAAGAGAAGAAGAAGGATGATAAAAATACTGGTAACAGAAGAAAGGTCAATAAGAAAAAAAAGAGAGATGAGACAGACAAATACTTAGATATACTGTGCAATAGAATGGGGTTAGTTTATTATGTTTTAGTCATTTTGAGACAAGATGTGGTATTTTGTTTTTTCTCTGCTCATGTGTGCAATTTGAGTTTGGAGAATTTTGCCAGGGAGCAGCATTTCTATTATTTAATTCCCAATTGTCAAAAGTTCTTTTTTGTGCATGCCAATGTTTACACAGCTGTAGGTGAAAGTCTGTTTTTTTTATCCATCCAAACAAATAGGCAGGCACACATTCCTTTTCAGCTTTGCAGGATGACAAGTGAAGGTAGGGCTTGAAAATATATGTATATAAAAAAAAAATACTAATTCACAAAAAATGATTAATGAAACTTTACCTCTTTCCTTTCTGTGAACGAGTCTGAAAACAAAAACAGTAAAAAAAAAAAATTAAAGTTTTGATATTTCATTAAGTAGATGTATAAAAATAATGTTTATTAAGAAAGAGACAAAGAGAGATCAATGTTTAATGTTCACTCAACGTAATATGGCCATTTTAGGTGAAAGATACGTGGAATATTTTTTGTTGCTTCTTTGCTCCAAAATAGCACTCTATAATACTGGGAGAAAAATAAAGGATTCAAATAAGTGGCATGACATAGTCTTAGATGTTTGGGTTGATTCTATTTTTTGTCACATACAACTAGTAGGATTGAATACTGCAGCATTGATGACTGACAAAAGAACCAGAGTGCCTACACCAATCAGTCTGTAAATTTAAAACTACCAGTGATTTTACCTCTATTTTGTATTCTGTAAAGTTCATCTGGACGTTTTGAATGGTAGGTCTTCAAACGTGTTAATACTTTATTACCTTTATATTCAGAGAGAGAGAGAGAAAGACAGATAGAGAGACAGTGAGATAAGTAAAGTAGAATAAAAGAATGGACTGGAATTGACACAATACATTGGTAATTTTGAGACTAACATATAGGGTATTTTCATTTCAATAAAAAAAAAAAATAGAGAAAGAAAAAGGGTTCTGAAAGCAGCTGGCACAAAATATATCATATGTCTTAGAATGTTGATCTTGATAAAATAGCATACAATGGCCATACTGATTGTACAATGTTTCGGCCAAGACAATCTCGAGTTTGTTACAGCCCACAGTAACAGGACAACCAATCAAAAATGTGAACACATAACAGTCCTTGCAGTGAATATTTATATATGGAATGACCAATTTTATCCCAGTTAAGCGAAGATCAGAGTTAGACGAAGACCGAAATTTAATCTTAGCTCGATTAGAAATAAATTGCAAGAGCCAGATAATAATTGATTCAAAAGCACATTTCAAGCTTTTGGTCGTATGTGCGAGTAGATAACTTCCGTTTTGGCACATGTAGATAACTTCCGTTTTATCGCCATCTTTGAAAAATTTCCTAAATTTTCCCGGAAAGTGTATCGTACAGTAGACAGCGAGTTCAAATTTTCCAGGAAAATTCTATTAAATTGCTAAATAGGCTAATTTGAGTCAAAATGATAGGGAAAGTATTTTGGGACTTTGTGCATGGAATACCTAACCGCATTTTAGACCATCGGGATGAAACTGACTTAGTTAAATTCTGAACATACTGTCGATCCGACTTAGGCGAATGAAAAAAGTCGGAAGTAGATCAAATGGACCAGACATTTTGATCCGGGTTGAGCAATGATCCGACTTAGGAAATCCAACTTAAGCGCAGACATAATAAGAAAAACGTGCAGGATCAAAGGGTCCAAACGATTTTATCCGAGTTGAGCGAAGATCTGACTTAAACGAATCTGACTTAGGCAAAGTATACTGTATGTTCCACTCTGGAAATACACAAACCAATCATCCCACTGAAATCAATGTTTTATTCAGTGTCACTCTCTGGTTAGCTCAATATATAAAAGATTATTTACCTGATTTTGATTTTAAAGGAGCTCCACCACCTGGTTTACCATATGGATCACCTCCCTTTAACTGAAAATAAATATATCGTGTATAAGGCTTTTTAAAAATATAAAGGATTAAAATGAGGGATATTGTCATCCCAAACTTAGGCTGCCTATCTACAGCTAGCTCTGGCTGAGAATAGGCCCTAAGCTAATTAACCGACATTTTAATTCCTACATCGACGATTTTAGTCGAAAACACTGAGTATGCTTTTAGAAATTTTTAAAAGTATTTATTTCTCTTCTATTGTCATATTGAATGAAATTAAATATGTTTATTTAGCCGCTGTGTGGATGAAAGATGTCAAACTAATCAAAGCCGAATCACAAAATAGTCCTCTAATTATTCAATATGGCGGCGCCCATGAAACATAATTTCACAGAGGCGGTTTTGTTTGCGAAAACAAATTTAGGAGTATCTAACCTTGTTTTGAAAGATAAACAGATTGAAACTCTAAAGACATTTTAAAATGGTAAAGAATTTATTGCAATATTACCCATAGCACATATACTATTCAAAAAAAGTAGGGGATATTTGATTTTGGGGGCATAATACTAAAATATGCAAATGACTACGAAAAAAGTCACTATAGAACCTAACAGAAGAAACATTTCCAGTTACATGTGACGCCCAAACGCACCAATAGCTACCGCATGGAATGCAGGTGATGCTTGGGATCATCATGGGGGTCCAACCCAAGATTTGCACGACTCTGACTTTGAATGTTACAGTCATTGTGGCATTGAATTCCAGGGTGGAAACATCAGTTTAATTGTTTTAGTGACCAGAAAACAAATTTTAATATGCGTCGGCTTACCCAAAATGAAAGGTTACGTGCCCTTGGCATGCTACATATCGGCACAACACAGGCGGTTGTGGCGCGGACGATGAATGTTTCTCAGTCTGTCATAAGCAGGCTATGGTCCAGATACCGTGATACACAATCTGTACAGGACAGACCACGCTCAGGTCGACCAAGGGCGACAACTCAAGCCCAGGATCGATTTATCCGTACCTTGGCCTTGAGAAATCGTGTCATCACAGCAAATCAGATCAGCGCTCGTCTTCAAACAGACACTGGTGTGAGAGTGAGTGGCCAGACGATTCAGAATCGACTGCATAGGGGTCACCTTCGCGCCCGACGTCCTCGCGTGATCCCTTGTTTGAGAGATCATCACATTCAGGCAAGACGTCGTTGGTGTAGGGATCGTGAACACTGGGATAATCGACGCTGGAGCAATGTGATGTTTTCAGATGAGTCAAGGTTCACTGATGATTTTTTGGACAGACGTAGGAGGGTGTGGCGTCGTCGAAACGAGCGCTTCCAAGACGTTAACGTCATCAGACATGATCGATTTGGGGGTGGTTCTGTTATGGTGTGGGGAGGCATCACTGTTGCTGGAAGAACGGCTTTACATGTTGTTGCAGGGCGTGTTACAGGCCAGTACTACCGGGACAACATCTTGGCAGTCCATGTTGTGCCGTTCGCACGACGTCATGGCCGCCGTTTCATCTTCCAGGATGACAACGCAAGATGTAACAGGGCCAGGATCGTTACAGGTTACCTCCAACAACAGAACATCACCACATTACCTTGGCCAGCACTGAGTCCCGACCTCTCCCCCATCGAGCATGTCTGGGACATGCTTGGACAGAGGTTACGTCAACGTCAACAACGTCCTGCCAATGTCCAAGAACTTGCTGCTGCGTTGCAACAGGAATGGGACAATCTGGACCAAAATGACCTTAGACGTCTCATTAGGAGTATGCCACGTCGGATCAATGCTTGTTTGGCAAACAGAGGAGGATTTACCCGTTACTGACGTGGTTGTGATGCTGTGGTAACTTTGCTGTTTGACCCCGGGTATAATTTTACCCTTATAATGGTCAGTCTGTGCCTTACTTAGTCTAACGATCATTTGGAATAAATCGATGAATGTGAACTTCATTTCATTTTGTCATTTGTTTCTTCGTCAGTTTCATTAGGTGACTTTAATAACACTTAAAAATCAAATATCCCCTACTTTTTTTGAATAGTATATTATATATCGCTTTTACGCGAGTGTCAGCGACATGGCGTGTTTACATAAAACACATGTGATTGGGTTATTTTTACTCTGTTGTCTAAACAAAACGGTGTCTAGTCGATAAGTCCCGCCCCAAAATGATCACGTGACCGTTTTAAATGGCGGGTAATCAGTGCAGTGTCACATTCTGGGAAGTATGACGTAGATGGGTCGCTGCGTGCAGTATGGGATATTGTAACAAATTTTAATGATCCAAAACATTGCTGTAATTAGTCAACTATGATTTATATGTAGAAGTAGTGCTCGTGAGTGTGGCAATGGTTCACTGATTAAATAGTCATTATGGGAGATTAGATTAAGAGTTGACTGTTCTCGCTATAGATAACATCAATAGAATATGTTGAAAATTTCAATCAAATTGCTCTACTCTGAACCGAGATATTGGTTTTTTAATTTTAAGCCTAGTCTCAATCATCATTACTAAAGTTGGTACGATAAAAAACATAGTCTCGATTATCCATTTTTGGATTTAATCATCAATGAGCGTTGAGCAGCAGATAGGATTCAAATCCAGTAAAAAAACGACACATAAGATGACATCGAGAGTTGATTATGGTCTGGATAAGTTAATTAATGTATAATTTAATAGTTTATATAACACTTAAGGCCTAAAGAAAGACCTGCAACAGGCAGATTTAGCTCTTGCTTAATGTATGTTTTAAGTTCTTGGCTAAATCCCTTAGTTGATAAAGTTACAAATATTCACCTGTTACCAGTGAAAACTTACCATTTAAAAAAATAAACATTGACTTGTTACCAGTACAAACTTACCATTTCTAGTTCTCGTTTTAATTCTCGTATTCTGTCTTCTTGATTTAACAACTGTCTTTCTTGACTTTGTTTCACTACAAAAAAACAAAACAGATAAAATATTTGCTACTTGATTATTTGACTCAACTTAAGGATAAAGTTATGTTATAAAAATAAATTTCTGGCTGGAATAAATTGACATTCTTTAGCACATATCAATTTACAAAAATTAATATAATAAATACAGATGAATATATGAATTGGGAAAATGTTTTTTTTCCCAAAAAAAATAGATGCAAATTATCTTCTAATTTCTGAGGCGATGACACAGTACCTCAAAATAGATGTAAATTTTGTATTAATGAAGCAACAGCAGAACACCACACAAAACTTGGGGAAAAGCAAACCGAGTCTGGAAACAGTACCTACTCTATGTCATGTACAAGCAGGCAATTGAAAACCACGCCACTCGACTCAATGACAGACTTTATGACTTCATGCGTATGCGTTAAATACTAGACCACCCCACCTTCCCAGTCACTAATAAACTAGTGCCTGATATTTTGAATTTGTGAAAACAGACAGATCTGTGCATGATCAAATGGCAGGCATCGGGGATTGTGATTAATAATGCATGTATTCATCCCTGACAATGTCTGTTACAAATGCCTTATTCCGGGCGTAAACAGGCATTTTTGCATCATAACAGATATTTAAATTTTTTGCCAATTAAAAAGCTGGAAAAAATTGTAATTGCAAAATTCAGCCAAGATAATTTTTTTTTTTTTTTTGAAAATTATGGAGAAATAGCCATTTTTCTGTCTACTGGAACCTGTCTACATTGCTGATATTAATGAAACTTGATGTTGTAACTACTTGTAATGCATGGATTTGATTTAACCCTTTAGCATCCAGACTGCTCATAGCTAGTGCTCTAAGATTAACCAATACATGTGCCACATGCTAAAGGGTTAACAAGGTTTATTACCTACCATTATTTTCATTCTGATAATCCATAATTAATTTATTTTTTTTAAAATATAAAATCCACACAAATATATTTTATCAAAATCCAGAGATCACACCAAATCACCTTCCCAACAATATAATTACACAGTTTGTCCAACTATCAAACCTTGATGAAGTAATGTTTATCACAACCTAACTACAGTAAGATTTACAATAACAGACTTATTCAACCTGTTATAACATGTTATACAACTTTCTAATCCACCTAAATCTTATCAACCACTCCTACTGATAATCTTATACCTCAACCTACCTCCATAAACCCTTTAGATAAGCAATGTGGCATTTGTACTCAAATCTATGTTCTGGATTAAATCTTTAATCTATTATATACTATATAGTCTATTTTTGTTGAATTCATTACTTGGGGTTATTTTTATGGAGTTTACCGCAAGATATTAATATTTAATCACGGTGATCAGCAGGTCACGATGGGTCTGATTATCTTAATAATGATCACTATTGATAATAATCCGCTTATATCATTAAATCGCATTGAGATTTTTTATCATTTTGGTTGTACGAACTACGAACTCCAGGTACAGGAGCTTTATACCTGGCTGTGTGGTAAATTCTTAGCATACCTTGGTTTATTTAGACATTCTTACTTACATATCATACTTATTACAGTACCATAACAGGTGATTCTTAAATCATTTATATTCATTTCACAAATAAATCAATGAGTCTATATTAGTTTGTTAAAGGGAAGGGGGAGAAGGAAGGAGGGGATACAAACAGGAAGTTATGCTTTAGTTATATTGTAGACATATTAATGAAGCAATCAATCTATACAAGCTGGAAAACATTGTCATCATAAATCAGCCTTTTTGTTATCCTAATTGTTGAAAATGCATATAATTTTGAGATTCTAACAGTTTAAGCTCTGGTACCTGAGTTATATTCTGGAGTAATACCCGTTGTTCATCTCTCAATAACATCACTTACTATAAACAATTGTTATATGGTAGTACCAACATATATACATTGTTTCAATGGCATTTAGTAATTGAACTAGAGTAACATACACATGCAAATCTCATAATTTAATACCTCATGTATCATAATCAACTATTTTTAAAAATCATTCTAATTAGTAATCTACTTTATATTATATCATCAAAATTACTTGTCTAACATCACCTCAGAATTTTTATCAAAGCACATCATAAACCCAAACAATATTACCATTAGTTCCAAGTCCTGCCAAATCTTGTTATATAAGTATAAACTATATATACATATACACACTGTAATAACTAGATTATATAGTTATACCTGTTAATTATCTTTAATCTCTTTCTACACCTCGCAATGGTTGAAATATAATATTAATACATTAAAATAACAGAATTTTCATTCAATATAAATAATAAAGAATTCTGCTCAATATAATTATATGATATAATGAAATTTAATAACCTAAATAAATCAGAGAAATATATAAATTAAAGTTTAGAGGATAAAAAATGATAGGGGTCTTTAGCAGTGGGAGGAAACCAGACGACCTGGAGAAAACCCACGAGGTTGGACAGGTGACCCTACTATTTGTCACGTACAACAGGGGAATCGAAACCCCGCCAGTTGATTCAATGAGATGCCGTATGATACAGCGCGCACATGCTAACCATTTGGCCATCCAACCTGCCTTAAAAATAAATAATCTAAGGAGAGAGAGAGAGAAATGGGGTTTAACGTCCACTCGACCCAAACTAGGTCATTTCAGGACTTACATGTTTTTAAATTTTATTTCAATAATTCGCTTGCGCGTAGGGGTCTTTAGCAGTGGGAGGAAACCGGAGGACCCGGAGAAAACTCACGAGGTTGGACAGGTGACCCTACTCCTTGTCACGTACAACCGGGGATTCGAAACCACACCAGTTGACTCAATGACGGGCTTTATGATACAGCGTGCACGTGCTAACCATTCGGCCATCCAACCCCACAAATAATCTAAGGAACTATAACACAAAAATTATAATCTGTAATAAATATTTTACATGGATTTGATAACAGTGGAAAATAACTAAAACTATATCCAAACAACACATACATTCCTAAGTTCTTGTTATTAGCTTAACATGTTTGTTCATTTGTTTGTGTGGCTAACATCGGGATCCAGCAAGGGTGATATTTATACAAAACTGACAGTCAGGAATAACGATAATATAAATGAATTGTGAGCGAGAGAAATGAGGTTTAACATCCACATTACACTGACCAGGTAATACGTTATATCTCTATTTCAATAATTTGCTTGTGCACAGGGATCATTATAATTGGAAGGAAACCAAAGAGAAAACCCATGAGATTAGGCAGGCAACCTTACTCCAAGTCACATACAAAACTGAGATCACAACACTTGACTCAATGACAGACCATACAACCTAAAGCCAATATGTTGGACCACTCGGTCAGCCAATTCCCCAAACTGAGATATTACTTATCCATTTAAGTTAACAAATTATCCGATACTTTATTGTTAAACTCTCAAAATTGTAAATATAAACAAAGGAATATCCTTTTTATAAACTTATTTTTAGACACAGTAACCTTTCGATGGAACTTTGTTATACAAAAAATAAATAAAAAAAATTGTGATACTTACGTAAATCTTGACCGTACTGATCTCGTTGACGTGAATTTTGATTGTATCTTAATTGTTCATTTAAAGCCTGTGGAATATTTTCTTTATCTGGTTGGAAATGTATTGAGGGGTGCATCTTAACTTGAGCTTGAGCTGACCCAGAATCAGTTCTAAGTGGAGCACCAGAACCCCCATGTCTTCCTATATTCTCATTAAATCCATCGGGTCTCCACACCTTAAAATGATCAAAATAAGAAATATCTAAAAGATGACAAACACCACTTTATTTTACTCGACATAAGACTTAATTCAAATATAGAATAAAATAAATAAAATTAAAACAAATTAAAATAGTAAGTTCCTTCAGAAAAAAATGCTAAAATAGATAGTGCTGCACAACTGCCCAGCAAAAAATACAAATATAGAAGTCACAAAACAGTCATAATATATCAATTTTCTACTGTATAATATTACATGTAAATATACAAAGACCACCCATTATAATATACAATGTTTAAAAGTGTTTATTGTAAAGACCAATATACACTAGTCAACTTGGTATTGCAAGTGTATTCTGCACAAACATTAAACATACAGTGAATATACCCTGGATTTATAAATTATAATACACAATATCCACCCTGATTTACAATACACGATATCTACCCTGATTTACAATACACAATATCCACCCTGATTTATAATACAGAATCTTCACCCCGATTTAATACACAATGTAAATAAAAGTGTACTACAATAATATTGGATGTTATATAAGGCCAACAAACAAACATATGTCTGCGATATCACCTCGGTGGAAGCGGACGTTAAATAAAACTAACTCACACACACACATATGAATGAAAAGAGAAATAATGAATAAGTTGCAAGATATATCAAGCTACAAAAGCTGAAAAATGAAATTAATAGCAAGCCTGGAGTAATTTACAAAATGCGCTAGAAGATATCGTCTTTAAACATGCATGTATTGCATAAAACAATTTTAAATGCAAAGATTGTAATGCATAAGATTACTGTAAGAAGAGTGTGGCCAGTCTTAAAAAGTGATATAGAAATAAGATGTATCAGAAAGAGGACACTTGGAGATGATTAATGATAATATGGTGCTATAATAAGATGTGCAGGTTGCAGTGCTGTTGACTCTGGATTTAAAACTAATTACCTTTGGAGTATATAGGAAAGCTCTTTTAACCTCCTGATAAAATATTAGTTATTATTTTGATACTATAAATAATACAATATCAAAATTTATACGACAATAATAACACAGGTTGCCAGGCAACAAAACATACACTCACATTAAGTTTTGTGATTACCTTAGAAAACCAATAAAGTTTTTTCAGGATAGACAACCAAAATAAATTTTAGAAATGAAATGAAATGGGGTTTAACGTCCTACGGTTATGTTCCAACTGGGCTAATGAAGGCAGACATACACCATACAGTGTGCTAAGAGGGAAATTTTGCCCGGACAACGGAACAGTATCCTAGTTCCAATTTATTTATTTGGACCCAAAATTAACTTGGCCTAATTCTTTATGCAACAACTACCTATACACGATATGAAATGAAATGGAGTTTAACGTCCTACTGTTCTGCTCCTAACCTAGGCTAATGAAGACGGGCATACGCAATACAGTGTGCTATGAGTGAAATTTTTCCCGGGCAGCGGCGCTACGGCCTACTCTTATATCAAATTCCAACTGCCAAGGATCTTTTACATGCACGCCAATGTGTACACGGGACCTCGGTTTTTCGTCCCATCCGAACGACTAGACAGCTGTCCTTGCCAGGCCCTCCATCCTGCATCACTGACAAGGGGAAACCACGCCGGAAAATCTGAATGATTGGCCAATGCAGGGATCGAACACCCGACCTCCAGGCTAGCGAGCCAGCGTCTTACCCACTTAGCCACGTGATTCCCCCCTACCTCAATGATAAGAATTAGGTAAGGCTATAACATTAAAATTGAATTTTATCTTTAAGTTTACCTATCTAATGAAATTAATCTAGGCTAAATATTACAGGGACTGATAGAAATGTTCTTAAAAGAACTTTAATAACTGCATACCGATGAATCCTGATCTCTAAAAGAATCTTTTGGGGTGGTTTCTTCTTCAATAAACTTCTGTTTTCTATTATCTCCATCTCCCTGAAAATCAAATCATCCATCAGATACAACAGAGCTTAGATAGTAACAGTGGTTGATCAATAAATCGCAAATATTGCAGTCTTTATAATGATTTGACTTAATAACAATTTTTATAGGATACTGACATGACCAATTGTACATTAGTTTATTTACTACTAGTATTTACAGTTTTAACATTTAAGATTACCGCTCAAAATTTCTAATGGAGACGTTTTTTAAAATATATTTTTTGATTTTGGGGGGGAAATCTATTGGGATTTGTTTTACAGCCAATATTCATCTTATGTTTATATTATTCAATAATTCAGTTACTATGTTTAAACCAAGATAAATGAATTACCTTAGGTGCTCCGTGTCCGGTTGCTCTAGAATCCCAGATATAATAATTGGTTGCTCGTTCATATTCCTGTCAAAACAATAATAATATTTATATTAAGGTTAAAACTCTAAGCTTCAATATCATAGGCAGGATTTAATTCATTCTTAAATGTTTATTCCTTCATGTTTATCTAGGTCATCTATTGCAGCCTCAAAATGTATTTTCAACTGAAATCCAGTAGAACTTAAAGGAGCTAAATCGCTAATATTTTTGACCTAGAAATTGACACAAATGGGTCGTAATGCATAATGTAATAGGAATATATATAAACTGATTTACATTCAATCTTTCCATTTTTACTCTAATTTCAAATCAGTTACGTTTGGCGAAATATGTCAGAATGAATCAAATGATAGTCTACATAGTATTTATTGCGCATACTCTCCCGATATGAAGTGCCGTCACCGTTTCACATGACTTGTTGAATGTCTAGCCTCGTTCTTCGAGTCCCTTGTTAGAATGGGCCTGAAACGCATTATGGTACACGATTCGTGTACCAATGGTAAAATGTTTATTTTGTCTTAAATATTGGATATCAGAAGCCTGCCTTTTCCCGGTAAGATCACAACTTTAATGTTGATTTAAATTGACAAATAATTTGTGTTTTCAATGTCGAAGATTTTGGATGATATTGAGTTAGAGACTTAGCTACTTTAAGTCTTAGCATCAATGGCATGATTTGATCACATACAGTCCTACTAATCACTGACAAGTATTGATTAACCGACAAGGAAATATACATACTTTACAAAAATCATACCTAAAATTAAAATGTTTTCACAAAAAAAGTAACAAAACTATGGATAATTGAAATTTTAACAAAAATGGTCATACCAATCACTGCCATGAATGTATTTTGTCAATATTACAAAATACGGTTGGCATGGAAATATATAGATATGCACATTCTACAAATCAAATCCCAAATTTAAAGGATTTCATACAAAATTGAAAACATTATGGATAATTTAATCACTTACGAGAGCAGTTTTTGGGGGTCATTTTCACTTATACATAATCGGAGAACCAAAAGTTTTTTTATATTGCTTAATATTTTAGATAAAGGAACACGTGTAAATAATGATTTCAATTACCCTCTTCTTATCTTCAGCTGCTTCTTGTAATTTTCTTTTTTGTTCTTCTTTAAATCTTTTAATATCTTCCTCGGCTTCCCTTCTTTCTCTCTTTATCTTCTCTAATTCAAACTGCCTAAAAACAAAACAATCCTTAT
The DNA here is from genome assembly GCF_932274485.2 of Patella vulgata. NCBI lineage: Eukaryota > Metazoa > Mollusca > Gastropoda > Patellidae > Patella > Patella vulgata. The sequence goes on from NC_065883.2 coordinate 14,978,906, forward strand.
AACAATCCTTCCACATATCACTGAACACACAAATAAAATATACGAGAAAAATGAGGTGAAATTATATCCATGCATACAATTCCATGAAAAAATGAACTCAAGCGGACATGAAACTCCATTTGGCAATTGTTTCAATGGCATTTATATGAAGTACACAGGACTCAGATTATCTATTAACTGTAAATGTTCGCTTTGGATGATTGTATGGAAAGAGATTACAGAATAGTAACTGGATATTCAAGATCTTATTCGAAATAGAGAGGTAGCCAATTTTTAGAAGAAATGAAAATGAAATGGGGTTTAACGTCCTACTGTTCTGCTCCTATGCTGGGCTAATGAAGACGGGTCATACGCCATACAGTGTACTATGAGGGAAATTTTGCCCGGGCAGCGGCACTATTGCCTACTCTTATATCGAATTCCAACTGCCAAGGGATCTTTTACGTGCATTCCAATGTATACACAGGACCTCGGTTTTTCGTATGATCCAAAGGACTAGACAGCTGTCCTTTTCAGGCCCTTCGTCCTGCATCACTGACAAGGAGGAACCACGCCGGAAAATCTGGATGAACTTTCTCGGCCAATGCAGGGATCGAACACCCAACCTCCAGGCTAGCGAGCCAGCGTCTTACCCACTTAGCCACGTGATCCCCAATTTTTAGAAGACGTACACAACATAAAACAAGTGCCTCACCTTTTTTCTGCAAAATGTTCTTTAACTTTAGGGGCTGGCGGATCTTTATTTATAACAACTGGTATTTTAGTACCAAACAGTGTCTCTTCTTGTGGTGGATATCTTTCATTACCTTCAGCACAATTAAAATTTCTGGGTTGATCAGAACAATTACACTTTCCAATTCTATCTGAATAATTACACTTTCTTTGCTTATCAGAACAATTACACTTATTCGTTTCTTGATTCTGTTCAGTAGTGTTCTTTGTTTCTACAGCATCTGTTTTAAAAGTAATAATTATAAAAATAATTTATTCATATATATTACCTTGTTTAATGCTAGTCTTAAAATAGCGGTGTTGTGGTGCTCCATAGGTATAGCTGTCAAACCCAGAGGTCCCAGGTTCGATCTGTGTTGGCAGAGAAAGTTCCTCAGGATTTTCCAGCCTGGTTTCCCAGTGGTGCAAGGAAAGGCATAAAACTGATTTCCACCCTTGTAAATGAGAGTTGGAATTAAGGAAGGATAGGCAGAATTGCCACTGTCCTGGAAATTTTTTTCTCATAGCACATGCAAATACAGAACATTATGTCATAACCTTAAGACAACATTGATTGCTTGGTACTCTATTTACAAAACAAAATACCTTTACATCTTAAACTTAAAGATACATTATGGGAGATTAGATAAAGAGCTGCCAGTTCTCACTATAATAGTTAAAAACTATGAACCGAGATATCACCTTTGTAAATTTCCGCCTAGCCTCGTTCATCATTACTAAAGTTAGTACTTTAAAAAGCATAGTCTCGATTATCCATTGTTTTGATTTAATTATCAATGAGCGTTTGCAGCATATAGGATTCTAATCCAGTCGATATCGAAGACTAGCCTTGACATTGAGATTTGATTATGGTCTGGATAAGTTAATTAATGTCTAATTAATAATTTAGATAAGATTTCAGGCCTAAAGAAAGACCTGCGATAGGCAGATTTAGCTCTTGCATAATGCATGTTTAAAGATACATTATTCAAGAGCTAAATCTACCTATTGCAGGTCTTTCTTTTGGCCTTAAAAGTTATATAAATTATTAATTCTCTAAACCATCGGACGCTTATGATTTTGAATGGATTGAAACACGATCTCTATCTAATAATTTAATTTAAAAATGGATAATCAAGACTCTGTTTACCGGTATTTGAAAAGCTTTACGTCAGGCTTTTCAAATCATTGTTAAATTTTTCCATTTTTTTTAAATTATGTGTGTTAAGATGAAATCTGTATCATCAATTAATTGGAATATTGTAAAATAGTACAATTTGTTGACCAGAATAGAGTGGTATTGAGCCTTTAAACTATTATAGCAAGAACAATCAGCTCTTTTTCTAAATCTCACAGAAAATGTTGGAAGTTTTGTATTGAATGCCTTTGAGAAAAGTGGAATATATATTTAGCTTTGTTAAGTGATATGTAACATTAAATATTGACGATTACATCAACATTAATATGTACCACACGTCTTGAAAATTAATGTTATTTTGTAAGATATTTAGTTTGATATTGTTATGCATCACAATGTGAAATGTTTGTTGTAACTTCCATATTCGTGCTTGTACATGTAAGTGCGAATAAAGAGAGAGAGAGAGAAATTGGGTTTAACGTCCACTCGACACAAACTAGGTCATTTTGGGACTAACATATGGTTTAATTTTATTTCAATAATTCGCTTGCCCATAGGGGTCTTTAGCAGTGGGAGGAAACTGGAGGACCCGATGAAAACCCACGAGGTTGGATAGGCGACCCTACTCCTTGTCACGTACAACCGGGGATTAGAAACCACGCCAGTCGACTCAATGACAGACTTTATGATACAGTGCGCGCACGGTAACCATTCAGCCATCCAACCCCCCGTAAGTGCGAATAAACTATTATTATTATAATGCATCTATAAGACAACATTTATTGCTTGATACTGTACATACTACCTTTGAGCTGAAATCAAAATGTGCTTTAAACTTATACCTGATCAGTTGTGAATAAAGAGGAGTTTTTCTTTAAACATTTTAATACAATATATAGTGTAAATATTCTCACTTTATAAAAGCCTCTAGTAATATAAGATTATTATTGACGTGTAAAAGCCACAATACTACATGTTTTAATTGAATAAAAATTGAATAGACAGCTTTCAGAAAACTTGTATACATTATATTAAATTACGGTCAATGATTGACTTGGGGCTATTCAACTCTTTGTACTGGGATATTGTATTTCTGACCCCATGGTAGTATTTGGTTTAATATTAAACACTGAATAAATAAAATCTACTTTAAGATTTCCTTAGTAACTTTAAAGTTACAATTTCATATTTTTAAGTTATATTTTTAAAATGTATTAAAATAAAGCCCTAAAATAGATGGATCTATAAACAGTCCTACCTTGTTAAAGAATAATCCTATAATTTACTATTGCTAGTTGAGAAATTGGCAAAAATATAATTTTCAACTTCAAATTCAAACGTTTGAAGAGAGCTATTCCATGGTGCGGAATAGGAAAACAAGGGAGGTAATTGTGTTATCATTTCTGGTGTGAAGATTTTTAAGTGTGAGAAAGATAACCTATGATCATATAATAGTGAGTTGACAACCTATTGAGCAAAAGACATAGAAATAATTATGTTTTGACTTTCTTAGAAAATATGAAATTGTAACTTTAAATCTGTTCAGCTAATGTTGGGTTACTTTCAGATATTTAGAGACTAACAGTAATCAGTAGCATTATAACTCATTGTGAATAAATTCCACTATGGATGTAATTTGTAAAGGAAAGGAAAATTTTCTGAAGTCGGGAGATTAAAAAATACATTATGAGATATTAGATGAAGAGCTGGCAGTTCTCACTATAATAGTTAAAAACTAGATAATGTAAAGTGAATTTGCTGAAAATTTCAGTCAAATTGTTCCACTCTGAACCGAGATTTTAGCGATTGAATTTTCGGCCTAGCCTTGATCATCATTACTAAAGTCGGTACGATAAAAAACATAGTCTTGATTATCCATTTCATGATTAAATCAAGAATGAAAGTGGAGCAGCAAATGGGATTCTATTCCAGTAAACATCACAGGCGAGCATTGACATTGAGAGTTGATTATGGTCTGGATAAGTTAGTTAATGTCTAATAATTTAGATAACATTTCAGGGCTAAAGAAAGACCTGCAATAGGCAGATTTAGCTCTTGCATAATGTATGTTTAATTTAATTCGTCTACATTTAGAATATTTTCAATCCTGCAAGGCACCTGTCACAGATATTGTCAGGAAGAAACAAAGCTCTGTACAGTTCCTCTAGTGTCTGTCATTTTGTCCAGCACTGATTTATCCATATGCAGTGTTTCTATTGATATTTTTAGTCCAGAACAAAGTTAACTTGAAGTTATAAAAAGAAATTACTGAAATTCAATAGAATTCTTCTTGTTACTGATTTAAATAATGCATATCAATTTTATACATATCGGATGGTAACTTTTGCCATTAGAGCATTCACAATGGTCTACAAAGGGAAACAACGGCCATAACTCTTGAAGCAAATAACAGAACTTGGTGAATTTCACTAGGATTCTTCATATTACTAATGTTAAGAACATCATATATAACTTTAAAAGATTGGATAATAATCGTAGTCTGTACATTATTCATAAGAAATTGTAGACGGACCGAGGGACGAGGGTGACAACAATATACAACCAAATTGTAATATGGGTGTATAACAATGTCTGGTACTACGTTTTTTTTATTGTTTGACATTTTGTCAGGTACAACAAAAATCACAATGTCGCAGTCTGAATATTTGTGTTAAATCAAAGTTTATGCTTACTTGATTTAAATAAATAATCTATTCCTCCAAATCTGTTCCTGGTCTTTTGTTCTTCACTATTAGATATTTTAGGCCTCTGAAAACTTTCTTCTGGGTACCCATGGTAACGAAAATCTCTCAGATGCATTGGAACATCCATGATACGTCTCTCTGTAGCTAAATCTCTCGGTTGCGCTGTAAAACATGTTGAATTTTTTAAACCAAATTTGATCTAGAGTTTTAAATTAGCATGATGACATACTTTGATTTTTTTTGTAAAACTGAAATTACGCCTACACAATCATTTACCCTTATTCAAAAGAAAAAATTTGGTGATTTAAAAAGTATTCCAGTTTCGTAAATTTTAGATTTCAAACTTTCTACTTTCCATACAAAATATACCACAAAGGCACAACAATCATTTACCCTTATTCAAAATAGCAAATTAAGTGATTTAAAAAGTATTTAAGTTTCGAAAATTTTAGATTTCATAATTTTGACTTTCTACACAAAAGATCCCCACAAAGGTTTAACCATTCCATAAAAGCTATTCATATCCATACTTGGAATTCTAAAACAATATAACTTGACTTGACAACACAATTTATTATCTCCTCTTAAAAGTCACTGATCTAATAAACAAATAAATAAAAAAACTTGACAAAAACAAGAGTGACACAGTCAGTAATATGATCTAACCAGTGATGAACTAAGGTTTAAACTCAAGGTTTAAAACCAGTTAAAATTCAAAGTAAGTATGTTATCATAATGTGTATATGATGTTTCCTACCAACCGTGTATGGTGTATTAACATGAGTTATTGTATAGTCAGCTCTATATATTTACAACATAATACAGGTGCTTCATAGAACATGTGCTTAATGAAAAATCTGGCTCTTAATAAAACACACTTCTTTATTCCACTAACTTGAGCAGACTACTATATTATTGATATGATAATTAAGCTTTACTGATAGATCTCAGTCAACTGAAAAGCGATTCGCAGCCCTACATACTGTAATCTTCTACCTAGGCTATAATTTAATTCAAGGCAAAAAATATCTTAATAAGGACTTCAAAAACAGCAATTAAGTAAAATTCATTAAGGGTGTTGTCTCGGCTTTTGTTCACAGTAACATTGTGTTACAGATATTAATCCTTTAGTAGAATTTAATAACTTGATAGTGCAATAAACTATAACACATACTTATGGAAGAACAATTACTAATTTATTTGGCCAAATTGGTATTTATTCTTTCATAAATATGTGTTATAGTTTATTTTGTCACAGATCTTTAACGGTGTGTATACAAAAGGACACTCAATATTGGATACCATATTTTAAAAAGAAATGTCATTGATTCTTTTGGTCAATCTTTTAATTTTCGGACCAAATGTAAATAAAATATATCAAATAAAAAGCATACACTGTACAAACAACATATTAGAACAAATGCTCTATAATATACATGTGCAGTATAACTGAATGGAATAGTCAAACTAACAAATTTGGGGGGAATCAAATCAGATAGTTTCAAAGGACAACACGTGCAATTACAATATCTATACACAAAAGTACCAAGTCCAGCAAATATTTGAAGACAACAAAATAACATCTGATGACTCATAATTACATTTATAATAACAAAAGCAGTGCTACTAAACATAACATGCAACGACACTGAAGTAACTAAAATTTAATCGCAAATGAAAATTCAGACAAATAATCTCTAGCTATAAATACAATTCTGAGCAAGGTACAACAAAAAGATTAATCTAGCTAGCTAGAGAGAATATGAATTTATTTGACGTACCTATAATTCCTAGAAGAGATTGACGAGGTGATTTATGTAAATACCATAACTGTTCAGCAATATAGTCTTCGTAAGACTGGACAATATCAATCATATAAAGAGAGAATTTTAAATAATTTAGACACTTAATTATTTCTATATTAAAAATGAAGCCTTCTAGTATAATAAATCTCTAGTCAAATCTAATGCAGTGCAAAAGTTCAAAATTTATATTTTTTCTACTTTAATAATTTATCTGTCCTATTTAACAAACAAAAAATTGGAACAGTACACGACAAGCATAAGGATCGCCACTTAAGATTAAAGAACAATTTAATTTGTCCCCAATATCCCACTCACACACAGCTTCAAAAGTTAACAATGTGTAAATACAAAATTAATTTCATGTAACATGCCCTTTATAATTTGGGAAAACATTGTGGCATTACTGATCAGCCTATTATTTCTGGAAACCTGAAACCAGTATGCAAGAATAGACTTTGAAGTTAGAACCTCCATGCATCCATGCTGATGACAATTTTTACATGTACCAGCTGTAAAACTTTTTAAATCTATCAATATTTTTTTTTGTTAACACAATTCATATTTCCACTTACAAATTGCAGCATAACCTGGAGATAGATGTAGCCTATTCATGTCTACTTTACCAAAAATGTAAGGTACTGTAGTATATTTCCTTGTTCCAGACCAAAGTTCTCTTATCAGCCTTACCATGGATCACTGTTATTATTTGTTTCTTTGTTCATGTCCCTTATTGCCCATTCAGATGCTTATATTTAAACTAGTTCAAAATTGATGGGGATTTTAAGACAGGATAGTGTTGTATTCACACATAAAACAAACCAGTTTTAACTATTTTGATCTCGAGAATTATGCATGTCGATTTTAAGCCGACCCCTCCAGATAGCCAAGAATAGGCAGCTTTTTAAAAAAAAGCCTTCTCGAGTGCAGGTAGAGAGCTACATAACACACAACACACTTTCTTAATTACCATTCTTTTGCTTCTTTAGAGTTTAGTTAAGCCATATTCATATAACTAATTTACTCAAGGCAGTGTCTATTTTGCCGGCAGTCGCGCTCTGATTGGTTCATTTTCACTTCCGTTTGACACTTAGCAGTTTTCGCTTTGGCAATGATGCCAGCTATTTCAACTCGTGGGCTACTTTGCCGTCTGACATTAAACCCTAACCCTAATCCAACAGTTCTATTCATCTTTTGTCTAGCATTACTTCTTTCTCCGTTTCTTATAAAGGGACGAAATAGCCATTCTTGAATTTCTATGGTAGAAACATTTAAAAGAAAATAAGATAATAAATGTAAATAGTAGAAAAGCATTTAGAATATTATTCTATTTTGGTCGAGGGTGCATTTCTGCGGATTTGGGTTTTTAATTTAAGTACTAAGACTGTCGGTGTTTTTTGTTTTTCCCGTAAAATCGTGCTTCTGCGCCGAACTTGAAAGACGGAGTAGTCAAAATGGTGGAATATATCAAGAATTGCCCAACAGCACATGTCGAACGGAAGTGATGGAAGTAACGGCAAAATAGCGTAAACGGAAGTTTTGCCGGTGCAGGCAAAATAGACACTCCCTTTACTCAAACTGTAGTTTAAAACTGATTGGGTGATTTCGAAAGATACCCCAACACACAACCTGGTGCTAATAATTGACACTCAACTGACAATTTCCCTAATAACTGACTCATTTCGTTCTGTTAAAGTAGCTAAGTCTCTAACTCTATATCATCCAAAATCTTCAACATTGAAAACACGATTTATTTGTCAAATTAAATCAACATTGATGTTGTGACCGGAATAAGATGGGCTTTTGATATCCAATATTTAAGACAAAATAAACATTTTACCATTGATACACGAATCGTGTACCATAATGCGCTTCAGCCCCAGTTGTAAAAAGAGACTCGAGGGACGAGGCTAGACACATTGCACCAAATCAAACGGCGTATGTAGACTGGAATAACCAGACGCTAGAAATCTGCACTCAATTGAGACTGCTGACTTATTTCGCCGAACATAACTGATTTGAAATTGGAGTAAAAACGGAAACCATTGAATGTAAATCAGATTATATACATTCATATTACAGTATTATATGCGTTGCGACCCACTTTTGTCAATTTCTAGGTCCCAGATGTTAGCGATTTAGCTCCTTTAACACTAGCCTGTAAGAATGTCAATCAAAACACTAATAACAGTATAATGGATACAATAATTAGTCCCCAATCAATACCCATTAAGAAATGTTTTTATTTTTTATTGTTGATTTATTGTCATCATACTTACGATCATGATCAAGAGTCAAAGGTCCTTTATTAGGATTAAAAAGCAGACTTGTCATAATCAATAACAATAGGATAGATTATATCACATTTATCACTGGTAATCTGAGAAGAAGTTGAGAGAATTAAACCAGCTAGTCAACCAACTCGAATTCGGATTGTTGAAGTAATTGTCATGGCACTATACATTCGCCACACATCGTCTTTTAATGATTAAAGACGTGCAACCCTCCCAATGTTATTATTAATTGTAACGGCGATCCTTTCCATATTGTTTCTTTTTTTTACATAAAAACTTATTTTGACATTTATTTTGAGCTTTAAAGTATTATTTCTAAGCCCAATGGACTTATTAATCTCTATTAATAAATTCTTTCATGGCGCTGATATTTGTCTAAATGAACTCAGTTCGCCGAATGATATACGAAACTGTTCTGAAACTAGCTTTTTAGGTTAGTACTTCCGGTCATAATATTCACGTGAAATAAAATACTGTTTTTTAATCTAAGAAAAGCTTAGCTGTTTGTTTGCAAAATTTGATTTTATTATGGATCCGTCTGATACATTGACAGCAACTTTTACTGAATTACAAGGGTATCTACAAGCTGAACAACAGCTGCGAGAAGTAATGATCCTATTTATTTCCTCCATCACTCCATCTATAATCTATCCTATTCTCAAAATGTCAACAAATAATATCCTATTATTGGCTATTAGTTTAGCCAGTTTAGGACGATGTCAGACCATTCCTAAAGGAACCAAGGACAGGCTAGTTCCAGGCATTGTAACACACTTGTTTAGAGGTAGCATGATTTACCACAAATCGGAAATCCACCATTATTTCTACTCATCATATAATAATAATAATATTATATGGATATTTGATAATATACGGGCCATACTATATACCGGAAAACAACCGGAAAACACCAGAATACACCATTTTATACTGAATACCGGAAAAACACTAAATACCGGAAAACATCCTAAATACCGGAAAACACCCTAAATAGGTAACCCGGAGCCTGGTCCTCTGTGTGCGGTTTTGGACCAAGTGAGCGCCGATGAAGGAAGGTCAAGGTCATTACGATGTTCATTTTACAAATAGCACCCCCACCCCCACCCCCCCAAAAAAAAAATTTCCAATTTTTTTTCTCCAAATTTTGTATGCCTATTATGTTTTGAATGTTTTAAAAGACGCAATCAGTCTACCTCCATCATTGACCATATTTTATTTTGTATTTTAATTTTAGTTTTCAGTAAATTTCAGTAGATTTCAGTGTTTCAGTATTTCAGTAGATTAAACACTGCCCTCGGAGGGCCCCATTATATGCTGGTTGCGCTGGTCTCCTGATTCTTACCAGTAACGCTGGCATCAGGGTGGTACGAATTCGTGGAAGGCACGACTAGGCCAACTCCTCCCTGGATAACAAAAAACAGCAAGTATCATCAAAAGCGAGTTAATAAATCTCTGAATAGTTCGAGTTGAAGTTCCAGGTTTAACCGCTATGCCACGCAATTCTCGGACAGGCTGTAATCTGAAAAGTGTCTATCCTTTCCAAGAGCCATCCATCTCGTTGGAAGGGCTAAAAATCTACTTGTTTCTGAGCTTACTTTCATTCCAGGGTCAAATATAATCACTTGAACTATAATAATATTCAACATATTCCATCAAATTCCGAAGGCCTCACACAGGATTTTTTTCTGGATTACTTTTCAAGCTTTTTTCCCCAACTTGTTGACCAGAGAAAACCCCAACTTTCGCCCAATTGTCCATGAGAAAACTACACATTCTATCTTACTGCATTGATGGGAAGTGTTAAGCTGGACGTCTTTGAAAAGGGTTGATCGATAAATTTTCAAGGAAGCAATTGTTGTTTTTGTTTGTGAAATAGAGGACTCTAGCCGATGAGGCTACTTTCCCCCCCCGAGAACCTCGGGCAACCAATTTGTTTTATGTACTACTATCGTAATAAAACATTACTATGTTAACCACATCCTGGTGGCTGAAGACTTACACCGAATGCGTATTCGGAAAAAAAATATCCCTGAGAAAATGGTTTTTTTTCCGACAATCGATATTCGAGATGTCTTCTGTTGCACAAATTATGCTGCACTGTATAAGAATTGGCATCCTTTGATCTGAATATTGTAGCTGGAAAAGTATCATTTGCACTATTTCAAAGTAAACATGCATTTTCGTATATCGTCCCGTAATTTGTGATTATGACAATGACTTTGAAAATAATATGGGTTGAGGAACGGAAGATCTATGTTCGTTACGTGACTGGACAATTCCACCCCCGTCCCACCCTGACGATGATCCCTCCTGGAGCGGCGCGCTCTCTAAATAAATCTCGGGCACAGTTTACTCTTCTAAGTTTTCCGGTAGCTATTTAGTAACCCGGAGTTTGGTCCTCGTGTGTGGTTTTGGACCAAGTGAGCGCTGATGAAATAAGTTCATTAACATACAAGCGAGCGATCGCCTACGGTCAAAGAAAAATTTCTTTTCAGATTTTTTTAAACAATTTCTTCTCCCAAATTTCTCTCAAAAAATTTTTTTCCAGTATTTTTCTCTGTAAGATTATTTTCTACGGAATGTTTTTTTGTAAAACCAATTTCTCAGAAAAATTCCATTTTTTTTTTGTGACAGAAAAAAAAATCGGAAATTTTTTTTGGGGGTGGAGGGCTATTTGTAAAATGAACATCGTAATGACCTTGACCTTCCTTCATCGGCGCTCACTTGGTCTAAAACCGCACACAGAGGACCAGGATCCGGGTTACCTATTTAGGGTGTTTTCCAGTATTTAGGGTGTTTTCCGGTATTTAGTGTTTTTCCGGTGTTTTCCGGTATTCAGTATAAAATGGTGTTTTCCGGTTGTTTTCCGGTGTTTTCCGGTATATAGTATTGCCGTAATATACCGGTACTATTTTTCATAGCTAGTCATTTTTAATTTAAAAACTACTAACCCAGTTCAACAACCCAGTGTTGTTATCCTTTCGTGCTATATCAATTCCATATATGTAGACATTTCACACACTCCTACCATACAAAAAAAAAAACAACCCACATACATATGGACATTTATATGCAAATGTAAAGACTTAAGATTAAGCCGAAAATCTAATATAGGCCTACTCTTAAGTTCAAGATATAATATACCATACCAGTGTAATAATTAAATTATTTGATACGTTTCAGGATATAAGATTTGCAGTAAGAGATATTGAACAGACAACAAGAGAAATACAGAAAGTATTACAAGCTATACATCAACCACAAGGTTTAAATAAAAGTAATAAAAATAACATTTCTATATAAATGTGAAGAATCTGCTTGTTCCATTCTAGTTCAGCTCGGAACACAAGTCTTGTGACACTCGCCCTGTACTTTCAGGGATGGGCCTATTGACTCCTTGTCAAAACTTTTTGAGTCCCCAGTAAATTTTACAGGGCTACTTTTTACTGCTAAACGGTGGCGAATCAGTTCCTGTGAACACCTGTACAATGTAAAGGAACATTTTAGTAGAAAATAATACCTTGCTTGAGTCAGTATTTGTGACACAAAATACTGTTAAGAATACGTCCCCTCCTGCTATAGCTTGGCAGCAGCCATTGAATTCTAAATATAGGGCAACACACAAATTTAAGAACCACAGCAATACAAAGACTAAACAAAATGTAGATAAGCAGGGGAAAAAAATTGGAATCTTTGAATACATTAGAATCTATCTGGGGTAGGCAAGGCAATAAATGACTGCAGATTCTAATTTTTTCATATGATGTCTGAATGAATGTAATTTAATACAATGCTGTACCCTAAGCCTGTCTTTAGACATGGAAACAGTTCAGCGCACAATATAGACAAGATAAATCCGCAGAGCTTTTTTCTTTGATTGAACGGGTAAGATATAGAAACTATTTAATTCTGCCATTTTATGTTTCAGTTCCTCTTGCGTGTGAAAATTCTCGAAAACTTTTTAAAGATGTTCAAGATCAAATAAAAATCCTATCTGATAAAATTCCAGCCAATCAATATTACAAGTGAGTTATTGGTTATTTTTCTTGTTGTTGTAAGTATTCTGCGGGGGTTGGATGACCGAATGGTTAGCCCGTGTACGCTGTATCATACGGCCTGTCATTGAGTCAAATGGTGTGGTTTTGATTCCCCGGTTGTATATGACAAGGAGTAGGGTCGCCTGTCCAACCTCATGGGTTTTCTCCACATCCTCTGGTTTCCTCCCACTGCTAAAGACCCCTACGCGCAAGTGAATTATTGAAATAAAATTAAACCATATGTTAGTCCCGAAATGACCTAGTTTGTGTCGAGTGGACGTTAAACCCCATTTCTCTCTCTCTCTGTGTAAGTATTCTGCTGCATACCTTAGATGTGTCACCAATTGACAGTTTCATGGTTCCTAACTTTTCAATGAAATAATGTAGACATACCGGTATTCAACATGGTTGAACTACTTTCTCACATGACATCAGTGCTAAAATATTTCAGTGCACTTTAACTCCATATTGAAACCTTGTTCTCAGACCTCCAAGATCACAACTGGTCACTGGTAAAGTGCCTTATACTTTAAACGAGGCATTCTAATAACTTATTATTATTTGTTAGTTTTGTGAATGATAAACCCAATGTTTTTCTTCATACAATTGTTTACATAGTCATGGTTTTGTCCCTTTCGAATGAATTGGTAAAAAATATTATTCTTTATTTTGAAGATACCACGATCACTGGAAGTTTGCTATACAGAGATTGGCGTTTTTAGCAGCACTTGTTATATTTTTGGAAACAGAACAGTTAATAGACAGACAGACAGCAGCTGATATTATAGGAGGTACAGTTAGATTTTAGTGTGAAATAAAATGAAATGAATGGCGTTTAAAATTCTACTGTTTTGTTCCGACTGGACTAATGAAGATGGGCACACGCCATACAGGCTCTAAAAGGGAAATTTTGCCCGGACAGCGGCACTACAACCTTCTCTTGTATCAAATTCCAACTGCCAAGCCAAGGGTTCTTTTACGTGCACGTCCCATCCAAACGACTATATGTTGTTCCTTGCCAGGCCCTCTGTCCTGCATCACTGACATGAAGGAACCTCCCCAGAAAATTTCTGATGAACTTTCTCGGCCAACACCATGATCGAACACGGGACCACCAGGTTAGCCATCCAACATCTTACTCACTGAGCCACCATGACTCTATGGTACAAGCACAATATATCCCGTAAGAAAGATGAAGCAAAGAGACCGTCAGACATAAGTAAGCTGTCATATATCTATTAAATGAATCTTACAGCTTTCTTTACAAGGTTAAAATAGAATACTTTTTACAAATCTATTTCGTTTTAGTGAAAGTAGCAAAAGAAGATGGCTTCCATGTTGATTTAGATGATTATTTAATGGGTCTACTTCAACTAGCAAGTGAATTGGTAAGATAAAATATTATAACTGTAAAAACTCTAAAATCACATAAACTGGTAATTTCCCTACTAACATTTCACAGCCGTAGAACTGATGAAACCGGGGAATAACAGCTCCAAATAATTGAAATAGACTGCCTTAGTCTAATAGAAATGAAATGATGTTTAACATCTCACGTTTCTTCACCAACTGGGTTTATGAAAACAAGCATATTCCATGCTGTGTACTGTATGATAAATATTGCCCAAATAATCGTGTTTCAGACTAATCTTTATCGCATTCCAACTGTCAGTGGTTCTTTTCCGCACACGTTAATGAGTATACAGGTAGACCTTTTATTAAGCTATACTACAGCGAATCACTGACTTCATATAAACCAAATTATACTATAGCCTATTTTATTACGCTTGTTGATTAAGATTCGACCAGATCTTAGCAAGTACAAATTATTATTACCGACCAGTTTGTAATAGTGTATGTAGATGGAAAGTGTTGCACAATTCAGATAGACATTTGGTTTCTGTAACGTTATATTCATGTAAAAAATTATGAGTGTTCTTGGAACCAGTATTTACAAAATCAAATTGTGGGTCAAACTTGGTATATGTTTTCGGCCTCAATTTAGAATACAAAAAAAATATTGGTAGTATCTGTTAATAATAGTTTCCCATGTAATTGATGTTCATTATTTCTTTCAGTCTCGTTTGGCAGTGAATGCTGTAATCGCTGGTGATTATGCCAGACCACTACAAATATCTTCATTCCTGGGAGAACTTGAATCCGGATTCAGACTGCTGAATCTTAAAAACGATGCCTTGAGAAAAAGATTTGATGCTTTAAAATATGATGTAAAGAAAGTAGAAGAAGTTGTGTATGATTTATCTATCAGAGGTCTCAAACCTTCAACAGAAACATAAATAAAATCTAATTAATCAACAATTGTATCACCCTGCCGTATTTTATGCAGACATTTTTTTCTAATGGATATTGAATGATTATGTCACTGTGGGTTTTTTAATCCCTTGCAAACTAGAATCCTATAAAAAATTGAATCTCTAAAGGGATATCAGTCCTAAAAATGGTTCAGTTACTTTCAGTATTTACAAAGATATAAACAAACCAGCACCACCTTTAAATGTGGGATAAAATACTTTGATGGGCCTCTTTTTAATCTGATTGAATCCAATTCAGAGGATAATCTGCTGTTGGTATTTGTGTTTTGTTTTCTTATTTATATGGTAAATAATCAATTTGAGTATATTTTAGCTTGGATTAAGCTGTGAAATATTAGATATTATCCAGAAAAATGTTGATCAGGATAGACATCTGTAAGCACTAATGTGCCATTACTGTACGTTATATTTGATTAGTGGTCCAATCACAAGGTATTTAGAAATATGTATTACGGTACTGAAACAATGTGAAATACTTTAGGTCTGTTAAAACAGGATTAATAATAGATATCTTTAAAACATAATAGAAACATTAATATCAGCCATATTTCATTGTATAAAATAACATAAGTTACATATCATCAATCATAGACTTCTTTTATTTTGTTACAATAGAGCAAACTTGTATATTTATATGATTGTAAAGCCCAGTATTCAACTAATAAGTAGGACATTGGTTACTTCATGCATCATGTCTACAATGCTTGCAATATAGGACCACATACAGTCAGCCGTGCTACAGCATAAAACAAATAAATTCATTTACAAAACTACTGTCTTGTTCTGTTGTGAATTTACCCATTCTCCCATGCTGTTGCATCTTTTTGATAACGAAAATATGTGATGTATTTGTAATAATGAAATGGGGTTTAAAGTTTTGCTTGGACAACAGTGCTACAGGCTACCACCCTTACGTTGATTTTCAACTGTCAGGGGGTCTTTAAAATGCTGCCAATGATATGCATGACATCTTGGGTTTTTGACCCATCCGATTGAATAAACACTTGTCCATAACAAGACCTACGTCCTACCACCACTGACATGGGGAAACCAAGCTAGAAAGTCGTAAGAAACTGAATTTCTCAGTCAACACCAAGATCGAACCAGTGTCCTTCTGTACAGAGCTGTCGACTCGTTTTGATTTGCTTGTTACCTTATTATCTTGGGAGTATCAACTCGTTTAGAAACTGAGATTAAGATGATGTGCTATTTAAGGAGCAATGGTTCTAGTATGTACATTAACATATACATATTTCTACTGTTGTGCTCCGACTGGGTTAATGAAGACGGCCATACAGTCTGCTGTGAGGAAAATTTTGTCCAGGCAGTGATGCTATGACCTGCTCTTATTTCGAATTCAAACTGCCAGAGTTCTTTTACATGTATGCCAAAGTGTACACAGGACCTGGGGTTTTTCGTCCCATCTGAACAACGCTGGAAAATCCAAACAAACTTTCTCTATCGGCACAGGGATCAAACATTGGACCTCCAGGTTAGCGAGCCGATGTTTTACAGAATAAGCCATCGTGGATACATTAAGCAGAAAGGATTTGTGTTTGTATCAGATTACTGGGGTGGATTTTATACTGATTAACACCGCTTCTATTGACCTATTGGTACACATGCAACACTGTTCTTATAAATAAGCAGTTATAGTTACACAAATAGTTTATTGACATAAACAACAAGTATTTACAAAGAAAAAGCCATTTTGTTTTTTCAACTAAAAAATGTACATCTCTTTACATAAATATTAACAACAAAATACAGGCCTAATCAGTTTTAAAATATGAATGATTTTAGCAGAATTGAATTACAATCTTTGGTCATATTTTTTCTACCATGTAAAGTGCAAGGTCTTGATAATTATGGTAAACAATGGATCAAAGCCTTGATATGTTCTATACTTGGTTACAGCTTGAAAGCAAGATGAATTTGTATTAATAAAAAAAAAAACCATCAATCATTGTCCTAAGTTTGAAACTTTTAGCCGAAATAAATTATTAAATTAGGTTTATCAGATTTGTTATTTCTAATAGTGATCTGACAAGCTCTATACGATTCAATTTTCATTTGGTGGCTTAAGTAGAAATCAATTTTTTTAGATCGAACTGCAGACCATAAAAACTTCAAAGTTTTAAAGAGCTTTCTAAAAGAAACATATATTTTGGCACCATGTGTAAGTTAATACATTGTAATTGTTTCCCATTTGAAAACTTAGGTTTATAATCAGAGTATTTACAACATTTCGACCACAAGAGGTTTATAACCCTAACAAGTTAGCTTCTATCAACACCAGTTAGCACCAATTAAACCTCTGTTGCAGAAACGTTGGTGCCAGAAACATATATCTGGCATTGAGTTTGAAAGGCAGTATGCACCACTGTAAAGTCATACTTTGATTAAATATTTAAAGACAAATTTGTGGAAATATTTCAAGATATATTTAAATAAGTTAATAAGAAGATCAAGACAAGAATTACCTGACCGATAATATTCTGAAATATTTACAAACACTGCTTGGCGTTACAACTAGAATGTTAAAATCTTTATAGTATATTCCTGTTAACGATCTGGGACGAACACCAGTATTTTATTGTGTTAGGTCTAGAATAAACCCAGTGGAGAAGTTAAAATTACTCTACTCTGCTGGTGCAGAGTATAAAAGTATAAAATACTTATTGGAACAAGGACTTGATAAAGATGGTAGAGATCGTGTTTATAATAGGACACCAGTATTTTATTGTATTGAGTCTAGAATAAACCCAGTGGAGAAGTTAAAATTACTCTACTCTGCTGGTGCAGAGTATAAAAGTATAAAATACTTATTGGAACAAGGACTTGATAAAGATGGTAGAGATCGTGTTTATAATAGGACACCAGTATTTTATTGTATTGAGTCTAGAATAACCCCAGTGGAGAAGTTAAAATTACTCTACTCTGCTGGTGCCATGTTAGATGTTAAGAGGATGTTGGTCGTAGTTTATTACACCATGCTTGTCGGCATGGTACAGTAGACTGTGTAAAATACTTATTGGAACAAGGACTTGAAAAATATGATAGGGATGAAGATAATGACACCAGTATTTTATTGTACTGACTCTGACATACAGCCGTTAAGAGAAGTTAAAGTTACTCTACTCTGCTGGTGCCTTGTTTGTTGTTCAGTGTGATGTTTGTAGTTTATTAGAATATGCTCGTCGGTTAGGTGAAACAGAATGTGAAACATATCTACGTAAATTAGGCCTTAATTATTAATAAATAGAATATAAATAATCATACAACATCTTTATTAGGGTTTCACACTGCGTGGCCAGTGTGAAACACTATTGTTTTTGTTAAGATTATTGTTCTTATTATTATTATTTTTTTTTTTTCCACTTGAGCATATCTCAGAAACTATTTGTCAGATCAACTCAATGTCTTCGGTTTTACCGGGAAAGTGGGTGTGACTTAGAGAGATTAAAGCTATTTCGAACTTTCTGTGACAATGCGAAATGTCCGAAATAACCGAAGTTGTCGTTTTTGGAAATATTGCCGTAATATTAACAATAATTGTCGGATTTTAACATTTGATACATTTTGACATAGCCTGAGACACGGCAAATAGCTACGATTGTTTAGATTTTTGATTTTCGATTAATCTTCGAAGATATTAGGCGTCAAATTTTGAAAATTTTAACAAAAAACTTTTTTATTTATGTATATTTTTTTATGGCGCTTTACCCATAATTAAAGGGTCATGTGATTTGAACAAAAATATGAAATTTATTGCTCGATTTGTATAAAACAAAGTTCATATGCTCAATGGTGCAAAGTCTCAACTTTTTTATTACCGATAAAGCTTTCTGTCAGCAGCGGAAATGACGTAATTTTGACCAAAACTACAATTTTGGCGGTTAGGTACGTCTTTTTGCAAGCAAATATTATTTTTTTAAAATAAGTAAAAAGTAAGAAGATGCGCCATGTAAAGGCGCAAAAAAAGCAGGAAGCAATTTTTTTAATTTCGATTTCATTTTTGCGCCGTTTCGATTTAAAGGTGAAAAACGGTGTAAAATTGAGCTATTTACAACCCATTCAGGCGTTTCATATTTTAAAATATTTCTTTGTGACTTTCATAAACTTGTAGCATTAATTCATACGAAGAGAATCTATCTCAAAATTAGTTTGTAATATGAGCAGTTGCCGAGAAATGGTCAATTTTGCAAGTGTCACTTTTTACGCTAGTTTGCCTGTAAAAGAGTCAATTATTATTGGATTTTCATAAAAGTGATACCATTTGATGCGAAATGTCAATTGTGACTAGGACAAACCAATTTAACATTTTCAATATCACCGGAAATGACGTAATTTGGGCAAAAACTATATTTATAGCTTTCGAAACAAATAATTTATTCAGATGAGTCGTATTTGTTATTTGTTTAAAATTTGGATATTTCATTCCAATCAACTAATAGAATGAACCCATACGGTCATATAGATATCACAAAATGGTTTCTAACTTGTTCAGTTACGGAGAAATAGGCGATTTTCAACAGGTCACTTTTCAAGGTTTTTGGTCCATAAATGTGTCATTATTATTCAATTTTCATAAAATTTTCACTGTGTGATACCTAATGCCATTTACGATTTCATACAAGTAATTTATGATTTTCATTATCACCGGAAGTAACTTCATTTTGGCAAAAACTGTATTTTTTGCCTTCAAAACAGATATTTTATTCAAATGAGTCTTATTTGTAATGTTTTTAAAATTATGATATTTGATTCCAATCAACAAATAGATTAAACCTATACGATCATACAGATACCAGAAAATGGTTTCTAACTTGTACGGTTGCAGAGAAATAGACGTTTTTCTACAAGTCACTTTTCAAGGTTTTTGGTCTATAAAAGTGGCAATTATTATTTGATTTACATAAAATGTTCACCATGTGATGCCTTTTGCCATTTCTGATTTCATAAAACTAATTGAACATTTTCATTATCACCGGAAGTACTGTACACTTACATGTAACAAATGTATAAAATGAATTTATATTGCTGGATTTGGTTGATTCGGGGTCCATTTTATTTGATGTGTGCAATGCTTATGTGGAAACCTGTTTAATGGTTTCGTTGGTACCGGAAGTTACATATGTTTAGGGTAACGTGGCACCGGTGAAACCCGTCATTACTGCTTCGCAGTTCTAGTTTTATTTGTTACTAATAATGTTAGGACTAAATGAAAATGTTTTGTTTTATTTTGATGTATTGTAAATATCAACAACATTCTGTACACAGACTGGCTACCTGCCAGCCATTAAAACTAGTAACACGTCATTACAACGTCATAGGTTATTACGTCACAGGTCAATAGGTCACGTTAAATCTATTTATAAACAAACCGAAAGTAGGTCACGTTGAATAACAGGAATAGAAAATCAACTGATGTGATGTTTTGGTGGTCATGAAAGTCAACTTTAACCCAATATTCTTTTAAATAACAACACAATGAATTATATTAACCAAGAGATATGATTGAAGAGGAATAGAATAATATTTGAAATTATGTTGAAAGAATATATTTACGAGATGTCATCTCAAACTTTCCTAAATTTAACTCCAGTAAATACTGAATATTCTGCTTTGCACACGTTTAATATTATTGTAAATATAAAATGTATTCAAGGTGACAGCTCATCTAGAAATTAGTCTCCACAATTGCATAAATTTTGTATTACTTCCCATCAAGCGAACTACAAATCTATACTTGTGATAGTTATATTTTTTTGTTAAGGTTTAGGAATACTTCCACCAGTCAAATTAGCCATTGGGGTGGTTCTCAACTTTTTTGTATCTTGCCCAACCCCCTTTTCCATAGAAATCATTAATGATCATGATTGTTTTGTTAAGCCCAACATTCATTCAGTAGGGTCGTTAAAAAAGTATTAACATTAGTGTTACTTTGCTCTTATTTTTTTCGAAAAAATTTCACAACTGATTTCCTTTATTTTGTTAATGTAGAATGGTACTGAACTGCTCTTTTCATTTTCTTTGTTTTATTTGTTTCCTTTGAATTTGATTTATCTGTTTAGTTTTTGATAGTTTAATTTTTGTTTAATTTGGTGGAGATACTATGTACATCATCAAACAGCAGCAAATCTGTTAAATTACAGGCACTTTAAGTCATTATAATATAATTTTACTTCACTATGGTCACAAACTTTCCTGAATTTACATTTCAGGGTTTTTTGTTATGGTAGATCACAGATTTTTATATCTAGAGACAATGTCACTTTAACTGAGGCATAACCACTGTAACTTATCACAATTTGATTACAAACTTTCATAACTGACGACAATTTAACATGTGACAGTTTATTTCAATTTTTTCTGTTCTGCCTTTAATTTGGCCTGATATTCTTTATACTGTGAATCTGTTCCGAAGATAATATCCCACCATTTAAAGGTGGAAGAATAATTTCCATTAAAGTTCTTGTGATGAAAATCATGGAACCGAGAACCTGAAAATAGTACAAGAATTGTTATAATATTGTGTAATAGTTTTAGTATATTGTTTGGTTTAGTTTACCTCGAGGTCTTCAGGGATTTTGAATCCCTTGCAAAGTTGATGCCTAGGTCCCACTTGGCATTTTTTTTCCTCGGGGATGTACTACCGATAGAAATTTATGAGCCTCGGGAGGCGTTAGGAACAGGTTCCATGGCGTCAAAGGGAAACTCTTGGGGCATCGCGAGTAACATGGAACCATCGGCAGGCCTCAGGAGAACTGCAAAAACTTTCAAACCTTGCATTATCAGGAAAACGGGCTCATCAATTTCTATAGGTAGTACATCACCGCAGCAAAAAAAGCCTAGTGGGACCTAGGCATGAATCTCTATAAAATGGTTTAATTCCATTTATTATTGAAATTGATGAATTGAAAGTTTCACAATATTTAGATATAGATACGCCAGTATCACAGGTGTTGCGTCAAATCTTTTGATGGGCCTCTCTTTAAACTGATTGAATATTTTACATCATCATATATTCAACTTTATGATGAACAAATACAAATAATTTCCAAAAAATAAAAAACTTACCAGCGTAGAATGGTACTAAATGTAAGATATTAAGATATGGTACATCATATCCACTGTGAACATCTATAGTCTCAAATAATCTAATAGTTACCCACGCCCATAATAATACCAGATGATTAGCAAATATTAATATACCCAGGAAGAAACCAAACCCTAAAACTAAAATACATAAAAACATTTATTAAAACATTTCAATACATATTACATATAATCTAAATTTAAAACACCAAGGAAAGATATTGACAAAAAATAATCTCTTATATGAAATATATTGACCAAAACCCCTTTATTAATGAATGATTTTGACCTAGACACCTCTCTTATATGAATGCTAATAATTTCAATTTAAAGATACATTATGGGAAATTAGATAAAGAGCTGGCAGTTCTCACTATAATAGATAAAACTAGATAATCTAAAGGGAATTTTCTGAAAATTTCAGTCAAATTGATCCATTCTGAACCGAGAATTTAGCGATTGAATTTTGTGCCTAGACTCCATCATCATTACTGAAGTTGGTACGATAAAATACATAGTCTCGATTATCCATTTCTTGATTTAATCATGAATAAGCGCAGAGCAGCAGATCAGGTCCTATCCCAATAAATATCGCAGGCTAGCGATGTCATCAAGAGTTGAAGAGAACGATAAGAACGATCTAAGTCACTTTTTAAAGGAACCCCAGTTAATGGCGCCATCTGGTAGCAAATTGTATAAGCTTTCTGTGGAACAATCAATTTCAGGTAAAAATGATCAGAGTCACATCGAACCAAGGTCCTTCTGAAATGGCCTCCCGGACAAATACAAGTCCATTGTATTTATTTGACCTTAATTTGGCTGAAAAGTGGAAGTCAGTTGTTGTACTGGTAATTATGATTTGTATTAAACATCATTTTGAAGTTGTAATTAAACCATTCTGTTTTGCCTTTTATGTGAAAAGACAAAAATGTGACTTAGATCGTTCTTCCCCTGGACTCTTCAGTTGATTATGATCTGGATAAGACAGATTTATCTCTTGCACAATGTATGTTTACGAAACATTGATCTACTTACTAAGAGTTTCTAAAGGATGGGCATATTCTGCTGTTAGTCCAAAAGGTGCCTAAAAAAATCAGAAATATTTTGATATAGATGCACAGGTGAAAACTCATTAAATGGTTCTGTCATATGAATTAAATAATTTTATAAAATATAACTAAGTTTATATATTAACATAACATTTTAATTTTCTGGGTGATGGGTTTAAAACTTTGCCAAAGAATAGAAATAAAAAAACATAGAAGTTTCAAACCACAATTGTTATGCATTTCAATATATATTGAACTGTTTTTTTATGATTTACCTGAAAGTGATGATGAATTTTATGTATATGTTTGTAGATACGTCCATCATGTAGAGCATAATGTAGAAAATAATGCCATGTATCTTCTACTACAGCACAACCAAATACTCGTAGAGCTAAATTATACCTTAAATATACAAAAATAACAAATTTTACTTATCTAAATATACAAATGAAAATGAAATGAAATGGAGTTTAACATCCTACTGTTCTGCTCCTAACCTGGGCTAATGAAGACGGGCATACGCCATACAGTGTGCTATGAGGGAAATTTTGCCCGGACAGCGGCACTACGGCCTACTCTTATATCGAATTCCAACTGCCAAGGGATCTTTTACGTGCACACCAATGTGTACACGGGACCTCGGTTTTTCGTCCCTTCCGAACGACTAGACAGCTTTCCTTGTCAGCCCCTCCGTCCTGCATCACTGACAAGGGAGAACCACGCCGGAAAATCTGGATGAACTTTCTCGGCCAATGCAGGGATCGAACACCCGACCTCCAGGCTAGCGTGCTAGCGTCTTACCCACTTAGCCACGTGATCCCCCCTAAATATACAAACAACTACACTGAACTGCAATATACAAACCAATATTGGTGGGGTTATATACACACCAATACAAATGGTGTTATATACAAACCAATACACATGGTGTTATATACAAAGCACTACACATGGAGTTATATATACAAACCACTACACATGGGGTTATATACAAACCAATACACATGTAGTAACATGTATATACCAACCAATACGCATGGGGTTATATACAAACCAATACACATGGGTTATATACAAACCAATACACATGGGTTATATACAAACCAATACACACGTAGTAACATGTACACAACTCACTGTACATGGATTTATATACAAAACATCATACTTCTCTACAAACCACTACACATAGGAGTTATATACAAACCACTATATTTGTAGTCATTTCTAAACCACTACACATGGATTTATTTACAAATCATTTCACATGGGAGTTATTAAATCAAGCATTACACATGGAGCTATAATCCGTTATTTCGCAAATGAAAATTTATACATCAAATAACCAATTTAAATTTTTGGATGCTTAAATATTAATGTTTAATTTCTAACCATGATGGCATTTCATCCCAACCATAGGGTATACCAAACCATTCTGTAAATACATAGGTACCAGCAATAAGAGGCAACTGAAACATAATCAATAGTGAGTTGTAAAAATCTAGTTCATTCCATTAGATTACCATTTTTTCTACATATTATTTGTTTATCTTTTTTGATGTCTAGATCCTGATCAATGCATTCTACCTCATGATATAGATTGGACATAGTCATAAGCCACCATAATACCTGGAATTTTATGCTACAATGTTTTGATGGGCCTCTTTTTATCTGAATAAATCCAAAATTTAAGTACATTTTAGCATGGAATAAGCCCTGGAAATTTTAATATCTGAAAAATGCAAAAGATGCAGATTTGACTAACAATATTACCTGTATACAGAAATGATTAAATAAAATCAATTTCAAACATTTCCACTGTTTATCTGCTGTTTCTGGTTTATCCTTAAAAATAGAAATATTAATTAATGTTATATTAGTCTATCCTGCTTAAAATAACCTATAGGCCATAGAGGCATCTTTGGATCCACCCACTTTTAAAGGACATATTACAAAACTTTACCTTTTGTAATCAAGATGCTAATCAAAATGGTCGGATGATATGAATGAATTTCATCAAATCTTGTTGTATTATCACTTTTCCTGTTCATACATGTGATACCTCCCGCAATTCGCGGGGGTCTCCCGATTTCACCCCTGATCTCCCGATCAGGAGACAAATACTCCCGCTTTTTCAATTCTTGTAATTTTATTTTTTGGGAGTCAAAATTGTAATCAAATAGCATCGAAATAAAACGAGACAGACTTTTTTTTTGTTAAGTGTTGAATGTTGTTACTATAATTAGTAACACGGCGTTACTATATAATTATTAGTAACACGGTCTGAATACATTTTCGATGTTTTTGTATTTGGATCAATACCATTTAAATAACACGATAATTATTAACAGAACACAATTTTTATGGGAAACAATCACTGGTTTTATTCTATTAGCACGACGTTTCGACAAGTATCCTCTTATCGTTATCAAGCACAATGACATTTAGTAAACTTGGATTTAATATATAAGAGTTCATGATGAAGCCATTTACAACAAGAGCATCGCTAACGCAGCAATATACGTCCACATTCCTGTTTTGTTTGATATGGTCCAGTTTGCATTGAGGGTCTGTGAAATAAAACTGGGTTGTAGGACTGCTATCAGTTTAACGTTTCGTTCACATTAACAGAACACAATTTTTATTTTAAAACAATCGATGTCTTTATTCTAAAAGCATGACGTTTAGAATAGGTATCCCCATTTCAAAAGGATCGGTTAAGAATTGCGGCCTGTAGGCAAAACACAAGACACACAAACATTAGGCGTGACTCTGTCCCAAGGGGTTGAGCATGCACCAAAAATAATAATAGAGGCCAGCCTTAGGATTAAGGAATAAGTGTAAAAACGTAGCCTTAGGCTATAAGGAATAAGTCTAAAAAAAATTTCAAGATGATCGATTAAGAAATGCGGTCTGCAAGTGACACACAGACATAAAAAAAGAAAATGGGCGTAGCTCTGCCCCTGGGGGTTGGGTATTCACCACAACTAATAGGGATGTTCCTTAGGATAGAAGGAATATGTATGCTAAGTTTCAAGGTGATACGATAAGAAATGCGATCTGTAGATGACAAACAAATAAATAAATATAAGGGATGGGCGTGGCTCTACCCCTGGTGGTCGGGCATGCACCAAAAACAATAGGGATCATACTTAGGGTATAAGCAATTCATATGAAAAATTTTCAAGACGATTGATTAAGAATTGTGGCCTGTAGGTGACACACAGACATAAAAAGAAAAGAAAATGGGCGTGGCTCTGCCCCTGGGGGTAAAAAAACAATAGGGGTCATCGTTAGGGTATAAGCAATTCATATGAAAAAATTTCAAGACAATTGATTAAGAATTGTGGTCTGTAGGCGACACACACACATAGAAAAAGAAAATGGGCGTGGCTTTGCCCCTGGGGGGTGGGCATGCACCCAAAACGATAGGGATGTTCCTGAGGGTACAAAGAATAAGTATGCAAAGTTTCAAGATGATACGTTAAGAAATGCGGCCTGTAGACGACAAACAAACAAATACAAAAATGGGCGTGGCTCTGCCCCGGGGAGGCGAGCATGCACTAAAAACAATAGGGATCATCCTTAGGGTATAAGGAATAAATATGTAAAGTTGATACGTTAAGAAATGCGGTCTGTAGATGACAAACAAATAAATAAATATAAGGAATGGGCGTGGCTCTGCCCCTGGGGGTCGGGCATGCACCAAAAACAATAGGGATCTTCCTTGGGGTATAAGGAATAAGTATACCAAGTTTGAAGAAAATCCAGTAAGAATTGCGCCCTGTAGGCGACACAAAGACACACGAAAAGAAAATGGGAAATGGGCGTGGCTCTGCCCCTGGGGGTTGGGCATGTACCCCAAACGATAGGGATGTTCCTTAGGGTACAAAGAATGTGTATGCAAGATTATAAGTTAAGAAATGTGGCCTGTAGACGACAAACAAACAAATACTAGAAATGGGCGTGGCTCTGCCCCTGGGGGTCGGGCATGCACCAAAAACAATAGGGATCTTCCTTGGGGTATAAGGAATAAGTATACCAAGTTTGAAGAAAATCCAGTAAGAATTGCGCCCTGTAGGCGACACAAAGACACACGAAAAGAAAATGGGCGTGGCTCTGCCCCTGGGGGTTGGGCATGCACCCCAAACGATAGGGATGTTCCTTAGGGTACAAAGAATGTGTATGCAAAGTTTCAAGATTATTAGTTAAGAAATGTGGCCTGTAGACGACAAACAAACAAATACTAGAAATGGGCGTGGCTCTGCCCCGGGGGGTCGGGCATGCACCAAAAACAATAGGGATCTTCCTTGGGGTATAAGGAATAAGTATACCAAGTTTGAAGAAAATCCATGAAGAATTGCGCCCTGTAGGCGAACCACAGACACACACACACACACACACACACACACACATACATACATACACACACACACACACACACAGACAGGGGCGACGGCATAATACGTTCACATTATGAATGTGGACGTATAAAAATTAAATAATAATAACATTAAGAAGTAAAAGATTAAGCAAAAACAACACAATATAATAGACCCACGATAATTATTGTTTTTATACGAAATTAATAAAGTCCTGGTCGTAATATTCATGATTTTCGATGTTAAATAAATTTTACAATGACCAACACAACGCTCTAATATTACGTAATTAGTCGGAAGCTACGGGCCCCGGAAGCTACCGCTTTGCAAAACTGAAACTTTGACATCGCGCGCTTGCGTCAGTCTCGTATTCACGGCAATTTCTGCACAATAAAACATAATTAAATAGTATTGTGAATGTTCAGAACAGGATGAATTAATAGGGCTTTTTTTACATACATTTTTAATTTGTAATGTGTGATTTTAAACTCATTACGGTTATGTTACCAATGTGGACAGCAAGGTAATTCAGACCACGTGACATCAACATTATGTCGTCTGTAGTTGGAATTTGTTTAGCACACGTAAAGGGTCGTACATGAATGGTGTTGAAAATATCATCCACAATACAATTCATACCGTGCGATATCAGTAACTTGCAAGTTATGCACAAAATATGAATAATATTTTCCAAAATGACAATAACCACCAAAATTTAATAACCATAGCTACCGTAATGTAAATGGGCTATCAACTTCAAGGCAAATTAAAAGTAAACTGTTACATTTAATTAATATTGAGTATATATATGTAACTGCACCTCAAATGACCAAAACTGCTAATCAGAAGTTTTTAAATTTATTAATGTAGGCCTACATGCATATTAAAATGATATTAAAATATATAAAATATGTAAATTAATTTGTCTTTTATTCATGGTGGGTGGGTAATTTTAACGCATGATTAAAGTCTCCCTCTTTTGACCTTAATTCTCCTGACATTTTTACAAAAATCTCCTGACATTTTTACAAAAATCTCCTGACATTTTTACAAAAATCTCCTGACATTTTACTTTTGGCCAATCACATGTATGCTGTTTCAAACAGAAGAAAATGTGGTCAAACATCTCAAGTTAGGCCTATTCATAAGATGGGCACATGCATTCTGAAACATTTTTATAGACTTGGGGTCCAGCTGAATTTTATTTGAAAAGGTTTTATCATCATACTTACTGCCTGGATTTTAAATCTTCGCATGAACGGAAAAAACTGAAACAGGAAAGCTGGCAAACAAGCCGCAAAATATACAAACTGAAATTGAAACAAAGAGTATAAAATATAATTGATTCTTGTTTTATAAGTGACCTAATTTTAATATAGTTGACTTGAGGTGAATGCTCCCAAATGTCATTTTAAAAATAAAATTTTGTTCTCGACTTACTGGTACTGACATTAGACCGTGATACCCCGGTAGGTAATAAAATATTTAAAAAGATACTAAAATAGAGATCTTTGTTAGTTTGTATATTCCATTATTCAATTTGAATCTGAGCATAGTTAGCGCTAAGTTATTCAAATAAACAAAAAAGGATGATATACTTCATGAACAATTAGTGATCCCCATGTAGCAATCTGAAATTTTGTATATTGTTGATTCATTAAAATCCATCCATGTTTAAGTGGTTCTTTGATAGGATTCTCCGGTAAATATTCCAGAAAATCTTGTGGAAAACTGGATGATTCCGCTGTAATATTCTCCATTATGAAAGCAATAATCACTTTCTCGTGAATATTCCTCAAGCAGTAGAACAGCAAATTAACGTGTGTTTGGTATCAAAACATTCACTAAAAGAAAGAATAAGACTGTTGTCTTTCTGCAGATCAGTTAACAGTTGATCAATAGACGAAAGGGTGATTCCGATCTGGTGCGATACACGGAGCGAGCGATGTGATTGGATAACGGTAATGGTGTGACAAGCAGTTATGAAAGTCCTAACTGTCTGACCAACACTGACTTATCGCACGTAAACCTCCCATTGTGTATATTCACTGGGCGTGCATGTGTTTTTATCTAGTCATAAAAAAATATTATTAAATCTGATGCATTTAGAGCAAAGTCTCAGGTGGTAGAGGAGGATTATTAAAGGGAAACCCCAACCGTGATCATTCCATGTCAGCTGATCCTAAAGTTATTTTTAGCCACATCCATGCGGCGAATGACGTAATTAATTCGAATCTGTTTGTGTTTTACTGCTCAAAGAAGACAGGCTATTGATGCATTTATCGTTAGTTAACCCATTTTTATCAAAAAACAACAACATAGACTCTACACTTTAAGGTAAGGTTTTCGTTGGTCACTTGAGTCGACACCAGACCGTTCGCGTTTTGAATCGAGCGGAGAGTAAAAGGGTTTGTCACGTGACAAAATGGCGTCCTATACGCAAAAAAGCCTGTCTCTCGAGGTCCGTCTCTCGATCACATACTGACGTCGTAACTGTTTTGATGTCATGTGACTACTCGGACTACTCGGACCGTTCGGGATGTTTCACCTGGGTAAACTCGGCAATGGAGTCGACTCGAGTGACGCGAGTAAACGACGAAAACCTTACCTTTGCTACGCCCTGGCAATAAAAAAATAAAGGAAAACGCGGGAGACAACTCTGATTACAATATCAGGGATCGGACTACTAATTCTTTCCAAATTGACTTCAATGTCATATCCATGAGATTTCTTGGCCTATTATAAGATTTGTTTGAGGAGTCCAATGAACTTAATCTTAATAACCACAAAGAAATCACCATGCCACCACCAGTTGATTTTTATTCCGGTCTTACTTTTCTGCATTAACTTGGCTAATGAAGACGGGCATTATACACCATGCAATATGCTATAATAATAATAATAATAATAATTTTTTTTTTTTTTTTTTTTTTTTTTTTACACTACACTTTATTTACGTCAGATTTCTACAAGCATATATTAAGTACATTTATATCTTAAATGATAAAATACATTATTCTATATAAATGGTGAGTCGCAGGGTTCCTACTATACACAGATCTAAGTACATAAATCCATCAATGGGGAATCGTTATGGAGGCAATCTGTTAATTCCTAAAAAGATATTTCCATTTATTTGTGTATAATTCTGGAGATATCTCAATCTCCATTTTAGCATGCTCTACTAAAAAAAATATCTTTATTAGGGTAAGAAATGATGATGGACATTCTGCTCGGAGTCGGACTAGGACTCGTCGGCCTACTCTACTCTCATTTCGATTTTCAATTGTCGAGATATCCTCAATGTGCCACTAATGGTATACACGGGATTAATCGCCTTTTCGATCAACTAGAGCTATAAATGAAATAGGGTTACCGGCCTTGTAGGCCTACTTTCAGGGCCGGCGGAAGCAATTCTTGATTTGGGGGGGGTGCTTCCATCCAAGGTCCTAATATGCAAGGGTCCAGGGGCCACAATAACCTGGAGAAAAGAGTACTTGCGCCCAAATTATTGGGGGGGGGGGCCTAAAGCCTCCGCTAGCCCCCCCCCCCCACTCCGCCGGGCCTGACTTTTCAGCACCAACCGGAATAATGATGATGGACATAACGCCATACAGTGTGCCATGAGGAAAATGTTGCCCGGAAAGTGACGCTTCGCCTATAACTGTTCTTCAAATTCTAACTGGCAAATAAGGACTCTTTTACATGTACACCAACACGTGTATACATACAGAGACCTCCGTTTTTGGTCCCATCCGAAGACAAGACACTGATTATTCTTATCAAATCCCCAATTCCGCATCCACTGACAAGGGAACCTACTCTAAAAAAATCCCGAAGAATTTTCTCGGCCAACAACAAATTAAATAAATAATTCATCCAATAGGTGACCTTCGCGTCGAACAGAATAAGATAATGAAATAGATTCCATGGGAACTTGTCCAGTGTTTATCATATTCAGTGTATGGATAACGTGTACATCTAGTCTAGATCTGTAAGAATACGCCACGATAATTTATTAGTATTTACAAAGAAACATGCATAATATTGTGGGATTATGTTTTCTTCTATCATTCTTTTTATGTTTTATAAATGTGACAGGCAGGTAAGTTTGATTTGAAGATAAATAAAAGTAATGGGTCTGAATAACGAATTTTTAAAAACAGATAGCTAATTTAAAAAATGTAATTTTCCTTCCTTTATGTTGAAGTTTTAGAAAGAAATTACGATGGGGGGGGGGGGGTCGCATTTGTTTTGCTATGAAATAAGAGGTGTCGCTGTTGGATTTATATGGAGAGCGATATGTTGATAA
Source organism: Patella vulgata (assembly GCF_932274485.2). Lineage (NCBI taxonomy): Eukaryota > Metazoa > Mollusca > Gastropoda > Patellidae > Patella > Patella vulgata. The sequence continues at coordinate 15,010,770 of NC_065883.2, forward strand.
CTGCAAGGGCTTGCTTGAGTGTTACTTTAAAATATTGTCCTACATTTTGTAAAGAACAAAAGAACATGTTTGAGAATATGAATCGTATCAGCTAATATACCCATGAGTCCCGTTTTATAAATGAAATGAAATGAAATGGGGTTTAACGTCCTACTGTTCTACTGTTCTGCTCCTATACTGGGCTCATGAAGACGGGCATACGCCATACAGTGTGCTATGAGGGAAATTTTGCCCGGGCAGCGGCACTATCGCCTACTCTTATATCGAATTCTAACTGCCAATGGATCTTTTACGTGCATTCCAATGTATACACGGGACCTCGGTTTTTCGTCTCATCCGAAGGACTAGACAGCTGTCCTTGTCAGGCCCTCCGTTCTGCACCACTGACAAGGTGAAACCACGTCGGAAAATCTGGATGAACTTTCTCGGCCAATGCAGGGATCGAACACACGACCTCCAGGCTAGCGAGCCAGCGTCTCACTCACTTAGCCACCGTAGCTCCCGTCCCGTTTTATACAGCGAAATGAAATGGATGGTGGTTTGGCGTCTTTTTTTTCTGCAGCAACAGGGCCACGAAGACGTTCGTACGCCATGCAGTGTACTATAAGTGAAATTTTGCCCTGGCAGCGACACCAAACTCTATATTATTATGTCTGTTTACGTATCCCAACTGCTAGACGCTATCCTGCACCACTGACAAGATTAAATCAGACTGAAAAATTCGTGACCAGGTTAGTGACCAAGCGCTATACTCATCGAACAACCTATTTCTTTTTTTAAAATTTTTTCAGGCGTTGCGGTAAACATGCGTATGTCACTTATGCCACATCCGACCTTACAGCTATCAGTGCTACAGTTTTAGCCCGATCATTGAAGGCCAGTGGTAGTAAAAAATGTCGTCTTATCATGGTCAGTAATGATATATCGTGGCTTATCAGGTACATTTGTACTATTATCTTTATTTCAATGGCGCATTTCTGTTAACAAGGCATCAACTGAAAATATTGAACGGAATATTAAAATATAAATAAAATATTAAATGTTTAATAGGCTAGATTTGGGATTATTTAGGAAAATTGTAATTCGTCCAACGAAAGCACAAATGTTGTTTTGTTGTTCAAATTTGAGGATACTATTTTGTTGGACTAAAAGTCTCTATGACCACTTGCCTAATGACCTATAAAACAACAATAATTGTGAATATTTCAGACCATTTTTGAAGAAGATGTTTGATGAAATCATCGACGTTGATTTAGCGACACCAAAGAAAAGAATCTTACATGAAGATTACGGTCCTATTTGGTTATGGAAAGTGAAGGGATATAAAAAGCTAGCTTATATTCACAATTCAGCTATGGTAAAAATGTTAAAATTTGCCACCATATATGCATGTTTGAGACGGAAAGTGTTCTCGTCGACACGAACAGGTTTTCTATCGCCAATTTCCCCAGTTCTCTAAAATTCTAGATAATTATTATGCCGTAGGCCTATAGCTCCACAAAGTCAACGTGAAATGGGATAAGGTTTAACGTCCTACTGTTCTGCTCCGACTGGGCTAATGAAGACGGGCATACGCCATGCAGTGTGCTATGAAGGCCTATCGATTTCCAACTGTCAAGAGTTCTTTTATGTGCATGTCAATGGGTTTTTCGTCCCATCCGAACGACTATGCTTTGTCCCTCTCCATACCCCCTGTCCTGCACCACTGAGAAGGGTAAACCACGCCGGAAAATCCAGATGAACTTTCTCTGCCCTCACCGAGATCGAACACGGGACCTCAAGGTTAGTGAGCCAACGTCTTACTCACAGAGCCACAGTGGCTCCCATATACCGATTTTTGTCTATATGATTTTACACTAAAGTTGAAATTCCAAATAAGTCCCGCCTGTGTATAAACATGACGAGCTTGACCTATTTACACCAAATTTACTCAGTTTTTGCTCTGTACGACACAAGTAAATGTCAGTGTGGTTTCTCCTTATCAGTACGGCGGAATTGGTCAGGAACAGTGTCTAGACGTTCGGATAGGACACACGACCGAGGTCCCGTATGCATCTTGGCGTGAAAGAACCCTTGACAGTTGGAATTCAAAAGCTGCCCGAGCAAAATTCTCCCCATCTCACACTGCACAGTGCATGTCTGTCTTCATTAACCCACTTGGAGCAGAAAAGGAGGACGTTAAACCCTATTCTATTCATTAATATACCTCTTTGGTCATAAAAACAAATTTTGAGATTTACGTGGAATCAATATGGTTTCTTTTCTTCTGTTTTTAGGTTCTTAAAAATCCCGATGACATTTTTACCTACGAATCCTTCTCTGCTACCACTGACGTCAGCTGGTCAGATAGATTTGATACTAATGTATTGTTATTGAAACCAAACAAAAAAGACTTCGATCAGTTGATTAAAGATGCTGAAAATGAAGTAGAAGATCCAGGTTTGATTTAGAGCAAATTATAAAATATGTTAGTCGAAACTTACATCTATACATTTGCATTCAGTTGGTTCAGTGAGATGGGGCTGGTCCACTAGCGTCCCGCAGGTTAGAGATAAGTTCCTCGGAATTTTCTACTGACAAGGAGAATCGTCTAGTTATTTGGATGGCGTAAAATTGGAATTCGATGAAGAGTATAGAGTCAAAATTTCCCTCATCTGGTCTGTCTTCTTTAGCCCGGTTGGTCCAGAAAAGTTGGAGGTTTAACCACGGGCATGGGGGTCCAATCTCAGTTGGTGGGGGTGGGGGCTGAGGCTATTTGCCCGAAAATTTTCTTTATCACCCGAATTTTCAGAATGAATCAATCATTAACTAAAACGAATTTTCCACAAAGCTGTGATGGTTGTTTATTTTTAATTAATTACACAATTACACAAAGATATAAATTTACAATATGTTACTTAATGTTCCCCATCCTCTGATGTTTGTGCCCGAAAAACGGAAATTAAATACATTGTCAGAAAAATTCCCCCCGCTCCTACGCCTATGCGTTTAACCCCACTTTCACGTTGTCTCCTTATTTCATCCCTGTTTGCGGCTTCCCGTCTCTTGAATTCATAATTAATTAATCAGAATATGTCTCACACAGAAAATATGTTTAATCTACCTGTGGATGTAATACGTTTATAACATAACACGAAAAAAAAAACTGTTCTAATTTGCAGATCGTGCAACATACAGATGGGTATTAACGTCACATTTTCTTGAATGGAACAGACTACCGTGTGTTTTTAATATACTTTATACCTTGCCTGATACGAATGTAGATGCTTATAAAAAGTAAGATGCTTATTTTATTATGAGGGTGAATAAATCCCACATCCCCCCACTCAGTCATAAACTTGCATGTTGTAGAGCATTTCCGACAGTCTATTTTTCAAAATTTTCTTGGCGAGGTCCCCAATGGACTCGCTACTTTGGCGCTCACAAGGGGAATTCGTTGAGGTTCGCAGGTCCGTTCGTTTGACATTTTGTTCTCTAGTCGGATAAACTGGTGATCAGGCGACGAACGGTATCTGGGCAGATCTATTTATCTCGACGATCGGTGCCTGACAGAATACTGTAAGACAGCATTTCCGGCAATCTATTTTTCAAAATTTTCTGGGGGAGGACTCCCTACTTTGACGCTCGTGAGTGGGCTTCGTCGTGATTCGCAAGTCCGTTCGATTGACACTTTACCTCATCGACCAGTGCCTGAAATACTGCCAGGCTGCATTTCCGGCAACCTGTTTTTCAAAATTTTCTGGGGGAGGCCCCCTACCCCTTGTTGAAGCTCGTGCCTTTGCACCCTTAACCTTGGATTTTGCCCCAGCTTTGCCCCTCCAATCACCGACGGCTGGCGCCGCCACTGGTTGGCCGAGACAATACCTGCGTGATTTTTTCTTATAAATGTTATTGGACAACGGACTTGATAAGGAAAAATGTCTAGCCATTCGGATGGGACGAATAACTAAGATTCCGCGCGCACGTTGACTTACACTTAAAAGTCCATCATAGCGCACTGTATGGTGTATTCTCATCTTCATTGACCTAGTTTGTGCAACAGAAAAGTAGAACGTTAAACCACATTTTATATTATTTTTTACTTCCTGCAGACTGTTTCATATGATTAAAATAGTTCGTTTCGCTGGAGCCAACATGCCGTGGAACGTGCCTTTAAATATACGGGATAACCGACCAGAGGTCAACATAGATGGTGTAGGGCATATTTATATGGAGTTACCTTTCCATGAAAAATGGTGGAATTTCTTTACCAAATATGTTCAAGCTCCTTTATCGGTAAATAGTCTACTCTACTAAATTGCTGCTTCATTTCAGTGCGGAAAATGTTTTGGCGGAAAAATGAATTTCCAAACGTATAATTTGTAGGCCTATTTTATTTCTTATAATTCATTAAATTCATTACACTTTCTACACAAAAACTGGTAAAAATCATGCATTGTACGTCGCACTGAATACTACTTTGAGCGCGTTTTTCTACAATGCACTTCATTTGGTGTTCGATGGTATGTTTTGGCGGGAAAATGAATGATTCAAAACACATAATTTATTTCGTACCATTCAGTGAATCTACCCCTGTACATTAATCTTCTAAAAAAAAAACTAGTAACAAAATAGGCATTGAACACAACTTTGGGCATATTTTTAAATGGGAATTGGCAACATTTGCAAAATTCTGGATTAAAATTTAATGTCAACAACAGCAACAGTTATTTCAAAATAAATATTTTGTACAATACGTATTTATGCCTAATAAAGTCTATGTTTTATAGCCAATAGCCTAATTGTTGGATAAAACCCACATATATTCGATTATGTTATTTAAGATTTATTACTGAAAACATGTATTCAATTATTTTCAGAAATATTTAAAAATATTTAATTTAAAATTAGTAGAGAAGGACAATCATCTATTTCTAGGTAAGAACAATTAAATATTTAGAAAAGGGCCAAGATCAAATTATTTTGTTTAATTGAATCTTTTTCATCTTGCTAGTATTTAGAATATTTACCTTGTAGTATATTTTTATATATTTTATATATTTGTTTACAGGTAATATAGATTTGCATATAGATGCTGGATTCTATCTATATAAAAATAAATCATATCCTAAGTTTATAAGAAGAGGTGGTGTTGAAGTCAGTAATGAATATACATGTTGGAGAGATTTAATGGAAGGTATTAGAGGATATCAAGATGCAGGATTAGATACTTCATTTAACTAATTGTAATCCTTATACGCCATTTAGTAATTGAACATATATAAAACACAAATTTATATGGAAAACAATCACTGATTTTATTTCACACTACGTTTCAACAAGTTCCTCTTGTTACTTGAGAACGACAATAGGAAATGAAATGAAATGAAATGGGGTTTAACGTCCTACTGTTCTGCTCCTAAACTGGGCTAATGAAGACGGGCATACCCCTTACAGTGTGCTATGAGGGAAATTTTGCCCGGGCAGCGGCACTATGGCCTATTCTTATATCGAATTCCAACTGCCAAGGGATCTCTTACGTGCACGCCAATGTGTACACGGGACCTTGGTTTTTCGTCCCATCCGAACGGCTAGACACATGTCCTTGTCAGGCCCTCCGCCCTGCATTACTTGAGAACGACAAGAGGAACTTGTTGAAACCTAGTGAAATAAAATCAGTGATTGTTTTCCATATAAATTTGTGTTTTTATATTAACTAATTGTATCATCAAAATAAGTATTCTGGAGACATTTCTCTGTTTATTTAAAAGTTTCTGTGTATTTGAAGTTGTGAAGATTTCGATTCTCTGCTGGTTTAGAAGTATCTTAAAGAATCATATTAACTTGTATATAAATAAATGTTTTGAAAATTGTCTTTTATTTCTTCTGAAGACCAACATTGTTTATCACCATGAGAAACTTTGACTAAGATCCAATGTTTCCCAGCTTGTCAATATTAAGTGATTTTGATATAATTAAACAAAAATATAGATCAACCACAATTGAGAATTTGTTCACTACATTCAGATATTAAGGGGTTTGCGAGGAAGCAGTTTTGCTTGCTTTTCTTATATAACAGTTAATCTGATCTCTGAATATTTGTCCGCCAGTACCTTAACCACTGAATCTTAAACCATTTCCTGTTTTCATAGTACCACATGTTAAATTTTCTGGGAATTTAATAAGTAATTTTAAAAACCAGAAAAGGATTAATGATCTGGGTTGTTGTGATTTTGCATATGTCAATGATTTTCAAAATTGAGAACAATATAAATGAATATGGTATCAGCTGGATTTTAGGTACCACTTACACTAGATCTTCCAACAGACATACACCATGCAGTTTGCGCCGAGTGACATTTTTCCCAGACAACAGCATTTCTGCCTGAGTTTCATTGAATTCTACACTAGACACTTTTAGCTTGCCTGGCCTTGTCCAGGAAACCAGCCCGGAAAATCCCGGCCAACACAAGGATTGAACCCAGGACGCCTTAGTGAGTGAGTCGGCCCCTTACTCATTGAGTCACGATGGCTCCTATTATATGAGATGACAAATAATTAACAAATTACGGAGAGATTATAAAATAAATTTACTACAGCATAATGGCAGCACATTGAGAAAACAAAACACCACGTATATATACAGTATAAATGTAAATATATAGATAGACTGAAATAAAACAAGCTGTATACATGTATAAACAATTCACAAAAAACATCATGCTTATTTTATTACATAAACTGTTGACCTTTTTAAATATTACAGGCCAAGACTTCTCCATTTTCTGACTATAAATACTAAAAAATAATCCATAGTTATTTTGACCAAAGATAAATAGCAGAGCCTACTCAGATCACACTGGAATTTCACACTGACAAGATTAGATTTTGTGTGAAGCTGGCAGTATTACAATAGACTATACTAATTCTAATCACTTTCGAATCAGAAGCCAGCTCTTATCTAAGACAATTACCCTTGGTATGTTTGGACAATAGTCCCAATGTGATCCCAGCCTTAGAGACATAAGGTTTATACAATACTGGTGTAAATTGATTTGTTAATACTAGACTAAATAAAGAACTAATTCTCGCTTTAAAGGATATACTCCAGGAAACCTAGAATATTATGATTGCACAACAAATGAAATATACTCAGTATAAAATTCTACTGAATACCATTACTAGTAGACCCACAGTTTATCACTGAGTGATATTTGGACCAGGATTCTGTCTATATCAAGAAAAATCATTTGATAAAGACCAGAGGATACTGGTCAGAAAATCATTCATTAATCAACAGTAATCATATTCCATAGAAATGTGACCATGTGACCTGTGTGTTCAGTCAGGTTTAGTTGTATTAAGAAAACAACCGCCTTTATACATCCAAGGAGGTTGATTGCTTAACACCACTAAACTATGATCCAAGTAACCATGGTTGATTATTTTTAATGCCCGTAAACTATGATTTAAGTAAAAGTGGTTGATTTTTTCATAACACCACTAAAGTATGATCCAAGTGGTTGATTTCATAACACCACTAAAGTATGATCCAAGTGGTTGATTTTTTTAACACCATTAAAGTATGATCCAAGTAAAAGTGGTTGGTTTCATAACACCATTAAACTATGATCCAAGTGGTTGATTTATTAACACTACCAAACTATGATCCAAGTATAAGTAGTTGATTTTTTAACACCACTAAACTATGACCCAAGTGGTTGATTTATTAACACCACCAAACTATGACTCAAGTAAAAGTGGTTGATTTTTTTAACACCACTAAACTATGATCCAAATGGTTGATTTATTAACACCACTAACTATAATCCAAGTGGTTGATTTTTTAAAACCATTACACTATGATCCAAAGTAAATATGGTTGATTTTTTAAAACCACTAAACTATGATCCAGGTAAGAGAGGTGGATTTTTTTTATATAGATACGTATATATTCTCGGTCCAAAATCGCTGCTGTTATTATAAACAAGGAATCTGAACTAATCTGGAGGAATAAAATAGAAGAGAGAGAGAGAGAAATGGGGTTTAAGTCCACTCGACACAAACTAGGTCATTTCGGGACTAACATATGGTTTAATTTTATTTACATTATTCGCTTGCGCGTAGGGGTCTTTAGCAGTGGGAGGAAACCGGAGGACCCGGAGAAAACCCACGAGATTATAAAATAGAAGACACCAAGCCTGTTTAAAGATTTTTGGTAATCTTACACCCACATTTACATAAGATTACTTACAAAATAAAAGACTTTTGTACAAGTGAACGGGGGAGTTGTGACCCTTTATTCTACATTTTGATTCTATTATGTCTCCTACATATTAAATATAATAATAATGATATAATGCTGTGTGAAATATGAAACATAGTAAGGAATAATAAAAGACTACATATTTATTTGATTAACAATGATTAATACCTGTTTGTGCTTTCATGAAGGAATGCTGACACATAGTTCTGCTATAATACAAGACTAGGACTTATAAAAGAAAAACCTTCATCAGTTTATAACTATGAACAGAATCTTGGAATACTAACTTTGTGTTTAAAGGGAAAACAAACTACATTAATTAAAAAGTTAATTTCTTGAAAGCATGTCTCTTTAATTGGTGAATGTATTTGTAACACCAGTTGAGAACCCTCAATCAACTTTGATGTTACAGTTGATGTAAAACATTAAATAACAATCATAACAAGTGGTCCAATCTCGTACTTCAAGTAACATGTGGTTCTTTATACAATTATAATATGATCAAGAGTTATTGCCCTTTGTTGTGATACAATGGGGTGCTCGATTGTCAGTCCAGAACGTCCAGAAATGACAGAATTGCAATCAAGTGATATGGAATTCAGCCCTGTTACAGTTCTGTCAGTCCAGACAGCTGAGGTGGTGTGAGTAGAATTGTGATGTATTTTAAGTAACAAATATGTTTCAGCTGTCATGATTGGTTGAGATATTTTTTATGCAGTCGGCACATGTGTTGTACTCCGAAATTCTCCTTTTCACTCAATTGACACTATTTATGGAATTGAGAGAATTTAATTCCGGAACATTCAATCGAGTATCCCCTAAAATATACTCTTCAAAAAAAAAAGTAAGGGATATTCAGAAACAATACAAAACTGCAGAAATGCACTGCTGTATTTATTAGAGGTAACCAGTGTATGTTAATAACAGGCCAATTGCCTACACATGAACATAAACAGTTCATATGGGCGGCTTATCTGACAGCCCCAATTCACTCGCAAAGAGAAAGTGAAAATCGACATTTTTTATTTTTGTCTTAATAATGAGTAATTGCTCCCGCTCAAATTAAACATTAAACGTAACACACTAAAGCAAAGATACACTAAACAGTAAATCTTATGCAAGAACTGATAGGAAAGCAAACATGGATAGATAAACCAGCACGCAGCAGTTTTCATCAACCCTTCCTTGAAGTGTCAAATTTGACAACCCCTCCCACGTGTATGGCGCTATTGCGTGTCGCATGTGAAGCTAAGTGGTTCTGTTGGGGCGATAAGTTCTTCATCTGTGAACATACACTCAAACAAAGCATGTCAAGTGTCCATGACTATTTATCATATCACAACCTTGCAAGGATATTTGCATTTCAATATCCCCTACTTTTTTGAAGAGTATACATTGTGACCATAATTCTAAGATGGATGTGAGGAATAATCAGATCATCTCTTTTTTTTAAAATTTAATTCCATTAATAGATAACGTGTAAAAAGTGAAATAAATTGGGTACTGTGCATGAGACATGATATGCTTATAGAACACATATTTATAAACTTCTGAGTTTTTAAACTTTCGTGTCTTCATAAAATCAACTTTAAAATTAAATTGAAGGGTAAATTCCAAAATAAGACATAATCAATGGTGGTTTAAATGCTCTTTTTCCGAAGAAAAAAAAAATGTCCTTTTCCGATTATTTCCATGGAATATTATCAAAACGTCTAAGATCTGACAGAATGGTTGTTATTTTTTATTTTATTTTTAAAAAAGAAAATAGAAATGTGTGATTATGTCAACAACTGAATTGTAAATCGCTAAATAAAATATTTATATAATATTAAAGAGTAGAAAAACAGAATTCACAAAATTAAATATTCATCATGCATCGCTCAACCTCTCTTCTCTTTGTTCAAAAAATATCTTTTTTTATTTATTCAATTTAACTGTCTCATTCTTCCTCGTGATTAAAATAAAATAAATAAATACAAAACAAGCGGAGAAACACAATGTTTGGTTCATTTCCCAAATATATCTTTAAAATGCACTAAAATAAATTCCATAGCTTTCTGTTCATATTTGGCCGCCATGAGACTAACCATGGGGTCGGTTTCCAATGGACGCATCAATGTCGGAGCAAACACTATAGCCAGATTCTCAGCATTCATTAGAGTTTTTTTCTTGTGTTCTGTGACCCTGAAATTAAAAAAATGTATTAAGATTATTAGTTAGGTTATTAGTTATTTAGTTAGGTTTTCTTGGTTTGTTGTATATGGTGAAACCTGTGTGAATTTGATGTCATGTGATTGACTTTCTTAATGAACAAGTAATAATCAACTAAACTATATAACACATACTTATGGAAGAACAGTTACTGATTTATTTAGGCGACGTTTCGAAGAGTATTCTCTGGACGTTTTCAAGCAAGTCCAAACATCGCCTAAATACATCAGTAATTGTTCGTCCATGGCATAAGTATGTGTTACAATTTATTGCTCTATCCAGTTACTAAATGCCTCTAAAAGATTATAATGAACAACTCTTTATTATCGAGCAAAAAGTAAATTGATTTATGATACCATGGTGACCAGTTCATTGTTTTATCAATCAGCCATTTCAAACATCAAATAGCTGCGGCCGAATTTAATTAGTCAATTAAGAACCTGGGTCATGTCCTACATAATTATAATGTATCACATATGACAAGCAAACATTTCTGTCTTTAAATTCAAAACTGTTCTCCATCTGCCATGATTAAGAATGAAAAATCATGGAGGACCAATTCATTATATCTATGAAATGATACAATCACTGGTATATAGTCTGATATTTCAGAGGATTTCATTGCAGATTGTAAAATCATGAAAACAGGTATATATAATTTCTGTATAAATAGGATGAAATGGGGTTTAACAGCCTACTGTCCTACACCAACCAGGGTAATGAAGACCAACACAAGTGTAGTGTGCTTTGCGGGAAAGTTTGCCCAGACAGCGGCATTTTCGTCTACTTTACATCAAATTACAACTGCCAAGGGTTCTTTTATGTGTTCACAGATTTGTGCATGGTAGACCTCGGTTTTTCACACCATCTGAATGACTACACACTTTTCCTTGCCAGGCCATCCATCCAGTACCACCGACAAGGAGAAACCCGACTGGATAATACTAAGATTGGACCGACGACCTTCTGGTTAGTGAAATAGTACCATACTGAGCCAGATAAAGAAAGAGTATGGATAATTTACTTAAAGATACATTATGGAAGATTAGATACAGAGCTGGCAGTTCTCACTATAATAGTTAAAAACTAGATAATGTAAAGGGAATTTGCTGAAAATTTCAGTCAAATTGATCTACTCTGAACTGAGATTTTAGCGATTGAATTTTCGGCCTAGCCTCGATCATCATTACTAAAGTCGGTACGAAAAAAATATAGTCACGATGATCCATTTCATGATTAAATTATGAATGGAAGTCAAACAGCAAATTGGAACCTAATCCAATAAACATTGCAGGCTAGCGATGACATCGAGAGTTGATTATGATCTGGATAAGTTAATTAATGTCTAATTAATAATTTAGATAACATTTCAGGCCTAAAGAAAGAAGTGCAATTGGCATTTTTAGCTCTTGCATAATGTATGTTTAATAAGATGAGCTGTCATATATTTTAAAGTCTATATATAATTTCTGCAGAAAGAAAGAGTATGGATAATTTACCTAATAAGAGAAGCTTTATTTTAAAGTCTATATAATTGATGAAGAAAGTAAGAGTATGGATAATTTACCTAATAAGATGAGCTCCCAGATATTTTAAAGTTTGATAATGAGCAAGAGGTAGTCGAGATACAAGTTCTTTAATTAGTTTAATTTGAGCCGACTCAGGATCATCACGTTCTGAAAAACAAACAATATAAAATGGTAGTGGCTTTAGAATTGATGTTACATTAATAATTCAAAAACAACAAATTAAAGTTTTGAAGAATTAAAAATTGAATTGATTTGGCTATATTAAATTTTGAAAATAATTGTAGGTACATTTTAAAATATTTAAATTTCAAATTGTGTATGTTTCTAAATATAAATTGCAAATCATAACAACTAAAAGAACTTATTATAGCATCTATCAATAGTCAATACACTTCCAAAGATATAAATAGAACTTATTTAGAGCATCTATAATAGTCAATAAACATCAAAAGATATAAATAGAACTTACTTATAGCTTCTATCAATAGTTTATACACATCAAAATTTATCAGTGGTATGGGTAATAAACGAAAATATAGTTTGAGAGCACTGGTTATAGTGTTTATATCATCATACTTGTTTGGTCCAATATCAGCATTCTCACCATCTGCAGAAAAAATATTGTGAAATAATTTCAAAGTCTGCATGATTTTTTCCAATAATCACAATTGATTCATGGTAAACCCCCAATCCCTTATTTTGTTGTCACTTAAAACTAATTGAATTTGATATACCTTTTCATCCCTATGAAGTATTCAGTAATATTAATTCAATGAAATCAAGAAACAGATAAAGAAAATTTCATTTGAAATAATGACAGTCTACAGAAAATTGAATAATTTGACAATCGAATATTTGAATAGCAATCAAATATTCGAATCATATTATTTTTATCAAATTTACAGAAAACACTAACAATAAATTAGAACTGTAAAGTATTTAATTTACTGCCTCTTAATACACTGGATTTTAAATCAATAATAAATGCTTCCAATAATAACTGAATTTCAAGAATTTTATGCTTAAATTTAGTTTTAAAAAAACATTTTGCCTACCTTTATCAAATGCCATTCTAACAGCCTCCACATCGTCATGGAAACCAGCTATACGATATAAACCTTCATTCTCAAAACCTGAATAATACAAAGAGAAAGTGTTATATATGTTATCATATACCAGGATAATGAAAACAGGTATGTTGCCAATGGACAATAATGGTATATACGGGACCAAGGTTTTTCCACACATTCCATATTCTCCTTGTTAGACTCTCAAATCACTGGTAAACAGTGCCGGATTTAGGACAAATGTGGCCCTGTGCTAGTTAAGTTATGCGGCTCCTAACATTGGTCCTGAAAGAGGTATGCCTGGCATGCTTAAAATATTACGTTACCTGATCAATCATTATTTTATACAAGTTTTTGGCAAATTTTTAATTATTTGGAAGGAAGTTACATATATTTCTTATATTAAAGGTATCCTTATATGTGATGTGCACATTTTCTATATTAAAAATAACCTTACATGTAATGTGTTTAGTTTCCTTACATGAAACTGGATAAATATGAAGTAATTGAGTTCCTCCTTATATGTAATGGGATATATATGAAATAATGTAGTCGCTCCTTATATGTAATGAGAGAGAGAGAGAAATGGGGTTTAACGTCCACTCAACACAAACTAGGTCATTTTGGGACTAACACATGGTTTAATTTTATTTCAATAATTTGCTTGTGCGTAGGGGTCTTTAGCAGTGGGAGGAAACCAGAGGACCCAGAGAAAACCCACAGGGTTCTACAGGCGACACTACTCCTTGTCACGTACAACCAGGGAATCGAAACCACGCCAACTTACTCATTGACAGACCTTATGATACAGTGCGCATGTGCTAACCATTCGGCTATCCAACCCGCCCTTATATGTAATGGGATATATAAAGTAATATAATCAGCCATATATATAATGGGATATATAAAGTAATGTAATCGCTTCTTACATGTTATGGGATATATAAAGTAATGTAGTCACTCCTTATATTTAATGGGATATATAAAGTAATGTAATTGCTCCATATGTGTAATGGGATATATAAAGTAATGTAGTCGCTCCCTATATGTAATGGGATATATAAAGTAATGTATTCACTCCTTATATGTAATGGGATATACAAAGTAATGTAATTGTTCCATATGTGTAATAGGATATATAAAGTAATGTAGTCACTCCCTATATGTAATGGGATATATAAAGTCATGTAATCACTCCATATATGTAATGGGATATATAAAGTAATGTAATTGCTCCTTACATGTAATGGGATATATAAAGTAAAGTAAATACCTCTTGCTTCTATTTCCTTGACACATTTTTCTACTATCACAGGTACTGGTGATTTCTGAGCTTTAACTACTGTTGTTAGATCTCCTCCAAAGATTCTCTTCACATATTTCATATCAGGCATACAATCATTCGGTACAGCTTCCGAACATTTCTTGTGGGCACCAAAACCACAATCTAAAATATCATGTTAAATGTATGTTATTAAGTGCTTCAAATTTCCAGCTATTTTGATTGCTTTTTGTGGGTTATAATACAACTTTCTCAAATAACAACAATATATATATATTTTTTTTGAAAAATGAAGTGTATAGATCTTAAATGGTAGATTTTCACACTGAAAGTACATCATCAAAGAAGCAAGATAAAAAATATTTTATTTATAAACAGACAAAAATCTATCAGTTGAGTGAATCCAGTGCCCAAGGCTATAAAGCTTTTTTAGTAGCAGTTCAAATTTTTATTGTCTTTTTTTAAGATATGTGATGTGGTAATAAATGAAAAGGTATTTTTTTTTTTCTAAATTTTGTATTTTATATACAAACGGGTCATGCAACCCTTGTGGGTTTTCTCTGGGTCCTCTGGGTTTCTCTTACTGCTAAAGATCCCTATACGTAAGCGAATTATTGAAATAAAATCGAATCAAATGTTAGTCCCAAAATAACCTAGTTTGTGTCAAGTATACGTTAAACCCCATTTCTCTCTCTGTCCCTGTTCGATCCCTGCATTGGCTGAGAAAGTTCATCTGGCTTTTCCGACGTGGTTTCCCCTTGTCAGTGGTGCAGAACGGAGGGCCTGACAAGGACAGCTGTCTAGTCCTTCGGATGAGACGAAAAACCGAGGTCCCGTGTATACATTAGAATGCACGTAAAAGATCCCTTGGCAGTTGGAATTCGATATAAGAGTAGGCGATAGTGCCGCTGCCCGGGCAAAATTTCCCTCATAGCACACTGTATGGCGTATGCCCGTCTTCATTAGCCCAGTATAGGAGCAGAACAGTAGGATGTTAAACCCCATTTCATTTCATTTCTCTCTGTCCCTATTTTTATACACAGACTATATTAAAATCAAAATAGTATAAATATAAAACCTTTCCAAAGTATGTGCTAAAACCATATTTAAATTTAAAGATAGCTTACCTTGACATTTGACACCCTGAGCTATCAAACCCCACATAAAATTAGCACAAAAATCACACCAATGTAGTCCCATAAAATTCTGAACCTGAAATGATAACATCAATAATAGAATCAGTGTTTCTGGTGTAAGAACTATTGTTATCATTTTATGTGTTAAAATTAACATACATTATGCAAGAGCTAAATCTGCCTATTGCAGGTCTTTCTTTAGGCCTGAAATGTTTTCTAAATTATTAATATAATTAGACATTAATTAAATGAACCAGGCAATAATCAACTCTCGATGGCATCGGATTTCTCCGATATTAAATAGATTAGAATAGTTCAGCCATATTTTAATTTAATTTAAAAATGGTGGAACGAGACTTAGCTTGGAACAACCAGTACGGTGGTTGCAATTATTGTACATGTCTTGTCAAACTCTTTGCTCGCAATAGAGTAATTTGAATGAAATTTTCAAATTATTCATTTTACATTATCTATTTTCGAACGATTAAAGCAAGAATGGCTAGCTCTTTATCTAAATCTTACATAATGTATCTTTAATCATGTTGTTAAATAATCAATAGAAGTACATTTTAGCGTGGATTAATAAGCCGTAAAAAATTTGAGTTTAGCGTAGAGCAATAAGCCATAAAAAATTTGAGTTTAGCGTAGAGCAATAAGCCATAAAAAAATTGAGTTTAGCGTGGACTAATAAGCCTTAAGAAATTTGAGTTTGTCCAAAAATTTGAACACAGAAACAAGTGGGAGCTTTTAACCATTACTACTATACAGCTCGACTACTGTCGCCCCTCCATTCATAAATAGCACAAGGCTTTATTTTTACACAATGAAACTGTATTTTCCCCACACATCAATGTCGCTACTATTTGAAATATATAACTACTTTAAAACAATATGACGTTAATCAAGTTAGGTTTCCTTCAAGGTAATTAGAAGTGTGTCTCTGGTTGGTCAGCATTAACCAAGTATTGTTTTTTACCTGTATATATGGTCTCCTTATATTTTATCACTGTTTGATAAAGACTAGAGAGAGAGAAATAGGGTTTAACGTCCACTCGACACAAACTAGGTCATTTTGGGACTAACACATGGTTCAATTTTATTGCTATAATTCTCTTGCGCGTAGGGGTCTTCAGCAGTGGGAGGAAAATGGAGGACCCAGAGAAAACCCACAAGGTTGGACAGGCGACCCTACTCTTTGTCACCTACAACCGAGGATTCGAACGCACACCTGTTCACTCAATGACAGACCTTATGATACAGCACGCACGTGCTAACGATTCGGCCATCCAACCCCCCTAAAGATTACAGAAGCCTAGTTAAAAGGTCAATCAGTAATAAGCAGTAATTGTATTCCATAGAATTGTGACCTGTATATACCTTAAAACAATGTGGTTTTTCTATGTCTTTCCAATCTGTCGTAGAATCATCATCATCATTAACATCTACATTTTCTATTTCTTCAGCTACCGTATCCTGGAAATACAAAAATAATATATTCAATAACTTGATAAATAACGAGGCTCACGGAACATATCTAGGTAGGTGTATATTTCACACCGATCTCACATCAACTTCCCTCTATGTAACATCAGTAGGCATTCCGGTACCGTAGATTACTCCATACGCTCAAACACTAATCACAATCATTCTGAAATAAACGCACACTACTATCAAGACAACAAAATTAAAAACTTCTTACCACCGTCATTTTGAGGAATTAAATAGACTTGTTCCTTGTAGTAAATAAAAAGTTAAAATGTCACCAGTATTTGGGAAAACCCACAGCATAGTCATAATAATATGTCATAAATTCACCCATTGTCCAAAGATCACAATATAATGACATCATCAAAACAAATATATATAAACATTTAATAATAGAGATGAAAACAGCATAGAGAAACAATTACTCAATTCTAAAAACAATATCAATATCGATTCCAATAAAAACATATTACTGACTCATAAACAATTTTTTGACAAGGTACCAACAAAATCAAAGGTATTTTACCAAAGAAAAAGAATTATTTTTGTTGGTACTGTATTCTATAAAATAACATAATCCCAAAAATAAATGAATGAACTTCACCACTGTGGCTAAGACATCACTTTCGGCATAAGAATAGGTGAGTGACATATCTGCAGGTAGAACAGTCCATGGAGGCTTATCTGTTCATTCATTTGATGTGAACAGTGAACACTTCAAAAGTTAAATGACATTGATTGAATTTTCTTAATAATGAGATGCACAAGCGCAGCCGCCACAATAGGTAAAAATAAATCAACTCACCACAATCATTCAAGATGTGATCATGACTCACATGACAAAGTGATACATGATCAGATACTTCCTTATAAAATACGCCTTTTTCTTTCCAAATTTAGCAGAAATTTGCTTGTAATTACAATGTGAAAAAGAAAATGTTCTTATTTGCAAACAATTATTTGGAATTGACCTATTTGCATACTCTGACTTTTTTGTAAAACAATTAGTTTGGAGATTGAGATGGCATCAAAAGCTTTCAATGGATTTGTCATTGTATACAAAACATTCATTTGATTGCCTAAAGCAAGTGTTTCGGAAACAGAAAAATATCCTTTTATATAATTTTCAAATGAGATACATTTGGCTGGTTTGATTGAGATTATATTATAGTCTTGAACAACCAGTAATAAAAGTCAGCCATGACAGTGATAAAAAATCCAGCTTAATATATACAATATGTTAGTGCTAAAATGGCCTAGTTTGTGTTGAGTGGTTTCCTCTTTTTGCTAAATGACCTAGTTTGGGTTGCATGGTTTCCTCTTTTTGCTAAATGACCTTGTTTGTGTTGCATGGTTTCCTCTTATTGTTGAAATGACCTAGTTCATGTTGCATGGTTTCCTCTTATTGTTGAAATGACCTAGTTTGTGTTGAGTGGTTTCCCCTTATTGTTAATGATCCATGCAAGCAAGCAAGATGTAAAGATGCCACATGTTAGTCCCAAAATGACATAGTTTGTGTTAAGTGGATGTTAAACAAAATTTATATTTCTCTCTGTATTGTCTGAGTCTAGTTTCACTTACCGGTACATCAGTTGATGCAAGAGGACTGTCTGTATAATCCAGTCTTCTAGATGATGCGGGTCGCGATCTATGATTAACCAGTCTTTTACGTTTGGCACTATAAGCTAAGTAAGGTGATTCTTCATAGTTTGATTCTTTTGATAATGTTGATATATAGTCTGCTGCATGAGATTCAATATAAAAGTGAATAAGTCCGTCTTCAACTAAATCGTGAACGGTATCGAATCGCTTCTCTCCAACATAATGTTTGCTGTCTTCATAATATAACTTAAAATGTTTTGTTTCACCATTAAACCTGCAAAAAAATTAAGAAACAATCTTTTTAAATGATGATAATAAACCTTTTGATACCAAGTCACATTTTGCAACTAGAATGGAAATGAAATGAAATGAAATGGGGTTTAACGGCCTACTGTTCTGCTCCATACAGTGTGCTATGAGGGAAATTTTGCCCGGGCAGCTTTGGTACAGCCTACTCTTTTATCAAATTCCAACTGCCAAGGGATCTTTTACGTGCATGCCAATGTGTACACAGGACCTCGGTTTTTCGTCCAATCCGAACGACTAGACAGCTGTCCTTGTCAGGCCCTCCAAACTAGAATGGAAGTTGCGGGTTTGCTCCCGGTGTTGACCAAAAAAGTTCATCAGGATTTTCCGGCATGGTTTCCCTTTGTCAGTGATGGGACAAAAAACGGGTCCCATGTACAAATTGGCCTGCACATAAGTAGTCCGTAGTGCCGTTGTCCGGGCAAAATTTCCCTTATAGCACACACTGTATGGTGTATGCCCAATCAGAGCAAAACAGTAGTAATATTAAACCCCATTACATTTCATTTGTAACTAGAGACTGTCAACTGGAAGTGCCATTTCTAACCATGTTATACTTATATCACCTGAAACAAAACCCAAGTTGCATATAATGGACATAGCTGTAATAAAGTAGGGATAAACAACTGCCCACATTTTAAGAAATATTCCATTTTTAATGTGATATCCACTGGTCAGGAATTTTAGGGAATAATCACTCTGCTACCTGACATTTTTATCTATATGCTTGACATTTTAAAATGTTGATAAAAATACTTAAAAAATACAAATTTTGACAAGACAAAATGACAGACAGGCACCAGAGTAATTGGCCCCGACAATGGCTGACATTGTCTGTGATAAGTGGGTTATTTCCAGGTTTGATAATGACATATTGAAATCAAAATTTAAGAAATATTCCATTTTTGATGTGATATCCACAGAGGTGCTTAGAGGTTTCCAGATTAGAAGTTCTTATTATACCTGAATCTAACATAAAATTCTGAAGTACCACAAGTAGGAATAAACCTTGGATGACAATTTTTATCTGAAACATAAGTTACTCAACAGAACTGAAAATTATCACCATTCCATCTTCAAAGTAATTCAGTCCTACATTTCTGTGACCCTGTGTATATAACCAATGGATACTATAGTTTAGTTATGCAGTGCTTATGTCAATAAAGGGGAGACAGAGAAAGAAATGGGGTTTAACGTCCACTCGACACAAACTAGGTCATTTGTTTGTGCGTACAGGGTCTTTAGATGTGGGAGGAAACCGGAGGGTCTGGAGAAAACCCATGTGGCTGGACAGGCGACCGTACTATCTGTCACATACAAGTGGGGAATCGAAACCATGTGACTTGACACAATGGCAGATCTTACTATCTAAAGCGCATGTGTTAATCCATTCAATAATACCCCCCCCCACCCATTCATGTCATTTAGGTGTCACTGTCTATTTATAGTATACAATGAATCTGATATCTTAGTTTTTGATCCCATCCAATTGACTAAGCACACTCTCCTGGTCGATCTGGTCTTTCGGTAGTCTAGATTATTTTGTACTATACTAACCTAATGGCGAGAGTAAATGCATCTGGTGCTCTTTCACTCTTTCTGACTAGATAACAACCATCACCTTGACTTAAGAGACGATCAGTTTCATCACGATTTAAAGTACCGTGAAATCTGAAAACAAGAAAACATTTCATCTTTTAATATGATGTTAAATTACAAATTTTTCAAACCATTACACTTGAATAGTTGAAGGAGAGAAATTTTTTTAATTCAAATTTGTTTTGTTATGATTACCAATGCAGTCATTGTTTTTTAAGGCGAAAGTTCACTCTCGTGTGCCTGCCGCTCACCTGAATGTTGACCGAGGGGAGGTTATTTTCCCACCCCTTAAAATTGAAAATCGCTCTCCTTTACAAAGTCATTGGGGGTTTATTATCATTTATGAAACCAGGAGTGACCCCATTACATGCAGTTATTGATCTTCAGAACCATTTCCCACACACAGAACTAATCACTCTCCTTAATTTCTAAATCACTCTCCTTAATTTCTAAATCACTCTCCTTAATTTCTAAATCATTCTTCTTATCGAAACTGGGAGAGCTTTTTTAGGGGATCGATTTTTTCAATTTGTTGATTGAGGGGAGATTTTTTTTGGCTCTCCTCTGAAATACAAAAAACAAATTCCCTCAATATCCAAATTTACCATTTACTCGAGATGGCATATTTTTTTATGGTCTAAGGTAGGTTCTTGACCTCCCTCCCCCAGCAATGATCTCAATGATACACGGTCAAGCACTGAAAACAAAAGACTCATTAATATACCATGCCCTTGTATACCAAAGTCAAATTGGAAACATGAAAATCATTTTACTCAAGAACTTCCTAACACGATAAATGCACAACTATAATAATAAGTAAGTCAGTTTCATAAAGATATCTTAAATAATTTATGAGTTATGTAGCGGAAACAAGATATGGAGAGAATTTGGATGGAGCCCATTTCAATATCCTTGCCTTAACTTTGTTTGACATCCGATAACAAGATGATTTTGATGCTAAGAAAATAGATCAATGCATACTTTATGATTGATTTATCCTGACATCCAATTATATACGTCAGTTAACAGAAACATCTCACTAGATTGAGATCTATCGGAAACCTAACTTATCTTCCTATTTATCATCCGCGGACTCTAACAAGGTTATCCAGGTTATAGCCAACTTGTCATAAATATTAATCTTTATAGTAGCCCTACCACTTACCTTATGAATACACTGTACCGTCTATAAAGTAAATCTGATCGAACGATTACTGCGGCAATACAAACAACCTTGTACAATTTATTTCAACAAAAATCAATTTCTATATAAGGGAATGATATCATATTGGAATAAGAGTCTGTAAGACTGTTTACAGAACTTTAATCCTATTTTTAGAACCCTAATTTTGACATCATTATTGGTATTCAAGTGAACTATTGAAATTTGAGGCAAGTTAACATTTTCATAATTTTGTTCACCATGTGTAAATCATAATGACAGATCCAAAATGGATGGGTTGGGCTGGTCATAGGCATACTGGACTAGATGATTTTTTGGGGGGGGGAGTGGGGAGAGGGGGAGGAGGAGGGGGGGGGATAGGCATACTGGACTAGATGATTTTTCTTGGGGAGTGGGGGAGGGGGAGGGTAATTTTTGCTTGAGTATCACCAGATACTAATTTGGCAAATTATACAATCTGATTAAAATACAGATCTATATTTCGTTCTGTTTTTTTTTTATACTTTCGATGGCCTACATTACATGAAGATCTATCGGTTGTAGTGGAAGGTCGTGTCAGAGGTCATACAAGCATCTTTTTACCCTATGACATTAGACATTTGGGTAACCAATCAGCGTTGATGTTTCTAGTGCCTTACCCACAGTTCCGTGGCGTAACAGACTGTTTCATTGGCTAATCCCTCACATCATCCAGAACGCGAGTTAAATAACAACTCTTCCAGATCCTAGTGTTTTTCCCCGAAGGATTATGAATATTGATAATATTAGCAAGATTTTTCGTGAGGTATGAGATGCTATATATTTAAATATTATTTTCAAGATGCTTGTTTGAATCTGACCCCTAATGTTCAAAAAGTGTTCAGAGGAAAAAACAGCCGTGCAGTGACTGTGGACGGTTGGAATACCTGGGGATTCAGAAACACTTGTCAAATTTAATCTAAGTGATCACTTCTAATAAGATGTCCTTTTACAAGATCTATTTTCAAACACTAATTAAGAATATTACATATTTAATAATTCAACTGAAAAGGGGAACTCTAGTGACAATTCTAATACTCAAGGTCACTTTCAACATTTCATTCGTAATTACTACATGAAAGATGTAATGGGAATTTCCAGTTACAAATCACAATCACTGGATAGTTGAGTAAGATTCTAAATATAGAAATGTCGTAATATCATCTTGTCTGGGTAATAAAAGCAAACTAAATGACTTGTGTAGCAATCTAAAAACAGTCTTAAATCAAATCATTCAAACATCAGCTTGTAAATCAAAACTTGCACCCTACTAAAATGATATTAATAAATTTCGGAGGACACCAAACATGTAAAATATATTAACAGAACATTGATCAGAGATAATATAATTTTTACTTGTTTCAATATTTACTTCAACTACTAAAAATAGATTTTATGGCACAATTGAAAGATAAATTATTTTAAAGAGATTAAACGACTTGATGACATGAAATGAAATGAAATGGGGTTTAACGTCCTACTGTTCTGCTCCTAAACTGGGCTAATGAAGATGGGCATATGCCATACAGTGTGCTATGAGGAAAATTTTGTCCGGACAGCGGTGCTATGGCCTACTCTTATATCGAAATTCCAACTGCCAAGGGATCTTTTTTACGTGCACGCCAATATGAACACAGGACCTTGGTTTTCCATCCCATCCGAATGACTAGACAGCTGTTCTTGTCAGGCCCTCCGTCCTGCATCACTGACAAGGGGAAACAACGCTGGAAAATCTGGATGAACTTTCTTGGCCAATGCAGGGACCGAACACCCGACCTCCAGGCTAGCGAGCCAGTGTCTTACCCACTTAGCCACATGATCCCCCACTTGATGACATGGGAAATAATGAAATGAAATGAGGAACTTTCTCAGCAAAGTCCAGGAGCGAACCTGAGACCTCTTGATTAGCGAGCCAATATCTCAATCAGTGAACCACTGCGGCTCCCAGAAAATAATGGCTTGAATAATTAGCATATATCATATAAATATCAACAGTGACAGTGACATTTAGCGATTGAGAAACACATTAACAAACCACAAATTTTATGGGAAACAATCACTATTCTAAAAGCACAACTTTCAACAAGTATTCTCTAATCGTTATCAACTGTTTTTTCATGCTTCGCCTGTCCAACCTCGTGGGTTTTCTCCAGGTCCTCCGGTTTCCTCCCACTGCTAAAGACCCCTATGCGCAAGCGAATTATTGAAATAAAATTATACCATATGTTAGTCCCGAAATGACCTAGTTTGTGTCGAGTGGACGTTAAACCCCATTTCTCTCTCTCTTTTTCATGCTTATCACCAGTCATACAAATTACATTTAATTACATATGTAACAAGCCAACAGTGAGGCTGATGTCCCCTGCCGAAATAGGAAAATAATTAGAGGACACATATAAATTTATCACAAATTATCTTGAACAATCAAACAGTATATCTTTACTTATAGTCTAACAATCAAAGTAGGAGAGTTATTGTTTTCCAAAGTCTCGACCAATCAAATTGCGTATCGCTCTGCTTACCCTGAGCAGAAAATGCTCATTATCAAACTTAGTCAAGGTATTACTGTAATGAAACTATACACCAAGTTTCATCAATCTCACTTAATTAGAACTAAAGTTATCGTGTCCCAAAGCATCAACCAATCAAATTGCTTATCTCTGCTTACCCTAAGCGGAAAATGCTCATCTTCGAACTCCATCAAGGCATTGACCTAATCAACACATACACCAAGTTTGAACATTCTAGCTCAATTAGGAAGAGAGTTATCGTGCCCCAAAGTATCAACCAATCAAATTGCTGCTTACCCTGAGCAGAAAATGCTCATTATCAAACTTAGTCAAGGTATTACTGTAATGAAACTATACACCAAGTTTCATCAATCTCACTTAATTAGAACTAAAGTTATCGTGTCCCAAAGCATCAACCAATCAAATTGCTTATCTCTGCTTACCCTAAGCGGAAAATGCTCATCTTCGAACTCCATCAAGGCATTGACCTAATCAACACATACACCAAGTTTGAACATTCTAGCTCAATTAGGAAGAGAGTTATCGTGCCCCAAAGTATCAACCAATCAAATTGCTTATCTCTGCTTACCCTAAGCGGAAAATGCTCATCTTCGAACTCCATCAAGGCATTGACCTAATAAACACATACACCAAGTTTGAACATTCTAGCTCAATTAAAAGTTATCGTGTCCCAAAGCATCAACCAATCAAATTGCTTATCTCTGCTTACCCTAAGCGGAAAATGCTCATCTTCGAACTCCATCAAGGCATTGACCTAATCAACACATACACCAAGTTTGAACATTCTAGCCCAATTAGGAAGAGAGTTATCGTGTCCCAAAGCATCAACCAATCAAATTGCTTATCTCTGCTTACCCTAAGCGGAAAATGCTCATCTTCGAACCCCATCAAGGCATTGACCTAATAAACACATACACCAAGTTTGAACATTCTAGCTCAATTAGGAAGAGAGTTATTGTGTCCCAAAAAGTGTGACGGACAGACAGACGGACGGACAGACGGACAGACAGACGGACGAACCCATTTTAATAGTCCCCTGCTTTCTTCGAAAGGCGGGGGACAAAAAAACAAGTTAAACTATATGTAGAACAACCGTGTGGTTTCCACCGAGCTTAATGTACGGTTGATTCCAGTCACAAACTAACGCTCCACAAGACAAATGAAATGGGGTTTAACATCCTACTGTTCTGCTCTGAACTGGGCTAATGAAGACGGGCATACGCCATACAGTGTGCGATGAGGGAAATTTTGACCTGACAGCGGCGCTACGGCCTACTCTTATATCGAATTCCAACTGCTAAGGGATCTTTTACGTTCACCTCAATGTGTACATAGGACCTCAGTTTTTCATCCCATCTGAATGACTATACATTCTTCTTTGCACCACTGACAAGGGGGAATCACCCCGGAAACACAAGAAGAGAAGAAAACTTCAGCGACAAATGACCATATATGGAGAGAGAGAGAGAGAGAGAGAGAGAGAGAGATGGGGTTTAATGTCCACTCGACACAAACAAGGTCATTTCGGGACTAAAATACGGTTCAATTTGATTTCAATAATTCGCTTTCGTGTAGGGGTCTTTAGCAGTGGGACGAAACCGGAGGACAGGCGATACAGAGCTAAAATCACAGGGTGAAAATCGTCTGTGGATTTTGAAGCTGAATGGATAAAGTAGCAGTTTTCACCAAACAGAGCTAAAATTGTAAATGAATTACAGCCAGGGGTTCCGGCTGTGGTCCCTTATAGTATCCTTTATAACATGAAAATCCAACCTAATCTTAAAATATTAAAAAATATAAGGAAGGTGATTTAAAAGGAATATTGTGAATAGAAGTCTAGTGTGAGACAATAAATACAGGGCATTCTAAAGGTCAACTTCTTTTTCTTTTCAGAACCAAAGCCTTCTCTTAACAAATTTTACAAATGAGTGGATTTTGAAGCCATAACTTTACAAATCTAATGTTTGGCAAGGAATTTATCACAAAAGGCCAGATTTTTAACTACAGCTAGTAAAGCGACTGAAATCAAGAGAGAGATAGAAAGATGGAAAGCTAAAAAAAAAATCAATACTTCAATTTCCACTTAAGTTGATTGCCTGATGTAAAGATAATGGTATTCACAGATGGCAGCTAAATTACCTTATTTATAACCTAGTTTACTTTCTTTATACCATTACCTCGTTAACAAACATGTAAAAACGAAAAAGACGTATGTGGGGAATCTCTCCAATAAACCAGTTAAAATTTTAAAACACCAGAACAGATTTATTTAAGTATAGTTAAAAGATGTTTTAAAGAAGAAATAAAATGGGGGGAATGGAAATGAATGAGGTTTTATGGTACCTAAAGGTTTAATGAGAAATACAGAATGTGTCCTCAAATAAAAAATGCCTCGTATATTTACTCTTGATGAGGGGGTCATGGTGGCTAAGTGGGTAAGACGCTGGCTCGCTAGCTTGGAGATCGGATGTTCGATCGCTGCATTGGTCGAGAAATTTCACCTAGATTTTCACACATGGTTCCCCCTTGTCAGTGATGCAGGATGGAGCTTATGATACTGCGCGCACGTGCTAACCCTTCGGCCATCCAACGTCCCTTGAACTAAATAACATTAAATGGAGTGAAACATAAACAAATTCTATCTCTGATAAATCTTCTTTAAAACACGAAAATAAATCTGATACATATGTATCTCTTAAATTTCTTAAATAGTCAACACAAATGAACTTCAAGGAGCTAAATCGTTAATATTTAGGACCTAGAAATTGACACAGAACCGTCACAATGTATATAATAATGTAATATGAATGTATATAAACTGATTTACATGCAATCGTTTCCGTTTTTACTCCAATTTCAAATCAGTTATGATCGGTGAAATACGCCAGAAGTCTACACCGATAGTATTTATTGCGCATGCTCTTCCGTTAAGAATATGATGTCACCGTTTGACATGACTTGTGGAATATGTTTAGTCTCGTTCTTCGAAGTCCCTTGTTACAAATGGCTCTAAAACTCATTATGTACCAATGGTAAAATGTTTATTTTGTCTTAAATATTGGTTATGAGAAGCCCATCTTTTCCCAGTAAGATCACAACATCAATGTTGATTTAAATTGACAAATAATTTGTGTTTTCAATGTCGAAAACATTGGATGATATTGAGTTAGAGACTTCGCTACTTTAATTCACAAGCCCCACTGTTCTTATTGGACGAATAATGATAAAACCTTTTTTTTAATGAGGCAACTTACTTAGCTTGAAACAAACTAATCTTCCATTAGTTACTCGTAAACTACAATAGTCTAATGGAAGAACCTTGTTTATATCAGAGTGATAGCTGTCTATTACTTCTATTCTCTGATTAAAGACAAACTAAACCAGAATGTCATCTCATAAGTTTTACTGTTTGTACAGCTAACATCACTAAACATAAGCCTTACTGTTTGTTTGACAAGTTAACATCAGTAAACATAAGCCTTACTGTTTGTACAAATAACATCACTAAACATAAGCCTTACTGTTTGTTTGTCCACCTAACATCACTAAACATTTTTGACTATACTGCATATACTTCAAGTCAGACATGTCTAATTCAAAGTTAAGCTCCTTTAATGAGAGAGAGAGAGAGAGAGAGAGAGAGAGTTTAACATCCACTCCTAGGTCATTTCTTGACTAACATATGGTTCAATTTTATTTCAATAATTTGCTTTAGCAGTGGGAGGAAACCGGAGGACCCATAGAAAACCCACAAGGTTGGAGAGCAACCCTACTACTTGTCACATATAACCGGGGAATCGAAACCACATCGAGTACTACAGCTATGAGAGAAGTGAATAGTGGAGAAACAGAAGAACATCTGTAATTATAACAGCTGTTAAAATAATTTTCTATGATTGTAAATCTGACAATATGTCTGTTTAATTTCAAACCAATATAAATATCTTATTTATAAACATTATAAACTGTAAAGATAGGGCCATCTGAACCACTTTAAGCAACCATTGACACATATCAATGGTGTAATGTACAACTTCCAAGTGGCACTAATAATTTGGAATTTGTAGGAGAACGCCACAAATTGAAAAACTATCAAAGTCGGTGAGTGATCTGAAGCTAAAACTGTTCATTTCTAATTTTTTTTTTTTTTAAACAATATTTTTATTCAGGTTGTGTGAATGGGATTGGGGAACAGGCTTAGCCTATGTAAAACCCCTTTCCCCAAATAATTTGTATATATATATATCATTAATGCAAAATGTGTGTATATACATAGTTATAAAGACAAACACATACATATTATATAAGTATAATAAAATATAATGGGTGAAAATGTACAGAATATATAGTAGTTAATAATTATACATATACAACCATAGCAAGAATTTTTAAAAATAGGCAACATTAGAGAGACTAGCCAAAATTATACATAAAATAGACGATAAAATATTAATTGATCGAGTTTAAAATCTATTTGACATATCTATAAACTTATGGACCTGGTTAAAAATATTAGTGTTAACGTCAAGACTGTAGGTTGTGGATCCAACCACGTGGGTTTTCTCCTGGTCCTCCGGTTTCTTCCTACTGCCAAAGACCCCTACACACAAGCGAATTATTGAAATAAAATTGAACCATGTGTTAGTCCCGAAATGACCTAGTTTGTGTCAAGTGGACAATAAACCCTCTCTGTAGGTTGTGGAACCAAATAAAAGACAGTTTATATTTTTAAAATCATGTTGCAATTTGTCTATGGTTTCTGTTTGAGCATTTGAATGTAAGGAACATCACAGAAGGTAATGGTCGGAATCTTTAAATATATGACAGCAGAGGCATGCGTGACTTTCGGCAACATGTCTTAGGAATTTGTGACCCTGTAGGTCAGAGCATCGAAGTCGTAATTTGCAATGAATTATTTGAGGTTTCCGCTGACCATTATAATAAAACGAAGGAACTTTAATATCATATTTGGATAGATGATCAGAGAAAATTTTCTGAGTTCTAGAATTCCTTGCAGGGGTACTGAGTTTATTCCACTCCCTTATGCTGGATGGGATAAATGATTTAGCAAAAATGTCAGTACGGCATCGAATTTCTTTTAAATTGTCTTCATTACGAAGGGAATATTTGTTTGTAGGTTCAAGGTTTATGAGATTCTTAAGATAAGAGATAAGGAGGAGTTAGGTTATTGATGGTTTTGTAAAGTAGTTTTAATCTATGTCGATTTCGTCTCTCTTTGAGTGGAATAAACCCAGTTTCTGCGTAGAGAGAGGCATTGCTAGTACCCTTAACTGGCCCGCAAATAGTGCGTAGTGCGTCAAGCTGAAGGTATTCGAGATTATAACATAAGTAGTCAGTGCACCCGTCCCAGATAACATCGGCATAATCAAAGTGCGGCAGAATGAAGGAAGAATATAGGGTACATATTAAAACGATATTTCAAGGAGCGAAGACTGTTTACTAATTTTGATACTTTGCTAATTAAACTATCAATGTGACTGTTCCATTTACAATTGCTTTGAAAGATAAGTCTGAGGTGTTTATGGTCAGTAACTTCCGATATTCCTATTGAGTTTATTAAAAGGGGTAGTTTCACAACTGCGTTTAGTGGAGAGGGTTAAAGTTTCTGTCTTGAGGGGGTTAAATGTCACTAGCCATGTTTCCGCCCACGAATTGATTGCTTCGAGATCTTTGTTTAATGTAAGTGCGCATGCCTCTGGGTCATCTATTTTTAGGTACAGGGAGGTATCATCAGCAAAAAGTCGGATGTTCAATTGTATATTATTTACAATGTCGTTTATATATATTTAAAATAATAATGGTCCCAAAACGCTGCCCTGGTATATTTGTTATGATCAATGACTTGACAAAAGAAGTGATTTAGATCTATTAATTGGAAGATAGTTGAATCACCCGGAAGAAAGTCACTTTGAAATTGTACAAACACAGTAGATTTATGGCAATTTATGACTCAAAATCACATTACAACTGAAGGAGGTGGAAAATTAGTAACTTGATGGAAGTCTATTAGTGAATCTCATGATTGCCCTTTATCCAATGGTTACCTTCTGACTATTGCTCATATGTTGTGTAGTGCAGTCTTTCTAGAACACTTGATACCACTTCTTCCATTATTCACGTGGACAAAGGTAACCATAGTCAATGAAAACCACAGTGTTACTATGTAAATAAGTATAAATATACTATGGTGTCCATCTCTTTGCAATGACATGATTTATGAAGAGTCCTAAGATGGACGAAAAGTACTTTAAAATGTAATCCTTGAGTGGCATTTAGTGATTGAGCACATTAAAAACACAACACAATTTATATGGAATACAATCACTGTGTATAAACCATTGATTGTATTCCATATAAATTGTGTTGTGTTTTTAATGTTAAAATGTTATGAAACCAGTGATGAAATCAGTTTGTGTCGGCATACCTTTTATCTTTTCATCGATAACTGTGAAACAAAGCGGAGCAGCTTTACGGATGTGCTAATATGTTTGGATATATACGAGTACATATTTTTTATTTATTTATATAAACAAAAAAGTACATAAAGTACAAGTACTTCTTATATATATATATAGAGAGAGAGAGATTGAGAAGTCGACTACACATAATTGAACTATATTTTATATACTTCACATCAAGCAATTAATGACTGACTAGATACAATCTGCTCAAAGTTCAAATTGGTCATAAAGGAGCAAAATGCTTTTGATTTAGGTCAAAAGAAAGTGTTGAATAGAGATGATATGATATATTATTGTTATTAATTAGGGCAAGCTTTACAATACATAGAGTCTATATCATATAGAGTATTTATGATTACATATTTATGTTACTGGAATATAAAGACAAAAGATGACATCATAGTAATGATCTAATGATTTGTGTTTATAGAGAAAATTCATTACGATTTTCTCGCGTGGTTTCTCCTTTTCAGTGGTGCAGGATGGAGGGCCTGGCAAGAGATAACGTATATTTGTTAGAATGAGATGAAAAAACCGAGGTAATATGTACACAGTCAATAGACTTCTTCCTCTCATTACCAAGCTATTAGGATTTGGTGAAATACACATGCCCTTGAATTGTGAAAACAATGTGACAAGTTATATCTATTAATCCAATTTGTGTTCATAAAGGATGGGATCAAAATGGTTCTGTAAATAAACCAATTGTTTACCCCAGTATTTCACATATTATATCTCCATGATGATAAATAGGATTTATTGACTGACATAATGTGTAAGATAGTCATGATGTAAAACAAATTACATCTAATACATCAGATTCGGTCAAAATGTTATTTTCAATTTTAATTTGTTAAATAACCTGTCATTTCAAAGTCCCTTCAGGTCATACAACTATTAATATGTACAACTGCTGATCATAATGCATTCTATGTTCATCATACAGTTAATAAAATAAAACAAAAATATCAATAATAGATAATCTCCTGGCATAGATTCGATCTAATTAAAGAGTCCCATCAAAAAATATTAACTAGCATGTCTAGCTAGTTTATATCCTTTGCAATGCAGACAGTGAGATAGACAGACAGAGAGAGAGAGAGAGGGTGGGTTAAACATTTACTCCACACAAACTAGATCATTTCGTTACCAACATATGGTTTAATTTTTATTTCAATAATTCACTTACAAGCAGGGGTCTTTAGCAGTTGGAGGAAACCGGAAAACCAGGAGAAAAACCCACAAGGTTGGACTGGAGATCCTTCACCTTGCCACATACAAGCGGGGAATCGAAATCATGTTGCTTGACTCAATGACAGACCATGTGATTTCACGCACACACATCAAACCACTAGACCAACCAATGGAAGCGTCAATGTTGCAGAATTTTCAAATCATCATATCATTGTAAGTGTAGAATAGAATGGAAGTATTAATGGACTGATATTCCTTTTAAAGATTCAACTTTCACAATATTGTAGTTTACAAAACTCTTTAAATAACGATAAGCAGCTTTAAAGAAAATAATTTAATCCTAGCCAAAATATAAAAGTATTACTTACTCTTTTCCATAGAAAGGTGGTTTGGCTACCTGTAAAAAATATAATTCACACATTACTATCACAATCATAACCCAACAACATAAAGAGTTAAATTCCAGCTGGTCTGTGGCAAGAGAAAACTTTATCCAGTACAAACCACTCTGACTCTGGCTGTTTCAGTAATCAATTTCAGGTTGATCATTATTTTTTTTTAAGTAAAACACATATCATAAACAGATCCTGGCCACTAAAATAGTCAAAGAAAACATACACCAATACACATATTAATATCTGATGTACTGGTATGTCATTTGAAATTCATCCAGAAACCAGAAGAAATTAATTGATTGCACGAGTCATATTAATCTATGCTATTTTATGCATCTATAGAATTAAATAAATCAGGGAAAACAGATTAAATAATGTAAATCTATGAATTCATGTACAATGTTTGTAGCTTAAAAGCCATCATAGTGATCTAGGCTATATCATGTTACAATATACATTGACATTAAAGTACATTTTTCACTAAGAAGAATACCGTTTCGTTAGCTTGATCTTAGTATTACTTTAATCATGGACTGGCCATGATTTAATATACATCAAATCTTGATGTATACAAGGAATCAACAACTAAATCAGTCCTCTCTGTGAAAAAATATAAATTGAAAATAAAAAAAACCCTGTAGTCTGACTTACCTCTTTCTGGCAGATAATTCGATGTGGTTTGGGGGCTTCCTGTTGGAGTGTGTATACTGAAATAGTTGATAGAAAAATATTGATCTTTCTTACAACTGATTCTATCTACTAATCTTTAATAACATCGCCAGCTTCAATTTGACTCCAGTCATTTCAAATATTTAGTCGCCAGCCGAGGAATGGATTGAAGCTGAACATCTCGTTAACACAATACTTGGGTCATCTGAGACTAACATGCCATGAATACATGTGTAAAGGCCTGTGCACACTAAGGATTATTTGTTGTTGACGGCGTGATTTATCATCTGTCGCAGCAAACACAAACTTATTTCCTGCTGCTGATATTTCGTTACTAATGATTTGTCATAAAAAGCCCCCCCACCTCATCTTTTAGCTTACGGAAGATTAATCTATACCAAATTGTATAACCTACTTCAAAGGCTTTTAAACAATCTTCATTATAAAAGCGTATATTTGGATATAGATTTTATCATCCTTGATAGTTTGTTGGTGATGGATTGTCTGCCAATAGTGCACAGAACGAACAAAAGGATTATTGTGTCAAAAAATTACATCTTACGAAAGAACAGAAGTGTTTTTTCACATGTTGCTCCAACAGATTGGAATAAATTATTGATGAAAGTTAAGAACTCGCCTGCTATAGAAGTGTTTAGATCCAGTCTCAAATCACTTTTTTAAAATAAAAACATTTACTTTGAGCATTCTTTATGGAAACAAGGAAACAGCACATGGACTTTCATACTATTATTATATAGCAATGTAGGCCTAGTGATTGAAGCTTTGTGGGTTTATTCTGCAATTTTCTCATACAATTTTATTTTTTCTGACCATCATACTGAATATCATACTTTCAGATAAAAAAATTAATTTGTGGGTAAAAGAGATGATCTAATTATGCTTGAAGTACTGCATCTTTAAATATCTTATTGTTAGAGTAATTCACATTTTGGATGAATTAGTCATCCATGTACAGGAAACTGTATCATATTTCTTAAAGATCTATCCTTCAACTTGCAAGTTCTTGTATTTATCATACATGTGACTATGATCGGAAGATCTACACTCAAAACGCAGTAAGAGAAATAAATAGCACGCTACCCTAATTTACTTGACTACAATTACACATATGGTTAATATGTTAAAGATACATTATGGGAGATTAGATAAAGAGCTGGCAGTTCTCACTATAATAGTTACAAACTAGATAATGTAAAGGGAATTTGCTGAAAATTTCAGTCAAATTGATCCATTCAGAACCAAAATTTTAGCGATTGAATTTTCAGCCTTGCCTCGATCATCCTTACTAAAGTCGGTACGATAAAAAACATAGTCTCGATTATCCATTTCATGATTAAATTATGAATGAAAGTTTAGCAGCAAATCTGATCCTAATCCAATAAATATCGCAAGCTAGTGTTGACATCGAGAGTTGATTTTGGTCTGGATAAGTTAATTAATGTCTAATTAATAATTGAGATAACATTTCAGGCCTAAAAAAGACCTGCAATAGGCAGATTTAGCTCTTGCATAATGTACTTGACCCTTGTGTTAAATGTTCTAAAACATTGGATTAACTAGCGTATAGCCAAATATTGGCATCTTTAACGTTGATTATTGAAAAACAAAAATAGATTCATGTACACCTGTAAAACTAATATAATAAAGGAAGATGATGAGACAGTTATGATAAAATTATGAAAACAATATAGCATAACCATTTCCCCAAACAGTCATGATCCGTAAAACTATCAACTTGGCAGAAACTGTTCGTGTATAAATGATTTGAGGGATTTCTTAAACATACATTATGGGAGATTCGATAACGAGTTGGCAGTTATCACTATAATAATTAAAAACTAGATAACATAAAGGCAATTTGCTGAAAATTTCATTCAAATTGATCCACTATGAACCGAGAACTAAGCGAATAAAATTTCTGCCTAGCCTCGGTCATCATTACTAAAGTCAGTATGTTAAACAGCATAGTCTCGATTATCCATTTAATCGTTTAATCGAGAAGGAAAGTTATGCAGTAAATCGGATCACAATCCACTTAAGATCGCAGACTAGCGATGCCATCTAGAGTTGATTATGGTCTGGATAAGTTAATTAATGTCTAATTAATAATTTAGATAACATTTCAGGCCTAAAGAAAGACCTGCAATAGACAGATTTAGCTCTTGCATAATGTATGTTTAAGTTTCATAAAATGACCTAGCAAATGGTATGAAGGAAAAACAAAAAAACATTAATAAAAAAATTGAAAGTATACTTACAATAAGTTTTCCATGTAGGAAGAGGCATGCTTTCCCCACCATCTGGAAATAAAGTAATATAGTCATAAACATGTTTTCTATTACGACGACGACCTTTTTGAGAATTCCTTCTCTCCATTCTGTGTTTAATAATAAAACTTCTCTTGGTATTCAATTAAAAGCACTAAAATAAAGTCACAATTTGCACAAATTTCACTAATCAATAAATAATTCCTGTTTGATTTAATCCACAAACTCTTGTCTCGATTATTTAATCGGGATGTAATATTTTCCTCTTAATCCCAAAATAGAACCCGTAACCATGAATGTAACTTTATTATAAACACTTTTATTTCCAATTTTATTGTTAAGAATAACATCCTTGTAGTCACAAATAAAACTGTGTCTTTTGTCGATCATACATTATAGATATTTACGTTTCATATATATAAGTCATGAACCATTGATATTTCACTATTTCACTAGAAATATCGTTTAAAACCATTAATTTCCAATATGAAACTATAACACAGATATTTCTATTAAGAAAGAAACAATATTATGTATCCATATATCTAATACAGGTTTGATTTATCCTCACACATGAAGACTTTCACATATACGCCATTTAAGTAGGAGTTACTAAGTCAAAGAATGGCTTCTAGTCTACTACTGTATAAGAAGGAAGTGAATTAGTGACCCCTATTACAAGAATATAAAGTAAGAGTCACTTGGTCTACATAGCGTGAGAGAGAAATGGTGGTTAACATTCACTCAATACAAACTAGGTCATTTTGGGACTAACATATGATTTACTCGAACAGTGGGAGGAAAGCAGAGGATCCAGAGAAAACCCACAAGGTTCGACAGGCGACCCTATTTCTTGTCACATACAAGCGGGGAATCAAAACCACAGAACTTGACTCAATAACAGACCTTATGATCTAAAGAGTATGCTTTAGATCATTCAGCCACCCAATGCCCCCGAACAATTGCTTTAAACAGAGAGAGAAATGGGGTTTAACGTCCACTCAACACAAACTAGGTCATTTCGGGACTAACATATGGTTTAATTTTACTTCAATAATTCGCTTGCGCGTAGGGGTCTTTAGCAGTTGGAGGAAACCGGAGGACCTGGAGAAAACCCACGAGGTTGGACAGGCGACCCTACTCCTTGTCACATACAACCAGGGAATCCAAACACTGCCAGTTGACTCAATGACAGGATACAAAAGCAATTAGACAAGGAAGCTTATACATAAATTTGCTTCCCTGTGGGGGTGTACAATATGAAGTAGTACATGTATATAATGATATAGACAAAACATTATAATAGCTTTTTAGCTATGGTACAAATATATAAACAGATGAACAGCGGAATAACAAGTGTTCAGTGGTTACAGGATCAAGATCATTGTTACATCAAGTAAAATAATAATAATATGCTTGAGAAAAACGATGGTGTCTTAAATCACTATTATTGTTATGCTGTCTGTCATAAAAAAATTGGGGAATAAAGTTGAATAAAATGAAGTTTGAACAGATCATTATTTGAAGTATTAAGGAGATTATCTAACCAAAATAACAAGGTGTCATCTGTGAATAATCTTATTTGGGAGCTAATTTCATCTCTAATATCGTTTTATAAAAATTGAAAAAAGGAAAGGTCCCAGTGGGGTACACCACAGTACATATTTCAAAAAGGCGAGGCATCATTATTAATAATAACTGGTTGCTTTCTTTTGGATAAAAACTTTTGATATCATTTTAAACACCATTTCTAATTCCAAGTTAAGTTAGTTTATGTATTAAGCCATAGAGCCTAAAGAAAGACCTGTAATAGGCAGATTTAGCTCTTGCATAATGTATGTTTAATGAAACACAATGAAAATATCAACAGATAATCGATTGGATTCAATCAGATTAAAAGAGGCTCATCAACAGATTCATCAACAATCATAGGTGGTGCTGGCTTTATACATATTGAACAGAATTGAAGGTTATAGGTGGCACTGGCTTCTTTATATCATCTGCAAAGGGTTTTGAATTTTACAAAAGTTTCAATTCATGATATCTTTGTAAATACTGGACTGATATCCCTTCTAGAGATCTAACTTTCACAGTTGTATTAAATGGCATAATGATTAGCAGCTTTAAAACATATAAAGTACTTCCCTTCTGAAATAGCTTCCAAATGATAAATTTTCCATGTGTTTGTTGAATCACAATTTTACAATTATTTCCGATAATACGTTGTTAATTTTGTGGTAAGTTTGTTTATTTTAGGATATGCAATAGGATAATGAGTAATGGTGTTTAAAGATCCATTCAACATTAAGGTAAAGGGAATAGGCTTACATAGAAATCTTTTGATTGACAGTTGTTGATATGAAAAGTACGTTCAAATGATGAACAAATGTACAGTTTCTTCAGTAATTCTGTTAAAATTTCTGATTGTTATTTGATGGACTTATAAAATTATTGAAGTTAAATCCTTAAAGGTACCTTCATGCATACAAACTGGGTGATTTGATGATATACATGTATTTGGACTAAAAACAAATTTAAACTAATTAGTCTATCAAGAATTTGCTTCAAATCCCACTCAAAACATTGTATTTGTGAGGAAAATACCCCAAGCTATAAAAGATCTATTAAAAGAAGTTAAGTTTGTGTCACGTGAGTTGGATGTTGCAGTAACTAGCAACGGGTGCGAGGCAGGAGGAGAATTCATTGAAGATGATGTTGTCTTTAATCGCTGCCCATTTATCATAAGTATCGAAGTCTAAGTAAATTCTCGGATTATCTCCTGCCCATGCCTTTTCCGTGGTTTTTAGCTCAGAAACTGTTGTATGCTTAAGTCTCTCACTTTTTCGATGTGTGCTCACCGTGAAGTTTATCGACATATAAATCAAGTCCTCCCTAAGGCCAGGAGGTCAGGCAATCTACGCGTGCAACCTTTGAACCTTTGACGTCACTCAAGCAGACAGCCCTTAATTGTCAGGCTGCCAATTAGTGACACCCTCTCATTTTTGTCCTATGCATGCTCCATAGGTGTTTTTTAAGGAATCCAGTATTTTTCTAGTAAGATTGCGTGTCTCTACTTTCCATATATACCAAAACTGACATACTTTTATTGGAGAGAGAGAGAGAGAGAAAGAGATGGGTTTAACGTCCACTCGACACAAACTAGGTCATTTCGGGACTAACATATGGTTTAATTTTATTTCAATAATTCGCTTGCACGTATGGGTCTTTAGCAGTGGGAGGAAACTGGAGGACCCGGAGAAAACCCACGAGGTTGGACAGGTGACCCTACTCCTTGTCACGTACAACCGGGGAATCCAAACCACGCCAGTCGACTCAATGACAGACTTTATGATACAGCACACGCACGCTAACCATTTAGCCATCCAACCCCCCTACTTTTATTGGAAATAACTAGCCAATAAATACTTTTGTGAGAAAGTATCTTTAAAAGGATTATATTTTGGTTGAGGGTTTTAAATTAAATGCTAAAATATCAATTTGTGTATATTTTAGGGTGGATTAAATTAGATATTGTCAAATCTGAATAATTGTAATGTGATACGTGTGTATGTTTATTTATAAGCAAAAACAAGAATTTTTACATAGATTCTTGTGAAGAATCAATTTTTAACATTAAAAACTGCAACATAAAACACAACCTGTGTTGTAAATCTTCATTGAAAAAACCTGAATGCCCACCCCTACATTTGTAATTTGGTTGAAAGGAACAATCAAAAAACCTGAATGCCCATCAACATATTTATCATTTGGTTGAAAGGAACAATCAAAAAACCTGAATACCCACCCCTACATCTATAATTTGGTTGAAAGGAACAATCAAAAAACCTGAATGCCCATCCACATATTTATCATTTGGTTGAAAGGAACAATAAAAAAAACCTGAATGCCCATCCACATATTTATCATTGGGTTGAAAGGAACAATAAAAAAAACCTGAATACCCACCCCTACATTTATAATTTGGTTGAAAGGAACAATCAAAAAACCTGAATGCCCACCCCTACATCTATAATTTGGTTGAAAGGAACAATCCAAATCCTGTCAAGTTTTTATCCCCACATGTCGCTAGCCTGGAGATCAGGTGTTCGACCCATGCATTGGCCGAGAAAGTTCATCTAGATTTTCCGGCCTGGTTTCCCCTTGTCAGTGATGCAGGACGGAAAGCCTAACATAGACAGCTGTCTAGTCCTTCGGATGAGATGAAAAATCGAGGTCCCGTGTATATTGGAATGCACGTAAAAGATCCCCTGGCAGTTGGAATTTGACATAAGAAGAGTAGGCGATAGTGCCGCTGCTCAGGCAAAATTTCCCTCATAGCATACTGTATGGCGTATGCCCGTCTTCATTAGCCCAGTATAGGAGCAGAACAGTAGGACGTTAAACCCCATTTCATTTCATTTCATTTATCCCCATATGTAAAAACTGAATGACAATACTTGCCTTCATATGGTTTCAAAAACGACATATACATAACTCCAGTTATAAAATCACATACACTCTATGGTGCCACAATACGTAGTTCTAAACAAAGAGGATGCAACATATATATTTTTTAATCATTTGAGTCGAGTACTGTATATGCTGTTAGATAGTCAATGATCATGTATCTTAATCCAATAAACTTCCTATATGTAGATGACACATGCATCATTTACATTTATCATAATACTGTTTTTATACTTGTATGCATTGTAGCTAAAAAAAAACGAATCTCATGGTCAATTCCTTGTGGATAATGTTTAGAATCCAATTCTTCTAGTCCAAATGAAATACCCTAAGCTCTGTGATACCTACTGAAAGAATTACGTCCATCCAATTGAAAGACGAAACAGATTAAAACTTCTTGACTAACCATCACCTTATCAACCTGTCTATAACTCAGGAGCGTGGGTAGTAACAACTTCCTGTTACTCTTTTCTCCTTCTTACTTGATCTACATGTACTTAACTCGCAAAAGTCATGTTCCTTCTTAAATGTCACTTAGATAATGTAAGTTTCATCCTTTTCTAATAGAAATTGCAAATTAGTATAAAATGTGAATTACTTCCTTTGACTAGGATATCATAACAATAAATCGACACCTCAACCACAATATGTTATCCTATTGTCAGTGGTGCATGAAGAACCATTGATAGTTTGAATTCAATTGCTGTCAGGGGAAGAGAGAGAGAAATGGGGTTTAACGTTCACTCGACACAAACTAGGACATTTTGGGACTAACCCATGGTTCAATTTTATTTCAATAATTCGCTTGCGCGTAGGGTCTTTAGCAGTGGGAGGAAACCGGAGGACCCGGAGAAAACCCACGAGGTTGGACAGGCGACCCTACTCCTTGTCACATACAACCGGGGAATCGTAACCCTGCCAGTTGATTCAATGACAGACCGTATGATATTCGGCCATCCAACCCCGCATCAGGGGAAGGCATCACACCATACGACATATGCCCATCTTCATTAGCCTAGTAGGTGGAGAGTTAAAACCAATTTCATTCATTCATTTATTACAACTAATATTAAGTGCAATGTTAACAAACTTCAGAATTCATGAATTCAGGAACTGTCTGGTAAATACACAAATTAAAGCTCTTACAACATACTTAACATATATTTAACATGATATCAAATGAGTTCATTACATGTATTTGTCAACCTTGTTAAAACATTCCAAATGTCAACCTTAAAAAAAACTATTTATACATGTAAAATTGTAAGATTCAGCTTAATAATTTTTCCTCTGAATTAACACAAAAACTTCCATTCCAATGCCAATAAGATGTATAGATGACCATAACTTACGAGGGCTTGTAGAAAAGTTCTAATCCTATCTGTGAAAGACCTGTACAAAGTCGATGGTTTCCATTTATTTTCCTACATAGTCCTCCTTCGAGGTGTTTACACTTTTGCCAATAATGTTGCAAGGCCTGGATGCCGGTAAGGACAAAATTTTCTTCAGTCACCTTTAAAAGGTCGTTTACAACTGACATGACATCATCATTACCAGGAAAATGACGACAGGCTAGTTGCTTTTTGGAAAAAGGTCTCATCCATGGTTATAAATCTGGCCAAAATATTATCAGGATCTGCTTCAAAATCTGACATATTTCTGATCTGGAGTCAAGAGATTTTCTCACCCATCTTGCAGAAACTTTTGTCATTCTTAATTCGTTGGCGATAATGTGCTCAACCCTCACATGAGAAATGTCCAGAACGCTGACAATATGTCGAGCGGTTAATCATCGATCAGCCATCACTGTGTCATACACCCAGGTAATGTTTTCTTGAATGATTGCTCTTGATGGCCGTCCAGGACATGGGTCATCGTCAAGGCTCGTTCTGCCACGCTTAAATTCTGAAGTCTACATCTTTACTATGGAAAAGGAATGGGCATCATCCCCTCGTATTTTAGGAATAAAATGTACACATCATGTATGCTTTTTAGTCTGGAGTATTGTGCTTTTACGCGACACTCAAAAAACAAAAAAAATCACTGAGGACAAAGAGTGTTATTTTTATGCATTAACTATAATGATTAATTTCCTTACACTAATCCTTGTCTACTGCAGTGTGTAATCTGAGTATGGACAGTGTGTAATGTAGGGAACTATGCACAGTGTGTAAAGTGGGTATGGACAATGTGTCATGTGGGTATGAATAGTTTGTAATGTGGTATAGACAGTTTCTAATGTGGTATGGACAGTGTGTAATGTGGGTGTGGACAGTGTGTCATATGGTATGGACAGTATGTACATGTAATGTGGTAAGGACAGTATGTAATGTGGTATGGACAGTTTCTAATGTGGTATGGACAGTGTGTAATGTGGGCATGGACAGTGTGTAATGTGGGCATGGACAGTGTGTCATATGGTATGCACCTTGTCTAATGCAGGTATGGACAGTGTAATTTGGGTATGGACAGTGTGTAGTATGGGTATGATAATGCCAATGCTCAGTGGCAGACAGATCCCACATATTATGTACAGTGTATCTAGCCATTTTCTAAAAAAACAAGCCAGTGCCCAGCAGTATGGTTGATGTCCTCTGCCACAATACCAAAATAAATTAATTAATTAATTGCATATTTTTCTTTTTAATAAGTATCGAACAATCAAACTGATTATCTATTATCAGTCTAAGCAAAAAATGTTCACAATCAAACTCAGTCAAGGTTTTGAAGTACCTGATAGTGTGAAACTCTAACTAACTTTCATCACTCTCCATAAGTTAGAATCAAAGTTGTCTTGTCCCAAACCACGACCAATGAAATTCCTCAGCTCTGCTTAGCTTCAGCGGAAAATGTTTATCATTGCACTCCGTCAAGACATTCATCTAATGAAGATCTACAAGAAGTTTAAACATTTTACCTCAATAA
The DNA here is from genome assembly GCF_932274485.2 of Patella vulgata. NCBI lineage: Eukaryota > Metazoa > Mollusca > Gastropoda > Patellidae > Patella > Patella vulgata. The sequence goes on from NC_065883.2 coordinate 15,053,384, forward strand.
AAAGCAGAGTTGTCTTGTCCAAAAGTCTTGACCTATCGAAATGCTTATCGCTGCTTAGCCTAAGCAGAAAAATTCGCATCATCGAACTTAGTCAAGGTATTGATAGAGTTTCATCGCTCTCACCCAATTAGAACCAAAGTTATCATGTCCAAAGCATCAACTAATCGAATTGTTTATCTTTGCTTAGCCTAAGCAGAAAATGCTCCATCAAGGTATTGAACTAAAATCACCTACACCAAGTTTGAACATTCTAACTCTTTTAGAAGAAGAGTCATTGTGTCCCAAAAAGTGTGACGGACAGACACACGGACGAACGGACTCAATTTAATAGTCCCCTTGCTTTCTTTGAAAGATGGCAATACAGGTGAGGATCTTTGAAACTTTGTTCAATTTTCTACCAACAGGTGAATTCTGTGGTGACCACTGCAGCAGCCCAAGGTTCATTATAAAAAACACTGAACAGTTAAAAGACAAGTAGATTATTTTTCGGTTATTGTTTAAAAGTACTAAAACAAAATAAACATATCGTAGGAATAAAGCTATCTGCAAATTTTCACATCTGAAACTTTTAACATTTTGTCTGTGCTGAACATTCACATCTAATGACTAGTACTACACTCAATAACAGAAAACAGTGAATATATGGGAACACGGCAGTATTAGAATAGGTGTGCCATAGAAAAACTGTAAGTAATAATAATCATATTATTGCGTGTAAACAGGACATATTAGTTATTTGCTTAAAGATACATTATGGGAGATTCATAAAGAGCAGGCAGTTCTCACTATAATAGTTAAAATCTAGATAATGTAAAGGAAATTTGCTGAAAATTTCAGTTAAATTGATCCACCCTGAAGCGATATTTTAGCCTCGATCATCATTACTAAAGTCGGTACAATAAAATACATAGTTTGATTATCCATTTCATGATTAAATCAAGAATGAAAGTTAAGTATCAGTAAATATGCTCATAATCCACTAAAGATCGCAGGCTAGCGTTGACATTGAGAATTGATTATGGTTTGGCTAAGTTAATTAATGTCTAATTAATAGTTTATATGACATTTCAGGCCTAAAGAAAGACCTGCAATATCCAGATTTCGCTCTTGCATAATGCATGTTTAAGCAAACTACAAGGGTATTTGTGTCAAAACCAAGAAGAGAGACCGGGTTCATGAGCAAGTAATGAATTCTCCTTAGATCTGCCATTACAAGAATGTTCATGTCACTTTACTATTAAAGAGGAGTATGTATTTTATAATTTGGTTATGGTCTACATGTATTAGGCTTGCACTTCCAAACAGTACTTACTCTCCTATACGAATAGCTCTATAATAATATTTAATTGCCTGTAGTCAAGTATATCGGCTGATTAGAATTAATAATATACTTCCGCCAATTACAGTCTCATTGAATATTAAACAGTCATTAGAATTACAGTGTACGAGTTAGTGAGAGCGTAAACAATATAATTTATGTGTCAGTTTAAGTTCATCATGACCAATTAATGTGAATACCAGAACTAGTCTAAAACTAACATCTGGATCGTAGTGCTTTTAGATTTAATTTCCTGTCTTGTCAAATTTTATGGGATAATTTAGTCAAAGGGTTAAAAATAAAGGTAACTAAATGAAAAAACAACAATATATTTTCCCTTTTTTCATTGAAATTTTCATTATATAGTAGATGAGGAATGTCAATATAAATGTCAGAAAATGTGCATTGGATCTGCCTTCATATACGGATGCAACAGAATAATGTCCATTTTGTAGATAGGGAAATAATGCATAAGTTGTACCCATAACATATACTTAATATGCCATATATACCAGTAATAAATTAATGTTACAATGTACTTCCTCAAAAGATGCAGCAGATAAGTAAGATGATAAACCCCATTTCATTTCACTTCGGGGGAACAACATGAACAAGAAGATAAACCTACTGCAATTATCAAGATGAAGCTGTCCATGTACTAAGATGTATTAAAATATGATTAAATAAAACTGGTACAATGGGTCAATTTGTGGAACTACATATAGCAATGGTTTGAATTATATATGTAGGTTTATTGTACATTTGAAAAGGAAATGAAATGAAATGGGGTTTAACGTCCTACTGTTTTGCCCCGAACTGGGCTAATGAAGACGGGCATACGTCACACAGTGTGCTATGATGAAAATTTTGCCCAGTCAGCGGCACTACGGCCTACACTTATATTGAATTCCAACTGTCAAGGGATCTTTTACGTGCACGCCAAAGTGTACACGGGACCTCGCTTTTTCGTGCGAGGAACAGGCCTAAAGCTACACCCATACCCCACCCCTGCTTTAAATTTATTTTATAATCTCTCTGTAATTTGTTAATTATTTGTCATCTCATGTAATTGGAGCCACGGGGGCTCAAGAGGTGAAATGAAATGAAATGAAATGAAATGGGGTTGAACGTCCTACTGTTTTGCTCAGAACTGGGCTAATGAAGACGGGCATACGCCACACAGTGTGCTATGAGGAAAATTTTAACCGGACAGCGGCACCACGGCCTACTCTTATATTGAATTCCAACAGTGAAGGGATATTTTACGTGCACGCCAATGTGTATATGGGTCTTCGCTTTTTCGTCCGAGGAACAGGTTTAAAGCTACACCCATACCCCACCCCTGCTTTACATGCATATGTGTTACCCCTTTATGTCTAGGGGTATCCCCTATTCATTACTGATTATTACACACACAAAAAGTTAAAATAAGTCTATTAATAGTATATACAGCATAGCTGATGTGTGTTGTGTATAAGGCAGTGTAGGCTTTTATAACACACCACAATTTGTAACCTAGAGATGACTTCACATGTTACGCAAATGATATGTAAATAATGACACATCTGGAACATGTAATCTGAATAATAGTTGAATATTGTAAATGTAAACCGGCTCCTACCAATAAGTAAACTAATATGACATATAAAGTTATATTACATAAAGTTAAATTATATTACATAAAGGTCTGCCTGAGGTAATAATGAACAGTCACGTTTCAACTTCACAAGAGTTTCTATACCCTGTTTGTAGTAGATATCACATGGTTTCAATCATTTAATTACACTTGATTGACACCCATTTGAACCCATATGCAATACAATGTAATTAAAAATAAACTTAAAAAGCCACGCTCAAGATCAGGGGTGTCAAACCCATTTCATTCAGGGGCCACATGAACTAAAATTTTACATCAAGTGAGCCGGAGACATACAAAATATCAAGACAAAGAAATTTTTTTAGACTGATTTCCAAATTGCTAAGATATAATATTGAACACAATGTTCTCTTGTATTACATACAACTTAAGATATCTATGACATACAGTACAGATTTACTGAAACAGGACAATAATAAATGATTTCCACCGCTAGTTTCTAGTAATTATTGACAGAAGTCAGTCTGTTGAAATTTGTTTCACAGGCCACATTTAAACCCTTGGTGGGCCTGATCTGGCCCGCGGGCCGCATGTTTGATACCCCTGCCCTAGATTCAATTCATCAAAACAATTACCGTTAAGGTAAAAATCTCCTGAATTTAGACTGATTGGTGTGTACATAAAAAGAACCCTTTTCAGTTGGAGTTCAAAATAATAGTAAGCCTTAGCACTGTTGTGAGAGCAAAATTTCTTGCATAAAGTAGTGCATGGCATATACCTGTCTTCATTTAATAGTCAAGTCTGTGCAGAAAAGTGGGACATTAAATTTCATTTTCTTTGAAATCGAACCCCTTTGACCCCATGTTGTTTAAGATGGTTGTGTCACCTAGAACCTTGTTATTTTGCCCCATTCAAATGACTAGACTCTGTTCCATTTCAGGCCCTTTGTGCTGCATCTCTGACAGGGGAAACCATGGACCGAAACCTTCTGGTTTTGTTAGCCAGCATCTTACTAAGTGAACCGCCGCGGCTCCCTGATTTCAAAGACTATAATCACTTGTTTCACTGAGAATTTGTCCAACTCTGTGCTGGACCGTGAACCTTATAATACAAATACATTACTATAAGAGAGAGAGAGAGAGAAATGGGGTTTAACGTCCACTCGACACAAACTAGGTCATTTCGGGACTAACATATGGTTTAATTTTATTTACATAATTCACTTGCACGTAGGGTTTTTTAGCAGTGGGAGGAAACCATGTACTGCTTTTAATTTAAGTACTACATGTACATGTATCTGTTATTATTCTGATTAGGTGATGTCATATCATGTGACCATAGATGTCATCCAGTTTAAGTTGTTAGATGCGTTGACAAATGCAAGTCACTTGGGTAGACTTGTAAATCAACATATATACTCCTCTTATGACACAGGACATCTTAGACTTTTATTTTACAAGATATGACTGTACAATTAGAACGGACAAGTTCATGTTAGATTGCTTGCAACATTTGAAGTGAAGGGACTGCCAGATACAGATGTTAGATAACAAAAATCGGCCACAATCGGAAGCAATGATCAAGAATATCTCTAGGCTTGCATTTTTCAATAAATATATAAACTGACTAATAAAGTCATTCTAAAAATAATTTCATATAAACTTAAAGGCACATGCATTATTAAAACAAAAGCCACAACTTTATGTATTTACTACTTTCAATACTCTTACAGGTACCAGTATGATATAGAGGATATTTGTCGTTTTAGAGTGAATAACATATTTTATTTCATCGAGAAGCAAGAAAACTTATATTTTAATGAATGCGTAGCATGAGTGAAAATATAAACGTTTTCTTGCTTAGAGATGAAATAAAATATGTTATTCACGACAAAACGACAAATGTTCTATTTATTTTATGATTTTACAATCATTTTAGGTAAAAACAACTAGCCAGTGGAATAACACTTTTATTTCACTGATAAAACGCGGTATTCCACTACTGATCATAAAATAAAGTATCTGTATTCCATAAAGTTGTGTTTTTATTTATTAATGTTGTACCTTTGTTTCTAAATGTCATATAAGGATATTAATTTTCCTGTTTAAAGCCATAATGTCTCTGTAATATGACCAGTAAACCTCATATAAAAACACAGAAGTAATATATTTTGGAAAGAATATGTTATTATATACATTTCATGTACATTATTGTAATAACTCACAACTCCTACAATGTATAACCTTCATTAGTACAAATTATTATTTCATATTCTAATAACATAGGTCATAATCATTAATACAGTCATATTATAAAACAATAAACAGATTATATGAGAAATGCTATTATTGGCATTGTCTATTATCAGTTCATAAAAAATAACCATCCACCCGTGTCGGGGATAAACACAATGCTGATGGAAGAATAATCCTGATTATGAAGAAGGGCTTCGTGTTTCTAAATATTGTTTGGTTCTGGAGATCTCTACTTACCGTACATATTTGATGGTGTTTAGGTCATTTAGACTTTAGATTACTGAAGATGTAAAACAATAAAAAGATCAACGACAGGGGTTAATTAAAGAACATTGCTAATTCCTCTGTCATGTCACATTTTCTGGTCCGGACCGAGTGATCGCTCGTGTTTCTCAGCGCCATCTATGGTTTAAAAATAGTAACATGATCCAGAAAGAGAAATCCCTCTGCGGTTGTCCTCGGGAAAACTTTTTGCTTGTTGGGCCGAATGTTGAAGATTGACGAAAAATTGAACCCTTCTTGTGGCATCTTAGGGCCCGCATTGACGTTCGAAGAAAATTGTATTCGTAAAATCGAATGTATTTTTTACAGTATTTGATCGCCATGTATTCCTATATTTTAAACATAATATTAGTAGGAAAATTAGCGGCAATACTATATACCGGAAAACACCGGAAAACAACCGGAAAACAGCATTTTATACTGAATACCGGAAAACACCCTAAATACCGGAAAACACCCTAAATACCGGAAAACACCCTAAATAGGTAACCCGGAGCCTGGTCCTCTGTGTGCGATTTTGGACCAAGTGAGCGCCGATGAAGGAAGGTCAAGGTCATTACGATGTTCGTTTTACAAATGCCCCCCCCCCACCCCCCAAAACAAATTCCGATTTTTTTTTCTCCAAAATTTTTTGGCCGAAAAAATTTTCTGTCACAAAAAAAAATTCGAATTTTTCCGAAAAATTGGTTTTACAAAAAAACATTCCGTAGAAAATAATTTTACAGAGAAAAATACTGGAAAAAAAATTTGAATTTTTTTTTTGAGAGAAATTTGGGAGAAGAAATTGTTAAAAAAAATCTGAAAAGAAATTTTTCTTTGACCGTGGGCGATCGCTCGCTTGTATGTTAATGAACTTATTTCATCAGCGCTCACCTGGTCCAAAACCACACACAAGGACCAAACTCCGGGTTTCTAAATCGCTACCGGAAAACTTAGAAGATAAACTTTGCCCGAGATTTTTTTAGAGAGCGCGCCGCGCCGCGCCGCTCCGGGAGGGATCATCGTCAGGGTGGGACGGTGGTGGAATTGTCCAGTCACGTGACGAACATAGATCTTCCGTTCCTCAATCCATATTATTTCCACAGTCATTGTCATTAATCACAAATTACGGGATGATATACGAAAATGCAAGTTTACTTTGAAATAGTACAAATGATACTTTTCCATCTACAATCTTCAGATAAAAGGATGCAAGTTCTTACACAGTGCAGCATAATTTGTGCAACAGAAGACATCTCGAATATCGATTGTTTGAAAAAACATTTTCTCGGGGACATTTTTTTCCGAATACGCATTCGGTGTAAGTCTTCAGCCACCAGGAAGTGGTTAACATAGTAATGTTTTATTACGATAGTAGTACATAAAACAAATTGGTTGCCTGAGGTTCTCGGAGGGGGGGGGGGGGAAGTAGCCTCATCGGCTAGAGTCCTCTATTTCACAAACAAAAACAACAATTGCTTCCTTGAAAATGTATCGATCAACCCTTTTCACAGACGTCCAGCTTACCACTTCCCGTCAAAATGAAATGAAATGAAATGGGGTTTAACGTCCTACTGTTCTGCTCCTATACTGGGCTAATGAAGACGCGCATACGCCATACAGTGTGCTATGAGGGACATTTTTTTGCCCGGGCAGCGGCATTATCGCCTACTCTTATATCGAATTCCAACTGCCAAGGGATCTTTTACGTGCATTCCAATGTTTACACGGGACCTCGGTTTTTCGTCTCATCCCAAGGACTAGACAGCTGTCCTTGTCAGGCCCTCCGTCCTGCATCACCGACAAGGGGAAACCACGTCGGAAAATCGGGATGAACTTTCTCGGCCAATGCAGGGATCGAACACCCGACCTCCAGGCTAGCGAGCCAGCGCCTTACCCACCTAGCCACCGTGGCTCCCACACTTCCCGTCAATGCAGTAAGATAGAATATGTAGTTTTCTCATGGACAATTAGGCGAAAGTTGGGGTTTTCTCAAGGAAAACTGGTCAACAAGTTGGGGAAAAAAGCTCGAAAAGTAATCCAGAAAAAAAAAAAAATCCTGTGTGCGGCCCTCGGAATATGATGGAATATGTTGAATATTATTATAATTGTGATATATTTTCATCTTATTCTGCTCGTAATATTGGCGCTATCTTTGATAGTTTTATGCTTATGGGAGCTCAAGTAAATAATATTTGTAAATTGTGCTATTTTAATATTAGAAAAATAGGTAAAATACGTAAATGTGTAACTGTAGAGGCCACTAAGTCACTTGTTAATTCTCTGGTCACTTCTCGATTAGATAACTTTAATTCACTTTAGTTGGTTTACCTTTAAAGCTTATAGATAAATTACAAAAAGTACAGAATACTGCGGCTAGACTTGTTACTTTAACTAAGAAATGTGACCACATAACTCTTGTTTTATATAATTTACACTGGTTACCTGTTAAATATCGAATTGATTTTAAAATTTTATTACTTACTTTTAAATGTTTAAATAATTTAGCTCCTGTTTACCTCTCAGATCTTTTAGAACTTTATACACCTGGCCGAACATTACGTACATCAGATAAACTACTTTTAAAGCCCAAAACTGTTCAACTAGTCTCCTATGGTCAGCGCTCTTTTAGTTATCAAGCACCTGTTTTATGGAATAATCTACAATTTATTTTAAGATGTTGTACATCTCTGTATTCTTTTAAAAAAACAACTTAAAACACATTTATTTAATCAGGCTTTTAACTGACTCTGTATACAATCGTTAACATGCCCATAATCTTGTTGTTTATGTGTGATTTACATTGTCACTTTGTAAAGTGCCCCTGAACATGTTATATGAAAGGGTGCACTATAAATATGCTGTAATAATAATAATAATAATAATAAAATTATCATGGTTTAATCTACTGAAATACTGAAACACTGAAATCTACTGAAATTTACTGAAAACTAAAATTGAAATACAAAATAAAATATGGTCAATGATGGAGGTAGACTGATTGCGTCTTTGAAAACATTCAAAACATAATAGGCATCAACAAAATTTTGGAGAACAAAAAAAATCGGAATTTTTTTTTGGGGGGGGTGGGGCTATTTGTAAAACGAACATCGTGATGACCTTGACCTTCCTTCATCGGCGCTCACTTGGTCCAAAACCGCACACAGAGGACCAGGCTCCGGGTTACCTATTTAGGGTGTTTTCCGGTATTTAGGATGTTTTCCGGTATTTAGTGTTTTTCCGGTATTCAGTATAAAATGATGTTTTCCGGTTGTTTCCCGGTGTTTTCCGGTTGTTTTACGGTGTTTTCCGGTATATAGTAGGGCCCGAAAATTAGTTATATAAAGACCATTTGATGTACATAAATTTACTTACCTTATCAAAGAGAAAAAATATAAAAAAAAGAATGAAAATATATTTATTCTGCATTAAATGGTTCACCACTCGCAACACCGAGGTAATTTATCTAAGAAAGCAAACGATGTTATCCGATTGACTAAGCTTTTGACGTGTTCCGGAAGTACAGCAACTTCCACGTTGAAAAATATTGTTCTGAGTTTACTGAATATTTATTGAATTGCTGGGGGATTGATTTCCTTAAATCTCAACAAATTCTAGCTCTTGTTCTAGAAAAACATGCTGACAAAATTTGAGACTAAGTCGGCCAGGGTGAAAGGTAAGAATTCAGGAATGGTACTTATGGTAGGCCCTAATAATAGGTTATCATAATGCATTCACAATTTTCGATCCAATTCCAAAACAAACAGTTTCGGCTGGGCTCTTTGAAAATGTTTTTGGGGTTGATTTATTTGTTAGTTTGGTAGCAATTTTCAAATGCAGACTTTAGGCTAGCAAAGGTTACGGCATGTATACTATCATCAGAAAAAATGAGGACAACAAGCTGTTCAAAATCAGACATGACAAATTGACATGAAAAAAAAGCACACAAAACATCAGAGTTAAAGATTGAGTCAACTTGCTTATTTATGGTCGGTTACAGAAATTTCGATGTTCTACCTTCCACGTCACCCAATACCTTACTTTAAACTTGCCTCTCCCCTACCCAATTATTAGACGCTGGCTCGCTAGCCTGGAGGTCGGGTGTTTGATCACTGCATTGGCCAAGAAAGTTCATCCAGATTTCCGGCGTGGTTCTCCCTTGTCAGTGATGCGTTACGGAGAGCCTGACAAGGACAGCTGTCTAGTCGTTCGGATGGAACGGAAAACTGAGGTCCCCTGTACACACAGGCGTGCACGTAAAAGATACCTTGACAGTTGTAATTCGATATAAGAGTAGTACGAGCAGAACAGTAAGACGTTAAACCCCATTTCATTTCATTTCACATAAATATACCTGGAATATGATTGCCAGATTTGTGTTATTATTTATAATTTATGCTAGAATCATAATGTCTGACTTCACCGTCACATCTTCATAGGGAACAAGGGTTAGAAAAAGATTGGTGGACTGATTCTGAACCAATATTATTTGAATTCATTGGATGTTATAATATAGTATATTTATAACAACTTATTTATTTCAGGTTTATCCTTTCATCCAAAACGTCCTTGGGTACTTGCCAGTTTACACAATGGTCTTATACAGCTTTGGGATTATCGTATGTGTACATTGATTGATAAATTTGATGAACATGATGGTAAGTATGTCAAGCTTGAGCCATGTGTAATATCATTGACCAGACAATTCTTAAAGTTACAATTTCATATTTTCTGAGAAAGTCAAAACATAATTATTTCTATGTCTTTTGCTCAATAGGTTGTCAACTCACTATTATACGATCATAGGTTATCTTTCTCACACTTAAAAATCTTCACACCGGAAATAATAACACAATTACCTCCCAATTACCTCCCTTGTTTTCCTATTCCCCACCATGGAATAGCTATCTTCAAACGTTTTAATTTGAAGTTGAAAATGATATTTTTGCCAATTTCTCAACTGGCAATATAATAGTGAATTATAGGATTAATAGGATTATTCTTTAACAAGGTAGGACTTTTTATAGATACCATCTATTTTAGGGCTTTATTTTAATACATTTTAAAAATATAACTTAAAAATATGAAATTGTAACTTTAAAGTATTGTGTGTAAAATTTAGCAGTAGTGGCATAGTATGCAGAAATAAGGAATAAAATTCCTCTGTTATTTTTTTCTGGATTTTCCGGCGTGATTTTTGTCAGTGGTGCAGGATGGAGGGTCGAGCATGGGACAATGTATAGCTGTTAGGATATAACGACAAACCAAAGTCCCGTTGTCTGATTGGCATAAACGTAAAATAACCTTTGACAGTTGGAATTTGATATAAGAGTTGACAGTATTGCCACTGTCCGGACAAAATTTCCTCCATAACATACTGTATGACGTATTCCTATGCCCGTCTTCATTAGTCCCATTGGTGCAGAACAGTAGAAAGTTAGACCCCATTTCATTTTGTTAATAATCGATAGTATAGATAGATATCTTTCTTACAGGTCCAGTTCGAGGAATATGTTTTCATCAACAACAACCATTATTTGTATCAGGAGGAGATGATTACAAAATAAAAGTAAGAAAAATCAATAAAAATTTGACTTTGAGAACCAAAATCTTTTGTATGAGCCATGTCATTTTGGAATCAAGGTTGGAGTCTACTTTGATCTATAAATCTGACATTAGTTAAGCGATTTATTAAAAACTAAATTGATGTTGATTTGAATAGTTTTATTTTCATAAGAGCCATGGCTAAGGTCAGAAAAAATGTTCTTGTTTGTGTGGTAACTTTTGATTTCTGTTCCTCCCTTGCAATCTGAAATATTAAATTGATACATTATCAGAAATTTGAATGTTGTATTTATTATATTATTTTGTCATGTTTCCTTAGGTATGGAACTACAAACAGAGACGATGTTTATTTACCTTATTGGGTCATTTAGATTATATCAGAACTACAGTTTTCCATCATGTAAGTAGTTTTATTGTTTTCCTCCATATAACTTTGTTTACTGTTTATTTACCTGTATGGAATTTATATCTATATACCTAGTTGTGCATGCAGTTTGTTTTGTTAATAAAGCTTGTTCAATGAGTGTGATTATATTGAGTTTAACACAATGTTCCCTATGATTTTTAGTACTCAGTCTGTGTAAACATCTTATGGCATGAAGATTTTCTTCCTGTGAAAATATTGTTTGCACAAGATATTTGTACAAATATAAACTTGAAATTGTTTCAAGATAATTTTGGCACAGCTGATCTGATCCCTCATATCCAATAAAACTGTATTGGAAAATATAAAATGGCGCGCGTCCCTGTTTAAGCTCGCAGCAGTTTCTCAGAAACGGAATATTTTTTAAATGGCCTGAAATTTTTGCGCACATTAATGTCCTTCTCATGTTGCAGATCTGGTGTGTACGCACACTAATTTCATATGGTTGATGAATTAGTGGGTTTGCTAAAAAAAAAAACCCAAAGATATGTTAAAATAATATCTATGTATTTGCAGGAATATCCATGGATTTTGAGTTCATCTGATGATCAGACTCTCAGAATTTGGAATTGGCAGTCCAGAAACTGTATAAGGTAATAATATTTTCTCACTGATTATCAAATTTGTGAAAAATGAATTAATTGTCCTGGCAATATTATTCAAACTATAAGTGAGTCTTTAATAGGTTTGGTACATTGTATTACAATAAAAGGCTTGATCTCACTTCAACTCTGTACATCTTATCAAGGCCTTCACGGAATTATCCACATTTTTCGTCATAAAAAAACAACATTGCGAATACCAAGTCTTGCACTTTTCAACTGAAATGTAATGGAGTTGTAAAATTCAAGGTTCGTTCGATGTCAAAGTTGCTGGAACTTTTCCTCTTGAACCTCAGCTGTGAACCACTTCACATCTTAGTCCAAATCTTTTTAATTTACTTTTCTGTTCCTCCATTGTGCTAGTAAGTTTGCTTTTCTTTGGTTTTCTGTGTGTTTTTCAACTAGAAAAAAAGAAAGCTTTCAATGGTTGTAAGCGTATCTATTCATATCTGATTGGACAACGTTATTGCACATGTGTCTGCTGTAAAGGGAGATGATGTACAGGAATTTCAGAACTAATCTAGAAATGGCTAGATGTTGTAAAACTCAAGGTCATTGTTTCAAGAATATGTTTACATATTCCTATTATTTTGGAAATAAATATGATCCGAATAATTGAAAGTTATTTTGTTTTTTAATTTATATTTGCAGTGTATTAACAGGACATAGTCATTATGTTATGTGTGCCATGTTTCATCAGTCAGAAGATTTAGTTGTATCAGCATCTTTAGATCAGACAGTCAGAGTCTGGGATATATCAGGTAATATATTGTCACTCGAATGATATCCACATCTTACCATCATATTTGATGCTTTCTATAGTCTTGAAAGAATATCTTGACACGGCTTCTACTTGGTCGGCTGCTTTACAATGTAGAACAGGAACATAGAACTTTACAATAAGAACCCTCCATCACCTGACATCCAGTTTTACTGTGCTGGCTGTACAAACGTCACCATTGAAATTATCGAAATACATACTGGATGGCGTTTAACTTATTTTATTTGATTGTCGTTTTATGTGTCCAGTCTGTGTGACACGTTGGATCTGTGTCTATCACTGGTTTCGATTAGTAGGTTGATCTGGAGAAGACCAGTAACACTCATTACTGAATGCCTCTTATAAAGAAGAATATTTTCAAAATGACCTTGATAATTATTTTGTGTTGTTTATTATAGGATTAAGAAAGAAGAATGTTGCCCCAGGACCTGGAGGACTAGATGAGAGATTACGTGCTTCAGGACAAACAGATTTATTTGGAACATCTGATGCTATAGTTAAACATGTATTAGAGGGTCATGATAGAGGTGTTAATTGGGCTGCCTTCCATCCTACCCTACCATTAATAGTATCAGGTGCTGATGATAGACAGATTAAACTGTGGAGAATGAATGGTAAGACATAGATCGACACAATAATAGATATTCTGTTATATTCCTTCAGCACTAGATATTCTGATGACAGATATTCTGTTGAGCGAATACTAACTCATTAAAGACACATTATGGGAGATTAGATAAAGAGCTGGCAGTTCTCACTATAATAGTTAAAAACTAGATAATGTAAAAGGAATTTGCTGAAAATTTCAGTCAAATTGATCCACTCTAAACCAAGATTTTAGCGATTGAATTTTCGGCCTAGCCTCGATCATCATTACTGAAGTCGGTACAATAAAAAACATAGTCGCCTTTATCCATTTCATGATAAAATCATGAATGGAAGTCGAACAGCAAATCGGAACCTAAACCAATAAACATCGCAGGCTAGCGATGACATCGAGAGTTGATTATGGTCTAATTAATAATTTAGATAACATTTCAGGACTAAAGAAAGACCTGCAATAGGCAGATTTAACTCTTGCATAATGTATGTTTAACTAATAAATAGTATATTGTTTGTTATTGGCATACTTACTTATTTTATTTCCCATTACAGAATCTAAAGCCTGGGAAGTGGATACATGTAGAGGACATTATAACAATGTATCATGCTGTTTATTCCACCCCAGACAAGATCTTATACTCAGTAACTCGGAAGATAAAAGTATTAGAGTGTGGGATATGAGTAAAAGGTAGGTTAACCTCACTAAATCATGACGTACATATAAGATACTATAAATTAGGATTCTCGAATAACAAAAACTGTATCTTTTCATTGGTCAGATCTGCTTAATATAGGCATATCTCCATACACTGCTGGGGTGATGGATGGTCTGTCATAGAGTCAAGTGGCATGGTTTCGATTCCCTCGCTTGAACGTGACAGGGAGTAGGGTTGTTTGGCCAATCTCGTGGGCTTTCTCTGGGTCCTCCGCTTTCCTCTCATTGCTAAAGACCCATATGCTCAAAACGAATTATTGAAATATAATTGGACCATATGTCAGTTTGTGTCGAGTGGACGTTAAACCCCATTTCTCTCTCTGTCCCATACACTGCTGTTGAACATTCACACTGAAAAATGTTATAACGTATTAATTTGGCTTACAGAACTGGTGTACAGACATTCCGACGTGAACATGACAGATTCTGGGTTATGGCTGCTCATCCAACCTTAAATTTATTTGCTGCAGGTAAACTTTATATAACACATATTTGATTGTTCATACAACTTTCATTCCTAGAGTTTAAAGTGATTGTTAGAAGTATTATTGAGAATTTATAGTTGAAATAACATTGATTAATAGAATAATAATAATAATATTGTCATTTATGAAGCGTGTTAATACTGAAGTACAGTTTTTAAGGCGCTGTTGGTTATATTCACTGATTATTTACAGATCAGGGTTTTGAAACAAGAATGTTTTGATTTTTGAGTTAAAATGGACCACCTGTGAACTGTTTCATTGTTAAGAGATAGAATTTAATATGTCAGAAATATGTACCAGGAACAAGACTCTTAATTTAAAAATTTTAAGCTCTTGTTACATCATTCAAATCTGCTTCTGTGCTTAGATAATTTAGTAAATTGTACATAAATTGTATTACAGATTGTAATAATTTTATGATAATATTTTGTATGTAAATTGTATTACAGGTCATGATAATGGTATGATAATATTTAAACTAGAGAAAGAGAGACCAGCTAGTACTGTATATAATAATATACTGTATTATGTTAAAGAAAGATATCTACGTAGATTAGACTTCAATACATCTAAAGATGCCCCAGTCATGCAATTGAGAAGGTAACTTGAAACTGAGAGATTTCTATATAAAGGCAGTAATAGTAACGGATCAAAATAAAAAGATAATGTTTTAGCATTTTCTGGCTTTCACAAGTTGAAATGTCCTCAATGTAAAAAAAACAAAAAGGAACAGATTAAATTGTTTGAAGATAATTCTCTACCAGGGCTCTTGTTTTTTTTATATTTGCCTGTTTAAGACTGAATGACAACCTATTTGACCTCTTAACTGTTGATCAATTTACATTCCATTAACCTTAAAGAGCAATAAATAGGCTCAATTTGTAGTTTTTATGTGTATAGAAATTGGTTTATAAGGTGAGATAAAATGAACATATTCTTGACATAAAAAAATATCTTTTTATCTGTGAAAAGTTAACTGGCAAAATTTTCAAGTGTATCTCTGAAAACCACACATTATGTTTGAAATACATGTTGACTATAAATTTGTTTTTTTTGGTTTTTATAGTGGTTCAAGAAGTCCTGTCAACAGTATGTCATATAATCCTGCTGAAAATGCTGTACTTCTTTGTACTGTAAGTTCTATATATAATACTGTAAAACTGTAAAAGCTCCATATGAATCCATATTGAAACTAATATGAGATGCATTGTTTTACTTTCATTAAATTGGTTGAATTTTTAGCATTAGAATTAACAGAAGTTTTAACATTTTGGGGGGTTGGGTGGTCTAGTGGTGCGCTTGAAATCATAAGGTCTGTCATGGTTTCGATTCCCTGTCTGTATGTAACCAGGATTGGGAACGCCTGCCCAACCTCATGGGTTTTCTCCGATCTCCTCCCACTGCTAGCAAATTATCATAATGACCTAATCTTGAACGAGTGGACGTTAAATCCCATTTCTCTCGCTCTTATTAACATTTTGAATAATGCCTGAATTGGCTGACCCTAGTCATTGTTCGTGTGATAAAGTTGAATTTTATCGTCATTGCATGCGTCATCGGTATGAAATACTATCTCAATCAGCTGAAATGTTTGATTATTTCACGAATCTGTTCACACCACAGCTAATTTTGGGACGGGTAGAACTGTGAAAGGACTTGCTTCCGTGTTACACATTTCAATTGCATCAATTCTGGTATATTCTGGCCTGGCAATTGAGTTCCTCTCAAGATATCATTTGATTAAAAAACACAAGACCGTAATAATATAACTTATATTACAGAGATCCAGTACAATAGAGAACAGTACATATGATTTATATGTTATACCTAAAGATTCAGATTCTTCTAATCCTGATGGTTAGTAAACTTTCTGATTTTTTTTATAAAAAATAATTATTTTGTTCTGTTTAACCAAAATAAATCCCACATTTTTATGTGATAGCTATTTAAAAGGGAGAAAATTAGCTTATGGGCTTGGTGGTATTGGAAAGATTTTAGATTGATATTTCTTTCAAGAACTCGGATAAATAATGGTACAGTGTGTTCAGGCCTAGCGAATGCCGTGGGGGAGATAGTTGCCCAGTGAGATCCAATTTCATAATAATGTTAACAGTTGCTGAATAATCACCAAAAGTTCTGCTTACATTGACCCAAATAATAACACAATTGACAACCTCTTTGTGTGTCCAGATCTTCGAAATGCTAATCTAATCCAAACTAACCTCTTAGCAATTATCCTTCAGACTTGAATGACATGTTTCATAATCCATTTGATAATCCTTAACTTTGTTTTTAACCACTACTCTTACTGGTGTCACTGTATCAAGTTTATTATGATTTAGATCCCATATGGTTTTGGATTCCTCATTCTCTATTTTTCTTTGGATTCACCAAATACATCCCTTTTACACTTTTAATTTTTTATTTTCTACTTTCATTTTATGTAACCTCTTAATCATCGTTTGAAAAGAACTGCTAAGAGGAGGTAATTGAATACTCGTGACTAGTTCAAAAACTTCAAAAATACATAGAATTCAACCTTTTGGTGAAGATACAATTTATGAAATTGATTCAGAAAATTATCTGTAAACAAAAGGGAATTTGATCAAAATGATTTTGCAATTGATGGAATGATAGAAAATAGTCATAATATATGACAATTAATCTATATTTATTTCAGCTCCCGAAGGTAAAAGGTCATCTGGATTAACAGCTGTATGGGTGGCTAGAAATAGATTTGCTGTATTGGACAGAACACATTCGGTACGTGTCATATACATATCGGGGGGGGGGGGGGGGCAGAATGGTCGAAGACACGCACTTTAGATCATAAGGTCTGTCATTGAGTCAGGTGGAGTAGTTTCGTTTCCCCGTTTGTACATTACAAGAGTTGGGTTGTCTTTTCTCTGTGTACTCAGATTCTCCCCACTGCAAAAGATCCCTATATGTGCAAGCAAATTATTGAAACATGTTAGGCCCAAAATGACGTAGTTTGAGCAAAGTGGACGTTAAACCCCAGTTCTCTCTCTCTTTTTTTTAAATCAAACTTCCAGTTTAACCATATCAGTCTTAATAATCAGGAATTTAAATCAGACATCTAGTCAATTTAAGAATAATGTCTTAGTAATTATCAAAATTTTGTTTGCAATATTAGTGTATTATATTAGGCAACACAAATAAAATAACTTGTTTCTCGGGCACCGCCCGCACGCAAAATTGGTTGCGCGTGCAGTCTATTTATTAGTCTTGATGAAAAAAAATAAATATGTAACGCCCGCCCGCACATCGACAAGCAAGTCGTAAAAAAAATATCCCGCATGTACCTACATCCGCCATACATGTATATCTATTCAAATGTATTAAAACTGATTCAGATGAACATGCTGTCTTTTTTATCCGAACAATGGCGAAGTTTGGCAGATTTGCCTTTTTTATTGATATCGAAAGAACCTCCATTTTGTATCACGTGATATTAATTACCTCCCCTGAAAAACTAGAATTTGATTCCTGTTAAAAGTCATTGGCGACAATATTTCAATCATTCGATCGTAATCGGCTCATTATTGCCGGCTTCAGTCGGTCCTTGTTTGGAAAATCCTATTGATAAAATAATGAACCGTAGAACAGGTTAATTAATTATAGCTAAGAATACGATACGATGACGATAGTCGTCATAATGCATACCTTAGAATCTGGGTCATTATTAGCACATTTACGGTAGTTTCGATAATCCGGAAAATAATAATTGGATTACCGATTTGATGGTTTTACTGACCAGTTGTTAGTTAGATTTAAATAGTCATTCAATATAAACACCGGATAGAACACCGAATATCCTGAGAAACACACCGAATATCCCAAGAAACAGTATTTCCGGCAATCTCCAATACCGATGACACGGTGTGACATGCATTGGTTGGAATTCGGTAAATAATTATAAATAAACCGGCGATACTAGATTTAGTTTTAAATACTGTTTACCATGATTATTATTTTTGATACACCTGGTGAAAGAGGCTTAGTTTTTAAAAATATTGTTGTCTTTATGGAGGGCTATTACATAGTCGTATGGAATTTTATTTTAAACCAATTTCAATTATGTGAATTAAATATGGAAAATTATTTTCCTTTCAGTCAGTGTTCAGTCTCAGTGTTTTAGTAGACTTGATTTTGGGTTTATGTTTTAAGTATGTACAATAAAGTTGAATATAACGGAAAGCAAAAACGTAAACAAGTAATGACTTTCTCATTTAAAAAAAAAAAAAAGAAAGACCGCCCTCCCGCCCCAACAATTTTCAGCAATAGCCAAATTTTATTTTGCACCATCAATGAGTAAAAAAAAAAAAGAAACCGCCCTCCCTCCCTACAGTTTCAGCTGTCAGTTGCCCGAGAAACAAGACATTTATTTTGTGTGGCCTTATCTTCCTATTATAATAATCTTTCTCTTTTTAATACCAGATTATTATCAAGAATTTAAAGAATGAGATAACAAAGAAAGTACAGACACCAAACTGTGAAGATATATTTTATGCTGGTACTGGTTGTTTATTGTTAAAAGAGAACGATGCAGTTACTTTATTTGATGTACAACAGAAACGGTAAATATAACAAATTATATTTCAAACTGATGATTGTCATTTGAAGAATTTTGAATCATTTGCAATCTCCAAATTTGTGAAAGTAGAATTTATACAAGGAATTTCAGCCCATAAATGATTCAATTTAATTCAGAATTGACAAAGATATAAAAAAATTGAAGATTTCCAACATTTCACCTGAAGATGATATAAACATGCCAAGTGTAGGTTAAAACTTTTTCTTAATGTTTTCTTAATGTTAAGTAATCTATTTGAGTATATTTAGCATGTATTAAGCCTTGAAAACGCAGATAAAGTCTGAAAAATGACGATTAGCAGTTAAACTTAAAGTCTGAAACCATCTATTTTGAAACATTATAATAGTATATTTTTGTTTTTTTTCAGAACTTTGGCAACATTGAAGATGTCAAAAGTAAAATGTGTTGTTTGGTCTAATGATATGTCACATGTTGCTCTCTATAGTAAACATGGTAGGTTTTTCTGGGTATTTTTTTAATCGTGCCTTCGTTCTTCAGAAAAATAGCAAATGTTGTTTGGTTTTTATTCATCAAATGTTTGATTACAATTTGTTGTATTTTTAATTAATGACCCATTGTTTGGTTTTTATTCATCAAATGTTTCATTACAATTTGTTGTATTTTTAATTAATGACCTACATTTGAGGAGCTCTTTGCGATTTGTCTTGCTTCTATGGTTTCTAGGTTCTAATAGACTATAAATTGTGTTATATTTTCATTTCCCACTGCTAAAGACCCCTATGTGCAAGCGAATTATTGAAATAAAATTGAACTATGTGTTAGTCCCGAAATGACCTAGTTTGTGTTGAGTGAACTTTAAACCCCATTTTAATTGATATTTATCTTTGATCAGATATAATTTAATATACTTTCAGTTATCTCTATCTGTAATCGTAAACTAGATAATTTATGTAGTATACATGAGAATATACGTGTTAAAAGTGGAGCTTGGGATGAAAGTGGTGTATTTGTTTATACAACCAGTAATCATATTAAATACGCTCTTACTAATGGGTAAGTACAAATAATAATACTTGAAAAAAAAATAACCATGGATATAGTTGACCAAGTATCATTATACTCAACAAGACATCAACAGAACGAAATATAAAATGTGTACACAAGTAACATACAATTTGTCTATCAAATGTTGCAGAGTCAGCACAAAAATTGATTTGTTAGGCGCAAGTGCTGTAATCAACACATATATGATATTTGAATCATATGTTCTAAGATCAACACAGGGAAATGACATGGGTTCAGAGAAACAATTTATCCATCAAAAGTGTTCCGACATGCGCTCTTTGAGAATGAAAAATAAAATGAAAATAAGTTTCGAAAACAATTTTCATTAATCGATATGAAATAAATATGACGGAAATCAAATTTTCTATCACAAGTGAGATCAAATTTTCTATCACAATTACCGAATTCAATAAAAAAAAATGATTTGTGAATCAAAATTACCAATCAATGCACCCTTAGAATAAGAAAAAGAAAATAACAAACTTTGCTCGTTAGATAACTTTACTTTTGTTTGCATAAAATGACAATTACTAACGTCATGGTTGTGTTTATATTGCTGTGATATTTATGTTTATAATAATGTTATTTCAGTGATCATGGTATATTGATGTGATATTTATGTTTATAATAATGTTATTTCAGTGATCATGGTATATTGATGTGATATTTATGTTTATAATAATGTTATTTCAGTGATCATGGTATATTGATGTGATATTTATGTTTATAATAATGTTATTTCAGTGATCATGGTATATTGATGTGATATTTATGTTTATAATAATGTTATTTCAGTGATCATGGTATATTGATGTGATATTTATGTTTATAATAATGTTATTTCTGTGATCATGTATATTGATGTTAGTTGTATTATTTCATTGATCCTGATATAATATGTACCCATGTATAGAACTCCTATTAAGGGTAATAGTGTTTATAATGAGTGTTATTTGTATTATTTCAGGGATCATGGTATAATACGAACGTTAGATCTACCCATCTATATAACTCGTATTAAGGGTAACAGTGTTTATTGTCTGGATAGAGAATGTCGACCACGAGTACTCAGTATTGATCCAACAGAATTTA
Source organism: Patella vulgata (assembly GCF_932274485.2). Classification (NCBI taxonomy): domain Eukaryota; kingdom Metazoa; phylum Mollusca; class Gastropoda; family Patellidae; genus Patella; species Patella vulgata. The sequence continues at coordinate 15,074,723 of NC_065883.2, forward strand.
AATTTAAACTTGCTCTGGTTAACAGAAAATATGAAGAGGTGAGTACATGATCTTTATAATAAATTTTAAATAAATTCCTACAATCTGTCAAACATTGCGTTAAAATCCTGTAAAAAAAAAGTTGAAATTTGAGGTCCCACATATGATTGAAATAAGATTAAGTCATTGTTATGCTGTCTGAGCAAAATTTCCTTTAAAGCACACTGCATGGTTTATGCCTGTCTTCATTAGCCCTATTTGTGCAGGGGGGGTTGGATGGCTGAATGGTTAGCGCGCGCGCGCTGTATCATAAGGTCTGTCATTGAGTCGACTGGCGTGGTTTCAAATCCCCGGTTGTACGTGGCAAGGAGTAGGGTCGCCTGTCCAGCCTCGTGGGTTTTCTCCGGGTCCTCCGGTTTCCTCCCACTGCTAAAGACCCCTACGCACAAGCGAATTATGTAATTAAAATTAAACCATATGTTAGTCCCGAAATGACCTAGTTTGTGTTGAGTGGACGTTAAAGCCCATTTCTCTCTCTCTCCCCTATTTGTGCAAAATAGTATGAAGTTAAAACCACATTTCCTTTCAAACCCTATTTCATTCATTTGTTTGTTTATTGTAGGTACTCCATATGGTAAGAAATGCTAAATTAGTAGGACAGTCTATCATATCATACCTGCAGAAGAAGGGGTATCCAGAAGTAGCTCTTCATTTTGTTAAAGATGAAAAAACAAGATTTGGTCTGGCATTGGAATGTGGAAACATTGAGGTGGGTTATCAGAGATTTCTCTCTTCCCCTTTCTCTCTCCAACTTTCATCCATTACAAAAACATCCCAAATTTTCTAATCAAAATAATTCCAATTTATCCAACCAAAATAATCCCAATTTTTACAACCAAAATAATCCTAATTTTTTTAACCAAAATAATCCCAATTTTTACAACCAAAATAATCCTAATTTTTTCAACCCAAATCCAGTATTAGGTTTGAAGGATCCAGACATTTTATATTGAAATACTTATTTCTTAATTCTATAGATTGCCCTAGAAGCAGCCAGAGCTTTAGATGATCAAGCTTGTTGGGAGAAATTAGGCGAGGCAGCTCTATTACAAGGAAATCATCAGATTGTTGAAATGGCTTATCAAAGAACTAAAAACTTTGACAAACTTTCCTTCCTCTATCTTATTACTGGAAATTTAGAGAAGATGAGAAAAATGATGAAAATAGGTAAGGAATAATATATCTGATTCGTAGATCATGCTAAAATTTCTAGGCAAAATGAAAAAAGAACACAAAGTCGTGTATTGGGTCAACGAAATCAACTAATATTCAAAAATAGATTTCTTGAATCCTCAAAATGGGCCAAAAGTTGATAATTTCAGTTGAATTGAATATTTAAATAGCATTCAAATAGTAAATTACAATATTCAGATTGTAAAATCACTACCACTCAAAATTCCAAAACTATATTTCTTTATGATAAAATACTGTCTATATGTAATATGCTGTGATCAATATACTTTATTATAAAAGATATCTATCTTTGTACCTCCAGCTGAAATTCGTAAAGACACAAGTGGTCATTTCCAGGCTGCTCTACTACTTGGTGATGTCAGTGAAAGAGTTAAGATTCTTAAAACCTGTGGACAAAGTGAGTTATAAATAGTATTTGTTTATTATTGTCTTAGTTCAATTTGCCTGAATGATAAATTGACTGAATGACTAACAATTTTGGTAAAATATATTATCGGACTGATTGAGTACGTTTGAAATTTCTGGACTTTTCCGGGGGGTATTTTGACAAATCGGATATTAGGGTGCAGTGTTCATGGTTTCTGATTTGTGAATGTTTTGTAAAACAAGCTTCTTGTGGTTTGCATCCTTCTTTGACTAGGGCTAGGGTTGGGGTCAGATACCATAGTTCTGATCGATGTATTTTCAGTATGCAAATGACCTCCCCGACCAACCTGACAATAGACTCTCCCAACTATTTTATAATAAAACACCACCATGAAAGTAATGCAAAAAGATATCGTACCTCTTTAAAATAAAATATTAATTTGTAAATAGCTAATCTGATAGCCATAAAAATATAATAAAATATAATGTAGTCTATAATATTTCTAAAATTTTTAGAATCATTAGCCTATGTGACAGCTAAAACACATGGTTTAGATGAAGAAGCTGAAGAAATAAAAGATTGGTTTGGTGAAAATGATAAAGTACCTGATTTATATCCTCATGCTACCCTACAACAACCACCTCCACCAATCATGCAACAGGAAACTAACTGGCCATTATTAACTGTATCTAAAGGTTTCTTTGAAGGTGCTATGGCAGCCAGATCAGGTAGGCTAATGTTTTTGTAGCAATATTTCAGATGTTTCCCAAAATTTTCAATCTCATTAAAACACAGATCCTATTTCGTTTCGTTTTGTTACAGTTCAAAATTACTTTTTATTTTGTCTTCACTACACTAGGATCTGGAAGAGTTGTTAAATAACTTGGTTGATGTGAGGGATCAGCCAATCATATGGCCTGTTGAGTCCAAGTTCTTATTGTCATTGTCTAGCACACGGAAATGTGGGTAGACATTCGCAGCAATAGAAAACAAATCAAACCAAAAGTTATATTTCTGAATACACACTTGAAACACTGATGCTGATTGGTACATGTCTGACGTCATACGGTTAAAAGCCGCTCGTATGACCCCACAACAACCATTCAGATCTTTATGTAAAAAATATAAACAAAATATAGTTCTGTATTTTAATCAGATTCTGCCCGGGCAAAATTTCCCTCATAGCACACTGGATGGCGTATGCCTGTCTTCTAAAGCCCAGGTTAGGAGCAGAACAGTAGGATGTTAAACCCCATTTCATTTTTTAATCAGGTTGCGAAATTTTTAAAACTCTATCCATTCAGAAGATACTCTTTGAAAACATAAATTTTCACACGTTTTCAATTACATTCGTTTAAACCATGAACACAGTGGCTTTAAAATTTAATCCTGTTAACGCCAATGTTCATGAGATAATTTTTTTCTGACTTGTCCGAGATTATGTGCCTTGAATATGAATCCTGTTTATATATTTTAATGTTTGTCTTTAGGTAAACCTAATGCTATGGCTGCTGTTGAACATGATGATATGGGTGCTGGTGAAGGTTGGGGTGATGATGCTGAACTTGTACTCGATGATGGTATGTTGATCAAACTTTTGTAGATCAAATTTCTACAGGGTCCTCTTTGCAAATTCATCTATCTGTTACTTTGGTCATTTTGAGACTAAAACAATAGGGTTTTTTTCTTCTATGGTTTGACATATAACAACTCTGAATTAAGTCTGTATAGAACAGAACCTAGAAAGTCTGTGATCTTACTTCAATTTACTAAATTTACTAATTTACTAACGGTGTTCATACCCAGTATTTATAAAATAATATTCACATGCACTCATTCAGTCTGATGGGCTATTCTGTTTCGTAATCTTTTGTGATTTTGAAATAAACATTAAATTTTATTGGTTATATTTTAGATGGAGGATTTGGAACAGGAGAAGGATTTGATGATGAGGCTTTGGTTGGTGGTGATGCTGAAGGAGGTGGTTGGGATGTTGGTGATGATGATCTTGAACTTCCAGCTGATCTGGTAAGTATCATGATTTGATAATTGGAGAAGAATGAGTCTTTCATCTATATGACATGAATCCAATCCAGGATTGTGTGACAACGTGTAGGATTGTTGATGTTCCCCTGTTTTCTGCTTAAGAAATATATGAATATTAATACATGTTAGCTAAGGGCTTTGTCTTAGGTCCATTTTACAAAACATTGAAAATTAAATTTCTTATAAGCTCACTAAAATTGTATTGTAAATGACCAATTTACAAACTAATAATCCATTTTGCTGGATGTCTTGTTTAAACTTTTTCTAGAATATATGATACAATGCTGATTTATATGAGAATTTCACATGGTTATTGTTATTTGTAGGATGTTGGACCAGTATCATCTGGTGATGAAGGCTACTTTGTTCCACCAACTAAAGGTACCAGTCAAGCACAGGTTAGTTATACACCACAATATTTTGAGCCATATATATGGCTGGTTCTTTAGCTGCTTTATCTCTCAAAACAAAATTTTAATTGTGTAGTGTTTGCCCCACCATTAATTGAAATAACAGGTCAATCAACTCATTTTGATACCTTAATTTCACCTAAATCGAAGAGGTTCAGCTCCTTTAATGTACACTGAGGTAACAGAATGTTTATATTATATTTCATTAAACATGCTAAATCTGCTTATTGTAGGTCTTTCTTTAGGCCTGAAATGTTATATAAACTATTAATTAGACATTAACGTATCCAGACCATACCATGTCAATGCTAGCCTGCGATAATTGTTGGATTATGATCCGATTTGCTGCATAACTTTCTTTCTCGATTTAACGATTAACTGGATAATCGAGCCTATGATTTTTGTCGTACCGACTTTACTAATGAATATAAACTATTAATTAGACATTAACGTATCCAGACCATACCATGTCAATGCTAGCCTGCGATAATTGTTGGATTATGATCCGATTTGCTGCATAACTTTCTTTCTCGATTTAACGATTAACTGGATAATCGAGCCTATGATTTTTGTCGTACCGACTTTACTAATGAATATAAACTATTAATTAGACATTAACGTATCCGACTTTACTAATGAATATAAACTATTAATTAGACATTAACGTATCCAGACCATACCATGTCAATGCTAGCCTGCGATAATTGTTGGATTATGATCCGATTTGCTGCATAACTTTCTTTCTCGATTTAACGATTAACTGGATAATCGAGCCTATGATTTTTGTCGTACCGACTTTACTAATGAATATAAACTATTAATTAGACATTAACGTATCCAGACCATACCATGTCAATGCTAGCCTGCGATAATTGTTGGATTATGATCCGATTTGCTGCATAACTTTCTTTCTCGATTTAACGATTAACTGGATAATCGAGCCTATGATTTTTGTCGTACCGACTTTACTAATGATGACCGAGGCTATGTGGAACTTTCGATCGCTTATTTCTCGGTTCATAGTGGATCAGTTTGACTGAAATTTTCAGCAAGTTGCCTTTACATTATCTAGTGTTTAACTGTTATAGTGAGAACCGCCAACTCGTTATCGAATCTCCCATAATGTATCTTTAAATGAGAAATAAAAAGTGATTCTGAATATCACTTAGAACTTTTTTTAATAAGAATTTTATAAGCCATTTGTATAATTCTAGTGTTGTGTTTATATACCATATTGTTTATTTATGTAACCAGGTATGGTGTAATAATTCTCAACTACCTGTAGATCATGTACTTGCTGGATCATTTGAAACTGCTATGAGGGTAAGTCATATTTCTTAAAACCATTTCAAAATATCAAATCAAGACAGCTACTTTGTATAATTTCTTTTACGATAAAGATCTTTGAATGTGTCTTATTGCAGAGTAATTTTCTGTTTTGTTTTCCTTCAATAGCTCCTACATGATCAACTAGGAATGGTGAATTTTGAACCGTATCAGAAGATATTTTTATACACATATAGTCGATCTAGAACAAGTTATATTGGTTTACCATCCTTACCGCCATTCTTTGGTTATCCACATAGAAATTGGTAAGTAACATTGTCTTTTATTATTTGAATTATGTGTGTGTCTAATGATTAATGCACGATCGGGGTCGGCCATTTTAAATATTTCACAAGTACTCTGTCATGAATATCACTCTCAGTTGTTCTTGTGGTATAAAAATTTATAATTTTGTCTAAGTTAGATAATATAGGAGAATCCCATGTGTTCAATATCTTAAGGTGCTATACTCCTCTAATGAGAAATCTTGTCACTGTCAGGCAAAAAAAATTTGTAGGTAATTTTAACAAATTTAGTTGTTAAATGAGTTTATATCTCAAAGATGAAATTTCTGAATCCTGGGGGGGGGGGGGGTGGATGGCTGAATGGTTAGCGTGTGCGCGCTGTATCATAAAGTCTGTCATTGAGTCAACTGGCGTGGTTTCGAATCCCCGGTTGTACGTGGCAAGGAGTAGGGTCGCCTGTCCAACCTCGTGGGTTTTCTCCGGGGCCTCCGGTTTCCTCCCACTGCTAAAGACCCCTACGCGCAAGCGAATTATGTAAATAAAATTAAAAACCATATGTTAGTCCCGAAATGACCTAGTTTGTGTCGAGTGGACGTTAAACCCCATTTCTCTCTCTCTCTCTCTGAATCCTGGTTACTTTTAAAGGTTAAAGGGGCATTATGTAAGATTAGATAAAGAGCTGACAGTTCCAATCTGATTAAAATACAGATCAATATTTCGTTTCGTTTTTTTATACTTTCGATGGCCTAAACTACATGAAGATCTGACAAGTTATAGCGAGAGGTCACGTCAGGGGTCAAAAGACCGACTTATGACAGTGACTCTTCCAGATCCAAGTGTAGTAAAGACAAGTAAAACGAAATTTTGAACTATAAAAACGAAATAGGATCTGTGTTTTAACCAGATTGTGACAGTTCTGGCTATAATAGTTAAAAAAATAGATAATGAAAAGAGAATATGTTCCGATGATGTCAGACATTTCATTAACCAATCAGTATTGATGTTACTAGTGGATTACCAACAGTTCAGTGCAAAACACGCCTAAAGCTCGCCGTGACAGACCGTTTCATTGGCTTATCCCTGACACCATTCAGAACACGAGTTAAATAACAACTCGTCCAGATCCAAGTGTAATAAAGACAAGTAAAACGAAATTTTGAACTATAAAAACGAAACGAAATAGGATCTGTGTTTTAACCAGATTGTGACAGTTCTGGCTATAATAGTTTAAAAAATAGATAATGAAAAGAGAATATGTTGAAAACTTCAGTCAAATTAATTCACTCTTGAGTCGATGCAATTACAGTGTAGCCTCTATTATCATTGCTACCGTTGTTACGACAATAAAAAAAAGTCTTGATTATCTATTTTAACGTTAAATCATCAACCGCAAATCGTATCTAAATCTATTGAAAATCTAGACTATCCGATTATGGTCTTGGTAAGTTAATTAATGTCTAATTATTAATTTATATGACATTTAAGGTCTAAAGAAAGACCTGCAATAGGTAGATATAGCTCTTGCATAATGCCTGTTTAACATAGATGTTAATTTATAAATATTTGAATGTTGTTTATTACAGGAAAGAAGCTGGGGCTAGAGCTGGTGTACCATCTGTAGGTTTAAAGCTAAATATGTTAGTACAACAATTACAAACAGCTTATCAACTAACAACATCAGGAAAATTTGTTGATGCTGTTGACAAGTTCCGATCTATTTTACTCAGTGTACCTTTATTAGTTGTTGATAATAAACAAGAAATAGCTGAGGTGAGTATCTAAAATTTTATTATCTGATTTGTGCAGAGAATCAAATAAACTGAAATATCTAGAGCTTGTTTCATTAAACAGCAGAAGGTATTTTATCTGTTTGTCTGTTTGGTGGGGTTACAGTCTGTTCAAAATTTGATGTCCATAAAACTAATGCAAATAAATTGACAATCTTGTTTCGACTTCATTATTGGTCGAGATTGGCATGTCACCAAAAATTCTTGTTTACTAGATCAACACGTTTTACATGACTGGGAAAATTATATCCTGGAATATTCATTCAAGTATTATCAAGATCATAGGCTGCACCTGTTCCCTAATATTATGTTCAGGAATAAAATATTAAAGATACATTATGGGAAATTCGATAACGAGTTGGCAGTTCTCACTATAATAGTTAAATACTAGGTAATGTTAAGGCAATTTACTGAAAATTTCATTCAAATTGATTCACTAGAACCGAGAACAAAGCGATTGAATTTCCCCCTAGCCTTGATGATCATTACTAAAGTCAGTACGATAAACAGCATAGTGTCGATTATCCATTTAATCGTTAAATCGTGAAGGAAAGTTATGCAGTAAATCGGCTCACAATCCACTACAGATCGTAGGCTAGCGATGCCATCTAGAGTTGATTATGGTCTGGATAGGTTAATTAATGTCAAATTAATAATTTAGATAACATTTCAGGCCTAAAGAAAGACCTGCAATAGGAATATTTAGTTCTTGCATAATGTATGTTTAAAAAAAAAATTGAGATTGATGATGAGAAGATACTAGATGGTGACATTGTTTATTTCAGGCTCAACAACTTATAGAGATCTGTAGAGAATATATTGTTGGTTTATCAATGGAGAATAAAAGAAAAGAAATGCCAAAAGCTACGTTAGCTGATCAGAAACGATTGTGTGAGGTATGTTGATAATATCAATCAATCTCTTAAAATTTGAATTAAAGTAGAATAGTAGTGAATTTATATAAGTGTTTTTATACCCTTTTGGAAAAGGCAGGGAACTATTAAAATCCATTCATTCAGTCTGTCTGTCACAATTTCTGGAACACCATGATTCTAATTTGGAACTCTGATTCTAATTGAGTTAGTGTGATTAAACTTGGTGTATACAGTAGAATCTGTATGAGCAGCCACTCCTATTCAGCGACATCTCCTTGTAAGCGGTCACGATAAATTCCCCCTGTAGAAATTCTGTTGTTTCATCTCTTTATTCAACAGTCACTCCTCTAACGCGGCCAGCGGTCACTATTTTACTAATAAATTCAACAAAACATCGCCCATTCAACGGCCATTGTTGAATGATACCATCTTGTCATTCTTTGTAACACCCCCGCTAATCCCGTGAGTAGTAGTTAATTAACTGGATCCCACTGATCAGGTAAAAAGAAATGTAAACATAACAATCAAACCAGGATTATCTGTTAATTAATCTTTTGTTTTATTAAACGACTAACCTGATCATTGTTTTCACGCGTAACGACACATTATTTGATACTGATTGAAAAAAATAAAAGTACCGAGTTTTGTCACGATCATCTAGTATCTCTCTTAGCGCCTCCTATAATATTACATACAGAGTTACACCCCCTGTAAATAGGTGATAAAATTAGCGATGTTTTTTGTTCATGTGCTTTTTTGATAAAATAAAATGAATTCATCGATTTTCTTCACAAAAATGGATAAATATTATCGAATGCATCACAATGGTAGACAGTAGTATCGAAGGTTGGTACAAAATGACAATTTTACAGAAGTTATGTCCAACATTTGAGTAAAGAATTTTCGTCCGGCGCAAGATTCAGCGACGGCCAAATTTACAGCTTCCAATGCATCCAAGCGTAATATTTAATTTATGTCGGCACAAAAAGCAACGAGATTTTATTAAGAGGCCACTCCCATTAAGCGGTCAGTTGTGAAAATTCCCTTGGGTGGCTGCTTAATGCAGATTCTACTGTAGTTTCATTACATAAATACCTTGACTAAGATCAAATACAAGCATTCTCTGCTCAGGTTAAGCAGGATAATAAGCGATTTTATTGCTGGATTCTTAATAAAAAGATGAATGTTCAAGTAAATAATTTATTATTTTTGGGATTTAGGCATGGGACAACAGCCACACGGTCGGCTTGTTTTGGGGGTTTTTTCATAGCCCTAATCAGAAGACCTGGAAATATCTTCTGAATAAACATTCAAATCTTTAGTAAGATTGCAGACCACTATAGAATACAACTCTTTAAATACTTATGTTAAAATGTTTATATTTTCAGATGGCAGCCTATTTCACACATTGTAATCTACAACCAGTTCATCTGATATTAACATTACGTACAGCTCTTAATCTCTTCTTTAAATTAAAAAATTATAAAACAGCAGCATCATTTGCTAGAAGGTTATTAGAGTTGGGACCAAAACCAGATGTAGCTACAACAGTAAGTTCATCATATATTTATAGTTTTTCAATATTTTGTAATCAGTAGGGGGCTCGGTAGTCGTAGAGGAAGGGGCTCTCAACTATAATGTCTTGAGTTTGGGTCCAAAAATAAACAATGAATGAATGAAATGGTACTTGATGTCCTAGTGATCTGTACCAACCCAGATAATGAAGTCATAAAAATATAAATTTAAAACCCGAATTTGACTTTAAGTGGTAGCCTCTTGCCTAGTCATTCAAATGGAACTGAAATCTAATGTCCACTCATGCACACATTGGTGAACGCATAAAAAACACCTGATTAGTTGGAATTTGATGATTTGTAACCGGAGGCACTGCTGTCTGAGTGAAATGCTCTACTCCGTGGAATTTTCCACATGACCATAGAAACAATTAACTGCATGTTAGTCTCAATGTGACAAATGTATTTTGTGGACAAGAAATGAAAGTCCATTTAATCTAACATAGATTCACTTGTAAATTATTAGAAAATTAGTAATATTAAACAGACATTATGCAAGAGCTAAGTCTGCCTATTGCAGGTCTTTCTTTAGGTCTGAAATATTATATGAATTCTTAATTAGACCTTAATTAACTTACCAAGACCACAATTAACTCTTGATGCCATCCCATAGTCTAGATTTTCAAAAGATTTAAATATGATTTGTGGTTGATGATTTAATGTAAAGAAGTGGGTAATTGAGACACTGATTATTATCGTAAAAATGGTAGCAGTAACAATCAAGGCTACACTGTAATTTTATCCACGATAACTCCGCTCAGAGTGAAGTAATTTGACGGAAATTTTCAACATATTCCCTTTTCATTATCTATTTTTAAACTATTATAGCGAGAACTGTCAGCTCTTTATCTAATCTTCCATAATTCCCCTTTAACTTTATACACCTTCTTGTTTTAGACTAGAAAAATATTAGCAGCGTGTGAAAAGAATGCCACAGATGAACACGAGTTAAAATATGATCAACATAATCCATTTGATATCTGTGCTGCCACCTATGTTCCTATATACAGGTAAAATTAGCTAATTATTTGTTAGTACCTTTAAATGCTGTGATAGGCCAAAGAATGTGACAATTTTAACCTTATTCCAATTTTCAAAATATATTTTTGAGTGTTTATACACATAAAAACTACTAAAATTTTAAATGCAGTTATTGTGTTTTAAAATATATTATTTGAAATTTTAATTCTGTGGCCTGTAGGGGGTTGGATGGCCGAATGGTCATCATGTGCGCGCTGTATCATAAGGTCTGTCATTGAGTCAACTGGCGTGGTTTCGATTCCCCATTTGTACGTGACAAGGAGTAGGGTCGCCTGTCCAACCTCATGGGTTTTCTCCTGTTTCCTACCACTACTAAAGACCCCTACGCGCAAGCGATGTTGAAATGAAATTGAACCATGTGTTAGTCCCGAAATTACCTAGTGTGTGTCCAGTGGATGTTAAACCCATTTCTCTCTCTCTCTCTCTGTGGCCTGTAAATTAACTGACAGGTAAGTGCCTAACCTAGTTCACTACCAATCAGTCAAGAGTGGTAAATATGACTAAAATGAGAGCAGTGATATAGTTCAACAAATCTGACTGAATTGACAGATAATGGAATGAAAGGCTGCACAAAAATAATGTTTTATTATATTTGATTTATTCAGGGGTAAACCTGTTGTTAAATGTCCTTTAAGTGGAGCTTGTTATGTACCAGAATGTAAAGGTCAAGTCTGTCGAGTTTCAGGGGTAAGAATAATTATATTTACTACATAACAATCATAAACATTTCATTCAGTATACTTCTAATATAAGGTGTGCATATGACATAAGCTCCACTACGGAAAAGTTGGCAGTGTCAAAATATTTTTATGATCAAGATTGAATTCAAATTAATTTAGTGTTTAGGGTTGGTGGAACAAGACATAAAATTGATTCATATTTTTGGCCATCTCAATAATTTGGCCTTTGACTGTACTGTAATAATAAAATGGAATAAGCAGGTGTTTGGTGATAAACAAATAGTCCCACTGTTATGACAGCATCTACCTGGAACTCTCTACCACTACATCTACGGACAGCCCCATCTCTCAACGCCTTTAAACAAATCAAAACCTACCTTTTTAAATGTTCATATTTATAACCATTACCTGGAACTTTTGTTAGCGGTTTGAGCATACAATACTCTTTGAAGTCACACGATTTATAAGAACCCTTCTTATTGTTATAAATTTATAGTAAGGTTGTCTGTGGGATCCCATTAATCCAGTGTGGTGCAGGTGTACTATTGGTGGAAATAGCATGAAATATGTTCTATATTTTCAATAACAACTGTTTTCTTTGTTTATTTTCAGGTGACAGAGATTGGTAAAGATAGTATAGGATTACGTATCAGCCCAATACAGTTCCGATAAATGACATAGTGTCGCAGAATATTAACAATTATTATCATGGACTAGAAATATGTGTTTTAAATCTCAACTGTTAGATGATGATTATCTTTGTGTAAAACTTGAGACATTTTACATCTACTAAAGATGTAGGACAATCTATATTTCTGTTATATGAAGTATCTTGTGCTCTTTATGGAGAAAAAAACACAACACGATATTTATCATTTTTCATGTCATGGATTTCAATTTGCGAATAATGATATGATTTTATCAGAAAAGTGAAATATTCAAATATGTGAAGTGTCATTTAAATTGTTGAATATGGTATTAAGAATTGTTGAAATATATTTTAAAAATATTCGTTTATAGCTAACAAAATTGAAATCAATTCTAAGTAATTTCAGTTACATACTTCGGTGGATTATGAATTCTAAAAATCAAAATTTTGTTTTGATAATTTCTAAATTGCTTTCTGCATAAAAATTGACAATTTTCTTGGATTATGAATTCTAATATTTAAAAATGGTTAAAGAATTTAATAGATAAAAATTAAATATAGGTTAATATTAGAGTACATAAAAATGATTGCAATACCTATTATGTTTGATTGACATGTGGTTTGTCTTATTCTGTTATAAATATAATTTATCCCATGCTGATGGTATTAGATGATTGTACACTTAATTCATTGATAAAAATATAGTATGAGGAATATAACATGTAATGTCATATATCACAACATTTTGTTTTTCTATTGTTAAATAATGTATGAAATATATTTATTAACTGCTCAAAGTATTTTGTTTAATTCTTCAGTGATCAACGAGAGTCTGTCTGGAGGTGCGCTCTAGATCATAAGATCTGTCATTGAGTCGGGTGGTGCGATTTGATTCCTTGCTTGTATGTGACAGAGAGTAGCATTGAAGCCTGACAAACCTTGTGTTATTTCTCTGGGTCCTCCCACTGCTAAATACCCCTATATGCAAGCAGATCTCTTTCTCTCTTGCCTGGGTTTTTGTGATGGAAATAAGACTTATTTTGCGGAGACTGAATTCTTTATCAATCAAACATTTCTGAAAACTGAACCCCCACCTCCTATTTTATCTCTGATGAAGATAAGATGTTGAGAGAAGTTACTGGCCTTGTAATACAACAGTTATCTCCCATTAGATTTGTCGATTTGAAGCAATAATATTGTATGAAGGCATTTCAAATGTACAAGCATCTGTGATTTTTGTTAGTATCTGGTGGTAATTGTGTTCTATAACAACAGATAAAAGATTAGATCATTTATAGATTTTATTTTTAATTTATTAGCAAAAAAATATTTACATTTCTTGAAAACCGGTATATTAACAATCAACAAAAAATTATTGTAATTATGAGTGCCCAATTCTAATATTGCATTACTAATGATTATCTTTAGAAATAACATGTAAAAATCAATGATAATATGAAATAGTTCTGGTCAGATAGTTTGATGAGAAGAAGACATTGAACTCTCAAAATATAAGAATGGATATCAAAACAAATTTTCACAATTCTATAATAACAATAAAGTAATTAAACAAAATTTACTGTTAAATTTTTGATATAGGATTAACAGCAAACTTTATTTTAGCATAAAATATGGAATTTTTATCTTTGGTAATAATGAAGTGCAAGTCTTGTTGTGTTATTTCATCCTGCCATGTATGAACATTTACTAAATCACCCGATAGAGCTTCTCGTTTATATAACATTAATATATCTAACGCCTGATAATTACATATATCCTTATTAAAATATCGATATACCCCTTGCGTTGCTGCCATCGCTGCACAATCTAGACAATATCGTAGGAACTGACCTTGATTTAAATGAATATTTCTGTCTGTATCACTGTGTAAAACAAACACCGGTATATGAAATGCATTTAATGGCAGATCAGGAATTTTAGCAGGAAACAATGATGCTTGTGGCTCATTAGTTCCAAGAATGTAACTATATTTCTCAAGCATGTCTTTTCTGTAAGGTTCTGGACGTCTCGTTTCACGATTAACTCGGACCATCTTGAAATCACAAGTACCAAGTAGCGATTGGTCTTTCTCGTTTCTCAATTCCTGCTTGACAGTTAAGGAAGTTGAACCAATGTGCATCAACTTCAGGGTTACAGAGAAAGGACACGTTTTCAGCCAGAGACTATTTGGTTCAAGCTGTATGTGCTGAGCAAGTATAAAGTTGATAGTATTTTTAGTGATCTTAACAAGATCATTAACAAATATATTCTTCATGCCAAACATACGTCCACCTTCAAAATATTTACTCATTTGCCAAGAACTGATACAACCTGAAAAATAGAATTTAAGACAAAATATTTGGCTTGACAAAACTACTTTATGGCATGTTCTCTTTATGGCTTCATGTGGTTGTGCATTTAGAATTTTACATTTTTCACGAAAAACAAAAAATACAAGCTAAAATTGATTAATATTCTTACAAAATATATAACAATAGCATCCTGAAATTTGGAATATATCTGCTTCTGTCAGTGGTATAGAGTGGAATGGCTGTTTACAATATTCCACCTAGCTAAGTATGAGGTGTTCATAATGGCAGTATTTTTAGATTTGCACTAGAATTCCCTTGATTAGAACTCCTACGATAACATAAAAGGTTGGATTTTGGAATAAATTGGAGTTGACCATCATTAAGAAGATGCAGAGCTCAGCTGAGAACATTTTACAGAGCTCAGCTGAGAACTTTTTTCGTCGACCTGCAGGTTCACAGACAAGGTTAGAAATGGTTCCACTACTGATGTCTTCCGCCTTACTCCAGCCACAGTAGTGGCTCGTCCTACAGAGTTCCTTTGGGCAAGGTTTTTAGTCAAATGACTACAAAAAGGTTACTGGTCTATAGCTCCCTTAATTTGCACATAGCTTAACATATAATAAATCAATTCCCATTGAAATAAAGGTGAAGCCTTACCGCATATTTATATGATTTGATGAAACCCAACTGCTACGCGAAATTTCAACTGGAGGGTGTCATGGCGGCTTGCGTAATACGTCATTACAAGAAACATCGCATAACCACAAAGAAAAACTGTTCGGTAACTATTTTAGTGGTCCAGTCTTCACTATTTGTCATAGAATTACTTATTACAATACAAACTGTAATGATATGTGTTGACAATTGTGCGTTTGAACCTATTTGAACTTGCGTAAGGAGTCTTAGACTGTATGATCAATTGTAACGTTAAACACACAGTTTAACGTTACAAGTATAGTAACTAAGACAAGGTCGGTAGCAATTTTGCCTGGGCAGCTGCCTTTCAAGATATTAAAAGTTCTGATTACTGAATTTATCTGGACTTACCATTTCTATCAAAATCTCCGTAACTGAAGCCAGGGAAATAGGTCTTGCATTCTAGTGGATCACCTACTGTTTTATATTCATCCATATTACTAGAACTTCTACTCATTTTGACCTACAAAAAATTTAATGGACAAATATTTTCTTTCTGAATTCATTGTGATCTTACTAAGTTTAAAATATGAATTCGTGGACCAGTGTGTATATTGACTGTGTTTATTAGAATGGATTTATGCATTGTAGAATATATATATATATCAGCATTTTATAACAATCAATAGTCAAAAGACCTAGTTTAGTTTTGATGGTAGTAAAAAAATAAAGCTGGAATCACGTAAGGGGGACAACTCCATTTAAAGGACACAAAACAATTACAATGCATGCCAGTTATTCAGTCTTTATTCTTTTCTCACGTGAGTACGACTATATATACGACAATGTAGATATTAACTAAATATCTAAAGCAATATTTAGCACTGTCTTGTAAGTTGTAAGACAGTTAAAATAAAACTGCCCGTCAGACGTCACTGTTTACTTTAGTATTTAGTGTTTGTAATTTTGGCTGCAGTCGATCTGCAACAGTAATATTGATTGGTCGCCCTACTAAATTCTATCATCTGAGATAAATACATCTATTTTGAACTCTGGTTGTGGAACAAACACAAACAGTAAATAATTATTACTTTCAAATTACAACAACCAAAATCAGTGAGTAAATACCGTACAAATCCTCATCTCACAACTCAAAGTCCAATAAAGGGAGATAACTGTTTTACTGTTTTAAAGGGACAATCCATCAACTACTGTGAAACTGGAAGATGAAGCTTTTATAAAAGTAAAAAAAAACAAAAAAAAAACGAAACCGATATGATAGTTCCATCGATCCTCTACGGTATTCAAATTGATGAATCCATAAGTACAAACAAAATTCTGAAAACAAATTTAGTGAAATAGATGGGGAGACTGGGGCACAGTGGAATAAAGCACATAACAAAAATATGGAGGATAACTGTTATATCCTTCTTTACATTAAGCTGTGCTAGGGAAAAAAATGCCTTTTTGTTTGCTCAAAGTACAAATGTTCATTTTGTGATTTCTTTTAATAACAATAGTCCATGCAGAATTAGATATGAAGTTTCCTTAGGAGATATCGCTTTACATGAATTTGATTGGTCAGTTGAAAAGGAACTACTTTTTTTTATTTTCAAAGAACAGTTCATTTCTTATTAAAAATAACTTTTTTTTAATTAAAAATGAACTATTGTTATTCAATTGACCTTGATGGAAACACTGGGTCAATATAAAGGACTTTGCAATGGTTGAATTGCTGTCAAAAAATGATGTATCACTACGCCGTAATCTTCAGTAAAAGTGAAATCTACAGCAAAGAATTATATTTATCTATTTGTGCATGTAAGAAGGGATTGGGTGATAAATAAAATCTCCTACTCGTCTTTTTTGATATCATAGCCTCGTTTTTTGTTACTTTATCAACTTGTGTTGATATTTTTTGATATCAAAAAAGACTGGTAGGAGATTCTCTATATGTGTAGAATAATTTCATAAATAGCTTTACTGATATCTGTCGTGTAGAAAACCTGAAAGGAATGAAGGTGGATAAGGTGGTACATGTCGTGGTACATGTCGGGGCACAGTGGGCAGTTCTTTCGTGCATTAGTTGTGTTTTTTTGCACAGGTTATCAATTTTTGCGTACTCCATACACAGTTGACGGTACTTGTTCTGCAAAATTTGATAGTTAATTCTTAATCCATATAATATTATCTTACAAGCCCCATAATTTCAAGAATATTGTCTAACTTGAAGATATAAAATCAGTAGGCCTTACTTGGCTACACCAAAATCGAGTCATAGAATAGTAGTTTCAAAACATGCAAAAGGGTACCCCTATGCAAAAGGCCATATCTCAGTCAATATTAATTTGTATGTACTATAACATATTTTTTCCTAATATTCTGAGGGGGTCACTTTACAATCACTGGTCCACTTGACATAGGCCTTTTAGTTTTACTTCATCACAAAAATGGTTACTTGTACAGGGTTTTTCCTTCAATATGCCTACATTTATATTTCATGTAGCACATTGCCGATTATGACTAGTCTGTTACAAGATTTGGGAAATATTCTTTTTTTCTGGAGTTGCTTCCCTTGTTAGTTGGTTTATATTTCAAGTGAAGTCTATATCACTACAGGCCAGGGACTGTACAGCACAGTGGATACTTACGATTGGCCTCTGTATCAATTCACTTGATCTGATAGGTGCATTTGTTGTTTGTGGTGTCTGTATATTGTGTCTTGTCCGTAGGTTTGTCTTGGGTAATGGTAATTGTTTGTGTGTGGTGCAGTCCTCCTGCCTTTACTATATAAAATGCTTATACTTTATGCTTTCCTATATGTTTATATCATAATTTCATGTAAATATCTATATTATATAATTATCAATGTCAAATTCTAAAACTGTATTAATAAAGATTATCTTTTGAAATAAAATAATACTAGTAAATGTACTAAATATTGATATGAATTCATTTTGGTCAAATTATTTTATGACAAGAAGACATTGAACTCTTGAAGTATAAAAATGGATATCAAAAGAAATATTTCAAAATTAATAATTATAGTTCATAATTATATTTGTTAACATAATAGATTATTGAATGAAATTTACTGTTAAAGTTTGGGTATAGGATTAACATCAAACTTTATTTTAGTATAAAATATGAAATTTTTATCTTTGGTAATAATGAAGTGCAAGTCTTGTTGTGTTATTTCATCCTGCCATGTATGAACATTTACTAAATCACCCGATAGAGCTTCTCGTTTAAACAACATTAATATATCTAACGCCTGATATTTACATATATCCTGATTAAAATATCGATATATTCCTTTCGTTGCTGCCATCGCTGCACAATCTAGACAATATCGTAGATAGTGACTTTGATTCAAATGCATATTTACGTCTGTATCACTGTGTAAAACGAAAACCGGTAAACGAAATGCGTTTAATGGAAGATCAGGTATTTTAACAGAAAATAACGATGCTTGTGGATCATTCGTTCCAAGAATGTTACTATATTTCTCAAGCATGTCTTTTCTGTAAGGTTCCGGACGCCTCGTTTCACGATTAACTCGGACCATCTTGAAATCACAAGTACCAAGTAGCGATTGGTCTTTCTCGTTTCTCATTTCCTGCTTGACAGTGGAGGAAGATGTACCAATGTGCATCAACTTCATGGTAATAGAGAAAGGACATGTTTTCAGCCAGAGACTATTGGGTTCAAGCTGTATGTGTTGAACAACTAGGAATAAGTTTGTGTTAGGTTTATAAGGTCTGTGAAGTTCACTAAGAAACATATTCATCAGGCCAAACAATCGTCCACCTTCAAAATATTTACTCATTTGCCAAGCACTTATACAACCTGAAGAGCAAAATAAGAAAAAAAAATTGATTTAAAAAAACTACTGTATATGTTTTCTTAAAATGCTGCCATATATTCATATCAATCGATTACCAATAAATCTTTTGTATAATCAATGTTGGCACTAGAAACTTGAAGAACGAGAAGCCAAACCAATCAAATTATAATTTGTCTTATGATTACTACATGGTTTGTTACTATTGGTTATATAGTGTTTAAAGGACAATATTGGTGTCAGTCATTATCACATATGTGATAGAACTAATTAAACACGTTCCAAATATAATTTTAACACAGAGATCATTGCTACGATAGCTGAGTAATACAGGTTAACTGAATCGGAAGTGACGAACACCAAAGGAAAACACGAGGCATCCCTCTATATAACTGACTGAAGTGACGAGTGATAACAGATACATGGGCAAATTTCTGCTCACTAATAATTCCTTCCAAGACCAAAAGTTGTTATGTGAGACTGTGAGAGGATATCTGACAATTCTTAAAAAGAATTGACTGCCACTAGATAAGAGAACACGAAAGAAAAACAGAAAAAGTCTGTGCATTACCATGTTTTTATAAGGTATAGAATGAACATAAACAAGGGAATGTACGGACTATTTCTATTTTTCTCGTGTTCTCTTATCTAATGCGTTCAATTGCCTTATTGAATTGTCAGGTATTCTCTTACAGTCCCATATAACAACTTTTGGTCTTCGAAGGAATTATTAGTGAGCAGAAATTCAGCCGTGTATCTGTTATCACTCGTCACATCAGTTAGTTATATAGAAACATGACACCTGTTTTCCTTTGGCGTTCGTCACTTCCGATTCAGGAAACCTGTATTACTCAGCTATCGTAGCAATGATCTCTGTGTTAAAATTATATTTGGAATGTGTTTAACCAGCTATATCACATATGTGATAACGACTGGCACCAATATTGTCCTTTAATGTCTATTGTCCCTTTACATACAAATGAATAAATATGTGACAATCTTTGAGTTAGCTGCTGTGGGTATATTTTTGCTGCCTGGACATCTATATTTATTCGAAATTATGACATTACTCATGTAAAACAAAAATATATATATATTCATACATATTTTGAAATAAATTTGTGTTGTCCCTTATTGACAAGTAACATTAGGACAAACATGGTCGGGCTGGCCTTGGGAGCTGCAGAGCTCAGTTGGAGACATTTTTGGCCAGTCTTAGGTCATATATAGGAGCTGCAGGTATCAGTTTGGAACATTTTTGGCAGACCCCCCCCCCCTCGTTCACGTTTATATGCAATTGGTTCAATTGGCTTAAAGGCAGCTTGTATTGTTATTTTGATTTAGGCTACTGATGCTGTGTGCTGAGAATAAGCTTTGATTGCTGAATTTGTCTAGCCTTACCATTTCTATCAAAATCTCCGTAACTGAAGCCAGGGAAATAGGTCTTGCATTCTAGTGAATCACCTACTGTTTTATACTCATCCATATTACTGTTAGATCTACTCATTTTGACCTTCAACAAAAATCAATGATAGATATTTATTTCTCAATTCAGCATTTGATCATAATGAGCTTTTTTTACACACTTTTGATCATGTGTTAAGAATAAGAGTTACAATGTAGACATTTTACTCACATTGTCAGCTTTTTTTTTTAAAGTAGCTAAGTCTCTAACTCAATATCATCCACAATCTTCAACATTGAAAACACGATTTATTTGTCAAATTAAATCAACATTTATGTTGTGATTTTACTGGGAAAAGATGGGCTTTTGATATCCAATATTTAAGACAAAATAAACATTTTACCATTGGTACACGAATTGTGTACCATAATGCACTTCAGCCCCAGTTGTATCAAGAGACTCGAGGGACGAGGCTAGACACATTGCACCAAATCAAACGGCGTATGTAGACTGGAATAACCAGACGCTAGAAATTTGCACTCGCTTGAGACTGCTGGCTTATTTCGCCGAACATAACTGATTTGAAATTGGAGTAAAAATGGAAACCATTGAATGTAAATCAGTTTATATACATTCACATTTCAGTATTATATGGGTTGCGACCCACTTTTGTCAATTTCTAGGTCCCAAATTTTAGCGATTTAGCTCCTTTAACAGAAAGGGATTAACTGTAGCTTACATTAATTCATGGACCAGTGTGTTCTTAGTGTGTTTTATCAGTAATTATATGTATAAGCATTTATAGCAGTAAATAGAGATAGTGTTTTAGTTTTGATGCTGGCAGTCACGTAAGGGAGACAACTCCATTTAAAGGCCACAAAACATTCAATTAAGTAGTGATAGAGGGTAATTCTCTAAGTACCAAGCCCCACTTGCATACTGCACACTGCCTTCCACCTACGTCATACGAGAATTCAGGCGGAGCTAGCTGTAGACAGGCAGCCTAAGTTTGGGATGGCCCCACTTGGTGTTCCAAGGCGTCCGCAATAATATCAATGTTACCTATTTAAATCTTAAAGCATAATCTAAGCTGTGACGAGGACAATATTATAGGTCTTTATTTCTTTCGTTGGTTCATACAACTATAATATACACGAGGTAGATCTATACAGGTATGAATACAAACAAAGTGTCCGTTCAAAGAAAGCAGAACACTGTCTTGTAACACAGAAATTAAACCAGATTAAAATAAAACTGCTTGGCGTCACGGTTAACTGACTGTGGGCAACAGAAATATTGATAAAATTGGTCAACCTACCAAACTATTATCTTAGTCAAATACTTATTATTTGGAACTCTGGCTGATATAGGCCTGGTAAACATTATCAGTAAATAATTATTACTTTACAACAACGGGACTAAGTGACAAAATACCGCACGGGGATCACGTGGCTAAGTGGGTAAGACGCTAGCTCGCTAGCCTGGAGGTCGGGTGTTCGATCCCTGCATTGGCCGAGAAAGTTCATCCAGATTTTCCGGCGTGGTTCTCCCTTGTCAGTGATGCAGGACGGAGGGGCTGACAAGGAAAGCTGTCTAGTCGTTCGGATGGGACGAAAAACCGAGGTCCCGTGTACACATTGGCGTGCACGTAAAAGATCCCTTGGCAGTTGGAATTCGATATAAGAGTAGGCCGTAGTGCCGCTGTCCGGGCAAAATTTCCCTCATAGCACACTGTATGGCGTATGCCCGTCTTCATTAGCCCAGGTTAGGAGCAGAACAGTAGGACGTTAAACCCCATTTCATTTCATTTCATTTACAAAATACCGCACAGATCTTCATCTTCTTCCAACCCAAAGTCCGATAAAGGGAGATAACTGTTTGTTTAAAGGGACAATCCATACTGTGAAAATGTTATTTTAGATGAAGCTTTTATAAAAATAAAAAAAACGACGAACCAGATATCACTGTGGATTAAAGGGTAATCAAAACAGTATTCAAATCCAGTCGAAAAATACTTGTAAAACCCCGAAAAAGAAATTTAGTGAACTAGTAGCCTACGTAGCCTACAAAGCGTACAGATAAACTCTTTCTTTTAAAGTGACGACCCACTTTATGAAATTTTAAGAACGATATACATAGCCTGCTGCAGGATAGGGCTCATCTCTAAAAAAAACACTGATAGTCATTTATATATTTTTGGACAATACGCGGTATTCAACAGCTTAATCCACGCTGCAATCCAGGCTTGGGTTGGGTTTCCTCAGATTAAAAAGAGGCTACTCAAAGTCAAAAGATTTTACCCAATAGGTCTACGTATTAGATAACAAACCTCATCTCTCAACCCTTCGTGTTTCGAGATAAGATATGGTGCTATATAGTAACAAAACCCAACACAAATCACATCGGGCATCAGTAAGCAAAATTGACAATATTTTTCATCAAAACAACGATTGGTTATTGTTATTTATTTATATTTCTACCACACCCAACTACATTTAAGCATAATCCTACCTGAAATGGGTATAAATCATCGTTTTTAAATCGAGGCGTTAAGCCGTAACTAGGAACGCCATTTTTAAACAAGAGATGTATGAAACGCGAATAATTGGGGTTAGGCGAAAGTTGCGCCACTATAACAGTATAAAATTATCTTATTTTTACGATGTTACATGCATTAATAAAGAAATTGAGTTTGCCACTTAAAACTAAGGGCACCCAATCGTAGCTAAAAACAGGCGCATCAGTATATCTCAACGTTTTTAGCTACGTTCTCGTATAGCCAAAGGTCATTAGGTATAATACACTGTGTATTATACGTGTAATACACACATACGGGTAAATTGTGTATTATATACTCAGCCAAATTAAAAACTTGACACTGATGAATTTCAACAAATTTTTTTTCTGGTAAGTCAAATAAATTTTAAAGTGTTTCTAACGATAGTAAGTAGTAAGAAGCCGTTAATTTCATAAAATTGTAGTCACGTGGATCACGTGACTTTTGAGCATATAAAGATGAAAAACCTGAAAAACACGTGCAAACACAAACTCGTGAGGCCAATCGATGCAAGCTTGCTTAAACTGAACACGCACATGTGCAAGCTGGAACTGGAAAAACAAATTAAAATTGTTATTTTCATCTTTGTTAGAAAATGCCGCGCCTTTCAAATGTAGAACGTCTACGTGCTATAGGTAGGCTCTATGCTGGTCAGTCTGTGGTCACTGTTGCAAGAGCCTTTAATTGTTCACGCCAGACAATAATTAATCTTAGAATGAGAGTGCTTCAAACTGGAACTATTGCCGACCGCCCAAGGGCGGGAGCGCCACGTGTGACGTCACTCCAGGAAGATCAAGCAATGCGATTACGTCATTTTAGAAACAGGTTTGTCACTGCAACCCCCACAAGTAGAGAGATGTTTGGTGGAAGGGTAACAGCACAAACTGTTCGAAATCGCTTGCAGGCTGCTGGTCTTCGAGCTCGGAGGCCCTGTAATGGACCAATATTGACACCTCTTCATCGCCGTAACCGACTTGTGTGGGCCAGTGACGAATCTCGATTCACTTTGAGATTTGCCGATGGCAGGGTCCGAGTGTACCGCAGACGAGGTGAACGTTACGCTCAAGTATGCGTCAGAGATGTTGACCGATTTGGTGGCGACAGCGTCATGGTTTGGTGTTCTTTTCGTGCACATGGACGTTCTCCTCTTGTTGTCCAAGGGAACTTAAATGCTGTCCAGTACAGGGATCAGATTTTGCAACCTGTTCTTCTTCCGTTTATGCAGAGACATGGGCCTGGACTAACGTTTCAACAAGACAATGCTCGACCCCATAATATTTCCATAATATTTTACCTTATATTACACTTGCGATGTACATGTTGTTCTTAGTGTTTAACGTCCGCTTCTACCCAAGGTGATATCTAATCGCACGCACATGGGTCTTTCCTGTAGGAGGAAACCGAAGTACCCGGAGTAAACCCACGAGGTTGAGAAGGCGCCCCTATCTCCAAGCCACATACGCCCACACCAGGGATCGAAACCACAACCGCAAGCCAGAGGTGACCGGCCAGCTAGAGAGATTAGATATACAGTGACCAGATGGGTTTATATTGTACTTGTAATACACACAGATTGTTTGTATATTACATAGACCAGTAGATTGTGTATTACACTTTCAATACACATATACGCCTAATACACATGGACCAGTGGATTGTATATTATACATGTACCGTAATATACATGGAATACATTATACGTGTAATACCACAGTTGCGGATCTAGAAGCTGTGGATAGTGGGGGGAGGGGGACTCAAATCTAGGGCGCTATCCGCAACCCCACCCACAATGAATGTCGACACAACACGTAATAAAATGCATAAAATAACGCTGAGCCCCTCAGTAGAACATAAATCGTATTGCATGATTGTCATCTCGCCGGAAAGTAGTTTTATTCAATTTGACACAAACAAAGATTACGTCATATTATGATTGTTATTGTTTGTTTTTTTTTTTGTTTTTTTTTTTGGGGGGGGGGGGGGTTGTAAACCTTTCGGGCACTTACTTGCTTGATATATCAGTAGATTGTTTAATACACTTATTATATACACAGATCAGTGGATCGTTTAAGAAATCTAAAGCACTGGGGGGTATAGAGGGAATTGGAAAGGTTGCCCCCCCCCCCCCCGACCATCTCACCCACCCGCGGAGTTTTGAGGTGTGAAAGCCTCTTGATTTGTGTTAAAGGGTGCTGTTTACCTATTCCATCTCTCAAGTAGTAGACGACTTACTGTAGTAAAAATAGCCTAATCGAAACCTACACTCGCCCCAAAACTTCTCAATGGTATCAAAGTTTTCAATTTCCAGCACTGTATTGTCATGAAATTGATTATTATTCAAGGAACCCACCACCTACTAGAGTTCATGGTATATTTGAATTGTCTGTGTATATAGGGAACAGAATTATAATAGTCCCACTCACCGCTATAAAAACTATACTTGATTAGAAATGTTTAGATTTAATGTTCAACCAGATCTCATCCAATGACGGAATTGACGTCAGTTGGTTGGCTGCGCTACTGGAGTTATAGGGTATAAATTTTCCGTAAGGCACCCAGACTGACAGTCTTAAATAAACTCTTAAGACACGGACATTTATTTTTGACAGACTTATGAGACCTACAGTTAATGCTACCTTAATCTCTTTAAAGGAGAAACTTGCCAGGTGGTTTACAGAGAGAGAGAGAGATGAAATGTGGTTTAACGTCTTACTGTTCTGCGCCGTCTGGGCTAATGAAGACGGGCATACGCCATACAGTGTGCTATAAGGGAAATATTGCGCCCAGACAGCGTCGGTACGGCCTACTGTTATATCGAATTCAAACTGTCAAAGGTTCTTTTACGTGCACGTCAATGTGTATACGGAACCTCAGTTTTTGGTCACGTCCAAAGGACTAGACAGCCGTCTTTACCAGGCTCTCCGTCCT
This sequence comes from Patella vulgata, assembly GCF_932274485.2. Lineage (NCBI taxonomy): Eukaryota > Metazoa > Mollusca > Gastropoda > Patellidae > Patella > Patella vulgata. The sequence continues at coordinate 15,100,638 of NC_065883.2, forward strand.
GCACCAATGACAAGGGGAGTACCACGCCGGAAAATCACCATGCAGGAACTTTCTTGGCCCCGGTTTCACAGAGCATTTTTAGACCTAAGCTAAGAATTTACTCAACTTTCAATCACAGACTGTTTATGAGAAATGTCGTTGATCACATAGTTGTTTTTTTTATTGATGTATATAATATAGTAAAACAAAAAATGTTTTATAAAGGGCTATATTTTAATTAAAATATAAGCTTCCTGAATTATGACCCTTAATTGTACGGAAAATCGCCTTTTTAACTTGTGGTCCGTTCAGAGGTCACAATTATTGTCCGATTTAAAAAAAAACGACCGAATATTATATCACCGTTACACCGTATAGTGTCTGTCGGTTGAGTTCGAATTTCGTGAAAATCGGACTAAAACTGTCGGGCAAAATGGCCGCCCTCGTACGCAAATACATGTAGTGTAAATATATGGTATATCAAGGTTGTGGATCCTCTTGATCCGATTTTGACGAAACTGTAAATTTATGTTTATATCAGAAAGATCTTTGAGCGTGATTTCCTGGATTAGGGCTCCTGATTTTTCGAAAAATCGCATTTCTAGCTTGTGGACCCGCTAGAAGTCACAATTTGTATTCACTTTTATAAAAAAACGTTTAAATATATCACTGTTACACATCAAGGTGAGTTCGAATTTCATAAAAATCTGACCCAAAACTGCCGGACAAAATGACCGCTCCTTGTACGCAAATAAGTAAAAGTTTGTAATACCAAGGTTGTGGACACTCTAGAAGTCACAATTTTTATCCGATTTTGATGAAACTTGAAATGTATCAATATAACCCAAAGATTTGCTCATATCCGACCGTAACTTCCTGGATTATTGCCCCTGATTATTATTAGCTCATGGACCCTTTTGAAGTCACAATTTTTATCCAATTTTAAAAAACGTTTAAATGTATCACCGTTCTTTATATCCCAAATATATCAGTCTATTTCAATATTCGCGCATTTCAGACTAACTTCCTGGATTATGTCTCCTGATTGTATAAAAAAAATCGCCTTTTTTAGCTTGTTCTCTATCCATCTCTTGTAAAATGTGAGCGTATCTTGCCTGGCAACCGTTGGTTTTTTTTTTAATCAATCTGTATGATATTGAAAACGATGCCAGCTAAAGAATGAGCTTGTTATCGTCCAGCGATGGTCTGTATTTTAATGTACATGTACATGTATTTAAAGGAGCTAAATCGCTAATATTTGGGATCTAGAAATTGATACAAATGGGTCGCAACGCATATAATAATGTAATGTGAATGTATATAAACTGATTTACATTCAACCGTTTCTGTTTTTACTGTAATTTCTAATCAGTTATATTCGGCGAAATGCGCCAGAAGTCTCAATTGAATGGCAATCTTTAGCGTCTGGTTATTCCAGTCTACACTGATGATATTTATTGCGCATGTTCTCCAGATAAGAACATAGCGTCACCATTTGACATGACTCGTGGAATGTGTCTAGCCACGTTCTTTGAGTCCCTTGTTCCAAATGGCACGGAAACGCATTATGGTACACGATTCGTGTACCAATAGTATTTTTTTTTATTTTGTCTTGAATATTGGATATCAGAAGCCCATCTTTTCCCTGTAAGATCACAAGACCAATGTTGATTTGAATTGACTAATAATTCGTGTTTTCAATGTCGAAGATTTTTGATGATATTGAGTTAGAGACTTAGCTACTTTAAATTGAATTGAATAAAGCAAGATGAACAAGATGGAAAGGCAATGCCAAAGCAGATGTATCCAATACCAGAAAAAAAAGTCATCAATACAAATTATTCAAAATAAGCAACATGGGCGATATTCCAAATATAGAAACAATTCAGTCTGTTTATGCACGTGTTGGATTATTTTAAATCGATGTCTTATTTCATGTTTTGATATATTATTTATAACTACCACTCCCATGTAATAAACGTTATAAATAATCAGGGGATAATAAATTACTCAATGACTTGAAGGGATAAATATCTGATGTATGTTTATATATAGATACAATATTATCTATTTATGGCAACGCTTTATATAAGATCATTTAAAATGGCATCCTTAAAGATGCATTATGTAATAGCTAAATCTGCCCATTGTAGGTCTTATTTCGGTCTTCAAATGTTATATAAACTATTATTTAGAGATTTATTCAAATGACAAGCCAATAATCAACACTCTAGCCCATCAGATGGCCAAGATTTAAAAGGACTTGAACACCCCCGAGATTTAAAAATTAAACAATAAAATGGATAATCAAGACTTTGCCTCGGTTGTCAAGTACCGTCGCTACGATAATAAACGATCTACGCTACATCTTCAAACAGTCATAGCTTCGACAAGAATAAGGCATTTGAATAAAATTTTCAATACATTCAGTTTCCATTATGTGTTTTGAACTAGTATATAGAAAGAACGACCAGATCTTTATACAATCTTAAGCCACATAATGCATCTTAAAGGAGTATACGATAATAAAAAAATCAATCAACCGAAATTCTCTAATAAATTACAATTCACAATTGTCACCATTTTTTTTGTATTTGTTGGCTTATAGGGAGCCTACTCAGACAAAATATTTTCGTATTTTATATTTTCGAACTATTTTCATACAATACCGTGGTTGGGTCTTTCCCCTTGTCAATGATGCAGGACGGGGGGGGGGGGGCTAACAAGGACAGCTGTCTAGTCGTTCGGATGGGACGAAAAAATCGAGGTCCCATGTACATATTGCCGTGCACGTAAAAGATCCCCCGGCAGTTGGAATTCGATATAAGAGTAGGCCGAAGCGCCGATGCCCGGGCAAAATTTCCCTCATAGCACACTGTATGGCGTATGCACGTCTTCATTAGCCCAGTTTAGGAGCAGAACAGTAGGACGTTAAACCCCATTTCATTTCCTTTTTTTCTATTTAATTTATTCCGAGCTGTCCAAATTTTCTCCTTATAACTGCTATCTATTTAGTACATATCGAAAAGTTGTCTATGTTTGTAGCTGTCGATTCTACATCTAAAGCCATAATGAAATTAATTGCTATATCAAACTTTTCGGTCTTGTTTCCCTTGGTTGGAGTTTAACGAAGCAAGTCGGAATTAGGTCTTTTGCTATACAATATTACAATATTCTTATAATTTGAGGAAATGACTTGCAAACTACAACTTTGTGAAATTTGAATCTCTATAAATGATGGCCTGGCAAGGGACAACGCTTAGTCGTTCGAATGATACGAAAAACCGATTTCCCGTTGAAACATAAGCGCGCCCATAAATTAACCCTGGACAGTTGGAATTCGAAATAAGAGTAGGCTGTAGCGCCGCCGTCCGGGCAAAACTTCCCAAGCACATTGCACATTGCTTATGCACGTCTTCATTAGCCCAGTCGGTACAGAACAGTAGGGTCTTACATTTCATTTCCACATCACAGTTTCACAATTTTTTCCCAAAAATGTGTAAAATAGGACCATTATTTAGCCGATATCAATAGTTGATATTGATTCCACACTGTAAAAATAATCATTTATTTTTCAGCGTGATGTCCCATTAATAATTGATGTATATATTTTTTATTTTATATATAACCGTGCGCAGGAAAACATCAATAAACGCCTGGAGGCTTCTTATAAATCTACAATATATACATAGACTGCAGTCATGATCATTCGTGGGAGAGAAACCGTCTTCGATTTCTTGGGCGTTGGTCTGTCACGTCTATTTCATATGATGAACATTATCATTTATAATGGACAGTCTGCCAGCTCTACACATTGATTTAACATGACAACATTTAGACACTTTCTAATCAATCTGTCCAAATTTAACGTAAAGTATTTGATCATTTCATTAATTCAGTATATTAAAATTGTAAGAATTAAAAGGGTGGAGTTCGCTGGGTTGCATATGGAAATAGCATTCCTGTATACCGACAAGCCTTGATTTCACCGCCACCCGCTCCCCTCCAACAAACCCCCTGCTCAGTTTTACCCTTTACCCTTTATCATCAGACTGTGGGATGGGATGGGCTTTCAAGAGCGACAGAAAGAAATGGGGTTTAACGTCCACTGGACACAAACCAGGTCATTTTGGGATTAACACACGTGGTTCAATTTTATTTCAATAATTCGCTTGCACGTAGGGGGGTCTTTAACACTAATCTTCACCAAAAATCATTATTTAATCGTTACCCCTCGCAGTGTTTCGTTTAATTAGACCTATAGAGAGGGATTACTTAGAGCAATAATTGTTTCAGGAATATGAGAATAACCATGACATGAGAGAGAGAGAGAGAGAGAGAGAGATGGTGTTTAATGTCTACTCGACACAAACTACTATTTCAGTAATTCGCTTGCACGTAGGGGTCTTTAGCAGTGGGAGGAAACCGGAGGACCTGGGCTATAAGCAAGGGCGGGGGGTAAGATCGTGTTCCCTTCCTATTGATGGGAAACACTACTAAAACACACAAAAACATAATATGGAACACAATTACTATTTAATTAAAGCGACGTTTCGTTGAGGGTTCTCTCAACGTGTTCAAGAACCCTCAACGAAACGTCGCTTTAATTAAATAGTAACTGTGTTCCATATTATGTTTTTGTGTGTATTACGTATGTCAATTTTGCTTTATTACACTATTTTGCCTATACCGGTTTTTTATGACATCGAATTTTGTCTAATGGTTTGGATTGTTCGTACTTGGTTTTATTTTATTTTTACCTATGCCTATACCTCGGTATCCCTTTATTATTTGATCCACGTATATAGAATAAGCTCTCTATGTTGTATATTGGTATACATACTTATTTTATTTATTTATTTATTTATTTATTTATTTATTTATGTTTTTATTTATACATGTCTATCATAGGGGTTTGGCAAAATACATCCTATTTTAACTTGGTATTTATTTAAAAATAAGATCAGTTTAGCAATTACCTTCTGAAACATCAATGCGTCATAGAGACAATTCCAGAAAAATGGTTTGTAACTGCATACAGACCAGTACAACATGATTTATAGATTTAGAATGACGATAATTCTTCTTTTCTCTGGATCAACGTCGGGGCATTTTGTAAAGAAACTATAGAACTGGGGCAGTGGAGTTGGCATATTCCTGAAGCAATGGCCCGAGAAATCCCTCTTTGGGATTTTCTAATCAAACGAAACACTGCGAGGAGTATGTGGAGTTGGGGGTTGGGGGATTGTCTACCTCTGAGTTCGAGAAAATGTTTGAGTTCCGGAAAACCTTATGTGATGTGAACGTCCTGTGCGTTTTGTTTACCTAAATATGCAACTTTCCCTCTCTCTTGGAGCCACAGTGGCTCAGTGGGTAGGGCGTTGGCTCGCTAACCTGGAGGTCCGTGTTCGTTCCCTGCATTGGCCGAGAAAGTTCGGGATTTCCCCCGTTCCTCCTTGTTAATGGTGCAGGGCCGAGGGCCTGACAAGGGACAACGTATAGTCGTTTGGATGGGACGAAAAACTGAGGTCCTGTGAAAACATTGGTGTGCACGTTAAAGATCCCTTGACAGATGGAATTCGATATAAGAGTAGGCCGTAGCACCGCTGTCCGGGCAAAATTTCCCTCATATAGCACACAGTATGGCATATGCTTGTCTTCATTAGTCCTGTCGGAGTGGAACAGTAGGACGTTAAACCCCATTTCATTTCATTTCCTCCTCTCAAATAGTACCAAAAGAGCGTAATTTACACGTTACATCATCGATATTGCCCAACTTCATTTTCTTACAAAGCAGTGAGGCAATTTATGTCAGCAGTGACACATTTGTCCTAGTACTTACTATTCTAAAAAAAAATACCCTGAACATCGTGTAATAAATATATTATTAAAACATTCGTGATTAGGAAGCAAAACCGACCTTTAACAATGTTTGAAACAATAGACATTCTTCCTGGTTGATATTGGGAACCAGCTAAAGCTATCGTCTGCAAATTTGATGATTAAAGAAATTCACCGGGTATTCGATTTTTTTTTTCGGATACTAAATTGGCAAAATATAGATTCTATATTGGTCTACTAATGGTTTGAGACAGTGCCGCGTCAGTAACTGGAAACAGACTATAGCAAGCTGCGTCTACTGGCCAGCGAATGTGGGGGCGGGGGTTTAATGTAGCCGCTCGCTGTAATACGAAAGGGAAGTTGTGGCATCGATAATGGCGAGCCATGAAAAGGGATTTAGCAGAGACTAAAGAGAGCTCACACAAGTAAACCGGTAAGTGAATTTTGTCATGGATTCACATAATGAACACGTCTAAAACACAACGAGCCATGCGCCATATTCGTGTCTAGAGGAGCATCGCGGTTCTTCACATCAGGTGAGAGCAAAATACTGTCAAATTATCAGCCATACAAATTGGAAGCAGATGTTAGGTTCCTCTGATGCCAAAGAATTCTAATCGTATTTTAAAGACAGCTTTTGATATGCGTACATAAATGTTTCTTCCATATATTTATATGAATCATATGGGAGAAAAGTCTAAGTACCTCCCAATAAATGGTCGAATTTTGCAAATGTCAGAAAAACTACAGTCTTGAGGCAGCATTAAGTTGGCCATAATTTGGCGTGTCGCAGGGTTGAGCACGCGACCACAATTACAAACAAACACGGTATGACACGGCTGTTATACTCGTGTATATGGTAAGTCATATCTTATATATTACATTATCATATATACCCCGGCCATTATTCACGGTATACTATCGGCTATATTAAAATACTATGTTTAGTATGGAAATAGTCTGGAAATATTCATATATTGTGAAGAATTATCAGGAATATAGAATTTCTGCTGTCATTTATTCTGATTAGTGATGCTAACTTAATTGAAAATATTTTCTGAATCTTATTCTGTACATTGGTATTGTGTGACTAATTTTCCCTTAATGCTACTTTGATTAAGAAATAATTAAACTTACGTGTGTAATGATCCTACTGTTGGTAAAATAAATATTATTGTTATTTAAACTATCAACGATTATGGTTAGAACTAGTTCTCCTTTAAAACGACTAGGTTGACATTAAAGTAGCTAAGTCTCTAACTCAGTATAAATTTTTTTCGATATTGAAAACACAAATTATTTGTCAATTCAAATCAACATTGGTCTTGTCATCTTACAGGGAAAAGATGGGCTTCTGATATCAAATTTTCAAGACAAAATAAACATTTTACCATTGGTACACGAATCGTGTACCATTATTAATGCTCTTCAGCGCCATTTGGAACAAGGGACTCATAGAACGAGGCTAGACATATTTCACAAGTCATGTCAAATGATGACGCTTTATTCTTATCTGGAGAGCATGTGCAATAAATACCATCGGTTTAGACTTGAATAACCAGACGCTAAATATTGTCATTCAATTGGGACTTCTGGTATATTTCGCCGAACATAACTGATTAGAAATTACAGTAAAAAAAGAAACGAATGAATGTAAATCAGTTTATATTCATTCATATTACATTATCATATGCGTTGCGACTCATTTGTGTCAATTTCTAGATCCCAAATATTAGCGATTTAGCTCCTTTAAAGATGCATTATGTCAGTTTTGGATGAAAAACTGGTCATTCTTGCTATAATGGTTAAAAATAAATAATAAAAAATGGCTATATTGAAAATTTCAGTTAAATTACTTTATTCTGAGTAAAATTATAAATGTTTGAAGTTTGGCAAGTAATAGACTTTTAGACTTGATTGACAGTTCATATTCCACTGCTGCGATAATAAATGAAGTCTCAATTTTCAGTCCTATTGGTGTCTCCTTGAGTTGTGGCCATATTATTGTTTAACACTGATATGGCAGACATTGTCTAATCCACTCAATGTTTTAGCCATCTGATGTTCTAGAGAGTTGATTATTGGCTTGTCATGTGAATAAATGTCTAAATAATAATATGATAAAACATTTGAACCCAGAAAAAGACATGCAATCAGCCGATTTAGCTCTAGCATATATACTGCAGTTCGATGAAAAAGCAGCCACGGTGGCTCAGTGAGTAAAATATTGGCTTGCTAAACTGGCGGAGCCATGTTTTATCTTGGAAATGAAATGAAATGAAATGAGGTTTAACGTCCTATTGTTCTGCTTCTATGCTGGGCTAATGAAGACGGGCATACGCCATACAGTGTGCTATGAGGGAAATTTTGCTCGGGCAGCGGCTCTATCGCCTACTCTTATATCGAATTCCAACTGCCAAGGGATCTTTTACGTTGGCAGTGGTGCAGGATGGAGGGACTGGCAATTGACAACATATAGTTGTTCAAATGGGATGGAAAACCAAGGTCCTGTGTACACATTGGCGTGCACATAAAAGAACCCTTGACAGTTGGTTAGTGCCGCTGTCCGGGCAAATTTTCCCTCATGCTTTTTGTACTCAAGATTTGTTACGAAGCACTTAAAGTCATCAATTGTCATTTGCATTTTTTCGGGAAATATCTAATTTTTCACAAATCAATACACACTAAGTGTCAAAAGAGTGTATCTAAGAATTTCTAAAGATTAAGAAATATTAATTGGGAGATTTGAAAAATGCAAAAAAGTGTATTTGACTAATTTCCCGAGATACATCCTTTTGACACTTCACCGATGTCATATTATTTAACGACATTCAAATTAGGAAATAAATCAAATTATCAATTCTAGATAGTCTCCCAGCATTGATTCAGTTGGATTAGAAAGAGGCCTATCAAAAGATTTGAGCAAATATTCTAGGTGATGCTGTCTTGTTTTGACCATATGTTGACAAGTTTTCAATGCATCAATTGTACGTAGATATTGAAAAGAATCTAGCCATTGGACTGATATTCCGATTAAAGATTCAACTTTCACAATATAGTAGTTTACTAGGGATTAAAATTTCGTCAATTCTCCTCCTAGCATGGGGGATTTTGGGTGTACGAATTGTTAACGCGTGCACATTGCATCATTAAAATATGTCATTGAGTCAAGTGGCGGCGATTTGTTTCCCCGCTTGTACTTGAAAAGCAGTAGGGTCACATGTCCAACCTCATGGGTTTTCTCGGGGTTCTCCGGTTTCTTCACGCTGTCAAAGCCCCCTACGCACAAACGAAGTAATGAAATAAAATTGAAACATGTGTTAGTCCCAAAATGACCTAGTTTGTGTCGAGTGGAGTTAAACCCCATTACTCTCTCTCCTCCTAGCATTGCGAAATAACCATATGTTAGTCTCAAAATGAGAAAAGTATTCTACTCCTGTCCAGTTGTCCTATCTGTTTACCGATATATCTCACATTTCCCATCTACATGTAGTGATAACTGACACTTTATGCTGAAATGTTTCCTCCTATGTACATGTAGTTACAGATATAATACTCATACTTAGTTGCATAATTAATTTCCGTTTTACAAGTGTTTGAAAAAAAAAAGCCTGATGGGTGGCTTACATAAACATCATGTATCAATCCATCTAATAATGTGAAACAACATAGATACCTACATGTATTTAACACGGTTCGACTTGCAGGGAATGTAACTTGTCGACGTGTGTTCTCTAAGTATCAGAAATGAATACAGATTCTCTGAATGGATCTTCAACACTTTATTTCAGGAGCAAATAACAGCAACAATTAAACAACAATTTTCTATCAATCGGGCCCCAAACTAGTATGTATATAGGTTCCCTAAGCTGGTCTCGCCAACTCCTGATTTATCTTATATAGGTTTGTTTTTGTATATAAATTGGTTACAATGAAAGTGTTGACATAAACATATAATTATTAATAGTTAAAGAAACTTAATAGATCGAATGCTTTACTTGACAGCCTGTCATAATTTAAATTGATTGACAGATTAATTGCTCTCTGCCTCTAAGGACTAAATAACAGTATAAAAACTTCAATTATTATTGTGATGTTGCAAAGTTTCATAATGAATGCCCAGATATATACATTCAAAAATCACCATTGGCACCACTATTTTGCAAAATTTTCTTCACAGGCGTCTTCATGGGTGCCGCCATTTTTAATCTGGGAACTTCAAAGTAGTTCCACTTCCAGTGGTGGAATTGGTCATACAGCCGAGGTTAGATGTAGGGTACCAGAGTCTTCCGAGGTTTTCCGAATGAGTCCTTCTGGCGCTTATCATATATAAGCTTTTTAAGGTTTTATTATGGCAATTATCAATCAACTGATCATTAATCCAAGACAATGGATTAGTATATTACTCATTGTTACGATCCCGATTACCAGCTAGCTGATGAATTTATAGTATGCCACAATCAAGGCCGTATGTAGGATTTTAAAAGTGGGGGTGCAGCAGAGTGGTGGGGCGCATAGCCTCCACGTTTGTGATATAAGAAAGTTTTAATCAGGGCTAACGAACCCATTGGCGTGTGGGTGCCCTTAAAACCGATCGACTGATCAGTGCCTTAAGAGCATCACTGTGATCATAATCAAGTGTATTATTTTATAATTGAAAGATTGTCAAATAATTTTTGTTTTTTTGGATGGGGTGGGGGGCGCAATTTCTCGTGGCACCTTTTTTTTCTGGGGCTGCAATGTACCTCCTGCACCCCCGCTAAATACGGCCCTGGCCACAATGTGATTGTCACTCAATGTAATGGTCATTCTAGGATAAATGCAATTAGAATTTTAAGGGTTTTTTCCCGCCACTTCTCAAAAAGAATCTCAAGTATCCAAAAATGTTTTAGCCAGATTTAATAGCCAATTTAATTATGTTTACCGCAAATTGTGAATTTGGCAACCGACGGCATGAGTCGTTTCACCAGGATAAAGTGTCTTACTGCAGAAATGTAGGTACCAGGCATGGGGATCAAATATGCAGATTTGTGACAAATATGTTTTTGGCAACCGACGGCATGAGTCGTTTCACCAGGATAAAGTGTCTTACTGCAGAAATGTAGGTACCAGGCATGGGGATCAAATATGCAGATCTGTGACAAATATGTTTTTACTAATATTTAACTAATTCCACAAATCCCACGAAACCATGAAAACCATGACCGAGATGAAGTTAAGCCATGATATGTCTCAGTTACAATGAATCATGTTATTTCATGTCATCATCAAAGGAAATATCTAAATGAAGGGAGGAGTTGTAACATTTTTATCATATCTCCAGCCATGTTTAGTGGAAATGATACATGTGTACAATATATCGTGATAAAATTATTTTATCATATTGAATCAAAAGTCACGTAGCGATTACATCAATTGAACATAATTCTGTTATTCATGTACACCCTTGTTTACCATGTACTACAATGTAGGTGTAGAACGGAAGAACGATTGTTGACGTCTGTTAAATTTCCGACTGTTCAGGGATTTTGATTTAAATCAGTAGAAGATTTAGTGGGAAAGTAGTAGATGTAACTGTAAGCCCTTTCCCCCATATTAGTAACATTTACTATATAAGTTACTGTACATATATAATTATTGAAATAAAATTGAACCATGTTAGTCTTGAAATGACATGGATTGTGACGAGTGGAAGTTTTCCTTACTAGTTACTACTATATAATCTATTTGTAACATACCATAACAGTTAATCTATATGGTAAACATTACAAATAGATTATAGAGTCTATAAAGTAGTTCACCTTCAAATATTTCCGAAGAGCGGATCTAGAGGGGGTTTCGGGGGTCCCCCCCCCCTGCACAGCTACATGAAAAAAAATTTGTAAAACAACACTTTTATGAGAAAAGTGTCATGGTCGTGTGCTTTATCCATTATCATCAGATGGTGGGATGGGATGGGCATTCAATGTGCGAGCTAATGATATAGATATATGTGATATCATAATTAATGCTTTACATCGGTGAAATTGAATCACAATGTAATCCTATTAACGGGGTGTTGGATTTCTCTGTTTAAAAAGCTCAGTGTGTATGTATGCCTATGTAATTTGGAGACGATGATGGCATTATGCATTGTCAACTGTCAAATTTCTTTAACAGGAACCTGGTAAACCCACTCCTGCAAAAATTCCTGGATCCACCCCTGTTTCCATGCATCTTATGTATCTAAAGCCCTTTCTTTCTCTTGTTTACGACATACATGTTCATGTATTAAGGACCAAAAAGTATGCATAAAAATAGTATCAAGGTCATTTATAATGACATTGGTCAGTATGGCAGTTTCTTTTTTTTTTGTACTGAATTGTATGATACTCTCCAGGCACCATTCTCTCCCAAGCATTTTATGCTTAACTATAGAAATGAAAATTGCCACATGTTAGTATTGTACATGTAGCATCCGATAATATTTTTGTTGAGATGTTAAACCCCATTCTTGATGGACAGGATTATTAAATATAGTAATGAAAATAAATGAAAGGGGGGAGATTGAAAGAGAAGTGGTACATGTAGGACATGACTATTGGAGCGTATAATCATCTGTCTGTCTTAGCACTGGTGAGTAACATGAAACAAACACCAGAGTCTGACCCCCTTTTCCTTTAATCAATATAATTGCCATACAGTCATCCAAAATGTCAGATATCAATTCTTGCAAATAACTTGGCTTAATATTTGCCTCTATAATATCAAGATTCAGGAATACCAATGTTTATCCCAAAACTGAATGAAATGAAATGAGGCTTAACGTCCTACTGTTCTGTTCTGACTGGGCTAATGAAGATGGACATACGCCATATGTTGTGCTAGGAATGGATTTTTGCTCACACAGCAGTGCTACGGCCTACTCTTATATCATATCAAATTCCAACTGCCAAGGGATCTTTTATGTGTGCATCGATGTATCAATGGGACCGTTTTTTTTGTCCCATCTGAACGACTAGACAGCTGTCAAGGGATCTTTTATGTGTGCGTCAATGTATAAATGGGATCAGTTTTTTGTCCCATCTGAAGGACTAGATAGCTGTCCTTGTCAGGCCTTCATACTACACAACTGACAAGGTGAAACCACACTGGAAAATCCTGATGAACTTTCTCAGCCAACACTGGGATTGAACCCGCGACCTCCAGGCCAGTGAGCCAGCATCTTACCCACTTAGTCACCGTGCCCCCCCCCCCCAAAAAAAAACAACCCTGAAAGAATTGGCAAGATTGAATTACACCAGAAATGGAATTTAAGTGAACTTGATTAAAAAATATAGAAGGAGACTTTTAAAGGGCATAATTTTATAACTACATGTACTGCATCTTACAAATGATGTTAATTCAATAGTATGTCTTTATTCTCAGACAAATTGCAATAAGGTCTTGTAAAGTTCGAATCCACTTGTCAATGGATGTCGCTTGTGGGTTTCACAATAAAAGTGTGCCATGCCAATTGGATGCGATGAAAGATCCGAGTTGTGCTCATAAATCTGAAGAAGAGTAGGCGGAACTGGAGTTTAACATCTTACAGTGTTCCACCAACAGGGCTACTGAAGATGGGCACACTTCTATTCCCACATCAGCATCCACCCAGAAATGAGTTTAAAGTCTTACTGTGTTGCACCAACCAGGCTAATAAAGATGGGCATATTCCCAGACAGTGATGTTTCTGCCCAAGTTTCATCAAATTCCTACTGTCTATGTTTCTTTTAGGTTTTTTTTTGTCCCATCCAAATGCCTAGGCCCTGTTCCTTGCCAGTCCTGCACCACTGACAAGGGAAAATCACACTGAAGGATTCAAAACATTCTTGGCCATCACTGAGATCCAACCCAGGAGCTCCTGGTTAGTGAGTCAGCATCCTACTCGCTGAACCACTTCCAGATTTAATGAATATACTTTGTTATGTTGAATAATGAATTATTAACTTAAATACCAGCAATTGTCCACCATTGACATTACCTGTAATCTAGCAACGGCTCGATATCGTAGAACTTGTAGTCGTTGCTTCAGGAACATATAATGAACTGGAACCTGACATTTTTCACTTTGTGCTGGACAGGTATTAAAAATATCAATAAAAACCCAACAAACCAGTGCCAGAGAAAATGACAGGCACCAAAGGTTTTGTGTCTGAATTTGTGTCTGACATTGTCAGTGACAGAAGCCTAAATTCCAGACTTGTTCTAAATACAGCTCAAATATTCTGTAGTCAGCTCAATAGAATGTCTAGAAAGTTGGTATGGAAAGGATGACTCCATTAATGCAATTATGTCTTCGGTAACAACATCTGGCAATTAACAGCTCATGAATATTAATGAAACTAAAAGATCTAAATATTGTAAACACTGTGTTAACTTGGAACATTATCAAAGGGTATCGCCATGGTAAAAACAATATCTAATCAGTAGGTAAATCAATGAAGCTATAGACAGACACCTGAAATGAAAAACAGCAAGCAATTAGCCCATATGGTCTTTTCTCAATCCACCGTTATTGACATAAGGGACGGACTATCACAGAACATGGAGATAGATTGAACTATTACCCATGGCTAATTGGTGTTAAAACAAAACTTCTGCTTAATTGTTTAATTACTCAGTTGCGTGGGTAATCCAATCTGTTTATATTTCATGGTTACTTTATTAATACATAATGTCCACTATCAAGTCATCAGTGTTTTCATATAGTCTTTAATGTGTGCTTCAAGGGAGTACTGTTAGTTCATTGACATTGTCTTTGCTGGTTCAAAATCTGATAGATGATCTGATCTTTAAGGTTAGTACATGTAAAAATGTCTGTTTTGTTATTAATAGTATTGTATTATGTCATAGAGTGTACATAAAGGGTGTAATTTCAAAGATATAGTTTTTTAGAGCTGCCGTTATTAAACATGTATTCAGGCTTAGTAGATATTTGCCGTACTGTAAAATAAGGATTTTCACAGCAATGACGAGGGTGTTCAAAATATAGCTATGCAAATTTTTGGACGAAAAGGCAATCATAGACTTTCATTCCATACACATTAAAGAGTAGTCTTATTAACAAGCTTATTGCATGGGTTGTCATGTCATACACGTACAAGCATACGGGCAATGTTTGGTTAGCTTGGACCGCCAGGTAAAAAAATGGGCTGCCGGACTGGATACAAATACTACATTAATAAGTAGAAGGCCAACCTAGTACGTTTAGGTGAAAGATGCCCTGGCTGATTTTAAGACCCAGTCTGCCACTGGCATACTGGTTCAAAATTATTAAAACTGAACAATCGTTATGTAAGTTATGGCCATCTGAAGTTCTCGTTTAATAACTTTCTATTAATTTCATGATGTCGTCTGTTTCTTAGAATGTTAGTCTTCTCCACAAGAACAACTCACTTATGGTCATGAAGTAATCCACATATGTGGTATCAAATTAAGCAGCATGACCCTGTGAATGTCTTAGGCCATCGATTTTGTGCCCTTCACCCCTGCCAAATAGGGCCCCTGTGCAGATTTGGGCCCCAGGCAAGGCCAGGTATCCTGTTGGTTTTTGATAAATTTGAATGGGATAAAATATCCATTAGCTCTTTTGATGCATTGAGGCTTTAAAAGGACAATCGATGGAAAATTTTAAAGATGACAACAGTTCACATTAGTGTGGATCAAGCTGTGGGAAATTTGATATTTTAGTGAAAATGCAAATGACGCTTCATTACTTTAAACATACATTTATATGCAAGAGCTAAATCTGCCAATTGCAGGTCTTTCTATAGGCCTGAAATGGTATCTAAATTATTAATTAGACATTAATTAACTTATCCAGACCATAATCAACTCTAGATATCATCGCTAGTCTGCGATATTTACTGGATTATAATCTAATCTGCTGCTCGACGCTTATTCATGATTAAATCCAAAAATGGATAATTGAAACTATGTTTTTTATCGTAATGAATCTAGTAATGATTATCGAGACTAGGCCCAAAATTCAATTGCTAAATTCTCGGATCAGAATGGATCAATTTGACTGTAATTTTTCAGCAAATTCCCTTTACATTATCTAGTTTTTAACTACATGTATTATAGTGAGAACTGCCAGCTCTTTATCTAATCTCCCATATTGTATCTTTAAGTTTTGGATTTTGATTCATGTAACCCATCACTGGCAGCTGTATCTGATATATACCAAATATCATCAATACCTAATAATACTTGGTGTTGCTCCTTTAATGTCAAGACATAAATAAGACTTATACATGCGCTTTTATTCCATTAATGGTTTCTTTTTAATCATGGGTGTGGCCAATGACATATTTCATCATCGCTATTGACTCTTCAATACGATTATTGATATTTATCATCTCATCAAATGTTTCCATAAATACAGACGACAGGGTGTGTTTTTCTCTCAGTATTTAATATTCTTGTTCAATCTACCTGTAGGTTAATCAATTAATACCGTAAAACAAAATGGACATCGTCACATAGCCATTTTGTCTTAGTTAATTATATATATCCGGTGGTATTATCATTATTATAAGTAATTAATAACAAGGTGATATTTTAAGAGTAGTAAAATGGAAATTAATACCGTAAAACAAAATGGACATCGTCACATAGCCATTTTGTCTTAGTTAATTATATATATCCGGTGGTATTATCATTATTATAAGTAGTTAACAACAAGGTGATATTTTTAGAGTAGTAAAATGGAAATTAAATGTGGTTTACATCCTACTTTTCTGAACCAACTGGGCTAATGAAGACACGCATACACCATAGTCCATATAGTATGCTTTGAGGGAAATTTTGACTGGAAAGTGACAGTACAGCCTACTTCGAATAACGAATTCCAACTGTCAGTTTTCTTTTACGTTCATGCCAATGTGTACACGGTATGGTACCTCAGTTTTTTGTCACAATCAAACAACTATTCTTTGTCAGACCCTCTGTTCTGCACAACGAAGAATGGAAAACAATGCCGAAAATTCTGGAGGAATTTTCTCAGCCAGTACCAGGAGCAAACCAGAGACCAGGGCCTAATATCATTGTGACTATGTGAATTACCTCGCATTGAGTTTATAGTGAGTAAAAGTTTCCGATCCCAACCATGGGCATTTCGTACAATATATTATTTTTTGCTGCTGTCCATGCTAAAATGTGCTCAAATTGATTAACACTTGATTTAGAAAACAAAACTGATATCAGTGGTAGGTAATCTACCGACTTGGATTCATTCGGATTAAAAAGAGAACCAGGGCTGAGAGCAGTTAACTTATTAACTGGTTAACACATAAATAAATGAGATTAACACGTTAATAGAAATGTAACACTCTGTGATGTCATATATGCATATTTGACCAGAATATTGTTATACAGACCCATAGAGGGACCTAATTCATGCAAAATATCATTCAGAGACCAAAGTGTCACTGTCGTGTGTCTCTGGTGGTTGAAATAACTTTATATCCAGTCTCTGACTCTGAATCAAGGGTCAGGGTCGAAGGTACCAAATTCAATTTGTTTTTAAACATTTTCCCATCAAATTTCCACCAAAATCCTGGATTTGGAACAAATCCACAAAGTGCAATGGTGGTAATTTGCGGTGTGATTGTTATGCAAAGGCACATGTCTCCTCTGAAGGATACAGCCGATGCAATTGTATTCATGCATGAAAATGATGGTTCCAATTAAATTTTAAGAGTCCAGAATAAAAATAAAGTTCAGAAATAAGTTCTTTTGCTCTCTGAAATATGTTGGCTACATAAATGACCATGTTTTAGCAGCTTTGATAATTAATTCATATTAACTCGTTAACTTTAAAATTTTAATCGCGTTAACCAGTTAAATGAAATTTTAACTTGCTCTCAGCCCTGATCAAAGTATTTTACCCAACACTTAAAAGTGACGATGACTTGTTTGCGCTGTCTGCAAGGAATAATGCAAGTTGGGAAATATTCAGTTCATCATGTCTTTGTAAAAACTGAACAGAATTTTTAATCTGGTATTTGTTTGAACAGATTCAACTTTCACAATATTAGTGAAGTTTGCAAAATCCGTCAAATGAATATCAGTGGTGTTAATATACATCATGCATGTGTGTGTGTATGCAAAATCACATATTTTTGTATTGTTATTATCTTATAACGATCAGTATTTTTGCAATAATATTACCATATTAATTTACGTTGAGATACCGGTAGTATAATAGCAAACACCTGTCACATCTACCTACATGTATTTATATAACAATTTATACAATTTTATATTAAAATACATGCATAAATAGTCAATAAGGCTATGAATAGAGAGGTTAGCTATTTACCTGTATATGTCTGTTACTCATGTTAATGATGAAAACAGGAGCAACAGTGGCTCAATGAGTAAGACGTTGGCTTGCTAACCTGGAGGTCCAGTGTTGCGATCCCTGTGTTGACCGAGAAAGTCAGGATTTTTAGGCTTGGTTCCCTTTAGTCAGTGATGCAGGACGGAGGACCTGACAGGGGTTAACTGTATAATTGTTTGGATGGAATGATAATTGAATGCTAGTCTTCATTAGCCCAGCTGTTGCAGAGCGGTAGGACGTTAAACTTCATTTCATTTCATTTAAAAAATAAAGATGAGAGTACCAAGAAGTCGGTAGTGAAAAAAAAAAACCCAGCAATTGTTATCCATATGAATTGTTGTGTCATCACATTACTTGTATTGTAAATGCAGTGGGCAAGTATTAATTCAAGTACAATCGTTCCTTCAGTGACAGAGGGCGTTGGATGGCCGAATTGGTTAGCACGTGACAAGGAGTAGGGTTGCCTGTTCAACCTCATGGGTTTTCTCTGGGTCCTCCAGTTTCCTCCCACTGCTAAAGACCCCTATCCGCAAGCGAATTATTGAAATAAATTTGAACCATTTATTAGTCCCGAAATGACCTAGTTTGTGTCCAGTGGACCTTAAAACCCATCTCTCTCTCTCTCTCAGGATGAAAACAGAAGGGACAGACTTTGATATTTTATATACATGTAAACAATCTGTTTCACAGAGTATTGCGAAAGTCTTCTAATATCTTTGTAAAAGTTGACTGCCTTCGACACATGACATCGTATAACATGCGGCGTAAATCATTGGTTCAATGGCGCGTGCATTGTTTACATAAGATGTGACTGATTCATGTCTTTTACTCATTTTAATACCCATTTACACTAAAATAGGAAATAATTTTTACCTACAAATACTTCAAACGTCTTTATTTATTTTTCTAATACATAAAAAAAATGTTTTAGAATTTAATTTATCGAAGGAAAAAAGTTAATATTTGTGGCTCATTAAGTCACATCGATGTCATCCTTATCTGTGATTGTTGCGGCCTAGCGAATATTCACTGCGGATCAGTGTGACATGTAAGGTCACAATTCCTAGCTACATGTAGCAATGATGATGGCATGCCCTTTCCTGATCAGTATAGTATGCTTGTACTTATTTTCTAAAATAAACTGTGTTGCAATATTGAAAACTAAAAGATTCTTTCAAAGTTAGATAAATAAATTACCTATTAATTTATTTATGCAAGGATACTTTTAGATTTACTTATTAAGAGATAAACGGTTTTTGATGATGAGAATCTCGTATGTAGAAAAAAGAAAGGTTCATTTTAAATATATATCCACAATACAGAGATCACGTTGCAGGTATTGCATCATGATACGTGTAATTTTGCAATCTCTTGGCTGAAGGCGCAGACTTGCCCGGCTGTTACTATGGGGTGAAATCAAGTAGGAGGCACCTACATATAGTCTGGCGTTAGATTACAGTACATTCTTTATTGTTACTGTTTTGGATATTATGTATTCTGGCACTGAAATTCAAATTGTCCATTGGCAAAATGGAGCGATCACTTGGATATCAGATAGATAGATAGATAGAAATGGGGTTTAACATCCACTCGACACAAACTAGGTCATATCAGGACTAACATATAGTTCAATTTTATTTCAATAATTCCCTTGCGCTTAGCAGTGGGAGGAAACTGGAGAACCCAGAGAAAACCCACAAGGTTGGACAGGCGACTCTACTCCTTGCCACTTTCCAGCGGGGATTTGAAACCACGCCACTGATTTAATGCACACATGTTCAACCACCAGACCATCCAACCCCCACTTGGGTTTCAGAAGCCAAAGCTATATGGTGAAAGATGAAATAGGAGATTATGTTCTTGAGATGATTAAATATCCAATAATCAGTCTGGGTACATATTTAAAGGACAATATTGGTGCCAGTCATTATCACATATGTGATAGAGCTGGTTAAACACATTCCAAATATGATTTTAACACAGAGATCATTGCTACGATAGCTGAGTAATACAGGTTAACTGAATCGGAAGTGACGAATGCCAAAGGAAAACACGAGTCATCTCACTATATAACTGACTGATGTGACGGGTGATAACGGATATACGGGCGAATTTCTTCTCACTAATAATTCCTTCGAAGACCAAAAGTTGTTGTGTGAGACTGTGAGAGGATATCTGACAATTCATAAAAAGAATTGACTGCCACTAGATAAGTGAAGACGAATGAAAAACAGAAAAAGTCTGTACATTACCATGTTTTTATAAGGTATAGAATGAATATAAGCAAGGGAATGTACGAACTATTTCTATTTTTCTCGTGTTCTCTTATCTAATGACATTCAATTACTTTATTGAATTGTCAGGTATCCTCTTAGAGTCCCATATAACAACTTTTGGTCTTCGAAGGAATTATTAGTGAGCAGAAATTCGGCCGTGTATCTGTTATCACTCGTCACATCAGTCACTTATATAGAGAGATAACTCGTGTTTTCCTTTGGCGTTTGGCACTTCCGATTCAGGAAACCTGTATTACTCAGCTATCGTAGCAATGATCTCTGTGTTAAAATTATATTTGGAATGTGTTTAACCAGCTCTATCACATATGTGATAATGACTGGCACCAATATTGTCCTTTAACGTGGATTAAGTCGGGAGAAATTCGATATTTTACTGAAAATGCAAATGATGCGCATGTTAGTGGTGTTATTAACCTTTCATGTGACGTCATGAACTCTTGTCTTATCTAGGAAATTTTTAAAAGTTGATTCTAGTAGCATCATCTATCTATTGTTAGAATAATATAGAAATAGATAAATGGCATCTCCTTTAAAATTCCTGCTTATCAAAGGAGAAGACATCATTGGAAGGCAACTACAGCTGCTGGAAACCATTATATTATGATGAAACCACATTACTGAGTACATAGATGTCCCATTGTGAACAAGTAGCATAGCAAATGCGTCAGCAGATCTTTAAATAAATAATTTATCTCTGCGACCACACCTGTCATATTGACAATTAACCGTAAAAAGCTGATAAAACAAATTCAGAAACAGTATAGTATATGATTTTTAAACGGCACATTCAAGTGGGGTTGAAATATTAATCAAGGTATTTATGAGATCCATAATGATGTGAATTCATGTTGACATGTTTCAGGGAGGGGCTTTGTCTAGGATGTAGACCGAGATGGACTTGATTAACCATATTGATATTTTTATCATAAAATATAGCACACGATAAGAATAAGCTTGTTAATATTAAAATATATGTCTTTATATGGAATCAATATAGCCATTATCAGCTATATAGGATGGTGGATGTACAGCTAGATAATATACTGGCTGTTTTATACTATTATTAAACTAGAACAGACTAATATGAACAATAGGAATTTATTTTTAAAATAGAAAAAACATACTGGTACATATTTCTAGATGTAATTTGAAACATTTAAAAACCGCTAATCAATAATAAAAACTACTTTATATTCTATTGCTACAACATTCCGAACTCAAATAGTAAGTGCAGGAGCACTGCACTACACACAAAACAAAACCCACAAGATGAACTTGTGGCCAAGACAGAATGGATCCGAGGACCAGCCGTGTTTGTTGATAATGTTTTCAGTTGATCATTTGGAAAAGGCAGAAACTTGATGGCCATTTATTTACAAGAGGCAAAATGGATTGAATAACCTTGAAATAATGACACTGTTACATCAACAAATAAACTTGTCTTGCCAACATCATAATACATTTTTTTAATGACAGTGACATTTTTGAGGTTGAAGATTAGATAGATAATGATTGGCTTTCCAATGGGAATGGATCTGTTTCTCTCTGTATGGCTAATCCCAGTTTATATAAATCTGAATTTTGCTTTGCGATATATTGATGACATAACTCCTGCAGTATGAATCATAATAGAGCTTACAATAATTATAGACACAAACGGTATCCACCATGACCTAGTTGTCTGTAAAGAAAATACTGATAAATTTATCAGAACTTTTGACAAAATGGACAAATTCGGTTCAATTAAAAGTATAATATAGCAGATGTTACTCTGTATAACTTTTTCTATTCACAGGGACTTCGATTTCAAACTATACATAACAAACACCTTACACCAAACACCAAACATTAATGATATGTTATAATGGAACAAATTTTAATATTTCTGTCCTTTCCTTGGTTGAGCGCAAAATTTTTGGTACAGGTTCTATTTCTCAGTCATTGAAAATAGTTTATCATTATACTATGTTAGTTTACAGATACATTCCCACGAAATTATTTATAGGTTACCGCCAATAAAATTATGGCATAATTGGTATACTTATATGGAAAGTAGAGACACCCAATCTTCCTAGAAAAGGACAGGATTCACTGAAAACACCCTGGCTGCACACAGGACAAACATGTAACAGTGTGAGTAACTGGTAGCCTGTCACCTAGAATGACGTAAGGAGGACTTCTTATCTGTTGATCTAATGGCTAACGGTTGTGAGAATATTGAGAGAATTAAAAATCCAGTAGACTCAGGTAAATGGACAGCGACTAATGACAAATACAAGCTGGAAATGGATTCTCCCACAATCAAGTCTCATGAAAAAAAAGGCTGCTTAAAATGGAATCTTGGGGTATTTTTCTTGATATTAAAATGTTTTGAAAGGGATTTGAAGCAAATTTTTGATAAATGAATAAGTTTGAATATATTGTTAGTCCACATACATGTATGTCATCACATCACTATATTGTTAGTCCAAATATGTCATCATATCACACATCTTTAATGCCTAAAGATAGTAATATTATAGTTGTTAAAATGAGAACAGTTTACAGAAAGATAACAGATGTTAGTTATTTGTTTATTATTATATCACACATACATAAGGTAAAGTCAATGATTGAAACTTTTTAAAAATAACAACTCATCAGTTTTCAATAAGTAACATTGACTGGTTGACTGAGACTATGGGATAGTCTTGGAGGGGGTTGGGTGGTCGAATGTTCTAAAATGAAATGGTGTTTAACGTCCTACTGTTCTGCTCCGACATATGCCATGCAGTGTGCTCTGAGGGAAATTTTGGCTGGACAGCAGAGGTACAGCCTACTGCCAAGGGATCATTTATGTGCACTCCAATGTGTACACAGGACCCCAGTTATTTGTTTCATCCAAACAACTAGACAGCTGTCCTTGTCAGGCATTCTGTCCTGCACCACTGACAAGGGGAAACCACGCAGGAAAATCTTGAATTTTCTGTCAACACAGGGAGCGAACTCGCGACCTCCAGGCTAGCGAGCCAGCGTTTTACCCCCTTACCCAACGTGGCTCTCTGGAATTGTCATTGAGTCAAGTGATGTGTTTTCAATTCCCCACTTGTACATGACAAGAAGTAATATAGTCTGTCTAACTTTGTGGGTTTTCTCTGGGTACTCTGGATTCCTCCCACAGCTAAAGAACCCTATACGCAAACAAATTTTGAAATAAAAATGAACGATATGTTAGTCCTGATATGACCTAGATGTAGTTTGTGTTGAGTCAAATCTCTCTCTCTCTCTCTCGCGCGCTCTCTCTCTCTCTCTCTCTCTCTGTATTGTCTTGAACTGCCAGTGATAAAAGTCTCCCATGAAATCGCTAAAAAAATCCAGCTATATATTAGGGAGACTAAAAAAAAATGGTCACATATCTGGTCGTGTCGAGTGGCATGTAGTTTGCATTATGTGGATTTATCTCCGCAGGTATGACTTATAAATCACTATATTATGTTGACTAAATTATGATTTAGATCAATTTTCAATTTTAACACAGGCTTTAAATAAAGTTAGAACAGATTGTAGAAAGTGTGAGTATAGTCTACAAAAAACTGTAGGTACTTTATTATTTAACCCAAGGGATGAAATTAATTAACTAAGTGTCAGAAAATGAATTATATACATACCATTTCATGTCAGATAATAAATACATTTACCCTAAAATGTGTGAAACTCATAAATTAAAGAACTCGAGCGTATATAGTGTAAAATATGCATGGGTTTTATGTCATTCAGAAAAGGACAGATTTGACAGAGCGGAGCAAGTTTAAATTTTCTTGATACAATGCCTCTAATCTGATTAAAATACAGATCTTTATTTCGTTTCGTTTTTTTTTTATTATACTTTCGATGGCCTACGCTACATGATGATCTGACCGGTTGTAGTGATAGGCCGCATCAGAGGTCATACAAGCGGCTTTTGACCCTATGACGTCAGTCATTTGATAAACCAATCAGCATTGATGTTTCTAGTGGATTACCCACAGTTCCGTGCACCACACACCAAAAGCTCGCTGTAACAGACCGTTTCATTGCCTAAACCCTCACATCATCCAGAACACGTCAATGATAACAACTCTTCCAGATCCTAGTGTAGTAAAGACAAGTAAAACAAAATTTTGAACTATAAAAAATGAAATGAAATAGGATCTGTGTTTTAACCAGATTGCAATGCCTCACTAGACCATCAAAAAGGCACTATTAGCGATAAATATTCCTTTCTATTTGACAGATTATTAAGTAAATATTTGTTTGTTTTAATGGTAGTTAATTTTATTGGTAATACTTGTGGGTAAATAAGGTAATTTTAGGAGTTTTTTTTAGGGGTGGCTGTGTGTGGAGAATAGTAACTATCTAAATCTAGGTAGCCTTAACCAGGAAAACAAAATGTTAACCATGAGCATGTGTTTCATAAACCACTTGTTTTTTTAGAGTTAGATACTGAGTGGCAACATAGTTAAAAACCCAAACAATTAAAACTTTTTTGTGGAAAATACATGTTTTGAGGAAAATACATATTTTGAGCAAAATATTGTTCGAATGGCTTGGTCTTCACCAAAACTCATTTAATTGTCACTCATTTAATTAACATCCACTCCTCGACACAAACTACTATTTCAGTAATTCGCTTGCACGTAGGGGTCTTTAGCAGTGAGAGGAAACCGGAGGACCTGGAGAAAACCCAAGAGGTTGGACAGGCCACCCACCTCCTGGTCACGTACAACCGTGGAATCGAAACCACACCAGTTGACTCAATGACAGACCTTATGAATGATACAACGTGCACTCGTTAACCATTCGGCCATCCAACCCCCTGATGTTTATAACCAATAGAAAAAGATATATATTAATCATTTATATTCCTAATAATTGTCAGTTAATGGATGAAGTTCCTTCAATACAGATTGTAATTAATTATTCATGATGGTGGTCATCGTCATCACTGTGGTTTTGTATTTACTTTTAAGCTGACGCATAATAATGGGCATTCAAAATGGCCATTCATAATGAAATAGTAATTGTATAAGGAAACACTGAAATAAAGGAAAAGGAAACCAATGGTGACTAAAGTCTTGTCAACACATTTAAAGACTATAACACAATTAATTTATTCAATGGTCACGTACATATAAGAAAGGAGGAAAAGTATGTAGTAAGGATTGCGAGTATGGCTACTTTTCTCAGAGTTCCAAATGTCAATACAAACTATTGCACGGTAAGTTCGGTAACATATAATTTTCACAGGGTTATCTCATTACTTCCCTCGCTTGGACCCCCTCGTCAGTGAAGCAGGACAGAGGGCCTGACAAGGACAGCTGTCTAGTTGTTCAGATGGGACGAAAAACTGAGGTCCAGTGTACACATTGGTGTCCACGTAAAAGAACCCTTGACAGTTAGAATTCGATATAAGAGTAGGCCATAGTGCCGCTGTCTGGGCAAAATTTCCCTCATAGCACACTGTATGGCATATTTCCGTCTTCATTAGATCAGTTCAGAGCAGAACAGATGGACATTAAACCCCATTTAATTTCATTCCCTCTCTTGGAGAGAAAATGAATGAAAAGAAGATATTTTAGTCCCAATATGACCTAGTTATATTGAGAGGACATTAAACTCTCTCTCCACAGATAGCAGTACTAGTGTTAAATTGTGAGATGTGTTGAATATTGAAGAGTTTAAGATTGAGGAGATATAATATGGTATCACCAGTTACAGGGTAGATAACTCTGCCTCATCTGATCTTATCACAAAAAACTCATTCCAGTTTAAACACATTCTACAGATTTCAATCCAATTTGAATATTTTCATTATAATTAAGAATCTAAATTGAGAAATTTGGAATAATTTATTTTTGGGAGAGTTGATCACATCTCTAACCAGTTCATATTCTGATTAAACAACGTACACAGAAATTATTTGATCTCTTCTGGCGTTTTTTGCCATCTTTGCTGTTTGACAATCCTAAATATATGAGTAGCCATATCGGCAAGCCAGGAAATGAGGTACATATAACAGACAATTTCAGGTACAAATTCAGACTTTGTCCGTCACATTTTATGGCCTATAACAGTGTTAGTTTCATAGTACTTAACCACAGAATAAAGTCTTTGAGTACCGGTATCATATTCTAAAGGAGCTAAATCTCTATTCTTTGGAAACTAGAAATGGACACAAATAGGTCACAATGTATATAATAATGTAATATAAATGTATATAAACTGAATTACATTCAATCGCTTCTGATTTTACTGTAATTTCTAATCATTTATGTTTGGTGATACTGATATTCACGAAGTGTCCAAATTAAATGACAGTCTACATTGGTAGCATTCTCCTGTGGGATATGGTTAGCCACATTCATCAAGTCATTTCATTACAAACGTTGCTCGAAAGCATTCTGGAACGCTATTCGTGTGCCAGTTTTAAAATTTTTATTTTGTCTCAAATATTGGATATCAGAAACCCATCTTTTCACGCGGTAAGATAACAATATCATTGTTGATTTAAATTGACCAATAAGTCGTGTTTGCAATGTCGAAGACTGTGGATGATATTCAGTTAAACACTTAGTTAAGGTATAGTCATACCTTAAAGTTAAACGTCGATTCATTTGAGGGGTTTTAAATCCCTTACAAACTACAACATTGTGAAAGATAAATCTCTAACACGAAAATCAGTTCAAATATTGTTCAATTCTGTTCTGTATTTACAAAGATATGATAATGAATCGAAAATTTTACAATATTCAGCATTCTGTGACATAAACAAACCGGCATTACCTGTACTGTAAGTGTTTGATAAAATCTTGTCTTATTTTACTCCAATTATATCCAAACCAGGAGTATATCTCCAGTTGATATTTTCATTTTCTTAATTAAATGGTATATAATTAGAGTAAATTTTAGTGTGGAATAAGTTTTGAAAAATGAGATTGTCGGATAAAATGCAGCTTCAATATTTAAGGATTGAACAATTACATATCAGGTACTATAATTACTATCAATCTGCTTCTAGCCATGTTTCTAAAAAAAAAGTCTGACAAGTTAAAATATGACTGCTGCATGTAGCCCATTTTTAACAATACAAATTAGATAAGATATACATGTTTCCATTTTTTCTGCTCTACATCTTGCTAAATGTGTTTATATATACATTTACATGTAAACTAAAAGATTTCAGATGTAAACAGAATTGTTTGTTTATTATTATAATTGTTGATAAGATTTATTTATATACACATGTATATAGTTTGTTTATATATATATATATATATATATATATATAGTTTTATAGACGAGAGACTGGTTCTTGTACCTGTATATATATATATATATATATACTTCTCTCTTTGTTACTATCTATTTTATATACAAGTATGTTTAAAGTGAAAATCTTCCACTTGGTTCATTAATTTAATAGAATCTTTGAGTAGTTTTGTCAAGTTTTGGATATATTGACTTGCTTATCAATTACGGCAAATGAAGCTATTTGAAAAATGGAAATTTCAACCAATTATGTTGAGTTAATATTAGTCTAGTTTAACTAGAATTATGTCGAAGAGGAAATGAAATGTAATGGGGTTTAACGTCCTACTGTTCTGCTCTGAACTGGGCTAATGAAGACGGGCATACACCATACAGTGTGCCATGCTACTGTGAGAGCTACCCATGCTTTTGCAAAAATGTCCTTGTACGTCTGTCAGTCGAGGCGAGTGCCACATGGCCTCTAACTTGTAAATATAGATTTGATAATTCGGCTGTGGACCAATGAAGTTCAAGGGTTAGAGTTACTATTATCAAGTCTCTTATGACCACAGGGATAGAGGGCGATAAAAGGTATATTAATTAATCAGTAGGATGATCATCGCAACTGCTTTAATAATTTCCTGACTTGAATTTTAAACAATTTTACTTCATATATAAATATAACCAACGCTTGTATGTGCCTCCAGCTTAACCTGGTGGGCTTTAAATGGTTTTCCTGTTCCCTCTTTGTAAAGATCCTTGCACACAAATAAAACTATATTCTGTGTGTTAGTCCCAAAATTACCATGTTACTGTTCAGTGGATGTTAAAACCTCCTCTCTCTCTCTCTCTCTCTCTCTCTCTCTCTCTCTCTCTCCCACCCTTTCATTCCACAAGCCTTGATTTGTATTTCACACAATAATTTTGTTACCTTGTGCTGTGGAGGGTGATAACTTTTGGCAGGTGTCATAAATTCTTTATTTTCTTGTATTTAAAAAGATTGGACCGTCCCTTTAAGAGTGGATGTTACAGAGCCTACATCTGTTAACTGATGAAATAATTAAGTACCTATTTCAAGTGTTGACGGTAATGTAATGGTCTGTGTAGAAAAAGTGCACATTGATTGCATCTCACATTAAGATATTTTCCATGTAAACGCAGACTTATTAACAGGTTTTATATATAGCCATGGTCCGCATAAACATGAAACCATTATTTCCGCAGTTTGTTAACAAATTAACAGTTATAGTCTATTAAAATCTGTTATTGACTAAAGTGTATATTATGTTTTGATAAATCATGTTTTTGTATATAATTATTATAAACTCTTGTAGAACATAGATATTTATAAAATCTATCAACAAGATCGCTCTTTCTTTCAACATAAACTAACCATACTCTTACTGCAGACAACTCGTTCTGTGTGGCGACGTTACACATTCAAAATAAGTAGGAATAGGAAGACTCGCGTATTCTAGCGACGACCTTCTCCAATCAATATTTGAATAATCATGCAGCCTTTCTCATGTGGCAATTACACCATTTAGACATTGGTCTGTCCAAGAAATTCTTTGGTGACATAAGGGGCTCTAACATTACCAGCCATCTCAGACCTCACTAAAACAGCTGGATGGAGCAAGCTATATTTAGATCATCTTTTAGCTCAGAATGAATTAAGGTGCAGGAATGGATTTTTCAGACAGACATGAAAGAATGGTTGATTGAGTGCTTTGAACGTAAGTAAGCAATGGTGATGAGTAGAAAGAATCTTTACACACACACAGAGATGTATCTATGAGGCGTTGGCCAGTAAGCATGTACATGGATAAGTGAATATGATGTGATTAATATGTTTGACCCCAGTTAATTGCCTTTGAGCACGGAATATGCGTGGAACTGGTGTGCTGAGCTTAATTAACATGGCGAAGAATTTGTTCTAGTGAGTAAAATTAGCCGTGTAGTAAATAACAGGGCAACATATCAACCCACTTCTCGTTCTCTCTTCTGGCAATGAATGGACCTAACAGCACAGCTTCTCGGCTGCCATCTTTGTGTATGGATATTATATTGTTTGCTTGGTATATTTTTTAAATTAATTATCGGCAGGGATTGACAATATATTGGATTTTCTATACACAACATATGTAGACCGAAGTGAAATGAGATTGGTGTCTGGCTGTATCTGAACTGAATGTAAATGGACTTATTATATTTTCTCTTCAATATGGATATAAGTGTGTAATATAGACTGAAGAATGCTGTATGCTGTGCAAGGTACTTGTGTAATTTGTTTTTCCAAAAAGAAAAGAAATGGGGGGGGGGGGGGTTATAATCCTTGAGTGGCATTTAGCGATTGAAAACATTAAAAAACACAACACAGTTTATATGGGGGGTTTAATGTTGTACTTTCTGCATCAATGCCATGCCATTTGCAATGAGAAATTTTGCACTGACACTGGCATTTTTGTCTTATTCTGTATCAAATTCCAACTCTTAGTGGATCATTTACGTGCACCACAATGAGTACACATCTGGTCCTTTTTTGTCCCATATGAATGACTAAACACTTTTCCTTGGTAGTCCCTCTATCCTGCACCACCGACAATAGGAAAATAGACTGGAAAATCTTGACAAACTTTCTCGGCCAACACTAGTTAGTGTACCAGTACTATACCAACTGGGAGATGCTAATTGTAGCCCGCTTGGGGAGGTTTTCGGGAATTCCGGAATTCACAATGGTCGTTTTATATAAATGAGTATTTTGGGGAATACTAACCCTAACTCCTTTTAGAAGACTGAACTTGGATCCAGTTTACCTTTTACCCCTCTTAAAAGAGGTTAGGGTTAGTATTTCCCAAAAAACTCATTTATATAAAGTGCCATTGTGGACTCAAGAAATTCCTGAAAACCTCCCCAACCAACCTACAATCAGCATTTTCCATACCAACTAAGCCAACATAGCTCCTTTTCCATAAAGCCTCATTTGTAAATGTTATGTTTGAAAAAAAAAGATTGGTTATATAGATTGAAGTTAGATTGATGTTTTCATCATTGAATATCTTTTTGATATCGGAAGTTGACACTATTTTAACACTTATTAAGTTTATGGATATGGGACAGGTTTTTGTAAGAAGTGGGGATCAGCACGTCTTCTGACAGTCTGACGCTAAAGCCCTTAGTTCTTGCTATAATATTGGTATAGTTATTGGATCCTAGTCTCTAACATCAGTTAAGTAGTCAAGTTTTTGTATATTTTGGCAAATTTGTTAGTGTAAAAACATTGATGCTTGCTCCACTATAGCCAATCAGTTATATTCCGAGTATAAATGACTGATTAATCATTGTATAGCCTACTCTAGATCAACTACCTTCAACGAGTCAACAAAATAATTTTTGATTGACACCGAATCTCCATGCTGTTGCTGATCAGTTATAAATGGTTGTCTAAACCAGTTTTACTCGATAAAGGATCTGATATTGACCATCACTGAGTTTAGATTAGTTAAACCGCATTTACACTTCCAAAATGGAACCACACAGATCTGCAATACTGCTAATCTGATTCGGCACCAAAACTCAACGTAACAAATTTATACGGTTGATGTCCGGATTGAACACAATTTGTTTTAAAATTGTCATTTGAAAAAGGAAAAACTTTGTTAGTAAAATTAAGTAATGTCATCATTTATTTGGTTATTTTTGGTTTGCAAATGTTGATTGTTACGTGATGCCAGAGAATTATATTTATGTGGTAATAGTAACAGCCAGCAGCATGTAACATAAATGTTATTTTTAGGGGTTTTACCCTTTTATACATACGACAATATTTATATGATTAGATATAGTAGGTACCAACATCAGTATGGTTAGGAACAATAGCTGGGTACCTGATAGATAAATATAACTGGAGAAATTAACAAAAGAGAGGGGGAGAAATAGGGTTTAACATCCACTCTAAATCCAAACAAGACCAATAAAGCTCAATTGACAGTGTATGCTAAAAGTTGAACAGAAAAATACATTTTGCATGCTGTATGTTATATGTTCAGGGCTGGATTGAGATAAAGAGAGGACGTAGGCTGTTCAACATTACCAGTGACCCCACCAATTCCCCAACCTCTAAACACAATCAAGCAAAGCTGAGGATGATCATATATGTTTAAGATTACAGTGCATATATGCCAAGTTGAACAGAAAAATCCATTTTGCATGCCATATGTTCAGGGCTGGATTTAGATGAAGAGATGCTTCAACATTACCAGCATGTGGCCCCACCCAATTCCCCAACCTCTAAACACAATCGAGCAAAGCCATAGGACATTATACCCCATTTCATATATATCATTATGAATAAAACATGAAACTTATGATAAAGATATGATTATTAACCCAATTTTTGACGTGTGGCAATTATATAAGGTAGTGTTATTATATAAACTAGAAACTGTGAATAAAAAATATACTGTCTAAGATATACAGATGTTATTTTGAGATAGATATTATGAATATTTTCAACTGTCACAGTAAGACAGGTATGATTTATTACTCATTAATATTACTAGAACAATGAACTGATTGAAAGATACGTGTTAACTATTTGGTGAAAACCATACTACTAGTAGTGACATTCTTTTACGACTGATTCAAGGTAACTTTTTTTTCCTATTGTTTCTCAGACTTCTGAGATGGTTATTGATACTACTTAGACCACATTGATTACAGAAACTGGACATAATATCACAAAAAATGATGTGTTTGGCCATTCATTCATTATTTTGTTAAATGAAATGAAATGGAGTTTAACGTCCTACGGTTCTGCTCCTAACCTGGGCTAATGAAGACGGGCATACGTCATACAGTGTGCTATGAGGGAAATTTTGCCCGGACAGCGGCACTACGGCCTACTCTTATGTCGAATTCCAACTGCCAAGGGATCTTTTACGTGCACGCCAATGTGTACACAGGACCTCTGTTTTTTCGTCCCATCCGAACGACTAGACAGCTTTCCTTGTCAGCCCCTCCATCCTGCATCACTGACAAGGGAGAACCACGCCGGAAAATCTGGATGAACTTTCTCGGCCAATGCAGGGATCGAACACCCGACCTCCAGGCTAGCGAGCTAGCGTCTTACCCACTTAGCCACGTGATCCCCCTATTTTGTTAAAGATACAATATGTAAGATTTAGATAAAGAGGTAATTATTGAAGTATATTCTGGTTCCACCACAATGATTACAAACATGTGGCTATTCATTCATTATTTTGTTCAACCCAACCATGCTTAGTTGTATATATTAATATATTTTTAAATAGTTTTGTGCATTGCTAAAATCATATTTCGACTTCTAAGTCATAGAACATGCATTATGTAAGAGTTAGATAAAAAGCTGGCTGTTCTTGTTTTAATAGTTAAAAATAGATAATGAAAAATGAATATATCGAAAATTTCAACCAAAGAACTGTGTATTGAGTGAAGTTATGACGGTTTGAAATAAGATATTTGTGATTGTCAACTACCTTTGCTACGAGAATTATTCATTTTAACGCTAAATTATGATATGCTGCAGAGGTTCTAATGCCTTCAATAAACAATTTTTGGTCTGTTATTCCTATTCGAGATTCAACTTTCACAATATTGCAATATTCTAAAGTGCTAAAATCATGCTCACAGTCTTTAAGACCAACAAAAATTTTAAGACTAAAATATGAGTTGTTTTTCATTCTTAGCTTTTTATAATAAATTTGTGTTAAATACTTGTTAAATTCATAGTTCATCAGCCTAATGATCAATAGATGACATTGTACACCATTCGTTCTTTTTTTTTTGTTTTTTTCTGTTCTGGAGAAATGTTATTATTATAGAGTGGAAAACACAAATTTACAACATTTGGCTTATATGATGGATGGTTAAAGGAGCTAAATCACTAACATTTGGGACCTAGAAATTGACAAAAGTGGGTCGAAACTCATATAATACTGTAATATGAATGTATATAAACTGATTTACATTCAATCGTTTCCGGTTTTACTCTAATTTCAAATCAGTTATGTTCCGTGAAATAAGCCAGCAGTCTCAATCGAATGCAAATTCCTAGCGTCTGGTTATTCCAGTCTACAAACGCCGTTTGGTTTGGTGCAATATGTCTAGCCTCGTTCCTCTAGTCTCTTGCTAGAACTGGGGCTGAAACACATTATGGTACACGATTCGTGTACCAAGGGTAAAATATTTATTTTGTCTTAAATATTGGATATCAGAAGCCCATCTTTTTCCGGTAAAATCACAGCATCAATGTTGTTTTAAATTGACAAATAATTCGTGTTTTAAATGTTGAAGATTTTGAATGATATTGAGTTAGAGACTTAGCTACTTTAAACCACTATTTGAATGATCTTTTGTGATGAAAAATAAATAAAAAATTTAATAAAAAAACCCATTTGATTTGTACCTTATTCATTTGTAATCCATGTTTAGCAATCATTTGGAAAGACCTGAATATCGATGGCCTAGGGATCTTTTACATGGACGAGCAGTCCCTATTTTTTCGTACAGAAAACTAAAAAGTGCTACATTTGTTGGCCAATCCTTCAGAGAAACAAAGTTAAAAAAAAAGCCTAGTATTGAGAAGTTTGCTCAGTGAGAATGACTTTCATTATAAAAAGGATGTAGGGTATAATGTCCTTTTTTTCAGCAAATAATTAGCTGAGGTATAGCATTCAAATTCACAGATTTCCTTGAGGTAAAATTATATTTGCTCAGTGAAAACTATCTTTAATCTCGGTTTAACTACATAATTTAAACTTGAAAGATGGCTAACAAAGACTCCTGACATCAAGGTCATAATAGTTGTCTTTATTTGTGTACTTGTGGTTATTTGTGTTTGCTACAGAGAAGTGAAGTTTTGTTTTGAGTTTGAACGGAAGGATTGCTTTGTTGTGAAAAATGTAAAACATTATAGACACAAAGATTATCGTTTATAGTACAGGTATGTTTATGACCATGTTCAAATTGAGTCAAGGGCATAAAACTCAAGGTTTGTTCAAATTTCTATAGTCTTTTGCTCATGCTTGACTTAAAATATATAATTTAAAATTGTATCAATATCGGCCTTTTAAATGGGTATTGTAGATAGTTGTGATTAATAAATGAGTAATGTATTATAGATTTGTAGATATTAGCGAGTTACAAATTTGAGTAAGGGCAGTATCAGATTTACTGATAGGCTTGGCAGGCTGAAGGCTATGGCCCCAAGATCTAGAGGGGTCTCTGGCCAAGGTGTATAATATTTTGGATGCTGTCATAAGCATTTCTTACACAAACTGTAACATTTTTGTCATCTTCAAAAGCTTGCTCAATTGTGTTTAAGACACACTTTCATCTAGTCGTGAGGATTGGTAGGGGGTGGGGACCTCTTGTGATCTAAATCTGGGGCTCAGGTTACTAGGTGACAAGTTGTAGGATCTATTGCCTACTCTCGGGGTTTCTCCAGCTGACCTATGTCTCTCCTTAAAACATACACTATGCAAGAGCTAAATCTGCCTATTGCAGGTCTTCTATGCAAGAGCTAAATCTGCCTATTGCAGGTCTTTCTTTAGGTCAGAAATGTTATATAAACTATTAATTAGACATTTATTAACAAAACAAGACCATAATCGACTCTCGATGGCATCGGATACTCGTGATTTTAACTAGATTAAAACAGTTCACCATTTAAAAATTTAATTTAAAAATGGGAAAGCGAGGCTAAGTCCCGATTATACCAGTGCCCTGGTTACCACTGTGCACACATCTTGTCAAAAGTACGAACAATGATAACTTGGCTGAGAATGAAGTAATTTGAATTAAATTTTCAATATTTTATTTTCTTATCATCAATGTTTGAATTATAATAGCAAGAATGACCAACTCTTTATTAAACTCTTAACTAATGTATCTTTAATTGATGTTATATTGTGACTTCTAGATACATTCCTCATTTTTTGGTGCTTTTGTGGTTAGTAGTCTGTTCGAACTCCCGACACATTTTTATATCAGCTTTTAATATTTTTTTTCACAGATGTACATACAAAAGGTATGAATAAATGACATGGGTTCTAGAAAGATTAAATCTTTATTTGTTACAAAACTACCTAAGTATGCATTTGGAAAAAATATAAAATGGAGAAACTGTATTTGAGAGAGGGTATTTGATAAAAAAATTTATATCGCTTAGCCCTGCATGACCTACCTATATGCATGGTTCAATTTGATAGATTTATGTCTTAATTATTTGTACATCTTGAAAGTCTTATGTAGAAACACTTCATACTTAGAATTGACGAAGGGTATTAAAAATCCATCGCCTGATTTTTGTATCATTAAGATATTAACCGAGATATTTCTTATTCTCGTGAGATTACGCTACCTGGAGGTAGATATCTAGGTATGTGTTAATTGTTATACTTAACTTGCTATTGAAAAATGTGGATTCAGTAATTACTTTACCAGTACTCGATAATATGTACAGGCGGAAAAAAGTTTACCATCACCATTTTGGAAACAAGACAGGATTTAGTGTGAAATTGATATTAACTTTTAATTATTAGATACGTTAAATGTATCACCTGATGACATCAATTGGTGTCCAAGGATACTGGTTCGGTGCTTTATTTTGATAGTTAAAGATAATGTAAGGGAAGTGGAGAGCCTATTTTCAGGTGGGTTGAGTAGGAAGTTTAACCGTATTTCATTCATTCATGGAAATGACCTTTGCAAACAACCAGTAGATCTGTAACTCTAACACAGAATTTCTGATAGATGAATTTTCCATATGGAAATGACCCCCACAGTCAGGCTCATCTCTCCCAAACCAACCTAATCTGCTCCCCAACAGACCTGATCTTCACCCCAACTAGCCTAACCTCCTCCCCCACTGACCTGATCTCCACCCCAACTGGCCTGATCTCCACCCCAACTGGCCTGACCTTCTCCCCAACAGACCTGATCTTCACCCCAACTAGCCTGACCTCCTACCCCACTGACCTGATCTCCACCCTAACTGGCCTGACCTCCTCCCCTGGCCTGACTTCCTCCCCAACCGACCTGATCTCTGCCCCAAATGGCCTGACCCCTCCGAGTCAACCTGATCTCCTCACCAACCTGCCTGATGACTCCAAACGGGGCAGCTATTGCAAACTACAAAATTATGAAAGTCGATGGACCTCTTGATCTGCTGTTGCTATTTTGATTTTGTTTTCTTAATTAAATATAAATAATAAAGTTGAGTTTATTTTAGTGTGAATATGATATTTTTCCGCAAATTTGATTTGGCGATCAGCAACTTATAAAGTTTGAAAGATATGTACAAGAAAGCGCCACTTTAATAATCTACCACGATGCTATATACACTATAGCCCTGAATATTTTATGTTTCTATCACATTTCCATAAAATAAGGCTTAATTTGGCGTCCTGTGTGTGTTATAATGAACATGTTGTAGGTTATAACATTTAGTAACATGTATAATTTATTATACAATCAATACACCCTCATTAAAAACATCATAAAGTGGGTAATAACCTTAAGAGCACAATTGGTATTCGCCACTTCCAACGCTACACGGGGGTAATGTGGCGATTTACCATATAACAGACCTAATTGTTCTTTGTAGATAAACTTTACCTCTTATAATTGCATAGGGATGCTTCAAATAATTCGGGATAAATATCAGATAATAGTTGCAATTGATGGAAGGTATGAGGTAAAGTGCCAGTCTTCCGTGTCTAAGAGATCAAATTATATTTTCTGTGTCTTAAGATACTGGTACATCCACTTCCCATGTAGTGCCAGACCAAGATGGGAGCCTCCTCCCCCTGACCCAACCACTATACTGTTTATACCCAACAGTATAAAAATCAACTTATTTTGTTTCTATCGCATGTGTAAAAGTTAGCTTTTCATTGGTTGTGGTGATACCATGGTATATTATGGTTCAAACTGTTGAACTGTCCAGATATTCGCCACCAATCACCAAATATCCTGTGACCACCATTGTAACCATTTGTAACTACAACTGTAACATGAAACAGATTATCTTATAATTTCATTTATCCATAATCTTGTCAGTTTTGTATGAACTTATTTAGATTTTAAATAAGATCTGTCACTTTTTGCAATACTTTGGGCTCATGTCAGTTCTTGTCAGTGATTAGTCAGACCGTCTGTTAGCTCTATACACTTGTTTGGTTCAATATATCACACATAGTGCCGTACAGATGCTTGATGATGCCTGGGGAGATCTCCTTGATTGCGTGCCCCCATAGGGTCTAGTATTCAAAATGGAAGAAAGGAAGGCATTTTAAATATGTAAAAAACAAGAAATAAACTTTTCGTTCAAGTTTATTTTGACATGTGGTACAACAAAGTTCCATCGATAATTAAAACTTAATTTTAAATTGACTTTTTATTGGATGCCTCACTGAAAATGGATGCTTTGCCCCCCCCCCACTCTCTATGCCTGCCTCTGATCATAGATAATTTATACTGTACTAGCTGGTAATATGATATTCTATGTTTGTTAATGTCATCAATCTTAATAAACAATTAAATGACTGTATACTTCATCATTGCTTTCATATATATGAATATATCATATATCTTATAGGCTATTTCTAGCAGTTAAAACAGAACCCTGTGTCGGTATATTATAAATAATTTATTTTTATCATTTGAGAAAATGCAATTTAGGGATAAATGTAAGCTTATAATTGAATTAATAATATACCCAGTGGGCAGTCTCTTTATAATTGGATGAATTCCTGTATATCAAATAATTCACACAACTGGGTGGTAAAGTAGTGCTGACACGATGTATCGTTGAATCAATGTATCGCGATTTACCTTCTCACAATTTGCATATTGAATCGCGAGACACTGAATCGGTTCTTTTTTTTATGTTTTTTTGTCGCTTCAGTAAGTAACCTATCACTTTTAAGCTAACAATCCGCCATACAACCACTCTACGCGAGACTTACGTGTCACTTGTGCGTGTTCGGCGCTGTAGAGGATCGCTGACTGGCCGTAGAGACTTTTGATCCTGCACATACAAAATTTTCACCCGGGTTTCCTGCAGCTGATCTGCGAGCTACCAAACCCTACGACCCATGCGCGTCAAAACATGTGCGGCAGGTTGTGAGCTAGATTTAAATTATCCACGTCACACATTATCCATAGGTACACAAACACTCTTAAATTGTTTTGATCCTTATTTTCATCCACATCAATATCCTGATATAAAACTGACCGGGTTATGAATATTGATACAGATCGTATCATAGCACCACAATCACAATACAAATTGTATCGTGACGGCAGTGGCAATACCCAGCACTATTGTAAAGTCGAAATGAAATGAAATAGGGTTTTTAACGTCCTACTGTTCTGCTCCTATAATGGGCTAATGAAGATGGGCATACGCCATACAGTGTGCTATGAGGGAAATTTTGCCTGGGCAGCGACACTATCGCCTACTCTTATATCGAATTCCAACTGCCAAGGGATCTTTTACGTGCATTCCAATGTTTACACGGGACCTCAGTTTTTCGTATCATCATAAGGACTAGACAGCTGTCCTTGTCAGGCCCTCCCTCCTGCATTACTGACAAGGGGAAACCACGTCGGAAAATCGGATGACAGGCTTCATATAGTAATTTACACCAATATATTTTTGACCAATT
Source organism: Patella vulgata (assembly GCF_932274485.2). Taxonomy (NCBI): domain Eukaryota; kingdom Metazoa; phylum Mollusca; class Gastropoda; family Patellidae; genus Patella; species Patella vulgata. The sequence continues at coordinate 15,140,099 of NC_065883.2, forward strand.
TATATACAGTTTGAATTTGGATGCAACATGAAAGACAGATGTGTATAAGCACCAGTGATATATTACCATAGATTCATGTTATAGGGAAAAGCAGATTTTTTAAAAATGAACATTTAAATACCCCCAATTGATTAGCTCAGTTATCAAAGTTTCGGATAAAAGAAGCCAACAGTAAAGCATTAACCAAACATAAATAGATGACACTCATTAATTACTTATTCATTTATATGTTCATTATCAAACTTGGTCAAGGTTTGGATGGCCGAATGGTTAGCACATGCGCGCTGTATCATAAGCTCTGTCATTGAGTCAACTGGCATGGTTTTGATTCCCCAGTTGTACGTGACAAGGAGTAGGGTCGTTTGTCCAACCTTGTGGATTTTCTCTGGGTCTTCCGGTTTCCTCCCACTGCTGAATTTTTGAAATAAAATTGAACCAGGGGTTAGTCCAGAATTTACCTGGTTTGTGTTGAGTGGACATTAAACTCCATTTCTCTCTCTATGTAATCAGGTAGCATAGAGCAGCTATCACTGTGCACTGTTTGTGGACATTTTTTTAGCTAATTGTTAACCAACAAACCTCCTCTCATTCTAAGCACTAAACATTTATTGTAACTAAAATTGCTGATTAGCAAAACCGTTATTCAAAGTTCTTGATAGTAAATCCCTTTGCTGCTAAACATGCATTTTTTGGTATATTAACTCTTCTATGACAAAAATATCTTTCAAATGATGAATTATATCTGATGACCTTTCAGTTCATTAACTGACGTCACTATGATGAATGACACCAATGGATGACATTTCAATGATGTTGAAATTGATGTATAATTTGATGAATATTTGACTAATAACACTAATTAAAACATGATCTAGATATCTGACGAAGCCATTTAAGGGTAGACAGCCTGGCTTACAATCTGATATATATCAGAATGAAGTAGTAAAAGTGGTTGACATCTTGTTAAAAATATTATGCATGTATGTACTATAAACAGACATGTACTTCTATACTTCTTTAAAGATACATTCCCACAAAAGTATTTATCAAGTAGTTATTTCCCTTATATATGGTGGAAGTGGCAGCTCAGTGGGTAAGATGCTGGCTCGCTAACGGTTTGCTCTCTGTATGGCTGAAAAAGTGCCACAGGACTTTCTGGCGTGGAGAACATATAGTTATTTGGATAGTACGAAAAACCGAGATCCTGTGTGTGCATTGGCGTACCTCGTAAATGAACTCTTGGCATTTGGGATTCGATATACATGTAAGGGTAGGCCATAGCACCGTTGACATTGGTGCAGGACACAGGGACTGGGAAGGGACAAAGTATAGTGGTTCCGATGGGACGTGCCTTTATTAGAGTCCTTTGCAGTTGGGATGCAATATAAGAGTAGGTCATAGTGCTACTGTCTGTGCAAAGTTTCCCTCAACACACTGTATGGTGTATGCCTGTCTTCATTATCTCAGTTTGAGCAGAACAATAGCATGTTAAACCCCATTTCATATGAAAAGTATAGACACCCAATCTTACTTGTCAAATACTGGATTCCCAGAAAAAACGCCCAAGGGTCACACTCAAGACAAAAATGTATAAGTATCCCTAAATGACACACTGTTAGCTGTCTGTTTGAGTGACACAACGATCGCTTCTTATATGTTGATCTAATGGCTAACGGCTGCGAGAATATTGAGAGAATTAAACGTCCTGTAGACTCTGTGATTAACCGACAGAAAAAGAAGTTGTCAGAGGATAAGCCAGGAATTTACCTAGGCTTCGATATTTATTGTAGATGGAAAGCAACTAACGACAAATACAAGCGGTTATAAATTCTCCCTCAATCAAGTCACATGGTAAACAAGGATGATTGAAAATAGAATAGAGTAGTTTTCGTCCGATTAAAATGTTTCGAGGGGAATTCAATTCCAAGTAAACTTTTGATAGATAAATTTGTTTGAATACGTTTTTAGTCCAAATATAAGATTAAATCACACTGTTTGTACATAGGAAGGCATCTTTAAACTATTAATTAATTTGAATAGTGTGCATGTGTAATTAAACATTTATACAAGGGTATATTTAGAAAAGGTGTGGGGGAGGGGGACATTCAATTTAATAGATACAACTGACTTAATCGTCCCGGGATGTCTTTTTTAACTGTATCTTTTCTTCCTCAGCTCACTTCCGAGTTGGTACACATGATCATTTTGTGTGTATTTTCTTCCTGAACTTGAATTCTTAGAATGATAAGGTTCAGGAAGAAAAAAGCACAACGTGTAAATAGGTGTAGATAGTAGTTAACAAATAGTTGTAGGTCGGAAGATAATAAAGACCATTGGTATTATGGGTTAACAGTCCACAAACATACCTAATGATTTTTATTGTGGCTACAATCCTTTCTTATTTTGAAGGGGGTGGGGGGTAGATGGCTGAATGGTTAGCATGTGCGCGCTGTATCATAAAGTCTGTCATTGAGTCAACTGGCATGGTTTCGATTCCCTGGTTGTACGTGAAAAGGAGTAAGGTCGCCTGGGTTTTCTTCGGGTCCTCTGGTTTCCTTCCACTGCCAAAGACCCCTACACGCAAGCAAACTATAGAAATAAGATTAAACCATGTGTTAGTCCCGAAATTATCTATTTTGTGTCAAGTCGACTTAAACTCTCTCTCTCTCTCTCTCTCTCTCTCTCTCTCTCTTATTAACTGCTTGTGTAACTTTTTTTTCCATGGATAAATATCCTTACAAAAGGAAGAATAATGCTGTTTTGAGATTATTTATGTCCCTCAAAATTTTGTGTGAATGATGTGGGTAATTTTGAAAATTTTGTGTGAATGATGTGGGTAATTTTGAAAATTTGTGTGAGTGATGTGTGTAATTTTGAAAATTTTGTGGGGTGATGTGGGTAATTTTGGATATTTTGTGGGTGTGATGTGGGTAATTTTAAATATTTTGTAGGGGTGATGTGGGTAATTTTGAAAATTTGTGACAACCTCCCTTCCATTATAAAGTATGTGGCTTGGTATAATTCATTGCAAGTGTATTTGATACTGGGCCAGTTTTCGTCTTGATACATTAGTATATCTCTTTGTACAACAGATCGTATTTAACGCCATTTATCATGTACTGTCTGCACCATTCATTCATTCACTTTCTTTTAATGCATACATGATTGTGAAATTATCTGATGTCATAATAGAAATTCTACCTCCACTCCACCCACCCACCCACATCAGATGAATTCTGTAATAAATACGGTGGGAACCTGGTTCAAAAGCACTGTCTTAGTGGATTTAGTTCTTTTTTGATGTTGTAAAGGAAAAATAGATTATAGACTTGGGAAATAATTGTTTTATAGGTCATATTTTGATATCTGAATTATACAATATGAATAAGAGTAATATTGATTTTGTTGTAAACTTGAGCTGCGTGGGAGGTAGAAATCACTAAGCTAAAAACTTGGATGATTAGTTTTGTGGTGTGAAATTGGGTAACTTGAGTAGAGTATTATATTGATATTGTAAATTGATTGTATAAGGGGACTGGAGAAGGAAATATTATTTTGTATGACTTTATGTACAATCGTGAGTGTTGAAATATTGTGTTAAAGTTACAGAGCCGCGGTGGCTCAGTTAGTAAGATGTTGGCTCGCTAACCTGTAGGTCCCATGTTCGATCCTGGTGTTGATGGAGAAAGTTCATCTGGAATTTCCGGTGTGGTTCCCCCTTGTCTTTGGTGCAGGACAGAAACCCTAGCAAGGGACAATGTATAGTCATTCGGATGGGACAAAAAACTGAAGTCCTGTGTACAAATTAGCATGCACATAAATGAACCCTTGTCAATTGGAATTTAATGTATGAGTAGGCCATAGTGCCACTGTCCAAGCAAAATTTCTCTCATAGCACACTGTATAGCGTATGCCTGTCTTCATTAGCCCAGTCGGGGCAGAACAGTTGGATGTTGAACCCCATTTCATTTCATTATATATAACCTTTGGACTCCAATCTCGGCATTAAGTACTTTTGTTTTATGAAGAAAACAAAAGAGTATTATAGACTTTAAAATATTATGCTTACTTTGCATACAGAACCTGCCAAGAGTTTCACGATTTCGTTCTAATTTATTTTATATACATTGAAAGGTCAGCAAAAAAATGTCATGAAGTTCTCTTTAAAGCTAGATTATTGTTTAAATCATTGTTATAAGTTGAACTTTTGGGATTTGACAAAGATCTAAAGTACACAAAAAAACCACAGAAGCAAATGATCTGAAATTTTTTAATTAAAGAAAAAGTTAATAATGGAGGGATTTCAACCATTTAATGTCTTTACGTTACTTCCTAAACAAGCCTTGAGTTTATCTCTTCTACTCCAAGCCTCTTGTAGAAATATCAAGTAATAAAGTATGACATTAATAACAGGAGCCACAGTGTCTCGGTGCGTAAGGCATTAGTTCACTAATGAGTACAAGGGGGGTTGGGTGGTTTAAAGCGTGCGTGTGAAACCATAAGGTCTGTCATTGAGTAAAGTGGCATGGTTTTGATTCCCCTTCTTCGGGTCCTCTGGCAAATTATTGAAATAAAATTGAACAATATGTTAGTCCCAAAATGAGTGGATGTTATTTAAACCCCATTTCTCCATCCTGGTGCTTGTCGAGAAACAATTTTTTTCAGTGCGTTATCTTCTTGTTGATGGTGCACCATCTAGTTCTTCGGTTAAAACAAAATAACGTGATACCATGTAGACACTGATGTGTTCTTTGACATTTTGAATTTGTCTGGTCAAGATTTCCCTCACAGCATACTGCTTGGCGTTTGCCAGTCTTCATTAGCCTGGTTGTAGCAGGATAGCAGGACGTTAAACCTCGTTTCATTTCATTTAAATTAATGGACTTTATTTTTATTATATTTTCAGGTTCTGAGTGGGTTAGTTAAATAATTCTTCCCTTGAAGGGGAAGATCCACACTATAGAAATGGCTAAAGAGGTAAGTCTTTACAACATGCAATGAATGGCTGTAAGGCTTCAGTCTTTAACACACAATATTGAATTATTTCTCAATACTGTACCCAGATTTTCGCCCACTTTCTCTCCATATTAAAAAGATCATATATGTTGTTAATTACCTGTTCCTCGACAGTAAATAAAAGCAACACTTACCGGTTTTTATACGCCCACATTGAAATGTGGTCGTATATTGTCGTCGCCCCCGTCCGTCCGTCCGTCCGTCCGGAGTCCACAATTGCTTGTGGACGCTCTAGGGGCCAAAGTTAATATCCGATTGACTTTAAAATTATATACAGTGTTTAAGGCCAGGAGACGAAGAAGCCTATTGATTTTCAGCGATTTCCGATAATTACTGCCAGAGTTATGGTCCTTGATCACTTCAAAAAATCTTGTGGACGCTCTGGAGGCCAAAGTTAATATCCGATTGACTTTAAATTTATACACAGTGTTTAAGGCCAGGAGGCGAAGAAGCCTATTGATTTTCAGCGATTTCCGATAATTACTGCCAGAGTTATGGCCCTTGATCACTTAAAAAAATCTTGTGGATGCTCTAGAGGAGAAAGTTAATATCCGATTGACTTTAAATTTATACACAGTGTTTAAGACCTTGAGACGAACAAGTATATTGATTTGAATTTTTATGACTTGGAACAGCTAAATCCATGATACAGTATTATAAGTTTGTATACAAAATGTTAGCATGGGGCAGAACTTTATAAAAACCAAACAAATTCTAATGGTTTTCTGTATTAGATTTTAGTGTATTATAAATGTTTCATTAGTAAAGTAAAAAGTAAAAATATGCGACAACTCTTGTTGACTGCCCGGGTGATTTAGCTGCTGTGGGCGTATGTTTCGTTGCCTGGCAACCTATCTTTATATATATATATACTTAAAAAATATGTAATAACATTCCCTAATATATGTAACTTAAAAAGCCATTATCACTTTCAACAGGAAATTAAATGTTATTAATTTTATTTAATATCAGATTCAAAATAATTTAACTATCAAAAATTTAAGCACAGGTCTACGAAGTATTCGAGTAAATTATTTTGTATGGTTGACTGCTGAAATACTTGAAAACCCACTGTAGAGTATAGATTTGTACTGTATGACTTAGTACATTTCTATATAATTTCATTTGAAAACACTTGTAACTGTATATTCAAATTAAACATATATTTTTTTTTAGCTTTCGTTAAAGGGCCAAAATACCCAGCCTGGCAATAAGCCACAAGGCATTGTCAGACACAAATTCTAGCTCATAAGGCCCGTCATTGAGTCAACTGGCATGGTTTCGAATCCCTGGTTGTACGTGACAAGGAGTAGGGTTGCATGTCCAACCTCGTGGGTTTTCTTCGGGTCCTCCGGTTTCCTCCCACTGCTAAAGACCCCCACACGCAAGTGAATTATTGAAATAAAATTAAACCATATGTTAGTCCCGAAATGACCCCTCTCTCTCTCTCTCTCTCTCTCTCTCTCTCTCTCTCTCTCTCTCTCTCTCTCTCTCTCTCTCTCTCTGCAGTAGTTAAAATGGTAATGTTTCAAAACAAAATATGTGCCTGTTAAATAATATGTTTGGGCAAATTCCCTTTTAAGGTAAAAAAAAATTCAAACAAACGAACGATTTTTCAGACTGAAAAAAAGTAGTGTTCCCAATAATGCAACTCATCAGGACTCTGATTGGCTTTACTAGACATTAAAACATGATCATGGGCAACAACCCAAGAAATACTTACTGGAAGTCATTACAATTGTATGGACTTCTGCCCTATCACTTACATCCACAATACATATAACTTGCAAGTCAGATAATTTATAAGTTTAGTCTCTAGATTGCCCACACGGTTGTTCAAAGTGAACAAAGTGACAACAACTATGAGAGTATTGCGAGTAATTATCGGAAATAGATTAAGAAACCCTAGCTTCTTCACCTCATTAATGTAAACAGTGTTTATCAATTTATAGTCTAGAGAATAACTTTAGCAGGAGCGTCTTTTTTCAGATTGGGGAAGTTAAACTGTCAAGACGTTTCCATACCCTAGGGCAAAATGCGTTCAAGCATAAGGTTTTGAAAATTTTTAGATTCAATTTGTGATCTGAAAATTCTGAATTTCGATAGTCTCCTCTTTAGACCTAAAGTTAACTGAAAAGTTAACTCATGCGCGTTGGATCACAAGGTTGGTCATTTTGAGTGAAATGGTGTGGTTTCAATTCCCTGCTTGTACGTGACAAGCAGGGGGGGGGTCTCCGATTTCTTCAACTGCTAAAGGCCTCTATGCGCAAGCGAATTATTGAAATAAAATTGAAGAATGTATTAGTACCAAAATGACCTTGTTTATGAATGGACGTTAAACCAATTATTTTTCTCTCTGCGCTAATTTTTCGACTGGGCTAGTGAAGACAGGCATACACTTGTACAGTGTGCTATGAGGGAAATTTTGCTCAGACAGTGACGCTACAGCCTATTCTTATATCGAATTCCAACTGCCAATGGATCTTTTACATGCACGCCAATGTGTACACAGGACCTCAGATTTTTCGTCTCATCCTAATGAAATGAAATGGGGTTTGACGTCTTACTTTTCTGCACTAACCAGGCTAATAAAGATGAGCATACGGCATGTCATGTGCCATGAAGGAAGTTTTTCAATGACAGTGGCACTATAGCCCACTCTTATTTCAAATCAAACTGTCATGGTTTTTTTTTTAACTGAACGTCAACATGAACATGGGACCACAGTTTTTCATACAATCCGAATGACTACACTCTCCATCATTTAACATACAGAACTAAGATAGTGAATATTTCTTACATTTATAATTTATTTAATGATATAATAATATAATAAGGAACCTTTTAGATAATTCTACCATTTTATGTTCAAGGAAGTAACCCTGAAAAAAAGACTGTACTTCCTTAAATTACTACATTTACACGATTAAAATTTTATATTTAGAAAAAAAAAAATATCGAAATAATTGGAGATATGTGAAACCCGATTTTTGATAAACAATTTAAAGTTAGATTTGGCTGTAGAAGTTTGCCTTTAAGATACATTATATGTAAATGGTGACCTTTGTGACCTTCCCTAGAAAATTTATTTATTTTGATCTTTCAAAAATGCAAATATACGATAAACAATATAGATAATGCCCTTCAGACGGAGAGGCAGACCAGAAGTGAATCAAAGTATCAGTTATGAGAAAAATCACTGGACCGAAAAAGTCTATGTTAAATTTAGTGTTTGATTTTGAAAGAGTCACATGTGCACATTTCCTCTGTGTGTCACTGTACTCAGCCTATTGAATAGACTATATCCTATATATGGTGGTACATCATTCGATACACATGTACAAGCTTATAGTAATTGACACAACTTGTTCATAAGCCACATTTCATCGTGGGTGGAAAATTATAGGATTTTTTTTAGGTCTACCTGTCTCTTGTATACATATATGACCTCAATTTCACTGGAAGTTTATAACTCACCCTGTGTTGAGATGGCATAAAATGGTTATAGTAGTAAGTTATTTAATGTATTTGATAATTTGTGATCATGGAGTATATGTTAAACCTACTATATCTGGTATACAGGTTATTAATATACTATCTGTCTACAAGTGAGACTATTAATATAACATTAAGAAATAGTATTATAGTTGACAGAGGGGCTAAATTGGTTTTGATATTTGAGATAGATATATTTATATATTTAAGTTGTTACAATATACCCTAAATATGATTTTATTTAAGCTGCACCTATATATTAGAGGAATGCAGTTTGATAATATTGAATTTGCTTGCCCCATCCTCATGAAACTTTAATAATATTTCATATATATTTACTAATGTAATGGTATATAAATGGAAGCTAAATTGATTTTCTTACTTAGGATGTATATATTCAAGTATTAAGTGTTACAATATACAGTAATTGAAGCAAATCCTAAATATTTGAGTGAAGTGCATTAATAATATTTAATATGCTTGCCCCATTTTTATGAAAATTGAATACTATTTGATATATTTATTGTTCTATTGGTATGTAAATTGGAGAAAAATTTCTATCATTCATACAGAGTGTGTTATATGAGTGTAATTCAGATTTATAAAAAAAATTAGTCAACATTATAAGAAAAATACAGAAGATTTTGAGGGTATTAGGGTGCAACCATTGTTAAGAAAATACATTCAGAACCTTAAATAAACATTGCATCATTGAATAAATATTTCTTTATGATATTCAATGCACAATGTAACTCTTTAACAATTGGTATTGCCTACACCAGATGAAAATTATATTCTTTTTTTTACATTAAGTTTTGTGGTTCATTATTGAAACTGCCCTGAATCAATTGCTCCTGACACTGCCTCTAACTGACCATGTCATATTACTTGGGTGGTTCGAGACATGAGAGAGAGAGAGCTGTTGTGTTGGGCGTCCATGTGCTAATGCAAAAGCCCCAAAACACATGGTGTTATGTGCTATTTCTTTATGGTGTTCAGTGCACAATTTATAATAATAATAATCGTTTTCTATAGCGCTGAACATTCAGTCAGTCTGACTGCTCTGTGGCGCTTTACAATGTAGATATGATTATAAAAAAAACAAAACAAGCATACATGTATATACAAATAAACAAAAGAATACAAAGGAATAGTTACAATATACAAATGGAAAGTGAAGCATTTAAATTATTGTTTAAAAGTTTGGGTAAAAAACAGGGTTTTTAAACGTCGTTTTGAAATTCCCGTCTTCATTAGCCCAGTATAGGAGCAGTAAAGTAGGACGTTAAACCCCATTTCATTTCATTTCACAATTTGAAATTATATACAATTCTAATAGGGGACCACAGTGATTAATGAATACAATGTTTATTTTTAATGCTTTTGTCACCACGGTCTATCAAGACCCTATAATTACCTTTCTATGGTTGAATTAATTATGGGTTACCTGAACATTGATATAACATCTTAGAGCATAGTCCTCTTATAGAGTATTCTATATAGAGTATTCTAATAAGAATGTATGTTAATGGTAATATTTTAATACATGTATATAGTTAATATTATAAGCTTATTTTCTATGTCTTTAATCTTCTTTGTATTATTTTACTATTTTAATCTATATCTAAATTGTTGTGTTTATGTTAATTGTAATGTAGGTAGCTAGTGGTTACAACTTCAAATATATATAAATGTGAAGATGGACCCAGGAAGGACAAGTTACTGTTAGGGAAGAGATACAGTTAACAGGCTACATTTAACTTATGCCAACTCTTGAAATTATACCTCTTTAGTTGTGCATAATTCTGTGTACCTATAATATAGATTATCTGTACAATACTAATTGGGGATCACTTTGATTATTTAATACATTGTTTATTTTTAATGCTTTCTTGTTATAATGTCTCTGTGGTCCCCCTTTATGGTATTCAATACACAATTAATATTGAAGTCACTAATTCTGACGAGTATCTACAAGTACAATAATATCTTATTTTTCATGTCTTCTTAATCCATAATAAAATGTGCATTTAAACATACATTATGCAAGAGCTAAATCTGACTATAACAGGTCTTTCTGTAGGCCTGAAATGTTATCTAAATTATTAATTAGATATTAATTAACTTATCCATACCATAATCAACCATGCCATTGTTAGCCTGCGATATTTAGTGGATTTGAATACATTTTGTGATGAATAATTTAACGTAAAAATGGATAATCGAGACTTGGTTTATTACCGTATGTTACCAACGTTAATAATGACGTTCGAGGCTTGCCTAAAATTGAATCTCTAATATTTCGGTTCAGAGTGAAGCAATTTAACTGAAATTTTCAGCATATTTTGTTTCCATTATCTATTTTTAAACTATTATAGTGAGAACTGTCAGCTAAACTTACCTTATGCCCCTTTAAGTAAACAAAACCAACATATCAACAATAGATTAATTTCCTGGCTTGGATTCAATCGGATCAAAAAGAGGCCAATCAAAAGATTTTACCCAACAATGTGCCATTGGCTTGTTATAGGATGACAAAAAGTTGAGAAATTTTCATTTAAATAATATAAATAATGATAGTGCACTCTTAACACGCTAAACTCCATACACTAAGTATATGCTCATAGCGCTACGAAAAGTCTAATGACATTATGGTTTAAATAATATAAATAATGATAGTGCACTCTTAACACGCTAAACTCCATACACTAAGTATATGCTCATAGCGCTACGAAAAGTCTAATGACATTATGGTTTATGTGCTATGTCTCATAGTATTCTTTAAACAGGTGTGTTTTTAATAAACTCTTGAATTGCAGTAAGGTCAGTGCATATTTAACTTCTGATGGCAGTTTATTCCAAAATGTTGCTGAGTTATACTGGAAAGATCGCTGTCCAAATAATTTTAATTTGACTTTTGGGGCACAAACTAAGTTTTAGTTAGCCGATATATTTGTAAATATTGAAAAGGACTGATCCATTTTTGGACAGGTATTCCTTACAGATTCAACTACCACAATGTTATAATTAACAAGAGGACAATAATATGGTGGTTAAAGCTGTTAGCGAACTATGTTTTGTTGCCTAGAAAACTATTATGATGATACAGGATTATTAGCAAGAAGAGTTTACTATGTATTTATATATAATAGTATACATTGTGTTATTAATATGATATGTTAAACTTTGTTTACTGGTCATCAGGAAATCTATTTATAGTTCAAAAGGATATAGTGTGTGCCAGGAAGGGATTATATTAAAGAGGGGGTGGATGACGGAATAGTTGCCGTGTGCACGTTGAATCATAAGGTTTGTCATTGAGTCAACTGGCGTGGTTTCGATTCTCCGGATGTACATGACAAGGAGTAGGGTCGCATGTCCAACCATGTGGGTTTTCTCTGGTTCCTATGCGCAAGGGAATTATTGAAATAAAATTGTACCATGTGTAAGTCTCTCTCTCTCTCTCTCTCTCTCTCTCTCTCCCATTACATTAAGTATCAGTGAGCATTACCTACAATCTAATGCAATAAAGGGCAGACACAATTGCAGAACACATCTGGGTTTGTGGTGGAATACTGTTTTAAAAGTGTATAGGTTTCTAACATTTCAAATGAAATCACTTGACAAAGAACGTCTAGTTGTTTGGATGGAACAAAAAACCTGAGATCCTGTGTACAATGTAAAGTGCATGTAAAAGAACCGTTGACAGTTGGAATTCGATGTAAAGTACACGGAAATGCCACTATCTGAGCAGAATATCCCTCATAGAACACTGCCTGGCGTATGCAGGTCTTAATTAGTCTAGTTGGTGTAGAGAGAGATAAATGGGATTTAACGTCCACTTGACACAGACTAGGTCATTTCAGGACTAACATATATGGTTTAATTTTATTTCAATAATTCGCTTGCACGTAGGGGTCTTTACCAGTGGGAGGAAACTGGAGGACGCAGAGAAAACCCAGGAGGTTGGACAGGCAACCCTACTCCTTGTCACGTACAACCGGGGATTCAAAACCATGTCATTTGACTCAATGACAGGCCTCATGATACAGCGCGCACGAACTAACCCATCGGCCATCCAACCCCCCAGTTGGTGTAGAAAGAAGGACGTCAAACCAAATCTCATTTCATTTCAGATGAAATCTTGTCCAATAGCAGATAATATGTATTTTTCACTCTCTCCTTCACACTGACTATTTGGTGATCAACATCAATCAATAAAAATTAAAACTTATTAACATTTGTGAATCATAGAGTAAATATATCAAAACCAAATTTATAAAAGGGATTTTGGTCACCAAGATTACATAGTTTTATTATCACTCAGTAGATAAATTGATAATGCTAACCAGGAAGTCGGAAATTTTAGAGTGAGGATTTAAGATTTTAATCCCAAGGAAGCAATTTATATGAAGATGTATAACCTAGATTATATGAAAAGTTTTTTTAAATAACATCCTCGCTTGTTAATGAAATTTTTTATAGCTTTATCGGTTAATGTACATATTCAAACTGTGTCACGACGAAAGCCTTTGTTAACCAGTGTACAATATGACTGACCTTTACGGTCATGCCCAGTAAGTCCTACATGTGATGTCACATCATATGGCGTCGATAACCTGTGCGTTGTTTACATCAAATGTAGTAATACAAGTAGTCCGGGCAGAATTGGCACCTTTTATTCCACACTAAATGGGGGGTTGGGTGGCTGAATGGTTAGCACGTGCGCGCTGTACCATAAAGTCTGTCATTGAGTCAACTGGCGTGGTTTCAAATCCCCGGTTGTACATGGCAAGGACTAGGGTCGCCTGTCCAACCTTGTGGGTTTTCTCCGGGACCTCCGGTTTCCTCCCACTGCTAAAGACCCCTACGCGCAAGCGAATTATTGAAATAAAATTAAACCATGTGTTAGTCCCGAAATGACCTAGTTTTTTTTCGAGTGGATGTTAAACTCCATTTCTCTCTCTCTCTCCACACTAAATGGGAAATATTTTTTATCCAGATATTGAACTATGTCTTTTTGCTTAATAATTTAAAAGATGTATTAGAATTTATTTTGTGAAAATTTGATATTGAGAGCTAATTAACTCGCAGGATGTCATCATACCTCTCAGTGATAGTAGCAGCCAAGCTATATTGGTAGATATTGACCCAAAATTATAATATTGCACACATATAATTTCATCATATTATGTTATGAATACATGCCATTGGTGGCTAAATTAGTATGACAGGGGACAGTTTTATGAATACACAATAACTGAACTTATTATGATTCAACTTTTGTGAAGAGGATATTCTTATCTTTATCTAGTGTTGCATAGTAAAACATTCAGTGAATTTTGTATCCATAGAACTGTATCCGACTTGGTTTCCCATGTCAGTGGTGCTGGACGGGGACAGCTGTCTAGTTGTTTTGGATGTGACGAAAAACATGGGAATGCATGTAAAAGATGCCTTGGCATTTAGAATTCGATATAAGAGTAGGCGGTAGTGCCGCTGCCCGGGCAAAATTTACCTCATAGCACACTGTATGATGTATGCCCAGTATAGGAGCAGAACAGTAGGACGTTGAACCCCATTTCATTTCATTTGATAGAACTGTAGTTGGTGTTAATTTGTTCAGTTACTAATCACAGATGTCAACAAACTTTTCAGTATGATAGTATCTAATGTGTATGTAAGGCTGGTTTATATTTTCTCGTCATAAAGTAGCGGTTAAACTCGTCGTATATTTCTATGGATTTAGACTTTTGTTGCCTTACTTCCCACAAGATAGTCAAATGAAGGAAGAAGTCATTAATTGCATTGGCCTAGTTGGCAATATTTGGCAATTTCTTTATGCTGTCTTTCAAAAGCAAGTGTATACATTTGTTTTCAACTGTCGGAATGACCCTCATGACCAGAATAAACGTGACTTTGTCTTCCTCCTTGGTATGATTCAAATATTTGAATAACACACACTTGAGAAAACATTTAATAATAGCCTTATATCTAATGTGAACCACATATGTTCATCTTGTCCCTGCATTAAAGTAACAATGCTTCTTTTTCATTTTTTGCTAATATATAAAATATATCTCGACTTAATCCATTCTAATATGACTCGGATTGATTATTTAACACTTAAGAAAGAAAACAAAATCAAAATACCAATGTTCGGTAACCTCCCTGCTTGGATTCAATCAGATTAAAATAGGCCTATCAATTCTGTTTGAACACAACAAAATGGTGGAGGGCTTAATTACATTGCGCGCAGAATAGATCAGTGAAATTTCAGTTCAATATATCTTTTAAATACTGAATGGAATTGAACTATTTTAGGACAGATATTCCAAACAGAGACAGTTTGCAGTTTGTAATGAGATTTTAAGAAATAGATGAGCCGTATGGATTCTTCTAAAATAAGCTTCCGCAACAAAAACAAATGGTATTTAGTTCAGAGCAGTTGTATAAAGGTTCATTTTGTAACCTGCTCAGTCCAAACCTGAACTGGCCTCCCCATTGTAAGATGGTCTTGATCTAGGCTAGCGTATGGTTTGGTTTAAATTGTGTAAGTCTAAATGGAAACGCATGGGAAAATTATCTTTAGCATAGCCAGCGTTAATTAACTGTTCTGTAAAGTGTTCCTTCCACATATAACCATGCTGAGAACATTGTGGTTTCTTGTATACCAAAAACCAAATAATATTAATAAATCAGTTAAATTTCAAATAAGCAAGGGGCACAACTTCAGTAATACTTTGATGTGTGTACAAAATTTCATAGAGGTATCTTGAACAGTTTATGAATTAAGCTTTGGAAACAGAAAAGGATGGAGCCCTTTTTAAAAAAAACATCTCTTTCTTAACAGTGTTCAGCACAGGATAATAAGGCCTCACAAATAACCACTTGGTGCTAACTGATTTGTATACTTACATGTATGAGTGCTTTTTAGTACAAAGGGGGTTGGATGGCCGAATGGTTGGCACGTGTGCGCTGTATCATAAGGCCTGTCATTGAGTCAACTGACGTGGTTTCCTCCCACTGCATTGAAATAAAATTAAAGCATATGTTAGTCCCGAAATGACCTAGTTTGTGTTGAGTGGACGTTAAACCCCATTTCTCTCTCTCTCTCTCTTTTTAGTACAAATGGATATTGTAACTTGCATAACTTCTCCAAAAAGTAGGTTCTATATGACTTTAATCACAGCTGTGTCTTCAATGTGTGCATGCAAAATATATTGGTTAAAACAAATTTAAATTTAACTGTCATAAGAAACATTTTAATCGAATCATACAGATATTTCTGGTCTGTCAATTATACTGTGTGAATACAGTATGAATATATAAATAAAATAACTTTACTACAGCAAACAGTCTAATGAAGACAAGCATATGCCATGCATTGTGTTTTTATGATCTTTTTGCTCGGACTGCGCCGCTACTGTCTTATCTTATTTTGATTTTAAACTGTCTGGGGATCTTTAACGTGCTGCTATTGTTTTTTTGTACCATCCAAACAACCAGATACTTTTCTTACAGCATTGACGGGGATCACGTGGCTAAGTGGGTAAGACACTGGCTCGCTAACCTGGAGGTCGGGTGTTCGATCCCTGCATTGGCCGAGAAAGTTCTACCAGATTTTCCAGTGTGGTTTCCCCTTGTCAGTGATGCAGGATGGAGGGCCTGACAAGTACAGCTGTCTAGTCGTTCGGACGAAAAACTGAAGTCCCGTGTACACATTGGCGTGCACGTAAAAGATCCCTTGGCAGTTGGAATTCGATATAAGAGTAGGCCGTAGCGCGGCTGCCTGGGTGAAATTTCCCTCATAGCACACTGTATGGTGTATGCCTGTCTTCATTTGCCCAGGTTAGGAGCAGAACAGTAGGACATTAAACTCCATTTCATTTCATTTCATTTGCAGCATTGACAAGGGGAAACCAGACTTGAAAACCCTGAGAAACTTACTTCGTCACCAGAGTTGATGAGCCAGTGCCATAGTCACTGAGCCACTGTGGCTTCCAATGTGGGTGTAAAAGATCTGCATCTGCCAAAATAATAATAATTTGGAAAGATCTTTGTTTCTAATCAAACCTTAATGTGTACTTATTTTTGGACAAAGAACTGGGCCCCAACTGCTATTCATCTTCTTCTTGTTCTTTTGGGTGACACTCTTAGAAAAAGGCCCCAAATGCTATTTGTCTTCTTCTTATTGTTCTTGTAGGTGGCGCTTTTAGAAAAAAGTCCTCAACCGCGATTCATCTTGTTCTTGTCGGTGACACTCTTACAAAAAAGGCCCAAGCTGCTATTTTATCTTCTTGTTGTTCTTGTGCGTGATGCTCTTAGTAAAAAGGCCCAAACTGCTATTTATCTTCTGCTTGTTCTTGTGTGTGACACTCTTAGAAAAAAGGCCCAAATTGCTATTTATCTTTTTGTTGTTCTTCTAAGCCTAATGTTCCGCCATTTAATGTACGATCTGCTCATTGATTGGCTAACGCATCTTGTCCTGGTCCACAATACGGCTGGTGCTTGTTGATTTGACCGTAGAGTAATTTTTTGGAAAAGTCATTAAACTTTTTTTTTTTATATATATATAAAAAGCTTTATTTCCCAGCAAAATATATTTATTTATTAGAGAAAATGCCTAGGTTGGGGCCTAGAAATCATTCGCTTTACAAGATATAAATATAGATATATTATTAATTTTGCAGAAAAATAAACTTTGTATTATTATGTACACTCAAAGGTCATTAAACTTGATATGAATAACACAGAGAGTAATGGTTATATTGATTTACTCTAATATACTCTAATGATGTTTCTCTGTAATTAACTAATTAGTAATTAATATTGGTGAGTTTATATACCAATTTTCATTAGAAAATATTTTGAGTATTTCTATGACAAATACACAAAGTGTTAAACATTGTGTGGGTCTATTTGCACTCTAAACTGCCTTCAAAGCAGAAAAGTGGAGATCTTCAAATGAGGTGCTCCGGGGGTTCAATTTAGATTGTGTACAAAATTTAAGACTGATTTGCTGATTTATCTATGAGATATTAGTAGTTGTTAGATTTATTAGAGATTGTATACATTATAGTCTGTTGTGGTTTTGGAGGAGTACAGTGAATGTTCATGCAAAATATCCTTCTCTAAGTAGTCAAATGCTTAGTTTTTATAGGTTGACATTTATATTGCTATCACCCAGTCTCTCTAGAACTCTGTCCTTTGGTCTGTCATTTACATTTCTTGTTATAGACACTAAAATAATCCTTATATATGTGTTTTAAAAATTGATGAGGGTTGTCTAATGCATTGAAATGCAGAAGCCTAATGAGTTATTCCCCTTTGTTCCAAAATCTTGTTAGCACAGAATTTTGGCCTGATCTTTCTGAAATGTTATATTGATTGTCTACTTTATTGAAAGGAAGAACTAGATTCATTCTGAACAATGGTTGATAATAACATCCATAAGTTTTAATTATAGCGTGTAACAGTTTGGATGACTTAGCTGTTTCATTGCCTGGCAACCTATGTTTGATTGTTAGATGACTTCATGGTTATTTTGAATGTTATTTTCCATGATTAATACCATTTATTTCCTTGTTGAAACTTAACATTGCACCTTTAAGAGAAAAATTAGTATTACATGTTTAAAGAGTGTGTCTAAGGATAGGCCTTACTAGACTATTGTTATTTCTTTTGAATAAATCAATGACTTTATTGTGTACTTAGGTCATTCAATATGTCAAAATATAATGCCCACAGATAAGATAATGACCAAATATCTGGGCCATTACAAAACACTCTTTGTCAAAAACAATATATTTATAGTCACTCATTAAATAAGATAAAAATTTTAATTCTTGTAAACAATACGGGGAGATTGTATCAAATATGGTAGTTAAAGGTTTGCTTTTAGTCAGTCCTATTCCTCTTCGACAAGAACTGACAAGAGTGTTTCTTTTGTCAATAGCGCCCAAAAAAGGCCAAAGTATATATATGCACATTCTACAAATTATATACAAAATTTAACTGATTTCATGATAAATTGACACGATTGTGGATAATTGAAATTTTGACAAAAACAGTCCTATTAATCTCCAACAAGAGCGTTTTTTGTTTAGCTTAAAGTTACCAACAAGGAAACATGTCTGTATTGACCATAAAATAGGTATTGCGGTGGCTAAGTGGTTAAGACGCTGGCTTGCTAGCCTGGAGGTCGGGTGTTCGATCCCTGCATTGGCCGAGAAAGTTCATCCAGATTTTCCGACGGGGTTCCCCCTTGTCAGTGATGCAGCATGGCAGCTGTCTTGTCATTCGGATGAGACAAAAAAACGAGGTTCCATGTACACATTGGCGTGCATGTAAAAGATCCCTTGACAGTTGGAATTCGATATAAGAGTAGGCAGTAGTGCTGCTGTCTGGGCAAAATTTCCCTCATAGCACACTGTGAGGCGTATGCCCGTCTTCATTACCCAGTTCGGAGCAAAACAGTAGGATGTTAAACCCTATTTCATTTCATTTCATTTGACCATAAAATAGCACTATTGTAGGTGATTAGTAGCTGGCCATTTTATTTGCCTTTAAAGTAGCTAAGTCTCTAACTCAGTATCGTCCAAAATCTTCGACATTGAAAACACGAATTATTTGTCAATTTAAATCAACATTGTTGTTGTGATCTTGCCGGGAAAAGATGGACTTCTGATATCCAATATTTAAGACAAAAAAAACATTTTACAATTGGTACATGAATCGTGTACCATGATGCGTTTCAGTGCTATTTGTAATAAGGGACTCGAAAAACGAGGCAAGGCAAATTCTACAAGTTATGTCAAACGTTGACGTCATATTCTTATCTGGAGAGCATGCGCAATAAATATTATCTTGTAAACTGGAATAACCAGACGCTAGATATTGCCATAAGATAACTGATTAGAAATTAAAGTAAAAACAGAAATGATTGAATGTAAATCAGTTTAAATACATTCATATTACATTATTATATGCGTTGCGACCCATTTGTGTCAATTTTAGGTCCCAAATATTAGCGATTTAGCCCCTTTAAATCTATCAAGTGTTTATATTATTGTATATGATATCAGGTAGCTACTTATCATTAATTTTTTTATATTACATTTCCGCTAGTGTAGATCTTTATCAATAACAAAACATGTTCTTGCCCTCGGACAATATGCATGACCTTTTTATATGTTTATTATTTTGATAAAAATAGAGGTCAAAATATTGCAGTCTTGTATTGTAAAAAAATATCTTCATATCAATTCTAACCATCCCAGATTCACCCAAAGGCACTTTTTTCTTCTTCTTGTATTAATTAACGAACACCTTGAAATTGATTGATTGTAAATGTTAACACATCCATATGCCGTCTGTAACCAGCATAGATACATCTGCTGATTTTTCTGAATTTTATGATCTTCATCGAACATATACTCATCCATAAAATAGATTAAAATGTGATTAATTTTCCTGGATTAACAAACTCAATCAACCATATACTTATCCATAAGATTTGATGCTAATACAATAGAAAAAGGCATTGCTTTAAAGCTGCAATTTCATATTTTTAAGTTATATTTTTAAAATTTATTAAAATAAAGCCTTAAAATAGATGGTATCTTTAAACAGTCCTACCTTGTTAAAGAATAATCCTATTAATCCTATAATTCACTATTGCCAGTTGAGAAATTGGCAAAAATATAATTTTCAACTTTAAATTCAAACGTTTGAAGATATCTATTCCATGGGGGGAATAGAAAAACAAGGGAGGTAACTGTGTTATTATTTCCGGGGTCAAAGGATTTTTAAGAGGGAGAATAATACCTATAATCGTATCATAGTGAGTTGACAACCTATTGAGCAAAAGACATAGAAATAACCATGTTTTGACTTTCTTAGAAAATATGAAATTATTGCTTTAAAATTAAATAAAGTGTGATTAATATCATATTCAATATAGACTTGCTTAATAATTGAAGTATCAGTGTACAGTATACAACAGAGCTGGATTGGAGGAATAATCTCTAATTTTACCTTGCCTGTATCAACTTCTTTCAAAAATACCCTAAGTATAAAACAGATTGAAATTGAAATACAAGGTGGTTATATGACACTTAATCAAGTCATTTGTAGTACTACTGTTTAGGTTAGCGTGCGCGCGCTGTATCATAAAGTCTGTCATTGAGTCGACTGGCGTGGTTTCGAATCCCCGGTTGTACGTGACAAGGAGTAGGGTCGCCTGTCCAACCTCATGGGTTTTCTGCGGGTCCTCCGGTTTCCTCCCACTGCTAAAGACCCCTACGCGCAAGTGAATGATTGAAATAAAATTAAACCATATGTTAGTCCCGAAATGACCTGGTTTGTGTCGAGTGGATGTTAAACCCCATTTCGCTCTCTCTCTCTCACTACTGTTTAGCATGGATTTTTGGAACATCTTTTCACGTCTACCCTCTTCGCCGGTGTTGTCATTTGATCCAACAGCTACACAGATCTACTGACCTGTCCAACCTCTGGTACTCTTTTAATTTAAGGGAGTTTTGCCCATCCCCCTCCGCTTTACTGGTTTTACTTATAAACTTAAGACTATGGTCATAAAGGCTTGGTTTGTATAACTTGGTATTTGAAACCTTTCCAAATATTCTTTTTTGAAGTCTTCCTACTTTTTCAGCTATTTGATTTAATTAATTTTATTAATTTTTTTTATTATTTGCAGTGGCAGAAATTGAGTCCTTCTGAGTTCCATCAACTACAGGAATATACATCATGTAAGTACTGTATTATCTTACATCACATCATCTTCACAATGTCAAAGGTATTACAACATTTTCTAATACCTTGACTGTATTAGATAATTTGAGGCACAAAATCACTGGAAAGATTATGCTACGGGCGAATTGTTTGCCGACCAAAATGGTTGTCACCATGAACGGACACACAGGCGATTTTTTCAAGTGATTTAAAAAATCTGTGTGATCAAGCAAAAAAATAAGCTTGTCTGTCCTAGGCTTTATTTAGGAACAAATCGGAATTTAAAGGCATAAAAAAAGCAACAGTTGCCCAGATGCATTGATTTTTAATGTTGTGATTGGTTTTAGTAGTGAGAATAGTATGTCAATAATAGTCTGCTGTCAGATAGCTGGTATCTAAAATATGTAACACAATTTGACACTGTGAAGACTGAAGATGCTTTATTAAAAAACAATCTGGTTAAAACACAGATCCTATTTCATTTCGTTTTTTATAGTCTTGTCTTTACTACACTAGGATCTGGAAGAGTTGTTATTTAACTTGTGTTCTGAATGGTGTCGGGGATAAGCCAATGAAACGGTCTGGGCAAGCTTTAGGCATGTTTTGCACGGAACTGTGGGTAATCCACTAGTAACATCAATGCTGATTGGTTAATCATATGTCTGACGTCATAAGGTCAAAAGTCGGTCTTTTGACCCCCGACGTGACCTATCGCTATAACTTGTCAGATCTTCATGTAGTGTAGGCCATCGAAAGTATAAAAAAAAACGAAACGAAATATAGATCTGTATTTTAATCAGATTTCTTAAAAACAACTATTCTTATTCTCAAATTCCGGACAATATCTGTACTGAATTTTTCATGGCTTAATCTGCACTATAAATATACTTAATTAAGTATTTAACATTTAATTAAGATAACAAAAAGTAGATAATCTCCTGGATTTACTCAGATTAAATAATGACCCATGTAAAGATTTTATCCAACACTTCAGAGTGGTGCCAGCTGGCTTGTTTATGTAGATGATGCCTAATAATGGAAGAGTTTCAAGGGTCTGACAAGGACAGCTGTCTAGTCGTTCGGATGGCACGAAAAACCGAGGTCCCTTGTACACATTTTTGTGCACGTAAAAGATCCCTTGGCAGTTGTAATTCGATATAAGAGTAGGCCGTAGCGCCGCTGCCCGGGCAAAATTTCCCTCATAACACACTGTATGGCGTATGCCCATCTTCATTAGCCCAGGTTAGGAGCAGAACAGTAGGACGTTAAACCCCATTTCATTTCATTTCCTATCTTTTGTAAATACTGACCGGAATTGGGTTTGGGGTCGGCCGAATGGTTAATGCGTGCGCGTTGGATCATACGGTCTGTCATTGAGTCAAGTGGCATGGTTTTCATTTCCATGCTTGTATGTGGCAAGAAGTAGGGTCGCCTGTCAAACCTCGTGGGTTTTCTCTGGGTCCTCTGGTTTCCTCCCACTGCTAAAGACCCATTAAATGACTATCACTGACTCTGAATATTATTCTTTTCATTTTCCCCTCATCAGATTAAGATCTATAATTGAATGTTGTTTAAGCACTATTATCCTCAAGTCATTCACCTATTCAGTAAAATCAGGGGAAGTGTTGATATTATAGTTTTTACCACCCTGTGTGATTTCCCTTGAAGTTTGCCGATAAGATTTTTTTTTAATGTTATGGTTGGTGCATAAAGTCTTTGATATGAATTAAACTGCACTGAATATCTTATTTTAACCTAGCTTCATTAATTATAAACATGAATAATGTATGTATATTTAGTAGTAGATATAGAATATAGATATTATATATACACTGTAATTATAGATCAAGTATATCATATTAAAAATACACATACATTCAAGTTAAAGAGACAGTGTTATCTTCAAAACATTATTCAGAGATGGAAATGAAATGAATTGGGCTTTCAATTAACGCCCTACTTTTCTGCCCTGCACTGACTTGCCTAATAAAGACGGATGTATGCCATACAGTGTGCTATGAGTACTAAATACAAAATATGCACATAAAACATTACAGCTTCAAAAGCATTATAAATAGATAGGCGTTAACTCCAAATACATAATCTTGATTATCAAGTAACGTTTTCAATGGCATGAGACGGGGTTGCAGTTCAATTCGTAACACATTTATTTTTACTACAAATTAAAAATAAGACTTTTATTATATAGATAAGAAGCGTAAGTTTGAAAGGAATGGACCAAATCAATGAGGCATAATTATAGCCGACTTCTTGTTAGCCTGTGTGTACTCTTGTAATGTAACGTGACTACGTGACTCCCATAGCAGACAAATAGGAAACACTACAGTGATCCAATGGGGCTGCAATTCAACTGGGGTGATGTTAGCTGCGATGTTTATCAATTTCCATAATTTTTCTGTAAACGCAAGTGACAAAAGAGCGTATAATACCGACATCCAAACTCTCATTTTAGCCACAACTGAACATAATATCAAGGCCATATATATCGAACTTTCAATCAAATTGACTGACATGCGGCATCGCTCAACGGCGGCCTCGCTTCGTACACTCTATCATTTAGCCTCGATCTAACTAACGTAACGGTTAATAATCTCCGCATGGGGCGCCATTTTTGATTTAATCAATCAGTGAAATCCTATTTAAATCCAAGCTGTAGCCGAGCCATCCATGGGTCTACAGAGTTGATTTTGGGCTTGTTGTTTAAATAAAGATCTAATTTATAATTGCTTTTACATCTGAAGCCTAATTTAAGACTTGCAATAATCAGATTTAGCTCTTGCATAATGTATGTTTAAATAGATAAGTTTTTAAAGCAGATTTAAATTCTGTAAATGTAGGTATTTCTTGCATTTTTTGGGGGAAGATCATTCCAGAGAATTGCACCATTAACCAGAAACGAATATTTTCCACATAGCTTATTATATTTCGGTACAGATGGTAATCAAGTCAAAGTACTAAGTAGTCTACTGTACTTTAAACTTAAAAAGACAATATTACCATCTACCAATTATTCACAGATGGTTTTACAAGTGGACAATGGGTGGGTGGCGGACGGGAAACTATCCCCCTCCCATTGCAATCAAGTCACAGTACTAAAATTTTACAAATTATGTCAAATTTTTGTAAGTTCTACTGTTTTTATCTTCAAAACTTAGGATTTTGCATAATTCTAGTAGTAAGAATACAAAATGTAGGTTTTTTACATTTAACCAATGAAACGGTCTGTTACGACGAGTTTTTGGCATAAAGTGCACAGAACTTTGGGTAAACCACTAGAAACATTAACACTGATTAATCAATGTCTTATGCCATAAGGTCAAAAGCTGCTTGTATGACACCTGACACGACCTTCCACTACAACTGGTCAGATCTTCATGTAGTGTAGGCCATCGAAAGTATAAAAAAATGGAACGAAATATAGATCTGTATTTATTCAGATTGCTTTAAATAGTTATGTCGACACAATACGGTGCATTATAAGCAGACTATCTTAAAGATTCATACTGCCGAATGTTGATATCAGATGATGTTTTGTCTATCATGGTGTTTTTCTGACGTGGTTTCCCCTTGTCAGTGGTGCAGAACGGAGGGCCTGACAAGGACAGCTGTCTAGTACTTCAGATGAGACGAAAAACCGAGGTCCTGTGTATACATTGGAATGCACGTAAAAGATCCCTTGACAGTTGGAATTCGATATAAGAGTAGGCGATAGTGCCGCTGATCGGGCAAAATTTCCCGTATGGCATATGCCCGTCTTCATTAGCCCAGTTTAGGAGCAGAACAGTAGGACGTTAAACCCCATTTCATTTCATTTCATTTCTATCATGGTGTATATCCATATAGATATCTGAGGAATGTCCTTAAATTTTCATGTACAACAGAATTATTTATTACTGATGAGCCGATATGGGTGATATCAGTTTTACCGATAACACATACTTTCCTTCCAATAAAAAGATCTTCCAATACAGATATGATTTCCGATATATACTCCCAAACAAAAATGGCTTGAAGCTGTTTATTTATTAATGAATAAACTTTAAATGAGTTATTTGAAGTGTTTGGTTTCAAAAGTATCTCAGTAATAGTTTTCAAATGCTGATAAACTTGTATATCGTTCAGTTTTTTCAATTTCTTTCCTTCGTAGTCTTTGTTATCACATAATACCAGGGCGTTGAAATTATTCATCTTGATATATAGTGATGCAGGGCAAACAGACATTGATAAACATTACCGTCAATACTCAAACTGATTATCGAACAGTTAATTAAGAAATTATAAACAAAATATCTGCAGTAGATAGTTTCTGGCTTGGATTCAGTCTGATTGAAAAGAGGTCCATCAAGAATTTTACCCAACCTGTATAGGTGGCACTGGTTTCTTTATATGGTATGGGGGATCACATGGCTAAGTGGGTAAGACGCTGGCTCGCTAGCCTGGAGGTTGGGTGTTCGATCCCTGCATTGGCCGAGAAAGTTCATCTGGATTTTCCGCCGTGGTTTCCCCTTGTCAGTGATGCAGGACGGAGGGCCTGACAAGGACAGCTGTCTAGTCCTTCGGATGAGACGAAAAACCTAGGTCCCGTGTATACATTGGAATGCACGTAAAAGATCCCTTGGCAGTTGGAATTCGACATAAGAGTAGGCGATAGTGCCGCTGCCCGGGCATAATTTCCCTCATAGCACACTGTATGGCGTATGCCCGTCTTCATTAGCCCATTTCATTTCATTTTTCATTTTTATATGGCATGCAGTGTATGCCAAATGTTGCAATACTGAAGAGAATAGTACCATTTTTGGTCTGATATTCCTTTTAAAGATTTAATGTTTACAATATTGTAGATTGGAGAGAATTCAAAATCTTTTAAATCTCTCTGATTTCAGTGTGGTAATTATTGATAGTATATGTACTATTAAAGGCCTAGTTATCAGCCGATAGCGTAAACAATGATTGACACATTACTATATTATCAAGGAGACAGGAACAAAAGAAAAGAAGGAATTCAGAACACATTACATGGGTGGGCCTATTGTGAATAATTAAAGATGAGCTGTCAGGGCGTGGGTCGAGAACATCCTACAGGATATTTCAAACCCTGCCTAGTCCTTCAGATGGGACTGAAAACTGAGGTCCAAACACGTACATTATGGATTGCATATAAAGAACCCTTGGTAGTTGGATATTGAGGACGAGTAGCTGGAAATGCTGCTGCCTAGGCAAAATTCTCCTACTTCAAATTGACATGTTATTGTGAAAGTGACTGGAGTATTATTTTCCTAAAACATTAAACTTAATAGAGCATAAGGAACTTTAACTATCTGAAGTATCGATTGCACTATTGATTGATTGATTGATTGATTGATTGATTGATTGATTGATTGATTGATTGATTGATGGATTGATGGATGGATGGATGGATGGATGGATTAAACCCTGTCCCATTATCTTTTTGAGGGTAAACAGTGTATAAATGAAACGATTCTAGCTTTATGTTAGGTTCCCTCTGTCGTGCGATGCATTACGATAGGATCGTTCCTATTGAGTCTATGTTCTGGTACTTGCAGAAACGTTCAGATACGATCAATACGATTGCTACGACTGAACACAATATATGATAAGACCTGATAGGATCACCACGATTACTTCACAATTAAAACCACGATTTCAATCGTGGTGCGCATCATGTTAGTGGGAACCTACCTTTAGTTTGTCTGCGATATCATCCTCGAGGTTAGCGATGTTAAGCTTTACGAACGAAGGCACAAAGAAACAAGCTATAGAAACACAATCAACACACATCAGATATATTTCAGTTATCGTCGCTTGTCTATTTGTAGCACCGTTCGTTCGCTCGCTCGCTCGCCTGTCCAACCTCGTGTGTTTTCTCTGGGTCCTCCGATTTCCTCCCACTGCTAAAGACCCCTACGCTCAAGCGATTAATTGAAATAAAATTAAACCATATCTTAGTCCCGAAATGACCTAGTTTGTGTTGAGTGGACGTTAAACTCTCTCTCTCTCTCTCTGGTTCCTGGAGGGTGATATTGTAGACAATTTGTAGTCCCAATATTATAAGTTTTTAACATGTAGGTCTACAGATATATTTCAATTGTTGTACCTTATCTATTTCTAGTCCCAGTAATGTAAGTAACTTGTAGTATAGTTGTAGCATTAAGCTACTAGTGTCTAATTACTACCAACATTTCTACATACACAAATAGCACACACTTATACATAAAACTTGTATTAATTGAATCCAGATTTGTTTGTATATAGCTAGATATGAAGGGTTTACATTTACATGTCATAATGAAGCCGCAATCATCATAAAGATAAACTACCTCTTGGCAAAATAATACCTTTTGGCAAACGTATTAAAGAAGCTCTTGATGTTTACATCTTCCGAGGCACCAAAATTAATGTAGAATTCATTTTATACTCTCATTTTATACTCAGTACATTTGTTTTTAGAACATGTTTTTTCTTTCTTTTAAAATTCTATTTTAAACCGTGTAATGAAGTGGCAAAAAATGACAGTAGGCCTATTAATTTGGAAAATTGTCAAAAACCATGAAGCAATGATAAAGTTGAACAGACTCATTCACCATAATAGTTTAATTTTCTTTGTAGATTTTTCATTTCAAAGGTGTTAAAATTGTTATTTTACAAAGTAATTATTTCTGTCAAATTGTTTGTAAATTTGTCAGTTTCTGTTTAAATATGATGAAAAAATATGGAAGTCCTGGGAAAGTATGTTTCTTGGCAATATGAGGAAAATAGTTAGGAGATAAAATAATTAATTATGAAATATAGAGGTATTGTTATAGTTGATGGGATAATCTGTTAATTTTTATCAATACATCGGAATTTGTTGCATCGATGCGGTTAAATATTTCTCACTAAAGGGAGTAACGTATCATTGCCAAGTTATCAACTTCAGTAGCATCCAAAAGTGCCAAGGACTGGCCAGTAATGAGAAACAGACTATAGCCTGCAAATACATGAGAATAGGCTACTATATAGATTGTACTGTGTCATACAGCCTCTGTGAGAAGGAGACAATAGAATTATTTAATATAGATTGTGATGTAGGCTAAAGATTTGGGCGTAGGTTATTATGTATACATATCTCAAGTATGGAGTGGGAAGAATAATGTATTTAGTAATTTACCACTTCAAATTAGTATGATGTCATTATTCTGTAACTTTCTAAATATCACAGTTTTTAGACATCATTGACCTTTTTATTAGAACAATTTTAGCAATATTTACAAAGGGTGGGATGATTAAAAATATAGATCTAATTTTAAACTTTAATTTTGAAATATCAAATAAAAATTTCAACACACGTATATTGCACGTGTGATATTTTATTTATTTAGCCATGTATCAGACCACTGTAGGTATTACAGCAGAAATCTAATCAAATAAATGGATCTATTTGAAGTCTCTATATTGGGGAATAAACATCAAAAATAGCTGCAAAGACCTTACACAATATTATCAAAAAGCATGGATCTATTTAAAGTCCCTATATTAGAGAATAAACATCAAAAATAACTGCAAAGACCTTACACAACATCAAGTAGTCTTAGCAAAAAGCATATTGGTCACAATAGTATTAAAATTAAAATACATATTCTAATGTAAGTTTGTGTCCCCATATTTATTTCTATGTATATGTCCAAAGGATAGATCAATTCTATCCACGAACATTTGGGCCAAGATGGTATCAAAGCTCCTTTTTTTTTTTTATTGTCTAAAATTAGAATTTCAAGTATTATAATAGTAGAAATAGAACCAATATATAGTAGACTAGCCATTAGTTGTTTAAAATTTATAAAAGAAATGAATCAGGCTAATGAAAACAGGCATACACCATGCAGTGTACTATGAGCTGTTGAATTTCAATGGTACCTTGCTTTTCTGACTAGACTCTGTTCTTTCCCAGATCTCTGTCCTGCATGACACTGAAAAATCCTGAGGAACTTTCTTGACTAGCATCGAGATCTAACCTAGGACTGTCTCGTTAGTGAGCCTATGCCATACTCACTGAACCACCTTGACACCCCCCCCCCCCCCAAAGGATCCATATAAACATCAAATTTATATAATATCTTTGAGACGAAAAAAAAATACTTCAAGTGGATTTTCAATGATCGAATAAATGGTTGAAAAGAGTGTAGATATAACCTTTTGATGTTTACTTATAATTACCATTATTAGTAACCCACACTTTATGAATATCTTTGGGTGGTTTTGTTAAAAGCCAGTGTGTTAGTACAAAAGTGTGTAGATATATAATTGTTTTGTACTGTGCTAGTGTTGTGTGTGGGTGTAGATAAAAAGTAGGTCTAGGACTAAATTTAACTCGTTATTTTCTCATGTAAACAGACATAGTCTATTTTAATGTAACAAAACATTGCCACGGAACTAACCCACACTAAACTTGGTATTGTGAAATATGGTGAGAAATATTTACTCTTAATAGAATCCAAAGGAAAAAGGCACAAAATCTTTGATCTCTTTAAAAAACTGATTGACATGTGAAATGTCAGTTTCAATCACCATGTCTAAGAATAGTCTAAAACGTGAATAGCTGAGTTAAACTGGGCATGAGAGTTAATTTCATGGCTAATTTTAGGTACAAAAGAGAGATAGGGTTACTGATATTCAAGTCTGCGATACCACCACCATTGGTGGAAGCAGACTTTAATCCCTATTATAACAGTAGCAGTAAAAGTAATAAATAGTAGACTATAGCTGTTGTTATAAGTTTATCTAGGTAACTACCTTGTACTATAAATATCTCGCTATATATCTTATACTATAAATATTATTACTGTGAGGTTATCTCGTATTAAAATGGCTGGGGGATGAATTGGTGCTTCCTGCCAAATCAGTCATCCTCTTCCTTATTCTTCCCTTCAAAATTAACTTTATTAAAGGCCAATATACAGTGCTACAAAACTGTGTAGCAGAATACAGACGGGACATACAAGACCAAAAATATACACACCAAATTGGCTGTCCATGCTACTTTGATCATGATCATCCCGCTCTGGCTTTTAAAATTCTTAGGACAAATTAACCATGTCATATGTAAATAAACAATGCAGGAAAACTGCTTAATACAAGATAGAAAGAACAAATAAAACACATGAGAGAGGGAGAAAGAGAGAGAGTGTTCATTCGAGACAAACTAGGTGTATTGTAGATTGTGGATACAATTTTCCTTGATTGGAGACCTTATTAGTGTGTATTATTCCTCTTAAGAAATAATTTTACACCACTGGTAATAAAACAACAGTTTTCCCCAAAACTGAGCTAAAAAATATTGATATTGTTGTCCTGAGTGAATAACACATGTGATTCAAAGATAAAATGTCATGTTAAGTGTTTAAAAGTGAGAGGGGCTATTGGATATTGATGATGAAGTCTTGTTCTATGACTTGTAATCAAACTCATCACCTCGCAAGCAGACGTTAAGTTACATAGCCCAGAGTAACAGTCGACCAAGACTACAATATACCCATCGCGAACCAAAATCCATTTATCCTATTTCTAAATCACATTTGTATATTTGTACGCGGAGATTGTAAGCTTAGTAAATGAAGAGAAATGGATAATACGGTTAGAGTACCCTAATCAACATAGAGTAGGTTACAGAAATAATGAAAGAAATGAAAAGGGGTTGTGCAAACACAATCGACCGTATGTTAACATGGCTGTCGCTGATGGCTGTATACCTACTGTCTATAATGGCGTGGATGAAGACAGACGTCAAGCTCCTTTACATAATATTACTTGACTTGTTATTAAATAACTGTAATAAACCATGTTTGACATCTCGTCAAATTGATTTAAAGACTAACAAGTTAATTTTTATGAAAAGTGAGAACATCTTTTGGCTTTGATTACTGGAATTTTCTCCTGGCATAGATTCATCAGATATAATATCGATATTATTAGCCGTGTGTTTATTGAACAACTTTAATTTTCTCAATTCTTAAGTAAAGAAGGCAATTTTTTTTAATGACAAATGAGAATGTGGCTTGGCCTTTAATGCTAGAAATTCTCCCCTGAAGAACTCCTTTATCTCTATTAGGTACCTGTTGTCTGGTTGGCTTTGTTTTTTACACTTTTGGGGACTAAGAAGGTTAATTTTCGTGAAAAATGAGAATTCTGTCTCTTTTATTACTTACTATCGTATTTTTCATGGCTTAGTCCATGCTCAAATGTACTCCAATTGATTAAGAAAAATAAACCTAAACATGAATAAGATGCAAATTTTTTATCCAAAGCTTACATGTGGCTCATGTTTGTTTGTTTAAACAGGCATTATGCAAGAAGTAAATCTGCCTATTGCCAGTCTTTCTTTGGGTCTGAAAAGTTATCTAAATCTGAATTATTAATTAGACATTAATTAACATATCCAGACCATAATCAACCTTCAATGCCATCGTTAGCTTCCGATATTGACTGAATTTGAATACATTTTGTGATGGATAATTTAACATAAATATGGATAATCGAGACTTTGTTATCATACCACCGTCAGTAATGACAACCAAGACTAGCCTAAAATTCACTGACTAATATCTTGGTTCAAATTGAAGCAATTTGACTGAGATTTTCAGCGTATTTTGTTTTCATTATTTATTTTTTTAACTATAATAGCGAGAATTATCTAATCTTACCTAATGCCCCTTTAATGTTGTGAATTGTTCAGTTCATCATATGTTTGTAAATACTGAATGGATAATCAATTTAGACATTCAGTTTTCATAATACTGTAGATTGGAAGGGATTCAGAGCCCACAAATTAATGACGATCAGACACTTTAAACGAGGGCTTTATTTTTCAAAATTTTCTCGCTTCTGATGAAAAGTGGCCCTCATAGCGTATTGAAATATAACACACCTAGTTTTAAATGAACCTGAGATTAAAAACTAGTCGCAAATTAATGTACCGCCATTTACTTTCATTTCATTTTGGGAGTAAAGAAAGATTTTAGAGTTCCAAGTGATAAGGTTATTTTGCCAAAAATTTATGCTAGCAGTGACATAAAATTTAATTTCTATATTATTTTTCAGATTCATCGAAACAGTTGAAAGATGTACTCCAGGAATTCAATGGGGAAGGAAAATTATCCAAGTATAATCCGGAAGAGGTAAGGAAAATTAATTTGTTTACTTTTATCCTTTATCAGGACCCGAACATATCCCAGAGCAGGTGATAGTCGGTTTTTCTCGGAGGACTCTGGTTTCCTTCCACTTTTAAAGCAATCTGATTAAAACACAGATCCTATTTGTCTTTATCACACTAGAATCTGGAAGAGTTGTTATGTTCTGGATAGTGTGAGGGATTGGCCAATGAAACGGTCCGTTGCGGCGAGTGCACAAACTGTGGGTAACCCACTAGAAACATAATGCTGATTGGTTAATCAAATATCTGACATCACAGGGTCAAAAGCTGCTTGTATCACCTCTGACACGACCTTCCACTACAACCGGTCAGATCTTTATGTAGTGTAGGTTATTGAAAGTATAAAAAAAACAAAAAACGAAAGATAGTTCTGTATTTTAATCAGATAGCTTTTAAAGATATCTGTGCTCGAGCAAATTATTACAAGGACCAGATTTTAGTTCCAAGATGACATGTCCTGATTTTGGCATTAATCTCATTTCTTTCTGTTAGCTACATAAACCTATCACAGATAACCCCATGTTACAAGTGGTATCAGGTGTTCAAAACAGTATGCTTATCTTATCTCTTTGCACAACGCCCATCATCTGGTATCTATGAGACCAAAACTTTCTTGTGCCTCTGTGGTTGTTTGGGATTCACAACCAGATTGTCATGGTTCCAAATCATGACATGGGTTTTAAAAATCATCAGGAATTTTGAAGCCACGTTACCCCTCTCTTATTGGGGCTGGGGCCAATGCTAAAAAGGAAAGTGTGTGATATATAAGAACTTCTGCAAAGGAAAGACTCTTGGCAGTTGAAATTTGAAGAAGAGTAGGTTGAAACTTTTGCCACTGCTTGGGCAAAATCTCTGCTCTGTTAAGTCTCAAAATAACCATAGTAACGTAGCAACAAGACACAAGTTCAGAGTTTGGATTGTTTGTTTTCTTTTACTCTAATGATCAAAATTTCTATTTCAGCCGATGGACTATGAGGGATTTAATTTGTTTATGGATTCATATTTTGAAGCTCAGGTGCCTGAAGAATTATGTCAACATGTCTTCCTCTCTTTTATGAAGAAACCAGTGACCCCGTCTGCTAGTGGTAAGGACTATAATGTGAAAGATGTGGCGGTGGTCGCTCAGACAGTGTGTGCTCCGATAACGCATCAAACCACTACAGGCTTTCATGTTGAAAAAAGTGAAAAGCACCATGGCTTGGCTGAAAAGCTACATGGATTAACGGAAAAACTTCACGGCCTCGGTCACCATTCTGGGGATAAAGGTCACGGTCGCCATGACAGCAGTGGGGGAGAATCTGGGAGACAGAGTCGAGCAGGTATTAACATGTTACTAATAATGAATGACTTTCTGCCTTTCTTCTTATTTTGCTATCGTTCAGTAACAACCCTGTAACAATTCAATATAGTAACGTCTTATACCAAAACTTAAAATGTCAACCCCATTGTTGTGTGCTTAGGCGTCCTCGATTCTATAAAAACCTCTTATTTGTTCAATTGGAAATGTATGACCGAATTTACGTATTTGCAGCCGATTAGGTATGAACTAATATTCAAGTTCAGTTTTTGCCAATTTGTTTCCATTATTGACATTTTATTCTTTTACTCTTGTCAATCTAGAAATTTAATATAGAAAACTTTTATATATTAGTTTATTAGTCTAGAATGTCATTCTGCATGTCGAGTTGAATTCAGTATACCGGTAACGTAATAACTTGTTCAAATAGCTTTAATAGATGAAATAACAAATTTTGGTAAGTCCCAAAATTACATGTAACTTGTTACAATTAAGTTTAATCAATTGTTACAATTAAGTTTAATCATTTGTTACAATTAAGTTTAATCAGTTGTTACAATTAAGTTTAATCAATTTTATGTACAATATTTTGTTTATTTACTGTTAAATGTATTTGAATCTTCATTGTGTATTTTATCTCAATAGATATCTCCCAATCTTCAATTTAGGCCAAATAGGCAATATATCCTGGTTCTCATATTACTCCCACATCACTTAAAAAAAGCAGCATGAAAAATAAAAACAGTCTTATTAATTATCGCATGTAAGTGTTTCCCCGGGTTACAGGAAGTAACTATAATAAAATTCGAATGAATCTGGATATGAACCGTAGGCTCAATTATCAAATATGCAACCCTGATAAATGTTATTGACAATCATAAATGATACTGGATAATCATACATTTAAAAGCATGATGAGATAAATGTAGTGCCTTGAGTTAAAACGTGACTAAATAAGAGCCAAAAAACCGCAAAAACCTTCCTCCCACATCAGATTTTTGGGAAGGATTTTCCGAATACCAGAATATTTTTTTTTGTATGGCCTTATAATTAGTACACCTAAAGAAAATAAGAGAATTTACCTTTCTTATAATTGCATGTGGGTTTATGTTATTAATGACAAAAATGACAATAGAAACTATATGATGTTAAATTAGGTACTGTTTCTAATAATTGGTTAAGGTCAAGAAACCGTTGAATACTAATAGTAAATCTAAATATATACAGATTAGGATTTTAAGTAATTGGGAAATAATTGGACAACTAAAGCAGTTTTTTTTTTGTGATTGGTCAAATTATGGTGGTCGATATTGATGTTGTTAGTCTTGTTTGTGAGATTGGCTATATCATTAGTTGAATACATGACATATACCTTTATTAAATAAATACTTTAATACTAAAATAATAAGATTTCCATCCATTTTTGGCATGTTAGTGATTATTCCTATTTATGGTATTTATTGTTTATCAAACTAATTTCGTGGGCTGTAATTGTTAAGTGTAAAATATTATTCGTTGTATTAAATTTTTGTTCTTAATACATTTTGCATGATATCTAGCTACAACCTGTATTGGTTACAGAAATTTAACTAGCTTTTTAATGATGAATTTATGTAGCTAAATATTTCCTATACTATGAAACTAAAAGCTAATAGTTACCCAAAAAACAACATAAGCTCCAGACATGTCAAAATTGTGACCATAAATAGAAATAAATCTAGCAGCTGGTATTTGTTACAGAAATCTTTAATGATGAATTAAAGATGCATTATGTAAGAGCTAAATCTGTCTATTAAAGGTCTTTATTTTAGCCTTATTTAGATATTTATATTTAGATATGACGAGTCTATAATCTACTCACTAGCTAATCGGATGGCTGAGATTTAAATTGATTAAAACACCTGCAAGATTTAAATATTTAATGATAATATGGATAATCGAGACTTAGCCTTGATTATCAAGTACTGTTGCTACGATAATAAACAGTCATAACTTCACTCAGAATAAAGTAATTTATCATTATCTATTTTTGAACTGTTATAACAAGAATGATCAGCTCTTTGTCTAAATCTGACATAATGTATCTTTAATGATAAATTTAATATTTGATTCATATACTATGAAACTGTAAGCTAATAGTTACCAAAAAATAATTTAAGTGCCATAAATATCACAACGTTGACCATCAACAAAAATAGAAAATAGATTGGTATAATCCAACTAAAACAAATGAACGTAAGAAAAAATTTGCCATCAACGTGAACATAACAATACTATTTACGTTAATTTAGATGACTTACTTATGCTATAAGCCTGTCTTGTTTTTAGGTGTCAACAGATCTATTTACTTTCTTTTCTATTCCCAATATCTTTATATCCAATTCAAAGCATGTTAATGGTGTATGTTTAGCCTCTGTCTTCCAGAAGGTAGGAGTAGTTTATTTATTCTCCTGATGTCAGTTATTCTTATACATTTAAAGTGGATGTATATTGTCATGTACTTCGTCTGTCAGTCAGTCGCCTTACCACAAATTCTTGTGAACATCCTAAAGGTCAAGAGTTCAAAGACTCTTTTCTAATTCACAAAGATTGTTCATCGGATCATAAAGCACACTTTGATCGATATTCTGGAATTTTTGATTGCGTTGTTAATGTTAAGATTTCTGAAGTCTTATGACCGTATTTTAGGACACAGTTCTAAATAGAATTTAATAAAACCTGGTGGAATCGTTCATGTAGCGTAAGAAGGGACCCTGTTAAATTTAATATTGATATCGTAAATTTTAAATGTGTTTTGCAAAGTTACCATTATGTACTTTTTTTTTCTTCATAATTGAATTATTTAAATCTAGTTTGGATTTTTTAAACAAAAATTTCTGCAGGAATTTGTTGACAATAATTTTAGGGCAATCTTGAACTACTTTGCTGCAGGTGAACGTATTAAGGGGCCCGACAAGCCCTATATCTACCATTATATTTGTATAATGAAATTTAGGAAAAATGGTGATAAGGCTTTAATATCTGAATTATTTGATTTAAAGCCAATTCGGGGTTACAAAGGGAATACACAACCTTGTCAAAATTTGTATTCTAGAAAACGCCTGATTTAACCAAATTTGAATGCAGCACAAATGCGTCTGCAAAATTAGAAATCTATACATAGATTTAACTGGGACATGCTATGCCTTTTGCATTTTGGTCTTTCTATTCCCTCCTGCCCTTTACCGTAGGTTAACTTAAGCCAATTTAAAAATGTGCTTCAAAACAACACTGTTTTATGAAGATTCAAACTTTTCCAGTTCATAACATAATCAAAGATGAACATTGGCTTGATGATTAAGTCTAAATTGGCATGGCTTAAACCTTGTAGATATAGTTAAATACTGGTATGTTTGCATGAATTATTTGTCTTCAGTACTGAAGAGTATCGGGCTGCTTATAGATGTTTCCTGTAGTGAGCTTGTTGTTTAGAGTAAAAGGTTTCAGTTTGTATTTGATAGATCAATACATGACCAATATCTATATCTTTAATTGATCAATCTAATCAAAAATGGCCGCCTTCCTCTAATTTCAAAATAATAGTGATTGAAGCAAATAAACACGGACAGGAATGAGGAAAGTGGTGAAAGGGTATATGCTCTCCTGTGTTTCATTTCTTCCTCAAAATATCAAGGTCTGACTAAATATGTCTTGATGTCTTGACCGAATTAGCTGACATTGTCAATTATTTAGAAATAACAGTTTCAATATTTACTGGACATGTCTGGAAACCGAGGAATAAAATATTATTTTCGATTGACAGTTTTGATGTTTTTGTTGGGCTTGATCTTAAATTGTACCAAGATTCGATTACAAATAATAAATTGTCAAAACAATTCTGTACTCGGTTTAGTGCAAATATTGAAGTCCTGTGACCTTATTCATGAAAACTTATTTTAAGGATGAATCACTTTCATTGACTAAGAGCTAAAAACTCTCTACAAAAGCTGCAACCTTCATATAAGGAAATTGAATCCTTATATTGGCATATCGTTAAAACAGTACTGTTCTAACCTGTCATTAGGCATTGTTCCACAAAACTGTTTTTCAAACTCCAGTTTTTTTTTAACAACTTGAAATGTTTCTTGTAAACATTGGCCTTAAGAAAACATTAAAAAGTGTGCCTGTATGATTGGTAGGATTGATAAGTTGTATTCATATAACTTCTGTTGTACAAAAACGTCAGCTAACACAGTCTTAGTATCAAATGTATGTTGTTAGGACCTTGATATTGTGAAGATATATATCATATAGAAATAGGTTCTGGCATGTGTTTGCTCATCTTCTGTAGCAACTTAATTTT
Organism: Patella vulgata; assembly: GCF_932274485.2. Taxonomy (NCBI): domain Eukaryota; kingdom Metazoa; phylum Mollusca; class Gastropoda; family Patellidae; genus Patella; species Patella vulgata. Next base: position 15,178,229 of record NC_065883.2, read on the forward strand.
TAGGACAGAAAAAATTATAGGCAGACATTTTTATAATATAAAATGTGAATTATTTGTAACACTAGGTTCAGCGTCTGCGTCAATTCATGCTGCTATCGGCATGGCATCTGCTGCAGACCGTGCACTACTAGAAGAAGAATTAGCCAAAGAGGCATCCAATCACTCAAGGTCATCCTCCAAAAAATCCAATCACAGCATCCATAGTATACACAATGGTGGGTACCTGTTATTATACCTTCCTAAATGGCATATGCTGGGTCTTCCCCTTATTATTGATTCCTAGCACATATTGGGTTTTCCCCTTATCCTTCAGGGCACATATGGGTTTTCCCCTATCCTTAGTTGCGCGTCATGGGTTTTCCCCCTGTCCTAGTGCGGTATTCCAGCGTCTTTATTAAGAAAAATAAAATAGAAATAAGCCACAAAATAATTTAGTAAAACATTTCACAGATTCAAAAATCTAGTAGTGCAGGTGTATAGTTATAATTATGGGATGTCCATTTCTAAAAATAGTTTTTTTTTCCATTAAATACCGAACTGATATAACTCGTTTGAATTTGAATTCAAGATGACATTTTCACAAATGTATAGTTTGAGCTGTGATTAAAAATAATATTGCAAGATAAATGAAAAAAATTGGTTTTAAAAAAAAACCCCTCTTCTGGGTCGTTTAAAAGTGAAATTATTAAAGAGTTCAACAAGACATGGTGTTTTTCACAGGAAAGAAAATAATCTTAAGTAGTGTGTGGAATTTGGATGCTAATTGTGTGAGGTGAATGCCATAATGCTTTAAGATTTAGATTAAACCTTGTAGTCTGGTGTGATCATTGATTGTCATTACTAAACAAATATGTTATAAACATTATGAATATTAAGCATCGATAATAATGTAATAAACATTATGAATATTAAGCATCAATGATATTGAATCGCTGCCTTTTATACCAAATAATATTTTTCGGAAAAAATAACAGTCCTTGATCTCTCTCCTATTTCTTTTTACTTTTTCATACATGATTTTGGTCTTCATGCATGGTCTTCTGAGCATATGCAATGCACTGGAATTGGGTGTCTTAAACTGTGTTATCATATCAAAATATTATCGTATACAGAAATTCAAAGGGTTGATGTCTGTGTGCTTATATCTATTGTAGTGTTGGACCGATTGTGAAACAGGGACTTAACAATTAAAAAATAAAACATATCTTATTTTCAGGTCCATTATTAGAAAGTGTTGACCCATGGATACGACAGTCCAATTCCTCCTTATTAAAAACTCAAGGTGATAAAAAAGCTGAACGAAATCGTTCGAGTAGCTTTGATATAAAAAATGGCCATATATTCCTGAAAGACCTGGTTTGTTATTTATCGTTATTAGAAGCAGGTCGACCGGAAGATAAATTGGAATGTAAGTTAGGCTGGTATTTTATTGGTTATTTTGTTTAGATTTGGCACAATCAATTTGAGATTAGAATTTGTTTATATTAATTCCTGTAATTATACACAGAGAATTTATGAGGAGGACTAGTTCCTCAGCCCACCCACTGGCACCAAGGATGTAACTAGCTCAGAGCAAATGGGGGGGGGGGGCGGAAGTGTTCTCAGGGGTGCTGTAAAATTCATGAACAATGTATATCTATTTTTTTTTATAGCCGACAATTTTTTCATAGGGGGCGGGGGGCGAAACTTTTTTCAGGTGGGGCTCCCCCAACCCCTAGTTACAGATCTGACTGGCACCCAGTGGCGTATGCCTATTAAAGGATTTTATTTTGTGTAGGGGGGGGGGGAGGAAATAGAGCAAGGTGTCATGGGCTTCCCTATCACAAACAATAAAAAAAACAAATGAAAAGTAAAATTCTCCCTCGCAGACCGGACAAAATAAAAATTATTTGTGTTAGTTGTATTGAGGCAATGTTTTGATCCATGCTACGTCACTGGTCCTATCAAAAAATTAGCTCATATGTCCCTGAAAAATTTTGATCCATGCTACGTCACTGGTCCTACCAAAACTTCAGCTCATATGTCCCTAAAAAATGTCTCTTTAAAATTGTCATGGGTTTCGAGAGATTTGTTATTCCTACTCTTCCATACCACATCTATCGGAACTGTGAATGCAAGTTCCCAAAAAACTTTATTTGAAATGTGATTGAGAGATACAATCTGAACGTGTGCAACCAGACAGTAGTCCAGACGGTGAATTTCCGGTTGACTTCTTACGTAATATATAAAACACAGCAAAGGGAATTTGATTGTTAAATGTGTTTCCATATATCATGTTGAGATACTTTAATGTTAATGTTGTACGAGTCAAGATAATATGGCTCAAGTCGGACATGATTGTTAATGGATGATATGTGAGGGATAAATCATGGTCAGGAGACGATGGTTGGGAGGGTAACAAATAGCTCTTGACTCAAATTGAATTGTTGTAATCCTAGATGAAAACAAAACCCTAAGGACTGAGTCACACTACTGGATTTATATCTATAGGACAAATCCTTTCATTTGAACAGTAAAATTTGTTAATGAGTTTTATGCCTATTGATACATCTTAAATTAACCAACCCTAGCGTTAATACCGGACCCCGGTATTTGGCACATTTATGAACTCTGCCATAATACCAAACCCTGGTACCCGGCAAATTAATGCACCCTGCCATAATACCAAACCCCGGTAAAACAACCCTGGCAACCCCGCTAAAATACCAAACCCCGCCAATACACACCGAACACCATTAAAATAACCCCGGCAACCCCGCCAAATATTAACCCCAGTAAATTCATTTACAGAATAGTCAAATCAGTCTGAAGAGTTCAATACGAACGAAACTAGTAACATTGAATCAACTGGCATAGTTTCGATTCCCCAGTTGTACGTGACAAAGAAGTATGGTCGCTTGTTCAACCTCTTGGGTTTTCTCCGGTCCCTCCAGTTTCCTCCCACTGCTAAAGATCCCTACGTGCAAGCGAATTATTGAAAGAGAACTGAACCATGTCCCGAAATGACCTAGTTCCTGTCGAGTGGAGTTAAACCCCATCTCTCTCTCTCTCTCTCTCTCTTAAATAAATGAAATGGGCTTTAATGTCTTACTGTTCTGCTCAGACTGGGCTAATGAAGACAAGATACATCTTCAAAGTATAGAAGTCATATTTATGTAGATTTTGCCTACAAAGTACAAACTAATAGGAACTTCTTCTAAAAATAGCTGATATCCAACTCAACAGAGAACAATAACCTAAAGGACTTATCATTTAAGACTTTTGCTAGGATTTAGTCTTAAAAGGTCAATCCACTAGTGTGACTGAATAATTTAATCTTTCACAATTTGTCTTTCAAGCAAGTTGATTTTATTTTTGTAAATTTTAGTTATGTTTCGATTATATGATGCCGATGGTAATGGTCTGTTAGATTCCAGTGTAAGTAAATCATACTATTTTTACTCACAAAACTAAAATCTCCTAGATATACAAAAGTTAAATGAAATATTATAGTTAAAGAAAGCTCAGCCATGGTAACCATAATTCTTTTTGATCGCGTAAAGCCGCTGAACGTCATACACAAAGATATGATGAATTAAAAATTTGCAACATTTGGTGTCATCTGCTGACGATCTAAACAAGGCATTGTACGCATAAATTCTTTTGATGGGCCTCTTTTTAATCCAATTGAATGCATACTGAGAAATATTTTATTTTTGTAGTCTTAGTTAAATGTTAAATGATGAATTAAGAATACATTTTAACATGGATTTGGCCTTGCTAAATTAGGTATCCCCAACTTTATCCAACTCAACTTGAAGAATTTTATGCAGTTCCCAAAAATCGTGTGTGTGTGAAATAGCGTTATTTAACGTCCGCTTCCATTTGAAGTGATATCGCCGACAATTATATGTTATATATAGAAAAACAATATTTACATGGTAAAAATGAAGTAGCCTATACTTGGATTATATAGTTCAAGTATGCCCTGGGTACGAATTCAGATATTCAGAAACCGAAATCTAAATGTAAGAATTTTAAGAATAGTTCCTAGTCTGTTCAGGTATCAGGATTATTTCAAACCAAATTATTCGGAACCAGTCATAAATTTACTAGAGAAAAGCAATCAACAGACTTGACTATAAATTACAGTTTCCCATCGTATATTTTAAATAAACAATTCTAGTCCAGATACGTAACTCACAACTCTACACTTGTGTGGAATGGACAAGAGATTTTGTTGAGAGATGATTAAATGTATAAATCTTTGTGGTTTGTTTTCTTGCAGGAATTAGATTGTATAGTAAATCAAATGATGTCTGTAGCAGAATATCTGGGCTGGGATGTTTCTGAGCTCAAGCCAGTAAGTAGTCTGTGGTGATAATTACAAAATAGATTTATCAATAGTTTGTTACAAACAAAATTTAACTTGTAATTTATATATACTAATTTATTGGGTATTTATATAATTATAACAAATTGAAACAAACAAAGTTTAGATTTTAGAATAGATATACTAAAGCTTGAGATAAAAAATCTTTTTAGAATACATCTGAACTACAAGTTAATCACAATTTGAAACAAGAGTTAACTTTTTAAGATCTGATATACTAAATTATAATTTAATTATAATTTGAATCAAAAGTTTAACTCCTCAGTTTGACATAGTAAAAAGAAACTACCTTTTAATCACAAATTTAAATTTTTTAGAATACATCTGAACTACAATTTAATCATAATTTGAAACAATAGTTAACTATTTAAGATCTGATATTATAATAAATTATCATTTAATTATAATTTGAAACAATTAAAACAAATTAAATGTTAAATTTTCAGATATGATAAAGCAGAACTACCATTTAATCACAAACTGAGACAACAAAATTAACGTTTTTAGAATACATATACTTAAGGGGAACTACCATTTAATCATAATTTGAAACAAAAAAAGTTTTGGTTTTTAGAATAGATATACTAAAAGGGAACTACCATTTAAATCAGAGTAAATACCCCCTCCCCCCCCCCACCAAAATAAAGGGAGTAACCAATTAATCACAATTTTAATCAAACAAATTTAACTTTTATATCAGAGAAATTAAAGGGGAACTGTCGTTATATCGCAAATTGAAAATTACTAATGTGAAAAGTACAGTACTGGATTGATGACACAAAATAACTTAAGTAAAACATCAGACAAACATTAAACCAGGACTATCTTCAGCATTATAGGCCCCTGGGTAAAGCAGTGCACTAGGGCCATACCTACACAACCACTTACAGGAATGAAAATATAAATTGTCGATAAAATTAAACATATATTTATTGTATTAGTACTTCCAACAAAACATACATAGATTAGCATGGGGTCCCTATGCTCGTGGGGCCCTTGGGCATTATAAGCCCCCCCCCCCAAGTAAAGCAGTGCATTAGTGCCATACCTACACAACCCCTTACAGGAATAGAAATGTAAATGGTCGATAAGATTAAACATATATATTTATTGGAAACAGGAAAAGGGTACGGCAACACTCCCTTAGAGAGTAATTAAAGCTGGACAGGCTGATACATCTGTGTGGAGACTGGATCAAAAGATGATACCAGCGGGGCGGAGTAGTAAAATAAAATTAAAATTAAAGAATCCCCGCTCAACAGAATACACAACAGACTTGTAGAAGTAGAAGATGGTTTAATGGGTCGACGTTTCGGGTGCAATACCCTTTATCAAGATTAAATTATGATGATCCTGTGGCGCCTTATATACAATAATGGTGATGACGTCACAGGATTTTAAAATTTATTTATGTACAGTATAAAGATTGTTAAAAAAAGAAAGAAAGGATCGTTAAATTTAATCTTGATAAAGGGTATTGCACCCGAAACGTTGACCCATTAAACCATCTTCTACTTCTACAAGTCTGTTGTGTATTCTGTTGAGCGGGGATTCTTTAATTTTAAATATATATTTATTCTATTGGTATTTCCAACAAAATCAGTGTTAAAACAGCATACATAGATAAACATGGGGTCTCTATGCTTGTGGGGCCCTCCAACAACAGCCCAGTGAACCCATGCATTAAGATGGCCCAGCATTAAACCAAATTCCATTCAATTCCTGTAAATTTGTCTATTTCAGATTCTTCAAGATATGATGTTAGAGATAGATTATGATTCTGATGGTGTGGTGTCCATGGAAGAATGGAAGAAAGGAGGAATGACAACAATTCCTTTATTAGTTTTATTAGGTCTTGATACAGTAAGTAGTAGACTTTATTTCAACAAATATTGAATACCTTTTCAAAACCACGAGACAATCTATCTTTAAATTTGACACCCATTTTTAAATATGTTTTAAATAATACAAGTATGTATAGTTAAAATTTGTCAAAACACAAGTATCAGTAACACAGGGGTCGAGATATCAAGTTTAAGGTCATTATATAAAAATGGAAGCCTCCCAATATATGTGTATATATGAAACATGAGATAAACTACCTGTTTTTACAATCAAGTCTAACTCTTTAAAGAGACGGTAGTCCCACCGAAATACATCAGAAAAGAACTATTATTCTGATCTAGATACCAAGCTTATTATGCAATAGGAAAAGTTCAACAGAATTCTATGTTAAGAAGGGCATTTATATACTTATTAGTCTAGGATGCTAGCACCATTTGCCATGCGGGGTTTCGAATCCCCAGTTGTACGTGACAAGGAGTAGGGTCTCCAGGTTCTCCGGTTTCCTCCCACTGCTAAAAACCCCTACGCGCAAGCAAATTATTGAAATAAAATTAAAACCATATGTTAGTCCCGAAATGACCTAGTTTGTGTCAAGTGGATGTTAAACCCCATTTCTCTCTCTCTCTCTCTCTCTCTCTCTCTCTCTCTCTCTCTCTCCCCATTTGCCATATTTTTCAAAAATTATAAAGTGGTGTCAAGCAATGAGGAGTTGTCTACCTTTATGGAAAATTAAATTTCATCTCCACTTCATTTCTGTTAATAATTTATTTTATAGTTCTGTTAATTATGCAATATTTTATTTTATAGTTCTGTTAATTATACAATATTTTATTTTGAACAGAATGTACAAGACGATGGAAGTCATGTTTGGAGATTAAAACATTTTAGTCGGCCAGCGTATTGTAATTTATGCTTGAATCTGTTGGTTGGCTTGGGAAAACAGGGTCTCAGTTGTACATGTATGTAATCTTTATTTATTTATATATACACGATATGTTGTTGAGTCAGAAATATAATTAAAAATAAGATAGATCTTATATTAAATACCGTTTGTAGGGGATTATTAATAGGGCTGCAACGATTCACAACTACCTCGATTCGGTTCGATTATCGATTTTAACCATTCGATTCGATTATTTTCAATTTGATTATCAGCTACAATGACCAGTAATTTTTTCTATATATGATCCCAAACTTTAGATTTCAAATAACCAGGTGGTCGAGAAAGTACGTCGTCTGCCATAATTTTATCCTCCAGTGTTTGCTTGACTATGGGTAATAATCGCTAAACACGAAAATATCCGAAGATAATGACCAGAATTATCAGCTAATGAGATCGTTTAGAATTTATATAACGATTACCGAAGCTATTGACCTAAATTAACATCCAATGAACATTTGGTATGTCACCAATTTTAAATAAATTAACTTTCGTCAGCATACGGAAATTGTTTTAAAGGGAGGTCACTCTGTTTTAGTTATGTTTTCGAGTGACATTCGTGTTTTGTTAAATAACGTAAATTAAAAGTTACGTAAAAACAAAAGTTTTTTTTAAATTTTAAGTGGACTTAATTGCTACAGGTCTTTCATTTTTTTTCATATGGTAAGGTGTACGTTGTTTTTATTTGAAATTTATTTTGCAATTGAACCGAATCGAAATTTGAACGTTGTAGATCGTGGATCGAACCAAGACCGCTAGTGTCGGTTATCGGTGCACAGAACTGAATCGTTGCAGCTCTAATTATTAATATGAATATATATGGTAAGACGCTGGCTCGCTAGCCTGGAGGTCAGGTGTTCGATCCCTGCATTGGCCTAGAAAGTTCATCCTGATTTTCCAGCGTGGTTTCTCCTTGTCAGGGATGTAGGGCAGGGGGCATGGCAAGGACAGCTGTCTAGTCGTTCGGATGGGACGAAAAACCGAGGTCCCGTGTACACATTGGCGTGCACGTAAAAAATCCCTTGGCAGTTGGAATTTGATATAAGAGTAGGCCGTAGCGCCGCTGCCTGTGCAAAATTTCCCTCATAGCACACTGTATGGCATATGCCCGTCTTCTTTAGCCCAGGTTAGGAGCAGAACAGTAGGACGTTAAACCCCATTTCATTTCATGAATATGTATAGGGGGGGGGGGGGGGAGGAGCCGTGGTGGCTCAGTGTGTAAGATGTTGGCTCGCTAGCGTGGAGGTCTCAAGTTTGCTCCCGGTGATGGCCGAGAAATTTTCTCAGGATATTCTGGCGTGGTTGCGCATTGACAATTTGTCAAGTAAAATACTTTATTTTAAAATCTGTATCATTTTAACAAGATGGCAAATAAAAATATTTCTAAAGCAATGGCTAAACCCCTAATACAGTTTTAATCAGAATATATTACTAGGCGATATTGACAATCTTGTAGGTAATTAGTAGGATCCTTAACGTTCTATTTCAATCTGATTAAAATACAAATCTATATTTCGTTTCATTTTTTTTATACTTACGGTGGCCTCCACTACATGACGATCTGACCAGTTGTAGTCAGGGCTCATATGAGTGGCTTTTGACCCTTTGACATCAGACATTTGATTAACCAATCAGCGTTGATATTTCTAGTGGGATACCCACAGTTTCTTGCACTGCACACCAAGAACTGACCGCAACAGTCTGTTTCATTGGCTAATCCCTCACATCAACCGGAATACAGGTTATATAACAACTTTTCCAGAGTCTGGTTTAAACAAAATTTTGAACTCTTAAAAAAACAAAACGAAATAGGATCTGTGTTTTAATCAGATTGATATTATCTTTTAAATATATTTGTTTCAGTTTGTAAGTATACAGTTCATGAAAGATGTGTTCATCGGGCACCAGCCTCATGTATTACAACTTATGTTAAATCTAAAAAAACAACACAGGTAATTATTTCATATTTATATAACCACACCTGGAAGCTAAACTTAAAATTATAACATAGCTTGACATACGCAGACATTAATTTCATCTTTGATCTTACTTCTTCTGAAACATTAACCCTAGCATATAACTTGTTGAATGTACAAAGGCCAGATCAATTATGATTTTAGTTGATTCAAAGTTCAATCCTGAATTATTGAAATTATTGTTTCTTTTGAAAGATAAAGTAGTCTCTTGGCACTTTATATTGTAAAGGTTTAAATTTGGCACACTCCTATTCTTTGCTTTTAATACAAAAATGAAATAACTAAGAATCAAATTGTTGTGGCCTACTTTAATATTTTTTGAGTTCTTGCTGTTTGAAAATATTAAAATATAAAATCTCTCTTCTTCCTATTAATTAAACGCTTGTCACTCCAAATTTTGAATGTTTGATATTCGGTACGCTACTATATTTTTTTTATACGGAAATTCTGAATAAGAATCAAATTTGTCGTGACGTAATGTACTAATTGTATAAACTTCTTCTGTCTATTGACATGTTTTTAAAAATGATATTTGAAAATTTAAAATTGTCCATTTTACTTATCTGCCTTATAAATATTTACTTTAAGAAGACTGTGGAGGTAAGCTATCATATTGAACAAAATACACATTATTTACTAATAACACACTTCATTTCAATTACTGTAGGGTATCTCTATAACGCTGATGTTGGTGTCCCCTGACAACAACAGTGTTATAGCGAGACCCTTTCATGTTGTTTATTAGGGTTTCACTATAACGTGGTTGGATTCTGTGACTACAAACACATTATGGTGAGACCCTTATATATGTTGTTTCACCTTATAATGTGTTTGCGGTTCATTAACTACACCTGCGCTATAGTGAGACACCTTATATATATATTATATATTGGGGCTTCACGTACTACAAAATGATTAAGGACACAGTAGGGCGTTACTATAAAAATTAGTATATTTTGGGTCCATGGTTTGGAATATTATACATTCATATATGTATTGTCATTGGTAATTAAGGATTCGATAGGATGCTGAAGCTTTTTCTAAATTGTCTGCCATATGTAAGAAAAAACCTTGTTTAGTTTCACTATATCGCAGTAGGGATCAATATAAATGTTAAAGAGAGTGATATTACAAACAATGGTGTGATATTCTAAGGCTTTTACTATACAAGTACTGATTTTCATACTGCTGGCAACACGATATGGTTTTCGGCAAGTTTTACGGCGATCTTCTTGGGGAATCTAATTTGAAAATTGCTTTATATCAAGATTGCGGAGATCACTAATTATTACTCTTGTATTATATACAAATTATTTCTAATCAGCACTTTCTTCATCACAAATTATTACTTAAAGTTCAAATGCATGTCCTTTAATTAAAGCACCCCAAATTATTAACTAAAATTATGCACTTTATCATATGCAGTAATGCACATATACTTAACAATAAACGTGAATGCAATGATGTTGTATCTTTATATTTTTATACTATTTTTTATTTAAAAAAAAACCAAAACATAATTTGAATTTGTGTTAGTGAACCGAACTTATTATATTAACATTTTTCTACAATGTCCATCCCCTATGATGTGTGTGTGGTTGTTATATATTATAGAAAATAGTTGTATAAATCATTTCGTTTAGAAAATTGGATATATAATTATATATTTTATACAGAAATTGGATATATAATTATATATTTTATACAGAAATTGGATATATGATTATATATTTTATACAGAAATATTGTCTGTCTTTTCAAAATTGACTTTCTAAATAAAAGAGGTGGGAACTAGAATCCCGCTTGGTGGACTTGAGTCCGACTTAAGTTGCATCAATGACCCGACTTGGACTTGGCAGTCATGACAACTCTTGATTAAAAGGACTTGGGGCTCGGGTTGCGGCGAGGGGGCATAACTCTAACTTACCTTATTCGCCATGAATTGCTGACTCATTTGATGAACTGGCGACTTGAATAGACTTTGGGACTCGACTGGGACTCAAGGTGGTACGGGACAGAAAATTTCAAACAAGAAGTTTTAAGACCAAAAGGTCATTTTCCTTATTCATGGTCAAGGGTTTGGTTTAGATAAATTCCATGAAAAATCATTTTTCTAAACATTTAATGTTGCTGTGTAAAATTGTTCCATGAGTAATTTTATTTTTTCTATAAATAGATATTTTTATTTTATTATTTTGATTTCAGACGATGAACCATCATTGGGTTGAAGGTAATTGTGCTGGTAAATGTGACAAATGTAGAAAATCAATTAAATCGTATAATGGTGTTACAGGTTTACACTGTAGATGGTGTCATTATACGGTAAGATTTAATATTAATAACTTTCTTTTAATTGGTGAGTCGACAGGTGGCTCAGTGAGTGAGGTACTGGATCACTAACCAGGAGGTCCGGGGTTCGATCCCTGTGTTGGCTGAGAAAGTTTCTCAGGATTTGTCAGTAGTGCAAGACAAAGGACAGCATAAGGTCATTCGGATGGGACAAACAACCAAGGTTTCGTATACACATTTGTGTGCACGTAAAAGAAGAATTGACAGGTGAAATTCAAGCTAAGAGTAGGTTGTAGTGTCTGTGTCTGGGCAAAATTTCTCTTATAGCGCACTGTACGGTGTATGCCCGTCTTCATTAGGGTGTAAAACCCCATTTCATTTTGTTTAGTTAATAAATTAAAGAAGTCAATTCTTTCTAGAAAACCTCATACAACTGTGTATTTTAGAAATCAAACTGGCATTCAAAAACTGACGTCCATTGGCAGCATGTTAAAGATCCCCTGACAGTTTCAAAGCGAAATAAGAATTGAGCAAAGCTCCATAGTCCGAGCAAAATTAACTCCATAGCACACTCCATGATGTTAACCTGTATTAATTAGCCTGTAGAAAAGGAAGACACTAAACCTAATCTCATTTCCTTTTCTTTCAACACAGCTGGTAAGAGGATTTTAATGGAGTTGGCCTTTAAAGGGGGTTAACTCTATCACAAACGTTAATTATAATTAATATGTTTTTGTTTTCAGTTGCACAATAAATGTGCATCTCAAGTAAAACCTGAATGTGACCTAGGACCATTCCGTGATCATACTTTACCTCCAATAACAATATGTCCAGCTGTGCTGGTAAGTTCAATAAGCTTTGGGGGGTTGGGGTGACAAAAAGGTTTGGATTTGCAACGCTTTATCTGTTAAATACTGGTACATGTGATTAAAATTCTTTTGCTAACCATCAATCACGTTACAAAAAAGTCAAGCAATTATAATGTGGGATGCATTAACCCTACAGAACACACACCAGTGAACCAGGTTTCTGGTGGTGGCTGAGAAAGTTCTCCTGGATTTTCCAGTGTGGTTTCACTTTGTCAGTGGTGCAATGCCCAGTCGTTTTGATGGGATGAAAAAACGATGTCCTATGTACACTTTGCATGCATGTTAAAAAGTCCTTGACAGTTGGAATTTGAAATAAGATTAGGCAGTAAGTCTGCTGTCCAGGAGTAATCTCTCTCATAGTATACAGCATGATTTAGGCCCATCTTCATTCACCTGATTGTGCACACACTTGTCTTTTTGTTAGAAATAGTACTTCAAACCCCATTTCATTTTATTTCATTTCTTTTTGTTAGGTCAGCATTAACAAACACTAGGCTCTAATAAACATAACTTTTATCTAGGAATTCTTAAGATTTAACTGCCCAGGTAAACTTTTTTCCGGAAGTCATGTATATGACACTAGTGCTAAGTTAGTCCTCAAATAGTTTTACTAATTGTTTATTATGTTTATAATTGTAGGACCGACCAAGAAGTGACAAAAATAAGAGTTTAACTCGAGTTGATTCAGCCAACTTAGATGGTCCGATACAGGTAAAACAATATGATATTTAGTTATAACAGGGAAACAGGCTAAGACTATGTTTAACACAGGTTTCTCTCGTTTCAGACATATTAATCGATCTTGACTCACTGCCAGTGAAATTGATTGACTGGAGAACTTACCTGTCAATCAATTTACAAAAAATAGAATTAAAATTTGAAAGAATTCAACCCTAAGATTCCCAAAATACAGTTAAAGTTTATAATGATCATGTGTCAAAACAAGTAGAAATGCATTTTTTTAAAAATTTGGATAATGCTTCAAATTGTCAGATTCTTTGGAATAGATATCTTGCTAATCAGGGGTAAACAATAGAATATGTCAAAAATTGACCAGCAGATATAAGTGAAACCACAGTTTAACCCCTTTTACTTTAACCCATATACAATTATTCAAAGAATGGCTTGTTTAGAAATATTTTCATGTATTCACATTTAAATTATTAATGTTCTTTGATAATTATTATATATACATTATTCTATTTATTTTTATAGCAGGGCCAAAGCTCATTTCAAGTGACTCCATTTGAGGGCTCCCATCCATTATTAGTTTTGATAAACCCAAAAAGTGGAGGCAAACAGGGTGGAAGGTAAGCTCAACAGTTTTGTTTAATGATGATTTATTTTAGGGTAGACATTGAAGACAATATGAAAAGTTAGTTTTAATATCAGGCCTCTAGTTCACAAAGCATTCTCAGACTTAAGTTGAGAATTTACTCAATTTTGTTCACCTTATTTTAAAACGTTTGTTGTTTTAATGTATCAAATACATCAATAAGAAACTATGTGCAAAGTTTTGTGTTTCTGGATCAAAGATATTTGTCATAAACAGTGATTGAAAGTTGAGTAAATTCTTTGTGAACTCGGAGCCTGGTGGTATAGTGTATGTTCCAAACTGAGAAGTTCAAGGACTGTTAATTAGTTTATATTGATAAAACTTTGCAATTTCTTGGGCCACCTAAAATACTAACTCAGCAGTATTATTACCCCACGCCGAACGAAGTTAAGGAGGGGATATTAAAATGGACTCCATTTTGTTGCGGTGGGATTTGGTGGCCGAATGGTATAATGTGTGTGCTTTATTTAACTCAAAAGGTCTGTCATTAAGTGAAGTGGCTTGTACTTGACTAGGAGTAGGGTCACCTTTCCAACCTCATGACATTTCCTCCCACTGATAAAGACCCAAACTCGTAAGCTAATTTTTGAAATAAATTTGAACTGTAAGTTTTGCTTTCGGAGCATATCTCATTAATCTTCAAGATATCTTTATGAAACTGTTCAAAATACTTGAACATTTTGCTAATTATAAGTTTCTTGGGTTTTAATAAGTTTAGTGTTTCCTATGAAACAAATTTGACTTAGTTTGCTGACCGATTTTTCTTGTTAAGGGTTAGGAAATGTACACTGTAACATTAGGAATTATTTCTGTATGTTTTTATTGTAGAATATTACGGAAGTTCCAGTATTTATTAAATCCTCGTCAGGTTTATGATATGATTAAATGTGGACCAACAGAAGGCTTACAGTTTTTTAAAGAAATACCTAATTGTCGTGTTTTAGTATGTGGAGGAGATGGATCAGTAGGCTGGCTCCTAGATACTATTGGTAAGTCAACAAGTGGATTGATTTGTTTTCATTTCAACTTAGTGACAACTTCACTGCTTAGAGGGGGCTGTGGTGATCGTGCGTTTAGGGCACCAGACTCTTGAGATAGAATATCCCGGATTCCAATCTCGATGTGCTCGGATAAAGAATACCTGAAATAGAAAAAAAAGAAGAATTACCATAATATGTTTGTCTCAACATGACCAAAGTCTTACATTGAAGAGACATTAAACTTCTTTATATTCCATTAACTGCTTAGATGGTTGCTAGGTTTGAACATTGTATGAGCGTAACTGTTCCAACCAGTCAAACAGGTTTATGTGGCATTCTTTGATGATTGGATTCAATTAAAGACACATTATGGGAGATTAGATAAAGAACTGGTAGTTCTCACTATAATAGTTAAAACCAGATAATGTAAAGGGAATTTGCTGAAAATTTTAGTCAAATTGATCCCCTCTGAACCAAGATTTTAGCGATTGAATTTTAGGCCTAGCTTCGATCATTATTACTAAAGTCGGTACGGTAAAAAAACATAGTCTCGATTATCCATTTTATGATTAAATTATGAATGGAAGTCGAACAGGAAACCTGAACCTAATCCAGTAAACATCGCAGGCTAGCGATGCCATTGAGCGTTGATTATGGTCTGGATAAGCTAATTAATGTCTAATTAATAATTTAGATAGCATTTCAGGCCTAAATAAAGACCTGCAATTGGCAGATTTAGCTCTTGCATAATGTATGTTTAATGATATTGATGAATTTTTGTTTTTCAGATAAACTGAATTTTGCTCAAAAACCACCGATAGCGGTGCTGCCATTAGGTACAGGGAATGATCTAGCTCGTTGCCTTAGATGGGGAGGAGGTATGTCAAATTGAATTATTTTATAAATGATTTGTTTTGTCATTAAGAATTTGAAATTCTTGTTGTATTCCCAGAGAGTATGGTACTGACACACTGACCAGGAGGTCCTGGTTTTGATTTTGGTCTCTCCTTGTCAGTGTTGCAGTTTTGAGGGTCTTGCAAAGAAAAGCATCTAGTAAATTGGATAGGATAAACGAATCAAGGCCCTTGGTAGTCATGTGCATGCAGGTTAAAGAACCATTTGCAGTTGCAATTTGACCGAAGAGTAGGTGGAAATACCACTTTCTTGACAAAATTTTACTCATAACACACTACATGGGGTTTGTCTATCTTCATTTACCTCATTGGAGTAGAAAAGTAGGATGTTATTAAACCCTATTTAAACCCCAATGATTTCTTCAGTGTTCTATAAGAATATTTTGAATGTTTCGTAACAACGTTTTGAATGTTTCGTAGCAGCGTTTTGAGTGTTTCGTAACATCATTTTGAGTGTTACATAACAGCATGTTGAATGTTTCATAACAACATTTTGAATGTTTTGTAACACCATTTTGAGTGTTTCATAACATTTTGAATGTTACATAACAATGTGGTGAATGTTCCGTAACAACATTTTCAAAGTTCCATAACAACATTTTCAATGTTCCCTATCAACATTTTGAATGGGATGCTTTGTAACATTTTGTTTCAACTGAATGTTTTGTGGTATAAAATTGTTATTATATTTCTATTTTACCAGGATATGAAGGAGAGAATTTAATAAAAATATTAAAACGTGTAGAACATAGCCAGGCGGTTATGATAGATAGATGGAAAATAGAGTTCAGTAAACCAGATGATTGTGAAGAACAAGAGGGTGATCCTATACCCTATAATATTATCAATAATTACTTCTCTATAGGCGTGGTATGTATTATTATATAATCAATATATACTTCTCTATTACCACCAGGGCCCTTATTCATGAAAACTTAAGCTAAGTTACAACCGAAATTTTAAGAAATACTGCAACTTCATTGGATATATGCAAATTGATTTTAATGGTCAGCCAATCGAATTGCAGTATATCTTAAAATTTCGATTATATCTTAGTTTAAGTTTTCGTGAATGAGGGCCCAGGATTAGTTTAAACAGCTCTTGTCTCTTTCAGAGCATCTAGTGATTGGTCAGGCTATTTCAACTATTAATAGGACTAGATTTACTCTTTTGATCGAATAATGATAACAAATTTTGGTCTTGTTTTTTTTTGCGGGGGGTTGTCAGTAATTTGAAATTTCTTTCCTTTTTTATTTTTTGTGCCTGATGTTTGACAATGTATATATGAATATAAATTTGTTATTCAGGATGCTTCAATATGTCACAGATTCCACATTATGAGAGAAAAACACCCAGAAAAATTTAACAGTCGGTATGTCGAAAATATCAAGTTTAAATACCTGCACACACTTTAGATCATAAGGTCTGTTACTGACTGAAGTGGAGTAGTTTCGATCCCACACTTATATGTGACAAGAAGTACGGTCACCTACCTAACCTCGTGGGTTTTATGTGGGTCCTCTTGTTTCCTCTCACCTCTAAAGACCCATCAAATTATTTAAATAACATTGAACCATATGTTATTACCAAAATGACCTAGTTTCTGTTGAGTGGACGTTAGATAAACCCTAATCTCTCTCTCACTCTGTGCTAAAGGGCTGCACATGTCTAATATATAAAGGGGGGGTTGAGTGGCCAAAAGGTTAGCATGTGCACATTGTATCATATGGTCTGTCATTGAGTCAACTGGTGTGGTTTCGATTCCCCGTTGTATGTTACAAGGAGTAAGATCGCCTGTCTAACCTTGTGGGTTTTCTCCGGTCCTCCGGTTTCCTCCCACTACTAAAGATTCCTACGCACAAGCAAATTATTAAAATAAAATTGAACCATGTTAGTCCTGAAATGACCTAGTTTGTGTCGAGTGGACCTTAAACCCCATTTCTCTCTCTCTGTATAATATATAAAGATCTATAATGAAAAATAAACATCTCCCTCTTACATCAGACTTTTTGGAAGGATTGTATGACAACCTGAATATTTTTTTGCATGGCCTTATTATATATAGCCAGTATATATGATTTTATCGTGGTATATTTTCAGAATGAAGAACAAATTATGGTATTTTGAATTTGGTACGTCAGAAACATTAGCAGCCACATGTAAACATCTTCATGAAGAAATAGATATCATGGTAAATGATTTTTACTTACTTAAAAAGTTTCTTGTTATTAACAAAGGTTAACATCGGAATTTGTTTAACTGATTGAGACTGGAAGTTAGAGATTTATTGTTCAACATGCTCAGTAGACAGGAGGTCGTGTGTTCAATCCCATTGGTGGCCTCAGGATATTTCAGCCGGCGTTTCCCTTGTCGGTGTTGTGTCTAATCGTTCAGATGGGACGAAAAACCAAGTTCAAACCAAGTTCCTGTTGTATACCATTAGAATGTTAAAGATTGACAGTTGAACATCGAAATAAGAGTGAGCTGGAACGTCACATTTAAGGCAAAATTTCTTTCATATCACATTGTATGGTGTATGCCTGAGCACAGTTAGTGGAGAAAAGTAACATGCTAAACCCATTTCATGTCATTCACTTATTTAGTCAAATTCACATTGTGATAGACAAGGATATCTTATAGAGAAGTAAATAAACGTGGCCCAGGGAGACTAAAAGACAAGGGGGGTTGGATGGCTGAATGGTTAGCGTGCGCGCGCTGTATCATAAAGTCTGTCATTGAGTCGACTTACGTGATTTCGAATCCCCGGTTGTATGTGACAAGGAGTAGGGTCGCCTGTCCAACCTCGTGGGTTTTCTCCGGGTCCTCCGGTTTCCTCCCACTGCTAAAGACCCCTACGTGCAAGCGAATTATTGAAATAAAGTTAAACCATATGTTAGTCCCGAAATGACCTAGTTTGTGTCGAGTGGACGTTAAACCTCATTTCTCTCTCTCACTAAAAGACAAACGTGAATCTGGGAGACTAAAGGGAGATAATCCAGTTTCAATGAGATGGGGTTAACGTCCTACTGTTCTGCTCTGACAGGGCTGATGAAGACAGTTATTATAATCTTAAAGATAATTTTTTTTATCTAGAACCCATTTTATTTCTTAATTTTTCTCAATTCCAGTGTGATGGTGTATCATTAGATTTATCTAATGGTCCTCGATTAGAAGGAATAGCCTTATTAAATATACCCAGTATTTACGGAGGCACGAATCTATGGGGAGATAACCCCAGTCAGAAAAAACGTCGTAAAGCTCAAAAAGCAAAGAAAGAGAAGGATAAAGAATTCTCTACAAGTAGTATGTCTTCAGCTGAATTAGCAATAGCTGTACAGGGTATGTTCATTTTTTAAAAAAAATATGATTGAAAGTGGAGGAGTCCATTAAAATCTCCTATTTGAAAGTGGAGGGGGCCCATTAAAATCGCCTATGGAAAGGGAATGAGGCCATTAAAATCTCCTATTTGAAAGTGGAGGAGGGCCATTAAAGTCGCCTATGAAAAGGGAAAGAGGCCATTAAAATCTCCTGTTTGAAAGAGAAGGAGGCCATTAGAATGTCCTATTAGAAAATGGAGGTGGCCATTAAAATCTCCCATTTTAAAGGAGAGGAGGCCTTTGAAATCTCTTATTTTAAAGGGGAGGAGGCCATTAAAATCTGTTTTAATGATGGGGAGAGAGGCTATTAAAATCTCCTATTTGAAAGGGATCGAGGCCATTAAAATGTCCTATTTGAATGTGGAGGAGGACATTAAAATCTGGTGTTTTAAAGGGGAGGAGGCCATTAAAATCTGTTATCTATTATAGATGTTGGTGATAAAATGATAGAAGTAGTTGGTATTGAGAGCAGTATGCATGTAGGACAAGTGTATGCTGGATTAAGGGCATCAGGTCGACGATTAGCACAATGCTCTCAGGTTGTTATTAGGTAGGTTTCATCTATACTTATCACTTGTAAATATACAAACTTGTTGTCCGGTTAAAATGGGTTTGTACATCTGTCTGTCTATCAGTGTCTTGGATTCTAATTGAGCTGTAATCAGTGTATTTGGTTGTATGAATTCGCTATATTTGTTTTTGGTGTTTAATCAGTATATTTGGTTGTGTGTGTGTGTAATCAGTGTATTTGGTTGTGGAAAATCGGTGTATTTGATTTTGGTGTGTTATCAGTGTATTTGGTTGTGGGTGTAAACCATGTATTTGATTGTGTGTGTAATCAGAATATGTGTGTATTTGGTTGTGTGTGTAATCAGTATATTTGGTTGTGTGTGTAATCAGTAAATGAAATTTTGTTTATATTATATAGGACACGTAAAAGGTTTCCAATGCAAATTGATGGAGAACCTTGGATGCAACCGCCCTGTACGGTAAGAATAGTATATTATAATCAGATATCTCCCTCTTTTCAAATGATGACATTGTCTGATCACAATTTCCATAGATGATAATGCATTAGATAACAATATAATAAGTATGGTTAAATGGTCGAGAGCGAGACATTAAGTTAACGCCTCGTGTTGTTTCAATATATTACGCAATGTCTTTAGATCGAGACCATTAAACAACTTAAAATACAGACACTATTCCGCACATGCTTTTCAGTGAAATACGTCATGCGAGTCCAATATTTCATCTAGTATAGATAATGTACGATTGGCAAGTTGCCCATACATTATTGGAAATAATGGTACACCAACATCAAAGGATGACGTCAAATCTATATTTTAATAAGATTTATGACTCTTTTTTCCCCCCTACAGTGGTAATTCTTCCTCAAGTTTGAAAATAAATGAAATAGCCATTACGGATGTTATTTGATTATGTTGGGTTGATGGTGATGTTTGGCTTTTGTAGCCCGATGTTTCCACCATAGAAGTGTTAAATGTCGGTACTAAAAGCAGCTTTGATTGTCTTCACAACTTAGCTGTTCTGATGTTTGACCAACATTTTTGTGAGAGGCTCAGTAAGAACTAACTTGTTACCATTAGTTTAGGGCTAACAATTTGTGGAAATATGGTACATTAGTTTAACTTCTCTACACCAACTGGGCTAATAAAGATGGGCATATGGGGGGGGGGGGGGAATTTGCCTGGACATCAGTGCTTCACAGTCAAGGGTTCTTTTATGTGCATACCCACGTGTACACAGGGTCTCTGTTTTTATACGCCCACATTGAAATGTGGTCGTATATTGTTGTCGGTCCGGCGTCCACAATTGCTAAAGTTAATATCCGATTGACTTTAAATTTATACACAGTGTTAAAGGTCATGAGACGAAGAAGCCTATTGATTTTCAGCGATTTTCGAAAACTACTGTCAATGGCCCTTGATCACTTCAAAAAATCTTGTGGACGCTCTAGTTTTCTGATTCAGTAGGCGGAGCTTGTTTAACTTTTGTTCAATCTCTTCTGTAATATCCATGCTATTATACACATGTTAATTTCTGGATTAAATTATTATTTATTACAGATATATGTTACCCATAAGAACCAAGTGCCAATGTTAGTGGCCCCTCCTTCCAGTAAGAAATCCAAACTCTTTAAAATCTTTAAAAAATAACACATGGTAAGTGTTTACTTCTACATTATAAACACATAAACACATTGAAAGTTGTTAGCTGTATGAATACATTAACACATTGAAAGTTGTTCGCTATATGAAATGAAATGAAATGGAGTTTTAACATCCTACTGTTCTGCTCCAACTGGGCTAATGAAGACAGGTATACGCCATACAGTGTGCTATTATATACTCTTATATAAAATTCCAACTGCCAAGGGATCTTTTACAGGCACATCAATGTGTGAACAGGAACTCGGTTTTATGTCACATCCGAACGACTAGACAGTTGTTCTTGTCAGGCCCTCCATCCTGCACTACTGACAAGGGAAAACCACGGCGGAAAATCTCGATGATCTTTCTTGGCCAACACCGGGATCGAACCCACGACCTCCAGGCTAGTGAGCCAGCATCTTACTCACTTAGCCACTGTGGCTCCCTATTAGCTATATACTGTCACTTCCTAGTGAAATGGTACCAGGTGTTCTGGACAGTATGAATGAACAAAATGGGTTTTAAGATTTTAGTTTTATACACCAACTAGGCTAATGAAGATGGCAATGTCCTATAAGATGAGGCAAATTTTGGCCATACAGCAGCATTTGGGTCTATTCTGAGTTTTTTTCGAACGTCAGGGGATCCTAATCGTGTTTTCAATGCTAAAACATGGGACCTCCTGCATCTCTTACAAGGGGAAACCAGGCTGGAAAATCCAGAAGAATCGAACCTGGGACCTTTTGTGAATAAGTGTCATATGCACCGAGCCAAGGTGGCCCTGAATTGGGTAAGCCTGGCTGATCCATGATATCTATCGTCACTTCCAATCACTGAGCCCTACATATGATCTGATATCTACCTTGCTAAAAAAGTTATAACTGCAGGCTTGACTGTAACAAAAACATCATTTAATCGTACCCTTTGTGTATGTAACAGAGCTTTATATGTCAGTGTCAAAAATATAATACACTTTGGCCAGAGGTCCCCTAGATCTTGTAGTCCTAGACTTCAGTCTGCCAAGCGTATAAGTAAATACGACACTGCCTTTATCATATGACCAACAGTCTTTATTTCTCTTTTCAGAATGGATTTCCTTAATAGAAGAAGAGGGTGAAAACATTCTTTCTTTCTCTAGAAATTTGCAACTCAATCAAAATTTGTATTGCTTAGCCAAGTGACTTGTTTTTTTTTAATTATTATTATTATTTATTCTTTATAAAGACTGAAGGAAAGCCGAAGATAGTGTGGAGCTATTGGTTCTATAGGATGTACATATAGCTTAAACAATATACCACTAAACAAACAAGACTATAGAAATATTACCAAGCTGCTTTCTATATATATGTATAACAATTTAGTGCCACCAAGAATTATAAAAGTTTGTTCATATAGACTTTGTTTATATCCCCCCTCCTCCCTTCTCTTTCCTATTTATTGTTTTAAATATCTGATTATTTTAACCACATGTTTCTAACGTGTGTTCTATTATTTATTGGGTTTTTAGATTCCCCTCGTTCGCTGTGAAACAAGAATTTAACACATGTATATTGGCCTCTTTTGGTCACATTAATTTCATGACGCATTTATTTCTTGTTTTACAGTATTTATTTGTTGTTTTTAAGCACACTACAGATTGAATATAGAATAATTATTATTTATATAGCAATACTTGAAATTTAATAATTGTTTGTGCTAGTAATATTTGGTTTGTGTTTATAGTATTTAAAGCATTATTACATATATAGACAGTAGGAAAGTGTAGTTTTAGATTCTATCATGCCAAGATATCTTGTGACACATGCCATCAATAGTTAGCTGGCTTTCAGTAAAAACGTACATCATTATGTATGGCATTTACTTCATCATAAACAATTGTTCATTTTGCCAGGCTTGAAGAAAGAATTGATGAAATATTAAACACTCCCATTGATGAATTATGAACTCTTCCAAAATGTTAATCTTTTATTCAATCTGTGCGGGTTTTGGGAAGAGTCTATCAATCAAATGGGGTTGTTTTTATATTTTTGTCTGTCTTGTTTCTTCATTACCAAACCAGTGATACATAAATGGTCCCAAAGATCAAATAATGGAAACATAGTTAAATCTTTCTTCTAATTTACTATGTAAGAAATCGCTTGCACCAGAGTGAGCAGCGGTGACTCAGTGAGTAAGACGTTGAATTGCTAACCCAGGAGGTATCGGGTTCACTCCTGGTGTTGACCGTGAAAGTTTCTTGGGTTTTCTGGTGTGGTTCTCCCTTGTCAGTGGTGTTTGATGGAAGGCCTGACAAGGACAGAGTCTAATTGTTCGGATGGGACGGAAAACTGAGGTCCTGTGTACACATTGGCGTGCACGTAAAAGAACCCTTGACAATTTGAATTTAAAATTAGAGTCAGCCGTAGCGCATACACCCATCTTCATTAGGCCAGTTGGAACAGACAAGTAGGATGTTAAACCCCATTTCATTTCATTTCACTCGCACAGATCAGTCAACATAGATTTATGTATAGACTTCAGATGATAAAGTTAAGAAAATTGTGTATATTGTACGTTCAACAAATACTACACAAATTATTGATTGTGTGAATTTCTTAAATTTACAATAAAGATATGGATTGATCATACAAATTAGAAATAAAAATAGACATATTTTTCGAAATAATGTGGAAATGCATAAAAAAAGTCAGAAGACACGTTTTGTAAAACTTTGACTTGTCAAATACAAATGATCCCCTTAAGTGAAATATTGTATCAAAAGTAAAAATTTGTGTTCTAGAAACAGTTAACCTATCCTGCCTGTTGTACAACACCCATTACTATTGTTGTTTTGAATTTTTCCAGGATATAAATGAAATGGGGTTTTAACATTCTATTTTTCATCACCACCCTTACCAAGATAAAATGTTATTCTGATAAACATAGTAATTAATGAAGATTTAATTATGTTTCCAGGAGTTGGTGTAAATTTATGTATATACATAATAACTAGAATCTCTCTCATAGTCTTTATACTCTCTTCTTCACTATAACAGTATTTAATATTAAACCATATATTAGCTAGTGAAATCAAAATTAATTGTCAAAACAACCATACATTGTACCATATAACAAATGTTCAGAACACTCTTTTTATGCTAATCATTTTATATATAATTAGTGTTCATTATATGTCAAAAATATCAAATTACATAGTACAATAAGTGTTCAGGACTTTACATTCAATTTATAACACTCATTTTATGCTAAACAGTTCATTAATCAGATTGTCAAAATATTAAGTTGCATAGGGCAGTACAGTAAACTTTTAACACACTTTTTTTTAAAATGCTAAACGAATTATATAAATCAGATAATGTCAAAATTCCTTACCTAGCTCAATGTACTAAGTGTTCAAGACTCTACAGTAAATTTTTAACACTATGCTAAACAGTGTATATAACTCAGATTATGTCAAAATCCTTACATATTATACTATGTGTTCAAGATTTAACAGTAAATTTATAACACTCTTTTTATGCTAATTAGTATCCATAAATCAGATTGTGTCAAATCATCGTTACATTGTACTATATACTAATTGTTCAAGACTTTACATAAAATTTATAACACACTTTTTATGATAATCAGTATATATAATAAGTCTTCTTAAATCAAATTATGTCAAAACATTGTTATACTTCAGGTCTTAACATTAGATTTATAATGCTCTTTATATAATTAGTGTTTATTTTCAAACTAACACACTTTATATACATAGCCTAATTAGTGTTCAAGACTAATCAGTTTATATATTAGACTTATTAATAATGTATATTTACATCCATTATTATGTATATGTACAATGTTTATCATATATCATGTCTTAATATTACTGTGTTTCATACACACATTGTCTTCACCATATCAATATATGGTAGGCCTATCCATCTTTCATACCCTATATCATTGTTATTATCCATTTTTTGACAGACATTATTATTATTATTATTATGTATTATTGTTTGTCTTTTCTATTCGTTGTTAAAAGGCAGCTATTTAGTACAATATAATTCTTGTATGGTTTAAACTTTCAAATACGATAACGCTATAACAAGCTTTTCTTCTCCAGCTATTTCATGCAATTTAAATTATAACTGTTAATTATAATAATGTTATGGTTTATAGTCTGTTGTTATATCCTTCACATGATGTACTAAATAGATTCACTGTGTCTCTTAATTACAGTTTATTTTATACATGTTACTATACCAGGGTCAGATTTAAGGATACATGGGAACCAGACAAATTTGGAAAGGCGCTAACAAGCAAAATTTGAAAAATCTAGAAGCACTCGTTATTTAGGTTTACTAGATGGGATGTGTAATTCAAAGGCCATGGACTATTAACATGGGTTTGTCCATCTGTCACATCTGTTTAAATTTGGGTTTAGTTGTTCATGAGCCGACCGCCTTGAATGGGTGGGTTTGATGATGAGCAGTTTCTGTTTAGGTTAAGAAATTTCATTGCGGTAGCCTGTCACACTTTTTGGAATACAATTCTGATGCTGCTAATTGAGGTAGAATGGTTAAACTTAGTGTAGATGACTAATATTAGTTCTATAATTAGCATTTACTGCTCAGGTTAAGTAGAATAATAATTGAGTGTCATCTATATAGTTTGGGATTGAAGCAGGGGACATCAGCCATATTTGACCTTTGGACAGCAACTATTCCTAAAGTAAACTGTAAGTTAATAATTAATGTATGTGTTCATCAAATTCTTTTTAATATTTAGAATGTACATGTAGGTGGTTTGTTACGTTTCAAGATATGTCTTAAGTTTTAAGGAAAACAGCCTTGTGTGTACTTGAAAAAATAGGACTGAAAATAGTTTAAATCAGATGTTATTTTTTTTTGTTTTTTAAATTCAAACATGCTTGGTTCTATTGGGCAAAGCTAATGGTCAAACAGTTAAATAAAAATGTGTAAAGAGAGTTAGGCTCCAGCTAGTAACACAATATAGTCAGTCAAAATTGAAATTTGTACAAAGTACGAAATCTTAAGATGTCGATATATGGAAATACTTTTACAAATATCTGAAATCTACTGCTTGAAATCAGTTGAAACGAACTTTGTAGTTAAGCCACAACATGCCGGAAAAAATGTCAAATATAAATTCAAAGATTGTTACGTTATCAAAATTAGGAATCGAAAAGGGGAGCGCAACACTCCTATGAAAGAGTAATAGAGGTTGGACAGGCCGATAGATCTGTATAGCAGCTGGATCAAATGATGAATAAACTAAACTAAATATTAGTCCAAACTTGGGACTGCACAGTTAATTCAAATTGATTGACTGTAATTTTAATTAAACCAGTTGAAATTTATTAAATTTTGTTGATGTCACACTTCCATCTTTATGATTTGTTTATAATTCTATACAAGTCAGGCCATTATTTATAAGTTCGATTTGGCTTAATTTAATTGTAAAATGGTTCATGTTTTTTTAACCACCTTGCGAACTATTTGGCATGCAGAGGCTTTAGATTTCACCAATGGTATATTTGAAACATTGACATCAACACACTCTTCATTTATATTAAAATTAATCCGCCCTTTGATACCTAGATTTGAATATCGATATATATCATTGTTATTTCACTTATAAATGTCAAAGAAATAATAGTTAAGTATTTATATCTGTGTTTATTATTAAAGCATGAAAAATTAATATTATTATAATCCGTTAATTTATTTAGATTCATTTTAATTCAAGTGTCTCTTTTAATAAACCACATGTCCGTTTTTATCTGATAGTTGTTTCATTATCTAATAGTACTGTTCAACTGGATGGAAATTAAATTTGAAAATCAATTAGGGGTAGGATTGTAGAACTTCATCTGTTACATCACAGCAATATTTTCTGTAGTAATCTGGCTTTTATAAACTACAAAAGGAGCAATAAATGGGATATTAGTTAACCCTTTGAACCCCCAAAATAGTAAATTGTCATTTTATCATTAAGGTACTTTTGTAATATTATTGCTGGTAGGTAGTTTAATGCTCAATCATAACTTGTTTGTTAGAAATTTGCTGATTGATCAGTGTGAATGATAAACATAACCTTGACCTCTACACAGAAATGGTATTGAAATCAGATTGGTAAACTGTAAACAAATACTATATTTATAAGAAATTGTCTGTATTCTTGTTTAACAGTACTATCTGTTGTAAGAGCACCCTTTTTATTAACCCATTCTAGTCCTTGTACCAGAAAAAATGATGCATTTGTGAAGGGGTGTGGGGTGGGGCTGCAATATAATTTAATTGTGTTAAAACAATAATAGAATTGTAAATTTGGTTAGAAGAAAACAAAATTACAAATTGTGTTTAAAAAATATAGAATTGTTAATGGTGTTAAATAAAATAAGAATAAGTTGTGTTAGAAGAAAACAAAATTACAAATTATATTAAGGTAGTAGAATTTAGAATTTGCTAAGGTCTGATTTCAAGAATAGTAAGTGTAGTAATTTTCTTCTGGTATGGGGCACCCTAATTAATCCAACTTCCAAGTTACTGCCCCCATCTCACAACACATTCAAACTTCCTAGTCCCCTACCCCTGTGTCTAATTGTATTCAAAACAATTCAAGTGTGATTACAATTATGAGTAAATTTATAACAATTATGCTTTTTTCTTAACATATTATTAAGGATCAGTTTCACATTGTCTCTAAACAGCCTTAATTTGTGTGCAAAATTGATTTGTGTTCTAGTTGTTCACAATCATGTTTTTTTTTAAATTCAAGTAAGGGAAATAAAGATGACAATATGAAATTGGCCAATCGTGCCCAGCAACCAAAGTCTGGTTCATTTTGTATAATGATACAGATTTTGGTTTCCTGAGGTGAAAAGATTTTAAATGCTCAATTAAAATTTTGTGCATGTGTTAATCTAGTGTGAAATAAGATGTATACATTTAACCCATTTAAACTTTAAAAAAGATTATGCGGGCATATCTTTCTTTAAAGTTGTTGATTTGTGTGTTTATTAATTGAATAAGTGTAATTTTGATTACCTATTATTATTATTATAATTAATTAATTAATTAATTATTACTATTATTTTATTATTACCGTAGACTTTTGTGATATATTGTATTGTAATTTGCTTTAAATAACAGCTGAATATAAGTATAAGAATATTGACAATAGCCATACAGTATTTCTGGAGTTTAGTACATGTAATTGATTATCTAAAGCGAACCATGCATTATTTGGAGCGCACAAAATACAACGGTATTCAAGATTACGTGAACGTGGATCAGTGACAAGAATACCCATTCTCCCAAGCAGAGTTGTCTTCCCTTGCAGATCATGCTTTGGGAAACGGACGATGACCGGGACAATGCCTAAACATATCGGTTATTATTTGTTGAAATTATTACAGAACACAATAAGCATTACAAACTGTGAACACAAGAATATTCTGTAACTTCCTTTAATTGTTTCTAGAATAATATTTAAACTGCAGAATAAACTCTACCTTAATAAAAATGATTTCTGGTTGATAAGGTTTTATGACATGAAACATTCATTTTGTAATACGCCTTTACAGAATGGAGTCAGGTCCAAGGAAGACAGTTTTTGAAATAGTTTTACGTAAACTTGTTGCTCATTGCGCTAAAAGGAAGAAAAATGTCAAAAAGTTTAGTTGTTAGTAGTGAATCCAGATAGCCTAGTTACCATATATTGAATAAATCATGTTTTAAAGAGAATTTAATAGTTCCATATTTCATTTTGAAGAGCCTCGGTGTAATTCACTGTGTTTAAAAATCACTAATAAAGGCGTACGAAACTATGGCTCGAAATCTTATGATAGCTAGTTGTGTACACTTTCCGTTGGTAGTGGGTCTCTTAATTCCGAATGATATAAAAGCTGTGAATTTCTCTAAATGAATTTTTAAATCAGAAAAAAAATGGCAGAACGAGTCTTTCAGATGTGTAAATTTGTGTATATTTATCTGATCTCCTACTCTAAAGCATTCTGGGAAAACCAACCCATCATTACCCGATATGACTGAATCAGTAAGTCAATTAAAAATTTATGATAGTTTGACAAATAAATACATAAATATATGACCATTTGTCCCGTATTGAAGCACGAAGCTAATGTTTTTTTATTCGCGTAATAAAAACGAATCACAAAGACAGTATTTGTAGTAAACGGCAACCCAGATGAGTAGGCCTAGAAAACGGACCATTTTTAGCGCAGGAATGACCGTTTTATCTAGACTGAATATAAAGATAAGTTATTGGTATAGGAATCCAGGTGTAGTTACTAAGATTATATCATACCTAGTTGAAAATATATTAAGATACATTTAAATAAAATAACTTGAGAAACATTCTTTACTAACTCTTAAAATGTACGTGTTCAAATTATTGTTAGCTAAAAATTTGGAATTCATATCGTTTAGGTTATAGAAATAATAGGCTACAATAGACAAACTCTGTTTTATAATAGATTTAGGTTCAGAAAATAATTGAATATTTTTAAATTTTCAAATAAATTACTAGGTTTTCGTAAGAAACACGCAGTAAACAATGAATGTTTAGCGATTTTACCGTAGATAGATTCATGTATACAGGGACACTGGACTTTAGGATATGTATAAAACTTTATAATATAATTATGTATATGTATTCTTTGTAAAATAACTTTTTAAATAAACTGTTAATATACTTCTAATAATTGTAGATTAGCTTTTTAAAAATAATTCTGTTATTTAACATTGCTTTTTCATCATAAAAATTCTTTAAATCAAGTAATTTACGCTATTATAGTTCATTTTATTTTCACTATAGTCTAAGCTTTATCTATATCAAATTTAAGCTTTTTGTCCATTTTTAAGTCCCCAGTAAATAATTTCAACTTTTTACAATTTCATCTTTTAATATAACTACTGATCTGGTTTTTTTTTTCTTTTGTGAATTTTTTTTTTGTGACGTCTTTCACTTCATATTGTTACTTGTTCATTTGTTTACTTTTTAACCACTTTTTATGTTTAATATACAAATTTGTGTTCGTTATACCAAAACTTGTTTGCAATGTATACAAAAAATAAAAATAATAATTTGTACATGAAATTATAGAATTGTTGTGATTTCATTAGGTTGAACGTGGGCGTTGGTTTCCCCTTCCTGGTAATGCAGAACGGAGGGCCTGACAAGGAACAGTGTCTAGTCGCTCGGATGTGACGAAAAACCGAAGTCCTTTACTCCGTGTAAACATTGGCGTGCACGTAAAAGAACCCTCGACAGTTGGAATTCAGAATAATAGTAGGCCGTAGTGCCGCTGTCAAGGTAAAATTATATACTCACACGTATGTCAGTCTTCATTCTCTCATAATGCAGGGCCCTGTTTCACGAAATCTTAACTAAAGATGAAATCCAAAATTTTAATAGATATTTCAATTTTGAATCAAATTACTAAAATTTGGATTTTACCTTAGTAAAAATGTCGTGAAACAGGCCCCGGGTGTCTTCAGCATTGGGAGAAATCCGTAGCCAAGCGAACTGAATCCCCATCACATAAAAGAGTTGGATTCAAACTATGATTTATGAGGATTGATGAAAGACCTTCGGATCTAAAGCGCAAGCGTTAGACCACCTGTCGGTACGTCCCCCAAGGCGCAAGAGCAAGTTTTTACAAATATCCGGATCCTGCATGTTGACAAAGCTTAGCCCAATTTGTGAGAAGAACAAATAATTTGAACCATGTCTGTCAGAAGAATTGACTGATAAATGGTGTGATATCTTTGTGACTCTGTAGGGGGGAGGACTCTCTAAAACCCTCAAGTGATTTGTTTTGTAAATAATTAAATTAAATTCCTCTTCAGTGGTGTGTTACTGGGATTGACATGTATTATAATATATCTATATAAGATAAATGAAATGCAATCTGGTTTAGCGTCCATATATTTCATATAATAGTCAATATCAATCATATTCTAATTCAGAGTTCTTTTTTGTCTTACTAGATTGTGAATCATCTTAATCTTTGATACTAGTTTTTTTTTACCGAGGCCATCTGACGACTTTCGACCTACAAACTAAGGATACGTGAATTTAATTCTTGGTTAACACTCTTTTTAATTTAACCTGTCAAAAGGTGAAGACCTAGGCAGTTTTATGTGATGTATAAATAATCTTGGTGCTGTGAAAGCGCAAGAAGGAAATATTTGAATTTGGATTGCGTTGACAGGTAAGTTAAAAATAAGTTTGCTTTTTGTATTAAAAAAAGTAATCCTAAGTACATAATCGTTTTTGCATTTTTTTTATGCAGTATAAAATTTTGCATGGCTTAATGCATTCTAAAATATACTCAGTTTGATTATTGATTCGGGAGAAGCCCATCTGTTCCAATACTTTGTTCATGAAATCTGTAGCGTCATCTGAAGAAGATGCTGATTGTTGGAACATTTTAATCCATCTTTAACTAATATAAAAGGATCCAGTTACCAAGGGATTCAACCCCCCTCGCCAATTGTGACCATCGGCTTCAAGCTAAATATGTGCTACTGTTCGATTCATTAGAATCTGATCTGCTATAATAATGTGTAACGCCTTTGCTTTACATAGCATTTGCAGGCAGACAAGAATGGTCTGTAATCTGGAAAAAACCTAGTAAATTTGAGCTATTGAACATAAAACAAATTTTATTTTGGCTTTTTAGATGAAGATAATTAGAAGCCTTTTCAGTGAAGGAGAAAACCCTATATTATATACTAAATCCAAATATAGGTCTAACTCAATTTTCATCGAAATTTGACTTATTAGGTTTTTCTAGATTACAGGAGCGATCTTGGCGACCGCATTACAAATCTGAGCTGCAATGATATTCTGACACACCGACTATATAGACTGATAGTCCGATAACATGAACATTATAGCCCAGACCGTATTTCGTTCCATGCCTTTTTAGCAAAATAAAATCAGAAACCATATAGAATAATATCCTTTTCGTTTTCTTTTCAAGATTCCAAAATGGCTTTGGTACTTATGTTACTTTTGGTCTTGTTGATCAATGAAGCAAATACTTCACCAACATCAAAGGAACGAGCAGCACCAGACAAGCCAGTCGAGGTAGATAGGAAATTATCCGATTTACCAACATCAAAAGAAGCTTCAGTAGAACGAGCAGCAGACAAGCCAGGTAGGAAACTACCCAATTTACCACCCCCAAAGAAAGCTTCGGTTGAACAAGCAGCAGACAAGCCAGGTAGGAAACTACCCGATTTACCACCACCAAAGAAAGCTTCTGTAGAACGAGCAGCAGACAAATCAGAGAGGTTACCTAGGAAACTACCCGATTTACCCCCACCAAGGAAAGCTTCGGTTGAACGAGCAGCAGACAAGCCAGGTAGGGAACTACCTAATTGGAAATCTGTAATTATCGACGGTTTCTATATGGATGAAATTCCCGACGAACATTTAAGAGCAGCAGTTATATCAGATCTGAAGAAGAAGTGGCTTGCTGAAGAGAAGGAATATACGCATACACATGGCAAAAAGATACATTTGTTCAAAAGAGTTGACGTTACGTCGATTTGCACCACCAAATCTTGTATGGACTTAATGATCAAGTATGCAAAATGGAAGGCAGAACATGACGACGGCAGTGGTGCACCTTCTGGTCGATGGGGATAAGTTACAAGACATAAATGTCACAAAACGTTGCTTAAGTTGTAATATGACACTTAAGTTTTAGCATCAAAATAAAATATTGTATTTATATATCCACAACTTCTAAGGGTTTGTGTATCATTTGATGGATAATGTTCATACAGAATAATCAAAACTATACTCTTCAAAAAGTAGGGGATATTCAGAAACAATACAAAACTGCGGAAATGCAGTACTGTTTATATTAGAGGTAACCAGTGTATGTTAATAACAGGCCAATTGCCTACACATGAACATAAGCAGTTCATATGGGCGGCTTATCTGACGGCCCCATTTTACTCGCAAAGAGATACACCGTCAAAAGTGAAAACGGAAGGTTTTGATTTTTGTCTTAATAATGAGTAATTGCTCCACCAATCCTCAGACATTCAGCAATTCGTCGTGGTATGCTTCTAATCAACCGTCCAATCACGATTTGGGGCAATCTGACCCACTCCTCTTGCAGTGCCACGGCTAATTCGTGCAGTGTTGTCGGTTGACGTTGACATCGACGAACACGTCTCCCGATCAAATTAAACGTAACACACTAAAGCAAAGATACATCTTATGCAAGAACCGATAGGAAAATACACATGGATAGATAAACCAGCACGCCGCAGTTTTCATCAACCCTTCCTTGACGCGTCAAATTTGACAATGAACCCCTCCCAAGTGTATGACGCTATTGCGTGTCGCATGTGCAGCTCAGTGGTTCTGTTGGGGCGACAAGTTCTTCATCTGTGAACATACTCTCAAAGCATGTCAAATGTCCATGACTATTTATCATATCGCAACCTGCATAGATATTTGCATTTCAATATCCCCAACTTTTTTGAAGAGTATATAACAAACCGCTTCGTTTCTAACATGGGGCAATTTAGTTGTCGCGTTTTCAGCCCATTTGCTTCACAAAATCTTACAGTGATTTTTAAAAAGACACATTAGTGATTTTATATCTTTTACTATAAAACAAATATAATAAAAATGATGACAGTTCTCCTAGGACGATCACAATTATAGATCTTCACACGAAGTCGGTTTCAATGATTATGCAAAGTGTAAATTATGTTTTGTTTTTTTTGTTATTATCCAAGTCTATCACTGATTGGACCGTAGCCGTTGTCTTTCATAAACTTCTCATAATCCGCCATTCGTTTAACACATTCAGGAGTTTCACAGAACGTGGCTATTCTTTTAGCTTTTTCCAGGTCTTCTTCTGAATTAGATTCTTTTTTAGGTCCACTGTGTTCATCTCGTTTGACTCTTCCCAAAGATGTAATTTTGATATGGGTATTACGACCACCCCTGTCATTGTGCTCAAACGGGAAAGGTCTGACTCTGATGTTCCCTGTCTTAACGTGATGAAAACGGCGATGTTGTAGATGAGCAACACTGGAGTGTTTAACAGCATCTATGTGGTTAGATGCTATTACCGTGTCACTACCAAATGCTGTTTCGGATTCTTCTGAATCAGTTACTTTTTTTAACCAATAGAGTGCCATCCTCTGAACTTGGTTTCCACTTTCATTACGTACATCTTTCGGGGAAATCAGAATTTTGAACCCAGTTTTAGATGATTTGGCCGAGATCGCAGAAATGAACACAAAGATCCAAATTGTATATCTGACAAGCACTGGTATTGGCAATAATTTAGCCATGATCTGAAATACATAAGGTCAAAATCATAAGCAACACTGTCCGTTCTTAATAACAGTTTACTTATTCTTTTTAAAATACAGTAACATCGATCTTAAAGGGCATTCAAATTACAACAAGTGACTAGGTAGGGTGGTAGTGGTACACGATGAACGATGTCAAGGAAACATACCATTTTAGATATGTCATATCCATAACAAAGTGGAGCCGCGACGGCTTGAGGAGGTCCGGGATTCTATCCCGGAGTTGGCCGAGAAAGTTTCCCAGGATATGTTTCAGCGTGGTTTCCCCCTTGTCGGTAGAGCAGGACGGATGGTGGTACGAAAAAACCGAGGTCCCAAGGAAACACGATGGTGTGCATGTAAAAGAACCTTTGAGTATTTGAATTCGAAATAAGAGAAGGCCGTTGCGCGTAGGGTCTTTTGCAGTGGGAGGAAATCGGAAGACCCGGAAAAAACCCAATAGGTTGGACAGGCGACCCTACTCCTTGTCACGTACAACCGGGAAATCGAAACCCCGCCAGTTGACTCAATGATAGACCGTATGATACAGCGCGCACGTGCTAACCATTCGGCCATCCACCCCCAGAGAGAGAGAGAGAGATAGAGAGGGGAAATGTCATTTCGGGACTAACATATGGTTCAATTTCATTTCAATGATTCGCTTGCGTGTAGGGGTCTTTAGAAGTGATAGGAAACCGGAGGATCAGGGGGAAACCCACGAGGTTGTACTGGCGACCCTACTTCTTGTCACGTACAACCTTGGAATGGAACCGAAACCACGCCAGTTGGCTCAATGACAGACCTTATGAATATGATGCAGCACAGACGCGCTAACCATTCGGCCATCCACACCCCACCCCCCAGAACAGCATGTCAACCCCATAATATTTCATTTACACAACAAAGTGGTATCGGCTGTTTCTTAAAGAATATGCACTCTCTGTCACGCGATTTTAACTGAGTGTTCATGCAGTGAAAAGTTCGACCCATTTTGCATATCTCCGTAATCAAGGTGTCGTTAAGGTAGCATGTAGTTGGAACGTGTGGTATATTTCACCCAAATTTCACCCAAAAAGGTAAGTTTAGTTGCGGTAACCTCAAGCTACAAGTATATGTGAAAATCACTTACTATATATGTAAAGATTATTTGCTATAGTATTCATACATAGATATATATGTGAAAATTACTTACTAGCAGTGGGAAGAAAAATTAAACGCACGAGTCAAAATCCCACAACCTCGCGGAAACGAACAGGATTCAATATGACATTTTTTTGACCCAATAACATTTAACGTCACGTGAGGGTTATTTAAAGGTTTTCCACCAATAATAACAACAATAAAAACCTTGAAGGTTTGATTTAGCATGATCTGTATTGGTGATGACCTTCAAGGTCAACAATTAAAGTAACGATGCTGTATATTTTATCCTATTACCCTCAGTTTACCTCTACATTCCTTGCCCTTGGTAAAGATGGTACTAAATGACCAAACGCCAGTTTGACATATTGCAGCCAAATTTGTCCAAGCTTCACCAAAGATAATTAAGTAGGGATGAATCGAAGCAATCCCTTTCCTTTCCTTGGTATTGAACCAGTTCCTAAGCTCGCCTCATCACTAGTGTCTCTGCTAATATTAGACAGCTAACAAAACAAGATAGACAATAATTAACCAGAACTTTAAAGTTGTAAAATTCTAATCAAAATTTCCATTTAATGTTAAGGAAAGATTAAAACCGTTGACTTACTTTTCTCCATAAAACTAGTTCAG
The DNA here is from genome assembly GCF_932274485.2 of Patella vulgata. Lineage (NCBI taxonomy): Eukaryota > Metazoa > Mollusca > Gastropoda > Patellidae > Patella > Patella vulgata. The sequence continues at coordinate 15,214,435 of NC_065883.2, forward strand.
CCAATCACTAGGGACTTTGCATATCAACTAAGAAGGAATTCGTACACGTATCATGAAGGTCAGACTATCTACCGTTTAAGAGAAAAGCTGCTCATAATAATTAGGGTTTCAAATATTCACATGTCATATCTATTTTTTGTCGATTGGCTGTTGCTTTAAGGAAACGTTTGAAATGGAGGGTTATTTAAACATTTCTGGAGGATTCCATTAGTATAAAAATATCAAAAACGACAAAATCTCAACAGAGTTACCTTTATGAATGTACTTTAATTGGACATACGTCCACTAATCTGGCCACACATACCCCAATCACTTAGTACTTTAAACAATGACCAGCGACCTTTTATATTTATATTGCTCAATGTGAACCCGTGTCTGTATTAATATCGATAAGATCAGTGCAATGATAGTACATGTAGGGTAATAATAGTAATAATAATGTCGCGTGATAAAAATTCAGATGATTAAAATATGTATTGCATTGGGAGTTATTGAAACCTTCTGCCCACGTGGCTAGTACCACGTCTATGGGACTCGAATAACACGATAATCTGATGGCCATTTTTTAAATTGCCAGCCCCCCCCCCCCCTCTACACACACACACTGCCTAGACAAGACTTTTCTTCACATCATTACCAGTGCATATAGCTCAACTATGAACAGATTAGATTGTAGTTTCAAAATGATCTGTATATCGGTGATTACTACATTACTTGATCTACTTAAAACCTCCACACTTATCATTCCTGCCTACTTCAAATCAAGAAGCTGTTGCCCATAACATTTAATTTTATCTGATTTCTATCATTGATAGTGAGTAAAATGTTATTCAGGAGGTAGGAAAAGGCACAGAACAGGGAGGACGCCCCATCATTCTTAAATTTTTGTCCCCCATCTGTTTGCTAGCCTTGAAAATTTTGATGGAAAGCCAATTTTAGATAAATATATTTAATGGAACGGATGTGACACCACAGGTAGGGATACGTCGTGACCACCCTTCGTCACGGCACTAAAAACTATTAATGTGACTATCTAATCAGGAACGTCCAGAAAACGGCCCGTGGCACAAGGGTGACACTTATGTACGCAGGACTTTCACGCTGTAAATAAAAACTTCAAGCATCAATTGACTCTGGAACACTTTATTGGTTAACTATGTTTCATATCTTTATAACATCCATAATACAAAGGTTACATACAGAAAACTACACAAACAGCTATGACATTTTAAATATAAGCTAATAGAAGTTCCCTATCACTTAGCGTGTGTTCTGTGGCGAGAGCCAATCCGGCCTGGAAGCCGAGGGGGCTGTGGGTATGATGTTTCCCTAGGAACTCCGAAAGATGTCTCTCCTAGGATTTCTAAAAGATATCTGTTTCCCAGCTATTCAGCTGAGGGGACTGTGGGAACGTCCTTCCGAGAATACTAAATGCTGTCTAAATGCCATACACTTCTTGGTGGTTCTACATGACGTTCCAAATGTTGAATGTATCCCGGTCTCTAAGCCGAAGCGGCTAGTCGTACGTATAGGAAAGCCGGATGATGTCTGACGGGAGATTTAACCCCGCTGTTTCTTATATAGAAAGTAAAGATGAGTCAGCTATTAGGGTAGGAGAATAGCCATTTTTAAATATGTGTCGTATGGGCACCGTTTTACGTCAACATTATTCTATTCTATTGGACTAATTTGTGCACAAGATGACTGGACGATAGTAAACCCCTTTCAGAAATTGATACTGGCATAACTGTCGGCGAGTTAGTCTAAGAAAGTAGTAGAATTATGCAAAGTACTTCATTAGCCTAGTTTTCGTCACACATCATGTAGGTAACACATTTCTATATTAAACAGAACACCTCTCATAGAACTAAAATTGTATTCCTGATTGTTTTCAAATTTGAGTGAAGTCTGTGTCCGTACAGGACCGGGACTGTACAGCCCAGTGGGCGCTTACGACTGGCCCCCGGATCTATTCACTTGATTTGATATTTGTTAATTTGGTGCAATGTCTATTTTCTGTCTTGTCCGCAGGTTTATCTTGTAGATTTTTGTTTAACGTGTAGTGCGGTCCTCCTGCACTTACTAATATTATTACACGCATCATTTCATGTGGGAATATACTGCCGTTGACCAAGTCCGCCGGTCCTTCCGACTATACTTCGATAAACGTTGTACTGGTTGGAGGTTTTCTATTTTTTGCCAGCAAGTTAAAATAAGGAAACCTTTGAGGAGCCGCGGAACGATTTTTTGGCACTGCCTGTAATTAACCCGCCCCTGTTTGAGACAGTTTTATTGCGTCTTTAATTTCAGTGACATCGTTGCTGCCTTACTTCCTAAAACTGCCTATGGGCGCGTTTTCGTTGTCTGGTAATACTATGTTTTTGCTGGCCAACGTATTAATTACAACTACAGATAACGCAACTTCTGGGGTTGAAATAACCGGGCTATCCTTTAAAAGGACATGATTTTTCTCACCTCGTAAATTTGCTTACAATGGTGGAACATGGTGTGACGTTTACTCTGTAACCCTGACCCGGAACCACATCATTGGTGTAACGTGCAGATGGCACGAGACTAAACAGGGCCAGCTCTAATGCTAACCCTAATCCTAACCCTCGACCTAGCCCTAATGTTTACCCTTACCTTAACCTACAATCTCGCCAACAATCACGTGTCCTAACCTTATTTACATCTGAGCGACCTTGACGAAAATTGAGCTGGCCGTGCTTTAGAGGGCACTTTAAACCAACCCTGTGATTAGTCGTTTTCTAATCTCAATTTGGTCAATAAACACACGATAAAATTATTGTATCTCTAATGCATAGACTAAAATTTGTAGAATCACATACTCTTCAAAAGAAGTAGGGGATATTCAGAAACAATACAAAACTGCGGAAATTAGAGGTAACCAGTGTATGTTAATAACAGGCCAATTGCCTACACATGAACATAAACAGTTCATATTGGCGGCTTATCTGACGGCCCCATTTCACTCGCAAAGAGATACACTGTCAAAAGTGAAAATGGAAGTTTTGGATTTTTATCTTAATAATGAGTAATTGCTCCACCAATCCTAAGACATTCAGCAATTCGTCGTGGCATGCTCCTAATCAACCGTCCAATCTTGCAGTGCCACGGTCAATTCTTGCAGTGTTGTCGGTTGACGTTGACGTCGACGAACACGTCTCCCGATCATGTCACAGACATGCTCTATAGGGGAAAGGACAAGACTCATGGTTGGCCAAGGCATATGGACAATATGGTGACGCTGGAGGTAGTCATTCACGACATGAGCGCGGTGGGCACGGGCATTATCATTTTGAAAGATGAAGCGTCCTGTACGTTGCGCAAAGGGCAGAACTATCGGTGCCAGGATGTGATCACGGTAGTACACACCAGTGTCCCTTCCTTGAACAATATGCAAGTCCGTTCTGCCAGTCATGGTGATTCCTCCCCACACCATAACAGACCCACGCCCGAATCTGTCATGCTGTCTGACGTTAACGTTAGCATGACGCTCATTTACACGTCACCAAATGCGAGCACCCCTATTGGTGAAATCCAGAGTAAATCTTGACTCATCTGAGAACATTACACGCGCTCATCGACGATTACCCCAATTTCTACGCTGCCTACACCATTGACGCCTGTTTGCCATGTGCTGGCGAGTTAATGGAGGCACAACACGCGGTCGTCACGTATGCAAATGCGCTGCATGTAGCCGATTTCTAATCGTGTGGGGTGTAACTCGAATTCCTGTAACTTGGTACAAGTTTACAGAAAGCTGATTGGCCGTTTGTCCTCGATTTCGCAGGACCTGTGTACGAATGTATCAATCCTAGGCTTGTGTAGGGGCTCTTGGACGACCTGAACGAGGTCTATCATCAACATTGTGTGTTTGCTGGTACCGGTTCCACTGTCTGCTGATCACAGTCTGTGACACATTAAGCATGTTGGCTACTGTTCGCTGTGTAGAACCCATTTGAAGCATGCGAATAGCACGTAGACGTTCATCATGTTAAAGACGTCTTATTGCAAATTAAACGTAACACACTAAAGCAAAGATACGCTAAACAGTAAATCTAATGCAAGAACCGATAGGAAAGCAAACATGGATAGGATAAACCAGCACGCAGCAGTTTTCATCAACCCTTCCTTGAAGTGTCAAATTTGACAATGAATCTCTCCCACGTGTGTATGGCGCAATTGCGTGTCGCACGTGCAGCTCAGTGGTTCTGTTAGCGCGATAGGTTCTTCATCTGTGAACATACTCTCAAGCATGTCAAGTGTCCATGACTATTTATCATATTACAACCTGCATAGGTATTTGCATTTCAATATTCTCTACTTTTTTTGAGGAGTATATTTAGTTCAACTTGACTTTGACTGTTTTAAATCAAATGACACCATTTCTCTCTAAGTCGGCAGAGATAAGGAAATGAAATGAAATGTAATGGGGTTTAACGTCCTACTGTTCTGCTCCGCACTGGACTAATGAAGACGGGCATACGCCATACAGTGTGCTATGAGGGAAATTTTGCCCGGGCAGCGGCGCTACGGCCTATTCTTATATATCGAATTCCAACTGCCAAGGGATCTTTTACGTGCACGGCAATGTGTACACGGGAACTCGGTTTTTCGGTCCATCCGAACGACTAGACAGCTGTCCTTGCCATGCCCCCCGCCCTACATCACTGGCAAGGGGAAACCATCTGAAAATCTGGATGAACTTTCACGGCCAATGCACGGATCGAATACCCGATCTCCGGGCTATTGCCTACCCCCCCCCCCCCCCCCCGGCAGGGATAAGACCGCCGTATTACTAGGCCTAGCTCTTGGCCTTTCTTTTTTTTTTATCATATTTAGCTACCTTAGAAGACAAATAGATAAATAGTGGAGTTTGGTGTTTGTCTGGGGGTCAGAAGTCCTTTTTGTTATCGCAAAATTAGACCAATGATATATGTATATTTAGGTTGACATTGGCTAAAATAAGACTTTCGAGGCGTTTCTAAATTACTGATGCCTAAGCACTACCGAAGGATATATGTGTAAAGTAAAATGTGTTGCTCAAAAAAGAGCTCCGTGGCATCCCGGAATAAATGAAAACATAATTACAAGAAGTATATACACATTAAATAAGAGGAAATCTATTAACACCATAACCATGGTCGTTCAGAAACCTTTCGTATTGCGTTAATATCTTGATACATTCTTTGGTGGAACACATGGTTGACACACGGGTCTTAGGAGTGTCTAGAGATTCCACGACCATATTGATACATTCTTGACTCGAGCACATGGTAGATATAGGGGTGTTGCGACTCTCCAGAAATTCCATAAAATACATGAAAAGGCCTTTTCTTGATGATGAATGATTTGCTTCAGAGTCAATAATCCCATTAGTTGTTATCGTAGTATGTTTTGACATTGTTTGGTGGAACAGGAGCTGAAGAAGAACTATTTGAAGAAGCAACCATATCCCCTTCTGCATGATCTGCAAATAAAACGTGGAAAGAAATTAGTAGAATGGGCACTTTCATCCGAAATCCATACACGAAAAGAGACATTTCTTATATTTCACTGACCTACTAATTTCAGTTTACACTTAGAAGGAATGGATGTAAGACTATTGGTAGAATTTTTGCTCTTTAAATTAGTGATAGCATTATATTATATCTTTAACAAATTATTGGATTTATTTTGGCAGAGAAGTGATCTCACACACTAAAATAATGAGTGACGAGTGGACACATAAAAAGAGTTATAATTTGGTAAACATTTAATTCTGGGTTAATAAATAAATAACACTTGTGACATTCTGGTAGTAAGTTTCCACTGTCTATATAAGGGTGGTTTTCGACGTCATGGAGCTATTTAACCAATTACAATTAATTACGTCATATTTGACTAATTAGATAATTGAAGGTCCAAACCCAAAGCTACAAATCTTTCATATCTCTGGGCATTCGTCAGACAGCCGCTGGATTCCAGAGTCTGGGTAGAACGGGATTGACAATATGACTTTGTTGTAATCTATGCTTGTATCTTATATGTTATCAGTGCTTGATATAAAATGTAAAAACGAACTGATACATTGTTATTCCTGGTAAGACAGACATCTTAACTAATGAGAAGATAACCGTCTTAACAGCGGAGATAGTAGATGAAAATATACAACGTGAAAAGGCCGTCAACTGAAAATACTAGACGATCAGTAAGGCTATTAAGATATGTAGTGCTTGGGTCATACGTAGGATGTGGCGACCGGATTTGCTCGGCCCGCTTACCACGTCTGACAAACGAGCCATGGTCCTCAAAAGTTGAATCAGGCGTTTTAGACCATGTACACATGCCCTGCCTCGTGGACGACAACTATCACGGGTGTATGAAGTTTCAATGTGCCTTCAACTGTCATAAGATTTAGCTTACTGATGTATGGAGTTTCAATATGCCTTTATCCCTTCAAGAAAATATGGACCCTTTGTCTCTCTATTTGTACGGATGGTCATGCCAGGGGCTTGAAACAACCCTTAAGGCACTTCTCAACACAACGTTTAAACTGCAGTGACTTACCGCTGTACATCAAATAACGGCGATGTTGTTAAAATCCTCTAATTTACCATATATTATAAAATATTCTGACAGATTCTTATCATGGTGATTGCGTCACCATAACTCGTGTTTATCGTCATTGAAGATAAGATTACGATAAGAACAGGGTATGGTGTTCTTTCAACTAAATTCAAAGCTGTTCTTAATCTTGAGCAAGAACTCTTGTGGCCAAAGACAGGATTCTTATTCTTCCATGTGATTATTTACATCAGATAAGACAAGACAAACCCAGCCGTCTGGACAAATCCGCCCCCACCAACCTAGCACAGCACACGTAGCTATATAGATACGCCCACATTTTCCAAGAGATGGACGGAGAATAGGGAAATCAAAAGAGTAAATTGTCCCAATGCTTCACATTGAATTTGAAAAACAAATCCGCCCCCACCAACCTAGCACAGCACACGTAGCTATATAGATACGCCCACATTTTCCAAGAGATGGACGGAGAATAGGGAAATCAAAAGAGTAAATTGTCCCAATGCTTCATATTGAATTTGAAAAACAAACCCCAATTCGCTAAAATCTGTAACATCTATTGTGTCAACAAGGTCATCGGAAAAGGAGGGGTAACTCCGGAACTAAAGATCATTGAACGCTGAATGTTGATAGGGTTCGTCCTCTCATGACCCCAGTCATCACATCAAATCTGAATAAATCCGGTAAGAGTGTCTGTATCGCAATAATGGTGGTTTCGGATAAGAAGGTAATTCTGGAACGGAAGATTGCAGAACGATGAATATGAATACGGTTTGTACTTCCGTAAACTCAATGCTTCACACCAAATATGAAAAAAGAAATCCCTATCGCTTTCAAAAGCTTTTCGGTATGAGGGGAAGGGTAACTCCAGAAGGAAGGTAGATAGGAGGAAGGATTTGTCGGGTTACTCCTTAATGAAAAGTTGCAGAATGCTGATAATCGATAGGTTTCATCAGGGCGGACGCACAGGCCAACAGGGAAATTATTGGATCCGTGCTCTCATGTTCCGAATTCACTACACTTGAGAGCCCACCAACTGAAAATGCGGTGTATAAACAGTAGCGTGGGTTAGTTTCGAATTAATAATATTATAAACAATAATGTATTGAACTTTATTAAACAACACCGAGTATCAAATTTATGTAAAATCTCGACGTTCAACCCCATTCCGTCCCAATCAACACCATATATCCCCCGGGTGTCCTAAGTAACATGTGTGAAGGTGATGAAACTCTTCGATGGCCCAATCCTATGCCTGGATTTAAGGGTCTACATAAATCTGTCACGTTTTAACAAAGGTAATCTTATCTTACACGATTCTGTTTTCCAGCGATCACGTTCTTGGTTTTCTGTTTTCATGTAAATATATGATGTTAGTTCCTTAACAGAGATATGCAAATCAACGATTTAATTAACACTTCGAGCTCGGAAATACCTGAAGTCGACAGAGCTGGCAGTTCTCACTGTAATAGTTAAAAACTAGACCATGTAAAGGGAATATGCTGAAAATTTGAGTCAAATTGCTTCAATCTAAGCCGAGAATATCTCATGGTTACCGCTGTCACGATAATTAACAAAGTCTCGATTATCCACTTTTGCGTTTAATCATCAATGCGTGTTGAACAGCAGATCGGATTCAAATTCAATGGAAATCGGACAGATAAGATGGCATCGAAAGTCGAGTATGGTCTTTTGATGTTAATATGTCTAATTAATAGTTTAGTGCTATCTTTAAACCACCACATCACCTACACAATGTCAAAAACAAATTTCACAGTTCATGTAGGAATAATGAGTATTTGATTTAGTTAAATTTAAAGTGTTTAGTTAGGTTCACGCATACTTATCTTTTCTAGTTTTTGCACATTATCTATTGATCGATTATGGTGCTTGTTTTCATCGATTTTGTTCCTCACCAAGTTTAATTTTGCTATCAAGGGAGGCAACTCGAGCTAGACTCGTGAATAACAGAACACTTGTCAACAAATTAGACCAGGCAGATTATATAGTAAAACAACATTCTAATTTATGCTTTTGTAGCAGTGACTACAAAATTACTGAACTGATACCAAAGAAAATACTCAAGTTTTTAACTGGACGTAGACACGAACGACTTTTCTATGATCTCCATTTATATTTAATACAAGTAAATTATTTCATAGAGGGTTGAAGACCTGCCGTAAAGCCAAGGTTAGGGTGAGGATAAATGTCAACATAGGTTATTTGAAAACGACCAATAGAAAAACATGGCACAAGTTGACATTGTTCTAAACAAACTACGATTTGTTGACTTTTGACATTTTTTTCATTTAAGACACACGTCATAATCACAGTTACCTTAAAAAACCAACATTGTACCATTACATATAAAATACACATGAAGACTGACATTATAGGGAATACGTTAAATTGTTAGTGGGGTTAGGTATATTCATATGTATTAGATGCAGGTTATGCATTTATTCTTCCGTCAGTTGGTATGGATTTAAAAGCTGCCATAATATAAAATTACACCAACACATTCGTTAGTAGTTTGAACTCATTAAATACAATTTTATGTTATTATTTTTATGATATTTTGCTCTTTATTATATAATGTTGACAGTTTGATGCAATTCAGCAGAATAATTCTATACAAACATACAGGGCAATTTGGAATAGCTTTGGGTTTGATAACCAAATCAATAATTGTATTATATCCGTAATTAGACCATTTCGTTACAACTATATCATAGAATGTTACTAGTTACGAACGAAATTGTAGTATCGTCGACCATAAAAATTATTCATTTGAATTGATATTGTGTTGCTTATTTCTTACAATGTTTGTGTAATTTGTCATGGACGCACGTTTGTCTTACCGGTTTTGTTTGCAAGTAGTGCGGTCTTGTTGTATTTACTAATATATAATATCCTAAATATGAAAATAAATGAATATGAATAATAAATGTGAGATTTAATAATTTTTTTTACACTTGTTCTGCTCCGAATAATACTACCATCGTTTTAAGTGAAACGCTAATCGTAAAAAATATTATTATGATTTAGAATATAATCCTTGAGTGGCATTTAGCGATCGAACACATTAAAAAAAAAAACACTACACAATCTATATGGAAATACAATCACTGTTTTATAGGCATAGCACGACGTTTCGATTATTTAGTCTAATATTTAAAGTGAAATATGAGATATGCAAGGGAAGGGTAGCAGTTTCAGTTACTAGCTGATTCCAAACCATTAATGGAACTGGGAATATAAGGGTAGTGCATTACAGAGTCCAAATGACATCACTTTAAATACCGAGAAAGTCCTTTATACGAATTAAGTGGCGCTCTAGTGTTGTTCGAGTTCATATATAATCCTTAAAGAATGACATTCTAAACCATTATGTGACTGACAAGGGAAGATAATTTATGTTATAGATATGCATCATATCTGTTTATAGTGTAGAGAAGATTTGAATATCTCGAAAAGGGAGGTCAGCGAGGAAATGGGAGGCTACACATACATTTTTTTATATGATAATGTTTCACACTAATTTTGAACTTTAACACACGAGCATCAATACCCACTTTAAATGTTGAGCTTTAATGAAAATCGCTACGTATTTATATTTACCTAACATACCTGTAACAACTATTTACTGTACTATACAAATATCAAACTCTTTAAGTATTCTACTTCATCTCAAGGTAAATTAACAGGTTTCTAGTTAAATACAAAATATATTGCATAGACACACCCTAGATAATTTGTTCCGTTATAAAAAAAAAGTGACATGAAAGATAAGTGGGAATTCAAAAACCGAAAAATGTCTCTCACTTTCTTTGTTTATAGCTTTTCATTCGTTGTCTCAAGGTCAATTTCCAAATCACTGTCGTGTTTTTATATACTAAAGATAAATAAAAATATGTATTTTATATAATATATTCAAAATAATATGTGTCGTATAAAATTATTGGAAACCCAGTACTGCAAGGCATTTTGCCAAAGCGTCTGAAGAAAGAGAGAAGAGAGAGAGAAATGGGGTTTAACGTCCACTCGACACAAACTACGTCATTTCGGGACTAACACATGGTTCAATTTTATTTCAATAATTCGCTGGCACGTAGGGATCTTTAGCAGTGGGAGGAAACCGAAGAAAACCCACGAGGTTCGACAGGCGACCCTACTCCTTGTCACGTACAACCGGGCAATCGAAACCCCGCCAGTTGACTCAATGACAGACCGTATGATACAGCGCACACATGCTTACCATTCGCCCCCCCCCCCCAAATAAAAACCCTCTAGGCTCGTAGTCTATTATAATGTGTCATGTTCCTGAAGTTAAAGCGAGATCAAGCCTTCTATTGAAGATGATAATATGTACGATTCGTAATAAGTCTTTTAACGTCCATATCTCAGCGATGCCTTGTAAGATCAAACATACAGTCTAATTCCACGACACAAACTGACAATTATTGTTTCATCAGGCGAAGATTCACAAAGCGCTAATGTGGGTGTATACATGCGTTTTTCTCGGGAATTTGATATTGCCTTTGTAGTGGTAAACTGTATCGTATGCAGCGAGAAAGGCTCAAGCATAGAAACCCGCAACCTCCAACCATGCACGTTCTCTTCTCATCATGATACGTCTTTGCCGAGTACCTGCTATCAAGTAGCTTCAGCTTCGCCAAATTCGTAAATTGAAAACAGTAACGGATTTATGCTTAATGCTATCGAACAACATTTAACGAACTTTTTATGCTTTTCCATTGGTCCAATAATTTTTTTTTCGAATAGGTAATTCTTAAAAAATTATGAAATATTAAGCACCACCACCACCACCACTCATCTACAGCTTAGGTTTTGCTGTAAAATTTAACTTTTAATCTTTTTTCATTACTTACACGATGAAACCTTTTTGTCCTACTTGTAGTTAGAAAATATTATTGTTGCGTGAGATGGATATGTTTTATAGCGTGTTAGTTTGATTCTTCTGTCAATACATATTACACTTCAACCTAACACACCTAAATAACCCATGAGCTATAAACAAACGGCCACAATCACGACATACTAATATTTCTGAAATGGCACAATTGGCAAGCCACGAATACTTTTAGTTTTTTTAGATTAATGTTGAAAATAAAATGACAAGTGGCTGGTTTTCAACTACTTCAATAATTCAAGTAAACTTCTGTTTATTTCACATTCGACCCCCATCCTTCTCCACCCCACCCCACCCCACGAACTAAAATCATTCATTCAATCTGATTAAAATACAGATTTATACTTCGTTTCGTTTTTTTTAATACTTTTGTCCATTCATTAGGAAATAGTTGAATTTAATTAGGTAAGCCCATTAAATGTGTCTTTAAGTGCATTCGATTATTGCTTTTTAGTCACAGATTTTATACTCCCTGGCTGAAATAATAAACTAAAGCACTTCTACCACAAAACATAATTATCTTAAACACATTAATAGACTAATCAAACTACACACAGACTAACAAAGACTTTATTGATCTTCATATACAGAGTGGACATAGGTCTGATCAATTCTCTGTTGAACTTTATATACAGTGAACAATAGCCAGAATCATGTTTAGTTAAATGTATTGAAGAATGGAAGTTTATAAAGGAGGTCAATATTAACATTGACACAAAGAACCGTCCACATCTAACAATAACTAACTCAACAATAACAATTGATAGATACATATTATGTATATTTACTGGATTTTTGACTGTTTGCTATCAAATGCAGTCAAATGTTTTCGTTTGAATCAACGAGGAGATATTGCCAAAACAATTATTGATTATCAATTCGTTTTGTCTATTGTAAAAACGTTTTATCTGGACGTTCATTGAACCAGATGAGTGCTTTGAAGTTTTGTTATGTTATCACCAGTGCCATTGTCAACCGCCAAAAACATTAAATGAAGCGAGTAGGCCCCGGCAACTACCGAGTACAACCAAGGGAAGCCAGTAGGTCCCGACAAGCCCTATTTTTGTGCGCCATTGAAATTTGGATATTTATGATCAGAAACCAAAAAATTAAAAGAAAAGGCCTCTGTAGTATTAACAGACGTAATTTTTAGTTCTGATATCCATTTTTAAAATAGTCTCAATTGTATGCTTGCGGTGTGGAATGACATCAACAGGTTAAACCGGAAGAAGTTTCCTCGTCAAATTTACAGGACCTAAGTGCGTCTTCAAGGAAGAGAAGATTTCAACAACAATTTATTTGTTATTGAAAATCAAATAACTGTTCATATACGTTAGTATCTGATTCAGTTCATTAATAATTCAGTGTAATTTACAGTTCGGTGAATTTATGGTAAGTTAATGGATATTTATTGAAGCGAGATGAATAAAGATGTAGGTTGTTGACTTCCAATATTTTAAATTGATCCTTACTGACCCATGTAAGCACTAGTCAGCATTTCATAGTCACAATATAAATAAAAATATGTTTTAGCAAATCAGAATACAACACGCGTATCAACTATTATAAATAGTTTTCACCCAACTGAAACCCGTAATGGTCTATTGAAATAGGTGAAGGGCGTATCCATATCCATCAATAGAATTACATATGGTTGCTGATTCTGTATCTGGTGGTGTTATATAACCAGTTGGTGCGACGGTGGCTCATAAACTAGGAGAACGCTAGATAGGAGACGGTCCTACACATTCTAGTACATATGACGTCATATATGTAGATTGTGGGTTAGGGCTAGGACCCTAACCCTGGACCAAGCCTAACCCTAACGTACAGTTCACATATGACGTCATATTTGCAGGACTGTCTCCGATCAAGCGTTCTCCAACAAACTAGGTGTGCTCGGGCCTGGCAAGAAAAAATCGTCTCGTTTGGATGGAATGAAACCCGAAACCCAACCATATAGACGTTGGTGCACGCCAACGAACCATTGGCAGGTGGAATTCGATGACGGGTAGGCGATAACGCACCCCAATAGCACACTGCGTGGTGTATTCCCGGTTGACATAGAACATTTCCCCGATGATGTATGCCCATCTTTATTAGTCAAGTTGATGCAGAAAAGAAGGACGTTAAATCAGATTTAGTTCATTTATATTAGGATAGTTATATTGTTAGGGCTGTTGGGGTTCATTAATAATCTTGTATTTAACAAACAGATCTTCTCAGTCAAGACATTTTATTCAAAACCTTCAATAGCTTCGGTTATCACATATACATTACTAACACTACATTTACGACATACCCTGACAAGGATCAGGTTTAGATGAACGATATTTTCATTCTAAATGACCCTTATAACAATTGGAACTGTGGACGGTGTCGAAGGCGGACCCATTTTAGACCCCAGTAATCATAAATCATTGTTTCTGTTGGTAGCATAGATTTAATTGCTTTCTACTTCATCTAGCGGACATGGCAAATCTTCGAAAGATTGCAAGATTCCTATCTGTGGACAATCGCACGTCTGTTGTCAACAACATCTAAAGACGACCAAGAAGAAGATTTAACGATGTATGAGGTGTTTCTGTACATATGTTGACTAATGTATACATGTATGTTAAACTGACATTTAACTCGTGTTGACAATCAGCTTCCCATTCTACTCTAACCTTTAAACACAACCTCCTCCATACCTGGTACCGATAGACTATATAGTAACCATCACACAATCTCAGTATAGTCGTCAATTAGACCGATGTATTTTGTAGATATGTTATTTATACGATGTCATCATTGTACAACGTTGAGAACACGTGTTTTCACCTACCCTTTTTGAATTCCTCATAGCTCACTGTATGGCGTATACCCGTCTTCATTAGCCCAGTGGGAACAGAACAGTAGGGCGTTAAACCCCATTTCATCTAATATAGTTTTCGAATTCCAAATTTTCGGCGTGCTTGTGGACCTTTGTTGTTTTTTTTTTTATCCTAATCTAAACCAGTAAATTAACACTAACCATTGAGGGCACACTAATTTGATTTTCTGTTCTTCGGTGTCTAAATAGTCACGTTAAATAATGTTTTATTTAAATCTTCAAAACTTAAAAAAATTGGAAGTGACACTTTATCAACAGCACAACTAGTTTTGGTTTTTAGATAAATCTTTGTCCCGAAGAAATGAGTTTAAAAGATTTTACAGAACAAAAAATCAAATTGGTATGGCCTGAGATACAATCTTTTACATCGCTTCTTTATCAAGCCTAATGGGGCGGGTCGTTTGATCACAAGGTCTGTCATTGAGTCAAATGGGGTGGTTTCGATTTTTCGCTTGTACGTGACAAGGAGTAGGGTCGCCTGACCAACCTTGTGGGTTTTCTCTAGGTCATCCGGTTTCCTCCCTCTGCTAAAGACCCCTACGCGCAAGCGAATTATTGAAATAAAATTGAACCATTAGTCCCGAAACGACCCGGTTTCTGTCGAGTGGACGATAAACTCTCTCTCTCTCTCTCTCTCTCTCTCTCTCTCTGGTTTGTCTGTGTATTTATATCAGTAGTTCTCCAGTTTTGTGCCGGGGTGTGGTCTTGCTCGTTATGTGATGTCTGGTTGATCTAAACACCACCAACACATTCCGTCAGGTCCAGAATGATCCCTGCCACATTTGGTGGATAAGACATGAACTATGTTAGTCTGGGAATGAGAGACTATAGATTATAGATTTACCAGTGACGTAAGAGGAGTGTAGTATTAAAGTAAAGTAAACAAGTGTGTTTTGGGTTAGAATATTTGATGAGGTGTCAATTAGGTAGACTTTACCTAGGGTTGTGGCTGCCGTTTAAAGCAAGCTGGACCTGTCTCGACAGACTGAGATCCCTGCGGTCTACACAACCCACAGAGCCCATCAGAATATGTGCAGCACGTATGTGATCTGACGGTGCACCTGAAACCTGTGAAGGTCACCATTTCATTCAGCCAGTTAATGTTCCATTATTGATATTTCGCGTGGAATTGAATTAAAGGAGCCAAGTCTCTAACTCAGTATCATCCGCAGTCTTCAACATTGCAAACACGACTTGTTGGCCAAATTAAATCAACATTCATGTTGTTATCTTACCGTGAAAAGATGATCTTCTGATACCCAAAATAAAAGACCAAATGAAAACTTTAAAATTGGCACACGAATCGCGTATCAGAATGCTGCCGAGCTCCATTTTTAATGAAGCCACTGATTAGAAATTACAGTTAAACAGAAACGATTGAATGTAAATCCGTTCATATACATTCTTATAACATTATTATGTTGCGACCCATTTTTGTCCATTTCTAGGTGCCAAAGAATAGAGATTTAGCTTTTTTAATTTATGTTCTTTATGTCCATTTTTTCCCGTCTTCATTAGTCCAGTTCGGAGCAGAACAGTAGGACGTTAAACTCCATTTCATTTCATTTCTTTTATTTCAATTTTCCTGTACTAAACAGAATTACCAACTGTGTTGACATCGTCTTTTAGCTGGTCTGTCTCAATGTGAAGGTTCACTGTGTCTTATTATTATGGTACGAAGATTCGTCAGCTTTCTAAGCGACACAAGACGATCATTATTAAATGGGTTTATAATGTATCTAGTTAATTTGTATTTACCCACGACCCGTATTTGGTTTGCGTTAACTTTGTCAATTTGTCCAAGATTTATGAAGGATGCAATTTAAAGTGGATGTACTTCTTGTTCCATAACAAAGTTAGATAATACCCAAGTTCTAGGAATCCGGTGCAGTCGTTAGGTTAGCGGGAGAACGTAACACGGATATGCCAGAAATGTGGTAGTAGTACCTGTTTGAGAAGATCTACACCAAAGCCCGTGATATCCCCATGTTAGTTCTAAGCTAATGTATTATGTCAGACAGGTCTTTAAGTCAAGCGAAGTATAATCTGGAAAGCGGGGAGTTTGTTAGTCAACGTTTTAACACTCATGGAGATTTGGTATCTTTTAATCCTAATTGGACGTAAACCAATTCATGCTGCAGCCTCTGAACCAGATAGACTGTCTCTTCACGAATTTAAAGATACTGCATAAATCGCTTCAACCTATTCCCAATGTTGTGCCCTATATAACCTTATGTTTAATTCTATACCCATATGCTTTATTCAATCCCCTAATATTTCATTCGATCCCCTGATGTATCGCCTGATCCTTTCCCGAGCTACCCTATCCCTCGTTGATTCTTATATATCAAAATGAAGCATCTGGACATATCTTGATGTCCAGATGCTCCATTCTACAATTTGATATTTTACTTAAGTCCACCTACCCCCGATACTCCATTCTACCCGAGAAATGAAATGAAATGGGGTTTAACGTCCTACTGTTCTGCTCCGAACTGGGCTAAGGGAGACGGGCATGCATATGAGGGAAATGTTGCCCGCACAGCGGCACTACGGCCTACTCTTATATCGAATTCCAATTTTTAAGGGATCTTTTACGTGTACGCCAATGTGTGCACGAGACCACGGTGTTTCGTCCCATCCGAACGACTAGACAGCTGTCCTTGTTAGGCCCTCCGTCCTGCATCACTGACAAGGATGAACATTCTCGGCCAATGCAGGGATCGAACACCTGACCTCCAGGTTAGCGAGCCAGCGTCTTACCCACTTAGCCACCGTGACCCCCTCTACCCGAGAAGCAGGTTCATATCGTGAAGTGTTGAACCCATAGTTTCTGACCCACCATACGCTTGATGATTCAACATATTCCCAACATATTCATCCAAGCCGCTATGACGTACCCTATCCGGGGCTACTTCTTCTTGTCCTACAGCTAAGTAACACAGAGCTTCATCCTATCTTTCGATGTTTAATTATATTATGCCAATGTGTACACGGGACCTCCGTTTTTGTAACATCCAAACGACTAGACAGCTGTCCTTGTCAGGCTCTGCGTCCTGCATCTCTGACAAGGGGGAACCACGCCGGAAAATCTGGATTAACCAACCACATTTTAAAACCAATTTTTTTAACTTCATGTAGCTATGAAGACTCCAGTATTCGAAACTGACCGGTAACAGTAATGTATTATAAAAGTAAAGAAATGATGTCTCTCTGATCGATACACCGTAAGTGACTAAGTCATGTATGGAAATGTTAATTAGCAAGAACAAAAGTTTATATTTTCGCCCGAATAATTAACTACAGAAGTAATTGTATATGATACAAACAACAATATCAATCAATATATTTGAACCAATTGTCATAATTGCATCAGCTTATTGATTTCAAAATTCTTTAGTCACTCATTCATATCAATCACAAATCATTCCAAACCATTGATGAGTAGCCTAGGGATTCCACTCTGGAAATGTGCGCTTAACGAAATGAGCACATATAAAGTTGGGCGTCTCCACTTATAGAATAAACATAAACAAAGCAAAAAGTAAGTACATAATTTCTAAAATATTTTGCTTTGTTCCTATTTATTTTGAAAAAGGCATTTTATAAAAGCGATTACTACAATTTGCCTTAACTTTGAGAGCCCTGCAACCCTTGTTAACTACAATTTGTTTTCGACTTTGCAACAACCATTACTTTGAGAGTCGTGTATCCCCTGGAGGATCCCAAATGACCCAAATCTATCGTATGTTGGTCTACTTCTATTTTGATTCAAAATTCTGTTAACGAAGACAGTTTGGCATCTGGTTTTTTTAAAGCCGCTAATCGCGATTTGGAATTTTTCGGGTGATATCTAATTTTCCATGACTTTATGCCCACTAAAATATTCTCGAATTGATGAATTAGAAAATCAAAACCAAAATATAAACGGTATATAATAGCCCGACCGGAATTTAATCGGATTAAAAAATGACCCATCACTACATTATAACCTAACTTACAGATTCGTTTGTATATTGTTGGCAGAGAGGATGTCGAATATTTTGAAATTTTCAATTCGTCATATTTTTGGATATTCCATTTAGATATTCAACATTCACAATATCGTTGTTTATAAGGGATTATAAATTCCTCCAAATGAAGATCAAAATATAAGTACTTTCTCTACCTTTGAAAACCAGAGAAAATAAGTTGCCTGGGCTGTTGTGACTACTACCAACGTTAGTGTCGTTTTTCCGGTTCCTAAAATCTGTCTTACCACCACTGGAAGTAAGCGAAACTACGCTACTGACCAAATCTGGTTTTCAAAATTGAGATTAAGTAATTCTTCCATGAATATATCTAGCACTATTATCTGTCTTCAGACCTCGTTCTTGAAACATTTCAAGATCGACAGTGTAGTAGTTGTTAATTTTTTGTTAACCATGTTTTTTAAATCTCTGTATAGATTAAAGGAACTTCAGTACTTTATTATTAGAAACATTTTAAATAATCTATAAGTAACGATATTGCACCCATGAAACAATGCTAGAGATTTCCAAACATGCGAAAAATGACTCGAGTTCTGAGATGACAAAATAGCCCCGACCTAGGCAAACTTGTATCAAATTTAATCACCTCTTCAAGCATTAAAATCATCCAAAACCAAAAAAATGTTGCTATAGGAGCGCCACCCAGACCCCAGTTGCCTTTATTACTACCTACAGTTTGACACTACCGGGGAGATATTTCTATATCTGTGCCCTGACAAGCAACAATTGATTAAACCATGACGTGTCTATCCTGTAATGTACATATTAGGAATCGACACGCCCTGGTTTTTCTGGATTAATAAATAAAATGACACACCTTTTTTGATAAACATCCGCGTCATTTTCTTCTCCATGGAACAGTAAAGGTTAGTGTTCAATAAGACATGATGACGCATGCGTTAACTCATTGATGAAATACGTGTCTTTACATCTCTCGTGGACAATATATAGTTATTACCACTATTATATTATTTTATTTACTGACTGAATCATATCAGGTTTACTTTTATATATCATGTATTGTAAATAACATTTTTAAAAGCTGACTCATCATAACAGAGCAAGAGAGGATAGGAAATGATATGAAAGGACTGGAGCTGAACGACCCGTCCATACAATACTCTGAGACTAACATATATATAGTGTATGTTTCCATACATTGACTCTTCCGTCTACTTTTCTTCAATTGCCAACTTCCAGGCGTATTTTTACGTGTACACCTATGTATACACCAATGTTACTCGGTTTTCTAAACGATTGTAAGAAACATGCGATACCGGCGATATCCCATAGGAGCAGGAATAATGGACGTCCTCCACCCCAGCACATATCCCAATCTTAAATGTTAGCGAGAGAGAGAGAGAGAGAGAGAGAGATGGGGTTTAACGTCCACTCGACACAAACTAGATCATTTCGGGGCTAACATATGGTTTAATTTTATTTCATTAATTCGCTTGCGCGTAGGTGTCTTTAGCAGTGGGAGGAAACCGGAGGACCCGGAGAAAACCCACGAGGTTGGACAGGCGACTCTATATACTCCTTGTCAAGTACAATGAAACATAAAGGTTGAAACCATTGGGTTTAAGTTAATCCCAAAAATTCAGATACGTGTTTGTTTGCATCTCACCTTCCCCATCTTTATCAATAGACTTATAATAACCCCCGTGTATTTTTGTATAAAAAATAACCATCTTCCTGTACATCTCATAACCCCCCTGTTTATTTCTGTATAAAAGATAACTATCTTTATGTACATAACCATCGAAAATAAAATAACTATCAGTTGACTAACCATATCACCGCGGTGCGAATGCCACTTAAAGAAAAAAACTTCATTCAATGTGTCTCATCTATTACTTAGATTTATAAGTAATAATGAAATGTAGTGTTCCCCGAGATTCTCAATACAACCCACACATACTGAAGGTTCGTTATAATGAAATGTAAATAGTAAGGCATTACTGTTGAGCACGCTTGCTTTAAAGAAGACTATTTCAGTTTGAGTCCCACCTGTTACTGTTATTTACGAAACATGGAGCTAAAAAAGTCTTAGATTTAAAACTTTCTTTTTTTTCATTCAAGTGCAATTCCAGGTAAAATAAATTAGATGTTAAATTTGTTTCATCATTTTCAAAATGAATTCATTTTTGAACCCTTCACATTGGCGTATTGTCGCTTTAAATTTTATTCTCAGCTATTTATTGTATAGGGACATAGGCCTATTATAAAGAATACGGGTAGGTTATGGGGACAAGGGTTTCTTTTATATTCTTTAAGCCCCTTTATTCGGCGTCAGTCTAGTGAGGAGAGACGTCACACACGACTCATACAGTTTACTGTTAGTTTCCATTCGGTAGACATCGACTGCATGGCTCACTCGCTATAGTATAAACCCCGTCGATCAAGTTACTAAAAATAGACCATGAATGTTTTCAGGTAGTCAACATAACTGAGAAAAGGTGAGTTTAGGGTGTTCCTACATGTGGAGGTGAATTTGTGTCAACTTCACCTGTTTTACGCTGTTAGTTTGATAGTCAGTAGTCTGGTCGAGTGTTACTCCTGTCAACCTGTCGACTTTGATGGACACGGTGTAAGTTTCTGTACGTCTCTGGATTATACGAAGATTTTTGTGAGCCATATTAATACTTAACAGGTATGCTCCTATATTCGCCCTATTGTTTTTGTTATGAACACGTGATTGTTCACCGTTGCATGTGTTCAGTTGATTAAAGTACATTTTGTAGGCTAATATTGAGAAATAAGGAAATTTACTTCTGGAATGAATGAAACTGACATCAAGGTATACAAATCTACAGCTGATTATCGGATATCTGTCAATCAGGTATCGACATTGCATTCGGTCATAAATTATTACATTGCTATTCATGAGATGAGATAGTGCAGCTCTTGATCAGTGTCTGCATGGCATTTTGTTTTTGATTAATGAACGTTTTCTGTAAATTATCTTAGAAAAAATAATATTACATTATTATGTTGCTTATGGATGCATGTTATCTTCAAAGTTCTCTATCGTTATTTATATGTTTTAAAACAGCAATTAATGTTTTTACAATAGTGATATTGAACTATATATTAATGAAATTTAAACAGGAAGTTTGTCTTTAACCCCCAGTTTTTTTTTTATCGAAATAAAAAATAACATGATTAAAACTAACATAATGTTCAAAGTTTAGATCAAAATATAATTGTTATACACTAAGGAAAAAGATAACAGATTGGGATATGTTTCAATTTAATAATGAATTTATGTATACTTCAGTATACGTTTATCAAATAGAATAATTTTACATTAATAACTGTTATGTTTTGTTTTATCTGACGACAGTTTTAGTAGTTTAAACAGACATAAATATAAAAAGTAATTTTTGATTTTGTTCGATTATGTTGACATCAATTTATGTGAAATGAAATGGGGTTTAATGTCCTACTTTTCTGCACCAACCGGGCTAATAAAGACAGGATATAAAATGTGAAGGGGGGGGGGCAGGATGACGATCCAATATCATGATACACACGTTTTAAGTGAAATACATGTAAATCGCCGTATACTGAATTTCAACGTTACCCATAAGATGAATTTAATGGTATTTTTGATGTCATTAGATATTGATGAAATTAAAAGTGATAGAGTCTCTTTAAACAACTATAGTGGCAGACTAAGAATCAATATTAGAGTTCTTAGATGGAATCTCAGACTCGGTTGAAGTCGGCAAACAAAACCTGAAAGCTGAAGTTAAATAAGGGGAGAGTGCGGTGTTAAAAAGTTTTCGGAGTAGATTTTTGTTGAAAACATGAGGTCAATTTCGTATGTTATTTTAAGACCTGGCCCCGAGTTCACAAAGCATTCTCAGACTTAAGTTAAGAATTTACTCAACTTTCAATTACTGTTTATGAGAAATATCTTTGATCCAGAAACACAAAACTTTGCACATAGTTTCTTATTGCGGTATTTGGTACATTAAAAAAACAAACATTTTATAAAGTTCTATATTTTAGTTAAAATAAGACATACAATTTTGAGTAAATTCTCAACTTAAGTCTGAGAATGCTTTGTGAACTCGGAGCCAGGCTTGTAGTGCCCTTACTTACCATCTTAAAAGGTTTTTGGTGAAGATTTTTGTTGAAAACAAAAGTTCATTTTCTGTTGAGTTTTTAGTTTGTTACGCCTTTAATTATAATGTTAACGACAAAATCTGACTTGTTGTGCCTTTAATTATAATATTAACTACAAAATCTGACTTGTTGGGCTTTAATTATAATGTTAAAGGGAGAATCTGACTTGTTGTGCCTTTAATTGTAATGTTAAAGAGAGAATCTTACTTGTTGTGCCTTTAATTGTAATAACGACAGAATCTGACTTGTTGTACCTTTAATTATGTTAACGACAGACACTTGGTGTGTCTTTAATTAAAATGTTAGCGACAAAATGTAAACATTCTAGTCTAGACAATAAACATTAAACAATTTGAAGTTTATGACATGTTATTATGACAATTATGTCAACATTATCTAAGGTTTCAATAATTATTGTTATTGATTTGATGTTAGACTAAGAGTGAGCATTCCATTCGAGGAATGGTTTGGTTTTAAAGTGGGAATTATTATGTCTCGGTTATATTGTCCATTAGTATTAGTAATTATAAACACTATAGCGTTGACAATGACGGTACTAGATTTGGCGTAGGATTATATGAAAGTATTCTTCTTTTTATAGATAATTTTCGAAATGCTTAATCATCTCAAACGCTAATTCTGCTTTACGTAATGATCCTGTTGTACGAACAGCTCTAAAGATAATTTAAGAAATCTTCAGCGCTAATTATGGTTTACGCAATGTTAATGGTGTATGCAAAGCTCCAACGATAATTTACGAAATGCTTAATCCACCGAAACACCAATGTTACTTTGTTCGAAAAGCTCTAAAGATAATTTACGAAATGCTTAATCAACCTTAACGCTAAAGCTATATGTAATTTTTAAAAGATCACAAAGACCTCCTTTCAGCGTGAATATTCACATAAGTCGGCTTTATATTACTTATTTACCCGTTAACAAAGAATATATGCATATTTATAGGAGTGCAAGGTAACAATGTCGGGTATGTGGGTGTGTAGTGTGATTAAGTAAATATTTTATTTTAATATATATATATATAAATCATGTTATCTTTGAAGAAATATATCCAATAAATTTACGTCATCAGCCTACTCGTGAATGGTCTAAAGAAATATCTTGATGTTAGTTTGAATTAAAAAATAATAAAAAGATATATAAAATAATAAGTCCCAGTAGAGCCAACCAATATTTGCATTTGTTTTTATGTTATAATGTAACAATCCAAATTTAAATTTTTCAAAACAAAATCAATAATGTGTCTCAAGAAAGACAAATAAAACGAACCCTAAAACACTACGTATAATATAATAAAAACAAAGATTTTGGAAAACGGGAATTAAAACCATTTTTCGAACAAACTTTTTATAAAACTGTGCTTAAATTTAGTTCTTATGATAAGCTAATAACCAAAAACTGAACAGGATTTATTTTAGCATTTACACCCACTTTATCATATATTGTATTATCTTTCTGGCAAAACGCCCCCACAGACTGCAGTTTATGACATAACACAGTTTAAATTTTTGAAATATTTCACTTCTTTAAAGTAGTAGACTACTATCATGTTTTCTTCCCAATAAGGGGGGTTGGATGGCCGAATGGTTAGCACGTGCGCGCTGTATCATAAGGCCCGTCATTGAGTCAACTGGCGTGGTTTTGAATCCCCAAGTTGTACGTGACAAGGAGTAGGTTTGCCTGTCCAACCTCGTGGGTTTACTCCGGGTTCTCCAGTTTCCCCCACTGCTAAAGACCCCTACGCGCAAGCGATTTATCGAAATAAAATTAAACCATATGTTAGTCCCGAAATGACCTAGTTTGTGTCGAGTGGACGTTAAACCCCATTTCTCTCTCCCCCTCCCCCCTTTAAAATAAGTTTAATCAAACAAGATAATGAAATATCCTATTTGAAATAAGATCGATGCCTGGGGCAGATGAAAACTATTTAACATAGATAACAATAACTTCATTCAATATGACCTATTTGTATTTTGTTAGACATGGTCACATTCTGCACACAGAGATCCATCTACTTCATATTTCGAGAATAGATCTCTGCACTAAATGGCCGCCATATCCAAAAATTAGTATACTGTTTTGTAATGCGGTTCTACTCTGTTTCACATCTATCACATACACAAAGACCGAATAAACTTTTTCAATTGTATTAAATCGAAGCAGAATGAAATATTTATCCAAATTCTCGAATTATACTTAGTGTTTTCGACTATAATCGTCGATTTAGGAATTAAAATGTCGGTCAACTAGCTAAGCGTCTGTTCTCAAGCGGGGCTACCTGTAGACAGGTAGCCTATGTTTAGTATGACATAGTCAATGATTTTATTGGTTCATCAATCACCATGATTGTACAGCATATCCCGCTGTTTACATTTTTCTTTTTATTGTTCATACATCATTTAATTTTTGCCCCAGTTTTATTTCCCATTGGTTTTATGTTCATAACTCATGGTTGGTTACATTTTTCATTTCTTTAAAGAGAATAAATTTGTCAACTTTTTTTTAAAAACCTCACAAAACAGTAACACCCCTTTGTATACCATAAATATTACTTGGGTACTATACGTGGCATGTTGTTAAAAAAATCATTATTATATTTTTCATGTCCATAATTAAAGTATCTGTTTTAAACGACAAAAAAAAAAGCCGCTGTTTTATTTTGCCGAAGGGCGAGTTTTGATTAATACTAAATGCTTCAAGCTGTGATAGTAGCAGCACTTTGCCTTTCTGACTCCTCCGAGAAATCATTTGATGCTTAAAGCTCCTTAGTCTGTGAACGCCTGACGGACCAATCAGATGTATTTATCTTTATGAGGACCCAAAAGACTGTCAAATCGTTATACATGTTTGGTGGGGTACTTCAGATATAATTATCTTTACGAGGAGCTGAAAGTTTGTTAGATATAATAATTATCACCCAGCTAGAGATATATCACCCAATTGGATTTTATTTCGTTTCGTTTTTCATAGTTCAAAATTTCACTCTTCTAGGTGGAGGCCATCGAAAGTATAAAAATAGAAACGAAATATAGATCTGTATTTTAAACAGATAGGGATATCACCAAGTCTTCCTGTATTTCATAGCATAGATGAATATTACACAAAGGTTTTAAAAATGATACAGATCAACCAAATTATTCAAGCCAGCCACTTGGTATATCTGGGTAGATTAAACTGATGTCTAAACAAATTATAAACAAATTTATCCAATGAAAACTTATTTTACACCCGGACATGACGTTGAACGTGTTGCTTTGGCTGTTTTATTTTATTAGACTGTGACCGGAATGCTACTAATTATTTTTCCGATAGTTGTTATATTTCCCTTTTCTTTCTTTGCAGATTGAAAGTTACTGACAAGAGTTTAAAGTGTGTGACTGTATATACTATATAATAAGTCATTAAAATACCAATCAATATATAGACCAAACCATAATCACACAAAACATTGATTATTAGAACCCGAGTCGGTATGAAACGGTGCAGTTTGCGTGGAGACAAAACAAACACATGCAAATAATAACCCAGGAATAACACCATAATTCTACATAGTTTGCTTCAAAGCAGGTTAGAAATCGATAAACAGAGAACAAGGGTTAGAAACTGATACTGTTTGATAGGAGTTTTGTTTACCGTATATCCTAACCCATAATTTAATATTAATTCATATCTCCGAGACAAATTGTCCGGAGTTTGTGCATTCCAAGATGTCGGACACAGCTTCCATGTCGTCTGCTAATGAGTCTTCGCCGGATGACATCGTTGTTGTTGACGACGAGTTAACGATGCCCAGTGAATCGGATATCCAGGACGTTTTAAACAGCTTTAGCACCTCTGTGACTTTAGATCCAGATTTAGACATTTCACCGACAGATGATTTGAGTTTAAATTCGAGTTGTGTTGATAAGGATTCGGACTCCCTCGGTGCTAGTTCTAACGGTGCAAGTGGAGGGGTACCAGAAATCGAGGAAGACCTAACGACACCCACAAATAAATCATCAGAAACAAACGGAACATCGGAAGCCTTTTATTTTGGAACCGATCAAATTACACCTCAACCCAGCGAGGAAGGAAAGGATGGCACCAAAAGGAAGCTTAGCAGAAAAGGTTCGAAAGATTCTAGTCAAAAAGAAGTGAAAAAGTCGCGATCGCCATTGGAGATGCTGAAAAAGTTGACAAAATTTAGCAAACCGAAAAAACAATATCCGTCTGAATTCTCACAAGTCCGAATTGATCGACTACCTCAGGTTTTTGTTGTGAAGTATCTGGGAAAAAGAGAAATAAAAGGACTTTACGGTTTGCATCACGTGCGGAAACCCGTGGATGAACTAATGTCCAAATTGAAAAAGTCACTGGAGGCCAAGGAGAAAGTAGAACTTCCACTTGTCTATGTGGTGGTGTCGCCTAAAGGAATTGATATTCGGGAACATAAGTTAAATAAAGTCGAAGATGTTGCTCCGTACGGCAATGTTGCCATCGATTTCATCTCGTACGGTGTACAGGACATAAAATACTGGAGAATATTTGTATACATTGTCGTAAATGAGCTCTCCTCTAGAACGAAACAAACCGAACTCCACGCGGTGCTCTGTGATTCCGCACTTAATGCTCGCAGGATGGCATTGTCATTGGGTGGCGCTTTCAAACTGTACTCCAAAAATTTGTCAACCGAAGGCAAGGCACACAACTTCCAAGTGGAGTTACGTCCCCCAGATGAGCTTGCCGAAGCCTATGTCAAGGAATGTGATGCTTGAATTGTTTAAGTTTACTCGATGACTTTATATAAACATATATACAATATATCATAATGTATAGCGAATTATGTAAATGACTTCCATATATGACATTGTTCAGTGGCGGCGATCAAAATGAGGAACCTAATACGGGACTAATGCTTGATATTGCATTCGAATAACATCGTTATGGATCACATTATAGAGCTGTTGGCCATGGTATTCTCCGTTTGTGCAGCATTATAAAATACGGAAGTGAAAACAAACAACCAGATAAGTGTGACAAGAAGGTTCGCGTACATCAAAAGTCACAGGACAAGTATAACTTCAATATGGCGACGATTACACACAAGATTACTATCGAGATAGTGAAATAATGTTCGATATTGATTTGTGATTTATTGCAGCGATATGGATTTATGGAAATGAAATGAAATGAAATGGGGTTTAACGTCCTACTGTTCTGCTCCTATACTGGGCTAATGAAGACGGGCATACGCCATACAGTGTGCTATGAGGGAAATTTTGCCCGGGCAGCGGCACTATCGCCTACTCTTATATCGAATTCCAACTGCCAAGGGATCTTTTACGTGCATTCCAATGTTTACACGGGACCACGGTTTTTCGTCTCATCCGAAGGACTAGACAACTTTCCTTGTCAGCCCCTCTGTCCTGCATCAACGGATTTATGGTGATTTTAGTATCGGATTGATATTAATAATATGTTATTTTATCAAAACTTATACTCCTATAGATAAATGCAATCTAGATAGGTTAATATTATAAGTCTTGGTTTATACTGATATAGGTCAGGAGAATTCAATGCCATCCAGTGTAAATGCTAACCATGCTAAGTTATCAGGACATTATTTGTACCACGAACTTTATCTAAAACAGTCTTTTATCGACAGACGATTGTAGCTAGTTCTGCCAATCACAGCACTCGTTACTGATCGAGACTATTGACCCAACTTTTATTGGTATTCGATAACTGGTGTTTAACCCAGTGTCCACCAGCTAATTTCATTAAGAAATTAAGTATAATGTTATAATACTCTGACATTGTTAAGCTGGTTACCTATACAGCAATAATGTTATCGCAACCACTTTCAACCTTAAACCACATGGTATTACATATCCTTTTTAAATTGTCGTGCTCTAGCAAAAAATATATTAAAGAAATCGGGCTATAATTTAAAAAAAATCAATCTGCTTTTATTTAGCTATTTAATTCACTCTTTGTGTCCTAACCAGGTGACTTAACCCCAAGCATTATTGATTAAGAGACAATTATCTTTCCTAAGATGTCCCTTTAAATTATCAAGAATAATATCAGGCCATTTTAACGCGCCGGCAATAAATACTTGCATTTATTTGTTCCTTAAGAAGAATTTTACAAACATAAATTCACTTGACCCGTGTTATACTGTGATGAATAGAGTGACAATGAAAACGTTTTTGTGTGGTTACCGGGCCATCCAAAACTTAAGCAAATGTTGACATTGTTTTGAAGTGAACCAGAAGCCTCCAACAGAAGTAAATACTAATGTATGTGTTAAATTAAACTCCATAGGACAAATACAATTTAATGACAGTCTTATGTTCCATTTATAGACCAAATACAAACCAAGTTAACCTTTATACACATGGTACCTCAAATGTCAGAACCGGGACAGTTAAAGTCTGGACAAAATAAAATATACGTTTACAAAATAACCACAAAGTTCATTCGCAGACATTCGAAATTGTCGGAAGAGATGATTTGGTAATTCCGTGATGAAGTCAATACGGAAATTTTGCCCGAACAGCGGCGCTACGGCCTTCTCTTATATGGCAAGGGGTCTTTCACGTGCACGCCAATGTGTGCATGAGACCTCGGTTTTTCGTCCCATCCGAACGACTAGAGTGATGTCCTTGTGAGGACCTCTGTCCTGCACCAATGACAGTGGGGAAACCACGCCGGAAAATTCCAATGAACTTTCTCGGCCAACGCCGCAATAACATTAAAAATACCCCAAATATTCTTTTAAAAAGTTTTAACAACAGCAACAGATACTTGCACTATCCGGTTAACATATATTTATCCGCCTTATGTAATGTGTCAAAATTTGTCTACTGTGGGCCAAAGTTTACATAAACTGACAAATATATCACCTCTTACATATGATCGATTAATTAAAGTTTTAACAAGGGAGGTTATCGATTTTCAAAAAATATAATGAAACCTAATTAAACCTCCCAGACACACATCACATTTTACGAAGGTGTTCTTATTAAGTGTATTGGATATATTTACGAGAAATTGTTATGCCTTAAAGTAATATCAAATAAACATAATAATTATAATGTCTAATATATGCAGTTGTATAAGTATGAATAAAATGTATTACAAATAACCATGAAATGATTTTGCTTTTTGAAAATTGCAGATATAGTTAATATACTAAGCCAATTGCGATGCCGCCTTCTCGTGGGTTTATGAAATGATCATCATTGAATTGGGTTTGTAGAATTGTTCAGTCAGCATTTAAATGAAGTACGAAGCACTTACGACTCATGTTCCCCCGGCATGACTATATGAAATGATTCCCTAGATGTATTTAGTATTATAAGATCGAAGCCCATAAATATTAAATTTGGGATGTTGAAAGATAAGGACCAAGTACAGAACCTTGAGGTACTCCATATATAACAATACTGACTTGTTACTTGCCGGGGAAGATGATGTGAATTACATGTCGAAACCACCACGGTCTACTGTCTATCACCTTTAAAAGAAGGTTGATATCGCGTCATTGCTTCGGGAACATGACTGTCTATTGGCGTGTTGTTAACGCTATAATAATTAAGCCAGTCTCCAATAAAACACTCGGGATTATTGTGGGGTATGAGACTTAATTGTCACGCTATTAACAATTATACATGTCACTATTTAGCCTCGCCCCCACCGCCGGTTTCATTTTATAAGCTACTTACACGCGTAACCTTGTGGGGAATTGGGTTTATAATACAGCATTCCAGACAATTTTGTCAAAGAATACTATTGTTACATCTACCCATTGTTGTGGGTATTACTAGAGATGAAGACGTCATTCTACATACCTTTATCTCTCACCTGTAGTTATTACGAATTATCCAGACTCAAATAGCTCATTACTTCAATGTTATGTAGACTTTAAGACTGGGTTATACTTCCTAAAAATTCATTGAAGCAGGAAATACATTATAACTAATTGCTGAATGGTGGATCAATTTTGTTGCCTTTTAGTAACAAAACAATTAACGCGTTACTGTAATTACTGGTTAGAAGGTCTAAATTACACCCCTGGTTACTGAATGGAAAATTTTCAGTTATTCCATTGTGTGATGGGTTGTCTGTCGTCAATGTTTTTCTGTTCTGTTTTATTCATAAGTACGAAAAACGAAAATATTTGAAAAAATATTTGTGAAGAAAAGTCTAGACTCATTATATCTTAGATAGAGCGTGGCCGAGTGGTCGAACGCGTGTGCCTCAGAGAGAGAGAGAGAGAGAGAGGGAGAAATGGGGTTTAACGTCCACTCGACACAAACTAGGTCATTTCAGGACTATCATATGGTTTAATTTTATTTCAATAATTCGCTTGCGCATAGGGGTCTTTAGCAGTAGGAGGAAACCGGAGGACCCGGAGAAAAACCCACGAGGTTGGACAGGCGACCCTACTCCTTGTCACGTACAACCGGGGATTCGAAAGTGTGTGCTTCAGATTATAAGGTATGCCCAATAGAGACAAAGGTATTGAATAAAAAGTGACCAAAAAGGACAGATAATCCTGCACGTCATATTTGTATGAAATCTTTTAAATTTTGGATCTGATATGTAAAGAAATCAGCGCATTAAGTCTATTTAAATGTATCAAGATGCATTAACATCGAGATATAGTTCGAGTTATTCAAGTGGTTTCCGTCGATAATCTTTCAGTAAACAGAAATGTGTATGTTTAGACTCCGTATCAGATTCTTTAAGTTCGACGAATAGAATAAAATCTACTGTTATCGGGGTCACTTGACCAAATTTCTGGTAGATGAAAGAGGATCGACACCTATATATTGTAGACCAGTCAACAATATATCGAGTTGCCTGTATAGATGTTTTTTTTATTAAGATAAACAGTCATGCCCTGACTACAATAACAGTATGTCATTGAATACTGTTAAGGTAAATGAGAATATAGGTATTTTGTTATATGTATGGGTCGCCACGTCTATTTCAAGTATTTTATGTTGGTGCTATTTTAAAAGAGTATTTAGTCCTAGAGTGTCATCTATTCACCCAATATTTTCGTGCTACCGTTAGTTTTAATATATTCGCCATTATTTCTTTTTCGTCGTTTGAGCTCAACATCAAAAGTATAACTATTTCTTTTCGGATTTGTTTTGCGCTTTCGAAATTTTAATCCACTTGATCTAAATGTTAAAGGCTACCCGAAGATTTCGTCAAGGTCAGGAGATGTAAACAGAGCTAGCGCTAACCATAACCCTAACCCTAGCCCAAATCCTTACCTTAACCCTTACATGACCATGACGAAATCTTCAGGTGGCCTTAATATTTAGACCTTAGACCTGCAGACGGTTGGAGATTCTTGGTGGGATTGCTGAGACTGCATTGATTGACCACCTCTGTTACTACAGGATATGGGTCTTGGTTCCCTGATTCAAACCCCTCTCCACCCCACACCCCACGGGGCTCCCCTTATATGATTTACTTCTCAGATTTCACCATTCATAAATATTGCTAAAATCCACAATGTGATAGTCATTCGAAAATGAAATGTTTGGAATTTAATATATCCGAAATGAAGTTTTGAAATATTTCTGCTTCTGTATCCCCCCCACCCCCTTTCAGATTTTGAGACATATTTATCTTCCTTTAGTTCACTTCATAAAGTTATTCGATCGATTCTGATCTCTCGAGTCTCTTAGATACCCTTTGTACTTTATGCATACCAACTATAATTAATTTTTAATCGCCATAAGGAATTGTAATGATTATTCATCGGGTGTAAGTGAACTTCCAAATTAAATTAGAAATACCAATAAACTACATTTTAAATTTGTTTTTACCGAGCAACTATCTGGATTCAAACTGTGATAATGGCTAGTTTCAATGCCAATGCACAGTATGGGTGGTTCGTAAACACCATATGCATTTCGTTTCGTTGTTTGATGGGTTTACAACTTGAAAGAAACCATTTTAAAATGAGACACGTTGAGCATGTATATATAATTGAAACGTGTCTGTTTTAAATCATTCAGGTGGGACAAACAAAATGTGAACAATGCTATCCCAGTTAACATAATCAAAATGAGGATTGTGTTATCAAACACAGCGGCACCCGAGTGTCTCGGGTTAAGATTGAGGGTTAACTGTTCTTTCATTGGTTTGGCTTAACGTCTGCTTCCATCAAGGATGTTTCCAGTGAAACTCGCCAGAAAAACTTATAATGCTAGGAAGAGACTGGGAGGACGAGAAAGGATTTCTTTTCTTCCATTCACTGGTTTAAAGGTGATATCATGCCTTTTGAGATGTTACAGGGATACAGATACAGGGTTAGCCGTGTAGGATTGGGGTAATTATACACATTGCCGGATTGGTGGGCCCAAGGCCCACCTGTCAGGTCATTGACCAAGGCCCACACAAGTACGCGCAAACCCATTTTCCAAGCATTTCAGACCAAAGCAGAAGAAGGCAAATTTTTTATTTCCTGATACAATTAGATAACAGAATGACCTAAGAACACTATCATTAGATGTATTTGAGAATTCTAGTACACTTCTTTTTTGTGTTGTTTGTCAGTCACTTTTTTCCTATCTTTTCTTTCTCCTGTCCTCTCCTTCCTTCTTTCTTTCCCCCCCCCCTCTCCTTTCTTTCTCTTTTCTTTTTTTCTTTCTCTTTTTTCTATAGGCTTAGACCCACTTTTTTTTAAAAAAATGGACAGGTGGACAGGTGGGCCCAGTCCGGCACTGATTATACACTACAGTATAGGGTCTTCCGTTTAAAAGGGGCACGGTTTATCTCATTGGGTGATTTGAGGCGGAATGACCCTGTAGCAACCAACCATAAACCTGCGTTTATTTGAATTGAACTGACCCCTGACCTCATCCTAGAATTGGGGAGATGCCTTGTTTAGGAATGATTTTGATCCCCCGCAATGATTTAGGGTTAACTGTTCGGGTTAGGGTTGGGTTTAGAGTTGTTTCAACATAACCCAATAAAAGCAACCTCATGGTCCTTTTTATTCTGTTATGGTATAATTGTATTCCGTGACCATAACAGTTTAGATTTTAGACACCAAGATTACGATCCTGAGAGAATTAGAAGCTGGGATATACATGTAGGTTCTTCCATAGCGAATAGCTTGAAGATCCAAGATGGCCGCCATAATATATTTGGAGGAAGTGGTGCCAATCATAAATGGAAAGTCAAGCAATGGATAGTAACACCTGGGGAAAATGTAGCGCTTTTGTCCGGAGAGAATTTGAAGCTGAGAAAAACATGTAGGTTTTCCCATAGCGGATAGCTTGAAGATCCACGATGGCCGCAATAATATATTTGGAAGAAGTGGTGCCAATCATAAATGGAAAGTCAACCAATGGGTAATAACATATGGGGAAATGTAGCGCGTTTGTCCGGAACGTTGACACCCACTTGGTAAACTGTCTGACTTTTTAAAAGACAAATACTAATCACGAAACCTACTCAAAATTTGCTTGAAGAAAAATACACACATATATTTGTTACTTTTAGCTTGAAACTGTTAAGTAGACGATAAGTTGTAATGTTCAAAGGAAAATTGTTTTAAGGAAGGGCAGGTAAAGATTTTGAATAGTGTTTATGAAGACAAAACTAATAAGTAGTTTGAACAGGGGATAATGGTTAACTACATTCTATATATCTGCTAAAAACTTGAAATTCTTTTCTTTAACAAATATAAGCGTTAAATAGTTGAACACTTAAATCTACTTATACTCTTTTCTGTGTTTAAAAAAATATCCCATGTTTGAACAGTTGAATTCAGACTTGAATGTACCCAAGTTGAACCAACATATCAAATCTCCCGGTTTGGATTCGACCGGATTAATAATGGGTCCATCGCATATATTTTACAAACAAACTTATAGGTGATACTGGTTTGTGTTTATGCAGAGTATGTCGAATGTTGGGAAATTTTCAATTTATCATATCTTTTTAAATACTGAATGGAATCGAACCGTTTTGAATCTAATATTCCTTTCAGATATTCAACGTTCACATTACTGTAGTTTGCAATGGGTTCAGAAACCTTCAAATGACGGTTTGTGGCTTAAAGGGACACGTTATCTTAATGTTCCCAGTTTATTTCTGTTGAATTTAAAGTACTATACATGAATTAAATCGGCCAGTAGACCGGCTAAAAGTGACAAGTGGTTTGTCAGGGTGTTGGTTGTGGAAGGGGGCGTGACTTTTTTGTAAACAATATTTTATTTCAGGAATTTATGAAAAGGGATCAGGGAACAGGCAAAGCCTATATCACCCCTCTCCTGGGACATGACTTATACTGCATTAGTTTGATAGTGTAAGCCAGTTGTATCAATATACAATTCAATACAAAAAAAACCGCACCCTTCATTGTCCCGTGGTGTAATAAATAGTTTCACATTCTTAAAATATTGATTAAGAATATAAACTGGTTGTAATTGTTATAGGTTGATATAGACAGACATTCCAACTCGGTTGATTTATACGTTTAACCACAGCTCTTATTATACTCAGCACGACTCCAATCTCACACATACTGATGGTGGTGGTTGGCTTCTTTCCCTCGTATAAAACAAATCAGTACCTATTGTATTTTATCAAGCAACGTTAACTAAAAATAATCATTTATTTTCGTTTCATTTTTGAATCAAACGTAGAGAATGGATGGTGGACTGAGTCTGCGTCACAATCGCTAATAATGACCCATTTTAAAGGGCGCCTTGCTCTATTATTTGAAACCTTAAAATAGACGAGAATCGGTCAAAAGGCACATTTGAATATTATAAGAATGTATATAAAATGATTTATATTCACTTTTTAAATTAAATTATTGTATTTTCTAATCAATTCTGTTCTGTAATATATGTGAATAGAGCAAATTGAACGACATTCGTTTACGAGCACCCAGTCCAGACTATACATTTTTTTATTATTAATTTGTCGTTTGCGAATCGGCTATTACTAAATACTGCCGAATTGTCTTATAGGATAAGTTTTAATTTGTTCATGACTAATGGCGTCCTGAACCAAAGAATACACGACTCGTGTACTGATTATATTATGTCCATTGTGTCTTAACCTCAATTTTTGACTTTTCGGTGGCAATAACCACTCTCCCTTAACAATAAATGTAGAACGTCCCCTAGAATATTAAATATATTATAGAATGATATACAGTACACATGTATAATACCTTACTCTATATTCTACACAATATTAACAATTTATACACAAAAGACTGTATAAATAGGCTTTGACCCATCGGCCTATTTCTACATACCCAGCACACTTTAACATTATGGAGCTTTATTGTTCCCATCAGCGACATGTTAAAATATGGAGTATATATGAATATTATTAGTAAACCCCCTATAGCTAAGCAAAAATGATTTATTGTTATTTTTGTTTAGACGGCAAAAAAGGTGAATAATTTTGCCTTTATCATCACATCCTGATGTCAATCAACATGTCCATTACCATATAAACAAAGATATTATTATTGAAAGGGAACTTTTAAAGTTTATACCATGGTGCGTAAAATTATGTACTTATCGCTTTATTGCATCTTTACCCTTTCTGTTTTAGATTTGTGCCAATTCCATTCAATCCAGACTGGAGGTCCCGTCTTGGCGGAGAAACACCAATGGGACTAACATATGGTTCAATATTTTACGCTTGCGCGTAGGGATCTTTAGCAGTGGGAGGTTGGACAGGCGACCATACTCCTTGTCACGTACAACCAGGGAATCGAAACCACATTAGCTGACTCAATGACAGACCTTATGATACAACGCGTACGCGCTAACTATTCGGCCATCGAACCCCCCTGTACACATTGGCGTACAGGTAAAAGAAATGAAATGAAATGGCGTTTAAAAACGTCCTACTGTTATGCTCCAACCGGGCTAAAGAAGACAGGCATCCGAACTTCATTAGCCCAGTCGGTACACAAGAGTAAGACGTTAAACACCATTTCATTTCCTTTTTAGAATTACCTCATTAAGTGGGTTGTCTCTTTATGATTTGTGACACATTAATTCAGTCCAGACTGTTATATATCGTGTACATGTTTAACTCTTAGTACCGTTATATCTATCTTTTATCAAAACCAATGCGAATACGTTAGAAAGCGAGTGTGCCATACAGAAAATATGTTTTGTCTATAGGACAATATGACAATCTTATTAAGAACTTATTAAGAGTTCAGCTTTCTTTGCCTGCCTAACAAAGCAAGGGGGGTAACTCTCTAAATCGGTTGGTCTCAGACTAGTAATTCTTTCCCACTGTCACGCTACGATTGAAATCGTAGTTTTAATCGTGGAGTAATCGTGGTGATCCTATCAGGTCTTATACTATAGGGACAATCCTGTCGTAACGCATCGCACGACAGTGGGAACCTAGCGTAAAACAATGATATTTTGAACATCCCGATCATCTTAATCTTTACAACTACAAAGGGCCCAACATCTGAACGGGGTTGACAGTTTTAATTTGTCCCGAGGCTTGGTCAAAGGTATCTATATGCAGTGACGTTGTTTTAGAGCCAATTACTCCAATTCATGTCTTATGTCTTCTTACTTCATGATCCTTCCGCCTCAAAATCGTGAACACTCGTCTTCTATTCTAGACCAAAATGTCAAAAATAAATTGACATGCAAAAAGGAGGGGGGGGGGTGTGCTATAAATAAACGCACTGGGATCAGGGGAAGCAATTACTAGTTTTTCAATAATTTTGTTTTTTGAGACTATGTTTGCACAATTTCCCATTCTACGTTAGAAAACGGTTATTAAATAGCTGAGCAGACCGACCATCAACAGAGAAAAGGTAAGTAATAAGAAACCCATCTTCAATAGAAGGCTTGATCTCGCCTTAACTACGTACATCTTATCAAGCCCATCACGTAATACCCCGCATATTTTAGCACTAATTTCGATTGGGTATAAGCCCAACTTGTGATCCTATCAGATTCCTTCGTTAAAAATATGGTTACGATTATCAAGTCTCGCGCTTCTAGCTCAAATTTCTACATGTGACAATCGAGTTGCAAAGTTCAAGGTTCGATCAATGTCAAGGTTGCTGGAAATTTATGGTTGATCAAAAAAAGGCTGTAAACTTGTCTATTTCTTTTTCTATGGAGGCCGCCATATTTGTTTACAGTGTTTTATGTGCCACGACCTCTGATTGGACAATGCTAATTAGTCACGTGTAAACACAACGAGCGCAAAAATTCAGGAATTGTTGAGTATTGAAGCAACGGCTAGATGTTGTAAAACTCGCGGTCGTTGCTTCAGGAACATGTAAGAAACCATATTAAATAGGTGAGTATAAGAAACAAATTAATAACAATATTATTTATTCAATAACATAATAATGCCGTAAGGATGAATACATTGAGCAACTTTCTGCGATTCTCTATATATTCTACGATGTAAATGATCAACCAAGAAAAGCAATTTAAAATATTTTAAAGGTGCATTATGTAAGAGCTAAATCTGCCTCTTGCAGGTCTTTATTTCGGCTTCAAATGTCATATTAACTATTATTTCAACGTTTATTAACATGACAAGCCAATAATCAAGGCTCTAGACCATCGGATGGTGGGGATTTAAACAGATTAAAACACGGTCGCCATTTAATGATTTAAATAAAAAACGGCGGCGAATCGAGGCAAAGTCTTGAATAACAAGTACCATTGTTACGATAATAAACTATCCATCCACATTGTCAAGGAGTGATAACTTCGCTCAGAATAAAGTAATTTGAATTAAATTGATTCTGCATTATCTATTTTGAACTATTATAGAAGAACGACCAACTCTTTATCTAAATCTTACATAATGCGTCTTTAACTAAATGCGTTTTAAATTCGATTTAATTTTAGGAAATATAGGACTTTGCCATGTATTTTAAAAATAATTAACAATCAAATGGATGATCGAGACTTAGTCTCCTTTATCAAGCACTGTTGCTACGATAATAAACAATCTACGCTACATCTTCCAACGCTCATAACTTTTCTCAAATTAAAATAATATGATTGAAATATTTGTCATTATCTATTTTTGAACAATATTTGTCATTATCTATTTTTGAACAATATTTGTCATTATCTATTTTTGAACAATATTATAGCAAGAATTGACAGCTCTTTATCTATATTTTACATAATGTGTCTTTAACCTTCGTTATACGGTTGGCAATACTCATAAGAAGGCAATACTCATAGTCTGATAAATGGATCTAATATTTAAAAAACACTATTATATACACTAATCTATACAAATAAAACATTACAAAATTACCCAACCATCATATCAAATATAAATTTTATAATTTTTTTATTTAGATGTAATTGATATCCGGATCCTTGGAGGGCAAAACTGTCAGAATCGTGCCATATGGTAAAAGAAAACAATAAAGGCTCCCGAGACTGCTCCATACTGATAATATACAGAATATGACACGGACCTGTCAATCAATACAACACAGACCTGTCAATCAATACAAAACAGAACTTTCAATCCATTGCTGAGATATAGACTTTTAACTTTAAATTTAGAGTCATATAAATGTTTATTAGTTTGCAATAAACATACATTACATTCGTATGTCAATTGCAAACAATCTACACACATCATCTCATATCACAATTATTAAAAATACAGTATGACGATAAATTTCAAAACTTTATCATTAATCAATAATTACTAGTATGACTAGTTATGAGAAGGCCTGGCACCAAAACACAGTGATTATTTGTCATTAGAATTGAGCTTTATTATGTTATGTCAAAAACCAAGTCCGAACAATTAAAGATCGTTGCCCAATCTGTCTATTTCATAAACAACGAAGTCCATTTCTGCCGTCGTCACGTCTAAATTAGAGACAATCATTCTGAAGAAATTCACCCGATTTCCTTCCGGTTGGTAACCAATCAACATCGTACCCTGTTCTGTCATGCGCTGTTTAATCGTTGGTGCTACCTGAAATGATGATTAAATTGCTGTAACAAATTGGTGGTTTTAAATGGGCCAGATAGCAGAAAGGAGTTCGATTCTGTAAGTGTAATGGAATGAAACGAAATGGTGTTTATTAACGCCCTACTTTTATGCAATGACTGAGTTAACGAAGACGTGCACGCCAATGTGTACACAAGGGCAGCGGTATTTCGACTCATTCAAACGACCGGTAAAGTTTACCATAAACTGAAACTACAACGCTCTTTAACGTCATAAAAACAACTTTGGTATGCGAATTACGTAATAAATTTGTCGTCTGCTTCATTGAAATCATATATATACATGGTTAATTTAGATGCATTTGACATGTCCCCTATACACATATATATAAAATGTGCCAACAGATAAAAAAAAACGCAGACACATACAAACTAACTGAATAATTGTGAGAGCGCCCGATCTTAAAGTAGCCTGTGTGTTTGTAGTCTATTGTTTACTAATTGGCAAATAAATAAAGTGGTTTCAGGGTAGAAGCGAAATTTTCTATAGCATTCTTAATTTCTTCTGGGGAAGGATTTTCTCTGTCTCTTTGGTATCAAAAGGTGTCGAAAATGCCTTCGAATAACTCAACGGTCAGCCATCTTTTTGAAGCAGAAACAGACTTAAGGTTGGTAAGCAAGCCCTATACCTTGCTTGGGACTTGTGCTAAGATTGACTATGTTTAAGAACGAAGTTGTGCTTAAGTTTTTTCTTGGAACACATAATAACGTTCTTGTGCTTACAATGAAGTCTACTTAAAATCTAAGCACAAGAACGTTCTTAAGAATTTTCTGGGAACACAAAATAAGGTAAGTTTACTTAAATGCAAAGTCTACTAAAATCTAAGCACAAGAACGTGCTTAAGAATTTTCTGGGAATGGGGCCCTGGATGCCATCCTTATGGCTTGAATTTCATTACACATGGCATTAGAGCATAAGTAAAATAATGGAATTAATTACCTTAGAGAGTTTATCCCACCAAGCTTTATCTTCTGTCTGTCCTCTCATACTAGGTGGTATATACCAGAACCCGACATTAGTACATTGAGGCTGAAATAATCATAACGAGGTATATAAAAACATGGAGGTAAATACACTCCAAGGGCCGATAATTCCAGGGATTATTTTCGATCTTTTGTTTGTTTTGCAAATGCTAGGTTCTCACTGTCATGCGTTGTGTGACGATAGGGTTGTCCCTATTGTGTCTACGATCTGGTACGTGCAGATACGTTCGGATATGTTTTGATATGATCAACACGATTGCTACAACTGACCTCAATATATGATAAGACCTGATAGGATCATCACGATTACTCCACGATTAAAACCACGATTTCAATCGTGGCGCGAATCGTGATAGTGGGAAGCTAGCATAAGCAAAGGTGGTATCTTTTATCACGGCGGAAATGCAGAATTTCATATAGCCCTTTCTTGAATTGAGTAATGAAACTGCACTTAACAACGAAAAACTCTCACTATAGTCACATGAAAGCCGGAAGTACCGTCAATATCAATGTGCAAACATGCTGTTAATAAAGAGTTTGTTCTTTAAAATGGAACCTTGATTTCATAAATAATAATATTCATTTCTTGTGTTTTATAATTTATAATGAACAAACTAACCTTGTCTAGAACAAGTCTAAAACCTTCTGTATCACGTAGTCGGTTCGTCAAATATCTAGAAAAGAATAAAAACTACAGTGCATAGAGGCAGACGGTATGTTCAGGTTTGAAACCTAAAATATTCAAAACGACCACAATAAATCCACACTCGTAATATCTACTGGTTAATACGATAGAATTCCTTTCTTTTTTCCCTTGGTATAAGCTATATGCTAATCAAGCCATACTTGTAATATTTGTTGGTTAATCTATAATAGTATTTTAAACATTCCGATCTGCTGAATGTTTCCCAGAGTACCATTTCTCGCCTTTGCGATACGTACCGACAGCGAGGTTCAACACGTGAACGCCCATAAGCTCAGGGCAAGCAAGAGTGACCCCACCTGCCCTGGATCGGCATATCCGGTTACGTCATTTAAGGAAACGGTTCACAACAGCGACCTCTACTGCAGTAGCAATTCCTAGACGGCGTAGGATCTCAGACCATACAGTCCATAAACGCCTACGTAAAACCGGATTACGAGCCAGACGTCGAGGTTGAGCTGTTATTTTGAAATACGCCACCGACACCGTCAAAACCGACTTCAATGGGTTCAGACACGCAGGGTATGGCCACAGCTGGAGAACAATTTGGTTCAACGACGAGTCGCGGTTCCAGCTGCACCGAGGCGATGTTAGAACGAGGGTATATCGACGACGAAACGCCACTATGCGTTTCTTTTTTTGAAGAGTATATAGGCCTATCACAGTCCGGGAAACAATCAGGGCCTCTACTTACTCGGCGCAATGGAAGATATTGTTGATATCTTTCTCGTATTGTTCATCTCCTTTAGCTTTCCACATCATCCATACTTTTAATACGTCAATCTTTCTACCACACTGTATGGACTTATCACCGGTATCATAAGTCACATCATAGAACTTATCTTGTTGAAATAAATATTTAGCATGTGCTGAATGACATTCTGCTAGTAGAGTCTATGAAACAAATAAATAGAACAAAAATATATTTAGACGTGCTTGGGTCTATAAAATAAATAAAATGCAAGATGATGTTAGCAAATATTAAAATATCGTTCTAAACGCAATCCAAGTTTGGGCAAAATCGAGTCACATAAAGTGATAATTGTTAACTATATAACCAACAGTCATTATAGATGTTTTAGATAAAGAACTGACTGTTCTTACTAAATTTATAATAGTAATAGGCATTGATAAATCAATATATTGAATACTTCACTCAAAATAATTTATTCTGGGCAAAGTTAAGAGTGTTTGAAGGTTTGACACGATAGTCCCGATTGTCAAGTACATCGATTTTATCGTTTAATTATTAAATATTGAGAGTTCTAATCTATTCAATATAATAAGACACCCGATGGCCTAGAGAGTTGATTATGGGCTTGTTGTGTGAATAGGTGTCCAAATATTAATTTATGTAAATAGGCAGATTTAGCTTTTTTTTTAAAACCAGATTTTCAAGATTGTGATCGTGATTATGATCTATGTTTATGTGTTACATAATATGGCTATAGTAGCGGTAGCCATCTTTCTGAAACTCAGCGCGAGTAACCTTATCTGACTTATTAGTAGGACTGAATGTATCATTACAACTGATATAGATTAAAAGTAATAGAATTAAAATTAAAAGTGGATTAATAGCTAGTGGCAAATGTCAATGTCTACAATAAGAAAGATGAAGAGAAACATCACCATTTTACATTAATATTTTTGTTTTTCACTTAAAGGGGCCTAATGGGAGATTATATAAAGAGTTGACAGTTCTCACTATAATAGTTAAAAATAGATAACGTAAATAGAATATGCTGAAAATGGCTCCACTCTGAACCGAGATATTAGCTTTTGAATTTTAGGCTAGCCTCGAAGATCATTACGAAAGTAGATACGATAAAAACAAAGCCTTGATTATCCATTTTTACGTTTAATCATCCTTAATAAAATGTATTCCAATCCGCTAAATATCGAAGGCTAGCGATGGCATCGAGAGTTGATTATTGTCTGGATAACTTAATTAATGTCTAATTAATAATTTAGATAACATTTCAGGCTCTTGCATAATGTATGTTTAATATCACTTGATTTAATACTATTTACCCAAAACAAATTTCCCCGAGTAGTAAATCCTCGTTTGAACACACATAACCGATTAATATAGGACTTTATCCCTGGATACTAAATCCAGGATTAAAGGATTAGATCAGATGATTAGTAGATATTAGAAAACACAAATGTACAAAAATATATGCATTATAAAATTATGTCAATGTATGGTGGTTACAAGAGTAGCGGTATACCATTATTGTATACCGTTTATACCTTATGTCTGGTCAGGAAGGCCGCAGCTTGTAGGGGCGCTCCCATCATTTTATGCGGATTCCAGGTGACGGAGTCGACTCTGAAACACATTTAAATCATTCTCAAATCAAGTCCAAGAAGATATAGATTTAGATTTTTATTTTTAAAGGAACTTAATTATCCCAGTTGTCTTTTTATTTGCCAATTAAAGCTTTCTTTATTCTTAACATAGAAACAGTGCTCCGACACAATATTATGCACGATATTGATTGACTGACTGAGTAATTATGGACAGCACATGCCCCCAAAAGTGTAATATGATTATGATTACGAATATTCACAATGACATCCTAAAACATCGAGCTGTTTTTTTTAATTATTTATGTTGACTG
This sequence comes from Patella vulgata, assembly GCF_932274485.2. Lineage (NCBI taxonomy): Eukaryota > Metazoa > Mollusca > Gastropoda > Patellidae > Patella > Patella vulgata. The sequence goes on from NC_065883.2 coordinate 15,258,355, forward strand.
TATTCTCTATCCAGAACATTATCAAAACCGCGTATTTCGCCCTCCACATTGTCTCAATCTTTTGACACTATCACTTTTACAATTTCATGATTGCCTATATTTCTATATTAAACTGGTGTTCCTTTAAACTTATTAGGAAAATAATTTCTATACTATCATGAAAACCTATATTAAAATGGTGTTTCTTTAAACTTTTTAGGAAAATATAATTTCTGTGCTATAATGATTACCTATATTTAGAATGATGTTTTCAGGTAACACACTATTATGGAATAACAATTACTCTGGTTTATTTCACTGTGACGTTTCAACAAGATTTCACAAGTGATTTTTGATTATATGCTTGATAAGGACTTGTGAAATCTTGTTGAAACGTCGCAGTGAAATAAACCAGAGTAATTGTTATTCCATACATAGTGTGTTATCTGATTATGTTCCAATTACTAAATGCCATTCAAAATATAATTTCTATGCTATCATATTTACCCATATTAAAATGATGTTTCCATAAACGTTGTTAGTAAAATAAAATTTCTATGCTATCATGAATACCTATACATTAAAATGACGTTTCTTTACACTTGTTAGGAAAATATATATACCGGAATATGTGTTTAGGACATTTTAATGTTTAAAAACAGTTTTACAGTACATTATTTTATCCCAGGAAGACAAGGTTAACCACAATAACCAAGATAATTAAGTGCCTTTAAAACAGTGACCTTATAGACAAATACAAACCTTTCAAGGCCAGCAATCAAATGTCGGTACTTCTTTGATAATAATACGCCTCCACCCCAAGCTGCATCCACATGCATCCAAATACCATGTTTCTGACAAATATCTGCTATAGCGTTTAGTGGATCGTAGGCGCCAAGAACAGTTGTCCCAGCCGTAGCGTTGACCATAATTGGAACACGACCCTAGGAGGATTCAATTAAAAAAATATAGACACATCCGAGAACCAAAATTAAAACAAGCCAGCAGTGAGGTTGATGGATGACACTTATTAATTCTACATCATCATAGTTACGTCCGTCAAAAACATGAGAGACGGCGAGGACATCCAGCTTCACCCCGAGCATGAACTTGTGTGTTATTTGCTCATATTCAATGTCGCTTTATTGTGGGTAGAATGGCTTCTTGATAGATTAGAGACTTTCGGTCAATTTTAAATTATTAGCACATATATCTTTATGTAAAGCATAAAGCAATCAAATTGACGATCTCAAATAGCCGACCAGAACATGCTTCTGATCGAACTTAATTATGGAAAGTCTTGAAATAAAGCATTACATAATCCAAAATGTTTTCAATAAATAAATTTACCTGTGCCGTAACATCTAGTATAGTAGATTCTAATTTCTCGGGTTTCATTCGACCAATCTCGTCAGTTTCTACCGGTATAATATTATCTATACCTAGACCCAACATCGCCGCTCCCTTCTTCATAGAATAATGACCCTACAACGAAATACGTAAAACAAATCTCTTCATTAAAGTGGCGGGAACCTCGCAATCAGGACATGGCATAAGAAGCCATGCGAATTTAAATCTAAACCATGATTCTACCTTGGATATTAACAAGACATCCAGCTATAAAAAAAGTAGCACTTCTGCCTTAAACCTCCCCATTCTATGAAGAAACTGTCCTGCTACTACAACTAGACATAAATGTTTAAGCAATGTTGACTAAGGTCGCTTTTAGGGCCTTCCGGGATTTGGATCCCCGATTAAGCATAGTAGATCCACCGCTGTTTAGACATGTGCAACCTAACATTTAGAATTGAAATGCTATTATTCCAACGTGTACATAGGACGTCGGTTTTTTGCAACAACCATGAGACTAGACGCTGTTTCTTGCCAGGCCCTCCGTCCTAAACCACGGAAGCCACGCCGGAAATATCCTAAGAAATTTCTCGGCCAACACCGAGATTGAACCCGGCAATTTTTGGTTAGCAAACCAGTGCCTTTCTCACCGAGTCACAGTAAGATATATCCCTAAGATATTGAACGTCTCGGCATGTGTTTTGAGAGTGAGACCAGGTTTAACTGGGTACGGTGTAAATAGGTCTTGATGAAGCAGACAGGTAGTATACTTTTTTTGTAAACAATATTTTTATTTAATTTGGAAATGGGTTAGGGAACAGGCTAGGCCTATGATGACCCCTCTTCATGAAGTATATAATTAAATCAGATTTAAAATCTCACCTTATCAGAAGTAAGTACGCAAAGATTAGGTAGACCCTGCATGCCTTTTGTTTTAACTTCAGGAAAAGAATTGAATCTGGCTAAATTTATACCATACATGTTAGATACAGAGCCACCTAAAATAGTTTTTGTTTTATATATACATTAGTCATTGTAAATTAATGATTGTTTGTCGTCAAAAGCTATGTGTTCAAATTATGTACTTATCTAATAAATCATTGATGTCCAATTTATTCACAGCAAGCCCAAATTGAGGCTGATGTTCCCTCCCCACCCTATTTCGGTACTAACATATGGCTCAATTTTATTTAAGTAAATCGCTTACGCGTAGGTTGGACCGGTGCACCTACTCTTTGTCACGTACAAGCGGATAATTAAAACCAGGACATATGACTTATGACAGACAATTGGTTTTCTCAATGTTATCAAGCAAATGATAATAAATATAATATACAGAAAGGCTTATATACAAAAACAATTAAGCAATTTTAAACATTACAATATATTTACCTGGACAGAAAATAGCATCACCATCCGGAAAACCGATTAGACTCAGCATCTTAGATAGAACTGTCTTCTCCATCAGCGTAAATACTGGAGCAACTTCATATGTATATCTGACAAAGACGAAAATACAGTCAGAATTGTCAGGATTCTTTCCCGCTGTTGGTCGAGAAAGTTCCTCGGAATTTTCCAGCGTGGTTTCCTCCTGTCTTATCCTAGTATGGACGCTGTTCATCACCAGACTCTCCGTCCTACACTGCACTGAGTAGGGCAAACCACATTGGAAAAAACCCGGGGAACTTTTTCGACAAATAGCGGGAACGAACTCGGTATCTCCTGGTTAGTGAATCAAAACCTTCCTCACTGAGTCACCGTGGCTCCCTATTGTAGTCATTGTAGTACTTTATGGTATAAATATTATTAATACTTACTTGCCTTTTGTAAATATAAGATTTATTTTTTTTATATTTTTGGAGAGAACGTATATATGCTTTTGCCTGTTGAATAAAATATTGTTTAAACTTACTGGCTAGAATTTAAGGCATCTGTCAACCAAGCACCAGCTAAACCATAAGAATCTACACCTGCCCATAGTTGGTTGAAAAAATGAGGATGACCTAAACAAACAAATAAAATATTGTACTCTTGGTGTAATCAATGCTATGAAAAATGGTGTCCAAACGAGCACTTCTCCCGCCCTTTTCATTTAGTTTGAATATTGATGACATACATTTGTTTCTATTCGTTTCACTTCTGCAATCTTTTTATAATTTATCGGAGTTACGGAATAATTGAGATGTAATTAATAGATACAAACTATTCAGAACATAAAAGTTATTCGTGGACCTTCGGCAGTAAACCAGCAGGGAATTGATCTCTCGACTAGGGCGTCCGGGTGCCAGTCTCGACATGGCCCCAGAAGAACCTTCAGGATTTTTCAAGCCTGGTGGTCCCTTTGGGACTGACCAACGATCGGATGGATCGAAAAGCCAAGGTTCACCCGTGTACACATTGGCAAGAACGTAAAACAACTCTTACCGGTTGGAATTCTGCACAGTTAACACCATACAAATAAAAACGACAAGATGTTAGTCGCAGAATGACGCAAGTATTGTGTTGAAGGGAGATAGAGATAAATGGGGTTTAACTCCACTCGCCACAAACTAGGTCATTTCGGGATTAACATATGGTTCAATTTTTATTTCAATAATTCGCTTGCGCGTAGGGGTCTTTAGCAGTGGAAGGAAACCGAAGGACCCGGATAAAACCCACGAGATTGGACAGGCGACCCTGCTCATTGTCAGTACAAACGAGGAATCGAAAGCTCGCCACTTGACTCAATGACCGACCGTCTGATCCAAGTTAACCATTCGCCCCCACCCGCTCCGGTGTTGAAGGGACATTAGACCATATTCCTTAGTTATTAAAGCAACGTTGTTTCATACTGGCCTGGCAACTGTGTCTGAGAAGATATTATTATGATATGATTTTACCTGTTTTTACACTATACTGTACGACTTGACGACATATATCTAATAATACTGGTTTAGATGTAGAGCTTTCAGGTATTTGTAGATCTAATATTTTCTCTAATTCATGTGGATGTTTCCAATCAATAACTTTACTAGATAGAACAAATACAATCGGTATTATAAATACTGGTTATATAGGACGTTATTATTCATTTTCCTTACAAGATATAATTTGAACAACAAACAAGAGCCAGGGTGTGCTTTATCGTCAATCAGTGGGTTGGGTTAGGCTATCAATATATTAATAATTTCTCAATGAGAAAATGTCTACACTTGTCGAGTCTTAACGCCTATCTTTTTACAAAATGTTGTTCAAGTGATCACAACAAACCGTTTAAATTTCCGCCTTTGAGTGGATTAGCACAAATCTATTTTGGAATCCTTTCAAAGCCTACCTGTGAGGATCCCTTCCATCTCTTAAAGCATCTTTTACCATAATCTCAAATATATCACGTAAAAACTGCTCATCTACAGTTTGACGCGGTACTGAAATTTAAAAAATAAAGCTTAAATTTAAAATAAAGCTTAAGTTTAAAATAAAGCTTAAATTTAAAATAAAGCTTAAATAAGGTTTAGGGCAAACAACAGATTTGGACTGTCTCCCTGAAAAAAGTATAATTCGATCATTGTGTGAACCGAACTAACGGTTATGCCAATCGCATATCCTGCAAATACACAGGAAGTAGTTCTATGAATACATTTACTGTTTATTACTGAGCGACAAGGTAGCCACGGTGGCTCAGTGAGTAAGACGTTGGCTCGCTGAGTTGGAGGTCAAGTGTTTGATCCTGATGCAGGCCGGAGGAGGCCTTAGCATGGGAAAACGTTATAGTTGTCCACATGGAACGAAACTAGAGGTCGCGTGTACGCATTGGCGTGCACGTAAAAAAAAAAACGTTGGCAGTTGGAATTCGATATAAGAGTAGGCACAAGTGCATAGCATAATGGCGTATGCCCGTCTTCATTAGCCTAGCCGGGGCCGAACAGTTGGACGTTAAACCCCATTTCATTTTCCACCATAAAATTGCATTAAAGCTTGAGATTAAGACGCCTAGTCAGTTATACACAGTAAATGTGTTCCATAGAATCGCGTCATGTGTATCGCTGTTCCATTTAGTCAAAATTGAAGTTAGGGAATTACTCAGGTATATACTGGACTAGTTCTTAAAAACCGACCCGGGCAATAGGTCTGCCCATACTTCATTGATTGTTTTTCAACGGTATTTGAATCCTACTATCCAGGGGTGCATTTTGTACCTGGCAGTTCCAGCCCACAAGTATGGCTATAGTCCGCCCATGTGATACCACATTTATCTATTTGAATGTGAAATTGATTACCATACACATCATTATCTATAGTTTACCGGGCATGAGTCAATAATAACCTATTTAACATCAAAGAAATTAAATTGATGTATTTAATGTTTGACTCGCTGAATGTGAAATTTATTTTAAGATATTGTAATATACCTGGGTGGGTATTTATCACTGATATTATATTTATTGATTTCACGTAACGCTACGTACACAACAACAAAACGTTCACTGTAATAGGCTATATTTAGCATGTCTTTGAAGATAGGCTTTTTATGTCTGTCCTTGTATTTTAACTGTTTATTCGTAACCATGCTTTATGACGAGGAACAGAACAATTGACGAATAAAAAATAGTTAATTTTGTGGAGTCTATATTTCGTTTCACCGATATGATTATAGCACGTGGACAAACATTAATACACTATCGATATATAAATGAACAAATATTAAAGATACTTTATGCAAAATTTAGATTAAGAGCTGATAGTTCTCGCTATAATTGTTTAAAAGTGGATAGTGAAAAAGGAATATGTTAAACATTTCAGTCAAAATAACTTATTCTGGGGGAGGTTATAAATAGCGTAGTCTCGATTCACATTGCTGCCATTGTTAAGATAATAAACAAAGTTTCGATTATCCATTTTTAAATTAAATCATCAAATGGCGACCGTGTTTCAATCCATTAAAATCACGACTATCTGATGGTCTAGAGAGATGGGCTTGGCATATGAATAAATGTCTAAATAATAAGTTATGTAACATATAATAATAGGCAGATTTAGTTCTTACAAAAAGCATCTTTAATACCGACGTGACATATTAATAACCATTTCCATGGGATCTAAATATGAACAAGATATTTAGAAACCGTGGCCTTCTTCAGGGTAGAAAAAACAAATCCGTGATTACTATCCTATGTCAACTAAAAGATTTATTTTGTTTTAAAAAACCAAATAAAATCAACTATTTACCTTTCCCCGAAGCTTGTGATGTACCGTTAATAACATCGGCTGTATTGTTTGTTGACGACATCGTGACTTTTATCTAAAATATAAAACACACATCATGACGTTTAACTAAAATATAAAAACCACATCGTTACATTTAACTAAAATATAAAACCCACGTCGTAACTTTTAACTAAAATATAAAAACCCACGTCGTGACTTTTGGCTAAAATATATATAAAAAAACCCCACATGGTTATTTTTTATCTAAAATATAAAAAACACATCGTTACATTTAACTAAAATATAAAACAACGTCGTGACATTTTAACTAAAATATAAAAGACCACTTCGTGATAATTAACTAAAATACAATATGAAACCCATATCGATACAACCACGTTCAATATGTCATATATTCACATATGTAGCAGGTTCATTTTTTGCCCGCTTTCATTATTGTAAGCACAATGTCAATAGAGAACATACATGATTTTGCAAACCTATGTATGCATTATAAATGTATCTGATTATGTGATACAGGTATCACAGTTACATTAATCTTTGAAAGCTATAATTACTTACTCTAATCCAAACCAATTTACAATAACATATAAGAAAGAATGCCAGAATAAGAAAATCGATTATTAGTAATCATATGATGATAGTATAGCCTTATCAATGATCTCGTGCTTGATAATATGTCTAGTAGGCCCAAGTCAAAGCGGCAGTGACAGTCCAATAAAATATAGAGAAAAACGATTTTACGTCCACTCGTGACTTATACTGTTCGGTTATATTTTAATAAGTGGCTTGCGCGTAGAGGTAATTAACAGTGGGGGGGGGGGGGACCGGGGGACTCTGAGAAAATATGGTTGGACAGGCAACGCTACTTCTTGACACGTACAAGTTGGGAATCGAAACCAAGACAGCTGACTCATTAAAACTCGTTAAACCATTCGGACCCCCCCCCCCTCCCCAACAACACCTCCCATCAATAAAATATAAACGAGTCATGGCGAGAATATTAAGTTTTTTATATTTGAATATAAGTGAAATAAATGTTGCCGGGCGAAAAATTTTTATAGCCCCCCCCCCCCCACACACACAAAGAAAACCCCAACCCAACAACGTTTCTTAATGTAGATGGCCCTTTACTCAAGTTAAAACTGCTGATTAATTGTGACCAAGCTAATTGTGGATATACTTAATATAGATAATCATTTTACCAAGTCGACCGAATGTACACTGTAATACGTTCACGTTCTCCTAAAACCTAACATACACGGGCAGATTTAATATAGATAGGCATATAAGTATATAAGTGTGACAAATTAGCATTTCGCCACATGTTTAACATTCCTAAATTTGTATTAACCGCTTTTACTCTCGCCTCAGTATACATACTTTGATAGCGTTGCATACAAAGGCACGATGCCGTATGTTATAGGCAATGATATTTATTTGTAGGGGAAACATTCAATTTTACTTGCCTTACACTGCCTTGGTCATATTTTGTATATGCCTGAAATAATTTAGTAGTTTTTGGGAGAGGTGGTCAATTTTAATGTTAAGTAGGGTAATCAAGGGAAGTTAACTCTATTTCATTTTTAGAGTCGAATTTTACTTTTTACTTATTTAAATAAGTATATATTGATATCATTTATGTTTCAAAATCTTTAATTTCATATGTTTTAACTATGTTTAGTTAGTTTTATGTGAGACATTGGTTCGTTTATTTTATTAGATCATATCTAGTTAGGGACTTTACCATTAAGATATTTATAACATATAGTTCTTATATGTGGCTATGTATTGCATATACAGCAGTATTCTCTCACGTTGTACGATACTTTCTGGATAATCAGATCACCGTTGAATCGGTTGTCTACGGGGATATTGTCTACGAGTATAATAAGTGAATGTGAGTTTTTGATGTCATTAAATTTTATGAGGTGATAGATATGTATTGTTCTTCTTTTACAAGAAGATGAATGTTAGAGGTCACCCTTACTTTACGTTTACGATTAAACCGCTCGTGCCGTAATCTCTTGTTAGTGTTCTTTTATTAGTATTGCGTGTGACCCACCATAAATAAATATCTCCAAATATCTCGACAATTGCGCCACAATATTTATATATATGCCAAGCCTCAAATCAGTTTCACACAATTATAGTCACTAAATAAACGATCATGTTGTACTTAATAAGCTATGACCAGTAATCATCTATAAATAATAGACTGAAAACTGGTTCCAAGTTGCGTCCATAACATCCAGACACTTTTGAGTAAAAGATAGGTTACGTGCCCTTGTTTTGAAATTAGTCTCGCTTAACCAGTCTATCGACCATTCTACGTCTGATTGACAGGTCGGGATAATCAAGACTACTTTTTTACGAAACATAACAGAAAGCTAGAACAAGAAATTGAATTTAGAAATAAGCACTTTAGACAACTCAACAATTGTTTTAAGAAACTTGTAAAAGTAAAATGAAACTACTGCTAGTATCATGTTCCTGCTAAAGAAAGTGATTCAGAGATAGTATTTGTACTAAACCAAAAGATGCCGCTCTTAACGGTACAGTTAATGATAAAGCAATTTAAAAAATAAAACAAACGTAATTACTAAAGCTGCTGTAATAACCAAGAAGCTAAATTTTACTGCTATTCAAAATCGTCAACAATAGATTTTTTACGGCTGTAATAGTTGATATATTTGTAGAGAATTGCACGTGCCATGGCTATTTATCGACTCAAAGCGAGTGCGGGGTAGTCAGAAATCAGTTCGCGACACGCAACTGAAGCGTGCACATTTAGCCGTGTCGAGACCAACTTTCTGTAAAGTGCACGGGTCATCCTAGTATTGCGTGTAACATAAGTACTCAACTGTTACTGCGAGTGCTAGTGCAATTAGGACATCACGATACAGGTAATACCCTCACGTTCGCATACAGCCTTGCACACACGGGCAGATTTAATATAGATAGACATTTAATTGCTCAACTGAATACACCGCGGTACATGTAATACACACACGTTCACATAAAGCCTAGCACACACGGTCAGATTTAATATAGATAGATATAAAGGTACTCAACCGCGAGTACTAGTACAAAGACACCACGACACATATAATATACCCACGTTTGCATAAAGCCTGGCACACGCGGGCGATTTTTCCCTCGATCGTTCGTTCTTGGTGTTTAACGTCTGCTTCCACATAAGTGATATCGCAGACAAGACATAGGAGAGCCGAAGCTGATTCCTGTTTTTTAGAATATGATTTTGCAATCTTTCCATTTGGCCTTAGGCCATGGATTTGGTTTAGTGGGAAGTTCTTCCCTTTATTTAATATAAAACATATCGTTTGGTAGATGATCTCGTCTGCTTCTGGATTGATAGATGTCATCGTTTTAGTGTTTAGGTGCCAGGCCCGTCTTATCGTGGCCTCCCCTTACTCCACTAAATTTTTCCCTTGTTGAATCAATGAGGAAGAAGCAATAAGCAGGCGGCATTTCGGGGATTGCCAACGCCGATCAAAATGGCTTCGCCTATAAATGGAAATTTAGTTCAGACTGGATGACAATATGTAAGAACACATAATTTTAAGTGATTTCAATGTGACACGTGCACTGCGATTAATGTACGATTTCAGAGCTAGGCCTACAATAAACTCTTTGTCACCGAATATCTGGCAAAACATCGTCGACAGAAAAAGTTAATATCCTGCACACGGACACTTTGTTTTGTATTAGTACAATGTCAACAATTAAATGTCGCTTAAAATTTGTCTTTAATGTCGTGAATTGAACGCAGATATGTGAATTTATGACATATTTTTTTAATTTTTTAATTCTACTGTGAAAATCTGATAAAATTTCCTCAACCATTGCTGTCTGCTTTACTTTCCCAGTGTCATCGAAAGTTATCTTTCCTTCTTTGGAGCATTCATTTTAACAATTTTACATGTAACCCGATGACCTTTGACCCCAAGAACTCATGATGTGTTAAAAGACAAAAGACAAATGTCAATTGACAAAGTTACTTAGTCGAAGTGTATATGTGAATAAGTTGTGTTTGTAACGTTAGTGGATTTTTTTTTTCAAAACACATTTGAAATTTGACATTGACATTTACATTAACGGCATTATGTATTTTTATAACGACATTTGTATTTTGCATCTTAGGTATAGGTACTTTTCTATGATGATAATAACACTTTTAACATACATTTAGTTTTGGCCCTTAAATCCCGCCATACATTTCTACCCAAATGTGTAATATAATTAATTATACAACAATATGTAATGATTCGGACAGTTAATGCGTTATATTGTTTATCGTTCTTCACGGTAGACAATTTTCGATTTAATTTATTTATCGCAGTCGAATGGTGACTTGATCGTAGGAGCCGATGGTTATATGTGGTCATTATGTCTGGTTCCATCCACAGGTCAGAGAGAGAGAGAGGAATGAGGTTTAACGTCCACTCGACACAAACTAGGTCATTTCGGGACTAACATGTTTTAATTTTATTTACATAATTCGCTTGCGCGTAGGGGTCTTTAGCAGTGGGAGGAAAGCGGAGGACCCGGAGAAACCCCACGAGGTTGGACAGGCGACCCTACTCCTTGTCACGTACAACCGGGGATTCCACAGGTCAGACATTAAATTAATATTACATTGATCAATCTGTGAGTTAGTGGAGTAGAACGGATAACGATAACATTGGTAGGAAAACTAATTACTTTACACAAGTTATAAACAAAAAATTGTATGTAGCTGAAAATATGGCCATATCACATATTATTTTTTCCAATCGATGAATAGAGAGGACGCTCTTTTCAGTTCTAAAATCCAAAGATTCAATTAAGTTACATATTCTCCTATATAATTGTTTTATTCATCTGAAAAACGCTTACCTGCTTGCAGTTTCTAAAATCCAATATTCAATATTACTATTAGGCCTTTGCTTTGTGTTGATCAATACACATTTATTTCCTTTTCAGCTTGTGAATAACTGAATAATGCTGATTATTCTCTGAACGCATGCAGACAGGCGGTGGATGTATATAAATAGCAACAGTGTCGGTAAATTTCCCCAACATGTTCGGGTCATATTGTCTGGCATTGGTAACAGACGCTCTTTTTGTCAGTGTGTAAAATTGACGAACATGTGCGTTAAATGGTGAAATCTTGCTACAAATAATAAATGATAAAATCCAAAAGCTAAAAGCATAAATGAAATAGCCATTAACAAACCTTTATTGTCGTGATACTGACTGTCTATCCCAAACAATAAAGAAATTTGCCCAAAGGCAGTATTATTGTAGGGGTTAACGTCCGCTATAAGGTGTTTACCGCAGACTCTATCTATCCAATAGACAGTAAGCTCATTAAAACCGGCTATTTCCCTCCGATTGGGGAAATTTACTTTTAATACAAGGTCAAGGCTGAAGCAAAATCTGTCCGATCTACACATTTATGAATCCATTTAGCTGGGCTGTTTTATATTTACCTATTACATTTAGAAAGATTAAAGCACTTAGATAAGGACAACACGGTCCTACACACAAACCAAGGACACGTAGGGTTATTTCTAGTGTCAATGATTTATAACTGTCGTCAACTGTCAGTCAGGATTACTAGGGGCGTACATATCGATTTTGTTTGGGGCCGAGTGTTTAGCAAAAATGAGACCGACTGATGCATACGTCCCTAATTCGAGTGACGCAGCCACGAGTCGAGCACCGCAGGTGTGATCTTTTTAGGGGGTCGGGGGGGGGGCGCATTCTCCCTCGGAGAAATTTTTGAATATAGAGGCCCTGAAATGCCATTTGGTGGACTTTGGCGGAAGATTTTGCATTTTGCAGAATTCTGATGGTCAGAAAACACTTATAACATGAGTAAAATTTAGTACACGAGAATTCATGTTATTTATTAAGAATTTTACAAGGGTGAAATCTACGCGCGCAATCCAGCAATCCACAACTCTTTGGAAAAAAAAGTGTATCGTGTTACACGTAAACATACGTTCGGCTCAAATTTAAATAATCAAATTCACAGTATTTTAGTTTCCTTTGGTTTTGAGCCTAAGGAATATAAAAACTAAACGTATAGGAAACTTCAAAAGGTATTTCACTTGAGATTTATCACATTGTGGAGACCGGAGTCTTAATATTGGGTTCATAAGTTCAGCATTATATAATTTATAAATTCTTTGAGACCGACTGCCCTCATATTGAGGCCGACTATTTTGTTTTCCATTTTGTACCTCCACCCCCCTCCCCCCAAAAAAACTTTTACGCCCCTGTCCATTACTATATTTGACACCATTTTCCACACTTATATAAGAATTGATTATTTGAACGCACGAGTAGATTATCATAAAGGGAAACCCCCAGTATACATACACCGTTGTTAAGGTTGCTTTTCAGAGTTTGTGAACAGCAGTGTAAAAAGAATATTAATATTAAATAGGTCCATAGAATGTAGGTTTTATAAGGCAGTGTTATAGTATCTGTAATTTTCGAGCGCTGTAAATCTTACATTAAAGATGCGTTATGTAAGATTTAATAAAGAGCTGACCGTTCTCGCTACAAAAGTTTAAAGATAGCCACGCAAAACGTGGAATACCCCCACACAGGAGGTTTGTCTCAACAGCAGCTTATCCCAAAGGAAAAGTTAGATGTTGAGCAAGTTTGATAAAGAACTAGGATCCTTAAAGAAGTCTAGTCTTCTGGGTTCCTTCTCCTATGACCTCATTGTTTCCAACCAAATTTGAAAAAAAACAGTGGCTGCCAGGCAGGATACGCCCACATTTTGCAAGAAATGGATACAGAACAAGCTAAACAAAAAGCGATTTTTTGTGCAATCAAGGGCCATAATTCAGGAAGTTATGATCCGATATGCGCGAATATCGAAAAGAACCAAGATCTTTTGATTATAAACATGCATGTCAAGTTTCGTCAAAATCAGGCGAAAATTTTGACCTCTAGAGTGTCCACAATATAAAACGTGATTTTTCGTACAATCGGGAACCATAATCCATGAAGTTATGGTCCGATATATGCCAATATCGAAAGGAACCGAGATCTTTGGGAGACAGACCTATATTTTAAGTTTTGTAGAAATCGAATAAAAGTAAAATTGTGACCTGAAGAGTGTCCACAAACAAATTGTGGACGGACGTTCGGACGGACGGACAGGGGCGACGACAATATACGTCCAAATGAAAATGTGGGCGTATAAAAAGTCTGTTAAAACATATAACCTCTATCACGTTCACAAGGTCTAAATAGTTCTAATGAAATATCTATTCACTTTCCATATAATTACCGTAGATTTTTTTACCAACTTGTAACATTTTGTTAAATACGTATATAATTAGTAGCCACCAAACTTACCCAAAATGTATTATTGGTATCTGCATGTATTTCTTCCCCAATAATCGAATGGTCCTGTTTTTATTTCAGCAAAAGTAGACATTTGTGTACACCCATCTTCACCTGCCAAGCGTCGGTCAATCCATTAATTCTTGTTGACTCCTTTAAAGTAATTTCTTTTTGACAAATACATGTATATAAAACAAATTGCAGGGATTGTTCGCATTTATCTCTTTTTTGCATTTAAACTTATTACATCGTAAACGTTATATAGGACAAACTTTATGATGAAATTTTATAGGACTCAGTGAGATTTTTCCTTGATGATATATTACAGAAAATCTTGTCAAATTTCAAAATTTCCTGATCATATTGCGGATTTCTGTTCCTTTTTACTGTGTACGTTTTATAATGTCCAACACAGTAAGAAGGACGACAAGGGTTGCCGGCGTATAGGCCTACTCATTAAAGATGCCTATATTGCAGGTCTCTATTTTGGCTTCAAATATTATGATTTGTAAACTATTATTTAGACATTTATTATTAACATGAAAAACCTATAATCAACGCTGTAGAATATTCGGATTGTGAGGATTTAAACAGATTAAAACACGGTCGCCATTTAATGATTTAATTTAAAATTTGCGAATCGAGACCAAGTCTCGAATAACAAGTAGGCCTACCATTGTTACGATAATAAACTATCCACCATGCACGTTGTCAAACACTGATAACTTCGCTCAGAATAAAGTAATTTGAATGAAATTTTCAATACATTAATTTTGCATTATCTATTTTTGAACTATAATAGCAAGAACGGCCAGCTTTTTTTTTTTATCTAAATCTTACATAATGCATCTTTAACTAAATGTGTTTTAAATTCGATTTAATTTTAGAAAATATGGGACTTTGTCTTAGGCTGTGTATTTTATTAAGCATTCGATTCCCGGAAGTGGCACGATGAACTGACAGAGAACATTTTCCATATAATTTCTTATATTTGGTGGGCAATTCTTTGATGTTATTGGAGAAGCACAATCGGCAGATATAAATTTGTAAAATGAAATGAGCTTTACGTCTTACTTTGTAAACATTCAACAAGATTTCAAATGAAATGAAATGAAATGGAGTTTAACGTCCTACCAAGATTTCAAAGTCATTTCGAACTTTCACGTGTATAGCCAATGAAGCGTGTTCAGTGCATCAGAAATAGAATTCATGATTCATTTTTGGGCAATCTACAGACCCACACTGTTATAAACTATACTTGTATGGCGGGATTTAAGGGCCAAAACTAAATGTATGTTGAAAGTGTTATTATACATCATAGAAAATACCTAATATGCAAAAGACATATGTCGTTATACTTATAATGATGAATACATAATACCGTTAAAGTAATTAAAGTCAAATGTCAAATTACAATTGTTTTTTGGAAAAAATCCACTAATGTGCACAACCTTTTCACATATACACTTCAACAAAGCAACTTTGCAAAATGACATTTGTCTTTTGTCTTCTAACGTATCTTGGGGTTCTTGAGGTAAACGGTCAACAGTCAAAGGTCATCGGGTAACATGTACAATTGTTAAAATGAATGCTCCCAAGAAGGAAAGAACAGGTAGATGCTGGACCTTCTTTTAGTATCTGGAGACTTGTCAGTCATGATGTTGATATTATATAGATACGCTAACTATACTGTGCAAGTCTTTGTAATCTAAACAAGGTGCCACCCATTATTAAAATTACCGTTAATCATTCTTACAAACGAAGTTTCTGGGACATTATATACCCATATATATTTCAATTCGGTTTTAATTGTTATTGTTATACACATAGCCTTTATGTTATACACATAGCCTATATAGTCATATTAATTATAAACTTCACACACAATAGGCCTACATCTAGATTGATAATATTTAGAATAAATTTAATTTAATGTAAATGTACTTTTTGATAAATACCGAATGTGACTTGGGCTAACACAAGTTTAAATTAAATCAGAGTCAAGCGTGCTGACTGTAAGAATGTATAATTGTATAGGCATATTCATGCGGCATCTTATTTTTTTTAGAACGGGGGGGGGGGGGGCTGGCAAGGACAACTGTTTAGTCGTTTGGATGGTACGAAAACCCGAGGACCCGTGTATACATTGGCGTGTACGTAAAAGATCCCCTGGTAGTTGGAATTCGATATAAGAGTAGACCACAGTGCCGCTGCCGGGGCAAAATTTCCCCCCATAGCACACTGTATGCCATATGCCGGTCTTCATTAGGAGCAGAAAATTAGGACGTTAAATCCCATTTCCTTTCACTTATTTTTTTTTGCTGCCATATTTTTTGTTTAAATACCATTGTCATAGGCCTGTGTAAAGTCAGTAAATTACAGTTTCCTGGGGGAGTTGTGGTATGGTACTGGTGTTTCATATTTCGGATAACTTTCGTAAACTGCACTTGAGTAAATAAATAAATGAAATTAAATATTAAATCAGAATCAGATCTGTTCTCATTATTCACTGTAGTAGGCATGGGCAAGTATATGGGGTGGGATATGAAACGTTTTCCATCTCTTGTTATATTCAATTTTTGATTGCTGGCAGGCCAGTAAAAACTTTAAAACATTGTTGAATGAACCATTTTAAAATTAATCATTGAAATTACTTTCTTAATTAAAGAACATTTCATTAAATGGACTAATCGTTTTGTTTTCATGAAATGAGCTCCTTAATAAAAATTTACAACAAAGAACAGATACAAAATCAAAGTAAAATTTAAATTTTATTTCAAAAAGTTGTCGTAGATAATAAGCATTTAATATATATTTAATCTTTCCAAATATAATATACAGTTTCCGTACATTTAAATTGACGCAAGATTCCATTAATTGATAATAACAAGTAAAGCCGTAAAGTCAAAATCCATACAATATAATGTCAGAATGTCACTAAGCTGCTTTTAGCAGACGACGACGACAAGCTTATCTTTCCTTCTTGGGATCATTCATTTTAACAATTCTACATGCGACCCGATGACCTTTGACTGTTAACCGTTTACCTCAAGAACCCCAAGATACGTTAGAAGACAAAAGACAAATGTCATTTTGCAAAGTTGCTTTGTTGAAGTGTATATGTGAAAAGGTTGTGCACATTAGTGGATTTTTTCCAAAAAACATTTGTAATTTGACATTTGACTTTTACTTTAACGGTATTATGTATTCATCATTATAAGTATAACGACATATGTATTTTGCATCTTAGGTATTAGGTATTAGGTATTTTCTATGATGTATAATAACACTTTCAACATACATTTAGTTTTGGCCCTTAAATCCCGCCATATAAATGAAGTCAATTATAATCGTCTGCAGGCGCGGACACGGATAGCGTGCAAGGTTGGGCACCATCTTTTCGATTGACTTTTATTTTTAATTTGTATGAGATATTTTCAATATTATAGGCAGGGTTAGAGTTAACAACATTCGCCTTAATGTCATCACCAATTTATTTGTCATTTCTGTATTAACTTATGATATCCTTATTCCTGATTTATTTATCCATATTACTTGATACTACACATTCTCACAATATTCTTGATTGAGTGGAATTTTGTTTAGGATATTAAGAAGAACTCGATCGGGGCAATCAGCATATCCTTTATTATATCAGACGTAAAAAGTATGTTTGTACTCAGCCAAGTGAGCCAGCTACAGAGAGCTAAAAAAAATAAATAAATAAAATGCAATAATTTATTATTAACTAAAGGGTGGTTACAGCTGCACTCTCCAATGTAAGAAAATCGACATAACGGTATTGTCATGTGACGTATCACATGATAGAGGAAATTACAGCGTTTGATAAATAAACAAATATAAGATATTATTATAGTCAACGCAGCAGATATCATTAATGTTAGAAGAGTATCATATAGAAGTTGAGGTGAGTTAATTGTAACCAGTTTCCTAAAGATTGATAACATTTAGAAAACTGAACTTCCAGGCCAATATACAGTATTAGTATAGTAGGCTATTATTTCTTTATTTAGGTTAAGGTCGTTGAACGGTTACGTCACCTAAAATATGATTTACAAATAAATCTGTAATTTACTTGACTTCACCAATAATAAAAAGCAGCAGCGGGATGGCAAACATTTTAATCATTTTAAATCAAAACAAATTACAACAAAGTAATACAATGTCAAACAATTATTTACAAAATAAAACTCCCAAACCCCAAGACGGGGGGTGAAGACGTTGTATTAAGATTAAGAAGAAGGGAAATGGGATGTGAAGGTATGAAGCGCGCGGAGAAGCGAGGAATAATTTGTATCAATATAACGTTGATAACAATTACTTGACCAATATCCTAAAGCCTGAATTTGGTGGTCAGTGAGGCCCGAAAAACTAGCCAAAGTGGCAGCACCCCTTCGGAAGGAATGTCCACCATAGGAAGATGGCGGTAAACCCAATGCGCGAAGTGTAGTACGAAGTGCCTTCAGGAAAGGGCGATAGGCAAGACATCTGCCATCCTCGAGCAGGAAAAGCGGGGTGGACGGGGAGCCCGCTTTGACAATATCACCTGAAGCGCCGAACAGGGATCGAGGGGATGGTTGCGAAGTTTTGGTAAACAAATGATGACTGGCTTGGCTCGAAATTGCATGGTTTTTGTGATTTTAAGGCGCACAATGAATCCCCATGATAACAATGTTACATCCTTGCGTTGGATTTGAAAAATTGGGTCAAAGCGTGTTTTGACCAAGAAATTGTTAGGCCGCAAGAATCCAAAAAATCCTAAAAGACAAGCAGCCCAGAAAATACTGTTATTAAACGATTTTCCCAAAACACGATGAATACGTAGCAATAAATCGGGTGTAATCGGGGCTTTGCAACTTTGAGCTGTACCCAGTGCTCTTTTTACACCTGTTAGAAGGTGTTTTATGGACCAACTAGTTAAAGGGTCGGCGAGATTATTGGACTTATGCAGTATCGAAATAATATTTATATAAGAAATTATAGTACTAAACTTAAATTGTTTAACATCAACTAAATACGCGATAAACAATTCAATAGTATGTTGAGCCACTGGAAGCATTGTTAATTTCATTCTTGAACAAAATTCTATATAACACTTGAGATGGGTATTATATGTAGTAACAGTAGATTTAGCCCACCCCAGTTTTTGGAGTCGGAGTACCGAATCTTCCAGGTTTACACCACCTAGAAAAGTAGAAGTGACAAGAGACATGGTTAAGTAGCTCAACAGTACTAAAGTAATAATCATAACATGGTAAATAATGAAATAACTTTGAGAGCTGTCCCGGTTCATGGAGCCGGGAAGCAGCATCAGCAATCAAATTGCGACTGCCTAAAACATGAACCGTTTTAATATCGAAGTTATAAATTGTCGATATCCAAAACAATATACGTAAGCACACCATTAAAAATTTGTTGTGTGAAGACCCTTTATTAATAACACATTTGGTATCGGTAAACACAATAACCGTTTTGTTAGTCCAAAATGGACACCATCGCATGGCTGATAAAAGAACTGCAACAGTCTCTTTAACATTTATATGCTCATGTTCGACACAGGGTAAATCAATTGCCCAATTCACATAAAAAAATCACCGTTGTTAAACACCGGCACCCCCTCCAGAGGATGCATCAGTTTGTAATGAGGTGGTAGTTTTGGTATCGAGAAATTTTACTGTTCCGGAGAAAACACTCATAAAATTTATCCACCAGGTAATGTCTAAGTGAAATTCGGCAGATAATTTTACTTTTCCACTTCGTTTGACAGTGACGGCCATGTCTATTAGACGTCTAAGGAATATGCGCCCCCCCCCCCCCCTTGATTATTTGGCACGCCCAGTTTAGTTTTCCACAAAGAGACTGTAATTGTTTTAAACTTGCCCATTTCCGCTTTTGAAACACTAGCAAAAGATCAAGAAATTCAGACTGTTTATCCTGCGGCATGGAGAGAGTAAGGTTTTTGGTATTTAACAGTATGCCAAGAAAGAGCATCATTTGAGACGGCCCTGCAACCTTGTTCCAAGAAATATCGAATCCCAATTCGCGCAGAGTCTGGAGCAACAATAATAATCCCCGGTTACACAATGCAAAAGTGTCTTCGATGACTAAAAAGTCGTCGAGGTAAGCGGTACAGGTGACACCAAACCTAACAGACATTATCTTACATACTGCCTTACTAACAGTTTGAAAAATTGTCGGACTCTTTGCATGACCGAAAGGTAATTTTGAATCGTAAAAATACACAGGGTTAGTACCGCCCGAAAAGTGCCATTTAAGGCCAGTTAAATGGTAATCAGAGCTGTGACATCTAACCGATCTGTATGCGCTTTTCAAATCCACTTTAGCCAGATAACAGTTAGGAGTAATAAGAACAAGTGCATCTTTTAAATCCATGTAGGAGCAGCTGGTCTCGGACGTAAAAGAGTTCAAGGAATTTTCCTCAGGTGCGCTAGCATCGTGGATTAGGCGAATGTCACCACTAGGTTTAAGAATAGCTCCCAGCGCACTTATTATTGTCGGTTTTACTGAAGTTATTACATAGTTTCCAGCTGCAATTTCATATTTAATCTGTTCCTCAACTTTTTCTCTAAACATGAATGCTGACGAGTAATTATCACGTTCGATTGGTAGGTAGGGACCAAATGTTGTCGTTAGGGTGAACCCATGTTTTACACCACTCAAAATAAAATCTCTGTCTGTACAAGTGACAGGTAAAAGTCGTGTCCATGCGACATAGCGTAGGCCCCCACGCCTATCAACGTCAGCAGACGAAAGGGAGGTAACTCCTAATTTGTACTGTGGATCGAAGCAGTCTTTGGGTAAAAAAATTTGTGGCGGTTGACCCGTAATCACACCTTGTTTATGACCATCGATTGCCGAATGCGAATTAGAGAAGCACATAGCACAGTTGTGCATCAATTTACAATCGGTACGAAGGCACACATTACTGTTATAATTGCGACAGATTTCTCTACTGTCAGGCAAAAATGTTCCCTTTGCTCGATTAGATGATGACCATGGTTTGTTGAAAACCGGCATTGGTTTATTATATGATTTTGAAAAATATGGCACGGATGGAAACCTAGTCTGTTCTGACAGGGATGATCTCTTTTTAATACCAATTGAAATTCACGTAACTCTTGTAGATAGCTTCCCCATTCAAAGTTTTCATCCGCTTGACGATCGCGATATTCTTTGTCATATAATAGTACACTATACCATTACATATTTAGAAGCGAGACGGAAGAAGTCGGATTCTGTTTCATAAGTTCTTGCAGGATGCGTGTATTTGCATATCCCCATTCCTCAATGGTTACTTTGTCTAAAGACTTTCTTTTGCCTATGCGAAACTCTACATCGGTACCAATGGAAAAAGTATCACATGGCGCTACAGGATCCAACCAAAGAAAGTTTAAAATCTGTAATGCCTTGTCAGATTTTGTGATGCCTGGCGCTGATAAAACCTGTAGACTTGGGGGCGTGGCCGACGATATATTTCTAGTACGCACCTCACCTTGATTTATGTCGTTAGTTGAAGATTTGTTACCAGGAAAGTTGAAGGGGCGGTCATGCCCCTGAGTCTGTTCTCCGCCGTTGACAGGAGGATTTTCTGTTTGACGTCGAAGGATGGCTTTTTGGTTTTCAACTTTCACAGCTGTGTGAAGTTCTAACTGAAGGGTAACTAGCTCAGGATCGATCTCAGAAGCATTCGCTAAACTAGTGTGTTCGGGGTCGCCCTTTTCACGTGGAATGGCGGTCGAGGTTGGATCAGGACTAGCAGTAGCACTCGGCTGGGTAAAGACATCACCGATACCCGGTTTAATTTCATTGTCAGTCGAGTCGTCTTCCGACTCACAGTGATCGCCTTAAGGACATCTTTCATCTTTCCACCGGCATTAGGTCGTCTGTTTCTTGAAGATGCCATTTTTACATAGCACAAATTAAAAAACACAGGCGCATGGCGTTAGCATAATTCATATTACTTGATACTACACATTCTCACAATATTCTTGATTGAGTGGAATTTTGTTTAGGATATTAAGAAGAATCGCGATCGGGGCAATCAGCATATCCTTTATTATATCAGACGTAAAAAGTATGTTTGTACTCAGCCAAGTGAGCCAGCTACAGAGAGCTAAAAAAATAAATAAATAAAATGCAATAATTTATTATTAACTAAAAAGGGCGGTTACAGCTGCACTCTCCAATGTAAGAAAATCGACCTAACGGTATTGTCATGTGACGTATCACATGATAGAGGAAATTACAGCGTTTGATAAATAAACAAAGATAAGATATTATTATAGTCAACGCAGCAGATATCATTAATGTTAGAAGAGTATCATATAGAAGTTGAGGTGAGTTAATTGTAACCAGTTTCCTAAAGATTGATAACATTTAGAAAACTGAAATTCCAGGCCAATTATTTATACTGCATGCAGACCTTACGTACGTCCTTTATTTCGTGTCATTTCAGTTATTTATCAATGATTCATAATTATTTAAATTTGAAATATAGGTCTATTAACTGTCAGAATTACAGTGAGAACACTAATTTTAAGCCAGTAAACCCCAGTTGTCATGCAAAGCTCAAACTGATCACCAGTGAATATTCGCTAGGCCGCGACAATCACTGATGATGACATCGATGCAACTTAATGAGCCACAAATATTAACTTTTTTCCTCTGACAAATTAAGTTCTAAAACATTTATTTTATGTATTAGAAAAATAAATAACTATGTTTGAATTATTTTTCTGAAAAATTTGAGTGTAAAATTTATAATGGGTATTAAAATGAATAACATGCTTGAATCAGTAACATCTTATGTAAACAATGCATGCGCCATTGAGCCAATGATTGACGCTGCGTAATATGACGTCATGTGTTGAAGGCAGTCATCTTTTACAGTAATACTCTGTGAAACAGATAGATGCAAGATATGTATGTGCCTACACTGAAATTGAATGACTTCTTTGATTTAAAATGGATCAAAAGTAAAATCAGATTTTGTTTTAATTTGTTTTGTGGCATGACAGTCTGTCTCCATTGAAATTTCTAGGTCTATAGTTAAACATGCATTATGTAAGAACTAAATCTGCCTATTACAGACCTCAGCAAACCTCAGTAGATTCCAGTGCCCTACATCTAGCCTCGGCTGTATGACGACACCTTTGAAGTATGTATTATCATACAAATATTTCAAAGTCTGAAGCAGTTTTTCTTTCAAGTTTATCCGATTTTTTTCAAACAAGGACAACTTTGCACTAAAAATTCTACACACGCTTCGAACGACACAATTTTGAAAACTTCTTTTTAAAAGCGGCAAGTGATCCCAATATGTAAACCTGTGCCGCGTCGCAATTGTATAGGTGTAGGTACATATCACTTACCGTCATACAGCCGAGGCTAGATGTAGAGTAACTGAATCTGCCGAGGTTTGCTGAGTGCCTATTGCAGGTCTTTCTTTAGGCCTGAAATTAATGTTATAACTATTAATTAGACATTTATTAACATGTCAAGACCATAATCAACTCTCGATGCCAACGTTAATCTGCTGTCTTTAGTGGATTTGAATATATTTTGTGATGGATAATTTAACACAAGATGGATAATGAAGACTTTGATAATTATAGAACCAACGTTAGTAATGATGATCAAGGCTAGCCGAAAATTGAATGGTTAATGTCTTGGTTCAGAGTGAAGCAATTTGGCTGAAATTTTCAGCATATTCTATTTTCATTGTGTAGTTTTTTAACTATTATAGCGAGAACTGTTAGTGTTTTATCTAATCTTACCTAATGTACCTTTAAGATATAACAAATGTTTTTATTCTGGTGTCAATTCTGTAAGACCAAAAAAAAATTATAATTAGTGAACAAATCGACATTCCACTGAATCAATCGACCACAAAATATTTCAATGATACAGCTGTCCCATCAAAGTCACACTTCAGATTAGCCCAATTCAGTGTGTAATTTTGAACTGAATCAAAGAGGTTTTAGTCCCCCTGCACTTACTATTAAAGCAAGACTAACCTAGTAGTCAGGTAAAGATACATATGGAGTGAATACCTGCAACATAATGTTTCTCATCGGAATCTGGTAGAGGGGTCCCTGAAGACCACCCCAGCGAAAATCGTCCAAAATAAGGATAGGTTTTCGAGTAATTAGGTGTAGAAATTTGAAAAAAATATATTCATGTTTTTCTTGTCTTTCTTCATTGTGCTCTTAACAATTTTACGGATGTAAATGAAATATTTGTTTTCTGAATAAATCAATGTCTTTGTGATTGAATACTTATTAATCTATAAAATAAGGAGAATTTTGCTTTGATAGATAAGATAATGTAGCCTGGTTTTAAAAATAGAACAGATAATTTTAATTTAAGATAAAAACCAGATGGAGATCTTGATCAACAGTTAAAATAATACTTTAAATCAAGATTGTCTGACCTAGAAATAAAATATCAAACTGCATTTAACAACATTTTATTAATGAATTATACCACATTTATGAATTAGATAACTAAGACGCTGACTCGCTAGCCTGGAGGTCGGGTGTTCGATCCCTGCATTGGCCAAGAAAGGTCATCCAGATTTTCCGGCGTGGTTTCCCCTTGTCAATGATGCAAGACGGAGGGCCTGACAAGGACAGCTGTCTAGTTGTTCGGATGGGATGGAAAACCGAGGTCCCGTGTACATATTGGCGTGTACGTAAAAAAAGATCCCTTAGCAGTTGGAATTTGATATAAATAAGAGTAGGCTGTAGCGCCGCTGCCCAGGTAAAATTTCCCTCATAGCACACTTTATGGCGTAAGCCCGTCTTCATTAGCCCAGTTTAAGAGCAGAACAGTAGGACGTTAAACTCCATTTCATTTCATTTCATTTCTGAATTAGATAACTTTAATTACTGTAAAACTAATAAAATAGTTTTCAAAGAAAAATACATATTTGTTTTGTTCTGATGTCGCAGTTTGACACTGAACCTGGCTTGGCTTGGTTTCTTGAGAATTGGACTTGAGTAAAAAGACTATGTTACGTACATATCTTACTTAAAAATTAAAAGTTCATATTTTCTATTGTTTCGATTACAGATATAGGACTATACAAGATGTGGTTAGTTTCATATTTACTGGTTGTTCAAGGCTTTATATTTGTACAATCAGCACAAAAACCAAACATTATATTAATTGTTGCTGATGATTTGGTAAGTTTAAAACATTATATTTTCATCAGAGGACAAAGGAGTCATTTTATTGTAATAACATATCAGCAATTTTGATCTCCTACAGCAGTAAATTCAATTATTCTCAAATGGCTGGCAAGTTGGAGTTAATCATACTATTTGATCAATGAAGACAGGCCAAACGAACTACTGTGGTGCATGATTCAGGTTATGGGATTAATAGTTGACCCTGGGGGCTGGATGGCCGAATGGTTATCATGTGCATGCTGCATCATAAGGTCTGTCATTGAGTCAACTCGCGTGGTTGCGATTCCCCGGTTGTATGTGACAAGGGGTAGAGTCAGTCGCCTGTCCATCCTTATGGGTTTTCTCTGGGTCCTCCGGTTTCCTCCCACTGTTAAAGACCCATACGCGCAAGCAAATTGTAGAAATAAAATTAAACCATGTGTTAGTCCCAAAACGACCTAGTCTGCGCCATGTGGACATTAAACCCCATTTCTCTCTCTCTCTCTCTCTCTCTCTCTCTCTCTCTAATAGTTGACCTAATGATTCTGAAGTAAGGTGTTTTTAAAAAATACACAATTTTTAGTCATAAATGATTATTTATTTGTCAGGGTTATGATGATATAAACTCTAATTGATATTATATTTTTCAGGATTATGTTGATGTCAGCTTTAATTGCTATTATATTTTTCAGGGTTATGATGATGTAAGTTTTCATGGTTCTAATCAGATTCCTACACCAAATATAGATTCTCTAGCTAATAAAGGAATTTTATTAAATAATTATTATGTACAACCTATCTGTACACCTACAAGAAGTGCTCTAATGACAGGAAGACATCCTATACATACAGGTATTATTCTCTCATTTACTTCTACTTTCATTTTGCTGCCATCAGATTAAAAAAAACCTCTTAAAAGTTGCACTATTGGTATGAGATATTAGGAAGTTAAATGATATTTTAATGATTGTTTTAGTGTTTATCAAGTCTACATTTCAAACAAAGAAACACAATTTTTATATTTACAAAAAGTTATTGATTTTATATATTTCCCATATATGTTTCAAAAACATGTGAAATATTTATATTGTTATAAATTGTGTTATTATAGTCATATGATTTTATTATTCCGTAAGTAATGTCTCATGATAGTTAAGTAGACTGGAATGTGATTATTAGTCACCAGATTTTCTATGATGTAAGTTTATAGACATAGTGATTTCATTTCATCTATAATATTATTAGGTTAATAGGATAGGAATTTCTGTTCATCTATAATATAATTATATCTATAATATAAGGTTAATCCAATGGGATATAAATTTCAGTTTAAGATAATGGATATAAATTTTAGTTCATCTGTTATACAGGGCCCACACATAGGGGGAAGCTGGGGGGAGCATATGCCTGGGGGTGATACTTCTTGACTTCTTGGGGGGGGGGGGGCAAATTATCTAAGTGCATACCAGAAATATTCAAAGGGGGCTGAGATAAATGAAATGAAATGAAATGGGGTTTAACGTCCTACTGTTCTGCTCCTATACTGGGCTAATGAAGACGGGCATACGCCATAGAGTGTGCTATGAGGGAAATTTTGCCGAGACAGCGGCATTACAGCATACTCTTATGTTGAATTCCAACTGCCAAGGGATCTTTTAGGTGCATTCCAATGTATACACGAGCCTCGGTTTTTCGTCTCATCCGAAGGACTAGACAGCTGTCCTTGTCAGGCCCTCCGTTCTGCACCACTGACAAGGGGAAACCGCGTCGGAAAATCGGAATGAACTTTCTCGGCCAATGCAGGGATCGAACACCCGACCTCCAGGCTAACGAGCCAGCGCCTTAACCAACTATCCACCGTGGCACCAGCCTTTGCTTCATATTTCAACAAATAGAGAGGGTAGAATTACATGTATGATTTTTCCAAGATATAGGGTTTTTTGATCAAATGGAGGGTTGGAGGGGAAATAAACATAGAAATTTTACATATAAGTTGATTTAATACATAGTTATTTAGATAAAGTGTTAAAAGTATAGAAATTGCATTTTAAAATTTCTTTAATCATAAAAAGTCAACTGGGCGCAGACACTGAACACAATAGTTACAGTCTGGAGCGATGGTGGGGGGTGTCACTGAAAAACTGATAACTTTATGTAGATTATTATTGAAATATTTTATTTCTCTGTTTTTTTTAACATTCTTTATTTGTATATTTTTAGGAATGCAGCATTCTGTTATTGTAGGAGATCAACCATATGGTTTACCATTAACAGAAACTATCATGCCACAATATTTTAATAAACTAGGATACAGTTCACATATAGTAGGAAAGGT
The DNA here is from genome assembly GCF_932274485.2 of Patella vulgata. NCBI lineage: Eukaryota > Metazoa > Mollusca > Gastropoda > Patellidae > Patella > Patella vulgata. The sequence goes on from NC_065883.2 coordinate 15,285,808, forward strand.
ATATTTACATTTATTTACAACTGACTTAAGTTCATTCAGAATAAAACATTCAAAGATCTAGGAACTAGAATTTCAAGGCTAGTTTACCTAAAAAAATCTTTTACCATTAATAATGACTAAATTGTGAACGATGTTGTTAAACATACATTATGCAAGAGCTAAATCTGCCTATTGCAAGTCTTTATTTAGGCTTCAGATGTTACAGAAATTATTAATTAGACCTTTACACAACAAGATTAAAATCAACTCTGTAGACCCATGGATGGCTTGGATACAGCCTCGTCCATGAAATGAAATGAAATGAAATGGAGTTTAACGTCCTACTGTTCTGCTCCTAACCTGGGCTAATGAAGACGGGCATACGCCATACAGTGTGCTATGAGGGAAATTTTGCCCGGACAGCGGCACTACGGCCTACTCTTATATCGAATTCCAACTGCCAAGGGATCTCTTACGTGCACGCCAATGTGTACACGGGACCTCGGTTTTTCATCCCATCCGAACGACTAGACAGCTTTCCTTGTCAGACCTTCCGTCCTGCATCACTGACAAGGGAGAACCATGCCAGAAAATCTGGATGAACTTTCTCGGCCAATGCAGGGATCGAACACCCGACCTCCAGGCTAGCGAGCTAGCGTCTTACCCACTTAGCCATGTGATCCCTCAGCCTCGTCCATTTAAAATTAAATCAATAAATGGCGGACCAAGCTAACATTTACTGTTACTCACTGATGTCACAACCGGAAACTGGTGATGAAAAGCCTGCCAAGCGAGCCTACCATCGCCATTGAGCATGTTACTTGATAATCGAGAATATGTGGGTGGAGTTATCGTTTGTCAATCAAATGATCGCCAGTTCTCATAGACAGTGAAGACACAACTGATGGCTATTTCTAGTCCAAACTTCTAACAGTGACAATTCCGTTCAGAACAAAGTAATTTGACTGAAATTTTCAACATTTTCTTTTTGTCCCCCGCCTTTCGAAGAAAGCAGGGGACTATTAAAATGGGTTCGTCCGTCTGTCTGTCCGTCTGTCTGTCCGTCTGTCTGTCCGTCACACTTTTTGGGACACAATAACTCTCTTCCTAATTGAGCTAGAATGTTCAAACTTGATGTATGTGTTTATTAGGTCAATGCCTTGATGGAGTTCGAAGATGAGCATTTTCCGCTTAGGGTAAGCAGAGATAAGCAATTTGATTGGTTGATGCTTTGGGACACGATAACTCTCTTCCTAATTGGGCTAGAATGTTCAAACTTGGTGTATGTGTTGATTAAGTCAATGCCTTGATGGAGTTCGAAGATGAGCATTTTCCGCTTAGGGTAAGCAGAGATAAGCAATTTGATTGGTTGATGCTTTGGGACACGATAACTTTTAATTGAGCTAGAATGTTCAAACTTGGTGTATGTGTTTATTAGGTCAATGCCTTGATGGAGTTCGAAGATGAGCATTTTCCGCTTAGGGTAAGCAGAGATAAGCAATTTGATTGGTTGATACTTTGGGGCACGATAACTCTCTTCCTAATTGAGCTAGAATGTTAAAACTTGGTGTATGTGTTGATTAGGTCAATGCCTTGATGGAGTTCGAAGATGAGCATTTTCCGCTTAGGGTAAGCAGAGATAAGCAATTTGATTGGTTGATGCTTTGGGACACGATAACTTTAGTTCTAATTAAGTGAGATTGATGAAACTTGGTGTATAGTTTCATTACAGTAATACCTTGACTAAGTTTGATAATGAGCATTTTCTGCTCAGGGTAAGCAGAGCGATACGCAATTTGATTGGTCGAGACTTTGGAAAACAATAACTCTCCTACTTTGATTGTTAGACTATAAGTAAAGATATACTGTTTGATTGTTCAATACTTTGTAAAAGATAATTTGTGATAAATTTATATGTGTCCTCTAATTATTTTCCTATTTCGGCGGGGGACATCAGCCTCATTGTTGGCTTGTTTTATCATCTATTTTTGAATTATTATAGCAAGAATGGCCAACTCTTTATAAAACTCTTAACTAGTGTATCTTTAAACTAAGAAATTTTTGTTTTTGAATTATATTTTTAACAAAAATCAAATTTGTATGGCCTTACTAATTACTCCATATTAATCTCAAGGTTACCAAAAGTTGATTTAGAAGAGGTTCTGTAAAATCTATTCATTTTTTAAAGTTCCTGGGCTTGAGTTTGGTTAATTTTCTGAGGCCTTATAAAATGCATTCAGTTAATGTCATATTTTTGAGATCTATATTGGACTATAGTAAATTCCCCTCTTGGTTTCAGTGGCATCTTGGATTTTTTGCTAAAGAATACACACCATTATATCGTGGATTTAAAAGTCATCTAGGTTACTGGCTAGGAGCAGAAGATTATTTTGATCATACAGCAGAAGCTAATACGGTGAGAATCAGAGAGCCTGTCTTAGTTTTCATCAGTTTTGTATTAATGATATGAGAAAATTCATTTCATTTCTGTTACATATTTTTAAAAATGAATTTTATTTTGTACGAAGTGTCCACATTGCCTAAAAATTCAAAAAAGGAAACAAACTAGCTCCTGGCAAATCATCTCCTGAGCCTTGCAACTTTGTACTTGTCATAGCATATAGTTTCGAGTGAGAATGGTAGTTGAGTCTGGTCACCTACTGCCAATCAGCTCACAACCTTATTCATCAACCCTCTCAGAGCAAGGGGGGGTAACTCAGGTCAGTCAGCATCTGCTTGCCACCACCCATCGGTCCTGATTAGGATTCTTTATTTATCAGTTGTTGAAAGAAACAATACTTTAGATTAGGGTGAGGATGGTACTGAATGATTATCTCAGACACAGTATATATCAGAAGGCATGACAACGTCTTTAGGTACGGGGATGCAATTTACCTTTTTCATCCTGTCATTCGTGGACCTGCCTCTCCATTATAACTTGCTATTCTTGGCAGACATTTTGTTAGGACAGCGGCATATCCACATACTCTATCTTTGAATTTCAGCCATGTAGCTTTTTCAATTCAATTTCTGAAAATTGTACATTTATCCCTGGAAATTACACATTTGACATCAGAAATATACTTATATTTTTTAATGATCATAAACACTGACTTAAGAATACTTAATAATCAATTAAATAAATATTTTTGAACAATTTTATTGGTTTGATATATTTTTGAACAATTTTATTGGTTTGATAATGGTTTGGAAGTAATCTGCTGTCTTTTTTCAGCCTTGTTGTCAAGCTTTAAATATTCCTGACATTTTTTTTACAGAATCAATATGGTCTTGATTTTAGAGCCAACATGTCTGTGTTATCCAGTGAAAATGGTACTTATTCTACAGAAATATTTACAAATGAAGCTGTTAAACTTATCATGAATCAAAATGAATCTGAGGTAGGCCCAAATATATTACTTACTTTTTTCATATATGTTTTTTTGTTTTTTTACAATTTTCTTTGATTATAAAAAGTGATGAGGTGAATGGTAAACAGAAAACCGATCGTCAATGAAGCTCTGTACGAAAACTTGAGTGCACAAACTATTCATCAGTTAGTCATCTCCCTTGGCACAGACTATTTGTTTTCAGTTTGGTGACTAATTTGAAAAGAAAATCTGTTTTCTTAGCATCCCTATATAACCCTTTTAAATAGATAATTTTTTGTCTGTTTAATAAATTTACTTTATATTCTCTTTTCATTCATTTTGTAAAGTTGTCTCCCTTGACACATCAAACCTTTATTTTATTATTTTAACTCTGCTGATGTTATATGTTTACAAACTTTTACCTTCTTAAAGCCATTGTTCCTGTATTTACCATTCCAAGCTGTACACAGTGGGAATTTAGATGAACATCCCTTACAAGCTCCCCAAGAATATATCGACAGATTTCCTAATATACAGAATATGAACAGGAGAACGTTCGCTGGTAGGTAGCCTGTTACTTAAAATAATGATTGTAGGTACATATAAATCAATTTGTTGCTTATGAATATTTGTTGATTTAGTAGAATTAATATTCCAATAGGTTACAAAATGAATACCAAAAAATTAATTTGAATAGCCTTAAAATACTACTCAAAATTGAATTTTTGTATGGGCACTGCAATTTAGTGAGAACTGTTTCTGATAACCATATAAGTTGGCTAGATGATGTATGTTGTTATTTTATTAGGAATGGTATCAGCTCTAGATGATGGTGTTGGTGCTGTAGTAGAAGCGTTGTCAACAAAGGGAATGTTAAATAATTCTATTATTGTGTTTACTACGGATAATGGTGGACCTTCAAATGGTTTTGATGGGAATGCTGCAAGTAACTTTCCCCTTAGGTAATATTCTCTTTAGGCTACAATTATTATCAGATCTTCTTGAAATGCGTGGTGGTTGTGTAACTTTACAAAAGGAAGAAGCTTACTGATTTCATTGATTTCTGAGATTAGCATCTAGCTGTCTTTTTATTATAAAACCTACAACAGCCTACAATGTTATCTTTTAAAAAAGGAAAATCTTAGAAATCAGTTATATTGTGATGTTTCCCACTTGGGTTTTGAACGAAATAGCTGCTGATGATTGTACCTTTCATTGCCCGATAACCTATGTAATTTCCTTGTTGAATTCTTCAGAAAATGTTCAATTAGCTTCAGTTTCAAAATGCTCTGAATTGTGACATGATTGTTAAGAACAGAATTTTTTTTTAATTCAGAGGATTAAAAGCAACTTTATGGGAAGGAGGAGTAAGAGGAGATGGTCTTATTTACAGTCCATTATTACAGAATTCTCAGTATGTATCGGAACGTATGATGCATGTTTGTGATTGGTTACCTACTTTATATCGAGCTGCTGGTGGTGACCCCACTATCATGAAAAATCTGGACGGATATGACATGTGGGATGTTCTCTCCAATAATCAACAGAATTCTCCTAGAAAAGAAATATTACATAATATAGATCCTATAAGAAAGCAAGCTGCTATTCGTATTGGAGATTATAAATTATTATCTGGTGAAGTGGGTGTGGCATATGCTGATTGGTATCCACCATATCAAGTGGATGAAGATTCGTACAATTTACATGTTGATAATTACAGGGGTCAGACTACGTACGAAAATATCAGACAGTCGACTTTTACAAATTCTGGACATTCTAAAGATGTGGTTGAAATGATTATTTCTGAAAACAGATTGAAGGCTGTTGCAGTAAATTGTGGACCTAAGCCAGCAAATGCTAGTACAAACTGCCGACCTTTGACCTCGCCATGTTTATATCACATTCCATCAGACCCATGTGAATATAATAATATCGCAGATTCAAATAAAGACATTGTTATCCAGTTACTACAACGATTACAAGAATTAAGTTATACCATGGTACCACCTGGCAACAAACCGGAAGATCCTAGAGGGGATCCAAAATATCATAATGGTATCTGGCAGCCTTGGATCAACCTCTAAATATTGTAATGGTAACTTGTGATCAAAGTTGAGATCAACCTCTAAATATCATAATTATATCTATCATCCAGGTACTAACCTCTAAATTCCACAGTAGTATCTGTCAACCTTGGATCAACCTCTTGTCTAATAGAAAGTAACTTTGTTAGTATTAGATTTCTTACGGACATTGTGTTATTGGTATAAAACATAATGTTATTGTTTTATGACATCATGTTATTTTTATATGTTATTGATCATGTTATTGTTTTATAGACATTGTGTTACTGTTATAATCATGACATCATGTTATTGTTATATGACATCATGTTATTGTTATACATCATGTTATTGTCATATGACATCATGTTATTGTTATTATTATGACATCATGTTATTGTTAGATGACATCATGTTTTATTATATATGGACACCTATAGACATTGTGATATATTTTGTTGGACATTTTGTTTTGTCTGTGATTTAATTGATAAAGTGCCTTAAATTATTTTGATAATTCCATGTTTAATGATAACTCTATTTTTATAATTCCATCTTGTTATGAAGATTTAACTGACAATGATTGATATTGGAGTAATCACTGTGATGTGACAGCTGATGTTTCTTAGTTTAATTCATTTTTTATTACATAATCATATGTTTTAAATATTTCTCTTTATTAACTTTAGCAATGCTTCCTTAATACTTTTTATTATTCCATAATCATAGCATATGTTTATTTTTCATTTTTGACTGCAGTAATGCTCCCTATCAGTATTTTATTGGGATCCTCCAATAAAATAATTTTGTTTGTTTCTTGGTTGATGAAGTTTTTATTTTTTTATTGTATACTTTAATTTTGACTAATTAATGTTCCCTATTTTATTCATATCATTAATTAAGTTTTGTCTCACAAATTTAACAATAAATATCCCCTACCCCCACCAGCCATTTTCATATATATAAAGGGCATGTATCTTATTTTTAGTGCAATAAATATAGAAATTGTTCTTATGTTTTTTTTTTAACTCAGTGATAATGTACGCCTATGAAAAAATCAGGGGTGGGTGCATGTTCGTTTGTTGTTGGGACTTTGGGACTTACTGTCCGCTTTCACCTAGGATGATATCAAACATTAAGTGCATGTTAAAAGTTGTTATAGACGTATGAGTAACTTGGCAGAAATCAAAAGGAAATTACCTCCCCTGTTCTCAAAATAGCAATACTTCCAGGATATTCCAATTGAAAGACAAACTTACAGATACATTGTGTATAATATAAATAAAGAGCTGGTAATTCTTGCTTTAACAATTCAAAAATAGACAATGAAAAAAGATTTTTTTCGAAAAATTTTGATCAAATTGATATATTGAAAATCTGTGTCAAATGGATATATATTGAAAATTGAGTCATTGAAAATTCCAGTCATTGAAAATTACATTATTCTGAGTAAAGTTATGAATGTTTGAAGTTTTGACAAGAAAAATACAGATCAAAACCGCCAACAGTTCATATTCTCGATTGCCAAGTACCATTGCCGTGATAAGAAACTATGGTCAGTCCCTTTCATCAGCATTCTCCGGACATATTAGTGTTTAATGCAGATATGGCAGACATTGTCTAATCCTCTTAATATCTTAACCAGCGATTGGACTGAAGAGTTGATTATGGAATTGTGAGGTAAATAAATGTCTAAATTCTAAATAGTAATTTATCTAAATTTTGATTTTATTAGTGATATTAAAATAAGACCATACTTTTGATTGGTTTTTTTTTTTTTTTTTACATTTACACAATAGTAATATCTAAGATCATCTTAATGAAACAAAAGAAGCCTATTGAATTTCAACAAATTGTATCAATCACAAGTAATGTCTTTTGTTTTAGGTTATAGAATCTTGTGAAGACTCTAATGTTTTATGAACCTAGTTTGTTTTAAAAAAAAAATAAAACCCAACCCATTATTATGGAATAACTGGGTCTTGTTAATTCTCCCATCACCTACAAAAGAATAAACATGCAACAGCCTCTAACTATGTTTTGTTGCCTGCCAACCTACCCTAGTTAGTTTTTTATTTTATAAGTGGGATGAAAATATTGGTAAATTGGTATGTGCAATGGGAATATTTGTAGGGGCAGTGGTCATCAAGAACATGTGAGTTTTTTTAGTATTTAACTGTAGTCTTAAAGAACATTTTGAATGAAGTTTCTCCATTAATATCTCCCTGAAATCTCCCTAGCTATAAGTGATATTAAGTTGTTTGCCCCAGATGCTTTTCAAAAATCTTTGATACCACTGAAGGTCACTTGTTATATACATGTTGTATAGATAAAATGTTATTAATAAAGATAACCAATCTGCAACCTTGATCTTCTGTTTTATCAGTGATCAATATAAAGTAAGAAGTAATTTATACAAGAAAGGTAATGTATGATTTTTGAACAGGCCCCCTTAAACTGTGTACCTAGTGCCAGTTTTTGGCTTTACTAATTTTTTCAAATAAAACCTCTTCATGTGATCCATAAGAGGCTCTTTTTAGGGGTGGATTGATCCTTGAATTGTGGGAGGGGGGTTGGATGGCCGAATGGTAAGCACGTGTGCACTGTATCATAAGGCCTGTCATTGAGTCAACTGGCGTAGTTTCGAATCCCCGGTTGTACATGAAAAGGAATAGGGTTGCCTGTCCAACAGGTGGGTTTCCTCCCACTGCTAAAGACCCCTATGCGTAAGCGAATTATTGAAATAATATTAAACCATATGTTAGTCCCGAAATTACCTAGTCTGTGTCGAGTGGACGTTTAACCCTCTCTCTCTGTCTGTCTGTCTCTCTCTCGAATTGTGGGTTTTATATACCTTAAATTCTAAAAAATTAATTTCAACAGATTCAAATTTTTCTAATATTTTGATTACAGATAGAAAGTTTATGAAAGATGTTGTCAGTTTTATATTTACTGGCTGTTCAAGGCTTTATATTTGTTCACTCAGCACAAAAACCAAACATTATATTAATTGTTGCTGATGATTTGGTAAGTTTATAGTTATTTCTGCTTGTCATTAACTTGTCCACTCAACTCAAACTAGGTCATTTCTGGACTTTATTTCATTAATTAGATTGTGTGCATGAAAATGCGTGGAATAGAAACCAGGGATACATCCAGAAATTTGAGCAGAGATGGGTCCGGGTTAGGGGATTACCCATGTTTCATAAAATCAGAAACTCTAATTAAGGTGCATACAAATAGGATTAGTGTAGAAATGAAATGAAATGAAATGGGGTGTAACGTCCTACTGTTCTGCTCCGATCTGGGCTAATGAAGACAGGGATTTGAGTGGAGTGAGGCCAAAATGATGGCAATGCTTCACATCTTTGTTTAACATTATTTTGATGAATGTAGGAGAAAACAAATATGCTCGGTGTGACCTGGAGAGGGTACACCTTAATACACCTGAATAATTATGTCAGAACTGATGTGTGTGTGTGTCAGGCCACAGTCAGCCAAATCAAGGATATTTTGGGCTAATTTGTGGGCCCTTGGCAACTGCATTGTCCACACCTCTTAAGACGGACACCTCTAACTAATCTTATAATGTTAATAGCTAAATATAAAATAGGTCTCTCATACATAGAATGTCCAAAGAGGTTTGAAATGGCTTTGATTTTATATATCTTTATTAGAAGAATCATAACTTTGTAGTCATACATTTTTAGTGATAAATGATGCCAGCTTTAATTGATATTATATTTTTCAGGGTTATAATGATGTAAGTTTTAATTGATATTATATTTTTCAGGGTTATAATGATGTAAGTTTTAATTGATATTATATTTTTCAGGGTTATGATGATGTAAGTTTTAATTGATATTATATTTTTCAGGGTTATAATGATGTCAGTTTTAATTGATATTATATTTTTCAGGGTTATGATGATGTAAGTTTTCATGGTTCTAATCAGATTCCTACACCAAATATAGATTCTCTAGCTAATAAAGGAATTTTATTAAATAATTATTATGTACAACCTATCTGTACACCTACTAGAAGTGCTCTAATGACAGGAAGACATCCTATACATACAGGTATTTAACATTCAATGTATACATACATTTTAAAATGATTCGAGCATTCGAGAATGAACCATTTCAGAGAACACCAATGTGCTTAGAAAGCGGAGGGCAAAGGCAATTTATGAAATGGATAATAGGACTTAGACCCAATATAAAAAAATTTTGGTGGTCAATTTAAATTTTAATTTTGGGCGATTTCCAATTTTTTTAGAAGCTAGAGAGCAAAATCGATTTATGTAATGAATTGTAGGACTTGACTCAAACATTATGATAAAAAATGCTTTGCTGATCAAATTAATTTTACTTGTGGGTAACTTTTCTTCGAACGGTGTTTGAGGCAGTTTAATCTATAAGATAAATTCTCCCCTTGCTTTGTTGAGTTCATAATCTACAATAATGAGTTGCCATTGTATTATGAATTAAGAGATGAATAATTTTGCTAAATGTCTTGACATCATGGGTTCAAATATTACACAACTGGATTCCTCTCACCTCTGTTTTCAACTTTCAGGAATGCAACATTCTGTAATTCATGGATCCGAACCATATGGTTTACCATTAACAGAAACTTTAATGCCACAATATTTGAATGAATTAGGATACAGTTCACATATAGTAGGAAAGGTAAATCATATTAAACTGTTTCAATAGAGCTGGGTTTTAATCAGGGTATTTGTTGAGATAAACTGGGATCAAGTTTTAGATTATTATTACCGTTTCACCAAACCTAATTTATGTTTTAATCTATTGGTTGGTGGATCGGTTTAAATTTAAGTTAATTTAATTTAATTTTTAGGAAATGGGGTCTCAATTTGAAAATTCAGATTTGTTTCTCATGGAATGACATGCGGTGTTCTGTGAAGGAACTTTTGTCTGGATAGCATCGCTACAGCCTATTCTTATTTTGATTTCCAACTGTCAGGGAATCTTAATGTGCTTAACCAGGACCAATGTTTTTGTACCATCTGAACAACTAGAAACTTTTTTGTCACAGCTGTTCTGTCCTACACCAGTGACACAGGAAAACCGGACTGGAAAATTCTGAGGAACTTTCTCCGCCAACACCAGGATTAAACTTGGAACCATACTCTCAGATGTTGATTATTGATAATTAGAAATACACTTTTTATAATATTTCATTTTAATTTCAGTGGCATCTTGGATTTTTTGCTAAAGAATACACACCACTTTATCGGGGATTTAAAAGTCATCTAGGTTACTGGTTGGGAAAAGAAGATTATTTTGATCATGTGTCAGAAGCTGCTATGGTAAAGGACAGATGATTCAGAAATATATACATACCCTCTCTAAGAAAGTTAGATATGCCCATATTTGATGAGTATCTATATTATTGTCACCTTTGTCCTTTGATCTGGTGTCCAGTCTCCACCCACAATTACTTATGGCCACTCTAAAGGTCAAGAGTTCTTTGCAGGGATTGTTGAATGAGTCTTATGGAAGATTCCTATTGCAAATAACAGTTATTCTCCCATTTACATTCAAAATTTAAGAATTTTTAAAACTTGGTAGCTTGAATGAAATATATCTTTCCATTTACCTTTAAACGGTTAAGTTTGCGACCGTCTTCATACTATGATTTGAGAGGTAGAACAGATGACTTTGCTAGTGGTGGATGAATTAGGAGAGAAAGAGAGAAATGGGGTTTAACGTCCACTCAACACAAACTAGGTCATTTCGGGACTAGCACATGGTTCAATTTTATTTCGATAATTCGCTTGCGCGTAGGGGTCTTTAGCAGTGGGAGGAAACTGGAGGACCCAGAGAAAACCCACGAGGCTGGACAGGCGACCCTACTCCTTGTCAATACAACCGGGGAATCGAAACCCCGCCAGTTAACTCAATGACAGACTGTAAGATACTGCCCGCACGTGCTAACCATTCGGCCATCCAACTGCCCGGATGAATTAGGAAGTTCAATTGTTCTAAATGTAGCTGCTAATTCTATAGCCTGTTAAAAATATTGAATTTAATTATCAGGTATTGATTAACTTTTATTTTTATTTTCCAGCATGAATCTGGTCTTGATTTTAGAGCCAACATGTCTGTGTTATCCAGTGAAAATGGTACTTATTCTACAGAATTATTCACAAATGAAGCTGTTAAACTTATAACTGAACATGACCAATCAGAGGTATAGTAAACAGTTTTTTCATTAGTAAAACAAGAAATTACTGCTGGATTAACCTTGAAGTTATTATATTAGTTAAAAAACAGGGCTGGATTAACCTTGGGGGGTGGGGGCCTAAAGTAAGAAAAAAAAGCATAGTGTCCAATCAGTGCCACGCAAACCCCCCCCCCCCCTCTTGAAAGAAACAGTTTTAAACAGGCTGCTAGACAAGACACTCTGAAAATAATGTTTGATCTTAATGATAAAAATGTGTGGCTTTTGATGACAAAGGTTTGGTTTTTGGGATGCACATGCAGGCTTATTTTTACATACATTTATAAGGTATATTTATATTTGAACACTACAGTCATCCTGCGGGTGCTAGGCTGAAAACATAAACAATACAAAAATACTCTTAATAAATCATTGCAGTATATTTTTGACAATGAAATTTGGAGTTATCTCCCTTGACAGCAATTTCTTTTTTTTTCAGTTCGTAAAGAATCTTAGTTTTACTGTTACCCTTTTTTTTTTTAGAAATGGGGTTTAACGCCCACTCGACACAAACTAGATCATTTCGGGAATAACATATGGTTCAATTTTATTTCAATAATTCGCTTGTGCATAGGGGTCTTTAGCAGTGGGAGGAAACCGGAAGACCTGGAGAAAACCCACGAGGTTGGACAGGTGACCCTGTGACGTACAACCGAGGAATCAAAACCATGGCAGTTGACTCAATGACAGACCTTATGATACAGCATGCAGGTGCTAACCATTCGGCCATCCAACACCCTTTACTGTTGCTAGAGCCCTGGCTGTTGTATTTGGGTCACATTGATAACTATTTATATTTGATTGTTTTGGATAACTATGAGTTATATTTGGTGTCATTTACTTCTACATGTTTGATTTATATCCTTTTGGACAATGTCAAAAATCGCTTTATCTTGCCTAATTTGTCAGTCAAGTAAGCAGTTACCTCCCTTGACACAGCAAATTTACTGATATACACTTTGTGTACTTTATTTTTAATATTTGGTTATGTAATTTATTGTAGTAGTATTTTTAATTGACGAATTCTAGTATTTTTTATAAAGATAATACTACAAACTGTTATCTTAATATATTGTATGTTTTACTTACAGCCGTTATTCCTGTATTTACCATTCCAAGCTGTACATGCTGGTAATGCAGACCATCCACTACAGGCTCCACAAAAATATATCGACAGATTTCCTAATATACAGAATATGAGTAGACGAATATTTGCTGGTGGGTGTGTTGAAGAGTTATTTTTATGTATGCCCACTTGTTAAAACCTTGTAATCACCATACATGTCAGAATTTCAAGTTCGCAGGACTACTCATTGACATAAACCATATTAAAATTCATAGTCACTCATCAGTTAATTGCAAAGATACTGTCCCTGCCATCAAAACTTTGCAATAGCTGCAGGTCAAAATTTTGCTGGGACTAGTCATAAGGATGAAACCCATGTAAAGACATATTAATTGCCCTTGTCATTGAAATCTAGTAAATGACTGTCAAAAGTTTTAAGTTATTTTCTAAAACTGTCTGGTAAAAGTATGGAAGCAAACTTGACATCCAGAATTGAGCATTAATTTCAAGCAGATTTATTGCCCTGAGGACAAATCTTTTTAAACTATCAAATCAAAAAAATTCTGTAACATTAATTTCTTATGCATTTTGCACAATTAAGTTTCTGTTCAAATTTGTACATGATTCTGACAATTTTGCTGCTTATAGGGAGCTTGACAAAGCTCTGGATAATATATGTTGTTGTTATTTTATTAGGAATGGTATCAACTCTAGATGATGTATATTGTTGTTATTTTATTAGGAATGGTATCAACTCTAGATGATGTTGTTATTAGGAATGGTATCAGCTCTAGATGATGTATGTTTTATTAGGAATGGTATCAGTCTAGATGATGTATGTTGTTGTTGTTATTTTATTAGGAATGGTATCAGCTCTAGATGATGGTGTTGGTGCTGTAGTAGAAGTGTTGTCAACAAAGGGAATGTTAAATAATTCTATTATCGTGTTTACTACTGATAATGGTGGACCAGCAGATGGTTATAATGGAAATGCTGCCAGTAACTTTCCTCTAAGGTAACAAAAATGAATGTATGCTCATTAATATTCATGAACTGCAAATTGTGTATCGGTTTCATGAGGATTTATTGTCCTTGTCAAAGCTTGTCAGGTGAGTGTTTTGGAATTGTTTGGTTTTGTCACAAGGAGAAATCCTGTCAAAATTGAGAATTGCACATAAATTTTATGTAGAGTGATTTATCTCACAAAGTTGGGGCGTTTGTCTATACTGGTTTCCTGGCAACGCTTTAACTTAATTAGAAGTATAATAGACAAATTATACATTTCTACATTGATCGAATTGGTTTGTTCCCAATGTCTTTGAGTCATTCAAGTGAGTGGTATTGATTCCCATCATATCTATATTATTTACTAGGTTCTGAACATTTCTTTTAACAGGGGAATAAAAGAAACTTTATGGGAAGGAGGAGTAAGAGGAGATGGTCTTATTTACAGTCCATTATTACAGAATTCTCAGTATGTTTCTGAACGTATGATGCATGTTTGTGATTGGTTACCTACTTTATATCGAGCAGCTGGTGGTGACCCCACTACCATGAAAAATCTGGACGGATATGACATGTGGGATGTTCTCTCCAATAATCAACAGAATTCTCCTAGAAAAGAAATTTTACATAATATAGATCCTATAAGAAAGCAAGCTGCTATTCGTATCAGAGATTATAAGTTGTTATCTGGTGAAGTGGGTGTGGCATATGCTGATTGGTATCCACCATATCAAGTGGACGAAGATTCATATAATTTACATGTTGATAATTACAAGGGACAAACAACCTACAAGAATAATGGACAGTTGAAAGATGTGATTGAAATGAGTATTTCTGAAAACAGATTGAAGGCTGTTGCAGTAAATTGTGGACCTAAACCAGCAAATGCTAGTACAAACTGTCGACCTTTGACCTCGCCATGTTTATTTCATATTCTATCTGACCCGTGTGAATATAATAATATCGCAGATTCAAATAAAGACATTGTTATCCAGTTACTACAACGATTACAAGAATTAAGTTATACCATGGTACCACCAGGTAACAAACCGGCAGATCCAAGAGGGGATCCAAAATATCATAATGGTGTCTGGTCACCTTGGATCAACCCTTAAATATCATAAATACCATAATGGTATCTGGTGATCCAAAATATCATAATGGTATCCTATTATCTTATAAAACTTCTAAATGAAATGATATCTGGTGATCTTGTAAAACTTCTATAAATGATAATGGTATCCATCTGCTCTCTGGGAAATTGATAAGGGTATCTAGTGATCTTGTAAAACCTCTAAATATAGTGGTCTTTGGTGATCCTAAATATCAATAACTAGGTACCAGCATTGTGGGGTCAAAGCCATGACTTGCATAGATAACAGGTATACAATTATTATTCAGTTTTTGCCCCCAACATTGTCTGAGAAAGTTCCTGTGGATTTTTTGGTGCAGGGCCCCCTTGTCTCCGATATAAACTTGCTTTCTTATAGGATCTTGTCTGCAGGATGGAGGGCCTAGTCATTCAAATTTAACAACAAAAAAAAACCGATGTTCTTTGTACACATTGACTGGCATGCATGTAAAAGACTTCCTTGTTAGCAAAATGTCCCTCATAGCACACTGTATGGTATATGCCTGTCTTCAGTAGCCCAGTCGGTGCAGTAGGATGTTAAACCCCACTTATTTCAGAGCATATATTTAAAAAAACATTCAAGATATTCTTTATGAATCTTTGTACACATATCACCTGTTTACTAATTTGTCAATTCTAAATTGACAAATTTTTGTGTTTCTATGGGAGCACATTTCATTTAGTTTTTGGTTTGCAATTATTTTTTGGAGTACATTCAAGATATCTTTATGAAAGTATGAAATTTTGTTTTCATTCATACATCCAGAACTTCAGTCTTTTTATCGTAGTAATTTTTGTTCAGCATAACTTGGTTGCCTGATACTATTTGAGGAGGCTGGATGATATTTAGTGATGCCCAATACTATTTGAGGAGGCCTTATGATTTTTAGGGATGCCCGATACTATTTGAGGAGGCCTGATGCTATTTGGGAAGGCCTGATGCTATTTGAGGAGGCCTGATATTTGGGCATGCCTAATACTTTTTAGGCCTCTCTGATACTATTTGGACATCTTTGATATAGACTACTGGTGGGTGGTGATTGCCAATAAAAGAGATTGTAATTGTCAAAACATGTCCATATGGATGATTGAAGCTTTTTGTTTTATTTCATTGATATAAATGAGATTAATGTTTTTTATCTAATAAATGTACCATGAATTCATTCATCATTTATAGCAAATAACATCAACTAAATTAGCTAATGTGTTAAATTATTAACCCTCTTAGGCTGATGGTAAATAATATTCATAAGTTCATCCACACAAAAGCTTGGCTATTTAATACTTGTAGTCCTAGTATAATTTGAGGGACAGGACTGGCTATTGAATGGTTTAACGTGTGCACTTTAGATCATATGGTCTGTGATTGAGTCAAGTTGTGTGGTTTTGATCATTAACTTATACGGGACGAGGAGTAAGGTTGTCTAAAACTGTGGGTTTTGTCCCACTGCTAAAGACCCCTATGAGCAAGTGAATTATTGAAATAAAATTGTACCATGTTAGACCCAAAATTACCCCATTTTTCTCCCTCTCTCTTGAAAACCTCGACTTATTAATCTACGGATACTAGAGGTTGAAATAACCAGTTTTCAATAAATTGACCATCCATAATCGTTGTATCATACAGCTTTTGATTAAACAATAATAACAGCTTCCACCAATCACAGGTGAAGAAACAAAACGATCAGGTTGGTATGTTCTAAACGGTAATCAAACAGACATACGAGGGCTACAATGTAAATATTGAATAACCTGAGTTTTGTGAGACTCATTTACATAATGGGGATCACGTGGCTAAGTGGGTAAGACGCTGGTTCGCTAGCCTGGAGGTCGGGTGTTCGATCCCTGCATTGGCCGAGAAAGTTCATCCAGATTTTCCAGCGTGGTTTCCCCTTGTCAGTGATGCAGGACGGAGGGCCTGCCAAGGACAGCTGTCTAGTTGTTCAGATGGGACGAAAAACCGAGGTCCCGTGTACACATTGGCGTGCACGTAAAAGATCCCTTGGCAGTTGGAATTCGATATAAGAGTAGGCCCTAGTGTCGCTGCACGGGGAAAATTTCCCTCATAGCACACTGGCATATGCCCGTCTTCATTAGCCCAGTTTAGGAGCAGAACAGTAGGACGTTAAACCCCATTTCATTTCATTTAAATAATAACTAAGTGTACTCTCCGAATAACAGAAAGAGAGATTAGGTGCATGTTTTAAAATCAAAATGGTGTGCTTTCTCATTATTTATATTTTACTAATTTGACCCTCAGAATAACAGAAAGAAGCTGCAGGATGCTTTCTTCATTAATCAAAATGGTGTGCATCCTCATCACTTATATTTTACTAATTTGACCCTCCAAATAACAGAGAGAGAAAATAGCGTGCATCCTCAACATTTATATTTTACTGATTTGAGCCTCAGATTAACAGAAAGAGATTGAGAGCATGTTTTAAGATTAATACATATTAGTCAATTTTAATGTTGAAAATAGCTCATGCCTTTCCCCGATGGTTACAAAGGGTTAATGTATGAAGCAATAGATACATAGCTTGCAGGTATAATTAATCTGTCAGTGTGTGTTTTTATTGTTAATGAGGGGTGTTTCTCTTCACATTCCATTACACTAATTAATGCATTCCATTTATAAATGCTAAATAGGCTAGTAGCATAAATTTAATGCCCCCAACATCCTGCGTTTCTGTACTGGCTGGCATACACCATAACGTGTGATATGAAGAAAAATTTGGCCAAGACAGCCACACTGTCAACTGTGAGGGTGAAAAAATGCCCGTTACTGAAACAGCAAATCATCACTACTCAAACAACACATCATCACTAATCAAACGCCACATACAGCACAAATAAAACGGCACATTAGCACTAATCAAACAGTACATTAGCACTAATCAAACAGTAAATTAGCACTAATAGAGAGAGAGAAATGGGGTTTAACGTCCACTCGACACAAACTATGCCATTTTGGGACTAACACATGGTTAAATTTTATTTCAATAATTCGCTTGCACGTATGGGTCTTTAGCAGTGGGAGGAAACCGGAATTAGCACTAATAGAACTGCACATTTGCACTAATAAAACAGTACATTAGCACTAATAAAACAGTACGTTAGCACTAATAAAACTGCACATTGTCACCAATAAAACAGTACATAGGCACTTATCAAACAGCACATTTCAAAATCAGAGTGACGTAACCAGCCAGTTCCTTTCATGATACCACAGAAAAAAAAAAGCAAAATCTCTTCATATAATTTAATAACAGAAATAATCAGAATCAACAAATGTAAATATATGTTTAAATATTCTAAAATACAAGTCATGTACCCGGTACAAAAAAAAATATTTAAATCCAACAATAAATGACCTGTTGTATTTAAATACAATTTAAAAATACATGTACATAAAATATACATAAAATCTCGAAAATATTGCCCGTTTGCATAGTTTTGGTAATGAAAATGGAAGTAGAATTCATGTAGTTGTAACAATTTAATCTGTTTAAAACACAGATTTTATTTTGTTTCATTTTTTATAGTTCAAAATTTCATTTTACTGGTCTTTACTACACTAGAACCTGGAAGAGTTGTTACATAACTCGCATTCTGGATCATGTCAGGGATTAGCCAATGAAACAGTCTGTTACAGCGAGTTTTTTACCCCATATATTCTCACGGGAAAGGAATTAACAGTTAGTTCAGGTTGGAAATCGTAATTTACTCCGGAAGGAGTCAGTTGGTGACTTGGTTGATTGCCCGTCAGTCCGCCCACCGAGGGTCAGGCTTCGCACTCCCAAGTGGGGCAGCACGCCCCCCCCCCTTTCTGAAAATCGTGGATCCGCCCCTTATATCGATCTGCTAAAGTTGATAATTTTGTTACAAGTGTAGCATATATTTTTAGTATAATGGCATTTAGCGATTAAACATAATATAACACAACACAGTTCTATGGATAATTTTGTTGACACTGTATTGTATTATAATATAAAAATATTTCCAAGTATGCTCAAAAAGAATTCCTTTGATTACCGTAAAAAAATAATCATACTGATGATATAACGGTAACTGCTAGTCACTGTAAATAAACAAACTATCGCACAAGCAGCTATTAAATAGTCTTTGATCCATGAACTTTCTTACACTGTACTGGCTTCACTTAAAGTCAAAGTATGAATAGTAGCTATTATTATGGCATGTGTATTTATTTGTTTATTTTCAGTGACTGACAGTTACCCTTGTAATGTTAAATCCAACATGTTATGGTTAATTAAAGGTTGAATGATTTTAATATATAAAAAGTCTTCAAAGTCTAGAGTTCCCCTTAGATTTGAATCAATCTGATTAAAATACAGATCTATATTTCATTTCGTTTTTTTATACTTTCGATGGCCTACACTACATGAAGATGTGACCAGTTGTTTTGGGAGGTCGCGCTGAGTGGCTTTTGACTCTATGACGTCAAACATTTGATCAACCAATCAGCATTGATGTTTCTAGTGCATTACCCACAGTTCCATGCACCTCATGCTAAAAGCTCGCTGTAACATTGGCTAATCCCTCACATCATTCAGAACACGTCAATGATAACAGCTCTTCCTATAATTTTCAACTATAAAAAATGAAACGAAATAGGATCTGTGTTTTAATCAGATTGAGATTTGAATATAACATTAACATTTAAAAATGTTAGCCTGGTCAATTATTTAGGTACAAGACCTGATGTATACGTCTGTCCTGCAAATAAATTAAAGCTCAATTTAATACAATAACAGCACCATTACCATTTACATCCATGGACCCCAGAATCCACCGTGGTTATAAGGATTTGCTCCCTTTGGATCAGCAGGCTTGTTTCCTGGAGGAACCATTGTCTTTTTGTATTCTTCAATCTTCTGATATAACTCGGCAACTATTTCAGGATGCTGGTATGCGATGTTTGTAAATTCGCATGGATCGGTTGGGATGTGAAATAAACATGGTTTGGATTTTGGTAAACAATTGGTATCAGCATCAACTGGTCGTTTACCACAATTCACCGTTATTGGTTTCGACATTTTCTCTGAACTCATTCTATATGTAAACTTATCACCCTTGAAATTATTTAGTTGCTTATCATTAAATCTTAGTTTGTGATGATTTTTCTTCAAATCTGGTGGCGGATACCAACTGTCGTCCCTGCCATTTGAAATATCCCCCATTACTAATTTATACTCTCCAACTCGAATAGCGGCAAAGTTTTGAATAGGATCTATATTGTGTAAGACAGAGGTTCTGATTGGTTGACCATCATCTGATAACATATTCCAGACATTGTAGCCATCTTGATTGGGTAAATCGCTGGCGTTACCCCCTGCTAGGCTGTAAATGGTTGGTAACCAATCAGTTATATGCATTAAGTTATCCATGATGTAACCAGTTTTTCTTAGTAAAGGACTGTGAACAAAGCCGTTACCACGTACACCACCTTCCCACATGGTATTCTTACAGCCTCTGTTAAAAAAAACCCGTTTCATTATTAATATCATCCTAAAATAATGTTTATTTAATTGCTGCCAAAATTTAAACCAGAGTCGTTAAATGTTACACATTCAATTTTAGGCTAGCCTTGACCGTCATTACTACCGTACGTCTCGATTATCCATTTTTATCTTAAATCATTCATCACAAAATGTATTCAAATCCACTAAATATCGCAGGATAACAATGGCTTCTAACATTGATTATAGTCTTGATTAGTTAATTAATGTATAATTAATAATTTAGATAACATTTCAGGCCTAAAGAAAGACCTGCAATAGGCAGATTTAGCTCTTGCATAATGTATGTTTTTAGAGTTTTTATTCGAGAAAAAGTGGGAGGTTTTCTGAAACGGTAAACTCTGAAAAACCAAAATATATAATATTTCTAAACAGTGCAAAGATTGGATATGATCTGAGTTGTATGGATTAATACCAAAATGACCACTTTTAATACTTTTAGCTGTAGTTCAATGAGAACACCAACACCACACTACTACACCCTTTTTGAAATAAGTCATTCATTAACTCAATCTGCCTATTACAGGTCTTTCTATTGGCCTCAAATGTTATCTAAATTATTAATTAGATATTAATTAACTTATCCAGACCATAATCAGCATTTGATGCCATTGTTATGATGCAATATTTAGTAGATTTGAATTAACTTATTAATTAGATATTTATTTACAGTTAGAATAAGACTTCAGCCCATAATCAACTCTCTAGAGCACCGGATGGTTGTGATTTTTAATGGATTGAAACACGATTGCCATTTAATAATTTAATTTAAAAATAGATGATCAAGACTTTGTTTATTATCGTAAACGATGGTAGTAATGATAACTTTGCTCCAAATAAAGTAAACTGACTGAAATTTTCAATACATTCCACTTTCATTATCTATTTTTAAACTACATAATGTATTTTTAATATATACTTGTCAGAAGTTAAAAATGAAATTGGAGAGAATATCCATCCTGTCTTTGATAAGAATACTTTTAACACAAACCTTAATGGCCAATTACAAGCTGCATTTCTATCATATCCATTGGTAGGTCCTCCATTGTCTGTGGTAAATACTAGAACAGTATTATTCATCATACCAGTCTTCTCTAATACAGATCGTAGATTACCAATACCATCATCCAATGCTGATACCATACCTGTATACCAATGTTTATACATGACAAATACGTCCAGTTAAAATATCAACCATTTTTAGTTCTTCATTCTGATATACATCAAATCATAAGTTAGTTGTCTTCTCTTGATTAAATGAAATGAAATGGGGTTTAACGTCCCACTATTCTGCTCCGACTGAGCTAATGACGACGGGCATACACCATATAGTGTGCTATGAGGGTAATTTTGCCCGAACAACGGTGCTATGGCCTACTCTTATGTCAAACTGCCAAGCCAATGTGTACACTGTATCTTGGTTTTTCATCCCATCCAAACAAACAACAGATGTCATTGCTTCTCCTTTGTCGGACGATATATCAATCCAATAAGAGTGATTATAAACTTAATCTGATTAACCCGTGATTTGTCCATTGTCTCACGTTTTAATCTCCTTTGTGTCGGACAATAACACGTAGAAATTAGTCATATATATATGTCACATATCCTGATAGTATATAACACCTCAAATCAACATACATTGTATCCGATAACTTGTCTGTGATATATTTTCGGTGGAAGCCGAAGTTAAATAAAGATATTTCACACACACGCATATAAATATAGTTCGGTAATTAAAATGAAAGTACAAATCTCGCGATTTATGATCATATTTTGAATGGGGTTTATGTCTTTAATTAAATAAATAAATAAATAAACACGCTAAGAAATGTTGACGAATATTTCGATTGGAATGACATAAGTAGTTAATTGTTTTAGACGATAGCGCGTGCTACAGTCGAATGCAATTATTTAGCAGTTGGTGTCACACGCTCGTTGTATTAGAGCATTGTTAACTACGGTTTACGGCCAAATAAATTTCAGGATGTCATTTTTTTACCTTCCGTATAAAATCGAAACGCAGTATCAGACGAATGTCGGACTTTGCTTAAAAATGTACCGACATATGACCCGAAAAATACGGTAATTTTGGGGCAGTTTGAAACAGATCGGCAGCAGTCGGCACGCTGCCATTCTATAGTATTGATGTCATGTAATTTTGTAGGAATATTATTGACATAAATTTGAATACCGTACGGGTTTTAAACATGAAATATAACGAGGTCCACCAATTTTTTTTACATATGAATTTGAATATATTTTGTTGACACGTGATTCTTTATTGTGTTTTGAAAACGTCTGCTTAAATTACGATAAGAGTTATGCCCCTTTATTTTCGGGAAAAATGTCCGACAATAATTTTTTTGAAATCCCATCACTGCGTTGTACCTTGCCAGACTCTCGGTCCTGCACCACTAACAAAAAGGAACCATGCCGGAAAATGCTGATGAACTTTCTCGACCAATGCAGGGATCGAACACGGGACCTCCAAGTTAGCAAGCCAATGTCGTACCCACTGACTCACCATGGTTCCCCTGCTCTTGATTAAGCATTTTCAGATCTTATAATGTATATAAATAATTAACCATTAGTTTTAAAAATATATATAGAATTATTGTCCGATTTAGACGTAGCAAGACCATAGCTTATTCCACTTATGAAGCCCCTCTCAATATCCCACATTCACGAATACAGGTTGGTGACATTGTGTTTTAAACACAATCGAGCAAAACCGTGGATGATGACGGATGCTTATAAGAATACAGTGCATGCAACAAAGGTTTATGGCAGTATCAAAAATATTATACACTTTGGCTGTAGGCACCCTAGATCTTAGTGTTCCGCCTAAAATGGTTGATCTAGGAATAAAAATGTTGGTCAACTCGCTTAGTGTCTGTTCTCAAGAGGCACAAGTTGTCGACAGACAGCCTAACTTTAGTAAGGGGTAAACCTCAGAAACAAAGGCCACTAGCGAATCAACTATCTGATAAAGCAGTATTTATGTACAAATATCATCACTTTTAACTTACCACCAAATATTTTCCGTGGTATATTTGTAATATTAGGAAATCTATCAATATATTTCTGTGGTGCTTGTAGTGGATCAGCCTGAGAATTGCCTGCATGCACAGCTTGATATGCTAAATATAGAAACAATGGCTGTAAAAAAAATAAAACAAAAGTAGATTAAATAAAGGATCATTTCAACATTTACACAAGTTTTTAATTTCTTAAATCCAGATTTAATAATATCATTGTATCCTCTCACTGTTATAAATCAAATCAAAATTTTTATTGAGAAAATAAATTAAAGGGGTTACAATTAATTCATCTTGGAGGAGAGAGAAAAATGGGGTTTAATGTCCACTGGACACAAACTAGGTCATTTTCTGACTAACATATTGTCAATATTATTTCAATAATTGACTTGCGTGAAGAGGTCTATAGCAGTGGAAGGAAACCAGAGGACCCGGAGGAAATCGGGATCCAAACCACGCCATCTGACTCAATGACAGACTGTAATCTAAAACACACGTGTTAGTTTTACCACTCTGTCATCCCCACCTCTCCATTCTGGAGTAGAATTGAAAAACGTAATTTACAAATATGAATTAGTATTTTTAACTGTTTATTCCTAGTGGTCAAAGACATATTACAAATTGCTTACTGCTGTTGTTTGAAACCCTACCCCCGAAAGGAAATGGGTAGTTCACCAGACCAAGCTACATTACTTGAATTTAAAATACAGATGTGACGTCATCCTTTGATGTTGGCGTACTATTATTTCCAATAATGTACAGGCAACTTGCCAATCGTACATTATCTATACTAGATGAAATATTGGACTCATGTGACGTATTTCATTGAAAAGCACGTGCAGGATAGTGTCTGTATTTTAAGTTGTTTAATGGTCTCAAGCTAAAGACATTGCGTAATATATTGAAACAACACTCGGCTTACCCCTCGTGAATTATCAATATATAACTTATTGTCTCGCTCTCGACCATTAAACCATACATAAAATGAATGAACAAGTGCTATGTGAGCAAACCAACTTTTGTCCTAGAGCTGTCAACTTGGATCATAAAATTTCACAAACTCAGTTTTATACCAGGAGGTTATTAAGCAATCTGACATATTTAGTAATTGGAGGAGAATTTTAAGAAATTCATTGCCAAATATTGACTCTCCATTAATTTTGGCTAATGTACTTGCCTTGCTCTGATTATGAGTTGAAATGATATTTTCAGCTAGTGAAGTATATAGTTCCGTAGAATAATCCCCATCCATAGTAGCAACCGGATCTGTATTATTACGGAAATCTTTACCCCAGTACGGACTCTAAATAAAAATAAAAAAAACTAATAAAAACATATTATATACAGTGAAAATAACCCAATTCAACAATGTCTAAACAGTGTACACCATACAGTGTCCTATTAGGCACTACAGCCTACTTTATCTTATTTCGAATTACAACTGCAAAGGGTTCTTTTATGGGTTTGCCATTGGGTACACAGAACTACAGTTTTTTGGCCCATCCGATGACTGGACACTGACCTTGTCAAACCTTAAATCCTCCATCACTGACAAGGGGAAGTCTTGAGGAACTTTCTCGGCCTACACCGGAAGTGAAACCTGAGGCTTCAGGATCAACGAGCCAGCGCCTTACTCATGTAAATGATCTAATATTCGAGGGCCAATACTTAAAATAGCAAAGTCTCGAACTCAATATCACCTATAGTCTTCGACATTGAAAACACAAATTATTGGTCAATATAAATCAACATTGATGTTGTGATCTTACAGGGAAAATATGGGCTTCTGATATCCAATATTTAAAACAAAATAAACATTTTACCATTGGTACACGAATTGTGTACCATAATGCGTTTCAGCGTCATTTGTAACAAGGGACTCGAAGAACGAGGCTAGACATATTCCACAAGTCATGTCTAACGGTGATGCCATATTCTTATCTGGAGAGCATGCGTCATAAACATTATCGGTGTAGACTGGATTAACCAAACGCTAGAGCTTTCCATTTGATTGAGACTTTTGGCGTATTTTGCCAAACATAACTGATTTGAAATTAGGAGTAAAAACGGAAACGATGGAATGTAAATCAGTTTATATACATTCATATTACATCATTATATGTGTTGCGACCCATTTGTGTCAAATTCTAGATCCCAAATATTAGAGATTTAGCTCCTTTTAGAGTTCTCAACAAACCAATATCAGACTGAACAATAGACTACTGACTGTAAATATATCTGAAGCACACATTAAAAATTGAGTTTAAGGGAGACTGAAAATATGGTAAGCAATTGATATTCTCAAAATCAATTATCTTAAACATTTTATTTTTTTTAAAAAAAAATATTACTCACACCCTCTGCTACATGATCAAAATAATCTTCATGACCAGTTAAATATCCAAAAAAAGAATCAAAACCACGTAATGTAGGCAAATATTCTTTCTTGAAATGTCCCAAATGCCACTGGAAAACAAAAAGAAGATATTGCGGTGAGTACTTGTGGAATCACATAGATTAAGAAAGTCAATTAAGGCAGTAGTTAATCAATTAATGTAGGTGTTTAACACCATGAAATGTTGATTACTTAATTACTTAATGAACGACAATCAAGATTAATAATATTTATTCTCTCAGCAAAGTAAATATTTTTTGGATTTTTGAATAATGTTTTACGATATCTTGATGTCCAATTGGGCATATTCCTGGTCTGATGTTTACCAGTTTACGAAGGACATGTCTGGCATATATGGCGAAACAGCAACTATTTTTTTTTTTTTTTTATATAAAAGCAATATTTTTATTCAGATTTGTATCTGAATAGGGATCAGGGAACAGGCATACATGTAGCATATATCAAACCTCTCTCCCTGTCAGATATATGTACATGTATTTACATAAAGAAACAAACAATGTACACCTGGAAATATAATTACAGTGAGTATGTTATAGTTGTTCCTGGAACCGTCTGGTGATTTCGAAAAGCGAGTGGACAGTTTTAAAAAATAATGAGTGAGTTTTCCGTGTCGTCAATTCCGTGCAATAAGACAGTAGTGTTTCGATGGATAGTAGGTAAATTATTCTATAGAGGAGTTGAGTGCTTGAGTGGTTTAACATCGGTGCTTTAGACCATGAGGTCATCTGGACTGTTTTTTTAAAATGTACATAAAAATAAACATTGGCCGTAAGATGACAGGTAATTTTATGGTTTTGGTTAGTTTTAAAGACTTACCTTTCCAACGGCATGAGTATCATAGCCTAAAGCTTTTAAATATTGTGGCATTATGGTAAAATTTAATGGCAACCCATAAGGTGTGTCATTTCCAATAACTTCATGTTGCATTCCTGTAAAATATGTTATTCATTTTGATTATTTGAAAGCTCTCACCTTTCCAACAGCATGAGTATCATAACCCAATGACTTTAAATATTGTGGCATTATTGTAAAATTTAATGGCAGCCCGTATGGTGTATCATTTCTAATAACTTTATGCTGCATACCTGTAACATAGTAATGTCATATATATTTGAACATAGATAGTCAGAAGTGTCTGACTCTTTCCTATCTGATTAGGGGGGTTGGATGGCTGAATGATTAGCGTGCGCGCACTGTATCATAAAGTCTGTCATTGAGTCAACTGGCGTGGTTTCGAATCCCCGGTTGTACGTGACAAGGAGTAGGGTCGCCTGTCCAACCTCGTGGGTTTTCTCCGGGTCCTCCGGTTTCCTCCCACTGCTAAAGACCCCTATGGGCAAGCGAATTATTGAAATAAAATTAAACCATATGTTAGTCCCGAAATGACCTAGTTTGTGTCGAGAGGACGTTAAACCCCATTTCTCTCTCTCCCTATCTGATTAAAATACAGATCTTTATATTTCGTTTCATTTTTTTATACTTTCGATGGCCTACACTACATGAAGATCTGATAAGTTGTACTCGAGGGTCGTGTCAGGAGTTGTACAGCGGCTTTTGACCCTATGACGTCAGACATTGATTAATCAATCAGCGTTGATGTTTCTAGTGGTTTACCCACAATTCGGTGCATGGCGTGTCAAGAACTCGCCGTAACAGACTGTTTCATTGGCTTATCCCCCACTTTAACCAAAACTTTGGTAATAAAACAACTCTTCCACATCCTAGTGTAGTAAAGACAAGTAAAACGAAAAATTTTCAACTATAAAAAAACGAAATGAAATAGGATCTGTGTTTTAATCAGACTGGACTCTTTCCGATGTCGTTCTGTTTGTAATTAAATTGTGATGGTTGAAATCCAGGAGCGATTCAGACAGGTAGATCAGTTTTTCAGAACTGTGATAGATTTGAGGTTTTTTTTAGAAAGGTAGGTTATTATGCTTACTAGTAACGTAAACATTATACAATAACATGCATAAAGCAGTTTTGAAAAGTAACAAAAAACAGGGCAGTATCCAGTCCTCAGAAAGATTAAATTCATTACATAACAGTACAAATTACTGAACAACATACCTTAAAATATTAAATTAAAATAAAGATACATGTGTTATAAACTCAAATAATAAGTGGTATCAGGTGTTCTAAAAGAGTAATAGTCCCCTCCATACCCACGGGGGGTTGGATGGCTGAATGGTTAGCATGCGCGCGCTGTATCATAAAGACTGTCATTGAGTCGACTGGCGTGGTTTCGAATCCCCATTTATACGTGACAATGAGTAGGGTCGTCTGTCCAACCTCGTGGGTTTCTCCGGGTCCTCCGGTTTCCTCCCACTGCTAAAGACCCCTATGCGCAAGTGAATTATTGAAATAAAATTCAACCATATGTTAGTCCCGAAATGACCTTGTTTGTGTCGAGTGGATGTTAAACCCCATTTCTCTCTCTCTCTCCCTCCACGCCCACCTCCAGTCACTAGAAAGGGTAAATTCATTATATAACATTACAAATAACAATTCAGATCAGCAGTGTCAGTAAATTACAAAAAAAAAAATACAAATAACAATTCAGATCAGCATTGTCCATAAATTACAAAAAAAAACTAATAACAATACCTGTATGTATAGGATGTCGGCCAGTCATTATAGCACTTCTAGTTGGTGAACATATCGGTGAAACATAATAGTTATTTAATATAACTCCTTCATAAGCTAGTTTATCTATGTTTGGTGTTAACATATCGGATCCATGGAACCCTACATCGTGCCATCCCTAAAATAAATCATATGATCATTCATCCATTTATAGAGTTAATAATTGTAGTCATTTGGTGATTGTTGCTAATCTATTAAAATTATATCAGGATTTGACATGACACTGCAATACGTACAGTACAGCATTATTAAAATCAAATTAACCATGTGTCCCAACAGGTTAAGTTAGTATATAAAAGCACATTGTAATATGTATAAATGACCAGCCGAGCCGAACGAAACAATTTTCTTAAAACAGTAGTTAATTTTTCATTTTCCAAATGACTGGTCCATGCCCGGAGCCATTTTGAATCGTACTTAAAATCCCTCAAACCCGAAAAAAAAACCCCATTGTTCTGACAGTTCAGATAAGTATTACGAGAGCCCTAAATAAGGAGAAATCAATGTATATGCCCCTGCCCCCTC
Source organism: Patella vulgata (assembly GCF_932274485.2). Lineage (NCBI taxonomy): Eukaryota > Metazoa > Mollusca > Gastropoda > Patellidae > Patella > Patella vulgata. Next base: position 15,314,844 of record NC_065883.2, read on the forward strand.
CCTGTACAGTTGTTTCAAAAAATTTCTGCTTACACATGAACATTTTAAAAAGCACTTGTCTAAAAACGACTCGGTAGCAGTGCAGCAAGGGTTATGTGGAAGGCATTATAAGAATTCTTGAAAAATTATGACGTCAAATGAAAAATAAAATTTACAAACCATATCATCAGCAATAACAAAAATAATGTTTGGCTGATTTGCTGACAGGATTTCATGTACATATAGCAACATCAACAATGTAATTAACCATAATGAATGTTGTTCCATATTCAATGACTTCTGTTAACTGGTGGTTTCAACCTTTAAAACTGAAAAAAAAGGTATGAAAATAGTGAGATTTCCCTACCAAATCTGGTGCCATGCTAAACGCCATCTAAATTTCCCACACAATCTTGTAGGCGAAAAATTAGCTATGCAACATTTTAATACTCCACCAGATCTACATGTAGCTCGAACTTACATATCCCTAATTCACTTTCAAAGTGGCTCTAGAAAGACATCTTCCAAATTTCTTGATTGTCTTAATAACAAAATGAGATCAAATAAAATTAGTGAAACTAACTGACTTGCATCCAATGAGCTGTTCTTTCCTGTTGTGTTGTTGTTTTGTTATGATTAAAAATAAATCAACAGAGAAGCAGAAATATATATTGATTTATAAAGTCTGTGTCAAGAAATCATAATACCAAAAGAGCCATATTAAATACAAGGGAAATAGTTTGATATTTATCCAGTTAACGCACAGTTTCAATCTGTTTCACAGAGATCTTCTAATATCTCTGTAACAGATGACTGTTTCGACACGTGATGTCACATCACGCGGCGTCAATCATTGGCTCAATAGCACGTGCAAAAATTGTTTACATAAGACGCTACTGATTCGGGCTAAATGGTGAATTTTACTTATTTTAATACACATTTACACTAAATAGGAAAGGTTTTTTTACCTACAAATAATTCAAACGTCTTTATTTATTTTTCTAATAAATGAAAAAAATGTTTTAGAATTTAATTTGACGGAAGAAAAATGTTAATATTTGGGACTCATTAAGTCGGATCGATGTCATCCTTATCAGTGATTGTAGCGGCCTAGCGAAAATTTACTGTTTATCAGTGTGACACAGTTTGTGTAAAAACAAGCCTTCAAAATGATGACAACTTCATAGTTGATGTAATGAGTATTGAATTGAGTGAGTGGCTGCATGAGTGCATGAGAAGAAACCAACGGAAAAAATAACAAAGTTTCTGAATCAGTCAAGAGAATAATCTTCTTGAAACTACCACAACATTCTATAATATAATCCATTTAAATACTTTCTTCGATCACGCTACGTTTGTTTCTATAAATAATGCTTCAAAATGTACCTGGTGCTATAATTTAAAACTCGTTATCTACAGCGCCATATTGTCATCATGTGATTCATGTCATGTGACCTGTACTAAAAATAGAAGTGCCTTGGACAAGATTAGTAGTGATAGTGCGCGTTCAGGTGGAAATAAGCAAGTTTTAATGCGAGAATTTCATATTTTTAAGTTATATTTTTAAAATGTATTAAAATAAAGCCTTACAATAGATGGTATCTATAAACAGTCCTACCTTGTTAAAGAATAATCCTATTAATCCTATAATTCACTATTGCCAGTTGTGCAATTGGCAAAAATATCATTTTCAACTACAAATTCAAACGTTTGAAGATAGCTATTCCATGGGGGGGGGGGGGGATAGAAAAACAAGGGAGGTACATGTAATTGTGTTATTATTTCCGGTGTGAATGATGTTATAAGTGTGATACTGATACCTATGATCGCGTATAATAGTGACTTGACAATCTATATGCAAAAGACATAGAAATAATTATGTTTTGACTTTTTTTTAGAAAATATGAAATTCTCGCTTTAAAACGTAGCTGTCGATAAGCAAAACCAATTTAATGGATAGAAGTAATAGTATTGAAAGTGCAAAAAAAAAAAAAAAATATGTCCGTAAAATGTAACTTTAAAAATATATTCCCACGAAAGTATTTAAACGGCAATATTATTAAATATTAAAAGTACTGCATTGGTCAAATTGGTGTATGGAAAGTAAACACTCAATCTTACTAGACAAATACTCGATTACCTGAAAAAAAAAAGACATGGGTCGCCCAAAGGGCACAAATGTATATATGGCCATGGCCACTAATGGACATCATGTCTCCCCGAGTGACGTTAGGAGTGCTTTTTACGTGTTGATCACTGGTGTAAGCCTATTCTAAACAGTGTTCGCGCAGAAGAACACGAAAACACTTTCGCGAGTCTGGAACCCACAAACGACGAAAATTATAATCCGATCTGTATGAAATTGTCTTGTAAATGCCTCCATTACCTCCAAAAGAATAAATATGCGACAACCCTTGTCGACCGCCCGAACGATTTAACTGTTGTGTGCGTATGTTATCGTTGCTTGGCAACCCATCTTACTAGATGTTATAGGCCTACTGGCCACATACTACATGCAATTTTCGAACGGTATTAAACTTTTAAATTAAAAAAATGCACTCAAGATGCTGTTTTCTCGGCAGTTGTCGATGCGTCGACCATGTTTTCATGTTTAAAACATATAATCTTTTCTGATTCTTTGTCCTGTTTACAAGCAATAAATAATAAACAGCTTGAACACCCATTAGTAGAAGACATTTATCGTCTGCTTTCATCATACAGTTGAACAGCAAAGACATTGTATCAGTCATACTGATATAAAAGGGAATGATCAAGTGGGGTTGGCTGCCAAGTCTACTTTAGATCTTCCCATATCTCAGTTTCTATTACCATATCACGATTTTAAATCATCGATTAATTCTTGTATATTTGGCCGCTGGCTTGGGATCTTGCAGGCACAAATAAACTTCATCATAAAGCCTCTTAGGAGACTGACACAACTCCTACTGACCCAACTGGAGGGATGGGGTTGTTTTGTGTCGCTCTCGCATTGGTCATACATTTTTAACTCACATTTTCATCTTGAAGCTAGAGCCTCAACCAGAATGTGAACACTGCCATGTTCCTTTGACAATTGAGTACATTTTGATTGAGTGCAAGCATCTTGAAGATATTAGGTCCAAATACTTTCGTTGCGTCACTACAGAATTTATTTGCCCAACCGGGTCTGTATTGTAAAGCGTTAGACAAAATTTTATAGAAAACTTTAATTTGTATATAATTGTTTTGTCATGTTTATATACTATTCAAAAAAAGTAGGGGATATTTGATTTTGGGGGCATAATACTAAAATATGCAAATGACTACGAAAAAAGTCACTATAGAACCTAACAGAAGAAACATTTCCAGTTACATGTGACGCCCAAACGCACCAATAGCTACTGCATGGAATGCAGGTGATGCTTGGGATCATCATGGGGGTCCAACCCAAGATTTGCACGACTCTGACTTTGAATGTTACAGTCATTGTGGCATTGAATTCCAGGGTGGAAACATCAGTTTAATTGTTTTAGTGACCAGAAAACAAATTTTGATATGCGTCGGCTTACCCAAAATGAAAGGTTACGTGCCCTTGGCATGCTACAGATCGGCACAACACAGGCGGTTGTGGCGCGGACGATGAATGTTTCTCAGTCTGTCATAAGCAGGCTATGGTCCAGATACCGTGATACACAATCTGTACAGGACAGACCACGCTCAGGTCGACCAAGGGCGACAACTCAAGCCCAGCATCGATTTATCCGTACCTTGGCCTTGAGAAATCGTGTCATCACAGCAAATCAGATCAGCGCTCGTCTTCAAACAGACACTGGTGTGAGAGTGAGTGGCCAGACGATTCGGAATCGACTGCATAGGGGTCACCTTCGCGCCCGACGTCCTCGCGTGATCCCTTGTTTGAGAGATCATCACATTCAGGCAAGACGTCGTTGGTGTAGGGATCGTCAACACTGGGATAATCGACGCTGGAGCAATGTGATGTTTTCAGATGAGTCAAGGTTCACTGTTGATTTTTTGGACAGACGTAGGAGGGTGTGGCGTCGTCGAAACGAGCGCTTCCAAGACGTTAACGTCATCAGACATGATCGATTTGGGGGTGGTTCTGTTATGGTGTGGGGAGGCATCACTGTTGCTGGAAGAACGGCTTTACATGTTGTTGCAGGGCGTGTTACAGGCCAGTACTACCGGGACAACATCTTGGCAGTCCATGTTGTGCCGTTCGCACGACGTCATGGCCGCCGTTTCATCTTCCAGGATGACAACGCAAGATGTCACAGGGCCAGGATCGTTACAGGTTACCTCCAACAACAGAACATCACCACATTACCTTGGCCAGCATGTCTGGGACATGCTTGGACAGAGGTTACGTCAACGTCAACAACGTCCTGCCAATGTCCAAGAACTTGCTGCTGCGTTGCAACAGGAATGGGACAATCTGGACCAAAATGACCTTAGACATCTCATTAGGAGTATGCCACGTCGGATCAATGCTTGTTTGGCAAACAGAGGAGGATTTACCCGTTACTGACTTGGTTGTGATGCTGTGGTAACTTTGCTGTTTGACCCCGGGTATCATTTTACCCTTATAATGGTCAGTCTGTGCCTTACTTAGTCTAACGATCATTTGGAATAAATCGATGAATGTGAACTTCATTTCATTTTGTCATTTGTTTCTTCGTCAGTTTCATTAGGTGACTTTAATAACACTTAAAAATCAAATATCCCCTACTTTTTTTGAATAGTATATTTTAAATATTATATACATGAACTGTGTTATTTAATTTTAATTGTACTAACTGTGATACCTGTTTTTATTTATGTATAGGGGGGTTGGATGGCTGAATGGTTAGCTGTACATAAAGTCTGTCATTGGGTCGACTGGCGTGGTTTCGAATCCCTGGTTGTGCGTGACAAGGAGTAGGGTCGCCTGTCCAACCTCGTGGGTTTTCTCCGGGTCCTCCGGTTTCCTTCCACTGCTAAAGACCCCTACGCGCAAGCGAATTATTGAAATAAAATTAAACCATATGTTAGTCCCGAAATGACCTAGTTTGTGTCGAGTGGACGTTAAACCCCATTTCTCTCTCTCTCTCTTTATTTATATATATTAATACACTATTGTGATTTCATATAATTTGTCTCTAGATGTCACGATATGTTTGACGCAATATAGCCCGATTGGAGCTGACTTGCCAATGAACCATATTTCATTCATTCATTCAATCAGCCATGTTTGTTCTCGACTCACACCAGCTAACGAGGAAGAGTGGGATTTTAGAACGGAAACGTGTTCGCGAACGCATTCCCGCTGCTCGATACCGACAAGAACACATTCTCCATCCTATGGTTCTGCACCACCATTTTCAATAGAAGGCTTGATCTCGCTTTAACTACGTACATCTTATCAGTCGTTGCTTCAGGAACATGCTACACCACTAACAACAATCTGTTTCACAGAGAATTACGAGTCTATTGCCTAGCAAATATTCACTGCGGATCAGTGAGCACTAACAAGTGGGGCCCACGCCGGAAAATCCGAACGAACTTTCTTGGCTATCACCAAGATCGAATAGGGACCTCCAGGTTAGCGAGTCAACGTCTTAATGAATGAGCCATCGCGGCTTCCGATTTGAGATGGCTTTGAAGTAAACTATTGATAGATAAATTAGTTTGAATATGTAATGTCCTTAGTCATATATCAACAAATCACATAGTATACGCGGGAAGTCATATTTAAGTGTAACGGTTCACATGGCCAAGATAAACTAACTCAGAAATAAGCTTCTTTCTGGGAGAAATGCAACGAATAAACAGAGTTATTTTCTACATCACTCGGTTCAGAAGACAGATTTCAAATCAATAATTATAGATATGAATTTGCACTAATCTATCTTTAAAAGCCGTATTATAATTATTTAGTTTGCGGATAAATATGCAGGTCTTGATTAGCCTTGTAAGTCAATGGTAATGGGGTTGGGTTGCATTCCTGATTTCACACTTCAAGGATCCCACCGGTGGGTATCATGATTCTTTCAAATTTGTGAATATGCATTTTTAAAGAAAAAATTGGCTTCATACCTCACGTTGTCGAATTTCTGCAGATGTGTTATGTAACGAAATCAAGCCGGGAATCTGTTAAGTTGTCCTCTGCGTCTGGTGGGTAAGCGACAACATATCTGAACCGATTTCCAAAGAAAACTAGAAAGCCATCACCAAGACACTAGACAGCATTGTGTACACGGGACAGTGAGGGGTCACATCTTTCTCGGTCAACACTAGGACCGAGCACGTACCCCCAGGTTAACCAGACAACGCCTTACTCACTGAGCCATCACGTCTTCAGACGGAGTCGGACGATTTTATTTATTACATGTTATCAAAACACTGCATCTCTGCACGTAAACCTGGGACGCCCGCCTCTGATTTATTTGTTGTTTAAATGACTCTAAATACCCCCCCCCCCCACACACCTTTCGTCCCCAGATTGAACTGTTGTCATTATATAGATGAGGTATTTGGTATTTTGATGGATATAGATGAGGTATTTTGATGGATATTTGAAAGACACCTTTAAGACAATGGTTTAAATCAAGCAGCCTAATTGACCGAATAGTATTGTGAGTCGCGGTTCACATTGCAACACGTAAATCATCGTTTATAAATAACAGGTACGATCGAACTATGGGCCATGTTGTTGGATGAAATTCAAAAATCTAATTCACAAAAGCGATGCAGAATTTTTCAAAGAAAAAGCATGCCATTTTTTATATCGATCCAACCTTGAATTGGCGGAGCGTCACCCCAAGAAACGTACTAAATAAACATTCGTAAAACCGATACCGAGACGAGGGTATTCACGCTACTATTTAAACATATCTCACATTTCCATTAACATTCGTGGGTTCGGCAATTCCTAAAATAAGTTGAAACGGGGGCAGTGTAGGTTTACAAAGAAGAGGGAGAGAAATGGGGTTTAACGTCCATCAGACACAAACTAGTTCATTTCGGAACATAAGGTTCAACTTTATTTCAATAATTCGCTTGCGCGTAGGTTCTTTTGTAGTCGGAGGAAACCGATGGACCCAAAGGAAACCCACGCGGATGGACAGACGACCCTACCCCTTGTCACGCACAAGCGGGAATTCGAAACCAGGCCACTTGACTTATTGACAGACCTTATGATTTCACGCGCATGCGTTAATCCACTCGACCCCCCCCCCCTACACACACACACCCTCAACCACTTTCTATAAATGATCTAAAAGCCTAAATGTACCAAGTACAGATACAGAAAGTTTGGATGTAAAGGAGAAGCGTCACTCTTGGGATATTTTTTCCTTTAATCGGAGAATTCTAACAGGATTACCAGAAAGTCTCAAACACTTTTACCGGTAGAACGTTTACAAAATTTCGAGGACGAGGGCAATAATTCGGTAAAAATTGATGAACGACTCTTAGCCGAACAATCGCGCACTTTTGAAAAGTAATACCTCAAAAAAAGTTCTGTGATTATAAATATAGTACAAGGACGGACAATATTCTCGCCCTTGGAATGTGTGGGTATAAATAAATTAACGGTGAAAGGAACGGCGTGTGTAAAGGGGCCCATACACGTTCAATAATTCCGTCAATATTATTGACGCAATATATTGACGGACGGTCAATTTATTGAATGACAATATTGATCGTGTGTGGAGAATCTGTCAATAATTGAGTCAATATTTTCATTCCATCGTCAACCTGGGAAGAGTAAACATGGCATCCATTTTGAAAAATGACCAAAAAATGATGAAATTATTGATGGAAATATTGAATCGTGTGTGGGCAATTCCTGTCAATATTATTGATTCAATATATTAAGTCAATATATTAGGTCAATAATATTGGCGGAATTATTGTACGTGTATGGGCCCCTTTAGACCTCCATCACTTTACATAATCCCGTAGACCAAAACGCCCCCTACCCGACAAGGACTACGCGTGCAGTGACAACCAATTGAAGGTGAACCAAAATAAAGGCATGACTTTTTCTGATATCAAGGGTACACGTGCCTGACCTTACCATCAAGACTTAGATAACAACTTTTACTGTTGAACTATAATCGCCTTTACATTTGAATGATTTGAATGGTCTACGTCATCAATAGTATGTTACTTGGTTAACCTATGTTCACAAGATCTTCACGTGCTACATTCTTTATTCATTTGTGTCCAAAGGGCGCGTAAACCTTGTGGATTTTCTCCCTTTTACCCCCTACGCTAAAGACTGAGACTGCGCTCAACGACACATCATAAGGGTTAAAAGATCGCCTGCCCCACTGACAAGATTATACATGTTGTTAATGCATTGAATTGTGCAGTTTTTCCTTTTTTGTCTACCCCCGCCCCCGTGCTAAAGATTGAGGCTACGCGCAATGTCATGAAAAGTAAAAGGTTGAAAGATGGCACCCAATATTATTGAACATGTATACTTGTGGTTAAACATGCATTATGTAAGAGCTAAATCTGCCTATTGCAAGTCCTTATTTGGGTTTCAGATGTTATAGAAATTATTAACAAGACCTTTATTTACATGACAAGCTCAAAATCAACTCTATAGACTCTGGGATGGCTTGGATACAGCTTGGATTTAACCAGTCGTCCATTTAAAATTAAATCAAGAAATGGCCGACCAAGCTAACGTTTACCGTTAGTTACTGACGTCACAGCCGGAAACTGGTTTTGAAAGGCCTGCCAAGGGAGGGTACCATAGCCATGGAGAATGTTACTTGATAATCGAGAATACATGTATGTGGGTTGAGTTGTCTGTCAATCAAACGATCGACAATTCTCGTAGACGGCGCGGACACAGTTGATGCCTATTTCTAGTCCAAACTTCCAACAATGACAACTCCATCAGAAGAAGGGAGTAATTGGACTTAAATTTTCAATATTTTATCTTCTATCATCTATTTTTGAATTATTATAGCAACTAATATGTCTTTAATTAATTAAAACATTAAAGTAACACGCCGGAGGGCAATTAGACATCTTTTATGCATCCTATTTTTGGCGGGGGTGGGGGGTGGTGGATGGCTGAATGGTTAGCACGTGCGCGCTGTATCATAAAGTCTGTCATTGAGTCAACTGGCGTGGAATCGATTCCCCGGTTGTACGTGACAAGGAGTAGGGTCGCCTGTCCAACCTCGTGGGTTTTCTCCGGGCCCTTCGGTTTCCTCCCACTGCTAAAGACCCTTACGCGCAAGCGAATTATGGAAATAAAATTGAACCATATGTTAGTCCCGAAATGACCTAGTTTGTGTCGAAAGGACGTTAAACCCCATTTCTCTCTCTCGCTCTCTATTTTTGGCGTGTGTCTTATTAGAATAAATAAAGTGTTTATTTGGTAACCCCCATACGTCGATGAAATCAGCTTGAAATGCACAGAAAAAATAATCTAGAATAACAAATGAAAATGAAATAAAATGAAATGAGGTTTAACGTCCTACTGTTCTGCACCTATACTGGGCTAATGAAGACGGGCATACGCCATAGAGTGTGCTATGAGGGAAATTTTGCCCGGGCAGCGGCACTATCACTCTTATATCGAATTCCAACTGCCAAGGGATCTTCTACGTGCATTCCAATGTATACACGGGACCTAAGTTTTTCGTCTCATCCGAAGGACTAGACTGCAGTCCTTGTCAGACCCTCCGTTCTGCACCACTGACAAGGGGAAACCACGTCGGAAAATCCCGACGAACTGGATAACAAATGAACGCTAATTTATTTGATAATCGAGAATATTGCCTTCACGTTGATACAGTATTGAAATAACGCACTCTCTCTGTTTGTGCCCGTTTGTCTCTTTAAAGATTGTAATCTCTGATAGAATAAGCTACGTCATAATACCTTGACATGTGTCTAGATGATATAATATCAGATTTTATTACATTACAGATAACCGTTATAATACTTCTAATCAGTGTCATCAGTTATTCTTTGTAATAATAACTGATAATTACCTGAAGCAAATTATCTACATAGATTCCGATCAAATTTTAGTTGACACAGGGGATTAGTCCATTAGTGGATTATTCTGTTCACAAAAAAACTATAATATCTATATACTTTGATAATAGATATCTGTCCGGAATGCCCGCCACGTTGACAAATTAGTGTACTGTTCTGTTCTGCGGGGCCAATCCGTTTAACTTCAATACAAGACTAAATAAACATTTCAATTTCAAAATGCTTGTCAAAATTCTCGAAGTAAGCTTAGTGTTTTAGACTAAAACCGTCGATATAGGATTTAAAATGTCGGTCAACTAGTTTCGCGTCTGTTTTCAAGCAGGGCTAATTGCTGACAGACAGTGTAAGTTTCGTATGATAGTGGAACTGCAATATACCAAATAAATATGAAAGTCAGTATGGGTTATGATGACATGTTCACGTTGATTTCATTGATTTCATCACAGACTTCCTGATCAGAATTCTACATTTTACATGCCTCCGCATAGGGCTCAATCTATAATGAATAAACTACATTTTCAAAGAGCTAGCTAGGCCCTTCACATGTTGCTATAGAAATCTACACGCATCACAAAATGAAATGAAATGGGGTTTAACGTACTGTTCTGCTCCGACTGGGCTAATGAAGACGGACATACGCCATTAAGTGTGCTATGAGGTGAAATTTTGCCCGGACAGCGGCACTGTAGCCTACTCTTATATCGAATTCCAACTGCCAAAGGATCTTTTACGTGCATGCCAATTTATACACGGCGGGCCCTCGGGTTTTTGTCCCATGCGAACGACTAGACAACTGTCCTTGCCAGGCCCTCCGTCCTGCTGCACTGACAATAGAAAACCACGTCGTTCCGTTTGGACTGTTTACGTGTTTCACCAAACATAACTCATGATTAGAAAGTACAATAAAACCATTTAAAATTGAATGTAAATCACTTTATATACATTCATATTGCATTAATATGTACTTTTAGATCCATTTTCGTCTATTTTAAGGTTACAAAGAATAGAGCCCTACGCCCTTTAAGATAAACCTATCCAGGTTCACAGCCCGGTAATACATATTCAGTCACCGTTATTTAAAAATAATTTATGCTATGGAAAAAAAAAATAATGAAGCCAAGATTTATTCTTATGATAAACTACAAAATGAAACAATAAACCTCTAACAGATGAATGGGTTTAATAGATTACTAGTACTCCGATTTATTTCTTGAAGTACAATTTGTGCGGCAAAATTATTGTAATGCTTGCTCTTGGGCGGTTTGACGAATGAGTGCCGGGGGGGGGGGGGGGTCTGTAATATCAAAATATGGCTAAAATACGAATATTCGAACAAAAAACGCAATTTTAGGCAATATTAAAAACTTGTCGGAATAGATACTTTCGAAATGGGATTTAACTTCCTACTGTTCTACTCCGACCGACTGGGCCAATGAAGACGGGCTTACGCCATGCATTGTGCAATGAGGGATATTAAAATTGTCCCGACAGCGGCACTAGGGTCTACTCTACTCTTATATCGAATTCCACTTGTTAAAGTTTGTTTTTTTTAACGTGCACACCTTAATGTGTACACGGGGCTACGGCCTTTCGTCCCATCCGAACGTCTACACGTTGTCCCATGCCAGGCTATCTATCCTGCACAAATTGCAAGTGGAAGGGGGGGGGGACCACGCCGGAAAATCCAGATGACCATTCTCAGCTTAAGCCAGAATCGAACATGGTACTATCAGATTGTGTGTGTGTGTGTGTGTGTGTGTGGCTGGGGGGTGGTAAAAAATATGGCCTTTGAATTGACTGCACACTAAAATATGGCCTTGGATTTGACTGCACATTTAATACCTTCATCACGAAGAGCATTATATACATAATACTTAATCCTAAATGATTCCAGTTGCATATACAAATCACTGTAAGAATAAGTACCACTGTTTGTATTAGGTAATTTGAATGTAAACAATACTATAAATACGTGTTGATATACAGTAAATGGCGACAATAGATCTATGTTTCCTATCAATGCCGTGTTTTGATTGTAATTTTAATTGTCTTATTAAAGTCATTCTCTTCTTATTTTATCTTTGGGAAGCGGCGTGCTTGCGTCACGGTTTTTGCTTCAATGCGTCTTAAATAAGAATTGTGACATGTCGTGACCTTTGGTCGATGATATCTGCGTATGTAAATAGCCGTAAAGCCAAACTCGGGCCATTCTGAAAGGGTATATATAGATGAGAGGCCTGTCATTTACTTTAAAACAGAATCAGAAGGATACATAACTTGTTTTTTACGAATAATTCTAGCAAGGTAGGATACTTATTTTAATTTTTATTACAAATGTTCGTTTTCATTCGATTTTACAAAATATAAACTTTCCTAACAATCCTCGTAATTTTTTTCAATGGCATTTAGTAACTGAACTGGTGTATACAGGTCACAATTCTATGCATTGCTTGATAAAGACTAGATAAGCCTAGTCGAAACGTCACTTAGTAATAAGCAGTATTGTGACCTGTATATTTCTCGTAATCTGAATCATCCAAAGTTATAAGACGTCAAATGTTGCTTTCAGCGCGGTTTCGTGTTTTTGATTATATGTGTTATTATGTTTGTTTGGCGTAGGGTTTTCCTTTCCATCCGCATCGGCTCCACAATTGCTATTCAGAAAAAGAATAAATAAATAAAATACCTACGATCTATAAAATACCACTGAAAGTATTTTGAGGACATGATCTACATATAAAATGAAGCCCGGCCAAAGCCAAAGCCCGTGTATTTAGGTTGTTATATTCAAACTTCACTTTTTATATAGTTTCTATGGAGGTTCGTCGTTGACCCTTTTTCGGCATTCATGTTTGATGTGACTCCCATTTTTGTGTCAATATTTTATTGCTGTTGAAGATTTTGTCTTACTCATTGGTTTAAATCTTAAACCCCTAACTCTGAATTTATAGGTTTTAATCTTAAATACCTGACCCTGACCCTAACCCTAAAATGTAAAAGTGATGGAAATAGAAAAGGGAGTCGGATCAAACATGATCGCCCCTCTTTCTTCATAATAATATTGCTAACCTAACCCTATTAAAGATTCATTCTGTAAGAGCTAAATCTGTCAGTTTCGGGTCTGTTTTTTCTGACTTCAAATGGTATATAAATTATTTATTCACATGTCAAGCCCATAATCAACCCTGTAGTCCATCGAATTGAATGGATTAGACCAACTACACGATATAATCGGTTATCGTTAAATGGACGTCACTCAATAAAATGACTGACAATCCAGACATCGTTTATTATCGTGGCAACATCACTTGACAATCGGTAATTCTTGTCATAACTTCGCTAAGAATAATGAAATTTGACTGAAAACTTTAATATATTCATTTTTCATTGAACTATTATAGCAAGAACGACAATCTCTTTATCCAAATCTTACATAATGCATCTTTAATATATATATTTTCACATTTCATATATGTCGGTCGTCTTCCTACATGTCATCACATTTCCGAAGCAGTGCATGTCAAAGAGCATTATCACCTCCTTTGACAACACATTTCATATTTGCCATGCATACTAATCACAATAGTCGTTGGGATTAAAAACCTTTGGTCCCGAGTCCACAAAGCATTCTCAAACTTAAGTTAAGAATTTACTCAAAATTGTTCACTTATTTTATCTGCAATATAACCCTTTATAAAACTTTTGCTGTTTTAATGTATCAAATACATCAAAAAGAAACTATGTGCAAAGTTTTGTGTTTCTGGATGAAAGATATTCCTTATAAACAGTGATTGAAAATTGAGTAAATTCTCAACTTAAGTCTGAGAATGCTTTGTGAACTTGGGGCCTGGTGTATTAATTGACAATAAACCAATAAATATCACATATCCCTCAAATGGGCATCGACTAAGGTGAATATTAGTAATCGGACACACCACTGTTCTAGTATTTAGCAATGGTTAATAAGCTGAAAATGCTCGTAGCCCTTCCTTCGGGTATGAGGCAGGTCATCGACATTTTTTTTATTTTCTATAATAAATTGACACCTAATTAATTAACCCAATTAAATAATACTTATTATTACCTATATATATCTGTCCTGTCAATCATTGATTGATGGGTGTAACATTACAGGTACTTATTACACATCGTGAATATAGAAAAAACCTGGCGGCCATTCGTCAGATTTGCATGACAACGTATCACAGATTGATCGGCTCATTAAAGGATCAATATAATATACGATCAGGTAATAGTTATCTGTTTGTTTACAGGTAATGATAATGAAGAATGTGTTAATAGTTAGTGTATTATCTATATGGGTATCTACAGTAACTGCTCAAGGTAAGTAGACTTCAGTTGAAACATTATTATAATAAGACGTGAATTGCGTTTCGGTTTATATTTGATGTCTCATTACCTTGTGTAAAAATCAGAAAACGAAACAAAATTATCTAATAAAAATCAGATGTGAATTGCGTTTCGTTTCATATTTGATGTTTCACTATGTTAAAATTTGTAGACTAAGAACAAACAGTCAACGGAACGAAATCGTCCAATTAGAATCTTTAAGTTTCGTTTTATTTTTGATGTATTATTACATCGAGGTGTAAAAATCAGAATAACGAAATCAAATTGTAATTTAATTTTAATTAGATTGCTTATTAGTCTTAAAAATTAGAGACTTGATACGGAATGTAGAAACTTTAAACCTACTAATTTGTGAGCCCCTTTAATCTATCTATGTATAAATTGGAATCAAAACGATTATGAATGTTAGAAAAATGGAGGGCTTTCACCATTGCGACGCGGTATGATGAGACTGAATTATCTTTATTACTTATATTCACTATTATTGAAATGAAATGAATTTGGTTTAACGTCCGACTGTTCTGCTCCGACTGGGGCTAATAAAGAGGGGCATGTGCCAGGCAGTGTGCTATGAGGGAGAGAAGGCGCTATAATATGGCTTACTCAAGGCTTCTTTTACGTACACGCTATTGTGAACACGAGATCTCGGTTTTTCGTCTCATCCGACTATTCGTTGTCACTTGCCAGACTCTAAATCCTACACCACTGACACTTTCACGACCAATACCGGGATCTAACCTCCTTGTTAGCGAGCCAACGTCTTACTCACTGAACCACCGTGACTCCCTTCACAATTACTTTAAATTGCTCACCACCAACGGCAATCTGTTTCACAGAGGATTACGAAAGTCGTCTAATATCTCTGTAAAAGATAACTGCCTTTAAATAGCACGTGACGTCACACCACGCGGCGTCAACCATTGGTTCAATTCCGCGTGCATTGTTTACATAAGACGTTACTGGTTCGGGCAGAATGGTGCCTTTTACTCATATTAATGCCCATTTACACTGAATAGGAAATAATGTTTACTTACAAATACTTCAAACGTCTTATTTTTCTAATACATGTACATAAAAATAAAAATGTTTTAGAATTAAATTTGTCGGAGGAAAAAAGTTAATATTTGGGGCTCATTAAGTCGCATCGATGTAATTCTTATCAGTGATTGTAGCGGCCTAGCGAATATTCACCGCTGATCAGTGTGCACCAACGGTAACCTGAACGTGTGAATGTTAAAATGGAACTGGGACATGAGTATAGTTAAAACAACGATATAAGTATAAAAATGTTTACATTACAAACATATTTTCTGAACTAAAACACAAAATATGAGATAGATTTTGGAAAGTTTAATTGAATTTGCAAATTTACATTATACCCGGTATGTATGAAAATATGGAAAGCCTTCTGAATTTTAAAAAGTTTTGATGATTCCCATTTTTCTTTCAGTTCGAGATATCGGATGTTTGTCACAATGTCAATATGGGCGAATGCCTGGGTCCTGTAATTGTAACCCCCCACCACCTAACGCTGATAGACTTGCTTGTATGATTGATTGTCCTAATAATGAACTGGTTCCAGGAATGTGCCAATGTAAACTTCCTGTTAGTAACATACAACAACAGGGTGAAATCAGTTGTATGCTAGACTGTGGAATCAATGGCGTAGTACCCGGACAATGTAAATGCGCAGAACCATCATCTTTAATTCAACAAAATTATCCATCAAGCAACCCGTGTTCAGTAAGTTTAAGAATATTCTTATAGTGTATATGTACATACAGGAAACGTTTTCCCTTTCCAAGCGCATTCATTCTTCATATTATTCCCCTGGGGCCTAGCTGTTTCACGAAATTTTAACTAAGATAAAATCCATTTGATTGGATAATATTAGATTGATTTTAGTGCTTAGCCAATCAAAATTGAAGTATCTACTAAAATTTGGATTTTATCTTTAGTTATGATTTCGAGAAACAGGGCCCAGATACATAATTACATTTTATCTACTGGTTCACTGAGCAGATACAGGTTGGCGTAATGATTAAAATATATACCTTATGAAAATGTTTAGTTTCATTAGGATAATAAATTCAATCGATTATGGTTTACAAAGCAAGAATCACTCGTTTAATAAAGATGCATTATGTAAAATTACACGAAGAGCTACCGGTCCTAATTTACTAGTTCAAAAATAGATAATGAAAAATAAATGAATATATTAAAATGAATATATTAAAAATTTCTTTCAAATTGCTTTCTTCTGAGCGAAAGTTATCATTAGTGTTTGAAGTTGTGACAAAATGTAGCATATATAGTTGATGATCGTGGCTACGGTAATTGACAATCGAGACTAGGTCTCGTTTTTCCAAATTATTAAATGGTGATTGTGTTTCAATCCAAATCCCGGCGATGCGATGGACTAGAGAGTTTATTATAGATTTACCATGTGAATAAATGTCTTAATAATGGAGACGCATAGTTTGTATAATATTTGCGGACAGAGTAAAAACCCGCAATAGTCATATTTAGCTCTTACATGCATTATGCATCTTTAATCCGTATATCTATAAAGTTAATATAAGATATGACGGTATACGTGGGTTTAATTAAATGAAATTTAACCAATAAACAAAATCAGTTAAAGGTTGTAATTCATGACTCCCCGAGGCTATTTTGAAATAAAATGCCTATACGTGCCACTTAACGCAAGGATGTAACGAACACGTTGTAAATTTGTATAGCAATTAATATAATTTACGGAATACTTTAATGTTGCTACTAACGGATTGTCGGGTTTGGAGTATCAATAATTGAGGGGCCTTGCCGGTCAAATACCAATTGATCCCAAAGGAAAAAGAAACCAACCCCAGCAGTCAGGGCCGAATAAGGCTTTCCGAGGACCAATTTCCACTGTGGTCTCTATTTACGGTAATATTTGGTACCCTTGGCTTCATTCCATGCATCCAGTACCACGTCCTTAATGCCGGTCGTGCCAACAGTAGCCTAGTTTATACCAATGCCTGGTTTTATTTTATGTTATTGTATAACTGAAGTATTTTCAGTACAATTTAATGTATTTTTCAGTATATGTTACACGATTTAATGTATTTTTCAGTATATGTTACACAATTTAATGTATTTTTCAGTATATGTTACACAATTTAATGTATTTTTCAGTATATGTTATACAATTTAATGTATTTTTCAGTATATGTTACACAATTTAATGTATTTTTCAGTATATGTTATACAATTTAATGTATTTTTCAGTACATGTTATTTTATATATTTTGATGTATTTTTCAGTATATGAAATGTGCAACGTTTCAAAAGTGTCATCTAATAAATGGTCGTGGTTTGTGTATACTCTCTCTATTCCCTTCTCTAAATAACTGGGTTCGCGATAACGCCAATACTAATGGTTCGTATGTTAATTTCACTTTTTAAATTGGGTGGATGGGCATTCTTGTCTTCATATGGGGAGGGACAATGCGTTGGGAGGGACAACATATAGTCGATTGGATGGGACAAAAATCCGAATTTCTGTGCACATTGGTATGCATGTAAAAGAACCCTTGATATTTGGAATTCGAAATAAGCGTACATTATAGCGCCGCTGTTCGGCAAAATTTCCCTCATAGCACACTGCATGGCGTATATGCCCGTCTTCATTTGTTCAGTCGGTGCAGAAAAGTAGGACGTTAAAGTCCATTTCATTTCTGTTTTCATTGCTACAAGATGTGGTGGGTGACGCATCGATCTTCTGCTGAAACGTCCTATAGCTGCTATCCACGTGTATGTACCCGTAACTAACGGTCCGGATTTAGTGTTGGCAGTACCCTGACTGTTCTCTGTTATGCCGTCTTCCTGCACTGACTATTTTAGTTGACATGTTTAGCTATTTTATCGACACGCAGCTAACTATTCAATGTATATGTGGGGCTTTCCTTTTATTTTAAAAGACAGATTTATTTGATCGTTTTGGGCGATTTTTTTAATTTCAGTAATTACAAGACAATGCGATCAACCTAGAATTAGTGGTAACTGCAAGGCATTCTTTAATAGATATTATTACGATTCACGGACAGGAAGATGTAACCGCTTTGTGTATAGTGGATGTGGTGCCAACCAAAATAATTTCCGTACTTTAAGAGCTTGTTTAACATCGTGCAGTGGACATTGAGCGAACTCCTAATGGCAGGATAACAATTATTACAATGTAATTTAAGGGTTTAAAAGGTATAACGTAATATGAAAATAGAGTGTTTCATGGCACATGGACCAAGAATTTCAAGACATGGTGATTAATCAACGCAGACGGTTTAAAAGTTCAAATGAATCAATGTGGGGTCAAATATTTATTATAACAACTTAAAGTAACGAGGCGATTTGGATTTTTCGACAAATATCAAATTTCTCACGGTTGGTGATACGGGCTAAAAACAATAGAGTCGATCGGTTAACCGGAAACACGGGCATTTGTGTTTTTTGTAATTTGGCCTTAAATAATTCAACAACTGAGAAGCTGTTTAATGGCGGGAAATGAGATTTTTGAATATCACTGCTTTTAACGCTTTATCACCACTTTATTATCTTTTACACGTATTTGTTAATGATGTAACCTCTCAGGTTCTATGTTTGTAAATCTTGTTTTATATATATTTTAATTCGAATATGTATATTGTTTGTTCTTTTGTTTTATAATACAATTATATAAACATTATTGAATTAAAATAATTGGATTTTGAATTATTCAAAGTGTGTTGGGGGTTTATTAAAAGTTGTATAATTTTCCAAGGAACCACGGTTACTGGTAAATAAGACGCTACATCATTACCAAGAGGTCTTGGGCTCGTTCCCGCTGTGTCGACCGAGAAAGTTGTTCTGGAATTGTTGGGGTGTTTGCCCCTTGCCTGGCAAGGATAGTGTCTAGTCATTCAGGTGGTAAGAAAAACCGAGGTGCTTTTACACATCGGCGTGCACCTAAAAGAACCTTTGACAGTTGGAATTCGATTCAAAAGTAGGCCGTATCTGCCGTGTCCGGGTAAAATGTCCCTCATAGCCTATTGTATTTAGTATGCTCGTCTTCGTCAGCACACATTGGCGTGCACGTAAAAGATCCCTTGACAGTTAGAATTCGATATAAGAGTAGGCCGTAGTGCCGCTGTCCGGGCAAAATTTCCCTCATGGCACACTGTATGGCGTATGCCCGTCTTCATTAGCCCAGTTCCGAGCAGAACAGTAGGACGTTAAACCCCATTTCATTTCATTTTCATTTTGTCTTCGTTAGCCCAGTCGTTGCAGAAAAGTAACATGTTAAACCCCATTTCCTTTCATTTCATATTGTTTCAAGGATAAAACTTCTTCCACGAAGTATAAATCATGCAGATAGGCCAATTTGATGTACCTACCACGAATTTCCCCTAGCTCTGAAAACAAACTAATTCGTGGTTCAACAAAATAGTCGAATAACGTTTCTAGCGATGACTGAAACTGTATCCATCAATAAATTAAAAACATAAAGCCCAAACCCACCCAACCATTCCAATCGAGTTTCGTGTCGGTAAATTAATATTTGGTTACGTTAGTGAGTTAAGAAACCAACCCAATTCTCACAGTTTTCCACACACAATGCAAATTTCAGGCGGCCAAGGGTTAACATTTGGTGATCGTCTTTAAAACATTACAAACAGGACGTCTTGATCTTTATCTTGTTTTGTAATTAGCGCACACAGGAAATTATTGTGTGCACAAAATAAAAGGTCATACAAAACAATTAGTCTGGTTCTTGAATACCGTCTCGTCAATTAAAAATGGCCTAATGCCCTCTTATTACTATCCAGTACAGTTTTATTATTCATAAGAGATACGCTGTGCCAAAATTATCTTTCAAGTTTACATTTTTTTTTTACAAATTTTGACATCTTGTGCACATGCTATAGCCACAGTAATAGAATTTACATACCATAAATATTTTGTACATATTGACTTTTAAAAATTGAAATATGCATTTTTTAAAAATTGTTCTATAGCATCAGTGTTGTGGACAATCTCAACACCCGTGAAATATATAATCATGGTGTAGTTAGACTCCCATCACCCGTGAAATACGTATATATTCATGATATAGTTAGGCTTACGTGTGTGTCCTATGTCTCGGCTGTGTAAATGTAATGTGTCACCGTGCCTATCAAAAGTATTGTTAATGACAACCTGTCAACTGATAATCGTGACTGACAGATGACAGGTGTTGACGTATGCACAGGGGGGAAGAACACATAAATTTTTAGATGTTGTCAGCTATGATTAATACTGTACACTAGATGTACTACAGCATGTTTTTAATACAGCATACATCTATGCAATAAAATTAATCCCCAAAGGAGCAATTATTATATTTTCAAACACGTACTATTTGTTTATCCAGTAATTACCTATACGGAGTTTTATACTATTCTTACTTAAAGGGCACGTGATTCTAATTCTTTGGAGCCTTGAAAAAGACGAAAATGAGTCTAAAAGCACATATTAATGTAATATGAATATAAAGTGATTTACCAAAAAATACGTTCGCTGAAATGAACAGTCCAAACTGAACGACAGTCGCGTGTGTCTACTTAGTCCATTATACGCGTTTTTTAATTATTATTTTAGCCATTTGTAATTACTTCCGCATTGTCTTGTAGGATATGTTATTCTTTGTTCATTACAAATTGCTTCCGAAACCACAGAATACAGCCATGACCCGTTTGCTGATTATATATGCTCATCGTGTCTTAAAAATTGGATATTACGATCCCATATTTTCACGATAGCAATATCAATATTGATTGAAATTGACCCATGTTGAATTCTAATTCGTGTATTTAAATTCGAAGATTATGGAAAATACGGAGTTCGAGATTTAGCTCCTTTATTTCTAGATTTATTATATCTACAATCTATCTATAGGGTCTATAACCCACAATTCGTATACAATTCACACCATATTCTCTATTCATATAGCAATTTTTGTAGAAAAGTGCTTATTTTTAAGCATAACAAACACAAATAGACATCCATGAGCTTCACACATTGGGGGGTCGAGGGGGGGGGAGGTCTGAATATACTTGGATCCCCCCCCCTCACCCCCAAATTTACACAGTAGGCCCTAACTCCTATTTATTTACAACAATTATTAGGATTAGTTAAGATTCTATCTGTATAAAACCTGTACATATCCCAATATGTTGGTGTGATGTTTTAGTTTAACCCCGTAAAATATGCCAAAAAACAGTGTTTACAGAAGACTGAAACTTTAAAAAATAATTTATGGGGATGGCCCCCATACCCTCCCAGTGGCCACACTCTTTCTATCGCGATACATCGGCTGCTGCGCAGCCTCGTGCCTCCAGCGCCACAGATTGTCAACATTTCATACAATTTCATTAGCGGACCCCCCCCCCCCCCTCCAAAATATATATCACGGCTACGCCCCTGTAAACATCTCTAAAAATGCCCCCAAAAAGTTGATAATTATAGAAAAATACCATTCCTTAAAAACTTGTATAATGTTTATCATTTACTCTCCAAAGAAAGCCTCTCAATCGGGTTGTGATTTCGTAGAGGTTTCACGTTGGGAGTTTTCCATCAAAGTATCCCGCCTCAATCTGGTTTAAAGTGTCATACTCAAGAAATCATGTACACCGGAAGTACACTTGGAATTGGAAGGTTTTTTAATTGATATCTATAACCTTTTTACGACCTTTATTTCATTCTTTTCATAATCAATATTGGTCAAACGAGATTTAAAAAGAAAACTAAAAAGCTGCGTTTGACAAGATATATGATCTTTCTTCCGGAAAAGGTTGAAAGGTTACAATATTTTTTTGTGAAACAAGAAGCTGGTGTCATTAATTTTTACAATAGTAATATATATCGTTCACTAATTATCATAAACTTTATAGGTTTTTTTGTTTGTTTTTTTCAAGACAATAAATTATATTTTTAGTCATTTTATATGAGAAATGAAATGAAATGAAATGGAGTTTAACGTCCTACTGTTCTGCTCCTAACCTGGGCTAATGAAGACGGGCATACGCCATACAGTGTGCTATGAGGGAAATTTTGCCCGGACAGCGGCACTACGGCCTACTCTTATATCGAATTCCAACTGCCAAGGGATCTTTTACGTGCACGCCAATGTGTACACGGGACCTCGGTTTTTCGTCCCATCCGAACGACTAGACAGCTTTCCTTGTCAGCCGGAAAATCTGAATGAACTTTCTCGGCTAATGCAGGGATCGAACACCCGACCTCCAGGCTAGCGAGCTAGCGTCTTACCCACTTAGCCACGTGATCCCATATGAGAGGAGAATGCCTAACATAGAGAAAGATTCGACTGTGACTTCCGGTTTACTTCTAGATGTAAATAAACCTTGTATTCAAGAACAGGGCCGGATTTGGCCTTGGACCGTGGGACATGTCTGATGACCCAAGAGGGATTAGGGGCCCTTTAGCCTCGATTGGAAAAAAATTGACATATATTTTTTTGCAAATAAATAAAATTCATCTTCACATACGCAGAAAAATGTAAGGCCTAAATCCGAGGAGAAAAGGTGAATCAAGCTATACAGTTGTTTCGTTACATCCCATTCAGATGTATCGTTTCGTTACATCCCGTAAAGATGTTTCGCCACATCCGATACAAATGTTCCGTCACATCCATAAATCGACACAAATTAGGTCATTTCTGGACTAACTTATGGTTCAATATTATTTCAATAATTCGCTTGTCTGTAGGGGCATATTTAGTGGGGGGAAACTTGGGGATCTGGAGAAAACCAGGCAGCCCTACTCCCTGTCACATACAACCGATAAATCGAAACCACACCACTTGACTCAATGACAGACCTTATGGCTTTATAGTTGTTTCAATGCATCCCAAACAGATATTTCGGTAAATTCCATATAGATGTTCGTCACACCCGATCGCTTAGACACATATCACATATTCCGATTTGACCATTCCTTTATATTCGATAGAAGATTTTATTACAAACGAATTATTTTATAAAATCTCATCAATAAAACGACAGCAGTAGAAAACCAATTAATATATAATCTAAACAAACAACGTAAATATCTATAAATGGAGAATATGACACGAAGTAGCCGGGTTATAAAAAGTTAAATTGGAGGGTGCTTGGTGACTTTCGGGCGTGTAAAAAATAACTGCTTTGTCATTGGGTTGGAGAGAGAGAGAGAGAGAGAGAGAGATATGGGGTTTAACGCCCACTCGACACAAACTAGGTCATTCGGGACTAACACATGCGCGTAGAGATCTTTAGCAGTGGGAGGTAGCTGGAGGACCCGGAGAAAACACACGAGGTTGGACTGGCGACCCTACTCCTTGTCACGTTCAACTGGGGATTCGAAACCACGCCAGTTGATTCAATGGCAGACCTTATAATACAGCGCGCACGCACTAACCATTCGGCTATCCAACCCTCCTCATTGGGTTGGCAAAACTGAAATGAAATGACATGGAGTTTAACGTCCTACTGTTCTGCTCAGAACTGGGCTAATGAAGACGGGCGTACGCCATACACTGTGCTATGGGGGAAAATTTGCCTGGACAGCGGCACTACGGCCTACTCTTATATCGAATTCCAACTGTCAAGGGATCTTTTACGTGCACGCCAATGTGTACTCGAGATCTCGTTTTTTCGTCCCATTCGAAAGACTAGACGGCTGTCATTGTCAGCCCCCTCCCCCCCCCCCCCCCCGGTTGGCATATATAAGTCGACAGAATCAAAAAAAGAAATCCCCGAACTGTACAACAACTAAATGAGAAAAGTCCAATCTGTGGAAAGTTTTGAGCTCAAAGGTATGCCGGAAGCCTCATCCTGGTTGCACAATATGAAAGACAGTCTTGTATAGTGAGAAAATTATTTTTCGTTCCACCACATCCTGAGTATGAAAAAGGAAGACATCTTCCGTTAGTTGTGTCAAAATAGAATCTTGTGACGACATCTTTGCATGATCCATAATCAATGTCCTGATCACAGGCTGAAATAAAAAGTACGGGCATAAAATTTATCATTAGGCATGAATAATTAATTCGTTACAAACAATCTTTTGTGTGTATTCCATTCACAGTTAATGAAAAAAACAATGTCAATTTACGTCCATGAAGGTGGCAACCCAGTGCAACTTACAACCTTCAGTGGTGTAAACTGATGAGCTATAGTCGGATCAGTGTTATTCCCAACATGGTGTAATATTACACCGAAATGCAGGTTTATTAGTTTAAGCCCGTCGTACACAAGCAAAGAAAATTTGACAAATTTCTTTGACGGTCTCTTCAAATTTTCTTTGACCGTGTGCGAAGCCAGCAAATAAATTTGACGATCACAACGCCACTTCACATGGCTGGTCGGAAATGTGAAGGAACCGCATTCATAGAACAAAAAGAAAGCCAACTTCTGTACAAAAAATTCAGAATAGTGATTTTAATTCCGAAAGAGCGCTTTTTTTCTTGTTCTCCTTACTTGAAGTGTTCCATAAGTTCTCGCGACTTCGCAGTCCATCTAGCAGGATTTCTACCGTTCGACCAGTCAAATTAATAGGCATATTTGCAATTTAATCAACGAGACGATAATCGAAAGTTCAACTACTTTTTCTTTGCACTTATCCGCCCCTGCGTCGAAAAATGAAAGTGAAATCATTAGATGCGTGCGCAGATTTGTGGCAAATTTATTTGGCGGCCTATCGTACACGAGCATAAAATCCAAATCTTTGACACATTTTTTTGACGAAAAGCTATGTATGCCAGCTTTTGTCAAATCTCATATGGCAAATGAAAATGTGGGAAATTTCCTCTCGTACACGACGGGCTTTTACTCTTACGAGTGTACATTAAAGGTGCATTATGTAAGAACTAAATCTTCTTATTGCAAGTCTCTCGTTTGGCCTCAAATATTATATAAATTATTAGACATTTTTCGAATGACAAACCCACAATCAATTCTCTAGATGATCGATTTTTAATGAATTGAATCACGATCGCCATTTAATAATTTAATTCAAAACTGGATAATCGAGACTTTGTTTATAATTACAGCAATGGTAGCAATGGCTACGCAATTCTTGTTAAAACTTCAAACACCGATAACAACGCTCAGAATAAAGTAATTTGACTGAAATTTTCAAATATTCCTTTCTTATTATCAATTTCTAATCTATAATACCGAGAAATTTCAGCTCTTTATCTAAATCATTCATAATGCATTTTTAACTATTACACCAATAGACAAGTTTTGATAATTCACATCTCTTTACACTTTAAGAAGGGGGTTGGATGGCCGAAAGGTTAGCACGTGCGTTCTGTATCATAAGGGTCGCCTGTCCAACCTCGTGGGTTTTCTCCGGGTCCTTCGGTTCCTCCCACTGCTAAAGACCCCAACGCGCAAGTTAATTACTGAAATAAAATTAAACCATATGTTAGTCCCGAAATGATCTAGTTTGTGTCGAGTGGACGTTAAAGCCTCTCTCTCTCTCTCTCTCTCTCTCTCTCTCTCTCTCTCTCACTTTAAGAAATATTTTGCTTGTAATAAATATACTCAAGTCTGTGTAGAATCGTATTAGAACAATGTTGTTACAATTGATGGAAGATTAGCCCCACCCAAATTACACACAGACCCTCGGGACTGTCTCGATTCTACTCAATTTTATAATCTTTGAGTTGCATTTAGCGATTGACCACAGTAAAACACAAGAAACACTGGTATGAAATACAATCACATATTTGTTATAGAAACTGTATTCTCTTGACAACTTGAGTACCCGAAGAAAACCCATGAGGTTGGACAGGCGACCCTACTCCTTGTCACGTCCAAGTGGGGAATCGAAACCACGCCACTTGGTTCAATGACAGACCTTATGGCATCACCCGCAGGCTTTAAGCCATTAGACCGACCAATCCAACATATAAATGTTACATAATATGAGGGGGATCACGTGGCTAAGTGGTAAGACGCTGGTTCGCTAGCCTGGAGGTCGGGTGTTCGATCCCTGTATTGGCCGAGAAAGTTCATCCAGATTTTCCGGCGTGGTTCCACTTGTCAGTGATGCAGGGCGAAGGGCCTGACAAGGACAGCTGTCTAGTCGTTCGGATGGGACGAAAAACCGAGGTCCCGTGTACACATTGGCGTGCACGTAAAAGATCCCTTGACAGTTGGAATTCAATATAAGAGTAGGCCGTAGTGCCGCTGTCCGCCCAAAACTTCCCTCATAGCACACTGTATGACGTATGCCCGTCTTCATTAGCCCAGTTAGGAGCAGAACAGTAGGACGTTAAACCCCATTTCATTTCATTTCATTTACATAATATGAGAGACAGTGGTAGTTAAAGTATAATTATATAGTTATCCAGTGACAGTACGTATAATTATCCCTCACACAAGTTACTTGTTAACTTTGTCTTAAGAAGAATAAATTGGCTGTTCCAGTTATAGGACAGAAGAATTCAATGGAATATTGGACGTTTTTGTGTAAACCATGTGACAATAATTTTGTGCATCCTCATGTTGTTGCTGTGGTGTATTTTTTAGTTAATTACAGCGCCATAGATAATTAGCGTGTAATATGAACTATTACTGTGCTAGAATTGAACCAACATTATGACAGTTTTACAGACGAACTTTTCAAATATGCCTTTCTTTTCATATCAATAATATTCATTAAGAACTGGGCGATTATAGTGTTGTTAGGTAGATGAACTCTTGAAGCTTTTTTGAGAAGGAATTGTCGTATATCTAGTACTTTAGTACTGTTTGTTATGCTAGAATAAAATGTTGAATCCAGCTTGTATTTTATTGCCGTCACCGCAAACTATGGTATATAAATATGTTGGTTCTGCTTTTAACTTACTTTTACTAATATCCACGAGATGTTTCCGCAATTAAACAACTTTATAGATACACACGAGACATAATCTTGATATACAATCACTTAAAATATAGTTGTATAATGTGGTTTATTTATCCATGCATGTCATAGGAATTCAGAATGATTGATTACGACAATACACGATACACTTCCTTAAACGTAAAAACACTAAAAATCGGTAATACTTGTGGTGTGATAACCGTTGCATCATATTGAAATTTTTAAAATAATAAATTGAGTACACAAAGACTTTTCAACACAATATTCGGTGTAAAATTGACACTGTTTTCCCTGGTAGAATATTAAGATAGACTGGCGCAGATGAGACCCCCTTTCAGTGAGAAAGTGGAACCGTTGACTATATTGTAGACTGACCTTTCAAGTTATGAGGCTGAAACTTGTTTGATCTATTTGTATACATGTTAATAGGATCAGACACAAAAAACAATACATGGCTGAAATATGACTCACTGAAAAGTACTAATGATTGAGCTATGCCTTGCAATATCTTCACAAATAGCTTCACAAATTTTATTCTTCTATATTTTCGCCAAATAACCATACTTACGGTCACGTTTGTTTTTCGGGATACACATCGGCTTCATTTTAAATTCCATGCAAAATTCATTCGACTTACACATCTTTTTCTGAAATTATTTAAAGACACATAATATAACATGTGATTGTTGTATTTTTTTGCTATATCTGCATGTTAAAAAGCAGCAGGGGAGGAGTGTTCGGACAAATGCGCTTCTGCATTGTCTTTTTTTTTAATTCCAACTGCTTCCTTACATGTATACTAAGCAGCAAAAGAAACGTCAGGTTGGTATGTTACTCTGAATAGACGCATTGCATAAAACCTGCCAAATGTTTTTATTGTATATTTGTGACCACCTCTCCAACTTTACCTGAGCAATAAGGCTCCTTCCCAAACACAGAATTGAACCCAGGAAATGTTCTCAAAAACGCAACCTGACTTCTGAGATAGTAATGTGTTCTCCATGATTTTCATGTAACGCATGCTGCACGTGCTGTTCACCGGGACCAGCCCTATGAAATGCACCTCCATACCTGTTTGAATCATTCACACTACAACGTCAGCAGCATGGCACGACTCACGACAGCTCAGAGGAACCAGGCACTTGGAAGACTCAACGCTGGCCACACTGTCCAAGCCGTTGCCAATCACTTCCAGGTCAATTTTTGGACCATCTACAGGTTTCAGCCGCGCTTTCGGGCCACCAACACCACGGATGATCGCCCCGAACTGGCAGACCAAGGGTACAGAATTCCTTCACAAAGGCATCCGAGACAGCACGTCAGACCGTGGGATCACACGGAAGACCCATCAGTACCGATACAGTGCGCCGACGTCTCACCATAGAGAACATCCATTGCCGTAGACCTTACCGTGGACCTATCCTCACCGCTCGCCATCGACGTGAACGTCTATATAGTTTGCCCAACAACACCAGAACTGGCGACACCGGCAATGGAGAACTGTTCTATTCACAGATGAGAGTCGGTATTGCGTATTAACTGCAGATGGCAGGACCAGAATATGGCGTCGACTTGACCAGCGTACTAAACTCTTTAAGTGCTTAGGGCCTCTGTGGGTTTTAATCCGGTACAAGTTCAGTAGGACACTGACCTCTCGTCATGAATATCCTGGAGAACAAGAACCTTGGGATTTGTCAACCCCGATTTTGACTTGTCAGAGGTGGCACTTGCGAGGCCGAGAACGAGACCCATGGGGAGGTCCAGGCATAATGGTTTGGGGTGGAATCAGAGAGTGGTTCCTGTGGTGTTCCAAAATCTTGGTCCAGGGAGAGGAGACGGCATCGGAGCAGTGCGCTACATCGATCAAGCTCTCAGACCCCACGTCATCCCACATTTCGCACGTCATCGAAACAACGTTTTCCAGCATGACAACGCCCATGCTCACACCGCCAGAGTTACCTGGGACTTTCGACAGCAGAACGGTGCCAACGTTATGCACTGGTCAGCCCTTAGTCCGGACTTAAACCCGATGAACATCTTTGGCATGAAATTCAGAGGAGACTTAATAACGTCGTACGGAGACCAAACACAGCCGATGGATCGCGCCAGGTTCTGAGGGTGTGGTTCCAGG
Source organism: Patella vulgata (assembly GCF_932274485.2). Lineage (NCBI taxonomy): Eukaryota > Metazoa > Mollusca > Gastropoda > Patellidae > Patella > Patella vulgata. The sequence continues at coordinate 15,344,260 of NC_065883.2, forward strand.
TGCCAATGGCGTTCATCAATCGTTATTGACACTCGTGGTAGACACACCAGATACTGATGTATAAACTGTGTACAGACTCTAAACCTTCTCGTAATGTCGTGGAATTTCGATGAATTAATCACTAATGTGTCAACATACTGTTCACAAAAAATTGCTTTGATCCATTTAGTACGTCGTTTTCTAGAATTATTTGATTAAAGAGCCTCCCTGATTTTGAAATCGCACTGAAAGCACCGGAATTTACTGGAGAATGTCAATAGCGCTGCATCCTTTATGTTTTACTGGACAGTTACGTTTTATCGTCTTTTAGCTACTTCTAATATCATTTATGGATATAGAAAATAACAACATACCCTTTAAATAGAGATATTCATTATTAAAGCCTTACCAAAATGAAATGGGGTTTAACATCCTACTTTTTTGCACCGATTGGGCTAAGGAATGCGTGAAAACGCCATACAGTGTGCTATGAGTAATATTTTGCCCGGACAGCGGAACTACGACCTATTCTTATTTCAAATTCCAACTGTAAAGGGTTCTTTTCGTGCACACCAATATGTATACGGGGCCTAGCCTTTGCGATTTACCCGAAAGACTATAGATATTGTTCCTTGTCAGGGTCGCCGTCCTGCACCTCCAACAAGTGAAAACACACCTGAAAATCCGACAGAGAAAAGTCTTACCAAACAGGGTCTCTCTTTACTGGGATTCGGTAACCATGACATGTTACACCTGCATGTACTTCTAATACGTCCCCATGGACACCATTCTTTACACAATACGTCTATAGGTATCCTCCTAGATACACTCATTCCTGAAAACCAAACGGACCAGATATATTAAAATCGTCAAGGGAAACAAAATTATCATGCGGCAGTAAACGTTAAAATTTGTACTAACTGCCTACGTTACCAGCAGCGTGGCTGCTCTGAAAATAGTGGGGAAGGGTAGGGCCAGAGAAGATAATATTAAATTGCTGATGATGGATGTGCCTTAGAATTATTAAAATTATATGTGGATAAATATGTTTCAGACTACTGGAAGAAAATATGTTTCAAAGAAAGCTCACATAAAAATACTCATTACTTATCATCACTTTAGCCAGACCTGCATTTACTGCAAAAAATACTGGGCGCATCATCCATAATATTAAAAAATATATCAAAAACAAAGGACAATAACTTACTAATCTGACTTGACAAACACGTTGATATAACGCATGAAAGAATCAAAATTACAGCAAATCTGTCCATTTCTATTTTAAATCTGAAATCACAAGAAAATCACTCCATTGAGGGGAGTAAACATTTTCGAGGACCACGTTTGTCAAACATCAATATAAACGACACACATTTATGTATTTCTGCATGATACGACGAGAAACTTTTTTGTCATTTACCTGAAGACATCCAAGATTGAAGGTTCACGAAAAATGTCAGCCACACTATTGGCTATATTGTTATACTTCCGACATAAGTTTTTGATTTAAAATCATACACAAATGACAAGATTGTAATATTCGAATTAATGACGCATGGGCCTGGTTCCATAATTCCAAGAAATTTACCTGCCTGAGCGGAATGACCTACCTGTTACGTTACCTTGCAATACAATGCGACACAGAATACTGTTTTTATTTAGAATTTACTTTTGTTATAAGATAAATCATTTGATGATGTCATGAAATGTATGATCATAATGAAACAAATATTTATTCAATTTTTTTTATTTTTTTTTGCCTAAGGGGAGAATTTAGTCATTAAAACAAAAATAACGTCATCGGAGTAGATTCATCACTATCACAAATTACCAATCCTCACCAGGAAAAAAATCTCTGATCGAGTCTAGGAAGGTAGCCGAATAATGACTGTTAACGTCATTACGTTTTTTTTAAAAATAAAACAGGTATGGAACGTGGTGTTTAGCCCCCGTTAAAAACAGTTAAAGGTTTTCTTTCTTTCTAAATTAACTTGGGAACGACTACAGAATATTCTTTTCGCTTTTCTGACATGGAGTGTGAAAGTGATATCTAAAACAGTCTATGGCCGACTATTTATTCCTTCATTTTATTGCTGTGTCCTCGCCTGAAACTTTACCATAGTTACTATGATTCCCTCATTTTATTGGTGTGTCTCACCTGAAACTTTACAATAGTTACTATCGATTCCTTCATTTTATTGGTGTGGCTCACCTGAAACTTTACCATAGTTACTATGGTTCCTTCATTTTATTGATGTGTCCTTACCTGAAACTTTACCATAGTTACTATGGTTCCTTCATTTTATTGGTGTGTTTTTACCGGAAACTGTACCATAGTTACTACTGTTCCTTCATTTTATTGGTGTGTCCTTACCTGAAACTTTACCATAGTTACTATGGTTCCTTCATTTTATTGGTGTGTCTCACCTGAAACTTTACAATAGTTACTATGGTTCCTTCATTTCATTAGTGTGTCCTCACGTGAAACTTTACCATAGTTACTATGGTTCCCTCATTTTATTGGTGTGTCTCACCTGAAACTTTACAATAGTTACTATTGATTCCTTCATTTTATTGATGTGTCCTTACCTGAAACTTTACCATAGTTACTATGGTTCCCTCGTTTTATTGTTGTGTCTCGCCTGAATCTTTACAATAGTTACGATTGATTCCTTCATTTTATTGGTGTGCCCTCACCTGAAAATTTACTATAGTTACTACTGATTCCCGAAACTTTACCATAGTTACTATTGATTCATTCGTTTTATTTGTGAGTCCTCCCCTGAAACTTTTCGATAATTACTATTGATTCCTTGAATTTCCAATAAAACAGACGGATTACAGTTGCTATGGTTATGAGGTTATTCATAATTTTCAATATCTCGTGCCTATCTCATTAAGGTGCGATTTTAAGATTAATGAGTAATGGTTGTTTATATCTTGTGATTTACTACGCCACGTGATCCATTATACAACCTTCTATAATACGTCATGTTAAGTGTTTTAGAGGAGTCTATTCTGAACACAAGAAACAGCTATTTTATCTTTCCACAAATGCGTTCAATCGATTTTATAACACCAATGACAGTTATATTTAGAAAGTTAGAATCGTCATCCCTAATTGATCATAGTTCTATTGTTTAGTGATGGTTTGTAGCGTAGATACAGTAGGTTGAATGTGTGAAAAATCCAATATGGCGGCGGCAATGACTACGATATAATAGGCCTTCAGATATAATTTTTAGTGGTAACCATCTGAAATACTCTATGGGATGTCTGCGATAAGGAGGAAATGACCTTTCATATATCGAAACAATGGCGGGATCGATCTAAAGGGTACAAATCAAATCAAAGGGAGATAGACCCAAGAACTTTTCTTTCCTGCGTTCATTGGTTATGAAGTGTGCTATCAAATGTTTTATGTGAATTTATTATTTACATCAATGAGAGAAATGGGGTTTAACGTCCACTAAACACATAATGCACCTTTATGTTTGTTTTTGTTTAACTGTGCGCGCGCGCGTGCGTGTGTTTGTGTGTCTGTGTGTGTGGGGGGGGGGGGGGCGTGTGGTGTATACTGGATTCGGGGCCACATAACGTGGCAGACCTTACGACACCATCACCATCTTTTGAGAAAGATATCCTTGTGTATCGGGGCTCTTTAGTTTTGGGGCTTGCCTCTTTTTGAACTGGGCCCTGTGTCTCGAAATCTTAACTGAAGATAAAATCCAAATTTTAGTAGATAATTCAATTTTGATTGGCTAAGCACTAAAATTAATCAAATATTATCCAATCAAATGACTAAAATTTTGATTTTATCTTAGTTAAAATTTCGTGAAACAGGCCCCTGGTCTTTTTTTAACGAGGGTTCTTTTAGTTATTATCCGTAGATATCTAACAACAGGCTTCGAGGCTTTGTTTTCATTTCATTTATAAAATCCCAAATAACAGTTTTTCGTAATTACATTTAAAGTCCAAATTTTATTTTTATTTTTCTAAAGCTATCTTATGGACTTCGTTCCATTTACAAAATCCCAGATAACAGTTTTTCGTAATTACATTTAAAGTAGCTAAGTCTCTAACTCAATACCATCCAAAGTCTTGGACATTGAAAACACGATTTATTTTTCGGTTTAAATCAACATTGATGTTGTGATCTTACCGGGAAAAGATGGCCTTCTGATATCCAATATTTAAGACAAAATAAACATTTTACAATTGGTACGCAAATCGTGTACCATCATGCTTTTCAGCGCTATTTGTAATAAGGGACTCGAAACACGAGGCTAGGCATATTCCACAAGTCATGTCAAACGGTGACGCTATATTCTTATCTGGAGAGCATGCCCAATAAATACTATCGGCGTAGACTGGAATAACCAGACGCTAGAGATTGAAATTCGATTGAGAATACTGGCGTATTTCGCCGAACCTTACTGATTAGAAATTACAGTAAAAACAGAAACGATTGAATGTAAATCAATTTATATACATTTATATTACATTATTATATGCGTTGTGACCTATTTCTAGGCCCCAAATATTAGCGACTTAGCTCCTTTAAAGTTAAAATTTTATTTTTCTAAAGCTAACTTATAGACTTGATGTCATTAGAAGCTAATGTACGCTTTAGATTATAAGATTCCATGGCTTCCAGACAGGAAGCAGGATCGCCTGTCTAACTGCATGGGTTCTTCGTTAGTATGTTCTAATCATCCCGGCTGATGGGTTGATCATTTGTCATTAAACCCCATGGTGCTTTCAACGGGAAAATATCTACAATTAATTTGATATAAAAACATTGACCCAAAACACTGACCTGCTTATAATAAAATTGAACACATTATAAATCTCTATAGTCTACAAACCAACAAAGATCATTAAAACGCTGATGAGATGCATCTTTAAAAGTTATTTAAATTTTTAATCTGGCCAACTTCGTCACCTACTTTACGTGGATAGATAGATATTTCAAAGGAACATTACCCCCAAGCGGAATTTTTCCCATCCGTATCACGTATCCGTATCGTCACGACACGGTTAAATACCTATGTTGCGTCAATGGTGGTCGTTATCTACCAAGATCACCAGTAGTACTAGTCTAGTGCCCAGCTTATAAATTGGCGATTGGTGAGAGATAGAGTTAACGTCCACTCGACACAAACTAGGTCATATCGGGACTAACATATGGTTCAATTTTATTTCAATAATTCGCTTTTGGGTAGGAGTCTTTAGCAGTGGGAGGAAACCAGAGGACCCGGAGAAAACCCACGGTTTGACAGGCGTCCCTACTCCTTGTCACGTACAGTCGGGGAATCGAAATCACGCCAATTGACTCATTGACATACCTAATGATACAGCGCGCACGCGCTAACCATTCGACCCCACCCCAAACCCCTGAGTTTGATGAGAGCACCCGACACCCAACCCCCTGCTCCTCCATTCACACTTCCAATATTTGGTATTAATACTTATAACTAAAGTATGCTAGCTATCCAAATGATGACTACATGTACATTTTAAGTATAATATTGTGCTATGATCATGCTTGTGGCGCATACAAAACTTAGGCTGTCCACATGAGAACAGACACTAAGCTAGTTGACCGACGTTTTAAGTCATAAATCGATTATTTTAGTCGAAAAAACTCACATAAGTTAATTATCCTTCGAGAATTTGTTTAAGTGTTTAGGCTATTCTGTTTCCATTTCATAAAATTGAAAAAGTTTCTTCGGCCTTTGTATGACAGATGTGAAACGGAGTAGAACCACATTACAAAACAGTATACTAACTTTGGGAAATGGCGGCCATTTCAAGCAGAGATTTATTCCCGAAGTGTGAAATGAAATGAAATGAAATGAAATGGAGTTTAACGTCCTACTGTTTTGCTCCGAACTGGGCTAATGAAGACGGGCATACGCCATACAGTGTGCTATGAGGGAAATTTTGCCCGGACAGCGGCACTACGGCCTACTCTTATATCGAATTCCAACTGTCAAGGGATCTTTTACGTGCACGCCAATGTGTACACGGGACCTCGGTTTTTCGTCTCATCCGAATGACTAGACAGCTGTCCTTGTCAGGCCCTCCGTCCTGCATCACTGAAAAGGGGGAACCACGCCGGAAAATCTGGATGAACTTTCTCGGCCAATGCAGGGATCGAACACCCGACCTCCAGGGTAGCGAGCCAGCGCCTTACCCACTTAGCCACCGTGATCCCCCCCCCCCCACCGAAGTGTGAAGTAGATGGCTTGTATCAATATAGTATGGGGGATTCTGGATTGGGGAGAGCATCAGATACCCATTCCATTCAAACTTCCAATAACTGTTAATGAGGCAAACATATTTCTAAAATTAGTAAGCTGTCAAAATGGTAATTAAATATTACATTATGATTATAATATTGTCATATTAACAGATATAATATTATGATAGATAACATGACAGTGTTAATTAACTTGTTTACATACCAAAACCTGTAAATACGGACTATATACATTAATCATAATTGTACATAATTTTGCTCATATATCACTCTTTCGTTTGTAAATATCCTTGCCATGAAAATAATTACGCTGTTGGACGCCGTGTATATCAGCAGCACTTTTAAGGGTGGATTTGAAGTTGTCGGGCGAAAGGTAATGCTATTTGATGGGTGGGAGTTATTTTGGACACCGTTCTTCCTTATGATTTCTCGATTAATCCAATTAAATTTTAAATCAGTAAAGATGTACAACTTTGTAAAGTTTCAGTAAAAGGGGCAGCAACTCTGCGAAAATTTGCTTTCGATGGGACTCGATTTATCTAACAATTCCAGCGAATCGAAACAAAAAGGAAATTCATGTTTCGAAGAGGTGAAATAAAATAGAGCATCCGCCGTTCAGTGTACTACGAGGGAAATTATTTCCAGTTAGCGGCGCTACGGCCTACTCTTTATTCGACTTCCAATTGTCAAGGATACTTTAACGTGCACGTCCGTGTGTATATGGGAACTGGGGGTTTCGTCCAATTAGAACAAGTAGACACTGGTTTACCCCCACCCCACCCCCTCCTGCACCACTGACAAGGGAAAAAACATTGCGGAAGGCCCCGAAGAAATATCTCGGCCAACACTGGTTATGTAGAGAACGTCTTACTCACTGAGCCACCGTGAGTCCATTTTTATAGACATATATATATATTGGTCATAAACATGTGAAGGACGACGGCGAGACAAAACCCCTATGGAAAAGTACATATTTGGACGTCATGTCAAAAAGGTTTATGGGTTGATTTTGGCCATATCTTTTAATAAAGGCAGGGGCGGGTCCAGGAATTTTTGCAGGAGGGGGTTTGCCAGGTTCCCGAGACAATGTATCCCCCCCCCCTCCCGCATGGTCTCTATCGTCATTTTGGCGTACATACATATACATTGAGCTTTTTAAACAGAGAAATTGAACACCTGGTTTGACGTTAATTTTTATTATGAATTAATACAATGACATTGTGATTCAATTTGATGGATACAAAGCATTAATTGTGATATCACATAATGTCTATATCATTATCTCGTGCTTTGGGTGCCCATCCTGTTCCACATCTGACGATAAGCACACGGCCGAGAAACTTTTCTCAAAAAATGTATTGATTTACAATATTTTTTATGTAGCTGAGCATGGGGGGGGGGGGATCCGCCCCTGTAAGCGAAAATGTTTCTTTTCTGGAATAATGAGAACCGGTTTCCATATTCAGGGAAAAGTGTATTGGTTTGCATCAAACACAAAGCATTGCTGTTGTTAATCGTTTCGAGGCTGCCCAGGTTAGTTTCAAGACGCGGTGACTAACGACAACCAGTAAATTGGAATGAATGGCCCAGTCGACCCTTCCCAGCAACCAATAAGTAGCCATAGGTCCATAGGCTAACCATATAAAAGTCCATTTTTATATTAAGAAGAGCATCTTTGCCACGATAGAAGTCCAAGAGCTGTTGTGTACAAATATCTCAGCGAGTTAAAATAAGCATCATATTCTAGAAAATGCAGTATCCCGGGCGTGTCAAAGTCAACTACTACAGGTCATACAAACTTCGTGAAACATTTGTAACACAACGTGGTGATGGTTCTTGACCTATTATCTATGTTGAATCGAAGACTGAACAGACACGCAATTCTTTCCATTCTGTAAAATGAATCATAGACGTCCCTGCTATCTAGTTTCCCATCCTGCAGCAAACACAGCGTCACGTCTCTAACAGTGTTAAGAAATGATGTTCGAATCTTTCCACATATATTTGGGCGTGGTTTGACCTTTGTACTAATGAGAAGACACGATGGTTATTAGTTGTATACTTTATTAGTAGAAAAAAATGTTTCATACAAAAACAAACAATAAATAATTATATATTTTACAACAGTTTAATCCACGTATGATACACAAAATATTGAAATGCGAAATTACTCATCGTTCGTTGTCAATACCGATATATTTAATATACATTATTATATACACATGGTTACACCAGCTGAAACCTATGTATAATTCCCTTTTGTAACAACTTAAAAGGGGCATTTTATTTATTAAACCATAGAGAAATTGGAATTTCGATGAATAAAAGGTTTATTTCTGTTATTTATAATAATTGAAAATTATGCATAAAATCCGTCTGTAACAACTTTGAAAAAGACATTTTTTTAAAATTAAATTTGATATAATTTCGAATATTAGTGAGTAAATTTGGGGTTTTCCTGTTAGTTAAAATCCATGATCGTAAATTAATACCCGGTTTAATTAAGGGCTTGAAAGGTTTTTCTCGTTTGTACCAGTGTTAGTGGTGCGCCTATAACTTGGTCGCCTTCTGCGTCGATACCTTTGCCTACCAAACAAGTTACGGATCAAGGGCTGGAACAAACCCTGTAAACTGGTACTACCTTGGCCTGTGCGAGCTACCGGTAACTGAAATATGCTGGGCCCTGGGGTAATAGATGTCGTGTGACCGTGGCCATCAGAACCAAAAATCTTCGTTCGTCTAGGACCACGTCTGTATCCTTTATTAATGGCATATGTTCCTGATGTTTCAGCGAGTCCAGACCGGGGAGCGTTATGGCGTAGAACTGCACCATCAGTTATCCTTGTTTCTAAACAAAATGTCTCGCATCTTCTTCGGGTCATAAAACGGTTAGCATTCCCACCACAACCACTGAAACTAAATGATGTACAGCTCTGAGTTTCAGCATCAAAATAGTACCTGGGGCCCTCTCGACGTCGTTGTCGTTGTCGACGTCGTCGTCGTAAACAGCTTCCTATATCCTTGGGTAATCCACAAGCTGAAAATAAACACCAGTCGTTATATTTACTCTTTCTAATATTTTAATAAATTTTTGGAAAAAATGTTGCGCTCTCAACATGACATGCTCATTCTTTCCAGGTAACGTGATACCTCTTCACGATTCCCCTTCCTGGCGTAAAGAAGTATTGCTTCATTTAGATGTTAGCATTGGGCGCAATGCAGAATAGACCTAATATCTTGAAGGTTAGTAATAGAAAGTTAACAATAAACAGGTAGGCTCTACAGACAGGTATCTAGAAAGTTAGCCATAAACAGTGAAGCTCTATCGATATAACGGCAGGTATATCTAGAAAGTTAGCTATAAACATTGAAGCTCTATCGATATAACGGCAGGTATATCTAGAAAGTTAGCTATAAACAGTGAAGCTCTATCGATATAACGACAGGTATATCTAGAAAGTTAGCTATAAACAGTGAGCTTTATCGATATAACGGCAGGTATATCTAGAAAGTTAGCTATAAACAGTGAAGCTCTATCGATACAACGGCAGGTATATCTAGAAAGTTAGAAATAAACAACGGGGCTCTAAACAGAGTACGCCACCAGGTATCTAGAAAGTTAGCTATAAGCAGTAAGGAGCTATGGCGACCACGCTAGATATCTAGAAAGTTAGTAAGGAGCTATGGCCAATACCCCATTTATTTAAGCACCGAGGAGCTATGGCGAATATACCCGGTATTTAGAAAGTTAACTATAAACAGTGAAGAGCTATGGCGACTAAGCCAGGTGTCTATAAAGTTAGCTACAAACAGCGAGTACGCCAGGTGTTTGAAAGTAACTATCCCATGTTATAAATGTACATGGGGAAAATTGCCTTTGTCCTATTCGCGACACATGGCTTCATTCTCGGTTCATTAAAGCATACTGTACTTTAACTATACTGTGAAACAATGCTTTATCATTAAAGGTGCATTATGTAGGAGCTAAATCTGCCCATTTAAGGTCTTTTTTTCTCGCTTATTATAAAATACTTATTCACACGACAAGAACATAATCAACTTTCTAGATGGATTGGATATGAACTGGATTAGTTCATATGTGTCATTTAATCTATATGACAATCGAGAGAACATTATTCCTGTCAAAATATTCATAACTTATCTATTACAGCTCTTTATTCAAATCTTACATAATGCATCTTTGAAGTACACAGTGCATGAAATTATATTGTTTTTAGCCGTGAAACGTTGTCTTACCATTGCTTGGACGACCGCTATTTGGGCCGGAAACTGTGGTAGGAGGGACACACATAGCTTCAGCGAACCCTCCTGATCTCATCAACTTACAAACAGTATTACCTTCACATGTCTTATGCTAAAATGCAAGAAAAAAACATTTATAAACAAAAGAGGAATTTGAATCGGATATTTTCACTCTTGAACATACTGACTGAAGATACCTGATGGCTTAATCCAAACTTATATGTAGGCCTACGGCATATAGGGAATCTAACTCCTTGGCGATAGTCGCGTCACTAATTTCGTTTCAGGTACACTTTTAAATAAATTTTACGACTTACTTCACATAAGTAATCACTACATTGGCATCTTTCTGGGACGAGAGATTTCGTGCACAATAAAGTACAATCTGATGGATCATTGTTGGTCACTGGTAGTGGTGGGGGCGACATTACAACACCAACTGAAAGATAAATACATTACACCCATAGATTGATTCCAATGCTACTAGAACATCGTAGACGAATTCATAAGAAATCGTATTGGGTCGTTACAAAAGCGGACTATAGAAATCCAAGAAAATGAAATGGGATTTAACGTCCTACTGTTCTGGTCGAACAGGGCTAATAAAGAGGGACATACAAGGGAAAATGTGCCCGCACTGCGGCGCTACCATCTACTCTTATATTGAATTCCAACTGCCAAGGGATCTTGTATATGCACGCCAATGTTTACACGGGACCTCGATTTTTCCTCCCATCCGAACGACTAGACACCTGTCCTTGTCAGGCCCTAAGTCCTGCACCACTGACAAAGAGAAACCACGTCGGAAAATTCCGATGAACCTCCTTGGCCAGCACCGGGATCGAACCCGCGACTTCCAGGTTAGTAAGCCGTGTCTTACTCACTTAGCAACCGTGACTCAAGAAATCCACGAAAAACTCATTTGTCCGAGAATACAAAAAAGTCATTATTCAGCAAACACAAATACAACGTTGGTGGTTAGTAAACATACCGAATATAAGGTAACTGCGTTCGTATTTTATAAATAGGATAATTTAAGTTTTGCATACCCGAGATTGGTTCTATATGATCAACTACACCAGTACCATGAGATACTGTAGGAGCATTATGATGATCTATAATACCAGGTGTTATATGCTGCTGTGAACAAGTTTCTTCACATTCGTGTAGTGTTTTAAAATTATTACTATTTCCACCACAACCATTATAAACAAAGCTATCACACATATGTGTCATAACATCAAAATAGTACGCAGTAGTCGAAGGTCCTCCACATGGTATACCTTCATCCATTGCTAATCCACATCCTAGAAAGACAAGACATTTTAGTGTACTTAATACTATAATTTTTTCAACTACAGGAAATATTAGTTCTGCCAACTGTAAATTAGTTATGCCATCAAGGACTTAAGCGTTCATCTATGCGAACTGTGAAGTAATTATGGAATCAAATATTTAAGTGTGCATCTATGCCACATGGAATGTTTTGGCCAGCGATGATTTATGTGTAAAGTATAGCATAATAATAGCTAAACGCAGTAAGAACAACTAGATTTTCAAAATATTTTATATTAAAGTATTCACTGGTAAGCTGATACCGTTGACTTATGAATGGCAATATTTGTCATTAATTCATACAGGTGATCATTATTCTAAACTAATGTTTAGTTTTGTTTTGTTTGTTAGTTGTATTTTACGTCCGCTTCCACATACTAATGTTTAGTTCGTTCGTTCGTTGTTTCTGGAGTTTTACGTCCACTTCCACCTAAGGTGATATCGTAGACAATGTTTAGTGATGATGAGTTAGTTGTATTTTACGTCCGCTTCCACCGAGGTGATATCGCAGACAACAATGTTTAGTTAGTTAGTTAGTTGTTAGTTGTGTTTTACGTCCGCTTCCACCGAGGTGATATCGCAGACAAGCGAAAGTATGAAGCGAAAGTATTTATACAGTAGTCATTAATTATAGGTGTGTAACTAACTGTAGATGATGTCACTACTGGTGTAAAAGCATGACTAATTTATAACCGTCATCACTATTGAATAATACTCACCTGAACAATAGTGGTGTATATCATTCAATAGTCACGGATTTAACACCTTAGGGAATAACACCTATATATGACTTCTGATTGACTACTAACAATTTTAACTAACTAATAAACATTATGTATATAAAATGACGTCTTTGATCTGTTAGTGCCACATATTTTCATTTAAAAAAGTTATTTGTTGCTTAGTCAACTTTACGGTGAATAATAACAATATTTCATGTATTCGTACGTAAACAAGTACACGTACATCTTGGGTTTTGTTATATTGTTATATTTGTTATATCTCACATCAAATTGAAATCTCTGATATAAACAGCTTTTATCTTATCACCATTACTACCCAAATTAATATTTTGTGTATTAATGATATTTAATAAAATTCGGATTTTTTGATTGTATTAAAATGTATATATTTATGATACCATGTGACATTATCCCACTGCAAATATTGTACCATGGTATCAGTAATCTTACAGAAAAATCAGATGAAATAAATATATTACCTGTCGTGTGATGGATTCCATGACTTTGACCAGCAGCTTGACCAGTAACTGCATCAACAGGTAAACATAAAGCTTCCACCATACCTCTCTCCCTAACTAAACGACATACTTCAACACCATGACACTGTTGGATCTGAAAATAGTAGCACATAATATAATATCCAACCCTTTAAGGGACAATAAGTCAAATGATTCACAAGTAAAAAAACAAAAACAGTATTACGTTACTGTATAAGGGTTGTTATTGTAAGCATACTGTTATTATAAAGATTGTTATTATAATTATAAATATAAAGATTGTTACAATAATTATAAAGTTTGTTACAATAATTATAAAGATTGTTATTATAATTATAAAGATTGTTATTATAAGTATAAAGAGTGTTGCTATCAGAGTAAAAACTGTTGCTATAAGCATCACGAATATTACTATACCTAAAAAGAATATTCAAAAGTATAAAGACTGTTTTTCTAAGTATTATTGCAGTTACTATAATTATATCAACTAGAAAGAGTGGTACTATAATTATAAAAACTGCTATTATAAGTATAAAGTATGTTACTAAAAGTATAAAGAATGTTATTAAAAACTAAGCATGGGATATAAAACCTAGATATAGAATGTGGTTCCTCACTTACACCACTTATCATTAATTTAATTTTCTTCCAGTGCTCGGGCTTTAAATTAATGTAAATTCAAACGACAATAACTAAAGTTGGATTTATTCGTTTTAAAAAATCTTTTGGGTAATGTGTTATTTGAGAAGTGTACTTACATTTTGTACATTATGTGTGTTTTTTGTTGTAATTCATAAGAAAACAGTTTTCCATTTTCTTATTGTATCGAGTTATACGAGAAATTAAAATTTGACAACAATGATAATTTGTACTTACATCACATAAATGTTCAGCACAGTGACATTTTTCAGGTGCTATGTTGGTCTGACACATTTCTATACATTGTGGATCACTTTCTGCTGGTACTCCTGGAGAGGGACCGCCGGTGATTATAGCAGGTGGTTCAGGTTGTGGTAATGGACCTGTTAAACAATCAATATCATAAGGTACACGTGCTTCTGTGGTAGGTTCTGTGGAGCCCATCAGACATTGGGTGTTATACACAACCAATGTGCTTAGAGATATTCATATAATCAAAGCTGGTCAAAAAGGGAAAAGCTCTTTTCGAGTGTTCGCTAGCAGAACTGTGCTGTACCTAAGGGGCTCATATCTGGTAGTTAAATATACAATATGAAAAAAACAGAGTGGTGTGACTTTGTACACAGATCCACCTCTACGCACTGGGATATCTTATAAATGGCGAGATAACCGACAGAGTATCTAATCAAGTATTTCCAAGTGCAACCAATATTTGGTAGCTAAGTGAAATCCTTGAGTTGCATCATGTCTTTGGGAAAGAATAATTATTTAAATATTCGAGCATACATCAAATTGCCAGTTCCGTAATGTACAAGCATGTTATGTGAATGAGACTATAAGCTCGACTTGGATTAAGAAAACTCGTGCTAATGGATAATCCTCGTGCCATAGACAGCCCCATATACAGTAAAATGATACTGATTTTGTACTTGTGAACCATCTGATCATGACTTATAATCCCTTTGACGAGTTGGCTATTATATATTATGTGGTGCTATTTTCAGATACAACGGGGGCTACCGTAGCTAAGCAGGTAAGACGCTGGTTCGCTAGCCTGGAAGTCGGGTGCTAGATCCCTGCACTGGCCGAGGAAGTTCATCCGGATTTTCCGGCGTGATTCCCCCTTGTCATTGATGCAGGACGGAGGGCCTGACAAGGACAGCTGTCTAGTCGTTCGGATGGAACGAAAAACCGAGATCCCGTGTATACACGTAAAAGATCCCCTGGCAGTTGGAAATCGATATAAGAGTAGGCCGTAGCTCCGCTATCCGGGCAAAATTTCCCTCATAGCACACTGTATGGCGTATGCCCGTCTTCATTAGCCCAGTTCGGAGCAGAACAGTAGGACGTTTCATTTCATTTTCAGATACAACAGTGTCGTGATGTGGGAGTATGTCGTTTAGTTAGGGAGAGGAGTTTGGTAGAAGCTTTATGTTTACCTTTGTTATCAATATGGAATCCTCAAGGAGTATCCAGTCAGAATGTGTAAGGATTCGAATATCGCAATCGGGATACGTTACAAAATACACACATACTAGCACCGATGTGTATGGGGTTCAACGAATAAGTATAATCACCTGTATTTGTTGTTCCTATTGGTTCTATATGATCAACTACACCAGTACCATGAGAAATTGTAGGAGCATTATGATGATCTATAATACCAGGTGTTATATGCTGCTGTGAACATGTTTCTTCACATTCGTGTAGTGTTTTAAATTTATTACTATTTCCACCACAACCATTATAAACAAAACTATCACACATTTGGGTCATTACATCAAAATAGTACGCAGTAGTCGAAGGTCCTCCACATGGTATACCTACATCCATTGTTAATCCACAACCTAGAAAGACAAGACCTTGTATATGATAACAGGAAATACCAACTACTATGTCTAAAGTACAAGATAATAATATCTAGACGCAGTAAGAGCGACTATATTTTCTAAATCAACTATTTGATATTATGTGAACTGGCAAAACATGGTACCGGTAATCTTACAGAAAAATCAGATGAAATAAATATATTACCTGTCGTGTGATGGATTCCATGACTTTGACCAGCAGCTTGACCAGTAACTGCATCAACAGGTAAACACAAAGCTTCTACCATACCTCTCTCCCTAACTAAACGACATACTTCAACACCAAGACACTGTTGTACCTGAAAATAGTAGCACATAATATAATATCCAACCCTTTAAAGGGACAATAAGTCATAATCAGGTTGTTTATAACGTACAGAATCAGCATCACTTTACTGTATAAGAGCTGTCATTATACATATATTTGAGTAAAAAGAAATGAAATGAAATGGAGTTTAATGTCCTACTGTTCTGCTCCTAACCTGGGCTAATGACGACGGGTTGAGTAAAAAGACTTTTACATTAATTATAAAGACTGTGGCCATAAATATAAAGACTGTTAATGCATAATGAAGAGTTGATATATTTTATGCGCCATTATGAAAGAGCTAATTCTGCTTATTACTCCAAGTCTTTCCTTAGGTCTTAATTGGTACATAAATTACTAATATAACATTTTTAAATATTATGATAAGACCATAATCAACTCTCGATGTCATCTGATGGCTCCGATTTTAAGTATATTACAACCGTTCGGACATTTAATGATTTAATTTAAAAATGGAGATGCGAGGCTTAGTATCAAAATTACAAACATTGATAACTTAGCACAGAGTAGAGTAATTTGAATGAATGTTCGATATATTCATTTTGCATTATCTTTTTATGAACTATTACACCAAGAACGGCCAGTTCTTTATCTAATTCTTACACAATGCGCCTTTAACTAAGCACCCATAGGACATAAACCGAGATACAGAATATGGTTCCTCACATAGAACAATTATCATTAATTTAGGCTTGTTCCAGTGCATAAAGACTTACTACAGCTTTAAATTTATGTAAAATTCAAACGACAATAGCTCGAGTTAGATTTACTCGTTTTAAAAAGATCGTGATGTGATAAGTGTAATCTTGTTTAGCATATATTTAAAAATAACATGAACTACAACAAAAAACAGTTTTCCATTCTCTTATTGTATCGTTATGGACACAATTAAATCTTTTGTTTCGAGTTAAAATTAAAATTTGACACCAATGATAATCTATACTTACATCACATAAATGTTCAGCACAGTGACATTTTTCAGGTGCTATGTTAGTCTGACACATTTCTATACACTGTGGGTCAGTTTCTGCTGGTACTCCATGAGATGATCCACCGACGACTAGAACAGATGATACAGGGTTTTTAAAGAACGTTTTGAACAATCAATTTCATGATGTACGCGGGCTTTTCGGTAGGTTCTATGGACATCATCACACATTGTTTGTCAAACACGTCCAATGTGCTTAGAGATATACAAATACTAATGTCCAAAAGAAAGTATACACTGTGCATTTTGTGCTGCATCAACCAAAGTCGTTTTTCCATGGTATACTGTATTTGGGTAGAATGTCAGTTTGTTTCACATTTTTATTTTGCTTAGAAATGTTGAGTTTGGACGCAAGAGACAAACCCAGTAATGCTTCATCAAATGTTTTTAATCTAAACAAAACTTAGTCATACTTTTAGTGTGTATACTTTCTTTTGGACATCAGTAATCAAACCTGGTCAAAAAGAGAGACGTTGTTTTCGACTGTTCAATTTGGGCAGTGATCAGCTAGATCAGCGTTACTACAGCTATGGATAGTTTGTATCATATAGTTAATGCCTACTGTAGAATTCCAATTTAATATATAATATGATGGAACAGACAGAGGGTTATAACTTTGTACACTGATCAACCTACTCGCCATTCCCTTAATATATGTTATCCCCAGATCAGAGACAACCGACAGTATCAAGTCACTAACCCAGTGATTTAAAAATACAAACAACATTTGACAGCCATGTGAAATCCTTAAGTGGAATCATGTCTTCTAGAAAGAGTAACCAGTTCCTTAATATACAAGCATGAATGAGGCGATGGGTTCGATTTAGATTTAAGAAACTCAAGCCACCATAGACATAAGACATAATGTACAACCAACCTCTGTTAGCTATATAGAATCCTTAAAGAAAAAAACTACACCAATACTAGCATTGGTGTTGGGTTTAACGCATAGTATAATTACCAGCATTTGGTGTTCCTATTGGTTCTATATGATCAACTACACCAGTACCATGAGATACTGTAGGAGCATTATGATGATCTATAATACCAGGTGTTATATGCTGCTGTGAACAAGTTTCTTCACATTCATGTAGTGTTTTAAATTTATTATTATTTCCACCACAACCATTATAAACAAAACTATCACACATTTGGGTCATTACATCAAAATAGTACGCAGTAGTCGAAGGTCCTCCACATGGTATACCTTCATCCATTGGTAATCCACAGCCTAGAAAGACAAGACCTTGTATATGATAACTATGTCTAAGGTGTAAGATAATAATATCTAGACGCAATAAGAACGACTATATTTTCTAAATCATAACTATCTGATATTATGTGAACTGGCAAAACATGGTATCAGTAATCTTACAGAAAAATCAGATGAAATAAATATATTACCTGTCGTGTGATGGATTCCATGACTTTGACCAGCAGCTTGACCAGTAACTGCATCAACAGGTAAACACAAAGCTTCTACCATACCTCTCTCCCTAACTAAACGACATACTTCAACACCAAGACACTGTTGTATCTGAAAATAGTAGCACATAATATAATATCCAACCCTTTAAAGGGACAATAAGTCATAATCACGTTATAAACAAGTACAAAATCAGCAGCACTTTACTGTATAAGAACTGTTATTATATATATATTTGAGTACAAAGACTGTTACCATAATTATAAAGACTGTGACCATAAATATGAAAACTGTTAATGCATGATGTCTGTTTTTATGATTCAAGCAGGCATTATGAAAGAGCTAAATCTGCCTATTACAGGTATTTCTTTAGACAATAAATGTTATATAAATTATAAATTTGACATATATTAACATGACAATGCCATAATAAACGCTCAATGGCATCTGATGGCTCCGATTTAAAGTAAATTTAAACGGTTTGGCCATTTAATGATTTAATTTAAAAATAGAGAAGCAAGGCCATGCATTGAATGACTAGCACCGTAGTTACGATAATAAACAACCAATGCACACATCTTGTCAAAATTAAAAACATTGATAACTTCGCACAGAATAAAGTAATTTGAATGAATTTTCAATATATTAATTTTGCATATATTAAATTAATTTAAAATAGAGAAGCAACGCCATGCATTGGATAACTAACATCGTAGTTACCATAATAAACAATCAATGCACACATCTTTTAAAAATTAACTTCGCACAAAATACAGTAATTTGAATGAATTAAATTTGCATTATCCATTTTTAAACTGTTATAGCAAGAACAGCCAGTTCTATATCTAAATCGTAATGCCCATTTAACTAAGCACCCATAGGACATAAAATCGAGATATAGAATATGGTTCCTCACATAGAACAATTATCATTAATTTAGGCTTGTTCCAGTGCATAAAGACTACTCACTACAGCTTTAAATTAATGTAAAATTCAAACGACAATATATTAAGTTAGATTTAATCGTGATGTGTGATTCGATAAGTGTACTCTTGTACAGCATATAATAAAACATAACATGAATTATAACAAAATAGTTTTCCATTCTCTTATTGTATCGTTATGGACACAATTAAATCTTCTGTGCCGAGTTATACAAGAAATTAAAATTCGACATCAATGATAATTTGTACTTACATCACATAAATGTTCAGCACAGTGACATTTTTCAGGTGCTATGTTGGTCTGACACATTTCTATACATTGTGGATCAGTTTCTGTTGGTGCTCCTGGAGAGGGACCGCCGGTGATTATAGCAGGTGGTTCAGGTTGTGGTAATGGACCTGTTAAACAACCAATATCATGATGTACTCGGACTTCTTTTAGAAAGAGTAAAAATCTAAATATTCGACCATACAGCGAATTGTCAAGTCCTTAATGTACGAGCATGCCATGTTAATCAAATGATGGGTTCGACATCGATTTAAGAAGTACATGCTACTGGACAACATTCATGCCATAGACAAACCAGTGGTTTAAAAACTACAGCCTTTGATAGCTATATATAATCCTCAAGAGGTATTCATGCTTCTAGAAAGTGTAAGGATTCAAATAGTGCAAATGGGATACGTTACCAAAAAAGAAAATACACCAATACTGGCATTAATGTTTATGGGGTTCAATTACCTGCATTTGGTGTTCCTATTGGATCTATATGATCAACTACACCAGTACCATGAGATACTGTAGGAGCATTATGATGATCTATAATACCAGGTGTTATATGCTGCTGTGAACAAGTTTCTTCACATTCGTGTAGTGTTCTAAATTTATTACTATTTCCCCCACAACCATTAAAAACAAAACTATCACACATTTGGGTCATAACATCAAAATAGTACGCAGTAGTCGAAGGTCCTCCACATGGTATACCTACATCCATTGGTAATCCACAACCTAGAAAGACAAGACCTTGTATATGATAACAGGAAATACCAACTTCTATGTCTAAAATACAAGATAATAATATCTAGACGCAGTAAGAACGACTATATCTTCTAAATCATAACTATCTGATATTATGTGAACTGGCAAAACATGGTACTGGTAATCTTACAGAAAAATCAGATATTACCTGTCGTGTGATGGATTCCATGACTTTGGCCAGCAGCTTGACCAGTACCGGAATCAACTGGTAAACATAAAGCTTCCACCATACCTCTCTCCCTAACTAAACGGCATACTTCAACACCAAGACACTGTTGTATCTGAAAGTATGGGAATTTAACACCATTCGATCATTTACACTGAGATCAATATGAGACAATTATATATAGTTCGTTTTGTAAAATAAATTCCAAAACGGCAATACTATATACCGGAAAACACCGGAAAACACCGGAAAACAACCGGAAAACACCCGGAAAACAGCATTTTATACTGAATACCGGAAAACACCGGAAAAACACTAAATACCGGAAAACACACTAAATACCGGAAAACACCCTAAATAGGTAACCCGGAGCCTGGTCCTCTGTGTGCGGTTTTTGACCAAGTGAGCGGCGATGAAGGAAGGTCAAGGTCATTACGATGTTCGTTTTACAAATAGCCCCCCACCCCACCCCACCCCCCCAAAAAATTCCGATTTTTTTTCTCCAAAATTTTTTTGACGAAAAAAATTTTCTGTCACAAAACAAAAATTCGAAGTTTTCCGAAAAATTGGTTTTACAAAAAAACATTCCGTAGAAAATAATTTTACAGAGAAAAATACTGGAAACAAATTTGAATTTTTTTTTGAGAGAAATTTGGGAGAAGAAATTGTTAAAAAAAATCTGAAAAGGAATTTTTCTTTGACCGTAGGCGATCGCTCGCTTGTATGTTAATGAACTTATTTCATCAGCGCTTACCTGGTCCAAAACCACACACGAGGGCCAAACTCCGGGTTACTAAATAGCTACCGGAAAACTTAGAAGAGTAAACTGTGCCCGAGATTGTTTTAGAGAGCGCGCCGCGCCGCTCCGGGAGGGATCATCGTCAGGGTGGGACGGGGGTGGAATTTCCAGTCACGTGACGAACATAGATCTTCCGTTCCTCAACCTATATTATTTCCACAGTCATTGTCATTAATCACAAATTACGGGATGATATACGAAAATGCAGGTTTACTTTGAAATAGTGCAAATGATACTTTCCATCTACAATCTTCAGATAAAAGGATGCAAGTTCTTACACAGTGCAGCATAATTTGTGCAACAGAAGACATCTCGAATATCGATTGCCTGAAAAAAATTTTTCTCGGGGACATTTTTTTCCGAATACGCATTCTGTGTAAGTCTTCAGCCACCAGGATGTGGTTAACATAGTAATGTTTTATTACGATAGTAGTACATAAAACAAATTGGTTGCCTGAGGTTCTCGGGGGGAAAGTAGCCTCATCGGCTAGAGTCCTCTATTTCACAAACAAAAACAACAATTGCTTCCTTGAAAATTTATCGATCAACCCTTTTCAGAGACGTCCAGCTTACCACTTCCCGTCAGTGCAGTAAGATAGAATATGTAGTTTTCTCATGGACAATTGGGCAAAAGTTGGGGTTTTCTCAAGGAAAACTGGTCAACAAGTTGGGAAAAAAGATCGAAAAGTAATCCAGAAAAAAATCCTGTGTGTGGCCCTCGGAATATGATGGAATATGTTGAATATTATTATAGTTCAAGTGATTACTTAAAACACCTGTTAGAATCACAATTTCTGCATGTCCCTTACACGCTTCTGTACAATCGAAATCTTAATTCGTTCAAACGAGATACTAATTCGTTCAAACGAGATAATTAATTCGTTCAAACGAGATATTAATTCGTTCAAACGAGATACTAATTCGTTCAAACGAGATAATTAATTCGTTCAAACGAGATACTAATTCGTTCAAACGAGATACCAATTCGTTCAAACGAGATACTAATTCGTTCAAACGAGATAATTAATTCGTTTAAACGAGATACTAATTCGTTCAAACGAGATTCTAACTCGTTCAAACGGATTAATATTTTTTTTTTGTTTGGCACTAATGGGCGCCTTCGTAGATATCTGACAATTCATAAAAAGAATTGACTGCCACTAGATAAGAGAACACGTAATAAAAACAGAAAAAGTCCGTGCATTACCATGTTTTTATAAGGTATAGAATGAATACAAGCATTGAAATGTACGGACTATTTCTATTTTTCTCGTGTTCTCTTATCTAATGACATTCAATTACTTTATTGAATTGTCAGATATCCTCTTACAGTCCCATATAACAACTTTTGGTCTTGGAAGGAATTATTAGTGAGTAGAAATTCGGCCGTGTGTCTGTTATCACTCGTCGCTTCAGTCATTTATATAGAGCAGCGACTTGTGTTTTCCTTTGGCGTTCGTCACTTCCGATACGGGAAACCTGTATTACTCAGCTATCGTAGCAATGATCGCTCATCCCAAACTTAGGCTGCCTATTTACAGCTAGCTCCAGCTGAGAATAGGCCCTAAGCTAATTAACCGACATTTAAATTCCTACATCGACGATTTTAGTCGAAAACACTAAGTATGCTTTTAGAAATTTTTAAAAGTATTTATTTCTCTTCTATTGCCATATTGAATGAAATTAAATATGTTTATTTAGCCGCTGTGTATATGAAAAATGTCAAACTAATCAAAGCCGAATCACAAAATAGTCCTCTAATTATTCAATATGGCAGCGCCCATGAAACATAATTTCACAGAGGCGGTTTTATTTGCGAAAACAAATTTAGGAGTATCTAACCTTGTTTTGAAAGATAAACAGATTGAAACTCTAAAGACAGTTTACAATGGTAAAAAATTTATTGCAATATTACCAATAGCACATATTATATATCGCTTTTACGTGAGTGTCAGCGACATGCCGTGTTTACATAAAAAAAAACACGTGCGTGGGTTATTTTTACTCTGTTGTCTAAACAAAGCGGTCTCGAGTCGATAAGTCCCGCCCCAAAATGATCACATGAGCGTTTTAAATGGCGGATAATCAGTGCAGTGTCACATTCTGGGAAGTATGACGTAGATGGGTCGCTGCGTGCAGTATGTGATCTCTGTGTTAAAAATATATTTGGAATGTGTTTAACCAGCTCTAACACATATGTGATAATGACTGGCACCAATATTGTCCTTTAAAATGGCAATCCCTATATATTCCGATGAAAGCTACGAAGGTTTTCATCTTCTGGTTATATTCAGGATGCAGGGCCAAGGCTATGGTGACAAAAATGATTCCGATTTATAAAGTTTCGGAGCAAAATAACACCGACAGGAAGGTTCACAACCGTAACTCGAAAAATAATTGTAGAAACTGTGAATATATTTATAGTTATTTCACATAAATGTTACAACAATGATAATTTATACTTACATCACATAAATGTTCAGCACAGTGACATTTTTCAGGTGCTATGTTAGTCTGACACATTTCTATACATTGTGGATCAGTTTCTGCTGGTTGCAGTTCTACTGGATTTACTGGATGTGCCGGATGTATGGGATGTGCTGGATGTACAGGTAGAGATGGGAGTTCAGGACCAGCTACCAGAATGGGTGGGTTGTGTACATCAACTACTGGCGATGGAAGTCCCACAGTACCATGAAGATCTAAGATAAACAAATAGTGGGTTTTTGTTTTTATTTTTTTTTTAACATTGGTAGAATATTGAATGTTAAAATGGATCAGTACACATACGATGACGAGCTGCGACAAAACACATTTTTTAAACTAATAGTTCTCTATCGATAAGGTTTATATCTGTAAATTATTAATATACATATTTTTAAATGCGATATTTACACCGATGACTTTTCAAAAATACTTGATACTACTTCCCATTTGAGGAGTTCACATAGCTATAACAGTTTGGTTGCACTTTTGCATGTCCAGTCAAAGTGCTGCTTTGGATACCTATCCTATTCTATAAAGACTTGACAATGTCCACCAGTTTACTTTTCCTGGGTTAAGGAGAGAACACAGAGAGAGAGAGAGAGAGAGTTTAACGTCCACTCGACACAAACTAGGTCATTTCGGGACTAACATATGGTTTAATTTTATTTCAATAATTCGTTTGCGCGTAGGGGTCTTTAACAGTGGGAGGAAACCGGAGGACCCGGAGAAAACCCACGAGGTTGAACGGGCGACCCTACTCCTTGTCACGTACAACCGGGGATTCGAAACCACGCCAGTTGACTTAATGACAGGCCTTATGATACATTCGGCCATCCAACACGCCAAGAGAACACAGACAATGTCCAATAGGTATACTGTTAACGGGTTAGGAAGAGAACTTGGACAATGTCCACTAGTTTACTGTACCTGGGCTAAGAAGAGAACTTGGACCACCGACTGGATTTATTAAAGAATCTACAGGTCTAGTTCGTGGTCTCTGAGGCCGTCCGTATAATCTGTATCGATATTGTCTGTTACTGACAGGTAATGGTGCGGGATTTTGTGGTACTTGAATTTGTCGTGTAAAAGATGCATAAAGATTACTCAGCAGTGATTGTGGTTGCTGTTGTTGGTTAGTATTTGTGGCGCCATCATATCGGTTTCTTGTAAAACTTGAATCTGGCTGTGTACGGACTAAAACTGTGAACACAAAATACAAATATATACTATACATGTAGTATCTCGCTACTAATCAACTCTACAATCATTTCACAATAAATGAATTAGATATCTTTAAAGATAATAATCCATATATGTGTATGCTATATATACTATTTAAATGTAAAGAAGCACATTTATATTCACTGACAAATAAAGATGTTGGTTAGGAGACAATACAAATAAAAGAAGTCTTTAAATAACTCCATGTAAGAATTGGTCGATTTGGACCAAAATGTATTTTTTAAAATATAAGTACTTTTGATTGTGTATACCATTAATTTCTATATTTAACCTTTATTCCGAGATGTACGGTGAAATCACGGCCATGGAAAAAATTATTTGTAAACTGATACATCGAATTATTGTCAACTGATTTTAATAGCCTAGATTTAGATGTTATCTTTTCAGAGCTAAGGATATTCCGCGGTGTAGCTATTGAATAACACATGAAATTGTATATATTACGACTTTATCGCAACCGTAAGGCCACACCAGGTTGATTTTTTGTTCTTCGGGTAGAGAGAGAGAAATGGGGTTTAACGTCCACTCGACACAAACTAGGTCATTTCGGGACTAACATATGGTTTAATTTTATTTCAGTAATTAACTTGCGCGTTGGGGTCTTTAGCAGTGGGAGGAAACCGGAGGACCAGGAGAAAACCCACGAGGTTGGACAGGCGACCCTTATGACACAAACTAGGTCATTTCGGGACTAACATATGGTTTATTTTTTATTTCAATAATTCGCTTGCGCGTAGTGGTCTTTAGCAGTGGGAGGAAACTGGAGGACCCGGAGAAAACCCACGAGGTTGGGCAGGCGACCCTACTCCTTGTCACGTACAACCGGGGAATCGAAACCCCGCCAGTTGACCCAATGACAGACCGTATGATACAGCGCGTGCATGCTAACCATTCGGCCATCCACCCCCACCCTCCTTGTTCTTCGGGAACACCTGTATTGTTTCTTATTGCTTCGGGGAAAAGACTAATTTAAAAACCAAAAGTACCTGGTTGCACTGTTCAAAAGGTTTTCAAGTTTTAAACAAGAAGAAGAAGTGAAAATTAACTTGATTAATTACTTACATTGATGAGAATAATGGAAAGCAGCTGTTAAAGTGACTAATCCAAGAAAGAGATTCATTTCCTATGTAAAATAAAAGCAATATACTATTATACAAGACACACGATCTACATTCAAATAAATATCCTAGCTTTTAATCTTTCTTAATGGGGATATATAACCCATTTCTGTGATTGACGTCACGCTAATGCTAATGCGTATAACGTCATTATACTACTGTCAATATACTATTATACAAGACATACGATTTACATTCAAATAAATATCCTAGCTTTTAATATTTCTTAATGGGGATATATAACCCATTTCTGTGATTGACGTCACGCTAATGCTAATGCGTATAACGTCATCAAATCAGCTGCCCCCATCTTTTACTGTCAGCGTATCTTCGTCTAAGATGATCTATCATGTGTGAAAGCATACATTACATCTGCATAAAAATATGATCACTATGAGTTTCATTTGACGAATTTTCATTCCCCGAGATTTGATTTATAAATTCCTCGAAACAAATGTAATGGGGCTGCTAACACAATACTTCCGGTAATTTTAGACAAAATATACGTGTACAATACTAGAAGAGAATGTAAGCCTGCTAGGGGCGTTTCCGTCTATACTGTTTGCAAAGAATGTAAGAACACAATCTTTCTAATTACTGACTAGGTCCTCAAATGATTTTTCAATCAGGCTAACTCAATAATACACATTTTGTTCTCATTCCACGAAATCCCTACATTAAATTATGATACGATGAAAAAAATAATAATAATAATTGTTCCAATTAAAACTCTTCAAACAACCATTTCCTTCCATCTTGAATAATCTGTGATGGTCAATATATATATATCCCATTAATTTAAGAGACATTTAATTTTTCTAATTGAAAATATTTATAAAATATTTTGTGTAAGTTGCAATGTATTACTGTATACTTACTTAAGCTTTACAAAGCCCCAACACAGAAGGTCTTTGATTATATATTACCCAACCTGCAGTACAAGTATTGACTGAGATATTAATGTTATTGCTTCTAAGTTTATGTTTAAACCTATCGCTATGATTGATCGGCGATGACAAAATACCTACATTTATGGAAAGAAAACCCCATATCGAAGATGGATTATAATAGGCTTGTCATTTTCTTTCTGCATCCTAAAAGTTGTCGCTGATAAATATAATTAATCTCCCATGACCAATCAGATCATGGGATTGTTATTTTTCATATGTTTCCTATGACATATGAGGATTCACATTGCAATTCATCATAACAGTTATGTGAAGTATGAAGTCAATTGGATATTTTGACGTTAGTTGTTATGTGAACACCAACCTCAGCGGTTGAAGAAACTCCAAATAAATTAGAAATTAATCTGCATGGACTTTTTTTTTGTAAATACGTTTTGTTTTTACATCATTGAGAATACATATCACCTTTTCATAAAAATATATATGCACATTGCATTTATATTTAGAATACATTACAGCTTTAACATTATGCGGGTGTCAGACTGTCCTGAGGGCTGGCAAAAACATTGGCATGCCAAATATTTGCCGACAGACCTTGCAAAGGTTCATTTTCGTGTTGAATTCGTGTATCCATTTTGCCCTTCATAAGGCAATCATTGAGGGGGCATCGTGTCAAATCGTAACATCTTCGTCTTTACTTCGTGTGATCATCGGTGCTAATGTGCATTTTTCCCCTCACGAAGATAATACGAAGTAACCAAAGATTCTGCCCGATTGTCTTAGGGAGGCAACACATCGTAGTACTATGACATCAAGATGATGGGGCCACGGTGACGGCGAAGACAGCCGAATTTCAGTTGCTCAAGCGTGTCCCATATAAGGCTGGGCATATAAGGCTGAATTAATCTAATTTGAAATAATGTTGAAATGTACTGTGTTTTCTGTTCCCAATAATCTCCGATCAGCAATTGAATTTCCCACGGTCGGCCGAAGGTTTTTTACCATCCGGAAGTCAGGCGCGCGACGCCTTCGTGACCTACTTCGAACGCATCATAATCTCAATACGACGTCGTGTAGCCATCGTGTTATCTTCGTGTGTGGTTCGGAGCAAGCATGTGACATCCTGTAGGTATCGTCAAGGTCGCGAGATGTAAATAGGGTTAGGGTACGTGATTGTTGACATGATTGTGGGTTAGGTTTAGGTCTCCACATAAGCACTGACCTAGGATGATGAAAATTTAGTTCGTGATATTCCCTAGTTTTATATAAAACAAAAACATACGATGCGTTAGATTTGTATACAAAGTTGATTTGATGTTTGTTTGCTTTTGGTGGCACCGAAGTGCGTCCTTAGGTGGTACTTGTGGTATTCTGGTATTTTTGTTTCTGAAGAAAATTATATTTCTATAGGATCTGTTTGATGTGGCAGATCTTGGCTCCAGAATAGCTTTGTATCTTCCAAAGGATTAGAGGATCCAATAACTAGGGTCTTGGCCATCACAGGTGGTAGGTACTATGAACCCTTCTCATCTTTAACTTTGTAGCTGTGTGGTCTCTTCGTGGAAAGTCTGCAGCTGGTAGGAATGGTGGGCGATCTAGGCGACCACACAGTGGAGACATGGAAACCGAGAACGAAAGTGAGCGAGGCAAAACCTGGGGCGGACATCGTCATGAAGTTACTTTATATAGTACGCGGATGTACTTTTAAAAAACATTAAAATATTACATATTTTTAGGGCATATACCAAATATCTGGCTATTTGTGTCTTTAATGTTTCCGGTGTAATCTGACTACAGTAATAACTCCTTTATCGGTTCGGGGCCACGATGCCTCGCTAATCTGAATGTTCCGTGTTCGATCCCCGTGTTGGCCGGGAAAGTTCATTAGAATTGTCTGCCGTGTTCCCACCCTGTCAGTGGTGCCGCCTTAACGGAGGGCCTAGCAGGGAACAATATATACCCGTTCGGGTGGTATGTAAAAGAACTCTTGACAGCTGGAATTCGAAATGCCCGGATGGAACAGACAAGTAGGACTTTAACCCCATTTCATTTCCTGCACTGCTACAAACTTGAAATCTAACTCTGACTATTGGTGGTAATTCATGTGAACACCAGCCCAAATAAAATGGATATTGTTCATCGCAATATTTTTCTGAGACGGTAAAATAGAGTGCTTTTATTACTTCAGATCTTTCAAAATTATATTCTCAGTAACTAACAACTAACATTTAACATTAATAATTGATATTTAAAAATCGCCATTCCTTACAAATAGAGGAAGTTCCACCACTCACTCATTCAGCCATGTGCCACTCCAGTGATCCAATTATCCAGTCAACCAGAAAGCTTGTAACTTTGAGCTTTTTTGGATAGGGTGATGTAGCTTTTGGAATCAAATGTTATAATCGTGTCCAGTTATGTGTCAGAAATCACGCTTGACACCCCCCCCCCCGCTAAGCCAAATAACCAGGCATTTAAGATCATGATATTGAAGTGTTTTAGTGAAAATTCGCGACGCCGCCCACGAGAAGGGATTCAGGAGGTGTTTTCCACAAGATTTGAAAACATGGAACGCTGTAGATGCAACGCCCTGAACCCCTCCCCGTTCTCTTTATCCGCGGCTGTACATGATTATTGTTTGTTTTCGAAATACATAGCGGAAGTCGACTTGTTTGCTAATTTTAGTTTCTATTGTTGACTAATGTGTCAAAACTTGACTATTTAACGCTTGTCTCATCCCATAAGTTAGATATATTTATGGATATAATCCATTTAGCAAAGAATGAAAGAGATATATTTTTATAAGATGCCCTTTCATTTGGAGGTGAAATCTGTTTACGTCAAACTTAGCAATTCATCAAACACAGCGGTTATGGTACACGGAAGAACAACCGGAAGAACAAGCTCCGCTTGAGATCTAGCTCTCGAAGTAAATAGGTTTATGTATGAGGTATGACGGAAGAACTCACATTAAGATGCACGACCAGCTGGATGTTAGAAGGAAGATGATTTGTACTATTATAAAAGAAGGGGCAGACAAGGCAAAACATCAGTTTTTATTTGGCATAAATATTGTGCGGTTGGTTATATGTTTTCATTAATAACTTTTGGCCGGTATCTTGTCAAAGAATTTCCGTCGTAAAGACACAATGATGAGGCCACACCAATGTGAAATTTTGATGTTCGGGAACGTACATGTATATTAAAACTGTTGGTTCGATTTCTAGGGGAACCCATATTATTAAAATAAGAAAACACTTGATTGCTCTTCTTAAACGCTCTTTGTACCAATTCTAAATAAATACCTTGTCAAGAGACCCCGAAATGATTCGGCTTTAAAACCATGCCCGAGTTACGTAAGTACGCTTTCAGAGAAAGAAACCCAATGAAAGCTCTAATATCCGTACTGCATAACTGGTTTTGAGTTAGAAGTTTGGATAATAAGGAAGGTGGCGAATTCAAGGTTTTCTACTTGAAAAAATATTTTTTTTTGTTGGTTACGGATTCGCACCACATAACCGATCCAGGAGCCGACGGGGCTAGACTGACTGCTCTGTAGCGTTTTACAATGTAAATATGACTATTAAAAACATACATGTATGTATAACTAAACAAAAGACGACAATATAACTAAGTTTGGACTATTTTGAACTTCCAGTGGCAATTTGTTCCATTCTCTCACCATATTTTGACTTCTGTACTGGACATACAAGTTGGGGGTTTTTATGAGATGAACGGAAGGAACAAGAAGGTGCCTGTTGTTTAATCAAATCGGATAAATAGGATGGTGCCAAAGGATCGTTTAAACAATTGAAAGTGATTGTGTTAATTTTGAAAATGATGCGTTGATTAACCGGTGGTCAGTGTAACTGTTTTAGAACAGGTGTAATATGGTCAGATGGTTTAGTGAGTGATACAATTCAAGCTGCTGTATTCTGGATTTTATGTAGCTGACTTACAGGAGATTTAGGATTATAATGCAATAATGAATTACAATAATCTAAAGATGTTGTAGTATTTGGTAGTATGTGGTGATATTGGAGTGGTATTCGGGTGGTATTCGGGTGGTATTGGGTAGTATTGGGTAAATCGTCCCGCCGCATAATAAAAGCATTTATTAATATTTTAGTGGCTTTACGGTCAATACCGGGACGAATTTTGCCAATGTTATGCAGGTAAAAGTTCGCCTTTTTGCACAGCCTGGATACATGAGTTTTCATATCAAAGGAAGAGTAAAAGATCACACCAAGATTCCTGACACAGTTGGATGGAGTTTTATTCCCGATTGTTATATTTTCTGTTTATTCATCGTTCAATTTCAAACAGTTGCAGTGCATCCAGATTCTTATTTGTTCAAGGGGGGTTGGGTGGCCGAATAGTTAGCACTCGCGCGCTGTGTCATACGGTCGGTCATTGAGTCAACTGGCGTGGTTTCGATTCCCCGGTTGTACGTGACAAGGAGTTGGGTCGCCTGTCCAACCTCGTGGGTTTTCTCCGGGTCCTCCGCTTTCCTCCCACTGCTAAAGACCCCTACGCACAAGCGAATTATTGAAATATAGAAATTAAACCATATGTTAGTCCCTAAATGACCTAGTTTGTGTCGAGTGGACGTTAAACCCCATTTCTCTCTCTCTCTGTTTGTTTAATGCATACCTCAAGTTCTGATGTATTGGTATCAGGTAAAGGATCAAATTCAACATATAACTGGGTATCATCCGCATAGAGGTGGTAAATAAGACCCACCTCACAGATGATATCTCCAATTTGCGCAGTATATGCTGTGAAAAAACGGTCCAAATACATATCCCTGGGGAACACCAAAATCAAGAAATGAAATGAAATGGGGTTTAACGTCCTACTAACCAAAAACAAGAACTTTAGGCATTGATTGAGATACACCAATAGCAATACTCTGTTGTCTTCCACTCAGATAGGACGCAAACCACTTGAGTACGTCTCTTGACATACCGTATCTAGTTACTGTAAACACAACAGAGACCCACTTCCACTCGTTGAAAAGTCTACTTTTGATTTCTAATCTATAGTCTGTTGTCTTCCACTCAGATAGGACGCAAACCACTTGAGTACGTCTCTTGACATACCGTATCTAGTTACTGTAAACACAACAGAGACCCACTTCCACTCGTGGAAAAGTCTACTTTTGATTTCTAATCTACAGTCTGTATCAAAGTTGTACACATACGCTAACGCCCTCTGGTGTAATAATGTTGATTATTCGTTATATTTTTCTGGACATTTTCATTTCAAGATTTTAACTTCAAGACTTTTTGAAACGTAGAAAATATTTTCATAAGAGTTCAAATTCCAGATATTTTTTTAGATGCTTTCAGAAACCAATGAATTGATTTCTTTGTCGTGTAAAATTTAGAAATTATTTTTTAATTTTAATATTTAATAATATATATATAAAAGTTACCGATAAAACGCCGAAAATGAAACATAAAGTCAAATGTTGATTTTGTTCATGAAATGTTGACATAAGAATGTAGAAACAAGAATCATTAGTTTAGAATGTTGCGTTCATGTCTAAAATATTCAAACTGGAATGTAGAAACAAGAATCATGAATATTGTCCCATTTGGTCTTCCATAGGAATGTGCTTAAGCAGTTCTATGTAATATAGGTGAACATCAACATCATCGTTTAAACAGATTGTTGCTTATGAAAAAAAAACCGCTGTCTTCTAGGTTTCGAATCCCCGGTTGTACGTGACAAGGAGTTGGGTCGCCTGTCCAACCTCGTGGGTTTTCTCCGGGTCCTTCGGTTTCCTCCCACTGCTAAAGACCCCTACGCGCAAGCGAATTATGGAAATAAAATTGAACCACAAGTTAGTCCCGAAATGACCTAGTTTGTGTCGAGTGGACGTTAAACCCCATCTCTCTCTCTCTCTCTCTCTCTCTCTCTCTTGCTGTCTTCTAATGTTAAGTGTTTGAATGGATTAATATACTGATATATACTCGTATTAGAATTTGGGGTTGAACATTGTCCTCCTAGGAATTTGGATGGGCAAAACTCAGTCGGGGTGATCCCGGGCATCAAGTTATTAATTAGCTGATTGGTTGAATATACCCAATGACGCAAAGAATTAGTTAAACTGGGCTCGACGTGGCATTTTATTCACAATTTCTGTTGGTGGTCGCAGCGTCTACAAAACATCCTGTCTTAAATATAATTTGAAAACAAAGCAATTATGCTTTAAATAGACATGTATCGTAACAGATATCTATTTAGCTCTGACTCTTATCACATTCATATAACATTATACTTCAATGTAGTATAAATTTCCAATTATATTGCTCTTCAATAATATGACTATAATTAAAACCCATGTATTCGGTCGTACTCGATAAGATCCATTATTATAATACATTCATAACAAACAAGCTTCGAGTCTAGTAGTTTATACCTTGCTATCATGTTATGCATATATTTTAATAAGGTTAAAAGGTCCGCATCCAGGGTTGTTTTTTTTGGGGGGGGGGGGGCAAGAAAATCGCCAGATCTAAGGCAATAAGGACATGCGAAGTGTCATGGAACCATTGTTCCATGTTCAACCAGGTAACTACTATGTTACAATTATATGTATATTTACAGTTTCATGTATAAATATACTGTCGGGTTTGTCAGATCACGTGTAAGTACATATGAATACAAGGCTAATGCACGATTACATAAAACGTAATGTAGAAATACAACCATATTTGAGCTGTATATTAAATGCCATTTGAAATATTATTTTTAAAGAAAATTGTAAATTTACTATCAAATAGTGGTCACATCGGTTATTCCCCCTTTGACCACATGTCGAAATTTTGCTAATCTTTCAGTCAGTTTAGTCTATTTTTAGAGTAATGCGGTTATTGAAAATCTAGCTAATGAAGACAGGCATTATGCCATTCATTGTCTTGAGTGGGACATTTTATTCGGACAGTGTCATCCTACCTACCCTTTCCGTTGTCTAATGTTGTTTTACATATTCACCAAGATCGAACCCAGGACCACTTAGCCAAATGACAACAGCCACATTCCCTTTACTAATATTATATCTCGGCACATTACATAATAATTATGTAAATCCACACTAGAATGGTAAATTTACATGTAGAAACATTGCCATTTGTAACGAGGTATAATTACATAACATGTTTTGTTTTACAATGTTATTTTACCAACCTATGTAAATAAACTTCATAGTAATTTTACATGTCCTCCATTTACAGATAATATGTAAATTTACCTTGGATGTATAATAGCTAGAGGTAAAGTTACATTACAGACAGTGAAGTAACATTTAATGTTAAATTACAATATAATGAAGGCAACAGTTCTACCAGCTTAAAAGAGTATCCCCAGTGATCCCGTTCCGTTCTAACACTTAGAATGTATGGTCTCACATACGTCTACCAAAATGTGTAATATAAGTAGGGAAACGGAGGGAAATGGAGTTTAACGTCCACTCGACACAGACTAGGTCATTTCGTGACTAACATATGGTTTAATTTTATTTCAATAATTCGCTTGCGTGTAGGGGTCTTTAGCAGTAGGAGAAAACCCACGAGGTTGTACAGGCAACCCTACTCCTTGTCACGTGCAACCGGGGATTCGAAACCACACCAGCTGACTCAATGACAGGCCTTATGATACAGTGCGCACGTGCTAACCATTCGGCCATCCAACCCCCTTGTAATATAAGTAATTGTACAGCAATATGAAATATATTCGGGCATGTGATGCGGTCACGGATCAGATACATTAATGTATATTGATCAATGTGTGTGTTGACGATCTAAAGCTATCAAAGTGGGCGTGGTTCCATACAGAGGCATTATGCAAGAGCTAACTCTGCCAAATTGCAGGTCAATTCATTTGACAATGTCTGTTATAACAAGAACGATCATCTCTGTATCTAAATTTTGAATAATGTATCTTTGATATCTTTATATTACTGTTTGAAAAATATAATTACATGTACCACATAAGAAGAAAATAGTTAAACAGGCATTATGCAAGGGCTAAATCTGCCTATTGCGGGTCTTCTTTAGGCCTGGAATGTAATATTAATTAACTTACCAAAACCATAATCAACTCTTGATCCATCGGATCGCTGGGATATAACATATTGTAACGATCCCGTACGATGTCGGATGTGACAGAGTGCACTGTAGATTTAAATACGTTTTGTGGTCGTTGCGATTAGCGCAAAATAGACTTTGTTTATTATCGTAACAACGGTAGTAATGATAATCGAGGCTTGGATATAATTGTAACGCCGATATCTCGGCTTGGAGTGAAGTAATTTGACTGAAAGTTTCAGCATATTCTCTTTTCTCTTTTCATTATCTATGTTATCAACTATTGTAGAGAGAACTGAACTGTCAGCCATTTGTCTACTTTTACCTTATCCCACTTTAACAGATAAAATTAATGAATAAAATGAATATAAATAACTTTATTCCATTACCGTGTTTTCTTTCGTTCCAGATAAGTGAATTGAACTAACAAATTAGCGTTAGTATTGTTGTTATTCATTGTAAGTAATGAGTTATTTACGAAAATATTTTACTTGATTCACCGTAATTAAGATAATGGGCTCCCACACAAAGCTGTTAGATGGAGGAAGTTTTATTGTCAATGGTATTAAAGTGGTAACGTCCATTCGACACAAAGTAGGTCATTTCGGGACTAACATATGATTCAATTTTATTTCAATAATTCGCTTGCGCGTAAGGGGGTCATAACAGTGGGAGGAAACCGGAGGACCCGGAGAAAACCCACCAAGTTAGACTGGCGTCCCTACTCCTTGTTACATACAACCGGGGACGGGGAATCAAAACCACGACAGTTGACTCAATGTTAGATCTTATGATTAACCAATATAAAGATGAAAACAAAACTGTCCGCTGTGGCAAGTGGTTATATAATGTGTTTCAGGACATACCCACCTTGTGTATTACACCCATCCACCGCAACTTGCAGCCAGTTTATTAATGCACAATGTCCAATTAAATTTATAAATCAGTAGCATCGTACGTGTTTAAGAGTATTAGTTTTTAATTATATTTAAAGAGAGAGAGATGTTTAAGAGTATTAGTTTGTAATAACATTTAAAGAGAGATGTTTCTAGAACATCTGATATCACTTAAGATTCATTTTGGAATGCTGCATAGCTTCAGACGGTCCTATGTTGAACTTTTGTATCATTATATATTATGTATTGCAGGGCAGTAGCCTTTTGTATTATTAAAAGTCAATTAACCTGTGATGACCGTCCACACAGTAAGTCGCATCTAATTAAAAGAATAAAGAACAAACAAAATTCCATGTGGTTTTAATCGAAAGCGGGTAGGCTACCTCCTTTATGCAACTATTTTACAAGTATGGTTAAGGAAAACATTAGTCTCCAATATTACGGTCTCATATTTTACAAGGAAGGTTAAGGAATACATTAGTTTCCAATATTACGGTCTCTGTTAAAATTGGTTTATGGACAAGCGGCATTACACGAGTTTCTGGTTGTGAATCTGTTCTGGTTTCCACCACAACCACTGTAAAAAAATCTCACACAGGCTTGCCTTTTAGTATCATAGCCGTAACGAGCATAAATTCTAGAAGAACAGCTTCCTGGATCAAGTGTCTGAGCACATCCTTTAAAGAAATTAACATTAATTGGTTAGAAACATATTCAAGATTTCATCCGATGGACTTTTATTGTCGGTATCGTGCGTTCCGTGAATTTCAACCGTTTCCAGGAATATGTTTTACCGAAACATCAGTCTGAATATAAAGGAAATTTAATTCCTTGCCATAAATATGGCAATATGTCGTGTTAATTATAACCCTTGCCCCTAGACGTCATCAGTGGTGAACAGGCCCATGAAGCCCCGGGGCCCCATAAATAGATTGAATTGTATTAATCTCGGTATGGCCAGTATTCGTGCCGCAAAACCCCCGATCTCACCTCTGAGAGGAAGGGGGTAGTCCAAATTTGCTCCGGTACATACAAATTCGCTCGACAGTGGGTCTATATATCGTCTCTGATCGTCATTTGTGTGATTTCTAATTCCTTAGAAACTACAATATTATGATAAAAATATCAGTCCAACAATGATTCAATTCCGTTCAATATTTTCAAAGATATTTATCAACATTCGACATCATGTGCATGCGATATCAACGGAGTATGTTCAAAACCAGCAAGCGCCACCTATAATTAATATGATGCACGCACGTTGATACTTTGATTAAATGTTAAATTTGAGGGAGCCACGGTGGCTAAGCGGGTAATTTGGCCGAGGAAGTTCATCGGGATTTTCCGGCGTGGTTTCTCCTTGTCAGTGGTGCAGAGGTTCGGATGGTACGAAAAACCGAGGACCCCCTTATACATTAGTGTGCACATAAAAGATCTCTTGGCAGATGGAATTCGATATAAGAGTAGGTCATAGTGCCGCTGCCCGGGCAAAATTTCTCTCACAGCACACTGTATGACGGATGCTCGCCTTCATTAGCCCAGTAGGAGCAGAACAGTGGAACGTTAAACCCCATTTCGTTTCATTTCGTTAAATTTGAGTACATTATAGTGTATCTAGGTAATATTACAGACTAAACCAAATAAACATCTTTATAACAATATGTGTGAAATAGGCCATTCTGTTAATTGTCTATTAAATCTGTGAAAACCAACAAATGATTCTTACTTGGTAAAGCATTAGATGTCGTTTTGGGCATATGATACGGCCCACCTACAAACTGTTTACATGATGCTCGTATAAATTCACCTTCCCTTAATAATGTACAATTTGCTGAACATCCTTGATACTGAAACGAAACAACACATTTTCTATTGTATAATTATTAGTATACAATTATTAAGTACATAAATTAACTATAATTTATATTGTATTACCATAAGTATATAAGTATTAGTTGTATAAATTAAGTACAATTTATATTGATATTATACAAGTATTAAGGATATTGTATTATTATAAGTATTAAGTTGATGAATTAAATATATTAATTAAGTATATTATTGTACAAGTATTAAGTGTATAAATCAAGTATATTTTATATTGTATATTATTAGGTGTACAAGTATTAAATTAAATGTCGCACCTGTGTCTGATTGCATAAAAAGGCGTTGCGCATTTTTCGAACGAGATATCACTTTTGCCAGTGGTCCCTGGTATTTTAGATTTGTGAATCTCGCCAATAAGTTAAAAGTAATGACGTTTGAGATGCACGAACATATAGTTGAAAATCTTTATTCTTTTATTTTCACACCAAATGTAGACATATAATATTATTTATTTTTCTTAAAAATTAAACTTCAAACTTACAAGGCACAGATATCTTGCACAAAAACAAGAACGGGCTGCCCTACCGCTATGACATTGACTGTTACAGCTGGCACCTCCAGCCAGAGAATAGTTTGGAACCCGTTGGCGTCTTTGTGGTGAAGGTGGTGGTTGTGGGTCTCGGAATGTTTGCGATGGACGGCCTTGATTGGCCATATTTGTCTGCATTCGAGCGCCATTCACTGGTATAGGGCTTCTAAGTCTGTTTCCTTGAGATGGGGTCCTGACTATGTTCGGCGTTGGTGGGTTCTTAAATATATTTCTAAGATAAGGCGGAAGCTGCATAAATATGTTTGTTGCAGATGCCGGTGGAGCAACGGGAGCACCTCTGTTTGTCTGGGGCGGCATCCTAACACTGTCTGATGTTAACGTACCCCTGAATCGATTCACTTGTGGTGGTGCGGCGTCCCTATTAAAAGCCAAGCGGTTCCTGGGTCTATTTGCGTCTGGTGTTGAAGAAATAGTTGCACCCCCTATGTCTGTCCGGGGTGGTATCCTGGAACCGTTTGGCGTTAAATGGTCCCCAGTACGTCTCTGGTTCGTTATTTGGCGTACTATAAGTAGAGTTGCAAAAGAAAATATAGTTACGCTATGCTATCATAAATTAACATTCTTATGAGATCTTTGCAAACACGGACACTGGGATTTAAATCCTTAGAGATATTTAATGTCCATGGGTATTAGTCAAATGTTAATAATATCTTGGATTCAGTTTGAAATTTTTTAGAAAAAATTATAATCGAATTATTATCATGAAATGAATTCCAGATACATCATCGGTTCTTACCTGGTATTAGCCCACGAGGAAGACCAGGTTGGGATCCAGTGTGTGATATAGTACTTGGTACTGAAATAAACAAATTGAAATACTTATCTTAAAGTAGCTAAGTCTCTAAATCAATATCATCCAAACTTATTTGTCAATTCAAATCAACATTGATGTTGTTATCTTACCGGGAAAAGGTGGGCTTCTGATATCCAATATTTAAGACAAAATAAACATTTTACCATTGGTACACGAATCGTGTACCATAGTGCGTTTCATCGTCATTTGTAACAAGTTACCAGATAGAACAAGGCTAGACATAATCTACAACTCATGTCAAACGGCGAAGCCTTAACTTATCTGGAGAGCATGCGCAATAGACTGGAATAACCAGACGCCAGAAATTTCTATTCGGTTGAGACTCATGCCGTATTTCGCTGGACATAACTGATTTGAAACTAGAGTCAAAACGGAAACAATTGAATGTAAATCAGTTCATATATAATCAGATTGCATTATTATATGCGTTGCGACCCATTTGGGTCAATTTCTAGGTCCCAAATATTAGCGATTTAGCTCCTTTAAACACTCCCAAGCAACTGCGTGGCAGCAATCTGTAATTAATATCTTGGTCCACTAGAGAAAAACATAAGATGTAACATAATTTGTTTCAAG
The DNA here is from genome assembly GCF_932274485.2 of Patella vulgata. Classification (NCBI taxonomy): domain Eukaryota; kingdom Metazoa; phylum Mollusca; class Gastropoda; family Patellidae; genus Patella; species Patella vulgata. The sequence continues at coordinate 15,384,113 of NC_065883.2, forward strand.
ATGTCTACTTAAGTAATGAAATATAATTCTGCCATATACTTTCAGTTTAATTTTTGATACCATGTCAGATATAATATGAGTTTATTTAATGACCTGTAGTGTTGTACCCACTAATGTTAAATTTGCCAAAAACCTACTGATATATCCTGTTGAAATATTGACATAATTATTAAATTGTCCAAATTCTAAGATATTATTTTTTTTTCGTATACGTTTAGAGAAATAGCAGCATTTGAGCACAAGTAGTTTTGGAATGGTGGACAGGACACAGCTCACAAAAAAATCCCCCGCGTACTGCATTTCTCATTGTGTACGATAATTACACGAAGGCAAGCACCACCCGACTACGCCACTGCGGAGATTGTGGAGGGTATATCTAGTTAAGAGTTAACTAAAATAACATTTAGAATGCAGAAAGGAAAATATGTAAAAGCTGAATAGATCGCTCAGTGAGATATTTTGCATTAACTTATATTTCTAGCATCAAACATAGACGATAATAAATATTGTTACCAAGGTCAGAAACCTCTGCCAGATTATGGTGGGAGTGAACAGAAGAGCCAGAATGTGAATGACGTACATTACCTTGCCTATGGAAACCTCGTCTTCCTGGTACTAAAATAATAATAAAAGCAAAATGAAAACTCATTAAACGTATAAAGAAATATTAAATATACTGTCTGTCTATTACCGGTATATGTTGAATATCAATATCTGATCACATTTTCTTGGAATCACGCCATTTCCGATACATCGTTTGGTCTTTTCAGGAGGTCTTCAAATTACAAAAGTCTATCTATTTATCGAATTCCTTTTGTCTTTGTATTCAAATTAACTTAATCGGCCTCAAAACATTTCAAATATTTCCCGTTCACCGTGCAACCGTTCTAAAAAAACAAACGACTAAAAATACAAATGGCCAGCAGATCATATGTGATTTAGTGAACAGGCAATATTTGTATCTGGATAAACCCTAGTAGTACACACGCCAGAGCTATCTTTACTATTGGTCACAGTCATTTATTTAAAGCCTGGGCCCTTATTCACGAAAACCTAAACTAAGATACAATTGAAATTTTGAGAAATACTGCAATTCGATTGGCTGACCAGTAAAATCAATTTGATATATCCAATGAAGTTGCAGTATTTCTTAAAATTTCGGTTGTAACTTAGTTTAAGTTTTCGTGAATAAGGGCCCAGGTTCACAAACCTCCGTAAGTGTTACTACGGGCAGTCTACAGGGGCAATTTTAGTAAACCCATGCGTGAGACTTACGCGTCGCTTGCGTGTATTCGGCATCGTAGAAGATCGCGGACTGGCCGATGAGATTTTTGGTCCTGCTCATACAAAATTTTTACCCGGTTTCTTGCGATTGTTCTGCTAGCTACCAAATCCTTCGACCCGCGCGTGTCAAAACACGTACGACGGGTTCTGAGCTACGCTTTAATCAATCGCGAAACCATATGAGAGAGAGAGAGAGAGAGAGTAATTTCGGGACTAACATATAGTTCAATTTTATTTCAATAATTCGCTTACGCGTAGGGGTCTTAAGCAGTGGGAGGAAACCAGAGGACCCGGAGAAGACCCACGAGGTTGGACAGGCTACCTTACTCCTTGCCACGTACAACCGGGGAATCGAAATCACGCCAGTTGACTCAATGGCAGACCTTATGATACAGCGCGCACGCGCTAACCATTCGCCCCCCCCCCCCCGTCACGGAACAGTGTAACGAAATTTAATTGATCTTTAATAAACCAAGCTCTGATATTTCTAAAACAAATAAAGATATAAACTGTTACCACGATTTGAATTGGAAGGAAGATTTGGATGATGGTGAAGAGATGTACCAGAATGGGAATGGGTTAGAGAACCGTGACTATGGTGATTGGGATTAGTTCCATGTTGGGCACCACCAGTATTTAGACTCATCACGTCGCTTGCACCTACATAATAAAAACACATGTTTAATTAAAGGGGTATTATGAAGGATTTGATAAAGAGTTGATAGTTATCGCTATAATAGTTAAAACAAAGAGAACGTAAATAGAATATGCTGAAAATTTCAGTCAAATTGATCCACTCTGAACCGAGATATTAGCTTTTGAATTTTAGGCTAGCTTCGATCATCATTATTAAAGTCGGTACGATAAAAAAAAATAAAATAAAATAGATAACGTAAATAGAATATGCTGATAATTTCGGTCAAATTTCTCCACTATATTAGCTTTTGAATTTTAGGCTAGCTTCGAACATCATTACTAAAGTCGGTACGATAAAAAAATTCAATTATCCATTTTACGTTTAATTATTTTTCCAAAAATGTAATCCAATCGCAGGCTAGTTGATTATGGTCTTATCATGTTAATAAATGTCTAATCATTAGTTTATAATATATAACATTTCAGGCCCAAAGAAAGACCTGCAATGGACAGACTTAGCTCTTGCATAATGTAAGGTTGAAATGGAAGCGCTGTATGGAGTAAACTTAATGCCACTCATTATACGACACAATGCAAGAGTGAGTGAAATTATATATACAATGCCGAAACTGTTGTTCATATATATCATATGATAGTCTACAGGAATCGTCCTTTGAAAGCAAAGATGAAATTACTTCAAATGATCCTAGATTTTATTTTGGGAAAACCCAAAATCAGAGGGAGAGAGGAGGGGGCGTGGGACGAGGGGTGTATACGAGTATTGATTATACTGATTATGTCACCTGGTCCAGGAGGTTGATGAGAATGACTTGAAATGCTAGAGTGGGAATGTGTTACAGAACCATGGCTGTGAACATCTGGACTTCCTGCAGCTGAAAATAAAGGTAGATCTTTACGACTTGGGTAATTTGTTTCTTAATTTTGTTAATACAGAGGTGAGAGTATAACGTAGACCGGTAGATTTGCTATTAGAACGGAGAATACGTACTTCATCGTGATCATTATAAGGCCCTGTTTTAAAGTCTTCATTAGTGTATACATCTTGAACATCGCTAAAATCAGTAAGGATTCTGATGTGAGTATGCACAGTATAGGTGACTCCTAAGTGACCATTATGTAACTTCAAAAGACTTCGCTTAAGGCCTTGTTGATGTATGCATCTTAAGCACAACACTAAAATGATTACTGTTATAATCCGAATTCTTTTTTGATTATTCATAAAATCTACATAGATACGTATACATATTGTACATCACTAAAATGATGGCTGATAATTTATGTCCTGGGGGAGGGGGATCTCTCAAATTCTAATCAAAGGGACGTATGCGAGGTCTGATTACATTGTAGGTGTCACCTGGTTGAGAATCTAGAGGAAAGGATTGATGGGAATGACTGGAATTGCTGGAATTGGAATGTGAGAGTGAACCATGACTTGGATAGATGTGGTACTGGACTATATACAAAGCTACTCGATGCTGTCAATTCACAAGAGAGAGAGAGAGAGAGAGAGAGAGAGGGTGTCATTTCGGGACTAACATGTGGTTCAATAATTATGTATCACTGGGACGAAATTGGAAGACCCAGCGAGAAAACCGATGAGATTGTACAAGCTGAGAATCGAACCCACACCACATGACTCAATGACAGACCTTAAAGAGCACGCATTAGACCATTCGGCCTGTCAACTAACCCTAACTTTCTTGCTTTAAGCGTAAAAATACTATTAACGTTTTATTTTACATATTTCCTGAAAAGCTTTATAATTGTCATGGTAACGCGACATTTTAATTTCAATTAAGGGTTACGACAATTACATCCCACGCTATCATTAAAGCAGAAGATTAATTTTCAGCAATGCACAGTTAAATAGATCAGCGCCGAAAGAAGATTGAAATGGGGCAAGTGGGAGGACTTTCAATTCAGTATGTCCATAAACCAGGTTCACTATGGAGCAGTGTCGTTGTCAAATAAAGCAAAATAGTGCTTAGCACGAACACGAACGAAACGGTTAACCAGGTTCAGTATGGAGCAGTGTCGTTGTCACATAAAGTTAAATATTGCTTAGCACGAAAACGAACGAAACGTTTTTTTTTTCTGAAATGCTGTTACTCCAAAATAGTGATAATCAAACATCCACACATTCTACTGTTTCAAATCCAACATGGTTTCTTCAGATTGTGTAGCTGATATTCTAATAATAATAATAATAATAATAGTTGTATTGTATTACGTAACTATTCGGTCCATTAGGAATGCTCTATTCGCCATTTTATTCCATTTAAATAATTTAGGGAGTAAATATAACATACCTTAATAATTATCCCTAGAAAACATTGACTACATTTTCTTATAGGTTCTGAAATATCTAATTTTGGGATATCACCATCTTTGGTGTTTTTATTTGCAATCTTACTCTTATAAACTCAATTTTGTCTAATATGTTTAGAAACTCATTTTCACTTCAGTGGTATTTCAACAGTTGGTGGTTAATGTGGCTGACCAAAAGAGACAGTTGCGGTTTTGAATATATTTGAGAAAATTGGCTCATCAGAAATGGGTGGATACGTCATCCGAACAGTGTTTCATCATAAATGGACGAGTAAGTCATATGAATATTATTAGTGGTTAATTGATAATATAAAGATTAGAGACTATATATAAATACCGGAGTCACATATATGCCGGTCGAAATATTTTTTTTTTCTGATTAAGCGATTCGGCTATGTTCACATTAGAGTATTTGCTAAATGTTGTCCAGCCGTTGATAAGATAATATAGATTACACTCAATGGTGGTTTTCATCTAGTTCATAGGGTGCTCGTGCAAAATGGTTTGCTTCAGGTAGGTAAGCGCTTTGATTCTCGATCATCAAGTGATCTGTTAATAAGGGTATTCTCGATCATCAAGTGATCTGTTAATAAGGGTATTTTGAATTGTTAATGAATATATAACCAATTAGTAAATTAAATCATTATTATACAGAGCAGTATTATACATAAATAAAATGTAGACATTGGTTAGAGCTACTCGAATGTTTACCTGGACCGGAAGCTTGAGAAGGATCTGGATGAGAATGTGGTAATGGTTGACCAGTATGTGAATGTGTTCCGGAACCCTGACCATGAGGATCGAGACCTGCCACAACTAAAATGCAAAAAATTAAGAAAGAAAAACAATCAGCTGTCTGACTTTTTCATACATTCGTTACGATGGATATTTAATTGATGTGAATCCTCAATTTGGAAAAAAGACAGTTGCCTATCTATTTGTTTAACAGAACCAGCTGTTTGTAGAATAGGATCACTGGACACAGGAAAACAATGTTGTTTCATTGTTAAAACTATTTAAATCCATATGGTCAAACAGTTTGTATTAATTCAGTTCTGGCTTGGGGCGGGTGGTCCAGGGGTACTTGACGGAAGTCAGAGAAGGGCCGCAGGGAGGTACTTCTAGTTAACCGTGAACGGATGCTTGACAAGCATAGAAAGGCAGAGGGGGGGGGGGGCTTTTTTAAGTTGTGGCTTACCTGGACCGGGAACTTGAGAAGGATCTGGATGCGAATGTAGTGATGATTGACTTGTATGTGAATGTGTCACAGATCCATGGCCATGAGGATCGGCACCTGTTACAACAAGAATTTAAAAATAATCAATGTTCTGTTTGTTTGGTTTTTTTGGGGGGGTTTTGGGTTTTTTTTGTACGGCTATTTTCATGTACGGGTTAGTATCTAGAACTGTCCCACCTAAAATTAAAAAAAGAGCAACCAGTTATTTTGCCTATTTTCATATACACGTTAAGAGAGTCAAATTTAAACTCTAGTTATTTAACGATACATTATGGAAGATTAGATATATGTAACACTACCCTGTGTCACGGTACCAAAAAGACTAAACTGTGACACTACGGTGTGTTGTTAAATAGTTAAATTATGAATTACTGCTACTTTGTGATACGGCACGTGATACTAGGGTGACACTATCGTCTAGGACTTTCTTCGACTTCACGTTGTGATAACTATTTCCAATGATCAATTAAGTCTGAAACACTGTTTACGTTGTTACTATGTTTATATATCAAATACAGCAAACTACAAAGGTTAGATACAGGAAACTACAATATCTATGATAGTAATTTTCGAGTTATTAAAATATCCATGGTCTGAGTTTAATATCCTTTCTAACTCAGACCTAATGGCTTAAACGTGGCAAGAGCCACATACTTCTAGATAGTTCTACATAACGCTCGCGCTAGGATGATATGTTCACCCCAGCTTCCAAGCCGAGGAGACTATGGGTGTAATGTTCCCCTGAGCTCTGAATGATGGTCTGAGTGTAAATCAAACCAGCTCTCACCTATGTAGAAAGTAAAATGCGTCATCTATTAGGGCGGGACAATTGCATTTTTGGGTAAGTGTTTCGTATAGGTACCGTTTTACGTCAACACTATTCTAGTTAATTGTACTAATCCGTGCACGAGATGACTGTACTATAGTACCCCACTTCCAGCAATGGATACTGGCATAGCTGTCGGTGAGTTAGTCTAAGATAGTAGTAGAATAATGCAAGCTACTTCTTTATTACCCCAGTTTTCGTCACACATCATGTCGGTAACGAATTATTCTATATTAAACAGAACACCTTTCTTAGAACTAAAATAACCCATATAGTATTAACAACAAGTCCCTTTTCAATGCGTTAAATAAGAACTGTTGCTTTAATAACGCCTACTTTGTCACATGCGATAAATACAATACAATATCAATATCAATACTTTCGGAATGACATTTTAAAATTGCCATTTCATGTCGCTAACAATCTTTAAAATAATCACTAATAGTAACTAAACACTTCTAGCGTGTTCTTTAAATATCTCAAGTCCTACTTCTAAATTAATATCATTACACTGATAAACATGCTACAATGATATCAGTTCAGTGATTCACTGTCAATAACGTCAAGTTTCTAACACTAAATAAATTTCATTGTTCTATTCAGAATTGTTATGTTTCGTGCACTGTAAATTTGGTGATCCGTTAAGTAAACACTTCTTCAAACTCCGCTCCAGAACCATATCTTCTTGTATGCCTGAATTCCTCTGTCTGGTTCAGCGTTGCTGTGCGTTAAGATAGGGTACAATAAATCCCATAAATGACCAGTGTACTTGTTCAATTAGACCAATTACAATTACATTACCCTTAATTTATAACATTTATTTTAATTGGATGTGATTATATCTTAATCATATTTTTACACTTAAGTTTATTTAAAATTAAAATTGTATTTACTTCATTGGGATTAAACCTATACTAATCCTTAATTCCATTTGCTGTTCATCACGTGCATTTTGCATATGGATAGTCCATTGGCCAATGACGCTATTTTGCCGAGATTTCGTCTTATGACTTGGATGTACCTATGGCGGGTGTGGCGCCAGGCAGGGTAAGCTTACTCTTCCGGGCCACTGTTTGTCGTGTATTTTGTACACGGTGAACAGTCCATTTGCTGATTACACCATTTTGCCTATACCGTTTTTTTAGAACTTCGAATTTTGTCTAATGGTTTGGATTGTTCGTACTTGGTGGTTTTATTTTATTAACAATAGAACTTAATCTGTCCCATTAATAAAAAATACCAGTATTAATTAGTACTTATCACCTACAGTAATTAAAAACTCATTACTTTGGCTCCCAATTCCAGCTCGCATCAACTTTAAGGTTCTGTGCCTCACATATCAATGTCTACGAAATCTTGCATCCAGCTATTTATCAGAACTACTAACAGTGTATCAACCAAATCGGTTCTTGAGATCTTATTACCAGAACACTCTTGTCGTTCCACACTCAAAACTGAAACATTTTAGTGACAGAAGTTTTAGTGTAGTTGCTCCTAAATTGTGGAATGATTTACCACCGAAAATCCGAAACAGTGAAACTCTGACTACTTTCAAATCACAGCTGAAGACTCACTTATTTCGAGAATGCTACGAGAATTAGACTTTCTATTCAGAGTGTATATAACTATTGTCTCATTGCGCTTTGAGCATGCTTTTGGATGGATTTGGCGCTCTACAAATGTACATTATTATTATTATTATTATTATTACTTTACTAACGTTTTCTACCTATTAGAATAACCTGTTAACAGTGAACAGTTTCATCTCATTAACAAATCATCTTCAATTAATTATGCTAACCGTATCTGGTTATTGTTTAAGACATTCCACCTGCGCTATAAACACTGCCGTTTACCATTGTGTATATACGTGTAAGATATTCTACGACCCACGATAGGTTCTCATAACGTTAATAAATCAAATTAGACAGGTACACCCCTTTTCTAATTTTCATATAGTTACTCCCAATAATCACCTTAAATGTGTTTTCCCCGTGAATTCATTGCTTTTAAAAATGTGATCCATATTTATTTCAAGACCTGATTGTACTCTACTCCTGGTTGTAATAACAAATCAACCACAACCAGTAAGTTAATATATTCCTCATGTTTAACACATATAACAGATAACAAATTACAGATATGTTCTTGACGTGTTCGTTGACATTAGTATGGTTTAGTATACACTACGCATGACATATCGGGGAATTCAAAATCTATTCGACAGCTAACCGCACATTCGAATCCAAATTTAAATTACCCATTTTACCATGGTATGTTTTCCCACTTTTAACACATACGTTGAACTTATTATCTCCTGTTTACAACATGAATAATCCGGAAACAGTTGTATTGCATAAGCTACTCGCTATATTGCAAGGCGCACTGTTTCATTTTAAACCGTTTATTTAGAAGCTAATACCGACCCACACGCAACTCGTGAATTTACAAAAGGGCCATTCAGTTTTAAATTTACCTGGGGCAAGCCTTTGGCCTGAATCTAAACGCATTTACCGCGATTTTACACAGGTCCCATACCTTAACCTTACCCGATTAAACACATGTACACATTACATGAACAGAACAGTACATTACATTCATTTACAAAATTCAAGTTTTAAACACCCCTCTAGACTTTCAAAATGTGATTACGATCTATGCATATAGTATTACATAAAGAGCTGGCAGTTCTCACTATAATAGTTAAAAAATATATAATGAACCGAATATGCTGAAAATTTCAGTTAAATTGCTGCACTCTGAACTAAGATATTAGCGATAGAATTTTAGGCTAGCCTTGATCATCATTATTAAAGTCGGTACGATAAAAAAAAACATAGTCACAATTATCAATTTTTGGATTTAATCATCAATGAGCGTTGAGCAGCAGATCGGATTGAAATCCAGTGAAAATCCAACACATAAGATGACATCAAGAGTTGATTAAGATCTTTTCATTTTAATAAATGTCTAATTAATTGTTTATATAAACAGTAGGCAGATTAGCTCTTGCATAATGTATGTTCAATTTATGTAAATTCTTACGACTCCATAAAAAGGAGAGCAGATTATAGCCTAATTGTTAGACGAAGAAGAACGACAGTAGCATACCTATTGCTTTTACAGAACCAGGTGCTTCTAGAAGAGGTTCATTGGGAACTGAAAGAAAATCAAGAGTAGTGTTCATTAAGTTAAAATATTTAACGGTAAAATCCTAGCTGTGGCTGCAAATATGTCTTTTCTATAGAATTTTGGAAATATTTTATTTAAAGTCTAATTCTTAGGACTTCTCTTATTGGTAGTTATTAGGACGTCTCTTGTTGATAATAATTATTATTAGGACGTCTCTTATTGGTAATTGTTAGGACGTTTCTTATTGATAATATTTATTGTTAGGTCTTGTTGATAATTGTTAGGACTTCTCTTGTTGATAATTGTTTGGACTTCTCTTGTTGACGCTATATAGGCATTTTTAAAAAGGATCATAGGCGTAGGAGTCTGTGTGGGTGGGGTTGCAACGCCCCAGAACCGGTGAGCAGTTCAATTTTTGGGCAAGGTATTTCCGTTTTCTGGCACAAACATAAGGAAATGGGGAACATTAAGTTGTTTTTTGCTTAACATATTGTGAATTTATATTGTTGTGTAATTGTGTAATTAATTAAAAATAAATAACCATCATAGCTTTGTGGAGAATTCGTTTTAGTTAATGATTGATTCATTCTTAAAATTCGGGTGACAAAGAAAATTTTCGGTCAAATAGCCTCAGCCCCCAACTGAAACTTGTCCCCTATGCCTATGAATAGGCTTAATCGTGGTTTTGTTGTTTTTGTATAGGGTGTCAATATTTCATTTATGTAAGTTATAGATAAAAGACTTAGTCTCTGTGTTGTGATGATTTTGATCATATATAATTACTATTTACAAAAAATAAAATCACCTGGTTTGGAGCCTTCTGGTAGATTATGGTGATTATGTATAGTCCCAGGATGATGTGAATGAATTATAGTACCATGTCGATGAAGATGGGGTCTACCCGGTACTGAAAGAAACAGGTAGTTTAGTGGACTTAAACCTTTCGAGATGCTTGCAATAAGCTGACTTTACATGTAAGAATGACAACACCTTAGACAACCAAATTATGAGTATTAGTTACATTTCCACGACGGAACACCGCGATGTTTCTAAAAAAAGTAACAGATTTGCACAGAGAGAGGGAGCGAGAAATGGGGTTTAACGTCCACTCGACACAAACTAGGTCATTTCGGGACTAACACATGGTTTAATTTTATTTGAATAATTCGCTTGCGCGTAGGGGTCTTTAGCAGTGGGAGGAAACCGGAGGACCCGGAGAAAACCCACGAGGTTGGACAGATTTGCACAGATGCCACCCATTACGTAAAGCTAACAAATTGTTGTTGTACTTTTTTATATTTTATCATTAGCGCATCAATGATCCGATAGGTTAAACTACTCTAAAATGGCAGCGTTGTTGGCGATATCACTTTAAACTCAAGATTATAATTAGACAGTGCTTGTTATTGTTGTTATTAGTGTTTAACGTCCGCGTCCATCGAAGGTGAGATCGCAGACAAGTCTTATTTTTCATTTGTATTATTTGTATAGGGGTCTTTCCTGTGGGAGGAAATCGGAGTACCCGGAGTAAACCCACAAGGTTGAGAAGGCGCCCCTATCTCCAAGCCACATACGCTCACACCAGGGATCGATACCACAGTCGCAAGCCAGAGGTGACCGGCCAGCTAAAGGTCGAAGCCCGGCACTCTAGACCACTAGGCCATCTCAACCCCAGTATCTTCGGTACCATGTCGTTTATATTAACACCAAGGTAAGGTCTAACAACGTCTTCAAGAAATTTGTGTTCAGCTGAGCTGTCTTGATACCTCATGTAACCAATGAAAATATGTTTTTCATTTGACAATAACAATTTTAGCCAATCACACTCCCTCAACTCAGAGTCCAAGTGGAACAGCTAACGGTAAGGGACGTAGGGACTGACATGTGGTTCAATTTTATTTCACTAATACGCTTGCGCATGGGGGTCTTTAGCAGTGGAAAGGTTGGACGATTATACTCCTTGTCATGTTCAAGTGTGGAATCGAAACCACGCCACTGGACTCGATGACAGATCTTAAGATATACAGTGCACACATTCGGCCACCCAACCCCCGACATTGGAGATTGTTCATGATGATAGTAATGATTAAAGTTACGTTACCTGGTCGTGAACCTGTACCAGGGGGCATATTAGGATGCGTGTGAAATGTTGTGTCAGTGTGAGAATGCCTGATCGTACCATGACTGTGAAGATTGTTCTGACCTAAAATAAAAACATAGATATTATTAATTGTAGCATTTGTAGCATATAGTAAGAGGTTATATTATAGTGGTCTTTACTATAATGCACCGTATTTATATACAATTTACAAATAAAGGAGTTTTACGCACCATTTGAAACACTCCATTCCACCGCGTTAACCAATACATTTGATTATTTATCTTATCTTAGAAATGAAATGAAATGGGGTTTCACATCCTACTTTTCTACACCAACTGGGCTAATGAAGACGGGCATACGCAATGCAATATGATCGATATTTTGCCAGAGTAGCGACGCCACGACCTATTCTTCTATCAAATTCCAAATGTCAAGGTTCTTTTAATTGCACGCCAATGTGTATACAGAACCTCGTTTTTGTACCATCCGAACGACTAGACAGCTGTCTTTGTCAGGTCACCCGTCCTGCACCACTGACAATAGGAAACCACACCGGGAGCGAACCCTAGATCTCTGGTTTAGCCAACGCGGCTCCGTGTTATCTTGGATAATAGACTCTGTAGAATTATTCTGTTAAGGCGCCTTATGTAATCAGTCGACAGGGGCTAATGGTCGATTTGCTTTGGTACTCTTCGGTCGTCCCCCAAATGAGAAGTTTCCATTTGTCACAATGGGTGTCTTTCTTATTGAAAGCTTTGGATCTGCTGGTGTGATGGCCAGCATCGAATGCCTTTCTGACTGTGTGGTGTGTAGTTTAATATTGTCGCCCTGTTTGTCTTTTAATGTTTTGGGCGTCGATACGCCATACTATGGATGACCCTGGGCATTATATAAATACATTATTACATAACATAACAGTCTGAAACTTACCTAAAATACTAAGAACATGAACACCTAGAATTTTCAGCAAGATAATACTTCGATAAATCTTCAGGTTCATCTGTTGTGGGTGTATAATTTTTTATGAAAAAAAAATAATTAAATAATAAATTAAAGTAGTACAGTTCCAATAAACATTTTATGATTTATTAATTTATTAGCTATTTATTCGGAAATATTGAGCTCTTTATTATTCTATTTTATTTGAATATATTTTTTTATTGTTGAAATAATGACAAAGGGGTGAGACTCTAGTGGTCTAATGCCCGTGCTTTAGATTATAAAGTTTGTCAGTGGCGTGGATTTGAGCTCAAGGTTGTGCGTGATCGACAGAGAGTGGGGTCACCTGTCTAACCTCGTGGGTATCTCTGGGTCACCCGATGTTCCTACCGCGACTAAAGATTCCTAAGCGCATGCGAATTATTGAAAAAATTGAACATTAAGTTAGCCCTGAATGTTTTGTCCAGTGGAAGTTACCCCGCCCACAGTAGGACGCTAAACCCCATTTCATTTCATTTCATTTCATTTAGTTACCCCGCTCTGCCTCACTCCTCCCACCTCTCTCTCTCTCTCTCTCTCTTTCTCTCTCTGTTATCGATATTACATAATATTCATGTTTCAGTGGTATTATAATAGATAAATAAGCTGTTATATTTGTATAATTCAATGATATAACATGCTTTCACCCGAGATGTCATTAGTATTAATCCGATATTTGTAATTCAAATTCCCTAATTTGCAACGTAAAGGTGATCCTTGACAAAATTAATTAGAAATATATATTATGTCATGAAGCAAGGTGTAAGTAATAGTTTAACAACACCACGAGCAAGCTGTCATATAATCACTGTAATTATAGGTTACGTGACGTTCGCTCCCATTCGCTCCCTCTCTTATGAGAGGGGTGAACACGTTATTGCCAACGACAAAAGTCTGTGCAAGATGGGTTCCAAAGCTCTTGACTGCGGATCAGAAACATGTCAGATTCCTGACATCTAGTCACAATCTGCGCCGTTTTAAAGCAGATCCTGGTGATATGTTGACCAGATTTGTAACCATGGATGAGATCGGTTTCCAAAAGGAACTAACCAGTCGTCATTTTCCAATAGTAATGGTGATACCATGTCAGTTGTGAACGATTTTTTAGGGTGCTGAAGAAAATTTCTTCCGGACTGACATCTAGGCCTTGCAACATCGTTTTGGCAAATGTGGCTAGACCTCGAAGGGAACTATGTAGAAAAATAGATGTAAACCATTCACTTTGTACGGGTCCTTGACAGATAGGCTTAAAACTTTTCAGACAACTCTCGTAGACACATCACGTCAAAAATGGCACCCAGAATTTTAGATTTTGAAATCATGCATGGCGCATGTTGCGTTCTGAGGTACATTTTACCTTTATAGATGTAATTATTGCCGCCTGTAGATTTCTCGGCATAGGTTGGCTTAGAAGTTTTAAACTTCAGATCAAATAAAGGATATTTCACAAATACGGTAAGGGGGTGCGTACTTCCCGACTTCTAACATCCCTTTGCCGTGACCTATATTGAAAGGTTTCATAGTCATTCGGGTGGGACGAAAACCGAGGTTCCGTGTACACATTGACGTGCACATAAAAGACCCCTTGACAGTTGAAATTCAATATAAGAGTGGGCAAAGTGTCCCTCATAACACACTGTATGGCGTATGCCCGTCTTCATTAGCCAAGTCGGAGCACAACAGTAGAACGTTAAACCCTTTTTCATTTCATTTAAAAGTTTCAAATTTATCTATTTTGTTATTAGTCAATAAGATCTATAATAGTTGAAGAAACACATGATATGCCCCAGAAAATTAATCTAAAATGACTACCTGAAGCTATTACAGGAATTGTAATGGATATTAGATCAAAAGCAACAAATAAATCTATTTTTAGCGTCGTGTGACTCACAGCACTCGGCAGAGGATTGTTGTACGTCGACAATAAAAAAAAACATCCATATTTTCTGGGTATCGTTGTGTTCGTGGGGTCATTATCTACAACATAGACAAAGTTCTCTGATCAATTCTCTCCAACAAAATGGCCTACATCGATCTATTTATGTATACTAAACAGCAAAAAAAAAACCAACAAAAAAACGTCGTCAGTACTATTTCAAAATTAGAGAGGTACTTTAATCAAATCATTCTAGAAAACGACTTACTAAATGGATCAAAGCAATTTTTTAAACAGTATGTTGACACATTAGTAATTAATGCATCACAATTCCAAGATATAACAAGAAGGTTTAGAGTCATTGGCACCTGGAACCACACTCTTAGAAAAGCCTGGCGCAATCCATCAGATGTGTTTGCTGTCGGTACGACGTTATTAAGTCTCCTCTGAATTTCATCCTAAAGATGTTCAATCGGGTTTATGTCCGGACTAAGGGCTGGCCAGTGCATAACGTTGGCGGGTAATTCCGGCGTTCCCAATGTCTGACGTGCTGTCTTAGATGCCTGTGTGAAGGGATTCTGCACGTGCTGTCGCACAACATGGTGGTCTTCGGGGGCGATTATCCGTGGTGTTGGTGGCCCGAAAGCTGAAACCTGTAGATGGTCTGGACATTGACTTGGAAGTGATTGGCAACGGCTTAGGCAGTGTGGCCAGAGTCGAGTCTTCCAAGCGCCTGGCATGCTGCTGACGTTGTAGTGTGAATGATTCAACCAGGTAAAGGGGTGCATTTTATAGGGCTGGTCCCGGTAAACAGCACGTGCATCATGAGTTACATTAAAATCATGGAGAACACATTACCATCTCAAAAGTCAGGTTGCGTTTTTGAGAACATTTCCTGAGTTCAATTCTGTGTTTGGGAAGGAGCCCTATTGCGCAGGTAAAGTTGGAAATTGATCACAAATAAACAATTAAAACATTTGTAAAGTTTTACGAAATGCGTCTATTTAGAGTAACATACCAACCTGCCGTCTCTTTTGTTGCTTAGTATATGTTTGTTCTAATGTGATTTTTCTTTCATTTTGTAATTGTATGCTGCTCTCCGTGAGCGTTTTTATGCAATAAACTTACTTGCTGATTTTCGGACCGGTGAAACGGCTTAATTTCCATAAATTTAAAATGACCACCACTATTGCGCCTCATAATTACTTTATAATTGATTTTTCGGCCTGGAAATTTACAAGTATTACAAACGGATATAAACATGACCCCTGCTAGTCAGAATATTTAGTAAGAAATATCATAAAATGACCTATGTTACATAGTGTGAGAGACAGTAGCATGTGTAACAACAAAATTGTTTTGCATTTCACAATGGTCAAACTGCTGTCATATAGAAATGGTAAAGTTAGAGAATCCGCTAACCGCCAATTACAATTACCAGTGTTCAACTGTCACCAAAATCAATATGATTATAGTGAGAGAATCTATCAATGACAGCTGATTCATTGTGTAGTTCTTTTATTCACTATCAATAATATATGTAAACGTATACTTAAGCCTGACAAGGACAGCTGTCTAGTCGTTCGGATGGAACGAAAAAGCGAGGTCCCGCGTACATATTGGCGTGCACGTAAAAGAACCCTTGGCATATAATCCTTTGATGGCATTTAGCAATTGGAAACATAACAAAACTGACACAGTTATATGGGACAACAATCACTGGTTTATTATACACAAGCACAATTTCGAACTCTTCTAATGATTAGTAATAAGAATGGTTTCACATTGTACATATATATAGACCCTCAAGTTTACTAAATGTCATTGTGCTTGATAACGATAAGAGAATACTTATCGAAACGTTGTGCTTGTGTATAATAAACCAGTGATTGTTGTCCCATATAACTGTGTCAGTTTTGTTTTGGAACCCTTGGCAGTTGGAATTCGATATAAGAGTAGGCCTTAGCGCCGCTGTCCGGGCTAAATTTCCCCATAGCACACTGTATGGCGTATGCCCGTCTTCATTAGCCCAGTTTAGGGGCAGAACAGTAGGACGTTAAACCCCATTCCATTTCATTTCATTTACGTATACTTAATTAACTTTATACGAATTTACTATAAATTAGCTGAGGTTTTTGATACAAATCAGTTGAGCTTGGAAGCTCACCAGAGAAGGGTCTCTCTATTTCTAGTATTTTAATTCTGTTGTATATATGCTAGAATGAATTAATGTTGATTCCAGATCGTGTTCTACTTCTGTAAACACGAAGTTATGTTATACCTTATCACTTCTTATTTTGAAGTTAAATGATGATGTCATCATAAAATTATCAAAGACTGACTCCTTAGAAGAAGTTAACTGATAGAAATTGAATGTAATTAATCACATGCGCATTAGATTGCAGGGCAGTCCTTAAATGAGTTCCTATCACTTGATTGAAACATGAACAAAATTCACCGAATTGGATCCTTATTATAAATTGAAAATGCATTTCCGAATCTTTCCATACAAATATCAACATGGCCGATTCTCAGATACAACCCTAAATCATTCCTACTAACAGATAGGCTCCTGGTATTTGGCATGCGATAGATTTGTGTATCAAAGCAGTAGGGAGCATCCTTTGCCCACTTAGATTAAAGATACTTTAAAGCTAATCATTGTTGAATTTTATGTGTGCTTATCCTTTCATTTCAATTACTTCGACACATTTTGAATCTGTTATGGCCTATAAAAACAATGTCGAGGTCCTGAGCATAAACCGGCTAGAGAACTTTCTTATCTGAGAGAGAATTATTAATCCAACCAATGCTATTACGTCAGATATAATCTAGACTACATAGATGCATTGACGTCCAACAATAGCGGGGTTAACAACTGGTCATTGACCAAACTCTTTACAAAACAACTATTGTTTTGGCCCTCAAAGCAATGTTTCATAGTTTAATTGTTAATAATTAAGAGTGGGCTACGATTGAGAACAGGTCGGATCTCCCTCATTACATATGTTATATAATTGTATATTCACAAAGAAGATAAAACGGATGCTATTATATGGGATGAGTATATGTTATATAATTGTATATTCACCAAAACGATAAGAAATATGACTTTATTATCAACATAGATATACAAACCCACACCAAGAAACATTCAGTTCTTCAGTTACATTATTATAAACATATTAGAAACCTAACCAGTTGTTCTCGTTTTCTTATGATTATTGTTTAATTTCATTGTAACTTTATTTCATAACGAGCGAGAAGGGGGGGGGGGTGGTTTAACGTCCACTCGACACAAACTATGTCATTTCGGGACTAACACATGGTTCAATTTTATTTCAATAATTCGCTTGCGCGTAAGGGTCTTTAACAGGAAACCGAAGGGCCCGGAGAAAACCCACGAGGTTGGACAGGCGGCTCTACTCATTGTCACCTACAAACGGGGAAACGAAACCACGCCAGTTGACTGAATGACAGACCTTATGATACAACGCGCACTTTCTAACCATTCGGCCATCCAACCCCCCTTATTTCATAAACGATTAGCATATTAAATATTATTTTGTAATACTTAATGTATTTTTATTATTGATAGTTTGGGTAACATTTACTATGAACAAATTAGGAACCTGACCGGTTGTTTTCGTAATTAGTCTTTCGCAACTCTCTATATCCCCCTTTATCTTAGCTTGGTTTGAATCCTCCAGAATGTTTTTTAAACAATCCGGATGTTGTGTAACACCCAGCTATGGCAAGCACAAACTAAAGGTGTCGTTTGACCTCTTCACCCAAATGATCTGGGACTCTTTTTTTTTTTTATCAAATTTTGTATGTTTGTCAGGCCTAAAACAGGTTGTGCATATTTCATTTAAAAAACCCAGTGTTCCTAGAATACTTGGGTGGGGAGATCTGGATCAAACGATACATTCCATTTGTACATGCCATAGGTGGATGTGACACAACATCTAGATTGTTTGGAAATTGCAAAGGTTTCCCTTTAAAAAAGATTCAAAGGGATTCGAACTTCCGCTTATATCTTTGTCTGCAAACAATCCACAAATTAAGAAATTAAAGCTGTGGGTAGACAAGGGCCCTGTTCTGTTTGTCTGGTGGCTGATAGAGAACTGCGAAGAACAAAAATCAGAGCCTAAAACAATGGATTTGGCACTCATGTAGCGAATGTAAAGATGTCGCATGTGTTGTGCAAGAGCAAGTTGAGTTTGAACTTGAATAAGATCAAGCCTATTGTGGTTGAAATGTTATATAAATTATTATCTGAACATTTATTCACATAATCAACTCTCTGGGGCCATCGGATAGCTTCGAT
Source organism: Patella vulgata (assembly GCF_932274485.2). NCBI lineage: Eukaryota > Metazoa > Mollusca > Gastropoda > Patellidae > Patella > Patella vulgata. Next base: position 15,402,862 of record NC_065883.2, read on the forward strand.
TTTAAGTAGATTAGACTGCATCGGCCATTTAAGAGTTTAACGATAATCGAGACTCCGCTATTCTCTACATTTTGTCAAAAGTTCAACACTTAGTAATATAATTTAAATGAAATTTTCAATACATTCATTGTTCATCTCTATTATACCAAGAACGACCAGCTCTTTATCTAATTCTTACATAAGATAAGACGAGATAAGATTTTTATTGATTCACCTTAAATAGATAACTCATAATATAAATATGCATTGCAAACAATAACATCACTTACAGCAATATTTATAATTGTAACATGGACTGGAAAACTTCCTTTGTTCTTTTCGTTGAATAAGCAGATTGTTTCTCCTCTAGTAGATTGGGAGGAGCTTAACCGTGCAATAACTAGACATGTTCAATGCTATTGCACTCTTTTGCTGGTTTACACTAATTTTAGTAGAAATCATATAGAGAAGTGCGGTGGGTTTTCTGTACAATAACAACAAGGATGTTGAGCAGGTGTCAATGTTACAAGTCATTTATAGCATGCTAAATTCGGTAACAGGTTTGGCCTACGGCCTCGATGTTTAAACCTGTTAACCCATGAAAGCCGTGCTATAAATATAACATATTTAGATTGCAATAACTTACACATTTAATAAATAAATGAATGAATAAATAAACAAAACAAAACAAACAAACAAATAAACAAACAAAATAAAATAAAATAAAATAAACAAAATATTATAAAATAAATAAAATATCTTATTTACATAACATTACACATTCCATTGTTACATCTGGTCATGACGAATTAAGGACGGCATCAAAATGCACCATCCGTGATGGTCCTTGAACATGTCATGACCACATGACCAACAGCAGACATTAATATACTGAAAAACAATGACAATAAAAGATCTCTTATTGCTTTTTTATAATTAACTATTTGGTCAATACATTTCATAGTATAAGGTAAACTGTTCCAAAGCTTCAGACCAGAATAGTGAAAAGTTTGTGTTTTTCCCCAGAGTTCCAAAATTGGTTACTTTTATTGACAACTGACTAGGTCTAGTAAAGTATTTATGAACATCATTGGTGAAAGTTAAATTATCTGTCAAGTACTTGAGGCGTTTTTAACACGGCCAGCTTGAGACTGTTGGCGCTACAACTTCGAGTGTGCCATTTACATTCTAATAGAATTCTTATATCCATGTTACTAAAATATACATATGTATTTCACTATCTGCTCAACCCAAGTCAGCAGTTTATATTGCCCTGATGCAAGAATGACCCGTTCCTTTAAAATAACATGTTTTAGTATTCCGCACTACCTTTAATTGGCCAATGTTAAAAATTCCAGTAGAGATATAAGAGAAAAAAAATGCTGTATATATTTAAAATATTTTGTGAATAAGAATACCCTTCAAGCTCCTCAAAGTACTATAGGCATTGCTATGACATCCGTAGAGACTCTCTCTCTCTCTCTCTCTCTCTCTCCCTCTCTCTATCTCTCTCTCTCTCTTGCTATATATATACAAAATGGGGATGTTGATGTTCCGGTATACATTAGCGTCGTCGGAACCGGGTGGGGTTGGTCTCAGGGTCAGTAATTCGTAAATATGTGCTTCGCTACTCTGACAGCAACCCCACCGTGCAGTATGAATATTTCGTCCCAACGGACCTGTATAATACTAATCTGGATGAACAGTCATAGCCAGATTTATTAAACTTTGAAATATGAAATAACAAAAGCAAAACAAAAAATGGTTTCGTGACTGGATATTTGACCTCCGGAAGTAAATGATATTGGTATTATTTCAGGGATGTAAAAAGAGAAAAAGGGGAGGGGGGATTCCCTTTTCATGTATTGTGCTGTATAATGTAAACGCAAACATTATTATTCCGTTAAACAAGGAACACACATGGACGATTACATTGTTTTTATCGGTAATCTACTGTGTCGTTTGTTTCAGTTGAAATCGAAATATATAAATTACAAATATATACAATTTGTAGCAGTTCTACTAGGATATTACAATACTTAATAAGAACTTTGACCTACCTTATAAATCCTTGTGTTACGAATCTTAAGTTAAAATATCTCTACTCGTGGTTATAAATAGCCTGAGGCCGTAGACGTTAATTATACCTGCTTCGTACGTCTTTTAACACGGTATCCCCCCATCAATAATACACCCCTGTAAGGGCGTCATAAATTTGACAACTATATGACAAAGCGTTGTTATAATTTCCTCTTTATTACTATTATATACAATGGTCCGGGTTGTCTTTCTTAGGTCGTATTTGTTTTATTGCTGTTTATTTTTTTAAAAATAAAAATGAGTGTCAAAGATTTATTCTTCGTATCCTCCCACAAAAACCAAGATAGCGTACAGCGTTAAGTACATTTCCGTTAGGCCACAATCACGTGCCCTATCCCTATTTACATCTCGCGACCTGGACCAAATCTGCAGGCGGGGCCTTAATATTGAGATCTGACCGTACATTTCCAAACGGCTGAGGTTTGACCCTGTTTCCGCTTCGGTTAGGTTTGCTGTTGATGGGTCGCATCTTTTTATATGGAACACTGTTTTTTAGCAGTCAATAATTAATTGATCAAATTTCGTAACTTTTGTCATTGTCTGTCTGTAACTGTATAATTTTATAAACAGTATGCTTTTCAACAAACCAACAGTTTATTATTAAAATAGATATTTTATTCGAGGTTGTTTCTTTCCTTTTTATTTACACATTTTGTTCGGATGGTGCGAAAAACCGAGGTCCCATTTTACAGGTAAAAGAACCCTATTTGACAGTGTTGGAATTCGACGAAGATCAAGCGGAGACCCGGTAGGTGCATCGTTTTAGATTGAATTTGTTCACTCCTGAGTATCTTTTCCTCTAAATTTCTAAATTAACTGTAAGAATCGTTCAAATCTGTATACAAGCACTCAAATTTGCATAGGTGTCATCAGGGGCGTAGTGACCCATGATTTTACACGAGGAGCAAGATCCCGTCCGAACCCCAAAAAACAATATTTATATGTGTGTGCGGAGGAGATGGGGGGGGGGGGGGGTCAGTGCCGCTGAGTAATATTGGGCCCTCCCAGTGCCACCGAGTAATATTGGGATGTGTGGAACATGCTAGAGTCGATTAGTAGCATATCTGAACCACGGTAATATGTTTGACACTCTTTTGGCATTATGATTATGATTATAATGTTGAAAGCCGCATTGCAACCGCGTGATTTTTTGGCCATTTGTGTAGTACAATGCAGTGCTATGAGTCGCTGGTTACATGTGGAAAACCCATAAGCAAAACATTCCCCACATCCAACGTGTGGCGCATACCCTCTCTTCTGCTTCATATTTTATTAGCGTTGTCATCATCTATTATTGTGTCTGGTTATTTTTGTAATTCTCTTTGTTGGGACTTCATTTACGTTGTAATACGTGGTTATCTACCAGGAATAACAATGCAACAGTACGTTTCTACATTTTATATAAAGCACTGGATAATAGGTTACAAGGTTATAGGTTACATTACAATACTTAAAATTAACATGCCTTTCTGTCTACCCCTAATTCGCAGATCGACTTTACTGATGGAACACACTACATCATATGACTCCTACAAATCAATGGGGTCTACTCAATCCAGATGGTGTCTCTTGAACTTCAGCGGTCTCTCCAACGAATCTACACGACCCTCTCGAAGAATCTAGCGGCTGTCTGTTGATCGCCTAGAGCTCTGGTGGTTTTTTAATCCTGGTGTTTCGGCTTTCAAGTATCTAATTGATCAGAGTTACTAAGCCAAATGATGCAATAGTAATTTCCTATCATTAGTGGTCAGATGATATTTTGTTTTCACACAGAACCAGCTATGTTTACCAAATTATAAATATTTTTATTATGTGTCAACCAATCCCTCATTCAATTCGAGTGTGTGAGATATGACTTCTCTAACAAAATAATGCTATTATTTATTTAAAGAGCAAAGTTTTTACCAATTTTACTACATTTAAGAGGGGAGGGGGCGCAAAAACTCAAAATCATTGTGTTCATGCCATTTATTCCCTGGTGTCCATTTAGGGCCATTTATAAAGAAAATCACGCTTGCCACTTGTATTTTCAAAATAGCGGTCATTTTCCAACATTGTTGGACTGTTCGACTTTTCGTTCACATAACATTAGCCAGTGGGACGATTGAGAGAACAGTTTTACGTGGACGTTTTATGTCGTCGCCTTCACTTTTATGCAGAATGTTTGTATGATGTAGATGAAACTTCAATTATATGATAAGGGTCTACAAAATAGGACAATTTGGTGCGAAAAAATGATACTTCATAATCGTTTTCCAAAAGTCGACCATCATGAAAATGAATGCCATCGTGGATTTTCGAATGGCTAATGGGCTTTTTCAAAAGAGTATGCCCCAAAGGTGTATCTGTTCCAATGTTGATACTTTTATCCACATTTGAAAGATTTCCCTAATACTATGCAGTGCTGCACTAGATAATTTTAAAAATAAATATAGCACATATATACCAAGGTATTCTTAAAACTGTTCAATTTAAACAATATTTTAACACACAGAAGTGCTGGGGTATACTTCGAACTGTAATATCTGTCAAATTATCTTTTAAAGTATCTGTATTTCATCGGAAAAAATCGTTTGAATCACAAATAAGTCGATACATTTTTGACACTATTTACCTACACAAATTTTTAAAATCACAAATGAGTTAATTAATATAGCACTGGAAACTATTTGATCATCAAAACAATCTTTAAACGCACAGGTACATACTGGGTATTCCCAGTGGTATCATTCCGTTCTACATCACTAAAACCTGGGTACATTCACGGGATTTTCATGAATACAAATTATCTGCTCTTGATAATTTCTTGGTCACGTAGGTTGATACTACGAACCAATCAAAAACAGCTTACATGCCAATCTTAGCGTCAGTGTTTACGGTCAGCAAAATAAAGAAGCCTGTACGCTCGATTATGAGAAGGGTTGCAAGAAATTTAATGTCCTAAGTGACATGCACACAAAACGATGTCCTACAATATTTTCAGAAAGGTTCGGCGACCGTAGTTGCAATAAAATACTTCCCTCTGCCCACTCAATTGGTCGATAAAATTAGTAAAAGTATCAAGAGAAGGTAATTTGAATACGTGCCTCCACTGTAAATGGATCTAGGGGTTAGTGGTGTAAAACGGAACGATACCATTGGGTATACCGAGAGCGAGATGGGTTAAGACATTTTTAAACATTTTTCATCTAAACAATCTTTCAAGGCACAGACGAGTCAAGATATTATTACAACATTCTTTTGAATCACAAATGAGTCGATATATTTTTAAATCCTTTTTTTTTCTAAACAATCTTTCAGGGCACAGATGAGTAAAGATATTTTTAAAACAATCGTATGAATCACAAATGAGTCGATACATTTTTAAAACGTCTTCATCAAAACAATCTTTTGAATCACAAATGAGTCGATATATTTCTAAAGTTTTTTCATCTAATGAGTCGATAATTTTTTATCTGGACGGATTTTTTTATTTATTTATGTATATATATTATTTTTAAATCTTGTGCATCTAAACAATCTTTTGAATCAAAAGAACTGTATATATTTTTGAAACTGTTTCATCCAAACATATGGTATTTTTGAAACATTTACTTCTTATTTTACAGCATAGAAAATACTTTACGAAGTACATCGGTGAACTGCGGTAATTGTGGAATTGTCACATCTAAACATCATTTGTCCCAATAATCACATTTAAACAGTAATCATATTTGTCCCAATAATAACATCCAAACAATATATGTCACAATATTCACATCTAAACATTATTTGTTGCAATATTCACATTAATGGTTTGTGGATCTCCTTCTATGGCGTTTTCTGACTTCCCTTTAAAAAAATTAAACACTCTTTTCCGAAATTCCTCACGTTTACAAAAATACACAATCCAGTTATTAATAGAATTAGAACTTCCTAGTAGGATAAATAGCTTAGAGCCCTGAAAAAACGATGACTGTCTCGTGACGATCAAATACAAAAAATAAATAACTAGGGGGCTCCAGAGTAAAACAAATCCAAAAAACACGACAGCCATTGTTTTCGTCTTCTTAATGTGACTTCCCCGAGATCTCATAGCAGCACTGCCAAACGGAAATATTGAGGGTTTTGATATGGCAGCGAAAATTCTAAAATATATGATAACAGATGCCAGCACAAAGAAGCATAGAAAACAAGCATTAATAACAGTCATACTACTTGGTCTGTATGAACAGTGGACACTGGTTTCCCAGTTTTTATGAATGAGTAAACTACACACAGCAAGACTCAGAGATGTTACCCAACTCACGATGCCCGCACACACTGCTTTTTTATTTGTAGCACGGGCTAAGTGTTTCAGTGGATGAATTATCGCAAAATATTTTTCAACTGCAATGAAAAATAAACACTGGACGGCGCTGATTAGAGTCAATGTCCAAAGAAAAGCAGTTATATAACAGGGCATTGCCACCATAAAATATTTCTTGGATACGAGATCATACAAATCATGCGGTAATACAACTAGTCCAACCATTAGATCGGCAGTGGCTAAGTTAGTGACAAGAATATCTCCTGGTTTACGAAGTTTTTTGTAAGTCAGAACTATTAGAATAATAGCAATGTTTCCAACTAATATTAAAGGTATAAATAATACCTCTACTGCAATAACCATTGCATCCCAGTTGTTTGGTGCTGCACTCATTGTTTCGTTCTGTGAGTCGCAAAGATTTTAAATTTGCAACAAATCGAACAGAATTTCTGAACGTCTTGTTGGCTGCACACGTGGTCTTGTATATTCGGCAAATCATAGGTTAATATAATTGAACTGATTGGCTGTCTTATTTTAATCAGTACCAGATAATAAATCGATAACACGAAGAACGGGCAGCTTTGTATATTTACAATACATAAATAAACGGACGTTAGATATATATGGAAGACCAGACAGTTCTTTGTACCTAATTCTTAGTTCTGAATTCACAGTCCTTAATTCTTATTTCTTCATTTGTTGTCGTATTCCGACATTGGTACGTTATAATTAATATTTTTATCTTAAAATCAAAATTTGTTTTACAAATCAGACATTTGTCATATCAGATTTGTAAATTTTATTTTTTGTGAATTTAATTGTACTTTTTAATATAAAGATAAAATCTATTTTAGAAAATCAAAAAATTAGTCTACATTTACATTTCATCATAGACAAACAACGAAAAACAAATCTCGGACAACAAATTTCCAAATACCAATCTCCAAATACAAATCATGCAAGACATTTCTCGAAATTCAACGAACCGGAACATTATGACGACATGAGTGGAAATCAAAATGGCATACAAAAAGTGAGCAAGCATATATACAATAAAAAAACTCGCTCGACGATCGTGACTTTAGTGAAACCATGTGCGTAGTATGGCTAAACGGGCCGAGCTTTCGATAAAGAAAATAAATTTGAAGTAGTCTTTTTCAGGAATTAGGTTATTGTCTGATAGCGACATTCTTCTAAACTAAAGAGTGTTTTATCACTTCTAAATCATGTAATCATGAATGTGTCAGGGAACAACTAATATACTGAGATAGGAATACAAAAATACTTTCCAGTCATGGATTACACGATAACCCGTATTTTACCCCCCCTCCCCCCAAACACACACTAACTTAAAGATACATTAGTTAAGAGTTTTATAGAGAGTTGGCCATTCTTGCTATAATAATTCAAAAAAAGATGATAAAAGTGAAAATGTTGAAAATTTCAGTCAAATTCCTTTGTTCTGAACGGAATTGTCACTGTTAGAAGTTTGGACTAGAAATAGACATCAATTGATTGACAAACGATAACTCCACCCACATATTCTCGATTATCAAGTAACATGCTCAATGGCTATGGTAGCCTCGCTTGGCAGGCTTTTCATCACCAGTTTCAGGTTGTGACATCAGCGAGTAACGGTAAACGTTAGCTTTGTCCGCCATTTATTGATTTAATTTTAAATGGACGAGGCTGTTTAAATCCAAACTGTATCCAAGCCATCCGTGGGTCTACAAAGTTGATTTTAAGCTTGTTGTGTAAATAAAGGTCTAATTAATAATTTCTGTAACATCTGAAGCCTAAATAAAGACTTGCAATAGGCAGATTTAATGATACAGCGCGCACGTGCTAATCATTCAGCCATCCAACCCCCCTGTACGATTATAATAATTTACTTATGTATGGAACTTAGTTTCATATGGTTCAAACTTCCAATGCTTATACAAGAACATCTTGTAATTTAATGCTAGTATAAAATGCTACGTCCAGTCTGTTATTTCTGTGAACTGAAATTTTGGAGTACATAGAGAATCTCCTACCAGTCTTTTTTGAGTTTTTTTTTACTTTATCAACGAATGTTGATATTTTTTTATATCAAAAAAGACGAGTAGGAGATTTTATTTATCACCCAATCCCTTCTTACATGCACAAATAGATAAATATAATTCTTTGCTGTAGATTACACTTTTACTGAACATTACGGCGTAGTGATACATCATTTTTTGACAGCATTTCAACCATTGCAAAATCCTTTATATTGACCCAGTTAGACCGGGAGCCCAGGGGGTCAACCTAGCTGAAAAGTGTACCAATTTTCTCCTATTTGGTATCAATGTATGTATATCTGGTATCATCAGAATGTAAGTCTGCCGGGTTTCTGGTGGTGGATGTGGTATTCCACGCACTAAATGCCATGATCGCCAACTAGGCTACATTAGCTCAAAAGTGTACCACACGAAAATCTTACTACAGTGTACCGTACATCTTCAGGTATTACAAAAACACTCTGACAGACATTTCTAGTGGTGGGGTACCCCTGACAGAGCTATGTAATTGCCAGACATTTATAGTGGTGGAGTATCCCTGACAAGAGTTATCTAGAGCTAGGCTAGATTAGCTGAAATCTGTACCACCTAAAACAGCTTTGGAGTTGTTCAGTACCACCACAGGAGTCAGGAATGACCACTGCCAGACAGTTTGTGCGGTGGGTTACCCCTAACAGACACGCACCAAAATGCCACGCCCCCAACTAGGCTAGCTTCGCAGGCACTGTTCCCGTGTTCTAAAAAATTAGATTTTTAGCCAAGATGCGTAGGATACTAATACCTAGCACGTATAGAAGAGGCGATAAACTGCGATTGATTTTATGGCAAAAAACATTTTATGGGGCTAAAAATGCGTTTTTGAAAAATATAATTGTTCCTACAACCGCAGAATACAACACCCACCATCAGAAACCCGGCAGACTTACATTCTGATGATACCAGATATACATACATTGATACCATATAGGAGAAAATTGGTACACTTTTCATTTTCAGCTAGGTTAACCCCCTGGGCTCCTGTTCTAAGTGTTTCCATCAAGGCCAATTGAATAACAATAGTTCATTTTTAATTTAAAAAAAGGGTTACTTTTAATAAGAAATGAACTATTCTTTGAAAATAAAAAAAAGCAGTTCCTTTTCAACTGACCAATCAAATTAATGTAAATGTATATTATGATATATATTACACAAGCGATATCTACTGTAGAATGTATTATTGGGTAATAAAATAGTGTTAGATGGCACTGGATGATTTGTTTCATTAGCTGAACGTCAACGAAGACACAAATTAAAATTATTCTGTAAGTTAATCAATGGTCTAGCCCCTTCTTTTATTTCTAACCTTATTTTAAAGAAAAAATCGCCATATCGTCTAAGAAATTGTACTTTTGTAGAACAAATATTTTTTTAGATGCATTTATTCCGTCGACGATCAGAGAATGGAATACATTGGTACCCGAAGTACAAAATTCAGATTCTTTCTCATCATGTGTTACAAACTTGATTAAAACGACCATGATAATATTCCACCGTATTATTATATTGGAGATAGAAAATATCAAATAATACATAGTAAACTGAGATTAGACTGCAGCGATTTAAATGATCATAAGTTTTTGAGACATAGCTCCGCCTGCGCGTGTGGACACCATTTTGAAGATTGTTACCATTGCATTATATATTAATATGCTACATCCATTCGGGTGCCCGTGGACAAACTACTGATTTCCTTGACCAGCAATTTCAAGATATTGGTATTTTATTAAATGATCAGAATGCCCTCTCGGTTAACCAAAATCAGTTGTTAACACTGTTCATTATAACTCTTTAAAATTGTCGAAACGTTTCTAAGGTCCAAATCATCCCGTCTGTTATCGATGTATTTACTCTATAATTCATATACATGTATATATACATATACCAAATAATACTTCACGTTTTAGTAGTATTATATGGTGGGGGCGGGAGTACTACTACATTAGTACCATATAAAAAAATAAAAATAAAACTGATATGAAGTAACGGAACGGACAACTGTATATTTTGTATAATGTTTAGTTTATATTTAAGTCTCAAATAATTTTTATATTTTGTAATTTTATATGTTCTTGTTGTATATACATGTATGTTCTGTTAACAGTAGGACGTTAAACCCCATTTCATTTCATTTCATATATGTTGTGTTTGTATATAAATTAAAAAAAATTTTGTCAATTCTGGAGAGGAGTCAATATAGGCCCAGCCGGTTCTCCAATCCATTTTCAAATGAAATAAAATATTGTTTACAAAAAAGAAAAAAAAAGAACCACACGTTGGTCAACTTTTGAGTAGTCGTAAGACAGATAACTACCTACCTAGGGTTATGGGGGTTCGGGGGCCATATCCCCAAAATTTGAAAATTACATTGCAGTAGATGAGATTTAGATCACATTTCTGTTGGTTCCGATACAAACTGCAACCGATGATTGCGTAGCCCAAATCTGGCAAAAACAATGAAGATGCGCATACAGCGTGCAGTGTGTGAGGGAAAATTTGCCCGGACATTACCGCCTGTTTTTCTTCGAGATACGTGTTCTATCCCGCTGTTCACGGAGACAGATCCTAGGGATTTTCCGGCGTGGTTTCCCATTGGCAATGGGACGACAAGACGTGTGGGCTGGCAAGGGACTGCATCGAGTCGTTCGGGTGGTACATAAACCTGGTAAATAATAACACAAAAGTATGCAGAGGTGATATACACGAAGATAATAATTAGTCGGGTGGCTGAAGATGGGATTGGGGAGGGTGAATCGCCACCCAATCTTCGCCAAGTTTTTCTAGACCAGTTTTTTTGCGTAGATTCCGAATCTGGTTGGTGATCAGGTGTGTTAGGGGGCGTTTTCGAGATATGGAGGGTCCAATGTCTACAAATGGGGGAAAATGTGATTGACATAAAGGATGATCATGTTATATATCAGTAAAACATAAATTTCTACATGTAGGACTGTCCATCTCTAAAGAAGTGTATATGATGCCCCTGGCATACTGTTTTGATTTGTGACGAGGTGGGGTGGGGGTAGCAGGTGTGCGTGTGTGGATGGTGGGGGGGGGTGTAAATTGGCGGGAAATGAGTTCACATTACTTTAAATGATGATTTTCTTAGAGCTTTATGAAACATTTCTAAATATGCTTATAAGATTCCCATTGTGTGGGGGTGGCCGCCGGGTGGGTGCCCGTGGGTTGTGGGGTTGTGGGGGCAACATGTATTTTTGTGGACAGAAATCATTTGGTTCAAAATTTACCTGAAAAGTGGTTTGTCGTTAGCTTTTTCGTTCAGTATCTATTTCGTCATTCAAAATATTAAATTATATTGGTACTTTTCAAGAGATCTGGGTTAATGAAGACGGGGGCTAAGATAGACCTCTCAACTCCATATATTTTAATGAACTGATTATCTTATAATTTCATTTGATTGACACTAATGGACTTCTCCGGATATTGAAATTAAAAGATAGTTAGGCCTATCTTGTAATTACGAGATAGTTATCTTTGAATACCGAGGTGGTTATTCTGTTATAACGGTATAGTTATCTTGTAATAAGGACATGGTTATCTTGTAATAACGAGATAATCATTTTTTTTTTTCATTTGATTGACCGTAATGGTCTTCCGTATAGAACGGCCTTGCATTGTAACTTCAAGTTTCAGAGACAACATAGCCAATTAAGGGGAGGTAACTACATTTACGACTACTGAATTGGGTTAAGGTCACACTAATTTCGAAATCTATCGCCCATGACGACATTGTTCGACGTATTGCTAAATAATAAAAGGCGTGGCATAGTTGGCTGAAGTAGGATTGAACGTATTTTATACAGGTTTAGTTGTGCTCTACTGTCTTTAAGCTAAGGCGGGTGTATGTCGAACTATTTATGACCGTTCTAAACACCCCAAGTCAGAGACGTGTTTTAACAAACCATTAAGAACAGTTATTTAAGCAGCCTACGTGCATGTCATAAGGTTGTTGACATTTTTTAGGGCCATAAAACCTGCCTTATCATGTCTGAAGTGGACGGTGTTGTGTTAGATTCAAGCCTAACGGAAACAAGCCCGGATTTCAACACAAAAAAGGGAAACATGGAGATGACATACTTAATCGACGAGAAAGGGTCAGTGACTATTGACGATGATAAGGTTAACGATGGAGAGGGATTAAGGCGGTCTGAAAGTTCTGGAATTATTAATTTAACTCTTCATCAATGTGCTAGAGATGGCGACGAAAAAAATCTAAACATACTTATACGGCACATGCAACATCATTTAAAACGGAAGATTAATCAACATGACGATGATGAGTTAAGCCCTCTTCATTACGCAGCACGATATAATCATTTGAGTGTTGTTAAATTACTGGTAGAAAACGGTGCCGATCCAAATAATAGAGGGGAAGATGGCATCACACCTCTCCATTACGCGGCCAGGTATCGACGTGAACGGAAAAAAAGGCGAGAAACTTCGGAAGAAGAGGAACAAAGTGATGAAAATTTAGAAGAAACTGTTGAATCAGTGGTTACATATCTGATTACAAAAGGTGCTAGTATCAATGCCACTGATATTTATGGTCAGACAGCTCTAAGTTTTGCTGCTATGCGTGGTAATGAACAAGCTGCTCAAGATCTGCTCAGCTTTAGAAAAAGCAATAATCGCTATATTCGTGAAGAAATAAATATTGAAGCTGAAGATCTCCAGGGAATAACAGCTTTACATTTGGTAGCGATTCATAACCAGGTAGAAATTGCTCGTATGTTGATTGAAAGTGGAGCCAATCTACGGTGCTGTGATAAAGAACAAAGCACTCCCCTCCATCATGCTTGTTCTGAAGGAAATATTGAGATCGTTAAAATGTTGTTTGAAGCAGGAGCTAGAACACCAGAAGGCTGGGTAATGATATCCAATATGGTGACTGATACAGACATTGAACAGAGCACATGTTTACATTTGGCCGTTGATAATGGACATTACGATGTTTCTAGGTTATGTTTGGAGAAAAGGGCAGATGTTAATGTACCAAGAAAACATTATATGCACCCACTTCACTTGGCAGCAGTTTCCGGTGACATCAGAATTGTTCGATTGTTGGTGGACAACAACGCGCGGATCGACGTCCTCAACGACGAACAAGCCACACCTCTGCATAAAGCTGCTCAATTTAACCATTGTGAAGTAGTCAAGTTTCTGGTAGACAGGAAAGCTAAAATTAATTGTCGAGATAAAGATAACTACACTCCACTGCTTTTAGCTGCTACATATGGTAGAACCGAATGTGTTGAGTTACTGCTAGAGAAAAATGCTGATTATACAGTTGTAGATAAAGATGATAAAACAGCCATTTATTTAGCTGCTGAGGAAAACCGCCTTCAGACTCTGCGGACACTGCTGTCAGATTCACGTGTGAAGGAATTGATTAATGCAAGTGATAAATACAGCAATGATCCTCTCCATGTTGCTGCTAGGGAGGGTTTTTTAGACATTGTTAAGTGTCTTTTGGAAAATGGAGCGGATTTGGATTCAAAGAACGAAGAAGAACAAACACCTGTTCATTTGGCTGCAAGATATGGTCGAACCATTATTGTCAAGGAACTAGTTAAACATGACAAATCAGTAGTCTATGATGAAGATGAAGATTCAAACACTGCTCTACATCTTGCAGCAATGTATGGACATGATAAGGTGGTGGAAATATTGATAGAATTTGGAAGCGATGTTGCAGCAAGAAACTACAATCAGTGGACACCATTAGATCTGGCAGCCTCAAAAGGTTGGTCAAAAACCAGTAAAATCTTACTGGAGCAAGATGCACCTATTGATCCCATGGATAAATCAAACACCACACCACTACATCTTGCATCACGAGCAGGTCATGCACCTGTTGTTGAACTTTTATTAGAGTGGGATGCCAATGTCGCGCAACGTGACGCCGAAGGGAATAATAGTCTGGATTTAGCCATTGAACACCACAACATGGACGTTGCCTTCACAATAATTGCATCCCCTGTGTGGGAAGACGCTCTGCGGAATGCAACTTTAGACATTACTACAGGGATACTAGACACCCCAATGAGACGACTTATTAGAAAAATGCCAGACGTTGCTGAAAAGGTATTTGACAAGTGTTTGAGTTATGGTGCTGAAAAGAACCCCGAAAGACCAAACTATGAAATTACATTCAACTATGAATTTCTAGATGATGCATATGCACCGTGGATGGACATCAAGCCAGATTCAAGTGAATATGGATCAGCATCAGACAGCGTGTTTGAGGATGAAAATAAAGTTAGTGATACTGCAAGAGCTTATACTTCAGATTCTAATTTATTGAAGAAGAATCATCCTATTATGGTTATGGTGTCATCAAACCGAGAAGATTTGTTGGGACATCCTTTAGTGACCTCTCTTTTGAATCATAAATGGAAGTCATTTGGAAGATTCATTTACTATCTCCTGCTCTTCATTTTTGCGATCTTTCTTGTTTTTCTAACTGGCTATATTACGACAACTGTGGCACCGTACCAATACAATAAAACTGATGCTGATCTTATTATTAGCAACAACTGTACCAATTTAACAGTAAAGATAGAGAAACATATTTTTGCTAAAATAGGAAAATGGGTAATTTTGGGACTTGCTGCGTTTAACCTGCTTAAAGAGTTACTTCAGATATTTCAAGCAAAGTTGAGCTATCTTGGTTGGACTAATCTTATTGAATGGGTAACTTACGTGACTGCTTTACTACTGGTTATAGATTTTAATGAATGCCAGGATATAACGGGTTATAGGTATGACTGGCAATGGTCTCTTGGAGCTGTGTCTATTTTTTTGGCTTGGATGGATCTAGTATCATTTATTCAGAAATTCCCAAGATTTGGAATTTATGTGGTCATGTTGACAGATGTATTAAAAACATTTGCTCAGTTTTTTTTAGTGTTCTTCCTGTTCATAGTTGCATTTGCTCTCGCCTTTTTCACCCTGTTTCAAAATCAAATTGCCTTCAGATCTGTAGGTAATTCACTGATAAAAACATCAGTAATGATGATTGGAGAATTTGAATTTGATGCAATTTTCAACGAAGAAGTCGCAAATCCTATGGCAGATAACCGGGTCAACATGCCAGAGGTGTCATACCTTTTGTTTGTAGTCTTCATGATATTGATGTCAATCCTTATCATGAACTTGTTGGTTGGTTTAGCTGTTGATGATATTAAAGCTGTCCAGGAGCAAGCTATCCTCAAGAGAATGGCCATGCAGGTTGAACTGGCGCTGGATGTGGAGAGGATTCTACCTGATGTCTTGAAGAAAAAGTTTTACATTAAAAGAAATACCATTAAACCAAACATGCTTTTTAACAACACAGTCGCCAAGATCTTTAAGGTGGAATCATCTCTATCAGCTCATACTATTCAAAAGGCTTTGAATCCAGAGCTTGATGATATAGAAAAGGTACAGGAAGCCCAGGAGAAGATGCAAACTGATTTAAAGAAAATGAAGAAAAATATGAAGAGTATGAGAGAACAGAATTCAAGAATAGAGAGTATGTTGAAAGCTTTAGTCACTCAGTCTGCGGATATTAACTGGCAAGAAGAAGATTTCCAGGATGACAATGAACAAATAGTTATGTGAAAATACTTTTGATGATAGAACATAAATCAAGCATTACGTTAGTTTTCGAAGAAATCCAAAAATCGTGGGCATTTTCTTAATTGATCTTCCCGATTGTGAACATTAATATACAGGATGTATACTTACTACTTACACAAGCATGTGTCCTTTTTGTTCCTTTGCTTATTATTAAACGATCTTCTTATTTGTGAACAATGACATTCAAGAATGTATTAAGTGCTACTTATAACATGTGTCCTTTTTGAACATTTTATTAAAATGATCTTCCTGTTTCTGAACCACAATATACAAGGATGTACAAGTGCTACTTATATACGTACCGGGTATGTGTCTTTTTGTGATTTTGTTTTTAATACATCTGAATTATTGGCTGTGTTTTGTGTGTTTTTCTCAACTTTGAGATCAGAAACGTTGATAATGTGTGTTGCAGTGAAACAAATGGTTATTCATAATTATCTCAGGTAGTTTTATTTCAGCGTATCCTTATGTCAAAATATTTGAATAGTATAATCAAACCATACATAAGGGCTTTTGTTTTATTGTTGCTCAAATTGAGTTTTTATTAGACTGAAGTTTGGTTACGGTATATTTGAAAACTATATAATTTGCATATATAAGTGTATATATGGGATATATTTAATAATCCTTTTGTTTTATATTTATTTATGTTAATCTTCAGATGTAATCGAACCCCTGGCTCCAATTTATTTTGAATTATTTCCCCATAATTTCAGTAGAAGTTTTCTATTGTCTAGACGTAATCGAACCTGGCTCCAATTTATTTTGAATTATTCCCCCATAATTTCAATAGACGTTTTCTATTGTCTAGACCTCTGTTTCGTAAACCCAGTAGAAACAATTGCTTATTCCTACTTTTCGAATTTATGTCAAACTTGTTTTATTCCTGACCATTTTCAGATTATGTATTCCCTTTTTAGTAGGGTAATAATTGTAAATGTAATTTTGGGACCATTTTGGGAAGACCACGTTCTTCTTAGTAATATGACGCATGGACGGAAAAGGTGTTTTTATTTTTTCTATTTGTTTTATATATTTAAATATTTTTACGAATTTTTATATACTTTTTACATATTTAATATACGTTTTGGAGTTCTACGTTTGTTATTTGCTAGTTAAAGTCTCGACATGCTCTAATGATCATTAATGATATACATTATGGGTTGCAAAATGGGTTGTAACGCATATACTAATCTAATATGAATGTATATAAACTGATTTACATTCAATCGTTTCTGTTTTTACTGTAATTTCTAATCAGTTATGTTCGGCGAAATACGACAGAAGTCTCATGTGAATGGCAATCTTTAGCGTCTGGTTTTTCCAGTCCACACCGATGGTATTTATTGCGCATGCTCTCCAGATAAGAATATAGCGTCACCATTTGACATGACTTGTGGAATATGTCTAGCCCTGTTCTTTGAGTCTCTTGTTTCAAATGGCGCTGAAACGCATTATGGTACACGATTCGTGTACCAATGGTAAAATGTTTATTTTGTCTTGAATATTGGATATCAGAAGCCCATCTTTTCCCTGTAAGATCACAAGACCAATGTTGATTTGAATTGACAAATAATTCGTGTTTTCAATGTCGAAGATTTTGGATGATATTGAGTTAGAGACTTAGCTACTTTAAATCGACCAATTCATTTTGAATGCGTATCACTACAGCATACAAGCCTGTACAGCGCCTTGAACGCATACGACTGACCCCGGAATCCATTCATTATTTATAAATAGCTCCAAGACGGGCGAAAGGTGCTTTAAAATGTTATTAAACCAGTGTTGAAACCAGTTTGTGTCGACATACCTTTTAGCTTTTCATCATTTACCGTGAAGAAAAGTGGTACAGCTGTACGTTTGTTTATTGCTAGAAATGTCTGTGTATATTATGTCCTGTCGTAGGTTTGTCTTGTTTACATGTAATTGTTTATGTTTAGTGCGGTTTTCCTGCAGTTACTATATTTTGTTATGATTTCTTATGACTTCTGTTCATTATACATCGCCATCATAATGTGTCTTACACAAATACAGTAATAATAATTCTGATATATTTGGTACACATCAGCCCATTCTTCCTGAAGATACTCGGATGTGCGTACTTGCAGAAGTATATACATTAGAGTAGAACATATTTTATTTGCATTTGAGAAATATGGGAACGATCTAGCTTGTTCTGCCTTTTAAAGTCTTTTGTATAAAGGAACTTATATGTATTGTAGTATCAAATCTGTGGATGTTGTTATATTGTATTAACTTTATATAAAGTTTGAACCCATATTCTGAATATACTAATAAATTAAATATGAACTTAAATTCATGAAAACTTCAGAGTTTTTATTGACTATTGACTTGCGACATTTTGATCTTGACTGTCAAATGTAGGTTGTACTTTTACTTATAATGTGGTATGGTGACCTGTGTCTTCACTGAGGCGTAAACTATATATATGTGTATAAGCGTATATCATGTTTGGTTTACATACATATATAGAACAGATAGGTTCTCCCCACCCCTACCCCCAACCCTACACCGTCTACACATTTATAGAAAACTGTCTAGCAAGATTTTTGTAAACTTGGTTACATTACCTACGATATGGCTGAAAAAAAACATAAGTATTTTAAAAGCCATATTGCGAAATAAATATCAGTGAATTTATTTACCGTTATTTACTTATATACCTGACCCAATGAATAAGTTATCTATATGTAATTTATAATTTGAAGTAGGGTAGACAGCTGTTCATCAGAGAATTTAATTTTGTTGTTCATCATTTTATGTATAAAATAACATTATGTAAATTGTGGGTATGTTTCCTATTTATATTCATTCATATAAAAGATGTAATTGTATGACGTGTTTTATTATCTTAGACCGGTTGCAGCTGAGCATTTTGTTGGTCATTAGTTTTTTTTTAATTTAAACAATATTTATTCACGGGATACCGAAACAAGGCAATGGCTTATATAAATCGGCTTCCCAAAAGCAAGATACATAAATGATATAAACATATATTATAATTATCAATATATATATGGATATGGGGTTAAATTACATATATAATAAGATTAGAGAAAGAAGAATATATAGTATCAGGACCAAGAAAGGGTCGACACTCGATTGCTGGGCTTAAATTCATTACTACAAAATCTTGGGTATCTATTGTGTAACTTGTAACCGCTGTGAGTGTGTATGTGGGGAGGGGGGGGGGGGGAAATGGTTAGCACGTGCGCTGTATCATAAGGTCTGTCATTGAGTCAGCTGGCTTGGTTTCGATTCCCCGGTTGTACGTGACAAGGAGTAGGGTCGCCTGTCCAACCTCGTGGTTTTTTTCCGGGTCCTACGGTTTCCTCCCACTGCTAAAGACCCCTATGCGCAAGCGAATTATTGAAATAAAAATTAACATGTGTTTGTCCCGAAATGACCTAGTTTGTGTCGAGTGGACGTTAAACACGATCTCTCTCTCCCTCTCCCATCTCTCTCTCTCTGTAATAGATCCAAGGTACGACTCCAATAGTTTAAAGCTGAAATAAGTGATCATAAAAGGTTAACCCCGTGGATAAGCACCCCCCCCCCACACACACACACCACACCCACTTTGTCGTAAACATTGTGAACGAGATACAAGCTATATTCTATCTTTTTCATATTTGGTGAGCAGTACGCTTGACTTGCAGTCACGATATGAACCCCTACCGATATTCAGCGTTCCATGACTTTCCGTTCCTAAGCCTTGGGAACGCGATAGTAGCTTAACTGATCTTGTTGTGTAATACTTACCACAATAGTGTTTAGCCTACGCTTAAATGCCCATTATTTTAATTTGTTGATGTAACTGCATATAAAGCCAACACATAAACATAACCATTCCACTAATTATTTTTGTCGTTCATGCACGAACTACTGTAAATAAAATTTCTGTAGCTGATTCCTCTCTTCACTTTTTGCTAAAACAGCTAGGGCGGCCATTGAGACCAGTGGTTGAGGTTATATTCCCCGCCTACAACGTGTCAGTGACGTGACAAGGAATATAGGGATAATCAGCAGTCCAACTTCGCGGGTGTTGACACCCCCCCCCCCCCCCTTTGCGAAAAAAAAGCCCTACGAGCAAGCGAATTATTGAAATAAAATTAAACCATATTATGTTAGTCCGGAAATGACCCAGTTTGTGTTGCGAGGACGTTAAACCCCGCTTATATTTGGGGCTGATATCTTGCACATGAATAGGCATAATGCTAAGCCTCATTAATTTTATTTTTGGAAGACATATATATATTCTTCCATGTGAAAAGCACCTGCATGTGCTTTGAATAGGTTTATCATACCAGGATACATGTGTAATTTCTTTGTGGTAGAAGGCTCGCTGTGCAACGATAATTATTTGGGAAATGTTAGAGCCGGTGAAAGAGATTATAACTAACATTCAATCAATGGGCAATTCTTAGGGTATCTGCATCCTGTATTCATCGCGATGGATTTTTAGTCGATCGATTACTTCCCTTGTCTTAGGCTTTTCTTGTTATTGGTACAAATTAAATAGATTTATTTCTGTTGAACTGCCACAGTCTCAACTCAGTACATGTATAATACAGGATTAAAAAAATATACATAGTGTTCGCTGTTCAGGCTGTTTTCACATCCCAAACCTTCAAGGTGAAGGTCGTTCGATTATTTCTCAACATCAATATCGTGCTCCCTTACTTAACTACGTATACCGATCGACGTGTTGCAATTGCAATACAAAAAAGGGCGTGGCATGGTTGCTGGAAGAGCGATCAGCAGTATTTACAAATGTTTTGTTGTGCTCAAGTGTAGGAGTTGTGCAGAAGAAGTAGTGTATGTAAGCCGAGGCTGTGTTACCATGTCGTACTAAGAGTATTACGAAGGGACGTGTTTTAACATAGTGGTAGCTAGATCTGTTATAGTTAATTAGCACGTAATACGAGATTATTGACTGTTACAGTGTTATATATCATATAAAGGCTGTAGTAAATAACTAACGGCCTTATCATGTCTGAAGACGACGGCATTGTGTTAGACTCGTATCGTACGGGAACAAACCCTGATTTCAATACTAGTAATAGCGGAAACATGGAGTTGTCAAATTTAATAGATGAAAGAGGGTCAGTATCTGATAATAAAGAAGGTAGGGGTGCCAATGGAGAGGGATTAAGACGGTCTGAGAGTGCTGAAATTATTAATTTAACTCTTCATCAATGTGCTAGAGATGGCGACGAAAAAAATCTGAAAATACTTATACGGCACATGCAACATCATTTAAAACGGAAGATTAATCAACATGACGATGATGAGTTAAGCCCCCTTCATTACGCAGCACGATATAATCATTTGAGTGTTGTTAAATTACTGGTAGAAAACAATGCAGATCCAAATGATAGAGGAGAAGATGGCATCACACCTCTCCATTACGCGGCTCGATATCGACGTGAACGAAAAAAAAAGCGAGAAGCTTCGGAAGAAGAGGAACAAAGTGATGAAAATTTAGAAGAAACTGGTGAATCAGTGGTCACATATCTGATTACAAAAGGTGCTAGTATCAATGCCACTGATATTTATGGTCAGACCGCTCTAAGTTTTGCTGCTATGCGTGGTAATGAACAAGCTGCTCAAGATCTGCTCAGCTTTAGAAAAAGTACACACCCCAACATTCGTGAAGAAATAAATATTGAAGCTCAAGATCTCCAGGGAATAACAGCTTTACATTTGGTAGCGATTCATAACCAGGTAGAAATTGCTCGTATGTTGATTGAAAGTGGAGCCAATCTACGGTGCTGTGATAAAGAACAAAGTACTCCCCTCCATCATGCTTGTTCTGAAGGAAATATTGAGATCGTTAAAATGTTGTTTGAAGCAGGAGCCAAAACACCAGAAGGCTGGGTAATGATATCCAATATGGTGACTGATACAGACATTGAACAGAGCACATGTTTACATTTGGCCGTTGATAATGGACATTATGATGTTTGTAGGTTATGTTTGGAGAAAAGGGCAGATGTAAATGTTCCAAGAAAACATTATATGCACCCACTTCACTTGGCAGCAGTTTCTGGTGAAATCAGAATTGTTCAGTTGTTAGTAGACAATAAGGCAAGAATTGATGTCCTCAATGACGAACAAGCCACACCTCTGCATAAAGCTGCTCAATTTAACCATTGTGAAGTAGTCAAGTTTCTGGTAGACAGGAAAGCTAAAATTAATTGTCGAGATAAAGATAACTACACTCCACTGCTTTTAGCTGCTACGTATGGTAGAACCGAATGTGTTGAGTTGCTGCTAGAGAAAAATGCTGATTATACAGTTGTAGATAAAGATGATAAAACAGCCATTTATTTAGCTGCTGAGGAAAACCGCCTTCAGACTCTGCGGACACTGCTGTCAGATTCACGTATGAAGGAATTGATTAATACAGGTGATAAATACAGCAATGATCCTCTCCATGTTGCTGCTAAGGAAGGCTTTTTAGACATTGTTAAGTGTCTTTTGGAAAATGGAGCAGATTTGGATTCAAAGAACGAAGAAGAACAAACACCTGTTCATTTGGCTGCAAGATATGGTCGAACCATTATTGTCAAGGAACTAGTTAAACATGACAAATCAGTAGTCTATGATGAAGATGAAGATTCAAACACTGCTCTACATCTTGCAGCAATGTATGGACATGATAAGGTGGTGGAAATATTGATAGAATTTGGAAGCGATGTTGCAGCAAGAAACTACAATCAGTGGACACCATTAGATCTGGCAGCCTCAAAAGGTTGGTCAAAAACCAGTAAAATTTTACTGGAGCAAGATGCACCTATTGATCCAATGGATAAATCAAACACCACACCACTACATCTTGCATCACGAGCAGGTCATGCACAAGTTGTTGAACTTTTATTAGACTGGGATGCCAATGTCGCGCAACGTGACGCAGAAGGAAATAATAGTCTCGATTTAGCCATTGAACACCACAACATGGACGTTGCCTTCACAATAATTGCATCCCCTGTGTGGGAAGACGCTCTGCGGAATGCAGCATTAGACCTTACTACAGGAATACTAGACACCCCAATGAGACGACTTATTAGAAAAATGCCAGAAGTTGCTGAAAAAGTATTTGACAAGTGTTTGAGTTATGGTGCTGAAAAGAACCCCGAAAGACCTAACTATGAAATTACGTTCAACTATGAATTTCTCGATGATGCATATGCACCATGGATGGACATCAAGCCAGATTCAAGTGAATATGGATCAGCATCAGACAGCGTGTTTGAGGATGAAAATAAAGTTAGTGATACTGCAAGAGCTTATACTTCAGATTCTAATTTATTGAAGACGAATCATCCTATTATGATTATGGTATCATCAAACCGAGAAGATCTGTTGGGACATCCTTTAGTGACCTCTCTTTTGAATCATAAATGGAAGTCATTTGGAAGATTCATTTACTATCTCCTGCTCTTCATTTTTGCGATCTTTCTTGTTTTTCTAACTGGCTATATTACGACAACTGTGGCACCGTACCAGTACAAAAGAACTGATGCTGATCTTATTATTAGCAACAACTGTACCAATTTAACAGATAAGAGAGAAAAACATACTTTTGCTAAGATAGGAAAATGGGTAATTTTGGGGCTTGCTGTGTTTAATCTGCTTAAAGAGTTACTTCAGATATTTCAAGCAAAGTTGAGCTATCTTGGTTGGACTAATCTTATTGAATGGGTAACTTACGTGACTGCTTTACTACTGGTTATAGATTTTAATGAATGCCAGGATATAACGGGTTATAGGTATGACTGGCAATGGTCTCTTGGAGCTGTGTCTATTTTTTTGGCTTGGATGGATCTAGTATCATTTATTCAGAAATTCCCAAGATTTGGAATTTATGTGGTCATGTTGACAGATGTATTAAAAACATTCGCTCAGTTTTTCATAGTGTTTTTCCTGTTCATAGTTGCATTTGCTCTCGCCTTTTTCACCCTGTTTCAAAATCAAATTGCCTTCAGATCTGTAGGTAATTCACTGATGAAAACATCAGTAATGATGATTGGAGAATTTGAATTTGGTGATGTTTTCAACACAGAAGTCACATCAAATGATGCAGCTGATCAGGTCTACATGCCAGAGGTGTCATACCTTTTGTTTGTAGTCTTCATGATATTGATGTCAATTATTATCATGAACTTGTTGGTTGGTTTAGCTGTTGATGATATTAAAGCTGTCCAGGAGCAAGCTATCCTCAAGAGAATGGCCATGCAGGTTGAACTGGCGCTGGATGTGGAGAGGATTCTACCTGATGTCTTGAAGAAAAAGTTTTACATTAAACGAAATACCATTAAACCAAACATGCTTTTTAACAACACGGTCGCCAAGATCTTTAAGGTGGAATCATCTCTATCAGCTCATACTATCCAAAAGGCTTTGAATCCAGAGCTTGATGATATAGAAAAGGTACAAGAAGCCCAGGAGAAGATGCAAACTGATTTAAAGAAAATAAAGAAAAATATGAAGAGTATGAGAGAACAGAATTCAAGAATAGAGAGTATGTTGAAAGCTTTAGTCACTCAGTCTGCGGATATTAACTGGCAAGAAGAAGATTTCCAGGATGACAATGAACAAATAGTTATGTGAAAATAGATTCTTTAGACAATAGAACATGAATTTTTCACCAGGATTATTTTAGTTTTCAAAAGAAATCCAGAAAGTGCTTCTTATCCATGTTTGTGTCTTTTTTGTGATTCAATGTTTTAGCACTTATAAAAAATTGTAACTGATTCTTCTTTTGAATTATTAGCTGGATTTAGTGTATTTATATAAACTTGGAGATCAGAAATGTGTATAATTTGTCCCCATAAAAGGAAAAAAAGAGGGTTTATTTGTAATTTTCTCAGGTAGTTTAACAGTGTATCCTTATATTAAAAAAAAATATTTACAGTTTAAGAAGATAATCAAAATTAAAGGGAATTTTTTTTTATTTTTGATGTGAAATCAATTTACAGTGGCACGTTCAAATCAAATTTTATAGCAATGGTTTTTGTTTTAAAATATGTAAATTGATTTCATTCTACATCCAGGCCTGCAGATAACAGTTTGTGCTGGACATGTGTTTGAAATATCACTGAAAACACTGCAAATAGATATATCTGTTCAAGACAAAATGACAGGCAGCAGAGAAACGGTACCTGACAAAGTCTGAATTCATACCTTACAATGTCTGTGACAGGTGCCTTATTTCCAGGCTTGTCTACATGTGATGTGTGATATATGAATTTTCATCACATTGCTCAAGTTGGATTTTCATTGGACTCTATATTTTATATCACGTATGTGTTAATAGTTTTGTTGAATTTTCTAATATTTTTACAGTGTGCTCAATTATACAATTACACAATTACACTTTTTTTCATCTTCGTTATTTAGACATAATAAATTAACTACTGTATTAAGGTGTTTGCACTCAGTGTTGGCCGAAAAATTCCTGATGATTTTCCAGCACAGTTGCCCCCATGTCAGTGGTACAGGATGGACCATTATTTTTAAATGGAAATGAAATGAAATGGTGTTTAACGTCCTACTATTCAACACCATTTCATTTCCATTTAAATCTAACGGTCCATCCTGATTTAAATAGATTAGAAAACTTGTGAGATTTTAAAATTTACGATAAAATGGTTAATTGGACTTAGTTGGCAATTACTGTTGTTACGATTATCAGAAATCTACACTACACCTCAAACACCCATAACATCGCTCAGAAAAATGTGATTTGACTGCAATTTTCAATATATTCATTTTTCATTATCTATATATTTTTTAAAACTATTATATATAGCAAAAATGGCCAATTCTTTATTGAAATTTTACATAATGTTTTGTTCTTATCTTGATTCATTGAACTTATAGATTGTGTAAGATAATGGCGACCATGACTATAGTTGGGTTTCTTTATATGTGGCTTGATCTGTTTCTGACCATTCTCTTATCTTATTAATTTTTCCACTTTTCAGTAGGGTAACAATTGTAAATAATGTAGGGATCATTTTGAAGAGACCAGTTTGCATGAAATATTCTTCTTGATGTTTTGTTTTCATATTTCATATATTTCATATTTTGATATTTTTTTATGTATTTAAAACTGTTTGGTTGTTTTACATATTATAACTGTTTGTTTTGGAGTTCTATAATTGTTGGGGATCACGTGGCTAAGTGGGTAAGACGCTGGCTCGCTTGTCTGGAGGTCGGGTGTCCGATCCCTGCATTGGCAGAGAAAGTTCATCCAGATTTTCCGGCGTGGTTTCCCCTTGTCAGTGATGCAGGACGGAGGGCCTAACCAGGATAGCTGTTTAGTCCTTTGGATGATATGAAAAACCGAGGTCCCGTGTATATATTGGAATGCACGTAAAAGATCCCCTGGCAGTTGGAATTCGATATAAGAGTAGGCGATAGTGCTGCTGCCTGGGCAAAATTTCCCTCATAGCACACTGTATGGCGTATGCCCGTCTTCATGAGCCCAGTATAGGAGCAGAACAGTAGGACGTTAAACCCCATTTCATTTCATTTCATTTCTATAATTGTCATATTGTTAACAAAGTCCTTCAGTGAAAATGTTAGTCAGTATAACTTATATATTTGGTCATTTATTCTATAAGCCAGATTTATCTAATATTTAAATGTGTATTTGATATACTTGATGTTATTATGATATTAATTATCTAAAATAACAGTCATTAATAAGCATAGAAATCAGAGACTTTGGATATTAATTGTATACAGAATGTCTCTTTAAATCTTACAACTAAGCTCATTTATCAATAATCTCAAGGTATTCATTATTGATTAATGAATAATCTCGAATACTTATTTGAAATACACATCGTATCACTTGGATAAATTTAACTAATCGTACCAGTTGTGATATTAATATACATATTTTGTGTGGGTTATTGTAAATGTAGTAGACATAAAACCTACATGTAATCTCAGCTGTTTATAGACAGACATTGTTGGGGTCCACAGACTATGCTTAGTTTATGGCCAGATCTATATATGCATATACATTGTACATAAGTTATTTTTTTTTACTGTTGTTGGTAGTTATAACGACACCTGTATTGGTGGGATGTTTAGAAAGTGGGGAGTAACCATTGGACAAGGAACACCTAACTATTTCACCGTTAAGGGTATTTTTTTGATAGGTCTAAAAACCAAAATTCCTCAAATCCTGCATATATAACTACTGTATAGTAAGCCTTTCTATTGTAACCAAGTTTTGAAACTTTAATCCAGAAATTAAGTTCAAATTTGATTACACAGATTTTTTTTTGTTAAAGTACAAATCCGATAACAGGTTTAGTGGGTTATACTGTATATACATGTAGCAGTATTGTATAGGGGTATAATATTTTTGGAATGTGTTTACATATTTATATTGGTTGAGTGAACACATATAATATAGTAGGGTATACCACAAAACCCCTTTAACTCTTGACCTTGGTTCAAAATGATCAACTGCTGTTTAATAATATGAAGGATATAAATTTAGATTTATGAACTTTTAAGAATATTGATTTATCATTTTTTTTTTGTCTACTTAACCTCTGTACAATACAGTTATGAACTTCTACTTATAATGTAATTACAGTGTATCTGTACTGAAGCGTATAATATATGTTTATATATATAATATAAGTCAAGGTGACAATTTTATATGTACTTATAGAATATACATGTTTAGGTTAATATATTGGCCAATAATATATATACATTTATTGTACTTTATAGTCATTTATATACATTATCTTGTTCAGCAAGTTTTTGTAAATATTGTAATGTACAATAGGGGTTAAAAACCTTGCATTTCGAAATACTGTTCTATGTACATATTGCGCAATGAGTATCAGTGAATATATGAATATATTTACCAATTTGAACTTATCCACCTAATGTGTGCAATGATTAAGTAATATTAGATTTAAATAAGAACTGGAATAGATATGTCAGTTTTGTTTGATCAACCTATTTGGTCTTGTTATATATTCACTAGATTTATATGTAGGGAAGGTCATTTTTACTGGATATTACCATGACATGATCGAATATTACAGAGTAATACTTCATTATGTGGTTCCACTATTATGTCATCAAAATGCATGATCTTAAAATGATTTTATGTTGCAATAAAGTAAATTCATTAACTAAGTTATGCATTCATAATTTGAAGTAGGGTAAACAAAAATTCAGGAAATTAAAATTTGGGTAGCTTTAAATGTATACATTTTATACATAAAGTAGTGTCAATTTTGTAAATCTTCCCCTTTTAATAAAGTAAAAATAGGGTAGTAACTTAAGAGAATTTAAATATTTAGTTTAACATTGTTGAAATGTAATAATCTAAATTGTTGCAACGATTCCCTTTACTGCGTAAAGTGTATTTGTATAAATGTTGTGTATATTTAGAATTGTTAAAGATGCATTATGTAAGAGTTAAATCTGCCCATGGCCTCAAATGCTAAATAAATTATTAATAAGACAAGACATTTATTCATATGACAAGCCCATAATCAAGTCTCTAGAATTGGATGGTTGTAATTTTCAATGGATTTAAACACAGTCGCTATTTTATAATTTAATTGAAAAATAGATAATCAAGACTTTGTTTATTATCATAACAACCAGGGTATATATTATTCCATTTCTGCCAATAAATATTGTTGGCTGTGAGGGAGGCTATTGTCATTGGTTTATAAAAAAAAAAAATATTTCATCATTGAATGAGTAATGATATTTTTCTACTTTGGTGTGGCAAAGCATATTTCTGACTTAATTGTGAGCTGAGGAAGAACAGAAGGCATATTGAGGACAAAAAGTGAGAAAAGTTCAATTCATGGGGGCAGGGTGAGGAAAAACAGAAAGCATATTGAGGGAAAAAAAAAACATTGTTGGAGTAATATACACCCCTGCGTAACAATGGTACTTGACAATTAAGATTATTGTGAACTCTGATTAATTCGCTCAGAAATAGGTAATTTGACTAAAATATTCAATATACCGGTATTCCTTTTTCAACATCTATTTTTGAACTATTAAAGCAAGAAGGTCAGCTTTTATCTAAATCTTACATAATGCATATTTAACTGAATGAATATGTATCTTGGACTAGTAGCTTAACTTTTACCTTGTTAGTGTGATAATATTTGTGATAATAATGTTAAAGTTGTGATCGATAACCTTTGTAAAATGCTTACTGCTTGATATATTTTGCCTTGAATCTCAGTGTAAATTTTCATATTTTCAATTTCTCCATCCTGAACAGAGGTGCTGGAACCAAAGGAACCAAAGGGCCCATTTATCACACAGCTGCTATTTGGTTTGCATAGATCTAATTAAATAGATATAAAACCATGATAAATGTCTCCAGACCTATACTGGTAACACTTGTCAGACTTTCATCATTTTTTGAGTAAAATCACATTAGTTACATGTATGTATCAATTTCGTTCCCAGTGTTCATTTAAAATAAGTTTTATTTTTGTTTATATATCTTTATTAAACACAGCTGTAAAAACCTTTAAATTTGCGTTGTACTCTTATTTATTTACATAATCTTCTTTTTCTACTTAATATTAGGCACTGCCTACCATTTTGCTTACAAAAATGTCATAGTTAAGTTTGTGAGTCAAGCTGCCACACTAGGTGTTGTACATGAGACTGTGTATGCTTACATTCTTTAGGACACCTGATACAAGTTCATATGGCAAACAATTTTTGTTGTACTATTGCATATAGGCACTTGTAATATAGAAAATCAAGATAAAATATAACATATCTGAATGTGATGCAGTTGTAGACAAGTTTTTGTCCATGAGTTTTATTATTTTGCTAATATGAATTTGAATGTAATAGGCATTATAGGTATTATACTTATGTTACAATAATGTTATTTTTTAAATATATTTTCAATGTTCTGAGCTTCGTCTTCTACCGGATTTTTAATGTAGTGATATCCCAGACAAAGATGTACGATATTGTACATATATGTTCCATTAGTTTCTCTTCTAAGTGAAGTTTTCTTCTTCCATTTACAACTTTAAATCTTACCTCACATTGATCTGTCTGCTGATATTGTGAATTATCTTGATTGTTAAAAATATCAATAATATTTGTTCTTTTATTGGTATTTTTAAATATAGGGAATAATTTGTTGGAAATGTCATTTTGTGTTTGATGTCCTGATCAGTAAAAATCTCAGTAATATATATCCTTTAATTTGTTAGAAATGTTATTTGTCTTTAATGTTTTAAAAGCGTGTGTTGGGGTGATAGAATAATCTTCACATCGATACAGTAGATTAAGTGTATGGTACACTGGGTTAATTTATTTTTGTTCTGGGCATTAGGGTGGTCACTCCATTAACATTTAAAAAGTGCAATAACAGTTAATAATGAAAGCCTGTCAAAAAGTTTTTAGAATTTGTTGTATGACCGGTTTGGATTGTTAGGTACATTTTGAGAAGGCCAATCACTATTTGCAGTAGATGAAGCCGATTAAATGCACAAGACCCCGCCCCCCACAAAGAATTAATGATACAGGTAACCTTAATTTGACCCAGTCAATTAGTTCAGGTCCCGAGTCAGTATTACCATAACCATTGTTATTTTGATACAATTTGTACTAATTACAGATAATGATAAGCTTATATAATTGGTATATATTGGTGTTTATGAGATTTTCTATTTAAAGATTCCGGTTTCCTCCAACTGCTAAAGACCCCTACGCACAAGCAAATTATTGAAATAAAATTAAACCATATGTTAGTCCCAAAATGACCTAGTTTGTGTCGAGTGGACGTTAAACCCCATTTCTCTCTCTCTCTCTGTTTAAAGATGCATTATGTAACAGCTAAATCGGCCTATTGCAGGTCTATTTACATACTTCAAGTGATAAATAAATCATTACTTAGACATTTGTCCATAATCAACTCTTTAGCTAATCAGATCATTAAGATATTGAGTGGATTAGACAATGTCTGCTATATCTTTGTTAAAAAACATTGATAGGGGCGTCACTCACAAAGACCAGCGATTGATGGTCTGAAAATCAAGACTTGGTTATTATTGTAGCAATGGAACTTGATAATCAAGTCTTGTTCTTGTCAAATATACATAACTTTGCTCAGAATAAAGTAATTTGACTGAAATTTTCAATATATTCATAAACTATCATAGCAAGAACAGCAAGCTTTTTATCTCAAACTTACATATTGCATCTTGAATATTTTTTGTGTATGTTGACCTATCAACTAATTATTGGAGAATATTTCTGAACAACTTGCAAAAGTTTAATTGCTGATCTTATTAGATTTGGAAGGGAAGTGGTGAGGCTGTCTTCAGTATTTTAAATTGGATGTTTTATAGGTATTTACAGCCAATATTACCTTCCCCATTCATAGGCTTAAAATTTCAAATAATTAGTATAGAGTGATGAAGATAAACAAGTTTAAAATTTGTCATAAATTAGTATTTGTATATTGTTTGATTATACTAAAATTTTTTCAAGACTTTTGATGTTATATTAGAAGTATGTTATTTCTGTATTTGACTGCTGTTCTACACTTATAATGTTTATTTTTTATGGTATTATTATTAAATATTAAACAAACAGAATATTGTGGGTTTTCCTCTCATTATAATTTCCTTCACGGGGACATTCTGGTGATGATAAATTCTAAAAAGAATAACAGTTCGGTTGAAATGAAATGAGGTTTAACATATTACTGTTCTACTCCAACTGGACTTATGAAGACAGGGAAGCGCCTTGCGGTGTGCTATGAGGGAAATTTTGCCTGTACACGGCGCTACGGCATACTCATAGTTCAAATTCCAACTGTCAAGGGTTCTTTTACCTGCACACCAATATCTTAAGTCTCATCCGAATGGCTCACTGAATGAGTTAGAGGTTCAGCCCCTTTAATTGTTGCCTCTAGAAACAAAATAATACACTGGATACATAATCATACTTTATTACCTAATTATGAAGCACTTGACTAAAACAAAGCCTTCAAGCAATCAATATATAAGATAAGACTGTCTATCTTGACCTGGTTATCTTGGCGGTCAGTGACTAGTTTCGTTCCTATTGAGCTCTTCATACTGACTGGACTCATGTCGCAGGCTTTTTTATTTATACTATTCTGAAACTCCGGAAGGGTTTCTATGGTTATCAGAGTTGGCCTCTTGGCGGGGTTTGCGAATTTATCACCTTGGTCGGTTTCTCGCTTACCGGGTTTGTATATATAGAGATTTGACAACTGATCGTTTAGATTGAAGTAACAGTGTCCATAATCTTGCTAATTAGGATGCCGTTTGTTGGATTGTAACATTGTTACTTCTTGTCATAACAATAAAGGGATAGTATATAGACAGGGGTATTGAGGTAACACCCATGAGAGGGATATAAGGCTAAATATGAATCTAAAGTTGGAAAACCCAGAGGTAGAGTTGTATAACAAAACTAGAAAGGTTTGGGGTACCCAAGTTTAGATTTGACGTTGATTCCATAATGTAGTAAGATTACATAAACAGACAGTTTTATGGATAACATTCACTAGATTTATTAACTGCAAGTTTCAATGAGGATACTCTCACCATTATCAAGTGAATGTTATCCATAAAACTGTCTGTTTATTATATATCGCTTTCACTAAATGCCTTTCAAAGATTACAAAATGTAAAATTACATGTATAAGAGTCAAGGGTTGGACTAAAATGACTTGGAAATAGGAAGTGGGAGGTGACAATATAAGGTTAACATAGTCTATTTGATTTGATCTTCCTAAGTGTGCCGCCAAATTTTGAACGACACACTTAAAAAATTTTGCACTGAAGAAGTCAGCTATTTGACTGAATGAAATTTGAAACACTGCAATAAAGTAAGTTCTTAGCCGTGTTTTTCTTTATTTAGTTGAGTCATTCTATGTGTCTATGTCGAGTCATTCTATTTGTCTATGACTAGTCTGTGACTGTGTCTACGGTTGTATGCCCCTCCATGCAAAATTCATATATTTTTCATATACATTTATCCTGGTGTGCCACTAATTTTTCATGCGTTCAAAGGTGTGCTGTAACTGCCGTTGGCAAAAAAAAGGTTAAGAACCACTGATATAGATAAAGAGCTGGCCATCCTTGCTATTAAACATGCATTATGCAAGAGCTAATATCTGCCTATAGCAAGGTCTTTCTTTCGGCCTTAAATGTTATCTAAATTATAAATTAGACATTAATTAACTTATCAAGATCATAATCAGCTCTCGATGCCATAGTTAGCCTGCGATATTTAGTGGATTTGAATAAGTTTGCAATGGATGAAATAAACGTAAATATGGATAATCAAAACTAATGACGATCGTGGCCAGCCTAAAATTGAATCGCAAATATCTGGGTTCAGACTGAGAGTGAAGCAATTTGACTGAAATCTTCAACATATTCTCTTTTCATTATCTATTTTTTAAACTATTATAGTAAGAACTGTCAGCTCTTTATCTAATGTTACCTAATGCCCCTTTAATGTATTGAAAATTTGGGTCAAATTAATTTATTCTGATCAAAGTTATAAGTGTTTGAAGATGTAGCATAGATTGTTTATTATCATACTTGACAACCAAGACTAAATCTCCATTATCAATTTCATCGTTAAATTTCTAAATCTAATGGGTGTTCAAATCCATTTAAATCTCGGACATCTGATATTCTAGAGAGTGGATTATAGGCTTGTCATGTGAATAAATGACTAAATAATAATTTATCTAAGAAATAAGGTTTGAAGCCATAACAAAAGTCAGCAATAGGCAGATTTAGCTCTTATATAACAGGCCCGGCGGAGTACTCTTTTCTCCAGGTTATTGCGGCCCCTGGACCCTTGCCTATAAGGACCTAGGATGGAAGCCCCCCCCCCCCAATCAAGAATTGCTTCCGCCAGCCCTGTATAATGCATCTTTAAGCATTAAAACATTTTCATTTAACTTCATCCCTAAAAATATAAAACAAGCTTGCAGGGATGAAAGATGTGATGGCTACTGTTAAAATTTTCGACCAATTTCTGTGATGTGTATAGAAATTAGAATTTGTTCTAAAGATTCCTTAGAAGATAGTATTGAACAGTAGGTTGCAAACCAGAACCCATCCCTCCTTGTTTTAGAATAATTAAAATCTCTACTTTCTGACAACGAACATGCATCAGTGTTTTAAGCTCTACTTTCTAACTCCCAACATGCACTGGTGTTTTTGAGCACCACATTTAAACTCCCCATATGCATTGGTGCTTTTAAGCTCTATCTAATTTTCTAACTACTAACACTTGGTAAAGGACAGTTCTTCAAAAAAAGAAAGATGAAAAAACTATCATTCTGTTCTTTAACTTCCTTGGCATTGAGATGAAACTTTTTTTTATCCTGTTGTTCACAATATAAAATATAAATGATTATTGATATACGACATTATATTACCCATTGAACCAAAAATCAATGTCTTTTGTCCTTGTATCCATGGGTGACAACAAATATAAACTTTATGAATTAATCCTGAGCAATAATAATGGCATCTGTTCAAAGGAATTTAAAGCCAGTCATTTGTATTTTAATCAATATCTCACAGCCTTTTAAACGGTTAAAGGCAGGGGACTGCTGAAATTGGGTTGTTTGTCTGTCAGTCACATTATTTGGAACAGAATAACTGTGCTTTTAATGGAAGTATAATGTTCAAATTTGGTGTAGATGTTCATTAGGTGAATGTCTTGATTGAGTTCGGTGATGAGTATTTTCTGTTTAGGCTAAGCAGACGTAAGCAATTTGATTTGTCAAGAATTTAGAATAAGATAATTTGATTTAAATGAGTGAGAGATATGAAACATGGTGTATAGCTTTAATTCATTACATCAATACCTTGACTATGTTTAATAATAAGCATTTGGAGCTCTCAGATAATTACACTTTATGGAACAAAATAAATATAATTGAAAAAAAAATGTTGAAATCACATGTAAATGTTAATTTGGTGAATGTCTTTAGCAAGTTCAGTGAGCATTTGATTGGTCGAGGGCATAGTTATATGTAGAAAAGTTTGTATATATAACTCTGTGGTTGAGGGCTTGGAACACAATAACTTTAATTGAAGTATAAAGCTCAAACCTTTTGTAGAAGTTCATTTGGTGAATGTCTTTACTGAGTTCAATGAACAGTTGTAAACTGGTGTGGGATTTAAACTTGTCTATATCAAAATTCTCCCTACTCCTGAGCAATTAATAATCTAAAGAAGGGCTGGATTAATTCTTTTTTTTTAAAACTTGTATCAACATCAATCTGATGTAACCTGACCACTTGACTTTTGTAGCAATGGAAACATAATCACTGCAAATATGTTAAATAGGGAACCACCTAATTATTCAAGCACATTCTCTTGAGCATGGCCACAAAAAAAATCCATACAGACATAAGATGACAAAATATGCCCACTTTTAGACTTATTCTATCGCAAACATTGCGTAACAACATTTAACAAAAATTTAAAAATAAAGGATTTCACCATCTCCATTTCTCAGTAAACAGATTTGAGTTGCTCGATTCATTCCTTGCAACGGTTGCTACAACATACAATATGACCTGAAAGAAGTACATGTATGTGTTAATATTTACTTTTCATTCAGCAGGGAGAAATATATATGGGACATTTACCAATAGTTTGGCTTGTTTTTTTTATTTATTTTTTGTTTTGAGAGAGAATTAAGGCTGCATCATCACAAAATATCTGGGTAGTATCCCATTCTGAAATCTGTGCCCCCTCCCTTCTTCCCATAATTGTCAATGGTCCTGCGAAAAAATAACATATTTTAAGGCAAAGGATATTTTATTTTCTTTCCTCTTCCTTTTCAGAACGTAATAAATAACTGAAATCAAAATGTTCCTGAGAATAAACGAACTGATGTATGTATTGGCAAAAGAAAAAAACCCCAACATCATCTATGTACAATTTATTTTTTATTACCAGTACATACATGTGTGACATTATCATAGTGTTATATTTACAATCATATTAAAAGACAGAAAAACATGTTATATACACCCCTATGTCCTGTACACTGGAAAATAAGGTATATCAAATATATATTCAGATGCTCTGTGAGTGTAAGAATGGACGAAAACTTAATAATGCATACTTCTATAATCTATAAGATAAACTAATCCAATTTTATTAACATATTTATATCGATGTCATGGAAAGCTTAAAGATACATTATTCAAGATCTAAATTTGCCTATTGCAGGTTTTTCTTCAGACCTTAAATGTTATATAAATGATTAATTAGACATTTATTAACATAATCAACTCTTAATGCCATCGGATGCACAAGAATTTAACTAGATTAGAGTTTAGAGTGGTTCGGCCATTTAATGATTTAATTTTAAAATGGAGGAGCGAGTTTAAGTCTTGAATAACCGTGGTTACGACAATGCACACATCTTGTCAAAACAACAAACAGTTTTTTAAATGAAATCTTCAATATATTTATTCATTCTGCATTATCTATTTTTTAACTATTTTAGCAAGTCGGCCACCTCTTTATCTAAATCATACATAATCATAATGTATCTGTAAACTAAAATATTTTAGTGATGTAGACATTTCACTGATCAAGTTGAAACTTTAGCCCTTAATCAATGAATGGGCTGCATTCTTAAAATATTTAAAATTTAAATTGAAGTTTTTCTGAATATATGGCCCCTTTACTAAAAAAAAAACCCAATCATTTATTTCATACTACATCCTATTTAAAACTTAAAATTCAACTAAACTTAAAAAAAATACTATGAAATACAAACATATCTCATCTGTTTGTACAGTCAAATCACATTTCATCAATAAACAGGTCAAGAGTATAACAATCGGCTCTTCTTAGACTTAGAGGCAAATTATTTGGTTGGCCCATAGTAATCTTAATCCACCTCCCTTATCAATATCTCTTTGTATAAGCCTAAAGGTACATGAAATAAAAACAGTCATCCTATAAACCAAACATAATAATTAGGTTCTTGTATTTAAATAAATATCTAAATTTTAACGTTTGATGAGTTAACCAATGACAAAAAAACTTAGTCCTGTTCAAGAAGTTCTGTTCTCAAATTTTGATTTCCAATATCTTCAGTAAATATCAGAACTACTGGTAATGAAAATAACAGATTTAAGGTGATATTGGCCTGCATGGTAGAGCAGATATATAGATAGTGGCAAGTTAAAACCTTATGTCATCTTCAAAAGAAATACGCTTCCCAAGGATATTGTATTTCCGAAGGGCATAATAAAACACAAGACAAGAGCTGGATGGAAGAAACTCACATTGTCTATATTATAATAAAACAAGCAACTAACATGGTGTCAGAAGCTGGTTCTGAAGATAGTTAGAGATTAGTGGTTGACTAAGTTTGGTATTCTCAAAAGTCAGATTAGCTAATCATTGACTATAATTTTTTGTAATCAACGATTAAAATGCACCTTTAAACTTTGATTATAAATAAAAACAACTTTGATTATAAATAAAAACAACTTTGATTATAAATAAAAAAAACTTTGATTATAAATAAAAAAAACTTTGATTATAAATCAAACATTTAATCAATGATTTAATATAACCAGTGATCAATTAGAGAGGTTTTTGTCATGATCAAGGGGCCCAATTACAGGAAGTAGAGAAAAGCACATGGTAAGATCTTTAGAAGACATATTCTTTCAAATTCACAACTCATTTGACATAGCTATCGACGGTCTATTTTAGTTATACAAGATAATTTGATATCAGCCAACCTAAATATTAGAAACATATGCAACTAGTTTTGAGTCACAGTAGGAGGGGTCATGGTATGGCACATGTGTTTATTAAAATTACATTTCAGAATTTGAAATTATTTGGTGAAAAACCTAAAAGCCTCCTTTCTTTACAGGTCACACTGCTGCAGGAATCACATTTAAATCCATATGGAAAAGACTGCCCCCACATCGTAAAAACAAAGCCTATGTCAGATCTCTGTTTTGAGTGTCAGAAAAACAACTATGCCGTCTACAGAAGTGCAAATTTCTCTGACATTGTTAAATCTTCAAGGTTAAGGAAGCAGGAAAAACACCTGATGACTGTCACGATGGAACATTCTGTGTACCAGGAGATGGTGAGAACATCAAAAGAGACTGTTCTGTTCGTTCTCTTGGCATTAATCAACTCGGTCAGAATAACCATGCAGTAGAGAAATGCACATGCATTATAGTTTTGACTTCGCACAACAAGTTCACTATCCATCCGAGCCTTATCAACCTGGCCCTATATATTTTCTTACCCCAAGGAAGTGTGTAGTATTTGGTGTTTGCTATGAGGCACTGCCACAGCAAATGACTTACTTGATAGATGAGGGCATGTCTGGTAATAAAGGATCTAATGCCATTA
The DNA here is from genome assembly GCF_932274485.2 of Patella vulgata. Taxonomy (NCBI): domain Eukaryota; kingdom Metazoa; phylum Mollusca; class Gastropoda; family Patellidae; genus Patella; species Patella vulgata. The sequence goes on from NC_065883.2 coordinate 15,441,429, forward strand.
TTTGATATTTGCACCATTTCCTCGAGAATTTTGGACTTGGGGAAACAGATCTAGATCTACACTTCGACAACTGCTCCGGGCAGAATAAAAATCAGTTTCTTCTTTGGTACCTTCAACATACTATCACTATAATTAAACTTTTTAATAACTGGGCACACTAAGATCGCATCAGACTGGTGCTTTGGGTTGTTCAAACAGAAATTTCTCAGAACATATGTAGATACCCTAGAGGATATTAAAAAACTGTGGAAGACAGCACAGTGTCTGGAATTAATAGAGCCCAGCTAGTTGGCGATGAAAAGGGTAATGTGATGGTGCCATCCTATGATTGGCACACCTACCTCGAGGATTTTTTCAAGCCACTCCCTGGAATCAACACTTTACGCCGATTGAGGTAAGTAACCATGTCTAACCGAATGAAAGTATTTTTGAAATAGATAGTGATTACCAGATGTCACTCAGAAATGTAACAAATTACCAGTTTTGATGACTGATCAACTGCAAGATACAGGAAAATAAAGCACAAATGGAAATGAACATAAAGATAATCCTCTTCCCGTTTCAGCCCACCACCACACGGTTCAATTCAGTGATTTAAAATATTGCCTACAAAATGGTGTAAGCTACAACATGGTGGAAAAGCTGTTTTTTTGTTTTAATTTATTTCAGAGTTTATCATCACACTAGAGTGATAAACAATACAATAGTAAATTACTCTACTCTTTAAATATATAATTAAGATTTTTTTGTCTTATCCCTTTTAGGTTTGACAGCAGAAATCCTGGCAAGGTGTTCACCATAGATAGACTGTCATAAGGGAATTCCTTTTTAGAGATGCCTTGTCATTTGATGATATAGTTGGACTGTTAATATATACAAGCTGATTTATCTATCAAAAGTTTGTTTCAAATACCTCTCAAAAGATTTTAATCTAAAAATAACTACCTCAAATGGCCCAAGTGGTGAAAGTCTATAAAGTGCCTGCCCTTTGTGCAAGTTGTGACTGTGTCCCACATGACTTGATCAACTTAGAACACAATTTTACTTTTAGGGGGTAGGCCTGTGATTGTTCACTGTCCATTTTGATCATACTCATTGTGAAATATGGATACTGATAAACAGTTTTTAAACTCTTCTTGAATAATGCATATTTTTTCTATCTTTCTATGATGTCAGAGAGGGGTGGGGGGTGAATGGTTAACATCTATGCATTTTATCATAAGGTCTGTCAATGAGTCAAGTGACAGGGTTTCGCTTCCTTGCTTGTAAGTGACAAGGAGTAGGGTTGCCTGTCCAACCTCTTGGGTTAGTAGAAGCTGTACAAAGAGGTAAAGAATTACAGAAATTAAAGAAATTAGTTTATAATGGTTGGCCAGAAAGACGAAATCAGCTTGATCCTGAAGTAAGACGTTACTTTGATTCGAAAAATGAAATTGGTGTGGTTGAAGGTATTCTGTTTAAAGGTGATAGAGTTATAATTCCAGCTAGTATGAGATAAGAGATGTTAAAAATAATTCATGAAAGTCATCTTGACAAATCGGCCCCGTTTGTCGCGATGCAGGAGAGCCATCACGTAGTGATCTCTAAAACTATTATGGCCACTTCCGCCTTCATTTCTATCGGGTTTGGAGCTCAAAGTACGGCAATAAACTCACACTAACTTGACTGAATGAAAAATCTAACATACCTTTCGACTTTGTGGAATAACAATCTATAATTCTACTGATCTTTTTTTTGAAAATCTTATCGGATTCCTGAGAACAGATGTAGGCCTATTTTCTTCATGATCACCATCAAAACATTGAAGAATCCATTATGTCGTAAATTTTATGTTAATTAGATTGCCATTACTTAGATTTTCCTTTTTCTCACTGTTTTATTGTCGATTTGGGATGATACGAATATTTAGTATATATTAAAGACGTCTCTATTCATTTGACCTCATTTGACGTTTTAAACCTATATAATGTACATGAATTTTAGGTACTATTTTTTTTTGCGGATGAATACAGCTGTTCTGTATTGTATTCTGTTGTAGACTGTGAAAATTTTGGATCCATGTGTCGACGCTTTAAATCACATGGATCCATTAAACCTTCTAACTGTTTAATTCCATTTTTTTCATTGAAGATTCTTATATTACAAATCTTTCCTTACACTAGAAACGTAATCACTGGATATGGTTAGATGTAAACAGAATCTGGATCGCCAGTCCAAAGATTATTTGGAAGCCGTACTTTGTACCAAGTTACCTACAAATGAAAAATTATTAAGACCTAGCACCACTGATCCTAAAACTATTCAGCAAACATTGGAGGATAATAGATTGCTTGCTAAAAAAACCCCCAAAAAACGATCCAGGTTCAAAACAGTTAGAATCTTTACATCCTGGAGATACAGTTAGAGTGAGAGTAGGAAAGCATTGGAAACCAGCTGAACTCCTAGCACCAGAACAGCAACCCAGACAGCCAAGATCTTATAATGTTCAAATGGAAACTGGTAATATATGGAGATGTAGTAGACATGATTTGCTGAAGACTAAAGAAGATGATACATACTGTCGACAACCAGATGATATTACATGTACACATCTAGAGGGATATGATACACCACAACAAAGAACCAAACTGTTGTAAATCCTCGCCAAAATACTAGTCCTTTGCAAATTGACAAATACCTTATCCTCCTAATCCAAAATATTCTCCACCCAGACCCCCAAATTCTCAACCTTATAAAACCAGGTCAGGTCAAGTATCATCAGTTATGCCAAAACGTTTTAGAGATTATGAAACTTAGTAAACTTTATTCAATTCAATTTTTTTTATCAGTATTATGTTTTTATTATATTTTTTTTTGTAAAAAAGGAAGATGTTATATCCGTGCCAATATAATATATTGTTCTTATAATAAAGTAGTCTTAGTTCTGGTCAGCTTGTGTTGTATATCATGTCCACCTGCTGTACATAGAAGTCCACTGTGGCCCATCAAGACATAACAGATTTAACCCTATTTGGGCTGGGGAGTGGAGGAGGCTCTTGGAGACCCCACCCTCCAATTTTTTTCTGGTAACTTCTGAACTATGCAATATTTTCATAAATTTTGTGAGTTTTAGAATTTTATAAACCATTTCATAGCAAACATTTTTTTTTTAGCATGCCTGGTTACCATAGTTACCAAAAATTTAGTTTTAGCAAACATGACAAATTTTTTCTTACTTTACACTCATTTAAAATACTTTTTTGTTTTTGCTCTATAATTTCTAAAAAAAATTCTCCTGCAAAGTTTCATTGCTGTAGAATTTTTTGTGAAAACAATATTTTATTCATAAAGAAAAGGATTTGGGAAAGGCAAACTGTCTATCTAGCCCTTATCCAGGGCTGTTTAGGAGTCCTTGAAAAGCCCAGCCTTAATAGGGTTAAATGTACTGAAATATAAATCATTATATTTAAGAATTTAGTCAAGGGCATCAACAGGTGTGGTACCAGAAGATTAGGAAAGGGTGACTGTAAAATGCCCTAATGCCCCTGCTGAATTTAGTCTTGTTTTTCACTTCTCGTTTTCTCATAGAGTTACATTGTCTCCCTTGTCGAAATAATTCCTAACACTTACAAAATCCTAGGACTTTTCTAGGATTTATTGTACAAGCACTTTGGACACATATACAGAGTTGGAAAAAGCCTGGGAATGCTAGGAATTTTGGTAAGTCACTGTTCCTAGGTATTCCTACTATCTAGGATTATTAGGAAATTCCTAGGAATTCCTTGGATTTTTTTGTTAATTGTAGTCCTAGAAATCCCAAGTCTTAGGAATTTGTTTTTATTCTATGGGAATATCCTAGGAATGCTAGGAATTGCTGAAAATGAAAAAGGCCAAAGAATCCCAAGTCTTAGGAATTTGTTTTTTATCTATGGGAATATCCTAGGAATGCTAGGAATTGCTGAAAATGAAAAAGTCCAAAGAATCCCAAGTCTTAGGAATTTGTTTTTTATCTATGGGAATATCCTAGGAATGCTAGGAATTGCTGAAAATGAAAAAGTCTAAGGAATCCCAAGTCTTAGGAATTTTTAAAAGGTGACAGGACAAAATGCCATTGGACAAAATGCCAGTGGACAAAATCATATTATAAAAAGAAACAAAATTGAAATTTAAAGAACTTTTAATCAAAATATCCAACATATAGTGATGATATACACTAATAATAATATCCAATATATACACTTAGTCTTCTATCCAATATATACACTTATTCTAATATACAATATAAGGAAACTTTCAAATATAATATCAAATATATATACCCCCATTCTAATATGCAATATATACACTTATTTTAATTTTCAATATATACACTTGTTCTAGCACTTATTGCAACACCCTGCAGGAATAATATCTAATTTTTAATATATGATAACAGGTGAATGCCCTTTATACTTAGTCTTGTTTTTTATCACCCGCTAACAAAGTTGGGCGGGAGATCTACAAACGAGCAGCGTCTGTCTGTCCTTCACAAATCGTTTCCAGAGGATAACTCCAAAACTATTCAAGATATTTTCATCAAACTTGGTATACACATTAATAAGATACTATAAATGTGCCTTTCAGCAAAGGTTTCATCTTCCGATAATTATTTTTTGAGTTATTGACCTTGTTTATGTACTCATACACTGCATGGAAGTATAACCTTGCGCTTGATTGGTTGATGAATGGGGTCATATGCAAATTAGGCCACATCATTGGATAATGGACTGTGTATCATAACAGTCATTATAGTTTCAAGACACCTGGCAGTTAAGTCTTATATCAAAGGTCATTAGAGTTTAACGTCTTATCAACAGTCATTAGAGCTTAACGTCTCATCAACAGTCATTAGAGCTTAACATCTTATCAAGACACCTTGACAGTTACCGTCTTATATCAAAGGTCATAACAGTTTAACGTCTTATCAACAGTCATGAGACAGTTTAACATCCTATCAACAGCCATTAGAGTTTAACGTCTTATCAACAGTCATTAGAGTTTAACATCTTATCAACAGCCATTAGAGTTTAACGTTTTAGATTAGAGTTTAACATCTTATCAACAGTCATTAGTGTTTAACATCTTATCACAGCGTCTCATCAACACTCATTAGAGTTTAACATCTTATCAACAGCCATTAGAGTTTAATGTTTTAGATTAGAGTTTAACATCTTATCAACAGTCATTAGTGTTTAACATCTTATCACAGCGTCTCATCAACACTCATTAGAGTTTAACGTCGTATCAAGAGTGAGAGTTTACTCCAAATCATTACAGTTTAACGTCTTATTAACAGTCATTAGAGTTTAACGTCTTATCAACAGCCATTAGAGTTTAACGTCTTAGATAAGAGTTTAACGCCTTAGAGAGTTTAACATTATATCAAGAAAGACACCTCATCAGTTAACGTCTTATATCAAAGGTCATTAGAATTTAACGCCTAATCAACAGTCATTAGACAGCTTAATGTCTTATCAACAGCCATTAGAGTTTAACGTCTTAGATAAGAGTCTTAGATAAGACTATTGTAGTCACATTTTCGAGGTTCAGAGTGCTCAAATCGTAGTTCTTCACAGGAAAGGATATTCAGAACGAGTGATTAGTGAACGTGTAAAGTGTAGCAAGACTGTCGAAAAACATGTGACGGAAATTTACGATTGCATCATTTGGCTTGTTTGACCAATTATTTACATCATATTTGACCAATTAGATAATTGAAAATTCAAAGCCAAAAGCTACAAAACTATCATATTTGTGAGAATTCGTTAGACAGCAGCTTGGTTCGAGAAGGGAAAAGATGTAGAAGTTTCTATTCAGCAGACTCGCCCAAATCGAGTCTGGCTGGCTAATGTTTGAGAATGACTTAGTTAGTATTGTAATTGGTACTATGCTTGTATCCATGTATGCTATATAAAATGTAAAAACGAACTGTTGCATTGTTATAACTACTGAGAAGACAAACGTTTTAAGAAAACAGGAAGAAGTAAATACACAACGTGAAGCAGAAGCAAAGACAGCTAGAGACAAATTCTAGACGATCACAAGGCTACTAAGATATGTAGTAAGAAAAGATGCATGGGTCGTACGTAGGATGTGGCGACCGGAATAAATGGCCTGCTTTCCATGTCTGACAGAAGGCCCATGGTGCTACATATTTGAATTGGTGCCGTAACGCAGTTTCAACCTTTGGGGTAAGAAGTCACTTTAGAAGAAGAAACATATTTGATTTGGTGCACGTGACTACGAGAACGAGTACCCTGGAAGAAATTTGGAAGAAAACCTGTACAATCCAGCAGCAAAAAAAATTTTGGTGGAAAAAAGAAAACTGGTGAAGTTATTTAAAAAATTGGGTAAATACATTTTTTTCTGGATATAACTAAGGAATAATAATGATAAGGAAACGGAATAGGGAATGAAATAAGGAACAAATGTTGTCTCTGGATCGCAGTAGAAGGACGACAGATCTAAGGATGACGTTTGAGTGATTAACTCTAGTTTCCAAGTTGGCCGTGGTTTCTACTGAGATTCGTTAATTTATGTTTTTGTGTCGTTCGTATATGTGGTTAATTAGCTATATATAGCTAATGGTAAATTGGGTAATTTAACTTTTGAATAAAAAGTTGGGTTATGTTAAAAATCCCATGTAATTAATTATAGGGATGTAGGTAATAGTTTTTCCTGGGAAAACTAAAATTAACGGCTCGTTAAATTGTGAGATTATCACAAAGTCATTAATTATCTAATATTTGACCAATTAGATAATTGAAAATCCAAAGCCAAAAGCTACAAAACTATCATATCTGTGAGAATTTGTTAGACAGCAGCTTGGTTCTAGAAGGGAAAAGATGTAGAAGTTTCTATTCAGCAGACTCGCCCAAATCGAGTCTATCTGGCTAGTGTTTCAGAATGACTTTAGTTAGTATTGTAATCGGTACTATGAGTAGTTATGGTGCCTGTTCAGCCATTTTTTTTGCGCGTGCGTGGGCGCATGCGCGTGCATGCATGTGCGTGCACGTGACCTTGCACGTGCATGACCCCGTGACCTTGCAGGTGTGTGACCTTGCACTGAATGACCCCGTGACCTAATTCGTCATGACCTTGCACTGAGTGACCCCTTGCACGTGCAGTGACCTAGTTTGAGAAAGAGAGGGCGCGCGCGCGCGGGAAGAGAGAGAGAGAGAGAGAGAGAGAGAGAGCAGAAGAAGAAGAGAGCAGAAGGGAGAAGAAGGGGAGAGGAGGGGAAGGAAGACCAAAAGAAGGGGAGACAACTCTTTTGCATTGATTAAGTTGGCCCTGAAAAGGGCCGTTGGCCTCACTAGAACGTGAGGGTGCGACGCACTTTATGTCGGTTGTGTCTGATGGTCTCCACTAATTCGGGAGGGGGTCTTTTCCTGGGAGGTGTTTTTAATACCTCGTCAGGTAAGACAAAGATATCGTCAGGGGTAATCACGGCAAGAGTATTCCCTCTGAGATACAAGAGCGTATCTACATTGAGGTTTTCCTCGAGGCGAATGATGGGATCGCCGTCAGCCATTCTGATACTGAGAGAGGGATGGTCCGTCGTTTTATTACCGTAAGGACGAATCCATTTGACGGACGAGTCCATTCATGGAGTGACGTCATAGGACGAATCCATTTGAGGGTATGACGTCACAGACGAGTCCATGCATAGAGCGACGTCACAGCGCTTAGCATAACGTGATGCAACGTTATACATCGTAGATTGTACGTTGGAGGCTAAATATAGACGTGATGTAACGTTATACAACGCATGTGCAACGTTATATCACGTGGGGTGTACGATATCGAACGTTTGATGACGTCACGGCATATGGGGGATAAAAGGGAGAGACGCGATAGGTTTGAACACTTTCACGCTATCATCGAGCCGCGCAAGATGAGTTTTTCATTACGACCCGTCGATAGAAGATACAGTAGATTGTTCCGAACCGAATCGTTATGTGTGGACATAGACTTTTTGGAGGATTGGTCCCACGTTCTGGCCATAGATGTACCACAGCAATTACACGACACCTTTGAGGCCATCATTGAGGAAATTCGTCGAACCTTGGACGCTAGAGAAAGTGACTATGTTAGAATCGCCATCAGTCACCCAGGACTCAAATCACCTATCTGGTTACCGTTTCGTGAGCATCGTTTGTTAAAAGCCGAAGACCTTTTACAGAAAGTGGCTGCCGTATTACAGAGTAATGAAGAATTTCGACTGGATCAGCGCATGTCTATGAATATATGTCACGTGTCTCTTCCGGATGGCAGGGGTAGCGGAACAATACAAAGACGTGTTACCGATGTCATCGTGTGTTTATGAGCCGGCAGTGTTTCGACAACCATCTCGCTACCCGTTCCAGAGCCAGCTGTAGTGTATGTCATCGGTGGAAGAAATGTGAAAAATGTCAAAAGGAGTGGGACGTCATCAAAGCCAAGCGAAATTTAGAAGAACATCGATGCGGAGAATACCAGTGCTCCATCTGCCGAGAGTGGCACACGGCCGCAAAACAGTTTTGTTACATTCAACCGCTGAAATCACCCATCGACATGAATGAAGACAGAAAGACCCAAATCGACAAACAGCAGAAAGCAACGCTGACCCGCTTTGTCTTCTTTGACTTTGAATGCCAGCAAGATTCCGGTGAGCACATACCCAACTTATGTGTCCTGCAAACCTGTTGTCACTTTTGCCTCGATAATCAAGAACCCTGCGAGAACTGCGACATGTACTGGAATCACCAACGGGAAATTGTTTTTAAAGGTCAAGACACGCTGGATGATGTGGGAAAATGGTTTTTGCAACTCGCTGCTCACGGTACGGTGGTAGATGGTCGGAAACATGACAGTCACGAATCGAGTCCCGTGATCGCCGTGGCGCACAATTTCAAAGGTTACGACGGACTGCTGATTTTACAGACGCTGCACAAACATTCCGTGGCGCAACCCGAAGTGATTATGAACGGAGGTAAAGCGATGACGATCACTGTCGGTACGGTAAAATTCATCGATTCCCTCAACTTTTTACCGATGGCTTTAAAGGACATGCCCAAGACTTTTGGCCTGCAAGAACTCAAGAAAGGTTACTTCCCTCACCACTTTAACAGACCGGAGAATGAAGATTACGTGGGCGCCTATCCTCCCGACACCGATTACGATCCAGATGGTATGAGTGTATCGGAACGAGAGAAGTTTCACAAGTGGTACGAACAACACAGTCACGACGTCTTTGATTTTCGTCAGGAAATTTTGGCTTACTGCCGCAGCGATGTAGATGTCTTGCGCCGATGTTGTGGTGTATTTCGCGAGATATTTCTCATGGACACGGGCATCGATCCCTTCGAAAAAAGCCTGACCCTGGCCTCTGCCTGCAGTCGCGTACTACGCACACACTACCTGAAGAAAGACACCCTCGTCGTCATTCCTCGAGCCCTGATGCAAGAACCGAAACCGGGTCAAGACTGGCATCGCTTCCAGCCTCGACAACAGTCCAACAAAGCCCTTCGATGGTTGGAATGGGAACAACATCGACAGACCATGACCGCTTTCCGAAACCAGACCCCACTACCCAACATTCGACACGCCCGCAACGGTAGTGAATGCCGAGTCGGCCCTTACAGTTTGGATGGTATGGACACGACCACCGGTACAGTGTACGAATTTCACGGGTGTGAATTTCACGGTTGTCCCAAATGTTTTCCGGGCCCCGTCCAAGACGTTCAACACAAACATCCCTACGACCCCTCTCGTAGTATGAGAGACTTGTACCAGAAGACCCAAGAACGTCACCGCCGACTCCAGGAACAGTACGGTATGCAGACCATCCGTGTCATGTGGGAGTGTGGGATGGAGGAAGAACGACGCCAAGATCCCGAGATGAACGAATTTCTGAGCGGATTGGAAGATCAGCAATGGCCGGCCCCCGAACCTTTGTTGCCCCGTAACGCTTTCTTCGGCGGGAGAACCAATGCCATTCAACTGATGGTCAACGAGTCGGCCGAAGACATGCGCTACATCGACGTAGTGTCTCTCTACCTCTACATTTGCAAGTACGGCACGTTTCCCATCAAGGAACCCACGATCGTCACACAGCCCGATCAAGACCAGTGGCAGCAGTACGAAGGGTTGATCCAGTGTTCGGTTTTGCCGCCTCGTGGCCTGTACCACCCGGTGCTTCCTTTTCGACGCAAACAGAAATTGGTGTTTGCCCTGTGTCGAAGCTGCGTCGACGAACACATGCAACAAGGAGAGATTGCCGAATACCAACCTTGTGATCACACCGATGAACAGCGAGCCTGGGTGGGTACGTTTGTCACCCTAGAACTGAAGAAAGCGGTGGCCCTGGGATACCAAGTATTGAAAGTGTACGAAGTCTGGCACTGGAATGAATTCAGCACCTACGATCCCGAGGCCAAAACAGGAGGTTTATTTACTGGGTACATCAATCACTACCTAAAGAAGAAGATGGAAAGTAGCGGTTATCCCGACACTTGTCACACCGAAGAAGATAAGACCCGCTTCGTGAACGACGTGTACGACACCGAAGGTATTCGCCTGGATCCCGCCTCCATAAAACCCAACAAAGGTATGCGGGCGTTTAGTAAGCTCCAATTGAACACAGCGTGGGGGAAATTCGAGAAAATGTTGGACGTGACCCAGACCGTGCGAGATGTCCAGTTGGTCAACGACAATATGGTATTGGTAGAAACACTGAAAAAAGATGAACACGTCGCACCCTGTCCCATCACCAACGTAGTGATCGCGGCCTTTGTCACCGCCCAGGCCCGCTTGAAACTCTATTCCGTCTTGGAAAAGTTGGGAGAACGTGTTTGTTATTTTGACACGGACAGCGTCATCTACCAATACCACTCCACCTCATGGAATCCCCCGGAAGGTTCGAGTTTGGGTCAATGGAAGAACGAGTTGCCCGAGAATGTAACCATTCGGGAATTTGTCAGCGGAGGGCCAAAGAATTACGCGTACAGGCAAAGTGATGGAAAAACTGTCTGCAAAGTCCGGGGATTCACCCTGAATTATCGTGCCTCCCAACAACTCAATTACAACATCATGAAAGAGAATGTACGGCACGTCAATCAAAACGAATCGCTTGTCATCGCCAATCCGTTCAAGATTTTCAGATCACGTGACCGACGTCTCTGGACACGCCCCGAGAACAAAAGATATAAAATCGTGTACGACAAACGTTTTGTTCAATTTAACGACGATGGCCAACCGATCAACACTTACCCCTATGGATACTGACTTTCGTGTGTCAGGGCGATGGCGACCAAACAGGGAAGATGACGAACCGGCGGAAAATACAGATTTGATCGAGAAACTAAGACGACGATGGCTCAACTTTCGGGTCTGCAACTGTTACTTACCCATCATAGAGGAAAAGCAACGCGAGGAGTGTATCGGCTGCAAGTACGAGCATCCCAGTCAGAGATACCATTCGTGTCTGGGATTGGGCGTGTGTTCCATAACGGGCGTACCCTCACATCCCGTCGACGATTACAGTCACTACCTCTGGGTGGACGAGCCGAAACCAGAAGACATCGATAGCGTGCTCGGCAGTATGATGGACGATCCACGGGACCGAGTCAAGAAGTGGGAGGATGAACAACGATGGCGAGAAGACGTCGACGAAGCCTTGAAAAAGTTTTGGCGTGTGGTTCCGGGATTTAAGACGGTGTTGATCAAACGCAAAGACGAGTTTCTCGAACCCAAAGACGAAGAGAATCCCATACGACGGTGGATAGACGAGTTACCGAAGAAAAAGAAACGATGGTCCCTGGATCAAATGGATATCAACGTCATGTCCGGCAAGCTGGGAGAAGGTTGGGAATGTATTGGCAGACATCTAGGAATCAGAGAAGCGCGGATCAGTCAAGCCAAGATGAGTCATCCTAACAACGCGCGCATGCAGATTTTCACCGTCTTTAATCAGTGGCGACAAAAACACGGTAATCGAGCCGACCTGGTGACGTTGTTGGAGGCCTGTCACGTGAGTGAAGCCGTCATCGATTGGGAAGAAGTGCAAAAGTACGTGGAAAGCCTGGAAATCATAGACTAGAAACGAACCAATAGAAACGAAGGAAAAGAAAGAACCAATCAAAAGAGAGTGACGTCACGGCCAAGACTATAAGAAGCGAAGTGTCAGAATCAAATTTCATTCTGCTCTCGATGGCTAGTCAAGCTTGTTTCTCTTGTAACAATGTCGGACACTGGTATAGAGACTGCCCTACTCGTTCCCAACAACAGCAACGAAAACCAAGACAAGACAGACCAGCTTATGGCTCCTATGTTACCTCTGTGGAGAACCAGGACACTGGGCACCCCAGTGTGGAAAACGAGCCGAAGCCCAAAAAGCGAAGAGTGACGAAGAAAGAAAAGACACTGTCAAAAGAAAGTGTTACGGAGTCAAGAGACCCACCGACGACAATCACAAGTGCCTCAACTGTGGACAGCTCGGCCACGGCCTGCTCGAGTGCCAAGAAGAAATCCAAACAGAAAACAACTTCGAAGCCATCGCCAGTCGCATGTTCGACAACAACATCGATGTGCCCAGAGACAACACCCGCAGTCAGCGATACTGGTACTGGTGTGGAGAAGCGTTCGAACTCTACAGACGCTACAAAGAGAAAAAGAAAACAGCCGGCGAAGCTTTCCAGTCCACCAGTTATTTCCCCGACTACCAGTGAAACCAGTGAAACCAGTGAAACCCCGAAGCCGACCGTTCTCTTGTTGGCGGAGAAGGAAGCAGACAGTTTTTCCCGAGCACTTATCCAATATGCGGGTCCGAGAGATATGACCGAAGTCTTGTCCTATCCCCCCTGTTTCGATATGAGCGAATGGGTACCCGTCGTCGTCACGTTTGCCGAATTGGAAGACTGGCACACACACGATACGATGCAGAAGCTTTTGGGACATGTGTATTGGATTCCTCGCGTCCTGCGAAACGTACCCTGGCTGCGACAAGAGATCCTGAAGAGACAACGTGATAACTAACATTTTTTCTTTTCCTTTGTACTATAGGCCATGTTTTTTGTATTTGTATTGAATGCCATGCTATGTTTGTATTTTTTGTAAAATAAATTCTGTTCTTGTTTCACTCCATGTCTGTTGTTCTGTGGTGGGCGCGAAGGTATAAAAGGCAGGGGAAAAGGGTAGGGGGGAAACAGTGCAAGATGGATGTGGCGTTCAAACACCCCTTTACCATGTTAGTCAGCGGTCCAACGGGTGTTGGAAAGACGGTCTTTGTACAGAAATTTCTCCAAGCGTCCCTGTTCGACATCCCTCCCCAGCGCATCGTGTGGGCCTATGGGGAATGGCAAGGGAGTTAAAAGGGGGACCTGTCACTCGACTTGATTCTGTTAGTCACGATGGCTCGTACGAAGAATACGCAGCGGAAACATCCGCCTCCGACCCTTCCCAGAGCGACGTTCCCGACCCTGGCACCGGACCTTCGTGATCCCACGGTACGAAGGCAGACTCGTCCGAGAATGAGGGCACCCACAACACAATGGCTGCCCTCGTTGACACCACCTGGGAGCCCCATGTCTCCCTTACCGGCCACGCCACCACGTCTCACCTTACCGGTCACACCTCCACGCCACACAAGATCCCCTTCTCGGTCTCCCTCGCCGATCATTCATCGACCCCGAAGAGAAAAGAAGAGTTCTATGAAAGGATTGAAGTCCTTTATTCGCAAGTTACAACATCTGACTCCCGATATGGCTTATGGACAGTTGGTCAAGAATACGGGTAGGGCACGTCTTGGATTGTTGCAGTGGTTCAAGTTGGCGGCCAACCATTTGTTGAATGGTAACATTCAACCACTGCATGCCCAGCACAAGAAATGGGTGGAACGAAATCGACAAGTGTTGAGCCAACTGACCGAGAGAAACATGCCGACGGCCGAAAAACTCTCTCTGATCATGAAACCTGGAGGACGTGGGTTCTTCGGGGGTGTGTTGATTCGTATCTTGCTGCGATGGAAGGAAAGACTGCAAGAGGAAAGAAACAAGAAACGAAATAAATTCGTTCGACGGAACGTTCAGTGCGGAAGGGGTCTGAGTCCCGAGGAGTTGAAACAATATCAAGCATTGCTTCGCAAATTGACTAATCCACGAACATCACCTGTCGTCAAACAGCGACTTCTCAATCAACAAGGTGGTGCCATCGGTGCATTGCTCGCTATGGCCCTCCCAGCTTTAGCCCCTTTGGTATCTAAACTATTGGGAGGACAACAAGGTGGTAAACATCCCTTCATAAGAAGGGGCGAAAAAGCGAACGCTATGGCCGCCGAGTTATCTAGATTATTTGGGGGATAAGGGAAAAGGTATAAAAAGGGAACCGGTGAACGGCCCCAAGCTCAGTCATGGACACACTGCGGTACCTGTTGAACACTGCACCCAAAGACCGACCACTTCTGCTCGAGGCTCAACCCATCGTCGACGGTGTGTGTGAGTGTATTGGAAACCTGATTCGCGGCAACGTTCCTGTGACCAAGAACGTGGTCAAACGTTTGAAAAAGGACGCCCCCTTGTTACGACGTTTGGGCACGTCTAAAACACCTTGGAAGACCCGTCGGCGACTTCTGAAGCAACAAAAAGGGGGATTTTTCAAGCGGTTGGCCCGGTCCTTTCCGAAAGATGAAATTCGCCAAGAAAATGAAACTGGTGCCCTTCGACGGTCCCACCGACGTCAAACCCATCGAAGTCAGACAAGTGGAACCCGCATACGATCGAGATCCACTGGAACAGGTCGTCGAAAATGTTTACCAAGACATGCAACACGTGCTAAACGATCCCACACTAACCGATGAAAATAAAATGCAACGATACGGACAATTGTTACAACGTTTTCAAACGATGCAAAGGAAAAGAAAGCAGGTCATTCCCTTGTCGGACGAGAACATACCCGAACAAAAAGAAGAAGAAGCAACCGTGGTCTCGGAGGCCCCCATCCTGGAGTCGGTCCCCCGGGTCTTTCAACATCGAGCTCGCCTTTTGTTGAAACACCTGAAGGAGAAAACACCTTGGTCGTGAAACGAGAACTTGGAATTGGTTCGGAATGGCGTACCCGTACCCGGCACCAATGCCATCGACATCGTGAACGATTTGGTTCGTCGGCGAAAGAATACTCAGGCTCCACTGGGATGGTTTGGCGTGATGCAAAGTTTGAAAGTCACGAACGTACCGCGCGAAGCCATTGGCAATCAAGAACGATGGAACGTGTTGTCCACGCCACCCACACGGACTCCCGTTCCGCCGCGACGCCCGAGAAAGAAGAAAATCTCAAGTACCGATACCCCGACTACGAGTACACCTACTGGGCGAGTCAGATCTACACCTACCAAGCGAGCCCGATGGCTCCCCTTGCAAAAACTATAAATAGCCTGGTCACATGGAAACCGACAGAAACATGGAACGAAAGCTGAAGAAAGTCTATTACGACCCGAAACACCCGGCCGCTTTTGGTGGAGCCCTGGGTCTCCACAAAGCTACCGGTGTGCCCTTGGACAAAGTCAAAACATGGTTGAAACAACAAAGGCCGTACACCTTGCACAAACCACTGAAAAAGAAATTTTCTCGGACTCCCACCATGGTGGCCGGCATAGATCATCAGTGGCAAGCCGATTTGAGCGATATGTCGGCCTTGGCCAAACAGAATGAGGGATACAGGTACTTGCTGTGTGTCATCGACGTGTTTTCCAAGTACGCTTGGGTGTTGCCCCTCAAAAACAAGACGAGAGATAGTTTGGTGGACGCCTTTCGTCGCATCTTTCAAAGTCGACAACCCCAGCGACTTCAGACGAACAAAGGCACCGAATTCCTCAATCGAAAAATGCAAGCTTACCTGAAAAAGAAAAAAATTCATTTTTTCGTGACACACAACGTCGAAACCAAGGCCAGTGTGGTGGAACGATTTCAGCGGACACTGAAAGAACGCATGTGGCGATACTTTACTCATCGACAAACACAACGGTACATTGACGTGCTAGATGAATTGGTTCGGGCTTACAACGCCAGACGACATCGGACCATCGGTATGGCACCCCAAGACGTTCGTCCCGAACACGAATGGATGTTGACAACACCTCCACGCCCCCGCAAAAAGAAAAAGAGAGCAATGGACGTCGGTACGACCGTACGTTTGGCTTTACCGAAACACGGTGCCTTCGACAAAGGTTACTGGCCGAACTGGACTCTGGAAACGTTTAACGTCGCACCCAACGTTGGTCCCGGTTACAAGCTGTCGGACGAAAGAGGCGAACCCATACAAGGCACCTTCTATCCCGAAGAATTGCAAGCGGTTCAAGTCAACGACGACGAGATCTTTCCCATCGAAAGAGTACTCGAAAGAAAAAAAGACAAAGTGTTGGTGAAATGGTTGGGTTATCCGGCGAGTTTTAATTCGTGGATCGACAGGACCAGTCTCCAAAACGTATAAATAGGAGTGAGAGACGCTCACTTCAGTCAACATGCAAGACGAAACCACGTCCACATCTGCGACATCCCACAATTGGTCACTCTTGGGAAAACGTGTGCCCCAAGCGGAAATCGTCTTTTTCTGTCAAGTGATTTTAGTGTACGTCGTGGCAGGTGTTTCCTTGTCCCAATTGGCTTTCAAACCCGACGAATCACAGACCACGTTGTGGACGGCCTTGCTCTCCAGTACCCTGGGTTACCTGTTACCTTCTCCGACCTTGAAAACCAAACACAATGAACAACGATCGACCCTTTTACCTCACGCTCCCTAGTGACAGTTCCATGTCGTGGTATCCCGACAACACCGTGTCCACGTATCAAACACACCTGGATCCGCCCCTTCTCGTCGATCATCGGGAATGGGAAGTGGGACTGTCCATGATCACGTTACCTGACCAATGGAACAACATCGATCACCGACACAATACGATCGGCTTACGCGTTCATTCTTGGTCGCCCTCGAGCGAAGAACCCGAAGTAAAGGTATGCCGGGAACACCACAGCATCGATCCCTCGTATTGTTTCAAGGGTGTCCAGGGTGAAGAGGCCAAGGGATCGATCGAAATGGAAACACACATCAAGAGTGACAAATACGAGTCGCTCAAACATATCCTGGATGTCCTGAACACTAGACTGGATGATTTGTGGAATCTGGCTCCCATCTACAATCATTTGGCCAATCAACCCGTCCGCTTGGATCCCAACAACAAGGAAATGACCGACCACGAGAAGAAACAGCAGAGCGATTACGAAACTCGAGAGATAATGCGTCAAGGGGCCGTGCAAAGAGGTTCCTTCGTTTCTTTCAAGAAAGACCACACCAACGATAAAGTGTATCTGAAAATCAATCACGTGCAGACGCTTTTCTACTTGGACGTATTGCCGAGAATCGAAGTTCGTCTGCGGGGACCCATCGTGTCCATGTTGGGATGGTCGGGAAACGAAATGATGATTCCCCTGCAGTCCATAATAATGACCGGCGACGATGGCCAAAGTCTCCTGCCTTACTACGCTCACCACACCCCAAATCTTCAAATCCATTACGATCTGTTTTACGTGTACACGGACATTATTGCACCTCAGATTGTGGGCGACATGCAGGCTCCCCTGTTGGACGTGATTCCCAGTCGACGATTGTATCATCGTCCAGCCAGGATTCAATACTTACCACTGAAGTACAGTCGACTAAACTCCATTGGTCTCTATATAAGGAACGGAACGGGAAACGCCGTGCCATTTCTCGACGGTAAGGTGGTGGTCCAACTTCATTTCCGTCGCCGACGATGATTCAAGTGTACAAAAGTAGAGTGCTCAGACAGCGAGGGGCCGGACTGGTAGTGTACAGAGGGGGAATTCTGCGACAACGGGGTGCCGGGCGATGGTCGGGATTGTTGAATGCCGTCAAATCCGTGGGAAAGACTCTGTGGTCGTCCGGCAAAGCGGCCGTGAAAAAGAATGTGGCCCAAGTGTTACCCAAAGTGGGACAGAGCGTGCTCGACGCCGTCAGCGGTCGGGAAAAATGGAACTGGAAGAAAGTCGCTCAGGACACGCTTCGGCCCGCGGTGTCCAACACGATGTCCGACACACTCAAGAACGTGGTCGCCCACCTGGAACCTATAAAAGACCCCTCGCAATCCCCGTCCACTTCACATCGTCCAAAGAGGAAGAAGAAGACACAGGTCACTTCTCACAAACGACGCAAATTAGATATCTTCGATCATGGCTACGCAGGTAATGCGCAATGATTCCTGTCCCTGTGCGCGAGACGAATTGCAGAATTTGTTCAGCGTACCCGACACGCAGACGGCCATACACAAAGTGACCAATATCAGAAAGTATCCGTTGACACCCGACTTGAACCACGACGGACCCATCGAATTTCATATTTCCAATCACACCAAAGATTACATGGATTTGGCCAACATGACGCTGCACCTGGCCCTGAAGGTGACCAAGAACGACGGGAGTGACCTGGATGCGGACAGTCAAGTCGCACCCGTTAACAACCTGTTTCATTCGTTGTTCAAAGACGTCAAATTACGCTTGGGAACAGCTGCCGAAACCTTGGTCACCACTTCTCTGCCAAACTATGCCTACCGGGCTTACTTGGAGAATTTGTTGAGTTTCGGTAAGGGAGCCAAGAACGATCACCTGTCGAAACAAGTCATGTGGGAAAAAGACACAGCCGGTCAGTTCGATTCCACGAGATCCGTCGCCACCACGGTGGACGGTGTACGACAGGCGCCGAGTAACAAAGGATTGGAACAACGTCAGAAAGTCATCGTTGGCAGTCGCACCTTTGAACTGCAGTCACGTCTACACTTGGACATGTGTCTACAAGATCGGTATCTGCTTAGCGGTGTGGACGTGCGATTGAAATTGGAAAAACAATCCCCGAAATTTTTTCTGATGTACGGCGAAGGCAACGATGCAGAAGACTACAAAGTCGAATTCACCAAAGCCTACCTGAATATCCCGTTCGTCACACTGAATCCCAGTACCCGGACACGCATCGAACAGCAACTTCTATCGTCCAATGCCAAGTATCCGGTGAATCGCGTGGTGGTCCGAGACATGGTCATACCTGACAACCGCACTCATCACATCCTAGGTAATCTGTTCGACAAGGAAATCTTGCCGAAGAGACTGATCGTGGGGTTGGTGCGCAATACGGCCTATGACGGAAGAAAAAACAGAAATCCGTTCCATTTCGAACACAATCAATTGGAAAATATCAAGCTGACCAAGCACGGGGAAATCGTGAGCGAATACGACGTGAACTTTCCCCAGCGACAAGCCATCGCACCCTACCTGGATTTGATGAAAAGGGTGGCCGTCTTAAACACCAGAGAAGACCTGGACCTCCCTTTCCACGACTATATTAATGGGTACAACCTGTATTGTTTTGATTTGACCAACGACCACGGAGCCGACGGTAACTACTTTCATGTGAAAGAGACAGGTGAACTGAATTTGGAACTCAAGTTCGGTGCGGCCCCGACAAATCACCTCAGTCTTGTTCTGTTTGCCGAATACGACAATGTCTTGGAAATCGACCACTTACGGAAAATCATCACCGATTGGTGAGGCTCTCTCCAACCGACAACTGACACGAGCTTTAAAAAAACATCTCCCCGCTCCCATTTTCGGAGGCGTGTGGGCTCGTAATCACCTGGATATACTGCACCCGACCTCGTACCCCAAAGCCTACGTCATCAACACGGACGACGAAGACCAACCGGGCAAACATTGGACCGTGTTTGTGTGTGAAGGGCCAAATCACGTCACCTTCTTTGATTCCTATGGTTGCCCCCCTGATATCTATGGAGACGCCTTTCGACGTTTCGTTCAAGATCAACGACTCGACTACCAACCCAGATGGATTCAAGGACTCGACAGTGTCGTGTGCGGACATTATTGCTTGTATTTTCTGTGTCATCGATTTCACGTTCCTTCCCCATACCCCCTTTCCGTTTTCGGTCGCGTGTATCGTGTAAACGATATACTCGTCGAACAATGGTCTAGGGATCATTTTCCCAACTTGCAACAGGAACAGAAGAAGGGTCAACGATGTCGATGCTTTTTTGCTCTGTAAATATGTTTTTTGTAAGTTTGATTTGTCATGATAAAAAGTTTTGTTCAATAAATTTTGTGAAAGTTAAACAGCTTGTACAGTAAACATTTAGATATAGGTAAAGGGAGAGCATTTAAAGATGGAATACAATAATGTCCACAGCCTTCGCTGTGGAATACAGAAATGTTTCTGGCCTTTACCTTTATACTGAGAAACTGCGCAGTTTCAATTATGGACAGAAAGGAATAACTTTATTTTTTCGTAGTAGTTTGCTGGATTACGGTAAACTAAGGGGAACAACTCTTCTGAGTAAAGTTCTCGGGGGTTGGGGGAGAATTATTAGTAAACAGCAATTGTAAACAAGCCATAGGTCATTATAGTTACATGCTTTAATTGTTAGTAGTAATTGATGATGTTATGAAGACCTAGTTGTATGACAATTTGTGTTGTCACCATCTTTCCCCCCTGCAATAAACACCATTTTTCCAATTCACCAAATCGTCATTCATTACTTCACAGGTTTACTAAGAAATCGTAACTTGACCCATCAAAGAGAGACAGGTGAAGGGACTGCAGGTAACATTTGGGGCGCTTGTCAGGGATTCTCTCATACAAATGAAGATGGCCGAAGAAATGCTGGTTTACAGTGTGAAGGGCAGATTGTTTCAGTCACCTTTAGATGTTTTACTAGAAGTTATCAAAAATCTACCCTTCAATCAGGCACTCTGTATAATAAGAATATCCAGCACATCAGATAAACTAAAGAAATCTCTCACACTGCTGAAGCAACGACTGAACCGTAGAGGTTATCCTAACAACGTCATACATCAAGGGATCACCAAAGCGCTCAAGGTACCTCTATCCAATCCCTCCAAAACTATTGATCTTTCAACCAATATCCTCACTTACACCACCAAATTTCTACCAAAAACCAACCTGAAATCGATCATAACCACCAACCAAAAACTATTAGAAAACCATGGAGACACTGAATTTCTTCAAAACTGCCAAATTAGAATATGCTACAAAAGAAATCAAAATTTGAGAGATCTACTCATCAAATCCGATATACCCAACACAGACATCAACAAACCACGAGGCTGCTACAAATGCAAAAGAAACTGCATTTGTTGCAAACTTTTATTAGAATCTACCAAAGTAAAATCCAGCTACAACGGCAAAACCTACAAAATTAACAACAATCTTGATTGTAACACTAAATTTATTATTTATCTAATAACATGTATCAACTGCCGGATCCAATATGTCGGGCAGTCCGGCAATTCTCTAAAAATCTGTTTATACGGACATACCAACGATATCCGAAAATTTAATGACACCACCGTAGCCAAACATTTTAGTACCACGGGACACAAATTTCAAGCCCAAATTATCGCTAAAACGTCACGTAACACCAACGTCAGATTACGTCACAAAGAATCGATCATCGACCACTTAGCAACCCAAGCTCCTGGAGGTTTGAACGAACAAACTTAAGAAAAACCGAAGATGGGATTCGAATGTCCATTTTGCAGCAAAACATTCTTAAACGGAAGTAATGGTAAAAAACACATTAGAAATGTGCATAAAACTACAAGCATCAAAAAGAAAAGAAGAGAAGGGATGACATACCAAAAGTCAACCGCACCAGTGGACAACTCTGTCAATAAGAAAACCGAAAAAGCCGCAAGTTCAACCATCAAGAAAAACGATAATGTTAAAAGAAATCAAGCAGAATCAATACCAATTTTACCACCATCAACGTGGATTCGACCCTTTGAATCAAGACCAAAATTTATTTCCGTAAACGGCTATAAATATGAACTAAAAGTTGAAAACAATCAAATGATTACTCAACCATATAAAGAAGAGAATCCAGAAAGTACCAGCCCAGTTCCCGTTAATAACACCAATAAAGAAGAAACAGCCACCGCCACCGCTATTTTAGAAGAAATTAATGACAATTATCTTATTTAAATATGCGATAATTCACCTAAAATTTTTTACTGTCAAAATAAAACCTAAATCACTATTTAATTTACTTTAATAATTTTATCTTTAATTTATTATTTTTAAAAATCTTTTTGTACATACAAATAAATTTAACGATCCTTAATTTTTAACGATCCTTAATTTTAACAATCCTTAATTTTAACAATCCTTTACTGTTTAACCAATCATTGTACATAAATTTAAAAATCCTGTGACGTCATCTCTTTTGTTTGTATATAAGGCGTCACAGGATTCATAAAAAATCATTCTTGAAAAAGGGTATTACACCCGAAACGTTGATTCATATAAAGATCTTTAAAATCTACAAGTCTGTTGCTGGTTCTGTTTGGCGGGGATTCTTTAATTTTTACTCAAGTTATCAACCACTTAAAGATAATAGTTGGTGATACATCAGCTCTTAATCGGTTAGAGGCACAGAAACTGATTTCGGAATTAATGGATGCAGAAGGAGAGCATGGTGACGACCAAACCATCTATAAAGAACTAAATGATTTTCTTCCGAGCTTCGAAAGCCTTCAACAGTATCAAATACCACAAGTGACTGTGAGTAATTTGCTCTTACTGTAATATATGAAACATGTGGCTATGATATCGTTTTGTGGGGAGTATTTATGCAAATTAAAACAGTTAGATAGAAGAAAAAAACATATCTGAGTGAATTGGCAGAAGTAAGATTGCTTGATATTAAGAATTGTTGAAAAAAAACCCCAAAAACGTGCTGAAGCGAGAGCAGGTAAATATTCTGAGATTTGATCAATTCTAGAAAGCTTCTGAAAGTGAAAATCTTGAGTTGCACCCTATTAAATACTTGGAACCTAAACATATATTATTTTTTTTAGACTGGAAGAGGTGTTCCAGTGATTATTCCAGTCACAGCAAAAGAGGCTCTGAGTTATTTAACAGATGTTGATATAAGAAAGCGCTCAAACAAAAACAAGACAAATTGTTATGTATCTGCTGGCAAAGGTATGTCAAATCTTTACAATCAAGGTAAAATTTAGTAAACTACTCCCAATTTGCAATTTTTTTTAAAGCTTATTTGTTTGCTTTGTCATTTAAGATGTTTTACAATTCACTCATCAGCTTTTTTCTTTCATCATTTTAGGGAATGGAGTGGTTAGGGCTTACTATGCTTTGGCCAAAGCATGCCGATCAACAGACCTAGAAAAAGACTTAGTTACATCAACAAGCTTGAGAAAATATATGGCGACAGTAACACAGGTATCTATTATTAATTTTTATACAAATACAGCAAACCCATGATATAATTCTTAAAGGGAAAGTTTAGCCAAATAATACATGGTTTTCAGTATAAACTTATGCGTTTTGGCATCTAGAATCAACTGTCTAAACCTGGATTCCACCACCCAGTTAATCAAAATTCTTGAATGTTTAACATTAGCCTAAAATCGATCATTACCACTAATCAAAAACCATGGAGACAATCGAACTACTACACAACTGCCAAATTTGTATATTCTACAAAAGAAATTTAAATCTAAGAAAACTACTCATCAGATCCGATATACCTAATAAAGATGATATTAAACCCCAGGGTTGCTACAGATTCAAAAGGAACTGCATTTGCTTCAAACTCCTACTAGAATCAACCCAAGTTAAATCCAGTTACAACAGTAAAGAATACAAGATCAAGCACCATCTCAATTGCAACACCAAGTTTGTCATTTATTTAATCACTTGCAAAGACTACAAAATACAGTATGTAGGCCAAACTAGCAATTCGTTGAACGTCTGTTTATACGGATATAATAACGAGATCAAAAAATTTAACGATACACCAGTAGCCAAACACTTCAACGGCACGGGACACCAGTTCCAGGTCCAAATTATCATTAATACGTCACGTAATATCAACATCAGATTACGTCATGAAGAATCCTTCATCGACCTCCTAGCAACCCAAGCGTCTGGAGGTTTAAACGAACAAAATTAATCAAGATGTTCAGATGTCTGTTATGTGACAAAAATTTCATCACTGTCAGTAATGGAAAAAGACATTAGAAACATTCACCATGTAGCAACACTAAAGAAGAAATGCAAGAATGGGCTTTCATACAACACCAAGAAGCCTGCAACTACTTTAAACAGAATAGAAGAAGCCTCCAGTATTACCACGAGAGAAATCACGGAAAACATTGATGTAAGTGATTCCCAAGCTTCTAAAGACAACTCACATCCTATCATCAACACTGATGAAATAATGGCAATTCTGCCACCAACAGATTGGATTCGCCCTTTCGAATGGAGACCAAGATATATCTATATCAACGGCTTTAGAATTACCATGGAAAATCATACTTTCACAGCCAAACCACTAGAACCACCACCACAAGAAATATTCACTCCATTCACTGATCCCTCAATCACCGATGAAGAAGAAACTGCCACCTCCGCCACCATTTTAGAGAACATCAATCTTAGGTTAATGTAAATAATTTATTAGAAATAATCATTTTTTAACATATTAATATCTCTTTAAAGATAATTATTAATATATTTTAGTTTATTATTAAAAAAATTTCTATCTAATCTGCAATTTTTGTATATATACTCTCTAATCTTTTCTTATAGTTTAACTTATTCGATTAAATTTAAAGATCCTTTCTTTTTTAACAATCCTATATCTGTATCTCTTTTTGATCCAGTATCCACGCAGATATATCAGCCTGTCCAGCTTTAGTCACCTTACTAAGGGAGTGTTGCCGTCCCCCTTCTCGTATCCATGTTTAACACTCATTAGTTACTTTGGCTAAAAGTAGATATATCTACACTAAGTCTATAGCTGTGTCTATTTTTAGCAAAAGCAACTACAGAGGGCGGAGTGCCTTAAACATTTAAGAACTGGGTATATAAATTCAGGTTTAGACAGTTGATTCTAGATGCCAAAACAAGAGTTTACACTGAAAGCCATAGATTTTTGGGCTAACCTTCCCCTTTAACCCTGCTTTGTTACATGAAGGTAGACACAGATGACAAGTTGTCATATAATGTTTTTACTTTGAATAGAGAAGAAACAAACTATAATTCTAGTTTATAACAAGTCCTGATTCCGATATTTCGGCCAAGGGCATTTGTCAGGGAAAAAGTCGAGATGCAAGAATCTTAAAAAAGTAATATTTTTCGTCTTCACTGATTGGAGTTGAAAATACAATGCTTCAACTTCAAACAGTGAAACTGAAAAATATTACTTTTTTAAGATTCTTGCAACTTAAATTGTTAAATAAGCAAATTCTCATTTTGTCGGGAAGTTTTATTTCGATTTTCCCGAAATTCGAATTAAACCTTCATTTTTCGGAATGGTGATATATCTAAATGTTTTTTAAAATCGGAAAAAAAAATGTCACCTCTAGAGAATCCACAAGCTAACAATGTGATTTTTTTTCGACCAATCAGGGGCCATAATCCAGGAAGTTACATATAGATATCTGTGAATATCAAAAGGAACCAAGATCTTTAAGATAAAAACATATACATGTATTTAAAGTTTCATCCAAATTAGATAAAAACTGGCTTCTAGATGATTCACAACCTTGATATACCACTATTTTTACACTATTTGTGTACATGGGGCGGCCATTATGTCGGTCATTTTTAGTCTGATTTTCACGAAATTCGAACTCAACCATCATTAGTGTATGACTGTGATATATTCACACGTTTTTTGGGGTTTTTTTTAAATCAGAAAGACCTGTAATAGGCATATTGCTATTGCATAAAGTATGTTTAATAAATACCAGGTATGGTAATAAATAATGTTTCAGACAGAGAGGAAAAAACAGTAATATAACAACATCATTGCCCCAGTCACTGAAAATCAAATTTTACTGTATGTGGAAGCCTGCAGTCAGCTGACATACAACCGCAGCAGAGGAAATACTAATAATACGATTTCAGTTCTATTCTGAACTGACAAAGGATTTAATTTAACATATGAATATGTACAAAAATGATTTCTGAGAAAATAACAATATTATTGCTACAGCAACCCGAAATCAAATTTGACAGAGGAAATAAGAATTATTAATTACTGTTCGGAAAAGGTTTCACACGACACAGTCAAACAGAGGAAATAAGAATAAGATGCTTCCAGTTAAAATTATCATCTCATATAACATAATAACATAAGAAAAGATTCCAGACAAAATAATATTATGTTACTGAAAACATATTTTAAAATGTGTAGATGTCTGCACAGCTGATAAACAACAGCATGTAGCATTTTTTTGGTATGTACTGGTATACAATGATTGTAAATATGTTGTCAAATAAAACATGTGTCCACAGCAGATACAGGTAAGTTGTCTGAGTAGTCCACACAGATTGCTGCATTGTGAATCTTTAGGTAAATAAAAAGCTAAATCTTTGTACTCACAGATGCAAAGAAAACATTTGAGATGTATGGTAGGTACAAGTAACATAATTAATTTAGTGATGGACAGGGATCCTAGTACTGTTATGTAAGTATTACATTTTTTAAAAATAAATGTTTCTCAATGTTTTTTTCAGTTATTTAAAAATTGCATCTGCATGACTAAACATCCTAAAAAGTAAGAACTAGCCCTGGTGGCTTTAATGAAACAGCTTAAGTCATTTTCAAAATTTACCATTCCAAGATGGAAGCCGTCGCCTAATGCAGCTTTTGCCAGAAGACCTTCAATATGAGACACAACCTTTATAAACATTTGAAAAACATACACAGAGAAGATTCCACACAAGAGAAAGCCGAATACATAAATGAAAAGAAAATACAGAAGCAGAAGAGAACGAACATTTTACACAAAACATCATTGTGAACTTGTTCAGTTTTCAGTTTTACTTAACAACAGTGAAACTTAAACTGTTCATGCATTAACCTCTCCTAGTATATGCTCACCGCTTGAATCTCGTTTGAACATTGATAGTTGTCCGCATCTCTTTGGCTTAGATTTAGCTGATTACCACTCTGATAACATTGTTGGAAGCATTGACATCCTGATTGGATCTGATTTCTATTGGGAGATAGTTACAGGTGAAATAAGAAGAGGTGATACAGGCCCAGTTGCTCTTGGTAGTAAAGTAGGTTGGCTTCTATCAGGAAGAATTCCTAATCAAGCTGTTGATCCTTAAAGCGTTTCCAATCTAATCATAGATGACATTTTAGGTAAAAGGGTCATTCTGATGACTAACGTTAACGAACGAAAAAAATGTAAATATTGAAAACAAGTGGCTATGATATCGTTTTTTGGGAAGCATTTATGCAAATTAAAACGGCTAGATGGCATACCAGCTGATTTGATTAAAGAGACTATAGTTAATCATTTTAAGCAAACATGCAACAGTGATACTCTTAAGCAGATGTTGCATATCAAGTATTCTTCGGGGAATGCCACAGAGGTTCACTCACTAATAAAGGAGGTCCGACAGGCGGAGCAGGTACTCGGTGCCAATACAAGTGTTGCAGAACGAGAATGGCCAGGTATTATGGCTGCGTTCAAATCTCAAATTCATCCCAGCAATAACGATGATAGATAGAGAGAGAAATGGGGTTTAACGTCCACTCGACACAAACTAGGTCATTTCGGGACTAACATATGGTTGATTTTAGCAGTGGGAGGAAACCGGAGGACCCGGAGAAAACACCCACGAGGTTGGACAGGCAACCCTACTCCTTGTCACGTACAACCGGGGATTCGAAACCACGCCAGTTGACTCAATGACAGGCTTTATGATACAGCGCGCACGTACTAAACATTCAGCCATCCACACCCCCCCCCCCCAACAATGATGATATAAGGTGTGTGTTAAAAATCATGCAGCGACAGATAGACAGAATATCAAAAACCCAGTTCAGTCCTACACAGTCTAATCCTGAGAAGTCAAGAAGCCGCCAAGCTGTCTTTAAACCTCGCCAAAAATTGAAATTTTGTCACAACTGAGGACAAAACAGACATTTTCGGTACAAATGCAAAGAATCTGCAAATCCTGATTTAGTATTAAAAAAACTAAATGGTCTATCGTTAAACTAAACAGAGTTTCTACTAAGGACTGAGTGGAAACTCTGTCAAATAAAGGTCCTGATATAAACCTTATCATGTTAAAACAGAATCTGGTTAGACTCCAACAGTGAACTCAACTACCCAGCCTACAAGAAAGAATTTCTTGCCTTAAAATGGATGGTGACGGACAAGTTTGTTTCGTGTAAAGTTCACTGTCGTAACCGATAATAATCCCGTAGCCTTCATGTTATCAACAGCCAAACTGGACGCTACTGGTTACAGGTGACTTGCCACTTTATCTGTGTACGACTTCAATTTAAAGTATCGTCGTGGACTCGATCACAATAATGCAGATGGGTTAAGTAGGAGACCTCAAAACCCTCCTCAAAGTGATCAAGAATATTAAAACACCTTGAAAAACATTTTCAACTCTGGCTGATGAATGGCTATTAGCCCGAAACATGTACTGGACTAAGAATATAATTTTTAAAAACCATCTACACAGTGTTGTGAAGTCTGTTGCTGGGGATTTTCTTTTTTGAAAAACATTTCATGGTTGGAGTCCCGACTCAGCCTTTGCTCAAAGACTCACATTTAGAGCTTTCAAATTGTGCTGAAAGTCCCGAATTTTGAGATTGTCAGGTCTTTTAAACATCAGTCAATTTATGAAAAAAGGTACGCCAAACACCAAACAATTGGTAAAAAAGGCATTTTGATGGTTTCTCGTAGACTTGGGTGTACCTTGTGAAAATGGAAGGGTATCGCTGCCACTATTAAATGCTCTGCTAATCTGTCTTTTGCATTGATTATGTGTAAAAAGTACAATGTACAAAGTCCCAATACCGGTAATGATAAAGTCAAAATACCTCTAAGTCTAACGACAAAGTTAAATGTAAAACATCAAACGCAATGTGTCAAATGCTGTTTCTTGACATTTCCCTCAATACATTTTACATTTGCGCTCTGCCGCATCACAGTTGGCCTTCACGCTTTCTACATAGCATCTTACGCAGAGCACTAAGTTTGATATGCAAATGTAGATCAAAATTGGATAAAAATTGTGACCTGTAGAGTGTCCACAAATAAATATACGTCCACATCAATTGCATTACACTGCGATGGAAATAGTCATTTGCAATGAGTCGCCTCATGAAATTTAAAGGAATATCTTACTATTGGCGCAAAAACTCAATTACACAACAATTCATCAGCAGTTGCTCAATATCACCATCAAAATCAGCATGCAATATTTTATTGTAACTTTGCTATTTTCATTAAGGTATGTGTAATATTAATGGATTAGAGCCCCAAACTAGTACCTATATAACTGACTTCAGCTGTGAAATATTCTGGTTTTCACATTTTGTTGGTTAACTCATCACCGACAGTAAAACCTTAAAAACTTTTAAATTTCAGAACCCTAAGATAGATTTTAGCTGTTAACAAATGAAATGGGTGTAACTGTAAAATTTTGATTTAAATTTCATAAAATTGACTCCTAATTGTAATGCCTCAATTTGAAAGATTTTATAAGGTTTACGAATTTATAAATAAGACCTTGATAAAATGGCCAATTAAATACATTGATAATCAAAGCCTTATTTAAGAATTTGCAGATTTGTCTGTATCAGAAGTTTTATATTGGTAGGTTCATCTGAGTCGATCAATCACAATCTGCACATTACTAAATGTGCGTATACAGAAATATGTGCATTAAACAATGAAAACAGAATGAGATATAAAAAATATTAATTAAAGAGATATTTCCTTCCCACACATTAAATAATTAGTACATCAGATCTAATCAAATCAAAGAGATCAGCTATGGCCTCCGAGTGAAAATTTAAACTAGATAATAAAATCGACTGTAAGTGTAAATTAAAATCAGCTATTCCTTGAAATCTAATTGTCTTGATGCATTATGTAAGAGCTAAATCTGCCTATTGCTGGTTTATATTTTGGCTTCAAATGTTATATAAATTATTTTTTAGACATTTATTCACATGACAAGTCTATAATCAACTCTCTAGACCATCAAAAGGGCAGAGATTTAAATGGATTGAAATATGATTGCCATTTAATGATTTAATTAAAAACTGGAGAAGAGAGGCCGAGTCTCCATTAAAGAGTAAGTTACTACAACAATAAACTATCTATGCCACATCTTGTCAAAATTTCAATCAGTGATAACTTTGCTCAGAATAAAATAATTTGAATGAACTTTTCAATATATTAATTTTGAGTTGTCTTTTTTCTAACATATTTTAGCAAGAACGATTGGCTCTTTATCTAAATCTTACATAATGCATCTTTAAGCTAACAATCCATTTCAACTATGCATAAGACTGCTGTTGTTTTAAGTAAGCTGAATAAAGACTAAATTTAAGGGGGAAACATGACTTAATGAAATCATATTTTGCTAAAATTTTAATATTAGCATGATGATTCCTTTTTTATACATTGTTTCTATAACCAGAAGTACATGCAGGCAATTACATTCATAATAATAGTAAAATAGTACATATTTTTGTATTCTAGGCATGTTGCTGCTTTAAATATAAAACAAGCCAACAGTGAAGCTGATGTCCCCCACTGCAATCTAAAAATAAGTAGATGACACATATTAATTGCACATTTATCTTTTTGAAAAGTATCGAGCAATCAAACTGATTATCTATACTTAGTCTAAGCATGATAGTACTCAGTACCCGGTTGTGAAATGATACACTAAGTTTCATCACTCTCCAACAGTTAGAATCAAATTATCTGTGACAAAGCACTGATCAATGAAATTGCTTAGCTTTGCTTAGCTTTAGCGAAAAATGTTAATCAGTGAACTCACACGTTTAAAGTCTTGACCAATCAAATTGCTTATCGCTACTTAGCATAAGCGGAAAATTCTCATCATCGAACTTAGTCAAGGTATTGATATAATGAGAGTTTATCACTCTCATCCAATTAGAACCAAGGTAATCGTGTTCCAAAGTCTCAACCCATCAAATTGCTTATCTCTGCTCAGCCATAGTGGAAAATGTGCTTGATCGAACAATGTCAAGGCATTTACCTAATAAACACCTACAATAAGTTTGAGTGTCGTACCTCTATTAGGAGACTTATTGTGTTCCAAAGTCTCGACCAATCAGATTGAAATCTCTACTTCAAGATACATTATGGGAGATAAGATAAAGAGATGGCAGTTCTCGCTATAGTAGTTAAAAACTAGATAGTGTAAAGGTAATTTGCTGAAAATTTCAGTCAAATTGATCCACTATGAGCCGAGAAAGAAGCGGGTGAAATTTTTGCATAGTCTCGGTCATCATTACTAAAATCATTAATATAAACAGCATAGTCTCGATTATCCACTTTTTTTAATTTAATTATCAATGGCCGTTAGCGGCATATAGGAACCTAATCCAGCCAACATCGAAGGATAGCCTTGACATCGAGAGTTTATTATGGTCTGGATAACTTAATTAATGTCTAATTGATAATTTAGATAACATTTCAGGCCTAAAGAAAGACTTGTAATAAGCAGATTTTGCTCTTGCATAATGCATGTTTAATCTAAGCAGAAAATGCTTACCATCGAACTTAGTCAATGTATGAATTAGATTCAAAGCTATAAAGCTCCAATGCTTAATGCTCTGCTTACCCTGAGAAGAAAATGGTCATTATCGAACTTAGTCAAGGTATCAAAAGAATGAAACTATATTCCAAGTTTCATCAAGCTCACTTAATTAGAGCCAAAGTGATGATGCCCCAAAGCATCAACCAATCAAATTGCTTATCGAGGTATTCACCTAATAAACACCTGCACCAAGTTTGAAAATTCCAGATCAATTAGAGGGAGAGTTACTGTGTCCCAAAAAGTGTGACGAACAGACAGACAGGTGGACAGACCCATTTTAATATTCCCCTGCTTTCTTCGACTATAAATAAGAAATAAAATGAATCAAATTATCAGGTTTTACAGAAGAAAATTTGTGAGAACAACACATCTTTTACAGAGAAGTAAACAGTTATGTGTAATATTCTAGAACAAGATCTTATGACAATGGTGAATTCTCTCCACCTGCTTTCACAAAGCATATTACATATATACATATGCCATATGTTATAAAGTGAAAGACATAAGTTCAGTAGTCAGTACAGCTGCATTGTAAAATGTTTTAAAGGTGAGATGACATCCACATCCAGCCTCTGATAAATATCACCAAAAGGACGTTTTATGATTTCATATTTTGAGGATTAGGTGTGAGAAAAGCATTTTTTCTGATTCTATGCTATTGAAATCAAAGTGCAACAAACATTTTAAAATGGTAAACAATAAGAAGCTCCTTTTTGGAAATAACACTAAGTACTTTATAAATAATGTTTTGGAAGAGTCTATTGGTCATAGCATATGGTCTATTTTTAACAACATTTTTAATGGTCCTAAATAAATAAATATACAAAGGATACAAACTATCAAGCAGATGAACTTTTAAATCCCCAAACTGTAATAGTTGAACTCAGTGATTTTAAACTGATAACACGTCTCCTTGGAAACAGTTTTGTACACGGGCACCATTTTCTTTGTAAAGCGACAAAGAAAGTTAAGAATATCACAATAATTAGTAAAATATAACCGAAAGTCATGGAGGGAACATCTTTCTGAAATAAAAGTTTAAAAATATCATGTTCTATTAATGGCATCAAAGAAACATAAAACATCAATTTCCAAGTTCATTTGGATTTAATGTGATTGTTCATAGTTTAGATGAGTTATAATGGTTCAGTAGTTAGTGATCGGAACATGCATTTCTAGAAATGGTGTTGGTGAAAATAATGATCAACTGACACCGCGGGGGAGCTCGATTGTCCGGAACATCCCAAACTGACAGAATTGCAATCAAGTGATACAGAATTCAGCCATGTCACTGTTCTGCCAGTCCCAATAGCTGAGGGGGTATGATTAGAATCTTGACGTATTTTAAGTAACAAATATGTATCAGCTGCCATGATTGGTTGAGATATTTTTTTATGCAGTCGGCACATGCATTGTACTCTGAAATTCTCCTTTTCACTCGATTGACACTATTTTGGGTATTGGGAGAATTAAATTATATCGAATTCCAACTGCCAAGGGATCTTTTACATGCGTTCCAATGTATACATGGGACCTTGGTTTTCCGTATCATCCGAAGGACTAGACATCTGACAAAGGGAAACCACGTTGGAAAATTCAGATGAACTTTCTCGGACAATGCAGGGATCGAACCCCCGACCTCCAGGCTAGCGAGGCAGCGTCTTAACCACCTAGCCACCGTGGCTCCCTGTGGTCAAAAAGAAAACATGAAATACTTGTCTTGTGATCAATAAATAACAAGGGAGATAACCTACCATGCTATCTGTTAATGTTATAAACTGTTCTTGTTTCCATTTAATGAGGAAAAAGAATAAAGAAACATATAATGGATGAATATCAGCTACTTCTTGCTGAAAAGGGAAACATAATAATGCATTCATGTAGAAGACAATAAAAGAAAGGTGTTTAAAGATACATTAGTTAAGAGTTTAATAAAGAGTTGGTCATTCTTGCTATAATAATTCAAAAATAGATGATAAAAAAAGAAAATATTGAAAATTTCATTCAAATTACTTTATTCTCAGCCAATTTATCATTGTTTGTAGTTTTGACAAGATGTGTGCACAGTGGTAACCAAGGCACTGGTATAATCGGGACTTAACCTCGTTTCCCATTTTTAAATTAAATTTTTAAATGGCGAGCCGTTTTAATCTAGTTAAAATCTCGAGTATCCAATGCCATTGAGAGTCGATTATGGTCTTGTTTTGTTAATAAATGTCTAATTGGTAACCAAGGCACTGGTATAATCGGGACTTAGCCTCGTTTTCCATTTTTAAATTAAATTTTTAAATGGCGAGCCGTTTTAATCTAGTTAAAATCTCGAGTATCCAATGCCATCGAGAGTCGATTATGGTCTTGTTTTGTTAATAAATGTCTAATTAATAGTTTATATAACATTTCAGGCCTAAAGAAAGACCTGCAATAGGCAGATTTAGCTCTTGCATAATGTATGTTTAACATTTTCAACACTTCACAGCTGGCATGGTAAAAAGGTTGACACAAACTGCTTGGATGGACTGGCAGGACAACGAGATACTCGGATTTTGTGTAGCCATGAATGACAGTCTTCAAAAGTGTGACTTGCAAAAAAGTGTACTGTATTCCAAATACAATTTTCCACTGACCATTTTAGAAAAGTTTGATTTGTTTAAATCATCTCTATTTTAGTAATTTGCGTGTCATAATCATAACCAGAATTAGCATGCACAAAGTTCGAGGTCAGATGCACGACATATTACGCTAGCTAGTGAAAACTCACCCATAAACCACCCCTTGGCCCTGTTCAGTTTGTGTATCAGACTTTGGCACACCTGATGCAGATATGCCTACGAATTGTTGGTTTATCAGCCACAAACCTATGCAAATGGGTGACCATGTGACCGATACGTTGTTTCAGCTGCCAGATATATGTCTTTGCAATTGCATATTTTTTAAATTATCACGACAATATTTTCATTCAGATTTGTATCTTAACATGGATTAGGGGGTGCAACCAGAGAATGACTTTGGCCAAAATCGCCTAACTGCCAAGCTTTTTTCTGGCATCTCTGATCATTTGAATACCCATTTTTCAAATATTCCCAGTTTCATTGTTTGATGAGATAGGGATTACGTCTTGAAGTTACCGATTCTATCAGTTGCCATGGCAACTGCGAAATGCAACATTTGATGCAATTGAGCATTTGATGCAAAAATGCCATTATGACAGTCAGAGAAAAGTGGCTTTTATGCGGCATGTAGCACTGAAAGTATTAACTGGAAATTTGGAATGTCCTGGATACGGCTAGTAGCCAATTCAATGTTTTATTTTGTCCCTTAGCAAAAGATCCTATAGTATACCAGTGTATGTTTTATTTGGGGGTGGGGGGGCGTATTCCATTTTCTATAGGATGTAATTCTCTATTATTCTACAGAATTCGTCCGAAATATTTTACAGTTTCTCTAGTAAATACCATAGCCTTTGCTACAGATTTATGTGAAAATTAGAAACACTGTAGTATTCTATAGATTGCTTTTATAGTGTTTTGAGTTGGAAATTCTTCAGTTATTTAGGCCTATAGGAAGGAATACTTTGGTATTCTATAGTTTAGGAATTGAATCACTAGTTTTCAGTAGGAATAGGTACTATGGAATTCTATAGATTTGTGAAAATTGGAAAATACTATAGTATTCTATAGATTGCTTTTATAGTGCTTTGAGTTGGAAAAATTCATAGTTATATAGGCCTATTTGAATTCTTTAGTATTCTATAGTTCTATAGTTTGGGAATTGAATCAATAGTTTTCTGAAGAAATAGGTACTATGGAATTCTATTACATATATTTAACAAATTTTGTTAGGGAGACAAACACACATGCTCTGCAATGAAAATAAAGTATAATTTACCTTTAAATGCCTACTTTTTGGATTAAACTGGTCAAAACAACTTAACCCTTTATGATTAGATTTACCCCATAGTTCTATTGCCATTGATATAGGTACCTGTAAAACAAAACTCAAATATTTAGAAGAACCCATACACCCAAAAGTAATTGAAACAAAATCAGAGACCGGGGCTTATCTCCTAATACCCACCAACAACAAAGTTGTCCATACTAGCTTTTAAATAAATCAATCGTGTAGAGCAATATAAAAAAAAATATAAACGAATGGAAAGATAACCCTTTATTATTTCTATACGCCTACATATCATTATGCTGTCATCCCTGTCGTCTGTTTATCCATCCACATTTTGATGGTGGACCCTCAGCTTTTGACAGAACTTGAAATATAGGTTTATATCCTATCCTAAAGATCTTGGTTGTTTTAGCGTGTACAGACCGTAACATCATAGATTTTAGCCGGTTATCTGTCCATCACTTGTAAAATGTGGGCATATCTTGAATGGTAACCTCTTGCTTGTTATCGTATTCAGTGAATACAGGGGATTCTGGTCCAAAATTGTCCCGACATTTTTAGTTGGGGTTAACAGAGGTCAGAATTAGTGTCACAATAAGTTGTTGTCACTCTCAGCATAGGGTTATTAGCTTACATTGCTTGTAATATTAACGGACTTGATTTTTTATTAGGTAGCATATCACATTTAGAATTACCACAAAAAAAAGTAACTAAAAATAGTGGCTTGGTATTTCCCATATTTAATTCATCTCAAATTGGCAAATTATACCTTTTTATTTTTTCTTACAATTCCTTATAATGCACGGAGTTCCATGCAGGTTGTGGGAGAATGACATATTTTATTGTGAATTAAATGGAGTCTTGACAAAATTCGTTCGCTGTGGGAAATAAATTAACTGGTGTTATTAATAGCTACTAATTGAAAACGCATTAGATGTATATGCTTTTGATATGAATATGCTTTTGTTATGTTTACTTTCCTGAGTGGTGTTGAGTAATTAATATGTATTAAGCTTACCTGTTTTTTACCAGCTATATAATCAAATATTGTACCATCAGCAGTATAGAAACCTAGATCATATGCTTTACCATAACTATATCTATATTTAGTAGCTACTGATAGATGCTCTGCTAGAGTTGTCATTGTTTTTAAATGTGGTGGCTCTCGTACTGTTAACTTAGACTTAGTATCTGAAACAGACAAATATATTACATACAAAAACATAAATATTTCTCTAGTTCCTTGGTTTAGCCACATAGCTAAATTCACTAAATCATCATACCAAATTCAATTCCACTTGGTTGATTTGATTAAAACTCTCTTACGACTGATTCAATGTGTTATTATCTACTGTCAGACTGACCTTAAAAATATCTTTGTTTCACCAAACCCGACCCACAATCGAGGAGAAGGGTCGGTAGGTCGTTTTTTTTTTCAGATTTTTTTTTTAAAGTTAGAGAAATCAATACAGAAAACTTATTAGCTGTATACTACAGATTCATTAATTTTGTTTAATGAATTTGGGGTCTGACGTAAAAAGTAACGAACTGAAAGTTTTTTTTATTAAACTTGAGAGCTAATTTGACAGCTTAATAATTTTCCGGGTGGAAACATTCGTCTTCTTTATTCAATTGGCAAAAAAATCAATGACATCGGGAATTTTTCGTGATGCCCGACTCGCACACGATTTGCCACGAACTTGAAGTGTGAAACTCCTTCAACACGTTTTTAACGATAGTGCGGGTTGTGCCTTCATTTTTCTCGAAAACAGATATTGAAAATATCGTCGTCATGTTTAAAACTACGCACCACAGACATAGAAGCAGAATCATTTCGTGGGAATGGACGTGTGTTCGTCTGCAACCATTTTGTTGAGAAGCGACACCTATGACGCTTTCGTCTTGATCAACCAGTTTCAATAATGAATCAAACCATAGTCTCGGTCACCCAGAACCTCCTAGTCTTCAACGTAAAGTCCATTGCCCATGCGTAACCGGGAGTTTGGTTTTTAATGTGGTTGATTATCCAGTCTCTTTAGCCAAGTCAAGTAAGAGTTGCGCCCCTTCCCACAATAAATCCCATAATTCTTGCATTAATATAAACAAACATGAATCGTGACGACGAATTAGGATTAATTTTAAAAGCATAGATATGGCCCATGAAGAGAGAAATTTTACAATAAAAAATTATGAGTGTTAGATATTGAACTCGCATGCAATCAAATGGATTTTTTGAAATGACATTCTTAAATTAATTTCATGGGCGTAAACATCTTGTTTTAAGAGGAGTTACCTCCCTTAGACATTGTTTATGATAATGTGAAAGACCGGATTATCTAGCCAATTTTTCTCAAATGTTGACAACCTGTCCAGACTAATATTCGTAGAATATTTTTCTAGATGATAGAGACCATTCAAACCATAGCCATAGTAAAGGGAAATAACTCTCGTGATATATTTCAGGTTAACACACAAAATAAAATAAAAAGATCGTGGAAAAGTGCAATAAAATAATTTAAGTCGGGGGTGGTTTTAGTTAGTCGGTCGCGTTAGGCGAAACAAAGATATTTTTAAGGTCAGCCTCAGCTGTGGCCATCTCTATTGATTGGTGAATGTGTAAAATATATATACATGTATCATAAAATATACACATCTGTCAATCAGCAAGTTACTTTTTGCATGAACAAGTCTCATGTACTGATATCTATTATTATTATCAACATGATCTTGTCTGTCCTATTTGCTTACGTGTCATCATTTTATTCACAATGCTGAACATTATACAATTCCTATTATCCCACTGGCTATAGCTTTAACATTGACAGAACCAAGGTTAAAAATATACAGATTAAGATCATTTATGTAGGCTACTCTTGTATACAGTTTTTGACGTGTGGACCCACACTGATCCGCAGTGAATATTTGCTTGGCCGCGACAATCACTGATAAGGATGACATTGATGCGGCTTAATGAGCTAGAAATATTAACTTTTTTCCTGCGACAAATTAAATTCTAAAACATTTTTTGTATATATTGGAAAAATAAATAAAGGCGTTTGACGTATTTGTAGTTAAAAATTATTTCCGATTTAGTGTAAATGGGTATTAAAATGACTAAAATGCAGCATTCTCTCCGAAGCAGTTATGTCTTATGTAAACAATGCACGCGCCATTCAGCCAATGATTCACACCGCGTGCTGTGACAGCACGTGTTAAGGCAGTCATCTATGACAGAGATATTATACGAGACTCGTAATTCTCTGTGAAACAGATTGGTGTGGACCCCATACTAATTGGATAAGGTTTGGACATTCAACTTGATACTTACCAGCATATGGCAGATAAATTTGTCTAATTCCAGAATGAAAAGATATAAAAGCATCGAAAGATTGCTGACCAGTTAATTCTGTGTAAACTTTACTTTCAATTTCTGAAAAATAAATATTAAACAATATTATACACTACATTGAGCTATAATACATGAGCTAAGGAATATTTGCTCTATTACCGGACAGGAATTTGAAAATCAATTTAATATTTCCTTTCAACTGAATGGAAAGATAACCAATATGAATTTCAGAAAGATTGTTTAATAATTGTAGCCTATAGGATAAAGTTCTAACAAAATTTTGTAATCAAGGGGCATAACTCTGGACCAAGACCTTTTCTTTTCAATCCGTATAATTTCAAAAAGACAAATGGATTAAAAAGTTTACTAAACAAGAAAATAATGTGAATGACTAACAATAAATATACTCTTCATGACAAAGGGGCATAACTTTTGAAATTCGTGAGTTACATAATCAAAAGTTAACTGGATTCTCCATTCATGTTTAATGAGATAGACAAACACAAGCCATATCAATTTCATAAAGATATGGTTTATTGCAGCCTTAATATTTACTGTACTTTAGTAAAACAAGATGTGAATGGCAGACTGAAGGTTAGGGGTAATGGCAATATATGACCACATAAAAATTAAAAACGTACATGTAAGCACATATTGAACAAATACATGTACATGTACTATATGTAAATATTGAACGTCAAGGTTTTAAAATATTTTTGAAACATCTAGAAACATAATTGACTGGAATTTTTCTGATTTTTTCTTAGCCTGCATACATTTACATGTATCTAATTGTGAATGACAGAAGACGACATCAATCCAAGAAACTACATATGGCACGTACCTGAAAACACATGTTTTCCTCTATACTCTTCATCTTTAGGATTATCAGAACTTCCTGCATTTCCAAACTCCCAGTCAAAATTTCGATTTAAATCCACACCAGAACTTGTCCCACGCCAACAATAATTTTTTGT
Source organism: Patella vulgata (assembly GCF_932274485.2). NCBI lineage: Eukaryota > Metazoa > Mollusca > Gastropoda > Patellidae > Patella > Patella vulgata. The sequence goes on from NC_065883.2 coordinate 15,481,383, forward strand.
TTTTTCTACTATTTTGCGACCATCTGGATTGGCCATGACAATAATATACAAATTGAACTTGGACAAGATGGTCCGTGTAAAGATTTCTTCAGGACTGTCATGAGGTGCTCCTAAACCACTTGTTAAGTTTTGTAATAAATAGAATAATGATTCAACAGGAATAAACTCCCTGGCATGTTCACCATATGATAATAAAACACGTATTTTAGGGACGGCTTCTTGTAGAGTATGTGCAGAGTGGGAAACACTGCCGGTAAAGTTTGTGATATGTAATAAAATTTGAGGTCTGTTCTCTTTCGATTTATAAGACCAGTCGATTCTCATAAAACTAGGATTTTTAGCCACAATGTCTGCTATATTTGAAGTAATGGCTGTAAGATTATGATAATGATTGTAATCAGGAATGTAAGCTTCTGTTTGCGGATTGACATCAAAGGAATACATAAAATCTGGGAGAAAATTCCATGTTGTGACAATAAGTATCAACCACTTCATCTTTGCAGCTTCGTAATGACTGTTAACAGTCTTTGGTTTCAACTAGCTGTACATGGTAAAGTTTCACTTCTTCACATGATTCTGTTTCCTAAAAACACGTTTTAAAAAATTGAAGAATAAATTTGTAATTCTTTGCAATAAGCTTAAATATATTTTTCGGTTGTCACAGAGTTCTAATATTTGGTTTATTATAATGTATGCAGAGAACAGAATGGGTTTTAACATCTGGATACCACAATTTACTTCGGTCATTCTGAGACTCTAAAATAATTTAGTATGTAATATCAGAGGCAGGAGATGTCATTTCCACTCACTAGACATTCATTATAGTCTAGTCAGTATCTAGTTGTTAGAGAGAGAGAAATGGGGTTTAACATCCACTCTACACAAACCAGGTCATTTTGGGACTAACATATGGATCAATTTTATTTCAATAACTTGCTTGTGCATAGGGGTCTTTAGCAGTGGGAGGTCAGGAAAGTGGGGGACCAAAAGAAAACCTATGAGGTTTGACAGGCGACCCTACTCCTTGTCATGTACAACCAGGGAATCAAAACCACACCAGTTGACTCAATGACAGACCTTATACGTTATATGATACAGCACACACATGCAAACCATTCGACCATCCACCGCCCCTGGTCTTAGAATTGAGATGGGAGGGCGGGGAGAGTCTTATTTTCATATTACATAATACATGTGTATAACTATAAGGATAGACTGTAATGGATAAGAAGGCAGAGTCTGATAAGAATTTAGAACGATCCACTACTCATGCCGTGATGATGATGGTGTTCATTTCATTATCCCAAGTCAAGTGACGAAGTATTCGTGCAGAACAGTAAGACGTTATAACACATTTAATTTCATTTAGAAAGATTCTGACTAGACTGCTGCCTACTGTTGCAAACCGTCGCGGCGTCGCCTTCTTCGTGGCAAAATTGAAAATTACTTCAAGTAGGGCCTATTACTTAGACTAGAGTAATAATTCATCATACCGGTACCGTAATCTAGACGTTTGTAATCATTTATAATAAAGAGTTTTAAAAAAAGGTGCATTTTCTTTAAAGATAAGAGTGATACCTAACAAATTTGTATTTTTAAGCTACAAATATCTTCGTTGACAGTTCGAATAAACAATTAAGTACAGAAGAACAGCCAAGGATGAAACAAAGATCCAGTATTGTGCAGCCAGCACAGTGAAAATCTACGACTCCAGTGAACGTCTGCAGACAAATGGGGGGTAACTCTAAAGGGTGTCACTGTCAGTCAACTCGTCCACACGCAAACTCGTCTACAGTTATAAAAGTTGGTCGACAATCATTGGTTAAGTCGACCTCAAGGTAGCAGATAAGCCGACCACAAGGTAGAGGTTATGTCGTCCACCGCTATTATGTCGTCCACAGCTAGACCACAACTAATAGTTGACTACTGACAATTTGACTCGTAAACATGTTAATTGCATGGAATAAATCTGCAACAGGCTTGATCGAAATTTCGACAAAAATTTAATCTTCTTGTCCCTCCCCCCCCGGCGAAATTTTGCAATTGGGTCTCAATTTTAATTCTGCAATTTTGAAAAAACGAAGAATAAGTATTGAAACAACTAATAGAATAGCAATCAACAAATATAGGTTGCCAGACAACAAAACATACACCAACAACAGTCGACAAGTCATTTATTAGCATTATTAATATAATTTAATATACTTTTAGAAACCCCTGTAAACCTTATTCTATGTTCTTTGATGTTTATTATTGTATCGTACTTTGTATTGTATGCTTTACCATACTCGTGTATACCATGCAGTTGTGTAGTAAAGCAATATTATTATTTGAAGATCAAAATGTACCTTCGTCCTACAAACATAAATACTGTGTATGTACATTTTAAATCACATGGTTGATAAATTTACCCTCAAAGTAGGCCAACACAATAGTTCAACGTGATCAGGAGCAATAACAAGTAACTATCCGAAATCACTGAAATCAATAGTTTCCGCACTTTGAAAATAAACACTATGAACAGTTTCGAAGTGATCAAATGGCAAAGCACCGCGACAGTAAATCGGTAAAAATCGCCCATTTACCTTTTATTTATATTCTGCGAATGTTTTGTTGTGTAAATTTCTGAAATCAACAGAGTACTTTTACAGTGTTGATCATGACTTGCTAAATTCTCTGAAAGGCGTCAAACAATTTAATAGAGTGCGCGTGACTATTTCCTGTTGATATACGAAACCAATTCTGTATCGTGGTTTTATATAAACATCGGTTAAACAGTTAAATATATATAGAGATCAAAACGCGATGACTAATATTATTATCCTTAAGTGCATACGATCAGGCCTTCCTCCAGCAGTTTTTTTTATTGAGAAATAGAAATCCGTAAAGAGACAAAATTCCACAATAAATACCAGAAGTTTTCATCCGATTGAATTAGGCCTTAAAATTTGGAATAGAAGCATAATATTGATTTTCAACAATTTCCGATAATTAGGCCTAGACTAGCTGTCGGAGTTGGGCACGTGTTTTTTTCCTGAAATCATCAAATCAAAGGCACATGAAGGGATTAAAATAAAATTTCTTACTACTGTTTGACATATGACTATATATTACTGTTATATAGTCAAACAGTATAATGTAAGAAGTTTTATTTTAATCCCATCAAGTGCCTATAGATCTGGATCAAATGTATTTTCAAAATGCATCCGCGAGCACCAAATTGAAGTGATTATATCTAACCAACATTATTTGTTTTAGAACTATATTAAACCTCTTCGATATTAGGCCTAAGTCAAAAAAAAGTTTGGAAGTATTTGTATGCGAAGTCGGCTTTGTTTACTTTTATTTTATTTTGTTTATGAAACTCCTGCCTTGTCAGTTGTCTCTTAAAACGTGGCCTGACCGTACCTGTAAAAATAAACATTAACGCAGAACTAAAGAAGAACTATTATAATGATAGTAACACGTGATACTGAATATTGTTATTATTACCTATACAGAATGCGGTCAATATATAGGCCAGAGCTTGCTGGTAGGACGATACCTGGTTCGCGTTTTATAATAGGCTGTAAACAAACATACATAAACACAGACTGGAAATAACTGTATGTATATACGGCCTATAGCACGCCTATCGCCCTATCTGTCCAACATTTATTTACAAGCGATACGCACTTAAGTACATCAAGTATCAAGCAAGTGAACCGAGAACTGCCACAGCTGTAGGCTATTCTTAACAGTGCAGAGATAGGTTTAAATGTCGGAATAAAGTATGTTTGATCGAGAAACAACGATATATTTATTTAAAATGGAAAATACTATAAAGTAGGGTTATAATCCTGTGAAACAGGAGAGGAAGAGGCGAAGAGGCAAAGGGAAAACGGAAATCAACCCCTGGAAGTTATCAAAGTTTTTGTTTCGAAACCTCAAACCCCACTTTCTCGTGTCCATTAATGACATTGCAAAAAGGATGATTTGACGATGTAACAAATGTAAGTAAACTTAAGCGATATCTTTTTATTTCTTTTAATGTTTATAAGTAAATTCCGGTTACCCGACCGATATCTATTGTGTTTAAAGCGTTGGAAGATCGCCTGATTAAGACATTCATTTTTGTTTTTGACCAGATGGTACTATATTATTGTCTTCTGTAACAAAGATCGTCTGCCCTCTGTTCGATAAACAAATGATGGAAACGCGCGTATATGATGATGTCTAAAGCTTGAAGGTATTTCGGAACTTCTCTCACCAGCGGGCGTTCCAGCTAATTGTATGTTATGTTGATATTCTCTGTATAATACCGATGGTTATGAGTTATATAGTCATTAATGAAACATTATTCTACAATATTCAGCCATCGGTGGTATGTCTTTTGTTTTCACTTGATACCATACACCAACGGAAATGCGGAATCCTAAAATATGGTCCAGATATACTTGCTATGTGTAGAAAGAATGATGCTGTGTCGTTTAGAAATGTTCCATTATTCATGACGTATTTTATTTATATAAAAATATATTTATATTTGACTGGTTAAATAAAAAACAGTACAATATTGTGTACTTAATTATTTTGATTAGATACTAACATTCCCTCGCCATGCTCAGAAAATTGGATATTTAGAATTTCCACAAATTGTCCTGCAACTTGAGCCCACACCCCGTTCAGGTATCTTGAGAAATTTCCAATCAGAGAATATCCTTCCAAAGGATAAATCCAGAATCCCTATTGTGGGATCCATGATATAAGAAGTCTTAATATAATATTCGTGAATCAGTATCATAATGAGACAATAATTGATGTCATGTTTACATACTTGGGTCACTTAAACACAGAAGAATGTGTAAAGATAGAGGTCAGCGGACTACTGATCACACATTGAAGTGTTACAAAAAAATATATATAATTAAAAAGAAGAGGGTGAAAATTTATTGTCTATTCAGAACAGAGACAGGGCAGGTGCAAAAGTTATGACAGTAAACAGATTTTGTAGAGCCAAAAGGGTCCTAATTTAGTGGCTTAACCACAAAATATTGATATATTAAAGAAGATTCATAATACAGATAACTGACACCAACTTATGTTCTAAATTTATTATATATACTGGTATCTTGTTTAAAATGATGCCTACATGTAGGCTTGCATTTGTTATCTGGCCTGGGAATCAGGCCCGTAGCCAGCTTGCTAGCTTCAGAGGGGCAGTGCCCCCCCCCCCCTTCGCCCCTCTGGGTACGGGCCTGCAGGGAATATCACCAGCTTTGCATCGGTCCTATTAGCTATTTGTTGTATTTTACATTAAGATTGCTGTTTTATTTAAAGGTTGGCGATTTGGTATGGTGATCTCGCAAGAGTGCATTGATTTCTGTGGATTCTACATTACCTATTTGGAATTTAAGGGCATTCTTAACCATTTCAAATGTTCATGATGTTAAGAATTTAGTGTATTCTCCATAAGAATGTCAAGAGTTGAGAGTGTGCTTGGGGATGCCAGAATATCAGTAGGCATATGTTATTTGATGTCAATATAACAGTGTGTTCTCCTTAACTATGCCAATATTATAATGTGTTCTCCTTAACGATGCCAACACTGCCCAACACTATTGTATATTCTGCGTAACAATGCACTGTAACAGCTATAATATAGTTGATCTAATTTTTATCTAAAATAAGGTAAAGAGAAGCATTATAGGCCTACCAAATGGAAGGAACGCCATTACTACAGAGCCGAATGGCTCAGAAGCCATCAACCTCTCCAGGAAATCTTAAGAACTTAATATTAATCAATGTTGTTATATTATTAGTTTCCATGGGAACTTGTATAATGACCATTGTAGTACCTCAGTATATCTACAAACGAGTCGGAGAAGAACTCTACTCTAATGTTACTCTTAAACATTTAAAAAACCAGTCCCCTTGCTTCCGGAATATTTCGGATCCGAACTACAAGATACAAGTAAATGTACAGGAAACCACCAGTGTTCGATTGACGCAACTAATTCTGTTTAACAGCATTCCTGCTATTTTCACTGTTGCCATTTTGGGAGCCTACGTCGATTATTTGGGCAGAAAGGCCATTTTGATAATTGCCTTGTTCGGCCATTTTGCAAGAAATTTGTGTTTGACTCTGGTTATTTTGTGGAATCTCAACACAGATTATCTATACATTGGATTTGGACTTGATGCTGTTTGTGGGGGCTTTTGTGCTTTATTATTACTGGGATATGTTTTTACTGCAGACCACACGCAAACATCTGAATCAAGAACATTCGCTATGGGTGTGTTGGCCGTAAGTAGTGGATTAGCCAACTGTCTTGGATACATCTTGACCGGATATCTAATTGAAAGACTTGGATTCTTCTATCCTATGTTAATTTCCTCTCTCTTGAATTGCATTGGTTTGGCTTTATCTGTAATATTTGTTTCTGAAACATTAGAACGCCGTCCAAATTCCTGTATTTCTCCTCAGAAAGGTTTGAGTAACGTGTTCGGATTCTATTTCAGTAAAGTTTATGATGGTAGACGGGGAATCTTCTGGTTAGCCATGTTGGGGTTTTTATTTTCTGTGATAAGTACTGTGGGTGGATCTAATATTATGACATTATTTATGTTTGATTCACCGCACTGTTGGGACCCGATTAAACTGGGATGGTATAACACTATTGGTATGGGTGTAATCAGTATCTTTGGTCTGGTTACGTTACGATTGATGCAACTATTTTTCTCAGAAGGTACCATCGCTTTGATTGGATCTGTCTCTATTGCTGCTTACGATATTTATTTGGGATTCTGCAACACAGATTTGATGGTGTACTGTGGTAAGATTCTTTTTTTCCGCTGACCTTGTAGTACAACTGTTGATGCCAAATCAAGGTCTCTTTGCAAGAATATTTTCCATGATAAAGGGTTCCATGAGTATTTCAGAATTTCGTAAAGGGGCCTATACAGGCGAGAATTAATTGTTTCTTTTATCAGCTATTAATCCTACTATTTGTCGAATATACGACATGCAATATTCTTGAATAATACCCATTGTTTATCTCTCTGTAATCTCACTTACGGTAAATAACATTATTTCGTAGACTGTTTACCAATTTTAGAGGGGGATCACAGTGGCTAAGTGGGTAAGACGCTGGCCCTGCATTGGCCGAGAGGAGAAAGTTCATCCAGATTTTCCGGCCTGGTTCCCCCTTGTCAGTGATGCAGGACAGAGGGAATGGCAAGGACAGCAGTCCAGTCATGCGGATGGGATGTAAAACCGACATCCTGTGTACACAAGGGCGTGCACGTAAAAGATCCCTTGACAGTTAGAATTCGATATAAGAGTAGGCTGTAGTGCCGCTGTCCGTGCAAAATTTCCCTCATAGCACATTGTATGGCGTATGCCTGTCTTCATTAGCCCAGTTCGGATCAGAACAGTAGGACATTAAACCCCATTTCATTTAATTTCCCAATTTAATAATTTAGAGTTTTCAAACATATAATTCTAGAAATGTGGAGGGTTAAAAGATTCAATAAATTGAAAGTAGCTAAGTCTCTAACTCAATATCATCCAAGGTCTTCGACATTGAAAACACAAATTATTTGTCAACATTGATGTTGTGATCTTACCGAGAAAAGATAAGCTTCTGATATCCAATATTTAAGATGAAATATACATTTTACCATTGGTACACGAATCATGTACCATAATGCGTTTCAGCGCCATTTGTAACATGGGACTCGAAGAACTAGGCTAGACATATTACACAAGTCATGTCAAATGGTGACGTCATATTCTTATCTGGAGAGCATGCGCAATAAATACTGTCAATGTAGACTGGAATAACCAGACGCTAGAGATTGCCATTGATTGAGACTTCAGGCGTATTTTGCCAAACATAACTGATTTCAAATTAGGGTAAAAATGGAAACGATTGAATGTAAATCAGTTTTTATACATTCATGTTACATTATTATATGCGTTGCGACCCATTTGTGTCAATTTCTAAATCTCAATCATTATCGACTTAGCTTCTTTAATTTGTAGATGATGATATTATGCAAAGACTAAAAATAATCCTGCTGCTTTAATTCAGTAATCATTATCATTTTATTCATCTAACTTAAAGATGCATTATGTAAGATTTAGCTGACAGTTTTCACTAAAATAGATAATGAAAAGAAAGAGTGAAATGGGGTTAATGTCCACTCGACACAAACTAAGTGATTTCGGGAATAACACATGGTTCAATCTTATTTCAATAACTCGCTTGCTCGTAGGGATCTTTAGCGGTAGGAGGAAACCAGAGGACGCGGAGATAACCCACATGGTTGGACAGGTGACCCTACTCCTTGAAATGTACAAGCGGGGATTCAAAGCCATACCACTTTACTCAATTATGACAGACCTTATGATCCAACGTGCACTCATTAACCAAAGGGAATGTGTTGTAATTTTCAATCAAATTACTTCATTCTAAGCAGAGTTATCATCGTCTTTTGCAGAACAGTATAGTCTTGATTGTCATTGCTACTGTTGTCACGATAATAAACAAAGTCCCAATTACATGTATCCATTTTTAAATCAAATCATTAACTGCCAATCATATTTAAATCTGTTGAAAAGTTCTAGAGAGTTGATGATGTGGCTGGCATGTAAATAAAAGTCTTAACGATTTATGTAACATTTGAGGCCAAATGAAAGATCTGCATGAGGCAGATTTAGCTCTTGAATAATGCATCTTTAAGTTTATCTTCTTTTTCCAGCACCGTTATTTGCCCTGTTTAGCTTTGGAACCTATCCTGTTATCAGATCTATCATTTCACAGATGGTAACAAAAGAGAGACAAGGTAAGTTTAGAACGATGTTAAACATTTAATCTACTATAACTGATTTATTTGATATAACCCACAAGAAATAGTATGTTGGTCTTATTTTGGCCAGACTTGTTGACAATGTGGATATACATGTATTAAATCCAACTCAAACAATTTCATATGGTTTTGAAAGAAAATGTCTTGAAAGAGCTCTCTTGAAAGGTGCTTAAATGTTGCGCGTGGGAGGAAACCGGAGGACCCGGAGAAAACCCATGAGGTTGGACAGGCGACTCTACTCCTTGTCACGTACAACCGGGGAATCGAAACCAAGCCAGTTGACTCAATGAGAGACTTTATGATACAGCCATCCAACCCCCGTTAAAATATGAAAAACCAAATCCCAACCAACAAAAGTTTGTACCTTTCATAAAGTCTGCCAATTGGTATGTCTGTTGTTGGATGGCCCACGAGCATCAGTCCAGCTAACCCCAATCAAATGTCATGTATCAAAAGGTTTCCTTTCAAATGTGATGTTCTTGATAACTTGCACAACATAATGCTAATCTTTTTTTCCAGGATCTATATTTGCCAGTATAGCATTTGTTGAGGCGATTTGTTATGCATCAGGTAGTCCAGTCTTCAGTTATATTTACAAAGCAACGGTTGGCAATTTTAAAGGTGCAGTCTTTCAAGTCATGGCAGCAATGCACATCATAGCTTTTATCATGTACTTGTAAGTTATTAGACTTTTATATACTTTTTCGAATGTTATTACTTGGTAGCTAGATAATTTCCCAGATTAATCAGATTAAAAAGAGGCCCATCAAAAGATTTTACCCCACACTTATAGGTGGTGCTGGCTTGTGTATATCATTTGCAATTTGTTAATACTGAATAGAATTTTAACAATTTCGGGTTGATATTCCTATTATAGATTCAACATTCCCAATATTATGAAATCAAAGGGATTCAAAATTCTCAAATGATATATGTTTGTAGAACAAATACAGTGGGTGACGTCAGAACAAAGAGTTTGTGTCATTGATGGAACATTTATGTTATGTGCATTTATCATATTTTTCAGATTACTGATCAAGAGAAGAAATAACTACAGCAAAAGACAGGAATTACCTCTGAGTATTCAAGCTGCTGATGAAGATACAATAGAGAGCTACGATAATATTAATTGATGATTTAAAATAACCCTTTCCCTGGATAATATTAATCTCTACAGCTTCCATCTTCATAAGCCATAATTAGAGCAGAAAAGTATGATGATAAACCCCATTTCATTCCTATACAACTTATCACACCTTCAACAGATAATAGTAATCTCTATGGATAACAGTAATCTAATTACAAACTTATCACCCATTCTATGGACAATAGTAATCACTTATCATACCTTCAACAGATAATAGTAATCTCTGTGGATAACAGTAATCTAATTACAAACTTATCACCAGTTCTATGGGCAATGGTAATCACTTATCACATCTTCAACAGATAATAGTAATCTCTATGGATAACAGTAATCTAATTACAAACTTATCACCCGTTCTATAGATAATAGTAATCTCTATGGATAACAGTAATCTAATTACAAACTTATCACCCGTTCTATGGACAATAGTAATCACTTATCACCCGTCCTATAGATAATAATAATCTCTATGCCCGTTCTGTTAATATTAGTAATCTCTATACAAATGATCACCCTTTCTATAGATAATAGTAATCTCTATTCAACTTATCACCACTTCTATGGATAATAGTAATCTTTGTACAGCTTATCGGCCCTAGTATGGATAATAGTAATGTCTGTACAACTTGACAACCTCTTGTTTATTCAAAGAATGAGAGGAGGGAATGGGGTTAAATGTCCACTGTCATTTTTTAAATAACATGATACAATGTTATTTCAATAATTCACTTGCACATAGAGGTCTTTAGCATTGTGAGGACCCAGAGAAAACCACATACCTCCTCCCAGTGCTTGTTCATACACCTACCTCCAAAATGGTTGATTCTTCAATATCAAATTGAATCCCAATTGTGTGAAAGAACTGTTAACAAATGCATAAATGCATAATTTAGCATATACTAGCTGTATATAAGAAAATTACATTCCAGAAATTAAATGCAAAAATCATTTTAATGCAAAAATCACAATTGCTTTTTTTGTTTACATATTTATATGGTTAATTTTATTTTTGACAAATAAATCATCGATAATCATGACTTCTTTTTTTTTAAATGGTGCAATTGAGCTAAACAATGAAACATGCAGCTTCTGATTCCTTGCTAGTGCAGAGCATATTTTTTTGCTCCAACATTCATCGAAATAACATCCAATAAACAAACGTGCAAAGTATTGACTCCATTTTAGTCTCACTTCTCAAATCTTATATGCACCTCAATTAGCATAAATATTGTCTTGTGCTTCCAATTTTATCAAATTCTGCACGCCAAACTTGATGTTGCCCCTACCCTCGGTCGCCCCAGCATTGACCATAACTGCATCCTCTAAGGGGCCAACAAGATTTTGTAACAAAGGTGAAAAACTCCTGAAGTTAATACAGAAAATTGTTACAAATCAATAAGATTCTGCTGGCTTAATTTCAATGAGATTCCTCTAAGACCCAAGTGAACAATATCTCCAAGTGTCTCATTCATAAGCTCTAAAATTCCAAACCTGACCAAATATAAATTAGCAAAATGCATTAGAAAATTTCAGCAACCCAGACTTTTACCAATTACATTCAGATTGATAATTAAAACAAAATCTCAAATTCTTTCATGTATTTTTTCTTTTAATAAGGAAATAACAAAAAATAATATAATCAATCTTTAATACATGTATGTACACAGTATTCTGTATTTTTACATATTTACATAATACCTTTATGTAATTTAAAATTTAATAAACAGACCTTCATGTAAAAAAAAAACACTACTTTTCTTAATACAGTACTATACTTTAGTTTTAATGACTAAAGCCTGTCTCACACAAGTGTGTCACATTCTGGGTAACCCCTTGCACCACCTAGAGTAGGTATTTGTGCAGGTGAATCTGCGCTGTGCGAGACCAAGGTAGCGCAAGGCGTGTGTCGGTAGTTGGGGAACATAAAGGTACTAAATGAGTGTCCATGTTGACGAGTTAAACGAATGATGAGCCTACACTCTACACTATATACATGTATTTGGACGACCCATGTGTATTGTGAGTAAGGCTGATAGAACGGAACAGGAGTATGGCTTCACCACAGAGACACGCTATGCACTACGTATACGAGAGTAATGCATGCCTGTGTGAGACATGCTTTTTAAAAGGAAACTATTGAAAACAAAATTAATTATATCTCAACAATAATTTAAACATATATTATGCAAGAGCTAAATCTGTCTATTGCAGGTCTGTCTTTAGGCCTGAAATGTTATCTAAATTATTAATTGGACATTAATTAACTTATCCAGATCACAACTCTCGATGTCATCGCTAGCCTGCGATATTTACTGGATTGGGATCCGATTTTCGACTCAACTTTCATTCTTGATTAAATCATGAAATGGATAATCAAGACTATGTTTTTTATCGTACCGACTTTAGTAATGATCACCGAGGCTAGGCCAAAAATTCAATCACTAAATTCTTGGTTCAGAGTGGATCAATTTGACTGAAATTTTCAGAATGTTCCCTTAACATCATCTAGTTTTTAACTGCCAGCTCTTTATCTAATCTCCCATAATGTATCTTTAACTAGATAAATATTGCAATTGTAGAAAGATACTTCCATCACACATATCAAATTGAATCAAGTCAGATCGTTTCATTTGTACTATTTTAATTTCGTCTGCTGTGCCCCTTGGGTCTTGAGACCCAAAAGTTCTTTATATATGAAGAAATCTAAGTTACAAGAAAATGTATTTTGAAGAATGATAACACATATGATATAACAAAACATTTAAGTATTACACATCTCATATGGTCATCTGATATTGTCTTATGATATATGGTCACATGTATTGGTAATTAGTGATAAAGCTAAAATCTGTTATACAAAGATACCAAGAATAATTCAACTGATATTTTGTAGTGAACGAACATTTCAGTCAATAATCTTGTAGTAAACAAACATTTCAATTGATAATCTGGTGGTGAACAACCATTTTAAATGATAATCTTGTGCCAACTTGTTGTGAATGAACAGTTCAATTGATAATCATGTAATGAATGAACACAACTTTAATAACTTGTTCTGGATTTTACCACATATTTCAGTTCTGCATCTATGCCATTTTCTTTTATCAAAATTCAAATAACCACCACAGTTTCAACTATCTGGACAACCATTAGCCCAATGACCTGATCTTCCTACAAAATAATTAATACATGTATTACAATATTGTTAAATACACAACAATAGTAGTAGTGCCTTTAGTTTGGAATAAGTGGTATGTTGCATATAATCCTTAAGCAGAGCAATCTCCTTAGAATGGCATATTTTCCATACACATTCTCAATGCTAATAATAATTTAGAAATTGGTATTATCAGCAGATAAACTCAATTTGACACAAACTAGGTACTTCGGGACTAACCAGTAACAATTTTTTTCAATAATCCACTTGTGCATAGGGGTCTTTAGCAGTGGGTTTGGTAGGTAACCTGACTCCTTTCCATGTCAAAACCACACCATTTGGATCAATAACAGACCTCACAGACCTTAAGATCTCAATCATACACACTAGACTATACGACCACCCAACCCCGACACTAAAGATGCCAGAAGTGGATAATTACAGGTAAGATGAGCTTTGTAATGAAATAGTGAATTGCACATTTTAAAATATCACTACATTTATTCAGTGTTATTGAAGTCTAGAAAAAAGGTGTGTTGTTTTTTTTGCTGTGCTGATTTTACAATTCAGTTTTAATCAAAAATCAATATACCTGTATGTACACGTACATGTACCTGGATATCTAAGCCTATTGACTCAATCCTTTTTTAGATGTTCTTTAAAGTGTTTTCATGTTCGTTCAGATCTAATTATTAAGGCCACTTTCAGATTTTATCACAGTCACAAGATGTAAACAGGATTAGAGCATATGATTGTTGCCGATGGTTACGGCTAGGTCTAGCCTTAGCTTTGTTTACATCACATGATCAGGACGAAACCTACAGGTGGCCTTAATATTTAGATCTAACCCACATCTCATACAAAGTCAGCTAATCCAGTCAGAATATATGAATTACTTAATGTAAATCTAGATCAAATGTAACACAGATTTTAGACAATATAAAATAAAAGATATTAAAATGTTAATTACCACAAGAATAGCATCGACCATATCCACCATAATATGCATCAGGATCTCCAGATATATCACTACCATCACTACCGGTATCATCTTCACTATCATCTGAATCAGTTGATCTATCTCCTTCTCTTACATTAGGACCATCAACATCATCATCACAATCATCACTTTCTTCTTCTTCATCACTGATGACAATTGGTCGTCTAGAAGGGGTTGCAGGAGAGGCAGTGGCTCGTCTTGATGTATTTCTCCCTCGTCCACGTCCTCTTACCCTACCCCTACCCCTGCCCCTACCAGAACCCCCAGCAGTTACCTTCTTATCGTCTAATTTTTTCTGTTCCTCTGCAAATTAAAGCTAGAATTGGATCTTAAAAGTTTAGGACCTAATAAAACCATTTTCAAATCTTAAAATTGAGATAAAAAAATTTATGTAGCAAATAGATAGAGTTTTTAAAAATCTGAATATTACATGGAAATATAAATCAGCAAAACACATTCACAACTTTTCAAAAAAACTGATAGAGATTTTTCCTCACACCGTAATGAAGAATCTTACAGAGTTTTAAGCATTCAAGTGTGTAGTAGGGCTGTGACGATACTGTTTACTTTCGATATGATGCATATTGTCAATACAGCAAGGCGATACAGGACACATAATGCAACAAGCGACATCAAGATTTATGTTCAAATTATACTCAAGCTTTCTTGAATTTCAAACATACATATATATTAAGCCAGTTTGATATGTTCAAAAATGTAGTCTTCTTTTCTTGTTATTCTCGTATTGATATCAATATTACTGAAACATCGATATGTATTGATGTATCGGTTTATGGGCACAGCCCTAGTGGGTACAGTGTTCACATGTAAAGTTGAATGGACTGACTGATACAGATAATGAAAATATACATCCATATTAAATTGGGCCACATAAAAATATATATCTGACATCAACCTCTCGTCATTTACAATTGTAGCGTTTTAAAATGTCATGAAAGCAATAATTGAATTTAATACCTTTTCTGGTTGTAACTAATTCTTTGCGTCTAAGTCTCATGTCATCATCTAGTTGTTCTACCATTTTATCTATATAACTATCAAGTACTATAGATCTCATATGAGAGGTGATGGGAGCTCGACAAATAGGACATTCTTTCTTTACAGCCATCCACTGTTCTATACACAAGGCACAGAAACTGTGAGAACAGTTCAGACTTGTTGACTGAAATAAAATTAATAGAGTTGTTGTGGATGTTCATCAGTATCATTATATATGGTAATATGGAAACAAAAACTTTTGGGCCCGGCATGCACTTGGAATCAAATCAATGAATTAAAAATCCAACCAACTTGGCTTATTGTAAAAGGAAAGAGATTAGAGGAGTAATTATGGTTTTAACATACACTAAACATGCCTTAATAGTCCCCCACTTCAATCATTAATTATTTGAACATTTATCTTTTTATAAAGCATCAATCAAGCAATCAAATTACTTAGTTCCGATACTTAAGTTAAGCGATAATGTGTTATAAATGGTATGACAGAAAGAAAGCTAAATCCATTGTAACAGTTCTCTGATTTCGCCTAAAGGTGCATATTCCTGAAGCAATATGAGAAATCCCTTTATGGCCATTGCTGAATTGAAATCTGATACTTGAGCTTTTGAGGGAGTGTGTCTATTCTTCCTTGTTTAATCAAATCTCTCCCAAGTACAACAACATGACAGCCCTTCGTTTAATCTGCAGTCTTCCCTAAAACTTTGGACAGTGATTTAAGGTATTAAAAATGGTTAAAGTATTGTTTGTTTCCAAACAATATTGTTTACATTGTTTGCCGTTTTGATAGTAGCCTCGTTTGTCAAGCAATTAGATTTTCTGCAATAATTTCGGGTCAGTGAGGAGAAACTTATTATATTATAAGTTGACAGAGATCAATCAGTAGTGAGAGTATCTGATAGTACTCTTCTTACCTGTATAAAAAGTTCACTACATATACTACACTGTAATTCAACTTCCATTAAATCCTTAAAATTATTTAACACATCTTCACGAGCACTTAACATGGCTTCTTTTGTCTTAATGTTTTCTGCTTTGGTTTCATTTAACTGACTCTCTAAAACCTTTTGTTCTAGTTCTTTACTAGCTATAACTTTTTCAAGTTTATCACGCTGTTGTGTTAATTCGATTTCCAATTGTTTGTTTTTTTCTTCAAGGGCCTTTTCCATTTCTTGTTTGAGACTTTCTTCCACTTTAGTTTTTTCTGTTACCAATGAATCTTGCTGCACGCGTAATTTTTCTATTAAACCCCTTTCTCTTTCTTTTAACTGTGTCTCTAACTCTTCTTGCATTTTCTTTTCTAACTCTTTTCTCTCAGTCTGCATCTCGACCTAAAATATATGTATTAATACAATCATGCAACAAATACCGCCAAACAAATGTTCTTCCAAAGATTGTTCAATTGTTCTATCCCCCTTACTAAAGGACTCTACAGGATTATTAACATTTGCTTGAAATGTTGAGCAAATACTCTGTGAATCATTAATCAAATAAATTTGTAAATGTTATTCCATAATGAATGTGTTATAGTTTATGGCCCTGATATCATTACTAAATGCCTCTAAAGGATTATTATCATTTGCTTAAAATGTTGAGCGTATACTAAATGAACCAATACTCAAATAAATTAGTAAGTATGTGCAATCTGATTTAAACAGATCCTATTTCGTTTCGTTTTTTATTGTTCAAAATTTCGTTTTACTTGTCTTTACTACACTAGGATCTGGAAGAGTTGTTATCTAACCCGCATTCTGGATATGAGGGATTTTGCCCTACGATCCTGACAAGAAAGTCACATGGATGGAGAGATTTTCCAATTAACGAAATTGAGCTGAAACACATTAAGACACCTAAAATGGTGAATAATGAAGTCAATAATTCCTCAATGGGAAAGATAATGAATTAGAATGAGAAATACTGCAGAATATGAAATTAATGAGAGCAAGAAATTAATGTATTAATTCCACATATCACTAAGTCAGTTACACAAATATTATTTCTATTACACATTTGCATTTTAAGTAAGGAATAGTTATCCTAATGTAGATGGCAGAAATTTTTTAACCTGTTTTATCTGAAGTTCAGATTTTAATTGGACTTCTTTTTCTTTTAAATCATCTAATAATTTTCCTTGGTTGACTTTTTCTTCCTTTTCTTTTTCTAAGGCCTCTTTCATTTTAACATGCTCTAACTCCTTCTCCTACAAAAACAAAACCCCATGTTTTATCTTCATTTAAATAACACTTTTGTATTATAACAGAGTTAAGATCCAAAAGAATTCCTAATAAAAAATCAGATATTGGCAGCAGTTAGGGCGTCATTGGATGTATATGTAACATTATCTTTGTGCATGTATAAATCAATTGATTAGCTATTTATAGCTTTATTTGGGCCTTCCTGTTTGACGGGTGGGCGGTCATGTTTGATGGAGGGCAGGCATATTGGTTCTTCTCTCTCATTTCAATTTTCACTGATTGACTTGGGAAGGCCTTTTTGTTTTAAAAAACCTAGCATTGATAAGTTTCATTTTTGGGTAAAACAGCTTACTTTCAAGATTTTCTGCATCTCTTCTAAACGTTTCTGAAATTCCTTCATTTTGGAGTCTCCCTCTGAACCATCAACATTATCAGGACAGAATTTTTTTTGGACAGGTTTACAACTAACTGAGTCATCTGACTCTCGTCTTGCTCGTTTTACTTTAGCAGACATAGAAAATCGATAGATAAATTCTTGTTTATCCACCGTATTTCTGACACCAAGCTGAATAACATCACCATCATTTAATGTTGTAGCAATCTGAGGATCTAATTTCTTCCCATTGATAAAAACACCATTGAGACTCTGTGGAAAAGTGAAAAATAACCTTTAGTTTAAATAAGTAATTTGTCTAAAATTTTCCACACAATTAACATTGTGAAATCACATGAAATTGAAAATTAACATCTTAAACAAAACAAAGTTTGAAAGAGTAGTCCCCCTTTTTTAAGCAGAATTATCTATCTCTGGCACTCGATAAATTGACATAATAATATAACTGAAAGATAAAGCTCCAACATACACAATCTAAAGTTATTTTATTAAAATAACCATTTTGATCCAAACATTATTTTGTAACAACTTGATGGGACAAAATTTGGTTTTAACATATTATTAAGCAGAAGTCTGTTCTCGCCATATAACATAGATAATGATTTGTATGGATTTAACAATGCCATTTGAAACATGTATGTCTACATCAAATAAAATAAAGATAATTTCTCTATATACTTCTTCATACAAGCCAGCCCATTTATCATAATTGGTTTTTACAACGTAATAAGCAGTCTTTGCTTTAAAAGAGAACATATTTTGACAGTTGAGAGCAATCTAAAAGGCAAGCTACGGTTTGTTGTGCCTTTTAGGAGTGAACCCTCTTTCAATTAGGTCAAAACAGAGTGTTGAATTGGGTCAGCCTGATGTGTAATTTGAATAATAATGGATCAAAACTTTGTTTGGAAATATAATATTAAGCGGAAGTCATGTTGTTCAACTCTTTTTAATTTTCGTTGTTTGGCTTTAGTCGAACAAAATATTAGTTATATCTAAATTTGGCTGTATCTGTTGACCTCAAATTTAAATGTAGACAGACACTCTTTAGCAAAGAAGCCAATCAAAGCAAACTTAATTTAAACTTAAAATCAAAGAGGTCTTGTCATTTTATGCTTGTTCAATTAAATTATATTATTTCTACATCTACTTAAAGATACAGATCTTTTACCTTATTGTCTTTAATTGTCCATACCCCTTCAATTTTCTTAATGAACACATGACATCGTGAAATCATACCAGACATAATACAATATGTTACATCTTCAGATCTTCCAATACTTATCTATAAACAAAAACAACTCTAAATAAACATAACTATGATGTTTGGCAACTAATTAAGTTGTAATTCTTGTTACAAACAAAAAATGAGTCCCTTAAAAGAGCAAGTTTAAATTCTCAGACTGTAACTCATATTTATTGACTGCCTTTTATAAAAACACTTCTTAAAATAGTCATGGACTAGTGCTGGCACGATATATCCTTGAATCGCGAGGCCCTGAAATGATATATTGCCAGTTCTTTTGTTGTGTTTTTTTTCTTGTCGCTTCATTAATTTATGTAACCTGTCACTCTTAATTATCCACATCACACATTATCTATAGGTAGCGAGGGTACACAAACACTCTTAAATTGTTTTATCTTTATTTTGATTCACATCAATGTTGTGATATAAAACAGTTTCATTTCTTTGACATTGGCAGGACTAAACATATCAATTATTCATTTATCCTGTTGTTTTCTTGGTAAATATTGACCTGGTTATGAATTGTGATATGAATCGTATATAATCAACTGAATCGCAATACATTGTACGTATCGTATCGGGACTGTAGTAGCAATACCCAGCACTATTATGGACATGAAAATTGGTGTGAAGAGAGAAAGTGTTTCATTCACGATTAAACTAAATTATGTTATGTACTTGTTTACATTGTAATATATTTCCAGTAAATCTAATAAAATTTTCTAAATGCTTACAATTTAATCTTTTAAATTTTTTAAATGAATATTTGTGTGTGGTTGTAAGCTTATGGGAAAATGTAATGTCAGAACTACCAAAATGACCCAGACCAGAATGATGATGTGTAGGGAGTTCAGTTCAAATCATATAATATATGCTTTCTAATGATATAGTCATGAGGTATTCCATTTATTTGATCTAGTTTTAGGTCAATTTGGTTTGTGTTCTACGCTTCCTACAAGATGAGGATCAAAGTCTGATTTCACACACTGAACACTCCACTCCACATTTATATATTCTAAATGGGTATGGAGGCAAAATGGACTAGCATATGGTTAAATTTTATTTCAATAAATCGCTCGCGTGTAGGCAGCCTCTTTAGCAGGGAGGATTCTAGAACACCTACTAGAGAAAACCCATGATGAGGTTTGATAGGCGAACCTATCTCTTGTCATGTACAAATGAGGAATCAAACCAAGGCCACTGACTCACAGCAATGACAGACCTTATGATGATCTAAAGTGCATGTGTTAACCCATTCCCAAGCCCCCCCTCCACACAAATCCTTTTGCCTTAGGGACATGACCCAGTATAAATTAATTCTTCATTATAACTGAAGTATTCTGTCAGTTTTTCACAATTTAATGCATTGTGGATGTAGATTGGGTTAGTATCTATTATCTAATAGCATTATGTTTACTCTGATCTTATTTTTGACTTTTTATAACTTTTATGGAATTGTTACGTTCGGAGCCATGGTGGCTCATAGCACAGTATATGGCGTATGCTCATCTTCATTAGCCAAGTCAGGGTAGGACATTAAGCCGCAATCATTTCATTTCATTCCATTTATTAATATTTACTCTCTGCATAATTATTAGTTCAGCTCTGAACGTAGGTCTCGTTCAGAGCTGAACTACAAAATTATATATAAGTTTATTACGGTATCGTCTAAAAGACCTTACTAATCTTTACCTCGTCTTTATCAAGAATAAATAATTTGTATTTTTTGACGTTATCTCCTATACGCACTAAACAGGGGAGTGTTTCAGTCATGATGATTTCACAAATATAGAGAAATATTTATATAAAACGATCTAAAATAACGCTAAACAGTCCAGCCCGCCGATTCTCCATGTGAACTACGTCACTAAATCTGTGTACTTTAATCCCAGGTTGCATTACGAATTGCAACTTCCGTTCTTTTAATACGGCCATATTAACTGTTTCACAAGCACGTGTAAGTGGTCTGTTATATATTGAAATAAATTGTAAACATAATTATTTGCTCCGTAGTTGTCTATCAGGTATTGTTCATTACCATCTATAGTGTCTTTCTGTTTGAAAATTGAACTGGTTATTGTCAAATTTATAGGGAAATGTGCAAGTCAAACTTTCGTCGATTGTTTTTCCATCCATGTTTTCTTGAACACTGCCACGGGCACTATACTCAGTAGTTAGTACTACCTCCTCAACGATCGTCATAGAGTACCTGCTACCTGCCCTGCTAGTTATGGTATTGTTGGGGTTTTATAGAGCTTTAGAGCTAAATTGTGCTCGAATTGTTTTCCTGAAGCATTCTATATATTGGGAAATGCAATCTATTCATATTGTCACAGAATTGATGCCTATTGCCTGTCACCACAGTTCTGTCATTAAGTGAGAAGGGTGTCTTGTGAACAGAATCGTGTCAGAACTCAGAATGAATAAAACTTTTTGGCCTATGGAGATTGGTTAAGATGCATTATTTTATTATAATATTAAGGTAGACTTAATGTACATGTAGCCCACAAATTCTCGGATTTTACTCGATTGACGCCATTTGAGGGAGTAAGTTCAATCAATTATCTCCTACGATGCTTGATGTTGAGTCTGGATTTTTGTAGTTCTGGATGGAGAAATATGTGAGGAACTTGAAATTGTAATCTGTCAGTTTCAGTATCAATAACAAATAGAATTTTAACATATTTGATCCCCATTCATTAATCAGTTTCAGCTGTGTTGTTGGAGATATATATATTTGTCCCCGGCCACTTGAAAAAAGCAGGGGGCTATTAGAATGGGTCTGTCACTCAGTCACACATTTTGGGATACAATAATTCAGGTTCTAATTAAACTAATCTAAAATTAAACTGGATGTAGGTGTCTTATTTGATGAATACCATGACTGAGTTCGATGATGACCATTTTCTGCTTGGGCTAAGCGTATACGCAATTTGATTGGTCGATGCTTTTGGATACAATAACTTTGCTTCTAATTAAGTCAGAGTGATGAAACTTAGTGTTTAGTTTCATTACATCAATACTTTGATTTAAATGTTCGATTATGAGCAATGTGATTGGTCGAGACTTAGGAGCTCGACAACTTTGATTCTAATTGAGTGGGAATGGGGAAACTTGGCGTATATCATTACATCATCAATACCTTGTTTTTCTAATAACATTTTTAGCCAATCTTGTGTTTTTAAACATTTAGTCATTATGCTATGGACTTCAGAGCCTGGAGATCACAAAAATTTTCTGTGTAAATGTGATACACCCTAACCCTATTTAAAAATAACTTTGTTACTGTTTATCTGTGCATTTTATTTTCTATTTGCCAACTAAGTCTTTAGTTTTTAAAACAGTAGTTACTATCAGATGTCTTGATAACCAAGCCTGTGCCAGCCATTCACGTACATTGTAACTTGTCATTGTTCATAGGTTCTATGTGGTAAGATAACGTGATGACTTTTTCATAAAACGTAACCGGTAATCCCAAAATTTAACCATGATGCCTAAAATAATGCAGACATTTTAAGGCTTTGACCTATTTCTCGGTCTCTCAAATCATCTGATTCTTGATTCCTAAAATGCCATCGCTCAGGAGTTAATCATAGCTTTATAACAGAGCAGTTTGTATACTATATGGTGTAATCTTGAGTATTTTCTTTTACAGAGCCAACATGCAGTTGTTTGTTCGAGCAACAGAGACTCACACCGTTGAGGTGACTGGAGATGAAACTGTCGCAGCAGTTAAGGTAATTGTTTAGATTTGATGATACTGAAAAATGTAGTTTAAAGCCCCAACATTCCTAAATAAAGGATACAGACATTAAGAGTCAAAACCATACACAGAGTTCTTCTAATAAATTCTAAAAAAATACAATTTTGCTCAGAAATTATGCAATTCTATCAATTCTAGCATGGGTTCGGGCTGTTTAAAGTTTTTATTGATTTCACTCTGCCATCAATAACAAAAGTCTTGGTGTTAAAATATAACATATTTTAATCGTTTTAATTTGTATTTCAGAACTTGATTTCCCAAAGAGAGGGATTCTGTGCCGATGACTTGATGGTCATGTATGGGGGTAAACCCCTTGAAGGTGACTTCAAACTTGCAGCACTCAGTGAACTATCAACCCTTGATGTTGAAGTACGAATGATCGGAGGTCAGTTTTATATACATGTATTTAGAAAATCCAAGCTCTCACTTGTACGGCTTTATGTAATCACAGGTTTTATTCACAGGACAGGGTATGCTTGCTCCTTTAGGAAACTTGATAATAATGCTGCTTCTTATTTAAAGGACAATGTTGGTGTCAGTCATTATCACATATGTCATAGAACTGGTTAAACACGTTCTAAATATTATTTAGATCATTGCTTCGATAGATGGGTAATCAATGCTTCAACAATCGAAAGTGACGAACACAAAAGGAAAACACGAGTTATCCCTCTATATATATATAACTGACTGAAGTGACGAGTGATGATACATGGGCGAATTTCTGCACACTAATAATTCCTTCGAAGACAAAAAGTTGTTATATGAGACTGTAAGAGTATATCTGACAATTCAAAAAAGTAATTGAATGTCATTAGATAAGAGAACACGAGAAAAATAGAAACAGTCCGTACATTAACGTCTGTTTATTCATTCTTCTATACTTATAGAAACATGGTAATGCACAGACTTTTTCTATTTTTCTTTCATCTTATCTAGTGACAGTCAATTTTTTTACGAATTGTCAGATACCCTTTCACAGTCTCACACAACAACTTTTGGTCTTCGAAGGAATTATTAGTGAACAGATTGTTGGAACATTGATTACACATCTATCGTAGCAATGATCTGTGATAAAATAATATTTGGAACGTGTTTAACCAGTTCTATTACATATATGATAATGACTGGCACCAATATTGTCCTTTAAGTACACACAGCTATCAACTTTTTATTTTTCTGCATTTGTATTCGTATTCTGTACCATATCTTTATTATCCTGGATGGGAGGGTAAGAGTAGGATTTTTAACCCTATTTTATTTCGTAACCCTCTTTCGTTGCATGTGCAATACATTCTTGGTGGATAGATTCTCTACATAGGCTGACATAGCTTTTTCACCTTACAGTTCAAATACTATTTACATTGCTGTAACAAAAGACGAGCCCTAAAATAATACAATAACCCTTCTTCAATTTATAGGTAAAGTCCATGGTTCTCTAGCTCGAGCTGGTAAAGTTAGAAGTCAAACCCCAAAGGTAAGAACTTGTATTATACTGTCAAATCTAAACTAGTACATGGCTTGGTATTTCCAAACATTAATTAAGCAAGTCTGTCCAAAGAGGAAACATTTGCAAATGTCCCTACTTATGTTAATGATGTAGCTATAGGTAGGACAAAATATTTTAAGACCCTTAGAAAACATTTTGAATTAGATTTTGTCCATTGTTAGGGAATTGATGAAATACACTATAGTAATTTTGATTAGGCACTGAAGTCACAATTATGAACAAAGTTTGAACTGGACGACCCTGTAGAATTTATGGAATATCTATGTAAAGCACTAGCCAAGGTTAGCCTATTAGGCTTATAATTATTTGTGTTTAGTTATCCAGATATATGTAGGACAAAACAAAGGAGGTTCGAAGCAGGAAAAATGTGGCATTGCATGAAAATATCCATGATTTGATTTCAAGTCAAATACTTGCAGGATAAATTCTTTCCCTTGTTACTAGGCGTTAAACCCCAATACTGCATTCATTTTAAGATGACAAGAACAATTTCTATTATTATTACCATAGAGCATCCACATTTTAAAATATTTTGATATATTTTTAGGTTGATAAACAAGACAAAAAGAAGAAGAGAACCGGACGTGCAAAGAGACGATCACAATATAACCGTCGATTTTTAAATGTTGTAGAAACATTCGGTAGAAAGAGAGGTCCTAATGCAAATGCCGGAAAGTAAAATGTAACATATATTGAAAATAAAAAAAATGTGAAATTAAGAATGTTTCTGTTTTAATAATTGATCAGAAAGGAATCCATTAACATTGAAAATATGTCAGAAATATTTTTTGTGCCTCCTGTTATATTATAAATCATGATAGCATTGAGCTGGTTATAGCCCATAATAGCTATGTGTCTTATGATAATAGGGCTAAAATCAGTGGCGTAATTTGATATCGGAGAATGTTTTCAGTTGAAAGGCTTTTCTTATAGCTGCATGGGGGGCTGAATGGTTAGCCGGTGCGTGCTGTATAAGGTCTGTCATTGAATCAACTGGCGTGGTTTCGATTCCCTGGTTTCACGTGACGAGTTTAGGATCGCCAGTCCAACCTCACAGTTTTTCTCTGGTTTCCTGCCACTGCTGAGGACCCCTTTGCGCAAGCGAATTATTAAAATTAAATTGAACCATATATTAGTTCTGAAATGACCTACTTTGTGTGGAGTGGACTAACTCCATCTCTCTCTCATAGCTGCTGCTTAATCTACTGTCTATTGAAGTTATTTGAAAACCCAATCACCTGGTAATCGGATTAGTGGGATAGTATGTAGCAGCTGAACGATTTATCCAATACAACTAAACACAATAACATATTGCCTCATTCAATGATCAAGGGAGATAACTGGATGGCATGACATCAACAGACATTTTCCATTCATTGGTTGCTAGTTTTCTGTGAATAAGCTCATTGACAAAACTGATGAATTTTTCAATGGCATTGTAGTGATATCCTAGAAAAGAACTAGAAGTGGAAACTTGCTACTATTTATTAAAATATTTTATTTTTTCATTTGTGACCATGGATTGGTTTAGTGAGAGTTTGGTTGTAGTGATGTTTTCATGATTTTCATGGTGGCTCGTAGTGTAAGGCATTGGCTTGCTAACCTGGAGGATTCGTGGTCTATCCCGGTGTCAGTTCAGAGCAGAACAGTAGGACGTTAAACTCCATTTCATTTCTATCGCGGTGTTGGTCGAGGAGGTTCATTGGGATTTTCGGGCATGGTTACCCCTTGTCAGTCGTGGTAAAGGACAAAGGGCGTAACAAGGGATAATGTATAGTCATTGGGATGGAACAAATAAACGAGAACTTTGCGACTTGATGGAGGGAAGGGAAGTGGGGCTATCAACTGAATGCATACATGAAAGGAATTACTGAAAAACATTATTTTGCTAAACAACAAATATAATGTATGTTTTTAATTTCCTGATATCATGGCATCATGCAGTAAGCATGTTCATAAATAAATATATGTAACTAAAATTTACTGTACCATGTATGACAAAATTTAATAGAACTGTGTGTTATTCTATGAAGGGTGGGGGGGGATTATATTGGTTGTTTAACCTTGCCTTACTAATTCAATCATCTAGATATACAAACACGTAAAGTAAAAGTACAGAAAATACAGACTAAAATCAAATCTAGTAATAAATATATTTTAAAAATTGGTATTGTAAAATATGATTAAAATATATACAGCATACCAACATTTGATCTTTGGCTTAAAAAACCCAACAAAGTAGGTATAAATAATTAAAGCAACAGCCATAGCGCAAATATACACACATGAACAAACGTGGTATATAAAATAAGAAAATTATTGATTGAACACTATCAGGCATATCAAATAAAATACAGTACATCAACACACATAGCATAAAATATAACAAAGCAACATGAGACAAATAAAATAATTGAATGATATTGAATAAAAGGTCATTTTGTATAAAAACTGAGATTACACCCCCTTGTAACAAGCCAACTGTGAGGTATGGAGTGTCCCCCACCTTAATCCCACAACAAATAGGTGATATTCATTAATTACTTGCATATTTATCCTTTTATAAAGCATTAAATAATTTAATTGCTTGTCACTTTGCTTACTGTTGTAGTGAAACTACAGTCTCATCACCCTAATTCCAGTAGAATAAAAGTAATTTTCCGAAGTGTTGAGTCCAAACTCACAATGGTCATATTGCTTAAAAGGAACAGGAAATATTCATAATTGAACTTATTCAAGGTGGTGGTAAACCACATTAGTCATGCATGGGCTCATTGAGATAGTCATGGATCTTTATTGTTTAATGACATTTTTTGATTAAATGCCTCAGCACAAGCAAAATGTCACAGCAGTTTATATGATAAATAGGTATAAATGTCATAGGTTTATCATCAAAAGATTCAAAACATAAAAGTTCACAAAAATACAAATAGGAAACAGAACAAATAAATGATTGTTAATGTTTGTTTCACCGGTCCTCTTATTTCACATCTATCAGTATATATATATATATATATCTCCAACTTTTATGCATATATATGTTATTCACTTTATTTTTTTTTATCACAATGTATCCATGGTAACCGTAACTAATTTGTGATATAAAAGACAGTATCTTGTAAAAAGAATTGATAAGGTTCAAGAGCAAGTCCAGGGATTTTTGGAGACAATAATAAAATATGAAGGCTATAAGAAAACTCTTTTATTATTTCCATGGAGGTGTATATCTAGTAGTACAGGGGAAGATTCAGGATTTTCAGCTGGGGGGAGGGGTGTGAGGGGAGTCCAGCCAGAAATTTCATATCGAAAGATGCAAATCCCAGAAATTCGGAAAATGGAACGCTGTAGATGCTATTTTGGGCCCTGGAACCCCTAAATTGAGTTCAAGTAGCTGGACCCCCTCGATTTGTTCCTGACCTATATTTGTATTGGGTCTCTGGTTTTTGTAATATTTGTCTGTCTTGAGTAAGTACTCCCTACAATTATAACAGCATTAACTGCAATTAACAAATAAACAACATATACAAAAGTTAGAGTATTTACTACCCTCTTTTATAATCCCATATTGAAGCTTACTCATCTTTAATTAACTGGTGCAGAAAAAGTGGGACTTTAAACTCCATTGAATTTCTTTAATTAATATTAAGCTAAAAGGCACTCTTTCTAGATTGTGGCATATTTACATCACAGAACATTTATAACAATTTGTATACCGGTAATAAATTTAACAGAAATATAAAACTTTTGTTTAAGTTATCAACTAAAATTAATGGCATAGACACATGTCATTGAGAAATGGAATTTTAATTTTAGTCATTACATTAACATTAAAGGAGCTATGATAGATGTATTTTAGAGAAAGATTATTTGAAACGTTTATCCTAGACAGTGGACTACTCAGGAAATTTGTTTAGAGAAAATGTTGAAAATTGGCGTGTCATTTTTGATTTGTGACATATATCTGGACCAGAATATAACATCTGAAAATTTGGTACTGCAGGCGAGAATAAATAATGCGATCATTAAAAGTCTATGTCAGTTCTTGGTATCTATATGCCTGTCTACATAAAAAAATCTGGTACTTTAGGCGACTATATACAATATGATCATTACAAGTCTATGTCAGTTTGTTGTATCTATATGCATAAATTATAACCACATACAAATTGAGACAAATTAATTATTTGCAAACTAAACATTTAAACTTGACTAGAAAGTCTTGATTTTTTCAGACTATTATATATCACAGTATTCCACAGCATGCCCACTTCCGCAAACTATTGAACTTAAGCTCGACTTTCTGTTCCTCATCTTCCGAATCACTGCTGTCACCTATTAGTTGTGTTCTATCTGTCTGGTTAGACTGGACTACACTATTACCAACAGCAACAGTTGGGGTAGAAGGATCAGATAAAGTTTCACTGGATGATTTGGCCTCTTGCATAGAAATGATGGCATCACACATGTCATGGAAAGGCTAGAAAGAGATATAAATATTAAAAAAAACATCTGTTTGAGCATAAGATACTCAACAGTTGAGAACTTACTCAACCAGTAGAGGATCCAGAAGCTGTGAATAATGGAAAGGGGGATGTCCAAATCTAGAAGCTGTGAATAAGGGGGGGAGGGGTGTTCCAAATCTAGGGCGCCATCATCAAGCCCACCAATGAATGTCAACAAAATGCATAATAAATGCACGTCGCTGTTATACTGATGAAACTGGCTATAACACTGAGTGCCCTGGTAGAACTTAGATTGTATTTCCCATATAGTTGTTCCCTGATCGTTATCTCGCCGGAAAGCAGTTTTATTCAAGTTCATGCCATATTATGACTGTGATTTTGTTATTATTTTTTTGTGAACCAGTGTTGTCGGTCAGCTCACATATTGATAAGGTGTCATTGAACTGCATCTAATACAACAGTATGTAACTGATGATAATACACAATGAGAGAGAGAGAGAGAAATGGGGTTTAACGTCCACTCAACACAAACTAGGTCATTTTGGGACCGACACATGGTTCAATTTTATTTCTATAATTCGCTTGCGTGTAGGGGTCTTTAGCAGTGGGAGGAAACTGGAGGACCCGGAGAAAACCCATGAGGTTGGACAGGCGACCCTACTCCTAGTCACGTACAACCGAGGATTTGAAACCATGCCAGTTGACTCAATGACAGACCTTATGATACAGCACGCACATGCTAACCATTCGGCCATCTAACCCCCCAATACACAATGAAGAAACTATATTAATTATGTCAGTCTCTTAATATAAGAAAAAGAAGACAAATTTAAATTTATTCTGGATTTATTACCTTTTGTAGGTTTTCTCTATCTTTGGCACTTGTTTCAAAAAACTTTAAATTATTTTTAGCTGCAAACTAAAACAGAAAGAAAAAAAATGTGAACACTTAATACAAAAAAATTAATGTTGTTCACTTAGAATTGAAAAGTCATACATATGATAAATTCTTCTGTAGTATACCCAAGCACAAATATGGAAAAGTGTCCAAAATGGACCCCTGTTAAATTCCTATGAAATTTAATCTTCCAAACTGTAAAATGAAATAGAGTTTACGGTCCTACACCAACCGGGCTAATGAAGACAGCGGCATACACCATGCAGTGTACTATGTTAGAAATTTTGCATGGACAGCAGTGCTATGGCCTACTTTTTTTCCTAATTCGTACTGTCAAATGTTCGTTAATGTGGACACTAACATGTACCTGGGACCACAGTTTTTCATTCCATTTGAAACACTAGACGCTGCTCCTTGCCAAATCCCTGTCCAACCTTGCTGACAAGGGGAAACCAAGCCAGAAATTCCCAGCCAACACCAGGAGTGAACCAGAGACCTTCTGGAAAGCGAACCACCACATGTCCCTTGTCTAAAAATGCTACTTAGAATGCATCAACTGTGAGATATACACACCTGTTGTCCCTCGAGATATTCTACTTGTCTTTTATCTTCCATGTCATGCTTATTTCCTAATATGGTTATCATAGTATCTTCCTTAGAAAACTGAAAACAAATGCATGAAATTGTTTCACTTTTGAAAAAGGAGGTGGAATAAATGTATAACTTTAGCCTGTATAGAATGCCCACAACAAATTTGTAAGTCATCAAAACCCATAACTCTGACAATGATTATCAGACATCGTTGAAAATAAAAAAAACTGTGGCAATGTTTGTGGGCTTTTGTGTGGAATTTGTCACCACAAAAGTTTCACAGTTTTATCAAAAATTTCTTCTTAAGGCCCCCTTATCTCCCTGTAGTGGTAACACATTCCACAAGATTTTTAATCTAATTTTGGTAGAGAGTTTTTGGTCTGTGGTGTCACAAGAGTTTGGCAAATTTTTCCAAAATTTCTTCTCAAACCCTATTATTTCCCTGTGTGGTACTACACTGCACAAGATTTTCGACTTAGAATAATTCTGATAAAGTGTTTTTGGTCTGTGGTGTTTTTCACCACAAGAGTTCCACAAGATTTTTCATAATAAAAAGACAGGTTGCAAAGCAACGAAACATAAGCCCACAGTAGATCAACAAGGCTTGTCACATATTTTATCTTTTGTAGAGTGTTCACAAGAAATTGTAGGATATTAAACACCATTTCATTTCTATTGCACTAAAGTTTCAACTAAGACTATAAAGACTAGAATACAAAACCAGCAGCTGCCAGGCAGGATATGCCCACATTTTGCAAGAGATGGATAGAGAACAAGCTAAAAACAAAAACGATTTTTTGAACAATCAGGGGCCATAATCCAGAAAGTTATGATCTGAAATGCGCAAATATATCAAAAGGGACTGAGATTTTTGGAATATAAAGATATGTTTTAAGTTTTATCAAAATCAAATAAAAATTGTGACCTCTAGAGGATCCTTAACCTTTGTATTACATACTTATACACAATTTGTGTACAAAGAACGGCCATTTTGTCGGTCAGTTTCATTTTGATTTTCTCGAAATTCCAATTCAACCCTCATTGTGGTGGAATGGTGATATATCTAAATGGTTTTTAAAATCGGAAAAAAAATTGTGACCTCTAGAGAATCCACAAGCTAATAATACGTTTTTTTAACTCATGGGCCATAATCCAGGAAGTTATGTTCGAATATGTGTGATTATCAAAAGGAACCAAGATCTTTATGATAGAAACATATATTTAAAGTTTCATCCAAATCGGATAATGGTTTTCCATATTTTCACACTATTTGCGTACAAAAGGCGCCCATTATGTCAGTCAGTTTTTTTCTGATTTTCACGAAATTCAAACTCAATCATCATTAGTGTATAACTGTGATATATTCACACATTTTGTTTTTAAATCGGATAAAAGTTGTGACCACAAGCTGAAAACGCGATTTTTCGTACAATCAAGGGCCATAATTCAGGAAGTTACGATCCGATAAGCGCGAATATCAAAAGGAACTAAGATCTTTAGGTTATAAACATGCATTTCAGGTTTTATCAAAATCGGATAAAAATTGTGACCTCTAGAGGGTCCACAGCCTTGACATACCATATTTTACACTATTTGCGTACAAGGGTCGTCCATTTTGTCCGTCAGTTTTGGTCCGATTTTCACGAAATTTAAACTCAACCATCATTAGCGTGTAACGGGGATACATTAAAACGTTTTTTTAAACCGGATAAAAATTCTGACCTGTAGAGGGACCACAAGCTAAAAGCGTGATTTTTCGTACAATCAGGAGCCTTAATTCAGGAAGTTAGATCCGATATGCGTGAATATCGAAGAGAACCAAGATCTTAGGGATATAACCATGCATTCCAAGTTTCATCACAATCGGATGAAAATTGTGACCTCTAGAGGGTCCACAACCTTGATATAACACATTTTACACTATTTGAGTACAAGGGGCGGCCATTTTGTTCCGGCAGTTTGGGTCCGATTTTCACGAAATTGGAACTCAACCATCATTAGGGTGTAACGGTGATATACTAACAGGTTTTTTTTAAATCGGATAAAAATTGTGACCTCTAGAGGGACCAAAAGTTAAAATCGCGATTTTTCGTGCAATCAGGGACCATAATTCAGGAAGTTATGGTCAAATATGCACGAACATCTAAAGGAACCGAGATCTTTGTGTTATAAACTTACATTTCAAGTCTCAACAAAATCGGATAAAAATTGTGACCTCTATAGGGTCCACAAGCTAAAAATGCGATTTTCCATACAATCAGGGGCCATAATCCATGAAGTTACGGTCCGATACATACCAATATCATAAGAAACCGAGATCTTAGAGAGATAAACCTACTGTTCAAATTACGTTGAAATCGGATAAAAATTGTGACCTGTAGAGTGTCGTATAAATGTGTGCGTATAAAAACCCATCATTGATCAGATAACAGAATTTTTTGTAATGAATATGTTGTCTATGTTTTTATGAGTATAAATTACTCCTTCTCAGGTGCAATGAAAAAAGTCTAAAGTTTCATGAAGCTATATTTTCAATTTTTTAAAAAAATGTTATATATTTAATCTTGATGTGTGTAATATTACGATATAAAGTATAGATAAAGAGGCTTTTAGAATTTGGTGACAACAGGACATTTTACTTCTGATCACCAGCTAGAATAAAATTATGGGGGTTTAATGTACTGCTTTTCTGCAACCTGGATAATGCAGACGGGCATACGCAGTGTAGTGTGTCATGGGGGAGTTATTGCTTGGACAGCTGTGTTGCAATCTAGTCTTTGTCGAATTCCAACTGCCAAGTCTTAATTTTTAAGTGTTAACGACTTTGGTTTCCCCCCCATCCACTGGTATACCGTTGATCAGAAAGTGGTTTGGATAATTGTGAATCTAAAGAATGCTTATGAATTTCAGGTCAATCAGATGATAACTTGAGTCTCTAGAGCATCCACAATTTTTTTCTTTGTGATCACAGTATCCTAATTACTAGAATATAAATAGGATTCTTCTTCTCAGAAACATTAAACACTTTGATGATAGAGAGAGAGAGAGACAGAGAGAGAGAGAGAGGTTATTATACTATCGCGACCATGTCATTTTGGGACTAACATAATATGGTTCATTTCTTTTTCAATAAATCGTGTGTGAAAGTAGAGGTCATTAGCTTTTGGAGGAAAATGGAGAACCCAGAGAAAACCCATGAGGTTTGACAGGCGTCCCTACTCCTTGTCAAGTACAAGTGCGGAATCAAAACCATCCCACTTGACTCAATACAGACATTGTGATCCAAACACGTTAAACCATTCTACAACCCAACACATACAAGTGCGGAATGGAAACCACCCCACTTGACTCAATGACAGACCTTGTGATCTAACGTGCATGCGTTAAACCATTTTGCCACTCAACACCCTCTGTGATGATAGCTAATTAGTTTCTAGAGTGTCCATAACCTCTACTGTAGACAACAGCTGCATTTCAATTTGGGAATATAGATTTGTATAATAAATATTCCATTTACCCATTTCAATAATCAAATAAAATATCAAAATTCCTATACCTGTCTAACGTAAGACAACCATTTAGGTAGGGAATCAAATGTGGATCGACTACAAATATCATAGACTAGCATAACTCCCTGAAAATAAATAAATTTTAACTAATTAAAGAAAATCTGATCATGACACTGGTGCAGTTGTACATTGGTTTCCAGACATAGTATAAGAATTAGGCTAAACATCTAAATAGCACAATACTTCAGCAGTTAAATTGGGGTGGGGGGAAGGGGGAGATAATTTGTTCAATATTAGCAGGGATGTAAATTTTGTCAGTTCTGCGATGTTTCCTCCTACTCGACATTGAATTTCAACTGCCAGGTTTTTTTTTACGCATATGCCAATGACTAGACAAACTTTTCTTGTCAGCCCCATGCCCTCAAGTGATACCCCCCCCCCCCCCCGTGCCCACAGGTGACGCCCCCTGCCAAGTGGGAATCCAGTTAGAATAATCCTACCAACATACATGTTTAAACATTTAATATGTGCTTTGTCCAATCAAATCCCATTAAAGACAATTAATTATATTATGAAGATATGTTACACTTTAATTAGGTCATACCTGAGCTCTTCTGTAAAACTGTTTTGTAATAGATTCAAATCTTTCCTGTCCAGCTGTATCCCTAAAAAATATTACAAATGACAGATTTGAAAATGAGTTTCTGACCTGACCTAAAATGGCTAAAATAATAGACCCCACCCCTGCTCTTTTGTAAAGATATCCGTGATCAAGGAAAGACCATCATTATTTCTGCTATTAAATTGAGAAAAATTTGATTATAAAGAGTTATTTTGTCAAAATAAATTTTTAATTTGTTTTGATTTTTAATTTTTAAAACTACTTCATAAACTAAAATTTGAACTCATAACGCTTGACCAAGCTCCTGCTAGAAATGACATCTATGTCCCTGAAAGCTTTGGTTGACAAAAAATTTTGCTTTACCTGTGAAAAAACAGAATATTTCCTATTAAAGGCTCTAATTAAACATTTCTTACCATATCTGAACCTTTACAATACTCCCATTAATATTAACTGTCTTCATTTTAAAATCAATTCCTAGAAAAAGAAAATCCAATTAACAATTTTCTAATGTTATTAACTATTAATCATAATTCTATATTGTAATCACCTGCCTCTGTTTCTTGTGAACACTCTACATAAAAGAGTTCTTCACAATTTTATTTTCAAATTAATAGGGATTGTTAAATGAACGCCATCAAAACGTAGAGTGTTTTGAAAACAGATCGCAGAGTTTTATATTTAAAACTTGGTGGATTGTTTGTTTGAGAATAAGAAAGAAACCTACTTAGTAGTTTCAGAGCTTTAAAACATAGAAAAAACTTTCCAAGCTAACAGGGACAATTTTACTACTGGTGGGGATAAGTTTGTATATCTTCATACCCCTCACAGTGTTTGATTAGAGCTAATCCCACTTAACACTGCTGTAATGGAAGCATATTTCTGTTCCAAATTATGACTGGTCAATAGTCCGATTAACAACCAATAGCTAACTGTGTAACAATAACATTACGCTTTAAACAGAGCTCCAAATTGGACCAAATATGTTTACATTTTTCTGTCATGACTCAAGATTTTATTATGACCAATTAACCAGTGCATAGCAGAATATTGCAGAAAAACTAATTGCGTGACAAACGAGGCTATCAACACGGATGCAATGTAAACAATACTGTTTGGAGACAACAATACTTTCACCGTTTTTAATACCTTAAATCACTGTCCAAAGTTTTAGGGAAGACCCCAGATTAAATGAAGGGCAGTCATGTTGCTGTACTTGGGACAGATTTGATTGAACGGAAGAATAGACACACTCCCTCAAAAGCCCAAGTATCAGAGGCCAATCCAGCAATGGCCAGAGAGGGATTGTTTGGGCCATTGCTTCAGGGATATGGTATATCTTGTACAATGTCCATAAAACATTGTTTAAATGAATATTATTCCATTCTATTCTATATAATATTTTGTTGATCACTTTTCCTGCATAGACACATTAAACATATATTATGCATATATTACACATAAATTACACATTACACATAAGTTATGCATTATTACACATATTTAAACATTACACACAATAACACAAAAAGAAGGAATAGTGGTGTTGAAGACTGTGATTATTACAAGGGATAGGGCATAGGGCCCTATGCTATTAGGTCAATACAAATATTTACTTGATATGTATTTATTAACACAGGTTAGATATTAATTTGTGAATTATATAATATCTATGATAAGGATAAAGTTGTATATTTTGGATAAAGTTTTATTTTTGTAAAAAATAAAACAGCTAGGGTAGAGCTGTGAAATAAAATAAAATGGGGATAAAAGTTGTACGTTTCTGCACAAATCCCCCTTTAAGTCCATAATGACATTACACTTTAATTTAAAGATCTACATAAGTGTGTCAATCTAATCTTACATTAACTTTATTTCTCTTCATTAACTGTGCTGACCTTTAACCTTTGTTAGAATAGAACCATGTAAAGTTTAGTCAGTATTTACTGTGTAATCTAACCAAGTTTAAAGTGGACCATTAACATTGATTACATGTTTGTCACAAATAGACATAGTTACAGAGACGAGAGAGAAAATGTCTCATGTCAAATTGGGGCACATCTTTACATAATATTGCCATTCAAGAATTATTCAGGCAAGGGAGATATTTAATGGGGCTACTCTGTTTCCTGTGACACCCCCCCCCCCCCCCCTCCATATGCCTCTGACCCAAAATAAATAAAATGAAATGGGTTAAGCGTTCTTTTTTTTTTTGCGTCAAATGAGCTAATGAAGACCGGCATATGTCATACGCGTGTGCTATGAGGAAAATTTTGCCCAGACGGCAGCACTTATATCAAATTCCAACTGTCAAGGGATCTTTTACGAGCATGTCAATGTATACACATGTCCTCGTTTTTTTGTCTCATCCTTAAATCGGATTCAAACTGTCACGGGTTCTCAGTTTTTCATACCGTCTCAATAACTAGGCAGCTGTCTTTGTCAGGCCCTACGTCTTGCACTACTGAAAAGATAGAACCACACCGGAAAATCATCAGGGACAAACCTGAGACCTC
Organism: Patella vulgata; assembly: GCF_932274485.2. NCBI lineage: Eukaryota > Metazoa > Mollusca > Gastropoda > Patellidae > Patella > Patella vulgata. The sequence continues at coordinate 15,518,261 of NC_065883.2, forward strand.
CAGGCTAACGAGATAGCATCTTACTCACTGAGCCACTGACCCAAACCCAACAGATTTCCCATATTCTGGTAAATATAACCTGTAGCAATTATTCTTTAACCTATATTATGTTAAAAGTCCATTATTAGATGGTATGGGAAAATGAAGTGAAGGAACTAGTTTAACTTGTAGATCAAGTTTGTAGTTCATCATTTATCAATTTACAGTAAACAATTATAACAATAAAACAACGCCCTCGGGTTTCATCACATAGTGGGCATAATGACATTTAATGTTTTTGTAAGTAACTAGGGGAGACTATTGTTAAGACATTATGACGCCTACAAGTATATGTAAATAATTTATCCAAATCAATTTACACACAATCATTATATGGATGGTCAAGCACACAGATTACTGAAGGTGGCCTAAAGCTAAATTCCATAGTCCAATGACAACTCTGGGTACATTTGAAGAATGGCAGATATTTCTTTGATGAAAAAAAGAATTATGAAAAAGAAACAAATGGGGCTTTTTGTTATAAGAGTTCAAATTGTATTCAATGTGAATTTATATAATAGAGACTATCAAAGAATGTCCGGTTATAAATGAAGCATGATTTGGCAATTTGAAATTTAAAGTCTTTTGACTTCTATGCCGATAACAATATGGTTCAACAAGGCAGGAAGTATCTTATTGCTCATGTCTTGAGTGGCTGGTCTAAAGAGTTTGTAAAATGAGTAATGGTATATTATACATATTTCAACAAGGGCAATAACTCTGGCAGTTATTACAGTAGTCTGTAGAGTGCTCACAAGAAATGGATCAATTAGCTGACGACTGGGGCAATGACTTATAACCTACTTGTTATCTTATACTGTCAGTCTACTTAAAGAGAGACAGAGGAAGTTCACATCCACTTAACACTACACAGATCATTTTGGTACTAAAATACAGTTTTTATTATTTTTTTCAATAATAAGCTCTAACACAGGAATTTTTAGAAATAGTGGAAACCCATGAGGTTAGGTAGGCAACCCTAGGATGGAACCCATATGTTTATAAATAACAGGCCTTACGAAATAAAATGAAATGTAAATGGGGTTTCACATCCTACTACTGTTCTCTGACTGGGCTAATGAAGACAGGTGTATGCCATACAGTGTGCTATGAGGGAAATTTGTCCTGGACAGCAACACTATGGCATGGCCTACTCTTTTCGAATTCCAACTGCCAAGGAATCTTTTATGTGCACACCAATATGTGTACACCGGACCTCAGTTTTTCATCCCATCTGAACGATTAGACAGCAATTCCAGGCCTTATGATCTACAGCACACACATTAGGTCATTCAGCCACCAAACTCTCCTAATCCACTTATACATGCATGGACAAGATTTAAGGGCATACATTGTTGTAGTACCTTATGTGATACAATTGTGTATGATTATATACTTAATCTTAATATTTGATTGTACTTCATTAGAAACTAATGGATTAACTTGACAGTAATCTTATAATAAGCTTAAGTAGACATTAACAAACCTTTAATCAACTTCCTAATCCAACTTAAAATGATGAATAAATATAGACTGTTTCTTCCATAATAGTGTTTCAAATATTAATTATTCCGAATCTTTTATTTATTTATACTGTCTGTATTGAATACCTGTATTGATTGTGTTATCTATACTTTGCTGTGCAGATATCTTGCACTGTCTATAAGACAATAGAATAAATTTGAATGTCATAAAAATATAGTTAAAAATATATAAATAATAACTTACCAATAGTGGATATATGTGTATCATAGAATTCATTGTTGGCGTATTGACAAATTAGACACGTTTTTCCTACCCCTGTATCCCCAACTAATAGCAAGCGCAATAACACATCATATCGTTTTCCAGACATTTTTCACATAAAAATGAATAAAACTTGACAAAAAGTTGTTTATCTCTCAATATCACAGATAAAATTCCATCAACTGTCAAATCTTATGGAATAGAGTTCCTTAAAACAAGTATCTCCAATAAAAATTTAAAAAGACCAGTCACATTTGAAGCAAAACTTTGAAATTTAAATTCACAGGAAATACTTCATATTAGTTTTATTTCATAAGAAAATTAAACAGTCTCAAATAACTGTGTATCAAATTATTCCTAAATATATTCTCTTAGTATTTCTCATATACCACAGTCCACAGTTATCTGGCATAGTTTATCTAATAACTCACACTAAATAACTAAAATAGTCACAAATACACAATGTATGCACCACTCCTAAATATACCATTGCATTTCTTTTGTATCAGAGTTATAGTCCATATAGTTTATCTAATAACTCACAGTAAATAAGTAATGTAGTCCACTTTGTTGCAATATCAAGATTTCCATGCACTGTACTGAAACATGCCCACTAGTTTTTGATGGAATATTAATAATATTAGCTTATCATTATTCATAATATAGCTTCAAACAGAGGTAATTGATATATAATGTTCATTTGTAATGCCTTCAGCTAAACTAGGTCTCCATTAATTAATGATATAGTTGTATCCTTGTTTATAAGACTTAACACAAAATACTCTGGAGACTTCTCTCTCTGTAATGTTGACCAGTAAACTTTCTCTTTTCTTTAGAGTTAACTGAAAAAAAGCAAAGCAAAGGATTTCGGTTTATTTGAAGGCAGTGTATGCACAGACATATTTTCTGGAACTTTGTATCCGATCTCATCAAAGAAAAAATAAATACATGCCACTTTATGTATTATCACTCTATTAAATTTGAAACATTTCAAAATCACAAGAGAAATTTAAATCATGTCAAAATTTCATTCACACTTAAATAATTGTCTAAATTCCTTTCAATATCTATATAGCAAAAAATAGCCTTGTGTTGATGCCTGCCTCTCACTTCTGAAGTCAAAAACAGTCACTCATCAAATAAAGACACTTGAAGACAGTTTGTAAACAAATTAAAGATAGAGATTAGACAAGAACGATGATTGATAGATTGATAATAACCATCTAAATAATTACCAGATCTACTTGCACTTCTTAATACATTATCAAACATCTACAGGTCCGGAAATAAACAAGTAATAACAAGTCACAAGTAGCCTACTCGTCTTCCTTCAAGTTCTATGTAAACTAAACGACAGTACACCCAATAAGCAGTGGTTGGACAATACTCGTTAATTTGTCCCCGTTTTTTGACGTATGCGTCATATCGTCTGCATCTTAACCGGAACTATTAAGACCGCCCTCTATCTCGAAGGACCTTTAATCTTAGCAGACGACACTTTTGTCCCAGGATGAAATATTGATCGTTTTTTTATTCTGTTTGATATAATAAAGTTCTCACGGTAAGTTTTGTGGTACAAATATTAAAGAGAAATTACCATAGATAAGTTTCCACTCTATTCTGTTTGAATGAAAAGAATATTGGCTAAGCATTGTTATCAAATAAAATTTAAAAACAAGCAATCCTACGGCAAACGCCGTTACGTGTTACGTCACTAATTTAATCCTAAATATAATGCATAACTAATCTAACAATACCAATGAATACACCAGTCTATAAACAACAATGTTGAATATATCCTGTGGTAATGTGGTCGTGATGGGATTTAATAAACGTATTAAAGGACAATATTGGTGCCAGTCATTATCACATATGTGATAGAGCTGGTTAAACACATTCCAAATATAATTTTATCTCAGAGATCATTGTTACGATAGCTGAGTAATACAGTCTTCCTTCGAAGACCAAAAGTTGTTGTGTGAGACTGGGAGAGGATATCTGACAATTCATAAAAAGAATTGACTGTCACTAGATAAGTGAACAGATATTAACGTCCACTCGACACAAACTAGGTCATTTCGGGACTAATTAATGGTTAATTTTTATTAGAGAGAAACGAGGTTTAACGTCCACTCGACACAATCTAAGTCATTTCGGGACTAACAAATGATTCAATTTTATTTCAATAATTCGCTTGCGCGTAGAGATTTTTAACAATGGAAGCAAACCGGAGGACCCGGAGAAAACCCACGAAGTTGGACAGGCGACTCTGCTACTTGTCTCATACAACCGGAGAATCGAAACCACGCCATGCAGCTGACTCAAAATGAAATGAAATGGAGTTTAACGTCCTATTGTTCTGCTCAGCTGACTCAATGACAGACCTTATGATCCAACGAGCACGCGTTAACTACCCCCCCCCCCCCCCCTCATAATTATAGGCCATCCACCACCCCCCTCTCAATTGGTATACGTGGATAATATTATTTATCAATACACTGTATCGTTATATATTTAATCGCATGTGTAGTATAGTGTATTTATCTACTAAATATACATTAGTTGTAGTATCAATATACATAAGTTGCCGTATCATTATACATAAGTTGTATCAATATACATTTTAATAAACCCTGTGGTATATGGTCTCGATCAATATATATTTTCGCAAACCCTAGTATTGTGTGTTGTGTCGTAAATTGCCGTATCAATGTACATTTAATAAACTCTGTGAAACTCTGTAGTAGGTGTCCCAATCAGTGGTATGTGTTTCTATCACTTGTTTTATAAACTCTGTGGTATATGGCCGTATCATTATACATTTAATTAACTCTGTATGACCCAATAAGTTATTTTATAAACACTGCGATATCTGATTGTATCAATTGTATTATAAACCCTGTGGTATAATAATAGTAATAATAAAAACTTTATTTAATGAGGCAACTTATTTAGTTTGCAAAAAACCCCAACCCAACTAATCTTCATAATATGGTCGTTTCAATATACATGTACATTTAATAACCCTGTGGTATATGGTCCGAACAGTTGTTAAATACACCCCGTAGTACGATACGGTTGTATCAAAATATATTGTTTTATAAACCCCGTGGTATATCGTCGTATCAATATACATTTAATCAACGTCGCTGTGGTATATGACCCGAAAAGTTGTTAAATAAACCCTGTGGTGTATGGTTGTATCAATTGTTTTATAAACCCTGTGGTATATGGTGGGGTCAATTATTTTTTTTAAAATATGTGATTAGCCAGCCTTGTTGCAGATGATTGTATCAATAAACTTTGTCGATATGTTTGCGTATCAATAATCTTTATGGATATATATGTTTAAACGTTGCATCCATGGGTTTGTATATTAAAATATTTGAATAGACTCTGTAGGTATATGGTCGATTCAACAGTTTAACACACTCCATGTATGTATGTTAGGATCGTAACAACCTTGTATAGTTTAATATGTTTTCATTAACCTGCAAATCTAATAGGGTAAAACTTTTCTAATATATAATATGTGATGTGCAGAGCAAAATTAACTCTTGGTTATCCTGACAGAAAATGATACGACCTTGACCCGAAGTGGGATGTGTTGCTCGAGGTTTATGTTGAAACATGATTTTCCAAGTTGTTGAATACTTTAAAAGAGACAACATGGTATAAGTATCAAGTACTTTTTTGTTTTAGCATAGATCCGAGATGACAGTCATGTTAGGTCGGTCAGGACTACAGAATTTAACCCTCCAGAGCAGCCGACAGGGATTAATAGGCTATTTCAGTGAACTGTTAAATAACGGGAACTGTGTCAGAGGCTCTGTTCGGGTTGACCAGGTTATCCGACCACATAGCTCCTCGAATAGTCCCAATACCAGGACAGAGTCTGATGAGGTAAGTAGTTTATACAACTTTTTTATTGCCAATAACTTTGAGAAAAATAGCGGAAAGTTCCAATGTATGCCCCCCCCCCCCGAGAGCCCCACAAACCAAAACATGCAACGTAATAGTAGCCTATATTAAATTTGTGGTTCTTATTTGTTTATTTAGTTGAGTTTATACAGAACTCTATAAGTTATGAATTCGTGTTAATAATTGATACAACCCCTCACAAAATATCCAGTTGTATCAGAAAGAGCAAGGCCTAAATCTAAATTGATGACCACCATAGCTAGTTCTGAATCTGAGAATCTGTCATTGCATAAATTTTATCTTATCTCTAGTTCTACATGTATATAGATTAATGGCAGTGCATAAGCCATCTGTCACAGACTTTGTGCAGTCAGTGGCGGCTCTAACCGCTGGTGGTTGGAGGGGCAAAGCTGGGGCAAAGCTGGGGCAAAATCCTAGGTTAACGGGGCAATGGTACGAACAGGTACATTTCCCCACTGCATGATCAGCTATTAAAATCCTTCACTATCATGGTTGGTGCAGAAAAGTAAACATTTCATTATATATAAAAAATAAATTGATGAACAGCTATTATGTTCCACTGTACAAGATATCAAAACTATTGGACATTTTTATCCAGCTTGCTGTTATTTATTTTAGAATGTTAATGATTATGATGGACCGTTTAGAAGCAAGAAACTTGCAGAACAAACAATTAGACCATTTTCTGAGTTTTTAACAGATACCTTTCAAAGACAACATACATATTTACGCATTTCATTAACAGAGAGGTGTAATCTTAGATGTAAGTAAGGACTATCTTTCGATTTGGAAGATTAAACAATTTTTGCCCAGATTTGAATTAGGCTATGTATTTTCGTTGGTAATATTTTGGTTTGCTATAAACATGATTAATGGAATGTTTAGGATTGATGTTCTCTCAATATTAATGTTTTGATTCTACTTCATACTCTAATTTCAACTGACCCAAAATTTATTTATCTTATTAGTATTTATCATCCCTCTCTCATCATCAGGTATCCTGAGTGATAATGAATTTTAAGATGCATTATGTAAGATTTAGATAAAGTGCTAGCTGTTCAAAAATAGATAATACAAAATGAATATATTAAAGATTTCATTCAAATTACTTTATTCTGAGCAAAGTTATCACTGTTTGAAGTCTTGACAAGATATGGCATAGATTGTTTATTATCGTAGCAACAGTACTTGTTAGTCGAGACTAATATAAAGTAAACCTGGATTCATATTTTTAAATTACACCAGTAAAAGGTGATCGGTTTCAATCCATTTAAATCTTGCCATCCGATGGTCTAAAGGGTTGATTATAGGCTTGCCATGTGAATATGACAATTTATATAACATTTGAAGCCAAAGTAAAGACTTGCAATAGGCGGATTTATCTCTTCCTTAATGCATCTTTAATATATTTATACCTGATTTTCGTACAGGTCAGTATTGTATGCCAGAAAATGGAGTGGATTTGACGCCCAAAGATGAGCTATTATCAACCAATGAAATACTCAATTTATCTAAATTATTTGTTAAAGAAGGAGTACAGAAAATACGATTAACAGGGGGTGAACCTCTAGTTAGAAAAGATCTTATACAAATTATAGGTTAGTTGAAGTAAATCCATTTGAATATTTTCTTTTCTGAGCAATTTTTATACTGTTAAATAAGAAATTAATATGAGCAAGGAAGAAATGTATTATCACTAGTTGTATTTATTTCATTACACATTTCTATTCTTTAAAATAAAATACCTATTTCATGACATTTTAATTTGTTTAAAATCACTTATGAAATTATATGTATACATAAATAATTAAAAATATGAAATCTGTAAGTTCTTTACTTAAAGTTTCATGTGGTACTCCACACTCATCAGAAGAAAAATACAAATGAAGTTTGATTACACAGGGCATGGTAACGGTTGACGGGCGTGACAACGGTTAACGGGCGTGACGTCAACAGTATACAACAAAACATAACAAATTATTTAAGAAAGATATTACTGAATTATAACTACTAAAACATCTGTGTCTTACATGAACCACCGTTTGTTGAATTAGTTTTCTTGTATACTGTTGCTCGCTTGGAATCGGTATGTTCTTGGTCGTATAATACATATTCAAACTTTGTTGATTCCATTTTCGTTTCAGCGAATATACATATATTCTTATAATTCAAGCTGGATTTTCATATTAAAGTTGTATTGTTTATGAGCGAAATCTGCCTATTTTTCTCGCTTTAAGTGCTATTTCGATTATTATTTAGAAATTTGTTGCTCAGTAATAAGCAGTAATTGTATTCCATAGAATTGTGACCTGTATACTCTAGTTCAATTACTAAATGCCATTAGAAACAAGCCCATAATGATTCTCAAGTCCTTCTGATTGCTTAATATTTTATGGATTAGACCATCCTTGCAATATAAAGTTAAAATGGACATCATGCTGACAAGCAATACTTCTTTTATTATCACATGGCAATGGTATTTGACCAAAATCTGTTTCTTATCAAAACTCCCAACACCCATCATAGCTTTGCTCAAAATAAAGTAATTTGACTGAAATTTTCAATATACTCATTTCTCATTATCTATTTTTGAACTATTATAGCAACGACGTCAATGTCTTTATCTAAATCCTACATTTATAATGCATCATCAATAAATAATATTTTATTTTGTTTTTTCAGAAGGCCTTAATTCTTTCCGACCATTAGGTTTAGAAGCTATTGGTATTACTACTAACGCAGTAACATTGTCCCGTAAACTACCTCAATTAAAACAAGCTGGTTTAGATCAGATTAATATAAGTCTGGACAGTTTAATTCCCGCAAAGTTTGAATTTATCACCAGACGTAAAGGATATGATAAGGTTTTAAAAGGAATAGAAACGGCTGTAGACCTTGGATTTCATCCTGTTAAGGTAAATATATGTGATATTAATTACATGTCTTATGTATCGAGTGAGCCACAGGGGCTCAGTGAGTTAGGCACTGGCTCAATAACAAAGAGGTCTTGGGTTTGCTCGAAGTGTTGTCCGAGAAAGTTCCTCAGGATTTTCTGTTGTGGTGTCCCATTTTCAGTGGTACACGACGGTGGGCCTGACAAAGAACAGTTTCTAGTCATTTGGATGGGACATAAAAATGAGGTCCTGTGTGCACATTGGAGTGCACATAAAAGAACCCTTGACATTTGAAATTCGAAATAAGAGTATCGCTGCTGCTGGGGAAAAAAATTTCTCTCAGCACACTCTATGGCGTATGCCCATCTTCATTAGCCTAGTTGGTGCTGAAAATAAGGAAATTAAACCCAATTTCATTTCATTTTGAATGTTTTGTTTGTTAAATTTACCTTCTACAAGTTGTGCTAAGTCATTGTTTTGTGCAATGTCATTGTTTTGTGCTATGTCATTGTTTTGTGCAATGTCATTGTTTTGGTAAGTTAACTGTAGTTACTTCCCTTTACCTACTGGATTTCCCTAGGTTCTCAGGATTACTGACAGCAAAAGACTCCTGTATGCAATTTAAATCAAATGACCTGAAGTGACCTAGTTTGTGTTGTGTTCTAGCTTTCATTTGTTGAAGCACTGCATACACTTGGTCTGCTGGTCAAACTAGTAATTCGCAACCAGTAGATTTTTCCAAATTTATATTGTTTCCATCTTGGTTTACTGGGGGGTTGGATGGCCGAATGGTTAGCACGTGTGCACTGTATCATAAGGCCTGTCATTGAGTCAACCAGCGTGGTTTTGAATCCCCGGTTGTACGTAACAAGGAGTAGGGTCGCGTGTCCAACCTTGTGTGTTTTCTCTGGGTCCTCCGGGTTTCCTCCCACTGCTAAAGACCCCTACGCACAAGCGAATTATTGAAATAAAAAAATTAAAACCAAATTTTGGTCCTGAAATGATCTAGTTTGTGTTGGACGTTAAACCCCATTAAACATACATTATGCAAGAGCTAAATCTGATTATTGCAAGTCTTTATTTAGGCTTCAGATGTCATAGAAATTATATATTAGATCTTTATTTACACAACAAGCACAAAATTAACTCTGTAGACCCACGGATGGCTTGGATTCAGCTTGGATTTAAACGGGATTTCGTTGACTGATTTAATTTTAAATGGCGTCGTGATCGGAGATTAATCATTACGTTGACGTCATACTCCCGGATTGAGGCTAAATGATAGAGTGTACGAAGCGAGGCCGCTGTTGAGCGATGCCTTAACAAATGACATCTAAAATATTTAAAGTGCAATAAACTAATACAGACGGACAGGTCTTCTGTCTTAATAATATCAATAAAAATATTTTTATTTCCCCAATGGCAATAGGCACGACGCCACTGGTGTATATATAGATTTATCATAATTGTATTATAATATTATTATGTCCTATATTCAATTGATTTAATGCATGCCCAAAATACAAGTAAGAATGAATATTTACCCTCTCACTCATTTTGTCCAATTGTTATAAAAATCCAAAAAGGTAAAACACAAATTCGGATATGATGACAGCAGACAAAAGACAGCAGAGATTATGTAGGTGGAATTAACGCCTGTCAATGAAATGATCGGCCATACTAAGAATCGGTGAAGATGGAATTCATTTCCATTTCTAGTCAAAAATTACACTGGTGATAACTATGTTCAGAATAAAGTAATTTGACTGAAATTTTCAATATATTCTTCTTTCATCATCTATTTTTGAACTGTTATAGCAGGAATGGCTAACTCCTTATAAAAATCTCCCATAATGTATCTTTAAGATTAATCTATTTATCATTTTCTATTTCAGGTAAACTGTGTTGTAATGAGAGGTTTAAATGATGATGAAATTTGTGATTTTGTAGCATTTACAGAAAACAGAGTAAGTAAATTCAAAAGCCAAAAGTCTTTCAAATGAGAGAAAATCAGTGTGTGTTATCTCTGTGATCAATAGTTCGAATTGGGTCAAGTCTGGTCAACACAATGCCTCTACTGTTGTGATAATGTATGCAGTCCTAGGAAGGCAAATTTTTACCTTTTATTAAATTTTACATCTGTGGACCTTAGTTTTTCATCCCATCCAAACAACTGAGCAACACTTTAGTTGTCAGCCCTGCAGGCACTGGCCTTGACAAATGAAACCCATTCCTGAAAATTATGGTCAGGAGTCCACTACCCTTACCACAGGATTATTGCGGGCCCCACATAGTTCTAAGCAGTAAAGATGAAAATAAGGTTTAATGTCAATTCAATACAGCCAAGTCATGGCGCAAATAAAGTTAAATTTTGATTTTAATAATTTCGTATTTCTCCCAATTTCAGAATGTTGATATACGTTTTATAGAATATATGCCATTTGGTGGTAACAAATGGAACTTTCAGAAGATGGTGTCCTACCAACAAATGTTAGATACCATTAAATCCCAGTTCCCTGATTTAACTAAAATAGGGGATAAAGAAAACGATACATCAAAGGTACGTCAGCCTCTAACCCCCAATAATGTTGAAAATGTATAATACCCTCAGACTCTAATACAGTCTGGTACATATATTTGAATTATAGCATAAATTACATCCAAAATATGATTTCTTGCTTTATAGTAGCAAGGATACAGGGATTTTGAAGAGAGGAAGACAGACTGAATGATATTAGACCTACAATAGCATAACAAAGGAAAAGAAAGTCCCCTCCCCTTCACCCCTCGAAAATTAGCGACAGTGTGTTGCATGTATTTGATAATATACCATTCAAAAAAAGTAGGGGATATTTGATTTTGGGGCCATAATACTAAAATATGCAAATGACTACGAAAAAAGTCACTATAGAACCTAACAGAAGAAACATTTCCAGTTACATGTGACGCCCAAACGCACCAATAGCTACCGCATGGAATGCAGGTGATGCTTGGGATCATCATGGGGGTCCAACCCAAGATTTGCACGACTCTGACTTTGAATGTTACAGTCATTGTGGCATTGAATTCCAGGGTGGAAACATCAGTTTAATTGTTTTAGTGACCAGAAAACAAATTTTGATATGCGTCGGCTTACCCAAAATGAAAGGTTACGTGTCCTTGGCATGCTACAGATCGGACGATGAATGTTTCTCAGTCTGTCATAAGCAGGCTATGGTCCAGATACCGTGATACACAATCTGTACAGGACAGACCACGCTCAGGTCGACCAAGGGCGACAACTCAAGCCCAGGATCGATTTATCCGTACCTTGGCCTTGAGAAATCGTGTCATCACAGCAAATCAGATCAGCGCTCGTCTTCAAACAGACACTGGTGTGAGAGTGAGTGGCCAGACGATTCGGAATCGACTGCATAGGGGTCACCTTCGCGCCCGACGTCCTCGCGTGATCCCTTGTTTGAGAGATCATCACATTCAGGCAAGACGTCGTTGGTGTAGGGATCGTCAACACTGGGATAATCGACGCTGGAGCAATGTGATGTTTTCAGATGAGTCAAGGTTCACTGTTGATTTTTTGGACAGACGTAGGAGGGTGTGGCGTCGTCGAAACGAGCGCTTCCAAGACGTTAACGTCATCAGACCTGATCGATTTTGGGGGTAGTTCTGTTATGGTGTGGGGAGGCATCACTGTTGCTGGAAGAACGGCTTTACATGTTGTTGCAGGGCGTGTTACAGGCCAGTACTACCGGGACAACATCTTGGCAGTCCATGTTGTGCCGTTCGCACGACGTCATGGCCGCCGTTTCATCTTCCAGGATGACAACGCAAGATGTCACAGGGCCAGGATCGTTACAGGTTACCTCCAACAACAGAACATCACCACATTACCTTGGCCAGCACTGAGTCCCGACCTCTCCCCCATCGAGCATGTCTGGGACATGCTTGGACAGAGGTTACGTCAATGTCAACAACGTCCTGCCAATGTCCAAGAACTTGCTGCTGCGTTGCAACAGGAATGGGACAATCTGGACCAAAATGACCTTAGACGTCTCATTAGGAGTATGCCATGTCGGATCAATGCTTGTTTGGCAAACAGAGGAGGATTTACCCGTTACTGACTTGGTTGTGATGCTGTGGTAACTTTGCTGTTTGACCCCGGGTATCATTTTACCCTTATAATGGTCAGTCTGTGCCTTACTTAGTCTAACGATCATTTGGAATAAATCGATGAATGTGAACTTCATTTCATTTTGTCATTTGTTTCTTCGTCAGTTTCATTAGGTGACTTTAATAACACTTAAAAATAAAATATCCCCTACTTATTTTGAATAGTATATATAGATATATACTTTTCCAGGAAGAAGTAGAGGGGACTTCCTTTGCTATTACACATAGCGCTAAAATGCATTATGGTACACGATTCTTAATATTTTTGGGTATATAATACTGAGAGTTGAATTTAGAAAGTTTTTAATATATATATGTTTTATTTTATCAGGCATATAAAGTACCAGGTTTTAAAGGTCAAATAGGATTTATAACGTCTATGAGTGAACATTTCTGTGGAACTTGTAACAGACTAAGATTAACAGCAGACGGGAATCTAAAGGTGAGTTACATGGCTATACCCACCTTCTGTACCAAGTCTGCGATACCATGACAATCCATCCAAGTCACCAGTAAACGCCAGTCATTTCTTTGATACCATGACAATCCATCCAAGTCACCAGAAAATGCTATAGTCATGTCTTTGATACCATGACATTCCATCCGAGTCACCAGTATATGCTACAGTTGTGTCTGTGATACTATAATATACCATTCGAGTCATCATTATACGCTATAGTCATGTCTGTGATACCATGACATTCCATCCGAGTCACCAGTATACGCTACAGTCATGTCTGTGATACCATGATACCAAGTCACCAGTCTTTCTTAATAAATGCTACAGTCATTTCTGTGATAACATGAGAATCCATCCAAGTCATCACTCTTAATGAGACAGATGAATAAAAAATCATGTCCCCTTTAGTCGAAACTGATCAAATATAACACAGAGCTTGATTTGATACTGCTCGAATTCTATACATATACGCACGTAAATGAGCACAAAAAAAATTCTCTCATGACATCTGATTTTATCAAATTCTCAGTTAATCTCCCAGACATTGTCTCTAGCCCAGACCCCCTACTTCTCAAATTCCTGAACGCGCCCCTGAACAAATACTTAAACTGTATGTTCCAACCTTGTCAGTATTGATCCCTTGTCAAAATAAAGGACTGAAATGAAACCATGGTACTAATTTATATATTTGTATTTAGGTCTGTCTTCATGGTAATGCTGAAGTGTCTTTACGAGATGCTTTGAGAAATGAAAGTTCAGAAGAAAAAATGTTAGAAATAATCGGTGCTGCTGTTAAACGTAAAAAGAAACAACATGCAGGTATGTCTTTCAGCTGAGTGGGGGGTTGGATGGCTGAATGGTTAGCATGTGTGCGCAGTATCATGAAGTCTGTCATTGAGTCAACTGGTGTGGTTTCGATTCTCCGGTTGTTCGTGACAAGGAGTAGATTCGCGTGTCCAACCTTGTGGGTTTTCTCCGGGCCCTCCGGTTTCCTCCCACTGCTAAAGACCCCAAGCGAATTATGGAAATAAAATTGAACCATATGTTAGTCCCGAAATGACCTAGTTTGTGTCGAGTGGACGTTAAACCCCATTTCTCTCTCTCTCTCTCCCTCTTTCAGCTGAACTGACAAAGAAAGTTATGATCTTTAAACATTGAACTTACAACAAGGCTGTTACAACCAATCGGGTAGCCAGGTTAGGAAAGGAAATGAAATGAAATGGAGTTTAACATCCTACTGTTCTGCACCAACTGGGCTAATGAAGACAGGCACACCCCAAGCAGTGTGCTGTCAAGAGTTCTTTTACATTCACATCAATGTGTACATGGGACCTCGATTTTTCATCTCATCCGAACGATTATACATTGTCCCTTGCCAGGCCCCCAGTCTTGCACCACTAACAAGGAGGAACTTCGCTGGAAATCCAGGTGAACTTTCTTGGCCAACACCAACATCGAACACGGGAACTTCAGGTTAGCGAACCAACATTTGACTCACTGAGCCACCGAGGGGAAGCAAGCACATAAAGAAGGGTGCAAAGTAATTTTACCTTCATTATACATTATTTAGTATTGGTGGAATAAAGTTCTTCCAATGCCATGTGATAAAACAAAAATTAGAGAGCTCGAGTGAACTAAAGAGTGCCCATGGGATCGTTCCTCCCCTTGCTCTCACCTTATCTACGCTACTGATATTATGTTTATTTGTGGTTAAAATGAGAGTTTGGATGTCAGTATTATCCGCTTTTTTGTCACTTGCGTTTACAGAAAAATTATGGAAATTGATAAACATCGCAGCTAACATCACCCCAGTTGAATTGCAGCCCATGCAGCCCCATTGGATCAATGTTTCCTATTTCAATTTGTCTGCTTCGGCAGTACACGCAGGCTAACAAGATTGAAGAAGTCAGCTATAATTATGCCTCATTGGTGTGGTCTATTCCTTTAAAACTTTCGCTTCTTATCTATATAATAAAAGTCCTATTTTTAATTTGTAGTAAAAATAAATGTGATACGAATTGAAACCGTTACTTGATAATCGAGATTATGTAGGTGGAGTTAACGCCTGTCAATCAAACGGCCTGCATTCTCGTAGACGGTGAAGAGGGATTTGACTCCTATTTCTAGTCAAAAATTACAACGGTGATAACTTTGTTCAGAATAAAGTAATTTGACTGAAATTTTCAATATATTCTTCTTTTATCATCTATTTTTGAACTGTTATAGCAAGAATGGCAAACTCTCTAATAAAATCTCCCATAATTTATCTTTAAGTATCATATGTATTTTTACTGCTGTTGTCATTTAAAATTGTCTAAAACTTGTAAACATCTTTTTATTTAATTTTACAGGAATGATAAACTTATCTAAGATGACAAACAGACCAATGATATTAATCGGTGGGTGATCAACTTTCCCTCTACAAGTATGTAATGTTTCATATAGGCAGTAGTATTTCTCTTTCAAATAATAATCTCCAGAAAGATAATGAAATCTGAAAAACAAACACAGTCTCACAGATTGTTGAGTTGATCAGTTGTGTGTGTAGAACAGCCACATGTAAAATAGTGACACTTTAACGAAAACTTTAAAAAATCGTTAACATTTATTTAAAAACTTTTAAATTCAAAACACAATGTCATAAAAATTACAATTTATAATTGATTAAAGGAGCTGAATCGCTTATATTTGGGACCTAGAAATTGACACAAATAATGTAATATGAATGTATATAAACTGATTTACATTCAATCGTTTCTGTTTTTAACATAATTTCAAATCATTTATGTTCCTCATAATACGCCAGAAGTATCAATCGAATGGCAATCTCTAGCGTCTGGTTATTCCAGTCTACACTGATAGTATTTGTTGTGCATGCTCTCCAGATAAGAATATGGGGTCACTGTTTAACATTATTTGTGGAATATGTCTAGCCTCGTTCTTTGATTCCCTTGTTACAAATGACGCTGAAACGCATTATGAAACATGATACGTGTACCAATGGTAAAATATTTATTTTGTCTTAAATATTGGATAGCAGAAGCCCATCTTTTCCCGGTAAGATCACAACATCAATGTTGATTTAAATTGACAAATAATTTGTGTTTTCAATGTCGAATACTTTGGATGATACTGAGATAGAGACTTAGCTACTTTAATTTAATATTATAACCAATTATTATGATATATATTTATAGATGAATCAAATAGAATTTACAAGAATCAGAATGATGAATCAACATTCTCAGATGATATACCAGTGAATATTGTGATAATGACTGTTAATAATTATTATGATTGTGATAAATATTTTAATACTTGTTTTAATTGTGAAAATAAATCATATATGGGTGCGCACAATGTGAAGGCTTCATTGAATCATAATATTATTGAAGAAAATTGTAATTTAAGTAATTTGTTTAATGGACATAATCAACTTGAAAATATTCGTCAAGCTGTTTTTGTAAATACTGTTAACAATAGTGACAAGACTATGACTAATAACCATATCGAAAGGCAACCAGGAAAATATTTTGAATTTGATGGAGAGATTCAACCTAAAAACAAAGTTGATTTTATGAAAAAAAGTGGATGGAACTTTTCTTTAGCAGAAATCTTTCAAAAACACCAAAAATCATATACAGGGTATTCATCATATAGGTTATTCTCATCTGATTCTTCAAATAATGGAAGTTCTGAACAGAGTGATCTCCCTTACTGGGAACAGGACAGACGTCAGAGATTCAGTCAATCTAAAGATCAGTCAAATAGTGCAGATGACATAGTTTCTCAAAAGCAAGAGGATTCTTTAACTCACACAGATATGGAAGGGGAAGCCAATATGGTGGATGTTGGATGGAAATCTAATTCTAACAGGACAGCAGAAGCTGTCGCAACTATTCACCTCGGTGATGTGGCATTCAATTTATTGAAACAAAACAAAATGAAGAAGGGCGATGTGTTAACTGTTGCTCAAATTGCTGGGGTAATGGCCGCTAAAAAAACATCCGATTTAATACCACTATGTCATAATATTAACTTGTCTAAAATAGATGTTAAGTTTGTGTTAAATGATGAAAAAAAAAGTGTCTCGATCCATTCTTTGGCTAAGACTTCTGGGAAAACAGGAGTCGAAATGGAGGCGCTGACTGCGGTCTCTTTAGCTGCATTAACAATCTATGACATGTGTAAAGCAGTAACCAAGGATATGGTAATCAGTGATGTTAAACTTTTATCTAAAACTGGTGGAAAAAGCAAAGATTTTTATAGATATTAATGTTTATTAAAGAATGTATTTTGAAACATTTGGAATATAAACAGAAAACAAGTATGTGCATCCTATATTTACCAGGAACCGAGCATGGCGTCATCACTGACATCTTGGAATTGTGACAACCATCGATCAATGCCTGATTGTCCGAAGAACAAGTTTCATGATGATCATACTGTAATTGGTGGAGCCTTAGGCTTCTTTTGAAGAGCGTTGACCTTCAACCCCCAAGAAGAAAAGCAACAACACAATGTGCAGTGCTTTGGGGACCAGTTCCTGATCTATGAATAGTTCCACTATAAAACAGTGTGCATTAAGAATTGAATAAAAAGTGCTAGAAAAACATTTAGTTTCACCAAAATATCTTTTAGAATTACCAAAGCTTATTTTATTTCTGTTTTTTCCAAACACAAGTTTCTAATATTAATAATAATAGTGAATTTGTATATTGCCTCTTATCTAAAACTGTTGTACTCAATAGTGCTGAGCTGCACTGTCAGGTTTGGTATTCACAATTAAATAAGCTAGTCTTCAAGCATGATTTAAAGGACTTGGATTTTCTGGCTTCTTTTATAGTTTCTGGGAGTTTGATCCATAATCAAGTGCCAATTTTACTATCATTTATTTCTAAGTTTCTTTAATTTTTGTTACTTTAAAATAAACCTGTTTTGTGGCATATATTACTCTTTTTGAAATATCATAAAAAAAAGTGGTAAAATGCTGTTGTTGTTTTTTTCATTTTTTAAATACTCCTCCCTAAATCATGAAGTACTCTGCCTCCTTGTCTGTCAAAGGTCCCAAGGGTTGTGATGAAGTCTACTTTGAATTTACAGGGTTAATTGTTAAATTAATAATCATAAAGTTGTTTTAGTTTTAGTGATGAAATAGGCCCTGAAATATTATTTTGAAGCATTTATTGTTAAATAATTCTGTTTCGATTTTTTTGAAAAATTTATAAACATGGTCTTTATTTATGATGTTATAAAATATTGTTAATGGAATCATATATTATATATCAAGCTGAATTTGATTAATAAATACAGTATTTTATATCTTTTATGATTTTTGTTATTTAGGATTCTGAATTGAGTAATGTGTTTAAAGGATATAAATCTCTTTGATTAATGTTACTCCCACGACAAAAGACACCCCTAAACGCAAGTGGATTATTGAAATAAAATCGCACCATATGTTAGTTTTTGCCTAGTGGAAGTTAAAGCATCTCTCTCTCTCTCTCTCTCTCTCTCTGTTATCCAAGAAAACAGATAAACACACAAAAATCCAATGAGGTGTAGCTATTTTAAGACAAATTAATCCCTATAACATCAGTCACATATTGCACCTTTTCAAGGGGCAATTTATTTCTGATAGAGTTCAGTGGCAAATGAAATGAAATAAAATGAGGTTTTATTGTCCTACTGTTCTGCTCCAAACTGGGCTAATGAAGACGGGCATATGCTATACAGTGTGCCATGATGGAAATTTGGCCTGGACAGCTGGACTACGGCCTACTCTTATATCGAATTACAAGGGATCTTTTACGTGCACGCCATTGTGTACACGGGACCTTGGTTATTTGTCCCATTCGAATGACTAGAAAGCTGTTCTTGTCTGGGCCTCCGTCCTGCATCACTGACAAGGGGGAACCACACCAGAAACTCTGGATGAACTTTCTCGGCCAATGCAGGGATCAAACACCCAACCTCCATGCTAGCGAGCCAGCGTCTTACCCACTTAGCCACTGTGACCCCCCCAGTGGCATATGACCATCTTTATAAGCCCAATTGGTGGAGAACAGTAGGCATTAAACACCATTTCATTTAGAATATTTTCCCACAAGCAAAAAAACACAAATTTCAAACTATTTTATTTTATTACAGTTTCTTTTTGTTTTATCTGAGTGGAAAATAAAAAGAGTAAAATAGTAATAACAGTTTATTCAGATACCTACTACATGAACATGGACATTTTGAACATGAGTTTGTATAATTGCACTATTGGCCTAGCAGGGGTTTCCATTAAAATACCCTGATATAAAACATCATGGATACTAGTAATATATAAGATTAGAATATTATATACAAAAATAGAAATAAATATTAAAGCACCTTTATGAAATAAATATACATGAATATAAAACAGCTTGATAAAATTTAGTATACGTATAAATACTCTCTAATGATTCCGGCATATGGCTGGTAATCTGCCTGCTATAGAGTTTTAGATAACTTTAACAGAACATGCAGCGTGTGATGCTATGGATATGCTCATGACAACAATTCAAGGATTATGACCTACATTACAAATGTTCTTTTGCCATAACAAGTCTTGATATTTAATTTCTGAAGACATGGAAACTGCCATGAGTTCCTAAAACACATTCTTTTCTCAAAACACCGGTGCTCTTCCTACTATCCGGCACTAAGGAATCCACGTAAACTGTAACGTTGTTGTTAGGATAAACGGTAACGTCCATTACAAATGTAGCCGTTGGGAGTTCCACTGTTTGTGTGAATTCAATATTACCATCACGATTTAAACGATGACCTAAAAAAAAAATGGATATTAATAGGTCAAGGTTTTTGTCTTTTACTCACCAGAAATACTCATTTCGTAAAGGTTTTTTTTTTCAAATATTCTTTGATCAAAGACTTGGGGATACAAAACCCCAGTTCCCTTTTTGCGATTCATACATCAAAGTCAGTGGCGGCGCCAGAATTTTCCAGTATAGGACAAATAGTCAACAGAAATAATTGCATCTTAGCATCGATCACATAGAATGTGGTGGGTGATTGGATCCTTCGACATGACGAGCTTCAATAGACGGCTTGGTCTCGCCATTACTCCGTACATCTTATCAAGGCAAGATGTCGGTAAAATTCGTGGTCGTTCCTTTATACCCCCGTCAGACCGGCGTGGCGTCCTTACTGCGCTGCTACAGCGACGGAAAATGGTCTCAGAGCGCTTCAAGATCGCCATAAGCGTGGTAAAAGCGTGGTGAAAACATCAGATATGCTGGGGTCACCATGGTCGCCAATGATCGCCGTCTCACGGCGTTTGTTTTGAGCATGTTCAAAGCCAACGCCAAAGTTCTGCGATCTGGCCTGGAAAGCTGTGAGAACCCGACTTTTTTCATGTTTGTAATTTTTCGTGACATTTTCTCGCGTTGCGTTCACGTTTGCCGGCGACCTTGTGTATTTTCTGGTCGCCGTACGGTCACAGCAGCGCAGTAAGGACGCCACCCCGGTCTGACGGGGGCATAAGGAACATGGGATATCTGGATAGCGTGAAAATTACTACGACATTAATTTTGTATTGTTTTAAAGTCTGTCTGTCAGGTTGATAAGATTGAAAATATTTCTGAATAAATTGAGATACAAAATAACTTACCTGATATTCTTCCCGCCCAACCAACTGTTCCAGTAAATCTCTGTGGACGTGGACCACATTGCAAGATGTTTACATGATAATGTACGTTATAACCTAGTTCTAGTGACGTCTTCACCTGGTGTAAATCTATTATCTCACCTCCTTTACCCGTCAGTCTTGTCACATGGATACCTCTGGTATAAAGTGTAAAAAATAATTTAAAACTGATTATATTTTATTACATCTTCATCTGCCATTAGAAACCCTTGTCAATTGGAACTCAACTGCCGACAACTATGTCATTTTTGGACTAAAATTTTGGGGTCTTGAGCAAGCAGTGAGTGGAAACCGGCGGACCCTGAACAAATCCACACAGTTGGATAGTGGGCCCTATTCAGAGCTGGGAATCGAATCTAACGCTACTCCATGCCCCCCCCCCCCCAATGAAAAACAACAAAATATATTAGCTGTGTGCACTTCTCAAATGTCTAACTTCGTGGGTTTTCTCCGGGTCTTTCGGCTTCCCGTTCTTGGGTTTAACTCACTAAAGACACTTACGCGCAAGCGAATTAGTTTGTTTCGTGTGTACGTTATCACCCCCCCCCCCCCACACACACACACACACACACACGTTCTCTATCTTTCTTTTTCCTTCTATTCGTCAATTGAATAGATGCACCAGGTATTCTTAAATAAGCATACCCTACCTTGTGCATGACACTCTACACAACACTTAACTGGGTGGATCGATATTTGAACACTATCTTACCCTCTTTCTTCTTTACAATTGATATTACCACTAACTAACAAATTACCAGATTCACCGTCATAATCAGCAATATTAAAATCAGCTTCACCACCATTAGTAAAAAAAACTTCCGTTAGTCGAGAGACTGGACCTACGATAAAATATTTAAATAATAATTAGGTGGATCCGTGAAAATAATTTTAAAAAATCATAAAATCTAAAGATTAAGTTCATATTGGTGACCACCAAGTTTGGCCGGAAAACAATTCTGAAGAGTTTTTAAACAGTTTCGGTGACCGGCACAGTAACTTGACAAAACTCGTTCTGCGACTCTAGCGTGTTTATAAAGTTTCGGCAACATGTGCAGTAACTCTGCAAAAAATCTTTGCATCCTTCTGAATATGTTTTCTCCTTAGCATGTTTGAAAAAGTCTCAAAAACTATAACTATAGCGTGTTTAAAAGTATTGTGAACGATCAGCCCGACTTGGGTGACGACAATATGTAATGTAGACGAATATAACCCGTAATCTGTCGAAATAGTAACGTTAAAAAATGACATCATATATGAAGTTCTGGGATCGTGAAATATCAATAGGTATAGTATGCCATTGACCTAGGGAAAAGGGGTATCTAGGGCACGCGAAAAAAAATGTCGTGCAGCGTGACAGCGTATAACCTTGTTTGAACATTTCTATAAGGTCAATCCGACCCTGGAAGTAAATAATAAATTGCGTCGACAATATTTGGGGGTTTTGAGGAAACAAACTATTTGTAAAAGTGCACTCCTACTTTTGTTTTTGCATTGTTTACATGCCCTATAAGGAAAAACAATATTTACTGAAAGGTTAGAAAAACGAACGCGCAAGATCAAAATGACATTTAATACATTTGCTATGGTACTAGGGCGATAAACGTCTCTTGTGGCCTTGTTTGACCTCTACATTTTAAAGATTTGTTCAATTCAATAAAAAAAACATCAGTTGTACGTTCAAATGTCACAGACTTAAACATCTTTACAAAAATAACATTATTGTAAAACTCTATTATAAAAACTGAGAAAAGTTCAGTTACTGGATTGCTGTCCGTCGTCGATAGAACAAACTATTGGTGTACTGTATTCTTTATGATGGGAGGGTGGGGGTCTAACAACAATGTTCATAATTTATGTATATTTAAAGTTACAATTTCATATTTTCTAAGAAAGTCAAAACATAATTATTTCTATGTCTTTTGCTCAATATTTTGTCCACTAACTATTATATGATCATAAGTGTCATTCTCACACTTAAAACTCATTTACACCGGAAATAATAACACAAGTACCTCCCAATTACCTCCCTTGTTTTCTATTCTGCACCATGGAGTAGCTATCTTCAAACGTTGGAATTTAAAGTTGAAAATGATATTTTTGCCAATTTCTCAACTGGCAATAGTAAATTATAGGATTAATAGGATTATTCTTTAACAAGGTAGGACTGTTTATAGATACCATCTATTTTAAGGCTTTATTTTAATAAATTTTAAAAATATAACTTAAAAATATGAAATTGTAACTTTAAGATGCATTATGTATATAATAGTTTAAACATAGATAATGAGAAATGAAAATTTTGAAAATTAGATGTCAAATTACTATATTCTGAGGAAAATTATGATATAAATGTTCGAAGTTTTAACTAGAATAACGCACTCTCGGTTGTCATTGCTACGATAATATACGAGGTTTTAAAGTTAACCGATGATATGGCGATGATGGTCTAATATAATCAATATCCTCACCATCCGATGGCATACAGAGTTAAATAAAATGGGCTTGTCCTGTGAATAAATGCCTAAATAATAATTTATATAACATTTGAAGCTAGAAATAAAAGCAACCGCAAAAGACAGATTTTGCTCTTACATATTGCATCTTTAATGTTTTCAGGAAAGTCCCTGATCATGTCAAGCAGAAAATGACCTTTTTGTCCGTAAAAATCGCTTTTAACCACATTTGGGAGGGTTTATAACGATGTTAAAACTTTTTATTCATTATTTAGGCCAAGCAGACTTTCGTGATAGCCGCGTTTTATTGTGTCGGTATACATTTTTGAAACAATTAACAAACCTCGTATATTGTGAGTTGAGCCATTGACAAATCTTCTTGAGGAGAAATGAATCCACCAGTCACTTTCTCCGGCATAATAAACTCTCGCATTATCAATAACGTCACCAAATGACAACAGTGGCATCTGTGTGGGCATGTTGGTATCACATTTATCAACAGAAACGTAGTATCCGACTGTAGCACCGTGGATAAAATAATCTATTAATTCGCGAAAATTAATTGTCCTGGCTGAAACTGATACCAAACATCTAAAACAGAAAGTAAACCATAATTGTATTAATAAATAGATCTCTTTTAAACCTTTGTGTACTATTCTCTATTGATTTCCCCAGTTGGGTAACTTGTGGTGAAAAAAACACCTCTTAGTGGCGTACTTAATCCTTAAGATACACAAAAACTTAGGTAATACCCTTTAGAGGTGTATCTAATCTTTGAACTACACAAAAAAGTGCATAGTGGGGGTTAGACTAGGACAATTTCCCAAAACAGAAAGAAACATTTGATAAAGTATTAGTGTATTATTAGAATACCGCATTTTGAAAAGAAAATTTGAAGAAAAAAACCCATTCTACTTACATTAGTAAAATTAACCCCAAAACCTTCATCACAACCATCTTTATAAACAAGTATCTTTGTATATCATAAACAGAAATGGATGGACCAATTTCCCAAAGATCGAAAGATGACGATTATGTAACGCTACTATTCAAATAACTAAGGCTCATAAGGGCTGCAACTAGCTTTTGTATACTTGTTGGAAGTACATATTACCCAAATGTGAAGATTAACACTAAGGCTACTCCAGTGCAAATACCCAAGGAAAAAATACTAATCTCTTTCTCCTTTGTTGAAACATGCTTAATACTACGTTGACTTTATTTAATTTATTTTTCTCAGGTCATGGATTATCCGCGCGAGACATTGTTCTCCGTAACAAACAAGATTAGATAAATGTTCTAACGATTTCCCGCTATAAAAATAGTGTTAATGTTTTAAGTTGTTTATTGCGTTTCACAGTGTAGAATTAAAAATAGATTCCGAGATTATTCTTTAACGTAATTCTATATTTGCACATAACAGGGTATACTCTTTCAAATACACGTGATAGCATACTACTCATTTGGGAACCCGAAATTAACATATTATAGTCCTCAGGTTTTATTTTTATGCACTATTGTATTTCAGTACATGTCATACACAATGCAGGATATGCTTAATCGCATGCAATTTTGTGCATATTGAGTTTGATTAGATGACTTATATTTATTTGTCAACTGTACTGTCTGGCTATGTTATTTGTGTTATTTATGTTGTATTACCAGATTATTTCCAACAATGACTTTATGTTGTATTACCAGATTATTTCCAACAATGACTTCCAACTGTTATACTATGATGCGTATCTAGGAGTTGGGTCGGCTGTCCAACCTCGTCGGTTTTCTCCTGGTTCTCCGGTTCCTTCCCCTATGCTAAAGACCCCTACGCGCAAGCAAATTATTGAAATTAGAAATTAAACCATATGTTAGTCCCAAAATGATCTAGTTTGGGTGGTGGGGACATTGAGCCCCCCTCTCTCTCTCTCTCTCTCTCTCTCTCTCTGTTATACTTTGACGTGCCACAAGGTTACCCACTTCTTTAAATTGTATCCACTTTATATGTTAATGATATTGTTAAATTTAATAGATTAATTTCATTTTACCATCAACACATTTGAGAATAAAGTATACTATTAAAATCATTTAGTTTCACCAAGACAAGATGTTTCATACACCACTGAAAGAATTATATTATTATTATATTATTAGCTATAACTTTACATGGTTTCTTTATATCTGGGGCGTTGGATGGCCGAATGGTTAGCACGTGCGTGCTGTATCATAAGGCATGTCTATTGTTATTTCCGCAAGAACGATACGGTGTTATATAGCGTTACAAATTTCCGTATTACACGGTAGATCTTACATGATCATATAAATTAACTGTTGGAATATTAATCGAGTATTTTACTGCTACAAAAAGTGTCCGTTTAATTGAAAATTGCAATAGGCCTACACAATTTAATTTTAGTTCGATGGGAGGCCCGTCTTCATATGATATAAGATTTTGTATGAAATAGGTGTCCTGAATACAAACGGGTTCACCGACATCAAATATCGGGTTCTACAAATTTGGGAATAGTGTTATTTGTACCCACCGTTTCATCGGAAATTCCAATAAACAATTTACTTTTAGTTCGAGGTGGTAGGCCATATTTAAATAAAGCTGTGGTTACTATCCTACGGGTCGTGAAAGCTTCCCACTCTATGGGGGTAGGTATCCGGCGGGGTTATCTAAAACCGGGATCGAATGATGCCTTTACATAATGCTCTCAAGGGCATATCCTGGTGATTCCAGCTGATGCACACATTTAACGTACGACAACCTTAATTCATCGAAAACAATGCAAATTCATGACTAAAAGGGGACCCCAAACTACGCATACTTATTTTCAGTCCATGCCTTGAATCGATACCACAAGGACTTTAATTACAGATCTCAATCATTTTTCTGACCTAACATTAGGGCCACAATTCTTAACAACTAGACATATTGAAACCACTTTTAACCAGGTGAAAATGGGGCATAAGCATACCAAATGAAGAAAATCGCACTAAAAAAGAACGCAAAACAGATGTTGGGATTTCTTAAATTTATTTTTGAAACAAAATAGAATTAAGTAACACTGAAAACCTTATGAGATATGTTTTAAAATCAATACCCACATGGAAAGAATCCCCATAATGGATTCTATTTTGAATGCCGTTTTAAATTTACACCATTCGGGGCTATTCATTGTTAGTTATTGCAGGAGTCGGATTGAACTTGGTAACCTTAAAAGACTTATTAAAGATATATTACAGGCCGTATGTAACGGAAGAAAATGACGATTTATTAAAAATGGATTTTGAAATTAATTTTTAGAGGTCAGAATTCAACCAAATGACATCGTAAACCATGTGATTGATATGGTACTTTGTAAAATGAAGAGAGTGAACTATGAAATTATTGATTCGCACAATAACTTATGATATACTCCCCATTTGGAAGGGGGTAGATATACTGGGAAATATTTAGCGGTGGTGATGAGCATAGGATGGAGTGGGAGGGGAGCGGAGTGGGGGGATCGGGAGGTCCCGGGGAAAACCCACGAGATTGGACAGGCGACCCTACTCCTTGTCACGTACAACTGTAGAATCGAAACCACGCCAGTTGACTCAGTGACAGACCTTTTGATACAACGCACACGTGCTAACCATTCGGCCATCCAACCCTACTTAATATGACAAGAGACAAAGAAGACTAGGCGTTCGTTTGTTTTGAATAATTTACAGACCAAATATACTCTTCAAAAAAAGTAGGGGATATTCAGAAACAATACAAAACTGCGGAAATGCACTGCTGTTTTTATTAGAGGTAAGAGTGTATGTTAATAACAGGCCAATTGCCTACACACGGACATAAACAGTTCATATGGGCGGATTATCTGGCGGCACCATTTCACTCGCAGAGAGATACACCGTCAAAAGTGAAAATGGACGTTTTTGAGTTTTGTCTTAATAATGAGTAATTGCTCCACCAATCCTCAGACATTCAGCAATTCGTCGTGGCATGCTCCTAATGAACCGTCCAATCATGATTTGAGGCAATCTGACCCATTCCTCTTGCAGTGCCACGGCCAATTCTTGCAGTGTTGTCGGTTGACGTTGACGTCGACGAACACGTCTTGCGATCAAATTAAACGTAACACACTAAAGCAAAGGTACGCTAAACAGTAAATCTTATGCATGAACCGATAGGAAAGCAAACATGGATAGGATAAACCAGCAAGCGGCAGTTTTCATCAACCCTTCCTTGAAGTGTCAAATTTGACAATGAACCCCTCCCACGTGTATGGCAGCTCAGTGGTTCTGTTGGGGCGATAAGCTCTTCATCTGTTAACATACTCTCAAAGCATGTCAAGTGTCCATGACTATTTATCATATCACAACCTGCATAGGTATTTGTATTTCAATAACCCCTACTTTTTTTGAAGAGTACATTAACAAACAAAGGGGAATGTGACGATAGCTGCTGTCCTTTTGTTATAAGGAATAAATATGCCAAGTTCCAAGATGATCCATTCAGAACTGCAGTCTATAGACGACAAACATAAAAATGGGCGTATCTTTACCCCTGAGGGTTGGACATGGACTAATATAAATAGGTACAACCTTGTTATTGAAATGATTGATGCCAGGTTTTAACAAAAACTGTCAATTGCAACCCTGTAGGGTATTTGCAGACAAAACATTAACCGTCAATGCAAGGGTATCGGATCATGCACCAAAACGATAGTCGCGATCCTTATGGTATACAGAATAAACAAGATAATCCGTTCAGAATTGCGGGCTGCCGGCGATAAACGCACAAAATCAATAGTATATAGACGATAAACATAAAATATTTCGTTACGTTTTAACGTCGTACAGTTTTGCTCCGAACTGGGATACTACGGCCTACTCTTATATCGAATTTCAACTGTCAAGGGATCTTTTACGTGCACGCCAATGTTTACATAGGACCTTGGTTTTTCGTCCCATCCGAAGGACTAGACAGCTGTCCTTGTCAGGCCTTCCGTCCTGCATCACTGACTGACAAGGGGGAACCACGCCGGAAAATCTGGATGAACTTTCTCGGCCAATGCTGGGATCGAACACCCGACCTCCTGGCTAGCGCGCAAGCGTCTTACCCACTTAGCCACCGTAGGTCCCCAATTATTTTGTGACAAAAAATTATATCAAAATATAATTATACAAGGGATCGAACACCCGACCTCCAGTTAGCCACCGTTGGTCCCAAATTATTTCGTGACAAAGAATTATATCAAAATATAATTATATAAGGTGGAATTGTTCACTATATTATAATTATATAAGAATGGAATCGTGGCACATCTTGTTAAGGCCGAGATGATGACTTTCAGACTGCATTTCATGACTGTAAAATATAATTAATAAATTATTTTAACTGAACATATTGTTGAAATATTCAATAAAAAATGAAAATATTGAAATATTCAATAAAAAATGAAAATATTAATAACGTGTTTATCCACATAACGCTATTTACTTCAGCTAAAACAAATAAATTTTTTCACATGTATTTTGGTTTTAAAACAGACGACAATCTCAATTCTATCTATTTACTGTTGACTCTAGGTTGAAGATTCATCAAGATGTGTACTTTGTGGTTTATTACCGTTGCTGTTGTGCTTGCTTCCATGTTGCCAAACTCTACTGCGTGTAAGTATTACTGTTTCATAGTCCCTTTGATTTCTTTAAGATCATATTTATAATTGCCATAAAACAAAATTGTGGCATTTGGATATAGAAAATTAATATACATTTTTTGTTTTAATTGTATTTTAAAAACTGTTTACTGTTTTATTACTGTTTCATAGTTTCTTTGATTTCTTTAAGATCATATTTATAATTGCCATAAAACAAAATTGTGGCATTTGGATATAGAAAATTAATATACATTTTTTGTTTTAATTGTATTTTAAAAACTGTTAATTTCAATGTCCACCATGTTGTATAAAGCAGTAGATATTTCTACCTGTAGAATTTATCTTGTAAGTCTGAAGTTCGTCCATGGATTTGTTCTTACATTCTTCTGTTTAGATTCTTTTACTACCATACAAGTGAAATTATACATCAAAATAGTTAATTTGAACGAGTACTCTGATTAAAGGTTCAATACCACTCTTGTTGTAACTGAATAATATGTCCCAATCTTTATTCTGGTCAACAAATTTGTACTATTTTACAATATTCCAATTAATTGATGATACAAATTTCATCTTAACACACCTAATTTTAAAAATTGGAAAAATTCAACTAAATGATTTGAAAAGCCCGACGTAAAGCTTTTCAAATGTGACTTGGATTTAAAAATATTTTTGAACCCTCTGGACAAGTAAAATAGGATTTAATGGATAATTTACACAACAGTTAGGACACTAACACATCTAGTACTTAAAATAAGGCTATTTTTTTTTTCTGGAACTGTCAAGCCAGCAAGAGTGTTATTGTCCTTTTAAAGTAGAATATGAAAAATAAGATGGTAGAAATAATATAGGATGTCACAGAGAAAAAAACGAGTACATTATAAAAAGTGGAATAATTAAAATGTAGTGTACTTATATCAATAACATTTCACATGCAATACCATATGGATTTTTGACAACCTCACACCAAATTACAGATCCATATGGTATGGTATATGAAATTTTAATGATGTAGATAGGTACAGTAGCTTTTGAATTATTTCACATATAATAGTGTACTCGTTTTATCTGAGACACCCTATATTTGGCTTACATTTTCAATTCCCTTGAACCGCTTCATGCTATATTCATATAAGACAATGCCGTAACACCTTAGTAAAATTACAGAACAAGACATAAAATAGATCAAAATAATTTATAATAATATTTTCATGTATCCAATTTTCCGATTTTATTAACAAACTCAACTATATTAAAGATACATTATGGGAGATAAGATAAAGAGATGGCAGTTCTCACTACAATAGTTAAAAACTAGATAGTGAAAAAAGGTAATTTTGCTGAAAATTTGGCAAAGTTCTCTTGCAATTAAAATGTTTTGAGACGGAATTGAAGTAAACTATTGAGAGATGAATTTGTTTTGATATGTTTTAGTCCATTATATCATCAAATCACAAAGTGTCTACGCGGGAATCCATCTTTAATGACCGATCTTAGGATCTAAACAAATGTAAATTTTATGGAGGTTCCTTTTTCTTCCACTAATACATATGACTAGGCTCTGTTCTCAGTTTTAACTGATGATTTATCAAAGAAATTCCTAAAAAAATATCCAATTTCGATCTGTTCTCGGTCGCACCACATGCCACTTGTGGGCTTCTTGATGATATTTATTTGTGACAGTTGGCACGCGAAAATTGTGGTTTTGAACTGGGGATTTTATTTCTTGAAAAAAATCATTGACAAAGTTTAAACTGTTCCTAAAAATGTTTGAGACAATACAATGTAACACAATTATTATTAATGAGTCTTTTAATGTCTTTCAGCAAGACCATGTCTTGTGACAAAATGTTATAATCAACAGAACACTCAAGGATAAACGAGTCCCTTTATATATTGACATCGTGACTCCAAAAGTTGATGGAGCGAGTTTATTAAAGCTAAATATATGACTACCTGACAACCAAATATACCCTACTAACAACGCTTGAGACCAAGTAATCTTGCTTTACCAACGTCAAAACGTTAAAACTTTTAAAAAGAAGACCAAGCTGATTGCATGGGCAACGTCAATTTTGTCGTTCTTTGACCTTTGTTTCCTTTGGCAGCTGCATGTTGATATAAATGTAATCCGTGGCCATGTAGGCTAGTAAACACCACACATACTGCATAATCAGATGTTGCGATGAACACGACTGAGAGACCTCACATCCATGGCGTAATGATTTCTTTAATCGAGAATATATCACATATCTAAATAAGTGTTTATTTACGATATTACCAATATCATAATTATTTTACAGTGAGTGTATGTAACGTGACCGAGTGTAGTGGTAGAGGGGGAGAGTGTACCCGATACACATGTAAGATCGATTGGAAGGATACTAGTAAGATACCCAGTCTTCTAACAGCTATATTTAATACCAATCCAGTTATTATCCATCCAAATAACTATGGTCTTAAAATTTACTGACAAAATTAAAATGCCATCGTATAATCTCTGGATTAATCTACAAAAAAACCCCAGACATATTCCGTTTATTGCTTTGTCAGATTTCACATAATTAATTTTTTTAAAATGGCTAAATAGTTAAAGAGCTATATCGTTAATAAATTTTATTTCACTAAAATATGTAATTTGTCAATCTTCTAACCTGTAACTCTGTAAGACATCGACTTGTCACAATACTGTACGTTAAAATGGTGTTCTATTTTAGATATGTTTTATATTTCAGGTAAATATTGTGATACTATTATAGATGACATGCGTAACGTCTGTCCCCTTAGCGGTATGTTATTTAGTTTACTAGCATATAATATTATTTAATTTAACAACATTTGGTTGAGCTACAATCATATAACCAGTTCAAGTTGGCATATTAGGAATTATAAGATCAAATGAATGATGATATACACTGATTATTTAATATTCATGTAAAATCCCATAGATTCATGTTTTGGCCTAGGTGAGAGAAACTATAAATAAATAATAGCGTCCAGCAATCTAAAAGTTGAAATATTTCAGGTGGACAATGTGGGGATGGATTGTGTACTTATACGTTTCCTTTTTATAGTACATGTGTAAACAACGTGTGCAGGAGTAAGTATAATATTGATATTTATGTTATTCAAAACGTATATTTCTATAATTAAACATACATTATGCAAGAGCTAAATCTGTCTGTTGCAGGTCTTTCTTTACGCCTGAAATGTTATCTAAACTATTAATTAGACATGAATTAACCTATCCAGGCCATAATCAACTCTAGATGGCAGCGCTAGCCTGCGATCTTTAGTGGATTGTAAGCCGATTTACTGCATAACTTTCCTTCTCGATTAAACGATTAAATTGATAATCGAGACTATGCTGTTTATCGTACTGACTTTAGTAATGATGACCGAGGCTTATGGGAATTTCAGTCGCTTAGTTCTCGGTTCATCATGGAACAATTTGAATGAAATTTTCACCAAATTGCCTTTACATTTTAACTAGTATAGTGAGAACTGACAACCCGTTACCGAATCTCCCATAATGTATCTTTAATGATGTTCTACTTGATCATAGCAGGGTATACTTAATGCCTTAACATTAGGAACACCTGGTAACACAATGCCTTTACAATAGGAACACCTAGTAACACTATCCTATGTTGGATGATTTGTCAGGTTTTTGTACTTTGTCAACCTGGCCATATTACTCTTTTATCTTATGAAAGTAATCTTAAACACAATTCTATATTATAAATTCTATTTATTATAGTTGATTATGATGGACAATGTGAGTATGATGATCTTGATGGCGGCCATTGTAATGTATTAGGTTTTAATGGTACTTGTTCACGTGGTTATTGTTTCGGTAAATAAGATTTATATTATAGACTGTCATTTATACAAACCGGATGTATTTATTTATATATTAATACCTATATTGCGTCCATCATCTGTCTAATCTCCAACTTGTAATAAACGCCCAGTTGGAATGAAGGGCCTAATCTTTACTGCGTACGTAACTAACGTACGAAAATTAAATGGTAGCTGGCTTTTTGTTTTCGCACGTATACAGTGAATGGCCATTTTGCTCAGTAATCCCAGCCAGAATTTGGCTATTTTTTTAAAATTGCGTTAAAGTTTTAAATTTTTTTTTAGAACTGAAATAAATTAACTTTTAGTCAATCCCCACGCTAAAAACATTAACAGAATTGATTGTGTATATCTAAAATAGACACGACCGAAGCACAAAATTGTGCCAATATGCCGACGTCAAATTTAGAGTTGTAGATGATGTTATTTTTGTGAAAAATCATTGGAAGAAGTTATAAGACGTTCTGTACGGATTATACAGTCCTGAAGGCTGCAAGGAGGCTATTGTTTACAATGTAACGTTGTGTCTTGTAATGTTGATAATGATCATTATGATGGTGTTCACATTTGTTTGTCACTGTGTCAGAGTCACTTCTCTGCAGGTAGGGTGAGTCTGTCGTTCAGATTGTCTTTACTGTTGAGGGATTGTTATAACCCCTACTTCCACATGAGTTGATAGGCAGTTAGATATTGTTGTGTGTAATGATATATTACTTATTTTTATAGCCCGATGTAGTAAAGACAGTAAGTGTGGAGGTTTTCCATGTATAGGTGGATACTGTGCAGGTAAATAATCACAATTCTATTTATAATCACATATCAATATCACCCGATTTGTACATATATAGAGATAAAGATAAAAGATTCAAGCACCCCTTTTCATGACAACAAACAATAAGTTATGACTTTGAGTATATTCACCTAATAATCTACCATGGTGTACTATAGGTTTACACTGTCTTTTTACCAACATTCATTATGTTAATGTTCTTGGTGCCAGTCATAGTGGAGGCATGATCTACATCACAGACATTTGGATAGGATTCGGAATGTTGGAAATATAGACAGCATCCTATCTTTATTACATCTAGTAAACTCAAATCAGGGAAACTTGAGCTTGGATAAACTCTCTGGTCAACCCAGGAATTATTCGGTCATCTTACCAAGATGGCGTCGTAAAACACCCGTTTCAATCCATTAAAATAATTAATTTACTTGTGTAACTCAATTATTGATAATATATGAACCATGTTTTGTATTTTGTATTTTTCAGCACCTAAATGTGAAGAATCATTTTGCTCTAAGTAGTTGATGTTATGCTATATTTACTGTACACTGAACAACTATATTATTAGATTCAATGCAATATTGTGATATTTAACCACTGATAAAGGGTTTAATGTATTATAACCACTTCTATATAAAATAAATGAATGCTATTTAGTTCTTTCTTTATAAATCATAATTCTAAGTCAACAATATATTATCTAAACCAAAAACTACAATATATTCACCTGTTTTTCATCTTAAAAAACAGATAAACCAAGATTTTAAAATGTAACCTAGATTGAAAAATAAATAGTTTGTTCTTTCTTTGTTGTTTATTTTGTTTACCTCGTGTTGCTGTGTTTGTTCGAGGAATCTGAGAGGCTCTCAAGCTGGGTGAATACCCAATTGAAATTACGTTAAGACGTTGATAAGATGTACGGAGTTAAAAAAAAAAGCGAGTCCAAACCTTCTATTGAAGATGTGGAAAGACAGGATACCCCTAGTTCAGCTCTGAACGTAGGTCTCATTATACTCGCCCTGTACGTTCAGGATCTGTCCTAAGAAGACGGGGACATATTTTTTAACAGCGTGTAGTGTCACTCATACTGGTTCTAGCGAAGTAAGTATGGTCTTATTTTCTCACTAAGATGTTCAGTTGCATTGTTCAGGCGTTTACAGTGACAGACATGCAACCGTTTAAAAGATGCCCGGTGAAAGTGAATGTAATGAGACCTACGTTCAGAGCTGAACTAGGATACCCCAAGTTTCAAGTTGAGTATCCCTAGCTCAAGGTGCTTCTGGTCATTTTCAAATGTGACACTGGTTTGTATTTTCTTAAACTAACTACATGTATATTATCAATTAATACTCAAATTTGTATTACTTCATTTTACAACAATTTCAGCTAAAGCCTAACTGCAACAAGAGGGAACCACCTAGGTTTTGATATGGGCAGATAAAACAATACTTTCATCACATTCACATATGTATATTTTTATTTATATATCAAAAGATCTGTTTAAAAAATGCAAAGTACAAAAAAAAACCTAAACAATTAAAGGCTGCAAGGCATATCATTTAAACATCCACATTTAGTATGATTGACAAAGCATATCTACAATCAGTTTAAGGCTTAATTCCTTCCAACTGGAAGGATAAGTTTATTTTAAAGAACCATGTGCGAACTGGGTAGTTCTGGACCCTCAACCATCTGGTTTCCTTGGGCTAAGGTAAAGTGACTCAACTTTCCCGTATTTTACATAGATCATTTTTTTTCTCGGATTTTGGCCATTATATTTTTGAGTTGATGGAAGGTGAATTTTATTTATTTTGAAAAAGGTCCGATGGTTTGAGGGCCAGTCCGCACCTTGTGAAGATTAATATATTCTATAAACTGTGTGCTGTATCAACAGATGTGCCTTTTGTGAGCAATTTATAAAAGCCTATTTATATAAGAAATAGGACAATTGTGACCCGTGAATAATTTTTTATTTAAAGAAAAAATATGTATTAAGCATTATATATGTATTAATTTTTGTTGTCATGATGTGGTGGCAATTACAATAATTCTCGTTACTGAATAAAAATATTAAAATGATATGTAAACTTGAATAAACAATAAGGATATATTTATTACTGAAGTCAGTTGAATACTTAACAATTATGAATTATTAATGAAGTAGTCTGAAAACTCCAATACACTAAACAGATTTATTAGCTAAGACATTAAAAAAATACCAAAAAAAAAAAATAACATACATGCAGATACATTTTTGTCTAATTTATTTTAGATTTCTTCCGATGGTATTAAATGACCGCATTGTCTGTGTCATTTATACTTTAGAACTAACACTATGTCATAACTAAGCTTTCAAAACTCCATCTAGTGAAATAAATTGCTGTTCTTTATTTTCTAGCAAATTATTGTCGGACCAGTTTATGTAAGGGGAATACCCAAAAATTTCCTCTTCCACATATATCCAAATGTTCGCTTAGTGGAGTCATTCTATTTTTGGGATTGGCAAAGTGGGATCTGTGTGGATTCATCCTTATGTTGAGTTATGATTCAGTTTTGCATATTTAACTTTCTATATATATATATTCACGAGTAATGCACTGAAATTTTCAGCAAATTACCTTTACACTATCTAGTTTTTAACTATTATAGTGAGAATTGCCATCTCTTTATCTTATATCCCATAATGTATCTTTAAGTCATGCTATTTGATTTATCCTCAAGTCTATATGAAACTTGAAAATGAAATAAATCTAAATTGCAATAAAACACATAATTTTAATATTTACAAATATTTACAAAATTTACAATTAGAGATCAATATATATTGAGGAACAATACAAATAAATTGTAATAAAATATATTTAAAAGAGACCATGC
This sequence comes from Patella vulgata, assembly GCF_932274485.2. Lineage (NCBI taxonomy): Eukaryota > Metazoa > Mollusca > Gastropoda > Patellidae > Patella > Patella vulgata. Next base: position 15,554,837 of record NC_065883.2, read on the forward strand.
TAAGAAATTAAACAATGTAAGTTTATTTGGAAAAGCACTTGGTATAGCTTCAATCAAAACAATAATATCAGACTGAACAATATAAATTTAATATGTGGTTGTCAAATAATGTAAAGCCATTTAAATTTATCGAAAACATAAAGACAACAATGACATTGTAAGGAAATAAATGTGGATTTATAATTGTAAATTGGTTTATAAAGCATAGAAAAAATGTGATCAATTTATAAGCAAATGTGTCAATAATACGACTCTTTAAGTAAAAAAACTGTTTGATTCTATTTCACAAAGTATTTAATCTACAAGAACTGGAATATTTTACCCTTTAGGAGAGAGAAATTGGGTTTATTGTTTAACCGTCTTCATTAGCCCAGTTTGAGCAGACCAGTAGGACGTTAAACCCCATTTCATTTTATTTAACATTCAAATAATATAAACTAGTTCATTTCGGGTCTAACATATGCTTCCATTTTATATCATAGGGTTCTTTACGTGTGGGAGGAAAGCAGATAACTTGGAGCAAATCATGCGACCCTACTCATTGTAACATAGAAACGGGGAATCAAAACCATGCCACGTAGATTCACTGTCAGACCTTATGATATAAAGCTGACATGTTAAACCATTCAGTCACCCAACCCCCTTACCCTTTAAGACAGTTATAACAAACTATATGTACATTATGGGACCAAAATTGTTGTATTTGTATATTGGAGGCTTATTATTTCCATTATGACTTATCAGGGCTTGCCATGAAACGCGAGCAACTACTTGTGCGCATGCCAAATATAAAAATAATATAATAAAAAATAATGGAATATCTCGTAATAAAAATCCAAACTGAATTGAGTTCGATATGGTGCGTGAAACACTTCCTTTAATTTTATTGGCGGATTAAGTAACTTGTTACATACTTCCGACTTCTACTCAAAAAATACTTTTAGACATGTACTGACAGACCATTTTCAGGCCGAAGCTCTTTATCAATTTTGTGTAATCATGACTGAAGTGGATATAGACAATTTTGTTGTCATTTTAGTAGTAACATGTTTTAATAGTAACATATATTGGTTCCTTTTATTTAAAAAGCAAGTCTCCAGTTGTAGTTTGTTCCTAAAACCCTTCACCACTCAACAATGGTGATGGGAAATGGCTACTTATGTGCGAGTAGAATAGATGACTACTGTATTTACCATCTGTTTGGCAAGCCCTTCTTATGGTCATCTATTCCATATAGAGAAAAGAAATACATGGCATAATAATATTAAAGCTTCCACCAATACAAGTTTCGGACTAGTATTTTCAGGGTAATACACAGGGAACATGGAGATAGTTCTAATATCTCATAAAATTGTCTGAGTTAATAGAATGATCAGAAAATGATTAAAAACGTCAGAAGCTGGCAATAGTGGCATTCCATATTGCATATGTATTTGAAACTGTTGTTATTAAGTCAAACAGAAACTGGCACCAGTCCATAGATATGTAAATACAAAAAGGAATGATAATGAAATATCACAGTTCAAGCTTTGAGACTGGCTAATGTTGCTTAGTAGAGTAGATTAACCAGAACATGCAGGAGTTGAGAATTAGATAGCAGCGCATCAATCAATTCTATTTCCTGAAAATTATCAAAGAATGAAAAAGTCATTAAATATATATTCCAGAAATTTTAACAATCAAATTTAAAACAAAAAGCTTGAGATATGTAGTACATTGTAGGAAGTCCATGCTTCATTCATTAATAAATACACATGCCTTTCCATTCTCCCCCTCCCCTACCCCCTGCTACAGTTTGTAGATCTGTAATATCATTTTAGAAGTCAAGACAACTTTTAGCAGCACAGGGTTTTTACTGTATTTAGAAATACTCTGAAGAGTGGAATTGCGACTTTCAAAATTTTCTTTTGGTGGGAGAGGGATCTTTGGATCGAGTGAGAAATCGGGTTTAATATCAACGACAGAAACTAGGTCATTTCTAGACTAACATATGATTCAATTTTATGTCAATAATTTGATTGCGGGTAGTGGTCTTTAGCAGAGGGATGAAAACGGAGGACTGGATCTTGAAAAAATGCATTCATCAAGTAGAGAAGAAAAAGGCCAAGATATTTTTCGAAAGAACTGTATAGAGGTATTTTAAATTGGTGTAATTTTAAATTATTACATGTTCTGTATAATTTTACTATCTAATATAAAAAATAAAAACATCTTTACAAAATAGAATTTCTAACTGGAATGTAAAATGATAACAAACGAAAAAAAAAACTCAACAAGATTAAACTGATCAGCTATAACTTTCTCCCTTCCAATGTTTAAAATGAAACTTTGTATTAATAATGTCGTCAAGCAACAGTAAAACCTCTACCTACCCTGTACTGTATATGTGGCACAACATAATTTATCCATTTTATGTATCACTTTCATATTGTTATCAGAATCTGAGTTTAGAAAAGAAAAATATTTTAAAAGTGCACAACAACAAGGCATTATCTTAGCTCCTTGTATAGCAAACGGTATGTCATTCTAGTTTCCATGGAAACCTTTCTTTTAAAATCTGCAAAATTTCTAATTAGCAAATTCACATGTGCTATATAAGGTAGATGTGTATATAAAGTTTTATAAAGATGTCTTGAACGGTTTATGAAATATGCTCTGAATATGTTTGGCACCAGATAAAAACAATAATGATTGTCTAAAGGAGGCATAGTAAGTAGTTATCATTCCCTTTCACAAAGATACAGGCTCTAAAATTTGAAATCAATCAGCAATGTGCCTTTTGCTAATTAGTAGTCGTATTGTTTGCTTATTATAGCAGTTGTAGTTGTGCCTTTTGCTTATTATAGTAGTTGTGCTTTTTGCTTATTATGTAGTTGTGCCTTTTACTTATTATGTAATTGTGCCTTTTGCTTATTATGTAATTGTGCCTCCTTTGCTTATTATATTAGTTGTGCCTTTTGCTTATTATAGTAGTTGTGCTTTTTGCTAATTAGAAATTTCTCACATGAATAATTTTTATGTTTTAAATTTATATTTAGAAGATGTTTTATTAAACAACTTATTATAGAACTATAATAAGACAGAGAGTATTGTATCTGGATCTGTTTTATTAAACAACTTGTTAAAAATAAACTATTACCGAACTGTAATAATGAAATTTACCTGATGTAACACGACCATCAACAAAATCTTCTGGTTCAACACCTAAATCTAGTTTACGTTTTACACATGATGATATTAAAGCATCCATTAATTTAGCCTGTAAATATAACACAAAGAATAAGAATTCCACTCTTCAGTTCAATGACAAATAAAAAGTGACCATCATGGACAATCTTTTCATTGACATCATACTGTCACATGATGTTAATGCCATTTCACTACATTTTAACAATGTATTCATACGTCTCACTTCAATGGCTGTCTATTATATATTTTTTTTATTAAAATTATTGTCCTTTGTCATATAACAGTTCTCTGCATTTTTGTTCTGAATAATTGACTTTAAACCTGGCTAGTTAAATTACTGTCTTAAAAAAGTTTATTTATGACCAGCATTTACATAAAGGGAGTTACCTCCCTTATATAAAATTCTGTAAGGATGGGGATGCTTGATTGTCAGTCCGGGATGTTCCGAATTGACAGAATTGCAATCGAGTGAAGTAGAATTCAGTATTCTCGCAGTTCTGTCAGTTCCGACAACTGAGGTGATGTGAGTAGAATTGTGACGTAATTAAGCACAATGAATATGTTTTAGCTGTCATGGTTGGTTGAGATATTTTCTCATACAGTTGACGCATGTGTTCTACCCTCAAATTTCACCCGACTGTCATTAATTCAATTCCAGAAAGTTCAATCGAACATTCCCTATGAAAACAATATATTACCTCTTTTGAATAGACTTCTAATAATTTTGTAACCTGTCCTTGTTGTGGACAATCATATAAAAATTGTAAATATAAACAATCCATTGTTTCATCATCTACATCAAACTCAGCTTCTTTATATCGCCATGACAACTGTGTAAACGGTACTGTTAATAATACCACCTGGAAGATAACAAGATCTATTTAATATACTGTACATATAACAATTATCAAAGAGCCCTTATTGCCCACTACTGACTTTTAGGCCATTAAATATGCAGCATAACATTGTTATTGTATCATAAGATAAATCCTATTACCAAAATTTACAATTATTTACAGATACTGTATTTAATGATAATTTTCTGCACTAAATAGGCTAACGAAGACACCATTGCAGTGTGCTTTGACTTTTGCCCATACACAGTGGCATAGCAGCTTACTCTTTATCGAATTCCAACTGTCACAGAATTTTTTACTTACAAGTTAACAAAAACATTAGATGTGTATCCTTGATACGCCATGCATCCCTGCACCATTGACAGAGAGAGATAGAGTGAGAGAAATGGGCCTTAGCATCCACTTGACACAAATTGGTAATTTAGGGACTAACATATGGTTCAATTTTAATTTTTAATAATTCGCTTGTGCGTAGGTATCTTTAGCAGTGGGAAGAAATTGGAGGACCCGGAGAAAAACCATGAGGTTGGACAGGCGACCCTACTCCTTGTCATGTACAACCGAGGAATCGAAATCTGCCAGCTGATTCAATGACAGACCTTATGATACAGTGCGCTCACGCACCACTGACAAGAGGGCACCAGACCGGTATATCCTGAGGAAATTTATCAGTGAACACCCGAGATTCAACCACAGACTTCTTGGTTAGTGAGCTAACACCATACTCATTGAGTTATTAACAAATAGATATAATATTAGCAGTACTAGATACTTGTAGAAAGAGTATACCAGTAGGTATTAAACATGCTGCCAGTTAAAATCAATATTTATACATAAAGCTTACACGACTTTCTTTATCAATTAAAGTAACACAATCTGTATTGATGGCAATTAAACATTTTACACTGGTACCAATATTCATCATTCTCTTAAATCTATTCACTGGCCTTTCTATTTGACCATGGAAAAATGCACTCCTGTAAATCATAAATATTAAACTACATTTAGAAATCAATTTATTTAATACACTGTAGTCCTTTACGTTTATAAAATTGTGCGGGAACCATAAAAAGCTCCTGCCAATTTCAAAAATGAGAAAAAAGCTCCTGTAAAAAACTAATTATATTGCAAGAGTAATTCTACATTTTTTTGAATTAAGGAGAGCCAATTTGTATTTATGATTTAATCTTGTTTCATATCTGGTGAATATGTTTGGTGAATATGGTAGCGTCAGAATTATCATCATGGTAACTGATAGCTCACATGTAGGCAGTTTCAAATCAACAAAAAACTGAAAGTGGTTTTATTAATCTCAACATTCAGGAAAGCGATTTAGCTAATTTGAAGGAGACTTTAATGGCTACCGCGAAGGGGAGTTGTGGTGCATCAAGAGGAGGAGTTAAAGCGCACCTTAAACAATAATGACTGCACTGTATTCACTCTCAGAAACACTGTTTCTCAAAAGAATGTTAATTCAGAAATATGATAGCATATTAAACCATTAATTATGTTTGATCCGTTGATCATATGTTGAATTTTACACAGAATATCTCATTTATCGATGTTTAATCCATACTTAGCATTAAAACATAATCCTAGAGTGTTGCAAATTTTTCAATTTATCATATATTTGTAAATACAGAATTGACTTATGTTCACAGGTACAGTTTTAGATGTACATTGTACCTGACAAAATGTCAAGCCCTAATGAAATAGTACCTAACATTTTCAACTTACTGCCGGACATGTATTAATAATATCAATAAAAAAGACAAATCAGTGCCAGACAAAATGACAGGCACCAGAGTTTTTTTGTCTGACAATGTCTCAATTTGTGCCTGACATTGTCTGTGACAGGTGCCTTATTTCCCCGGGTTGAGTGGTAGTGCAAATATTGTATTACACCTCACACTACAAGATCACATGTTTTATGTAACATATATTTAAAATTTAACCAATCCATTTAGAAAAAAAATAAATATGACTTACCCATACATAGGATATGTACGACAGACATCTAGATATTTTTGATAGAGCAGACTTAGATTATTAGGTATATCTAGATCAGCAAATTCATTAGATAATTCCTGATGTGCTCCTCTCATCAAATCCTCACATTCCACTCCTTCGTTATTCTTTGATGTGGTAAAAAATAAAAACTTCTGTTTCTGGTACATATGTTCAGGGTAGAATTGTATAATGGATGATCTACAATATAAAACATTTTATTGAATATAATATATATAATATATAAATGGGGTTTAATGTCCATACAGCCGGGGTTGTGATAAAAATTTTGCACGGACATCAGCATTTCCACCTATTACTCTGCCAAACGTTGTTTTATGTGTAAGCCTGCAAATATACGAGTGGACCTTGTTTTTACGTCCAATTTGACAATTTTTCTTTGCATGACCCTCAGTGTCATCTGGCAGGCTGAACAACACATAAATAAATTCAAATTTAGATAATGAATTTAATCAAACACAAATCATTCATGTAACGAGTTCATTGGAATGACAATGAAAATAAAAAAATGTTATTGCCATCAACAATGTGGCTGTCATTCACAATTGATGTAAATATATTCAGGTATATGTCCATCAGTCTGATTAAATCTCACCTGTAACGAGCTGGAACATGTTCTTTAGGATCATATTTTCCCAAATGGATTAAGGCCTGTAATCCTGCTAATCTATTGTAATCTTCAGGATATAAAACATATCTTCCTTCTATTACATTAAATTTAGCTTCATGATATAATAGACACAACATCTGTTCATTAGTTATCTGTAGAAATACACATGAAAATAATAAAATATTTTAAAATATCGGTACATAAAACAGGTAATAAGCACAGAATCATGATATTTGTTTTATAAATGCATTAATAGAATCTGTGTTATTGAACTTATCTGAATGCAGTACAGGTATGTTAACTGGACTAGTTTCCAGTCGTTTTAAAACTGATAGATATTCATAGATAATTATATTTTCTAATGAAAAGGTTATTTTGTAAGATATTGAATTTGAGCGACAGATGACAGCATGTGCTCAAACTCTATTTTAGACTACTACAAGGGCTGCCAATGTCTCCAGCTGTCATACTATCATGCAATCACCGAATTATCCTTATTTCCAGGAATCACACCTCCATTCACTTTACACTCATTATCAGAATATAGCTGGTCAGGCTTTCCCAAGACCTTGGTTAATTAAAATTTTGAACAGTCATAACTAATTATGTCGATCAGGGCTTGTCTACTTGCTGTTTAAAGGCATAAAGTTCACTTATCGTCCCAATAATATAATTATAAAATAAATTCTTACATTTCTCTCTTGATCTAGAGTAAAGAAAACGTCTCTCTGTACCATTAATACCGGTTCCGCTATTCAATTATAAAATTTTAAAAAACACATTTCAATAATCTTCTTAGAAAAAGAGTTCTGCTTATTTTTAGTTCAAAACATTTTCATATGTTAATGGAAACCTGAGAGATATCATATAAATTGAAATGAAATGCAATAGGGTTTAACCTCCTACACAGATACATGTAATTGTAACTGACTCAAATCAAGGCTATAAACAATCTAATTAAAATGCAGATCCTATTTCGTTTCATTTTTTATAGTTCAAAATTTTGTTTTACTTGTCTTTACTACACTAGGACCTGAAAGAGTTGTTATATAATCCATGTTCTGGTTGATGTGAGGAATTAGCCAATGAAATGCTCTGTTGCGGTGAGTTCTTGGCGTGCTGTGAGTATTCCACTAGAAACATCAATGCTGATTGGTTAATCAAATGTCTGATGTCATAGGGTCAAAAGCTTGTATGACCCCTGGCGCGACCTTCCACTACAACTGGTCAGATATGCATGTAGTAGAGGCCATTGAAAGTATATAAAAAAACAAAACGAAATATAGATCTGTATGTTAATCAGATTGGGCTATAAATCAGGTAAGATGGTTATTAATTAATTAAGTTAGCAAAAAGACCTACAAGTTACATAATATAGAAATGGGTTAATTTATTCTACAAACTTATAATCTTGGTTTAATCTATGTAATAAGTGGTCAGTTGGCATGTTTTTAAGGTTACTCAACCAGAACAAGAGTTTATGTGAATTGTTATGGTCTAGAGAATCATGTTACATGTATCTGATATCTTTCACAAATGAATTCATGACAAATTGAAGATTAAAATAGATTTTAACTTATAATCAATCAATATTTAAATTAAATGAAATGGAGTTTAACATCCTACTGTTCTGCTCCGAACTGGGCTAATGAAGACGGGCATACGCCATACAGTGTGCCATGAGGGACGGCGGCACTACGGCCTACTCTTATATCAAATTATATGAACTTTCTTGGCCAATGCAGGGATCGAATACCCGACCACCAGGCTAGCGAGCCAGCGTCTTACCTCCTTAGCCACAGTGACCCCCCGCCCCCCCAATCAATATTTAAACAAATATATAAAACTCAATTACAATTAGAACTTACATTTAAACTCAATCACAATTAGAACTCTATCATTAATACTTACATTTAACAATATCTTCAAATTCAGCTCCTGTATAAATAACACATAATTCATCCCATTTCTCTACTACATGATACGGATGATGACTTCTTTTCATACGTAAATCTATAAAACATACATCAAACATACATTGAATCTAATTCATCGATTGGAATATAATTACAGAAAATGGAAATCTAGATTTTATCCACACATTTGCAATGGGCTTGCTATCAATATAATCAAGCCAACAGTGAGGATGATGCCTTATCTACACATTTGCAATGGGCTTGCTATCAAAATAATTAAGCCAACAGTGAGGTTGATGCCTCCCACTTCAATCTTAAGATTAACTAAAGCACAGAGCAATTGCATTGCTTGCCACTCTGCTTAACCCAAGTGGAAAATTCTCATTATAGAACTTAGTCAAAGTATTTATGTAATGAAACTATTCTACAAGTATCATTACTCTGCCTTAATTAGCCTGGGTGAAAAATGTCCACCTAATGTTTGAATATTCTACCTCAATTCGAAGAGGTGGGTGACAGACAGACACAATTAAATGGTATCCTTCTTGATCTGAAATCATACGGTCATTAAAATGAAATTTGATGTCCTACTGTTCTGCTGTGACTGGACAAATGAAGATGGGCAAACACAATACAGTGTTCTGTCTGGGAAAATTAGCAGGGACAGTGGCACTACAGCCTACTCTTACATCGAACTGCAACTGCAAAGGGTTCTTTTACGCGTACGTCAAGAGGTACACAGGCCCTCGGTTTTTCATCCCCTCACGAACAACTATATAGGTTGCCCATTGCCAGGTCTGCCATCCTATACAACTGACAAGGGGGAAGCACGCCGGAAAATCCACATGAACTTTCTCGGCCAACACCTGGAATGAACATGGGACATTCAGATTAACAAGCCAACGTCTTACTCACTAAGCCACTGTGACTCCATGTTGTCATTAAAGCTTACCTAAAAGATCAGAAACTATCCACAGAGCAAAAGCTTGTTTAGCTATATCTGGTAAATTCTTTTCGTCAATAACAAGATCTAACAGATCATCAGCTTGTGCAAGATGGCCATCTTCTAAATTAAAATGTATCCCAGTTCTGTCTCTCAAAAACACAATCATCTCAATCACTGAAAATACAAAAACAAACAATCCATTATTCAATTAGAATAATTTTGAAGTGTAATGAACTTATATAGCTATATTTGATAACGTTTCTTAAACATAGATTATACAAGAGCTAAATCTGCCTATTGCAAGTCTTTATTCGGCTTCAGAAGTTATAGAAATTATTAATTAGACGTTTATTTATATGACAAGCTCAAAATCAGCTCTGTAAACCCTTGGATGGCTTGGATACAACTTGGATTTAAACAGTCGTCCATTTAAAATTAAATCAAGAAATGGCAGACCAAGCTTACGTTTACCATTAGTCACTGACATCACTACCGGAAGCTAGTGACGAAAGGCCTACCAAGTGAGGGTACCATAGCCATTGAGAATGTTACTTGATAATCGAGAATATGTGGGTGGAGTTATCATCTGTCAATTAAACAATCGACAATTCTCGTACACGGTGAGGGCACAGTTGGTGCCTATTTCTAGTCCAAACTTCCAACAGTGACCACTCCGTTCCGAATAAAGTAATTTGACTGAAATTTTCAATATTTTTTCTTTTTTTATCATCTATTTTTGAATTATTATAGCAATAATGACCAACTCTTCATTAAACTCTTAACTAATGTATCTTTAATATAGAAACTTTTAGCTATATTTGATAATGTTTCTTAATATAGAAACTTGAGAAATGAATTTAGAAGTATCAAGTGTTCATGATATTTTAGAAGATTAATTAAAGTAAGTTAATTAACAGGCTAATTTTCCATCAGTCAATATCATTGACTGTTTATCACCCCTGATGATATTATGTAAATTTATGGAATTGATAATCCATAATTCTACAGCTTTCGGAACCATAATCCTGTATTTAAACAAAGATTAATCTGCAATATATGTCTGTTAAATGGACAGTAAGTAATGAAAAATACATTCTCATAAATGCACCCTCCCTCAAAGAAGTTAAGTGACAAACATGGCATCTAACAACAGTTTATAATAATAGCATGAGGTATCTCCCCGTGAATACAAAGTTTTGAGAGGAATATGAAGCAAATTGTTGATAGATTAATTAGTTTGAATATGTTTTTAGTTCAAATATATTCTCAAATCACACAGTTTGCACGTGGGAAAGTATCTTTAATGCATAAGAACAGACAACATAATAATTGTATGTATTTCATTGTTATTCATATCAAATAGTAAGTGCAGGAGAACCACACTACATGCAAACGATAAAACAAAATGATCAACTTCTTTCTAGTAGGGTTAAGCTGACACTGACAGCTATTTCAACTGCCAATAACTTTGAAAAAAATATGTTCGAACTAAATTATTCAAATTAACCTAGTGTAACATCCTAAAGACTAAACATCTAGCCCTGTCTATTTGATAATACAGCCGTACTCAGTGAATACACATACCTTCACTTGGTTTGCTTATCCTCTTGTTTGCTTTTCCCTTTTTTAAAGCAACTTTAGTTCTAGCAGCCATGTTTACAAACAGTAAACAAATCAAGGATCAAGAGTATTATTATCACTTCCTTTGTATTTCAAGATAAATAATACTGATAGAGAAATAATACTGTATTATATAACAAAACACAAGTACTCTAGAAACCTTCAGTTTGTAATACAACTCTAACAATCACAGTAAACCATAAATAGTAAATACTACAGCGAAGGTTACAGTGAATAGACTAATGTACATTTAAAAAATATATATACCATTAGGCCAAACGAACTATTTATAATGAACTAAACCCTGTAATACGAGCGTATGTCAGAATCACAACTCAATCACCATCAATCACAGCCTCAAGTCAATTTGATAGATCTATCTTATATGTAAATATAAAACAACAGTATTATCACAAAAATATTATCATCATTGAATCTCCTGTTTAAATAACTCAAATATAGCCTACCATCACAGTCAACAGATAGAAAATATAATATTGTTATTATTGAATCGCTTTTTTAAATAATCCAGACATAATACAGTCCACAGATAGAAAATATAATATTGTTATTACTGAATCACTTGTTTAAATAATCCAGACATACCACACAGTCCACAGATAGAAAATATAATATTGTTATTACTGGATCGCTTTTTAAAAAAATCCTGATATAATAAACAGTCCACAGATAAAAAATATAATATTGTTATTACTGAATTGCTTTTTAAAATAATCCTGATAATATAATAAACAGTCCACAGATAGAAAATATAATATTGTTATTACTGAATCTCTTGTTTAAATAATCCTGATACAGTAATAATATCACAAAATACTGTGGTATTGAAACAAGCTCAGTTCACATTACTCCACACAGAAAGCTAATACTAGTATAATTATGATCTTCCCACAGTATCAAAGTCAAACCACAGGCAAAATTTATAATACTATATTTTTACTCTCCACAAATAATATTAGAAACAAATAGTGGAAGTCAAATCAAAGGTAAAAATAATTCAATAAATTTACTCTCCACAATTAAATTTGGAAACAGAAAGTGGAAGGATTAGTCACAATGGAATCCGTAATAGTAGAATTTGTCCTTATTCCTGGCCAGTGTAAATCACTGCACAGTAAATAATAAACAACCGTAACGAAACAAGGAGGCAAGAAAACTGCTCTATTTATACTTGTAGACGAGACAAAAAGTTGTAGGAAGCTGTGATATAGGAAAACATGGAAATAATTATAGTAAGTTGAAACATCCTGTAGAAACATGAGTGTTCGTCAGCATAGGTACTTCATAATATATGTGTAGGCTCACACAATAACATTGTACTATCTAAATGTATACTTTACGCCTACCCCATTTTAGATTCTTATATTATCTTTATTTAATAAGAACTTAATGCCCTTCATGGTACTATTAATACCTGTAGTAGGTTATGTTTAAAAAAAATATATGAATCATCATAGTCAATATCTAGGCCATACACAAATCTTTTTTTACCTAGGTTCAATATGCCCCTGAAATATCCATTTCAATACTACAACAATTAGAAATGAAATGGGGTTTAATGTTTGGCTATTCTGCACAGCAATAAGTGATTTTGATAGTTAAATGTATTATACTCGTAACTTGAGTCAACTGATATAATAATGATATCATAAATAGACCACACATTACCCGGTAGTGAGAATTCATACAAATAATATTCATATCATATTTCATGCATGTGAATTTTACATTTAAATTGTTATCAAGAGATAGCTTTTTTTCTTGTCAATGTTCCCCCCTCAAATTAATATTACAATAAACCACATACACGTAGGTTGGCAATTTCAAAACAATATCCATAAAGATACATTATGGGAGATTAGATAGAGAGCTGGTAATTCTCACTATAATAGTTAAAAAATAGATACTGTAAAGGGAATTTGTTAAAAATTTCAGTCAAATTGATCCACTCTGAACCGAAGTTTTAGTGATTAAATTTTCGGCCTAGCCTCGATCATCATTACTAAAGACGGTAGGATAAAAAACATAGTCTTGATTATCCATTTCATGATTTAATTATGAATGGAGTCGAACAGCAAATCGTACCTAATCCAAGAAACATTGCAGGCTAGCGATGCCATCGAGAGTTGATTATGGTCTGGATAATTAAGTTAGTTAATGTCTAATTAAAAAGTAAGATAGGCAGATTTAGCTCTTGCATAATGTATGTTGAAGAGATTTTTGAAAAAATTTTGCGACTACAAGAGAATTTTGAAATCACATTAAAATTATTCATGAATAAAGACACAACAATGGAAATTTTTCATTGTGACATTCGTAAAAAAAATGTTTTTATTTGTGTTGATAAAATTTGTTGTGATGAAAGCTATAGGATGAGTCGTTCCAGCATTGAGCAGTTTTCATTGATAAAAGAAATGAAATGAAATAAGCTTTAACATCCTACTCATTGATAAAAGACTCTAGTGTATGACTTATAACATTTGTTGTGATGAAACCTACAGGATGACTCGTTAAACCATTGAGCAATTTTCATTGATAAAAGACTGATGACTGGTAACATTTTCAGAGAAGAAACCTACAGGATGAGTCGTATTCTGATAAAAGGTATGCTGGAGTGGCACAAAAAAGTAAAAATAACTACTGACACACATATATATGTAGATTACTACGATTATAAGATATCACAGCATCACACCAAGATGATAAACCTTTTGGAAATCTGCCATGATACACCAAAACATCACCATTCCAATAGATTATGAACTACGTAGAAGTAATGGAGCAAAATAAGGATTGGGAAGGAATGATTGCATTATTAATGTTCTACACCTTGATTGTCGGTATTTCAGAAGATACCAGAGAGATGGTAATATACTGGGATATACACACTTATTGTGTATATTATACAAATTATACAGTCATACATTAAGTTACGTAAATAGCCTTAAATTTTGCAGGTGTAATTTTTATTTCAGAAATGTGTCTTTAAATTACACTTAAAACTTTAAAGAAAGTGGGGACACTTCGGGACTAAATCTTATTCAAGTTATTGTTTAGCTAAATGTTGCGAAAGTTCTTAAGTGTGAATCCATATTGATTTACATATAATTCAACTAGTGACATATCATTTTTGTCAGTCGGGATCTGTTGTGAAAAGCTCAAATATTTGTATCACAACATCTCTACTCATGTGTCCTGCTACTAGTTTCATGAGAGCTACCCGCCATTTATAGTTTTACTTACATACTAGACAGACCATATTGCTGTCAATAAGTACATGTAGAACTCAATCCGATTCAAATACAGATCTATATTACTTTTCAATTTTTTATACTTTCGATGGCCTCTACTACATGAAGATCTGTAGTGGAAGGTCGCGTCAGAGGTCATAAGAGTGGCTTTTGACCCTATGACGTCAGACATTTGATTAACCAATCAGCATTGATGTTTCTAGTGTGTTGCCCACTGTTCCATGCACCTCAAGCCAAAAACTCGCCGAGACAGACCGTTTCATTGGCTAAACCCTCACATCATTCAGAACGTGGGTTATATAACAACTCTTTCAGATCCTAGTGTAGTATAGACAATTAAAACGAAATTTTGAACTATTAAAAAACGAAAGGAAATAGAATCTGTGTTTTAATCAGATTGATGTAGAATTCTGTACTCTCGATATATATAGTTGATAAATTATCTGACATGCAATAATTAGGACTCTCTGTATATGTGACGAATCATATCACTGTCCATAAAAATGAAATGGGGTGTAATGTCCTACTTTTCCACACCAACTGGGCTAACGAAGCTGGTGGCATGCACCATGAGTTTCGGCCTAATCTTCACGGGTCATTTTATGTACCAGCACGCGCCAATGTGTTCACAGGCGTCGCTTTATTAAAGATCATCTTGTTGCCAATAAGTAGGACTTTATCTATATCTATTCTGTTTATTAAACTCAACACTGGTTTGTAAAAAATACATGATCATGCCCATAGGCTTCAAAGTTGTTAATTTATTGATCTTATTAATATCTAAAGTGATCAATCATCGGATATCAATCATTTTGATTGAATTTTTTAAAGATGTTATTTACCAACACTAATTATGTCAAAATAAATACCAAGTTATACCCTATGTTGTCCATGAGCAGGGTATGCTTACTCATAGCCAATGTTGAGCATTAGCAGGGTGTGCTTACTGATCTACTTAAAGCCAATGTTGAGAATGAGTAGGGTATGCTTACTTTCTCTGGACCAAATAATACCTATTTCCATTTATTTGGGAATTCCCCCACAGCTGACTATTTTGGTTATTTACTTTTATATATTTATATATTGGTTTCAATTCTAAATCTAAGTGCTGTAATATAACGTAGTACTCAATAGACTTGTTACAATTAATACCATTGACTATACACTTATAACCTACCCATGGGATATCAATAACAACATACATTTATAGCTTTTAAGTTATTGCTACTGGGTTGTGATACATGTACATGTATGTCTGTTCGAACACCATCTAATCTACTAAAGGTCGTAAATAAAAGAGCTGTGGTATATATTTATTTAATTTGAGTATGTTCACGTATTTAGGTTCATGTTTGTAAGCTGCCTTGAACTATAATGGGGTGTTAGATACAATAAAATCTGACCTTTATAGGGTAATTTCACCCCCACCCCCCTCAAAAAGGAAAAGTTATTATTATCATGTATACATGTTAGTACCTAAATCATTTAATTCCTAGTCTGGTAGTCTATAGTTAAATCTCCCCTCCACACTTTATGTGATGTGCGATATGCTATATCAATATAATTGCTTGCCTTTTATGTTTAATATCATAAAAAACTCTCATGTCTGTACAATACTGTATATCGTATACACAGTATACTATGAGAATTGCAGGTGTTTTTTTATTACCTCCAATTGTATTGAATTGTTTGTATGAAACATATTGAAATTGAATAGTTTGTATGAAATCAAGATAAAAAGATAAGCAAAATCATAAAACATTAAACAGTCCGTTATTGAGGCATGTACCTGTTGACTGTTGCTAATGGTTGTTGTCATGTGTACACCAGTGACTGATATGCAAAAAATCTAGTATGATTCACTGTATGACATAGCGACAACGGTTTGACCGGTTCCTCGTGCATGTAGGGAACTGAGTACAAATCTTATTGGTTATTTATATTCATACACAACGAGTTTTGTAACAGAATAGATTTAGGCCTTGCTTCATTTTGTTCAAACCCTTAATTGTTAATTATTAAATCGTAATCATTTATTAATGGTTATGGTTGCTTATCTTCCAACTAAAGAGTACATGTAGGTGGTGAGGCCAAACAGACATCAAATAAACTTTTTTGATGAATAAGAATATTTTGACACTATACATGTACAGTGGACTGTCAAATATGACTCAGTTTTCTCAAAACCGGAAGTATTATTATAATGTAGCTTCGAATCCCCAGAACGTTATTCCCTTTAAAAATGATAAACCTTTCTGTACATTTCATTTTTATTTCATTTAACATGCATAGGCATTTTGAATACGTCAAGTTTGTCGTTAATTTATCTTCTTCATCGTCTTCAGTTGATCGTACACTTGTCTTTGGTGTCATGTGTTCATTGATGATCTGTCGTCCTATGTCCAGGTCGTCGTCACAGGGTTCGGATAGATCCGTACGGTGAACAAAGTTAGGTATTCAGGTTCAATCGGCATGCACAACGATTGTTTCCAACGGGTGCTAGGAATATTTTTACGACTGTGAATAATTTGTGGGAAAATTTGTGGGTATTCTTGAGTATTTGTCACAACTGTCTTACAGAAGATTATAAAATTATCAAAGTTTAAGTAATCAACAAAACCTACTCGAGTGAGTTTTAATCTCACTGATAATTGATTGGTGATTGTTTGTTAATCTTTTGTGTCTTCACACCCACCCATGTTGATTCAATGGAAATCGTGTGATGGGACGGCTGATTGATGTCGTAATTTGGAATATTCAGAGTACGGATTACTCAAAAGATTTTTTGGTTGAAATAATAATGAAATAAATCGGAACATGAAAATGATGTCAGATTTCACAGAGTGCTGGAGTATTCAGAGGTCGGATGTGACAGAGTCCATCACATCACAAAACGTATTTTACAAAAATAAAAAAAATAAAAACATATCTTCAGATGGTTGACGACCAAATTTGTTTAGAGTGCACCAAAACAAGCCTGTAAGTCTCTTTTTAATATCAAAAAATAGGAATTCATTTTCAGTATTTGCATTGTTTATCATTATCTATATTGATAAAATTATCAAATAGTTACCAGAAAATAAATATTTTCAGGTATCTTTTATAAAAATTCACTTTTTGTAACTTTATCAAGACTGACTGGCCTGTAGTTTCAGAGCACTCGAATAATTTTGATTTTCAAACCATTTGAAATAAAAATAAAATAGTACACAGAAAATAATTAAACACCACCACAAGTTTTACAACATCAATACCAAAGTACCTGTAAATTTACCTGGGTGCTTTTTCTTGTTAGTAGCTTGTTAAAAGAAATATTATCGGTTATTATTAATTATACAATTTATTATCTTTAAAGATGCATTATGTATGAGTTAAATCAGTCTTTTTCGTCTTCAGATGTTATATAAAATATTAATATTAGGCATTTATTCCCATGACAAGCCCATTATCTATTCTCAAGACTGTGATATTGAATGGATTAAAACATGCTTGCAGTTTTTAACGTTAAAAATGGATAATCGGGAGGTTTTTTTTAACGTAGCAGTGGTACATGGAAACTATCATATCATGTCAAAACTTCAAATACTCACTTTTCTCAGAATAAAGTAATTCAAATGACCGAAATTTTCAATATTCATTTTTCATCATCTATTTTTGAGCTATTATACAGTGTAGCAGGAATGCCCATCTCTTTATCTAAATCTTACATAATGCATCTTTAATTGTTATGATTTAATATTTATAGATTATTATTAATTGTTATGATCTATCATATATGTTTAGTTAGAACTTTCCTTGTAATTATTAATGTACCCCTTGACTCATACAGTATGGTTACAAATCAGAAACAGATGTTGTCTTTGTGAATATTACAATAAAATCAATAAAAGATTATGTCATCATTTATCACACATCACAAAAGTGAAAAACACTTTATTTTAAAGTATTGTTACAACTGAAGTGGAAAAATGCAGCTATTAAAAAATGTTGATGAAGCAATCAAGTTTGTTGATAAATTTACCTCTTAATGCAGAATCAATCGATGTTGATGAACCATCTTTTAAAAATAAAATTTATAATGAGATGCTAATATATTCTATTTATTTCTAATATCTTCAACTGGTCAGAGGTTAATTTGAGTTGTATGTTCTCAGGATGCTGAGGGAAGATGCAGTAATTTGAGTTTTTTTTAAGGGAGACAGAAAATCAGGCTCTAGACTATTCCACTTATGAGTCCCTAGATATTGAGGCCCTAGACTTCAGCCTGCACAATATTGTAGTCCAGTTCAGATTCTAATTCTATTGTGGGCCGAGAAGAAACTACGAAGGGGTAATGCTGCCTCATCAATAAAAATGGGTTAAGAAAAAAACAGAGTTCACCCATATTTACTAGCATGCATGTAAAATAAAGAAACATGACAGTTGAAATTTGAACAAGAGTAGGTGGAAATACTGCTGACAATCTGATTAAGATACAGATCTATATATTGTTCCGTTTTTTTATACTTTCGATGGCCTCCACTGCATGAAGATCTGACCAGTTGTAGTGGGAGGTTGGATCAGGGGTCATATGAGCGGCTTTTAACCCTATGAGGCTATGATGTCAGACTTTCGATTAACCAATCAGCGTCACTGTTTCTACTGGGATACCGACATTTCCGCACACAGCACACCAAGAACTTGCTGCAACAGACCGTTTCATTGGCTAATACCACACATTAACCAGAATGCGGGTTATATAACAACTCTTCCAGGTCCTAGTTAGTAAAGACAAGTAAAACGAAATTTTGAACTATAAAAAACAAAACGAAATAGGATCTTTTTTCTTTAATCAGATTGTACTGCTGTCTGAACAAGATTCTTTTCCAGTGGATTACAAAAGTCACAATAGAAAAAAATAAGTACATGTTAGTCTCAAAATAACAAGAATAAAATTGGTAAGACCATACACTCCATTCCTTTCTCATTGTGTTAATACATGTAACTACAGTTGATTTTTTTCTACTGTCTGAATTTTGACATAATAACCTACCTTCATTCATACTGACACTACCTGGGGCAAAAGAGCCAGTGTTATTGTGCCGCTCTGATGAAGCCATCATTAATCCCTTCTTCTCCTCCTCTGAAGCAAAATCCTGTAAAAATAATTAAACATTTAATTGATACTTTGCCACCTTTTGCTTTCAATTGTACAGAAAACATAATGCATTCATGTACTTAAACACAAATGGCTTATAGCCTATAGTCTCTTGATTTTGTAGCTTAAGTCTGTTATTTATTGTTTGTTATTTCATGTCCATTTTAATTATCTATCATCACTCTGATTACATTCTATCTGCTAACAAGATATACACAAGCTAGCTACAATAGATAACTGATACAATTATTTTTTTGCCTTTTTTTAGTAACTCTTATGTAACATCGTAATCCAACATGTTCTGTCCCTGTTTTCAGCCTTATGGAACTGGAAAATCTAGATACAAGATTTTAATTTAATTTGGATATTGGAAGTTTGTGTCTTACATGTACTACCATATTAAATATCAATTTATGTGCAAATTATTAGCTTAATGATTATTTCAGATGGTCTAAGCAAGAACAATTGAATCTCAGCAAATCAAAGTCTATTTATTTGTTGCCTAATAAAGATCTTCAAATATCAAAGGTCTACATATAGTAGGAAAGAAAACAAAACAATCCAGACCTTATTGTATTAATCAAGTTAAAACAAGTCCCTTTGACCCTTGTACTTTGATTTTCTAATAAAATCCTCGCTGAAAAAATCTGTCAAACAAAAGTGAGTAATTATAATGACACAGTTTTTATATAGTT
The DNA here is from genome assembly GCF_932274485.2 of Patella vulgata. Classification (NCBI taxonomy): domain Eukaryota; kingdom Metazoa; phylum Mollusca; class Gastropoda; family Patellidae; genus Patella; species Patella vulgata. Next base: position 15,575,107 of record NC_065883.2, read on the forward strand.
GTTAAACGCCAGTGTCCATCTAGGTAATGCTTTAAACGGCTATATTAATCGTGTCTTGCGCCTCGGTGACTAAATGGATGAATAAGTCTATATGAACAACACCTGCGACTATGTCGTTCACCTATAATTACCTTTGCCGAGTCCTTTTTTGTACTGTTATTGAATTTTTCTGCCATATTTATTATTTACGGTTAACCAGACGCACAAAAAGATACAAATACACTGGTTAAACACGACTACTCACAACCAAACGAGAGTTATTTCTCTTAGGTTAAAAACATAGGGATCAGACTAGTAATTCTCTCAATGTGAAAATCCGAGCTATTTCCTGGCCTATGCCATTTTTTTTTGAGCATTCAGATGATCTTAATCTTTATAACCATCAAGAGCCAAACATGTTCTAATCATCAAATTTGAAGACGGTTGACCGTTTCGATTTTTTTGCTTGGCCCGGTCGAAGAAACCCAAAGTGGATGCAACACCATTTTTGTAGGTGATTTCCCAAATTCATGTCGGTTACTTCATGACTTCTCCGACTCTAAATGATCACTATTCATCAAAACCTATCAGAAAATGTAAAATCAAACTCTCTTCTTCGTTTTTTGCCATGCAAAAGACTGGAAAGGGAGAAAGAGAGAATTACTATTAAGATTGAATTACCAGTCTGAATCCAGATTGATGTCAAAGTCCTTTTCAAATAATAATCAAAACATCACCACAATTAATATGTCAGAGGATGAATGTTTATTTTGTAAGATTGGACAGGGGCATGATCCTGAAACAAGAATAGTCTATCAAGATGAAGAATTTGTGGCATTTAAGGATATAAAACCTTCTACTTCTCATCATTATTTAGTTATACCAAAAGAACACATCAGAGATCCTAAAGTTTTAACCCATGAACATATTCCCTTAGTTGAACGCCTTGCAGCAGTGGGTTGTAAAGTCTTAGAAGAAAATGTTGGTACTTCAGAGAACGCCAGATTAGGATTTCATTGGCCACCGTTCAACAGCATTAAACATTTACACTTGCATGCGATTTCACAGACCAATGAAATGGGATTTATAGCTGGAGGAATATTTAAGCCGAACACTTTTTGGTTTGTAACACTGGAATGGTTATTGGAAAGAATTAGAAAAATGAAACCAGCCAATTCTAATTAATGGTGTTGGAGTAAAAGACTATTTTCAATTCTAAGTGTAGAGTAGACATAATTATTACTACAGGCAAGGGCGGATCTAGAGACCTGGATGGGGGAGCATGTGTGGCAAAGTCAAACCCTGCGAGTGCCGAAGGCTCGAAGCGCACAATGGTGGGTCCGCAACAAGAACTACTGGTTTAAATCGAAGCCGTCATTGTACATCTGTGACTCGTACATATTGAGCTGACCGGTGCGTCCCCAGAATCCAGTTAGGGATGGGGGTGTGAGGGTTGTGTGTATGTGTGTGGATGTTCTGGGTGCATCTCCTCTAGATCCGCCCTTGATAGGATTGATTAGTTAAAGTGGCCTTATCCACACTTGCCTACCATTTATTTAACATTTAATTAAGAAATTTAATTACCAATTAGATTTACAACAGGTCGATTGAGACTTAGTACATAGCGAGGACCACAGATCATGAAATTTCAATTCAACATACAGTATAGCAAATGGAACTATTTTTGAACCAATATTCCTATTAGAGATTCACCTTTGACATTTTTGTACCTTACAAGGGATTCCTTTTGTGCTAAAATGAACCAATGGGACTTTAATACATATTTTTATACATACAGAAAACAATTAAATTATTCGTAACTGTGATTGTATTATTTATTATTGCTACTTTATAGCTAAATAAAATAACTTTTTTTTTATATAGAGAAAAAAAAACATCCTTTGCAAGCCTACTTTAAGAAATGGGAGCCACGGTGGCTAAGTGGGTAAGATGCTGGCTCGCTAGACTGGGGGTTGTGGGTTCGCTCCCGGTGTTGGCCGAGAAAGTTCATCAAGATTTTCCGGCATCGTTTCCCCTTGTCATTGGGACAAAAAAACGAGGTCCCATGTACACACTGGCATGCACAGAAAAGACCCCTTGACAGTGCCACTGTCCTTGCAAAATTTCCCTCATAGCACACTGTATGGCGTATGGCCGTCTTCATTAGCCCAGTCGGAGCAAAACAGTAGGATATTAAACCCCATTTCATTTCATTTCACTTTAAGAATGGAGGCTATCGTTTGGATGGAAGGAAAAAACAGAGCTCAGTGTAAACACTGGCTGCACAAAGAACCCTTGACTGTGTTGTTGGAATTTGATGAAGAATAGGTGAAAATAGCACTGTCGGGGTAAATTTACACTTATGATGACATACTTTATTATCAGGCCTGTAGCCAGCTTTCTGGCCTCGGAGGGGCAGTGATGTTTTTAGGGGGTGGGGGGGCACAGTCTACAGTAGGTACTTTGGAGCTATGGTCGGCAAATTTTTTTTCCGGGGGGGGGGGGGCAAAACATTTTTTCATGGGGGCATTGCCCCCCCCCCCTTGCCCCCTGCTGGCTACGGGCCTGTTTATTATTATCCCGGTTGCTTGAGACAAGTAGGATTTCACCTAACAAAACTGATTACGAAACCCCTTCAGTTGGTCTATGTTTTGAGTTGACTTCTCAACTGAAATTTTGCAATGTATAGCGAGATTGTCCATTCAGGAACGACAATACAGAAGACAAGTTGGTGTGTTGGAGGGTATGGGTAGCTGGCAAGCTCTACTCTATGTTCACAGTTTTTGTTTTTTGATTATCCTGGCTAGAACCTTTGTAAATCTTAGTTTGTATTGGTAACAACCAGTAAATGAAGGCCACGATGATGAGTGCTTCTAGAAAAATGTACTTAATTTGACAATACCATAATTTATCATTTCGTAAGTAGTTCCTCATTGTCAGTGGTGCTAAGTGGGTAGGACGCTGACTCGCTCGCCTGGAGGTCGGGTGTTCGATCCCTGCATTGGCCGAGAAAGTTCATCCAGATTTTCCAGCGTGGTTTCCCCTTGTCAGTGATGCAGGACAGAGGGCCTGACAAGAACAGCTGTCTAGTCGTTCGGATGGGACGGAAAACCGAGGTCCTGTTTAGCCCAGTTTAGGAGCAGAACAGTAGGACGTTAAACCCCATTTCATTTTGTCAGTGGCGCAGGACAGATGATCCAACAAGAGGCAATGTACATGTATACCCTTTCAGATGGGGGGGGGGGGTGTTGGATGGCCGAATGGTTAATGGTTAGCACGCACGCGCTGTATCATACGGTCTGTCATTGAGTCAACTGGCGGGGTTTCGATTCCCTGGTTGTACGTGACAAGGAGTAGGGTCGCCTGTCCAACCTTGTGGATTTTCTCCGGTTTCCTCCCACTGCTAAAGACCCCTACGCGCAAGCAAATGATTGAAATAAAATTGAACCATATGTTAGTCCCGAAATGACCTAGTGTGTGTCGAGTGGACGTTAAACCCCATTTCTCTCTCTCTCTCTTTCGGATGGGACAAAAAACGAAGGCCTGTGTGAACACTTGACAGTTGGAATTCCATATAAAGAAGTCTGTGGTGCTGCTGTCGAGGCAAAATCCCCGCATATAGCATGGTGTATGCATGTCTTCATTATACCCCTGTCGGAGCAGAAAAGCAGAAATCCCGTTTCGTTTCATTTGTTCCGAGAATGAAGTGGAAATTAGGACGGCTGACAGCTACATAATGATAGCATCCACGGAAGTTTATTCAAATTAATGTCTTTTTGTAGCCTGCAGAACTTCAGTGCTCTAATTTTAAACACGTTTCTGGTTTTATCTGACCATTTGGTTCCATTACTCCCGATATGACGCTGCTCTTTATTTAGAATTGCTCTTGGTGACTTTCTGTACCACGCCTTTGCCCCAGTGGAAACTATATGGACAGATTTAACCGCTAAAAGTAAAACTATTACCATTAGAAAATGTATTACATGTCCAGTAAACTAAAGTGAAATGCTTGCGGGCTTTTTCAGATAAATTGTTTTAAATGGTCCACAATTGTTTGTTTTCGATGAGTTTACCACCCTACCTTTCTGCAGAAGGCCCTGCTGTCTGATGTTCAATGTGCTACCCCATCATTTACCGACAGGTGCTGTCTCTAATCTCGCGTACATTACTGGTTGACCAGCTGAAACACTTCTGTTATTTTTCATATTTCCTGGTCGTTAAATCATCATATTTTCGAACAAACATATCTTTTAAAATTGTAATTAGATAATGCATTACTAATTAACTGACAATTAAAATCACGGAACACTGTGGATGATCTAAAATGTCATGTAAAGAAGCCCTTGTTCACTGTAGCAAAATAAACCAAATACCAAGACGACGATAGTACATCTCTCACACAGTTGAGCCCAGCTTTCAATAAAGAGTTAGCATACCCTTACTACCCAATTCTTCATGATTGACATGAATCAAGCTGATTGAAATTCCTACCAACAATGGTTTAGTCCACTTTCATGATGATGAGTTAGTTGTATTTTACGTCCGCTTTCACATAAAGATAATCCTTTATAGGACGCGTTCAGTAGTTGCAGATTGTGATTGGACGAATCCAGATCAACCCACTAATCAAAAACCACAGACAATTTCACAAAGTATTTTAAAAGGCTTTGATTATTGTTGTCACCTACCCTTTCTTGTCAGTGGTGCAGGTCGGAGGGCCCGGCAAGGAACAGCGTCTAGTCGACGAGAATCCAGTTCACACGGCATACATGTAAAAGAACCATTGACACTTGGAATTCGAAGAAGAAACACTGCATAGCGTATAACCATATTTATTATATAACACGTACGGTTGGTACAGATGTAGGACGTTAAACACCATTTCATTTTATTTTCAATCAAATAAACCGAATGAAAATGCATCACCCGATTATTGGCCGAATTGGCGTACCATAATACTTGGCATGTAATATATTGCAGATTATACAGTTCACCCTCCCCCGCTATAATTTATATATTCAACCGAGCGTCAATGGAAGAGTCCATTGTTTGTTTACAAAACCAAATCCATTGTAGTTTATATAGAGATTGATTTAATGTACCAGTTCATAGAAGAACGTGCTGTGGGAACAGATGATGCATAGGTGAGACATTTTTTTTAAAATTGTAGTGTACAGAGATATATAGATGAATGCTGACCGCCTTTTCAAAATGTGGGGTGCATGAATCATGTAAAAAATGTGGTACCCATTTGTGACAAAATTGCTATAAAATCTGCTTTGTTTCTTTTGAGTAGTTCTGAGTAAAATCATTTTTGTGTCAATATTGGTTAGCAATGGAGTCCGGTAAAAGAAAAGCATGTAGTCGTTCGGAAGGTATGAAATATTGCGGTCCACCCGAGTTTTGCATGTAAATTATAGATTAAGCATGAAAAAGACATAAAAAAGTGAATGAAATATATATAAAAGGTGGATGAAAAATACATGTAAAGAGGATGAAATATACATGTATGTATATATACATTAAGAGAGTACATGTATGTACAAAATATAAACCAAAGTTTTGAATATGTCATAGTAGTTTGAGCTAAACGCGAAAAAGAGATTTATTAAAATTATTGGTTATATTTTGGTTTATATAGAGGTGGGTGCCACACCCCTTTCATTTTGAAAGCATTCTCTACAAAGCTGCACTCGTTGGCGTGAATGTAAAAGAACCTTTGTCAGTTGGAATTCAAATGCCTGGGCAAAATCCCCCCCCCCCTCACCCTGTATGACATATACGGGTCTACATTAGCTCGGATGCGGAAAGTAGGATGTTAAACCCTTTCAATTCATTTCAATTTTGCAGCAGCTGAAAGAATGTTATTTACCCAAAAGTATATATAGCCTATCCATTGAATTATTTTCTCGTATTCGAAAATGATAACGCCTATTAAACACCCCTTATCAAACAAGTTGTTTAAATATTCTCTTGTCATTATTATATGGATTAAGACGAGCAACTACGTAATATACTGTAGGATACAAAAGATAGTTAAATTTGTATATATGTTAGTGTAGAACACCGTTATTTATATATACTTAAATGTTTAAACAATGAAATTACTGTCACAGGTTCACAGGTAACTAAAGGTAACTAGAAGGAAAACAGTAGCAATGTATACACCCAGGCATTAATTCAAACAGGACACCTTGAACTTTTGAACCCGTGAAAATCACTCATTGACCCTTGAAACTCAGTGTGTCTATACAATAATAAGGATTGACCCGACTGATCTCGTTAATTTTCTGGCAAGAAAGAGTGTTTATTTCAATAATTTGCTTACGCGTAGTCGACTTAAGCAGTGGGGGGAACTGGAGTCCCGGATAAACCCACGAGGTTGTACAGGCGACCATACCCCTTGTCACGCTCAATAAGGGGGAATCGAAACCACACCATTTGATCGACACTGTAATCAGGTGATTTCGGCCCTAATATGTCGTCGTATTAATATTCGCTTACTGTGTCTTTAGAAGAGTGAGGAAGCTGGGGTAACCTGGGAAATCCGTCAGCCACAGTCAACCGCCCTCATTGTATCGAACACATGACTTGCATAGCTGACAGACGAAAATATGTCCAAATGGTTTCCTTGCCGTTCTCAAAGCTCTGTCATCTATGAAGCTCGAGTTCGGTTGAAGCTCGAGTCCGCCTTAACCTCTGTGAATTTCCTCCACATCTAAAGAGCCCTGTACCCGAAAACAAATTAACAAATTTTGATGTCTAAAATTAGATATCGATATGTGTACGCCGGTAGATAATATGAAACACGTAGGATTATGCTTTATGCTTGTATATGTCACTGATATAGCTACAATCCAGATTTTCCGGCGTGGTTCCCCCTTGTCAGTGATGCAGGACCGAGGGCCTGACAAGAACAGCTGTTTAGTCGTTCGGATGGTACGGAAAACCAACATGTAAGCCAATTATTGAAAATATATGCTATATGTTAGTCCCGAAACAATCCAAGCCCCCGCAATGATTAATAGTTTAATATTCATTTTTGATTTTTTTGTTATTTTTTAGGTAAACCAGTTCAAGACACAAAATGACAACCAACATTTTGGACCCAAGGTCCCTGATTCTTGTACTATTGATAATAATTCAATGCTCTGATGCCAAGAAACCGAACATTATATTAATGATGGCTGATGATTTGGGTATTGGTGATTTAGGATGTTTTGGGAATACGACAATTAAAACACCAAATATCGACAGAATAGCCAGAGAAGGTGCCAAATTAACTCACCATTTATCAGCATCAAGTCTGTGCACACCTAGTAGAGCAGCGTTTCTAACAGGACGATATCCAATACGTTCAGGTACGTATCTGTGCTTAGCATCTTGCTATTTTATAGCAATGTAGTAAAAGGAAACAGTCCTGATACTCTTCCCTTTATTATTAATCTTAATATCATCGATACAAATTAATAACGTAAGTTAAAAGATAAAAAGGGTTAATAACGCAAGTTAAAAGATGCAGCGAGCTATTAACGTAAGTTACACGATACAGGAATGTATTAACTTAAGTTCAAAGATACAGGGGGTTATAAACGCAAGTTTTCTGTTACGAGATACTGGGAGTTACTAACGTAAATTAAAAATTAAAACGAGTTATTAACATAAGTTAAAAGATACAGGGACGTATTAACGTAAGGTAAAGACACAGGGAGTATGTAAGTTAAAAGACACACAGAGTTATTAGCTTAGGTTAAAAGATACAGGAGTTGTTAACTAAGTTAAAGGATACTGGAAGTTAATAGCCCAGGCTAAAGGATAAAGCGAGTTATCCACAAAATACTATTAACATACACAATGCACGTGTTCGAAATTATATAATGGATAATGGAACCACCAAAAACCCCCATTTTAACAGCAAGTTTATCTAAGATTTGAAAATCCAAGCTTTCTCCGGTTGAATTTAATTTCAGATTTTCCCTTTTCTGGGATTTCAAATACATGTGTGCTATAATAACTTTAATAACACTTTATTTCAGGAATGGCTGCAAGAGGATACGCGCGTGTTATCCTTTTTGTGGCGGCATCGGGTGGATTACCCACAAGTGAAACAACATTTGCTGAGCTAGCCAAAACAGCAGGATATAAAACAGCCTTGCTTGGTAAGAAGGACGTGGTTACTAGAATGCAAGTCCGAATTTCTACTTAAAAATGGCGTCGTGCGTACGCGAACATATATGCTTATTCAAGGGACACGTCATTATTTTAAAACGATGCCCCGGTGAAGTCCACGTATATTTGCACTTTTGTATTTAAAAACTTTCAGAATCAATGCTAGGTATTATATTTTAGACTATATTTCAAAAATCTACCGAGAACCATAAAGACTATATCTACTTAAACACCATAAATACTGCATGACATAATTATGTCCCACATTCGTCACATTAAACGCTATTGGTAACTAAAACGATATTTCATAAACCATCAAACGTATGGGTCCGATATCTTCTTCAAACTGACGGGACTTCTTCGACGTTTCAAATCTTGTCGTAAAAAGCTTTTCAGACCAATGGCTTTCTGCCTAAGTTATTCAATCTGACTGCTCCGTTTCCACCTAAGATGATCAGCTGTGACTATAATGAAGCAATCACATCTCTTTAAAAAAACGTTGTTCTAATCTAAGCCATGTTGTCGATGTTAATCCAGGCAATGCAGTCTCTTTAACTTATTTTCTTTATTACAGGAAAATGGCACCTGGGATTGAGCCAGGACAGCCACGGAGATTATGAACACCATCCAAATAGTCAAGGATTTGAATACTTCTATGGCTACCCTATAACAAACATGAAGGACTTTGGAAAAGATACTAGAGAAAGTTTGTTTCGTTCGATATTTCCATATTGGAATTTCCAGATCGTGACCGCCTTTGTCATCATGTTCATTTGCTGCACGTGTCTGTATAGCACTCGGATGGTAGGGCTAGCTCTGTATATCATTCTTGTTATTTTCGGATCTTCTGTGCTGTTTACAGTGCACTATGCTATTATTATACGCTACAAAGATTTTAATAGCTTACTGTTTAGAAATAAGGAACTGGTAGAGCAACCGATGGAGTTATCTACCTTGACGCGTAGATTCGCGGCAGAAGGTGTTGAATATTTAGAAAAAAGAAGAAACGACCAAGAGCCATTCCTGTTGACGATTGGGTGGCCACATATGCACACTTACTTAGATACTGCAAAAGCGTTCGTAAACAGAAATAAACATGGACGCTACGGTGACGCACTTGAAGAGTTGGATTGGGGAGTTGGTGAAATTCTTGGAGCCCTGGATAGGTTGAATCTAGCAGACAACACGTTCATTTATTTAACATCTGATAATGGAGGTCACCTGGAAGAGAGAAATGCTGATGGAGAAGTTCATGGTGGTTATAATGGTATCTATAAAGGTAATAAGACTAGACCGACTTGGGGGCTGTTTGGATATACTGGAAGAACCAGAAGCAGGTCAATCTGGTTTAGTTTAAGTTGCTCGATAATTTTCATTGAGTGATCAGATTTCCAAAGTATATATTTGGACAATCCTGAGTCTTTATGCTATGAATGCATCTCATAAGCACCGACCATTATAAATATCGGGTTGCAAGATAGTCGCACTATAAGTTTCAATTTACTGTATATTTACATTGATGTACAACATTTTACTTTAGGTGGGAAGGCTCATGGTGCTGTAGATGGTGGAATCAGAATGCCGACTGTTTTAAGATATCCATCAGTTGTAAGACCAGGCACAGTTATTGATGAACCTACAAGTTTAATGGACATCTTTCCTACCATAGCTAACATCATCCAAACTAAATTACAACCTAAATTACATATTGATGGTCAAGATATAATACCTCTTTTATCTGGCAAGGAAACTGTTTCACCCCACGATTTTATGTTTCATTATTGTGGAGATGATATACACGCCATCAGATATCGTCCAAGAACCGGTGAGTATTTTTTCTTTATCTTCCTCGACTTGATGTTAGAGATTGCCAATTTGGTTAAAATACAGATCTATATTTCGATTCGTATATTAAAACTTTCGATGGCCACCAGTACATAAAGTGGCGTGAAGACAAGTAAAACGAAATTTTGAACTATAAAAAACAAATCGAAATAGGATCTTTGTTTTAATCGGACTAATTGATTCCATGTTACCTCCCTTGTTGCAACGAGACAGCAATAACACAAATTTGTGTGTACCATCTTATTTTCTGCACCAACCTGTACGATGAAGATGCATATGCGCAATACAGTGTCCTAGCTTTGAGTCTAGTAATAGGACTGATCATGGAGATGCTTGATCATTGAGATCCTGGGTCTGGAGATAAACCCAGTCTACATTTCTTTAAAAGCTAAGAATTATTCTATCAGTCACATAAATAATAAACATTAAATTTATTTTCAACAGGCTCCTCCATCTGGAAGCTGGTTTTAAAATCCCCGAATTATTTACCAGGAAAACAGATGTGTCAATTTGCATGTTCCTGCCAGGAAGCCATTGTTAATGACCCTCCACTTTTACATGACATGACGTCAGATCCGTCAGAATCAAGACCAATTGATAGTACGAGACATCCCGAAGTTGTTAGCCTAATGTTAAAAGCACTGGAAGATCATAAAGACTCGATTATACCAGTGACAAATCAATTAGATATGCCTAGACTTTTGTGGAAGCCCTGGCTTCAGCCGTGTTGTGGCTCCTTTCCATCATGTTCCTGCAGCGATGAAAAATTTGAAGGACGATTTGTAGAGTGATCGCAGTAGCCCAAAATGGCATATTATTATCACTAATCATTTTCATAATTATATTTGTTAGTTTTGAAGTTAACATTTTATATCAGTTTTGCGAATATATAGTGTTGTTTGAAGACGGTAATAACCATGACCAACTACCTAGAAATACCTATAATACATAGAATACATATATTTTTTTATTATTTCTATAATAAATAATTTATAAAAGTTTATATCGTTTTAAATCCTTTTACAACCAACTGAAGTTATGGAGATTAAGGGGAGTTGGGTGGCCGAATGGTTAACGCGTGCGCGGTTTCGATTCACCGGTTGTATGGTCAAACCTCGTGGGTTTTCTCCGAGTCCTTCGGTTTCCTCCCATATGAACCATATGTTAGCCCCGAAATGACCTAGTTTGCGTCGAGTGGACGTTACTTTCTCTGTCTCTCTCTCTCTTTGGAGACTAAAATAAAATAAAGAATATACACATGAAGTAAAATTGGGTTTAACGTCAGCTGTTCTGTTAAATGGGGTTTAACGAACACTCAACACAAACTAGGTCATTTCGGGACTAGCATATGGTTCAATTTTATTTCAATAATTCGCTTGCGCGTAGGGGTCTTTAGCAGTGGGAGGAAACCGGGGGACCCGGAGAAAACCCACGCAGTTGGACAGACGACCCCATTCCTTGTCACGTACAGCCAGGGAATAGAAATCACGTCAGTTGTTGACTCAATGACAGACGTTATGATTCAAAACACGCGCGAGCTAACCATTCGCCCCCCCCCCTCACTTCGGACGAACAATCGAGGCCCGGTGTTAACTTGACGTGTACGTAAAAACTCCCTGACAGCTGGGACACACAACCATCATAGATTTTATATCATCGTTAAGTTAAAATGATATTTATACACCTGTATGCACTATAATGTAATTCACATTATGCAAATGAACCTACTGCATTTTTCTAACGAAATGTGTAAATGGTTGGATGATTTTCATGGTATATGCTTCGACAGCTTGAACAAGATACTACGAGTCATACACCGTGCTCGCCATTATGAACAGTGAAACAACATGATGTTACGGTGTCTTAAAAACTAACAGTAGACAAGTAGCCTACATCCAGATATTTGAAAAAGCCTTGAACCTTTCCAATTCAGAGTCAGCAGTGAGGTGAGACTTACTGTGCAGACATGTTTAATATTATGTATGATATTATGAATGTAGCCGATATATGACTAAAACTATTTGTTAAGGCTATATAGCTCAATTTTCGTTTAGGTCGCTGAGATGTAAATCAGGCTATAGGACACGTGCGAGATTGTAGGTTAGGAGGTTAGGGTTAATATAAGCATTGGTGCGAGGTCCAGGGTCGAGATTAACGCTAACCCTATTATATAAACATCTTGTGACCTTTGACCTAACTTGAAGTTAGCCTTTACAAAAACAGATCTAACCGAGTATGTATGTATTTTGTTACTTTGTTGAGCTCGTAGGTTGGACACAGGGGTCTCCACTAGAATGCCCCATGTTCTAAACCCGGAGCTCATTTATCACGAGTGCCGATGTTTTTTTTTTACCAGAGACGTTAAAAGAAAGGGATTGTAACTGAAATGATTCTTTCAAGACAGCAATTCTTTATGTTTCACCAATACTACTACTACTACCTGCTGCTTTAACGTCTGCTTCCACATAAGTGGTATCGCAGACAAGACATAGGAGAGCCGAGGCTTTCTCCTGTTTTTAGAATATGATTTTGTAATCTTTCCATTTGCGGCCATAGGCCATGGAGTAGGTTTAGTTAGATGTTCATCCCTTTATTTAATAAAAAACGTATTATTTGGGAGTTGATCTGTGGAGGCAGGCATATATGCATCTCGTTTCTAGATTGGTAGATGCCATCTTTGTGGGTTTAGTGTTTAGGTGCCAGAACCGTCTTATCGTGGCCTCCCCTTACTCCACTATCCCACTCTGCAGGTTTGGTGTCTTTTTAGCGGATTAGTGTTTTGATGCCGACCCCGTCTAACCGTGACCCTTCCTTACTCCACTATCCTGCTAATTTGGTATATCTCCCCTATGTAGTTTATTGTTTAGATGCCGAGCCCGTCTAACCGTGGCTCCCTCTTACTTCACTATTCTACTTAATCCAACCGTGGTCATTAGATCGGTCTCGGAAAGAGTAGGTTCTTAGTGTTGAGCGGTATGTTGTTGGTCTCCATCATCCCCAATAGTCCACTTTTCTCCTCCTTGTATACTTCACAGTCTACCAGGACATGGTTGGTGGTACATTCTTCTCCGCACTCACAGACGACGACTTGGTGTTTGAAGTCTCGCAGCCGCTCTTTCACCCTTAGTCTCGATATAAGTTTGCATATATCTCTTGTAGGGTGACTGATCGCTGTCTTGGTGTAGATCTTGTCATCCAGCCGGAATCTGTATGTGTCAAGTTCAAGGAGCTTTAGTTCCCAGATTGAATTGACCTGTCTTTTTACCATACTGTAGATTTCCGTGGTGCTGTATTCTGTGGTGCGGGGTGGTGTTGTGTCCCTGAGACCTTCGTTGGCGAGTCGATCTGCTTCCTCGTTTCCTCTGATGCCCACATGTGATCGAATCCACACGAGCTCTAGTTTGCATCCCTTCTCTAGGACCCTCTGTTACAGCTGCCTGATTTCCAAAATGACTTCAGAGAGTCGCTTGGAATGACGAAAATACTAGTCTTTTGATGGGAGATCCATAATATAGCATCACGAATGGCCACAATCTCTGTAGTGTACACCGAACAGTTATTGGGCAGTTTCCTGCACTTATTACCTGTTCCCCGTTTAGCATGTATATTCCAAACGAGCTATTATTTTATGATAGACATGCTAAAATGTTACAGACCAAATGTCTTGTTAAATACCAGTTTCTCCTATATATGGTATCAATGCTTGCATATCTGGTATCATCAGAATGTAAGTCTGCCGGGTATCTGGTGGTGGGTGTGGTATTCACGCTCTAAATGTCACGCCTCCCAACTAGACTAGATTAGCTGAAGTTCGTACCACCTGAAACGGCTTTGAATGACCACTGCCAGACAGTTTGTGCGATTGGGTACCCTGACAGACACTACCAAAATGCCACTACCCAACTAGGCTAGATTAGTTGAAATCTGTACCACCTAAAACGGAATGACCGCTGACAAACAGTTTCTGCGGTGGGATACCACTGATAAACCTCTCTAGAATGGCACATGTGTTTTCGGCATTGTGGCGGGGGATCATTCAGGGCTAACTTGTAGAAAACCAGGCTGCTACTTAAAATCTTAAGAGAGACATGAGCATTAAAGGAGAGAGAGAGAGAGAGAGAGAGAGAGAGAGATAGGGTTTAACGTCCACTCGACACACACTAGGTCATTTCGGGACTAACATATGGTTTAATTTTATTTCAATAATTCGCTTGCGCGTATGGGTCTTTAGCAGTGGGGGGGGGGGAAACCGGAGGCTCCGGGGAAAACCCACGAGTTTGGACAGGCGACCCTACTCATTGTCACGTACAACCAGGGATTCGAAACCACGCCAGTTGACTCAATGACAGGCGTTATGATACAACGCGCACGTGCTAACCATTTGGCCATCCAATCCCCCCTCCCCGAGCATTAAAGGAAAAGCACCAAGAAGTCATAGGATGGTAGCGAGGATGCTTTCATTTTTTGACAAGGAATGAAAAATATTATATGTATATACAGTTGTGATCTCTCCCAGTATACGCTGGTGAAATCTTTATTCATACCATCAAGACATGCAGGACTGAGACAAATTATCAGCATATCAGGTTCTGTGTCACACTGGGATGTCCGAACCAGGCAGGTTATACAGTATGTAGCTGTGGATGAAAAGGAATAGGTGTCTTGCCCCTGTCATGATTTAAAGTTACAATTTCATATTTTCTAAGAAAGTCAAAACATAATTATTTCTATGTCTTTTGCCCAATAGGTTGTCAACTCACTATTATACGATCATAGGTGTCATTCTCAAACTTAAAACTCATTTACACCGGAAATAATAACACAATTACCTCCCAAATACCTCCCTTGTTTTCCTATTCCCCACCATGACGTTTGAATGATATTTTTGCCAATTTCTCAACTGACAATAGTGAATTATAGGATTAATGGGATTATTCTTTAACGAGGTAGGACCGTTTATGGATACCATCTATTTTAGGGCTTTTTTTAAAATACATTTTAAAAATATGAAATACATTTTAAAAATATGAAATTGTAACTTTAATATGATGTACCATAATCTGCATTACATTATTAACTAGGACGTTAATTTAATTTCATTGGTTAACGTTTGGTTCTCTTGCAGTTACTTAAATTGTGTAAATGGCTATATCATGCTTTTCACAGCCCATTCTATTCGTGCTTCTGTCAATATCTATTACATCTTCTGGTGCCAAGAAACCGAACATTATATTAATAATGGCGGATGATTTGGGTATTGGTGATGTTGGGTGTTTTGGGAATACGACGATTAAAACACCAAATATCGACAGATTAGCCAGAGAAGGTGCCAAATTAACTCACCATTTATCAGCATCAAGTCTATGCGGGCCTAGTAGAGCAGCTTTTCTTACAGGACGATATCCAATACGCTCAGGTACGTATCTTTGCTTTACACCCCCGGCCCCCACCATTACTTCCATAAGCAATGATAAGTCTTAGTCTGCATGTATTTTTTAGGAGTTAGCTTTTCAAAAGGAAACCACATACATTGCAGACAGACTACTAACCTTTTAGGCTTTAACATCTGTTAATGTAGCATCAGTATCGTATGTGATTAACATCAGTTAATATATGTAACGTCAATATAGTATGTTACTAACATCAGTCAATCTATGTAGCGCCAATATAGTGTGTTACTAACATCAGTTAATCTGTAGCGCCAATATAGTGTGTTGCTAACATCAGTTAATCTGTAGCGCCAATATAGTGTGTTACTAACATCAGTCAATCTGTAGCGCCAATACACTATGTTACTAACATCAGTCAATCTATGTAGCGCCAATATAGTGTGTTACTAACATCAGTTAATCTGTAGCTCCAATACAGTGTGTTACTGACATCAGTTAATCTGTAGCGCCAATACAGTATGTTACTAACATCAGTTAATCTGTAGCGCCAATATAGTGTGTTACTAACATCAGTCAATCTATGTAGCGCCAATATAGTGTTTTACTAACATCAGTAAATCTGTAGCTCCAATACAGTGTGTTACTGACATCAGTTAATCTGTAGCGCCAATACAGTATGTTATAACATCAGTTAATCTGTAGCGCCAATATTGTGTGTTACTAACATCGCAGTTAATCTGTAGCGCCAATATAGTTTGTTACTAACATCAGTTAATCTGTAGCGCCAATATTGTGTGTTACTAACATCGCAGTAAATCTGTAGCGCCAACATTGTGTGTTACTAACATCGCAGTTAATCTGTAGCGCCAATTTAGTGTGTTACTAACATCAGTTAATCTGTAGCGCCAATATAGTGTGTTACTAACATCAGTTAATCTGTAGCGCCAACATAGTGTGTTACTAACATCAGTTAATCTATGTAGCGCTAATTATACATATAAGTTAATCTTTGTAGAGATGGGTGACAGGGGTCAGATATAAAAATGTCGGACCCGCTAAGCGGTAGAATGCTGTTGCGCCCACTTGCTAAGCTGAGGAAGACTAGCACATTATTTATCCAAATTTTATACCATGTCATTGTCACTGGTGCTATTAAAAGGTTTCACCAAATATTTCAGGAATGGCTCCCAGAGGTTTCCCACCCGTTTTTATTTTTGTGGCCTCATCTGGCGGTTTACCAACAAGTGAAACAACATTTGCTGAGCTAGCCAAAGCAGCAGGATATACAACAGCCTTGATGGGTAGGTAGGCCTATTTGTACAGTTTATGGAGACTTTTTGGCGAGCGGAATTTTTCCCATCCGTATCACGTATCCGTATGTAGTTTTAGAGTTTGGCCAGATAATTGCTGCGTATCACGTATGAGAAATACACACACATTGATGACGTCAGACGCAAAATCGATACGGATATGCAATACGGACGAGAAATTTACGCTTGCTAAAAATCTCTTATATTAATTACAGTTTTGATTGAATCAAGACCTTTTTCATAACCAGTGTTTATAGTCGCAAGTCAGTGACAACTACCAATATGTATCTAACGTTGTGATCGTTTTAGGAAAATGGCACCAAGGCTGGAGTGAGAGCAGCTTTGGAGACTACGAACATCACCCAAATAATCAAGGGTTCGACTACTTTTATGGATTTCCTTTAACGAATTTAAAAGATTTTGGCAGTGACACCAGAGAAAGTTTAATGAAATCCGTTTTCCCATACTGGAATCACCAGCTTATCACCACATTCCTCGTCCTGTTCATCTGCTTCACGTGTCTCTATAGTACCCGTATGATCGGACTAGCTCTGTATATCGTTCTAGTTATTTTCGTATCTTCGGTACTATTTACTCTGCATTATGCATACATAATTCGTTATAAAAATTTCAATAGTTTGTTGTACAGAAATAAGGAACTTGTGGAACAACCAATGGAACTATCTACATTAACAAAAAGATTTGCAGCTGAGGGCGTAGAATTTTTAGAAAATCGTCAAAAAGATGATAAACCGTTTCTCTTAATGGTGTCATGGTCCCAAGTCCACACTTATTTGAATACGACAAAAGAGTTTAGAGGCAGGAACAAACATGGGCGGTACGGTGATGCAGTGGAAGAGATGGATTGGGGAGTTGGTGAAATTCTTGACACCTTGGATAGATTGAATTTAGTAGACAATACACTTGTATATTTTACATCTGATAATGGAGGTCACCTGGAGGAGAGAAATGCTGATGGAGAGGTTCATGGTGGTTATAATGGTATCTATAAAGGTAAGAACCTACTATATGATAACTATATCACAGAGAATAAGAAGGTCAGTTCAAAACATTTATGACAACTTAGTTATTGTACTTCTTTATCCACCTAATACTATTAGTAAGCACAGCGGGTGGGGGATTGGAGGGGGGGGGGGGTGCACCACAGACAAACAATTAGACAAGACAAATCTATGGACAAGACAGAAATCACAAACATTTCAGATCAGACACTAGACTTAACTCAATATGAAAAACCAAAATAACAATAAGGGAAGCAACTCAAGAAAAGGGGAATATTTCTTAAACTAGTATAATGCTAGTGTATGAGTCATGATCGGCTGTGTGCCACATGAAATATAGATATAGGCACATTGAAGGAAAAATAGGGATCAAAGCATTATGAGTGTGCGAAAGAATTCGAGTGTATAATTTATTACAAAGTTAGGACATAACTCCTTATTTATATAAAACAGAGAACTAATGCTGAATACAAGGAAGCAATTGGAAAATGTGTGACTAGCCTTAGTGGCGGTCGTATAATGAATGACGTTACGTAAGGGTGGTAATTTGCCACTTGATGCCATAAGTTAAAATATAATAATGCCAACAAAAAAAGGAAGTTAACCTTCCGCAAACGTTTAGCAAACCTGACTTTTAAGTATCTGACCGCTGTTGACCAAAGAGACTTATGATTAATAGGTTTTTTCTTAAACACCCCTTACTTCAGGTGGGAAGGCTCATGGTGCTGTAGATGGTGGAATCAGAGTGCCGACTGTTTTAAGATATCCACCAGCTGTAAGACCAGGAACAGTTATTGATGAACCTACAAGTTTAATGGACATCTTTCCTACCATAGCCAACATCATCCAAACTAAATTACAACAAAAATTACATATTGATGGTTATGATATGATACCTCTTTTATCAGGCAAGGAAACTGTTTCACCCCACGACTTTATGTTTCATTATTGTGGAGATGATATACACGCCATCAGATATCGTCCTAAACATGGTAAGTTTATCTTGTGGGTGCAAGGGGGTAGATGATTAGCTCACAGGGGTAGGTACTGAAAATAGATTAAATATTGACGCAGATAACACAGTGAAGTATCAGAGCCGAAGGGGTATGTTGGGCGGAAGGCTGCACCACACCCACTAGAACGCATATGGTGAGGTCTTACTTCAGTTTGCATTGTTATGAGAAGAGAAAAGGGATCAGAAATTCGGCCATTTGGAGAGCATGAACGTTTCGAAATTTGTTTGAATTTTACACGACATTTGTTTAAATTTGCATTTATTATGAAAACATAAGGCACGTCGAATCTTTGCCTGTATTTTCGGGTTATAGGCGTTGATCTCGAATTTTGTTGATTTAAGTCGGGTTTTAGGTGAATATTGCCAATAGTTCCGATTATATACGTCGTTGGGTAAAAGGGAGCTGCGATTGTGTCGCCCTTCGGCCTCAACCTCTGTCTCTGACTTGTATTTTTTCAAGAGCTAAATCTGCCTATTGCAGGTATTTCTTTAGGCCTTTTATGTTATATAAACCTTTAATTAGTCATTTATTAACATGACAAGACCATAATCAATTTGAATCTGATCCGCTGCTCAACGCTCATTGTTTTTTTTTAT
This sequence comes from Patella vulgata, assembly GCF_932274485.2. Classification (NCBI taxonomy): domain Eukaryota; kingdom Metazoa; phylum Mollusca; class Gastropoda; family Patellidae; genus Patella; species Patella vulgata. The sequence continues at coordinate 15,594,434 of NC_065883.2, forward strand.
CGTACAGACTTTTTGTTCATAGTGTACTTGTATTTATATATTTTACCAGGTATGGAAGTATGGAAGTTGGCTATTAGATCACCGAATTATCTACCTGGAAAACAGGTGTGTCGCTTTTTCTGTAACTGTAGAAACGCAGTTGTGAATAACCCACCTCTTTTATACGATATGACGTCAGATCCGTCTGAATTACGACCACTAGACCTCTCCAGATATCCAGAAATTGTCAACATTATGCTAAAAGCAATGGATGATCATAAAAACTCAATTATACCACAGCCATGTCAAATGGATTTAAGCAGAATATTGTGGAAGCCCTGGCTTCAGCCGTGTTGTGGTTCATTTCCCTCTTGTTCCTGTATTGATAAAAAATATGAAGGGCAATTTGAATAGTAAAGCTGACAATTACAATCATTGTTATCATTTAAATTTGAATAGTTTTTATATAAATGTCTTAGTATTAATCGGTTTTATAAAACGGGGTTAGTCCAGATAGACAGATGGGTCGATTTTTTGTTGCGGAGTGGGCCTTCTTATTTTGTGGGAAATGGGTCGACTTGTCGCTGTCTCTTACACATGCAATCAAACCAAAATGACGCCTACAAATCAATATTTAACTGGGTCATTTAAAAATTACATAATGCTATACTTACTAACCAATATCGACCTAACTGGGGGTAATAATTGGTTTTCTAATGCTGAGTGGGACGATTTTTTGATGCCCCCTCCACCTGGGAAAATATGTTTGTGCACCCCTGTAAAAGACACATGTAATTTCAGTGATATATATACTCAGCCAAATTAAAAACTTGACACTCGGGATTTTTGGGACTAGATTTTTAATATTTGGTTTAAGGCAACTATTTTAGTGTTAGGTTGTGCACAGACGACCTTGACATCAACAGAAAGCAAGAATACGTCTCGCCGAAAGTCCTTGACATTGATAACGTTCGTGATGTCACAGTACCCCCCAAAATGAAATTCACAGACTTGGAGAACAATCGGAATAAAGTGTTTAGTAACGGTTGTCGCCTCCTCTAGCGTCTCGTACTGCCACACAACGTCTTCTCATGGATCTCAGAACATTAGTAAACACTACCCGAGGAAGACGTCGCCACTGCTCAGCAAGAGTATGTTGAAAGTCCTACAACGTCAGTGGTGGATTCACTTGCTGACGAACACGTCGACCCAGTTCGTCCCAGATGTGTTCAGTAGGATTAAGGTCGGGGCTAAGCGACGGCCAATCCAGGACTTGGACACCGGCATTTCTTAAAAAAAAAATCTTGGTAGCAATTGCTGTATGGGGTCGAGCATTGTCTTGTTGAAACGTTAGTCCAGGCCCATGTCTCTGCATAAACGGAAGAAGAACAGGTTGCAAAATCTGATCCCTGTACTGGACAGCATTTAAGTTCCCTTGGACAACAACAAGAGGAGAACGTCCATGTGCACAAAAAGAACCCCAAACCATGACGCTGCCGCCACCAAATCGGTCAACTTCTCTGACGCATACTTGAGCGTAACGTTCACCTCGTTTGCGGTACACTCGGACCCTGCCATCAGCAAATCTCAAAGTGAATCGAGATTCGTCACTAAAGACAACCGAATTCCACTGTCTTTGAGTAAATCTTATGTGTCTTGTGGCCCACACAAGTCGGTTACGGCGATGAAGAGGTGTCAATATTGGTCCATTATAGGGCCTCCGAGCTCGAAGACCAGCAGCCTGCAAGCGATTTCGAACAGTTTGTGCAATTACCCTTCCACCAAACATCTCTCTACTTGTGGAGGTTGCAGTGACAAATCTGTTTCTAAGATGACGTAATCGTATTGCTTGATCTTCCTGGAGTGACTCACACGTGGCGCTCCCGTCCTTGGGCGGTCGGCAATAGTTCCAGTTTGAAGCACTCTCATTCTAAGATTAATTATTGTCTGGCGTGAACAATTAAAGGCTCTTGCAACAGTGACCACAGACTGACTAGCATAGAGCCTACTTATAGCACGTAGACGTTCTACATTTGAAAAGCGCGGCATTTTCTAACAAAGATGAAAATAACAATTTTAATTTGTTTTTCCATTTCAAGTTACGTGAGCGTGTTCGGTTTAGGCAAACTTGCATCGATTGACCTCACGAGTTTGTGTTTGCACGTGTTATTCAGGTTTTTCATTTTTATATGCTCAAAAGTCATGTGATCCACGTGACTTTACAATTTTATGAAATTAAAGGCTTCTTACTACTTACTATCGTTAGAAACATTTTAAAATTTATTTGACTTACCAGAAAAAAAAATTTGTTGAAATTCATCAGTGTCAAGTTTTTAATTTGGCTGTGTATATTTACGAATATTTTGATCTTTTATATGGCAGCGGATCAACTATTTGTAACGTTAGTGCAAATTACCACAAGAAACCCAAATCCAGCCTTTGAATTACAAATGTAGGCCTACCACAGTCAATGAAAATTGATATAACGTGCTCGTTCAGGCCAAGTCCTGCCATGTATCCATTAACCCATAAATTAACAATGTGTCTCTCTGTCGGGTGTTTTTTAAATTTTTTTTATCTTGTCTTCAGGGGGAATATGCAGACATGGTTCTCTTCCTTTTTAACATTCTTGGCTTCTCCCCGGTTGACAGTATACCGATGGGCGTTTATTCGGTATGAGTGCCCACATTAAACCACATTTTCAAGCAATATTGCTTAATATTGTCACACTTAAAGGAGCTAAATCGCTAACATTTGGGACCTAGAAATTGACAAAAGTGGGTCGCAACGCATACAATACTGTAATATGAATGTATATAAACTGATTAACATTCAATGGTTTCGTTTTTATTCCAATTTCAAATCAGTTATGTTCGGCGAAATAAGCCAGAAGTCTCAAGCGAGAGCAAATATCTAGCGTCTGGTTATTACAGTCTAAATGCGCCGTTTGATTTGGTGCAATGTGTCTTGCCTCGTCCCTCGAGTCTCTTGAAACAACTGGGACTGAAGCGCATTATGGTACACGATTCGTGTACCAATGGTAAAATGTTTATTTTGTCTTAAATATTGGATATCAAAAGCCCATCTTTTTCCGGTAAGATCACAACATGAATGTTGATTTAATTTGACAAATATATCGTGTTTTCAATGTTGAAGATTTTGGATGATATTGAGTTAGAGACTTAGCTACTTTAATGTCGAGGCAGAGGATGAAGTGTTCATCTAGGGCCTGCGCTATAACTATAATATAATTCAAATTATGCAAATAAGCCTACACGATATCACGCCGAGTTACAAACAAAATGTAAAATATGGTTGGTCTGTGAACACATATACTTCAACTGTTTAAACCGTGTTATCAGTGATTACGAACAGAGAAACAACATAACTGGTTATAGTTTATAACTGGTTGGGTTAACATAACTAAGAATGTTACTAAAAATAGACAAGACCGACGTTCAGTTCATCTAGTTATATTTAGCACAGACATCAAAAACAGTTTTAATGGAAGAACCTTGAATCTTTTGTAGTTCGGAGTAGTCCGTGTGGTTAGACTTACTGTGAAGTGATGTTTATTATTATGATATTGTGAATGTAGCCGATATAACAAGCGTATGTATGTAGGCTATTTTGTTACTTTCTTGATATCGTTCGATTTCGATTGCGCGGTGCACGACGATGTTGATTATGCTTAAAATTTTATCCAAGGACATTGCACTGCCACGAGAAACATGTGCATTGTACTGATATAAAAATATCTTAAGTAAATCTGCAATTTAGTTTAAGAAGTTTGGGTACAGAGGAAAATGATTGAAAATCAATGCACAGATATCTCAAATGCATCACTGATATACATATTATTCGCCCATCATCCATAAATAGAAATGTGCACCGAATGGAACTACTTTGGCAAAAACAAAACAACTTCTCTCTAAGTGTGTAGCCTATATATGTGTAATACTTTAAATTCGGTCTCCAATACCCAAGTGACAAGTGTTCAAAACTAAAAATAAACCGAATTCACCACTCTGTTGATTACACTAATAGTCAATCAAACACCGCTATAGAGGTGGACCCAGGAATTTTTGCAGGAGGGGGTTTGCCAGGTTCCTGTTGAGGAAATTTTAACAGTTGACAATGCATGATGCCATCATCGTCCCCAAATTACGTAGGCATATATACACACTGAGAGAAATCCAACACCCCGCTTGATGTCAATTTTATTATGAATTAATAGGATCACATTGTTATTCAATTTCACTGATGTAAAACATCAATTGTGATATCACATATGTCTATATCATTATCTCGCACTTTGAATGCCCATCCAAACCCACCATCTGATGATAAAGGGTAAAGCACACGACCGTGACACTTTTCTCATAAAAAGTGTTGTTTTACATTTTCTTTTATGGCAGACATATAAAATAATCTAACGTTGATCCCAAAATTTGAAACGTTATGATGGAAGTAACAGTTTGTTCTTTAGGGACACGAGGATTCGACACACAACTTAAGAAATGAAATTGAACCAGGCGGTTATACTTATACAGTATGTAACAATGTTCTAACATTTAGATTGGTTATCCTTTTTTCCTCTTACAGTTACTTAAATCCCCCGAATGTTTAAAAAAATGGCTGTATCCTGCTTTACAATGCACATTGCATTTATGCTTCTATCTATTATATCTTCTGATGCCAAGAAACCGAACATTATTTTATTGATGGCGGATGATTTGGGTATTGGCGATGTTGGATGTTTTGGGAATACCACGATTAAAACACCAAATATCGACAGAATATCCAGAGAAGGTGCCAAATTAACTCACCATTTATCAGCATCAAGTCTATGCGGTCCTAGTAGAGCAGCTTTTCTTACAGGACGATATCCAATACGCTCAGGTACGTATCAATGCTTTAGATCTTGGAATACTTTACAAACCTTTATCGCCATGTCTTCCATAATGTCCTTGAACCGTACAGGTTAGAAAATCAAACGGTTGGGCTCCCTAAGTAGATTGTTGGACTCTCTTCGTCTTCTCAGACTGCAGCAGAACATATTGTTCCAACATTTAACAATATTAAAAAATATCTGTATACCCCCTTAAAGTCTAACATTGAATCAAAATTGTGATGCCAACTAAGACCAATGCTACCATGGACTGTATATAATAGATCCATGGTGATACTGAAAGATTTCACCAAATATTTCAGGAATGGCTACCAGAACATTTGCACGTAGTTGTATTTTTGTGGCGTCATCTGGCGGTTTACCTGCAAGTGAAACAACATTTGCAGAGCTAGCCAAAACATCAGGATATACAACAGCCTTGATAGGTAGGTATTTAGTTACAATTTTGATAATGGAGATTCACACAAGATTGACACATGACTGTGTTAATACGCTGTATTTTTGCTTCATGGAGAGTGGCCGAGTCGAGGTCGCAACTCACAAATTCACAAGTCAATGACAGCCACTTTAATATTGAGATTCACAAGATAACTGACATGCATGTTACGTTGTGCTCGTTGTAGGAAAATGGCACCAGGGTTGGAGTGAGAGCAGCTTGGAAGACTACGAACATCACCCAAATAATCAAGGGTTTGACTACTTTTATGGATATCCTTTAACGAATTTAAAAGATTTTGGAAGCGACGCTAGAGAAAGTTTAATGAAATCCATTTTCCCATACTGGAATCATCAGCTTATCACCACATTCCTCGTCTTGTTCATCTGCTTCACGTGTCTCTATAGTACCCGCATGATCGGACTAGCTCTGTATATCGTTCTAGTTATTTTCATATCTTCGGTACTATTTACTCTGCATTATGCATACATAATTCGTTATAAAGATTTCAATAGTTTGTTGTACAGAAATAAGGAACTTGTGGAACAACCAATGGAACTATCTACATTAACAAAAAGATTTGCAGATGAGGGCGTGGAATTTTTAGAAAATCATCGAAAAGATGATAAACCGTTTCTCTTAATGGTATCATGGTCCCAAGTCCACACTTATTTGAATACGACAAAAGAGTTTAGAGGCAGGAACAAACATGGGCGGTACGGTGATGCAGTGGAAGAGATGGATTGGGGAGTTGGTGAAATTCTTGATACCTTGGATAGATTCAATTTAGTAGACAATACACTTGTGTATTTTACATCTGATAATGGAGGTCACCTGGAGGAGAGAAATGCTGATGGAGAAGTTCATGGTGGTTATAATGGTATCTATAAAGGTAAGAACCTGCTCTATGATAACTGTAATTGCTTAGATAGATTTATTAAACAGTGGGTCAGTTCAAATCATTTCCGGCTTGGACTAAACCAGTTTTAGCAATGCGATATAATCCTCACCTGTTCAATAGTTAATGGTCGGCTCCGAAATGGGAAAGTTGCTTTAAGTCAGCTTTCTGCAAAATTTCGTAATCGTTACTGATGGGTATTAGACTGCAATTGGTCATATACGCATTATTTGTACATTTAGACGGTCGAATAATACTCATGCCTTATGTAGTGGTTCGTGTATTTGGCCAGACTGGTACTGGAATTATGTGGTTTGATTGTTTGTTTAGGGCGTGGAATTCTTTGCAAAGGAATTATCTAGATAAATGACCCAGATCTGACTAAGTTATCTCCTAAACACCGATTACTTCAGGTGGGAAGGCTCATGGTGCTGTAGATGGTGGAATAAGAATGCCGACTGTTTTAAGATATCCATCAGTTGTAAGACCAGGTACAGTTATTGATGAACCTACAAGTTTAATGGACATCTTTCCTACCATAGCCAACATCATCCAAACTAAATTACAACCTAAGCTACATATTGATGGTCAAGATATAATACCTCTTTTATCTGGCAAGGAAACTGTTTCACCCCACGACTTTATGTTTCATTATTGTGGAGAAGATATACATGCCATCAGATATCGTCCAAGACAGGGTAAGTTGCAGCACCAAATCACAAATCATGAGCAGCTTTTAAACATTGGAAATTGCTGGTAATGATATTGATCGAGCTTCTCACAGCGGTAGTCGTTGTGTTCACAAGGGAGGATACCGAAAATGCATTATGCTAAAGCCGCGCCCTTTTTTGGGCGAGTTCTTGTTTTAATAAGCATTCTGAGCATTTATCATTAGGATAAAAACGCAACCAGAATACCAGTCATAGCATCGGAAACTGGGGGCAAGTTTTGAATTTGTTTTTCTTTTGACATTTGTTTTAATTTGTATTGATGTTAAGGATAAACGGTATGTCGAAAGTGACAGAGCGCGCGCGTGCTAACCATTCGGCCATCCAATCCCCCGGGAGGAGGAGGAGGAACAACCCCTACTCCCATACCATTTATCCTGCTGTCGCCACAGCCCCTCCCAGTCAATAGTAGTCGATACATGGATATTTTGTTAAATTACCTCATTTGCTTTAGAGGGCCCAGTCAATAGTAGTCGATACATGGATATTTTGTTAAATTACCTCATTTGCTTTAGAGGGCCAAGTCAAACTTAATCGCCAGTTGATGATTTATTTATATATTTTACCAGGTTTGTCAGTATGGAAGTTGGCTGTTAGATCCCCGAATTATCTACCTGGAAAACAGGTGTGTCGGTTTGTATGTAACTGTAGAGATGTGGTTGTGAATGACCCGCCTCTTTTATACGATATGACGTCAGATCCGTCTGAATTACGACCACTAGACCTCTCCAGATATCCAGAAATTGTCAACATTATGCTAAAAGCAATGGATGATCATAAAAACTCAATTATACCACAGCCATATCAAATGGATTTAAGCAGAATATTGTGGAAGCCCTGGCTTCAGCCGTGTTGTGGTTCATTCCCCTCTTGTTCCTGTGCTGATAAAAAATATGAAGGAAAATTTGAATAATAAAGCTGACAATAACGATCACGGTTATCATTTACATGACGGTAGAGCTGAGCAACAAACTACCACCACCAGAAACCCAACCCCAAAAGTACTTCAGACATTGAAAATTAACGTTATGGTTCTGGCTAATTCCTATCATGTACGCCGCCGAGACAAACTTGCTAACCCATCCCATACACACAATTATCGTGTTTCTGTTTATTGTTAGGTGTTTTTGTGAACTGGTCTTATATGATTTCTCCATGGTGCAGCTTTTCACAATAAAACTGTGTGGTCGGTCATATAGGCTATGCCTGTTCCTCAATCCTGTTCAATTTCTCAATAAAATATTGTTTTTAAAAAAAAAAAAAAAAAACAACCAAAAAACAGTAGTGTCAGATCCATTGAGCGTTGGCAAAATGCCAGGGGCCCGGACCTCCACCGAATTTATAAAAAAAAAACCTAATATTTTAATTCGGGAGTCGGTGCAATCACAAAGTATACACCCGTAATCAATCAAGTGAGCAATAAGCTGAAGTTATATTTAAAGACACATTGCCGCGTACAAAAATAAATTGAAAGTAAATTATTGACAAATATTTTCCCTGGTGTCTAACAAGTTTCTCAAACTAAGAATTTTAGGTGTTCATTATGATTTGGGAACAACCTTTAAAGGACCTTTAACATATATTTTAACCATGTTTTTTTTCCCCTGGGTGTTAAACAAAATCATATAATAACCGTTAACTATTTATAAGTTTATTTGTAATTATCACAACAATATTATTTATACATAAAACATCTATAGTTTTGATAAATGATAATGAATTGTGATTCAAAGAGAAATATCAAATACTGTGTCAGATTTAGACTATGATATTTCGGGTGGTCAGAGGACGCCTTTGGATTACTTTATAGCAATTTATGCCATTTCAAAAGGAAATACATCTGAAGTTTTTTGAGGCCCAAAGCTTTAGCTTATACCTAAAGCGGTGGACACACTAGCCAAATTAATCGGTCGAATCAATGGACGCCGAATGGCAGCCTAATCCATACAACCGAATTAGTGGATACACTAGGCGAATTCTCTGTCCGATTCCCCAGTCGATTGCATCACCTTTGGCGTCACATGATTAATCATGGCAGCGACCATGGTTTAAACAATCCTGAGACTTCCCGAAATTACTGAGACTACTCGACACCAGCGGTGATCGGGTAATGAATTCTAAAAATCAGGCGAATGACACTGGACAAACTAGGTGAATTTCAGCGGTAATTGATTTGGCTAATGTGTATACTGCTTTAATCTAATATTGGACACACATCTTTGTTTCAGTAGGCTATATCTTTACTGTATTAGTAACCATTTATTTTACATTAAATATACCCAGAAAAACACATGACTAATTGTAGGCTGATAAAACATCAATTGGCAGTGAATCTTCTTTCACCTTTAATCTTCCCCAAACAAAGGTGTAGTCTAATAAATAATAGCCCTTGATTCCTCCTTGTTCCGTGATTGCCCCAATTGTCGTATAAACAAATCATATGACAGGATGACCAGTATGAAATTACTTAACTTTTACTGACCCAGAGCCAGAACGCATGTATGGACGGAACTGAAACATGGTTACAGGTTAGAACTTTTGTTAAATCGAGAATTTCATTTTTTCTAAGAAAGTCAAAACATAAGTCAACTCACTATTATACGATCATAGGTGTCATTCTCACACTTAAAACTCATTTACACAGGAAATAACAACAGAATTACCTCCCTTGTTTTCCTATTGAAAACAATGGTCAGCCATTTCCTCAACGTTGGAATTTGAAGTTGAAAATGATATTTTTGCCAATTTCTCAGCTGGCAATAGTGAATTATAGGATTAATAGGATTATTCTTTAACAAGGTAGGACTGTTTATGGATACCATCTATTTTAAGGCTTTATTTTAATAAATATTAAAAATATAACTTAAAAATTTGAAATTTCCGCTTTAAAACAACTAGACATTTCTACAGAACATTTGAACAAATTAATAACATTTTTTAATATATTTTTGGGGAAGTAGGAAATTATGATTAATGCTTTAATTTTCTTGACAGTATTTAAAGGCGCTAAATCGCTAACATTTGAGACCTAGAAATTCACAAAAGTGGGTCGCAACGCATATAATACTGTAATATGAATGTATATAAACTGATTTACATTCAATGGTTTCCGTTTTATTCCAATTTCAAATCAGTTATGTTCGGCGAAATAAGCCAGAAGTCTCAATTGAGTGCAAATATCTAGCGTCTGGTTATTACAGTCTAAATGCGCCGTTTGATTTGGTGCAATGTGTCTAGCCTCGTCCCTCGAGTCTCTTGATACAACCGGGGCTGAAGCGCATTATGGTACATGATTCGTGTACCAATGGTAAAATGTTTATTTTGTCTTTAATATTGGATATCAAAAGCACATCTTTTTCCGGTAAGATCACAACATGAATGTTGATTTAATTTGACAAATAAATCATGTTTTCAATGTTGAAGATTTTGGATGATATTGAGTTAGAGACTTAGCTACTTTAAGGCAAAATATAATAAATCTTTTAGATACATGTAGAAGATAAGAAAGACAAAGAACAGAATGGTAGTGGAATGTCTGTATATATGTCGTAAAAACACAGCAAATACATAAACACACGAATCTCAGTCCCATAATAGTCAAAGAACATATAAAATAAAGTTAACAATCTTGTTATATTCTGTGTTCTTGAGCCATGCATTATTTACAAACATAATATACCTGTACATGATTTACTAGTAGTATAATGAATCCAGTACACAATTTGCTATTATCACTGTACCAGTACACAATTTACCAGTAATATTATCATTACTCACTTTACTAGTATTACTGTACTTGCACTGTACATACATGTAGAACACAATTTACTAGCATTATTGTAAACGGATAACTCGTTTATTGTAGAATAAATGATTAACTCGTTTACTGTACTTGTAAATAATTAACTTGTTTACTGTACTTGTAAATGATTAACTCGTTTACTGTACCTATAAATGATTAACTCGTTTACTGTACCTGTTAATGCTTAAAATGCATACTGTACTTAGTACACAATTTACTAATGTGACTAATCAGTACACCATATACTTGTATTACTGTACTTAGTACCAGTATATGTACTGTACAGGATTTACTGAAGTATACTGTGTAGCAAGTTATCACAGATGTTAACTGTTAACAACACAATTCTTCCAAAGTTTGATGATGACAACATTAAATACATGTAGTTATACATGTATGAGCATTTAAACTTTACTTGTGACACAAAAATATGTATTCATTCATTTCCCTTTCAAAATTTGACAACTGGGTAGCACCAACCCTTTCAAATCAACTGTGTAGTTTTCTGGAATGTTTTATATGGACATGATCAGATGTCCGTCTCATCACTAATCTCGGGTACTAAATATTCTCTATTTTCATAAGTCCAGAAATCATTTAAGTCTATGAGAATACTGACAACTGTATCACCTTTTCCACTGAAATTAAACGAAGAAATCAAATTCAAAATATTGAAATTTCAAAATTCTACCATTCAATTACAAGAAACACGTTTGATTGTGTTGGTAAAATCAGGATGTAAATAACAAGACAAAATTAGACTTATAAAATACATCAAGTCATGATTTATCTGAATATATGGGGTTAGTCCTTTCATTTACTGGTACTTGATGACTGCTCTATAGCCAGTTTTGTCCATTTCTGATGATTTCAATGGGTAGGTTCACAAAATGATCTGGTACAAAGACAATAATAACACTACAGTTGCAGTTCTTATGTCTATAATTCATTCAATGATTGTACATGTTGGTGGCAGAAGTTTGTTTCTTCTCAGTCAGCCCTCGTACTTCATCTCTGAACATTAGGGAAATTATGAAATCATGGCTGTTACAAGTATTACAAGCATATTTACCAATTGATCAAATCTTCTAATGTTATTTTAAGTGGATCAGCTGGTTTAACCATATCAAATATTTCATCATTTACATCTTGAAATAAAACAGGTTCTTGTCCATGTAACTTCATCTTTTCTTGAATTGCCTGAAATATACATTTACTTATGATATCCTAAAAACAATTAAGGACTGGACAGAAAACAATCAACCAAAACCTTGGACTACATAGTGTTCAAAGACATTAATAACTTTGAAGTAATAGAGCGGGAGTTCAGGGTGTTAACCTAGCTGAAAAGTGTACCAATTTTCTCCTATATGGTATCAATGTATGTATATCTGGTATCATCAGAATGTAAGTCTGCCGGGTTTCTGGTGGTGGGTGTGGGATTCCCCGCCCAAAATGCCATGCCGCCCAACTAGTCTAGATTAGCTCAAAAGTGTACCACATGAAAATCGCACAGCAATGTACCGTACATCTTCAGGTATTACAAAAACACACTGACAGACATTTCTAGTGGTGGAGTACCCCTGACAGAGCTATGTAATTGCCAGACATTTGTAGTGATGGAGTATCCCTGACAAGAGTTATCAAATTTCCAGACCAAAGCTAGGCTAGATTAGCTCAAATCTGTACCACCTAAAACAGCTTTGGAGTTGTTCAGTACCACGAGAGGAATCATGTTTGACCACTGCCAGACAGTTTGTGCGGTGGGTTACCCCTAACAGACACGCCCAAAATGTCACACCCTCCAACTAGGATAGATTAGTCGGCACTGTTCCCGTGGTCCAAAAATTTAAAAATTGTGCCAGGATGCGTAGATTACTAATACCTAGCACGTATTGAAGAGGCGTTAAACTGCGGTTGCAGGAACATTTTTTTTTTTCAAAAACGCATTTTAATCCCCATAAAACGTTTTTTTCCCAAAAATCAATTTCTTGCAACCGCAGTTTATCGCCTCTTCCATATGTGCTAGGTATTAGTATTCTACGCATCCTGGCTAAAAATTTAATTTTTTAAAACACGGGAACAGTGCTTGCGAAGTTAGCCTAGTTGGGGGCGTGGCATTTTGGGGCGTGTCTGTTAGGGGTAACCCACCGCACAAACTGTCTGGCAGTGGTCATTCATGACTCCTGTGGTGGTACTGAACAACTTCAAAGCTGTTTTAGGTGGTACAGATTTGAGCTAATCTAGCCTAGCTTTGGTCTAAATATTAGATAACTCTTGTTAGGGATACTCCACCACTACAAATGTCTGGCAATTACATAGCTCTGTCAGGGGTACCCCACCACTAGAAATGTCTGTCAGAATGTTTTTGTAATACCTGAAGGTGAATATGGTACACTGCTGTACGATTTTCATTTGGTACACTTTTGAGCTAATCTACCCTAGTTGGGGGTCATGGCATTTACGGCGTGGAATACCACACCCACCACCAGAAACCTGGCAGACTTACATTCTGATGATACCAGATATACATACATTGATACCATATAGGAGAAAATTGGTACACTTTTCAGCTAGGTTGACCCCCTGGGCTCCCGGTCTATAATTGGAGAGATAACGAAATCATTTAAATAGAGAAAGAGAGAGAGAAAGAAATGGTGTTTTATGTCCACTCAAAGAAAACAAGGTTATTTCGGGGCTATAATATATAGATGGAACTCAATAACCATTGAATACCGCTTGGGTTATTCAATGGTTCAAGAGAGTGTATAAAGGCAAAAGTATTCCACAGCAGGGATACACTTGAGTGAACCATTGAATAACCCGAGCGACATCCAATGGTCATTGAGTTCTGTTTTTATTCTATAACTACATGCAAATCTCAAAATACACTGTACTATCCAGATTATCAACAAAAAAAAAATCATCACCAATAACGTTAGAATTCATCATAGGTTCCGCCCTTTTTTCTTACTTTTTTACAAAAATTGTAGTTGCCTAGTGTTGACGTCATTACTGTTTGACGTAATTCTGAAAGTGACGTCATTCTGGATAAAAGTAGTACGTTTTCAAGCCATTGAATACAACCATAGGTTATTCGCTGGCTGTATTCAATGATATTTGCTTGTATTTGCATGTAGTTATAAAATAAAGAGTTATATTGTTCTTCCATGCGACCATGTGAAAAATTCCTCTGAAAATAATGATATTGTGAAGAGCATTCACAAGAAAATAAACTATAATGGATGCAGGTAACAACAATAATCATCCAAATTAAATGTGAGTTTCATAACTCTACAGAAGTTTTAGTTTTATCCACACACTCAATGAGTTGACTTACCCTAAAGAAATAATTTAATGAAAATACATTAAGACTAGAAGCACCGTTGATATCAAGGATTCGGAATAAATATCTTAATGACTGAGATTCTCTTTTATTCTCCATTGTTAAAACAAAATCTAGGTATGCCTTGTAATCCTGTAATATAAATATTGAATTGTATTTACCTTCAAATACAGCAAATTACAATTTGTATTTTCAAATTACAATTTGTATTTTCAAATTACAATTTGTATTTTCAAATTACAATTTGTATTTTCAAATTACAATTTGTATTTTCAAATTACAATTTGTATTTTCAAATTACAATTTGTATTTTCAAATTACAATTTGTATTTTCAAATTACAATTTGTACTTAATAAATTGTAATATGTACTTAATAAATTGTAATATGTACTTTTAAATTACAATTTGTACTTAATAAACTGCAATATGTACTTTCATAAATTGCAATATGTACTTTCATAAATTGCAATATGTACTTTCATAAATTGCAATACACACATGTACTTGCAATATGTATTTTATAAATTTGATGTGTACTGTCAAATAACAATCTGTACTGTACTTTCAACATTCCAATCGGTATCTTCAAATTGCAATCAACAATTTACCCCTTTACTTAATTTGCATAAGAATACATGATTTCAACTATAATGAATTCCTCAACATATATACCTACCATTTCACCCTCATATGTTAAACATTCTTGAAACACTCGGTCTAAAAATACATCTGTTAATGTGCCAGTTCCATATCTGTAATAAAATAATACGGAAAAGGTGCTCAAAACGTAACCCCATTCCTCACTGATGGCATGTATCAGATTAGTTCTGATCCCCATTACAAACCAAACATATCAATAATATTATTTTCTGTTTACTTATTTATTCATTCAGTTTATATTTGAACTCTCTTCAAAACCAAACAGTCCTTTAGTGGATGTGAATTATACTAATTAAAACTGCTGAGGAACCCATTTCAAGTCTAAACAACCTTTAGGCTGATATAACCACAAATAAAGAAATTTAATCATAGGGTTACGATTCTGGAAAGTCATAAAACCCTAGAATTGGTTTTAAAGAAGTCACAGCTATTCCTAAGAATTTTCAGACATACTGTATGCCATAAAAAAATATTGATTCTCTTTTAAATATTACATGTTTAGAAGTCGTGTAGAATATGGTGTCACCAAAATATTAAAGTAGATTATTAAAACAAGAGTAACTAAAAGCCATACAAGACAATTTATTGTTTAGAGTGGATTTACTCCTGTGTATGCTGTAGCTCGGCGAAAGATAATAAACTCACCTTGCTAATTCTTCTTTACTTAACATTCCGTTTCTGTCTTTATCTAAATTTAAATACTGGCCATAAACACGTAGCGCCGAAGGGGCAGAAAACCAGTTAGATTCTTGGAATTCTTTAGACAATTCCTCGTCACGTAACTGAAATATTAAAAAACATAAAAGTTAGGGTCTGTATAGATTGATGATATTACAGCAGATCATATCTTTTTAAATATTGAATAGAATTGAATCATTTTGGGACTGATATTCATATTAGAGATTCAACTTTACCAATATTGCAATTTGCAAGGATTCCTATATCGCTCAGATCATGCTTAGAGAGTTGAATTAGGTATTACGCATATTACTATGCATATTCAACAGTTAGTATGATTAAAGACAACAGATTATACTGGCTAGCATAGACAAAATGTACACTTACCTCTAAAAAATCATCTAAGAAACTACAGGTCAATATATCAACTATCTTTATTTTACCAGTTTTTATAGGATCGAGAAAAAAGAAGAATTTTCTAGCTGCTGTACACACATAAAAAGAGTAGAAAGATTTCTCTAAACCATTTAACTAAAATAATAAAAATATTAATAAAATAGACAAATTCTTGTGTGCTAATTATTAAATGGTAGTTCACGATCATCTCAGTCATACAATAGTTTCACAAACAGAACAGTTCGTAAAGATTTCAACAGTTTTAAAAACAGAACAGCTGGTAAAGATTTCAACAGTTTTAAAAACAGAACAGCTGGTAAAGATTTCAAAAGTATTAAAAAACAGAACAGCTCGTAAAGATTTCAACAGTATTAACAAAAACAGAACAGTTCATAAATATTTCAGCAGTATTAAAAATCTGTATAAATTCAACAAGCTGTCGACAATAAATTAATTGTTTGTGGACCGGTACAGTAAGCAAAGGAATTCAAGTCTATCATTTTATTTTTAATTCATGAGAAATGCATATTATCATGCAAAAAAAGGTTTATTTATTCCAGCCTAATTATTCTGGCTGAACTTGTCATGAAATATCCAAAATTATTTGTAGCTTTAAAAAAGTTATTAAGTTTATGTGCACTTACCTGTGGCAGTGTTGGTATAAGTTCTAATATATAATTCTCTAAATCCTGTAAGTACAAAAACAGTAACAAAATATTATCATATTAAGACACAATAGATAGATTGTTCATTTTTATCCATTAACATTAGACCTACAATTTTAGTACATGCAATGAAGGCTTTTCAAGCCCTACTTTTGTTAGATTTTAGTAAGGAAAATTAGGCCATACAAAAATAACTATCCAGATTCTTAGACAATCTTTACCAAAAATATGATGCAGAAGGGAGGTTTCTATTTTTGTGTCTATATTTTGTCAAAGGATCACTACTGGGCTAGATGATTTTACATAACCTATTATTTCAAGTCACTACATTAAATTATTTCATCATGTTATTTATAGGAATGTACTGTATAATCTACTATTATCAATGATTGTCAGTAACATATATCAGGGTTGTATATTTGACATATGAGCTTATTGCACATTCCTGGATTCATTCCAATTTTTTCTAGAGTTACTTCCTGTGATTAATGAGAGTGTATTTGGGAATAAAAACAGGGGCTTGTTTCATGAAATTTTAACTAAGATAAAATCCGAATTTTAGTAACTTGATTGGATAATATTAGATTGATTTAAATATAAGTCCTTAGCCAATCAAAATTGAAGTATCTACTAAAATTTGGATTATATCTTTAGTTAAGATTCCGAGAAACAGGGCCAAGATCATGCAGCCCTTTTTTAAATGACACAGGATTATCTGAGAACCAGATACATGGCCTGATTATTGGTCTTTCGAAATAATAAAATTAACTTACAGATTCTCTAAGATAGCCATGACCGGCAACATCATATAAAGCTAAACCTATTCTAGTTTGATGTAACCACACCTTTCTCATAATATAATTAAAAAATTGCATAATGGAGATTCTACCATATGGATCTGTTTGAACTAATTTACAAAATACTGATGGATTAAAAAAAGATCTGAAAAATATCAAAATAGTTTACTAACTTAGTAGAGCATGTCAGCGTAGCACATCTTATAAATTTATACTATATAAATTTGAGTTATTAAAGTAGTGTACATATTTTCGGTCTGCTGTGTTATCTTCGTCCACTTTTGCGAATTTTTTCATGTATAGATCAGTCTTGTGACTAGTTTTGATCAGATGTCAGTCCCCAAAATAATATCTTTTACTACACTACTAAAAAATCAGCTTCACTGAATTTCCTTATCTTCCAAAAATAAATTGTTGCTTTTGCCTCAAGACAGAATGCATGTAAATTGATCTGATAATAATAATGTTTTTGTAGTAATGTTATATATATTCTATCTTATTGACAAAATGTTGTTGACAGTATTATATAAAGATTCAGTGACTATTTACATTTAACTAATAGCTGGTCAATGAAACATCAAATAATTCATGTCGCAGAGAAATGAAAATTGTTTTGTCTGGAATATGATTTGCATACTTACTTGCACTTTGCCCCAGCTTTTTCTGATACAAGAAGAAAATCTTCATAACTAATCATTTGTTCCCCGTCTAATACAGGAGGTGTGTGATGTTTATCTAATAAAAACCATAATTTCTGAAAATAAAAGTAATTACTACAAACTTAATACTCATAATCAAACTATTATCATAAGACTAAAACTTACATTCAAATTCTTTTATAGAGAAGCTGTGGTGAATAATATACTGTGGCATCTGGGTACAGAAAGATGATACATGTACCGGTAGATTTCAATCATAGAAGTTAAAAATACGTGCCAACTGGTCTTTGGCAGAAACATTGGTGATTGAAACATTCCATTAAGAGTAAGCACAACCTGCTTCATGCTCAATATCATGCTCGATCTTTAATCACATCCTTGAAATCAGTGTAGTGCCTGTAGTGTTATTGCAGTTGACAAATATGAGAGAGAAATGGGGTTTTAACGTCCACTCGACACAAATCAGGCCATTTCGGGACTAAAACATGGTTCAATTTTATTTCAATAATTCGCTTGCGCATACAGGTCTTTAGCAGTGAGAGGAAAGCGGAGAATCAGGAGAAAAGCCACGGGGTTGGACAGGCGACCCTACTCCTTGTCACTTATAACCGGGGAATCAAAGTTGACAGAATTACAATATGAATACATTGTACATCATGTCACCATTAAACTCAGTAAAAGGATTGCAAACTTGTCTTCTACCTGTAATTCATCATTTTCTAATATTTCTTGACTTCTACGCTGTAAAAAATTGGTTCTAGAATCTTCTCTTAATTTCAATAACAATGGTTCATCGGTTGTTGGTAGCTAAAATAATCACAAGATAGATCTTCATTTTAGGTAAAGGTACAAAAGACTATAAATTGTACATAATTTGTAATATATCAATTTGTTGAAAGTATGTGTAAATCAACAGCCCTTTCATCACACTGATAGTGACAAGTCAGAGACAGAATTAACGAGTATCTTACTTTAAAGGTGCAGACAGTAAAGCCCCTTTAGGGGTCACAGTGGCTAAGTGGGTGAGACACTGGCTCGCTAGTCTGGAGGTTGGGTGTTCAATCCCTGCATTGGCCGAGAACATTCATCCAGATTTTCCGGCGGGGTTCCCCCCTGTCAGTGATGCAGGACGGAGGGCCTGACAAGGACAATTCTCTAGTCAATTGGATGAGACGATAAACTGAGGTCCTGTGTACACATTGGTGTGCACGTAAAAGATCCTGTTACAGTTGGAATTTGATATAAGAGTTAGAGCCGTTGTCTGGGCAAAATTTCCCTCATAGCACACTGTATGGCGTATGCCAGTCTTCATTAGCCCAGTTCGGATTAGAACAGTAGGACATTACACCCCATTTCATTTAATTACCATAAAGCCCTTATCAGCAATATCTGAAAACATATGCACCAAAATAAAACCTAAAAAGATGAAAACAAAACTGTGAGCTTTGTGAACCTGCTATGAAACAATGTCATTCTCTCTTTAGAGTAGCCTAAGTGACAAGTGGTAAGTTTATCACTCAGTACTTACCTTTGTATACAGACTTGGTAAATATTTACAATTATTTTTTACACCTTTCCATTCTCTATACAGCTGATCAAACATTTCCATTTCTTCTTCCTTATTGTCTCGTTCTTCAGATTTCTGACCTTGAAAATACAAAAATATCCATATTTTCATAAATATTAACACAATAATTAAGCAGGTCAAAATGTGTGATTTTATTTGACAGTAAATAGTACATATAATAAAACATTCAGTTGGAGTAAAATACTATTCACAACCTCATGTAGCATCTGTTGATATACATGTACATGCAATGACATACAAAGTGATGCTTTTGAACCCTGTGGTGATATTACAATGTACAGCTCATGAAAACTTGTCATACTTCTGTTCAAAGGATCAAAACAATTTAAGAGTTTTTGTGTACCTATAGATAGTCATGTGTGACGTGGATAATTAAGAGTGACAGGCTACTTACATGTAGGCTACTGAAGTGACAAAAAAAACCTTAAAAAAGAATCATGTTTGTGGTAAAATTCCATTCCAAAATCTGGAATATTGGCTCAACGCAGCTAATGTATGAACCGGTTTGTGCAGTTGTGAGTTTGATAATGTCGTACAAATTCAAATGAATGTTGTTTGTGTTTTTGTATCGCACAATTCTACATGAAAATAGTGTTGGATTATTATAAATTTGTGTCAGATATGGCAAGAAATGGTTTCTCTTGATGATGAAAGAAGAATCACGGTGAAAAATAGACGTAAGGATTACAAAATAGCCTTTGAACTGAGATGGGGGAAAAGTCTTCTTATCACATTTATTAGTTGTATAAGAGCATGTGTCTGTAACGGATAAAGAGCGAAGCAATAAGAATATCCGTTTCTAAAATAACTAATTCAGAAATAAAGTATATAGTATGCACCCTGTGCCTCTGATATAAGTTTAAGCTTCTGCCAATGTTATGCATCAATTCAACCTGATTCAAAAGGCACGAATGATAATTTTTCTGATGTCAGAACAAAAGGAAATACCTTCCGCTGCCACAGTTGGATAATAGGCCTAAGAATTTTAAATAGAAATTTAGAATAAAAGACTGTCTAGATCTCATTATTAATAAACTTGAAGGAAAAGTCCATATGACATATATAAACTGTAAAAGTGTAAATTATAAACATAGATTTTCTCACTACTGATGATGTTCCTGTATAGAAAAATATAACAAATATACCCTTTTTGCGACTGACATAGCTTCTGAGCGATGACTTAATATCCATGATTCTGTAAGTCAAAGTTTTTGTAAGGGTCATTACAGTTTTTCTGTTGATTTTTTCATAAATATATTGCAAATGTTATAAATTCGATGAATTTTCCACCATCTTTGAATTTTTAGAACCCGCTTCAACTTGATTGGACAACAGTGGAAAGTGCGCCACCTTTAATCATAAGTAAAGTAACTCTGTTTATATTCGCGGTTGACAAGTCAAAGCATGCCGCTTAATTTTTCAAAGACAATAAGATTATGAAGCTAAATCATGCATAAACCTGTTCAAAGTTTATGTTTTGCACCCCACATGTAATAAGATATCCCCTAAATTCGGAAATAGGAAAAAAACCGTAAAGTTTTTATTTCGTAGCCTATCATTTTTCGGCCTGTCGAAGGTTGAAGTTAATTTATTGCAAATTTTGAACTGTAACCGGCCGTACGATACAATAGCAGACGACACATCAGGGCATTAAACATTTTCTTGATTAAAATAAGGCCTGGGTAAATATGTTTGGCGTAAAAAACAAAATTCGATGATATACAGGGAACATATAATGCCAAAACTTAATCCTGATGGGTTGTCCCACTTTTCTAAATATGTCAGTCAATATGGACACTATTACCCCCCCCCCCCCCCCGACAAAAAAAAAAAAAAAAACAGAACAAAAAATACCCATAGCGCAAAATAATCGTGTGTTGGCCAACTAAATTAATAAAAGAAGAGAGGGGCATTTAAAGATCTTTTCACATTTTTGACCTAGCCGTTTCCGTGTACGCCGTGACCCTGGAAACCATATTAAATAGGCAATGAATACCATATTATCAATGCTGTTCTACCGGTTTCATCTCGCGCCGGCAAATAATCTAGCATAATCGTTTGTCACCTTTGTGTAAAATCTTTTTTTTTCTCGGCCACTAACTGAATATATTCACTTCATTAAAAATTTAAAATTCATTAGCAAATTAATGTAGTCCGATATCAAATATTTAAGTACGGTATACGAAGAAAACAATCGAATGTTAGAAATATTTTCAATGAACCTTTATTTTAGTGGCTTTGTTCATTTGAGTCAGGAAAACATGATGTCTCGGTGATTATGATACAGGTCGGGGTTCGATCCCGGTGTTAAGTTGTTAACTAAGAGAGTTTCTCAGGATTTCTCGATACTGGTATACTGGTTTCTCCTTGTCAGTGGCACAGGACCGATTCATTCGGGTGGGACGAAAAACCGAGACGTGCACGTATAGGAACCCTTGACAGTTGGAATTTGATTAAAAAAAAAAAAGGCGGTTTCGACCCTGGTGTTGGCCGAGAAAGTTCATCGGGATTTTCGATGCTAGATTCGTTCAGATGGGGCTAAAAAACAAGGCATGTGTACGCAAAGGAACCCCTTGGCAGTTGGTATTCGATGATGATAAGTCGGAAATGCAGTTACCCGTGGAAATCTCACTTCATGGCGCATGGTCGTCTTCATTAACCCGGATGAGGCAGAATAATAGGAAGTTAATTCCCTCTCATTTCATTTTTTTGGTCCTTATGTCGGAACCCCGTCACGAAATTTCTTTATATTGAAATCGTTGAATTATCCACCCGATTTATTGGGGGGGGGGCGTGTGGTCTAACGCGTGCACTTTAGTGCATAAGGTCTGTCAATTAGTTAAGTGGCGTGGTTTGGAGCCCACACTTGTACGTGCCAAGGGGTAGGATTGCTCGCCCGACACCGTGAGTTTTCTCCGTGGCCCCGGTTTCCTCCCACAGCTAAGCGAATTATTGAAATAAGACTGAACTGTATGTTAGTCCGTAATAATATTTTGCAAGCTTTCTTTCTAACCGTGCTTCTGGTGGGCGTAATAAGGGGCATGACAAATCACATCTATGTTTCATTATGCATTCAATGGGACACATTATCACCATAACCATTTATTGTCATAACTATAGGTTGTAATAAGTGAAGTGCGAGAGGTTGCGTATGCTTACTCTATCTAGAACACACGGCACCGCCCGATATTGAGTTGTGTTAGAGATGTCCTGTGGTCGGTCCAAGTAGCATCATGATGATATTCAGCTTTAATATATTATTATCATTGACGTAGATGAAACAAAACAATATCTATAACTCTTCATACATTTATGGGAAGCTATCCTTAATATACATTTTTAATTGTGAAAGTTGTTTACAATGATTCCATTTTTTACAATAAATGGACCACGGTGGCACCCTGTTTGTCTATTAAAATTAAACAACATTAATCAATTAACTTCTCGTTAGTATGGTGAATGAAAGTGAATTTTAAAATTGTGAAAGCCAAATAAAATGATTCAGCCTTTATTTATTTTTTTTTTAAAAAAAAAGAACATGGTGGCTAAAACACTTTTATATGACTTGTATGATCGTTATCGTGATAAATAAAAGTGAATTTTAAAATACATTTGTATTGAAATAAACGTTAACATGTTCTTTTATCGATTATATATTTAAAATAAATAGCATGTTACTATCCTGCTTGTTCATTGGCACAAATAAATCAAATATTGGAGTAGGTGCTTGTTCATCGACATTAATAAAATAACAATAAATCGAAAACATTGGCATCGTGCTTGTTCATTGGCACCAAAAATCATTATATTCATGTTGATATCATGCTTGTTTATTGACACTAATAAACTCTTAATAAATTAAAATCATGCTGGCATCATGCCTGTTTATTGGCACCAATAAAATCACAATAAATCGAAATCATGTTGGCACCGTGCTTGTTTATTGACATCAATAGAATCATAATAAATCATAATCATGTTGGCATTATGCCTGCTTATTGGCACCAATAAATAAAAGTCTTGTTGGCATTATGTTTGTTCATTGGCACCAATAAAACCATAATCAATGAAACCATTACAAATTTAAGTTAACTGAATCACATCCATTAAAACCTTTTCGTAGTCATATTATGGTGCGGCTTGTGGATTAACGTAAAGTAACATAGATTATTTCAAGACATTGACATTTTTCACTGCTTTTAGAAATCCTTCCATGTTTGAATTTGTTAACTGGCCATCACTGAAATCATACCATGATTTTTCTCCACAAATAATTCCCAACCATCCGTCTGGTTTGTAACTTGATTCCATCAGTACGGGTATAATCCTTCTTTTCTTCTGAATGGCATATTCGGCCGCTGGAAGAGACAGTCCACATTCATGAAAAAATTGGGTTTTACTTAAATCATATTAAAATAAATTAATCTTTATTTTATTTTGTTCGCATATTTTCACCAATATTAATAGTGGGTTAGGCGCTGGCTCGCTAGCCTGGAGGTCGGGTGTTCGATCCCTGCATTGGCCGAGAAAGTTCATCCAGATTTTCCGGCGTGGTTCCCCCTTGTCAGTGATGCAGGACGGAGGGCCTGGCAAGGACAGCTGTCTAGTCATTCGGATGAGACGAAAAACCGAGGTCCCGTGTACACATTGGCGTGCACGTAAAAGATCCCTTGACAGTTGGAATTCGATATAAGAGTAGGCCGTAGTGCCGCTTTCCGGGCACAATTTCCCTCATAGCACACTGTATGGCGTATGCCCGTCTTCATTAGCCCAGTTCGGAGCAAAACAGTAGGACGTTAAACC
The DNA here is from genome assembly GCF_932274485.2 of Patella vulgata. Taxonomy (NCBI): domain Eukaryota; kingdom Metazoa; phylum Mollusca; class Gastropoda; family Patellidae; genus Patella; species Patella vulgata. The sequence goes on from NC_065883.2 coordinate 15,618,782, forward strand.
CCATTTCATTTCATTTCCAATATCAATAACCCAGACCATTGATTCAGTAGAGTTTAATATTACGAAACCTACAAACATGTATGTCATACATTTCCATAAAAATACAATTTACAAGATAACAAGACAATTCAGATCCCTAAACATGATCTGTAGATTGTCTAGTTTTCTTCAAAACACTACCAATCAAGTTCCAAAGATATTTTAAAGACTAAAAGATTTACAGGTTATCAGTGGCAGGTACCAAATCTAATAACTAAATCTAGGCTTAAAGTCCAATGACTAGCTGAAAACGGCCAGCAAAACCCCCAGGAACATCCCCACCCAGGTCGGGATCTTAATTTCTATTAGAGTTCTCTTTAAAGCGATAGACGAACAATCCATATACAGTGTATATAAAAACTCGATTTTGTGCAGCCCTAATCGGAATTGTGCTCAAATGGATAGACGACCAGGGATGACGACAGTAAGCTCCACGCTAAAATCATTGCATTAGTTTTAAAAATTCTGAGGTTAAACGTTTTTGTCTTGAATACCATACCGTAAAATGAGTTAGACGTACTTACCAGCTCTGCATTTTTCACTGTTTTTGTGTTTTCGAGAGACACACATGATTACAATCTTAGCTGTATCAACAGCTTTGATCATCGCCTCAAGAGCTGATGCTTCGTTATCCATCCATACCCTAAAATTGTTAGCCTTGAGTTGATCTCGTATTTGTATCACTGAATCCTGTTTATCCAAAGTATAACTCATCATTATCTGGCCAACAGGTTGTTCTTCCTCCGTTAAATTTTGGAAATCGCCTTCTTTGCAACCATCGTCCACTGAAACCACACTCATTTCTTTTCCTACAGTAATGATTTTGGATGGCAATGGAAAAAATTCATAATACACATATCAAAACAACAACAGGTATTATTAGAGGTTGCTACAAGTGATCTTATAAATACAGGGGATGCTCATATTGACCCTCAGAATGTTATCGATGGAAGTACATGTATAATCAATGACAACATGGGATGCGTTTTAATCATCAATAGCCTGGATGATGGAGACGATTACCCACGTTTTGATCAAACCATCGACAAAAGATGAGCGAGTTAATGAAGTTACCTTTGTTATCTTCAAGCTAGTTCCAACATTCGAGCATTAATGAGATGGACTACCGACAGATATATACCTTGGCGAGCTCCCGATGAGGATTTGACAGCACACAGGATGGGCTTTAATCTGCAGTGCAAATAGCATGCATTAAACAAAGCTGGAACATCTTCTAGGTACTCACCAATTGTTTCATATCTACCAGATTTTGTTAGAGTATCTCGTAGAGTCCATAGGATATTATGGCAAAGTTTTGTATCGTCTTTATTTTCTTCATCTGGTGATCGCCGTTTTCCATCAAGAAAATCAACCATACCGGGCTCATCAACTACTTTCTTTTTGATGTCATCATCAAAAACAAGCGTCCATAAACATCTCAAGGCAACTGGAAAATGGAATACAGTTTATAGTTATTTTAAACATGAATCTGCGGCACACTTTCGTAACATTTTATACACCCAAGGAAGTTCATCTGGATTTTCTGGAGTGGTTCCCGCTTGTCAGGGCCTGGCAAGGGACAACGTATAGTGGTTCGGATGGAACGAAAAACCGAGGCCCCGTGTACACATTGGCGTGAACGTAAAAGAACCCTTGGTAGATGGAATTCGATAAAAGAGCACACTGTATATGACCGTCTCAATTAGCCCCGTCGAAGCAGAACAGTAGGATGTTAAACCCCATTTCATTTCATTTATACAGGAGAAAAATGTCACCAGTCCTTAAGGATTAAGTATTCGTTCACCGGGAGAACTACTTTACTAGGACTGTTCATCTTGTAGTAAAGGCGAACAATGCCAAGTTTCATGTGCCATATCGCCGAAACCTTGAAAACACTTTACAGGTTAGAGTTTTCGAGATCCTTTATACTTGTTGCCCTTTTTCGACTTGTCACAAGCAAAAACCTTACCAAAAATGTTTCATATTGTTAATTCGAAATTAATCATTCGATTTGTACGATAGCTGGGTAATACAGGTTTTCGGAATCGGAAGTGACGAACGCGAAAGGAAAACACGAGTCATCTCTCTATATAACTGACTGATGTGACGAGTGATAACAGATACACGGACGAATTTCTGTTCACTAATAATTCCTTCGAAGACCAAAAGTGGTTGTGTGAGACCGAGAGAATATCTGACAATTCATAAAAAGAATTGACTGCCACTAGAAAAGTGAACACGGAAGAAAAACAGAAAAAGTCCGTGCACTACCATGTTTTTATAAGGTATAGAATGAATATAAACAAAGGAATGTACGGACTATTTCTATTTTTCTCGTGTTCTCTTATCTAATGACATTCAATTACTTTATTGAATTGTCAGGTATCCTCTTACAGTCCCATATAACAACTTTTGGTCTTCGAAGGAATCATTAGTGAGCAGAAATTCGGCCGTGTATTTGTTATCACTCGTCACATCAGTCTGTTATATAGAGTGATGACTCGTGTTTTCCTTTGGCGTTCGTCACTTCCGATTCAGGAAACATGTACATGTATTACTCAGCTATCGTAGCAATGATCTCTGTGTTAAAATTATATTTGGAATGTGTTTAACCAGCTCTATCACATATGTGGCAATGATTGGCACCAATATTGTCCTTTAAATATTGGATACCATAGAAGCCACCTTTTCACGGCAAGACAACAACATCAATGTTGATTTAAACTGACCAATTTTCAATGGGTAATTAAACGCGGTAATTGTCAGAAAATTTTAATTACCAGCTGCAAAACCCCCAACAAAATGAAAGTATAGCTCGTCTCCAAATCCCTCTGACAAACGTATGCACAGTTTCTGATCAAAGATGCAAGACTAAAATAACGGATTCTTATCAACTGAAATATATGTGGGATTTCTCTTTAATACGAGAAGTAAATATGTTTGTGCTTTCAGTATGCGAAATATATTAACACCCCCCCCCCCAAAAAAAACAAAAAACAAACAAACAAAAAACAAAAAACAAAACAACAAAAAACCCCAAATCAAATGGAGATTAAAACATACTCATCCGCTCAGTTGGATTCTGAGACTTGGCCATCTTCAACATGTTAGGCAAACAATTTTGTTCCACTAACATCTTTTTATTGTCGTCACATCTGGCTAGATTGAGAATTCCTGCACGATAAGAAAGAACAAGATACGGTAAAGGCGATATGTATATAGCACATGATTTATTTTTAGTGTAAAGATCTATTATTGGCTAGAAACAGTGTCTAGTCGCCCCGTGTACACGTTGGCGTGCACGTTAAAGAATCATTGACGGGGGGATTCGAAATAAGATCATTCCGTTGCGCCGCTGTCCGGTCAATATTTGTGAAATTCTCAGTATATTTTTTGATAAGTGAATATAGTATTAATTACCTCTTTCCAAGTCGATACTTTCCCAACCACCTATTGATATGTGTACATCGCTATCTAGGCTGCTTTCCAGTTCATCCATTAATGTTTTAATTATTGAACCACGGCCCTCAATGGTCATGTTTTCTTCCTCGGACATAATTGCAGCAAAACCAAGAAGAGCAACAATAGTTGTATCATCATCATATATGTATTTTCTCAACGATAGTTGTAATTCGCAATTACGTAACACAGACAGGTTGTTTTCATTCTTCGCAAGGTTATGGACAATGGTAATGACGAAGTATAACCGCTTTTTCTTGCCCTGCGAAAACAAAAAACAATTAAGTAACGCATATAATAATTCGTATTACAGTCAATAAATCAACAACTGAAACAACTACGTTTCTGGAGCCACGGTGTTTCAGTGGTTAACCCGTTAGCTCACTAACAACAATCCTGGAATTCGATCCTGGAGTTGACCAAGAGAGTTCGTCAAAATATTCAGTGTGGCTTCCCTTTTCATTTGTGCAGGGCCGAGGGCAAGAAACAGTGTAAACGTTGGCGTGCACGTTAAATAATCATTGACAGTTGGAATTCGAAATAAGATTATTCCGATGCGCCGCTGTCCGGTCAAAAATTGTCTATGTCTTTTCTGCTTGTTTGTCAATGTTTCTCGTGTACTGTTATTTGTGATGCGGTCTTTCTGCAGACCTGCACATACTAATATTAATTTACACTTTTTTGTGAAATCCATAAAGCTTCGGTATACGTACATCTGATATTTCATCACCATCACTATCATCATCATTACCACCACTACCGCTACCATCACCACCATCATTGTCATCACCATCTTTGTCATCATCATCAACAGTATTATTGCTATCTAAAACTCCCTTCAAAAAAGCAAGATATTCTGGTATTTGACAAACAGCATTACATAAATCATCCGACTTATCGGTAAGCTCCACCATCAGCTGTAAGGACAATATCTCCAAATCTTGAGTCATGGACAATATCTCCGAATCTGGATTCAAGTGAAGATCACATAAGCTTTTCAGTATCTCAGTATTTTTACAGATGGTGTCCAAAACATCTCGTCGGTGCTGCTCTATCAGCTCTTGAAAGCTTTTCGACATATATCTAGCAAGGTAACAATTAAAGGTATCGTTTATAACGGAAATTAACGCCGATCTCCTTGCACTAGCATCGTCACCATTTGCCGCTTCCCTCAACTTGTTAACGTTACTTTCCACTTTATCTTTGTGCTCTTGCAGAAAGATCTTGTGCTCAGACATTGTTTTCACTTTTAAAATGTACTTGGCATAGATTTAACAAAATTTGTTTTCTGAAATGAAAGCGTCAGTATTTGTGTAATACTATAGGGTCTATATACTGTAGAGGTTACCTAAGTTCGGTAAAAGATGCTCTGGTTAATGTATTGAAGTCGTTAACAAAGATATGTCTGGTAGGTTAAAATCGGGCAATGACATCATAGTCTGCTAATCCAAATATGGCAATCCCACGCTTTAGACACACGGGCAACTGCCCTCCTTGTGTCCATATTAGTATGGGTTTAAATCCGGGGTAGCGTCTGTGCAGCTGACCCATCAGATAAAGGAAGTACCTGGTTAATTTCCCGGGGCTCAATACATGACTCATGCACGTATCCTCTTTATATAAGAAGAGCGGGGTTATCTTTTCCGTCAGACATCATTGAGAGATCCTGGAGAAGACATCATTCTGAGTTCAGGGAAACATCATACCCACAGTCTCCTCGACTGAGAGGCTGGGAAATAGACATCATTCAGACATCATTTAGACACCACTAGGATTAGACCGTCCCGCTAAGCCACCATGGGAGAGCCAAGTGATGTGAGATTACGTCAGTAAACTTGTCCTACGAAATGGTGGGGTCGCGAGGTAGAGAGAATGATTGTAATCTGTGCTTGTAATTTATGTATCCAGAGCTTGACATAAAAATGTAGAAACGAATTGTGGTATTGTTATTCCTGTGTGTAACCATAAACTGAATAATCGGAGTTAAAGAAAACGTTTTAAAGTTATAGAGATTTATCACCCAATAATACATTCTACAGTAGATATCGCTTGTGTGATATATTTCATAATCTACTGCGATATCTCCTTAGGAGATATCGCTTTACATGAATTTGATTGGTCAGTTGAAAAGGAACTACTTTTTTTTATTTTCAAAGAACAGTTCCTTATTAAAAGTAACTTTTTTCTATTAAAAATGAACTATTGTTATTCAATTGACCGTGATGGAAACACTGGGTCAATATAAAGGACTTTGCAATGGTTGAATTGCTGTCAAAAAATGATGTATCACTACGCCGTAATGTTCAGTAAAAGTGAAATTTACAGCAAAGAATTATATTTATCTATTTGTGCATGTAAGAAGGGATTGGGTGATAAATAAAATCTCCTACCTTTCTTTTTTGATATCAAAAACTATCAACACTCGTTGATAAAGTAAAAAAAAAACTCGGCAGAGCGTATTTTTTTGTTACTTTATCAACTTGTGTTGATATTTTTTGATATCAAAAAAGACTGGTAGGAGATTCTCTAGATATACACAATGTTTAAAGTGGAATCCTAGAGTAAAGAATTACGAAAATAACCAGAAACAATACTAAACGATCACAAAGCTATTATATAGCAGTGAAGAGAGTATGCGTCAAACGTTGGATGTGGGGAGCTTTTTGGTAGTCAGCCTTTTCACATCTATTTCACAAATATGGGCGTATCTTGCCTAGCAACCGCTGGTTTAAACGCAAGTTAAAGAGGTCTTGTGCTTGTCAAATATAGAGGAACAAAAACAAACAATTAATATCCCACCTTTAGGTTTATGGATCCAATAGTATAATAAAACTTTGCTTTTCGAAAGTCGTCTTGTATACGTTAATATTTAACACTCCCATGTAACTGTATATCATATGTATGACATGTAAATATAGCTGTGTACAAAGGTAATTGTATATGGACAGTATCAAGATTTAAGTAGGACGAAAAGAGAGAGTGACATACTGTTGGTAATATAGATTGCCACAATCATTGTGCCTTATGATCAACAATTACTTAACACGATCCAGGGTATGGACCCGGGGTAAACCCTAGGCGAACCTACTCCTCGTCCCACACAACCTTAATAGGATCGAAACCACGTTACTTGACTCAAAAGACCATTCACCCCTTCACCCTAAAATTCTTATAGGCTAATGCGAAGATCTTGAATGAATGAGCAGTTGAACAATACCCGAATTGTCAGCAGGGTTTAGCCATACTCTGCAACGCATTATTTATATTATCAGTAATCCATGGATAAAATCAATTGGTTCTTGTTGTTATCTGACACCAGAAATAAGGCCGATAAATATGTGTCCCCGAAACACAACTTTACTTGCATAACCCTTATAAAAACAACACATCGGTGTTGGATTTCAGACTCTGTACATTGCTATCAGATTACAGATTATCGCGACACGCGGATATCAAATTTCCACAGGGAAACGGGTTAGTATGGAAGCCTATAACTACCATTCCTAACTTCTACTTTACGCCTCTTCAGAACACGAAAGTCGAAAAGTCGAAAAGTAGAAGTTACGACAAATTGTGAGGCGACAAAACGGTATACAAGCCAAAATCAACTCGAAGATAGGAAATTAAGAAATAACACACCGCGATAATAGCGCCCCCCGTTTTTTCTTAATTTCTACTTTTCGACTTGCATTTTGGCTTGTATACCGTCTTGTCGCCTCACATTTTGTCGTAACTTCTACTTTCGACTTTTCGACTTTCGTGTTCTGAAGAGGCGAAAAGTAGAAATTATGAATGGTAGTTATAGGCTTCCATAGGTTAGGCCCCAAATATTGCTTTCGATTTTGTTTAATACCCCCTTCACATACGCGTTGATTTTGCCATTGCCAAGCAAACAACGGAACACAAAAGCGTTAGTCGCGGTTTGGTCTATAGTCTGCTGATAGGAGGTTGCACACCCGTGACCTTAGTTAGAAATTAAGGATTCTAAATCAGCGATCAGGAGGGACCATTCTCTATCATTGACAAAGCAAATGCAGTAACTACATATAAATTATCTTTATTTTGAATTATCACCAATTGGTTGTAAATATTCACAAGTGAATTATGTCAAAAACTGTCTTCCATACACCAAGTTAAATTTTCTTTTTATGCACCAGTACTAATAACGATTGCATCCAAGGAAATCAACTGAAAGTTGAAGTATCGACTGAAAAATATCAGCTAAATCATTACTCCCAAATTAAAGTTATCACTTGATGTGTCTCAGCACAAATCATGAGCTGCCCTACTGGGCGAGGTCAATTTCTGTACTTTTACGCCGAGCCAATTAAATCACACACAAGATATTTGGGTGTTTTGGATTTGGGTTGTTTTGCAATGAATGAATAAGCATAGGATCCCGATGTTTGTTTTTTTTACCGGGGGGTGGGGGTGGGGGTGGAGGACGAAATGCCCGCAAAAAATACTCGTTTAGAAGCCGACTACCCACAAATGGGTCTGAAGCTCCTTACCCAGAACGTTTTGAAAACTAGACGGCCCAATACGGCTTAACTGCTATTCTGGCCCGTGAATACAACAACTGAAATCCCACTCTATGACCAACCTAAATTCTAGATACAGATTGTAACCAAATGAATCAGACTGTATTCACCAGACAGCGTCAGTCAAAGTAAGTATTTTTTTTTTAACTAGACCGACGTCTCAGACAGTCATCGATTATCCGAAAACTGGAGCCGAGGTCGATGTTTTTAGGGATTTATTTCGTGACAACCTGAGTGTGCTAAATAATTCGGACAGCGTCGATAGCCATAGGGGAGTGTGTGTGTGTGGAGGGGCTTATATTCATCTTTAACATAAATAATATCAGTCCCTGAACCCTATATCTTTGTGCTTACATCAGCATGCCTCTCCATTTAGTAAAGTAAGTGGCCACAACATGTCCACCATCCAACCCATGTATTGCGAAAATTTGCTATACACTTTGTTAGAACTATACGATTGGATACTAACATTGTACAAGGCACACAAACCATTAATTTATAACATCAGTTTATATACAACAGATACACACATTGTAATTAGGATTTTTATTACAAAATTCAAAAACATGTAAAACTATAATCTTGTATAAATTTGACCCAAAAAATAATATAAATAATACCCGTATATAACCTAAGAAAAACTATGCATTTTTATTTTAAGATTCAAAAATTCTTGCATATATGGATTACTGTATAAAAATTAAAATATAACGTATTGTAAATATATTATTCTAAAATGATAAATAAATCCCCCGCTCCCCAACACTTAATAAGAAAATTCTTCCTCTTCGTATCCCTCTCTATTTCAATAATTTAAAACTAATTCTATGCTCATTCATCCAAAATCAGTCGTGACTGGTACTTACAATATTAATTCATACCGCACAAACAAGATATTGTTGAATTAACACCTAAACAATCTTCCAAGCACGCTTATTGACAAACCTAACGGTTAAATTAACACTTAACAACAAATTCTTATTCATAAATATATATATATATATGTACACATACATTCACACTTAAAACAACCATAAACCGTTCTTATTCACAAACATACACTTGAATTCACAATTGAATTGAAACAACTCTCGCACAAACATACAGCAGAATTCCCGCTTGATGCAATTCTCTCACAAACATCCTCACAATTGAGTTGAATTCACAGTTGATGCAACTCTGACATAAATATTATTCCCAAATAGTAGGTAACCCAAATACATCATCAATAAAATATGATTTGGCGTTGATTCTGTTTCTGTTAAAATACAAGTTTCTGTTCATCGCCCATTCTGGTACATCAACGACTTCATCGTCAGATAGATCATCAGCCCAATTAACAAAATCTGTTGTCAAGTTTTCTTTAGCATGGCTATCTAAACCTGTTACTCGAGCAGATCCTACTTGGCTGGTTGTAGTAGTGACATTAAATTTAAAATCAGGAATCAAAGCCCAGCTAGGAATGTCTACGGCTCCTTCATACACAGGTTCTTCAGCCCAGTTGATGACAAATTTATGGTAGATTGGGTCAAAGTCTCCAACATTTTCTTGCGCGAAAGAGTAGATATGGCGGTCGTAATCTAATCCATGTATCAATGCCCAGCCAGGGACATCTACGGGTCCATCATACACGGGTTCGTCAGCCCAGTTGATAACATATTGATGGTGAATTTGGCTGAAGTCATCAATATTTTCTGTAGTAGCCCATTGTCTTCTAGAACAATCATCTTTATCATGTTGATTAAAATCCAATGCAGGTATCAAAGCCCAGTCAGGGATATCTACGGGTCCATCATGCACAGGTTCTTCGGCCCAGTTGATAACATACTGATGGTGAATTTGATTGAAGTCATCAATATTGTCTTTGATAGAGTAATCATCTTTAGCATGTCGATCAAAATCTAATCCAGGTATCAATGCCCAACAAGGAATATTTGTCGGTTCTTCATATGAGATTTCGTCAGCCCAGTTGATCACTGAATAATGTTGGTTTTGGTTTAAGTTCAGCTGACAAGTATCGTCTAATTCTTCGTCCAAATTCTTAGTATCTCCGATGGATGATACTGATGATAGCGATGATGATCTTGGAACTCTCATTTCACAAATCTTCTCGTATCCATGGTTGGATTTCTTATAGTAAGATACAACTGAAAACGTGAAAACATTTTAAGAAATGAAAATAAGAAAGTAAAAAACAAATAAATAACTGACCATAAATAATAACTAAATGTTCAAATCCACTACAAGTACGTAAAACAAAGAAAGGTCTTCGTGCATAGTTTGGTATTGCACATCAAAAATATTGCTTGGCAGATGGAATCAAAGAGTAGGCGAAAACGCCGCTTACCCCTTCCCCATCCCCGTGTTCTACATGTAAGTATAAATACAAAATACCATATGTTCGTGTCAAGCGACAAGTCGACAACAAATAAATAAATAATTCTAACCATTTTATTTGTGTGATTTAATGAACTGCATGTTGATTTTAATCTTACTGTGAACGGACACTGTAAAAGTGTTCAGACTTAATAGCAGTAATAACGGTAGGGTTGTTTAGTAATGCGTTAGACTTACTAGAAGTATAAACTAGTGTTGACTAGTAAAGTGTTAGACTTACTAAAAATATTAATTGTAGAGTTGACCAAAAGAGACAAAGAGTGTTAGACTTACTAGAAGTATTAACTGTAGAGTTGATCAAGTCTTTATCAGTTAATGTAACAAACATTTTATTATCATCATATATCATCTGACTTAATACAACACCATAGTCTAAACTACTATCACTATAGCCTGGCACTTCTCTGGAATAAATATAATACAAAATAAAAGTAAACGTAAGAGAAAGTAAAATAATCTTTATAGCTCAAACATCTTTAATTTAGAAAAGCAAAAACCCTATTCAAAACATATAACAGAGAAAATCAGTTTATCTATTTGTTTTTTACCTGTCTCAACTCGACTACGAAAATATTAAAAACTATGAGATTTTAACTTTTTTTTCCTTTCAATTTTTAGAATTCTTTACAATATTAAATATACTTACAATACAGTCATAGTTGATGTTATATTTTCCTATCTGAATTCATAAAACGTTGAAATGTAATTAATTTCAGAGATTTATCACAGAGCGTCTTTCTCTTAGCAGATTTAATAGCTCAATGATAGAACAATAAGATGACGTTTTACCTATTGTGACGTCATAATTAAAAGACCTCAAAAGTTTTGTTGAATAACCCCAAAAAAGAAATAAAGTTCGATTGACCTTCGAAGTTTTTTCTCGAAACTTATTATTTTTTGTCGAAATTTTCCAGAAAAAAAAGGATATTTCCTAACCGATTCATAGATTATTGTTTTTCCAATTTCAAAGATTCATTCTCTTGCTTCAAATACCGTTCAAAATTTTTAATCGAAAAAAAAAAAAATAAAAATAAGATAAATAATGCAACCCCCTGCCAAGAGAATCTTTTTTTTTTATCAGCCTTGTTTTTCACGGGATTCAATTGGAGGAGAATCCAGCTTTATTTTATATTTGTCGTTAGTCGCTGTCTATTTACCATAAATATCAAAGCCTAAGTAAAATATTGGATTACCTTCTACCAACTTCTCTTTCCAACGTTTAAATCCTCCCAACTTTCTTATAACCGTTAGCCATTAGATCAACACATAGGTAGTTCTTCTTACAGCATTCGAGGAGACTGACTGCCCTTTAGGTATACCCTAACATTTTGAGTCTTGCGGGCGCCCCATGGGTTTTTGTCAGGGAATCCAGTATATTTCTAGTAAGATTATATAGGTGTCTCTACAACTGATATATTGCCATTCTTTTATTGGATATAACTACCCGATAAATACCTTCGTGGGAATCTATCTTTAAAGTAGCGGTTTTAGTTTTATAATGCTCGGATCGGAGCTTCGGAAGCACGGCTAGAAAACGATATATGTAGCACAACCGTATTATAAAATACCCATGTTTATATTGAAATACCCAAAAAAGTGATCTGCAATCACGAACCCCACCCCCAATATCGTTAAATGCATTATCTTTCGGCGCAAATTGTTAAAGAAAAACCTTAGGCTAGAGTTTTGAACACTGAAATTAACAGTACAATGGACTATTAGTACATTAAAGAGATGTTGATACCTAAGCTATTTCTATATTCACACAATGAAGGAGTGTGTGTATGGGTGTGTGTGTGTTTGAGTGGGGTGGGGTAGTGTGCATGTGGGGGAGAGGTTGTGTGTGTGGGTGTGGGGGGGGGATTCGGGCTGCTAAGCATTTGGTGCGAAACATTGAGGTCATGAGAGCGAGGACAAACATATCGATATTCAGCATTCCACAGCTGTCTTGAGGTGATGACAGGATGAATCCTATATGTATCCTTCCGCAAACTTCCATTTCAGAGTTACCCCGCTTTCTTGAAACCCTGAAACACGAACGAGCTCAGATTTCTTGAAGCCCATCCTTTGGGATAAGTTGTTGTCAAGATATAGGTGCTGTGTATGCGTACTGTCATAGTCCATGTAAAACCCATGTCTCACGGGAATGCCTTGACTGAGTTCGATGAAGAGCAATTTCTTTAGAGATAAGCAGAGTTAAACAATTTGATTTCACGTTAGAACAAGTACACTGCTTTATGTTGAAGGGGGGGGGGGGAGAGAGAGAGAGAGAGAGAGGGGGGATGTTGTGTATAGTTGTATTACACCAATACCTTGATTAAAATAAGTTTGATAATGAGAATGAAATTTATAATCAATTTGATGGTTAGATAATAAAATAGGTTTATCTATTTACTTTGAGATTGACGCTACTTAAGGTTTGTTTGAAATAAGTAAACTTGTAATATACAATCTGACGTATTTGTAGGAAAGTATTCGAATAGGCCTCATCCATGTCCAAGACCCTTAGTCCGAGTCCACGTCCCTAATAAAGACTCGATTGCCAAGTCGTGAATCGAGTACTACACCACTATGAAATCCAGGGCCTATAACTAGCTTAGAGCAACCAGGGGGGCGAGAAGTGTTCTTAGGGGTGCTGTAAAATTGACGGACAATGTAGATCAATTATTTTTATGTTCGAAAATTTTTGCACCCCCCGCCCCCTAATTACGGGGCCTGATTATATCTATTATTGTTTAATCGAATATTTTTAGTTAATCAGTCCGTGTGCCAAATGATTAAGGGGAGGTAACTTCATTTTTGTCATTCCAAAGAGTCTCTCACACTGATCAGCAGTGAATAGATTCACAAGGCCGCTAACAATTACGTCTCTAATATCACTGACAGGGAACTGGAACATTTTTTTTTTAAATATTGGAAAAATAAATAAAGGTGTTTGAAGTATTTATAGGTAAAAAGTGTAAATGGGTATATAACATAAGTGCAAGGCATCATTCTACCCAGACCAGTTTTACGCTACAACGTCTTATGTAAACAATGCACGCGCCATAAAGACTTTTGCAATACCTTTGTGAAACGCATTGAGAGCCTCTATGCGAAGAGATCCATCTACTTCGTACTTTGAGAAGTTTCTCAAGTGGAGCTAACTGTTGACAGGCAGCCTGAGTTTAGAATGTAGGCTATGGGAACTGGGGAGCACACCTTGAGCAGTGGCGACATATTAGGAGGTTACATTTAAGTTTAATAATCTGAATTCAAAGCCACGAAGATTCATTTGTTTTCTTAATCAAGCCAGAGATGCTTATATATTGTGTTTGTAAGTAAATAACAGCGTTAAACTTCAACTAGACACAAACCTGGTCATTTCGGGAAAACCCATGAGATTGGACAGACTGTCCCGCTCCTTGTCACTTACATCCGGAGAATCGAAACCATGTCATATTAGAGTCAATGCCATTCGGCTTCCGAACCCCTAGACAAGTTGTACATGTATCTGTAGGTGGTAAACATAGACGATAGTAATGTCACGATGACAATGCCACATTGCATATGGCGTTGGCCCATTTTTATTAATAAATTAACGCGGTTATTAAAGAAAGAGGTTAAACTCCATTTCAGTACATTGGAATGCACGTAAAAGATCCCTTGGCAGTTGGAATTCGATATAAGAGTAGGCGATAGTGCCGCTGCCCGGGCAAAATTTCCCTCATAGCACACTGTATGGCGTATGCCCGTCTTCATTAGCCCAGGTTAGGAGCAGAACAGTAGGACGTTAAGCCCCATTTCATTTCATTTCATTTCTAATTTAGCTACGCGGACAAGCTAAAATCCCTGATGTGTTTGTTTTTAGCTACGATTAGAAGCCTTTCGTTTCACCTGTCAAACTTAATTTATATATTAATGCATGTAACATCTAAAATAAGTTAATTTTAAACTATTAGTACTAATTAAACATACCCTGCCCAATGAAGTAAAACAACTTTCGTTTATTTGCAAATATTGTTAGTAATGTTGGTCAAGTGGTGTTATTTTTTTTTAATCAAAATTCATGCGGACATTCATAATTACGGTGCATTAGTGATCATGCGCGACTCAAAATGTTTTGTAGTTCTCGAGTATGTCATTGGCTGTTATGCATTTAGCCCCACCTTCATTACGTGAAGAAGTCAAACCTATTCCGTTTTAAAATGTCGGACAAAGTCAGCTATTATCGCTTCGATTTTAAAGAGATGTTTTGCACCCGTGTCAGGTAGCATTATTATACACAACTGTAGTTGGATGTGGCTAAAATGTAATAAATAACAGTTTTGCCTATCGAAGTACTATCCGTTTCGCATTGCTAGAAATGACTATAATATAGTACTATCTCGATCTTATCTCAAGCAGGGTCGAGAGATGAGGTTTCTTATCTACTACTAAATCCAGTCACATATTATTACCTTTGGAATTGAAATGGTGGGGAGCACCAAGGAAATTCTAAATTAATACCCATGTGTAACACGCAAAACAAAAATCCTTACGAATTAAGAACTTTGGAGATGAGACCAAACTTAATGACATAAATAAGTATTTTAGATCTTTATGAAAAAGAAATCCAATTTTTAATTAGGCCTATATTGTTATTGTTACTTTATTTTTTCAGACATTTATTTCAGACTAAAACGATTGATAGACAAATTTTAAACTAACAAACCTGTAGACAATGTTTCGTGCAAACTTGCTAGACAAGTACAAAAGTAAAGTTGAATGCAACCTTAATAAGTTGAGGGAAGCAACAGATAGTGATGATGTCAAAGAGAATCCATACTTTCCAGATTTTGAAGTAAGTCCAGGGATGTCGGCAATGATTTCGCTTATAATAGATACAAATAATTTTTTTTTTGCATTGGATGGATCTTCTGGAGAAATACAAGAGAAACACCAACAAGAAATAGCCGACTACATCAGTGAAAATAAGCAGATCCTGGAGGTTCTGTGTGGCATTGTCGTCTATTCGCCTAAGCCAAACTGTCCTATTATTGGCAAGTTGCACAAGATGTCATTAAATCTGGTGATGAGTCTGACGGACAAATCGGAAGATTTGTGTGAAGCTGTTTGTCAAATTCCAGAATATCTTGGCTATTTAAAAGGCATTATGGATAATACTGAACTAAATGATGACGGAACGTCAGATGTAAGTGTGAAATACCATTATATTTGTATATTATTTGTATACACGAAACACTATTCGGCATTTCTGAAATATATAGGATATAGCTAAAACAAGCCAGCTTCACCTGATATCTTTGATGCGTGTCTTTTTAATCGGATTAAATCCAAACCTCAAGATTATCTACTGTAGTTTTTCTGTGTTTATTTTCTTAATATCATGTTAAGTAATCGAATTGAGTAATTTTTAGCGGGAGCCGGGAACTACGTCGTCAAAAATTAGTTTTGATTTCCAATTAAAGAAATATTCATTTGAAAAGTTTCCAAAATAAAAGAATAACAATGTAATTTTTAAATTGGTTAGATTGATGAAAAGATATAGAATAACAATTAATAATTTTACTGGAAAGAACACTTCAATGAACGTTTGCAAGTAGACGTAAAATCTTATGAAAATGGAACACCGATGAATAATTAATCGAAAAAAATCTCGAAAAGGGACCAATTTCGGCATAGGTGTTTATGCAAGTGACTAATAAATGTTTAAAAAAGAATAATAGTGTTGAATGCATTTAAAAAAAAACTTATGCTTTGAAACTTTTGAAATAATCCCCAAAGACGTGTTGATATTTTCTCTAAATTTCACCCAAAAATATTATTAAATATAAATTATCTGTGTAGAAATTTAAAACCTTGGTGTCATCATTATGTGCGGAGATATTACGAAAATCGAAAAGATATTTACTCTTGCTTTTTACTTGATTATTTAACACGTTATGACTTGATCTACATCATTAAATATCTTTTGTTTTTATTTATATCTTTATTTCTATATTTACCTGATTCTTTTACGCGTTGTAACTTTATCTACACCATTAAACATGCAAGAGCTAAATCTTCCTATTGCAGGCCTTTCTTTAGGTCTGAAATATTATATAAACTATTAATTAGACATTTATTATCACGAAAAGACCATAATCAACTCTCGATGCTATCTTTTGTGTCGGATTTTCACTGAATTTGAATCCGATCTGCTGCTCAACGCTCATTCATGATTAAATCAAGAAATGGATAATCGAGACTATGTTCCTTTTATCGTACCGACTTTAGTAATGATGGTCGAGGCTATGCCCAAAATTCAATCGCTAAATTCTCGGTCCTGCGTGGATCAGTTTGACTGAAATTCTCAGCAAATACTCTTTACATTATCTAGTTTTTAACTATTATAGTGAGAACTGCCAGCTCTTTATCTAATCTCCCATAATGTATCTATAAATATCTCTATTTTATTTCTATATATTTACACGAACTTCTAAATAGATATTATGATTTTATCCCTTGTGTTATATTATTCTTATTATGGTAAAGTGCATCTGATCATGTTTATCATGAAAGGAGCGCTATATAAATACTTGTAATAGTAATAGTATTGACAAGCGTTAATAAAATCATTTTAAAATCTATAACATCTATCATGCAGAATGGACTGAATAATTCACACCCAAAAAACAAAACAAAACTAAAAAATATTTTAAAAGACAACCAGCAAAGCGTGGAAGTACACCAATACTGCAGTTTTTCGGCAAAGGATGATTAGTCTGGAACTGAAAGTGGGGGAATGTTTAATATTGAAAAACTATAGCTTCTAGTGTCAAAGCGGGTTAACTCCAGAACTGAAAGTAGCGGAAAACTGAATATCGACAGGGTTCTATCTCTCGTGGACAAAATTCCGTTCAAAACGGTGGCCTTCGGCAACAGAGGTATAACTCTGCTACGCTGGTCGTGGAACATGACCATAATACTTCTAATAAAATTTGAAAAATTTCCATTAAAAATTGTAGCCTATATGGCGTTCACAAGGTTCTTGGCAAAAGGTGGTAAAACCGGAAAGGAATGTTGTGGAATGCTGAATATCGATAGGGTTAGTCCTCGCATAAGTCATCTTTTAAAAAATATAGCCTTTATCTAGTTCCTTTAGGAACGGTCTCTGATCGGAAGCCTGTCCACTGACCTTTCCTTTCCGTCCCTATTATAGATGCAATATGAAAATACCGCCCCACCTATGTTCTAAGGCTGTTTTGGAATCCCTACCTTTTATTTTTCACAGCGATTTTTTTTATTTTTCATCAAAACGAATAATTTCTCACTATATCTGACTTAAATTTTTAATAATTCCAGATTTAAAATTTTGCGATAAAAAGAAAACATGCGGTCTGTGCATGTTCGAGTCTCGTAATGACTGATTAATTCAAACATTTTTTGGTAATGTTTTTAATTCTACATGAAAATAGTATAGTGTCCGATGTGGCGAGAAATGATTCCAATTGGCGAACAAGGAAGAATCGCGGTGAAAAAAAGTCGGTAAGGATTCTAAACTAGCCTTAGACCAGATGTGGGGAAGGAAAGTAATTTTCATATTGCAGCTATATAAGGACGGACAGGAACGGTCAGCGGGAACTAGCCATTATCGTGTTTAGGCTACACGGTTTTCGATGGGCCATAAGCTAAAAATTGATTTTTCGTACAATATGGGGCTATAATGCCAGATTCGAACTCATCCGAGATATTTGATAAAAACTGTGACCTGTAGACTGTTCACAAACAAAATAATGTGAACGGACGCACGGGTGGATGACCTAATCTCTGATGCCTCCAACATGTTCCATAATATTGAAAATATGGGCATAGACACTTGATAGCATGCCCTAAATGCAGTAGAATTTGAGAATTGAACAATAATAGATTAGGTATCATTGTACCCCTTTGCAAAGTTTCGTTATTCACTTGTTACTCTTAGCCATTTTACTATCATATTCTCGAACCGAGAAGTCACTTTGAATGGGATTAGGTCTAATCAAAAGATAGTATGCTCTCCTATTAGTGACATTTACATTTAAAAAAGATTTATTCAAAATAAAATTAATACCATTTGATATGTTATAAAAAACGGATAGAATAAAATAACATCGGTACCGGAAATTCGCTGATTTACTTTTATGACCCAACGTTTTGAGTATTTAATTAATTTTAGTACTTATATTTTACCAGGAAGACAAGATGTATTTACATCGTGTAATTGGGGTAGTCAACAACCTTGCAATGGATGACAACAACATAGATGTGTTACGTGATGAAGATTTTCAAACATCACTAACAAAACACATATCAGCTGATGATGATGGTATCAGTCTGGCTGCTCTTCTTGGTTTAGCTGCTATTATGTCGGAAGATGAAAACACAAATATCCAGGCTTGTACCTCAACTATTAACAGTTTAATGGATGAGTTTGAAAAAAGTCTAGAGAGTGATATGCACAGATCACCAAATGGTTGGAAAAGCCTGGAATTGGCATCAGGTAATTCTATTGAATTTTACCAGAAGAATATTACCATTACATTGTTGTCCCCCGCCTTCCGAAGAAAGCAGGGTACTCTTAAAATTCTTCTACCAGTCTGTCTGTCACACTTGAGCTAGAACGTTCAAACTTGGTGTAGGTGTTTATTAGGCGAATGCCTTAGGCGAATGCCTCGACGGGGCAATTTGAATGGTTGGTGCTTTGGAAAACGATAACTGTGGTTCTAATTCAGTGATAAAGGTGAGACTTGGTGTATAGTCTCATTATATTAAAACCACGACTAAATTCGATAATGCACATTTTCTGCTCTGAGTAAACATGATGATCATTGTTTGCTTAGGCTTAATAGATATTTCAATCTGATTTGTCGAGAATTTGAAAAACAATACCCACCCCCTCCTCTAATAGAGATGGTAGTATGGCCAAACTCGGATGAATGCTCCAGGCTAAGCAGAGATAGGCAATTTTATTAGTTGATGCTTTGGGACACGATAACGTTGGTTCTAATTAAGTGAGAATGATGAAATTTGGGTTACAGTTTCATAATATCAATACCATGACTAAGTTCGATAATGAGCAGAACGATAACCAATTTGATTGGTCGAGACTTCAGAGTTCCATAACGTTGATTCTAATTGTGTTAAAGTGGTGAAATTTCGTGTGTGGTTTCACAACATCAATACCTTGTCTTAGTTCGATGTTCTATTTAGGTTAAGTAGATACTTCAATTTGATTTGTCGATACTTTGGAACACAATAACTCGTTTGTGGGCGTCTATAAGGTGAATGCCTTGACACTGGTGGATCATGCACATTTTCCACTAAGGTTAAGCAGCGATAAGCAATTTGATTGGTTGAGAGTTTGGAACACGATAACTTGGTTCTAAATGTGCGAGAGTGATGAAACTAAAGAGTATAGATTTATTAAAACAATACCTTGACTTAGGTGAGATAGTGATAGGCAGTTTAATTGATCAAGAATTTGGAACATAACAACTCTGTTTTTAATTGCGTTAGAATGTTTAAACTTGACGAATGTCTTAGCTGAGTTCAATGATTAACATTTTCCCTTAAAGCTAACCAGAGCTAAGCAATTTCATTGGTCGATGGTTTAGGACAAGATAATTGTGATTCTAAATGATGGATAGTGATGGAACCATGTGTATGGTTTCACTACCAGGTACTTCAAAACAATTATAAACATTGTCTGCTTAGAAGAAGTATAAATAATCAGTCTGATTGATCGATACTTTTCAAAAAGATACACAATTAGTATGTGTCATCAGCCCCACTGTTGGCTTGTTTTATTTAATTCAGGAATTCTCAATCTAGCTCGATTTGACGACAACAAAGCTCTGTTTGTGGAAAAAAACTGTTTGCCTAATATGATGAAGATTGCCATTTCCAAGAATCCAAAGGAACGGGAGAGTATGTTCTTATATGTATTCTTTTCAAGTTACTTCCATGGTTCGGTTCGATAACCTACGTGCAGGGTTATCCAGACCTGTGATGGTGCAGGTTTAACCCACTGTTTCAGCAGAAATAAGGAAATAAACCTGATGGTTATGACATGTCGTTACTCTCTGAACATTGCGATGGTTTGGGTTATTGTTTTGATCCCGGACGCTGACACTGGTATCCGATCGTGACAATAGAGCCCATCTCGTAAGGTAATTAGATATTCGGTTGCCAGGAATGGCCTGTGTACTGCCTGTTAAGAACCCCGGCTTAAGTCACATTCAAAGAGAAGCTAGACGTGTGCTTAAGGTAAAAAAAGTACGGAGACGTCCAGCTTGAGAGGAGCTTCGCAAAGCTAAGGATAATTAAATTAATCTGAAACCGGTCTTGATTTGCTTCCAAGTTTAGATTTTACCTAACAGCAGCCAGGACGGACTTATAAACAACATATTTATTTAGATGGGGTGAATGCATCAAATTTTATGATATGTTGATACTGCTGTAAAATGGTATATTGTTGACAGTATGAATAAAAAAGATAATGTATATGTTGTATTATACATGTTCCCAACTTTTGTAACGAGTAATTTTCTACCACGGATCGCTACGCTATAATGATCCCACTCTAGCAGATGTAATTGGCATAAAATGTATTTTATTTGACAGTTGCCTTACGTTGTTTATGGACACTTGCTTTCGACGATGATGTCAAAAAGAAATTGGTTGAAGAGCCCGGACTAATCCATTTTCTTGATGAAAAACGTCAATCATCTGACGGAGAAAATAGTGATGAAAAAATAACTTGTCATAATATACTATGGACTCTAGGAGACACTTTTCGAGTATCCGAGGTCCATGAATCAATTAGTGAGTATACCAAGATTATTAGTTTGATTCTAAACGTTTTGTTATATTCTAGATATGAAACTAGACGGGTTGCTGTATAAAGCCATGGGACCCGTGATTAACTGGATGTAAATTGGACGCGTCGTCTAGGGGTGTCAAATTATACATTGGAAAAAGTATTTTGATGCATTGTCAAAATGAACCCTATTGATTTTCCCCTTTGTCCGTCCATCTATTGCAAAATGTTGGTGTATCTTGCATATTGTTACATATTCAAAATGCTTTCCTTTCCCACATTTCTGGGCCCTATACTTTAGCCTTTGGGGCATGCAATCAAGGAGCATCACCGAATATCTGCACACTACTCTCTGTCTCATTTACGTAAATAGTGGGTATAGTTCCCAAAACATTAGGACTACACACTGACATTGTTTTAAAATTCTACAATAAATAATGAAAATTCTGTCGGCAAAAGCGTATTTTAATGAACTTATTCATCAGGGTAGAAGAATACTATCGCCATTTCCGAATTTTCAGAATGGTAAATCTCAAACGAGTTCGCTTATGTTACATAATCACAGATTATCTGATGTTAAAGACGCTTCCTGCCAACTTGACACCTGTTCGCTATCGACATGCCTGGAGTTCTTGGTCTATTTTTATATGTGATTATGTAACGATTATGTAAACGTTAACTGGCTGGCATGTTTTATTTAAACTTTCTTTGTCTGATTAGCATGTATCGAATGTTAAACGTGATATGACACATTAGCCAGATGCCTAATATAGGGCTGTACGATATTCTCGATATAGTCATTTAACGCAATATGGTATTTTCAGACCCAACTACGATATCATGTGGCCAAAAATCGTCGATATAGTGGTTTATCGAATATCGCCAAAAACTTCAAATATCGAAAAAAATTATCATAATAATAGATAATAAATACACTATACAGCAGTGGAAATTAGCCGACGACAATAAACTATAATAAAACTAATATTTTGAGAATCGTTAAATGTTGAAAACACTTGTGCAGTGTTCGCAGCCGTTTTTCACTGCATCGTGTATGTTTTTAGTCGACAATAAATTGTCAGTTGTTACTACATGTAAAGCTTAGGCCTACTAAACGCCTGAAATTTCCCACTACCGCGGCTAATTAACAGGCTATAAATAGGTTGTCATATTTTTAAAAACGAATATTTTTAGAAAACTCTACGAAACTTAATTTCTGAAAGCAAGAATAAAACGATCTATAAATAGATTACTGTCTCTGTTAGGTCAGGAATACCGCAGCCAATCGAATGCTTGAATGGAAGATAGTCCGGATCATTTAGTATTTGTTAAACTGTTTGAACTTACAATACAAGACTTGAAGACCGCATCTACTTACTTCCGCTGCACGTGATATTTGAGAATTTTCTTACACAAGGTCACAAGCAGACGCTTTTTATCCAAAAAGGATGTTGTTTTGTTCATTTTAATAAATCTATATTATAAAAAAAGCAAAGTTTAAAGTGTATGAATAAAACAGTTCTTACCCACAATTCTTACTCACACTGTAGTCAGCTTTAATGCATTTATATTTTAATTTATTGAATAGCAAAGTGACATTATTATTAAATATCGCGATATTTAACTATATCGTTGAAAAAAATGCCAATATCGATATCGTCCCTTTTTGCAATATCGTACAGCCCTAGCCTAATAAGATCCTTTGTTTGGAAGGGTTTAAAAACCCAGATTAACAAACAAATCGACAGAGAGGTCCGGCCAGGACAGGCCACGCAGGTCTGGAGTTAAGACCGGACAACGGCCATGTAATGTAAGTTGGTTGGGAGTTGGCACACTCGTGCCTAGCCGAGCTAGGGCCATGGCTCCCTCATTACAAGTTAGTTATGGAGTCTTTAAGTTTTGTATATAATATGTTAGAAGAAGCAGAGAATAAAAGTATTATTATATGTTAAACTAGTCTTGTCATCTGAACTTGATATAAAGACCCAATACTGTCACACTTACCGTGAACAAGATTTCGGAAATGATTCTACTTTCAAATTAATGGTTATTTCACAGTTTACGCTCAAATTTATGAAATCTTGTGAATTCTGAAACAGTTGCTCAAGTTTTAAGGATGATATCCATTGAATTTCAAAACGTTAGGATCATTTCGTTTATTTAAACTTGCGCTGTGAGACTTGTTGATAATGCTAACATGGACCTATTTGCGTCCGACATTTTCTTAGTTGTGGTGGAAGATTTAAACATCTGCGTTTTAACCTGGATTATTCTACTCTTTCCATTAGGGGGAGAAATGACTGAGAATGATGATGATGAGGACCATCATGATGATGGTGATGATAAAGGAGAAGGTGATGTAAATGCTGAATATTTTAAAAATCATAGAAGTGAAGAACAAGAAAACCAACAAACGCAACAACACAAAAATAAACCAGAAAAATTAAGACATTCAAAAGAACATAATGGTCACGTAATGATAAGCTACAATTGGGATAAGCAAGATTTGGTGTTGAAAATACGAGACCAACTCAAGTCTAACAATATAAAGGTATGGATGGATGTTGATGACATGGAAGGGTCGACACTTGAAGCCATGGCCGAAGCTGTTGAACAAGCTGAAATTGTGATCATGTGTATGTCTCGAAAATACAAAAACAGCGAAAATTGCAGAGCTGGTACGTATAGAGAGTTAGCTCCTGTTATATTATTTAACTTACATACAGCAGCTCTTGTCATGGCATTTGACTTATATACGACAGCTCTTATTATGGCATTTAACTTATACGACAGCCCATGCCGTGCCCTTTAACTTATATACGGCAGCTCTTATTATGGCATTTAACTTATATACGACAGCTCTTGTTGTGGCATTTAACTTATATACGACAGCTCTTGTCATGGCATTTAACTTATATACGACAGCTCTTGTCATGGCATTTAACTTATATACGACAGCTCTTGTTATGGCATTTAACTTATATACGACAGCTCTTGTCAAGGCATTTAACTTATACACGGCGATATTTTTAAAGGGGGTATTCTCTGTGTGCAGAATGGGCTTTATAACACAATTTCCACTGTCTAAAATTCAGTAACAGTTTTAGTCATGATGTCTCCATTTTGCGTTAAATTGCTTGGACGAGATGAGTAAATGACCCTATTAGGCAGGATAACTATATTTAATACACCATTGATATAGGTATTCCCAAACTTACAAACAACATGGAGTAAGCTGAAACGTATAAATGCACCCTTTCAAAGCGGACTGGCGAATCAGTATGGACCTGTTCGTTTGAATTTGTCCAAAATATCTCTCTTTTCTTTTTAAAAACTAATTGATTGCGGACGTTTTGTTACTCTTGTTGCTTCCGAAATACACGCGGTGAAATTATTCCCCATACTGGGTGATATTATGAATGTGTTTTTGTTTTAGAGGCTGAATATGCCTTTACGAAAAAAAGAACGATTATACCAATACGGATGGAAACAGACTACACCCCTGATGGATGGTTGGGTATCGTTTGTGGATCGAAACTGTGGTATGATTTTAGTGATGAACAGTTGATGAATTCAAATATGGGTCGATTTTTAAAAGCGGTAGAAAATTCACTGATGCAAAAGTAAGGTGGTCTTGTATTAATACCACTATTATTAATTAAAGCCAATTTTTTTGACATTGTATATCATTTTAAAATTAACTTTGTTGTGTGTTTTATATTTGAGATTGTTTGGGGGTTGTTTCTTTCTTGGGATAATAATACTGATATCATTTATTGAGTGATGTAATACATAAATAGCAGTTAATATTCTACAATAAATTATGCGTGTACGGAAGTCGATTTAACACTATTATTCTACGTAATCAGGTCAAAAAGATATAATAAATATTGCCTCAATAACTGTAAAGTCTGCGTATTATAAGACGAAAAGTTTAATGAAATAAATAAAAAATTGAAAAAAAGTATATATTACATCACTGACATCAAACATACCAGCGGATCTATATTACATCTGGAAATGCTGAAAGGTCAAAATGATCATCAACACATTCGGGTCAACCTACGATAACTCGATTTTAATTATATTTCACGAATTATGAAAAAAAAATAATATGAATTCCTTTAAATAATTCTTCATGAATTAATGTGGTGGATGTGGTGACTTAGTTCAATCTTTCTTATTCGCAACAAAAAAAACCCCAAATCACAACCTCCCCCATACATTTCCAGAAAATTGTACCTTGTGTTGATATGTTCAATTACTAAATGCCAATCAAAGAAGATGTACTTCACCAATATGGAGGTGTGGCTAGTAGACTAATGAACCAGATTGTGAAATCAGAGGGCAAGTATATTAGATTTTTCAACAATTTGACATTTTTAAGGGGATGCAGAGATAGTGTCATTATTAATCAAAGGTGTTACGTTTTAATTGTATTTGATTGTTATTTTTGCTGCATATTCTTTATATATTTTCCTACTATTCACATACCTGTGTCATTTGCTTGATAAAGACGAGGGTAACGTCGTTTAAACGTCGCTTAGTATTAAACTCAGTAATTGTGTATCCATAAAATTGTACCTTGTGTTAATATGTTCAATTACTAAATGCCAATCAAAGACGCATTAAAGACGTTTTCCTTAATTTGGCTAGATTGTTTGCAGACAACACTGTATTGGGTATAATAAACTATGATTCAGACAAATTTTAATTCAAATAAATAAAAGTTGTTTTATTCAGTTCTAAAACACAAGGTTATTTTGTTTAAATTGACGTTTGTGAACATTTTAGATTGTAAGTGCTGTAATCACGTGTCATCCGTTCTATGTTTAGGTTCTTGTATCCCGTATGGATACAATACTAGTTCTGTTATGTGCGGCACCATGTTGTAAATCAAAAAGTTCTTCCATTTCTTCCCGCAGCTATATATGTATCTAATCTATAAATTATTTTTCATTGTTTATTTAATAGTACATAAACCTGGGTAATGCACTGTAAATGAATTGGGGGTATTTCAACTTTTAACACTGGCCCTCAAGCATATTGCTTTGACCAGACCACCACAATTACTGAATCCGCCATTGCTTGAGAGAGAAGCATCGTTATGCTGCTTCTGTTTAGGACCGTCAGTTCACATGTAAGTTTAACATAAAAATAGTAATATCACTAAAAGATGTGATCAGCTTCACAAAACAATCAGCCGGAAGATGGCAAAAAATTAGCTGTAAATAGCGACATCACAAATCACATATCATGTTTACTTGAGCATTATGTTTGTGATCACAGAAATTTCTTGACACTTAAGTGTATCTTTATTGTTTATGATTCTCACATGATGCTACACTTCTCTCCCCTTTTCTTCATCTTCAGTTCGTATTCTTCTACTTCCGCCAAATAAGACAATGGTGGCCATTGGTTAGTTGTAACGAAGTCTAGATTGTCACCTTTTAATTGTGAAAATTCTTCCCGGACTTTGAAAACCAGATAGTTCGAGGCTATGAAATGGAGGCAAAATTTAGCCAATTGGTCTGCATTGTGAAGCTGGAAAAGAAAATAAATAAATCATGGGTATTTCGTATCACAAAAAATAAAAATAAATGCTATTTTTGTATTAATCTATGGCGCCCCCTATTATCCATTCTATTTTATAATGAAAATGGAATGAAATGGGGTTAACTGTCCTACTGTTCTGCTCCAACTGGGCCAATGAATATAGGAATACACCTTACAGCTGCGCTATGGCCTACTCTGATATCGAAGTGTAGCTGTCAAGAGGTCATTTACGTGGACCACGATGTGTACACGGGACCTCGGGTTTTGGTCCCAACAGAACATCTGTATATTGTCCCTTGCCAGACCCTATGTCTGCAATATCTAAGCGGACGTTAAATATAGCTATTTCACACACACCCTCTGTCCTGCACCACTGACAAAGGGGTCTTTTCGTGGACGTCAATGTGTACACGGGACCTCGGGTTTTCGTCCCATTCGAACGACTATATTTCGTTCCTTGCCACCCGCTGTCTGCGATATTACTTCAGTGAAAGCGGACGTTAAATAAAGCTATTTCTCACAAACCCTCTGTCCTGCATCACTGACAAAGGCGAACCACGACGGAAAAACCCGATGAAATTTCTCGCCCAAAGCAGGGATCGAACACGGGACCTGCATGTTAGCGAGTCAACGTCTTACTCACGCAGCCACCGTGGCTCTCATTTCATAATGACCGATACTAGCTCTATTACATATCTAAATCCGGCATAGTTTATTTTATTTGACTACTATGTAATTACCTGTGCCGTATGAAGAAGAGAAACCACATCTATATCCATATTTTCTATACTTTGTGCACAACTCCTATCTACTGCTTTTGTTATATACAGCTCGCAAAGATTTACCAATCTAGGTACATCGTATTCATCCGCTAAAACAAGTAGTCCCACGGAATCAACGTCTTCTATTGGTGCGTGATCAGTGTAGAGATATTCTAAAAGTGCCAAGAATAATTCTGGAGATGTGCCATGTATAGATACCTATAATAATGATAAAAAATCCATTTCAGTATTGGTTAAGTTTACTAATGTATTCAGTTTTCAACTATAGTGATATAACTACTTCTTAATAAATAATATTTAATAATAATGGACTGGGTATGACACAGGGTTTAATACAAGGACCAGCAGTAGTTTCTATGTTGTAAGTTAGATTTTGTTTCTTCTTGGAAGATCTTGTTTTTTGTAAAGTCTTACTGTTCTTTATGGCCTAAACGACCGTAAAACGAAGTCTTATTTTCTGACCGTAGCATTAATGTTCCATATCTCTGAAAATGGCTATGAGAAGCCATGAAAAATTCAGAAGATTGGGACTATGGATTCATATACTTTTTACCAGACCATACATGAGGCTACTGATCGAAAGCTTTACAAATTAAATAAAATATAAGAATGTAAAATTAAGGAAATTTAAACACACCTGCGAATTTTCAGAACTGGATTCTGTGAAATGACCACAAAGCATGGCGTTTAAAACTTGACTTCGTTTTGCCAGTATGGATTTGTGAGCATAGAGTTTTGTCCCTGAAAAAGTAGATATGATTTTCTCTTTTATAACGTTGAAGATACATCTTTATAATGGTCTATCCAGGTGATATGCTGACTAAGTGTACATCGTGTTTACCGTCTTTCTGAATTACCCGATGTTAGTTGGACTTGGGAAGGCTAGTGAATTTGAACTAATTTACTAATCCTCTTATCGACATGATGGAACTATCTATATCTTATTATTGGGTGCTAGTTATGTTGTAGCAACTTTATGGGAGTTACAGGTGTGGTTCCCCTTGTCAGTGATGCAGGACGGAGGGCCTGACAAGGACAGCTGTCTAGTCGTTCTGATGGGACGAAAAACCGAGGTTCCGTGTACACATTGGCGTGAATGTAAAAGGTCCCTTGCCAGTTGACATTCGATATAAGAGTAGGTCGTAGTGCCGCTGTCAGGGCAAAATTTCCCTCATAGCGAACTGTATGGCGTATGTCCGTCTTCATTAGCCCAGTTCGGAACAGAACAGTAGGGCGTTAAACCCCATTTCATTTTATGAATGTTACAGGTATACTGCACTACCAAGGGAGATAAACACTTAGCTAACTAAGATCTGGCTGTGTCATATAAAACTTAGTAGGTGACAGTATTTCGTTAGATTTGTGTCCTACACTACTGTAATAGATTAATAGCAAGAATTTAGGAATTGAACCCCTTCTTTATATTGTTGAGTGGTTTGTTGTTGAAAAGTTGTGCCACTGCACAACAACTGTTCGACAAAAGTAAGCAGACAGAAATAAGAGTTTATGGCTATAAGAATGAAACATTCAAAATCTAAATGTCAAAATGATTAAAGATCGACGCCACGCCACACCACACTGTCATATAGAGACCCAATGACACATGGTATCATTTGGTCTTGTAAAACACCTAGGATAATGGATGTTAGTAATTGAAGAATTTTGAACTTACCACTGACATCAAACGTAACGTTAGAGTCACAAAGCTTATTAAGGAAGAGTTTCTTTATTTTACCAGCCGTTTCGTCATTCAGAAAAGTACCAATACTGGGATTAAGGAATTCTTCTTCGTTTCCATAATTTACACACACAGTTTCTAACTGGTTCAATTCAAATATTTTAGCAACTCGTATTAGCTCGTGTAGATTAGATTCGGGATAAGCTTCTGGAATTCTTGGTAATCCTGTAGGAAGTGAAAAAATGAATACAAAAATTAAACATATTAAAAAGCATACAAGTTTATCAAATCAAATCTCTCTAGATTTATTCGTGACTAAATAACATGTAGATTCCCAGTTCATACTCACCAGTATATAGAAATTCCATAACACGTAAGAATGTTTCAGCTTTTATGTCAGGGCTGATTTCTATAGTGAGTAATGATGATTCAGTCTCCTTGCGTTCCTTCCAATCAGCTCCAGCTATACCTGGCACAGTTCCCATGTTTAAATCTTTCATGGTATAATTTTCTATATTGTTTATCACTTTCATTTGGTCATTCTTAAAAAAAGTAAAAAAACGAAATTATTTTTGAGTGATACATTACAATATTACAGGGGTAGAGTCATTAAATAATTATTACGATCCTATTTTACATAATTACTTTTTCATGTCAATTCATTTGAAGATATCATAAATTAAATTGAAGAGTCAACCATTTCGTATTTGTGAAAGCAAAGAAAAGAGGGGGCTTCAATACAGCACCTTGTGGTACCCTACCCTACCCTACAAAACTTACCTCAATAGCTGAAGATACACCAAGTATTTTTGAAAATACTACAGACGCTGAACACAATATCAATTTATGTGCCTGGATTCTGTGCTGTTCCTCAACAATAAATTCCACGTCTGTACACTTGGCATCTTTAAACATTTCGTAGAGGTCATCTGCATATACTGAGGTGGCAATTTCTGTACTGGGAGCCAATCCTTAAAATAAAAGTAATCGAGGTGGTTTATGATTTGATTTCTTAAAAATGATTTATGAGTAAAAATCTAACCAAATGCTCACATTGGAGTTTTAAAACGCAATGATTAAAATAAATGATTCCTAATCTCACATTTCGATATAGACCCCAGTAAGTATTAAACTCTGACCTGTATTCATCTTGATCTTCCACATGGACTGGGTGACGTCCCGTAAAACTATTGTACAACTCTTGATGAAATTGGATACTCCTTAGAACTAGCCACACAAGCACGTAAGATGTTAATGGGGTGGGATTCGGGGAGTGGAAGTGAGAGGTTAGGAACCAGGGGCTCCGCCAAAAAATATACAAGTAGTATGATAAGGGGCTGATCGTACGCAATCCTTTTCTAAAACGG
Source organism: Patella vulgata (assembly GCF_932274485.2). Lineage (NCBI taxonomy): Eukaryota > Metazoa > Mollusca > Gastropoda > Patellidae > Patella > Patella vulgata. The sequence goes on from NC_065883.2 coordinate 15,649,423, forward strand.
GTATTATACGATTTTCGACAATTTACGTTTCATACTATTATCTTATGCATAACACAGAGTACTTACCAGCAGGTGGCATAACTGGTGGCTGGGGTATATCTGCAGCTTTCTTGTTTCTAGAGAATAATCCTTTCACCCTGCTTTTGGATTTAGAATAAGATACATATTCTGTTCCCAATTTAAACTAAAAGTAGAAAAATGAAGCTGTATATCGGAAGTAAAGGAAAATTGCCGTGATTTGAATTACAGGAATATTGTGTATTCAAGAAATGGTATTGTCATTGCAGATAAATTTTGTTTTGATATAGACATCAGCTTCTAATACCACTGCGTGTCATTTTCGTGATTTTATTTTTTCACATGTCTTTAAGTGGCTTTCATTGTAATTGATAAGTAGAAACACAATACATTTATATGGATAACAATTACTGGTTTATTTTACTAGAGACGTTTCGACGATGGTTCTCTCGTCTTTATCAAGCAAGAGATAACAAATATAGGAAGCACATGTATACAAGACTAAGGAAACCATAAAAAAATTAGTTCGATTATCGAATAGTTCCACTGCTTTTTATCTTGAACTAAACACATGATTGATGAGCGTCTTTATATAAAGACCCAGGATCAAAGTAATGAGCTATACTATATACCGGTAGTTTTCCGGTGTTTTCCGGTATATAGTATTGCCGAAAGTAATTAAAAAAATTAACTTACACAATTATTTAGAGATTCCTTTAAACCATTTTGTGTTAGAGCACTGGTGAAAAATATAGGTAGACCCAATTCCTTGGCTAATTTTTTGCCTTCTTCATCTGTTACACAATGGCTCCCTTGACCTCGTAAATCTGATAATATATTATAATGTTTTTATGTAAGTTGAGATGGTTTGAATATACATTTCCCTTGTACTTTAGTAAATCTGATAATATATTATAATTGGTTATGAAAGTTGAGATGGTCTGAATATACATTTCTCTTGTACTTTAGTAAATCTGATAATATATTATAATTTGTTATGAAAGTTGAGATGGTTTGAATATACATTTCTCTTGTACTTTAGTAAATCTGACAATATATTATAAGTTTTTATGCAAGTTGAGATGGTCTGAATATACATTTCTCTTGTACTTTAGTAAATCTGATAACTTATTATAATGTGTTATGAAAGTTGGGATATATCTGAATGTTTCTCTTGTACTTTAGTAACTGTAGACTTTACATTGGGCAGAACACTGTCTCAAGTTGTTGCATCTGTACCACCCATTTCATTTGGTATGGCTTATTCAGAACAACCCTTAGATATCTTTAAACTTCCTTTCGAATGACGTGCCGTAAAATGTTCCACCACTTTTTAAATTTTAATCGATGGTGTTAAAGGTTGAAATATAATGAAGAACAAAAACGTCCGAATCCATCCTACCTGTTTTACAAGCTATCATAGCCACTGGTACGCCTGGACAATAGTGATTCACCTCCGGCAACCATTTTTCTTTTATGTTAGCCAAGGAATTTGAGTTTACTACTGAATAGCAGATTAGAAAAACGTCTGTTTGGGGGTAGGACAAGGGTCGAAGTCGATCATAATCTTCCTAAACAAAAGAAAATAAAACACACAAATAAATAAAAGCAAGTCATACACAACCAGTCTTTGCACAGTAACCACTCTCTTGTCTTGTACTAGAGTGATGTGTCATTCATAATGTCTTTTGGGTTAATAGTATAATATCTAAAATGTGCTTGGTTTGAAATATTGAAACATCAACAGATAAAGTGTTTCGATTGGTCGGTCAATAGTTCTATATTTAGAATCTAGATGTTCAAGGAAATACATCGATAAACATATAAATTGCTCCTGTTCATTTGTCTACGAATGAGGTATACACAGAAAAATCTCTTGGTCATATCAAATACGTAATTAAATTTTAAATTCTTAATAGTAAACAACATGCAGAAAACATGCCCGTACTGGGAGTCTCTACTTTATTTAAAATATATATAACTATTAAAATTTTCATCAAAACCAAAATTAAAGTCACGATGCGTCATTTGTATTTTTCGCTAAAATATCAAATTTCCCATAAACATTTATTTAAAAAAAAAACATAATTTAAATAATAACGTCAGTTAACCACTCTGGATTGAATTCATACGGATTTAAAAATAACTTATCATTTTTGTTCGCCCAAAACAAAATGGCGGTGGGCTTATAGCGAATAGCATAGATCGATGAAGTTTCAATTCAACGTAACTTTGTAAATACTGAACAGAACTGAACCATTTTAGGACCGACAACATTCTTATTATAGATTCATCTTTCATAGCACTGCAGTTTGCAAGCGGTTCCTGTTACTTAAATGAAATGGGGTTTAACGTCCTACTGTTCTGCTCCTAACCTGGGCTAATGAAGACGGGCATACGCCATACAGTGTGCTATGAGGGAAATTTTGCCCGGGCAGCGGCGCTACGGCCTACTCTTATATCGAATTCCAACTGCCAAGGGATCTTTTACGTTCACGCCAATGTGTACACGGGACCTCGGTTTTTCGTCCCATCCGAACGACTAGACAGTTGTCCTTGTCAGACCCTCCGTCCTGCATCACTGACAAGGGGATACCACGCCGGAAAATCGGGATGAACTTTCTCGGCCAATGCAGGGATCGAACACCCGACCTCCAGGCTAGCGAGCCAGCGTCTTACCCACTTAGCCACGTGATCCCCCTGTTACTTAAAATGACGCATAGAGAGTTTAAGACTTTAATAATAATGACAGTATTTGAACATAACCTTGTACATGTATAATATGCATAAGAAGTAATCTACCTGGCCAGCCGTGTCAAAGAACGTTACACAGACAGGTTTACCATCCACCATGATACTGCTAGAGTAATTGTCAAACACAGTTGGTACATATTCACCAGGGAAACTTCCAGTGGTATAGGATATGAGAAGACAACTCTTACCCACAGCGCCATCACCCACCACCGTAACTTTAATTCCCTGCATTTCAGGAGTAATAGCTTCTAACACCATTCCTGAAATAAAGAGGATAAATATTGCTGCAAAACGTTGAATTCGCCTGTGATCTCCTATTCTTGTAACGATTTGAGCTTTAGCGTCCTACCTTTCTGAACCGAATGGGCTAATTAAGACGGGCGTATGGGAGAAATGTTTCCCGCACAGAGGCGCTTCGGCGTAGTCTTATTTCGAATTCCAACTTTTAATGTTTTTTTTACGTGCACGCCAACGTGTAGACCTACACAGATGGATGTTAGGATTATTTATAGGATTATTTATATAATACACCTCGAGATTCATAACAACTGTAAGTCCAAGACATGATTCTCAGTTCTCAGAACTATAAAAATGGCCAGCGTCACTCTAATTTGGTTTGAACGCGATTTCTCGTCTTAAAAATTATTCTTTTAACAACCAGACAAGACCCCAAAAGCGCTAACAATTCTTTGTAATCCCGGATATCTTTGAGCTTTGGAGTGAGCCTAGACATTGTAATGATTATATTAAATTGATTCAAATTGGAGTCAAACGATATATTAGGAGAGAAAATGCGTTCAAACCTTTTGACGTTTTCGAGTCGGGGCAAAAATTTTATATTTGATTAATGTCTATACTTAGAGCGAAGTATTGTGCACCAGCGTTCATTCACCCAATTATGTTTACAAATGTCTACAACTTGTAGGCCTAAATCAAAACTTTAAACCTCTATATCTTTATTTTTTATGCTGCACATACCCGAAATATCAATATCAATACCGGTATCAATACCCCCCCCCCCCATCCGCTAAGATGGAATATAAAAAGAGATTTTACAAGCATAATTTTAGAAAGGTCGAGGTCGATATTATTTTCTCGGTACATGTAGGTTCACGCGCATCTCCGAACGGATGAATAAAGCCCGCAGTATGACGGATGAACTCTGTCCAGTGTAGTTTAAAAGCGATTTCATCCAGATCAGGGGGGTTGGATGGCCGAATGGTTAGCACGTGCGCGCTGTATCATAAGGCCTGTCATTAGTCAACTGGCGTGGTTTCGAATCCCCGGTTGTACGTGACAAGGAGTAGGCTCGCCTGTCCAACCTCGTGGGTTTTCTGCGGGTCCTCCGGTTTCCTCCCACTGCTAAAGACCCCTACGCGCAAACGAATTATTGAAATAAAATTAAACCATATGTTAGTCCCGAAATGACCTAGTTTGTTTGGAGTGGACGTTAAACCCCATCCTCCCTCTTCTCTCTCTCTCTCTCTCTCTCTCTCTCTCTCTTTCTCTCTCTCGTCCATAACATTTTGCATCATACTTTCAATCCGTATAGGCAGAACATTCTAAAACACTCCCATGTTATAATCATATATATCGAAATAGCCACTTGATAGTATATGTTAACATACATCAATGTAATCTTATTTATGTCCGATTTACCTATGCGACACCGATTTTAAATTTTGTCATACGCTTAATTATTATTAATATCACATTCATTATGTTGTATATCACAGAACAAAGAAATCAATGCAGCCTTACCTACCAATTGTAAACAATATAATAGTTATTGCAATCTTCTTCTTCTAGATGATGTTTAAGTTCTGTTTATTAAAATCGAACCCGATCACTTATATATTGCGGGTATCATGTACTATTTTTAGACAAACGGCTGTAGTATTAAGAATACCAGCCAATGAACTGTCAGTATTTCACACTGCTAAAAATAGATCACACTGTCGTCTCCGATAGCCCACCACACTGGCATATTAACAATTACATACACACACATTATTGATTGAAATCCCTCACGAACGCTTGTAATATCTTACAAAACTTGCTTTTATTTATAGAAATTTTAAAAAATATAACTATATAAGCCTTTTGCTAATATCAGGAATCCTAAACGTATACATTATTATTAAACGTCTTTGCTAAAAAGTCTATTTTCGCCAACAAGTTAATTATGGTTAAGTTCAAGTACAAGCTATCGCCAAATTAAGCTATATATGTAGTTTTACCATTTCTTGCTGTTTGATTATTACACTTTCATACCTTCACTAGTGTTGTAGTACGGTTCTCAGCATCCGGGGAGCAAGGATACTTTTGGCGCCCTCGTTCGGGTGATGATGATTTTGGCCTATATTACTAAATGGTGTTGAAATATACATAATAAACAACGAAAGGGACAATGAAATGAAATCTATTTAATAATTTATCGACTGAACTCTACGAGCATAATATTAATGACGTTACATGTGCTTATATTGGAGAAAAAATTGAAGACGATACTCCATTGAACTTTCTATTGAATTCCGTCAATCCCCCAAAATAGTGAAAATCGTGTGAAAAACGTGATTGCGAGCTACAAAGAATGCGCCGACTTGCACAAGGAAATATCCTAACCCATAATGTCCCCTGAAGCATAATTATTAGTTGTGTTTAATTACGTCACGATTCTTATATACTCCCACCTTAACGTCCTGCTGTTCTGCTCCGACTGGGCTAATGGAGATGATCTGCATACGCCATGCAGTGTGCTGCTGTGGGAGAACTTTTGTCTACTCTTACATCGAATTCCATTTGACAAGTGTTCTTTTACGTGCACGCCTATGTGTACACGGGACGTCGGTTTTCCGTTCTTCCGAACGACTATACGTCGTCGGGACTGACAGAGGGGTGAATTCCGCGTTGATCGATTACATTCCTGTATGGAAGGGTATCGCTGCCAATATTAAATACTCTGCTACAATGTCTTTTATATTGATTATATGTATAAAGTACAATGTACAAAGTCATAATACCGGTAATGATAAAGTCAAAATACCTCTAAGGCAAGAGTTAAATGTAAAACGTGAAATGTTAAGTGTTAAATGACAAATGTTTTGTGGGAAAATGTTTTTTTGACGTGTCTACATTTTACATTTCTCTCATTACATTTTACATTTGCTCTCTGCCACATCCCATTTGTCCTTCACGCATTCTACATAGCATGTTTCACACAGCATCAACACTATAACAGGAAATCAGCCTAGCACACAATAAAACTTTACTCACCTTGACACTTTGGATGGCATTTTATGATGATTACGGGGGGGGGGGGGGGGGGGGGTCTGTGCAATGTCCAAATACGAGATTTCAGGTATCATGTTACATATTAGTGAAAATCACATTCATTTCTGTTTGTAAATATGTAAATAGTTTTCTGGTACAATCGTATTTTCATAATTTAAATCCAATAAATATCACACTATTAAAGGGGTATTCAAGTAAAAATACTGGTCTAAATACGAAATTCCAGATACCATGTTAAATATAACTGCTGGTCTAAATACGAAATTCCAGATACCATGTTAAGTATAACTGATTGCTCTTTTCGAATATGCAAATAATTTTCTGGTACATTTATATTTGCTTAACTTTACAAAATAAAATTAAAGTGAAGGAAGGGGGGGGGGACTAAACTAAACTAAAATAAAGATACAGGGCTTAATCAAAAATTCTCTATGTCCATACTAAAAGATGTATAGTCATTCCTCTCTTTAAATATATTATTTATTTGTTGGGCACAATGCTTATATATTGTTTTTTTTTTTAATGGATCAAAGTAGGCTACTAAAATCTGTTTATAGAGAGACCGGAAAGAATGGGGGTGTTTAAAATATAAAAATACGGGTATTAATACGAAATTCCAGTTATTTTGTTATAGATTACTGGAAAGTATGTTTCTTTGGCTGCTTGAATCCATCAATTATTTCCTGGCACATTTAAAGTTACGCAGGGTCGTCTAGATAATTTCTTATGGTGTGTCAGCTTGATTTCTTTTGTCGTGCCGTGAATATCCTTATAATGTGCTTGTGCCGGGTTTCCATATATGATAATTAGTCACGTGATATCCTACATTTGCATATGCAAGTTGGTGGTGTGCGAAAGTTGCCATGTAGAAAGCGTGAAGGACAAATGGGATGTGGCAAATGTAAAATGTAATGAGGGAAATGTAAAATGTAGACACGTCAAAAAAAGCATTTTCCCACAAAACATTTGTCATATAACACTTAAAATTTGACGTTTTACATTTAACTCTTGCCTTAGATGTATCAATATCGGTATTAGGACTTTGTACATTGTATTTTTTACATATAATCAATGGAAACGACATTGTCGCAGAGCATTTAATATTGGCAACGATACCCTTCCATATTCCTGTCAATTCAGAGCGCTGTGGTCTGACAATCGAGCATTGCCATATATACGACACAAATGAAGGGGAATAATAACAAATTAACGGAAATTAAAGATACATTAGTTAAGAGCTAAATCTGCTCATTGCAAGTCTTTCGTTAGGCTTCAGATGTTATAGAAATTATTAATTAGACTTTATTTACATGACAAGCTCAAAATCAACTCTGTAGACCCTCAGATGGCTTGGATATATGTGACACTATTTCTTTAAATCAAGTTCTGGAGGCAACACTGGTGTGACTTCGAATATAATATTTTTATTCTTCTTACATATTAGGTACAAACATCATAATGTAAACGACCGTAGAACTAACTAAAATGGAGGGAGTCGAATGTCTTAGCTTAGCTTAGCATGAGTGTGCTAACTCCAGAAGCTGTCGTCTCGTACCGTCTCGTGCTAAGGCGCCCATGGCCTTCGCTCAGTCCTGGCCGGACCTAACTCCTAGCCCTGCCTGGACCTCAATAGTATCCATTAGGTACCTTCATCTAGGCGCCCGCCTAGCACGGCCTCCTGGACCTGACTGAAGATTCGTTTCTGTTCTGAGTTTATAAACGTATTCGAGACAAAGGAGCTCATTAGACACCTGTCTAATGTATCAAGCATCATATGAAGGTTTAACATTCAATATAGTTTATCAGACAAAGAAAGTTAGATAAGACATGCCAACAACAAGTTATAGTTACGCAATGACATAAGGAATACTACCAAGATCTCCAGCCGGGTATTGATAGCGACAGGTTTATGTTACAATCACTAACACGTATTTTAATATGGCAGGACGCCTCTATGACATATGTCATTATGTTATATACCTCTTCTGTAAACAACGTGTTTGACAGGGTACACATTCAGCGACGTATTGGTAAATTTGTTTGGCCTTACGATTGGATATCACGTGTATGAAAATGTCATTTTTAGACCTGTTAGTGATTTTTCGACTTCCCGGTCTCGTTGGTTAGTTACGTTTATGGTGGATTTAAAACCGTCCCAAATTTTCATCGCTTCTCTTAGAAAGGATGCAAAAAGGGTGTTCACTACTCTTATTATTCACATAAATGGTGGAATCGCGAACACAAACTACTGTAATTATCTTCTTAGACCGATTATTTGGTGGAATCGCGAACACAAACTACTGTAATTATCTTCTTAGACCGCTACTGCACTGTCGTAGCCAACTGTAGGGGTGGGGTACATATGATGCCCTTCCTCGTTCCAGTAATGTTGAGGGGTCAGAATATTCCCTGCTCCGTTTAGTTCAGCTCTTCTTATTGACCGGTAGTCTTTTCATTTTCCATACCGTCTGGCAAAACGGCGTGTTATGACATGTGCATATGAAGAGTATTAACTGCCACCCGTGCCGAAGTTTTATCATCTGCTTATCATATATATCATGGAGTGAACTTAATTAATAGTTAATCAAATTAGCAAGTGGAACAGATTTGACTTTAGATATCGATCTAACGATATTTACAGTATTATTTACATGGATACAATTGAAATTAGGGAGTCATATTGTTTTATCTCAAGAATAATGAATGATCTGAACACATTTAACCAATCTTAAATAAGATATTTTTTGAAAGAACTAACGGTTTATCTCTATAATTTTTAAACACAACACAAAACAAGACAATACGTTCGCTCTTAAATCCGAGCACAACCCTCCTGGGGTTAAACCACTTAACATAAACTTCTCCCGTTACATATCGGGGCATTTCCCATTAAAACTTTGGGGTATTACAAATAAAACTCTCTACCGTAAATATCGGGTCTCCCGTAAACCTCGGGGCATAAATATATATAGACAAAATAACAACAAAAAAATTATAAGAGATAAAACCGTTAATACCGTGTGAATGTTTAAAGAGCTATATCTCTCAATTAGGATACGCTTAACTCTATTCCAGATAATTAAACAATCATAAAACATTTCACTTCGCAGTTATTAGCCTGATAATACTTAGCTACTACTAAATTTAAAAGCCAAAATATGTGTTCAAAACAACCAATGATAATTCATAATCTTTTAAAAACAACATGACGCATTTTAAAACAAATAATATATATACAATTTTGTTTTAGTCATTTTCCTACAAATAGTTAAGGACTGTTCCACTACTAGCTTGAACGGCAATATATTAAATCTAGTAACTACACCATGATATTTAATAAAGCGTGATGATAAACTGCTGATTTCCCAGTTAAATTATAATACATTATAGCACAATGTCATTATTAACCGGCCATGGTAGGATTAGAAAAAGACTTACCCGTGTAGACTAATATCTGTGGCCTGTGATCTTCTAGTGGTATACGACTTTGCACGTTGCTCTGGTCTACGGCGCCAATTAATATGTGACAGTATTGGTTCTTAAATCGGGTTCTTTGATGACAACACTGGTATATACATCTAATAATAGTTTTATTCTGCTTCTTACAATATTAGGTACAAACATCGTGATGTAAACGACCGTAGAACTAACTATATGGAAGGAGTCATGACTTAATTAGCTTGGCTTAGCATGAGTGTGCTAACTCCAGAAGCTGTCGTCTCGTACCGTCTCGTGCCAAGGCGCCCATGGCCTTAGCTCAGTCCTGGCCGGACCTAACTCCTAGCCCTGCCTGGACCTCTCTCGTATCCATTAGGTACCTTGATCTAGGCACCCGCCTAGCATGGCCTCCTGGACCCGCCCTGAAGATTCGTTTCTGTTCTGAGTTTATAAACGTATTCGAGACAAAGGAGCTCATTAGACACCTGTCTAATGTATCAAGCATCATATGAAGGTTTAACATTCAATATAGTTTATCAGACAAAGAAAGTTAGATAAGACATGCCAACAACAAGTTATAGTTACGCAATGACATAAGGAATACTACCAAGATCTCCAGCCGGGTATTGATAGCGACAGGTTTATGTTACAATCACTAACACGTATTTTAATATGGCAGGACGCCTCTATGACATATGTCATTATGTTATATATAGCTTGGATTTAAACAGTCGTCCATTTAATAATTAAATGAATAAATAGCTGACCAAGCTAACGTTTACCTTTAATCACTGACGTCACTACCGGAGACTGCCGATGAAAGGCCAGCCAATCGAGGGCACAGTAGCCATTGAGAATGTCACTTAATAATCGAGAATATGTGGGTGGAGTTATCGTCTGTCTATCAAGCGATTGGCAATGCTCGGAGAAGCTGATTAGACACTTAATGTCTATTTCTAGTCCAAATTTCCAACAGAATAAAGTAATTTGACTGAAATTTTCAATATTTTCTTTTTTTTATCATCTATTTTTGAATTATTATAGCAATACTGGCGAACTCTGTACTAAACTCTTAACTAATGTATCTTTATAGGCCAGTTTACCAGAGGATAATTTTAACCTCTTCGCGTCTGCTTATCGTATGTATTATTTTATACAATTAATGTGTTTGTGTACGTTTCTACCACTAGTTTGTTCGTGGGGTATTACGTATGGCAGTATATTAGACTCAAAATTCTAACATGCTATCGTCTAATTTTTAACTTCTATTCATGTAATTTCTAACTTCTATTCATGTAATTCCTAAATTGAGACAATGTATAATCCAACTTCTTTTTTTGTTCAGTGTAAATTTTAATTCTGTTTCATCTTATTTCTATTATTAAGACAAAAAATGTCTACTTTTTTGTCGCTTTACATGTTAAGCATGAAAGTCAAACAAATTTAGAATTTTGATACTTCTACTTAGCAACCATCATTCTGACGTCGTTTGGTGTCGCTACCGTTTGATCGGGACCATTCTGTTGATACCAACGACTCGCTCTTCGTCAGGTTGAATGGTTTGGCGGAGTGTTGAAATGGAAAACAACATCGAACGTGACATGAAATGAAATGGGGTTTAACGTCCTACTGTTCTGCTCCGAACTGGGCTAATGAAGACGGGCATACGCCATACAGTGTGCTATGAGGGAAAGTTTGCCCGGACAGCGGCACTACGGCCTACTCTTATATCGAATTCCAACTGTCAAGGGATCTTTTACGTGCACGCCAATGTGTACACGGGACCTCGGTTTTTCGTCCCATCCGAACGACTAGACAGCTGTCCTTGTCAGGCCCTCCGTCCTGCATCACTGACAAGGGGGAACCACGCCGGAAAATCTGGATGAACTTTCTCGACCAATGCAGGGATCGAACACCCGACCTCCAGACTAGCGAGCCAGCGTCTTTTAGCCACGTGATCCCCCGAACGTGACATGGTTTGCAAATTGAAATACTATTTCAAATATAAGCTAAACCGCAAATGTTGTTTAGCTTGTATTTGAAATGGTATTTGCCAACCATATCACGTTCGGTATTATTTTCAATTTCAGCATTGATTCCCCGGTTCGGCGGTTTTACGTGACATTGAGTAATGTGGCCTGTCAAACCTCGTTGGTTTTCTCCGGGTCCCTCTGTTTCCTGCCAATGCTAGACCCCTCCTCGCAAGCGAATTATTGAAATGAAAATGAAATGAAATGGGGTTTAACGTCCTACTGTTCTGCTCCGACTGGGCAAATGAAGACGGGCATACGCCATACAGTGTGCTTTGAGGGAAATTTTGCCAGGACAGCGGCACTATGGCCTACTCTTATATCGAATTCCAACTGTCAAGGGATCTTTTACGTGCACGCCAATGTGTACACGGGAACCACGCCGGAAAATCTGGATGAACTTTCTCGGCTAATGCAGGGATCGAACACCCGACCTTCAGGCTAGCGAGCTGGCGTCCTACCGACTTAGCCAACGTGACCCAAGCGAATTATTGAAATAAAATTGAACCATATGTATACATGTTAGTAACGAAATTGCCTAGTTTGTGTCGAGCGGTCGTTGAACCCCATCTCTCTCTCTCTCTCTCTCCCTCTCTTTCTCTCTCAATTTCAGCACGGAAGGCCTGACAAGGGCAGCTGTCTAGCCGTTCGGATGGAAGGATAAACCGAGGTCCCGTGTACACATTGGCGTGTACGTAAAAGATCCCCTGGCAGTTGGAATTCAATATAAGAGTAGGTCGTAGTGCCGCTGTCCGGGCAAAATTTCCATTATAGCTCACTGTATGGTGTATGCCCGTCTTCGTTAGCCCAGTTCGGAACCAAACACTAGGACTCCATTTCATTTCCAGACGAAGAGAGAGAGAGAGAGAGAGAGGGAGAGAGAGAGATGAGGTTCAACGACCACTCGACACAAACTAGGCCATTTTCGTTACTAACATATACATATGGTTCAATTTTATTTCAATAATTCGCTTGTGAGGAGGGGTCTAGCAGTGGGAGGAAACAGGGGGACCCGGAAAAACCAACGAGGTTGGACAGGCCACACTACTCCTTGTCACGTACAACCGCTGAACTGGGGAATCGATACTGAAATTGGAAACAATATCGAACGTGGTATGGTTGGCAAATACTATTTCAAATACAAGCTAACCAACATTTGCGGTTTAGCTTATATTTGAAATAGTATTTCAATTTGCAAACAATGTCACGTTCGATGTTGTTTTCAATTTCAACACTCCGCCAAACCATTCAACCTGACGAAGAGCGAGCCGTTGGTATCAACATAATGGTCCCGTTCACACGGTGGCGACACCAAACGACGTCATAATAATAGTTACTAAGTAGAAGTATCAAAATCCTAAATTTGTTTTACTTCCATGCTTAACATGTAAAGCGACAACAAAGTAGACATTTTTCGTCTTAATAATAGAAATAAGATGAAACAGAATTAAAATGTACACTGAACAAAAAAAGAAATTGGATTATACATTGTCTTAATTTAGAAATTACATGAATTGAAATTAGAAATTACATGAATAGAAGTTAGAAATTACATGAATAGAAGTTAGAAATTAGACGATAGCATGTTAGAATTTTGAGTCTAATATACTGCCATAATTACGCACACGTTCCACCTAGAGTGATGTCTTTGATCTGGCCGGCGTAAAAAAAGATAATTACCTAATCAGCATTCTTAATCCCACTAACACTCACTGCTAACACCGAGGTGTAAATTAATTTATGACCCATGTCTGTATAACTTTAGTCGGATTGATTAATTAATGACAGATATTAACGACACTACACTTGCCATATTATTATCAATAAACAGAGACAGTTAGATGACCCTTCTCAATCTGTTATTCCATTTAGATCGTTACCAACAAAATTTATTTGTACTGTTAATTCTAACAAATATTGAAATATTTTTTTCCACTTTCTATTTCAGAGTAAAGAAGTCAAATCCGCATGAAGAAAGAAAGGCGCCGTACGATGATAACGGATCGTCATTTACAAATCGCGTTTCAATCATGTTTGACTTTTATGATAAATTTTGCATGACCACATCTTTTTATTCCTATACTCCTTTACCCGGGGAAATTAGAACCACAATACTCTTCTGACGAAAATGTATCTCTAATCGTTTGGACTGCACACGATGGTAGAGGGGATTTAAATCGCTGTCGTGACAAAAGAGAGCGACCGTACATTGTGAAACAAATTCTAAATTGGATCTTAAATTAAAATGAATTACAAAACAAATTATTCCGTAGTCAATTGTTTTATTTATTTACGGGGGATTAAGGAATCAGTCAGGCGTTAATGAATACACACGCCGGCTGTATATAGGTAATCAAGGAATAAACATTCCGAATATGCATTCGTTCACTGTGACGTCACTGGCGTCTGAGCGGATTAAGAGTGTTTTCGATAATTGGCAAAGTCGTTTTTACGGGAGGTCTATTTTTAAGACTTTGAGTGAAAATAGCTGAATTAATTTTAACCAGATTGATGTGAACGTATCGAAAAGTTTTCACGTCCATCTTATGTGCACTTTAAACATTTATTTATCCTCCTGAATAAAAAATTATACTAAAACTACCTCAGATTCGTTTCCATTGAGAGAGAGATGGAGAGAGAGAGAGAGAGAGAGAGAGCTAACGTATGGTATACCTTCAATAATTCGCTTTTTCTGACGAGGTTGGGCAGGCGACACTACTCCTTGTCACGTAGAATCTTTAGATAGAAACATCGCCACTTGATTCAATAACAATCCGTATGATCTAAAGCGCACGCAGGGGCGTGCTGGCAGGGAATTTAGGAGGACGGTGTCCTCCCAGGCCCCCATTAAACAATAAGTCCACCCGTTTAAGCGGGCCCCCCTGAGAGCGGAATCCCCTCACGCGAAAAATCATACATACACAACGATTAGTAAAATATATTATGCTGACCTGCAAATGTCTGTCACCTTAAGGTGAAATGGTCTTTGATTAAAACAATCGGTGGTGCTGATAGCATAATTGCATTTCCTGCATTTTTGTGTTAGTATCATGTATCATAGAGACTAAAGATTCAGACATGTATTCATGCCTCGATATGTATAAGATGCAATTTATTATTTGGATAGAAATACATTGTATTAGCATTATATTAAGCAGACCTGTCATGGGTGTCTTGTGTAGTACAGTAGTATGTCTTATAGTCAAAATAGCAGCATAAATTTGGAAAAAAATGATACCTAGACTTCTCCCAGAAGTGCTTGCAAAACGCGTTTCCCGTTGTCAAATTTCAAAAATATCTAACCCTGTTAAAAGAGAATTTTAATAGGAATATATGTGAATTAAAACGACGTAATTTTAGACTAGTATAATAGGTTGATGTGTTTACAAATAACAAAGTTTCATAACGATATCCGGAAACGAAATTAGGATGGACAAAGCCCGTTTCAATATCTCTTCCTTACTTCTTTCGGGGCGGGATTATAACATACGATACAAATTAAATAAAAAATTAGTTTCTAATTTCAGAGGTAATCATTATTCGATAGGCCTACTCTTTTCGATTTAACCAATAGTCAAAGGATAAATTGGATTATTGCAGTATTTTTAATGTTAAAAAAATAAAAAATAATTTTTGTCAATAAATTTAAATATTGAGATTAATTGATTTATTGAAATTAGTGTCCACCCCTACACTTAAGTGAACATGAAAATAGATTTGTGCAGATCTAAAACATATATAAATCGGGCACACGCTGTACACTTTGGCTCTATCTGCAACGTAATGGCTCTATCTGCAACGCCATTTGGTAACAAAATGGCGTCCATGACGTCAGTTGGCCAGTCTCTCTGTGTATAAAGCCCTGGGTAGGAGCTTTTTAAATATTATAGCTAACTTGTTAGCTCTTTATCTAAATCTTACATAATGTATCTTTAACTAGATGTGACGACATGCAATATTACATTTTTTTGTTAATGTCATGGCGTCGATGAGTTAATGTTATGGTGTGGGGTATTGGCTTTAAACTAACCTGATTTGAGTCAAAACTTCTAGAATGCGTAGACCAGGATGTAATAACCATTGTCGTTGTGGTTTCCTCGATGTCGACAAGAGGCTATATCTAGACACAGGCCGGAAAATCCATTATTGTCTCATATCTATCGTTTCAAATTCATTATATTATCTACATATTTAGTTTTATAATTGTCATCATTATTATTGAAGTACATTGTTATTATTATTGAAAAACCGGACAAGCGCGACAACAAAATACGTCCACATTGAAAATCCGGACCTTCTATGTTGATTATCGAGTGATATCACCGCAAATTTACTAGCACCCGGATGCGAGGCGAGGTTCATGGGTCCAATAAAATGAAATGAAATGGGGTTTAACGTCCTACTGTTCTGCTCCTATACTGGGCTATGAGGGAAATTTTGCCCGACATGGGCACTATCGCCTACTCTTTATCGAATTCCAACTGCCAAGGGATCTTTTACGTGCATTCCAATGTATACACGGGAGCTCAGTTTTTCGTCTCATCCGAAGGACTAGACAGCTGTCCTTGTCAGACCCCCCATTCTGCACCACTGACAAGAGGAAACCACGTCGGAAAATCTGGATGAACTTTCCCAGCCAATGCAGGGATCGAACACCCGACCTCCAGGCTAGCGAGCCAGCGTCTTAATCACCTAGCCACCGTGGCTCCCTCGTGGGTCCAATAAAAAAAAGGGTGTGCCCACGCTGCATCCAAAAGCACCCCATGACCAGCTATGATGGCAAAATGCTTTTTATTTCACAGAATCAACAGATGAACAGTTTGATTGGCCGACACTTTGGAACACAATAACTCTCCTTCTAATTGAGCTAGAATGTTCAAACTTGGTCTAGGCGTTTATTAGGGCAATGCCTTGATGGGTTCGAAGATGGGCATTTTCTGCTTAGGTAAGCAGAGATAAGCAATTTGATTGGTTGATGCTTTGGGACACGATAACTTTACTCTTTAGTTCTAATTAAGTGAGAGTTATGAAACTTGGTGTATAGATTCACTACATCAATACCCTGACTAAATTTGATAATGAGCATGTTCTGCTCAGGATAAGCAGAGCGATAAGCAATTTGATTGGTCGAGACTTTGGAACACAATAACTCTCCTAATGGAGGTAGAATGTTCAAACTTGGTGTAGGCGTTCATTAGGTGAATGCCTTGATTGAGTTCGATGATGAACATTGTCTGCTTATGGTAAGCAGAGATAAGCAATCTGATTGGTTGATGCTTTGGGGCACGATAACTTTGGTTATAATGAAATGAGTGCGATGAAACTCCGAAGATAGATTTATTATATCATTACCTTGACTAAGTTCGATGGTACGAATTTTCTGCTTAGGCTAAGGAGCGATAAGCAATTTGATTGGTCAAGACTTTGGAACATAACTCTGCTTTTAATTGAGGCAGACTGTTTAAACTTGATGTAGATGTTCATTAGGTGAATGTCTTGGCTGAGTTCAATGATTTAACATTTCGAGCTAAAGCTAAGCAGAGCTAAGCAATTTCTTTGGTCGATGCTTTGGGACAAGATAATCTTGATTCGATGTGACAGGGAGTGATGAAACTTAGTGTATAGTTTGATTGCTTTGAAAAAAAAATAAATGTGCGATTAATTAATATGTGTCATCTATTTTTGGGGGATTTCGGCGGGAGACATCAACCTCACTGTTGACTTGTTATTTATTTATATTTGCTGAGTACAATAAAACTTATACCCAGAATATATAAAGTTGTCAAAAGGTTGTTACTGGAAAGATGCTTTTAAAAAATCTTGTTTATTTTCTGGAAAATATTTGACATAGGCAGATCAATTTTTGGTTGTCATTTAACCCAGAAGGCAGGGAAACTAAGACAGGAAATTATACCATACGTCAACTAAGAGATTCTTTATTATTTTATGGTTTAATACCCTGTTACAGGATGTACATGATTTCTGGGGACAGAAACGTTTTTAAATACAAAGTTGAATTAAACTTATTTGTAACCATTACAAATTGTTTTTAAACAAGTGTTTAATTTTATATTAATTCATTCAATTTTTGGGGGGTAAGAATACTGCATGATTAATATTTAATAAGTGCAAAGAGGCATCAAATTTTGGCATTTTTAATGTTTTGATATTAGCAAATACATCAAAATATATCTCGTGAATACTTAAAACTGTTTGGTTTTCAGTTTGTTTTAAAAATAAATTTCTACCAATTTTGATAATGACTCATATGCCATAGAATTATATAAGAAAGTTTTGTTAAATATTTAAACCTTTTTAAGATTCAAATAGATAAGGTAAATGTTATTCGCTACTGTGTCGGAAATATCAAGAAATAACAAACCGTTTTCATAGAAACTCAAAATTTCAAAACGCATAAATCGGATTGTTCATTGTTATATTAAGAAAGAACCCTAACCAAATTCAAATCTAATGGGATCAAACACTATAAGCACAATGTTAATTTGAATCAAATTGAAATAATAAATATAAGCAAAGTTTAGTTTCCAAATTTTTGTATCATATCCCATTTGGAATCAAAGATCTCCGACTCATCCAACACCACATGAAGGTCGCCACATCATCGAACTGTCCCATCAATACCAAAAACGGGTGCAGAACTCCAGTCTGAATGAGACGACATAATGACTACAGCATCTAAATGTAACAATTCATTTAGATGGGCTTGTTAATGTTCCTGGAAGCCAATGAGTATATACATGGATTGTTTATGAGATGGTGAATTTCTAGTATTGATTCCATGTTTTGACAGCACCCAGGCAACCGATGTCCAGATCGTGTTTGACAGCAGCCAGGCAACCGATGTCCAGATCAAATCCACGTAATCACATAAGAGGGAAGCGAGAAGGGAAATCTGGTGAGAATCGGGATTGTGACAAGACTTCGAAAACATTTTTAGCACCAGATTCCGCTCCGATGAAAACTGTTCGGACATCAAATATTGTGTAGGAGTAAGCAAGATGTGACCTTGCTATAAACAGACAATGCAGTTAGGGTCGTTTACAACACACGTTAGATTTCCGTCTACCAACTGATACAGCAAACAATACCCCTGATTGATTTAGGACTGGTTCCAGAAGAGCATACATCATCCTCCCGAACATCTACCAATTGAATGGAGTTAGAGGATATCTTGTATGATCTGAACACGGTGGTCATGATTCGAGTTTTCTGGTATTCAGATTGGTTGGGCTGAGTCTTGAACGGCACTTAACTTTTCTAATCTTATCCAGACCAACTCAGGAATCAAAATCAACGGTCAGGAGGAGTCATTCTCTATTATTCAATAAAAATTGACAAAGAAAATGCAAATAGTGCCATCTTGACACGTGAAAGTGGAACTGATTTTAATATCAACCTGTCTGCTATCGACACCCCTGGTGGTCCTGGTGGCATTCATTAGTCATTATGTAACATAAACTTCTGGTTGTCCTGTTTTATTTAACTTCCTTTGTCTGATAAGCAAACTGTACTGAATGTTAAATCTGATTGATACAGTAGCCAGATGTGTAATGAGATCCTTTGTCTAGAAGGGTTTATAAACCCAGAATACAAACGAATCGATAGACGAGGCTAGGCGAGGCCGTCTAGAAGTTAACTTGGGACCAGGCAGGTCTCGAGTTAAGATCGTACATCTGCCATGTAAGTTAGTTGGGAGTTGGCACCCAAGGGTGTAAAGCCAAACTAGGACCATGGCTCCCTCAACACAAGCTAATTACGGATTCCTAAGTTTTGTACATAATATGTTAGAAGAAGAATAAAAGTATCATGATTATGAAGTTAAACTAGTCTTGTCATCAAGGACCTGATATAAAGACCCAATACTGTAACAAAACGTTCGAACATAAGCATAGGGGTCCGATATTTTTTTATTTTAGGGGGGGGGGGGGGGTAGAACTGTCTTCATTGCAAGTGACCCCTGTGACTGTCGACGCTGCCCGAATTATTTCGGCGAACTCAGGCCGTCACGAAATAAATCGTGTAAAAAATGGAATTGGGCTTCTAAACGGGTAAATTTTGTAGCCGTTTCTGAAATGAAATGGGGTTTAACGTCCGACTGGTACAATGCAGACAGTAAGTGTCCCGCCCTAATAGATGACGCATTATAATTGCTATATAGCAGAGAGCTGGTTTGATTTACCCTCAGATATCATAGAGCGGCCCGAGAGGGAAACATCGTAGCCCCCTCGGCTGAGAGGCTGGGATAGAGACAATGTAGTATTTAACCGGTTAGGTCTGAGTTGTAAAGGATGCTAAACTCAGACCGTAGATATTTTAATAACGCCCAAAGTAGTTTTCCTGGATTTAACTTTGTAGTTTGCTGTATTTGTTTAATTATATAAACTTAGTAACAACATAAACGGTGTTCTAGAGTTAATTGATGATTGAAATAATTTATCCCTCAACGTGAAGTCGAAGAAAGTCATAGACGATAATGTCACATCTAATATTTTTATTTGTTGCTAAGACCACAGGATAGTGTTACATATAGACTAGAAAAGCAATGTGTTATTTCTAATTTTCGAGTTGCATTTTGGCTTGGTATGCGTGTTGGCACCGTCTTACTGACATGAATGAAAACAAACATATGACCAAGTCGAAGGTCGACACGACGCTACACAAACCAAAATGCAAGTCGAAAAGTAAACGTCACAACCAAACGAGGGGCGCTATTATCGCGGTGTTTTTAGTTCTTAATTTCCTATTTTCGAGTCGACTTTGGCTTGTATAGCGTGCTGTCGCCTCACATTTTGTTTTAACTTAGTCATAAATTATTTCCTCATAGATCTTCGCAGACTTTATACATATAATATTTAATTTAAGGATATAAATTGAGTTATAGAGAGTTGATTTGATGCAAGTACACTTTACAACAAAAAGAGTAAGTTCTTAAAACTAAAGGTAAGGAGTTTTGTTTTATATTTCTAAGAAATGGTATTAAATGTTTGATATTGACTAGGAAGATTCCTCCATGTTGGATCAAGTTAAGATGATTTTATCCCCGGATGTATAAAGGGGTCAGAACCAAAGTGGGCTAACCCACAATTTTTTTATACCGTGCGCGCCTCATGGGTGTTTTTCAGGGCATCCAGTAGTTTGTTTTAGTAAGAATGAGGTGTCTCTACTTTCTATATGTACCTAATGTGCCATACTTGTATGATATACGAAAATATATTTTTTTTAAAAAAACCGACTCATCCCCACATATTAGTGACCAAATCCTGAGAATAAGAATCAAAACGGTTGTTTGTTAAACAAGCGGTTGCCATGAATACGCCAACATTTTGCAAGAGATGGACAGAGAACAAGCTAAAAAAGCGATTTTGGGTACAATCAGGGACCATAATCCAGGATGTTACGGTCTGACACGCGATAATATCAAAAGGAACCAAGATCTATGGGATATAAGCATTTTAAGTTTCATCAAAATCGTGTAAAATTGGAACAGACGTCCGGACTGATAGGGGCAACGACAATATACGGTCCACACGAAAATATGAGCGTATAAAAAAAATCTTAAAATACACTACTGGTACTATAAACTTAGTATCTGATTTGAAAAGTTTTGTTTAATCGGTAAATAGAAGCGTGTCTTGAATTAAAAGTGTTTTCATTAAAATTGTTCATTTTTGTGCTTAAGTTTTTGTGGGTTACAGGCCCAAAAAGTAGAAAATATGTTAGAACCAGAGTGGGCTAACCAATTTTCCCACAAAATCGCAGAAAAAATATTAAAATGAGAACTTAATAATATACTCATGAATTAAGGCATGGCACGTTGGATGTCAAAATATCACTGATCTTGATGAATCTCAAAAAGTTGTCAAAGTGGGTTAGCTTTGGTTCTGACCAGTGCCGGTCAGGTCATTGACCAAGGCCCACACAAGTACGCGCCGAAGGCTATATAGGTTCTCCCCCCATGAAAAGTTTGAAAATTGACAACCGCAAACCCGTTTTCCAAGCATTTCAGACCAAAGCCGAAGGCCCACCTGTCAGGTCTTTGACCAAGGCTCACACAAGTACGCGCCAAATGCGCGCTAGCGTCCGATGGGGTTTTGGGGGGGGGGGGTCTCCCCCCATGAAAATTTTGAAAATTGACAACCGCAAACCCATTTTCCAAGCATTTCAGACCAAAGCAGAAGAGGGCAAATTTTTGATTTCCTGATACAATGTCTTGTGTCCTGTCCTCTTCTTTCTTTTCTCCCCTCCCCTTTCTTTCTCTTTCTCTTTTCTTTTTTCTTTTTCTTTTTTCTTTATAGGCTTAGGCCCACTTTTTTTTAATGAGCTTAGGCCCACCTGTCACGGACAGGTGGACAGGTGGGCCATGTTCGGCACTGGTCGTGACCCCTTCATATTAAGGTTGAAAAGTTTTGTGAATACTGAATATTATGTATCTTACTGAGTTACATGTAGCTACTTCAGTCAATTATTTTGTTCTCATAAGATTCATAGAATGGTTAAGAACGAAACGTTATCTACCGAATTTTAGAAAATGAGTAAAGAGTATCCTCGTCGAAACGTGGCTTAGTATTAAACTCAGTAATTGTGTATCCATACAATTGAACCTTGTGCGCAAAGAGGTTCAGGCTACAAAACTTTTATTTTGTGGTTCAGAGGTCTGCCAAACAAATAAATTTGAAATAAATATATTGTTTTCAGTTCACAAGATAATATCAACGATCCTGTGATAAGTCATGTACCAAAAGAAAAATTAGTTATACCTAATAATCAAGAAAATTGATTAACTATGGCATCTAAGAGAGATTAATATGTTCAATTACTAAATGCCAATCAAAGAAGTTATGAAATATGTCATAACTGTACATCTGGAAGTCAAGGGGTGGAACATTTAAACAACCAAACTACAATAGATAGATATAATTTTGATATAATATCTGTAGTTTATTATTGCCTAAGTACAATTTAAAGGACAATATTGGTGTCAGTCATTATTACATATATGATAGAACTGGTTAAATACATTTTAAATATAATTTTAAAAAAGAGATCATTGCTACGGGAGATGTGTATGTAACACAACACGCGACAACACGACATCACGACAGTATTGACGCAATCACACGACACTATACTCTGTCGTAACATAGTGTTAGACCGGAGGCTCAGCGCGGGGGGTGTCCATCAAATGGCGCAAAACCAACCCCAACTTTTCTAGAGTAAAATTTTACGTAGAATACGCCGCCGAGTGGTAATCAGTCCGCCGTTGGGACGTTTTCGAGATATTCGGGGTCAAAGGTCAAATGGGTTCATTTGCACTGAATGTGAATGTGCGGTCATTAATGTATCATGAAAATAGGCTGAAAATGATCGAAAATAGTCACACTTTCAATAAAAATGTAAACTTTCTAAATTCACCTTTGTTCTTTGTGACCCCAGGGGTCAAAAGGTCACATTTTCCGTTTTAGCACTAGAAAGATTTAAAGTTTTGAATGTCAGCGTAAAATATAAAAACTAAAGCCAAACCTGTTCTATTTAATAATAGGAACATTTAAAATTTAACTCTAGGAGGTCTTATAGCACCGAACTTTTACTTTGGAACGTCGAAAATGATCTTACATAACAGAACCAACACACTTTGAAACCTGTTTCAAAAATACGTAAAAACTGTCAAATCGAAATCTCTCCGATTTATTTTCACAACGATTGTTATACATAATGATACCAGTTATCTGAAAAACAATTGAATAGTTTCAGTGTTGGACTCCAGTCTGTAGGCCGCGTGGGTTTCCGAGAATCCCAGTCTAGGAAAACCGACGTTAATCTGTGACGGGAAAACACGAATCGGACGACGAGATTGAGTTTTTATGAATTTCGCCGGAACATGGACGCAGATAAAACCGACAAATGCATTGTACATAGTAGTTCACAGGATATATATGTCGTATTGGTAAATGTTAGCGGGGGTAAACTTTGGCAGGCTTTGTGGCGCGTCCTGCAGTCTGGAGTCCAGTCATGAAATTCGGAGAGATTTTGATTTAACAATTTTTACGTATTTTTGAAACAGGTTCCGAAGCGTTTTGGTTCTGTTATGCAAGATCATTTTCGACGTTCCAAAGTAAAAGTTCGGTGCTAAGACCACCTAAAGATAAATTTTTAAATGTTCCTATTATTAATTAGAACTGCAGGTTTCGCTTTAGTTTTTATATACTTTACGCTGACATTTATTACTTTAAATCTTTCTAGTGCTAAAACGGAAAATGTGACCTTTTGACCTCTGGGGTCACAAAGAAGAAAGGTGAATTTAGAAAGTTTACATTATATTGAAAGTGTGATTACTTTCGATCATTTTCAGCCAATTTTCATGATACAAGAATGACCACGCATTCACATTCAGTGCAAATAAACCCATTTGACCTTTGACCCCGAATATCTCGAAAACGCCCCAACGGCGGACTGATTACCACTCGGCATCGAATTCTACGCAAATGTTTACTCTTGAAAAGTTGGGTCTGGTCTTGTGCCGATTTGATGGACCCCCACCCCCACAAATTAAAACAAATTAACATTTCGTTAAAATGAATTAATATTTGTTAGGAAATAATTCATGACGAAGAGTCGAAACCTGTATCAGAGGCTGCTCGAGCCTTTATTTTCAACAAAAGTTGTAGGGGGGGGGGGGGTAGTTAAGCGATATGTGGGCTCATCTATTTGGTTGAACTGCCGTTGACTGGGATATAATAAAATTATTAGCCCAATCCGAGTTATTATATCTTTATTTTCTTTAAGTTAAGGTTTATAAAATGTCTTTATAAGGATATTATTCCCCTCCCCCCCCCTACCCCATAATTATATAATCCGCCACTAAAGGTATAGGTGGAAATGGTCGCTGGTAATTCATATTCATGTCTTAAAATTCTTTTCATCGAAAAAAGGCAAATGTTTCCTGGTCGACCTCTTTATTCATAACTTTTAGGGCACGTTGAATGTTTAACCGAGTAAATGAATCACAAATTACATCTACAGATATTATAAGCTTTCTCGTAATTAATAATACAATATACATGTACTATTTCAGAAATCCCGTACAAATTAAATTGTGTCCATACTTTCTGAGGTGCTAAAAGTATGTTGCTTTAAATGAGAGAGAGAGAGAGAGAGAGAGAGGGAGAGAGAGAGAGAGAGAGGTACACTCAACTATGGCGTTTTTAGCTTGTTGACCATATAGAGGTCATATTTTTATCCGATTTAAAAAACCGTATTATTATATCACCGTTACACCCCAAGGACGGCTGAGTTCGATTTTCGTGAAAATCGGTCCAAAACTGACAGACAAAATGGCCGCACTTCAATCTAAAAAAAAAATATGGTATATCAAGGTTGTGGACCCTATAGAGGTCACAATTTCAATCCTATTTTGATGAAACTTGAAATGTAAGTTTATAACCCAAAGATCTCGGTTCTTGTCGATATTCGCGCATATCGGAACGTAACTTCCTGAATTATGGCCCATGATTGTACGAAAAATCGCGTTTTAGCTTGTTGGCCCTATAGAGGTCATAATTTTTATCCGATTTAAAAAATCCTATTATTATATCACCGTTACACCCTAAGGACAGCTGAGTTCGAATTTCGTGAAAATCGGCCCAAAACTGACAGACAAAATGGCCGCCCTTTCGTCTCATAGCGTAAAAATATGTTATATCAAGGTTGTAGACCCTACAGAGGTCACAATTTTTATCCGATTTTGATGAAACTTGAAATGTAAGTTTATAACCCAAAGATCTCGGCTTCTTTCGATATTCGCGCATATCGGAATGTAACTTCCTGAATAATGGACCCTGATTTTACGAAAAATCGCGTTTTTAGCTTTTGGACCCTCGTTACATTATGTTTTTTAAATCGGATAAAAATTATGACCTCTATAGGGTCAACAAGCTAAAAACGCGATTTTTCGTACAATCAGGGGCTATAATTCAGGGAGTTACGTTCCGATATGCGCGAATATCGACAGGAACCGAGATCTTAGGGTTATAAACTTACATTTCAAGTTTCATCAAAATCGGATAAAAATTGTGACCTCTATAGGGTCCACAACCTTGATATAGGGTCCACAAGCTAAAAACGCGATTTTTCGTACAATCAGGGGCTATAATTCAGGAAGTTACGTTCCGATATGCGCGAATATCGACCGGAACCGAGATCTTAGGGTTATAAACTTACATTTCAAGTTTCATCAAAATCGGATAAAAATTGTGACCTCTATAGGGTCCACAACCTTGATATAGGGCCCACAAGCTAAAAACGCGATTTTTCGTACAATCAGGGGCCATAATTCAGGAAGTTACGTTCCGATATGCGCGAATATCGACAGGACCCGAGATCTTAGGGTTATAAACTTACATTTCAAGTTTCATCAAAATAGGATTGAAATTGTGACCTCTATAGGGTTCACAACCTTGATATAGGGGCCACAAGCTAAAAACGCGATTTGTCGTACAATCAGGGGCCATAATTCATGAAGTTACGGTCCGATATGCACGAATATCGAACGGAACCGAGATCTTTGGGTTATAAACTTACATTTCAAGTTTCAACAAAATCGGATAAAAATTGTGACCTCTATAGGGTCCACAACCTTGATATACCATATTTTTACGCTATTTCAGAACGAAGGACGGCCATTTTGTCTGTCAGTTTTAGACCGATTGTCACGAAATTCGAACCCAACCATCCTTAGGGTGTAACGGTGATATAATAATACTTTTTTCTTAAATCGGATAAAAATTATGACCTCTGTAGGGTCCACAAGCTAAAAACGCCATAGTTGAGCGTACCCACCCCTCTCTCTCTCTCTCCCTCTCTCTCTCCCTCCCTCCCTTCGTTTAAACGAATTAATTATTTCGTTTAAACGAATTATTTGTATTGTTTAAACGAAATGGTTATTTCTTTATGTATTTTAGGAAAGTATTCAAAAGGTACTCCTCCGAGTCCAGGATCCTTAGCTCGAGTCCCTGGTATGGTCCTCGATTGCCAAGCCATGACACCACTGTTTCGCTATGATCATAATACACAGATACATTAATACCTACCACATTAAAGGGACATTAACACTCTTGTTGGGTTAACAGCTCCAGAAAATAAAAAAAAGCCCTATTCTAAGTATTAGATGTGTTAGTGTCCTACCTGTTGTGTAAATTATCCATTAAATCATATTTTACTTGTCCAGAGGGTTCAAAAATATTTTAAAATCCAAGTAACATCTGAAAAGCTTTACGTCAGGCTTTTCAAATCATTTAGTTGAATGTTTCCAATTTTTTAAATTAGGTGTGTTAAGATGAAATTTATATCATCAAAGATTGGGACATATTATTCAGTTACAACAAGAGTGGTATTGAGCCTTTAACATAACAATGCACACTCAAGGTTACATTGGTTATATAATATCATCTGTGTTTTTATAATAGTATACCATACAGGTATATACAAGTTGTGCATATATTTTAAGGTGGTAAACATAGATGGTAGTGATGCTATCAGGACAATAAAACATTGCATAACGTTTGTCCAGATTAGTGCAGCAAAGTAAGATATTAAACCTAATTTCATAATCAAGCCATGGATTATTTAGTTTGGGATGGTAGTTAGCGCAGTTACGATTTGGGAAATTCTAAATTAATAATCGGGTTTAAAATGTAAAAATAATCCTTTCAAATTTTGAACATTGAAGATGAGACTAATCTTAGTGGCTCAAATAATAAGTATTTTAGATCTTTCTGAAATGGAAATCCATTTTTTAACTAGATCTGTTCGCGAAACAGGTTTAATAGTTTTTATACAACCCAATCATACACTCATACATTAATGTCAACATCTCGTAGATCAATATGTTTTGTTGTCCTGGTTTTTTTTTCAAGAATCTGAAAGAAAAAAAAAAGGATTATTAAAATCTGTCAAAAAGTCCCTATTTTATATAACAAAAACATTTCAGCAAGCTAGGTTCCTGTTTTTTTAAAAAACAAATTGCACATAACCTATGTTAACAGATCGATTGTTGTAAAACTTTCAGAATAAGCACCAAATAGCCTAGTTAATGGTTTACCGTCAACATTTTACCGATTTCAGAGTTTGACATTTTTTTTAAACAAGCGGTTGCCATGCAAAATACGCCCACATTTTTCAAGAGATGGACAGAGAACAAGCTAAAAAAAAAGATGTTTTTGTACAACCAGGATACGGTCCGATATGCGTGAACCTAGATCTTCGGGATATAAACATATTTGAAGCTTCATCAAAATCAGATAAAAATTGTGACCTCTACAGGGTCCACAGCCTTGGTATAACATACTCGTATACTATTTGCGTACAAGGAGTTAAGCGGCCATTCTGTCGGGCAGTTTCGATCCGATTTTTACGATGTTCAAACTCAACCACCATTATGCAATACGGTGTAACGGTGATATATTTAAACGGATTTTAAAATCAAATAGAAATTTTTGTCCCATCTGAACGACTGAACATTGTACCTTGCTAGGCCCTCCACTCTGCACCAGGGACACGAGGAAACCACGAGGAACTGTCTCGGGCAATACTCGTAGCGAACCATCTGGTTAGCGAGGCAGCACCTTTCTCACTGAGCCACCGTGGCTCTTTTGAAAAAATAAAAATAAGATTAGATTTTCAAAAGGGCTCAAATGTTCTTAACGACACCTGCAAATCTTCTAAGTATGATACAATCGTTTTACTTTAAAACAGCGCCACATGAGAGCTTTAGTTTTAATGGTATTCAATGAAGGCCTATAATTACGTACTCAAATGGCTTATTTTCACTGTAGAACCAAAAACACATATTTTGGTAAACATTTAAATTAAACATAATCAATATTAAAGGTGTTGTGCCAAAAATCTATCAGATTAATCTTTTTTTTAAAGTTGCACAGAACCTTTGTTTATAAACTGATTTTGATAAAACTTTCAGAATATGCACCAAATGACTCAATTTATCGTTCGTTAATGACATTTTACCTGATTTCAATTTCAATCTAGGTCAAATATCAAATGAAATAGTGTTTAACGTCCTACTGTTCTGCTAGGTCAAATGTCAAATTTCTACTGCGACAATCGATTGCGAATAGTAAATGCTTTCCAAAAATATCAAGGTATTGACATTCGGATAAAAGGACGAGTAGGATTTTGAAGATTGCCTTACATTTTCAAAATGGTGGCACTTTCGGTGAATTTTAACTTTATGAGATTACTCTATAAAGTAGATAGAGGATTCGTATTGACAAATATTTTTAAATAAGGCAAAATTAAAAAAGTTGAAAATCTGACGTCATCTTCTAAGTGGAGATAATCGGAAATTTTTTGTTGACATTTTTGGCTTAATCCACCCATTTGTAATGTATTCTGAAAGTTTTAAGTCGAAATCTTCAAAAATAAAAAAGTTCCGCTCAGAATGTCCACCCTTTTCACATTTGAGCATAAAATTGGGCCATACAAACAGCTACAAATTGGTGAAAACCGCATTCAAATTGGTTGAAAAACAAAAAAAATTTCCTTTGATGTCTAATATTGGTCTATTTTCGTCGATGACGTCACTCCCTGTTATCATTTTTAAAGTTTTAGTTATTCATTCAACTTTTGAACTAAATAGATTTCGGATAGTATAGAGTTTTATTCTGTAGAGCATGTACTTTTTCAAAAAACGCGAGGAAAAAAAAAAATAATAATCCGAACAAAAGCAATAGTAGAATAAAAACAGGGGTCACGGTGGCTAAGTGGGTAAGACGCTGGCCGAGAAAGTTTCTCCAGATTTTCCGGCGTGATTTCCCCTTGTCAGTGATGCCGGACGGAGGGCCTTACAAGGACAGCTGTCTAGTCGTTCGGATTGGACAAAAAACCGAGGTCCCGTGTAAACATTGACGTGTACGTAAAATATCCCTTGACAGTTGGAATTCGATATAAGAGTAGGCCATAGTGCCACTGTCCGGGCAAAATTTCCCTCATAGCACTCTGTATGGCATATGCCCGTCTTTATTAGCCCAGTTCGGAGCAGAACAGTGGGACGTTAAACTCCAATTCATTTCATTTCAGTATAAAATCTAATTAGAATGTTTTTGTAACTTTATTTTTTCTGTCATTTATTTCAGACAAAAAAGACTGTTAAATAAATTGAAACGAACAAACCTGTAGACAATGTTTCGGGGAGACTTTGTAGACGAGTACAAAAGTAAAGTTGAATGTAACCTAAATAAGTTGAGGGAAGCAGCAGATAGTGACGATGTAGTAGAGAATCCATACTTTCCAGATTTTAAAGTAAGTCCAAGGATGTCGGCAATGATTTCACTTATAAAAGATACCAAGAGTATTTACTATGCTTCATGTTTGGAGGAATCTGAACAAGAGAAACACCAACAAGAAATAGCCGACTACATCAGTGAAAATAAACAGATCCTGGGAGTTCTGTGTGATATTGTTGTGGATCCGCCTAAGCCAAGCTGTCCTTTTATTGGCGAGTTGCAGATGATGTCACTATGGCTGGTGCTGAACCTTACGGACGAATCGGAGAATTTGTGTGAAGCTGTTTGTCAAATACCAGAATATCTTGGCTATTTAAAAGGCATTTTGGATAATAATGAACCCGATGATGACGAAATGTCAGATGTAAGTGTGAAATTATTGAAATACCATTATATTTTACTGTTCATGTAGTAAGGGGTTCTTAACAGCGGCCACCACGTATTCGGGACATCAGGGGCCGGTTGCTCAAAGCTCCGCTATCTTTTAAAGATCCGTCAACATGGAGTTAACGGATCGTTAACTTTTAACGGGGAGAAAGGTTGTTGCTGGAAGCCCCGTTAACTTTAACGTGTAGTTAACTTGGCGTTATATTTAACGGAGGTGTTGGGCGCCGTTATCTGTTTAATGATGGCATTAGTTGCCTGTAGCAAAAAGTCATAGATTGCCTATGTAATTTTCTATAGAACATTCTAAAGGATTGGGCGATGAAATTCTATACTATTTACTGAGTTTTGTTGGCCTGTAAGAAATAATGGCCCCATAATTCTGTAGTGCAAATCCCATAAATATTCCTACAGATTTATGCTAAAATTTCTAAAGGAAAAATTAAAGTATTCTACAGTGTTTTCTGTAGTAAATTCTAGTTATCATTTTGTCTTTAATCAAGTTTTGTGAACAGAATGCACAGTTAGTTGCCTAACTGTCTTCAATTTAGGCGGAAATTACGCCGTAAAAAAATTTTTTTTTTTCACTTGAAGAAATATTCGTTTGAAAAGTTTAATACATAGTTTTTGCCAAAATAAATAACCAGATGGATAGAGTACAAGCTAAAAAAACGATCATTCCTAAATCGGGGGACATAATCCAGGAAGTGGTGGTCCAATATTCGCAAATATCAAAATCAATATTTTAAATTTCATTAAAATCAGATAAGAATTCTGACCTCTAGTCCACAACCTTGGTATTACATTCTTTTACACTATTTGCGTACAAGGAGCGGCCATTTTGTCGGGCAGGTCGGTCTTATTTTCTCCTCATTAGGTTGTACCACTGATATACGTAAACGTTTTTTTTAAAATGGGATAAACATTGTGACCTCTGGATTTTTTGTACAACCAGGGGCCATAATCCAGGAAGTTACTATCCGATATGCGTGAATAGGAACCGACATATTTTGGATATAAACATATATTTTAAGTTTCATCAAAATCATACAAAATTATTACATACTTTTACACTATTTGCGGCCATTTTGTCGGGCAGTATAGATCCGATTTTTACGAAATCATATCAAGGTGTAACGATGATATATTTAAACGATTTAAAAAATCGGATAAAAATTGTGACATATAGAGTGTCAAGCTGAAATCGCATTTTATTTCGTGCAATTAGGGGTCATAATCCAGGAACTTGTCTGATATGCAAATGGGTCATTCCATGTCAAGTGGACAAAATTTCGGAAAGTTGGGAACAAGGTGTAGCCTTGGTTATATTAACCAGTGAAGAACCTTGCATCTGGAGATCAAGGGCTTCTATCATATCCATACCAAGTACAGGAATGCCATTTTCAACATGGACAATACAGGAAGCATGTCGGACTTTGTACTTGACAGTAGCTGTAAACCATTCAATTGTAGAAATTTTATCTGAAGAATAAGACCTTAAATGCACCAAAGGAAGCTCTAATGGAAACCGTGAGAATGTATTGTAATACATGAGGGTAATACATTTATCAATGAGGGTACGGACACTACCGGTATCAACCATCAATGATTTAAGATAATAAAGGCCCCAAATTATTATGCGAATGGTAATAAAAAAAAAGAGTATTTTACACATAAAACTTCGTCATGGATGCAGTTCCTTTCACTCAAATCTGTTTCGGATAAATTTAACTGAAAATCCTAAATGTTCGTGTGGTTCGTCATCCGAAAACGCAAGGCACTATCTTATAGAATGTAATTTGTTTTATATTGAAAGAAATGAACTTTTCGATTCTTAAGGGGCTTCAGCATCATAACCTTAAATATACTTCTTTGGGGTGATTCTAGTTTAAATACTGACAGTAACGTTTATATCTTTAATCAAGTACAAAAATATATTAAATCAACTAAAAGGTTCAATTGATAAATATGTGTAGTGTAGTTTCTTTTTTTTCTATTTGCACAACTGTCAAAATGTGTAGTTTTTTTTTGTTGTTGTTTATTTTTATGTACATAATACTATTACGTCGATTTTTTATTCGTAATGGTGAATATTCATATTGAAATTCAAAAGAAGACACTAAATTCCCCAGTGAGATTCTTTGGGAATGTCAAAAAAATTACTTCCATAAACCAAATATTTAAGAATTTCTCTATAATGGGATTTTTAACTATTTATTATAACATTTATATCCTGCGTCTGTTTTATCCTTAACAATTGTACTATTATAACTGTCAATTACACAGTTCGTAACTTTTGCCCCAATCCATTTGTACTTTATTTATGTTCTAGTACAATAAAATATGTTTAACCTAAACCTAAACCAATGATTTAGGGATGTCATTTATAAGCAAATGACATTTAGTTGAATTATTAAAGGTACGGGATGTAAGAGTCAAAACAAAAAATTATCTTCGTCAACATGATTAACTGTACTTTGTCCTTGTTTTCGACATTTTCTGCATGTTTCTTTAATAGCACGACATTGTGTACTATTAGTAAGATGCTTAGAAAGTTGAAGTATGGTAATGCAGTATCACTATCACTATAGACACCTCATAACTACAGGCTGCCATTCTTAACGCACCGTCTTGAAACTTTGTATACTTATGCCTTATACGCTAAGGATGTTCCCTATTGTTTTTGCTGTGTGTCCAAATCCTGAATCGCATTTTGAATGTGATGATAAATTCGCAATGTACACCAACAGCTGTCTTAGATAACACAGTAAAGAGTTCCACTCCTAATAGAAATGTGAGTTTAAAGCAACTAAAAACCTGAAAAATATTACTGAATTTATGGTCCGTTACAGCCCCCTTCATTTCAAATGGCCATATTTCTGCGAGTGTTTGACCTAGACAGGTAAGATTTGTTAGCTTAAGACCTTACACTATATAACATATGTTTTAATAATTTTTGGGAGGGGGCCATGGTGCCACCATTAGTCTTGTTGCCATGAAATGACCCAAATGCATTTTTTTTAAAAAAAAAATAACAATTATCAATTTTACAGGAAAGAACACTTCAACGCACAAATTTAAGAACGTGGGAAATATGAAGACGAAACGAAATTTCGGTAACAAGAGGGGGGGGGGGGAAGTGGAATCTTTATTGCTTTGCCTACCTTGTAAAACTTTTTGAGTAATTAAAGTATATATATATATATATATATATATATATATATATATATATATATATATAGCTGATGCATTGGTTTATCAGTCACCATTTCTCTGTGCTACAAGTCGTTTAAAGATTAAAGATTAAAGCTCATAGCTGCATCGCATGTTTAGTATACTGTTTATTGCTTTTGTTGAAAGTTTAAAATTTTTATTTTTTACCAGGAAGACAAGAAATGTTTATCTTATGTCATTACGATTGTCAACAACCTTGCAATGGATGACAACAACATTAATGTGTTACGTAATGAAGATTTTCAAACATCACTAGCAAAATACATAGCAGCTGATGATGATGATACAGCTCTAACTGCTCTTCTTGGTTTGGCTGCTATTATGTCAGAGGATGAAAACACATCTATCGAAGCTTGTACTTCAAGTATTAGCACTTTAATGGAGGAACTTGAAGAAAGTCTGGACAGTGATGTTCACAGATCAAACAGTGGTTGGAAAAGCCTTGAATTGGGATCGGGTAAGGCTATTGAATTTTAACAGAAGAATATTACCATTACATTAAGAAACACCATGTGCTATGCATCACAATGACATTGGTTTTTTTGTTTTGTTTAATTCAGGAATTCTAAACCTAGCTAGATTTGACGGTAACAAAGCCCTATTTGTGGAAAAAAACTGTTTGCCTAATATGTTGAAGATGGCCAATTCCCAGAATTCAAGTGAGCGGGAAAGTATGTTTTTTTTGTTTTCTTTTCAAGCTACATCCACGGTTCGATTCGATAATCTGTGTCCAGGTTGGGTGGTGTAGGTTTAATCCACTGTTTCAGCATGAATAAAAAATAAACGTGAATGATATGAAATGTCGTTATACTCTGAACATTGCGATGGTTTGGGTTATTGTTTTGATCCGGGCAACTGACACTGATATCCGATCGTGACAACAGAGCCCACATTCTCAAACCAATTAGAGTCGGTATACTGTTTGTTAATAACCTGACATATGTCGCATTCAAAGTAGCTAGACTTGTTCTTAAGGTAAAAAAAAAGCTACGGAAAGGCTGACTTAAGTCCAGCTTAATAGGAGCTTCGCAAAGTCAAGGATAATTAAATTAACCTGAAACCCGTCTTGATTTACTTCCTAGTTTAGAGTTAACCAGGTATTGATTAATAAACATCATACTATATTTATTTAGATGGGGCGTACGCATCAAATTATATGATAATTTGATACTGCTGTAAAATGGCATATTGCTTACCGTATAAATAAAAAGATAACTGTATATGTTGTATTATACTGATTCCCAACTTTTGTAACGATGGGAGAGATACCACATGTCACTGTTTTTTCATATTGGGTAATTTCCTGGCTCGGATTGCAACACTACAATGATCCCATTAAAAAAGATATATATCTGTAATATGCATAAAATGTATTTTATTTGCCAGTTGCCATATTGTGTTTATGGACACTTGCTTTCGACGATGATGTCAAAAAGAAAATGGTAGATGAGCCCGGACTAATCCATTTTCTGGATGAAAAACGTCAATCATCCGACGACGAAAACAGTGATGAAAAAATAGCTTGTCATAATATCCTATGGACTCTACGATACGCTCTTCTAGAATCTGAGGACCACCAATCAATTGGTGGGTATACAAAGATTATTAGTTAGATTCAGATCTTTTGGTTATAAAAAATGAAATGAAATGCTTAATGTCCTACTGTTCTGCTCCGACTGAGCTAATGAAGACGGGCATACGCCATACAGTGTGCCAAGGGGGAATTGTTGCTCGGACAGCAGCGCTACGACCTACTCTTATATCCAACTGCCAAGGGATCTTTAACGTGAATGACCAAACTCTGCCAAAAATATGTGGATCACATACTGACAGCCTATTAATTTAAAATGGACAATTAATTAACAACTAATGCAAATCCTGTTGGTTAAAGCTTATTTTAATACTCTGTGACATTATTCATTAGGGTAGAAGAATACTATCGCCATTTCAAAATTTTCATGATGGTAAATCTCAAACGAGTTCGCTTACCGTGAACGCGATATCGGACATGGTTCTAATTTTAAATTAATGGTTATTGCACCGTTTACGGTCAAATTTATGAAATCTTGTAAAGAATAGGATTGTGCTTTCAACATAATTTTAAAACAGTTGGTGAAGCTTTTAAGGAAGATACACATTGAATTTCAAAATGTTTGGATCTTAAATATTGAACTGGGGATTTTGTTTATTTAAAACTTGCGCTGTAGGACTTGTTGACAATGCTTGCACGGACCTATTTGCGTCCGATATTTTCTTAGTTGTGCTGGTTCTTTTTAACATCTGTGCTTAACCAGGATTCTTTTATTCTTTCCATTAGGAAAAAAAATGACTGAGGGTGAAAATGAAGATGATGATGATGATGATAGTGATGATAGTGATGATGATGATGATGATAGTGATGATAGTGATGATGATGATGATGAGGATGAGGATGAGGATGAAAAAGGTGATGGAGATACTGAAGATTTTACAAACGATGCAAGTGAAGACCTAGAAAAACACATAAAGCAACAACATAAAAATCCAACCGAAAAATTGGAACACTCAAATAAAGATATTGGTCACGTAATGATAAGCTACAATTGGGATAAGCAAGATATGGCGTTGAAAATACGAGACCAACTCAAGTCCAACAATATAAGAGTATGGATAGACGTTGATGATATGGAAGGGTCAACACTAGACGCCATGGCCAAAGCTGTTGAACAAGCTGAAATCGTGATCATGTGTATGTCTCGAAAATACAAAAACAGTGAAAATTGTAGAGCTGGTAAGTATACATTTAACTTATATACGACAGCTCTTGTTATATCATTTAATTTACATACGGCAGATCTTAGCGTGCCCCTTTAATTTATATACGACAGCTCTTATCATGGTATTTAACTTATATACGACAGCTCTTGCTTCTTCTTCTATTAACGTTTATCGTCCGCTTCTACCAATGGTGATATCGCAGACAGTTAGTCTTATTTCATTATGCTTAGCGCACACGCAGGGTTCTTTATTGTGGGAGGGAAAAGGAGTACCCGGGGTAAACCCACGAGGTTCAGAAAGCGCAGCTATCTCCAAGCCACATACGCTCATACCAGGGATCCAAACCACGACCACAAGCCATATGTCCACCTTTTTATTACGGTAAACATAAGATTAAACTATGTTATATGTTTGGAGAGAACTTATATATGGCTTTGCCTGTTGTTCAATCCAATTCAGTTTATTGAATAAAATATTTTTTAAAATTACTTCGCCAGGGGTGTACCGGCAAGCTAGAGCTCCCAGCGCGAATCCCTAGATCACTACCCCGAGCCCCACCCCCATGCCACCCCAACAGCTTTTGTCGTGCATTTTACTTATATACGACAGCTCTTGTCATGTCATTTAACCTGAATAAGACAGCTCTTATTATGGTATTTAACTTACATACGGCATCTCATGTCTTAAACTTTAACTTAATATATGACAGATCTTGCCTTGGCATTTAATTTACATCAGCTCTTGTCATGTATATGGCGATATTCTCAAACTGGGTAATCTGTGTATGCAGAATAGGCTTTAAAGAGAAATGTGCTTGTACAACACAAATTCGCCGTCTTAAATTCAATTACAATTTTAGTCATGTCTCTATATGTTACGTTTAAATGCTTGGGCGAGGTGAGTAATTGACCCTATTAGGTAAGACAATCATATTTAATACACATCGGAATTCTATAACTTACATACATACAACATGGAGTAAGTAAGTACATTGTATATTCTTCCAAAACGCTTGGCGAATCGCTATGGATCTGGTTGTTTGAATTTGTCCAAAATATCTCTCTTGCCTTTTTAACGACTACCTGATCGCGGATGCCAAGGTTAAATGATAAGGTCCTGTTCTGTTACTCTTGGAGCTTCTGGATTACAGCGGTAAAATTAGTCCCCATACTGGTGATGTTAGTATAAATGTGTTTTTTCCAGAGGCTGAATATGCCTTTAAGAAAAAAAGAAGGATAATACCAATATTGATGGAAACTGCCTACGAACCTGATGGATGGTTGGGTATGATTCAGGGATCAAAACTGTGGTATGATTTTAGTGATGAGAAGTTGATGAATTCAAACGTGGGCCGATTTTTAAAAGCGGTAAAAAAATTCACTGATGCAAAGTAAGGTGTTCTTTTTTTTAATAACACCACGAATTTTTATAAAGATTAATTAAAGCTAATTTTAATACCATTGTATATCATTGGTCTTGTATTAATAATACCACGAATTTTTATAAGGATTAATTAAAGCTAAATTTAATACCATTGTATATTATTGGTCTTGTATCAATAACACCACGAATTTTATAAAGATTAATTAAAGCTGATTTTAATACCATTGTATATCTTGTATTAATAACACCACGAATTTTATAAAGATTAATTAAAGTTAATTTTAATAGCATTGAATGTCATTTAAATTGAAGTTTGTAGTATGCTTTAGATTTGAGGTTGTTTGGATAATGTTTCTTTCTAGGTATATTGATATCATTTAGGCCACTTCTTCGAGTATCAGTATTTCGAATTCGATTGATGGGGTTGGGCATCACACGCAGATCAAAATAATAGTATGATGTTAGAGATGACCAGTTGATAGTTAAATTAAAGCAAATTTTAAAGGATTTCACAATATTATTGTATGTCTTTTTAAAAAAAAGGGTTTTGCTGTGCATTCTTCTTTTAAAAAAAAAAAAAAAAAAAATATCATTATTGTGTATCTCACAATTTCAATAGTCAAGCTCATGCAAGGTTTCGAGCAAGGCATTGTCAAATGCTGTTCCATACGTGGTGTTGAGCGTTTAGCCCAACAAAAATTTGGTTAAAAATAGGAGCCGGACCTATGATCATAATAATAATGTAAGAATACGACCAAATTGAATGGTGTGATAGCAGTTAATATTCTACAATCAATTGTGCGTGTACGAAAGTTGATTTAACACTACTCTACGTAATCAGGTAAAATATATAAAGATACAATCAACATGGTGTCTCAAAAAATGACCAGTGTGCACGAAAAGTTTAATGAAATGTAAACAATTGAAAAAAAAGTATGCATTATATCAATCATACGAGCGTATCTATATTGCATCTAGAAATTCGTAACCTGCGATATTTCGTGTAGGAATTACAAATAAATGATTTCCGTAAGATTATTTTTCATGAACTAAAGGTCTCTACATAATATTAATGAGGGTCCACTAAACTCAATTTTTCATTTTCCCAACAAAGGAAAGAAAAACCCAAAACACCACAAACATCGGAAATTAAATGACGTAGATATATAACGGTTTTTCTGAGTCTTATTTGTGATCCCACACATTTATGTACTTCTATTTATCCCCAGTTGTATCGTTTCGTCCATTATACCTGGGTTTATTCATGAGTGAGACACTTAGTCAAATTATCCAACGTTGATACTTGTGCTATTTTTATTGACCAATCGAGTGGACAAAGGGAAGTAACTCGCCTTTTATTGCACCTAAGATTAGGCTCAGACTCGTAATTATTTGCCCATTGACTTCAATGTTAAATGGCTGTAACATCACAGGCTGTAGCTTTTTGCTCAACATTCCGTTGGTTCCAATCTTTGTAGGCACAATGGGGACAACATTTGGCAATCTCCTCATCATAATTTTGTAGGGTTTGACCGTTTAGATTTTTTGCTACGCGGATTTGAAGTTAACTCGGGTGAAAATCTCACTTCCGACGACACAATGATTGCTCTGCAGGAGGACACTTTACACCCCCTATCCCTCCGCTGTAATATCATCAGTATTACCCAAAACTGCTATGAAATTGCAAATTTGATACCTTGTCTCCAATTCTAGAAAATATCGATACAATTGTTAAGTTAAATATGTGCTAATAGACGCAATAATAAGAAAATTTTCCAACATTAAGAATTTTCTGATAAATTTTCTGCTAGCCGAGAAAGTTCATTCAGATTTTCCGGCGTGGTTTCCCCTTGTCAGTGATGCAGGGTGGAGGGCCTGACAAGGACAGCTGTATAGTCGTTCGAATGGGACGAAAAACCGAGGTCCCGTGTACACATTGGCGTGCACGTATAAGATCCCTTGGCAGTTGGAATTCGATATAAGAGTAGGCCGTAGCGCCGCTGCCTGGGCAAAATTTCCCTCATAGCACACTGTATGGCGTATGCCCGTTTTCATTAGCCCAGGTTAGGAGCAGAACAGTAGGACGTTAAACCCGATAATGAAGGACATGTAGATTGTGCCTTTTGGTATTTTGTAATATTTCATGAAATTAATATACTATTCAAAAAAAGTAGGGGGTATTTGATTTTTAAGTGTTATTAAAGTCACCTAATGAAACTGACGAAGAAACAAATGACAAAATGAAATGAAGTTCACATTCATCGATTTATTCCAAATGATCGTTAGACTAAGTAAGGCACAGATTGTCCCATTCCTGTTGCAACGCAGCAGCAAGTTCTTGGACATTGGCAGGACGTTGTTGACGTTGACGTAACCTCTGTCCAAGCATGTCCCAGACATGCTCGATGGGGGAGAGGTCGGGACTCAGTGCTGGCCAAGGTAATGTGGTGATGTTCTGTTGTTGGAGGTAACCTGTAACGATCCTGGCCCTGTGACATCTTGCGTTGTCATCCTGGAAGATGAAACGGCGGCCATGACGTCGTGCGAACGGCACAGCATGGACTGCCAATATGTTGTCCCGGTAGTACTGGCCTGTAACACGCCCTGCAACAACATGTAAAGCCGTTCTTCCAGCAACAGTGATGCCTCCCCACACCATAACAGAACCACCCCCAAATCGATCATGTCTGATGACGTTAACGTCTTGGAAGCGCTCGTTTCGACGACGCCACACCCTCCT
Organism: Patella vulgata; assembly: GCF_932274485.2. Classification (NCBI taxonomy): domain Eukaryota; kingdom Metazoa; phylum Mollusca; class Gastropoda; family Patellidae; genus Patella; species Patella vulgata. The sequence continues at coordinate 15,689,772 of NC_065883.2, forward strand.
ACGTCTGTCCAAAAAATCAACAGTGAACCTTGACTCATCTGAAAACATCACATTGCCCCAGCGTCGATTATCCCAGTGTTGACGATCCCTACACCAACGACGTCTTGCCTGAATGTGATGATCTCTCAAACAAGGGATCACGCGAGGACGTCGGGCGCGAAGGTGACCCCTATGCAGTCGATTCCGAATCGTCTGGCCACTCACTCTCACACCAGTGTCTGTTTGAAGACGAGCGCTGATCTGATTTGCTGTGATGACACGATTTCTCAAGGCCAAGGTACGGATAAATCGATCCTGGGCTTGAGTTGTCGCCCTTGGTCGACCTGAGCGTGGTCTGTCCTGTACAGATTGTGTATCACGGTATCTGGACCATAGCCTGCTTATGACAGACTGAGAAACATTTATCGTCCGCGCCACAAGGGCACGTAACCTTTCATTTTGGGTAAGCCGACGCATATCAAAATTTGTTTTCTGGTCACTAAAACAATTAAACTGATGTTTCCACCCTGGAATTCAATGCCACAATGACTGTAACATTCAAAGTCAGAGTCGTGCAAATCTTGGGTTGGACCCCCATGATGATCCCAAGCATCACCTGCATTCCATGCGGTAGCTATTGGTGCGTTTGGGCGTCACATGTAACTGGAAATGTTTCTTCTGTTAGGTTCTATAGTGACTTTTTTCGTAGTCATTTGCATATTTTAGTATTATGCCCCCAAAATCAAATATCCCCTACTTTTTTTGAATAGTATACTAGTCTTTGTCCATTATTGTGGTGAACGTAAGCAATGGTCGGGTCTAAATATTAAGTCTTATTTGTGATCACACATATTTATCTACACCTTCGGTATCCCCAGTGGTATCCTATCGTTGTAATCCATTATACCCTGGGTTCATTCATGAGGGAGACCATAGTCAAATTATTCGACGTTGATACTTGTGCGGGTGATGGATGGCTGAATGGTTAGCACGTGCGCGCTGTATCATAAAGTCTGTCATTGACTCAACTGGCGTGGTTTCGAATCCCCGGTTGTACGTGACAAGGAGTAGGGTCGCCTGTCCAACCTCGTGGGTTTTCTCCGGGTCCTCCGGTTTCCTTCCAGTGCTAAATACCCCTACGCGCAAGCGAATTATGGAAATAAAATTGAACCATGTGGTAGTCCCGAAATGACCTAGTTTGTGTCGAGTGGACGTTAAACCCCATCTCTCTCTCTCTCTCTCTCTCTCTCTCTCTCTGATACTTGTGCTGTTTTTATCGACCAATCGAGTGGACAAAGGGAAGTAACTCGCCTTTTACTGCAACTAAGATTATTGTGGTGAACGTAAGCAATGGGCGGGTCTAAATATTAAGGCCACCTGCAATGGGGTAATGGCACGTGAATATTGGAGAGATTGTGGGTTAGGGTAAGCGTTAGCCCTGTCTTTATCTCGCGACCATGATGAAATTTCCAAGTAGTCCCACGACTGGGGCATGATGAGTGGAGAGATATACTAAAAGTGCGAAGAATAATTCTGGTGATGTGTCATGTATAGATACCTATATGATAAACAAAATCATTTAGTGTTAAATTCATTGATTATATTTACATAGTTGGTATTAAAGTCGCAATATTGATATGAATTTATAAATTATTAGCATGGAGTTAACATACTATATTATGGTTATCTACAAACTTTTTGAATCTTACTAACATCCGTACTTCTTAAATAAAAGATGTGAAAACTCTATTAGTCCGCTAAGAAAATAAAGCTTGTTTACAAAAAGCGCACACTGATTTTTTGTTCTTTATTGCTTACAAAGTCTATGTAGTTTGAAATGTAATGGGGTTTAACGTCCTACTGTTCTGCTCCGAACTGGGCAAATGAAGACGGACATACGCCATACAGTGTGCTATGAGGGAAATTTTCCCGGACAGCGCACAACAGCCTACTCTTATATCGAATACCAACTGTCAAGGGATCTTTTACGTGCACGCCAATATGTACACGGGTCCTCGGTTTTTCGTCCCATCCGAACGACTTGACATCCGCCCTGCATCACTGACAAGGGGGAACCACGCCGGGAAATCTGGATGCACTTTCTCGGCCAATGCAGGGATCCAACACACGACCTCCAGACTAGCGAGTCAGCGTCTTACTCACTTAGCCAGCCACCGTGACCCCCGGCTGAACAACATTTGTCATCCTATTTTGGAGGAAATGACATGGACTGGGGTTTAACGCCCTACTGTTCTGCTCCGAATGGGCTAATGAAGACTGGCATACGCTATACAGTGTGCTTTATGGCATTGGATAACAGTTGCTGACCTATTTTATAGGAAATGAAAAGAAGTGTGCTATGGGGGAAAGTTTGCCCGGGCAGCGGCATACTCTTATATCGAATTCCAGCTGTCAAGTGATCTTTTACGTGCACGACAATGTGTACACTTGATCTCTGTTTTTCTGTCCCACCCGAACGACTATTCATTGTCCCTTACAAGGCCCTCTGTTTTACATCACTGACAAGGGGAAATTACGCCGGAAATCCTGATGAACTTTCTCGGTCAATTCAGGATCGAACAAGGAACTTCCAGGTTAGCGAGCCAGCGTCTTACCCACTTAGCCCCCTATTTTGTAAGAAGTTATGACAAATATCGTGCTTGAGATCGGCCTATTAAGCTCTTATCGTTTTGGAATTCATGATATTATTGTTTAACTGTACGCAGAGAGCATATCTGCTTTCATTGTATTGGCAAGTAAAAGATGTTGTGATTACTAGCATAGGTCAGTAGCCGACTAGGTATTATATCTGAATCGGGTCATCAGTCACCTACTAGCTTGGTTGGTCCATTATCCATTAATTGTTTTCTTCAGTTTGTTTAAATCCATAAGTTCCAGATTAAAGGGCAGCCCACACGTGACCTGTACCAAAGATCAACCAGGTCTTTATTCTCACAAAAAATCCGTTCTATTTCTTTACTTCTATATAGCTCAGACAACAATTCAACAATCTCTTTACATTATGTTCAGATGCTGGACATAGGATCAAATTTTGAAGTGACATTGTTGTTTATACCCCTCAACAAATCACACATCAATATATACAGCTTCTTTATTCATTCGACAAAGATCATCATTTTAATTAAAATGTGTCTATAGCAATACTTGGCAGTTTGCTTAACTTTCACTTTTGTGTAGCGTTAACAAGGTTTTTGGCAAAGAGTAGCTAATTGCGGAACAGGATAGGGTTTGTCCTCTCATGACCTAAAGCTTATAAAAATGTAGTAGCTATCGTGTTAACGAGGTTTTCGTAAAGGACTGAAAATTGGTAAAGTTTATCAACTCATGACCCAAATTCTTCACATCAAATCTAAAGAACACAATATTACGTTAAAAGTGTTTTCGAAAAAGATGGGAGGGGGCGGGGCGTATACTCCAGAACGAATGGTCGAGTAGAGCTGGAAATGGATAAGGTTCTTCCTTTCATGACCTCACCTTAAATGTGAAAGAAAAAAAAAGAATATGTTAAAATCTGTAGCCTCTATTGTGTTGCCAAGTTTTTCGGAAAATGCTTCACACCGAATTTTGAAAAAGAAACCGTTAAAATCTATAGCCTCTATCGCGTTAACGAGTCAATTGTTGACGGACGGACATGGGTGATGCCATAATACATCCACATTAAAATGTGGATGTATGAAAAATAATTTACTTTACATTTGTTTTTGTTATAATATAATATAGGTACTGTTTATAGCCTCTCATTTCAAAAGTACTAGCAAAAAATATTGCTCGATAAGATTTTTACACCTTTTCTTCCGTGGTGCAGGACGGAGGGCCTGCCAAGGACAGATGTCTAGTCGTTCGGATGGGACGAAAACCCGAGGTATCGTGTACAAATTGGCATGCACGTAAAAGATCCCTTGACAATTGGAATTCGATATAAGAGTAGGCCATAGTGCCGCTGCTCAAGCAAAATGTCCCTCACAGCACACTTTATGGCGTATATCTGTCTTTATTAGCACAATCGGAGCAGAACAGTAGGACGTTAAACCCCATTTTGTTTCCGTCAAATGCTTTTTTTAAAAACTAGACCCACGTCTCGGACAATCATCCAGAATCGGAAAAAGGAGCCGAGATCGATTTTTTCGTGGTTTATTTCGTGGCGACATGAGAGCGTTGAAATAATTCGATAATCACAGAGAGGGGTCAACTAGGGGCAAACTTGCAAAAATTCGAGCCACTAATCCGAAAAGAATTATTAATGCTGAACAAGTTTACCTTTTGTTGACCGGACGTTGTCCGATTATTTTGGATGTTGTCCTTCTATTTCAGCAACTACCTATGTGTTCGATTGAAAGATGCATAGTATTTTTTTAAATGTTTGGTAAACATGATTATACAAATTTTGAATGAAAACCTGATCTCATAAATAATAGATTTGCATATAGGTAAACACTAGCTATCTTGGTTGACCTGACTCGCTATTATTTAAGGTTAGGATTAGGGACAGCGTCTTGGATGGGAGCCACATCTAGCTATCGTAATCCAAAAACTAACGCATAATATACCCTTGTTGCGACTGACATAGCTTCTCAACGATGACCTTATAGCCATGTTTCTGTCACTAAAGGTTTTTGCAAGTCATTACAGGTTTCCAAATGTTATAAATTCGATGAGTTTTCTAGAACCAGCTTCAACTTGATAGGGCAACAGAGCAAAGTGTGCAAACTGTAATGCTATGTAATATAACCCTGTTTATATGCAGGCAGACAACCATTAATTTCCCCATTGACTTTAATGATAATTCTGGTCTCATTGCCCGGATCTAGGTTTTCCCCAAATTTTAGATTATATTTGATCCAGACCTGAACGTTCTTACATAGAACTAGATAAAATATGTGTGTATTTAGTTCTGGTGACAAGTAGTAGGGTCGCGTATTTTAGTAATACCAGATGTTAGTCCAAAAATAGCCTGGCAAGTTGAGTCTACCAATAGTTGACTCTATGATAACAAGTAGTAGGGTCGCGAATTTTAGAAATACCACATGTTAGTCCAAAAATGGCTTGGCAATAGTTGAGTCTATAAATTACCAGTGGCCATTTTCACCTATACCTTTAGCGGCGGATTAGTGATTATAGGGTATGTGGGGGGTTATGGAAATAATAGTCTTATAAAGATATTTTATATGCTTAAACTTAAAGATAATAAAGATATCAAAACTCAGATTGAGCTTATAATTTATTTATATCCCAGCCAACGGCAGTTCACCCACATAGAAGAAAGAGCCCACATAACGCTCAACTACCCCACCCTACAATTTTTGTTTAAAATTAAGGCTGGATCAGCCTCTGTCTGATACAGGTTTCGACTCATGAATTATTTCCTCATAGACTTGCACAGGCTGTATATATAAGATACTTAATTTAATGATATAAACTGATTTAAAAGGGTTGTATTTGATGCAAATACAATTTACAACAAAAAAGGCACAATTCTTAAACCTAAAGGTAAGGGAGTTTGTTTTATATTTAAAATAAAATGGTATTAAACGTTTCATTTTTATAAGTCGATTTTCAATTAACATTGAATCTGCGCGACCTCCATGTTGAATTAACCCCCGGAGATATGGCTGAAAATTTTTGTAAACATATCTTTCGACTGTTACTTCAGTCAATTATTTTGTTTTGTTATATTCACAGAATGATAAAGGACAAAACAAAATCTGCTGAATTTTAATTATGAAATTAACTACAAATAGTTATGAAATATGCCAACTATGATTGCACACCTTAATTCAGGGGGGGGGGGGGGGGCAGGGTATTTACACAACCATACTAAAGTGAAACTTATATAGATATAATGCTGACAATAACTGCACTGAAAAAAAACTTGTGTTGGATCTCAACACAAGTACTTGTGTGAAAATTATTCTACACAAGTTATGTGTTGTTTTGCATTGCATTAACACAAACTTGTGTTCTTTTTAATGCATTAACACAAATCTTGTGTTTTTTCCATATAATTAACACAAGTAATGTGTACCGTCAACAAATATTTTTTTTTTTTAAATTTGAACTCCATACAAAGTCTTAATCCGGGGGTCCACAAGTAAGAGAAAGGTATTTTTTACTCAGACAATATAGCCAGACAGACTTGAATGCTAATTGGTGTTAAGATGTCTGTAGTTAAAATAAAGTTGAGCCCAATAAACTGGTAGATCAAAGGCCTGTTGAGCGCTCATGCCCGGTGTGATTTTAACAATTGACTCCAAATGCGTTGACAAGAAAATAAGTAAAACTGTTATTGAATGTGATTGGTTGATAAAATCAACGTACTATAGGCTACATTTTGTCTGCGATATCATCTCGGTGGAAGCGGACATTAAATGAAGTGATTTCACACAATTAATTTAACATTTAACAACGTGCTGAAATGATTTTGGAGCAGTGATATGTTTGACAAATGTAAGCTAATGGTCACATAGAATACAAGACCGCAGGTTTGTGAATATTTATATAAAAAAAATAATACCATGTATGTAATTTAGCATCGATATTGTTTCTCTGTATAATATTAGTATTTCGTTTCCTTAAAAAAAACTCCAACAATTTAAACCGGAAGTTCATGTTTATAATATGGCGCGGTCAGGAAAAAAATTTCGGCATGTTATTATCAAATCTGTTCAATTTTTCTGAAATCATGCTTAATTAACATTAGTTGTTCGGCGCTACGATGTTGTTCAAATACTTACATTACAGAATCACATTATGATTAAAGCAGAAACGGTTCGACTTGAACCAGCAGGTAAGAATCTGTTTTGAAATTATATCTTGGGAGGTTTGATTGGCGTTGGAGACCCGATTGGCGGCCATTTTGATTCTTGTTTCATGATTTTTTTTATATTATAACGATTTTGCCAAGAGTAGACATAAACGCGGGCACAGACTAGAAAAAAATATTTTTACACTTTTGTGTTAGTTGAATTGTAATCTAATTTATGTTTAAAAAAACAACCTTAAATCTAATAAGCAGACGGAAGATATGGACGAACAACAAGAAGAAGTTATGGAGGTCCCAACAACTGAACCTATGGAAGTAGAAGAATCGTTTACAGCCGAAACCCGATACGATGTGCCAGTTCCGGTTATGGAGTCCTCCATCTCAGACGATGCCGACGTTAGTGTCTTCTGCGACGAAGAACCCGTAGTGGTGTATCACTATAAACCTCAGAATGCCTCGTTCGGCATTTCTGTCCAAACGAGGCAAAAACGTGTCAAAATTTTTGCCCCGATTTTGCCTCGTTGTAACGAGGTAAAAAAAATACCTCGTTTCTCTGGAGTTCCAAAACGTGTTTTTTTTTTAAATTGCCCTGTTTTTGGAACGAGGTATTTTGTTCAGAACGAGGCTGGGTAAAATGGCCTCGTTTACTAAACGAGGTATTTTATCCAAGATAATTATTAGCGGTATTTGCTGTCGACAAATAGAGCCATACAAATAATGTTCGGACCATCATGTGACCAATTGCAGATCTACAAATTAGATTATTTATTTGGGACATGATATTGTTCATAGTTATGGCTTACTACACTGGAGTTCTATTATGTATAATAAACGCTTCCCGAGCGAAACAAAACATAACAATGTCACGTGACAATATTACATATGGCGGATACAAGCGTTCTTTGATTACATGCTGTTTGGTTTGATTATTAAATAATAGGGCAATCTGTATATATGGGAAAAGGAGAATGAATTTCCCCAAATCCAAAACTAGATGACTGAAATATTTATTGAATGGAAAGTAAATATTTTATAAACAAAAATATTCGGATTTGCAGTATCCTAGCTTGGATGGATTTGTGATTTGAATCTCGAACTCAGTGTTTTATACATTTTATTTTAAAATTGTAATAAATGTTTTACATGAATGAATAAAATCTACAATTTAAAACAGTACAATAACATTGTGATTTGACGCTCTACAAATCACTAAGAGTATAACAATTGCTTGTTGAAAAAGCGTTAATAATATGTTTTTTTCCATTTATTATTTTTTAAAAATATATTCAAAAAGAATGCGTCTTTTACAGATTTCAATATAACCACAAATGGTTGATTGTTTTAATGCTAAGATAAGTATTAATGGTTTGTATTTGAAAATCAAATTATATAAGCGAAAAATAGTAAGATACATTATGTATATCTTAAAACACTCCCTTCTCAGTTACTACTTCGGCGAATATCGTTTGATAATTTAGATGATCAGAATTAAACACCGTTTTGCTATGTTATTATTGTTTTATGATTGGGTGGGGGTATATTTAATTAGGGGATTGGATTGAAAGATTATAGCTACCATCTTATGGGGACATAATGTGTGGTGCATTTACGGTCTTATAAAGCTCTATTCTTACATAAAGAATTCTTGATTCGCACGGAAGTGTTTTAGCCGTGATCATTTTAAGTCATGCTTATGCCAAGATCTGGGTAAGTGTTAATTTAACTAGATATCAGAAAAGTACCACGTTTTCATAAATGTACTCTTTAGATAAATTGTACAATATTTATCAGTTCACTAGTTACAATAAAATCATGCATTATAGCTATTTTTATTTATTTATCCCTGGTGCTTCAAATTCAATTTAGGGTGCCTCAACATATTTAAAAATATGTTTTAAAGCTTTAGGTCATTTTATTATATCTTTCTACCATAAATAATAGCCCGAATTTAGGTATACCAAAAGTTAAAGAAATATAAACAGTTTTTGAGTCATTCAGATATGACTGCCAAAATTGTCACCAACACACATGTCGTGTTTAGGCTAAAATCTAACCAGAAAAGTATTGTCAATACATAATAAAATATATATTGCATTAATCAATTCCATTCCGCAATTGGTTTGTCTTAAACTCGTCATTTGTGTTCATGGGCATCAGGGTCGAGATGGCAACGTTATATGTTTTATTCGTCTAATTTACTATAAAACATCATTCGGTTTGCCTCACGGGTTAACGGCATATTAATAGCTTTATTCACTGAGATGGTTCCTTTACTTATAGTTTATTTTTCGAATTGCTTTTTGTATTTATTTAAATGGAAATATTAACAACATTCTATAAGTCAATCCACGAACATACCCAATTTCAATATTTGCGTGTTGACCTTTAACATCACACTTAGATCCTGTACGCTTTGTGTCTTACAGTCAATACATGTCATGAAGAACTCTTTAGACATAATTTCGTTTATAATACTTTACTCGTTTCTATTGAGTTGTTTAGCAGAAGTAACCCATGACAACAATATGTTGAGACGACTACGTAACAGAATAGGACGATTCAATGTTATTAAAATGACACAATGACAATTTTAATTTTATTACCAACCCTTTCACAATATTTGAATGAAATATCTCACACAGGGTGTTAATCTATTTTCAGTTTCTATTCCAATTCAATAAAACATTTAATACATGTCTTGGCTTGATTCATTATTTACAATTTAATACGTTAATCGTGTATTTTAAATAATACAGTTCAAGAGATCAAAACATTTCCGAATTTATACATTCAACATTACACGTAGACCTAAATGTATTTTTCAAATACGTGTATAAACATTTATATGAAATATATTATAAACAGATATGCTATGACCAGAGTTGCCATTATCTTTATTATTCGACTGGAAAACTCCTGTCATTCACTCTGTCGTTCGACTGATCCATCATTCACGTTGTCATTTCCGAGTCTGAAATTTGGGGTATAGGGGTAGCTCGGACCGGGGAGTAACATAGGCCAGGTGGCGTTAGTCTACCACTTCCGGTTTCGGAGTTATGACCCCCGAGCGAAGCCGGGCATTCTTCTAGTATATAAATAAATATATAAATAAATCATCTTCATGGTCATCATCATCGTCATCGTCATCATCACTATTTAACACCAATCATCGTCGCCTGACAATTACCTTATCTATTCAAAGCGCTTGTTTAGTTTTAAATACTTGTGAACTTTACTAAAACTCACTTTGTTGAACGGGTTACTTTCGTTGGTATCGCCATATAGGAACGCTTTTGTATTTATGGATTTAAATGGGAGGGTATTTAATGTTGAGATACGCTGAGACGAATAATTTGGGCAGTGCAGAAAATAATGGTCGCTGTCTTCTTGAGTATGACCACAACTGCATGTCGGGTTATGTGAAATATGCATTAAAAATCTATGGAAGTTTAGAGCACTTTTACAATTACGAAGTCTGGAATGTATAATCTGAAATTTACGTTCTCCATAGTAACATCTTACTGACATCAATAAATACAAAAATATGACTAAGTCGAAAGTCAACAAGACGGTATACAAGCCAAAATGCAAGTCGAAAATAAGAAATTAGGAAAAAAAACGAGGGGCGCTATTATCGCAGTGTATTATTTCTTGATTTCCTATTTTCGAGTCGATTTTGGCTTGTATAGCGTTGCTGTCGCCTCACATTTTGTCGTAACTGCTACTTTTCGACTTTCGTGTTTTGGAGGGCGAAAAGTAGAAATTAAGAATGGTAGGCTTCTATAGTTAGGCGTTTGTATATATGACTGTATACTTGACACATGTACGACCTGAATGGCTGAATGGCCGGTAACCAAATATGTTATTGTGAGTGTTAAACGACATCGTAATTATTTTATATTTTGCAAAAAAAACAAACAACAAAAAACAAAACAAAAAAACACAAGCCGTGATTGCCATTACTACAATACGGATTACTAAATATACTTTGTGTTCAATTTTATATTTTAATACTGAAGACAGGGCCGGACTATAAATGAACAAGGCGGATCCTTTTGGCTTATATTGAGTAATTATTGCAACGTGTTACAGTTGAAAGTTCCAAAGCATTTTCACATTCCATGTCCGATAAATTTAATCATCATGCAACTACTGATTGGTGGGTCGTCGAAACATTTAGATGCATACATCACAGCACCGTGGTTTAGACAACTTGCAATTGAACTAGTTTTATTGTTGTACACATAATGAAAGAAACTGTGTTATTTCACAGCTGAATTCTATGGTAAGAACCGTAGAACCACCTTGTAGGGAATAACTTTTAAACTTTAACACCCTATACACACTCTGCCAGCGGCATCTTTGACCCACACTCTCTTAACATTAATCCAAACTTTAAATCTTTCAACGGTTTAACAAGAAGGTGCTAAATATTTCCATTTAAATAAATACAAAAAGCAATTCGAAAAATAAACTATAAGTAAAGGAACCATCTCAGTGAATAAAGCTATTAATATGCCGTTAACCCGTGAGGCAAACCGAATGATGTTTTATAGTAAATTAGACGAATAAAACATATAACGTTGCCATCTCGACCCTGATCCCCATGAACACAAATGACGAGTTTAAGACAAACCAATGGCGGAATGGAATTGATTAATGGAATAAAATATTTATTATGTATGGACACTAAGTTTTATGGTTAGACTTTAGCCTAAAAAAACATGCGCGCTGATTACAATTTTGGCAGTCATATCTGAATGGCTCAAAAACTGGTTATATTTCTTTAACTTTTGGTATACTTAAATTCGGGCTATTATTTAATATATATATTGATCAACAGCGGCGATAAAAATCATTAGTCTCGACAATGACTAGTTGTAAGTGAAAGTCTCTCAGGGGAGCCAGGCGGCTCTGTGAATAAAGAGCTGGCTTGAACGCCTCGTGTTCATTAGCCTGAATAGTGAAGGAATGCGGGTCATTAAACCCCAATTTCATTTCATAAATCTCTCGGCTCAATAATGAGCTACTCGGGTTGGTTAGATGCACGCCTTAATGCATATACAACCAATAGAGAAATAGGTCAAATATGGCGACAATGATCAACTTGCTCTTCTTCTACTAAATTAAAGATTCGTATGGAGATTCTGTCGATATAATCATATATTTATATCTGCTCTTTCTTAAAATAGAGACGGTTAGTAAAATGGTCTTCTTTACGTTCCTAAATATCAGTATGACCTTAGTGAATACCGCACGATTACGATCCGTTCCAGACTGATAACTTTACGTTCCTTAATATCAGTCTGACCGTAGTGAATACCGTACGATTACGATCCGTTCCATACTGATACCTTAATTATAGGCTAATTATAGAGCCTTCAATTTCAAACACATTTTTATTATCATATGCTCTTATTCTTTTTCATCATTATGTGATTAACATTTCCTAAACTTTACGATTTTCAACTTTTTTTTTAAATAATAGTCCATCTCTGAGACAACAAAAACGTAAATAAATGGAAGATAAAAGCAAGAAAGACAACCCTAATAAAGGAGTCAGGACTAAGACTAGTAATTATTTCCCCTTATTTCATGATTGTCGAATGTAGTGCGAGTTATAAATAGACAATTTTTCCCTTAATTTTTTTTCTCCCCTCTTCCTGCATTTTTGGGTTGACTTTTTGGTCTAGAATTGGAGAAAAGGGATCAAATTTGCAATTTCATAGCAGTTTTGGGTAATACTGATGATATTACAGCGGAGGGATAGGGGGTGTAAAGTGTCTTTCTGCAGAGCAATCATTGTGTCGGAAGTGAGATTTTCACCCCTGTCAACTTCAAATCCGTGTAGCAAAAAATCTAAACGGTCAACCCCCTACAAAATTATGATGAGGAGATTGCCAAATGTTGTCCCCATTGTGCCTATAAAGATTGGAACCAACGGAATGTTGAGCAAAAAGCTACAGCCTGTGATGTTACAGTCATTTAACATTGAAGTCAATGGGCAAATAATTGCTAGTCTGACTCCTGATGATAAAGAAGCATGGCCGACTCGGGATGTTGATATTTTTTCAACGGCTTATTTCCTGAAGTTTTGAATGGAAAGTGTCAGAAATGGTAAGAATACTGCTTTTTATTGCCCAGCAGTAAGTTTTTTGACTATTTGGTATCAAAATAGCCATGATTGGGGGTATCCGTTGGTTGAGTGTGAATTTTGGGTTGTAAATGTGTAACATTTTGTTCACAATGATATCAAAACATGGTTAGGTCTAAATATTAAGGCCAACTCAACTCCAGATTTGGTCTAAAGTCACGAGATGTAAACAAGACTGACCCTAACCCTAACCCAAGACCCAGTCCTTACCCTAACCCTAACCCACAATCTTGTCAAAAAGCATGTAGCCTGACCCTAGCCCAAACCCACAATTGTGTCAAAAAATCATGTGCCCTAACCCTATTTACATGTTGTGACCTTGAACCAAGTCTGCAGTTGGCCTTAACATTTAGACCTAACATGTTTTTGACATCATACAATGAAATGTTAACATGTACACTCCAAAATTCACACCTATGTGACTTTTGACCAAACATGCAGTTGGCCTTAATATTTAGACCGAACCTCAAAACATGGCATCTACCTTTGAGATTGGCTTAGACTTATGTGACACTCAAGGTTTACTTTTTTACTGATTGTTAACTGGTTTCTTTTTGGAGGACCAGTGACGGGCTGTTCGCGAGAAATAAAGAGGTTTATTTCTATTTCCAGTTGAAACCATATTTTTTTCTTATTTTCTCACTGTTTTTTATTGCATATTTATCCCCAGCCTCCTATCATTTCAGGTGCCAGGGCAATGTTTCATAGAGTGGAATGATTGACCTCAACACAAGTATTAAAAAAAAAAGAAGCAAAACAGGTGAGATAAATGTGCATTTCATACACTTTAAGAAGTACATCCAACCTCATCCCCACTTCTGCTGACTAATAGTAATGGGCTGGAAATTTGGTACTGCACAGGCCTGTCTTCTCCCCTTGACATTTAACTGAATGACAGAATTCCACATTTTGACCATTTTCTGGATGTCAATGACCATTTCCCTGGATAGTATTCGCCCCAGAATTCTCATTCTCATCCAAATTTAACATTTCAAGTCTACATCTCAAAACCTGATCTCTTCCTCTACTGGCTTTAGGAGAACGATGATGCATATCAATTTCATCCCTGATCTCTATGACACCTGTGGTGGAAGAGGAGGGCAAATCGTAATCAGTTTGGGTTCCAGGCCCGAGGACCTCTGTAAACTTTGCTTTTTGGTGATGACTTAATTTCCGAGCTTGAAAAGGACGCTTGTGTTTTTATCATGGCCTCTCATATTGGAAGATAACATTAATGGCTTGTGTGTTGATCGACGGTTGTGCATATCTCTTGGTCAGGAAAGTTGTAGGCACCATCTCCATTGTAAATCATTTGACAGGCCCGTGTGAACGGGGCGACCTATGATTGGTCAGCAATGTATCAGATTCCATACCGGGGGGTGGGGATGAAAAAACTGTTGTAGTGTTACATAATCAGATTATTTCAACTTACTTATCCTGTGGAAATACAGCTATATGGGAGATATTTTTAAATTAATAGGCACTGCATGTTTCAACATTTTAGATTTGACCACAATCTGGCACTTGAAACTATGTTAACAGAGAAAAACTGTGTGGTTTTCGATGAAAGTGTTAAAAGTCTAATATTGCATCATGATTACTGTTTTAAAGTATTTTCGTGTTTGATTTATATTGAATTCATCTCATCTTTTTGAAGAATGCATTTATGTTCAAAAATAAAAATGTTCTGTGGAATTCAAAATTCATGTGCTTTTAAATTATCAGATTCCAAACTGGGGGATAGGGATGAAAAAGCTGTTGTAGTGTTACATAATCAGATTATTTCAACTTACTTATCCTATGGAAATACAGCTATATAGGAGATATTTTAAAATTGATAGGCACTGCATGTTTCAACATTTTAGATTTGACCACAATTTGGCACTTGAAACTACGTTAACAGAGAAAAACTGTGTGGTTTTCGATGAAAGTGTTAAAAAGTCTAATATTGCATCATGATTACTGTTTTAAAGTATTTTCGTGTTTGATTTATATTGAATTGTATTTAGAAAACGGAGGAAACCGAATGACCCAGCGAAAAAACTCAAGAGATTGGACAGGCGACTCTACTCCTTGAAATTGAAACCATGCCACTTAACACAATGACAGACCCTGTGATTTCATGCGCATGCATTACCTACTAGACCATTCCCCCCAGTCCCACCCCATATCGAATAAAAGTATGACTTATTTCAAATATGATATTTACATATAAAGAAAGTAGAGAGACTTCAATCTTACTAGAAAAATACTAGATTACCTGAAATGAAATGGGGTTTAAAGACAACGTCCTACTGGTCAGCTCCGACTGGTCTAATGCATTGTGCTAAGTGAAAATGTTTGTCTGGGCAGCGACACTATGGCCTACTCTCATACCGAATTCAAATTTAGTTAGTGTTAGTTGTATTTTACGTCCGCTTCCACCGAGGTGATATCGCAGACAATGACGTGTTATGTGTACAAGGTGCATTAATTTACAATGTGATTAGTGAGAAATATTAGGATGGTTAGGTTTTCATATATATGTACATAGGACAATAAACAACAGTAGGATAACATGTGCAAAGGACGAAACAGGTGCCAGTAGACATTTACAAACATGCGATTTGACGGAACAGACATGGACAAAGACGGACATTTTCACAGACATAGACATATTATGTACATATATATATATTTTGGGTCGATTGGGTTGGTCTGGTCGTTCTGTCCGGTAGAATGGCAGGGCGGTGCAACTCTACCTTGGGGCTTTGATGGTGAGTTTGAGTCCTGGTCCATTCTTCCTTCCATTTGGGTATGTTGTCCGGTATGGTAGCGTTTTTACATCTTTATTTATGTTATTCATTCCTTTTATTGTTGGTTCTCTGAAGGAAGAATCCAGCACCTGAAAACGAAAGCTAGAGAAAAGAGAGTATCTGATCTTACTGTGATTTTTTGGTTATGTGTACGCCAATGTGTACATTGGATCTCAGGGGAAACCACTCTGCAAAATCAAGATGAGCTTTCTCGGTCAACCCCAAGAGATAACCTGTGGCCTCCATGCTAGTGTGCCAGCACCTAATTTACTCAGTCACCATGGCCGTCTTCTAATTACTGTGACAGTGAAACCATGTGACAAACAAGGATTATTAAGATAGACTTTTACGGCTTGGTAGTTCCTTGGGATTAAAACTTTTGATACATATAGATACATTAGTTTCAATTTCATATCACACAGTTTGTATATATGGTAAGGTAGCTTTAATCGTAAATTACATATCATTTATTTATTTTTTCAGTTTCAATATTGGATGTATATGCAAATCACCCAGAAAAAGATCATGTAATAACAAAAGAAATTATAAAAGAAAAAAAGGAAGAAGAAATGGCTGGAAAAAATGATGATAGAGCAGCTTTTTCTTGGTGGGTAACTATTCAATTCTAATAGAAAAGATTGTTATGCTATTTTGAAATCTAAAATTCAGTTTAGTATAGTAAAACTGTACACGTCATGTATGAGCAGAGACAGAATCTTAGTTATATGTAGATATCACTGTCTCATCTGTGGCAAAGCAAACCAACACATGAAACAAAACAAATGTAATTAAAGTAACATTTTTTTAATTAATCAAAACTGTCTAGTCAATTTAAGCCAACTAATACATTGCCATTTTTTTTTCAGTTACCCACCTCGGAAGATCAAGTTAGAAAGGGCTATTGATATTGTGGAGACGTTTTCTCACAGATCTTGCTTATCAGACAAAGACTATGTAAGTACCATGCATATTTGCTTTTTAAATCAGGAACTGGGTCTATACACTTGGTGGGGGGGTTGGATGGACGTTAAACCCCATTTCTCTCTCTCTCTCCTAAATATTGAGATTTTTGTTTACTTTTAAACTGCATATATTCAAGGTATCAGGAGCTTTTTATGGCTCCCGTACAATTTTATAAACATGAAGGACTGTACCTTTTGAATATTAAACCATCAAATTATTTTATAATTTTGAAAATGAAATGAAATGGGGTTTAACATCCTACTGTTTTGCTCATAAATTGGGCTAATGAAGACGGGCATACGCCATACAGTGTGCTATGAAGGGAATTTTGCCCTGGCAGCGGCGCTACAGCCTACTCTTATATCGAATTCCAATTGCCAAGGAATCTTTTATGTGCACGCCAATGTGTACACGGGACCTCGGTTTTTCGTCCCATCCGAACGACTAGACAGCTGTCCTTGTCAGGTCCTCCGTCCTGTATCACTGACAAGGGGAAAACACGCAAAATGTAAGTAACATATATATTTGTATTTTTAATCAGGAAGTACTTCTATACACTTGCTTGGTAATCTAGTTATTCTTCTTGGGGCAATGCCTAGTACTCTGCTGTTTCAAGTACTTGGCATGCTTGATTTTTGCCAATCACATCCATTGATTTCCTTCAAGTTGCGATAGGCCCTACATGTATGTGTATTTTTACAGTAAATAGCAGTAAAATAATGATGGACAGTATTTTACTTTCAAATAGATTTCAGTAGATTTTAAAGGGTAATATCCAATTTGTTGTCAATGGAAATAAAATAAGAATGGGTCCAAAAATAATTAGACATTACGCAAAGTTGAAACCAAATAGAGACTCGGTCTCGATGTGGCAAAATAAATTGTTTATTTAAACGTTGTGAACCATTAAAAGTATTCTTATCTCCTACTTTTTATTTTCTAGGCTGGAACACCATTGAAAGAGTATTTGCTGTATGATAACAACAAGAAAACCCAAGCATCAATTTATTTTATACTTCTGGGAAAGAATGCATTTGACCCAATTTTTAAATATTTATTTTTTGTTATTAATGTTAAATTTTCTTCCAAAACACAATTAGATTTTAATTCTCTTCAGAAATGTATGTATAATATAGCAAGTAAAGTGGCATATAAATCACTTAGAATTTGGTCAGAAATCATAAAGTATTTAATAGGCATTACTAGAAACCAAATGTAGATCAAATACACCCAGAATTACAAAAAACCTTGACCTACATAAAGGTGACTTTCCCTTGCTTATGAAATGAAATACGGTTTAGTATCCTACTTTTCTGTGTTCTTAGAGTGATTCTGCCCTACATCCTACTCTTATATCAAATATTTCAACTGTCAAGGGTTCTTTAACGGGAACCCGGGGGGGGGGGGGGGCAATGATTAACACGCACACATTTGATCAGGAAGTCTGTCATTGAGTCAAATAATTCAATTGTCAAGGCTTCTTCTAAGTGAACGCAGTGGGGATGGTTTCGATTCCGGGAATGGGGGAGGGGGTGGTGGATGGCCGAATGGTAAGCATGTGCGTGCGGTATCATACGGCCTGTCATTGAGTCAACTGGCGTGGTTTCGAATCCCCGGTTGTACGTGACAAGGAGTAGGGTCGCCTGTCCAATCTTGTGGGTTTTCTACGGGACCTACTGTTTCCTCCCACTGCTAAAGACCCCTATGCGCAACGAATTATTGAAATAAAATTAAACCATATGTTAATCCCGAAATGACCTAGTTTGTGTCAAGTGGACGTTAAACCCCATTTCTCTCTCGCTCTCTTTCGATTCCGGGCTTGTACCCAATTATCCCTTGCCATATCCAAGACTACTGACAAGTGGGAACTATGCCGGAAAATCCAGTTGAAATTTCTCGGCCAACACCTTATACTCACTGAACCACTGTGGCTTATGACTTGTGATTGTATATAAATTTTTTGTACATATGATATTTTTTTATTTCAATCCTGTAATCTTGATGCTTTGCTTCTTTTATTTACAAAATATTCATTTTGTTTGGGTTTTTTTAATGAGGAAAAGGTTTTACATCATTTTATTACTCCTGCAAAATAGTGCATTTTTCTTTTGTTAGTTTTCTGTGTATATTAGTTATTTCTATATGTCTCACAAATCACTTGTAGTGTGATTTTGTAGCACTTTTCAGTTTTTGAAATTGTTTCAATTTAGTGCATAATTAATCTTAGTGCTTGGTTTGGATGTTATTAAATTTAGATATTATTTGAATTATATATTTTGGAGTATGGTGTAGGGATACTGTGTACATATCTTTATATTCTCAGTTCTTGTTTTGGGGTAAAGAACAATTTATA
Organism: Patella vulgata; assembly: GCF_932274485.2. Classification (NCBI taxonomy): domain Eukaryota; kingdom Metazoa; phylum Mollusca; class Gastropoda; family Patellidae; genus Patella; species Patella vulgata. The sequence goes on from NC_065883.2 coordinate 15,708,797, forward strand.
TAGCTATTTTATATTTTGTGATAGGTAAAGTGTGTGGGGTTAAGAACAATTTAAATAGCTATGTTATATTTTGTGATGGGTAAAGTGGGGTGTGTGTGTGTGTGTGTGTGTGTGGGGGGGGGGGGGTCATTATATATAACACAATATAATTAGTATTAGAATTCTCTGTTTTTCTGTTAACATTTCAAATATCTATTTAGTTTTGATGTATTAATTTACCTTTTCCTATGATTTTATGAATAAATAATAATCTTACAAAAACAAAAACAAATTTTGTTTCCTTCTTTTATCAAACTTTACAGGTCTAACAGAGCAAAGAGATGGGTCCTGCATAAGGTCATGAGACGAAGAATCCTATTGATTTTCAGCGATTTCCGATATTTTTTGCCAGAGTTATGGTCCTTGATCACTTTGAAAAATCTTGTGGACGCTCTAGGGGCTGAAGTTAATATCCAATTGACTTTAAATTTATACACAAGGTTTAAGGTCTTGAGACGAACAAGTATATTGATTTTCAATGAATCTTTATGACTTGAACAGCTAAATCCATGATGTTAAAAGTTTCGTATACTAAACGTTAGCATGGGGCAGAACTTTATAAAAACCAAACAAATTCTAATGGTTTTCTGATAATTACTTAATGAGTTGTTACTTTTAATCAGATTTTAATATATTATAAATGTTTCATTACCGAAGAAAGTAACCAGCGGCTGCCAGGCAGGATACGCCAACATTTTCGAGAGATGGATAGAGAACAAGCTAAAAAGAAAGTGATTTTTCCTACAATCAAGGGCCATAATTCAGGAAATTACAATTCGATATGCGCAAATAGTGACAGGAACAGGGATCATTGGGTTATAAACTTACATTTTAAGTTTCAACAAAATCGGATAAAAATTGTGACCTCTATAGGGTCCACAACCTTGATATACCATATATTTACGCTATTTGAGAACGATGGGCGGCCATTTTGTCAGTCCGTTTTGTTCCGATTTTCACGAAATTCGACATCACCCATCCTTAGGGTGTAACGGTGATATACTAAAACGTTTTTTTTTAAATCGGATAAAAATTATGACCTATATAGGGTCCACAAGCTAAAATCGCGATTTTTCGTACAATCAGGGGCCATAATTCAGGAAGTTACATTCCGAAATGCGCGAATATCAAAAGTAACCGAGATCTATGGGTTATAAACTTACATTTCAAGTTTCATCAAAATAGGATTAAAATTGTGACCTCTATAGGGTCAACAACCTTGATATACCATATTTTTTAGGCTATTTGAGAACGCAGGGCGGCCATATTGTCTGTCAGTTGTGGACCGAGTTTCCCGAAATTCGAACTCAGCCGTCCTTAGGGTGTAACGGTGGTATGATAATACGTTTTTTTTTAAATCGAATAAAAATTATGACCTCTATAGGGTCCACAATTCAGGAAGTTACGGTGCGATATGCGCGAATATCGAAAGGAAGCACGATCCTTGGGTTATAAACTTACATTTCAAGTTTCAACAAAATCGGATAAAAATTGTGACCTCTATAGGGTCCACAACCTTGATATACCGTATTTTTACGCTATTTGAGAACGAACGGCGGCCATTTTATCCGTCAGTTTTGGACCGAGTTTCACGAAATTCGAACTCAGCCGTCCTTAGGGTTTAACGGTGATATAATAATACGTTCTTTTAAATCGGATAAAAATTATGACCTCTATAGGGTCCACAAGCCAAAAACGCGATTTTTCGTACAATCAGGGGCCATAATTCAGGAAGTTACGGTCCGATATGCGAGAATAATGAAAGGGGCGGAGATCTTTGCATTATAAAATTACATTTCAAGTTTCAACAAAATCGGATAAAATTTGTGACCTCTAGGTCCACAACCTTGATATACCATATTTTTACGCTATTTGAGAACGAACGGCGGCCAATTTGTCTGTCAGTTTTGTGCCGATTTTTACGAAATTCGAACTCAGCCGGCCTTTTGGTTTGATGGTGATATGATAATACGGTTTTTTAAATCGGATAAAAATTATGACCTCTATAGGGTCCACAAGCTAAAAACGCGATTTTTCGTACAATTAGGGGCCATAATTCAGGAAGTTACTTTACGATATGCGCGAATATCTAAATGAACCGAGATCTTTGGGTTATAAGCATACATTTCAAGTTTAAACCAAATCGGATAAAAAATGTGACCTCTACAGTGTTCACAAGCTAAAAGCGTGATTTTTCGTACAATCAGGGGCCATAATCCATGAAGTTACAGTCCGATACATGCCAATAACGAAAGGAACCGAGATCTTAGGGTGATAAACCTATATTTCAAGTTTTATTGAAATCGGATAAAAATTGTGACCTGTAGACTGTTCACAAACAATTGTAGACGGACGGACAGGGGCGACGACAATATACGTCCACATGAAAATGTGGGCGTATAAAAACACGCTATGTTTATTATTGCTAGAGTCTAAGTACAGTTTAAATCCCGATGCTCCGGTGTGTCTAATCGTTTGAAGGTCAAACCGTATTGATAAACAACAACCTGATACAAATATTCACGATTCAACAGGTTTGATTGGAGATTTAACTTGAAGACCAGCAAATACAAAATTAAAATTGTCCAGTCTGGAAGTGACCTAAGCTACCGAGCCCCTTAAGTGCATGATTCCCCTCTTATGTATCCATTTCATTTGAACGAAATAATAATTAATTCGTTTAAAATAAATAATTTATTCGTTTAAAATAAATAATGTATTCGTTTAAAATAAATAATTAATTCGTTTAAAATAAATAATTAATTCGTTTAAAATAAATAATTAATTCGTTTAAAATAAATAATTAATTCGTATAATCGATATAATTGATTTGTTAAACGAAATAATTCGTTTTAGCGAAATAATTTGTTTTAACGATATAATTAACTCGTTTTAACGAAATATTATATCGTTAATACAAAATATTATATCGTTAATACGAAATATTATATCGTTAAATGAAATAACTAATTCGTTAAATGAAATAACTAATTCGTTAAATTAAATAACTAATTCGTTATAGCCAAATAATTAATTCGTTATAACCAAATATCAATTCGTTATAACATAATATTCGAAATATTAATTCATTATAACGAATTAATAATTTGGTTATTTATTGTAGGAATAAGAGACTGAACACCACTCTTTCTGTTTCGCTATGATCATAATACCCAGGTACATTAATACCTACCACATCAAGATAACAATGCACACTTAAGTTTACATTGGTTTTATAGTATCATCCGTGTTTTTGTAATAGCATACCATACAGGTATATACAAGTTGAGCATATATCTTTCGGTGGTAAACATAGATGGTAGTAATGTAATCATGACAATAGCACATTGCATAGCGTTTCTCCATTTTCATTATCCAGATTAATGCAGCAAATTAGGATATTGAACCCAATTTCATAATCCAGCAACGGATTATTTAGTTTTGGATTGTGGGGAGCACAGTTTAGATTATTGAAATTCTAAATTAATATTTGCGTTTAAAATGTAAAAATAATCCTTACAAATTTTGAACATTGGAGATGAGACCAAACTTAGTGGTTCAAATAAGTATTTTAGATCTTTTTGAATTTGAAATCCAATTTTTAATTATATTGTTATAGTTACTTTAGTTTTTCTGTCATTTGTTTCAGACAAAAACGATTGTTAACTAAATTTTAAACGAACACGCCTGTTAATAATGTACCTGGCAAATTTGCTAGACGTGTATAAAAGTCAAGTAGAAAGTTACCTAAATAAGTTTAGAGAAGCAACAGATAGTGACGATGTAGAAGAGAATCCATACTTTCCAGATTTTGAAGTAAGTCCCGGGATGTCGGCAATGATTTCACTTATAATGGATAGTCACTTTATTTACAATGCTTCATGTTTGAAGGGATCTGTACGAGTGAAACACAAACAAGCCATGGCTGACTACATCAGTGAAAATAAGCAAATCCTGGGGGTTCTGTGTGGTATTGTCACGTTTCCAGCTCAGCCAAACCGTCCATTTATTGGCTTGTTGAAGGTGATGGCATTACGGCTGGTGTTGAACCTTACAGATAAATCGGAGAATTTGTGTGAAGGTGTATGTCAAATACCAGACTTTCTTGGCTATTTAAAAGGCATTTTGGATAATAATGAACCTGATGATGACGAAATGTCTCATGTAAGTGTGAAATACCATTATATTTGTTCTGTTGATATTGTTAGGGGTTCTCAACAGTGGGCACCACGTATTCGGGACATCATAAGATATTATAGGACATAGTCAACACGGGCCAGTGTCCCCGGAAATCCTTGATGCTTGTCTTTTTAATCGGATTAAATCCAAACCCCAAGATTATCTACTGTAGATATTTTGTGTTTATTTTCTTAATATCATGTTAATTAATCAATCTGATTAAATCAAGGCGGAAATCACGCCGTGAAAAATTAGAAATATTCGCTTGAAAGTTTAAAACATAATTTTCGTTAAAATAAATAAATAGGTAATTTTTAAATTGTCTAGATATGATGGTCAGTTGCATTAGGCACCCAATAGTGAAAAGGTTTTGAATAACAATTAATAATTTTAATGGACAGAACACTACGACGCACAAATTTAAGAACGTAGGAGATATGAAGACGAAACGAAATTTAGGTACCCATGGGAATAAGTGGAATCTTTGAAAAAAAAATAGAATCTTCGGATATTTATTGCTTTGCCTACCTTGTAAAACTGTCTGAGTAATTAATTTATATATACATATTTAGCTGATGCATGGGGCTATCTGCCACCATATTTCTCTGTGCTGCAAGTCAGTTAAAGGGGATCACGTGGCTAAGTGAGTAAGACGCTAGCTCGCTAGCCTGGAGATCGGGTGTTCGATCCCTGCATTGGCCGAGAAAGTTCATCCAGATTTTCCGGCGTGGTTCTCCCTTGTCAGTGATGCAGGGCGGAGGGGCTGACAAGGAAAGCTGTGTAGTCGTTTGGATGGGACGAAAAACCGAGGTCCCGTGTACACATTGGGCAGTTGGAATTCGATATAAGAGTAGGCCGTAGTGCCGCTGTCCTGGCAAAATTTCCGTCATAGCACACTGTATGGCGTATGCCCGTCTCCATTAGCCCAGGTTAGGAGCAGAACAGTAGGACGTTAAACTCCATTTTATTTCATTTCATTTCAAGTCAGTTAAAGATTAGAGATTAAAGCTCATAGCGGCATCGCATGTTTAGTATACTGTTTATTGGTTTTGTTGAAAATTTAGTATTTTATTTTTTCACCAGGAAGACAAGGACTGTTTATCTTATGGCATTGTGATTGTCCACAACCTTGCAATGAACGAAAACAACATAAATGTGTTACGTTATGAAGATTTTCAAACATCACTAACAAAATACATATCAGCGGAAGATGAATATATCACTCTGGCTGCTCTTCTTGGTTTAGCTGCTATTATGTCGGAGGATGAAAACACAAATATCCAGGCTTGTACTTCAACTATTACCAATTTAATGAAAGAACTTGAAGAAAGTCTGGACAGTGATATGCATAGATCAGCAAGCGGTTGGAAAAGCCTTGAATTGGGATCGGGTAAGCCTATTAAATTTTAACAGTAGAATATTACCATTAGTTTAAGAGAAATCATGTGCAATGTATCACAACGACATTGTATTTTTTTGTTTTATTAAATTCAGGAATTCTTAATCTAGCTAGATTTGACGGCAATAAAGCTCTATTTGTGGAAAAAAACTGTTTGCCTTACCTGTTGAAGATGGCCAATTCCCAGAATTCAAGTGAGCGGGAAAGTATGTTTTATTTGTGTTCTTTTCAAGTTATTTCCACGGTTCGATTCGAAAAGGTGTGTCCAGGTTGGGGTGGTGTGGGTTTAAGCCACTGTTTCAGTATGAACAAAGAAATTGAATGATATGACATGTCGTTACTCTCTGAACATTGTGATAGTCTGGGTTATTGTTTTGATCCCGGACCGTGACAATAGAGCCCCGATTGCCAGGAATAGCCCGTATACTGTCTGTTAATAAACCCGATTTATGTCGCATTCAAAGAAGCTAAACTTGTTCTCAAGGTAAAAAAAAAACTTACGGAAAGGCTGACTTATGTCCAGCTTAGACAAAGGTAATTAAAATTATCTGAAACCCGTCTTAATTTACTTTTTAGTTTAGCGTTTATCAGGTATTGACTAATATACAGTATACTACATTTATTTAGATGTTCGCATGCATCAAATTTTATATTTTGATACTGCTGCAAAATGGCATATGGCTTACAGTATGAATAAAAAGATAAATGTATATGTTGTATTATATATGTTCCCAACTTATTTCCTGGCTCGGATTGCAACACCACAATGATCCCATTCAAAAAGATATATATCTGTAATATGCATACAATGTATTTTATTCGCCAGTTGCCATATGTTGTTTATGGACACTTGCTTTTGACGATGATAACAAAAAGAAAATGGTTGATGAGCCCGGACTTATCCATTTTCTGGATGAAAAACGTCAATCATCCGACAGCGAAAACGGTGAAGACATTATTGGTCATAATACCCTATGGACTCTGCGATACGCTCTTCTAGAATCTGAGGACCACCAATCAATTGGTGAGTAAACAAAGATTATTAGTTAAATTCTGGCCTTTTTGTTATAATGAAATGAAATGCCTAATGTCCTACTGTTCTGCTCCGACTGAGCTAATGAAGACGGGCATACGCCATACAGTGTACTATGGGGGAATTGTTGCTCGAACAGCGGCGCCACGGCTTACGCTTATATCGAACTGCCAAGGGATCTTTAACGTGCATCACCAAACTCTGCCTCGTTTACATTAACAGTGCTTATAGTTCCCAAAAACATTTGGATCACACACTGACAGTCTATTAAAAATGGACAATAAATTAAGAACTAATGCAAATTCTGTTGGTTAAAGCTGATTTTAATACTGTGTGGCATTATTCATTAGGGTAAAAGAATTCTATCGCCATTTCAAAATTTTCAGAATGGTAAATCTCAAACGAGTTCGCTATTTGCGTCCGACATTTCTTTAGTTGTGGTGGACCTTTTTAACATCCGCGCTTTAACAAGGATTCTTTTACTCTCTCCATTAGGGAAAGAAATGATTGAGGGTGAAAATGATGATGATGATAGTGATGATGATGATGATGAGGATGAGGATGAAAAAGGTGATGGAGATACTGAAGAATTTAAAAACGATGTAAGTGAAGACCTAGAAAAACAACAAACGCAAGAACAACAAAATCTAACCGAAAAAGTGAAACATTCAAAACAACATATTGGTCACGTAATGATAAGCTACAATTGGGATAAGCAAGATTTAGCGTTGAAAATACGAGACCAACTCAAGTCTAACAATATAAAGGTATGGATGGATGTTGATGACATGGAAGGGTCAACACTTGAAGCAATGGCCAAAGCTGTTGAACAAGCTGAAATTGTGATCATGTGTATGTGCCGAAAATACAAAAACAGTGAAAATTGTAGAGCTGGTAAGTATACATTTAACAGCTCATATCATGGTATATAACATAAATAAGACAGCCCATATCATGTCATTTAACACAAATAAGACAGCTCATATCATGGTATTTAACTTACATACGGCATCTCATGCTTTAACCTTTTAACTTAATTTCGACAGCTGTTGTCATGTCATTTAACTTAATATGCGACAGATCTTATCTTGGCATTTAATTTACATCAGCTCTTGTTATGTATACGACAGCTCTTGTCGTGGCATTTAACATAGACGGCGATATTCTCAAAGAGGGTAATCTGGGTATGCAGAATAAACTTTAGAGAGACATGTGCTTGTACAACACAAATTCACCGTCTTAAATTCAATATCAGTTTTATTCATGTCTCCATGTTACGTTTAAATGCTTGGACGAGATGGGTAAATGACCCTATTAGACAAGAGAACTATATTCAACACAAACTAATGGGTATTCCCAAACTTACAAACAACATGGAGTAAGTTGAAATGTAATAATGTATCCTCCCAAAGCGCTCTGGCGAATCGGTATTGATCTGTTCGTTTGAATTAGTCCAAAATATCTCACCATTTCTCTTCCCTTTTTAACGACTACCTGATCGCGGACATCAGGGTTAGATGACAAGTTCCTGTTCTGTTACTCTTGACGCTTCTGAAATACACGCGGTGAAATTATTCCCCATACTGGGCGATATTAGTATGAATAGTGTTTTTTTTCCAGAGGCTGAATATGCCTTTACGAAAAAAAGAAGGATTATACCAATACTGATGGAAACTGACTACGAACCTGATGGATGGTTGGGTATCATTCGTGGATCAAAACTGTGGTATGATTTTAGTGATGACCAGTTGATGAATGCAAACATGGGCCGACTTTTAAAAGCGGTAAAACATTTCACTGATGCAAAATAGGTGTTCTTGTATTAATAACACAACGAATTTTTATAAAGATTAATTAAATCGAATTTTAAAACCTTTGTATATCATTTCAAAATTAAGTTTGTAGTATTTGTTTTATATGTACGGTTGTTGGGATTATATTTCTTTCTAGGTATAATATATTCAAGTTTTTTATTCATATAGCTGTAAGTCATAAACTTTTAGCTTTTAAACACAGTACAACAATGGTAACACATAACATAAAAACATAACATGACATTATATAGAAGTAACAGCTCAGTTAGTAAGTAATGATTTGCGAAGTTTGAAGGCTTCAAAAACATATTTAAATAATTTATCTTAAAGATTTCCATTATTTGTGGACATTAATTCATTAAATTTATAAACATTTGGGTGGAGTGAATAAAATTTAGGGATATATTTTGTTCTTAAGTGATTTAAAGATTTGCAACAAAGTGTAAGGTGAAAATCATCGTTTTCGTCCTCCTTCGATAATCAGTGTTTCGAAACTGATTGATACGGTTGGTCATCACACGTAGATCAATATGTGGTATGATTTTAGGGGGTGTTCCCACTTTGCCGGTGGGCTTTGATGTCGAATTTTGCCGGTAATCTAGAGTTAATCCTAGAACAATTGTGTTATAAACTATAGTCCATATATTTGTTAAGATTATGACAAATTGTGACATTGAATTGTTAGAAAGGAAGATAAGTGAAAAATAGGTCGATGATGTAATTAAAAGTTCTAAACGGGACAAGAGTTGTAGTGAAGATGAAATAATCAATGAATATTTTAAGGAATTTTGTCCATATTTTGTTCGGTTGCTATGTGACCTATTCAACTAAGTTTATTCTAGTGGTGATTTTCCTATTTCATGAGCTACTGGTAATATAATTCCAATTTTTAAGAAAGGCGATCCGCATGTTACTGGCAACTATCGTTGTATTACCCTGATCAGTCATTTGGGTAAACTTTTCACACCAGTCCTCAACCATCGGGTATGCAAGTTGAATCAGGTTGTGAAAATCTTATCAGTCATTTTTTTTGGATTTAAATCAGGACTTGGAACTGTTGATGCAATATTCGTTCTACAAAATGTTATACATATGTACTTAGCCAAAAATAAATGTCTATATGCCTGTTTCCTATATTACTCATCGGCATTTGATCGGACCCTTCCAGTAAGACTGGTATAAATTGATAAAGTTGGGTGTTACGGGCAATTTTCCAAAAATCCTGAAATCCATGTACTGAAAGTTAATATCTAATGTAAAGTTTAAAGGTGAGATATCAGAATATTTTAATCGTCATATTGGTTTATGTACTCATTTTATGTAAATGATATTGAAACCGAATTACTGGAAAATGATTGTCAGTCACTAACTGTAAATGATATAAACTTGTACTTAATAATGTATGCAGATGATACTGTTCTTTTAAGTGGAGGAATTGTAAAATATATTCATGGAAATATAAAAATTGTAATATTGAAATTGTAAAAAACTTTAATTACCTACGTGTTAACCTTAATATAATTGTAAACCAATTGTAAACCAAATCTTATTCAACAAATAATAGCATCTCAGTGTAATAAAGCATGTTCCAGCTTGCACAAACTAAGACAAGAAAACAGTTTCAATATAAAAACAAGCCTTTCATTATTTGACACATATATTGGTTCCATATTAAACTATGGCTGTGAAACATGGGGATACCACCCTGGAGATGATATTGAAAAAGTTCACACAAAATATTGTAAAAGAATACTTGGGGTAAAACAGTCTAGAACTAATGCACTCATTTATTATGAACTGGGGAGATTACCTCTATCTTTAATAAGAAAATATAGAATTATTACATATTGGCTTAAGTTACTGAAAACCAACAAGGATATGCTTGCATTGCATACGACCAATAAGAGTTATAGCCCTTGGGTAAATTTTGTTAAGAGTTGTTTAGAAACTTATGGCTTTGGTTACATATGGGAAACACAATTTGTATTTGACGATAAGATATTTTTGAGCGAATTTTATCAGAGAATTAAAGATGTTTATGTTCAATTATTGGCAGAATACTTTGAAACGTCTTCAAAATGTCTTTTTTATAGAAGTTTGAATGCAGATTTTAAATGACAGTTTTATTTAAAACATCTAATATATTATAAGAATGAAATTTGTAAAATTAGAGTTAGCTCACATTGCCGAAAAATTGAGACAGGGAGATATTACAATATAGAGAGAAATGATAGGCTTTGTACACAGTGCCGGACTGGGCCCACCTGTCCACCTGTCCGTGACAGGTGGGCCTAAAGTTAGGTTCACACCAACGGCGCTTTGATGGCGCTTTAAAGCGGCGTGCAAAGCGGCACCAAAGCGTAACAAAGCTCGACTAAAGCGTCATGGTCGTAATAGATCGTTGGAAAACTTTGAGCAAAGCGGGACATTCGGCAAGAGCACCAACAAATTTTAAGACTGTTTCAAAATTTTGGGCGCTCTGTCACGAATTGATTAAAGCGCTGAGAGCGTATCAAAGCTTAACAAGGCGTAACAAAGTTCAGCAAAGCTTGACCCAAAGCGTAGGAAAGCTTAACAGAGCTTTGTTCAAAGCGGGGACCCCAGTCGTCACGGTCTGTCACCACTTGACACGCTTTGTTAAGATGTCTCAAGATTTGCTACGATCTGGCATGAAGATCTGACACGCTTTGTTACGCTTTCCCACGAATTGAGACGCTTTGATCAAGGATTGACACGCTTTGCTAGGCTTTGTTACGCTTGGCAAGCTTCCTCACGCTCTCGACTGTGACTTGGGTACCACTCATTGCATTTTTTCAGAAAAAGTATCCTGAACCTGAAAAACAACACAAAGATGGGACCCAAGAGAGGTAGTGGTGCAGCAAAGATGAATAATAACATAAATAATAATCATAGCATCTTCCAAAGTACATATAATAACATAATAATTTCAAATTTCCAAGTCAGTATTACAAAATAATGTTCATAACACACTAGTCTTCATCCTCAGTCTTGCGGGCTCTCTCTCTCTCTCCCTCTCTCTCTCTCTCTCTCTCTCTCTTCAGTCTTCACTTCATCAGCCTCGAACCCACTCCTCTCTTCAACTGCACAAGGAAGTACAACACCAGCCATTTTTTGCTGCCAGTCAACATCACACACTTGGGAGAGAAAGTAGTCTTTGAGATGTTCTCTCTGACGTCTGGTATCCACAGTGGCGCGGCCCCTTACAGGTGGCAGTGGAACATCTTCCCAATGAGGTTCATGTCTCCAGGCCCCTGGTATGATATTGTGCTCTTCATTCTCGTGATCCACCTCATTGGCTGCCATCACCACCCTCTGCCCCAGCAGGTTGTGCAGCACCACAGCAGTCTCCACCAAATGTCTCTACCTTCTGTTCCAGTGTTCCCAGCAGGCACCTGAACCTGTTTGCCAGGATGCCAAAGGCATTCTCCACCACTCGTCTACCCCTTGAGATCCTGTAGTTGTAGATTCTCTGCTCATCTGTCATCCCTCTTCTACTGTATGGCTTCATCATGTAGCTCTTCAGGGCAAAAGCATCATCAACCAGGATGAAGTATGGAATATCTGGCTTAGTTTCCCCAGGGATAGGGCATGATGGGGGCAGCCCTATGGACCCATCTGCTAGGCTTTCAAAGAGCTCAGAGTCTATGAATATCTGGGAGTCAGACATGTGTCCTTTACCTCCCAGCTCAATCCAGATGAACTTGTACTGTGCATCTACCAAGGCCAGCATTGGTATGGAGAAGAACTCCTTGTAGTTGTGGTAGAGACTGCTGGCTTCTTGATGGCTGGCTTCATCAAAGCTGGCTTCTTGATGGCTATATGTTTTCCATCCGAGGCACCAACTGCATGGGGGACATGCCACCTCTGTTCAAACTGCTGGGCAAGGTTTCTCAATGCTTCAGGGGAGGTAGGGGGGTGGAAGACCTCATCTTTATACGCCTGTACAATGGCCCTGCACACTTCCGGAATCAGCTCTGATATGGTGGAGATACCACATCGGAATCCATATGCCAGTGACCTGTAGTTGTCCCCAGTGGCCAGAAGTCTCAGGGTGATTGCCAGCAGCTTTAGGCCAGCGGACAAGGGGTGCCTGTAGTTAGTCTGCTGCTTCTGGATGACTGGTGCCACTCTCTCCAGGATATCATCGAACACCTCAGGGGTAAATCTGGTCAAGTTTCTGAAGGCAGCAGAGTCTTCTAATCTGAGTTGTGTATCCAGGAGGCTATTGTATATGAATAGTCTTCTCCCTCCTGCTGGTAGACCAACCCCCCCTTGTCTTTGCTGTTCTTCCTCCTCCTCAAGGGCTAGGATGTATTTATACAGTAGGGAGACAAACATTATGTCTTCTTCAGATAGATTATGCTCTACTACATCTGGAACTTCTGGATCTTGTAGTTCTGCCATCGTGTTGTGGAGTCAAAGATGCAATGATTTTGTGGATCTGCTCTGGATCAAAAGCGGCATGAAATTTTCCAATGCGTAACACAGCTTAACAATGCACAACAGAGCTTGATAATCGTATCCGAGCGTGATTTAAAGCGTCTTAATCGCATCAAAGCGTGATGTAAAGCGTAACAAAGCGTAACAAGGCCTGATCAAATCGGGAAATAATTCGTCCCCCAAAGCGTAACCAATTTGTATCAGAGCTTATCAGAGCGTAACATTACTTAGGAGATCGTGATATTTTTGGAAAAGTAAACAAAAATGATGGCGCTTTGCTCGCCGATTGGTGTTAACTAGACTTAAGCCTATAAAGAAAAAAGAGAAAGAAAAAAGAAAAGAGAAAGAAAGGAGAGGGGGGACAAAAGAAAGAAGGAAGGCGAGGACAGGACAGACCCCCTTCGGATGCTCGCGCGCCTTCGGCGCGTACTTTTGTGGGCCTTGGTCAATGACCTGACAGCTGGGCCGAAGGCCCATCAGTCCGGCACTGTTTGTACATACTGTAATGATTTGGAAATAGAAGATGAATATCATTTTGTCTTAGTCTGTAAATCCCACACAACTTTAAGAGAAAAATATATAGACACATACTATTGAAAAAACCCATCAATGTTTAAATTTATTGAACTGCTGAATATTGAAAATTGTATATTTTTAAATAATTTAGGAAAATTTGTACATTTTGCGCTGAAATCTCGCTTATAGAGATACCCTATATAATTGTACATCTCCGCCATCACTACTTTATTGTGAACTATTGTTTTGTAAAACCTATATACTATGTATTTGGTAATAAACAAACAACAAATAATTTACACATATAAAAATGCATTACATTTTGTTAAATAAATAGCATTATATAATTATATAATAAATAAATGCCTTACAGCATAACAATCATTTTACATTATCTGGTTGATGATTGTGTTCTGATCCAACAGTGGTAAGAACATCATTCTTGGTGTTTACAGTAGCTGGACATGTTTTTGTTGAATATTCCCAATGGACGGCATTTGGTCTGCTTGACTTTATTCGATACGTGTAACCATTGTGTATGAATTTTTTTATTTCACTGCGACGTTTCAACAAGGTTTCACAAGGTTTATATTTGTTTATAGATTTTTATGTGTAGCTATTTACCTTTTTTCCCCAAAAGTTTATATACAAATCAAACAGATATACAACTGTGCATTATCTATTGTCAGATATATGATATACAATATTTTTTCATACAAAATAATTTATTATAATATCGGAATTTTGAAACACTATATACATAGTATATGTTATTGTTATATCAATAGTAATAATTGATCATTGAGGAAGAAACATGTTCGACGAGTGGAATCGGTTGTCTTATCGCGATTGTACTTAAATATTATACTCTGGTAGTAACAATGACTTCCGCGACAAGCTTATATAAGTAACAATATAAACACATAAATCTATCATACATTTGATAAACAAGTAAATACAGTATTATACAATCTGACCAAACGTTTTTACATATAAAGAAAACTTTTAAAAAGTCTGTAAAAATCTAGTATTACGAAGTAATGTCATGGTAAGATTGAAATATTATGTCATCCTAAACCAAAAGTTTGTCTTTATTTTCTCACACAGTATAAAAGTAATAGAAAAGAAATAGTATAGTTTGATTATTATAAGATGTCAAATTAAAATATGGTTTAGGTAATTGGAAGGATTTGTTATCGGAGATGTTTTGTATATGTGTTGTAGTGAACTTACGATAATAATATAAATACGGACAGTTTTCAAACAAGTGAGTAAGTGTCTCTTCTTTAATTTTGCAATAATTACAAATTATATCTATTCTATGGAAAGTACGTGATTGTAAAAGTTGCGTATTTTTAAGTGCAGAATGAACAATAAATTTCATATTTTTCCATATACGTTTGGTATTTTAAAATAAATATAATTTCGACACAGATCGACCATCTATTTATATTAATATAGTGAATTGAATTCATGTTTGAAGGCATAACGCCGGCATGAACTGTGTTCAAAATGTCATTAATTAGTTGGTTAATAAATTTTATTAAGAGGGATTAAGAGCTCATTAACGCTGAACACTAGTGAACCGTTCTTGAGTGACTAATTTTAAACAAAGTATAGTTTTAAGATCAATTAAAAGGATTAACAGTCTGCCATAGAGAAATTTAATAGTTGGAAATAGATGGTAATCTTACACAAACGAGTGTACATATATTATCGTTTCTTTGAGTATTGTTTGTGCATGTTCACGAACATTTGTTTATAAAGAAGTATTTTTATTATGTACGATTCTTATATTTGAAACCACACTTTTACATCTTCTGTTTGTATTCTTCTACTTCCACCCAATAGGACAAAGTGGGCCATTGATTAGTCGTAAAGTAGTCTAGATTGTCACCTTTTAAATTTTGAAAATTCTTTCCGCGCTCTAAAATCTCCATAGTTCGAGGCTATATAACGGCGACACAATTTAGCCAATTGGTCTGCATTGTGTCGCTGAAAAATGAAATGAAATGGGGTTTAACGTCCGTGTAGCTGAAAACAGCTCATTGATGATTCCTGTATAATACTATTTTCTATTTGATAGTACTTCCCATATTGAACCCCAAGCCTAAATTAAAACCATTTTCCAGTCACTTTCAAACTCTATCCCCCCCCCCCCCCTATCTGCGACCCATTTTAATGTATCCATATTCACTATGTAATTATCGATGCATCTCCCTCTGCGTAATCCTGCATAAGTATAATTTTATCTAAATTTACTATCTGTACGATATGCAGGAGGGACACTACACCAATGTCCATATTTTGTGCAGAAACTTTTTTAGTTTTATATTCCTCGCACTGATTTACCAATCAATTTACATTATATTCATCCGCTAAAATTAGTAGTCCCACAGAATCAACATCTTCTATTGAGGTGTGGTCAATGTAGTGTAACGTTTCCTTGAAGGGATAACAACGTTTGGGGTATGGGGACTTTGCTATCTCTGCCACCAGTGATCAATTCCTGGCTGATCACGAGCCACCGGTAAACGGAACTTCGGAAGGATTTGTAAGGACCAGCTAAAAAGTGGTCAGTAACGATGTTCTGCTAAAATTATAATAAGCTTCACCGTAGGGATAAGACAGACTCGTTCAGTTTTCAAACCTTTATTTAACAAAAACTTTCAAAATATATATATCAGTATTTACAGCTTCAATGTGTTTATTCTGTTAACTGTCCTTTTTCCGAGTGAACAGCGTTCAGCGTAAGGGTCTTTACATTTTCGGGCGAATAACATTCGCCGTACTTGTTCTTGAATCTGCCAGTGTCTTTACTTTTTCGGGCGAATAGCATTCGTCGTACTTTTCTTCAATCTGCAACTTGTCTTTTTCGGGCAATCCTAGATTGCCGTACTCTCTGAAACAGAAGGGAGCTTTAAAGGAGCTTCTGTGCCATCGGAACGTAGCTTGTCGATATCAGCGAGTTCATCGCTGACCTTCGACCGCAGTCTCAGAGGTAAGCCTGCCGTGCAAATTCAAGCCATCTTAATGTATTTATTCCTACTGGCGGTTCACAAATATTGCATGAAGATATTCAAATCATAAGAACATAAACACGACTAATAAACAGTATCATATTGATTATAAAAGTACAATGTATATATTGGTTATGGTTACTCTCTACACCTTTGGTATACTTCTCTTTAGGAAGTTTAGCTTCATGGGAAAATCTGAAAGATTCGAGTTCGATAGGCACTTAAATACTTTGCTAAATGTTACATGGTCTAGTTTGTTGCACTTTCCATACCATATCACTGTCTTCTTGAAGTGCGCCCAGAAAAGCATCTCTTGCAAGAATGTCTTGTAACCCTTGCTCCGCCGTTGGATATGCCATGTGCACAAGTCGTTTGATTGACTGGCCTAACTCTGTGAGTTTTTCTCGTGGATGTCTTCGACGGGACTTCAACTCTGTACGGTACAGTTCTGTCTGATTCCTTGGCTGGAATCGCCTCTCCAGGGCGTTCACCAAGATTGTGTACTTGTACCTCTTTGTAGACTGGAGCGAACTCAACACTTGCTTGGCTGGCCCTGTTAAGCTTCCAGCTAGATATAGACCCGCTCTTCTGGTGTCCATCCGTTTAACTTAATACATGTCTCGAAGTGAAATAAATAGTCCATTAAGGGCGTGCTTCCATCAAATTTTGAGGCAACCAAAATGGGCTCTTTATAAACTGGTTGTACCATTGGTCGATTACGTACCGTTCTCTCAACTTCAGCATTTGCTTGATATCTAGGAACCATTGGGTTTAGCACAGGAGGAGACAATGAAGTCCTGAACTCAGGGTTTTCAAATAATGGAGGAGTTGGCAAACGTCGTCTCAACTCTTTCTTTAACGGTGATGGACGTGGCAGATAATGTGTATCTTGTGGCACTTCGAAATCATCAAGAAACCGCCTAGTCTGCTGAGTAATAGAGGATGGAGGTCTTCTAGTTGTGCTCTCGTCAACTGGATTAAAACTACGAAAGCCAACGCGCTCTCTTTCTTTCTGTTCACCAGCACCATCCTCCAAACCCAAGCTTCTACTCAGGGTTTTAAATTCACTAGAGATTTCTTCTAATTTCTTTTTTTCTGCCTTGTCCGCCAAACTTGTTGGTGTATCAGGGAGTTCTGCCATTCTGAAAGATTGTCAAAAGGTTCTAATACTGAACGTCTATTTTTAATTCCTTATTCCATACAATTATCCCACCTCTGCCACCAAAAACGTAACCACGTTTGGGGTATGGGGACCTTGGTATCTCTGCCACCAGTGATCAATTCCTGGCTGATCACGAGCCACCGGTAAACGGAACTTCGGAAGGGTTTGTAAGGACCAGCTAAAAAGTGGTCAATAACGGTGTTTTGCTAAAATTCTAATAAGCTTCACCGTAGGAATAAGACAGACTCGTTCAGTTTTCAAACCTTTATGTAACAAGAACTTTCAAAAAATATATATCAGTATTTACTGGCGGTTCACAAATATTGCATGAAGAAATTCAAATCATAAGAACATAAACACGACTAATAAACAGTATCATATTGATTATAAAAGTACAATGTATATATTGGTTACACTATATATATATGACAAAACATCAATCATTCGATGATAATAATTATTTACTAATTATATAAATCATTTTAATAAGTATGAGTTATCTTTTACGCTAATCTAAAAATAATTACCCTGGTTAGAAAGGTATGGACAATTAAGGTATTTAAAGAAATGATTACGAGAGAACATGACACTATAGACTTCTATGGTAAGACATATAATACATGTTTAATATATATATATATATATATAGAAATGACAATGCCCTGCGCTAACAAATAATGTAATATGATAGTATTAGTAAATATAAAAAAAACAAAGTAGTCGCGAACATCCTGGCTCTTGACTGCTTCAGTAGAGATATTCAAAAAGTGCCAATAATATTTCAGGAGATATGTAATGTATAGTACCTGTATGATAAACAAAATCAATTAGTTTCAAATTCATTGATTATATTTACATAGTTGGTATTAAAGTAGAAATATTGCATCAATTTATAAATTAAACATATGATACCTTACTAATGTTTGTTTACAATATGACGCAGTGGACTCTTGTCTTACGGCTGGCCACCGGATCCATTCACGTGATTTAATATTTGTTATTTATTGCCTCCAACGTCTATGTGTCTTGTCGCCAGGTTTGTCTTATCGGTTTTGTTTGCACATACTCCTACTCATACAATAAGTATCACTTGAAAATAATGCAAGTAGGACTACCAGCCACTAGCCCATAAACTATTATGCATATTCAATAATAGGCAAGATCAAACTATGATTAATGATGACGGATTAATCTGTCTTCCATAGACTTGTTGTTACTGTAAGCACTCTTTAACTGTTAACCGGGATATGACACAGGGCTGTGAGAGTAGGGTCAGTGAAGGAATAGTTTCTACAGTAATACATACACACACATTATTGATTGAAATCCCCGACGAACGCTTGTAATACCTTACAAAAGTTGCTTTTATTCATAGAAAGTTTTAAAAATATAACTATATAAACCGTTTGCTAATATCATGATTGCTAAAACGTACATCAAACGTCTTTGCTAAAATCGTCTTTTTTCGCCAGACGTTTAATTAACCTTTTTATAATGAGAAGTCCAAATCATTTTTAATTTTCCTTTACATGTTATGTCAATACCCGACGACTGTTAGTTCAAGTACAAGCTATAGCCACATTTACCTATGCGTAGTTATATCATTTCTTATGTCTTACTATTTTGATTATTACTCCTTCGCACCTTCGCCAGTGTTGTAGTAAGATTCAAAGCACCCGGGAGCAAGGATAAACATACGTTATGCAAGAGCTAAATGTGCCTATTGCAGGTCTTTCTTTAGGCCTGAAATGTTATTTAAATCATTAATTAGACATTAATTAACACAACAAGACCGTAATCAACTTTCGATTGCATCTGATACTCGAGATTTTAACTAGATTAGAACCGTTTGCCATTAAAAAAATTTAATTTAAAAATGGGAAAGCGAGACTAAAAGCGAGACTAAGTTTCGAATATACCAGTGCCCTGGTTACCACTATGCACACATCTTGTCAAAACTACAAACAGTGATAATTTGGCTCAAAATGAAATAATTTGAATGAAATTTTCAATATTTTCTTTTTTTTATCATCTATTTTTGAATTATTATAGCAAGAATGGCCAACTCTTGATTAAACTCTTAACTAATGCATCTTTAATAATTTACCGATTAAACGCTGTCACGAGCATAATATCAATGACGTTACATGTGCTTATATTCGAGCAGAAATTTAGGGAATATTCGATTGAACGTTTGATAGAATTATTTTATTCCTCAAAAAAGTGACAATCGAGTGAAAACGTGATATCGAGCTGTAAAGCATACGCCGACTTGCATACCAAAATATCCTTACCAACCATGACCGCTGAAAAACATTCGTTATGTTTTTAATTACGTCACGATTCTACAAACAGCACCTCGGTGTCGGGAAATGAAGATGTGCATACGCCATACAGTGTGCTGCTATGAGGAGAATTTGACCCACTCTCATATCGAATTCAATCTGCTAAGCGTTCTTTTACGTGAACGACAATGTGTACACGGGACCTCGGGTTTTCATCCCATCCGAACGATTATACGTTGTTCATAACCCGTTGTTCATTGCCAGGGCTGACACAATTGTGAATTCCGCGTTACTCAGTTGTAATTCGACCGCTTCAGAACGTTCTGGTCCTGGACTAACAACCGAGCATCCCCATATACAACTGAAATAAAGGGGAACAATAATTATAAATTAACCAGAATTAAAGGTCAGTTGCCTAGAGGAGATGTGTACCGTTTAGTTATGCAGTTAAAGATGCTTTATGTAAGATTTATATAAAGAGCTGGGTCTGGTTGCTCAAAACTCAGGTATTTTAACGATCCGTTAAATTCATTCTAATTACTTTATTATGAGCGAAGTTCTCAGCATTTCATGTTTTGACAAGATAAGGTTAGCCTCGAATCGCCATTTGTACATTAAATCATTATATTCATTTCAAGTCAGTTCATTGATAAAAACATTTTAATCATTGAGGAGAAATGATGTACAAGTTCGTTCACATTCATATCATATTTATAATATCTCAATAATAGTTTATATATCTTTTGAAAATAGACCTGTAATAGGCAGATTTAGCTTTTACATAATGCCTTGAAGTTTCATC
This sequence comes from Patella vulgata, assembly GCF_932274485.2. NCBI lineage: Eukaryota > Metazoa > Mollusca > Gastropoda > Patellidae > Patella > Patella vulgata. The sequence goes on from NC_065883.2 coordinate 15,729,507, forward strand.
GTCTGTAAGGGTTTTATATGTAAAATAAGGATAAACCACAGCTCTCGTTTTCGAAGAGTTATCTACCTTTATTCATATTTCAAAATGCTGCCCTGGACTCGATATGATGTTTTAAATAAGCGTGCAGTGATTAACCTGAAATGTACCGGGATTTTCGAACCGGAAATATTATAATTAGCTACCTCTCTGGGTTATTGCATATTCTAAATTATCACCTTCTAAAAGTGGCGTAATGCAAGGATTGGATAACAATTGCAATCATATTTTGTGGGAAGATATAACGGGTGTCGTGCTTGTTAGACTTCACGCGGAGATACATATCTACTTCAATTGGTATTTGCAAGTAAAAGATGATGTGATTACTAACATACCTCCCGGGTCATCAGTCACTACCTAACTTGGCCCATTATCCATTGTTTTCTTCAGCATTTTTAATCCATAAGTTCTAAGTTCCAGATTAAAGGGAAGCCCACACGTGTCCTGTGCCAAAGATCAATCAGGTCTTAATTTATTCTCACCAAAAATCCGTTCTATTTTTTTTTACTTCTATCTAGCTCAACAATCTCTTTACATTATGTTCAGAGGCTGCAAGCAGAATCAAATTTTGAAGTGGCACCTTGGTGTTTACCTCACAACAAATCCCACATCAGTATATACAGCTTCTTCATTGTACCAAATTTGGAAAGAACTTTATCATAATGTAGGTGCTATCACTTTAAGAAATTTTTTCTAGAGCACTGAAAATCGACAAGGTTCGTCATCTCATGTCCCCAATTCTTCACATAGTGTTTTCAAAAAGTGTAACACTATCTTAGTGATGACAGAGATCGGTTTCGTACAAATAAGTTGTATTTACATAGGAACAGAATATAAACAACTACATAAATACAACAGGAACTAAGCTACATCGAGAATATAAACGATAACATTAACATGGTACATTAAAACAACCATTCCGTCCTCCTGCCACACTAGCGACAGGAGGCATATTGAAACCAAAATCAATCAGACTGTATTCACAAGACAGCGTCCGTCAAATGTTTTTTTCTTAAAACTAGACCGACGTCTCGGACACTCATCCACCATCCGGGAACTGGGGCCAAGATAGATTTTTTTTCGCGGTTTATTTCGTGACGGCATGGGAGCGCTGAAATAATTTGAGTTGATAGTCACAGGTAGGGCTCAACTAGGGGCTAACTTGAAAAAATTCGGGCCACTTACCTGAAAATAATTATCAATGCTGAACATTTACCCTTTGTTGGCCAGAGAATACTCTTCGAAACGTCGCCCAATTAAATAAGTAGCTGTTTTTCCATAAGTATGTGTTTTTGTGTATTAACGCCTATGTGTTTAATTGCAAGATGCGTCTTTTTTAAATGTTTGGTAAACATGATTATATACATTTAGGATGAAAATTTGATCTAAAAAATAATAAATTAGGTAAAAACTGGCGATCTTGGTTAACCTGACTCGCTATTATCTAAGGTTAGGATTAGGGACATGGTCCTGAATGGGAGCCACATCAATCATAATCCAAAAAAGTAACACATCATATACCCATTTTTGCGATTGACATAGCTTCTCAACGATGACTTAATATACATGGTTCTGTCATTAAGAGTCATTACAGTTTTACTTTTGAGTGTTCTATAAATATATTGCAAATGTTATAAATTCGATGAATTTTCCACGGTGTTTTTAAATATATGAAATAACTCTGACTCTAACTCTAGGACACTGTGTTTTTATAACTATGTTGATATATCAAATACAGAAAACTACAACATCTATGATAATACATTGGGAGTTATTTACAGTCCGAGTTTAACAGCCCTAAGGACTGAAACACTACATATTGTCTCTATCTCGGCCCCCCAAAAATGGCTTGGCTATAGTTGAGTGTACCCCCCTTCTCTCTCTCTCTCTCTCTCGGTATGAAGCATATGTCTGCTAGTCAGTTAAAGCAAAATATTTTTAGAATCTCAGATAGTATTTGACACAATTTAATTTGCACGCAAGACTTCTTATATATTATATTGTATTATTAATTACGCGAAAGCTTAAAATATCTGTTGATGTAATGTGTGATTCAGTTACTCGGTTAATGTGCCCTAAAAGTTGTGAATAAAGAGGCCGACCAGGAAACATTTGCCTTTTTCTAGGGAATTGATATCGATGAAAAGAATTTTAAGACATGAATATGAATTACCAGCGGCCTTTTCACCTATACCTTCAGTGGCGGATTATATAACTATGGGGTATGGGGTGGTGGGTGGTGGCTGTATTCGAATAATATTCTTATAAAGACATTTTATAAGCCTGAACTTAAAGAAAATAAAGATAAAATAACTCGGATTGGACTAATAATTTTATTAAATCCCAGTCAACGGCAGTTCACCCACACAGAGGAGCCCACATATCGCTTAACTACCCCACCCTGCAACTTTTGTTGAAAATAAATGCTTGAGCAGCCTCTAATACAAGTTTCGACTCTTAGTCATGAATTATTTCCTCATAGAGCTGCGCAAGCTTTGTACATGAAATACTTAATTTAATGATATAAACTGGATTATAGGGGGTGGATTTGATGCATATTATAGGGTGTAGATCAGATGCAAATACAGTTTGCAACAAAAAGGCTCAATTCTTAAACCTTAAGGTAAGAAGTTTTGTTTTATATTTCCAAGAAATGGTATTAAACATTTTATAAGTCAATTTTCAATTGACGTTGAATCTGAAGGACCTCCATGTTGAATTTATCCCCGGAAATATGGCTGAAAACTTTTGTGAAAACGAAAAATATGTATCTTACTACAATTACTTCAATCAATTAATTTGTTTTGGTAGATTCATACCAATGATTCATAGAATGATAAAGAACAAAACAAAAAGTCTTCGATTGCCAGTCATGACACCACTGCTTCGCTGTGATCATAATACCCCGATACATTAATACGTACCACATTAACATAACAATGCACACTCAAGGTTATATTGGTTATATAATATCATCGGTGTTTTTATAATAGTATACCATACAGGTATATACAAGTTGTGCATATATTTTAAGGTGGTAAACATAGACGGTAGTGATGCTATCAGGACAATAAAACATTGCATAACGTTTGTCCATTTTCATTATCCAGATTAGTGCAGTAAAGTAGGACATTAAACCCAATTTCATAATCCGGCAACGGATTATTTAGTTTTGGATGGTGGGAAGCACAGTTTATATTTTGGAAATTCTAAATTAATATTTGTGTTTTAAATGTAAAAATTATCCTTAAAAATTGTGAAAATTGGAGACCAAACCTATTGGCTCAAATAAGTATTTTTGATCTTTATAAAATAGAAATCCAATTTTTAATTAGACCTATATATTGTTATTGTTACTTTATTTTTTCAGACATTTATTTCAGACTAAAACGATTGATAGACACATTTTAAACTAAAAAACCTTTAGACAATGTCTCTGGCAAACTTGTTAGACGAGTACAAAAGTAAAGTTGAATGCAGCCTTAATAAGTTGAGGGAAGCAACAGATAGTGATGATGAAGAAGAGAATCCATACTTTCCAAATTTTGAAGTAAGTCCAAGGATGTCGTCAATGATTTCGCTTATAAAGGATACCAAGATTATTTACTTTACTTCGTGTTTGAAGGGATTTTCTGAAGAAGTACGAGAGAAGCACCAAAAAGACATGTCCGACTACATCAGTAAAAATAAACAAATCCTGGGGGTTCTGTGTGATATTATTGTGGATCCGCCTCAGCCAAACTGCCCTTTTCTTGGCGAGTTGCAGATGATGTCCTTACAACTGGTAATGAATCTGACGGACAACTCGGAGGATTTGTGTGAAGCTGTTTGTCAAATACCAGAATATCTTGGCTATTTAAAAGGCATTTTGGATGATAATGAACCCGATGATGACGAAATGTCAGATGTAAGTGTGAGATACCATTATATTTGTTCTGTTCATATAGTTATGAGCTCTCAACAGCGCGTACCACGTATTCGGGACATCAGAAGATATATTGGATCAATTATTAATAATAATAATAATAATAATAATAAGGATAATTATAATATACTATTCAAAAAAAGTAGGGGATATTTGATTTTGGGGGCATAATACTAAAATATGCAAATGACTACGAAGAAAGTCACTATAGAACCTAACAGAAGAAACATTTCCAGTTACATGTGACGCCCAAACGCACCAATAGCTACCGCATGGAATGCAGGTGATGCTTGGGATCATCATGGGGGTCCAACCCAAGATTTGCACGACTCTGACTTTGAATGTTACAGTCATTGTGGCATTGAATTCCAGGGTGGAAACATCAGTTTAATTGTTTTAGTGACCAGAAAACAAATTTTGATATGCGTCGGCTTACCCAAAATGAAAGGTTACGTGCCCTTGGCATGCTACAGATCGGCACAACACAGGCGGTTGTGGCGCGGACGATGAATGTTTCTCAGTCTGTCATAAGCAGGCTATGGTCCAGATACCGTGATACACAATCTGTACAGGACAGACCACGCTCAGGTCGACCAAGGGCGACAACTCAAGCCCAGGATCGATTTATCCGTACCTTGGCCTTGAGAAATCGTGTCATCACAGCAAATCAGATCAGCGCTCGTCTTCAAACAGACACTGGTGTGAGAGTGAGTGGCCAGACGATTCGGAATCGACTGCATATGGGTCACCTTCGCGCCCGACGTCCTCACGTGATCCCTTGTTTGAGAGATCATCACATTCAGGCAAGACGTCTTTGGTGTAGGGATCGTCAACACTGGGATAATCGACGCTGGAGCAATGTGATGTTTTCAGATGAGTCAAGGTTCACTGTTGATTTTTTGGACAGACGTAGGAGGGTGTGGCGTCGTCGAAACGAGCGCTTCCAAGACGTTAACGTCATCAGACATGATCGATTTGGGGGTGGTTCTGTTATGGTGTGGGGAGGCATCACTGTTGCTGGAAGAACGGCTTTACATGTTGTTGCAGGGCGTGTTACAGGCCAGTACTACCGGGACAACATCTTGGCAGTCCATGTTGTGCCGTTCGCACGACGTCATGGCCGCCGTTTCATCTTCCAGGATGACAACGCAAGATGTCACAGGGCCAGGATCGTTACAGGTTACCTCCAACAACAGAACATCACCACATTACCTTGGCCAGCACTGAGTCCCGACCCCTCCCCCATCGAGCATGTCTGGGACATGCTTGGACAGAGGTTACGTCAACGTCAACAACGTCCTGCCAATGTCCAAGAACTTGCTGCTGCGTTGCAACAGGAATGGGACAATCTGGACCAAAATGACCTTAGACGTCTCATTAGGAGTATGCCACGTCGGATCAATGCTTGTTTGGCAAACAGGGGAGGATTTACCCGTTACTGACTTGGTTGTGATGCTGTGGTAACTTTGCTGTTTGACCCCGGGTATCATTTTACCCTTATAATGGTCAGTCTGTGCCTTCTTTAGTCTAACGATCATTTGGAATAAATCGATGAATGTGAACTTCATTTCATTTTGTCATTTGTTTCTTCGTCAGTTTCATTAGGTGACTTTAATAACACTTAAAAATCAAATATCCCCTACTTTTTTTGAATAGTATAATAATAATAAATAATTGTCTTATATAGTGCTTCATTATGTTCATTGGTCATATCTAAGTGATGTTCAGCCACATTGTATATTATATAGAAAGTATCTCTAGAGTATATTTATGATCACACCACTAGAACATCTTATTAAATAGATAGTTTTTAAAACAGATTTCAATTCTGTAAATGTAGGTATTTCCCACATTATTTTTGGAAGATCAGTCCAGAGAATTGCAGCATTAACAGGAAAAGAAATATTGTCCACGTAGCTTATTATAACATACATTTTACAATTTTTTGGAGGGCTCATGTTCCCACCATTAACAAAGAATGACCCAAATGTAGTTCTTAAATTGGTTTGATATGATGGTCAGTTGCATTAGGCACCCAGTAGTGAAACGTTTTTGAATAATAATTAACAATTTTGTAAGAATTTTACACTTCAACGCACAAATTTAAGAACGTCGGCGATACGAAGACATAGCGAATTGTGGGTAATCAGGGCGAAAAATGAAAAATATTCAGTTATTTATTGCTTTGGCCACCTTTAAAAACTCTTTGAGTAATTAAATTATATACGCTCGTATATATTTAGCTGATGCATTGGACTATCGGTCAAAACTTCTCTGTGCTACAAGAAGTCGGCGTCAGTTAAAGATTAAAGGTTTTGTTGAAAATTCAGTACTTTTATTTTACCAGGAAGACAAGAAGTGTTTATATCGTATCATTGGGCTAGTCAACAACCTTGCAATAGATGACAACAATATAAATGTGTTACGTAATGCAGATTTTCAAACATCACTTACAAAATATATATCAGCTGATGATGATCGTATCAATCTGGCTGCTCTTCTTGGCTTAGCTGCTATTATGTCCGAGGATGAAAATGCAAATATCAAGGCTTGTACTAACACTATTACAAATTTGATAGATGAACTTGAGGAAAGTCTCGACAGTGATATGCATAGATCACCAAGTGGATGGAAAAGCATTGAATTGGGATCGGGTAAGGCTATTGAATTTTACCAGAAGAATATTACCATTACATTAAGAAAAATCATGTACTATGTATATAACACTATAGGGTTATTTTAGCTCTAAGAAAGGTGTTTTGTTTAATATAGAAATCTTTACCTACATGATGTGTGACGAAAACTAGGGTAATGAAGTAGTTTGCATTATCCTACTTCTAACTTAGAGTCTAGACTTAGACTAACTCACCCTCAGTTATGTCAGTATCCATTTCTGGAAAGTGGGGCACTATCATCCAGTCATCTCGGGCACAGATTAGTACAATTAACTAGAATTTTTGACGTTAAACGGTACCTATACGAAACACTTACCCAAAAATGGTAATTGTCCCGCCCTACCTATAGCCTCCTCGGCTTAGAGGCTAGGGCGAACACATCATCCTAGCCCGAACTTTATGTAGAACTAACATGAAGTATGTGACTCTTGCCACGTTTAAGCCGTTAGGCCTGAGTTAGAAAGGATATTTTAATAAATCAAAAAGTAACTATCATAGATATTGTAGTTTCGTGTATGTAACCTTTTTAGTTTGCTGTATTCGTTATATAAACTTAGTAACAACATAAACGGTGTTCCAGAGTCAATTAATTGATGATTGAAATAATTGATCCAACAACGTGATGTCCAAGCAGGTCCTAGACCATCATCTGTCCCCATAGTGTCACATGTATCACAACGACATTGTTTTTTTGCTTTATTTAATTCAGGAATTCTCAAACTAGCTAGATTTGACGACAACAAAGCTCTATTTGTGGAGAAAAACTGTTTGCCTAACCTGTTGAAGATGGCCAATTCTCAGAATCCAAATGAGCGGGAAGGTTTGTTTGATTTGTTTTTCTTTTCAAGCTACATCCATGGTCCGATTTGATAACCTTTGTCCAGGTTGGGTGGTGTTGGTTTAATCCATTGTTTCAGCATCACAAAGAAATAAACCTGATGGGTATGACAGGTCGTTACTCTCTGAACATTGCGATGGTGGGGGTCAATGTTTTGATTCCGGAAACTGGCACTGGTATCCGATCGTGACAACAGAGCCTACCTCGTCAAGGTAATTAGATATTCGGTTGCCAGGAATGGCATGTATACTGTCTGTTAATAACCCGACTTATGTCACATTCAAAGAAGCTAATTAAATTAGCCCGTCTTGATTTACTTTCTAGTTTAGAGTTTACCAGGCATTGACTAATAAACAGCATACTACATTTATTTAGATGGGGCCAATGCAACAAACTATAGGATATTTTGATACTGCTGTAAACTAGCATATTGCTTACAGTATGAATAAAAAGATAAATGTATGTATGTTGTATACTCTTCAAAAAAAGTAGGGAATATTGAAATGCAAATACCTATGCACGATGTGATATGATAAATAGTCATGGACACTTGACATGCGTTGAGAGTATGTTCACAGATGAAGAACTTATCGCCCCAACAGAACCATTGAGCTGCACCTGCGGCACGCAAATACACGTGGAAGGGGTTCATTGTCAAATTTGACACTTCAATGAAGGGTTGATGAAAACTGCCGTTTGCTTGTTTATCCTATCCGTGTTTGCTTTCCTATTTTTTCTTGCATAAGATTTACTGTTTAGCTTATCTTTGCTTTAGTGTGTTACGTTTAATGTGATCGGGAGACGTGTTCGTCGACGTCAACGTCAACCGATAACACTGCAAGAATTGGCCGTTGCACTGCAAGAGGAGTGGTCAGATTGCCCCAAATCGTAATTGGACGGTTATATAGGAGCATGCCACGACGAATTACTGACTGTCTGAGGATTGGTGGAGCAATTACTCATTATTAAGAGAAAAATCAAAAACGTCCATTTTAACTATTGACAGTGTATCTCTTTGCGAGTGAAATGGGGCCGCCAGGTAAGCCGCCCGTATAAGCTGTTTATATTCAGGTGTAGACAATTGGCCTGTTATTAACATACATCGGTTACCTCTAATAAAAACAGCAGTGCATTTCCGCAGTTTTGTATTGTTTCTGAATATCCTCTACTTTTTTTGAAGAGTATATTATACTTGTTTCCACTTTTTGTAACTACTTGTATGGGAAAGATACCATGTTTTTCATATTGGGTAATTGTCTAGCTCGGATTGCAACACTACAATGACCCCATTCAAAAAGATATATATCTATAATATGCATAAAATGTATTTCATTTGCCAGTTTCCTTCCGTTGTTTATGGACACTTGCTTTCGACGATGATGTCAAAAAAAGAATAGTTGATGAGCCCAAACTAATCGATTTTCTTGATAAAAAACGTCAATCATCTGACGGCGAATTCAGTTTTGAAGAAAGAGTTTGCAATAATATCCTATGGACTCTGAGATACACTCTTCTAGAATCTGAGGACCATCAATCAATTGGTGAGTATACAAAGGTTATTAGTTGGATTCTGACCTTTTTGTTTTAAAAAAAATGAAATGAAATGCTTAATGTACTACTATTCTGCTCCGACTGGACTTATGAAGACGGACATATGAAATAGATTGTGCCATGGGAGAATTGAGGTACGGACAGCGGCGCTACGGCTCTTATATCGAACTGCCAAGGGATATATAACGTGCATGACCAAACTCTGTCTCGTTTACGTAAACAATGCGTATAGTTCCCAAAAAGATTTGGATCTATACTGACACCCTATTAATAATCGACAATAAATTAACTAATGCAAATTCTGATGGTTAAAGCTTATTTTAATACTCTGTGGCATTATTCATTAGGGTAGAAGAATACTATCGCCATTTCAAATGTTTTCATCATGGTAAATCTCTAAAGAGTTCGCATACCGTCATTTCGGTACTAACATATTGTTCAATTTTATTTCAATAAATCGGTTGCGCGTAGGGGTCTTTAGCAGTGGTAGGAAATCGGAGGATCCGGAGAAAACCCACTTTGTCACTGACAACCGGGGAATCGAAACCACGCCAGTTGACTCAATGATAGAACTTATGATACTACACGCACACGCTAACCATTCGCCCCCCCCCCCCCCAATGCTAGCACGGACCTATTTGCGTCCGACATTTTGTTAGTTGTGGTGGGCATATTTTAAAATCTGCGCTTTTTTAGCCATGATTATTTTACTCTTTGCATTAGGGAAAGAAATGACTGGGGATGAAAATGATGATGAGGATGACGATGACGAAGATGAAGATGAGGATGAGGATGAAGATGAGGATGGAGATGGAGATGAGGATGAAGATGCAGATGCTGAAGATTTTGAAATCGATATTAGTGAAGCTCTAGAAAAACAACAAACGGAAGAACAAAAAAAACTAACCGAAAAAGTGAAACATTCAAAAGAACATATTGGTCACGTAATGATAAGCTACAACTGGGATAAGCAAGATTCGGCAATAAAAATACGAGACCAACTCAAGTTTAACAATATAAAGGTATGGATGGATGTTGATGATATGGAAGGGTCAACACTTGAAGCAATGGCCAAAGCTGTTGAACAAGCTGAGATTGTAATCATGTGTATGTCTCGGAAATACAAAAACAGCGAAAATTGTAGAGCTGGTAACTATATACATTTAACTTATATATGACAGCTCCTGTTATATCATTTAACTTACATACAGCAGCTTTTGTCATGGCATTATGACTTATATACGACAGCTCTTATTATGGCATTTAACTTATACGACAGCTTTTGTCATGCATGGTATTTAACTCTTATCATGACATTTTTATATATGACAGCTCTTGCTTCTTCTTTATTTTCTTCTATTAACATTTAACGACCGCTTCTACCATGGTGATAAGACAGTTGGTCTTATTTCATTATGCTTAGCGCACACGCAGGGGTCTTTATTGTGGGAGGGAAAAGGAGCACCCGGAGTAAACCCACGAAGTTCAGAAGGCGCAGCTATCTCCAAGCAACAGGGAACAAGCTCAAAAAAGAAGCGATGTTTCGTACAATCAAGGGCCATAATTCCAAAGTACCTTGGCGAATCGGTATGGATCTGGTTGTTTGAATTAGTCTAAAATATCTCACCTATCTCTTGCCTTTTTAACGACTACTGATCGCGGATATCATGGTTAGATGACAAGTTCCTGTTTTTTTACTCTTGATACTTCTGTTCTGAAATTATTCCCCATACTGGGCGATATTAGTATGAATTGTGTTTTTTTTTCAGAGGCTGAATATGCTTTTACGAAAAAAAGAAGGATTATACCAATACTGATGGAAACTGACTACGAACCTGATGGATGGTTGGGTATCATTCGTGGATCAAAACTGTGGTACGATTTTAGTGATGAACACTTGATGAATTCAAACATGGGCCGATTTTTAAAAGCGGTAAAAAAAATCACTGATGCAAAGTAAGATGGTCTTGTATTAATAACACCACAAATTTTTATAAAGATTAATCAAAGCTAATTTTAATGCCATTTTATATCTTTGGTCTTGTATTAATAACACCACGAATTTTATAAAGATTCATTAAAGCTAATTTTAATACCATTGAATGTCATTTTAAAATAAAGTTTGTAGTATGCTTTATATTTGAGATTGTTTGGATAATGTTTCTTTCTAGGTATAATATATTGATATCGTTTACGCCACTTCTTCGAGTATTAGTGTTTCGAATCCGATTGATAGGGTGGGGCATCACACGCAGATCAAAACAAAATAATGGTATGATATTAAAGATGACCAGTGGATAGATAGCAAATTTTAAAGGATTTCACAGTATTATTGTATGTCTTTTTAAAAAAAGGTTTTTGTTGTGCATTCTTCTTTTTTAAAAACATATCATTATTGTGGATATCTCACAATTTCAATAGTCAAGCTCATGCAAGCTTTCGAGCAAGGCATTGCCAAATGTTGTTCCATACGTGGTGTTGAGCGTTTAGCCCAACAACAATGTGGTTAAAAATAGGAGCCGGACTGAATTATGTCTTTGTTTCGCGATGATCATAATAATAATGTACGAGTATGACCAAATTGAATGGTATGATAGCAGTTAATATTCTACAATCAATTGTGCCTGTACGAAAGTTGATTTAACACTACTCTCCGTAATCAGGTAAAATATATAAAGATACAATCAACATGGTGTCTCAAAAAATGTCCAGTTACACGATTCGTGTACCAATGGTAAAATGTTTATTTTGTCTTAAATATTGAATATCAGGAGCCCAGCTTTTCCCGGTAAGGTCAAAACACCAATGTTGATTTAAATTGACAAGTAATTCGTGTTTTCAATGTGGAAGACTTTGGATGATATTGATGAGTTAGAGACTTAGCTACTTTAATGAGGGCGCAGTAAACTCAATTTTTCATTTCCCCCCAAAAAACAAAAAAACCCCACCACAAACATTTGAAATTAAATGACGTAGATATATAATGGTTTCTTTGAGTCTTATTTGAGATCACACACATTTATCAATATCGTTGGTATCCCCAGGGGAATCACGTGGCTAAGTGGGTAAGACGCTGGCTCGCTAGCCTGGAGGTCGGGTGTTCGATCCCTGCATTGGCCGAGAAAGTTCATTCAGATTTTCCGGCGTGGTTTCCCCTTGTCAGTGATGCAGGATGGAGGGCCTGACAAGGGCAGCTGTCTAGTCGTTCGGATGGGACGAAAAACCGAAGTCCCGTGTACACATTGGCGTGCACGTAAAAGATCCCTTGGCAGTTGGAATTCGATATAAGAGTAGGCCGTAGCGCCGCTGCCCGGGCAAAATTTCCCTCATAGCACACTGTATGGCGTATGGCCATCTTCATTAGCCCAGGTTAGGAGCAAAACAGTAGGACGTTAAACCCCATTTCATTTCATTTGGTATCCCCAGTGGTATCGTTTCGTTCTTCTCCATTATACCCTGGGTTCATTCACGGAGGAGACACATAGTCAAATTATCCAACCATGATACATGTGCTATTTTTATCGACCAATGTAGTGGACGAAGGGAAGTAACTCGCCTTTTATTGCAACTAAGATTATTGTGGTGAACGTGATCAATGGTCGGGTATAAATATTAATGCCACCTGAAAATAGGGTAATGGCACGTGAACATTGACGAGGTAGGGTTAGGGTTAATAGGGTTTTGATATCAAAAAGACGAGTAGGAGATTTTATTTATTACCCAATCCCTTCTTACATGCACAAATAAATAAATATAATTCTTGCTATATATTTCACTTTTACTGCACCTGATTACATTACGGCGTAGAGATACATCATTTTTTGACATCAATTCAACCATTGCAAAGTCATTTATATTGACCCAGTGTTTCCTTCGAGGTCAATTAAATAAAAATAGTTCATTTTTAATAAAAAAAAAAGAAGTCATCTTTAATAAAAAAAAGTAAACTGTCCTTTAAAAATACAAATAGTAGTTCCTTTTAACTGACCAATTATATTCGCTCAGTAAATTATGAAATTTATCACACAAGCGATATCCACTGTAGAATGTATTATTGGGTGATAAATAGAAATTCCATAACACTTAAGAATGTTTTAGCTTTTATGTCAAGGTTGATTTCAATAGTGAGTAATGATGATTCAGTTTCGGTGGGTTCCTTCCAATAAGCTCCTGCTATACCTGGCACAGTTCCCATGTTTAAATCTTTCAGGGTATAATTTCTATATTGTTTATCACTTTCATTTGGTTAATCTTAAAAAAAAAATATTTTTGAGATTTTTCCATCACAATTCATTTGAAGATATCATAACTGAAATTAAAGAGTCAGCCTTTTCTTATTTGTAAAAACAAAGGAAAGAAAAGGTCCCATAATAGCACCGTGTGGCATCTTCAAGACAGTACCAATCCTAGATACTAAAATTACCTCAATAGCTGAAGATATACCAGCTATTTAAAAAAAAATACTTCAGACGCTGAACACAGTATTAATTTATGTGCCTGAATTATGTGCTGTTCCTCCTCGATAAATTCCACCTACGTCTGTAAAGTTGCCATATTTGGCTAATAAAACACCTTCGCCTGATTAATTAGTAAAGGACAGGTGCGTATAAAAAATATTTACCATAATAATGCTACTTTATGGTACCAACAATCTGATACTAACAATTATTCTGCTGGACTGGGTACATCTATTACTGTTAATTTTAAACCAAAATACTAGATTGAGCATAGAAATGACAACGGACATACCCCATGCAGTGCAGTGTGCTACAGAGGAATTTTGCCCTGACAGTGACGTAATGTAAGGACTGAATAACATTTGCTATCCAATTTTGTAGGAAATGACATGAAATGGGGTTTAATGCCCTACTGTTCTGCTCCGACTGGGCTAATGAAGGCGGGCATACGCTACACGGTGTGCTAGGGGGGAAATTTTTCCTTTTTATAATGAAGCAGCTTAATGCTACAAGCATTGGATAACAATTGCTGTCCTATTTTATTGGAAATAAAATGAAGTTTGTCCGGACAGCGGCATACTCTTATATTGAATTCCAGCTGTCAAGAGAGTTTTTACGTGCACGACAATGTGTACACTCGACTTCCGTCTTTTGTCCCATCTGAACGACTATTCATTGTCCTCCGCAAGGCCCTCTGTTCTACATCACTGACAAGGGGAAACTACGCCGGAAAATCGCGATGAACTTTCTTGGCCAACTCAGGATCGAACAAGGAACTTCCAGGTTAGCGAGCCAAGCGTCTTACCTACTTAGCCACCGTGGCTCCCTATTTTGTAAGAAATTATGACGGATATCGTTTTGGAATTCATGATATTATTTTTTAACTTCACGCAGAGAGCATATCTGCTTTAATTGTATAGGCAAGTAAAAGGTGGTGTGATATATAACTAGCCTAGTTTAGTAGCCGACTTGGTCCTAAAACCGAACCGCTTCACCTACTAGCTAGGTTGGTCCATTATCCATTAATTGTTCTCTTCGACGTGTTTGTATCCATAAGTTTCAGATAAAAGGACAGCCCACACGTGACCCGTACCAAAGATTAATCGAGTCTTTATTCGCCTCAAATATCAGTTTTATTTCTTTACTTCTATATAGCCCACACAGAGTCAACAATCTCTTTACATCGTGATCAGATGCTGCATCAGGATCAAATGTTGAAATGGCATTCTGTTGTTTACCCCACAACAAATCACACCATATATACATTGCAGCTTCTTTATTCGTTCGACCACGATCGCCGTTTTAACTTAATTTTTCTATTGTAGAAATTGGTAGTTTGCGAAACAAAGAAAATGTTATAAACTTATATCTCTGTGTAGCGTTAACAGGGTTTTCGGCAAAGGTGGGGTGGGGCTAACTCCGAAGCGAATGGCTTCAAATTTGAAAAAAAAAGAGAATATGTTACAACCTGCAGCTTCCAAAAAATGTTTCAAACTAGATTTGAAAAAGAAAATCCGTTAAAAACTGCAAACTCTATCGCGTTAACGAGCCAATTATTGACGGAAATGGGTGACGACACAATGCTTCCACATTAAAATGTTGGCGCATAAAAAATGTTTAGTTTACTATGAATATCAAAACAACCTATCTTGTTTCATTTATTTTGATATGTAATTCCAGGTATATGATTACACATATGGGATTGGGAATCTAGCAAAATAACGTCTTGAGAGAGTATCGTTTGTTTTGAGGAATCATCAGCTTCAAAACAGCATTATGTTTTGCTTTAAAAGCTCAATACCACTCTTGTTGTAACAGAATAATATGTCCCAATCTTTATTCTGGTCAACAAATTGTACTATTTTACAGTATTCCAATTAATTGATGATACAAATTTCATCTTAACACACCTAATTTAAAAAATTGGAAAAATTCAACTAAATGATTTGAAAAGCCTAACGTAAACCTTCTCAAATGTGACTTGGATTTAAAATTATTTTCAAACCCTCTGGACAAGTAAAATAGGATGTAATAGATAATTTACACAACGGGTAGGGCACTTAAACATCTAATACTTAGAATAAGGTTAATATTTATTTACTGGTGCTGTCCAGCCAGCAAGAGTGTTATCGTCCCTTTAAAGGCATTTAACTTGAAACACATCGCAAAACGCAATGAAAACCCAATATAGCCCCTTAATGTTTATCTGAAGTCGATTATCTAGGACCTCTTCTTCACAGTGATCCTGAAATTCGATGTTTATGGACATCGGGCAAAACGATGACAAAATGCTGAAAAGATCGACTAAAAGGTTTAACTTTGGTTATATGGATAGAAATGTACAGCAAAAATAAATAGCTGTGTAGACGCATCAAGGTTAAGGTATGCCATTTTGTGGTGTTTCTTTATACCATATTTAAAACTAAACACGATCTTTGCTCTAGATGAATATATATATAGGTAAGGAAAATTATTAATATTAACCCTTGGAGAAAATAATATTTCAGGATTTCCCTTTTATAAATTCCAACGCCTTTTCAAATTCATAATAAAAATTTCCGTGGTGGAGGTCTCTATGCAAATGGATCTGTTTCAGTTTTAAGTTTTAAACTGATTTCTACAAAATGATCCGGGATGTCAACTCGACAGCCTATTGCTTAAAATGTAAACTACACAAATGTTTGAATTTCAGGAAATCCCATATGAAATCATATGCCACAGAATTTATATAAGAAAGTTTTATTAAATAGAATATGACGTTTCTGTGTATTACGTAATTACAATTAAAGCAGGAAGAAGCATGCACCTCCTCACAACGGGAAGTAGGCCAAATATATCATCGATCACGAGACGAGAGTATTGCGTGATGATAATCTGTGTCATGACCTATATATTTAAATTATTATTTATATACATCTATAACTATAACGAAAAACATTTAAATACGTTCAAATGGGTGATTATACCAATTTAGTATAATGAAATTTTAAGAATGTATATATTGGCCATGTACATATGATAAAGTACAAGTTCACTCTAGGTGATGATGACAAATTCTATTAATATCAAACAAACTATCGTAAATATGTATATAAAATAAGATCCTGTTGCTAAAAGTAGATTTGGAAAACCCCTCGGTTTCTTGAAGGTATTATTACAACCCTATAAAAACTAAATGAATATTTATTTAGAATTTATTTTTGTCTTGGTTGTAAAAGACGTCCATTGATGAAAGAAGGTTTCCAGTGAAGGGATAATAATACTTTCTTATCGCCATGGAAGTCGAAGTGGCTACAGAAGCTTACCCATCAATCATTGATGCTGAAAAGTGTCCGAAAAATCACCCTCACACAAGCGGCTTTACTTTATTTGCTGATTTCAATATCACTGATCTTCCAACTGGTATCCGGAGCGAAGAGACCATGTCGTATCTGAAGTACCTGGGACAAACCGTGGTGAGATTAACAGTCCTCAAATCTAATGGCCAGTCAATTTTCGGCTCGGGGGTCGTATATAAAGCTGCGGGGAAATATGTTATTCTCACCAATGACCATGTCGTTAGCTGCGACAACGACGTCAAAAATTGCAGCATTGATTTCTTTTACCATACCCAGGATCAACAAGGTGTTGAGACCAGCCGAGGTGTAGCTCTCTGTGCCGGATCAACGGTTCAAGATAGATGCTTTTTCTTTTTCCAGCCTGTTCCAAACGCCATACAAGAGATGGACATATTTGATAATCAGGGACTAATTGCGATGGTCACTGTCACTTACGAGGATATGTCTGAGACAAAAAGTAATGGATACCCTACGGCTATAGGAGATAAATATTTTGTTATGGTAACTCGGAGTGAAATGCTTCCAGATAAGGATATTCTATCGTGTGAGATAACCATCGTTGATCACGGCCAAGTTCATCCAGTCAAGTTTCTAAAGATTGATCATGTTGAAGATAAGGTAGTCTGTTTAGAAGTTGAAAGCTTACCCAAGTCTGTAACGGATACAATCAGTCAGACCTGTAAAGCTGAATGTTCTCTTGATCGCAAAACATTTGTACCTGTGGTAATATCCCATCCACATGGTGGTCCAAAGATGGTCACAACTGGGAAAATGTTAGCTGTAAAGGAAAAGGGTTTGGTTAAGAATTTGCTGCACACAGCTCGAACATGTCCAGGATCAAGTGGCGGATTGGTGGTGACAGTTGGTGGAGACCCTTCACAACATTTCGGATATGCAGCAAATGTTTGTTGCCACTGTGAAGGTGAAAAGGCGGTCGATTTTAATGGTGTACCGACAGAAACTGGTAACCTCAATATATCGATATTTAATAACTAATTCAATGATAATGCATATTTATTATAATGGTATATTTGCTTTAAATTTGTCTAACGCGTGATCTTTAAATCAGATAGTCTATGATTGAGTCAAAGAGGCGTTTTGTTTCTACCCCAGGTATTTACATTACAATGAGATTACTCCTCTGATTCCCCCTACCCCCACTACTAAAGAATTTTGCTCGCAAGCGAGTTATTACAATAAAGTTGTGCAATATGATATAAGCTACTTTTTGTTGAGAAGACGTTAACACCCATGTCTGTCTTTCTCTTTTACTGTAGGACATATTGAATTAATGGGTGTCTTTTTAATCTACATATATATTCTATATATTTGTCTTTGGTCGAATGTTATGCCTTTACTTCCTTGTTATTATTACTTTTGTCATATACATGTATTTATTTTTATAATGTAATCATTTATTAACTGTTGACTTGTAAATGGTGTGTTTCATTATTCCGCTATGGTATATGTTAAAAACATACACTGCGTTTATATCATTTGTGTGTTTCAGTGTGATATATTTATGACCCTATTCTAGTATTCCTTTCGTTTTAATCTCTTGATCTTCAATAAATTAATTCTATGTCACACCTAATGTTACGTTTTGTTTCTATTATTCTCATAATTGTTTAATAAAATAGAATCAACAAAGATACGCCCCTTTGAATAAATACGAAAGTTGATATTGCCATCTTTGTGTCTTGTGAGGTCGAATGTATCGCATATCACAGGTACAACAAGTTATAACTATACATTGAGCATAGTTAAAGGTATAGTAGTGTAGTCTACATAATATATGTGTGATATTTACCTGGGCTACCTTCGGTTGCACGGATGTTCGTACTGTAGTTCAACCCGTGGTCGTTAAGATATAGCACGGTCGGTATAGTTCAAACTTTAGTCGAAACCATAGTCTACATCCGAAGGTCGCCCAGGCTAAATTTATAAGCTTATGTATCACCTTCATTTCTAACTGGGTCAAGGTATTTTAAAACAAGGATGTTTGGCGAACTCGGGACGTTTCTCCGAAAATGACGCGTCTATAACGAGTCATGGTATATTTTAGATTTTGAGCGACGCATTAGATTTATATTTTTGACCCCACTGAAAGATCGCCCTGTTAAATACTTTATCCACCTTAAAGTACAATTTCCCATAAAATGTTATCTTAAAGTCTTTGTTCGTCATGGAGGGATGATTAATCCCTTGCGCACTACAATATAGTGCAAGTATTGCCTTTTGTGTAGTAGAAATTCGGGGATATACATTATATTCATATTGTACAGCATCGGGGTTTAGATTTCATATTTGACCGAGGAGAAAATAAACACAAAATCGGCAACTCTTCGCGCACCGGCTCAAAATTAATAACATCGGGGACTGGTCAATCGTTAGGGACAAAAATGTTTTATTAATGTCGATCACCATAAGATTAAACCTTATACACGTTATTCCGTCAGACACTGAGAATAACCCAAGCGTTTGTGGAAGATGTATTGCTATACTGTTTAATACTGATTTTTTTTTCTTGATTCGGGCGGGGGGGGGGGGGGGGCAAGCATAAACAATTTTACGGATCCGGATTCAAAACGGTTTTTGGTAGAGAGAATCACGCGCTCAAACACGTCTGATGTTGATCATAATATGTGCATGCACCCAAGAGCAAACTGCATTTCAGCCTTTACTACTAAAAGTTAGTGAACCCTTCACAAACGAAGACCAGTTCGGACTACATACCTCAGGTAAGGTTATATTTCAGACCTCAACTGATGTTTCCGGAAATTATTTATCATGGCGCCTTATCATCTCAATAACAGTGACGAGACAGGGTTGGCTAGTCTTATTAGAACATCTGTTGCATCTATAAGGACTTGGTAATTGTGTCTCATACATTTAGTATTCATGTACTATGTGTATAGGTATAAAGAAAATTCGCGGAGCAACACATTTTTGGTTCTTTGATGTTAATCATGATTTTAACAAAAGCCGCAATAAAGCACTATTTTCTCCAGAATGACGACGTGACGACACATCGTGACCTGCAGGTAGTCCCATTCTGAACCCGATGTTGCAAAGTTGGGACCAGTGATCACCCTAGGTTCCATTTGTTTCCCGCCAGATTACCATTTAAATTTATGCGAATTTTACAGTCGTTTGATTTTTTTTTAACATTTTTAATTACAAAATAATTATATAATATAAATAATTCTTCTTCTGTTATATATGCCTAGCTATGTTTATAAAAAGTTAGTTCAAGATTTTGGAACTAGTTATCTATGAAAACATGGACAGGGTGAATGTTTGTTGGGACATCGTGGGTACAGGTACAGACTCCGACACAGTTGGAAGCAGCTCTTCATTGGAAATACCTGTGAAATGAAATGAAATGAAATGGGGTTTAACGTCCTACTGTTCTGCTCTGCTCCAAACTGGGTTAATGAAGACGGGCATACGCCATACAGTGTGCTATAAGGGAAATTTTGCCTGGACAGCGGCACTACGATCTACTCTTATATCGAATTCCGACTGTCAAGGGATCTTTTACGTGCACGCCAATGTGTACACGGGACCTCGGTTTTTGGTCCCATCTTCACTGTTTGTCAGGGTTATGATCTCAAAAAATGTCAATCGGAACACTATAATGGAGTTACCTCCCATTTGGCATTGGACATTGGTTCATTTGCTTTTATTCAGAGATATCTTACTTTCGTTGAGCAGGTAAAATAGTTTGCACATTACGGTGCAGATTCTCCCGAGAACTGTACGCGTCATATTTGTCTTCTAGTGTTGTGTTAGGAGCAAAAATAATGGGCGTGATCTTAAAGAGCGTATTGCCCTATTCTTTGGATCCTTAAAATAGACGAAAATGGATCTAAAATACATATTAGTGTAATATGAATGTATATAAAGTCATCTACATTCAATACTAAATGCTTTATTGTAATTTCTAATCAATTATGTTCGCTGAAATACGTGAACTGTCCAAATGAAACGACAGTCGTTTAGTCTGCGGAGTCCATTCTACACGTTGATTTTATTAATATTTTGTTATTTATGAATCAGTTATACTAATTACTTCTGTATTGTCTTGTAGGATAGTTTTTTCTTTGTTCATTACAAATGGCGCCCGAAACCATAGAATACACGAGTCATGTACTGATTTTTAAAGGGTGTTGGATGGCCGAATTGTTAGCACGTGCGCGCTGTATACTAAGGTCTGTCACTGAGTAAACTGGCGTGGTTTCGATTCCCGGTTGTACGTGACAAGGAGTAGGGTCGTTTGTCCATCCTCGTGGGTTTTTTCCGGGCCCTCCGGTTTCCTCCCACTGCTAAAGACCCCTGCGCGCAAGCGAATTATTGAAGTAAAATTAAACCATATGTTAATCCCGAAATTACCTAGTTTGTGTCGAGTGGACGTTAAACCCCATCTCTCTCTCTCTCTCTTTCTCTCTCTCTCTCTCTCTCTCTCTCTCTCTCTCTGATTTTATAAAGTTCATTATATCTTATATACAGGATATTATGATCCCATATTGTTACGACAGACTAACAACAGAAATATTGATTGGAATAAACCAATGTTGAATTTTAATTCGTGTTTTTAATTTCGAAAATATTGCTTTCGCTCTTTTAAAAGCCAATAGCATTCAGTGTACATCGTCGCTCACCATCCTAAATGGCAGCCTTGACAACAACAACGACAAGGGAACAATCCTGTTGGTCTTTTAGCTCTCTAAACCATTCATTTGATTGAACGAATTCTTGTTAATTAAAATGTCCGTCTAGATTTTGTCTTCGCCGCTTTATATCTTTACAGTTTCTATATCTTGTTGGCTATAATGTGTGGCGCAATACTACATATATTAGCGTCAAGAAAACTTCATTTGTTTGAGAGGCTATTAGATACCCTTTTTTAAACTGTAGGAGTGCTACTATTCGTTTTTGGAGTACTCTTCTACATATTAAACATGAAAAATATCTTTGACATGTAAAGGCCACACCTTTTATGCCAAAAGACTTACAAGGATTAAGTGCCATATAATATAATAATTATTATTATGGTTAAAATGGGCAAAATGTCGACAAATGGCTGGGTTGAAAATTGACAAGGACCACGAGGTTATCAATATAAATCCTTTTAAAAATAAAACCGGGACTTACACCTACATAATTCAATATCAAAGTACAACTCCCAAATGTAGTTGACAGTCGTGCGATATCATCATATCGTGGGTGGCTAAGATCACATGTTCCCATTTACCTTCTTCTTTCGCCTCTTTATAGTTTAGGGGGAGAAGGTTTAACGCGTGCGCATTGGATCATCAGGCCTATCATTGAGTCAAGTGTTGTGTTCTCGATTGAACGTGACAAGGGGTAGGGTCGCCAGTCCAACCACCTTGGTTTTCACTGGGTCCTCCGGTATCCTCCCACTACGCTTAAGCGAATTATTGAAATAAAACTGAACCATATGTTAGTCCCAAAATGACCTAGTTTGTGTAGAGTGGACGCTTACCCCCTCCCCTTCTCTCTCTCTACCCCCCCCCCCCCCCACATTCTCTCTGTCTCTAACTCTCTCTTTCTCTAAAATAGCCAACGATCGTTGCGCCAGCCGAACTGGGACAAAAACGTTAACAACCACTAAGCTAGTATCTATGGAAGATCAAATGGGACAATATTCATGATTTATGTTTCTACATTCCAGTTTGAATATTTTAGACATGAACGCAACATTCTAAACTAATGATTTTTGTTTCTACATTCTTATGCCAACATTTCATGCACAAAATCAACATTTTAAACAAAAAATTGACTTTATGTTTCATTTTCGGCGTTTTATCGGTAGCTTTTATATATCATTAAATATTAAAATTAAAAAATAATTTCTTAATTTTACACGACAAAGAAATCAATATATTGGTTTCTGAAAGTATCTAAAAAAAAATCTGGAATTTGAACTCTTATGAAAATATTTTCTACGTTTCAAAAAGTCTTGAAGTTAAAATCTTGAAATGAAAACGTCCAGAAAAATATAATGAATTATCAACATTATTACACCATAGGGCGTTAGCGTATGTGTACAACTTTGATACAGACTGTAGATTAGAAATCAAAAGTAGACTTTTCTACGAGTGGAAGTGGGCCCCCAGTTGTGTTTACAGTAATTAGTTGTATGAAACAGAAATTAACCTCGAGATATAATAACAATACAAATAACTTCTATAATTTAAACAGCTAAAAAAATTAGGATAAAGGCCTTTCTTACATATTCGCTGTTATTTGTTTACTTTTTCATATGTTTACAATTACAAATTAGACCTACACGTGTTTCGAATATGGCAAAAATGGATGATAATGCTGTGTTTTAAATGGAATCTATTCACTGTTATTTGTTTTTCATATTAACTATAACTATAGGGTAGTGTTTGCAAATAAGACCTACGCGTGTTTCGAATGTGGCAAAAATGGATGATAATAAACAAATAACAGCGAATATGTAAGAAAGGCCTTTGTCCTAATTTTTCTAGCTGTTTAAATTATAGAAGTTATTTGTATTGTTATTATATCTCGAGCTTAATTTCTGTTTCATGCAACTAATTACTGTAAACACAACAGGGGCCCACTAGGGGCCCGTATCTAGACACCATTAAGCGGGGGGGCATTATTTTTCGGTAGGGGGGGGGGGGGCGAACATTTTGAGGAAATTTTCGGAAAGGTCATTCTAACAGACTGTTGTAATCATCATGCTATGTAGTTACCTAGGCGTCTAATAAAGTATTCAAACAAAAAAAATCGTGATTTTTAAAATTTATTTAAAACTATTTTAGATTAGTACAAAAATAATGGTTTATAAAGTAATGATATACCGTGCGATTAATATGCGCATAGTCGCCTGAATTATACCTCCTGCTTAGGGAAGCGTATTTTTTTAGGTTAATATAAGGAACTGTGTATACTTTAATGATTGTTAGCAATTTTTGAGCGGGGGGGGGGGCGGGGCGAGCATACGGGCCCGGCCCACTAATTCCACTCGTGGATAAGTCTACTTTTGATTTCTAATCTATAGTCTGTATCAAAGTTGTACACATACGCTAACGCCTTCTGGTGTAATAATGTTGATAATTCATTATATTTTTCTGGACATTTTCATTTCAAGATTTTAACTTCAAAACTTTTTGAAACGTAGAAAATATTGTCATAAGAGTTCAAATTCCAGATTTTTTTTAGATACCTTCAGAAACCAATGAATTGATTTCCATGTCGTGTAAAATTAAGAAATTATTTTTTAATTTTAATATTTAATAATCTATACAAGTTACCGATAAAACGCCGAAAATGAAACATAAAGTCAATTTTTTGTTTGAAATGTTGATTTTGTGCATGAAATGTTGACATAAGAATGTAGAAACAAGAATCATTAGTTAAGAATGTTGCGTTCGTGTCTAAAATGTTCAAACTGGAATGTAGAAACAAGAATCGTGAATATTGTCCCATTTGATCTTCCATAAGTATCACTATGCAATTGGGGACGCTTTTACACGGGTGATCAAAACTGCTCTATTCAGTAAAATTCGTCTAAGACAGTGTATTACATAGTCGCTACTGAGAAATATGAGAAATTTGTTGGGAGTTTTCAACTGGTTATGAGTTAGTGACCTCAGGATGCTCGATCAAACTATTTTTAAGTATTTTTCTTCAAAACTTCAAATAGCATTGTCTTTTTACACAAAGAGACTAATCTTCTGCTGGTCGGTGTGTAATACATTATCTGATAGAGAGGTTATTTCGATTAATGGGAAAACTGACGGGAAATAGTTTGAAAATAATTGATATCATATTGTCATATTTCTTCATTATATGACTAATCATGACTCTTTCAACTATATACCTGTTATAACTGGTGGTATTATTCCCACCGGTGTTAATTAGCCATCTATTGATTATTGGAACTTGTAAGACTTTTACCTGACAGGTAAACAGTCTGAACAATAGGTGATTAATGCTGACTTTACCAATACCCCCATACTCTTAGTCAATACACCATAAAGAAAGATCGCAACTGTCTGAAAGTGAATCAGAATTGATCGGGAGACGATGATCTATTGAACCTAGTTGATCATTACCGTATATTTTGATAAATAATATACTTCTTCTAATGAAAATATTTACAAAATTTGAACAAGTATGTCATTTGTACATTTTGTAATCTAAATATCCGGTATCAGTCCTTCGAAATAAAATTACGTATTTTAGGTCTAAAGATGACATGAGTAACTCAGCCGAAAATTAAATGACTCCTTCGTCTCAGACTTGGGAAAACAAGTATGTAATATTGAACCATGGGTCGTTAACAAAATTTGGAGCATATGAATCGAATATCTGATTAAAATACAGATCTATATTTCTCTTCGTTTTTTTTTATACTTTCGATGGCACCTACTACGTGAAGATCTGGTCGGTTGAAGTGGAAGGTCGCTTCGGGGATCATACGAGTGGCTTTTAAACCTATGACGTCAGACGTTTGATTAACCTATCAGCGTTGATGTTTCTAGTGGAACACCCGCAGCTCCGTGCAGAGTACGCCAAGAACTCACCGTAACAGTCCGTTTGATTGGCTAATCCGTCACATCAAGCAGAACGCGGGTTACATAACAACTCTTCCAGATCCTCCTGTAGTAAAGACAAGGAAAACGGAATTTTGAACTATAAAAAAACGAAGCGAAATAGGATCTGTGTTTTAATCAGATTGATGAATCGTTATCAAAATGTGACAAAATCTAACTATCATGATTGTGTAGGGTGGGTTGCCCCCACCAGAAGCTGCTTCGATGTATTGTTAAAGAAATAAGAAAGGGAATTGATTTATCGCCCCGCATTATAGCCTTATTTACAGTCAAAGAATAACTTGAATCTAGACGAGTAAATCAGATGAAATGAAATCGGGTCCTACTTTTCGGCACCAACCGGGACAATAAAAACGTAAATATACGTCAAACATTATGTTGGGGGGTGGGGGGATTCCAACTGCCACTGGTTCTTATCCATAGGGCCCCGGAGTAAAATGTGATAGAGTTCTACAAACAGCTTAATGGGTATCAATGTTGCAATCCAAGTAAACACTAAATATTATTTTCGTTCAGTATATTCGGTGGCCATAATACAACTGCAAAGTAAAACGGAATGAAATATTGTTATGATGTTAATTTATCGGTCAATATAGATTATATATTCTGATAAGTCAAATTTATTGTAATAAACAGAAAATCATAATAACCAATCGATCGCCTTTAGGAATAATGAGCCATGAATAAGCATGACGGAAGGAATGTATTAATTGATTGTTATAAAGCTGTATGACGTTAATGATATATTAAAGCAAGTTGTTACTCGCGGGTTGGCTGCTGTTAATCTACTATTAAAAAGGTCAAAGGAATAAACACGTATATTTATCAGCTTTACTTTAAGATATTAATTTGTGATTTGTGGATTAAATACATAACTCGCAACAGTTGTTTCAATCCCCGTATAATCAAAAATTGGTTTTACAATATATCATGATACGAAGCCCCGTGTAAACAGGCTTGGAATGAAATGGGGTTTGACTTCAAAAGTTTCTGCACCAAACGGACTGTTAAAAGTATGCCCTATAGTGGCGTTTCCACCTGTTTGTGACCAAATTCCAACGGTCAAATGCTGTTTTACGTGGGGGCCAATGTATACACGAGAGGACCTTTGGTTTTCGTCCCGGGTGTCATGGTGGCTAAGTGGGTAAAACTCTGGCTCGCTAGCCTGGAGGTCAGGTGTTCGATCCCCGCATTGGCCGAGAACGTTCATCCCGATTTTCCGGCGTGGTTCCCCCTTGTCACTGATACAGGACGGAGGGCCTGACAAGGACAGCTGGCTAGTCGTTCGGGTGGGAAGAAAACCCGAGGTCCCGTGTACACATTGGCGTGTACATAAAAGATCCCTTGACAGCTGCTGGAATTCGATATAAGAGTAGGCCGTAGTGCCGCTGTCCGGGCAAATTTCCTTCATAGCACAATGTATGGCGTTGCCCATCTTCGTTAACCCAGTCGGAGCAGAACAGTAGGACGTTAAACCTCATTTCATTTCATTGGTTTTCTTCCCACCTGAAACTACTAAAAGTCTAAATGATTTTAATTACCAGTCTCTCCGTCCTGCACCAATGACAAGAGAAAACCAGCCTGGAAAATCCCAGGGAACTTTCCCAGCCAATACCGGGATCGAACTCGGGACCTACTGGTTAGTGCGCGACATATTCACTGACTCTCCCTTGAAGCTCACCCCAGTTCGCCAACTGAACAATAATCCGGCCCTGGTCTACACGTCATAAATCAAAAGAATATTTCAGCAGCTTCAGTTTACATAGTTGTTGTTCTAAAAACACATCGAATGACACTGGTGAGACGAGGCGTGTGTTTTCTAACATATGATACCACTTATCATGTAAGGTGTTCAGAACTCTCAACAAATTGTCACTGTACTTTCACTGTATAAAGACATCGTTAGTTCGAAAAACACATCGAATGATACTGGTGAGACGAGGCGTATGTTTTCTAACATCTGATACAACTCATTAATGGTGTTTAAAAATCTAACAAATTGTCACTGTGCTTGCATTGTAAAAATACACAGAAATTAACTGCGTGAATAATTGGGGCAGTTGTTCTATAATGTAAAATGGTACGACCAATGTGCCAATCGAGTGAGGATTTGATAAAAATGCACGTAGGCTATCGTGTATCCGTAAACCTCCGTTCAGCATCGGACAGCCACTGTTTAAGGGTGTGGGGTGAATGGTCGCCTGATAAGACTCCTATGCGCGTGAATTATTGAAATACTATTGGACCATATGTTAGTCCTGAAATGACCTAGTGGACGTTACACGCTCTCTCTCTCTCTCTCTCTCTCTAGCATCAATATATTACATAATGTCTTGCTCTCTGGGTTCCGGTAAAATTAAATGTGAAGGCAAACTTTTCAGAATAAGGCAATTTATTAATCTATATATTTCGTTATGGAGACTGATAAGGGGATCGTGCTTTTCGGAGATGTGCTGTATTTTTGTGGACTAGACTTGAGCAGTTGGAGGCCACGCTCAAGGAGTAAGGCGATAATCACTAACCAAAGCATACCGGATTTTACCCTCGAGATTTTCCAACGGGGTTTCCGCCGGCCAATGTAAAATACCGAGGCCCCGAGTACACGTTATCGTGAACGTAAAAGACCCCTTGACATTTGGATTTCGGTGAAGCATTGCCCTCATAGCACACTGTATGACGTATGTCAGTCTCCGTCATCCCGGTTGCTTCATTATTATTATCAGCTGTGACCTACTATTTACACGGTTGGCACGCAAAGGAGTTCCAGATATGGGACATGCACACCCCACTAGGTTAAATCCCTGTAGCATTATCGTACATCAAAACAAACATGTTAAGATATTTTTACAGCAATCATTTTATTAAAAATAATTGAGATGATGATGATCGATAGTATAGAAAGATGATTGATCTATCGATCTGTAAATATATACATACATGTATATTGCTTTCATAGTTTTACAATTGACATATTATAAATACTTTAAAATTTTGAGAGATAAAATCAATAACTAAATAAATCTACCTATAATCATTTACTTCAGAAAGAAAAACCTAAGAAACATTAGCTGAAAAGCATTTAGACATTCCTTATAAGGCCCAAAAAAGTTATCTGTGTTTACGCTTACCTAATCAACACTATTTTTAAAAAACAAAATCGCCGAGCGTAAACATTTTGTCGCATTTCCGAGGCCTTATAACTCGATCTTGGTCTTATTTTCTCTAGACAAATTTCAACAGTGAAATTTCGGTATTCATGCTAAAAACGCTTGGAAATGTATAATACAAACCCAACGAAAAATTGATGATTTTCCGACCGAAAAACAGACGATTTCCGACCGCCCGACCCTAGTAACCGTAAACAAAGGTGTCTTTTTTTTGGCCTGATATTAAAGTAAACAAGCATGCAAAGCACACAACAAATACGATACTTGAATTGGTGGTATCATTAAGACAGTGACCGAATGGGAAATTTCGATTTAAATTTAGCATTACAGTCTCATCGACCCATGGCCACCACTGTCATATGAGACGTTAATGACTTTCAATTATTGTACTGTATTTCTAAATTATCAAAACTTAAAGATATTTTCCATTCCTAAATTATTAAGAAATTTAAAGTGTATAAAACTTTGGCGATAAGTGCAATCTTCCTTTTGATATTCATTTATGTCTAACACATATATTCAATATACAAAAATTGTGTCAGTTATTAGAACCATTTTTTAAATAACAATTTTTCGGCATTATAGTCATAAATAGCAAACAAAATTAATTAAAATGAGTATATGAACATAGTTTTACATGAAATAAATTAACATCATGTTACAACAAAGCTTTACTTTTAAATGATAATAACTAATATATTAATTGCTCATTGCAAATGTTATTATCGCATATTTAAACCAGACGTTCCTTTGATCATAGCAAAGTTACCTAACTTTATTAGTTAACTTGAAGGTAACAAATTTTACGGGTGACTAAATTCAGACAATGGAATTTGGTAGTAATCGCTTTAATATGAATAAGACGAACAGCGGGGGTTTAACTTCAAAATGGAGGTCAACGTCCTGCCCGTATAAATCATTGTTATGCAGTGCAATGTAAATGACAATATTGGTCAAATCTTTACATGACATATTAATCTTCTAAACATCATTAATATTAAGCTTGGGTGGTCTTTCTAATATTTCGTTTTTTTTTTATTTTCATATTCAGATGTGTTTGGTTCATTTTTGGTTGTGTGTGGTGGGGGGGGGGGCTAGGTCTGACCGGAACACCTGATACCACTGCCCAACCCTAACTATATGATTGGATAGTTCAAACAACTATTTGTCTTGTGTAATATTAAAATCTAATTTTGACATCCCGTTACTTGACAGTTGGAATTCGAAATAAGAGTAAGACGTTGGACATTGTCAGACATGTGTCCGTCTTCACTGTGACTGTTTGTGCAGGAAATTAGGACGTTAAACTCCATTGCATATTATTTCACTAAGTCGAGTGCTGTCGTTCGCTTTTGAAGACTGTGTTTTGAATGGCCATACGAGTTATGATTGAAAATCCTACACTTTTAAAATATATCGTACGTAATATAGAACTACTTAAATCGATAAGACTGAAAATGACAATATAAGTAAAAATAATAAATGGGATAGCGCAATAATAGTGTGTATGTACAGGTACAAAATATTATAAGTATATAATACAGAACACAAATCATTGAACTATGTAAATATAGGCACTCGTACAGTCACTAATAGACATGCATCATCAGTTCTTATCATCAATACATGCGTGAATCATAGCTATTATCATCAGTTAGTAAACATCAGCGACTATTATCATCAGTATGACACATCATATATTTATATCATCATCGGCTTTTATCATCAGTATTACACATTAAACATGTATATCATCAGCTACATTATCGCCAGTATTACACGTGATACACATTAGAATGTATATCATCAGCTACACTATCATTAGTATTACACATAAAATATGTATATCATCAGTTGTTATTATTCATCAGTATTACACAGAATACATGTTTATCACGTTTTCATTTTTATTTACATTAAAGATATGAGAATTTCGTTGACATCAACTGGAGATCGGTCAATAGAATAGAGACACAGTGATACACACAACCAAACAAATACACCCAATAAACTACATTCCGTATGTGATATGTTGTCTTATTGGAATACTATCGTTTTCACTGTCCGTTGTCCGGGATCTAAATTTCACAATTTATAATCAACCGTCGAATTTGTCTTTATTAAGGATGCTGTTTTTTCATCACCTTCAGAGGATGGTCAAGAGATAATTGAAGGCCCCAAAGCAACTCTTTGCATAGGTTTACTCGCTTCTCGGCAGCTGTTATTAGGAGAAGTGGAATGTCCATTTCGGGTTTGAGCTTTGGGACTTATGTTATCAGGTTGTTCGTTTTCGGGACCATCATATAATTCGGGCTTATCCAATAAGCCAGATCTTTCTCGCTTTTTTTGTTTGAATCGTCCTGATCGAGATATTGAGAGCGAATGACGTAACCGTCGCTTTTCTTGTTCATCATCCTCCTCGCGTTTCTTCTCGTCATCCTTAGATTTTTTCTTAAACATCTTCAGGAAAGACATTTTGTAATTAGATTCCCTTTTTAAAAAATTGAACACACGCCAAATCAGGACAATCCCAACGTAAGATAACACTTTCACAACAGGATCTCCAAGCTAAGAAATGCTACTTCTGATTCTTGAAATCTGAAAAGATAAATTATTAAAAAAAATTAAGACTTTAAGAACTTTAATGAAGAGTCGAAGTCATTATTAAAACATAAGGGAGAAACATTTGGTTGATGTTTGACGAAGTGCGTGTTAAAGATCAACAAAGCTGACATGAAAATATTTGAGTTTGAGCGGTACAACCATCTTCGAGTCTCATCATTAAACAATGGCTAGTTTCCAGGTATATGAAATAAAGAGCGCGAGAGATCAGAGACAACCGAAACAATGCCTTGCCAGCTTTTATTGTTGACATATTGATCTGCTTGTCTCTGATACATAAATCACCTAATACATATAGTACGAGTTGGGTTGTATAAAGGATGGAGGGCCTGACAAGGACAGCTGTCTAGTCGTTCGGATGGGACGAAAAACACAGGTCCCGTGTACACATTGGCGTGCACGTAAAAGATCCCTTGACAGTTGGAATTCGATATTAGAGTAGGCCGTAGTGTCGCTCTCCGGGCAAAATATCCCTCATAGCACACTGTATGGCGTATGCCCGTTTAACCCAGTTCGGAGCAGAACAGTGGGACGTTAAACCTCATTTCCTTTCATTTTGGGTTGTATAACCACCCAATACATATGGTACAGGAGTTGGGGTGTATAAACCACCCAATACATATGGTACAGGAGTTGGGTTGTATAAACCACCCAATACATATGGTACAGGAGATGGGCTGTATAACCACCCAATGTAAGGTAATAACAGGTGAAATTGTTTCCAATTAAAATGAAATTTCTTTGATTACGTTTCTATTAGTAAGAAGAATCAAATAATAGCTTCTGTTTTTTCTCAATACATACACATTTTCTAATTAGGCATTTATTTATATGGCAAGCCAATAATCAACTCTCTAGGTGGTCGGGTGGTCGTGTCTTGAAAGGATTAAAACTGAATCGCCATTTAATAATTTAATGTAAAAAATGGATAATCGAGATTTTATTAGCGTAGCAACTGTATTTGACAATCGAGACTATTTGACAAAACGTTAAACACTCACAACGTCGCTCAAATTAACATGACAGTAATTTTCAATATATTCATTTTTTATTATTAAGTGTGTGCGTCAGCTTAGTAAACCAGAAAGGTAATATATTTAAGCGTGCAACACACTTTGTGCATCATAGATATAAACCTTCCAGTTTACTACGGCATTGTGCTTGATAACGATAAGAGGATACTTGTCGAAACGTCGCGCTTGTGTGTGATAAACCAGTGATTGTTGTTATAACTGTGTTAGTATTATTATTTTTGGACTAGTATAGCAACATCGACCAGTTCTTTATCTAAAACGTACATACTGCATCTTTAAACAATGAAAGATAACATACTGTTTTCTTTTGGATAAATGAAAGTATATCAACACAAAAAACTTGGGGAAAATTTTCCGTATGCCCCGTCGTGTTATTGAATAGGTAACCATGAATGAACTCAAAAGAAGTGATTTTGCATTGGACGAAGTGAATAGCGACGTGGCTAATTAATAGTTACAAAAGAAGTCTCTGAAGATGCACAAAAGCCGAGGTCGTCGTGAACTTATTATAACATCCTTTTCAATTGTCAATAAATAATAGAGAGATATAATAATTATAGACACAGTTATTCATCGTCGTGGTGCATTCTAATTTCATTATGCGTACAATTACGGATGGATGATTTTTTTCTGATTTCTTATTCTATGAGTTCACAATTGGCTGTATACATATCATCTAAGAACTAAGGGAATTTATCATTAAAATTCATCTGTGGATATCATCCCGTTACCCAATATAGTATCTTAGTCAACTAATTACTATCCTATTTCTTATTCAGAGCCCGTCTTCATTTCATTTTCAATTCGTATTAGAATAGAAAAACAGTTTTCTATTCAGTTAATTGGTATATTTTCTTGATCATAAGTGTGATATCAGCATGCCCGACCCCTACATACGTTTAAACAACAGTATGTAGAATAACAAGTACAGGAGAACCGCACTACACACAAAAACAAACCCGACCACATAGATATAAACCACATAGATATTGCAAGAAATAAACAAGAATGATCAAATCAAGGGAATGGGTCATGGGACCAACCCTAGGCGTCAAGTCAACTGGGTGTTATAATATCTTTTATCTTTCACGGTTCGAGGTATAAAGAATTATTTTTCAAAGTAAGACCCGGTTAGTTATAAATAGTGATGAGTGTCACAAATGGGCCGGGTAGGTCTACAGTTTCATTCTAGAAAAATGATACCACTTCTATAACTCTCATAATTCGTCTTTAAATGAATATATTGTACGGAATATACCATTGACTTTCAGTAAAGAAATCACAAACACAATCTGATTAAAACACAGATCTATATTTCGTTTCGTTTTTTTTATAGTTTCGATGGCCTATACTACATGAAGATCTGACCAGTTGTACTGGAAGGTCGCTTCAGGGGTCGTACGAGCGGCTTTTGACCATATGACGTCAGACATTGATTAATCAATCAGCGTTGACGTTTCTAGTGGTTTACCCACAGTTCCGTGTATGACACGCCAAGAAGTCGCCGTAACAGATGGTTTCATTGGTTAATCCTTCATGCCATCCAGAACGCCTGTTATATAACAACTCATCCAGATCCTAGTGTAGTACAGACAAATAAAACGAAATTTAAACTATAAAAACGAAAAGAAATAGGATCTGTGTTTGAATCAGATTGTAACAAACATGATGTCTTGTTTGCAAAGAGTATCACCGGTTAAACATTTCACAATTAATAAAACATGGATTTTCTTTTTAAAAACGTTTGTATAACATTATGTAGAAAGTTCATCATAAAGACAAACCCTTACATATATGTTCTGGGGAAAGTAAGTATATCCCTCTCTGTGTATCGCACTCATCACATTATTTCTTTCTGGATAGTAGGCATTTTAGATTGGAAATGGGTGTAAATAACTATTACAACGATACAGTGTGAAAGCAGATAAAACAATTATAGCATACCAGAAAAACGTCCCGACGGAACAATGGTTCCCAACCGAGCTAGTTGCTTTACAGACGTATGACAAATAAAATATTTAACATTACAAATCAATATTTCAAATATTCTTCATGTAGCCATTTATAACATTGTATAACCACTCCCAAGTTCTTCACATCACGAAACGTCTATTTTTTTTTTATTCCAGAAAATGCTCACCATCCCAAACATAAATGAACGTCTCTACGGTATCGGATTTAAATGTAAACAATGTGAAACTTTGGTATCATGTCGACGATTCTTATGGGAAAAATGGTAATGATTTTCGTTCAAGCGGACAACGACCATCTTGTAAGCAACAAAACAGGATGTTGTAAATTTGTTTGTGTTTGTGAGAACGGAACAGCTTGCTTGATGCAACAGAACTAAATATATGAAGCGTTAGGGTATATAGGGTATGCAACAGAGAAATGTGTTTTAAAGTTTGCCAAACACAAATTATGAACCATTCTAGATCATTTACAATGCAACTCACTCTCAGAAAGAATGATATGTAGCTACTGACGCTCCGTCTATTCTTTTATAGCGGTTTCGTTGGCAATGCTAAGGGCCTTTTCCCTATACAGTCTTATCCATAGAAACTTCTTTAAATTCCATATGTCGAATTATTTAGGTCTCCTCCAAACGTATGGACATACGTACATGTACCATAATTATTCGTCCCTTTGGTATTACTCCGGTAAGTGGGAAATCGATATAGAAACTGCCAATGGCTGATTTTAATTTATGCTCTCGAAAAATAAATTCGTCATATGGCGAATCCAACACACCCCATCCATAAATAAACCACAATAATATTCATACTCCATGTTAACAATTAACGGTAATTAAATTAATCTAACCAGAATAATCAAACTGGACAAGACTTTGTGATCGTAGCCTTGTCGGTACTAGCTCCACCAGGGATTCGCCTCGCGCGAAAGAGAAATGGGGTTTAACGTTCACTCGACACAAACTAACCTATGGTTCAATTTTATTTCAATAATTCGCTTGCGCGTAGGGGTCTTTAGCACTGGGAGGAAACCGGGCGACCCCGAGAAAAGCCACGAGGTTGGACAGGCAACCCTACTTCTTGTCACGTACAACCGGGGAATCGAAACCACGTCAGTTCAATCAATGACAGACCTTATGGTACAACGCGCACGTGCTAACCATTCGGCCATCCAACCCACCGCTTCGCCCGGTATGCTAATATATTTTTAATAAGTGGTAAAAATGAATACTACTACATGCTCAGAAGACAGAACAAGAAAACCCTCGTTGTGTAAACCATAAAAACATTGTTTGTCTATCATGGTGTTCATTGACAATAGAATGAATGTATTTGTTTCTTCGAATTACTATTCTCTTGTTTATTTGTCATCACTCATGACAGGCGGATTTGGCTTTTTCTAGTGGATTTACCTTGGAAAGACATATACCCATCTTTCTCGCATTGTCTTCGTAACAATAGCCGGCCTAAAAGTTAAGATACATCTGCACCTTGGAGGTCTTCACACAGTGTCCACTCGACACAAACTAGGTCATTTCGGGACTAACACATGGTACAATTTTATTTCAATAATTCATTTGCGCGTAGGAGTCTTTAGCAATGTGTGTGTGTGGGTGGGGGTGGGGGTGGGGTGGTGGGGACCGAGTTGATCAGTGACCTTTCTATTTGTAACGCCACGTTACTCGAATCAATGACAGATCTTATGATCTAAAGCGCACGCTCCACCCACGCCGATAATAAAACACAATTTTTGTTATTAATTTGACCATACGGCTAACTTTCTTTTGAAGTAACTCCTGAGATATGAACATTTTATCAATCGTAAAAAATGTCTATAGTAGTTTGGTTTTTAAATTAGTTTAACGAAAGAGTTTGATAGGCAGCGTATAGATATTCAATACTTTGAGTCGCCAAGGATAAATTTGAAAATTATTGTCCTGTTGAGTGATAATTAATTATAATTATTTTTCTGGTGATTGGTTTGTGATAAAATTATTTATAATTATTTCATTGGTCGGCGTATAGATATATATATATTCAGTACATTGGGATGCCTAAGATTATTTTGAGAATGGTATTATACACTTTTTGGAGTGGTAAATTAAGGATAATAAGTTTCTTGGTTAAAGTGAACAAAATAGTTATATCTACATGTAATTTTATTGATGAGAGTGAATTAATTATTATATTATTGGTGAGAGTGATGAATTAAGTGTCATTATTTTATTGAATTTTATTGGTGAGAGTGATGAATTAAAATTAAGTATGGTTATTTTATTGGTGAGAGTGATTAATTAAGTATCATTTTATTGGTTAGAGTGATGGATTAAAATTAAGTATCCTTATCTTAT
The DNA here is from genome assembly GCF_932274485.2 of Patella vulgata. Lineage (NCBI taxonomy): Eukaryota > Metazoa > Mollusca > Gastropoda > Patellidae > Patella > Patella vulgata. Next base: position 15,766,092 of record NC_065883.2, read on the forward strand.
TGGTGAGAGTGATGAATTAAGTATCATTATTTTATTGGTGAGAGTAATAATGCGAGATTTCAAAATTAAATATATTTTACTGATAACGCATCTTTAAGGATCACGAACAAAGAAGTGATAAAATGTTATTTAGGTTGCAGTCGGTTATGTGAAGTGGTAATTGTACACGTTTCATGATAACAATGTCAATAGGAGCTGTTAAAAACCAATACGTGGTAGAGATATCACTGAATAAGAAATCGTAACAAGACCAAATCGATGTCGAATGCATATCGAGATCGTATATCACAATTTAGTCAAATTTCAAGGCGTTTATCGTTGGGTACATTGGGTTTTCTATCGTTTCTATTATGTCTAAACCATCGCTCCACTGGACTATTTACAGCTAAGACATACTTTTACACAGAGTATATATTTACAAGAATCCATTTACCCACTGCCGAGTAATACTTCTTCTAGGATACCAGTACCGCAAAAAGATCCCACGAATTTATCGTTTTGAGATCTGATTTCTTTTAGAATAGGAAGATCTTCTAATTTTTAAAGGAAATAATCACATTGTATTAATATTTGAGTTATAAAGTTAAAATATAAGATACTTTTTTTCTTCAACCATTCGAAATATTCTGGCAGTCTACAAAGTAAAGCTTTCATGTTTACACGATTTGAAAGTTCCGAAAAACAACTTTTTCACAATATATCCTAAATTGTAGATACAGGTACCACTATACCATGAACCAGCAGCCATCGATGCGCAATTGGTAAAGGAACAAGCATGCCAAATTTCATGATTACAAGATGAGTGGCGCTTGGGGACAAGGTCCTGGTCAAAAACGAACACTCTTCTTATATTGCATTAAACATCTTTTAATTTTGCTATAACACAAATATTAACAATTCACCATGGGTGAGACTAACCCTAGTATCTGTTTTATCATGCAAAATAACATAAGGGATGTAAACCTAGTGAGACTAAACATTGAGATGTATAAAGACGTATGATCGCAACGTTATTGGAATATAATTAGAAGAATTGAAATTCATGTGAAAATACCAATGAATCATAATGTTCTCTGGATCATCCGCAGCAGCTGGCAATATCTGGCGCCAGATGTCGAAATTTACATCCCACGATGTGTATTTAACACAAAAATGTAGCCAACAATATCAAGGAAAAATCATCACCGGGACTTATTTGGCTTGCCGGGCTTTTTTTTATTTAGCCCTTTCCGTACCCACTGGAACAAAGTCCGGACTTAACGAGTACCAATGAATGAACATGCACAAATAGCTTAATGGACGAAAAGACAAACAAACTGGATGTGTTGGTTATAATACACACCGCTCTTAATTCAGTTTACGAATTGGACAATTCAGTTACAAAGCAACGACACATTACATTAAAGTTTAAATAAATAAACGTTCTTATCACCACTGGCATCTTGCTAAAATTCAACATCAGTGTTGACAATGAGACGAAAATGTGCACTGAGATATAGCATGATTAAACGATAGCAGAAAACGTTATGCTGACTGTCATCGTATGTTTCCTCATTTCCCACAGCAGCAACACAATTAAATATTTTTGAGTGGTTGACTTTATTGAATATCTGTCTAATAAAATCAACATTAGGTCTTGTCGTGTGAACTTAGCTCATTGATTCTGTGAGAAAATCTGAAAGAACACCTAATAAGGACACGGAGGTAACTATTAACTCTAGCCATATAAGGCCACCTTTACACTAGGCCTCAGTGTGTCTGTCATTTTCCAAACAAAGGCTTCATCACGGACAAGCAATTATTCTTGACTCACAATAATTGATGCTATTAAATTGCGTCTATTTCTACTTCTAAATCCTTACAAAAAACACGTTTTAATCACGTCAATGAAAAACTCTAGAAACTATCGTCTATATTAGAAGCCGTTGATCGAAAGTGAGTGTGTGTAATTAGAAAAAAAAGATAATCTAATTCAAACAACTGAACTTGATGGGACTTAAGAACATGATTAAAAATATTACTTGAAATTAGATCAGTTTGGGAAGTCACAAGAAGATTAAAAATGACACGTAGTTTTTATAGACAAAATGTCTATTCTTTTTTTGTATTTACCTGTATAATTTTTTTTAAAAATTGACAACCTCAAAAAATGGTTTAGGAAAATATACAAAATATTTATGCAAAAACATGAATCCATATGATAGCAATCTTTTAGTTACTATAAGCAAAAAAGGCGTGGCGCATGTTGGTCGGATGTCGATTAAGCAGTGATGTTGCCAGGATGTTTTTAAAGGGGTGCCCAGGTCTGAGGGAGGCACGTATACGGGGGTCCTGTTTTTTTCCTCATAAGTGTCAAGAGAATTTTGAAAAACCGCGGTGTCAATGCTGACTTATAGCGCATATCTGGATGAGGCCATAGCATTATCCGTAAAACATAGTGTTTTTAGGAAGAACACACATATTAGCCATAAGATTAATGTTATGAAGAAATATTTAACCAATATACATCTCAAGTTTTTACCTGTTTATATAAGCTGTGTCTTGATTGTTTATTAAATACAATTATGTACATTTTATTTTTAAATTAACATGTTATTTTAATACAGTGGGCTCTTCGCCTTTAAGACCTTCCAAACAATTCAAATTAGCATAGTTCACACCAAAACACATATAATAAAATAGCGCTAATGTGTCAACCTTGTTTTAAACCAATCTCAACAAGTCTTTACTAAACTAAAGAACACGTTTTCTTTCAGCGGGTTACCGCGACCTCTCAAGGTCATGACATTAATAAATTATTCCCTACATTTGGGTCGCAATAAGAAACAGATTTGAATAATAAAACAGCCATTTACTATTTTCAGAACAAAGTTTATTTTAATACATTATTACTGAAATAAGTAATATAAAGCTTATAAACCTTCCGCATTAGTCTTTCCATTGGAAAGTGTCATCAAGTGGTCTGCAACGAATAAATAAACCATGACACGTGTACGATATCGGTTACCCTGTATAACTCAAATATAAGCTATAGCTTCGGCGAATAATATATATAGTGCAATATGTAAATTAAAATATAATCGGACACATGAGGTTATCTTTTGGGGGGACGGCCAAATGGTTAGCGCGTGCGCGCTGTATCATAAGGCCTGTCATTGAGTCAACTGTCGTGGTTTCGATTTCCCGATTGTACGTGACAAGAGTAGGGTCGCCTGTCCAACCTCGTGGGTTTTCTCCGCGTCCCCCAGTTTCCTCCCACTGCTAAAGACCCCTACGCGCATCGATGTTGAATCGAGTTGACGTTAAACCCATCTCTCTCTCTCCCTCTCTCTCTCTCTCTCTCTCTCTCTCTGAGGTTATCTTTTGGGATGTACTTTTGAAGTACCAGGTGCAGTTTAGTATTTATTTGAGATTTCCACATAGCTATTGTACCGTTGTAGTCCCACTGATATTTTGAGCCCTGAGGAACTAAAAGACAATAGAATTTATATTTTTGAATACTTTAACACTGATAATAATCCCTTGCATAGACCAAGATTACTATTTTGGACTATAACCACAGGCATGGGGGATTACAACTTATGTAATATGTTATTCTTCGGCTTGAAGCGTGTCTTTAAAACGATTTCAAATAATCTACGGCATTATGTGTGGTTTTTTACTCTCTTTAGTGTTAGCTTAGAAAACAGAGCCAGCCTCCGTGTACTTGAACAAAACACAAACAAGACCATTTTTTCTCGTCTGCAGATTTGAAAAAAAAATGGAAAATTAATTGTAGTCCTTAAGTCAGTTGTCTCAATTTATTGCGCTTAGAGCAGAAAATTCTGAAAAAATTGTTATTGTAATAGAATTCATAAAGAATGATGTTTAAACGTTACTTCATTGTTGAACTTATACCAGCTTACACAATTCAAACTAGATACACATTCTTAGAAAGGAATTCTCAGAAGGACAGAATCGTCCAGTATTAAAGCCACTGGTTACCATGTGGGAGACTGCGAGTCCTTTATAAACTACAATATTGGAAAAGTCGAGGATTATTCTAAAATCATTCAATTCTTATAACATTTTCCAACAGCAGGTATCGTTCGGAACGATAAGTCAGTACCGCATTTAAATGGTGGGAGCCACGGTGGCTAAGTAGGTAAGACGCTAGCCCGGGTAGCCTAGAGGTGTTCGATCCCTACATTGGCCGAGAAAGTTCATCGGGATTTTCCGACGTGGTTTCCCCTTGTCAGTGGTGCAGACCGGAGGGATTGACAAAGAAAGCTGTCGGATAGGACCATAGTGCCGCTGCCCGGGCAAAATTTCCCTCATAGAACACTGTATGGCGTATGCCCGTCATCATTATCCCAGTCGGAGCAGAACAGTAGGACGTTAAACCTCATTTCATTTCATTTCATTTTGGATTGTATAACCACCCAATAAATGGAAGGTAAAATCTGTTGTTAGTTAGTTGTATTTTACGTCCGCTTTAACCGAGGTGATATCGCAGACAAAAGGCAAAATCTGTTCATGTTTCTCTTTTAATCCGATTGATTCAAAGTCATGGCTAATTAATGTTAAATAACCAATCTGGGTTTTATTTAGCATTGATTAAACCGTGAATAGTTAGGTATTGTGGGTAAATTGCACATGGGTATAGGTGCAAGCAAAGATATGTATTTCGTATGAGAGGGGAATACTAGGACACCACTTGCGCAACGTTGTTTCGATCTTAATTACAAGCTACCTGTAATCTGCAGGAGGATTAGGACCAAAACAAAAATAAAAAAAATAAAAAAAAATAAAATAAATTTAAAGCTTTGTATAACAGCTGTCAACATTTCAAATGAGAAATAAAAACTATAAATTTATCTAACTGAAATGGCGTTTAAATAAATGAACGCATTAAAAGACACAGGAAAATGACCTGGGTATTTTATGAAGAGGAAAGACTATTTTTGTATATCTTGACAACTAACTTGATTTGGGGGATGGGTGGCCGAATAGTTAACGTGTGCGCTTTTGATCATAAGGTATGTCATTGAGTCAAGTGGCGTAGTTTCGATTCCCCGTATGTACGTGACAATGAGTAGGGTCTCCTGTCCAACCTCGTGGGTTTTCCCTGGGTCCTCCGGTTTCCTCCCACTACCAAAGACCCATACGCGCTTGCGAATTGTTTAAATAAAACAGAAACATATGTTAGTCCCGAAGTGACCTAGTTTGTGTCGAGTGAACGTTAAACACACCCCCCCCTCTCTTTCTCTCTCTCTCACGTGATGGCGTATAAAGCGGTACATGTAGTATCTTCCGACCTTCGATCGCAGATGATGGCGTTACGGTGCTCGAACTATTGACATTCAGAAATGCCCTAGCTATTTCAACAAACTGTTATATGGCGCTTGTAACGGTAAATAAATGGTTTGTCTTCGACACATTGTTATTGATGTGTTTAAATAATCGGCCAACAGAAGAACGAGATCCCTTGTGTCTATGCCAGCCATCAATCGCCACTAACTCTGTGTGTCTTTTTACATATAAACACTTATTTGGTTGCTTTCCGCTATGTAATAAATTTACTTGTGTGTGCATAGTTCCTATCGTTCCGGCTTCTTTGCGTACATTTTATCAACATTGTGCAAAGGTAAATCGGTAACTTTATCGATTTCGGTGCTAAAGCTAGATGTTTATCGTATCGAAAAACAAACAGAAATGTGACATGGTGAACAAAAATTACAATAAACCTGTTTACCGTTGGCTAATCAACGTTGCACAACCCTTTGTCGTGATTTTAGCACGCCGATATTGGGAGTAAAGCTCATTGTTTTGAATGTATGCCATGATGAATGAAGAGCCAATAATATTTTATATCTTTTATAGGTTATTCAAAAAAATCACATATTCGACAAACGATTTATTTTTGTATCATCCAAATTTTAAAATTGTTTATTCACAGTTTAGGGTTGAGTAAACAAATATGAGATTTTGAAGTCCGGAACATAATAAAGAAGAAAAAAGAGAACGAACATACGAGATGTTTTCGTTATTGGTCATATCACTACGTCAATTTGGGGGTTGGATGGCCGAATGGTTAGCACGTGCGCGCCGTATCCTACGGTCTGTCACTGAGTCAATTGGCGTGGTTTCAATTTCCCGGTTGTACGTGACAAGGATTAGGGTTGCCTGTCCAATCACGTGGGTTTTTTCCTGGTGCTCCGGTTTCCTCCCACTGCTAAAGACCCCTACGTGCAAGCGAAATATTGAAATAAAATTGGACCATATGTTAGTCCCTAAATGACCTAGTCTGGGTGTGTGGGTGTGTGTGTGTGTCCCTCTCTCTCCCTCTCTCTCTCACTACGTCAATTAATAGCTGTTAATTGACCTGAATACATCGACTGATCGATCAGAAACCAAACTACATCAATTTAACCAGTTTCATTTACATAAACTAATTGAATCCAGTTATAATGTTCAGTATATAATAAAAATGACGAGAATAACTGTAATAATATTCTGATTTACAGTCATTGACACACGTGTTCGTACAATTAAAAGTCCATGATGCGGTGGAAGGAAACACACGGGACGCTTTTATATGGAAGTCAATTATTACTTTTATTACTGGGCGATGTTTCCACTAGATCATAGGATCAACTACACTCGGCAAACCTCAACAGATTCCAGTACCCTACATCTAATCTCGGCTGTATGACCAAGTCCGCCATTAGAACTACTTTCAAGTTCCCGGATTACAATGGCGTTGTCCATGACGACTAATGACGTCATTGATGACGACGTATTTGAAGAATGTTTTATCATACAAAATTTTCAAAGTTTGAAGCTGTTTTTATTTCAAGTTTATCCGATTTTCTTTAGACAAGGACAAATTTGCACTGAAAATTCTACACACTCTTCGAACGACGCAATTTTGAGAACTTCTTTCTAAACGCGGGCAAGTTTCCCTTATAAGTAAACCGGTGCCGCATCGCAAATGTATAGGTGTAGGTGCATATCACCTACTGTCATACAGCCGAGGCTAGATGTAGGGTTCTGGAATCTGCCGAGGTTTGTCGAGTGGGATCAACTATTGACAGTGTAGCTTAAATTCCCAGCAACACATAACAACGCACGAACAAAGCACATACAAACTGTTAAAGTGCTTGAAAAGGCGCTTTAAATCGACTTTAAACCAACAACAATAAATCTAATATAACGATGAATAGTAATTACTTACATAGGGGTTTACTCAAGGTAAATCACCTAGTAAATACCAACAGCTACGTGGAACTGCAACAGAACACCATTAGTATCAAGCATATCGAATCTGACTACTCTTTCGAGAACACCCAATGCGATAGTTCTTTACAGATAACAAACTTTTGTAAAACTAATGTATTGATATTTGCAGATAGTTTCTATCATATTTCAAGGATGTCAATTTCATATATCTTCCTCTTTTCAAAATGCACGATATGACTTTCCTGGTCATACTTTAATATTGGTACACAGGGCCGTAACTAGCCAGAGCAACGAGGGAGGGGGGGGGGGTGTTCAATGGGTGGTGTAAAATTGACGGACAATGTATATCTATGGCCGACAATTTTTCACAGGGGTGCGGGGGGCGAAACTTTTTGCAGGGGCTACTCCCCCTTGCGCCCCGCCCCGCTAGTGTACGGGCCTGTTGGTACATCATTGTATACTGCATACAAATCCCTGACAGCTAATTTCTTTTTATCTTGGTTAAATTTATGACCACATCTGTGTTTATAACAGCAGACAGTGGTACACATGTATGTCAAGTCACTCTAACCTTACTACAGTAATAAACTATATACATTAAAATATTAGATTGTGCATATATATCATCATACATACTGCCGGCTAATAGATTATGCAAGATAAGTGTCTACCAAAAGGACTACGAGTCGAGAGTTGACTACAATCAACCTTTAGTGAAATTAATACACCTTACTTATTGCCGACACATTTTCTCTCCATAGTATGATAACAGTATTCTAATGTTATTTGCAAACTTATAAGTGTTTCGGCCTCCTTTTTTACATTCATATACGTATTATAGTATTACAGATTTCTGCCCCGTGTACGATACGCGCCAATAGTATATGGCAAGACGGTTCGGGTAGGTTATTATATCAGAAAAGGTATAAGATCGTGGCAAATGGCATTGTAATACAACAATACAATAAAGCTGTCTGAATTTCACAATAACGGGGAGATGGCACCATACGTTTATCTGACCCCATGCACGACAGCCCGTATTAAATGAAGCAGCAATAATGGTAATACACAGAGCAATGATTTGCATTTCCCGTATACATATTCCAGTGTTTATAAGTCGGCTAATCACACATTTTATAACAACATTTCCAACTTATGCTTCAGTCTAGCAAATCAAATTCAAATTTTACCTCAAGACTCTTCTGTAAACCATTGAAAACATCCCCAGTATTTATGTAATATATAAAATGTTTACATTTACAGCCCTTTATAAATGCGCCACGACTCTTGTATTTTAATAAAACCCAGCGTGGTGCATAGAATTAACTACAATATACACTTATTACATACATGTATTGTCATTATATTATTCAATTAGTGCGTGACATTAGTCTATAAATTTGTATAACGTATATGGTATAAAGTACATCGTTTTCAAGCCTTGCTCAGTTTGGTTAAGCATGTAGCTCACTGCGGTCGCAACATAATGTCGGGCCGCAGTATCCCATTTCTTACATACTAGAAGATGTGATATATAATATGTTCTGTTAAGATTACACCTAAACTACCAGATATGCAGTCAAATTTTAACGTTACATCAAGTTAAAACATAAATGAAGCTTAAAGCAATGGCCATTATATTATATTGGTTTTGATAGATTAGATGCGTAGTTAATCAAACAACTAAGAATTGGTAAATAATTAATGGTTTAAAAGGAGCGTTTAGTGCTTTAGTGTTTGTAGGTACCAAATAAATATAGTCCAATACACTTATTCCCGTTAGAATTAATTATATAAAAATACAATTGTACGTTGCTACCTATTGTTACATCTATAATAAATATGTTTTTATTTAAAATAGAAAGGGTTAAGTTTGGTTGGTAATTATTTTATTGATGTATATACATGTAATTATATTGGTACTGATTGATAACTAATGACCAAAACAAATAACCAGCTGCTTATCGCTTAGCTGAGCTCTTAATACAATATAACACCTTATTTAATTTAGTGTTACACTACTAGGTGACGGGAGATAATTGGGTGTTAATTAGTCTGACACTGACTTAAAAAACAATATCAGAATGATTCAAGTAGGAATGAAAAGAAAAGAAATCGGTTTTACTGCAATATCGGATGATACGCCTCCGCTATTCTTTAAAGTTGGTAGAATATGAATACCACTTGCCGGAATGAAGAGAACACCAAACCTCTACAAGAACAGTTATAATATAATATAATATAGGAACTTTAATTGTATTTTGTATTATATTACCGTTTGTATATATCATCTCATATTGACTTTGTATATAACAATTGTAAATAAATAAATAATTCTACTGTAAAAAAAAAAAAAAAAAAAAAATGGAGAAGATGAGGTTTATGTGTGGCGTGTGGGTCAAGTGTCCATTTTTAATGTATTTCTACCGACTAAAATATTTATAAAAACTATCTCTAGATTATCCATTATGTATACTATATAATTATGTATATAACAGTGTATAAAATATGTGTTAAAATAAACGTAATTTAACGATAAAAAAAAAAAAAAAAAAAATATAATGCTGCAAATCATGAAACAGATTCTTATATATAGTTAATTTTAAGTTAGCCAAATGAAATTTTATAACTATGGACTAACGATCGCACTGATTTCCTATGTTATTTTTTTTTTTTTGTTCACCTTAGATAATTTACTAAATATATTTTAATTGTTAAAAGGGTCAAGTGATGGCTTACCTACATCCCTCCGTTCTCAAGACAATCGCAACACTTTAGATATCATATATCCCCAAACTGTCCACATAAGCCACATATTTTACACTAATCTAATTTAAACAAAGTTAACAAGAAAACGGAATTAACCAGTAATGTTCCTACATTGATCTAATCGCCCAGTCGGAAAAAAACGGACGATGTACTTGGACAAAGTATTAAAGAAAGAATGTTTAAGGAAGGTTTGGCAGTTCAAAATATTTATCTAACGAATGTCCAGACCCTTGCCAAAAGACAAACTCGACAAACTACCAGCCGGGTTCACGCCTCCTATTTCAGCGTAAAAAAAATTGTTTGGAAAGAATGAAACAGTTGGTAGGGTTGTAAAAAAATGTCATTTATGTTGGTACACAAAAGTTGGGAACTATAAGGTATTAGCATGGAAACTTTAAGTACCGTGTGTTAGTCTTAACGTCTTTGCTATGTCAAGTTCTAACGACTACGGCTGATACCTCTAACTGCATTAGTTGACTTTGTTCTATGAGAAGCGAATGTAGCTTAGAAACGACATGCAAAGCTCGAAATAAATATGACAATAATTACAGTAATCGACAATACTTGAAATGAAATTGGGGTTAGGGTTCCGGGGAGCCACGGTGACTCGACCCCTGCATTGGCCGAGAAAGTTCATAGGGATCTCACGACGTGGTTTCCACTTGTCAGTGGTGCAGGACGGAGGGCCTGACAAGGACAGCTGTCTAGTCCTTCAGATGGCAAGAAAAACCGAGGTACCGTGTACACATTGGTGTGCACGTAAAAGATCCCTTGGCAGTTGGAATGCGATATAAGAGTAGGTAATAGTGCCGCTTTCCGGGTAAAATTTCCCTCATAGTACCTTGCATGGCGCATGCCCGTCTTCATTAGCCCATTCGGAGCAGAACAATAGGATGTTAAACCACATTTAATTTCATTTTTCATTTCGGTTTAGCATCCCACCTTTCTGCACCTACTGGGCTAATGAAGACAGTCAACAGTCATATGCCGTGCTCTTATTTCCAATTCCCACTGTCTAGGTTTCTTTTAAGTACGGTACATTGGGGTGTTTTTTTTGTTCCGTTTAATATTTCGAAGGAAATATTTGATCATATAAATTCAACCCAATTTAGCACTTTACATTGAGGTAAATCAAAGAAGTTTAGTTCATTTGAGTATTAAAGAACACCGGATGACGCTAAAACACAATATAAGAGATGTAAGCAACAAAGATATTCATACATTTAAAAAGATGAAATTTGTCAAGTTTTAGTAACACATGGCAAAAACTATTAATTGCATATAAGAAGCGTATTATAGGTTAAATTCATTGCACAAGCCTTCTTGTAACCTGAGATAAGAGTAGTTCTATAGTTTTACCTGGCAAATTCCGACGTGAAACACGTCGGGGTTCAATAAAAAAAAAAATTGACAAAATTTTTCATCAAAACAACGATTGATTATTGTTATTTATAAAATTTCTGCCACGTCCAACTACAATTAAGCATAGACTCCTATCTGAAACAGGTACAAATCATTATATTTTAAATCGAGGCGTTCTACGCCGTTACTAGAAACGCCATTTTAAAACGCCAGTTCCCCACAACTCTGCAATGAAAACGCTACACACTCTTCGAGAATTTCTTTCTCAAATTTTAATAATAAGTAAACCGGGAGTAACATGACAATTGTATGGATCGTATGATATCACTTACAATCAAAAAGCCGAGGTTAGATGTAGGTTACCAGAGTCCGTCAAGGTTTTCCGAAAGTAAAGAGGCGTGTACAAGGAACATCAATGGCGGTCTCAAGTCGGATAAAACGACGTTTCATTCATTTAAACGCGAATATATAGGTGTGTCATAACAGTATAAAATTATTTTATTTTTAATAAAAAAGAAGGATTTGCCAGGTGAAACTGAAGGCACCCTATCGTAGTTAAAAACAAACACATCAGCATATCTCAATGATTTTATCTACGTTCCCGTAGCTACCCGCCCTCTCCGCCACCGCCACCTTAAGGTAATGAACACACCAACAGTGGGCATCATATATGACAAATATATCGTAACCCATTCGTGCCGATAACTACAAGAGTATGTCAGGCATGCTTCTAGGTTTATGACAAAAACTTTTATAAAACTGTTCTTTTTCTATTAAAGGACTCTTCGCACACAACTGAATTTAAGTTACTCATATTATACTTCACTTATGTGCATTTACCTTATTCATATTACGATGCATCTAACTGATGGATTTTACAAAAATATATGAACAAGGATAATGCTTTAAGCACTCAAAATCCACATACATGAAAATTTTTTATAGACTTCAATACAGGATCATCATAAAGATTAACAGACATCGTGGTGCTCAAATAAAATTTAACTAAACCCAAAAGAGAAAGCAAATATTATAATTCCTCATTTAAAAGATTTCCAACCTTAGTATTTGAATATGAGTGTTTACATATCACTATTTGCTGTTGAATATTCGTTATATGTGTTCATGCGCGCCTTGCACTTATCCTTTATAATGTCGACTATAAACATTCAAATTCCGAATATGCACAAGGAAAGTTTTTAGATAATGATTTAACATAATAAATCAATATAAGTATGATTTTGAAATTATAAACGAGCGACAAGGTTGTCATGTTCTAGAAAAACGAACAATGGTTGACATTGTCTATACGAATAATTTCCAGGTTCCAAAAGACTGGGAACGTTCTAGAAGAATGTCATTCTCCTTCTATAAGAATGATTTTCCTCTTCTATAAGACTGTCTCCTTCTATAAGAATATTTGTCCCTTCTAAAAGTATGATTATCCCCTTCTAGAACAATGATTTCCCCTTCTATAAGAATGTCTCCTTCTAGAAGAATGATTTTTCCTTTCTAGAAGAATGTCTTCCTCCTTCTAGAAGAATGTCTTTCTCCTTCTAGAACAATGATTTTCCCATCTGGAAGAATGACTTTTCCTTTCTAGAACAATGATTTTTTCTCTTCTGGAAGAATGTCTTTCTTCTTCTAGAAGAATGATTTTTCCCTTCTAGAACAATGATTTTCCCCTTCAGGAAGAATGACGTTTCCTTTCTAGAAGAATGATTTTTCCCTTCTGGAAGAAAGTCTTTCTCCTTCTAGAAGAAGGATCTTTCCCTTCATGATGTTTCCGTTCTAAAAGATCTTGTAGCTTTATTCTAGAGGATGGTTGTCTCTTTCCAAATGGGAGAAGAATGGTGGTAACTTTAACGATCGAGGAGAATGATTGCTGTATGATCTTCAGGAGAATGATTGCTGTATGATCTAGCAGAATGGCGAATCGCTGTTACTTTCTAGGGGTGTGATTATTTTATACGTTTTTAGGAGAAATGGTGTCACGTATTAGCAAAATAGAGAATATACGTCAAGTATAATACCAGAAAGGTAATGTTTTTGGAGAATAAAGCATAAAATGAAATGGGGTTTAACCTCCCACTGTTCTGCTCCGAACTGGGCTAATGAAGACGGGTATACGCCAAACAGTGTGCTATGAGGTAAATTTTGCCCGGGTAGTGGCACTACGGCCTACTCTTAAATCGAATTCCAACTGTCAAGGGATCTTTTACGTGCACGCCAATGTGTACAGGTGAACTCGGTTTTTCGTCCCATCCGAACGACTAGACAGCTGTCCTTATCAGGCCCTCTGTCCTGCATCACTGACAAGTGGAGGAGAATGAAGCAACCAATACATTGTAGTATTCACGTTGACTGCCATTTGAGATTTATTGATCTTTATTTGTTTGGTGTTTTTAAAATGAATAAGGAAAATACTTTGTTAGTTTATAAATGTGGTTCGACATCTATTATAATACGGTGTTATGGCCTTAGTTTATAAACATATAATAATAGCTGACTGTGTAGAAAAACAAATCTTGTGACTTTTGTGGCCTTTTTGATTTATGTATTTAGTAATTTTAGCTGTGAGTATTTGTAAATTCAATACGAGATGATTTGTCATATTTGGTTGTAGAGTTGTTATTTATCATATTATGTACATTAAAGCACAGTGTTTACGTATCCTATATGTACATTGTCAACACACGGTACTCCTATTACCCCATAATTACCTTCAATAAACAGCCCTTGAACAAAGACTGAAGGATCATATATATACGATAGACCAGGACATGCCACAAAGATAGGGGATGGGATGGGGTTGTGTGTATGTGTGTGTAGGGGGGGGGGGCTATGGTGGTATTGTGGTTCTATAAATCTCGAAATATTAATGTGGACGAATTTACTAATTGGCTGCACAGACATATATACAGATATTTATATCAATACAGTTTATCTTAGGGACGTTTTCAGCTGCAGAACGTCATGGTGTTAAAATCACTTTAAAGAAAGACATTAGCATGTGTAAACCGGTATCCGAAAAAAGAAGAAAGCGATAAACATGTTGCCGTATATTAATAAAAGACAAGTCATCGAATGAATCATAATACCTTTCTTTGTCCTCATCTATCAGGAGCCCACGCACACACACGACAGCCTGCACACACACGCACAAAGTCAAAGTACAAAGAAATGAAAAAGACTGCTAACATTATTACTCAATATATGACCAATGCAAACCTGACTTGACAACAACATACGTAGGCCCTCGAGAAACTGATCAATATCTTATAAAGTCACAATGGGTCGAAATGAACTTTTCTAAGTTACATTACCAAACTATAACCGAACTAGGACTTTTTCTATTGAATTTTCAAATTTTAACTAAAATAGATACCTTCTATAATTTGAATATCTATGCTGTTAATGGTACAAATCAGAATATTGAACTAGAGAGTGTGTTGGTGCATTTTATTACATAACCAATACTAAGAAGTATAATAATACCTTAGTAATTTATACATTTATAATGGCACAAACACGTTTGATAATAGTGAATTTATGCGTTAAGCTTCTTACACGTATGTCATAGTTCCCCTCTCGCTAATAAGAAATATGTGTATAATAATATATCTTTTGTTGCGTACATTATCAATGCTAATTATAAACAGCTTGAAGAAAATCGGGGATAAAATACCACCTTGTCTTATCCCGTGTAATGCGATATCGAGCTTATTTCAAGGATTTAATAGGTCGAAATTAGAAACAAAGGATAGCTAATTGATACCAGGAAATACAAATTATTTGTTCTTCGTTATTAGCAGAGATTTGCGAACCTTTAAAATTACATCGCCAGGAAGCAGTATCAGCTGATAAGGATTATACCCGGGACCTTGCCAGACTGGGTCGCTTTATTTTTACATAATCCTGCGATTTCGGTTATGGCTTGAAATTAGAAACAAAGGATAGCTAATTGATACCATTAACTTATTTATTCTTTGTTGATGTTGACGGGTACTTGCTGAGATTTGCTAAGCTTTCAATTCGCCAGGAAGCTGTATGAGCTGATAAGGATTAAACTCGGGACTTTAATATTACATAATCCTGCGATTTGGAATGAAATAAGACGGATGTTAATAGAAATAAATCAAGCATTGTACACTTTTTAAATTCTACATTGTTTCAAAAACTTACTAACCCAAGAAGACAGAATGAATACCAACGTTTAAATGATTTATTTATAGCTATATGAATCCGTTTTGGGCTTATTACTTCTAAATGATGTTAATACCCCTGGTTCTTGAGCGTAAGAGTGTTTCTCTACTTTAGGAAAACTCGACATTTAATTGTTATCGGTATTAAGTTGACACTAATGGGAAATAAATGACGATATAGCTGAATGGAAGACGTGAGAATTAATTTAACACGTGTAGACACTTGTAATATAAGTAAACTGACCTACATGCACTACAGTAAGTAATTAATTAGGTTACAAAACTTAAAAGTCAGAGAGAACAAAATGGATTTCCGTATCCGTAGGGTCAAAAAGTGTCGACTCATTAATTAACAAGTGTATCCTTACATTTAATTAAAACCAAAAAAGAAAATCAAACACAACTGGTTGCCAGAGGCTCTTCTTACTTGTACATCGATCAAAAAGATTTAATATTTGGTGATGATAAACCACACGTAAACTTTATAGCGCACCAAATGACATGCACACGTATATATACATTAGCAATTGTATATGCAAATGTAATTCTATACACGTTATCGTATATTTAAAAACTGACATACATTGGCCTATGTTGTTGTACACCGTGTTTCTTGAACACAGCACGACATGGTTATAAACTATAGTATACGACATTTTATAAATAGAAGTGATCTGATAGTAGTATACAAAAGATCTACTTAAATACATGTCAATGTATTGCTTTACTTCACTTTATAATACTCTCCGTAAATCTATTAATGATTGAATACCATTGTCTAGTCAAAGATATCGGGTTATTTTTAGACAGTTCTTATGGAAATAAAAATTGTTTAGAGAAGCCTATCTGCATGTTTATGTATCTTATGAAATCTTTATCTGTAATTAGTTCTAATTAAATATTCAACATGGGAAGGTATACACGTATATAACTACTAATGATTATTTTGAGTCAAGCAACCAGCAAAAGTGATCTATTTATCATGAATACAAGTAGTTACCTAGTAGTAGCGAACTGCTAAAGTATATATTTATATTATTATATATACGCTCCTTGTATTGAATAGGGGAAATTAAGTGTGTAAAATTTAATATACTTATTATATAGAGGTATATATGAAACGACCTACATAGACACGGTAGATATATATATATATATATGACTTTATTGTAAATGACCTTTACATGTCTCTTGATATTTCTCGATATAAACCCAAAAGGTTTAAACGGTTGACCAGACCTCTCTTAGTAACATGTATTTAATTAATGTTTGCTGGTTTGTATAAAAGGAAATTGGGGTATGCCCCCACCCCCACCCCAAGCAGTCCATTCGATTCCCCTATCTCTTCTACTGCCATGGTGTAATTTATTTTCCGGGTACTTGACACATTTTGTCTGCACACAAAATACTAAAAACATTCACAATCATATGGTTTCATTTTATGTTCCATATATAGAGCATAAAACCTGTGAACGCAACCCCACCATACTCTCCTAGCGCAAAGGATCTAAGCAATTGTTGATAAAAGCACGTTATGTTATCGTAACGCACAGCTCCCTACCCAATGTATTGATAATACCACGTCATGTTACAGTAAAGCACATGTCTCCATCCAAAGTACTGACAAAACCATGTCATGTTATCCTAACGCACAAGTCTCTATCCAATGTACTAAAAGAGCACAATATGATACACTAAAGCACAAGTCTACCAAATGCGTGGATAGAACCACGTCATGCTATCATAACGCACGTGTCTCTATCCAATGTACTGATAAAAACCACGTCATGTTATCCTAACGCATAAGTCTCTCAGGGTTCCCGCGGCTTCGTCAAACATTTTTTCAAAGATATTCAAGGATAAATATACGTCAAATTCAAGGATTTTCAAGGACATTTTTTTAGCCTAAAGTTACACTTTTTCATCTTAAAAATAACCCAAACATTACCAACTATCGTTATAATCTCATATTTAAAAGGAATTAAAGACATTTGAAACAAAATTAAGGATCTCAACTGAAATTCAAGGATATTTTCCTATTTCCGCGAAATTCAAGGATATTCAAGACCTTGAAAATGAAATTTTAAATTTAAGGATATTCAAGGGTTTTCAAGGACCGCAGGAACCCTGTCTCTACTCAATGTACTAATAAAACCACACCACGGTACACTAACGCACAAGTCTATCCAATGCGCTGATATAACCACGTCATATTATCCTAACGCACATGTCTCTACCTAACGTAATGATAGAACCACGTCGTGTTATCCTAACGCACAAGTCTGTACCAAATGTACTGATAAAACCACGCCACGTTATCCTAACGCACAAGTCTCAACCCAATGTATTGATAACCCTGTGCATGTCTCTTCAAAGTGTATTGGTAAACCTACGTTACCGTAACCTACAACCCCTTACCAAACTCACCGCTTATGCTAGGTTCGCACTATCAAGATTCGCGCTACAATTGAAATCGTGGTTTTAATCGTTGAGTAATAACGGTGATCCTATCAGGACTTATACTACATTGTGGTCAGTCGTAACAATCGTGTTGATCGTATCGAAACGTATCTGCACGTACCAAATCCTGGACTCAATAGGGAAATCATGACGTAACGCATTGCACGACAGTGGGAACCTAGCATTAGCAATTGCGTATTGATAAAAGCACTTTATATTATTAAACATTACGAGCCCTGTGAATTACACCCACGTCTTGTATTGATTATGATTATTCAACAGTTGACCCAGGGTGTTGCATACAAAGTATATAGCGTCATTGTTATAAATGTTTATTTCGAATATAATAATCGATAACTAGTCTTAATCCAATAACGTGATTGACTTATGTTTATTATACATTTATTTACACAATTACTTTTGACTTGGTTTAGTAATTCTAACAAATATGGAAGTTGAATGGCAAAGAAACGCATGTCTGCTCTCTCATTCATAACTTCAGAAAATATCAAATTAGTTTCGCCGTAGAAAAAAATAATTAGTCAATAAAACTTTGTCTTAACTAACGATGGTAAAATGTTGGCGCCCCATCTCTTCCATAGTGGCTGAAATTCAGGGAAGCAGTACAGAAAAGCATTAAGTACTCCAAGATTCAGAGGTTATATTAAAAGAGCGATTATTGTATAAACAGACAATCAAAACTCAATTAAAACTACCATATAGAAACATCCTAACCAAAGAGTTTATATGGACGCCAAAAAGATGTTCACACCCAGTCCTTGCTCAAACACTGCCAATCTATTAATGTAAATAGCTAGCCAATGTACAGTTAATCATACATCCATCATGCAACATTCAAAGAGTCATCGCATTGTCTCATGTAAAATAATCAATTCCGTTTCAAAGACGATATTTTGTCCTATCAATAAACCGAATGTGTGTGTGTGGGTAACTTATTAGTATTACAGTGTGACAAATAGGTATAAAATATAAATATTGATAAATACAATATATACTTAAATTATGTTATAAATGTCCATTTCAGCAGGGTCGAATTAAGCTTGCAAATATCACGAGAGGCCCTTGCATCAACAGTGAAAGGGAGGACATACTTTAAGTCACACTCACACAAATGCAATCTGTATGTGAAAATGGTGGGTAGATTGATTGTTTTGGCACTGACATATACAATATAATAAATAAAATTATAAATTGCATGCTTTATATAAAAACATTTTAGAAATAATTTCGCGGCCCGTGAAAGGGCCCAGTCGGTCCTCGTCCCCTTAATCCGGCCCTGCGTTTCAGCGAATTCGAATCTAATAAAGCCATCAAATAATGGGGAATAATTGTTTGTAAACGATCAATATGACCAGGAAATAACACATAAATTCCATTTTATGATTACAATGTTCTAGAAATTCAGATCAATAAACAAAAACAATAAAACATTAAACATTCATTTCCTTCGTCCGTCACGTCACATCGTAAATTCTAACATGGGTTGAACTGATCTTCAAAAGTAACTTCCTATATCCCTGATTTTATAATAGAAACAAGTATCACATCCTTTGAAGCAAACATAACGTTCCCGGATCCTTGGTGGAACACATAATACAAGCAGAATACACGGAATGGTGTTGTTATTACCTTACAATAAACATAAATGCAAACGAAATTTCGGCAAAATAAATACATGTAAATTTCGAATCATATATTGTTTCATTTATTTCAAATAACAGTGGCATCATAAATTAGAAAACAAAACATTTCCGACTTCCACAACGTTATTAGCTATTGCTTTGTTGTCGCTTTGTGATGCATTATAAATACCGTTAAAATATCTGTTTTGTTTCTTATCAATTTAATTTAATTTGTGTAAAATAATGAAATAAATAAACCTACCTTATATATTTATATCCATACAACAATGCCTGATGGTGTTGATATATAAATGTATATATTACTACCGGTGGATGTAGTTTATTCTACATTAGCCTACATGTTCTCTCTCCGTTCTTATTGTCACGGTGTATTTAATCCCTACTGAGCGAGGCTAATATTGTACAATCAAATAAATCAAGGCTTTAACGATAGACTTTATCAACCAGACCCATTATCCTAGGGCCACTAATAATTACTAGATCTTGATAATCGGGTCTGAATCTATTGACAGTCCCGCAACAAAGACAGAAGCCAACCGTAAAAGGACGGGTGCATTATTTAGTTGCCGGGATGCAGGAACTTTTTGCCACTTGAGAAGTAAATAATAAATAGTGTTTTGAGATAAGATATGAGATATTCCCAGATTGGAGAGATATTTGTACAGGCAAATAACCCCCCCTCCCACCCGCAATTTACCTGCTTTAAGATTAGAAAATCTCTTTTGTGTATCCAATGATGTTTTGTCAATACAAACTACGATAAAAGTAACTACTCCAGTATCCCCATTGTCATATCGAACGTCGACGTGGACTCGACCAATGGATTAAAGCTACACAATTAGATTGGTATAATTTGCTATTTAAAGTACCATTAAGTACTAATATGTGTATGTTGTATTTAAGATTTGGATGTTTTATCTAATGATAATAAGATCTAGTATATAGCGGTCTCTAGACCAGACAATAACCTAAAGATAGTTTAATGTTTAACGGGTATATCGATTTATCTTACAAATCACTGGAAGAAAACCCCAAACAAAGATACTGAACTGAATGAATGAAATGATGTTTAATGTCCCACTTTTCTGAACCAACCTGACCAATGAACTAAAAGAGGAATTTATAACAAAATAACAGTTTGAAACACTTTCAAATTATAATTACAAAGGGCTAGAAATGGGGTGGGCAAGTGGTAGAATTCGTGCGCTTAGATCGAAAGGTTTGTTATGGAATCAAGTGGCGTGGTTTCGAGTTTACATTGACATGCTAGGTTGTAAACATGCGCCTGATGGTGGGTGGTGAACCTGTAAATATTTAAAGAAAATAAAACCGCTATGATCTGCATTTTGTATTCAAAGAACTTCAAGTCGGTATATGGTCATTGTAGTTGTACACCATTAATTTTCCCATGGACTCTAATCTTAATTCTGGTCCCTTGGTCAGACTTTAACTTTTCCTAAACATTTTGTTTGGTTGAAGGCTTTTTACCACAGATGGGACAACGTGTGGCAACCGCGTTCTCAAAAGAATGTATATGGTTCACAATGAAAATCTTGAGATACACGAATTGAAAATACCTGTAAACATGCAACTGTCCGCTATACACATTTAAAGACAACCAGCCTCTTAACTCTGTTATCCTTCCACCTCAGAATATTCACCAACACCTAGACGGAAAATGTAAATGCAAACCCCTTTGGTCGATTCCACAACAAAGAGTCACCATAAATCGCCTTTCAAAAGGAGATAAGGGAGAGAAAGACTATAATTTATTGCTCTAGAAGTATAGGAGTTAATTGTGTCCTATATGACATAAAAAATTAAGTCTAGCTTTAAAGATGGCTGACAAATGAAATGAAATGGGATTTAACGCCCTACTGTTCTGCTCCGACTGGTTAATGAAGACGGAACATGGCTGGGATATTTAGCTTTAAAGAGGGTATACACTTTAACATTATTTTCCAGAAAAACATTTCAACAGGATTTGTACCGTATTTAGATTTTCATAAACCTAACCCTAACCAATTAGCACATAACCCATATAGCTTTAAACTCTTGTGACCGAAACGTCTGTCTACCCCTGAATTACCTGCGACATGTAATTTATTTTGCCAGAGGTGATCACAATTGAAGTGCTTGTTTAAGTATACTGTGTTGTTTTCTTCTATTTGTTATTAAGTTTGTCTATCTAAAAGTTCTATGACAGAATTCACATTAAAATCACATTAACGTGTCAAAATTTTCGGGCATAGTTATTAAATACAAAAATTGTACATATTAACAGTTTATGGGTTTGAACCCAATGTAATATCATAAGCCCACTTAAGGCCAAGAAAACTAAATGCCTGAGTTTATAGTTACTTGCCCACCCCCAGTCTCTCCTTCAACACACAAAAAGGGTAGGTCGGTCTGAAAATCTATTTATTTTTTATTATTATTTTGATGGGATTATCTATGTCCTGGTATTTCTAGTTGAATCACTAATTAATGTTCTTGAAAATAATATCTTAATTTCAGTTTTGTAATTTGTCTAGAGAATCCCACGCCAAGACGGAGTTATAGTGCTTTGGAAATGAGAAGAAAAAAAACAAATTAAAAATTTAGGGTCCACGATTTTGAATTTATAATAAATATAAATAAAAACTAAATTCGCCCGGTAACCGTAAACACAGGTAATTTTAATTTTCGCCTGATCATATATAGACGATCTTTTGTTCTCAGTTGCCATAGATCATTTAAGTTGGAAACTCACGTTTGAGAAAGTGTAACAGGAGCTCAAGCCTCTAAACAAATCATGCTGTACTTCACCTTTCAGATATGCATTTATATGTAATACGTATGCAGAAATTATGCAGTAATTATCCATGTGTAAATAGTCTAATGAAATTGAATATTAAATACATTTCATATGCAAATATGTCAGAGAAATAATTATATAGCGAGAAGCAATTGCTTGAATAATGTTGATATAACCTAAACTGAGGGTCGTATAAATGACGCGATAAGTTTAGTCAGAATATATACCTATCGTTTTAAGGAAATGGTAACCAGTGTTAAAGGGACTATCCCGATTTAAACAGAGTCTTAAAAATAAAAGTCCGAGTACGTATGGAATTTAAGCGTTAAAATATAGAGGACTGATGTATCTACCTTGTCTCAACATTTCAGCTCAAAATATTGAGTCGTTTGGGCGTGAACGTCAAAACTGCTTACCCGGACACGTAACACTTTTAAGATTTCGGGTCAAATTTTTCGTTGGGTGATCTGATAATCGATTCCCGTTCCTTTAGCGGTCTATACAGTGAATGCCACATGTGCTGTACTTGATAATGAAAGATAAATTTCACCTACACATTATTTTTATATAAAATAAAAGTCTGGGTTTATCCAGACACCGCATAATACAACTTGGGACACCGACCTCAATTTGCAGATGGAGACTGACGGATTTAAGTTGTTTGAAAACGTATCACGTAAATTGAGTTAGTTGCTCGGCCCAAAGGTAGATGATTTTAAGGGATTTTAACACAAATTTATTCTCCAAAATATTATCGGGATTGGCCCTTTAACAAAGTACTGGCGTTAAAGATTTAAGAATTCCAGGAATTGTATCACCGACTATAAACTGACATGCTATAAACTCCACCCATTACATTGCATACCGGTAATTATATTGTTGAATGACAAACGCACAGTGACAATACATCTCAGTACACAAATCGAATTTATAATAAGCTTATGGGAGATTTTACACAAATATTAATCTTGGGTTCTTAGAGTAATTGAACCCATGAATTATCAATATTAGTCGATTAAATGCTATTATGATAGAATTAGCCTACTACATACCCCTGGGCGCATTCTACAACACAGAAGATAAAATGTTTAATTTTTGTATAAGATTATTATATACTTTTAATTATATTAACACATGCACAGCAAGATAAGCTTTTTACAAAGCAGTGGCATTTCATTATGTCTCTGACTGGACGTGCCAGTTATGCGTGTAGAAAAGGAGTCAAGACGTGTAAACCACTCCCTCCTATTGAAATCCATTTGCCCGGATTGATAGAATTATGATCACCGATTATAAGTAAATCATAAGGTCAGTAATATTAGTGTCTATAGATTTATAGATCTGATTCAATGAACCGTTTTATTTTTATATGATCAATAATAATTAGACGACTGAACGTCAGCGAAAAAAAAGTAAGTGATTTATTATATGGATTGTTGTTTCACCTGACTGGGTTTAATATCTACAACATTTAGTTAGGGAGCCACGGTGGCTCAGTGGGTGAGACGTTGGCTCGCTAACCTGGAGGTCCCGTGTTCGATCCCTGCGTTGACCGAGAAAGTTCATCTGGATTTTCCGGCGTGGCTCCTCCTTGTGAGTGGTGCAGGGCCGAGGGCCTGGCAAGGGACAATGTATAGTCGTTCGGATGGGTCGAAAAACAGAGGTTCCGTGTACACATTGGCATGCACGTTAAAGATCCCTTGGCAGTTGAAATTCGATATGAGTAAGTCGTAGCACCACTGTCGGGGCAAAATTGATCTCATAGCACACTGTATGGCGTATACCCGTCTTCATTATCCCAGTCGGAGCAGAACAGTAGGACGTTAAACCCCATTTCATTTCCATTTAGCATTTAGTTGATATTTTTCTCAAAGACTAATATTGCTAATTAATGGGTTTAATTAGAACATTTATTCGTCAAATATACATAGAGGTTTATTGATTATATACTATTGATTTCAGCTTAATAGTTATTAGTTCTTTATACAACGAGAATATCAATGTCTTTTACATTCTACTTCAGGTGTATATAGGTTTTTATATACTCTAAATTATTCATTCTATATAAGTTAACAATTGACGCCGAGAATACATTGTACCGAGACTTAGACAGTCTATTGATTACTGTAAAATTGAAACCGGAACTGGCTTAAGTAGGTCACATTGATTATATTTAGGTGACACATTTAACAGAAAGAATGACTTTGGCACAGACGTTTTCTTTAACCCTAACCCCCCATACAACACTAACCAGGTAGCAGCTCCTAGCACTATTTGGCACTCATTTTGTCCTCTGGGTCCGAATCGTCGGTGTCGCTTCAGTTCCGTAGTATCCGAAAAAGAAAGGGTTTAAATACTGGTGACTGGGAGTTTTTTTTGGTTTAGAGTTTCGTTTTGACGTCAGATCTGTTTTTCAATGATGAGGGTTGCAACTAATTACCGCAGATATTTCAAAACTCCACATGCTTATCCAAGAATGCTTAAAATTAATGTTTTGGAAATACCATCTATTCGTTTCATAAATCTCCAAATGATTTTAAAAGAGCCACTATAATGCAGTCGATCTACTTGGACCATAAGCTATATTACTGGATGCTCAAGACCAAACACCACATCAACAGTATAACAATCATCTCGTGTTGTATTTAAGGTCTGGGACTATTCAAATGCGGTATTTGGCCAACGCAATAAAACATTTATAGCCGATTCCTTAACATGAACATCAAATTTTACGAGGGCAATGAACAAACTCGAATTCTAAAATCGACAGACAATTTAATAGATCATGTTTTCACTCAGATTATATTCATTTACAAGAAAAGGCAAAAATTTTTGGATCCAAAAACTACTCATCTTGTTGTTGTTTCTGGGAAGACGCTCTTTGAAAAAGCTTAAAGATGGGTTCCCGCGTACAAACTGAGTGATTTAATGATATATATGGACTAAAAACATATTCAAACTAATTAATTTGTCATAACTTTGCTTCAAATCATTTTCAAACATAGTAATTGCGAAGGAATGTCCTGCTATAAAAATTCGATCAAATCAGGTCATGTTTACGTCACGTGACTTACCTCTCTTGGAAGTCAGAGGAGAATTCATTGCATACATGTTGTCTTTAATCGCTTACTATTTATTACAAATATCGAATCCTAATTAAATTCTCGGATTATCCACTACCCGCGCCTTTTTCCGTCATTTTTATCTCAGAAAGTGTTGTACGTCCAACTCTTCATATAGTTTATCAACTTGTACATCAAGCGCTCAATGTTCGCGTGTGACCTTTGGCATCACGCGTGCAGAAATTCCTAATCGTCGGGCTGTTGATTAGGGGAACCCTTACATTTTTGTCCTGTATACGCTCCATGAGTGTTTTTCGGGGAATCCAGTATTTTTCTAGTAAGATTGGATATCTCTACTTTCCATATATACCAAAATTACCATACTTTTATTGGAAATAACCACCCGATAAATACTTTTCTGGGAACCCATCTTTAAAATGACCCCGACATGAAACTTGACATGCTTGTTTCTTTAAAATGATGCCTCAATTCCAATAGAAAGTGCAGGGGGACTGCATCATACATAAATTACATCATACATAAACAAATCTACAGACAAGACACAACACACAGAAATCGCAAAAAAACGAACATATCAAATTAAGATGACTGCGATGACCTCACTCTCGGTTCCAGGTCCACCGTGCTTGTCTTGTCTTTAAGTGAAGAATAAATTAATTCAAAACAATTCCTTATTGCTCATGCATTATATTAACCATATTATTGAGCACTGGGGACTGTTTTTAATTGTGAATCTCAAGAAAACATAATTTAATAACAGTAATGTTTTGTAACTTTTTATTAGATCAGAAATCTGTATGGAAAACATGAACATTTTAATTAGTATCTGTAGTAACCTAATATAATTCACTATTCATTATAACGGAAAAAGGTATTATTTGATGGCCAGAAATTAAATATAATTGTTCTAATGTAGTCTAGTTTAGCTTTTTGTTCCCATTATCTCTAACTTCAATCATGTTTGAGCAGAAACATCAAAGATGCAGCTGATTCCAAATTGATTTAATTCGGGATGTACGTGCATGTTGGTAATTGTTTTAATAAGAATGGTGCGCGCCTGTAGAAACAAACATATGATGTCATATAGAATGCATCCATTGTTGTGTGGGTTTAATGCAAATTTACTAAAATATCAATACAACATCTGCATTTACCATTAAGCTATAAAAGAAAGTCTGAGTTATCGATCTTTGATTTATACTCAAACCAGATGTCAGGTTATGTCTGATTTGCATATGGAGACTATAGTTAATCTATAAAACTCCGACGAGCGCTAGCAATTACATAATACATTGATAAAATCCGCATAATTATGTAGAAACTGTATATACATGTGTCGCTCGGTCAGATATGAAGAAAAGAAAAAATATTTCACCCCCCCCCCCCCGAAAAAAAATCAAAAAAATCAGTGAATGTTTAGCGTAAAATTGTCCATTAAAGATTAAAGCCCAAACACGCTAGAATAGCGGTAAATTCAGTTTCGAGACCATGCCCAATCAAAACTGCGTTTATTAAAAAAAAATTTCCGAATCGAGCAATTTTTAAAAAAGAATACTTGTGTGTTTCCACTGCCCTCTTCATGGGTCTTAAATAAACACAGTTTACCAAGAATTGTTTTAGCCTTTTCGTACAAGCCAATCCATTGTTTATAATATTTTGTGTTTAAATTATATAAAATAGTACGTATTAAATGTGCGTGTATGTCCTTGTTTGTTGTACATGTAAAGAGTGCGGTGTGTGGTAGACGTCTAACTCTTGTTTTGTGTATTCTGCTAACAGTAATCTAATATATTATAAGATAAAAAAAAGTACAGTGGTGAGTAGGTCACCGTAGCATGACCACTTCTACTACACTAATACGTTTATTATACGGATAGAATTCCATTTTTGTAATAAGTCATATTTGAAAATTCTGCATAACCCTTTTATTAACGGAATTTATTGACAAACTATATTATTTTGGGTGTCACCCCCCCCCTCCCCTTTATTATTATGCAATAATTGTTCCATTACAAATCCTACACTTCCCATTATGCTTGCCAACCTCGATGGTCTTCTCCGGTTTCCTCCAACTGCTAAAGAACCCTACGAGCAAGCGAATTATTGATATAAAATTGAACCATATGTTAGTCCCGAAATGACACCCTCTCTCTCTCTCTCTCTCTCTCTCTCTCCCCTCCCATTATGGTTGAATCAAAATCCTTGGAGTTTTATTTGCATTACAGCCAACGCAGCTCATTTAATTTCACAATCTTTGTATTTATACCCATGTTTTTAGACACAACAATATCAGTGTGTTCAAGCATGTAAAACATGGATTTGACAACCCAAAGATACAAAGCAAAAAATAGTTATTAATAAATGAAAAGGTGTAGGGTTTAAAATAAAATGCTCTAATGATTTCACTCGTATATATTTGCTCGGAGATTTTAAACTAGATAAAAGATGAAAAAACAAAGTTAAAAGTTGTCATAATGAAAATGACAGTATATACACTGTAATTGATGTGATAAAAGTTTTTGTGATCATCCACATCTGTTGTCTATTAAGAGTGGCAATAAACGGTGCGTACAACCAGGATCGAGTATTTTATAATATGAATAAAATCGCGCAAAACTAGCAGTGTATATACTTTACGAGTGTTCGCCATCATTGCAATTTTTACTAACCGTGTGGCATATATATATATATATTATTTTATGCATGTCTAATAAATGATGTGTATGCATACAAATTTTAAAAAGGCAATAAATACAAGTCAAATCCCCCCACCCCCAAATATCATAAAGAGAAAGAAAGTTGTGGATGGGTGGCGGAGGTGGTGGCAGGGACCTTTAACAAATAAATAAATGAATAAATAAATACATAAATAAATATAAAGAAATTGATAAAATCGATGAAATTGAAAATATTTTATTTCAGCTTTTACATGCTCTTTAAGCTAAATTTTAACGTACTTTGTGGGCAATTTTTCAAAGAAAATTCTTTCATCTTAGGAAAGACCCGTTCTAGTTTACAAAGATGGTTTGATTTTATTGATACATTATCACTCTTGTATCATTCACGAATTATGTTATCTTTTAAACTATAAAATATTCATTATATACAATTTTGAAAATAATATTTCCTTAACATCACCGGAATACGCGAATAATTTATTGAAGAATATTTTTATCATCGTCTTATATCGTGTCTACAATTAGATCCGCTTGACAGTAAGTTGGTTGGCCGACATTTTAATTCCGAAATCGACAACGTTAGTAGAAACTACTAGCTTTTATACTTCGCGAATTTTGAGAATGTTTTTTATTCTGCTTCGATTTAATGGAATTGGAACTGTTTATTTAGTCTTTGTGTGTTTGGCAGATTGATTTGAAAAAGAAGTAGAACCACATTACAAATGGTATACTTATTTTTGAATATGGGATCGTTAGGACTTAGACCATTTCTCAAAGTAGATAGTTCTCTGTGTTTTTAATGATATTAATTGCGACATCGTGGACACTATATACCTTAAACAAAGGCCAATACTTGCACACCCTCCACCCTACCACACCGTTCCCCATTATTTCTACAGTCATGGGCTTTTGGTCCTGTCATGATTTATTTATTATGGTTGCACTTTTCAATCAAAGGTAGTATATTATTTCATGACCTTCAGACTGAGTGAACAAAATGGAACAACTTGTAACGGTTGAATCACAATGAAGCCTACATAGATTTTATCTTTTGAAAGGCTACACTCTTAAATTCGACTTTATTGAGAACTTAAATAGAGGTTTATAAAGGTTTATCACTTGCACATGAGCAAGTTAAATATATGTAGTCATATAGGCCCATTACACACGTTAAGCGATGCCGCTAACTAAAAGCTTGTTTAATATATAAATCATTCATGAAATTATAATATTTGCCTATGCATAAGTATTGTGTTGTTGGGATATTCAGTTATATAGCACCCGACAAAATGTATGCGCTATGCATATACTATTAATGTATATATACATATTGACAATTGTCAAGACAGAGAGAGAGAGAGAGGGGGGGGGGGGAGAGAGGGGTTTAACGCCCACTCGACGCAAACTAGATCATTTCAATAATTGGCTTGCGCGTAGGGGGATTTAGCAGTGGGAGGAAACTGGAGGACTCGGAGAAAACCCACGAGGTTGGACAAGCGATCCTACTCCTTCCCACGTACAACCGGGCAATGTAAAACACGCCAGTTGACTCAATGACAGACAGACGCTATGATACAACGTGCACGCGCTAACCACTCGGCCGTCCAACTCTGCTCGGAATAAAGTAACCTAGACACGCAACATGTTTATGTATATAAACCCTACTTGAATATATGGGTTTGACAGCTATATTTAGATGTATTTGAAATAACCTGTCTTGTCTTTTTATATATATTTTTGTCATTAAAGTCAACGTTAATGAATGTACCCTTTAAACTAGATAATTACAATCCTTTAGAATGACCATTACACTGGAGTGGCACAAGGAGAGTTACTCTACCCGGTACTGTTCTTTAAAATAACGAATATCTTACACCTAAACTTGTACATGATTTTAATTTGTATTTTCTCTTTATCCATATTAGAAATGCAGACAGACAGACGAAAACCCACGAGATTAGGAAGTCCACCGTACTCCGTTTCACGTACAACTCGGAGATGGAACAAATGATGTGCACATAACGTACGGTCTAAAGCACACACGTTAGTGCACTGGGCCATGGATTTATATATAATAAATTAAAAAGAATTACTATGTGTTGTCCCAGGTAGAAACATATCAAGGCGATTCGCTTTTCTGAATTTCAAGTGTAACGAAACCCCCATTAAAACTGAACTTGTACATGAGTTTAATTTTTCTTTTGTCTCTTATCCATATTAGAAATACAGAGAGAGAGAGAGAGAGAGAGAGAGAGAGAGAGAGAGATCACAGAGTACTCGTAGAAAACAAACGAGATTAGGAAGCCGATAGTACACCGTGTCACGTACAATTCCGAGATCGAACAAATGATGTGCACGTAACGTACGGTCTAAAGCACACACGTCAGTCCACTTTGCCATATAAGCATTTATCTAAAGGTTTGCTATTGAATGATAGTTTTAATGTACCTCTATTGAATTATTATAGGTAAGCGCCAAACAGATCGTTACCTCCCACCAACCCCTTTATTCTGAGATAAAGACCTTATAACTTCTTAACTGTAACGCCTCTTCCAAGACTTTCCATGTCAAAACCTTGTTGCTGTTTTTTTAGTAGCATATATGCAATATGCACATTAACTAATCTGGTGTTTTCATATAATGTTAAAAATGATTCCTATTCATACACTTACCTCTTCGATACGGGTTATCCTAAATTAGTTAAATATATATTCCATGGTAATTGGTTTGGGAGTTGAGAATGTGGTAAGCGAATTGTCTAACGTTGATATATGTATCTGTGTCCGTTTCGCCAGCAGTAGATCAGTTTACACTTATGTACAGTGAAGCATACACAACACCAATATTATACCGTTATAATCTATAGATTATACTTACGCTTAATGATATAGGTTCAGGTAGTCACGTGATCACAACACAGGTAAACATCAAAGAAATCCAGACAGGTCAGGTGTAGGTTTGGGCTTACCATATTATAGTTATTATCACCTGTAAAGTCTAGAACGCCAAGTCTTTTTATGATTGACGATTTCTGTCGCTTATTGTTATACTGGGCATTGTGTTGGATAGAATCTCGGTGGAGGCGGAAGAATTAAATTTTAACTATCCAATTACGAAACTAAATATCGTGTTGCTGGTTAATAAATGCATATTTTACTTTGGTTAACTATAGATTCTATTTCATCGTACAAGAGCAAAATGTTGGTTTAATGTACGTGCAGATAAAATAGGAATAAAAACAACTAGGTGTTTTAAATACCTGGGCGCGCATTGCATATACATGTACTTATATATTGCTTTTGGAACACATTTCAGTAGGGGAGATGTCTGATGCTTTACATGGTGCATCCACAAATAAGACTGTTTAGATGGAAGTTGAGTGTGGCATTGTAACCGGATGCTCTAAATCCTTGACATGCGGATCGTATTAGTCTGTCATCAATTTAAGATTGATCGTGGGAGTCAGATCACGGACTGTGTGAATTTAAAGCCATGGTATACGCCTATAACAAAGATGGTGACATAACCTAGAGTTTGATATAAAGCAGTGGCTCAGTGAATATGGCACAGGTTCGTTAACAAGGGGGTCTCCTGTACGTTTCCGGGCCTGGCCGGGAGTTTTTCAGGATTTTTCGGAAGTGTTTTCTCTTTGTCCGGGGTGACGAAAGGAATGCCTGTCAACAGAGTGTGCAGTCCTATGGATTAGACACGACATTGGCGTGCATGTAAAAATGCCTGTCAACAGAGTGTGCAGTCCTATGGATTAGACACGACATTGGCGTGCATGTAAAAGAACCCTTGACATCTGAAATTCAAAAGTTTATCGGGATTTTCCGGGAGTGGTTTCCCTTTCCGGGGTGACGGAAGGAATGCCTTTCGTGGCACAGTGTCTAGTAGTGCGGATTGGGCACGACATTGACGTGCACGTAAAAGAACCCTCGACGGTTTGGATTCGAAATAAGAGTAGGCCATAGTGCCGCTGTCAAGGCAAAATGTCCATCAAAGCACACTGTTTTTCATATTTCATTAACTCAGTCGATGCAGGAAATTTGGACGTTAAACCCTATTTCATTTATAAAAACAAGGCAATTTTACCCTTCCTTACTTATAAAATTGTCTTAAGACCAACCCATGGTATTGTGGGTGTTTGGGTAATCGATATTTAGGTGGATTCTCGTGTCATCTTGCGTGACCCTTTGTGTATTCAAGAGGTAAATCATATATTTATACTAGAGGTGTAAAGTTACTTCTTTCAATATGTTTTCTCCGGTTTGTCACCTAGATACGAAAGGGTGGCTTGTCAACAAGTTATAGGGGCGTTTTTCTTTGTTATGTAATACTTCACATTGTTTAACAGGGAGACATAAAGCATGGGCTACGTCTAGAGTATATATCCTACTTTAATAATTGCATATACACCATGATAAAAAGAATTGCTTAATAACATTTGTGTAATTTGTTTTTCAAACTTAGAATGAAATATATATCTTTTGGGATGGATTTAAATACAATAAATAAACAAAATTATTATGTGTTGTCCCAGGTACAAACATATCAAGGCCATTCGCGTTTCCGAGGCGAATTTCAAATGTAACGAAAGCCCCATTAAAATTGATTTTGCTCATTTATAATAAAATAAAACTAAGTACGAACAATCCAAACCATTAGACAAAATTCGAAGTCCTAAAAGAACAGTATAGGCAACATAGTGTAATCAGCAAATGGACTATATATTTCATTTATCAACATTTAAGAATTTAAGATTAAGCAAAAGTTATGGTATCATATTAGTTGAAATTTATAATTAATGAAATATCTGTATTTATAAATAGAACTAGAATAATTATACGGAAAGAACAATTACTGGTTAATTATACACAGACACGACGTTTCGATAAGTATCCTCGTATCGTTAGCAAACACAAATCTTCAAACTGTTTAAGTAGTGCTTTTACAGTGATATTGTATAATATATAGACCTTTCAGTTTACTAAATGTCATGTGTGCCTGATAACTTATACAGGGATACTTATAGACACGTCGTGTCTGTGTAAAATATACTAGGTCCCCTAGTGATTGTTTTCTCGTATGGTTGTTCTGCGATCTGACCTGAAAAGTTGTGAGAACGCGGCTTTTTTTAAGTTTATAATTTTTCGGGACATTTTATCGCGTTGTGTTCAAGTTTGGCGGCGACCTTGCGCATTTTCTGGTCGCTGTACGGTCACAACAGCGTAGTAAGGACGCCATCCCGGTCTGACGGGGATATTAGGTACACACTACCTCACTAAATAAAAATATCTGAGATATCTTTTTATATCAGTGAGAACGAAAATCATATTTTCGTCTATTGATATATGTTTAATGGTGTGGGAGAAATTTTTGCGGGGGACGCTGGTTCTAATTTATATAATGGATATAATGGAGTCTCTCCCGGATACAAAAATACTTTCACCTTTCTATTCCCTTGCATATATTATAACTGAAATAAACATGTCACTTTCTATTCTTGTGTTCTTGAAATAGATGGGTACACACTGACATCTATCTTGTATAATTATATAAAATGCTCACACAATCAAAATTAAATAGGGTCATCCTTGGCATCCAAATATAACGAAAAACGTAAATCGCATTCTCTTCGAATTTGCTGAAATTTGATTTATATGTGGACGCTGATATTCCAAATATTAGCTTGATCGGACTGACGGTTCCTGAGAAATCGAAGAAAATGAATGCGTCATAGCTCAGAACCGTTACTCCCACCAATCTAAAATTTGGAACTCGTGGACAAGGATAGAAAGACTATAGACAAAGCCAGATAAACTCGTGAATGATAAGAGTGGATAAATTCTTTTGAGAATCAATAAACTGACGATGAACTTGTGGAAATGGGCGAAAAAATAAAGGTTCTTCATGACTACTAGCTAGAGAAGGGTATAGTATACGAAGAGATGGGGTGGGTGGGTGTGGACATCTGCATGTATGAACTTATTATCCGAGGAATCTGGATACAATAGGGGCTTTATGAACAGAATGAACAAGGAGATAGAGAGAGAGAGAGAGAGAGAGAAATGGGGTTTAACGTCCACTCGACACAAACTAGGTCATTTCGGCACTTACATATGGGTTTTTTTAAAAAATTTATTTCAATAATTCGATTGCGCGTATGGGTCTTTAGCAGTGGGAGGAAACTGGAAGACCCGGGGAAAACCCACGAGGTTGGACAGGCGACCCTACTCCTTGTCACGTACAACCGGGGATTCGAAACCACGCCAGTTGACTCAATGACAGGCTGTATGATACAGCA
The DNA here is from genome assembly GCF_932274485.2 of Patella vulgata. NCBI lineage: Eukaryota > Metazoa > Mollusca > Gastropoda > Patellidae > Patella > Patella vulgata. The sequence continues at coordinate 15,800,638 of NC_065883.2, forward strand.
CGTACGTGCTAACCATTCGGCCATCCAACCCCCCTGAATAAACAAGGAGTGTTGCCAGGTGTTCTGCAAGAAGTAGGTACATGTATACAGGGGCGGATTGGGCCATCGGCGAAGGGCCGGTCGGACAAAAAATGAAAAAAATCATTTTGTCCAATTCGTCTAAAAAAACTTTTTTTCTGTTGAACGTTATATGTGGGGGTGGGGGGGGGTATTGGACCGGCCATGGAGCGATGATGATCATGTTGTATGTAGTGTAGTCCCATTTTTTAACCAGTTAAATTCTCTTGACTCCTAACTCTTGACGATACAATGATAATACGTTAATTAATAATATGACGATATGATAATTTCCCAGCTTGGTGGTTGTAAATTACTTGCAGGTCGGGGTTTTGGCCTAAATTAATCGATTTATGAGATATATTATTTGACAGAGATTATAATCAGATATGCCGTCGGGACTCTGCTGTCAGTAAAAGAAAGGGGCCGCTTTGACACGGGAGCCCGGGAACCGGCCCCAATCCGCCCCTGCATGTATAGTAAATCAGATATGTGACATCATTACACTGCACATTTTATCTTTCGCCAACCTAAACGTTTTCTTATAACTCACAGTTGGTTGCATGTGGACAGGTATAACTTGTTATACAAGGATATGCATGTATATATAATATTTTACTAGTCTAACAGCTGGGGTTGTAATAGAAATAAACTTCTGTGTCACATTACGTCAAGGTGGATTTTCTATGTAATAAACACTCCTGCTTTGTGTGATGTATAACTATACACCGTTTCCGACATAAGTCGAACAACCACAACTCTTAATGTTCTGTCATGCTTAATTTTACTAGTAAACGAGCCTAAATTAGGAAACATACTCCTATGCAATCTTAACAATTCTAATTTATAATCCTAATCCTCCCCTCCTCCTCCTTGACACACACACACACAAACATGTATATATACACGTATATGCATTATTAATATTTGAAGTTAAAGAAAGACAGCAAAATACTAATTTAAGGGCTAATTCTTTCCGTTCGTTCAGGCCATTTTATTACAAAAGTGTGGACAGTAACTGTCCCGATTTTCATAGTATTAATAGGCAATGGTGTAGCCCGGAACTTGATTTATTTTTGGAGAACAAGAAATAAGGTTTGACCCCCACTGGACACTTACCAATTAATATAAATCCAAACATGTACTAAAGTTTATTTAAATATTTCTCTTACGCGTAAGGGTATTTAGAAATTAGAAGAACCGTTTTGGCAGAACCCTTCATACCCTTTCTTTTTATCTTCGGACTATCCAAGATATGCACATTTGAACTGCTTAACCTTTGGGCGGGTGAATTTCCATACTGTTGAATAAAAAAATATGCTATAGAGCACACAACCAGGTATACTTTCAGTAAACATATAAACAAGTTCAACTCCGTCAAGAACAATCTGTTGTTGTTGTTATTATTAGTGTTTAATGTCCGCTTCGATGGTTAAAGGAACAATTCGTTATTAACGTTAGGTTTGACAACTCTTTCGGCTAATACTTTTTAAATCGTAGCCTGTGTATGTTTCCATATGTAACTATAGCGACACCTATCGTTATTGGTGAGTAACCGGAAGGTGGACTCTCGATTATGAAAAAGTTTTAACCATTTAAATGAGGTTTCGTCTAATTACTGAAATTAATATAATCAAAACGGTCTAGAAAACTACGCCGTTTAAAGGGACTAAAGGGAATAAAGGGAATAAAAAGACAAATGGAATTGACCTGTTTTCTTCTCATGTCGCTTTAAACCACCGTAAAGAAGTTGCGGCCACATTTAATATTCAGAAGACATCACATTTGGTTTATAACAAAAGCATTTGACTACGTGTGTGTGGGTGTGAAGGATCCCGTAACCTTCGTACTATAAATATTGTATGTATAATATAGTTGGTATTCAATATTAGAAATGATTTGATAGAACATATATTTATACAATATGACTTAAACGATTTATGATATTAATAGATTGATGAATAGAAAGTAAACTTCTCAGAAAAACACCTGTAATTATATAAATATTTGACAATCTCAATTATAAACTTGGACATGAGGAGAAAGGTTGAAAAGACAATGACAATACTAGGAGTGTCGTAAGATGTATGGTCAAACGCATCGGGCATCTCAATAATTCCGCGAACGGTGGGGGATTAGGAGAGAGAGAGAGAGAGAGAGAGAGAGAGAGAGAGAGTTTTCACTCTCGACAAAATCTAGATTATTTCGGTGCTAAAATATGTCACAATTTATTTCAAAACTTCTCTTGTGTGTAGGTGTATTTAGCAGGAGTGGGTGGTGGTGGACAGGAGATAGACATGACTTTGACACTTTGTAATTATTGATTTTATATGTTTTAGATTAGATATAGTTAGTGTTGATGTAGCATAAAAAAATTCAACTAAAAGTTGTTTTTTTTTTGCGGTTAACAAAACTAATTAACTTCTAATTACGGCGAGTCAAAATGACATGTCATTAGTCATTATAATGACAGCTAACATTATAGGACAAATTCCACGACCTATGCATAGAAGGAAGGCAAAGAGTCGATAGGTAAAATTCGGGCGTGTCAATCTTTAAACAGGTGCGACCAATAACACGCAGGTGTAAAACACTAATTTTCAGATAAGTGGTCTCAAGTACCGAATGTCACTTATGAAACTCATCTTTCAGTTTTAATATTAAAGAAACTAATATGTTAATAGGTGGGTATATTAGCGACGACTTTAGAAACAAAATAAGTTAACGTAGCTACAATTATTTCCACTGGTTAAAATCTACACAATTCAATTATACGAATAAAGTCACGGGCGTGTTATGATCAAAGGGGTTAATACTGCATGCTTGATATTTTGTTAAATGCTAAATCAAAAGTGTTAAATATTAACAGCAGACAGGGCGTACCCGAAATGGTAGATTTACATCATGATTTATCTTGGCTTTAAATTTTATCAGATTCCTCAGATAAAAATCTACCAATCATCCAACTGCAATATCACTTAATTGTGCAGCGGGCGTTGAGTAAATTTATTTACATACACATTAATACACAGTTTTCTTTGTGACTTTACAAATTCTTTAAATTTTCACAATAAAATGCTGCAAACGTGACAATTCCAGTGGCTGTGGTTTGCGTTTTAAACGTGTTTCACATACATGGAGATAATGTGCGTTCCATTTTCTGTCTCGAAATATAAGTTCTGAAATTTTCACAATACAATATCTACAGTTATGTATAATATCTATTGTTTGACCTATATATGTGTTATGTATCATATTTTATTAAAGAATATTATCAAAAGGTATTATTTTAATATACAATTGACTATTCCATTTTTGATAGGATTTATTTTTAAGTATTTTGTGAGTTAGATGCAAATTGTTGTTTGACATATACCTTCTTTTCTTTTACCAAACTTTTCCTGCAATTGATACGGAATGTATCTAGTTCGCACCGGTAGAGATAATTCCTTTGTAGGAGTAGGGTCGCCTGTCCAACCTCGTGGGTTTTCCCCGGGTCCTCCAGTTTCCTCCCACTGCTAAAGACCTCTACGCGCAAGCGAGTTATTGAAATAAAATTGAACCATGTGTCAAATGAACGTTACCCCCCCCCCCCACCCTCTCTCTCCTTTGTTCTGTAAAGACATGTTTTGTGTCGTTTTCGTTATACCCATTATTTTAGGGTTTATACATATTATGTTATTATTACTCTTATTTTGTATAAATTAGAAGAGTTTGTATATATTTGGAACCTTGTTGGGTAATATTTTAAGACCGATAAAATGATTATTCTGTCCTTGTCTGTTCGTTTAACTTATCACACGTTGTGTACGTAACACTACCAATATTTGACATGCAGTTATTGTGCAGTATAGGCAGAAACCTGGAACACGAAAACGACCCGACCTACAAGTCGACAGTTGATCGTGACCGATCCTCTCGTGATTATATAAGTCACATGATAAAGATATGGTGAAAGGTAAACGAGAATTGTCATCGTTTACTTATAGTTATTATTGTATACCGACGATTGTTAAACATAAAAGCCAACACCGTGAGAAAATTAAACAGATTTTGTTGTATTGAGTTCCGTCATTTAGTCTTTTTTTGGTTACTTTTAATTGACTATTTTATACTGAAGTTTTCTTATTCAGGTAGAAGTTGTTCTTTGTTTGGTATATACATACAACGTAAAATAAATGAAATGAAATGTGGTTTAACTTTCCAATGTTCTAAATCGACTGCTATTGAAGGCAGGCATACGCCATAGAGTGTGCTATAAGGGAACGTTTTCCGGACAGCGGCACTACGCCCTACTCTAATTTCGAATTCCATGTGTGAGGGGTTCTTTTAGGTACACGGGATGGCGGTTTTCGTCCCATCCGAACGACTATACATAGTCCCCTTCTAGGCCTCCCGCCCTACACCACTGGCAAGGGGGAAACCACGTTGGAAAATTCTGATGAACTTTCTCGGCCAACACCAAGATCGAACAGGGGACCTCCAGGTTAACCAGTCACTCACTGAGCCACCGCGGCTCTCGAAAACATAAACTAATTTGTGTAAACGAATGGCTAAATGAGCGACATAATAACATAACTTTAACCGTTAAGTAGGAAAGGTAGAAAAGGGGATAAAATATGTTGTTATATTCAAATTATAAAACTAACAATCCTCTAGCGTCAGAGAAATACATCTAAACAAAAGTTGGAACTCAAATTTCAAATTTCGCATTGGCTAATCTCGGTTACCCCTTTTTCCAATTGTGTTGCACATTTAAGATGACAAGGTGTTATTTTTTCATTTTGTTTAACTTGATTTGTTATGCAAATGAGCAGATTTTAATGTGTAGATACTATTTGTATTCTCAGATGTGTATGTTGATACTGGATTATGATATCTATCAAACAGGCTAATTCAATATAAAATGTATTTAAAAGGTGACAAAAGAAATCCGGATAGTAAACAAGTCAGCCCGAAACTATAGTTTAATTAAATCTGTTCTAACAATACATCAGTTTGGATAAAAGAATGAGTGAAATGGAGAAAGAGAGAGAGAAATGGGGTTTAACGTCCACTCAACACAAACTAGGTCATTTCGGGACTAAACCATGGTTCAATTTTATTTCAACAATTCGCTTGGGCGTAGGGGTCTTTAACAGTGACAGGAAACCGGAGGACCCGGAGAAAACCCACGAGGTTGGAGAGACGACCCTACTCCTTGCCACGTACAACCGGGGAATGACAGACTTTATGATACAGTGCGTACGTGCTAACCATTCGGCCATGCAACACCCTGAATAAAATGGAGTTTTATGGCACGTCAGTACCAAGCGGGCTACATTGCACCAAGCGGTTAAATATAAGACAGGCTAAATTACATCACAAAACAGTATTCATAAATAAAAACAAATAACACAGTTACGAATTTTTGAAATTAAAAAAAACCCAAAACACCACAATGCATATACATATATAAAATAAAACAAAAACCCGTCTCTTTTAAAACGTTTTACAATATAGACCCGGTTGGTCAAATAAATTTTATAATGACTAAGAACGGTAATATTTTGATCTTATATCATTGGGATACTTGAACCTAATCAAAATGTGCTTCACTGTCAACAGATCAAGAACCTTGTAATTACTATATACAGAATTCCCAAACTTCAACATTGATGTGCCTTTCTCTGGTGCTTACAAAAAATAACACGAAAGTGAAATGAAATGGGATTTAACTTCCTACTGTTCTGCTCCTATACTGGGCTAATGAAGACAGACATACGCCATACAGTGTGCTATGAGGGAAATTTTGCCCGGGCAGCGGCACTATCGCCTACTCTTATATCAAATTCCAACTGCCAAGAGATCTTTTACGTGCATTCCAATGTTTACATGGGACCTCGGCTTTTCGTCTCATCCGAAGAACTAGACAGCTGTCCTTGTCAGGCCCTCCGTCCTGCATCACTGACAAGGGGAAACCACGTCGGAAAATCGGGATGAACTTTCTCGGCCAATTAACACGAAAGTACACAAATACGTATACACAAAGCTCACAAACTAAGGCACACTTACAGAATGAACCAGACAAATGAAAACACATATCAAACTAAAACAAATTATTTGGCTATAAGTCAGTTTTAAATCTTGAAATTGCTTTTATACAAATACTAAAAATGTTTTAGAACCGATTCTTAAAAAGACTAATATACGGATATAAAATGGAATAAAGTAAAACACAAACAATGCTATTTTTAAACGCTAATGTTTTTTTTTTTTTTATAAACCAGTGTGGGAAAACTATTATCACTGACAATTGCTTATTATGCTAATAATACCACCAATACATTAGTCCATAATTCATTCAAGGCATCTTTCTTTTACTGGTAACTTAATCAAATAAGGCTATTCGTCAAAAGAGGTTATGCCAATATTACTAAAGACGCTATACAGTACAAACCACTTATATCAGTATATTATTTCCATAGAGAACAGATAATAGTTGTGTTTGTTTTATTACATTCACTTAAAATATAGTCTTTCATCATACTTGGGAATATTATATATTTTTAAAGAGCAAATTGGTTCAAGACACAAGGAGAGTCCATATATTCAATTATGATTAAATGATTGATAATTGTAACACGGAAGGATAAACTGCAAAAGGACAATTTAATATTATAAGTATTAAATAGTCGATAATATGCACATTTTTTATAATATGTAAACAAATTAAAAGTTCCAAGTTGGAAATTTATATCTTAAAGAAATTAGATTCACATTAATGTCCCGTGTGGGTTATAGGGTTAATGTCAAAATATGGTGCCAATATAAAACCGATATGACTGTCTAAATTAAGGATTCTATTAAAATTGACAGCGTCCACCGTGACAACACACGCTAACAGTATCATTGAGAACTAGTATCAGCAAGACAATGCGTCAACACCTTATAAAATATTGCACAGACTGCATTCAACTGAGCTGCAGCTCCACAATGTGCTTCATTGTCTCAATACAAGATTATTCAACAAATCCATTTCTGACATAAACCTGTATATTTTTTTAAAATGGAAATCTAATGAGCTAGGCAAACCAGGTACTTTTCGTACACGTGCTACATTTGTACACTTCCTAGGCTATTTTATTATTTTGTTTAAAACTGTCGTTTCTGTGCATTTGAACCAATGGAGTTGGTATTCCACAAGGATCGCTTTTAGGTGCTTTCCGATTTACTACATGCCCAAACGACCATCAATGAAAGACCTTATGATGCAACGCGCACGCGTTAACCATTCCGTCACTCAACACCCTGGGCCGGTAGTACATGACAAGACCTAATATTATCAGAAAAAGACAATCATTAAGACTGTTTCGAGGTAAAGCTGTGATCTACGTACACTTGGTGAACTCTTGTACCTGACCAAAAAATATTATACACGCATAATATTAGTCTTGATGTTACCTCAAGTGTGTCAACTAAACTGTTTTTCATCATAATAAAAGGCTAGGAAGGGATTTCCGACATCACTACGATGACTATTATATTAACTTAGAGCACGGCTAAACAAGCTTGTCACTGTTTAAAATGTTTATCAAAAAATAAATGTTGAAGCTTGAGCTGACAAACTAAGTCTTTGAAGTGGGTTAAATACAAACGTACAACAAAATGATTAGTTACGCGAACAACCAAGATAAGAGAGAAGCTGAATTGAGTATTTTGGAAAGGGTTCATACAGTTGTTACTAGCAAATGAGAGCGCATATTATATGATTTTACAGCCTTATTTATGACCTTTTATTCGGTGTTTCCCTTTAAATATAAGTACAACTAAGATATTAATTACGTGAGCAACAAAGACAACTTAGAACCTGCATTGGGTATTTTGTAAAGGGTTATAGCCTACTGTAATTAGTCCTACACAATATATGATAAGTTTTTTAAAAATAATATTATAATACTTAAATCTTTCCTTTCCTTTTATTTCATACCTTTCCTTGTGTGGCTGTCATGGTATATAGACAATCACAACAAAAACAAGTTTTTTACCGGGTTTAACGTTTAATTCTATAATGTTGTTGAATAGTTCACACAGTTTGGCGTACACAACTCTCAAATATAAAGAAATAACAATATCCTTATTTCTAAAAGTAAGAAAAAGCCTAAGCCTTCTATTAAGTCTGGTTAAATCTTTGAGGAATAATGAATGATACTATTAACTGGGGAATAATAAGTATAACAAAAGTATATATCCATCTATAATTGCTGTTAAACACGGGTTTCATTTTATTTGAAGGTCAGGACACCTATTTATAAAGCTTCTCAGCAGGGGTCCAATTATAAAAGATATAAATATAATCTCGACTATAGTATACGACACAGTATGCTTTTACTTATCATGTTCAGTTCTATTACAATTATATATACATACATATGCTATATATACATGCACTATATATATATCAGGTCTATTTGTCTACTTAAGAGAACTGTCACCAATTAATAGGACGTCTCTGTTGGGGACAGTCTAGGTCAGTTGTTATCCTAGTCGCGGTGACCTGGGCGGTTAGTTCAAGGTAAAATAAGTCTATGTCCAAGACATTCATTGTTTTCTTTCGGAATGTCATTTCCTTTCATGCCTCCCTTGGTAGAGTCCACATCCTATTACACTAATTCGTCATTTCATATTTGGAGCCGCAGTGACTCGATAAGTAAGGTGCTGGCTCGCTAAGGCGCTGGTTCAATTTCTGGTATTGGTCGGGAAGGTTCCTCGGGATTTTGCAGCAGTGGTACAGGACGGAGGATCTGGCACAGACAGTGTCTAGTCGTTTAGAAAGGACAAAAAAAGACCCGTGTACACGTTGGCGTGCACGTAAAGGTATCCCTGGCAGTTGGAATTCGACATAGCACACTGTATGACCTATGCCCATTTTTATAAGCCCAGTCAGTGCAGAAAAGTGGGGTGTTAAACCCCGTTTCGTTTTATTTCATATTAGCGAACTTTGGATTTGATTACCCTCCCGGATTGATTGAATGTACTGTATGTTTTTTCATATCTTATATTAAAGATACATTATGGGAGATTAGAGAAAGTATTGGTAGTTCTAACTATAATAGTTAAAACTAGATAATGTAAAGGTGATTTATTGAACATTTCAGTCATATTGATCTACCCTGAACCTGAACCGAGTATTTAGCGATTGAATTTTGGGCCTATCCTTGATCATCATGACTAAAGTCGGTACGATAAAAAAAACATAGTCTCGATTAACCATTTTTTGATTTAATCAGAAGCAGCATACCGGGTTCTAATCCAGTAAATATCACAGGCTAGCGATGCCATCGAGAGCTGCTCATGGGCTGGATAGTTAATTAATGTCTAATTAATGATTTAGATAACATTTCAGGCCCAAAGAAAGACCTGCAGTTGGCAGATTTAGCTCTAGCATAATGCATGTTTAAGCGAACCCGCACGGAGTATGCTCACTGAGGTCAGACGTTTGACCAAAATATGATAAACTATATTACTTGTGGAGAGTCGTACGTAAAACATCATCTGGATATTTATAGTATAATTAAGGAGAAGTAGTGTACAATATCCGAAATAAACTGTTAATGTTAGAAAGGGATGGTGGCGTATAAAGGGACACAACTCTCATATTTGTTATTCTTTATCCTGTCCGGTCATGGTGAACCATAAAATCTTTGCAGCAGATTTCTATCGATTTATGGTCTTTAGTTAGGTTTCTGTTTCAGGACATAACAGGTGGTTCCAAATTTCGCATGCATTAATGTGGGTTCGTGTCTCACTTCCCCCGTTTGCATGGTCATTTTTTGACCGTTTAAAGTTACAATTTCATATTTTCTAAGAAAGTCAATACATAATTATTTCTATGTCTTTTGCTTAATAGGTTGTCAACTCACTATTATACGATCATAGGTGTCATTCTCACACTTAAAACTCATTTACACCGGGAATAATAACACAATTACCTCCCAATTACCTCCCTTGTTTTCTATTCTCCACTATGGAGTAGCTAACTTCAAATGTTTGAATTTGAAGATGAAAATGATATTTTTGCCAATTTCTCAACTGGCAATAGTGAATTATAAGATTAATAGGATTATTCTTTAACAAGGTAGGACTATTTATAGGTACCGTCTATTTTCAGGCTTTATTTTAATAAATTTTAAAAATATAACTTAAAAATATGAAATTGCAACTTTAAAATCAAAGAAGTGTGCTTAAATTTACATTGCTGAATATTCATAACTTCGAGATAAAAACTTACTACAATACCAAATATGATTAAATCTAAAGAAAGAAATACTAACATGAGCGAACTAATCAGGTTTAAGGTTAAAAGATCCGTGGCCGAAACTTCGTACATTACAAATTATTGCAAATAAATGCAATCTGATAAGAGTTGGTCAGATGCATCATCTATAGACCTATATTGTATACACGTTACTGATGTCCATGGTTGGGAAAAGACCGGACACGACTGCCTATTAAAGGGCGTATGGCTTTATATTTTTTAAAACAATAAATGGGTCTAAACGCATTTAATGTAATATGAGTGTATATAAAGTGATTTATATTAATTTTTCTTTAAAAGAAAATTTTAATTTCGAATGAGTTATGTTCGGTGAAATACGTGAGCAGCCCAAACTGAAGGACAGGCGTTTACGCCTGCTCCGTCCGTTCTGAACGTTTTTTTTTAAAATTATTATTTTATCATTATTTTGTGAATCAGCCATTACTATTTACTGTCGCATTGCAATTTAGGATATGTTTTCTTTGTTCATTGATTTTGTTCTTGACTGGGTTTTGACACCACCAGATTCCTCTATGATCCAGGAAATACATGTAGAAGACAGACAAATATCCGACCACCATTATTACATCATAATAGCTCTTAATCTTTCCAGGCCCAAAAGTGCTCGAAAGACTTTAGTCTGTAGAAATATTAAACACATTGATTGGGATGCCTTTAGAACAGATTTGTCAAATTCAAATCTTGTACTTGATTCAATCTCTAATGTTAATCTTCAATTTGATTTGTACAACAAGACTCTCACTGAGCTCCGTCACAAAAACTGTAGCTACAACCATAAAATTGTGATGCGGCCGGCTACCGGTTTTCTTATTAGAAAAACTTGCCGCTTTTAGAAAGAAGTTCTCAAAATGGCGTTGTTCGAAGAGTGTGTTATAGAGTGTTCATTTGTCGAGAGAGAGAGAGAGAGAGAGAGAGAGATAGGGTTTAACGTCCACTCAACACAAACTAGGTAATTTCGGGACTAACATATGGTTTTAATTTCATTTCAATAATTCGCTTGAGCGCAGGGGTCTTTAGCAGTGGGAGGAAACCGGAGAACCCGGAGAACCGGAGAATACCCACGAGGCTGGACAGGCGACCCTACTCCTTGTGATTTGTCTAAAAGAAATCGGATAAACTTGAAAGAAAATCAGTTTCAGACATGGAAAGATTTGTATGATGTATACAGTTTCTTGAGATAAAAGACTCGTCATAGGCGTCATCATGTGGGCATCTATTTTTAATCCAGGAACTTGAAAGTAGTTCCAGTGGCGGAATTCGTCATACAGCCGAGGTTAGATGTAGGGTACTGTAGTCCACCTGAGCAAAACAGAAGGACATTAAACCTCATTTCATTTCATTTCATCTCCGAGGTGTGCCGAATGTTCGTGACATTCTGTGGGGGAACTCGATTGAACGTTCTGGGATTGAATTCTCTCAATTCCAAAAAATAGTGACGATCGAGTAAAAATGGGTTCACGATTCTACTCACACCATCTCCGTAGTCGGGACTGACAGGACTCTGACAGGTCTGAATTCCGCGTCACTCGATTGCAATTCTGTCAATTCGGGACTGTGAATCAAGCACCCAGCATGTTTTGTTTAGTTTTGTCTTAGCGAAAATCATAGTTATTTCCCTTGAACAGCAATTACGTCTTCGGTACATTTCCATCTTTGAAATGAAATGGGGTTTAACGTCCTACTGTACTGCTCTGACTGGGCTAATGAAGACGGGTTTACGCCATACAGTGTGCTATGGGGAAATTTTGCCCGGACAGCGGCCCTACGGCCTACTCTTATATCGAATTCCAACTGCCAAGGGATCTTTTACGTGCACGCCAATGTGTACACGTGATCTTTTGATACAGTATATTTATATATACCCCTTTAGACAAATTTCTTTTTTTTTAAAAATGTAAAGTGATTTGGCGTGTTGACCATATCGTGCTTCATAGTTTATACTCATTGGTAGCCTATAAACTGCTCTCTGACGATCAGGCATTATGAGACTTGATGATCCTAATTCCAAAACTTTATTTTAATACATCACAAGCCTAGACAGAAAACAACCAACTTTACATTTAATATAGCCCAAAAAATTATACCTTACATCAAAACCGATTTGTTAAAAATATAGCTGCTGGTATCACTAAAATGACGGAGATCAACAAATTGATAACGGCTAATTTGGTTATAAATTATAACAGAAAATCATTTTATAGCCTAAATTTCTTTTAGGCGCGGGAACAGCTATAGCATACAGACGACTAAGCCGCTGGTGGGCGTATATTTCATCTCCTGGCAAGTTATCTTCCAAGTATCAAGGTGTCTCGAGTTTGACATTAGATACAATCGATTTGATCATTTAAAGTAGCTAAATGAAATGAAATGAAATGGGGTTTAACGTCCTACTCTTCTGCACCTAACCTGGGCTAATTGAAGACGGGCATACGCCATACGCCATGCTATGAGGGAAATTTTTCCCGGGCAGCGGCGCTACGGCCTACTCTTATATCGAATTCCAACTGCCAAGGGATCTTTTACGTGCACGCCAATGTGTACACGGGACCTCGGTTTTTCCTCCCATACGAACGACTAGGCAGCTGTCCTTGTCAGGCCCTCCATTCTGCATCACTGACAAGGGGAAACCACGCCGGAAAATCGAGATGAACTTTCTCGGCCAGTGCAGGGATCGAACACCCGACCTCCAGGCTAGCGAGCCAGCGCCTTACCCACTTAGCCACGTGATCCCCCTTAAAGTAGCTAAGTCTCTAACTTAATATCATCCAAAATCTTGGACATTGAAAACACGAATTATTTGTCAATTTAAATCAACATTGATGGTGTGATCTTACTGGGAAAAGGTGGGCTTCTGATATCCAATATTTAAGACAAAATAAACATTTTACCATTGGTACACGAATCGTGTACTATAATGCGGTTCAGCGTAATTTGTAATAAGGGACTCAAACAACGAGGCTAGGTATATTTCACCAGTCATGTCAGACGGTGACGCCATATTCTTATCTGTTGAGCCTTCGCAATAAATACTATCGGTGTAGACTGGAATAACCAGACACTAGAGATCGCCTTTCGATTGGAGACTTCTGGCGTATTTCGCCGAACATAACCGATTAGAAATTACAGTAAAAACAGAAACGATTGAATGTAAATCAGTTTACATACATTCATATTACATTATTAGCGACCCATTTGTGTCAGTTTCTAGGTTCCAAATATTAGCGATTTAGCCCCTTTAACTGCAAGTGCTCAAAGTTCATTATTTGTGATCAAAGTTCCACAGAACCTGTTTTATAATAGGTATGTTTTTAAAGATAAGTGTGTTATGGACCATTAATGAACAAATGTTACTTGTGCTATTTTAGAAAATTGAGACATGAAACGAATGTAAGATAATTAAAACTAAACAATATACTCTTAGATGTAACACGTTTCACAATTTCTTTTTCCCAATCCACATAAACAACATTCTCAGATGAATGCCGAGTTAGCAAGACAAAACCCGCACTTTGCCACGATATGGTTACATAATAACAAAAGACATTAATACCAATTCTATCGAAGCCAGATATGATATTAACCAGTAAAGCTATAAAATAACGGTTAATCATTTCCCCAAACACGTTAATTCAGTTTTAATTAGTGTTTTATGTGACGTTTGATTATGGAGCTTGACATAAAACGCACGTGCATTTGATAGGTATGAGAAAATGTGTGCTGCATCCACCTGTGTTTTGAATGAACTTGTGTATGGAGCAGGGAACAAGTTATTAACTTCCTCGTTAGTAATCTGTCACCAGATGTCCTCACTAACAAAGCACAACACCCTTTTTACCCACGTCACGAGTGATGGCCATGGGGGTCAAATAGGGTTATGTTCGGGGCCTGACACGAGGCTCCGGGTATCGACAGCAGACTTTAGTTCAAATGACAGATTAATAGAGTTTAAATGGTAGGATCCGAAGCAAATGTGGTCGATCTTATCGACTTACATTTCATATTAAGGATCTTCTCAGGCTCATCGAGCGCTGACTAACAAGCTGTGTTGCTTGCCATCTATTTTCATGCTAATTGACTTTGCTCGCCGAAAACAAAACCTTTGTTTGTTGGAGATTAAAAATACAAAGATCGAAAATGATTGACAAGTGGAAATTTGACAGCAAAACGTGCCATTTATCCCCACACAAATCCGTCTAAATTGATCAATTAAAATACCTTTCTTGACAGTTGAAACCGGCATCTTTTTCTACGCCTGATTAAACTAATACCGGATTTTGTAATGAATAGTTTGACCAAGTACACATTTGAAGGGTCACCAGAGTACTATATAATATATATCTAATCTGGCTATCAGCAATCCGGCTTTTAATACAAATCGTTCGCGGAAAACAACCATGTATTATAATAATCTGAATTCATTTCTTTTGAAATGTGAATAATTTATCGAGAGACATGGTATATAAAGATGGTATATAAAGATGTATTCTATTGGCATTCATAACTATACTTGCTACAACCTGTTCCAAGAAAAGTGCGAAGAATATAAATCGTATCGTTATCAGATAGCTTGTAACTTTTTGTTCAATCCGACTTTTCCTGATGAAATGGTAGTCAACAAACGCATTGTTGTATGCATAGTATACTAAAGATAAGTGTGAGTTACGTCCCTTGTACATACATGTAGCAGCCTAAATTATCAAGTCAAAGATAACTGAACCGACAAGTACAGATTATATTATCACCGCTGTTCATTTCAATCGATCAAAACGGCTAAAAGAGTATCAGTTTAATTGGATTACGGGGTGTTTTCTAATTATATCTGGGCAAATCATCTGCTCGACCAATATTCTACATCGCTTTAGGCGGTAATTGAAAAACCTTTCAAGCCCAGTCTACCAGAACGTGGTATATTGTGGCTCCAATTTCCGAAGACCGGTTAAAGTAGTGTGGCTATTTAAAATCACCCTCTGTGATGATAAGGAGCATTGCGCATACTCTCAGCACCAATAAACGTTTTCTTTGCAGCAAGTTTAGGAGAAAATTTGTTCGCACTTAAAACCTGGCCGTTTGAATAGAATATCGAAGAGAATTATCTTCCCTGAAAAGATCGAGGCAAGTGAAACGATTTCTTTGTCACATTGGGGTCTTTTTATTACAAATTCGGCTCATCATGTTGAGCATTCACAAAGTAGAATGAACATAATAGTCATGATGATCACGATATCTTTATAATGGAGAGAAGTCCATATCAAATAAAGGGGTGGTTCGCCGCTATTTCATATCTGACCGAATCGAATTTACTATTTCCAGAGATGAAAGTTTCAAGGCGTTTCACACCTGTGATATGCGGTTCTTTTATATCAAGCGTTCATTAAACGAATTAATAACCACATTATACTATTTAAGAAACGTAATTAATAAATAATCGATAATAAGTGATATTTCTTTCTTCTAAAATTGTATAAATTTAAAGAAAAATACAAAAGTAACTGATATAAATAAGAACTTTTTTCTGCGATATTTTAATCTAAATGATAATAATATAATTATAACGATAGTAAGACCACACCAAATTGATTTTCTGTTTTTTTGGGAAAAAATATAAAAAAAAGTTACTTATTTCTTTGGGGGGGGGGGGGGGGTTGGATGGCTGAATGGTTAGCGTGCGCGCGCTGTATCATAAAGTCTGTCATTGAGTCGACTGGCGTGGTTTCGAATCCCCGGTTGTACGTGGCAAGGAGTAGGGTCTCCTGTCCAACCTCGTGGGTTTTCTCCGGGTCCTCCGGTTTCCTCCCACTGCTAAAGACCCATACGCGCACGCGAATTATGTAAATAAAATTTAAAAAAAAACATATGTTAGTCCCGAAATGACTTATTTCTTTGTGAAAAAGACTTATTTAAAAATCTTAAGTATTTGATTGTGCTGTTCAAAAGCTTTTGGTTTCACATTTTTCAGTTTTGACATTTTAAATAAAATAACCCTCGTGATTCAAGTCGCTATTTATTTATCAAGATCTCGAAAAACAGAAAATCAAATTGTTGTGGCCTAATTAACTTTGATAACCGAAGACAGCCTTTCTTTTTAATTTCATATATTAGTTAATAATTATGATTTTTTTTTCTCTCCGATAATCAACGATTTAATGATCTAATCTAAATAACAATTTAAAAAAACCTAATTATAACTGTAGTAATTAACATATTGCACGTGCTGTTCATTTTGTCCTGATTTTTGTATTGGGGTTAATGGTCATGGTATTGACAAGTGGAATAATAACGAACTGGTCATGATTGTGTGACCTTTGACATATGAAGAGCCCAGGGGAAGAACGATCTAAGTCACATTTTTGTCGTTTCGCACAAAAGGCAAAACAGACTTTTGGACTAGAATGTTTGACGAGAACAGAGCGAGTGGGTTTAATTACAACTTCTAAATGATGTTTAATACGAACCATAATTACCAGTACAACTGACTTCAACTTTTCAGGCAAATTAAGGTTAAATAAAGGATATGTCCGGGAGTCCATTTCAGAAGGGCCTTGGTTCGATGTGACTCCGATCGTTTTTACCTGAAATAAGTTGTTCCACAGAAAGCTTATACAATTTGCTACCAGATGGCGCCATTAACTGGGGTTCATTGAAAAGGTGACTTAGATCGTTCTTCCCCGGGCCTCTTCATATACGAATTGTATGGAGTTGTAAGGGAATTAATCATCATTTGAGCATCGTATACTATGATTCTAATTCGAATTCGTGCACGAATGAGGCGGAAAAGCATTTATTTCGTAGATTTATGTGTGCAATGAGAATTCACGTTTCCTTCTATTCCTGCTGTCAGTGGTTCATTTACGTGTACGTAAAGGGTGTCCCAGTTTATCGTCTCCCAGGAAAATCTACACGAAATCGGACCTGGATATAACATTATTAATTGCAACTCCCTTACAGACATAATTATTTTCCTCGGCAACAGAAAAACTGGACAATTCTCACCTCAAACTGAAACTGAAATTAAACAAAATTTGTAAAAATAAACAAAAACATAATTATAAAGATGTTATTCTGTTTCATCTGGATAGAGCATCTTGCAATAATATGTTAATTGGATCACAACTAATTATTGTTATTCTTAGGGGCTATCGCTCAGTTAATTTATTGTAAACACTAGCAAAGAATCGTGAACAAAGGGTCAGAAATTTAGGAGCTGCTGTTCATATTATCTAGGAGTCAAAAGAAAATTCAAATCCCATTGGAACCATTCTTCAAGCAGTGATTCTTTAATCAATCCATTTTAAAATTGGCGAAATAAGGTGCATGCATTCTCGACGTATTCAATAATGCTAAGAGCTCTATCGTTCCTGGAAGCACCATTTTGTTTTATTCCAATCTGTGAGGAAATCATTGCCTCGCCATCTAACTTATAAACATAATGAAGAAGGCTTCTGTTGTTACGGCCTTTGTTTTTGGCTGTGAATAATAATTGTCCTGCTCCAAACCCGAGTACACTTTTTGTCAACTATATATTCAAGGCTGTCTTATACAAATTGGGCGACAGATTGTGACCAAATTGAATATTACGTGGACAGCAATTAAGATAAGCTACTTTATGAAAGAGGTTATTCGTAGCGACAGTATAAGGTTAGGGTTATGCCGATAAAAACTAGCTCGTGGATGAGGATAGGTTAGGGTAGGGTACAATTGGTCGGGGACGATTAGAGTTAGGATAATTCTTTATCATAAATACTGTATCAAAGGGGTAAAGTTTATATATAAATACTGTATCAAAGGGGTAATCTTTATATATAAATACTGTATCAATGGGGTAATCTTTATATATAAATACTGTATCAAAGGGGCAATCTTTATATATAAATACTGTATCAAAGGGGTAATCTTTATATATAAATACTGTATCAACGGGGTAATCTTTATATATAAATACTGTATCAAAGGGGTAATCTTTATTAATAAAAACAGCATTTACGAGGTAATCTGTATTCGTTAATAGTGTGGTAGTTACGATGTAATCTTTATTATAAACACTGGGATTACGTATTACATTGTCCTATACTATACCTGAATCTCTAAGTCTTTGGACCAAATGTTCCACGTATCATTTTATTTTTACAGAACACTCTGTAAAACTTTGTCCATTTGGTGAGCAACTGTGACTATGCTAACTTATATTTTATATTCTGTTTTATTGTATTATAGCTACTCCCCTACTTTATCCCACAGGGGGGGTTGGATGGCTGAATGGTTGGCATGCGCGCGCTGTATCATAAAGTCTGTCATTGAGTCGACTGGCGTGGTTTCGAATCCCCGGTTGTACGTGGCAAGGAGTAGGGTCGCCTGTCCAACCTCGTGGGTTTTCTCCGGGTCCTCCGGTTTCCTCCCACTGCTAAAGACCCCTACGCGCAAGCGAATTATGTAAATAAAATTAAACCATATGTTAGTCCCGAAATGACCTAGTTTGTGTCGAGTGGACGTTAAACCCCATTTCTCTCTCTCTCTCTTATCCCACAGATTCCTGTTTGCACTGCAGACCGGTTCTGGTAATATGTATCTAATTATGCTATGTTTCATGTATGATTTGCTTTGTCTATGATTTGTTGTGCAGCCCCTTTCCCCCACTCCCCGTCCCCCACATTTGTACGTACATGATTAGTGTCGTAAAGAAAACTAAAAAGGCCAGTATTTGTCTAAATTAAGAGTGGGACATAACACCAATTGTGCAGCCCCGCCACCCCCACCCCCTTTCCCCCACACCCCCTTTCCCCCACATTTGTACGTACATGATTAGTGTCGTACAGAAGACTAAAAAGGCCAGTTTTTGTCTAAATTAAAAGTGGGACATAACACCAATTAAAACTTAACTACACCAAGCAGCTTAGGTACCAAAAAAGGCAATGTTACAATGTTATAATTGAAATTTATTCATTTATCCATCTACCATTTAAATTTAATGATGTTTGCATATATCATTTAAATTAATCATTAAGATGATAATTATGTTACGCGAAAGCATGAATAATCATTTTAGTTATTACAATTCATTATCCCGAATTTATTTCTTTTAAATGTGCATTAAGCATTAGTGGAACAACAGGCTAGACTGAAACAAAGCATTCAAATTATATACACACTTAATAGTGCTGTGACCAAAGATACATGTCTAAAAATTATTGAGGTCAGTCTTTCCAAACTACGTGTTATGGTCTTCTAAAGTTTCTGACGATTTGAATGTCACTCTAATGTACTGAGACATATTTATATCCGTTAACATCGACGTCAAGACGTTATCATCTAAATAACACATTGAGCCTTTATATTTATCCCTAGTTTAAATAACTAACAGTTTGATTTGCCTTTAGTTTAAGTTTATTTCAATTTTTTAAACTGGAGTAAGATAAACAGAAAAATACATCCGAAGCAAAATGCGATGCGATAACAATTTTAAAACCTTTATTTGTATGGCGACCTTTACTGTAGAATATTGGGAAATTCTGATTACCGTCGATATGAAGTCAGCTGATTGAGAGTGACTTTCCTTGTTGGCCTTTCTGTAAATCCTGCCTATTTGTCAATACCCTCGTATTCCTTAATACGTTTGACATTAAGGTCCCATCACGCTGATCAAGTCCCCATCGCCATAAAAGCTTTATTATCCCCGGATTTCGCTCTTCAAATATTAAGTGTGCTCTTTATTAATTTAACAAATTCTTGCTATCAATAAAGTGTTAGAGCGCGAGTGTTAATTAATGAATTGTCGACAAAAAGGTTCGGCTTTGAAAGAAGTGATAGAGAGAAGGGATAAACACTCGAAAGACAATTGGGAAAACGGCTTTATCTAAAGTATGGAGGTCAGTTGCAGTAACCTCGTTAGTTTAACATGCCATTTTCTTCCTCTGAAACCCAGGCCCAATACCCATAGGGTTCATACAGCTATGAGCTTAACATTTTATGGTGCGTCTGTATTTTAACGTACATTTAATGAATGTTGCGGCTTCGGGTTAATCTAATATCTTACTTATTTTGGAAACTAACATATAACTAAGATAGGTTTAACTTCTCAATACCGCACACTATTCTTGATAGCATACATGAATGCATCAATTGAAATCTTGTTTAGTTCATAGTTTAAGTCTGGGAATCCATTACTCTTCGCCCTAGATATATATCCTCTCCCATCAAGGGTTCACGGAACCTTAAAATATTTCGAATCTAGCAGCTTATGCCACACGTCACTATGTTAGACGACCAGCCCAATATGAAACTTGCGGAGACATATTACAAGCGTTTACACAAATCACGGTCATTATATCAGATTTCGGGGTTGGGTGTCCTTTTGTGGAAAGTTAAGTGTTTGTAGAGTACAGAAAATATTCAGCCAGCAGGCTCCTCAACGCTAATTGTTTCAAAACAGAAATGGCGTCCCGTGTTCTAGTAAACAAAACACATATCGTGGTATATGCACCTTTCAGATTGATGCGGGCAGATAAGTAAGAGCTTGGAATGACATGAATTTCATAACTTTTAACACATTGTGTGGTTATTTTTTTGTTAAAAATGGGTTTCCATAGATAGTGATATAATGGAAGCTTGACGTCCTAACTAGAAATGGGCGTGACAGTTTTACACGCTAGAAATGGGCAGATTCGAACCAGACTTTTGTATCGTACAAATAAATCTAATGGATCGAATAAGCAAATATTGTTTGTGACTTTTTATTAGATTTCCTGGCCACGTCGAGTCCAATCCAATGTGGGCGCTGTGGTGTCACGTAGAGTCGTGCTACTTGCCTACCGATTTAACTAATGTAATAATTTATTGGTTTATTTTCTAATTCGTTTCCCGGGAGAAAACGAATCGTTTACGTCGCTGATTGAGAGAAAGTGTCTGCAAATTGCTGGTCGTTTAAATATAGTTATCAATAGCCGTTCTATTGTGACCCGAGTTCCACTGGGTCTACTTAAAGCCGCCATGTTTTGATCATCTGTTCTTCACACAATGCTCAATCATAAAAAATAAATTTACTTGTCTCATATTTTTGTCATTTATATTATAGTTTGCACTTAATCTAATTTAAACACTCTTTAGATAACTGTGTTTATATTCTCTCTTTTAAATAAAAATCAACCAACATTCTTTAGATACTTAGATAAATGAAATGAATAGGCTATAACATCCGACTTTTCTGCGGCAAACGGACAAATGAAGATGGGTATATGCAGTATACTATGAGCGAAAGTTTGTATAGACATCGAATTCCTAATATCAAAGGTTCTTTTACGTGCGGGGGGTTGGATGGTCTAATGGTTAGCACGTGCGCGCTGTATCATAAGGCCTGTCATTGGGTCAACTGGCGTGGTTTCGAATCCCCGGTTGTACGTGACAAGGAGTAGAGTCGCCAGTCCAACCTCGTGGTTTTTTTCCGTGTTCTCCAGTTTCCTCCCACTGCTAAAGACCCCTACGCGCAAGCGAAATATTGAAATAAAATTAAACCATATGTTAGTCGCGAAATGACCTAGTTTGTGTCGAGTGGACGTTAAATCCCATCTCTCTCTCTTTCTCTCTCTCTCTCTCTTTTACGTGCATGTACCAGCTATACAGACTGGTATATACTGGATATACTTAAACTACATGATAATACCAAAACACCGCTAATACAAACACAACTGAAATTCTGCATATACAGTACAACGTTAATTAAAACAACAGAATATATTTATGTTTCATTCAGAGAATTCTAATAAAATGTTAATAAGGTAATAAATGACAATTTTTGTGAATTCTAGACCTCATTCAAACATATTTGAACTGTATTGACCAGTACACATTTAACATGTAAGGAAAAGGGAGCAGTGCACCCAATTCGTTTACACTCCTTGTGTTATAAAATTGTTTAAAACTATTTAACAAACATCAATCTTATTTATTTGTATTTGTATTTTTCCTAGTACATTCGTTTCTGTGTTTATTTTTTTGTAATTACTGTCAATGACATATTATTTATTATTTACGAAAGAATTTTGCTCGTGCAAGATTAGAATACCCAGATCTGTATGACGTATATGACTTCAGTTTAATGAACACACGAAAAAAGCAAGTCGCAAGGTCAGCTTGTGTATGGAATTACAAATTCAGTCAACCCTCATTGGTTTCGTATGTAGCAAATGCAGATCTTGTCGTCTAGGCTGGGGTTATATTGCTAAGTGGTCTAATGTTTAATGTGTGCTGTAAGGTATGTTTTCTATGCAAATCCTAGGTTCGATTCCAATCCTGTTTTGTGTCTTGTCGTTCGGTTGGTGCGAAAAAAACGAGGTCCTGGCGGCAGTTGGAATTCTATATAAAATTATACCGTAATGCTGCTGTCCGGGCAAAATTGTTCTAATAGCACACTGTATGGCAAATGCTCGTCTTTATTAGCCAAGTAGGACATTAAACCACATTTTATTTCATTTTTGTAACGTGGCTTTCCTCTGGGTGATCGGGGGTGGATGGCTGAATGGTTAGCGTGCGCGCGCTGTATCATAAAGGCTGTCATTGAGTCGACTGGCGTGGTTTCGAATCCCCGGTTGTACGTGACAAGGAGTAGGGTCGCCTGTCCAACCTCGTGGGTTTACTCCGGGTCCCCCGGTTTCCTCCCACTGCTAAAGACCCCTACGCGCAAAATTATGTAAATAAAATTAAACCATATGTTAGTCTCGAAATGACCTAGTTTGTGTCGAGTGGACGTTAAACCCCATTTCTCTCTCTCTCTCTCTGAGTGATCATCTCTCTTTCATCCAGCCATAAACAATATATGGGTGCTGAAACTCATTGCCCTTTATAAATTATTTCAATTTAAAAACATAAATACTATTTTGGAGACTTCTACAAAATTGAATCTATTTTGTAATAGATAACCTTTGAACTTTATATTACCATTTAGTGCAATTTTCTTTCCTGTTGATTAAGTATCTGCGGTCACCCGCTGTGTCGACATTTAATTTCTAAAAACCTTAACAGCAAGACTGCTACTGAGCAAGATATGACGAACGCGGAAAGGTGTCGTGAAAGGTTAACCACCAAGATAAAAAAAACATCTATTTATTTAATAAGAATGTGCATAAAAGTGATATAAATGAACCTAATTGTGTATGAAAAATAGTACAAAAAGAGGATAACGGTAATTTGTGGGCGGTGGGTGTAAGAAAGTATAATTAGCTAATAGCATTCATATTGTAACAGCCACGGATGTTGAAACCATGACTCACGACTAATTTATTTAAAGAATCGTTACATGAAAAAAATAATTATATAAAATAAATAATAATGATAATTTTAAAATGTACTTCCTGTGTTCGATAACGACTTGTGAAATCTTTTTGAAACATCGCAGTGTATTAAACCATAGTAATTGTTATTCCATAAAAAAAAGTGTATTATTTGTTTTGAGTTTTAGACTATTTTGCCCGGTTTTAAACATAACCATTGTATCCAAACTAAGCAATATTTATACCTTGACTGGTCCTATATCGCAATAAGAATTAGGATTCCACATTTCCGACAAGAGTGTTTTTCTTAAAAAGCATAACCCAAACAAATCTGATATATTTGTTTAGTTGACACTAAAGTGTTATTGTTTGATGAGAATCTATTTTCACATGGCATCTCATCTGAATTTTATGTGAGAAATTAAAATCAAAATCTGAAAAATCAATTGTTCATGAAAAGGGAGAGATAAAAAATAATAGATTTGCACCAACAGCCATTTTGATAACATTTTAAACTTCCTTCTTGAAAAATATCGTTTGATGTTTTAGTAAAGTGAATAATCTTTCTCATAAATGCAACGATATGCACAATTTAACACAATTAACAATTACCAAGTTGAAATTCTAAAAATCACCCTTTTTCCGTCGGCTAATCGACTCTAGTAAAACAGAATGACATTAATTAATATCGGTTGATAACCACAAGAAAATATTTTGAAATAATCATTTGAATGTCTAACATCTATAACCATGTTTAACAAGTCATTAGCTAGTGTTAATTATGTTGTTTTAAGGCGCTGGATAAAAACAAGTGTACGTTGGACCAGATAACGTTACGCCATAGACGTACCAGGAAACTTAAACAACACAAACAATGCTTTATCTGGCTATTGATTCTGGAAAACAATCTGTGAATGGTTTAACGACTTCTACTACATTTCTAATTTTATAAATATTGATCAGAATAACTATTAACAGAAGGCAAATAAGATAATGAATGATTTACTAGTACACACATCAAGACTTGATCCACCTTTGTTTGTTCACATTGTTGTTTCTTTGTACACTTTAAACATCGCCGACTTTCGATTATAAATAAATATTTCTTTTAAACGATCAAGAGATCAGAGAAGGTTACCTTATTTTAACAGAGTAGAATTGAACAAAGTCCAATAAAGCAATTAAACTACTTAGTTTGCACTGATAAGAGTGTTGTTTAATAGTTTTTAGAGTGAAAAAATGAATGATCATAGCTAGGCGATGCTTTTGTATCATTGGGGACGAAGATCACTGACGACGGCTCTATCAAAATCATAATAGTATTTTCTTTGATCTATGAAATTACCTATACGATAGAGAGTATAGAATATGGTTGTATTTAGACCTGTTTGTGTGACCATAATCAGTACAATACTCTGCATTTGCATCTTCAACAAACTGCCTTCAAACCACAGTGACCATTGGTAATTTTGAATTGTTGAAATATAATCTAATACATTTTCAAAGGCATAGAAAAAGAATTTGCATTTAATCTTCCAAATTAAAAGGAGGCAGAATAGAAGAGTTTCAGCACACTATGCTGGTTCTGTATCATTTTTTACAATTAAATCATCAACACAATAAAACTCACCAATCTGCTCATCCTTTCTCAAACAGAAAATGAAAAGAAAACATTGCCAACCACTTTATCAAAAAACCTACAGGAACAGACGACAAACTTACCAAAGCCAGTAAGATTGCTAATTCGTTCAACAAAATCACCAAGCACCACGGTCACTAATCCGTTGCATCTAATGTAGTATGACCAGCTTAATCTAAATGAACATTAGGATCCACAATCCTCTCGTAAAGTCACTGGAATCACAATTCCTTACACTAACAACTCTAAAACTAAAATCACCAATCCTCTCATTAACGCCACAAAAGGTTCACTAAGCACCAAGAAAAATAATTTATTCACCAACATCACCAAAATAAAGCCGAGATGTCAAACTTCACCTAAAACCTATCTCACCAATAAACCACCTGGGTCACCATTTATATCGCCCAGCATGCTATAATCACCATGATCCACTATCACACCAAAAGAAAAACACGCCAAGACGGCAAAACACTTACCCACCAACAAATCACGGGCGGGGTGACCCATGATTTTGCATGAGGAACAAGATCCCGTCCGGGCCCCCAAAAACAATATTTATATGTGTGTGTGGAGGAGGGGTGGGGTGGCAGTTTCTCCCAGTGCAACCGGGTAATATTGGGCTATGTAGAACATGTTGTAGAGTCGATTTGTAACATATCTGACCCACGGAATACGTCTGACACATATTTTGCGAGGTGGCGGAAAAACTCATTTTTCCAACTCCTTCAACAATTCTACCCCCCCCCCCCCCCCAAAAAAAAAAACAAAAAAAAAAACAGAAAAAACCCCAAGAAAAAACCAAAGCAAAAACAAAAAACCAAAGACAAACCCAACAATCTTTCGTAAACAGAGTCACCCCTAAACAATAAATAAAGAAATACAAATCATTTGTTTCCATAATTAGACATTTAATCAAGATTCGCAAATAAATGCAGAAGTGAACTATCTCTAGCGTACAAATATATTAATTTGGAAAATATTTTGTCTTAAAATAGAATCTAACAGAATTATGGTCACCAGTCACCCTGCTCCAGATATTACACCAACACAATTTTAAACACCTTTAACCGAATCCTTTGCATCATGTAGTTCTGGGAAAGGGTATCTCTCCGCTATGTCAGATGTTTTAAATAAGTACCATGATGTGTGCACTACACCCCGATATTTATTCCGGGTTTTTGAATGAATACTTGATACAAAGATATAGTCGGTTAGTGCAACTAAAAATGTACAATAATTTGTTGAAATATCGTATCATAAAATTACATCGACGTAGATGCAGTTAGGTGAATTTTAGAAATTACATTTACCCGTGGGCTGCTGAGTTATTTCTTTGTTATGATTTATGACGAATCTCGTACAAATAAAAGAAAACTGACCAAATCGGTCTATTTCTCTTTCAGATAATAAGGGGTATGCCTTGGTCATACATATTTCTTTGTAAGATATTTCATCGATTTTAATTATCCTATTCAGCTTCCGATTCTTGTAATTTAGGGTCTGACATGGTTGTGCTGTTGGAGATTGGTGAAATTATAAATTTAATGTCCCGTCGTACATTTTCCATAGATGTGTAGCAAGATACCCACATCGCTAGCATGTGGTGTGTACAGTATATTTCGACCGGACACATATTATTAGTATTCTAATTTGCAATTTTGAATTTATGAAGAAAGATTTTGATTGTGCTTCAGGGTCGATGGTCTTGTACAGCTATTGCGAACTGGAATGATTAGTATGAATCGTACGTTTTGTATGATGTGATTCTGAACACTGTTGGAAGTTGGAATCTGTGTAGTATTGGAAGGTTTGGGATGTCGGACTATAAAGCTAGTGAAATACAAAGTGATCATCACATAGTCTGAACCGTTGCCATAATCAGCTTCTATTCATTGTAAAACACAGGACTAAAAAAAGATGCATTATCCATTAATCGAGTATTGGAAATTATCAGTATATTACATTGTTATGTGTTATTTGGGGCGTTAACTTGCCATACGTTACGAAGATTATAAGGTATAATGAGCGAACGCACCCGTATGACTTATAATAAACGACCGATTAAAAAATCGTCCAGTCGGCTGTGGTAATTACTACAGGACAAGTTACTAATTATTTCGCTAATGAATCTATCAAATTAACAATATCCTCACTCTATCCATACACAGAACATAAATGATCCGATCATTAGCGAAACATGTTCTTCTTAATCAAGCAAATACGTTCTCATTGGTCAGTATAAACACATATACAATACGCATGCGTAACGAGATTATCGTGTGTTGTTAACGAGATTTGGTGTTTACGGGAGAACAAAAGCAGTTATTAAAAGCCATTACAATATCAATAACGCATCAGTGGAAAGGAGTTTATAATCGCTTCATATTATCTCTTCATCACATTTTGTAGAAATATAATAAATAGCAATAAACCTTATTACAATGTTATTTTAGATACAACCACATTGTGTGACTATTTGTTAATATCTTTCATACTTTTCTAAATGATATATGACATAAATGATATTAACTCTTTGTGGAAGTTATGGCATGCGTTAATATATTGTTAACATGACTCAAAAGCCTTAATTGTTACACGAAGAAGGCGTTTTAAATTATAAATAAAGTAATTAACGATCCTTAACTCTATATATCAAATTCGACAGTAACGTTATTCCAGAATATACAGACCAAACAAAGGCCGGTGGCTGATAGATTGTGATAGTAGAGAAAACCAAACAAAACTTTGACAAGAGAACTTAAATTGAAGAACAACCCAATTCTGTCACTTTCAGATCTGGTAGTGTATTACAAATTAGAATTAGGAAAACTCCCAAGAAGAAAGATGATCATTTTTTTACCAACTGGGACAATCGATAGTAAAATATTCACATATTTAAAATAGAAATTTCACAAAACCAAGATATCGTTTTATTTACAGTGCGCAATTCTAATAATTACTGTTTATTACTGAACGAGCGACGTTTCGACTAGGATTCTCTAGCTACATTGTGGGATACTAGAACGTTTCGACTAAGTTTCTATAGCTACCCTGTGGGGTGCTAGAGTGCGTTCTCTTCTTATAAGGTGGCCAACCATTGAATACTTTCAAGAAAAGTTTTTTTTATGTTTTCTCATGGTGTTGGGTGCACTAAAATTTACCAAAATTGGATTACCGGAAAGTAAAGTTCATGTTTTTATGTCATTTTCAGACAAACACAAACAAATCGTCAATTTCTAAGAGAAACACAGGAAACTGGCGCCTTGCTGTAGGTTGTCAGGGTCAAACTTTTATGTGGCATGGTTTTCATAGATATCTGATGCTCTCTTAATCCATTTTTATTTATCATTAACCAAGAAACATCCGGCCCAGAAATCAAATTTATGAAGGGGTATAACTGCTGTGTTTTATCAAAACAATTGCAAATTTTGTCTCTAAAGAATGTTTTGGTGACATTCTATCATGTAAAGATATACCCAGTGGTGTTAACTGGTCCCTTATACCATTTTCGGGGATACCCCTACCCCCACAACCTGTGACCGAGAACCAAAATTAATGAATAGGCTTAACTCTGCACTGCATCACCATTGGTATTTGAACTGAGGTATTTGGGGGTCAATATTTCATTTGAAGATGTTAAATACTTCTTATACCCCCCTCGATGGTATCCCCTACCCCAAAACAATTTAGGCGATGGTGACCATCAGAGATATGCCACAACTTATCTTGAAGCTGACCTAAATTAGTAAATGCAAAATAAAAATACAATTAACTGTATTTCTCATGCACAATCTGGTGATCAACTTTGGCTGTTTACGTTCAGAAAGCACTGAATCGTCACTCTCATGCGTGATGTTGTTGTTAGTGTTTAACGTCCGCTTCCACCGAAGGTGATATCGCAGACAAGTTGTCTTTTTTTATTTTCATTATCTTAGCGCACGCGCAGGGGTCTTTCCTGTGGGAGGAAACCGGAGTACCCGGAGTAAACCCACGAGGTTGAGAAGGCGCCCCTATCTCCAAGCCACATACGCTCACACCAGGGATCGAAACCACAACCGCAAGCCAGAGGTGACCGGCCAGCTAGAGGTCGAAGCGTGACACTCTAGACCACTAGGCCATCCCAACCCCCCTCATGCGTGATGATTTTCCTTTTATTTTTTATTTGATTTCTTCCTTTGCTTCATCGATTTCAATAATCCGTTTATCGTTTTAAGCGCCGTGCCTCATCACTCAAACCTTTGATCTCAGGCGACTATTGTGATGGTTGGATGCGAGCGGGAAGACGCAGGTAATTGGTAACAATGTAGGTAATTAAAGCGAATTCATTAAGGTGTTGGATATTGAGCGAGTTCTATTCATAGATAAAGTAAAGTGGTTTAATCGACTCTAAGGAATAATGGCGGAATACTTTTATAATGAAGTGTTATTGTGTTAAGGTGCGCATGGTCAAAGAGCAATTCGCACCTGTAATAATGCGGTAATAATAGATCACAGACTATAATACATTTATAAACAACAACAAAAATACTTGTCTGTTCACCTTGATCAGTGCGCCTTGTAAACTCTACCGGGTGTGGATCACAGCAGTTCAAACAGGCGTCCTCTGAACGATAGAATCCGATTAAAAGGATCACGAGTTACGTTTTTTTAATATTAGATGAACAAGACATGTGTAATACAGAAATGAAAGACATTTATTGGAGGTTTGATCCTTTGGTCATAGCAAATCCAGTGGCACCCTTTCTTGATTTAAATTTGTGTTTTGATTCTTTAGTAAATATGACCTGCATTATTTGTCAGTCGAGCGAGATCAGTTTGAAATAGCATTATTTTTTCTAGTTTAGAATGCATTAAAATGAATTTAAAGGCGGACATTGTAACATATTACTGTTGTTCCGAACACAAGTCAGACAATTAGAGAACTAAGATAGAAAAAATAGTCCCTTTTAGTATGTATTAAAAGGTGGTCATTGTAACTTATGGATGTGGTGCCAATTACAAGTCTGGCTAGGAGATAAAGTTATTACTTTTATTGAAATTTTATAGCTTTGCAGTCTGATGATGAAACTATAGGACCACTTTACTCTACAGGAAGGTGTTAAATATCTTGAAGAGTCGGACTTGTCCCCAAATTGAACAAATAAAAATATGTTTCTCCATTGTTAATCATGGTTTTAGCCAATTGTAATGGGTCACCCCACTCCCACCAACTTCCAATGAGAACAGATAAAGACGTAGTTAGATCTTTTGTATAGTATGTAGAGTAAACCAACAACAAATCAAATAAATAAAGATATAATAATAATAAATACACTTATTCATAAATCTGCGATCTGAAATCTGTATATACAAAATTATACATCTATCAGTGTGCAGCCTTGAAACCTGTGCTGTTTTCATTTTACAAATCAAATACCTAATAAATACTCTACCCTGAAACGCGTATTGTGTTCACTTTTAACCAAGTCTCTAACTCAATATCATCCAAAGTCTTCGACATTGAAAACGCGAATTATTTTCCAATTTAAATCAACATTGATGTTGTGATCTTACCGGGAAAAGGTGGGCTTCTGATATCGAATATTTAAGACGAAATAAACATTTTACTATTGGTACACGAATCGTGTACCATAATGCCTTTCAGCACCAATTTTTAACAAGGGAATCGAAGAACATGGCTAGACATTCCACAAGTCATGTCAAACGGTGACGTCATATTCCTATCTGACGAGCATGCGCAATAAATGCTATCGGGGTAGACTGGATTATTGATTAGAAATTATAGTAAAAACAGAATGATTGCATGTAAATCTGTTTATATACTTTCATATTACATTATTATATGCGTTGCGACCCATTTGTGTCAATTTCTAGGTCCAAAATATTAGCGATTTAGCTCTTGTAATAAATATACACCTATTAATTCTCGACCTTTTCACTTTACAAAAGCATACAACAACAAATTTTCGACGTGCAATGTTTTCACCTTGCATAAAATACACTAATTTGTTCTCGACCTTGCAACCTGTAATGTTTTCACGTTACCAAAATATACATTAATTGCCCATGCACTTTGTTATCGTGATTTGCATAATACATCTGTGTATATTGAAACAGGTTGCTATATTGCTAAATGATATGACGGATGGCATAGACAGACACCACATGACGATAGCATCAGATTCCTACCAACTAATTGAAAATCGCCATCTCGTTGTTTGAAGATGCCGAGATGATCAACAGGATAATTAGCGCCGCATTGATGGTAGGTAATTTAACCCCGGGCCCTCTTCTTTAGCCCCACCCTTCCACTTCACCGCCAGGCTCAACTCCCTATCTTATTTCAATATCATTAACCCCAGTAGACAATATTCACGTAACCCCTCCATCCCTCGCGCATAATCACCCCGACTTCATTTGTATCACGCGCTCAGCACGTTTATATATGTCACGTGATCCATCATATACATGCCGGTCTCTTTGATCTTTGTGTAGGTAATAATAAGATAATGATATTTATCTTAATTTCTATTTTGTCAATTAGTCTAAGTCGAATTCTAGACAAATCTTTTCCTCAACATCATCTTGTCCATCTTTTTAAATTTACAAACTAATCTTTATAATTTCAAACTTTATTTTACTTCTTGATTTTTAAGCGAGTTTTTAAGTTTTAGATTTTGTTGATAGTATATTTAGTCCAATCCGTTAAAACTGGTTAAATTATAGATAATATAATATAGACAGTGAGGCGACGTTGGTTCAG
Organism: Patella vulgata; assembly: GCF_932274485.2. Taxonomy (NCBI): domain Eukaryota; kingdom Metazoa; phylum Mollusca; class Gastropoda; family Patellidae; genus Patella; species Patella vulgata. The sequence continues at coordinate 15,832,674 of NC_065883.2, forward strand.
ATTCAACACATGAGTCTGAACCGTATTTGACAAAAAAAACCCCAAAACCCAAGATAGTCTGTTCTGGGCTAATGAAGACCATACTCCTCGCAGTGTTTCGTTTGATTAGACCTAATCCCACGCAAACACTGCCGTACTCAGCGCAAGTTTCTGTCCCAGGTTAACAGCCCGACTAACAACTAGTAGATTACCGCGTAAGAAAATCAATCGGGATTAACCAGAGCTCTAAATATGTTACCGTAAAGTGTTTGGTGATAAACGCAGCAACATAACGTCATAACGCGCGAAATGTATTACGCTCAATTAACTACTGCATATTTCAGAGAAACTCACTGTGTGATGAACGAGGCTATCCAAAATGGCTACATCCTGGAATCTCTTTATCATCTCTTGGACTACACAGCAGAATTAAAGGGAAATACTGTCATGTTACGTATTGTGTTTCAACAAACTAGATAGTAATACGACATGTGCTTTTTGATAAAATAAATAATTCTTGGATTTCGTTCACAAAAATGGATAAATATTATCGAATACTTAAAGGTAGCCAGTAATAATTGGTACAAATAGAAACGTCTATAGAATTTATATCGGAGATTTGGGTTACTTATGCGAGTATCGATGTTTGCTCCCGATGCATTCAAGGTTAAAATGGTTTTTTTTTTCAAATCAGCACTAAAATACACTGGGATTCTTTTGAAAGAGGTCACCTCGTTAAGTCATAAAAATTCCCTTTATGTTACTGTAATCTGGAAAGATTTGGTTAGACGATGAGAATGGACGCGCTCCGTGAAGACGGACACACGCCAAATAGTGTGCTTTGAGTGAAATTTTGCCCAGACAACGGCACAATGGCCCACTCTTATTTCAAATTCCAATGAAACAAGAGTTTTTACGTGCCCGAAAATGTGTACACTAGGCTTATGGTTTTCGTCCCTTTCGAACGACTTTACGTTGTCTCTTGCCAGGCCCCCGACCTGCACCACTGCAAGGAGCAACCAGGGCGAAAAATCCTATGAACTTCCTCGGCCAAAATGGGAAGCGAGCCAACGTCTTACTTACTGAGCCACCGCATACTCACGAGTTTGGTATATCTAGACACAGTTGCAATGAGTTTGAATTGGCATTACCTGTCACCTTTTTCCTGATTTAGATTTCCGGTCTTCATTAAAGGTAGAACGTTAAACCCCGTTTCATTTCATTTTTATTTAAGATTAGCACATGAATCCTGTGTATTTAATAATACATAAAATAAGTTGGAAATGGACTGAGGCTAGAGATTGATTTCCGTGATTTCACAATAGATAGATTTCGTTCCCTTTTTGATGATCCACAACCCCACTCATTGGGAATGACAATATTTGATGACGTTTTGCTCTAGGGTTGAAGAAGTGTTTTTGAAGGGTTTTTTTATTTTCTTTTCGAAAAGTCGAATTAAGATAATCGCAATGTTCAGATAAATATTATGGGCCAAGAAATGTCATGGAGAGAAAATACACAAGCAGGTTATACAATGTATTGACACTGACCAATATGATATCTGACACCGCCAATCTGAAACCACACAGCTAGCAAATGCCGTGTTTTATTAATTTTTGTTTAGAAATATATTATATTGATAATTTGGTGTATTTTTCTCATTTGTATTTGAAGATTGATTAAAATAATTGTCAGTATTTTATCTTTATAAAATGGTCCGTTTTTATGAAATAAATGAACATTTCAGATCACCCATAAGCAGTAGAAATCGTAAAAAGCAGCTATATTTTACTAAGTAATACCATTTGTTCGTCCTATTTAATATTTAACAATGGCCAAGCATCTTAGGAGTGTATGTTTGAATACTGAGATTGGAGGGCGTGGTCTAGCTGTCAATCACCTGTCACGATTTCACCTCGCACCAAAGGTAAGCCCCCGCCATTTCGTCTCCGTATTTTAATCACAAGCGGTATATTATATCAAATGTAAAAGGATCTTCCTTCTAACAATGACTGCTATAGCGAGTTAGAATGTTCATACCGTTGGTGACTGAGACCATCAACTGCGTTAAGGTCTCGTTTTAACCATATCATTTACCATATAAAACTGTTCAGTGTTTTTATATGGTGACAACAGTGTAATAATTATAAATGTTGATAGCTGTGTGAACGTTCCCTATAAATCAGGGGTAGTTTCTTCGGCTTCTCCACCAATTATAACTAGGCTACATGAATCGGTAGTTTTAACTAGGATTTCAGAAGACGAAACCATCGTATTAGAAAATAAAAGACACATTTCAATCCATTTTAATTCTACTAGCCATCATCATAATGATTATATGCCAAAACGTTTTTATAAACAAAAATTGTGGCGAGGATAATACACGCATTGTACACAGATGGGTATTTCATTTGATTTATTAAATTGCCTCTTTATTATGATAAAATTTATTCTTTTATCGTAAACAAATTTTGTCCTTTTTCATAAGCAATCAATGTGTGCAAAATTGATGTTTATTTGTGCTTGCAGAACCGAATGAATAGTTCTGGAACGATAAACCGTATGGTATCACAGTTTACACGTATCACTATTTTGCAACCATTTTTTTTTACTTTCATTGAAATTTATTTGGAAACCAAGAGGTAGATTTTCGTGACTATTTAGGGCGAATTTTAAGCTTCCCTTCCCACTTCTTGACATATGCTTTATGCTGTAACACATATACATACATTGGGATATTCGGGGTATTATTTAACAATTCAAAGAGATGGTGTTTAACATCCGATAAAAGTTTGGTATATTTTCAGTAATTCGCTTGCACGTAAGGGTGGTAGTGGGTGGACGAAGTGATCCAGAGATTCAGAGGAAAACCCACTAGGTTAGATAAATGACTCTTCGAATCGTCACGTACATTCTTGGGATTGAAACCGCACCATCGGACTCAATAACAGATCTAATGCTATAAAGAAAGCACACCCACCATATTTTAAAGAAAACAAATTAATGTTTTCTTTTCTGTTTTGCAGGGTTACAGAACTTCACCCCATGCGGCTACAAATATCTCCTTGAAGCTAACAGCTATACACGTTGATAATCGTTTGTTTTATCTTTCAATAATTCAATATTTTATAAGCAGCTGCCTTTTTTTTAAGATACGCCAGTTAAAAACAGTACAGTTATAATCAACGATATCCAGTAAATAAACTAATATGTGAAAATGTGAAAATCCTACTCATTGATATTAAGCTATGCCTTGGTTTTAGTACACTTTAGTACACTTCACGTCACGTCTATATTTACCACGAGGCCAAAGGTCGGCTTAAACAAAAACAATGAAAATGTTAAAGTAGGAAATACTAAGAGTACATAATTCAGACAATTTCGTCTTGTCAACTAACAACTATCTTCTAATATAATTACTGGCACCATCTCCTTACAAATTTCACTAATCACTTCCGGGACAAAAGAAAAGACATATTGTTATATGTTTGACACAGAACAAAAGTGAAGAAATTGTGACATCATTATCTTTTGAGCTCTACGTACAGCACAAATAACGTGCTTGAGAGGATATTCGTGTGTAAATGTGAAATTAACAAGCCTCATCATGTTTATTTTGTAACGTTTGTAGCTGGTCAGTTTCAATATTTATTACCCATTCTTGGATTAAAGATTATCTTAAATACTTTCGAATTAGGAATTACAAGATAATGACCAATGGAATTAGAGATATCTTTAATTTTAACATTTCTCGGTTTTGTATTTTAATTGACAAAAAATGTCAGAAAAATTTATTTTTGATAAACTAAGAATGACAATTACCTTTCGTGTAAGCTCAATTAAATATCCGATTTGCATAAGATACACAACATCAGAGTTATTAATGTTTTTCCCCAAGTAATGCTATTCAGCTTTAATACTATTTATTTATTTTAATAAAATGTCATTAAAGCATCTGGTTAACCTTAAATAGTTTCAACTTATTTTGCTGTTTATCATTAATTAGTCTATATTATTATGTTTTAAAGGAGCTAAATCGCTAATATTTTGGATCTAGAAATTGACACAAATAGGTCGCAACGCATATAATAATGTAATGTGAATGTATATAAACAGATTTACATTCAATCGTTTCTGTTTTTACTGCAATTTCTAATCAGTTATGTTCCGCGAAATAAGCCAGAAGTCTCAATCCAATGGCAATCTCTAGCGTCTGGTTATTCCCACTCTATACCGATAGTATCTCCAGATAAGAATATGACGTCACCGTTCGACATGACTTGTAGAATATATCTAGACTCTTTCTACGAGTCCCTTGTTAAAAATGGCGCTGAAATGCTCCATGGTACACGATTCGTGTACCAACGGTAAAATGTTTATTTTGTCTTAATTATTGGATGTCAGAAGCCCGTCTTTTCCCCGTAAGATCACAACATCAATGTTGATTTAAATTGACAAATAATTCGTGTTTTCAATGTCGAAGATTCTGGATGCTATTGAGTTAGAGACTTAGCTACTTTAAGACAGCTGTATAGAAACTAATCTACCCAAGAGAGTTAGACAACCTAGCAATTCGTTCCGTTATTGTCTATTATGGAATATGAAAGTTTCGGTCGTAGATTTCCGATTTTATCAAATAATAACTGAGATATCTATAGATAATTCCATAAACGTCTACTCCATTTTATCATTGGAAATAAAAACATTTCAAGGAAAATGAAAGTGTTTAGTCTGACTAGAGTTTTCTCCAAATTCTAGCTAGTTAAATAGTAAATATATGTTATTAACGTGGTTTGAAGGAGTGCGGTTTACAAATATCAATAAGTAAAGAAAGAAAAAACAGTGTTATGGTCTGAAATTAGTAAGTTAGATGATTTACTTTTCAACCGTGATTTTATCCAACATTTATAACTAGAAGCCTAACGCACACGGGAAGATTATGGATTTTCAGTGCGTGCCAAAAACTAAAAACACTTGTCTCTGAAAGTCATGGATTTCTATCACCAAGATCAAAGATGTTTAATATCGGCACAAAAAGTTTATGATTTTACTCCAATCCACCATGACTCTATTATACATAATTATTATCTAACGCACATGGGGCGATTGTAGACTTTAAAACAAAAAGTACTGTATTCGGGCAAAAATTGCCTGTGTGCACATATCAAAAACCAAAAAAGGATTGATGCTGGAAGCCGTCAGGATCAAACATGTTTGGTATCCTAAAACAAGTCCCCATCTGCAGAAACAACAAAAAAAAAACTGCAAAAGGATTTTGGTTTTAACCAATCTCAATTTTCAAACTCTTTTTACAACCGTTTCGTGGACCTTCCTTGCATCTATTTGTTGTTTTTTTAAAATTATTTTGGGAATAATTTGTAGCCCGGCGAGTTTCATTAATGTAACGTATGCTCTAGACTTCGGCATAATTATTGGATTATTCAGACCAGTCCTTTGTGTATTTTCTTAAATAAAATACAATTTTATTATCTTTATTTTAGATATTTAGATACATGTTAAATTATTATAATGAATGATTTATTATCGCACCTGTGTGGCGTATATAAAGACATATATAGACCATAATTCTACGTGATCATTAAATCGCATGATCATGCTTTCCATTAAATCATGAAATAGCCTAATCAAAACATAAAACATCTGAAATCTACTTTCAATTTAAATCAATTACAGATATAATGAGGTGATTGTGCTATATATGTCCTGTCGTTTTGGATCAAAAAAGAAAAGATATACGATTGATAACTTAAAGTTGTGTGTCCATTGATTCAAGGTTAGTAGAGTGTGTAGCTTAACGGAAGACGATGGTACACCTATTTTGGAACATCTGCATACTTCTGCCTTCACCACCTATTCTTGTAAACTACTACGTCATCGATTTCGGATTCTGACGAATTAAAATTGGAAGCGAGATGAAACAAATCAACTTCTTATCAGGTACGGGGGCTTCGGGTACTTACAGATCAAGAACGGTGCATAAAACTCCCAACCACCATTTACAACCACAATCGCAAATCGTTCTGATGAGAACAAAATACAACATTGTAAAATACCTGTTTAAAAATCTTCAAAGCTCTCTTTAAGTAAGGCCCGATAAATGCGACGAGTGTAAATCCGAAGTTTTACGATCTGTCGCCATTACGAGCCAAATGATTATATCGAAAGATGAAATAAAAGAGTTTTACCTCCAGAAATAATGTTTATTCGTTTAAACTCAAAGAAGGGATCGAAGCAAACCATCTGCTAATAGACATAAAATAATTTATGGTTGTACGCCATCATCGCTTTTACGGAGTGTGAACTCGGTAAATTATGGATTCGATTTCATTTAATGAACAACTTAATCACCAAGATGATAATATGTCAATCATCGAGCACGTGCTAATTGGCGGGGAAATTATCGCCGAGTCTTTCAGATAGACGAACAAATTGATTGTTAACAGCGAATAAATGTTTCGCTTACTTTCTGTTTCAATGGCAACGGGTGCACAGTGGTTGCACTTGGTGTACTTACTACCTGTTTAGAGATCAACGTTTACTTTTTGGGGGAGCCGTAAGAATATACATTACAATGAAGACGATCTTCGTAGTTGTTCGAGATCTTTAGTTTAACCATTATAGACGATTCTCATAAAATATATGTTATTCTGTATTGCTCTAGATCTATATGGCATCGTAAGTTCAATACATAGCCAGTATGTCCAATGTTTCCAGATTCTGTTGCATTCTTGTTAGTCGCAAAAGTATATAATGACGTATGCATACAACAAATTCTGAAATTTGCCTGACCGATCTGCGAAAATATATTTTCTTGGCACCAGAACATCTTTTTTTTTCAAAATTTTAGATCTCAAAACATTATAATAACAAACTATAAAAACTAATTGTATGTATGCCATCCATGTTGGTTGACATACTGATGAACCAATGCTGGTCAGCCACGCTATAAGGGCGAAAGTTTGTATCCTTGACCACACCTTAAAACAGAAAGCCACAACACATCTAAAGGAGATTTAAATTTTATTTTTTACATTTTCTTTCAATATAATTCTCAAACCTCAAATACTATAACAATAGGGCGTTAAACACCCATTCCATTTTATTTCATATACTATAAAGTACAGCTTTAACTGTTTATGCATTAACACAAAGTGAATTTTCTATTGGTCTAAATGAAATCTGATACGATTTGTTGTCATTATAGCAGGGGGTCCTAAACTGTAACTGGATTATAGGCTCTTCGATCTACGAGGCTTCACGATTTCGATGTTGATCATGCCTTGACTTTAAGAAAGCTTTGGAAATTATAAATAAAAACATTATCATAACATGGATTGCCTACATTATCGATAAGGAACTAAAAAAGGGTATTTATAAAAATGTAGTTTATAAAATGTAACCTCGGAAAATAAAACGTTGAAATAGTCCAGACTAACGTGCTAAATGTACTCGATAATAGAAATTAATCAAGCATTTTGTCTCAATGAATGGATAATTTGAAGCACATATCTGTATGGAAAATATTAGGTTCTAGTTTGATACAGTATGGAAAGACATGTCCCCCCCCCCACCATCCGCACCCTCCAAAAAAAAAAAAAAAAAAAAAAAATCTGGTTTGATATATGATATGTTTCAAAACATTGTTTTCTGGTTTGGAATAATATTGAAGGATATAGATATGTTTTAAAATATAAAACAGATGTAATCCCTTCGTGGCATTTAGCGATCGGAAACATAAACAAAAATAACACAGTTTATGGGACAACATCACTGGTTTATTATACACAGGCACGATAACGATAAGAGGATAATTATCGGAACGTCGTGCTCGTTTATAATAAACTAGTGATAATTGTCCTATATTACTGTGTTAGTTTTATATTGAGTTATGAAAAATGTACTCAAACTAAACTGTATCATTTTATAATATAACAACACTGTATTATAACGATTTTAAAACTAATGCGGCCATTTTTAATACGAAATATATTTCCAGTAAATTAGAGCGTGACAACATAATATATTACATTATGTTAAATTGACTTTGTGTCATATGGTTTTATTATCTGAATATTAATATATTAATCTATTGTGAGGTATCTACATGCTTAATTTATGATAATGACTTTCTATTGAAAGGAATCGATGATACATGCAGATAGCAACGACTTATAAACCCTTAATCGTTTAATGCGATGCCAGAACAGTTGGTGGTAAATTCGCAATTTGGGGAAGAGTAAAAAATATTAAAGAGGCGAAGTAGTGTATTCTTCTTTCTTATTGAATGCGCAGTCTAATAATATGACACACAGTTATCGGAATAGAACCTCGTCTCCCCATTAAAGTTAAACGAAATTCGTCACCTCAATTTCAGAAACTTCAATTTAATATCATCCATCATAATTAAGTGAAGCTGATTAGTTTGGCGGAGTTGTCGAGATAATAACCAATAACTTGAGCACGAGCTCCTGAACCCGACCTGTCAGTTTTACAATGATGGGTGCAACCAGGCGATAACAACCAATGAGAATGGAGTACCAGGATCACGTGTTATATGCTAATGGCCGGGGTACTAGTAAGTGTAGTATGATTGATGAGACGATGGTTACACCTCTCGATTTACACGTTTGTTGATAATATCTTGGTCTGTGTCAGTGATATAACTAGTTAAAGACACGACACACGACGAGCTAACCACAAGAGATAACGACTTAAGTGTTTAGAGAGTTAATAACAGAGCGACATTAACATCGCTAATAACAACAATTTAACGTGTGCGGACTTCTAATAAGGATTTTATCTTGTTTTTGTTTACGGAATAATCATTTGGGATTTAAGGGTATAAATATTTACTGTTTCCTCGATTACAGTTTGTGCAGTTTATATGCTGGAGTTGATCAGAGCCTGACCTAAGTGTTTCGTTTGAAATATAGCGACCCGGACTCGGGTCTGAGAACTAAAGATTTCGCGCAAGATGCATCGACCTATGTACAGTTCGTTCTCTATCGATGCCTTAATGGCACCTCAGCCAAGACTTCATCCACCTTTCTATTACCCTGGATACATGTTTATGCCCCCGTCAACATTATCCCAAAATGGTTTACCCGATCCAAGAAGTGTTGCTTCCTTACCATTAACTCATCCAATGTTTTCTCAAGCTCACATATTGCCCCACCATCCGGGGGCCGAATATCTGTTTAATCCCGGATTACAGTTATCGGGTTCCTTGAGAACAGGGAAAGACAGTCCTCTCTCGGGTATTGTGCCGAAACCGGGTGCTCTAAATGCGGAAAGAAGTGTTTCAGCGAGTCCTGTAAATAGTGATGGAGAAGACGATATGATGGACAGACACAGAGGTAAATACAGAACAAATTTACAAAAATATTTAAAATATTTTATCTATAATTATTGAAAATGTATTTTTTAAAATCCATATTCTCTATTAAAATTATATACATGTAGATTCAAAAATTCAATATCGCATTTTAATTATTGATGCAGTCTCTGATATAATTGTATTAATTGGATAATACTACAGTAAAATATCACAAACCATAGCCCACAAAATATTTTAGATAATAATATATCCACGTATTCCTTCAGAAATCTTTTCATATAGATACATACTGTAACAGATTTGTGGAAACTGAAAGAAATCGTGTGATTTTAAAATTGAAAAGAATTATAATACGTAATCGATATTGTCACTCAAACATCATAATATAATATTTAATGTCATGAGGTCGACAATAATTCAATGAATATTATATTGGTTGTAATCTTAACCACTATTTTTTTTTTTATTTTGCGTGACATTTCCTTGTTCCTCACAGAAAACAACATTAAATTATGCGCCAAAGCTTTGAATATGTATAATTTTAAGCATTTAACATTTCAAATGTATTTCGTACAGTCTTTTTTCAAGAAATTTGATATTTCTAAGGTTTTTAGTTAGTAGTTTTATATTAGTGTTCTGACTACGATAAAGATACCAGAACAAACTTCATTCTGGACAATTGAAATACACCAACATCAAATTACAACATACGATAAATGTATAAATTCTTGGGGTTCGCTAATCCTTCAACGTACAACAGTGTACCTGGACGGATTCATCCATGGTATAAATACGATATTTTCTCAGCCATTGGCATTTTAAGATATTACTCCTTGCAAATAATCACTACACCGTACTATGAATATAACACTTTGGTGTTTTAAATTTTATTAAGTTTTAGATATATTTGTGGATATATCACATTATTTGGGTATAATAAAACAATTACAGAAATGTAAAATCCTTCATAAATTTGACCTTAGAGACATATTGCATTAATCTTTTCCTTTTTTCAAAGCCCTACTATAAGATCCTGGAAAAGGTTAAAGTTTCATATTTCTAATCTCATTAACTAATAATAAGATACGTGGCTAGCTTTTGTGTTTGTTTATATATTTGATTGTTATTCTAATAGATGGTTGACGAAACATATGTTAAATATGTTTATCATAATGTTCGTGTTCATTTTCGTTTTGTTAAAACATGTTAAACATCTTAATTTTAAACATAAAACAACATTCTTTATTGTGTTTCTACATCTAGATATACAAGTTACTATATTTTAATATCACTTTTAATTAATCAGAATAGCAGAAATTACTGATACATTTACAAGGGAACATTTGTATTTTAATAAACAAGGTCTGCAATAATTTCTTAAACATCTGATCAAAATAAGCCCTTCTCAAATATTATTTTTTTAAATATAATATTAGCGTCGTTTAATTTTGATACAAATTTTATTTCAAGTATTGTAATATTGGCTTGATAATTTAGTATATTAAAAATTCATTTAAGTAATTTACAGAGCACCAGACAAAAAAATAACAATACCATTGAATGTCATTTAAGATATCAGTAATTAGCCATATAAGCCAAATTCTCCAAATCTGTTTGTATCCCCCTTTCTCTGGAATGGCTATGTTTTGCAAATAAGAAAGGTTATTTGTATGAATTGAAATGGTAATTTATTTGCCCCATAATTGTCATAAACCAATCATTGAATAACAATGTACCCGACATTGAATCGACCAAAAAATTACTTTCACAAATTCTAGTAATAAAGTTATTGTACATGATATTCTAAAATATTGGAATTCCAATATAAAACTCTAAATCTTAATGAGACACAAGCAAAATGGGAATTCTGGCCTGTTATGTATTTTATTAATATCGTAATATCATGATTTAATTTTACAAATGAACCAGTCTCTGTATATAAATATATGTTATTTTGATAGTCTATTAGACAATGTATGCAAATTACACTAAACAGTTACAGATAACACACAATACACATTCCAGAAAGTACGATAAAATTAACATACAGAAGTAAATTCCTTTGTTAGCTCAATCGGCAGTCCTCGGTAGATATTTCCAAAATGCTTGAGATATACATGGACATTATGTCCGTGAGAAGGGTTAACCACCCAAATTAGAAAGTTTTTTTTTTGTAAATTTGTTTCAACTAATTAATTTGAAATTCGTTTGATTTCGACTTTGAAGGGATTAATGGTATGGTTGAATGTGTTTCATGGTCACTATCTTTTGTATTAAACTGGTGAATAATGTTTGTTCATAGACGTACATAATGTTAAATTATGCTTGTTCGAATATTCAACTGTTATATTGAACATTGTTAGCTTTATATCCGAACTTATTATAACATATCTAACCCCACTTCAATGCGTGTGACATGTTGTTAAATTGTTTATGTATTAGATAATTGACTTGTTAATGTCCTGTACCAAAACGACCAATGATTCTCTGTTGAGATGGTTATATAATGGTTGTTTTATTATATAATATTCCAAATATTTCATGAAATCAGAGAAAAAGTCAGTTTTATTTTTTAAGATATCACAGAATGTCCAAATCTTAGGTCTAAGTAGGTATCGTTTCATATTAGTATATAACAAAACTATAAACTTATACGTTTCAAATAGCAAATTAGGATCTTAAGTTTCATTCTGTACTTTTGATTTAAATAAGGCTATGGCCAGTTGAAGTTTACTGTATTTTTCATTGATTCATCGTCCCCATGTTCATAAAAATAATAATGATTTGACATAGTTTCATTACAACCCGATCCTATCTTCAATCAAGGAGTTGGTGACCGACTGGTCTAATGCATGCGCTTTCGATCTTAAGGTCTGTCACTGAGTCAAGTGGCGTAGTTTTGATTTCATTCCTATTTTGAAGTGAGTAGGAGTAAGACCGCATGTACAATCTCGTGGGGTTTTCTGGGTCCCCCAGTTTTCTCCCACTGCTATTGAAAAAATCAACCATTTGTTAGTCCTGAAATGACCTAGCTTTTGCCGAGTTGACATTAAACTCCATTTTCCTTATTAATGTATTAATTTGCTATTTAATTTTACAAATTTGTTATTAAAGGGACAATAACACTCTTGCTGGCTTGAAAGCTCCAGAAAATAAATAATATCTCTATCTAAGTACTAAATGTTTAAGTGTCCTACCTGTTGTGTAAATTATCCATTACATCCTATTTTACTTGTCCAGAGGGTTCGAAAATATTTTTAAATCGAAGTTTCATTTGAAAAGGTTTACGTTAGACATTTCAAACCATTATGTTGAACTTTTCAAAATTTTTATATAAGGTGTGTTAAGATGAAATTTGTATCATCAATTAATTGAAATGTTCTAAAATAGTACAATTTGTTGACCAGAATAAAGATTGGGACATATTATTCAGTTACAACAAGAGTGGTATTGAGCCTTTAAATTATGAACGGCTATGGTTGAGCTATGTAAAATCATGAATACAATTATGTCTTATATATGATAAGATTTAACAATGCACAAAGAGACCGTCGAATACTTATTCAGCTTGTTAGCTCTACTTGAAGTTTTCACGTATATTATTTACTTATTTATGCATTTTGTCAATATCAAAACCTTTGGACACTATATAATACAAGTGCCCCTGCGTTGTTCCATATACCCATATTCATATATAAGTCTATAAACACAAAATAACCAGATAATTCGCACTATTCCAGCAAATAATCCGTAAACAGACAAATAATCTTTGATATTTTTTATAAATAAGTTCTTTTATTCGGTCATAATACATATATATAGTGTACATGTAAACGTCGTTTATAGAAACAGACTCATAAAACATGTATAAACTTTCTGACAATCCAGACGCTAACATTATTATATACTCTAATAATTGAACCAACTATATCAAGGCTACGACAAGTCTTCCCATAGAACTTGTCAACTATTCAGTATATTAAGTATATAGACAAATATAGCGCGGATATTATATACTGTATCTTTGATGTAGCCGTATGTTATATACGCCACAAAAACTTAAATAGAAGAATATGACACAAAGAAGAACAATTTGTTAGAAAAAGCGTTACAGTTTATTGACGGGAGCTGTTTTTGTATACAAAGTGCTTCTTAATTTTTATATGTAAATTTAAAACTTTCAAATATAAAACTATGATTTATTTCTCTAAAGTCCCAAATATGCCGTTTTCGGGTTAGGCGAGGGTTATTTTTATCAGGAGAGTTGTATACCAACTACTGTTAGATCGGTGATTTTGATCAAGCTTGAGATGTATACAGTATCAAAGACATCCAGCTCCCACCACTAACAAAATTCTGTACACAACCACGGACAAACTGCAAGAGAGTGTAGATAACAAAATGTTAACGTACTCTAATATGTTGTAATAGCTTTGTAATGTTATTCAAATTCTACACGAGTCGATATCATCTCTTAATTTAGGTGGAGTTCATTACTCGTTCCAAGATCATAGTTTAATAATGATCTAATTAATAATTAACCTATGTATGGCAGTAATTAACTATGGCTAATTAATATTAATTACATAGATCAACGGTTCCGTATATCATGTATTATTTACGTATATAAAATACAAGAATATCGTTTCCGTGTTTGCCCTTTGCATGACGTGTTATGCTAGAGCATGCTCCTTTCATGAGAACTTTCGGAGACATTGTTGATATTCATCTTACAGACACACATAGTTTTTTTATTTGACAAGGCTCACCAGATCACGTTTTCAGATTAATGATTGTAATGTTCAGAACGTAGAGGTATAGAAACCGTATGCAATTGTCGGCTCGGCTCACAAATAAAGACATATAATTATAATTCTTTGTTTGTGTAGATATATCTTTGTGTAGATATGGTCGTTTTCTATAAATACTCAGCTGACCACAGCTAGAAATGCGGTATTGTCGTATGCAACCAGAATAACGACTTTTTATTTGTCTGTTGCACTGCAGGTAATAACTTGGTTAGTCTATGTTTTAACGGATAATTGTTGTGGTTCTCGCTGTTATACATGCATATTTTAATACCTATTATAGAAGATTATCTCTACATGATCTAGCATATACAAAACATTGCGCATGTTGCTGCAATGACAAATGATGAGTCAGCAGTTGTGGCCTATAGAGACAGCATAGGTAGAACATAATATATTAGTTATATGAATAAACAAGAAATGGCATATGGTATTTAGAACGAACAGGCATCCCTGTATGCGGTAAGTCATATCCTTCTGGACGTGGATTTCAGAAGCCGTATCTATACAGTTATACTTGATATAAATACAGATGTACAAATAGGTATTTATATATCGCACATTGGATGCTTACGTCTGACCACCAGATCCGTTCTGTAGATATTTAAAAAAAAAGAAGCATTTTCTTAATATAAATTTCTTTTGTTAGAACATAGAATTGAACAGCATACACCAGGACGTGGCTCGGGTCATGGAGAATGCCAGATAGGAGACAGTCCTGCACATTCTAGCATATATGACGTCATATTTGGGTAAGGGTTAGGACTTGTCGATTTCGTCAAGGTCTCGCGATTTAAACAGGGCTAGCGCTAACCCTAACCCTGGTCTAAGCCTAACCCTTACCCTAACCCACATAATGACGTCATACGCGCAGGACTGTCCCCGATCTAGCGTTCTGCCCAGATCAAGGGGTATGTTAGTTTAGTCAATCCCATATTCATTCATAAAATGTTTCTGATCACTCCTCGTATCTTTTTTATCAAATATTCATTTCTTTTGTTTGTTTTTACCATACATTGACACAAATCAATGACATTGTTTTATTGAAAATACACTATCAAACTCGATATACTCAATTATTCGATATTATTATTCAATTAATCTGCACTAGATTGCTAAAAAGCCTTTAAAATAAAATCGACGAACAATTATGATCTAAGAAAACTAAAGTACCTGTTCATTATTATAATCCCTGCAAAGAAAATCTCCTCATTATTTTACCGATATTAAAAATGTTTTCCTTTAAAGTCGTGTGAATCTCAAGTTAACAAGAAAATGACATTATACGGTTGTTTTTGCATGGGTATAACTGGGGTTAATTTGATGTAATTTTAGTATTTCCTATTCACGTTTCCTTATGAACATGTCATGTTGTTGTATAGGTAGCAATTAACTTGAAATTTACATTTAAAAAGCTCCCAAAATTACATGTAATTGACACGTGGACAAGGAAATTACTCATCTTAATTAAAAGCTATACAGGTGATAAAATAATAAGATAGGATTATTAACAAAGTAATCATGGCCAAATGGTCATACCATTTATAAACATGGTTTTATGGTAGCTGACAAGTTTAAACATTGTAATATTATCTCAGAGGTTTAAATATGTTTATATAATTACCACCAGTCCGTTTCGATTCCCTAGTAGTACGTATCAAGGAGTAGGATCGCCTGTCCAACATCTAGGGTTTTCTCCGGGTCCTCCCACTGCTAAAGACCCCTACGCGCAAGCGAATTATTGAAATAAAATTGA
The DNA here is from genome assembly GCF_932274485.2 of Patella vulgata. Classification (NCBI taxonomy): domain Eukaryota; kingdom Metazoa; phylum Mollusca; class Gastropoda; family Patellidae; genus Patella; species Patella vulgata. The sequence continues at coordinate 15,848,575 of NC_065883.2, forward strand.
ACCATGTGTTAGTCCCGAAATGACCTAGTTTGTGTCGAGTGGACGTTAAACCACTCTCTACCACCAGTCCTACACTTGTAGTCTACCGGCCAAGAAAATCGCAAGCTTCGGTTAATCCGACAAAAAGCTCGGTGATGTATTTAGTCGCGGTTGTCACTCATATGTTTTGTTTATATAAAATGTTTGCCTCTGGTCAGTCTCGGTTTTAATTTGTTACGCAGTAACTTAATTAGTGGGCTAGGTTTTTGTTAACCAAATGTAATTTGATATATGAGATGCGGATTACTCCAGTAAGGCTTGTGTTGACATTTCAAATAAACAACGAATCCAAAACTTGCGAACTTCCAGAAAATTAACCAAAGTTTATAAATACAAAATGATAAATAACCGGTCAAATTAAAGCCCACAACTTTAAACCTGGCAAATTAAAGCTCACAACTTTAAACCCGGTTAGCTAAAACTTCCTAGTTTAAACCTGGTCAGCTAAAACTGACAAGTTTACACCTGGTTAGCTAAAACTCCAAAGTTTCAACCGGCCAATTAACAGCTCACAGATTTAAACCTGGTCAGCTAAAGCTTTAAAGTTTAAACCTGCTTAGCTAAAACTCACAAGTTTCAGCCGACCAAATAAAAGCTCACAAGTTTAAACCGGGTTATTTAAAAGCTTGGTTCATTAAAATCTCCTGAGCTTAAGCTTGCTTATTTAAAGACTCGCTAGTTTAAGCCTAATTAGTTAAAAACTCGCGAGTATAAACCAGTTTATTCAATAACTCACAAGTGTTCAGATAATTACTTCACATGGTCGACCTATTACTCAACATGGACAGTTGATTATTCAACGTGGACAGTTGATTATTCAACGTGGACAGTTGCTTACTCAATATGGACAGTTAATTACTAAACATGGGCAATTGATTACTCAACATGGACAGTCAATAACTTTGGCGTTTAAAATATGCAGTTAAGGCGCCATAATTTTTTTAACATTTTGAATTAATTACTTACATGTTTAAACACTCTCTGTTCATAACTTGCATGTTTTCCACATTTTTAGTGTATTACTCAACAATTGAGTTGTGCGGATTTAAAAACGGGTTCTTTTCGGCCAGCGCCTGTATTGAAACCCAATACACCTAAACACAAAGCCCCACGAAAACATACACTGGGTTTGTGAATCTACCCAACCATGTACTTCAGCTTTTATCCTGCAATATATAGGCAAACGTGGGTATGATGCACGGGGTATGTTATGCTTGAAATTTCTTTATGCACCCGAAAAAACTCAAATGAGGAGTTTACACAACTAATTTCTAGTATGCAAATATATCATTATTATTACTATCAAACTGCAACACACTTGTTTAAACATAACTAGATAGTACTTCAAATTAACGTGTTATTAATTCCAATCGGATTACATTATTTTAATTGTGTTTTGTGTCGCATAACGACGTTATAATTCAGATAAAGGGCTTATTGGGAAATAAATTTCTAATTAACCGATGCCATACTGTATGAAAGTTTTGTATTACTCAATATGATAAACGTTTAATACGTGAATAAATGTTTCCAATTGAATGCTAATAAATGCATTTTAGATAAAGGACTGGACTGTAATGTGATATTATGTATTTCGTGGTCAATAAACTGTAAATATTTATATAGATCCGTCATTATCTAGATGAATATATGTAAGTAAATTATAGATTTATAGGGTCGTAATTAGATAGACATTTTAACTGATGTAACTGTACCCAAACGTTTCTCAGACAAACCTGATCAGGAGCGTATTTGGTTTCCGGGAAAGAGTAAACATTATCCCCTTTGATGGGGTTCGATCCAGGTGTCGACCGAGAATGTTCAGTGTCAGTGGTACAGTGGTACGTTAAACCCCATTTCATTTTTACCGACGATAAGCTTTTAGAAAATCAAACCGAATTCAAACTCATGCTCTATTATATTCTTTGGAACCCTAAAATAGACAAATATTACGGTATTTATTGTAATTTCTAATCAATTTTGTTCTGCGGAATGCGCGAACAGTCCAAATTGAACGATAGTCGTTTGCTCCTGCTTAGTCCATTTTGTTATCATTATGTTGTCGCTTTTTTAATAACTCCCGCATTGTCTTCTATAATTATCTTTGTTCATTACAAATAGCGTTCGAAATCAATATGTCCATCGTGTGCACGACGTCGTGCACTGATTTTAAAATGTCCACTGTGTCTTAAATATTGGATATTAGGTTCACATATTCTCACGGTAAGATAAGAACATTGATATTGATTGAAATGGGCCAATATTGCATTCTAATTCGTGTTTTTAATTTCCAACATTATGGCTGATATATAGTTAGAGGTTTAGCCCCCGTAACGTCATTAGCGCTTGGTCGGCAGATAAAGATAACAGTAACGTTTAGAAACTGCAAATATCTTAAGTTTACTTCTAATCATACGCAAAAAATTTTATGGCAATAAATTATCCGCAATATGTTGTCTGCACTTATTTACATCTATCGAGAAAGTCTTTAAATAGGTTTTGATTTCACATTGTGTGCTTGATTTAAAATATAATATTGTTCCGTATAGATTACTAATATTTCATAATATTACGAATATAGAATTTAAAAAGATTTATTTACCTATTCTTTACATATTCTGATTGTCCTTAGAAATTATTATATATTGGCATCCGTCAAGCATACCACTTGCTGATCTATTAACGGTATAGTTCTTTTGTTGAGTACCAGGTTTCTGTGTTCAGAAATAACACATGGTGTAACAACACTGGTATTGTCCTTCAACAATAATCTATTGACGTTTATGACGTATCGATAACCGTCATAATTCTCATAACCGCTACCACCAATAAAAATCAAAATTTTGACATAATTTATTACAATTTTGATGTTTTTTCCTTTCGAAGAATTTCAAATTACCGGTTTATTGTGGACAATCTTATTGGATGTCAATATTTTGTTGGTGTCTAAGGATTTCTTATCGAACTTCTGTCGTCTGCTTTGTAGAAAAGGTCAGTTCATGCGACCTATGTGGTTTAAAAAATTATTTTAAAATGCAGTTAAGAAGGGTTGAACAACTTAAACATATTATATAAAATACAGAAGGTGTAATAAATATATATTAGATGTGTTTATATTTTAAATTCTAACAGCTGTGACGAAAACGGATTAGGTTCGACATTTACGTACAATAAAGGTGTCATAAAATACGGCTGATTTGCGTTTTGAGAAATGTAATGCAGGCATATCGATTAAAATATTTTCTGCTACAATTTGCAAATTAATTTGTGAAAATCAATTTTGTCTGGAATTTATATTCATACATTGGAGTCATACTAATCACCGACAAGGAAAGATGTGTTATATATATATATATATATGCGCATATTCTACACAACATATCAATTCAAAATTTAAATAACTTCATAAACAATGACAAAATTATGGATAAGGGAACTTGTCCCCCTCCCCCCATCGGTGATTAGCAATACCATTTTTTTTATAAAGATTTCAACATCTATGATTTTTTCTAATTTTTATAAAGTCATTTGAATTTTTGATATGGTGTGTATAATGTGTATATCTATTACACATCGTTCCTTGTTGGTCTCTTTTTACAGTACTTCAGGCCATATTGACAAAAGAAACGCCCTTGCCGGCACTTATCGGTGATTAATAAGGCCGATGCATTTCTTATTTCGAATACTGTATTATACGTGAAAATCATCGCCATTCGCATTCAGAATTAGAAGTAGTAAAAATAACCATTTAGTCTTAAAACGACTGAAGTATTGTGTTGATGGGACATTGATTCATTTTATTTTTTTTATATTCTAATTTCATAAAGAAAATCAATATCATACTCTATAACCTTACATTTATATTTATCGACAAACTTTCATAAACCCTATTAGTTTAACACCAAATATAAGGGGATTAGGCAAATACAAAATTATTTATCGCTAAAATGATTTGAAAGAAGTGCTTAGGCTCTGGTATGCTTGGGAACAGGTCTTTCTTAATCCTTACATATTCAAATGCTATCTAACACATTCTTTGAATAGAAGAACAGCTACGTACATGTAATAGGCTCTGGTATGCCTGGGAACAGGTCTTTCTTAATCGTAACATATTCAATTGCTTTCTAAAACATTCTTTGAATATAAGAACGACTGTGTAATAATATAAATATAAAATATAATGTTATTCGTAATGTTATTAAAACGTTATATCTATCCATAAAGTAAAACGTTGGTAAATAAGTAAAAACTAATCATCTTTCAAATTAATTTTTTTTTTCATTGTATAAAATTTATCCAGTAAAACCACAAAGAGTCTCAAGTAAATGAATATACCACACGATTTTCAGTAATTTTTTCTTTTGATTCAAGAGAGGCGGACAATATCTGAATTTATGCAAATGACGAAAAACGAATTAAATACGTGTCTTTTATGCAATTATTCAATTAGTTTGGTTTTTAATTTCACTCTTACGTGGGTAGATGAATAAAGATCTAATCAGAAAGGATTTTTGTAAAATAAAAATGACATTCTAGTTCTTGAATAATCATACAATTGTACGATATTGTCATTTTTCAAATTAATATTTTAGAAAGAAAAATGTGCAAAAATTATAATAACTAAAAGTAGAAAAAAGGAAATCTTCGCAATAGGATGATTTAAGAACTTAGAAATTTATTTTCTAAAAACATTAAATAAATGAATATATTTAAATAAATAATGATATTTAAAATATCGAAATAATTGTGACAAATTGCTTTTAAACGATTGATTACGTGTAGGGGTTAATAAAATATTTCATTTATGTGTATAAGCTATCAAACCTATTCACCAAAACGTTCTTGTTGAATAACAAATTCTGCAATGAGATGCGGATTTGACGTGTATGAATGATATATTTGAATAGTTAATATAATACATAATTGCATGAGGGATAAATCAATATAATTTAGACTATTATTAAATCGAATTGTTTATCAACACATTTTCAACGAACAATTTCTTTATTCAGATAATTCAGATAAAACAGATGTGAGAAATGACTATAGACCTCTAGTTCAAAACATTCGATCAATATTTATGAATTAGATATTGTAACGTCGGAACTAACTATAGCCCTTTAGTTAAAAAAAGATTAGACTATATTAGTATTTATAAATTAGATATTACAACGTTGCTACTGACTATAGCCCTTTATTTCAAAGAATTAGATTATATTATTATTTATAAATTACATATTACAACGTTGCTACCTGGTAGAACTAACCATAGTCAGTTGGCCCAAAAGAATTAGATTATATTAATATTTCTAAATTAAATATTGCAACGTTGCTATCTGAGAAAATTAACCATAGTTCTTTAACTCAAAGAAATGGATTATATGAATAAATTAGATATTACAACGTTGCTATCTGAGAAAATTAACCATAGTTCCTTAACTCAAAGAAATGGACTATATTAATAAATTAGATATAACAACGTTGCTATCTGAGAAAACTAACCATAGCTCTTTAACCCAAAGAATTAGATTATATTAATAAATTAAATATGACAACGTTGCTATCTGAGAAAATTAACCATAGTTCCTTAACTCAAAGAAATGGACTATATTAATAAATTAGATATTACAACGTTGCTATCTGAGAAAACTAACCATAGCTCTTTAACCCAAAGAATTAGATTATATTAATAAATTAAATATGACAACGTTGCTCTCAGAGAGAACTGACGTTCAAATAATTAGATTCCATTTGTATTTATAAATTATATATTACAACGTTACTCTTTGACAGAACTAGATTAGATTCATATTTGTAGATTAGATCTTATAAACATTTCTCTTATAAACGTAGAGTACTGGGAACATTCTGAAATAATTGAACATCACTTTTGTGTAATGCAGTCCCACTGTACTAACGATTAAGCATTCGATTATACCCCAAATGGAAAGCCACCATTATTTTTCGATCTAAGGTTTAAACTTGCTATGTCAGCCTAAGTCTGAGACATCAAGCCATGATTTATAATCAATGAACAAAATCTTTTAACAAAAAATAACAAAACTCTTGAAGATGTCAAGTGTCTTTTCTGATTTCTTAATACTGAAGAGTAATGGGAGTTAGTTTCCACCTTCACTGTTGAAGAGTCATCCTACTTAGAGTGGTTTTGTTAAGTCGTCGTCTGCCACTCACTTCTATTGTAGCAGCCATGCCTTCAATAACAATCGTGGAAAATTAAAAATAACTGACAGAGTTATAAATGGCTCGAAAGTAGAAAATAATAGCGCATGCAATGTGGAAAGTGAATTTGTTTCTCACAAAGTAATTATTGAACTGAATAGAGGGTGTGTGAACGGAGAAGTCATGTAAATATTTTCATTATCCCCAGTCAATGGATGAGGAATTAATGAGGGGTAGTTTATTTATTAAAGGTCTGCAGTAAATCTGGATCTGGTGGAACTAGGGGTACGAAATTCTGTAAAATGCTTGACCAATCGATTGAAAGACATCTTTTCTAGAATCAAACTATACAATTTTTAGTGAGTTGTATTTTTTTATGATCGATCTCTAAACAACGCCAGATATAATTTTATGGTTGACCAACAATCCTTTTTTTAAACCCAAAAATATCTTTTATACTGTGTAGTCGATAGAATTATTGGCACTCTTATAATAAAACATTATAATAGAACGTTAATCAAAGCTGATTTTATTGGCAACTTGATGTTCGACATCCTTTGACATCTTTATAGCTTTTTGATATCTTTTTATTCAAATTTTGTAAATGTCACTCCGTACTAAAATCATGCACTTCCAGCAGTAATGTTCTGTATTACCAATGTCCACCTGTTAACACCATAATGTGACAAGGCCTGAACGGAATCGCATAAAATGCCTGACCAATATTGCGTGAGTAAAATAGATACAGTAAAGAAGCTATAAAACAGTATTATTTAATCAGGTTTTAGAAACAATAGAAACTAAATTTGTTTTGTTAAATATATTTCATGCACTCACTATAAATGAATAGAAAATCAGAAAAAATCAGTGAAATTGATGCGGATATTGTGGTTATGGAAGAAATTGGTGGCAATTATCACATCTGATAATAAACATAAATATAACCCGGATAATACTGATAGCTTAAAAACAAAGGATGACGCCACGTCTATATTTTAACTTTAAGTTATTAGGTAACACTAAGAACAGCAATAATATTACGGAGATATACAGATATAAATGTACAGTATTTTCCACATCAATATAGTAATATTATTGTTCAATTCAAATTTATGTTTATAAGTTTAGCAATGCATGGATCACCTTAATCATGTTTGGTCTATTAATTATAAATATGCAGTCACATGTTTAGTTGGGGCAATCATAAGGGCACCCTAGCTAAGATCATCATAATACAGTTTTCTTATTTATGTAATCACATATATGTCCTAGGACAGTCCCAATGGCCATAAAATGTGTTTTTCAGCATATTTATTCCCAGAAACCTACAGCTTTAAATTTCTGTTTGCAATTTTGTTTCTACGATATTGTGAATTAAGAAAGTTCAGGCCATGAAGCATATACAAGATTATCGCATTTCCGATTGTTTGTATCAAACAAACTATTTTGTTGTGTATAGTCATTTATTGATATTCAGTCATTATTCTATGATTAACAAACTAAGTGAATTAGCCTCACTTTGTATTGTAAATGGTAAGAGGGCACCTGCAGGGCACATTATCCTGGTTTATACAGTATATTAATATTTTATCAATTAAAATCAATGGGTATTAGTATAATATAGAATAATTAATGAGTCAATATGAAGATAATAATTGATTTCTGTGTGTATTAACGTCTTCAGACAATAAGGTAATTTGATAATTCGAAGCGCTGTTAATGTTAATATGTAAACATATGGATACCAATATCAAGGTCGTAATGAAGTAGACGTTGGTTACAGGACATCACAGTTAAGATTTATCCTGCTTCAGCCCAATGCAATGACATACCATTCTGGTGATGCAAAGACAAAATGATCAGGTTCAAGTTCACTAAAATAATCATTAACACCACCTCATTATGTAAATTCTAAGGTATCCACGACTCTTAAATAGATATTCTTCAGTTTCAGCGTTCGGGTTTATCGATTAAATTTTAATCGAGTTTTTTGTTCTTTATATTTTTAGGATCGCCGTCTCCAGGTCAAAGTAAACACGACGAAAGAATGAGGGAAAGTCTTAACGATCGAGAAACAGGAAGTGTAAGTCCCGACTTAAATGACTCTGTGTCAGAAGATCAATCATTCGACCAGGATATGAATTCAGGCGGGTCTGGAAAATCGAGACGACGTAGGACAGCATTTACCAGTGAACAATTATTAGAACTTGAAAAAGAATTCCATAGTAAAAAATATTTATCATTAACTGAGCGATCGCATATAGCGCACGTGCTTAAATTAAGTGAAGTGCAAGTAAAAATTTGGTTTCAAAACAGAAGAGCTAAATGGAAGCGTGTAAAAGCTGGACTCGCTCATACAAGAACAAACCAAGATGGTGGTGCCAATAAACCCAAAATAGTAGTTCCTATACCCGTGCACGTCAACCGAATCGCCATTAGAAGTCAGCATCAGCAATATGAAAAAACCAACTCATGTCGACCCATGGTTTGAAAATATAAACGATTATATTTGTTATTTATTGAAGACAAGACTAAATGATTTCTGGTGCTTTTTGGTTGAGTGACTTGGGAATTCTGACTTTTCCAAACACATCAGACTTGTACACCATGTGTGCAAATACATAAGTGCTCGTATAGACTACATGTATATTAACAACAACTATTTTTTAAAAATGTTCAATTCAGTTTGAACTCACTACTAGATATATCATCACGTGTTTCAAATTTCAGACTTGTTCTGATTTTTTATGTTATGTGTTTGATCGATTTAAAAGTGGTGTAGGCTTGTCATCCTAATGAATGACGCAAATAAATTGTCTAATTATTCAGACTATGACCAGCAGTAAGATAAATTTGTAAAAGGAAAGGGCAGTATATTATGGTGTATTGAAATAACCTTTCCGGATCTTAACATTTAGCGGAATAATATTCCCACTACAGTAGTGATGCTGTATTCATATTATCTTACACTTATGCATGTTTCAACAAAATATTGAATTGTATGTTTATATGATACAATCGTACTGTGATGAACGGGCTATAATATGTTATAAGAAGGAACGAAATCAAGGTGTACTTGAATTACATGTGTTATGCATTTTGAATTACTAAGTAAATAAGCAATATAAGAATAAATAGCAATATTTGTGATTCAAAGTTGAACGTTTTGCATAGTTTTGTGCAACAAAATTCTGTTATTGAAATAAAGGTTGTTGTTTTTCAAAGAAACATTTTTCTTGAAGTGTATGCCTATTGCAGCAATATTTATTCAGAGTGAAAAGTTTTGACTATTTGTGTGCAACAACAGTCAACTGCTGACTTTAATATTTTTTTTTTTTTTTTTTAAATCGTTATGCATTTATCTTTATTGCATTTCAGTGCATACTTTTACCTTTAGATTTATCTATATCTTAATATTCTTTGAATGACATTTAGTAATTGACACTTAATCAATTAAAACACTATGCATGGATAACACTTACGACAATTTATTAGGCTACGACGTCAACAAGTCGTTTTATATGCTTGATAACGGCTTGTGAAACTTGTTGAAACGTCGTAGTGTAATAAACTAAAGTAATTGTTATCCAAAAATATTGGTTTAATTGATCTATATCTTAAGTATACATCATTACTATTCTTCTAATTAATAGTCATTATCTTCCAGAACGGCGTGTATTATATCTGGATTACAGAGGCTACTATATTAAAAGTTAATAAAATTAATCTCGATCTCTCCAGTCGAAATTGTCTATATCGACTACCAAGAATATCGGTCTGTGCAAAATGGCCACAGATCAATTATTTCCCCATTGACTTTAATGTTAATTCTCGTCTCTTAGACCGGCTCTATTTCCCCAAATGTTCGTGCTAAAGGTGGAACAATGTGTGGTAACTTCTTGCTCAAAAGCAGGTATGAGGTTCGCCATGGAACACTTGAGATACACAAAGGGAAGTAGAATTCAAGTAAAAATACACATGTCCTCCCTGCATTTCAACCTAACCAGCATCTTAACTCTCGTATCCTTCCGCCTTAAAATCACGAATATTCACCTGGCAGGAAAATTGTATATCCAAACACTTTTCTTCGATTCTACATCAACAATTCAACAACGATCGACATGCAACAAGGGGAACGGGAGAGAAAGACTAAATATAACTTTGGATCTTATTTCGGCGTAAGAATAATTGGTGATCTGTGTCCAAATAGCTTGAATTGTAAACAGTGAAAATGTCAAACAGGAATGTTTTGATAAGTTGAGAGGAGAAACATGTTGCGTTGGAAAAGACAGCCCCTTACTATATCCACAATTCAAGTTATTTTGGCAATGCCAATACTCGGTTGAAATAAAGCGGGGCTTGAGTGATCGAGACTAATTAGACTGCATTATAACTCTGGTTCCGGTCATTTTAATTGAATATCATTACAACACAATACATGTATTTTGTCTTCTTTACACGGAGGAGAATTTTCATCATAATATTATAATTATATGAAACATATATTTGTATAGTATTGTATATCAGTTAAGAAATAATGCACTTTAATGAAAATATTTTACATATTTTATGCAATATTTTGTTGTTTCTGAGCTGGAATAAAACAGGCGAACAATTCTTTTGTTCTTTTCTTCATAGCCTATCATCGGATAACAACAGTTATTGTCAGACCTGTCATTTTGTGAACGATTGCATTTGTGAGAGGAGGAAGCTGGTTATCATTATTTTTCAGAGAGTCATGCCCATTTAAGCCATGGTTCGGGACCTAAGCCTAGCTTTATGAAGTTATTATACCGGTATGTACACCTGAAAGAAAGGAATGCATGAATGAAATGGGGTTTAACCTCCAACTGTTCTGCACCCGAAGACGGGCATGCGCCATACAGTGTTCGATGAGGGAAATTTTGCCCAGACAGCAATTGAATTCGAAATATCAAGGGATCTATTACGTACTCGGTTTTTCGTACCACCCAAACGATCAGATGCTGTCCTTGCCAGGCCCTTCGTCCTCCACCACTGAAAAGGGGGAACCGAGCTGGAAAATCCTGATGAACTTTCTCGGGCAACAGCTGTCATGTATGCGACAAGTTATGTTTACTATTTTTGAACACCTTATTCCACTTATGTGAGGAGTTGACATCCCAAGGTTTAAAAACCTTTTTATGGGGAATAATTACTGGTTTTCTCTTGTCGTTATCAAGGAAAATGACATTTGGCAAACTTCAGAAATGAAATGGGGTTTAACTTCCTACTGTTTTGCACCGACTGGGCTAATGAAGACGGTCATACGCCATACATTTTACCCCGACAGCGGCGCTAAGTGCTACTCTTGTATCGAATTCCAACTGCCAAAGTTTCTTTTACTTGGCGGCAATGTGTACACGGTACCTCAGCTTATGGCCCCTTCCGAACGAATGCACGTTGTCCCTTGCTAGGCCCTTGGTCTTGCATCATTGACAAGAGGGAACCACGCCAGAAAATTCCGATGAAATTTATTGGTCAACACAGGGATCGAATACGAGATTCACCGAGCCACCACAGGGATCGAACACGGGGCCTCCGGGTTAGCGAGTCATCGTCTTATTCACCGAACCACCACAGGGATCGAACACGGAGCTGCTGACAGAGGGAGCTGCATTGGATTTAGCTGGTGGAGTTGGATTCCAGCGAGGTCAACATTTGGTTTCTCAACGCCCGTTTCAAACCACTGCCCCAGTTAGACATAAGCAGTGGTGTGTGTCGTGCATGGGACAGTACCAGATACCCCTAAAATAGTGGTTCATTCGTTCGACTCTACTACATCATTGCCTTTCCCAGACAAACAGAAGCATTACATCCTAAACTTCCCGGCACCCCTCTTATAACCAATCAGTCTAAACGCAGCTAAGATAACACAGGTAAGAACTCACCCACTTTAACAAATACACCCAAATCTCCGAGTACTGTCGAATTATCGCCCTTTGACAATAAATGAAATGTACTCAACTAAAAGAGGCTAACTGTCAATTGTTAATCATTAATCTCTCTTATCATTTGCTTGACATTACAAAAAATAGAAATGATAGAGAAATTGACACCGTGCTTTCAATTGTGCTCTAGTTAAAATTAATTTGCTTCGTTTAATTCTCGAAAATTCTTACAATAAATACAAAATTGCTTTCTATTAAAGAACAGATTAGGTCAGTTCAGCTCCGTCGATTGTGGATATTCCTTAAACACCTGTCATCGAGCACAGGTAAAACGCACGAGAACATTACCTTTTAAATTCCCGTATATCATTCATAATACACCGGCTAACCCCAAGAATCCAGCCCTCATACTTTTCACAATTATTCTTGTCAAAGGTAGGCTAAGTTAATTTTACACGCGGTTTAACAATCTGTATCAGTAAAATTAATGGTGGGAAAATCACACTTAGTCAACCTGGTCTGACTTTTCAGGTGTCAAAAATTCCATTGAACTCGGTTTGTCATGTGAACGGTAGAAGTTGTATAACGTCACTCTAAACTAATACTTTGTTATTCATATGGTTATTTTATGACATTACACCAATAACTTTATACCAAGCTCCATACACAGCCTCAATTATTCTCTCAATTATATGAAAACACGCCACTTGTCTCTGCCTTTTATTGTAAGATAAATAATACTAGGATGGCGACTGTACGGCAATATCATTGAAGTCTTAATAACCATAATCCTAGGAAGAATATTTAAAAGGTATTCGCCGGATTTTGCAAGCCTCTTTCGATCTAATAATTTTGCAGTTATTCATTGGAGGACGTGCTCGTCTTGTCATGTCCATGTTTGAGTGACATGCTGAAGTGTTTTCCGCTTGACCATCAGATTCAGACCACCCTGAAAAGCGTATCAAATCCAAGCAACCTAATTTGGTCATCAATATGCCACCAACCAAATTCCGGAAACCTTTGAACACATAGACAGTATTCAATCAGTTCGAACTCCCTTAATGTCCAAATAATCTGGCTCCAAAAGTTACATAGATTAACATATAATTTTATCCGAGATTTTACGTGGTTAACGTCCATGGCCACATAAAGATGTCCTTTCGAAAATATAAAACGCATAAACTGGAATGACCTTTTTAATACATGTAGTTCAAACTTCAACATTTGTGATAAAAGTATTTATCACGTAAGTTAAACATACATTATGCAAGCGCTAAATCTGAATATTGTAGATTTTTCTTTAGACCTGAAATGGTATCTAAATTATTAATTAGACATTAATTAACTTATCCACACCATAATCAACACTCGATGTCATCGCTAGCCTGCGATGTTTATTGGATTAGGTTCCGATTTGCTGTTCGACTTCCATTCATGATTTAATCATGAAATGGATAATCGAGACTATGTTTTTTTTATCGTATCCAATTTAGTATTAATGATCGAGGCTAGGCCGAAAATTCAATCGCTAAAATCTCGGTTCAGAGTGGATCAATTTGACTGACATTTTCAGCAAATTCCCTTTACATTACCCAGTTTTTAACTATTATTGTAAGAACTGTCAGCTCTTTATTTAATCTCCCATAATGTATCTTTAACACAATAATTCAACAAATGTTTACTACCCGAACTTGGGCTTTGGGCCAACCAAATAAATCAACTGAAAGTTTACCACCCGAAATTGGGCTTTGGGCAAACTTTAAATAAATCAACTGACAGTTCACCACCCGAACTTGGGCTTTGGGCAAGCCTTAAATCAAATCAAAGTCGGTCATATAGTTAAACTTCCAAAACTTGTCACAACTTCATATTTCATTTCGAAAAAATAATTCAAATTAAATTTCCCAAAAATTTTAACAATCACAAATTCCATTCAGATAAAATAATTCGTATGAAAATTTGTCCAAACGTCATTGGATAAGATAAAATAAGTTAGTTTAGTGATTAAATCTAAATATTTCAATACAAATATGGCGATTATTCATTTGAGGCTCTTTCGACTTGTGCAAAGCATCAATGAATGTACCAATACTGCAGCTAGGGATATATCAGTTCGAATTAAAATATTGATAAAAAGACCTGGTTGACAAGAGATCAGACCCCCCCCCCCCCATAAAAACAGAAAGAAAAGAAAAGAATTGAGCATCGTCTATGTTTGGATCTGTTTTAGGTCGTTGTTTTAAACGACAATTCATTCCGGTATAAATTTACTAGCACATACTATTATTATTTAAAAACAAAATTGTAGCTACACTACTGTTCCCACTACATGGAGGGGGGGGGGGGGTTGGATGGCCGAATGGTTAGCACGTACGTGTTGTATCATAAGGCCTGTCATTGAGTCAACTGGCGTGGTTTCGAATCCCCGGTTGTACGTGACAAGGAGTAGGGTCGCTTGTCCAACCTCGTGGGTTTTCTCCGGGTCCTCCGGTAACCTCCCACTGCTAAAGACCCCTACGCGCAAGCGAATTATTGAAATAAAATTAAACCATTTGTTAGTCCCGAAATGACGTAGTTTGTGTCGAGAGGATGTTAAACCCCATCTCTCTCTCTCTCTCTCTCCCACTACATGGATTAATAATCCCCGGTTGTACGTGACAAGGAGTAGGGTCGCTTGTCCAACCTCGTGGGTTTTCTCCGGGTCCTCCGGTAACCTCCCACTGCTAAAGACCCCTACGCGCAAGCGAATTATTGAAATAAAATTAAACCATTTGTTAGTCCCGAAATGACGTAGTTTGTGTCGAGAGGACGTTAAACCCCATCTCTCTCTCTCTCTCTCTCCCACTACATGGATTAATAATCACAGAAAGTCCAACGTGTATAGCTCTAAGGTTTGGAACCTTAAAATAGATGAAAATGGGTTTAAATGTACATATTCATGTAATATGAATATATATAAGTTTTATTGTAAATTCTAATCAATGATGTTCGGTGAAATATTTGAACACCCCAGGTTGAACGACCATCGTTTGCGACTGCTTATTCATATATGACGGAGAAAATAGTATGCTTTTGGTTTAGAAATGCAGGACAAATGATCGCTTATTTCTCATCTCGTGTCAATCAGTTCATCTTATGAATATCATTTTTCGAACCGAAATTATTTTATCATCTATGTGGCTATTAGTAATTTCACTACATCAAATTATTTTCCTCATCACTTATTTTAAAATTGTATTTGGAAAGTCTTTAACCAATACTATCACATATCGATCCCTATAAACATAACGCAGACGTCGATCACACGTGCTCTAACACGAGCCAATAAAAATGACTGGAAGTGAATATTAATTTAATTTATTTTATCCACTAGCTTGGAGTTATACAACCTCATCAATGGACAGAAATAGACCCAACCAAAGCATACTGTCATAATACCATGTTTATATTTACAAAGGCATTAACAACACTTGTCATAAACTTGTATTTACCCACAATGCCAAACGAACGTGTGACATGTGATGAACCCGGGATTATTGCCTCGCTCTCATATCAGGCGTCCACGCGCTCATTCAATTACTTCGTGCTGGAGAATTTATTAACAATTAATAGAACAATATAGTCTTACAAGTTCCACGTCGCCTCGAGGACATCAATTAACATGTCAATCAGAATTACGTTCAACCGACGTTCAACACAAAAACCAGAATATTTTGAAATAAAAGTCCCCGTTTTTGCACTTAGGCAAATAAATCAAAATAAATCAACCTAATACCAAACCAATTTCATTTTCAGTTATTCGTAGTCTGGATAAATAACAGCCACTTGAATCCCGTGAAAGAGGTTTCGTTTAAAATTTCAAAACTTAAACATTTGGGACTAAAAATCGTTTGGTCAATGCAACGAAGTACTTTTGGTTTTTAAATTAGCCCTTCCTAAAGAAATAAGAAGCAGATTTCAAAAGGTTTTCCCGAAGAACAGAAAATCAAATTGGTGTGGCCTAATACCAAAACCTGTTTTTTTATAGAATAAAAAGATGACAGGCTTTGGATCATAAATACTGAAAACATCAGTAGGAGCATCTTAAGAAGTTGGAGAAATCATTTACATTTACATAACCGTACTCAAACACAACAAATTTCAAAGTTTAATAAAAAAAAATTGTATGCCCATTTATTTCTACTCTTCTGCCTTCTTCTTTCCCAAACAAAACCTTGTGACAATAACCACCGTGTGACTCATTTTATTCAAAATAACTCTAAAAATAAGAAGTATTTCATGCTGACATTTGTTTGAATGTTTAAAAATGAACTTTAGCCCTTCCATCATTAGGCTCTGCTATTAGTAGCCGACCCCCTGGAGCAGCGATACGCCTTAATTAAAGCTACTCATGTATAGATTACAGATCATGCTGGGAGACTTGGTATAGCTTACTGGGATCTTGTCAAAAGACCGTTGTGATGATTGCATTTCGGTGTCATCTTTTAGAAGTTGTTTTAAACACAGCGGTAATACAACCTGTCGCCAGACCCGTTGCGTCTCCCTAGGTTGTTGGTCTCAGTTCGAGTTGTAATGGGTCGTAGCTAATTAGCTATCGGGGTTTATTGTGCTTTTCAATTGGTTTGTTTTTCATGATATATGAAGCATTAAAATCAATGAGGGTTCTTGTTGGAAGGAGCAATCTGTCGTTTTTAAGCCACCAACGATGATTTTATCACCTCTTAAAAAGTTGTTGGACTATTTGGTTGTCTTTAAAAGACAGAAACTGAGCTATCTCGGCCACCTTTATAGGTTGTACTATAGCAACAGCTATTCCAACCGAATCTGGACCTGGACTTTGGATATTGAATTTTAGCTACAGAGGCGCGACACATAAGATGTATTAAAAGCACCCTTTAGTAAAGACCATTCGCAACGAAAATCAATACAAAATATTGAGACTGTATCGTAACCAAACATTATTTAATGTTTTCCTATACTAATATATATCTGACTCTTTAATAGTAGAAAAAAGTTATATACTGAATTTATTATTATGCAAGCAATCTTCTACGGTTGGTTAGAAACTGCTCTTGTAATTCTGAATAAGATGATATATCACCGTTTTAAGTCATTCATAACAGCTCTGTTGGATAAAATTGTTTGATATTTGAGCTGACTGTTTTATGATATTGTACACCAGTGGCTCCGATTGTGAGATATACACAGGGGTGGTTATTATGCTAAATGGAAGAGGCGTGGTTTTCTAGTCGGGTGAAATTACCCACTTGACCGCCTACTACGTTGCCTCCATTTTTAAGGATCGACTGGATACCAAGAAAACATATATATTGTAAAGTGATAACTTCTAAAAAAAACAACCCCTAATATATATATATATGTACGAGCTTTAGTATGAGATTACTAATGTACATATTGTCAAGCAATAAACGCCATACAAACAGAATTATCCTGTAAATCAAACAGCTTCTCGGATTCCCCCACCCCTCCCCATTGTCTTTCCCACCCGATTTACACCATCCATTTATAAATTATCTTGGTGGCGAGAGAGATAAACGAAGTTATTTCGAAACTAACACATGGTTCAAATTTGCTTCAACAATTCGCTTGCGCGTACGGGTCTTTAGCAGTAGGGGGATAGGGGGACTGGGAGAAAACCCACGTGGTTGAACAGGCGACCCTACTCCTTGTCACGTACAAGCAGATATTCAAATCACGCCACTTGACTCAAGCCCAAGGTCTCCCCAGAATTTAATCAGATTGCTCATTGATGCCCGTGTTGAAGAACTTTTACCACAGAGGTTAGCTTGCGAGGTAAATACATTTCCCTTGTCCATTGAACTAAGAAATGGCACAATGTTTATCTTTAATTTAACAGGGAGTTTAAATACTTACGAGGGCTGGCTGAAAAGTTATAAGCTTGAAAGAATAGTTCAATTAGGTTAAAACAGACTTGCTCCACCAACAAGTACAATCAATGAATGAATCGGACACACAAGAACTTACTATTGTCTCTGTACCAGACCATCTTGTGAATCTACCTACCCATTGAAATCACCAGAAAATGACAAAAAAGCCATCAAGTACCCGCAACTGAATGTACGTGTGGCAGAAAAAGAGCCTTGACGATGACCCGCGTCATGGAAGGCCATAAACAACCATTTAAGAAAGCATTACCAGGGTGCATGGCATGGTTATGGTTGATCGAGGATTGACCACTCAACATATTTGTAGTTTTGTGGGCATCTATCATGATAGGGTTAAGCACATTATCGCCAAAGAGTTAGGAATGACAAAAGTTTCTGCAAGATGGGTGCCAAAGCTCTTGACTGCTGATCAGAAACGTGTCAGATTCCTGACGTCCCGTAACAATCTGAGCCGTTTTGAAGCGGATCTTGATAATATTTGGGCCAGATTTGTAACCATGGGTGACTGTGAGACCTGTTCCAATAATGAAAAAGGAACTGATCGGTCGTCATTTTCCTAGTAATGATGACGTCATGTCTGTTGTGGGCGACTTTTTTTTTAGGGTGGCTGAAGAAATGAAGAAAATTTCTTCCTGACCGGCATCTAGGTCTTGCAACATCGTTGGCAAAAGTGTGTACACCTCGAGGGTTACTATGTATAGAAAAATAAAGGGAAATCCTCTACTTTGTAGAGGTATTTCACAGATAGACTTAAACTTTCAGCCATACCTCGTAATTCTATAACTCTATGCATCCAGAACCCACAGAAGTAGGGGACAATCGCCACCAGTAATCGGTAGAATGTATCATCTAGCTAGAGTCAATAAATTGTTTTGATATCTCGACGACACCATGTTGTATGTAGCATTACGTAGAATCCAAAGTGGTTTCTTTTTGTAAGAAAATATTTTATTCACTACAATTGAATGAGAAATCGGGGAAAATGCCTATGTCAGACCCCTATCCTCGAAGCTTTTTGTACACTGAAGTATAATATTTTGTTGGGGTGGGGTGGGGGTGGGGGACTAAACAGCAAGAGGTTAAATGAAACCGCATTGATTACATACCAAAACTATCAGAATAATCATTAAGAGTACTACATTCAACTCTTCCGCTTACAGTCCGGGAGCATAGTCAGTGCCATGGATATTGAATTTAATAGATTTTCATTGGCATTCAACACAAATTGTGTCCCTTTTATTGAAATTTCAATTAAAGCCTCAATTTTCATAAAAATAAAAACGATACCAAAAACAATTACCCCTTTGAATGGAGGGTTTCTAAGAGTCATGTTTATGTCGACTTTAATGTTCGGCTCAAATGTTTAATTTAATTTCAGTACAAATTTGGCTAATTTCCTATCGTAATTTCGGGGAAATTGTGAACTGGAATATTGAACGAGTGAAACAGAGTGAGTAATACAAGAACTGGTATAATGACAACATTGGTTATTCCCGACTCCTCTCACAGAAAACTATTTCCTGATTTCTTACAATTCTCCAGTCTTAAGCACGTCTATAGTTTGGTGCGTGACATGCGCTTAACGCAATAAGGAAATGACTATATGTCTCAGTCTTAACTTAAACTTTAATTGGTAATGATTTTAATCATTTTTAAACCAATTAACTTTAGTCATGATCTTAACGCATTTTACATAAACATTTGGAGAAGGGGGAACACGCCGGACCCGGATTAATTATCGAGTTGCAAGGCATGAGGAGTATAGTCAGTCTTAATGGGTGTACACAGAATTCCAAAGAGTACGGGTAATTGTATTCGTTTGTATTATAAGACCTTATTTTCACGACTCTATAGGCATCTCACTACAACGAAATATGCCAAAACCGTCGCAAACATTGATATTCTTTATACTGGAGGCAAAATGAGTAAGCCCATCTCCAGATGGGTAGGAAATTATAAGTTACAGCTCAATATGTTTTTTTTTATTAATACACAATCATGTTCATTCTTCTTAGACGTTAATCTTCCTTCAAGCTTGATAAGACTACGTGTCAATACTTGTACATTAATTTCATTGTTTTAATTGCCTAAACATCTAGATAAATATATTTAATTATGTATTATACCAGTCCAAAATTACGTCGTTTTAATTCACATATATTCCTATTAAAAGTCTCTTTTAACAGGGTTAGAAATTAAGAATATTATGAGCTTTTCTACTGGCGAAGCTAAAGGGTTAGTGGGGAAGTCAGAACAGTATGATATGAAAAATGGCATTCTCTATCATTTCTATCAGCCCAGGCGGAGGACACCAAACCAAGACGAGGTTCAAATTAGCCAAATAGCGTTACCCATACCCTTAAGAGATAAAGCAATGTTCGCCTACCACGATTCGCTGGCGGGAGGTTGTCACAAAGGTCGAGATGCCACAAGACAATGTCTTATTCAAAAATATTATTGGCCAAAAGTGTACCAAACTATTTCAGACTATGTCCAAAAGTGTGAAACTTGTCAACGAATCAAACCAGGACATCCTACCAAAGTCCCACTCACTCCTATGCCGATTGAAGAACCTTTCTCGCGACTCCACATCGATTTCCTTGGTCCTCTGCCAACCTCCGATGATGGATTTAAACATATTCTGCTTATTGTAGATTCATATACAGGATGGTGCGAGAGTTTCCCAACAAGGACCCAAGAAGCTGAGGAAGTTAGTAATCGCCTTTATAAAGAAATATTCACGCGGTACGGATGCCCAAGAACACTGTATGTGACTTATTCAGTGTAAAGCATACATTAACAAGCTCCTACCATCCAGCGACCAATGCTAGCTGTGAAAGGAGGAATGCAGATATCGAAAAAGCTTTACGTGCCTACTGTAATGATAAACAAACCAACTGGTCTTCAATACTTCCATCCATCATGATGTCGTTTAGGTCCACAACAGGATTATCCCCCGTATCGTTTACTTTTCGGACGCGAGATGCTCCTACCGTTTGATACCAAAGGACACAATAGGTCAGAATAATAAAGCTTATTTAAATGAATTAATTGAAAAGTTAAAAATTTCAAAAGCAATTGCTAATGACAACATAAAAATTTCCCAGCAACTCAATAAAGTAAATCATGATAAAAAGGCTAAAATACCCGAATACCAAATAAACGATAAGGTTTTGTTAACAAATGTTAAGAAAGTAAAAGGTCTTTCGCCTAAATTACAAGCAAAGTATATCGGTCCTTACTATATAACATACATTGGTCCAAATTACACATACAGAATAAGATCATGTTCAGATGATAAGGATTATGGCTCCTATGTAAACGCAAGTCGTTTAAAATTATTTCTGGACAAAACGGACAACAATTCGGATAACTATCAATCGCCTGAACAAGACAGTGAGGGGGAGAGTGTCCAAACGTCACTACAAGACGTCCAAATTAAAGATAATGATGAAGTGTCTGATGACGACAGTGTATGTGATCAACCTACACAAACTGATCCATATCAGGCAAAAACATTTGATATTGAAAAAATTATTCGTGCAAGATTTCGAAAGCACAAAAAGGAATATCGAGTAAAGATCAAAGGTCAACGAGAATCCATGTGGATATCTGCAGAATCCATAGATCCCGATCTTGTTCAAGACTTCCACGCCAGACGAACTCTATCAGGCAAGAGGCGCAGAAAACCACGCAACAAATTCTTTGTGTAACTTTGTTTTTGGTTCTTGACGTTTTTTCATAAATGCTATTTCTTTTTCATTTTTTTTCTAGGATCTCATTCGTCTGTGGTTTTTACTCTTTGTGTATTTTTCCTTCTCTTGCTCCCGATTTGTTATGAAGAAATAATTCATCGGATCAACTATGGAATAATTTTCAAACCAACATTGCCTATGGAAACTGTAACCTTTGGTGTTAATAATTGGATACATAAATTTGAGTTCACCTTGCCAAGTGTTCCTCACAATTCCGAGGATGTTAGATGTAGCAAGGGCAACTCCACATGTGTATTCTTTCAGCAAATCCTGCATGATATTAACAACATCTAAATACGCACATCTACCATCTTGAACAATACCAATATCCACATCAAAAAGTTGGTTCCCGAACTAAAAATGCAACAAACTCGAACATCCAGAAGATCCATCTTAGGATTCGTGGGAGAAATTTCCAAAACTTTGTTCGGAACTGCAACAGAAAGTGATGTCGAGCTATTGGCAAAGCATATAAATGCTTTAGCAAATCAAAACAGGGTAATAACAAAGGAATTAAGTCAACACGCAAATCATTTTTCATCTTTTATGTCTACTGTTAACACACGTTTCGATAATGCCGTTAACGGCATCAGACAAAACCACGAGGCCATTTTATTTGCCCCAAAGAATATTGAAAAAACATATAAAAGCCTCGAAGAAAGCTTCTTGGCAATGTCTCACCTGTTAACAGACCAGATGCAATCCCATTTGGATGAACTGAAATTTGGTGTCAACAGCTTGATTCAACAGAAATTATCTCCACTAATCATTTCACCACAGCAACTACAGCACACTCTGCATAAGATTCAGACACTGTTAACTAGTAAATACCCCAATTTTCAGGTTATTCAAACTAATGTGCAATATTATTATTCAAGTTCCAAGATAGTTATCTATAAAGGAAACAGCTTTCTGGTCCAACTTGTCTTCCTTCACCCACAAATTTTTGGTTGCAGGTTGATTCTTCAATCGGATTAAGTATTCAAGCTGTCCCTTCTTAACACGCCTTTTTAAACACCTTTTCTGTTTCTTGGATCTGTGGCGTTGAAGCTACCATGACATCCGGTTTGACCAAATCTGTATTGGTTTTTATGTCAAGGGTTTGGACACTCTTTGTATATGTGTCCGGAATAGCCATTATACATTTATCCGAACGTCCAAGACAATCTGTTTGACATTCACTAGATTTGGTTGACGATATCTTGCTGGTCTGAATAGCGATGTCGGCCTTTGTAGAAATCGAATTTATTGATGATACGCTCGATCTTTTTGCAGTGGACCAGAAAGCTCTTTCCTTTATAGATAACTATCCGAATAAAATTGCTGGCCCAGAGCAGTGGTTTGTAGAAACGTTGATAAATCAACATAAACGGAATCAGGAAGAGCTTAAGGTCTTCCCGAGAGGCAGGTGGACATATCCAGATAAATCAAGTTTGAAATTAGCGGGATTTACCCGAATGGAAACCAATCAAAAATCTGGAAAATTACAGTTAAATGTGGAAAGGCAGGGTCCAGGTCCGAATGAGGGAGATGTTTATAGTCGATTTGACCTAGAGGACTGGGACATTATTGCTAAAGAAGATCCAGTATTCTTTCGGAGTATCAAACACACATTACCCCCAGGGAATTATTCATTAAAGTGATTGAATATTGTTTTATGTTGTGTTATTAAAAAAATGTGAATTTGTATGAACTGTTTTAAACCACTGACTTTTTATGTATTCACTGATCTCTAATTATTTGCCTTTAATTTATAATGTTTTGGAAAAGATTTATTATTACATTCCCGTTCGAATGTTGCTATAGTTTATTTATTCTGCATAAGCAATTTAAAAATCGATATTATCGATGACGTAGATTAGTTTATAAACACTTCAGCATAAAAGCTTCTTTTGAATATTATGTTTCATTTAATCATTTAATTTCATACCTACAACCCACAACTTATTTTAAATTATAAAAATACTACCTTAGACGTTTAATTAGAAACGCATTGTTTAATTGATAGTCAGATAACTATGATCACAGAAAGAGATTATGAGATTAAGAGATTTCGCTTTATCTGAGAAGCAACAAAGGTTGGATAATTATGTATTGTTCGGAGACTCGAATGCTGTAGAAATAATTAATTAGATTTGGATTAAAACCCCAATTGTTTATAGGTTACCAACCAAATAAACAATTTAGGATATATAAGTACAGTTCACATTCGATTCTCCAACCGCACATCGACGAGACTGTAGATAGATGCACCAAAATCCTAAACTTAATGAGGAAAATAACGGGCAGCACATGGGGTGCCAATAGAGTTACATTAATGATGGTGTATCGTGCTCTAATACGCTCTGTATTAGACTACGGCTCTTTGGCCTTCATGAACTGTGCGCCAAAACTCTTAAGTAAGCTTGACACCATCCAATACAAAGCTCTGTGTATTGCGACCGGCGTAGGGCTTGGGACTAGGAGAGAGGCATTACTACAGGAAGCCGGGGAGTTGCCCCTATCCCTAGCGACAAGGTATTGGGCCAAGATCTCGCAACTGGGCGAAAGATCCCCTACTTTTGTCAGTCTACAAAAGACAAGATATGTAAGAAAGAAAAGCTTCGGCCAGGGTATCAGGGAAACAATCAAGGAACTGCAACTGGGGGAGCTCGTGATAAATGAACACGACCCCCCAGCGATCGCCCCTTGGATGCTCCCTATACCACCGGTCAATCTAGATCTACTACAGAAAATTGACAAGAAAAACAACCCCACTGCTGCACGTGCTTTCTCTCTAGAACACCTGGAAGACAACTGGCCGTCTGATGACTGGGACCATGTGTACACGGATGGCTCACGCAATCCTGAAAGGGGCACCAGCTCGTTTGGAATATACCTGCCAAACGGGAAACAGGGAATAAGCAGGAAACTGCCCAATAATTGTTCGGTGTACACTGCAGAGCTTGTGGCCATTCGTGACGCTATATCATGGATTTCCCATCAAAAGACTAGTAAGTTCGTCATTCCAAGCGACTCTCTGAGCAGTCTGATTTCAATCCAAGGAGAGAAGGGAACTAGTGAGAACAATGGAGACCAACAACATACCATTCAACACTAAGAACCTACTCTTCCCGAGACCAGATCTGAAACTGCAAATCTTCGAACAAATCCACGCCCTAATGGACACAGTTGGACTAAGTAGAATAGTGAAGTAAGAGGGGGTCAGGGTTAGACGGGCCCGACATCTAAACACTAAACTACATAGGGGATTTATACCAAACTGGCAGGATAGTGGAGTAAGGGGGAGTCACGATCAGACGGACTCGGCATCTAAACACTATTCCACCAAAAACAGACACCAAACCTACAGAATGGGATAGTGGAGTAAGGGGAGGTCATGATAAGACGGGCCTGGCACCTAAACACAAACCCCACAAAGATGACATCTACCAAACTAGCAGGATAGTGGAGTAAGGGGGAGATACGGTCAGACGAACTCGGCACCTAAACACTATTCCGCAAATAAAACTTGATACCAAACCCAGAGAGTGGGATAGTGGAGTAAGGGGAGGCCACGATAAGACGGGCCTCCACCTAAACACTAAAACGATGACATCTACCAATCCAGAAGCAGATGTAATCATCTACCAATCGATATGTTTTATATTAAATAAAGGGAAGAACTTCCCACTAAACCAAATCCATGGCCTAAGGCCAAATGGAAAGATTGCAAAATCATATTCTAAAAAAACAGGAATCAGCTTCGGCTCTCCTATGTCTTGTCTGCGATATCACTTATGTGGAAGCAGACGTTAAACACCAAGAACTACTACTCGATTCTCCAAAACAGTACATTACACCATTCAACTGATGTTGTTCTCTCATTTTAAGGTGAGCGAGTTCTACTTCTTGTTTTATTTCTATGTTTTACTTGTATTTAATTTTATGTTTTATTACAAACATTGTGTATAATCATTTATTCATAATATATTTAGTATTCCGTTTATATGCATAATTTGCCTGTAAGTCAATCGTTCAAGTGTTCGGCGACACGTTAGCATGCGCTAAATAAATTACCCGTACACGTTATATTGAATAATATTACTAGAGCACAATATGTATATTAAGACCTCGTCTCGTGATGCCGTGTGAAGTATGTATTCATGTACCGTAATTATTAGCAGTATTGCATGCATTAGCTTTAATATGAGCCGACCCTACAGATGAATTATGTATATACTATGATCTATATGGTTTGAATCCATTGCGCGCTAAGTCACGATTAGTGATACAGCGCATGTTTTAAGGTGCCTTATATATCAGAGGCTAATTAAGGTGTTTCCTCCTGGGACTACAAATAGTACCCCTCACTGCCATAGTCTTGAATATCAAGCCCTCCCAGAGTGACTTGTTATTCAAGACTATCTTTGCGAGTACAACTCATAAATAATTCCCCCCACCTTTTTATATTCTAATATTCGATGTTTAAAATTATATAATTGTAATCGAATATTTTATCTATTTTGTTATGAAAGTTATTTATTATTTTTATATGATAATAAACTAAAAACAGTACATTACACCATTCAACTGATGTTGTTCTCTCATTTTAAGAGTACCTTAATGTATCCTGAAAGTGAGGTATAAACAAACCTTCACAGTACCTCAAACACAACGCCGACCACTATTTATAATCAGACGTTAATTTCAGAAGCAGTAGCTACTACCCATCCGGCATACTAAAATTTCTCTAAAATACCACACCGACGAACAAGAAATTAAAAAGGGGCTTCAAATGTGCAAATCAAGCCTGAAATTTAATCTGGATAGGCTACAAATTTTCAATTATGTTTGATATGGTAAAGGAATAAAGATCGCGTTCACACAGTCGCACGCAGAATTGCTATTTTAATCTATGTGGTGTAGCCTGTATAATTATAATTCACGTGGCTTTGTAGTAATATGTTTGTCTCTGGTTCTACAAGAAATAAAATGATATGTTTCTATAGTAGCACAATATTCATCAGTAAGCAGGACAAGCATTACTGAACAAGCAGTGGGTCTAAATTTCTCTCTAGATTAGTTCGCTGTGTTGTGATGTGTCCTCAATGTGACTGAGACGGTCGTAACTTTTAAGAAAAAATAATAATATATAGTATGCCTGTATTTAAACGGCTACCGGAATAAACTTTAATTATCGCTTAAAATGTGTTGGTATAGGATTAATAAAAACAGGGGAAAGCACCGAATTTTTCTATTAGTCTCACTTTCTCGTGACACTGTCAATTCTGTTTTCGAATTAACAGTTTCGAACAGATATCTTCTCACAGTCTAATATAACAACTTTTCGTCTCCAAAGGAATTATCAGTGAGCTGAAAATCGACCGTGTATCTGTCGTCGTTCTCTGCTTCAAGCAATAATATATAAGGATAACTCGTGTTTTCCTTATTGCGTCACTTCCCGTTTCTTCAAATCTTTGTTACGGATCAACAGTAGCAAAGATCTGTGTTAAAATTATATCTGGAATTTGTTTAACCAGTTCCATCACTTAATTATGTAATATTGGCTGACATTAACATTGTCCTTTAACTTGTGTTGTCTAATTCCGAAATCATACATACGTATTATTTTACTGGCAACAGTCATAGTAAATGTCCGATGTTTTAACTGTAGTTTATATTCCGTATAAATGGACATTTTAAGCGAAAATATGTTGTTACGGAAGACGGGGTTAGTCAATGTTCTGCCCTCTATATTTGTCAATGATTGAGTCACCAAATAACCTTTACATTAACAACATAATTTCAATACACAGATAATGTTAAATTGGTGTAAAGTTAATTGCTTTGACACTTTGCTATATTAAAAATAAAAGTTATTGGCTTTAGGAAACATAGCAGAAATGTCAAAATTGGACAGCAACGCCCTGCGTGATGATTAGGGACGGGAGGGTTACTGATTCTGACGACTTTGATCCTATCATTAGAGGAGTATATGAAAAGGAAATAACCACTCATTGCTTGTCAGAGAGGTCGACCCTAATGTTGACTAGCTAGCAGGCAAATTGGCGTTATTTTAATTGCTTGCTCCGAGGATCGCAACCATGACGAACCCGTATCAATACGGTACGGGAGGAGAAATACCTTCGTTGAATGGTTTCTTCAATGTTCGTCTGGATCTAAGGATTGTTGAACGCTCGATGACTGAATGGGAGATTATGTTGATCGATTGAACAAGACGACATTAATCTAATAAACGGTGAATGAAAATACGTGAAATACTCTCAATAATTCTCAACGACCGTTCTGTACGAATATCTGCTTAATAAAGCTTAATGTCTCTACCATAAGGATTACAAACGGTAGTTTTGCTTGTTAAACAACAAAACAGATCGTCAAATATTCCAATACCAGTGTTTTAACATATTTGTTTTTCTTTTTAGATAGATACTTTCAGAACTGTTTGAGATTGCCCATCTCAAGACAATAACGAAACTCATTTACATACAGTATGCGATTATGGCTCCAACAGAAACAGAGATGTGTGAACAGCTAATTGCCCCCGAATTTGGTAGGTTATACTGCTTATTACTACTCGAAAAATTAAGTCACTGCCAATTTTAGTTGTACTGTTTGGCTGTGGGAATATAATTATTTTGGTCACAATAGAGTATCCTAATTTCTATATTCAGGAGATCAGAAATACAAAAAAGCCAGCAAACAATAATTTCGTCCAAATAACACTACAAAAAAACATTGATCTGAAAAGCATATTAAAATAACCATGTACGCTAGCTTAGATCATACGCTTCATTTTCTCTTTGTATCTTTCAATCTTATCTTTCGCGCAAAATTTTGTTGATAATCGTTCATTTGTTTGTAATTTTATCTCCAAACCATAATGATATAGGAAGTTAACAATTTTCCCCGTTAACTACACTATTATAATACTAAAAAAATGTATATCAAGGCCCTGCAAAAATCATTTCATAAGTATTCAATTTTAACCCTGAATATTCTGCTCTTTCAAGCAGAACAAAGATTCGAAGATCAAAGGCTCGTTCATGAACTTTATGTTGTCTATATTGAAAAGGATTTTATTCGCTGAATTAGTTACCTGTTGGTTGTAAAATATGAATTATGCTGCTCCTTAAGCAGAAAAAGTAATCGTCGTTATTATCCATCGTGAAAAGATTACTGTCAGATATTAATATACAATTGTGTGTCCAAGTTGTTCGAAGAAGTAGAATCGTTTAGATAAAGAGTAGGGTTTAAAACAGAGAATATGAAAATATATATTTTTTTATTTTGGATGTCGTCCACTTTAAGTTTGCGTCTGTGCATAAATTCCATAAAATCATAAATTATCCGCGGAGTTTAAAAGCGTAAAATCAAAACGGGTTTATATTGGATGTTAACCCTTTGTATATGCACATTCCAAGACCATCCTACGCCAACCCATTGCTACAAGATTGCCTAAAAGCAATTAAATGTTGTATTTGGATGCTAACATGGGTGTTTACTTCAAACCCTTTGATGTGCCGTTTGGTATACAATCAACCGTAACTCCCTTGAAACATGGACACAAAAAAATACACACAGTAGACTCAACCCTTGCTATTTGCTACGAAAAGAGGTGTATTATGATAATAAATCTGTTGAATTTTGCCTTAAAGCAAAATTAAGAGACGGTTTCAGGGGGTCTAGTAGGGCTGTGTTTTGAAAATTAATCCATGAACACGTTGTGGTCAAATATAACTCCCCGAAAGCATCTGTACTTGGACACTTCTTGAACGAATACAGAAATCGACAGTCATTGAAAGATGTTCTTAAAGACAACGCCAGGGATTTCCATAACTACCCTCTCCCCAGGTCATCATCCTGTAATCTTCGTATCATAAAAGCGTGCAAACCTGGACTATTGTATAGATAAGGTATATATATATAACATATTGAACTAATGTTAAATAATGTTTCAATGAGAAGCACACAACTACGGTATAGGACTGTCTTCGGCATAATCGGGCCCCTGTGTGACATGGATGAAAGCTCTGTGACGCCCCGGGACAAGGTGGCGAAGTGGGTTGTCTCTGACTCGCTGACACGAAGGTGCAGGGTTCAACCTAGGTATTAGAGAAGAAAAATTCTCAAGATTTTTCAGTGTAGCCCCGCCCCCTCCCCCCATTTTATGATCGAGGGTCGGAGGGGACTAATAACCGAAGTCACGTGTACACGTTGGAATAAACGTAAAATAACCCATGGCAGTAGTAACTGAAACAAGAGTAGGCCGTAAGACTTCTGTCAGGGCAAAATTTCTATGTAGCACACTAAATTGAGTATGTCTGTCTTCATTAACCCATATGGCACAGAAAAGAAGGATATTTAACCCATTTCATTTCATGTTACTTTATTATTTGGTGATGAACCAGTCGATTGCATCATGTGTACTTCGCGAAAGTTGATACTGCCATGTTCTGTTGATATCGCTACTAATCTATCGATTCACAAGTTGTACATTTATGGTCAAAAATACAGTTTTTGGATTTGTAGGCCTGTGTCAAAGTTTTCTCCAAGAGAGGGGGCTTTCTATTTAACAGATGTAAGGGGTGCGGAATGATTTAATATGACACTATCCGACGACAATCTGGTTATCCTGTATAACTAGATCATTACATGTTACAGGGTGAATGATAGCCACGAGAAATTAAATTTATGAAGTATTGAAAGTTGAAACCTCGCGAGTTCCTCCCTGCTAACAATAGCTAAATGATAAAGGCAGGCTGAAAACGCCGGGGGTTGTTGTGATAAGTTAGAGAAGTGTTCAGAGATAAACAACACATGCACATCTTCTTCCAGCCATACTTGATTAAATCTAACCATCCTCTACTAGCAAAGAGACACGAGGGACGAACTGTGTACAATAGTGGACAATTAGCTCTCTCAGTATGGGGCAAGTTTACCCCCTCCGGACATGCGCCACTGAAATGACTTCAAACGATTCACCGCTCATAAAGTAAAGTCCTCAGCACATGGTAATGGAAGACAAGTCGCCCTGAATGAAAGTACATGAGCCAAAACATTTGATAATAAAAATGGAAAATAACACTTTCTAAGGTATATGTTTGTTTATTGTGTTGTATTTTATAACGAATACGGTCGCCTTTATACAGATTGAATGGGCGTAAAGAAGCGAAAGAACACAATGAGATCAATAAGCAGTTTATTCGGGTTATGTCCCCTTCTGTTTCACGTGTTTTCTTTCTAAATATTTTCTCAGCGTACGAAGACAAATTACAACTACTTGCATGAGGGGATATTGAAGTAAATTATATTAGTAGCTTTTTATTGATTTGAGCGGAAAAATGTAAAATAATTATTCGCTTGAAAAGAACAATGACCATTGTTTATGCGCTTAACAATTTTCAATTTATCATTCTTTTTAAAGTAACCCTTTGAAAACATATTTGTTCAACTGGTCAAACACGAACAGGATGACGCTTTTCGGACGCTAGATTTAAATGATTCAATATTGACGTAACTTAAGAAACGTACAGCTTCACGAGCTATACATTGTTATTGGTCTAATTTTTTTTAAAAAGTTATTAGAATGAGAATGGTTAAAAACCTTCTGAGCATATTGTGTTCCGGAAATACTAATTCAATCCATGACTGTAAAACTTTTCTAACAAATTCCATCCAAATTTGGTCTTTAATTCACATTGATAAAGCTACATAAACAATGGCGTCCATTACAGGGGGCGTTAACGACTAAATAGTGGTTAAATGTGCACGACAATCACGTGAAGTGGCTGATATCCGGCACGAGAGGACTGGTATTAGTTGAAGTGGAGTCTGATGGGATATCGATGACCTATGAAGGCTAAACTGATTATGCGACTGTTTATTCACCCCTGGCGTTGACGACGAATCTGTATTATTGTAACGGCCGACAGGAATATTAAATTGCTATCGAATCAACATTTCTGTCGTTGAGAGGAGATTATAGACATTGTTTGAGTCGTCAGTATTTACTCTCTCGGATGTTCATTACGCCATCTTAAAATATTCAGACGTTCTTAAGATGACATGTCTATCTTGAAGATGTATTCCTTCGAGGATAGCCTTTGACACGCAAAATTATCAAAACTCCTAACACTGATGACATGACCTACACACAGAGACTTGCACTGCACATATGCATTGTGCATCTCGTGTGATACCGCTGTAGATTTTACATGAAAGGTGGTGTTCATTTTACTGAAGTAAAAATACTAGTTATTCAGATTGTCTATATACTTGTTTAACCACCGACCACCGTTAGCCACCCAGGGACGATCTTTCCCCTCCTTGGAGCCACGGTGGTAAGTCAGTAAGACACTGGAGTTTGTGCGTTCGGGCCCTATGTTGGCCGACGAAGTTTATCGGGATTTTTCGGGTGTGATGTCCGTTTGCCAGTGCTGCAGGACGGAGGGCCTGACAAGGGCAGCTGCCTAGTCATTCGGATGGGACGGAAGACCGAGGTATTGTGTACACATTGGCGTGCACGTAAACGATTCCTTGGCAGCTGAAATTCGATATAAGAGTAAGCAAAATTTCCCTCATAGCACACTGCATGACATGACCGTCTTCATTAGCCCAGTCGGAGCAGAACACTTGGACGTTAAACCCCATTTCATTTATCAACCGAAAGAACTTTAAATACACGAAATAACAAATTTGTCACAAACTGTTGCAGCTATAAATTAAGCGACCTTTTTTTAGAAGTCAAAAATTGTGTTAAATATTGTATTCTCCTCACACCCTGTTCAGCAATTTATATTTATCAATTTATGTATTTAAACTATAGCTTTTTATTATGATGGAGTACTTCCGGTGTCTATGCAGACTAGCCACAGACATCAAGTCGATGCGTTTCTGGTAGAGGTGCTGTATCTCTGTTATATGGAATATTCTGTAGATATCGACTTCTGGCACCGGGTGGTAGTTCACGTAAATAGAAATATGTGGTATGTGGTCTAAAACATTTTGAGATTATTTTCCCGAAGATTATGCTGGGCATAAATGCCTTAACAGCATTTAAACAAAATACATAACTGAATTAGTAATTGAGGAGAACGATTAAAACACGAACGTTATGCCTACCCGGTGGATAAAGTAGTAGTAGATAGTAGTTTTATTGAAAGTTATTCTCTTAATCATAGGACATAACAGGAGACCATTAAGATAAAATAGTCTTAAATGATACGACAAAACTAACATTACAAATACATATCTAATGCTACATCAAACAGGAGCTTTAAAATCACTCCGATTCCTCACTTCAGCTTCGTCTCGATGGTCTCCAGATTAAGCTCCCGTAGCTCTCTTAAAGAGTAGACGTAGAGCTATTACTTTACGATTCGCTAATAGTTTAACAAAGACGGTTATTTATACAAGTTAAACATAACACCATCATGAGTTGTCTTGGCACATAGTAGTTGATTTACTCCTGTGTATTCAATGATCGAATTAACTGACGTTTGTCAATAAACCGTTAAACATTCACTTAAACATGTATTTCTTCACGCACATCATGACGCCATATTGAATAACAAAACTAATTTACTCTCTGATAATTTTATAACGATGCATTAAAGGAGAGTATCGGTCGATTTCAATGTAGATATTTCAAATTAATAGTGTTATAAGAGCGGGGATTTTTGTGTGAATATCTTTGAAATTGTTGCAAAAAGTGATCGACGAGGAACGATATGTTACAGATATCCATACATATCATATCCAAAATTTAAACGATTTGCTGAAAAAATAACAAAATTATGGATAAATGAAATTGAAAAAGAAAAACAAAATCTCTCTTGTCGGTGATTAGTAAAGCCGTTTTGTCTAAATTTCAATTATTCTCATTTTTATCTTTTCAAGAAATCATATAAAGTTTGTATATTATGATGTGAAGAAATCTAGAAATTATATCTTTCCTTGTCGGTTACTGTTTTTTTTTTGCAATACTTTGGGAGCTACTGAGGAAAAAACGCTCTTGTCGATTAGTATATAGGACAGTTTTTGGATGTTATGTGGAGAATGTGCATATCTATAACATATTTTCCCTTAACTGTTGCCACTCTTTGCAATACTTTAGACTTGCTGTCTGTTCCAGGCGACACTACGACTCGAAAATTCCTTACTATTTCTTCAATTTTTAATTAAAATGGTTAAAACTTAACGACCTACCTGGAATTGTCACCCCGTTACTTTCTTCGTCGAGCCTTAACGCCTATAAGTTCGATAAAATCCTTAATTCTCTTGTAAATTTCACATTTTTCGACACTAATCAATTTCTCAAAACATAAACATTATCACTGCGCTTGCGTAAGTTGGGTCACTCGTATATCATGTAGGGGTATAAGGTATTCCACAAATCGGGTGCATTCGGTTAATAATGCTTAGCGCGGGATGATTCGCTGGTTTGTTTTGCGGCAGTGCGAGTTTATGTGTGTGTGCGTGTGATTGTGTGGGTATGTGTGTGTGTTTAGGTTTATCGGTATTTAATATTCCTTAGAGATATTCATAGTTCTGCATGTCTCCTAAAGTATTCCTCACAGAACACTTATTTTCAGCATTAGATGGCATGGTAACCTTTCTGATAAAGTGTAAATATTGTACGATATCTTATAATTTTATGAACTTAAATAGTTTTGATTACCGGTATCAATTTTTTTATTTATATTCGCGTTCCACAGGCACACAAGATTTGTTTCAGATATTGTCGTAGATTAGATAAAAAAAAAACGAATCGCAGAAAATATAATTCCTTGAATAATGGATCATCCTTTCATCACATGCATTTGCAAGTGCACGATGATGTGTGTATGTAAGAAGGTGGATACTGGGTAAGTGATTATTGTTATTTACAATTTCAAGATGAAGATTACGCGAGATGTGAACCAATGTATCAATCGTTTATTTACTTATTTTGAGAAACAGATTAAAATGAATTTTATAAAAGTTCCAAAAAAGAGATTGCTTACGCATTGAATATACCCTTAAAATCCGTGTACAGGGCTTTGAAAAATGAATCATCTACAACGCAGGAAAATAAAAAAAGCAAGGTCAACAAATGTTCAACAAAATTAGATAATTTTGACCTGATGACAATAAGAGAGACCATCCATAAACTACACGGCAATGGCCAGTATGTAAGTGCAGTTCATTTAAATATGTTTCATCATTGCTCTTCGACTTTTACACATATGCCATGTTCTGCATTACATAACCTTGATGTAATAATTGTCTACATAATTGTCTATATAATTGAAGGTTTCGTTACACATTTTACAACGCCACTTGAGAGAGAAAGATGAACAACTATCGAAAACAACTCTTTATCGGGCAATCAATGAAATGGGATTCAAGTACTACAGAAATCACGGTAAAAGATACGCGAAAGAATCTGTTGATATTGTTGCTGCCCGAAATAGCTATTTAAGAAACCTATGCAAGTATAGGCAAGTTTTCCATACGTTCACACGTTTTTAATAATTATTTTATGAAAATATTAGATTAGTCTGTCGAACAAAATTGTATAACTCAATTACTTATTCAAAAGTTGGATATTTTTAGGAGTGAAGGCTATGAAATTATATACCTGGATGAAACATGGTAAATGCTAACCAAGCCATCCATGGAACATGGACAGAAAACAGGAAAGGTAATGACTTTTTTAATTGCTTTCTTATTACGTATACTTATGCAAGTTTATATTTTTAATGTAGTATCTATGGATAGACATATTTTAATCATATGTTATTATATTTATAGGGTCATTGGGCATAATTCTCCCAAACTGCAATGAATGCGATAGATTCATTCCTTCTGGTAAGGGATCAAGACTGATCATCTTAGATGCTGGTTCGGTTGATCGGGGTTACCAGTAAGGCACTGTGAGTTAAACCCAATAGAGATAATTCAAGGTAATACTTAACACTGCAATTTGGACGGCAGTCAAGTTGACGACATTGAAAGATAATCAATCTTGTCTTATCTGTGATGTTAAAAAGGGTTAAAACATTCATTTATGGAAGCCTTTACTACATCTTATAACATTTTAAAGTTTACCACATTAAATAAAAAATATTTTCATTTTAGCACAAGAAAAGGCCTATGTCGCCCGAAAAAATACCACTTTCAAAATCAAAGACGTTAAACGTCTGTTCCTTTAGGCCAAGGCTAGTGTGACAACTACAGACTGGGCTAAGGCATGTCAACACGTCATAGACAAGGTGGAGGATCGGTTTTAGGAAGCGGGAAGATTGAATGAGGAAGTACCACCAGCCGTATTTTCGTTCGGGAGTGACAGCGAGTTTGGGTGTGAGAGTGAAGATTTGGGCGAGAATGTCAGTGGAGAGAGTGATAGTGAAAAGGTTACTGAGAATATGGATGGCGGTGGTGTTGCGAATGAAGATTCGAGTGATGATGATAAAAATGTGTGTAGTGTATGTGATTGTGAGAATCCACCGGGAAGTGAGTCGGATGCGATTGTGGATTGGGTGGGCTGTGATTTGTGTGAAAGGTGGATGCATGTGAAATGTACAGGGAAAGAGATTGATGTAAGTGCAAGTGTGGTGAAGTGTGTAGATTGTTTGCGTAAATTGTATGATAGATAGCGTGAATGTAGGCCAGACAACTTCTATAATTTATATTGTATATAGTTGGAGCATTTTCTGTGAGTTTGTGTAAATAAATGATTTTGTATAAAACAATTTATTTTCCGTTTTCTTGTTTAACAGGTAGACTGGCAGAAATTTAATTTAGTTCACGACGAATCAATATGAATAAATTAAATGTAAAAAAAACACCCGTGGTCTGAACACAAAAACGGAATTACGTGCCCTTGATCTATCAGGAGTTGACCTTGTGTGGCTACTACCCCGTTGCGTTTTCTATCATATTATCGATTGGTTAGGGGCATTTCACAAAATAAAAAAACCCTAAATCAAACAAGAAATAGAGTAGGCTAGGCTATCTATAAAAATATCTTAGGAGCGCCCCCTTTTCAATTGGATTAAAACTTTTAAAAAAGAAAAAAAAAACAAACAAGAAAATAGTATTAAAAGTCGTACAAAGCCAAATAAAAGCGACAGTTATATATCTATTATCCCAAAGCTAGATACTTCTAAATTTCCATGACGTGTCACTACAATATTAGGTCACACTATGTATGTAGTTTATATCAATTTCCGAAAGCCACCAGACTGGGGCCGCCAATTTAATATCTAAGGCAGTGGAGCAAACAAGTGTGGTCTGAAACCAAATAGCAAATTCATATATTACCTCCCGCAAATAGCTCATTAAAGCAAGTTATATTCTACTGGGTTGAAACAACTATTTAAACATGCAAGTAGGACGAAACGACCCAAAGTCAAATCCACACCCCTGTTCGATTTGGTTTATTCCAGATAACTAGGTCAAGCATGGCTGTCTTCAATACCGTAAATAAACAACGATTTTTCAAGACAGAAATGTTATATAGCTTGATCTGAAATTAGTTAACGTGCGGTAGAAAGTAAAGGGATGACAATTCCAGGTAGGTCGTTAAGTTTTAACAATTTTAATTAAAAATTGAAGAAATAGCAAGCAATTTTCGAGTCGTAGTGTCGCCTGGAACAGACAGTAATTAGCAAATGAAGCGCCCTGTTATTATTCGGACCCTAAGTTGTAGTTATTATTCTGATATGTACTATTGCTTTGAATTAGATACGCTTTAATTGTTGGGTATAGGAGACTTTAGAATATAGGTGTCAAAAATACAATTATGCTGGGTCTAAGTATTATGACTAAAGTCGATTAACTTCGTGCAAAAAACAAGGATTGTATACCATGTCCGCTTCTGTTTAATTTTCTCTAATATCAACTGCGTTGGCCAACAAATGTTTTACTTGCATATTCTCTAAGATCATTATACTTGCTAACAAGATCATTTACACACCAAAAATTTATGGTGGAGGCAAATTAAAACCATGGTTTTAGACGACTGAAATGAATCAGAACCCGAATTCGTTTTTAATATTATATGCCATCAAATTTTTCACTATATAAAAGTGCCGAACGAATTTAAATTTATTAGTGAAAAATTCCAATATTTCACTGCTAAGCTTATTAAATGTAATTGAATCAATCAAGATTTAGATACTCATTGATCAAACACGCCCCTTGAGTCCCACGTCAACTCTGTGAACATCAGCCGCGTCAACAACTTATTAATGGAGAGAAAAGTGATGGCTAAGTGCTACATCTGCTTCGATATTCTAACTAAATATCAACGATGATAGCTACTCGGATGAAACAATGATATGAAATGTTGTTTATTGGCACCTCAGCACCAATCGGGATATATTGCGCCAAACATGTGCTGATGTTGTGGAGACAAACTAAAACAAATATCGCAAATATATCTTTAAACATAAGACAAAAACAAGTATCACAGTATAGTAAATTGTAATGAATAAAAAGAAATAAAATGGTGTTTAATGGCACGTCAGCACCAACTGGGCTATATTGCGCCAAACATATGCTGATGTTCCCAATACAACCAAAGAAAAATATTACAAATATATTAATCAAAATGAAATAAAAACAAATATCACAAGCTGGTAAATTAAAAACAAATCTCACAGACCTGTAAACTAAAAACAAGTATCACAAAACATTCATGTACATGTAATAATTAAGTTCGAAAAATTGTGTCTTTTAACAAGTATATTTCTATACAGACCCGATTGGGCCATCAAATATCCAATATTTAAGACACACTGAACATTTTAAAATCACGACGTCGTACTCTATGGTTTCGGGCGCCATTTGTAATGAACAAAAACAAACATATCCTGCACTTAGCAGGCGTAAACGAATTTCGTGTAATTTGAACTGTTTAGTATTTGCGCAGTTCACCGAACATTATTGGTTAGAAATTACAATAAAAATATGTAAAAATTGGATGTAAATCACTTTATATACATTCATACTACATTAATATCTGCTTTTAGACCGACTTTGATGTCCTAAAGAATACAGCCATACGTCCATTAAATACTGGTTATCGTAGTAGCCATTACTATTGACGAGGGAAATAATTCGAAATACCCCGGTTTTAAATCTACAATAAGAAGTCGAGCAAAATGGAATATATTGTCCGGTTAAATACTGGTATTTCATCAACAGTTATTTTGGGTTATATAGTTGTAAATAATATACAAAAACTGACAAAATTTTCCTTTTCGACAATATCTCAAAATGTATTGCAAAAAGTGAAGATATGCTATAGATATTTACACATACCGATCTATATTTCGTTTGGTTTTTTTATACTTTAGATGGCCTACACTACATGAAGATCTGACAAGTTATAGCGATAGGTCACGTCAGGGGTTAAAAGACCGACTTATGACCCTATTATGTCAGACATTTGATTAACCAATCAGCATTGATGTTACTAGTGGATTACCCACAGTTCCGTGCAAAACACGCCTAAAGCTCACCGTGACAGACCGTTTCATTGGCTTATCCCTGACACCATTCAGAACACGAGTTAAATAACAACACTTCCAGATCCAAGTGTAGTAAAGACAAGTAAAACGAAATTTTGAACCATAAAAACGAAACAAAATAGGATCTGTGTTTTAATCAGATTGGTACACATCATATCCAAAATTTAAATGATGCCATTGACAAGGGTTTTATTTCTAAATTGAATAAATACAAATATATTTTCCAATAAATACTGCTATTGTAGTAGCAGGTACTATTGACGATATAATTCTAAATACCCTGGGTATAATTCTACAATACAAAGTCGAGTAAAGAATAAATTTTCCAGTAAATACTGGTAATCTAATAACCATTATCATTGATGCGGGAGATGATTCAAAATACCTTGGTTTTATTTCAACAATGAGAAGTCGAGTGATAGGAATAAATATTCCAGTAAATACTTGTAATCTAATAACAGTTATTATCCATCCGGGGGATGATTTAAGAAACCAAGGTTTGCCTTCTCCAATAAGTAAATACCGACATTCTAATCGGGTAACTGGGTTTCAGTTCTACAATATAAAGTCGAGCGAATATTTTTATGTATTTTAAACTTATATGCATGTATACAGTATAATAAATCCTTTAAAATTAGAAACAGCAATATCATTTTTCATGTGCTTTCCTTGAAAAATATTCCTATTGGTTTTTAATGAGGTTAAAGTAAGAGATTTGTAAAGAATTGACATTTCACATACTATATTAGTTAGTTTAAAGTATTAATACGGTAGGTGAACTGGTGCAGGAAAAGTGGTTGTCTTTACACTATAAAGAATGAATTTGAATATACTTATTGATAATTTGCTGATGATATTCGGGGTGAACGAGTTTGGGTGTGTTGAGGGGGCAAGTGGGGGGAGGAATTGCACCCAAGAATCTCTACATAAGAACCAGCCGATCACAGCCGCCATTTGTAATTGTGCGTGTTGTACAATGGCCACTAGGCTTTTGGGAGAGTGAAAGTGACAATAAGCACGACAGGCAGGCGACATCAGACATCAAATATTTTCATCTATTTTCAATTTTTCTATTGATTGTAGTGTATGTCACAAAGGCCAACAGCCCAATCCGCACGTCTTAAAGCAATTACGGGGTGTATATGATATGGGGCTTTATATGAAACAGTAGCATGTCGATTATTAATAGCGCTTTGATGTTCAATTAAGTGTTGACATTGAAAAGTACTAACGAATTCGTCCTCACCGACCCCTTAAACCGATTTCACTAGATACCATATTGAAATAGAGTTAATCTTTCAGCTGAAAAAAATTTGGGCATTTTGTAACCCAATTCAGATCCAGTGTTGTTGTAATTCTGTAGAAACTTCTGTATTTCTTAACGATTTGATCGCCTCTCTAACGCCCAGGCAACACATTTCCGCGATGGGCCACATTTCACTCAAGTTCTTCACGGTACTTGTGCTGATCACGGTGGCTAAGTGATGCAGACAGCTGTCTAGTCGTTCGGATGGGACGAAAAACCGAGGTCCCGTGTACACATTGAAGTGCACGTAAAAGATCCCTTACCAGTTGAAATTCGATTGAAGAATAGGCCATAGTGCCGCTGTCCGGGCACAATTTCCCTCATAGCACACTGTATGGCGTATGCCCGTCTTCATTAGCCCAGCTCGGAGCAGAACAGTAGGACGTTAAACCCCATTTCATTTCATTTCATTTCATTTCGGCTCTGAAACCGTGGCGAACCGAGACTATTTTAGCGAAAAAGCAGTGTCTCCGGTTTCGCCACGAATCCCCAAGGTTGCTCATCGTAACGCAAACCGGATGGTGTGACCGGGGCTTTACTTTGCGAATAACATAAATACTTAATAAAAGATTGAAAAATATTTTACCCAGAGGTCTTAAACTGAGCAACATTGTCAAAAATTCGTTGCACGTATCAATGAATTATCTTAAATCGATTTCCGCTACAATTGGGGCATTCTTTGATACTTTGCACAAGTATAAATAGCCTCAAACGAATAATTGTCAACACATATCGTCATTATATTGTATTGAAATAAATGTTTTTAACACAAATAATGTATGAACCATTAAAATAAGTCACCGAACAGTTTCTCTTCGTGGTAATAATGCGTTTTCTATTTTCGAAGCGACATTATTTATACAAGTGGCAAAGGCGTTACATAAAACTCGAGTGGTCATTTGATTTTTAACAAATCATGATATTAACGGGAAGATTTCACATTATATGTTAAGCTACATAATAGTACATTTTGGGGGCAGATTAATTAGAAATAAAGCGAGTTACATGCTCTTAACCTTTTAAAACCTGCTCAAAGGAAGTCCTTAGAACCCCCCACTACTGTAACCTGATTCAAAGATGGAAATTATCAGTAGTGGACAGTTTTCTACTAGTCCTATAACTATCATAATATTGTAAGATTTGGATGACCAAAGCATTAGTCTAGTACCAATAGCCCCATAACAATATGTCATAGCACTTCCCGTCTGAGTCAATCAAATAGAGCTTGGTCACAACTCCAATACGATACTGTTACCAAGGGATACGGCAGTGCCTATTGTCAGACTGGCTGGTTCGGTGAGACCGGTTTGGGAGGTTATTTCCCTATGAGAAATTCATCTTTTAGGAATTCTGTGTTGTGTCCATCCCAGAGTGTGGGGATATCTGATCTCCCCCAACCGGTCGGCCTTATTATTGTTTAAGTGAAGGTGACAACATGGAAATAATCAGGTGGTTTCAATGCGGATTTAGTCGCTGTTATCGTTATGGCCATAAATAAATGCTCAACCGGTGTCATACCTTGACTCAGATATGCTACACATCGAATCTAGCATGCTTCATACAGCCCACACAACGTTATAAATATGTGTTGTTCTTGTGCCCCGATGTCATCTTGTTCCTTGTCCAAATTTATGGATTCCCTTTGTCAGTGGTGCAGGAAGAAGGGCCTGACAAGGACAGCTGTCTAGTCGTTCGAATGGGAAGAAAACCGAGGTTTCGTATACACATTGGCATGCACGTAAAAGATCCCCTGACTGTTGGAATTCGATATAAGAGTAGGCCTTGGCGCCGCTTTCCGAGCAAAATTTCTCTCATAGCACACAATCATGGGTCACCACGCACCTGCCCCCACAACCGCGCTGAAAGCGGACACTCCAAACGGTTGCGGGCTGACCGGAAGCAAACATGAACAAGACCATTTCTAGTACATGATTACGTTAAAAGCCGCTAGTCGTCATTTGCATTTATCGGAAAATATCTATAATATCTTATTTAACATTTATTTAAGAAACGGAATATTTGTTTTAAGATTGTAACAGTGCAGATTTGTTCTAACCTCTTTCGATAGGTGCAGGCTAAGATATCAACAAAACATTCGTCGGTTAGTAACTTGCATGTGTTAATTGGTAACGGCATGTTACTTGTCACTACCAGTATACTTTCACATACAAACAACTTTGACCCTGGCAGAAAAGAGAGAGAAATGGGGTTTAAACTCCACTCGAAACTAACTAGGTCATTTCGGGACTAACATAGGGTTCAATTTTATTTGAACAATTCACTTGCACGTCATGGTCTTTAGCAGTGGGAGGAAATAGGGGGTCCGGAGAAAACCCACGTGGTTGGACAGGCGACCCTACCGGGAAACCCTGGCAGAAAGGATATAAGGCTATTTTACTGTCTTTATAATAAAGCCGTATCGGATTGGGATTCCCGAAATCATTCTTGACATATAAATCTCTCGACATAAATAACTATTTTTTTTTTTTTAAAAAAAGCCCCCCAAAAACCCAAACATTTTTCGTCATAAATTCATTAGGAATAAAAATACCTGTACTGTAGTTCAACGGACTTTTGAAATTTGTGATGATCGGTATAGGGGACATAACTCCACTGGTCATCAGTAGGAGGCAGACCACCATTAAATTTCACCATCTCACCAAATTGTAGTTCGTCTCCTTTCTCCCTTTTTGCATGCCCATTTTTGTTGATTTTTTGGTCTAGAAGGGTTTGAATTAACATTTTCTGCCAGGTTTTGGTAATTATTCATGATTTTGAGGCGGAAGGATAACGGAGTTATCAGGTTGGCTACGGTGATATGTATGGCAACTAGCATCTTCAATAGAAGGCTTGATCTCGCTTTAACTACGTACATCTCCTTAAAGTAATACCCTGCATATTGCGGCACTAATTTCGATTGGGTACAAGCCCAACTTGTGAGCCTATCAGATTCATCGATCGTCGCGATTACCAAGTCTCGCGCTTTCAAGCTAAAATGTCTGCCTGTGAAAATCGAGTTGCAAAGTTCAAGGTTCATTAAATGTCAAGGTTTCCGTTGAGGTCGCGATGTCACAACCTCTGATTGGACGCTACTGCGCAGGTGTCTGTAGATAACATCGCTATAAGTTCGGGAATTGTGAAGTAAACAAGCAACGGCCTGATGTTAGTCCAGTTTGCTATGTACCTTTAAAATATGGTTTCGTTCATAATTTTTGGGGATTTGTAAAACTATACATTTTTTGAAACCTCATGACCCACTGAACCCAAAAAACAATGTTTACATTTTTTCCCATAATCATTTGGCCGCCATCTTAGATTTCAAAATGGCCGCCATGTAATTCATTGATATTGTAATATCTTGGCTTCTAATAACCTTAGAAACATATTTAAGGTATGGAAACATACATTTTAAAGGTCAACAAATCTAATGTGACATCTGTGATTTGGGCTGCCATCTTGGATTTCAAAATGGCGGCCATATTTTCTTTAAATTGTTAATATCTAGGCTTCTAATCATCATAGACACATGTATCTAAACATACATTTTTTGGCCAAAGATATCAAACTGACACCT
The DNA here is from genome assembly GCF_932274485.2 of Patella vulgata. NCBI lineage: Eukaryota > Metazoa > Mollusca > Gastropoda > Patellidae > Patella > Patella vulgata. The sequence goes on from NC_065883.2 coordinate 15,892,787, forward strand.
TTTAAGAGGCTCGGGACAATACTACAGTAAATATCGATTAAACCAAATATTTTATTGAACACTAAAACCAAAAAATAGGGGGAGATTAACCATCACTATCATCATCTGAATCACGATTCTTGGTAAGTGTGTCTTCATCATTATCACAGTTTGTGCTGCATAGACACAGGTCAGTGCAAGGCAAGTTCTTGCGTTTACAGGAGCATCTATTAGAAGTACAGTTGCTCTTGCACTGACATCTTACCATCTCGACAATGGCCTCAGGTGCTGGTGGTAAATCGGTGGTCTTTGGTTGTAGCTTCATGTCGTCAAGTTTATAGTAACCATGGAGCATTGGGTCCAACCTTTCTTGCTGGGGAATACAAGCTTGGCCCCATACTCTACCTTGAATTTGAGCTCTCAAGATATGCTGTGATAGTGCTCCAACAGTAGGTGGAAGTCTGTCACTTTCTGCCATATATTTGCAGAACAGATACCAGCGCAGCTCTGGAATGCGAGAGGTGTGAATTCCTTTGGGACTGTATGCAGTACATACAAACTCTTTCAATCGCGATTGGGTATTTTCGCTCAATTTCTGATCATGGCAGATATTATGGAAAGCCTCAATTATGTGTTCTTCCGCATTCATGAAATGTTTGAACCAAGTATTCTTGCCTATTCTAGAAAACCGCCCAGTGTTGTCCGCACCAGCAAAAGCATGGAACCCTGTCAAAGCTTTTGCTCGGTCTGGCCCAAGAGCTACCCACAATGGCTCTATCTTTTGTACATGTGATGCAAGGGAAATATCTGTGCTTTTTGGCAGCCGGTCATAATTAGCTATTATCAAAACCATAACATCCGTGTCCGGAGAGAAGAAAGTCATGTGTACACCATAGTGGTTCTTTCTGCTGCGGACACTCCCAAATATATCATCAAAGAATCAGCTTCTTCGTGGTTGTTTTCTGGAAAAGGGTCTAAATCTTTATTGCTTCTTGTATATGCAAGAATACTTGGTTCAAACATTTCATGAATGCGGAAGAACACATAATTGAGGCCTTCCATAATATCTGCCATGGAGCATTGGGTCCAACCTTTCTTGCTGGGGAATACAAGCTTGGCCCCATACTCTACCTTGAATTTGAGCTCTCAAGATATTCATGACGACATGAAGCTACAACCAAAGACCACCGATTTACCACCAGCACCTGAGGTCATTGTCGAGATGGTAAGATGTCAGTGCAAGAGCAACTGTACTTCTAATAGATGCTCCTGTAAACGCAAGAACTTGCCTTGCACTGACCTGTGTCTATGCAGCACAAACTGTGATAATGATGAAGACACACTTACCAAGAATCGTGATTCAGATGATGATAGTGATGGTTAATCTCCCCCTATTTTTTGGTTTTAGTGTTCAATAAAATATTTGGTTTAATCGATATTTACTGTAGTATTGTCCCGAGCCTCTTAAAAGGTGTCATTTTGATATCTTTGGGCAAAAAATGTATGTTTAGATACCAAAATCATGTGTCTATGATGATTAGAAGCCTAGATATTAACAATTTAAAGAAAATATGGCCGCCATTTTGAAATCCAAGATGGCAGCCCAAATCACAGATGTCACATTAGATTTGTTGACCTTTAAAATGTACGTTTCCATACCTTAAATATGTTTCTAAGGTTATTAGAAGCTACGATATTACAATATCAATGAATTACATGGCGGCCATTTTGAAATCCAAGATGGCGGCCAAAGGATTATGGGAAAAAATGTAAACATTGTTTTTTGGATTCAGTGGGTCATGAGGTTTCCAAAAATGTATAGTTTTACAATCCCCAAAAATTATGAACGAAATTACATAAGGAACTGGACTATGTTGTGAAACTCGCAGTCGTTGCTTCAGGAACATGGGCAACTAGTTACATGTTTTTAGTATGCTTCTTTAAGTTTGTTTATCTCAAAATGTTGGTGGTCAACCTCATACAAATTTTAGTGAAAAGCATTCAGCCCAACGAAAATTTGGGGAAAAGTTGGAGGCCAGAATTAACATTGAAGTCAATGGGGAAATTAATGGTGGTCTGCCTTCAGTATTCATACTTTAATGTTAATTCCATGCCATGTCTTGGTATACGACATTTCTTAAAAAAAAAACATTACGATAATGTTTATAACCACAAAATGAGAGAGAGAGAAATGAGGTTTAACGTCCACTCGACACAAACTAGGTCATTTCGGGACAACACGTTTCAATTTTATTTCTTATTCTTCTGAAGTTTTTTCTTTAAACCCGTATCGGGCTATTCTTCCAGGGTAGGGTTTTTATTCCATAAGAAAACATGATATAAGGTTTTTCTTACTAGAATTCTGGGATATTCTCATTATGCTGGGGAAGAAAGGCTTCAGAAAAAACATTCTCGAACGACCTCGGACTTCCGGCCTCGGTGTTTCTTTTTCTCGGGTTATTTTCTTCAGTCTTTTTTTCCCCAGCATAATCTCAGTCTCGTGCTTTATTCTACACGTATAACTTGTTGATATAATAATATATATGCGTGTACGGTTTACATTGCAAATCTGTAGATCTGGTAAACAATGATATTTAAGTGGTATAAGCCACGTGTAATAACACATGTACAGGCGCGTGTCCGGGTGTGGGTGTTTTGGGGGAGGACCCTCGCAACCGCCAGTTCGCACAAAGCATTGGTTTCTCCCATATTCATCGAACAAACACATAAAGCCTCACATCACTCTAATCCTATAAATGTATGCAGCTAAGTGAGCAGAAATGTTATCTCAGAGTTTCCGATTTTATAAAATTCTCGAGTAATCCCCCAGACCTCACGCTGCTCAAATTCCTCAACATGCCCATGGGCGTAGATTATAGCAAATAATCTAAATATTTATTTATGCCACATTTAGAATTGCTATTATAGAATAATAAAACTTGTAATTATAAAACTTTCGATGGTTGAGGTGAAATGTGTTCCAACAAAATAATCAAAAAGCAAATACAAGAAAGAGTCTAGACACAAAGCTAATCCGCCATTTTCTGGTACATTATTTGTGAAATATTAATTTTTCTTATCGCGTGTATTCGATAGCCGGTATTTTCCGGCGTGGTTCCATCTTGTAAGTGGTGCAGGACGGAGGACCTGGCAAGAGAGAGTATATAATCGTTCCGATGGAACGAAAAACCTAGGTCCTGTGTACACATTTGCGTGCACATAAAAGAACCCTTAGCAGGTAGAATTCAATGTAAGAGGCGGTCGTAGCGCCGCTGTCCGGACAACATTTTCCTCATTGAACAGGTCATTGCGTATATACCCGTCTTCATTAGCCCACTTACAGAAGAAAAGTAGGTAGGACGTTCAACCCCGTTTTATTCATTAGCCCGGAATATTGGCGTCAAATGTCGTTAAACTTCATTTCATTTCAGTTCAGTTCATTTCTTATCCTAATGTATATTTAATGCCCGGTAGTTTATTATCTGTAATGAAGGGGAAATTAATTTGCCATCATTCGAGATATATTTATTGAACAATTGAATTTAATGCCAAATATTCAAATAGGTTAATTGGATGAGGTCCGGTTTGAACTACTAAACTAGTAGCAGATAAAGAGGAACTTCACATCCCATCTTCATTCTAAACTAGAAACTATAACAATATGTGTAATATGGACTGTCTTCAGATGCTGGTTAATCCGAGTTTTGTTTTTATGGTTCTAAGTACAGGTTTGAGTACTTCCGGTAGGATGAGTATGGCACTGGCCGATTCTTTTCCTTGTGATTTTCCAATATAGTTTAACGTTTTAGGGATGAAGGTTTTGGTAATGACAAAAGTCGTATAACTCGGGGGGGGGGGGCTGACAAGGACAGCTGTCTAGTCGTTCGGATGGGACGAAAAACCGAGGTCCCGTGGACACATTGGCGTGCACGTAAAAGATCTCTTGGCAGTTGGAATTCGATATAAGAGTAGTCCGTAGCGCCGCTGCCTGAGCAAAATTTCCCTCATAGCACACTGTATGACGTATGCCGGTCTTCATTAGCCCAAGTTAGGGGCAGAACAGTAGGACGTTAAACCCCATTTCATTTCATTTCATTTCGAGTATAACTTTCCATGATAAACAAACTGGATTGCGTATGTATACCTTTCTCCATTAGCCTGATTGTTGCAAAAAGTACGAACTGACCCTAGTCCATGTTGTTGGGTGAAATTCAAATATCGAATCCACCAAATCGATGCAGAATAAATTGTTCAAAAGGCATGCCAATTTTCATGTCTATCAAGCTTGAAATGACGAAGCCTAAGGTTTTTTCGAGGAGCGTCACAGCAAGAAGGACAAGATGAGTAGCGGTTAGCGACCAGTTCCTGCTGGTCCAATTAGTAAAACATTAAACCCATTTCATTTCACTATAGAGAAGTTGTATCCTCCAGTTTCACCCATTGGCACACATCATTATTAACTCGCAGCCTTAAAATATATCGGGTTTGCTCTTTAATTTTTCGAAAATGAGTTGTTTTCTCTGTTGCCTGAAATGATAAAAAAAATATTAAGCCCGTTTGTTAATAATATACATGATAAAATACAACAACAATTGACAAACAAAACAACATTAAAACCACACAATGTTTTAAATATATAGCATAAATTCCTTATCGTCACGGGGACAGCTAAATTCATGATAAATTGTCTGGATAATTTCACCGTGACGGTGACTTACTATGTTTAAATTCCAACTGAAAAAGGAATTTATATTTGCACAGCCTTACTAATTCGTCCCGTTAAGATATTTTTAATAGCACCTTTTCTGGTTGGTCAAACCCACTTTAGTAAAAACAATTCTAAGAAATCGGTTGAAAGATCGTGAGTATCACAACATTTATCTGGCTGACCCAGTTGAATAACCATGCATGGAGAGAGAGAGAGAGAGAGAGAGAGAGAAAGAGAGAGGGAGAGCGAGCTGGGGTTTAACGTCCACTCGACACAAACTAGGTCATTTCTGACTTAAATATGGTTTAATTTTATTTCAATAAATCGCTTCCTCGTAGTGGTCCTTAGCAGTGGGAGGAAGCCGGAGGACCCGGAGAAAACCCACGAGGCTGGACAAGCGACCCTACTCCTTGTCACGTACAACCGGGAATTCGAAACCACGCCAATTGACTCAATGGCAGGCCTTATGATACAGCGCGCACGTGCTAACCATTCGGCCATCCAACCCCTCTCCATGCATGAAGATGTCAATGAAGGGACAAACCGAACACACAGCACGGACAACTGCAAATCAGCTTAAGTGGGAATTTTATCCTCAAATATCACAGCATTATGAAAGTCGAGTAACATTTTTTGGTTGAATTGATACTTCGGTCCATTCAGTTCTGTCATGTCTTTCATATTCGGACAAAAATTGGTTATAAGTTTGTGAGTAACAACTGTCTTACACTATACGTACTTAAATTGATATCAAAAATATTATTTCTGTTGTGTCACATCCTTCCGATTAGTAGCTTTTTATTGTGATATTTTAATTCTAATCATTTAATATTTCACGAAATATGAGTTTATTTTACAAAATTGTGTTGATGTTTTACAAAAATGTCGCAAAACTTGCCACAAACCAAACTTTGTCCTAACATGTTTTAGGATTTACGATAGTAACAAAATGTCGTCAAACAAGTGAAATGAAATGAAATGAAATGGGGTTTAACGTCCTACTGTTCTGCTCCTATACTGGGCTAATGAAGACGGGCATACGCCATACAGTGTGCTATGAGGGAAATTTTGCCCGGGCAGCCGCACTATCGCCTACTCTTATATCGAATTCCAACTGCCAAGGGATCTTTTACGTGCTTACGGGACCTCGGTTTTTCGTCTTATCCGAAGGACTAGACAGCTGTCCTTGTCAGGCCCTCCGTTCTGCACCACTGACAAGGGGAAACCACGTCGGAAAATCCCGATGACCTTTCTCGGCCAATGCAAGGATCGAACACCTGACCTCCAGGTTAGCGAGCCAGCGTCTTAACCACCGAGCCACCGTGGCTCCAAATAAATTAAGTCTTTAACTCAGCATTGACCACGTTTCTGTTGAAACCCCCATAACATTGCACAAAATGTCATTATTGGAGCAAAGCTATATATACGTGCAGCGATGAATGTTTCAGCTCATACCAATTGCCAATAAATGGAAAATAAATAAAGCACACAATTCATACATTCATTTAAATTTAATTTAAACGTTAATTATGAAGACATATGGATATCAATAATGTGATCATAATTTATGGTATTGCATGAGTTCTTGTCTTGTCCGTTTCTTTGTCTGACACTTTAATAAACACTCCTTCTTCTTCTTCTTCTGTGTGGTTGTGTAGGCCTCTAAGACGTGCAAATCTATTATAACAAAACAAAAAAATACAGAATATTTCCGAACGAAAACTTTTAACCTCTGTAAATAAATACAAAAACCAATTCGAAATAACATTTAAAAAAAAGTAATTTCGAAAAGTAAAACCAAAAATATAGGAACCACCCCAGTTTTTATAAAAATGCAACATAACAACAAGTTATACATATTTATTTTATATAGAGTGCCAGTTTTTAAATTAGGGAATAAATGTTTTTAAACTTTAGATCATAGTTAGTTTTTATATATCTCTCTCCATAAATATTAGCCGAGCATTTCACAGAATATCTGAATTTAAGTATAGTATTTTACGGGGTATTAGTCGAATCATACTATTTTACTGCTTTCGACCTCCATCCATATATAAGTCGAAATGGTTTAAAGACGAACACGAATTAGATCATACATTGATATGATAAACAATATTTTGTAAACAATATAGTGCACTATCATGATTTGGCGTCGTGACACTCGTGCTGATTAACACATAATTCCGCATAATTCAGCTGAACAAAACGCACAGATTTTTCACGATTTTGATAACTATCACAAAGATACATTGGGCGTAATTGTCGTGTTGGACCGGGCGTATTGCACCTGGAATAATATATACACTCCTTTTTCCAACGATGATTTCCACAGAGCTGTGCAAAAAAGTCAAGTAACTATTGCTACTCATATCGATCGCTAGGTCCCCGATTCAAGGGACATAAAAGTGAAATAGAACATTGGTCTGTAATTTATTGTTAATTGTCAGAGACCGTGTGTCTTGAATGCTTTCTAGAGTATATCCTGACTAGCAAACCTTATCTCGTGACTATCTTACCAATTCATCAAAAACGACGTAAATCCAGGACTAAAAAGCCCCTCCCCCCTACGCCCGCCCCGCCAAAAAAATTGAGACAATTATCACCACCGAGTCACTCCGTCTATTTCGAGGCAATATTTTCAGTGACTACTGATTACTTTGTAAGCGCCCACATGGAAATATGGTCGTATATTGCCGTCGATCCGCCCACTCGTCGCCCACAATTTCTTATGACACTCTACAAATTACATTTGTCATTTGATCGTTTTATAATTGATATTATGTTCTTTACATCAGTAAGGAAAACATAAAGTTAATTGTACAGATGTAGAGAGATTGGTGAACCATCTTGGGGCTGATATTCTTATTAGAGATTCAATTCTGCAAGGGTTTCCTATGTCACTCAAATTACGAGATTTTTAAAGTTTGTAGAATAACAATATCTGTTTCTCAATAAATGGCGGACCAAACTAACGTTTCCGTTACTCGCTGATGTCACAACCGGAAACTGGTGATGAAAAGCCTACCAAGCGAGGCTACCATAGCCATTGAGCATGTTACTTGATAATCGAGAATATGTGGGTGGAGTTATCGTTTGTCAATCAAACGATCGCCAATTCTCATAGACGGTGATGACAGAATTGATGCCTATTTCTAGCCCTAAATTCTGACAGTGGCATTTCCGTTCAGAACAAAGTAATCTGACTGGAATTTTCAACATTTTCTTTTTTTATCATCTATTTTTTTAATTATTATAGCAAGAATGGCCAACTCTTTATAAAACTCTTAACTAATGTATCTTTAAGGCAAGAGTACTTCACACAATTAGACTATTGAACACGGGAGGTTATCATTTGTTTTATACACAAATAACTGATCACATGACGTGTTCGTTTATACATAAATATAAAACATATAACGTTGCCATCTCATCATGATGCCCACGAACACAAATGACGAGTTGAAGACAAACCAATGGTTGAATGGAATTAATAACAGTAATATAACTGTTTTTAAAAAGTAATTTATAAACTAGATACACGTAGATAGCAGTATTAGGTGTAATTGATACATGCTAAATATCAAGCAAGGCTTTTGTATAAATAAAACATCAATTTGAACGGCTAAATATTTGCCACAACGACCTCATTACATATAGACAGCTCCGAAAGAATAACTCCTTTTCATGAACATCGAGGTCAAAGTGGCATCTAAAACAGAGTTTTAAATCGTCAACAGATCATCTCTCATCAGTTTTTTTTTGTTAAATTTAAACAAAGAAAGTGACTATTAACCTTCTGGCGCAATGACACTTAAAATGAGATTTATAATTAGGTTGTTGTCAAGTATTAGGGAAAGTCTTTATGAAACCATAAACAATTGAAAGTAGAAATAACCATTGGAGAAGTAGAACGGTAAATCAATAGTAGTACGAAGGTTGTTAATTTATTATTGATGCGGTGTTAACGGGCGACTGGATGTACAATCAGTTGCAGTCTTATACCACAGCAGAATGACAATCTAAAGATAGGTAGATTGTGTCCCCTACAATAAGAATGACAGAAGTAGGATATTATCGTAGTTAGTTGATCTCAGGTAAGTCTGTTATGCAATACACCTGCTTTGTTAAAATATCTTATTGACACATACGGTGCGGAAAACTGTTATACCGTTATAGGAACAGTTACAATTGATGTGTTTTTACCAATATGATTGCTAACATTGCTTGGATCGAAATACAAGCTTTGTACAGGTTAAGGATTTTACAATATAGTTATACCGATGATGACAAAAGCTATGGTAAAAACATAGGTTAAATATATAATACTTGTATAGTAAATGTATACATATTGACGAGAAGCAATACTATTGATATTGTTCCACATATGATTTCAAACTATGCAACCATATACAAGCTTTGCACAGTCAAATGATTGTAAATTATAGTTATATTGTTGCTAATGGCCACGGTTAAGGAAGTATGCCAGTTGATGCAAAAAAGAAGGATGTTAAACCTCATTTTATTTCATATATTTTTCTATTATTTTACCAATCTGATATTATCTGTTCAATATATTAATCAACACAAATGAATCATGCCCAAGGATATATGCACATAATACTGCAGTCATATTTTATTATTATCTTTTTTGATCTGTTATTTGTTGGGCTACTACATTTGTTTGGTGTTTGGGAGTTATCAATGTTGATGTCTGTCGGCCACATATTAAAATGCCATAAATACCAAATGTCACAGTGCTTGAAATTTTGTTTTTTTATAGGAGTGTTTCAGGAATTATTCAATTTATTTTTCTCTGGGAAGAACCCCTTGTGAAATTCCCTTCATTACGTTTACTTTGTTAAATGTCTTAACAAATTCTGGCATAAGATTCAATTTTGTGGAAAGTCTATGAAACGGTTCCAAATTTCGGTCTCTAATGAATGTTTGCTGCCGGTCACAGATAAATAGTAGGCGACCCTTCATCTCTTTCATGTTATATTATATGATTAATAATATAATCTCATGTCCAAGTACTATCAACAATTTAAAATTTATTATTTAATAAAACTGAGGAGGATAGGGTGAAATAGTTTTAACCTTTCGTAATATTTGTTTTATAATTTAAAGTATTCAACTGTTTTATACATTTAATGGTATTTTTAATAAGAGTTTTTATCGATGAAATATGGATATTTTATTCATCTGTATTATACACCCATATTTATAATACTGTTTTCATCGATAAATCAATTGATATTTTGAATATTGCTTTAATATATAAACTGATATTGTTTGCTCATTTCCGTCCAAATGACACTGTCGTGTCTGTCTACATCCCATTATTTGGATTATTAAAGTTAGGTGTGATCATGTTGCTAGCATTACTTAGTGTCATCATCAAATTAATTACTTCATATAAAAATAACTACACGACAATACATAATAAATCATTTACAGCGCGACATAACAGAATGAATCATTTACAGCATTCGTAAACTGTACCATATATGGGGCTGTATTCAATTAAATTTGCTTAAGTAACTAATATGAAATGAAATGAAATGGGGTTTAACGTCCTATTGCTCTGCTCCGTCTGCGTTAATGAAGACGGGTATACGCCTACTCTTGTTTCGAATTCTAACTGCCAAGGGATCTTTTACGTGCAGTAGCAACTTGGGTTCCATCTTCCTGAAGTAGCTTACATGTAAGTATGATCTTCCTGAAGTAGCTTAGGTAGCATCCTCCTGAAGTAGCTTAAAGAGCCAAATCGCTAATATTTTGGACCTAGGAATTGACACAAATGGGTCGTAACGCATATAATAATGTAATAGGAATATATATAAACTGATTTACATTCAATCGTTTCGATTTTTACTCTAATTTCAAATCAGTTATGTTCGGCGAAATATGTCAGAAGTCTCAATCAAATGAAAATCTCTAGTGTCTGGTTATTCTAGTCTACATATTATTTATTACGCATACTCTCCCGATATGAATATGCCGTCACCTATTGACATGACTTGTTGAATGTCTAGCCTCGTTCTTGTTAGAATGGGCCTGAAACGCATTATGGTACACGATTCGTGTACCAATGGTAAAATGTTTATTTTATCTTAAGTATTGGATATCAGAAGCCCATCTTTTGGATGATATTGAGTTAAAGACTTAGCTACTTTAAGTATCTTTCTGACGTAGCTTAGTGATCATGCTGATCCTGAAGAAGTTTAGACACCATCCTCCTGAAGTAGCTTAGGTACCACACTCTTGTATTTTATTCGGAGCGAAGTGTCTACGGTGATTCTTTAGTGGTTTTCAATCGTAATACTGATTCAGTAAGAAAGAATAACTCTTAACAATAGTGAAACCTCGAAAATAATTGAAACCACTACTAAACAAAATGGAATGTTTTTGGACCGATATTCCTATTAGAGATTCACCTTTCCCAAAAGTGTAGTTTGCAAGAGGGGTCGGGGATTCCTGTTGCGCTAAAATCTCTTTTGGTGGCAAAATACCTTAAATGGCGTTCTTCATTAGTTCAGTTGGTGTTGAAACATCAGACGTTAAACACAATTCCCATTCATCTCATTATAGTTTGCAAGGGGGGTGGGGGATTCCTGTTGCGCTAAAGTCTCTTTTGATGGCAAAACACCTTAAATGGCGTTCTTCATTAGTTCGGTTGGTGTTGAAACCTCAGACGTTAAACACAATTCCCATTCATCTCATTTTAGCCATAACAAGTTTCGGTTGTCATACTCTTGCTAGAACAATTGACACCACTTCAAATTTCAGAAGTCTATATAGCGAACAAACTGTTGTATTTGTAAGCATTGTTCTTTTGGTGCCAATTCTATTTCGTTTCTTGAATTTCGAAATTATTTTGATACCATTAGTCATCAAAGCGAAATTAAATAGCTGGGTTTAACGTCCTAATGTTCTGCACAGACTGGGCTGTGAGGGAAATTTTGCTCGGACAACCGCGCTAAGGCCCATTCTTTTACATGCACGCCAATGTGTGCAGGGGACCTCGGTTTTTCTTTCCATCCGAAAGACTACGGGTCTGAATAATCACAAATGGCCTATTATGATAATATAAAAACAAACCTCTATTCAGTAAACACCTGACCATGCCTCTTATTTGAATTTGTATTTGATTTACACCAGAACTAATGTCCCATAAAGCGGACTACGAAGGTCGCATGTAAGGTCAATTTCTATATCATATTTGTATCTGTCTTTTTAATTTAATTGAAGATCAACAATGTGTAATTATTGTGTAAGAAAAAGGTCGTTAGTATTTTATTAGATGTATTTTTTTATAATCGATAGTCTTTATTTAATAGCAGGAATGAGATCGGTAATTGCTTTTAATTTTAAATCATAACTATTTCTTGTCCTGTAACAATTTTTTTGACTTTCAATTGATCTTAATCTTTATGTCAGGACTTTATATGTCAGGTCTTTATACACCCTTCCTGCCATGTTAAATCCATGTCATTCATTGAACTATAACAGAGTCGTGCTGGCACCTCCGAAGGGGAGTAGGCAGACCAAACTTAGGCCACGTTGGGGCTGGGGGAAGCGCCGGAAAATTTTAGGGTCTGTTGGAGGTTATGATTTCGTCCTGAAGATCTAACCTATAGTTAGCAACAAGAGAAAGAGAGAGGGAGAAATGGGGTTTAACGTCCACTCGACACAAACTAGGTCATTTCGAGACTAAAACAAGAGAAAGAGAGAGATAGAGAGAAAGAAATGGGGTTTAACGTCCACTCGACATAAACTATGTCATTTCGGGACTTGGTTTAATTTTATTTCAATAATTCGCTTGCGCGTAGGGATCTTTAGCAGTGGGAAGAAACCGGAGGACTAGGAGAAAACCCACGAGGTTGGATAGTTAGCAACAATTAAACAATCAAGATTTTAAAGACCTACGAGTAATGAACGTGAAGACGCCCTAGATTTAAACCGTGTCACCGGTATACTAAGTTTACTTTAAACCTGGCCAAGTAAGTTACTGGTGACAGAATAAATGTCAATAGGATGGATTACGCTACATTTCGATGCGATGCCCTACCGGGGTATAGGAGTGTGTCAGGCTATGTGCCCTCCCATCCGAAAATGTTCCCGGTCTCCAGAAACAAATGCCCTCGAATTTGGAAACAGTTATCTGTAAAACTTTAGGAAATGTCCCCGTCAAAGTATTTCATATTCCCAATGCCTTATGACAACATTGTGCCATCGTTTGGAACTGTTCTTCCCTTATTCCAACCAAATCCAGAGATACTAAAAACCGACCCTCCTTGCCAATTAACTCTCAGCGTTGATGTGACAGGAAACCAGTTAACGCTAATGGTGATTGTGGCTAGTTTGCATCGATTTGTAACCACAATTTCGCAATTAATTCCGCATTAACATTGCCATGGACAGACTGGGTAGCTCTGTGCCCTCTGACCAACTGGTTTTATTGGACCCCTATCGCCATGAAGAAAACGAAACTAGTTTGATTCACTAATCCTGCACCTCACCCATACACCATTCTTCTCCTCCGATTGAGGTCATTGAGGCCCCGTACCATCTGGTTTCGTTGGGCCCTCTTCACGGCAAGGAAAAGCGAGGAAAAAAATGATCTTTGAGTGAAGTGCGGAAATAGTAAATCAAACTAGTTTCATTTTCTCGTCATGTCACGCATTCTTCACGCACTTTCTCAGAAGAGAGGGCACATGGCCACACACATCGGATTCCAGTGTTTTGAACCCTTTCCATTTTCTTCATTTATGAGGGCTGGATAGGCAACCTACACACCCATCACGCCTCTGGTCTATAACATTTTTTTTAACATTCTGATCTGATGTTAATCTTTATAACGAATAAGACGCAATACATGTTATCATCTGATAAAAATATTGAAAGGCGTTGACCATTTCAATTGTTTCCTCTGCTAGGTAACTAGAATCTGGCGGCTGTGGCGGTATTTTCGTAGGTGATTCTCCTATTTCATGAATTTTCAGCAAAACACGAAGGCAAATGTACATTCAAACACTCTTCTTCAATTCTAGAATGAAAAAAAAGTCAATAAAAACTGTCACGGTTGTGGGGAGAGAGAATTGTTCTAAATGTAACGTGAACGTATATACATGTAATATTAATGTGAGCGGGGCTTTTCCACACTGACTGTATGCTCGTAATGCCTGCAAGAAGTTCGGTTCTCTACAATCAATTCGAGCAACGTTTACAACACAATACTAAACATAGTTTCGGATCAGCCATTTGAAGTTGATAGGGTTAATTGGACACTGTGTCAAGTAGGTAGGAGGGTTATTCCAATGTGAAGCTGCCATGAAAATGAAATGAAATGGGGTTTAACGTCCTACTGTTCTGCCCCGAACTGGGCTAATGAAGACGGGCATACGCCATACAGTGTGCTATGAGGGAAATTTTGTCCTCACAGTGGCACTACGGCCTACTCTTATATCGAATTCCATCTGTCAGTGAATTTTTAACGTGCACGCCAATGTGTACACAGGACCTCGGTTCTTCGTCCCATTCAAACGACTAGACAGCTGTCCTTGTCAGGTCCTCCGTCTTACATCACTGACAAGGGGGAACCACGCCGGAAAATCTAGATTAAATTTCTCGCCAATGCAGGGATCGAACACCCGACCTCCAGGCTAGCGAGCCAGCGTCTTAAACACAATAAAGCACAACTGACATCAGCGTAAAGTGTCAATTAATGGGAAAGTAATGGTATTTAGAACTAAGTTTAACTTATGGAGCAAAATCATTTTCATATGAGGGGGATCACGGTGGCTAATAGTAAGTGCAGGGGGACTGCACCACACATAATTTACATAAAAACAAATACGTGGACAAGACACCATACTCAGAAGCCACAAATAAACAAACAACTAAAAAAAGGTGAATGGATCCGGGGGCTAGCCGTAAGCGTCCACTGCGCTGTACAGTACCGGGCCTGTAGTGACACAGACTTCACTCAAATTTGAAAACAATCAGGAATACAACCCAAAGAAATCATTGTGTAATGTCAGCATGAGTCATGATGTGTATGCTACAAGAAATACGAATGTAAGCATACTGTCGTAAAATTCAACTATACAAGTAACCATATCGGTGAAATGTATAAAAAAAAATAGTCTAAAAAACTAAATGCTCTAAATCAATAGAAACGTTTCAGTGTTCAATGGAATCGAGGTAATTGAATACATTTAGGACACATGTTCCTGGAGGTCGGGTGTTCGATCCCTGCATTGGCCGAAAAAGTTCATCGGGATTTTCCGACGTGGTTTCCCCTTGTCAGTGGTGCAGAACGGAGGGCCTGATAAGGCCAGCTGTCTAGCCCTTCGGATTCTACGAAAATCCGAGATCCCGTGTATACATTGGGATGCACGTAAAAGATCCCTTGGCAGTTGGAATTCGATATAAAAGTAGGCGATAGTGCCGCTGCCCGGGCAAAATTTCCCTCATAGCACACTGTATGGCGTATGCCCGTCTTCATTAGCCCAGTATAGGAGCAGAACAGTAGGACGTTAAACCCCATTTCATTTCATTTCCACCCATTCGGAGGCATCATGAAAAAATACCAAACAGGGCAATGTTTTATTTATGCAACAGTTCCGAATGACTGGGAAATATTGATGTGTTTTATATTACATCAAACAATCTCATTTGTTTGTTTCTATCAATCTAGAACCTTTAATAAAATTTTGAAACAAATGAACGGCGCCTCATATGCTTTATATTTTACTCAGGCGTGTTCTGTAATAATAGCAACTATACGGTTGCTTGCTTGTGACGTAAATGACGTTATTGATTTTACCAGTTATATAGAATGGTCTGCAATTTTATGGATTTTTCAGTTCGGATTCTGGGGACGGGGACTGGGAAGAGGCTTCTCCCCCTTCCCAATAATTTGCAACTATGTATATATGTGTTTCTTCGTTTAATAATCCGTATATTGACTGGATACGCCAACAGCCCCCACTCCAATATGAATTTCGTTCCGATGGGTGTGATTATATTATATACATATAATAGGTACATATGGATGTCATGATGCCAAGTTGATCCTAACCGGCTAAAGACTTTTCATGTGGTCGTTATAGAAGAGCTTGAGAATATTCACCTTATTATCATAGTTTGTACAGAAAGAGTATTTATACTTGATTTATAAACGGGTCTATCGTCAATTTACTGACAGGGAAGCTTTAAATACGCTTATCAGATAAGTAAGATATGATCTTGGTTGTTAGTGAATTAAGACGCCGAGGCCATATGTCAGATTCTGATATAAGAGTCACGATACCAAAGTTGTACATTTTATATGAGACAAGTTGCCTACTGGTGTCTGGATGAAACACTTCTCGATCTAGATAACTTCCTGTTTACCTAGTGAAGGTCGTTACTATGATGATATAATGAAGTATTCGTTTACGACCGGTCTGCGATAATACTAGAGGTGGAAGGCCCACACGAAGAACAAGGACGATGCGGCTTGATTTGTGCATGATAATACATGTACTAAGAAGATACTTACCGAAACGTCGTGCCTATGTACAATAACCCAGTGATTGTTGTCCCATATAACTGTTTTAGTTCTGTTCTCTCGTTCGAAGTCCTGTGAATAGTGACAATGTCTTTAAAAAAAGTTATTGAGACTATACTTATTGTTTCATAGTTTGGGTAAGCTCAAGTCTTATTTCGCCTCCGAATCAGATGTTACCTCATGTAATATTATGGCCTCGAACCGTAAGATTTAGGATCAGTAGTGCAGGACGCGGGGCTTGGCAATGCGAATGTCCAGCAGTTGGAATGTAAAAGAAGCCCATTTCAGTTCATTTCCTTATTTTTAAATCATAATGTGGAGTCGAATGCCACGTGTCACCATAAACCGATACCGATCTTCCATGGGCCGACAAACACAAAGTTTATGTTATGTAAAGGCAATCCAAATACAAAGCTATCTTTTATTTAGATTCGTGCTATTTGGATTTCTGCTGTTGTTATTTGTCGTCTTTGGTTATACATTATAGTTCTATGGTGCAACATTAGGGATTTGATAACCCAGATTAGCGTAGAATATTTAGACAGAACTAAACATTATTTTTTTACAGTACAAACCTTTTTATAGACTAAACACCTTTATTACACATTATAAACCCACAACGGTAAATCCCTTTGATCTTTGGGGTATATTCTATGCCCGGAATAACTTGCGGTCAGAATTTTTATAGAGAGGAATGTGGGGTTATTCTTCTTAAGGTTTTTCTTTAAACCCGTATCGGGCTATTCTTCCAGGGTAGGGTTTTTATTCCATAAGAAAACATGATATAAGGATTTTCTTACTAGAATTCAAGTATATTCTCATTTTACGTACATGTAAACATAGACGATTTATTAGCAAGATAAAGTCCTCGACATCGCTTATTTCGGGTTATTCTCTTCGGTCTTTCTTTCCCCAGCATAACCCCAGCCTCGTGCTTTATTCTACACGTATAACTTGTGGATATATATATGTGTGTGCGGTTTACATTGAAAACCTGTAGATCTGGTAAACAATGGTTCCAAAGACCTCGATATTACCATGGAGACGCGTAAACAATAACCATCGATTAATAAAAACTGAATTGATTCCATTCAACCGTGTTATAATAAACAGATATTAAAGTGGTATAAGCCACGTGTAATAACACACGTACAGGCGCGTGTCCGGGTGTGGGTGTTTTTGGGGGAGGACCCTCGAAATCCGCCGGGTCGCACGATAGATTGGTTTCTCCTATATTCATCTAACAAACGCATAAAGCCTTACGCCACGGCAGTGTGAAGTTGGATCGTTTTTCATTATTCGTTATTCAGCGTTTTATTCGTGATTCAAATATGCAGCTAGCCATGACTAGAATGATGGATGTCAAGTATCCTTCAGTAGTATAAAAGACAGTAAAACGACTTCTAGACGAAAACAGTCCACATTTTTATTCAAGCAGCGAATAACGAGCTGTTTGTTATTCGTTTTTCACCTCGTTATTCGGGATTCACATATGAAGGGGTTCATGCATCTTTAATGAGGATAATTCAGGATTTAATTCAAAACGATCACTATACAACAATAAAATAATGGATTGTAAACTATCCCCTAGAAGGGAAAACGAATAACAAACAGCTCGTTATTCGTTATTCACCGCTTGAATAACAATCTGGTTTATTTATCGACTATACGTCATTTAATATGTTTGCTACTGCCAGGGGATACTTTACAATCCATTATTCTATCGTTGTATAGTGATGGTTTTGAATTAAATCATGAATTATCCTCATTAAAGATGCATGAACCACTTCATATGTGAATTCCGAATAACGAGGTGAAAAACGAATAACAAACAGTTCGTTATTCGTTATTCACCTCTTGAATAACAATCTGGTTTATTTACCGACTATACGTTATTTAATATGTTTTCTACTTCTAGCGGATACTTTGCAATCCATTAGTCTATTGTTGTCTAATGATCGTTTAGAATTAAATCCTGAAATACCTTCATTAAAGATACATGAACACCTTATATGTGAATCCCGAATAACGAGGTGAAAAACGAATATCAAGCAGCTCGTTATTCGTTATTCACCGCTTGAATAACAATCTGGTTTACTTACCGACTATACCTCATTTCATATGTTTTCTACTGCTAGGGGATACTTTGCAATCCATTAGTCTATTGTTGTCTAATGATCGTTTAGAATTAAATCCTGAAATATCTTCATTAAAGATACAGCAGCTAAGTGAGCAGAAATGTTATCTCAGAGTTTCCGATTTTATAAAATTGCCCGCTGCTCAAATTCCTCAACATGCCCATGGGAGTAGATTGGTTAGCACGTGTGCGCTGTATCATAAGGCCTGTCAATGAGTCAACTGGTGTGATTTCGAATCTCCGGTTGTACGTGACAAGGAGTAGGGTTGCCTGTCCAACCTCGTGGGTTTTCTCCGGGTCCTCCGATTTCCTCAAACTGCTAAAGACCCCTACGCGCAAGCGAATTATTGAAATAAAATTAAAACATATGTTAGCCCCGTAATGACCTAGTCTGTGTGGACGTTAAACCCCATCTCTCTCTCTCTCTATCGTCATGCAGTTGCCGTGGTTGAGGTGAACTGTGTTTCAACAAAATAATCAACAAAAGGGGGGTACAAGAAAGAGTCTAGACACAAAGCTAATCCGCCATTTTCTAGTACGTTATTTGTGAAATATTAATTTTTCTTATCGCGTGTATTCGATACTCGGTATTTTCCGGCGTGGTTCCATCTTGTAAGTGGTGCAGGACGGAGGACCTGGCAAGGGAGAGTATATAGTTCCGATGGAACGAAAAACCTAGGTCCTGTGTAGACATTTGCGTGCACGTAAAAGAACCCTTAGCAGGTGGAATTCAAAGTAAGAGGCGGCCGTAGCGCCGCTGTCCGGACACAATTTCCCTCATTAATTAATGGTCTAATTAATGCTTCCACTTTCAAACGAATTCTTGTTGTTTAGCTGACGGTGCCCTAATCCTATAGAGTGACTATAGACAGACATCAATGATAGCATCTTGTGGAATCGGCGGCGTAAACACTCGTGCCCATCACCGACGCGCATGAGTGCAACTTGATATAGCATTGTTTCGTGTGTGGACAGTGCACAGTACAAGTTACAAGGCTTAAATAGTGAAGTAGCTAGGGTATAGATTCGTCTTTTTTCCCATCATAATGCCTCGCTCGCCTTGACAATTTTCGAGTCGCATGTTCAACTGGCTTTTTTGCTAGATTTTAAGGCTCTTTTTCAACGATTTCCAAACGTTTACTTAGACGAAAATATCAGCCAAATAGCTCTTGGAATGGCTACAGATGCAATGAATTGGCGGATAATTTTCTTGCCCCCCCCCAACCCCCCTCTCAGCGGCGTGCTCCGACTCCGTGGTCAGTTCCCCCATTTTGCGCCCCCCCCCCCCGTTTTCAAAATTCCTAGATCCGCCCCTGCATTTCATTTCATTTATTATCCTAATGTATATTTAATGCCCGGTAGTGAAGGGGACATTAATTCGCCATCATTCGAGATTTATTTATTGAACAATTGAATTTATTGTCAAATATTCAAATAGGTTAATTGGATGAGGTTCGGTTTGAACTACTAAACTAGTAGCAGATAAAGAGGAACTTCACATCGCATTTTCATTCTAAACTAGAAACTATATGTGTAATATGGACGGTCTTCAGATGCTGGTTACTCCGGGTTTGTTTTGTTTTTAGGGTTCAAAGTACAGCCTAAAGCATGGAACAGCCTAAATCCGTCCATAAGAAATGTCTTATCACCCTCAAAATTTAAACAAGAACTCTCTAAACATGATCTGAAAATACCTCTCTTTTATTATATTGGCAAACGTAAAAATCAAATTATACATAGTGAACTAAGACTAGGCTGCAGTAATTTAAATTTTCATAAATTTACAAGACATATTTCAAATACTCCCAAATGTTCATGTAGTAATTCAATAGAAGATCCTTATCACTATCTCCTTATATGTTCCTCGTATTCAGATGCTCACCATAGAACAATCGACACTTTACCTTCGACACAGCAAAACATTAAAGTGCTACTATATGGATCTGAAACACTGACATACGACGAAAACGTGTCAATATTTAGCCAGGTACACAATTTTATTGAAAAAACCGACAGATTTAAATTTTAAAAAAAGCTGATTTTAATTATTTTAAATTTATGTTTACATGTAAATATTTTTATTGGGTTATGTAATTTATTTGTAACCGGGAGAGGGGTTTATATAGGCCTTGCGTGTTCCCCAATCCCCCCAGTTTCTGAATAAATATTGTTTACAAAGAAAAGTACAGAATTGAGTACTTCCGGCAGGATGAGTATGGCACTGGCCGATTCTTTTCCTTGTGATTTTCCAATAATAGTTTTACGTTTTAGGGATGAAGGTTTTGGTAATGACAAGAGTCCATTCGCTCGTGTATAACTTTCCACGATAAACCCCGATTGTTGCAAAAAGTCCATGTTGTTAGATAAATTCAAAAATCAAATTCACCAAATCGATGCAGAATAAATTGTTCAAAAGGCATGCCAATTTTCATGTCGATCGGGCTTGAATTGACGAATCTTAAGGCTTTTTCGAAGAGCGTCACCACAAGAAGGACAAGATGAGTAGCGGTTAGCTGGTAGCTGGTCCAATTAGTAAAACATTAAACCCATGTCATTTCACTATAGAGAAGTTTTGTTCTCCAGTTTCATTCATTGGCACACGTCATTATTAGCTCGCAGCCTTAAACTATAGCGGGTTTGCTGTTTAATTTTTCGAAAATGAGTTGTTTTCGTTGTTGCCTGAAATGATTAATAATCATATACATGATAAAATATAGCAAAAATTGACAAACAAAACAACATTTAAAGCACACAATGTTTTATATATACAGCATAAATTCCTCATCGTCATGAGGACAGCTAAATTGATGATACATTGATGAACAGATTATCGCTAAAACAAATCCATTTTTTCTGAAGGTGTCACAAACAGTACAGATCTGTTTATTGACGCGAGTTATACAGAGAGAGAGAGAGAGAGAGAGAGAGAAATGGGGTTTAACGTCCACTCGACACAAACTAGGTCATTTCGGGACTAACATATGGTTTAATTCTATTTACATAATTCGCTTGCGCGTAGGGGTCTTTAGCAGTGGGAGGAAACCGGAGGACCCGGAGAAAACCCACGAGGTTGGACAGGCGACCCTACTCCTTGCCACGTACAACCGGGGATTCGAAACCACGCCAGTCGACTCAATGACAGACTTTATGATACAGGGCGCGCACGCTAACCATTCAGCCATCCAAAGCCCCGCGAGTTATACAATGTAAGAAATGGCGAGGAAGGGAATGGAAGATATACCGTCTTGATAGATCAATGTATAGGTCAGTTCGAGAATCGAACTACAGCTGTTAATTCATAACTTCTACTGGTATGTCTGGATAATTTTACCGTGACGGTGACTTACTATGTTTAAAGTTTAAATTCCAACTGAAAAAGGAATTTTTGTTTCCACAGCCGGACTAATTCGGCCCGTTAAGATATTTTTTATAGCACCTTTTCTGGTTGGTCAAACCCACTGTGGTACAATCAATTCTAAGAAATCGGTTGAAAGGTCGTGAGTATCATAACATTTGTCTGGCTGAGCCAGTTGAATAACCATACATGTAGAGAGAGAGAGAGAGAGAGAGAGAGAGAGAGCGATGGGGTTTAATGTCCACTCGACACAAACTAGGTCATTTCTGGAGTAACATATGGTTTAATTTTATTTCAATAAATCGCTTGTGCGTAGGGGTCTTTAGCAGCGGGTGGAAACCTGGGGACCCGGAGAAAACCCACGAAGTATGACATGCGACCCTTCTCCTTGCCACGTACAACCGGGGATTCGAAACCACGCCAGTCGACTCAATGACAGACTTTATGATACAGCGCGCGCACGCTAACCATTCAACCATTCAGCCATCCACCCCCCCGCGAGTTATACAATGTAAGAAATGGTGAGGAAGGGAATGGAAGATATACCGTCTTGATAGATCAATGTGTAGGTCAGTTCGAGAATCGAACTACAGCTGTTAATTCATAACTTCTACTGGTATGTCTGGATAATTTTACCGTGACGGTGACTTACTATGTTTAAAGTTTAAATTCCAACTGAAAAAGGAATTTTGGTTTGCACAGCCGGACTAATTCGGCCCGTTAAGATATTTTTTATGGCACCTTTTCTGGTTGGTCAAACCAACTGTGGTACAATCAATTCTAAGAAATCGGTTGAAAGGTCGTGAGTATCATAACATTTGTCTGACTGAGCCAGTTGAATAACCATACATGTAGAGAGAGAGAGAGAGAGAAAGAGAGAGAGAGAGAGCGAGCGATGGGGTTTAATGTCCACTCGACACAAACTAGGTCATTTCTGGACTAACATATGGTTTAATTTTATTTCAATAAATCGCTTGTGCGTAGGGGTCTTTAGCAGCGGGTGGAAACCTGGGGACCCGGAGAAAACCCACGAAGTTGGACATGCGACCCTTCTCCTTGTCACGTACAACCGGGGATTCGAAACCACGCCAGTTGACTCAATGACAGGCCTTATGATACAGCGCGCACGTAGGTGTCAATGAAGGGACAAACCGAGCACACAGAACGGACAACTGCAAATCAGCTTAAGTGGGAATTTTTTCCTCAAACATCACAGCATTATGAAAGTCGTGTGGCACTTTTGGGTTAAATTGATACTTCGGTCCATTCAATTCCTTTATGTCTTTCATATTCGGACAAAAGTTGGTTTGGGCCAGATACAGATTTTAAGATACTTAAAATGAAATAAGTAAGTTTGTGAGTAACAACTGTCTTGTACTACCTACTTTAATTAAATTGATATCAAAAATATTCTTTCTGTAGTGTCACCCCCTTCCGATTAGTAGCTTTTTATTGTGATATTTTAATTCTAATCATTTTATATTTCTCGAAATATGAGTTTATTTTACAAAATTGTGCTAATGTTTTACAAAACTGTCGCAAAACCTGCAACAAAATAACTTTGTCATAACACGTTTTAGGATTTACGATTGTAACAAGATGTCGTCAAACAAGTGAAGTACAACTGATAGTAAATGGCGGGAATTCGAATTAACAGACCATTAAAATTCCAAATAATGCTATGATAATTGTCTCCAGGAATGTTAATAACTTCAAGGAAGGGCCACGAAATTAAGATGTGGGTGTATTAATACTACCACTTTATATGTTTGAAAAAAAAAACCAACAACAACAAAAAAAACGCACCAATAATCTAAGCCTTCATATACAATGTACATTTAATTATGTTTTGAAAGAAATTTTAATGAGTTGCAGTTCAGATTCTGTTCTTTAA
Source organism: Patella vulgata (assembly GCF_932274485.2). NCBI lineage: Eukaryota > Metazoa > Mollusca > Gastropoda > Patellidae > Patella > Patella vulgata. The sequence goes on from NC_065883.2 coordinate 15,916,417, forward strand.
TTTTACCAATTATTACAATTTTTCAAATCAGAGCAGTTCTAATTCCAAACATCTTTTTATTTATTTTTCAGAATCTGAAACCATGCCATGGGCGACAAGAAAATGGAATTTCAGAGCGTTGATGTTGATTTTGAAGCGGTTTTTAATTATCTCAACAATCCTATATAGTGTGATTTATTTAATTTTTGATACACGTTATAGTCGTCGAATAGCACACTCTTTAACGGCCAGTGTACCCCGTTATGTTTTTCCACTAGACAATAATATGTCGATAAATATATCCGATATTTACCGCCCAATACGTACAAAAACACTGTATCCATTAACTCAATCACGTGACTATTTGCTTAATAATATCAGCATCTGTGATACAGAAATATCGATTTTATTTATTATCCACTCTGCTATTGACAATTTCGAACAACGGCAAAGAGTTCGTTCAACGTATGCCTTAAGGAAACGATATTTACCAAATGAAGTACGAGTTATTTTCTTACTGGGCAGGAAGATCGATAATGGACGCCAAGGGGAGATAATCCGGGAACACGGAGAACACGGTGATATAATTCAAGGTGATTTTATAGATAGTTATCATAATTTAACCCATAAAGGTGTGATGGGATTAAGGTGGGTGTCAGAAAATTGTAGAAGTGTTAAATACACCATTAAACTGGACGATGATGCGGTATTTGATACGAAACTTTTCTTCGATAAAATGTTTGAAAAATATGGTGGAAGAAAGAGGACAATGTGGTGTACAGTTTGTTACAGAAGTGGTATTTTTCGCGAAGGAAAGTGGAAAGTTCGTAAGGATGAATTTAAAGGGTACAAAAGATGGCCGTGGGCTTATTGTGCTGGATTTGCTGTCATTATCACGGGGGATTTACCTCCTGCTTTATACCGTTCCTCTTTAGCTTCCCCATTTTTCTGGATCGACGATGTCTATCTTTTTGGAATGTTACCTCATCGAGTCGGTGGTGTAGGATTGAAAAGTTTACCCCCAGACGCTACACTACAACCGGCATACACTGCCGGAGTGTCTTGTCTACGGCGAGGAAAGGGTTGTCAAACTCTCACTGTTGGGGCCAAAACCCGTACAGAATTTGATGAGGTATGGAATTTGATGACAAAGCGTCATTAGGCATGATCAGAAACACCCAGGCCAGGGAGGAGCGTAGTGATGTGTATTCACATACGTACACCAATTCACCGATTGTGCTTAATTATTATAAAAAGAAATTCGTGTAAAATGTAGGTGGCGATTTAACATAATATTTCACACACAAAAATAAGTTATATTCTTGTCAAAAAAGATCTTGAACATCAGGAATCTCGTGACCAGTTCAGTCATTTTCAAGAGTGATACAAGTACGCTGGTGAAACCGTCGACGATTCTATGCTGATACGTATAGTAAATATGATCATACAGGAAATCCGATTCGTCTAATTTAGAAGAAATTTGTCAGTTCTCGAAGACCAATTGGTTTCATTACAGAGGTCAGGAAGCGACACACCTGGTATCTGTATCTGGTGTCAGTGCCTGTGGACATTGGAAGCATGCGCACGATATGCGCTGGTAATGCCGTCCTTGGTCAAAACGCGTGACCATGATGTTGTGGCCTTTTGGTAGATAGGAGACTACCCCCTATTAATCTGAAATATAGTATTAAATTAAATCTTTACTGGGTTAATACATTGACATATTTCAATGGTATAAAGGTTTTTTTTCATTATTATTTTTGGTTCAGTTGTTTGAGACCATTTATATTATAACTAGCATATATATTTTTTAATATAGGGATTTATACTTAATAGTTATTTTAAATATTTTAATTCATATGTTTACAATTACATGCAGTATATATTTACTTGCTCTAACCCTCCATATTTTGGGGGATCTATCTCCTAGATTGCATAGCCAACTTGCCTCTATAGTTGAACGATATTATATTAAATGAGTCAAATTGCATTGGATTAAATTGTTTTTATAACTGGTTAGTTATACTATACTCAGCCAAATTAAAAACTTGACACTCGGGATTTTTGGGACTAGATTTTTAATATTTGGTTTAGTGTTATGTTGTGCACAGACGACCTTGACATCAACAGAAAGCAAGAATACGTCTCTCCGAAAGTCCTTGACATCGATAACGTTCGTGGTGTCACAGTACCCCCCAAAATGAAATTCACAGACTTGGAGAACAATCGGAATAAAGTGTTTAGTAACGGTTGTGGCCTCATCTAGCGTCTTGTACTGCCACACAACGTCTTCTCATGGATCTCAGAACATTAGTAAACACTACCCGAGGAAGACGTCGCCACTGCTCAGCAAGAGCATGTTGAAGGTCCTGCAACGTCAGTGGTGGATTAAGGTCGTGGCTAAGCGACGGCCAATCCAGGACTTGGACACCGGCATTTCTTAAAAAATTCTGGGTAGCAATTGCTGTATGGGGTCGAACATTGTCTTGTTGAAACGTTAGTCCAGGCCCATGTCTCTGGGCCTCCGAGCTCGAAGACCAGCAGTCTGCAAGCGATTTTGAACAGTTTGTGTAGTTACCCTTCCACCAAACATCTCTCTACTTGTGGAGGTTGCAGTGACAAATCTGTTTCTAAGATGACGTAATCGTATTGCTTGATCTTCCTGAAGTGACGTCACACGTGGCGCTCCCGCCCTTGGGCGGTCGGCAATAGTTCCAGTTTGAAGCACTCTCATTCTAAGATTAATTATTGTCTGGCGTGAACAATTAAAGGCTCTTGCAACAGTGACCACAGACTGACCAGCATAGAGCCTACCTATAGCACGTAGACGTTCTACATTTGAAAGGCGCGGCATTTTCTAACAAAGATGAAAATAACAATTTTAATTTGTTTTTCCAGTTCAAGTTACGTGTGCGTGTTCAGTTTAAGCAAACTTGCACCGATTGACCTCACGAGTTTGTGTTTGCACGTGTTTTTCAGGTTTTTCATCTTTATATGCTCAAAAGTTTTTTTTCCAGTTCAAGTTACGTGTGCGTGTTCAGTTTAAGCAAACTTGCACCGATTGACCTCACGAGTTTGTGTTTGCACGTGTTTTTCAGGTTTTTCATCTTTATATGCTCAAAAGTCACGTGATCCACGTGACTTTACAATTTTATGAAATTAAAGGCTTCTTACTTCTTACTTTCGTTAGAAACACTTTAAAGTTTACTTGACTTACCAGAAAAAAAATTCGTTGAAATTCATCAGTGTCAAGTTTTTAATTTGGCTGAGTATATATTCAAGTCCTTGAAATGCTATATGAAAGATTTAGATAAAATAGTGTGACCAAGTTGTTTCTGGTCTTATTATATTAAGTTTGAGTCCAGATAACATCTTTGTTATATATTCTTATATTTATTATTAAAGATGTTAAATTCTATGTAAAATAAAATATGAATTTTTAAAGATGTTAAATTCTATGTAAAACAAAATATGATTTGGAAATCGAAACATGTAATTTATTTATTAATATGTAATGGTTGTAATGGCAAGTACATTGGAAAAACTACCGATCAGTTGAATTTACAAATTAACCAACATCTTTCTAATATAAAACTCACAAGAAATAGAGTCTTGCCGCTGAGCGAACATTTGGATATTTGTTGTAAAGGTCAATTCAAGATTTTTCCTTTGTGCAAGCTCAATATCCTGTAGTGCTATCAGATTTCTTTCCTTGTTGTGTTGGTTTCCTTCGGGAAGGTAATATATAACACTACAGGTTAAATGGTTCTTACAATAGCTTCGAAGGTTCCTCGTTCTCAATAAACAATTACTGCTTGGAATACCTGGGTGAGCTCTGACCAGTCTCGCGCAACACCCTCTTTTATAACCCCCTAATTTCTGCACGTCTTAGATTAGCCTTGACGTTAATTTCCAGCCCAAATATGGAATAAACATCTTTATTTCTCAAGACCAGAGGGGGGAACATTACCTTATTTGGGCTAGCAACCATAGGTCAATAAACAGATAGAATTTGATGAATACATGTGTTTTTTGACAATGGTTAGGATTTTACCAAAATATCACGTTTTTTATATATAAATATATCATTAAGGACCTGTGATTTGACTCTATAGAAAGAGTGAAGCAAAATTTTTTCAAACAACCAATATTGTTTTAAGGACCAAAGTACTACAATTAGTAATAATGATCTTTTGGAAACAAAAGAAAAAAACTTTATCGCTAAATTATAACCCAATTTTGAATGCTAAGGGGTGATAATTTAAATTACGTTTGATGTTTAATTAATGCTATTTCGTTTTAGTTTTTATATTTTACATAGTCATTTTCCTCTGTTATGAAGTGACCCCTACGCGCAAGCGAATTATGTAAATAAAATTAAACCATATGTTAGTCCCGAAATGACTTAGTTTGTGTCGAGTGGACGTTAAACCCCATTTCTCTCTCTCTCTCTGTTATGAAGTGTTGTTATTGTAAGAGCATAGTAACGCATTAAAATAGCCTGACGATTCGTGTGATAACGATGAAAGTACTAGCCATAAAGTTAATTTTAGCGTTTTTCTCTAATATTTGAATTTTACTTTATATATACATGTATATATTATACTGCTGTATATTTCTTTATCTTTCTCTAGATGAAAAAAATATCAAAACACTCTAGGTTTAAGAGACAATCAACCATAAATATTTAACAGGCCAGACATTGGTCTTAAGTTTCTAATGCTTAATTGATAAAAACAGGTCAAAATGTCAGACTTCTTGTTCTATGATATATTTCGAGGTAGCACATCATACGTAACAACCAACGGACGCTATAATATTATTGGATGGTCAGCTGTAATAACAGTTTCGTTTAAACCCCATCTACAACTATGGTGAATTACAAGTCTTCACTTTATTGCACGATGCTGATTGTGCCTGACTTGTGCCTGACACTTTTACAGAATGATTACTATGAAAACATGTTTTTATGACCGTAATATAAAAAGTTAAATTTATTACAGTTTTTAAGAATGGTATTTAATGCTGTTTTTTCTATTGCAATCTGTGATATTTAAATATATACATATACGTGTTGATTTATTATATTAGATATTTATATTTGAAAATTATATGATCATATAATGTTATTAGGTTAAAATCGAAAATACTACTTAGACGTACGGGGAATGTTCGTCAAGGTATTATTTCGAGACTTCATGGAAATAATGAGATGCAGGCTATTTTTATACCAGTGCGCCCATTATGTTCATCTGGTGCTATAATGTAGTCGCCATTGTTAACATTTTGTATAATTTGTATTGATCATAGTTAAGATATTTTGGGTAGCGCTTATATTCATTTAGATGTGGGAATTTAAATAAGGATATTGGTTTAAAGGAGCTAAATCGCTAACATTTGGGACCTAGAAATTCACAAAAGTGGGTCGCAACGCATATAATACTGTAATATGAATGTATATAAACTGATTTACATTTAATGGTTTCCGTTTTTACTCCAATTTCAAATCAGTTATGTTCGGCGAAATAAGTCAGCAATCTCAATCGAGTGCCAATTTCTAGCGTCTAGTTATTCTAGTCTACATAACTCCATTTGGTTTGGTGCAATGTGTCTAGCCTCGTCCCTCGAGTCTCTCAATACAACTGGGGCTGAAGCGCATTATGGTACACGATTCGTGTACCAATGTTAAAAAAAGTATTTTATCTTAAATATCGGATATCAGAAGCTCATCTTTTCCCGGTAAGTTTACATCATCAATGTTGATTTAAATTGACCAATAATTCGTGTTTTCGATGTCGAAGATTTTGGAGGATTTTGAGTTACGGACTTAGGTCCTTTAATTGGATGTCAAAAAAAAGTGTGTTATACAGATTCGCTAAATTCGAATTACTTATCCTTTAAAGATTTGTCGTGAATTCCATATAATAGCTCATAATTAATTTTCGAAATATTTGAAATAAACATTTTATTTTGCAAATTAAAGAAACAATATTTTTTTAATTTTGTTCGGATTATTAATTCTTATTGTTATTCATATTTATCTTTTTCCATTTTGGTTATATCTCAGAAACTACTTGTCATCGGTGGGCCCAAAAAATCGAAATCATATAGTTTTAAATTTGGAGAACTCTCCAAAATAATGTTCAATATGTCAAAATATTACAATCCGATTTTGTATGTTACATTTTTTAGGGCAAAAATCTATACAATTATTTCAGGTTTAGTGTTCTCCCACCATATTGATTTACCCGAGGTTAATTTTGTTTAAAAACCTATAGCTTTTAAAAATTAAAAAAAAAATATCAGTCACTGTCATAAACACGAAGCATTATATACAATCAAAGCTACGGCAACAGTAGTTGTAGTAGCAGTAGTAAAATACAAAAAGGTAATAGTAAAACACAAAACTGTCTGCGATACGTGAACGCGTAGGCCTATATAAGGCCCTTTGCAGTAGTGGCCAACACAAGAGTATCAGAGATATTCAAGGCGGAGGCGCTAGAGTAGAAGTAAATGAAATGGGGTTTAACGTCCTATTGCTAATGAAGATAGGCATACGCCATGGAGTGTGCAATGATGGAGAGTGGCGCTATAGCCTACACACATATCGAATTCCAACCCCAAGGGTTCTTTTTCGTGCATTTACCAGTACCTCCAGGTTAGAGAGCCAGTGGTGGTGGGGTGGTGGGGTGGGGGGCGGTATCATCGTTATAAACAAGGTAAAAGGAATCTGCTCTGAAACCACATTTTATTCTACCACAACCACGCATAGCAACAGTAAGGAGATATTCCCCACGGCCCGCACTATCAAAGGGCAATTTTTACCAAAACTTTTAATAGATCAGTAAGTTTACTAAAAGGTTTTTAATTTCTGAACAATTTATAGGAAATTGCGTGTTAATTGTTTCTATTATTGATTATCTTCATGGAAGACTTGCCATGTGTTGATAATATCAGAAATAATTGAGATAGAGAAGGTCCCAGGAGAGTGAAGATAAATTATGTATATAGACACGTGTTAACATGATATATACGTGAATTAATAATTTACACCGTATAAGACCTACTCTAAGACGGATAACCATTAATTATAGGTTTATAGCAGGATTACTGTAAAATGATATTTCTTACATAGTCTCCCAGGTTGTATTTTGTGCAATTCTGGAGATCGCCTTTCATTAATAGGTAACAAGTCATAAAACTTTAGTTTAAATAAGATCAGCTTAATTGAATATAACCATAACTAGCTGAAATAAGTATGCGATTGTCATACGTAGTCACATTTGACCAATTACCCTAAATTGGGGTCCACACTAGAAAGGGGCCTCGCAGCTCACCAATTTTTCCATGCAATCTGTCAGCAGAGCTTCTCAGGTGTGACTTTTGTTCAGGTAATAATCAATTACTAATTGTAAAGTAAAGCAAAATTGGCCTTAAATATCAATGAATAAAGGCCGAGTTAAAGGGCCAATCCCGATAATATTTTGGAGAATAAAACTGCTTAATTTTGTGTTAAAACTCCTTAATATCCCGTACCTAAGGGCCGAGCAACTTATTCAATATTTGTGTATGTTTTCAAACAACTTACTCCCGTCAGTCTTCATCTGGAAATGGAGACCGGTGTCCCAAGCTGTATTATGCGGTGTCTGGATAAAACCAGACTTTTATTTTATAAAAATCATGTTTAGGTGAAATTTACCTTTCGTTATCAAGTACAACACATGGTTCATTCATTGTATAAACCTCTCAGGGAACGGGAATCGATTATCAGGTCACCCAACGAAAAAAATGACCCGAAATCTTAAAAGGGTTACGTGTCCGGATAAGCATTTTTGACGTTCACATCCAAACAACTCAATATTTTGAGCTGAAATTTCGAGGCAAGGTAAATACACCATTCCTCTATATTATGGCGCTTAAATTTCATACGAACTTTTGTTTTTGAGACTCTGTTCAAATCGGGATAGTCCCTTTCAAGTTTTATATATCCTGCAATGTATTCATATCCTGACCCTCCCCCTTCCCCAACTGGGCCCCCCATTTTCTACAACCGACCTTCTACGTAGTGGGTTGTAATGGGTAGTATTTGGTAAGTCGTCCTGTCGGTTGAAAAAGAGATCTCTTTGTATAGTAGCCTCCCATGTGCTCCGGAAAAAAGGAAGCATAATAATGTTACTAAAACTTAGGAAAACAAAGTGGTTGTGGCCCGCACATTTTACAAAATTAAATATGGGGAAATATTTAATTTGAGAATGTATTTTTTGTATTACTTTGTGCCCTGGTCTAGCTAGTGGTATTTATATTATGACAGTGTATGTATTTAAACTCTATACACCTAATATGCAAAGGGGGGCACGGTGGGTAAGACGCTGGCTCGCTAGCATGGAGGTCGGGTGTTCGATCCCTGCATTGGCCGAGAAAGTTCATCCAGATGCAGGACGGAGGGCCGGAGGGTCTGACAAGGATAGCTGTCTAGTCGTTCGAATGGGACGAAAAACCGAGGTCCCGTGTACACATTGGCGGGCACGTAAAAGATCCCTTGACAGTTGGAATTCGATATAAGAGTAGGCCGTAGTGCCGCTGTACGAGCAAAATTTCACCCATAGCACAGTGTATGGCGTATGTCCGTCTTCATTATCCCATTTCGGAGCAGAACAGTAGGACGTTAAACCCCATTTCATATTATTTCATTTCTTTTCATTTCCTAATATGCATCCAAACAAAGTTTGCTACAAAAGCTATCAGGTAAAGGGGGATAATCCGTATTTACATGTATCGGAATCACTTCATCGAAGGGCATTCCCACAGAATATCGTCCCAGATGTCATATGAAATGACGTGGGACTTAAATACCACTATGTGAGCTAGTGAAAATGACATGCGCCACATCGTCTCTTCATCGAATTCCTGGGGTTCTTCTATGTGCATACCAACGAGTACACGAGTCGCTTTTACCTGCAAGGCCTTCCGTCCTGCAGCATAGGTTAGAAAATCTTGCGGACCTGTCTAGGCTAAACCCGTGATCAAACCTTGGGCCCCCTGGTTAGTGAGCTCAAAGATCTATCATGTCTGTCTCCCCGGGAATGTAATTATCTTTTCCATTGACAGTAGGTCGTAACATGTAAAGCCACAAATTCTAAAGTTTAAAGGACAATATTGGTCTCAGCAATTATCACATATGTGATATAAACTGGTTAAGCACGCTTCAAATATAATTTTAACAATGAGATCATTGCAACGATAGATGCGTACCGACGATATGAAGAAACGGAAGTGACGCAAAAAACGGACGCGCAAGGCTCTTTCCTGTGGGAGGAAACCGTAGTACTCGGAGTACGCTCATACCAGGGATCGAAACAACAACCGCAAGCCAGTGGTTACCGGCCAGCTAGAGGTCGAAGCGCGACACTAGGCCATATCAACCCCCCTAAATTAATAGTAGGGGAGCTAGCTGACCGTTGTTCCTAAACTCGCGATAACTTCAGTCAGTTTTATAGAAGGATAACTCGTATTTTCCTTTTGCTTTTTTCACTTCCATCTCTTGAAATCATCGTTACGCATCTATCGTATCAATAATCTCTGTGTTAAAATTACTTTCGGACCATACCCTATTAGATGAAAAAGGAATCAAAGTTGTCGGTCATATTTGAAATAAACATGTCGATCGGGATCACAAGGGGGCGTTCTGAAGTGCAGAAACCAAGTGATATTCTCTTCTGAGGGGTACTTTTTATAGGTAAATTGTGGCACCATTCTCACGAAAGAAGAATTTCGTCCGCCACACTTGAAACAAATCAGTCTTCTACTAGTTCTAGCGGGATTTTGTGATGTGTTCAGCTTGGAACCCGTTCTGGGGTAGGAACCCAGAGTAGTACATGTATTTATTCTGAAGTCGTGTTTTATTTACTTTGGGACCATACCCTTTCAGCTGAAAAAGGAATCAAAGCTGTCCGTCATATTTTGAAATAAACCTACGCACTCGGGTCACTAGGGGGCGTTCTGACACCAGAAGCCAAGGGATTTTTTGTTCTGAAGGGAACTTTTCAAGTTTGCCTTAGCAACGTAAACAAATGTAGCAAAGATTAACTTTGTCCGCAAAAATTAGAATTTTTCAGCGATTTCGGGGACGTACAGCCCCTAAACCTAGCGGATGTGCAACTTAAGAATTCCCATTCTGATCATCGCCCATGATGGTGCCTCTGTTTGGCCTAGTGCCAATTTTGTCCACGAGTTTAGGAATAACGGTCAGCTAACTCCCCTATTATAATGAGAATCAAATTGCCAAGTATAAGTTCTATAATAATAAACATAACAGAATGAAACATTTCCGACAAATAGTAGTAGTAATAATAAGAAGAACAGTCAAACATAGATGGTATACATATTTGAAATCAGCGAACCATACTACAGATTTTGATAGTACAATTCAATATAAATAAAATAGAAATATACATTATTTACATAAATCATTTCAGTAAATGGACATGGATATGGTTATCTACGAACGACATCATTTCATTAGTAAGACTGGTTTGCAAACTGTTTTTTGATTGGTTCGTAGACTTTAGCTACAATCAAGGCCAGGGCAGATAATTTGAAATTGTGGAAACCCTATGGATTAACCCAGGGCATAGTTGAGTAGAACGGACTAAGATCACTGGGGATACCGAGGATGGTGTTTAACCAGTTCTATCACATATGTGATAATGACTGATACCCATATTGTCCCTTTAAGTGCCAAAATATTAACATGCCGGTTTTAATATAAAATATTTTTATTTATCATAAGCTCGTGTTTGTAAATATTATAAGACGTTCCTGAATGTACTGCACTTTGAGAACAGTGTCCTCTCATTAAAGTACAGTGATTAAAGAAGAATGTAGTGTATACTGATTGTAACTGTGGTTCAAGCTGAGATCTGCAGTCTAAATCCAGTCATATCCACAACATCTTTTTTTTAGGGCCAGGAACTAGTCTCAATCGCTACCCGTCTTGTTGTTCTTGGCGTGGCGCTCTTGTAGAATGCCTAAAACTCTACCAATTTACGTCAGATGGACCAGAAACATGCAATGCTTTTTCTTTTGACAATTGTACATTGATTGATGGATTTCGATATTTGATATGACTTCACAATTCTAAGATGGTTACGATGACGTCACACTCGGTTCCTGGTCCATACTGTGGGTAACTTCCATTTTCCTTAAATCTAAAACAGAGGTGTAAAAATCAATAAATATATTATACAATATATTATGCTGCCGAAATGATCATATTGGAGCACTCATAATTGTCTTTTACTAAATATGTTAAAAATAACGTTTGCCATGCAAAGTTCATTTTGCATTGTGAGTTTTGTTGACTTGTTGATCAAGATGGAGGTTTGACAAGACATTTTCTTTCTGGTGGAAGGATACAGATTGAAAGATACATTATGCAATATTTAGAGTAAGAGCTTGTCCATCGTGCTATAAATCTTCAACATAGATAATTAAAGAAAATTTCAATTAAACCACTTTATTCTGAGCGAAGTTATGACTGTTGAAGTTTTGACAAGAAATCTTTGGCGGTCTGCTGGTGAACATGGAATTCAGAGTTTTCTCCCTTGTAGTTGTTGATAAGAAATGAGATGACCCATATATTCTATCGAGAGAGAGAGAGAGAGAGAGAGAGAGAGTTTAAAGTCCACTCGACATAAACTATGTCATTTCGGGACTAACATATGATTCAATTTTATTTCAATAATTCGCAGTAGAAGGAAACCGGAGAACCCGGAAAAACCCCACGAGGTTAGACAGACAACAATACTCCTTGTCGTGTACAACCATGAACTTGAAACCACGCCATCTGTCTCAATGACAGACCTTATGATACAGCGCGACACGCTAACAATTCGCCTCAACCCCCCCCCCCCCCCCACGCCCCCCCCCCCCCCCCCCCACGCCGCCGAGATTTGTGAATGAAGGTTATACTTCAGTGATGCATACTGTTTGTCTATATTTAGGTTATAAACTACAAACGTTGTCCCACGAAAACAGCCATTTAACATTATGCTGTGTATCCCGCATCCCTGGATTAACAATTAAACTAATTAGGCACCCCGAAAAAAGGGCCCCCAAAATAAAGGAAACAAATGCAATAGCCATGACAATCTGACCTGTAACGGATTCACGGGGCTTTCGGAAAAGGGGAGTGTGGGGTAACTCCAATACGAAAGGCCTCGTGGCCCCAATGTGACACACCAAATGTAAAAAATCCACTTGCTAAAAACTATACCTATATCGCATTCACAAGTCCTCCCATCGTGACCCCATTGATTCGGCAAAATGGGGGAGGTTCTCCGGAACGGAAGGCCATGGTTCGTCGTCTCGTGACCCCAATGCTTCCCACCAAATTTGAAAAATGATCTGTTAAAACTATAGCCTCTATCGTGTTTAAAAGGTCGCTTTATTGATAGGCCCGAAATTTGCTCGATGCACCTCAAAATCAATATTGGTGTAATAAACATATTTGTGAAGCTTCATCAACATCTAATAAAATATGTGACCTCTCTAGAGGATTTAAAACCTATGTGGGCGGTTTGAGTACCATCAGGGGCAATTTGGCCAATACTCCAGTCCAGGAATTTATGATCCGATATGTGCTAAAATCGTACCCAGCCGGGATCTTTGGGATATAACCCTATCAAAATTGGATGAAAATCGGGACCTAAAGAGTGTTAAAAAAATGTGACATAGGTCAACATTTTAAATATAGGTGGATAAAAAAGGATATAATTTATTAGTATTATAGTAATATGGTCCGAATCACTCTATATCAACAAGAAGTCGGAAGTCTTGTCAATCTTTCGGCGTTATAGCCCTTGACTTGCTTGAAATATGTTAGAATTAGTTATAGTGAACATTCACTTAATTCTGTTCACTCTCCTTATATTGTTTGACAGCTGCCATTTCTAAAACTTTTAAGAGGATGTTACTGCCACAGTAACTGAGAAGCCAGCTTTGTTGTTACAAGAACAGCACCATGATGTGATTGGTGAAAGTATGATGTTACTGGTTAAAGTAAACGATGGCTAAAGGCAATGAACGAATAAAATGTCAGTATATTAATCCATCTAATTTCGAGTAACCAATTGAAACCTCTCAAGGAAATGGACTGTCAGGTGTAGCTTCAAACTACCGCACCATAACATGACCTAAGCTGATCTCGGATTTTGGATTAGTAGCTATATATCCCCGTCTATATAATAAGTTGGATTTGCATAAGTCTGCCCCAGGAGCAGCCGCTATCATTAGGACTATAACATTGGTTGGAATGTAGGGTGGCTAGATAAAGATGTCTAAATACAATACACAGTTCATCGGGGTACTCGAGATCTGCAGACCCCGTGTATTGAAACACCCCGTTCACCCAGCAAATTCTGACCAAAACAACCAGAATCAATTCAGGTACAATTATAGAGAATCCCACTCCCACTGCTCTTAAACTACTAGAATGTCAAAATATGCAGTATTGACATCCATTATACATGTTGTGATTGCCAACTTCTAATATTTGAATACTTGTACATACATCAAACATATGGCCATTATGCTTGCTCCATGTAAGAATAGACAAACAAGGTGTACCATGAAGTCTACGACAACACTCGTAAAAAGAAAACTGTAACACCTTCCCAATAAGAGGTAAGAGCGGATTCGCTGTCGATTCCAAGAGATAAGAACGATTACTAGTAGTAATGGTTTCTGAATGCTGACGTGAAAAAAAATTACTAAATCTCGTACAATTTTGTCACAATTTAGATCGTCATTAAAGTGAAGTATCTAAAGGGTTATAGTTGGCCATCCACCCTAACTCTTTCCGGCCGCCGTCAAAATTGATTTTGTAACTGACGCGAGAGAGAGAGAGAGAGAGAGAGAGAGATGGGGTTTAACGTCCACTCGACACAAACTAGGTCATTTCGGGACTAACATATAGTTCAATTTTATTTCAATAATTGGCTTGCGCGTAGGGGTCTTTAGTAGTGGGAGGAAACCGGAGGACCCGGAGTAAACCCACGAGGTTGGACATGCGATCCTACTCTTTGTCACATACAACCGTGACGCCAGTTACTCAATGACAGACCTTATGACACAGAGCGCACGTGCTAACCATTCGGCAACCCCCCCCCCCCCCGACACGCATATATATTATATTGTGTTGAAGAGACTTCATGCCTATTCCTTTCGTCCCATCCCTTATAAAAGGGTCAGATTATTTATTATTCATAAATATGATGACTATTTATGTTAAAACATACTATGTTATCACACAGCCAAAACTAAAACCTACGGGGAATACACACTAGTCCGCGGGTTCATTATTCCACATCGATATCTATTATTAGGGGTTGGGTTAGGGTTAGGGTTAAAGTGCACTAATCCGCGGGTTCATTAGTCCACCGGATTGTGGTTCATTCCCATATCGCCGACTCACCGAGTTTTACGGGAAAAAATTTGGTCGACGTTATGGGAATGAGTGGCCAAGAACAACAGACCCAAGCTGAAGGATAAACCTCATTAAGCAGATAATTTTGGGAGCATTTATTTTTTTTTTTTTTATTATTTATAACAATCTTTAACACATAACATAACACAATTTAAAATTTTTGCAGGCATAAAGTGTTCAACATAGTCCAAAATTTCTAATAAATTCAGTCTCTCTTGTTCATATCTATGCTTGGAATCTTCAATCTTCCTGTTGATATCGGTGTATTTTTTTCTTTTTGGGTGGTTGTCGCTGGCCGCTTGCATACTGCAGTAACTGAATTTCAATCGTCTTTTGCTCTTCTTGCAAAAATGCCATCACTTCAAAAATATTAGGATGAGCTTTTCCAATTAATTTTCTCAGCTGTCCGTGCCATCCCTCTAATGAGTTGTTGGTTCTTCGTGTGGTTTGGTTGTGGTTCCATTGAATCTGTGTAAATTGGCCGTCTAACCATTGGGTAACCATATAGTCGGCCAGTTGTCTATATTTCTCATTATCTGGTATTTCGGCCATTATTTGAATCCATGCTTCGTCGATCTTAAAATAAAAGAAAGATACATTTATCACTAAGTCGTTATTCTTTCTCTTATTCACTCTATACTTAAAACCACCAACACAAAGGTACCTGACACCTTTTGCTGTAGGAATAAACTTAGATTGTGACTGTGCATTTTTTTTTTTTAAATATGTTTATTTACAAATATTATTACAATATTATACACTTATACAAAATATAAATAAATACATGTAATATGTAAAATTTTCAATATGCAATGGACAACAATATAGTACATTTTATAGCTGTTTATAGCTATTTATATGCAGCTATTTGGTGGGGGTTTGGTTTTTTTTTTCAAAATGTTTATATACAATTAATATAGATATACAGCTGTGTATTATACGTGTTATTGTTATATCACTAGTAATATTGGATCATTGCGGAAGAACAATCTTCACGAGTGAAATCAGATGTCTTATCGCGAGTATACTAGTATTAAAATCTTGAGAGACTGGATGATGTTGATGAACTGTGACCGGAAGTTTTTGTAATTGATCTGTTGAACAGATAACGGCTGTGCATTAGCCATCGTAAAGAAATAAATATGAAATGTCTTGGAATGATTTACGTATTTATACTTATTGAGAAATAATCACAATGAACTGAATTTCGATCACCTGTCAGCTTCATGTGGAACTGCAGCCTATTATTTTATTAATTAATGAGTGAGTTGAATTGACAAAATTCAAGTTCATGTAATTTAAGTGAACTATATTCATTTTATTCATGTGAGTGAGTCGACTTCTGATAAAAATCAATTTCAGTGAACTATATTAATAATGACTGGTCCCTGCCTCATTAAAGCTTTTAATCCGTTTTAATCCCATCAAAGGGTGCCACGATCGACTTTCCAAAACTCGGTGAGTCGGCGATATGGGAAGACCCCGTCCACCGATATCTATTATTAGGGCTAGGGTTCGGATTAGGTTATTTTATACCCATATTTATAGTATTTCTTATTGCCGCGTACTAGTGAACCGGCTGACTCAAACCTACAATCTGTCAAAATAATCTTTAAATACCCCCAACGTGTCTTTGAACCCCATCTATTGTCAGATTATTTAAAGAAGACATTCTTCAACCATTGTTGTTAATTCATGGTGAACTATGCTAAGCCAACTTGTATTTCTGCAATTTCTTGTCTACAATTTTTTTATTTCTATTTCCCGTTTTAAAGCCCGGCACGAAACAAAATCCGTCAGTGTAGCAAGCCCGAATGAGCACACATATATGCAAAACAAATATGACTTCTAAAGAGTTACAATAGCAATTAAAAACACAAAACTTGGATACAATGGACTGCATGTTCATGGATAGAATGAAATGAATGTTCCTTCCGGCATTCACTAACAATAAAGAAGCAGGCGTGAAATCTTTATAAATAATGTGAATTGTAGATGGCCATGTTGAGATTGGCCGATAAGTTTTAACTTTTGGACCAATGCCTTTGTTTATACTATTGTGTGTGGTCCGAGTGTCTTTATTTGTTCTTTAGTTGGAATATAACACGAAAGGTCGAATGCACCACTCATACGATACTTTTATAAATTTCTTAAGTTGAACGTTACCGGGTTGCTCTTAAATATTGATAATTTCAAGTTGACCATTCGGCATTTAGTACCTTCTAACAAAAAATGTTTTACACTCCAGCAGTTAATGTATGCATAAGATTTCTTGTGTACACTCTATATTTTTTTGACGTTTTAAATGTCCAGGGGTTGTAATATAGAGATTGGGAGATGTCAAAAGCAGTGTCAGAATTCGTATTTGGGACGTACTGTAACACAAATTTCCCTAACATTGGGGTTCCTTGTTAGCGTGATATTAGTGTTGGATTCACTTCATTTGTCTTATTAGAAAATCAAATGAAATGGGGCTTAACGTACTACTGTTCTGCTCCGACTGGGCTAATGAAGACCGGCATATATATGTCATAGAGTGTGCCATGAGGGAAGCTGGAAATTTTGCCTGGACAGCAGCGCTACAGCCTACATTTTTTCGAATTCCAACTGCCACGGGCTTTCTTGAGTGCATGGTACACGGGGCAACGTTTCTTCGTTCGATTCGAACGACAATAAGCTGTCCATACCAGTCCCTCTGTACTGCACCACTGAAACGTCGGAACCACGCCGGAAAATCCCGATGAACTTTCTCAGCCAACATCGGGGTAGCCACAACTGAAATTCAGGTTAGCGAGACAACGTCTTACTCACTGAGTCACTACGGCACCCTGTGTAATTCAAAGCTAAAAGAATGTTATAAATCTGGTTCAGGTCATTACAGTGCGATAGTGTTACGTTTTGAGGTAAATAATTTAAAAATTTAAAAAAGAAACTATATTAAGTGCGTGTCTCCCGGCAATACTATATGCCGGAAAACAACCAGAAAACACGGAAAACTACCGGAAAACGCCATGTTATACTGAATACCGGAAAACACCGGAAAAACACTAAATACCGAAAACACGTTAAATACCGGAAACACCCTAAATAGGTAACCCAGAGCCTGGTTCTCTGTTTGCGGGGAGTTAGGGTTAGGTTTTTCCGGTGTTTTCCAGAGGACCAGCGGTGGGTTAGGGTTAGGGTTAAGTTTTTCCGGTGTTTTCCAGAGAACCAAGTTCCGAGTTACCTATTTAGGGTGTTTCCGGTATTTAGTGGTTTTCCGGTATTTAGTGGTTTTCCGGTATTTAGTGGTTTTCCGGTATTTAGTGGTTTTCCGGTATTCAGTATAACACGGTGTTTTCTGGTAGTTTTCCGGTGTTTTCCTGTATATACTATAGCCCGTGTCTCCTGCCAAAAAAAAGACCCCTAGGCACAAGCGAGTTATTGAAAAAAAGAGAACTATGTTAGTCCCGAAATGACCTAGTTTGTGTGTGCGTGTCTCTCGCCCACTTCCCTCAGATTGCAATATATATCAAAGACCAAACGTTATGGGTTTTTATTTTATTTTAATGGATGTGATTTATTATAAGTTATTAACAATTGGAAGTTATATACAATACTGATATATTAAATTATTTATACTACTATTGTTAATTCTGAAAATGCATTTTATAGTATTAAATACTTTGTGTGATTCGCATAGAATTAAATTTCCGCAAATGGTTACAGAAGGTATATTATCAATGTCACTGGACTGCGTAACTCATTACCAGCTGTAGGACAAAGATCTTGACAGTTAGTTTCACTCCCACCACCATCTCGAGACTGTTTGGATTTTAAAAAGGATGAATGTGAAATATTTACTTAATTGAAATAATATTGGAGGGAATGTGGCGTCTATCATCCTACCATCAACACACCGTTCTAGAGAACAATACCAGATTACAATGAAGATAAAATAACAAATATTACAAGACAACATGGCCCTTAAATATATAGCTGTGTCGTTTGTTTTCAGGAGTGGATGGAATTTGGATACAACCACGCGACATGGACAGAGAAAATGTAACTAGCCTACGTTAATGTTGACCGATACAACAACTTGCACTTCTTTTGATTGTTTTTTTCTGTTTAATCTGTCTGAATGTTGACCCTTAGAAAACCAGAACTGGTTTGATACTGTGGTCAGGAATCCTATGGTCTACACCGGAAAAGTTATATAAATTGGTACATCTTGTAGTGACCAGGTTCCCAATTGTCACGAAATAGATTAAATGTCCCATAAGAAAGTATATATTCTAATATGCACCACAATGCAATTTGTATTTTAGTCACAATACAAGAAGTTGATTTAGCTCCGGATTTATGTAGGTTGTTATTACTAATTTACAACATCAGTGTGATATAGAATGTCCGTCTTCGTTAGCTTGGCTGGACGTTAACCCATATTTTCATATATTATATGAAATGGTTTATCTTAAGGCGGCCATGTCTCACTTGTTGGGGTAGCGTTGCCTGGTGATATCACCTATAGAAAATGTTTGATATTTGTATCTATTTTTTTAAATTTCATTATTCACAAAATAAAGTTAATATAGTATTCAATTTCTAATATTTATGCATCACAACGCAATTTATATTTTAGTTATAATAAAATAAGCTAATTGTGCACCGGTTTACCGTAAGTAGTTGTTACGAATGTATCACAACGGCGTTTGTAGTCTCGGTCACCCAGAACCCCCTAGTCGTCAACGTACGAAGAATATTTGTCTGAATGAAAGAGACTACTCTGACTACTCCGCTGAGCAATTTAGTTTTTGAGCTGGTTCATTGAATGCGTATATCCACATAATTGTGGAAATATCATTAGTCTATTTAACGTTTTGACGAGGAATAATCTAGGCTTCATAATGGAATATTTTCAGCGTGTTGTTAACTAGAAACGTGTGAATAATGGACGCCCTAGGTAGTTTATTTGCTTGATAAAAACGAGAATAACACCGTTGAAACACTGCATGTTCATCGACCAGTAATTGTTTTTTCATTAAAGGGCGTAGGGCTCTATTTGTTTTTAACCATAAATGGGCCTAAAAGCACACACTAATGCAATATGAGTGTACATAAAGTGATTTATATTCAACTTAAGAAAAAAATCTAATTTCTAATCAATTATATTCAGTCCAAACTGAACGACAATTACCCCTTTCTTCACGGATTCTTCACGACCCGTGTACCATATTTAAAAACGGTCATTGTATCTTAAATATTGGATTTTAGGATCCCACATTTTCACGGCAACATAACAACATCAATATGGATTGAAATGGACCAATATTGAATTCTAATTTGTGTTTTTAATTTCGAATATTATGGAAAATATTAAGTTAGAGACTTAGCTCCTTTAAATATCATACTTTCAGATAACATACAGTACAAGAAATGATCATTTTGGTATTCTTTTTGTTTTAAAACATTATATGTTGGTATTATTAATAGAAATATTGAAGTCCCGTTGATTCATTTTAACGCAATATGAATCTCTTGCAAACTACAAAATCGTGAACGATGAATCTCTAATAGGAATAAGGGTCCAAAAATGGTTTAATTCCGTTCAGTATTTACAAAGATTTCGATTGAAAATTCATCGATCTGTGTTGTTCGCTGTGTAGTAAATTCGTCACGTACAACCGGGGGCGTGGTTTCGAAGCCCCGGTTGTACGTGACAAGGAGTAGGGTCGCCTGTCCAACCTCGTGGGTTTTCTCCGGGTCCTCCCACTGCTAAAGACCCCTATGCGCAAGCAAATTATTGAAATAAAATTAAACCATATGTTAGTCCCGAAATGACCTAGTTGTGTCGAGTGGACGTTAAACCCCATTTCTCTCTCCCTCTCGTCGCCATTTTGTTGTGGGCGAACACAATCGATGGAACTATTCTATGTCGGACTGAATCCAAGCCGGGAGATTATCTAGCGTTGGTATTTTGATTTGTTAATTAAATGTTATATAATTTGAGTACATATTAGTGTGAATTAACACCTGAATAATTTGAGATTGTAGCGAAAAATGCAAATGACTTATCGTTACGTTAACTATCGCGCTTTATGCATACAATATTGTCGGTGCCTAATTGTCAAAAATTGGCCCAAATCCGCCATTAATTACCAATCTACTATTTACAAAGTAACAGTGTTCACTTTTCCGAATCTGCAATTGAATGATGGACATTTTTATGAAATGTTTCACAACTAGAAATTCAATACCAATCAGATCCTAGAGCTGACAGTGCTCTCCATGGACATTTAACGCTATTGTTGATTGCTGTGTCAAAACACATTTATACAAACAAAGAAAAATGTTTAGTTACAAATCCAACATTTTATACATGCATCCGTTGTTTAAAGAAGATTGCTCCTTAGTTCCTGGCCTTAAATTAAGTGCTAGAATTCTCATCTAAAAAAATAGTGTGCTCAATCCAAACTATTTCATTTTTATATCGTGTGAATTGTTTATTTAATGTAAATATTTCGTCTTAAAATCATGACATATTTAAAATTCATAAAATCAATACGTTTACTTGCAGAATCGTTTCAAACACATTTTTATTTGAAGATACATGTTAAACGTTATCCGTAAAATTTAATTTCAATTCTTGACACGCTGCCCTTAGATTCAACGGAGTTAGACACATAACAGCTTCTCTATAACCATACACATATCGCCCCGTATATTATGTGCTAGATAACTTGTGAAACATTTATGAAATATTATGGGACGGATATGTGAAACTTGACTTTGTAATCCTATAGGGCTTTTGCATTACACAAATTCGAAAAGGTGTGAATTGTGATCAATGAACAAATAAAAAACAAAACGTACAACAATCTTACAAATATCAAGCCCTTACATTTAACACAAAACTATAGCACATCCATAGATCAACAAGTGCTTGGGAGAAAGTAATGGATTAGTTTTGTAGGAGCTCTACCCTGTCCAACTGATCGGTTTACTATCTGGTTTTAGCGGATAAATAATGTGACTTTTTCTCAGTCAATTTGTGCCAATTATAGATTACTGAAACGAACGCTACTTACTTATACCCGCGTCAGCAGGGGGTGGCGTCCTTACTGCGTGGCTACGGCGAAGGAAAATGGTCTCAGAGCCAGTCAAGGTCGCCATCAGTGTGGTGTAAACGCCAGATAACGTCCGCTTCCACTGAAGGTGATATCGCAGACAAGTTATCTTAAATTTCATTTGTATTATCTTAGCGCACGCGCAGGGGTCTTTCCTGTAGAGGAAAACCGGAGTACTAGGAGTAAACCCACGAGATTGAGAAGGCGCCCCTATTTCCAGGCCACATACGCTCACTGGGGATCGAAACCACAACCGCAAGCCAGAGGTGACCGGCCAGCTAGAGGCCAAGGCGCGAAACTCTAGACCACTAAGCCATCCCAGCCAGCCTCGGATTTCCAAAATTCTGACCAGCTTATTTAGTCGTCGTGATCACGTGGTAGAAACGCACGTGCAGTCGCGATAAACGTAGAAACCGTGTTGTAAGAGCCCCAAGCCAACAGATCTCAATGAAACGCCATAAGCGTTGTGAGATCGCGGTAAGAACAGTATGTAATTTTGGGGTCATTTTCTCGCGTTGTGTTCACGTTTGCGATAAACGTAGAAGACGTGTGGTAAGAACCCCATGGGCGTGGTTAGAGCGCCACGGGTTCGCCGGTGATCGCGGTAGCCAAGTCAACAGATCTCATTAGAAACGCCATAAGCGCGTTGGTGTCGTGACGGGTGCGCTGTGAGAACGCGATATAATCGCACAGGTCGCGGTAAGAACGTGATTTTTTTTCAAGTTTGTAATTTTTGGGGACATTTTCTCGCGTTGCGTTCACGTTTGCCAGAAACCTTGTGCATTTTCTGGTCGCCGTCTGACGGGGGCATTACTACCTGTCCAGCTTAATGGTACCCTCTTGTATTTTTGTTCATTTCCTTGGAAAAACTACAAATTAATAGCGCATGAGTGTTAAAAAGGAGGCGTGGGGGATACCCATGAGAAAAATAGATTATAATTGGGAATTGCAATCAATTAAGCACAATGACCAAATATATGTAAACAGTGAAGAAAGGAAATATAAACATGTTTCCCCGAGTATGGGTCAGCTGTTCAATTATTAATTAATTATTACAGAGTATCAAAACTGCGCCAGTGCACGAGGGCTGGCTGAAAAGTTCTAAGCTTGAAAAGGATAGATCAATTGGGTTGAAACAAACCTTTGCCACCAGCAAATAGACAAAAGAACGGCAACTTGTTATTATTGTCTTCTTACCAGGTCATCGTGTGAATCTACCCATTGATATCACCAGCAATGGACAAAACTGGCTATAGGACAGTCATTAAGTACCTGCAACTGAAAGGACTAATATATATATAACCCCAACACAGATACATGCCGACATGGTCTCCACTTTCGGGGATTATGCCCCTTCCTTTTTTTCACAGTAAATAAATGGGCTGCGGAATTTTAGCGTGGCAGAGAGAGAGCCTTGACGATGACCCGCTCATTGAAGGCCATAAAGAGCAACTATTCAAGAAAACATTATCAAGGTGCATGACATAGTGATGGCCCCAAAACAAAAGAAAATATGTTAGAGAGATTTATGGTCTTGCGTCGGAATTTGGCATTCTGACTGTGAGTCCAGTATCTACCTACGCCGGGATTTGACCCAGAACATTCCAGTTGTCCATGCCGCACAATGTCGCGTTTAAACAAAAACACTCTAGTTGTGAGTGAAATGTCTCCCCACGTCCGGGTTTGAACCAGTACATATATCGGACATGTCTAAATTGACCTTTTCTGAACAGCAGACTGAGTATAGGTTATGGTTTTGATGTTGTAAAGTGATTATAATTTAGGAATACTTTAGGACTATTCTCGCTGTATTTATAGTTTGTCAAGTATTATTATCAATTTTCCTAATAGCGAACGGGTTTTCGAAATGACATTGTGCTATGAAAAAGTAATATTTTAATATGCTTAATAATCCATATACCTAAAGTGGCTCAAGTTGGAACACCACGCCAATAATATGACTTATTTTAATGTACTGAAGGGCTGGGACTAACAATACTTTATCAAAGGAATACTGAATATTGTGTTGAACGCTAACAAAATAAGGACAGTCATTTAACTATAAAAAATGAAAACAATCTATTTTAAATTATTATGACTTTCACTCAAACCTTTTAATATAAAGCGGGAGCCACGGTGGCTAAGTGAGAAAGACGCTGGCTCGCTAGCCTGCTGTGCCTGTGGGTCGCGGGGTCGCTCCCGGTGTTGACGCGGCGTTGTTTCCCCTTGTCAGCGGTGCATGCCAGAGAGTCTGGCATAGACAGCTGTCTAGTTGTTCGGATGGCACGAAAAACCGAGGTCCCGTGTACACATTGGCGTGCACATTTCCACCATAGCACATTGTTTGGCGTATGCCCGTCCTCGTTAGCCCAGTCGGAACAGAACAGTGGAACATTAAAAGACATTTCATTTTTAATATAAAGGGTAGGTGGGTTTAAGAGAAACGGCATCAATACTTTTTTTTTACCGCTTTCGAAGGTTTCCAAGGCTAGAGGTAAAACTCTCTAGCCGATGTTTATTAGACAGATATACAAAAGTATAACAATTCTCAAACTAGAAAGGGGGGTTGGATGGCCGAATGGTTAACACGTGCGCGCTGTATCATAAGGCCTGTTATTGTGTCGACTGGCGTGGTTTCGAATCTCCGGTTGTACGTGACAAGGAGTAGGGTCGCTTGTCCAACCTCGTGGGTTTTCTCCGGGTCCTCCGGTTTCTTCCCACTGCTAAAGACCCCTACACGCAAGCGAATTAATGAAATAAAATTAAACCATGTTAGTCCCGAACTGACCTAGTTTTTTTCGAGTGGACGTTAAACCCCATTTCTCTTTCTCTCTCAAACTAGACATGGTATCGATGGTTTTGGATATGTGTCCTCCACAAATTGACATTATGAGTGACGACCAAATTAAAATGTGAGCGGATAAAAATTACTTTGTTGAACAGGGCTTCGTTATGACTGCATTTGTGTTTCTTTCTTTAATAAAATGATAAAATGATAACACAACAGCAATATAATTGTGTAACCCACGGTGCATTTTTTAGCATCTCATCGTCACTTGCTGTTTTAAACGTGCCGTAGAAATTAACCTGGTTTCTACCAAGCTAGTTTGGCCCAATGCCTAATACAAGTATTTTTTTTCGTCCATCAATGTTAAAAAGGGTTAGAATCTTTTTGAGATTGGATTTTCATATAGCTGTTTAATTTAACATTAGATCAACTATTGGCAAATGCATCAAGCTGGGAGAATTTGAAAGAACATGCTATGACAGGGTGTCTCCTGGCATTATATCCTTTTGGCATCATATTAATACTCCGGGACTAAATGGAATCAACTCGTTGAAAACTAAAGATTACAAAAGCGACCGAAGTAGGCGTTATGTCAGCCCATCAATGTATTATGGCCGCCGAGCATTTGGTAAAGATTTATTGAGTCTATAATATTTTAAAACAGTCAATATTGATATGTAGTGATATTTTATTAATATTTTCCTTCTCAATAATTGTATTTGAGTTGCCTCATTGTCCTATATGCATATTGGAGTACAAAAACACCGGAAAAGATAACATAGTCACCCATCATCATAAATATTCGATAATCTTTTACAAAATTCAATACGGATAGCTGCTGTGGGGTATTTAATAATATTGACTATTTCAATAAAGTTACTTCATGGTCCTTCCTATATGCATATTTGAAAAGAAAAGGTGTTAAAAACTGTAGCCTGTGTTCACATCGTTTTCGGAAAAGGGTGGTAACCCTGAAGGAACGGGGGATCGCGGAATGCTGAATATTGATAGGGTTCGTCCTCTCATGACCTCAATATGTGTGAGAGAAATGAGGTTTAACGTCCACTCGACACATACTAGGTCATTTCGGGACTAACATATGGTTTAATTTTATTTCAATAATTCGCATCCGAGGAATCAAAAAAAACGCCAGTTGACTAAATGAAAGACCTTATGATACATTGTGCAGGCGCTAACCATTCGACTACCCCCCCCCCCCCCCTCCGACCTCAATGCTAATAAATCCGTTAAAACTAGCCTCTTTAGCGTTCAGAAAGTTTTCGACAAAGCGGGGTACCTCCGAAACGGATGGTTTTGTAACGGCAGTTATTGCTATTGGTCGTCGTCTCATGAATCAAATGCTCTACACCTAATGCGAAAAAGGTCCGTTAAAAACTGAGGCATATATCGCATTCACAAAATGTTTGGCTAAGGAGTCATAACGCGGGAACGGAAGATCCACTGCACACCACAGTTACTAATTTGGAGGGTCTACAATACAAACTTTATACACATTTCGCGTAAAAACATGTGCAGTTCGATGCACACTAAATTCGAACTGATTTCCGTACAAACAGGGGTAATAATCCAAGAAGTTATGGTCCGATATGTGCCATAATCGAACCCATCTTTTGTATATAAACATACATTAATAAAGTTTCGTCAAAATCGGATAACAATTGTGACCTCTAACGGTTTTACATAAAAGGACGGACAGTGGCGAACTATATGGTTATGTGGGTGTATAAAATTGCCTGAAATGTTCATAGCTATGTTAATTACTCTACTACGGAGTATACAATATTAAGTATGTATATATACCTTATGTAATTTGTCTATTTATAGGAATTATCTCCTTCCTCCACGTTTGCATGGTAATATCTGCTGACTTTGTGGCCAATAAGACCCCAGCAACTCACAAATGGCGCTCTATGTGACAAATCTAGATATAGGCTATTATAGGTATTAGATAGTGTCAACAATTCAGTTTCACATTGCATAATACCATGTTGCACAGTTGCATCTTGTCGAGATCAATCAAAGAACATGGTACAAAACCTTCATGAAGAATGGGCTGAGATAAGATATCATAATTACTGTATTTGTCCCAGACACATCAAGATGGCGGCGTGAAACTATAGAAACCAAACTATATTTGCTAGAATTTAAGATACAATAAATCGTTCTGAAAACTTTTGGGACCTAGAAAATGCCTTTTCTAAAAAAGCACTTTCAAATGTATAAGATTTTGAAACTTAGTTAACCTATATTCTGACTTGTTTAAATCATGTCAAAATAAATAAAGAAAAGATATTTATACGTTTGCCACAAATGACCTTAGTGACATTCTAACTCCATGGATTGCCAATTACATAACAATCTCTAAAGTCCGATAAGGTATGTTGGGAAATGACAATTCACGACGAGTATTGTTTAAACCCATAATCCTATTAACAGTTCTTTTAACCCCCCGACAAACTTTCAGCATTGTTTAACTTCTCTAACAACGGTTGTCTCCTTTCAAAAGAAATACATTCCAGTTTACCTAGCTTACACTGTAACCGGTTAATTCAGTTGAACTGTTTTTGTCTGTAATGTGTGTTTTCAAATATCTTTACCAATCCTGCTTTTTACGGACGGACCCTTTTCAGTTCATCTGATATAAATGAATCTCATATGACCTCAACAAGAGAGCGAGAGAGGGGGGGGGGGCGAGGGCGTAACGTTCGCTCAACAAAAAGATAATTCAGTTTATGACTATCCCAATTTAATAATAACAGTCACGCGTGGACAATCTATAGTAATGGTTAGTCAAAAGCAAAGTACGATCAAAGACTACGGCAAAATCGAGTCAGTATCAGACAAGGGGGTTTTATTCAGAAAATCCCTTTAATTTAATCTCATGGTTGCAAGACTTTCGGGAATTCAAAAAGATTTTATGACTAATGTCATTCTGTGTATCCATAAATTCACCATGTTGGTGTATTTTCTGCTTTTACTCGATCGATTGCTTGAATATCTTCATCATAACGACATATAATATGCTTAAAACATTCAAAACCTTGAACTTTACTAATGTTTATATTTCTTTAAACAGTGAATTGTATAGTTGCACTCATTTTCTTTAATGGTAAATGGATTATAAAATCATCGTTTTCCGGAGCTTGAAAGGGAAATCAGAATCGATTTTGAAACGTCGCCAAGTAGAAAGATAGGAAACACATGTCACATTAACCTCAAGGTGAAAGGAGACAACTAGGTATCGATTCACGCCCAAAAATGTTGATCGAAGATTTAAGCAAGAGACATTTTAACGACCGTGTTACTGTGATGTGGGAATGTTAGACGACTCTGTATCCTAAAGAAATGTCTTTTTTAAAAATTTGTCTTCATTAGCCCATTCGGAGCCGAACATTCTGACGTTAAACACTATTTCATTTCACTTTCTGCTGAAATAGTGTACAGGGGTCGATGTTTTGTCCATACCTCTTCATGCGACCTACATAGAGAATTACACAACAAACACCCTAAATGGGTGACCTGTGTATATGGATTTTTTAGTGAAAGTTGAGATTGAGAGAGAATTACACAGAGAAATGGCTTTAACATCCACTCGACACAAACTAGGTCATTTCGGGACTAATATGGTTCAATTTTATTTCAATAATTCGCTTGCGCATAGGGGTCTTTAGCAGTGGGAGGGAACCGGAGGACCCGGAGAAAATCCACGAAGCTGGACAGGCGAGCCTGCTCCTTGTCACGTAAAACCGGGAAATCGAAACCACGCCAGTTGACTCAATGACAAACCTTATGATACAGCGCGCGCGTGCTAGCCATTCGGCCACCCAACCCCCCTAGTGAAAGTTGAGGAGCGAGAAGGAAAGAGAGAGAGATCTGGGGTTTAACAAACTAGGTCATTTCGGGACTAATATGGTTCAATTTTATTTCAATAATTCGCTTGCGCGTAGGGGTCTTTAGCAGTGGGAGGGAACCGGAGGATGGAGAAAACCCACGAAGTTGAACAGGCGAGCCTACTCCTTGTCACGTAAAACCGGGGAATCGAAACCATGCCAGTTGACTCAATGACAAGCCTGATGATACAGCGCGCGCGTGCTAGCCATTCGGCTGAAAGTTGAGGATCAAAATTAAAGTTGAGGATCAAAAGTAAACTGCTATCTATTCATATAAGTTTTATTCCCTGTTTATAGTAATTCCCCAAATGGACAAAATTCGTCTAGTCGTGTGGCATGGTTTTCATCCCACTTGGGTCTCCTGTCCTCTGGTTTCATCCCACTGCTAAAAACTCCTACGCGGAAGAGAACTATTGAAATAAAATTGTACTGTATATTAGTTCAAAAATAAATTACCTATTTTGTGTTGAGTGGACATTTCTCTCGTGTTTCTCTTGCGCAATTCTATGTGCTACATATGGTGCGGTCCTACTGTACTTACACATGAACTCCTAAACTACCTGCACACCTTTATGTATGTGAAATATTTATCAATTTCTAAATTAAATACACAGAACACACAATCCATGCATTTTGTTTTACATATTTACACTATATGACTTTTTCGAGTCAACATTTATCTTTTCAATATACACGTCTCGCTTCTCTTTATTTGTTAAAGAATCCGTTTTTTGTATGTTGCGTGGGTTTGAAGTATATGGACAAGGGTGATATTTGTATATTTCTAGAGAAATATTATTCAAATTGTTTTCACTTCTTCTACTGTTTTGGTTTCATGGTTGGGATTGTCTAAAAATGATCGATTATAAAATATAACTTCAAATATTTGAAGGAATCGTCGCCATTTTATTTATTCGGGTGCTGAGAAGCGAAAAACAAAACCCCAACCAACAAATATTGATTTTGTATTCTTGAATATTCTGCATATTTGGTTAAGCGTCAATCATATTTAAATATTTAAATGAAATAGAGTTTAACATCTTACATTTGCGAATTACCCGCCTACTTCTCAACAAGTTCCAGTAGCCAA
Organism: Patella vulgata; assembly: GCF_932274485.2. NCBI lineage: Eukaryota > Metazoa > Mollusca > Gastropoda > Patellidae > Patella > Patella vulgata. Next base: position 15,945,779 of record NC_065883.2, read on the forward strand.
GTTCTATATTATTTGTGGTTACACTCAAATTAGCTATTTCACTCATTTCGTCAGTCAGCTTACAAATGAAAATGTCGGTAAAAAATGGTTTATGACAACAGTGGGTAATGGGTGCTGCGTGTAATAAAATGATTTTTGTTGACTACAGTGAGTAATGGGTGAGGTTGTATTTTACAAAACACTATTGTATGGCGATCTTAAAATGGCCAATTTACACCTTTTATGGAAATGCAATGAACTTCCAACACCAACCGGGTAATGAAGACGGGCACCAGACATGCAGTGTGCTATTGCACGGACAGTTGCGTTTACGTCCACATCTCATCGAATTCCATACACGCCAATCTGTTCCTAAGGAACAACCAGCGAAACGTAGAAGCCATGTTATATCCTGCAATTCCCATGCGAAAATAAACCACATAAAGTACTTGTGATATCTACTCGCAAAAACACTTAATCGAAGGTATGCAAATTGTGTACTTTTAGTTATTACCTAATTCTTTATAATTCTTTGTCGCGCCTGTATTTATAGCGAATTAGGAAGTTAAATTTAACAAGTTTGTGATTTGGCACTGTCATCAGAAGAAGACTTGGAATGATACATACTTTAAGATATCTCACAAATGTTATGTCACTTTGTTCACAAATAACGGTTACCAGTTGGCAAGAGGCAGTATTTTCCGGGGAATTAACAGGTGCGAATCGTCTTTTGAAATATTCAAACCTCTTCGAAATGATCTACGGGGGATTTGACACATTCTTAACAGTATGCATCCACTCAGATATTTTTACCCAATGGAAACTTAAATGCCTTAAATTCATACTCTACGGAAATGTTAACTTTGAAAATTACATGCAAATGAACAGGGTTAAAAAGCATTAATACATCATCATATTCATTATTGTATCTGACTTGATTTGGTGTCCCCAGTGCCGGTAAAGTAAAGTTATTATGGCTTCCATTGATTGTTGCTGGTGTTGTTCTCTAGCCTACAATCCCATTTCAGCTGTCAATACAATAATATAATTTTATTGCGTCTTTAAGAAGCTAAATCGCTAATTTTTGGGACCTAGAAATTGGCACAAATGGATCGCAACGCATATAATATTGTTATATGAATGTATAAACTGATTTACATTTAATCGTACTCTGATTTTAAATCATTGATGTTCGGCGAAATACGCCATACCTATCAATCGAATGGCAACCTCTAGCGTCTGGCTATTCCAGTCTACAACGATAGTATTTATTGCGCATGCTCTCCAGATAAGAATATGACGCCACCGGACATGACTTGTGGAATATGTCTAACCTCGTTCTTCGAGTCACTTGTTACAAATGGAGCTGAAACGCATTATGGTACACGATTCGTGTAACAATGGTAAAATGATTATTTTGTCTTAAATATTGGATATCAGGAGCCCGTCTCTTACCGGCAAGATCACAACATCAATGCTGATTTAAATTGACAAATAATTCGTGTTTTCAATGTCGAAGACTTTAGATGATATTGATCAGCAAGAGACTTGGCTACTTTAAGTATATTTATACAAAATATCATTAGAAGATATCTGCAATAGTACCAGGATGGGATGTAGCTGTGAATGATGTTGTCACAGTAATAGCTACCTGTGAAATATCTAAACACAAACCCTGTTTTTAACATATGTACATTAACACATCGAACGGAAGAATCCTAGTTAAAAAGCTGCCAATGTTAATACCAAGGCACGAATATCGAAACTAGTGAGGGAACCTTTTGATTATCTGCAATTACTCTTAATGTTTTTCTAAATACGGAACTGTCGCTGCCTTCTAGTTTGATAGAATATGTCAGGGTGTGGGACAGGTCCGGATATCAATATGTAAACCGTGTGTAAATCCATCCCGCCTGTGCGGCCAATTTATACAAACCCCGCCGCTGCATTCTTATACTAAATGATCTATACTGCAAGGGAGGAGATATGCACCATTTTATCTTAATAGCTCACAGAAACTATCTAAAGTTTCTGTCAACATGGCACGGATGTCAATAAGCAATAACTAAATGCTTCAAAGTCTTGTTGGGCATATTTCCCTGTCAGAGGATGGCCTCTAATACCCACGTCTCTCATAAAAAACATTGAACTAAGACTTGGTCGATTGCAACGCGACAAGAGCCATGCTGTCTCAGCTTTACTGTCACAAACTCGATTTAAGAAGTAAAAAACAGGTTGAAAAAAAACAAGAACAGTTTTTTCTACAGTCAAATCACTTTAACGTTTCTTGGATGTTTCTCAAGAATTAAAATTCGACAACGTCTGTGTTTCCACCAAATCTCAAAACTACGAGTTATTCGAAAAAGCTGACTGAGTTCACACTTGTCTAATTAATATAACACAGTGCAACAATTGATTTTACAAGAAATAAAATAAAATCATGAGTAGTTGTTCCAGTATCATATTTTGATCACGATGACGTAATAAAATCGCCATTTTTGTACGAACTTAGTTTAAGAGTTATTGCCACAGACTAGCGCGTTAGTTAATAAAAAAACATTACTGTCATATTAACCGATTTGGAGGAGGAATTTTTCAGGAATAATTCGTACTTGAGGTAAAGATGGTCTCTAACTGATGTTTAGTGTTTACAAACAAGAACTTCCTGGCTAATGATTTTCACAAAACTTGGATGTTGATCATTATTTATAGTACGGGCTACTAATCGTTAAACATTAGTACGTTAAATAAAAAAAAAACAGGGGAAAACCACGAGACGAAGAGATTTCTTTCAGGTTAACACTGGGCCCTGTTAAAAGCCAAGAGAGAACAAAGAAGAATAACTTAGTTTCAAACTCTGACAGGTATTCCGGACAATTGCGGGTTATCCTGTGTCTGTTATAGTGGAGGTGGGGGGCATGGTGGTTAAGTGAGCAAGACGCTGGCTCGCTAGCCTGGAGGTCGCTCTCGGTGTTGGCCGAGAAACTTCATCGGGATTTTCTGGCGCGTGTACACACTGGCGTGCACGTTAAAGATCCTTGGCGGTTGCTGGAATTCAATACAAGAGTAGGTCATAGCGTAGCTGTCCGGGCAAAATTTCCCTTATAGCAGACTGTATGGCGTATGCCCGTCTTCATTAGGCCAGTCGGAGAAGAACAGTAGGACGTTAAACCCCATTTCATTTCAGTTATAGTGGAGCCATTCTTTATTTGAAAGAATTTTTATTTGTATATTTTTTATGTTTATTTAAACAATTTAATCGGTTTAATTCTATATGAATTGTCTTTTTACCAAATGTACTTATTCCCAATCAGCAAATATCTGCTTTAGAATCCAAAATCTACTACATTCATTCCATGTCATTTAAGGACAATTTGTGGGTAAAAGAAGAAAAAATAAATAAAATTATTATCGTTTATTTTGTCTACGTAAAATACACACCTGTTTGTATCCCACGACATGTTTCAAGATTCTGATCAATTTGAGAAACAAAACAATAAATATACGTGGACGTGCCCCGCCGGGACAGTCCCAGGATTGTATTGTTTATCTCGCTTATAATCCAAACGGTATATCGTTAAGAGAAACGATCAATGGAAGATGTTCGAAAAAATAAAGATAAAAACAATTCAATATTTAAAGGAGAATTTCTCGTTTGTGAGGAGTAAATCTATGTGAATAACAGGTTATGTATATATCTGATTGAGACAACCTATCGGCCAATACAAAATGAAATGGGGTTTAACGTCCTACTGTTCATACGTCATGCAGTGTAACATGTGGAAAATTTTGCCCGGACAGCTGTAGTACTATGGGTCGTCTGTCAGATGTGGAAAGTGGGTCTCCGACAAACCGATCGCCATATCCTACGTATGATCCATGCACTCTTTTCTTACAACATATCTTGGAACAGCCCTTGATCGTCCAGTTTGTTTCTTTACTTCCTATTCTGACATACCACGTCAATGACAGCTTCACGTTTTATGATTGCATATACTGCATCTTAAATAGTATGATTAACGGGAACAACAAATGCAAGAGTCTATTGACTACAGTTTCATATTAAGCCTGGATACATAGGTTACAAGCATAGGTTACATTACAATACTTAAAATTAGCTTGTCTTTCTCTCCACCCCAACTCCTGTGAATGCCTAACCAGCGTGGCTAGTCTCAGGAAACCTCTACATCATATGCTCAACCATCATGATGTCTTTCGATCGGCCAGAGCTCTGAAGGTTTTCTACCCTTTGGTTTCGACTTTCAATTATCTGATTGGTCAAATATGATGTAATTGATTATATTGATTCGTTACCAAACCAAATGATGCAATAGTAATTTTCCACCACGAGTGATCTGGTGATATTTTGTTTTTAACACAGAACCAGCTATGTTTTTGGTTTTATAAATCTTGTTATGTGTCAACACATCACTCATGTTAGTTTGAGTCTCGAGGTATGACCTCTCTACAATGTGTGAATCTAATAATTAATTAAAGATACCACATGGTCGCAAAGACCATAGCACTACACAGCTGCGCTACGGCCAACTCTTAACATCGAATTTCAGCTGCCAAGGGATCATTTTATGTGCACGCCAATGCGTACACGGGGCATCGGCTTTTCGTCACATCAGAACGAATATATTTTGTCCCTTGTCAGGCACTCTGTCCTCCACGACTGACAAGGAGGGACCACGCCGGAAAATCTCAATATACTTTTTCGGCCAACGCAGGGATCAAACACGGGAAATCCAGGTTAGCGAGCTAACGTCCTACTCACTGAGTCCCATGGCTCCGTCTGTCGATACGAGGGGATCACGGTGGTTAAGTGGGTAAGACGCTGGCTCGATAGCCTGGAGGTCGGGTGCTCGATCCCTGCAGTGGCCGAGAAAGTTCATCTAGATTTTACATGGTGGTTCCCCCTTGTCAGTGATGCAGGAAAGGGGGCCTGACAAGGACAGCTGTCTAGTCGTTCGGATGGGACGAAAAACCGAGGTCCCGTGTACACATTGGTGTGCACGTAAAAGATCCCTTGAAGGTTGTAATTCGATATAAGAGTAGGCCACTGTGCCGCTGTCCGGGCAAAATTTCACTCATAGCACACTGCATGGCGTATGCCCGTCTTCATTAGCCCAGTTCGCAGCTGAACAGTAGGACGTTAAACCACATTTCATTTCATTTCTGTCGATACGAAAAAGGAAAATTTACATGGATGATTACGCTGTTTTTCGCTCCCTTTGCGAGATTGTTCCACGGGCATCTCATTTTACAGCACACCCAGGGGCGCCGGAACCCGGGTACAAAGGTATACAAATGGTACCCTGCCCTTTTCTAGGGTATACATGTATACCCATGCCCTAATGATGAAAGTTTTCAACATTTTTACTAGTGTATTCATTTTTAAATGATAGATATGTAATTGCTCTCTGGTCGGTAGCGAACCGGCTCTAGCACTCTCATTATCAGATATCAGTGCATGCCTTGGCCAGATGTCTATAAGTGGTTAATCGACTATTTGCCAAAATTCACAAGTTGAGAATGGACGAAATAGACATTGTGAAAATATTATCTGAATTTACTGTGAAATCTAATCAGCGCGTCAATTATTTCGGTCGATTATAGTCTCACTATAGTGTTTCGCCAACACTTGCTCCTGAATATGAGCTCTTGCAATAATCGTGTCTCTAAATCTACTGTCTCGTTCAAAAAGCTTATTCTATTTTCTTGATGAAGATTGGTGTATTCAATGTCAAATTAAAAAGACTTGTTTTATTAGGTGAATTGCTCATGATACGAAAATTGTGAATAATCTGGCTTTTGTCTCTTTTATTATCATGTATATTAAAGGGTTTTATGTTGGAATTTGGAATGCTAGAGGCGCTCTAAACAGCGCTCTCGGAATTGACAAATTTCAAAATTTTCTAGAGTGCGGGGGGAGAGAACACCCCGCCCTATCGTTTGGTACCCTGGCCCTTGCGCCGTTCCGGCGCCCCTGAGCACACCTTTAACCGGTGGCTAAAGTATAGGTAGTTTGATCCATATTTTTGTTTTGTTGGAACTTCCTTGCACAACTCTTACACCCTCAATCTTGAAGCTAGTCATAATGAATTTTTAAAAAATATGAGCTAGTCGTAAGTAATATATGTTTCAAGTTTAAAGTAATGAGTGTTTAGGTGTGCCGCGGTGTAATTAATTTTCAAAGATATATCACGGACAGTAGCACCCGTATTATTTCATGAAATTTGTAAAGTTAGGTTATTTTAAACGTATGGAAGTAAATCCTTATACTATAACATATATATTGCCCATTCCTGTTTAAGCAATGACGATAAAATTATTTTGTTTGCAATACATGGATTTTAGACCTAATATACAAGGGTATACAAATGGTACTCTGCCCTTTTCTGAGGTATACATGTATACATTACCATTTTATGGTGGTTTTAATTAGGTCAAGTGAACAGTGTTCGATATGACTTAACAACTTCTACAATATGGGCAGCATCTCGGGTCTATCTTCTCTAAAAACAAATTAAACATAGTAGAATGGGAATTATTCCAAATAAAGTATCACCAAACATGGGGATTCTCAAAATATGAGTATATCAATTACGTTTTATAGGGATTGTATAATGCGTACACAGTCCTTATCATTATTAAAATACTACTTTCGTTTTAATGCCTCAATTTACAATATAAAGGACTCTATACATTTTGTACCGCAATGAGCTTTGCCGCCCAGATTTGATTAAAATTATATTGTTGGTTTACCAAATATTATTGCGCCATAAAGTTACTGTGAATTTAATTAACTCGGAGCTACCTATAAATATATCATGAAACTAACATTGTCTTACATTGGGCTGCATCGTAAAGTTAACACTTCACTCAACTGGGTTGCCTAAAAATATAATTATGCGAAACGTTAACTCTGTTACATTGGGATATCCACGCTGTCGAAAGTAAGTTCATATTGGGAGGTGGTGGGCGTAGTGAAGCCAAAATGGGGTTCCTATAGGACTTGTCTCCGGGTTATTTGATACACTAATAAACACACATTTGAAAATTATGCAATTAACATTATATACATACACCATGCAATTAAGATTCTGTTCCAGGGCTAGTTTTGGTAATTGTAAGACACTTGTCCCAAGGATGATCACAACTTTTAATACATAATTCGTTATACACCTGTCCCCAGGATATACTCAACTTTCATTACCTAATTCGAAAATAATATGGAACATGATCAACACAGGAAAACCGAAGAGTTCTTTCATATTAATATAACAGTTAGCTATGTGAACTTTTCAAATGATCTGACACATCTAATAAGGAAAAGACGCGTTAATTTCTCAATATCTTAGTCGAATAGTGAAGAAAAAAAAACATGGTCAAATTTTAAGTTACGCCAGAAAATGGTTCCTATTCTCGAGCGAAATGCCAAATTGATTGTGTAAGGCTGTATAAGGCTACTCCTCTTACTATGGTTCGACTTCTGCCAAATATAACTACCGGATTTGTTTCCGACACCCGGTTAGAATCAATTTGGTTTCTCTTACTACATGTCCGTGCGTCTTTAAGGAAAACTATCACAGTGAAGGTTCGGTCTCCTCAAGTCAACAAGAAACAGAATAATTTGTTTTGGCTCGATCAACTAAACATCTACAAAGAATCGAGAGTGTGTTCTACAAATAGCAAATATTTACCCCATTCCTAAAGGTCCAGAGTAGAGAACTGTTCCAAAGAATATAGCATTGTAACATTGTACGGGAACGAAGCAAGGTGTTTTACAAGGAGTCTCTCTTACACCATGTTTCTTTTATCATTTATCATCGTGTTATGTTCTTTTCAAGGTAAGAATTACTTATAGATATAAATTCATTTCTACTCTTATATTATCCCGAGTCGGTTGAAGTAAAAAGACGGATAGTGAAATGGATTCCTTCCGTCCCAGCGATTTGTTTTTGAAGCATATCTTAATAACCGCTGAAGTCATATTTTTAAACCTAATTAAACACTAGCTTATGCATTCGGATTATTAGACAAATCTATGCTGGGTATTGTTTATGCTTCCATGGAATCAAATTTGACTTATTTTAAGGTGTGCAATTATTATTAATACTTAGAAACCGTCCAAAATTGTATTCGATGGAAACAAATTAATTGACTTTAACCTGGTTGTCAATTATTATTCCGGGATACTATACAAAAAACATGCAAGATAACTCTATGAATCATTTTAGACACCGGTTTTGGTTGAATAGTTTTAGTAATTAAATGAAAACAGGTTTGATTTTTCCGACAGACGCCAAGTTTCCTAAGCGAGTGTGTCTTTGATCTTCTAATTTAATATTCCTGTAAATAAATGGGGGCTGCATTTCAAAAATTTAAACTGCTGTGTTTTTTCGGGGTTTTTTGTTTTTTTTAATTTTTGAACATGAAAAGACATGAACGTTATATTAATATAAGTGATGCACATAATGTGCGAATTTGTCAAAGCATATTCCTATTTCTGTTAAATAATGATTTTAATAATTATAATAAGATTTCAAATACATTCAGTAAATCGACTTTGTTTTTAGTGTTGTTCTATCGTGGTTATTTTTTCTTAAGCGTTTGTGAAGAGAATTAGAATCTAAATTGTCCCGGTTTTAATTTTCTGTTCCTGGTGAAGACATCCCAGATTCCCCCAATCGGTTATTTCTTTGGTCTTCGTGAGTTGGTTGTCGATTTCGGGCTCTTAAAAAAATATGTTCCAGAACGAATCATGAGAGTCAATTATTCTTTCAGATCTGTTTTATTCCCTTTCATACGTCCATACTACAATGTGGTCGTTGCCATGTTCGCCGGTCCGTCTGCTTGTTTGCGATTTCATAATTAACACTTTACAGACTTTTCATGAATTTGTATTTCAAATACGTAGGGATTGGTTACAAAAAAGAACTACATCGAAATTAAAATGATTTCGATCATAACCCTTGGAGTTATCTCTCCTTTCACTGTTGGGATTAAGAAATCGCCTTGAGCTTGGTAAATATAAAACCCGTATTGATTTCTGACATTTGCCATATGTTCAAAGGAAGAGTCTTGTTTCTCAGCAAAGTTAAGACCGGATCTTCATGAAATTTGTTCAGCTACCGATTTCCGATAACAATAATTCTACGACCGTAACAAAGTTTTTGTAGCGCGGACGACAAAAGCTCATTGTGAGTCCGTTGTAAATGATACTCTGTATTTAATAGCTAATCATTTATATTTAAGTCTATAAAAAGTTAAGGATCACGGTGGCTAAGTGGCTAAGACGCTGGCTCGCTAGCCTGGAGGTCGGGTGTTCTTTCTCTGCATTGGCCGAGAAAGTTCATCCAGATTTTCCGCCGTGGTTCCCCCTTGTCAGTGATGCAGGAAAGGGAGCCTGACAAGGACAGCTGTCTAGTCGTTTGGATGGGACGAAAAACCGAGGTCCCGTTTACACATTGACGTGCACTTTAAAGATCCCTTGACAGTTGGAATTCGATATAAGAGTAGGCCGTAGAGCCGTAGAGCCGCTGTCCGGGCAAAATTTCCCTCATCGCACACTGTATGGCGTATGCCCATCTTCATTAGCCCAGTTCGGAGCAGAACAGTAGGACGTTAAAACTCATTTTATTTCATCTCATTTTATTTCTATAAAACGTTTGAGTGAAAGATATTGTCGAGTGGGCATGTCTGGAAAAGTGTGAAAACAGCTTTCATCAATACCTATGATGATATAGTGGATATCACGGTTACTGCAAAAAGCCGAGAACAGTGGAAGAAACCTGTGACAGAGATGTCACCCAAGGTGAACGGAAGAAACCTATAGTAAAGATAACATGGACTCGAGGACCTTCCATTATGAAACATTTTTGCAGTCATTTTAAACAAAGAAAATTCTCTGCGACAGACATATTTATTTTGGAATGCTTACAAAAATGAATTATTGAATTAGCTTACAAGCATTTTTCAATTACGTTAGCAGTATGCGTGAGTAGACGCTAACACATACAAAGTTGGATGTCACAAAATCTTCTAAAATTGAACGATGGAAAAAACGAATATCTTTTTAATAGCTCGAAGTCCATGACAACAATTCAATCTCAATATTCAGGAACACGCCTAATATCCCAATCAAAATCAGCACGATATATCGACGGAATATTTGATTATTATCTGAATATGGAAGCCTATATCAATTACCTATGTAAAAGTTAGCATTATCATATACGCAATATCGGCAAAATTAGAAAGTCCACCTCTCCAGATGCAACCAGATCTTTAGTCAGTTCTATCTTCATGGCGCGATACTCACAGGCCTTCCACTTAAACTCTAAGATAAACTTCAAAAAGGTCCAAAACTCGGCGGCACGATTTATTTCTCGAACAAAATGCTCGTTACATGTCACCGGCCTACCATTAGCATATAGAATATAATACAAAATATTAGTACTTGCGTTTAAATGCCTGAATACTTTGGCCCCGCCTATATCTTTCTGGGCTTGTAGATCTACTCACACGTCATTACTTATACAGCGCTCTTGTTATTTATCATCATGTACAAGCACCATTGTTATGGAATAAATTACCAATTCAAATTCGTAATGTCACTGCTATTGCTACTTTTAATTAAATCTAAACTAAAGACATGTTTATTTAAAAAGGCCTTTATCGAGTGATCCTTTAGAACTATCTTAATTTCTAATTGCGTGTAATTTTATCTAAATAACAAGTTTTATTTATATATATTTTATCAAGTATATTCTCTTTGTTATCTCATTTACTACGTAACTGTAATATTGGCAGTTGTGCACTACGGAAATGTGTATAATAATACAAGAATAATTTTATTAAACGAATAATCGATAGACTAAGTGATGCATGTCAACAGCTGTATTTAATGTCTTCTATATATCTGAGTTTTATAGTCAATTAGCCGATTAGTACTTTTACAGTGAAATTAAACTCGTATTAAATGTGCTCTATGACCTAACTTATGACTAAAAAATGAGAAGTATAGTTAAATAATGTATAGATTAGACCTTTGAGATAAAACCTGCACACTGAACTTTTCTCGTACAGGAATTAACTAGATGGAAAGTAAATCTATATTTGTCCTCCACATTTTCATATTTATTGAATATTGAATGTTCTTTAAAGGTAGTAGTAGAGTTATGGGGTTCGGTTGTTAACATCTAAATCGTCTTTGTATTTTAAAGACCCAACCGTCCACAAACACCTCTTGAGTGGTCATTCTTTTGCTCCGTTCTATCGTGATCGCACGTGGACAAAACCCGTCCCATGAATGTGGACAATGATTATCAGACTTTATATTTAACTGTTGACAAATACCACTTGCCGATAATCATTTTAGATCCCTTTATATTGTTATCGGCTGAGGACAAAACTCCATTCCAAGAATGTGTACGATGTTGGGTCAATTGGCTATACCCGACTTTTTTATTTGTTCTTAATTTTGTTTCGTTCTCTTTTTTTTCGGTCAAGCTAGGAATTTTTGGACGGAGAAAAAAAGATAAAAGAGATTCAATAATGGGTTTATTTTTGGGCAAGATCTGGAAAAGTTGGTTAGTTATATCGTCGTTCTACGTTCATTTCGTTAGTATGACCGACACAACACATACGAATTGGATGTTTTAAAAACATATTTTTTTGCCGTTTTGGTAAACATATCTTTTTGGTAAACATATCTTTGCCAACATTAATATATTTAAAATCTATTTCATTTACCTGACCATTACTCCTGAAAGATACGACTGAATGAAACAAACATTGCGATAAGTAAAAACATACGGACTAAAACTCTTTGATAATCAAATGTCAATCGACCCCCTGAGCTACATACCGTTCTTGTGAAAATTTAAGAGCTGCCTAATCCCAACCAGACTATTGTTCAAGACCTCAACTAGGAAGCAATATTTTATAGTTTAACTGCCAATGTGTCATGTTTATTATATGTTTTGTAGAATTGTGCATTTTGATTCAGTGGGAGCTATGACTGAGAACAGATCGGATCTCTCTCTTTCTTGCAAATATATTGTTTAATTTTCTATGTTTATATAGAAGTAATATAATTTGGACCCAGTATTAATTAGCACTTACTATTAGGATCGCATTCTCTGTATCTAAAACTACATTTCCAGGGCGACAAAATGCAATTATAACATTTACAAAAAGACCAGATTGCTTTTATTGACACAAAGAAAACGTTCATTTCTTTTCTTTTTTGGGGGGGTTGGATGGCTGAATGGTTAGCGTGCGCGCGCTGTATCATAAAGTCTGTCACTGAGTCGACTGGCGTGGTTTCGAATCCCCGGTTGTACGTGGCAAGGAGTAGGGTCGCATGTCCAACCTCGTGGGTTTTCTCCGGGGCCTCCGGTTTCCTCCCACTGCTAAAGACCCCTACGCGCAAGCGAATTATGTAAATAAAATTAAAAACCATATGTTAGTCCCGAAATGACCTAGTTTGTGTCGAGTGGACGTTAAACCCCATTTCTCTCTCTCTCTCTTTTCTTTTTTAAAACACCTCTGTATACCAATGTATCACAAAATGCCATTATACAATTTGGAATAGGGTCACATCAGTTTGTTCAGCTTTCTCTCTACAATTGATGGGATGATAATTAAACAAAGGATATGACCTAAAATAGAAATATTTACCTCTTAAAGATACATTATGTGAGATAAGATAAAGAGATGGCAGTTCTCGCTATAATAGTTAAAAACTAGATAGTGTAAAGGTAATTTGGTGAAAATTTCAGTCAAATTGATCCACTATGAGCAGAGAAAGAAGCCGGTGAAATTTTTGCATAGTCTCGGTCATCATTACTAAAATCATTAATATAAACAGCATAGTCTCGATATCCACTTTTTCTGATTTAATTATCAACGGCCGTTAGCGGCATATAGGAATCTAATCCAGCCAACATCGAAGGCTAGCCTTGACATCGAGAGTTTATTATGGTCTGGATAAGTTAATTAATGTCTAATTGATAATTTAGATAACATTTCAGGCCTAAAGAAAGACTTGTAATAAGCAGATTTTGCTCTTGCATAATGCATGTTTAAGTATCGACTTTATTGCAATTTGTGAAATCTTGTAGATGACGAAAGCAATCCTGTAAAAATCGATTAACGTATTGGAACGCCCTTTAAAAAGTTAAACATGACGTCAGGCGCTGAACAATCAAAAACATGACTGACACCTTGGCACGTTAAGAGATGATATTTAATGTACGAGATCAACTATATTTGTCACTCAATTATAAAACTTGCTAAATTAAAAAAATAGACCACACGGAGTCGCCTTTTCTGTTGACTAGTTTTTAAAAAAATCCAAAACATCAGTTTTTTTTCGTAGACAAATTCATACAGACTACACACTACTGTAAATTAAAAACGTATGCTACTTTGTTGACTCTATTTAACTGTTTAAAGAATTATTTAAGATCGGTAAACTATTTCAGCTATACTAACACCCAAAATAAAGTTTATTATTAAAGACTTAGCGAGACTACACTGAATGAAACCTAAAGACTGGCGAGACTACACTGAATAAAACCTAAAGACTGCTGAATTGCTTAAGTGTCATTTTAGTAATTGGTCACATTAAATAATAAAACGAGAAACTCGTATGGAATTTAAATTCTGAATTTAATAGGAGCAACGTTTCAACAACGAGGCTCTGTCCAACAAATGTTTATGTTTTATACGAAGCTGTTTTATAGTGAAAAAAAATATATAATATAGCGGATATCAAACTGGAACAAACTTTGCGTTTTGGTGTCAAGTAGCTAAATAAAACACGGATTTACTTAAAGGAGCATTATGTAAGATTTGGATAAAGAACTCGCCGTTTTCGCTATAATATTTCAAAATTAAATAATGCGAAATAAATATATTAAACATTTCATTCAAATTACTTTATTTTAAGCGAAGTTATCAGTGGTTTGAGCGAAGTTATCAATGGCTGTAGTCTTGACAAGATGTGTGCATTGATCGTTACCACCGTACTGGCCACTCGAGTCTTAGCCTAGCTTCTCCATTTTTAAATCAAATCATGAAATGGCCGAACCGTTCTAATCAACTTAAAATCGGAGCAATCCGATGACACCGAGGGTTGATTATGGTCATGTCATGTTAATAAATGTCTAATTAATAATTTATATAACATTTAAGGCCTGAAGAAAGACTACATGTCATTTTAATGTGTTCTTGTTATAGTTGTTTAGTAGAAGTAGCACAGAAAAGTAATGCTTTAGAAATATGTGTCATTATAATAATACCAATTCATCACATACCGTTCAATAATTTGTTTCCTGTATTGCCTAGCATTAGATTGGCCCTAATTGTATTGACATATTAGTTAGGTGGTTAAAAACGCATTATGTAAGAGTTAAATAAACAGCTGGTCGTTTTGCTATAGTATTTATAAAGTGGATAATTCAAAATTAATATATCGAAAATTTTAATCGAAGTACTTTATTCTGAGTGAAGTAATATTTGAAGTTTTGACAAAATTTAGTCTAAATAGTCTCGATTTTCAAGAACTATGGCTTCGATAATGAACGGAAGTACCGGTCCCATTTTAAAGTAGCTAAGTCTCTAACTCAATATCATCCAAAATCTTCGACATTGAAAACACGATTTATTTGTCGGTTTAAATCAACATTGATGTTGTGATCTTACCGGGAAAAGATGGCCTTCTGATATCCAATATTTAAGACAAAATAAACATTTTACAATTGGTACACGAATCGTGTACCATAATGCGTTTCAACACTATTTGTAATAAGGGACTCGAAAAACGAAGCTAGGCATATTCCACAAGTCAGGTCAAACGATGACGCTATATTCTTATCTGGAGAGCATGCCCAATAAATACTATCGGCGTAGACTGGAATAACCAGACGCTAGAGATTGAAATTCGATTGAGAATACTAGCGTATTTCGCCGAACCTAACTGATTAGAAATTACAGTAAAAACAGAAACGATTGAATGTAAATCAATTTATATACATTCATATTACATTATTGTATGCGTTGCGATCCATTTGTGTCAATCTCTAGGTCCCAAATATTTGCGATTTAGCTCCTTTAAGGTTCTAATCCTTATAATATTCCAGCCATCCGATGGCCTAAAGAGATGATTATTGGCTTGACAGGTGAAAAATATCTAAATAATAAGTTATTTAACATTTGAAGCCATAACAAAGACCCGCAATAGGAAGGTTGAGCTCATACATATCGGACACTAGACATTAAATTAATTTAGCCATCCGATGGCCTACAGAGATGATTTTTGACTTGACAGGTGAAAAGAAAAATATCTAAATAATAATTTTTATACAACATTTGAAGCCATAACAAAGACTTGTAATAGGAAGATTTAGCTCATACATATCGGACACTCGACATTAAATTAATTTTTACTTTTAGGGGGCTTTATTGTAAAACACAATAGTGCTGCTTCCCATCTTCCGTATATTACATCTGTTGTATACAAGTAATAATTATTATTTCTAGTAGAAATTTTAATAAATTGGACAAATCAACACATTGTACTTTTCTATGTATACTACATAATTTTATGAAACGTAATATTAACTTGGTAATATGTCAAATATTATTGTTATTGTTCTGATGATTTACCTCTAAAAAGACAATTTTTGTCGAGTTAATTGAGTCAGCGCGCTATGTTATATGTGTCCATTTCGTTTTAAATGTGTCCGTTTGCGTTAAGATATTCCTATTCTGAAGCTTTGTCGACATATTCCATTTCGTCGTAGTATATGTCGACATATTCGCGAAATATCGCCATGCGCTATGTCGACGTGTGTATTTAAATTGAAAGAACGGCATACAACATAGCGAGTTATTCAATTAACTCGGCAAAAATTGTCTTTTCAGAAATAAAATCATCAGAACAATCACAATTTGTTGACATATTACGAACTTAATATTGCGGTATCTATCGTACTATTTACCCCTATACGCTTCCATACATACCCGACCTTGTCTGGCTTAAAACAAATCTAATGTAATTTTCCAAAAGTCGACCATCTGTCTAAAAAGGGTCTAATGAACGACGGTCTCGTCGCGACCTCTGTCTAACCAACAACCAGATGTATGTCAACAAGTAAAACCACCATTTACTTAAACATGGGACCTCAAACTTTACTTAGTTAAAACATCAATATTGAAATAGATTATATCATCAACGAAACAACGGTTTCTTCTATTGGATCTACAAAGAAAAACAATGTCGATGTTTTACGTGGTTGTATTGTATATACATACGTCAGCGCTCCGATAATTTTTCTTTCTATTACGATAAAAGAAATAATCCTTTATATAATATTGGGTTAAAGCTTTAAGTATTATAGTGTCGCCATATAAAGAATTAATATGTCTGATTTTGAATTTCATCCTAATTTCATATTGTTTGATTAGAAGAGACCCTGAAAGAAAATGTCGCCGAAATTTTACTTTTTGGCATATGGCCATGAATTGAACAAACATATTTCAACTATTTACCCATAGATTATAATTAGTTTTCTTTGTTCATTATCACATTGCATTAAGTTGAAACGCAAATAAAAGCTACAAAAAACAAATCACGACCTAGTAACATGTGTTATCTTTCATAAATTTATCTTGAAACTGTCTATATTTAAATGTCGGAGAAATACTTTTGGGACACCATTTCTCTAATGCTTTAAACAGAACACAACTTTTATGGGAAAACAATCACTGGTTTTATTCTAAAAGCACAACGTTACGAAAAATATTCTCTTATCGTTATAGAGCACAGTGATAACGACAAGAGGGCACACGTCGAAACGTCGTGCTTTTGGAATAAAGCCAGTTTTCGATTTCCTATAAAAATTGTGTTCTGTTCAATGTGTTCCACAATCCGTAAACGCCACTTAAGGATTAAACTTTTCTGCTAACTAAAAGAATCTATCAACTTGGGGTATATGTTCAGTAGGTGTATGTATGTCTTCACCGAATTCGATTATAAGCATTATCTGGAACACAAAAACGTTTATTCTAGTTGTGTTTGGGTTATGTACGGTTGTATAGTTTCATTACGTCAATACCTTGACTGACTCAAGCGATAACTAATTAGATTGATCGGTGCTTTCTAAAAATATAAATATTATTCATCTATTTATTTGGGGATTAAGGCAGCAGGCATTGATCTCCGTGTTGGCTCATATATAATGCATTATATTTAAATTATTGAAAATTTACACACAAAACATGTTCATATCAAGGATAAC
The DNA here is from genome assembly GCF_932274485.2 of Patella vulgata. NCBI lineage: Eukaryota > Metazoa > Mollusca > Gastropoda > Patellidae > Patella > Patella vulgata. The sequence continues at coordinate 15,963,076 of NC_065883.2, forward strand.
GCGCAAGGCGCGAAATCTGTAGCGCAAAATACAAACCAGAAGAAATACTGGAATATGCCTTGCCAAATGAGATAAAGAGATGCCCCCCCCCCCCCCGAGTGATAATTAAAATATAGACTATTATGCAAAACTGATCAAAATTATATGTCATAAAAACTCGAAACAACTGATGTGGAGTCCCTATTATAACAAGTGTTGTCAAGATTATTATCCCGGTCGGAACAAAACAGTAGTACGTTAAACTCCATTCCATTTCTTTTCATCGAATACATTCCCCCAAATCCCTATTTTAACAAAACGAAAAATCTTCGCTATAGTAATCTTTTCATGTTCAGATTAGTCACATCATATGTGACGTATTTATTTAATTCATTTAGGATTCAAAATCTGCAATACAACTCATTGTTTGTAAAATTAATTTCAGTTTCGAGTGGAGTTATGTGTTATTGGTGTAGTGGGGTTGGTGATGACCGAGATTGTGAACAACATCCATACGCTGTACAAACCGGGCCTGTATTCCTCAACTGTCGAGCCCATTTTTGCTTATCAGTTAAAGTTATCGATGCTGGTAAGTACCACACGTTCTCTTTTACGCATATTGAAGCCCTGCTAGGAACAAAAATTAAAAGTTTTGAATTCCGTTGTTGACAAACAATATTAGATTTGAATTATGTTGTTGACAAACAATAATGGATTCGAATTTCATTTTTGACCGAAAGGGGTGTGAATTCCGATGTTAACCAAACGGGGCATTTATTAACTATGCTGGGACTTTTCTAGCCAAGTTTCAATCTCCAGGGGTAAAGGTTGATCTATATCCCAAGAGAGTATGGGAGTTTTAGTAAGACATTAAACATCTTTTTATATTGTATTACAGATTCAGGTAGAGTCAAATCGTTTGCTAGATTATGTGATAACGTCCCTAGAGATAATGTCTGTATCCAGGATTCCAAGCTATTGACCTGTTACGAATCATGTACGGATGATCTTTGCAACAGTGGAAACCCCGACCCCGAGTTCCTGCCAATTACAAACTATGCATCAGCAGCAACCAAACGACCAGAGAGTAAAGGTCTCAAAGGGAACATCTTCGGTCAGTACAGCGATAATAAAGGTGTGGGGATGTTCAAATCTGGTAGACGAGGCAATCAACAAAATAGAATGAATAACGCCAGAGATCGACTATTGTCCAACGCTTTTCGGGGGTCTAATGCAGGAAGAGAAAATTTCAAATCAACTCGCCGTGACGACCAAGTTCCTAGACCAAGATCGAATAAAAATGTTGAGGTGGTGACACAAGCTAACCTAAAGCTCACAAAGAAAAGCGTGAAATATGTGACGGATTCTAAGAATAAGGCAACGATTAAAACATCTCCACTCAATTTACGAACCTCCACCTCAGTTTCGACCTCGGTGACAACCGTGTCTCATGGGTCACAGCTCATCAACGCTTCGGCTTCCACTCCAATTACCACCCTATCCATGTCGGAATCGACACAAAAACTCCCTTTTGACCATTACGATATGAAAACAGCTGAGATAACTACCATGTCTGAGAAAAGTCAAATGATGGGCTCTAATTACAAACTTGCCAAGGTCAATGACGTCGGCGAAAAATCAGATTTAAAACAAGAATACAAATCCACGGCAAAGGTTCGTAATCCTAAACCTCCCAAGACTATAGAGTATACTTTCGGGGCTTCTTCTGATACAGGACACAATGAAACAACTTTCGAGACGGGTATCACTAATATGATCACTCCAAGTGCGAATAAAGTTATGAAGTCTTCATCCGTAACCAAACCCCAGAAAGACAAAGCGCACATAACAACTGTTAGAGTCGATATGACAGGTGAACGGGTGACTAACAGCGACAACAAGGCACGTGTCACTAAATCAGCAACAGAATTAAGAACAGAGCCTCCATCTACTAAAATTCCCTCCATTCCGCTTATTGCTCCAAATAACGTAGCAAACATGGAAAAGCCCGTTACAGCAATCGGACCCGAAAAGTGGGATGATTTGCAGGGACTTGAAGTTCTCGATGACGACGAAAATACTTTTGCATTTAACAGTCACCCTCGTAACCCTGACTTTCCAAAGCACAAGCATAAGAAACGAACCCATATCCCCTCCAGAAAAATCGAAAGCGTCAATGGTATAGTCATCTGGCCCATGAAAGAAGATAGTCATGAAGATCATAGCTCTAGCAACATCTTCAACGAAGATAAAGAAGAAGCTTTCATTGAGCCCTACCGAGGAAACACTACCGCTGTTCATCTAAATGACAATCTTAAAGCCACAACCAAGAGAATTAATTCAAGCCGAACAACAGATAATGCAACTGAATCATCGGTTGGCAACTCGCTAACGCCATCAAAAAATATCGGTTCTTCCGTAACGAAATCATCTACACAGACCAGCCCTAATACCCCTATCACTACCATGGGTTCGTTACTAAGAAAATCCACAGTAAGTCTTACTTCTGGAAAACCTGTTCTTAGTAAGACGAATTTAGTTTTAGCTAAGAAAGGAAACGCTTCACAGAATTATAGAGAACAGGATAAAGAATCCACCACGAAATCAAACGATAACACTAAGATTAATCCCGAGATGTCTACCAAATCTTTTGAGTGGAACAGATCAACTCGTCAGTACGCGGCCAAGTTATCGGACGTCTGGAATGAAGTAGGAACCACCATCATTGTTAGTAAACAGAACGACTTACCGATTCCCGCAGAATATCCGTCTTTTATTGAGGAAGAACTGATCGAATACCCGGTATTTGAAAACGAAGTAAGCGGCTGGAAAGACACAACAGAAGACTTAATGCAAGTTGCTGGTTACCAGGATGAAAACCTGGATTCTTCAAGTCATTCGTATGTTATTCGGTCATATGTGCTCTGCGTTTGTTTGATGTGCGCGTTTATTGTGTTGTGACAGTAACCTGTGTTAGTCTTAAATGACTTACGCGAACTAAACGAATATATTTAATAATAAAACCAATGGGAAGAGACGTTGGTCAGGTATCACATCATCGTGTATTTTACATAAATGTATATAAACATGAATTAATAATACTTAAAATCACGTGGATGATACCTATAAACATGTATAATATTCCATAAAGATACCAATCCCGTCGTGCGAAAAGGAAGATTGTGTGGTGGAGTTGAACAAGTACACCTGCTACAAATGTCTAGTCTCAAGCTTGAGTGAGAACCGTAGGCAAATAAATTAGAACGTTTTCTTTCTTTTCAGGCAAACTGTTGGTCTCTTTAAGTATGAGATCCCCCACTGTATATAGTGTAAAATGGAATCAGGTTTGTTTGTATATAAGTAGTAAGCTTTATAAGTAGCTTTAGGTTGAGTAGATATGTTAGGACAATTACGTGGCTTGTTATGCTATCGAGTGTAACCCCATATAACATGTGTTTAATTCCCCAACTAATGTTTTAATGGTGTTATAAGTAAGTACCTTTAAATTACTTTGTATTGAGACGGATGGGGTATACCATATTGGGTTTGAGTCCGCTGGATAATTGAACACTGTTAGTCCAGGCGATAAACTCTTGATTAACAAGAATAAAATCGATCCTGGCGGGTTATCGGAAAAAACAAAATTCAAATGAACGAAATGAAACATCAGTATGGCGATATGGTCTAGGAACGTGTCATTGTGACAGAAGGACTATATAACTAGAAATCTTTTAAACTCGAGCCCAGTGTAGATCTAATCCGTCTCTGTTTGTTGAGTATGTTCACATCACCTGTTTTATATAAGCATGATATTATTAAATTTGAAGAGAACCTTTCACAATCCGCTTTTATTTTGTTCAACAGGAAAGGTAAATATTGACGTATACGATATAGTATACTGCTTTTAATATTGTTGCACCGCAGTTCAAAATCATATATGTATTCCCATACAAAATCGCGAATTAATATCTAATTTCAATAACTTAGATATTCCAAGTCTAATGAGAATTTATTCCGATGGGAATCTTGTATGTTTAAGGGGTACGTGATGGGTGGTAAATGTATTTCTGTAGCTGACTTAAATATCTATATTTTACACATGGAAGGGATAGGTTTCACACCCATTAAGAAGAAATTGCTAATGACAAACCTTGATTTGTTTGGGGTGTTCAACCTAGTTTACTACGTTATTTTGACTTACATTAAAGAGGTGTACCCCATTTAAAACATTATTCGCCAGAAGGGGTTTTAACATTTCTTAATTATTTGCACAGTATAACCATACCAAAAATCGATAGAACAGCAATTTGATATTCTTAGTGGGTTTTATTTCGATCGTTTTCGATTTAAATATCAAGCATCAAGTAAAGTATGAAAATGTTTACACTATTTTGTACTGATTTTGTTGCACCGCTAGTTTAGATGTATATGTATATATTATTGTGGCTGCATGTTAATTCGAATCAATGTTCAAAGGGTATGTATTTGATTTAAGTCAGCTTTTGAATACAAAATCAGTTACATATTAACTAGTTTATCTGTGGATGTTAACTGTTAATGGAGTCAGATTTACGTTTAAAAAATCAAAACAAATATTTTGTAATCAACTAGGTCTTGGCCTCTGTAATATTAATTCGAATTAACTAATGTACGTGTAAATACAATATAAAACGTGGGCTTAACTGTACACGTATTTGGTAAGTTAGGTGACATATCACCGCACTGTGTTGCCGTGTTCAATCTGTTGTTTTCATGTCGTGTGTAATTCACGGTAAAAGTTTTGAGTTCTAATGAATCATGTTTCGGCTGTGGTATCCCATGGTTTTTAGTTCCTGTGTTCTACGCATGTGCCAAACAATGTGTTATAAAATAAAACACCCAAATGTGCTGCGGGGGTTGTTTTTACTACTTGATGTGAGTTTTGTGTATTTTGGTGCTGGTATTTAAGACAATTGTTTTCTTTCTTTGTTTATTCAAGGTAAGTCTCGTGTAAACGAGAACCAGAACAAAAAGAACTTGGAGAAAACAAATATGGCGGTTACATTACTTGTTTTTATATCGTAGTTCGCTTCCTTTTCCATTTAGGTGATTTTCAAAGAAACCGATAGGAAATTTGGCCTTTTTACTGAGAGGTAAGATACGGTAGACATTATTCCAAAAAGATGTTTTTTTTGTAATCCGGTTTTATAAGCTATATCGTGTTTTTCACCGAACGGTAAGATTGGGTGGGGTGTATTTAAAAGGTATTCTTTAACCCATTTTTCGGTCATCTGGATATATATATATATATAGAGAGAGAGAAAGATATCTAGATGGATACCAATTACGAAAATGATAATACCCGTCGGTGCTATAAATGCAAAAGTACAACAGTCATTTGAACTCCTCAACTGAGAAATAGTACAAGATATGCTATTCTTCGCCAAAGAGTCATCTGTTAGCTTGGTGACCCCTCAATTAAAAAGTAGCACTGTATGCTCTAGAACGAGTAGGACTACCCAGCCTAGTGATAGACATAATGCCACTACTTGTAGCTAAATATATCAATGGGTTGGACCGTAATTTAATGCCATGTCGAAATAGAAAATATGAAAAATTAGGATTCCTTTTTCTACGCAAATTTTGGATGATTGAAATTCCCTATGCTTGTAAAATTACGCCTGGTTAACAGACGTTTCGGTGATAAAATAATGTTAATAAATTAAACCACTTCATTAAAGAAAAGGGAACGTAAAAAAACATACGCGAGAAGACATCGAGACACTGAAGTTGCTATAATGATTCATTAGTATGTAAATTTTCACCCTTTTATTCATAGTTAATAATATACATCTTAACGGAATATTAGTATTAATAAGTTAGGTTCATACAGTGAAGAATCGGAAACTTGATTTTCAATTTGATCGGAAATAAAAAGAATTAAAAAGAATCCGGATTCAGAATCGATCGGCTTTGTTTCATTCAACGCGCCCTTAGGTAACTTTCGACAATGGAGATTTAACAAACGAAACCGTATGAAGGGGCGTGGCTGTTGAAATAGGGATTAAATTGTCCAGTAGTGAAATATTTCAAATTGTAACTGAAAATCTATGTACAAAATTGTTACTGTTTGCTACGTTGTCAGGCGACTGGGGGTGTGTAACAATGTAACAAATTATTGGATGACGTCGAATGAAAATTTTACAGTACCACTGATCATAAAATTTAATCAAAATACAAATCCGAAATACAAAAAGGTGAAACAGCGAATTAATGAATTAAATGGCCTTTCTCCTAATAAGGAATGGTTGTCAGCTGGCGATTCCCTGGTGTTTCTGTATCTATATATATATATATATATATATATATATATATATTCGCATGATCAACATAATGTGGCTAAATAATACCTTTTAAGTTCATATTTGAAATGGTTATACATCAGCCAAAGAAGTTTAGAAATGAGAAAACCGTGAGTCGTCTTCATCTTTTGGTCGCGTTTTGTATTGTTAATATACGGGTATTTTACTGTAAATGTAGTTTTGTTTCTTGTATGTGTTATTATTATTTTATTTCTTTGTAATTTATTTGTTTTTTCTGTAAACATCTGTTTCATTTTGATACACATATTGCGATAGACCATAAAAGATTTAATCCGATAAATATATTTGTTGCTCGCTGTTTTTTCTGTTGATTCCACAATGAAAATGTTACTAAATTCGAAAAGAAAACATAAAAAAATTGTTAGGGATAATTGTTTGATTATTCGCTGATTTGGCTGTTGATCCCACATTGAAAGTCTACGTATAAAAAATTTGGGATTGTTCGTTTTTGTTGTTTTTGGGGGTTTTTTTTGTCTGTTGATCAAACAATGAAAGTATTTCGTAATTCGAAAAAAAAACACCAAAGAGTTTTACAGTTGCTAGGTTTAATAAATGTGTGATTGACGTACACTATTACGGGGCCTCCTGTTTGCGTTAACATAGTAGTTTATTCGTGTCGGTTCAAATTGTCTTAAGGTCGACTAGTTATCTGAATTAATGAGCTTACCTAGACCAGATCAATAGTATGTGACTGCTGCGTTTATGTTGGTTTTGCAATTTAAAATGAGAAAACAATTCATGTAAATAGCTGTAGATATAGCCTTTCATATTGTGCCGAAATATGAGATATAAAGAAATGAACTTCTGATTAATATTTTTGTGTTTGGTGGTTGAAGTTTAGGGAAGCTTCACTTTACCTTCGGAGATCTGGGCTAAACATAAGATCTAAAAGTAAAATGACATGGGGTTTAACGCCCTACTGTTCTGTTCCGACTGGCATAAAGAAGACGGGCCTACGCAACACAGTGTTCTGTGAGAGAAATTTTGCCCGTAGAGTGGCACTACGGCGCACTCTTATATCGAATTCCAACCACCAAGAGATCTTTTACATGCACACCAGTGTGTTCACAGGACCTCTTGTTTTCGCACCATCCGATCGACTGTATGGTGTCCCTTGCCAGGCCCCTGTCCTACACCACTGACAAGGGAGAACAATGCCGGACAATTCCGAAGCAAATTTCGAACCGGTATCGGACACGATACCTCCAGGTTAGCAAGCCAACGTCTTACTCACTGAGCCACCACAGCATTAGAACTAAAAGATAACTAGGTCGTGGTCGGGTTTAATTACAAATTGAAAATGCGTTAGCACCGTACACAAGAGACCCTTCTACAGTCGGAATTTATCTATAGAGTAGCGGCGGAAAGAAAGGCCCACGTTCTGCAAATTCTCATCCGAATTGCGTATGAAGCCTCAATAAATAAAAATAAAATACTTCTAAGATATGACTTAACGACGTAATTATTTGGATCAAGTTGTCAACGTTTTGCGTATTTAATAATGTAGGGAGAATAGGCTATGTGAGGAATACGATTAGCTTGGTTCAGTTTCGAATGCTAAAGGATTAGAACATAGAATGCTTGGTAATACAATAAGGACTTGATTTGAATGTACAGTTACATGGTGCATGTTCAAATTAGATTGTGTGTAAAATTTGTGACAATTTTGAAATGCCAACGCTAAAATATATACCTATTAACTTTCAATCTACGGGCCGGGCCGGGCAAGTGTATTTTCCAATAGTTAGCGTGCTGGCCTACATTGGTATAATCCTGTGGCGAGGCATTATGCCGTAAAACTTTTATAGGCTTCTCAATGAAAAAACCTAAAATGATATTAACGCAAATTCACCGCTGATAAATATTAACCAACAACACACGAGTCGTACACGTTTTCTACGAAGAAAAGTCGCGGTCTAAATAGGTCTGGAACTGGATTAAGTGTAAGTACATATTATTCAAAATAAATTGCATTTAATTTGGTATTGATGGTAATACTGCCTATTTAAAATAATCACGAATATGGCGTTATAAAAAAGATTACCAGAATAATCACGGTCAATGGCCATATAAGAAAGGTTACCAAAATACAATACAATATTGAACAGGGCAGCATGCGACTTTTGATTACTTTCATTATAGGTTTAGGGTTGTTTGTTGAAAAGAATTTCAAATAATTTAACACAATTAGGGATTATGTATTTTTCTTATATATTTGACTGTTGATCGATAAATAGTGAAATGTATTTAACCACCATATTTGTAATTCGTGTTTTCCGTTTCAAATATATTATAATTTGTTATATGATTATGGTGTTGGTCTTCCACTTAACGTAGTCAATATAGTTTCTAAGATAATTATTCGAGCCGGGTATAGTTACTGAGTTGTTTTGAGGGCAGTTACGAACCGAGAGCTGTTTAACCTGTTTTGAAGTCCGTTACTAAATGAGTTTGCTTTAAGCTATATCTTTGTTGCGTTTTCTTTTTGTATTATTGAACGCCAGATACAAAATACGAGGATCGAGTCAATTTTGGTTAATTTTGGTCTTTTCTAACAATGGTTTATGAGTATTACAAACAGTGTTGGTCTGTTGATGTCTTTATAAGAAAGATAAAAGACAAGATCTTTATTAATTGTGAATCAAATTAAATCTGAAAACACTCGATTAAATCGACTTACAAAGATTATGTTGTTGTTTATTATATAATGATTTTGATTGTAAATATTATTTTTATTTATTGTACATACCTTAACCAGAATAAAGTATATAAAAATATATTTTGATGAACATCGTGTTTTATTGTTGTCGTTCCTTTTGTTTCCCCTGTATCGTTTCGCCATAATATAGCAACACTCGCTTTGCAACCAATGAAAGCTTGACTTTTGAAAGGTATTTAATTGCTATGATATAGTTATCAGAAAATAATGCTATTTGGAACGAAATTAAACTAAAACGGACTATTAAACATTTTGGGTTGTTTGTTTACTAGACCGCTCACGTATCTTGATTAGGGCATTCCCGTATTCCGATGCTATTTGGAACGCAATTAAACTAAAACGGACTATTAAACATTTTGGGTTGTTTCTTTACTAGACCGTTCCCGTATCTTGATAAGAGCTTTCCCCTATTCCGATCAGTGTTTCTGTAATTATTCTAAAGGATTTTAAAACACAATCTTTTACACTATATCATTTTAGTGTATAAACAATTCTACAAAAATTAAGCCAATCTCACACTCTTGACAAATTAACAAAAAATTACTAGATCTTCTTAAGAATATATTTAAGAATTATCCCACTGGCTAGATTATGTTAATAAACTGGCCTTTCTTACAATTTCATAAACACGAGGGTCAAAGACTAGAGCCTACACCAAAATGAAAATGAAATGAAATGGGGTTTAACGTCCTACTGTTCTACTCCTAACCTGGGCTAATGAAGACGGGCATGCGCCATACAGTGTGCTATGAGAGAAATTTTGCCCGGGCAGCGGCGCTACGGCCTACTCTTATATCGAATTCCAACTGCCAAGGGATCTTTTACATGCACGCCAAGGTGTACACAGGACCTCGGTTTTTCGTCCCATCCGAACGACTAGACAGCTGTCCTTGTCAGGCTCTCCGTCCTGCATCACTGACAAGGGGAAACCACGCCGGAAAATCTGGATGAACTTTCTCGGCCAATGCTGGGATCGAACACCAGACCTCCAGGCTGGCGAGCCAGCGTCTTACCCACTTAGTCACGTGATCCCAGAGAGCCCACACCTGCGTAACTAATGAAAGACGATGTTTCGAGATTATGAAACCTCTTACACATTCCAATTAATTTAGTGATAAATAACAGGTACAGTTATTTTAACATCTCAACCGGGTAGAGAAACAAATTGGTCGTAAATTTCCCGATGTGAATTATATAATAGACTTGAGATTATGACATTAAGTTACATTTTACAATGACCGCGATGTAAATCATGCCAACCCTGTGTCATGACATAAGTTACATTTACAATGATCCCGATGTAAATCATGACAACCCTGTGACATAAGTTACATTTACAATGACCCCGATGATAATAATACCTGGCCTGTGTCATGGCATAAGTGTTGCATTTACAATGATAGGGATATTAATCATACCATACATGTGGTCATGACAAGTTACATTTACAATGATTCTATAAAATCATACCATACGTTTGTCGTGACATAAGTTACATTTACAACGATCCCTTTGTTAATCATACCAAACCTGTGTCATGACAAGTTACATTTACAATGAACTCGATAAAAATCATACCAGACCTGTGTCATGACATGTGTTACATTTAAATCTACCCCGAAGTTAATCTACCAGACCTTGATCATGACAGGAGTTACATTTACAATGATCCCGATAAAAATAATACCAGACACGTGGTCATGACATGACTAACATTATCAATGATTAACATAACACAGTTTTTATGGGATACAATCACTAGTTTATTCTAAGAGTACGGCGTTTCGACAAGTATCCTCTTATCGTTATCAAGCACAATGACATTTAGTAAACTTGAGATCAATATATATGAAATTCATAGTGAAACCATCTACATGGATTAAAATAACAGTAACAAAAAAGAATCTAAGAGGTAAAGGATATTTAACAAAATGAACAAGCACAACAAGGTAAATTAGCTTACTGAATAAACACTAATACATGAGTAGGGGGTTATTGACTAGTATGAAGACCTTCACATAGTTAGATGGAATGAGGTCCAGGTACTCACAACTAACCAACAGAACCAGAAAGCCAGGAAGATCCTACAAGCTATAAATATCATAAGATATTCACCTGAACGTAATAGGGACTTAGGGCTTCACATCCATAGGGCATATGATGCATAATATAATTTAATTATGGCAATTTAGCACCTTTAGTTGTATCAAATCCCTCAACCGTAGAAAGACAATAGTCATAGACACATAGAATGACTCAAACTAAATAAAGGAAAACACAGCTATGAACTTATCAGTAGACGCCAGTAAATACTCAATTGGGATCACGTGGTATTTTACATTTTCTTAGTGTGTCATTCACACTTAGGAATATCTCGCGGCACACCTGGTCTGGTTGAGAATCACTGCTTTATAAGTACACTTCCATAAAGCCCAGCTTATATAATCGATAACTTTAGTGTCTTGGGTCAAAATTGCGGCTGGTCCTACATGATTTCCATCAACTATTAATTATGTCCTCTTCCTTGGATCGAAGTTAGCAATTACGTTTCTTCAGGGAATTTTTCTTTGAGTTTGTCGAAAACAGCATCTTGGTCTTCTGACCATTTCCATTCGATGTTCTTGTGTGTCAATCTTCGGGATCGGGAGACGTTCCATTCCTCGAGGAAATAACCCCAAGAACGATATCTTGGATTGGCGAAATCCGTATTTCTTTTTGTTCAAGAGTTAAACCAGCTTCTTCGCGTGCTTTTAATGGTGCCTCTTATGCTCTGTCGGGATCAATTGTGGTTGCACCAAAAACTATAATATCATTTGGGATATTCTTTGTACCAGGAATATCTTGAATTATTCCTCGGATTGTTTCTTGAAACACTTCTGAGGCCGATGATATACCGAAATTCAGCCTTTTATATCTGTAAATACCCATGTGAGTATTAAATGTGGGTATATATCTGGAGAAAGCATTTAGTTCCAATTGTGATATCAAATCTAGCTTGATTAATATTTTAGCGCCATTCAAATCATAAATGAGCTCTTCCAGGATAGGTAGAATATGTCTTTCACGTAAAATTGCCTTGTCGGCTTCTCGCATGTCAACACAAAGTCTGATTTCTTCTTGATCTGTTTTCGGAGGGTGACAATCTCAGAGATCCATGGTGTAGGAATATCTTCGACTTTTTCGATTTTGTCTTCCTTATAGCTTCTCGATTTCAGCTGCAACTTTCTTCCTCAAACGGAAAGGCATTCTTCTGTTTTTGTCTGCGACTGGTTTTACGGTTTCGTCGATGTGGAGCTTGGCTGTACGCCCACTCAATTTACCAATTCCGTTAAAAAGCTTGCTGTGTGTCTCAAATGGTTCGTCAATGTCATTGACAATCTTGATTAGTCCTGTCTTAAATCCAAATAAAGATCCACGATTTCCTTTGACGACATTACATTCGACGAGTTTGTATTGGTCTATTTCTTCAACGACCAACTGTGCGCGTGCCTTTAGTTTTGGCTTCCTGTCTTTGTTTTTTGTAGGAGATCCAATTCTTTTATTTGTCTCTTCAAGGGACAATCTTTGGTCAAAGCTCTAAGTTCCGTCACGAACTCATCAAAAGTTTGACCATCTTTTGTTTTCAATTCTGGAAGTCGTATTCAGCCATGGTGTCATTCTTCTTTGGCTCAAAAACACCATTGATAACTTATACAGTGGCATCATATGTTTCTTCGACTTCACCTTTATTTGCGTCATAAACATCAAAGACGTCTTCACCAGCATAATGAAGGAGTAAGGCTCTACGTCGTTCATCATTTGTGATTGCCATACCCGTGAACATATTCTCAAGCCTTTGCACGTACTTCTTCCATCTTTTCCAACATTTGTTTTTCAGTTTTGTCAATTTGAATGACTGGGAAGATTGGAAAGGCAGAATCCATTTTGTTTTGGCTCAACCAAATTTTCAGTTTCAATCTTTGGGTTCAGACTTTTCTAAGACGAAATTAGCTTTATATGGTGGCAGGATTACTCTTCTTCATTTTCCACTGATCCTCGTCGCCAATGTAATGGCCCATTAGCTCATTATAGTCAATGGATTAATAGATTAGGCTTTATGGTGGAACATGTGCTTTGGTAGATAGTAAGACACTATGGATGCCCCCTAGTCATGTGTCCACTAGGCCTAGAGTGTACAGCAGATCATGTGATAGGTCATGTGAGTTATTTATAGATACTTAAAGGAGAAGTGCTTGAATTTGAATAGATTTGAGGATATTACATCATTCATAACAGTTGAGTGGTCATGACATAAGTTGCGTTTATAGTGATCTTGTTTACATGGTTTAATATCACACATCTTATTTGTATATATGAAGGTAAATGAAATGAAATGGGGTTATACGTCCTACTGTTTTGCTCCTAAACTGGGCTAATGCAGACGGGCATACGCAATACAGTGTGCTATAAGGGAAATTTTGCATATGTAGCACTATGCAGCATGCCAAAAAATCCCCACATCCAACGTGTGACGCACACTCTCTTCTCTGCTACATATCTTATTAGCCTTGTGATCGTCTAGTAGTGTCTCTGGTTATATTTGTAATTCTCTACTTGGGACTCCACATTAAACGTTGTGGATTTATTCAGTTTATCGTTGCACACGGGAATAACAATACCACAGTTCGTTTCTAAAGTTTTATGTCAAGCACATTTTATTCAGTTTGTCTGAATGAGATTGGGGAACAGGGTTAGCCTATGTAAAACCCCTCTCTCTAGATTATATACATGCATAATATTAAAACAAAGGAACAAAATGGGTGTATATACACAGTTAAAATGGCAAACACATACATAAATATATGTAAATACATATATCAAGAGACGGATGGCAATGTACAATATATATTATATGTTACATCATCACATAAATTTAAAACTAATATTGTAAATTAAAACAATTAATAAGCAAGATTAAAATCTGTTTGACATGTCAATAAACTTGTGGACTTGATTAAAAATATTGTTGTTTACATCTGTACAGTGTTTTGTGGACCCGAACAAGAGGTAGTTAATGTTTTTATGATCGTGTTGTAATTTGTCGATGGTTTCCTTTCGTGCATTTGAATGTTACAAGTTACATAGGTTACAAGTATAGATTAAAATGAAGTCATTCTCTACTCTCTCAACCCCACCAACAAACGGATCCCACTACATCATATGGCTCTCCTACGACTTAACGGGGCATTCTGAAAGCAGATGGTATCTCTTGAACTTCAACGGTCTCTCCTTATTAAAGGGGCATTAGGTAAGATTAGATAACGAACTGACAGTTCTCGCTATAATAGTTAAAAAATAGATAATGATAACAGAAAATGCGTAAAATTTCAGCCCAATTTCTACACTCTGAACCAAGATATTAACGATTCAGTTTTCGGCTAGCCTCGATCACCATTATTAACGGTGGTTCAATAATTAACAATGTCTCGATTATCCATTTTTTCGTTAAATTACCCATCACAAAATGTATTCAAATCCACTAAAGATCGCAGGCTAACGATGCCATTGACAGTTCATTATGGTCTGGGTAAAATGTCTAATTAATAATTTAGATATCATTTCAGGCCTAAAGAAAGGCCTGCAATAGGCAGATTTAACCCTTGTATAATGCATGTTCAAGAATCTACATGGTGTCTGTCTATGATCGCCCAATGCTCTGATGGTTTTCTACACTATGGTTTCGACTTTCAAATATCTAATTAATCAAATGTTACGTAATTAATGATGATTGGTTACTAAGCCTAATGAAGTCACGAATTAGCCAAATATGGAATAGACATGCCTCATACATTTTTGTATGCGATATCACTTCAGTGGAAGCGGATGTTAAATAAAGCTATTTCACACGCCTCATACATTGCACACCAACCGAGATTATCAGCTAATTTGGTCAATAAACACATTCCATTCCCGATCATGAAGATGACATATGTTTATTAACATTTAGTTCAATTCATGTATCATAATATCACAGATTCCCGTTGTTTCACGCGCTGTTTTGAATCTGTACAAGATCTTCTGCTGTTGAAACTCTGTACATAATTATGAAGCCACTTTGAGTTTGAAAATGGCAAAACAGATTTGTCACTGTTCATTGATTCTTTATTATGAAATGTTACTTGCTGTACTTTCTTATAACCAACACGAGTCCTCTCTATGTTGATATATATATCCTTCCATGTGGTTGTAGAATCATATGTAAGTTCACATTTAACACTAACTACATGTATTTCCATCTATATATTTACTTTTACCTGATATCATACTGAAGCTAAAATCCTATCCAGTGAGGAGGAATTGTATCTAGTTTATCTTTATCAAATTCGCTAGCGAAACTAGAATTAGGTAATGTAAAATTTTTATAATATACTGTGGTTCCATTGATAAACCACGCGGCCCAGAAACTGTAAGAACCAACACTCGTGATCATATGGTCTAACAACGAGAGGAGTGCTAGATCAACCGCGGCTGGGCCCGTGGGCACAACTATGACGTCACGTTGGCTTCTGAAGGCGTTCTGAGTCCATGTTAAGTCATTTGAGCATGCAAGATACGTGATGTTTTTATATCTATTCTGCATGTATTGCTGTGCTTTGTAAAAATAGTCTTCAGAAGGAACTTTGTAGCCGTACTCTTGTTTGACTTTCAGCAGATAGTCACCACGTCGAACATGTATTCCTATTAAAGTTCGATTTCTATGATTTTTTCCATATTTCTTTGTTAAGAGCGTATTTAATTTAGTTTTAGCAGTTCGTAAAATTTGATCTTTAAAAGTTAAATATTGACGTATTTCTTCGTTATATTCTGTAAAATATTTATAGCTCTGTAAGTAGCCATAGACGTACACTGTGCTATTCAAGTGTATTTTGTAAGCGTGGTTTGCTACTTGACAGCATTTCAATGTATGTACTAATTTAGCGGCTTCACACAAACCCCAATCCGTCTCAAACGCACCCTCGATTTGAAACGTATCCGATAGATTATCTGGTTTTAACCCAACAATAAGTTTCATACCACTGCGTTTGGCAATTCCGTATGAGGATGCAAAGACGTACAGTTGATTGCCCAATCGGCCAGTCGTTCCAGCACACACGTAATAAGTTTCATTATGCCCGTATCTTGTCTTTGTCGAATTGTTCACATATCGTATAAACTTATTTTGCTGTATTTCTGTCTTCAAACTTACGTTCATGTGCTTGGTATTAATAATAATAATTACTCCTATACAAACAGTAAACGTTAGTAGAAGAAATACTGAAATGAGAAAAGTAAAACATAGCCACTAGATGATTTTATAGAATTAGAGAGAAAGAGAGACAAATGAGGTTTAACGTCCACTCGACACAAACTAGGTCATTTCGGGACTAACATATGGTTTAATTTTATTTCAATAATTCGCTTGCGTATAGGGGTCTTTAGCAGTTGGAGGAAACAGGAGGACCCGGAGAAAACCCACGAGGTTGGACAGGCGACCCTACTCCTTGTCACGTACAACCGGGTATTCGAAACCACGCCAGTCGACTCAATGACAGACTTTATGATACAGCGCGCGCGCTAACCATTCAGCCATTATAGGATTAGAGTTTAAATGAATTTGGGTTGATAATTCGTTCTATGGTAGTCTATCTGCTTGACAGAAAATAAGATGCGAGCAAACTGAGCTAATAAAATGTCAAAATTGGAAAAATGTATTATCAATAATAAGTTGGGAAGTCAAATTTTGTAAGGGTCTTTGCATCTAAAAGACCTAAAATGGGATTTCCATTCTCACTGGCGATTTAGTTTCAAAAAGTAATTTAACTTGGTTGGCAGGAAAAACAATTATCTTATTTTGGGAATTGCTTTTCTCCAGCCGCGGAATTAGTGAGATTATTTGTTTTTAGCTTTTTTTTCTTTAAATTTTACCAAATGTTAATTAAAAGTTTTGGATTTTGGCTATATTTTAAACATGATAACTACATAAGACACTAGTTAAACTTTAACCAAATAATAATTAAAAGTTTTGGATTTTGACTATATCTTAAACAAAATAACTACATAAGAATCCAGTTAAACTTCGAACTATTAAATTTTTCGTTAAAAAAATAACCCAAAAGTATTATATTTTACCTCGTTGCTTTCTAATAAACATCATTATGCATTCAGGTATTCCGTCTTGGTTATAGGGTTCTAATTTGAACAGAAAACGTATTATAGCATAAAATCTCTCTTAAATATGTGAATTTTAATGTTTCGCGTAACAGCTGTAATCGTTTAGATCCAAACGTTTGAAAATCATTATACTGTACTATCATACTGTTAAAGGACAATGATGGTGTCGGCCAATATTATATATGTGATTATGCCGTCGGAGTGGGGAGGGGGCAGGAAAGTTACGGCCTATTCTGTTTTCGAATAACTAGACACTACCCATGGCAGGCACTGCACACTGCACGACTGACAACGGAAGATATCGCTGGGAACTTTTGACGAACTTTCTAGGCCAACACAGAGCAGTCAGACTCATTGAATGTTCAGCCCTATAAAAACGGATATTATTATTATTATAACACAGAGATCGAACCCCCGGACTTCCTGATTATCTGATTAGTGAGACAGTGTATTACTCTCTGCCCTCCGTCCTGCACTACTGAAATGGGGAAACCACGCTGGAACATAATCGAACCCCTTATTGAGTTAACTTGCACTGATGAGAAAAGGGAACTTGCATGAAAAACAGGAAAATAAGCCGTACAAGTACATTGCACCCCCCCCCCCACGCCCCCCGCCCAGTAGCGTTACGCGTGACGTATGCTCTTATTTATCATACGAGTTAATGCGGAACAGTAAGACAATAAACCCCTTTTGATATTTTTCTCTTCATTACAATTGTCACTCCAATTACATAATACTATTTAGTTTTTGCCATGCATATATGTTATAGATGCTTTGTTTCAGTTTAAATATTTGTTAGAATGTTAGCCTCAAATCTTATCTGAAATACAGGTTTACACCTAATCTAGTAGAAATAATTTTGGGGGAGAACTTGTCTGTTGTTAAATCCTATTCAGTTTATTGAATAAATTATTCAAACTAAATACTGAAATCGGTAATTATTGATATTGACCATATAGAGAGATAACTCCTTGTATCGTGTACCGTTAATATATTTCCAACATTCTGTGTGCCCCCCTCCCCACCCTGTCCTTTGCGTTTGGGGTATTCTTGTTTAAATCAAAATTAGATGTTTTCGCCAATATTTAATTACAGAAAACTGTAACAACAATTCATGAATCCATACAGGACAACAACAAGATCAAAGGGGTTTATTCTACAAAAAACTAATTAAGTGTGAAGAGTAACCATTGAGTATAGTTAAGCAATTAGGTAGCTATGATGATAGATACAATACTACCGACAGAATGGGATAGTTTTTCGTAGAATAAACCCCTTTGATCTTGTTGTTGTTCTGTATGGTTTCATGAATTGTTGTTACAGTTTTCTGTATATATTGATCTCATAATTCTTGTATTACTGTATTAGTTTGATAAAGTTGAGAGAATACTCTACGAAACGTCGCCCAAATAAATAAGTAGCTGTTTTTCCATAAGTATGTGTTTTTTGTGTATTGCTCTACCCAGTTACTAAATGCCTCTTAAAGATTAGAACAGTTGTATGGTCGTGTAGGCATCTATGACATGCAGTAGAACGGATATGAGCAAATCTATTATAATAAAAAAAACAACAGAATATTTCCGAATGAAAACTTTTAACCTCTGTAAATAAATACAAAAAGCAATTCGAAATAAAATTGAAAAGAAGGTAATTTCGAAAAGTAAAACCAAAAATATAGGAACCACCTCAGTTTCAATAAAATCATGCATTATAACTATTTTTATTTATTTATCTTTGCTTCTTCAAATTTAATTTGATTATTCGGATGTAACAAGTTATACATATTTATTTTATATAGAGTGCCAGTTTTTAAATTAGGGAATAAATGTTTTTAAAGCTTTAGATCATAGTTAGTTTTTATATATCTCTCTACCATAAATAATAGCCCGAGCATTTCACAGAATATCTGGATTTAAGTATAGTATTTACGGCGTAGATTTGATGTAGAGTATAAGTCGAATCGTCCTATTCTACTGTTTTCCGACCTCCATCCATATACATGTATAAGTCGAAGCGGTTTAAAATCGAATGTTTTTCAATTCCACGGTAGCAATCTTTTATCGAGTTTCGGGACTATTATCCTAGTCTATATAATACCGTGCCGGTTTACGCCAGAATTAATTGGCCCATTATGTTAATTACCATAAAATAATCACTTTATAAATGTAGGACTAACTTGATTAATATTGGTTTATTTGAACCAGTTTTTATTTCAATATATCTGATAAATATAAGACAACACGGGCGCTGTTTCTAATCACACGTGTTTATAAAGTACGTTAATAAAAATGGAATACAACAACGCAATATAGTATGCAGTCAAAAGTTAAAGAAATGTAACCATTTTTTATTGTCAGTTTAAAATACTGAGCCATTCAGATACAACTGCCGAATTGTCATGAGCACGCGGACTTTTCAGACAAAAGTATAACCAGAAAACTTACTGTCCTTACATACTAAAAGTTATATTACTGTTATTAATTCCATTCAATCATTAGTTTGTCTTCAACTCGTCATTTGTGTTCATGGGCATCATGATGAGATGGCAACGTTATATGATTTATATTTATGTTCAAACGAATACGTCATGTGATCAGTTATTTGTGTATAAAACAAATGATAACCTCCCATGTTCAATAGTCTAATTGTGTGAAGTACTCTTGCCTTAAAAAAGAAATAATTATTGGGGGGGGGGGGGGGTTCTCGCTGCAAATAGTATGCATCCATGTGTTTGGAAATAAAATCTGTAACTTTTATGTGGTCGTTTATTTTAGATCTAAAGGTCCCGGAAATAATATTTTATATTTGTGCTTTAGTGTTTTCCTCCTTGCTCGTGATTGGCTATTCACGATAAACGTGGCATATGGGTCGATTATGTTCATGTATAAGGAAAGGTATAGCAACGTCAATGCAGAAACCGATATAAATATCAAAACAAAACTATACAGTTATATGGGACAACAATCACTGGTTTATTATACACAAGCACGACGTTTCGATAAGTATTCTCTTATCGTTATCAAGCACAATGACATTTAGTAAACTTGAGGGTCTATATAAATATGTCTGCACATTTATAAACAAATTTTGTTATCGGCTTAAATCGATTGTAACACTTGTTTAAATTGTAAAGAACATAATATCAATTATAAAACGATCAATTGACAAATGTAATTTGTAGAGTGTTCATAAGAAATAGTGGGCGACGAGTGGACGGATCGACGGCAATATACGACCATATTTCCATGTGGGCGCTTACAAAGTAATCCAAAGTCACTGAAAATATTGCCTCGAAATAGACTGAGTGACTAAGTGGTGATAATTGTCTCAATTTTTTGGGCGGGGCGGGCGTAGGGGAGAGGAGCTTTTTAGTCCTGGATTTACGTCGTTTTTGATGAATTGGTAAGATAGCCACGAGATATGGTTTGCTATTCAGGATTTACTATAGAAAGCATTCAAGACACACGGTCTCTGACAATTAACAATAATTTACAGACCAATGTTCTAGTTCACTTTTATGTCCCTTGAATCCGGGACCTATAGCGATCGATATGAGTAGCAATAGTTACGTGACTTCTTTGCACAGCTCTGTGGAAATCATCGTTGGAAAAAGGAGTGTATATATTATTCCAGGTCCAACACGACAATTACACCCAATGTATCTTTGTGATAGTTATCAAAATCGTGAAAAATCTGTGCGTTTTGTTCAGCTGAATTATGCGAAATTATGTGTTAATCAGTACGAGTATCACGACGCCAAATCGGCATATCATGATAGTGCACAATATTGTTTACAAATGTTTTGTTATTATTTCGTATCATATCATGTATGATCTAATTAGTATTCGTCTTTAAACCGTTTCGACTTATATATGGATGGAGGTCGAAAACAGTAAAATAGGATGGTTCTTATACTCCACATCAACTTCTGTGAAATGCTGTGGCTATTATTTATGGTAGAGAGATATATAAAAACCAACTATGATCTAAAGCTTTAAAAACATGTATTCCCTAATTTAAAAATCGGCACTCTATATAAAATAAATATGTGTAACTTGTTACATCCGAAGAACCAAATTAAATTTGAAAAAGCAAAGATAAATAAATAAAAATAGTTATAATGCATGATTTTATTGAAACTGGTGTGGTTCCTATACTTTTCGAAATTACTTTTTTAAAATTTTATTTCGAATTGCTTTTTGTATTCATTTACAGAGGTTAAAAGTTTTCATTCGGAAATATTCTGTATTTTTTTTGTTATAATAAATCTGCTCATATGCGTTCTACTGCACGTCTTAGAGGCCTACACAACCACACAGAAGAAGAAGAAGTGTTTATTAAAGTGTCACAACGGACAAGACAAGAACGCATGCAATACCATAAATTATGATCACATTATTGATATCCATATGTCTTCATAATTAACGTTTAAATTAAATTTAAATGAATGTATGAATTGTGTGCTTTATTTATTTTCCATTTATTGTCAATTGGTATGAGCTGAAACATTCATCGCTGCACGTATATATAGCTTTGCTCCAATAATGACATTTTGTGCAATGTTATGGGGGTTTCAAAAGAAACGTGGTCAATGCTGAGTTAAAGACTTAATTTATTTTTCTACAGTAAATATAAAAAATAAATCGTCGTATTGGAAATGTGAAATGTTATGCCTTTTTCAATAATAATGGATTATTTGTTGCGTTTCAATATGTTAGATTAAATAAACACTAATTTAATGTCTGCGATATCAGTTAGGTGGAAGCAGACGTCAAGTAGAGCTATTTCACACACAGAGCGTTCTTAAATAACATCTACAACTTCTAGATTTGACGTCGTCTTCAATTACAGCTTCGGTGAATGGTAGTTCAAGAAGGCCGCCATATTGCACTATTTTGTGCTTCGGTCTGGTCTATTTCAGATATACACAATCATTTCTGTTAAAGTTTTTAGCGTGGGGATTGGCAAATAGTTAATTTATTTCAGTTCTAGACAAAAATTTAAATCTTTAACGCAATTTTAAAAAATAGCCAAATTCTGGCTGGGATTACTGCGCAAAATGGCCATTCACTGTATACGTGCGAAAAAAAAAAGCCAGCTACCATTTAATTTTTGTACGTTAGTTACGTACGGTCCTTTACGTGACCCGGAGGTTTCACATAGTGGTAAAATATACAAATTTCAAAGTTATACCATTAAAAAACAACTGTAGATAGACCCTTCCTGATAATGGACGATGAACTGGTCTAGGTTTAATTTTATTTTCATAAATATCAATTTATGCAACAAATTGTTTAAGGCAAATACTCTAATTTGGATAGCTCATGCAATATTCAGGGCAATGGCTATATAATATTACGAACTGATAGAACGGTTCATTACCATAGAAATACAAAATACATTAAGTAATTTACTTTAAAAGATAAAGGAAATCACGGTGTTTAATGGAGTAAGGCACCGAATCATTGCTCGGTCACTCGGGATTTTTTGTCTGGTTCCCGTTGTCAGTGACATCTAGACACTTGGGTAGTATGATAAATCTCTGTCCGGGTTAATATTATATGTACGTGACATATTACATGTACGTCTTCATTAGCTCCTTGCAGAAACGTTGGACATTGAACGCGATTTTGTTGATCGAGACTACTATACAGAGAATTTGATATGGCATGCTTGTGTGTATATGCAAATCTGAAAAGTACAACTATTGATTTGTTTTAAATTGATTTCAAATGCAGGTACACAGCTGGAAATTTATTTGAAGAAAAAGAAAAAAAATGAGTGAAGTGGAGATTAACGTCCTACTTTTCTATTCCGATCGAGCTAATGACGATGTGCATACCCCATGTATCTTGCGAATTGCTCTGTTTTCAGCTCTTGTGGCCGTTTTCTGATATTAAGATCCATTTGGAATTAGATTCATAACATGTTGATTGCTTATCAGATCGGTCATTTGAATCAACGTGTCCCGGTGTCTTTTATCCGCCGAAGAGTGCGAATGCCGCAAAATAGGTAAAATGCGACATGATGATCGG
Source organism: Patella vulgata (assembly GCF_932274485.2). Taxonomy (NCBI): domain Eukaryota; kingdom Metazoa; phylum Mollusca; class Gastropoda; family Patellidae; genus Patella; species Patella vulgata. Next base: position 15,986,364 of record NC_065883.2, read on the forward strand.
GATTAGTTTATTTTCTGTGGAAATTTCACAACGAAACGGTGAAAACTATTTTTGTTAGCGATTTTTTTTCATTTGAATGCGCAGTCCATTATTAAGTGAAAGGGCTTTTGGGATACAATTGACGAGTCGTGCAAACACTTGCTGGGATTTCAATAATTAAGGGGGTCTATATCTTCAATACAATACAAAAATAAATCGATTTACAGGCCTGGATCATTAAATCGACAACGAAAGGAAAAGAACGGGGAAAGTTGTGGTTAAATTGCAACAATTTAAGGAATTTGATGAATGAAGAAGACAAAATGGTATGTAAAAAAAGACCCCTCCAGCACCTATAGCATTTCTTCATTTCGTTGCGATCTGTCGAGTGGTTTTGATTTATACAACATAATAAAGAAAGATATACGCTGGGTATAAACTAATCGTCAGTAATCAAGTCGCATTATCCCTATTTTTCGGCGTTCGCCGTTCGTACTTTTCGGAGAATCAAAAACACCGGACTTGTCTCTATTTTTACCTTTCACTGCTAACTCTGCTGTAAACTCTTTAGCCAAATATTTGTTAGAAGTATGGTCTCAAATCATATCTGAACTAAAGGTTTATAGATATACTAGTAGACGTGCTGTTTTGAGAGAACTTATGTAGATTCTGCCTGTTGTTTAATCCGATTCAGTTGGAAGAATCAAATATTGTTTAAACTTTTGTCTTCCCTCCCATCCAGCACGCCCCCCCCCCCTCCTCGTCCTGTACCACTGACAAGGGGAAACCGCTCCGAAGATATCCTGTACAGATCTCTGTTAGTGTAGTCAATGTGAAAATGAAACAAAAAGACCATTAAAGATACCGAATTTGATGTTTAAACATACAGCGATGATGATGATGATGACTAACTTTGATGGGTATTTTTTGTGCGTCATGCAGCATCACCTGACATACTGTTATCTATTGCAGATATTTGATAGAAAGGGAGGTAACTCCCCTTTTTTTACCGTTAATGGATTTTCAAAATTCTTTGTTCAGCCTTGTCATTTATGTTTTGGGTGTATTTTTTAAATCAAATTTTAACCAATACGCTATTCATTCCCAAGAATGAAGACATTGGGTGGTTTTCGTCAATGTTTAATTTTATGCCAACTTAAGAGTGATTAGTATAACTATAGAATTTACTCGACAATTGTCGCGAATTTCATCAGGCCCTTAATCAAGTTTTGAACTCATATGTGGGCATTGAATCGAAAGGTCTGTCATTGAGTCGAGTGGCGTACTCTCGATTCCCCGCCTGTCCGACCTCGTAGGATTTCTCCTGGTCCTCCAGTTTCCTACCATTGCTAAAGACCCCTACGCGCAGCCGAAGTATTGAAATAAAATTGAACTATGTGTTAATTTCTCTCTCTAGGTTAAATGTTAAGGACCTTATCAGATGGTATAAGAATAAGGTTATCATTCGCGAAGATTTATTTATAACTTTGGTGGTATTTTTCTAGGCCATTTTTACACAAGATATTATTTCAAGATAGTTTTTACAGATAATTTCGTTTGATTGTGATATTGAGCTAGTCGGGGATTTAATGCAACGTTACAGTGAGTAAAGTCAATTCTTGTTAACTCTTTAATTCTTTAATGGCCCTTTTCTGTTCCCGAGTTATTATATAAGATTTATATGTCTTATTACCACTTAAATGGTCGTGTGATGATGGTAAATTAATTTGGGTGTTTAAGTTCTGATCATATTTCTCTACTGTATTGTGCGAGGCAAGGAACTTCATTTTGGTCAAAACTGTTTCTAAGAAACCATGTAAATTTGATGACCTACAATATTATTTCTTTTTAAAAGCAATAAAGTCTAGAACACTGTGCTGTGGTTTTAGAATTACAGTTCCCAATATATTATAATAGTGTATGGAACTCGCAATTTGAAATACCGTATAATAACCATATAATATACCCCATTATTGTGAAAAACTGTTAGTTGTATATATATATATATATTAATTTCTTTTGGTATAATATAATATATAATATACCCCATTATTGTGAAAAACTGTTAGTTGTATATATATATATTAATTTCTTTTGGTATAATACAACTAACATTTTTTTACAATAATGAGGTACTGTGTTGTGGTATTTGGTAGTATTTAATTAGTATTGAGCAAATTGTCCTGTCGGGGGGAATTACCTCCCTTTATTAGTTCACGTGTGGTTTGAAAACCGATTGTAAACACCATTACATCTGGGGTACCACAGGGTTCCGTGCTTGCTTCGCTATTTTTTCCTGGCTTACATTAACTATACAATGAATAAATGTTAATTCAAATATACCACATTTGACCTATGATACCGCTATGTACTTAATCGCCGTAGATCCATTTCACTGTCGCTCATTGTAAAATAAAGATTTATAATCTCGTATTCCATAATGCCCACGTCAAAGAGATACCAAACAGCATAAGTACCTTGACCTGTTTTTTTACAAATCCATGCCAGACGACTACCAATATCTAATTTCAAATGTAAGGTCACAGGCAGACTGTTTTCGTAGTTTTAATTATCATATTTCTCGAAAATCACTAGAAATTATTTACAGATCTTTTATTTTACCAGTATTCGATTACGCAGGCGTTATTTGTAATAACTGTACAGACATTTTTCCTGAGTAAAGTGAAATTCTGCATTTAGACTGACAACGTACAGTCACAGGTCCAAGGAGAGAGAGAGAGAAATGGGGTTTAACGTCCACTCGACACAAACTAGGTCATTTCGGGACTAACATATGGTTTTTAAATTTTATTTCAATAATTCGCTAGCGCGTAGGGGTCTTTAGCAGTGGGAGGAAACCGGAGGACCCGGAGAAAACCCACGAGGTTGGACAGGCGACCCTACTCCTTGTCACGTACAACCGGGGATTCGAAACCACGCCAGTCGACTCAATGACAGACTTTATGATACAGCGCGCTCACGCTAACCATTCAGCCATGCAACCCCCCCACAGGTCCAAGGAGAAAATCGTGTAATTGGAATTATTTATAAACAAAGTGGAATTACGCCATGAAAACTATTCGGTGTCGAAATCGGCTCGAAACATTTTATAAAATTATCAATAAACTTTCGCCGCAGAATATTCAAACAATATTCGACTCAACATGTCAAGACATACTCTTACTCTAAAAAATAACGTGAAATCGGATAACGTAGCCTACTGATGTTTCATAAACCTTCTGGTGGATGGAATGGAATAAATTAGATCATATTAAAAAGTCATTAACGATTGTAGAATTTAACACCAAAATCACAAAAACGATGCACGTTGCAAATTACTTATATACATATTTCAAATCATAAAGGGGGGGGGGGTGGATGGCCGAATGGTTAGCACGTGCGCGCTGTATCATAAGGCCTGCCATTGAGTCAACAGGCGTGGTTTCGATTCCCTGGTTGTTCGTGGCAAGGAGTAGGGTCGCTTGTCTAACCTCGTGGGTTTTCTTCGGGTCCTCCAGTTTCCCTCCACTGCTAAAGACCCCTACGCGTAAGCGAATTATTGAAATAAAATTGAACCATGTGTTAGTCCCGAAATGACCCAGTTTGTGTCGAGTGGACGTTAAACCTCATTGCTCTCTCCCTCTCTCTTGGTAAGTCCTATATTTAGCGAAGAGCGTCGTAAAACTATATTAAACTATCCAATATGATAGAAGACCATTAGATTACCAAATCGTGTTTGAATTAATATGAATCGCTTGTTCAAATATGGATTTGGTAATTAGTAGTATTTTTAGATTAAACTGGGTCTTTTACTTTTGTTTTACTAGCAAATTACACATTTTGACCTCAACTCATCTTCTCCTTCCTTTTTTTAAATATTTTTTATTATAATCATTAACGGTGATCAGGCTTGTTGTACTAAATACATATCTAATGGAAGAACGTTAATATAAGCCTATGACCTATTTTTGTATCGGTAAAAATTATGTATGTATACTACTGGAACCTGAAACAATATTTATTATGTATTTACCATTAATTTTTAATATGAAGTATATCAGTACCTTTGTAGCTAGTAAAACTGGTCAACGTTATGTTATCCATGTGCATAAATTAATAAATTACAAGCCAACGAGAGAGATAAACAAAGATAATCATGAATTTATTAATAAATTAAACTGTTTCATTTATCTACGTGTATTTGTATAGTTTTGTCCAGTTTCGATAACGGTCTCCTTCAGTGACAAACAGTATACGGTAAGATTGCATATTTAAAGCGAATTTCTTAACATGGCTATACATCTTTGATCTGGATCACAAATTAGATTGATGATTTCATTGGACTATTGTTATAGTAATACTGAATAATTGAGAACATAGAAACAATGCTGTTATACAAAGGTTATGTTATGCGTAGCAATCACAAGCTACGGGGTTTGTTGGGGTTTTTTTGTTTTTGTTTTTGTTTTGTTTTTTAAAAAAAATATTACTGGATATGGTAATTGAGAATATAGAAACAAAGCTATTAAATTTATCATTAACATATACTTTTCGGCTTGTTAACGCGACATTTTTCATCTGAGAGCCATTATAATCTTACAGGCATTTGCATTCGCGCATTGACCATGAAAATTGCGAATTTGAAATCGACTTTGAAAATAAATTAATATAATATAATCCACACGATTGTTTGAGCGCATTTCTTACTCTTAGATAATAGTTCTGATTTGGGGGAAAATAGTATAATTTCTATCTACTTGTCGCTTCGCTGTGGGGACCGCTGAACCGATCCACGTACTAAACCATATTGGAATTTGGTCACTTGAATCGTGAGGAAGAATTCGGTGATTTCTTTTTTAATGGTGTTCTAGTAGTTTAGACATTGCATTCTACTGTCAGACACTGGAGATATAGGCATTGCGGCCTTTTCTCTTGATTCGTGAAGAAGAATTCGGTGATTTCGTTTTTAATTGTAGGGTAACGTGCTGTACAGGATCGATGAATCGATTCACCACAGTTGGTTAATTCATTCCGTAGTTTGAGAAATAGACTTTGGCGTATAAATTTCATGATTTCTGTTTAGTATTTTTCGGGCAAATCAATCATTTGAGACATTAAGGGCACACGCCACATTTCCAGAATCCATTGTTGTTTGATTTATAATAAAAAGTATCAAATTAAATCTTGTTTATTGTTTGTTTCATGACATTAGCTGCCGCTGCATCCAGTATCCGAACCCTGTCCTACATTATCAACCATTTCCGGTTTCTTGCGTTTGCATTAATGATGAAGCCTCTGATATATCTAATACACGGTATTTTAGTATAGCAATCATTCATTTCATTTTTTAGATATGAAATTTTTATAAGTTTACACAATCTGTTGTGTATAGACTACTCTGTTTGAGACGATATTTTCAATTCTATACCTTTATGGAAATTACATGATTTTTATAACTCAATAATTTATTATTTATCTGTACATGTGTTGTTTTTCACTGTGTAAAACAGTTTTAATTTGCATGGATCTATAAAATCTGCTTTATATAAGCTACTCTGTTTAAGATGATATTTTTAATTCTATAATTTTATGAAAATTAAATGATTTATTATAACTTAATAATTTATTATTTATATCTGTATATATGTGTTGCCTTTCACTATGTAATAAAATTTCCTGTAGGATAAGGCATTATATTATTCTCGCTTTAAAAAAAAGTTTAATTTACTCCACACAACAATTAATATTAATGTTTTGGGTTAACTAACCAATATGGCTTTACTGGCTTTAATTGTCATATTGGTAAAATGGTGTCTTGCTGTTTAGAGTTCATTCAAGCTTCTTGCGTAACAATCTTGATATGGATATTCATAAGTGCTGGGCACATCCGGGCAACACACGACCTACATTTTAACCCAGAACTGTACTATATATACGATCAATGGTTTTACTGTCGAACGATAAATCAATCTACATAGTTACCTACATTGTTTAACATATGGGTAGCCATCACGTACCGCGCATATCCTAACAGACTTTTCCAGGGGTTATACAGAAGTACGAAGCGTCGATAATCCAAATCTGTCGGCTCGTTTTGTCTGTGCAATAACATTATAAGCATACTCAGTAACTACGCCGTATTAATATCAGGTAAGATATCGATTACTGTAGCCATACCTATGTGGTGTGTAATAATTATACAACCGTACGTTGATATTTTGTTTTAAATCGAAAGAAAAATATACCCCAGCCAAAGAGGCTTTTAACGGGTGGTACTTTTTACCGCCGACCACCGACGACTACCGCCGACCAATACTTTTACCGCCGAACAGACACATGCCAAGTAGTAGCCAGAACAATCTGAGTTAACAACTACCTGAATTCACACCTTAATCAAGAACGTATAGAGATGTCCATGTATATTGCACATGGTCATTAATCTGTATATATGGCTAATTGACACTTGAAAATCACATCTTGCCATATTAAACAACATAGGCATATAGTTCCCATCCAAAGAATAATAATTTATATGATTTATATTGACCAGCAGAAGAGACGTGAGGCGGCAACGAATCGACCTTTCACTGCAGAGGGTGCAGTCAGTTGCCCTCTTTGTGGTCGTTTGTGTAAGATCTCATATGAGGCCCCACTAATTTGGTGATAGGTTGGACATTATCGTCTTCGATTGTCGACCATATTTATATATAATAAAATCTATATTTTTTTTTATCAAACTCTGTGTATTTAACCAAATCTATTTATTTGTCACTAATAATTTAATTAATTTTATATAGTCGGCGGTAACAAGCATTTGGTCGGCGGTAACAAGTATTTGGTCGGCGGTAATTATATTACGATCGAAAGTCATTACAATGCGGTCGGCGGTAAAAAAGTATTTAGTCGGCGGTAATTACACGACGGTCGGCGGTAAAAAGCATTTGGTCGGCGGTGGTCGGCGGTAAAAAGTACCACCGCCCAAACAGCGTACTAGCTGACCCAGTATCAACCAATCACAACCTTCTATTCAACCTGTTAACGTTTAATACGTGAACAATTAGTTCTTAAACCAAATCGTACCTTATTAAACATATGAAAAAATTGTAGTTTAGAAGATGATGGATAATAATCGTAATATATTTCTTAATTTCACATTTATTACTACAATGATTTTCCTATGAATTAAAAAAAAAGTTTTTATAGGCCCTCATTTCCATGTGGACGTATATTGTCGTCGCCCTTGACACTCTACAGGTCACAATTTGTATCCGATTTTGACGAAACTTGAAATATAGGTTTAGCTCCAAACGATCTCGGTTCCATGCGATATACTTCGAATTCCTAATTCAAGCGTTCTTTTACAAGCACGTCAATGGGTGAGGTCAAAAGCAGTGTTGGAGTTAATATATGTGACGTAATGTAACACTAGTTTAACTATTTTCCTAAATTTGGACCTTAAATAGTAGCTAAGTCCGTAACTCAATATCATCCAAAATCTTCGACATTGAAAACACGAAAAGATGGGCTTCTGATATCCAATTAAGAAAAAAATAAACATTTTACCATTGGTACACGAATCGTGTACCATAATGCGTTTCAGCGCCATTTGTAACACGGTGCTCGTGTTACTCGAAACAAATTTAAAAATGGCTTCCGCTCAACCCGCTTCGTATCTTAACTTATGTAAAAAAAATTGACTCAATGAAATCTCAAATTTTGTGTGTTTTACATAAATCTTGTAGGGCTTTTCATAATGAATAACGGCATTAGGAGGAAAATGACAAACGTTTGTGAAAAATTGATCTCGATAAAGTGTCAACCCCAAAGGGATACAGTTACTGGTCTATTGGGCCCCATGTTAAAAAATCGGTAAACTTCCCTGAGCCGAGGTTAGGAAACACTTAGCGTGATATTGCAGTTGGGTTCACTTCATTTGTGTAATTTAAAGACACGAACATGTTATAAATATGGCGTAGCTCAGTAAAATGAGTTAGTGTTAAGTTTTGAGGTAAATAATTAAATAATAAATATATTTTAAGTGTTTGTCTCCTCAGAATCATATAATTATAGAAAAAACTAATTTTGAAAATGGCCATGCATATCAAATTTAAAATTGAATTTATTTTCCCAAAGTATAATGGGATCCTGGTGAACTATTTAGCTGACACAAACTCGTATAGCAGAAACACTAGCACTAACATTTTGTTCTGACCTCACCAAATGTGTAGGCGGGTTTTCCGGCCATTGTCGATCCCAACGATCATGACTTAATTCTTTTTTTTTACAGCAATAGACATATACATAGAAAATGAGCAGTGACGCATTGCTAACATCTATATATGACGTATCCACTCCAAACTTTTTGATAGATCTAGATATTTTAAATGAAAATGCCAAGAAGATGTTGACGACAGCCAGGGAATTAGGGGTAGAATTGCGACCTCATGTCAAAACACATAAATGTCGGTAAGTGTAAAGTACTTTCAGTGACGGAAATGTTCCTTATTATTTTATTTTTCAGTGATACCACTCAAAATATTTTCTATTTCTATTTAAGTTTAGCACACAGTTGTGAGATGTGAGGCAAGACGACGTGACAAAGTGGAATCAAATTATCTGTTCCAGATAATTAAGGGCAAGGTAAAGTGACAAAAATTGTCACAACACCTGAAATGGGGGTGGGGGGCCTCAAGTACTTTCAGTGACGGAAATGTTCCTTATTATTTTATTTTTCAGTGATACCACTCAAAATATTTTCTATTTCTATTTAAGTTTAGCACACAGTTGTGAGGCAAGACGACGTGACAAAGTGGAATCAAATTATCTGTTCCAGATAATTAAGGGCAAGGTAAAGTGACAAAAATTGTCACAACACCTGAAATGGGGGTGGGGGGCCTCAAACAATCATTCACAATACCTTTAATGCCTTTATTTTGGTGTCTAGACATGCTTGAGATGATACTGAACAATAAAAAATGGATGAAAATCAAAAATAATGACTTTGGAATTTGTAACTTTGGAAAATACGAAGCAGATATACCATTCAGCACCGCACAGCTACGGGATAAACAACTCAATATGGGAAATCACAAAGTCCACAGAGATACCTGAATATATACACTACAACCGTCAAGACTTCAAATTTTGAAAACTATCTTTGTTTTAGCAAACCACGTGCGTTGAGACTACTATGGAACAAGATGGTGTCATTTTACCGTGCCCTTGACATAATATTTTGTCGGCATTATTTAAGTAGATCCCTTTGATATTTGGATGAAAAAGAAATGCTATTATGGATTTCATGGTATTTTATATGTTGCGTTGTTTTGTGGGATGACAATCGTTCAATGCTACCATTTGTTTTTAATATAAATAAGGGTGAAATGGGCGCTACCTGGGCCCTTATTCACGAAAACTTAAACTAAGATACAACCCAAATTTTAAGAAATGCTGCAATTCGATTGGCTGACCAGTAAAATCAATTTGCATATATATCCAATGAAGTTGCAGTATTTCTTAAAATTTAGGTTGTAGCTTAGTTTAAGTTTTCGTGAATAAGGGCCCAGTGTTTATATTTTAGCTATGAAATATGTACATGCTATTGAAGCCAGTTGTTTTATAGTTGTTTTTATATACAGTCACAGTGAAAGTTGTTTGTATATCGAACAGTGAAATAGTTGCTATTAGTTATTGTTTTTATACGCCCACATTTTCATGTGGACGTATATTGTCGTCGCCCCTGTCCGCCTGTCCGTCCGTTCGCACTTTGTTTGTGGACACTCTGCACTCTGCAGGTATTTTTGATTTTGACGTCCGTTCGCACTTTGTTTGTGGACACTCTGCACTCTGCAGGTATTTTCGATTTTGACGAAAATTGAAATATAGGTTTATATCCTAAAGATCTCGGTCCCTTTCTGTATTGGCATGTATCGGACCGTAACTTGGTCCTATCAGTGGTTGTTTTTATATTAAATAATAAACTAGGTCCTATCAGTAGTTTTTTTTTTATACTAGATAATAAACTAGGTCTTATCAGTAGCTGTTTTTATATTGAATAATAAATAGGTCCTATCAGTTGTTGTTTTTATATTAAATAATAAATTATAGGTCCTATCAGTAGATGTTTTTATATTAAATAATGAACTAGACCCCATCAGTATTTTTTTTTATTTTTTTTAATATTAAATGATGAACTAGGTCCTATCAGATGTTGTTTTTATATATCACAGTGAAATAGGTACTATCAGCACTGGAGGAACTAAATCAAGGATCAGTGTCTCAACAATAAAAGAAGCTTTGTTTTTCTCTAATGGAGGATTCACGGATATTCTATATGCCGTACCTATCACAGATCACAAAATAAAAGGGTGAGTAGTCATTAAGATTCGACTAATATAAAATAAAGTGAAATGAAATGGGGTTTAATGTCCTATTTGTCTGCACCGACTAGGATAATGAATAGTGCTATGAGGGAAATTTTGCCAGGACAGCGGCGCTACTGCCTACTATTATTTCGAATTCCAACTGCCAAATGTTCTTCTACATGCACGTCAGCCTGTACGCGGGACCTCGGTTTTTCGTCCTATCCTAGCGACTAAACACTGCCCCTGATCCACCGCCAATGGGAAACCACAGCTGGGATTAATATGACACATTAAGTGCGAAATCCACACATAGAAAATATGTTTGTTTTTAAAGCTTTCAAGATATAATAAAAGAAGTACCGAGTTTAAAGTTGATGTTTGATAGTATGTATGGTCTAAAATGTATGATTAATAATCCACGTAATGATGGTCAACCCTGGGCAGCCATCTTAGATATAGACTGTGGCTACGGTAGAAGTAAGTATGGTGTCTGATACATGTTTCATTCTCGAAATGAAATAAAATGAAATGGGGTTTAACGTCCTACTGTTCTGCTCCGAACTGGTCCAATGAAGACAGGCATACGCCATACAGTGTCTTATGAGGGAAATTTTGCCCGGGCAGCGGCACTACGGCCTACTCTTATATCGAATTCCAATTGTCAAGGGATATTTTACGTGCACACCATTGTGTACACGGGGCTTCGTTTTTTCGTCCCATCCGAACGACTAGACAGAGAAACACGCCGGCAAATCTGGATGAACTTTCTAGGCCAATGCAGGGATCGAACACCCGACTTCCAGGCTAGCGAGCCAGCGTCTTACCCACTTGGCCACCGTGACCCCCCGGTTCATTCTCGGTAACACTTCTGTTAAAATAAACTCAAAAGTTCTATGGAAAGCAAATACTGTATTTTACTCGGTGCTACGAGTTGTATACCGTCAAAATCATTTCAATAACTTATTCAAAACATATATGTTGATGTTTGAGATATGTCACTTTTGATTGCAAACTAGGTTATTGAAAGTAAACAATATTATCTCGTTAGTGGTTGACCTTGTATGGGGGGCTGGATGGCCGAATGTTTAGCAAGTGCGCGCTGTATCATAAGGCCTGTCATTGAGTTAACTGGCGTGGTTTCGAATCCCCGGCTGTATGTGACAAGGGGTAGGGTCGCTTGTCCAACCTCGTGGATTTTCTCGGGGTCCTCCGGTTTCCTCCCACTGCTAAAGACCCCTACGCACAAACGAATTCTTGAAATGAAATTCAAACCATATGTTAGTCCCTAAATGACATAGTTTGTGTCGAGTGGAGGTGAAACCCCATCTCGGGGTCCTCCGGTTTCCTCACACTGCTAAAGACCCCTACGCACAAACGAATTATTGAAATGAAATTCAAACCATATGTCAGTCCCTAAATGACATAGTTTGTGTCGAGTGGAGGTTAAACCCCATCTCTCTCTCTATCTCTCTCTCTATCTCTCTCACTCTCTCTCTCTCTCTCTTATCCTGTAAATATGGCTTCAAAGCATGTCGAAAGAATTGATAACATCGCCAGCCACGTTTAAAAATAAATATTGCGTGTGTAATCAAGTCTATTGCTATTTCACAAAACATTTAAGTATCAAGCGAAATAGTCATTAAAGTTAACTCAGTTATCCAGGCGCCTGAAAAACAATTTCCGAGAATAAAGATAGAAACAGACATACAAATTCTGTATTTTTGGCTTTCCATAATTAGTTGGGGGTCGTTCTTGAATTTTCTCAGAGGAACGGCCATGAAAATATTTAGAGATATTGTTTCTACTTCTTCTTGTAATTTCAGCCGGATTAGAATGGGATGGAGAAGAAGTTTTATCTGTTGCTATGGAAGCCAATGAAAGTAAAAATATAAACTTTTTGGGTTTATATACTCACTGTGGGAATTCATACGATGCGAAAAATGTTGAAGAGATCCACAAAGTTGTCGATGAGACTTGCGACAGAATCGCCTCTGTTGCTAAACGGTAAGTGGAAGTGTTACATCCATACGGTAGAATGAGATGGGACGTTGAAACCTTAATTTTGTACGTTTGCGCTAAATAATTTCGCGCGATGTGCACGAGGCAAGGTATGTTTTATCTAATCGCAAACGTTCTTCTATTTGAAACTATATGGTCATTTTATTGTATGATATAATTATGTATACGATTCATATATCGATTCAGTCCCATTAAGGCCTATTGTTATGTTCAATAACAGTGTATTCAGATGTATGGATAATCAAAGAACTTCGTGCAATTTTCTGTAACACAGGTTTTATTTGTAACCTAATCTAGAGCCACCGTGACACCGTGCTTCAAAGAAAATTTGGTGGTAGTCAAATATAAGAAATAAATGATTTTCTAGCCTAGAAGAACACGGCATTAAATGTGAAACTGTTGGCAGCGGTTCTACGCCATCTTGTAATCAACCAACACAGAAAATGGCGAATCTCACTGAAATACATCCTGGTGGTTATATATTTAATGGTAATTATATTTTATCCACACACTTAAACTTTTTGAGGCTTTTGTGCAAAATAAAATGCTACATTCTCGCCATCTTCAACAGAAGGTTTGATCTCGCTTTAACCACGTACATCTTATCAAGGCCTTCACGTTATACCCTGCATATTTCGGCACTAATTTCGATTGGGCACAAGCCCAGCTTGTGAACCTATCAGATTCCTTGGTCGTCGCAAATACCAAGTCTCGCGCTTTCAAGCTAAAATGTCGACCTGTGATAATCGGGTTGCAAAGTTCAAGGTTCGTCCAATGTCAAGGTTTCCGTGGAGGTCGCGATGTCACAATCTCTGATTGGACGCTACTGTTCATGTGTCTTTAGATAACATAGCTATAAGTTCGAGAATTGTGAAGTAATCTAGCAACGTCCAGATGTTGTAAAACACGCAGTAGTTGCTACAGGAACATGCATTCTCGCAGAATGGAGGGAGAGTCTTGCTACTCAGACAAAAATCATCCATTTCAAGCCACAGACCAATGCAAAAAATGTTGTATAGTTGAAGCAAAATCTCCAGATCATGCCCAAGGTGATTTTGCTTCACTGGGTGTCGTACATGGGGCTTTGTAGGCTAACTATTTCCAGAGTATTTGACATCTGGTCTAACTTGTTGTAGGTGATTCTCGTCTTGGGGGATTTTCGGATTAATTTGATAATTGTGAAAGGATTTCTTTCTTCGGGGTGGGATGGGGTGGTATAAGGGTAGATCACTTCAATTTCGTATTAGAAACATGCTAAGCAAGTATTCCGTCACAGATAATATAACTGATTTGAAATGGTTTTGTTTTAAAGATTATGGTCACACTTTAAATGGAGCGTGTACAATAAGAGACATCGCTGTCAAGGTAGCAGCAAGAGTTATCTCCCACAAGAAGTCTAAAAATCACCTCCTCATTGACTGTGGTTTTCTCGCTCTCTCTTTCAATGGTTTTGAAGAAGTTGGTAATTATGGAGACCTGTGTGCTTTTCAAGATCATCCCGATTTAAGGTGAGTCATATGCTAATCTCGGGACCATTAATTTTAACTACAAACTAATCATTTTAAAATCCTTTATATTAAAATAATTTATAAAAATACAAAAATGTATTATAATTTGTGTAATATTCAATCAAAAATTCTTCTTTACATTTTACAAAATTAGCCTGGTAATAATTGGGAATGATATTGAATGCATGTATTTTTTTTACCCCCATACGATCAACATTATTTTCAAACCATCAACCAATCATATGACTCCCGACGACTTACATGTACAAATTTGCTTAGTGCCTGATTAGATAAAGAGGGTCCCTGGGCTTTAAGAGGCAATTCCTATCCCCAACGCTCACAAAAAACATTTTCTTGAACAAAATGTGAAACATGGACGGGAAATCTTTCTTAGTTCTTTGCGTTGAATATGCAGATTGGTGTCGCGCTAATAGATTGGATGGAGCTTAACTATGAAATAACTAGACAACTTCAATGTTATTGCACATGTTTTCTAGTTTTCACCAGTTTTATTAGAATTCATATAGAGAAGTGGGTGGATTTTCTGTACAATAACAACGAGCATGAACATTCTTATTTCACTCATTATTGACAGGTCATTTATATCACGCTTCATTCGTTAACAGGTTTAACACCTTGAGAGAGAGAGAGAGAGAGAGAGAGAGAGAGAGAGAGAGAAATGGGGTTTAACGTCCACTCGACACAAACTAGGTCATTTCGGGACTAACATATGGTTTAATTTTATTTACATAATTCGCTTGCGCGTAGGGCTCTTTAGCAGTGGGAGGAAACCGGAGGACCCGGAGAAAACCCACGAGGTTGGACAGTTAACACCTTGACCGTCGTGTTATAAATATTGTCACTTAGTGAAGCCGAAGATAATAGCCGAGGGGGGGGTGCAAAATGATCTAAAGTGTCGCGCTTCGAGCTGTAGCTGGCCGGTCACTTGTGGCTTGTGGTCGTGGTTTCGATCCCTGGTGTGAGCGTATGTGACTTGGCGAGTAGGGGCGCCGTCTGAACCTCGTGGGTTTACCTCAGGTACTTCGGTTTCATCCCACAGGAAAGACTCGTGCGCGTGCTAAGATAATAAACATGAAAATAACTGGTCTGCGATACCACCCCGTTGGAAGCGGACTTTATACACCAAGAACAACAACCGAAGATCATGATTAGTGTTTACAACTAGAATCCGTGTAAGAAATGCCTTTGACACACTGACCACGAGATTGTTAGGCCATGAAAATAAACCGAACAACGAATACAAATTAATTTAATTTTCTTAATCCTAGGTTAAAGGGCTTAACACAGGAGCTAGGGAAAGTGACTCTGAAGGATGGCGTTTTAGATTTTGATAAATATCCAATTGGTACAATGTTATTTATTTATCCTTTCCATGTAAGTATATCATAGTACTTATTGGATTACCTTCTTCTAGGAGCCATTTTATGAATTGGAAAATAATGATCCTTGGAGATTACAAAATAGGGAACATATACTGAGACATATACTGGATTATTGGATATCTCGTTTGAGAGATACACTTTAAACATACATTATGCAAGAGCTACATCTGTCTATTGCAGGTCATTCTTTAGGCCTGAAATGTTATCTAAATTATTAATTAGACATTAATGAACTTATCCAGACCATAATCAACTCTCGATGGCATCGCTAGCCTGTGATCTTTAGTGGATTATGTTCGGATTTATTGCATAACTTTCCTTCACGATTTAATTTTCATAGTTGATCAATTTGACTGAAATTTTCAGCAAATTGCCTTTACATTATCTATTTTTTAACTATTATAGTGAGAACTACCAACTCGTTATCTAATCTCCCATAATGTGTCTTTAATCTTGCTATTTTGAATCATTAGATCGCGACGGTAACATTTGATATTTTTATTTCCACGATCGCGTATAGAGCACCACAGATCAATTTTCTGAAACATATAAACTTGATATTGGATAGAATGGATTGTTAAAAAAATGGGATTTTATGGTTTTCCTCTGAGGTATAAAATGTGGCTTTTAAGAAGATAGAGCCGGTACAAGTCATACAGTTCTGTGGACGCAACGATATGCAGAGGTCGGCAACTGCACACCAGTGCTGACAATGTTCGTCGCCGACTACGATCTACCGGATAGTTTTACGTTGGGCCGTTCGTTCGTGGGCCTTAACATCCGGTTCCACCGAGGAAAATATACCGTTGGGCCAATTCTGACTCGACGCCGTTACTGACCGACAATGTTTCCCCTCGTGCCTAGGTTTCACGCCAAAAAGTTGTTATATCCTCCGTTGGTTGTTGTTTTCTTGTTGTGTCAGTAAATGTCCAACCTACAATCATATCAAAAACACATTTCAGCTGCATTGTGTCTAACCAGTACTTCCATTCAGCAGTGAATTTTCATCGCGTATTTTAGTCAGTTATTTAAAGAAAATTTTAAAGGAAAAGTTAAAGCAAACTAAAATTCCTGTGCGACCGTAAAATTTACTTTTTGTTTATTTTTTAGTGTTGTAATACTGGTACAAACTTTCACCATTACTACGTACATTCTGGGGACAAGATAGTTGATGTGTGGACTCCAGTTCGAGGTTGGTGATCGGGGACCCCTCAACAGCAACCGAAACATTCCGTAGTTACGTGAACTGGCCTATTTAACATCTTCTGTCATGGGCAGCAACCACGCATTTACTAGATTTAATTCTGCACTGAATAAATTTTAATTTATCTCTCTTCGGCGTATCAGTTTGTCTGTTCCCCGTGAAGATATCTGCTGCAATTACAGGCGGAAAATACGAGATTTTCTTACATACTCAAATTACTAAGAAACGGTATTTCTACTGGACACTATGTTCTTAGCATGCATGATCCCGCCCCATACATTTACCCTAGAAAAAAATGAAAAGGGGTTTAACGTCTTACTGTTGTGCACCAGCTATGTTAACGAAAACGGTTATAATAGGCCATGCAGTTTGCTATGAGGGAGAATTTACACGGGTAGCGAGCGACTCGACGACCAACTCTTATTTCGAATTCCAACTGCCAAAGGATCTTGTATGTGCCCTCTAACCTCTACAAAGTTTAATAAAATTGTAAACAGACGGACTGACAGTGGTGACGACAATGTGTACCAGTATTAAAATTCATCCACTATACTCCAAAATCATAATCATGAAGTCAATTCTGAACTATCTAAATTTGATAGATAACAGATCACCGATTAACAGTTAACGTGCCCTTAAAAGTGGTTCTTCTTGCATGCTACACTACATTGGCACAAATATCAGGAACCCAGATATACAATGTGTTATCAAGTTGGCATCATAAATATAATATTGTCTGGTGGGTTCATATTACTCGGCTTAGGCCTACTAAAAGACTGTACTTGGCTTATTGGCTTAGAGAGTGAGAGTTATGGGGTTAAATGTCCACTGGACACAAACTAGTCATTTCAGGACCAACATGTTCAACTTTATTTCAATAGATCGCTTGCACATAGGGGTCTTTAACAATGGGAGGAAACCGGAGATTGCGAAGAAAATCCACGAGGTTGGACAGGCGACCCTGCTCCTTTTCAGCTTTACACAACTTTCTCCCTTGATAATTACCCAAAATGATGACTGAACATCTATGTGATCAGCTTCAATTTTGATTTTATTACAATTTAACAAAACCTTCCATAAGTAATAAATATAAGAGCATCAAAAAGTCTATTTATCACCCCACTTAACCTGGGCAGAAAATGCACAGTATAGAACTTACCTCCGGTACTGATGCAATGAAACTACATGTATGCAACAAGATTCATCACTCTCACAAGGAGCCCCAAAGCATTCACATATCAAATCAAATCTGCTTGGTCCAAGCAGAAAATGCCATAAGTATCACTACTCTCAATTAATTAAAATTAAAGTTTTCATGTCCCAAAGCATCAACCAATGAAATTGCTTATTTCTACTTAGCCTCAGTAGAAAATGCTCATCTTCAGCTCCATCAAGGCAATTGACCTTATAAATACATGTACCTATACGAAGTTTGAATATTCTACCTCAATTAGAAGCAGAGACTTCAAAACATGTGACGGATAGACAAATGAATACCTGCTTTCTCCAACAGGGTTGGACAATAAACAAATTTGTACCAAATCTGGATTTTCTATTCACACAAAATATTGACACGTCTAATGGACATCTACACCAATTTTGAACTTTATACTTCCAAATATTGTGTTCCAAAAAGTGTGATGGATAGATAAACAGACAAACCCATTTTAATAGTTCTCTGAAAGGGTAAGAAAATACACACATTTGTACCAAATCTGAAATTTTTATTTACTCAAAAAAGTTAAAACTAAAGGCTGATATAACACCATTAGTTACATTTCAACACAACATGAATGGGTAGGATTGACAATCCAACCAAAAAATATACTTCATAGAAGCTGAATATTAAACAAATTCAATTTAGATTTAGACTTAAGATTAGGAGGCAAGGTTAGTTGGTTAAGAGTTACTCCACTTATATATCTAAAGAACAAAAAAAGAAATGACTCCTTTGGTTAGATCATTAGCCCATTCTTTTAATCTTTATAGATGATACAACACAATTTGTACATGAAGGACATTTAAGTAGAAGCCACTTTGAATCTGGGAGGAAAATTACATGTAGATGGTAGCCTACATGTGCATATATTTATATAAATCTAATTTGCGCATCCCTGGAGATACATGTATATAGTCAAGTTAAATCACATCACACCGAAATATTTTGCCCTATTAAAGATCCTCTTTAAAGTGACTCCCTTCCAATTGCAAGGTTTTTAATGGATATTGTATCCAATATACATGTCTGACACAAAACAGCATTGTATTAAAGTGACTCCCCTGCAATTGCAAGGTTTTTAACTGATATTGTATCTAATATACATGCCTGGCACATAACAGCATTGTATTAAGAAATCAAAAACCATAGTCTATATAAATGTCTAATACATTAATAATTTACTGACTGTCAAAATCCCATTCTGAAAATAATTCAGTTAATTTTATGTACACCATCAAATAAATCATGTACATGTATATTCAAATTAGATTTAGTCTTATTGCTTATTGTGCCAGTCAGACTCGATCAAAAGGCATCTTTAAGAATTGATCATACAATTGACTGGCACAGCAATTTAGACTATAATGTAGACTCTGTTTGTATATTCTCCATTGTATAGAAAACATTGTACCACCACACCAACATCAAGTATTAACATTAATATTCAAAGAATATTTCATCATAATAATAATAAATTAACTCTAGTTATGAATGTATATAAATAATAGCCTCTCTGTCACTCAGATTAAACACTGTTTCACAAACATCAATATAAATTGTCTCGTCTTTTGCGGACATCCACCAGATCATTTTGACAGACACAAATCATCCATCAACACACACAAAAGTTTGAAACATGCGATCAGATCAAGTACAATATATCTCAGTTAATCCAATGAATATCAACAACAATATGGAAACAGTGCACATAAATTCAGACCAAAATTTACGTATTTTTGAAATTTTTTTGCAAATCCGTCTGTTGTGTAAGTGGATGATGAATACAGTATTAAACTGAAGACGGACAGGCTTCCAGGTCATGGTTGGTGAGATCTTTATTTAGACTTTCTTTTTTTCGATTTAGAGATGATATTTGGAGAGAATTGTACACTGATCTGTTTTCCACCCATTGTTGTATGATGAAGTCTTAATGCAATCTGAAATAAGATATTTAATCTAATGCATACATTTTCTTCTAAGACATAATGTCTTAACCCTTAACCGGTCATTTTCGACTATAGTCACTACAACGTTATACAGCTAAGTGGTCACAGTCGACTTTACACGGTCGACTAAAGTCGACCACAGCAAGAACCTTTTTTATAAGCCGCATTTGAGTATTTAGTTTCGTATTTAATTGATATGGCCACACATGCGTGTCAGACAGGAACTTGACTTGTCAAGGGCATTGAGAAAAACATGTCTTTGTTCAACATTTTTGGACGAAAAACGTAATTTAACGGTGTCGGGAACGTTAAAGACGCTCGAAGTGGTTGAAATACTTATGAATTATTCCGAATCGGATTATATCGATGACACCGATTCTGAAGACGATATTTCTGATGAAAAGGATTTAGAATGATATGCAAATTATAGATCAACTTATCCCCAGCAACTTTTTTATTGGTGTCAAGAGTCTATCACTTATAATTATTCGGCAGTCGTCGATTAAAATAGGCATACAAAATATTTCACGTCAGCCTTTATTTAGCCTGACCACTTGACGTCATAACGTCAAAATGATGTCGATCAGTCAGGGCTGGCCACGAATAAATTGATGGCGAGCAGATCACTGCTCACGCAAATTTAGGTTTGGGCGAGCAAGGCGAGCAATAAAAATTGCTCACGCAAAATGTTGTTTGCGTGAGCACACATTTTGTAACATTGTTTCAATTTAAAATCATAAGAAATTGCTATTCCTGGCTTTGCAGTAAATATGTGTGAACATCGCTTTCTGTTTTTGACAGTCATACGACTCTTCTTTAAAACCAATTTCCGTATGGATTTCTTCACCCCACGACATAAATGTGGATAGGGCAATCAGGTTTCCTTTGGCCATTATTGGCCCAGATTGAAAATTATACGACTGCACAATGGAATAAAAACCGAAGTTCTGATAAAATAAGAAATACCGATAAATATTAGTTTGAAACATGTTTATTTAGCGTGAATGCCAAATGCAGGATGTAAACATTCTTTACTTTAGACTCGATTATCACGCGTTTGTTACTGGTGTTCGTAGGAAAATCAGTCATGACGTTCAGGTCTCAAGTGTATTTTTAGTAACACAAGTGGCGAGTAACTTCATTAGCCAATCAAATTTAAGGAGGAAATGCCGCGTGCAGCTGGGTGAATCTCAGTTTGACAGACGAATTTATGACGTTATTGACATTGTTGGGTTAGTTTCGGCAATAAACTTATCAATATTTTGATTTTTTTACAGGTTTTTCTTAAAATTAACTCCACTCAACACAAACTAGGTCATTTCGGGAATAACACATGGTTCAATTTTATTTCAATAATTCGCCTGCGCGTAGGGGTCTTTAGCAATGAGAGGAACACATAAACATTATGGAATGATTTAGCGAATTCTATTTCAAACACTGTTTTTAATTCAGAATATAGATTTTATGCAAGTTTGGACCATTTAAACACTTAACTAAAGCTTTTTTTTCTCAGAATGAGCTGACAATTCTCACTATACAATAGATATTGAAAAGGAATATTACTTCATTCTAAGCTACCATTGTTATGATAATAAACAAAGTCTTGATTATATATTTTTAAATTAAATTATCAAATGGTGATAGTGTTTCATTCAATCCGTTCAATATCACAACCATCAGATCAGCTAGAGAGATGATTATGGGCTTGTCATGTGAATAATTTTTTTATTAATAATGTATATAACATTTGAGGATAAAATTAAGACCTGCTATATGAAATGCAATAAAATGGGGTTTAACATCCTACTGTTCTGCTCCAAACTGGGCTAATGAAGATGGGTATACGCCATACAGTGTGCTATAAGGGAAATTTTGCCTGGGCAGCGACACTACGGCCTACTCTTATATCGAATTCCAACTGTCAAGGGATCTTTTACGTGCATGCCAATGTGTACACAGGACCTTGGTTTTTCGTCCCATCTGAATGACTAGACAGCTACCTGCTATATGCAGATTTAGCTCTTACATAAAGTATCTTTAATAATGCATGAAGAGACATCAAAAACTTAAAATTTAAAAACATTAAAAAAAACAACACAATTCTAGACAACAATAAATTTTACTTACCCCATGACTGATACGACTTTTGAAATCTATGTAGGCTATTCCTTTTCCAGTATCCTGGCCCTTTTCTTTTGGAATCTGAATACTTTTTACACCTCCTGCATGAGAAAGTATTATACAGAATAAAATTGTATGTGGCTTTGAAATTGGGTCTTTTTCTTGCGATGTAGTCAGTAGTCCTAATCCTATTTGTTGAAGTGAAATTAAATAGCTTTAAAACCTTATCTATATTTATGTACATGTACCGCCCTTTTATATGAATATGTCAACTGTCGGTTTACGAGGAAAGATTATGATATGATAGATTAGATTCAGTTTTAGCTTGAACAGAAATGAAATGAATGAGTTTTATGTCCTACTGTTCTGCACCAAATAATCTAATCAAGACGGCATATGGGGGGAAATTCTTCACCTGCTTTTGGTTGAATTCTATCTATCAACAGATTCTCCTGTGGAACTTTCTCAGGCTAAATACTGGGACCTAACATGGGACCTAGTTAGCACACGCTCAGACTCAGAGCCGTGTTCTTGTAAGCCAGCACTCTATTCACTGAGTCACCATCACCCCCAATAAATGAAATGAAATGAAATGAAATGGGGTTTAACGTCCTACTGTTCTGCTCCTAACCTGGGCTAATGAAGACGGGCATACGCCATACAGTGTGCTATGAGGGAAATTTTGCCTGGGCAGCGGCACTATCGCCTACTCTTATATCGAATTCCAACTGCCAAGGGATCTTTTACGTGCATTCCAATGTATACACGGGACCTCGGTTTTTTGTCTCATCCGAAGGACTAGACAGCTGTCCTTGTCAGGCCCTCCGTCCTGCATCACTGACAAGGGGGAACCACGCCGGAAAATCTGAATGAACTTTCTCGGCCAATGCAGGGATCGAACACCCGACCTCCAGACTAGTGAGCCAGCGCCTTACCCACTTAGCCACGTGGTCCCCTCACCCCCAATAAACTTGATTAACTAGACACATGCGATATAAACAGTAATATTTGACAGGAATTCGTACTTTGATTTTTCATTTTACAATACGTTTAAGTGTATTTATTTTTTCATATTTTATTTACAATACGCAGGGGATACACTGGATTTATTTTTTATCAAACTGAATACTGATATAATTACTCGAAATTGACATGTCTTGCAACATGTGTTGTACTTCTTGATTCCTTATTTCCGAATTAATAGTCCCTATTCATAGAGTTATGTCCCTGTATTCTATAGTACAGTATAAGAAATTGTGTCTGGGTAGTTAAGAGAAGAAAATGTCACACAGAGAATTCAGTTTTGTTTATAAAATTTTATTTGACATTTTATACACATTGAAATTTTTGAGAAAGCCTTTTAGTCTTCAAAATGTGGATAAATCTTTGTGTTAATATCCAAAATGACAGGCATATTAATGATTCGCAGTTACTGCGAATCAAAACTGTGAATCAAAAACGTTAGATTTTAATTTTTGATTAGCAACGGACAAAATGTGTGTTGCAAATTGGGCTGTGATACTGGTTGTCGGAAGCCCTGTCAACAATTTTATTTTTTGATCCAAATCAGAGAGAAAATGTTCATTTCTAAATCCCACCTACCTGTCTTTCTAAAGTGTTCCTCTAACTGCTCTTTGGTTACATCTAACGCTAAATTACTGATCAACAACTGAAAATTACTTTTAATATGATTGGTCACAGGGGATTTATGATCGACAGTTTTTCCATTCACATGTGGCGCTTTGGCCTTTCCTTTACTGTCATTTCCTTGATTAACACTTGCATCTTTACTTGTGTTGGATAAGCGTTTAGCGCCTGGTGGCAGCTTTGTTTTAACAATGTGTAGCACGGTTGGTTTGTTGCCTTGTCGAATCTGTAATTGTACCTTAGGTTTTTCCTGCGTATATGGTGGTGTTGTTGCGGTTGTTGTTTTAGCCTGTTGTACTAATCTCCCTGAAATATAAATGGTTATACATGTTATACACCAGGAGAGTTATAGCTGTTACATGTACCTGTTATATACCTTTAACCTCTGATATCAACGGAATGTACCTATTCTATTCTTATAGGAAATGAAGTGAGAGAGAGAGAGAGAGAGAGAGAGTTTAATGTCCACTACACACAAACTAGGTCATTTCAGAACTAGCAGATGGTTCAATTTTATTTCAATAATTCGTTTGCGCGTAGGGGTCTTTAGCAGTGGGAGGAAACTGGAGGACCCACTGAAAACCCACGAGGACAGACAGACGGCCCTACTCGATGTTGCGTACAACCTGGAAATCGAAACCACGCTAGTTGACTCAATGACAGACCTTATGATACAGCATGCACGTGCTAACTATTCGACCACCCAACTCCGCTGGTAATGAAATGGGGTTTAAAGTTCTACTTTACTGCACCGACTGGGCTAATGAAGACAGACGTATAGCATACAGTGTGCTTATTTCGAATTCCAACTGTCAAGAGTTTGTTAATGTGCATGCCAATGTGTGCACAAGACCTCGTTTTTTTGTCATCTTAAACACACATTATGCAAGAGCTAAATCTGATTACTGCAAGTCTTTATTTAGATGTCATAGAAATTATAAATTAGATCTTTATTTACACAACAAGCACAAAATCAACTCTGTAGAACCACGGATGGCTTGGATTTAAACAGGATTTCATTGATTGATTAAATTTTTAAATGGCGTCGCAAGCAGAGATTAACCGTTACGTTGGCGTCATACTCCCGGAAATTTTAGATCGAGGCTAAATGATAGAGTGTACGAAGCGAGGCCGCTGTTGAGCGAGGCCGCATGTCGGTCAATTTGATTGAAAGTTCGATATATACGGCCTTGATATTATGTTTTGTTGTGGTTAAAATGAGAGTTTGGATGTCGGTATTATACGCTCTTTTGTCACTTGCGTTTACAGAAAAAATATGGAAATTGCTAAACATCGCAGCTAACTAACTTCACCCCAGTTGAATTGCAGACCCATTGGATCACTGTTTCCTATCTGTCTGCTTCGGGAGTTACGTAGGCCTACAAGAGTACACGCAGGCTAACAAGAAGTCAGCTATAAATATGCCTCATTGATTTGGTACATTCCTTTCACACTTTCGCTTCTTATCTATATATTAAAAGTCTTATTTTTAATTTGTAGTAAAAATAAATGTGATACGAATTGAATTGCAACCCCGTCTCAAAATGAATAGGCTAACGGTACCACAGCCATTGAAAACGTTACTTGATAATCGAGATTATGTACATGTAGGTGGAGTTAACGCCTGTCAATCAAACGATCGGCCATTCTCGGAGACGGTGAAGAGAGAGTTGACTCCTATTTCTAGTGAAAATTACAATGGTGATAACTTTGTTCTGAATAAAGTAATTTGACTGAAATTTTCAATATATTCTTCTTTCATCATCTATTTTTGAACTGGCTAACTCTCTATTAAAATCTCCCATAATGTATCTTTAACCTTGCCAGGCCCCTATTCTTATATACTAAAAAGCCCTGACAAATGTCCAACTAATTGACAAAAATGCTGGGGCGACATAATGTCAAAAATGTCATTTTTGTCATGGTTGTAGGCTGGTCATTTACCAACAAGAAAATCAACAAGAAGCAGCAAGAGTCTCAGGGGGTAAAGATCAAAAGTCAGTAATAGCATTGAGTAAAGCTTGATCCAGTCGTCCGCCCCAACCTGTATCATCCCTGATGACTCATCTTGACCCATCACAGCAGTAACAGTATGTCAAGCTGGCAGCATGCAATCCAGCAGATGTTGCAAGATAATGTACTGGTCTTGTTGAGGTGTTATTATGCTTTGCTGTCTAGCCCTTGGCAAACTTCTAATGGTTCTGGTCTGCTAGAAACAACAGGCCAGTCTCTGGATGGTTGTGTGAGAGCATTCAAAGCCTTAATGGAATGGCTCATTCTCAGTGTTCAGGTACATGTATCAACCTTGGCATATTGTTGCCTCTTCCACCTAAAGATCCATGTATGCAAAGCAATTAAACATACATTATGCAAGAGCTAAATCTGCCTATTGCAAGTTTTTATTTAGGCTCCAGATGTTATAGGAATTATTAATTAGACCTTTATTTACAAGACAAGCTCAAAATCCACTCTGTAGACCCACGGATGGCTTGAATTCAGTTTGGATTTAAACACTTGTCAATTTAAAATTAAATCTATAAATGGCAGATCAAGCAAACGTTTACTGTTAGTCGCTTATGTCACTACCGGAAACTGGTGATGAAAGACCTGCTTGAGAATATGTGGGTGGAGTTATCGTCTGTCAGTCAAACGATAGCCAATTCTCATAGACAGTGCAGACACAATTGATGCCTATGTCTAGTCCAAACTTCCAACAGTGGCAATTCGGTTCAGAACAAATTGACTGAAAATTTCAACATTTTCTTTTTTTATCATCTATTTTTGAATTATTACAGCAAGAATGGACAACTCTTTATAAAACTCTTAACTAATGTATCTTTAATATACTGTACAAAAAGTTCAGATTTTTCTTTGTACTGATAAAATTCTAGAAAAATAGTATATGGATAAACATGTAATAATTACAAATTATTTCTGCTGTGTGAAAGAAACAAAACTGATCTCTTAAACATACATTATGCAAGAGTTAAATCTGCCTATTGTTCTTTAAACATACATTATGCAAGAGCAAAATCTGTCTATTGCAGGTCTTTCTTTAAGCCTGAAATGTTATCTAAACTATTAATTAGACATTAATTAACTTATCCAGGCCATAATCAACTATCAATGTCATCGCTAGCCTGCGATATTTACTGGGTTTTAATCCAGTTTGCTGCTAAACGCTAATTGATGATTTAATCTAAAAATGGATAATCAAGACTATGTTTTTTATCGTACCGAATTTAGTAATGATGATCGAGGCTAGGCCTAAAATTCAAAAGCTAATATCTAGGTTCAGAGCGTATCAATTTGACTGTTATTTTCAGCAAATTCCCTTTACATTATCTATTTTTTAACTATTATGCAGAATTGATCCCACCTTAAATTTCTATCAAACTCCTTTCTTTACCTGAGGTTCTTCGACCAGTTTGTTCTTTTTGGTTATTCCACCATTCTGATGTACGTTTTATTCTACCATTACTACCTTTAACACCAGGTTTACTTGATGCATTATCTTCCATTTTACTACAGTACTGTTACCTGAAAATATCAAAATACAAGAATTGTTAACTCTATGGAATTATTAATGTAAATGACACATCTATGACATTATTTATGAATAGTCCCAAAACGGACGAAAAGTACTTTAAAATGTTATTAAACCAGTGTTGAAATCAGTTTGTGTCGGCATACCTTTTACCTTTTCATCGTTTACTGTGAAACAAAGTAGTGTAGCTTTACTGTTGTGATAATATTTTTGGATATGACATTGGCATAGCAGTCATGTAGACCATTTCCCAATGTATAGACTTAATTCGCAGGCAAATTTAAATACATAAAAAATGCACGCTTGCATACATTTTGGACAGTTTTACATTAAAATAGTATGTTAAAAATTTTGGGGTGCTGAAAAACGGTGTTCTCCTGTATGAACACTACTTAATTGGCACTATTGTCTGTGTATGGTGGTCTAGAAAGATAACATTAACAAATTTTAAATATAGAACACTTTATAACATCTCAGGTGCACTTCGTATTAGAATTGCTGCGAAAAAGAGAGAGGGAGGGGAATGGGGTTTACCGTCCACTCGACACAAAAAAGGTCATTTTGGGACTAATAACATATGGTTCAATTTTTTTCAATAATCTGCTTGCGTGTAGGGTCTTTAGCAGTGGGAGGAAACTAGAGGACCCAAAGAAAACCCAAGAGGTTGGACAGGTGACCCTAGAATTATGAATAAAGTTATTATTATTATTATCATTATTAAGCATCATTTTAGAATCGATTTCAAGGTTCCAAAAATAGAGACATACGCCCTTTAACGGAAAGTGTGAACCTTGCCGATTTTCAGCAATCTCAGACTTTCTGTTCCAGAGTTATTTTATATGTTGCGAAAAGCTTCTGACCACATAGATAATCGATTTATCATCAAACTTGGTAAACTTCCAATGTTTCCTTTCCAACAAGCTGCTGTGCTGGCGTATTTCTACGTTTTCCGTGGCTATCTTTTTATTACTTGAATTTCATCAATTGTGCATGGATGTCACATACAGTCGGGGAATCGAAACCACGCCAGCTGACTCAATGACAGACCTTATGATACAGCGGGTGCCCTAACCACCCTGCGAAAAAGAAACAGGGGACTTAACATTAATATCTTGCTGCACTAAATGAAGATGACATAAGTTTTTATATGTATAATTATGGGTTAGAAATCACATACTGGAATTTAAAAAACATTCCTCTTTATAATATTGTACAATATTTCTTCATACAATGTATATCTTGTACTCCTTTTAACTACTAAAAAACTAGCATCAAATTTGTAATGGGATATATTTTTGTAACTATGTTTGGTTTATCCTCATACCAAGTTTGTACATTATACATGTATTATAGCAGGTTGTATGAAAGTGTAGGTGGCCACAAATATCCTGCGTAAATTTACTCCCATGAAAAAGACAGGGAAATATTTAATACACGATTGAAATATACACCATAGACTACAATGCTGACTGTTTTTCTAAAATATTATTACCGATAAGTCTGCTTTAAACTTCTAATATTTGAATATTAATGTATATATTTCTGAATAGACGCCCTGAAATATTTGTGGGGAAAAGAGTCGCCAGAAACGAAAGTATAATTTCTCTTTTCCACAAATCCAGAATTTTTTCTTAAGCAAATAAAACATCAGAAGAATTAAATCTAACCATAAAACTGACCGATGCAAATATAACCACGAAAAAACGCTGATAGATATTTTTGGGCTGACCTTTTTATGTCGAACTAACGCAGTGCAAATTTCAGTGCTACGCAACACATTACGTGCAACTTGTCAGGTAGAAAAGAAAGGCCCATAACCGCTGTTGTTAAACCCTCCAGCAGTCATTCAATATCCATATTTTAGGATTACTATTTTCGTGTATATGCTCCTCAACCTAAACATATCCAGCGATAATTGTTCAATATATATTACCATAAACTTGTCTTCATTTGTGAAATTTACTGAAACAATATCAATACGTGGTCTCCAGAAATTTTTAAAACGCTTCGAATGGAACAATATGACCCAAACATGCCCCTTTATCCGCGATGCGCGCCACCTGGCGATAAACTCCAGAAGCGATATACGAGCTTGTCAGTTGGAACTTTAAACCATTTTCTGAATTTGGAAGTGCAATTTCATACTGGTCGGAGTCAAACTTTATATACTTGTTGAAAAAGAAATGTAAATAAAAGTTAATACTGCAGGAATGTGAAATCTACACGCATTTTAATGATCACGGATGACTACATTTATTCCATGAAATATGGAAAGGAAAAGTGAAATTTGTTGTTTGTAAAATTTTCCATAACGTTTGATACGAATTCGAATTTATTCAAAAGAATTATGAAATATAGCCCCCCCCCCCCTCAAAAAAAAAAATAAGGTTAGAGTTATAAGTGCGAATTTTAAGACCTTTAATTGTTTAATTTTATTCATGAACTAATTATATATTTAGCCTATCATTTCTGCCACGGAATAAAACTTATGTTTGCCCAAACAGATGGAGGTGTGATGGCTTCAGTATGTCAAAGATGCATTTTTTGCGTTAATAGTGATCCTCCGAAATATATTTTTAATGGGTACAAAGTAGATGTGTTTGTGTTCCATTCAGCCTAAGTCCTTAACAGGCTTATTTCAGACCCCCTGTCCTATATAGCTTCTGTGAACTTTTTCGAACTTCTCCTGAACAGCTGTGGATTTATATTAGGGAATGTGTTGCCAGAGGCGTAGCCGTGAAATATATATTGGGGGGGTCCGCAACCCTAACCCATTTTTTAAAACCCCTAAAAAATATAAACAAACACCATGTGGCCATGCTGTCTACCAAGACACTGTGTGCAAAAGCATTATGGTTATGTTGCTGGCTGAGCGGGCGATAAATATTTGGTTTAGGCGGTTATGTTTTTGGGTACCTACATGCGATTCACTCTGATAAGTGGCAGAAAAAAATTAACAAAATATTACTGACAGGCTAACTAGACACAATTTTATGGAACACGTACTTTTCACTTCACACGTTTCCAGGATGATTTTCTCTGTGTTTTATTTTAACAGTATAAATCATATTGGGATATGTACAGGTTTTATACAGATAGAATCTTAACTAATCCTAATAATTGTTGTAAATAAATAGGAGTTGGGGCCTAGTATGTAAATTTTTGGGGGGGTCCAAGTATATTCAGACCCCCCCAGAAAAACAATTGGGGGGGGGGGGTCGGACCCCCCCATGTGTGATGCCCATGTGTGTTGCAAGGGGGTCCTTGGCCTATACACATTTTATTATTAACAAAGTTGACTGGTCATATATAAGGGCATCAAAATGGGCAGATTAATAAAGTTTCAACTCCTACCAACCCACGAAATGGACTGCATCTCATTTTGGTTCATAGTTGCATGATTGCTTGTTTGATCGCCTGGAAAGATGAATTAGTCTTAAAAGACAAATAAATATAGATTTACGACTTCCTCTCTTGTACCATTTGATGGATTTCCACCAAATTTAGTAGGTATATTGATGCGCTTATTCAGATTTACATTGCTAAGTTAAAGAATGGTGCTTGGGCTATGCTTATTTTGAGTTAGTAAAAGGCAGTTGATCGGTACCATACCGACGGTTCCACCTTAAATGGTCAGATTTAAATGTTTTGACTCCTAAACCATATGACATGGATTTTAGCCAATTTGGCAGGTATGCTGCTATTTAGATCTGTTCAATTCAATGTTGTTGGCCTCATAGACCTGTGGCTGTAGAACCATAAAAGGGCAGATTTAAACAATTTAGACATTTTCTTCTCAACTACTTGATGGATTTACCAACAAATTTGGTAGTATAACTTTATCCTGTAGAATGCCCTCAATACCAGAACTCTACATAGTGATTATGAGAGAAAGAGAGAGGAGAGAGAAATGGGGTTTAACATTCACTCAACACAAAGTTGGTCATTATGGGACTAACATATGGTTCAATTTTATTCAATAATTTGCATGAGCATAGGGATCTTTAGCAGTATGAGCAAACTGGATTAATGGTAATAGGTAGTACATGGCAACTAATTTCTCCATACTACTTTAAAACAATGCAACTGAGTTTTAAAAAGATCAGAATGGACTAAAGAACAGTTGCAACTAAAGTATACGTCATATGACCACTTTTCAATCTGGGCTTCTAAAATATAAATTGTTTACCCCTGAAGGACAGACCAAAAAATAAATTTCCAGCATTAACCAATGAAAAGGTACACATGTACAGAATTTCCAATATTAACTAATGAAAAGGTACACATGTACAGATTTTCTATCATTAACTAATGAAAAGGTACACATGTACAGATTTTCTAGCATTAACCAATGAAAAGGTACACATGTACAGATTTTCTAGCATTAACCAATGAAAAGGTACACGTGTACAGATTTTATATACATTTTTATAAATTCTTCCAATTTTATAAGTTAGTTTACATTTATGCTTTTACATTATTAGCAATATGTACATTTACATAAATTTGCGCTCATTGTTTTCTCTCCAATACCAATATCATAATTAAAAAATCATCAATTTCAAAACAGAGAAATCCCACAGAGTTAGGCAGACAAATATAAAACAGGTACTGGTATATTCTAATCTACATGTACTTATGCAATCATTGAGTCAGATTCAATATAATTCATTGTGCAATGTTGTGTACCAGGACATCCACTTTTTCGCGGAGATCAACTTTGTCCACATTCTGTTTTTCTTAAATAATATCTAAGAATTTTTTTCAAAGAATAAAACATACATATATATCAACTTTTAAGTGATCGTTCATATAAAACAGTATTTCTCCATCATTTTCAGTAGCATCAAACATATGTAACAAAACATGGATGTTAAACAAAACTTATCTTTTACAAGAAAAAACATCACAGTATGTTCTATATCCTGCAGTAAAGAAATTAGAAAAATATACATGTATATCTAACAAAGCCAGTAGCAAGAATATAAACATACACATTAGTTCTTTTTCATAATTCCGGAAAAGTATGACGTTTAAAACCACATTTCACTTCATTTCAGAATACAATAATACAAACTGAAATCACCAAGGCACACACAATCTTTGTTAAAGTCCCACTGCATCATTTGCATTTTTTGCTAAAATAGCAAATTTGTCAATGCTTAATCCACACTAATGCGTACAAGTCCTCAGATTGATTAATTAACATTTAATTAACAAATCAAAATACCAATGTTAGATAATCTTTCGGCTTAAGATTAAAACAGATTTAAAACAGGCCCATCAATTACGTTCACAGACAACAAAATAGTGGCGGCTTATTACATGGCAATGAGACTTGAATATTCTGAAAAAGCAAGTTACTTCGCCAGAGAGAATATCAAATAAGTGATCATACAACACTAATATTAATTAGAATATTCAGGTTGGTTTTAAAAATTCAACCCAGGTTTGTACACATGACTACATCCCAAATTAATACTCCATACAAGATACATGTATTTAAAGTGACATTGACAGAGACAATAAAAAAAATTAAAAACAAAAAAGCACAGCATAAGTTGATGTATCACTTATACCTAGGGCAGACGAGCGCATTTTTTCACATATTTAAAATCGCTTGAAAAACTTGCCTGTGTGCCCATTCACGGCAACGACAATCTGCTTGGCAAAACATTCACCCAACCGATCGCCGGTATCTAGCATGTTAGATATTTTCGGCCGAATGTTTTACACCAGCAATCGATGCGTTGGCAGAAGAATTAGTGATTCTTTGGTCAAACTTCAAGATTCGAGAGTTTTAATAGCAAATAAATAGCAGCTACCACAGCAAGCTTATGTTTTAGGAGATTCGCCATTTTGCACAAGTCATGTGATCGATGTAATTTACTCGCAGAGTGGCGTACACTTTTTGAGACGATCGCTATGTGTGCTAACACGTGATCGGCTGTAAGAAATTGCTGCCAAATGTCAATCGCTACAATCAGGTGAAAAAATACACTTGGCTGCCCATAGCTATAGAAACCAGCCATATTTGTCCTGTAAGTTTGTGTTTTTTTAAGGAGTATGAACCCTGACAGAAAAAAATAAATTTATTGTTGCATAGACTGAAGATTTTGGATTGTATGCTTTTGAAATCTACATAAGGATAAAGTAAAGCTGTAGGTGTGAACTGTGGAATGGTAAAACAATGATGAACACTAGAATATAAATACTTATACCATATCCATCTTATTCTGATACTTAACATGTCAGCCCTCAAAACCTAAAATATGCCAATATTACAACAAAATATTTCCAATAATTTAAATAAATGTATCACAGTTCAAAGCGATATGACGTCCTTAATCTAAGTGTCTATTTTCACGATTTGCACCATTATTAGATCTCCAAGATGTAAAAGCTGCAAACATAAAAAGAAAGCTTATTCCTGCTAAGGAAAGGGTTGATATAGCATTAAAATATTGTTTATAGTTAAATCTAAGATACCACAGAGTACCAAGTAATAAACCAAATATGGGTATCATAAAGTTTCCAATATTTATATCATCCTCGGTATCGTAATTGTCTCTGGGTTCAGATCGCACATTTTGCGTCACCAAGCAATGAAGCACACTGTTATCTACTATATTACACGACTGAAGGGTTGAAGTTTCGTTTCTAAGATCTTGACCATTAAAAATTAATCGAACCAGTTTTTGCTGTGATAGTTCTTCTGAGAAATGTGTTCTGAAATAAAGAAAACAATTGTCTCAGTAGAATTATCAAGTTTACTTACAGTATCATTAAAATTGAGAAACTACTTGCACAGTATGCCAAAGTAAAATTAATCCTTTGACAACCAGGGGGGTGGGGGGTAAGTGATATTTCACAAACGAAATGACTTCTGTCAGTACTATTAGAATTGAGAACCCACTTGCACAGTATGCCAAAGTAAAATGAATCCTTTGACAACCAGAGGGGTACAATGTAAGTGATATTTCACAAAAAAAAATGACTCCTGACATCATTGGTTATATCAGATTTCTCAAGAACACAGCTGATGTGATAGACAAAAAATCTATTTCCTAAATCTGGGTGATTTGATGGAAGCATTCTCCACCTTTGCCTTTTTTGTTTTCATGACAACATCAAGAATACATACTGTACCTTCTAAAAAAACCAATAGTATCGAGAGGCCTGGCAAACACCAGTCTTTGTGTATCATTCAAATACTTCAGTCTTACTCGAATCTGAATACTATCTGTTTCTGCGTCCAGGGGTGGGGGCTGTTGTGTATCACTATTTCCATCACTTACAACATCACTAGATGCAGTGGGAACTGTAACTGGCATTTCTGGTGAAGTAGAATTCTTTACTTCTTTAGAGGATTCTCCAGTATTTTGAGACAGAGTAGCACTATCAGATGGACCATTTTCAAAAAATGCCACTCTTCTTCTCCGTAATTCATTTTCTGCCAATTGTTGAGATTCTTGTGTATGTGAAGACGCCTCGGAACTATTAGCTTCTTGAGATGGTGAACTGATAAATTGTTGAGATGACTCATTCCCTAAATTAACTGATGTAACAATTTCAGACTCAATGTTGTCTTCATCCTCCTCACTATTTTCTGTTTCATCACCTTCTTCTTCATCATCATCATCATCATCCAAAACCGACGTATCTAGTCCTAGAGCCGCATTCACATTATCAAGAGCAGTATTGACTACATCGCCTAACGAACTACCATCACTGTTATCTACATGAACTATATTTTCATTTGCATTAAGTTCTTCATTATTAACATTTTCTTCAACATGTTCACCTACATTTTGACTAGGGTTTGCTGTCTGTCTGTTATTTCTGTTAGCTCTTTGAGAAAGTTCTACAATAATCACACTAAAGAAAGGGATATCAGATGTGTGGGTCGAAAACCAGGCCAATAACCCTACGATTAAAACTACTAATATACCAATTACTATTGTTACTTCATCTCCTAGTCCTTCAATGAGAGGCATTTCTTTGCTTTTATAGTTTTATCCCCAATTCAGCTCTAATCTGCAATTCAATTATTATATTTTTATGATAATTTTATACACAACAATGGAATGCAAATATAGGAATCAAAGA
The DNA here is from genome assembly GCF_932274485.2 of Patella vulgata. Lineage (NCBI taxonomy): Eukaryota > Metazoa > Mollusca > Gastropoda > Patellidae > Patella > Patella vulgata. The sequence continues at coordinate 16,021,430 of NC_065883.2, forward strand.
GATCTATTTTAGTACTAGTACAGTAGTAAGTGGCAGCAGAACAGGCTTTTTGCCAACTTGATAATATAATCAAGTGATTATAACTAATAGTAATTGTATTTATTATATAAATTCAAAAATATGAGGTGCTTAAATGTACAACAAAATACATAATTAATAATAGGCCTAGCCCCATGGGCGTATGGCTAATGATAAAATATAGTAGATCTATCTACCGCCGTACCGAGTAATGATACTGATAGTGATAGTATTATAATACGTATGTAAACTACAACTTAGTTAATGATGACCAACCAGAGGCATGGATACAAGCTTTTAAAGGAATGTGGACTGTAAATTTTATTATATCCTGGTACATATTTATATTACCGTGTTATGTTACGTACGTTTTTTGACATAAAATTTTTACGTGTTCTTAGGTCGCCATGTTCCCGGAAGTTATGATCTGTCAAGGGAAATAACTCCCGTTTCGTTGTTTCAAGCAAGCATTTTTTGCTCAGTGTTAAAAACATTCCCTATTTAGCACCGACTTGGTAATAAAATTATCGCTTATGATGTATTAATTTGTTTGTTTTTTTTTGTTTTGTTTTTTTTTCTTCAAATTAGTATTTCGTTTCGTGTGAAATTCCGACCATTCAATCATTTGAATGAAACCGGATGTTTGGCCTTCTTTTGTTTTGTTTCCCTGCAAATTGTTATTATTCACGTATTTTTGTCAAGTTGGCATTGCAATGTCATTTAAAGCAGAGACTTTGACTAATTCATCATAAAATGACACACGATTCCCAAACTGGCATTTCCGTTTTAGAGGAAGATGATATTTTATCTAGTAAAAATAAAACCAACAATGTCAATAAACCAGAACTTACCAAAAGAGGGGTGATTTTAATATTAGGAACGTTTGGGGGATTATTTGCAGGAATTTATGCTGTTGCTACTCCATTTGTTTCACCAGCATTGAGAAGAATATGTCTACCATTTGTTCCAGCTACTCCTCTTCAAATTCAAAATGTTTTTACGGCATTAACTAAACGAACTGGATCATTGATTGATATAGGAAGTGGAGATGGTAGAATTGTAATTTAAATTCATATTATTATAATAATATTGTATTTTTATGATCATAGTATCACTGAGAAATTTTGAAAGATGCATCCCTTCCTGCATTTTTTTAATTTCAAATTTGTTTCATTTGTCAGACAGCATTAGTCTTGTTGAATTCATTCTGATACATATTAAATGCTTCAAATATATTTTTATATCCATAGTATAGCAGGCTACTGATGATCCCAATATCTGTCTACCGGTAATGAGCCAATAAGTCTCTGCCATAGATAATTTTACAGTGCCGGGTCTGTAGACATCTTGATATAGCTACCTATACTAGTCCCATTTTATTGAAGAAAATGATAAAGTTGTAATAAAAAACATTTGCACTTTGATCCACCCAGCATAATATATGTGACATTCACCCTGCACTCTGCTAATTGATTATATTCCATTTTTTTTCATGTCATTTGCCAGAAGTACAATAAGCTTTTTCATGGCGAACCATTGCATTTGCCCTCGGCTTTCTGTTCCTTGTCACAAAAACTTGATACACAGAGTAAGAACATGGGTTTCCAGGACATTTAGTAAACCTATTGGAAACAGCAGGCAAATACAATGACATCATCTTTTGAATATACATAAAATTAGAATTATAGATTATAAAATATTCAATTATAACCTTTTGATCTTTCAATTAATTTTTTTTTGCAGGTTTTAGATGCAGCACGACAAGGATTTAAATCAAGTGGAGTTGAATTAAACTACTGGTTAGTTTTGTACTCAAAATATACAGCATGGAAAAATGGTCTTTCTCCACAAGTATCTTTTTTCAGGAAGGATTTATGGAAGGTAATACATGCTTGATTACCTTTTTAGCACTAGATCTTGAGCTCTTTAGACTGCCCAGTCACTTGCTTAGCTTTCGCGCCAACAAGAACTAGTAAACGGTCTTATACATGTAAAACAGAAATCTGGTCACATATATCTGGCAATCTGAGGAACAGCAGTTTTACACTGTTTTGTTCTGTGTCCAGGGACGTACCAGTATTAATTTTTTTCAAGGGACTGGGGTAGTTAACATTTACAAGTACTAAAGGACAATATTGCTGTCCACAATTTGGAATTGTTCTTTAGATTGCAGGTCTAAAAATTAAATTACATATTTAGTATAAAGTGTGTGTGAATTTCAATCTTGGTACTGCACCATTAACTTGTGGAAGAGGATGGTTAATTAATTATTCCAAATGGTAATTTAGTGTTTTCTTCTGTATTTAATATTTAAAAGGATCAGAATTTGTGACAAATTGGCTTGAGGTGAAAAATATATATTTCTAACTTTTTCTATTTTCAGACATCTCTGTCTCAGTATGATAATGTTGTTATTTTCGGTGTGGAACAGATGGTAAGTCCAGTCATTCTGCTTGGAATAGATCAGAAGTATATTCTTAATAGAATGAGGAAAAACAGGTGAAATGCCGAACCCAATACAATTAGTTGTAGTTCATATCATTAAACAAACATTATGCAAGAGCTAAATCTGCTTATTGTAGGTTCTTTCTTTAGGCCTGAAATGTTATCTAAATTATTAATTAGACATTAATTAACCTATCCAGACCATAATCAACTCTAGATGGCATCGCTAGCCTGCGATTTTAAGTGGATTGTGAGCCGATTTACTGCATAACTTTCTTTCTCGATTAAACGATTAAATGGATAATCGAGACTATGCTGCTTATCGTACTGATTTTTGTAATGATGACCGAGGCTAGGCAGAAATTTCATTCGCCTAGTTATCGGTTCATAGTGGATCAATTTGAATGAAATTTTCAGCAAATCTAGTTTTTAATTATTATAGTGAGAACTGCCAACTCGTTATTGAATCTCCCATAATGTATCTTTCAATTGCTTGCAGAAAAGGCTTTTTAGCAGTAAGAGAAAACTCTATGATCTTAAGAAAAGTGACAAGATGAAATCATTTGTGAGGAAATGACTCGGATCATTCAATCTCACAATCCTCACCCCATTTCTAAATATAAATGGTGTTTGTTAAGCATATCCGCAATATCACCCATGGCCCAACAGTTCCTGATTAATGCTAATTTATTACTACTTCAACATTCTTGGGAGGATCACGGTGGGTAAGACGCTGGTTCACTAACCTGGAGGTCGGGTGTTCGATCCCTGCATTGGCTGAGAAAGTTCATCCAGATTTTCCGAGGTGGTTCTCCCTTGTCAGTGATACAGGATGGAGGGCCTGACAAGGACAGCTGTCTAGTCATTCGGATGGCATGCACGTAAAAGATCCCTTGACAGATGGAATTCGATATAAGAGTAGGCTGTAGTGCCTCTGTCCAGGCAAAATTTCCCTCATAGTACACTGTATGGCATATGCCTGTCTTCATTAGCCCAGTCGGAGCAGAACAGTAGAACGTTAATCCCCATTTCATTTCAACACTTCTGTGGCTGGGGAAAGCTATTGATAGTGATTTATATCTGTATTAAGCAATTAATATGAAGGGTCTAGCTAAATGCACAGTAGGTTAAAAGCAGATTATCTGACAAAAAGCTTTAAACCCAAAGAGAAACTAAACCAAGGTACTGTTTATTTTCCAGATGTCAAAGCTAGAGGAGAAATTAGACAAAGAACTGGTAGAAGGAAGACATGTTGTGGCATGTAGATTTCCATTTCCAACATGGCAACCCGCGAAAACAATAGGAAGTGGTGTTGATACAGTTTGGTTGTATATAAAAGGAAGAGAAAAACTTTGTAAAGATAACCATAATAATCCAGTCTGATATTTATTAAAAATGTTTTGAAGTGATGTTATTTTTATTATCAGACTATTTGAGGGTCAGTGTGTTTAAGAAAGAATGGCTCTTTCCTACATGTGATGAAATAGATGACAGTGTGTTAACCCTGTAATGCAATTTGTTACACAAAAATAGTGTTCTTTAATGCAAAGAATTAGAGCACAAAAGTGAAGCCAACAGTAATGGTTCTTTCCTACATGTGATGAAATAGATGACAGTGTGTGCCATGAACCCTGTAACACAATTTTTTACACCAAAATAGTGTTCTTTAATGCAAAGAATTAGAGGACAAAAGTGAAGCCAACGGTAAGATGTTCATGGTGAGATACATACAGACAACATTAATCGGGAATATCCATGAGTTAGACTATATTATATTTGGATGATATACTTCATGTAATTGATCTTGCAATAGTGAAGTGTTAAAAAGTTACCCTTTTACATTGCAGATGACAGCATTAAATTAAAACATAGAATAATAAAAGGATTTTATTTTCAGATACATGTTTGGTGTTCCTTTGTAATTTGTATGACTCTTCTCTTTTAACTTAAATTAATAATACTTAGTATCAAAATAATAAAATAAGCATTAAATATCTTTGCATTAAAAAAATATATCAATAAATTGTGTTTAGATTTATACATGTACTGGCCTGGAAATAACGGTTTTAGATGTACCCAACAAAATGTCGGGCACTAATGAAATTGTAGCTGACATTTTCATCTTAGTGCCGGACATATTATATTAATAATATCAATAACAAAGACAAATCAGTGCCGGACAAAATAACAGGCGCCAGAGGTTTAGTGCCTGACAAAGCCTGAATCTGTGCCTGACAAAGTCTGTGACAGGTGCCTTATTTCCAGCCTTGCACATGTAATTAAATGTACCCTTTATAACCTCTACATTATTTGCAAGCTGTAGGAGGGAAATTGAGACTATATCATTATGATTACCCTTCTTCAGATAAATATACATCACTTATGTTCTACTAAAGACATTTAAAAAATTTAAGACAGGTCAAAAAAGAAACTAATATCATAAAACAAAGAAAGATCTCTCAACCCAATCCCAAACAGATTTGCACCCAGAGACTAGTTGAGTTCTTTAAATCAAAAATACAATCAAAAGTTATGTACTTACTCCAAAACTATGTAAGGTAATGTTAAATAGAAATAATATGAAATCAATGGCATACAGAAGAGAATATCTGGCTTTAATTTATATTTTTAAATAAACATTATCAGATTGCCAGTATTAACAGTTCACACTAAAATACACATATGTGACCAGCTCTGGCTAAATAAAAGACACATTCTGTACATGTATCACCCTTATTTTAGATATGCAACAAAACCAAATCTATTTGGTGAACACTTGCTTTTTTGTTGGCCATTGTCTTGATATCTTTATTTCAGTAATTTACAATTGCTTTTTTTTTCTAAAAATGAATATCATTTTAGATATCTCTGGCATTGTGTAAGATAATGCACATGTCTTTGGATACAGAAGTTAAATTTATAAATACATGTACCAGTAGCTGTGTTTTAAAATTTTACCAATGTGTCTCATTAGGTCATGTAGCCAGTCGTATTTAATTAAAATAATAAAATAAAGACCCCATTTATATGATGATAAGCTAATGAATATTTTTATATAATCAAAGATTAAAGGAGCTAAGTCGCTAATATTTGGGACCTAGAAATTGACACAAATGGGTCGCAACGCATACAATAATGTAATATGAAAGCATATAAATTGATTTACATTCAATCGTTTCTGTAATTTCTAATCAGTTAGTTTCGGCGAAATACACCTGTATTCTCAATCGAATTTCAATCTCTAGCGTCTGGTTATTCCAGTCTACATCGATAGTATTTATTGGGCATGCTCTCCAGATAAGAATATAACGTCACCGTTTGACATGACTTGTGGAATATGCCTAGCCTCGTTTTTCTAGTACCTTCTTACAAATAGTGCTGAAACACATTATGGTACACGATTCGTGTACCAATTGTAAAATGTTTATTTTGTCTTAATTATTGGATATCAGAAGGCCATTTTTTCCCGGTAAGATCACAACATCAATGTTGATTTAAACCGACAAATAAATCGTGTTTTCAATATCGAAGATTTTGGATGATATTGAGTTAGAGACTTAGCTACTTTAATTAAAGTATATTAGTATAGTATATATATTAAATGTAATAGAACTATTGAGATCATTTGACATAAAATATTTCATAGAAATATATACAGACAGCTCAGTCTCAACCAGAATAAATGATGGTAAATTACAAATGCTAAGACCAAAATGTTTTTCAGAAAATCATGCTAATCTAACTGTAATACAATGTGCATCTCAATTCATACTTCTCAATAGGATAAAATATAATAGTGTAAAAGGAGGATTGTAGTTTCCTGAACAGTCAAGAACGACCATCAACGTTGATATATACTCTTCAAAAAAAAAAGTAGGGGATATTGAAATGCAAATACCTATGCAGGTTGTGATATGATAAATAGTCATGGATACTTGACATGCTTTGAGAGTATGTTCACAGATGAAGAACTTATCGCCCCAACAGAACCACTGAGCTGCACATGCGACACGCAATAGCGCCGTACACGTGGGAGGGGTTCATTGTCAAATTTGACACTTCAAGGAAGGGTTGATAAAAACTGCCGTGTGCTGGTTTATCTATCCATGTTAGCATTCCTATCGGTTCTTGCATAAGATTTACTGTTTAGCGTATCTTTGTTTTAGTGTGTTACGTTTATTTTCATCGTGAGACGTGTTTGTCAACGTCAACCGACAACACTGCAAGAATTGCCTGTGACACTGCAAGGGGAGTGGGTCAGATTGCCCCAAATCGTGATTGGACGGTTGATTAGGAGCATGCCACGACGAATTACTGAATGTCTGAGGATTGGTGGATCTATTACTCATTATTAAGACAAAAATCAAAAACGTCCATTTTCACTTTTGACGGTGTATGTCGTTCTTTGCGAGTGAAATGGGGCCGTCAGATAAGCCGCCCATATGAACTGTTTATGTTTATGTGTAGGCAATTGGCCTGTTAATAACATACACTGGTTACCTCTAATAAAAACAGCAGTGCATTTCCGCATTGTTTCTGAATATCCCCTACTTTTTCTGAAGAGTATATATCATCAAAGATCTTTTGCCATTTAAATAATAAAATGAGAGCAATAAAGATTATGTCATAGCTGTCAAAATTTTTAAAAACTTTCATCCATATCAAAATGGCTCTTGGAAGATAATTTTGAAGCTGAACTATGGTATTGTTCGAGTTATCTTTTCTGCTGTAAAGCATCATCTATAACTTTTCTCATATATCTAATAACTTCACGTGGATTCTCGTTCTTCACAATAGCACTACCAGATACAATTACATTTGCTCCAACCTGCAGATAAAAACAAAACAAATATTATACATGTTAAAATCTTGATACAAAAAATTGTAGTCTATATGCATGTTTTAAATTCTTTGAGTGTCTTAAAAGACTCAAGCTAAAACAGTTCTACATTTCAGTTCAAGACATTTACAACCTTGACCAAAGAGTATGTGTCGATCTAGAATCTAAATATCACCTATTGTTCAATATGCCCCCATTATTCTATCAAATCTTAAATTTCAGTCCTTCACGTTTAAGGGGAGCTTTTGCTCCTCTCGACGCACATCGACTTTTCGAAGGAGTCATTAAAGACTCCCGCAAATTAGCTAAATCTCTCTCCTAAATATTGAGATTAATAAACTACTTTCAGTTTTTGTTTACTTTTAAACTGCATATATTCAAGGTATCAGGAGCTTTTTATTGCTCCCGCACAATTTTATAAACATGAAGGACTGAAATTTCTGATTGCTTTCAACAGGTTACTGAGTTTAGTATAGGAGGATGGTCTTTGGGAATATTTCTCAAAAACTTATAGTCATTTTATGTGCTCCTAGATTTAAATGATTATTTGAAGAATACTGATATTCCATTAACTATAAGTTCCTATACCCAATAAAGGAATATTAGTATCTGCTAATAACTGCTTTCAATCTCACATTTTGACAAGTTGGATCCGGATTGCAGTTATGACAAGTTTATTCAGTATGTGAGAATATATGTGCAAAGGCTGAAGCATTTGCACCAATCAACTCTAATACTGGTCTCTAATACTGGTAGGTCAGCTGAATAGATTATTATTACAAAACATGCATAATGATAATAAGACATACATCAGCACACTGTTGTATAGTTGAGGGCCCAACTCCACCATCAACCTCAATATCAAGATTTTTATATTTCTCTCTTAAAAACTTAACCTAGGAAAAAAAAGACATGATTAAAAAACCTTATTTAACACTTATCTTCAGAGATGGGTTAAAATGTCCTATGACATCAAGTCTGTAGCAGTTAGGGACAGGAATATTAAATGTAAATTGAATAGCTAGAATATAGCAGGCCATAAAATCTGATTCTGCTCCAATCTTTGGTATCTATTCTATAGCATACACAATATTAGAAGGCGCAGGATTATTTTGATATCTTAAAGGAGGTTTTTTATAATGATCTTTCAGAAAATATCAAATTTTCCATGGTACAGTTGTCGTAAAAATGTAATCAGATTGATTATTGAAGAAAACAAAATAAAACAAGTTTGAACATTCTAGCTCAATTAAAAGTTATCGTGTCCCAAAGCATCAACCAATCAAATTGCTTATCTCTGCTTACCCTAAGCGGAAAATGCTCATCTTCGAACTCCATCAAGGCATTGACCTAATCAACACATACACCAAGTTTGAACATTCTAGCCCAATTAGGAAGAGAGTTATCGTGTCCCAAAGCATCAACCAATCAAATTGCTTATCTCTGCTTACCCTAAGCGGAAAATGCTCATCTTCGAACTCCATCAAGGCATTGACCTAATAAACACATACACCAAGTTTGAACATTCTAGCTCAATTAGGAAGAGAGTTATTGTGTCCCAAAAAGTGTGACGGACAGACAGACAGACAGACAGACGGACGAACCCATTTTAATATTCCCCTGCTTTCTTCGAAAGGCGGGGGACAAAAATAGATTGTTGATATGTTGAGCAAGTGATCCTTCTCTGCACACTTGTTATTAGACCACTCAAACCACTACCCCCACCCCTAATTTGATTAGGACTAAAGACAGAAACTACTGTACAACTAGGATATGATTGGTCTAAAATTCATAATAAACCAAGTTGGTGTGTCATTGAAATAATAATACCGGGTAATAGTAATCCGGCCGGTAATGAAGTATTAATTATAACCCTGTGTTGGATGATGACTCACAAATTTAAGTACATGTAGCAATTTCACTGCTTTGTTCATTGCCTGTATAGCACGTTATTTCCTTCTTTAATGTACTTATCAGATTCTATGCACTGGTATATGTGGATGTTCATAAGCTTAAATACCAATAGAATTTTTGCAGGTTTTTTTTTTTTTTACCTTTGGTAGACATTCGGCTATAAATGACTGTCCTCCAAATCCCGGATTAACTGTCATGACTAGAATAAGATCAACTTGATCAACATATGGTAGAACAACTTCTACTGGTGTAGGTGGATTTATACCTAAACCAACCTAAAATAAATTAAAAGTTTAAGTAATACAACAAAAAGGGTTTAGAATTTGATGCACCCACAAAACAAATTAACTCTTGTGCGGATACAAGGTGTATTTCGGGACCCAACAACCATATCCTTAACATTTGTGGGGAATTGGTTTATAATTGTCTAGAGAGAACTTTATACATTGTCAGCTACTTAACTTTGGGTATAATGCTGCAAATAGAATAGAGGTGAGACAGTGGCAACATTCACCATTTGACAAGAGACTAACAGTATTACATTATCGAAAACAAGGGGTCTTGTGGACCCCCTCCCATCTCTTTTAAACATTTTACTGGTTACAAGTTCCTAATCTGTTCTGTGCTCAGTGCAAGCTTTGTATTTGGAATCATTCTCACTGATGATATTGTGTTGATCATTCTAGTAATCTAGATCTGAAAACAAATCTAGGTACCCTACCAACCCCGTCAAAAGACGATTCTACATTGGAAATGACAATTAAGCTATTTGCAGATTTTGATGGTTTCAAAGATAGCTTATATTTCATATCTTCACTGTTAATACCTCAAATATATTTTTTTTTACTCTGATTGATTATTCTTCAGTTTTATATGAAGCTCTAGTTTGATCATATCTGAATAAAATTATAAATATAAAAACCTATTTATGTCTGAGGTCTTTGGGTAACGTGTCTGCACAAGGGTTAAACTACTGGTACATGTAGTTCAATTCTATGTCGGGAAATAAATGTTATTATGGTTTACATGGAGCTACCTCCATTGTTAAGATTTTATTTAAAGGGATTCCAGTGTGCTATAAACTAACTGTATCAATGTATCAAGTACATACTTCAAGATACTAAAAATAAATTATCAAAAGAACACCTGCTTAAATGTTGATTAAAATATATTCAGTTCTACTGGAAGTTCTACTGAAGGTGACATGTAGGCCTACCATATATCCAGTACTGTTATAAGCCTTTAATATATAATTTATTTGTATATTCCTTACTTGTGTTGATATAGTTTTTGTTTCTTTTGCCTTTCGAAGTTTGGAGTGTTTTTGTTTTATATTTTAGTTGGACATGATATCAAAATACTATACCTTCATGCCAGCTTCTTTTATTTTTCTAATACACAATTCAGGATCTTTTGTAGCTTCGAAATGAAACGAATACATATCACCACCAGCATCAGCTACTGGTTCAACCCACTAAAATTAATAAAATAAGAACAGGCTTGTGTAAATTTTTAGTAGGGCTTTAATTAAACCCCATTTCATTCCTTTTCATGTGAAATATTAGGTATTTGCGAAAGATTATTTCCATATTATTTTCCAAATGTGAGATACACCCATAACTAATGTACATGTATGTTCTACAGACAAGCACTGTAATAATTTATTAGTCTTGAACTATCATGACCTAAAAATATGTCTAGTTAAAAAACAAAAATTTAATGTAAGCTCTAAAAATGGATCAATCTATCAACAATTTAATAAGTTAAACTCATATAAAAAAAAATTCATATCCTGTGTATTAATATTATTTGAAAAAGCATGATAAAATAAGAAGTGTGATAATATACACATTCTATTTTTTTTTCTAAATGAAATAATGACTAAGCATATCTATATACAGCTATATCATCCTGTGGAAAAAACAAAACAAAAAAAAAAAAAAAAATCCATTAATTCAAAACTTGCTAAATTCAAAAGTTAACACCATAATTCAATGAAAATTCGTAATATAACATTAGTTCAATATATTTTTTATCATATCTAATAAATATTGAAACCATCTTTGGAACTTTTAGTAGTCCTAGAACTAGCGAAGTAGGCCTTGACACAATGTTACTTGCATGAATTGAGAGTTTTGCCTATTATTAAAGGTCGGCCTGTATGTATAGGTATCCCTTGGTCAACTGTTTATGGTAGCACTAAATTATTATGAACATACGGAATGTCAATCCATCTCCAAGGTTATAATTCACAAAACTAAATTACGTGTAACGAAACAAAAAGAGCAAACCTTTTCTGGATCTTGAACCATCATGTGCATTTCAAAGAAAACTCCAGGCAGCTTCGGCCGCAGGCATTTTACAACAGGATGGCCGAATGTAAGGTTCGGAACGAACTGGCCATCCATTACATCAAGATGTAAATAATCGGACCCACATTCCATAAACCGCTGACATTCACTGGCAAGTGAAGATAAGTCCGCATTTAAAATTGAAGGACCGATTCTGCAAGCACTGCCATTGGAGGTCGCCATCTTGGATAATATGTTACAACAAATTTCGTCTGCTCAAATTAAATGGAACGAAATATAATATGATCAGATTGTGTGTGATGATAGTGTGGAGTGAAGGGGTACTTTCTTGTTTTTTAAGTGCAGCGGAATAATTTAATCCCATTAAACACGAAACTGTTGTATATTTGCGCGGATTTGCATTTTGACATGCTGTCATTTGACCAATTAAGCGCACTATATAAAAGTGGTGGACTATTGATTACCATAGCAAATACATATTATTTTAATGGAATTTTAATATTTTTATTTATCTTTTATTTATTTTTTTTTCATTCATTTAAAAACAAATATTTTTAAAAAAATTTAGTTCTTTTTTAATTGTATTTCATTTCCCTTGTATATGTAACAAAAGTCAAAGCACTCCTTTAATTTCTGCGGTATGTGGTCAAAAGGAGCGCATTATCCTTTACCAACTTGAATTTGATGTAATATAGTAACTAGACTCGTAACAGTTGTAGTACCCATGGACAACTGCTTATGGGCAGTGTGAAGTTAGCTCGATTTTCGTTTTTCAATATTATTGGTGAATATCGAAAAACAACTTGCTCGTTTTTCGATATTGGCGAATGTCGAAAAACGAGCTACTCGTTTTTCAGTATTCAAACTTGAATCTCAAAAAAGCAGATTTGATGGATGTATATCTCAGAATACCTCCAAAACACATTTGATTAAATTAGTTTTCTAAAACGAAATAAAGATATCATAAATGGGGATGCCTGAGCAGTGGATTCACATAAAAAATGCTCTTTCTCCTTGGTTTTTGATATTGGCGAATGTTGGAAAACAAGCTAATCGTTCTCCGATATTCAAACTTGAATCTCGAAAAAACAGATTTGATTGATGTATATCTACAGAATGCGAAACACATTTGATTAAATCAGTTTTCTATAACGAACTAAAGCTGTCATAAATGAGGATGCCTGAGCAGTAGATTCGCATAAGAGCTGCTCGAGCTACTCATTTTTCGATATTCAGACTTGAATCTCGAAAAAAAACCAGATATAATGGATGTATATCTACAGAATGTCTCCAAAGTACATTTGATTAAATAAGTTTCATAAAAAGAACTAAAGATATCATAAATGAGGATGCCTGAGCAGTGGATTCACATACAAGATACTCTTTCTCCTTGTTTTTTTTTATATTGGCGAACTTGAATCCCCAAAAAAGCAGAATTAATGGATGTATGTCTACAGACTGTCTCCAAAACACATTTAATTAAATAAGTATTCTAAAACGAACTAAAGATATCATAAATGAGGATGCCTCAGCAGTGGGTTCACATTAAAAAAAAGCTCGTTCTCCTTGTTTGTTGATATTGGCGAATGCCTGAGCAGTGGATTCACATAAAAAATGCTCTTTCTCCTTGGTTTTTGATATTGGCGAATGTCGGAAAACAAACTACTCGTTTTTCGATTTTCAAAATTGAATCTCAAGCTAACTTCACACTGCCCTGTTTATGATACTAATTTGTCTAATTGGGGGCATAAAATTACATTATGTTAAAAATAAACGAAATAGCGTTAATGAAAGCGTGGTAACATTATAACCCCGTGGCTTAGTCTTTGTACAATGACGAGTGCATACTATCCTAAAACAATAATTAAATCCGAACAGTCAGATTTTTCGGACAAACGGGCAAAAATAATATAATATAGGTTTGACCGACGTGGATATTGTTGGAACTCTCTAACGTTGGATTTCACGTTATTCGGCGATTAAATCGTATATATCAGGAACACAAGGATTTTTTATATACATTTTTATATCAAGCAGGATTCCAAGTTTACAAGCATATGTCTATATAAAACTCAAAGATAACATCTTTCAGTCTCTTAACCATTATACTAAGCTCGCAGAACGAGCTAGCTGATAGAAACGTCACATCATGTTTCTCCCAAGAATTCAAACGGCATCTGATTTAATCAGATTGAGTTTTGGTCTTTTATATTCCCCGATATCTCATATAGACCAGTCAATTTATGACAAATGAGGGACCAGTCCCTAAACAGGTTTTCTGGTAGTATTGGGTGTACTGAATGACACCCTAAAAGTTTACCAAAATGGGAGTACCGGATTTTGAGGGTAAATGCCAGTTTTTTTAATAGTTCAGTAAATTTATGAAAAAGGGAGGACAACCCCGAAACAATTGAAAGAAAATGTTTTTTGATAGTTACTGGTAAAGTTGTGTGTATATACCGAATGACATCCTAAGCGTTAACCAAAATGGGATTATGGGAATGTCCCAAATTGTGATGATAAATTCTAAGTTTCCTTTAAAGGTAAAAACTTGAAATCGGGTATATTTAACAGAACCCAATGAAACTGACCCGGGCTTTCTTAAGGTTTTGAGAGTCAATCCTTCACATGAAATGGTTTTAATCCGATGCTTCTTTGTGCCATTTTCGGGGTGGAGGATACCCTACACTAAAAGCCTACGGTCGAGAACCCATATATATATATAAATATGTATAACTCCACACTGTTTCGTCATACAATAGCAAATTTGGCTATGTGTAGATATGTCCCTTACACCATTTTCAGGTGTACCCGTATACCTCAGAACCTGCGACGGAAAACCCAAATTTACGAATAAGAATAACTCAGCACTGGTCCCATATACCATTTGCTGAGTACTTCATCACATACTGGCATAGTCGGTATGTATATGTTTTGGGGGTCGACACCTCAACCCCCATAACCCACTGTCGTGAAAAATGAGGAAAGCAAGACAAGCAAATAGATGTGTAAGGAATCATTTACCAATTAGATTTACATATATGTATGGGGGCTGATTGGTATCATGTCGTAATGTCGTCTTTCATAACGCGACAACCCTATATGTGACGAATTGGAGTTAATGGGGAGGGAATGGGGCGGGGAGGCAATGTTTGACATGGTAATTAAAGATAGCTACTGAAGCGGTAGAGTTGTATTCCACGATACTGATTGCGGGGGCGGGGGGACACATATCTTCTGATACTTTTAAATTGTTTAAGCGGCATTAAGTTACTGGATGAGAACAACAAATGACACTATTATATCGAATACAAAGTAGAAATAAATCTTTCAAATAATTTGTATTCCATATAAATGTGTTATCTTCTGATATACTGCTGGTGCGGAATGCAAACATAAGCTTTTCTTTCTAACACGCACGGTAGTCTTAAACATCTATAATCATCCTCGGCTTTCTTCATTTGTATATAAAACACACTTTCATCTGCATCTAGTGCCGAGGGTGGTGGGTTGGGTTGGTTAGGAATAGCCTAAGTCCTTTCTTCGTCTAAATCCGAAACAGATGCTGCATAAGGTGTGTTATTTAAAATGACTGGATGTCATGTATATTTATTTAGAGGAGTGGGTATATATGCCTACTCAAAAAATGTTAGGTCAACAAGTAAAACCCTTGTTACAATACGATTACAAAACAACCGACTCCCGTCTTACATTTAGAAACGATTATTTAATTGTTTTTATAGTAGAGTTTGTCCCAATGAAACATTATGAGGCAGTAACTAGAAGAATATCTAATATGAATATATTAACAACTAGTTGCAGCACTCTGCTGATTTTATATAATAATAAATAATAATAATAATAATAATGGATTTGTATAGCACCTCGTATCCAAAAAGTTTGCTCACTGGCGCTGAGTTAGTCACATTTACGACAGTTTTCCATCATCTGCACTGAATAGGTGTGTTTCTAGCAAGGATTTAAATAAGTACACAATGATTTCGCATCCTTAATATGTGATGGCAGCCTGTTCCACAGTTTAGGAGCAGCAACAGAAAAGCTTCTGTCTCCACATTTCACATAATTTGATTTCGGAATTTCTTACTGAATTTTGTTTGAAGAACGGGTTTCCCTTTGTGATGATTTTATGTGAAGTAGATCCTGGGGGTAGGTAGGAGAGGTGGTGTTTGGCTGTAAACATTTGTAAGTCATTAATAGTATTTTGTAATTAATACGTTATACAGCGTTCATAGTTCATATTCTCGGTTGTCAAATACCATTATTATGGTAATACCCAAAGTATCGATAGTCCTTCCATCAACAATCTGCAATCATATCATCGTTTAACGGAGATATGACGGGCATTGTCAATCCACACAATATCAATGCCTTCAGATGCTTTAGAAAGTTGATTATGGACTTGTCTTGTGAATACATGTCAAAATAATAATTTATATAACATTTGAAGCAAGACAAACGTCCAACAATAGGCAAGGTTAGCGCTTACATAATGTCGCTTTAAGTAAACAACGTAAGGAACATTTTAACATTAATTCATCCCTTTATTGACATTATTTAAATATGAAAGCTTCAACATAAAAAAAAACTCAAATCCTCCATTACCTTAGATATAGTCTTTCTAAATTAAAATATAAACGGGCACCATATCAGAATGTATCAAAATATGAACGGATATGGATATACCAAAATGGAGTGATCCGCGCTTGGCGTTGGTACTTTGATTCACACCACCCTATAGCAAATGGATTGTTTATGCAAATTGTTTCTAACAACATAGTTTCAGACTAATTCCCATTACAGCTCACAACTGTAGCATCATTCAAAGGCGGGACTGAAGATATAAACAAAATCATATATGTAATTTAAAACACCGAAGAGGTAGGTTAAAGATGCATTATGGGAGATTAGATAAAGACCTGCAGTTCTCACTATAATAGTTAAAAAACTAGGCAATGTAAAGGGAATTTGCGTAAAATTTCAGTCACATTGGTACACTCTGAACCGAGATTTTAGCGATTGAATTTTCGGCCTAGCCTCGATTATCATTACTAAAGTAGATAATAAAACATAGCCTCGATTATCCATTTTATGATTAAATCATGAATGAAAGTCGAGCAGTAAATCGGATCCTAATCGAGTAAAGATTGCAGGCTGGCGTTGACACCGGGAGTTGATTATGCTCTGAATAAGTTAATTAATGTCTAATTAATAATTTAGATAACATTTCAGGCCTAAAGAAAGACTTGCAATAGGCAGATTTAGCTCTTGCATAATGTATGTTTAATCATAAAGAGATAAGAAACTGAGCCTTGAGTGCAGGCAAACCATAGATTATTATGTAATAACTGTAATATCATTAAGCAGACCTGGTTTAGCTGGAAAAGAGACGTAGTGAGATCAAATATTTCTCACAGCAGATGACAAAAGTATATTTCAGAAATTCTGCAATTCGTCCAAAAATAAAGAAATAAGTAAGGGATTGATATGTAATTTCTAGTTTCCTTATTATTGTTATTGGCCCGACATCCCTCCTATGATTAAATGATATTCCGATGGTCAGAAAGCTGCCAAAAATGACTGTTGTGAATCGATGTGCTGAGAAAATCGTTTAGATGGAATTATAGCTGAGGAGACGAACGGATAAGAGTCATAATGCTTGCAATAAACCCACATATTGGTATAAACAGATCCCAGATTTTAAGATTAGGGGCCTCGATGCACTTCTTTACCCCTGGAACACTAATAATTTTAAGACCGGCTTCCGTATACGGATGTGCAGTATTCTGGGTATAACATGGAGAAAAGTCGTTCAGGCTCAGAAGAAGAAACGGAATTATTGGAGTTTGTCATTTGAACTGAGCAAATCCATTTTATTAAAGACTCACCATAACTAGAATCCAGTACAAAGGTTATCTTTGAATCAGGTCTGCATCCACCACAAATACCATCACAACGCGCTTCTATAACATAATCAGAAACTCGTGTCACGTGGTCGATCTTGGCCTGCCATCCATATAGGTACATACGTGTAAGATGTCTGTAAATATCATTAAAATAAACCAATTAAAGAAAGCCTAAAAAAGAAGTCCCAATTTTCACATAATGGAAAAATATAAAAGTAAATTAGAAAGGTTTGGACTAAGATGGGAAGTGTTTCATAGCATAATCATTGTGGAAAAGCCGAGGCTGAAGTCGAAAAGTTCCTGTAACCTTGACATTGAGCGAACCTTGCATTTTGCAACTCGGTTATCACAGGCAGGCGTTTCAGTTAGAAAGCTTGAGACTTGGTATTCGCGATGATATTTTCTATCGGGAAATCTGAGAGGTTTAACTAAGTCCTAGACCAATCGATATGGTGACGAGTATTACGCGATGGCCTCGATCATTCGGCACACCTCCAGCAATACATCTAACCTCGGCCACATTGGAACTACTTTCAAGTTTCCGGATTAAAAATGGTGGAGCCTATGAAGACGCATGCGAAGAGTGTTTTATCCCAAGAATCAACCGACAGCCGCATCACAATTGCATGGGTGTAGCCACACATTACTTACCGTCATACAGCCGATGCTAGATAAACCCTTCCGAGGTTTGCAAAATGGTCCTCGATAAGAAGTACGGAGTTACAGTGAGGCCAAAGCTTCTATTAAAGATGTGTTTATCCAAGCACAAAACGATTGTTACACAATAGGGGGGTATTATGGAAACGTTATCGTGTCGCCTTTGACACATTAAATATCCTTATAATGTCAGCTATGACACGGGAAGGTGTGAGATATTAATATAATATCACTCATGTCCAGATTGTCGACCCATTACCAGATGGTTAGGCTGAACTATGTAATGTCCGTTGACTTGTGCAGAAAGTTTATCTGACATTATGCAATAGCCGAGCCGTGTAATCGTTTTGACATCCTTTGTCAGCGTGGTCGCACGCTAACGCTAGCTATCCAATCGGATCACAGTCCACCCTCGTTGTTGTTATTCCTAGTGCGTAACGTCCGCTTCCACCGCAGATGATATCAGACAAGTTGTCTTATTTTCATTTATATTATCTTAGCGCACGCGTAGGGTCTTTCCTGTGGGGAAACCAGAGTACCCGGAGTAAACCAACGAGGTTGATAAGGCATCTCCAAGCCACATACGCTCACATAAGGGGTCGAAACCACAACCACAAGCCAGAGGTGACCGGGCAGACGGAGGTCGAAGCGTGGCACTCTAGACCACAGTGTGTTTGGCGTGGGGCCGACTATTGGGGCTGGACATCTGACCGGTCCAAAGGGGTTAAAAGCAGGTATCTAAACGATAGTCGGGAGTATGTTGAAACCAGATGACGAGTTAAGACCAGGACCAGCGCCAGGGCCCCAAACACAAAATTAAGCTAACTAAGAGTAATTAACTACGGAGTCGTATACATTATATGTTTAGAAGAATAAAAGTATTATATGGAGCTAATTCAGTGTTATCATCAAGAACTAATAGTGCAATACGATTGCTAATGAAAATGTAGTCTCCTGCTAACTCGACGTTGGTAGTCCGTTGAAAGGGTTTCACAGAGCTTCAGATACTCGCTTCCATATGCAACGTCACCGATAATATTGCTACTATGTAACGTCAACAAGAAACTTTAAAGGGACTAGTAGGACGTTAAACCCCATTTCATTTCATTTCATTTAAAGGGATTGTACGTCTAACTCAATATTTTACATGTAATTGTGGGCGTATAAACCGTGTAGAATGGACCAAGCAGGCGTAAACGACTGTCGTTCAATTTTGACTTTGAACGTCAACGATATTGCTATACCACTATGTTTGCTATTATATAACTCATGGCAAAGTTGCGGGTCTGTCATTATTATGTAACGCCAACAATACTCTTTAGTATCTACTATACGTCAACGATAATGCTTTGGACCTGTGCAACGTCAACGATAGCATTTCCGACCTACCATACCTAAAGTCAACGATCGGACACACTGTTTGTAAAGACAACGTTTAGGGGTCCGCCTTTAACGTCAAGGGTAATGTTTAAGGACTACCAAACGTAGCGCCAAGATAATGTTTAAAATCTACCATAATAATATGTAACGTCAACGATAATGTTTCTGGCCTACCATATTTAACGCCAACGATAGTGTTTACGACTACCGAAACGTCAACGATGTTTAGAATCTACCATATCTAACGTCAGCGAGAATGTTTACTACCTACCATCTGCAACAGCAACGACAATGTTTATGATACACCATCTGCAACACCAACGATCTACCACTTTAAGTAATGTTAAGATACACGTATAGGGCCTACAGTAGCATTCAACGATAATATTCCAGAAAGTTCTCATTTAGGAGACAGGTTGGAGGGTGGTTGGGAGCGGGGTATTATTAGACTGTAAATTTAATACCGAGCTGTTTTCAAGAATATCTGGCACCGTTTTAAATGATAGAATTAATCAAACAAACAAAACCCGATATCAAATGACCATTTCTGTTTTGATTAAAACACTTCTCTTACCTGATTACTGAAGGCTAATCCAGTATTTGTGATGTCTATTCTCATTGTTCCTAAACCTGGGCAGGGACTGTACAAACTACAAGCAAACGCATTACCGAATTTAACATGATACCCATCTGCACTAGTGGTCGAAGCGAAGGTAAAATCATCTTCTATAACTTGTAAAGTCTGAAAAATAAATATTAAAACATGTCTGTTTAATAAACAGTTTTATAAACTCTGGTCATCCTCACTAACCCAGGCCCATTTTCTTTTTTTGCTTGGGAAATTCTACTGGACTTCTCTTTCAAATTTGAACATGTCAAAAGGGTAATTCTATCGATTACGTAACATTTCGATCACAGATAGTGGAGTGGTTGTTCGATGGAGTATTTTAAAACGTTGCACGATTGTCTAATGCTACGTCTCCAAAACCATCACGATTCGTTCTACGATTGAAATCGTGGTTTTAATCGTGGAGTAATCGAGGTGATCAATCTTGAGGTCAGTCGCAGCAACGCTGTTAATCTCAGATACGTTTTGGGCGGTTCAAACCTTTACTACGATCAACACTATTAATTGTAAGTCGCGATCATCGCTTCAGATCATAACAAAGTGCGACAAATCGCAACTAATCGTGTTTCTAAACCGTGGTAGACCCATAATATTGCCATTATATTTGAATTCCCAATCTACATGTCTTCAATGACAAAAGCAAATCTGTATTGAAATTAAAAACCCACCGGAGTTGTAATGCGGACTTTGTTGAACCTGGTTCTCCCAGATATTGCAATATAAATATAACGCGAAGAACAGGTCGATCCCGATTGTCTTGTACTTGGAAAATTAGCTTCATTATTCCGATGAAGAGTAATAAAATCAGTTGGAGTAGTGGTGGACATCATATGACAGTAGATTTTAACAGGTTGATAACCTGTCGCTGGGGGGTATACCCAATATTCACCATCAGTTCTGTAGATTGAGTTGCAGATCTTAATATCTTCACAACTTGATACAGCTGAAGAATTAAAATGATAAATCATCATACTATGTTTGCTTATAGTCTCAGCGCGGGGGGGGGGGGGTCCACCAAATGGGCACAAAACCAGACCCAACTTTTCAAGAGTAAAATTTTGCGTAGAATACGATGCCGAGTTGTAATCAGTCCGTCGTTGGGGCGTTTTCCGTTTTCGAGATATTCGGGGTCAAAGGTCAAATGGGTTCATTTTCACTGAAAGTGAATGCGCAGTCATTCTTGTCTTTTTCCCCCTTTTGCATGGCGATTTTTGTTGACTTTTTGGTGTAGAATTGAGGAAAAGGGTTTGAAAATACATTTTCTGCCAGGTTTTGGTGAATATTCATAATTTTGATGCGGAAGGATACAAGAGTTGAGAGGTTGGTTACGTTGAAATGTAGGGCCTGAAATTGCATGTTTACTTGTCTCTACTTCCAGCTTGTGTATCTCAAGTTTTTCATGAAGAACCTCATACGTGCTTTTGGGCAAGTGGTTGCCACATGTTGCTCCATCTGTGGTAGAAAGCGTTCTACCCAACGAAAATTTGGGAAAAAGTTAGAGCCGGTCTAAGATACGAGAATTAACATTGGAGTCAATGGGAAATCTTTAGTGATCTGTGTCCTGTCTGATCTGTCAAGGGAAATAACTCCCGTTTCGTTGTTTCAAGCAAGAATTTTTTGTTCAGTGTTAAAAACATTCCCTATTTAGCACCGACTTGGTAATAAAATTATCGCTTATGATGTATTAATTTGTTTGGGTTTTTTTTGTTTTGTTTTTTTCTTCAAATTAGTATTTCGTTTCGTGTGAAATTCCGAACATTCAATCATTTGAACGAAAC
This sequence comes from Patella vulgata, assembly GCF_932274485.2. NCBI lineage: Eukaryota > Metazoa > Mollusca > Gastropoda > Patellidae > Patella > Patella vulgata. The sequence continues at coordinate 16,043,326 of NC_065883.2, forward strand.
CGGATGTTTGGCCTTCTTTCGTTTCGTTTCCCTGCAAATTGTTATTATTCACGTATTTTTGTCAAGTTGGCATTGCAATGTCATTTAAAGCAGAGACTATGACTTATTCATCATAAAATGACACACGATTCCCAAACTGGCATTTCCGTTTTAGAGGAAGATGATATTTTATCTAGTAAAAGTAAAACCCACAATGTCAATAAACCAGAACTTACCAAAAGAGGGGTGATTTTATTAGGAACGTTTGGGGGATTATTTGCAGGAATTTATGCTGTTGCTACTCCATTTGTTTCACCAGCATTGAGAAGAATATGTCTACCATTTGTTCCAGCTACTCCTCTTCAAATTCAAAATGTTTTTACGGCATTAACTAAACGAACTGGTTCATTGATTGATATAGGAAGTGGAGACGGTAGAATTGTAATTTAAATTCATATTATTATAATAATATTGTATTTTTATGATCATAGTATCACTGAGAAATTTTGAAAGATGCATCCCTTCCTGCATTTTTTTAATTTCAAAGTTGTATCATTTGTCAGACAGCATTAGTCTTGTTGAATTCATTCTGATACATATTAAATGCTTCAAATATATTTTTATATCCATAGTATAGCAGGCTACTGATGATCCCAATATCTGTCTACCGGTAATGAGCCAATAAGTCTCTGCCATAGATAATTTTACGGTGCCGGGTCTGTAGACATCTTGATATAGCTACCTATAGTAGTCCCATTTAATTGAAGAAAATTATAAAGTTGTAATAAAAAACATATGCACTTTGATCCACCCAGCATAATATATGTGACATTCACCCTGCACTCTGCTAATTGATTATATTCCATTTTTTTTTCATGTCATTTGCCAGAAGTAGAACAAGCTTTTTCATGGCGAACCATTGCATTTGCCCTCGGCTTTCTGTTCCTTGTCACAAAAACTTGATACACAGAGTAAGAACATGGGTTTCCAGGACATTTAGTAAACCTATTGGAAACAGCAGGCAAATACAATGACATCATCTTTTGAATATACATAAAATTAGAATTATAGATTATAAAATATTCAATTATAACCTTTTGATCTTTCAATTAATTTTTTTTTGCAGGTTTTAGATGCAGCACGACAAGGATTTAAATCAAGTGGAGTTGAATTAAACTACTGGTTAGTTTTGTACTCAAAATATACAGCATGGAAAAATGGTCTTTCTCCACAAGTATCTTTTTTCAGGAAGGATTTATGGAAGGTAATACATGCTTGATTACCTTTTTAGCACTAGATCTTGAGCTCTTTAGACTGCCCAGTCACTTGCTTAGCTTTCGCGCCAACAAGAACTAGTAAACGGTCTTATACATGTAAAACAGAAATCTGGTCACATATATCTGGCAATCTGAGGAACAGCAGTTTTACACTGTTTTGTTCTGTGTCCAGGGACGTACCAGTATTAATTTTCTTCAAGGGACTGGGGTAGTTAACATTTACAAGTACTAAAGGACAATATTACTGTCCACAATTTGGAATTGTTCTTTAGATTGCAGGTCTAAAAATTAAATTACATATTTAGTATAAAGTGTGTGTGAATTTCAATCTTGGTACTGCACCATTAACTTGTGGAAGAGGATGGTTAATTAATTATTCCAAATGGTAATTTAGTGTTTTCTTCCGTATTTAATATTTAAAAGGATCAGAATTTGTGACAAATTGGCTTGAGGTGAAAAATATATATTTCTAACTTTTTCTATTTTCAGACATCTCTGTCTCAGTATGATAATGTTGTTATTTTCGGTGTGGAACAGATGGTAAGTCCAGTCATTCTGCTTGGAATAGATCAGAAGTATATTCTTAATAGAATGAGGAAAAACAGGTGAAATGCCGAACCCAATACAATTAGTTGTAGTTCATATCATTAAACAAACATTATGCAAGAGCTAAATCTGCTTATTGTAGGTTCTTTCTTTAGGCCTGAAATGTTATCTAAATTATTAATTAGACATTAATTAACCTATCCAGACCATAATCAACTCTAGATGGCATCGCTAGCCTGCGATTTTAAGTGGATTGTGAGCCGATTTACTGCATAACTTTCTTTCTCGATTAAACGATTAAATGGATAATCAAGACTATGCTGCTTATCGTACTGATTTTTGTAATGATGACCGAGGCTAGGCAGAAATTTCATTCGCCTAGTTATCGGTTCATAGTGGATCAATTTGAATGAAATTTTCAGCAAATCTAGTTTTTAATTATTATAGTGAGAACTGCCAACTCGTTATTGAATCTCCCATAATGTATCTTTCAATTGCTTGCAGAAAAGGCTTTTTAGCAGTAAGAGAAAACTATGATCTTAAGAAAAGTGACAAGATGAAATCATTTGTGAGGAAATGACTCGGATCATTCAATCTCACAATCCTCACCCCATTTCTCAATATAAATGGTGTTTGTTAAGCATATCCGCAATATCACCCATGGCCCAACAGTTCCTGATTAATGCTAATTTATTACTACTTCAACATTCTTGGGAGGATCACGGTGGCTAAGTGGGTAAGACGCTGGTTCACTAACCTGGAGGTCGGGTGTTCGATCCCTGCATTGGCTGAGAAAGTTCATCTAGATTTTCCGGGGTGGTTCTCCCTTGTCAGTGATGCAGGATGGAGGGCCTGACAAGGACAGCTGTCTAGTCATTCGGATGGCATGCACGTAAAAGATCCCTTGACAGATGGAATTCGATATAAGAGTAGGCTGTAGTGCCTCTGTCCGGGCAAAATTTCCCTCATAGCACACTGTATGGCATATGCCTGTCTTCATTAGCCCAGTCGGAGCAGAACAGTAGAACGTTAATCCCCATTTCATTTCAACACTTCTGTGGCAAGCTATTGATAGTGATTTATATCTGTATTAAGCAATTAATATGAAGGGTCTAGCTAAATGCACAGTAGGTTAAAAGCAGATTATCTGACAAAAAGCTTTAAACCCAAAGAGAAACTAAACCAAGGTACTGTTTATTTTCCAGATGTCAAAGCTAGAGGAGAAATTAGACAAAGAACTGGTAGAAGGAAGACATGTTGTGGCATGTAGATTTCCATTTCCAACATGGCAACCCGCGAAAACAATAGGAAGTGGTGTTGATACAGTTTGGTTGTATATAAAAGGAAGAGAAAAACTTTGTAAAGATAACCATAATAATCCAGTCTGATATTTATTAAAAATGTTTTGAAGTGATGTTATTTTTATTATCAGACTATTTGAGGGTCAGTGTTTTTAAGAAAGAATGGCTCTTTCCTACATGTGATGAAATAGATGACAGTGTGTTAACCCTGTAATGCAATTTGTTACACAAAAATAGTGTTCTTTAATGCAAAGAATTAGAGCACAAATGTGAAGCCAACAGTAATGGTTCTTTCCTACATGTGATGAAATAGATGACAGTGTGTGCCATGAACCCTGTAACACAATTTTTTACACCAAAATAGTGTTCTTTAATGCAAAGAATTAGAGGACAAAAGTGAAACCAACGGTAAGATGTTCATGGTGAGATACATACAGACAACATTAATCGGGAATATCCATGAGTTAGACTATATTATATTTGGATGATATACTTCATGTAATTGATCTTGCAATAGTGAAGTGTTAAAAATTTACCCTTTTACATTGCAGATGACAGCATTAAATTAAAACATAGAATAATAAAAGGATTTTATTTTCAGATACATGTTTGGTTTTCCTTTGTAATTTGTATGTATGTACTTACTCCAAAACTATGTAAGGTAATGTTAAATAGAAATAATATGAAATCAATGGCATACAGAAGAGAATATCTGGCTTTAATTTATATTTTTAAATAAACATTATCAGATTGCCAGTATTAACAGTTCACACTAAAATACACATTATGTGACCAGCTCTGGCTAAATAAAAGACACATGCTGTACATGTATCACCCTTATTTTAGATATGCAACAAAACCAAATCTATTTGGTGAACACTTGCTTTTTTGTTGGCCATTGTCTTGATATCTTTATTTCAGTAATTTACAATTGCTTTTTTTTTCTAAAAATGAATATCATTTTAGATATCTCTGGCATTGTGTAAGATAATGCACATGTCTTTGGAAACAGAAGTTAAATTTATAAATACATGTACCAGTAGCTGTGTTTTAAAATTTTACCAATGTGTCTCATTAGGTCATAGCCAGTCGTATTTAATTAAAATAATAAAATAAAGACCCCATTTATATGATGATAAGCTAATGAATATTTTTATATAATCAAAGATTAAAGGAGCTAAGTCGCTAATATTTGGGACCTAGAAATTGACACAAATGGGTCGCAACGCATACAATAATGTAATATGAAAGCATATAAATTGATTTACATTCAATCGTTTCTGTAATTTCTAATCAGTTAGTTTCGGCGAAATACACCAGTATTCTCAATCGAATTTCAATCTCTAGCGTCTGGTTATTCCAGTCTACATCAATAGTATTTATTGGGCATGCTCTCCAGATAAGAATAAAACGTCACCGTTTGACATGACTTGTGGAATATGCCTAGCCTCGTTTTTCGAGTACCTTCTTACAAATAGTGCTGAAACACATTATGGCACACGATTCGTGTACCAATTGTAAAATGTTTATTTTGTCTTAATTATTGGATATCAGAAGGCCATTTTTTCCCGGTAAGATCACAACATCAATGTTGATTTAAACCGACAAATAAATCGTGTTTTCAATATCGAAGATTTTGGATGATATTGAGTTAGAGACTTAGCTACTTTAATTAAAGTATATTAGTATAGTATATATATTAAATGTAATAGAACTATTGAGATCATTTGACATAAAATATTTCATAGAAATATATACAGACAGCTCAGTCTCAACCAGAATAAATGATGGTAAATTACAAATGCTAAGACCAAAATGTTTTTCAGAAAATCATGCTAATCTAACTGTAATACAATGTGCATCTCAATTCATACTTCTCAATAGGATAAAATATAATAGTGTAAAAGGAGGATTGTAGTTTCCTGAACAGTCAAGAACGACCATCAACGTTGATATATACTCTTCAAAAAAAATGTAGGGGATATTGAAATGCAAATACCTATGCAGGTTGTGATATGATAAATAGTCATGGATACTTGACATGCTTTGAGAGTATGTTCACAGATGAAGAACTTATCGCCCCAACAGAACCACTGAGCTGCACATGCGACACGCAATAGTGCCGTACACGTGGGAGGGGTTCATTGTCAAATTTGACACTTCAAGGAAGGGTTGATAAAAACTGCCGTGTGCTGGTTTATCTATCCATGTTAGCATTCCTATCGGTTCTTGCATAAGATTTACTGTTTAGCGTATCTTTGTTTTAGTGTGTTACGTTTATTTTCATCGGGAGACGTGTTTGTCAACGTCAACCGACAACACTGCAAGAATTGCCTGTGACACTGCAAGGGGAGTGGGTCAGATTGCCCCAAATCGTGATTGGACGGTTGATTAGGAGCATGCCACGACGAATTGCTGAATGTCTGAGGATTGGTGGATCTATTACTCATTATTAAGACAAAAATCAAAAACGTCCATTTTCACTTTTGACGGTGTATGTCTCTCTTTGCGAGTGAAATGGGGCCGTCAGATAAGCCGCCCATATGAACTGTTTATGTTTATGTGTAGGCAATTGGCCTGTTAATAACATACACTGGTTACCTCTAATAAAAACAGCATTTCCGCATTGTTTCTGAATATCCCCTACTTTTTCTGAAGAGTATATATCATCAAAGATCTTTCGCCATTTAAATAATAAAATGAGAGCAATAAAGATTATGTCATAGCTGTCAAAATTTTTAAAAACTTTCATCCATATCAAAATGGCTCTTGGAAGATAATTTTGAAGCTGAACTATGGTATTGTTCGAGTTATCTTTTCTGCTGTAAAGCATCATCTATAACTTTTCTCATATATCTAATAACTTCACGTGGATTCTCGTTCTTCACAATAGCACAACCAGATACAATTACATTTGCTCCAACCTGCAGATAAAAACAAAACAAATATTATACATGTTCAAATCTTGATATAAAAAATTGTAGTCTATATGCATGTTTTAAATTCTTTGAGCGTCTTAAAAGACTCCAGCTAAAACAGTTCTACATTTCAGTTCAAGACATTTACAACCTTGACCAAAGAGTATGTGTCGATCTAGAATCTAAATATCACCTTTGTTCAATATGCCCCCATTATTCTATCAAATCTTAAATTTCAGTACTTCACGTTTAAGGGGAGATTTTGCTCCTCTCGACGCACATCGACTTTTCAAAGGAGTCATTAAAGACTCCCGCAAATTAGCTAAATCTCTCTCCTAAATATTGAGATTAATAAACTACTTTCAGTTTTTGTTTACTTTTAAACTGCATACATTCAAGGTATCAGGAGCTTTTTATTGCTCCCGCACAATTTTATAAACATGAAGGACTGAAATTTCTGATTGCTTTCAACAGGTTACTGAGTTTAGTATAGGAGGATGGTCTTTGGGAATATTTCTCAAAAACTTATAGTCATTTTATGTGCTCCTAGATTTAAATGATTATTTGAAGAATACTGATATTCCATCAACTGTAAGTTCCTATACCCAATAAAGGAATATTAGTATCTGCTAATAACTGCTTTCAATCTCACATTTTGACAAGTTGGATCCGGATTGCAGTTATGACAAGTTTATTCAGTATGTGAGAATATATGTGCAAAGGCTGAAGCACTTGCACCAATCAACTCTAATACTGGTCTCTAATACTGGTAGGTCAGCTGAATAGATTATTATTACAAAACATGCATAATGATAATAAGACATACATCAGCACACTGTTGTATAGTTGAGGGCCCAACTCCACCATCAACTTCAATATCAAGATTTTTATATTTCTCTCTTAAAAACTTAACCTAGGAAAAAAAAGACATGATTAAAAAACCTTATTTAACACTTGATCTTCTGAGATGGGTTAAAATGTCCTATGACATCAAGTCTGTAGCAGTAAGGGACAGGAATATAAAATGTAAATTGAATAGCTAGAATATAGCAGGCCATAAAATCTGATTCTGCTCCAATCTTTGGTATCTATTCTGTAGCATACACAATATTAGAAGGCGCAGGATTATTTTGATATCTTAAAGGAGGTTTTTTTATAATGATCTTTCAGAAAATATCAAATTTTCCATGGTACCGTTGTCGTAAAAATGTAATCAGATTGATTATTGAAGAAAACAAAATAAACAAGCCAACAGTGAGGCTGATGTCCCCCGCCGAAATAGGAAAATAATTAGAGGACACATATAAATTTATCACAAATTATCTTTTACAAAGTATTGAACAATCAAACAGTATATCTTTACTTATAGTCTAACAATCAAAGTAGGAGAGTTATTGTTTTCCAAAGTCTCGACCAATCAAATTGCGTATCGCTCTGCTTACCCTGAGCAGAAAATGCTCATTATCAAACTTAGTCAAGGTATTACTGTAATGAAACTATACACCAAGTTTCATCAATCTCACTTAATTAGAACTAAAGTTATCGTGTCCCAAAGCATCAACCAATCAAATTGCTTATCTCTGCTTATCCTAAGCGGAAAATGCTCATCTTCGAACTCCATCAAGGCATTGACCTAATCAACACATACACCAAGTTTGAACATTCTAGCTCAATTAGGAAGAGAGTTATCGTGCCCCAAAGTATCAACCAATCAAATTGCTTATCTCTGCTTACCCTAAGCGGAAAATGCTCATCTTCGAACTCCATCAAGGCATTGACCTAATAAACACATACACCAAGTTTGAACATTCTAGCTCAATTAAAAGTTATCGTGTCCCAAAGCATCAACCAATCAAATTGCTTATCTCTGCTTACCCTAAGCGGAAAATGCTCATCTTCGAACTCCATCAAGGCATTGACCTAATCAACACATACACCAAGTTTGAACATTCTAGCCCAATTAGGAAGAGAGTTATCGTGTCCCAAAGCATCAACCAATCAAATTGCTTATCTCTGCTTACCCTAAGCGGAAAATGCTCATCTTCGAACTCCATCAAGGCATTGACCCAATAAACACATACACCAAGTTTGAACATTCTAGCTCAATTAGGAAGAGAGTTATTGTGTCCCAAAAAGTGTGACGGACAGACAGACGGACAGACAGACAGACAGACGGACAGACAGACGGACGAACCCATTTTAATAGTCCCCTGCTTTCTTCGAAAGGCGGGGGACAAAAAATAGATTGTTGATAGGTTGAGCAAGTGATCCTTCTCTGCACACTTGTTATTAGACCACTCAAACCACTACCCCCGCCCCACCCCTAATTTGATTAGGACTAAAGACAGAAACTACTGTACAACTAGGATATGATTGGTCTAAAATTCATAATAAACCAAGTTGGTGTGTCATTGAAATAATAATACCGGGTAATAGTAATCCGGCCGGTAATGAAGTATTAATTATAACCCTTTGTTGGATGATGACTCATAAATTTAAGTACATGTAGCAATTTCACTGCTTTGTTCATTGCCTGTATAGCACGTTATTTCCTTCTTTAATGTACTTATCAGATTCTATGCACTGGTATATGTGGATGTTCATAAGCTTAAATACCAATAGAATTTTTGCAGGTTTTTTTTTTTTTTACCTTTGGTAGACATTCGGCTATAAATGACTGTCCTCCAAATCCCGGATTAACTGTCATGACTTGAATAAGATCAACTTGATCAACATATGGTAGAACAACTTCTACTGGTGTAGGTGGATTTATACCTAAACCAACCTAAAATAAATTAAAAGTAATACAACAAAAAGGGTTTAGAATGTGATGCACCCACAAAACAAATTAACTCTTGTGCGGATACAAGGGGTATTTCGGGACCCAACAACCATATCCTTAACATTTGTGGGGAATTGGTTCATAATTGTCTAGAGAGAACTTTATACATTGTCAGCTACTTAACTTTGGGTATAATGCTGCAAATAGAATAGAGGTGAGACAGTGGCAACATTCACCATTTGACAAGAAACTAACAGTATTACATTATCGAAAACAAGGGGTCCCCCTCCCATCTCTTTTAAACATTTAACTGGTTACAAGTTCCTAATCTGTTCTGTGCTCAGTGCAAGCTTTGTATTTGGAATCATTCTCACTGATGATATTGTGTTGATCATTCTAGTAATCTAGATCTGAAAACAAATCTAGGTACCCTACCAACCCCGTCAAAAGACGATTCTACATTGGAAATGACAATTAAGCTATTTGCAGATTTTGATGGTTTCAAAGATAGCTTATATTTCATATCTTCACTGTTAATACCTCAAATATATTTTTTTTACTCTGATTGATTATTCTTCAGTTTTATATGAAGCTCTAGTTTGATTGTATCTGAATAAAATTATAAATATAAAAACCTATTTATGTCTGAGGTCTTTGGGTAACGTGTCTGCACAAGGGTTAAACTACTGGTACATGTAGTTCAATTCTATGTCGGGAAATAAATGTTATTATGGTTTACATGGAGCTACCTCCATTGTTAAGATTTTATTTAAAGGGATTCCAGTGTGCTATAAACTAACTGTATCAATGTATCAAGTACATACTTCAAGATACTAAAAATAAATTATCAAAAGAACACCTGCTTAAATGTTGATTAAAATATATTCAGTTCTACTGGAAGTTCTACTGTTATAAGCCTTTAATATATAATTTATTTGTATATTCCTTACTTGTGTTGATATATTTTTTGTTTCTTTTGCCTTTCGAAGTTTGGAGTGTTTTTGTTTTATATTTTAGATGGACATGATATCAAAATACTATACCTTCATGCCAGCTTCTTTTATTTTTCTAATACACAATTCAGGATCTTTTGTAGCTTCGAAATGAAACAAATACATATCACCACCAGCATCAGCTACTGGTTCAACCCACTAAAATTAATAAAATAAGAACAGGCTTGTGTAAATTTTTAGTAGGGCTTTAATTAAACCCCATTTCATTCCTTTTCATGTGAAATATTAGGTATTTGCGAAAGAAAATTTCCATAATATTTTCCAAATGTGAGATACACCCATAACTAATGTACATGTATGTTCTACAGACAAGCACTGTAATAATTTATTAGTCTTGAACTATCATGACCTAAAAATATGTCTAGTTAAAAAACAAAAATTTAATGTAAGCTCTAAAAATGGATCAATCTATCAACAATTTAATAAGTTAAACTCATATAAAAAAAAATTCATATCCTGCTGTGTATTAATATTATTTGAAAAAGCATTATAAAATAAGAAGTGTGATAATATACACATTCTATTTTTTTTTCTAAATGAAATAATGACTAAGCATATCTATATACAGCTATATCATCCCGTGGTAAAACAAAAAAATCAAAAAAAATCCATTAATTCAAAACTTGCTAAATTCAAAAGTTAACACCATAATTCAATGAAAATTCGTAATATAACATTAGTTCAATATATTTTTTATCATATCTAATAAATATTGAAACCATCTTTGGAACTTTTAGTAGTCCTAGAACTAGAGAAGTAGGCCTTGACACAATGTTACTTGCATGAATTGAGAGTTTTGCCTATTATTAAAGGTCGGCCTGTATGTATAGGTATCCCTTGGTCAACTGTTTATGGTAGCACTAAATTATTATGAAAATACGGAATGTCAATCCATCTCCAAGGTTATAATTCACAAAACTAACGAAACAAAAAGAGCAAACCTTTTCTGGATCTTGAACCATCATGTGCATTTCAAAGAAAACTCCAGGCAGCTTCGGCCGCAGGCATTTTACAACAGGATGGCCGAATGTAAGGTTCGGAACGAACTGGCCATCCATTACATCAAGATGTAAATAATCGGACCCACATTCCATAAACCGCTGACATTCACTGGCAAGTGAAGATAAGTCCGCATTTAACATTGAAGGACCGATTCTGCAAGAACTGACATTGGAGGTCGCCATCTTGGATAATATGTTACAACAACAAATTTCGTCTGCTCAAATTAAATGGAACGAAATATAATATGATCAGATTGTGTGTGATGATAGTGTGGAGTGAAGGGGTACTTTCTTGTTTTTTAAGTGCAGCGGAATAATTTAATCCCATTAAACACGAAACTGTTGTATATTTGCGCGGATTTGCATTTTGACTTGCTGTCATTTGACCAAAGCGCACTATATAAAAGTGGTGGACTATTGATTACCATAGCAAATACATATTATTTTAATGGAATTTTAATATTTTTATTTATCTTTTATTTTTTTTTTTTCATTCATTTAAAAACAAATATTTTAAAAAAAATTTTAGTTCTTTTTTAATTGTATTTCATTTCCCTTGTATATGTAACAAAAGTCAAAGCACTCCTTTAATTTCTGCGGTATGTGGTCAAAAGGAGCGCATTATCCTTTACCAACTTGAATTTGATGTAATATAGTAACTAGACTCGTAACAGTTGTAGTACCCATGGACAACTGCTTATGGGCAGTGTGAAGTTAGCTCGATTTTCGTTTTTCAATATTATTGGTGAATATCGAAAAACAACTTGCTCGTTTTTCGATATTGGCGAATGTCGAAAAACGAGCTACTCGTTTTTCAGTATTCAAACTTGAATCTCAAAAAAGCAGATTTGATGGATGCATATCTCAGAATACCTCCAAAACACATTTGATTAAATTAGTTTTCTAAAACGAAATAAAGATATCATAAATGGGGATGCCTGAGCAGTGGATTCACATAAAAAATGCTCTTTCTCCTTGGTTTGTGATATTGGCGAATGTTGGAAAACAAGCTACTCGTTCTTCGATATTCAAACTTGAATCTCGAAAAAACAGATTTGATTGATGTATATCTACAGAATGCGAAACACATTTGATTAAATCAGTTTTCTATAACGAACTAAAGCTGTCATAAATGAGGATGCCTGAGCAGTAGATTCTCATAAAAGCTGCTCGAGCTACTCATTTTTCGATATTCAGACTTGAATCTCGAAAAAAACCCAGATATAATGGATGTAATGGAAAACAAGCTACTCGTTCTTCGATATTCAAACTTGAATCTCGAAAAAACAGATTTGATTGATGTATATCTACAGAATGCGAAACACATTTGATTAAATCAGTTTTCTATAACGAACTAAAGCTGTCATAAATGAGGATGCCTGAGCAGTAGATTCGCATAAGAGCTGCTCGAGCTACTCATTTTTCGATATTCAGACTTGAATCTCGAAAAAAACCCAGATATAATGGATGTATATCTACAGAATGTCTCCAAAGTACATTTGATTAAATAAGTTTCATAAAAAGAACTAAAGATATCATAAATGAGGATGCCTGAGCAGTGGATTCACATACAAGATACTCTTTCTCCTTGTTTTTTTTTATATTGGCGAACTTGAATCCCCAAAAAAGCAGAATTAATGGATGTATGTCTACAGACTGTCTCCAAAACACATTTAATTAAATAAGTATTCTAAAACGAACTAAAGATATCATAAATGAGGATGCCTCAGCAGTGGGTTCACATTAAAAAAAAAGCTCGTTCTCCTTGTTTGTTGATATTGGCGAATGCCTGAGCAGTGGATTCACATAAAAAATGCTCTTTCTCCTTGGTTTTTGATATTGGCGAATGTCGGAAAACAAACTACTCGTTTTTCGATTTTCAAAATTGAATCTCAAGCTAACTTCACACTGCCCTGTTTATGATACTAATTTGTCTAATTGGGGGCATAAAATTACATTATGTTAAAAATAAACGAAATTGCGTTAATGAAAGCGTGGTAACATTATAATCCCGTGGCTTAGTCTTTGTACAATGAATATTGCTGTTTCCAATAACGAGTGCATACTATCCTAAAACAATAATTAAATCCGAACAGTCAGATTTTTGGGACAAACGGGCAAAAATAATATAATATAGGTTTGACCGACGTGGATATTGTTGGAACTCTCTAACGTTGGACTTCACGTTATTCGGCGATTAAATCGTATATATCAGGAACACAAGGATTTTTTATATACATTTTTATACCAAGCAGGATTCCAAGTTTACAAGCATATGTCTATATAAAACTCAAAGATAACATCTTTCAGTCTCTTAACCATTATACTAAGCTCGCAGAACGAGCTAGCTGATAGAAACGTCACATCATGTTTCTCCCAAGAATTCAAACGGCATCTGATTTAATCAGATTGAGTTTTGGTCTTTTATATTCCCCGATATCTCATATAGACCAGTCAATTTATGACAAATGAGGGACCAGTCCCTAAACAGGTTTTCTGGTAGTATTGGGTGTACTGAATGACACCCTAAAAGTTTACCAAAATGGGAGTACCGGATTTTGAGGGTAAATGCCAGTTATTTTAATAGTTCAGTAAATTTATGAAAAAGGGAGGACAACCCCGAAACAATTGAAAGAAAATGTTTTTTGATAGTTACTGGTAAAGTTGTGTGTATATACCGAATGACATCCTAAGCGTTAACCAAAATGGGATTATGGGAATGTCCCAAATTGTGATGATAAATTCTAAGTTTCCTTTAAAGGTAAAAACTTGAAATCGGGTATATTTAACAGAACCCAATGAAACTGACCCGGGCTTTCTTAAGGTTTTGAGAGTCAATCCTTCACATGAAATGGTTTTAATCCGATGCTTCTTTGTGCCATTTTCGGGGTGGAGGATATCCTACACTAAAAGCCTACGGTCGAGAACCCATATATATATAGGTATAACTCCACACTGTTTCGTCATACAATAGCAAATTTGGCTATGTGTAGATATGTCCCTTACACCATTTTCAGGTGTACCCCTATACCTCAGAACCTACGACGGAAAACCCAAATTTACGAATAAGAATAACTCAGCACTGGTCCCCTATACTATTTGCTGAGTACTTCATCACATACTGGCATAGTCGGTATGTATATGTTTTGGGGGTCGACACCTCAACCCCCATAACCCACTGTCGTGAAAAATGAGGAAAGCAAGACAAGCAAATAGATGTGTAAGGAATCATTTACCAATTAGATTTACATATATGTATGGTGGCTGATTGGTATCATGTCGTAATGTCGTGATGTCGCCTTTCATAACGCGACAACCCTATATGTGACGAATTGGAGTTAATGGGAAGGGAATGGGGCGGGGAGGCAATGTTTGACATGGTAATTAAAGATAGCTACTGAAGCGGTAGAGTTGTATTCCACGATACTGATTGCGGGGGCGGGGGGACACATATCTTCTGATACTTTTAAATTGTTTGAGCGGCATTAAGTTACTGGATGAGAACAACAAATGACACTATTATATCGAATACAAAGTAGAAATAAATCTTTCAAATAATTTGTATTCCATATAATTTTGTTATCTTCTGATATACTGCTGGTGCGGAATGCAAACATAAGCTTTTCTTTCTAACACGCACGGTAGTCTTAAACATCTATAATCATCCTCGGCTTTCTTCATTTGTATATAAAACACACTTTCATCTGCATCTAGTGCCGAGGGTGGTGGGTTGGGTTGGTTAGGAATAGCCTAAGTCCTTTCTTAGTCTAAATCCGAAACAGATGCTGCATAAGGTGTGTTATTTAAAATGACTGGATGTCATGTATATTTATTTAGAGGAGTGGGTATATATGCCTACTCAAAAAATGTTAGGTCAACAAGTAAAACCCTTGTTACAATACGATTAGAAAACAACCGACTCCCGTCTTACATTTAGAAACGATTATTTAATTGTATTTATAGTAGAGTTTGTCCCAATGAAACATTATGAGGCAGTAACTAGAAGAATATCTAACATGAATATATTAACAACTAGTTGCAGCACTCTGCTGATTTTATATAATAATAAATAATAATAATAATAATAATGGATTTGTATAGCACCTCGTATCCAAAAAGTTTGCTAACTGGCGCTGAGTTAGTCTGTCACATTTACGACAGTTTTCCATCATCTGCACTGAATAGGTGTGTTTCTAGCAAGGATTTAAATGTACACAATGATTTCGCATCCTTAATATGTGATGGCAGCCTGTTCCACAGTTTAGAAGCAGCAACAGAAAAGCTTCTGTCTCCACATTTCACATAATTTGATTTCGGAATTTCTTACTGAATTTTGTTTGAAGAACGGGTTTCCCTTTGTGATGATTTTATGTGAAGTAGATCCTGGGGGTAGGTAGGAGAGGTGGTGTTTGGCTGTAAACATTTGTAAGTCATTAATAGTATTTTGTAATTAATACGTTATATAGCGTTCATAGTTCATATTCTCGGTTGTCAAATACCATTATTATGGTAATACCCAAAGTATCGATAGTCCTTCCATCAACAATCTGCAATCATATCATCGTTTAACGGAGATATGACGGGCATTGTCAATCCACACAATATCAATGCCTTCAGATGCTTTAGAAAGTTGATTATGGACTTGTCTTGTGAATACATGTCAAAATAATAATTTATATAACATTTGAAGCAAGACAAACGTCCAACAATAGGCAAGGTTAGCGCTTACATAATGTCGCTTTAAGTAAACAACGTAAGGAACATTTTAACATTAATTCATCCCTTTATTGACATTATTTAAATATGAAAGCTTCAACATAAAAAAAAACCCAAATCCTCCATTACCTTAGATACAGTCTTTCTAAATTAAAATATAAACGGGCACCATATCAGAATATATCAAAATATGAACGGATATGGATATACCAAAATGAAGTGATCCGCGCTTGGCGTTGGTACTTTGATTCACACCACCCTATAGCAAATGTATTGTTTATGCAAATTGTTTCTAACAACATAGTTTCAGACTAATTCCCATTACAGCTCACAACTGTAGCATCATTCAATGGCGGGACTGAAGATATAAACAAAATCATATATGTAATTTAAAACACCGAAGAGGTAGGTTAAAGATGCATTATGGGAGATTAGATAAAGACCTGCAGTTCTCACTATAATAGTTAAAAAAACTAGGCAATGTAAAGGGAATTTGCGTAAAATTTCAGTCACATTGGTACACTCTGAACCGAGATTTTAGCGATTGAATTTTCAGCCTAGCCTCGATTATCATTACTAAAGTAGATAGTAAAACATAGCCTCGATTATCCATTTTATGATTAAATCATGAATGAAAGTCGAGCAGCAAATCGGATCCTAATCGAGTAAAGATTGCAGGCTGGCGTTGACACCGGGAGTTGATTATGCTCTGAATAAGTTAATTAATGTCTAATTAATAATTTAGATAACATTTCAGGCCTAAAGAAAGACTTGCAATAGGCAGATTTAGCTCTTGCATAATGTATGTTTAATCATAAAGAGATAAGAAACTGAGCCTTGAGTGCAGGCAAACCATAGATTATTATGTAATAACTGTAATATCATTAAGCAGACCTGGTTTAGCTGGAAAAGAGACGTAGTGAGATCAAATATTTCTCACAGCAGATGACAAAAGTATATTTCAGAAATTCTGCAATTCGTCCAAAAATAAAGAAATAAGTAAGGGATTGATATGTAATTTCTAGTTTCCTTATTATTGTTATTGGCCCGACATCCCTCCTATGATTAAATGATATTCCGATGGTCAGAAAGCTGCCAAAAATGACTGTTGTGAATCGATGTGCTGAGAAAATCGTTTAGATGGAATTATAGCAGAGGAGACGAACGGATAAGAGTCATAATGCTTGCAATAAACCCACATATTGGTATAAACAGATCCCAGATTTTAAGATTAGGGGCCTCGATGCATTTCTTTACCCCTGGAACACTAATAATTTTAAGACCGGCTTCCGTATACGGATGTGCAGTATTCTGGGTATAACATGGAGAAAAGTCGTTTAGGCTCAGAAGAAGAAACGGAATTATTGGAGTTTGTCATTTGAACTGAGCAAATCCATTTTATTAAAGACTCACCATAACTAGAATCCAGTACAAAGGTTATCTTTGAATCAGGTCTGCATCCACCACAAATACCATCACAACGCGCTTCTATAACATAATCAGAAACTCGTGTGACGTGGTCGATCTTGGCCTGCCATCCAATAGGTACATACGTGTAAGATGTCTGTAAATATCATTAAAATAAACCAATTAAAGAAAGCCTAAAAAAGAAGTCCCAATTTTCACATAATGGAAAAATATAAAAGTAAATTAGAAAGGTTTGGACTAAGATGGGAAGTGTTTCATAGCATAATCATTGTGGAAAAGCCGAGGCTGAAGTCGAAAAGTTCCTGTAACCTTGACATTGAGCGAACCTTGCATTTTGCAACTCGGTTATCACAGGCAGGCATTTCAGTTAGAAAGCTTGAGACTTGGTATTCGCGATGATATTTTCTATCGGGAAATCTGAGAGGTTTAACTAAGTCCTACACCAATCGATATGGTGACGAGTATTAAGCGATGGCCTCGATCATTCGGCACACCTCCAGCAATTACATCTAACCTCGGCCACATTGGAACTTCTTTCAAGTTTCCGGATTAAAAATGGTGGAGCCTATGAAGACGCATATGCGAAGAGTGTTTTATCCCAAGAATCTGTATATTGTTTGCTATATACTTCTGATAGCAAACGCTTACATTGATTGATTGACTAAATTTAAAGATAAGAAGGGTACCCGGGTCTGCCGAACGACCCCATTTTGAGAACTTCTTTCCAAAGGCGGCAAATCTTCCTAATAGTAAATCAACCGACAGCCGCATCACAATTGCATGGGTGTAGCCACACATTACTTACCGTCATACAGCCAATGCTAGATAAACCCTTCCGAGGTTTGCAAAATGGTCCTCGATAAGAAGTACGGAGTTACAGTGAGGCCAAAGCTTCTATTAAAGATGTGTTTATCCAAGCACAAAACGATTGTTACACAATAGGGGGGTATTATGGAAACGTTATCGTGTCGCCTTTGACACATTAAATATCCTTATAATGTCAGCTATGACACGGGAAGGTGTGAGGTATTAATATAATATCACTCATGTCCAGATTGTCGACCCATTACCAGATGGTTAGGCTGAACTATGTAATGTCCGTTGACTTGTGCAGAAAGTTTATCTGACATTATGCAATAGCCGAGCCGTGTAATCGTTTTGACATCCTTTGTCAGCGTGGTCGCACGCTAACGCTAGCTATCCAATCGGATCACAGTCCACCCTCGTTGTTGTTGTTCCTAGTGCGTAACGTCCGCTTCCACCGAAGATGATATCAGACAAGTTGTCTTATTTTCATTTATATTATCTTAGCGCACGCGTAGGGTCTTTCCTGTGGGGAAACCAGAGTAGCCGGAGTAAACCTACGAGGTTGATAAGGCATCTCCAAGCCACATACGCTCACATAAGGGGTCGAAACCACAACCACAAGCCAGAGGTGACCGGGCAGACGGAGGTCGAAGCGTGGTACTCTAGACCACAGTGTGTTTGGCGTGGGGCCGACTATTGGGGCTGGACATCTGACCGGTCCAAAGGGGTTAAAAGCAGGTACCTAAACGATAGTCGGGAGTATGTTGAAACTAGATGCCGAGTTAAGACCAGGACCAGCGCCAGGGCCCCAAACACAAAATTAAGCTAACTAAGAGTAATTAACTACGGAGTCGTATACATTATATGTTTAGAAGAATAAAAGTATTATATGGAGCTAATTCAGTGTTATCATCAAGAACTAATAGTGCAATACGATTGCTAATGAAAATGTAGTCTCCTGCTAACTCGACGTTGGTAGTCCGTTGAAAGGGTTTCACAGAGCTTCAGATAGTCGCTTCCATATGCAACGTCACCGATAATATTGCTACTATGTAACGTCAACAAGAAACTTTAAAGGGACTAGTAGGACGTTAAACCCCATTTCATTTCATTTCATTTAAAGGGATTGGACGTCTAACTCAATATTTTACATGTAAATGTGGGCGTATAAACCGTGTAGAATGGACCAAGCAGGCGTAAACGACTGTCGTTCAATTTTGACTTTGCACGTCAACGATATTGCTATACCACTATGTTTGCTATTATATAACTCATGGCAAAGTTGCGGGTCTGTCATTATTATGTAACGCCAACAATACTCTTCAGTATCTACTATACGTCAACGATAATGCTTTGGACCTGTGCAACGTCAACGATAGCATTTCCGACCTACCATACCTAAAGTCAACGATCGGACACACTGTTTGTAAAGACAACGTTTAGGGGTCCGCCTTTAACGTCAAGGGTAATGTTTAAGGACTACCAAACGTAGCGCCAAGATAATGTTTAAAATCTACCATAATAATATGTAACGTCAACGATAATATATTTAACGCCAATGATAGTGTTTACGACTACCGAAACGTCAACGATGTTTAGAATCTACCATATCTAACGTCAGCGAGAATGTTTACTACCTACCATCTGCAACAGCAACGACAATGTTTATGATACACCATCTGCAACACCAACGATCTACCAATTTAAGTAATGTTAAGATACACGTATAGGGCCTACAGTAGCATTCAACGATAATATTCCAGAAAGTTCTCATTTAGGAGACAGGTTGGAGGGTGGTTGGGAGCGGGGTATTATTAGACTGTAAATTTAATACCGAGCTGTTTTCAAGAATAACTGGCACCGTTTTAAATGATAGAATTAATCAAACAAACAAAACCCGATATCAAATGACCATTTCTGTTTTGATTAAAACACTTCTCTTACCTGATTACTGAAGGCTAATCCAGTATTTGTGATGTCTATTCTCATTGTTCCTAAACCTGGGCAGGGACTGTACAAACTACAGGCAAACGCATTACCGAATTTAACATGATACCCATCTGCACTAGTGGTCGAAGCGAAGGTAAAATCATCTTCTATAACTTGTAAAGTCTGAAAAATAAATATTAAAACATGTCTGTTTAATAAACAGTTTTATAAACTCTGGTCATCCTCACTAACCCAGGCCCATTTTCTTTTTTTGCTTGGGAAATTCTACAGGACTTCTCTTTCAAATTTGAACAAAAGGGTAATCCTATCGATTACGTAACATTTCGATCACAGATAGTGGAGTGGTTGTTCGATGGAGTCGTTGCATGATTGTCTAATGCTACGTCTCCAAAACCATCACGATTCGTTCTACGATTGAAATCGTGGTTTTAATCGTGGAGTAATCGAGGTGATCAATCTTGAGGTCAGTCGCAGCAACGCTGTTAATCTCAGATACGTTTTGGGCGGTTCAAACCTTTACTACGATCAACACTATTAATTGTAAGTCGCGATCATCGCTTCAGATCATAACAAAGTGCGACAAATCGCAACTAATCGTGTTTCTAAACCGTGGTAGACCCATAATATTGCCATTATATTTGAATTCCCAATCTACATGTCTTCAATGACAAAAGCAAATCTGTATTGAAATTAAAAACCCACCGGAGTTGTAATGCGGACTTTGTTGAACCTGGTTCTCCCAGATATTGCAATATAAATATAACGCGAAGAACAGGTCGATCCCGATTGTCTTGTACTTGGAAAATTAGCTTCATTATTCCGATGAAGAGTAATAAAATCAGTTGGAGTAGTGGTGGACATCATATGACAGTAGATTTTAACAGGTTGATAACCTGTCGCTGGGGGGTATACCCAATATTCACCATCAGTTCTGTAGATTGAGTTGCAGATCTTAATATCTTCACAACTTGATACAGCTGAAGAATTAAAATGATAAATCATCATACTATGTTTGCTTATAGTCTCAGCGCGGGGGGGGGGGGGGAGTCCATCAAATGGGCACAAAACCAGACCCAACTTTTCAAGAGTAAAATTTTGCGTAGAATACGATGCCGAGTTGTAATCAGTCCGTCGTTGGGGCGTTTTCCGTTTTCGAGATATTCGGGGTCAAAGGTCAAATGGGTTCATTTTCACTGAAAGTGAATGCGCAGTCATTCTTGTATCATGAAAATAAGCTGAAAATGATCGAAATTAATCACACTTTCAATAAAAATGTAAACTTGCTAAATTCACCTTTGTTCTTTGTGACCCCAGAGGTCAAAAGGTCACATTTTCCGTTTTAGCACTAGGAAAATTAAAGTAATAAATGTCAGCGTAAAATATAAAAAACTAAAGCGAAACCTGTTCTTTATTTCGATCATTTTCAGCTTCTTTTCATAATACAAGAATGACTGCGCATTCACTTTCAGTGAAAATGAAATCATTTGACCTTTGACCCCGAATATCTCGAAAAGGCCCCAACGGCGGACTGATTACCACTCGGCATCGTATTCTACGAAAAATTTTACTCTAGAAAATTTGGGTCTGGTTTTGTGCCCATTTAATGGACACCCCCACCCCCGCGCGCTGAGCCTCCGATCTATAAATATAACATTTTCTAATTTTAGTTATTGCATCATTTTACGTTTTCCTTTTGCAAAATTCAGCATTTTCTGATTTTAAGCGTTACATTATTTTTGATTGCTGCTTTTAATGCGGTAAAGATATTCCCGCTAACATGAAGAAGTCCGGGATGGGAACAAAATAAGAATTACCTTTCAAGGATCACGGGGTCCATAAAGCCTCTTTAAAGGA
The DNA here is from genome assembly GCF_932274485.2 of Patella vulgata. Taxonomy (NCBI): domain Eukaryota; kingdom Metazoa; phylum Mollusca; class Gastropoda; family Patellidae; genus Patella; species Patella vulgata. The sequence goes on from NC_065883.2 coordinate 16,064,898, forward strand.
TGACATGATAACACATCTTTCATAGCAATTGGGAACCGAATGATGTTATTGAGTAAACTGGCGTGATTTCGATTCCCCGGTTGTTCGTGACAAGGAGTAGGATATCCTTTCCAATCTCGTGGGTTTTCGCTGGGTCCTCCGGTTTCCTCCCACTGCTAAAGACCCCTACGCGCACGCGAATTATTGAAATGATATTGAACCATAGGTTAGTCCCAAACATGACCTAGTTTGTGTCGAGTGGAATTTAAACCCCATTTCTCTCTCTCCCTGTAACTGCTTTGTATTGTTTTGATTTCCATATTTCTATTAAGAGTTTGGACGTTTTGGATAGGGAAATTCAATGCCTGGTTGGTTAGCAAAAGAATTAAATACTAAAGGATTCCGCTATTCCACAACCAGCGTATGCAGTCGAAAAATAGTCACTGAATGCACTAGTCATTGGAATTTTGTTTGTGACATTTATAGTTTTGAATATACAAATGAACGTATAAAAGTCGGCGGCCGTCTTGAAATACAATGCTCTCTCTCTTTCTCTCTCTCTCTCTCTCTCTCTCTCCAACCCAGGAATGACTGAATATACTTACGTCGACATTGAGATGGGGGTGACCAGGTACTATTTGACTGACACACGGAAGAAGGAGTATTAGATATATTGTATCCAATGTTACAAGTATATGTTATTACATCCTCTTCTATGAACTGACTCCTTGCAATAAGTGGGTACCCCATAGTAGCATGGTCAACGATGTACGGATCGACATAGCATATGGCTCTCGCTCGACATTCGGAAGGAATACTCCACGTGCCATTAGACTGACAGATTGAAAATCTCGGTGGGTCTGCTATATAATATTCAGAACAGTTATACATGTAGTTGATTATCTCCCCTTCTATAGAAAAGATTCTACCGGATATATTAAACGATATATAATCAATCATAGTAGCATTATCAACAGCATACGGTTCTTCTTCACACCCTAAAAAATAAACGGGTACTCTAAAGTTTATATAAATTGTAATTATAAAATGTAAATGAAATATGAATGGATTATTTCGACATTTTTCAATATGTTGTTTCCTTCCAATTAAGCGTTTATTTCAAAATTCACGAAGAAAGCTATGGATGATTCCAAATTGGATAGCTTCGTAATTGTGACGATTTACTTTAGAAAAAATTGGCGTTGTAAACCCAGCACGAAAATGTACGGAGCCCCTTAAGCGCAATTTTCGATACTTTTTTAATTATTTCGTTTAAACGAATTAATTATTTCGTTTGTTTAAACGAAATAATTCATATAAATAGACGTGTGTATGTACCAATTCCTACGGAGCCCCTTAAGCGCAATTTTCGATACTTTTTTTTAATTATTTCGTTTAAACGAAATAATTAATTCGTTTAAACGAAATAATATCATGTATTTCGTTTAAACGAATTAATTATTCGTTTAAACGAAATAATTAATTCGTTTAAACGTCATAATTCATATAAATAGACGTGTGTATGTACCAATTCCAACTAGTTGTATAGTCACAATAGCTGACCGTAGACCCATTCAACAATTACGTAACGCTATTTTTGCCATTTTTGACACCCACCTACCCCTGTAAAACATCTCGACCACTTGCCATACTAGGGATCTTTACCATGAGCGACAAGCATCCTGAACACTCTGTCACACCAAGACCTCCACCATGAGCAGCAAGCGTCCTAACCACTCAGTCATATGTGGTTTCTACCACCACTCGGACACCCCCCCCCCCCACTCGGCCACATAGGGACTTACACTACTTTGCCACACCGGACCCTCATTTCACTCGTCCACACCGAGCCCCCATCATGAGAAAAAAGCGTCCTAACCAGAACATACCACAACGTTTCAATGCAATTCATAAAGACACAGGCGGTCACGTTTAAACGAAATAATTCATATAAATCGACGTGTGTATGTACCAATTCCAACTAGTTGTATAGTCACAATAGCTGACCGTAGACCCATTCAACAATTACGTAACGCTATTTTTGCTATTTTTGACACTCACCCACCCCTGTAAAACATCTCGACCACTTGGCCATACTAGGGATCTTTACCATGAGCGACAAGCATCCTAAAAACTCTGTCACACCAAGGCCTCCACCATGAGCAGCAAGCAAAGAATCGAAAAAGAAAGAAATAATTAATATAAATAGACTTGTATACACCAATTCCAACTAGTTGTATAGTCACAATGGCTGGACGTAGACTACATTACATGTAATAAAAGCCAACCTTTTGACACTCACCCACCCCATGTAAGGCATGCATGTATGTCGCCACTGGAATGACCCCCAAACCACTCCCCCTCCCGTTACATAACAGTAGAGTACCTCCCTCTGTCACCAAGTACCTGCCGTCTGCTGATAGTGACTGGCGGCCAATTTGGTTGATATTCTTTCGAGTTTTGGGAGGTCCATGTAAACTGCTAAACGATGACAAAACGTTGCCATTTTTGACACCCACCGCCTGTGCCGTTATGAATTGCATTGAAACGTTGTGGTATGTTGTGGTTAGGACGCTTGTTTCTCATGATGGGGGCTCGGTGTGGAAGAGTGAAATGAGGGTCCGGTGTGGCAAAGTAGAGTAGGGGGGTGTCCGAGTGGTGGTAGAAACCCGATATGACTGAGTCCCCTTTGTCACCAAATACCATTCCGTCTGCTGATAGTGACTGGCGGCCATTTGGCTGATATCCTTTCGAGTTTTTGGAGGTCCATGTAAACTGCTAAACGATGACAAAACGTTGCAATTTTTGACACCTACCACCCACCGCCTGTGTCGTTATGAATTGCATTGAAACGTTGTGGTATGTTCTGGTTATGACGCCTGTCCCTCATGATGGGGGCTCGGTGTGGACGATGGAATGAGAGTCCGGTGTGGCCGAGTAGAGTAAGTCCCTGTGTGGCCGAGTGGGGGGGGGGGGGTCCGAGTGGGGGTAGGAACCCGATATTACCGAGTGGTTAGGACGCTTGCTGCTCATGGTGTGACAGAGTTTTTAGGATTCTTGTCGCTCATGATGAAGATCCCTAGTATGGCCGAGTGGTCGAGATGTTTTACAGGGGTGGGTGGGTGGCAAAAATGGCAAAAAAAGCGTTACGTAATTGTTGAATGGTCTACGGTCAGCTATTGTAACTATACAACTAGTTGGAATTGGTACATACACACGTCTATTTATATGAATTATTTCGTTTAAACGAATTAATTATTTCGTTTAAACGAATTAATTATTTCGTTTAAACGAATTAATTATTTCGTTTAAACGAATTAATTATTTCGTTTAAACGAATTAATTATTTCGTTTAAACGAATTAATAAACGAAATAATTAATTCGTTTAAACGAAATAATTAATTCGTTTAAACGAAATAATAATTCGTTTAAACGAAATAATTAAAAAAAAGTATCGAAAATTGCGCTTAAGGGGCTCCGTAAAAATGAGCCCATCCAATGCGATGATTATATTTTTTGATTGTCTTGCTTATCCAGTCCATACTACAAACCGCGTATTTCTCTGTGAATTATTTAAACCAATTTACCAACAGCTAAACAATAATTTTTGTCAATAAAGACAGAGTGACTTACTTGTTTTAAATGAACTACAATTAACACCATATGTTAACTCTGTACAGATACAAGATGTAGATGTATTCTGAACACCGCCATTAAAACATTCGATATCCTATAATATCAAAATGAATCTCCTAATCCAAATATAAAAATAGACTAAAAACACAACACAATTTATATGGAAAACAATCACTGGTTTATACACATATAGCACGAGGTTTCGACAAGTATACTCGATAAGAGAATACTTGTCGAAACGTCGTGCTATTTGTATAATATCGTGTTCTGCTTTTAAATGTTAACGGGGTTGATTTGTATTTGTTCTGCTTTTAAAATGTAAACGATACGAGAATACTTGTCGAAACGTCGTGCTATTTGTATAATATCGTGTTCTGCTTTTAAATGTTAACGGGGTTGATTTGTATAATATCATGTTCTGCTTTTAAAATGTAAAGGGGCGGGGTGGAGGGTGTATACGATTATGCCTATTTTTGTTTTTAATTTTAAGCACACCATCCACAAGAGCCATTCTGATCAATGAAAATATAGCGAATAATATCATTTTGTTGTTTTTCTTTTTTATATATTATAAAATTAAACCCATTAACATTTAAAAGCAGAACACGATATTATACAAATACCCCCGTTTAAACGATATTATACAAATGATGCAACCGTTTAATTTTAACAAATTCATGAAATAACTTACAAAACCATGCTTGAAACTATCATATTAACACGATAATATAAAAATAACCCCCGTTTATATTTAAAAACAGAACACGATATTATACAAATGATGCACCCGTTCAAATTTGACGAATTCGTGAAATTAACTGTTACAAAACCAGGCTTGAAGTTAAATTTTACATTAAAATAGGACACGTCATCACGAGCCCGTTTCACTAAAACATGAAATAAAATACTATAGCATGTGCGGTCTTTTCATTGGTTATGTTAGTAAATCTTCATACAAAAGTACAACAAAATATTATAGTAATATTTTGCTATAAGAATTTAGCTCTTGGCTAATGAAAATGCGGTATTGTTTTAAAGGGTATGTTTTCTTCTATAAAGGTCTAATAACTCAATAATATTGACAAGGCCCTTAACTTTACCTTATAATAGTATAATGTGTTGGGCTCATCCACCATATCGCTGCATCCAACATCGCCAATTTTATCAAACTGGTAACATGTGTTAGTGACAACATCAAATGATACCGACATACAATCAACGCCATTACTTCTCATGGTACACAATAACTTATTTGAGGCATTGAACGAATTATAGGCCTCTCCTCTAGGTAGAGTTTTACTTGGACAAGTTGAATGTTTCCACCATCGTTTAAATCGGGGGCAAGCTGTTAATAATGGAATAAAACACATAACCAGAACAAATCTATACATCGACATCGTGGTCTTTATGTTCTCTTTAGCCGCGAATACAAATATCGTGTGCATAATGCTCCGTTCTCATCGTGAATTCTTGTTGTTGAGAAAATAAATAGTTTGCTTTGACGTCAATCCGGGATCTGGCGTGCACAATTCCTTTGCATCAATACGATAAATAAATCACGCCCTTTGGTACGTAGGGATACTGTAAAATCAATTTCTTTGATACACAAAGGAGTAAGCAGACGTCAGCCTGTGGCAGTAAATGTAATCGTTAAGTGCCATTTAGTGATTGAGAAACACATTAAAAAACATTGTAAAAGATATATAAGCCAATCGTTTTGTATTGTTATATATGTATTAGCTTCACAAAGAAAACAGTTGAGGCCTCCTTAATGATTGTCAACGATTTTTAAGATAATAAAATAAAACCAATTACGTGCAATCCAAACCATTAGACAAAATTCGAAGTCCTAATGTGCGTATCCAATCCAATGTTCATCTCGGCTTCTACGAATAGGAGTACTCAAAGTAGGGCTGTTGGTATGGTTGTAAATTTTCTTTAATATAGACACTCTCATTCATATCTGACAGTTCCCAATTTAGAAGAAAATACATTTTTCATATCTAACAGTTCCCGATTTAGAAGAAAAGACATTGCGAATAATGTCTTTTAACCGAGCCTTTAATTTACTATGGGGAATTTTAGTGTACAAGTTACAAAAGTCAAACGTGTGTATATATCAGACTGAAGCAAGTGATCTAGATTGCAAATGATCTAGTAATTCTTTGGAATTTTTTAATATCCACATCTGATTAATACCACTATGATACTTTATTTTGTCATAGTATGTTTAAATACCCTGTTTAACTGCCGTTAGATGTCAATACTTTTTAAAGTGGTGTTGTGGATATCCTGCTATAAAACGGTGTTTGTAGGTTTTTTATATGCAGTTTAGGTATCCAATATAACAAGGGCCGCTCTGTATAGGTATCTCCACACGGAGTACCAAATGAAGTGAGTACAGATTAGTGATTGGGTATAATATCATCCTTACTAAGAGTAGAGCGTTTATAAGTAGCACTGTCGATTGATTTCCCTAAACCACGTTCTTTGAAGAGACATTCATAATAATATCGTTTACATATAAACACTGTTATTGGACGGTTTGTCAGTCGGAATGACATACTTGTCATGTACAGCGTTGAAAATAGATTTAGGCCTAGTGTCAACTAACAGACGCTGCATTTAAGTTCTTCGTTTTAGTAAACGACTGATAAGACTTAGTCCAATCTGAGAGAGTATCAGAGATAAAATCTTCCATATTGGCCCATAATAAGTCTGAAATTTTGATCCCATGAAAATGGTTGCGGTTCCCGGTATATGCGTCCTTTGGGCAACACTTATAATTCTGGACTATGTGCAAATCACCAGTGACCACATGTCCAGTTGGTTGGTAAAGGAAGGACGAGGTAGAGCAAGAGCAGTGTAGAGAGTTATCATGTAAGTCTTTTGCATTGACATCAGATAATGCGTTTCGGTAATTGAATCTCAGGAGAAGTAACAGTAAGGAGGGACTATTGAAATCTGTCAGTCACACATTTTGGGACGCAATAACTCTGTTTCTAACTGAGCTAGAATTTTATTAGGTATATACCTTGACCGGGTTGCATGACGGGCATTTTCTGCATAAGCTAAGGAAGAATACGCCACTTGACAGGGCCGATGTTTTGGGAAACAAAACCTTTGCTTCTAACTAAGTCAGAGAGGTGAAACTTGATGAATATTTTCATTACATCAATACCTTGACTAAGTTCAATTTTGAGCATTTTCGGCTCGGGTCAAACTGAGTGATAAGGGATTTTATTGGTCGAAACATATGCACACTTTTAGGGACACATTAACTCTTCGAATTGAGCTAGATTGTCCAAAATTGGTGTAGGTGTTTATTTAGGTTAATGCCTTAATGGGGTTCGAAGATGAAAATTTTGTGCATAGGGTAAGCAGGGATAAGTAATTTAATTGGTCAAGACTCTGGAACATAATAACTCTCTTTCGGGGGCTAAGCAATTTGATTGGTTGATACGATAACTCTGGTTCTAATTGGGCGGGAGTCATGAAACTCAGAGAATAGATTCATTATATCAATACCTTGACTAATTTCGATGATGAGAATTTTCTGCTTAGGCGAAGTAGCGATAAGCAATCTGGTTGGTCAAGGCGTTGAAAAATAATTGCTTTTAATTGAGGTAGAATGTTTAAACTTGATGTAGGTATTCATTGGGGTGAATGACTTGACTGAATTCAATGATTAACATTTTCCGCTAAAGCTAAGCAAGATAACTTTAATTCTAACTGATAGAGAGTTTTGAAACTTAGTGTATAGTTTCACTACCAGGTACTTCAAAGGCGAAGTAGCGATAAACAATCTGGTTGGTCAAGGCGTTGAAAAATAATTGCTTTTAATTGAGGTAGAATGTTTAAACTTGATGTAGGTATTCATTGGGGTGAATGACTTGACTGAATTCAATGATTAACATTTTCCTCTAAAGCTAAGCAAGATAACTTTAATTCTAACTGATAGAGAGTTTTGAAACTTAGTGTATAGTTTCACTACCAGGTACTTCAAAACCTTGACTGGGTTTGATCGTGAAGACTGATTGCTTGATGATTTAGAGCAAGATAAATGTGCAAGTAATTAATATGTGTCATCTAGGGTTTTGGAATTTCGGCGGGGGACATCAGCCTCACGGTTGTATTCTTTGAAATGGAAATATAGTAGGAACATATCCAGCATTTGTAGGGGAATGGCCCTTTTTACCTGAAAGAAAAATAAGTTAAATTATTGTCCAATGTTTCTAAGAAACTATTATAATATCATTAAATCAACATTCTTTGACTGATGATATTTCATTTATCGCAGGTACTAAAGAAATAAAGATAAAATTATTAAAAATAATATGGATCAATATTTATTTATTATAATTGTTGAATGAAATCATCAGAACTATTTCATTGTACATATTTTCGGACTGACTGTACAATAAACCAATTTATTTATTGATTTCTACATTTATTCGTTATTTAAAAATTGTTGAATTTATACTATACTAAACCTATCCATTTATTTATTGATTATAATTTGTGAACTAATTAATTCTGTTTGTGTTCGTAATGTAAAAACCAACTGTTAAATAAGCAATAAACACTGTTTATTTATAGATTACGAATTGTTCGTATTTGGAACATTGTTTGAATTCGTAAAATATAATTGTTTTAAATTGATAAGATAAAATTGTTTTATTTTAGGAGATGGTCTAGATGTTGTTTTATCATATATACTAAGCAGCAAAAGAAACGTCAGGTTGGTATGTTAATCTGAAGAGCCGCATTGCATACAACTTGCCAAATGTTTTTATTGTATATTTGTGACCACATCTCCAACTTTACCTGAGCAATAAGGCCCCTTCCCAATCACAGAATTGAACCCAGGAAATGTTCTCAAAAACCAACCTGACTTCGGAGATGGTAATGTGTTCTCCATGATTGTCATGTAACTCATGCTGCACGTGCTGTTCACCGGGCCCAGCCCTATAAACTGCACCCCCATACCTGGTTGAATAATTCACACTACAACGTCAGCAGTATGGCACGACTCACGACATCTCAGAGGAACCAGGCGCTTGAAAGCCTCGACGCTGGCCACACTGCCCAAGCCGTTGACAATCACTTCCAGGTCAATGTTCGGACCATCTACAGGCTTCAGCAACGCTTTCGGGCCACCAAAAACACGGATGCGGGGCGGGGGAGTAACGGTTGCCTTCATTACTATCAAGGTCTATTCGAACCAATAATTGTTTAAGTGGCATTTGGTAACTGAATAAACACATGAAACAATTATATTGAACACAAGTTACTTAGTTTATTTCTGCCGACGTTTCTGCGAGGGTTCACGGGTCTTAAGCAACTTGCATTCTATATAATTCTGTCATGTGTTAAACCAATTAATATCATTTTCTACAAGACAAACATATATCCACAAGTCAACAGTGAGGCTGCACGTGTCTCCCGCCGATATCCCAAAATAAATAGACGAACCAACTAATTAATCCATCTTTTTGAAAATTATCGAGCAATCAGACTGGTTATCTAATTCTAGTCTAAACAGAAAATGTTCACGATCAAGTTATCTTGTCCTAATGCATCGACCAATGAAATTGCCTAGCTCTGCTTAGCTTTAGCGTAAAATTTTCATCATTGAACTCAATCAAGACGTTCACCCAATTAACAGCTACCAGTTAAAACATTCTACTGCAATTAAAAATAGAGTTGTTATGTTCCAATGTCTTGACCAATCAAATAACTTATCGCTACTTAGCCTAACTAGAGATCCCCCATCATGGACGTAGTCAAGGTGTTGGTATAATGAATTTATACTAGTTTAATCACCCTCATCCACCAAAGTTATCATGTTTCAGTTTCAAATTAGTGGTAAATGCGCATGATTAAACACTGTCAAGGTATTCACGTAATAAACACCTACACCAAGTTTGGACATTCTACCTCAATTAGAAGTAGAGCATAAAATTGTGCTCCAAATAGTGTGACGGACAGAGAGACGGACGGACGATCGGTCAGACAGACCTATTTTAGCAGTCGCTGCGTTCTTCGAAAGGCGGGGAACAATAACCATAGCACCAGCCAGATTATGGCAAGGACAAATTATTGTACATGTATTTAGGAAATACCTTTGTTGTAGTGTGGAGTGTGGAGGCCGAGTTGTGTATTCCCAATCCGAAAAAGCGAGTTATTGAAGTAAAAATATAACTACATTTTAGAGTTTCGCTCTGACTAAACGGAGGTAGCAGAAGCTCTGGGTACCATTTGAAATGAGTTTAATTCTTTCTGAATGATATAAATTTGAATCATTTGTGGAATAAGATTAATTTTAGTCATTGTTCGAAAGTTTGACAATAATACATCAAAAATAACTGAGGTACAAGGCTTATTTACCTTTTTCAAAGATACCAAACATTATTTCATTTCATGTTGAGAAACATTTTGTTCAATTGGTTTAGTGACTGAACCCGGTGGTGAAATCAACAAAATTAGTTAATATTACAGTATAGTACAAAAATCAGAATGATTGCTACGCAAAGCATGGAAATAGGCCCTCAGCAGCGTTGTGTCGAAAACACGATAGCTTTAACAGCAGCTTGTCCGAAAGGAAACATTGGAAGTTGAGCAAATTTGATAAGGATCTGTTAAGCTTTTAAGATATCCAATCTCAATCTAGTTCATAAGCTTGTCAATCATTTATTAGCATTCTCTCGGGTGGTCGTGTATTAGTCCTTGTGTTCTATAAGAATTTGATGAATTGACTTTTGCAGAATCTCTAGAGAACAAATAAGTGGTTTGTTTTCCTAACAAATTTTCTGAGACAATACGTTTTCTAAATACAGTAAGGTTTGTCAGTATGAAGTACTCATTAATATTTAATATTTTAATCCCTTATCAACGCTATGCCACTGCCCGAGAGATGATCTCTTTCAGAGGTAATCGATACCCAACCCCGTTTGGTTCAAGAGTGAACTAATTGATGTGAACGAAGTGGAACATATTATGAATTTTTCACCCCAATGCTTTAAATACTCTGATAACTTCTAAAGCCACGGAGAAGACCCACGGGGGTATTTTTGCTAGGTCTAAGAAACAATTAATCGACAAAAAACCAATGGTTTTATTAGAAATCAAAACGGCAGACATGCAATATAAAATACAATAGGGTTCGTATAGTTCTTTCTTTTGACTTGACGATAAGTTATAGACTCTCAATTAGTTATTAGTTTTCACACAATCCCATTGAAATATCTGTTGATGTTCAATTGTCTTCTGACACAAACAAAAATTGTGTTTAGAATTAATATAATAATCTTTTAAGTAAGTATAATTTCTTTGATTCGCGTAATAATAAAAGTTATTCTAGCCTGCTTGCTTTGTGATATATCGATAAATAATCGAACAAGCTTTCCTTTCATCAGAATGAACAGGAGTTGAACAGAATACTTATTCTATTCTGATACACGCACCATTGGTTAATGTTTTTCAATGCCATGGAGAAGAATTTCTCCTCGACAGCGTGTGCGCCTATTTTGTTATTGCAATCCAACGTGTACGCGGAATTATCCCACTGCTTTCCGACCAATCCCAACGATTAGGCAACCATTTACAGCCCATTCCCCTATCCAGTAAGAACCAGACATGAATAATTGATCAGAATTTTGATTTCTGAAGCGCCACAAAAACGCCAAAGAATAAACTAATAAAACTTAATATAGGCCCCGGGTCCAAAAAGAGAAGCGAAAATCCCGCGAAAAGGGCCCATGTGTAATGTAACGAAGGAGACGAGTCGGGTACAGACTATTTTTATTCGGTAATAGGCAATCGTGGGTCTCCGCTTGAAACCTCGTATAACGAAAAAATGCAACAAATTAGTAAAGGAGTTAACCGATAAAATTTGTTTTACATAATACTGCCGCATTTTTATTAATAACATCGGATATCAATTTGGTGAAAATATGTGTACGTTTTGTTTCATGAACATTTTCAAGTGAAAATATTTATTTATTCTAAAATATAATCGAAAAAAGTCATAGACGTGTTTTTGATTCTAGAAAGATGACCAATTCTTCGGGTACGTGTTTTTTGATCACCGAAAGTTTAAATACAAGTTTAACAAAAACAATGTTAAAATAATCAGTTTTGAGCTTTCGAAATTTTATAAAAATGGAATAATATAATAATTTCATGTGTCTGATATATTTCATATGACAATTATTTAATTTTGTAATAACGAGAATTTTCAGATGGGTCGTGATTTTGGAAAACTGATAAGTACTGTTCCCGATACAATGCAAAAGGGTTAATATGAGTAGGACACCGGGATCCGCAGTGCCTCAGTGACTAAGGCACTGGTTCGCAAACCATAGCGTCCCGGATTCGATCCCGGTGTTGACCTAGACAGTTCCTCGGGATTTTCCAGCTGTCAGCTGTCCAGGTCGGAGAGGGTCTGGCAAGGAACAGCGTTTAGTCGTTCGTATGGGACCCCCACCCCCACCTAAAACATCAGATACTCGGGATCTGTAACGTCAACTGTGGCAGGGCAGGACCATTCTTCCCATCATCATACTGTGGCAGGGCAGGACCAGTCTTCCCATCATCATACCAATCGGATACATACTATAGAGATACCAATTCTTCCATCGCCACACCAATACCAACCAGATTCATGCTCTAGACATACCAAATCATACCAATACCATACTACCCATGTTGCTAGTTACCATTATATACCTCAGGAGCTTCGAGTCGCATCCGTGTCCAAGGCTCGGGTACTCATACTCATATTTACAGGCATTGTGGTGGACGCCCTTTCCTGCAGGTGGTATAGGGGTACCCAGTAGTGTCATGTTGTCTAGGAGGTAGTGGCGGGATATTACTGGTGTCCTAGTCTGAAATCCTTCTTCCAAAGTCATGGCCGCATATTCCAGCTCCATCTTCTGCAAGTCTATGTGGAGCCATACCACGGTCTTTCGTCCAATTGCGACTGGAACCCGACTGTCTTCCCAATCGCGTCTGGCTGGTGGTAATAGTGGCATGCGTCCACGACTGGGAAGGTCTGCTGCTACCTGTGCTGGTGTTCTTTTTGGACATGGTCGCTTCTGAGCAGGAACTGGTGCCGGACTGAGGCTTCTCTTGATCGGATTATTTAGGGGAGAACTTGGTGGAGTATCTAGCAATACAGGCTGTATGGCGGCTCTCATCTCTACGGTAACCGTTGACATATTTTGAAGAGATACTGTGGTCTTCAGCTTACGGGCGCAGACAAAAGGTTTGTTCCATTTCATTCTCCTGTCTAGCGAGTCAGAAGATACTCCAAGAAATTTGGTCAAGGTCAACTTCCTCGTTCCCAAATGGGATCCTTTAAGGGCGATGCCAACACCAGGCGGTCTCAGGTTGTTGAAGTTTGGTAGAAGAGTTAACTTTCGGGTTAGAGAACCCAAGGTCCGAGGGTCTTGTACGGCGGTTTTCTTTAGGGTGACCCTGTACCACACCTTATCTTCATCAGTCGCGAACAGCGCAACTCTGCCATCCTTCTAATAGTGAGATCTGTAAAAGTAACCAGATCGGCAAGGTTGAACGATGGTTGATGAGGATAATACTTCTCCAGTGAAGGAGTTGGTGTTGGCGTTATCTTCCCTTCGGCACAGATAGGCAACACATCACTGACACTATCGCGGTCACCTCTGAGGGTTCTCCATTCTTCTGTCCATTCTTCTTCTGACCGGAAATGATCTGAAAACTTACGGATCCAGTCCAGCATCATCTGTCTTGTAAGCTTGGATAGTGGTGAAGCCCACTTTGGTACCGTGGCAACTCATTTGTAGACTTGGGTGGTGATGGCGTTATACGACTGAAGGATCGGAAATCTCGACAGTAAAAAAACACACAACCTTCATTCGTTTATGGGGAGCAGCAGCCAAGTGGTTCTTTAGTTGTTTCTTCGTTGCAACGACTCAAGGCAAGACCCAATCTCGCAATTCTATTTAGACATCTTGGAAAGCCTAAAATGTATAATAATGTGAAAACCTTAAGTTTTGCGGACTATAAAACGTTATCAATAATGCCATCATGTGTATCTAAGAACGTAACTATTCGGGCATAGATCATATTATAATCAAACAGCCATCATCCACGTATACTATGTACTTACAGTTTCTCTATAATAGGCTATTGCTCCCAACCTCCATTAATTCTCCCTTTGAGTTCGGTACTTTCAATGCAGCTCCGAATTCATTTGGAAAGATCCCTTGTCAGTAGGTTTCTGGTTGATCAGGCCAAAGCTCTACTGACAAATTACTTCAATGGATATACTTCATATCCACACTCTTCTCTGTCAGCCTTTAATTATCCAATATCAATTTCCGTAACGAAATCACTGCATCTCAAACTCAAGACTTCTTTTTACCTTCTTCAAGGATGCTGACTAACAGCAATATAATTTCTCTCACTTAAAAACTTCTAAAATGGACAACTACATAGTATAAGATGACCGGATTACTTCACTCGTTTACCATCTGTTTAACTTCTAACATTTAAGAAATATTTAATCTCTAAAGACTAACAACAACATATATACAGACAATGGGACATCGACGCAATCTACAAAAATTTGACGTTGGAATCCTTAAGTTTTCCCATCCAGGTGGGAAGTTTTCTTCCTTTGTAAGGTAAAAGCCTATCTAAGTGAAAAACGCGTGGTGCTTTCTTCATGGACTGTTTTATTTGGTACGTTACATCATAGATTTCCCTAACAAGATATGGCCCTTTCCATAAAGAAGTGAACTTGCTGCACACCGACTTTTCTCAAAGGATTGTGTAACCATACTGTCTGTCGTTCTTTCAGACTCCTCTTCTTGGCCTTTAAGTCATGGTACGTCTTCCTGTAACAAGGAACTTCCGACTTATCTCGTGACATTGTTTGTTTTTGTGTTGAAGACATGACAAATAGTTGTCTACATCTTGTTCAGTTACTTCCTTTGCTGGTTGCCGAATAATTGCCTGCATTGGTAAAGTTATCTCTCTGCCAAAAAGCATCATATTCGGGGTTTTGCCTGTACTTGAATGAACAGATGATCGATAGGCAATCATGACTTGTGGTAAATATTCATCCCACAATTTCTGGTCTTTTTCACAATACATAGTGATCAAAATCCGGTTGAATCTTTCTACACTTCCATATGATTTGGGTCGGAAACTAGTCGTTCTAGTCTAATGTATGTCTTTCAGAGAACAGACGTCATGAAAGAGTTTACTTTGATAGTTTGTTCCCTGGTCGGCATTTTAATGTCATAGCTACAGTCTTGGTTTCAGGGATGGCAAAGCCCAGCTTAACCGGAGGGGCCCCTAACGCGACTAAAAGATTATTTCATATCCTTTTGAATGGCACACATGCGCAACAAACGATTAAACTGTCTGTAATAGAAGAATGATTACATAATAGCTGATCTCATACGAAATCTATTCAGTTCCGAATGACATACAATGCGCGGAAATGGCATATAACAGCGGGGAAGCCTAGACCGATCACCGAGTGGAACTTCACAGAGAAGGTTGAGGGATAGCTCAGTCTCCACCCTCGCACTGCTAGATCGATTACCGTGAAACTTTCATCTGCAATTTGAATTTGTTCTCTTTTTGCCATGAACCGCGGCCTGGGCCCATGCCTAAGCTGGGCTTTTAGGGATGGGTAGAGCTGAAGCTTCTGTCCATTTGGTAAAGCAGTCGCTGATTACTATTATATATCGATTACCTATATTGATGAGCGGCAAAGGTCCAAGGATGTCCATGGCGATTCTCTCCATTGTAAAAGCAAGAACAAAGGCGTTTAATTGGGCCATTTTTCTATTATTATGACATATTTTGGTACGGCGTAAGTAAACAACGTAGCTATTGTTCGTGTTTGTAGGCTTAAAGGCTTTGTCTAATGCAGTGGTTATCAACCTTTTTTTGCCAACGGCACAACTTGGAACACATGATGAAAATAGCGGCACACCTGGCTAAATATATGTGAAAAATATTTTAATTTTGCAAAATAAAAACATGTCAAGTCAGACAGCATACAACCGTAGGCACAGACCAGTCATAGACACATTGAATGACTCGAACTAAATAAAGAAAAACACGGCTATGAGCTTACTTTATTGCAGTGTTTCGAATTTCGTCAGTCAAATAGCTAGCTTCTTTAGTGAGAAATGTTCTTGGTGTGCCGTTCAAAATTTCGCGGCACACTTCGTGGACTGTGATGTTCTAGAGTATAAAGTTGTTTACTTTCATTCTTTGATCATTGACATGGTCTCACTCCCCTGTGTTTCCTAAGAATGGTACAAGAAATGGCTGTTCAAGTATTCTTATGGGACTAATACGTAGTTTGTTTATCTAATAGATGTATAGGAGTCTCTTGAGACAAATATGTGCGTCAGTTGCTCTAATTGATAACCAAGTTCCACGTTACTTTCTCTATACCCAAAACAATCAGGTTTTGTGTTTAATTGAACATATATATCGAATTACGTTAACGATTATCTTAAGGAACACTTCAATAATATATATAATATATATATATAAAAAAGAGAAAGATTTGTTGTGTGTTCGCTATGGGAGGGTAAATGTCATAATACAAGTTCATGCAGTATTAATAATGATATAAACAATCAATGAATATCGCGTTTTTATGGAACATATATTTTAAGTGTCATCTAGATATCAAACTTATCCAAAATCTTGATTTCCTTAACATATACGTTACGTTTTATCTGAATCGAACAACAATTATGACCGCTGTAGGGTTCACAAATAACAGATTTCACAATTTGCATCAAAGGCAGGTGGGCATAACCCATTAAAAAGAAGTTCTGATGGTAACCAATGTCCAAGATCTTGTAATTCCTAACACGCATTTTAAATGTCATTTAATCAGACGAAAAGTTTGGGATCTAGAGGTCCCAAAATGTTTGTACATATTCAAAATGTTGCTTAAAATGCAAGGGGAACAACCTAAGAGCGGAAGATCCGATGCGCTCAAAAATCGAACTCATCAAAGATCGTTAACACACTGTTGAAGTTTTATCTTATTAACCTCTGTTCTAACAAGGCACCATAACAAAGGGGGTAACTCCAATCATAACTGAATCCTCTGTTATGCTAACAAGTTTCAATAACAAAGACGGGAATTGACTCCAAAAGTTAATGAAATCACTGCAAATAGAAGAGGGTCTTAGTTTCAATTGGATAGACATCATATATCAATTTCAGACCTTAATTGAATCCTCCATGGGGCTTTTATAAACGTTGTAATAACTATGAAAGTTAATATTACAAAAATGTATATGAGCTATTGTAGCCTGCATTATACTAAGACTAACTGTGAATGCTCTTGTGTGGTTACAACTACAAATGAAATGAAACGGGGTTTAACGTCCTACTGTTAGGACGGGCATACGCCATACAGTGTGCTATGAGGGAAATTTGCCCGGGCAGCGGCGCTGCGGCCTACTCTTATATCGAATTCCAACTGCCAAGGGATCTTTTACGTACATGCCAATGTGTACACGGGACCTCGGTTTTTCGTCCCATCCGAACGACTAGACAGCTGTCCTGACAAAGTTCGACCATCGTCGTTAAAATGGAGTACTACAAAAGTTTACTTGACCATAACTCGTGTATTCTCTCACACAATTCCCGGAACGTTTGCCAAAAGTTTCTGACTATATGCTGAACAAACTACTGTACCAGAATAAAAGGATAATGGCGATTTCAAGAAGTCTAGTCTCAGTTGAGGTAGTTAGTGACCATATCTTCAGACAATAAAATAAACTAACCAAATCAGTGTTTATTTGCAGTTACATAATTTATATTTACAATATACATCAAACTAATGTATTTAATGCATTATTGTTTTTCCAAATAAAATTCACAAATGGGAATTTATTGCCTTCAAAAATGTTTGAAAGGCTCTTGTTTTCAAATTCATCAGGTTTTGACACGTTTGACTGAGCTTCAATCACTGATCTATATATGGCTTCGATGAATAAATTTTACCGTAAAACTTTCCCTTTCACAATTTCAGTTAAACATCATTCTCGGTCGAATTGAATGAAAAAAACATGATTAGCGGAACAAAATAATATGGAAACTACTTAAATATAATATCTGAATTTAAATAACTTGCAAGCTCTCGGTCAACATTGGTAGTATATTTTCGTTCTTCAAATAGGAATTCCGACACAACATGCATTGTGTCCCAAGCCGCCATTTTTAATCTGACTACCTCGAAAGGTGGTGAACCTCGGTTTGCGACTATAGTAAGAAACATTTTATAGGACAATGTTAATGTTAGCCAATGTTACATATGTGATAAAATATAATGTTAATACTGAGATCATTGCTACGCTAGATGTATAACGAAGATTTGAGGAAACCGGAAATGAAGAAAGCAAATCACGAGTAAATCCTTATATATAACTGACCGAAGATAAGAGCGATAGCAGACGAATGTTGCAATATACTCTTCAAAAAAAAGTAGGGGATATTGAAATGCAAATACCTATGCAGGTTGCGATATGATAAATATATAGTCATGGACATTTGACACGCTTTGAGAGTATGTTTACAGATGAAGAACTTATCGCCCAAACAGAACAACTGAGCTGCACATGCGCGCAATAGCGCCATACACGTGGGGGCATTGTCAAATTTGACACTTCAAGGAAGGGTTGATGAAAACTGCCGCGTGCTGGTTTATCTATCCATGTTTGCTTTGCTATCGGTTCTATCATAAGATTTACTGTTTAGCGTATCTTTGCTTTAGTGCGTTACGTTTAATTTGACCAGGAGACGTGTTCGTCGACGTCAACGTCAACCCTGCAAGAATTGGCCGTGGCACTGCAAGAGGAGTGGGTCAGATTGTCCCAAATTTTGATGGGACGGTTGATTAGAAGCATGCCATGACGAATTGCTGAATGCCTGAGGATTGTTGGGGCAATTACTCATTATTAAGACAAAAATCAAAAATGTCCATTTTCACTTTTGACAGACAGTGTATCTCTGCGAGTGAAATGGGGCTGTCAGATAAGCCGCCCATATGAACTGTTTATGTTCATGTGTAGTCAATTGGCCTGTTATTAATATACACTGGTTACCTCTAATAAAAAAAACCCCAGTGCATTTACACAGTTTTGTATTGTTTCTGAATATCCCCTACTTTTTTTGAAGAGTATATTAGACTGTGAGAGGATATAATATTGGAAAGTAACAATCAATTCATAAATATAATTAACTGTCACGATATAAGGGAAAGCGAAAAAATAGAAAAAGTCCGTGCTTTACATCTTTTGTTTTATTAATTCTCTACTTACAAATTTTGAGCGATAATTATATAGTATATTCCGGTAGCCCTTTAAATACACTAAAGTCATATAAGTTGAAAATTTCGACGACCCGAAGGCGGGCCAGGATGACAGCAAAAAACCACTACATTAAAATGTGGGCTTATAGAAATGAAAGGGGTCTGGTACCTGTGTCATACTGAGGTGTAATTCCCACGAAGACACAGTTACCGACCGTGAACAAAATTAACCCTTCCCACAGATGTCGACTTAACGGCTTTCGTTTGAAGAGAGACATGTTGTTATTAAGACCAAATGGAGTTAAAGATTTTATGAATTTATGTTCAATCTGAATTTTATTTACCAATTGGCAAAGTGGTGTTCACATATTCTCAATCAGTGAAATTTTTTATACGCCCACATTTTCATGTGGACGTATAGTGTCGTCGCCCCTGTCCGTCTGGATGTCCGTCCACAATTGTTTGTGGACTCTCTACAGGTCCCAATTCTTATCCGATTTTGACGAAACTTGAAATATAGGTTTATCCGGGCCATACTATATACCGGAAAACACCGGGAAAACAACCGGAAAACACCGGAAAATAACCGGAAAACACCATTTTATACTGAATACCGGAAAACACCGGAAAAACACTAAATACCGGAAAACATCCTAAATACCGGAAAACACCCTAAATAGGTAACCCGGAGCCTGGTCCTCTGTGTGCGGTTTTGGACCAAGTGAGCGCCGATGAAGGATGGTCAAGGTCATTACGATGTTCGTTTTACAAATAGCCCCCCCCCATCAATTTTTTTTTAAAAAATCCGATTTTTTTTCTCCAAAATTTTGTTGATGCCTATTATGTTTTGAATGTTTTAAAAGACGCAATCAGTCTACCTCCATCATTGACCATATTTTATTTTGTATTTTAATTTTAGTTTTCAGTAAATTTCAGCAGATTTCAGTGTTTCAGTATTTCAGTAGATTAAACACTGCCCTCGGAGGGCCCCATTATATGCCGGTTGCGCCGGTCTCCTGATTCTTACCAGTAACGCTGGCATCAGGGTGGTACGAATTAGTGGAAGGCACGACTAGGCCAACTCCTCCCTAGGTAACAAAAAATCGCATCATAAAACAGCAAGTATCATCAAAAGCGAGTTAATAAATCTCTGAATAGTTCGAGTTGAAGTTCCAGGTTTAACCGCTATATGTCCTAATCACCAAACGAAATGGATGCCACGCAATTCTCGGACAGGCTGCTGTAAGCTGAAAAGTGTCTATCCTTTCCAAGAGCTATCCATCTCGTTGGAAGGGCTAAATCTACTTGTTTCTGAGCTTACTTTCATTCCAGGGTCAAATATAATCACTTGAACCATAATAATATTCAACATATTCCATCATATTCCGAGGGCCGCACACAGGATTTTTTTCTGGATTACTTTTCGAGCTTTTTACCCCAACTTGTTGACCAGTTTTCCTTGAGAAAACCCCAACTTTCGCCCAATTGTCCATGAGAAAACTACATATTCTGTCTTACTGCATTGACGGGAAGTGGTAAGCTGGACGTCTGTGAAAAGGGTTGATCGATAAATTTTCAAGGAAGCAATTGTTGTTTTTGCTTGTGAAATAGAGGACTCTAGCCGACGAGGCTACTTTCCCCCCGAGAACCTCAGGCAACCAATTTCGTATCGTAATAAAATATTACTACGTTAACCACTTCCTGGTGGCTGAAGACTTACACCGAATGCGTATTCGGAAAAAAATGTCCCCGAGAAAATGTTTTTTCCGACAATCGATATTCGAGATGTCTTCTGTTGCACAAATTATGCTGCACTGTGTAAGAACTTGCATCCTTTGATCTGAAGATTGTAGATGGAAAAGTATCATTTGCACTATTTCTAAGTAAACCTGCATTTTCGTATATCATCCCGTAATTTGTGATTAATGACAATGACTGTGGAAATAATATGGGTTGAGGAACGGAAGATCTATGTTCGTCACGTGACTGGACACTTCCACTCCCGTCCCACCCAGACGATGATCCCTCCCGGAGCGGCGCGGCGCGCTATCTAAAGAAATCTCGGGCACAGTTTACTCTTTTACGTTTTCCGGTAGCTATTTAGTAACCCACAGTTTGGTCCTCGTGTGTGGTTTTGGACCAGGTGAGCGCTGATGAAATAAGTTCATTAACATACAAGCGATCGATCGCTTACGGTCAAAGAAAAATTTAGTTTCAGACTTTTTTTTAACAATTTCTTCTCCCAAATTTCTCTCCAAAAAAAATTCTAATTTTTTTTCCAGTATTTTTCTCTGTAAAATTATTTTCTCCGTAATGTTTTTTACGGAAGCGTATAGGGGTCATGCAAAAGTTTGTAGAAGACCTCGTGATCCTGCGATCCTGTGATACTTTCTCGAGATCTCAATTTAATGTTCTCGAAATCCCCTAATAATATTCTCGAGAATCTCCCATCCTGTGTTCTCGGGATCTTGCCATCCTGTGTAAATGTTCGCGAGATCTCGGGTATTTTTATGTGTGCGCGTAGTTTTAACGTATTTTTTAAGCACCCCACAGCCTGTCGTTTCGGCGTTTAGCCCCCTCCTCCACTACACACACACTTCCCCGAAAACCTTAATAGCACGGTATAGCCTACAGTTTTTTACGGATTTGTTTTAAATTTAGTGTATCCCTGTCGCTTCTGGCGCACCTGATCGTTTTGGAGTTATCCCCCTTGTCCGAAAAACTTGTTAACGCAATAGAGGCTACAGTTTTTAACTGAGTTTGTTTTTCAAATGTGGTGGGAAGCACTAGGACCTTTCGATCTTCAGTACTACGCTAACTTCTGTTCGAGAGTTACCCTCTTTGTCCGTATTTCTTTCAAATATGTGACGACGAGAGGACGAACCCTATCGATATTCAGCATTCTGTGACCTTCTGTTCTTTAATATACCCCCTCACTCGCCCGCTCCCTGAAAGCTTTGGGGTCATGAACTTTATTGATATTCAATGGTTAGCCATGCTTTGGGGTCATGAACTTTATTGATATTCAATGGTTAGCCATCTTCCGTTCAGGAGTTATACTCTCCATTCTTTGAAAACCTTATTTTTCAGCAATATAAGGTTTTCTGTCCCAGAGATATAACAAGCACGTGAACACGATAGAGATTAGATTTCTTGATGAATGCTACATCCTTATTCAATTTATTAAACAACCAAGTTTTCCTTTCGAATAATCTGCTGTTGAGGCATAGATGCTGCGTGGGCGTACCTCCACACTTTGCGTGGCTATCGTTCAAATTTCTTTTGAATCATTAGTGGCATAAGCAGAGGAACCCTATTTATTTTCGGCCGAACAATGAACCATATTGATTTGCAGCGCTCCCTGGCTTTTTGTTATGGCGTTATTCCTATTTTCCGGTAAACCTTGTGAACGGGTTAGAGCCCAGACTTTTTCAAGATTTTTGATTTAAAATCTGCTCCGAAGCATTTGTGCCACAAGACGATAAACGCTGTGTCTAGCTTTATTCTAAAACAAAATATGGTCTGAAAACCCAGCAAAAAATGACAAAGCTAACGTGGTAGGGTTTTGAATTTCATATTTGGTGTGAAGTATTTTGGCCATAAGACGACGAACCCTATCGATTTTAATCATATTTCAAATTTAGTGTAAATCATGGTACCCTATCGATTTTCCGTTTATTCTTTCATTAGTTAGCAGTTTTCCTTTGTAACAAATGTTAGAGTATTTTTTTTATATCAAATTTGGTGCGAAGTATTGGGCCAATGGTTGTTTCACAACGTGTAGACACTATCATATAATTTAAGGTTTCATATTAACTCGGGATCTCGAGAAAATTTACACAGGATGTCAATATCTCAGGAAAATTATCTGGGGATTTCAAGAACATGAAATTGAGATCTCGAGAAAATTACCAGGTGATCACGGGATTTCGAGAAAGTATCACAGGATCGCAGGATCTCGAGCCCTTCTACAAAATTTTGCATGACCCCAATACGCTTCCGTAGTTTTTTTGTAAAACCAATTTTTCTGAAAAATTCGAATTTTTTTTTTTGTGACAGAAAATTTTTTTCGTCCAAAAAATTTTGGAGAAAAAAAAAAATCGGAATTTTTTTTGGGTGGGGGGGGTGCTATTTGTAAAACGAACATCGTAATGACCTTGACCTTCCTTCATCGGCGCTCACTTGGTCCAAAACCGCACACAGAGGACCAGGCTCCGGGTTACTTATTTAGGGTGTTTTCCGGTATTTAGGGTGTTTTCCGGTATTTAGGGTGTTTTCCGGTATTTAGTGTTTTTCCGGTGTTTTCCGGTATTCAGTATAAAATGGTGTTTTCCGGTGTTTTCCGGTATATAGTATTGCCGGTTTATCCCCAAAAGATATTGGCCCCCGATTGTACGAAAAATCACGTTTTTAGCTTGTGGACTCTATAGAGGTCACAATTTTGAACCGATTTTGATGAAACTTGACATGCATGTTTATAACCCAAAGATCTTGGTTCTTTTCGAGATTTGCGCCCATCGGAACGTAACTTCCTGAATTATGGCCCCTGATTTTCCGAAAAATCGCCTTTTATAGCTTGTGGTCCCTCTGGAGGTCACAATTATTATCTGATTTCAAAAACGGTTTGATTATATCACCGTTACATCGTAAGGAAGGTTGAGTTCGAATTTCGTGAAAATTGCCGGACAAAATGGCGGCCATGGTATGGTATATCAAGGATGTGGACCCTGTAGAGGTCACAATTTAAATTCGAATTTGATGAAACTTGAAATGCATGTTTATAACCTAAAGATCTTGGTTCCTTTCGATATCTGTGCATCGGATCGTAACTTCCTGAATTATGGCCCCTGATTGCATGAAAAATCGCCTTTATTAGCTTGTGGTCCCTCTGGAGGACACAATTATTACCCAATTAAAAAAAACGTTTGTTTATATCACCGTTACATTGTAATGAAGGTTCAGTTCGAATTTCGTGTAAATCGGACCAAAACTGCCGGACAAAATGGCCGACCCTCGTACACAATTAGCGTAAAAATATGGTACATCAATGTTGTGGACTCTCGAGAGGTCACAATTTTCTTCTGATTTTGTTGAAACTTGAAATGTAAGTTTATTACCTAAATATCTTGGTTCCCTTCGAAATTCGCGCATATTGGATCGTAATTTCCTGAATTATGGCCCTTGATTGAACAAAAAATCACGATTTTTGCTTGTGCAAAACTGAACTTCCTGGATTATGGCCCCAGATTGTTCTAAAAATGGCATTTTTAGCTTGCGGATTCTCTAGAGGTCACAATTTTTTTTCAAATTTTAAAAAACGTTTAAATATTTCACAATTCCATCATAATGAAGGCTGTATTCGAATTTTGGGAAATTCGAAAAGAAATTGCCCAACAAAATGGCCGCTCTTTGTACGCAAATTGTGTAAAAGCATGCAATACGAAGGTTGTCGACTCTCTAGAGGTCACAATTTTTATCCGATTCTGATGAAACTTAAAATATATCTTCTTATCCCAAAGATCTCAGTCTCTTTTTATATTTGCGCATTTCAGACCATAACTTTCTGGATTATGGACCCTGATTGTAAAAAAAATCCCCTTAGTATTTAGCTTGTTCTCTATCCAGATGGTTGCTCCATCCATACATCAGAATAGCGCTTGAGTGGCTTGTGTCATCCACCGTTCAAAGAGCAGTCAATAATATACTAAACAGCAAAATTAAATAAATTAAAAAACGTCAGTACGATTTGAAAATCAGAGAGGCACTTTGATCAAATCATTCTAGAAAACGACTTACTAAATGGATCAAAGCAATTTTTTGTGAACAGTTAGTTGACACATTAGTGATTAATTCATCACAATTCCAAGACATTGCAAGAAGGTTTAGAGTCTGTACACAGTCTATAAATCAGTATCTGGTGTGTCCACCGCGAGTGTCAATAACAGCAGGGCAGCGTCTGTACATGGAGTGGACCAGACAATTGATGAACGCCACTGACACCTGAAACCACACTCTCAGAAAAGCCTGGCGCAATCCATTGGCTGTGTTTGGTCTCAGTACGACGTTTATCAAGTCTCCTCTGAATTTCATCCCAAAGATGTTCAATCGGGTTTAAGTTCGGACTAAGGGCTGGCCAGTGTATAGCGTTTACATCGTTCTGCTGTAAAACGTCCTGTGTAACTCTAGCGGTCTGGGCACGGGCGTTGTCATGCTGGGAAATGTTGTTTCGATGACGTGCGAAATGTGGTATGACGTGGGGTCTGAGAGCTTGATCAATGTAGCGCACTGCTGTGATGCCGCCTCCTCTGCATGGACCAAGATTTTGGAACACCACAGGACCTACTCTCTGGTTCAGGCCGATTCCATCCCAAATCCTTATGCTTGGACCTCCCCACGAGTCTCGTTCTATGAAACATTGGTCAGAATAACGCTGGCCACGTCGACGCCATATTCTGGTCCTGCCATCTGCAGTTGATACGCAACACCGACTATCATCTGTGTACAGAACAGTTCTCTATTGCCTGTCTCGCCAGTTCTGGTGTTGTTGGGAAAACTAGACGTTCATGGCGAGGGGTGAGGATCGGTCCACGGTAAGGTCTACGGCAATGGATGTTCTGTCTGGTGAGACGTCGGCGCACTGTATCAGCACTGATGGGTCTTCCGTGCGTTCACACTGTCTGAAGTGCTGTCTCAGAAAATGAAATGAAATGAAATGGGGTTTAACGTCCTACTGTTCTGCTCCTATACTGGGCTAATGAAGACGGGCATACGCCATACAGTGTGCTATGAAGGAAATTTCGCCCGGGCAGCGGCACTATCGCCTACTCTTATATCGAATTCCAACTGCCAAGGGATCTTTTACGTGCATTCCAATGTATACACGGGACCTCGGTTTTTCGTCTCATCCGAAGGACTAGACAGCTGTACTTGCCAGACCCTCCGTTCTGCACCACTTACAAGGGAAAACCACGTCGGAAAATCCCGATGAACTTTCTCGGCCAATGCAGGGATTGAACACCCGACCTCCAGGTTAGCGAGCCAGCGTCTAACCCACCTAGCCACGTCTCAGAAGAGATTCTGCACGTGCTATGCCACAACATGACGGTCTTGTCGCCTTGTGGTAACCCTTTGTCTACCAGTTCGGGGGCGATCATCCGTATTTTTGGTGGCCCGAAAGCGTTGCTGAAGCCTGTAGATGGTCCGAACATTGACCTGGAAGTGATTGGCAACGGCTTGGGCAGTGTGGCCAGCGTCGAGGCTTTCAAGCGCCTGGTTCCTCTGAGATGTCGTGAGTCGTGGCATGCTGCTGACGTTGTAGTGTGAATTATTCAACCAGGTATGGGGGTGCAGTTTATAGGGCTGGTCCCGGTGAACAGCACGTGCAGCATGAGTTACATGACAATCATTGAGAACACATTACCATCTCCGAAGTCAGGTTGGTTTTTGAGAACATTTCCTGGGTTCAATTCTGTGATTGGGAAGGGGCCTTATTGCTCAGGTAAAGGTGGAGATGTGGTCACAAATATACAATAAAAACATTTGGCACGTTGTATGCAGTGCGGCTATTCAGATTAACATACCAACCGGACGTTTCTTTTGCTGCTTAGTATATATGATAAAACAACATCTAGACCATCTCCTAAAATAAAACAATTTTATCTTATCAATTTAAAACAATTATATTTTACGAATTTAAACAATGTTCCAAATACGAACAATTCGTAATCTATAAATAAACAGTGTTTATTGCTTATTTAACAATTGGTTTTTACATTACGAACACAAACAGAATTAATTGGTTCACAAATTATAATCAATAAATAAATAAATAGGTTTAGTATATTATAAATTCAACAATTTTTAAATAACGAATAAATGTAGAAATCAATAAATAGATTGGTTTATTGTACAGTCAGTCCGAAAATATGTACAATGAAATAGTTCTGATGATTTCATTCAACAATTATAATAAATAAATATTGATCCATATTATTTTTAATAATTTTATCTTTATGTCTTTAGTACCTGCGATAAATGAAATATCATCAGTCAAAGAATGTTGATTTAATGATATTATAATAGTTTCTAAGAAACATTGGACAATAATTTAACTTATTTTTCTTGCAGGTAAAAAGGGCCATTCCCCTACAAATGCTGGATATGTTCCTACTATATTTCCATTTCAAAGAAGCCAACCGTGAGGCTGATGTCCCCCGCCGAAATTCCAAAACCCTAGATGACACATATTAATTACTTGCACATTTATCTTGCTCTAAATCATCAAGCAATCAGTCTTCACGATCAAACCCAGTCAAGGTTTTGAAGTACCTGGTTATAGTGAAACTACACTGTAAAAAATATCCATTTTTAATGTGGCCGAATTCCGTAATTTAACACCTTTTTTCTGTTAATCGATGGATTTTTTTGATAAATTGTGTTAATAGTGTGGATTATTTCTTCAAATTACGTGTTTTATGTATTTCTGTGGAATATTCAGTATTAAACAGGAAATTTCCGTGAAATTTAGGGATAAAATGTTTTAATCCCTTCTATAATGGACTTAATTCTGTTATTTTACGGAATAAACGGTGGAATGACAAGGAAGTTCCTTGAAATTTAGGGATAAAATGTTTTATTCCGTTCTGTAATCGACTTAAGTCTGTTATTTTACGGGATAAACGGTGCAACGATAAGTAATCGTATACATATATAATCATTCCTAATAATCGTCATGTTATAGTATTCATTTCAATTTATTAACCATAATATGAAGAATCATATTTTGTAAAGTTTGGTATATTAATTGTCATGTATATCTAATTTCCATTATTTATAAGATCTATAAAGTGTATTGTAATTCATCATACGGAAATCAGATTGTAAGTATTTTCATAAATATATAAAAATATGTTTTAATGCTGCGTGAATTAAGGTTGTAATATCTGGTAATCAAGTACGCTTAAATCCGGATAGTACAACAGGTTGGCCAGTGTAAGTCGGTTTGTCTCTATGGCAGAGTCTACATACCTGCGAATTGATAATTCCGCAAACTTGCATGTAAAAGCCTCCAACCACTGACGAGTAGTGGTGTGTGATACCTTGCTCTCGATTCTTATATCAGCGAAAAGAGGTTACGTTTAAAGATTATCTGCGGTATCACTTCGGTGGAAGCGGACGTTAAATAAAGCTATTTCACGCACGCATATAAAGTCAATGGTTAATTCAATGAAATTTTTATCACCTTCATCATCGTCAGGAAACAAAATTTACCAGGATTTTTTTTTCTGTATTTGAAAATGGAATTTCTGTTAATTGAGGGAATTTCTGTAAATTACAGGAAAAACAAATACGGATAAAATTTTCCTGGTAATTTTTGTTTCCGGAATTTTTTACGTTTTTTCACGGAAATTTTTGTAACAGTGTATACACTAAGTTTCAAAACTCTGTATCAGTTAGAATTAAAGTTATCTTGCTTAGCTTTAGCGGAAAATGTTAATCATTGAATTCAGTCAAGTCATTCACCCCAATGAATACCTACATCAAGTTTAAACATTCTACCTCAATTAAAAGCAATTATTTTTCAACGCCTTGACCAACCAGATTGTTTATCGCTACTTCGCCTAAGCAGAAAATTCTCATCATCAAAATTAGTCAAGGTATTGATATAATGAATCTATTCTCTGAGTTTCATGACTCCCGCCCAATTAGAACCAATCAAATTGCTTAGCCCCCGAAAGAGAGTTATTATGTTCCAGAGTCTTGACCAATTAAATTACTTATCCCTGCTTACCCTATGCACAAAATTTTCATCTTCGAACCCCATTAAGGCATTAAAATAAATAAACACCTACACCAATTTTGGACAATCTAGCTTAATTCGAAGAGTTAATGTGTCCCTAAAAGTGTGCATATGTTTCGACCAATAAAATCCCTTATCACTCAGTTTGACCCGAGCCGAAAATGCTCAAAATTGAACTTAGTCAAGGTATTGATGTAATGAAAATATTCATCAAGTTTCACCTCTCTGACTTAGTTAGAAGCAAAGGTTTTGTTTCCCAAAACATCGGCCCTGTAAAGTGGTGTATCATTCCTTAGCTTATGCAGAAAATGCCCGTCATGCAACCCGGTCAAGGTATATACCTAATAAAATTCTAGCTCAGTTAGAAACAGAGTTATTGCGTCCCAAAATGTGTGACTGACAGATTTCAATAGTCCCTCCTTACTGTTACTTCTCCTGGGATTCAATTACCGAAACGCATTATCTGATGTCAATGCAAAAGACTTACATGATAACTCTCTACACTGCTCTTGCTCTACCTCGTCCTTCCTTTACCAACCAACTGGACATGTGGTCACTGGTGATTTGCACATAGTCCAGAATTATAAGTTTTGTCCAAAGGACGCATATACCGGGAACCGCAACCATTTTCATGGGATCAAAATTTCAGACTTATTATGGGCCAATAGGGAAGATTTTATCTCTG
This sequence comes from Patella vulgata, assembly GCF_932274485.2. Classification (NCBI taxonomy): domain Eukaryota; kingdom Metazoa; phylum Mollusca; class Gastropoda; family Patellidae; genus Patella; species Patella vulgata. The sequence continues at coordinate 16,094,341 of NC_065883.2, forward strand.
ATACTCTCTCAGATTGGACTAAGTCTTATCAATCGTTTACTAAAACGAAGAACTTAAATGCAGCGTCTGTTAGTTGACACTAGGCCTAAATCTATTTTCAACGCTGTACATGACAAGTATGTCATTCCGACTGACAAACCGTCCAATAACAGTGTTTATATGTAAACGATATTATTATGAATGTCTCTTCAAAGAACGTGGTTTAGGGAAATCAATCGACAGTGCTACTTATAAACGCTCTACTCTTAGTAAGGATGATATTATACCCAATCACTAATCTGTACTCACTTCATTTGGTACTCCGTGTGGAGATACCTATACAGAGCGGCCCTTGTTATATTGGATACCTAAACTGCATATCAAAAACCTACAAACAACGTTTTATAGCAGGATATCCACAACACCACTTTCAAAAGTATTGACATCTAACGGCAGTTAAACAGGGTATTTAACAGGGTATGTTTCCAATTGCTAAATGCCACTAAAGGATTAGGGTATTTAAACATACTATGACAAAATATAGTCTCATAGTGGTATTAATCAGATGTAGATATTAAAAAATTCCAAAGAATTACTAGATCATTTGCAATCTAGATCACTTGCTTCAGTCTGATATATACACACGTTTGACTTTTGTAACTTGTACACTAAAATTCCCCATAGTAAATTAAAGGCTCGGTTAAAAGACATTATTCGCAATGTCTTTTCTTCTAAAACGGGAACTGTTAGATATGAAAAATGTATTTTCTTCTAAATTGGGAACTGTCAGATATGAATGAGAGTGTCTATATTAAAGAAAATTTACAACCATACCAACAGCCCTACTTTGAGTACTCCTATTCGTAGAAGCCGAGATGAACATTGGATTGGATACGCACATTAGGACTTCGAATTTTGTCTAATGGTTTGGATTGCACGTAATTGGTTTTATTTTATTATCTTAAAAATCGTTGACAATCATTAAGGAGGCCTCAACTGTTTTCTTTGTGAAGCTAATACATATATAACAATACAAAACGATTGGCTTATATATATATAAATCTTTTACAATGTTTTTTAATGTGTTTCTCAATCACTAAATGGCACTTAACGATTACATTTACTGCCACAGGCTGACGTCTGCTTACTCCTTTGTGTATCAAAGAAATTGATTTTACAGTATCCCTACGTACCAAAGGGCGTGATTTATTTATCGTAGTGATGCAAAGGAATTGTGCACTCCAGATCCTGGATTGACGTCAAAGCAAACTATTTATTTTCTCAACAGCAAGAATTCACGATGAGAACGGAGCATTATGCACACGATATTTGTATTCGCGGCTAAAGAGAACATAAAGACCACGATGTCGATGTATAGATTTGTTCTGGTTATGTGTTTTATTTCATTATTAACAGCTTGCCCCCGATTTAAACGATGGTGGAAACATTCAACTTGTCCAAGTAAAACTTTACCTAGAGGAGAGGCCTATAATTCGTTTAATGCCTCAAATAAGTTTGTGTGTACTGTGAGAAGTAATGGCGTTGATTGCATGTCGGTATCATTTGATGTTGTCACTAAGACATGTTACCAGTTTGATAAAATTGGCGATGATGTTGGATGTAGCGATATGGTGGATGAGCCCAACACAATATACTATTATAAGGTAAAGTTAACGACGTTGCCAATCTTAACGTAGACGTATTAACGGTAACTAAATTAAATATTTTAGGAGTATTGATATTTCCTTTTTACAAAAGCATTCAAGAATATAGTTTTATTACCTGTATTCAGCATTTAAGGTCTTAATTTTCAACTTATATTATGAGAAATAATCATCAAATTTCATATTAATATTGGCATGTGTCAAATAATTTGTAATTAAAGTAGCTAAGTCTCTAACTCAATATCATACAAAACCTTCGGCATTAAAAACACGAATTAGTTGTCAATTTTAATCAACATCGGTGTTGTGATCTTACCGGGAAATGATGGGCATCTGATATCCAATATTTAAGACAAAATAAACATTTTACGATTGGTACACGAATCGTGTACCATAATGCGTTTCAGCACAATTTGTAACAAGCGACTCGGAAGAACGAGGTTAAATATATTCCACAAGTCATGTCAAAGTCTTATATGGAGAGCATGCACAATAAATACTATCGGTGTAGACTGGAATAACCAGACGCTAGAGATTGCCATTCGATTGAGACTTCTGGCGTATTTTGCCGAACAGAACTGCTTTGAAATTAGAGTAAAAACGGAAACGACTGAATGTAAATCAGTTTATTTACATTCATATTACATTATTATATACATATACGTTGGGACCCATATGTGCCAATTTGTAGGTCCCAAATATTAGTGATTTGGCTCCTTTAAATAATCGTAATTTGAAATTGTCTGAAATATTCAAACTTTATTTATACAGTTAATGTATTAAGGTATCTAAATCTTAATCTCATTCCATTACATAGAAATTTAACCAGTTTATTGCAAGCGGTGAAATTCATTAACTCTATAAACTTGTTATTCATATCAAACTGGTATCATTTTGGGAATAATTCTAGTCTCAAATGATCATATAATGGACAGACAACTAGAAAATAAATTTCATCTTCAACATATTTCCTATACGCGCACACTGAAATGTGGTCGTATATTGCTGTCGCCCCTGTCCACCCATCCACTTTAAATGTATACACAGTGCTGAAAGTTATGCGACGAATAATCCAATTAATTTGCCACGATTTCCGAAAATTACCGCTAGAGTTTGGAAACCAAAGTGTCTTGAAGTTGATACCTCCTTAATGATTGTCAACGATTTTGAAGATAATAAAATAAAACCAATTACGAGCAATCCAAACCATTATACAAAATTCGAAGTCCTAATGTGCGTATCCAATCCAATGTTCATCTCGGCTTCTACGAAAAGGAGTACTCAAAGTAGGGCTGTTGGTATGGTTGTAAATTTTCTTTAATATAGACACTCTCATTCGTATCTAACAGTTCCCGATTTAGAAGAAAAGACATTTTTTCATATCTAACAGTTCCCGACTTAGAAGAAAAGACATTGTGAATAATGTCTTTTAACCGAGCCTTTAATTTACCACGGGGAATTTTAGTGTACAAGGTACAAAAGTCAAACGTGTGTATAGATCAGACTGAAGCAAGTGATCTAGATTACAAATCATCAAGTAATTCTTTGGAATTTTTTAATATCCGCATCTGATTAATACCACTTTGAGACTATATTTTGTCACAGTATGTTTAAATACCCTCTTTAACTGCCGTTAGTGTAGATGTCAATACTTCTGAAAGTGATGTTGTGGATATCCTGCTATAAAACGTTGTTTGTAGTGTTTTTTTTCATGCAGTTGATTTCCCTAAACCAAGTTTTTTTGAAGAGACATTCATAATAATATCGTTTACATATACACTGTTATTGGACGCTTTGTCAGTCGGGATGACATACTTGTCATGTAAGGCGTTGAAATTTTCAACTGATTTTTTGCCCCCCCCCCCCGTTTGATGCTTCGTACCACCAGTGGATGTACGCATCCTGGTTAAGAACCACTGGCTTAGGCTAAGCATGAATCTTATAATACATAAGGTCCATCATGTTCCTGAAGCAACGACCGCGAGTTTTACAACGTCTAGCTTGATAAGATGTACGTAGTTAAAGGACAATATTGGTGCCAGTCATTATCACATATGTGATAGAGCTGGTTAAACACATTCCAAATATAATTTTAACACAGAGATCATTGCTGCGATAGCTGAGTAATACAGGTTTCCAGAATAGGAAGTGACGAAAGCCAAAGGAAAACACAATCATCTCTCTATATAACTGACTGATGTGGCGAGTGATAACGGATATACGGGCGAATTTCTGCTCACTAATAATTCATTCGAAGACCAAAAGTTGTTGTATGAGATTGTGAGAGGATATCTGACAATTCATAAAAAGAATTGACTGCCACTAGATAAGTGAACACGAAACAAAAACAGAAAAAGTCCGTGCATTACCATGTTTTTATAAGATATAGAATGAATATAAACAAGGGAATGTACGGACTATTTCTATTTTTCTCGTGTTCTCTTATCTAATGACATTCAGTTACTTTATTGAATTGTCAGGTATCCTCTTACAGTCCCATATATCAACTTTTGGTCTTCGAAGGAATTATTAGTGAGCAGACATTCGGCCGTATATCATGTATATCACTCATCACATCAGTCAGTTATATAGAGAGATGACTCGTGTTTTCCTTTGGCGTTCGTCGCTTCCGACTCAGGAAACCTGTATTACTCAGCTATCGTAGCAATGATCTCTGTGTTAAAATTATATTTGGAATGTGTTTAACCAACTATATCACTTATGTGATAATGACTGGCACCAATATTGCCCTTTAAGGCGAGATCAAGCCATCTATTGAAATGAAGGTCCATGGGCTAAGCAATTGTATGCGCCCATACTTAGGAACACTATCATTTGGATTCTAATCACCCATCATCTAGCTAGGCATTTTCGATTTCAAGTAAGTCAATTGATTGTGCAAAATAAGTGTCATCTGCTTTTGGAGATAAAGGCAGAGGTGGGGGGTGCAAAATAAGTGTCATCTGTTTTGGGACATAAAGGGTGGGGGTCAGCCTCATTGTTAGCTTGTTTTTTTTATTATTTTGTTTTTTGTTTTGTTTTTTTATTTAAATGAAGTCGTAAGTATTGTCAAGGCAACATTAAATGCCGCTTTAGAATAGTTACGGGCTCGTATTTTCGGGATTAACTTTGCGAGGTTTTAGATTGTGCCCCATAATGGGGAGTATCGTATTAAGATGTCCTCCAGGGACCGGTTGTTCAAAGCTCCGTTAAATTGTAACGACTCGTTAACATGGAGTTAATGGATCGTTATCTTTAACAGAGAGAAAAACTGCTGCTTTTTGAAGCCCCGTTAACTTTAACACTTCTTTAACTTGCCGTTATATTTAACGGAGGTGTTGGTCTCCGTTATCTGTTTAACGATGACAGTAGTCAGCTGTCAGTCGAAGTATACCCCGAACAAAAAGTCATGGATTACCAGTGTAATTAAGAAGGGTTGGGCGATGTAGGGGGGGGGGGGGGGTATTCCATTTTCTAAGGATGAATTTCTATAGTATTCTACAGACTACAGAATTTTGGAAGCCTGTAGGAAATAATGGACCAAAATATTCTACAGTTTCTTTAGTGCAAACCCCATAATTTTTCCTACAGGTTTAGGCTTAAATTTCTAAAGGAAAAGGTAAAGTATTCTATAGATTTTTAAAGTGTTTTCTCTAGTAAATTATACAGTTATCTTTTTGTCTTCAGTTTCTTGTTAATGCTAAAATCTATAAAGTTGTTTACATGTACATTAATTTTTAAAATTTAAAATTCAGTCATTGAACAAACAGTCTTATCTTGCATTAATTTTAATCAGTCCATTAGGTAATGGATAATGAAATTGACATTCCAGCAACAGAAATTTAACAAACCGTTAGCAAAATAACGATCCGTTAGAGTTTAACGGATCGTTAAAATAACTTAGCTTTGAGCAACCTGGCCCAGGTTGTATGATAGCATATATTCATGACTTTTTGTAATGGCAATATACAAGTATGTTTTGTAAATATTGTTTTGTTTTGGGGGTTTTTCTCACAAATCCTGTTATATTTAATTCGGGATTAGGAGAATAATTTTGAAATTACAGGATATCGAATGTTTTAATGGCGGTGTTCAAAATACATCTACATCTTGTATCTGTACAGAGTTAACATATGGTGTTAATTGTGGTTCATTTAAAGCAAGTAAGTAACTCTGTGTTTTCATTAATTGACAAAAATCTATATCTATTTATTTACTGTAATGTGGATTAATACCGCGCTGATTTGTATTTTGCGGACAATATATTCCCGTGAAAAATGGCCGCCATCTTGGGAAAATGCAATATAGGTGAACATGTGATCATTTAAACAGTTGTAAATGCCAGAAATGGAATCTGGTCTATGAAAACATATATATTGACACCGAACATGACACTTAACTAAAATCAGCACATCGTCCGATTTCCTCGCCAAAAATGGACGCCATCTTGAAAATATCTTTGTAAAAGTGATGTAAAGAATCTGATATAGTCATGCAAATATTAATACAGTGCCAAATCACGGCTTATATATCTTTAACATTATAAATAAATTGAAATATTATCGCAAAAAGGCTATCCTTCAAAACATGACGTCCCATACTATGAAGACATACTGAGAAAAAATGTCAACATTGGTTTTTTGCTACTAAACGTCGAAACAAACCGAATTGGAAAAATAGTAAAAATCCCCTGCATGACGAAATGTATAATTTGATGAGCTTAATCGTCTATACAGTACCATCTATATAAATTAATTCACAAAGTGTGAATTTGCATTACCGTTTTTGATATGTAGTTATTATTTATTCTACCACACCATCATTAGAACCAAGTAATCTTACTCGGTTCCTTTTTTCGTCTACGAAAGTAACTTTGATATGCTTGGGTAGTTATTATTTATTCCTCCACACCATCATCAGAGAGAGAGAGAGAGAGAAATGGGGTTTAACGTCCACTCGACACAAACTAGGTCATTTCGGGACTAACATGTGGTTTAATTTTATTTACATAATTCGCTTGCGCGTAGGGGTCTTTAGCAGTGGGAGGAAACCGGAGGTTGGACAGGCGACCCGACTCCTTGTCACGTACAACCGGGGATTTGAAACCACGCCAGTCGACTCAATGACAGACTTTATGATACAGCAAGCGGAATTTCCCCATCAATATCACTGTGATAAGTTGCGTCAAAGTAGTTTTAGAGTTTTGGCAGATTTTTGCGTCGCGTACGTATGTGTCGATGAGCTGAGCTTAGTTCTATTACAGCAAGATGGCAGATATCTACCAAGATCACCATCAGTACTACTAGTCAAGTGCCTAGCCGACAATTTTGCAGAGGGAGTGAAGTCGCTCGACAGTCGATGAGCTATTAAAAAAAAATAATGTCGAAATCCTATTAAAAATCTTCGACTTCGACTCGACTGTAATTTTTGGTTTCACTCATGTATCATTTCAGGAAGTTTATACCCCTTTACCACAGAATAAAATCATCTTCAGATTTGCAAGGTTCCGCCTCCCTAAATTTAGAACGTAGATCAACCATCGTGGTTAAAATCACACCAAATATACACCTTCGTGTTCTAGAATACACAAAAATTCATAAAAACGCTATGATATAACATTTCAGCGTCTAAAAGTAGCAAAAATGTCGACAATGTTATACGGACCTTTTCCGTATGAAAGCTGTCCGATATGTATCCGTGTGCCGCATCACGTATGAGAAATACACACACACTAATGACGTCACACGCAAAATCCATAGGGATACGCGATACGGACCAGTAAAGAACGCTTGCCATTAAACGTCATATAATTTGTCTGCTTCCTGATACTTACACGTTATTTCATGTGTATTCATGTTTATATTTCAGGGTGTGAGATGGATCCATACGTCGTTGACCACGCTGTTTTAATGATGCCGATTACTGGAAGGAATGTTTCTCTGGAAGGAGATCTAATAACTTATAATTGTAGCATTGGTGGATATCAACCGTTTTCCACGTGCCAATCAAATGGTACCTGGTCACGCCCATCTCAATGCCTCCGTAAGTATTGTTCCCATTACTGACAGGATAATGGTAATTATCCGATAGCATTTCCGAATTTCAGTACTCAGTGAAATGGGCAATATTACACTCATTTAAACCCGTATTTATTAACAATTATATAGAATAATAAATGAATTATATGGATTCAGAAACAAGCTAGAAAGCCTACATTAATCTGTTTGTAAACGGTAAAAGAATTTCATGTTTAATTTGCATAAAAACATAATAATTCACATAATATTAATGATATATGTATAAAGTCGTGTCATCCCGTTATTATAGTCACATTTTCATCATCATCAGAACCGTGATCTCCGACAATATTTTTATTCGGCTGAATAACTTATTAAATGAACTATTTGAAAAATAAGCCGACCTTGTGACTTAGCTGACTACGGATTAGAAATGAAATGGGTTTGACGTCCCACTGCTCTGATCCTACTGAGATAATGAAGACTGACTACGGATTAGACTTGTTATTGTAAAGATATTAGTGACAATATCACAAATATCTAATGCACATTTTGATAATCTATGTTTTCTAAAATGGAGATAATACAAAATTGATAAACTATAACACATACTTATAAAAGTGATGAGAAAAAAGATAATGTGATTATTGTTTTTAATTTTCCTTCCTTAGCTGCAAGTTGTAAAGACATCAAGATCTGCAGCTCCAGCTATACCTCTGATGGTGAATATTGGCTATATCCCCCAGCAGTTGCCCATAAACCTGTTAAAGTCTACTGTCATGGCATGTCTACCACAAACCCAACTGATTTTATTACCCTTTATGGTAATAATATGGCTTATTATCCCAATAAAGAGCAAACGTCATCGTCCTCCTGTACTCCATTTGCGAAGAATAAACCAAACTCTGGTACAACAAGATTCACAAAAGTCAGGATAATATCGTCGGTACGTACCAGATGTCGATACAATTCACTCTAGATTCGTGAATATAAATTACCCAGTTATTGCAACAATGTGACTAGCTATTACGTGGAATTAGCTACATCGCCAAGTGTTCGGTTATTAGGGATTAGAAGAATGCCCGTCTTCGCTCGGGGGTCATAATCCCGAAACCGAAAGTGGTAGACTAACGCCCCCTGGCCTATGTTACTCCCCGGTCCGAGCTACCCCTATACCCCAAATTTCAGACTCGGGGCAGACCTAGTGTAGCCGCCAACCCCGAACAGGCAGACAAACAGACAGACAGACAATTGACAGGCACAAATACTAGTATAAGATTGTATCTATTACAGTAGTTGTATTCCGTAGACTTTTGTTCTGTATACTTCCAGCTCAACCACTCAATACATTTGAAACAATTTGTGGAAATCATGCATTAAGATAAATCTGCTGAAAGATAATTCAAACATTTTCATTTGCTAAACAATCTAAATAAAATGTTCCCGTTAAACATATATATTTTGGTAACACTATAGTGTGATTTCACTGACAAAATTTGATGTTTTTGTAAAATCTATACGGAAACATGTGAAGTGAATATAGCGGTCTGTTTTATAGGCTCAATATTAAAAAAAAAACACTTTAATTTACGATGTCCTGTGAAATCTGGGACTTTTCCTCTAAAACCACCAATCCGAATTCTCGCATCTCACAGCAGCCGACTAGACGAAATTGTCCAACAGAAACTGAACAGATTATACCACAGATACAATACAAAATTGCATAGCCCTTGGTTTTGCTAGGATGAAACACTTATATATTTGAATGGATAATTTTATTAATTTTGCAGATGTTACAAGTTATAGATGACGATTATACCTTCGCTTCTACCACTAATGCAGGTGGTTATTATATATTATTTGGTAATGCTATGGCCTGTAGTTTATACAATTCCTGTCCAGGTCTAGGAACGATGGTAATAGACATCACAAATACTGGACTAGTCTTCAGCGATCAGGTAAACGAGTATTTTCGCTAAAATAGAAACGAATACTAATATATTTTGGTATTTAAAGAAAGCGGCATAACTGAAAATATCATCTTATTAAAAGTATGATCGCCACACAGATTGATTGACATTGCATTAATAGATGAAATAACTACGTAATTCGCGCGTGTCTCTTGGTCGTCATATTGCCCGCTCCCCACACCCAACCCACACACACCCTGCTAATCTATCGTAGGTGCACCACAGTCCGAAATGATATCTGATAAATTTGATTTCCTGCGTGTCTGTTCATCGCCAAATGGACAACATATCTCGCTAATTGAACATTTCAACATCAAATGACAATTTCTAAAGTGAATACGTTAATATAATAGTGTCTGTGTCTATGTAAAGCGCACACGTGCACGTTTAATATTAAAATCTAATCACAGCTTCGTTATTGCAAGGGACGTAACTCCATTTTTAGATTTGAATGGGCCATGTTAGTATCAACACAGCTTCTGACACTAATCTCCATTTTTAGATTTGAATGGGCCATGTTAGTATCAAAACAGCTTCTGACATTAAGAAACACATTTTTCTCTTAGATCATCCATAATAAAAATGAGGTAATGAAATGAGGTTTAACGTCCTACTTTTCTACACCAAGAGGGCGGTATCTGTGATATAGAGATGAGGTTTTGTTTGCATCTTGACATTCGAGTTACGTTTGTCACTTTCTACATTATGTCCCTATGGGGGTCTTTTCCATTGTGAGGTAATCTTTTACCACGTGGCATTCTTTTTTTTTAACGGATTCTTTTCAAATTTGGTGTGAAGCATTGTGGTCATGAGAGGATACAATCTATTCCGGAATTATGCCTACTTAGTCGAAACCCTTTGAGGCTAGATTTTTCAACGGATTTGTTTCAAATTTGGTGTGAAGCATAGTGGTCTTGAGATGACGAACCCAATCGATATCCAGCGTTCCGCGACTTTCTGTTCTGCCCTCTTAGCTGCAGTTGTAAACGAAATATTTTCCAATTTAGATGGACCCTACACATATATGGTGTTCCGCAGGTATGAAATGAAATGAAATGAAATGTGGTTTTATGGCACGTCAGCACCCACCGGGCTATATTGCGCCAAACATATGGTGATTTATGCGAGACAAGTTAAATAAATATCACAGAAATAGTATTATATGCATAAATAAAAACAATATCACAGTAAATGGCTGCTGTGTGGGCGTATCTTTTAAAATACTACATTACAGATCTCCTGGAAACCGAGTGGATGGGCGAGTAAGATTGATCACGTGACACGAATTAATAATCAAGTTATAGAAGGACGTTGTGATGGATATTGCGGTGGCTGTATGCCTGTATCACCAATAACCTTTGAATTGGATTCCAGTTATGGTAAGTTAGTTGTTCTTATTATAATTCGGTATATTTGGCATTGTCTAATAATTTAGTCATCAGTGTTAAACCGTCTCAATCCATGTAGATATTACAGGTAAGCAAAAAAGGAATGTCGAATCCCTAATCTTATTTGTGGAAAGCTTTTGTGGCTATGACTTGGGCGATAGGAAAATGATATAAATCGAGCTTCAGAGGATGGGTATAATATGACACATTGGTCCGGGGATCACGATGGCTAAGTGTTCGGCTATCTTCCTTTTCTTTTCAGTTCTCACTTTTAAATGAGGCTATAAGAAACAGCATGATCCATGTTTACAATATTAAAGTTAACGTATTGTGCTGTATTTCTTTTTCTTTTCAGTTCATAATTGGAGTGAGGCTACAGTTGTGAGCTGTGGTGCGACATGATTCTTAGATAATAATTAACTTATCCAGGCCATAATCAACACTCGATGGCATCGGATTAGAACAGTTCAGCGATATTCTGATTTAAGCTAAAAATGGAGGAGCGAGACTTAGTTTCGAACGGCCAGTACGGTGGTTGAAATTATTGTACACGTCTTGTCAAACCTTCAAAGACTAATATCTTCGCTCGCAATAGAGTAATTTGAATGAAATTTTCAAATTATTCATTTTACATTATCTATTTTCGAAATATTATAACAAGAATGGCCAGCTCTTTATCTAAATATTACATAATGTATCTTTAATCCAATTTACTTTTTATGAAACGACATCGTTTTGTTTTGATGGTTATAATAGCGGTATACAAGAAATATTTTTAATTCGATAGTTATGTATAGCGGTATACAGGTCATATCTCTAATGCCATGGTTATTTATGGCGGTATACAGCATATCTGTGTAATTCGATGGTTATTATAGAGGTATACAGGAAATTTGTAATTCGATGGTTATTTATAGGGGCATACATGCCATTTTTAATTCCATGGTTATTTATAGCGATACATAAGACATATTTTTAAACTGATCGTTATTTATAGTGGTATACAGTATGGAAGACCATACAGCTCTTTATTTAGTCGGGGGGTTGGATGGCTGAATGGTTAGCGTGCGCGCGCTGTATCATAAAGTCTGTCATTGAGTCGACTGGCGTGGTTTCGAATCCCCGGTTGTACGTGACAAGGAGTAGGGTCGCCTGTCCAACCTCGTGGGTTCGTAATTCATTCTTATTTCTTATACAATTAAGTTAAACAAAAATACATATACAAATATTGACTTGAGATACAAATGTCAATTTTAGCATACAAATGTTGAAATACGACATATAGGGTATAAGTCTTTCTCCTGTATAAATTCAGTTCAAAATAATCAACGATATATGTGTATAAACCAGTGATTGTATTCCATATAATTTGTGTTGTGTTTTTTAATGACATTTTTCTTGGGTGTGGGTAAGTCAACTGCCAACTTAACAGAGTTGAAATTGGTTGGATTAGAATGTATCAGACAGCTCTGTAAGCTGTATCATATTGATAATAACCGCTTACTATTTAAGATTTTTTCATATTTATCTTGTTCTAAAAAGAAAAGGGATTAGATAAATAGTATTTATAAGTTTTAAAATCTATTAATATTATCAATATTGTCTTGGGAGGTAATGTTAATGTAAAATATTTATCCAATGTTGCAAAGTGTAAACTAAGACCACTGGATAACAGTTAAGGTGCGTTCACGCTCTATTCGAATTAAATCTAAATCCCGGCGACCGGTTTCCGGAATTAAGATTGGTTTGTCTCGGATTAAAAGCGGTGAGTTCACATTACAGCTTATTCGGATTGAATTTAAATTGAACCGCGCAACACTAAATGCATAAAACTACAGGTAGCCAACTAGCAGATGTGAAGGTCATTCACATCCAAGATGGATGCGCCCGACATTCATATTCGTGATCATGGTGATCCTGCAGATTATTTAACATTATTTCTGTTTCTAATCTCCAGCATCTTGCCTTCTAAGGCGAATGAGAGTGATTACTCTTCTGGTCGCGTTTGCTAGGCATCAACAACTAGGTATTTCGCTGTCGATTCTGTACTAGCGAAGATCCATTTCATATTTAAAATCAAATCCTTTCAGCACTATAAGCATGCATAATGCAAAGCAATATATTTTGTTGTCATTTTCATCTAGCTGTATACAGTAAACTCGGTTTAAACTCAGTTTGATCTGATTCTTGACTGTGAATATGCCGATTTGGAATAGTTGTTTCAGATTAAATTCGGAAAATATCCTGACTCCTTATTTCAGATGCATTACGGTTGTTAGCGAATTGAGTGTGATGACTAAATCAGAAATAAGACTTTATTCTGAATTCAACATACCTTGATAAATACGACAGCTGAGAATGGTTCTTTAATAATCGCTATTGAGACTGACCGATATACATAACGCCGAACTGCCCTCGTTCGTAGACTATGCAAAATCTGTGATAGCAACTAGATTGAAGATGAGTTACATTTTATACTTCAATGCCCGTGTTACAACGATATACGATAAGAATTTCTAATTGAGGAATAAAATCAAAAATGCTATAGCTTAGCTAAGCATATGGTGAGTTTAAATGTTATCAAATTCAACTGAACGTCAACTTAGAGAGTTCTTAGACCAATTAAATAGTAGACGAAACTATTAGATAGAAGCAAATGGTTACATTCAGAAATTTTTATGATTACAATATATATTTTCTATAATGGATTGTTTTATCTACTTTTTATATTATTTCCCTATAATACATGTACATACATGTGTGAAATTATATTATTAGAATAGATATTTGTATATAGTTAATTGTTTTACCTGTATTTATTGTCTTATAGTATTTAATGTGCTTGATGTTGTATAAACTCTGTAAATATTCTACAGACTGTTCCACTTTTATCAAATAATATAAAATAAAATTTTGAAAAAATCATGAATGGGTGGAAATCACTACTAAATAACATTTATTATTTCATGATTTGAGTAACAAATATACAAAAACATTGGTACGGCAGATATTGGGCGAGATGAGTCTAGCTACGGAACATCTATCCAATACGTTTAGTCCGGCAGAACTATGGCTGAACCTGGAAAATTTTTTTGAGAAATTCAAGACGGCGTCCAGGAAGGCCGCCATTTCAAATAATCCCCTATAACTTCCATAGTAATTAATCTAGAATGATAACTCTAGTGTCTAACCATATGTTTTGGGGGTCAAGGAATATACTGAAATCGTTCATTATGTTGTCGGGTGATTAGATGATAGTAAAATCAAACATGCCAGACAATATGGTCTTTTAACTCGTTAGCGGCGGTTGGGGACGATTATTTCACTAAACCAAACTATATCTAGAGACAAACTATATATTCTTGGACATAGGAGCATATGAGCGATACGCCACATACATGCCTATCGGGGGCTCCAGGGCCACATGGGTCGGCCCGGAAAAGGGAGGGACAAGCTGTTTGTTGAACATATATAAAACCAAATTCTACCCGCAAAATATGAACATAACCTCCACAAACTAGGTAATAATCAGTTTATTCCTGAACATAACCTCCACAAAACTATAGGTAATATTCAGTTTAATCCTGTAGTTGTGTTTCTGGCTTCAACCTGTGACAGCACAAGCGCAAAATACGGAGAAACACATGTCAATTATCATTGAAATCCTGCCATCCCATGCTCTTACTGGGTGTGACACGGTTACGTGCTGCTACGTCGTGGCGAAAGGAACAGCTTTGAAAGTGGTGTGAGCTTGATTACATTCTCTCGAACTCGAGTAGTAGACACTCGAATAGAATCAATGCTTACACAGGCCACATTATTTATGTCAGCTTGTTATGGACAGAGCTCTAGAAACACGCTGGAGGGTTTGGACATCTAAAACTGGAAATGTATCGTCATCATTCCCACCCAAACCCTGTAGTCTTGCTCAAGGAATGATACATTTGCAGAGAACGCAAAAAAGAGCTCATCACCAAGCTATTGTGTGACGTTCACTGGAAAAAGGTAATCCGTCGAAACATGATTCGGAACTGTATTGCTGAGTGAAAGATACTAAATTAAGAACATTACAACCGGCCAACTTGCTCCGGAATCTGTCATGTGGCTCATCAGATGTGGATGCAACAGTGACAACCCATGTAGTGCGCTTGCTTGTAGCTGCATTAGAGATGGCTTAAAATGTAGAGTTTTGCGGGAAGAATTTGATTTCTTAAATGTTCAAAGACAGTTTGTGTCGCCCTTTTCAGGGCCGGCCCATGTTACCCTGTAACACCTGATAAGCATGTATGTGGTGTTATCGTATCACTCATATGCTCCTATATCCAGAAACATATATTTTGTCTCTAGATATAGTTTGTTTTGGAAAAATAATGATCCTCAACGGCCGCTAACGCGTTAAAGGGACATATTTGGATTTTACTATTATCTAATCACCCGACAACATAATGAATGATTTCAGTGTATTCCTTGACCCCAGAAACATACGGTTAGGAACCAAAATTATCATCCTAGTATAAATACTATGGGAGCTATAGAGCATTATTTGAAATGCGCCCGTCATGGACGCCATCTTGAATTTCTCAAAACGCTAAAGAGGACACCCTAGACTACTAAAATCAATTACAAAAAAAAACTTTTGTATACAATTTCCAGTTTCACTCGAAATATTCGGTTTGGCGACCGGACTAGTTAACAAAATAATTAAAACGTGAAAGTGATATGAAAATGTAGTGGAAATTTAAATACAGGGTTTCATCGCTATCAGATGGCCTTTTGAAAGACTTACGGACTTCGAGAATAGCATTGCAGTGTGTATATTCATATAAAATGTGCACATTTTGAAAATGTTATTGGAATACAATTGCATTTAGTTTAAAATGAGATAATGTTCTAGAAACTATAAATCCAAATAGGGTGAATTAACTTATCTAAGAACACTGATTAATCGAAGTTAACTCTGGTGAATAGGAGAAGGGGCTATTTAGATCTTTTTGTCTTAAAGCTGTTAATGGATTTCAATCATATTTGGTAGCTATATTTCTGAAATAATGTTGCCTGGTCCCACGAACTGGTAAATGTAGACCTATTTTCATAAACCGAGAAAATATCAATGTAGTGAAAGACTATCCAGACCAATCGTGTGGTTGTTTATAGACCAGTAGAAATTTATTTAAATGACTATTTCAATAAACGCTATTGATAATAGTTCACAATGCCAATTTTAGTTAATGGATGTGTATATAGAATAATATAGAAATGTTCCCTTGTGTAAACTATTGGATATTAAAGATCAATGTATTTTTGTTGTATAAGCTTTAATAAACCAATAAATATCAACCTAATTTATATTGATTTTATACGCCCACATTTTCACGTGGGCGTGTATTGCCGTCGTCCCTGTCAGTCCGTTTACATTTAGCCTGTGGAAGCCTGTGCACACTCTAGAGGTCACAATTTTTATCCGATTTTGATGATGCCTAACGTATGTTTATACCCCACAGATCTCGGCTCTTTTCGACACTGGCGCATTCAAACCGTAACTTCCAGGACAAGGGTCCCCTAATTACACTAAAAATTGCGTTATTTGCTTGTTTAACCGCGAGAGATCACAATTGTTATCTGATTTTAAAAACCGTTCAAATATATACTCTGCCGGTCAATTTCGAATTTCGTGAAAATCGGACCCACACTGTCCTACAAAATGGCCACTCCCCGAACGCAAATAGTATGTAATATCAAGGTTGTGGTACTTCTAGGTCACAATATTTTTATCCCATTCCATTCAATATTCGCTCATATCGGACCGTAATTTCCTGGATTATGGTTCCTGATTGTACAAAAATTCTCGTTTTTAGCTTGTGGGCCCTCTAAAGATCACAGTTGTGTATCCGATTCTAACACCGTTCAAATATGACGGTTGAGCCCTAAACTGCCTGAAAAAATGTCCGATCTCCGTATGCAATTAGTGTAAAAGTGTGTAATACCAAGGTTGTGAACCCTCTATTCGATTTTGTTCGAATGATCTCCGTGCTTATCAATATTCACGCATATCGGACCGTAACTGCCTGGTTTATGGCCCCTGATTGTACGAAATGTTACCATTTTTTTAAGTTTGTGGGCCGTCTAGAGGTCACAATTTTTATCCGATTATGAAAAACAGGTTTTCAAATATCACCGTTACGCCATAATGGTGGTTGAGTTTGAATTTCGTGAAAATCGGACCAAAATATCCCGTCAAAATGACCGCTCCCCGTACGCATATAGTGTAAAAGCATGCGATACCAAGGGACCCTCTAGTCCCAATATTTATCCGTTATCCGATTTTGAGGAAACTTGAAATATAGGTTTATATACCAAATATCTCGATTCCATTTGATTTTGGCAAGTATCGGATGGTAACTTCATGAAAATTGTACGAGAAATCATGTCCTACGTGTGCAACTCCTTCAACCACACAGGTCTACCACTAAACACAACTGACCGTCCATGATCAACCAAAATAACTAAGCCATGTGCTTGTGCCATTCACGGGTGCCGAATTCAGATAAATCTACGTGGCACGGCATATCTATTCTTTGCAAATATTTAAAGCTTGTATTTGGTAGAAGATATATTAGCAAATAGAGTTGAGTGATAAGTTCAAGATACACTCCTTTGAGGATTACGGTGTTGCAGTTGTCTTAGCGCTTGCGGTGGATTTCCTAGACCTTGCAACGCTGTAGTGAGGTCTCAGTTATTTGGTAATTATACAAAGGCCATTCCTTGTCAAATCTACGGGTGGATCCCATGTTTGAACTAACTGCAAACCAATGCCTAATTCCCATTTTTGCGCGTAGTAAGCGTGTCGTCAGCTCTTATTTGCGTGTTAATTAGGGAAAGGTCTTGAACTAGCTGCAAACCAATGCCAAATTCTCATAAAGCGCCAGGTTTGACAGGTCTACATTGTTTCATTATTTTTTTCATGTATAACACCTTTAAATAACCTTGGTAAGTGGATACATTGCCAGCCTGATCAAAATCGTCATCCATAACCAAGGAAAATGATTGGGTTGAATTGGTAGGTTTCAATATTGAGTGTAAATTCTATAGCTAACCCAGTTCTTATTTCCGACACTAAGACCCCTCGGCAAACAAGTCTATAACTCCGACCACTCTAACATGAAATGTATCAATACTCTCTTAATCGGGGTCACCACAGGTGACAAAAGTAAACTTACTATGGTGGCACTGTAAAAGCATTTGTTGATGTTCTGTTATATTCTTGCTAGCTGAAAGATCGTCAAGAAGTCTGTAAATAAACCTGATCGTCTTGAAACACTCCAATCCTGTGATATTATTTCAAACACATTGAATATTGGGGTCTACAGGGCTACCAGAAACAAACACATCACGAGATTCCGCAGTATTTTTGTGTATCGGACGCACGGGTGCCGTGTCAGAGCCTACACGCTGAATGAGTAAATTATTCGAAGATAAAAGTATTATTTAAACAATGAAAAAATTCTCTTCAGAAATAACCATTGCCATTTCGACACACCAATTTGATATTCTATTCTTCGAAATCTTTATATATAAATAGTCACCTGAATTATGTGAATGTGAAAGATGTGTTGTTTTAATATTTAAAAACTTAAAAATTTGAACTAAAAACCCAAAACCCAAGTACTTTTGTATGGAAGGGTATCGCTGCCAATATTAAATGCTCTGCGACAATGTCGTTTCCATTGATTATATGTAAATAGTACAATGTACAAAGTCCTAATACCGATAATGATAAAGTCCAAATACCTCTAATGCAAGAATTAAATGTAAAACGCCAAATGTTAAGTGTTAAATGACAAATGCTTTGTGGGAACATGCCTTTTTTGACGTGTCTACATTTTACATTTCTCTCATTACATTTTACATTTGTGCTCTGCCACATCCCATTTGTCCTTCACGCTTTCTACATAGCATCAACTTTCATATGCAAATGTAGGATATCACGTGACTTATTAACATATACGGAAACATGGCACACTATAAGCCAGAACAAGGATATTCACGACACTATAACAGGAAATCAGCTTAGCACACAATAAGAAATTTACTTACCTTGACACGTTGGATGGTACTTTACCATGATTACGGGGGTGGGGTGGGGGCTGTGCAATGTCCAAGGATATTCACGACACTATAAAAGGAAATCAGCCTAGCACACAATAAGAAATTTACTTACCTTGACACGTTGGATGATACTTTACCATGATTACGGGGAGTGGGGTGGGGGCTGTGCAATGTCCAAATACGAAAATACCGGTATCATGTGAAAAGCACGTTTATTTATGTTTGTAAATATGTAAATAGTTTTCTTGGACAATCGTATTTTCATAATTAAAATCCAATAAATATCACACTATTAAAGGGGTATTCAAGTAAAAATACTGGTCTAAATACGAAATTCCAAATACCATGTTACGTATCACTGTTTGCTCTTTTCAAATATGCAAATAATTTTCTGGCACATTCATATTTGCTTAACTTTACAAAATAAGATTAAAGTTTAACTGAAGGAAGGGTGGGGGGATTAAACTAAACTAAAATAAAGAGACGGGGCTTAATCAAAAATCTCTATGTTCATACTAAAAAATGTATAGTCATTCCTCTCTTTAGATATATTATTTATTTGTTGGGCACAATGCTTATATATTGTTTTTTTGTTTTGTTTTTGTTTTTAAATGGATCAAAGTTAATTAGGCTGCACTCAACTCTGTTTATAGAGAGACCGGAAAGAGTGGGGCGGTGTTTAAAATATCAAAATACGGGTATTAATACGAAATTCCAGTTATTGTGTTATAAATTACTGGAAAGTATTTTCTTTAGCTCTTTGAATCTATCAATTATTTCCTGGCACATTCATGATTACGCACGGTCGTCTAGATAGTTTCTTATGGTGTGCCAGCTTGATTTACTGTTATTGTGTGGTGAATATTCTTATAGTGTGCTGGTTTATAGTGTTCCGGGTTTCCGTATATGTTGATAAGTCACGTGATATCCTACATTTGCTTATGAACGTTGATGCTGTGCGAAAGATGCTATGTAGAAAGCGTGAAGGACAAATGGGATGTGGCAGAGCGCAAATGTAAAATGTAATGAGAGAAATGTAAAATGTAGACACGTCAAACAAAGCATGTTCCCACAAAACATTTGTCATTTAACACTTAACATTTGACGTTTTACATTTAACTCTTGCATTAAAGGTATTTTTACTTTATCATTATCGGTATTAGGACTTTGTGCATTGTACTTTTTACATATAATCAATGAAAACAACATTGCCACAGAGCATTTAATATTGACAGCGAAATCCTTCCATACTTTTGGGGTTGAAAATTGGGGTGGCCTTATATGATGTTACACAACGGCCATTAAACGTGACAATAGCGATCACTCCCAGATGCGTAAATGTGGAAAATCTACACAAATAACATAGTAGTTTTTCTATAGATCGGCAAAATTGACGTTTTGTACAAACATAAAAGATCTAATTAACGCGGCAAATATTTAAAAATGGTCACACAACGAGTGTGTTTGATTTGGTATTTTATTTCACTAATAATTTTCTTAAGTGGTATTAATTGGCAAATCAGTAATACCTGGTCATTTTTTTCTTTTTGTATCTTTGTGTAGAACATAAAATTGACACATTGACACTGGAATTCATCGGAGGGCATCAGCTATTGTTATATTGCGGTTAACTGTGTGGTAAGCAGATGTATATTTTGTCTTATATCATTAATCATAATATGCCACAAGCATAATTTCAAAAGGAATTATTTTAAGTGGTGAATACGATCGTGTTTATCATGTTGGCTAGGGGGTTAAGACGCTAGCTCGCTAGCCTGGAGGTCGGGTGTTCGATCCCTGCATTGGCCGAGAAAGTTCATCCTGATTTTCCGACGTGGTTTTCCCTTGTCAATGGTGCAGAACGGAGGGCTGACAAGGACAGCTGTCTAGTCCTTCGGATGAGACGAAAAACCGAGGTATCGTGTATACATTAGAATGTACGTAAAAGATCCCTTGGCAGTTAGAATTCGAGATAAGAGTAGGCGATAGTGCCGCTGCCCGGGCAAACTTTCCCTCATAGCACACTATATGGCGTATGCCCGTCTTCATTAGCCCAGTACAGGAGCAGAACAGTAGGACGTTAAACCCCATTTCATATCATTTCATTTATAACAATTCCAAAATTTCAAGAGTTTACTAAATCCTATTGAGACAATTATTAAGAGTAACCCGTTGCGCAACGATATTCCAGGGTAGCTCTATTAAGAATATATATTTTCTTTTAATTTTGAATTAAAGAGAGGGAAGACGGGTACGTTATCAACAGACAGAGACCGTAACGTTGGAACTGCGTTTAAGGAATTGCTGAGCCAATATTTACACAAGCAGGGGTTGACGAAAATAAATGTGAGCATATGAAAATGACTTCAGATTGCCCCTGTTTAACGCCCTAATAGCCAATTGAACACTTAAAATGCTTAAATGCGTAATTAACTATAATATTGCTGGTTTGTGTTGTAGGTTGAGTATTGATAAACTAAAATGAAGGCCGTCTTGGAAGAATTTGCCAAAGAAACAACTTGCCATGGCTGGAAAAACGTCGCCGACAAGACAAGTTCAATATACAGCAGGTTAGTTTGAATTTATCATTGACCCTGGGGATTTTATGCGTGTCAGTACTTGTATAATATCCATCCATCGCTATTCAGAACTTAACTTCTTGTACTAAAATACATACAGTTACATATAAAATTATTCTCAGAAAAGGAAGCATGCACCATCAATAGAACATAATACTCCACATATTTTATTAAAACCTCCAGTGATAAATATGACCTGTAGATAATATCTACAAGATTTCGTGAACCAAGGGAAGTAATACCACAAATAATTGTCAGTTTTACAATACGGTCAGGATCAAACTGTTCAGTAATAAAAATTAATTTGGACGCCAGTGTCACTAATACGGTTGACATCGAGCAAAAATTTCATGTGGACGTATATAATCGTCGACCCTGTCCGTCCAGGTTTCCACAATTTGTTTGTGAACACCCTACAGGTCACAATTTTTATCAGATTTTGACGAAACGTGTAATAAAGGATTATCTCCAAAAGATTTCTGTTCCTTGTGGATACACTAGAGGTCACAGTTTTTATCCGATTTCAAGACCCGTTGGCATATATCACCGTAACACCATAATGAAGGTTGGGTTCGAATTTTGTGGAAATCGGATCGAAGCTGCCTAACAAAATAGCCGCTCCCTGCACGCAGATAGAGGTCACAGTATGTTTATAACCCAAAGATCCCGGATCTCACATTTTTTCCGGTTTTGATGAAACTTGAAATGTATTTTAAAAACCCAAAGATCTCGATTCCTTTCGATACTCTAGCATATCGGATTGTAACTTCCGAGGTCACAATTCTTATCCGATTAAAAAAAATGTTGGTTGAGTTCGGGGGGGGGGGGGGGGGTGATGGCCGAATGGTTAGCACGCGCGCGCTGTATCATACGGTTTGGGTCAACTGGCAGGGTTTCGATTCCCCGGTTGTACGTGACAAGGAAATAGGTCGCCTGTCCAACCTCGTGGGTTTTCTCCGGGTCCTCCGGTTTCCTCCCACTGCTAAAGACCCCTACGCGCAAACGAATTATTGAAATAAAGTTGAACTATGTGTTAGTCCCGAAATGACCTAGTTTGTGTCGAGTGGACGTTTAACCCCATTTCTCTCTATCTCTGGTTGAGTTCGAATTTTGTCAAAATCGGACCGAAACTGCCGGACAAAATGGCCGTTGTCGGTACGCAAATAATGTTAAAGTATGTAATATTAAGGTTGGTGGGCCCTCTAGAAGTCGCAATTTTGATGAATCTTAAAATGTGTTTATATCTAAAAGACCTCGGTTCCTTTCGATATTCGTAAGGTCACTTCCTGGATTATGGCCCCTGATTTTACGGTAAAATCGCGACTTTGGGCTTGTGGACTTTCCAGAGGTCACAATGTTTATCCGATTCGAAAAATCGTTTAAATAATATATCACCATTACACCACAATGATGGTTGAAGTCGAATTTCGTGAAACTCGAACCGACACTGCCCGACTAAATACCCGCTCTTTGTACGCAAATAGTGGAAAGATTGTAATACCAAGGTCGTGGACGCTCTAGTGGTCAAAATTGTTATCTGATTTTGATAATTGTTTATTTTGATGAAACTTAAAATGTATGTCTACATCCCACAGATCTCTGTTCTTTTCGATATACACGCAACCATGCTATTTGTTTATCTTGTTCTCTGTCAACATCTTGCAAAATGTGGGCGTATCTTGCATGGCAAAAGTCATTAAGAAAAAGAGAATGTGTTTAGAATATCTGGATAAAATGTATTTTCTACTTAGCGTAAATGTGTACAAAAAAATGCGCTCAGTGACGCCCCCCCCCCGTAAATCTGGTCTGCCCTGCCCTCTACCCCCACCGACACTTCATAATTTTAAAAAATGAAATAAAGTATGTGTGATATGTTTCGGTAATCAATACGTGATTAAATCCCACATTCCCACTCAGTCAGGCTTGTATGTTGTACAGTTCGATTGATTTCTTACTATACCCATCCTGTCAGGCTTGTATGTTGTAGAGTTCGATTGATTTCTTACTATACCCATCCTGTTGTAAACCTGCTATGGGGTAGACAAAATAAACATTTTACCATTGATACACGAATCGTGTACCATAATGCGCTGCAGCGCCATTTGTAACAAAGGACTCGAGGAATGAGGGTAGACGTATTACACAAGTCATATCAAACGGTGACGCCATATTCTTATCCGGAGTGCATGCGCAATAAATACTATCGGTTTAGGTCCCATACATTAGTGATTTAGCACCTTTAAAGCCAGTTTTCCCCATCTTGACTATAAATGTGATCTCTTTTTTTAAAGGTTATTATGGGCAGTGGTTGTCTTCTGTATGATAGGTGGTTTGGGATATACAGTAATCTCAACTTATATAGCTTACACAAAACACAACATATTAACTGTTACACGAACAGAGAAACGAAACAAATTAAATTTTCCTGCCGTTACAATCTGTAATAAAGGTAGATATGACAATAGTTCTGGGCAGATCTCACTTGCTGAGGCCAACATCCTCTTGCGATATTCAGATTATTACAACCCAGAAATATACGATGTGGATATAAGTAAACCGGCCTTTAATACCTCGATGAGAGCTTTTCAGATTAAAACTGCATTTAATTGGTCGCAGATGATAGGATTTGTAAAATTTAAGTTTAGGGCGATGAATATCAGTGATCCAGACCTATTTGAATTTAGGGAAACGGGGATGGGACAGTGTATGACAATCCACGGTCCTCGATATTTCAAGAAGAAGGGAAACCCTAGTGTACAGGGTGAAGGAAGCAAATGAGGACTACAGTTGTTGCTAAACAGTTTACAAGATGATTACATCTTGTTTGATCAAGCAGACGCCGGATTTGAGGTGATATTAATCATTCATTGCTATATCATTTTAAGATTAAGTCCGATTAGATAAATCTCTGAAAATCAAATAATATATGAAATCTGTTGATACAAATACATAGAAGTACAATATAATTTCCAATACTTTATCGCAGATTATGGTGTGGGAATGATAAAATTTTTAATATATTATCTCTTTGTAAAATTCGAAAAAAATCCTGCTTGTCATTGATGCTCCTGTTCAATTGGGTATATAAATTACTTCCAATGGAGATTCCGAATTCCCAGTTTAAGGGTGTGTTTGGTACTAAAAGCTGGTAGGGGCATGTCCCATTCCTTCAACTGTCCCCGTTGGATCCTACTCAGATGTTATATCGCAGTTCAGAAAATCAGTATCTGTTCCATTAGGAGTCCTTTAAAAAGTAATACAAACGTTTGCCAAATAGTTCAAACATGAATACCTAGCATATCCCCAGGACACATGGATACGTTTCTTGTAGCAATCTTTCTATTCATATCCCACCACCACCATGCTGTCATTTACCTATGTACTATTAAATCTGAATTTGGTTGACATTTAAAATCTTTAGTTTATGGACTTCCTATACTTGTGCAACACTAGAGTAAACAAAGTTAGTACCACAACACTAGTATATTTATTTTCCATTTTAATTTCAGGTTTTCATTCACGAGTCGCATACACCAGCGCCATATTTGAATGGAGGAATACCCGTATCCCCGGGATTTAACACATACATTTCCCTGAAACCTACAGAGGTGCGTAAAATTTCGGCGTCGTATTTGTTAGTCCCTCCGGACGACATTAATGGAGGGATACGGAAATGGTCTCTGTCCGTCGGTACATCATTTCTCCTCCTGTACGAAACCTTGTGCAGACATCAACCTATAGTTGAGGCTTTTGTTAATAAGAAATATCTCTGAATTATTATTTCCACTGAAATAGGAATAATTCTTAATTTCTCCGTGGAATAATTTTTTGATACTTTGATATAGTGTTATTAAAAGAATACGATTAATTCAACTCCCATTACATGTAACTAGTAGTATTTGTCAAGAGTATCAACCCGCCGAAAGCGAAGGTTAATTCATTATATTCACACACTGCTGGTGCTTGCTTGTTTTTACAAGAGGAGCAGAACAGTAGGACGTTAAACCCCATTTCATTTCATTTGTTTTTACAAATACATGTAACACAAAAAATAATAAGTCTTTCCCAGCACCTTATAAAACATGTATATGTATTGCAAAGCTCGAAATCATTAACCCTGTTTTACATTTAAGCATCCTCCCACTCAAACCTCTTAAAGTGACTAGAATGTTTTCAGCTTTGTACCGAATAGTCGACCGCTGAAGCCAAACAAAACGATTTACTTAGGTATTAGAGACTTTTGGCAAGCGTAAATTTCTGGCCCGTATCGCGTATCCGTATGGATTTTGCGTGTGACGTCATCAATGTGTGTGCATTTCTCACACGAGATACGTCACACGGATACGGCAGCACGTATCGAACAGCTTTCAAACGGAAAAGGTCCGTATTACATTGTCTTGTCCTTTTACCGTCTTTTTTACTACTTTTAGACGCGGAATTGTTGTATCGTAGCGTTTTTATGAATCTTTGTGTATTCTAGAACACGAAGGTGTATATTTGACGCGATGTTAACCATGATGGTTGATCTACGTGCTAAATTTAGGGAACGGAACATTGCAATTCTGTAAATGATTTTATTCTGTGGTAAAGGGGTATAAACTTTCTGAAATGATACATTAGTGAACCAAAAATTGCAGTTGAGTCTAAGTCGAAGATTTTTAATAAGATTCGACATTATTTTTTTTTAATAGCTCAGCGACTGTCGGGCGACTTTATTTCTTCCGGGAAATTGTCGGCTCTAATAGGCACTTGACTAGTACTGATGGTGATCTTGGTAGATATCTGCCATCATGCTGTAATAGAACTAAGTTCAGCTGATCGACGCACACGTACGCGACGCGAAAATTTGCCAAAACTCTAAAACTACATTGACGCAACGTGTATCACGTATACGATACGGATACGTGACACGGATGGGAAAATTCCGCTTGCCAAAAGTCTCTATTGTCTATTGCCCAATAACTTATTAAAAATCACATCAAATGAACCCAATGTATTACTTCATTTTGAACTATGGATATCATCAAGTCTGTTAAGTTCTTTTTATATTTTAGTCAAACTAATGACAATTCATTAAGCTCAAGTATGTTTAGACAGCATGATTTGTCTCAGATCAAACTAATGACACTTCATTAAGCTTAAGCGTGTTTAGAAAGCATGATTTGTCCCAGATATTCACTATGTTGTTGCTGATGGCAATGTGTCATTTTAATATGGATGTAAGGTCAAATCCAAGGAAACCTAGTGCAGAAAAGTAGGGTGTTAAATCACATTCATTTAATTTCCCAAGAGACCCATGTATTTTGAGTACTGGGCATCCAAGCTGAAAATGTCACGTAGCCCGTCACATAAAGCAAATATTTTAAAAAAGAACTTGCACTTAAATTTATATAGGTATGTGGCACCCACAGATTAAAAAATATGTAGGGCTCCGATCTAAGAATTTAAAATGGCCGTCAAAAGATGTGGAGGTATTAGAGTTCAGGTGCCCATTTTGATACCGCGGTAAATACATGTATTAGCTCCAAACGTGTTTGAAGACTGTACAAATGGATAGAGCATAACTACATTGATTGAGTTTTGATTGTTTTAACAGTTTTAATCTTGTAAGTGATTTGACGGATAACGTTTATTATTGTTTACAGTATATAAGTGATTTAATTGGTTTCTGTTGGTTTATTTTGTGTTTCTTATACTGTTTTTGTTTCAGTATAAGTTTCTACCCAAGCCTTACAGATCATATGGTGATGCATTTTGTGAAGAGACTAGTCCAGACTACAGTCACTCTGCATGTGTGTTTGACTGTGTTGGAAATATTACTGTCAATGAATGTGGCTGCAAGACCCTAAAAGAAGCAGGTAGATTATAAATATTATGTTTGCTCCCCTATATCGCTGATTCGTTGATAGTGCATCACGTTACAATGGATTTTGTTGTCAAGGTTTTGTCTAATGGAGTAATAGTAACAGAGCGAGAGAGAGAGTAATGTCAAATCGACACTAGTCAGTTTTTTACTGGATTAACATAGCCTGTGCATGGCGATATATGATTGCAATAATTAGCTCAGGTACAGGCATCTTCCATAGATGTTGGGCGAAAAACAGCGAGGTTATAATTCTTATTTATGATCAGCGGGGATGACATCGGGGCTCGTCTGTTTATGTGTTGGTCGGTAATCCAGCTTTGAGACAAAACTGTGATGATTTATATTTCGTTAAAAGTGAAATGAATTGTTGCTTGTTTTTATTCTTAAAGGAACACATCCGTCATTGAAAGATTGTACATTTCAAGAGACGTATGGTTGTTACCAAATGCAAACAAGTAAGATGCTTTCGTTTTGTATTTACTTTACTATAAGTAATCAATAAGTCATATATTGGTGTCTTAAAAATTTACTGCAAATATCGATGTTCGATAATTGACTGACTTGACTTCTATTTACATTTATTAGATCTATGTTCTTGTAGATCCAACCAGTGCAGATATTTACACATGAACTTCGATGGTCCTGTGCACCACAACAGTCCCCAACCATGCTGCATTATAGA
Organism: Patella vulgata; assembly: GCF_932274485.2. Classification (NCBI taxonomy): domain Eukaryota; kingdom Metazoa; phylum Mollusca; class Gastropoda; family Patellidae; genus Patella; species Patella vulgata. The sequence continues at coordinate 16,122,592 of NC_065883.2, forward strand.
GGAATAATTCGTAAATTTTTATACGCCCACATTTTCATGTGGACGTATTATGCCGTCGCCCCTGTCCGTCCGTCTCTGTCTGTCTGTCTGTCCGTCCGTCCAGAATTTGTTTGTGGACACTCTACAGGTCACAACTCTTATTCGATTTTAACGAAACTTGAAATATAGGTGTATCTCCAAAAGATCTCGGCTGCTTTCGATATTGGCATGTATCGGATCGAAACTTCATGGATAATGGCCCCTGTTTGTACGAAAAATCACGTTTTTGGCTTGTGGACCCTATAGAGGTCACAATTTTTATCCGATTTTGTTGAATCTTGAAATGTAAGTTTATAACCCAAAGATCTCGGTTCCTTTCGATATTCGCGCATATCAGACCGTAACTTCCTGAATTATGGCCCCTGATTGTACGAAAAATCGCGTTTTTAGCTTGTGGACCCTATAGAGGTCATAATTTTTATCCGATTTAAAAAAACGTATTATTATATCACCGTTACACCATAAGGACGACTGAGGTCGAATTTCGTGAAAATCGGCCTAAAATTGACAGACAAAATGGCCGCCCTTCGTTCTCAAATTGCGTAAAAGCATGGTATATCAAGTTTGTAGACCCTATAGAGGTCACAATTTTTATCTGATTTTGTTGAAACTTGAAATATAAGTTTATAACCCAAAGATCTTGGTTCCTTTCGATATTCGCGCATATTGGACCGTAACTTCCTGAATTATGGCCCCTGATTGTACGAAAAATCGCGTTTTTAGCTTGTGGACCCTATAGAGGTCATAATTTTTATCCCATTTAAAAAACGTATTATTATATCACCGTTACGCCCCAAGGACGACTGAGTTCGAATTTCGTGAAAATCGGACAAAAAATGACAGACAAAATGGCCGCCCTTCGTTCTCAAATAGCGTAAAAATATGGTTTATCAAGGTTGTAGACCCTATAGAGGTCACAATTTTTATCCGATTTTGTTGAAACTTGACATGTATGTTTATAACCCAAAGATCTCGGATCCTTTTGATATTCGCGCATATCGGACTGTAACTTCCTGAATTATGGCCCCTGATTGTACGAAAAATCGCGTTTTTAGCTTGTGGACCCTATAGAAGTCATAATTTTTATCTGATTTAAAAAACCGTAGTATTATATCACCGTTAAAACCTAAGAACGGCTGAGTTCGAATTTCGTGAAAATCGGCCTAAAACTGACAGACAAAATGGCCGCCGTTCGTTCTCAAATAGCGTAAAAATATGGTATTTCAAGGTTGTGGACCCTATAGAGGTCACAATTTTTATCCGATTTTGTTGAAACTTGAAATGTAAGTTTATAACCCAAAGATCTCAGTTCCTTTCGACATTCGCGCATATCGGACAATAACTTCCTGAATTATGCCCCCTGATTGTACGAAAAATCTCGTTTTTAGCTTGTGGACCCTATAGAGGTCATAATTTTTATCTGATTTAAAAAAGCGTATTATTATATCACCGTTACACCCTAAGGCCGGCTAAGTTCGAATAGCTTTTAAAAAAATGGTATATCAAGGTTGTGGACCCTATAGAGGTCACAATTTTTATCCGATTTTGTTGAAACTTGAAATGTAAGTTTATAACCCAAAGATTTCGGTTCCTTTCGATATTTGCGCATATCGAATTGTAATTTTCTTAATTATGGCCCTTGATTGTAGGAAAAATCACTTTCTTTTTAGCTTGTTCTCTATCCATCTCTCGAAAATGTGGGCGTATTCTGCCTGGCAGCCGCTGGTTCATTGATTGTCATGCGTTTTATGGAATTAATCACAATATTTTGTACTTTTAAGTATTGACTAATGTATAAAAAGCCATAAAGTGAAGAATCCAGTACAGTGTCACAAAATCAGTTGATATTCAGTGTTCCGTTCTATTATAGTTTACAACTACGTCAAAGCAGAAGCTGGAAAGATATGCAACTGTCCTAGACCGTGTAGAATTATAAAATATGATGCTGTGATTTCACAAGCATTATACCCCTCGAAAGCAACCCATCGATACACAAGAGATGTGCTACATATGAACGCTACTTTAGAGGATTTAAGGTAAAACTAGTAATACCTACTACACAAAATAATTAAGAGAAAAAGACCCCCTCCCCCCGATGCTGTTTTATCGGCAAAATTTGTCGTAAAAATCCATGCATGCATATTTAATGATCGATTATTTGAGTAAGCACCTCAGCATGATTTTATGCTTGCTTTTTGAAACTTCGTTAATGTGGAATATATAGTTAAAATTCCAAATCGACTTGTTGATACAGATTCTTAATCCAATTACCTCTGCCCTTTTTTTAATCTGCTGTGAGTAAACTGCCATTGTCATGAGCATAAAACACATGTCAGAGGTCAACGACAAGATCTGCAAAGATCAAAATCCGGAAGTTATCACGATAACAAGCAGCTAAAGTCCGACGCTGGTTTCCGAAAATTAGAAAGCAATACTATGTGAACATGATTATTTTTCTTATTCTAGACATTACTATAGGCTTTTAAAGTACAAAAAATTTGTTACTTTTACTTGGCTTGTGATCAATAGGTAGCTACATCACTATGCATGTATTTATTTACTTGATTTTCTTTTAGAAATAATTTAGTGGGTTTGAGGATATTCTTCCAAGATCTGACATACAATGAGGTGGAGCACGTACCAGAATTCAACTTAAAAGGAATTTTCGGTAATTAATCTCCTATACTCCCTTTTCGATGACTTCTTTTTAGTGATGCCCTGACATGGTATTACTCTTCGTTAGTGGTGCAGAAGACACTATACTTGCGATAATGTTGATAACTTTTAACATTATTTTGCATAAACTGCCTGCTGTTTATTTTTGTAGGATTGCATTTATCATCAGTCCTCTGGGCCTTTAGAAATTGCAATAAAAATAGAAATGATTGAATGTAAATCAGTTTATATACATTCATATATTGCATTATATGGGTTGCGACTCATTTGTATTCATTTCTAGTTGCCAAAGAATAGCGATTTAGCTCCTTTAATACATTCATTGAAATGCACTGTTTATTGATTGGGTTTGTATTTTTACTTGTGATTAATACCTCTTCCTTCGTTTATCAACAGGATCAGTTGGTGGTCAAATGGGATTTTTTCTTGGTGCCAGTATGATATCTGTCACTGAGTTCCTGCTAGCTATTATAAAGTTAATGACCAATGGTCTACAGTGGGTGACAAACCAACAACCCAATAAGAAAGTTAAACCTTTCATCGACAAATAACTGACTTCTGTATTCTATCAATAGGGATGTGATGATACACCGGTACAGTCGGTATACAGTGGTACAAATATGTCACGTTGTATTGTATCACATGAAAATAATACCGGTGTATATTACTTCAGCAAATGTAAACAACAGTAAATAAAGTAATTAACAATCAATTTTGTTATTATTGTTCAACGACCCCAGTGCCCGACCCCTGTGCCGAAAAGCCTGTCCTGTTCTTATAGCTAGGTTACTTAGACGACTCCATTAAAACCAGTGACATACTTTCAAACATGGGATTTGACATCAAGCGTACAGATAGTCCTTACCGCTGCCCAAAGAAACCTATTCTTGGAACAGTGTACCATCAAACTCCAAATAGCACTGATGACCAGTACCTTTTCCACTCGGCACTCACTTCAGTCTTCCAGGTATTGACTTGAACATTAAATCCATCAATAGAAACAAATATCGTACTAAACCCAACCAGACACACCTTGACAGACAACAGACAGACAATATCCCACAATTTCAAGGAACGATGCAAACCTGTTTCATCATTAGACGAAAGCGACCATGACATTATTCTCTGTGATACAACAATCGCCCCGTTTAGGTCAAAACCAGAAAGAAGAAAGATCCAACTGTGAAAGGGAGTATCTGCAGTGACCTAAGCCAGTTTAGAAATTACTTTATTATTCCATCCTTCACAGACAGTGAACCCTTCAAAACTGATGTTCACCAGACGACTGAGAAGGAAGGTCCTTCTAAACTGACATTGGCTCGACACACCTATATCAATAGATCAATCAAGAGGAAACGGAGCATATCGGGAATCCAGGTAGATCGACATGAGGGATACCTTAATAGATTCAAAAGAATCCAACATGAAGTTCAATGGGAGACAATAAGTCAGACAAGACTGCTAGGAAACCATAAATGCCTTTCGAGTTTTTTTCAAACGTTTAGGACAGGAGAGGACTGGTGTACCCCCACCGATTTACAAGGAGGAATTCTTGAAAAGTGACAGCCAAAACAAGGCCAACTATCTTAATGAAGAGTTCCAGTATGTCTATGCCCAGGAGGACACAAGTACTGTGGTTAATAATTATCTCTTGCCTTTTTTTCTTATCCCTAACAAAAACATTAATTATCACTTCTAAATGCGCTTCACTTTTATTATCAAACAATGAAATAGCTTGTTAAATAGACCAGATACCCGTTTGTTTTGAAAGGCAAAAGTGTTTATTGGATTTTGTTGTTAAATTAGAAACTCAGTTTATCTAATGATTATTTTCAGGTACAAATCCTCCAGCTGTCATTAAAATGGAAAAAAAAAACGACTCCAAAATAAATAGATTGCCACCAAACAAAACAAATAAACAACCTATATATTTGAATATTATTGTCAAAAACCACTATCAAAGGGAGGGGAAATGTTGCCCTAGATTTAGAATCAGCGGTTGCCACGCAAAATAGGCCCACGTTTTGCAAGAGATGAGCAGAGAACAAGCTAAAGAAAATGTGATTTTTTGTACAATCAGAGGCCATAATACCTCCCAATATGCACGAATATCGAAAGGAACCGATATCTTTGGATTTTAAACATACATTTCAAGTTTCATCAAAATCGGATAAAATTGTGACAAGCCAAAAACGTGATTTTTTTTTACAGGCAGGGGCAATAATCCATGAAGTTAATATCCGATACTTGCCAACTTCTAAGTTTCGTCAAAATCGGATAAAAATTGTGAACGGAAATCCGGACGTTCAATAGAAAATGTGGGCGTATAAAAAGATACCAACCTACCTGAGCTATTAAACTAGACAAAGGAAAAGGTGCGGTTGATTGCACTTTCTTCTTGGCCAATTTCAATGGAAATCCTTTTAAGAACAAAAACTTAAAATTAGTGATGACTTTAATTTTGGTAAATATGCAGAAGAAATGATAACAAATCCTCACCCACCACATATATATATTCATAGTTGTCAAAAAGCATCAAACACCAGTTTGTCTCAACCATACAGCTCCTCCAATTTGCCTCAGACATTCATTCCTAACCACACTAACTAAACTGTTCTAATTCGTGTTCTTAGTGACATTCGATGGGCAGTTAATAACGGTGCGACAATTGGTCACAAATTGCTCTTAAATCTCATATTTAACAGACTGACACCAATCCGTTGTTATCCGAGCATCTCACACATCAGAAGCTGAATTAGCATGTGGTGTACCACAAGTTTTCGCCCTTGGCAAGGCTTGTAGGGTGACCCACGCACCTACAGAAATACAGTCAACCGCTGATAGTTCGAGACTACCACTGAAGCGTGCACATTCGCCGTGTCGAGGCCAACTTTCTGACAGTATGATACTATAAATAGCCATGGCACGTGCAATTCTCTACAAATCTATCAACTATTACAGCCGTAAAAAAATTATTGTTGACGATTTTGAATAGCAGTAAAATTAAGCTTCTTGGTTATTACAGCAGATTTAGAAATTACGTTCGTTTCATTTTTTAAATCGCTTTATCATTAACTGTACCGTTAAGAGCGGCATCTTTTGGTTTAGTACAAATAATATCTCAGAAACACTCGGGTTAGACAGGAACATGATACTAGCAGTAGTTTCATTTTACTTTTACAAGCTTCTTAAAACAATTGTTGAGCTAGCTAACGTGCTCATTTCTAAATTCAATTTCTTGTTCTAGCTTTCTGTTATGGTTCGTAAAAAAGTAGTCTTGATTATCCCGACCTGTCAATCAGCCCTAGAATGGTCGATAGACTGGTTAAGCGAGACTAATTTCAAAACAAGGGCACGTAACCTATCTTTTACTCAAAATTGTCTGGATGTTATGGACGACACATGGAACCAGTTTTCAGTCTATTATTTATAGATGATTAATGGTCATAGCTTATTAAGTACAACATGATCGTTTATTTAATGACTATAATTGTGTGAAACTGATTTGAGGCTTGGCATATATATAAATATTGTAGCGAAATTGTCGAGATATATGGAGATATTTATTTATGGTGGGTCACCCTACCAACTTGGTCCTATTTTTTTAACTCTATATACTACATAGTTACGCAAGTAATGAACAATCGAAACACCACCTGTACGCTGACGATACAATCAAACACTGTTTCAACTGGAAGAGTGTTACCCTACGGCAATACTATGTACCGGAAAACACCGGAAAACACCATTTTATACTGAATACTGGAAAACACCATTTTATACTGAATACCGGAAAACACCCTTAATACCGGAAAACACCCTAAATACCGGAAAACACCCTAAATAGGTAACCCGGATCCTGGTCCTCTGTGTGCGGTTTTGGACCAAGTGAGCGCCGATGAAGGAAGGTCAAGGTCATTACGATGTTCGTTTTACAAATAGACCCCCCCCCCAATAAAAATTCCGATTTTTTTTTCTCCCAAATTTTTTTGAACAAAAAAATTTTCTGTCACAAAAAAAATGGAATTTTTCCGAGAAATTGATTTTACAAAAAAACATTCCGTAGAAAATAATTTTATAGAGAAAAATACGGAAATTTGGGAGAAGAAATTGTTAAAAAAAATCTGAAAAGAAATTTTTCTTTGACCGTAGGCGATCGCTCGCTTGTATGTTAATGAACTTATTTCATCATCGCTCACCTGGTCCAAAACTACACACGAGGACCAAACCCCGGGTTACTAAATAGCTACCCGAAAACTTAGAAGAGTAAACTGTGCCCGAGATTTTTTTAGAGAGCGCGTCGCGCCGCTCCGGGAGGGATCATCGTCAGGTTGGGACGGGGGTGGAATTGTCCAGTCACGTGACGAACATAGATCTTCCGTTCCTCAACCCACAATATTTCCACAGTCATTGTCATTAATCACAAATTACGGGATGATATACGAAAATGCAGGTTTACTTTGAAATAGTGCAAATGATACTTTTCTATCTACAATCTTCAGATCAAAGGATGCAAGTTCTTATACGGTGCAGCATAATTTGTGCAACAGAAGACATCTCGAATATCTATTGTCGGAAAAAACATTTTCTCGGGGACATTTTTTTCCGAATACGCATTCGGTGTAAGTCTTCAGCCACCAGGATGTGGTTAACATAGTAATGTTTTATTCCGATAGTAGTACATAAAACATTTCACAAACAAAAACAACAGTTGCTTCCTTGAAAGTTTATCGATCAACCCTTTTCACAGACGTCTAGCTTACCACTTCCCGTCAATGCAGTAAGATAGAATATGTAGTTTTCTCATGGACAATTGGGCGACAGTTGGGGTTTTCTCAAGGAAAACTGGTCAACAAGTTGAGGAAAAAAACTCGAAAAGTAATCCAGAAAAAAATCCTGTGTGCGGCCCTCGGGATATGATGGAATATGTTGAATATTATTATGGTTCAAGTGATTATATTTGACCCTGGAATGAAAGTAAGCTCAGAAACAAGTAGAGTTTTAGCCCTTCCAACGAGATGGATAGCTCTTGGAAAGGATAGACACTTTTCAGATTACAGCCTGTCCGAGAATTGCGTGGCATCCATTTCGTTTGGTGATTAGGACACATAGCGGTTAAACCTGGAACTTCAACTCAGAGATTTATTAACTCGCTTTTGATGATACTTGCTGTTTTATGATGCGATTTTTTCTTACCCAGGGAGGAGTTGGCCTAGTCGTGCCTTCCACTAATTCGCACAACCCTGATGCCAGCGTTACTGGTAAGAATCAGGAGACCGGCGCAACCGGCATATAATGGGGCCCTCCGAGGGCAGTGTTTAATCTTCTGAAATACTGAAACACTGAAATCTACTGAAATTTACTGAAAACTAAAATTAAAATACAAAATAAAATATGGTCAATGATGGAGGTAGACTGATTGCGTCTTTTAAAACATTCAAAACATAATAGGCATCAACAAAAGTTTGGAGAAAAAAAAATCGGAATTTGTTTTTTTTTTGCGGGGGGGAGGCTATTTGTAAAACGAACATCGTTATGACCTTGACCTTCCTTCATCGGCGCTCACTTGGTCCAAAACCGCACACAGAGGACCAGGCTCCGGGTTACCTATTTAGGGTGTTTTCCGGTATTTAGGGTGTTTTCCGGTATTCAGTATAAAATGGTGTTTCCGGTTGTTTTCCGGTATATAGTATGGCCCAACACCCTATGATCAAGACTTCGGTGAACTCAAACTAAAGGAAAACAAGACCGAAGCTATAACATTTGGAACAACAACAAAATGTGTCTAATTACAATACAAACCCCATTAAAATTGCTGACTTAAAGGAGCTAAATCGCTAACATTTGGGACCTAGAAATTGACAAAAGTGGGTCGCAACGCAGATAATACTGTAAAATGAATGTATATAAACTGATTTACATTCAATGGTTTCCGTTTTTACGCCAATTTCAAATCAGTTATGTTCGTCGAAATGAGCCAGCAGTCTCAAGCCAGTGCAAATTTCTAGCGTCTGGTTATTCCAGTCTACACACGCCGTTTGATTTGGTGCAATGTGTCTAGCCTCGTCCCTTGATACAACTGGGAATGAAGCGCAATATGGTACACGATTCGTTTACCAATGGTAAAATGTTTATTTTGTCTTAAATATTGGATATCAAAAGCCCATCTTTTTCCGGTAAGATCACAACATGAATGTTGATTTAATTTGACAAATAAATCGTGTTTTCAATGTTGGAGATTTTAGATGATATTGAGTTAGAGACTTAGCTACTTTAAGCATCTGCCTCCTGTCTTAAATGCCATCGAAAAATCTAAGATCTGGTAAGAACAGCCCTATTGTCCCAAAATATAAACTTAGCTCTTTTCGAGCTCGCTCATTTGATGTTGTTGCTGCCAATTTCTGGAACTGGGTACCTGAAAATCTAAAAAACCAGCCCATCATTAGACCCCTTTACATCCTGTTTGCATGGAAACATAATATACTTATTTGAGAAATATTTGCAGGAGTGATTGTGTGTTTATGTAACGCTATGTGCAAGACTATATGTGGAATTAGCGCGATGTAAATGGACTTATTATTATTACTATTATCCAGCTCTAACTTGCCCCAGACACCCGGACCCGACTTGTCTAGGCCCTCCAGCAAAGAACATGTCTCTGCCACCCAGCTTCAGCCATTCAGTTCTGACTTGACCCAGTCACATAACATTAGGTTGTTTTCGCCACACAGCTCCAGCTTGCCGCAACCATCCGATTCAAGTTTTTCGCAAAACCAAAGCTCCAGATTGTCTCCGTCAACCAGGTCCGTCTTGTCTCAAACACACAACTCCAGCATGTGTCTACAACTCAACTCCAGTTTGTCTCAGCCATGTGTATCTTTGCTCATAGTGGTTTGTCAGATTCAGAAGATGAACTACCAGATATACATCGAGATATACCCCTGTATTCTGTAACGTCAACGGTTAGTGAGCATTCCCCCACATGATTTCATTTAAAAATTAATGTAATGCAGCCTGTAATAAAAAAAAAAACACAAAAGAGCCATCTGTTTCAACTAGTAAAAATATACATAGGGAGAATAATTCGGGAAGAAACTAATCAGAAAAGGTCGTGTTTTTGGCTAGTTTTGTACCCTGCGTATGTTTTTCACGTTAACTTACAGGTCAAATCCAAAGGGTTTAAATTTGATTGACAAACCAATGAAAACAGTCGCCCGAATTGTTATCTACGTGTAGGATTGGTAAATGCGGACAATATATGTAAACATTTGTTATTTACATTAACATATTACAGATTCTATGCAATGGATTATAATCATTCAGTAACAAATATAATGTTTACTTAGCAGCCAACGAAACAAATTGCCAATAAAAGCAAAAACAGAAAAAAAAAGTTATATTATTGTACTACAGAATTATACAAATTATCCAAATTGAACTTAAAATATACCAGTAGACAGTTTCCTGGAGTTAGGTTGACATGAAATTCAAAATAGAAAGTAGTGATAAAAGAAATGAAATGAAATGAAATGGGGTTTAACGTCCTACTGTTCTGCTAGTGATAAAAGAACATAAATGGTTTATCAGTACTATCATTATAATATAAACCCTTTTTATTTCTAGAAAAGACAGTTTAGGGAAAGTTTAATCAGGGATGTATTCCCAAAGACAGGATGGGAATAAAAACGACGTCATTAATGTTGACCGAGAAGATGTCTTTATAGGCACAGACTTCAAACCAGAAACGGGGAATGGATAATGGGGCACCCAGTCGATAATTTTACCGTCTGGCACTACAAAAATTTCAAAATTTATATGACCACATTGAAACGTTTGTTATTCTCATTGTGTATGGATAAATGTCTTACAAGTACACCAGACCCTATAAACTGTTACTGATTGACAGATGTTTGTTACATCGTGCATGGGGCACCATCGCCCGCTTTTTTCTCCGAATTAATGTACAATTTAGTGACATATGGGTAGGGCCACAGTCCTGGTTACAAGCTGCAGTTAGTTGTGCAGCTATTAATGTACTCAAATATTTTAAAAACAATGTAGGTTTGTGTGTGGTGGTATGGGTATGGTGTGCATGGGGGGGGGGGCAGACATGAAATGCTACAATAAATTCCTGTCTTAATTACCGAAACGTGGAAGTTCTCCAATATAGCCTTTTATTTGAGTAATTTCCCACCTAAATTCCAGGTTTTGGAGTAGGGAGGCATAAATGAAATGACGAAATCATTATCCGGTCGCTAGCGAACGCAGAATGTGCAAGGCGCTATGTTGGGCATATCCGAGAAAATTTTGCCAATCATAAGACCACAATTCAATGTGTTACCGAAATTGCAAAACATCATCTATACTATTTGAGGAGTTATCAGCTGAGACAATTGTATATTTATCGTGAAGGTATTTAAGACTATCAGTAATAGTAGAATTAAATCAGAACCTGCATGAGCTATTTTAGACCTTTAGAGAAAAAATTCTTTCGTCAGTGACGAATGCCCATCTTTGTGGTAAATGAAAGACGACGACGAGCAGAATGTAGTAGCAATATCTTGAACATTGATGATATATAAAGGGCCAATACCGATAATAATTTGGAGGATAAAACTTCCTAATTTTGTATTAAAATCCTCTATCTCAGGGCCGAACAACTAACTCAATGTATGTGATATGTTTTCAAACCCGTCAGCCTGCATCTGGAAATGGAGTCCGGTGGCCAAAGCTGTATCATGTGGTGTCTGGAAAAATCAGACTTATTTCATAAAAAGAAAATGTGTAGTAGGAGGTTGTAACTGGAAAAAAAATGCTTGTTTGACTCCCATAAAGACACGTGTGGCAGTTGGAAATCAGTGCACCAACCAAGTAGTATTTGGCGACGGGTTGCAGCATGAGCTTCAAATTCTTCTTAAAGTCTAGGAAGGCAAACAAATTTATTATCTTTCCAAATTCCCATTCTCTTACACTTGACATTTGACAGTTGAAGTTATTTTCAGCCGCCGTAAGATTAGCACCTTTAAAGGGACACAGTAAATTATTCCTTACTGGATACGCAGGATCTCCATATAATGCCAAAGACTGACCATTTGAAGTTTTAAAATCTTTGGTTTCTAACTGCTCTAGTAATCTACTAAGTTTTAAAAGTGCAAAATCATGTCCCCTTCCCTCAACAGGTCCAAACATGTTTACAACGAGTCCATTAGGAGTGACTACCGACTGAAACTTGAGGGCATGGACGCGCTTGTGGCCATTGTAGCAGACTTTTTGATTCTCTCGTGGTCTACAGACAGCTCTGACAGTTCCATCAATAAAGCCAAATATATTGTCAAGTGGAGCCCTTTTCTCATGTATGGCAACCGAATACTCTCGTAGCTTTTCTTCCCCTAACCATGGTTGATCTAAAGAACTTAGTATTTGACCAAATTCATTATAAATGAAGTCGAGAGTTGTACTTATGATCAAAGAGAGGGTTGATTTCGGCCTTCCAAATAATTTCTCAAGGTCCACAAGCCTATTAGGATAGACCAAACGCCGTAGCAAAATGCATAAAGCATCAACTCCATTTACCCGTGCCCGGTTTACACAAAACATCTCATCCGGAATATGAAGACTTGTGGCAAGACGGTGAATTCCATTCCTATCAGATCTGAAATGACACCTAATCTGTTCGTCTGAGAGGTTATTTAGGTTAAATCTTGGCCAGTCTGGATAGTAAGTTGAATTGGAGACATGGCTGCCAATACCAAATAGGATGACATAGTTTGAAGTCTCTTCATCATCATTTTCCAAGGCTAACCTTAAAATTTCGTCAGCGTCCATGTTCTCGTGCCTATCGTCTGCTATTCTTAGTGTCGCCACCTACTAAGTGTAACTGTAAGTGTGAATTTAGCGAAACGTCATAATATACAGTTACACTTACACTTATCTAAATGTAAGTGTAAGCGTAACTGTTAAGCTGCGAAACCTCTCTATTGTTGTAAGAAAGAAATACCTTTATTATTTTTATAGGGTAAATAAGTAACGGCTGACTCGGGGTTGCACGGTTCAGGCCCTCAATCGTAAGTGGTATTATGTCACCAGTCATATGATGCGCCCAAATTTCAGCCACGGGGCACCCTTAGTGTAGTCAACAGAGATACAACTAGAAATGGTGAAAAGACATCCAATGAAAGACATCAATTGTGCATTAATACGTTTTCAAGTAATTATAATCGTGCTGATCTAACATGTTGTGTTGAGTATGTCGAGGTTATGTTATAACTCGCATGACCACCACTGGTAATGAATTTAAATATGATGAATCATCGAGTGGATTTAATGTATTGTTTAAACTTATCATAAAATACACATCCATTTAAGTGATATTTATTTGCCAACCAATTCGATTGATACTACGTTTATCAGATCTGTTCTTTATGACACTTTATTCTACAAATAATGTTTCTACTAGCGAATTAACTGATTGATTATGATAACGTTTACAATGGTGTCTCTGTAGAATTAATATTGATTCATTTGGTACCGAATAACAAAATCAGTTACGGATTGTTTTGGCTTAATGAAGAACTGATATATTCGATTTGTGAGTTTGACGGGTAAGTAATATATACTAATGTTATCTATTCCTTACACTCATCTATACACAATATTGACATATTTCTGCCATGAACGGTCGGTTCGGTGACAATCTTTGTTTTAAAAAAAAGTGGTGAAATTGTATGCTCGGAGATAATAACCGTATTGTTATTTATAATTTATAGATCACAAATCGGGATGTTATCTCGTTATTACGTTTCTATATTTAATGAATGTAAACTAGACACACAGGGGATTTCGCAGAGTGTATATGAAATAATCAATGAAATTATGTATAATGAAATTGTTTAATTAATTTCCTCATTTACGCTGTAACTTTGAAAGTTTGTCCTCAATGATTGTTCTCGGATAGAAGAAGACCTCAAGAAATATTATCGTGGAATATTAATAATTTTTGGTTGTTCACTATCTAAATTTAGAAGTTTTTCAACTGTGTGAATACGGCGTGGTGTTGCAGATAGCGCTTCTGAGAGTATAAGGAGGTCTGATGGTCATATTTTGTTATACAATGTTGCATATAATCGTGTAGCTTATTATTTACAGCAGTAATTTTAATTATATTTAGTGAAAGAACATAAAAACAAAACATGGATAATCGGATTTTGTTGGAAGCTCTTAATTGATAAAATTTTCCAGAAGTAAAAATGAAAGCGGTTTGGGAAGAATTTGCTGAGGAAACGACTTGCCATGGTTGGAAATACGTTGCCAATAAGTCGAGTTCTACATACAGCAGGTACGTGCTTTTGAATCAATCTTCACTGTGATCTACTCAATACAGGTGTGTCGTTTGTATAATTTTATCTATCTCCGTTAATCTTTTACTCTCTTAAATGCATATAAAAAACAGTAGGACGTTAAACCCCATTTCATTTCATTTCAATTGCCTATAAAAAATAATGCTTTGTCGGGGGCCGTTTGTCCCGACTTCTATCTTAAATCCAGTAGTTTAAGCGTCTAACTCTCACTCTGTTTATAAAAAATGAATGAAATGGGTTTTTATATCCTTCTATGCTGGACAAATGAAGACGGGAATTGTGCCCGGACAGATGCGTTTTAGCATATCTCTCTTCCAGTTTCAGCTACCAATGGTTATTGTATGTGCACGGGTATTTTATGTCCCATTAGAAACGATAAACAGCACTTGAAAATCCCGATGAACTTTCTCTGCTAACTTTAGCGGGATCGATCCTAGGACCTCCTGATTAGTCAGCCAGTGATCACGCATTCTTTGATGTATTCTGAATATTTCTTAACCATTTGATTGATGTCACTTGTCATTTGAGGAGTTCACATATTTACACTTTATGTTTACTTCGCTGATTCTGAAATTTTAAATTTAAAATCGCCTAAATTAAATAAAGAATCGGAATGAGATTAATTGATACTCTACATTATCCAAACTTAATGTCGGTACTTAATAATTTTTTCTTTCGATAATATCTAAAGTTAGACCCCGCATTCAGTCCCAACATTTGCACGTAGGCATAAGAATTTAAAGTTACAATTTCATATTTTCTAAGAAAGTCAAAACATAATTATTTCTATGTCTTTTGCTCAATAGGTTGTCAACTCACTATTATACGATCTCACACAATTACCTCCCTTGTTTTCCTATTCCCCACCATGGAATAGCTATCTGGAAAAACGTTTGAATTTGATGTTGAAAATGATATTTTTGCCAATTTCTCAACTGGCAATAGTGAATTATAGGATTAATAGAATTATTCTTTAACGAGGTAGGACTTTTATAGATACTATCTATTTTAGGGCTTTATTTTAATACATTTTAAAAATATAACTTAAAAATATGAAATTGTAACTTTAATAATCTGACATATCGACATGGAAATATTGTATAGTAATATCAATAAAGATTTCTTAAAATTAAATTGTTGATAAATCTTACAATCCCATATATTTTGAAACTTCTGTGGTGAGAAAAAACACAGACTATATGCGTTACGATAGGATTGTCCCTATTTCGTCCACGATCTGCTACATGCAGATACGTTCGGATACGTTTCGTTACGATTGCAACGGCTGACCTCAATATACTATTCAAAAAAAGTAGGGGATATTTGATTTTGGGGGCATAATACTAAAATATGCAAATGACTACGAAAAAAGTCACTATAGAACCTAACAGAAGAAACATTTCCAGTTACATGTGATGCTCAAACGCACCAATAGCTACCGCATGGAATGCAGGTGATGCTTGGGATCATCATGGGGGTCCTACCCAAGATTTGCACGACTCTGACTTTGAATGTTACAGTCATTGTGGCATTGAATTCCAGGGTGGAAACATCAGTTTAATTGTTTTAGTGACCAGAAAACAAATTTTGATATGCGTCGGCTTACCCAAAATGAAAGGTTACGTGCCCTTGGCATGCTACAGATCGGCACAACACAGGCGGTTGTGGCGCGGACGATGAATGTTTCTCAGTCTGTCATAAGCAGGCTATGGTCCAGATACCGTGATACACAATCTGTACAGGACAGACCACGCTCAGGTCGACCAAGGGCGACAACTCAAGCCCAGGATCGATTTATCCGTACCTTGGCCTTGAGAAATCGTGTCATCACAGCAAATCAGATCAGCGCTCGTCTTCAAACAGACACTGGTGTGAGAGTGAGTGGCCAGACGATTCGGAATCGACTGCATAGGGGTCACCTTCGCGCCCGACGTCCTCGCGTGATCCCTTGTTTGAGAGATCATCACATTCAGGCAAGACGTCGTTGGTGTAGGGATCGTCAACACTGGGATAATCGACGCTGGAGCAATGTGATGTTTTCAGATGAGTCAAGGTTCACTGTTGATTTTTTGGACAGACGTAGGAGGGTGTGGCGTCGTCGAAACGAGCGCTTCCAAGACGTTAACGTCATCAGACATGATCGATTTGGGGGTGGTTCTGTTATGGTGTGGGGAGGCATCACTGTTGCTGGAAGAACGGCTTTACATGTTGTTGCAGGGCGTGTTACAGGCCAGTACTACCGGGACAACATCTTGGCAGTCCATGTTGTGCCGTTCGCACGACGTCATGGCCGCCGTTTCATCTTCCAGGATGACAACGCAAGATGTCACAGGGCCAGGATCGTTACAGGTTACCTCCAACAACAGAACATCACCACATTACCTTGGCCAGCACTGAGTCCTGACCTCTCCCCCCATCGAGCATGTCTGGGACATGCTTGGACAGAGGTTACGTCAACGTCAACAACGTCCTGCCAATGTCCAGGAACTTGCTGCTGCGTTGCAACAGGAATGGGACAATCTGGACCAAAATGACCTTAGACGTCTCATTAGGAGTATGCCACGTCGGATCAATGCTTGTTTGGCAAACAGAGGAGGATTTACCCGTTACTGACTTGGTTGTGATGCTGTGGTAACTTTGCTGTTTGACCCCGGGTATCATTTTACCCTTATAATGGTCAGTCTGTGCCTTACTTAGTCTAACGATCATTTGGAATAAATCGATGAATGTGAACTTCATTTCATTTTGTCATTTGTTTCTTCGTCAGTTTCATTAGGTGACTTTAATAACACTTAAAAATCAAATATCCCCTACTTTTTTTGAATAGTATATGATAAGACCTGAAAGCAGGCCCGTAACGCAAGAAGTTTCGCCCCCTCTGTGAAAAAAATTTTCGACCATAAAAAAATAGATATACATTAACATGTTGATGTGGTTGTATGTACATGTATTTGTCACTCGGTCGTCTCGTCCGTTTGGTCACACAAATATAAGGTGGTCGTTTTGTTTAGCTCATTCAAGGAAGACGATATTACTGATGTATAAAACACTGTTAACACTCTGCTCTGTAAGTCTGAATTATACAATTTTAATATAGTGTTCCACCCGATTAGATTTTATTACATACTTCGAGAAGGTATTTGTTGAGTAATAAAACCTTCTAGTAGTTTATCGAGGGCTGGCCGTCCTTACCGCACGGTACAAATAAAACCTTCTAGTAGTTTATCGAGGTTCGGGTGCTACCGGAGTCCAAAATGGCCGCTTTATATAAATGAGAATTTTGGGGATAACTAACCCGAACCCTAACCCTTTTTAAAAGACTGAACTTGGGTCTAATTTAGTTTTTACTTCTCTTAAAAGGGTTAGGTTTAAGAATTTGGG
Organism: Patella vulgata; assembly: GCF_932274485.2. Taxonomy (NCBI): domain Eukaryota; kingdom Metazoa; phylum Mollusca; class Gastropoda; family Patellidae; genus Patella; species Patella vulgata. Next base: position 16,140,045 of record NC_065883.2, read on the forward strand.
GTTAAGGTTTAGGTTTAGAAATTTGGGGGAGAGGTTAAGTCTCCACATAAGCACTGACCTAGGATGATGAAAAATTAGTTCGTGATATTTCCTAGTTTTATTAAAAATACATACAATACATTAGATTTATATACAAAGGCGATTTCACTGTTTATTGGTGTTGGTGGCGCTGATGGTCTTCCTTGGATGATGCTTCTGGTATTCTGGTATTATTGTTTCTGAAGAAAAAAGAAAATAAATTTGAGGCTCTCGGGAGAGAGCCACATTAGTGTGTTTCTTACTACGGATTGGATTTTCTAAAAAATCGTGTTTGTTCCACGTCACCGGGTTCTTATATCTAATTTTATTTACTAACGGTTAGGGATAGGATTTGATATATGGTTTGTTTTGGGTCAGGGTGGAGACTGGTCTTATTTAATCTAATTTACTGTGCACTAGGATGTCGTTCAGATTTTTATTTTCAGAATATACAATTATAAGTTTCTGTGTGAATATATTCGGGTGATTTTCTTGGAGATCAGTATAGTGTTTTCTGATGATTTTGGATGCACTTGCTGCTGTTGCGCTAAATGGGACTACAAAAGGAGCTATTGCGCTAGCCGTATGAATATTCAAACCTAGGGGGCTGTTGTTTTCAATTTGTCAATCCAGAATTTTTCTCTAGTTAGCCTAAACGTTTTAATTTCTTCTGAAGTTTCAAAGTCGCTCTTTGTCTTTTCTATTGGCGTGACAATGAGATCAGAAATGTCATGATTCGGTTGGTTGAAATGAATTTAGACAGGTTTGTCTTTTTTGGTGACTATGTCTGACCGGTGACCGTTAATTCTTTCCCTAAGTGAATTTTGAGTCTCCCCTACGTATTGCTTGTCACATTTTCTGCATGAAATTAGATAAATTATGTTTGAACTACTGCATGAAAGTTGGTCTAATATTGGGAATTTTGTGCCAGATGTTTTGTTATGGAAATGGTCGGATATGTTTAAGATTTTGCATGTTTGACATCTTGGATGGCCACAAGTTTTGGTTTTATGTGCTGATTGTATATTATTTGTTTCTTTGGCGGCAAGCTCAGCGAGAGTGTTGTTTTTTATACGTCGTAGATAGCGTTTGGAGTATCCCCTTTCCCTTAGTTTGCTAAATACCAATGTACATGCTGACTCAAAGTCGGTCTTCTGAGTACATATCCTATGAAAACGGAGAATCTGAGATTTTATGATGCCAGAGAATGTATGTTTTGGGTGAAAGGAGCTTTTGAACAATAATTGATGTGTGTCGGTTTCTTTGAAAAATACTTTAGTTTCCAAATGGCCTGTGATTTTGGTGTTGCTACTTTTAAACACGGTAGTATCAAGGAAATCTATGCTGTTATGGCTTACATTTGCGGTTAATTTGACAGATGGATGATGATTGTTCAGAATGTTGAAAATCGTCCAAAATTCGTCTAGTGTGTACGTCCAGACTATGAAAACGTCATCTAAAAACCGCCTATAGAAATCTGGTTTTAATGGACAGTGGCAGAACTTCCCTTTCCCACTCCGCCATGAAGAGATTTGCATAACTCGGGGCAAATCGTTTTCCCATCGCAGTTCCGGAAGACTGAAGGTATACAAATACTCATTTGTATAAAGCGGCCATTTTGGTATGAGTTCTGGCTTGTTCTGGAATTTACTGCTTCTAGTGGTGATAATATTTGTACCGTGCGGTAAGGACGGCCAGCCCTCGATAAACTACTAGAAGGTTTCATTACTCAACAAACAGCTTCTCGAAGTATGTAATAAAATCTAATCGGGTGAGTGTTCAGTTCATTGATACGAAGATGCCCGGGTTACTCTCCTTGGTTTACGAAACTTTTAAACAAATCAAATGGTCGAAGTTAGCACTGATAATGACTTAACTAGTAACTCCTACTGATTTACGACACGATGTTATCATTTATGATCAGTCTATTTCCCGTTCATGAGAATCACGTTTATTTTCTATTGTTGTAACAAACTGTCCAGTCACGTCTTTGTGCTGTTTCTCTTGGCCTAACATTCATAAATGTAATTATTTTTCAGATTATTATGGGCTGTGGTTGTGTTCAGTCTGATCGGTGGTTTGGTTTATACTTTAGTAACAAGTTATATCGCTTACACAAAACACAAAATTTTAACTGTTACACGGACAGAAAAAAGGAACCAATTAAATTTCCCTGCTGTTACAATATGTAATAAAGGCACATATGATAATAGCTCTGGCCAGATCTCACAGGCCGAGGCGAACTTTTTTCTTCGGTATTCCGAGCTTTACAATCCGGCTACATTCAATTTCAATATAAGTGAACCGATTTTGAATTCTTCGATAGCGGCCTTTCAGGCTAAATCTTCATTTGACTGGTCAGCGATTATACATTGGGTAAACTTTCATTATCAGTTTTTGAATCACACTGGCACAGAAAGATTCGAGTTTCAGGAAAGCGGTAGTTTAGGACGATGTATGGTTATTCACGGCCCGAAATATTTCAAGAAATTCGGGGATCCTGTTGTACAGAGCGTAGGAAGAAAAAGCGGATTACAGTTACTTTTAAGCACTTTACAAGATGGCTATATTGTTAATAATCAAGGAGATGCTGGATTTGAGGTGAGGGGTGTTCTCTATTCAATGGATGTATTCAGTTTGGTTGAAATTCACATATTCAACTTGGATTGGTGGGAGGGGAGTCCTGATGTTAACGCGGCATAATATTGATTTAATTTGTCAAAGAAATTATAGTTGACGATTAATTTGAAGATACCTGGTATCGCTCCCTTTGCGGTTCACAAAAAAAAGTTATAAATTTTTACACCCGCTAATCGGCTTGTTATCGTAAACTGCGTCCAATTTTACACAATGGATAGAATATAAAAAAGTTTTGGAGATTGATAATCTATTTGGTGAGATTAAGTTGAAACGTGTCATTAGAGTTTGAAACACCGTTGATGGATGAAGTCAAACGTTGTTGTTTAACGGTGTTGTGGGAGTTAAAAATTTCGGTTTGTACCAGGGATGCCGACAGACTGTTAATCCGTTAATTAATCATAAATCTATACTCTATTTCAAACTTGTCACTCAGGTATAGTGGAGGACTGTTCAGCCGAGTTCAGCGTTAATGAGCTTGATCCTTATTAATAAAGCTTAATAATTAATGACAGTCTGAACACATGAATTCGGTTCACCATATTATTATAAATGGATGGTCTGTGTGGAAATTATATTTATTTCAAAATGGCAAACGCTCAGGTTTACATTCGCTAATAAAAGCTATATTTGCAACAACCAATGCAGTTTTCTGCTTTAAGTAAGAAATGTACTATATCTTATAATAACAAGCGCAGCTTGGGATCCCCACCTACAGAATGATATCAAAAGAATCGATATGGTCCAACGTCGTCATCATCTACACACAAACAGACATAATAAGTCTTTTAGCATGGATTCCGCTGGACATCAGACGAAAACAAGCAAGGCTGATTATGCTTTATAAGATCCACAGAGATTCCATCCTCCGACACTCTTCAAGTCCAGGGTGTCTCGGGCTATGTGAGCTTCGACACCACGTCAATTTTATACGCCCACATTTTCATGTGGGCGTATATTGTCGTCGCCCCTGTCCGTCCGTCCACAATTGTTTGTGAACAGTCTACAGGTCATAATTTTTATCCGATTTCAATGAAACTTGAAATATAGGTTTATCATCATAAGATTTCGGTTCCTTTCGATATTGGCATATATCGGACTGTAACTTCATGGATTATGGCCCCTGGTTGTACGAAAAATCACGTTTTTAGCGTAAAAATATGGTATATCAAGGTTGTGGACCCTATAGAGGTCACAATTGTTATCCGATTTTGTTGAAACTTGAAATGTAAGTTTGTAACCCAAAGATCTCGGTTCCTTTCGATATTTGCGCATATCGGAACGTAACTTCCTGAATTATGGCCGCTGATTGTACGAAAAATCGCGATTTTAGCTTGTGGAGCTCATAGAGGTCATAATTTTTATCCGATTTAAAAAAAAAACGTATTTATTTATTATATCACCGTTAGACAAGGACGACTGAGTTCGAATTTCGTGAAAATCGGCCCAAAACTGACAGACAAAATGGCCGGCCTTCGTTCTCAAATAGCGTAAAAATATGGTATATCAAGGTTGTGGACACTATAGAGGTCACAATTTTTATCCGATTTTGTTGAAACTTGAAATGTAAGTTTATAACCCAAAGATCTCGGTTCCTGTCGATATTCGCGCATGTCGGACCGTAACTTCCTGAATTATGGCCCCTGATTGTACGAAAAATCACTTTCTTTTTTGCTTGTTCTCTATTCATCTCTTGAAAATGTGGGCGTATCCTGCCTGGCAGCCGCTGGTTATCCTATTTTAACCCTTCATCCCGTTTTTAACCTTTCATCCAGTTTTTAACTCTTCACCGTCATGCCGGCCATGCGCAACCCACGCCGTGTCAAAATTATCAAACATGATTGTGGACACTACCAAGTAGAAGTAGAAACACCATTTTCTTGGATTAAATTTGGATTAGCGGCAAATTACCATTCGTAAGGCGGTAGCAAGCACACCATACAAAAGTCGACTCGAAAATACGAAATTAGCGCTCCTTGTTTTGTTGTAACATTTTATTTTTCTGAAGTAGAGTTGCCCGCAGGCTCAATTATCTGTACTATATAAACTGACCTGTTTTAACAGCATGTTGTCAGGCGGATAAAAACTTCGATTATGAGAAAAGTGCTCTCACGGGCTCGCTCGTGCACTGTAAGCAGCAAACAGTCGCCCAAAATAGACATTCACGTGACAATATTCATTCACTTATTTATCAATGAAGCCATGTAAAAACATTATTCTTTACTCGTTGGACTTTTAAAAATAAGTAGTTAAGAACTAGATTAAAATTTTGGCTAAAACTGGGCGATTTAATTTCTAAGTTAGTTGATTGTAACCAATGACGTATATATTGTAACGGTTCTCGGTTCAGAGTCAACACATGTAGTTTTACACTTTTTCTATCTTTTAAATCCACTCTCGTGGCAACATACCGACACTGCAAGACTGTGAAAGTTACTTTTATTTAACCGTAAAACATTGTTGCTAGCTCTAAATACGCAGAAAAAATTTGAGACTGGAAATTAATTGAACGAAATTATTTTCCCTAGTCTCGATTAACCAGACGTGTATGGTTAAAATAAGGGTGAGAGGGAGAAATGGGGTTTAACGTCCACTCGACACAAACTAGGTCATTTCGGGACTAACACATGGTTTAATTTTATTTCAATAATTCGCTTGCGCATAGGGGTCTTTAGCAGTGGGAGGAAACCGGAAGACCCGGAGAAAACCCACGAGGTTGGACAGGCGACCCTACTCCTTGCCACGTACAACCGGGGATTCGAAACCACGCTAGTTGACTCAATGACAGACTTTATGGTACAGCGCGCACGTGCTAACCATTCAGCCATCCACCCCCCCCCTGATTAAAATAAAATTACGGTACTGGTCACAAGACTCGGATTCTAATCATTTTAGGGCGCTGCGAATTTGGCCTCCGGTTTTGTGCCAAATTTAATAGGTGGATGTGCCATTATGGCTATGCCATTCGTGTTTAGTATCCTTATGCATTTGCCATTTCTAACATGGTGGTTACAAAACGTTTCAGTTATTATAAATCCAGCAACAACTCATTTTTCTAGAACTGAAATATAACCAAAAAGACGCGCATTGACTGTTTCATAATTATTAAAAATATGAAAACGCGACACGATGCGTAAATTGTGCGTCTTACTTTCGAGAACAATAGCTATAAAACAGAAATTTACAGATTGATACATGTACATAATACGACACAACCAACCATAAGTGGTAATTCAAACACAAAGGATATATTTAAACTGAAATTTATCTAACATTTCACTAAAAGATCCCTATTGTAGAACTCCCAACTTATTATGTAGTCATTGTCATGCCGGGTTTTTTTAATAACAGAATTTTCCAGTCATATAACAGATCAAAGAATTTTTCGAGACGCATAATTGTCACGTATCGACTTCTATTTTTGGATTATCTGGCGCCACAAATAGCCCAATCATATCAAAAAGCATGCAGTTCCACCTTGAAATGGGTTCAATTGATTTACGGTTTATTCTATAATTTATAACACAATTTAGAGCACAAAGTGGAGGAGTCGCATTTTTGACTTCTAAGTAGATTCTTATACGGAATTCCGGATGCAATGCTAGACATTTGGACCACTGCTGCCGAACCGATTTGAAAATGCTTAAGGCTTTTTTTCTTTGCGCATGTCGTGTGCTCTTCTGTTTTTGATGTGTATGATTTTTATATTGTGATAATTATTGAAACAAAATAGGATTATCATAAAGGATATTTAACATCTACAATATGAGTACGGTAAGCACTCTCTACAAACTGTGTTTGTAAACCACGAAATTCACCCCTTATTAGAAAGTTTTAACTATAGTCTATTGCATGTAAACGTTAAAAAAATCAGCTCAAAATACAGACCGACCTCTCTCTCTCTCTAAGGGCTGCGCATGCGTACAAATGTTAAATTCAATCGTTAATTGTACGTATGTAAAAAAACGAAGAAAGCCGACTGCGGAAATTAAGAATTCGTTTTCCAGATCAAAATTTGAAACTTTGATGTGACCAAGAAACATAACTCTTTTTAATGAAAAAAATCTACCGCTGTAACGCTACTTGGGCGATCAAATTTTCCATATAATTAGAAAGTCCCATTCAAATGGCCAATTCACACAAATATCCAACTTAGCAATAGTTTAATTGTTAATGAATGATGATTTTAATGGTAAGTCTTATCATATTTGTTAAAATAAGCCCCAAATATAGCTCGTTTATTGGATTTTTGTTATTTGCACAAACCACTCTATCTGAAGTCAAGATAAGTCCAGTACTGATATTTCCCATTTCAGGTTTTCATTCACGAATCACACACACCAGCACCTTTGAACAGTGGTGGGGGAATACCCGTATCCCCTGGCTTCAATACACATATTGCAATGAAGCCTGTGGAGGTAGGTTGAATTAATGAGTTACCAGATTTGATTTACAAAATGCCCGCCAGGTAAGGGTTGAGATGGGGTTTTGCCAGTATGAATAAAATTAATAATTTGTTTTTTTTTACACTGGAATTTAATTTTTTTTTGTTACCAACGCCGAGGTCAGCAAATAAAAGTCCTATTTACACCAGCCAGCTATATACATACACCAGCTAGAGTCAGTCGTATGTAATTCTTTTAAACAAGCTTAATGTAAGAACCAAATATGCCTCCTGCGGGTCTTTTTTTTTGCTCCAAGTGTCATAAAAACTATTATCTAAACATGTATTCACATGCCAGGTCTATAATCGACACTCTCTTGAACATCGGATGGCAGAGATTTAAACGGATTAAAACACGATCGCCATTTAATGGCGGGGTGGGTGGGGCGGCCGAATGGTTAGCACATGCGCAGTATCATAAGGTCTGTTATTGAGTCAACTGGCGTGGTTTCGATTCCCCGCCTGTCCCAACCTCGTGGGTTTTCTCCCGGTCCTCCGGTTTTCTGCCACTGCTAAAGAACCGTGCGCACAAGGTCATTATTGAAATAAAATTGAACCATATGTCAGTCCCGAAATGACCTAATCTGTGTCGAGTGGACGTTAAATCTCATTTCCCTCCCTCCCTGCCATTTAATGGTTTATTTTAAAAATGATAAATCAGGGCGTAGTCTCAATTAACAAGTACCGTTGGTACGATAAAAACAATAGATGTCACATAGTGTCAAAACTTCAAACAGTGAAAACTACACCAAGAAAAACAAAACTTGACAGAAATGTTCAATATATTCATTTTTCTATTGTTGAGTTATTATAGTAAGAACGGTCAGCTCTTTAGTTAAGTCTTACATAATGCATATTCAATTCCAAAATACAACAAAGCTCTACTTACCAGTACAAACCATTTGATTGGGAAATAAGATCAGGTGATATTTTTTTAAAAAACAATATGCCAATTAAGAACATAAATGACCTGACCTTATTTTGGTGTATTTTAATCATTTTCGCAAAGGTGGTCTGCGTAGGGACGATATCGCAGACAGGTATTTCCTGAGCATGTTGCGCGAGAAAACAAATAAGATACATGTAGTCTCTCCCAGGGAAGTCTTCGTGACCATTAAGGTTCCTTCCAAAGGTGTTGCTCCCGGTATAAGACTTACAAGTATATCCCCTGAGGGCCATGATCTCGACGAGGCTGGATTCATATTGAGGGTCTAACTGAACTGATAATTCATACGCCATACAGTATGTTATGGGGGACATTTCGCCCAGACAGCGGCACTACGGCCTACTCTTATTTCGAATTCCAACTGTCAATATGTACACGGGATCTCTAGACTAGACACTGTTTCTTGCCAGGCACTAAGTCATGTACCATCGACACGGAAAACCACACCGGATAATTCAGGGGGAACTTCTCGGTCAACACCGGACCCGAACTTTTGGCCTGGTTAACGAGCCACTTTCTTACTCACTGAGCCACCGCGGCTCCCAAACCAGAATAGAAAACCGCGTCAAAAAAGTCGCCGCATAAGTAACTGAAATGCTATGTTTTTGTGTGTTTCTCTTCAGTATAAGTTTCTACCCAAGCCTTACAGATCATATGGTGATGTATTTTGTGAAGAGACTAGTCCGGGCTACAGCCACACTGCATGCGTGGATGAGTGTATTCAAAATATGACTGTCGATACATGTGGTTGTAAGACCATGCTAGAATATGGTATGTAGACCACGCATTGTCACCTGTGATATGGTGTCCATTCACGAAATATATCGGAAAAGGTCCCAGATTTCCCAGGAAATTACAAATAAATCTGCTGTCGAATGATGAATGTAACGCAATAGTCTATTTACCCTGTTAGAAAGTTTTAAATGAAAATATTGAGTTCTTCTAGTATGATCGCTAGATTTGTTTAACCTAGTCGGGTAACTGATTTAAGGCTGCTATTACACAGGGGTATTCGGTAAATACGTTTAGAGGTATACGCGAATACTTGTGTTCGAACAACAGAAATTTGCTTAGCGGTTTACATCGGACGATACGCGTATAGGGGCACGCTATACGCGTATACATGGTATCGTGCATGTTCGTTTTCTTTTCGGCGTATACTTGCTTCAGGGAGGAGTAAATTCCATGGGATGTGTAGAAAATGGGGCATTTGTGTTGTAGAAAGTTCGAATCAAACGTTCTGAACATTGATGGACATATCTCTAATCTCTAGGCATGGTAGACTCTTCTAGATTATCATGAACAGTGATTTCCAGTTATTCCCCCCCCCCCCAATATTGGAATGAGCCGACTCAAAGCCTGACCTTCACTCCACCATAATTTACGCCTCCGCAAGTAAAAACCAGGTCAGAGTTTCCTCTTCTTCTGTATCCATTATGTTTGGATATGAATGAGCCTCGATGAGGGTACCAAAATCGGTTGGGAAAATAACTGACCAGGCCAATATACCTACGTATAGTATATGCCGTGTAAACCGCCGTGCCCGTTTACCTTATACCGAATACCGTATATCGTATGTCTGCATGGCCACAGTTAATGATAAATCTTTGTGAACGTGATGCACGACAGAATTAAGAATGACATAGAACACGCGCAGTTCGATTTACAGAAATTAATTTTAGAATTAGCAAGAGCGACTTTTCCAAAACATTAATCCATATAATCAATATATTGTCAGCTATCCTGTCCACGTTAAGAGACAGACAGGCCCATTTTGAAATGAATGCAAGCTGACTAGGGCCATATTTATGGCTGACTGGGATCATGTGATTTTTTTTAGACATTTCACTAATTAAGGGATTGATCTATTCTCTGAGCTTTGTTCATACATTTCAATAGCTCATCCAAACAGATTCATGGACCCAATTTCAAAACAAATATCAGCAGTTCTAGTAGCATAATGGAAAATATATAATATTATAGACTAATAATCGTAGAAAAGCAATTACACTATTTGGCTTACCAGGTAGCATTATAGGAAATTTGCTATGGTATTTGTTAAGCCATAATTAAGCCATAAGTCTTGATCAGGTACATATCTATTAAATTACTGCTGTGTGCCAGAGCCTGAAATCGGTCTTATTAGGTTAAGACTATCACGATTCGCGCTACGATTGAAATCGGGGCTTTATTCGTGGAGCAATCGTGGTGATTCTATAAGGTCTTATGATACATTGAGTTCAGTCGTTGCAATCGTGTTGATCGTATCAAAAAGAATCCGAACGTATCTGCACGTACCAGATCGTGGACACAACAGGGACCATCCTATCGTAAAGCATCGCACGACAATGGGAACCAATCATAAATGTTTGATTTGTGTGAAAATGCTATCGTGACAGTAACTACGACCTTACTGTCTGTTGGCATAATAACCGGCCTGGCAGGAATGATCCGGGTTGGAGTCTCAGTGTAATTGGAAAGAACCCCCTAGGATACCCAATTGTGACAGAACACATTCGATACAACTTACATCTTGAATTATCCTCTTAAGTCATCAATTAATACAAGTAATGGATTGAATGTTTTGTTTCATGTTACAGATACACACCCTTCAGTGAAAAACTGTACATTTAAAGAAACATATGATTGTTATCTTCAAATAATAAGTAAGTATTTTCGTTGGGAATTCTTTGTTTTGTAATTGAGTTGTAAGAAGTTAATTTCCACATGCTAAGGGGTGGTTACAATATTAAAAGGTGTATGTTATTTTTGTCATTATTGTAGTTGCGAATTACATTGCTGCAGAAGCTGGGGATATATGTAACTGTCCGAGACCGTGTAGATTTATAAAATATGAAATACAGACTTCACAATCATCATATCCGTCAAAAGCCACTCACCAATACCTTAGAGACGTATTAAATGTCAACACTACATTAGATGATTTGAGGTATGCTGGGTAAATACGAGGATATTTTCGGAGTGGGGTTTGGTTGCCGAATGGTCTAACATGTGAGCTTTAGATCGTAAGGCCTGTTAATGAATCAAATGGTTGGGTTTCGATTCCCCGATCGTATGTAACAATGTTTCTCCAAATCCTCTGACTTCTTTCCTAGAAAGACACCTACGAACAAGCGAATAATTGCAATAAAATTGAATCGCATGTTAGTCCCGTAATGACACAGTTTGTGTCGACTGGACGTTAAAACCCATTTCTGTCTTTCCTTCTAAAGAACTTTCAGCGAATAAAACGTTTAAAAATATTAATTATAAAGCACAACCCATCCCTTAAAAATACTACTCGCCAACAGCCACATGTATTACTTGATTTACTATATATGAGTGTATTAATTAGTATCGTGATGCTTACTTTTCATGGAACATCTGATACCATTTCGTATTTGAGGAGTGTATTTGTTGTACTAAGTAATGGCGAAGAACAATGACAAGATTACAACTGATAAGCACAAAACACCGGAGTGATCTTAACTGGCATGTTTTCAGAACGTAGAGAGCACTATTTTGTATTTTGCACCATCTTCAATAGAAGGCTTGATCTCGCTTTAAATCGGTACACCTTATCTATGCCTTCACGTAATACCCTGAATATTTCGGCATTAATTTCGATTGGGTATTGATCCAGCATATTTCGGCATTAATTTCGATTGGGTACTGACACAGCGTGGGAGCCTATCGGATTCCTCGATCATCGTTAATACCAAGTCTCGAGTTGCAAATTTCAAGGTTAGTTCAATGTCAAGGTTTCCGCTAAGGTCGCCATGTTTGGTTTATGTGTGTTTGTGTCTCAACCTCTGATTGGACGCTACTGTGGTACGCGGGTCTGTGGTAAAGGCAGATAGCGTAGCTATAAGTTCGGGAATTGCAAAGCATGTAGCAACATCTATTGTAAAACTCGCGGTCGTTGCTTCAGGAACATGATTTTCTAGAAACTTCCTTCGGATTTCAGTGATCCAGGACGAAGGACCTGACACGCAACGGTCGTATAGTCGTTTGTACGGGACGAAAATCGAGGTCCATTTACTCATTGGTGTGCACGTAAAGGAACCCTTGACATTTGTAATTTGAAGTAATCATAGCACAGTACAAGACGTATACCTGTACAAGACGTATGCGTATGAAGCACTGTTGGGAACATAAAAGTATGACTTGAAATTCCATTTAATTTCATTAACTATAGACAATATAATCTTATTTATTTTTTTATTATTGGGGGGGTTGGATGGCTGAATGGTTAGCGTGCGCGCGCTGTATCATAAAGTCTGTCATTGAGTCGACTGGCGTGGTTTCGAATCCCCGGTTGTACGTGACAAGGAGTAGGGTCGCCTGTCCAATCTCGTGGGTTTTCTCCGGGTCCTCCGGTTTCCTCCCACTGCTAAAGACCCCTACGCGCAAGCGAACTATGTAAATAAAATTAAACCATATGTTAGTCCCGAAATGACCTAGTTTGTGTCGAGTGGACGTTAAACCCCATTTCTCTCTCTCTTTTTTATTATTTCTTTAATTCTTTCAATATTTAGCTCTACAAATATAATTTTATGCTTATTTTTCCAGAAATGATTTAGTTGCTTTGAGGATATACTTTCAAGATCTAACTTATAATGAGGTGGAACATATCCCAGAATTCGACCCAGAAGGAATCTTCGGTATTGAATTTAGTGTACTTACTTTTCAGAAAAATCCTAGTTGTGTATGGCGGACTATGAGCGCTGTAGAGGTTTTCGGAACTTCGAATAATATTTTCCTATTTATCGTTAAAATGAAATAAAACATGAAGTAGATTAAAACATAAATGAAACTGAATTTTTTGAAATTCAATAAAGGTTTCAATTAATGAAAGCTAAAATGAACTTAGGCAATAAATCAAACTAAAATTATTGAACAAGATGTACCAGAAAAAATCAAACAAGGAAGGAAACGTGAATTTAAACATCACCATTGCATTCATAGGACCCCATTTTACACAAAATATAGCTATTTTTTTGAGACATTTGAATTACGTATATTATCATTCAAGAAAACGTACATGCCCTCGAATATTGTCCTCGCTGTTAGCTGCCGTTTTATTTCTAAGTGTAGTGCCTAGCCATACTTGAATTTGTTCTTGACCGCAATACTTCTTCTGATATGTTTATCAACAGAGGTCCGAGAAAAAATCGACCCCATTTGAGGACGTTAACTTCTATTTGTAACGTCTTTCAAATCAAAACAAAGATAATTGACTGAATTGTAAAGGGTGGCTTAAAAAAAATATTATGTATTAGGGAAGGTTATATGAATCGGGCCAGCCCTGAATTGTGGACCAACCTTGATATCTGAGCCTGCTAACTGAACTGTTATATAAACACAGCTATTTTACCATATCTTGACTAAAAATTAAGGGTTATCCCGATTTGGTGTCCTTCTATCCAGTTGGAAGGGTCAGCCTGCTTCCCTTACAAATACTGTTCTATAAATCAAACTTATTTAAATAGAATGGCATCATAAGGGTAAACCTTTTCCATGTGAATAAACTCATAGTAGATTTAATACCCGATTTTGTTTTCAAATCTGGTTGTGCACAATATTTACTGGTTTAATTGTTGCGAAAGGGTTTGTAGTTTACTTGTGATTAATGCTTTTTCGTTTGTTTATTAACAGGATCAATTGGTGGTCAAATGGGATTTTTTCTTGGTGCTAGTATGGTGTCTGTTGTAGAGTTCCTGCTAACGATTATAAAGTGTTTTATCAATGGTGTCACTTGGGTAACAACCCGACAAAGCAATGAGAAACAGGTTAAACCTTTAAACGACAAATAATATTGCTATCCATCAGTTAGATATACATTAGCTGCGAGTTGTATTTACATATATTGAGGAAAAATTATACTCAACTGTAGACATTGAACATGGCGTGGATTACAGATTATATAAATAAGATACCTTCTTGTTTTTTACTTGAAAACGGTTTCGTTCATTTTTATATTACAAACCAGGGATCTGTTTAACGAAATTTTAACTGAGATACAATTTAGTAATTTGATTGGATAATATTAGATTGATTTTTTTTGTGTGCTTTTCGTTCGTTTTAGAGTTTTACGTCCACTTCCGCTTAGCCAATCAAGATTGAAGTATCTACTAAAATTTGGATGTTATCTTTAGTTAAGATTTCAAGATACAGGGCCCTGTTTATAAACTTTCAATATTTATTGTTTTGTTTAATTTATTATGGTAACAAAAAGAACATAACAAATAAAAAAAATATGACCCACAATAATTGTCCTGCTGGCTGTTGTCCCTGTAGGCCGTATTCCTCGCCGGCATTTGTCTGAAGGCGATTGTCCTGACGTCAGTTGTCCTTGCAGACAATTATCCTGCTGCCCAGCAAAAATGTGGCCAGTAATACTTACTCTACCCGTCTCAGGTATATAACTGAACGTTTAATTAGAACTTTTCTAGTTACTACCGGTATTTCGAATAATCATTGCAAATTGTATGTATATATTTTGTATTCATTATGATTACTTACCCTGTCGGTCTCTAGTAAACGTTCCAACTTTCCTCTCAGAACCCCCTGGGTTTCATGTGAGAACGTGATTGACCCAGAAAACGATTATACTCCAAAGCAAATCTGCAAAACCACCCCCTAAAAATCAACCAAGCAGCCCTGTCCTTTAACTTGAGGGGACCGCGGTGGCGCAGTGAGTAAAACACCGACTCGCTTGCCAGGAGGTGTCGGGTTTGCTCCCCGATTTTGTCGAGAAAGTTCTTCGGTCTTTTCTGGCATGGCTTTCCTTATCAGTGGTGTAGAACAACGGGCCTAAAAAGTAACAATGTCTAGTCGTTCGGATGGGACGGCAACCTGGGGCCCCATGTACACATTAGCGTACACTTAAAAGAACCCTTGGCAATTTGAAATAAGAGTAGAATTTCTCCACTGTTCGGGAAAAATCTCTTATAGCAGACTGTATGGTGTATGCCGGTTTCATCATCCCAGTCGGTGCAAAAAAGTTGGCCGTTAAACCCCATTTCATTTCAAAACCCTTAGATATTAAGTTGCGAGGTTTGTTACAGTTATATTGTTTGGATTAATTACCGTTTTTACCTTAGTGACGTTGTTTGTAATTTCATCTCGGTGTTTCTTTATTAAAGTTATGCATTACCTGAGAACATTTAAATTTGGTTAAAACGAAAACTTAAGAAACACAGAGAGGGACATGGGAATGGGATTTAACGTCCACTTGACACAAACTAGGTCATTTCGGGACAATTGATTCAATTTTATATTAATACGGGTCTTTAGCAGAGGAGGGAAACCGGAGAACCCGCAGAAAACCCACGTGGCTGGATAGGTGATCTTATTGTATGAATCGAAACCACAACAGTTGACTCAATAACAGACCATATGACCTTCTTAAGCGCACACGCTACCCCCCACCCCCACCCCAAGGATTGGATGTAAAAAATACCACTGCTTCATAAGTTAAATAAGTGTATATTATTACAGTATTTGTTATTTTAACGAAAACAAATCAGAGCAAAAAGTTATTTACCTGTTATCGTCCTTATCCCGAAACGTTCATTTTGAAAAAAAAAAGCATCAGCAAATTTTCATTTCTATGGTGACAGGAGAATTTTTGGCTATTCCTGGAATTCCAACTGTCAATGGTTCTTTTAAATGCAAACTAATATATATACGGCTTTCACTCAGGTTTTTGGCCCATACGAACGGCTAGGCATATTTTTGTTGTCCGCCTCACAGAAGTCACCCAATTGGAAATGAAAACTCGGGCATTTGTATACAGACTTCCGATGCCAGACCACTCGACTACCCTGATCAACATGTAAACTGAATTTCGATCGAGTTCTCCCTTCTGACTAAACCATATAGTCACGTTTAGAAGAAAAGAAGCCCAGCGAACTTGAGAGTATTTATAAGGGTTTAATTACAGGGGCAGTAAATTTGCAAAAATTCGTTAAACAACTTTAATGCGGAAGGGATTCCTCCTTACGACTAACCGAACAAAGTAAGTTTTTAAATAATCACAAAAACTCTGATATGTCGACTGTTTATAAATATAAAATTATTAACCCATAAACAGAGTTGATGTAAACAAGTGCAAGCTTCGAAATTGGGATTCAGATCTTCAAAATCAACAGTTAAGTATCTAATTATCTTTCCGCAGCGGTCAAACACGTGAAAAGTTCACACAAGTGGAGATGAACTGTGACAAAGACATTCCCAAGCACGTATACTCCTTCTGTATAATATACTCAATATGCGTGAGAGGCATAAGACATGAGATAATTTTACAGCTTTCTTGTCCACTTTCCGAGGCTATTGCCCTGACGTCTGATGAGAGAAAGAATCCTTTAAGATCTGGTGCCAGAACACAACATGTAATTGCTTTAAACTTTGTCCTGTATTGGGTGGGTGTAATAAAGAGAAATCGTAGAGGTGTTTTAAAGGGGACACTATTTAACACTGATTAAGTTCCGTGACTATTTACGGAGTTATTGTGATTGCTTTACAAATTTTATTATCAGTGTTGGGTACTGCCATCAGCATCACCATTACATGTATGTATTAAAAACAGTAGAGACATAGATAAAGCGTCTACAGTACACTTCTAATCACATACTATACATTTTCTTCTATTTCATATTATAACATTAATAACTTAATGCTAATTCAAGATATGGAGAGAAAATTGATTCTTGTGCACCATTTTCCCTGTTATCAGTTATATCAATGCCCTCAACTGAGTACGTGATGCATTATCAGTTGTATCAATACATCATCTGCATCGTTTTAAAATAAGTATGTCATTTCATTTAATTTTTTGGGGGGTATAAAAAGATTAGCATCCAATCAATCTTTATGTAACCTGGGTCTTCATTTTCATTATAAAAATGTACTATTTTATACTATAAACCCGCGACATAATATGCGTCATTATGTCTCCTTCACTTTGCCACATCTTCAATAGTTAAGGCTTGATCTCGCTTCAACTCGGTACATCTCGTGGTCATTGCTTTAGGAACATGACTCTTGGTTTTAAGTTTCGCACCACGCACAATTCAATTGCTTGGCAATATTCACCGTTCTCTGAATTTGCGACACTGATATTTCTATTACTCGTAAAATAGTATTTGAAGAAAATAAAGTATGAAACCTTGAAGTTCCTTCAAATTGATTGCCTTCTCCAAATAAAATACGCATGATCGACGTTCAGAGAAAGATATGAGTAGATATTCTGTAGCCATTTTGGTTATGAAATACGCCCGTAAGTGTGTGCACTTGATTTACATAAGACAAACAACAATTTCCTATTCAGATTTTGGAGGGAGAGGGAGACAGATAGAGAGACAGAGAGAGCACATAAGCTACAACTAATCTTGTTCAACTCTAAAATTCAATATGACTCCTTAAGAACTTTAGCTTTAGCCAATGGGGGCAAGGTAGCTTTTTATAGGAGCATTTTTTGACTTTTCAACAAAATATATTTTCAGATCGTAGTATTTCTTTTTGCTGTGTCTTTGATAATGTTCCGTAAGCCTTTCGAGTGATAAAGGGTCTTGTGTTGTAGGATTCATATTTTCACTATGACTATGCAAAATCTTCAGTAAACAAAGCCTATTATGACTCTCTGGCCTCTTGCATTATATTATTTGTTTAGTAATCATTTTGGTAATCAGTCTGGTTCGCATTAATAATAATTTTACGATCAAACACCTGCACTAACACTAGGACAAACATTTAAAATCTTCGATTTAATTATATTTTATTTGACCGTGTACTAGATTACACAACAGCGAGACGGTCTATACTAAAGAATCTACCGAATAAAAATAATATCGATTGAAACGTGTGCATTTTTGACAGTACACATATTAGAAATTCCCGGTTTTCAAGAGTGGCTTGCTAAATTGTCAAAAGTAAAGGCACGAATTCGTTAGAATATGTCGCGTTGTAACATGTTTATGTATTTGTATCTATATACAGTGACGCATACTGTACACACTTTATTTGGCCCTGTGATGACTAACATATGTGGATAAAATGAAATGGGGTTAACGTCTTCTGCTCCGCCCGGGCTAATAAAGTGTGCTTTTAGGGAAATTTTGCCCAGACAGCGGCGTTGCGGCCTGTACACTTAAGTCGAATTGAAACTGCCAAGGGATCTTTTACGTGCACTCCAATGTGTACACTGGGCCTCGGTTGTTGGTCCCATGCAAAAGATTATAAGTTGTCACTTGCCAAACCCTTTGTACAGGGAAATACGCCGGAAAACAAATGAACTTTCTCGGTCGAGATAGACTGACATATGTACGAGGCCATTGACATCCGAGAATTTTAAACAGTCTTCACCCCCTTGCTGTATATAGATATATATTAACTACAGTTAACTAGCCAATGTCGTATCCTTAATGATAAGAAAATAGGGACTTCGTCACGTGATATGAATAATGCAAATTACGGGTCCAATTTGTGTATACGCTACCAACTAGTTACAATCAACTAGTTTGTTGTTGTACCCGAAACCCGCACGGAAAATCCTAGTTAACACAAGTCACATAACGATGTGGTAATTTCAAGTGTGTTGACAACATATACTACTCAGGGTAAAGGATTGCATGTTAGCTGAATATCTAATAGTATGATTGTGACTTGTTGATTTTATTCCATTTATAGACGTCTATAAACAGCCTGTCATGGGATTTCTGGAGTTTTGTGGAAGTGAATTTTGGGTGAGTCTATATTTATAAGGGATCGAAATGAAATGAAATAGGGTATAACGTCCTACTGTTCTGCTGAGACATGGGCTGAGAAATTCGCCAAACAGTGTGCTATGAGGGAAATTTGGCCCGGACAGCGGCCCTACGGCCTACTCTTATATCGAATTCCAACTGTCAAGGGATATTTTACTTGAACGCCAATGTGTACACGGGACCTCGTTTTTTTCGTCCCATCCGAACGACTAGACAACTGTCCTTGTCAGGCCCCCCGTCCTGCATCACTGACAAGGGGAAACCACGCCGGAAAATCTGGATGAACTTCCTCGGCCAATGCAGGGATCGAACCCCCGACCTACAGGTTAGCGAGCTAGCGTCTTACCCAGTTAGCCACAGTGACACCCTTTAAAGGATCGATAAACATTCTATTTTTGTACGCCAACCGACCTAATGACAACGGGCATACGCTATGAAGTGAGCTATTATGAGGCATATTTTGCCCGGACAACGGTGCTACGGTCTACTATTATTTCCAGTTCCAACTCTCCTAATATTTCCAGCAAATCTAGCAGGGTGCAAATAATTCATGAAATGATGAATTTTACTAGCATGCTATGAAGAAAACTTGCATAATTCTCTAATTTCTGTTTACCTTGGTGGCCCAAAAGGAAACGAATTCATTTGCCAGATTTCCTGGTAAAATTCCACTAGAGTCGAAATATTTTACAAAGCTGGGCGAAGAGAAAAACGAGTTCCAACATTATTACTTAACAGAACTGATTTCTGAACCAAGATACTCTGCATTCCGACAGGGTGCCACGGTGGCTGAGTAAGCAAGCGGTGGCTAATCTGGAGGTCACATGCTCGATCCCGGTGTTGACCGAGACAGTTGATCGGGATTTTCCGGCGTGATTCTCCCTGGTAAGTGATGCAGGATGCGCGGGTAAGGGACAACGTATAATAGTTGCTTGAATGACCCTGTTTACACTAAGACCTACACACACGACAGGTGGACGATTGGGCCGTAGTGCCGCTGTACGGGAATACTTTCTCTTATAGCACACTGTAATAGCGTATGCCTGTCTTTATTATCCTGGTTGGTGCAGAACACTCAACCCTTAGGTTAACACAGTACATACATAGGACAGGTGTTTAGATTATATTTAAAGGGCTGCATAGTTCTCCTTACGACAACATTTATGCTCGTACCTACATATATCTATTTCTTGAAAATTGAGTCTCACACCCTGGCTGTAATCGTCGACACGCAGGAAGCGTATTAATTTAAAAAATTGGCTGGCTTTGAAATTCCACATGTCAAAACTCCAACGTTTAGAAAAAACTTTAGAAATGTTTTTCGATTCCGTTTCAGAACACCAGTCTATTACTAGATGGAACTTGGCCACAATTTACCGATTGTTTTGTACATACAGTAGTTGTATGGATACCTAGTGCATTTATACTACTCATTTTACCATTTTATATCTACCATTTATACCACCACCACGACAATAATACCCCTCCTATACCAGTAAACCTACTGAACTCACTTAGATCGGTAAGTTATTTTATACCATCACCATGACAATAATACTCCTATCCGAGTAAATATACTGAACTCACTTAGATCGGTAAGTTATTTTATACCATCACCATGACAATAATACTCCTCTTATACCAGTATACGTACTGAACTCAAAAATATGTGATCGTTAGAAAATGCTGATACTATACTACCATATTCTGTACAATTTTTGAAAAATAAGTAAAAGTGATTTAAATATGTAGTCTACAAATCGACAAATCTAGACAAAATCTTTGGGGTATCAGAATGATTTATCAGAAATATCACGAGTTTCTCAATGTAAAGTAAATTTTAATGCCACCGATTTGAAAGCTTTTCAAATTCAAATTCCGTAGATGCAAATTGAACACAGTGTTGCGATCTACATGGACGTGCCAAAGTAACTGGCGTTCTAATGGCAAAGTGGTATCAGGTCTTCCGAAAAGAGTAAGCATACTCGCGACAATCATTAGTAAGAAAACGTCAATATTTGCATAATAACGTTGAATGTGGGTAACATGACAGCTTTATTTTATTTTTTCGCAGCTTATTACATCGACATTAGTTGTATTAGCATTGGTGAATCTTGTCCAAGATGAAAGCAACTTGAGTATCAACGGCAAACACATCCCTTTTTCTCATTTTCTAAGTGATACTTTGAGAGCATTTAGCTATGTGAGTACGACATTTTAATAACATGCTTAATCCAAGATGAAAAAGCATCTGTTTTCTAAGAATATGTCATTTGGTAGATGTCTGTATGACATATAGCATGCAGAATCCTTGATCAATTTGTTCTTTCAATATTTTAAAGAATATGTCGCTTGATAGATAGATATAACTTCATTTTTATGTGCCACACAATATCACAACCGGTGTATGTTTATATTTCAGTTCCTAGTTTTAGTTTTATTACATATTGAAAGAAAAAAAGGATGTACAACATCAGGAATTCAGTTTGTGTACTGGCTGTTAGTATTAACAATGGATACCATTCCATTTTATACTTATATCGAGCTAGAGGTATGTGTTATTAATACTAATATCGAACTAGCAATATACTTCTCAATAACATACCTTTAATTTTATACTGATATCGAGTTAGAGGTAGGTGTTATTAATACTAATAACGAACTAGCAATATACTTCTCAATAACATACCTTTAATTTTATACTGATATCGAGCTAGAGGTAGGTGTTATTAATACCATTAACGCACTAGCAATATACTTATGTAATAGCTGGTATTAAATTACGATTATTACATAAAAATTATATAATTATACTTCTCGATACTACTTTTCAAATAAAATTTTAACTTAGAAAATAATAAACTGCCATTCATACATATACGTACTTATGAAGTACTAACTGACCTCACATAAAGAATGTCACCCTTGATTATTTATTTCCTCTTAATTGCTTTTTTAAAAAAAAAAATTAAAGATACATTATGTAAGATTTAGAAAAAGAACTAGCCATTCTTGCTATAATAGTTCGAAAGTAGATGATGTAAAATGAATAATTTGAAAATTTCATTCAAATTACTCTATTGCAAGCGAAGATATTAGCCTTTGAAGGTTTGACATACGTGTGCAATAATTTCAACCACCGTACTGGATGATCGAAGCTAAGTCTTGGCCCTCCATATTTGATTAAATCAAAGTATCGCTGAGCCATTCTAATCTATTTAATATCGGAGAAATCTGATGCCATCGAGAGTTGATTAAGGCCTGGATCAGTTAATTAATGTCTAATTAATATTTTAGAAAACATTTCAGGCCTAAAGAAAAACCTGCAATAGGCCGATTTAGCTCTTGCATAATGCATGTTTAATTTCTTTTTTAATTATTTATTTTTAAAATTATTATTTTTTTAAAATATTTACACGGTGAACAGTCCATTTGCTGATTACACTATTGTGCCTATACCGTTTGTTTTGGGACTTCGAATTTTGTATAATGGTTTGGATTGTTCGTACTTGGTTTTATTTTATTTTCATGAGTCAATAAACTATTTATAAAATTTTTACAATCTGAAGTAAGCAACATTTTATATTGTGTATTGATTTAGGTTATGAATCAATGTTGTAATCATTTTCATTCGTTGTCAATTCTCGATACGTTTTGTATATTATTTTCAGAACCATCGGACAGATTTGATGAACTTTGTTTTATTTTATGCATCATACTTCTTGAAAATTCTCCAATTCGGATTAACATGTCTGTCAGATAGATCGAGCAGTGAAAGACATGGTTACAGTATAATAGGTGGTGTAAGTTACTTCATATTTTATAATTTGTTGCTCAAGTTACATTTCAACATACCTTCAACGGATATGTTTTATATCAGTATCACACCACATCGACATATGGATATTATAAAGCATCGCAATATCCGCAATATAACATGTCAACACAGCTGAAATTACAACATATCAACATACGAGGTATCCACAATATAATATTTAAATATTATCTATATTATATCTTCAATCCCAAATTATTAAGTTGCATTACACTTAGGTTGACGATTCATATTTTTTTACATTTCGTTTCGATTAAGATACCAGACACATAAATTAATAAATCCGTAACTAATATGTATTGGTTTGATTAGAATTGTATTATTGTTCTTGTTTATTTGTAGAACCAATGCCCTGAAGTTAGAGCTTCTTATCCAGCACAACTCGTTTACTCATGGGTGACGAGGTAAATTAAATGTTTGAGAAATTCAATTATTATGGTGTCTCTCCTAAAACCCGATGGCCTGTAAATTAGTATAGTGTACCTTATAGTGTGCTATTACGGTCCGAGTATGCAAATTACGATCACAGAGGCTGTTTAAAGAAAAGTCTGGTATTTATATAAATAGCAAGTAATATGGATCATTACCTGAGCATGACGCCATCTTGAAATTGTGATTTCATATATTAAATCGCAGCTCTTCAATGCCAAGATTCATGTGATCGCATTTGAGTTGACGTACCTTAGTTTTTTTTTTCGAAGAGCGTCGTCTGCAAAGAGTTATTTGATTTTGAGCCCAGTTCTAAATCATTATTCCAGTTTGGTTGTACTTGGTTACCGTAAAGGTCTAGAAGAAAGTGATGTGTGGGATTTAAATCCACGAGATACAAGTGAACGTCTTGAACCACAATTTGAAAAATATTGGAAAAGAGAATGCTTGAAAGCACAAAGAAAGAGGTATACGGGTTACATTATTGAATTGGTGTCAAAATAGAGTAAGCGACGAGGGTCTGCACCACACATACACAATTACACAAGACAAACACATGGACAGGACATATTATACACAGACATTTCAAACAATAAAGAACAAACGTACATATTAGATCCATTGAATGAATCTGGGGGCTATCCGTAAGCTATCTGTTGGATTTATTATTTGTTTAGTTCATCGTGCGACGCCATTGTCCCGCTCTATATTTCATGAATCAAAAATCATGACTCAAAACTGCCCTGGACAAAGTAAGAGTCTGGGATGGTGGGACACACATCCTAAAAAACACAAACCATGCGCCTTTGTCCTAGAGTTTTTTTTTCTCTATTTTATAAGTTTTTAAACATTAAAATGGTGAAATTATAATTGCAACGATTAAGTGGTGTGGCGTTGCTGTAACTGTAGGCACGTTTGGTATTGACCTTTAAGCCTAGTCTTTGAAGATTAACCCGACAGTTTCTATTAATTCCCGATTTATGGGAGCTGCAGTAGTTAACTTCATATAACCTACACGACTACAATTTCCTTCCATATTTTGTGTAAAGTTATGGATATGAAATAACATGCGATCTGAATAGTTGACGGTAGCTTTGATCACAATAAAGGGAATTCTAGAGCCGAAATCGAATTATGACATAAGTCATTTACCAGGGAAATGCACAATTTTCTGACATTTATATTTTGTACCCGCGAGTGGCGTGAAAAGGTTCAAATCAGTGTGATCGTACAAAACAAAATAGTGCGAACATTGAAACGAAAAATAGATTGGTGATCATTTTATTTTGAAATTTCAGTACCAGAAGTGAGATTTTGGTGGCCTTTGCAAATGGTCAAAGCAAAACGGAACTGAGTGAAAAATCACCAATGTTGATGTCCGGTCAGTTGAAATCCTACACCAAATCAACGTCAGCAGATGAATCTAATTCAAACCCTACACAAACATCCAAGAAAAAAGAAAAGAAACCTTCTTTGCTGAAAGTCCTGACAGCCATACATATCAAAGGGTTGACGATATCGTTTGTTAGCAAGTTCTTCGCAGATATATTCCAATTTATCAGCCCCTTGATACTTGGGTAAGTTAGTGCCTGGGATTAAATGCATCTGCGTTCTTTAGTTTGTGATGCCGCGGTGGCTTAGTGAATAAAGCGCTGGCTTATTTCAGAGGAAGTCCCTGGTTTGATCTCGGTGTTGGTCGAGAATGTTTCCTGGGATTTTCTAGCGTCATGCCCGGGGGTCTGGCAAGGACAGCGTCTAGTCCTGCTGGTGGGACGAAGTTGCCAAATCCAGAGTACACGTAAAAGAGCCCTTGGTAGTAGGAATTCGAAACAAGAGCAGACGGCAGCGCCGCTCTCCAGCCAAATTTTCCTCATAGCACACGCAGTTTCAGCTCAACACCATAAATTATCGGTCAGATCTTAATAGCCTCAAAATGTCCCTCTCCTCTAAACAATCAATTTCGGATCCGCGCTGGCCTGCGCATATCACAATTAATAAACCATGTCCCCTAAATGACCGGAGACTTTCATAATTTTTTAATTATTGATTTAGTGAGATGATCAGCTTCATGAGCAACAGAAATTCAATGCATGCATGGAGAGGTTATATTCTAGCTATTGGTTTACTTGTATTTGGCACTTTACGAGCAGTTCTATTTCAAATCAGTTTACATAGAGCTTCTGTTATTGGAATGCAGATGAAATCAGCGCTGATAACCGCCATTTATAAAAAGGTACAGTCACTTTTCTCTTTATTGCAAGGGTGATGGGGGGCAAATTGTTTAACGCTTTAGAACAAAAGGTCTATGGCGTGGTTTCGATTGTCCGCATACACGAAGCGAGTAGACATTAAACCTACTCTCTCTTTATTGCAAGACTGTGTTATGTTATAAGACAATCCACGATATATATGCACTTAGTCATAATTTGAAAACTAACTAAACCTCTTTGCTTTAGGCGCAAGTGAATTATTGAAATAAAATTAAACCATGTGTTAGTCCCGAAATGACCTAATTTGTGTCGAGTTGACGTTAAATCTCTCTCTCTCTATCTCTCTCTCTCTCTCTCTCTCTCTCGAAATATAGTTTGTGTTCAGTGGACGTCGATCCCCCACCCCCTGTCTTTGCTAAAAAATTATCACGAAACGGTAATCTTAAAAAAAATGATTATTCCCTGGTCAACTCCTAACAAAAAAAATCACGATATTAAGTTCTCTTTTAAAATTGATAATATTTACTGTGTTGTAGGCCTTAACAATGAATAACGAAGCCAAGAAGTTTAAAACTGCTGGGGAAGTTGTAAATTTGATGTCTGTGGATTGTCAGAGACTGCAGGAATTATTAAACTATCTAGCTTTACTATGGTCTACGCCATTTCAAATAATACTGGCACTGGTACTACTGTATACTACTATAGGTAAATGCAAACAATGTATATATTATACAAAATGGTGGTTGGATGGCCGAATGGTTAGCACATGCGCGCTGTATCATAAGGTCTGTCATTGAGTCAACTGGAGTGGTTTCGATTCCCGGGTTGTACGTGACAAGGTTAGGGTCGCCTGTCTAATCTCGTGGGTTTCCTCCGGGTCCTTCGGTTTTCGCCCACTATTAAAGACCCATACGCGCAAGCGAATTTATTGAAATGATATTGAACCATTTGTTAGTCCCGAGTGGACATTAAACCCTATTTCCTTATACTACTATAGTATACTACTACACCTAAATTGATACAAACTATGTATATATTACAAATAATCATAAATACACCAAAAGGAAACTTAAAAAAAATTTTGTTAATACCTTTAGCATAAATATCACCACGAACTTGACTAACGTGGCGGGTCATTGCTTTAAAAACCTCCATATTTATTTTGTAGGTCCGGCAGTTTTCGCCGGGGTCGTGGTTCTCATTCTAATGATACCTTTTAATGCCTATTATGTTGGTAAAGAAAGAAAACTTCAAGAAGAAAATCTTAAAATAAAAGATACAAGAATAAAATGGATGACTGAGATATTGAATGGCATGAAGGTATAGTTTTCTATAAGAAAATGTCTTTTCTCTGAATTTCTGTATATTGTTCAAGTCCTGTTTTGACCTTCGATTTATTTGTTCTCTTTAAATATTCCTACCCTCTATTTTTTAAAGGGTATGTTTTAGATTTCGCAGGACATCGTAAATAAATGTGAATTTAAGTATGTATTTTAAACGCCAAAATGTGATGATATGGACTATGTTATGTACCTTTACTTAAAATTCAAATTAAAAATAGAGCTATTCGGAAATGGTGGCTAGATTTGCTTAACCGGCTGACGTTGCAGTTTAAAATTTCATTCTGCAATTGACAATCGCCATGATGACTCTGCTATTATAAGATCATCCAGAATATAAACATTATTATCCTGGCATGTACACCGTACAATTTCACCCCAAGCCAATTACTGAAATCAGAAGACCTATTAAAACGCAAATTAACTACATTCCATTTGTTCATTTGTTTACAATGTTAATTTGTTTACAATGTTTATTTGTTTACAATGTTAATTTGTTAACCTTGTTAATTTGTGTACCGTGCTAATTTGTTTACCATGTTAATTTGTTTACCTTGTTAATGTGTTAATTTGTTTACAGTTTGAATTTGATTACAATTTGAATTTGATTACAGTTTCAATTTGTTTGCTGTGTTAATTTGTTTACCATTTTAATTTGTTTTTCATATTAATTTGTTTATCATGTTAATTCTCTCAGGTATTAAAGCTCTATGGTTGGGAGATGTCATTTAAAGAAAAGGTAGAAAAGATTCGAGCTAGCGAAATCAAAGTTTTAATGAAGATAGCATATGTTTACATTATGGTTGGCATGGGCTGGGCTGTAGCACCATTTATTGTAAGTATAACAAGCGGTTGTCATGCAAGATACGCCCACATTCTGCAAGATATGGACAGAAAACAAGCTTAAAAAGCGATTTTTCGTACAATCAGGGGACATTATCCATGATGTTATGGTTCAATATGCTCGAATGGCAAATGAATCGAAATCTCTGGGATGTAAACGTATATTTTAAGTTTCATCAAAATCAGATAAACATTCCGACCTCAAGAGGGTCCACAATCTTGATATTACATACTTTAACACTATTTGCATACATAGAGTGGTCATGTTGTCCCACATTTTCGGTCCAATTTTTACGAAATTTGAACTCAATGTTCCATATGGTGCAACGGTGAACGTATTTTTAAATGGGGACCACAAACGTGATTTTTCATAAAATCAAGGGGCCATAATCCAGGAAGTTGCGGTCCGATATTCACGAATATTAACAGGAACCAAGATCGTTCGATTACAAATATACATTTTAAGTTTCATCTAAATCGGATAAGAATTGTCACCTCTAGAGTGTCCACAAGCTAAAATCGTGAGTTTTCGTACAATCAGGGGCCATAATCCATGAAGTTTTGGTTCAATACATGCCAAAGTCGAAAGAAACCGTGATCTCTTGGAGATAAGCCTATATTTCAAGTTTCGTCAAAATCGAATAAGAATTGTTATCGAAAACAGTTGCTATTTATTTTGGGCGACGTTTTGAAGAGTATTCTCTCACCGTCATCAAGCTAATACAGTAATACAAAATTGTTTTGCATGCAGTGCATTTAGATACCCGTTTCTGTCGTTGTTTAGAATTACAACTTTGTACATTTTCAGGTAACTCTAGCAACGTTTGCCACCTATATTTTGATTGATAGTAAAAATGTTTTAGATGCACAGAAAGCCTTTGTTACTCTATCGTTATTTAATTTGTTAAGAGTTCCGTTGAATTTACTCGGCGTTATTATTAATTTCAGCATACAGGTAAGTCATTATGTACATTAGCAAATGTTACTCGTGTAGAAGCGATGGTGATTCTTTGCTTTGAAATGTGACAGAATCTATTGCTAGATAATCAATGATTCTTTCAGCGACCACGGAAGCGTTACTGGTAAATGGGACAGTTTAGTTGTATCTTTCGATAGGTCGAAGACTCGAACACATTTACAATGATGTTAAAACATGAACCAAGGTTTTGATATGCCTCCACAGCTCTAAAGTAGAAAAACATAAGGACACCACCCTATACATTTACCAGAAGCTGCTCAAACTAATGTTCATATAACAGTATTCAGAAGGAGCACAATACTGTAATTATATAAATCATTGGGGAATTGGATGGCCGAATGGTTTGCGCGTGCGCGCTGTATCATAAGTTCTACCATTGAGTTAACTGGCGTGGTTTCGATTCCCCGGTTGTACGTGACAAGGAGTAGGTCGCCTGTCCAAGCTCGCATGTTTTCCCCGGGTCCTAAACTTTCCTCCCACTGCTAAAGACCCCTACGCGCAAGCCTATCATTGAAATAAATTTAAGCCATATGTTAGTCCCGAAATGAGTCGAGTGGACGTTAAACCCTATTTCTCTCTCATATATAAATCATTACAATTCCTCAGTATATATATACAAGCATACATATAAATCATTACACGTCTTCAGTGATTTTTATAAACGTGTAAGAAGTATCCATTTATTTGTCCATTTTTTCCAGTCGTTTGTTTCTGTAAAAAGACTGAATGAATTTTTATTGCAACCCGACTTAGATCCAGATAGTTCAATAAAAGATACTAGATCTGGTAACAAACTTATACTTATTTACCTTTACTACAACGAACTTATACTTATTTACCTTTACTACAACAAACCTATGTTTATTTACCATTACAATAAGAAACTTATACTTATTTAACTTTACTATTACATATACTTATACTTATTTACCTTTACGATAAACTTATACTTATTTACCTTTACGATAAACTTATACTTATTTAACTCCACTATAACAAACGTACACTCATTTACCTTTACAACAACAAACTACTTATTAAACTTTACTAGAAAAAATGTTTTGCACTTATTTACCTTTACTAGAAAAAGAAATGTATACTTATTTGTCTTTATTAGAAAAAATCATATACTTATTTACCTCAACTACCACATACTTATGTTTATTTATCTTTATTATTACAAATTACTAATTAAAACAAACTCATTACTGTATTCTTTTGTATTATTTAAATACTCAAAACTAAACAAATTAATATTTACAGTCTTTGTCGTTATATTATTACAAACTGTACAATTTATTGCATAAAATAACTGTACATATAACTGAGTCAACTGGCGTGGTTTCGATTACCCGGTACGTGACAAGGAGTATATTTCTCTCTCTTTCCCCCTCTCTCTCTTTCTCTCTCTCTCTCTCTCTCTCTCTCTTCATATATGTATACTTATTATTACAGAATATGCTTTGTCTATAAATGATGGCCAGTTTAAGTGGGATAAGGATATGCCGCCTGTTTTAAATGAGTAGGTTTATTTAAATTATGTTAATATTGAAATAAGTCGAAGATTATAAAACTAAACAATTCTTTCATATTATAATGAGCAGAATAAGCAAATTTTGTCTTTCCAAGTTCAACTTAAAACGAAATGACCAATAGAACCAGATAAGTGTTATTTGAAATTATCTTTTAAACCTAGAACTGCAACAATTACCTATGGAATACTAATTGCACATCATAAGTTGAAAGTACACGTGAAGCGTTTCCCAAAAGTATGGTTCAAAAGAAGCGTTAGCATTTATTCATTTTCATTTTTGTTTAGTATTAATATAAATATACCCGAAGGTAAACTTATTACCGTGGTTGGACAAGTTGGGTGTGGCAAATCATCATTGATCTCAGCATTACTCGGTGAGATGGAGAAAGAACGGGGTTCAGTTACTGTTAAGGTAAGCAAAAATAATGTATCTGTTGTTTCTTCGCAGCAGCTTTCTATGTCTGGAAAAAACCTATAAACACCTAGGGCTATGGACATTCTTAAAATTCATAAATAATTTTAGTTTTACGACCTGTGCGTGTTCTCTATAGAATTCATGCAGGGCCATTCGAAATTTTAAATGTAAAATAAAATAATTCTAAAATGTTACAATAGCAATATTGTTATTAATTTATAACAATAGTTGTTAGTTAGTTGTATTTTACGTCCGCTTCCACCCAAGTGATATCGCAGACAATAAACCAATTTCAGCCTTTATAGGGGGTTGGATGGCCGAATGGTTAGCGCGTGCGCGTTGTATGATACAGTCTGTCATTGAGTCAACTGGCGTGTTTTCGATTCCCAGGTTGTACGTGACTAGGAGTATTTTCGCCTGTCCAACCTCGTGGGTTTTCTCCGGGTCCTCCGTTTTCCTCCCACTGCTATAGACCCATGTGCGCATGCCAATTACTGAAATAAAATTGAACCATATGTTAGTCCCGAAATTCCCTAGTTTGTGTCGAGTGGACGTTAAACCCCATTTCTCTCTTTCTATATATATGGAGTTAAAACATTGTATATTGTGTTGATCTACAAGTTATTGAATCTTCCAAACGTCTACATTTCTCAAATACAGCGTTTGAAAACTCTCTAATTCTTAAATTGTTTACAGTAAGTGACGGTATTGAGTGGTAAACAATGGGTGTTCCGGAATAGTGCAAGTACCTGGGCATCAAATATTAGAATTTATTTTACAAATTTACATTTTCAAGAATTAGTATGATTAAAAATTGATTAATGATGATAATTTTTCTGGCTTGCATATATTTAGTGTCACTTTACTTTGACAATGGTATATTTGCCAATTTCTCAATTGAAAATAGTAAATTATAGAATTAATAGGATTATTCTTAACAAGGTAGGACTGTGTATAAATGTCATCTATTTTAAGGCTTTATTTTAACACATTTTAAAAATATAATTTCAAAAATGCAATTTTCACTTTCAAAATTTACGAGCAAACATGAAGAGTTATAACTCATTTGCTCCGCGCATGGACATGATAACCCACATCATGTGTTTGCTGTAAATTAATAATTTAGAACCATTGTCTATCATCATTATGTAAAGTATTAAAACATTTGCACATTGTTTTAAAAAATATCTTTATAGCGTTATTGAAATAGTGAACGTCATTATGTGAACCCACAGAATTATTAACGTCAAAATCACTAACCAAATAAAAAGAAACGAATAATTTATTATATTTTTAGGGTTCTATAGCATATGTATCTCAACAAGCCTGGATGAAGTATGATACACTAAGAGATAACATACTATTTGGTAAACCCTTTAACCATACTAAATATAAAGCTACTATAGAGGCATGTGCTTTATCAGCAGATCTAGAGATATTACCTGGTGGTGATATGACAGAAATAGGCGAAAAGGTAAAACTAATTCATTTAATAGATACAACATACTTCGCTTGACCTTCACTGATCTAACCCCTATTTCACCCCATATACCGACCCTAAAGATTTGTTCAATGATTTAAATAGTGATAGCTAATTAAATTTACTAGATAGGCAACACAATGTAAGATAAATATTACTCTTTGGACAGCTTAATAATTAAAGATGTTTAGTGCAAGTGCCCTTGTTTTTCAAAAAGATCATTTGATTTTTTTCAAATAAATCCATTTTTAGCAGATGTTCTTAACAACTTGTTCATTTTTATCATTCTGGTTCCTCTTATTACAGTATATGTCAACTTAGTGTTCTGTTCTAAGAACATGCAAAAATACTATTTTTAGCAGATTTTGTGAAATGGCACGTGTCCACCTTATATCATTAGCATCCGCAATTGAATAGAATCCGTTAATTTTGGGGCTCTTAAAATCGAAAGATAATTCTTTCAAAGCATATTATCTAATATTTTGATTTTATTCAGGGTATTAATTTAAGTGGTGGGCAAAAGCAGAGAGTTAGCTTAGCTCGTGCATTATACAGTGATGCCGACATTTATTTGTTTGATGATCCACTCAGTGCTGTAGACTCACATGTTGGGAAACATATATTTAAAAAAGCTATAGGACCGTTTGGTTGTCTTAAAAATAAGGTAAAGTTATGTTATAGTTTATAACTTCATCGATTTAACAGTCAGAACTTATGTATTTAGACATATATCTGATTGTTCTTCTTCTTGGAGCGACGCTCTTCGAAATGAACTTAATAATGCCCCGCCAATTTTAAATACAATTGACGTGAAACTTGGCATGATTTTTCTTGGCATCATGATTCGGTATCGATAGACAGATTTTTATATAGATTCAAGATGGCGATGATGACTTCATGCATTGTTCTTGGTCCAATTAGAACCATCAAATTTGTTATCTGAATGTATGGTATTGATTTTAAGAGCATTGCTCATCGGTGGCATGATTTTGGTTTCTATTCCATGATCATTTGCTAACTGTACTAAGGTTTCTCTGGGTT
Source organism: Patella vulgata (assembly GCF_932274485.2). NCBI lineage: Eukaryota > Metazoa > Mollusca > Gastropoda > Patellidae > Patella > Patella vulgata. The sequence continues at coordinate 16,172,965 of NC_065883.2, forward strand.
TGTTGCAAATGCAATGACAATTTTTATCGCTAACCCCTGGCAGTGCCGTAACCATCGACTTTCATGACCGTCATTGGTTACATCGAGAGCTAGCTGTGTTTAGCAGAGATTAGACCTTATTCCTCGATCTCGTGTCAATTCAAATTAACATTTTGTGTATGACGAATATTTAAATGAACCAAGTTCAAGTTCGAGCTATTTCGCATATTTTTCTAAATCAAACACTTTTTATCTCTGTAGACCCGTGTTTTAGTAACTCATGGTGTACACTGGTTACCGATGGTTGACAATATTTTAGTTATGACGGATGGTCGCATTACAGAACGTGGAACATATACAGAATTACTCAAAGTTAATGGAGAATTTGCTCAGTTTTTAAAGATATATCTTACTCAAGGAATCGGACTAGAATCGGATGAAGAACTACCTGATGAGGAAAGTAAGAAATCTATAAGATGCGCTATACTTTGAGTTAAACAATCTATCCCGATCCCTTGCGACTTTTATGAATACTCTTCTTAACAGTAAGTGCAGGAGAGTCGCGGTACACGTGGTAAGACAAACCTACGGACAAAAAATGCACATGTACATTTGCATGTCAAAAGTCCGTTTACTGCCATTTACTCGTTTTATTAACCACTTGTTTTTTTTATTTCTTGTACGTGGCAAGGAGAAGGGTCGCCTGTCCAACCTCGTGGGTTTTCTCCGGGTCGTCCGGTTTCCTCCCACTGCTAAAGACCCCTACGCGCAAGCGAATTATGTAAATAAAATTAAACCATATGTTAGTCCCGAAATGACCTAGTTTGTGTCGAGTTGACGTTAAACCCCATTTCTCTCTCTTGTTTTTTATTTCCCCTTAGTATTTATTGCATATTAGCCTTTTGTACGAATAAGAATGTGAAGACTTAAATTCTGTTTGTAACAAACCCTTATAAATTATAACGCCAGAGTTGCATCTATAGCGCTAATTGTATATAGATTCAGCACAGTTGAAGTATGTTGCAACTATAACATTGATGTTTGTTGGTTTCAGTTGAAGATATGCGAGAACGAATGTGGGATAAAATTGAAGCTCTGACTTCTGATGCTATGACCTCGGGTGACGAGAATCCTATTACAGAACGTAAAAGGTTAAAACAAAATTTAAAAAACAAATATATAATGTTAAAACTCATATGTTACGTTACGTACTTTTTAAGAATATATAGATTAAGTATGATGTTATTGTTTTAATCTATTTTTTTATTTAATTGAAATAAATTTCTATTTTCTTTGGTCTCCTCTTGTCAGTGCTGTAGGACGGGAGGAATGAAAAGGAACAGAGTCTAGTCATGGGACGAAAAATCGATGTCACGTACTCATTAGAGTGCACATAAAAGAACACTTAACATTTGGAATTCGAAATAATAGGCCGTAGTGCCGATGTCCGGGACAAATACTCCTCATAGCACATAGCATGGTGTAGGCCTTCATTATCTCAGTCGGTGCATAAACGTTAGACGTTAAACTCCATTTCAATCATCCAGTCTATTTTCTTGTCCAAAATGATAGACTTGTTAAGTTTTGACGTTAATTTTCATTATTTTAACATGATCAACCCCTTATTCGCATATTTCTATTTGTTAACAGGAGAAGAAGCTCTTTCAGCGGGGTTAGTGGTCGCCACTCATTCTCCAGAATGTCTCTATCTGTGTCAATCAAACAGTTACCAAGAAGAGAAACCGTTACAGAAATCATAGAAAAGGGAAAATTAACAGAACTTGAAGTTACGGGGCAGGGCAAGGTACAGATACATTTGTTTATTGTGAAGTGGAGTTCATGGTTTCCTGCTGGGTTATGGTACTTTTAATTCGTCGCTTTGGGTTTACATGTGGAAAATCAAAGGGGTGCGGAATCGGGCTTAAACATGCATTAAACATGGATTTGAATACATTTTGTGATGGATAATTTAACGTAAAAATGGATAATCAAGAATTTGGTTATTATCGTACCAACGTTAGTAATGACGATCGAGGCTAGCCTAAAATGAAACGCTAATATCTCGATTCAGAATGAAGAAATTTGACTGAAATTGTCAGCATATTCTGTTTTTATTATCTATTTATTAACTAGTATAGGAAGAACTGTCAGCTCTTTATCTAATCTTATACCTAATGCCCATTTAATCGAATTTATTTATATTCCAAATTGATACACTCGAATCCCGATCGTTATGTATCATGAATCCCGACCGCTATGAATAGGACATTTTAACTGACCCAATTAAGTCTAGTAAACAAATAGTTTATCGGCTATTTTCGATTTCTTGATATCCTAAATTTCTATATTTCCTATTCAATAAATATTGATATTGCAAATTAAAATCAAACCAAATTTTTAAATTGTATTCCATCGAAAGAAAATCATGGGTTTGATTATGAGAAAACTCCACGATCCAAACAACAAGGATGCATTATCCTTAAATTGACTTCAGGTTTGCGGAAGAAATTCATTAAACAATATATGAACTTTTCAGTGTTCCCCCGAAATAGATAAACGACACGACAATACTGACCGACTTATTTGAAACATGTATTTTTTGTTCTCGCTTCCTTTCAGATACCATTATCTGTCGTCAAGGATTATGTAAATTCCGCTGGTCCTTTTGGGTTGCTATTAGGCGTGTTTTTCTATATATTGTTCCAAGCAGCAAGTGTAGGTTCAACTTTCTGGCTTACCTATTGGACTGGAGACTCCCAGATTAACGACCCCAACTTCCAACAGAATCAAACCAGCGCTTTTGTCAATAAAAACCATTTGTTTTTAGGAATTTATGGATTGTTTGGTGTTGTTCAAGGTAAGTGTTCTCTTGGATAGACAATTTGGATGTGCCTATGGCCATTTTCTCAACAAGAAAAACAAAGCAAAACCTCATTGACAAATGACTAAAATACAAATAACGGTAGGCCTACTGTTAATTTATGCAATTGTATTACTTTTATTGATGTCGTTGACAATCTGAAAATGCATAGAACTTAGTTGTGCTCTTGCTCGATCATACCCTTGTTCAGTTTCTCAAAATAGTCAACGTCGCCCCGCTCTTTTTGTATTATTATTTAATGACCAGACACAAACTAAATTAATGTTGATGTAATGCAAACATTTATGAAATTAAATTACATGTGTTTATCAGTCTGAAAATCCATGCGAAATGCGAAATAAAACAGGTATGGTAAACAGATTAACAATGACTGACTGATTATAATCCTTATATCTCTCTGTGTTTCTTTCAGTGGTTATGATTATTGTCCACAGTTTGTTTTACTGGACTAGATTAGTCCGGGCTGCCAAAACAATACACGCTAATCTGCTACAAAAATTATTCCGTGCACCCATGTCATTCATGGATACAACACCCATTGGACGAATAGTCAACAGAATTTCCAGGGATATTGAAACCATTGATTCCACTTTACCACAAGTACTGAAGATGTGGTTGTCCACCTTTATGATCGTGTTATCCACGCTGTTGGTGATCAGTATTACTACCCCGATATTTATAGCAGTTCTGGTTCCTATAGCTATATTTTATTATCTTATACAGGTAAAATTTTAGTTATTTAGCGTTAGGGTGGTGGCAGATTGGTTTGTCATTGAGTCAAGTGGTTCAGTTTCTATCCCACACAAGGGGTAAGGTCGCCTTCCAAACCCCGTGGGGTTTCTCTTAAATAAAAATTCTCTAAAATAAAAATTATCAGGTTCTGGTGAGTATAGCCGGTTAAACCACGTTTTTTTTATCTCTTATTTATATAACCACAACACTACATATCTGAAAGTATATCTCCCAGGGTTTAACTTCCTACTGTTCTGTTCCTACTGGGCGAATGAAAACGGGTAGTGAGAAAGGAGCTGACTTACTAACCAAGACGTCCAGAGATCGATCTCGGTGTTGACCTAGAAGGTTTCCTCGGGATTTTCCGGTGTGGTTTGCCCTTGTCAGTAGTGTAGTAGCAGAGTCGGACACGGAACAGCATTTAGTCGTTTGGGTAAAACGAACAACCAAGGCCCCGTGTACACGTCGCACGAAATAAAAATAGGCCGTAGCGCCGCTGTCCGGGCAAAATCCTCCTTATAACACACTGTATAGGACTGAAATGAAATGAAATGAAATGGGGTTTAACGTCCTAAAGGTCTACTCCGAACTGGGCTAATGAAGACGGGCATACGCCATACAGTGTGCTATGAGGGAAATTTTGCCCGGAAAGCGGCACTATGGCCTACTCTTATATCGAATTCCAACTGTCAAGGGATCTTTTACGTGCACGCCAATGAGTACACGGGACCTCAGCTTTTCGTCCCATCCGAACGACTAGACAGCTGTCCTTGTCAGGCCCTCCGTCCTGCATCAATGACAAGGTCGAACCACGCCGGAAAATCTGGATGAACTTTCTCGGCCAATGCAGGGATCGAACACCCGGTCTCCAGGCTAGCGAGCCAGCGTCTTACCTACTTAGCCACGTGATTCCCCACATTGTATGGCACATGCCTGTCTTCATTAGCCTGTTTGAAGGAGAACGCTATGACGTTAAACCCTATTTCAGTCATTCATTCATCCGGATGCTTTATAGTTTTCTTATGCAAAGTTTTATTATTTCAGTGTTTCTATATCCCTACATCACGTCAACTAAAACGAATCGAATCTGTAACCAGATCACCAATATACACCCATTTTAGTGAAACTATCAACGGTGCGAGTACAATCAGAGCTTATGGTGCAAGTAATCGATTTATAGAAGACATCAAAAACAAAGTTGACAAAAATCAAATATTCTATTTTGCTGGTCTTGTTTCAAATAGGTGAGTTGGCTTTAGAAATCGAATGATTATGGCTTACTTATTCAGAATCGTTTGAAACGCTTCATAGACGTTTAAATTAATAAGCCTTGACATTGCTAAAAGTTTAAGGTATCATGATTTCAAATTCGCCATTTATTTACTTCCGTGAATCGCACGTGTCTATTCAAAGTTTATATCGGTCATACGAACGATTTTTTTTTAAAAATTGCATATAAAAATGAATTATAATTTCAATTTAACTTAATGAATACCAGCGTCTCTCGGTGGTTATGCATTTAGTAATTGTGTTGAGTTTTCTGTAATCTTGTAAAAAGATTTCATATATAATGGGTTAATCTAAGAATGAATGGGTAATCTAAAAATTAATGGGTTAATCTAACAATTAATGGGTTCAATCTAATTAAAATACAGATCTATGTTTTGTTTCATGAAGATCTGACCAGATGTACTGGGGGGTCGTGTCAGGGGTCATACAAGCCACTTTAGACCCTATGCCACCAGCCATTGATTAATCAATCAGTGTTGACGTGTCTAGGGGTTTACCCACAGCTCCGTGTAGAGCACGCCAAGAACTCTCCGTAACAGACAGTTTCATTGGCTAATTACTCACAATAACTCGAACCCCTGTAATATAGCAACTCTTCCAGTTCCTAGTGCTGTACAGACAAGTTAAACGAAATTTTGAACTATAAAAAACGAAATGAAATAGGATCTGTGTTTTAGCCAAATTGCAATTGGTTAAAATGGTGGTTATTTTGGTAATATGCGTTAATCTAAAGATGACAACAGCCAATCCTACTAATATTGTATGGATGTACCCGAGTTAGCTGTTTTTGTTAAAATAAAATAAAAGTATGGGTACAACGCCCGTTGTCTAGTAATGAAAACCCCTTCTTATTGTACAGATGGTTGGGATTAAATCTAGATGTAGTATCCAGTGTGGTTGTATTTGCTGCTAGTATTTTAGCTGTACAGTCAACTGATACTGGTGCTGGAGATATTGGTCTTTCTGTATCATATGCTTTACAGGTATTATAATAATTGTTAAAGCGATAGTTGCATTTTGTAAAGTCAGATGTTTGAAATATGTTAAAATAAAGTCTTAAAACACACCGAATCTATGCACAGTCCCACCATTATGTTTTAACTTAACATATATGCAACTTCGAAGTCATCCCAAATTGACCTAACTCGCCCTTGAATATATGATAAATGAAAAATATTTAAATAAAAGGAAAAGAACAAAAGAGTAATGGTATTTTTTTTTTGTAAAGAATATTAGGTAATATGATTTATACATGAGTACTTGTATTTTGCCATTGAATGTACGTTTGTTATTTCAGATCGCGGCAGCTATATCGTGGATGGTTAGACAAATGAGCGATTTAGAAACTAATATTGTATCAGTGGAAAGGGTTTTAGAATATAGCAAGATAGATTCAGAGGTATCAATTTAACTATAGTTAACTGAGAGAAAGGTTTTGTTTTTATTTTTGGTTTTGGCAGACTCTGGATGTTAATGGGGTAATGCGTACATCCCAGTTTTACACATGACAAGGGGTGAGGTTTTCTCTGTTTCTTAACGAGTGGACTTTAAACCCTATTTCTTGCCCACGCTTTAACTCTTCGTAGTGAAATGAAATGAAATGGGGTTTAACGTCCTACTGTTCTGCTCCGACTGGGCTAATAAAGACGGGCATACGCCATACAGTGTGCTATGAGGGAAATTTTGGACGGGCAGAGGCACTATGGCCTACCCTTATATCGAATTCCAACTGCCAAGGGATATTTTACGAGCACGCCAATATATACACGGGACATCGTTTTTTCGTACCATCCGAATGACTAGACAGCTGTCCTTGTCAGGCCCTCCGTCCTGCACCACTAAGGGGGAACCACTTCGGAAAAACTCTTCATATTATGTTCATTCTCCTCGCGCATATGTTCTAACAAGAGAACGTATACCCTGAATTAACGCCAGTCAATGTACAATGCAGCAATCGTCTGGGGATGGAATTAAGAGAAACTGTGGGATATCTGACGGTGTACATTGTTGCATACTGGTTCATTTATTGTAGTAGCCCATATCTAGTAGGTTTAAGATAATTCCCGGCTAAGTTATTTTTTTTAAAGTTATTGTTCATTATCCTTAAAGAGGGGCTAACACGTCCACAGTTGGTGCTGTTTATTTTATTATTCTTAATTTTTAGTAGATGATTGTGTATTATTCTTCAGGCTGAATTAACTATACCCGAAAATCAACCCCGTCCAGATTGGCCGGATCAGGGTTGTGTTTCATGGTTTGACTATGAAACCAGATACAGACCAGGATTAGACCTAGTATTAAAGGGAATAAACTGCGACATCAATGGCGGCGAAAAGGTAGTCTTATAATGGAATTGTTTAATATTAATATATGCATCAATTTCAAATACATCATTTACTTTTGTCTATGCTTTAAGTTCAGGGCCAGTAAAAGTCAGCATATTAAAATAATAACGATATGAACTTTTGAGTTTGATCCCCTTTGGGATATTTTATTCAAATTTTATTTAGATCGTTCAAAACAAAAACCTTTTATTTATGGCCCTACTGAGTTTACATCAATTTCTCTCATCTTTATTTGATAAGATTATAACCATAATTATAATTCTGAAAATTCCATACCGGCTCCGGTTTCACAAAACATTCTCCAACTAAAGTTAAAAATTTACTCAAAATTGTTCGCCTTATTTTAACTAAAATATAGCCCTTTATAAAACGTTTCTTGCTTTAATGTATCAAATACATCAATAAGAAATTCTTAACTGTCTTCTATGTGCTTGGATTTAATTAACCTTTTGGCAGTTGCCACATGTTAATATTGACTACCCAGTTCCTTGAAGCAAATTAGAGAAACGTGATATATTAATACCGGTACATCCTCGGACAGACCGAAACTGTTGTTCCTTAGACCGCCTCAAATTGTCCAAGATGTGTGAATAGCTTTCGGTATTAAACGGAATAAAATGAAATGCGATTCAACCTCCTACTGTTCTGCACCGACTGGGATAAGAAAGACGACCGTATTATAGGAACATTTTCAGTTGTACACTTAACGGAGCGGTTTAATAAACCGTTCATATGGCGGTATAATTGCTAAAGGGCTAAATCGTAATAATGCGTTTCAGTAAAAAGTGAGTATGAATATATTAATATTTGTTATTGACTTTTTTCTAATTGTAATATTTGTATTTTCAGATTGGAATTATAGGTAGAACTGGAGCTGGTAAAAGTTCTATGTTTTTAACGTTGTTCAGATTAATTGAACCATCCAATGGCGATATTGTAATAGATGGTGTACATATATCTAAGATAGGCTTACATGATCTTAGATCTAAACTTACTATACTGCCACAGGTTAGCCCCCTTTCCAAAAATAAATATCACAAAATTTTCAAGAATACACTATGTTTACTATTATATGCACAGCACAGTAAAAACGCTAGATATTGTGTATCGTTAACCTTCAATGTTCGTGTTCGGTTGTCGTACCATATAGTCACACCCACCCCAACACCCGTTATAGCCCACAAGAACTGTTTAGATGGCTAAAAATCTGGGTCAAAAATCAAATTTGCGATTTCATTTGATTTTATGCGTTTTGTTGTGAGGTATCACTATCAGTTTGGTGCCGTTTAATAATTTAAATGTATTGATAGCCGATTTTATATTCGGCTGACGAAACAGTAAGACAAAAATGAAAATCAAATCAGTAACGGAGCCGACTTCCGCTAGAGCTATGCCAAAAGTAATCAAAATAACGTACCCTATCAAATACTTTAATTTGACAAAGATTCTACTTTCTCCAATTTCAGGACCCTGTTTTGTTTTCTGGTTCTCTCCGAATGAATCTTGACCCTTTCGATGAATATTCCGACTACCAGATCTGGACGGCTTTAGCTCAGTCACATTTAAAACCGTTTGTAGAAGGATTACCAGAAACTATAATGTATGAGTGTGGTGAAGGTGGTTGTAATCTAAGGTAAGTTTTATTTACGTCTTGGACCGTGGTAAGCGAGAGGTTAGTGAACGAGACCCTCTAGTATATTTTTCATAGGATTAAATCCCGGTGTGGCGCAGCGTACGAAACTATCGCTCGAAAACTAAATGACAACTGTATTTTCACCACGAATACAATGAACCACCATTTGGCTCAGTCTTCTCAGGCAGATTTAAGTCAGTATCTTAAAACCCATTTACGTAAATAATGAAGACGTTCCACGTTTAAGAATTTTAAACGTATTCGAGTTTCTCTTTGGGATTTGATGGCCGAATGGTTAGCACGTGCGCTCTGTATCATACCGTCTGCCTTTGAGTCAGCTGGCGGGGTTTCGATTCCCCGGTTGTACGTGACAAGGAGTAGGGTCGCCTGTCCAACCTCGTGGGTTTTCCCCGGGTCCTCCGGTTTCCTCTCACTGCTAAAGACCCCTACGTCCAACCGAATTATTGAAATAAAACTTAACCATGTGTTAGTCCCGAAATGACCTAGTTTGTGTCGAGTGGACGGTAACTCTCTCTCTCTCCCTCTCTCTCTCTCTCTCTCTCTCTCTCTCTCTCTCTTTAGTTTCTCTCACAATTTAGACTACAATTGTATTTACAGTGTGGGGCAGAGACAACTCGTATGTTTAGCTAGAACTCTATTGCGCAGAACTAAGATTTTGGTGTTGGATGAAGCCACCGCAGCTGTAGATTATGAAACTGATTCTTTGATACAGCAAACAATTAGAACAGCATTTAAAGATTGCACCATCATAACAATAGCACACCGAATTAATACAATTATGGATTACGATCGGTAAGTTGTTCAACATGCATTATGCAAGAGCTAAATCTACAGGCCTTTCTTTGTGCCTGAAATGTAATCTAAATTATTAATTAGACATTAGTTAACTGATCAAGACCATAATCAATTCTCGATGCAATCGTTAGCCGGCAATCTTTAGTGGATTTCAATACATTTTGTGATGGATAATTTAATTAAAACTGGATAATCGAGACTTTGTTAATTATAGAACCAACGTAAGTAATGAAGAGCGAGGCTAGGCGAAAGATGAATCATTTATATCTTGGTTCAGAGTAAAGCAATTTGGATTAAATTTTCAGCATTTTCTGTTTTCATTATTTCTATTTTCATTCCGACAATAATTGTTTTTTTTACTCTACATAAGATGGCACAGCTTCGTTGCTAGATATCATTTCATTTCAAAGATTTAATATAATTTCATGATTAGTTTACAGTTTACACGTTTTGAATTATTTTAATTTTTGAAATGCAAAAAATATGAAACTGCTTGTGTGATACGAACATTAGCAAAATTTAGAAAATTAATGCAGTGTAAGGAATAAATCATATAAAATAAACATACAGGTTAAAGATAATAAATCATATAATATAGACATACAGGTTAAAGATAATAACTCATATGATATAAACATACAGGTTAAAGATAATAACTCATAATATAAACATACAGGTTTAAGATAATAAATGATATATTATAAACATACAGGTTAAAGATAATAACTCATATAGTATAGACATACAGGTTAAAGATAATAACTCATCTAATATAAACAAACAGGTTAAAGATAATAACTCATATGATATAAACATACAGGTTAAAGATAATAAATCATCTAATATAAACAAACAGGTTAAAGATAATAACTCATATAATATAGACATACAGGTTAAAGATAATAACTCATATAGTATAAACATACAGGTTAAAGATAATAAATCATCTAATATAAACATACAGGTTAAAGATAATAAATCATAATATAGACATACAGGTTAAAGATAATAACTCATATAATATAAACATACAGGTTAAAGATAATAACTCATAATATAGACATACAGGTTAAAGATAATAAATGATATATTATAAACATACAGGTTAAAGATAATAACTCATATAGTATAGACATACAGGTTAAAGATAATAACTCATCTAATATAAACAAACAGGTTAAAGATAATAACTCATATGATATAAACATACAGGTTAAAGATAATAAATCATCTAATATAAACAAACAGGTTAAAGATAATAACTCATATAATATAGACATACAGGTTAAAGATAATAACTCATATAGTATAAACATACAGGTTAAAGATAATAAATCATCTAATATAAACATACAGGTTAAAGATAATAAATCATAATATAGACATACAGGTTAAAGATAATAACTCATATAATATAAACATACAGGTTAAAGATAATAACTCATAATATAGACATACAGGTTAAAGATAATAAATCATCGAATATAAACAAACAGGTTAAAGATAATAACTCATATGATATAAAAATACAGGTTAAAGATAATAAATCATCTAATATAAACAAACAGGTTAAAGATAATAACTCATCTAATATAAACAAACAGGTTAAAGATAATAACTCATCTAATATAAACATACAGGTTAAAGTTTCATAAGTAACATGAATTTATTTTCATAGGGTTGCTGTAATGGATGAAGGGAAGATTATTGAGTTTGATTCTCCTACACGTTTATTGGATAATAACAAGAGTCAATTCTACAGTATGGCGAAAGAAGCAGGGATAGTTACTTAGACCAATCTTGTTTATTAAATATGTTTATGGATATTTGTTATATTTCTCAACGGATTAACATTTATTATTATTGAAACTGTTCCGAGTTCTGTCTTATTTTTCTGTAATAGAAATACCATCAGTTGACGGATATTATTAGCGTTTTATCCAATTGCTTGATCATAATTGTTTCAAGATGACCCCCCCCCCCCCACACACACACACACACACACACACACACACACATACATTCGTCGTCGATTGGTAGGGCGTTTGAAATGAATAATTCAATAATGCATTCGGACATTCGGATATATGTTGAATTAGACTGTGTGGAAAAAAAATTGCGGCAAATATATGCCAATCCATAGCGGAGATATGATTGAATTACTGGTCATTGTTAAAATATATGACGAACTTCCTGATGGTTATCTGGGTATCGGTAGAAACAGTTGTTACAACGCCATTGCCACTGCCATATTATATTCATAGATAGTGTAAAACTGTACAAAAGATTTTTGAATATGGCGAATGAATGAATAACAACAAAGATTACATATATTAAAGGCTCAACGCGTCCTTTAGCGCTATATGAATCCTTTGCTAACTACAATATTGTGAGAGTTATATCACTGACATGAACATAAGCAAAAAAATGGCTCATTTTCGTTCAGTAGTTGTTATGATAAATTGAAATTTCATCGATCTATGTTGCTCGGACGTACAAAACGCCGCCATCTTTTATTGGTAGCTGGGAAACCCAATGGGCCTCAATTAAATCCGATGAGTCCAAGCCGGGAGATTATATAGCGCGAGTGTTTTGGTTTTGTTTTCTTAATTAAATGTTAAGTGTATTAAGTCGTGAGAAACTTTGTATTTTAGCGAAAACGCAAATAACACACCTCGCCTTTAATATTATCATGTGAATTGTAATTGGTAAACGTGTATATCATCATAAACTGACTATGAGTGTGTTATCCTATGGAATACCATACATACATGAAATAATATAAAAATCCAATTAGAAAAAATACATATAATTGCAGCAAATAATTATTTTGTGTTTATTAAATCTATGAAAAAAAATCCCACTTCAAGGAACATTGTTGATTTTGTACGTATTAGCGTACTACAGACAAGGAACCGAGCATGACTTGTGACGTCATATCAAAAAAAGAATTTCGTCAATCGACGTGAAATTGTTCAAGGAACAAGCGTGTCGATCGTAGAGACTTGGGCTGTAATTAGAATCTGACAATATTGTTTTGTATGTTTGTATTATAATTATGTAATTTATGAAAGATTTTCGTCTTTTTAGTCCATACTCGTTTTAGCAACTACTGTTGGTTCAAGGGTACAGGGACTTCCCATTCTGGCAGCAAAGGCAATAAAGAAGAAGACTAATGTTTCCAGTAGTTCAACAAGCGTAATCATACTTGCTCCCACAAACAAACCCATATGTCCTCCCAGATTACCTAAAACAGAAAAAAAACTCCTATGTATTTCCAATGCTGTCTTTTGATCCATGGCTTTGACATTCATGTGATTTAGGGAGGGGTGGGGGTGGTCAACGAGTTTTTCCAACTGAAAGCTGGATAGCAATATTAGAAACCTTAATATTTCAATAGTCAGTAATGTTTATTCTGTACACAAATCTAGGCCCCGACTTACCTAATATTGACATTGTATTATATTCAGCTACACTTTCTGTTTTCCATACCACTAAGTCCTCAAAGTTTATATACAATTCTAATAGGTTTCGCCTGAAAAATTATGGAAGGGGATTATTTTTTTTGTTTCTTTGTTAGTTGGTTGTATTTGGACTCACATTTCCGTAATAATATATACACAAAGAAAAAAGTTGAGCACCCGCCTCTATGTTTATTAATGACTTGTCTTATGAGGATTAGCGTTAACATCCTGATAATATAACCTCAGAAAAACATATGTGGTTTGCAAGAATACATCTTTGGCCATGAGAAAATATAACGAGTGTATCACATTTAAAAACTTACATGTTTTAACTATCTTATCCAGACTTAATTAATTGATATGTTTTTACTCCTTTTTGAAAGCGCTTTGAGCATGTTTATGGATGGATTTGGCGCTCTAGAAATCGACATTATTATTATTATTATTATGATAATTGGGGTTCTAAAATTCCGTATTTGAGCAAAAGAACGAAACAGAAACACAATTCTACCCTTCTTCGTCTCACCCCTCCAGTAAGCCATATTTGTTGAATGGGCAACAACTGCCATTCTCGACGAAGAGCTGCCTCCATGTGTGCCAGTCTGTGTAGGTGGGTTTAATGCCTGTACTCGACTCCTCAAGATGTTCCAACCATGCCCTAACAGGCTGAGGGCAGAACTCATTACAGGTTACGACAGGGTCATCTCAGCATCATTTTGATTTTCTGGCTGTAATGTTTCCTCTGGCGGGATGATGACCACAAATGAAAGCACATACTCTCTAAAGATAATTTTACGAAAGCCATGAGACAAATGTACCAATTAAAGATTAAATCTGCAGCCAGTCGGTATTATGTCAATGGTGTGTAATAGGCTTATAACTCTTACGTAAGTATATTTCAGCAAGTTGCATGTTATGTTAATAGCAAAATACGTCTGTTTTCGTCAGTGATATTGGCCATTTTGGTGACCATCTTGGATTTGACGATGACGCCATTTGTTTTTAATTCCACGTATAGTTTTAACAGATAGGCTTCACATTTCCTTCAGATTGGCCACTCGAGTTACTGTCACAGGGGTTCCCAACATGATTAAATAGTGAAATATAGTAATGCACACAGGCTAGACTATGTCCTATAGGATAGGGCAAACATAACTATCTTTGTATCGACAGGGACCCATATTTATCCTTACAATATTATAGTTGAGCCCTTGTTCTCGCCCAAAAAATGCAACATGGGATATGATTTTTGCACATTGTGTAGTTTGAGATTATACACCACGAGGAGCGCACACATCAAGATTTGTTGGTGCATTGTCTTCTTGATTTTCAGTTATGCTGCATTAATAACTAATGGCAGAGCTAACTCATTTGAGGGAACTTTTATTATTCATTCATTTTTTGTTGTACAAACCTGGCATAGTCGACAGAATCTATTATCCCATTTCTCACCAAATAACGTGACATGACGTCCGACGGGAAGTAAGCAAAACTGGTTTTAGTATCGTAAATGACAAATCTGCAGGGCCGTGGACACTTTGTAAGGCTTGAATTCTCCGACTGAGTGATGTATGTTGCTGCCCAGATATAAAAAGATCATGTATTTACTAATTGTTGATATTAAACAAAATTCTTAAATAGACCAAACTCCCACAGTACGATATATTATTTTAGTAACATTTATGTACGTATGTACATCACAAACACCACCACATTTGCATGACTGGAAATTTGTTAGAGCAACCAGCAACTACTTTTTATTCGTTGCCCATAAATTTCTGAAACTATTTTTGAAATTATCTAACAGAAGATTAATTGAAGCAACCGTATTTCGTAGTTACTGGCAATGGTAAAACACATTAGTACCCGCAAACATAAAAAAAAGTGTAATACTAAAAATTGATAATTCATTCCGGACCTGTTACTTGTATCATGGACCGTATATAGATGGATGGACAGGCAACGAGTCCCGTTGGTTGGTTTCTCTGCCGCTTGCGCGAGACACGACGAGATCTCATGTCAACGACAAATCAAGCGATGTGATTTTTGACATTGCGGGATTTTATACAGATTAATTTCTCGAACTCCTCCTTAGAATTTACGGTATTCTTATAGTTACATGGTAATTTTCAATGGATAAGTATTCCTATCCGGTAGTGACGAATTTCTCCAGTTTAGAAACTTGAAATTTCCAAATGCAGCAGTTAAGTAATAGTTATTAGCACACTTTCCGAGGTGTATCGGTGAAGATCAGGA
This sequence comes from Patella vulgata, assembly GCF_932274485.2. Taxonomy (NCBI): domain Eukaryota; kingdom Metazoa; phylum Mollusca; class Gastropoda; family Patellidae; genus Patella; species Patella vulgata. Next base: position 16,188,361 of record NC_065883.2, read on the forward strand.
CAGTTTTGGTCGAGGGGCCCAACCAGTCACTTACATCACATTTCTATCGAGTATTGTGAAGCGAAATGTGAAAAATAGTATTTATTATCGAGTCGTGTGACGCGAAATGTGACAAAGACTTTCTACTCTTTCATTTATCCCTTTCTGTGCCCCACGTTACATTTCGTGGTAGAATGATTTTGCAGTGGAGAAACGACCTGAGTAGTATTTACACCTGCGTCTTGCTGCGTTACCCTGAGCGCAAAACAGTCACATGTTTTTCTTTAGACTGCACTCCGTATTGAAAGACGAAGTTGTTTTGACGAAGTAGTTTTGACGAAGTCAGTGAACATAGAGCCAACCACATCGTCAAAACAACTTGTCCCTGGCGTAAAGGAGTGCAATTATATTAAACGTAACGTAAAGGACACTGCACAACGTGGGTCTATCCTGGTGAAGTGTACATTGGTGGATGGTTTATCCGTTGAAATGTATTTGTAATAAAATTTATGACTTTCTAGGCGTTTGTTTTCATCCTGCTTGTATAAAAGTGTTCGTTTGTCGGAAATGAATAGTACTCTTTATGGAAAGCGTACTGTTCATTTCTGATACACGGATACTTTTATGCCTGTATTGGAAATAAACAGGACAGTTTATCAAAGGTTGCCAGTGGCAACGAGGTAGAAGTGGGATGTAAATATTGTGAAATGATCGATTTCAATATTTTCGTAGTTTTTGTAAGCATGTTTTTTTTTCGGATTCACATGGGCGCATCCGACGTAAAGACGATGTGTTGATACATTTAAACCCCAACCATCAGTTAGTAATCTATGTTTGGATTGCAAAAAAATAGAGTAGCAAGATTAATAAAAATATTATGAATTGATTTCTGTTTCTTTGCTTTTAAACTTTTATGTTAGTCACGATTGTTTGGTTTATTTTTTGCCGCGGCACCGAATTTTAAAGTCTTCGTGAACGTTGCCTGTCCGTCTGTACACGGTCCATGCTTGTATTTATACGCCTATATACCCCTACGCAAATGAAGTGACAACACCTCACTTAAACGAACCGATTTATGAATTTTAACAGATTGACTTTGTGTTATAATACTATAATACTGATTGTTATCTAATATATCCGGCTGGATGTGTATTGTTGTATTTGATTTTATCTGTGGTTTTAAACATTTAACATATATAAAGACTAAATAAGGGTGTTTATATCGCGTGTTCAATAACATAGTACCGGTACTGAAAGACGACTTTCGCATCATAAATGTGAACAACGTTTTGTGCACGACGTTTGGTCGTGGGTTTGCATTTTGAGCGTTTGTGATTTTAAGAATAGTTGACGTTACGTCATAATTCCAAGATGGCCGCGATGGCGTCATAGTACCCTCATACCTGTTAAGATTATGGGGAGTAGTTTGGTTTACAAAAACAATAAAAATAGAATGATTGCAGCGCGTGACGATCATGAAAGAGGCACATCCTTAAATCATAAACAATCCCAACGCATTAACGTTATTCTATAATATAAATCTACGTCAAAATAACAATCACTATTGTCACTCACGTGCACTATCTACACGTGAAAAACATAAAGCCATTTACATACTAATAATATAGTAATATATGCCCATACTTACCAAACTGTTGGTTATAACATATAACAGTTTTTGGGGTATCACACTCTGAAGCTATAAAAGAAAATTATAACATTATAGTAAATGAATGTCGACCTCATTACACGCAAACAAAACCATAAGATTTTGCAAGCAATAAACAACAAAAATCAAATCAAGTGAAAGGATCCAGGGCCAGTCGTAAGCCCCGACATATGCATTGAATGTTCTTCAGTTTTCAATAATAACCTTTACGGAACTGGACTAAATATTTCAAATGGTTTTGGAGAATAAGTCATGTGAAAATGTGTAAATCTGACTATTTAAGATACCATCGCTTCGCCCATATGATGTCAAAAAATCCGAATACACACGGAATTTGGTTAAAATCTATCAGGTTAGCGTTTAAGGAGAGTTGCAAATGTATGAAAGTCACAGAAATTGTCTACATTTTCTCATCAAAGGTGCAAATACAGCCCCCCACCTCCACCTCCCGTCCATTTCGAATCTAGACCATCCATGCTTCATCGAGATAATGGTACGGGCAACTTGCCAACAGTACATTATTTTATACTAGATGAAATATTGTACTCGTTGAAATGCACCTACTGGATAGTGTCTATATATTAATTTTCTGGGTTTCTAAAGCATCGTAGCATCATCATTCACGTAAATAAGTGATTATAAATCTTTACACACGCTAATTATTGCTACTATATAAACTTTGTTCAGTGCATGCATATGTGTATCTCAAATTCAAAACTAATACGCTTTTTAACTGTTTATTTTCCACAAATTGTGACATACCACTAGTAGTGTTGCCATAAGTGCAGTTACATATTTCTTTTACTCTATCGTCCACCCACGATACACGACATGACAGTCTACTGTAATCTTTATTCTTGTCTAAACTTGTGTCTATACAATACTCATCTTCGGTTATCTTGTGGGGGTATGGTAGAAAGCTATACTGTAAAATAAAATTCATAAAAATTCAGCCACAGGTAATACAAACGTACAATATAAATTTGTCAGCTGAAAGAATCGGCCCATTTATTACATATTGTCTTTACTTTTCTTCATAATAATGTCAATATTTCACTTATTTCTAGCAACGCAGAAAAGAAAACCGTCCTTGAAGAATTATTTCAAGGAGTTTATTATCTGTTTTGTGATATTACATGTCTGTAACACAAATAGATTCAGAATGACAACAAAAAACTCACCTCGTGTGTACTCATGGTGATCGAGGTTGATGTACCAGGAGCAACAAGTATGCCTTTATTTAATCTGTAAAAACTAGTACTGGGCGTGTGAATGAATATCTTAAATAACAAAAATTATATAATTTGTCTATGCCATTTAGAAGAATTATAAGTAAATGCATAATTAAATATACTTTTTATGGAGATTTATTACATTCTAAGTTTCGGAACACAATTAAAATAAGTAGCGAGTATAATAAATCACCCTAGTCGTTATTATCAAAAACAGTTCTTGATTGGTATTGAACCGGACAGGGGATCACGTGGCTAAGTGGGTAAGACATCTTGATTGAATTTTCAAATTGAATAGCACAACCTTTTAATACATATTTTAATTAACCTAATATAAATATATTTATGAATTAATATATTGATCCATTGATTTATTTGATTTATTATTTCATCAATGTGTGAATGTGTCAATGGTTCTGTATTTTGATTCAGGAATTTATTTCTTGTCTTTTCCTTTTTCTTGTTTTTAAAAATAAATAAATAAAATGTGTCAATGGTTCTGTATTTTGATTCAGGAATTTATTTCTTGTCTTTTCCTTTTTCTTGTTTTTAAAAATAAATAAATAAAATCAAATAAACAAAAATAATGCCTTTAATTAACTAAGAATGTTTTGTGCTATTCCATGATTAAAATGTATGTACAGTGTATTATGATTATATAGTTCATGAATAAACATATTTACAAGAAAAAAAAAAGTCGCTGGCTCGCTAGCCTGGAGGTCGTGTGTTCGATCCCTGCATTGGCCGAGAAAGTTCATCCAGATTTTCCGGCGTGGTTCCCCCTTGTCAGTGATGCAGGACGGAGGGTCTGACAAGGACATCTGTCTAGTCCTTCAGATGAGACGAAAAACCGAGGTCCCGTTTATACATTGGAAAGCACGTAAAAGATCCCTTGACAGTTGGAATTCGATATAAGAGTAGGCGATAGTGCCGCTGCCCGGGCAAAATTTCCCTCATAGCACACTGTATGGCGTATGCCCGTCTTCATTAGCCCAGCATAGGAGCAGAACAGTAGGACGTTAAACCTCATTTCATTTCATTTGAACCGGACAGTTTTAATCACCTATATAATCGACTTTACTGTCTAATTAGATTTCGACTGGCAAGGCACAGCCGATCAACATAAAGCCGATATAGAATGTGCCTCTATATTCTTTAGCACGGCAATGAATCCAAATCCTTGACTCCACGTTGTGTTCAATATAGACTTCACTACGGACGTCAATATGACTTTACGTTCAGTTATATTATCTTAAAGAGCAGAAAAACATCGCAAAATACAAAAGTTACAAACAGTATGATATTATATGGCTAAGCATGCGTCTAAACGTCGTCAATTACGCTACGCGGATTGTTCTGAGTAGCAACTTTAAGATCTCTCCATCTTTTTGGATAGTATCTGGCAAATCTTAGCGTGTACCCTCTTTTAAGGTCCCAAACGTGAATTCAACGGAGGTACTATTTACTTGATTGGTAGAATTCAAGAAATTCCCACCTTAATGTCTTAATATAGAAACTACATGAATAAACATGGAAACACCGTATACAAAACACCCGATATACTTTGAAAAAGAAGATGTTTATGACTTTTAGAAATTCCTAACATACCAGACTTCGTTGATAATGTTATGTTACAATCTGATTAAAACACAGATCCTATTTCGTTTCGTTTTTTATATATAGTTCAAAATGTCGTTTTACTTGTCTTTACTACACTAGGATCTGGAACAGTTATCATTGACGTGTTCTGAATGATGTGAGGGATTAGCCAATGAAACAGTCTGTTACGGCGAGATTTAGGCGTGTTTTGCATGGAACTGTGGGTAATCCACTAGTAATATCAATGCTGATTGGCTAATCAAATGTCTGACGTCATACTGTCAAAAGCCGCTCGTATGACCTCTGACGCGGCATATCGCTAGGTCAGATCTTCATGTAGTATAGGCCATCGAAAGGATAAAAAAAAAACGAAACGAAATATAGATTTGTATTTTAATCAGATTGTGTTATGATACAAATGCCTTCATCTTTAAATTAGAACGTTATATATCACTGTCAACTTCATGTCCTTCCGCAATTTTCTTTGGACATTCTGTAGGTCAGATTTCTTGAAATTCGCAGGCATTCTTCAATAACCTAGCGAAACTGATCATTACGCTATAATTAAGAACTTAGTCCACATTCAGAAATTTTAATCGTAAATTATGGATTTACGTTCAAATGCATGAAATCTTGCAAGTTATTGAAGAAATTGTATCTTACTTAGAAGATCACGAGGAACATTATCAAAAATTCAAAATATTTTGAAGGCGCAAATCTCAGAATGCTCTCCTTGTTTTCACTTTAACCTTTAAAGCTTGAGAACACCACGACTTCTTTAAAACTTGGATTTAAAGCTAAAGCAAACAAATCCTGATGTGTGCATCAGAGGGTCTGACAACCCTTACTGCAAAATCACCCAAATATCTGTAAACATGATTCAATATTTTTCTTCTCAAAACCATAGTGGACAAATTTTCTTCAGATTCATGATGATACATGCAAAATATAAGTATACTATGACATTGAAGCGAATTGCGAATTGGGGTTCGGTGGCCATTTTCAGAGCTACCAGTCTGATTTATTATAATTTGAAATTATCATCAGGGATATAGATCACAAACAACTTTTTGTAAAGATAACGTATTACGCTAATTGAGTGCGAAAATGGGCCGATTGTGGGGAAGGATAAATGTAAAAATTAACTCGCCTCAATAGATGATGAGGGAATAGGTCCGGCCAGGACCCGGTCTTGATGTACGTTGGCTAGGATACGAAGTCCTGTATGAACTCCGATTGAAGATGATATAAAGGTTTCATTTGTTTTTTTAGAGTTGAATCCAATACATTCCGGGTTGGCAGTAGATACCGGTTGTAGATAGGAGGGTGGGTCTAACCTCTTCAAGTTCCATGATATCTCCAAAATAACATCTTTAATATCAAAAGATGGGGTCATGCTTCTCGCTAGTGTAACATTAATATCAGATATGTTGGGTGGCTTGGGGTTCTGTAATGTCTTCCAAACACCTCTTTCAACCATAAATTCTTCAAATTCCCGGGCCTGGCTGAGATTCAATTTACTTGTATCATAGGGCTGTGTACAAATTGTAATTGAGGGGAATTCTAGAAACGATCTGTGCTCAAACTTGGTTGTACTTAACGTTTTGTACTTCACCACTTCTTGATAGAGTCTGACAACGAATACTAACAACACACTAACAAACGTAAGCACGACCACCATCCATATAATTCTAAAAGCATAACAAACAAATGAATAAAACAATTAAAAGGACAAAACGCCCCCCCCCCCCGCCTTAACTCCCTCAAGGGGGATAAAGTACACTTCATTCAAAAAATAAGAAAAACAAGACGATATTCGAAATTAATTTCGTGGCCACATTGTTTTTAAATGCAAATATATGTTCTCTTGTTATATTAATTGTACGTCATAAAGTTCATATTTCCTTAAATTAAACCTCAATAGCTAAAAAAAATACCACATCACGGAAGTTCAAAAGTAGAAAAGTTCATTAATCTAAAAATAACTACCATAAATATCTTATCAATGTCTAGAGTGGACACAATTCCAGACATCTTTATACTTTGTCGTGATGATATTCATAATATATTTCTATAACGACTGAATTCGCAAGCCCATAGCTTTGTCAAAATGTTGGATGGATGTCATAACTATTTTAACACAAGTGCAAACAACCCTTCTAGAGGACCCCGCGAGTGACATTCATGATGTTTGAAAATTATAAAATTACCCATAATTATAAGTTCAAATGGAATTGCAATAGTGGACGCGGCGGCAACCAAGCAACCATTTCAGAAATAGAATGGTCCCGGCAGACCAAACACCTCATTATTCAGTGTTCTTAATTCTTAATTCATAGTCCTTAATTCTTATTTCTCAAAAACAAATATCTAAGTACAAATCGCCAAATACAAATCTTGTAAAATATTTGTCCAAATAAATCCAGTCTGAACGCTAAAGATGAGCCGAAATGAACCTGGCATACAATAAGTCACCATGCAATAATGATGAATCAAGCAAGCAAACAATAAGAAAAATCGCTCGATGACTGTAGCGAATCCAGGTCCGTGATATGGCTAATCCATCGAGTTATGTTTCTATATATACAAAAAGAAAAAAATTAAGCACCCCCGTGATATGGCTAATCCATCGAGTTATGTTTCTATATATACAAAAAGAAAAAAATTAAGCACCCCCTGATATATTTTAACTTAATAAGGAACAACAAGTTTAGATTCTAATATTTATAATGATTATGGCTAAAACAGTGTAAAAGATATGCTCACACCGGTGTGACCATTATGTCTATATAATATCGACTTGCCACGCACGTGAAACATGCATCTCACGCATTACTCAAAATTCAGTATGTTAAAGATACATTATGGGAGATTCGGTAACGAGTTGGCAGTTCTCACTATAATAGTTAAAAACTAGATAATGTAAAGGCAATTTGGTGAAAATTTCATTCAAATTGATCCACTATGAACCGAGAACTAAGCGACTGAAATTCCCATAAGCCTCGGTCATCATTACTAAAGTCAGTACGATAAACAGCATATTCTCGATTATCCATTTAATCGTTTAATAGAGAAGGAAAGTTATGCAGTAAATCGGCTTACAATCCACTAAAGATCGCAGGCTAGCGCTGCCATCTAGAGTTGATTATGGCCTGGATAGGTTAATTTATGTCTAATTAATAATTTAGATAACATTTATACCGGAGGGCTTAAAAAATTATTCATTCCCTGTAAAGACATATTCCTGAAGCAATGACCCGAGAAATCCCAAAACACTGCGAGGAATATATGTAAAGATAGCACGAAGACGAATATCAGAAGCACAGAGGTGGCAAATAACCTGCATGCATACAGGAGGGATGTCATTCAGAGCTATTGGACGTCAGATGAGCTACCATTATACTGTAGTCACCCGACTGGTGTCAAAACACACACAAACCAACAACGTGATAGACTTGCCCAGATCCGGCAGACCACGGATAATATCTGATCGTGACGACAGGGCATTGCAGCGTTTGGTTAGACGGATGACATTCGCAATTAGTCCCATACTCAAGCAATTCACTGGCTGCCCAATAGACGCCTGGCAACAAGAACTGTAAGAGTCCGTCTAAAATCAGCGGGGGTAATTAAACGTCCACAGTTGGCAGACCGACATCGACGATCATGGTGTTTGGCGCGACGTGGTTGGAATTTAAGGACATTGGCGCAAGATCCATTGGTCAGATGAGAGTCGGTTTCTGCTTCACGTAAACGACGGCCGGGTGAACAAAATACAGCCTATACCCCAAGGAACATCCAACCAATTGTCCCTTAAGGTGGGGGCTCAGTAATGGTTTAGGGTGTGTCTCTCATGACTGCAAGTTGAATTTAGTCACCATATAAGGCAACTTAAATGGCGATCAGTACATCAGAGACGTCTTGCAACCAACCAGTTGACAATCACCCAATAGCTACAAGGCCGATGTACATGGATGACAATACAGGACCTCATCATTCCAGGGCAGTAACCGTCTATCTTCAAGGCGAAGCCATGACGTCTATTCCTTGGCCATGGGCCCGGATTGGAATCCAATAGACATGTTAGGACGTTGTGTACAGGCTCGGGAACCTCCTGCGCAAAACATTCGTCAGTTGGAAGCAGTATTACAACGGGAATGGCAGCAGCTAACACAAGAGGACATCCGACGGCTAACTGGAAGGATGAGACGCAGGGTTGGGGTTGTCATCCAAGCACGTGGTGGTTACACACGGTACTGACCTTTGAACGATAGATGTCTTCACGTGATTGAACAATAGATGTCGTCACGTGACTTATAAGTGACGGTTTGAAAGTGAAAAGCCTATCTTATCGTTTCTTTTGATTGTGAAATGGACATGTTTTGTTATTGTGCTTAGATAATCATTAAATTAAAATTTCACTTGATATTTTACCTTGTTTCTTAATGCCAATGTTTTGTCCTAACAGGTCGACATTGCGTTCAGAAAAAAATCTTGTCAGTAACTTTGTGATATCTGTCGTAAACTTTGTCATTTCGAAAACACATGGGGGTGTTTAACCTCTTTGTGTATGGTAACTGTATGGGCTAATCCGACCCATCTATCTATATATATATTTGTGACTGTCGTTTGTCTGTCTGTATGTCTGTCTGTCTGTTCGGGGTTGGCGGCTACACTAGGTCTGCCCCGAGTCTGAAATTTGGGGTATACGGGTAACTCGGACCGGGGAGTAACATAGGTCAGGTGGCGTTAGTCTACCACTTCCGGTTTTGGAGTTATGACCCCCGAGCGAAGCCGGTCTGTTCGGGGTTGGCAGCTACACTAGGTCTGCCCCAAGTCTGAAATTTGGGGTGTAGGGGTAGCTTGGACCGGGGAGTAACATAGGCCAGGTGGCGTTAGTCTACATCTGCCCCGAGTCTGAAATTTGGGGTAAAGGGGTAGCCCGGACCGGGGAGTAACATAGGCCAGGCGGCGTTATTCTACCACTTCCGGTTTCGGAGTTATGACCCCCGAGCGAAGCCGGGTATCCTGCTAGTCAATAAATAAAATAAATTGAAAGTAGTCTCATTTTAGTAATTAGGTTATTTTTTGATAGGGACATATTACTATGCTCAAACGAAAGGGGGTTTATCTCTTCTTAATTGCTGACAAGGAGAGCTGTCTAGTTGTTCGGATGGGAAGAAAAACCGAGGTCCCGTGTACACATTGGCGTGCACGTAAAAGATCCCTTGACAGTTGGAATTCGATATAAGAGTAGGCCGTAGTGCCGCTGTCCGGGCAAAACTTCCCTCATAGCACACTGTATGGCGTATGCCCGTCTTCATTAGCCCAGGTTAGGAGCAGAACAGTAGGACGTTAAACTCCATTTTATTTCATTTCATTTCTCTTCTTAATTTTCGACAGTGCCCTTTTTTACTGCTGAAAGTGCCTTTTCTCAGACTCAAATATGTCCGTTCCCAACCCGTTGTAGGGATCCCAAATACCTCAAACCATCGACTCAAACACACCAGTCTGGGAAATAGCTCTTGGAATGGCTACAGATGCAAGGAAATGACGGATAATTTTCTTAGCCCCCCCCCCCCCCCACAGCAGCGTGCCCCGTCTCCGCGGTCAATGCCTTCATTTTGCAGCGCCCCCCTTTTCAAAATTCGTAGATCCGCCCCTGTATGTAATCATGAATGTGGCAGGATATAACTAATTTCTCGAATATTCAAAGAGCGATAGAAAAATACATTCCGGTGATGTATTACACGATAACTGGAATTTTTATTTTGCTTTTAATACACTCCCTCCCCCTTCCCTCATTAAATATAGTTCAGTACGATCCAAATTATATCTGTTTTTACAATCCGCATCCTGACTTTAAATCGTTTAACTCATAGCCGGGAAGTATTTTTCTATCTCTCTTTCAATATATTAGTTATTTCGTGGCACATTCCTGATTACACAATTAAGACACGATTTAACACTTTTTTCTTTTGAGCAAAGAAATATGTCGCTATAAAACAAAAGCCTAATTACTTAAATAAGATTACTTTCTATTTTAGTGTTAATTTTGGTGTGAAAATGTCGAAATACGACAAAAAATGAAGAAATAAGATTTAAGGGCTATGAATTAAGAACTAAGAACTATGAATTAAGAACTAAGAATTAAGAACACTGTATAAAGAACGGTTTGGTCTGATATATTATGAACCTGTGTTGCTAGACTTCATACCAATCAAGTCTGGTTTTTATTCTTTTAAAATTAAATCAAGAGACCGGTGACACAAATAGCTACAGTACCACCCTGAAAATACTATAATATTAATATACATGGTAGTATCCTGCAAAATGTGATTTACTCATAACAAATTAATTATCCATAGCAAATTAATAATGATGATTTTAGGAAGATCGGAGTTATGGAAATAATCAAACCGAACTGTTAATCTAAACGTACCCGGAGTGACAACAAATTAGTACTTTCGGAGCCAGTAGACATACAGATTCTTACCTGTTGATCTTGGATCTGGACTGTTCAGGAATATTCTTACATCCATGTAAACTTGTATTATGGAGAAAATCTGTTATACTTTTAATCATGATAAAAACTGATGATCACTGTTAACCAGATCAGAAGGTGTTTATACACTGTTTTTGTTCGTGCAAATAATAGTAATGGTAATGGTAATTTAAGGTCCCGTCCCGTAAGCAAAAGGTAACTTTTCTGTCAGATCATCGCATCGCTCATTAACCGATAAAATGTTTTACGATAGTGAAAATTATAAAAATATACATTGATTATTTATCATCCATTAATTACTTTACTCTACCATTAAAGTGTCACTCTCGTTAAAAGTGCAGATTTATTATACTGGAGAGATGGTGTCAAGATTTCTTACAAGACCTCCATTACCAATTCCAAAGCCTTCTAGCTAAATTATTATCCACTTTACATTATAAGAGAGGAATTCTTTCGTAAAATGTGCGAAGGCGAATACCGACGATGCGGATCAGAAGCATGATTTCAACTAAACAAATAGCTCCGATTTATCTTATACAAAATCAAATGGTGTTCTCTTTTATCTGATTGAACTGCTAACATACAATGAAATAACGAATGTGAATAACTACCAATACATTTCGTTATTAAAGTTGGTAAAACTCATATTGCGAACTGCTGAATCATTATTCGTGGTTTCGATTCCCCGGTTGTACGTGACAAGGAGTAGGTCGCCTGTCCAACTTCGTGAGTTTTCTCCTGGTCCTCCGGTTTCCTCCCACTGATAAAGACCCCTACGCGCAAGCGAATTATGGAAATAAAATTGAACCACATGTTAGTCCCGAAATGACCTAGTTTGTGTCGAGTGGACGTTAAATCCCATCTCTCTCTCTCTCTCTCTCTCTCTCTGAATCACAATAGCCCTGAGCGGTTGGGATTACTATTTGGTTAATGACCAATATTCTCTACGGACGAGGAATTGATTTCAAATCCATTCGGTTCATACAATCACTGACAATCGGTGAGTGAAAATTCGATCAAACTTACCACAGACTTTTTTCAAATTTAAAATTCGATCCTTAAAATATTAGCACTTCTTTCTTCGCTGGTCTTTTCTGTCCAGTGGAACACGTGTGACTTTTTGTTTTATTATGGTCTACATCATTTCAAATATATTACTCGCATTCAGTTACAAAATGCCGCTTAAACAATTTATTCTGAATAAAAATAAATAATATTCCAGATTGGGAAACCGACTATCGGATACACACTACAAGAAAAATTAATATTTAACAAACCAGGTATCAGAAAATGGCGGATTTGATTCGTACTGATAACTAGAATATTTCTAAAACACAATTTCCTACTTATATTCCCCTTTATATTTATTTTGGTTAGAAAATATCCACCCTAACCATGACAACTGCACGAAAATATCGTAAAATTACAATTTTTATACTACTCCATAACAAAGTGAATTCTGAATGTCACATAAAATAAATATTTGGATTCTTTGCTACAAAAAAGTGTAGTACTAAAAGTGATATTTCAGTCCGACCAGTTACTTGTATTATACGCCTATATAAACAAACCAATTAAATAAATTTTATGAATCTTAATAGATTGACTATTTATTATAATACTGATTGTCACCTACATTTATTGCTAATGAAATCGGCTATTTATAGTTGTATTTGATGATTTTATCTGTGGTTTTAAACATTTAACATATATAGACTAAATAGGGATGTAAATATATCGTGTTCTATAACACAATGCTGAAAGGAGACTTTCGCATCATCAATGTTGAAACATTTAGTGCTCGACGTGTGGTCTGGGGGTCGAGTTGGGCATTTTGAGTGTTTGTGATTTGAATCCCCGCTTATGTCGCCTTACGACGCGATAAAACTGACGGCGACTAACGGCGGAAACGGAAAAATATACAATGTTGACAGTATGTGCCAGGCATGAGGCTGCGCAGACCGAGCGGCAGCTCGATAGGGAGTGTGTGGGAGGGTCACCCTCATAAATTTTTTTTTTTAAATTTCAGTTTTCTGTAAGCAGTGAAAACACTATTTGGCATTGTTTGCGGGGTTAAACCTAAAAATCACATTAATACACCTATTGCACGATATTGTGAAACTAGCTGACGAAGACAGCTCGGGCGGCGATTGTTCGACTCGGGGCTGCTCTGTCAGTATCTAACAAACGCATTTAGTTCGCGTACAACTTTTAAAAACCGAATGTCAGTATGGTATTTCTCACATAATTGGTTATCGCAAAAACAGAGTAAACTGAAAGCGAGTAATCTCGACTCAAACCTATAGTCTATAGCCTACTTACTACACTCGTCACTACGCTTCCTATATTATTGTTTGTGGACGGTTTACTACTCAGTGATAAGCCTGCGCCGCAAAAAGAGGTCTCGCCTTTTATTATTAGTATAATGACTTCCTCATGTGCGGCAGGTTAGTTTGCTTCTAAAAACACTGTTTTCCGTTCCAAAAAATACAAAAGTAATTTTCTACCAGATGGGGGGAAGGGCGGAAACGGAAAAATATACAATGTTGACAGTATGTGCCAGGCATGAGGCTGCGCAGACCGAGCGGCAGCTCGATAGGGAGTGTGTGGGAGGGTCACCCTCATAAATTTTTTTTTTTTAAATTTCAGTTTTCTGTAAGCAGTGAAAACACTATTTGGCATTGTTTGCGGGGTTAAACCTAAAAATCACATTAATACACCTATTGCACGATATTGTGAAACTAGCTGACGAAGACAGCTCGGGCGGCGATTGTTCGACTCGGGGCTGCTCTGTCAGTATGTAACAAACGCATTTAGTTCGCGTACAACTTTTAAAAACCGAATGTCAGTATGGTATTTCTCACATAATTGGTTATCGCAAAAACAGAGTAAACTGAAAGCGAGTAATCTCGACTCAAACCTATAGTCTATAGCCTACTTACTACACTCGTCACTACGCTTCCTATATTATTGTTTGTGGACGGTTTACTACTCAGTGATAAGCCTGCGCCGCAAAAAGAGGTCTCGCCTTTTATTATTAGTATAATGACTTCCTCATGTGCGGCAGGTTAGTTTGCTTCTAAAAACACTGTTTTCCGTTCCAAAAAATACAAAAGTAATTTTCTACCAGATGACCATGGTTCTTTTCACCGAGACTAGATAATTTCTCTCGGTGTAAGGATATAGCTATGGATAAGTTCATACAAGGTCAATAAATCCGCGGTCACTTCGGGTCACACTGTTGAGAAAATAAACCGATGGGTTTGTTTAGTAGCAAATCGAGCGTGAATCAACTGAGTTTGTACTGAAAAATTTTTGAGTGATATGTATGAACTGTCTTCACACATTCGGTTTATAATTAGCGATACACAGGTACAGTGGCAAGTGTTGTACTTCACAGACTGTTTACCTCCGAACTACCTCCGCACGAAATCCCCGATTTGGGTACTTGTTAAAAGATAAGAAATAGTACCTGTGCGCATGCCAGTAAAAAAAACCTAAGAGTTCGCGCATAAAAATGCCCGAACGTACCAGGCGCCAGGTCATCCAGTTGATCATAGTCGTAATTAGTGTGCTCATGTCGCCCGGCGTCAGTTGCAGAATCGGGAGCCACAACTGATCACATGACGGTCACGTGATAACCTTCAAACTGGTTTCATTCCACTTGTCCGCCATGTTTGTTACCGCCCCCCCCCCCCGGGTACCACGTGACTAAATAATTGAGTCTTATTGGCTACCTCAGCGAAGCGCCGGCTCAAGGCAGGTGTAGGTGCGCCCAGGTCCCCAATATGTGCGACTCCGAGAAACTCCGACTCCAAAGAATGCTCAGGTTGCCCAGGTAGTCACGACTGATCAGTTCCACTTGGTCGTAAACTATTCGCCGACTTCGTGTTGGCAACACGCCAACAGTACATTATTTATACTAAATGAAAGATTGGACTAGTATGACTATTTCATTGAAATGCACATGCTGGATAGTGTCTGTGTCTTAAGGTGTTTATGGGAGTTCGATTTTCTGGCTTTCTAAAGCATTTTGTAAATGCCGATAATAATGTTCCTCCATATTATTTGCCACTGCAATGAATCCAAATTATTTACTTCACGTTGTGTTCATTTCGGACGTCAATAAGACTTCACGTTGTGTTATATTATCTTAGCTGCCCGGGCAAAATTTCCCTAATAGCACACTGTATGGCGTATGCCCGTCTTCATTAGTCCAGTCGGAGCAGAACAGTAGAACGTTAAACTCCATTTCATTTCATTTCAATGTGAAGAGTTAAAGCGTGGGCAACAGTAGGACGTTAAACCCCATTTCATTTCCTTTGTACTATCTTAAATTTGAATACATCGCAAAGTACAAAAGTTATAAACAGCTATGATATTACATGTATAAGCATGAGAGTAAACGTCATCAATTAAACTAAAGGGATTGTTCTGTGTAGCAACTTTAGGATCTCGCCATCTTCTCGGAATGATATCTGGCAGATCTTAGCGTGTGCCCTCTTTTAAGCTCCCAAGCGTGAATACATCGGAGGTACTAATTACTTGATTAATAGAATTCAAGCAATTCCCACCTTAATGTCCTAATATAGAAACGAAATGAACAAACGTGGAAAAAACATATACAAAACAGCCGATATACTTTGAAAAAGAAGCTGTTTATGACATTAGGAATATCCTAGCATACCGGACTTCTGTGATTTCAATTCAGCCTGTCAACCTTATGTCCTTCCACAATTTTCTTTGGACATTGTGTACGTCAGATTTCCTGATAATCGCAGATATTGTTTATTGTGTCATAATGAAGATTCATATCGTTCTAAATTCGTAGAGTTATCCCCTGTTTAGTTTCAAAATAGCAGGGATTGTTTATTGGGTCATAAGGAAGGCACATATCAATGATTATGTATTTATAAGTTGCATATATATATATATTCCCCTATTAACTTTCAGATTCTATGTGTGTTTGTGTTTTAAAAGCGAGATTGGTCATTAATCTATAATTAAGAACTTAGTCCGGACTAGAAATTTAAGTCGTAAATTATGAAATCTCGCGAGTTATTGAAGAAATGGTATATAATGTGTGCATCAGAGGTCTGCCAACCTTTAGTAATGTTGCTGCAAAACCACCCAAATATTTGATGCGGGGAGGTGGCGGTCGGGCTGGAATTTCTCGAGACGGCCTAGGAAGGGAGCCTTTAAACATGATTCAATGTGTTGCTTCTTAAAACCACAGTGCACAATTTTTAATAAGGTTCATAACGCTGCATGCAAAAGTATAAATGTACTATGATAATTTATTTTAATTTCAAATTCTCTTAAGAGTTATATCTCATTGCGGGGTAAATCATACATATAAATCACGAACTATATAAGATACAGTGTTCCGCTAATAGTGAGCGAAAGTGGGGTGGGATAAATGTAAATATGAACTCGCCTCAATAGATGATGAAAGAATAGGTCCGGCCAGGACTCGGTCTTGATGTACGTTGGATAGAATGCGAAGTCCTGTGTGAATTCCGATTGCACATGGGGATGAGATAAAGGTTTCATTTGTTCGTTTACATTCCGGGTTGGCAGTAGATACCGGTTGTAGATAGGAGGGTGGATCTAACCTCTTCAAGTTCTATATTGTCTACAAAATAACATCTTGAATATCCAAATAAGGGGCCAAGCTTATCTCTGGTGTATTATTAATATCAGATATGTTGGTTGCCTTGGTGTTCTGTAATGTACCCCAAGCACCTCTATCAACCATATATTCCTCAAATTCCTGGGCTTGGCTGAGATTCAATTTACTTATATCATAGAGCTATGCACACATTGTAATTGATGGAAATTCTAGAAACGATCTGTGCTCAAATTTGGTCGTACTTAAATTTTTGTACTTCACTACAATACACAAACAAAGGTAAGCACGACCAGCGTCCATATAATTCTAAAAGAATAAGAAGCAAAATAAATAAAACAATTAAAACGACAGTAAGACGGAAAGTTTACAAGTCCATATTATTCAGAAAATAAGATAAAAAAAAGAAGATGATCGAACTTAATTTCGGGGCCACATAGTTTTTGTAAACACATTTTGTAATAAAACTCATGTTTGCTTAATTTAGACCTCAATAGCTCAAAGGTTTTCCCAGCTCAGAACTGCGAGCGTGGGCGCAGCCCTAGACATCTTTATACTTTGTCGTGATGATATTGATAATATATTTCTATGAAGACTGACATTACATTTTACCAACAGAGAAATAAATTCGCCAGCCAAAAACGGGTATGGTGCCATTCGTGATGTTTTAAAATGATCAAATTACCCATAAGTTCAAAGTTTGTTGCAATAGTGGACGCAACACTCCGAGTCCTCCGGTTTCCTCCCACTGCCAAAGAGCGAATTATTGAAATAAAATTGAACCGTATGTTAGTCCCGAAATGACCTAGTTTGCGCCGAGTGGACGCAACAACCATTTGAGAAATAGAATGGTCCCAATAGACTAAATCTGGGTTGATTTCCCTTTAAAATTAAATCAAAAGGCCGATGGCACAAATAGCGACTGTACCATGCTGAAAATAATATTAATATGCATGGTAGTATCCTTTGTTTCTGAAACAGGTATTTATGCATAACAAATTAATTATATTTGGAATGATTACTTAGAACGATCGGAGTTATGGAAATAATAAAACCGAACTGTTAATCAAAACGTACGCCAAATGTACACATATAGATTTTTACCTGTTGAACTTGGATCTGGATTGTTCAGGAATATTCTTACATCCATGTAAACTTGTATTATGGAGAAAATCAGTTATACTTTTAATCATGATAACTACTAATGAATTATGTTTGTCCGATCAAAAGGTTTTGTACAATGTAATTGTTGGTTCAAATGATGTAATAATAGTTTATATGATCATGTATTTATAGTCCGCCCCGTGAGTAAAATCCAAAACCGTATACATTGATTATTTATCATCCAACAATAACACTAATTGAGAATTAAACCGTCAATTAGGAGAGAGGAACTCCATTAAAAACTGTAGTTATCGCGTTCAAAAGGTTGCATGATGCTAAAAATCGATAGGCTTCGCCCTCGGATGACCCCAATAATTTAAATTGGGGTCAAGAAATATTGAACCCTATCAATATTCAGCGATCAGCGACTTTCAATTCCAGAGTTATGCCCCCTTATGAAAAACAAAACTTGTCAACCCGATAAAGGCAGTAGTTTTTTGATGGGTTGGACGATTTACCCAATACTACCCAATACCACCCAATACCACTACATACTACCCAATACTACAACATAATGATGCAAAATAGACATATCATTTGATTTGTTTCAAAAATAGAGAGTTATATCGCGAAAAATTTCTGACTATTCCATTTGCCTCCCTATACCACACAAAACAAGCCATATTTGGCTTGAAGCATGGGTCATCGATCCTTATCGATATTCATTATCCGCAGCATTCCGTTCTCGAGTTATCTCCCTTTGTTGTAAACCCTGCGAATGTGATAGAGGTTATAGGTTTAATCAGATTTTTTTTCTTCAAAATTTGGTTGGAAGCAATGGGGTCATAAGAGGATGAATCCCAGAGATTAGATTTATTCAAGGATCCTAGTTTTTTCGGATAAGCTGCAGTTGAGACAAAGCTGCTGTGTGGGTGTATTTGACGTTTTGCTGACTATCTTTTGAAATATATTTGGTCCTAATTATCCGGAATAAGGTGATAATAAATCCTAATTAGGAGTTACTATCTCTGAATTAGAAATTACTATCTCCGAATTAGGAGTTACTATCTCTAAATTTGGGGGTTAATATTTTTTTTTATTATTATTTGACCTTATTACGATTCCGTAAAAAGCACTTTCCTAAATAAACCTTGGATTTTCATTTGTATACGCCTTATATGAAAGCTTTATTAAAATGTTCACATTTTCATAATAGTGCGACGATAGGTTTTCTACTACAAATATTGACTATATACACAATGTAAAATATCACATTACCAACTAATGTCATTTAATTGATTGAATTGCTAAGAGACAATAAAATAACGAATGTGGATAACTACCAAATACATTTTGTTGTTAAAGTAAGTTGATTAAACGCATATTGGGAAATACTGATCACAATAGCCATGAGCCGTTGGGTTATTACTATTTGGTTAATAACTTATTCTCTACGGACTGGAAATTAATTCAAAAATCCAGTCAAAAACGGCATACGGTCCACAATCGGGTAGTGAAAATTCGATAATTTTTACGACAGAATTAATCTCGATTTGAAAAGATGAACAGTTGTGACTTTTTTTTATTTATATAGGATCTTTTCAAATACATTAGTTCAAACATTAGTAAATTTTCACATAAAGAAACGCCTTATATATACATTAAAATTAGATTTACTGGTCATTGTTAATCTATGAAAGATTTTCGTCCTTTTTGCTCATACTCGTTTTAGTAAGTATTGCTGGTTCAACGATTCTAGGGCGACCCATTCTGACAGCAAAGGCAATAAAGAAGAAGACTAATGTTTCCAGTAGTTCAACAACCGTAATCATACTTGCTCCAACAAATAAACCCATATGTCCTCCAAGACTACCTAAAACAGAAAACAGCCACAATACATATTCTCTCTATTAGACCTTTACAATTTTTCTTTTGGTCTATGGATTTGACTTTCGTAGGATTAATTGAAGTTTGGAATTTGGTCAACGAGTTCCTCCAACTGAATGCTAGATACCAATATTATAAAATAATGTATAGTCAGTACACAAATAAATAGTATTTTGAGCTATGCGCCCCGACTTACCTAAAATTGACATCGTATTATATTCAGCTATACTTTCTGTTTTCCATACAACCATGTCCTCAAAGTTTATATACAATTCTAATAAGTTTTGCCTGAAAAATTATGGAAGGACATTATTTTTGTTTCTGCCCCCCCCCCCACCACTATCATTGATAAGCACCAACGCATTGACGTTCGGTTGGTTTGGTAAGGGACAACATATTGCTATTCGGATAGTACGAACAACCTTGCAATAGGACATTAATGCCCATTTCAGTATATCTGTAAATATTAATACCCCTATATCCAGCTGTTTTGTATATACAATTCCACTGGCGAGGTCATTACATTATTACTTTAGTTTGCAAGCACACAATAAGCACTTATAGACAAACATAGGTGAGTGTATAGACAACTATAGATAGATAGATAGATAGATAGATAGATAGATAGATAGATAGATAGATAGAAATGGGGTTTAACGTCCACTCGACACAAACTAGGTCATTTCGGGACTAACGCATGGTTCAATTTTATTTCAATAATTCGCTTGCGCGGAGGGGTCTTTAGCAGTGGGAGGAAACCGGAGGACCCGGAGAAAACCCACGAGGTTGGACAGGCGACCCTACTCCTTGTCACGTACAACCGGGGAATCGAAACCCCGCCAGTTGACTCAGTGACAGACCGTATGATACAGCGCGCGCGTGCTAACCATTCGGCCACCCCTCACCCCCACCCCATCCACCCCCCACTCCCACCCCAACCCCACCCCCCACCCCCCAGACAACTATAGATAAGCATACATAAAAAGTTTTATGGACAAGAAAATGCAACAGTAAAATTTTAGACAGGTCGATTACACACTGAGAAAATATCCACACGTATGGAACGCCATCTTGGATTTCCGCCATTTAGGATTTTCAAATCTTAAATTCAACGTCACCAATGACCTCAGTGGCCCCAAAATCCCTAATATAGAGTCAAGATGAGGTTTATACAGGGAAAAATAATGATTTTAAATGACATCTGAATTATCAGACAAACTGAATAAAATATTGTTTATAAAAAAAAATCACGCTCAGTTTAACCCCCACGATCTTCAGGGTTGTGTACAGGGGACCCCGAAAAAAATCATATTTAACATCATCCCCTATTCGAAGGAATGTTTATTATTCATTCATGTTTTGTTGTACAAACCTGGCATAGTCGACAGAATCTATTATCCCATTTCTCACCAAGTAACGTGACATGGAGTCCGAAGGGAAGTAAGAAAAACTGGTTTTAGTATCGTAAATGACAAATCTGCAAGGTCGTGGACACTTTGTAAGGCTTGAATTCTCTGACTTTGTGAAGTAGTCCGCTGCGCAGATATAAAAAGATCATGTGTTTATTAATTGTTGATATAACACAAAATTCTATGACATGTGATAATGGTTTGTTTTTCAACAACAAAAAAATAAAACGAGGATGGCTGCAGTGGGTGACCGTAATGAAAGCGCACACTCGTAGACTCATTCTTAAGTTTATAAACATTCGCCATACATCAATATTATTATATAATAAAAATCTACGTCAAAATGACATTTACTATCTTCATGCTCATACACCCGATCTGTGTATTACCAAAGCTTTCTATTAACTCTGTATAAGATGCGTCAGATCACGAGGAGCGTCAATCATTGGGGCTCCACGGCGCGTGCATTGTTCACATCCAAAAAATGTTCTAGAATTTAATTTGCAGAAGGAAAAAAGTTAATATCGCGAGCTCATTAAACTCGCCGATGTCTTCCCTATCAGTGATTGCAGCGGCTTAGCGAATATTCACTGCTGATCAGTGTGAGGTGCACGATGTACAAATGAGATTTATATACTAATAATAAATAATAAGTTATGCCCATACTTACAAAATTGTGGGTTAAAACATGTAATCACTTTTTGGACATCACATTCTGCACCAATAAACAAACGTTATAACATTATAGTACGTGAATGGGGACAACACTACACGTAAATAAAGCGACAATTCTGCGGACAAGACACCCGCTATACAGATCTTGCAATCAAAAAACAACCAATCGTAAACGACGTCCATGTATGTATTGAATGTTCTTTAGTTAACGGAATTAGATTAAAGTGATTTAGGAGAATAAGTCATATGAAAAAAAAGTGTAAATCTCCTCATTTAAGCTGCCCTTCGCTTTACCCATATAGTGCCGAGCAATTCGAACATGTACTACCAAGCCACGGAATTTGGTTAACATATATCAAGTGGGAGTTTAAGAAGATACAAATGTGAGAACTTGTCTACATTTGCCCATTAATCGTGCACATATCCTCCGTTCCAGTATGTAGCAGACATCGACATTCCGAATCAAGACCACCCTTGCTATATTGAAATCCATCGAAGCAGTTCAGAATTAGAAATCGAGCATATAATACAGGCAGACAGACATAGTCTTATGAACTAAAATTTATTAAAATGCTTATGTGGCAGCATCTTCTGATGTTGGCATACCATTATTTCAAATAATGATACAGGCAATGTGCCAACAGTACATATTTTGTACACTAGATGAAATATTGGACTCACGTGGCGATTTTATTGAAATGCGCGCGCGGGATAGTGTCTGTATTCTAAGCTGTTTAATGACCTAATTGATACAGTCCTCAGACTAATGACCTCGAGCATTACCAATATACTACTTAATGTCCCGCCGCTCTCCGCCATTAAACAACACATATGAGCGGTTGACGGCTATCTCTAAAGCATTGTGACAACCGCAAAAGCGGCACAGAGCAGTCATACTGACTGAATGTTCAGCCACTCTAAAAAGAAATAGTATTATAATTATTGTTATTAATCTACTTCACACACTAATTATTGTTATTTAACGTATCTCAATAGCAATATATTTTGTATAATTTATGCACAGGTATCATTTTAAAGCGAAAACAACTATTGTAGACATGAACTTATAAGCGTTGATCATACACTCCTTTTATTTTATATGTTAACACAAATTGTGACATACCGCTTGTAGTATCGCCGAAAGTGCAGTTACATATTTCTTTTACTCTATCTTCCACCCACGATACACGACATGACAGTCTATTGTAATCTTTATTCTTGTCTAAACTTGTATCTATACAATACTCATCTTCGGTTATCTTGTGGGGGTATGGTAGAAAGGTATACTGTAATAGAATATTCACAATAATTCAGCCAAAGGTAATACAAAAATACAATATAAATTTGTCATAATAATGTCGATATTTAATTTATTTCTTGCAAGCCAGTAAAGAAAACTACCCTTGAAGAATTATTTCCAGGCGGGTAATATCGGCTTTGTGATATTACATGTCTGTAACACAAATAGATTCAGAATGAGAACAAAAAACTCACTTCGTGTGTATTCATGGTGATAGAGGTTGATGTACCAGGAGCAACAAGTATGCCTTTATTTAATCTGTAAAAACTAGTACTGGGCGTGTGAATGAATACCTTAAATAACAAAAATATATAATCTTTAAATGTCATTTAAAAGAATTATAAATAAATGCATAATTAAATTAATATACTTTCTATGGAGATTTATTACATTCTAAGTTTCGGAACATAAGTAAAATAAGTAGCGAGTATAATAAATCACCCTAGTCGTTATTATCAAAAAGAGTTCTTGATTGCTATTGAACCGGACAATTTTAATCACTTGTTTAACCATCTTGACTGTCTCGTCAGATCGCGGCTGCCGAAACATATACGATCGACAAAAATCCGGAAATCGTGCACAGTCATATTTCATTGGCACGGTAGTGAATCAAAATCATTAATTTGTAAAACAACTTTAATATCCCCCTCCCCCATCTTGTCGGAATGGCATGTGGCAAATCTTAGCGTGTACATGAATGGGTTTGAGATACTAATTATATAATTGGTTA
Source organism: Patella vulgata (assembly GCF_932274485.2). Lineage (NCBI taxonomy): Eukaryota > Metazoa > Mollusca > Gastropoda > Patellidae > Patella > Patella vulgata. Next base: position 16,212,079 of record NC_065883.2, read on the forward strand.
AATTTAAGATTAAAATGTCCTAATATAGACGACATAAAAAAAATTGAAATAGCTTCTACAAAACACCCGATATACTTTAAAAAACAAGTTGTGTATGACTTTATGTTATTGCTTTCATATCTTTGGGTCATTTTTGTCAAATGTTTGGAAAACGTAAAATGCACATTAACAGAACACGGTTTTATGGGATACAATCTCTAGTGTTATTCTAAAAGCACGACGTTTTTAGAATAAAACTAGTGATTGTGTCCCATGAAAACTGTGTTCTGTTAATGCGTTTCCAGATCGCTAAATGCCACTCAAAGATTACGCACATTAACAATTTGAACAAAAGTTAATGTCCGTACACTGATAGCATGAGGTACCCAAATTAAGACTTCATCTGAAAAATCATTCAAATATTTATAAAAATTATTGAATATTTTGCTTCTCAAAACCACCGTGAACAGGTTTTTATCCGGTTCATACAAAAGTATGACAGTGAAGCGAAATGCAAGCATAAGAATTCTATTGCAGGATAAAACATACAAACAACCTTTTAAAAAATAGTTTAAATATCTCCACGAAATTATGGCTACATGTCTAATGTTCCACTAATAATGTGCAAATATAGGCGGGTTGTGGGATGGTATAAATGTAAAAAATTAACTTGCCTCAATAGATGATGAAGGAATAGGGCCGGCCAGGACTCGGTCTTGATGTATGTTGGCTAGGATACGAAGTCCTGTGTAAATTCCGATTGAGGATGAGATAAAGGTTTCGTTTGTTCCTTTAGTGTTGAATCCTACACATTCCGGGTCGCGAGTAGATACGGGTTGTAGATATGAAGATGGGTCTAACCTCTTCAAGTTCCATGTTATTTCCAAAAATACATCTTTAATATCAAAGGGGGGAGACAAGCTTGTCGCTAGTGTAATATTAACATCAGATAAATTGGTTGCCTTAGGGTTCTTTAATGTATTCCAAACACCTTTTTCAACCATAAATTCTTCAAATTCCCGGGCCTGGCTGAGATTTAATTTACTTGTATCATAGGGCTGTGTACAAATTGTAATTGAGGGGAATTCTAGAAACGATCTGTGCTCAAACTTGGTCGTACTTAATGTTTTGTACTTCACCACTTCTTGATAGAGTCCGACAACTGATACCCACAATATACAAACAAAGGTAAGCACGACCAGCATCCATATAATTCTAAAAGAATAACAAACAAAATAAATAAAAGAATTAAAACGACAAGAAGACGGAAAAGGGTACGAGTCCATATTATTCAGAAGATAAAATAAACACGAAGATAATCGAACTTAATTTCGGGGCCACGTTGTTTTTACATGCCAACATATATTGTCTTATGATCTTAAATGTATGTCATAAATTTCATGTTTGCTTAAATTACACCTCAATAGCTCGAAAGATGCCTCACTTCAGAACTTCAATAATGCGAAAATTCAATAGTAGAAAATGTCATTAGTCTAAAAATAACTACCATAAATACCTTCTTAATGTCGAGAATGGAATTGGCACTTTGTCGTGATGTTTTACATAATATATTTCTATGGAGACTGACGTTATATTTTACTAACGGAGAAATAAATTTGCAGCCTTGAAAAAGTTGTATGGATGTGTTTTTGGCCTTTGATAAGAGATCTAAATCAAATTTGGTGGGAACTACATGTAGCTCGGACTCTTTAGATATATATGTCCAACTGTATTTTTGTGTGTACATGTATGTGTTCTCTATATGTAATGTATTATCAAATGCATGTACATGTATATGTATGCAGGTTGTCATTATTGGCCCTCTCTCTCTCTCTCTCTCTCTCTCTCTCTCTCGATTGACATTCATTTTTTAAAACAATTATTAAATAACCGATAAGGTCAAAGTGAGTTGCAATTGTGGTCGCAGCAACTATTTGAGAAATCGACTAAACCTGGGTTGATAGACTTCATACCAATCAAGTCTGGTTTTTATTCTTTTGAACTTAAAACAAGAGACCGGTGACACAAATAGCAACAGTACCACCCTGCAAATACTATTAATATACATGGTTGTATCCTTTGTTTCTGTAAGAGTAAGCATTTCCTGCAAAATGTTATGTATATTTATAACAAAATTAATTATTTTAGGAATGGTGACTTTAGGAAGATCGGAGTAATGGAAATAACAAAACCGAAATGTTAATCAAAACGTACGCGAAATAACAAGAAATTAGTAATTTCAGAGTTAGTAGCATTTAGATTCTTACCTGTTGATCTTGGATCTGGACTGTTCAGGAATATTCTTACATCCATGTAAACTTGTATTATGGAGAAAATCTGTTATAATTTTAATCATAATTACTGATGATGATTGTTTGCCTGTTCGTGCAAATAATGTTGTCGTTTCTCTATAACAGATACTGTCCTTAATTTATAGTCGCGTCCCATAAGCAAAATGTGCTTATTCTGTCAGATCATCACTATGTAACTGATAAAATGATTTACAATAATAATATGTGAAAACCTATATACATTGATTATTTATCATCCATTAGTTACTTTACTCTACCAACAAAGTGTCACTCGCTAGCAGTTTAAATTTATTATATAGGAGAGATGGCGTCACGATTGCTTACAAAACCTCCACTACCAGTTCCACAGCCTTGTGAAATTTACACCTATTCTGGAATACGAAAATATCTAAGTTATTATCCACTTTACATTATACGAAAGGAATTCTTTCGTAAAATATGTGAAGGCGAATTTCCACGATGCAGATCAGAAGCATGATTTCAACTTCTCTGTTAACTAAACAAATTGCTGCGATTTATCCTATAGAAACTGTGCGACGTCCTTTATTTCACTAACTGGTTGTAATACAATTTTTAAAGTCAATAGAGAGATGGTCTTGTTAACCTTAGTTCGCCACCAATATTTAAGAAAATATGGTATACTTTTAATCGTGATAACTACTAATGAGATTTGTTTGTCCGACCAGAAGATTTTATACAATAAAAACATTAATTGGCCAATAAACCGTTTACAATTTAGATTCACCATATTAAGCCCTGTTTAAACAGAGTTTTGAGCAGTTTCACCGTTCAAATAGGGCGCGAACCCGAACGCGGAAAACCGTCGACGACTTTCGTGATGGCTTGTCTTTTTCTAGCAGTGAGAGATAAATTTTGTCATTTGCAATCATGGCCCAGGTGGAATCAGACACAGACTAGATCTTGGCACTGTATTTGTACATAAAACAACAAAGGAAGAGAAAGAGGCGAATATCAGTGCATGAAATTTTACAGAGAAGAAGTGAGTTTGGAGAATACCATCACCTCGTAGAAGAACTATATTTTTGAATGACAGAGGAGCAATTTGACTACATATTGCAATGGATTAGAGACGACTGTGAATATTGCACGCTAGTGGGAACGATCAGGCCTAACGGTTTCTATTCGTGGAAATGATGTCATGGGAAGTGCCCGCTGATTTGTTCATTGGGAAAAATTCGCGCGAACTTCTGAAAAATTCGCTCGGGAGGCAATCAAGGCGGTCATTCGCGCAAACCAATATTTGTTCGGGTTCCGGTTCGCGCTCTGTATGAACGGGGCCTCTAAAAATGACTAGAGCATTCCAGGACGAAAAGCCGCGTTCGCGTTCGCGCCCTGTATAAACCCCCCTTAATACAGATGGCGTCAACGCCAAAAAACCCGGGTTCAAGATTTGGATGCAATATTTTGTAGTTAGCCTCGAGTTTGTCAACAACTCAACTGCAGCTGAACACTTAATCTCCAACCCCCGCCATAGAGTCCAATGGTCAAATATCAAAGCCCTGGTTAATCAGACGAGTGTCTGGTTAGTCAGCATTAACCAAGTATTTTTGTGTACATGTATTATATTGTTTTATTATATTTTTATATTTTATCATAGCTTGATAATGGCCAGAGAAGCCTCGTCGAAACGTCGCTCAGTAATAAGCAGTAATTGTATTCCATAGAATTGTAACATTGTGATGATGGGTTGTATTTTACAAATATTGACTATACACAGTACATATTAATGTGTGACTAATGTACAGTCTATAAAACATCATTTTGCCAATCAATTAAATATAAAAGATACATTACTGATCTAATTGCTAGCATACAATAAAATAACGAATGTGAATAACTTCCAATACATTTCATTGAGAACTGTCGAATCCCAATAACCCGAAGCGGTTGAGTTATTACTATTTGGTTAATGACCTATATTCTCTGTGGGCGGGGAATTGATTCGAAATCCATTTTAGCAAAATTGGTAGAATTTTGTCTTTAAATTAGTAGCATTGTATTAATAATATCTTTGGCTAATTATTAGATTCGCACATTGTATAGAAGTCATATTGTCTCATATGCACTTAAATCAAATGAGTGAATGGCTGACATTATAATTTGGTAAAAATATCTGGTTTCCGTGGGAATCAAAATATAATATGTCGTAGCCTACACCATACTTAATTTCTACAATTAAGTACAATTTTTCCTTATTAATCCCATGTCGTGCCGCCATGGTACCCATTGCTATAACAAGAATTTGCATGTAATTTATAAATATTGTTAGTTATATTTATTCGTATGACTTTGGGGGTGATATTTTATTTAAGTTTCTCAAGATTGCATTCAGGTTGTTTGTCCATCTAATATTCTACGGCATAGGTCATGGAAACTATTGCCGTACATGTCACAAGCATCCATGATTATGAAAAAGTCACAATCATTTAGGTTTTGGGACAGTGTATTAACAAAGTCTATGTCAAAACGAATAACCGATTTTATTTCTAGCACGTGGCCACTGACTTGCCTAGTACTCTAATTTCCGCAATGATTCCGTTTGTTGTCCGTCAGATCATTCTTATAGACTTGGTTACCCGTTTATTAAACAAATTGGTCTTTTATCTATGATAGTTAATGTTCGTTTTACGTCAAGTATGTTATGGACGTTGCTCCCATAGTGTCCCTCCTTATATTTTCCATTAATAAAAATCCTATCGTAATATTTCAAAGAATTGATTGCACACTGTTCATCTGTAGACACATTTGATTTTGCGTTGAGTTTTATAGGCAGTGCTAACTTGGTTAAAAAATCGACGAAGCTATTCAGCGTCGCGTCCTTGGATTGTCTTTGGTGTTACTGGTTCTGGCGATTGAATAATGTGTGTAAATTCCTGAATTGACACTGACATGGATCCTGTTAGTGGGGTGTACTGAGATATTGGTCGGTGTGCTTGGGCTTGTCCTATCTGAGCATATTGCCCCCATGGCGTTGAGAAGGGGGCTAAGCCACCATACATATCTCCCAGTTTGGTCGTGCACATTCTGGATTTTATTCACTTTGTCTTTCGGTGTTCCTTTCTCCAACTTTGGTTTGTGTATATTCAGAGGTTTATTTTCATTGTTCCTCTGTGTTCTGGGTTTCGTCCTTGTTAGACAAGTGTTCATATCTGTATGCTGCAATAAAGCAGTATGTCAAACCCCATTTCATTTGTAGATACGTTCAACGACATGTTCCATCCCGAGGTTATTACCTAGCAAAAAGATAACTTGGTTATGTCGGAATGTTTTAATAATGGATTTATGTCACAGGTTATGAATTTAAAGATTTGAATAAGCCGTTGATAATTATTTATAGAGCAATTTATTCATACGTCTCGGGCTGTGGGTGGCAATCTATATATATTAATATGACACAAGTGGGTGTGCAAAATGACGTCCACTTCAAATATACACAGCAACTTACCCGAAATAAAAGCGTGGATGTGGACTAAATTTGATTAGGATCATTTATGCCTTCAATAAATGTGATATTTATTGTGCTCAAAAGCCTTTACTGACTCATCAAATATCTGCGGAACAGAAATTCCCAGAGGCTGAAAATCAACAACGCGTATCCTCTGATAGTCCCAATCGGTTAACAACTACGGCATATATCGCGTACGGAAATTGGGAGGGGGTAACTCCCAACTCTGAAGACAGATCTGGCTCGTACTGTTATGACCTTAAAGTGTCAGATACAATATATCACGATCATCAGTAGTACTTAAAATGGTTCGTGTTTGTATTCATATTGGTTATTGCTACATGTCTAAAATTCAAACAAATTATACCATTATTCATATACAATATTAACATATAATAATAGTTATTAAATCAGTATGAATCAGTATACAAAAGTTGAACATGAATATAAATGTGACCCACGCCCATAAAACCAGGCGCTTGTCGCAAAACTGCCTTTTTACTACGGGCACAAAAGCATAAACTGTATGCCTTTTTATTGCTGTGAAATAGCCGAACTCAACTCCAGATGATACAACAAACTTAATAATTGCATTTTTGGAAAGCTTAGGCCGTGGACTATTCATATATGCTGCCAGCTATATTTTTTTAAAATTGACCAAGAGCCTGTTTTGTGGGAGCAGCTCACAAATTATACCATTATTGATAATATACAATATTAAAATGTAATATTCTTAGTCGTTAATCAGTAAGAATCAGTATACAAAAGTTAACCATGAATATACATTATACTAGTAAATCCTTCCGAAATGCAAAACAGAATCCATGAAACGTACTTTTCATTATTATGGATGTATTTTATGGAACAATCTGCCTTTTGATATAAAGATGTGTAAAATTGTTGAAAATATTAAGATTAAACTGAAAACTCATTTATAAATTTATATTCAACTTATTGTTCGTGTATATTCAACTTGCAACTGCAGTCTATCTTATTTTGTGTAATTATATTGTGTAATTGTCTTTGTAGCTTATGGGGGTCTTATGAAAGATTAGTTTTTTTGCAAACTAAATAAGTTGCCTCATTAAATAAAGTTATTATTATTATTATTATTATTATTATTCATATACAATATTTAAATGTAATAATCTTAATCGTTAAATCAGTTTCCATGAACATGCAAAAGATGAACGTGAATATAAAACTATAAAAGGATAGAAAACATTTGAAACACACTTGCTTTGCTGAAACTTGTTGAGTGATATGCCATTTCATTTCAAACATAAATATTAATTAATAGGGACACATCTCGTGTATTATAATTATGTAATTTATGAAAGATTTTCGTCTTTTTTGTCCATACTCGTTGTATCAAGTACTGCTGGTTCAACGGCCCTTGGACGACCCATTCGGGCAGCAAAGGCAATAAAGAAGAAAACCAATGTTTCCAGTAGTTCAACAACCGTAATCATACTTGCTCCCACAAATAAACCCATATGTCCTCCAAGATTACCTACAACAGAAAACAACTACCATACATATTCTCTCTACTTGACCTTTACAATTTTTCTTTTGTTCTATGGCTTTGACTTTCATATGATTTAGAATTTGGCCAACGGGTCCCTCCCACTAAATGCTAGATACCAATATTAGAAAAAATATTTATTCAATAAACAAATAAATGGTATTTTGAACTATGCGCCCCGACTTACCTAAAATTGACATTGTATTATATTCAGCGATACTTTCTGTTTTCCATACAACCAAGTTCTCAAAGTTTATATACAATTCTAATAGGTTTCGCCTAAAAAATTATAGAAAGACATTTTTTTTATGTTTTAGTTCTTTATTTCTAAAAAAAAGGGTGTTCTGTTTAATATAGAAATTCTTTACCTACATGATGTGTGACGAAAACTAAGGTAATGAAGTAGCTTGCATTATGCTACTACTATCTTAGACTAACTCACCAACAATTATGTAAGTATCCATGTCTGGAAGTAGAGTACTATAGTCCAGTCATCTCGTGCACGGATTGGTACAATTAACTAGAATAGTGTTGACGTAAAACGGTACCTATACGAAACACATACACAAAAATGGTAATTGTTCCGCCCTAATAGATGACGCATTATACTTCCTCTATAGGAGAGAGCTTGTTTGATTTACCATCAGACCATCACTTAGAGCTCAGGGGGGGCCTTATACCCATAGCCTCCTCAGCTTAGAGGCTAGGGTGACCACATCATATAGAACTAGCTAGAAGTATGTGGCTCTTGCCACGTTTAAGCCGTTGGGTCTGAGTTAGAAAGGTTATTAAACTCAGACCGTGGATATTTTAATAACTCGAAAAGTGCTATCATAGATTTAACTTTGTACTTTGCTGTATTTGTTATATAAACTTAGTAACAACATAAACAGTGTTTCAGACTCAATTGATCATTGGAAATAGTTATCACAACGTGGAGTCGAAGAAAGTGTCACATCTGTCCCAATAGTGTCACAACATTTCGCCTTAGAAATACGCCTAAGACCGTAAAGGACAATGTGGGTATCAACCAATATTACATATGAGATAGACCTGGTTAGACACATTCCAAATGTAATTTAACACGGAGATCTTTGCTACGGTTTGATTGATAACAAATATATATTTGAAGAATGAGGAAATGGGGCAAAAAAGGAAAGCAAGAGTTATTCTTACTACTGAAGTAGATAGCGATAAAGTTGATGTCGTTGAGTAAGCAACAATTAACTTTTATAAATGAAAATATACGAAACTCACAGATCACAGTCGTCATTTTAAGGACATAGTGTGTATTAGTCAGTTACAATAGTTAGTAATCTAGTAGTAGTCATTAAGTAGGTGTTAGTTTACTAAGGTGTTAAAACCGTGACTATTGAATGGTATCCACCGCTACTGTCCAGGTTTGTGTATTCAATAGTGATGGGTGTTATAATAAGACATACTCTTACCCCAGTAACGACACCTTTTACAGCTAGTCACTTACAGGCTAATTAATGACAACTGTATAATGTCTAACCACTTTCTATACATACTAAACATTAGTTTATAATAATAACTACTTATATGATTGAATGACATAAAATGTCATTATTAAACGGCCCAGGATCGTAAGTGAATGGTATCAGCTGTCCAGTGATACACAGTCTATTTTCAGCTGTGCATTTATTTAGATTATCGTCTTTAGCATAACGCGATGTGGTGGAGATCCCGGGTAGGGGCAATTTAGTTATGTAAATTTTCCTGTGAACATTCTCGGCTAGTGAAAACACAACGAAATGTATGTGATCTTTCAACAGCAGCTTGGACTGGTAGGTAATTTGGAACCAGGGTCAGGATAATATTACCAAAGAAAAATGTTTCCGGGGGCAGAAATTTTACTCACTGTAGCCCAGAAAAAAATCACTTTTTAAGATTCTCTTTATAGAAAACCTAATGACAATGCGCCTGCCTAAAACTGTTGCTGTTGAGATCGACTCGTTGCGTTGTTTCAGAGCACATTGTCTACTAGGAATTCAGTTATGTTCCATGAATAGCCACTGACAGATCTAGCTCGTCTAAAGAAATGTTTATTATTATGTTAATTTTTGTTGTACAAACCTTGCATAGTCGACAGAATCTATTATCCCTTTTTTGACCAAATAGCGTGACAAGGAGTCCGACGGAAAGTAAGAAAAACTGGTTTTAGTGTCGTAAATGACAAATCTGCAGGGTCGTAGACACTTTGTAAGACTTGCATTCTCAGACACAGTGAAATATTTTCCTGTCCAGATACAAAAAAGATGGTGTATTAATTAAACGTTGATATTACGCAAAAATTGTAAATGGGTAAAAATCCCATAGGACGAAATATAAAATAATTATATTAACATTCATCTTACCACTAGAAACATTTGAATTACCATGGTTACTTATGTATATATATATGTTAACAGATTGACAGAATGCTTTCGCATCTTTAGTGTGGAGACGTTTGATGCTAGGCATGTGACCTATGGCATTTTCAGTGTTTGTGATTTAAAGAATATGGCGCGTAAAAAATGATTGATACCTGGCGGTAATGAAGGAGCACATTCGTGAACTTGCCATAAATCAACATTATTTTGCAATATAAATCTAATTCTTAAATGACATTCACTATCGTCAAACTAGTACACCATGTGCATGAGAGTTATATAATACTAGCAGGATACCCGGCTTCGCTCGGGGGTCATAACTCCGAAACCGGAAGTGGTACACTAACGCCAACTGGTCTATGTTACTCCCCGGTCCGAGCTACCCCTATACCCCAAATTTCAGACTCGGGGCAGACCTAGTGTAGCCGCCAACCCCGAACAGACCGGCTTCGCTCGGTGGTCATAACTCCGAAACCGGAAGTGGTAGACTAACGCCACCTGGCCTATGCTACTCCCCGGTCCGAGCTTCTCCTATACCCCAAATTTCAGACTCGGGGCAGACCTAGTGTAGCCGCTAACCCCGAACAGACAGACTTCGCTCGGGGGTCATAACTCCGAAACCGGAAGTGGTAGACTAACGGTACCTGGCCTATGTTACTCCCCGGTCCGAGCTACCCCTATACCCCAAATTTCAGACTCGGGCCAGACCTAGTGTAACCGCCAACCCCGAACAGACCGGCTTCGCTCGGGGGTCATAACTCCGAAACCGGAAGTGGTAGACTAACGTCACCTGGCCTATGTTACTCCCCGGTCCGAGCTACCCCTATACCCCAAATTTCAGACTCGGGCCAGACCTAGTGTAGCCGCCAACTCCGAACAGACCGGCTTCGCTCGGTGGTCATAACTCCGAAACCGGAAGTGGTAGACTAACGCCACCTGGCCTATGCTACTCCCCGGTCCGAGCTTCTCCTATACCCCAAATTTCAGACTCGGGGCAGACCTAGTGTAGCCGCTAACCCCGAACAGACAGACTTCGCTCGGGGGTCATAACTCCGAAACCGGAAGTGGTAGACTAACGGTACCTGGCCTATGTTACTCCCCGGTCCGAGCTACCCCTATACCCCAAATTTCAGACTCGGGCCAGACCTAGTGTAACCGCCAACCCCGAACAGACCGGCTTCGCTCGGGGGTCATAACTCCGAAACCGGAAGTGGTAGACTAACGTCACCTGGCCTATGTTACTCCCCGGTCCGAGCTACCCCTATACCCCAAATTTCAGACTCGGGCCAGACCTAGTGTAGCCGCCAACTCCGAACAGATCGGCTTCGCTCGGGGGTCATAACTCCGAAACCGGAAGTGGTAGACTAACGCCATCTGGCCTATGTTACTCCCCGGTCCGAGCTACCCCTATACCCCAAATTTCAGACTCGGGGCAGATGTAGCCGCCAACCCCGAACAGACCGGCTTCGCTCTGGGGTCATAACTCCAAAACCGGAAGCGGTAGACTAACGCCACCTAGCCTATGTTACTCCCCGGTCCGAGGTAACCTTATACCCCAAATTTCAGACTCGGGGCAGACCTAGTGTAGCCGCCAACCCCGAACAGACAGACAGACAGACAGACAAACGATAGTCACAAATATATATATAGATAGACAATATAATAAGTTACGCCCATACTTACCAAACTGTGGGTTAAAACATGTAACCATTTCTTGGGCATCACAGAGTCCAACTATAAAATAACATTTTTTATTGAATTTTCTTTGATTTGGCGAATAAGTCATGTGATGACAGAGTTGGGTTAAAATATTATGTCAATTGGCTTTGGCGAAGAAGTCATGTCAAAATATATAAATATGCTCATTTGAGCTCCCTTGTCTAGCCCCTGTGATGTTGAACATCCTATTTTGGATAAATCCACGTAATTTGGTTAACAGTGGGGGTTTAAAGAGAAGAAGTAGAACCTATTGTATGATCATATAGTATTATCATTTATTATCTATTGTCCACAAATTGTGACATACCGTTAGTAGCTGAAACGTTGCCATAAGTGCAATTACATATTTCTTCTATTCTATCTAATATCCACAATACACGACATGACAATCTATCGTAATCTTCATTCGTGTCTATACAATATTCATCTTCGGCTATCATGTGGGGGTGTGGCAGAAAGCTATACTGTAATAAAATATTTGCAATTACGTCAGTAAAACACTTTACTAATTCAAAGGTACAACATGCATTTGTTAGCTAAAAGAATTAGCCCAATTATTGCGTTTTGCCTTATTTATCTCATTTTAAGCAAAGCAGTAAAGAACCCCATTCTTGAAAATTTGCAGTGATTTTCAAGGAAGACATTAATGGTTTGCTGTTATTACAATGTATTTAGAATGAACAAATAAAACTCACTTCGTGTGTATTCATGGTGATCGAGGTTGATGTACCAGGAGCAACAAGTATGCCTTTATTCAATCTGTGAAAACTAGTCCTGGGCGTGTGTATGAATATCTTAAATAAAACAAACATTTTATCTTTCTACATTTTGAAAAAAACCATATTTCTAAATACACAACTAAACACATTTACTATTGAAATACTAAATACCATGGCATGTTTCCCTGTAGAACGCATTTAAATATATTGATACAATAAAGCACAAAAATGACATAATAAAAACAATGAACATAAAATATCTACACCTTCTTTATCCGGAAACGACATAAGCTACTTATAATTTTTATTAACCGCTAATCGTGAATTTATGAATTTATCAAACTGTCACATTTTTCATTTTACTTTTTATTTAACACCGACTCACACGCCACTGGTCAAATCAAAGCAGGGGCGTGGTGACCCATGATTTTGCATGAGGAACAAGACCCCGTCGGGACCCCCCCCCCCAACCCCCACTCCCCAAAAGAAAATCAATAAAATAAAAATAAAAACAGTATTTATATGTGTGTGCGGGTCGGGGGGTTCCCTCCCAGTGCCGCCGAGTAATATTATGATTATAATGTTGAAAACCGCATTGAAACCGCGTGATTGTTTGCCATTTCCGAGGGGGCGCAAAAATACAAAACCATGACGCAAAGTCCGTCATTGCGCCCCTCTCACTTAGTACCTGATTCAAGCCCCGAGTCATTCAGTTATAATTCCCTGGTAAAAAGCTAACAGATAAATCTCACTCAGGTATACAAAATTAAATATAGATCACAAACAAATTTCCACAAAGATATTTTGAATATATCCATAAAATTATGGTGTAATACTAATAGGGTGCTAAAAATGTGCAGGGTGTGGAATGTGAAAAATGTAAATTAACTCACCTCAATAGATGATGAAGAATACGGTCCGGCCAGGGCTCGGTCTTGATGTACATTGGCTAAAATACGTAGCCCTGTATGGATTCCGACGGAGGATGAGATAAAGGTTTCATTTGTATTGAATCCTACACATTCGGGATGGATAGTGGATACCCGTTGTAGATAAGACGACGGGTTTAACTTCTCCATGTTCCATGTCATCTCTAAAAATACATCTTTAACATCAAAAGTTCGGGCCATCTCTGGTGTAATATTAGTAACAGATATATTGGTTGCCACTAAGTTTTTAAATGTATCCCATGTACCCTTTCCAATCATAAAGTCTTCATATTCCTCGCTGATGTTGAATTTACTTGTATCGTGTAACGGTGTGCAAATCGTAATTGAGGGAAATTCTAGAGAATGTCTGTGCTCAAATTTGGTCGTACTTAATGTTTTGTACTTCACCACCTCTTGGTAGAGTCTGATAACGTATACCCACAATACACAAACAAAGGTAAGCACGACCAATATCCATATAATTCTAAAAGAATAACAAAGTAAAAGAAATAAGAATAAATTGTTTAATCGACAGCCCTTTTTCCAAAAAAGGAAAAAATGCCAGTTTTTTATTCAGAAAATAAATTAGTATAACCTAATATACAAATATAACGTCATTCTTTGCTGTTGGCGTACAATTTTTCAAATAGCAGCTTGCAATTTAATTTTCTTTTTTTTTATATAAACTAGATGGAATGCACGCGCGGGATAGTTAGTGCACTATATACATCGTGTAATATATTGAAACAAGACTCTGACTAACGTCCTCGTGAATTATCACGAAAATTGGCGTTACATTTTACGAAAAAGAAAAAATTTACCTTCTCTGTCACATATATTTTTATCTAAGTGAGAAATAAAAATGTTAGAACTTCCCATGAGTGATGAGTTTTAAAGTTATCCAATCACACATTAGTTCAATTGAAGACATTACCATTGGAGAAATGGACATATTCCCAAAAGACTACAACCTGGCTGGATAGTTTCTGTTTCAATCAAAATCTCATTTCCCATTTAAAGGAGCTAAGTCGCTAATATTTGGGACCTAGAAATTGACACAAATGGGTCGCAACGCATACAATAATGTAATATGAATGTATATAAATTGATTTACATTCAATCGTTTCTGTTTTTACTGTAATTTCTAATCAGTTAGGTTCGGCGACATACGCCAGTATTCTCAATAGAATTTCAATCTCTAGCGTTTGGTTTTTCCAGTCTACGCCGATAGTATTTATTGGGCATTTATACCCTCCAGATAAGAATATAGCGTCACCGTTTGACATGACTTTTGGAATATGCCTAGCCTCGTTTTTCGAGTCCCTTATTACAAATGGCGCTGAAACGCATTATGGTACACGATTCGTGTACCAATTGTAAAATGTTTATTTTGTCTTAAATATTGAATATCAGAAGGCCATTTTTTCTCGGTAAGATCACAACATTAATGTTGATTTAAAGCGACAAATAAATCGTGTTTTCAATGTCGAAGAATTTGGATGATATTGAGTTAGAGACTTAGCTACTTTAAAATTAAACCAAGAGATCTCTGTCCAAACAGGATGAACGGAGTTAATTCAATTTTACCACAAAAAAACCCAGCAATTTCGTAAGTTCGGACATTTCTAGTCTTACCTGTTGATCTTGGATCTGGATTTCTCAGGAATATTCTTACATCCATGTAAACTTGTATTGTGGAGGAAATCTGTTATACTTTTAATCATGATAAAAACTGATGATTACTGTTAACCAGATTAAAAGGTATGTATTTATACAATGTATTTGTAGGCAACTTTATCTGATCCCTAATGTGCTAGCTTCTATTACCGCTAATTTATAGTCCGCCCAGTAAGCAGAAGGTGAAGTTTCTATCCGATAATTACTAAGTAACCGAGAAAACGTTTTGTGATACTATGTACAAATCAGAAAAAAATATACATTGATTATTTACTATCCAATAATTACTTTAATATGCCATTAAGGTTTCACCCAAGTCAATAGTTTAGATTTACCATGTAAGAGAGATAGTCAAATAAAAACAAACTGAGGTATATGTGTTTAAATTATAATGGTTTCGTTGCAAACGGGGATATTTTTAAACGGTGACAAGGAACCGCAGCATATCGGGTTCTAGATTTCTTTGAGGACCTCCGTTACCAGTTTCAGATATGGTGCAACACGAAATTAATACCTCATTCCACATAAGAAAATAGTTCCTTTTTTAAAAGATGTGAAGGTGAATACCGACGATGTACATTGACGGCCGATTTTAACGTTTCTGTTTGCTACACAAAATTAAAAACCCACTCCATATAAAATAATAGTTCCTTCTTAAAAGGATGTGAAGGCGAATACCGACGATGTAGATCGAAGGCTGATTTTAATGTTTCTGTTTGCTACACAAATATATGCGATTTATATCATTTGCCTTTTATTTCACTCACCATCATTGCAGATATACTGGTACCAATAAAACAAACAGATTGCGTTTTAGACTTAGTTTGCAACCCATATTTAAATTTGCGTGTAATATTTTGTACTGAACTCTGTGTTTGTGAACTGTATTTATGTTATTTATGGAACTTAAAAGATCGGCTGTCAATTAAATAATATTGACTAAACACAACACAAACTAATGGGTGACTAATGTAAAATATTATATTACCAATCAATTAAATATAACGAAGGACTTAATATGTAGCACCATAGGTCTTTTGTCTGACTTGGAGAGCGGACGTTGTCAAACCAGTCGCCACATCCTACGTAGAACCCATGCATCTTTTCTTACTACATATTTCTGTAGCCTTGTGATCGTCTAGAATTTGTCTCTAGCTGTCTTTACTTCTGCTTCACGTTGTGTATTTACTTCTTCCAGTTTCTTAAGACGTTTGTCTTACCAGGAATAATAATGCATAGTTCGCTTCTACATTTTATATAGCATATAACTGAATACAGGTATACAAGCATAGCACAAATTACAATACTATATAGCTAAAACCACTTCTCCACCCTATCCAGCCTCTCAGCTGTCTAGGAACTCAGATGTACCCTCGATCTCTGGAATCTAATGCAAGTCTGACTTACAGGGTTCCCCGGTTTCTTTTAAAGGTAAGTGAATATCATGCACAATAACGCGTGATCATGGCCCTGAACTTGTGTAATTAACAAAATGGTTGGTTACTTTAAATCAAATGATGCAATTAGAATAATTCCACTCACGTGTAATTCTGGTGGTAAATGAGTGACATATGTTTTCGATAAATAACTCTGTTTTATGTGTCAACTGACAATTACAGACTAAGTTGATTTAGTGCACACTATATATGTGAATATGTTTGAAATTACTAACTTGCCAAAGATATTAATTAATGAAATATAAAGGCATCTTATTTCAAGAGCAAAAATTCTAGCAATATTATTACATTCGTCCCTTCCTTTAAGACTTTTTGCTCGGTATTGGGTAAAAGATCCCTTGAATCCTTTACAATAACCATACCAACATCTGTAGAATTATATAACTATTCATAAATGTAGCAGAAATCTAGAAAATCAACATATATCACCTCCCCCACTTGCAAGATTTATGCTAAATGAACAGGTAGGAGACTCTTAAAAACTTATATGTGCTAAACCCTATAATTATTCATGCAACAGGCAAATATCAATGATACTATACTATATAACAAAACTGTGAAAACACAGACACACATAATCAAAAATCAAAAGTTGCATGCAAAAGTTCTCCAAAAAGTTCATCACTGTAAAATCCTATGAAAATTCACTAAGCCTAAGCACAGAAAACACAAATTGTCTTTTTTAAATCTTCAAGTGTCCTAATTTCAAAAAACTATAACACATCACGTAATATTTATAAAGTTCAGGTTTCACTTTAAATTCTGTCTCAGGAAATGTCAATTTGGTAAACTGGTAAACCATTTCTTCTTCTTGGATGTATTGGTCTGTTTCAGCTACCATAGTGTCAAGTTGAAACTTTCTTTTTTTCTTCTAAGTATGATTGGTTTGTACAATTTTATCCGTCAATCAAACATGTCATTGCCATCAGACCAAGAACTAACTATTCCTAAATCTTTGTTTTTAAAACTTTATGTTGCTATTAGTCTAACATTATTATTAATATATTATTTCGAAAACGTATTAGCAAATCTTACTGTAATTAAAATTAAACTTTATTTAAGTATTAATAAACTTTGATGTGTCTCTTTAATTATAAATTTTCAAACTAAGTTTGACCTCTTGACCTGAACTGAGTAATGGACAATTTTAGAATTACGTTTATGTTTTATAATTTCCGTTTCTGTTTTAGAATTCCTACACTGTTATTTTATATTTCACCGTCAGTAATGTGACCTTTTTGACCTAATCATTTACAATTTTGTATTTCGGTTTTTTTTTATAAACCTTCCACTATTACATAAACATTCCCTTTATTATTACATTAGCCAGGATGACACACAGATATGGCCACTATCCGAATGACATCCCATTTTATCCTACAGTAGGACGTTAAAGCCCATTTTATTTAATTTATGTACAACTATGTCGAGAGAAAATGGCCGTACGCTCCATTCAATCAGAACACAGTCCATATTTATATAATCATGACAATCAGAATATACACCTAGCTTTTAATCACACATATAATTTCATTCACTAACCACTGAAGTCACGCGACTTTTACACACATCAAATTTAACACAGTGTTAGAACCTATTGTTTATAATAATTCGACCTCATGTCAAATTACACATTCTAATCCTCTCGTGTCGACAGCTTAAAGCAATTAGCAGTATATATTAAACGTTAATATTACGTTTCTAAGCAAAAAATTAAATTACATAAAATTATATACGGACAAAATTTACCGTATACTCCACTTTTCTAAAAAGTGTCATATTCTTAACTTAACCTCCTATTAAACTCGTATTGATGACTTTGCGATAATCTCACAATTTAACGAGCCAATAATTTTAGTTTTTTCCCCAGGAAAACTATAACCAACATCCCTAGATTAACCATATGGGATTTTCAACATAACCTAACTTTTTAATCAAAAGTTAAATTACAACAACTCTAAGGCCTGGACTAAGGGCCTTAAAATTATATAGCTAATTAACCACACATACGAACGACACAAAAAAACACAAATTAACGAATCACAGTAGAAAGTACGGCCAACTAGGAAACTAGAGTTAATCACTCACAAACGTCATCCTTAGATCTGCCGTCTTTCCACTGCGATCCAGTGACAACATTAGTTCCTGACTTTATTCCCTATTCCGTTTCCTTATTATTCCTTAGTTATATCAAAACATTTATTTTTTTAAACCTACTCCCTAAAGACCCTCACTTTAACTTTAATTTTACTCTAATTTACTACAGGTCATGTTAACCTGGCAATATACATACCTAAATCATGAAATTATATTGTTTAATAAACCTATCAATCATAACATATGAATGACTCTAATTTATTCTCTATACAGTTAAATTTTAAATACTTAGATTCTAATCAGATTTTAACTTTAAATTAATATTATTTGGTCTTTAAACAAATTTAACACATTTAATTTACCAAACAAAATGTATTTACCCAATTTTTCGAATATCCCCACCAGATTTTTTTTTTCCACCATAATTTTTCTGTTGCTGGATTGTACAGATCTTTTCTTCTTCTTAACATCTTCAAATATGTATTCTTCTTCTAAAGTGACTTCTTACCCCAAAGGTATCAAATTAGAATATGTAAGACTATGCAGTGCTATGCAGTCACTGATTAGATGTGGGAAATATGTGATGCTTACTCTCTTTTCTTCTAGTCTTCTTCCAAATTTTCTGCTTACCCTAAAGGTCGAAACTGTCACGGCAACCAAATAGAATATGTACCACCATAGGTCTTTTGTCTGACGTGGAGAGCGGACGTTGTCAAACCAGTCGCCACATCCTACGTAGAACCCATGCATCTTTTCTTACTACATATTTCTGTAGCCTTGTGATCGTCTAGAATTTGTCTCTAGCTGTCTTTACTTCTGCTTCACGTTGTGTATTTACTTCTTTCAGTTTCTTAAGACGTTTGTCTTACCAGGAATAATAATGCATAGTTCGCTTCTACATTTTATATAGCATATAACTGAATACAGGTATACAAGCATAGCACAAATTACAATACTATATAGCTAAAACCACTTCTCCACCCTATCCAGCCTCTCAGCTGTCTAGGAACTCAGATGTACCCTCGATCTCTGGAATCTAATGCAAGTCTGACTTACAGGGTTCCCCGGTTTCTTTTAAAGGTAAGTGAATATCATGCACAATAACTCGTGATCATGGCCCTGAACTTGTGTAATTAACAAAATGATTGGTTACTTTAAATCAAATGATGCAATTAGAATAATTCCACTCACGTGTAATTTTGGTGGTAAATGAGTGACATATGTTTTCGATAAATAACTCTTTTTTATGTGTCAACTGACAATTACAGACTAAGTTGATTTAGTGCACACTATATATGTGAATATGTTTGAAATTACTAACTTGCCAAAGATATTAATTAATGAAATATAAAGGCATCTTATTTCAAGAGCAAAAATTCTAGCAATATTATCACAATTATGACTGATATAAATTAAACAAGTGGTATTGTCTTTTATTTGGTAGAGCTCTTTAACAGTAAATAAAATAAAATGTGAATAACTACCAATGCATTGATTTGTTACAGTTGATAACATACACAGTTGAGAAATTTTGGTTCACAGCTGAACACTTTTTATTTTAATTATGTAGTGTGTCATTTCAAATACATTAGTTATCGGTAAACATCAAAGTGATACATTGCATTTTACGCACATGCACCCAGATCAGAAATGACAGCATCCTTTGATTGTTGGTTTTGTTCTGGGCATGAGATGGAGAGAATATAATTATTTCAAGTTTGGTATACCTTAAGAGTGGATCTGGCAACTGGCGTATAGCGAAGTCTCAACAGTGAAAGTGCGCACAGAGTACTCCGAACATACGCTTTTAAATCTCAATGAAAGAATTGTGTAATTTTTGTCAACCCTGGGGTATTTGTCCCACTTTTTCTAAGGAATCGGAATCCATTTTATCATAACAAAACGTTAATCTTGCAACTGGCGTATACCGAAGCCGTAACCGAGGAGGCGCGTACAGAGTAGTCAGACTAAGACACCAAACTTACGGTATAAAATTCTCAACCTTGTGTTGGTTGCTAGAAATCAAGCCAGTTAGCATTTTATCATATAGCTACAGTTGAGCAGATAGCTGACGTACTGACTGGCAGAGATTACATCTAAATCTACTATACTTTCGATGATAGCACACAATCAAGTTGTGTGTTACTGTCAAAGGAACATGACAGTGAACACATTCTGGTTGAGGCTCTCGCTTCAAAATGAAAATGAGAAGTAAAAAGATATGATCAATGAGAGAGCGACACAAAACAACTTCGTCACTACTGTTAGACCTGTTGGCCAATCTCCAAGGAGGGGCTTAATGTGATGAAATTTGTATGTGCCTACAAGACCCCAAGACCGTTGCCTGCAGTCATAAATGAAATTATTAATACAGAATTTAAAATCCGTGTATGGAGTTAAAAATGAGATAAGGGAAGATTTAAGGCAGACTTAGCAGCCAAATCTGCTTGATAGTTCCCTTCTGTATCCATGTGTCTTGGGAGCCAGCGAGGGACAATGTTCTTGTTGATGAACTCGTATGATAGAAGCAGACGATAAATGTCTGATATTAAAGGGTGTTCAAGCCGTTATTATTTATTGCTTGTAGTGAGGACAAGCAATCAGTAAAAATGACATATTTTAAATCAGATGATAATTGAATGAACTCCAAGAATAGCTTATAGCTCAGTTGTAAAAATGAAAGCAGCAGATTGGAGACGAATAAGCCTCTCATTATATTGACGGCTTTCATACATTTCTTTTTGAGGCTTTTAATGTGGGGAATACATGTAAATGATAATTTTTATCAAATATCAATCCCAGAAATTTGGTTTCATCCACAACTGGAAGGCGATTGCTATCCAAGAAAAGTTCTGGATCTGGATGTTAGCCTCGTTTCTGACAGAAATGCATGCAGACAGTCTTGGATTTCGAAAAACGAGATCCATTTTCGGTTGCCCATTGTTGAAGAGAATCCAAACAAAGTAGCAACTTACGTTCAATTTTCGGCATGTCTATAGAACCATAGCACATCTGAAAATTATCAACATAAAGAGCGCCCTTTGTACCTGGTTTAAGGCACGCCCGGATTGTATTAACTTTATCGCAAAAAGAGGAAATAATATGCTTCCCCGAGGAAATGGGTGAGAGAATATTCATCCCAGTCGTACATTAAATGAGCCATCTTCCAGGAAATTATTAATGAAGACAGGTAAGCGACCTCGTAGGCCGAGGTTATGGTGGTCGCGCATGATACCCTATTTCCATGTGGTTTCATAATTCATATGCTTTCTCCAGATCAAAAAATATTGCTTCTTTGGATAAAAGTGTCCCTGGCGAACGTTTCAAATCTAACGAGATGATCAAGAGTGCTCCTTTGGGACCGAAATCCAGTGTGAGAATGGAATAGTACTTATATATTATTGCTATTATTGCGTGTCATTTTATATATAACACAGTTCAATCATATTCCACTTAAATTACACATTACTAAATATAATCATATTGAACATAATGTATGTCGATTCTTTTTCACAGTTTTATTCACAGCTAATTTGATACGATTAATAGTTTATTTATTTAAATTATACTGTCTATATTGATTGGCTGTCTTGCATAAAATTGTAACAATTATCACAATATGTTTGGCAAGGGCTACTCTAAGTTTTTGAAACATGCGCCTTAGCCTTTTGATGTTTGTCAATAAAATATGTTTAAACTAAACATTTCTGTCTTTTTGAGACTAACCCTAGTAATTTTGTATTTGTACTGCGATGTGGAGGTCGTTACATGGACACCAGCGTTTCTGCCTACTCATCAACAGCCAAGGGTTATTTTATGTGCACACAGACCCGTTTTGTGACCCAATCTCATAACATACTTTAATTACTCTTTACTGCAGACTCCCAACACTTGGCAAAAGAGATTTAACTCCTTTAAAACATATTCAAGACAGGAATATGTGCACCACCTCTCAAAGTTTTTCTTTTTTAAACAGAAAAATATATAACATAAAAACCTGGTATTATATGAAAATAGCACTTTATATAACAAAATTCATCTGAGTAAAATAAATTATTGAAAAGCCAATACAAAATGATTCAAGCAACAATTATTGTACAGGTTATTTATGATCAAAGGGAGATAAGTCGAATTTATAATCATTCCTGTTGACAAAAATTTAGATCTTCCAATTTTAGTTTATTTTACATCTTCATATAAATTTAAATACTATTATTATCATAAATTCAGCACTGTCGGGGTGGGGCTTAATATCCTTACTACGGTTACAATATTTGGATTGACTTATTAATAAAATTATTACAAAAGTCTCCTGAATGGAGGAAATAATATTCAGATCTCCTTTTGGCTACCATAACAAGAGGTAACAAAAGCTTATGATTTACATATGAAAACGTAAAAATGGCTAATAATACAAAATACAACAAAAAAAATAATAAAATAGATAATATATAAAAGAGATAATATTGAGTCAGAACAAAGAACACAAATCTTTAGATCATAAATTCTGTAAAAACAGACATGTTCATATATCTTAGGGTTGTTTTTTTTTTAAATTCATAAATTAATAATATTACACATTATATGAAATTCAGTAAAGTAAGTTAGTGCTTTGATTTTTTGATAATAGACAACACAATAGTTATTTTGAATACAGGATTCAAAATCAATTAAAATTTTTTTTGGCTAAAATTGAATGATAATGTATCTTAAATAGATGGCTGTCAAAAATGCTTTAATTTCATGATGTGTCCATCACCCAGACTAATACTAACTAAATATCAGAGCATCTAAGTTACTATGATCCAAAAAGAACATGAATTTTTCACACAGAGAGAGAAATGGGGTTCTTATGAACACCTTAATACACAAACTAGGTAATTATGAGACTAACAGATGGTTTAATGTGTATGATAAGCAATAATTTAGACTAATTGTTTGCATAGTAATAGGAATGTGAAACCTAAAATCTGGTCTTTTAACCAACAATCTGGACTGGAACAGCAACACACCAAATAACTTGTTTTGTCTGATCATATAAATACCACTCAACTACAACTCTCACCTTAAAAAAAGAAGACAATTTTTATCAATTTTAGCAAAAAATTTCCCTCAAAATTTGTTGTCATTGGTTAGATTCGGGAATAATGGAAAATCGTTTGATGATTCCAATTCTTCGCAGTTGTATTATATATGAAGTATATCATGCGAACGTAGGACAACTCAGAAGTTACATATTTCGAAACCACTGGTTACAAACAGAAAGAGAGAAATGGGGTTTAACTCCCACTAGACAAAAACTTAGTTATTTCGGTACTAACATATGGTTAAATCTTTTTTCAATAATTCACTTTGGCACAGGGATCTGCACCAGAGGAAACCAGAGGACCCAATGAAAACCGAGGAGATTGGACAGGTGACCATACTCATTTTCATGCACAAGTGGGGAATTGAAATCATACCACTTGACTCAAGCAGACATGCCTACCAGGTACGTATTATCTCAAGATCAGTATTAGATGGCAGGAAAATGCCATGCCATGAAATGAAATGGGGTGCAACATCCTACTGTTCTAATCTGAATGAGATATAGAAATGGGGTTTAACGTCCACTCAACACAAACTAGGTGATTTCGGGACTAACATATGGTTTAATTTTATTTCAATAATTTGCTTGCGCGTAGGGGTCTTTTAGCAGTGGGAGGAAACTGGAGAAAACCCACGAGGTTGGACAGGCGATCCTACTTCTTGTCACATACAACTGAGGATTCGAAACCACGCCAGCTTTATGATACAGCGCGCATGTGCTACCATTCGGACATCCAACCCCCCGAATGGGCTAATGAAGTGTGCTATGAGGGAAATGTTGCCCGGACTGCGGTGCTACAGCCTACTCTTATACTGAACTCCAACTGCCTAGAGAGCTTTAAACATGCATGCTTGTGTAAACAGGATCTTGGTTTTCCATCTCATTCAAACAACTATACATCGTCTCTTGCATGTCCCTCTGTCCTACACCACTGACAAGGTGGAACCATGCTGGAAAATCCCAAAAGAACTTTCTCAGCCAACACCGAGATTGAACACAAGACCTCCAGGTTAGCAAGCCACAGTCTTACTAGTTACTGACTGAGCCACTGCGACTCCCTTTAAAAGAAACACATATCCTTACTTGTCTGGCAACATATGTGACATGTCTGACCACAAGTATTACATCTTCATGATAATCCGATTGAGATATGATTCTCTTAATCTCTCTTCCAATACAGTTGGTAACAATGCAAATAAAATTTAAAACCGACTTACATCTGGGAAAACTTTCTTTACAGGAATACTAGATTTGTACTCAACATTTTGTCCTGATTTAAGGGGACAGGTCAAGCCTGAATTTTTGCAGCCATCAGTGTTTGGTATTGGAAAATTTATTTTTGCAGGACCTATCACACCGTACACCTTAGCTGTTGCAGCTGTTATTACCTCATCTGTAATACAAAAATACTTTGTCATAAAATTCTATTCCAATCTCGACTATTTATAAATATTTTGTTTAATTGTATAGTTAAGTCACAGGTCATCACACACTGCACGTTTCATCTATAAATACATGTGTGGTCCATGACAACAGAGAATTGTTTAAATGAAATGAAATGGGGTTTAACGTCCTTCTATTCTGCTCCGAACTGGGCTAATGAAGACGGACATACGCCATACCGTGTGCGATGAGTGATATTTTGCCCAGACAGCAGCACTACGGCCTACTCTTATGTCGAATTCCAACCGTCAAGGGATCTTTTACGTGCACGCCAATGTGTACACTGGACCTTGTTTTTCGTCCCATCCGAACCACTAGACAGCTGTCTTTGTCAGGCCCTCCGTCCTGCATCACTGACAAGGGAGAACCACGCTGGAAAATCTGGATGAATTTTCTCAGCCAATTATGCAGGGATCGAACACCTGACCTCCAGACTAGCGAGCCAGCGACTTAGCCACCGTGATCCCCCAGCGAATTGTACTTATGTGTAAACAGGGGCATTGGTCATCATACACTATTTACTATATTTAAAAAATAGGATCAGTAAGCCGGTAACCATGGTGACAACTGACTAATCCAGAATCTAAGACTGTAGCTACTGTTCTGTATATTCATGTATAAACATCACTTTACTCAGCTTCACTCATCCTTAACTTTTCAACTTACTTGGCGTGAACTTAACATCAAATTCCACATTATCTCCTTTTTTCAGTTGGAAGGCATTGTCGACAAAGGATGCCGAGACATTGACAGCTAATACTTTTCCTTTCACTGAACCTATAAGAAGATGTAAAATTAGTTTAACATTATTATAATTAGACTTTAAGTCTTGAATGCAACATTTGAATTTCCATAAAATATCAGATTTCTCAACGCTACCCATTTAACATTCAATTAACTCTTTATCTTATCCAAGTCGACTTTTGTTGACACCTATAACATTACTGTTAAGTACCCACAGCAACTTTTATCGACAAAACCGGTTAGCCGAATGCAACGTTCCTAGCGTAATGAGAGTCACTTCGCTTATGAACAGATGACTTTCACTACTTCCTATTTGACAGTTTGACAGTTAAAAATCATGCCATTAATAATAAATCTTGAAAAATTATAATAAAGCTGTGATATTGTCTAGGCCTACACAAAAATGTTCTCCTAATCACAGATTACCATTATGACATGGTTTTTATGACGTTATGACATCAAACCTCTGGGTCACTTAACAGTTATGAAAACAAAATCAAAATACCAGTTGGCACTAGATAATCTTCAGGATAGGATTCAATCAGATTTATACTAGGCCCTTTACATGTAGGATTCTCCACTGCCAATAAAAGTTGGTGGAGTCTTTCTCGGATCAAGCAGCATAGATCCATAAAATTTCATTTGATCATGACTTTGTAAATACTGATATTGTAGTTTGCAAGGCTCAAAACGACACCTCGAGACTTCAATCACAAGTTTATGTTACCTGTCTGTAGATGTGGAAATGCACTACCACACAGTCCTATTTATAGTTACGTTACGAATATAAATTCTGTCTTCATGTTCGGAGTCTTAGATGCATTTAGCAATCAAGTACCTTGGTGAGTGTAACTTTAACCACCATTTGGGGTAATTTTGTTTAGCGAACAGAAATAACAGCGAACATCCAAATGAGAAAAACGATTTTGTACTCCCACTCACTTTATCTTAACAAAATGGTGACTTCAAGCTAATATACTATTCAAAAAAAGTAGGGGATATTTGATTTTTAAGTGTTATTAAAGTCACCTAATGAAACTGACGAAGAAACAAATGACAAAATGAAATGAAGTTCACATTCATCGATTTATTCCAAATGATCGTTAGACTAAGTAAGGCACAGACTGACCATTATAAGGGTAAAATGATACCCGGGGTCAAACAGCAAAGTTACCACAGCATCACAACCAAGTCAGTAACGGGTAAATCCTCCTCTGTTTGCCAAACAAGCATTGATCCGACGTGGCATACTCCTAATGAGACGTCTATGGTCATTTTGGTCCAGATTGTCCCATTCCTGTTGCAACGCAGCAGCAAGTTCTTGGACATTGGCAGGACGTTGTTGACGTTGACGTAACCTCTGTCCAAGCATGTCCCAGACATGCTCGATGGGGGAGAGGTCGGGACTCAGTGCTGACCAAGGTAATGTGGTGATGTTCTGTTGTTGGAGGTAACCTGTAACGATCCTGGCCCTGTGACATCTTGCGTTGTCATCCTGGAAGATGAAACGGCGGCCATGACGTCGTGCGAACGGCACAACATTGACTGCCAAGATGTTGTCCCGGTAGTACTGGCCTGTAACACACCCTGCAACAACATGTAAAGCCGTTCTTCCAGCAACAGTGATGCCTCCCCACACCATAACAGAACCACCCCCAAATCGATCATGTCTGATGACGTTAACGTCTTGGAAGCGCTCGTTTCGACGACGCCACACCCTCCTACGTCTGTCCAAAAAATCAACAGTGAACCTTGACTCATCTGAAAACATCACATTGCTCCAGCGTCGATTATCCCAGTGTTGACGATCCCTACACCAACGACGTCTTGCCTGAATGTGATGATCTCTCAAACAAGGGATAACGCGAGGACGTCGGGCGCGAAGGTGACCCCTATGCAGTCGATTCCGAATCGTCTGGCCACTCACTCTCACACCAGTGTCTGTTTGAAGACGAGCGCTGATCTGATTTGCTGTGATGACACGATTTCTCAAGGCCAAGGTACGGATAAATCGATCCTGGGCTTGAGTTGTCGCCCTTGGTCGACCTGAGCGTGGTCTGTCCTGTACAGATTGTGTATCACGGTATCTGGACCATAGCCTGCTTATGACAGACTGAGAAACATTCATCGTCCGCGCCACAACCGCCTGTGTTGTGCCGATCTGTAGCATGCCAAGGGCACGTAACCTTTATTTTGGGTAAGCCGACGCATATCAAAATTTGTTTTCTGGTCACTAAAACAATTAAACTGATGTTTCCACCCTGGAATTCAATGCCACAATGACTGTAACATTCAAAGTCAGAGTCGTGCAAATCTTGGGTTGGACCCCCATGATGATCCCAAGCATCACCTGCATTCCATGCGGTAGCTATTGGTGCGTTTGGGCGTCACATGTAACTGGAAATGTTTCTTCTGTTAGGTTCTATAGTGACTTTTTTCGTAGTCATTAGCATATTTTAGTATTATGCCCCCAAAATCAAATATCCCCTACTTTTTTTGAATAGTATATGTAAGAAAAGTCAAATTTTGAGCATTGTAATGGCATGCAAAAAGGAGCCTTTGATCTATAAATGATTGAAGAACTGGAATATTACAACTATAGACTCTTTACAAATTATCAGTTCAAACTGTGAGCTTATTTTGAATTTTATTGGAAGAAATAATTGTTCTACGCAGCCAATTTAATAAAAAGCAATTTATTCAGCTTCAAAATTCACTATAAAAAATTTCAGTTTGAGAAGGTTCTTCCTTACTTCACTTTTTGTCTCATGCTCTAATGTTGTTGATAGAGGGTATTATATAGTCTCGAGCAGGTAGTAATTCTACAGCTATAGGCCTATTGCCCTAGGTTTGAGATCAATTGAATTCGGGTATATAGTGGAGAGAATAAAAAAAAAAATGGCATATTTCCAGTCATACATACTGAATAGTCAAAAGGGATTTCGATAATTACTACATGTTGCCTAAATTTTGACATAGATCTAGATACCGGTAGTTTTAACTTTTTTAAAACTGATGGTGTTCACGTCATGTGACTGATGTATATGGCCACAGCTCACCAAATTTTCTATGCCGCCACCCAGTCTTTCTCTCCCTTTCCCTTTCCCATGGTGATTTTTGTTGAGTTTTTGGTTTGAAAATACATTTTCTGTCTGGTTTTGGTGAATATTCATTATTTTGAGGCGGAAGGATACAAGAGTTTAGAGGTTGGTTATGTTTAAATGTACTATGTAGGTAGGGCTAGTAGGGCTGAAAATTGCATGTTAACTGTGTATCTACTTCCAGCTTGTGTATCTCAAGTTTTTCATGAAGAACCTCATCAGACATAAGTCACAAGTGCTTATGGGAAAGGGGTTGCCACATGTTGCTCCATCTGTGGTAGAAAGCGTTCTACCCAACGAAAATTTGGGAAAAAGTTAGAGCCGGTTTAAGAGACGAGAATTAACATTAAAATTAAAGTCAATGCGGAAATCATTTCGTTGTCGTCTGTGGCCATAGTATAGGCATAATACATGTCATGTAGGCTATAGTATATATACCGTACTATCTATAGGTCTAATATAACAAAAAAAAAACAAACCACAATCCTTAAATCTTGGTGTGGCTGAACAAAGCACTACAATGTTGAGAAAAAAGGCTGAGATGAGAAGTACATATCGTCTCTCCATTACGATATTTAAAAGTTAATTCTCTGGATGTATCTTAGTATCTGGTGATCGACAAGTCACGTGATCTTTCGCAGCGATGAGTGAATCACGTCCCGGATACACGAAGGGGAATAACTCTGAAAAATAGAGACGGATGCAGACCACCACCAATTTTTGTCACATTTTCCCAAATCTTCGTTGTGCTAAACACTTTTTTCTTCACCGAAGACAGAGCACCAAATGACTATGTCCTTGCTCCAAAGTTTTACCAATGAATTTTTAGATACACACACCTAAAGTAGCATTAGAATATGTAACTAGCCGTCGTGGGTTATAGACATACGGCCCCAAACCATACGGCCAAAACAAAAAATTTGGTCATAACGGCCAAAGAAATTGGTCATAACGGCCAAAAAAAACCAACAAAAAAAAAACAACATTTATAACATGTACGAAATAATATTTATTAACATACGTGTAAATATTGCATAATAGCATAATATAAATGGTTCATTCTCACCCAGCTCAAAACTTAAATAATCATGTTAGCGTGACTAAGGTGTTAATTGGAATTTCTAAAGAAGGGTTAGCTGTAGTCTGTTTCACATTGGGCACTGTTTATTTCATTAGGTTAATCCTAAAAGTAAAACAAAATCACTTGATAATGTTTTATTCAACATTTATTATAGTAAAACATGTTTATTTTAACACTTTTAATGTAAATGGAAAAACTTAATATAAAAAATAAATAACTAAATAGCACTATGAAATGAGCATCAACATTAAAAATATATATTTCTTATGGGCAAGTAAACATTTCATACTTTTTACTCTAAATGGACAAGATGAGATACCGCATCTACATAAAGCATGATGTCTCTTTGACCATTTCGGAACTGATCTTTCAATGCTTGAAGTCTCTCTTCTAGTTCAAACACAGTTCACATGACACTTATGAAAAGATTAATCCATATCTAATTAGGTGAACACATATCAGCTACAGACCATAATCCCCCAGCCCTAAACCCTTAATCCTCTTAATCAATATTTTGAGCTGGATGAGAACACCCCATATAAATACATACATTAGGCTACATAAACATTAATTTAATACGTAAATTTACATAGACATTTAACATAAGACAAACTATAATATTTCACATATGTACAACATTGTATAAAACATACAAACTATAAAATTTATTTCAATAACATATCTAAATACATAATATACAGTGTATAGATACAAGTTGATAAAAGTCCCATCACTAACCCATTGGCCGGATTTAGCAAGCAAAGCCAACTGTCTTGTGGTTGATAACATAAATTGTCTTTCTCCTTGAACTTTTTATATCGGCACGTAAAAAATCAGGTATTGCATCGTCATTTACCTATAAAATGACTTTGTAAATAAGGCTTAAGTTAAAATATATAACTAAATATAGCTTAACCGAATAGAAAATGAATTTTGTAACATTACAAATTTTGTAATATTGTAACAAAATGTTGTAATTTATAATTATAACTTTCAACTCCATAAATAACTTATAAATTTTCTAATGCATCTGAATGGATTGGAGATGTCCTTTTTTTACTTTTAGTTGATAAAAAATAAATGATTAATGTTTATCTCATATATTACCTAATCAGATCAGAGGGTGTGAAGTACCTAATAAGGGATTATCCAATCAGTTGATTAAGCAGTACTCACCTCTTTTCTTTGAATAACAATTACACTTTACAGCATGTAATTTTCCAGGTTGGCTGACAAATTCTTCAGCATCACATCGATGTTTTGTTTAAATATATCGTTTTGGCCGTTATGACTAAAGTAGGGCCGTTTTGACGAAACCTGTTTTTGGCCGTTATGGCATAGGGCCGTTATGACCACATCCCGCCATCGTACATAATATGGACCCAATCTGTTTCACAAAAGTAATGCGAAAGCATTCTCCTAACTCTGTGTAAGATGATTGACCTTTATAAGTCCAAATGCATTCTACATGTGACGTAACATCGCACCGATAGCGTGTGCATTGTTTACATGGTCAGGGAAGAATGGTGCCATTTATTAATTTTACGCCTTCGCGTACTGTTTTATATATCCATTTATCCTAAATATTTCTTATCCAGATATACTTCAAACAAATTTATCTATTTATCTGATGCTTCAAAACAATGTTTTGGAATTTAATTTGCAGAAGGAATATATTGTGAGCTAATTAACAGAAAGAGTTGGATATTTCTAAATAGTGTTAGGGATTTAGCATAATAATCTGAACATAAACAATGGTGTTTTACACTGACAACGTGCGTAACTTCCTATAAATAAATGAAACAAGGGGGTGACCCGGCGTACTAGCACGACTAAAGCCATGAAACGGGCGTAGCGTAACTTCAAAACAGGAAGTGACCATGCTGTCTAAATCTATTTGTTAAGGTAACTGCGATGTAAATAAGGTTAGGGCGCGTGATTGTAGGTTAGGGTAAGCAATGGGGCTAGGTCCAAGGTTAGGGTAGGGATTAGCTCTAGCCCTTTCTACATCTTGTGATCTATGGCGTAAAATTGAGCTGGCCTTATACATTAGCACTAACCGCCATTGGCTAAAAGGCCTATGTTACTCCTCGAGATACCCATATACACCAAATTTCAGCCTAGGAACAGCCCTGCTGTAGCTGCCAACCCTTACCAGACAGACAAACAAACGCCAGTCAGAAATATTAGTATAGATGAACAGATATAGGCCTAAGCTGGCGAGGGATGTGGTTAATTTCATAATATTTCAATGCTCACATTTCGTAGTTAGTTCCCTTATTAGGGTTTGTTCTTCATTCCCAACGTTTATCTTTTTATACAAATTTCGAGACATAGAAATCGAATGATATGAACATTTAATATAGTTATGTCAGCAATGCGAGTGAATAAGTTTACAAAGACGGTATGGAAATGAAACTCGGTTTAACGTCTTAGTTTTCTGCATCGACTGGACTAACAACGACGGGTTATGACTGTGTGCTATGAGTGGAATTTTGCTGCGCTACGGCCAACTCTTTTTTCGAATTCCAACTGGCAAGGGTTCATCCCACGCCACTGACAAAAACAGTATGGGGTTTCCGCTTCGAAATCCAACCGAGCAGTCATCGTTTACGTTAAGACCCCCCGCGCCCTTGTCACAGCCCAGCAACACAACATGTACTTAAGAGGGCAGCATTGTGCTTTCTATGAAAAAAAGTTAAATTATCTATATATCCTCTCATAGATGTAATCTGATAGCCGGGTGGTTTATAATATCAAACTGTTTAACTCAAGGTTATAAGCCCTGCATTTAAAGATACATTATGGGAGATTAGATAAAGAGTTGGTAGTTCTCAAGTGCTATAATAGTTAAAAACTAGATAATGTAAAGGGAATTTGCTGAAAATTTCAGCCAAATTGATCCACCCTGAACCGAGAATTTAGCGATTGAATTTTGGGCCTAGCCTCGATCATTATTACTAAAGTAGGTAAAATAAAATACATAGTCTCGATTATCCATTTATTGATGAAATCATGAATGAGAGTTGAGCAGCAGATCGAATCCTAATCTAGTAAATATCGCAGGTTAGCGATGACATCGAGAGTTGATTATGGTCTGGACAAGTTAGCGTGTATTTTGGTTTCCAACATGTTTGAAAACAATTAATAATGATTTATAATAACAGACAGCTTTATGGGTAGCATTCACTGGGTTTATTAACTGCAACGTTTCAATGATGGTACTCTTGCCGTCATCAAGGGATAATACAATCAAACGTGTAACAGAAGGTCAAATACTGACGGGTAAACTAATCAACAAGTTAGCAGACGGAAGCCTTAATTCAGACCTAATAATTAGTAGGATGGGATAAGATACCCGTAAAACAACAATTAATTATGATTTCCTGGTGCTGTACTAAAATTCAACACTGGGGAAACATGTTTTAAAAACCTCGTTAACCACATAAACATAACCAGTTTGTTACTTGTTAGTTGATCCTTGCACCTATATGTATTTAGAAACACCTCAAAATTAAATCCTGCTAGCTGCTTCATGATCTCTCCGGGTGTAGGGCGCTGGGGGCTACTAACCAGGAAATCCGAGATTTGGTCGAGAAAGTTTCCCGGGAATTTCCAGCGCCCACTTCTACTGTCAAGGAACAGTGTCTAGTGTAGAACTTATAAAGATCAGTCATCTTACACAGAGTTAGAAGAAGGCTTTCGTATTACCTTTGTTAAACAGATTGTCGAAGTGTGACTGTACAATCTTGAGCAATTGTGTAAAATGGCAATATATTAGAAACCACACCAATCCACCGCCACAACACCGCGGCTATTGAATGGGTGATTCGGTTGTGTCCCTCTGCTAAAGAGCCTTACGCAAAAGCGAATTGTTGAACTATACCATATGCTAGTCATGAACTGACCTACTCTGTGTTAAGTGGACAGTAAACTCTAGTCTCTGTAATATACCTGCACCTCCCTAAGTTTATTTTTTTTTAAAAAAAAACCTGTTTGAAACATGAAGATAAAATAGCCAACAATCCTTGGAAAATGAAATGGGGTTTAACGCCCTACTATTCTGCTCCGACTGGGCTAATGAAGACGGGTATACAGTGTGCTATGAGGGAAATTTTGCCCGGGCAGCGACACTATGGCCTACTCTTATATCTAATTCCAACTATCAAGGGATCTTTACGTGCACGCCAATGTATACACAGGACCTCGGTTTTTCGTCCCATCCGAACGACTAGACAGCTGTTCTTGTCAGCCCCTCCCCCCGCCCTGCACCACTGACAAGGGGATACTCCGGATGAACTTTCTCGGCCAAAACGGGGATCGAACACTTAGCCACCGTGGCTCCCACAATACTTGGAGTCTAGATAAGGTGTGCGTGCTATTACTGCTTTGAAAATCCTCCTGGCCTCCACTTTCCAAATATGAATCTGGAAGTTATTGTTCCGATTCCAACCGCTGGACAACTCCATATCGCCATGAATGGTATCAATTATTTTTATTTGTGTGATTTCAATAGCTTTATTTATCTTGTTGAAAACGTGACATAATAAATACATAAAGATAACATTAACATGTAAGCATGGAATGAAAATGTGATAATATGTAAAATAAATCATCCGTTTTTAATTTATTTTTTTAAAAGAAAAAATAATCTTTAGCAATATAAGAATAATTAAGTCAATTTAAGCACAAGTTCTATTATTTACAAATCTGGAAAGAGAAGATAACTCTTAAACAGGGTCCACCACACTACCATCATAGAAATGAATTCAGCTAACTGGCCATAATTTGGTGATTCAGTAAAATTTGTTCATTTTGTGCCTCCCGATATCTATTAATGGATTATTTATGTTTTACGGAGATAAACTGCAAGGAACAGTGGCGTAATTAATGTCTACGAGAGTGGCAGATGAACGGCAGTAGGCCTACCTAAAATACTTGCTTGAGAAGATGTATCTATATCAAGTAAGTGAACCACCACAAACCCAAGAGACAGCTGAACTATTGTATTTTGAATTGTGAATTGAGCAAAATAATTATTAATTACCTTAAAGGAGAACGTTTCTTTAATTCAACCTTTAGTTATTACGAAAGGCCACAAAGGTCAGTCTTATGAATATTTCTGATTATCTCGTAATTTAGACTTAATTATCTTATAATTACGGCTTACGTGGAAGCCCATAAGGGTCGATCAAATGAAACAAATTTGGTCATCTCATAATTACGAATTATCTTTTTCTCATCTGATTGACCCTAATGGTTTTTCGTAAGTTATACTATAAAAGAATACTCAAACCGGATAAAATCTTAATATCTTCACGAACTCGCGGGTTACCGCAATAGGCCCTTTGCGGATACGACGTTTTGGGTTCTTGATTAGGTCTGCGTTGTCAATAAATGACCATAAAATAGAAGAATGTATAGAAAATGGATATTATATACATAAAGTTGAAGATCGTTTAAAATTCATACACAAACACGTAGATTGTAAATGCACTTTTCGACTGCCACCGAAGCCAGAATTGTTTAATAATTATGGGGCTAAGTAAGCAAATTCCAATTTACATGTGAAAACTATTTGTCTTATTTCGCTATATTTAGTCTTGCAAAATTATTATTGTGTCTAACTGGTATAATAATAATATTAAAAGATATTATGTCTC
The DNA here is from genome assembly GCF_932274485.2 of Patella vulgata. Classification (NCBI taxonomy): domain Eukaryota; kingdom Metazoa; phylum Mollusca; class Gastropoda; family Patellidae; genus Patella; species Patella vulgata. The sequence goes on from NC_065883.2 coordinate 16,247,473, forward strand.
AATTAAAGTCCCGTTCCGCCATTTTAAGCAATAGGAATAACACTACAATGACAGACGAATCTCTGAAGGGAACACCAGTCCACAAATGGTTCAATTCCGTTCAGTATTTACAAAGATATGTGGAAACGAAATTACAGTGATCTATGCCCCCCCCCCCCCAGTCAATAAGACCCGAACCCGTCGCCATTTTGTTGTCCACGAAAATTTAATGTTAGGCCTGTTTCAAATCCGATTGAATTGGTTCCCAGTCGGGGGATTATCTAGCTATGAAATTTTGATTTTGCTTGCTTAATAAAAAGCTAAATAATCAATCTAAATAGATATTAGCGTGGCTTAAGTCGTGAGCAATTTTATATTTTAGCTACAAATCCCAATGGCGCATCGTCGCTTTGAAAAGGAAATATAATGTACACATGTAAGTTAGTCCAGTTTAATATGACAACCTCCATTATAATGTATTTTGAGTAAAATCGTGGTTTAAAATCAAAACATTCCCTGGGCAAATTGGACTTAAAATATGAAATAATATTACACTTTGTTGGCCAAATGAAAAAAGTTAACTTGATCGTGAAAGTTCAACAGCCCCTTTTAAGTAAATAAATATATATATTTGTAACCAAGGTTCCATTCTGTTTCAGTTTCAGAATGATTGAATTCGTCCAGAGCAAGCCGAACAACTTTTCTGGCAAACCCACATCATATATTTCCATGAAAACACAATGGTCGACTTCGATTTTATGTTGGCCAATATTAGATTACATAAAACGTCCTGAAAAAGTATATAAATATGATGTGAATGGACGACAAAGAGAAAAATGCCATTAGAAATTGTTGGATTATATGCACATCATTTTCTCGGCTGGGTGTCCACAAGTCTTAGCACTGGTCTTTTGATATTATGGTCAAGCTGTTCAACTCCATTTACGTTCAAATTTTCATCAAAGACATCAGTACACTGAAATTGGAAATAAGAAAACATGTTATTTAAATTTTCTTCAGAAGTTATTATAATTCCCGCTGTGTGATAATACATTTCAATTTTTAATGGAAACCTCCTGTTCAGAACCTATATTTGGCAGCAGTATTGGAAAAAGGTTTGGAAGCACTCACACTGTGTAAGAAACAGTGTTATTTAATACTCTCTTATTCTTAGTCGTAATCTTCAGAATGTTCCTGGTCACTGAACGATATCGACCTCGTAATACCATTAAAGAGTTCTCAATTTGTGAAATGCAGGCATATAAAAATACCCCCCAGTGGTCAGCAAGGCACCTCGAGATTCGGGCTACAATATTTTCGTTTCATCTTTGTGAAGACTTAGCTATTGACATATATACTATCTTCCGAGATTCCTTTGATTTTCTTTGATACATCTTGGCAAATGGAATAAGAAAACAACAAGCGAAATCAAATAGATGTTCTGAGCAGGAGATCCCTGAGTCTGAGGGTGGGGGCTCTATTGGGGTCTTTCACCTCGGGCTCTAGAAATTCGTTGTCAAAACATACTGTAAATAGTGCTTTCTATGGTATATCCCAATGTTTCTAGCTTTGCACAAATTTACCGTGCGACAATCTTACCAATTCATAATGAACACGGAAATTCAAGACTTAAAGAACAACCAAACTAACAAAAATGCTCCTTAAACTATATGAGAACATGAACTTCTTTAGTTACACCGAGCCTACACACTCGCACGGCCCGCCTCATCCCACCCCTGGTTCTGGGGTAAAGAGGGAAAAATGGCCTTTTCAAAATTATTACATAAGTAAACATATTCGAAAGTAAATAATTGAAGATGAGTATTATTAAAGATACTCATACATAATAACTGTATCTAAGATAAATATACTTATGGTAACAACGCCGATGTGCTGAGCAGTATTAAAAAGTCATTAATGTATAAGTTTAAACTAACAGAAAAACAAACAGAAAAGCTCAGTAATTTATGATTACCAAATGATTTAGAATTTCGAAGTTTAGCTCAGAAATTGTTATTGCACAATTAGGAGATCCTTTAGACTTGAGTACGCTAAACAGCAGATGATTTTGCGATTCTGTCACTTGACAATGAAAAGTGATACGAGTAACCACTAGATATTGGTTTCTACACCTGATGCCAGATTTAATATCTAGGTTAAATAGCTGCATACATTACTTGGTGCTATTTCCCTCTCTATAAGCTGTACAACCGCAATTCGTGTTTTATTTTTCACAAGTAGTCTATAAGGAAATGCCTAGACACTAATGACAACCTGATATGTTATTTGTAGGTTGTATGTGCCACAATATGTAGAGGAAGTGTGCCTATCAAACAAAAATTGCCGGCTAAGGCATTTGAAAAAAAAAGTGATGATTTTCGCCAGAGCGTTCAAATCAACCTGCTAAGCTGCCTACTAGTAAGAATGTATTCGCTTACCTTAGCCCCGTACAGCATGGAAACCAAAATCAGGTTGACGTTTGTTATTTAACATTTCTGAAAATACACAATAAAGACAACCCTATAGAATATCCAGATAAGCATAATGGCTCATTCATCTATGTGCATACGTAATCGGACATGTTTACCGGAATATAAAAAAAAAGAATAAAAAAAAGATGTGATTAATAAAAGCACAGTGCAGAGTAGATATATCTATATGATTTCAAGAAAACCCCAAAGTAGTAAACAAACGAAATGAAAATTCATTGAATTATTCCACTTCCGTAAAGTGATTTAGGCCCATCTCCGAGAAAATTTTGAAAAGGTGGGGCGTCGGTGGTAATTTGTGCTTGAATTTTTTGTACTGTTATTTAGGCGGACAGGCCCCTAGAGCCCCCAAATTGACCAGTCACTGCTACTCGTAGCGATACGGTAGACAAAACACTAACAAACAGGACCTGTTCAATATTAAATATTTATTTTTACTATGTTGTTTTAAACATAATCACGCTGTATAATTTGTTCAAACAATACTCGACGAGGACTATGTTGATGACCTTACAATTACACCTAAAATTCCACGAGAGTGATAATACATATAACCATCCGGGATTTATTTTTTTCTATCCCTGATAATAACAATAGTCGTTCCAATACAACATGCAACAATAGATGCTTATAATTATACGCCGAATGAACCCCTGAATACAAAACAAAATCCACCGGGAAATCTCTCTGATATGATTAAAATACTGTTAAACCGGATAGTGAAAAGAAAATGCATCCGTTGTTGATTAAATCTCCATTTATGAGCCTAATAATCAATTCCTGTAAAATCTACTGTAAAATAAAAAAAAAACATGTCTGTAGCTGTTGTCACACGAAACTATTTGCTTTTATACTTACTAAATGAACCTCATAATGGCAGTAATGACATTTCCGGTCATCCGGTACAATAGTTTACATGGGTTGTGATTAATTAAGATAGGATGTTAAGTCGTTGCTCCCATCAACTGCCTTACAAAATTTTATAACAACCAATTCCTAAACATATCAACTGCCATACAAAATCATCACACAGGCCCACGTCGTTTGCACGATAAATTTGAAAACAAATGGGAGTTAAGGTCCCACGTTCTACATCAACCGGGTTAATGAAGATGGGCATCGTGTGTGTACCAAAATCAAAAAGGTTCATGTTTTTGCACGTCTAAGTGGAAAACAAATGGGATTTAACGTCAGTCTTTTCCGCGCCGGGGGGTTGAATGGCCACGTGGTTAGCGCGTGAGCGTTGTATCATAAATTCTGTCATTGAGTCAACTGGTAGTTGGTTGTACGTTACAAGGAGTAGAGTCGCCTGTCCAACCCCGTGGATTTTCTCCGGGTCCTCCAGTTTCCTCCCACTGCTAAAGACCCCTACGCGCAAGCGAATTATTGAAATAAAATTGAACCATATGTTAGACTAGACGGACATACGATGTGCTATGGGATACGTTTTTCCCGGACAGAAATTGAATTCCATGTGTCATTGGGAGGGTGGCTGAGGAACTACTGCATCGGAACATATCGGGCTTTCAGTTCCACGTGAGAGAGAGAGTCATGTTTAACGTCCATTCGACACAAACCAGGCCATTTCGGGACTAACATATGGTTGAATTTTATTTCAATAATACGATTGCGCGTAGGGGTCTTTAGCAGTTGGGGGAAACCGAGGGACCCGAATAAAACCCACGAGGTTGGACAGACAACCCTACGCATTGTCACGTACAACCGGGGAATCGAAACCAGTTGACTCAGTGACAGACCTTATGACACAATGAGCACGCACTACCTATCCCCAGTTCCAGTAGAAAGCGTGAGGATTTATGCAGCGCCAAAATCATTATACATGTGGAATGCGAGTTAGGAGAGAGGTCATTTAGGGTATGCCTCATCCACAACCCCATTTAATTTTGAAATAAAGTAGTCTTTTCAAAAATACGAGTTAACGCAAGCATAGTTCATTTTAGTATCCACCTATTTTAGTAATTCACAATATTTTTTATGAGTAAGGCGTTGAATGGATGAGCGCTAGCTTTGCAATGCCGGATGACCCAATTTTAAAGTATCCCTTACTGACTAAATCACATTTGATTGAATTATCGTATAAATCGATTAATTGGGTTTGTTTATTATTTAAGCCTAATTTCCCGTTTCTCTATAACCTTAATCAGAATCCATGTCATGTATAAAAATGTAGATTAACATGTATTATGTGAAACATGACTAATCGTGGCCATGCGCTATCCACAAAGCCCCCCAGCCCCAAATAAAAAAAAACAAAAAGCAAAAAACAAAACCAAAACCCAAAACAATCCGTTGTTCCGTAGGCTTAATGTTTCAACAACACAACAAACTGCAAATGACAGTAAAACGAATTTCGAAATATATTAATAATAGCCAATGTTGTTTTTAATGAGAAAAAAAAAAGACTTAACACAAAGAATATCAACAGGTCAAACACAATTCATTGTAATCTTTAGGACAAATCCTACTGCTGAATAATATATTCGCTGATAGCTGGGGTCTGTCAGGTGCATTTGCCAGAGGCTGGGTTATGTTGAATTGTTAATTGAACGACATTGAATATATGTTAAATAATTGATTCCCATTTCTTGGTAATTAGTTCTTTCAAAAGTAGGCTAAACCAACAGGGGACTAATTGTGTGACCGTTCCATCTTTACCGGGTCTTACAGACTATTAACTAACAGAATCGCTAAGAACTAATCTCAACTCGTACACATAATTCTCAGCTTGCTAGCCAATTAAATTTCAAATTCTTATCCCTTTCTTTTCGGATGAAGCTTACTTGGTTCACCTTTCGGATAATAATCCACATCAATAATCTACATGGTCCTATCCATGTAAATCTTTAATATTAACAAAATGCAAATATGGCGCATTTTAGACTAAGGAAATGAAATAAAATGGAGTTTAACGCCCAACTGTTCTGCGCCTGATTGGGATAACGAAAAGGGTTTAGTCCCAGAAATGTCAGTTGGTGAGCTTTATTATGCGGGACGTTCAACTTATAAGTTTATGAAATATTTCTATTTAAATCATATCTCACTCTGATTCTGGTATTCAAGTAAAGACGTTTACACACTTATATATGTAGGGAGATTTTAATGTAGTCCAACTGAACTGATGTCTGCATTTGGTTCAGAATGATTGTAAAATATACCGGAAACCAAAAGAAACACGCGTTTGAATTTGTATTTCGACTTTCAATGTTGCCTGTTTTGGTAGGTGAGTGGGGATGTAGATAATCCACCGACAACACACTGTTGTATCCACAACCTGGATGAAACATTAAGGGGTGGAAGGGGACGAATTGAGTCAAGTGGTGTGGTTTCGATTCCCCTCTTGTATGTGCCAAGAAGTAGAGTCGCCTGTCAAGTCAGTGGGTTTCCCCCCCCCCCCAACTCACACTGCTAATGACCCCTAGGCCAATACGAAATATTGAAATAAAAGTGATCCATGTTATTCCCGATATGACCCAGTTTGTGTCGGGTGGACGTTAAGTCTCTCTCTCTCTCTCTCTCTGGTGGACCATTAAGAGTCAGACTAGACTACATCAAACAGTTGTTTTCTTCTTAAACAAAATTGTGACATTTTATGACAACCACTGAAAGTTAATGTGTCAGTGGGTAGACCTACATTATAACAATTGTTGATCAACGACCAAGTTAAATGATTAGTTGATGTAGCGCGGTTCTCCACTCAATAAACAATAATGAAACAACATACAAACCCCCGGACAAAGCTATAGTGAAGACATCTAGTAACTGTAAAGATAATAGGTATACGGCTAATGGTTTTAAATACTAAATCGACGTTACGGCATGAAATAAGTGCTAGTTAAGTGGCTGGGATAGAAAAGTAGAATAAGAGTACTATATAGAGTCAGCTCTATTGATTTGGGAAGGGATAAATAGATATGGACAGATTTCATTGAAACACGATTGCGATATAATAGTAATCGTCCGGCCTAAATGTTTCCGCTTAAGCTTTTCACGCCTACATAACAATTAAATATATCGTGTTGTTCTGGCTTTATTTTAGCGACAAAATAGAGACAATGTCCCCAGAAGCACGTTTTTCTTCCAATGACGGATGATTCCTAATTTCATCCCGGAGCAACGGTAATGACGAAATACAAACTAGTGTGATCATTGCCCCCTTTTATTTTTGTGTTGTTTTTCTGGGCCTTTAATTTTAGTTTATTGAAGGCAGAATGAAACATACTCTTATTGATAACTCTGTTGTAACAGCAACTCTCTGCTATTTGTTTTTAATCGAACAAACACAGAACAACCAACCGTAAGAACAATTGTTCCGCAATTGACGAATACTTGGCCACACTACCAATTTTTCTTAAGACTAATAGGTCTAAAAGTCACATGACTTCGAGAATTCATTTACATGCAGAGAAGTATTCATTCGAAATTAATTGAAAAATAGCAAAGAGAACAGTTTGTCACACCGATTACTAGTTGCGTGAAAGACGACCACGACACAGTCAGTAGCGGATCAAGCTCCACCAAGGCCCGAGGCGGCAGTTGCTGGAGGGCCTATTTAGTTTTTAAATAGAGCCTATTTAAAATGGCGTGGGCCTAATTAATTTCGGGTCAGGGCCTATGTTGATTCCCGTTGGGCTTAAACCCAACCCCCCTAACATTCATTGTCTATGCGTTTTTAATCGTATCAGACAAGTCTAAAAAAAATTTGTTTACAAAATCTTTGGGCCTGAGGCTGCAGCCTCATCAGCCTCACTGATAATCCGCTACTGGACACAGTAATCGCTGCATTTCACGATCGTTATTGTCTATAAATGATTGATATTATGAATATATAGTTTTGATATTGAACTATTAGGATAAATTACCATTTTAAGAAAAAGATCATGTACGCCTGTTAAATCAGAACCAATTTGAAAACAAAATGCAGACAAAATAGTTCACATACTATGATAAAAAAAACAACAATTCTAACTGACCACATAAATATAAAATTTAATGGACAACTTCGGGAACCTTGTTTCCATATACTGCATGTATATTAAATTTGTGTGCTTTATTCAACGATTGATCTATTGGATCTTTGGATCCCAGTCGCCTAAAAAATGGCCATCCCGTAATGAACCTTCTTCAATCGTACACCAGCTTCTTAAAATTATTAGGGTTTAATATGGTATCTTCTTTGAGTTAATAATTTTAAGAAACTCGTGTACGTCCTTTTATTGTTCACCAATTTGCAAATCAAATGCTGAATTGTTAGTTTAGGTGTACTTTAGGTGTATATTTTTGAAAATAAAATATTACATTAAGCAACAAAATAAATATTGTTCTATCCATGATTACATAAAACACCCTACTTGGAATTATATCGTCCATTAGTTACATGCACTAAATTGATATTTAGCAATGTGTGTTGCTTTCGGGGAAAAGAGACTAAAAAACACCCCACTTGGTATTATATTGTCTATTAGTTACAGGCACTAAATTGATATTTAGCAATGTGCGTTGCTATCGGGGAAAGGAGACGAAGGAAATCCCTTAATGCTAAAGCTGCTCGTAATGTTAAATATGAACACATCTGATTTATCGGAGGGTTTCGGCAAGACAAGATATCCTGCAAAAAAAAAGCCCGGCAACCTAATAATCCGATATTCGCTCAACTTTACGACCAAATATTCCGATTGTAACAATCAAGACTTATCAATCAAATCACAAACTTCATCTTTGTCGGAACTGCGGGTTGTCCGTTTCCAAATTCAATGCAGCAACTTTAGATTTTCGGAGTTTTACCAAAGTTTGGCTTGTGGATGTAAATATTCAATGCTTGATGTATTGGATGTCGTGATCTGAACCCCTAACAAAATGGCCACTTATATCAAATCTCCATCTCTCTATCCCATAATGAACCGTTGTCGCAACCCGTTTGGTAATAGCGACGCGTTTGGTAACAGTGTCTTTACCAGAATTGTAATAGCGAATTTGGTAACTATTACCAAACGCGTAGCTATTACCAACCGGGTTGCTATAAACCTTCGCGATGTCACAATATTACTTACGCCCAGTAGGATGAAAAAATAACGATGCCGATTACCATGAAGCTTTCCATTTTACACCGAATAAACTAGGAAGCGTTCCTCGCACGCAATTGATTTACACTTACATACCAAACAATAAATATCTTAAAATTGAAACGAACATAACAATATAGCATTGTTATGCATTTGCGACCGTTTTCGAGTCATTAGGTGTCTATACGATCAAAATTAATGCATGCCTAGCGGCCCTAGAGAAATCTTTCATTTAATCGAATATATAAATATATATATATATCTTTTTAATACTCGCAATTGATATAGAACTTGACAATTCGATTTAACTTCACTCTCATGAGTACACTTATATATACTTTTAAAAATAATGTAGGCCAACTCTTACTTTTAATCGAAATGACTTGATGAATTCGATTAAATTTACTCTACCCGTATTGTAAGATATACCAATGTAACGTTAGATCGAACAAAACAAATACTCCAGTTTTTTTTTCTATCCTAATGGAAATCAAATCTACTTCTATCCAAACAAAAAGGTACAGCTTGGAAATACATATAACATCTTGAGTATCTTGTTGCCTTTGATTGTCAAAAAAGGTGAATCTGAAACGGTTGATCAGGGCCGAAATCATATGAGGTCTATTCGATTAAATTAGTAGTGTACTGAATTTCGAAGCAACCCCTCCAGATTATAGCTTATTTTAAAAACAAAACCTTATCTCCGAAACAAGTTTTGGGTGTGATAAAACAATTCAAGCTGAATAAACCATACATGTACATTTGTAGTACTACTGGACTTCTTTGTTGTGTTTTTTTTTCCGTGATCGAAAATACAACTACAGTTCCTCGTTCTCAATAAAGTGTATACAGCTTTGGATGGCTGTAATGAATTTCGCTCAACACCCTCTTTTATAACACCTAATTTCTTTACATCATAGACTGACCGTGGTGTTAATTTCATTCCCAAATATAGAATATACACCCCCTATACTCCAAAGACCGGGAGGAAAACATTACCTTATTTGGTCCACCAAACCCATTTCATGAACAAAATCGATAGTATTTGGTGGATATGTTGACCATGGAAAGAACGTAACTAGCGTTTTTACCAAAGATACAATATGGTCGCAAAGACCACAGTAGTACACATTACGCATGCATATAAGCCAAAGAAGAAAAATATTTAACGAGAACAGACATCTGTGGCCAATGGATAATGTAATGGCAATGGAATGGACGGTCTCGATTTCAAAATAAAACCACCAACCTTGTGAATGACGGCGGGATTCCAAAAGTCTAGCAAGGGGTGAAATAGCTCTGTCTAATCCCGGACGTATGGCATTTATGAAGTCTTCGCCACTGTGTACAATATTTTCTTGCATTCTTTTACCACGATTTCCCATAAAGCCGAAGTCGTGTCGTTTAGAAATTATTTCTGGCCCGTCATATTCTTCTGCCATGACTGGTAACTCTTGTAAAAACGCTGTTAATATTTTAGACTTAGTCTTATCATCAGATGAAAGCCATGTTTCTATCGGTGAGAATGCGTCTTCTTCCAGAATCTGTGATGATTTTGACGTTCGTGAAGGCACGCTCGGCTGTAGCGATTCCATTGTATCATCTATTGATGACTAAAGAGAAAAAAAAAGATAATAAAATTAAAAGTAGTTTCATGCTGAGAAATTACTGAACGTGTCAAAAACAATTTGCAAATGGATGAAACCCTTAGATATATAATATATTCCTGCAAAATAACGTTGAACCAAATAAATACCGAATAATATTCTATCGTAGATTTAAACCAGTACACGTGGTCTATGTGTATACACACGCTGAAAATATGATTACGCCAAGAACCCCGTTTTCAAACACAAAAATTTATCAAGGGTGGGTATAAATCCATCTAGCTACAAATTTAGCCCCATCATTTTTTCCGCCGCACAAAAGGTGTCTCTGTATATTGAATCATGTCTGTAGGAGTGTAGTTTTTATTTCTATGTATTGTGCCCCTCCCCCACTTAATATTACTTCTTTATCTAAAGCCACTATACAATAACAAATGTACATATCAGGTTAAACTAGAAATTTTTAACAGTCCTTCTAGCTAAAGATTTAGCTCCATTATGTTTTCCGCCGCACAAAAGGTGTCTCTGTATATTGGATCATGCCCGTAGGTTTGCCTAGCGTAATTCTTTATGTGTATTGCGCTCGCCCCCCCCCCTCCCCGAACTTAATATTACTTCTTTCTTCATCTAAAACCACTGGGAGTTGTTAACAGTAATCTACGTAACACAACCATTCATGAAGAGTTTTGCCTTGGTGGTTTTCATCAACATTATCTCATCATCAACATCATGCACTTTCAAATCGTGTATGAATAGAGATGTATGGCATACTTAAGGCAAATTTTGTACGAAATTTACGGAAACGCTTCCACCAGAAATCACCATTTATTTATATTACACGTATAGTAATAACTTGGTTAGAACCATCGGCCATATTTGTGTTTTCGACTAAAATCGTCAAAATGGGAATGAAAATGTCGGCGAACTTTCTTGGGTCCGTTTTTAAGCAGGGCCAATTGTAGACACTCGGTTGCATTTTACAGTTGCTTTTGTAACGCAGTGAAAAGTGAGTATAGAAGGCAATATAACTAAAACAAATGCAGAATTTAAAATTGAAACCTCTTTACAGATGAGAGAGTCGTCAATTCTGGGAAAAAATACTGCTGCGTGTTACATTACAATTGATCTTGGATCATTACTTGATCACGGAAGGGTGAAATAAAAGACCATTGTATATGGGAATCACAAAATTAAATAATAGCTATATTGGTCTTCGTTACATAAATCTTTCAAGCACAATGCACACAAATCTGGGAACTAAGGACGTGATTGATTAAAAGCTATCCGAATGTACATTAATACTTAATATAAATGTAAAAATAAGACTGTTCATCATCAACCTATTAGATAGGGTAACAAATGTTCGTATCAGTAAAATAGCAGACTCGAGTATTCGATTAAACAAGCCTGTTTTCATCGGATTCGATTCCAATTGGGATTCGAATACTGGGCCTGACATTTATTCACGCGTGAGTATAATTCTTTGAATGTGTTTGATAAAGACTATAAGAAAGGTATAAAATACACCCACCAATAGCTTTGTGGTGTATCGAAGGGCGCCAGTGCATGTTGCGATATACGTAAACCGAGCAAAAAGGTCCAGTATTTAGGTACTGTGAAACCTTAATTATAATAATACAATAATCATTTATTAAACTTATATAGGGCACAAATCCAAGTCTATCATCTACAAATACTGCACTATTATTATTGTCTTCGTACCAGATCATCTTGTGAAACTACCCATTGAAATCACCAGAAATGCACAAAACTGGCTATAGGTCAGTCATCAAGTACCTGCAAGGGGGTGATGTCCCTTCCTTTTCCAACGCGAAGAAGTGGGCTGTGGAATTTAAGCGTGGCAGAGACCGGCGTGACGGTAGCCCGCGTTCTGGAAGGCCACCAACAGCAACCATTCAAGAAACCATTACCTCGGTGCATGACGTGGTGATGGCTGATCGACCACTCCATATATTGCCAGTGTTGGGGGAATCGCCCTTGAGAGGGTTGAAGCACATTACCGCCAACGAATTAGGAATGACAAACGTTTCTGCAAGATGGGTGCCAAAGCTCTTGACCGGGAATCAGAAACGTGTAAGATTCCTGACGTCCTGTGTTAATCTGCGCCGTTTTGTAGCCGATTCTGAAAATTATTTTGCCAGATTTGTAACCATGGGTTAGACCGGCTTCCAAAAATCAAAACGAAACTAGCCGGTCGCCATTTTACTAATAGTTGTGAATGACTGTTTTAGGGTGGCTGAAGAAATTTTTTTCCTGGCCGGCACCCAGGCATGGCAACATCGTTGTCAAAGTGTATACACCTCGAAGGGAACTATGTAGAAAAATAAATGGAAATCATCAACTTTGTACAGGTCTTTCAGAGAAAGGCTTAGAACTTTTCGGTCAGCCCTCGTATTTGAAACAACTAGACGTCGTTAGAATGTATCCCAAACAAATGTCAAAATTGGAGATTTAGTAAGCTAAGTGTTGTGAGGAATCTTGGTATTAAGATTCATATTTTGCCATAAGCGTCTTATTCCTGATGCTTTCATTTGCGGCACATCAGTGACATTGGACATTGATGCCGTCAAATCTCTAATTCAGTCATTAGTTCTGTATAGAATATATTGTTACAGTTTGCCACCTCTTCAAGCTACATGTAATATAAAATACAGCAGCCACTCCAAATTTCCGCTCACATTGACTTTAAGGTCTTGCACGTCACATACCTGTGTCTAAGAAACCTTGCACCCAGCTATTTATTTGCACTACTAACACCAGATTAGTTAAGCGGGTTTTTGTGATCGTATATATTCAAGGAAATACCGACATTTCATTTTATTCCCTCTTTTTGCAAAAAACAACCATCCCTTTTCGAAAGTCAACGCAGCACTTCTCGTAGCGGCAACCAAAATACACAGCGCACTTCATTACTGCTGCGAGAAATACATCTTTTTCGAAAGTCAATACAGCATTTCTTGTACCAACCTGGAAAGTTTCTTCCGGTCAAGTTAAATGGTTTGATGGGCCTGGCTAACGAAGACAGGCACACATAAGTAACAACTAAGACAAGGTTGTTTTAAGACAAAATAACCCCTCAAAACATTACCGTTTATTAACTACTGTGACAAATATTAATCGAAAATGACAAACTTATTCGAAACATAACAATGAGGTCAAACCAATTTGATTTTCTATTCTTCGGAAAAACTTGTAAAAAAGATGTCTTCGGGAAAAGGGATTTGTTTATAAGACAAAAGTACCTGATTATCCTGTTCAAAAGCACCTAGTTCAATTTTTGTAAGTTTTGAAATTTTAAACAAAACACCTTTAACGTTATTTAATCGGCTATATATTTTTATGAAGACTTCGATGAACAGAAAATCAAAATGGTGTGACCTATCGATGGTCTTTGTCTGTGTCAAAAATAAATAACAGCCAAGACTATGTTACTTGGAGACTAAATAAGCCTTCAAAATATCATTGCTTTCTGACAGCAGCTGTCATCAATCAAAAATTAAAAACATTTTCAAAATAAACACTTACCTGGGTCTGTCTGTTTGTGTCAAAAATAGAAGCGCTGTTTATAAAATTTACACAACAAATAAGCCACAATGAAAAACTGGTTGAGATATTCGGCATCATGATGTTTGTGGATGGAGCTTAGTTCTGTTAACTTAAAAAAAAGTCCTTGTATTTTATTGTCTTGCACTGTTGCTCTGTAACTCCTGTCCGCTGTCCTGCCTGAATAAGAAAGTAAAGAGATAGGTGCAAATCGGTTCGCGCGTTTTATGCTGTAGATAAGAAATGTTCTAAAACTCTTATAGATGGAGCCAGCGAATTAATTATCGACTTGAATTCTTGTGATCACATTATTATCTGCCCACATATGAATGAGAGGCGTAGTAGAATGATGACAGATTCACGATCAGTCACAGAGCGTCTTATATACACTATATTTCATCAATTCCAAAATAATCAAACTTCGCAATACAATGTATAATATATAAATGTTTTCTGAAGTTCTTAAACATACGTACTACAAAATGAGAAAAATGAAAGAAAAGTAAAATAAATATTTGTATTAATGAATTTACGCATTATTTGCACTTGATTTCGAACAAAATGAAATGAAATGAAATGGGGTTTAACGTCCTACGATTTCGAACAAATTTTCTTGGTATTTTTATAAGACTTGATTCTAAGAATATGCTTTTTTTGTGGAATTAATTTTAGACTCTGAATTATATTCCAGATGGTCTCCTTTTTAGACCTTGAAATGAAATGAAATGGGACCTCATGTTATCACCCACCCGCCATGCACTACTGACAAGCGGAAACTACACCGAAGCCATTCTCGGTCAACACCAGAAATGGAACCGGGACATCTAAGTTAGCGAGCCACCGCATTACTAGTTGCTCATAATTGTTAAACGCACCGTAGGTAAATTACGGGTTTTCAGAGACACGTTGATTGGGGTATTTTATATACAAAATATATGCATCAATAAAATGAAGCTTGATTTTTTTTATTTATTTATTTATTTTTTAACTGTGTTTTTGTCGAGTGGAAGTTAAACCCATTTTTCCCTTCCTCCCTCCCTCTCTCCCTATATTCGTCGATACTCCTTTAAGATAATTAATGCAATAGTAAGGGGGTATTAATTTCTACATTTGCAGAGGATACATGCAGGACGAACGCATAATAACGAAGACCCTTTAAAACTGTATTTTCCCCTTGTCAGTGATGCAGGACGGAGGGCCTGAAAAGGACAGCTGTCTAGTCGTTCGGATGGTAAGAAAAACCAAAGTTTCGTGTACACATTGGCGAGCACGTAAAAGATCCCTTGGCAGTTGGAATTCGATATAAGAGTAGACCGTAGCGCCGCTGCTCGGCAAAATTTCTCTTATAGCACACTGTATGGCGTATGCCCGTCTTCATTAGCCCAGGTTAGGAGCAGAACAGTAGGACGTTAAACCCCATTTCATTTCATTTAAAACTGTACAATTTAATTGATAGTTACTCACTGGAATAGCAAATTCCCAGCATTCATACATGCTATGAACTTTTTTAGAAGGTCGTCTTTTTCAATCTTTATTGTAAATAATAATGAGACGTGGGGTAGAAAACGAAGATTTTGTAGTTATTTCTATTTTAAAATCGATTTTCAATTTGTTCATATTGTTTATCATATCGACAAAGATCAGCTAGAAAGGTGACAAATAAGCCACCACAATGCTCGGCACATATCGACAAGACTTAGTATGGATTCCCATCTTCCAGTTGAAGTGCGAGTATACCGCTGGTTCACTAACAAGAGGTCAAGGCTTCCTTAAGGGTGTGGTCCTAAAAAGGTTCTCTGGATTTGTCATTCCGTTTTACCCTTGTCATTAGTTCTTGGTTAGACAAGGAAAAGCGTCCATTCTTTCGGGCAGGACTAAAAATTGTGGTTTACGTTTACTTCAATGATTGGCTTGCACGCGGTGTTCTTTGCAGCGGGAGGATAAATGGTGCGCCCGAAAATGTATCCACAAGGTTGTGCATACGGCTGACAAGCAGATATTTTGCCAGGACCATCTTGAACTTAGGTGTATATTTGCACTTATGCAAACTATTCACTTGGCATGTTAAAGTTTTAGCAAAACTTCAGGAGGTTTACATTTGATAGCTGATTTCAACCCAGATGAGAATCTTTTGGAGGTTTAGAAGATGCACATGTCCAAATAATGTTGCCTTGGGCTTTGGGAGCAGTAAGGAACTCTTAGCACTACCAAGCGAACATTTAGTTGTGATCAGTGGAGTGAGAGCTTTCGAATAAGAAGGAGGGCCTTTGGAGACTTATGCCTTGATCTTCAGCATTTTTTGTCTTGTTTCCAAAAGATCTGACTTTGTCAGAACCTCTTGAAGTACAGAAGCGGGTGACAATTGTGTTGTATTGGGTGTCTGTGGGTAATTGCCTGTGTGCATAAGGTTTGAGAAGCTATTGTGAACTATTCGGGAAGGGTATAAAGATACATGGGGATTGTTGAGGCGCCATTGATGGAACACATAATATATAAAAGTACATTTGCATCTGGGTCTGACATGGTGCTGATAAGGGTAAAGTTGCATCTGTTAAAATGCATCCACGCGGTCAAGCATACACCTGAGTGCAAATGTCTAAATGCGATCATGTGAATGGGGCTGTAGAATCTTCTCTCTCTTGTCGATGTGTTGTGTGTGTATTTCTAACCAATGTATATGGAAGGATAACGATGCCAATATTATTTCAATGTTCACGGTGCAAAATGCATATGTCAGCAGTTCAAAATACGTATTTTAGTTTTACAATTTGCAACTTCCATTTCTCCACAATACCAATATCACAGTGTTAAAATATATAATACACTTTTCAATAATACAAAATACAGCATAATAGTTATTTTGCACATTACACTTCCCCGTTCTACATTTTGCACAATAGACAGTGAACATTGAAATAATATTGGCAACATTATCTTTCCATAAATGTACCTTTGGCGTGACAATAGCGAGCGCTCTCTATAAGTCTGGAGTTGTGCCCCAAAGTGATAATATATTTAACGTGTATTTCTATAATAGAAAAAAAACAATCATATTTTTTAACGCTTCATTGCCCAACAGTATGACATTATTTGAATATCTTATAATGCTAGGCAGAAGGAATAAGTTTGTTACAAAACAGACTGATTTATGAAAGTTATATATAGGGAATTTGCTGCAAGGGACTTACGTTCAAATTAGCGATTTTTCGTACCGATAAGCAAAAATTATTTCCAATGCCGGTAGTGGCCTTATTGTGTATGTCTACTAACCTATAAATTATAGATCTATGATGTAGAGGAATGTATTGCTATCAGCATTTTTTTGCCCAGACAAATTAAAATATAGGAAGAGACATTCATTTCTTTTTCGTTTTTTTATGATTTTTACATTTACCCTAAGGTAGGATCTATCAGAAATTGGAGGTCACGGTGGCTAAGTGGATAAGACGCTGCCTCGCTTGCCTGGAGGTCGGGTTTTCGATCCCTGCATTGACTGTGAAAGTACACCCAGATTTTCCGGCGTGATTCTCCCTTGTCAGTGATTCAGGACGGAGGGCCTGACAAGGACAGCTGTCTAGTCGTTCGGGGGCGGGGGGGCGAAAACCGAGGCCCTGTGTACACACCGGCGTGCGCATAAAAGATCCCTTGACAGTTGGAATTCGTTATAAGAGTAGTGCGGCTGTCCGGACAAAATTTCCCTCATAGCACACTGTATGGCATATGACCGTCTTCATTAGTCCAGTTCGGAGTAGAACGGTCAACCCCATTTCATTTCATTTCAATAAGAACTTTTAGACTTCAAGTAGAACAGAGAATATATATTTTAACTTGTCTGCGCTACCACTATTGTGGACGCAAGCGTTAAGGATCAAGATGCTACTACTAGACAGTTTAGAGAAACAAACTATAAAAAAATAGCCATAAACTTGTGGCGCAGGACAAGTACCGTCTGGACAATTGCCGGCGGACAACTGCCTACAAGAGCGACTGACGGACAACTGTCGGAGAGGACTACCAAAATAATTTTAAAAATAACCAATAAATACTTAAATCCTTTTATATCTAAGGCAGCTGTTTGCATTTTCTTTTTGTCCAAGACTCGAGAGCAAATACAATAAGAAAAGATGACAACACGCACAACAACACGACAGCTAAAGTACACGATAGAAATGTTATGCGAAATTGTCTCAAGTATATGAGAACCCCCTTTAATGTCCATTCTTGTTACATATGATGTGTCTTTTACTGTCAATAGTTACCATACGATTTTTGTGTGATTTGTAGCAGCAGTGACTCAGTAAGGTGCTGGTTCTATAAACAGAGGTAAGGACAGTGTATTGTCGATCGGGTGTGCACGTAAAAAAACAGTTGGAATTCGATATCAGTATGTCGAAGCACCGCTGCCCGGGAGAAATATCCCTCATATAATACAAATTATGAAGTACGCCAGTCTTCTATCCCGGTCGGTGTAGAAAAGTAGAATGTACACATCATTTCATTTCATTTTCTATACGATATTTTGTCAATACAGGTGATTTTTCCTTTTCTAACTTAATAAATGAGCATGGAAATGAAATAGGAGGGAGTGTTAGCAATAAACTCATCTTTATCCCATAAAACATTTTTTTCTGACACATTCTGAAACAAGACTCTTATTTGTCAGGTAATAAACTAATACATTTTAAATGGAACTGAAAGCTTTCTTAATGAAGTATTTTAGCACTCTCCGAAACACGTCGATAATTATAGCAATCGTTCTCAAGGTTTATCCATTTTTACTCGAACATTTCCTTTTTGCATTGATAGAATAATGATTTATCATCCGTGACAAACAGATAGATTAAATATTTTTGACTGTAACATATTTCTATATATCAAAAAAATGAAAGCTGTTTCACATTCGGAAATATATCCCAATGACATTCAAAAATTCGTGTACATGTACAGCTTAATAAATCAGAAAGACGGATTGGAATATTTACAGTGTGCATGGACTTTTGAAGACAGATATTATCCTATTTTTGGAATTATTAATAGCATATATATTTCAAACGATGGGACGTAAATTGGATTGTAATGGGACTGGTCGTATTTCAATGACTGCATACCCATTTACATGGATTCTTAATGTATTTGTAGCAAATTCTGTTGAATTTACATATTTGTCAATCACATGTAGTAAACATGTATAACTTGTTCTGAACCTTTTTGAGAGGAAGCGATGCTTTATATAAACCCATATAAAATGTCCCTTATATTACCTCATTGTACTAATTATTTATTGAGCCAAGAAGGGTGTGGGTTCGCCCCAGGGAAAAACATATGGTATTCTATACACAACATTTAGTTGTTTATGATGTCCTATAATGGTTCTCTCTTGTCCTTTCACTTCAGAGGAAATTACACCCGATCCTAATTATTTGCTAGATAATTATTACAATATATAGATGTCTACTTATCGACACCATAAATAAACAAAGTTTCTACTTCACTAAATGCTCTCCTATTTATTGAATCAATACCATTGTTTTATTGTGCTAATTTATGTCTTTATAGAATATCATTCCCAACGCCTTCTTCAAACAGCTAGTTATCGACGAGAAGAGAAAATACATGTTGATTTTTTGTTATAAATGTATGACTAATGCACAATTATTATCTTCAAATAGATCACTGCTTTTAACATTTAAAAGCAAATAAAGGGGTTATAGTTTTGCCTTTGTGAAATGTTATGCTATTACAAAAGTACATGTGATAGAAAAATATTAACTTAAACTCTTTTACTCGTATTATCATATCGGCAAACACCTTTTTTGTTGCCTGAAATAGTTGCGGGTCTCAAAATCTAAACATGTTTGTCCATAAAATCTTAGCTACATCATACAATGCAACGGTTCGGTTCGTTAACCTCAATAAATACCGCTAACATATACCCACCCTCCTCCCACACACACGAACACACACACACACACACACACACACAATGATACGAAAGAGGCAGTAGAGAATATCCTATAAACAATTCAAGGTCAGTTTCATGCGGGTCGTTAATTGACTAATATAATGCCCACGAACTAGTGTGGTCGCTTTGGAGTACACCTATAGTAAATTATTAATGATAATAAAATTTCAAACTAAAAAAAAGTAACAACAAATGATTGATACTCACTACGATTATCTGTGTAACGATGAAATTAAAAGAATTTAAAAGTAAGCCTTGTTTAGATGTGCAATAAAAACCCAGCGTATAGGAATACAAACTGTTTTGTTTGGAAATGTTTGGCATTGTTTTATTAATATGGTGTCATCATCTAAACAGTATCAGTAACGTGAATCTGGAATGTATGAAATGAACCGTATAAATAATGTAAATATGTATTCGGTTGATACTGTATATCCATCAATATAGAAATTATTCAATCTGATAAAAAAAAAATAATGTCAATTTCTTTTTTAAATACCGAAAATGCACAATTAGACGATTAATGTTTTAAGAAACGCCATGTGAAAAAACTACGGTAAAAAAATATATATTGGTATTTATAAATCGATGTTTAATTTTTCATCATTACAAGTGTGACACTATGTCGTTGTGATACATGTGACACTATGGGGACAGATGATGGTCTAGGACCTGCTTGGACATCACGTTGTTGGATAAATTATCTCAATCATCAATTAATTGACTCTTGAACACCGTTTATGTTGTTACTAAGTTTATCTAACAAATAGCCTCTAAGCCGAGGAGGCTATAGGTATGTTCCCCTTGAGCTCCGAATGATTATCTGAGGGTAAATCAAACCCCGCTCTATAATATATAGATGTATAATGCAGCAGCTATTAGGGCGGGACAATTACCATTTTTGGGTAAGTGTTTCGTATAGGCACCGTTTAACGTCAACATTATTCTAGTTAATTGTACTAATCTGTGCCCGAAATGACTGGACGATAGTACCCTAGTTTCCAGAAATGAATACTGACATAACTGGGGGTGAGTTAGTCTAAGTCTAGATTCTAAGTTAGTAGTAGGATAATGCAACGTCAACATTATTCTAGTTAATTGTACTAATCTGTGCCCGAAATGACTGGACGATAGTACCCTACTTTCCAGAAATGGATACCGACATAACTGGAGGTGAGTTAGTCTAAGTCTAGACTCTTAAGTTAGTAGTAGGATAATGCAAGCTACTTCATTACCCTAGTTTTCGTCACACATCATGTAGGTAAAGATTTCTATATTAAACAGAACACCTTTCTTAGACCTAAAATAACCCTATAGTGTTATACAAGCTACATTCACAAACTACAACAAAAACGATTACGCGTAAGATCGTTCATTCCTGTGAAGTTACATCCGCTTCCTCTGAGGAAGAATAGTTAATTGGGGATCTTAACTTGCGCTTCTATTCAAAGTGATGCACCGCGGCCATTTCCGTGGGAGTAAACCAGGGTACCCGGAGTAAACTCACGTAAACCAAAGCCAACCACATACGCTCACACCAGTAATCGAATCCTCGACCGCAAGCCATCCCAACCCAGCGTCTAAGAGATGCCCAGATTGTCCTGTCTCATAGTGATGGTTTGCCACTAAGTAACTTGAAGGATACCTAACTTAATTGATATTGTTTTAAAAAAGATTAAGTTTGGTTAGGGTCATCTTTATAATTAGCTAAGTATTGCTTTACATGTGTATCATGGTCAATCACACTTTATATTATTATTGATTGGTGAAGACTAGAGACGCCTAGTCGAAAAGTCGCTCATTATGAAAAAAATGTAATTGTATTCCATATACTTGAAATGGCGTAAGCAGTTTACCTGGTTGATTTTGAGACGTTTATTTTATTTTTATTATTGTAACGTGTTCAATGCGAGGTGAGTTGAGTGGTATAGGAGGGTTGGTTGCGGAGGTGTACGGGTAGGGACGTTTCTACTTGTTATATACCGAATTATTGACACCTAATGCACACCAATGTGTACACGAATGGACCTTATAGTCATGTGACATATTAAACTATGAATGCCCCCCCCCCCTCTTGAATTCGATTAATGTATAAAGGTTTGAATTGCGTTTTGTCTAGTAAGGCACAAGAGCAGGACATGATGATAGAGATAAATGATGCATAATCTCAGAAAGTTTTTTTTCCTTAAAGTGACAGAAGCCATATTTACTTTATTTGCACATGGCAAACTCGGCATGAAACTAATACTCTTTCTTGTTGTTCTTTTGTCTGCGTGTCTTCGGGGGAAGGGGCGCTATACGTATTTTACGTTTTCCGCCAAACATTTTATGATTGCAAGTTGCGTGTATTTCTAGAGCTAAAAACTAGCATACGAGACCAAATATATGGTACGCCGTAGCGTAGCTGTCCACGACAAAATGCCCCTTATAGCCCACTGCATATCATATATGTCCGTCTTCATTATCGCGGTTGGTGCAGATAATATAGCACGATGCACCTTAATTCATTTCACTTTATTTGGCTAAATCAATCAAAAGTGTCTGTTTGGCATGTATTTCGATAGATAATAACTGAATAGGTAATTAATTAGTGAGTCATACGTACTGAGTTACCGTATTTTTTATTTTAAAGGTCCGGGGTCAGTTAAGGACAATGGTAACATAAACAACAGAATGTAGAAAACTAAATAAATAACGTTCAAATGTTGATGAGATGAAACTAGTCACTAGGCGATGTGTAAACACGTGCGGTGTCAGCATATGTTATTGTTATAAGTAAGCTAATGTCATCTATTGTTTAAGAGGTAAAAATCACAGTATATATAGAATTTAACAGCATTGTCGTCTTTAATTAGGAGTTAAAATGCCACAATGTTCACTGTAGAATACCAAGTGTGAGAATAACCATGTAAATGGAATGAAATACAAATGAAATGGAGTTTAACGTCCTACGGGTCTGCGCCAATTGGGCTGATAAAGACGGACGTGCCATACATTGTGCTATGAGGGGATTTTGCTGGGAGGTTGAAGAATTCCAACTGCCAAATTTTCTTTTACGTGCAGGGGATCTCGTTTTCCTGTCCCATCCGAAAGACTATACGTTATCCCTTGTCAGGTACCACGCCAGAAAATCCTGATAAACTTTATCGGTCAACACCGGTATCGAACACGTAACCCCGAGGTTAGCGAGCCAGTCATAATTAATACGGGGGGGGGGGGTGCGGGAGTAGATGGACAAATGGTTAGCACGTGCGCGCCGTATCATAAGGTCTGTCTTTGAGTCAACTGGCGTGGTTTCGATTCCCCGGTTGTACGTGACAAGGAGTAGGGTCGCCTGTCCAACCTCGTGGGTGTTCTCCGGGTCCCCCGGTTTCCTCCCACTGCTAAGGACACCTACGCACAAGCGAAATTTGTAAATAGAATTGAACCAAATGTTAGTCCCGAAACGACCTAGTTCGTGTCGAATTTTATTCCATTAAATTTAGTAAAATTCAGTGTTTGTATGAAAATTGCAAAAGGGATTAGAACCGCATTCCAAATAACCGAATAATTCTTTAATACGTCCACGGGGCTAGGTGAAAAGTTCTAAGCCCGGCGATAAGAAATATTTGGCCGTGATTTGATTATACGTATGCAAGATTTTAAAATCGGTAAATCAGTCCCTTGTTAACTATCAATTTACGAGTCGTGTATAGCGTTCCATTGGAGTATGACCTATTCATGGCGCAACCTGCCTTACTCTAAGTGAAATGAGATGAAATGGGGTTTAACGTCCTACTTTTCTGCACCGACTGGGCTAAAAAAAGAGACGGGCGTACGCCATACCGTGTGATATGAGGGACATTTTGCCCAGACAGCGGCGCTACGGCCTACTAGTATTTCAAATTGACAATTGTAATACTAAATAAAAGTAGGCCGTAGCGCTGATGTCAAGCAAAACTTCCCTCGTGGCATGCTGTGTGACGTATTTTGCCCAGACAGTGGTGCTACGGCCTACTAGTATTTCAAATTGACAATTGTAATTCTAAATAAAAGTAGGCCGTAGCGCTGATGTCAAGCAAAACTTCCCTCGTGGCATGCTGTATGATGTATGTAAAGTCTTCTTGAGCAGAAATGTAGAACGCTAAACCCCTTTTCATTTCATTTAACGGCCAATCGGACAAATCATCACATTCTAAAATAAAGCCAATGTTGAGATAAAAGTACATCCTGTCATTAATTGTAATGGCGTATCAGATCAACCCAAACTTTGCTACTTATTAAAATAATTCGCTAGTAACGACATCAACAGGATGTGAATCGGTAACAAAGTGTGTGGAAAGTCTGTCTTTTGCGTGGGGGAGGACAGACGATAAGCTACCAAGAAGTTATAAAGAGATTAAAGTTAAAGTCGGTGGCGCTGTGTCGATACCACCTTTGATTGACAGAAGATTAGCGAAATGTACCATACGAACACGCTTTAACACTGATAACCAGCCATTCAAATATATTCGATCTAAATCCCGAATAACTTTAGGTTAAAACCCCAGCCTGTATTTCTCAAACATACAATGTTTTGTGATAATTGGATCTTTAGTTTATTATGCGATTAGTAATATTGTTAAACAGTCTATGCCATTAATATCTGTAATTTTCATATGTAAACGACAAATATTATTAAAGCTATTAACAATAGAATTATCAGTAAACGTTTAAACGAATGCTTTGTATATTTACTACCTTGTGCACAATTATAAATAACACTCGCTACCACTCGCTAAATCTCTATCAACGACTAATTGGACCATTTCAGTAAGTTTAAAAGCAGAACATAGCGATGATCGATCGACACGACGACAATCATCTGCAATACCCCCCGCCCCCACCACCGGCGATAGATAGATAATATTAATTTTATCATGACATGTAAATTTATTAATTATTCGACCGATTTTTTCTATCCACGGACCGAAGGCAGTGAGAATGAAACTTTGGGGGAAAGAGAGAAATGGGGTTTAACGTCCACTCGACACAAACCAGGTCATTTCGGGACTAATGAAACCTTGGGCTGAGGAATCCGTAATTATTGACATAGTTTTATCGTAGCAACGATCTTCCAGTCGTATATAATATCAACCAATGGTGAATGGCAGAATTGTGACCTTTAAGCTTAGTCTATGAGGTTAACTCGACAGATTCCATTAATTCCCGATCTTTGTGAGAAGTAGTTAAATTCATATACATGCCTACAATTTCCTTCCGTCTTTTGAGTAAAGTTATGGACATGGAATAACATGCGATCTGAATAGTTGGCGGTAGCTTTGATCACATAAAGGGAATTCTAGAGCTGAACTCAAATTATGACATAAGTCATTTACCGAGAAATGCACAATTTTCTGACATTTATATATTGTACACGCGAGTGGCGTGAAAAGGTTCAAATCAGTGTGATCGTACAAAAGAAATTTAGTACGAACATTGAAGCATTACTAACTATAATATTTACGAAAGTTTAAATAGGCTTAATATATGGTAAATTGACTAAATTTATCAACGAGCAACTGTCCTTCAATCCGATAAACATTTTCCCAGTACATTGATAAAATGAAATGAGCTTTAACGTCCTAGCACCAACCGGGATAGTGAAGACGGGCATTCGCCATGCTGTGTACTACAGTGGAAATTTCGCCCGGACAGCGGCGCTACGGTCTACTTTCATTTTAAATTCGAGCTGCACAGGGGACATCGGCTTTTCGTCCTAAGTGTTGCATTTGTATCAAACGTCGATTATTTTAACGATATGGATAAACCCGTTGACACCATCTCTTTAAATAAACACTTAATCAATGGTGCCTGACAAGGACAGCTGTCTAGTCCTTCGGATGAGACGAAAAATCGAGGTCCCGTGTATATATTGGAATGCACGTAAAAGATCCCTTGGCAGTTGGAATTCGATATAAGAGTAGGCGATAGTGCCGCTGCCCGGGCAAAAGTTTCCCTCATAGCACACTGTATGGCGTATGCCCGTCTTCATTAGCCCAGTATAGGAGCAGAACAGTAGGACGTTAAACCCCATTTCATTTCATTTCATTTCCAATCAATGGTTTAAACATTTTGTCCACTAAATCCAGTAATTGTCTTGCGTGAAAATTGGTCCATTTCGCTATAATCACTGCATACGAAGGAGATATGAGACCATGAATCCATATGATAAATTTTGCACCACGATTGTCAAACCAAACAAATACGATCCATAACTCTCTATTACATTATTTAATTAATAAACTGTGTCAGTCGAGAGAGAGAGGGGGTTTAACGTTCACATCTCATTTCAGGACTAGCATATGGTAGAATTTTATTTCAATAATTCGCTTGCGCGTATGGGTCTTTCGCAATGGGGGCGGGGGAAACCCATGACAGTATACACCTTGTCACGTACCATCGGGGTATCGAAACCACGCCACTTGATTCAATGACAGACCTAAAGCGCATGCGTAAAACCATTCGGCCACCCAATCCCCTATAACAATATATAGCAACCGACTGGGGAGAGAGAGAGCGCGCGAGAGAGATGGGGTTTAACGTTGACTCAATGACAGACCGTATGATACAGCGGGCGCGTGCTAACTATGCGGCCATCCACCCCCACCCCCCTCAACCGACTGAAATTCAGTCTAATAATCTGAAACCTTCGACCAACGCGATGCCCGTAGATCACTTTGTCGGATTACTGTCTCGACAAAAATTATTACCTACTAAGTGGAAACTTGTTATTATGAGATTAGTACAGATTAGTGTCATGTCTTATTATGTTGACCTGACTTTGTATAAACAAAATATGTTGACTTATTGTATATATAAACATAAACATATCGTTTTAATTGTTTAGTTTTCGAAGGTAGATCATTCCAGAATGAATCTATTTTTACAAATAGAGTGCTGCACAGGTCTTCACACGATTGGGGAAAATTAGGGAAACCTTGACAGTGCTTAAATCAATCTAGGGAAAGAGAAGTCAGATGTCTTAATTGGGCAGAGAAACTTGATCTCTATCATACTAAGCCAACAGCACCCGACAAAATGGCATTTTATAGTTTTCATCTTCTGACTAAGTCCCATGCTGTAAAATCCTCTCAATCTTTATAACACATATTTTAACCGAGGATTTTTTAGTGTCTATGTTTGCCAAAATTATGCATCGACTTGTGAGCAAGTCACGTTTTACTCGAATGTCGATAAAATATGTTACATAAAAATGTTTTAGACGTACGACGAGTTCCTAATTTGTGTAAAGCTGCCTAGATAATAATGTATTTTAGGTGTTTAAAAGCTTTTTATTGCCAATGATAAATATGTATTTTTTTTTTTATCATTTTGAGTTGATCTGTGTGCATTGGCGACAAATGTTGTATTTA
Source organism: Patella vulgata (assembly GCF_932274485.2). Lineage (NCBI taxonomy): Eukaryota > Metazoa > Mollusca > Gastropoda > Patellidae > Patella > Patella vulgata. Next base: position 16,274,548 of record NC_065883.2, read on the forward strand.
TTTTTCTTCCACAAAACCGAACAATTGATAGCCCATTACTAATTTAATATAACACATGTATATTGAATCTGATTATATTTTAAATTTATTATTCGTTATGGTTTATTTTTATACTTTCGAAAAAACGAAACAAAATAGGATGTGTATTTTTACAGATTAGTGTATATCAGAACGATCTTATTGATTCCCACAAATCAACGAGAGTTAATTCGCCAATAATTATATATATTAAAATTTTAAAAAAAAATCACACTGGGTAAAACGTAAACAATCGTTAATTTAAACATATAAGAAATATGTTTATTTGCATTGTTTTAAAGTAGCTAAGTCTCTAACTCAATATTATCCAAAGTCTTCGACATTGAAAACACGAATTATTTGTCAGTTTAAATCAACATTGATGTTGTGATCTTATGGGGAAAAGATGGGCTTCTGATATCCAATATTAAAGACGAAATAAACATTTTAGCATTGGTACACGAATCGTGTACCATAATGTGTTCAGCACCATTTGTGACAAGGGACTAGAAGAATGGGGCTAGACATATTCCACAAGTCATGTCAAACGGTGACGACATATTCTTATCTGGAGAGCATGCGCAATAAATACTGTCGGTGTAGACTGGAATAACCAGGCGCTAGAGATTGCCATGGAAAAGATTGAATGTAAATCAGTTTATATACATTCATATTACATTATTATATGCGTTGCGACCGAATTGTGTCAATTTCTAGATCCCAAATATTAGAGATATAGCTCCTTTAAATTTTGTGATATACATATATCACGGTGCACAAATAATTTCTATCTTATTCTGTGGCAATTTACCGGAGTAGAAATTGTTGCTTCACATCCCACGTGTTTTACAGGAAGACTGCATACATTTAGTAATTGGCTATGATTCATCGGGTATTTCTTTTTCAAACTGAAATCTAATGTAAAGAAAGTTTTCAATCGGTGATGGAAAATTGCCCAGAATTGATAAGTATTAGGCAGTGGTCCTCAAACTTTAGATTAAAAACAAACATGAGAGACATATAGATACTACGGAAAGCAAAGCCTGTTTAGAACTTGTAAATATTAAAGATAGGATGCCAGGCAACGAAGCCGTGTAGAACAGTCCATCGAGTATGAAAACTAAACTACAAGCTTGTCTATCTATAAGCTTCACATTCTTTGTTTTAGCCACTAATATCTAGGTATGATTGGACTTTACGTAGTTGTCTCTGCCTTTCTAAGTCAAGCAGGGGACTATTGAATTGTGCCTGGTCGTCCATCTGTCTGTCACATTTTTGGGAGCGCAATAACCCTCCTTTAAACTGAGCTACAATGTTCAAGCGATTTGATTGGTTGGTGCTTTGTGACGCGATAACTTTGGTTCTAATTAAGTGAGAGTGGTGAAACATAATGCATAGTTTCGTTACATCAATACATTGACTAAGGTCTATAATGAGCATAACAGATAGCTTTTTTGGTTAGGCTGTTATCATATGGCATCAATCCCCAATTATATTACAGCAACTCACAGCAACTAAGTTGCCCAGACACTCCATAAAGGTTGTTGTATTGCGATTCGTTAAATACATTAAAAGCGAAACATTTATTATGACAATAACGGAAACATAAGCAAATTGGTCGATAAATAAGTAATCATTTTAAATTGTTTCAATTTGACATTCTACAACGTGAGCTAGGACACAAATTCTACGGGTAATTGATAGATACTGTTGAACTTCAATGTGCCTTTATATACTCTTCAAAAAAAGTAGAGGATATTCAGAAACAATACAAAACTGCGGAAATGCACTGCTGTTTTTATTAGAGGTAACCAGTGTATGTTAATAACAGGCCAATTGCCTACACGTGGACATAAACAGTTCATATGGGCCGCTTATCTGACGACTCCATTTCACTCCTCTTGCAATGTCACGGCCAATTCTTGCAGGGTTGACGTCGACGAACACGTCTCCCGATCAAATTAAACGTAACAGTAAATCTTATGCAAGAACAGGTAGGAAACCAAACATGGGTAGATAAACCAGAACGCGGCAGTTTTCATCAACCCTTCCTTGAAGTGTCAAATTTGACAATGCCCCCCCCCCCCCACACACACACACACACACACGTGTATGGCACTATTGCGTGTCGCATGTGCAGCTCAGTGGTTCTGTTGGGGCGATAAGTTCTTCATCTGTGAACGTACTCTCAAAGCATGTCAAGTATCCATGACTATTTATCTTCATTAGCCCAGGTTAGGAGCAGAACAGTAGGACGTTAAACTCCATTTCATTTCATTTCATTTCATATCACAACCTGCATAGATATTTGCATTTCAATATTCCCTACTTTTTTGAAGAGTATATATCATAAATGTCACCAAGCTGTAATAATTAACAGCAATCGGATGATAACTTGTTTGAGTTTGCACGACGTTAACAAGAGTGATAATTCTTGAAGGAATTACCGGAAATTGGTGAAATCGCATAGCCGTCTTTGAACGACTAATCTGGGCAGTCCATATTCAAGCAGACTGTGATCACTTTTGACGATATATGTGTCACATGATTGTACAATGTGAAACAAGGGTAATAACTATCGAAAATTATTGGATTAATTTGAACGTTTGAGGTATCATAAGCTGTGAAACACTCTTAGAAACGTTCATCCTTGCTGCAGTAAGGTTTATATAATCAACATGTCAAACTTTGTCGGAAATCTGTTTGAATATTTTCGAACCGCTTAAAACTTCAGGTAAATAGGTTATATATTTATATTTCGGAATTTGAATTGCATACTTTTATAAGTTCAATTGCTTATAAAGGATATCCTGGTAAGTAAATGCTTACGTTGATGGTATACATGTATTAATACAAATCACAAATGAAAAAAACGGATTAGAAAGTATGAAATGTCATTGCCGTCATGAGTATTTAGAAATATGCTTTAGAAGGGGATTATATGGTGGTTGATCTAAAAGGAAAATACAATATCGGCCACAACGACAACAGATCTACTATGTTAATAATCTGTAATTCAACAAGCATCCCACGTTAACTGATACACATAGTTATAAGTGTGTCAAATATAGTTTATATGACTGGCACGATTTACACACCAAGCTGCCAACAACTGTGGCCTGGGTCAGCGGAAATAAGGTGTGGTTTAACCCGTCGATAATCGCCTTCAACTGTGTCATTTTGAGTCTAGCAGTCGGTAGGTTAGAACACTGCATTTTCTACAAAAATTCCCCGGGTTCAAATCTCGACGTGGATCAAAAAGACATCCATGACAATAACATCAATTAAATGATTTTAATTTTTACATAGGGAGCCACGGTGGCTAGGCGGTTAAGACGCTGGATCGCTAGCCTGGAGGTCGGGTGTTCGATCCCTGCATTGGCCGAGAAAGTTCATCTGGATTTTCCGACGTGGTTTCCCCTTGTCAGTGGTGCAGAACGGAGGGCCTGACAAGGACAGCTGTCTAGTCCTTCGGATGATACGAAAATCCGAGGTCCTGTGTATACATTGGAATGCGCGTAAAAGATCCCCTGGCAGTTGGAATTCGATATAAGAGTAGGCGATAGTGCCGCTGCCCGGGCGAAATTTCCCTCATAGCACAGTGTATGGCGTATGCCCGTCTTCATTAGCCCAGTATAGGAGCAGAACAGTAGGACGTTAAACCCCATTTCATTTCATTTCATTTCAATTTTTACTTTAAGATAACATACTATAGTGTAGATAAGAAACAACGTTTAAAACACTTTTTCAGTAGATTACTGTCAGGATATCCAAACATTTTAAAATCTCGGTGTTTGTGGAGGTCTTGTCTTTTCCATTTGCATAATCATATGTTCTGTCTTTTAATGTATCAATAATTCCTTGCTCCATAAGCTGCAACTTTGATGTTTTATTAGCTGGGAAAATACGAAGCTTAACGTTGGACAATTCTAAATAAAAGAATGTTTCAGTTTTGTCATCCTAACACTAGGTGTTTCCCCCAGTCACCCCCCTTGACGTGGAAGGTTTTCCGCGACCCGTCTTTGTAAAATAAACCAGTTTCTTCCATATTGAAAATGTCCTTTGGTAAAACCCCACTGCACAACTGCGGCAATTTTGATTTAAAGTCGCCAACAACGCACATATCCACGACTGCCCGCTCATCCCGCATACATCCGAAAACTATATTTTGCCGGGGTAAGAAATGACCGTAGCCATCCGTTAGAAGCTTTAAATGTTTCTAATTCCCAATTCTCAGCAAATTGCAACGCCTTTGCTTGTAGTAGAGGTCCGTTCACTGGGGCATTTGGTTTTCGACAATCTCTTAAAAAAAACCCAGCAGGCTTTCGATCTGGGGCACAGACCTGAAATTCTTCCAACACTTCTGCCTTTCTCTTCAAAAGAAATGTTCATGTGGTTCTTTCCATGTAATATGATGCGCTGTAGTGGCTGCTCCTGTTTAGTTTAGCTCTCCAAGTTTTGTGTATTTTTGGCTACTAAATTTAGTTTATTCATGTGAAAAGTGGAAATATGTGTGTATAAGGTTACATGGAACACATTTGTGAAGGAATCATTGTCATTATTGGATTATCTCTTGCAGTATTTACTATTTTCTGAAAATTGGAATACATTTGAAGTGTTATAGAGTGATCAATAAAGCATAGCAACAGCCATTTTATTAGACTTGGGTTTCTTTCATATTGTTTTAACATGCTCACCTTTAATTCAGTTAACTATAACTCATATGTGATTATGATATCTAGAGAGGAACTCATTTCAAAACAACAACTTAACACTTTATTTGTTAACCAGTTAAAATTTTTTACAAGATGCAACACTCCATATTCTTAAAAATGTTCAAACTAAAACACGGCGTGGGTGTTCCTCTGATCTCACAAAGAAAGCCAGGAAGAAAACAAAAGTATCATCATCATTGCAAATTGGTCTCTTGAATGCACAGTCGGCTCGTAATAAGAGTGTTGAAATATTTGACTTAGTAATAGATTATGACCTAGATGTATTAGTCGTCACAGAATCATGGTTTAAACATACTGGTGACAAGAGTAATAATTGCTCAGATAACCCCCCCCCCCTTACACTTTCGTCCATCAACCTCGGCTTACATCTGGAGGAGGGGGTCTTGCAGTAATCTATAAATCCGTAGTTTCAGTAAAACTCAACGCATCGTCAATAGTTCTGCCCTCGGTCGAGGATCTCAGTCTGACAGTGAGCGCCCAGAACAGATCATTCCACCCTCGACAAAGAATAAATTCTCATATCCATCGTTTTTGGAAGATATTACAAAACTTTTTGAACAATATCACAAATTGGATACAATATTTTTGGGGGATTTTAATATTCACTGGAATAAATCTGATAGATCCGATGTGAAACAGTTTATTTTCATTGTTGACTCTCATTCCTAGCGGCAACACTCAGGTCTGGTAACATTATTGACTTAATCATTATATACCCATGAAGAGTCGGAAATCATTCAAAGTGTCATGGTAGAAGATAAACAAATCTCTGATCATTACCTGATCCTTACTGAATGTAAGATTCAGAAACCAGAGACGGAACAAAAACATCTTGTGTGTAGGAATCTTAAAGTTATTGATTATAGTAAATTCAGATCTGACTTGCTAAATTCAACTCTTCTTCAAGATCCACCCCAATCTGTGAATGATCTTGTCACTTTGTACATCAAGACTCTGTCTGACCTTCTAGACTCACATGCGCCTCCAAGAAACAGAACTATAACTGTCAGACCTAATACACCATGGTATGACTCAAATGTTCTAGAAGCAAAACGTTCTCGGCGCCGAGCAGAGAGAAAATGGCGTAAATCTAAATTGGAGATCCACAGACAACTGTATTGCTCTCAGAACTCTCACTTTACCAACGTTATCCGAAAAGCTAAAAGTAACTACTGTTTAGCTAAGCTCGAGCACTGTGGCCAAGATACACACAGGATACACACATTCATGCATTCTCTCCTGGGTAAGAAATCTGAAACGAAACTGCTTTCTTCTGATAATTCCAAGAAACTAGCAGACGAGTTCAATCGTTACTTTGTTGACAAGATCAATAGAATCAGAATCTTGCTTTTTGAATCTTCTGATAATTCAACCTCAATTGATTCAACAGTTGAATTTTCTGGTGGCGCATTTTATTCCTTATTTTACACGATGTCAAGTTCATAAAGGAGGTCAAACAGTGAACTACGCGGCCAATTTCAAATGTCTACCGGTTCAGCTAGAAAGAATTACGAGATGCCCGTTTCTAAAAATGCACCCTTCCGGGTAAATACTGGACTGATTTAAATTAAATAACTTTACAAAGTCTTAAAGAACTGTATACAGATAGGATAAACCCATTTATATATGAGATATATACTGCATGGTAAATTGCGCCAGATAAGAACGGAACGAAAACATTACGAAACGAAGCATTTCTAGAATTAGCTACGAGAACGTAGCCAAAACCCGTTGAAAAATACTGATGTGTTTGCTTTTAGCTACGATTGGGTGCTTTTTGTTTCACCTGGCAAACTTAATTTCGTTATTAATGTCTGTAACATCTTAAGGAGACATTTTCATTTTGGAAGATTTAGATAAAGAACTTGCCTTCTTGCTATCAACAATCAAAAATAGATAATACAAATTGAATATATTGAAAATTTCATTCTAATTACTTCATTCTGTTTGTACTTTGACAAGATGTGTTCATTGATTGTTTATTATCGTAACCACGGTGCTGGTTATTGATGGCCTAGCCTGGTTTTTGCATTTTTAAATTAAATCATTAAATGGCAGAACCGTTCTAATCAACCTAAAATCGGAGCCATCCGAGGGACTAGAGAGTTGATTGTTGTTTTGTCATATTAATAAATGTCTTTTTAAAAATAAATTAATTTTATACTAATGAGACTCATTAAACATACGCGGCCAAATGAGACAATGTAGTAACACAGCTTTCATCTATCTGCAAATACTGTCAGTAAAGTTAAACAAGCGTTGGTGTTAACGAAATTGGATCGGCAATTCATATTAACGGCGTCAGTCATGCGCTACCGATAAATCCGCGTATTTTGATTGGCTTTTGAAGTTGTGTGGAACATGCTTGAGCTGATTTGCATTATGTTTGACACTGTTGGAGCAATATGATTATTTAGAAATGAAGATCCGAATCTGTCAATAGCATTGCTTAACCCACATTGAAACCACGTGACAGTTTCGATTTGAGATAGGGCGTAAAAACTTACATATCACGCGTCCTTTATAATATAGCACTTGAGATTTTTGATGGCAAATTATTGATACATCCAGGAAAGAAAAACCTCATTATAACCCAGCCTATCTTTACAGCTAATATTCAGAAGTAATATCAGGATGATTGCTATCAAACATATCATTATATTAGGCATCCAGTTAGTTATTATCATGTACCCAGATATCATATACGCCAAATTTTAATGCAATGATAGAATTCAAAACAGAAGAAGATCTTCAAGCAGAAGATTGGTTTTGTGCAAGTGAAAAATATTAATTGCACATCACCCCACACATATGTAACATTTGGATGCTGGATTTGTACTACAGTGTAGTAACACTATGTGTGCTATGAATCGCTGGCTAGATATGGAAAGCCTATAAGCCGAAAACTCCTCGCATCCATCGTGTGACGCATACTCTCTTCTGCTACATAGTTTAATAGCCTTGTGATTGTCCATACTCCTCGCAGTGTTTCGTTTGATTAGAGCTAATCCCACTACTCACTGCTGTAAAGAAGGCAAATTCTTGTTCTAAATTATGACTGGTCAATAGTCCGATTAACAAACAATAGCTAACTGCGTAACAATACCAAACAGAGCTCCAAATTGGACCAAATATGTTTACATAACGTTACGTCATGACTCAGGATTTTATTATGCCCAATTAACCAGTGCATAGCAGAATATTGCAGAAAAACTAATTGTGTGTCAAACGAGGCTACCAGCACGGACATATGTAAACAATACTGTTTTGAGTCGAACAACACTTTCACCGTTTTTAATACCTTAAATCACTGTCCAAAGTTTTAGGAAAGGCCCCTGATTAAAAGAAGGGCTGTCATGTTGCTGTGCTTGGGGATAGATTTGATTGAACTAGAAGAATAGACACACTCCCTCAAAAGCGCAAGTATCAGATGCTAATCCAGCAATGGCCAGAGAGGGATTTCTCGGGCCATTGCTTCAGGAATATGTGTGATCGTCTAGTATTTGTATTTCTTTTCTTTGGATTCCTTTACACGTTGTGTATTTTCTGCTTACTATCTCAGTAGTTCAGACATTTGTCTTATCAGGAATAGCAATGCATCAGTTCGATTCTACATTTTATATCAAGCTGGATACATTATGGTTACAATGCATAATTTACAATACACTACTTAAAATTAACTTGTCTTTCTCTCCTATCCCTAACTCGCAGATGAGTTTACTGGCGGTTACATCATATGACTCTCCTACAAATCAATGGGGTCTACTCATCCCAGCTGGTGTCATTTGAACCCCAGTGGTCTCTCCCTAATTTAGCGGCCGTCTAACACTAAGGAATCTTCATGATGTTTAAAATCTATAGGACCTAAATCAGTCTCATAACATTGACAGTGCCCCTGAGACAGCGCTGTAAATATTTCAATTGGACAAATATTACGTAATTAATTATGATGATTGGATACTAAGTTAAATTATAAAATAAGAGTCCAAGACAATTGATAAACATGATATTCTGGGTTCACCTAACATCATCTATTTTTTGGTTTTATAAATATTTTTATGTGTCAACCACTCAATCATTTTAATTTGAGTACGTTAAATATGACTTCTCTACAATGTGTGAATCTAATAATTAAAGATACAATATGGTCGCAAAGACCACAGTATTACAACAGTGAATTATTTTAATTCATTAGCTGGTTGAATACTCACTTTGAAGACACGGTGTCTCGCTAGTCTTGGAATTCTATATAAGCTAGAGTATCGATTCCAAATGATAGTTTCGCCTGACAGACCGTTAATATATAGTAGAATATATAACATGCGTGATGTTGAGAACTGGAGAATGGACAACATTTTGTTAAAGTCTCAACTGTCACTTCCACTTACACCAACAAATATCAATCCACTAAAAAGGCGTAGTATTTATTTATACCGACTTTAAAACGAAATTATGTATAATTATAAGCTGGTACAGATGCATTCCTCAAGACTGATTTGTTTCTATATCTTTAAAATGGTTTATATTAAATAACAGAAATTGTTCCTTCTCGAATGGCCATTTACAGTTCAATAATAGATGATACATGTATAGAGGACTTTAATGTCAATGTTGGGGTCTGCTGCATATCACTTAAGAGGTCTAGACCTCTAATCCCAATTTAGAATTAAATAAAGTTGTGTAATAAAAATGTTAAAAGTCAAATACCTTGTATCTTTCTAGAATCAAGTGACTTCCTTACAACACAATATCTAAAACTGTAAATGAAATGAAATGATATGGGGTTTAACGTCCTACTGTTCTGCTCCTAAACCGGGCTAATGAAGACGGGCATACGCCATACAGTGTGCTATGAGGGAAATTTTGCCCGGGCAGCGGCACTACGGCCTACTCTTATATCGAATTCCAGCTGTCAAGGGATCTTTTATGTGCACGCAAATGTGTACACGAGACCTCGGTTTTTCGTCCCATCCGACCGACTAGACAGCTGTCCTTGTCAGGCCCTCCATCCTGCATCACTGACAAGGGGAAACCCCGCTGGAAAATCTAGATGAACGTTCTCGGCCAATAAATTTTCCCATTGTTAATTTTCCATTAATGTGCAGCATCATACCCAATCTCCAGCTTACAAGATGTATGCCAGAGCATGTTCGTGTTTATAATGACCTCATGACTATATCTCAAGATTTTTTCCAAACATACCGCCCTTACACGCAAACTAATTATTATTGATAAAAAAAAACAAACCAAGTACCAGATCTGCGGCCCAACCTAATGTTTCCGTTTTACTGTTCTCGGCTTTTCATTTGCCACGATTAGATTGACCCTCGAATCTTAAATAGGTATGTGTACGTAATTTATTTGTTCGATTTATCTAAATCAATATATAAATTATTCACTCCTGCACAATCTCTTGTCTTAATGTTTAAAGTAATTAAGCTGATTTAATTGGGTTCGGTGGGCGAATGGTTTAACGCGGAGATCATAAGTTCTGTCATTGAATTAAGTGGCATGGTTTCGATTCCCGGCTAGTCCGACCTCACAGTCTTTTCCGGGTCCCCCAGTTTCTCCCTACTGCGGACAAGCGAATTATTGAAATAGAATTGAATCATATGTTAGTCCCTAAATGATCTAGTTTGTGTTGAGTGAAAGTTAAACACCATTCCTCTGTTTTAATTGATTTTGTTATAGTTATATAAAAATTATCCTATCCTTAAAGACACAAGCCAGATCGTTCACATAAGTCAAATATCAGCTATTTCCATGTAAAAACTGTCATGCCATTAAAGAGAAACCTTCATTAAAGTAGGCGGGCGTATTGAAAACGGGCCTATCAATTTGATTTCGCGACACATAAGTTATAATAGAGCAATAAACAATTTTGTAACCAAAATGTTTTTCAAGATTTGATTGTGTAACCTTTATTCTCGCCTGATGGCGCTTTAATGTTAAATGTACTTTTGTTTGTGCGTGGTCTTAAAATCTATATTTGACCTTTATTCTGGCCTAATGGGTGGGGGGACCCTACAAAATTCATTCATCCGCGTACTATATTTAGATAGCTGACAGCGTCAGAAGTATTGCTTATATGGTAAAGTACAGCTCTAATATTTGGCAATATGTCACCATTTAAAGCGAGACAAAAAAAGATGATGCGAAAATTAAAGTAGTCACTCTTTGTTCATCAGTTATCACATCAAAGTACACAACAAATCAAGCAGACAAGAAACAGTAAAGCAAATCACTTTTAAATTCATACACATTAATGAATGAATGATGTCGATCGCTTCTTGAAGTTTTTCTTGAAGAGGACTGTGTTTTTCCAACCTTCTAGCTACAAATTTAAAGATCCTTTCATCTACTTGTAAGGTAAACCAAGTGAAAACGAAGTGCTATAATGAGCATTAGCCGTAATAATTAGGTTTTATTTGTGTTAAAAGATTAAATGTGTTTGTGTTATTTGTTAAGATAAAAAAACATCTTCAATCAATAATACTTCATTAAATTTTTCCGTAAGACATTCCGTAAGAATCTTCAAAGTCCGAAGAGCCGTGTTCTTTTTGTTTTCTTAAATATTTTTATGAAAAAGTACATAGTACTGTTATCTAACTATTTCAAGTTGCTTTGGTCCTTAATTCCCTCGTCTTACTTCTTAATCCACTCCTACGCATTAATTATTTCCTCAATATATTACGTGTAATGTTATAATGAAATGAAATGAAAGGAATTAGGGTTTAACGTCCTACTGTTCTGCTCCAACTGGGCTAATGAAGACGGTGTTATAACAAAATGGGGTTGCCAGTCGGGGAACAACCCCCAGATCCGTGACCACTTATTAGGGAACACGGTTTGACGACAGTTTCTGATAGAAGTGAAGATATTTGTAGTTTGCTAATTAGTAATTAAAACTTCAGGAGAGCCGCAAATCAAAGTGGTGTGAAATTGGGCTTGACAGACATTGTTGGCGAAATGACCCCTGGGATTAGCAAATGAGTTAATTTTATACTATTAGGACTAACTAAAATACCTGCCCCAATGTAGTGAAATAACTTTCGTTTATCTTCAAATATTGTCAGTAAAATTAATCAAGAGGTGTTTTCAACAGAATTGATACGGCTATTCATAATACATTCTTAACTCGACATATATTTAGCCCCACCTTCATGACGTTGAGACGTCAAACAGATTCCGATTTAAAATGTTATGTATAGTCAGCTTTTATCAATTCGATTTAAAAATAGATGATTTGTACCCGTGTCAGGTAGGATTATATGCTTAATTTTAGTTGTATGTGGCAGAAATGTAATAAATAACAATAATCAATAGTTATTGCTTTGAAGAATAAATTGGCATAACTTTGCTTATTAAAATTCCGATGTGATTCACATCGGATTCTCCCAGGAGGAACTATATATAGTACCATCCCTTATCTGGAGACACTCAGGGCCGAGAGATGAGATACGGGACAAAGTTCGAAGATTTTGTATTGATTACTGGCGTTTCGATAAGGTCCCTTCTTTGGCCATGATTGACGCCACGTGATGTGACGTCACGTGTTGAAAGCAGTCATCTTTTACAGAGATATTAGAAGACTTTTGTAATCCTCTGTGAAACAGATTGTGTTACCAGCTTCTTCGTGGTCTGCGTGGCGATAACACTCTCCATTTACTTAGTAGGGCTTGCTTACATATTACTTTGGAATTAAGAGCCAATAATGTAAATAATGAGCACGACCTATCCTTGATCCAGATCACACCCCTACTACAGTCGACAAAACAGAACCTCCAACTAACCACCAAGTTATTCAATATAGTTATTTTATACAAAACAGTAAGCTGGACATCTGATTGAAACAGATCCAATTTCGTTTCGTTTTTTTTTTTTGTAGTTTTACAGTTTCACTTGTTTCTACTACACTCGGATCTGGAAGAGTTGTTATTTAACCCACGTTTTGGATGATGTCAATGATTAGCCAATGAAACGGTCTGTTACGGCGATTTTTTTTCGTGAGGTGCACAGAACTGTGGGTAACCCGCTAGAAACATCAAAGCTGATTGGTAAATCAAATGTCTGACATCGTAGGGCCAAAAAGGTCGCTTGTAAGACTCCTGGCGCGACCTTCAACTACAACCGGCCAGATCTGTACTTTAATCAGATTGACTATGACATAGCTGAGTAGTGACCAAAGACTTATCTTAGAGTATGTGCATGGGATTTCAAGGGATGAGGTAACCCCGAAATTTGCAGCCTGGACAATTGGCCCACTAAACCATGCAAGGTGGCTGACTTTGTCCACAAGACTTATGAGTCTGTGGGTTAGAGGTTCTTAACCTCTAGAGCTACATGGCGGACTTTATACAACAGTCAAGTACGCAGTGAAGGTATATGCAGTTGCCTCGTTTGAAATTAAGAACCAGCAGAAATACATCTTTGACATGATTCAGAGAATCAAACTGCAATTTGAAGATATTCGCAGCGTTGCTTTCAGCAACTTGAAGTACAATGCTTTCGGACAACTTTCCAGAGAACATGCTATACTCCATGATTAATTCTGATGATTTGGATGTGAGAGAAACTGCTCCGAAGAAAGTTCTGGTAATCAGAAAGGGGAAGTCAGTAAAACACGGTTAAAGAAAATCACCACTATTAACTTCGAAGCTACAGAACTAATCAACCTTTCTCAAAGTAGAATTTGTGAACCTACTCTCATAGAGTTTTTTTCGGACCAGGAAATGCAAGAAGCATTGCTGAATGGTACCATGCTGGATGTGCTGGAACTGCCTTCACACTCTCAGAGTGTTGAAAGCGCTCTAAAGGTGACGTACGGTGAAACAAGGTACAAATATATTTGACTAAAGTTCTAAATCATTACAGTGAAACTAATGACAAACTTTTGTTCTGAGCTTGATCTTTGACTCTCTACATGTGTTTTGATGCAAAAAATCGGGATTTTAAAAGATACTATAATGATTTTTTTCACAAAAAGGACTTATTTTGTGAAAATTATTACTATGTTAGAAAATAGGTTTCCTCAAAAAGGAACTGAAGCCAGAGAAATGATATTTTTGTCTAGTTCTAAATATCTCGACTAGTGCAAATGTATTTTAAAAAATGAGGAAAATCAACCTGACATAGAGTGACTGCACTTGTGTCGGAAATTTTAATGAACAATAAGTGAAGTACTTTTGTAGTTCAATACCATCGTATTCGTAAATGGAGTGGGAAATATTTACCCCAAACAAACTAATCCTAAAATGTAATCTGTAAAGTGAGTACAAAAGAGTGTTGAAGGCCACACAAAGGCGACGCTAATACACTATCACACTGTGCTGTAGGCGGGCGAAAAGGACGCCATTGAATTTAAGTTTAAAGAAAATCAGTTTAGTTACTGTGACTGAATGATTGTAAATTGCCATATCGGGAAATTAATTTATCCCCACGTGGCCATGAGTTGACAATGTTTACCAGTCTTGGTCTATTCTATAAAAGATGATTACTTAATGTACGTCATTGTTACAAATGCTTGTCATAAAACTTGTTGACGCCTTTAATATGGCTTTCGTAAATAGCTATCTTAATCTTAAATATGCTAGACATAAATATAAAAAGAAAATAATTCAAAGACGTCTTTCGCCACCAGCATGCAGCTCACAATGACGTCTACTAATTGTTATTGTAGAAATACTGCGTATTCAATCTTGGGCCAGCTTTTACATTAAATAGAGAAAATATCACAAAAGTGTACGTCAGATACTTTTTTAAAAAATGAATAATTGTTTCCATTTCCGTTTTATTGGCTACTTCTTAATTTACAAATTTACCAATAAATAGTGAAAAACATAATAATATATATTCGAAAATTGTCATCCCCATATGTTGAGGTTTATGTAGTAACCATAACGAAAACAATTTACTTGTCACAGTAAACATGGCGAAAACAATGTAATTGTGATAGTAAACTTGAAAAATGACTGTTCAGATTCATCGACAATCGCAGCTTTAGTACCTGATGGATATTCTATACATTTCCCTCGAGGTTCACGTGGAGGAGGTGTAGCACTTATATTTAAATCATCTATTAAGTGTAAGAAAATCCGTCATGAACGTTTTGATTCTTTTGGAATTTTGAATTGTTCTCTACAGTTTTCTTTCGAGCAAACTAGGTTTATTACAATTTACCGCCCGCCCAATAGCAAATTGTTTCAAAAGTTTATGGAAGAATTTTGATTATTTCTGGACCAGTTGATGATGACTTAAGTGTTGCACTATTTTGGGGGGGATTTTAATTTTCATGCTGGTGATTGCAACGACTCTACCGCGGTTGATTTTTGTGAAATGTTAAATAATAGATCTCTCACACAACATATTTCTTCTTCGACTCATAACCGTGGACATATTCTCGATCAAGTGATAACTAATCCATGTGATATTAAACTGGATAATCTCTGTCTCGGACAAATTAATATCTGATCATTTCCCGGAAAGTTTTAATCTTAAGATCCAGCAACCACAATCAACAAGAAAGACTATAACATATCGAAGGTTTAAATCACTTGACACTAATAAATTTAAAGCGGAAATAGTGAACTCGAATTTCAATGACATTCAACGTATTCAAGATATACAAGAGATGGCAACCCAATATAACTCTAACCTTACTGAAATTTTAGAAGCCAAAAGGGACCGTATTAAGGTCGAACATCTGTGGCGGAAAACAAATCTATATGTCCATAACAGACGTGTCAACTAACCTGTTTTTTCCGTGAGACTCACGGATTCGGGACCTTTCTCCCGATCTCCTGTGCGGGAGGAATTTTCTCACGGAAAATGGCCATATTGCCGATTCTAGTTTACTTTTTCAAAGGGAGGTAACTCCCTTACTTCCGTTTCATAAATCGACCTCATGATTGGCTGAATTTGACCGGAAACTTATAATTCCGGTAATACGTACGCTTGACAGCCCAACGTGTGTTTGTGAATTGTTTGGAGTAAATAACGTAAATGATATAGAGTACATGAGCGAACCAAATAAAATAGAGACCTGTACAAGGTTCTTTCCATAACCATCATTCTACCCCATGGCTAGTAAACGTCTATCTATGCGATTTTGACAATTCTCCGGCAATGAGTATGAGTAAACATTTCATGCCACGTGACTTTAGCGTGAAATCTGAAGCCATTATTGACTGAAATTTAGCCAACTTTTAATCTGCGATTTTGGATGACATTTACAATTAAATATATTACTAGCGATTGTATTATAATACTTTGATATCAATCACAATATATACAAATAATCTGACTCAAAAGTTATCGAAATATAAGCGCAACTACCATTTATGTACGGGAGACACTTACGGGAAAATATCGCTCTGACGTCACGTTTCTGGGGATTTCCATTAACGCGATTGTAGCCATAGAAAACAGGATTTATCGGTTTTGCAGATTGAAATTTGCTACTTTCGACTAAATGTAGCCTGCTTTTTATCTGATATTATTAAGATTATAAATATTTTATATATTATCATTCAAATTATTACGATTTTCATAATTTTTAACTGGCTATTATTTGCGGATTTGAGTTGTAAATTACTTATTTATTATGATAATTGATATGACTGAAAACACATTTTGGACTACCGTATACTATTAAAGTCTTTTGGGTAACATTTTATCTATATTTTCACAAAACATTTCAAAATTTCTGTCATTTAAATTATTGACCCGAAACACAAAAGGAATTTTCATTTGTTCATTGTTGTATACAGCAAAAACGAGTGCACAGCTAGTGTAAAATGTACTAAAGTATTAGCCTATGATTAATAAAAATGAAGTTATTGGATGAAAAAAAAACCTCCTGGATTCTCCTGTTTTTTCATATCTGGTCTCCTGTTTTTTCATACCTGGGGGTTGACACGTCTGGTCCATAAACAGATTTATAAATCTTTAAAAAATAATGTGAATAAATTAATTGAACACGCTAAAATTAAATTTTACTCTGATAAAATAGAAAATGGCGAAAACAGACAAAAGTGAATTCCCTTTTGGATCATAATGCTGAGCGGACTATTCTTCCGGACAATGATAATGACACTGAACTTGCGAATTTATTCTTTGATTTCTTTCAAATAAAAATACAGAAAATACGAACTGAACTTGATGATTAAAATAAAACTATTGACTTTTGATAAGTTAGAAAATTCTGTTTATTTAGAAAATTTTAACTTAGTTAGTGAATCTTTTTTTTAAAAGCTAAGTAAATCGTCTGCCCCTAAATCTTGTTTATTAGATCCAGTTTTTACCATTATTATTAATTCTTGTTTATCATCCTCTACTATTCCCAACGTTTTTACACAAGCTTGTGTTACCCCTTTAATTAAAAAGTCTACACTGGATACTAATGTTTTTAAAAATTACAGACCTGTCTCTAACTTATGTTTTATTTCTAAAATATTGGAGAAATGTATTGCTTCTCAGATAAAGGCCCATCTAGATGATAACTGTTTGTATGAACCATTTCAAAGTGCTTATAAATAATTTCACAGTACCGAAACAGCTTTAACCCGGGTTTCAAATGACATTTTAATGGAAATTGATAATATAAAATGTACTTTTTTAATTTTATTAGATTTATCTGCTGCTTTCGACACGGTGGACCCGCCCATTCTTCTACGTAGACTTCAATTTAAATTCGGTATTTGTGGCTCTGCATTAAATCTTTTAGAAAGCTATCTTGTGGGTAGAAAACAATGTATTTTAGTTAATTGTCAATCGTCGTCTGAATCTCTTTTGTCATCTGGGGTTCCGCAAGGTTCTGTTCTTGGTCCGATTTTATTTACCCTCTATACGTTATCATTAGGTGATATTGTCAGAAAATATGGTCTCAGCTTTCATTTGTATACCGATGATACTCAATTGTATATTTCATTTACACCTAATTGTCCATCTTCTTTCAATTTATCAAAATTGCAACTTGAGAACTGTATTAGTGAAATTAGAAAATGGATGTCAATGAACTTTCTAAAATTGAATGATGATAAAACCGAACATTTGTTATTAGGCTCAAGGCATCAATTTAGTTAATTTGCACATGATAACCCCCTGTTGTAATTGGTAATTGTGATATATTTTCATCTTATGCTGCGTGTAATATTGGCGCAATCTTTGATAGTTTTATGCTTATGGGAGCTCAAGTAAATAATATTTGTAAATTGTGCTATTTTAATATCAGAAATATAGGTAAAATACGTAAATGTATAACAGTAGATTCAACATTTTATTCTAACATATACAATGGTATACAAAATATATGAGAAACCCTTCTCTGGTGAGAAACCAAAGCTCGTCTGTCTTATATCCGGTGTGTGTGAGTTAGTTGTATTTTACGTCCGCTTCCACCTACGTGATATGGCAGACAAAAATCCAAAAACCTACCCCAATTTATACTAAAATGGTACATTCATTAATGATACTGAACAAAAGAACTTTAGATTAGTAAACGCAGCTAGCGATCAACGTATTATCTACTTGTCCACTATGTTATTGTTAAATTAAACAATAGTATGGTCAATTAAAGGACATCGGAGATTGTATCACAAGCTGTCATATGGTGATTCTCATCTTTTACCTATCACTGTCGCTCACATTATGTAATACCATTCATAAATTGTTGATGTTATGTAAAAAAAAAACATTGCGAAATCAATGAAAGTGTTAAGGTATGTAGTAAACATTTCGAAAACAATATAATTTTTAAAGTTTTGTAGTGAACCTGACGAAAACAATCGAATTGTTAAGTAATGTAGTAAGCATGGCGAAAACAATGTAGTAATTGTTGAAGTTATGTAGTAAACATGGCGAAAAAAACTGTAATTTTGATAGGAAACAATATGTATCCATTCATAAACTTGGTAATTAAATCGTGTATTTAGGCATCTCACTGGCATAAACTCGTTTTAGGCCACACCAGTTCCATTTACTGGTCTTCGGGGTCGCTTGATTCACGTGAAAGATGTTTTGATTAAAATTTCAAAAATGAAACAATTGTAACTAAGAATACTTTGTATTTTTAAATGGGTCTTTTTGCGAAAAAAATAAGAATATTTTAAACGTGTGTTCCTGAAGAACAAACAGCCAAATTGATGTGGCCTTAACAGCTGCATATCTAAAATCTAAATCATGTAGGAATATCAATATATTTCATCCATCATGGATTAAAACTCTTTGAAATCTGTTACACTGGGGGAAGTTACATTTCTTGCTTGGGGTTTTAATGTTGAAAGCACCTTACTATTGTGGACGCAGACTGTAGATAAAAGTTATTTCACACGCAACAATTTCAAATATTAAAATCAGAATATGACCTTAAAGATAAAATTCTGCCCCTGGGGACACTGATTCGAACTCTAAAACTGATTTTCTTTATTTGAAAGCGTGGTGGTCCTTTAAGCTAGTAATAAATAAACACAAAAGAGTATTGCTGCGTCAACAAGTAACTGGAAGCCAATTGAGGACATCGACGGACAATGAAGGGCATTAGGCTTTAGTATTCTAATTGCCGAGTTTTGGAGGGTATCAAAATCTCCGAATTATAAAGTAGATGGCTCAGACATTGAGTGTTTTCTCGAACTGTTTCCAGACTTATTGGACCGACGAAGTGGGCGTGTGTTACCTTGACAGACTAAGTTTAATTCACATTTCCTGGACATTTACACGAAATGAAATGGGGGTTGACGTCCTGCTTTTCTGCTCCATTCCGGCTAATGAAGACGGCTGAGCATATAAATATTATAACAGTATATGCTAATAAAATGTCTCTACATATTACAACATCACGTTTCTAAATACGTTGGGGCCGTGGTGACCCATGAGTGAGACAGACGCTGGCTCGCTAACAAGCAGTTCTCGAGTTTGCTGCCGGTTTCCCGTTGGCAGTGGTGCATGATAGTCTGACAGGGACAGTGTCCGGACAAAATGTCCCTTATAGCAAACTGCATGACTATTTCATTTTATGAGATAGTGTTACAATGAGAGAACGGGCGCTATCGAATGTAATATTTCACATGACTTTCTGGAGTAACGCCCCATTTTCTGACAACCTTGTGAACCCATTCGGAAGATGGGACGACAGACCATATCAGCATTCTTTTATCTTCGTTCCAGAGTTAGTCCCATTTTCCGAAAACCATGTGAACGCGATAGATGCTATAATATAGTTTTGAACAAATTTTATTTTAGATTTGGTGTAAAGAATTTTGGTCATGAGAGGTCGAACCGTAACTGTTTTCCATTGCGGACGTTTTTGTTTGATACATTACTGCTGCAGCCGGGATAATAGAAAGATATTGACGTGTTCTCTGGATATTATTTTTCCTTAATTTCCATTTTGGAAGACCACCTACTATGGATCATTGGATCGCTCCGTTATTGTGTCAAGCGTCTCTGTTATGATCCGAAAGGTCGTCTATCTAACCTCGTGGGTTTTAGCCATGTTCTCATGGCAAGTACATTATTTATAAAGATACAACTTTTGTTTTATCACGTCCTTAATTATCCCGTACAATGTATTGCGTATATATCTTAAATTGCTGTAATTAAAATAAATTATTTCTTTAATGTTTAGATTAAATTATTATTTATTTGAATTTGTTTTATATTTAGTGGCATTTCTGGTCGTTAATTAGGAGATAACACGTCCTGTTTTGTATTTAGAGGGGGTTTATTGTCCATTTAACTATGCTTGAATAATTACAACACGAGACGTGCCAGCGTGGTTAAATGGATTATAAACCCCCGATAAACATTGCATTGCTGAGTCAAGCTAGCCTACCAAACAAACAAAAAAAGAAAACAAAATTGTCCACGCTGACTAGCTAGAAATAATTTAGGATCTGAAAACAATTTTAATTAATTTATGACTGATTTTCTACTGATCTTTGTTTATTTCAGGAATGTGTTTGGATAATTGATGATCGAAGTTTGGGAAGTATGGTGGCTGATTCGTATTATGTCGGGTTGTCGGCCATGCTCAGCTCAATACTAGGATTACGTCCACTAAGCCTGGTTTTGGTCGATAGTGCATGATTAAGGGTCTGGCAAAGAACCGAGTATCGTTGTATGGATAGGACAAAAACACGCGTTCCTGTGTACACATTGGCGTGCACATAAAAGAACCCTTCTCAGTTGGAATTCAATGAAGAAATAAATGCCACTGTCTATAGAAAATTTCTGTCATAAAACTCTGCATAGCGTATGCCTATCTTTAATAATCCGATGAGTTTCAGGAAAGTGGGAAAATTAACTGAAATGGAATTTTTGTCGTCCCACACGTCCATCTAAAATCATGGTTTTCTAATATAATGAGATTAGTTATCACCGGGAGAGCTAAAAACGAAGTGACCAGTAGTCTAATTTCTAATTAGAGGAATTGTATACGTAGGATTCGTGTTATTCTGGAATTAGTTATGCTGGTCACAAAGAACGTAATGGCGACATTACATTAAGCACTATGTCGACAGCCGAGTGACAATTTCCAGAGGGACACACCGAAACTATGCTTCCTTTGTTAATTTGTCTCTATTTGTCATTATTTAGTGACCTATTCACGCGTGTTTAACTTTTGGCTGAGTAACTCACATTTCCCAGAAGACTATTAAATTGGTTGCTGTAATTTACAAGCAATTGGGGATTTAAAGCTAAAATATTATCGATGTAAATTTAAACTAACTTTTGTATCCAGAGATAATTAAATCGTGATACTGTGATTTTTTTTGATGTAATGGACGGTTCGACTCTATGAACAACTGGCGTTTTTGTTTTAACAGAAATATGTTCCTTGCTTTGAAAACCTCGTACAAACCGTAGCTTGTGTTTAGTGTATATGAAATATGATTTAATAGTATAATAGTTGTAAGGATTAAACCTATGAAATATACTTTCCCACGCACAGACTGTGTGATTTGATGATATATTCGAAAAAACAACATATTCAAATTCTCCTCAAAAATATTTTAATTGGAAGAAAACTACCCGATTCAGCGAGAATCTAATTTATTAGCAATGTTTATCACGTCACTTGGTTTAGGAAGAATCCATTACGAGATTGCATTTGTCGTTAGTCGCTGTCAATTAATCATAAGTATCGAATTCTAAGTGTATTCCTTCTATTCCCGTCGTTTAATCACAGAGTCTGCCCTAAATGCCCACCCACAACACACACACACGCGATAGCTATTAGATGAACACATAAGAAGAGTTCCTTGCGTCACTGGAGGAGACATGCATTATTTTAGGGATACCATCACATTTTGGTCTTTGCGCCCCACGAGTGTTTTTCATCGAATCCGATATCTTTCTAGTAAGATTGTTTGTCTCTATTATACTGCCCGTATTGACAATCCGATAAATACTTTCGTGGGAATTTATCTTAAAAAAATCATTGATATTAAAGGAGCTAAATCGCTAATATTTTGGACCTAGAAATTGACACAAATGGGTCGTAACGTATATAATAATGTAATAGGAATATATATAAACTGATTTACATTCAATCGTTTTCATTTTTACTCTTAATTTCAAATCAGTTACGTTCGGCGAAATATGTATCAATCGAATGAAAATTTCTAGCGTCTGGTTATTCTAGTCTACATAGTATTTAATGCGCATACTCTCTCGATATGAATATGCCGTCACCGTTTCACATGACTTGTTGAATGTCTAGCCTCGTTCTTCGAGTCCCTTGTTAGAATGGGCCTGAAACGCATTATGGTACACGATTCGTGTACCAATGGTAAAATGCTTATTTTGTCTTAGATATTGGATATCAGAAGCCCATCTTTTCCCGGTAAGATCACAACATCAATGTTGATTTAAATTGACAAATAATTCGGGTTTTCAATGTCGAAGATTTTGGATGATATTGAGTTAGAGACTTAGCTACTTTAAGTATGAATTTTTAAATTTATTTATGTTAATTTTGTTTTGGCTTATATGCTATGACATATTCAGTTGTGTATTTTAATCGAGTGTCCCCCGCAAAACTGTATACACCTTTTACGTGGAGATTTACCCATTCTAATTACACATCTATTTTGCTACACCTTTTGTTTGTAAATCCTTTACCTGTATTTGTTTAACTATATATAGTGGACGAACGGGTCCCAATGGACCTTTTCTCAGTGTTGTTTAATTCTCACTTCACACAGTTTTGAATATAATGACTATATGATTACTTAAAAGTATAATTGTCATCTGACTCATTTGGACCCAAGAGAACGCCCAGAATGCTCGTTGAACATTAATTTTGGCTTTGTTTTGTTTCTTTTCATTATTGATGCTGGTTACCACAAATTCCACTTAATTACAAAACTATTACATTTAGGGGGGAATTTACACGCCTACATATTTGTCTTTCTTAACAGCAAATCCTAACCAGTTGTCAAAGTGGTGTCATTGACTGTATTAGTTTCCCCATAACGGTTGAAGCACATCCTTGATTTAGGTCAAAATATAGTACTGAATTAGGTCGCTCTAATTTGGTATTTTGGTCATTGGGTTGAAAACTATATGGTTAAATGCTGTTTGAAAGGCTTAGTGGGTTGAAAACTATATGGTTAAATGCTGTTTGAAAGAATGAAGCGGAAATCGGTTTGTTTACTAATTTTACTTTCATTTTATGGTTCACTGTATCGCGATCCAAATTGAAATGCAAACGGGTTTAACGTCCTATTATGCTGCACCGACAGGGCTAACGAAGATGGTCATATGCCATGCAGTGTATTATGACGGAGATTTTGCGGACACATCGGATCTATACGGTCTACTCTTATTTCAAATTCCATCTGTTATGGGTTGTTTAGCGTTTACGCTGCGGTGGCTCAGTGAGTAGGACGTTAGCTCGCTACCCTACAGGTCCCGGGTTCAATCCTTGTGTTGGCCAAGGAAATTCATCGTGATTTTCCGACGTGGTCCCCCAACCTTGCCTTTGGGGAAGGACAGAGGGCCTATCTGGGCAAAGTATAGTCACTCGGATGGTATAAAAGACCGAGGTCCCGTGTACGCACAGGCGTGCACGTAAAATAACGTAGCGCCGTTATCCATGCATAATTTCCCTTATAGTCGTAGCACACCGTATTACGTATGGCCGTCTTCATTAGCCCAGCAGAACACTAGGACGTTAAACCCCATTCGATTGTTATTCCAACCAACGGTGATACTGTCAGCCTAGTTGTCATCTTTCCGACAAGCCCTGCTTAAACTATTTGATATATCAGCTGTGCATGGTCCCCATCCATAACGGATAACAATTAGCTCTCCTGTTACACGGATTGATTCAAGTCGAATACGTTGGGTAGAATATCTTCCTGCTATATCCGATAGCTAGCGTTGAGAAAGACTATAAGACATTTGGATAATAGCCAGTTAATTACAAATGAAGAGACTGCAAGTAGAAGTATCAAAACACAAACACGAAATTGAAAGAAAAAAGGTTATCAAAACCAAGAAGCAGTTTTCATCATGATCAAAATACAGAAAGCATCGCTGTTGTTAAAAAGATGTCCGGGCAACTTCTGCTGAATTCACAATACTACTGATTTAAAAAAGTATATTTTAACATGCATGTTCTATCTCGTCAAGAACTGTCATATCGTTTAAATATGCAGACACTAAATTCGTGGCTTGGGTTCTGAAAATAAATTTCAATTTCAATGTAAACGACCGCACAAATGGCATACTCCTCGTTACGTACAAGCTTGGATCGAAACCACAACACTTGACTCAATGATAGACTTTATAATCGAACGCGCACGCATTAGACCGCTCGGCTCTCCGCCCAAGGACCAGACAGAACTTCTTAAGAGATGAACGGAAATGGATACACATATACGTATTTAACATCATTTTATAGACCACTTGAAAACTCACAATGAACGTATTCTCACGTCTATAACACAACAAAAACGTCTTTAAAATTCGCAATGTCAATGGTCAAAAAAATCTTAAGAGACAATAACGTGACCAGTTTACGTTGTACTCTAACGGTTTCTGGGTATTGATGCCATTAGACACAAGACTGACATATGAATTTATAAGATTATCCGGCAAGAAATGTTCACATTCATGCTGCCACTTAGCATAAGAAATTACAAAAATGGATTGTTATTAAAGTACATTGTTGTTTATGGTAAATATGAAGTAAAGAGGGTTGTTATTAAAGTAAGTGGTTGTTTATGTTAAATATGATGTAAACTGGATTGTTATTAAAGTACATTGTTGATGTTCTACAATCCATAAAATAGTATCGGGGGGGGGGGGGCGAATGGTTAGCACGTGCGCGCTGTATCATAAGGTTTGTCATTGAATCAACTGACGTGGTTTCAATTGCCCGGTTGTACGGGACAAGGAGTATGATCGTGGGTATTCTCCGGGTCCTCTAGTTTCTTCCCACTGCTAAAGATCCCTACGCGCAAGCGAATTATTGAAATAAAATTGAACCATTTGCTCGAATTTACACCCTGTATTCTCTTGTGCAAACGAGACCTCGGTTTTTCGTGCCATTTATTCCCACACCACTGACGAGGGAGATTAGCGCCGGAACATCCCCATGAACATTCTCGGCCCACAGAATCAAACACGGAACTTCCCGGTTAGCGAACTAACGTCTTGCTCACTTAGCCACCGCGACTCACCTTGTGCCATGGGTTTTTATCGTGTTAGTTACACGTATTTCCGCTCAGATTACCCCTTATCATTTCATATATAGAAAGGGTTTTTTATCATCTTGATTTATCTGAGTTAATCATCCATATTTATAATGACTATATTTGTATCATGCACCGTTACAATTATGTTGTTTAAAAATTAAACCAGGATATCCAAACAATTATGTTGGAGATGACGTTAGATGATTTTTTTTTTTTTCTGAATATCAGATTTTCTTAAATGGATAATTTACGTCTTGAAATTATGAAATTTTTCCACAAAGGTTTAATATAAAATTCAGATACAAAAACCCGGCTGTAAACTGTTATTAACGCTGTGACCACCTTTCCATATTGAAGTGTTGCCGTGTGGCGATCGGTCTATACTTGCTGTTGTTACTACTGTATATGATCATTTGGCAGTAGGGGGGGGGGGGCACCGTGTGTCTACAATCCCTAACAAATAGTAAACTGTAAACTAAAATTGTACCCGTACACACTCTTATATTCTTTTGTAGACCACTTCAGAGAGCACGCTGTTCGAACCCGAACATGTTCTACAAGTTTGTCCAGTGCATTCTTATCAGCAAGGTCACTTTCACCACGCATTCGAACAATATTGTCTAACCTGTCTAATCCTTGATCTTGTAGATTTAAGCATCAAGATTGGGATCCTAATTTGTAGATATAGGATTTTAAATAGAAGAAATTTTGCAGGCCAAAGATGGCCGCCAAGAAAAATGTGGAAGAAGAGGTGCCTATCAATGGAAAGCTGAAAGCAGCATTTGTGGAAAGTATGTCACTTTTGTCTGGAACTTTTACATCCATCTCAAATCTTTTTCTAAGCTGGTGAAAGAAATTGTTCTCCCAGAATTCCGCGCACATCGTGCACGCAGCTGGGCTAAACGAACCATTTCGTTGGCCAATCCCGTATATCAGACATAACACTTAATATTGACTCCTCTAGATCCTATTGTAATGAACACAAATAAAATGAAATAGGATCCTTGTTTCCATCAGACTTATAATAAGATAGTGACGCAAGGAATTGTCTTATATTTTAATCAAAGAATCATATTAGACATTGGAACATTTTTTTCGACTACAGCTTAGCTTAAAGTAACAATATAAGAGTGGGTGGGGAGATCGGTTTCCCGTTGATGGTGATGTATAGACTTGTACACTCGATGAAACTTTGGTCTTAACAGTTTTGATCGTACAAAAATAAACCCGAGCATGTCGCAGCCCTATCATTAGTCTGGGTTTAGTTTTGGTAAAATATATTTAAAATGTATTTTATAAATGAAATAGAGTTTAAATTTCAACGTCTAACTGCACCATTGGCAAGGGTGCCATCCGGCTGGAAAATCCCATGGAACGTTTCAACCCAGACCAGGGTCCACCCCGGGACCTCATGGTTAGTGGGCATGTCCACTGAACCACAATGGATTCAGGGTATTTGAAGAACGCATTTTGTGTTGGATCATACGGTCTGCCCTTGAGTCAAGTGGCGTTGTTTCGATTCTCCGCTTGTACGTGACACGGAGTAGGATCGCCTGTCCAACCTCGTGGGATTTGTCCGGGTCCTCCGGTTTCCTTCCAGTGCTAAAGACCCCGACGCGCAAGCGAATTATTAAAATAAAATTGAACCATATGTTAGTCCCGAAATGATAAAGTTTGTGTCGAGTGGACGTTAAACCCAATCTCTCCCGTCACCTTTTAAGATAAATGTGTGTTACAATAACACAATCGATCTAACCACAAGAGTAGGTTTTATACGTTACACGCTTTCAATCTTTTATATAAATATTTTAGTTTTAAAGGGAATCTCGCACTTATTTTTATTTGCAATGTACAGAATCAAAAGCAGTTTTGAATTAAATAGTTTGGTTTGTTTCTTTCACATCGAACAATGAATATTAAATTGGATAAACAAAAATGACAATCCATAGACATCCGAACTGCAGGATGACCGCAACAAAGACAACAAACAACGGGGAAACAGTTATACAAACCCACTAGCTGCTAAGACTTCTAAGCACACCGAGAATGTCCAGAACGTATCGTGGGGCACTAGCATTAAATATTACTTTATATTGTATACAAGGGCGGGGTGGGGTGCAATGGTTTAACGCGTGTTCGTGAAATCACAAGGTCTTGCATTGAGTCATATGGCGTAGTTTCGATTACCCGCTTGATCATGAAATGGATTAGGGTCTAACCTCGTGGGTTTTCTCCAGGTCCTCCAGCTGCTAAAGACCCATACTCACGAGTAAATTGTTGAAATGAAATTGAACAATATGTTGGTCCCGAAACGACCTAGTTTGTGTTGAGTGGACGTTAAACCGCATGTCTCTGTTTAAATTGGTTTTATTATAATTATATATAAATATGGGGGGGGGGGGCTGATGGCCGAATGGTTAGCGCGTGCGCGTTGTATCATAAGGTTTGCCATTGAGTCAGCTGGTGTGGTTTACATTCCCCGGTTGTACGTATCAAACAATAGGGTGGCCTAACCAGCCCCGTGGGTTTTTTCTTAACTTATCCTCCTCTCTCTCTCTATATATATATATATAACTTATCCTCCTCTCTCTCTCCCTCTCTCTCTCGTTCTCTCTCTCTCTCTCTCTCTCTCTCTCTTATTCTATACGACCCATCGGCAGCTTAGCGATTGTTATAACTCGATATCTGATCCGGTATATAAACAGAAGTAATTAATTAGTTGGTGAACTGACCAATGAGCTTTTTATACATAAATAAGCCGACAGCAGCAAAAGCGGCTTTGTAAAATGTAACCTAAAAAATACGGTCATATTCAGTCTAAAGTGTTTAAGCACAGGTAAAAAAAAGCGGGGCGCTTGTCTCCTGTACACATTGCCGTGTGGGTAAAAGACCCGTTGATATTCGAACGAAATAAGAGTAGGCCGTAGTGCCGCTGTCCAGCCCCCCCCCCCCCTAGCACATTATATGGCGTATGCCCTTCTTCATTACCCAGGCGGTGGGGGGGGGGATGGCCGAATGTTTAACACGTGTTGGAATCTATCTACAAACTTTTGAGTGTTATAACACCATTAAGATTCATAAAAACCCACACCCTGTGTATTCCCTATAAAAGTACCTTTATTATATTACTAATATCATATCTGATGAATAACGAACCATTAACATCTAATCTGTTGTTTTTTATTCGCCAAATAAGGAACTTGCGTATTTCCCGTATAATTACTCCTATTACAGTCCTAAATCTACATCTGGCCAATAACGAACCACAAACCAGTTCGTTGTTTGCTATTCGATAATACCTGGAGAATAACGATCACGAACCACAAATTTACTGCACGTCGCTCCGTCAAGACGCATTTGGGCATTCGAATGAAAAGTACATTAATATTTTCCAGTTCAAATAGTTAAGGACATACTGTATTATGTCGATAACGATGTGCAATCGAAAAAATAAAATTCATCAAAAACTCTTTAAAATATAAAATTTATCGGTATAATGGGCGCTAATGACGTATAAAAACTATTGAATTGCTATAGAAGGCTTGGTTTGCCCTGGAGATTAACAGACATTATTGAGCTGTTATGATAAGAGTCCATCTTTAGACTACTTACTCCTTCAGCCATTAGGTTGTCAATCTTCATATTACTAGATGTTCTTCTTTGTTCACCAGTGCAACAAAAAATATTTCCAATTTCATACTATCTACTTATGAGTATTTTATTTAAATAAACAACAACATTTTTTAGGGAATCGGAGATTTTAAAATACAAATTAAAAAAAAGGTTTTAAGAGATATGGAAATGGAAAAGGATCTGAAGTAACTGGGTTTTAATAACTCATGCGCAGTCAGTTATACGAAGCCAACATTATTTATATGAGATTTGTTTCTCTTCGTGACCTGTGTTATAGCATGGCCACTGATTAATAATTTATCTATCCTTCAAAACTCCAGTAATCTTATTGGTCATAATAATATCTTGCACATTGTTGAAACCAATCAGAAGACAGGAGTTAATTCAACCCGGAAATACTACATTTGAACATTAACGAAATATTCTCGTATGACATACCCTTGTCAACAAGAATTCAGACACCACATTTGTCAGATGTGCTTATTTCATTTAAGGCCTTTTCAACGAAACAGGCGGAAAAACTTATTTGCTGGTTCAATTGCATGAGGCCCTTCCCGATAAAAAAAAGTCCGAATTAATTTGCCGGAAATGCCTTAAATATGACGGCGCCTGTGTGATCTCGTTCACTCATTTAAATGTGTGTCCGCTTCGACTATTATACTGGTTTCTGTAGCAGCTCAATTTAAAACAATGGGGTATTATTTAGAATATTGCATCATTAAGCCAGATCTTCACGATTTGTTATTGAAAAAAACATCAATATATGGCTTAGATGTTAAGTGGATTAGACAACGCCCAAAATATCGTCGTTACACGATAATATGGACCCACTCAAGGGGATTGAAGGACTGCAAATCGAGGCAATGATACTTGACAATTAAGACAATTTAGGCTATTTCCTGTCAGTACTTCTAACAGATAACGTAGCTTAGATTGAACTAATTTGGCTGTTATTTTCAATATAGTCCTTATTCATTTTTGAACTAGCGTAGCAAGAACTCGCAGCAAGTATCCAGCCATAGGCATATGCCATGAGCATATTCTTTATTTAGGCTTCAGATGTTATAGAAATTATTAATTAGACCTTTATTTACACGACAAGCTCAAAATAAACTCTGTAGCTAGACCCACGGATGGCTTGGATACAGTTTGGATTTAAACAGTCGTCCATTTAAAAGTAAATCAATAAATGGCGGACCAGGCTAACGTTTACCGTTAGTCGCTGATGTCACTACCAGAAACTGGTGATGAAAGGCCTGCCAAGCGAGGCTACCATAGCCATTGAGCATGTTACTTGATAATCGAGAATATGTGGGTGGAGTTATCGTCTGTCAATCAAACGATTGCCGATTCTCATAGACGATGCAGACACAACTGATGCCTATTTCTACTCCAAACTTCTAGAGACAATTCCGTTCAGAACAAAGTAATTTAAAGTAGCTAAGTCTCTAACTCAATATCATCCAAAATCTTCGACATTGAAAACACGAATTATTTGTCAATTTAAATCAACATTGATGTTAAGATCTTACCGGGAAAAGATGGGCTTCTGATATCCAATATTTAAGACAAAATAAACATTTTACGATTGGTACACGAATCGTGTACTATAATGCGTTTCAGGCCCATTCTAACAAGGGACTCGAAGAACCAGGCTAGACATTCAAAAAGTCATGTCATTCATATCGGGAGAGTATGCGCAATAAATACAATGTAGACTAGAATAACCAGACGCTAGAAATTTTCATTCGATTGAGACTTCTGACATATTTCGCCGAACGTAACTGATTTGAAATTAAGAGTAAAAATGGAAACGATTGAATGTAAATCAGTTTATATATATTCCTATTACATTATTCTATGCGTTACGACCCATTTGTGTCAATTTCTAGGTCCAAAATATTAGAGATTTAGCTCCTTTAACTGAAATTTTCAACATTTTCTTTTTTTGTCATCTATTTAAATTATTATAGCAAGAATGGCCAACTCTTTATAAAACTCTTAACTAGTGTATCTGTCTTTAAGCTAAACATTTTGACGAATATATTGGTGCGGTATTCAAGCATCAATCACATATTTGCGGATCACGGATATATGTTATACATTCTACAAACAATTCATATACACAAAGTCTTACATCATTGGTGATACTGTAGATAATAATTGCCAATTTCTTTGCACAAAAGATGACTAACACCACTTTAGCACTATATTTTTTTAATTGTTTTACACCCAATACATTTATGCTTTGACGTTATAGCTGCGGCAGTAATATTCTCATGTTCTAGATCAAAGCTCAACTTTCTTCTTGCAACACATGTGGTTCAACGGACATGTGGCGTCGGTATCCAAGGCGAGACAGCCGACTGCTATTTCACGCATGTCATGACAGTATCCACCCATAGATTCACAGTCATGGGTATCTATAACAAAATAAGAACAGGGTCTTTTAAAGGTAGACAAAAAACCGAAAATCAATAAAATAGTATGCCAGCTTATTGTAGAACACCGCTTACCCGAAAAATTAGCATTACGCAACAGAGAGGTTGGTTGATGCGAATGTGCTAAGGCCTGTTGTGCTTTAGAACCCACGGTTGTGGCTTACAGGGAGTAGGGTCGCCTGACTTATCTCGTGTATTCTTAGATTTTACTGCGAGCAAGTGAGAGAGAGAGAGAGAGAGAGAGAGAGAGAGAGAGAGAGAGATGGGGTTTAACGTCCACTCAACACAAACTAGGTCATTTCGGGACTAACACATGGTTTAATTGTATTTCAATAATTCGCTTGCGCGTAGGGGTCTTTAGCAGTGGGAGGAAACCGGAGGACCCGGAGAAAACCCACGAGGTTGGACAAGCGACCCTACTCCTTGCCACGTACAACCGGGGATTCGAAACCACGCCAATTGACTCAATGACAGACTTTATGGTACAGCGCGCACGTGCTAACCATTCAGCCACCCATATAAGGATATGACAAACGTTAATTCCAGAATGACCTATATAAGAATAAGAATATCAGGGCCGGAACTAGCTCAGAGCAACGAAGGGGGCGGGAAGTGTTCTCAGGGGTGCTGCAAATTGACGACAATTTTTTCATGGGGGGGGGGACTTTTTGCAGGGTGGGGGGGGGCGAACTGCGCCCCCCTAGTTACGGGCCTGAAGGATATAGCGAACTCTCTCAACCGAACTCTTACATTCTTGGGTTAATATTTATTGTAAAAGAAACGAATTGGGGTTTAAACGTCCTATTGGGTTAATGAAGATAAAATATTTATTGTAAACTACTGATTTGATGTTCATTCTGACTGTGTACCAACGAAAGCCTACAACCCATTAACTGCTGTAAATATCGCGCATTGATTGGGTAGTAAAGTAGACCTCTCAATACAAGAATTAACGCTATTTAATTAACCGGGTGCAACAGAAATAGCAAGAATTAAACAGGGGTGATATCCAGGGTTTTAACCTGGGAATGAATGAAATCGAGTTTTACGTTCTACTTTTCTGCGCCAAAGTGGCTAATGAAGACGAGTCATAACCTGGTCTCCAGAAGATGTTGAACCAACAACAACAAATAGTCCTATAAAATGATATTAATGGCAAAAGAACATATTATATGCAGCTTAATCGATAAAACCAGTAAAGTTATTATCTAATTGAAATCCTCGAAGATAATATTGACAGTGACAGATTTCACGAAATAAGTAGCATCTCTAATATTTGATAAAGAAAGGAAAGCATACCTCCGGCATACGACCTGGACAATAACATTGTCATCAAAAAAACACAAAGAAACATTTTCATCTCCATCTTGACAAATTTGCCCAAAGTTTAAAACTAAATTATAACATATATGTCACAATATGTTTCTTATTCGACTGACGCCTTAATCTAATTCATGCAAATTGTCTTTATCTATCAGCTGAATCGTTATTTAAACATATTCATACTACAACAGATATATCCCAAAGGCAGAAAAAGTGAATATCTAAGTAAGTACGAGTATTGAACTATTGCCCTAGGCACTTAAATACCTATTATTACTAATATCTGTTTATGATTTTCATTTTAACATAATATTATACACAGTCAAGAATTTCTTCCATGTGTGCTTGTAGAGAGGTTAGGTTTGTATATCAATCCTGCGGGATTTTCAGTTTCGAACAGTAGGATGGCTTGCTTAACTATGGATTTTTTTTTGTCAAAAGTCAGTAGTGTGTGTCCACCTAGTAGCCACCCTGGCTACCCAACACCACCACGTGGACGAGATATGTGTAATCCTTCTCCGCTCTCGTTCCAATGCTGCTTCCACCTACGTTGAATTTACAGTTAGAGGCATGCGAGGGACATCACACAGTGCTGCCTCACAGATGCTCGACTGGTTAAAGATCAGGGGGAGAGAAGGTTGGTCATTCAAACACTGTCATTCTGTTTTTGATTCAGGGAGTAGTCGGCGAAGAACCTGGTGTCCGCTTTGATGAATCCGTGTGAACCCTTCAGAGTAACATCAATACGGCAAGCTCGCAGTGTAAAATCCTATCGAACATGTACCGGTGTTGTAGCCATATACTTGAGTCCTGGGGGGGGGGGGGTACAACCAATGAGTTGGCCCCAGGTTACCACCAGACCATAGCCCAGATCATTACCCATCGATCGCCGCACACTATCGGTAGGATGAAAGTAAAAGTAGCAGGAATGTTTGGCATCACTAGACCTCTGTGTGCCACTGCCCAGATCATTACCCCTCGACCCCCCATCCCCGTGTTAGGTTGAAACTAAAAGTAGCATGAATATAGCTGTTGATAAGAATCTATCAGTAATTAGGAAAGCCTTGATTAGGTTGTTTATATTTATCAAACAATAAGACAATAATAGGCGGATTGATGAAACAACGTTAATTTTTCAGTGACAATCCGAGCTGGATTGATTAATGGAATGTTGACAGGTCTATAGAAAATGAATATGCAATACAATATAACATGCAATCATCCGTATTAATGCCATGTGCTTAATGCGTACATTGTAAAATTCTGGGAATTCTGTGTCATTATCAGTTAGTAAAAATTAAATTAATGTTATTATTTATATAAATAAATTAATGGAAATGTTTAATGGAAAAGAATGGTGAATTAATCGACATTTAGAATACAGAACTAGACAAAGGTTATTTCCCCACATTTCGGAACTACGGAAACTAATGAAATTCCCTAGTGAAGTCTGCCGTTTAAAGCTATCCTAGGATCCAGTTTCGGTCATTCAGTTTATCTGTGGACTTTTTATTAGTTCTTGTATATTTTACAGGGAAACGTTCGCTGATGAATTATTTAAAACTTTGGTGCAATTTTTCATTGAGACAAACAAAAAAGTATCGGTGGTGGGCAGAGTCAAATTAAAGGTGAAAGTAAGATTAGCTGATCCGCCACAAGACAACACCTCTCCCGCTTTGTATTGGTTTATGAATATCGTCATTCTATTTGACCGTCTTTAACTATGTGTATTGAGAACTAAAGTCTAACCCTCACCCACCCTACCAACCAGTAATCTGTCTGGGATAGGCTGATTGTATAAGTGTTTTTCATGATGTTTAATGAGAGCTGAAGCCGAACCCCACCCACCCTACCAACCAGTGATCTGTCTGGGATAGGTTGATTGTATAAGTGTTTTTCACGATGTCTAATGAGAACAGAAGCCGAACCCACAATCACGTAACGAACAAGTGATCTGTCTGGGATGGGTTGACTATACATAAGTGTTTTTCACGATGTCTATTGAGAACTAAAGCCTAACCCTCACGCACGCTACCAACCAGTAACTTTGTCTGAGATGGACTGACTGTATAAGCGTTTTTCACGGTGCAATCACGTTAGCATACGGTGATCTGTCCGGGATGTGCTGACTGTATAGGCATTGTTTCGTGGTGTGTGTTGAGAACTATAGCCAACTCTTCATTCACACAACCAGCTAATATACTGCCTGGCATGGATTGACTGTAAACGATGTTGGATTAAGACCTGGGGCGTCTTAGGTTTCAGAAAACTGCGTATTTGGCCCGATAATCTGGTGGTACCACGTGTACCATCTGAATGCGACTCTCCTGGTGGCTGTATTAGGTCTCTACTTTTTCTGAAATAGAAATGAATGAACAGGAAGTTTAACATCCTACTTTTCTGTACCGACTAAGCTTATGGTGACGGTTCTGAAATAGAAACCATATTGAATATCGAATATCCATGATTACAAACCTTTAACAGGCGTTTGATATTTGGAAGTCATCAAAGCAGAGAAATTCTATTTCTGTCTTAAAAGTAAATAATTAGTTAAATGTGCATTATGTAAGAGCCATATCATCCTATTGCAGATTATTTTTCGGGCTTCAAATGTTATTTAAATTATTATTTAGACATTTATTAACATCACAAGCCTATACTCAACTACCTAGACCCTCCCGCGAAGTGTAATCGGTTAACGATAATATGGAAAACATAGACTTCGTTTATTATCCCCAAATCGCTCAGAATTAAGTAATTTGACTGAAATTTTTAATATTCTCAATTTTCATTATCTATTCTTTAACAACTCTTAATCTAAATCTTGCATAATGCATCTTTAATGTGTGTCTATCTGATAAATGTTTGACTAATAAATACAAATCTGTTTAGATCTATTAAGTTGACGGGTATTAGAATATTAAACAGCTCTCCCGTAAAACAAATCTTTGCGATTGAGTAATTATCATGTTTGTTATGTCAATAAAACGAAGTACAAGAATTCACAGAATGACAGGACAAATATTTTTTTTTTCTAAAAATACGACCTCTAGAAACGTGTATCTGGAAATGAAAATATCAGACAAAGCTAAAACATTTTAAACGATACTTTGTAAAATACGTGGGATTTAGATATCAACTGCCGCTTAAAGGGATAGTTGCATTTTTTTAAAATCATATGTTTAAATTATTTTAAAGGAGATTCCTTAAAGGACATGGACTCTACACAGTGCTACCCTCAACTGAAAAATTGGCAAATAAATCATTTTTAAACATGCAATATGCAAGAGCTAAATCTGCTTATCACGGGTCTTACGTTAGGCCTGAAATGTTGTATAGACACTTATTAACGTGAAAAGACCATAATCAACCCTCGATGGCATCATTTATGTCCGATTTTCATTGGTTTTGAATCCGATCTCCTTTTCAACGCTCCCTGATGATTAAACGCAAAAAAGGGCCAATCAAGACTTTGTTAGTTATCGTGACAGCGGTAACAATGACAATCGGGGATACAGTGATTTTAAAAAAAACGTTTTCTTGGCTTAAAGTAAAGCAATTTGACTGAAATATTCAGCATATCCCCTTTACATTATCTAGTTTTTAACTATTATAGGCAGAATTCCCAGCTCTTTATCTTATCTTCCATAACGTGTCTTTAAGTTCAAACATCAACTTTTGCCAATTCCATGAAAGGGTGTAATTATCAGAACAATATGGCGTGAGTAGGTTGCCTTGGTCTACCCGGCATCATTATCCTCATCCGTTTGATCACAGAGCTTGCCAATCGGAACATTTCCTGCGGATTTCACAACTCCCATTATGTAGACTTAACTTACCAGATAAATTCATCAGATTTTTTTCCTGGCCGAATTGTTAGTTTTTAATCTGTCAAGAAATCAGTCATTATATTGAATACATATTGTCTCTTTATTCTAAACTGTTAAGATGAACTTTTTGTGGCTACGGTCAGAGACCAAGAAGTCGAATATAGCCGCCGCATTAATACGAAGCATCATAAAATATAATATATTCGACCATATGGATTGTGCACTTATTTGTCAGTGGCTCGCCACGAACAATCGGGTTCTCTCCCGATATCTGCCATTAAATGGTCTCGGGTATTTTCCGCCGTGGATGGTTCTCTTTTGTCAGTGGTGCTGGACGGAGGGCCTGGCCAGGACAGTGTCTGGTCGTTAGGATGGGACGACAAACCGAGGTCCCGTGTACACATTTGCGTGCAGGTAAAATAACGCTTAACAGTTGGAATTCGACCTAAGAGTATAGACAGTAGCCCAAAATTTCCCTCGTAGCACACTGCACGGAGTATGCTCGTCTTCATTAGTTCAATCGGTGCAGAAAAGTAGGACATTAACCCCATCTCATTTCACAATAGGGGATCATGGTGGCTAAGTGGGTAAAACGCTGGCTCACTAGCCTGGAGGTCGGGTTTTCGATATAAGAGTAGGCCGAAGTGCCGTTGTCCGGGCAAAATTTCCCTCATAGCACACTGTATGGCGTATGCCCGTCTTCATTAGCCCAGCTCGGAGCAGAACAGTAGGACGTTAAACCCC
The DNA here is from genome assembly GCF_932274485.2 of Patella vulgata. Lineage (NCBI taxonomy): Eukaryota > Metazoa > Mollusca > Gastropoda > Patellidae > Patella > Patella vulgata. Next base: position 16,311,975 of record NC_065883.2, read on the forward strand.
ATTTCATTTCATTTCATTTCATTTTCATTTCATAATAATAAGTTAAACAATATAAAGAACCTTAAGTTATTACACGCATTGATTGTGAATGAATAAAAACTGAACGTTAAGTGTTTCTGGGCTGGAATTTTAGTGGATAGCAATATAAACGGTAGTAACGGAAATTTATTTCCCATGAACATAGTAACGAATTACTTTTTGCCTGGGCATGATATTCATGACATGTCTTGCTTGGTGTACTTTATTTATTACCGGAAGTTGGGTTTAAGTTGTTTGTTAATTCGGTTAATGTCACTGAACACAACTACAAATCCGGAACGTCTGGGATCCACTACTTTAAAATGAAATTGCTTGACTTTTACTTTTCTGCACCGGGCTGATTTAAGATAGAAAGTGTCGAATGTATTTGCATGACAAATAATGAACGATATAATAATATTTATTTTTAGATTGTACAACAAATATATGATTTACAGTACAAATAAGTCATAATGTTCTTAGATACAACAATATTGGATAACATGATAAGAAAACCCAGGGCACGAATGTTTTGCGTCAAAGGGCCGGATTTTTCAAACTTAGAATTTGCTATTTCTCGGCCATCTTACATTTATATAAAAAAAAGAAAGCAACTGCTGGGTAAAAATGTGGATGGAAGTTTTGCTTAAAGATACATTGGTTAAGAGCTAAAACTGCCTATTGCAAATGTTTCTTTAGTGTTTGTTATAGAAATTATTAATTAGACCTTTATTAACATGACAAGCTCAAAATCAACTTTGTAGACCCTCGGATGGCTTGGATACAGCTTGGATTTAAACAGTCGTTCATTTAATAATTAAATCAGTAAATGGCTGACCAAGCTAAAGTTTGCCGTTAGTCACTGGCGTCAATACCGGAGAATGTCGATGAAAGGCTTGCCAATCGAGGGTACCGTGGCCATTGAGATCGTTACTTGATAATCGAGAATATGAGGGTGAAGTTATTGTCTGTCAATCAAATGATCGGCAATTCTCGGAGACGGTGCGGAGAAAGTTGATGTCTATTTCTAGTCCAAACTTCCAACAGTGACAACTCAGTTCAGAATGAAGTAATTTGACTGAAATTTTCAATATTTTCTTTTTTTATCATTTGTTTTTGAATTATTATAGCAAGAATGGTCAACTCTTTATTAAACCCTTAAATAGTGTATATTTAAACATTAAATCGCATTGTTTTTGGCATGTTAAAATTTTAATCGAGATGAGATCGCTTCTGTGACATACCATTTAATTATTAAATTAGCTTGAACTATTAAAAAAGAATTACAGTTATCAATAAACAATTTTATTGAAACACAAAATGGGAAACTGAACTGTGCTTATTTAATGATTCAATGTTTTGAAAACTTTTTTTCAAAGAGGGTGGGAGATCTTAGTGCACTACCCTTCTTCCATCATTGGCATTTATGTGGTTAAACATACATTATGCAAGAGCTAAATCGGCCTATTGCAGGTCTTTCTTTAGGCCTGAAATGTTATCTAAATTATTAATTAGACATTAATTAACTTATCCAGACCATAATCAACTCTCGATGTCATCGCTAGCCTGCGATCTTTACTGGATTAAGATCCGATTTGCTGCTCAACTTTCATCCATGATTAAATCATGAAATGGATAATCGAGACTGTGTTTTTTATCGTACCGACTTTAGTAATTTTATTAAATTCTCGGTTCAGAGTGAATCAATTTGACTGAGTGAATCAATTTTCAGCAAATCCCCTCTACATTATCTAGTTTTTAACTATATATTATAATGAGAACCGTCAGATCTTTATCCCCCAAAATGTATCTTTAATACAAGTGCTATACCACACTGATCAGCAGTGAATATTCGCTAGGATGACATCGATGCGACTTAATGAACCACAAATATTAACTTTTTTCCTCCGACAAATTAAATTCTAAAACATTTTTTTTTATGTATTAGAAAAATGAATATAGATGTTTGGCATATTTGTAGGTAAAAAAATTTTTCTATTAGTGTAAATGGGTATTAAAATGAGTAAAAGGCTCCATTCCGCCGAACCAGTAAGGTCTTATGTAAACAATGATTGAGCCAATGATTGACGACGCGTGATGTAAAGTCACGTGTTGAAGGTAGTCATCTTTTACAGAGATATTTGAAGATTTTCGTAATCCTCTGTGAAACAGATTGGTGTTATACATGTAGTACTGTTGAACCGAACTAAAATTGTGCTTGATATTTTGTTTCATTAAATATAGCAAAGAACAATCCCGGTTGTCTTCTTTTTATAAATCCCTGAGCGAACTAAACTTTGTGGCATGTTCTTGTTTAACATTCGAGAAATCTGCGTTTTGCAATCTACAATTTTTAATTTATATGGTATCCTTTGAAACCTGTTTAAAGTTGGTAATGCATAAAACTGTGCCTTCTACATTTTTGTATTCAACTGCAATGACCACATATAATTCTAGGATTTCCAATTCTCTTTTTGTAGCGGTTGCTCGAGATAAAATTGTTATGGTCACACAAGGTTTTCATTTAATTAAAAATCTGAATTTTAGCTTGGAGAGCGATTCTTGATCTCTGGTTTTGTTTGACCATTCCAGCACTTGTAAAGAATCCTTCTTAGTCCTGGATTATATAGAGATAGAGTAGATATGACTTTTCAGCATGTCATACCATACCAGCATTAATAATTTTAGTTGACTTAACTTTTATAAGTAGCGATAAGCTCGGATTATCATCTCTTTCTCTAACAAGGAACCACAGAACTCGTATTTTCTAAAATGATTATCAAAAAGACGTAATACATTAGTTAATAAAATGACATGAAATGAAATGGAGTTTAACGTTTTCTAACTAGTGAAGTAGTACATCGGCACTACGTCCTATTCTTATTTCGAATTTCAACTGTCAATGTTTCTGTTATGTGCACGTCAATGTGTACACGGGGCCTCGGTTTTATATCCCTCCCGAACGACTAGCCACCTATTAGTTTATAAAGAAAACTAGGGCCAGACTACTAGAATTATGGATAACCGAATTATATTCCAGTTCCAAAAACTCCAAGTGATTACTTTTGGCCTGAGACTCGTTTCGATGATCTCAGAACGTCACCCTATATCCATCAATATCGTCTAAGGGGTTGGTAAAACATATTTAACATCTTGTTGATATAAATATCAAAATGAATTTCTAGAACAACTTTTGTCTTCTTTGTCAACTAATGAAGAACTCTTTTTATACTAGCAATAATACATTTGGGGTTTGTTCTATACAGGGAGCCGTGTGGCTCCGTGTATAACTAGGCGCTTGCTCACTAAGCAGAAGTTCTCGGGCCCGCTCCCGAAAGGTAGAACATTAAACCCTATTGGTGCAGAAATTTAGGACATTAAACCCAATTGGTGCCGATGGTGGGACATTAAATCCATTGGTGGCGAAAGATAGGACATTAAACCCCATTAGTAAAGAAAGGTAGGACATGAAACCCAGTTGGTGCAGAAAGTTAGGACATTAAAACCCATTAGATACAGAAAGGTAGAACGTTAAGCCCCATTTGTCTATTTATCTATGCTTAAACTATTAATTATCACCGGATCGATCGTAGCTCTTTATCTAAATCGTACATAATGCCTCTAGGATACGTGTCTATCTGATAAATGATTGACTAAGAAATATAAATCTGTTTAAATCTGATATGTTGACGGGTATTATAACATTCGACATGGGAGATATGTCTGTCAATAAGTCAACTAGCGTGGTTTCGATTCCCCGGTTGTATGTGACTCGGAGACGGGTCGCCTGTCCAACCTCGTGGGTTTCCTCTTACTGCTTAAGACTCCTACGCGTAAGCGAATTTTTGAAATAAAATTGAACAGCATATTAGTCTCTAAATGGCCTAGTTTGTGTCGAGTGCACCTTAACACCCCTCTCTCTCTCTCTCTCTCTCTCTCTCTCTCTCTCTCTCTCTCACACACACACACACACACACACCCATACACAAGGTTCGGACCCAGTAGGGGGGGGGGAGAAAGTTCCGGCGTGGTTTCCCCTTGTCAGTGGTGCAGGACGGTTGGAATTCAAATATTAGGCTGTTCCGCCGGAGTCCTGGCGAAATGTCCCTCATTGAACACCGTGTGGTGTATGTCCGTCTTCACCAGTCGGTACTAAAAGGTAGGACATTAAACCCCATTGATGCAGAAAGGTAGGACATTAAACCCCATTGGTGCTGAAAGGTAGGACATTAAACCTCCTCATTATTTTAAATGTGACATCACAATTTTCCCCAATTTTATGACATTCGATCCCCAGATTGCTTTTTTACCCGTAACACCATCTGTTAAAAACCTTAAATTAAATGGGCTTGCATAATCAACGGCGGGTTGGTTTATAGAATGTCATAATACACGAGTTTATTAACTTATTGAGTAAGACGCTAACCGGTGTCAACTAGGAAAGTTCCTCCGGCTGTTGCTCTCTCGAAAATCCTTCATATAAAGAACCCTTGACAGATCGAATTCGAAATAAGAGTACGCGTAGTGTCGCTGTCCAGGAAAATGTCATTGATATGATGTACGCTTGTCTTTATTAGCAGAAACCCATTTCATTTTATTAACTTTTTGTTATACGAAATACATATTTGTTCGAGCAGTTACCTTTAACGATAAATTTTTAGATGAAGTGTTTAATTCCTTTCAGTTTCTGTTTTATAATTTCCTATAAAGTCCGGCCTCTTGCTAGACTTATATAAATGAGTAGGCCTATTATGTCGATGAAATGCCTCATTCAGTATAGCTTCATCATACAAGGGCAATACTTTTCAGCACAAATTCTTTGTTATCGAGCGGGGTTGGATGGCCGAGTGGTTAGCGCTTGTGCGTTGTATCATAACGTCTGTCATTGAGTCAACTGGCCTGGTTTCGATTCCCCAGTTGTATGTGACAAGGCAGACGGGTCGTCTCTCCAACCTCGTGGGTTTTCTCCGGGTCCTCCGGTTGGTTTCCTCCCACTGCTAAAGACCCTTACGCACAAGCGAATTATTGAAATACAATTGGACAGCATACTAGTCTCGAAATGACATAGTTTGTGTCGATTGGACGTTAAACCCTCTCTCTCTCTCTCTCTCTCTCTCTCTCTCTGTTATCGACCTTGAATGTGGGTGGTTTGTTGTGAAATCAACAAAGCAATTCATTACATCAGAAAATAGTATTTTTTTTATCAATACATTTATTTTTAGTAGGACCGGAAAATATATACTTGATTTATTGAATGAATATGAATTCAAAGCCTGTTGTGATCGGGGTTGGAGTTTGGGTGAAGCCACCCCCCTGATTCGTACTAACAGCAATAAAGTTAACACTACATTGTAAATTATTATTTTTCAAGATTTAACATACTTTTTATACTTAAAGCATTCTTATACTTTTATTGGTCGTTAACAGTCTTTTACTTTTTATTGGTCGTTAACATTCTTTTAGTACCGTAATCTCTCTAAAAAAAATAGCCAACATGCGTATAAACCCGTATGTCTGTTGTACATATTACAGCTAATCTAGTTGTGGAACGAAGTCGGGGGAAATGCCGTAACTTTGTAGGGCGATAAATTCAAATAGTTCAAATACATTGGCGGACACACAGCATCAATTGGTATAACTTTCTGTATATTAATGAAGCAATGAACACGAGTTTTACGTACTGAGTTACAGCCAGATCAAGACTTCTATTGAAGATGGACTTCCTGTGGACCAGTCTGTTGTAGACGCGATTGTTACTTGAATGTTTGGCATTCGAATGGAGGAAAACCCGACGTACACGTAAAATAACCTTGCCCTTGTAGCACACTGCATTTGGAATGTCCTCCTGTATTCGCCCAGTCGGTGTAGAGAAATATGGCGCTAACAACATTTCATTTCAAAGCGATTGGGCTAGATTATTTAGACCGAGGTTTATAGAATATGTACATTCATTAAAATAGAGATGTCGTGTATAACCCGGACGCGCATGGGTAATTGTTGGGTTGATTACGGTATATTGATTCAGAAATAATCCTCAGGCTGCATCTTGACGATTTTCTCAATACTGGATTTTTTCTGAATAGAAGTGCTCTTACCCTGACACACTTAGTAAAAAATTACTGAAGATAAAAAAGACAATAATAAAAAACATTATTGTACCCAACTTTCACACTTTGTGTTAATTGCCATAAAATAACCGAAGAGATTACAACAATAAAACTTATATGTTTTGTGATCTGATACGAAAAAAATACATCAATTGTGATAATTTCTTCCCATCGCTGATCGGAAATAGAAGAAATAATAATTTGAAACAATCCTAAGAGGATAGACGGGGTAATTTTACGCTGCATAAATTCCTAATAATACCATAGACGCAATTGGATGTTCGTTTTTAGATCGACAAGTTTGAAGGTCGTGGTTAATTTGAAGCCCACGCTTCAGATGATTGTTCATAAAACGTAACAGGGCATAGAACGCAACTCGATCCACTAGCGAGAAATAGAACAAGATCATTTTAACTCAGTCGTGTTAAAGATGCCTTTCCGTGTATAGATTGTGTGATTTGGTGATATACTTGGGTTATAGTCATATTTTAACTAATTTATCTTTCAAAAGTTTGTTTCAAATTACTATCTGAAAATTTTAATCGAAAGGAAAGTATCTGAATCTATTTTAAGCAATCTTGTTTATCACGTGACTTGATGGGTGAGAATCCATTTTCGGATTGTATTAGTCGTTAGTAACCATCAGTATCGAAGCCTAAGTACAATGTTGGATTATTCTCTACCAACTTCTTTTCCGTCCTTTAATCGCACAGTTTACTGAACGTTTAATTCGCTCAATGTTTCCCAACGGTTAGCTTATTATATTGCTTTATTCCATTTAATATCCGATGCAGGGGCCAGTATGTTGGACGGGGTAGGGTGCAAAAGAGCGTGATCGAATATTGTAAGCAAGTACATCCTAGTCTTGGTTGTCAAGCTATACCAGCTGTGCCTTCCAAACCCGCCTATGAAAAATATCTCTCCGATTATAAAAGAAAAATTCGTATAAAATAAACCAAACCCAATTGGCCCTAATCAGAAGTAAAACAAAATGACAAGTGGATTCGACATTGGAGGGCTATGAAAAAAAATGAAACGATGACTTGTTGGCCTAGACTATATATTTCATTTTGGCTTGTAATTTTTTAACTTTTTAAATACCGTATTTTAAAAAATGAATCGTCTAAGATATAAAAATCCTAAAAAAAGAAAACGTTTGCGAGTAACCAGTAGTACGATAAAGTACCAGATACTTTCAGTGCCGGACTGGACCCACCTGTCCGTGGGCCTAGGCCTATAAAGAAAAAAGAGAAAGAAAAGAGAAAAGAAAAGAGAAAGAAAGGAGATGGGGTGAAAGAAAAGGAAGGAGAGGACAGGACACAGGACAGGAGAAAGAAAAGATAGAAAAAAAAATGACTAACAAACAACACAAAAATAAGAAGTGTACTACAAGTAAAGAACTTTATGAGTTTGACCTCATTATACCCAGAACCGTGTAATTCATCTTTTGTTTTGACACTGAAGAGAATTCTCAAATTCATCTAATGATAGTGGTCTTAGTAATAAAATAAAACCAAGTACGAACAATCCAAACCATTAGACAAAATTCGAAGTCCTAAAAAAAAAGAAAAAAAAGTCATTCTGTTATCTAATTGTATCAGGAAATCAAAAATTTGTCTTTTTCTGCTTTGGTCTGAAATGCGTGGAAAATGGGTTTGCGGTTGTCAATTTTAAAAATTTCATGGGGGGAGAACCCACCCAGATCCCCCTCGGACGCTCGCCTGCCTTCGGCGCGTTCGTGACGCGCATTCGGCACGTACTTGTGTGGGCCTTGGTCAATGACCTGACAGGTGGGCCGAAGGCCTTCCAGTTCGGCACTGACTACTTCGAAGAACAAGTTGTGTAAGTCAGAATCAAATCGTAGCTCCGGTTTTCCAGGAGGGTCTGAGTTTGACTACTAAAAGTCATGATCAAGGTAGGCCTATCTAATACTTATAGCCTATAGTATAAATCTAGGTTTTACCGAATTGTCATGCATGGATTAGCCTACTGATTGTATCCTTTGTTTACACAAATGCCACCGATACAGGCGCTTTTAGAAAAAGAGGCCCACTAACCATAATCCACCGAACACGCTACTTTAGATCTAGGCCTAGAAATAGGCTTAATAGGTTTGTATACTCGAACATGCCAATGAGATGAGTTTAATCAAGTTAGTTGGCCATGCAATGCATTTTTTAAAATGGAATTTGATTTCCTAATGTAAAGAAATAAACCCGTTTCTGTTACACCACAAGTGCCATTGTTTGTCGAATATTCTCAATCTCAATTATTTTTCTGAGATATTAACAAATCTACCGGTACATATGGAAATTGAGAGAACAAATTTAAAGTTTCTACTGGCTGAGCTTCCCAGTTGTTGAAAAGTACACAAGCAAGGTCTATTATCTTACTCTTGCAACAATGAATTATTATTTGAGCTTCTTTTTATCGTAGTCTTTATTTAAGACCTGGTTCCGATTTTATTTGCTTTTATCAAGCTTGGTGGTATCCTTTTTTAATTAATATTATTACCGGTACAGTTGATGATACAGGTAATATTATCGACAGTGACTACCAACAAAAGAAAAGGAAACTTTATGAAGCATGGGCCAACATTAGGAATGATATTACACAGGCAAGACTGGATGAATTTTCGCCAGCAACCCAACCCTGCTGCAGATGTGCCACCAACACCGTAAAACATCATCGAGTGTATTTCTTGTGGCCCATTAATGTATTATTGTCAGCAGTGCTGTGAGGAGGTCCACACTCACATGTTGTTTCATCTTCCTGAAATTTGGATGGTGAGTTTAGACAGAGTATGATGAATAATTTCAAACATAAATACATCACATTATCAGTGTCACTGTTTTCGAAATTTCCCTGGTCTGAGTTAATATAGGCTTCATCATCAATCTTTGTAAATTTTAAAATGGTGTAGGCCTACTCTAGTGCTATAAAAACTAGACCAATATTTTAAGTTATATATTGCCTTGAATGACTAAAACATTAATGTTTCACTTTTTAATGATTTACCAAGAAGTAACAATATTTTACAAAGACATTTAATTCCGAGGCTTTTTTTTTCGTGATTTATATTAACTTATATACAAAGGCAGAGGCTTCACTTGTTTATGGAAATACCCTTCTTTGCAGGATTCTTTATATCTGCCGCTCCAATTGAAGACAAAATTATACAGAAAAGATGGTCATGCTTGTGGTGACATGTACCTCACTGACATAACTGTGGTTGATATTAAAGGTAGATACTATACATGGGTCATCTATGTTTGAACTATAACATGTATTTTATTTTAAGATATTTTAAGAATTTATTAGTTTTAAAATGTCACATCTTAAAATGGCCCGGCTTTTATTCATTCTTCAAGTCTGTTTATTTTGAAAACTTTTAGAAATCTGCGGTATTCGAATGAATACACAATATTTGCTATTCAAATAAGCACAGCCCAATAGAATATTTTATATAATGGATTTTATTTTATAGGAATGCAACAGTAGGTAGCCCTACTGAACCAAAAATGGCATTTGACTTATCTTTAATGGAATACTTGGCCTGCTTGCAGCTGGAATGTCATATGCCTACTAAGACTTTCTGTGAAGCGCTTAAACACTTCCAGATGTACAGCATTAGCTCTTCATTATATTCTGTAAGTAACGGTATAGACGGTCCTATTTGTCTTGCCTGTAGAACTAGCACAATGGGCTTCACCCCAAAATGTGTAGAAATAATTATATCAGAGCATGCGGCTTGTCTATTCTAAAAGGAAAATAATTTCTAATGTCAGTGTCAATAAAACTATGATTTTTGTGACTGTAAATGAACGAGAAGCATTTGCTCAGCCACCTAAAGTACAATATGTAGATTTACTAAATTCAAATCATTGAATTGTTGCTGTACATATACTATTCAAAAAAAGTAGGGGATATTTGATTTTTAAGTGTTTTTAAAGTCACCTAATGAAACTGACGAAGAAACAAATGACAAAATGAAATGAAGTTCACATTAATCGATTTATTCCAAATGATCGTTAGACTAAGTAAGGCACAGACTGACCATTATAAGGGTAAAATGATACCCGGGGTCAAACAGCAAAGTTACCACAGCATCACAACCAAGTCAGTAACGGGTAAATCCTCCTCTGTTTGCCAAACAAGCATTGATCCGACGTGGCATACTCCTAATGAGACGTCTAAGGTCATTTTGGTCCAGATTGTCCCATTCCTGTTGCAACGCAGCAGCAAGTTCTTGGACATTGGCAGGACGTTGTTGACGTTGACGTAACCTCTGTCCAAGCATGTCCCAGACATGCTCGATGGGGGAGAGGTCGGGACTCAGTGCTGGCCAAGGTAATGTGGTGATGTTCTGTTGTTGGAGGTAACCTGTAACGATCCTGGGGCTGTGACATCTTGCGTTGTCATCCTGGAAGATGAAACGGCGGCCATGACGTCGTGCGAACGGCACAACATGGACTGTCAAGATGTTGTCCCGGTAGTACTGGCCTGTAACACGCCCTGCAACAACATGTAAAGCCGTTCTTCCAGCAACAGTGATGCCTCCCCACACCATAACAGAACCACCCCCAAATCGATCATGTCTGATGACGTTAACGTCTTGGAAGCGCTCGTTTCGACGACGCCACACCCTCCTACGTCTGTCCAAAAAATCAACAGTGAACCTTGACTCATCTGAAAACATCACATTGCTCCAGCGTCGATTATCCCAGTGTTGACGATCCCTACACCAACGACGTCTTGCCTGAATGTGATGATCTCTCAAACAAGGGATCACGCGAGGACGTCGGGCGCGAAGGTGACCCCTATGCAGTCGATTCCGAATCGTCTGGCCACTCACTCTCACACCAGTGGCTGTTTGAAGACGAGCGCTGATCTGATTTGCTGTGATGACACGATTTCTCAAGGCCAAGGTACGGATAAATCGATCCTGGGCTTGAGTTGTCGCCCTTGGTCGACCTGAGCGTGGTCTGTCCTGTACAGATTGTGTATCACGGTATCTGGACCATAGCCTGCTTATGACAGACTGAGAAACATTCATCGTCCGCGCCACAACCGCCTGTGTTGTGCCGATCTGTAGCATGCCAAGGGCACGTAACCTTTCATTTTGGGTAAGCCGACGCATATCAAAATTTGTTTTCTGGTCACTAAAACAATTAAACTGATGTTTCCACCCTGGAATTCAATGCCACAATGACTGTAACATTCAAAGTCAGAGTCGTGCAAATCTTGGGTTGGACCCCCATGATGATCCCAAGCATCACCTGCATTCCATGTGGTAGCTATTGGTGCGTTTGGGCGTCACATGTAACTGGAAATGTTTCTTCTGTTAGGTTCTATAGTGACTTTTTTCGTAGTCATTTGCATATTTTAGTATTATGCCCCCAAAATCAAATATCCCCTACTTTTTTTGAATAGTATATAACCGATTTATCATCTTGAGTCTATACCATGTGACCGAACCTACGGTTCTTTAGTATTCTGTCGTGTCGTGGAATAGTTTTAAATGATTAAAAACAAAGGTGATGACATTACTATCTGAAAAATACAAATGACAAGAAATACTTAAATGACAATATTTGGATACAATAATGAAAAGTGAAGAAGGGGCTTTAATATGGAAATACTTGTAATGGGAATGTGGCTTTAATTGTTTTGACTCACAATTGCTCACGCTTTGAAATTGACACATGTGTGCTCTTCTTGGGTACTCAAGATTTACCATGAATTATATACAAAGTCAAAATATATTGTACTTTTACAGTGACAACTTAAAATAAATTGACTGCAATGGTTAAAACTAAATTCTGAGTTGTTATATTATCACAGAATATACTCTAGCACAACTCTGTGTGACCTGTCTTTTAAATCCTAAACTGAAATGACTAAATTCTAATACTTATTACTTTAGCACAAATGCAGCCAAATGTAAACAGTAAATGAAACAATTCAACTATCATTTTACATGATGCATATAATAACAGGATGGATGGATGAATAGAGAATAAAAACAATTTACCACAAAATCCCAAAGATATGTTCGTAAATAGGAACTAGGTCACATCGCTTTGTGATCTAGTTACAACCATATATATACAGGTATATGCCAAACAGAATTGAATTAGGCTAAACGTCTGGACCTTTTTTGTAAGTTTTAATTTGTTTTCCAGAGGAAAGATATCTATAGAGTGCTTGTTGGTGATCGTTTGCTGGAGTTTATGTACCGCGGGTCTGCACTCAGCACAAGAAAGCATATAATTTCAACTACCACAGGTCTAGATTGTGCTATTAAGCAAAAAGTAAGTCATCTCATCTGATTGTATTTCTGGATTTATTGACTGTTTCAAGAAGTAGCGATTATACTGTTAAAGTATCCAAAAATCCACCACTGCTTTGCATTTCACATTTATTGGTATTCATTTAGTTTCATAAGGTTTTCAAATACCAAAGGGAAAAGAACAAACGTTCATATTTTCAAGGGATATTACAGTTGTCATTTTAAAATGTTTTTTCAACTTTTGTCTTTTAAAAGAATCCCGCGGTTGTGTCTATGGATGCAAATTTTGGTCTTGTACGCAAAGTTTCATCTGGCGATGGTCAGCAAACTCGACACCAAGATTTGTTCTTCAAACATAAGGAAAAATTTTAAGATTTTATTGAAGATTATGCCGTTGATAAAACCAAGGAAGATTTGGTGAGTATAGTAAAAAAAATACCCCTAATGAGTAAAAGAAGAGGAAATTGAATAAAGACGAGGATGATGACAGTTATTTAAGACTACAAGAAATGCCAATAACACCTTGGCCTGAAGCACCCTTAGATCTTGGGAGCCAGGCGTATCTGGCACTGTATGGTTCTGCTTTTATTTGGATGGTTTTGCCTCGTATTCAGTGTAAAGTTTTGTTATTATATTTGATTTACATATCAAATATATTATTTCTTTCTTTCAGGACTGTTCTAATTTTCAAGCAGGGAATCTGGTTCGTTCTAAGATACGAGTAAACTTGATGTTACTGGATTATTTGGATGCCTATGTAAACATGATATTCCACTTACATTTTTAGACATGTCCCATGGGGAGAGGTAAAGATATTTTTAAAAAATGCCTGTTTGAAATCAATAAATTTTTAAAGATAATAAGAACAGAAAAAAAAATTAAATTTACTGCTAGGTCATCTGAAATTTTGAACTAGAAAATGAACTCATTAAATATACTGACGATTTGAGAGACTATATAATGACCCTTGATCACAACAATTATATAACCAACATTCATTTATCCATGGGGATAGAGCTTTTTTTCTTAAAGTTGTATTGTGTAAGACTTAATAGTTATAATAGCTCAAAAAGAGATAATGAACAATGAATATATTGAATATTTTAGTGGAAGTAATTTTCATGTGAATGAATGCCTACTTAGTAGTGTCTGAACCATCGTAAATTGTAAACGGATTTCTTCGATTATGAACAAACTACTTAACTTTGGTTATTATATATAAACTTACTGTGTGTTAAATAAAATCCATTGCACAATTAAATATCCCAGTTCTCTCTTGAAAAATTGAATTCCCACAAAATATTCTTTATTTATTTACCATCTTTTAACATTTTCATTTTGAACAATAAATATTGCACCATATCACAGTACGGTCAAAGCATTACAAACCCACCCTAAAGACACTTCCAGGTCTGCCGCAGCATGCTTATAGGTGTCATTGAAGCGGTTATTATTGGATTACATACTGGATCTTTAAATATACTTTTATTCATTGCTAGGCTTGGATATTCTGTTTTTCCCCTTGAGGAGTTTATAAGCCAACGTTCAACTGATCAAAAAGTTATACTAATGTACGATATTGCCTGCACTCTTCATAAACATTTGAAGGTTTGTAAAAACAATTTCAATTTTATATGACTAATGAAATGGCCCTAACAAAAATCAGATTTTAAGAATATAGTAAATATCAAGAAAATGCGAATTATTAAAAGTTTGGTTTTTTTAATTTTAAGGTTGCAAAATTTTCAATATTCAGTAGTAGTTGCATATCTTGTGTCCATTTATTGCACATGACTAAGATTTTGCTTGCTTTCATTTGTTATAAAACATCTTGACTGTGGCATTCAGTTTCGTCTAAGTTTCTAATTTTCCTCACAGGTAGCAATAATTAGAGATGGGAGCCATCAGATCCACAATTATATAAGTACATTCATATTTGTTTTTCAGAAAAACTCCAAGTCTTCCGTACTCGAAAAGTGTACATTTGCAGTACCTGTTTTTCATAGTTTTGCCCATAATTTGTCTTGTCAGGTAATAACATAATAAAGCTACATACATGTGCCAATCAGTTATTTATTAAAATCAAATATATCAGCACAATTTGATAATGTAAAACATATGAAGCTCTGAGTGAGGACATTTACTTTATTGATAAGCACTATTATATTATTGACTAGATAACAGTAAACATTGATATGACAGGGGATATCTCCTGAGCAATGTATTATTGGTGGAGTGGATATTGCGAAATTGTTGTGCTTTAAAAGAGTATTGCTAAGACATTGAATAACATTGTATAATATGTAAATAAAGACATTAGAACTTTGCTTACATATTCATGTAATATTTTGCATTGAATTGATTTGTTGATCTAGCACGAAATCTTGTAACCTTTCTTAATGACATAGACCTGCATTCAACTATAGATATTGTTTTATATTTGTATATTGTTTTCTTTTAAAGATTGATTATGGGCAGAGATTTGTTGAAGGAACTGGCCTCACAGATGGTGAAGGTATTGAAAGATTTTGGTCCTATCTTAGACCCTTCAAGAAGATAACAAAGGAAATGAATCTCAACAATAGAAACGATCTTTTGTCAGCAGCTATGCTTCATTCAATTTAAAAAATCAAGCTAATTTAGGTACATTAGTTTCATTTTTTGAATGATTTGTTGAGGAATGCTTGGATATTATGGTACATTGTGAATGTGTATTCTACGCCCCCCCCCCACGCAAAAACACCACCACTGCGACCCGTCCCAACAAACTAAATATCAGATTGTATAAGATATTTACTTACACTAGAGCTTTGCTACTGGCTGGAATCAAATGACTGGGCATGTATTACAGTGAAACAGCTCTTATTTTATTATCTATTGATAAGAAATATATTTGTCATATGACAGATCTTTGATATTAGAACCTTTAACTAAAATAAAAATATGCAATATTAGTTTAGAATATATCAAAGCAAATATTTTTACAGGTAGTTTCGTAAAGCAGAGGAACTTGTTGAAGAATCTGATAAAAAAAGTTATTGAAATTTTATCCACAGAGTGTGGTAAGTTTAATTTCATTACCAAAAAAAAAAGAAATTCTAGATAACACGCCATGAAATTAAGATGTAAGTTATTGGACGAAATTGGGTATTGGATAGAAGAAGAATTAATTTTTAGAGAAATCTACCTCCATGTGTACAAGCTTTACTATCTGTCTATATAATTCTTTGAATAGATTATATTGAATTTACTTGTAAATAAATAGACATATGGATGAAAAACATACAGATGTCTCAGGGGTCAATTCATTATTTATGTCTTTAATTTCTAGCCAGTGCAGACTTTGCAGAAACTAATGGTAAACCAGAAGTGTGGTTACAAAATCTTAAACACTCTTGCCAACGGCAAAGTCAAAGCCATAAAGGTAAGGCACTATATAATATCAAAATAATTTGCACTGTTAATTGTCATAATTTGCAGCTTTATTATAAACTTACTTAGTTTGTTATTTTGCTTTGGTTATGTGTACAATGCCAGCAAGGAGTATTTCACCCAAGTAGCAGCATTAATAACATACTGGCAATAGAGATTTTATGGCTAGAAAATCCGTATTTGCTGGTACTTTATACAGTTAAACATACATTATGCAAGAGCAAAATCTGATTATTGCAAGTCTTAATTTAGGCTTCAGATGTTATAGAAATTATAAATTAGATCTTTATTTAAACAACAAGCCCGAAATCAACTCTGTAGACCCACGGATGGCTCGGCTACAACTCGGATTTAAATAGGATTTCACTTATCAATTAATTCAAATATGGCGCATCCTGATGAGAATAAGTCAGTTAGATCGAGGCTAAATGATAGAGTGTACTTAGCGAGGCCGCTGTAGAGCGTTTCCGCATGCCATTGAAAACTTTACTTGATAATCGAGATATGTAGGTGGGGTTAACGCCTGTCAATCAAACGATCAGCCACGGTGAAGGCACATTTCACTACCATTTCTAGTCAAATATTACAACGATGATAACTATGTTCAGAATAAAGTAATTTGACTGAAATTTTCAAAATATTCTTCTTTCATCATCTACTTTTGAACTGTTATAGCAAGAATGTCCAATTCTCTGCAACAATCTCCCATAATGTATCTTTAAACATTTTACTTTATTACACTTTGCAGATAATAACTTAACTCCCGATTAATTATATGCAGAGACTTTAGAAAATTTAGCTTTGAAAAGGTATGTTGACATTAAGAGAATAGTGTTGTCCTTAATATTTATCAGAATATTTCTTCATAATATGTGGTTTATATTATCGTATTTTACAGTATCTATGTTCTTAAATATATTTATTATATTACAGAACACTACTATTTGCTGCTACGGATGCGAGTGTCATATCAACATTGACCAAGGATCAAAACAGGTAGGGAATACTAGTATAACTTCTTTTGACGTTATTTTGTTTAGAAAATACCTGAATTTTAATGTAGAAAATGCACCTCGTTTACCTAAATCAAAGTGTGTGTACCGATGCCGTATCCTCAAGGAGATCATCCGTGTTCTATTGAAAATATTTAACCTGTACTTCGATATCATCTTGACATGTTTTGTAGGTTAGTAAATGAAAGCTTAATTAGAAAATCCAAATCCAGTTTTAAAAAAAGGAGTTAGTTTAGATATTAGTTTGGAGACTGGACTAACGATACTGAGAAATGCCAAGAAAAAGAGGAGACTGGAGATATTGAAATCATTACACCACTTAGCTATAGAAAGACAGTATTTGTCAACATTAATGAAAATGTATGCAGGTACGAATGAGTCCTTTATGGTTTAGCTTTACTAAACTTCAACAATCAAAGATATTTGTTCATTCAACAGTAAAAAATAATGTTCCATACAAGTTTTAAGGATTATTTAAAGATTATATTTTTCTTTTCAGATGGGCAAAACATTGGAATGAGAATAAGTAAACAGTTTACCAGTAACAGTACATAGATAAAGAAACATCTTGAAACACTTAATTCAAATTTCGATGAACATTTAGATTTTAATGCCGTCTCAAATCCTTTATCACAGCTTTATAAAGAAAATGTATCAATTTCAACAAACCAATATAAAGCTGTGGAGGCTTTTTTACTTAAAAGCCATGCTGAAAATGAGAAATTCAATATTTTAAAAGATGCAGATAAATTATCTTTGAACTTTCAGTTGCAAAGTAATTCGATATTAAATTTTATTTTATGATCAGTAGTGGAATACCGCGTTTTATCAGTGAAATAAAAGTGTTATTCCACTGGGTAGTTGTTTTTACCTAAAATGATTGTAAAATCATCAAATAAATAAAACATTTGTCGTTTTGTCGTGAATAACATATTTTATTTCATCTCTAAGCAAGAAAACGTTTATTTTTTCACTCATGCTACGCATTCGTGAAAATATAAGTTTTCTTGCTTCTCGATGAAATAAAATATGTTATTCACTCTAAAACGGCAAATATCCTCTATGTATTCACAGTCTTAATCAGTTTATTTGCAGGCCGAGTAAAAGAAAGTCCCATTATTTGTATTTTCATCATTATATTTTAGAAAAACGTTGGAAATCTTCTTTAATATTTAACCGTATTTCTCCAGTAGAAATCCCTTTGACAGTACATGAAATGCTTGATATATTGGAAGGAACTGACATTGATAATGAATCAAAAAATAGTGATAGTGAAGTCCATGAACAATCTGAAAGTCTAGATACGGATGGTGATGATGATGATGATGATGATGTTGATGATTTGGATGAAAAAGATGATGATGAATGGGATGATGGTGATTTGATTGATAAGGATTATATATAATGTATAGAGGGTGATTGTGTACTATACATATTTAAGATACAGTGTAACCACAGTGTAATCAGATACTAGAATATTAAAGACAGTGTAATCATCTTCTAGTGTAGAAGTATATAAGATATAGTGTAATGATATACTGGAATTTCATGAGATATAGTGTTAAGGGCTTCTGCCAGAGAAACTACGATCTCATATCATTAGAGTCCTTTTAAACTCATTTTATTCAAATTAGCAGTGCGTAATAAAACAGATTAATATACAGGCCATCTATTTAAAATTTCCCTAGTCAAAATTAAGACTGCCCTTTTGTTTCTCCTTTTCTTGTTGCTTTGTTCTATAAACATATTTCTAAAGACCACTAATCTAGTTACAGACGATATGTTATTGCGAAATAATTATTTTTACCATTAACAATTCGAACATTAAAGAGAACACTAGACTTTAAAAAAAAATCATTGATTCATTTTTTTTACATCCACGTATCCAGTTTTAATTCACGAGTATATAAGATGAAATAGGAGGTAAAAAACAACAATGCAATTTTTAAAACTCACAATATAGATTATTCAGATGGTCCTGCGCTGCTTTTCTATCGGGAATTAGACGGCTATTATGGGGATCACCAGCTCCTGAAAGCAATAGTAAAAAGTGCGTCAGAGATATACACTCAAAGTCATTAAAAACGCAATGCCAAATTCAAAGTTTATTTACTGCAACAACTTTTAACAAATGTACATAACAATTGACAAAACAGCTACAAAGGTAAAGACTAGAAGGATTTGTGGTACCTACCACCAGTCATGGCGAAGACTCTTGTTATTGGATCCTCTAACCTGGCTAGGATTGTATCCTTCCTCGGGGACTGGGAGATCCATAGCTATTCTGGAGCCAAGATCAGCCACATCAAACAGATCCTCCAGAACTACATGGTTTCTGCACCAGAAGAATTAGTGATACACGTCGGGCTCAACAACAGGGAGGAAAGTGGACCAAGGATACAAGAGCAGATGCTAGATCAACTCAAGGTGACCAGAGCAACTTTCCCTACAACCAAGATCTTCGCCACACAGATCCCCATTCCTTCCCGACTCCGACAAGAAAATCCGATCGCCTACCAAAACATCACCAGCTACAACCAATTGATCTCCACGACACCTTCACCAAACGCCACAACATTACCAACCTTCAAGCGCAAAATAGAACTGAAAGTTAACGACGCCATCCACTGGAGCCTAGACACGGCCAGAGAGATCATCAACTGCTGGATGAGGAATTTAGACTAGGATTAGGGAAAAGGAATGAGAAGCCATCTTTAGGACAGACAGTTGTCAATTTGAGCGACAGACCTCTCAGCCCCCTATCTAGAAATGAATATTCTTGATAAAGGCCTAAAATTCATCCCAACCCCCACAATAACATCCATAGACCCCATCACCCAGGCAACCGAACGCTTCCAAAGAACACTTCCGTTGACGTACTTTTTTAGGAACAAAACCCGGCAGAGGTAAAAAATTATTCACAGAAAAATCGACATGGAAACCACCTAAAAAGTCATTATCACCAGCCATCCTAAAAACTTTCGACGAAATGAACACAGAAATATCATCCCTTTAACCACAATGCCAAAAACCAAATCTCAACCGATCAACTAAAACAGAATTAAACACCCTCAAAAAAGACAAAAACATAATAATTAAGAAATGCGACAAAAGCTCGTGTTGTGTCATAATGAATCGTGCAGACTATATCTCAGAGGCGGAAAAACAATTAAGTTATACTATACATTACACTAAATTAGACCAACCCATCTTTAAGGACACCGCAACTTTAATAAACAACATCTTACATGAATTGCAAGACAAGGAATATATAACAGCAAAACAATATGATTATCTATCTGCTAAATCTGATTGCCGACAAAGACATCTCTATACACTACCAAAAATACATAAAACTCCAGAAACAGAATGGTTTATAGCTAATAAATTTCCCAAGGGGCGCCCAATAATATCAGACTGTGGCAGCGAATCATACAACGTATCACAATATATAGACCATTTCTTATTACCCCTAGCATGCCAACACCATCTCTACCTTAAAGACACTAATGATTTCATTCACAAAATCAAACAGTTAAGAGTCCCCGAACACACCATTTTAATACCCATCGACGTACAGAGCATGTACACGAACATCGATAATAACACATGTATTGAAGCAGTTAGAACAGCATTTCTTAGGAACCCGCAAGCATCCAGGCCAGACAAAGAAATCCTCAAACTACTCGACATTTGTCTGAGGAGGAATGACTTCGCTTTCAACGACCAAGTGTACCTCCAGTCTTCCGGAACTTCCATGGGAAAACGATTTGCTCCGAGTTATGCAAACCTCTTCATGGCGGAGTGGGAAAGGGAGGTTCTGCCGCTCTGCCCTTTTAAAACCAGATTTCTATGGACGCTTTCTAGATGACGTTTTCATAGTCTGGTCGTACACACTGGACGAATTTTGGACATTTTTCAACATCCTGAACAATCATCATCCATCTGTCAAATTAACCGCAAATGTAAGTCATAACAGCATAGATTTTCTTGACACCACCGTCTTTAAAAGTAGCAACACTAAAAACACTGGCCAACTGGAAACTAAAGTAACTGAGCGCCATGGAAAACGCATCACTTAGTTTTTCGTATAACAAAATGATCCTGTAAACATATCTTATTTATTTTGCTTCTTATTGTGAACAATATTCAAATGGGAACACATCAATAACAACACATTTGTACACTTATGGATGTTTAATCTGTAATCAACGGTACAAAGTCAGAGGGGTCAAAACCAAAAGTACGACACAGATGTCAGTAGCGCGTGTGTCCTCCACGGGCTCTTACGCACGCTGTGCAGCTACGTCGCATGGAATTTACCAATGTTTGAAAGAAGGCCTGGGGCAAATTGTTCCATTCTTGGACAAGAGCAGCTTCTAAAGCAGCAATGGTGTGCATCCGTGGTCTCCGATACAGACGGCATCCAATCTCATCCCAGACATGTTCTATCGGTGCCATGTCCGGAGACATGGCTGGCCAGTCTAAGACATTGATGTTGTTAGCAGCCAGGTAGTCCATACTAAAACGGGCGGTATGCGGACGTGCATTATCCTGTAGGAAGTGCTGAATTTGTGGGTGCGCTCGAAACATCGGAACAACAGCATTAACGCGACCCCTGCAAATGTGTAGGGCGGTCCGGTGATGAAATGTGAAGCCTCCCCACACCATTACACTTCCCCCACCCCATCGATTCGTTTCGAAGACGCAGCAGTCTGCAAGACGTTCCCCAAGACGTATCCACACACGTTGACGGCCATCAGCGTGATAAAGATGAAAGCGACTCTCATCACTGAAGCGCACATTTTGCCAGTCTACTCTTCTCCATGTCTGGTGTCCTTGAGCCCATATCAAACGCCGCTGACGGTGATGATCCCTGAGGATAGCTCCAACATAAGGTCGTCGTGCACGGAGTCCACTTCTCTTAGTCGACGTCTTACGGTGTTGGCACTTACTGGTCCTTGTCTTCCGACGACTACTGCACCTGTTCGAGTCGCTGGGCGGAATATGTCACGTAGATGAGTGAGCCGGATATAGCGGTCTTGAGCCTGGGTTGTAACGCGTTGTGGACCAGGACGTTGACGGTCACGTGTTGATCCAGTAACTCGAACACGTTCCACCAACCTTACAATAGTGGACTGATGACAATTGAAGTGTCTGGCAATAGCACGTGTAGACATGCCAGCCCTGGACATTCCCATGGCTTCATTGCGTTGATTTTCAGTAAGTCTCGGCATCCCTAGCTCGATTCCCTCACACGACAAACAAAAAATTACGACAGATTGACGTTTCACAGTTCATGTGCTGCACGTGAATATTGGGTTTTTCATGTGCATCTCGTGCAATTTCTTTTTTTTTTTCTTTTTTTTTTTTTTTTTGCACACGGGCCGATATTTTTTGCGTTTGGGAGCATTGTGTGAAACAATAGTTCATAGTATTGCATAATATTATACATACAAAACCACCTAGTAATAAAATATTTGGGGAAAAAAGTGAAGCGTTTTCCATGGCGCTCAGTATATTTTTCAAAGAAACCCATACACATCAATTATTGTTCAAGAGCTCCTTTCACCCCAAACATACCTTCTCTGGCATCATAAAATCTCAGATTCTCCGTTTTCATAGGATATGTACTCAGAAGACCGACTTTGAGTCGAGTACGCTGGTATTTAGCAAACTAAGAGAAAGGGGATACTCCAAACGCTATCTACGACGTATAAAAAACAACACTCTAGTTGAACTTGCCGCCAAAGAAACAAATAATATGCAATCAGCAGTTAAAACCAAAACTTGTGGCCTTTCAAGATGTCAAACATGCAAAATATTAAACATATCCGACCATTTCCATAACAAAACATCTGGCACACAATTCCCAATATTAGACCAACTTTCATGCAGTAGTTCAAACATAATTTATCTAATTTCATGCAGACAATGTGACAAGCAATACGTAGGGGAGATTCAAAATGCACTTAGGGAAAGAATTAACGGTCACCGATCAGACATAGTCACCAAAAAAGACAAACCGGTCTCATTTCATTTCAACCAACCAAATCATGACATTTCTGAGCTCATTGTCACGCCAATAGAAAAGACCAGGGGCGACTCATCCTCGATTACCCAGTGTACTCATTCCGTTCTACTCCACTATACCATGGGTTAATCCATAGGGTTTCCACGATTTCAAATTATCTGCCCTTGATGATTGTGCTATTTTTATCGACCAATCCCATAAATTGTTATTTGAAAAGGAAGTTGGCAAAGGGAAGTAACTCTCATTGGGCAATGTTAGAAGTTGGTCTATTCTAAATGCGTAATTATTTACAACCAATTTTATATTGTGTTAATGAAGTCCAGAAGTTCATATAATAATGTAGGGTCATTAGTTTTATTCATTCTGAACATCTGAGACACGCTACCTGCGGAGAAGTATCTCAGACACAGTCAATAGCCATGATATCCATATCACGTGATCTACACATCACAGGTCATGACATTGACGTCAATGGTCAACAACTCGTAACATTGACGTCAATGGTCAACAACTCGTAACATTGTAAACAATAGGATTATCTTCAGCATTGTGTCCGTTGCAACCATAAAGACTATATAATTCGTACAGTCCCAACATGTTCTCTCTTCTTCCAATGATTTTTTACACGTTCCAATTAATTTTCGTACGTTAGTTACGTACGTAGTTTTATCGAGAATCGTTCGTTCGTTCGTTCGTTCCCGGAATTTTATGTCCACGTGATATCGTAGACAAGTTATTGTGAATCAAATTGCCAAGTATAAGTTCAATAATAATAAACATAACAGAATGACATATTCAGACAAAGAACGAATAGTAATAATAATAACAAAAGTCAAACATATAGATGTTATACATATTTGGAATCAATCAACAATACATACTTCAGATTTTGATAATACAATTAAATATAAATAAATTATAAATATATAGATTATTTACATCAATCATTCAGTAAATGGACATGAATATGGTTATCTACCCTTATAAAAACGAAGGCGAAACGATTGGTTTGTAAACTGTTTTCTGATTGGTTCGTAGACTGTAGCTACATTCTAGGCCAGGGCAGATAATTTGAAATCGTGGAAACCCTATGGATTAACCCAGGGTATAGTGGAGTAGAACGGAATGAGTACACTGGGTAACCGAGGATGAGGGCGACTTTGAAACTACAGAAGAAATTAAAACGTTTAGGCTAACAAGAGAAAAATTCAGGATTGAAAAATTGAAAACAACAGCTCCCCTAGGTTTGAATATTCATACGGCTAGCGCAATAGCCCCTTTTGTAGTTCCATTTAGCGCAACAGCAGCAAGTGTATCCCAAATCATCAGAAAACACTATACTGATCTCCAAGAAAATCACCCGAAAATATTAACACAGAAACTTATAATTGCATATTCTAAAATTTTACAATCTGAACGACATCCTAGTGCACAGTAAATTAGATTAAATAAGACCAGTCTCCACCCTAACCCAAAACAAACCATATATCAAATCCGATCCCTAACCGTTAGTAAATAAAATCAACTAGATATAAGAATCCCTAGCCCTAACCCGGTGATGCGTAACAAACACGATTTTTTAGAAAATCCAATCCGTAGTAGGAAACACACTAATGTGGCTCTCCCCCGAGATCCTGAAATTTATTCTTTTTCTTCTTCAGAAACAAAAATACCAGAAGTACCATCCAAGGAAGACCACCAGCGCCACCAACACCAAAAAACAGTGAAATCGCTTTTGTATATAAATCTAATGTATTGTGTATTTTTAATAAAACTAGGAAATATCACGAACTAACTTTTCATCATCCTAGGTCAGTGCTTATGTGGAGACTTAACCTCTCCCCCAAATTCTTAAACCTAGCCTACAATCTCGCCAACAATCACGTGCCCTAACCTTATTTACATCTCAGCGACCTTGACCAAAATTGAGCTGGCCTTAACATTCAGCTATACCGAATGTGGTTTTATAAATAAGCTCGGACTAACCCTTTTTTTCTAGTTCAAGTTCAAGGTCAGTTTTAAATTCAAAGCGTGGTATAAGGGCGCACTCGATACCATCCTTAGACCGACTAACCGGCACGGCAGTGTTGTCGATTTGATAAAATGCGAACTCGGGGCAATATTTTAAAAATGTAACAGGCCTACGCATTCAGAATCTGGTAATCCCAGTCTAGACTAAGAGTTTATCCATCCATTATTGCTCTGCATAGTGGTAAAGGGCTACGCTAAATCTGGAAACAAAATCAAGACAAGCCTTAGAGTTTAGCTTTAGTTTTAAAAAAGTAGGCTACTCTACTCTCTAGTTACGACCCTAGTAGGCCTAGATCATTCGCGACCTAGTCAAGTCTGTTCTATTTTAGAATCTTGATCTGTGGAAAGTATTTAGAATCTTACCTCTGATTGTTGTTTCGTCGATGACATCGTAAATTCTTATAAGTTGTAGGGGCATAGTTCTAAAATCTAATCAAATTCCTGTCCAGAATGTCGGATCGCGCCTAAAACTACCAGTCTACGTCATTAGACTTTGATGACGTGGACATGAAATCTGATTGGCCAATGTGTATGTACATAAGGCTATGATATTATTATTCTACCCTACTCAATCGACCAACCTCAATAATATATATTATTATATTATAATATACCCCCTGTTCAACCGGGTGGAACTGAATCATAGAGGCTTATTGAATAGGGTATACCTCAGTTGCATCGGGTGGTCTTTTAGGGATTAGCCTCATATTTTTTTCTTGTGTGCGCCCCACGGGTGGCCTTTTAGGGATTAGCCTCATATTTTTGTCTTGTGTGCGCCCCACGGGTGTTTTGGGGGAAAATCCAGTATTTTCTAGTAAGATTGTGTGTCTCTACTTTCCATATATACCAAAATTGACACACTTGTATTGGAAATAACTGGTAACGCGCCTTTAACTTAATAAGGGGGTACCATAGTGGATGGTTAACATATTTATTTTATATAATTAATAGCCTATACCAGTAAAATTTTCCAAATGTACACTTTTTTTGACCCGAATTATAAGAGTCGTGTACTCAATATAACGAAGAAATAAAAGCTTTCCTTTAAGTAAAAAGGGATGCAACTTGCAAATCTAACCAGACACTGTACTGTCATTCAACGATACGTGTGTCAGAATATCCTTGTCTTTGAGATGGTAATTAAAGATTGTAACTATACTGCTATTTGATTACGGACTCATGGCTCCGTGAGAATGGTGATGGCTCGCTAACCTGGGGGCTCTGATTCGATCCTGATGTTGGCCGAGAAAGATCCTCGGGATTTCGGGCGTGATTTCCCCCATGTCAGTAGTGCTGGGAATGCCTAGCAAAGGAGCAGCGTCTAGACATTCGGATGAGACGAAAAAACACGTCGCGTGAATACCTTGAATTGCACGTAAAAGAACCCATATTCAACTGTTGTTAGCCCATACCTTTCCTTATATCACACTGCATGGCTTCATTAGCCCCGTTGGAGCAAAAACGAAGGACGTTCTACTCCATTTCATTCATTCATTCATGCAAAATGAACCCTTTCTGGAATAGGCGATTCTAAGGGGCACTCTAAAATTACACCAACACATTTCATCCCTTATAGATAAATGGGTCGAATAAGTTTTGATTTTATAAGTTAAAAGTTACTTGAAGAGACGAGTGGACAAGCAATCACTAGAAGTGTCATCACTCTGGTTGTTTAAACACAAAACACTTCAAATTATGGATTTCATGCTACACATTTAGTCTAATAAATTGTTATTGGTAAGTTGTAGGAGTAAGAACGTGACTATACATGCTTGTTGGTTCTACTCATCCAAGGTTGTCGACTCTCACAGCAATTTATATTCATCTTGACTCAAACATTGTTGGCGGATATCGAACTAATCTACACTCATATCATCTTTATTAGATCAGTATTAGTACTATTACAGATTCACCACTAGTGGTAAACCTTAAAGAAAATATTTCTTGGGGTTTTTTTTTGCCAATATTGTTTCCGCTACTTCATGCCATTCCTAAACAGATGGATGCAATTTTAGAATTCGCAATATATTGGACTGTTTTTCAACACAGTCATATCCGATTTCAAGCTGATTTAGAGTAATGATGCGTCATTTACATTTTTCACTGAAATATTAAATGTCTTACGGCATAATCCACACTAATATGTACTCAGAATGATTATTTGACACTTAAACATGCATTATGCAAGAGCTAAATCTGCCTATTGCAGGACTTTCTTTAGACCTGAAATGTTATCTAAATTATTAAATAGACATTATTTAACTTATCCAGACGATAATCAACTCTCGGTGGCATCGCTAGCCTGTGATATTTACTGGATTAGAACCCGGTCTGCTGCTTCTGATTAAATCAAAAAGTGTATAATCGAGACAATGTTTTTTATCGTACCGACTTTAGTAATGATCATCGAGGCTAGGTCGAAACTTCAATCGCTTACTTCTCGGTTTATAGTGGATCAATTTGACTGAAATTTTCAGCAAATTGCCTTTACATTATGAAGGTTTGTAACTATGATAGTGAGAACTGCCAGTTCTTTATACAATCTCCCATAGTGTATCTTTAATCATGAAAACAAAATCGAAATACTAGCGCTAGATAACCATCCTACTGGCTTGGATTATTCAATCGGATATAAAGTAGGCCCATTAATAAATATTCATGCAATAATCATTCGTGGACAATGAAATGGTGGTGGGCTTCTTACATAGCAGTATAGATCGATGAAATTTCAATTCAGTATATCTTTGGAAATACTGGACGGAATTGAACCATTTTGGACCGATATTCCTATTAGAGATTTGTCTATAACATTAATATGGTTTGCAATGGATTATATTGCGCAAAGACGCTTTAATTATATTATTAGAAAAAAACAGAGTAAAGAAGCTATATTACACAATGTTGTATTTTGTTCATTATGTGTGGTTTGTGTTCCTTATTGATATTTGTTATACAGTGAATACTAGCTCCACTGAGCAGCACAGTTTGGACCAAGGTACTTTATGCATTAATAGATACCGAACCAAAT
Source organism: Patella vulgata (assembly GCF_932274485.2). Classification (NCBI taxonomy): domain Eukaryota; kingdom Metazoa; phylum Mollusca; class Gastropoda; family Patellidae; genus Patella; species Patella vulgata. The sequence continues at coordinate 16,339,930 of NC_065883.2, forward strand.
TAGGGGGAATCTTCAAATGCGCTTCCATTCGCCCCACTTTTGTTTCGAGGGTATATATCATAAACCGTTCACAAGATCTTTATGAAACATTTTACATATTCAATCTATTATAGTAGTTGTGCCTTTAGCTAATTGGAAATTTCTATTATTTAATAATTTTTGTTTTTCTACGAAAAGAAATCTGAGCTATTGGTATATACGAGCGCGAGGCATCCATGACCAAGTCGTCTGGTCATTATAAACCAGCTGTTGTTGACGACATAGAGCTATACAAAATCGGAGAACCATGGTGATTCACTAACCAGCAGGTCCGGTATTCGGTTTCGAAGAAAGTTTTCTGGGATTTTCAAGCGTGGTCTCCCCTCGACATTGGTGTAGGGCAGAATATCTGGCGGATGGCTGAGTGATGAAGGCACGGGCACACTAACCAGGAGATCCTGGATTCATCCCGGAGTTAGCCGATAATGGTCTCCTGAATTTTCCGGCGTGGCAGCCTGGAAGAGGGTCTATTCGTTGACGATGGGGCGTTGGCCACGCACTTAAAAGAAAAGTTGGAATTCAAGTGCTGTCCTGGCAAAAATTTTCTGATGTGTCACGGTCTTCTGTACCCGGTTTTTGCAGAAACTCCAATTCATTCATTCCTTCATTATATAACATTGTCAACAAATAATTATCATTCTTTGAGTGACATTAAGCAATTGACATACGAAATAAACACATTAAATTGCTTGATAACGTTGCTAGAACCCTCAACGAAAAGCCGCTTTAAAGTAGCTATAAGTCCTAACTCATTATCATCCATAAACTTCGACATTGAACGCACGAATTATTTGTCAATTTAAATCAACATTGATGTTGTGATCTTACCGGCAAAAGATAGGCTTCTGATATCCAATATTTAAGACAAAATAAACACTTTACCATTGGTACACGAATCGTGTACCATAATGCGTCTCAACGCTATTTGTAACAAGGGAATCGATGAACAAGGCTAGACATATTCCACCAGCCATATCAAACAGTGACGTCATATTCTTATCTGGAGAGCATGCAAAATAGATACTATCGGTGTAGACTGGAATAACCAGGCGCAAGAGAGTGCCATTCGATTGAGACGTCTGGCGTATTTTGCCAAACATAACTGATTTGAAATTAGAGTAAAAACGGAAACGATTGAATGTATATCAGTTTATATACATTCATATTACATCATTATATGCCCTGCGACCAAGTTGTGTCCATTTCTGCGTCCCAAATATTAGCGATTTAGCTCCTTTAATTAAAAATAGTAATTGTGTTCCAAATTATGTTTTGTGTTTATTAATCCCGGTATATCTACAGCAGTGAAATGTTACAAAACAAATCTTTTAACGATCAGATATATCCTCGATACTATTGGAAAATCATAAAAGAATAATCTGGACCTTAATACCCCATCGTCGGGTTTATTCAAAAAAACAAACCTAAAAGACATTGGTTTTCTTCAGAAAAATTAATTCATACTTATTGCATTTTTTTTGTATATTACTTGAAAAGTTTTTGTTGCTTAGTAAGGCCAGACCAATTTGGTTTTCTGTTATTCTGGGTATTAATAATTAAATAGCCCTTGAATCAAGTGAATTTGCTTGCTTTGTTTAAAATTGTAAAACGAAATGAAATTAAATGGGGTTTAACGTTCTGCTTCGAGTAGGCTAATGAAGACAATCATACGCCATACAGTGTGTTATGAGGGCAATATCTAATTCCATCTCCCAAAGGATCTTTTGTGTACACGCCAATGTGTACATGGGATCTCGGTTTTTCGACTCATCCGAACGACTGGACAGCTGTCCTTGTCAGGCCGCTCGTCCTTCCCCCCTGACAAGGGGAAACCGCGCCAGTGAACTTTCTCGGCCAACACCGGGATCAAACCTGCGACCTCCAGGTTAGCGAGTCAGCGTCTTACTCACTTAGCCACCGTGGCTCCCAAAATTTTGAACTAAAAACCTTTGAACACTAACCCCATGTTTTTGGTTTTTAAATAAAACCTTTCCCCAAATAAATCATAAGGAACGGAAAATCAAGTTCGCGTGGCCTGATGACTTGAATAATTTCTCGGTACATCCATCCCTAAATGACATTAATATCTTACAGTATGTCAATGGCCTTGAGTAAGCTACGTTTTCTTTTCGTGTTTTTTTTTTTCTTTTCAAATTGATTAAACGAGATGATTTATAAGGATTAAGTCGCAGACTTTGAATAGTTAGCTGGGGTATTTATTTTCTTTGTATACTGCGTCGACAGTGTGTCGTAAAGAAATGAAATTAAATTGGGTTTAAAGTCCTACTGGTCTGCTCCGACTTGGCTGATGAAGACGGGCATACGCCATACAGTGTGCTATAAGGGAAATTTTGCCCGGACAGCATCGCTACGGCCTACTCTGATATCGAATTCCAATTGCCAAGGTATCTTTTTATGTGTATATCAATAGGTACACGGTACCTTCGTTTTTCATACCATCCGAACAACTATACGTTGGCGCTTGCCAGTCCAGCTGTCCTGCGACACAGGGATCGAACATGGAACCCCCAGGTTAGCGAGCAACGCCTTACTCACCGTGGCTCCGTGTCATTAAAAGGTCCGCAGTAAGCGAATCGTAAAATTGTTTTTGAGGTCAACCATTGGCCCGTAAATTACAAAGAAATTTGGGCGGGAAAGATAAATTAGTGTGTGTCTGGGGGATAAAATAACACGCTGGTTAATTCATACAGGGTACGAACTGTTCGAATAAGAAAATACGGCTATTCAAAATAATATGATAGAAGGGTGTGGGGACGCAGCTGCTGCAGCAAGAATTTATAAACGTAATCACACTCTCCACCATTATCTGGGTTATCACTTATTGTGAAAGCGGACGTTAAACACCAACTAGCGAGCAAGCTCACTGGGCCCAATAGATTTTCTATTAATTGTTACCCGGAATCACGTTTACATGCCATTTCCGGTACTCTTTGTCAAACAAAATGTAGTGTCAGGTCCATAATGGACACTTATCGGCTATAATAGCCCGTCGGCTAGTCAGTAGGCCACAGTATATAACATACAGAGTTCTAACACCATAAGATCATTACTTCATGTACACTGACCTCGCGGATTTAAGTTGGACATTCCATTGTGTGGTCTATGTCAGTAAAGTACTATGGCATGAAAACACCGTAGACATACAGTTGTAGACAGCGAATTAAATATAGTGCCTTATAAAGTCATAATCACCTAATCTACTGCCTCCCAGTTTGCTTCGATTTTTTTGTGGTCATCAACCGGAAATGGATTTAAGATCTCTTTTAAGAACTTGATGGAAGTCGCCGGTTTATCTAGGTATAAATAATGTACGTTACTATATAGTGAGGATTTTGACATAGTTTCCTATATTATCGTTTCTTATATTCCTGTGTTTTCTTAGAGATTTGATTCTCATTGTGTTCATTGGTTTCTTTAATAATCAAAATATATCTCAAAGAATATTTCCATTTACATCTAAGATTTAAATTCGGGTTTTGTCAAACATAACCATAGCTTATAGTGATAGACAGGCAACTTTAATAAGGTAAATATGTGTTAAAATCCTCTCATTTCAAGAACAGACTAGGGCACTATATTTTGTTTAGGTTTCGTTAATAATTTTGAGGGAGAGGGGGGGGGGTAACGTCCACTGGTGTGACAAAGTGATCTATACCTGAAGTTGACGTTTAAACTCTCTATAAACTTCTGTTAAGGCACGATCTTATTAAACACCTAATTTATTCAATATGTTCTTTACAAGCTACACATGATCCGTGTGTAACAATAGACAGAACTTCAAAGAGAATGTATTAGTGGTCAGTGCGTCGTACCTTGACCTGACAATGACTGCCAAAGAAATATGCAGTGTAATTACAAACACCATAATTTGATAATAAACAATACCATATATGATTATCACTCCTGTCCATCTCCCCTAATTGTTAGACGCTATATACTGACAGCAAGAGACTTGGAATAGAGCTCCTCCCGATTTATGTCTATTTCATGTTCTCAATAACGGTCTTATAAATTATGCTGATCTTCTGTTATCTGTAAGATAATGTTACACTAGACACAACTATGTCATTCCGGGACAAGCATATGCTTCAATTTTTTTATTCGCTTGCTTGTAGGGGTTGGACAGGCCACCATATTCTTTGTCATGTACAAGCAGGGAATCGAAACCACACCACTTCACTAAATGGCGGACCTTGTGATCTAAAGTGCATGCATTAAATCATTCGGCCGCCCAACCCCCATTATAGTGAACGACAGACGACTATTATACAGCTAGGAAATCTGTATTAAAACTCTCTCATTTGAAGATCTGACTATAGGGCTCTCTATTCCGTGTTGATGTCGTTAATATTCTGGCCTTGGAAGGTCATTTGAATTGTAATTGCAATCAACTCATTTTAGTCGATAAACGGAAATCAATGTTTCGTTCCAGTACTTCTGACACTCGCAACGTCTATTCTCGCCAATTCAAGTTCTAAATTTCTACTACAGGAATCGAGTCCAGATTTTAAGTGATCACATACAGAGGTATACACTTTCCGGTGGAAAGTCATGGTTTCCATTCATATATTTAGTATTTTTAGCCGAACTGTTGGCTTCCGGAAAGCTCTCACGGTACAACTCGTTCTCATTTCAATTTATATTTCCTGTTATATAACAATCGATTGGAAAGTACCCTCGGGGTGGTCATTATGTACATTTCCAAGCCGATTAATGGATGAACGTTAGTGTTACTGGCAAAGATGTGAGTAATGCTCTCGGTAAGATGTCAACGTCGGATTTACTAGTTGACGCTCCGTGATAATTAACTTGATTAAATGTAAAGTGTCGGCTTATCAGTCACTGTGGGTTTAGAATTTTAAACAATATAATATACAAATTTAATTTAGAGGATTGAACCTAATACTGCTAGAAGGAATTTAATATCTTTAATAAAGACATTTAAAAATAATAAAATAAAACGACAATAATATTAATAAGAAAAACGACTTATAGAGATGTGGGTGTCGTGTGCGATACAGTGTATGGGTGCCCTTTCCGGAACATGATTGTCATCATAAGGCGAGTCTACCTGTCTACTTCGTGTATTTAATTTAGTATGTTGACCACTGCATGGGTAGAGTGGGCTTGAATATCTCAAGAACATTGTCTTACATGCGCACAACTTCACTTTAAAGTAGCTAAGTCTCTAACTTAATATCATCCAAAGTCTTACACGTTGAAAACACGAATTATTTGTCAATTCAAATCAACATTGATGTTGTGATCTTGCCGGGAAAAGGTAGGCTTCTGATATCCAATATTCAAGACAAATATTCAGCGGCATGTGTAACAAGTGACCAGAAGGAACGAGGCTAGACAGTAGACATATTCCACAACTCATGTCAACGGTGACGCCATATCTTATCTTGAGAGCATGCGCAATAAACTGGAATAACCAGACGCTAGTAATTGCCATTTGGCTGAGACTCCTGCCGTATTTCGCTGGACACAACTGATTTGAAATTAATAGTCAAAGCGGAAACAATGGAATGTAAATCATTTATATACTATCAGATTACATTGTTATATGCGTTGCGACCCATTTATGTCAATTTCTAGGTCCCAAATATTAGCGATTTAGCTCCTTTAAAACATTTATGTACTGAAATATCTATGCCACATAGAAATTTCTCGGTGGGATGCCCTTCACTCATGTTAAGTGTGAGTCTTGTCGTGTTTACGACCATTGGACTTGAAACTAACGATAGACTTATACATTTTCACTTTAAAACTAATTTGTCAAAATAACTGAAGAGTTGATAAGTAGAAGATATGACTTGAGACATGCTTGGAGCAATATTTGCCCGTTTAAAACTCTTAATTAACATTAATACGCCTTGATTTGAACGGGGAAACACTAAAAGGGCCCTTTCTCAAAATTTATCCAATATTTACAATGGTTCAATTCTTCCCTGTTTATTATAAGGATTTGCGGGCTAACACGAAATTTTTGCCAGGCTACATTTTTAATTATTTGATATCCAATATGGCCTTCCGCGTGGGTTTAAACTCTGGATATTGTTTAAAAGTGTACTAATCTTTAAAATGAAAAGAAGTAATCCGTTAAGCTCATTATTATTTCTCCATATTTATTTTCTGATTTCTCAGTATTTATTTTCTGTGTAAACAAAGTAATCGCATTACAAGGAAATAAAAAATTTCCTGGTTATGAATGTTAGCGAAACGTATTAAACACATTGATCGACATTGATAAATAATTCATTAATAAGCTGACAAACAACCGATTTTATATAAGCTGATAAAGCTTGTTATCGTATCCTGTATTTATTATATCAATTTTGTAAATGTAAATGAATAAAGTATTGTTTAAATTTTTTTTTAAAAAAACAACAACATGTATTTATGTAGAAAACTGGAAAATCTGGAAACATGTAAAATTTTATTTTTTATTATTTCAATTGTTTACAGCAAACCAGACAATGTGTATTTACAGTGGGGCTAAAGTCGATCTCGCAACTGAGAGCACTGGTGTTCGGTAACTGGAAGCAACTGCCTTCAACTGGATGCAAGTGAAAAAAGGTCGACCCGCGCGCCTTTTACAATTAAAAGCCACTAGTTCCAGTCAGCCACATGCCCCTGATTGAGGTGCTTCTTCTAAAGCATTCACCATTTTGTTGATCACGTGATAAATAATTAACAGTCACGTGTAATCGCTATCAGTTCCGAGTAGACATACCGAATTTCGGATGATCTCATTTGTTCCACATAAGCATATGGGGGTCACAGTGGCTAAGTAGGTAAGACGCTGGCTCTCTAGCCTGGAGGTCGGGTGTTCGATCCCTGCATTGGCCGAGAAAGTTCACCTAGATTTTCCGGCGTGGTTCCCCCTTGTCAGTGATGCAGGAGGGAGGGCCTGACAAGGGCGGCTGTCTAGTCATTCGGATGAGACGAAAAGCCGAGGTCCCGTATACACATTGGCGTGCACGTAAAAGATCCCTTGACAATTGGAATTCGATACAAGAGTAGGCCATAGTGCCGCTGTCCTGGCAAAATTTCCCTCTAGTCTTAGCACACTGTATGGCGTATGCCCGTCTTCATTAGCCCAGTTCTGAGCATTTCTACATAAGTACACTTGCAACTGATTGAAAGCACTTGCTCACAGTTGCAAAGTCGAAATAAACCCCGCAGTATACACGTTACAAATCCCGACAATCTGTATTTCCCACAAATTGTACTGCTATTTTAAAATAAAAATGTTATATTAATTGAATTGATGAAATGGTATGAGGTGTTTTAGAAAATGTACCCTACCTCATACAAGCCATCAACCACTACACAGAGACACAATATAGGTCGCGTGCACCGATCATCACTTATATGTTTTGAAAGTTCACGCTAACGATGTTTTGTTTGATTAATTTAATAATAATATATCGAGTCTTGTTTTATTCTTACATGATTGCGGATTTGAGAAAAGATATTCGAAATTCTCTTCATAAAGTCACGAAGTTAGTCCAAACTGCAAAAACACTATTTCCTTCTCGAGAACGAAATTTTAATTTAAAACTTTATCAGCATCTATGGTTCATTTGCCTCAAAAGCAATACAGAATGAAATGAAATGGGGTTTAATGTCATACTTGTTAGCAACTACTGGCCTAATGTAGACCGGCATACGCCATGGAGTGTGCTGTGAAGGAGATTTTCCCCTGGCAGCGTGTAATACTTTTAGTATAATTTTTGCTCGAGAAATAACATATTCGCATAATATGTGATATGTACTTAAAATATTTAAATCAACTTAGTCTGTAATTGACAGTTGCTACATAAAAAAGAGTTATTTATCGAAAACATATGTCACTCATTTACCACCAGAATTACACGTGAGTGGAATCATTCTAATTGTATCATTTGATTTAAAGTAACCAATCATTTTGTTAATTACACAAGTTCAGGGCCATGATCACGCGTTATTGTGCATGATATTCATTTACCTTTAAAAGAAACCGGGGAACCCTGTAAGTCAGACTTCTATTAGGTTCCAGAGGGCTTACATCTGAGTTCCTAGACAGCCGCGAGGCTGGCTAGGGTAGAGAAATGGTTTTAGCTAGTATTGTTATCTATTATGCTTGTATATGTATTCAGTTATATGCTATATAAAATGTATTATTATTCCTGGTAAGACAAACGTCTTAAGAAACTGGAAGAAGTAAATAAACAACGTGAAGCAGAAGTAAAGACAGCTAGAGACAAATCCTAGACGATCACAAGGCTACAGAAATATGTAGTAAGAAAAGATGCATGGGTCGTACGTAGGATGTGGCGACCGGTTTCCCATAGACGCTCTCCACGTCAGACAGAAGGACCTATGGTGCTACAATCGATACTACGGCTTACCGTTAGTCTCTATTTCAAACTCCAACGCCAATGTGTATATACGGGACCTCGGTTTTCCATACCATCGAACGAAAATGAAATGAAATGGAGTTTAACGTCCTACTGTGTACACGGGACCTCGGGTTTTTCGTCCCATACCATCGAACGACCAACACCCGGGTACACGTTTGAGTGCACGTAAAAGAACCCTTGACAATTGGAATTCGAGTAGATCGTAGCGACACTGTCCGACCAACATTTCTGTAAAGTGTACACCCGTCTTCATTAACCCAGATCAGTCGGCACAGAACAGTAGAACGTTAAATCCCATTTCACTACATTTCTTTCTAAAGAATAATACAAAGGTTTAAACATACATTATGCAAGAGCTAAATCTGTCTATTGCAGGTCTTTATTTAGGCCAGAAATGTTGTCTAATTCATTAATTAAACTTTAATTAACTTATCCAGACCATAATCAACTTTCGATGACATCGTTAGCCTGCGTTGTTTATTGGATTAGGTTCCGATTTCCAGTTCGACTTCCATTCATAAATTAATCATGAAATGGATAATCGAGACTATGTTTTTATCGTGCCGAGTTTTGTAAAGATGATCGAGGCTAGGTCGAAAATTCGATCGCTAAATTCTCGGTTCAGAGTGGATCAATTTGACTGAAATATTCAGCAAACACCCTTTACATTATCTAGTTTTTAACTATTATAGTGAGAACTGCCAACTCTCATAATGTATCTTTAATGGACACACCTACATTACTTATATGTATTGAATTACGCTTTCTTTTATTTGATTTCGCCCACCAGATGTCTACAGATAAACAGATTTCGTGTTTCTTTCAATCATTTTTGTTTAAATTATATTGATTTCATACTTGAGTCAAAGTATACATGGTACCGTATAGCAAGTACGTCTGAAATCCTTTTCTAAACCATTACCCCCAGGGCTGAGAGCAAGTGAAAATTTTCTTTTTAAAGAAACTGGTTAACGCGTTAAAATTAAGTTAACGAGTTAATAAGAGTTAATGATCAAAACTCATTTTACTTGTCTTAACAACACTAGGATCTGGAAGAGTTGTTATGTAACATGAGTTCCGGTTGATGTGAGGAATTAGCCAATGAAACGGTCTGTTACGGCGACGTCTTGGCGTGATCTGCACTAAACTGTGGGTAAACCCCTATAAAGGTCAACGCTGATTGATTAATCCATGTCTGACGTCATAGGGTCAAAAGCCGCTCATGTGACCCCTGACGCGACCTGCCAGTACAACTGGCCAGATCGTCATGTAAAAAAATGAAACGAAATATAGATCCGCATTTTAATCAGATTGAAAAAAATCGAATTCCGTGTCTTCGACCTTGACCCTTGATGCCGAGTGGGAGACTGGAGACCCAAGTTATCTCGACAGTGCAATGTGGTCTCTGAAGGAAATGAAATTAAATGAAACGAGGTTTAACGTCCTACTATTCTGCTCCGACTGGGCTAATGAAGACGGGCATATACCATACAGTGTGCTACGAGCATAGGCGTCACACATGGGGGGGGGGGGGGTGTCTGAATATACTTGGACCCCCCAAAAAATTTACATAGTAAGTTAGGATGAGTTAAGATTCTATCTGTATAAAACCTGTACATATCCCAATATGGTTTATACTGCTAAAATAAAACACAGAGATAATCATCCTGGAAACGTGTGAAGTGAAAAGTACCTGTGTTCCATAAAATTGTGTCTAGTTAGCCTGTCAGTAATATTTTGTTAATTTTTTTCTGCCACTTATCAGAGTGAATCGCATGTAGGTACCCCTAAACATTACCGCCTAAACCAAATATTTATCGCCCGTTCAGCCAGCAACGTAACCATAATGCTTTTGCACGCGGTGTCTTGGTAGACAGCATGGCCACATGGTGTTTGTTTATATTTTTTAGGGGTTTTAAAAAAATGGGTTAGGGTTATGGGTTAGGGTTGCGCCCCCCCCCCCCCCAATACATATTTCACGGCTACGCCTCTGGCTACGAGGGAAATTTTGCCCAGGCAGCGGCACTATGGCCTACTCTGATATCGAATTCCAACTACCAGGGGATCTTTAATGTGGACGCCAATGTATACACGGAACCTCAGTTTTTCGTCCTATCCGAAACACTAGATAGCTGCCCTCCGTCCTGCACCACTGTCAAGGGGAAACCACCCCGGAAAATCCCGATGAACTTTCTCGGCCAATGCAGGGATCGAACACTGGTTTGTATAACTATTTTCCAGCCGAATATGCCTATATGACGTCACAGAGTGTTGACGCGTTAATTCATTTCTATTAACTCGTTAACATCATTTATACTTTAACCAGTTAGTAAGTCAATTGCTCCCAGCAATGATTATCCCATTAAAGAAACGATGCGTGATTCGCATTTTTCGGAACATATCAAATTTCTCACCGCTTAAAAGTTTCTCGGGTTGATTATTTAACATTTAATTAAGAAAGCAAGATTAAAATACTAATGCTGATAGCGAGCAGCATAGACCAGGGCAATACTCAAAGGAATTGAACCATTTTCCTCAATCTGATTAAAACACAGATCTTATTTCGTTTCGTTTTTATAGTTCAAAATTTCGTTTTACTTGTCTTTACTACACTTGGATCTGGAAGAGTTGTTATTTAACTCGTGTTGTGAATGGTGTCAGGGATAAGCCAATGAAACGGTCTGTCACGGCGAGCTTTAGGCGTGTTTTGCACGCAACTATGGGTAATAAACTATTTACATCAATGCTGATTGGTTAATCAAATGTCTGACATCATAGGGTCATAAGTCGGTCTTTTGACCCCTGACGTGACCTATCGCTATAACTTGTTAGATCTTCATGTAGTGTAGGCCATCGAAAATATAATAAAACGAAACGAAATATAGATCTGTATTTTAACCAGATTGCATTTTGCTGTTAGAGATTCGCTATTCACAATATTGTCGTTTCACACGCTTATAATATTTAAGCTTTGATAGTGCCGGTATTGTGTACTGGACAGGGTATGTTTACTCTTTTAGGCACACATGGGCGTTCACACAGCTGAGAATTTCTTTTTTTTTTACTTTTTGTTAGACAATAATCAAAGGGAAACAACTCTGTTTTAAAATGTAAAATTAAACTGAAGTCGATAAGAATGAAAGGAACAGTTATTTCACAAAAGCAATACTGAAAATTATATTTGGGCCGGTAAAGGTAATACGGTGATAGAAATGCTTACCCTGATAGGAACACCTGTAACTAATTCCCCAAACCTATAGGGATAGAGAGTGGTGTTTGATCAAGGTATTGGCCAAGCAAGTTCATCTGGATTTTCCAGCGTGGTTCCCCCTAATAGACTAGTGTTGCAGGACGGATGACCTGTCAAGGGTTCACGTGTCAAACTCTCGTCTACACATTGGCCTGCATCATTGTTACTTATTTATTTGCTGTTTTTAATGTTTAACGTCCGCTTCCACCGAAGGTGATATCGAAGACAAGTCTTTTTTTTATTTTATTATCTTAGCGCACGCGCAGGGGTCTTTTCGGTGGGAGGTAACCGGAGTACCCGGAGTAAACCCACGAGGTTGAGAAAGCGCCCCTATCTCCAAGCCACTTGCGCTCACACCAGGGATCGAAACCACAACCACAAGCCAGGGGTGACCGGCCAGCTAGAGGTCGAAGCGCGGCACTGTAGACCACCCCCTCCCCTCCCTTACTTATTTAACCCACTATAGTCACTATATGACAGATTTTGGCGGCCATTTTGAAAAAAAAACACCCTCACGGAAAATGGTTCAGCATACAACCTGTTCAGCTCATATATTTTTGTTCCGAATAAAAAAAACTGGTCTAGAAAAACCACATGAGAATTTCTACCTCTCCAAGTGGCACCTCCCTCAATTATAATCCGGACTAACAGCAAAGACAGAATGTCATCCCAGACTACAAATCAACACCCAAACAAAAATCATATCGACAATTCTATTTTTTGACCCAAATTAAAGGTGTTTATCCACATTAAAAGTGGACATAAAAACACATTAACGTAATGTTTCTGCAATAATAATATATTTATATGCATGAAATAATATATTTATATGCATGAAATAATAGAATAAACATCCATGAGTAATAACCACGCATTTAAAATAAACCCCCGTGGGATTAAGACCATTAAATAAAAGGCAGTTTTTACAATTCTTTATTAGCATTGAGATAGTTCAATATTCAGAGTCATTTTATAATAATTCAATCATACCCGTGTTCATAACAGATTAATGTTAAAGGTCCTGTCTTGCAATTAAGTTTCTTTACAAACTCTTGTCTTTTCACCGACCCATATGTTTTATATATTTATATGTCAAAAACAAAACAATAATATCTGGTTATAACAAAAAACAAGACGTAAAGATAAAATATATTATATAATAAAATATCCAGTAGGATCATTATCTTATTAGAAATTTAAATAATGAAATAAATAAATCAGACATAATACTAGAATCTGATATCGTGCTTAGCTTATTCAGAGTCTAGAGACAAAACAGATACAAGACAAAACAACCATAAATAATATTAAATAAAGGAGGAGACCAAATTAGTAATATTCTTAGACTATTAAATTTAGTATTTTATCCGAATTGTTGCAGTACTGGTTAACATACTGGAGAAGGCGGGTTTTCCAATGGAGCTGTAATGGAAAAAAAGAAATCATATTAGCTATGTGATGCCATATAAGTATAAGGATATGCCACAATAGGCCAGCGTGGTTCCCGCTTGTTAGTGATGCAGGACGGAGGGCCTGACAGGGAAGTTGGAATTCGATATAAAAGTAGGTGATAGTTCCGCTGCCCGGGCAAAATTTCCCTCATAGCATACTGTATGGCGTATGCCCGTCTTCATTAGTCCAGCATAGGAGCAGAACAGTAGGACGTTAAACCCCATTTCATTTCATTTCCACAATAGGCCAATTGTAAATGGGCGCTTTGATTAGTTATAATCCCATTTAGACAGGTGGCTCAGTGGTAGGGCGCTGGCTTGCTAACCACTAAGAATTCCGTGTTCGATCCCGGTGTTGTCCGAGAAAGTACCACGGTGTTATCCGGCTTCGTTGTTACTGTTGCATGTTAAAGAAACCTTGACTGTTGGTATTCCAGAATAAGAGGAATATTGTCCCCACAGCATGGCGAATTCCTGTCTTGATTTACCCGGTTGGTACAGAAAAGATGAACATTAAGCCCCATTTATTTCACAGGTGATGATAGGTGTCGTGCACGAGACGGAAATTCTTCGACTTTTCAGAACAACAGATACCATTTACCACTGTGCGAGTGGTGTATTAATCTTTCATTAAGCATCATTTATCCATTATTTACTTACTGCAGAGTCCACATGTTGCCATACACTCTGTTTCCATAGAAGGACTACCATCACAGCCGCCATTTTGTGACCTAGTGTCACAGTCGACACCAAGATCTTCACATTGATCTAGAATAAATAGTACAGAGTTGAAAGGGCAACAAAGATGCGCATACCTTGCTATGTTTACTCAGGAGATTCCACATAATCTTAAAATCTTCTACTGCAAGGGCTTTTTAGTAAAATTAAGAGATTTCATGTGTCTACGGTGAATAAGTCTACCGTGCTTATTATATTAGTATAAGCAAGTAATTTACCTGCACAACCCAATCCACCATAACCGTCTGGACATTTACATCTACAGGAAGCTTCATCAAATGTGCCACAGTTATCACAGCTCTCAATTTTACACAGAGAACACTGTTTACCTTTATAAGCATTTTTACATTCACATACATCACCGTACATTTTCTCTCCACATGTACACGTACACGTACTTTCATCGTACGACTGACCATTACGACATATGGTATCACATTTACTATCACATGTAGGGCCTTTAAATTATAAAAAAAAGTTTAATAATAAGAGATACGCCTTTGCTTCAAAAGATCAGAGTCGTTATTATTTAGAAACAAATTAACGGTGGCAAACTTACCATAAAAACCGTCAGCGCAAGTGCAACCACAATTATCCCAGACTCCACCATTAGAACAACTTCCGGTACAGCTGGAAACTATGTAAAACGACATGATAACAACATTTAGAACAACTATTTTTGTGGAAAAACTATTCACAACAACAGTCGTTTAGTACTAGATACTTTAAAACATGTTTCTGACATGTAATCCTTAGCCGCATTAGTAAGATGTGGACAGCCATTATACAATCCTTTGTGGCAAAGTCAGTCGTGCAATGCACCCAAAAGAGTATCTTCAAAGCGTGTTGGAACAATATTGTATGGACCCAAATACATTTACATTAAGATTAGTTCAGAAAACACTTACTGTCTGTGGGAATAGCATTTTTGTGGAAAAACTATTCACAACAACAGTCGTTTAGTACTAGATACTTTAAAACATGTTTCTGACATGTACTCCTTAGCCGCATTAGTAAGATGTGGACAGCCATTATACAATCCTTTGTGGCAAAGTCAGTCGTGCAATGCACCCAAAAGAGTATCTTCAAAGCGTGTTGGAACAATATTGTATGGACCCAAATACATTTACATTAAGATTAGTTCAGAAAACACTTACTGTCTGTGGGAATAGCATAGCTGTACACAATTTCTTTATTAGGATATTTCCCATTAACATTCAGCTAATAAAACAACATATACACATTTAAAAAACATTATTATTATTACAGATTACAAAGATATAATAATATTATAGAGTAAGACAATATTTCCCAATAAAACATTACTTATCGGTAACAATTACTAATGAATAACAAAGAGCATGCTTGATAAAATGTATGACGAGCCATCAGAATATTCCATATAGCCTGCACTTTACTGATGATTATAAATAATGATACATCAGAATATACACTTTACTGGTGGTTGTAAAAATATAATACATCAGAATATACACTTTACAGGGCCCGGTCCCTAGAAAATTTTTAAAGTAAGCAAAAAGTCATGCTTCACTTTTTATTACGTAAGAAACTTTACAAAATACCGTCTCTAAAAAATTCTCAAAATCATGCAGAAGTCAAGAATGAGTCAAAGCACATTGTGACCGGAAAGTTCAGACTACGATGCTCTCTAACGTATGGTGGCTGATAGTGGCCATGTTAAATCTCGCCCTTTTCATAACGCGACAACACGACATCACGACGGTATTGACGCAATTTTAATTTTATCGTAACGTCGACTTGTCGGCTTAGTCTCTTTCTACAAGTCACAAAAATACAGCTGTACTCATTTACATCACATAAGTAGCAGATTAGATAAATATAAATAAGACTCGTGCAAAAGAGATAATAGAAAAACGTTGATTTATTACTTGTTTTCTCAAAATAATGAAACATTTTGCGCCCAAAAGTAAATTATATTTTGTATTATATTCAAAAAATCTAGTATTACAATAGTAGTTATACCAAACGGATGAATATGCGATAAGGTCAACCCCCTTTAATATTAAAAATTCATAAGTGAGATATTTGATATGTTCGAGTGTCACTGACCTTGATAATTATAGGTTCGGTAATGGCGTCTTCAGTATCGAAACCAGTTTGGAACTGGTAGTTCCAGTAAGCACCGGCAAATAATATAGGCGTATCCCCGGTATCTTTATCTCCCAATTTTTTGTTGGATATAGCAACTACGTCATCTTTGCTCCATATTTCTACAAAATGTAATAAAAGGATAAGGGTCCAATATAAAGATTAAACCCCTACACCTATCAAAAAAAACATTATCAATGTTAACGGCAGAAACTATCATTTGAAGTTTACATTAGTCACTATTTATTTTAAATCTGTAAAAAGTAAATGCTTACCCAAGTAAGTATATCTTTGACTCGTATAGCTTGTGTGTTTAAAAACTATATGATGGGCACCAGCGGGTAGAGTCTTTATTGTCAGTCTGGTACCTGAAATATTCACATACACGTTAACTTGAAGACATTCTCTAAGTAGCACAAGTTTTAGACCAAAACATCTGTAGGCCTAAGCCTACAACAACTCAGCTAAGGAAGTTTTGTACATTTGTTTTCGTAATAATATCCTTCCTTCCAATCAAATTAAAATCGTCGTAATGCTGGCGTTTCAGTCACGTGATCAAACACCATTGACGTTATTATAGTTTGTTCACCAATATTTGTTTTAAACGAAAAATGTTGTTGTCAACCAATTTTACATATTTGATAGATATTATATTTATACATTTTTTGGGATTAGCCAATCATTAAGAAAGTTTACTCTTTGTGTACTTTATCTATAAAAACTACCTTTTGATCCCGGTTCAGTAAAACTTCCAGTAACAGCATCACAAGTAGTACCATCTCCACCACAAACACCACATTCATCATAATATGCTCCTCCTTCAGCTACCAATATACCATCACAACCAAATTCCTATAAAATATAAAATCACAACAGAATTCCTAAATAAAATATACCATCACATCAAAATTCCTAAATAAAATATACCCTCACATCAAAATTCCAATATAATATACCATCACATCAAAATTCCTAAATAAAATATACCATCCCATTAAAATTCCTAAATAAAATATACCATCACATTAAAATTCCTAAACAATCACAACCAAATTCCTATATAATATACCATCACATCAAAATTCCTAAATAAAATATACCATCACATCAAAAATCGTATAATTATATACCATCACATCAAAATTCCTAGAAGCATAAAATATACGATCCCAATTCCTATGACGTCTTTCTTGTATTCATTGCTATTTGTTACTGTTTTATTTTGGCTTTGTTTCCCATTTTGCGTGAATCCTGTAATACCCAGTGGCTCTCGGATCCGGTCACTTGATTTGATACATATTTACCATCACATCACAAGTCTTATAAGCATAAAATATACCGTTGATTCATCAGTGGCTATAGACGTACGCTTTAGGACGTTGAGCCTGGACGCAAATGACGCAAAAACTGGTTTATGGATGAATACAACAGCATAAAACAAAGTTATATTGAGTAGGTGCGTACTTACCAAACAATATCCATAGACGCATCTAAAAGAGTTTCTGAGTTCAGTCGATCCCTCGTCACATGGGGTTCCAGACGGTATCATACCCAAAGATTTATCTTCCTTTCCATACCCACCTTCCACCATGGCACATCGCAATTTGCATACCTCATCCTCCCCAAGTGATGCTCCCTGCTTCCATGTACCTATTCCAGAATAGACATCCCCGCTTATCAAACCATCAGTAATCTTTTTCTTACAAACTTCTGAAGCTCTAATAACTTGCTGGTCCTGGAGTGCAAGGCTGTCACCAGGACATGGCTAAAATAGCGTAGAATTTAACATTAAAGGGATTATCGTGACAGATATTGTCTAAATCTAATTGGATTAAATAGAAGTTAATACCAGAGGGGATAAGACATATAGTCTAAATCTATGGCTAGTTAAAAGTACAACAGTATTCAAAGCAATCTATTCTAATTCCACCACCAACTAAATACAAACGCCGTTTCAATTTACTTCTGGTTTTTATTCCATGTGTATCACCAAATCTCAACCATGGGCAAACGTTTATTGACAGAGGCATTAATTCGCGATTATTCTTGTGATTAGCCAAAGAATCCCATCATGTTATGTAGCTAATTATCCAAATGATCTCAAGAGGGGTGTTAATAAGGTTTCAGCGACATGATCAATAACACTGCGGCTTCAATTTTCCCTGGCCCCGGCCTCCTGATGACGGAACGATCACAAACACACTATCTTTGATCAACAGAAGAATCTGAGATAATGTAAAGGAGTCGTCCCATTAGAATAGTTAGCTATTTCAAACCCGACTATTTGTCTAAATAAAGCCTACCGTTTGGCTGCATAATTCTGCTTTAAATGTAAGACCATCACATAATGGCGAATTGACAGGGCTAGAAAAAAAGTGAGTAATTAATCAACATGAGTATTCTTACAAGTAGACGGCTGGGTGACCTTCGGTTATCGTGATTTCTTGACTATTTAGTCCGGACCATAGTCCGAAAATACTGAACTATGCTAGTGTGGCATGGTCGGAATAGTTCTAAGATGGCTGTGTCGATGAAACGAAAGTGTAGAATATGTAGAAAGAATGAATCTAATTTTGTTAAGTATATGATTTTAAGAAAGCTTGAATGAATTTTAAATGGTTGCTACTTCTATGAGCAGATATTTTTTGTCTCGTATGTTACGTCTGAATCTATGTAAGTCTAAATATTACGCATTATTGCAATATTTGCGCTATGCAAAAAGTAAAGTCAAGTTACAAGGAATTTTGTCGTCTCTAAAATTAATTTGAACAGACGATGATCCGGACCATGCGCGTTCGGTTTCTAGTTCCAACCACTAGTCGTGAAAATATTATAACCGAAGGTCGCCCTGATTTGATAATGTCCGTGATGAATGGTACTCACGTGATTTGACTCGGTAAGAGGCTGGCTCACTAACCAAGTGTTTGTTGAGAACGCTCCACGGTTTTTCCAATCTTGTCAGTGACCTGACCAGGAGCGATATCTAGGCGCCAGATCGCGTGTAAACGTTGGCGAATCCTTGGTATTGAAAAAATAGGCGGAAGCGCCGCAGTCCGGGCAAAATTTCTCTACTATCTCACTGCCCGTCATAATTACCCCTGTCGGTGTAGAAAAGTAAAACACTAAACCCCGTTATATTTCTGCCCATTTTCATGTAGTTTTTTTTGTTTGTTTTTGTTGTATTACAAACAACTTTGAAATGAATCACTTTAATTTTTACAACCCTTTTGAAGGAACCGTATTTTACAAGATGCCATACACATAAAGAATATTCAGCGCGACCCGGTCCAAATATTCGATATTCTATAACCATATCATTTAGTGATGTATTCGGTAGTCTACAACTTTCTCGGCCAATGCAGGGATCGAATACGCGACCTTCAGACTAGCGAGCCAGCGTCCTACCCACTTAGCCACTGTGGTTCTATACCGAAAATTGTGATATTCGGTATGATCACACCATTTAGTGTTATATTCGGTATGATCAGACTATTTGGTGTTATAATTGGTAAAATGATGCTATTTAGTGTCATATTCGGTATGATCACACCACTACACTGTATGTGTTATATTAGATATGATCACGGAATTTAGAATTAATATACTGAAACGCAGTTATGGGCGTCTATAGCCTACTTACGTCGGGTTATTACACGTTCTTCTTGCAATTTTAACCCCGGTGCCACAGGTTCGGGAACATACACTCCAACTTCCCCAATCAGACCACCCTCCAACGACAACCGCTGCTTCTAATTCCTCTACATTGCGACCACTATTTTCCCAAGATTCACAATCTTTATGTATACACATCTAAATTGGATATAAATACAACTTGTTATGTTTAGGTGGAACATCACAAAGATAATTGCCTACTCTAGGGGTAATGATGATATACTATAAATGATAGGAGCGTTATAGAGAGAGAGAGAGAGAAATGGGGTTTAACGTCCACTCGACACAAACTAGGTCATTTCGGGACTAACATATGGTTTAATTTTATTTCAATAATTCGTTTGCGCATAGGGGTCTTTAGCAGTGGGAGGAAACCGGAGGACCCGGAGAAAACCCACGAGGTTGGACAGGCGATCCTACTCCTTGTCACGTACAACCGGGGATGAGCGTTATAAAGAGAAGATTGGCATCCACATGTTGTTAACCAGGTCATTCGGGACAGGTCTCTTTCGTTTAAAAATTAAATTCCGCACAGGAGACTCTAGGAGTGGGAGGGGACCGAATTCTTGTAACGCAACACAATATATTGTTAAGTACTTGCATAAATAACTTGTGTTCGAAAGTATAGCAGAACGTCCAGCGCAATGATCACAAGAATGAAAGAATACAACACCGGACTGACATGAAAAGCGTGTCTTGTCCTTCTCATTGGAGAAAAAAAAACGAACGCACGACTTGCATAGATAACTTGTGTTCGAAAGTATAGCCGAACGTCCAGCGCAATGATCACAAGAATGAAAGAACACAATACCGGTCTGACATGAAAAGCGTGTCTTGTCCTTCTCATTGGAGAAAAAACCGGGTCCACATGTACACGCACTGGCACTGTCCGGTGAAAATCCCCCGACCCCGTCGCATGACACACGTAACCACAGAAATGCCAATTACAATATTATGTTAGTCTCCAAATGACTTCAATTATTGTACTCGGGAAACGTTTATCTCAACTGCCCGCCTGAGACCAAAAGACAATTCCAGCATCAAAACATTATTTACATTTTAAGTTATGGCCAATGGCTGATAAGAGAGAGAGAGAAATGGGGTTTAACGTCCACTCGACACAAACTAGGTCATTTCGGGACTAACATATGGTTTAATTTTATTTACATAATTCGCTTGCGCGTAGGGGTCTTTAGCAGTGGGAGGAAACCGGAGGACCCGGAGAAAACCCACGAGGTTGAACAGGCGACCCAACTCCTTGCCACGTACAACCGGGGATTGGAAACCACGCCAGTCGACTCAATGACAGACTTCATGATACAGCGCGCGCACGCTAACCATTCAGCCATCCAACCCCCCCACCCCCAAATGGCTGATAAAAAACAAGATACGTGTAATGCACTTTTTGATTTAAATGTATGGGTGTTGTATTTACAAGATAATAATAAATCTTACTTTTCTATCGCCACAGGAAATACCCCGAGGAGGAGGAGATGAAGATTTAGTAATACCAAATAAAGGTCCATCTCCAAGATTGTCACAAGTAAAACCACCACACACCTGCGCAAACAAAATTCTTAATGTAGAGTCAACACAGCTCAACTCAACGTTTTAAGTTCAGTTCGCATGCCATACACATGGCTGGTCATTCTAGCTATAATAGTTTCAAAATAGATAATTCAAAATACATATACATGTATTGAACGTTTCATTCAAATTACTGTATTCTGAGCGACGTTATCAGTGTTTGGTGTTTGCTTACTTGCAACGTTACTTGTTAATCGAGACACAGCCTCGTTTCTCCATTTTTTGCATTAAATCATGAAAAGGCGATTGTATTTTAATCTGTTTACATCTGCGTCATCCGATGGTCTAGGGAGTAGATTACAGACTTGTCATGAGAATAAATGTCTAAATAATAATTTATAGCATTTAAAACTAAAATAAAACCTTGCAACTACAGATTTAGCTCTTAAAAATGCATCGTTAAAGGGCCTATGGCTCTTTTCTAACCTTAAAATAGACTCAAATGGGTTTAAAAGCAGATATCATTAATGCAATAAAGAATGTATACATGTATAAGGTGATTTATATATTCATTTTCTTTTTCATTTTTTATTGTAACTTCTATTCAATTATATTTAAACGACAAGATAACAACATCAATATTGATTAAAATTGACCAATATTGAATTCTTACTCGTGTTTTTAATTTATGGAAAATATTGAGTTACGGGTCTAGCTCCTTTAATATGTGCAAGAGGGACGCACTACATGCACGGTGGTTTTCAAAGAATTCCATAAAATTCGTGGAAAATTAATTGCTCTATAGTTAAACCAGCTGCAGCGAGTTGGTGAGTCTAGTATTAGGCCTATTTTGAATATGATATCATAAAAATAATCGCAATTATTTTCTGGTTAATTTAAAGGGCATATGGCTCTATTTTATGGAACCTGGAAACAGACGAAAATGATTCTAAATGCACATATTAAAGTAATATGAATGTACGTAAAGTGATTTATATTGTAATTTTTAATCAATTATGTTCGGTGAAATGCAGAAACAGTTCAAATTGAACGGTTCTAGTTTATGCCTGCTTAGTCCATTCTACACGTTTTTGTATTATTATTTTGTCGTTTTTGATTCAGCATTTTGCTTTGTTCATTACAAATGGCATCCTAAACCAAAGAATATATGACTCTAGTACTGATTATAACTGTTAATTGTGTCTTCAACATTGGATTTTAGGATCCCATATTTTCACGACCAGATAACAACATCAATATTGATTAAAATTGAATTTTAATTCCTGTTTTCAATTTAGAATATTATGGAAAAAAATTGCGTTCGAGGTTTAGCTCCATTAATATGTGCAAAAGGGACACACTATACGCATAGTTTTTGTCAAAGATTTCCCTAACGGTTCATGTACAGTTATTTGCTCTATGCAAACCAGCCGCATTGAGTATTATTTTGAATATGATATCATATAACGAATCGCCATTATTTAAAGATACATTATGTAAGATTTAGATAAAGAGCTAGCCATTCGTGCTATAATAGTTCTAAAATGGATACTGTAAAATGAATAATTTGAAAATTTCCTTCAAATTAATCTATTGCGAGCGACGATATTAGCCTTTGAAGATTTGACAAGACGTGTGCAATAATTTCAACCACCGTACTGGTTGTTCGAAGCTAAGTCTCACTCTTCAATTTTTAGCTTAAATCAAAATATGGCTGAACTGTTCTAATCTATTTAATATCGGCGAAATCCGATACCATCAAGAGTTGATTATGGCCTGGATAAGTTAATTAATGTCTAATTAATAATTTAGAAAACATTTCAGGCCTAAAGAAAGACCCGCAATAGGCAGATTAGGCTCTTGCATAATGTATGTTTAACGTTAAAATAAATTAAGAGCATACTGTGGCCGGAGGTCTGTAAAAATAATCAGCTCCATAAGTCGTGGCGCACAGATCATCAGGGAGTGTATTCTGTGCTAAAAATGTAATACACAATAATGCAATTATAATAATTATTAAATCAGACCAAGGTTTCCTCACTGCATTACATCAATACATTAGTATACAATAATATTATCAGTAATATAGTCATGCCCCTCAACTATATGATTTATTGGGACAAAATTACCTTTGTCAACTTTCTCACTTCTCAAGTAAAGCATGCCTCGTTTTTTGCATTGAGCCAAAAACGAGTTTGCGTCGATGTGCACTTTGGCGTGCACTAAAAGTACTTCTGGTAGATGGAATGAGTTGAAATGTTCTGTCCGCAAAATAATGTCTCCCTCGCGTTGCGTACATAACCGTAGAAATGATATTTAAAACACCGAATCTGTGAATAGCCGAAATAGTGTGTTGACGGTCCATTAACCTCGTCCATTCTATTCCGCACAAAATGCAGGATAACATTAATAGTTTCAAATGTTCGATTCCAAGAAGAAAACCTAATTGACTCAGTAGCAAAACAGTCCATTAAAATCCAGTTTAATTCTATTTAAATCGGTTGTAATATCGCGCCTAACAGAAGCCGTGAAATTAAATAATATACTGGTGTGTCAAGAGATATTGATATTTTTAAAATATAAACCTGAATATGCTGTATCTAAAGCAATATCAACTGGAGGGTTATCAACATTTTCTTCAAATAAACAATCATATTTGGGACTTTTTCTATAAAGAGAATAAACAACAAAAATTAGAACATTTCACAGTAATACATGTATATTGATCATACGGTTACATTTTTGCTTTCAAATGTCAGTTCCATTTTACACAGTTGACTTTTCACCAGTATAATGCAACTAATTTTAATCATGATGCTGCTGAACACATCATACGTTATTTCTTAACGATAGCTCTATCTGCGGGACAAAATTTTATATGTTGACTGATACTAAATTATATCGATACTTTTATTTTGTACCCAAATTAAACTGGTAACTTTTGTTCTCCCATATCTACTTTAATTTGAAACTTAAAAAACATATCCACAGAATCCCATAATTTAAACCTTGACTATACATATTGACGTTATTTCCAATATTTTCCACATATAAGACAGAAAACTAATGATGACGGAGACCAATTTGGACCATTATCAACAGAGGCAGATCTTGTCGGGGGTCCCCCCCCCATTCCCCCACACCCCACCTCCCGCTAAATACAAGAAAAGCTTTTTGATGGTTTGTTTGATGTAACTGATGAGACCGAGTGCTATATTGAGGTCCAGATTTTTTTACTACATTTTCTGGTGAACAATATTTTGACCCTATTCGTTTCGCCATAAAATATTAGTCATCTAATTTTACAATGTGAATATATCGTTCATTTTCCAATTCATCTGGAAAATGGCGATTTAATAATTATTTTCTGCATCTACGGTACAGCACTGCTTACAATTTTAAATGCAAACAGTTTCCGTGAATCTCAAATTGATCTTACATTGAGATCTTCAGTATGCAAATAAAGTAACTCGCTTTAAAAAAAAAGTTAAAATATTTACGTGATGTAACTGGTTAACCGAGCTCGGTTACAGGAACTCAGTCCAACGTATCCAAATCCCATCATCCCACCATCTCCGGGGCCGCAGTAATCTTTTGTAGGATCATTATGTTTCAAGCCAAGACTTATAAATAAATAAACAAAATTCCATTCAATTGTTATGTAATTGCCCTCGTTTACTTAAGGTCCTTACAGAATATAAATTTAAACGGATTTATCAAAATGAATTTTTCAAAGCTTCAGGCTTGGACAAAGATATGTGGTTTCACTGCCCTCAGAAAAACGTGTTATAATAAAATATATCGAAATGCTGCAACGGTTAATTAAATGAAAATCATTTAATGAAATAAAATAAAATGAAGTGGGGGTTTAGCGTCCTACGATCCTGCACCGACTCGCCTAATGAAGAAGGGCATAGGTGCTATGATGGAATTTTTTCCCGGGCAGCAGTGCCACGGCCTATACTCTTATTTCAAATTCCAACTGCCAATGTGTACACGGGAGCTTAGTTTTCCTTACCATACGAACGACTATACGTTGTCCATTGTAATAAAATGGTTTAATCAATCAATTAGCAGAATAACAAAAGAAAATTTAATACTATCAAAAACACAATTTAACATACTTATGGCCTATTTCGTGTGCCGGGCCTTTTATAGAAAAACAATCTCTTTTTCTTATACCAGAACACTTAAGTCCACCACATATACCACCAACCCAACTCAAACCTAATGGTGATCCGTCTCCACGTCTAAAAACAATAATATTAGAAAAACCAGAAGCATGAATTCAAAACCATTAAAGCATGAATAAGAATCGTTGTTGAACTTATAAATAGTAATTGCAAATGCACGCCATATTTAAAGGACAATATTGGTGCCAATCATTATCACATATTATTTGATAGAACTGGCTAAACACGTTCAAAATATTATTTACTCTATATAACTGACTGAAGTGACGGGTGATAACAGATACATGGGCGAATTTCTGCTAACTAATAATTCCTTCGAAGACCGAGGGATAATTTGTGTTTTCATTTTGCGTTCGTCACTTCCGATTGTTGAAACATTGATTACGCATCTATCGTAGCAATGATCACTGTGATAAAATAATATTGGGAACGTGTTTAACCAGTTCTATCACATATATGATAATGACTGGCACCAATATTGTCCTTTAAGTTTTGTGATGAAACTTTGAGTTTGAAGGTGCAGCTCGTGCAGAAAGACACAATTAAAGGACAGAGAGAGAGAGAGAGAGAGAGAGAGATGGGGTTTAACGTCCACTCGACACAAACTAGGTCATTTCGGGACTAACATATGGTTTAATTTTCTTTCAATAATACGCTTACGCGTAGGGATCTTTAGCAGTGGGAGGAAAATGTCGGTCAAAGGGGTACGTGAAAACTTACAAGGGTCGTGGATCAGGGATAGGGTTAGGGGTGGGGGTGGGACTTTTGACTGACATGCGGGAAAAGCAATTCACAAAAAAGGCTTGTATTTTCCCAGTGTCAATAAATATGTATAAAGTGTACAGTTAGACGGGTTTTAAAATTAACAAATTTGATTCAAATACAGATCTAAATTTGATTTCAATTGTATTATGATTTCGATGATATCTGAATCGCGAAAATCGATACGAAATATGCTCGATGTTTAATCAAGCAGAATATTAACAAGATAAAATTATCTATTTGGATGAGATAATTTATCTTTATTGACTCACCCTAGCTGTAATTGTATATGATCATAGGGCCAATCATGTTCCGTATCGGATTTGATATAGTCGCACACCAGTCTCGTAGTAGCCCCCACTTGTACTGTAGACGTGTACCATGGCTAAATAATTACACAAAATAAACAAACATCATTAAGTAATGTCGTAGCCGTAGTGAATTGTGTAGTCTTTATGTATTTGTTATAACAAAGGATTTTAGAACAGTATAGTTTAATTGTCTATTTAAAAGTACACAACGTGAAGTCGAAATAGTGAAGTCCAAGGTGAAGCAAACAATCTTGAATTGCTGCTGTAACATATATTAGTCCTTTTTAACTGATGTTATACCATGGAAGCATATACGTACTATTTAGTGTCGAGTCGCAGGGTGGGAGACACAGTAGTGTTAAATTCTCTATATGGAGCTGTCACACCGGGTATAGTGTTACATCTGTATTTAGAAACCCGTGACTAGCATAATATTTTGAAGTTTTTACACGGGCGGGATATTTTCACACGGGGAACAATTGGTTAGTTAGCTAGCGCCTTACTCACTGAGCCACCGTGGCAGTGCTATGGGAAATAATTTCTTTACAATTTATCAACTAAATACACAGGTCTAGCATCTGCCATCTACCATTAGTTTCATTTCCGTGCAATACATTTATGATAACTGAATCTTGAATTAGTAGTCTGATACCACTTACCGGATTTTCTTCCCAAAAGTTTATATATTTAAGTGTGATCGTGACATCATATCCGATAAGGCTTGCATCCGACCATATGGCTTGAACCTGACAATAGGATAAAAATGGAAATTTCCATTAGCATTTAATGCCAAGAAAAATGTCGGTTAAACTTGATTAATAATAATTTAAGCAGTACAGTATTGAAAATGTATCATCGAATTTTTTTTCTGAAAGTCTGAAATCGTACCTGAATTGAATGGAAAAACTAAGTTTGCGAAGATGTATCACACATCTTGGGTGTCGGTTGCGTTTCGTTTCATTATTATTTCGTACTACTTTATTCTTTGAAGTCAGTAGCAGACGGGTGTATTGGCCAATACAATTGACCATAATGGATTACAGGACTACGTTTTGTGGTGAATTCTAGGGAATTGAAAACCATTACGCATACAAGTTTAGTGTTATGTTCGGGTTGACGTTATATGAACGGCTGATAGAAGTATAAATCTTAATATGATAGAACGATAGTCAGATTACACATTGCTGTGTAAAAATCACGAGAAACAAAAAAAAAATAATAATAAAACAAAAATGTAAAAAAAGAATGATTACCTTATATCCTTCTTTGAATATCAATAAAGGGTGGGGTGGGGCGAGACTAATACAAATTTGCATTTTTATATTCAATCAATAGTATAGTCCCTCTTTCCATTATGCGTAAATGGGTGGGGTGAGGATCAAGGGTCAATACAAATTTACATTTTGTTATCCATTTGAAAACTACAGCCCATCTTTTCATTTTGCGCAGTAATGCAGTCCGTTTAAAGCCCGGCCCATACCGCTACGACTACACACAAGCCAACAGGACTCAGCGTCTTGGGTAGTTGTAAAAAAAAATCGGGTCGCGCCTTTACTTCACTTGCCTACGACGGTACCAGTCCACACAGGCCCGACTCTCACAGATTATGCGTCGTGAGTTACGCCACTTCCCTCTAGCGAGTGATTCCAATTGATCCAATTGATCGCGTCGTGTGAGTGTCCACACAAACACGATAAGTTACGACTGCAACCAACTGCATCCGACTACGATTGAACATGTTCAATCGGGCCGACGGAACACGACGCGACGGAAATCGATTGAATCGTGGTCGTGGGACTGTCCACACTGCACTGATTATCTGAGACAAGACGTTGCGTTGGGTAGAGTCTGGGCAAGTCGTGGCGGTATGGGCCGGGCTTTAATAAACAATCTCCACAATTACTTACTCCTGTCCATTTTATCAGCATGTATTCTAACCACTCATCATAAGTTTGTAGATTTCGGTTATCTTTTAAATAATTCACCATATCTTCATCCATTATTAGCCCTGTCTCTATTTCAAAATGATCCGGCCTGTCAACCACAACCGTGGCCCTTTTATCTCTGACCAGAGATTCAACTTCAGCTTCAAAATCTGGAAACAAAGAAACACAGTTGAAACATTTCACAACCCTGTAAAAAAATCTATGGAAAGAAATGAAATGAAATGAAATGCGGTTTAACGTCCTACTGTTCTGCTCCTAAACTGGGCTAATGAAGACGGGAAGACGGGCATACGCCATGAAGTGTGCTGAGGGAAATTTTGCCCGGGCAGCGGCGCTACGGCCTACTCTTATATCGAATTCCAACTGCCAAGGAATCTTTTACGTGCACGCCAATATGTACACGGGACCTCGGTTTTTCGTCCCACCCGAACGACCAGGCCACCGTCCTGCATCATTGACAAGGGAATAAGGGAATGAGTAGAAAATTTTAAGAAAATTTACATCATTTTGAGCGGAGTTATCCTCGAATGCAGAACAGATTGTCATTGCTGTCGTTATTAAAATAAGCAAAGTCTCGATTATCCATTTTTAAAACCGCAAATCGTATTTAAATCTGTTGAAAATCTAGAGCATCCGATGGCATTGAGAGTTGATTATGGTGTTGGCAAGTTGAGAAATGTGTAATTAACAATTTATATAACATTTAAGGCCTAAAGAAAGACATGCAGTTAGCTCATGAATAAGGCCCCTTTAATTTACTGGGGACTCAATGTCAACGCTCTCATAAGCAAACTATCACCATTCAGAAGACGATTACCTCCAAGACCGGTCCCATTACGTCTTTTTGTCTATCAATATATTTTCTTTCCATTGTTGGTGAAGCCTGTATTATTATTGACGCGGGGATGTAGCCTACAGCGCAGTGGACGCTTATGGATGGGACCAGCAGGATCCATTCACTTGGTGTTATATTTGTTGTTTATTTCTGTGTAATTTGTCTTGTCCGCAGGTTTGTCATACCAGTTTTGTTTTGCGGCGTGTTTTGTGGTTCTCCTGCATTTACTAATATCAAGCCCTTCACGTAATACCCCGCATATTTTAGCACTAATTTCGATTGGGTATAAGCCCTGCTTGTGATCCTATCAGATTCCTTCGTTAAAAATATGGTTACGATTATCAAGTCTCGCGCTTCTAGCTAAAATGTCTACATGTGACAATCGAGTTGCAAAGTTCAAGGTTCGATCAATGTCAAGGTTGCTGGAAATCGTGGGTGATCAACAAAGGCTATAAACTTGTCTATTTCTTTTTCGATGGAGGCCGCCATATTTGTTTACAGTGTGTTATGTGCCACATCTGATTGGACAATGCTAATTAGTCACGTGTAAACACAACGAGCGCAAGAATTCGGGAATTGGTGAGTATTTAAGCAACGACTAGATGTTGTAAAACTCGCGGTGGTTGCTTCAGGAACATGTAATAAGGGGGGGGGGGGGTGCGTATTGCTTTTCTTGGTGTATACATTTATGTATTTTTATCTAAATTACCTTCAAAAACATTTTCTGCTTGTCGCTTGGCAATTAAAACACGGTGTGAATTAACAGATCTTTTTACAACCTCGTTTTCATCTTCTTCTAAAGGATCTATAGCATACTCATAACCATTGTGTGTAAATATACCTCGCTGTAAGAATAGAACACGGATATAAGAAACCAATCTGTTTTACAAATGTATTGCGAAAGTCTTCTTTTAAAACTGGTCGGAACAGAATGGTGCATTTTACTCTTTTAATGTACGTACCCATTTACACTACGTAGGAAATATTTTTAACTACATATACTTCTAAGACCTTTATTTATTTTTCTAAAACTTCAAAAAAATGTTATAGAATTCTATTTGAAAAAGGAAAGGGGATATGCATATATATATATACTCTTCAAAAAAAAGTAGGGGATATTGAAATGCAAATACATATGCAGGTTGCGATATGATAAATAGTCATGGACACATGCCATGCTTTGAGAGTATGTTCACAGTTGAAGAACTTATCGCGTGCTGGTTTATCTATCCATGTTTGCTTTCCTATCGGTTCATGCATAAGATTTACTGTTAAGCGTATCTTTGCTTTAGTGGGTTACGTTTAATTTGATCGGGAGACGTGTTCGTCGACGTCAACGTCAACTGACAACACTGCAAGAATTGGCAGTGGCACTGAAGAGGAGTGGGTCAGATTGCCCCAAATCGTGATTGAACGGTTGATTAGGGCATGCCACGACGAATTGCTGAATGTCTGAGGATTGGTGGAGCAATTACTCATTAAGACAAAAATCAAAAACGTCCATTTTCACTTTTGACGGTGTATCTCTTTGCGAGTGAAATGGGGTCGTCAGATAAGCCGCCCATATGAACTGTTTATGTTCATTTGTAGGCAATTGACCTGTTATTAACATACACTGGTTGTCTCTAATAAAAACAGCAGTGCATTTCCACAGTTTTGTATTGTTTCCAATTGTTTATCAGCAGTGAAATACAAATAATATCATGTATTATGACTAAGCAACAATGGATACTGTGATGTACCGCAATGTTATAATGACCAAAAGAATTGCCATTCTACTAAAATATATAATTACCGTATTCCTGCAATACGATATAACAGCTAATCCCTCGCCATTTTGATGTGTAAGGAAACAGTTAATGTCTCGTTTCACCATATGCTCTTCACGATCACCTCTTGTCCGAATTAACTTAGCAGCTGGGTGTACAACAGATCTGAATTCAAATTAAAGGGCAATATTTTATGAAATATCGTCATTGGTATGGCTACTTCTGTAGCTTAGAATATGCGCTTTCAATCTCTTCATTTGCGACCAATGACCATCGATTGATTAAGTTAGAAAATCTTCAATTTATAATCAATGGTAAATCTTAGATAAATTATTTTCCTAGCGTATGCATTTCAATTCTGGATTGGTAGATGGCGACTTTTTGATCATGGTAGTTCAGCTCTGAACGTAGGTCTCATTACACTCGCCCTGTACGTCCTATTGAATCCGTGTCGAAAAAAAGGTTGAGAATCTTCAGTCCTTTATTGCTTTGCCTAGCCCAATTACAATAATTTACATTCAATTTTTTTCAAAAATCCCAATTCTCCCAGGCTTACCTAAATTTCGTTTCATCTTATATAGCTGAATTAAGTAAATTTGTGCGTTACCCTATATTTAGATTTCAATGGCGTCGGTCAAGTCATTTAGCAGACGGGGTCGTATTTTTTAACAGCGTGTTGTGTCGCTCATACTGGTTCTAGCGAGGTAAGCAAGGTCTTATTTACTCACTAAGATGTTCATTTACATTGTTCAGGCGTTCTCAGGGACTGACACGCGACCGTTTGGCAGTGAGAAAGTTGCTCAGTAAAATTTACTGGGAAGTGAAATTTTTTCGTCAAGGATTCAATAGGAGGGTTCCTGAACGTACAGGGCGAGTGTAATGAGACCTACGATCAGAGATGAACTATATGTAGGCATGCCTGATGAGTCTAATCTAGGCACCTGCCCTAACGTCACTATTCCACTCCACATAAAGTTGTGAGCCAATTCGAAGTTTTTCAGGAGTTACTGATTTCCTTTATATTCCAATGGGTTCGGTAGATTATAACTGTATTTTAGAAATCATTAACACTAAACTTCATTTCTCAAATAATCGTCATATAATAATAGCTGCTAGCCCGCTAGTCAAACCTATAGATTTCACAGTGTGACATCACTAGACAGATAATTTAAGAATAAGTAGTTCGATCTTCAAACAGTAAAGTCAAATACAAATGGGTTCATTTGTGTGGAACTTTTCACCACAAGAGTTCCACAAGATATTGGGTTTCTGAAAATAAATACATTCCACAAGATTTTCGACTTAAAATAATATTCATAGAGTCTTTTGGGTCTGTGGTGTTTTTCACCACAAGAGTTCCACAAGAAAAAATATCAATTTTCAAAAAAAAATTTCCAGACTTCCCTATATGCCTGTGTGGTACCACATTCCACAAGATTTTCGACTTAGAATAATTATGATAGAGTGTATTGGGTTTGTGGTGTTTTTCACCCCAAGAGTTCCACAAGAAATTTGACTTAAAAAAAATCATTTTTTTCAAAAAATTCTTCACAGACCTCCCTATGTTCCTGTGCGGTACCACATTCCACAAGATTTTCGACTTATAATAATTGTGGAACTCTTGTGGTGAAAAACACCACAGAATATTATTTTGTAGAATATATTTTCCCCACATCTTACAAGATGATAGGATAAACTATTATTGTTCCAGCGAAATAAAAAGAAAATGTTTCATAAATTTTTCATGGTCCACTTTTCCAAACGCCCCCAAACCTTGTCATGTCTAAACAATATATATCATTAGTTCTGTAAAATATTTCATGAATAACAATATTAACCTGGCGTGACGTAGTTTAAGGGAAAATTCCTCATTACTATTATCCAATTTAACAGCTAAATGAATATCGCCATCTTCGCCGGTAGATCGTCTCCTGCGAAGAGCTTCATGGTTAAATCTAAAAATATAATGATTACAAGCAGGTCATATAGTTTTATTTTTGTCTAATATACACTGTAACAAAAATTTCCGTGAAAAAACGTAAAAAATTCCGGAAACAAAAATTACCAGGAAAATTTTATCCGTATTTGTTTTTCCTGTAATTTACAGAAATTCCTTCAATTAACATAAATTCCATTTTCAAATACAGAAAAAAAAAATCCTGGTAAATTTTGTTTCCTGACCATGAAGGTGATAAAAATTTCATTGAATTAACCATAGACTTTATACGCGTGCGTGAAATAGTTTTATTTAACGTCCGCTTCCACCGAAGTGATATCGCAAATAATTTTAAAACGTAACCTCTTTTCGCTATTGTAAGAATCGAGA
The DNA here is from genome assembly GCF_932274485.2 of Patella vulgata. NCBI lineage: Eukaryota > Metazoa > Mollusca > Gastropoda > Patellidae > Patella > Patella vulgata. The sequence continues at coordinate 16,373,311 of NC_065883.2, forward strand.
GCAAGGTATCACAAACCGCTACTCGTCAGTGGTTGGAGGTTTTCAGATGTAAGTTTGCGGTATTATCAATTCGCAGGTATGCAGACTCTGCCATAGAGACAGACCGACTTACACTGGCCAACCGGTTGTACTATCCGGACTTTAGCGTGCTTGATTACCAGATATTACATCCTTAACACTCGCAGCATTAAAACATACTTTTACATATTTATGAAAATACTTACAATCTGATTACCGTATGATGAATAACAATACACTTTATAGATCTTATAAATAATGGAAATTAGATATACATGTCAATTTATATACCAAACGTTACAAAATATGATTCTTCATATTATGGTTAATAAATTGAAATGAATACTATAACATGATGATTATTAGGAATGATTATATATGTATACGATTACTTATCGTTGCACCGTTTATCCCGTAAAACAACAGAATTAAGTCCATTACAGAACGGAATAAAACATTTTATCCCTAAATTTCACGGAACTTCCTTGTCATTCCACCGTTTATTCCGTAAAATAACAGAATTAAGTCCGTTATAGAAGGGAATAAAACATTTTATCCCTAAATTTCACGGAAATTTCCTGTTTAATACTGAATATTCCACAGAAATACATAAAACACGTAATTTGAAGAAATAATTCAGACAATTAACACAATTTCTCCAAAAAATCCATCGATTAACAGAAAAAAGGAGTTAAATTACGGAATTCGGCCACATAAAAAATGGATATTTTTTACAGTGTATTTTCAGATAAAAATAAGTATTGGAGTCTGGTCTGAACTGCAATTAACAAGCATAGTCATCAAGCGGTTATTGGAAATATCTTCATTGGATAATTTGTCAAGGTGCGTTGTGACATCCACTTAAGAATGACTAGACTATTTCACGACTGGCATATCGTCGGTGACATGGAGAAACCCCGCAAGTCATTTGTCATGATTTGGGGAAAATAAAAAAAAAAACATTTTATTATAATTTCATTCTTTACAGATAAAGTTGCTCAAATGTAATGTTATTTGTAAAATATTTAAACAAATTAACTTGAAATAATGTAAATAATTTGGTATTTTTTGTACTAACGGGGTTTCCAGTTTCAAAATATAGACACAAATGTTGATTTATGTGTTTGTTTATCCTGCATAATTACTGATAACTAAACGCCAGGGAATGTGTTTCATACTGTAGTGATCATAGAAAACCTCGTAAGTTGTTTCCAGATTGAAATTTATTGATAAACTAAACACAGAATATGGATCCCAAATAAAATTTATTTTCGATAAGTATACTTATGCGATGTTTTCCCATGTCACCGACGATATGGCATGTCTTGTATTTGTGGAGGGAAATTGAACTACCCAAAGAAAACCCATGAGGTAATGCAGGCGACCATGAGCCTTGTCAATCACAAAGAGAGAGAGAAATGGGGTTTAACGTCCACTGGACACAAACTATGTCATTTCGGGACTAACATATGGTTTAATTTTATTTCAATAATTCGCTTGCGCGTAGGGGTCTTTATCTTTAGCAGTGGGAGGAAACCGGAGGACCCGGAGAAAACCAGGAAGTTGGACAGGCGACCCTAGTTGTCAATGACAAGGTTGGCACTAAAAACTATATAATGGAATAACAATTACTGGTTTATAAACCTTCAACGTCCGGCAATATTGGACATGTGACATACAAATGTCAGATACAATTAGATATGTTTTGTAATTTATTTTATATTAATTATTTTTACAATGCTAGTATTATGTTGTTATTGATTAAATATATTTGATATAATATATCTATCTTTATTAGAAATTTTATTAACTCATTTGTTTTCATTAAGATTAACAATGAGGATAATATTCGTTATTATCGACTTGTCAAATAAATATACTAAATGACCTAAGATAAAGGGTTGTTAAAATGGCTTTCTATAAATAATCTATAAAAATAATCCACTTTCAAGACCTTTCTAAAGGAACCATTGTAGTTTTACTATATGCTACAGACAGAAGGAAGTTACGGCAATACCTGTCTTTTTTACTGGTACATAACGAAGTCATGGGGTATTTCTAAGGTGACGAACTTCTAGTTTTACGACATTTTCATATTTATTCATTTATATCTAAAATATGTTTGCTTTGAAACGACTTTATCCAGTGCGATATGAAATGAAATGGGGTTTAACGGCCTACTTTTCGAGTTGACTGCATTGTAAGTTTTTAGTGAAACCTATATATAACACAAGCCAGAAACTGTACAGCGCATTTGACGCCCATGGTCGGTCTAGGGATCTATTTATTCATGGGTTGCGCGTGTGATTTGTCTTCTAGCTTTCTATTTGGTTGTTTATATATGTGGTGCTGATCTCCCGCAATTACTATTACATAATATTTTACTTAGCTCAGAAAATGTGTTTAAACCTACTACGTCATAAACTAACTAAAGAGTCTTATAAGGGCCGTGGTCTCACGGCTAAATCTATTTGTTAAGGCCAGTTCAATATTTATCAAGGTCACTGAGATGTAAATAAGGTTAGGGCACGTGATAGTTGGCGGGATTGCAGGTTAGGGTAAGCATTAGGACTGGTTCCAGGGGTAGGGTTGGGATTAGCGCTAGTCCTGTTTACATCTCGTGACCTTTGACCAAACTTGAAGTTGACCTCACAGCTATTTTTTTTTACCGTGTCTGTTGCCCAGTCAGTGTATTAATTTCTGTAACCGTTGCAGCACCAATAGCTTCAAATCCAGCTGTAAAATACAAACATATTTTTTTTTTTAAATTAATCAACGTACAAATGTAACAAATTAGCATTGTTTTTGAAATTATACTTTATAACATCGAGGTTATTTTTAGTTATTTGGATCGTCGATTGCTATACAAAATTTGTTTACTTTTTTTGAAAGCATAATTTTTATAACAAATTAATATAACAGAAGAGCAAAACTGTACATTTTAAAGTACTATTGTAATAATCTTACCACTTCGTAAATGTCTCAAGCCTTGATGGTTTTCTAATTCGCTATCTAAATACATTGCCTAAAATAAAGGAAATGAAAATTTATTTGCGAAACCTATTTGGAATATCATGTCTTCGACCTCGCTTTGAAACAAGCTGACCTACTTACTTCTCAGGTCCGTGTTCACCCCCCCTCCCCCCCCCCCCCCCCTGCAAAAAGTTTCGCCTCTCCTGTGAAAAAATTGTCGACCATAAAAACAATAGATATACATTGTCCGTCAATTTTACAGCACCCCATGAGTGAGAACAGTTCCCGCCCCCCCCCCCCCCTCGTTGCTCTGAGCTAGTTACGTCCCTGTGCATTTTCTCGGAGTGTTTTCGGCGGCGAAAGAGTCGGTCTAATGCAAATATATTGGGGCTGATTCCATGTAACCGGCAAAAATACGCGCGGAAAGGAAGCAAAACGCGTAGGCAACACGGAAAACCGGCTTTGGCCTTTTATATTTTGCGATTTGTGGTTGGTCAATTACGCACAATGACATAATAATTAGCCAAATATGGACATCCCTTGAGAAAATATCTGGTAAATTTCCATTTGAATTGCAATCACAATATCAATAATGATGTGTTTATGACAACCAAAAACGTAAACAACAAGATACATTCTATTGCCTTTGGTGGCTTTTATAAACAAGACGATGTATGTATGATATGTTGTCTTTTTCTGACCTATGGGTCACTCCCAATATATCAAAATATCATCCATTTCCGTTTCAATCTGATTAAAATACAGATCTATATTTCGTTTCGTTTTTTTTTATACTTTCGATGGCCTACGCTACATGAAGATCTGACCGGTTGTAGCGATAGGTCGCGTCAGAGGTCATACGAGCGGCTTTTGACCCTATGACGTCAGACATTTGATTAACCAATCAGCATTGATTTTGCTAGTGGATTACCCACAGTTCCGTGCAAAACACGCCTAAAGCTCGCTGTAACAGACCGTTTTATTAGCTGATAGCTCACATCATTCAGAACACGTCAATGATAACAACTCTTCCAGATCCTAGTGTAGTAAAGACAAGTAAAACGAAATTTTGAACTAAACGAAACGAAATAGGATCTGTGTTTTAATCAGATTGTTTCCGATTGGAATTATGATGAGGGATTATATTGTTACATTTTTCCCCATTTAAGAATGTACATATATAAAATATAGACATTTCTAACATTATCAGTACTATGGTTAAGTATGACTTTATAATTATTCATGCAGCATGTAAAAATATGTTCAATATGTTTTCAAAATATTCAAAGAAAAAAAACCACAACAAAAACAAAACCAAAAATCGCCTGCAATGGCTTTTCGTAAACAAGAGAGGATATGGCGTGTTGTGTTTTGCTGACCTATGGGTCACTCCAATATATCGAAATATCATCCATTTCCGTTTAGTTGGATTACGTGATTTTGAAACCAATATTAGGTTGAAGCCATAATATTTTTACACTATCTTATGTCGTAGCAAATAGTATAATATGCATCCATAAACCATATTTCAGAAACAGAGACAATGGGAGGAGTGGAGTGTAACCTCCGCTAAATCATTTCGGGACTAACATATAGTTCAGTTTGATTCCAATAATTCTCTTGCGCCTAGTCTCTTTAACAGTAGGAGGAAACCGAAAGACCCTGGGTAAACCCACGAGGTTGGACAGACGACCCTACTCTTTGTCACGTACAACCGAAACGAAGCTACTGAAACCACTCGACCATTTTTTTTCAGAATACATGATAAATGTGTTAAATAAAAGTTTATAAATAAAATGATCTTACCTGTAAGGAAATGGTTTCAAATAGAAGAAAACATAACACGGAGTAACAACTCCACTTAGTATCCGCCATACTTGCTCAGTCTACCTGATAAATGAAAAAAACATATACATGTCATTAAGCGGCTAACCACTGAATTTTCCTTGCGCCAGAGTCTTAACACGAAAGGGATGGACGAAAGGTAGATTTAGAATGATTTTGAACATGAAATATAATACAATTTATTAAGGGCACTAACTCAATATCATCCATTATATTCGACATTAAAATCACCCTGTTTTTCTCCCCCAGGGCGTATAGGTTAATTATATTACAACAAGAACATTTCTCTCGTAATATTTAATGATAATATTTCTGTTAGTATTTAAGATTTTTAGCTCTCCATTACAATGGCGGATTTATGTATCTAATTTTCACGCCTTATTAAATCTTATACATTTGCAGTTGAAGTCATCTTTTAGGGGTCGTGTTGGGTGGGACAGTTGTGATGGAGTTAAAATGTATACCTGTATCAACATTTTTTTAATCAAATTATCGCATTATTTCAGGATGTGATGATTCTTAACCATGATAGGATTAACATCAAATGGTATCTATTATGTTAAAAATAATTCTACTTTCTGTAAAAATTTAGACTTATATACAAGGAATAAAACAACTGTTTTTTGGTTTGACTGAAACTTAGCTCTGTATTGATCCATTCAATGCAGGTATTACAAGTTTATTATCACCCAATGTGTATTCTTTTATTCATTCTCCAAGGTGGCGCTGGTGGGGTGGGATTATTACTGAATTCTCCAGTTGTTTTATTAAAACATCAGCTTGATAAGTATTCTTCATTTGAGTACCTGTTTTGTACTTTTACACCCGAAATGAAATGGGATTTAACGTCCTTCTTTTCTGCATACACTGACCTAATGAAGACGGGCTATTAGAGACATTTTGCCCTGACAGCGGCGCTACGGCCTACTCTGATATTGAATTCCAAGTGTTCTTTTATGTACACACCAACCAGTACACCGGACCACGATTTTAATCAAAAATATTTCACGCTAAAAATCTCAAGAGAGTGGCAGACGTTCTATCCAGAGCACTTGATACCACTAGCCGAAATCTCATCACCAACAGACTGGATAGCCTTAAATCTTGATGTGTTCAAATTATTATAGATATACTGTTTATTACAACTATTATCTTTATATTAAAGGTTATTAATTTCCAACATCTATACTAAAATTGTCCCAAAAACATTTATTAAAATATATCGATATCAATCCGACTTAATTTTCAGCAGTGTTCTATATTTTTAAAATTAAATGAAATGTAATAGTGTTCAAATTTGCCAGGGCAGCGGCGCTACGGCTTACTTGTATTTGGATTTCAAGGGATTTTTAATATGCTGCTAATGGTGTTTCCACACCAGAGGCACTATCTCTGCCAACACAAAGGTCAAACCCCATGACCTCCTGGTTCGACTGCAAGAGCCATACTCACTGAATTAGAGAATCTTTTATTAATGCCCGTGACATCTTTAACATGCAAAACCCCCGTGTAGCGACACAACTGTCGCATAACTGCAAAATTATTGGTTAAATAAATCAAGCGATGTTTTTCAATGACTTGTCATGCTGTGAATGTTCATTCATAATTAACAATTGTTTATACGCTGTTCCAACCATTTTTGCAAAAGCAACCGTTTTGAGCACTAAATTTAATTTAATGAAAAAGTGACCAATTTTGCTATTAAAACTTGTTTTGCAATTATGTCGTCGTTTGTCATTTTTATCATGATGATGCGATCATTTTTACCCTAATAATTGTTAGAATCATTATAGGCAACATCATTGTCCTACCTAAAGTCCTATTTTTATTAAAGTTTTTCACTATTGAAATTGTATGGTTGATGTTGCAAAACTAGGAATCGGTTGCAACCGTTTTTGCAATATATCAATATGATAATTGACCCTGATAATTGTCATAATCATTACTGATATAGTCACCATCCATGTTATCATCGGCAACATCATTTTAATACCCATTTTTATGAAATGAATGTTACAAAAATCAAAAAAGTCAATTTGGCACCAGGAACGTTCAAATAACGATACATGGTAGTAATTAATGAAATATCTACTGAAGTATAAGTGAATTTAGTAAAGTATGTTTTTTTCTATATAACGGTAATTACAAGTAGTCTGTTCCAAAATAAAATTGGTCGTACAGTGGAGGGTAAACTATCCATAGATATTAAGGTAAAACGGGGCTATCAGGAGCGTATCTTGATGGACAGATGATCGGGGTTAAACTATTGACAGAAATGCCAGAACCATTTATAGATACCTTTGAGAAATAAAATGAAACAGGGTTTAACGTCCTATTGTTCTGAACCAACCGGGAAAATGAAAACGGGCATAATATGCTATGAGGGAATTTTGACCAGACAGCCGCGTCTTATTTCGAATCCCTACTGGCAAGGGTTTTTCTAAGAGCACGCCATTGTGTACACATGGTTTTTTTACGCTCCACCAGAACGACTAGACATTGTTCCTTGCTACACCCCTCCTCCCCCCTGTCGGACATATTTATTCAAAAAATCCTTCTAGCCTTCCGCTTGACAGAACTATCACTAGGCCTATCTTGTGACCAGACGATACATAAATTGTCATATTCCCGTTAACAAAATAGTTGTTCATGAATGATAAAAAATAGTTGTAAATGCCAAAGACCTTTCATTGCTGCCCCGGCATTGTATAAAATGAATGGATGATCGTAATGGTGTTTAATGCCCTACTTTCCCAGCACCGACTGGGTTAAGAAAATGTGCATATGCTAAACAGTGTGCTATGAGGTAAAACTTGCCCAGGTAGCAGCACTACGACCTACAGTTATTTCGAATTCCGACTGTCAATGGTTATTTTGCGTGCACATCAATGCCTACACGGGGCCATGGTTTTTCGTGCCATCCGAACGACTAGACACTTTTTCTTGGCAGACCCTCTACAAGGGGAAACCACGCTGGCAAATTCCGGGGTAACTTTCTCTGACAACACGGGGATTAAACCCCAAACCTTCTTGTTAGTGAGTCAGCACCTTACTCAGTGAACACCGTGAATTTCCATTATGGCAATAAGGATGATGTCAAATAAAAACAACATTTTGGTACTATGTGAGAGAGCTGCCCCCCCCCTCCCAAATCTATAATCCGGACAGTCGGATTTTTCGGGCAGATAGAATTGCAGGAAAATTTTTCTCGCGAGACAAATACCACCTACATACCCCCTATGCTCCAGTGTTTCAGATTCCTTTAAAAATGAACTAATCAGACGATATACATAATGTTATGTTCATTTAAACAAAATGATTGTATCTATCGAAGATCTCTTATTAATTAATTAGTATGATTGTATCTATCGAAGATCTCTTATTAATTAATTAGTATATTTATTTGTATATTAGAAAACCATTGCTAACCGTGCATGGTATATAATTGTTACTGTTAAAAAATGGATTCCATGTTTCTTATTTATAGATTGCAATTTGATACATGATATGTATTTTTTATATCTGTGATTTATTATTTTAAGATTCTAAATGAATATACGAAGTATATTTTTTTAGTTTTGTTATTTCATTTTGTAATGTATTTGTGCCAGCAGTATTTTAGCTTAATTTTCATTTGTTTCAAGAGTTTTATCTGGCTGAAAACGAGGAAAATAAATAAACTATAAGATGCCACTACATTTTTTACAACGGTACAAAATGTTTCTTGTTTTAGAATCAGAAATTTATAATAAAAATAATGTTCTTTCTTACCTAAATTATTGCAGCTTTGTCCTGTAAGTCTGTTGAAGTTTAGATTACGCTGTGGAAAGCTATATATTATCCTATGTCAGGTGGCTGATAGGTAAACATTTGTCTGTATCCGTTCTCTTTTATACACCGGCAAGTTAATAACGTTATGCTTATTACTTCCAATGATTAATTTAATATAGCTCCAATAGTACCGGAACTAATGTATTATCTATTTAATACCCCGTGTGTAATATTATTTATCTTTATATCTTTAAATACAAAGGTACGTTAAACACAATTTCATTCATTCATTCATCCATTCATTCTTTATTATATCTTTAGAGGGATTAGTTATGTGGGGAAGGCGTGAAATATTGTTCGTGACGTTTTGCCCTTGGTGCGGCTGTTATGGATCCAACCTAGAATGCCCCGGGACAGAATCACGACGTGGGCGGAGACGAAGTTAGAGATTTTTCATTCCAGTTATCACTTAAACCCTAACGGACAAAAAAAAGTATGCACATTTTTTTCTTGGAAGAGACGATTGTAGTCATAACTGATTAAAACTGTACAATTTGATTGTGCGATTGGAACTACTATCTAGAATGACCTATTCCTTTGAACAATTTCTACGTAGCAATCGATATAACATATCTATCGCGTTAGTCAGTGTCGGATCTTGGGAGGGCGGGGGAGCTGCTTAAAAAGGGGGACAAATTGAGAGGTGGCCACACATTTGGGCTGAGTACAAGATCAAACGTTTTATTGGATGACCGAGTAAATCTGTCCCCAATCGGACTGTTGCATACGATAGGACCGCTTTAACACCAAAGCGGGCTCCGTGGGTAATTTTGACTTTTGCTTGGTAGACACCTATATAGGCTGGTAGGAGACCCTCCAACGTTTGGGAAAATGTCCGAAACAAATAATTATTGCTTTGGTGTTAGAATGTATTAGATAGTACTTCAGGAAAAAGAAACCTCCGAAATTTTTTAATGGACGATTTAGTTTAGGTATCTGGCCTCAATATGAAGGATGCCTGTGAAACCGCCTTATTTTTAAGTTATTCTCAACTTTACACATTCTAAGTTTTTAGTAACCATACGCACAATCGGCGCCATCAGTTTTAATATATTTATTACATAATAATATACTAGCGCAACTATTTAGAGCCACATATTCGTCTTATTTGCTAGGTGAACTGACATTGAATGGTATGCTGACGCGGGAGGGTGATGGGTCTGTTTTTGTTGACTTTGTGCATGGAGGAGTTTCGGGAATTAAATGTGCTGTTGATTGGCAGCTTGAGGTACCGGTTAAATGTTGAAAAGGTTTGTTTGAGATTCCATTATGGAGGAGATCATGGTAGCAAATATTGATGACACGGCTAATGAGTGTCGTGGTTTTGGCTTTCTTGGTCTGAGACGGATTGATGGATTTCAGAGCGATTTCTTGTATCTTCTGACAATGACATCGAGATAGAGCAGACTGTTGGTTCTTGCTGTTTGGTGAACTCAATTTCCTTATGTTGTGTGTTCAGGTAGTCCAGGGGACTCATAACCAAGTTGACAACATATTATTACAAAAGTCTTTGGAGTCAAGCATAAATATGTCAACAGATTTAGTTAGTGATGATAATAATTTTGAAAGGTAGTACACATGAAAACTGGCTATGTGTGTATCGATTTTGATATTGGCACTTGCATAAGGTAGACGAATTAAAGAATTTGGGGTATTTCAGATGTTTGGTTTGAGTCTTTTCTTACTCACGTGTAGGTTGATTGGTCTTCAGGAGTGTTGTAAATTGGCTGTACTGACGTAGTCAGATGTATCTATTATTACAGCTGCGCTCCCTTTGTCCACTGGTACTATGGTAGTGATCCCGTCTTCCATGAGTTCTTTGAGGACTTCATGTTCTGTTTTGGTGTGTCTGGTGGGCTGTTTGGGGGCTCGGAAATGATATTGCAGATTAGGTATCGTTGATAGTTTACTTCTTCTGGTAAGAACTCGTGTAGTCTCTTCTCGGTGCTGGCGATATAAAATCAGCATGTTCTTAGGTTTGGTTGTGAGTACAAACTTGAGTTCACGTGACGGTAGAGATATTTGGTAATCTGTAAGGAGGGTATAGTGCGTTCGTTCGATATTCTTCCTGTTATTGTTTTAATGGGTGCTTGGTAGTTGGGTTTTAGTTGGTTGATCTTCTTGGCTTGATGTATAGTTTAGCAATATATGTCAAAGGAGCTTATATGTATCAGGAGGTAATGTGCAGGCGAGCTGTTGACGTTGCACTTCAGATGATTTGAACATACACTGATAAGAGAGCCCTCGTAGAAACGTCGCCAGACATAAACATCTTTGTTATCGGTGCTCCATATAGTTGTACTCAAATAGACCTTTCATTAAAAAAAAACCCAAGAATCATTTGTTACGGATTTTTTTTTTTCACAGCTCACCGGAATCCGAAGTTTATAGTGCCGCCAGTTCGTCAGAAAATGTGAGATAATTCATACATTAGTGACTGTCTTTAAAATGGACTGGCTGTGATTGGTACCCTTGATTGATGTTTGAAACATGTTCTAATACAAAAAATGTTCAATATTTCTATTTTATTTAACTTGTGTTACTCGTCCAGAATAGAGCTCAGAATGAACCAAATGGAGTATATATTTTTCTAAACTTCTTGGTGGACCCTATGCCTTTTCTCTTAATTACCCCCCCCCCCCACCACCACCCTCGCCCCATCCCCAACCCCATCCCCACCACCATCCCCAATTAACTTATCCCGGGTCACCCACAGCGTCAATCCGGCCCCGTGGTCAGTCCTATTCAACCAACTTTAAACTTGGCAAAGGTCAAAGCAATAAAATTGTATTACTACTAGTAATAAATAAAAGGCAATTGTGTTGATAATTACGCGACGCCAGTGGCTTGAATAATTAAATAAAGTATTCCGTTATCTATACAGGTGAGACGATAAGAAAAATACATATTTTAAAATGAAATGAAATGGAGTTTAACGTCCTATTGTTCTGCTGCTCCGACTTAGCTAATGGGAAATTTTTCCCTACTCAAATTCCAACTGCCAAGCGTTCTTTTACGTACATGCCAATGTGTACACGGGACCTCAGACTATACGATGTCCTGCAACACTGACAAGGGGGAACCACACCGGAACTTTATCGACCAAAACAAGGTTAGCGAGCCAACGTCTTATTCAGCGAGCCACCGTGGACATATTTTTAGGTATCGGTTCATTGTTGTTTCACTAGAATTGTTTTTTGTTTCTTTTAGTTTTGTTTTCCTTTTTTTTTTCGTGGGGGTGGGGGCAGTGGCGGCGCCAGGGGGGGGGGGGGGGTCTGCCCTCTGTTTGCCCCCCCCCCCCAATAATTTTAGAAAATAAAAAAAAGTATAATTGTGATACGTTTCGGTAATCAATACCTTCTACGGTGAATAAATCCAACATCCCCCCTCAGTCATAAATATGCATGTTGTAGAGCATTTCCGACAGTCTTTTTTACAAAATTTTCTTGGCGAGGTCTCCAATGGACTCGCTACTTTGGCGTTCACAAGGGGAATTTGTTGAGGTTCGCAAGTCTGTTCGTTTGACATTTTGTTCTCTAGTCGGATAAACTAGTGATCAGGCGACGGACGGTATCTGGTCAGATCTATTTATCTCGACGATCGGTGCCTGGGAATACTGTAAGACAGCATTTCCGACAGTCTATTTTTCAAAATTTTCTGGGCGAGGACTCCCTACTTTGACGCTCGTGAGTGGGCTTCGTCGTGATTCGCAAGTCCGTTCGTTTGACACTTTACCTCATCGATCAGTGCCTGAAATACTGCCAGGCTGCATTTCCGGCAACCTGTTTTTTCAAAATTTTCTGGGGGAGGCCCCCTACCCCTAGTTGAAGCTCGTGCCTTTGCCCCCATTACCTTGGACTTTGCCCCAGCTTTGCCCCTCCAATCACGGACGGCTGGCGCCGCCACTGGTGGGGGGAGGAGAGATAAATATCCCAAGTTTCCTTCTTACCTCCCATGGTCATTCTAATAGCGGCAGTGTCGCTTTTTGTTTTGCTACCACTACCATAGCCAATTGTAACTATAGAAAATTCAGTTCGCATTGTTATTATGTAAAAGTATATAAATTGTTACAATTTGTCCATCTTTACAATAACATGAGTTTTCAATGTTAAAATTGTATTAAACCAGTGCCGAAACCAGCTTGTATCGGCATACCCTTTGGAACAAAGAAATGCAATTATGCAGCGAGGTAGGAGTACGGGTGGGGGTGGCCCAATGGTTAGCGCGTGCGCGTTGTATCATAAGATCTGTTTTTGAGTCAACTGTGTGGTTTTGATTCTCCGGTTGTACGTGACAAGGAGTAAGTTTGCCTGTCCACCTCGTGGGTTTTCTCCGGGTCCCCCGGTTTCCTCCCACTGCTAAAGACCCCCTAAAATTGAACCACATGTTAGTCCCGAATGACCTAATTTATGTCGAGTGGACGTTAACCCCCCTCTCTCTCTCTCTCTCTCGATCTCTCTCTCGCTCTCTCTCTCTCTCTCTCAACTATGCAGCTATACGGTTGTGTTAATATATATATATAAAAAAGAGTTTTCACCTAGAAATAAAATATTGTCCTGTGGTTAAAGAAAAACACTAAAAATCCCGATAAGGATCTCAACACGCCCATGTTCGTCTTGTGGCTATTAATTACAATTTCTCAAAACGTTTTATTGTTCACACGAACATACAAAGCGATTTCCTAGATGACAGTGAATTGTCATTTCATTTGACACTCGAAATTGAAAGAACTGGAAAAGTTGTTGGGATTGTGATGGAATAATATATGTGTTTATTAAATTGGATGACTGCAAAATTTCATAATCAAAAAAGAATGATCAGCAAGAACTGTGTGGTAAGAAATGAAATGTGTGACTTGATGATATATTTGGACTAAAAACATATTAAAATGAATTAATCTATCAAATATTTACTTCAAATCCCTCTCAGAACTCTGTATTTGCGAGGAGATACCCCAAGCTATTAAAAAAATCTATTTTTAGAAGCCATGTTTGTCACCTAACTTTTCAGAATTAATTTGTCATTACTTAATGGCCATTTACCATACATATCGAGGCCTAAGTAAATTCTTGAATTTTTTCTGCCAACTGCTTTACAGAGTCTGTTATACGTTCACACCCCTCAATGTTGCCAAAACCGCCTAAGCATTCGATCACGAAATATTCACCGCTCCCTAAATCAAGCTGGTAGACAATAAGCCATCGGGTTGCCAGTTAGTGATATCCTGAACTTTTTGTCCAGAGCTTCCTCCATGGGTGTTTTTCGGGTATTCCAGTATTTTTCTAGTAAGAGTGGGCGTCTCTACTTTCCATATATACCAAATTTGCCATACTTTTACTGGAAATTTACCACCCGATAAATACTTTCTTGAGATGGTATCTTTAAAGCCAATATCCCCATTATAATGTGCGATCAATTTACCTGTTTACATAAATTTCAGGTGAGTCCTAATGGTGTGCCATTTCTGTTACTGTTTCTAATCTTCATTATTGTCATACTAGTCTACGCCAAAGAGTCCCCGTTCGTCAATTACTACCCTGCAAAATTACAATCGCTACTCAAGTTCCAATCATTGACCAAGCCGCATACATTACAAACATTGCCAGTCGGAACAGAAGAAGAGGACTTTTTTATGTTGCTTGATGTTGTAGTAACATTTCCCCTTCTTACGGACCCCGTCATTTTTAATTCTTCGAAGTACTCGATGTGGCCTCGTCATAAACTTGAGGCAAGGCAAGCTGACTATATAACAAGTTTACAGAGAACATTAAGCCATTCCTATGTTTCAAATGTACACCTCCTATACGACCAGCCCGAGATCATCAAATATATTGAAGCTCGTGTGAAAACTGATTTTGGAAAATTGTTATTTCATAAAGTAACAGACAATACTAGAGCAAATATCGCTTTCGAATTTGTCTTTTCTAATCTGAACGGACGCTTAGTGATGCTAACTCAAGCAGACGTGTATCCGGGCCAAGGCTTAGAATTAATTAATAAGGATATTATGGATTCTAAAAGACTGGTATATGCTGTAACCCGCCATGGTCGACTGGAAAAGAACTGTGATATGAGAAGAGATCCAACGTCGAGAAGTTGTTCTGATGAAACATATAGAGGTTCCCATGACGCTTACATATTCGTACCACAGGGCGAGTTTCCACCAGAAGCTTGGAAGGCTTTGAATCATGTTTCTCATTACAAAGGAATCGATAATGTCATTATATCGACATTCAAGGATATACTAAAATATAAAGTATTAAATCCATGTAAAGTGATCTATGTGTATCACTTTCATTGTTCTAGTGTAAGACCAGGGGGTGTCCAACGAATAAATGGGAAAAATAATTATACATGGTCTCCCGGGCGATCACTACCTACTGATAAATTGTTCTAATAGGTTTTTTTTATATTTTTGTTTACATTTTATGAAACCCTTGAGTTCGCTTGAAAATTCTTTTCCCTTTTTTGACTCTAGTCTCAGGCGTTGTTTGGGGTACACTAGAGAATAAATATTGTTATAATAGTAATAAACACCTTGTGTTCTCATAATTATTCAAAATAGAAGCCTCAAAACAAAGTTGCGTACGTGTCGTACTGCCGCGGGGTATAGAATTGATCAGCAGGACGTCAAACCCTATTTCATTTCATTTCTTAGCAGACTGAACAATCAATCACATTGCACCTCGCTATTTAGAAGTAGGTTGCGCTCTTCTCAGACATTATTAAGAATTCCCAGAGACCTGATATTATAGCGTTTCAAATGTTAGGTAAGACATCATAAGGTAGACACCATTTAGCAGGCTCGTTATAGAGGCCGAGGGTGGCTCATTAGTTTGGAAAAGCCTTGACTATAGATTATCGATTAAAAATGTAATATAATAGATGTTGTGAATTTTGTATTGGTGATGTTTAACTTTTATATAAACACGTTTTCTCGAGTTCCATTGATTATAAAAAGAACACAACGTGAAGACAAGTCAAGTGAAGTATGAATATCGAAGTGCATATTGAAAAGGATTTGTCAATATTATACTACTTTCAGGCCGGTACGCCCGCTCTACACTTCTGCTTGTGATTACAGAATCTGTCCACCAATTATTGATATCATTAAGCATTACATTATATTATTATATATTACAGCATATAATTTATAGTGCGCACTTTCATATAACATGTTCAGGGGCACTTGACAAAGTGACAATGTAATCATAAATAAACAACAAGATCATGGACATGTTAACGATTGTATACAGAGTCAGTTAAAAGCCTAATTAAATTAATGTGTTTTAAGGGTTTTTTTTTTTTAAAAAAATATAGAGATGTACAACATCTTAAAATCAATTCTATATTTAACAGGTAACTAGTGTAAATTATATAAAACAGGAGTTATGTGGTTGCATTTCGTAGTTTAAAGTAACAAGTATAGCTGCAGTATACTATACTTTTTGTGATTTATCTATAAGCTTTAAAGGTTAACCAACTAAAAGTGAATTAAAGTTATCTAATCGAGAAGTGACCAAAGACATTAGGTAACCAGTACGCTCACTGTACGTCTAATACCGCTGATCTGAACAGTGGGTGAAACCAAACTTTAGCCAATAATTCAATTGGGTCCGTCTTTAAAGATACATTATTCAAGAGCTAAATGATTTGCCTCTTGCAGGTCTTTCTTTAGGCCTTAAAAGTTATATAAATTATTAATTAGATATGACAAGACCACTGTCAACTCTCGATGCCATCGGATACTCGAGATTTTAACTAGATTAGAACGATTCTGCCATTTAATGTTTTAATTAATAAATGGGGAACTGAGGCTAAGCCTCGAATATACCAGCACCGTGGTTACGATAATACACAATCAATACACACATCTTGTCAAAACTACAAACGGTGATAACTTGGCTCAGAATAAAGTAATTTGAATGAAATTTTCAATATTTATTCATTTTACATTAATATATTTTTGAACAGCTATAGCAAGAACGACCAGCTCTTTATCTTAATCTTACATCATAATGTATCTTTAATTAACAGTAATTTCAGTGTTTTTTGCAGATATTTTTCTTGTCACTCAATAGACAGTTTAGAATTGTGCTGGGTTTTTTTTTTGTTTTGTTGGGTTTATTTTTTAAAAAAAAACACACTTTTGTCGCCGAGTCCTTTTGTTTATAAATAGATTATAATTCAATATCAAAAAAGTTCAGGAAAAACTTAGCTGCAATGAAATTTCTTTTAATGTATGGACTATTCCATTAAAAGCATAAGGCGGATTTTTCACATATCTGATTAGTAACAAATGCCCGTTTTCCAAAAACACATCTTCTTTCCTAATTCAAGGATTACTTTTCCTACAAGACTATAACCCGATTAGGGTACAAAAAATAAAATGGGGTTTTACGTTCTACTTTTTTGCTCCGAGCCCCCGACCGGGGTAATGGAGACCGGCTTCATTTTGTGGATTCGATTCCTTTGGCAGACGAAGGACATATGTGTTAAAGTTAAAGCAGCTGCTTTCTGCTCAACGTGGAGCCATGGTGGCTCAGTGGGTAATGGTGGGCTCACTAACCAGGGGCTGTGGGGTTCCCACCCGACGTTGGCGAGAAAATTCCCCCAGGATTTTTAAAGCATCCACCTTGGTTTCCCCGTGGTGCAGGGTAGAGTGTTTGGTGGTTGAAATGGAACGAAACCCGAGTCACCTTGGTGTTGCGTGTATAAGATATTCGAAAGTTCGGATTCCAATTAAGAAAGAGTCGGTCATAGCGCCGCTGCCACAATTTACCTCAAAGCACACTGCATGGTGTAAGCCCATCTCCGAGGCATGCTCAAATGACTATAGAAACGGTCATGTCCAAGGATAGTATCACAGGGCAATACAAGGATAGTATCACAGGGCAATATATGGCCAATTTCTCACCAGTATGTTCTTTGCAGACTGTTTGTGCGTCAAAGCTACACTGGTGTCCACCATAGCCTCAATACTGGTACACGTGTAAAACAATCTGGTTAAAATACAGATCTATATTTCGTTTCGTTTTTTTATACTTTCGATGGCCTACACTACATGAAGATATGACAAGCTGTACTCTAAGGTCTTTTCAGGGGCCGTACGAGTGGCTTTTGACCCTATGACGTCAGACATTGATTAATTAATCAGCGTTGGCGTTCTAGTGGTTTAATCACAGATCCGTGCATGGCACACCAAGAAGTCGCCGTAACAGACTGTTTCATTGGCTTATCCCTTATTCAAGAAAAATGCCGGTAATATAACAACTCTTCCAAATCCTAGTGTAGTAAAGACAAGTAAAAGTTTTGTGTAAAAGTTACAGAACATTCTTTGTGTGGCAATCGGGGTCCATTGGTAAACTCACTTCGTTGGGGGGGGGGGGGTGATTAATGAATAAGTTAACAAAGTATTCATAGTATAGTTGTTTAATCATAAGATTCATACATACACTATCTGACCTGAAAATACATGTAAATAATAATATAGAACTAGTATACAGTATAATACAGGTTAATTACATACAAACAATTATATCAAGTTTTATTCTGTCAATTACTTGGACTAGCATGCCGGTTGACAGTTTTATTCTGTCAATTACTTGGTCTAGCATGCCTGTTGACTGTTTTGTTTTGTCAATTACTTGGCCTAGCATACCTGTTGACTGTTTTGTTCTGTCAATTACTTGACAGCTATCTTTAGGTAACCGACTATTGTCAGGTAAATTGTCCAATTCCTAATTACATACATACTTGAGAAAATCTTAACCCAGAATGTTTGGAATATTTTTTTTTTCTAGAAGTACTGCCCTAAAAATACATAACAAGGTTAAAAATCAGAAAAAAGCATGCAAATAGATCCTGAATCTATCTGGTTTTTTTTTTAAACATACAAAATACCCAAACCCCTGTTCACTGCACATGCAGATGGATAGATTCTTGTATCTGGTCCTATTGTTTTTAATTAGCAGGCACTTTAATGGGTTTGTTCCTGAGATTTGAAAGATTTTGTGATTAAATGACCAACAGTTCTCAACAGTGTTGAGTTGAAAAGGGTAAGTAATGACGGTCAAATTATCTGGTACAGTTTTAACATGCATTATAATAAATAATATCATAATGATGGGTTGTATATACGGACACGGCAGCGGTATCTCGTATTAAAACATTCCATCCATTATGTTCAAAAACTGTACCAATCAAAACTCTCTCCACCATTAGCGGTGTAAAAACACAAAATTTCGACAGAGGCCATCCCTTATGCGTGGTTTAATGGTCGAGAGCAGGACATTTAGTAGTATATGGATACTTCACTAGAGCGTTAGCCCGAGTGTTGCTTCGATGTATTACGCAATGTCTTGCTCGAGACCATTAAACAACTTAAAATACAGAACTATCCCGCACGTGCATTTCAATGAAATCGTCACGGGTGTCCAATATTTCAACTGGTATAAATAATGTACGACCAGCACCATTATATGAAATAATGGTACGTCAACATCAAAGGGTGACATCACATCTGTATTTTAAGAGAAATTAACACCTGCATAAAAATATTAAATGCAATATTGACTTAAGACAAATAAAAGTTTGTGTTCCATGCTGATAGTAAGTAAATATTACAGATAATTGAATATCCGTTCACGTTATTCGATTAATTTTAAGACGTTTTAGCTAAATGTAATATTGTAAATACAAGTACGAACAAAACACATAATACATAATATACAACTAGCACTAGTGACTTGACACGATACAACTAGCACTAGTGAATGACACAAAAACCACTAGCACTAGTCAATTGACAGAAATACATCTAGCACTAGTCAATTGACACAAATACATCTAGCACTAGTCAATTGACACAAATACATTTACACGCTACACATCATATTACACAACATTATTTACAAATTTCACTCCTTATAAGTATGAAGAATCTACAAATCTTAGGCAGTGTTGTCACACTCACTTTTCCACTACCAAAATTCAAACTAAAATTACAGAAAACAAAATGCAATCGACAAATTATGTCCTCCCTAAGAGATTTATTTTAAAATTTATCAATAAATTAATATTGTATTCTCGTCCGGTACATACCACTGGCTATATATATAAGGAAGGTACACACTAGGATTGATAAGTTATTCACACCAAGTACCTTGACCTGTCTAAGGTTTGTATACACCAAAGATTAGCGAGTATCACACCTTGATAGATTGTCCTCGGCATTTAATAGGTTATATATCTGCCCGTCCTGCTAATAGACGATTCACCAGAATTGGTAAAATCTGCAAATGGAGCTCGGTTTGAGTCCGTAATGGAGCAATTGGAGATCTTCGAGACACCAATCTGGGCGTCGACAACCAAATGCCTGATGAGCGCATGACTTTCTAAATGTAATTATACCTTATACAAACATAGCTTTAAAGATGTGTTCACTTCAACATTAACATACAGAAAAAAAAAATCAAATTATACAATTAAATTTCCAAATAAGTCAGAAATAAATCAAACCAGTTTATTAATACAGAACTCACATGTATTAATCACACGTTACCTTGGCAACACAAACGCTCGTCCATTCATCATCTTGCAGGTTTCATATATAAAAATTTGCAGATTGCCAAAAGAATACAAACATATTTTCTTGGTACATGTAACAGTTTTCTAATGGATGGTTATTGTATTCAGGCTGGCAATGTTTGAAGATATATATCTCTAAATTAGTGTAGATCAAAAGGACATCTGTTAATTTATAATTC
Organism: Patella vulgata; assembly: GCF_932274485.2. Taxonomy (NCBI): domain Eukaryota; kingdom Metazoa; phylum Mollusca; class Gastropoda; family Patellidae; genus Patella; species Patella vulgata. The sequence goes on from NC_065883.2 coordinate 16,393,746, forward strand.
TTTGCATGTACATGCATGATGGATTTCATGAACATCAATGTCTAATCTTATTATCTACATCAATTAAAAGATCAATTAACAACTCTTTACAGAATGGGATGATTAATTTTATGATAATTTGATATTTATCTATTTAGTTGTGTATGTAATTGTATACAAACACCATAATTATGATAATATCCTTTAATTCTTCATCACTACAGAAAAATATAAACCCAAATTTTAATGGAAGAACCCTAAATTGATATCTATAATACCAAATAGAGTTTCTGTAATCAATGGTTCCAGACTTGAATTTACAATATTTAGTAGTTAATCATATAGTTTTATTTTCTTGATCTGAAAGTGGCATTTACAGATTGAGAAACATTAACAGAAACTATGATAGGAGTTAATTATACAAGACTGTTTCAACAAATGTATTCTTTATCTTATTGTTATCAGGATTGATTTCCCATAAAAAGTTATGTTCTTCAAAGAAAAGGGTTTGGTTTGATGGAAAACCCTGGTCTCACCAACTTTGAAATTGTAAAGTTATGATATTTTTCTATGTTAAACTTGACTGTCAGACCATATCGTGATCAAGTCGCCACACTAAACAAACTGCATTGGAAAAGTGATAAGAATGCGTAGAATGGGGTATGTCTAGTGAGCACCAATACGATTTGAATCTATGAGAACATCCCTATTTTAATAAGTCAGTAAAACAGAGCCAGGTTTATAACATACATACCTGAAGTAATAATGTGCAAGACTTTTGGGGATACTTAGTACAGGGCAAGTAAAACAACGTTTTAGCGAAAGGAATTTTTTTTTTTTTCTTACACTAAAAAAGTCTGGTCCCCAATCCTATTCAGATTTCCAGATTAAAATATCTTTTTTTTTTAAAAAAAAACAAAACACCCGTTTACTATATTTTCATGCGGATCATTTTTTAGGCAGTAAAACAATGGACGAACATGTTCATACTTACTCAGACATTAAATTATATGTTTAATCACATCAGACCAATGTGGTATCAGACCAATGTGGTAAGTTCAGATATTAAATTATACGTTTAATCACATCAGACCAATGTGTATCAGACCAATGTGGTAAGTTCTGATATTAAATTATATGTTTAATCGCATCAGACCAATGTGGTAAGTTCAGATATTAAATTATGTTTAATCACATCAGACCAATGTGGCATCAGACCAATGTGGTAAGTTCAGATATTAAATTATGTTTAATCACATCAGACCAATGCGGTAAGTTCAGATATTAAGTTATATGTTTAATCACATCAGTAACAAATTATCATTCACACACTTATTACTAATCATTTTATGACCTTACTATCATTTATATTTAACAAATGAACTACAACAAACCCTTGTTTTTTTTACCTTTTCATGACAAAAATATAACAATAATTATAATATATAAAAAAACACGATTATATACAACATGATATGAAGTAGGAGTTCTTAAACTGATTTACATTAATGTTAAATTATGAAATTATTTCTCCCTTGTTTTCTTACCAATAATTGAATGTAATCTTTGGTTTCCTTTTCATATTAATTGATTTGAACATGGTCCAATAATTGAACCTCTCATACATTTATTCAATACTTATTGAGCCAGTAATGTCGGAGACGGTTCTGCTTTTTAAATGGATAAAGAACAATGTAGAGGTAATTAACTACATGTATATGTTTATGTATGCTGCCACCAATTAATAATGTATTCAAATGACTGATAATGAGGTTTAAGTCCACTACAGGGTGATACTGCAGAAAGATATGTATCCAAAATGATTCCTTAAAATCGGTTATTAATTTCACAACAAGATTTTAGCCTACAAGATTTTTATAGGTAGTGATTTCTGCTAACAAGACTGCGATAGTTAGAGCAATCACTTTGATAGACTTTAGCAATCAAAACTCAGATAGTTTGAGCCTTTCGCAATCAAAACTGTGATAGTTAGAGACTTTAGCAATCAAAACTGTGATAGTGAGACTTTAGCAATCAAAACTGTGAAATAGCTAGAACTAGATAGTTAAAGATTTTAGCAATCACTGTGATGATTTGAGACTCAGTCAATCAAAATTGTGATAGTTAAGAGACTCAGGCAATCAAGACTGATAGTTAGAGACTTTAGCAATCAAGACTCGGATAGTTAGAGCCTTTAGCAATCAAAACTGTGATAGAGACTCAGGCAATCAAAGCTGTGATAGTTACGAGACTCAGGCATTCAAAACTGTGATAGTTAAGAGACTTGGGCAATCAAGACTGTGATAGAGACGCAGGCAATCAGGACTGATAGAGACTTTAGCAATCAAAACTGTGATAGTTAGAGAGACTTTTGGATGGTTAGAAGCTCAGGCAATCAAGACTGTGATAGAGACGCAGGCAATCAGGACTGATAGAGACTTTAGCAATCAAAACTGTGATAGTTAGAGAGACTTTTGGATGGTTAGAAGCTCAGGCAATCAAGACTGTGTAGTTAGAGACTCGGGAAATCAAGACTGTAATTGTAATGGTTAGAGGCTCATTCAATGAATTATTAACTGTTTTTCATAACCTTACGGGCAGAGTTATGAGAAATCAAGACTGTGATAATTTTGGGAAGCAAGCTTGTGTTGTGACAGATAAAGATATTGGGAATCAAGATTGTGATGGACAAAGATTTTAACAATAATGATGGTGATAGGTAGAGATTATAGCAATCATGATTTTGATACTGATATTTTTAAATAATGATTACAAGTGGGTTAGACAACTTGACTTAATAAAGTTAGGTAAAATTGAGTGTTTCTTTGCTTTTTTTAAAAATGTGTGAACTCTATGGGTTAGTCTTAAATAGACTTTAATATTACAGTCCAAACTTAAACATTTGGATATTTTTCAGAGAGGGGTGTTTACTTATTTCTGAAATAAACAATAAAATGCGTTGGAGTGTGCTTATACCTACATATCATGATTATGATGCTACGGATGAAGATATATACAGATGAAGACAATGATTAATTAATGAACATAAAAAATGATGATAACAATGATTTAAATTTATGTTATCGATTTAACTTTAACTTTATAGAATTTTTCATAAGTTGAAAACCAGCTGCAGGTACTGGAGGTTGGGGACTTGTGAGGTCAGGCAGGTCATTGCTAGGTAGACGGTCAGTATGTTTCTGAAAGAATTAAAAAATAAACAGCTATTAAAACCAAAACAATCTAGTTAGATGGTCAGTATGTTTATGAAAGAATTAAAAAATAAACAGCTATTAAAACCAAAACAATCTAGGTAGATGGTCAGTATGTTTATGAAAGAATTAAAAAATAAACAGCTATTAAAACCAAAACAATCTAGGTAGATGGTCAGTATGTTTATGAAAGAATTAAAAAATTAACAGTTATCAAAAACCAAACAATCTAGGTCATTTAAATATAATAAACACAACAGTTCTATGGATAACAATTACTGTATTTCTATTAAAGCTACGTTTCAACAATGATTCTCTTGTCGTTATCAAGCACGATACTGATACAGACAGAAGGAACGAAATATATATACTATGTACAATCTAAATATTCAGATATATTTAAAGTAAGAAATATGTACTATATTAATGTAAAGGCTGTTGTTATGTACTTAAGCACATCTTGTATAATGAGCTTGCACAATTAATATTAATAATCCATTTACTATTATTATACAACCTTTACTCAAGTGTTCAGAAGTGCTGTACAAGTTACAGTAGGATATCACATTATAATATTATCAAATATCTATTGGTAAAATCATCTATATAACAACTAGACTTCAAAATGATGAGGATAAAAGTCAATTTTGCAATATAATTGATTGTGTGTTGACATGATTAACCAAAAATTAATAAATTAACTGAATTTCTAACCAAAGAATTAATAGCATAAATCTTCTCAAATTAATATCGAAATAATATATCAGGTCAATCTAATTCACTATATTATTTTTTATCTAAATCAAAAGATGTTTGATGAAATATTTCAAAATATAGCATTAGCTGTGCAATATGTGGAAATTCTACAAAAGCAGCAGGATGGACAATGTAGCTAAGCCATAGATTTTAAGAGACTTTGCATTATAACACAATAATGCATTTCACAGTAAATATTGCTTGTGTGGTATTTATCAATAAAAAGTCATTATGAATCCTGATTTCTTTTAAATTTTAAGCCTTTCTATTTGTTTAAGAATTATACTGGGTGATAAATAAAATGTCATACTAGTCTTTTTTGACCAAGAACTGGTCTCCAAGCACTAGTCATCTCATTGTTCTTCTCGGGTGAAGTTCTTTGGAAAAAACCCAATGCTCCACAAATTCATGGACCCTCAACATGAAACTTGGCATACTTGTTCCTTGGACAATTGTGCATCAATTGAGACTATGATTTTTGATATGATGTCACAATTCCAAGAAGACTGTGATGACATCATGCCTCGTTCCTAGTACATTCATACTTTTTTAGATATATTAAGATGCATCAAGAAAGTATTAAATCCTCAGTAAAGACTTGGATATTTTACATTATAAACATTTGAGACAAGTATGAGATTCTTTATCTTGGGGGGGATCACGTGGCTAAGTGGGTAAGACGCTAGCTCGCTAGCCTGGAGGTCGGGTGTTCAATCCCTGCATTGGCCGAGAAAGTTCATCCAGATTTTCCGGCGTGGTTCTCCCTTGTCAGTGATGCAGGACGGAGGGGCTGACAAGGAAAGCTGTCTAGTCGTTCGGATGGTACGAAAAACCGAGGTCCCGTGTACACATTGGCGTGCACGTAAAAGATCCCTTGGCAGTTGGAATTCGATATAAGAGTAGGCCGTAGTGCCGCTGTCTGGGCAAAATTTCCCTTATAGCACACTGTATGGCGTATGCCCGTCTTCATTAGCCCAGGTTAGGAGCAGAAAAGTAGGACGTTAAACTCCATTTCATTTCATTTCTTTATCTTGCGTACTACAACACAATACTTGTAATTGAAAGAACAAGGACTTTTGAGAAGGAAATTTCTGCAAATGGCTATAGTTGACTTAAAAGCAGCATATTTTTATATTTGAAATCAAATAAAGAACACAGCTGTCGCAACATAAAAATTCTGCAACCTCATTTTAGCAACAATTTTTTAATTCATAAAAAAATGGTGAGGAATAATTTTTTTCTAGGCAGTATTTTTAAATTTAACTCATTTGTACCTTTTGTATAGGCTGAGCAATTTCTGTTTCAGTCAACTCATTGTCATTTTCTTCATTTTTTAAACGTTTCAAGCCATCTGGTCCTCCATCTGAACTTTTACGTTTTCTGGATTCTGACTGTAAATAGAACCGTTTATATAGCCATAAAAACACTCAATCTTGTTTTGTAAAGATAATGGCAATCTAATCAAAATCACATGTCAATTCAGTTTGATGTCGCCATTTCTTTTGCAAATCGGGTATCTGGCGAAACATTTAAAACTTTAAATCCATGGATAGACACAATAGTCATCACATGAACTCACTCGGCAAACCTCAGCAGATTCCAGTACCCTACATCTAGCCTCAGCTGAATGACGAAGTCTGCCATTGGAACTACTTTCAAGTTCCCGGATTACCAATGGTGTTGCCCATGACGATGCCTTTGAAGAATGTTTTATCATACAAATATTTCAAAGTCTGAAGCTGTTTTTCTTTCAAGTTTATCTTCAAACAAGGACAACTTTGCACTGAAAATTCTACACACGCTTCGAACGACGCAAGTTTTCCTAATAAGTAAATCCAGTGCCGCATCACAATTGTATAGGCGTAGGTACATATCACTAACCGTCATACAGCCGAGGCTAGATGTAGATTAAAGGAATCAGCCGAGGTTTGCCGAGTGCACATGAACTTAGTGACCAAACGGATTGTCTGTATTGGTATACAATGCTGAGGGTTGTGGTGAATTGTGGAAATTTTGATAGTGATTCTTACTGGTTTAAAATAAGCTATTAGAAACCTTTGGAGTAAAACTGGCCCATATAAATGCAAATCTCATGGACAGAAAATGATGTTGATAAAAAGTAGGCTGGATTACGATGTTGTGTAAAAACAGAAAAAGTCAACAAAATAAAATTGAAATCTGATGTTAGGTTGAGGATAAATAGCAGGAAATGGCAGGAATATGATCACACTAACTCATAATGATGTACTCAAATGTATGAATGTATGACTGAATCTTGTCAATAGAGGAACTATATGCTTATCTATTCTTTGATACAAAATGCAGTACTAAAGCAAACTGCTAATATGTGAAATAAATTGTTATTATCACAGCAAAGTGCTTATATATCAAATAAATTGTTATTCCCAAAGCAAACTGCTAACATGTGAAATAAATTATTATTCCCACAGCAAACTGCTTATATATCAAATAAATTGTTATTCCCACAGCAAAATGCTTATATATCAAATATATTGTTATTCCCAAAGAAAACTGCTTATATATCAAATAAATTGTTATTCCCATAGCAAACTGCTTATATAACAAATAAATTGTTATACCCAAAGCAGACTGCTAATATATCAAATAAATTGTTATTCTCACTACTCTTGCACAGAGATTTAACATTTACAGGCAGTAACACATTTTTTCTGATAATAAATCGTATATCAAAGAACGACAACATATAAGATTCTCTATTGAGTGTCTCACCAACACTACAAGTTTTTCTATTGATACAAGATGAGACAGGTGATGACAATAAAATCTGATGAATAAAGAGATGATCACTTCTAATAGATAATTATAAAACTTGGTTCTAATACCTGCCTACTTCTAATATATTTTTGATATTTGTAGAATGAAAGAAATAACATTGGTTTCTATACATACCGTAATTGTATCACCATCATTTAATTCGGTTGTTACACCATCTTCTGTCATTTCTTCATGCTAAAATATAAACAGTCTTTTATAAATCCGGGTATAAATTAAATAAAAATCACATAATTTTTGTTCATTTTGGACTAAACAATAGAAATTACTTAAGATCAAGTACAAAACATTACACAAATTTTAATATATTGCAATAAACAGGCATAATGCAATATATAACAATACAGTTTTTTGCTACAATTGACAGTCTTAGTTAAAACTCTAAATGAAAGTTTAACATCCTGCTTTACTGCACCAACTGGGCTATTGAAGATAGGCATTCACCATGCCGTGTGCCATAAGGGAAAATTTGTCTGAAAATTGGAACTTATGCCTACTCGTTTCAAATTCCAACTATCAATTGTTTTCTTAGGTGCACACCAAAGTGGGACCTCAGTTTTTCATACTATAATAGGATTCAACCCTGATCTACTGGTTAGTGAACAAGTGCCTTACTCACTGAGCCACCATGACTCCTACCTTAAACTCTAAAAAAACTAACCTGATTATTTGATTCTGTTACTTTTTCGTTACCATTATCTTCTGTCTACAGAAAATAGATTAAATTGATCATAAACTTGAGTTCAACCATTTCCAAGATTTTGAAAGTAGAAAAAGAAAGAATTCACCATCCGTGTTTATGTCTAGATTTAAGTTTAATTTAAAGCCCTACCTGTGTTTTTTTCTGGGCATGGTCAGATTAAGTATAATTTAGAGCCCTACCTGTGATTTTTCTGGACATGCATCTGTATTATTTTTATCCTCATCCTGCTTTATTGAGTTTTGTGAATCTTGTGAATCTTCATCAAGAGATTTCTTCTGTAAATCTGAGTCAGATTTACTGCCAGATAATGACCGGCCCTTTTCTGTACTCTCTCTACGTAAATTACTAGTACTAGAGCTGTTGACTTTAGAATTTTCCTGCAGCAGAAGAAATACAATATGAATAATAATCTACAAAATGATCAACATTATTATTTACAGATTTTTTTAAACATAGTGAATCTAGTTTGAAATGTGCAATTGAGATATAAATAATGATTAGGCAAAACCCAGGTGTTTCATTTTTTCCGAAAGTACAATGAGCCTAAAAACGATATTTTGACAGGAAAGTTGTTAGTCCATGTATTCTCCTTCCAAACACAAATAATGAGACGAGTCTTACCTTTTTTTTCTCTATTTTTCTGCCTCTAGTTATAACATCTTGAGGGACAAACTGATCTAATTGTTTTCTGTAAATAAAGATGTAAAGAATGTGATTACAGTGATCTAAGGATAATACCATTCCATAAACATCTAACCCAGTGTAATATCATAGTGTACAGTGATACTGTGACTTGCAGTACTCCAAATTTCTACATCTACCAGAACCTCTATAGATCAACAACTGATCAGAAGATAAAAACTAACAGATCTTTTTACATATGTCAGGACTAGCCTTGAGACTCTAATAATAGTTCATGAGAAACACCCCCATCAACAGATCAAATGCCCAAATAAATCTTGATAGCTTTCAAATATTTTGGCCAGCATCAATACATGGACATTGTAAGCAATAATTAAAGTATTATCAATGCCAGTTAATGGGTCCATGGGATTGTGCTGCCTAGTCTTAAAGCTACGTTCCCAGAAAAGTATTTATCGGGTGGTTATTTCCAATAAAAGTATGGCAATTTTGGTATATATGGAAAGTAGAAATATCCAATCTTACTAGAAAAATAATGGATTCCCTGAAAAACACTCATGGAGCACATACAGGACAAAATTGTTTGGGTTTCCCTAATCGACAGCCCGACGATTAGGAGTGTCTGCCTGCACGCGTAACGTCAAAGGTTGCACGCGGAGATTGAGCGTTTGAGGTACATGTTGATAAACTTTATGAAGAGTTAGACGTACAACATTTTTGGAGATAAACATCACGGAAAAAGACGCGGGCAGTGGATAATCCGAGAAATTATTTAGACTTCGATATTTGTAATAAATAGTCAGCGATAAAGGCAACATCGTCTTGTGTATGCAATGAATTCTCCTCCGACCTTGCACACGTGTCACGTGACACAAACATGACCTCTTTTGATGACTTTTTATAGCCGGCTATTCCCTGACAATTGCAATGTTTTGAGAAGGATTTGAAGCAAAATTATGATAAATTAATTAGTTTGAATATGTTTTTAGTCCAAATATATCAACAAATCACTCAGTTTGTACCCGGAAATGTATCTTTAAGGTCCAATCTGATTAAAACACAGATCCTATTTCGTTTTGTTTTTTATAGTTCAAAATTTCATTTCATTTGTCTGTACTACACTAGGATCTTGAAGAGTTGTTATATAACCTGCGTTCTGGATGGTGTGAGGGATTAGCCAATGAAACCATCTGTTACAGCGACTTCTTGGTGTGTGATGCACGGAACTGTGGGTAAACCACTAAAAACGTCAACGCTGATTGATTAATCAATGTCTGACGTCATACGGTCAAAGGCCGCTCGTACGACCCTTGACACGACCTTCCAGTACAACTTGTCAGATCTTCATGTAGTGTAGGCCATCGAAAGTATAAAAGAACGAAACGAAATATAGATCTGTATTTTAATCAGATTGTCTTAAGGTGCTGTGCTATAACTTACCTTCTTACATAGGATATTTCTACTTTCATATCTTCTTTTAATAAATTAATATGAATAGCTGTTTTATGAACTGAAAAAAAAGCTCTTTTATATAGAAATTGTTATCATTAATATCTTAAAGGCTCAATACCACTCTTGTTGTAACTGAATAATATGTCTCAATCTTTATTCTGGTAAACAAATTGCACTATTTTACAATATTCCAATTAACTGATGATACAAATTTCATCTTAACACACCTAATTTAAAAAATTGGAAAAATTCTACTAAATGATTTGAAAAGCCCGACGTAAAGCTTTTCAAATGTGACTTGGATTTAAAAATATTTTTGAACCCTCTGGACAAGTAAAATAGGATTTAATGGATAATTTACACAACAGGTAAGACACTAACACATCTAGTACTTAGAATAAGGCTATTTTTTATTTTTTGGAGCTGTCAAGCCAGCAAGAGTGTTATTGTCCCTTTAAAGTAACTGACATCTAGCTAAATTCATTCAATTTGTAGCAGATTTTTGGACAAAAATTGTAACTTATGTTCGTACACTGTAGCTATTGGTTGCAGATGTTTTGTTTTCTGGCAACTAATGTTTGTATTTGAAGCAATGTGATACAATGACTTCTGAATCCTCCATGTAAATCAAATTTGAATGTGATTTATGTCAATTCATGCTGTTGTTGGAGTATAACGAATATTAAGTAACAATGCGTAATTTGTATTTTAAACGCCAATATGTACTCAGATTGATTATTTATCATTTAATAACGAGAACAAAATCAAAAAACCAACTCTAGATAATGTCCCCGCTTGAATTCAATCAGATTTAAAACAGGCCTATCATTCAATTTTCGTGGCCAACAAATATTGGAACAAAAATGAACCATATTTGCACTGACATTCATCTTACCTATATCTGAGAAGGACTGGATATCAAAAGTGAGATCAATATTAGCTGATTTAGTATCTATAAATAGTAAACCAATAAACCATTTACACATATACTTTCCTTCACTGTAATAATAAAAATAATCTCTCATCAAATCCCAATAATCATTCTCTCATCAGTTCCACATTTAAACTGAATTTATACTTCAATATCATAAGGAATAGAAAGTTTCACAACATGACATTAAAAATTAAAGTTGGAAAATTAAATGGGGTTTAACTTCCTACTTTTTGTTTTACTCTATTTAGGCTAAAGAAGACGAGCATTAGCCATGCAGTTTGCTATGATGGTATTTTATTTTAAATTCCAACTGTTCTTTTATGTGCATGCCGATGTGCAGATGGGACCTCAGCTGCTGTTCCGTGCAAAGCCAAATGGACAAGGGGGAACCCATGCTAAAAATCCACAGAAATGTCCTCTGTAGGTGAACACCGGATCTATCGCAAGACCTAAAGATTTGCTAGCCAACTTTTTATTCAATGAGCCATCGTGGCTTTCATTAAAGCTAGAAGATATTCGATAAAATTTCATTTAATAATCAAACAATATTAGCACTTACTTACCTTTCATTAAATGGACCGAAAGATTCAGGCATGATATGAGCAAGTTTTATAAATAGATTCCTCTCTAAATTTCCTACTAACAGTCTTATTTTAGATTCTACATAACCTCTCCTGTAATAACAAATATTTAATAATATAAAGATAGGCCACGCCCACAAGTCACCTCAGTCTTTATAAAATCATTGCCATGTTGACAAGGTACAACATAATAATCAAGGGCATTAATTTTTGAAGTAATTACCAGAAATGTTGAAATTTAATGAGATTCTTCTGTCTGAAGAACGCATATAAATTTCAAACAGATAAGATCATAACTTTTGTGGATAGAAATGAAATGGGGTTTACTGTCCTACTGTTCTGCTCTGACTGGGCTAATAAAGATGGTTTTGTCGATAGAGCATTCACAAGATTTTACAAAACATGGGCTGTAACTCTGGAAGTGAGAGAGAGAGAAATGGGGTTTAACGTCCACTCGACACAAACTAGACCATTTCGGGACTAACATATGGTTTAATTTTATTTCTATAATTTGCTTGTGCGTAGGGGTCTTTAGTAGTGGGAGGAAACCGGAGGACCCGGAGAAAACCCACGAGGTTGGACAGGCGACCCTACTCCTTGTCACGTACAACCTGGGATTCGAAACCATGCCAGTTGACTCAATGACAGGTCTTATGATACAGCACGCACGTGCTAACCATTCGGCCATCTAACCCCCCTAACTCTGGAAGTCATTATTGGAAATGGCAATAGGCTTTCTAATTTCACTACTATAAACAATACACATTACATCATGAGATGATAAACAAATGTATTCTGGGGAGTTTTCTCAAGAAAATTTTGGACGATGGCATTTTGGTTTTATTTAGGTTATATTAATTACTCTCACCATTCTAAATAATGATCTTCATCCTCAGCTCGTGCCGTAAGTACTATATAATGCCTGAAAAATAGAAATCCAAATATAGATTTGGGTTTTTCTACATCTAAGCTTTACCTTTAAGATTTTAAAATTCCATAAATAACACTGCCAAGTATCTTAAATATCCTTGTTTCAAAAATAAATAAAACCATATTGATTCCTATAAAGATAACTCTACTAGTTGCATTCACCAAATTAGATCACAAATTTTCTGTTTTGACAACATCCTTATGCCAAAATAAACTAAGTTTTAACCACCCAAATCCTAAAAATATCTTTTTTCTGTAACTTTTGGCATTTTTTCAACAAATAAAGTATAATTGGACAAAAATATCACTGAATACCTACTTATATTTCTGGAAGAAGTTTGATGGCTCAAACATTCTGGACCATTCCTCTTGACCTTCCAATATCTTATTTATTACCTCTAAACCTAAACAAACAAATTTAAGAATAATTGGTTAAAGAGTACTTGTACAAAAATATGAATGCCTGCAATATCAAAATCTTTTAATCAAGACAAACTCTATCAATAAATGCAACATAACATTTTTTCGGGGTACAGAAATTTTCTATATAAAAAATCGAAATTCCTGCTACGCATACTAACTATATCTGAATTTTGGTCAAAATCTCATTTGAGATTCATAAAGAGGTTCCCCTCAAAATAAAACATATACGTAGTATGATGGGTATATGGAAGTGATGGAAGTGTTGTAATACAACATGCAATCGTAAAATATTGCACTTTTCTGCTCCATCCAGGCTAATGACGACTAGATGCCGTTCCTTGCCAGGCAATCCAGTAACAACATGCAACCAAACTGATTATTAAAGATAAATTATGTAAGATTTAGATAAAGTGCTGGACGTTCTTTCTATAATAATTCAAAAATAGATAATGAAAAATGAATATATTGAAAATTTCATTCAAATTACTTTATTCTGAGCGAAGTTATCAGTGTTTGTAGTTTTGACAAGATTGTTTATTATCATAACCACAGTGCTGGTTATTTGAGGCAGAATTAGCTCTTGAATAATGTACCTTTAAACATAATTATCTCTATACTGCAACATTTTTAAATATGACAACGAATCTACAATAAAGTCAGATCGAGTTTGGTTTCAGACAATACAGCAAGTCCATAAATGAAGAGATATAGTATACACTTAGAGGCAACATACATATATGCACTGGATGCTTCATATTATTTAGTTTTAATTAAATGTAAATATTAAAACAAACTACCGTCATTAAGTTCTTCGTTTATAATAGTTCTAGTAGAATTAGTAACATTATATGTAGAGTTTTGTTGAGGATAAGCCGGTGTTATAATTGGCATTAAATGATATCTATCTGCTGGGTTTATCTGTAAATATAAATAAAATCTGTTCAATCTCCCTGTAAATATAACAAAAGGTCAAAGGCCATACAGAAAGATACTTGGTTCTTAGGTCAAGCAATAGCAAGAAAACTAACAACTTTGGTATTTTTTACATATAATACTGCATAAAAAAGTAATAAAAAAGTTATTAACTGCTAAAAACTAAGAAATTATTGAAATTGTGACGTGGATGGAAATGATAATTCCAATTGCTACAAAATGATAATTCCAATTGCTACAAGATGACTTACCCTAGGATCCCATACAGGAAAACCTAACTTATTTTCAGCAGTATCAATTGCCTTTAATAAAACTGGATGGGGCCAATCCCTGGAAAATAAAATATAAAGAGAAATAAAATTAAAATAATGAGAACAGTATCATTGCATATTATTATTTCTAGGAAACTGGTAAATTCTTGATTCCCTCATAGCAATTGACATTTATAACAGTGTTAATTAATAAAATGAAGATACTTCCATCTTAAACGTAGGAATAGTAGGATGTGATAAAAGATAAAATTCCCAAATCCAATGAATGCCTTTCATAACTGCTGTTTGATACAAATTTTCTATGGGTATTTTGGCCGTTATCATTAAGAACTACAGGTTTTTAAATTTGGCATTTATTACAGTGTGCCAACAATACTTCTGACACATGCAGGTCGAATGAATCCAAAAGGGTAATAACGCTAGGTTCCCACTGTCATGCAATGCATTACGATAGGATTGTCCCTATTGATTCCACAATCTGGTACGTGGAGATACGTTCGGATACGTTTCGATATGATCAACACGATTGCTACAACTGACCTCAATATATGATAAGAACTGATAGGATCACCATGATTACTTCATGATTAAAACTGAGATTTCAGTCGTAGCGGGAATCGTGATAGTGGGAACCTAGCATTAACAAAAATACTATTAGACGTTTCTGTTTTTTAGCATGTGCAGCTATTTTTCTTTACATTCTACCTTTTATAACTAAAATTTGGGATCAAAAGAACTGATGCTCATGTTTGTGTAAACAATATTTTATTTCAAATGGATGAAAACGGATCAGGGAACTGGCATAGCCTATATCACCCTTTCCCCTCCTGTTCAATATATGAAACACGTAGAATATCTTTTTATATAAAAACATATCTCACCATTTACTAAATACTAGGAAGAAGCGATGTACAAGAGTAGCTGGCGCTGCATTGGGATAAAGTTGACAAACTCGAGCTACTAACATAGCCCATGATACACCACCAAAATAACCCAGAGAATTGGAATATATACTCTTTTCTGAAACACAGTAATGGCATGAAGTTTACAAGTTATGGCTTAAATTTAGATCAGATAAACTATAGCAAAACTAACTGTAATGGAAAAAGAAGAATTATAATTTAATTTTTGATCTTCAGAAGAAAACAAGCTTCCTGGACATGATATCACTAAATTTTTATAATTTACTTTTGAAAAAGTGAATGAAGATTTAGCTACTTACTTTTGGCCCACAGCTTTATTGCACGTAATGTCATTCTAAAATTATCTTTATTTGGCACTAAATGTAGAATTTCATCAGTCACACGACAACCTGAAATAATGGGCAGTATTATGCAGGAAATTTTGTTCACTGACTAATAGATTATGGTGTCATTTACATTATTTGACTTTGTGACTTTCTGTATGTTCATGGATGTTTGTGGCAAACAACTATATCGACAGTTGAACAAAAGCGCAAATATAAAATATTCATTTCACCTCAGACTAATTAAAGAACATAAAATTAGTTTTCAGAATATTTAGATACTTAGTGTTCTATGGAACAAAGCCAGGAAAATAAAAAAATAAACAAGCATATCTACTTACCATTCAGACTTCTAACACTTTTTTCATCTAAGTTTTTTAACAAGCCTTCTGTACGTAAATCTATACCTTCAGGTACTACAGGTAAAGCTAATCTAGCAAATAACATATCAAGCTGAAATAAATAAACATATCATTTGTATGTCTTGTCTGTGGGTTTGCCTTGTATAATTGTTTATGTGTGGTGTGGTCCTCCTGCACTTACTGTCAAAGCAAGCACCAGGATAAAATTCTTCTGGGTAAATGCTTCACACATTTAACATGATATGATCATGTTATTTTAGCTTTTCATTCAAATTTTATTGATTGATAAAAATATCAAATACTAGAATGTGAAAAATACAGCCAGAATAAAATTTACAAAGTGTAACGTAATTGCATGTTAATAGCAAAAATTCAATTCGTAAAAGGTTTCATACCTCAATACCATCAAACTCCATTTTTATTACAGGGACAAATGCTTCTTCTACAGCCTGAATAAAATATGTATTAGTTATATTGCTCAGCTTCCTTTATTTCTATAAGCAATTTTTGCAAGAGAGAACTTTTTTAAGCATTGGAATATTTACTTATACAATGCTGTATGTTTTACCACAAATGGCTTTAAGTATATGGGTATGTTTTTATAACCATACATACAAGACGAAAATACTTTCTGTTTTAGCATGGCTTAGACAGTAATGTCCTAATCCATGCATGTTAATTGTGACAAAATTCAACTTTTGTCGATTTTGTTTCCATTGCCAAGTCAATATAACAGATTTTGACAACAAAATCACAGATTCCAGTTTGTATCTAAAATAACAGGAAAAGACTCTAAATTTCATTGATGACAATGTATAGTAACTTTCACAATTTTTTGATGGAAGGTCCCTGAAAAAACTGGGGGCCTTCAAGCTAGGTAGTCACAGAAAATCTGTCCCTTATTTGAGAGGGGTCTTCTTATGCCACAATGAATAATTTCATTGCAAAATCATGTTCACAAGCTTTAACAGCCAAAATTAAACATCCAGTAAACAGCTAGAGTTTGGAACAAAAATCACCGAATTCGGTGGAAAAATGTTGATGAGTTTTGTAGGGTGTCCTTAGCAAACTTCAGTGGATCACATTGTTTCGCATGGGGGGGGGGGGGGGTATGAAAGGCGTATGAATTCCTTGCGGCAAAGCACGCCGCAAGACAGTGTTTCCAAGAGAATCTTTGCGGAACATCACAGGGGAAATTGTTAAAAAAATCACCATGAAATCCTAGCGATCTCTTAGTGATATTTTTTTTCACAGTGTTTTTGCAATTCTGGTCCAAAAAATTTGGGACGACTGTAACTCTTACTTTGAAGCGCTTTTGAAACATACTATCTGTATATTTCGAAATTTGATCAAGTTCTTTCTTACACCACATAATAGAGCAATATCATCAGTTTTAAAAAGTTAGATGGCACAACAAAAAAAAAAACAATTATTTCTGGTCTTTTTCTTACCCTCAAGTCCTTTACTTCTGGCTGTTGTTTGAGAAGTTCATGGAAAGATTTAAAGAAATCTGTACGTTCAACATGTCTGGGAGCTACGCATAATGTATCAATATCAGCACCTGAGTAAAAGATCAAAATACCATTAACTACAAAGTGATATCCAGAAATGTGAACATTAAAACATGAGTTGCCTGAGAGTAGCAACAAATGAGCCATAAAGTTTGTGCTAAACTGAAAGTAAATGGCATAACAATTTCAATAAAAGTGAGGAAGTCGTGCCATTAACACAATCTTCATTTCAATAAGCTGAAAAACTGATTAAAATTTCAGCAAGCAACTGTGAGGCTGATGTCTCCACTTAATACCCAAAAGAAATAGATGACACTCATTAATTATATGCCCATTTACCTTTTTTATAAAGAAAATTCTGTTCATCAAACTTAGTCAAGGTATTGATGTAATGAAACTATGCACCAAATTTCAAGCCTCCCTATTAGAATCAAGGGTAATGTTACAGGAAGAATATAAATTATTACTTCCCCAAATCAAAAACAATACAATACATAGCTCCCGATTTCCAAGATTTCAAATGTTTAGACTTTACAAAACTAGGCTGTGATACTCACCTTTTGTATGAACTCCTAATCTATAGGAACCAAATGTGAAAACTTTTCCACCAAAACATTCAGCTTTGTTTTCTGGTATATTATTCTGAAATAATTTATAAAACATAAGTCACGTGGGTACACTTTCTCACACATCTAATAAATGATCAAATTTGCCTGGAAATACCTTCCTTACATGAACCTGTTCTGATTAAAGGGAGATAACTCAGTTAAGAATATCAACCACCTTTATTTTACCTGGTTTGCTTACAGAATTAAAATATTTTATCTACACACCTTTTCTTTGCTTACATCTATAATCCATTGTCTAACTAATTCATTCACTTTGCTCAACACTTCCATTCTGAAATAAGGCATATTCATCAAGGCAATGAATTTTAATACTATAACTACATGTATCTTTATTTTATTAGCTTGTTTCTACAAATATTTATACCAATGTCAATATCAAATTATTGTAGGCTTAAACTTTTTTAATATTAAAGTCATGCTTCATCAGCTTTGGTTGATGCATTTATTGTGGTGAAACAATTTGATGGGTCACTTCATGTCAAGTACAGAAATTATGGCTTATTGATCAGTAAGACTTTTCAATACATTAGACCTAAACCGATGCAATTCTGTTAAAACATTCGTACATACCAAAACCAATGTACTGATATAAATAACAGTCATTGTTTTTTGAGGTGCGCGGTCGCTTGCGAGTGCCTGCCGAGCATGTGAATGTCGACTCTTCTTATTTTCAAAATCATGGACATATGGATTTTTTAAAAGGGTGTGAAAGATTCACATTTCGTTCGCCGCCATGCTGTCATTGTGAACATTTATTTGGTGTATTCGATTAGTGTATAATGGATCACATGATAATAAAATTCTGATGAATATGTTGTTAAAAATAGATGGCGCCTATGCATCATTGGTTAATTTAACGGAAATGTAAAGTAGAACTCTCGCGAGATGTGAGAAATTACAAAAGATGGCACGTGAACATTCCCAATGATAATAATTCCGGAAGAAATAGATTACATTTCGATGGACTTTTCGAGCGTTTATGATTATATTTTGAATAGGGGTTATCTTTTTAAACAAAATTTATACAAGATTTATATATTTAGAAATGTCGACAAGTTTGACTTGAGCGTACGACTATGTGTACTATCATTTAGCAGACAATGTTTATTTATATCATTTATATAACCAGGAATGACCCCTTACATGCCGTTATTGATCTTCAGAACCATTTCCCATACATACAAATAATCACTGTCCTTAATATCAGATCACTCTCCTTAATTTCTAAATCTCTCTTCTTATCGAAACTGGGAGAGCTTTTTTAGGGGAGCCTTTTTCGGTTCTCCTCTAAAATACAAAAAAACAACTGTAGTAATGTTTGAAACAGTCTACATAAAGTTAAGTTTATATAAACTACAAGTTTATGAGCTGTATTCAGTAATTAAATATCTACCTGTGAGCAAGTTCTTCCTCACTTTCAAATACTCCATGTGGCCTTAGAGCTTCTTCTAATTTCTTTGACAGCTCTAAGTCAAGTGGTTTCGGGTCAGCCAAACTGATTGGTGAGGTAATTGCTACCTCTGACATTCTGAAACAAAAAAAAAAAGAATTATAGATCAGATTTACAATTTATCAATCATACATGTACAGTACCATAATCAATTTTAATTAAAGTCATCAGCTACTTTATTGGAATGAAGTCACTTGTGGACCAACTACTGATAATTTTTAACTGTAATGCTAAACCATATTCAACGGACATGTCATAGAAGTGCTTATACGATACAGACATTGTCTCTCATATTACTGACATACATTTAGTGCATAAATGTTAATTTTTGAAGGGCATATTGTGTAGTATGACCAGTATTTGTCATTTATAAAGATCTGCAGGCGACATAAGTCTCATCAATTATTATCTGTTTAACTACATATCATGTGCCATGTGGGTGCCCTACTGCCCTATGTACATTGTTGATTCTTTGTTCTAGATTAGATTGAACAAATTAGCCTACAGAAAAAATATGATAGGACAACTTTGAATGACAATTAAATATGACTGTGGGGCTGAACTCAATCATATAATAGAGTGTTGCCAATTCTAAATTTCTTAATTCCATCTCTCCTTCCTCTCTGGAGTTTAGTGTTATTATTTCAATAAGTTATATAACTATAACCCGCAATAATTTATTTGATGTTAATTTCGTCTTGTCTGACATGTCATTGCACTAATGTTAATCTAACGCTGTATTTATAATCCAAAATAATTGGACAATATACATGTATTACATCTATTAGACTTAAATTCAATGTAACTTTTTGTCATTTTTCTTTCTCGATTTAATTTTTACTGCGTCGCGACGATGTCAACATTCATACTAAACATGGTAAAACGAATCTAAATTCAAGCAAAAGACAATGACAATGTTTCTTTGTACCTGCACGTTTTGGTATCTAGTGTAATTTAATAAACCTCAATCCATATATTTATAAAAACGTAAACTTTTTATAACTTGTTTAGAAAAACAAATGAAAATGTACTAAACATGGCGCAACTTTACGATCCCGCAATGCAATTCAACTTCCGCTGTTAATGCCTCTTACATCCATGAAAATATAACAATAGATCTTTTAAAATCTATCGAATTTCAAATTTTTACTTCAAATAAAACTATATTGATAACAAAAAACGTAAATTATTATATTCAATATAACTTTGAATGTTTATCATCTATTCTTAAATGTTGACCCACTTTTGTCCTTGATGTTAGCGACAGGATTAAAGATCAAAACAAAAATGATCTTGGTTTGTCTGACAACAATGTTGGTATTAATTGAGAGTAATTGGACAGACAACCAACAAAATGACCAGCAGGTTATTAGGGGTAGCAACTAACGTCCTAGAATGGACGGGATTTTTTCTACAATGGACAGTGTCTAAATTGAAATATACTGTGCTAAAAATATCTATTATATCTGGAATATTAGTGTTCTTGTTGTGGTTATCAATTTTTGTTTATGCCAGTTTTTATTATATATACATGCCCCATGCTTCTCATGTAAACGAAGCCTATTTTGAGTTTGAGTAAGTTGACTTTAATTTTATTTAATTGATTGAATTTATTTTATTGATAGTTTTAAAAAATGCATTTAAACGTCAGTAGTTAGAACTACTGTAATATCTGGCACTTTTGGAGTTAATGACCTCTAACTCTAGTCTAGTATAAGATAGGGCATACATACAGAACCGCAGAACCCCAGCTGTAGAATACTTTTTTTGTAAAATATGCATTCATCATCAAAATAGTCTGAAACATGAGGGATTACATCTATGTGTATAGACAACAGTATGTGAGGACAAAACATACATAACTTAATTTGAAGGGTGTAATAAGTTTATAAACTACTATATTCTGTATATATCTATAATAATTATTTGTTACAGTGTATGTGAAAATGGAGTTGGAATGTGTTCATTCCCAACTGCTAATGTTTCATTTGGAAAATATGGTCGGGAAGAGGTAAATAACAACAATTTGAAAATTTATCTAATTCAGAATAGATTGAATTAAATTTTGTTTAAATTAGTATAATTTCCACATCATAAAATGAGCAAAGTATTGTGTCAACTAGATATTATTAAAAGCCTTTCTTTTATTTGCATAAGCTTTTAGCATACTTTTTAAGATTTCAATGCAATTAAGTTAATTTTTAATTGCGGGTATTAAAATAACTGACCATCATTTGAGGGATTGCTAATCCCATGAAAACTACAGTATTGTACAAGTTGAATTTCTAAAAGGAATATCAGTCTAAAAATGGTTCAGTTCTGTTTTGTATTTGCAAAGATATACATGTAGAATCTAGTCAATTCAAACCATTGCCACCAATAGGTCTCTTTAATCCAGTGAATCTAAGCTAAGAGATTATCTACCAGTATTTTGATTTCTAAATTAATTTTTAGGCATCCAATTTGAGTACATTTTAGTGTGTTTTAAGCCATGGAAACTTGATATTTTGAAAATTGAAAAAAAAAGACTTTACAGGTAATTATATATAAGCTTATGATCTTGATATTTCAGATATTAAGAGCCGGGCAGACATACCGAATACTGGTAGATTTAGAGTTACCAGAATCCCCGATAAATCAAGAAATAGGTAATTAAATGATTAAGTCTTTATTATAGAAAATACATCTTTTTAATATAATTATAAAATTTTTCAATGTGTTCGATTCTTTTGGGGACATCTCCTTACCCAACCAATTTGTGCTTATCTCCTAAAAATATCTATTCCCCACTCTTTCTATGTATTTGCCACAATATATCCCAGTTGGTACTAATGTGCTATTAAACCACATTCCATTCATTCATTCTTTCTATGTACCGGTACCCAAATGTAATTTTTTAAAAGTCTACAAATCTAACCTCTGAATGTTTTTGATTATTTTCAGGTATGTTTATGGTAAAGGTACAGATGTATGATAGAACAGGCAAATTAACAGCTCGGTCATCTCGTTCTGTAAGTTCTAAATCAGTAAGTTTTTAGAAGTGTATACAACGTAATCTTGAAATACTGGGGGTGGGGGGTGTTTGGCCTAGAAGGTCTGTCATTGGGTTAGATGGAATGGTTTTGATCCAACACTTGTACAAGGAGTTGGGTTGTCTGCCAATCCTCATGGGTTTTTCTGGGTCCTCCAGTTTCCTGCCAGTGCTAAATACCACTACATGTATCTACAAGAGAATTATTAAAATAACATTAAACCATGTGTTAGTCCCAAAATGATCTAGTATTTGAGTGAACATTCAAATGCCATCTCTCGCTCTCTCTCTTTTGATATACATGTACAATGTCATACCACATCGCAATTTAAAATAAAGTTTTATTTCCGTCCCCCAATTTCAGAGAAATGTTTTAAAATGTTTTCATCTACAAGGAGTTGGGTTGTACAAGGAGTTGGGTTGTCTGCCAAACCTCATGGGTTTCTCTGGGTTCTCCAGTTTCCTGCCAGTGCTAAATACCCCTATCTACAAGAGAATTATTAAAATAACATTAAACCATGTGTTAGTCCCAAAATGATCTAGTATTTGTTGAGTGAACATTCAAATGCCATCTCTCTCTCTGTCTCTCTCTCTCTTGATATGCATGTACAATGTCATACCACATCGCAATTGCCAAATTGTTTTGTCTTACATCATACAGTATGTGGTCAAGGATTTGTGAACACCCAATTGATACTCGGCCAAACAAAATATTGGTTAATATCTTTTTGGTATAAAATACTGTCTGCCTATATTTTATTGTCACTGAACTTTTAGGTTAATCTGCTCCAAATACAGATAATCCCAATATAATATCCCATATCATGTGACAATAATACCAGGTGTATTATATAGACAATGATCTGTATACCATGGTTTTATAACAGGTGATTTGTATTCCCCCAGATTGTTATTGTTACATGTATATAGTGTTAAATAGGTTGAAAAGAACAGTAGGCTATTGTCAGGATTACCTATTTATTATATACATGTATCTTGTTTGTAAACAAAACAATTATAAGTAAGTTCTAGTATACATGTCTACACTTTTCAGTAATTATAAAAACTGAATAAAGACATTAAGTCCCTTTCAATATCAATAATGAAATTAAAATATAGTGATTAATTAGTTAATGCTAACAATCAAACCAATTAAGATTATTATATTTAGAGGTACACATGATATAATTTTATTTATTTTAATTGAGGGAAGGTGATAACTGGGTAATAATAATTAATCAATTAAAGTAAATCCATTTCTATACATGTAGTATAAAATTAAAATATTGTGATTATTTAATTAATAATGTTTAATGTGTATATTAATGCCAGAACGACAAAACCAATTATTATCAATTTTAATTGTAGACCTACATGTACATGTACGCATGATCTGATTTGAATCATATAAAGTAATTTTAAATGAGAAAATCTGAATAACAGTAAAATATATTGTTATTATATCAGCAATTGAATTATCCTCATCTATAGTAAAAAATAATTTTTTAATTAGGTACTACTTGTTGGCTATAAATTTTTGGTGTTTTTTTTTCTTGTATTATGTAATTAACCTATGAAATAAAACCCATTTCATCAAATTAATTGGTTAACTTACAGGTACATGGTATTTAAAATAAAGTTTTATTTCCGTCCCCCAATTTCAGAGAAAAGTTTTAAAATGTTTTCATCTATCTTGTCTGTCCATCTATCACATATCTGCTACTGTAATGTATTTGGATG
Source organism: Patella vulgata (assembly GCF_932274485.2). Classification (NCBI taxonomy): domain Eukaryota; kingdom Metazoa; phylum Mollusca; class Gastropoda; family Patellidae; genus Patella; species Patella vulgata. The sequence continues at coordinate 16,417,346 of NC_065883.2, forward strand.
AGAGTAATGAATCTAATTGCATAAGAGGGATGAATATCGGTATATAGTTTCAATACATCAATACCTTGACTGAGTTAGATGATGAGCACTTTCTGCTTAGGTTAAGCAGAGATAAGTAATTTGAGTTTTTTTCGATGCTTTGGGACACAGTAACTTGGTGTATAGTTTTATTGCATAAATACCATGACTAAGTTCGAAAGTGAGCATTTTCTTCTTAGGTTAAGCAGAATGACAAGCAATTTGAATGGTTGAGAATATTGAACACGACAAGTTTGACTCTTAACTGAATAAGAGTGATGAATCTGAGTGTATAGTTTTAATACATTAATACCATCCATGATTAGATTCAATGATGATCATTTTCTGCTTAAGGTAAGCAGAGTAAGTAATTTGTTTGCTCGGAACATCAGCTGCTTGTATCTAAATGTATAAACTTATCAAATATTGATTCTATTACAGGCTGTACTTCATTACCAATCATTTTTATTAAAAATCATAAAAACTTTGGCATTTGCTCCAGCCTTTATAGCGGGTCTGTCCGAAGAAAAACAAATTTTACAAGTGGAAATATTTTCAGCTTATGTGGATGATCTTGTAAGTTTTAAACGTTTATTTTAGAATATTTTTAGTTGGTTTAAAATATGTGAAGGGTCATGTATATAGTAGAAATATTGAAGTTTCATTTCATGAATGAGAGCAGGTTTTAAATCATTCAATATATTAAAAATCTTACTATAGTACCTATACTTTATTTCATCATTTCTATTTCAGAATTATCCATCAGTGGGAACATTAATAGAAATACAGAATAAAAAAATACAAATTTATTCAGCAAAATTAAATATATTTGCATATTTTACAGGGTTAAGGTAAGAAATATGAATATTATGTTAAACTAAATAATTCCATGTACCCCAGAGCATGTACATCTAATGTTTCAGCACTTGAAAATATTCACAACTTGAACTCTGTGTTACACTCAAGAGTTCTGTTATACAATGTATTAAATCCCCCATGTTGATGTTGGTTGCAAGCAATTATAACTACCGGTAATGTGGCAACATTTTACTGATTAACTGTCAACAGAATCAAATGAATGGGGTAATACATGTGCCTAGAATTAAAAACCGTCAGCAATTGTATCTGTTTGAGGTATTTTATCAACGAGTCCGAGTGAAGATGCGGAGTCCACATTCAATCTGATTAAAATACAGATCTATAATCCGTTTCATTTTTTTTTTTTTTTTTATAATTTTAATGGCCTACACTACATGAAGATCTGACCAGTTGTGATGGGAGGTCGCATCAAAGGTCATACGAGTGGCTTTTGACGTCAGACATTGATTAATCAACCAGCGTTGACATTTCTAGTGTTTTAATCAGATGGGTCCACATTCCACTTCCCCCTTGTACTGGATAATTGGGTGTCAGGAGGAAATGAGAATTGTAAATTAAAAATTTTAATGTGAACATGATCGTCTCAAATTACATGTTCTCATGGAAGGAATTGTTTGATTTTTGCCAAGTAAAGAGTTCAGACTGCTGTCTTTTCAGATATAAGCATTTCCTATAATCACCTCCATAATTTTTTCATTCATCAGTAAGGAATGGGTTGCATCTGTAAATGCAGAATGTGATGGGACCCCAACTGGTCCCATAGACCCCACCAGGTTAATACAACCCTGCCAATCATCTTGTAGATTTTATTTTAATGCCAACCATTTCTCCGGGTCCTCCGGTTTCCTCCCACGGCTAAAGACCGCTACGCGCAAGCGAATTGTTGAAATAAAATTCAAGCATATGTTGGTCCCGAAATGACCTAGTTTGTGTCGAGTGGACTTAAACCCCATCCCTCTCTCTCTCCAACCATTGACACTTTCAGATCTGTTGACTATATACATATGTATATTAGTGCTAAATAATTGACACATTTTAGATCTGTTACCAATCAATGTATATTAATTCTATATAATTGTATAATTTCAGATATTATCTATTTTATTGGCCAGCTTCAAGTGGTGCTGTGGGCATTGCGTGTAATTTTGTATTTTTTTGTGTAATAGCTGCTTTATCGTGGTATAAATATTTCTGTGAGGAAGAGGAAGAGATAGCAGATCCAATATTATTTAACAGACGGTATTCATTATTTGATCGTAGAGCTAGGATTCAAGCTCAATTAGATCGAGAGAAAGGTTGGTATTACTACATGTGTATATATAACTGCTTGGGTGAATTAATATTAGGGAGTCGCAGTTGCTGATTTAGGCAATCCAGGAGGTCCCACAATTGATCTTGGTATTTGTCAATTAAATTAATGGCTGCGAAGCATACTTGTATCATTTTCATTTTTCCTAAAAAACCTTCATTTTATTTTATAAGGAAAAATGCTATAGTAAATTAAATTTTAATTAACAATAGTAACCTAATAAATACAAAAACATAATATGGAACACAATTAAAGTGACGATTCGTTGATCATCATTTGCTTGAAAATGTTGAGAGAACCCTAAACAAAGCGTTGCTTTAATTGTGTTCCATATTATGTTTTTGTGTTTATTACACTGTCAGTTGCTAAATGCTGCTCAAAAAAGATAATAGTATTTTGCCAGATCTGCTAAATATTTTTCTGGGATAAACCTGGAATATTTGGAACCCAGTCCAATAAATATCATGATGTGAGCCATAGTGGCTCAGTGAATAAGATGCAGATTCATTTACCAGGTCTTGGGTTTGCTCCTGGTGTTGACCGAGAAAGTTCGTTTGGTTTTGGTTTAATCTCTCCCCCCCCCCCCCCCCTTTGTCAGCGGTGCAGGACAGGTCTGGCAAGGATAGTGTCTAGTAATTCGGATGGGATGAAAAACCAAGGTCCTGTGTACACATAGACATGCACATAAAAGAACCCTTCACAGTTGGAATTCGAAATAAGAGTAAGTTGTAGGACTACTGTTCGGGCACACTCTATAGCTAAGTCGGTGGAAAAGAGTGGGTTTTGAAACCCCATTTCATTAATCTAAGAACATAATTTGCTCTATATTTAAGATGAAGCCGAAGAAACAGATGAATCTGCAGACAGAGAAAATGAAGATTTATCAGAAGCTGACAGAATGAATATACAACCGGAAACTGTTGGTATACTAGTTAATGATAATTCACATGATATACAAGATGAAAGTATTGGTTTTCTCTCACCCGAAGGAGAAGAAACTGTTCTCAAATCAGGGGATGTAACTCTTTTAACAGCCACAACCTCAGCTTTGAGACAACGTAGACCTAGTCAACAACTTGTTCATTTTGATCTCCCAAATTAAAAATAAGTTTTATTCCAAAGTTCAACTCAGGAAAAACAGCATAAATGTATGTATGTATGGTTTGATGAATTTGTTTCCAACAAAATATAACAGATCTTCCGAACAACTTTGTTTAACATGTCACTTATTTTATTTTACACCATGTCATTTGAGATACATACATTGTAGTATTAAATTATTGTGTATTATTTAATCCTAAAAAACTAAATGTCAGATTAATCTAATATTAAGAAATGATTCAGAAATCATGGGTTTAAATTTTATCCAATTTGTTCACATCTGTTAAAAATACCTTCCCACGTACAATCAGGGTGATTTGATGATATATTTGGACTAAAAACATATTCAAACTCGTTAATCTATCAAAAATTTGCTTCAAATCCCTCTCACAAGGAAATACACCAAGCTATAAAAAATAGTATAAGAAGTCATGTTTGTATCACATGACTTTGCTTTCACAAATTTCGGGGGAGAATTCATTGCATATAAAAGATTATGTTGTCTTTAATCCCTGTCCATTTACCATAAGTAACGAAATTCTCGGATTGTCCCCTGAACACATCTTTTCCCAAGGTTTTTATCTTAGAAAATGTTGTACATCTTTGTTTAAGTCTCTAACTTTTTCCACGTCCGCTCACCATCAAGTTTATCAACGTATACACCAGTCACTCCCCAACACAGAGAGGTTAGACAATCTATGTGTGCAGACAGTGCTTAATCGTCGAGCTGTCAATTAGTGTCAGGAACCCAGCATTTTTCTTGTAAGATTGGGTGTCTCTACTTTCCATATATACCCCAAAATTGTAACACTTTTGTTTGGAAATAACCACCCAATAAGTACTCTTGTGGGAAAGTATCTTTAACCTTATTTTTAAAAAAAACTATATTTAATCCATACAAAAAAAATATATTCTGGCCCTCAGACAATCCTTCCCAAAAATCTGCTGCGAGAGAGAGTTGGGCCTTTTTTTAGGGTTTTTATTTTGTCAAAGGATCACTACATGGCTTATTGACTTCTATTCACACCAAATTGTTGTTTATAGGAATGTATGATTATCCAGTATCATTTATGATACTCAATAACATTTATCAGGTTTGTGTACTTGATAAATCAGCTTACGGATTCATTCAATTTTTCTATAGATTTACTTCCTGTAACCAGGATAAAATAATTATTTGCCGTAATTAATGAGCCTGTTTATATTTTTTTAAAAATAAAAACAGGTCAAGTGGCCCAGGGTTATCTGAAAACCAAAATAATTTTTTTATATGATGTTATACTTGTAGAAATCTAACAAATATAGAAATAGTGTTATGTACTACGTATATATGTATGTATTGTTCTAAAACTGTCTCGGGGTTATTCAAGTCAAAAAAGCTTCTTAATAACATTTAAGAACAATGGAATGTTTATTTATTTTTTTAAGATAAACTGTGTGCTTTTATCATCATATTTATATATAACCTTTGTTTTATAATTCATATTTTCTAGTTTTAAATATGCACAGAAATGTCATATTTTGTTCATGTTAATGTATATCATCTTTTGTTAATTTTTTAAGTAGGCTATTTTTGTATATTGTATAATTGCATGACAGGCCTCCCACTCCAAAAATATGCGAACCATTCTAATTATTATTATGTGTACACCATAAAATATTTTAATAAATTTTATTATTGTGGACTACCAGTAACCAATATTTTTCTGAGTGACTGTCAGTTTAATTAGCTAGTGGAAGGATTTACAAATACTTGATTCAATTGAGATGCATGCATTATTTTCAAACTATCCCGTTATTCATTTGTTTGAGTATGATTCTGTGATATGTAAATAGAAGAAATCGAATTAAAAGATTTGTAGACAATTATAATAGATTTATTTATTCTTTGATCAAAATCTATGATCGAAAACTATATAAAATAAAGTTTACATAACTACAACAGTGTTTGCGATATCACTTCTGTGGAAGAAGACGTCAAAGTACCAAGATACTACTACCACAACTACAATAGTTCAGTCTGATTCTGTAGCTTGTAAATGTATGATGTTTTGATAGATGTTCTATTCCGTCCCACAGTATCAAAGAGCACAATGTCAGCTAACATGATGCAGTCCGATTCCAAGGCTATGCAGGAAAGTATCTGCGACATGTTTCTTTGACTATAAATGGATCCTTGATTGAACGTTCAGAAATCGAGTTCTCTCAATCCCCAATATAGTGACAATCAAGTGAAAGGGGGTCCCACAGTACCAAAGAGCACACTGTCAGCTCACATAATACAGAAAAGTATCTGCGATAACACATAAAAATGTGTTTCTTTGACTATAAGGGGATCCCCAATTGAGCGTTCCGAAATTGAATTCTCTCAATCCTAAAAGTATTGTCAATCGAGTGAAAGGGGGTATTTAAAGTTACAACGCATGTGCCGACTTTAAAGAACTAAAACGGCTGAAACATATTCGTAGTGTTTCATTACGTCATGATTCCACTTTACTGACAGAACTGTGACAGGACTGAATTCTGCATCACTTGATTGTAATTCTGTCAAGTCCCGGACTGACAATCATAGTATCCCCTAACTCAAAGTCTCAACAAGTGACAGCTAAACAAAATGATTCCAAAACTGTAGCCTATATATTTTTTGGGTTCTCATGTTGAAAGTATCTGAAGACCTTTCCAACTACCGGTACAGATCTGACGAGACGCTCACATTTTCAGGTTAGTTTAAATTTATTTAGAAGCCTGTATCTATATAAAAGATATACTGATGAAAACAGAAGTCCACTAGAATAACCAATCAAATTTCCAATAACACAACTTATTGGCCAAATCTGAAAAAAAATTAGAAAAACATATAAATTTAACAGTTTCTTTCTTCTTTCATAGTTGAAATATAATTGAAACCCAACTCTTTAAGTGGTTGTGGGTGTTGACTGTTGAGCTCTGAACATATGGTGCTTGGGACCGCCTTCCCCTTCCCTCCCTGAACACACTACTGTCAACAGAAATAAATATACAGTACGAAGTCCTACAAACTGCTTATGTACTTTAACTGTAAACGGGAATTTGTAGTTGATGATATTTAAAAGACAATACAGCACAAATGCCCAGCAAAACATAAAAACAGCACAGACAATCCTAAACACCCAACAACAAATTATATAAGGTATAACATAATGTAAGAGAAACAATTATTCTGTATTTCCAGATGGATGCTACATACGACCCTACCATGGTGTACAACAGAATGTCTCTATGACAGATGAGCCAAATATGCACCGTTATCTCCTTGTTAGCCATAATCAGAGGCAATCTTTATAATATTGTTTGCACATATTTCCATAAAGTGATCTTGCTAGGTCATTTTGGGACTAACATGGTTCAATTTAATTTCACTAATTCATTTGCATTTAGGGGTCTTTAGTAGTGGGGGTACTTAGAGGACCCAATGAAAACCCACGATGTTGGACAGGTGACCCTACTCCTTGTCACTTGCACATTTGGGATCAAAACCATGAAACTTGAGTAAACAGCAGATCTTATGACCTAAAGCGCATGCATTAAACCATTCAGCCACCCAACGCCCCTCACATTATTCAGAATCTGAAGATTGTTCAGAGAGAAGCTATTTAATGTTCTAAAGCTAATAAGAACCCACCTGCCATGGTCTATCCCAATCTAATGGAATAGGAAATGCTCCCATCCATGCTCCTAAAACAACCATAATACTAGTGATGTAACATATTAATGGAGCACCTACTTCGTAACTGAAATGAATTAGGTTTAAAAAATGAACAGTCCAACAGTTATTATCATACTAATAATAATCCTTTTTAAGAGAATTTTTCTGGTATATTCTATGACATGTTTATAACATAAACATGAAGCCTACGTTGATGAGCAGTCTACCATTATTGATTTCAAACTATTGTCAAACATTATCGCATCAGACATTGAATATATATAGAGAGAGAGAGAAATGGGGATTAATGTCCACTCGACAGAAACTAGGTCATTTCGGGACTAGCACATGGTTCAATTTTATTTCAATAATTTGCTTGTGCATATGGGTCTTTAGCAGTGGGAGGAAACTGGAGGACCCAGAGAAAACCCACGAGGTTAGACAGGCGACCCTACTCCTTGTCATGTACAACTGGGGAATCAAAACCACATCAGTTGACTCAATTACAGACCGTATGATACAGCGTGCACATGCTAACCATTTGGTCATCCACCCCCCTACACTGAATATAGACAAATCCTGTCGATTTCTAATGGTTCAATTGAAATCCTGATGCACAATTTGCATTTTTTAATAAAGTATCAAATTGCCCACGGCTTAATCCATGTTAATACAATGTATGTACTCAGATTGAATTTTAACATTTAATCAAAACTCAAAATACCAACGCTAGATGATGTCCCAGCTTGGAATTAAAAAAAACAATCAATAAGTTTTCGTGGACAACAAAATTGTAGCAGGATTATTGCATTGCGAGCTGCATATATCAATGGAATTTCAATTCCAGATACATTAATAAGGGGATACATCATACATTAAGCAGAGTATGCTTACACTACTTCCCCAAAAAACTATATTTGCTCAATTTACACTTTCATTCTTATTGTGGTTTAAAGGGACAATAACACTCTTGCTGGCTTGACAGCTCCAGAAAATAAATAATAGCCTTATTCTAAGTATTAGATGTTTAAGTGTCCTACCTGTTGCGTAAATTATCCATTACATCTTATTTTACTTGTCCAGATGCTTTGAAAATATTTTTAAATACAAGTCACATTTGAAAAGGTTTACGTTAGGCTTTTCAAATCATTTAGTTGAATTTTTCCAATTTTTTTAAATTAGGTGTGTTAAGATGAAATTTGTATCATCAATTAATTGGAATATTGTAAAATAGTACAATTTGTTGACCAGAATAAAGATTGGGACATATTATTCAGTTACAACAAGAGTGGTATTGAGCCTGAACATTGTTGAAGTTGTTTAGATCTCCATGTATCGCATTTATGTACCATGACAAATATTAGTTACATAGACCAGTGATCAAATCAGAAAATATCTCTTACCTGTTTAATACAAATACTTTCACCCAATTAGCAATATCTGTACCTAGAGCTAGACAGCATGGTAAAACTGTTGTAACAGTCAACAATATTGCTAAGTGAAATGTTTCATTGGTATGCCTAAATAAAGAAAATTATTAGCTGTTTTAAGACATTAATGAGTCAATCCCGTCAATATTTTGCCCGCCGAATTATCTTCCAGTAAATGTCTCATAATTATCTTCCCAGTAAAATTTCTCATTGATTTTGGCCTGAATAATTATCAGAGTATACACACGATTCTAGTAGAAGAATGTGTGCCAATACAAAAAGTGTGCATTGCTAAGAACATATTTTTCCAGTGAAAATTGTATATGATTACAGTTATATACTTAATCTAAATCAAACTGTAGAATTATTTGAAAATATAGATGAAATATTGTTGTATTACTCAAATATTAAAGACTTCAGTTTTTACTTACTGTAGAAAAGGGGCACCAAATACAACTGCTACTACATAGAAAAATGCACAGGAAATAACCATTAATATGACACATTTTGCCCAATCTATCAGCTTTTATCATATAAACAAAAATGAACAAAATTATTTTTAATAAGGATCACATAAGAATTTGTGATTAGAATGTGATATGATGTACCAGTATAGTATTTAACAAAACAATGGTGTCTTGTAGTCTGGTTTACCTGACTGTTTGGGACTGTTCAAAAAGATAAGGCTCTATTTTTTGTTAGTTTTTCCAGATCATCAGAAAGGTTCAGAAGTCTATTAGAATTTTTATAATTATTCTATCTTATTATGCATGGTTTAAAAGCTAAATTATTTTCAAATGCCTCAGACCTTTCTGTTACGGTACTTCTCTATCCAAGACTCTCAACCTGCAGCTATTGTTATTTCTAAATTTGAAAATATGCGATATTGGTAAGTGATACGATTTCAATTTGGACATGTCACATACCAAAATGGAAGCTGAAGAAAGGTCTGAGATAAATTTTTGGAAAAGGTAAAATAACTAAGAATTTGTTCAATATTTAAAGAGGTTTGGAGTGAGAATCTTAGACGGGACTATGGCTGGTGACCCAATATACTTGCAATCAACAAATGTACCGGTAATTAAAAAAACATTGAAATGTATTTGACCATTATTATATGATTTTTGGGATGTAATTAATTATATTTTTATTACTTATGAAATCTTCCATTACTCATAACATAATCATTACATGACCATAATGCAAAGCGCAACGGTAATGACTATATTCTGTTACCATTCCGCCATTACTCCTGCCCTGTGTATGAGTTGTTCTTCAAGTGTTTAATCACCATTTCATAACATCACAGTTATCTCACCATCTTTATTTAAAACTATGGGGAATTTACATAACTGTGAACTGAGCTAAACTAAAGTTAAAAGTACTGCAGTAACTGACCGAGTAAGTGTAGGCTAGTTTTATTTGTTGAGAATTCCAAGAAATAATAAGCCTGATCATGCTCCCTATGCCCTCCCCCTCACACACATAAAATCTCCAAAAACCGTTATCCACATCATTATGTTAATCTTATCAATCAGGGCATCGACATACCTTGAACTGAACTTTTTCTTTATTCAGAAAGTTTGTAAACAATTCCAATCCACTTATACAAAAGATGTCAACTTTTATGGCTAGTAAACTGTTATCTATTAGACTCAATCGAGAATTTGAAATTTTTGCAATAAAAAGTAGAAGAATGCATGAAATTGACTTGATGACATTTCCTAAAACAATTAATTTAATCGTTTGTTTTGATGCCACTTGTTGTTGAATGGGCGCAGCCATCTTGTTACTAATATGAAGAGCAGTTTAAGGGGAGATAACTCAGGTAATAAAATCAGGACTCAGACTAGCAATTATTTGCCCATTGACTTCAATGTTAAATGGCTGTAACATCACAGGCTGTAGCTTTTTTCTCAACATTCCGTTGGTTCCAATCTTTATAGGCACAATGGGAACAACATTTGGCAATCTCCTCATCATAATTTTGTAGGGGGTTGACCATTTAGATTTTTTGCTACACGGATTTGAAGTTGACTGGGGTGAAAATCTCACTTCCGACACAATGACTGCTCTGCAGAAAGACACTTTACACCCCCTATCCCTCCGCTGTAATATCATCAGTATTACCCAAAACTGCTATGAAATTGCAAATTTGATCCCTTTTCTCCAATTCTAGACCAAAAAGTCAACCCAAAAATGCAGGAAGAGGGGAGAAAAAAATTAAGGGAAAAATTGTCTATTTATAACTCGCACTACATTCGTCCATCATGAAATAAGGGGAAATAATTACTAGTCTTAGTCCTATATACCTCACATGTTTCTGCAGTTTAAACAAATCTGTTGTTATCTAATAAACAAACATATATGCAATTCCCTGACCAAAGAATATGAAAATCTATGCATTTTCAGATGAGCTGTGCGGCATTCTGCAAACACTATAATGCATCAGAAAACTGCGGAATTTCAGACAGAAATTTAAAAGCACATGAATTTTGAATTAAACAGAACATTTTTATTTTTGAACATAAATGCATTCTGTAAAAAGATGAGATAAATTCAATATAAATCAAACACGAAAATACTTTAAAACAGTAATCATGATGCAATATTAGACTTTTTAACACTTTCATCGAAAACCACACAGTTTTTCTCTGTTAACGTAGTTTCAAGTGCCAAATTGTGGTCAAATCTAAAATGTTGAAACATGCAGTGCCTATCAATTTTAAAATATCTCCTATATAGCTGTATTTCCATAGGATAAGTAAGTTGAAATAATCTGATTATGTAACACTACAACAGCTTTTTCATCCCTACCCCCCAGTTTGGAATCTGATAATTTAAAAGCACATGAATTTTGAATTCCACAGAACATTTTTATTTTTGAACATAAATGCATTCTTCAAAAAGATGAGATGAATTCAATATAAATCAAACACGAAAATACTTTAAAACAGTAATCATGATGCAATATTAGACTTTTAACACTTTCATCGAAAACCACACAGTTTTTCTCTGTTAACATAGTTTTAAGTGCCAAATTGTGGTCAAATCTAAAATGTTGAAACATGCAGTGCCTATGAATTTCAAAATATCTCCTATATAGCTGTATTTCCACAGGATAAGTAAGTTGAAATAATCTGATTATGTAACACTACAACAGTTTTTTCATCCCCACCCCCCGGTATGGAATCTGATACATTGCTGACCAATCATAGGTCGCCCCGTTCACTCGAGCCTGTCAAATGATTTACAATGGCGATGGTGCCTACAACTTTCCTGACCAAGAGATATGCACAACCGTCGATCAACACACAAGCCATTAATGTTATCTTCCAATATGAGAGGCCATGATAAACACACAAGCGTCCTTTTCAAGCTCGGAAATTAAGTCATCACCAAAAAGCAAAGTTTACAGAGGTCCCAAACTGATTACGATTTGCCCTCCACTTCCACCACAGGTGTCATAGAGATCAGGGATGAAATTGATATGCATCATCGTTCTCCTAAAGCCAGTCCAGGAAGAGATCAGGTTTTGAGATGTAGACCTGAAATGTTAAATTTGGATGAGAATGAGAATTCTGGGGCGAATACTATCCAGGGAAATGGTCATTGACATCCAGAAAATGGTCAAAATGTGGAATTCTGTCATTCAGTTAAATGTCAAGGGGAGAAGACAGGCCTGTGCAGTACCAAATTTCCAGCCCATTACTATTAGTGAGCAGAAGTGGGGATGAGGTTGGATTTACTTCTTAAAGTGTATGAAATGCACATTTATCTCACCTGTTTTGCTTCTTTTTTTTTAATACTTGTGTTGAGGTCAATCATTCCACTCTATGAAACATTGCCCTGGCACCTGAAATGATAGGAGGCTGGGGATAAATATGCAATAAAAAACAGTGAGAAAATAAGAAAAAAATATGGTTTCAACTGGAAATAGAAATAAACCTCTTTATTTCTCGCGAACAGCCCGTCACTGGCCCTCCAAAAAGAAACCAGTTAACAATCAGTAAAAAAGTAAACCTTGAGTGTCACATAAGTCTAAGCCAATCTCAAAGGTAGATGCCATGTTTTGAGGTTCGGTCTAAATATTAAGGCCAACTGCATGTTTGGTCAAAAGTCACACAGGTGTGAATTTTGGAGTGTACATGTTAACATTTCATTGTATGATGTCAAAAACATGTTAGGTCTAAATGTTAAGGCCAACTGCAGACTTGGTTCAAGGTCACAACATGTAAATAGGGTTAGGGCACATGATTTTTTTACACAATTGTGGGTTTGGGCTAGGGTCAGAACTAGGTCTTGGCTTAGGCCTAGGCTACATGCTTTTTGACAAGATTGTGGGTTAGGGTTAGGGTAAGGACTGGGTCTTGGGTTAGGGTTAGGGTCAGCCTTGTTTACATCTCGTGACTTTAGACCAAATCTGGAGTTGAGTTGGCCTTAATATTTAGACCTAACCATGTTTTGATATCATTGTGAAGAAAATGTTACACATTTACAACCCAAAATTCACACTCAACCAACGGATACCCCCAATCATGGCTATTTTGATACCAAATAGTCAAAAAACTTACTGCTGGGCAATAAAAAAGCAGTATTCTTACTATTTCTGACACTTTCCATTCAAAACTTCAGGAAATAAGCCCTTGAAAAAATATCAACATCCCGAGTCGGCCATGTTTCTTTATCTCATCAGGACTCAGACTAGCAATTATTTGCCCATTGACTTCAATGTTAAATGGCTGTAACATCACAGGCTGTAGCTTTTTTCTCAACATTCCGTTGGTTCCAATCTTTATAGGCACAATGGGGACAACATTTGGCAATCTCCTCATCATAATTTTGTAGGGGGTTGACCATTTAGATTTTTTGCTACACGGATTTGAAGTTGACTGGGGTGAAAATCTCACTTCCGACACAATGACTGCTCTGCAGAAAGACACTTTACACCCCCTATCCCTCCGCTGTAATATCATCAGTATTACCCAAAACTGCTATGAAATTGCAAATTTGATCCCTTTTCTCCAATTCTAGACCAAAAAGTCAACCCAAAAATGCAGGAAGAGGGGAGAAAAAAATTAAGGGAAAAATTGTCTATTTATAACTCGCACTACATTCGTCCATCATGAAATAAGGGGAAATAATTACTAGTCTTAGTCCATCTAACTTCGGTTTATTCTAAAGATTACCATGGTAAAATAGAATTCAAATGACAGCAGATGGACACATTCAAAGAGAATTAGTTTTTATATCTTTTATTTTAATACCAATTGTACAAATATCACAAATCACACTGTAAAGCATACAGGTAATATGAAAAAAAAACAACAGAAAATCAATAACAGATCACAGTAAATCAAATCAATCATTTAATAATTTTTCAATTTTGAGAAAAAAGAATTGAAAATTTGGTAGTGTGCTTGCAAACTGTAGGAAAAAGTCAAAATAATGTTTATTAAATGACTATAGATTAGTTTAATGGCTGCAATTGTGTATTTCATTTACATACATTCCTTAGTTTATTACGGTTTTTATTACCGTAATTTGTTTCAAATTTTACATTACCCTTACTAAAACACATAACACCAATTCTATGGATAACAGTAGCTTACTTCTGATTGAATGTAATGCTGCCAGTTCATCTTTATTACCTGAAGATTACGCCAGTACAAATATTATCCATACATCTAGTAGGTCATAATCTTGATAACGATAAAAGGATACTTTTCGTAACGTCGTGCTTTTAGAATAAAACCAGTGATTGTTTCACATAAAAATTGTGTTCTGTTAATCTAGTCTTAGGGCCTATGTATTTTGGTGTTTATTTTACTTGTAAATATCATATAAATATTATATAAACAGCCTAGCTCCACTTTACTAACTTTATTATAAGTCCTATTATATGTGCCACTCACCGATAATTTGTATTCAATAACTTTAGAACTACTTTAATGATAACCACAGTCAAACAAATATAAACAAAAGCACCAATGAAAAACAGCAAAAAATTAAATAAACAAAAACAACTAAAGGAAAAACATAATAAAACATAATACTAATAAAAAATAAACAAACATGTATTACTAATGACAATATTATATATTATAATATGCAAAATCATTAAAGAACCAGCGGCTGCCAGGCAGGATACGCCCACATTTTCGAGAGATGGATAGGGAACAAGCTAAAAAGGAAGTGATTTTTCCTACAATCAAGGGCCATAATTCAATTCGATATGCGCAAATATCGAAAGGAACCGAGATCTTTGGGTAATAAACTTACATTTCAAGTTTCAACAAAATCGGATAAAAATTGTGACCTCTATAGGGCCCACAACCTTGATATACCATATTTTTACGCTATTTGAGAATGAACGGCAGCCATTTTGTCTGTCAATTTTGGGCCGATTTTCATGAAATTCAAACTCAGTCGTCCTTAGGGTGTAACGGTGATATAATAATACGTTTTTTTAAATCGGATAAAAATTATGACCTCTATAAGGTCCACAAGCTAAAAACGTGATTTTTCGTACAATCAGGGGCCATAATTCAGGAAATTATGGTCCGATATGCGCGAATATCGAAAGGAACCGAGATCTTTGGGTTATAGACTTACATTTCAAGTTTCAACAAAATCGGATAAAAATTGTGACCTCTATAGGGTCCACAACCTTGATATACCATTTTCTTACGCTATTTGAGAACGAACGGCGGCCATTTTGTCTGTCAATTTTCACGAAATTCGAATTCAGTCGTCCCTAGGGTGTAACGGTGATATAATAATACGTTTTTTTAAATCGGGTAAAAATTATGACTTCTATAGGGTCCACAAGCTAAAAACGTGATTTTTCGTACAATCAGGGGTCATAAGTCAGGAAGTTACGGTCCGATATGCACGAATATCGAAAGGAACCGAGATCTTTGGGTTATAAACTTACATTTCAAGTTTCAACAAAATCGGATAAAAATTGTGACCCCTGTAGGGTCCACAACCTTGATATACCATATTCTTACGCTATTTGGGAACGAATGGCGGCCATTTTGTCTGTCAATTTTGGGCCGATTTTCACGAAATTTGAACTTAGTCAAACTTAGGGTGTAACGGTGATATAATAGAACGGTTTTTTAAATCGGATAAAAATTATGACTTCTATAGGGTCCACAAGTTAAAAACGTGATTTTTCGTACAATCAGGGGTCATAAGTCAGGAAGTTACGGTCCGATATGCACGAATATCGAAAGGAACCGAGATCTTTGGGTTATAAACTTACATTTCAAGTTTCAACAAAATCGGATAAAAATTGTGACCCCTGTAGGGTCCACAACCTTGATATACCATATTCTTACGCTATTTGGGAACGAATGGCCGCCATTTTGTCTGTCAATTTTGGGCCTATTTTCACGAAATTCGAACTTAGTCAACCTTAGGGTGTAACGGTGATATAATAGAACGGTTTTTTAAATCGGATAAAAATTATGACTTCTATAGGGTCCACAAGCTAAAAACGTGATTTTTTGTACAATCAGGGGCCATAATTCAGGAAGTTACGGTCCGATATGCACGAATATCGAAAGGAACCGAGATCTTTGGGTTATAAACTTACATTTCAAGTTTCACCAAAATCAGATAAAAATTGTAACCCCTATAGGGACCACAACCTTGATATACCATATTCTTACGCTATTTGGGAATGAACGGCGGCCATTTTGTGATTTTTCGTACAATCAGGGGCTATAATTCAGGAAGTTACTGTCCGATATGCGCAAATATCAAAAGGAACTGAGATCTTTGGGTTATAAACTTACATTTCAAGTCTCAACAAAATCGGATAAAAATTGTGACCTCTATAGGGTCCACAAGCTAAGAACGTGATTTTTCGTACAAACAGGGGCAATAATCCATGAAGTTTCGATCCGATACATGCCAATATCGAAAGCAGCCAAGATCTTTTGGGGATAAACCTATATTTCAAGTTTCGTCAAAATCGGATAAGAATTGTGACCTGTAGAGAGTCCACAAACAATTGTGGACGGATGGACAGACAGACAGACGGACGTCCGGACGGACAGGGGCGACGGCATAATACGTCCACATGAAAATGTGGGCGTATAAAAACAAATGAAATAATATAATATAAACATAACCACCAATGAAAAATAGAATGACAAATAAAATAATCTTAACAAATTTTGACATTTTTAATATATCAGTTAATGTAAATTGCCATGTAATTGAAAGCAGTCAATGTACATACAGAGCTTATAGCTCTTAAATAAAATAACTATCCATAATCCTATTATTACTGGAAATTAATATATAGCTGTATACAAGTTGCAGATGGATGTGATACCGTACTTACAATTATAGATGTATTCAAGTTGGGGAAGGATATGGTAATTAAATATACATTATGTAAGATTTAGATAAAGAGCTGACCATTCTTGCTATAATGACTCAGAAAAAGATAATGTAAAATGAAAATATTGAAAATTCCATTCAAATTACTTCATTCTGAGCCAAGTTATCACTGTTTGCAGTTTTGACAAGATGTGTGCATTGTGCTAACCAGGGCACTTGTATATTTGAGACTTAGACTTGCTTTCCCATTTTTAAATCAAATTTTTAAATGGCAAACCAATCTAATTTAGTTAAAATCTTGAGTATCCGATACTTGATTATGGTTTTGTTTTGTTAATAAATGTCTAATATTTCAGGTCTAAATAAAGACCTGCAATAGGCAGATTTAGCTCTTGTGTGTGTGTGTGTGTGTGTGTGTGTGTGTGTGTTTGTGTGTGTGGAAGGATATTATAATTATATATAACCATATACAAGTCAAGGAAGGATATGATCACCAATTCTGTACTATTACGTATTCGTGCAAACATTTAACCTTTTGATACATTTTTCCAAATCAAATATGCTTGATTTGGAATTATTCTTTATGACAGAAAATGTTTTACATACTGTGCCATTAATTTGTTTGTGTTAAATCGACATTAAGTTGACATTAATCTCCCTCTCCCTCTCTCTCGCTATCTCACACTGAGTAAAGTGGCATGGTTTTGATTCCTAGCGTGTATGTGACAAGGAGTAGGGTCACTTTCCCAATCTCGTGGGTTTCCTCTGAGTCTCCCTCTTTCTTCCACAAAGACCCCTACATGCAACTGATATATTGTACCATATGTCAGTCACAAATTGAACTAGTTTCTGTTGGTGGATGTTAAACCCCATTTCTGCATATTTTGCATGTATGAACTTTACTGTTCACCATCAACAGTCCCTTTTAGGTCCTCTTTTGTTGTGTCTATTGTCTCTGTTGTGTCTTTTGTGCCTGTCTTGTGTGTTGTGTCAGTCGAGTCTGTTGTGTTTATTGACATTGTCAGGTCTGTTGTTTCTGTCGTATCTGTTGTGATTATTGTCTTTGTTGTGTCTGATGCATGTGTGTCTGTTGATTCAGCAACATCTTCTGATTCTTCAGCTACTTCTTCTGTTACATCATCACAGTTAATAAATGGCAAAATATCTTCTTCCATTCCCAATTTTACAAATGTTAACAGATCTTCTACAGGTTTTTTGTCTTTTAATAATTCTGATGCTTTCTCTGTTAGGTCATCAATAAATATATCTGATCGAACTCGGAAAACCGGAAGTAAACTGAAATAAAAGATATGTCAATGTATAAATCTGTATATAAACATATCACAAATACTTTACCCCCTAAAGCCTAGCTCACAACAAGCACGGGTCGTAGGGTTTGGTAGCTCACAGACCACCCACAAGGAACCAGGTGAAAATTTTGTATGTGCAGGACCAGAAGTCTCTATGGCCAGTCTGCGATCCTCTAAGGCGCGTAAGACTCTCACACAGGTTTACTAAAATTCCCACCATCACGTACAGCGGGTCGTGATCTATACTTATAAAATTCTTGCAATCTTTTTTGAAATAACAGATAGAGAGAGAGAGAAATGGGGTTTAATGTCCACTCGACACAAACAAGGTCATTTCGGGACTAACATATGGTTTAATTTTATTTACATAATTGGCTTGCGTGTAAGGGTCTTTAGCGGTGGGAGGAAACCGGAGGCCCCGGAGAAAACCCACGAGGTTGGACAGGCAACCCTACTCCTTGCCATGTACAACCGGGGATTCGAAATCACGCCAGTCGACTCAATGACAGACTTTATGATACAGCACGTGCACGCTAACCATTCAGCCATCCAACCCTCCGAAATAACAGATAATTGAAGATAATAGTAAACTGCATGATGAAACAAGGACATAACAAACAATACATAACAGACGCCATAATTAGATAGACATTCCTTGAGCAGATACATTATGCCCCACCCAGAAATATATTTAATGGAATCACATGGTTCTGTATTGTTGGATGACAACACAATAATCTGAGAGACAAATGTCAATCCATTGCTCAGATATTCATATTAAAATTCACATTTTGTAGTAGTTTTCAATCAGCTCAAAAAATGCATTTCTTTATGTAAGACAGTGTTTATATATGTTTAATAATAAATGAGTGTAGGGTTCGGGGGTTTTTTTTCACATTAAAACTGATGCCTCTTTAAAATTGGTACTATACCTATCTTTATCCTGAGATTCTGTCATGTTAATCATTAATGCCACACCTTTATACACAAAGGTAAATCTTAAACTGTGTTTCTCACTCAAATAATTGATAAAATCAACAGTACAGTCATCCTTTGAACAAACTGCAATTATAATTAAATTATGCATCACTAAATGTTGTCGGGCATGTTAACCATAGACATAGCAGAACATTAAAATTTAGTAATAATTGAAAATATGTGCATATCTGTGGCATGCAGACATCTTTGTTCCAACATATTTTGTTTTGAGAATATTATATAAATGGAAAAAGATCTCTAGCCATCTTGCCACAGAATCATGCTCCAGTTTGCTATTTTGAATTTTATAAGACATGTCTGTAAGCTCTTGTATTAAGATTGGTGTGTATTTTGTATGATTTTCCATACACCTATTGTTTAAGCACTAGCTGGTTTGAATTTATGTAATAAAGGGTATGCCTATTAAATTAAAATTAGTATATTAATTACCTTGTTTTTGACATTTCAGCTCCCTATACCAACTGGATAAATGACTAGTATCTTCTTGAGCTGTAAATATCAAAAATACATTTAAACAAACCAGTTTTGTTTATTTCATTTAGAATACAGACATTCGCTAACTACTTTAGCCTACAACATTTGAGTTACGTAAAAGAAAACCCATAAAACCACATAGTTTTAGAAAGGGACTAAAACATTGGTTTGACTGCTATAAATCAAGCGAATCATTCATTTAAAAGTCCTGAGTTTATTCTATATCATATGTGTGCACAATGATAAATTTTGATTTCCTAATGAACAGCTAATAACACAAGCTGGATTCATAAGAAAATCACCGATTTTGTGAATAAGATAAGTTTATGTGTAAGTTTATCACTATTACCTGGTTGAAAGGATCTGATAATGTCTTTTACTTCTCTCTCTATTTCAACAATTCGTAACTTTTCATCAAGTTCAAGAGATCGCAACTCCAAATTATGAATTTCATTCACTAAATTGTAAATTTCTCTAAAAAACGAAAAAGAAAAGAAAGTATCTTTATTATATGAAGAAAAGAAAGTATCTTTATTATATGTACATAGGGTAAGACATATGAACAGAAATTCTGTTGAACTATAGCTGAGTATACTGAGATACTTGAAATGAAATGGGGTTTGACATTCTACTGTTCTGCTCCTTAATGGATGAAGATGGGCATACACCATACAGTGTGCTATGAGGGAAATTTAGCCCAAACAGTGACACTACAGCATTCCGATTTCCAACTGTCACAGGTTCTTTCATTTGCACGCTAACGTGTACACAGGACCTGTTTTTCATCCCATCCCAATGACTAGATGCTGGTTGCTTGCTATACATCAATGACGTGGGAAAACCAAGCTGGAAAATCCAGACAAACTTTCTCAGTCGTCACTGGGATCAGAACTGGAGGCTTCAAGGGAACTGAACCAGCACCTCACACACTGTGCCACCACGACTCTGGTTTATGTACCTGTTATCTATTGTATCAATGTCAGGTTTATCTCTAAAATATTCAAATGTAGAAACTTCTCTTCCAACCGTTTGTTCCAGTAATAATCTTCTAGCCATTAATCTTTGTCTTTCTTCTTGTAAATCTGACAAATATTTATTCATCTGAAAAATATTCAATTGACAATATGGTAATGGTTATATTCATGAATCATATTTAAAGAATATATGGAGACAAAATGAAAATGCATCCCTACACTTATTTGACTGGAAGTGCTGGCAGGACTTAATGTTGCTGAAATGTGATTTTTAATTGGCATGATTACATGCTGGATATTTACCGACACAAGAAAATTAACAATAACACTACTGGAACAAAGGCCAATCTGCCAGCTGATAACAGGTTTGGATAATATCAAACTTTATATATAGATATAGATATATATATATATATATATATATATATATATACTATTCAAAAAAAGTAGGGGATATTTGATTTTTAAGTGTTATTAAAGTCACCTAATGAAACTGACGAAGAAACAAATGACAAAATGAAATGAAGTTCACATTCATCGATTTATTCCAAATGATCGTTAGACTAAGTAAGGCACAGACTGACCATTATAAGGGTAAAATGATACCCGGGGTCAAACAGCAAAGTTACCACAGCATCACAACCAAGTCAGTAACGGGTAAATCCTCCTCTGTTTGCCAAACAAGCATTGATCCGATGTGGCATACTCCTAATGAGACGTCTAAGGTCATTTTGGTCCAGATTGTCCCATTCCTGTTGCAACGCAGCAGCAAGTTCTTGGACATTGGCAGGACGTTGTTGACGTTGACGTAACCTCTGTCCAAGCATGTCCCAGACATGCTCGATGGGGGAGAGGTCGGGACTCAGTGCTGGCCAAGGTAATGTGGTGATGTTCTGTTGTTGGAGGTAACCTGTAACGATCCTGGCCCTGTGACATCTTGCGTTGTCATCCTGGAAGATGAAACGGCGGCCATGACGTCGTGCGAACGGCACAACATGGACTGCCAAGATGTTGTCCCGGTAGTACTGGCCTGTAACACGCCCTGCAACAACATGTAAAGCCGTTCTTCCAGCAACAGTGATGCCTCCCCACACCATAACAGAACCACCCCCAAATCGATCATGTCTGATGACGTTAACGTCTTGGAAGCGCTCGTTTCGACGACGCCACACCCTCCTACGTCTGTCCAAAAAATCAACAGAGAACCTTGACTTATCTGAAAACATCACATTGCTCCAGCGTCAATTATCCCAGTGTTGACGATCCCTACACCAACGACGTCTTGTCTGAATGTGATGATCTCTCAAACAAGGGATCACGCGAGGACGTCGGGCGCGAAGGTGGCCCCTATGCAGTCGATTCCGAATCGTCTGGCCACTCACTCTCACACCAGTGTCTGTTTGAAGACGAGCGCTGATCTGATTTGCTGTGATGACACGATTTCTCAAGGCCAAGGTACGGATAAATCGATCCTGGGCTTGAGTTGTCGCCCTTGGTCGACCTGAGCGTGGTCTGTCCTGTACAGATTGTGTATCACGGTATCTGGACCATAGCCTGCTTATGACAGACTGAGAAACATTCATCGTCCGCGCCACAACCGCCTGTGTTGTGCCGATCTGTAGCATGCCAAGGGCACATAACCTTTCATTTTGGGTAAGCCGACGCATATCAAAATTTGTTTTCTGGTCACTAAAACAATTAAACTGATGTTTCCACCCTGGAATTCAATGCCACAATGACTGTAACATTCAAAGTCAGAGTCGTGCAAATCTTGGGTTGGACCCCCATGATGATCCCAAGCATCACCTGCATTCCATGCGGTAGCTATTGGTGCGTTTGGGCGTCACATGTAACTGGAAATGTTTCTTCTGTTAGGTTCTATAGTGACTTTTTTCGTAGTCATTTGCATATTTTAGTATTATGCCCCCAAAATCAAATATCCCCTACTTTTTTTGAATAGTATATATATATATATATATATATAAGAGAGAGAGAGAGAGAGAGAGAGAGAGAGAGAGAGAGAGAGATGGGGTTTAAGTCTACACAACACAAACTAGGTCATTTTGGGACTAACATATGGTTTAATTTTATTTCAATAATTCGCTTGCGCGTAGGGTTTTTTAGCAGTGGGAGGAAACCGGAGAAAACCCACGGGGTTGGACAGGCGACCCTACTCCTTGTCACGTACAACCGGGGATTCGAAACCACGCCAGTTGACTCAATGACAGGCCTTATGATACAGCGCACATGTGCTAACCATTCAGCCATCCACACCACCACCCCCCAAACATTAAAGATAACTTTACAAAAAACCTGAATTCAGCAGATCGTGGAACAATGATTTTAAGAAAACAATACGACTTTTCTATGACACAATCTTAGGACTACGGACAATTCAGAAAAACAAAACATGCGGTTCTGAAAGAAAATAAATGACAAAGTAGCAAATTGAAAATAAATCCAAAACTAACATTAAACTAATGAAAATGTTACATGAGCCCACGGGTAACTCAGAACCGTCTACATCAAATGTTTTTATTTTATTTATTGATGGATAGTGAATATCATGTGCATGACTATTTATACATGTATATAAATACAAGTGGCTGCTGGCAATGCATGTGCATAGGGACTGTTTTGTAGTCACTTTAGAAGTTGTCATTTAAGATTGAACTTTTGTAAGTCTACTTGTGTTGGGGCCGATTTCTAAATTTCTAGTTAATGGGAGCCATGGTGGCTAAGTGGGTAAGATGCTGGCTAGCTCTGGGAGTCGCGGGTTCACTCCTGTTGTTGGCCGAGAAAGTTCAATATTTTCCGGTGATGTTTCCCCTTGTGCAGTAGCTACGAGAACGTAGCTAAAAACGTTGAGATATACTGATGTGTTTGTTTTTAGCTACGATTGGCAGCCTTCAGTTTGACGTGGCAAACTCATTTAGTACACGCCCTTTTTACCATATCCTGAGGTCTGCAATTTATTATCAGGTCCAAAATTGCCTTTTTGATTGGCTGTTATAAAAGCCTAATTTAGCCCCGCCTTCAAAATGACATATTATACGGACGGTCTATATGCTGTTTAAAAAGATGGCGGTCTTAGTAACGGCTTAACGCCTCGATTTTAAATACGACGATTTGTACCCGTTTCAGGTAGGATTATATGCTTAATTGTAGTTGGGTGTTGTAGAAATATTATAAATAACAATAATCAATCGTTGTTTTGATTAAAACTATTGTCAATTTTGTTTAAAAATGCCGGGTGTGAATCGCTCCCGGAGCTGCAACGTTATAGGTCATGGCCTCAGTTCTTAACTCGAAACACGGAGGGTTGAGAGATTAAGGTTTGTTATCTACTTGTGCAGGACAGAGGGTCTGACACAGGCAGTTGTCTAGTCATTCGGATGGGACAAAAAAACGAACGAGGTCCTGTGTACACATTGGTGCACATAAAAGTCAAAGATCCCTTGGCAACTGCAATTTGATATGAGAGTATAGTATATTGCGCCACTGTCCGGGCAAAATTTCCCTCGGAGGGCACTGTATATGGCCTATGCTGGTCTTCGTTAGCCCAGTTGGAGCAGAACAGTAGTGTATTAAACCCAATTTCATTTTATTTCTAATTCTAGTTGTGTGTGACTTTTTTACTTTTTTTTATAAATTTATAATATAAGACATAAGACGTTAAAAAATATTGGACGTATGATAAAATATAAGCTTTACATCATTCAATTTTTCTGTCCAAATCTGAATCTCATCTTCAATTACATTTCCTACAATATTTGGAGCTGACATCGTAAGGGTTTTTTGTTTGACTAAATTTGCAATCTTTCAATTAACACAGCTGTTTCAATTTTTCGTCCCCAAATTTTTAATGCGCTTAGAGTTGTCTCCCGTAGGAATATATTTAGTTATCCAGACTCATTTGTGTCATTTCTATTATATATTTCGTTGTTGTGACATCCAAGTCTACAATGTTTACGACGAAAGCATGGCCAAGAAAAACGTGAACACCAAAAAGATGAAAAATAAGAGTTCTAAGAAGGCTTTCAATATCGAGACTGTTACTCAACTTGGAGGAACAGAGGTGATCTATGTGTTTTATTGTCGTAAACGACCATAATGATACAGAAAAAACTGAAATCAATATTTCTAAATATTGCAATGTGCATGAAATTATTATGGTGGTATATAAAGTATTGGCTAAATTATTATATAGATCTACTGACTGTAGTGATATAGTGTAGATCTAAGTTCTAATCTAAGTTGTATTGTTAAATTTGTAAATAAACTACGCTTTATGAAATACAATCATTTATTTATTGCAGGAAGATTTTAAAATGCTTCAAAATATTGATACTGATGAAGATGACATTGATGAAGTCAAATCAGTGAAAAGTGATGGAAGTGATACAAGAACTGATGTAAGTGTAAGTCAAGGGATGTGGTCATAACGACCAAAATTGGTTTTTTGGCAAAACGGCCCTAGTTTGGTCATAACGACCAAACAGGTTGGTTATAATGGTCGAAAATTTAATGAAAAACAATTTATTTTACCAAATATTACAGACCGTACCCTTGAAAATAACAATCATTGAACAAAAAATAACAATTCACTCATAACATAATCATCTGAACATTTTTTCAACTAATTATTCTATCCAATTAAAATGCTCTTTGATAGGCCTAATCTCTCTGAAGATGGCTACATAGGATTAGTCATGATTAAGAAGTAACAAAGTCTCTAATTAGGTACTTCACACCCCTCTGATCTGATTAGGTAATTTGGGCTAGACATATCATTTGTTTTGGGTGTTTTACCTAAGGTAAAAGAACTGTTCGTAAATAACCCATTTATACCAACCAATGACAAAAAAATAACAAAATAAATAAGAAAAATACAAACAAATTCTCAAACTGGCTCATTAATAAGAATTTTAAAGCTCTTCTATCAAAATAATCTAATAACTTACATAGGTATATTCAATAAGTTAAACATAGTGCAAATGTCAAATGTTCTACCAATCAGCTGTAGTTTCAATAAGGAGTAAATTCATTATAGCAGTCTTGAATTTTATTTATACTTTTAAAGATACATGCATTTCAGCCTATATATTTTCATTTTTCAGATTAAAGAATTTATAAGTAAATTAGGGTTTGGAAATCAAGATAAAAAGAAAAGAACAAGGTAAATTCTTAATGTTTTCCTTTTCTCTAATTGCACAGCTACATCCATATTATAAAACTGATTTTCAGAAACATATCTATATAATTTTGTACTAACTGTTGAATTTTTTTCATATAAGCATATATTTTTGAATAGATCTGTGTAGTTTTTATGAATTATTGTTCTTCATTATTCAAGTAATATCAACGATGCAGATGATGAAGAATCAGATGAAGATAAACCACAAAAAATTAAACAGAAGAAAAAGGAGAAAGTGAAAAAATCTGCATCAAATGATAAAAACACAGATAAGAACCAAAAATCAGTTACAAAGATGACCCCGATACCCAAACTAAAG
Source organism: Patella vulgata (assembly GCF_932274485.2). Lineage (NCBI taxonomy): Eukaryota > Metazoa > Mollusca > Gastropoda > Patellidae > Patella > Patella vulgata. The sequence goes on from NC_065883.2 coordinate 16,443,399, forward strand.
ACAAGAGAAACTTCAAGTACAAGTAATAATAATAAAACACCAAAATTGGAGAAAACTAAGATATCAATTACCGCCTCCGGTCCCACAGCACCCATAAAATCTACTAAAAAGTCAAAAAATAAGTTCAAAGTTCAACATGATGAGATATCTTCAAGTACAACTTCTCCAGAAGAAGAAATCAGAAATCATATAGCATCTTATCGACCCCGGAAATTTCTCATTGTTAAACCCAATGAGGGTTTAGAGGATGACAAGGTAATTTCTGATAATGAACAGAGAATCATTTTGGTTTTAAAAAGAGTTATTCCCCCTTTAATATTTTCATATTTAGCAACCAAGCTATTCAAAGACTACACGTTTTATGCAATGGGTGCACTAAATGTATATTCCCATTTTAAATCAAATTGTCAGGCATTTTAGTTTGGAAACACTGAAGATACAATGCAATTCTGACATTCAGATTAGTTTTGTCATTTATTGTGCAAATTTATACCTACTGTCTCCTAGCTCTATTCATGCTGTGTATTTAGTATCTGGTTTATGCAGCGAGAGGAGGAAGGTTGTGAAGTTTTTATGTATATTCTGGGTCAATAAATAAATGAATTATCAACTGTAATACTTGCACAAGGCTTTGCCACTTTGAGATTTGTCATTACCCATGTTGTATTCTTGTACTGTTATTTGTATGTTTGGTTGGACAGCTACTCAGAACTGCTATTAGACTTATCTGATGTACAGAAGACCTCCACTAGAGAATTTATATCAGACAGAAATTTATATTGTGATTATCTTATTATCAGAGATTTAATTTAAATGTAATATTGATGTATCAACAGGATGCCATGGATAACAACATAGATCCATTACCATTAGATGTTGTTCAAGAAATGGAGAATTTTGCAGCAAAGCTACTCCAAGATGAAGTAGAAACTTACAGAAAGAGTAAGTTGATGTTGAATTTTTAGATCATCAGTTGTCCTAAAGGACCATAGATTGGTTCAACTCAATAACTTTAGCCTGTCTATACAGGCTGTTTCTAAACTTTTGGTAGTTTAATAGTGAAAAGTATGTTGCCGCTACATTTGAGGGACTCAATCAATTTTAATCAGAGTTGTCACCCTTGGTATGAATTGTTTTCTGATCCAATTCAGTTTGTCTCATCACATGTTGAAGTTTAGTTCTTTGAATAGTGAAAGGTTGAGTTTTTAACTTCCATTAATTATCTAGAGGTTACATCTCTTGTCACAGTAGTTACAGGAAGGCTACATTGGATTTTCATGAAATAAAAAACTAAATTTTACGTCCAAAGTATTGTTTATTTTTATATGTACTTACTTCAACGTCTTTATATGTACATGTTAGAAGACATGTATTTAAATTCTACGGAGACTTTTAACAAATATATTTAATTTTAATATACAGAAAAAGATGCATCCAAGAGCTCAGAAGCAAAATGGATTCAGACAGTTTTGGCATCTGGTACCTTGAGTGATAAAATGGCCGCCTTAACCTTGTTGATTCAAGAGTCTCCAGTTCATAATTTATCTTGCCTGGAGAATTTAGTTAATATGTCCAGGAAGAAAGGCAAAAGGGAGTGCATCCTGGCTACAGGTATTATTACCATTTTATTTCAAATTTTTTCCAAATAAGGTGGAGGAATACTGTGTATTCAGAGTTTTGTGATATTTAGCAAATTGGTTTTGAACATTTACGAAAATAAATATGTATGAAATGTTACAAAGGAGAGTTATCGCATTAGTTATGTTATATCTTTTCAGAAACATTGAGTGAATTATTTTTAACAGAAGTTCTTCCTTCAAGCAGAAAATTAAGAAAGTTTAACCAGGTAAACTGTTAACATTTACATGTAGCATCTTTCTTTAGAACAGGGGTCTCCAACACGTGGGCCACTTACGACCTGCGCAGCCTATCACTGTCATCAGATACCTCTTCCCCCAATTGCAGTACGTTGTGGCCGGCTAGATCCTTTCATGTTTTGAATTTGTTTTTATTGAGTCAATAATAATGATGTGCTCCTTCTTGTTAGCCTCTTCATTTAACTCTGGTATTACATGTACATCTTTTTGTGATTGCAAACAACATCAGATGTCTGATTAATAAATTATGATTGTTGCCTTGTGATTAAAGCCGTTTTTTTTACAGTTTTTGTACCTGGGCTTGCCCGAGTTTAACTTTGTGTCTCCTTCTTCACAATGTAGATGTATTTTCAAATAAAATTTGTCTTCAAAAGGATTTTTTCAATGAGTGTGGTTTAGCTTTATGACTATTAAAATGTTAAATAACATATACTGCATGAAATATTTTTAAAATACATGTGTCTGTGTTTTATTTCAGAATCCACTGACATCTCTAGCAAAGAATATGTCTGGACAAAAAGATCTAGTGGATAAAAAGTTGATTTTGTGGTATTTTGAGTCACAGTTAAAACAGAAATATTCTATATTTATAAAAGCACTTGATGTAAGATATTATTATTATTATATCATTTATCCTTGTATATTTACCAGGGCTGGAATACAGAATATTTAAAAAATTGTGCATGTTCTTCTGGGCACTGACTTTGGCAATTACCATTTGAAAATATACATTCTAGAGACAATTCTTTCAATAAACCGTGTGTTGAGTTTTTCAAGTGTTAATTAACAAATAAACTAATGTGGTTTAATTTGATCAGTAGGATGATGCTTAAAGATGCATCATGTAAGATTTAGATAAAGAACTGGCTGTTCTTGCTATAATAGTTCCAAATCAGATAATGAAAAATGAATATGTTGAAATTTTATTCAAATTTATGAGTGTTTGAAATTTTGACAAAATGTTGAGTAGATTCTTTATTATCAACGGTCTTGATTATCCATTTTATGGATAAAATCTTAAATGGCTGCAGGCTTCAAATCTACTTAAATCAGAGCCATCCGATGATCTAGAGAGTTGATTATGGGCTTGTCACGTTAATTGATTTCTATAACATTTGAAGCCAGAAAAAAGACCTACAACAGACAGATTGCGCTCTTACATAATGCATCATTTAATAGGTACTGTACTGTATGTTGATGTTTCCCTCTCCTACCGGGGGTGGGGGGGATCCCGTGTGCTGTATCATACGGTCTGTCATTGAGTCAACTGGCGTGGTTTCGATTTGCCAGTTGTACATGACAAGTAGTAGGATCGCCTGTCTAACCTCGTGAGTTTTCTCAGGGTCCTCCGGTTTCCTCCCACAGCTAAAGACCCCTACGCTCAAGCGAATTATTGAAATAAAAATTGAACCATATGTTAGTCCCGAAATGACCTAGTTTGTGTCGGGTGGACGTTAAACCCCATTTCTCTCTCTTTCTCCTCTCCTACCATGACTATAAGTAATTTTGATAAATTTTATAATTTATATTTTACAGACCATGTCACATGATACTGTTTTAGCCCCTAAACAAAAAGCAGTCAGTAAGTTTGATTTTACTTATTTTAACCGCGATTCAACATAAACTCCGAATAAACATTTTATTAAAAAAAAAATATTTTATTTATCCTTTCATAAAGTTCATTGTTTGTTAAAAAGGAAAGCTCTAAAACTTAGGAAAATTTTAAAGAAGAAACATTTTATTAAAAAAAAATATTTTATTGATCCTTTCATAAAGTTCATTGTTTGTTAAAAAGGAAAGCTCTAAAACTTAAGAAAACTTTGCACTCATACTGAAATGAAGATATTTTTAGCATAAAATGAAAGTAGTCCCATTACAATTTTGCATTCACCGCATAATATTGTATGGATATATTTACTTGTCTTTCAGCTTCTATGTTTAAACTATTAAGTAATAAACCAGAACAAGAAAATGTAAGTTTTTATTTACATTGTATCATTAAATAAAACATCTAGTAGCTTTTCTCGCTTATGTTATTGGAAATCATCCAGGGACATGAATGTTTATGCCTAAGATGTTAAACGTTAAGAAAAGTCAAATATACTCTTTTTAAATGATTATTTAATTTTACATACCTAATCAAAATAAATTCATTTCATCAGTATGAAATTAATGAATACATAGTTAATTGCCATATTTATGCGTCGTCCATGTCTGTCCTTCTAGAGGCTAAAGTAATCCATTTGACTCAAAATTTATGCACAATGTTCATGAGACAAAGAATCCTATTGACTTTCAATAATTTCCGATAATTACTATGAGAGTTATCAGTCTTGTATTTTAAGTGCTCTCAGTTTCAACAAAAGAATAAAATATGACAACCGTTATGGACTTGCTGATGACTTAGCTGCTGTGGGTGTATGTTTCATTGCCTGGCAACCTATCTTTTATATATTTGTAGATATTATTACCAATGTTGGTAAATAAACTGGGAGATCCTGATTATAAATTAGCATCTAGAGCAGCTCATCATCTTAGTAAATTAGGTAAAAAAATCATATTGATTTGATTATTCGTAAATTATAACGCCATTACCAAAAATTATTTATGAGTGGTTTTCGATCACCGACAAATAATTTCAGGTGTTTGCCTAAATGTGCATCACAACAGATTGTCAGTTGTGGTAATGTTCGATTGATTAAAACCAGATACCCATCTCCAAAGCTCCCTCATGTATCTAACCAGTTCTAAATAAGGCCCTTTCTGTTTTTTCTTTAAATATTATTCAAATAATCATCCCTATTATACTATGAGAACCACTACGACTCAGTGAGTAAGATGCTGGCTGGCTAAACAGGAGGTCCAGAGTTCGACCTCATCATTGGCTGAGAAACTACCATGGGATATTTCCAGCGTACTTTCCCATTTTCAATGTTGCAAGGAACACTCAAGTTTTTCAGGTCTGAGGTCCGTTTTACACATTGACCTGCAATATTTCCCTGATAGAACACTGCATGGTGTATGCACATCTTCAGTAGCCTGATTGTTGCATAACAGTAGGATGTTAAACCCCTTTTCGGTGTTTGCTGAATGGTTAGCAAGTGCACCTTGGATCAGAAGGCCTGTCTTTGAGTCAAGGAGCATGGTTTTGATTCCCCGCTTGTATGTGATGAGAAGTAGGGTTGCCTGTCCAACCTTGTGGGTTTTATCTGGGTCCTCCTTTTTACTCCCACTGCTAAGGCCCCTACGCAAAAGTTAATTATTGAAATAAAATTTCACTATATGTCAGTCCCGAAATGACCTGGTTTTTGTTGAGTGGACGTTAAACCCAATTTCATTTCAATTCATCCCTATGATACTATTATTGTTTTATTTACTAGTTGAGCAACATAGTAGAATGACTATGGTTGTTATACAGGAAGTAGAGAGACTACTATATAGACCTAATATATGTAGTAAAGCACAGTAAGTACTATCATATTGTCTTCTCTTCAACAAAACAATAATAATAATATAACAGACACAAAACTTTGAAATCAAGACAATGAATATTGTGTGAAGAAACCTAATTTCTAGAGTCACTGTACAGTTTGGAATCTTTACATCCATGCCACAAACTGTCCAACCTCGTGGGTTTTCGCGGGTTCTCCGGTTTCCTCCCACAGCTAAAGAACCCTACGCGTAAGCAAATTATTGGAATAAAATTGAACCATATGTTAGTCCCAAAATGACCTATTTTGTGTCGAGTGAACGTTAAACCGTTAAGATATACCAATTTATGATTTATTAATATAGTATAATAAAGTAAACTTGTTTTGTTTCAGGTACTATGCTATGTGTTTTTTAAGTCAGATTGTTTTAGATCTTGATGATAAAGAATTAGCTATGAAGCTTATAGACCTCTACTTCTCCTTCTTTACAGTAAGTTTTATAACATTAATTCAAATTTAAATACTCAGGAATGACCTAACAAGTGAACCCACCATTAATTTCTGCACATGTATTTCATAAAATACAACAACTATTTATATGGAATACAATCATTAGTTTGTTATAAATATAGCAAGACGTTACTACAAGCGTTCTTTTATGACTCATTCCTTAGTTTGTTCATTTTTTAGTTCATTCATGAGACTTACACTCCTCTTCCACCATTGTTGATATCACACACAAATGATAGCTGGTAAAGTGATAGGTAATATATATGAAGTAATGCAATAAAACGTGATAGTAGTGCAATTAAAGGTGATAGTAGTGATAGTAATGCAACAAAGGGAATAGTAATGCAATAAAAAGAGATAGTAATGCAATAAAAAGTGATAGTAATGCAATAAAAGGTAATGGTAATGCAATAAAAAGTGATAGTAATGCAATAAGAGGTGATAGTAATGCCATTAAAATAAGCCATACAGTCTATATTGTTAAATATTAATGTTTCTTGTGCTAAATCACTTAATGCCACTTGAGGATTAGATATTTTTATATAGGTACATATATCTTTCATGCTTATTATTGTGAGATCTTTCTGTTGCTCAGTTTGTTACATCTATATTGGAATGTGGGTTGATATTGTTGTCACCCATGACTGTTGGTCATCAACATGTTTTTATGAGTTACTAGAAGAATGCTCGGCTTCGCTCGGGGTCATAACCCCGAAAACGGAAGTGGTAGACTAACGCCACCTGGCCTATGTTACTCCCCGGTCCAAGCTACCCCTATACCCCAAATTTCAGACTCGGGGCAGACCTAGTGTAGCCGCCAACCCCGAACAGACAGACAAACAGACAAACAAACGACAGTCACAAATATTAGTATAGATTGCCATTATTCAGAAAAGCTTGCGAAAGAGACAGAATCATTACTGAGTTGCAGATCAGCCGTGATCAATTTGAGTTAGGAATAAAAATGTTAAGCCCCTATTGATTTATTTCCTATACAACAGTGATCATATATAGCTTCATGGGGTTTATTACCTTGCAAGGAACAGTATCTAGTCATTCGGATGGTACAGAAAATCGAGGTCTTGTGCACATAAAAGAATCTTTAACAGTTGGTTTTACAATAATAAGACTAAGTAGTAGTGCCACTGTACGTGAAAAATTCCTGTATAGAACACAGTATGGGTAAATGTTTGTCTTTATTAGCTCAGTTGGACTAGAACAGTAGGATATCAAACCCTCCTTTTATTTCATTTATTACCATGCTAGACAAGCTGTCTTAAGTATCTTACATGAACAATATAATTGATATTTATTACAGATGTATGTAAAAAAGAGAGAAGTTGATAATAAGATGATGTGTGTATTATTAACTGGTGTTAATAGAGCTTATCCTTACGCTAAAGGTAATATACATAACACTATTAATGACTTTTATAGTGAACCTAATTTCCATTTAGTTTTATTTGTTGATGTGTGCATTATTAACTGGTGTTAATAGAGCTTATCCTTATGCTAAAGGTAATATACTTATATACTTAAAACTATTAATGAATTTTATAGTGAACATACGAAAAGCAAAACTTCCATTTAGTTTTATTTGTTGTTTTGATTAAATATATTAACATACTACCTGTCCATGTAATTCTTGGTTTGGGGGATCACATGGCTAAGTGGGTAAGACGCTGGCTCGCTAGCCTGGAGGTCGGGCTACATTGGCCGAGAAAGTTCATCACGATTTTCCGACGTGGTTTCCTCCTTGTCAGTGATGCAGGACGGAGGGCCTGACAAGGACAGCTGTCTAGTCGTTCGGATGGGACGAAAAACCGAAGTCCCGTGTACACATTGGCGTGCACGTAAAAGATCCCTTGGCAGTTGGAATTCGATATAAGAGTAGGCCGTAGCGCAGCTGCCCCGGGCAAAATTTCCCTCATAGCACACTGTATGGCGTATGCCCCTCTTCATTAGCCCAGATTAGGAGCAGAACAGTAGGACGTTAAACCCCATTTCATTTCATTTCATTTCCATGTAATTGTTGGATTTTAGCCATGTTATCAAATTAATTACAAAGTGGCTATTGTTTGAAGAGTTTGAGCCAAGTTTAGAACGAATTCCAAAATGACTGCCAATCTCACCTACACCAGCTTTGAAAAATGAGCAGTATTTTCAACATTTTCAGAACTGAAATCAGCAATTAAGAGATGGTTAGGGTTAGGACTATTTTTACGACTATTCAGTTTTTAACTTCGCCGATGGAGGGCTGTGAAAGCATCGTCGTAACAATAGCCTGATGACTATTTTTACAACTCGTCGTAACAATAGCCACTGCCAATTAATTAAATTATTATTATAGCGATCATGTTTTAGTCTGTATTTACTTATTCATGATATTTTAAGTTATATTTAGGTATTCTAATAGATTTATCTTATTTTCAGTTGATCAAAGCTATATAAGTGAACAGATGAATAATCTACATAAAGTTGTACATATGGTTAATTTTAATACTGGTTTACAAGCTTTGATGTTATTATATCAGATAATGGATGCAGCGTAAGAATATTTATATTTTGACCATTAATTAGAACATATAAAGAAAATTTTTAAGACAGTAATTTAACACGACTGTAGCATGCGTGCAGCCATTTTCTTCAATTTATCAACTAATTAAATCCCTAAAACATTTTATACATACATATCAATGTAGCATGTTTTTTTAGTTTAACCTATGTTTTATTACGGGGGCCACGGTTGTTCAGAGAGTAAGGCGTTGACTGACTAACCAGGTCCTGGGTTCAATCCTGGTGTTGGTTGAGAAAGATCCAGCAAGGATTTTCCAGCATGGTTTCCCCTTCATAATGTTCGCCAAGACAGATCCTCAGGATTTTCTAGAGTGGTTTTCCCTTGTCAGGTGAAGAAGGACAGAGGGCCTGCTGAGGAATAATGTTTAGTCATTCGGATGCGACCAAAAAAACAAGGTCATTTGTACAAGGCATACCCTTTTTCATTAGCGCAGGGGGGTGGGGGGCTAGCTCGCTAGCCGGGAGGTCGGGTGTTCAATCCCTGCTTTGGCCAAGAAAGTTCATCCAGATTTTCCGGCGTGGTTCCCCCTTGTCAGTGATGCAGGACGGAGCTCCTGACAAGGACAGCTGTCTAGTCGTTTAGATGGGACAAAAAAACAAGGTCCTGTGTACACATTGGTGTGACCGTAAAAGATCCCTTGACAGTTGGAATTTGATATAAGAGTAGGCCGTGGTGCCACTGTCCGGGCAAAATTTCCCTCATAGCACACTGTATGGCATTTACCCGTCTTCATTAGCCAAGTTCGGAGCAGAACAGTATGACGTTAAACCCTATTTTATTTTATTTCATTAGTGCATTTGGTGCAGTAGAGTTGAACGTTAAACCCTATTTCATTTCATTTGTATGTATCTAGTGTTATCGGTGTCAAATTGGTAATTCATCCTAACCATCGACTTATTATTAATAGAGGATTAGCCGTTTACAAACTCTATGTATTTATTATCTTGTGTATCAATCAATATGTATCTTATTTAAAGGTATTTTTAAAAAGTTATCTTTTACATTCTGAGGTTATAGTGTAATTGTTGATTTATTTTTTTTTAGTGAAAGTGTATCCGATCGTTTTTATGTAGCTTTGTATCGTAAGCTAGCAGATCCAGAACTGAAGTCTTCCTCTAAACAAACCATGTTTTTAAATCTGTTATATAAAGCAATGCGTAGTGATGTTGCTACTAAGAGAATAAAGGTAAATATGTGGTTTAGTATCCTACTTTTCTACACCAACTGGGCTAATGAAGACAGACATATCCCATGCAGTGTTCCCTGAAAATTCTTTTGGCCTTACAACAGTGCTGTGGTGTGTTTTTAAATTCGATCAACAGTTGCACGACTGTCAATGCATTTATATTGATAATGAGAAGCTACCCCTATAACCAGAGAAGATTAGACGAACTCCTTGGTAGTAATAGACGAACTCCTTGGTAGTAATAAACAAATTTATTGGTGTAAACGTTTCGGACAAGTGGTGTCTTTCGTCGCCTTCCTAAACCCCTTATGTATCGCTGAGATCCCAGCTTAAATCTCCTCCTACTACTAGTCTCCAGCTACATAAGACCTACTTTACGAGAGTTGTCGTTGTTTTCCGCTGCTTATTTATATTTATAGTTCATGTAAAAGAAATATAAGTAAATACTGGTTTGATTCTTGATGTTCAGTACGTTGTTAAAAATAGAACTAAACTACCATTACTTTGTGATTATTACACCCTGTTAATTATTAGTTATGAAGAAATGTTTGTCTGTTTCAGGCTTTTTTAAAGCGTCTTTTACAAGTGTGTTCGTATCAGTCAGCACAGTTTGTATGTGGTGCTTTGATATTAGTTTCAGAGGTAAGCATAATATACTGTCTTTTTTATATACTGATATTTTAATCAAGCGATTCAGAATGTAGCTACATCAGATAACAGCAAATACACATGGGAATGATGTTTTCACCATCACGTAAACACACCACAGATCAATTCTCTCAAATGCAAAAAATTTAAATCGACTGTGACTGTTGAAAGTCACATGGTGTTATAGAATGAGGCTTTTAAAAAGCTAGGTCAGTCCAACTGATATTACATGTCAGCTGCATTATGCCTTGCAGCACTTCCAGTCAAATCAGTGGTTCATTTTCATTGCATCCCAATATATTTTAAGCTGATTTATGCTTGTAAATAATCTCTTGTCCTAATACTTCACTGTAAAACAAATTAATGCAGCACAAATTGAATTCATTAAATACAACCAAACACGAGAATTATTATATTTCAATACACATTTCTCTTCTTTAACAACAAAATTAGGTAGTTATACAAATTAACCAACATTGTTGTCAAAAAAAAAAAAAAAAACCCCGCTCAAAGCAACAAACTAATCAACAATAGTTGATGGGCTAATTACAAGGTTGTAATTACTATCTGTTGGTTAAACTAGTATATTACTTCATTGTTCAGGGGGGGTGGATGGCTGAATGGTTAGCGTGCACGCGCTGTATCATAAAGTCTGTCATTGAGTCGACTGGCGTGGTTTTCGAATCCCCGGTTGTACGTGACAACCTCGTGGGTTTTCTCCGGGTCCTCCGGGTCCTCCGGTTTCCTCCCATTGCTAAAGACCCCTACGCGCAAGCGAATTATTGAAATAGAATTAAACCATATGTTAGTCCCGAAATGACCTAGTTTGTGTGGAGTGGACTTAAACCCTATTTCTCTCTCTCTCTCTCTCTCTACTTCATTGTTCAGCTTAAAAAAATTACACAATTTTTATGTCAACACTTAATTTCAATACATATTTATGTCAACCACTTTAAATTCACATTAATTTCAATACACATTTATTTCAAACTCCTTAAAGTCACATTAATTTCAATAAACATTTATGGCAACCACCTTAGATTCACATTAATTTCAATTCACATTTATGTCAACCACATTCATGTTGCATTGATTTAAATACATATTGATGTTAACCATCTTCAAGTCCCATAAATTTTAATACACAGTAATGTCAACTGCTTTGACCTCATATTAATTTTAATACACAGTAATGTCAACCGCTTCCAAGTTACATTGATTTCAAACATATTTCTCTCAACGGTTTTCAGGTCACATTATGGGACTTTAATGTCTGGTTTTATAGAAGATTACTGTTAGATGTAAATTGAAAATCTTGTAATAATTTTACTTTCAGATTGTACAAGATAAACCTGGTTTATTAAATCTACACAGTACTGGTGATGTAAGTTTTATAGCTTAGTTATCTTTTCTTGCTAAAACTACCGTCTGTTGTTTTCCTACTTAAACTACAGTACATCATATTCATGTCATAGAATTCTTTGTTTTATTTCTGACTTGTATCTTTAACAACAATTATCTGTCCAGTTCTTATAATCAGAAAATCACTTTTTAGCATGAGGGGTTGAATGGCTGAATGGTTAGCACGTCCCCGCTGTATCATGAGGTCTGTCATTGAGTCAACTGGCATGGTTTCGATTCCACAGTTGTATGTGACAGTGAGTAGGGTCGCCTGTCCAACCTCTTGGGTTGTCTCTGGGGTCTGTGGTTTCCTACCACTGCTAAAGACCCCTACGTGCAAGCGAATTATTGAAATAAGGTTGAACCATATGTTAGTCCTGAAATAACCTAGTTTGTGTCGAGTGGACGTTAAACTCTCTCTCTCTCTCTCAAAATAACCACGGACCTACCCATAGTATTTATATGACTAAGATATAAACCTTATACAAATTTTGTATATTGTCAAAATATGTCACAAATTTGTTCCATACAATCTAATTTGAACACAGGTAATGTAATTGTATGGGCAAATCACTGCAAATTTCCTGTTGTCTGTTCAATATCTTCAAATTCTTAATGCCCTTTATTACAAATTTAACATTCCTGTACATTCTATTGTTAGATGTTTTCTGTTCAATTCATTGCTTTTGTATTGTAAGTGTAGTAATGGGTTTCATGAACAAGACAGGGTGTTCATCCTATTATTAACACATTTGGATCAGTTTCATTTACTGTATAATATCTTTCTTGTAGGATTCTGATGAAGAAGAACATTTTGAAGATTTGCCTGAACCTGAAGAATTTAAAACAACTCGTTACCATAGTGACAGTGAGGCAGCATTATCTGAGGGGGAAGTGGATCTAGGTGATCAACAGTCATCCTGGATTCATCGAAAAAATTTGAATGGTATGTTGTTTAGAAATAATATGCATTGTTGGGGTTTGGCTGGCTGAATGGTTAGCATGTGCGTGCTGTATCATAAAGTCTGTCATTGAGTCAACTGGCTTGGTTTCGATTCCTCGGTTGTACGTGACAAGGAGTAGGGTCGCCTGTCCAACCTCGTGGGTTTTCTCCGGGTCCTCCCACTGCTAAAGACCCCTACTCACTAAGCGAATTATGGAAATAAAATTGAACCATATGTTAGTCCCGAAATGACCTAGTTTGTGTTGAGTGGCCGTTACACCAGGGCCGTTACACCAGGGCTTCCACTTCAAAATTTCCACTGCCGGTCATTTTTGATAACGCACGAAAACTTTTCAAAGTAAATTCATATTTCATGTTTTTTATTCATGGTAGGGTATTGTGAATTCACGTGTCTATACCACTTTGTCACCATGGGGTGCACAAAAAAAAATATATTTGACTTAAAAATGAAATATTAGTAAGGCTCATGATAATTATTTAATAATTAAATATGCCGTTTTGGCTACTTAAATAACGAAATAGTTGAATTGGCCGGAGAAAAACCATTTCAGTAGCTCACACGTAATTAACACATGCTCTATAGAAAACACACTGACCTGGATAATTTTGAGTTGTAATACAATAACTTTGAAATGAAGATAAATATATAATTATCCATGGCATATATCTCACATTTTTTTGGTTTTAGACCATCTCTTACGGAATTACGGGCCGCAGAATTGTGACGTATATGTGAATCCTAATAATGTATAACTAAATGACTAACGGATAACTAACTTCACGGCTAGCGACACTAGCGCCCCCTTGAATATGGTCGTGTATAATAGTAACCGTATATACACGACATTTCTTCTACACGTGGAATTATCAATATTGCTGCACAATAGAACTGGAATACGTATTTTTCTTAATTGTTCGGTAAGCAAGTTAACTAATCTCTAGATTTTATTTCAACAATTTCCACAAGGCCGTAATACCGCTATAAACATTTTTAAATGCATTTTTCTCCCAACACGTACGTTGTTGAGGACTTACGTAATTTCTATGCTTTTTTTTTATTTTATATGACAGTTGGTTGGATTCGAAGAGCAATACTTCATATCAATTGCTCTTTTTCGAAGATCATAATAACCTTGTTTACATTGTGCCTGACCGTAATAGCGGTAAACAGCTTTGTTGTTGAAAATTCTTGACACGTGGACAATACTTGAATGATTAACAATGGGCCGCTTCACACCGTTGATTAGATTCCCACTTACCAATTAACATTTATTGTTCTACTACCAGACACTCATCATTAATTATCAACACAACACTCAGTATAATCTGTTGACGACTATATATACAACTCTATAACACCAATCACGAGATTGGCTTCTAGACGACGTGCATTCTTGTATAGTTACACAGTGAAGGTCGATCGTAGCCATGTTTGAAATTGTTTTTTTTTTTTAAAAAAAAAGACCCTCTTTACGGCGTGCAAAATGACCGTTAGGTCAGATCTAGGAACGGTCATTTTCCATAGCCGTAGGTCTCGACCGGCATATACGGCCGACGTTGAACACATGGTTAACACTCATTGATACTACCTCATTACTTGTGATCATTACTCCTCTAAATCCTTTAACACTTGGTACTTGTAAATATTGACACCAGTTCCTTAAACAAATTTAGCCATAAACCACTCGAAACTACTGTTCCTTAAACCGTTTCAAATCACCAAGAAATGTAAATATCCCTCTTGTGTCATAGTACAGTATGTACTATTTTTTGGGAGGCAGTGTGACTAAGGCAGTCTAAGGAGCCCTAGTGCTAAATGGTTGAGCTGTAAAAATGTGAATCAATGGGAAATGTTGTGATTCTGTCTGTACATAGTAATATTACTACATGAGGGGTAGTAGTCCCATCAAGACTTCTCTTGTTTAAGTTTTGTTTATATTTAACGGATTATGATCCCACAATTGTTCAATTTAGATAGCCTTCCCAAGAGAAATGGCATCTATTATTCTATTCATAAATAGCTCAAGAAATGGATTCACGCTTAGGAACTTTCGCAAAGAATGGCTATACAATTTCATAAGATTTAGTCCCGAAAGGTCCCCAAATTCTTTATATTTATAACAATATGTGGGTTAAGTTATAAACTCATAAATTATATATGTCATTTCAGCTAAATCGGATAATTTAGCCTACGATCCATTTCATCGTAATCCATTATATTGTCGTGCTGATACCGCCTGTATCTGGGAACTTAAAAAACTCACCAAGCATTTTCATCCGTCTGTTGTGGTATTTACGAAAAACATCTTAAAGGTAAAGTCCATGTTTTTTGTGAGTAATGTCTACAGGGGTCCAATATAGGCTATGCCTGTTCCCCAATCCCTATTCAGATACAAATCTGAATAAAATATTGTTTAAAAAAGTAATTTAGCGGAGAAAAAGTTTTTGGACCAGAATGTTTTTGGTTTTTTTTAAGTTTATTGTGGTACATATATGATGTATGTGATAGAAATCTTTGTAAATTGCAATAAGTATTTAAGCTATATAAGCTATATATTAACATAACTTATTTAAATAAGTATTTATTCTATATATTAACTTAACTTATTTAAAAAGGTATTTAAGCTATATATTAACTCAATTCATTTATATAAAATTATGCTATATTATTTCAGGGTGTAAAGATTACATACAGTGGGGATCCATTACAAGATTTTACATTAATCAGATTTCTAGAAAGATTTGTTTATAAAAATCCTAAAAAACTTGAAGATGATAAAGGTAAATACATTGATACAGTTATTTCAAAAAAAGAAATTATTAAGAGGGTAGGTGAAATAACTTATGTATATGTATGAATTAAAGTAGATAAAGTACAAGTATTTCTATGTTTACGGTAGATAAATACATACATAAATAAAAAATACCACCAGTTAAAAAAAAGGGACCATTTCACTTCTTCATTCTGATATATATCAAATCATAAGCTACTGCCTGAACCATCGTAAATTTTAAATAGATTTCTTCGATTATGAACAAGCTACTTAACTTCGGTTATTATAAACATACCTGTGTGTTTGAAATCAGCTCCCGTTCAATAAAATCCATTGCACAACTAATTGAAGAAATCTGTTTAAAATTTACGATGGTTCAGACAGTAGCTATCTGCTCTGAATGGAGCGTCTTTAGATGTTATACACAGCAAGACCCGGTTTATACCATGTATTTGGTTTCTGTGTGTAATTTATTACACCTATCATTAAGCTGTTGCTGGAGTCCCTCTAACACAAGAATAACCAAACTCTGATGAATGCGCCTCATGTGGCTCATTGAACGATTCCAAGTTGCACATTGCATCCCTGTGATGATAATAAACTAAGGCTATAAGCCTACTCATTATTTTTTGCGATTATTATTAAGTCAATAGTATACAAGATTTCTATGGTGTGTGAATAAATTGGCACAGGGTATGTAAAAGGTTGGCCATCCCTGCCCAGATATCACTATATTAGTTTTAAAAGAGTCTGACTAACTACTTATCTGTGATATAACCCTAGGTGGAAGGGGTCATTAAGCCTCAAGAATGAACAAACTGACTAATTAGAAAATTAGAAATTAAGAATTTTTTGGTATTATTGTAGGCCTACATGTTATATTATATTATTAGAAAGAAAAAAAAAGAAAAAGATGATTTAAATTAGAATGTTATAATTTCAATTTTGTGTGTATTTAGAATCTGGTGGTAAGAGTAAAACTGTGAGTAGATTTCGATTAAAGCCATCTCTACCATCTGGTGTTAGAAAGTTACGAGTAAATGAAGCAGCTTATTTAGCAAAAGGTGAAAAGAGAATTCCTGCTGATGAAAAATTCTTCTACAGGTCAGTAGACACTAAAACAATAACTTAACCAAATATAATAACTTTCCAAATACCATAACTTATCTAAAAAACATAACTTATTTCAATTATCGTGAATACAATAATTGTGAATAAATGAATTGAATTAATTGGTTTAATTTCCATTCACATAAAAGCCTTATCTTATTGTTAAAGTTACAATAATTGTGTTGACTGAATTGAATATCCTTAATTTCCTCTGTCATAATAACCTTACTCTTATATTGTTTACAATTCTAAATGAATTGAATATCCTTAATTTCCTCTTGCATTATAACCTTACTCTTATATTGTTTAATTCTAAATGAATGGAATATCCTTAATTTCCTCTCACATAATAACTAAATACTTGTCTTATTGTTTAAGTTACCATTTAGAATTTTGGTAATAAGACAATTTAGAACAATATATGTTCTCATTATCTACATTCGTCAATGTCAAATTTCAATGACTTCTGATAATCGCTTGCAGAGTTATGACCCTTGATCCTTTTGAAATCCTAGTGGATGCTGCTTCATGGCTGGAAATGTATACACAGTGTTTATGTCCATTATACAGAATGTGCATTAAACCAAAAATCTCATTTATCACAATTTCTATTTATCTATTGGCTTGGTCACACTTAATAATCTTTTGGAAGCTGTAGGGGCTAATGTTATAATCCATTTTGAAATGATTCAAGCATCACATTCTACAATTGTTTGTGAACAGTCTACAGGTCACAATTTTTATCCGATTTCAATGAAACTTGAAATATAGGTTTATCACCCTAAGATCTCGGTTCCTTTCGATATTGGCATCTATCGGACTGTAACTTCATGGATTATGGCCCCTGATTGTACGAAAAATCACGTTTTTGGCTTGTGAACACTGTAGAGGTTGAAACTTGAAATGTAAGTTTATAACCCAAAGATCTCGGTTCCTTTCGATATTCGCGCATATCGGACCGTAACTTCCTGAATTATGGCCCCTGATTGTACGAAAAATCCTGTTTTTAGCTTGTGGACCCTATAGAGGTCATAATTTTTATCCGATTTAAAAAAAACGTTTTAGTATATCACCGTTACACCCTAAGGACAGCTGCGTTCAAATTTCATGAAAATCGTCCCAAAACTGACAGAAAAAATGGCCGACCATCGTTCTCAAATAGCAAAAAAATATGGTATATCAAGGTTGTGGACCCTATAGAGGTAACAATTTTTATCCGATTTTCTTGAAACTTGAAATGTAAGTTTATAACCCAAAGATCTTGGTTCTTTTCGATGTTTGCGCATATCGAATTGTAATTTCCTCAATTATGGCCCTTGATTGTACGAAAAATCACTTTATTTTTGGCTAGTTCTCTATCCATCTCTCGAAAATGTGGGCATACCCTGCCTGGCAGCCGCTGGTTCCTATGGATTTAATATTCTGTTCATATTTTTACTTGATTCTCTAACTTACGAGTACTGATAGTTCATACATTTTATATATTGGATTCTTCCATTAACCATTGCATATAAGGGTGGTTCATGTTTCTATGTGCTAGGTTATTTCATGTATCCATTACACAAATACCCTTCTAGAGTTATTCCAAGTAACCATTACACATAAAAGTGGTTCATATATTTTATATGCTAGGTTATTCCATGTAACCATTAAAGGATGGTTAATATATTTTTATATGCTAGGTTATTCCATGTAACCATTAAAGGATGGTTAATATATTTTTATATACTAGGTTATTCCATGTACCCATTACATATACCCTTCTAGAGTAGTGCAAATAGTTTTATATGCTAGGTTATTCCAAGTACACATAAGGGTGGTTCATATATTTTATATTCTAGATTATTCCATGTACCCATGACACATACCCTTCTAGAGTGGTGCATATATTTTTATATGCTAGGTTATTCATGTCCCCATTACACACACCCTTCAAGACTGGTTTATTTATATATTTTAATATGCTACATGTACATTATTCCATGTACCCATTACACACACCCTTCAAGACTGGTTTATTTATATATTTATTTTTAATATGCTAGTTTTTTCCGTTCAACTATTACACATACCCTTCCAGAGTGGTTCATATATTTTAAAATGCTATTTTATTCCATGTACCCATTAGACACACCCTTTCACTCCTTAAAACTCCAATTCTTAACATTACATTAGATGTGATTATAAAAAATTTTTTGTTTTGTCTTTTATTTCAAAGGATTCCGAGTCACTGTCTTCACTTGCCAATCAACAGAAAATACAGCTTTGAAAACCTCATTAATCTCTGTGTGGTTCTTGTTGCATAAAATCCATTTCAAATTAGATATAAAATTACTTCTCTTGTAATTTTATTATTTTCATCCTTTGATACCGTAATGGAAAGTTTGTTTTCTTCACTTTTTTGGATATCTGATTTTATTAACAATGATATCAACTTGTGCACTAGGATCGAGTAGCCAGTTATTATATTTGTTTGAAAGAATCAAAATTATATTCAAAAAAAGTTACTTTTCAGAAAAAATTTAATCTGTTGTCACTATTTCTGTACACGCACTATAAAACTGTTAAAGTGGACAAAGAATTTTACCGTCCAATGTCAGTAATGTGCTTTTCGCAAATTTAAATCATATCTTTCATAGGTAGATGTATTTGGTTGCCCAGGTACTCAGGAAAATCCATCTGTTTCATTTGACCCACCAAGTGGTGTAACCTGCATTTCCTAACAATGGAACAGTGTCTTAATTTGGGGGAGTCGAGGTGAAGTCTATTCCAAATCTGTAATGTTTATTGGAGTACACATGACCTACATAAACTTTCATGAAGGGCATCATAATCTACATTGTTAGTCATCGACATAGTCTGATACCTTAGTTCATTGTCTATTTACATTGATTCTGGTTCCAGATGTTTCTAAACCAGCCAAAAATTGACCCCACCCCCCACCCCCCAACTCCCAACCCCTAACCCCACTCCACTCCACTTCTCCACACTACTTCTCCACACTGACAAACAGCTTGTTTTTATCTAGGATGTCGCATAACATAACTTTATTTTATACTATGGCTTACTGGTATCAATTTACTGAAGAATTCTCTTTGATAATCAAAAAAGCTTTAAAAGATCCTACTGAAAGCTACTTTTTCTTAACGCCAATTTTTTTCTTATGTAAATACCTTAATGACAATTGATCAGGTTACTTGTAAGTATTATATATATAAGAAGATAAGGTATTAGGAAATTAATCAAAGAAATCCGTATTTGGGATATCAGAAAATTATTGGCATTAATGGCATTGAATATCTTTTAAAAAGCATCTCATTTTGATTGATGTTTTGCAATATATATTTTTCTACAACTAAAAACTCAGCAAGCCAAATTGTTTACAATCTTCACATATACTTCAAAAGTGTTAAATTAAATATTTACTATTTTAATGTAAAGGCATACCTGTGAAGAAAGCATTTAAATATAGGAGGTGATTTTGTTTTCCACAGTGAACATTTTCTATGCAGTATAGTAAACAAACCCATTTCTACTTAATTGTACCCATTTTAAAGACCTTGTCTCATATCTAATTAAAATAAAAGAACTCAGTTCAACTCTTGTGGCCTGAATAAAACAGATTAATCTTGTTGTGGGTGGGGGGCCGAATGGTTAGCATGTGCGCGCTGTATCATAAGGTCTGTCATTGAGTCAACTGGCGTGGTTTTGATTTCCCAGATGTATGTGACAAGAAGTAGGGTCGTCTGTCCAACCTTGTGGGTTTTCTCCGGGCCCTCCAGTTACCTCCCACTGCTAAAGACCCATATGCGCAAGCAATTATTGAAATAAAATCGAACCATGTGTTAGTCCCATGTGTTTGTGTCGAGTGAACGTTAAAACACATTTCTCTCTCTCTCTCTCTCTGTTGTTCCTATTTCCATTCACATGGAATTGTGAACAGATAGTGGACGTACAGAAACTTGATACCCTCACATTAAAATTGATTAATAGATCAAGGATTAACCGTAGCTGAAATCCACATTAAAATTGTTAATACATTATGGATGAACAGTAAGTAACTGAAGTTAGGGCTGGACAATGATTTCAATAAATCACAATTTAAATTTTATTGAAAATTGTTTTTTTACCATTATAAATACTGAAATAATCCAGTATATCGTTTGACTCTAGATTAAAGCCATTCCTTCAACAATATTCTCTCAAATATTAATGTATTTTATTGAAACAAAGTATAAATCAGATTGGTCATACATAAGAGTTCATACTTCAAACATCCATACTCAATGGAGCTGTATTAAGGCCTAAGATTTTTGTTTAACTAGTGCTGGACAATAATTTTTATAAATCAGTATATCTGTATATGTAAATTTTATTGAAAATCATTATTTGATACCACAATAGTCGAATATATCGCTTGACTCTATCTCTCTTTCACTAATAATTTTCTCTGAAGGAATGGGGGGTTGGATGGCCGAAGGGTTAGCACACGCGCGCTGTATCACGAGGCCTGCCATTGAGTCAACTGGCGTGGTTTCGAATCCCCGGTTGTACGTGACAAGGAGTAGGGTCGCCTGTCCAACCTCGTGGGTTTTCTCCGGGTCCTCCGGATTCCTGCCACTGCTAGAGAACCCTACGCGCAAGCGAATTATGGAAATAAAATTGAACCATATGTTAGTCTCGAAATGACCTAGTCTGTGTCGAGTGGACGTTAAACCCCATTTCTCTCTCTCTCTCCCTGAAGGAATATTATATTTTAACATATGTAAGCTTGACCTTACAATGATTTAAATTTACTTGCTTCTCATAGAAATTTGTTTCAAGGGTTTGTCACATCTTTTCGAACCTTTTGTTATGAAGGGGAGTTGGATGGCCAAATGGTTGACGCGTATGCGCTGTATCATTTGGTCTGTCATTGAGTCAACTGGCGTGGTTTGTGGTTTCGATTCCCCGATTGTACGTAACAAGGAGTAGGGTTGCCTGTCCAACCTCGTGAGTTTTCTCCGGGTCCTCCGGATTCCTGCCACTGGTAAAGAACCCTACGCGCAGCAAGCGAATTATTGAAATAAAATTAAACCATATGTTAATCCCGTAATGACCTAGTTTGTGTCGAGTGGACGTTAAACCCCATTTATCTCTCTGTTTTTTTTGCCTTGAGGCAGTATAATTGCAATAATGGTAATATATTGTGGATTTTTATATTGATATTTCAATAATGAAAATTTCAAATATCGTCCAGTCCTAAATGAAGTCCACTTAAAAATTGGATGATAAAAAATGAGTAGATGACAAATAGTTTGAATTGGGCTTATATTTTATATTAAAACTTTCTGGACAATATTTCTTGAATCACCCTGAAATCATTTCTCGATACTGGCAGTGGCGGCGCCAGGGGGGGCAAGGGGGGGGGGGCATTTGCCCCCCTATTAATCTGGTCTGCCCTCTGTTTGCCCCCCCAATAATTTTAGAAAATAAAAAAAAGTATTTGTGATACGATTCATTAATCAATACATTCTACGGTGAATAAATCCCACATCCCCACTCAGTCATAAACTTGCATGTTGTAGAGCATTTCTGACAGTCTATTTTTCAAAATTTTCTTGGCGAGGTCCCCAATGGACTCGCTACTTTGGCGTTCACAAGGGGAATTCGTTGAGGTTCGCAAGTCCGTTCGTTTGACATTTTGTTGTCTAGTCGGATAAACTAGTGATCAGGCGACGGACGGTATCTGGTCAGATCTATTTATCTCGACGATCGGTACCTGGGAATACTGTAAGACAGCATTTCCGGTAGTCTATTTTTCAAAATTTTCTGGGGGAGGACTCCCTACTTTGACGCTCGTGAGTGGGCTTCGTCGTGATTCGCAAGTCTGTTCGTTTGAAACTTAACCTCATCGATCAGTGCCTGAAATACTGCCAGGCTGCATTTCCGGCAACCTGTTTTTTCAAAATTTTCTGGGGGAGGCCCCCTACCCCTGCCCCAGCTTTGCCCCTCCAATCACCGACGGCTGGCACCGCCACTGGATACTGGGTTTAATTTTTCCTCAACACAAAAGTCTTAAGTCATTAAATATTATATGATATTGATACAGCACACATCCGGTACTAAACATCATTCAGTTATACGTTATTCACATCAAATATAAACAATTCTATAAATATCTATAAAACTTGAATATAAATATAAAGCTCTAAAAACATTTGTAATATAATCATCGAAGAACAGTTAAAACAGCCATTAGATAAAACCAATTAATAATAATAGGCTTTTAAAAATAAATGAGTCTATAATAATAATAATAGGCTTTTAAAAATAAATGAGTCTAGGTGTGTGATTTGAGCGATGTAGTAGTCTCTTCCAAAGAACAATATTGTAAAAGTTCAATAAGACTATTAGTCCAGAAATGCGATTTATGAACAGGGGCGGATTGGGGCAGGAAACCGGCCCGAGCTCCAGTGTCGGAGCGACCCCTTTTACTGACTGCGGAGGACGGATGAGGGGTCCGGGGGCTCTCCAGAGTGAAAATTTTGAAAAATGAACTCCAAATGTGCAATTTGGTGGCATATCTGATTAGAATCTGAGTTCTGCATGGGGATGGGGACTGAGATAACGTTCTTTCACTGGGTCAAGGCCGTATAACAGGTGGCCTTGACGGAGTGGGAGCGGACATGCATAGACCTATGGGACACAATTCATTTTTGAATTTTGGGATATGGGAGGCCATTTCCCACAATTTGAGACCATTCCCAACATCCCAATTCTGTAATTTCATCTCTGAATATAAAGAGTTAATAAAAATGTCAAGGAATGTTTAACACCAGCCTCAGGAAATCGTCTCGCACTCATATTCAGCCAGCAGACCAGTTATCATCAAATTTTGCTGAGACCTTAAAATTGAATTTTTTTGGGAGTTACAAACCATCGGCAGACGTTTCCGTCGTATCCCCATAAACAGAGTGCAGGTGACTTAATAAGTAGTAAATTTGCTGGCGACAGTGTCGGGTGAATCCGATGAAATTTTCGGATTGCAGGATTCCGAATTCCGGCCCACACCCAGCACACCCGGCCCAGGAAGTCTATTATACCAGCCCATTTCAGACTCCAGTGATGGCGTGGCGACTGTTTAAAGCTACCGGCCACATACAACATGATCATCATTGCTCCATGGCCGGTCCAAAAGGTTTTTTTAGACGAATTGGACAAAATTATTTTTTTCATTTTTTGTCTGACCGGCCCGATGGCCCAATCCACCCCCTGTTTATAAATTGAAATTCCATCGATCTATGTTGCTGCCCATGTAAATAGCCACTTTACCTATTGTCTTTCTTCTCACTTTGTTTTGTTGGCAGAATCTATTGATAAAACAATACATTTCTTTGAAGTTGGAACATTCCACCATTTTGCAATCTGCAGTTGGCTTATCTCTGGTTGAAAGTGTTTTTATTGTTGGATGACTTTATGATATTATAACACACTGACCACCATGTTTATTTCCACCATTTTACCATCTGCAGTTGGCTAATATCCGGTTAAAAGTGTTTTTATTGTTGGATGACTTCATGATATTATAACATGACGACCATCTTGTTTATTGTTTAACAAATTTTAATTGATGGGCCTATTTATATTCTGATTTAATCCAAGCCTTGAGATTATCTTGCATTGATATTTTGATTTTGTTTTTTTCTTTAATTAATTGTTAAATAATCAATTTGAGGTATTATTAGCGATGAGGAAGCCATGAGTAATATGCTATTTTCTGAAAAATACAGATCATGCACAGTCACTTTAAGGGATTTTTTGAAAGGTATAGTGAGGAACTGCTTTTATTACAAGTGGGGGGTTGGATGGCCGAATGGTTAGCACGTGCGCACTGTATCATAAGGTCTGTTATTGAGTCAACTGACAGGGTTTTGATTCCTCGGTTGTACGTGACAAGGAGTATGGTCGCCTGTCCAACCTCGTGCGTTTTCTCCAGGTCCTCTGGTTTCCTCCCACTGCTAAAGACCCCTACACGTAAGCAATTTATTGAAATAAAATTAAAACCGTGTGTTAATCTCAAAATGACCTAGTTTGTCTGGAGTGGACGTTAAACCCTCCCTCTCTCTCTCTCTCTCTCTCTCTCTCTCTTTTATTACAAGTGAAAGTTTATTTATTTATAACAATTCATCTTCTTTATGTTAAACTAAAACGATATAAGGTAGGCTACATTACGATGAATGAATTTCATGTGAATACTCTTAGTAAGGTTAATATATTCTTAATGTGATTTTATTGTTGATAGATTGTCCATTAGGAGACATAACCTGATATTTCTGTTTTTTAGATATTTTCGTCAGAGAGCTGATTTGGGAAAAAGATCTAAAAAAGAAGACAGTGATGTAGAAGATGTCAGTGACGATGAATTTGAAGCATTCTTAGGTAAAAATGATGTGTCTACTCAAACACATAATCCTTTATGGCCTTTGTCTAGATTTGGGACAAGAGAACTTTGATTCTAACTTATGGAGAGTGATGATTGACTAAGACGTCTGAAGCTCTAATGCATCACCATTTAGATAAATATTTGGAAGATGAAATCAAAAAATACAGTTACCTTAATTTCTTACAATTTATATTTGTAATTTTGTATTTTCAGATAATTTTGAAAAACAAGCAGATCCGAAAGATGTTTTCATGAGAAAGGATTTAGATTTAGATTTTGCTGGGTAAGATTATTTAAAAATAGGATGAATAAATGAAATGAAATTGGGCTAACATCATAATTGAATGCCAATGAAAATGAATATAGTAGAAAAATGCTAATATTTTAGATCATCTACTTATGGAACGCGAACATAAATGAAGACTGGAATATTGCTGGTACTGAATTAAATATGGAAAATTTTCAAAAGGTGTACCTGTCGTTATTTTTGTGATAATAACATACATTAGAATACGACATTCTCCATAATGAATTACCAAGAATTATTTTTGTTGAAGTCTAGTTATATTAAAGGGAATGTAAGCTTATAATTAACCCATTTCTTATGCGACCTCATTTGATCCAATTCTGGCCAGTTCGTTTCAAAATGGATTAAGAACCCTAGAACATACACCATGCAATGTGCTGTGAGGGAAATTTTACCTGGACAGCAGTGTTTCCTCAAATTCGAAGTATTCACAGCTCTTTTACTTGCACGCCAAAGTGAACATAGGTTGTTTTTTGTCCCATCCAAAGAACTAGTCACTGTTCCTTACCAGGCCTTTCATCCTTCCCCACCAACAGGTATAATCCAGGCTGGAAAATAACAAAGAACTTTCTATGTCAACTTCCTGGACCTTTTGGTCCAACGCCTTGCTCACTGAGCCACAGTGACCACCTTAAAAAAGTTTTGAATATCATGAATATTTTTGTGTTCTTCTTGAGGAATTAATCTCTATGTCAAGTTGGTGCCTGGTGGAATAAAAAAAAATGTGGAATTGTGTTCTGTGTTTCTGCCATATATAGATCACTTAGCATATATTCTGATTTTGACAGTAATTTCATTTAAACATGCAATAGTAGAAAATATAAATGTGTTTTAAGCTATGAGAAAAATAATATGCATTTCATTAACATATAAAATGAAATGGGTTTTTTTGTGCTTTCAGAAGTGAATCTGTTTGATTTATGTGTTTATTTGATAAGTTCAGACTTTCCATT
Source organism: Patella vulgata (assembly GCF_932274485.2). NCBI lineage: Eukaryota > Metazoa > Mollusca > Gastropoda > Patellidae > Patella > Patella vulgata. The sequence goes on from NC_065883.2 coordinate 16,469,563, forward strand.
AGGCTCACCCCTTTTTGAAGAAAATGGAGAACTATTAAGATAGGTCTGCCAGGAATAGGTTCTTTATGTGTTTACAGAAGAGAGGCTGTTTGATTTATACGTTTAATTGATTAGATTAGACAATTTCTATTAGTGATAGTTGAAATGTTTTATAGTTAAATAATTGGTGTATATAGTCGTAACAGGAGCTAGTATCCTTTATTTATTGTTGTTTTTTTTTTGATGGCCACATTGTAAAGCTGTTGCTATCTTCTCTAGCTGTCTATTGTTCGCCATTTCTCGTGAACACTCTGGAGATCGGAGATTTTTATACACCCTCATTTGATATTAGGGCATATTGTCGTCACTTCTGCCACACGTCAGTTTATAACTCTTGTTAAAGGTCTACAGGTCAATCATGGAGGATGACAAAGAAATTTTATTTTATTGCCCCTTATGATCAATATATATTAGGTGTTATAAATACTATATATTATGTGTTATGTTAGGTGTTATAAACACTATATGGTAGCTTCTATAGACACTATATGTCAGGTGTTATAAATACTATATAAAGTAGATCCTAAGGGCTAATTAGTGTTATATATTATATTATATTAGGGTTAAGTTGGTACACATAATCCAATAACCATCAGGCAATTTAATCCATTAGCAAATGAACTTCCTACATGGGAATATAGAAAGCTGAACGCTATATGTTTATTTCTGATTATTAGTAAAAAGCGACAGTTATCTTTAAAAGTATTAGATATAAAAATTGAAGTCAAGTAAATACTGTCATATTTATGTAAGAAATGCAGAATCATAGACACAGCTTTGTCAATCAACTGCAAAGTCACCCATGTTTGCTCTAAAATTGTTGTCGACCAATCCTGCAAGTCAAAATTAGAAGCAAAAAAAAATACTGAACTTTGTCCTAAATTCGAATGGAAAGAAGAGAATATCGCAAAATTTATTTATCAGGTTTTAAAGATTATGGGGGTTGGGTGGCTGAATGGTTAGCACGTGCACGCTGTACCATCAAGTCTGTCATTGAGTCAACTGGCGTGGGTTCGAATCCCCGGTTGTACGTGGCAAGGAGTAGGGTCGCCTGTCCAACCTCGTGGGTTTTCTCCGGGTCCTCCGGTTTCCTCCCACTGCTAAAAACCCCTACGTGCAAGCGAATGACCTAGTTTGTGTCGAGTGGACTTTAAACCATATTTCTCTCTCTCTCTTTAAAGATTATATTAAGAACACAGACTTGTATCGGCTTCATAAGATTTAACAATTTTGAATGAAATGTACAGATAACTCTGAGATATCCTATTTTTTTTTTATTAATTTACTAATTGGCCTTTTGTACTTTTCCAGAGAATTTTCCAAAAAGAAAGGTCAGAAGAAGAAGAAAAAGGGAGAAGAGAGTTCAAGTTCAGATGAAGATATTGATGGTGATGATGAGGATGACAATGATTTATCTGATGAGGAACCAGAATTTGATGAGGCTGAAATGAAAGAAGCATTTAAAGAATTTAATATGGATAATACAGAAGAAATGGACTTCAATGAAGAAGATGTTGCATTTTCCTCTGATGGTAAACTTCTAAATTTTAACTTACAATACTCTTATAAAATTACTTTAGAAATCCAACACAAAATAAATAGTTTAACAATTAATTTAAAGCACAGTTCTTGCTATTTTCATCGTGGCTAATACTTTGACAGAAAAAGGTATCCATGGATGCAATGATGAGTGATAATGAGCGCTATTCTTGGATGGCTGCCCTATAGTGTGCTCTGTGGTTTTGTACTATTTGTTCAAGTATCTTGGTCAAGTTCTGCTGGAATTTGTGTTGTGAATATGTATAAAACTCATCTATTTACCAGTGCATTTTAGCTAGAATGGATCCAGATATGTGTAAATAGTGACCATAGAAAACATAGTACGCGCCTAGAGCATGCATTTGTGGATGGATTGGCACTTTACAAATATACATTATTATTATTAACATAATGCAGGTGTCAGACTTTTAAAAATCCTCAGTCACTTTCACACAAAACTTACAAATGCTATACATAATATATCAGGGGCGGATATACATAAATTTTTTGTAAATCAGTACTTTTTATGAGAAAAGTTTCTCGGCCGTGTGCTTTATCCTTTATCTTTAGATGTGGGACAGCATGGGCACTCAAAGCACGAGATAATGATATAGACATTATGTGATATCACAATTAATGCTTTGCATCCATGAAATTGAATGACAAAGTCATTGTATTAATTCATAATAAAAATTGAAATCAAACGAAGTGTTGAATTTCTCTGTTTAAAAAGCTCAATGTGTATGTATATACGCCAAAATGACCATAGAGACCATGTGGGAGGGGGGGGGGGGGAAGATACATTGTCTCAGGAACCTGGCAAACCCCCTCCTGTAAAAATTCCTGGATCCGCCCCTGATATATATATATATATATATATATATATATATATATATATATATTATGTACTACATAAATATTTTAACAATGTAATAGATACTGATTTCAGTGTCTTGTATAAAATAATTGATAAAACCATTTTCTTTATGTAACAGCTATAATCGTTTCATGATATCCAATAAATTATAAATTATTGAATATTTGTAACATTTTATTATGTAAAAGATGATGAAAATAAACCAATTAAAAGTAAGAAGACGTTGATGAAGAGGAAAGCTAAGATGGATGATATGTTAGATTCAGAATTGATGAATTCGGGCAAGAAAAAGAAAAGGTAGACTTACTTACATACATCTGGTACAAAATATATCTTGTATCTTTATTAAGTCAGTTTGAAAAGTGTTGGTCAAAGCTCAGGAGCAAATAGAATCTGATTTATTTTGAGGTATTTTTAATGAAAGATTTGCATCAGTTTTTGCACAGATGGGCAACATTAATTGTTAGTTATTAAAACTTTGCAAATAAATGAGAAACAGAATCAGATGTGGTACAAGAAGGGGAAGAGGGAAATATTGTTTAACGTCCACTCAACACAAAGTAGGCTATTTCGGGAATAACATAAGATATAATTTTATTTCAATAATTTGCTTGCACGTTGGGGACTTTAGCTGTGGGAGTACCCAGAGAAAACCCATGAGGTTTCACAGACATCCCTATTCCTTGTCACATACAAGATGGGGAATCGAAACCACACCACTTAACTTAATAACAAACCTTATGATCATAGGCGTAGGAGCTCAAAGTAATTCAGGGGGGCATAAGAGAAAATTGCCCAAAATCAATACCGTTTTTTTCGGGCATACATATCATAAGAGAGCTTCGGGCATGCAGTGGACAAGAAAAAGACGAGAAAATACTTTTCGGGCAGTGTGGATCTCATAGAAATAAGTTAGTTATATTTTTTCTCTAAACGTTAATAGAAAAAAAAGGTCGTCGAATTTTTCATTGCCCGAAAATAAATTGCACCCCCCCCCCCCCCCGGCTCCTACCCCTATGCTTATGATCTGAAGAGCATGTTAACCATTCTTTACCAAACTCCTGAAAGTATATATGCTGGATCAAATAAATGAGAAATGGCATCATCTGTGGTAGAGAAGTTGATCAAATACCTTATAGAGCATGTTTTATATTTGACAGTAAAAATATAGAAGATTTATATGCTGCAGCAGAGGAATTTTCAACTGTTATGGATAGTAATATAGATGATGTTGATGTAGAAACACTAGGATCACAAGCTTTATCTAACACAGCTAATAGTGGTAAGTTAAACATAGTGTCATTAGTGTTAAGTTATATGTGGTATCATTAGTGGTAAGTTATTCACAGTATCATTAGTGGTAATGTATATACAGTATCAATAGTGGGAATGTATCAGTAGTGGTAATGTATACACAGTATCATTAGTGGTAAGTTAAACACAGTATCAATAGTGGTAATGTATACACAGTATCATAAGTGGTAAGTTAAACACAGTATCAATAGTGGTAATGTATACACTGTATCATTAGTGGTAAGATATACACAGTATCATTGGTGGTACGTTGCACACAGTATCATTAGTGGTAAGATATACACAGTATCATTGGTGGTAAGTTGCACCCAGTATCATTAGTGGTAAGATGCACATAATTTTTTTATTATCATTGGTGGTAAGGTGCACATATTATCATTAACGGTAAGTTATAAATGGTATCATTAGTGGTAAGTGGACCATTAAACAACTTAAAATACAGATACTGGCAATGTTTCGAGGAGGGTTCTGTCACCTTTATCAAATTATGTTCGTCTCCTGGGTATTCTAGAAGCTAGCAATTGCTTTAGAACGGGTTAGAGCTCCATTTATAATTGTAAACCACTTAAGACATGGTGTATTATATTATTGTAGATATAAAGCAGGTACGATGGGAAGTGGCTAGAGATAAATGGATTCATGATAAAGATTGGAAATCAAAGAAAAGACAAGGCAGTGGCAAAGGACGTCCACAAAAAGCATTTGGTTCAGGAAGTAAAAAGAAGTTTAAAGCTGGTGGAAGACCACAAAAACCTCGTAAAAAATAATACTATGTACATCATTAATAAAATCATTTACAATATTGTTATAAAATTGTCCTTTTTTATACACCAATATTTTCATGAGGACGAATTATGTTGTCGCCCCTGTTCTCAGGACGTCCGTCTAGGGGAGACTTTTTTTTAGAGTTTACAAACCATTTCAGGTAAATCTGAATGAAACTGTAAAATGGCCAAACTAGTTTAAAGCATGTAATATGTGTAACAAGGCTTTGGACACTCTAGATTTAGATGTTCAATTTAGATGAAACTTGATATAAGTCTTCAAGATAAAAAGATCTTGAAATCTAATTTTGGTCGAAAAATTGCAAATAATAATTATTATTTAAAGGAGCTAAATCGCTAACATTTGGGACCTAGAAATTCACAAAAGTGGGTCGCAACGCATATAATACTGTAATATGAATGTATATAAACTGATTTACATTTAATTGTTTCCGTTTTTAATCCAATTTCAAATCAGTTATGTTCGGCGAAATAAGTCAGCAATCTCAATCGAGTGCAAATTTCTAGCGTCTAGTTATTCTAGTCTACATAACTCCATTTGATTTGGTGCAATGTGTCTAGCCTCGTACCTCGAGTCACTCAATACAACTGGGGCTGAAGCGCATTATGGTACACGTTACGGACTTAGGTTCTTTAATCAGCGTAGAATTATTAACACATATAGTAGGCTCTTATCAGATGACAATAACTGACAGGAAGAACGGTAATTGATTTTGTAGGTTAATAGAGATAATATTAAAGTTATTCAATGATTGTCTGGAAATCAGTGTAAATCCATGAGTACCGGAGTTGTGTGATGTTTGTTTTGTTCCAGTTATAAGTTGTTCTTGCCTCCTCCATATATTGGATCATTGGGGTTGATATAAAACTGATACGGGGAGTTTGTGGATGGGGATTACAATAAATATACAATAAATAAATATACTATCAAGGATGCTTTATTCAAGAACTAAATCTGCTTATTGCAGGTTTTTATACGCCCACATTTTCATGTGGACGTATATTGTCGTCGCCCCTGTCCGTCCGTCCACAATTGTTTGTGAACAGTCTACAGGTCACAATTTTTATCCGATTTCAATGAAACTTGAAATATAGGTTTATCACCCTAAGATCTCGGTTCCTTTCGATATTGGCATCTATCGGACCGTAACTTCATGGATTATGGCCCCTGATTGCACGAAAAATCACGTTTTTTGTGGACCATATAGAGGTCATAATTTTTATCCGAATTCAAAAAACGTTTTATTATATCACCATTAAACCCTAATGACGGTTGAGTTCGAATTTCGTGAAAATCGGCCCAAAACTGACAGACAAAATGGCCACCGTTCGTTCTCAAATAGCGTAAAAAAAATATGGTATATCAAGGTTGTGGACCCTATAGAGGTCACAATTTTTATCCGATTTTGTTGAAACTTGAAATGTAAGTTTATAACCCAAAGATCTCGGTTCCTTTCGATATTCGCGCATATCGGACCGTAACTTCCTGAATTATAGCCCCTGATTGTACGAAAAATCACGTTTTTAGCTTGTGGACCCTATAGAGGTCATAATTTTTATCCGATTTAAAAAAAACGTATTATTATATCACCGTTACACCCTAAGGACGACTGAGTTCGAATTTCGTGAAAATTGGCCCAAAACTGACTGACAAAATGGCCCCCCTTGTTCTCAAATAGCATAAAAATATGGTATATCAAGGTTGTGGACCCTATAGAGGTCACAATTTTTATCCGATTTTGTTGAAACTTGAAATGTAAGTTTATAACTCAAAGATCTTGGTTTCTTTCGATATTTGCGCATATCGATTTGTAATTTCCTGAATTATGGCCCTTGATTGTAGGAAAAATCACTTTCGTTTAGCTGGTTTTCTATCCATCGCTCGAAAATGTGGGCGTATACTGCCTGGCAGCCGCTGGTTTTTTATTTTGGCTTCAAATGTTATATAAATTATTATTTAGACGTTTATTCACATGACAAACCCAAAATCAACTCTCTAGACAGTCGGATGGCAGAGAATTTAACCGACTGAAATGCGATTCCCATTTAATGATTATATTTTAATATGGAAAAGCGAGGCTTAGTCTCAATTAACAAGAAACGTTACTACGGTAATAACAATATTTACCACATATTGTCAAAACTGCAAACTGGGATAACTTGGCTTAGAATAAAATAATTTGAATGAAATATTCAATATATTAATTTTGAATTATTATAGCAAAAACGGCCTGCTCTTTAATTTTGCTTCTTAATATTGATAATAATAATAAAAGTTCATTTGATAGTGCTTCAAAAAATCCAATCTGACTTGCGTAAAGCATCAGGCTATTATCATTCAGATTAATTTATCATTATTAGAAGTTATTAAAAGCAGTGCTTACACAGATTTTCAAGGCAATTCGAACTGATCAGCTTGTCCCTTGTTATATTAAAATATAAAACGTATCAAGCTTCAGAGACCTAGAATAAATTTATTTGGCTCGGGGTGCTTTCTTTTCTTATATCTCTTTCCCTGGAATGATAGGTGATCCAGCATATCTGGGTGAAGTTAAAACAGCGCTACAGACAATATTAAAATAGCTGAAGCTCTAACTCAATATTATCCATAATATTCAAAATTAAAAACTCGAATTAGAATTTAATATTGGTCTATTTAATCAGTTATCTTACCGAGAAAATGTGGGACGCTAATATCCAATATTTAAAACACACTGAACATTTTAAAATCAGTACACGACTTGTGTATGCTGTTGACAAATTGGTTTCGACAATTCGAGCGCCATTGGTAATGAACAAAGAAAACCATATCCTACAAATCAATGCGGAAGTAATTCAAAATGGCCGATTCACAAATAAGAAAAAAAAAATAATTTAAAAACGTGTAGAATGGAGGTTTCCGTGACTGTCCAATACCCGACGACGACAGTATTTCTTATGTTGAGAATCGATATCATACCAAATGACAATTCTAATCATCAAATTCACTTAGAATTTCTCCATACTATGAATGTAGTGCGCGTGACAGGTATACTTATTATATAAAACCTGATTCACTCGCGTAGGAAATAGTTTCTAGGTACAGTGTATTTCTTAATTATCTTACAACAAAACCCGTAATAACGATATAATAATACGAGACGTGGACAGCAATCGTCTTTGACTGATCAGAAACACACCCAGTAATTGCATTATCTTGTGAGTAATACTCTCTGAGATTTCACATTATTCCTGGAAATGTAAGAAAAAATGTCATTACGAACTGACAACCGATTATTTCAATTAACTTGATTTTCTTTAGATCCGTGTTCTATTTAATTAGTACGTTGGCTTTATCTTGCTGTAACAGTCTCAGTACAAGCAAATACTAATCGTTTGACTTCGGTACCATTTTACTTTAGCTCGACTTAGGCACTAATTTCAGTAACAGTTTAAATGCAATGTTATGTACTGGTACAATTTGCAATTCCATGTTTCCGTACATAATTCTGATAATCCACAAAAACCTGATACTGAGAAACTGACACCTTTTTAGAGCATGTACATATACTTAAATGAACTGGAACTATGAAAAAATTTGAATATGTACATATACATGTATGATTGACCAGAGTCCTGGCTGTGAACGTGCCATACGAGGGCTGGCTGAAAAGTTCTAAGTCTGAAAAGGATAGATCAATTGAGTTGAAACAAACTGTTGCCACCACCAAGAACAGTTATTGAGTAAATCGCAGACATAAGAACTGCAACTGTAGTGTTATTATTGCCTTCGTACCAGACCCTCTTGTGAATCTACCCATTGACATCACCAGAAATGGACAAAAACGGCTATAGAGCAGTCATCAAGTACCTGCAACTGAACGGACTAACTCTTAACACAGATACATGCCGACATGGTCTCCACTTTAGGGGATGGCGGGGGATCACGTGGCTAAGTGGTTAAGACGCTGGCTCGCTAGCCTGGAGGTCGGGTGTTCGGTCCCTGCATTGGCCGAGAAGGTTCATCCAGATTTTCCGGTGTGGTTCCCCCTTGTTAGTGATGCAGGACGGAGGGTCTGGCAATGACAGCTGTCTAGTCGTTCGGATGGGACGAACAACCGAGGTCCCGTGTACACATTGGCGTGCACGTTAAAGATCCCTTGACAGTTGAAATTCGATATAAGAGTAGGCCGTAGTGCCGCTGTCCGGGCAAAATTTCCCTCATAGCACACTGTATGGCGTATGTCCGTCTTCATTTGCCCAGTTCGGAGCAGAACAGTAGGACGTTAAACCCCATTTCATTTCATTTCATTTAGGGGATGACGCCCCTTCCCTCTTTCCACGTTAAAGAAGTGGCTGTGGAATTTAAGCGTGGCAGGGAGAGCCTTGACGATAACCCGCGTCCTGGAAGGCCATCAACAGCAACCATTCCAGAAAACATTACCCGGGAGCATGACATGGTGATGGCCGATCGACAACTGACCACTCGACATATTGCCAGAGTTGTGGTCATCTCTCATGAGAGTTTCTGCAAGATGGGTGCCAAAGTTTTTGACTGCGGATCTGAAACGTGTCAGATTCCTGACTTCCCGTGACAATCTGTACCGTTTTGAAGCAGATCCACCGGTTTCTAAAAATGAAAAAGGAACTAGCAGGTCGTCATTTTCCTAGTCATGATGACGTCATGTCAGCTGCGAACTACTTTTTTAGAGTAGCTGGAGACAATTTCTTCCTGACCGGCATCCAGACCTTGCAACAGCGTTGGCAAAAGTGTGTACACCTCGAATGTTACTATGTATAGAAAAATAAATGGAAACCGTCGACTTTGTACATGTCTTTCACAGATAAGCTTAGCACTTTTCAGCCAGCCCTCGTAGTATTGTCCACAAAAGCTAAAGTTCTCAGTCGATTGACTTGAAAATGGGACGAAGCCTATTGATTTTTAATGGGGTTTCAATAATTAAGTATAGATAGTTGATCGCTAAGAAACATCTTGTGGACGGCTCTAGAGGATATTATTATTATCCGATTGACTTGAAATGTATACACATTGCTTGTGACGTTTTAATGATTATCAATAATTACTGTTGGAATTATTGCCCTTGGAGATTTATACTATAGTGTTTATGTCCATGAAATGATGTTCAACGATTTCCCATAACTTGAACAAATATAGTTCTCATCTGATTACCGTTCTAGATTGACTTCAAATTTATTTACGCATTATTGATTAGTTTTCATATCTTTCCGATATTTACTTTCAGTGTTATGGTTTTTGATCACATGAGATTTATACAATATAATAATGTTTATGTTCATGACAAGAAACAAAACCTTTTGATTTTCAACAGTTTCCGATAACTCCAACAGTGTAACACTTTGGTCCTTGAGACAATTTTGGTTCTTTGCAAAATTGTTACTTCACTCTGTCTATAAAGTTAAATCACACGTACTTAACAAACTTGGATATATAGTGATATTTTGGTTAAATCATAATCATTGTCAAAATATCAATCAAATTCTGGCTGTTTATTGTATGGTTGGTAGACCAAAACAGGTAATGTCTCCTATCTTAGTTGGGGAAATAAAGAGGTTTATTCCATATATGGGATGGAAATTAACGTCAAGGTTATCGAAGACATCCAGAAATTAGGGGGTATAAATTAGGGTGTAGAGGTGAGTTGGATCAGAACTCATTAAGAAATTCATAGCAGCCATTATTATTGAGAACGAGCAACCTGCAAAGCCATTACAGCTTAGCAATAAAGTTGTAAAACTATTTTATGATGTAGTCTTGTTACGATCACGAAGAAACAAACACAAGAAAGAAGTCCTATACAACAGATACAGTTATCCTTTGATTACCGATACACGTTTTGTTCATGTTGTAGCACTAGAAATAAGGCTCTCAAAATGTAATTATTTTGATAGATACTTCTTGGGCTGTTGCACTTTCTGATTATTTCGTGTATTGTAAATTTTCCCCCATTTCATTTCACCATTGCTTACAAAAGAATTAAAAACATTTATCGCCTGACGGACGATTCTGCTGCTATGAGCGTATGTTGTTTGGAAAAATAAACAAATATAAGCCCAATATACGTATTTAATGAATAATTTATTGTCACCATATGATCCATGAGCAGAAAACAGTCTCGCTGTTATTCAAATTTATGACAGTGCGAATTATCAAGATAACATCGAATTTTCAAGAGATATATATTTTTCTAGTTTTCAATTTTTTAAAAAATATTTTTAGATTTGGAAATGCAGAATACAATTTTATGAAAAAATTCCATGATGCCATGTGGTAGTTGATTAGCATGAGGTCTAGAAGTTTAGAGACGTATCTTAAATTTTCAACCTAACCTAGTAATTTTCACAATAGTAGAGATTAGAGTCCAATATTTTTCAGACTAGACAGAATAACGAATTATGAACTGTTTATCGTACAATCAAAGGAACTATTTTTGTATCTTCGATACTAATTAATTGATTCTAGTAGAAAATTTTTAGGAGCGTCATGATGTATCCGCTTATCACTTATCGGTTAAAGTAGCGTGACAACAATGCAGCCAACAGACGTCAATCTGTACAAAGATAAAGTGGGTGATAATCGTGCTGTGAGTTGCCTTCTTCGTCAGTTGTACCGGAAGTAAGTGGGTGGTGTTTTTCTATTAGAACAAGTTTAATCATTACTAAACAAAGCAAAACAATTGTCGCAAGTTCAGTTTATAATTTCCCACCCACCAAGTACACTACTTAAAGTAGCTAAGTTTCTAACTCAATATCATCCAAAATCTTCAACATTGAAAACACAAATTATTTGTCAATTTAAATCAACATTGATGCTGTGATCTTACCGGAAAAAGATGGGCTTCTGATATCCAATATTTAAGACAAAATAAACATTTTGCCATTGGTACACGAATCGTGTACCATAATGCGTTTCAGCCCCAGTTCTAGCAAGAGACTCGAGGAACGAGGCTAGACATATTGCACCAAACCAAACGGCGTATGTAGACTGCGGGCTTATTTCGCGGAACATAACTGATTTGAAATTAGAGTAAAAACGGACACCATTGAATGTATATCAGTTTATATACATTCATATTACAGTATGATATGAGTTGCGACCCACTTGTGTCAATTTCTAGGTCCCAAATGTTAGCGATTTAGCTCCTTTAAAGTTACAATTTCATATTTTTAAGTTATATTTTTAAAATGTTATATTTTTAAAATGTATTAAAATAAAGCCCTAAAATAGATGGTATCTATAATCAGTCCTACCTTGTTAAAGAATAATCCTATAATTCACTATTGGCAGTTGAGAAATTGGCAAAAATATCATTTTGAAGATAGCTATTCCATGGTGGGGGATAGAAAACAAAGGAGGTAATTGGGAGGTAATTTTGTTATTATTTCCGGTGTGAAGATTTTAAAGTGTGAGAAAGATCGTATAATAGTGAGTTGACAACCTATTGAGCAAAAGAGATAAAAATAATTATGTTTTGACTGTCTTAGAAAATATGAAATTGTATTATTTAAATTATTTAAAGATCCCATGGAGCATTAAAGCGGAAATTGCAAATTTTTAAGTTATATTTTTAAAATTTATTAAAATAAAGCCTGAAAATAGATGGTATCCATAAACAGTCCTACCTTGTTAAAGAATAATTCTTTTAATCCTATAATTCACTATTGCCAGCTGAGAAATTGGCAAAAATATCATTTTCCTCTTCATTTTCAAACGTTTGAAAAAGCTACTCCATGGTGGAGAATAGAAAACAAGGGAGGTAATTGTGTTATTATTTCCTGTGTAAATGAGTTTTAAGTGTGAGAATGACACCAATGATCGTATAATTGTGAATTGACAACCTATTGAGCAAAAGACATAGAACTGATTACGTTTTGACTTTCTTAGAAAATTTGCAATTTCCGCTTTAACTATAAAAGGTTTTGTTGCTCTATCCAATCTGATTAAATTATATACTCCATTACCATATTATACTTGTGATGGCCTCCCTTGGGGTCAGATCTAAATATTAAAGTCACCTGCAAATTTCGTCAAGGTCACGGGAAAATGGATGCATGTGTCGTCAAAGGTACGTCAACATCAAATCATGGCGTCTAATAATTAGTTGATTCTCTGGCATATCATAAAAGCTAGGGAAACATACTATATAGTACATCTCCATTCTACCCATTCTTATATGAGAACCCAATTAAATCAACCAAAATCATGGAATTACATTGACATTAAACTACTCTTTTGGTTTATCTGGTTGTATTAAATATCTAGTGGCATCTAAAATTTATTTAAACTAAATCGACAATTTTTTTCCGCCTTCACCGAGAAAAATGCATTTCTTGACAGCGATACCCAGTAGCGTTTTATAGTTGGACTAATGGATATTTGAATCCATCTACCCTCTGCTCGTCGTCTGGTTTACAGTTTGGCCTCGCCCAAGGCCTCCCCCATGGATTCTGGCTGTGTTTCATATAGACAATAGACTCTTTCTTAACACCTATTTAGAATTTGTTTGCTTGCTTATTTCTTCTTATTTCTTTACTTTGCCGACAAACTGCTAGTTTTACCGTTAATTAGAACCTACTTGATTATAATTTTATCCATAATGATATAGCTGTGAAAAGCCATACTCCTCGCAGTTTTTCATTTGATTAGACCTAATCCCACTCAAACACTGCCATACTCGGCGCCATATAGAAATGGTTCCACTACTGATGTCTACCGCCTTAAGCCTGTTTTCCACTAGGCGATTGTTTCGCGCGAAGCGAATTTTTTCGAGTACAGGCATGCGCAGAATAATTTCCGGCGGCGCCACACTTTTCGCTGGCTCTTTCTCTGCGAAAAATTGAGTTCGACCAGTTTCTACTTTCCAGCCGCGAAAAAAGGAGCAAGCCAATCAGAATTCCGTAAACTCTCACGTGGTAATACAACTCACGAGGCCAAGGCCACCCCATTCTCGTTTCTCCCCGCAAACAAAATGGCTGAACTGAACATTTTTCTCCTAAACCAAATGATGAAGAATGGAAATTTGAATTTTTCTGATCTGGCTAGCATAGCAACCCTTAATGATGAACAGGAATTGAGAATGGTTGATGATTCTGCTGCAATCCCTGCTGGCTCAAACAGTACCGATATTGACGGCGAAACTCAACCTGAAGTGGAAAATACAAGCGAGATTGCTCGAAATCTTTCGCGGCGAAAAAATTCGCCTAGTGGAAAACAGGCTTTACTCCAGCCACAGTAGTGGCTCGTCCTACGGAGTTCCTTTGCGCAAGTTTTTTTAGTCAAATGACTACAAAAAGGTAACTGGCCTATAGCTCCCTTAATGTACACATAAACTGACCCAAAACTGTACTGCACATAGCTTAACATATAATAAACCAATTCCTATTGAAATAAAGGTGAAGCCTTACCGCATAATAATATTATTGTTCGATTTATATAGCGCTTCATTACACGTGAAGTGTTTCTAAGCGCATATCACAAACATATACTTCAAACACACAGAAACAATCAAAATCAGGAGAACATAATTAAACACAGCTGCCTGTTAGGCGCTATTATTCAAAGGTTTATATCCAACAAATCAATCGGCTAATCTCAATATTGAACTCAGTCGAGGTATTACCTGATGAACACCTACACCAAGTAGAGTTCAAAAATAAAAACGAAGTTTAAAAGAATCAACTTCATTAACAAAAATTAAACAATCAAAAACTAAACAGATAAATCAAATTCAAACGAAACAAATAAAACAAAGAAAATGAAAAGAGCAGTTCGTTACCATTCTACATTAACAAAATAAAGGAAATCAACTTGTGAAAAATTTTTCAAAAAATAAGAGCAAAGTAACACTAATGTTAATAATTATCAAAAGGAACCAAGATCTTAATGATAAAAACATATATATTTAAAGTTTCATCCAAATTGGATAAAAACTGTGGTCTCTAGAGGGTCCACAACCTTGATATACCATATCTATCTATTTCTTAATTAATTACAGGTATGTAAATTATTGTACCGGTAACCTAAATTTTATGAATATTGTTGTGATGTTATGACGATGTGCAATGCATATTGATATTGTGTTTACCTGTTTAAGATGAGTCAATAAAAATCTTTTCTTAAATATTTAGCACCCATGCCATTTAATTGGACGTACGGTATCCGAGACTTTGTTTAATATTATCATAGCAATCCAATAGTACATGTACCTATGCCTATTTAAAGATACATTCCTGTGTACAAACTGGGTGATTTATGGTATTATAATAGGACTAAACACATATTCAAACTAATTAATTTGTCATAATTTTGCTTCAAATCCTTCTCAAAACATTGTAATTTAGGCTAAATAAATCTTGTCAAAACATTCAAACATACGGTAGGCCTATACTGAAATAAAATAAAATGGGGTTTAACGTCCTACTGCTCCGAACTGGGCTAATGAAAACGGGCATTCCATATAGTGGGCTATGAGGGAAATTATGCCCTGACAGCGGCACTATACGGATTTAATGAGCTTAGGGGTACCTGGCTAATCTTTAAATTGATATGAAACCCAACTGCTACGCGAAATTTCTCGACTAGCGAACTTATTTCAACTGGCCGGTGTGTAGCACTATCGTCGTTGCGACATTGTTTTTAAATTTATAGACAAGGAATAGAGAAATAAGATGGCTTTATATTTCATTAATTAATATCTTTGGCAAGTTGGTAGGTTCCCACATATGTAGAATTGTACTAAATCAACTTAGTCTGTAATTGACATATTGTTATATAAAAAAGAGCTATTTAGCCAAAACGTGTCAATAATTTACCACCAGAATTACACGTGAGTGGAATTATTCTAATTGCATCATTTGGCATAAAGTAACCAATCATATCGTTAATTGCACAGGTTCAGGGCCATGAACAGGCTTTCTGTGCGTGATGTCCAGGAGTTTTATAAAATAAATCATAGTAAAGTTTTAAGTCAGACTTCTATTGGGTTCCCGAGAGCTTCCATCTGAGTTCCTAGACAGCCGCGGGGCTGGCTAGGGTAGAGAAATGGTTTTAGCTAGTATTGTAATTTGTGCTATGCTTGTATACCTATATTCAGCTATATCTATATATATATATTTGTGACTGTCGTTTGTCTGTCTGTCTGTCTGTCAGTCTGTTC
Organism: Patella vulgata; assembly: GCF_932274485.2. NCBI lineage: Eukaryota > Metazoa > Mollusca > Gastropoda > Patellidae > Patella > Patella vulgata. The sequence goes on from NC_065883.2 coordinate 16,485,291, forward strand.
GGGGTTGGCGGCTACACTAGGTCTGCCCCGAGTCTGAAATTTGGGGTATAGGGTTAGCTCGGACCGGGGAGTAACATAGGCCAGGTGGTGTTAGTCTACCATTTCCGGTTTCGGAGTTATGACCCCCGAGCGAAGTCGGTCTGTTCGGGGTTGGCGGCTACACTAGGTCTGCCCCGAGTCTGAAATTTGGGGTATAGGGGTAGCTCGGACCGGGGAGTAGCCTAGGCCAGGTGGCGTTAGTCTACCACTTCCGGTTTCGAAGTTATGACCCCCGAGCGAAGTCTGTCTGTTCGGGGTTGGCGGCTACATCTGCCCCGAGTCTGAAATTTGGGGTATAGGGGTAGCTCGGACCGGGGAGTAAGATAGGCTAGGTGGCGTTAGTCTACCACTTCCGGTTTCGGGGTTATGACCCCCGAGCGAAGCCGGTCTGTTCGGGGTTGGCCGCAACACTAGGTCTGGCCCGAGTCTGAAATTTTAGGGTATAGGGGTAGATCGGACCGGGGAGTAACATAGGCCAGCTGGCGTTAGTCTACCACTTCCGGTTTCGGAGTTATGACCCCCGAGCGAAGTCTGTCTGTTCGGGGTTGGCGGCTACACTAGCTCTGCCCCGAGTCTAAAATTAGGGGTATAGGGGTAGCTCGGACCGGGAAGTAACATAGGCCAGGTGGCGTTAGTCTACCACTTCCGGTTTCGGAGTTATGACCCCCGAGCGAAGCCGGTCTGTTCGGGGTTGGCGGCTACACTAGGTCTGCCCTGAGTCTGAAATTTGGGGTATAGGGGTAGCTCGGACCGGGGAGTAACATAGACCAGGTGGCGTTAGTCTACCACTTCAGGTTTCGAAGTTATGACCCCCGAGCGAAGCCGGGTATCCTGCTAGTATATATATAAAATGTAGAAGCAAACTGTTGCATTGTTATTCCTGGTAAGACAAACGTCTTAAGAAACTGTAAGAAGTAAATACACAACGTGAAGCAGAAGTAAAGACAGCTAGAGACAAATTCTAGACGATCACAAGGCTACAGAAATATGTAGTAAGAAAAGATGCATGGGTCGTATGTAGGATGTGGCGACCGGTTTCCGAAATATGCCCGCTCTCCACGTCTGACAGAAAGGCCCATGGTGCTACAGGTGTCATGGCGGCATTCACGTTATAAGAAACATCGCTTCGAAAATGTAGAACGCATTACCGCATAGAAAAATTGTTCGGTAACTATTTTAGTGGTTCAGTCTTCACTATTTGTGATAGAATTACTTAGTTCAATAAAAACTGTAATGATATACATGTGTTGACAATTTTGCGTTTGAACCTATTTAAACTTAGACTGTATCAATTGTAGAGTTTAACACAGTTTAACGATACATAATTGTAGCTAGGCGCCATACTTTGCTTTTTCATGATAAAATAAATAATTCATGGATTTTCTTCACAAAAATAGATAAATATTATCGAATATAAACGTTTATAGAATTCATTTCGGAGATTTGAGTCAAAGAATTTGTGTTTCAATAGCGAGTTTCAGCGACGGCCAACTTTACCTATGCGAGTATATATGTTTGCCAAGGGAAAAATTGTTTTGAAATCAGCACTAACAAACACTAGTATTTCTTTTAAAGAGGTCACACCGGTTAATTCATGAATATCCCTATAGTACAATTAGAAGAGATTTGATTGGACGATGATAATGAACACGCTCCGTCAAAGACTCAAGTTTTCAGTCTCAATACAGTAATGGCTAAAGAGGTATTTCTCGGGCCATATGTAAAAAGCAAATACCATAATAACGCTCTTTTAAGGGTTCTCAATACTAAACCCTTAAAGATACATTATGGAAGATGAGATAAAGAGCTGCCAGTTCTAACTATACTATTCAAAAAAAGTAGGGGATATTTGATTTTTAAGTGTTATTAAAGTCACCTAATGAAACTGACGAAGAAACAAATGACAAAATGAAATGAAGTTCACATTCATCGATTTATTCCAAATGATCGTTAGACTAAGTAAGGCACAGACTGACCATTATAAGGGTAAAATGATACCCGGGGTCAAACAGCAAAGTTACCACAGCATCACAACCAAGTCAGTAACGGGTAAATCCTCCTCTGTTTGCCAAACAAGCATTGATCCGACGTGGCATACTCCTAATGAGACGTCTAAGGTCATTTTGGTCCAGATTGTCCCATTCCTGTTGCAACGCAGCAGCAAGTTCTTGGACATTGGCAGGACGTTGTTGACGTTGACGTAACCTCTGTCCAAGCATGTCCCAGACATGCTCGATGGGGGAGAGGTCGGGACTCAGTGCTGGCCAAGGTAATGTGGTGATGTTCTGTTGTTGGAGGTAACCTGTAACGATCCTGGCCCTGTGACATCTTGCGTTGTCATCCTGGAAGATGAAACGGCGGCCATGACGTCGTGCGAACGGCACAACATGGACTGCCAAGATGTTGTCCCGGTAGTACTGGCCTGTAACACGCCCTGCAACAACATGTAAAGCCGTTCTTCCAGCAACAGTGATGCCTCCCCACACCATAACAGAACCACCCCCAAATCGATCATGTCTGATGACGTTAACGTCTTGGAAGCGCTCGTTTCGACGACGCCACACCCTCCTACGTCTGTCCAAAAAATCAACAGTGAACCTTGACTCATCTGAAAACATCACATTGCTCCAGCGTCGATTATCCCAGTGTTGACGATCCTTACACCAACGACGTCTTGCCTGAATGTGATGATCTCTCAAACAAGGGATCACGCGAGGACGTCGGGAGCGAAGGTGACCCCTATGCAGTCGATTCCGAATCGTCTGGCCACTCACTCTCACACCAGTGTCTGTTTGAAGACGAGCGCTGATCTGATTTGCTGTGATGACACGATTTCTCAAGGCCAAGGTACGGATAAATCGATCCTGGGCTTGAGTTGTCGCCCTTGGTCGACCTGAGCGTGGTCTGTCCTGTACAGATTGTGTATCACGGTATCTGGACCATAGCCTGCTTATGACAGACTGAGAAACATTCATCGTCCTGTGTTGTGCCGATCTGTAGCATGCCAAGGGCACGTAACCTTTCATTTTGGGTAAGCCGACGCATATCAAAATTTGTTTTCTGGTCACTAAAACAATTAAACTGATGTTTCCACCCTGGAATTCAATGCCACAATGACTGTAACATTCAAAGTCAGAGTCGTGCAAATCTTGGGTTGGACCCCCATGATGATCCCAAGCATCACCTGCATTCCATGCGGTAGCTATTGGTGCGTTTGGGCGTCACATGTAACTGGAAATGTTTCTTCTGTTAGGTTCTATAGTGACTTTTTTCGTAGTCATTTGCATATTTTAGTATTATGCCCCCAAAATCAAATATCCCCTACTTTTTTTGAATAGTATATAATAGTTAAAAACTAGATAATATAACGTGTACACATTGGCGTGCACGTAAAAGATCTCTTGACAGTTGGAATTCGATATAAGAGTAGGCCGTAGTGCCGCTGTCCGGGCAAAATTTCCCTCATAGCACACTGTATGGCGTATGCCCGTCTTCATTAGCCCAGTTCGGAGCAGAACAGTAGGACATTAAACCTCATTTCATTTCATTTCAGATAATATAAAGGGGATATGCAGAAAATTTCAGTCAACTTGCTCCACTCTGAATCGAATTACAAGCGATTGAAATTTAGGCCTAGATTCGATCATTATTACTAAAGTCGGTACGATAAAAACCATAGTGTCGGTTATCCATTTTTGGATTTAATCATGAATGAGCGCTGAGCAGCAGAAAAGATTCAAATCCAATGAAAATACAACGCATAAGATGCCATCGAGAGTTGATTAAGGTTTTTTCATGTTAATAAATGTCTTAATAGTTTAGATAACATTTCAGGCCTAAAGAAAGACCTGCAATAGGCAGATTTAGCTCTTGCATATTGCATGTTTAAGTATTTTTAAGGACTAAAATAGAGATAGCAACTGTAGAGATATTATCTTCGCGAATTAAACATACATTATGCAAGAGCCAAATCTGCCTATTGCAGGTCTTTCTTTAGATAGTAATTAACTTATCCAGACCATAATAAACTCTCTGTGTCAACGATAGTCTGCGATATTTATTGGATTACGATCCGATTTGCTGCTCAAGTTTCATTCATGATTTAATCATGAAATGGATAATCGAGGCTATGTCTTTTATCGTACCGGCTTTAGTAATAATTATCAATCGCTTAATTCTCGGTTCATAGTGGCTCAATCTGACTGAAATTTTCGGCAAATTGCCTTTACATTATCTAGTTTTTAACTATTATAGTGAGAACTGCCAGCTCTTTACCTAATCTCCCATAATGTATCTTTAATTGAAGGAATTTCTGTAAATTACAGGAAAAACAAATACGGATAAAATTTTCCTGGTATCTTTAAGGACTAAAATTTAGATAGCATTTAAAACACCAATTGTAGAGATCTACGCGAATTAAAGAAATTCACAGAATAAAGAATACATCATTACCGACACGATACTAAAACACTAATTATACAGATGTGGCCTCGCCAATTTAAAGAAATTCACAGGAAGATAAAGATTGCATCGGTATGACCGAGCATTATATATTGATCCAATTGGCACACCATGCTGGACTCATTATATAGCCCGTCAACTTTTACACAATTCATTTTCCGTATTAAGAAAATAGTATTAAACGCCTTCGGACGTCATTCAAAAAATATTCTATTTTTGATATCAAAATGTGTTAATTTTGCGTTTTTGCCTTTGAATTTAAATTGAAGAAAATGTCATAAGGAATTATTTTATTTTTTTATTCCGCCAGGAATGCTATTTTGACAAGGGAACTTAATTCAGTCAATAATTGTAAGCTTATTAATTTCGTCTTTCATTGATCAGCTGATATTAACAATATTTTTTTTTAATAGAAGTAATTCCAGCATACAGTAAAGATTTAAAGAGACGCATTGACTTTGACGGTTGTTGGCGATGGGTGCCATACTTGATTTGATTACCCAGTTCAATCATACGAAACCTACAGGACTAACATATGGTTCAGTTTTATTTCCATAATTTGCTTGCGCGTAGGGGTCTTTAGCAGTGGGAGGAAACCGGAGGACCCGGAGAAAACCCACGAGGTTGGCCAGGCGACCCTACTCCTTGTCACGTACAACCGGGGATTCGAAACCACGCCAGTTGACTCAATGGCAGACATTATGATACAGCGCGCACGTGCTAACCATTCAGCCAGCCAACCCCCCGACGGTTTTTGGTGATCCGTTGCAATATTCGATTTGATTACACTTTAGTTCAATCATACGAAACTTACGCTGCCTATTTACAATTAGCCCCGCTTGAGAACAGACACGACGTTGGCCGACATATTAATTCCTACATCGACGATTTTAGTCGAAAAAATTAATTATACCTCGAGAATTTTGAGAATATTTTTTATGATGATTCCATTTTCATGTTTAATGAAATTTAGATTATATAATTATTGTTCGTGTGTATGAAAGATGCAAAACGGATAAGAACCGCATAACGTAACAAAATATAAATTTGAAAAGAATTCCTTAAAATGTAGCGTCTATCGCGTTCACAAGGTTTTCTGAAAGAAGTAGAACGCTGAATATCGATAGGGTTTGGATTGGTTTCCCCTTGCCAGTGGTGCACTGCACCATGGGAATCTGGTAAGAATCTGCGTGTAGTCGTTTGGATAGGATAGAAAACCAGGTCTCCGTATACGTTTACATGCATTTACAAGAACGCCCCATGTAGACGGAAAGACCGCTGTCCGGGCAAATTTTCAATTATAGAACACTGCATGGCACATCCTATTTCATTTAATTACTTTCTTAAACTGACAGGTAATATATTTTCTGTAGTATTTTTATTAGGTAGAACGCAGATAGTGTGACATGTTCATGCCACAGTATACATTTATTATTATACCTAATCGTGCAGAAAAGTGCGATGTTAAATCCTATACCATTTTATTATTTTCTTAAACTGGCGGGGAATATATTTTCTGTAATGTGACATTTCCGTGCCACAGTATACATTTATTATTATACCTAATCGTAATAAAATAAAATGGTATTGCTTTTATTCGTTTGTCACAGAAAACGCGTACTGGGGTCGTCTTCGACAGCATAATAATACCTTATATCGTAAATGGACAATCAATCAAATATCTTGATAATAAAAGCCTTTTAAAAGATTTCGCGGATTTTTCTGTATCTGGTAGTGGCGGCTAGGTTTATCTGGGGTCGATCAATCACAATTTACGCATTACTGAACGTGTCCTTTTGGGAAATATCATGCGATATCACTTCGTTGTGCAGGCGGATGTTAGATACACATGTAAAGTTATTCCACACATACACTAAATGAAGTTGAGTAAACAACCTTAAAATAAAACGAAACGAAATGTTGGCATACTTGTGATTAGGAATGAAATGAAACGGGGTTTAACGCAGGTGCATGTCTAGAGAATATTTCTATACACCCATATTTCATTGTCGGCATATTTTGCCGTCATCCATGTCCTTCCGCCAGCGTCCCAAGACTTTCCGTTTCAGATTATCCCTCCTTTTCCGAAACCTTGTGAACGCGATAGTGGCTGTAGTTTTTATACGCCCACATTTTCATGTGGACGTATATTGTCGTCGTCCCATTCATACCATGTTTGTGGACACTCTACTCTAAAGGTCACATTTTTTATCCGATTTTGACGAAACTTGAACTATAGGTTTATATCCCAAAGATCTCGATTCCTTTCGATATTGCATATATGGGATCGTAATTTTCATGGATTATGGCCCTTGATTGTACGAAATACCTAATTATTTTTACCAATTTTTATCCGTTTTAAAAAAAAACATCCAAATATATCATCGTTACACCGAAACTGCCCATCAAAATAACCCCTCCCCGTACGCAAATAATGTAAATGTATGTAATACCACGCTTGTGGACTCTCTAGAGGTCACGATGTTGATCCGATTTTGACGAAGCTTAAAATATATGTTTATATCCCAAAGGTCTCGGTTCCTTTCGATATTCGCGCACACAGGACTGTAACTTCCTGGATTATGGCTCATGGTGCGAAAAATCGCATTTAGCTTGTGGACCCTCTAGAGACCACAATGTTTATCTCATTTTAAAATCCGTTCAAATATATCACCGTTATTGACCGATCTCTGGAACTGAATTGAAATGAAATGAAATGAAATGAAATGGAGTTTAACGTCCTACTGTTCTTCTCCTAACCTGGGCTAATGAAGACGGGCATACGCCATACAGTGTTCTATGAGGGAAATCTTGCCCGGACAGCGGCATCTCTGGAACTGATTTTGAAATATTTAAGTACCTTTAAGGCAATACGCCTACCTAAGTATCCATTTTCTTCCGCGAAGTTTCAATGTCATTGTTATCAGAATAACCTTTTCTGAAATCATTTGGATAGTAGATTTTAAAAAATCTCTGATTAATTTGAAATAGTTTACCCACGCAAATTACACTCATTGTTACCAGATGTTTCTTAAAGGTGTATTATGTTCGGAGCTAAATCTGGCTATTGCAGGTTTTTATTTTGGCTTCAAATGTTATATTAAACGTGAATTATGCAAGAGCAAAATCTGCTTATTACAAGTCTTTCTTTAGGCCTGAAATGTTATCTAAATTATCAATTAGACATTAATTAACTTATCCGGACCATAATAAACTCTCGATGTCAAGGCTAGCCTACGATGTTGGTTGGATTAGATTCCTATATGCCGCTTACCGGCCATTGATAATTGAATCAAAACAGTGGATAATCGAGACTATGCTGTTTATATTAATGATTTTAGTAATGATGACCGAGACTATGCGAAAATTTCACCCGCTTCGTTCTCGGCTCGTAGTGGATCAATTTGACTGAAATTTTCAGCAAATTACCTTTACACTATCTAGTTTTTAACTATTATAGCGAGAACTGCCATCTCTTTATCTTATCTCCCATAATGTATCTTTAACTATTATTTAGACATTTAGTAACATGGCAAACCCTTAACCTAATCTGTAGGCCATAGGGTGGCAGAGATTCAAATAGATTAGAACACCCGCGAGATTGAAAAATATAACGATCAAATGGATAATCGAGACTTAAACTCGATGGTTAAGTCCCGTTGCTACGATAATGAATAATCTACGCTATATCTTGTCAACCCATCAAATACTCATAACTCCGCTTAGAATAAAGTAATCTGAATGAAAGTTTCAATATATTCAATTTTCGTTATCTAGGTTTGACCTAACGACCAGCCACATCCTGCATAATGCATCTTTAAATTACCCAAAAGTGTAGTTCATAAAAATTATCTGATATCTTATCTTTAATTTTTAAAATCACCTACGCCAGCGTTATCTCTTTCTATAAAATAGAACATCCAAAAGTTGTAAATCTAAACAGTTCTATACAGCCCAATAGTTACAGATTAACTCTTTAAGATTCCAAAACATGAAACATCAGTGCACTGACGATCCATGTAAGGTGAGAATCTTGTCAGTATTCCAAATACCTAACAGTTTCCCCACTATGATGCTTAATAATCTTCAAACAGTAATTCTAAGAATTTCCTCTATTAAATTATTTCTTTTCTTTTCAGAATATCTGTACATATATTTGGCCAGTGTGGGTTTTAGTGGGTTTATCTAGTTTTTCTAATACAAAATCTGTTTCCATTGATACAGCATAAGGGTTAAATTGAGGCGTACTTCATTGGATTTATGTGGGAAATAGTATTCATCACCCAGCCAGAGGCTGATCTTCCATCCAATTTAGAGGGAAAAGTCGATATGGATATATATAACCACTGTGGATCCTTGATCACTAGAAATATTGTTTATTTAGAGTGGTCTCATGCAGACATTGTTAAATATAATATGAAAGCTAAAATGTCATATTTTTAAGTTATATTTTTAAAATGTATTAAAATAAAGCCTTAAAATCGATGCTATGTATAAACAGTCCTACCTTGATAATAAATAATCCTATTAATCCTATAATTCACTATTGCAAGTTGAGAAATTGGCAAAAATTAATTTTCAACTTCAAATTCAAACGTTTGAAGATGGCTATTCCATGATAGGGAATAGAGAGAGAGAGAGAGAGAGAGAGAGAGAGAGAGAGAGAGAGAGAAATGGGGTTTAACGTCCACTCGACACAAACTAGGTCATTTCGGGACTAACATATGGTTTAATTTTATTTCAATAATTCGCTTGCGCGTAGGGGTCTTTAGCAGTGGGAGGAAACCGGAGGACCCGGAGAAAACCCACGAGGTCGGACAGGCGACCCTACTCCTTGTCACGTACAAGATAGGGAATAGAAAAACAAGGGAGTGAGTAAGCATTTAAATAGGCCTATTTGTCTCTGGGCTAACTTTAAATACATTTACATGTAAGAAAATTTACCGTGGTACTGTTATGCACCGAGAAATAGGGAAATTAGTATTAGGATACTAAAATATAAAAAAAATCTGTTATAGAGAGAGGTTCATTTGACACAAGCTAGGTTATTTCGAGACTAACACATGGATGAATTTTTTAATGTCGAACGAAACCCAATTAGCTCCCGGACTAACGCATAATCGTTGTGTTTAAGTACGTCACGATTCTACTCACACCACCTCAGCTGCTGAAACTGACAGAAGTCCATTCGGGATGTTCAGGGCTGACAATCGATCATCCCCCTTATGAACGCGATAGCGGCAACAGTTTTCAACAAATTATATTCAAATTTAGTTTGAAGCATTGGTGTGACGAACGCTATCAAGATTAAGCGTTTTACGACTTTCCATCCGGAGTTATCCACCCTTTGACAAAACCTTGTGAGGCTACAGTGTTTAGCGGATTCTTTTTAAAATATGGTGGGAAGCATTGAGGCTATGAGAGGACGAACGCCATCCATATCCAGCGTTCCGTAAGTTCCACCCGGAGTTGTCTATTCTTTACACCTAAATATTGCCCCCCAGAGCTTTTGATTCTATCAAATTCTCGAGTAATTCCCCCTGATCTCATGTCAAACTTGACATTGTCTCCACTTTGGACACCCATATCTTCAAATTCCTGAACACGCCCCTATAACGCCCGACTTTCGACTTTTCTACACCAACCGGGATAATGAAGACGAAATTTTGATTAAGCTAATGGATAGTAAAATATAATTCAAAGACATGTATATATATATAGAGAGAAATGGGGTTTAACGTCCACTCGACACAAACTAGGTCATTTCGGAACCAACACATGGTTTAATTTTATTTCAATCATTCGCTTGCACGTAGGGGTCTTTAGCAGTGGGAGGAAACCGGAGGACCCAGGGAAAACCCACGAGGTTGGACAGGCGACCCTACTCCTTGTCACGTACAACCGGGGAATCGAAACCCCGCCAGTTGACTCAATGACAGACCGTATGATACAGCGTGCGCGTGCTAACCATTCGGCCATCCAACCCCCCAGACATGTATAGACGGAGTTGCCTGAAAAACTTGACTAGAAGTGAAACAAATGGGGTTTTTATGAACATGCCACTACATTAGTGTTGTTACACTTGACGTGGAAACTGGAATAATGATGATCAGTTTTTGTACCGTATAATAATAGGCAATAGCTATAACGGTAGAACTAATTAATACCCCCTTTGATACGATTCTCCAACGGTCTTGTTACGATAAGAATCACCTTTGGAACACTAGTATCGGAATTGTTGTTTATGTTTGTGAATGCATCAAGACAAAACACTAAAAATTGAGCTAATGCCTTATGGTAATAAGAGTATTGATCCCAAGAGTGGAAAGGAATGTGTGATTATACAACCATTGGTGTCCAAAAGAGTGTCCTTTTATTTTGCCCCACGCTTACTTGTTAAGAAAACAAAGAGCTCGAGATTACACTAAATTTTACGCATATACGCCTACCCGAAAAGCAGCTAGACATAATATGGTTACAGTTTTTGTAGAGATGAACGTGTTCATATTCCTTCTTCCCAAATTTTTATGACTATTACGAACAATCTGCAAATTGGATGCAACTCCTATGAGTTTATTGTTACGCCAACAAGACGTGTCATGTTTTACATTTAATGATTAGTGGTGCAGATACAGACGCGTTTCCAGAGCAGGGGTGGGGGCCAGGGGGACGGGACCCCAACCCCCACCCTTAACCCCACTGGCACAGAGAATATTTGTTCTCTCTTGCATTCATGGTAATAACGCCGTCGTTTTGGCTCATTCCACTGTAATCTTATAAATGTATGCATCTAAATGAGCAGAAATATTGTCTCAAAGCTTCTGATTTTATCAAAGACCCCCCCCCCACTCCCCGACCTAACGCCAAACTTGACGTTGACCCCATCCTTGAACCACCCGCTGCTCAAATTCCTGGACACGCCCCTGGATGACCAGTGCGCCAAGCGTTTATTGGAAACAGATCAACATGGTTGCATTGAACAAAGTTGTATAAACGACTAACAGAAGCGTTATTCGTAAAGGTTAGTTTTCTAGTAGTTATATTTTCTACCAGCTCAGTTACCAGACATTTCACTAGTACTGAAATTAAACATCCCATCGTACTATTCCACCCACAGTAAGTGCTTAGTGATTGCCCCAGAGTTGGCCGCATTACGCGATTGTCACCCAGTCCAAAATCTTAATTTGAAGTCTTTCGATAGCGCTTAACGTTTTTCAAAAGCATAGTATCATTTTGGACACAATTTCCAACATACAAGGCTTAGAAAGTTCTGGAATAGAGTTTTAGAAAGGAAAACAATTAAGTCTTGTATCAAAGCGTAATTTATGATGTACCAGAGAGCTAATGAAAATTCTCAGAAACTTTCATTAAACTAATAGCCTGCGTAATGCTGAGATCACTATCTTATACTGAAAAGTAGCTTCCCGTAACAATTTGCAGTAGTATAGATTCTCCATTTATTGTCTGTTCGTCAACAATAAAACTCGTAGTCAATCAAGATGTCTCCTTAATCCCATCATCCGTTGAGTTGTTCTCAAATAACAGGAAAATCTTTCATCATAAAACAAAATAACGATGAATAATAAAAGAACATAAACCCACTTACACAGCCGAGGGAAATGCAAGCAACAAACTGTGAAAAATAAAGGAAGTTTACAACCTGGGTTGCTTGTTTGTCTTACGTTAATTGGGAAATCTTATACTTGTAGTGACATATGCATACTAATTAAAGACTAACATAGCTTTTCGTCATCCTTAAAACCATTAGAGATGGACATTATATACCCCTGGTACCACCTATAGATCAAATCATAAGTGTACGGTATTGGCATGTGCGCGTCAAGAAGGTACGGAAGCGGATTAGGGCCAAATGAATAAAAGAAATTATCATCAAGTGCAAATGAGGAGATACTTCGTTCTACAGGTCCAAATTACGTTATTGCTGAAATCGACAATCTTAAATGTTTGTGAATTCAGATATAAATTAAAACAACGCGCGCGACATAATTATTTGACGCAGATGTTTAGCAATTTGTGCATTAAAATACCACTGAAAAACGTTTCCATGACATCGCATATATAGGACACTGCCACACTAGATCGAGATCAAGCCATATAACAATTACTCTCTTATGTCCTATGGCCCCACACACATACTCATCGCTACTTTTACTGTATATTAAAGTAATCCAGCAATAACGTTTAGACATTCAGTGGGGTTGGGTGGCCGAATGGTTAGCACGTTCGCGCTGTATCATAAGGCCTGTCATTGAGTCAACTGGCGTGGTTTCGAATCCCCGGTTGTACGTGACAAGGAGTAGGGTCGCCTGTCCAACCTCGTGGGGTTTTTCCGGGTCCTCCGGTTTCCTCCCACTGCTAAAGACCCCTACGCGCAAGCGAATTATTGAAATAAAATTAAACCATATGTTAGTCCCGAAATGACCTAGTTTGTGTCGAGTGAACGTTAAACCCCATTTCTCTCTCTCTCTCTTTAGACATTCATAAATTGATGGAGATTATAGAGTTTTTAATATGTGCTTTTCTTAACGAATGTACTAGAATCTAATGAACTCAGATTATATGGATATTTTCATTAGATCTACATTATTGTGTGACTAATACCACTAATAGAAGTACTGGTAATTATTAAAGGTCTATTATCAACATAATTACATGAGATAATGAAATCAAATGATGAGTTTGGCAGATAAACTACACGAGCACAACGTCATTATTATAGTAATCTGATTATATTTATCCGTGGGTGTTAATCTTCCCACGAAACACGAGTTAGCCATTAATATATTAATGTAGGATGATATAAAAAAGGAGTGTTAAATTATTGAAACGGATTTGTACAGTCTTAATGTATATTTCAAATTAAAATAATAAATGTGGAATTTGGTGCCGTCTGTATGGACGTCACTTTCAGTACTCTCGGCTTCTCGGAAATAAACCCTAATCGAGTAACTGTAGATAAGTCCAATGTCTTTCAGATTTATGGATCGGTTTGAGGAGGTGCACGGATTTGATGATACATTTTGACTAAAAGCATAAACTAATTATTCATCAAAAGTTTGCTTCTGATCTCTCTCAAAGAATTTTAATAGCAAGCAACTAAATATATTTTTAGCGCCCTAGTTTGACACGTGACTAAATGGGGAAGGGTTAGTTCGGATTGTGTTTGTAGTTACTCGCTGTCCACCTACCATAAATATTGAAGACTAAGTAAATTCTTGGGTCTTTCTCTGTCAATTTCTTTTTCCGCCGTTTGATCACAGAGTATGCCATACGTTTAAGTATCTCACTGTACTCACAAGCGCTCGCCATTCCATCTAGTGATCCCTACATCACTCCAGCATACCGTCGGGCTGCCAGTAAGAGGAACCTTTACAATTTTGCCCTGTGCGCGCCTCCTTGGTGTTTTTCGGGGAATCCAGCATAGTTTTAGTAAGATTGTATATCTATAAATACTTTCAGGGGAATGCATCTTTAAGAAAAAATTGTTTCATTTGTGGATGTTGAATCGAAGTATTGTTGAAGCTATTAATTTGTTTCCAAGAAAGTACGCACAGGACATGTTTGAGTTATAATTTTAATTTACAAGGCTTCCAAGACATAAAGAATAACAATGTGTGACTCTGAATTTATTTTGATAGCGCCACCCCACCCCTTGTGATTAGCCGAACAATCCTTAAGAGTTTTTACATTAACACATAAAATGTCCCATGCAAAAAAAAAAAATGAATTTCCATCAAACAATGTCATGTATCACTGTAACAAAAAAAATCCGCGAAAAAACGTAAAAAAATCCGGAAACAAAAATTACCAGGAAAATTTTATCCGTATTTGTTTTTCCTGTAATTTACAGAAATTCCTTCAATTAAAGATACATTATGGGAGATAAGATAAAGAGATGGCAGTTCTCGCTATAATAGTTAAAAACTAGATAGTGTAAAGGTAATTTGCTGAAAATTTCAGTCAAATTGATCCACTATGAGCCGAGAAAGAAGCGGCTGAAATTTGTGCATAGTCTCGGTCATCATTACTAAAATCATTACTATAAACAGCATAGTCTCGATTATCCATTTTTATTGATTAATTATCAATAGCCGTTAGCGGCATATAGGAATCTAATCCAGCCAACATCGAAGGCTAGCCTTCACATCGAGAGTTTATTATGCCTGGATAAGTTAATTAATGTCTAATTGATAATTTAGATAACATTTCAGGCCTAAAGAAAGACTTGTAATAAGCAGATTTTGCTATTGCATAATGCATGTTTAACATAAATTCTATTTTCAAATACAGAAAAACAAAATCCTGTTAATTTTTATTTCCTGGGCATGAAAGTGAAAAAAATGTTATTGAATTAACCATTGACTTTATACGCGTGTGTGAAACAGCTTTATCTAACGACCGCGTCCACGGAAATTATATCGCAGACAATCTTTATACGCAATATAAGAATACGGTATATCCTAATCGAGAGACGAGCGCAAGATATAACAAACCGCTACTCGTCAGTGATTGAACCGGTTAGAAGCTTTCAAGTGTAAGCTTGCGGTTCTATCAATTTGCAGGTATGTAAACCCTGTCATTGTGACATAGCAGCTTAGTATAAATCGGTTATATACTATCCGGATTTAAGTGTGCTTGTTTACCAAATAATACAACGTATACACACGGAGTGTTAAAACATATTTTATACATTTATGAAAATACTTACAAACTGATTAACGTATGATGAATAACAATACACTTTATACATCTTATAAATAATGGAAATTAGATATACTTGACATGTAATATACCAAAATTTACAAAATGTGATTCTTCATTTTATGGTTAATAAATTGAAATGAATACTATAACATGATAATTATTAGGAATGATTATATATGTATGAGATTACTTATCGTTGCATTTGCAAACAGAAATAATTCGTAAATTCCTGGCCATTCCACCGTTTATCCCGTAAAATAATAGAATTAAGTTCATTTTAGAATGGAATAAAACATGTGATCCCTAAATTTACCGGAAATTCCTGGTCACTCCACAGTTTATTCCGTAAAATAACAGAATTAAGTCCATTATAGAAGGGAATAAAACATTTTATCCCTAAATTTGACGGAAATTTCCTGTTTAATACTGAATATTCCATAGAAATACATAAAACGCGTAATTTGAAGAAATAATTCACACTTTTAACACAATTTCTCTAGAAAAAGCCATCGATTAACAGAAAAAAACTACAAAATTAGCGCATTCTGGCGTTATTTCAGTGGACCAGTCCATGCGAGTGCTATGAAATGATGGCATTTCTAGAGGAGGGGGCTGGACGCAACTGAGATTTTTGTGGGGGGCCCTCTAATGTGGGGGCCCTGGGGCCTGTGCCCCATGGTGCCCCATGGTTAATCCGGCCCTGGCACTAAGAACGTGACACAAATAGGTCGCAACGCATATAATAATGTAATATGAATGTATAAACTGATTTACTTTCAATCGTTTCTGTTTTATCGTAATTTCTAATCAGTTATGTTCGGCGAAGAGTCGAGATCGAATGACAAGTCTTTAGCGTCTGGTTATTCCCGTTTACACCAGTAGTATTCTCCTGTGGGATATGTTTAGCCTCGTTCATCGAGTCACTTCATTACACATATTGCTCGAAAGAATTATGGCACACGCATCGTGTGCCAATTTTAAAAATTTCATTTTGTCTTAAATATTGGATATCAGAAGTCCATCTTTTCACGGTAAGATAATAACATCAATGTTGATTTAAATTTACCAATAAATCGTGTTTGTGTAACCTAGTGGGTTACTTCCATAAAACGGGAACAAGGGTATAATCTGGATATGAATTTATTCAAGCAGCAACAACATTAAAATTGACTAACAACTAAAAGGGAATGAACAATATGATGTGCATTCTTTTGATAATTAAAATAATATTTCCCTCTATAATGAACTTGAGTGTAATTTATATGACTTTGTTGTCAAGATACTAATCTCTAGTTTTAAGTTGAATTTGTTGTACAAGAAACAATAAAATGTTGCCACTAGTGAATTAATTTAAGAGAGAGAGAGAGAGAGAGAGAGAAATGGGGTTTAACGTCCACTCGACACAAACTAGGTCATTTCGGGACTAACATATGGTTTAATTTTATTTCAAAAATTCGCTTGCGCGTAGGGGTCTTTAGCAGTGGGAGGAAACCGGAGGACCCGGAGAAAACCCACGAGGTTGGACAGGCGACCCTACTCCTTGTCACATACAACCGGGGATTCGAAACCACGCCAGTTGACTCAATGACAGGCTTTATGATACGCTAACCATTCAGCCATCCAACCCCCCCCCCCCCGCCCGCCCCGAATTAATTTAAATAGTTAATTAAATGGTAAATAAAAACAATGAGTCTAGTTCATGTTATTCAACAACTATACAATAATACTTATGTTGATAAAAGATCAAGATTAAAACAATGATTACATTTAATTATATTGTAGGAGATTAGTGTCCCAGTCTGACTATAGCTGTAACAAACTATAATATTTGGTTCTTATAATTATTTCTGAATAAACACTATAATAAAAAATATTATATGTCTGCTAAGCATCATATTGGAATGCTTGGTTATATTTGCATTGTCGAAGACGGTGGATGATATTGAGTTAGAGACTTGGTTCCTTTAAATCGGAAGGAAAACTCACCGCTTATTATTCCCTGCCATGTCAAACACTTACTGGTTTGCAATCATTTTTATAGCATATTATATTCGTCATCCTGAGAATAACACAGTTGAATAACATGAGGTTCTAGTGGCGATAATTCACTAATACAATCAATATCAAATTCTACACAGCTTGATACCGACATAATCACGTACAGAAATCGTGACATAAACGACCTTATTATTTCTAGTTGTATTATAAACATAACTTATCAAGTAGCTTAATAACACCTGCTTTTAAAATTTATTGTTCCATTTAGAAATTCTTCATCATTTCCAGCCAATTATAAAAGTCAATTATTCTTATTAGTTCAATCAATCAGATTCAACTTTCCGTTCGGCTCAACAGGTTCCATTTGGATGCAACATTTATTTGGAATGTCGATAAATCTCGACTATATATTATGGTACAAATTTTCAAATCAAATTACCCATTGGACATTCATGGACATTTGGCTCCGTTAATAAAACCAATAACCGTGTGTATTGTCCTTAAAGTAGCTTTTAAAAAATACAATACCAAATCTGTAATCATTTTTATAACTTCTGTAATAACAATTTTAATAATTGTGTGCGTGGGTAGGGATGTATATATTATGTAATTCAAAATTCTCTCACCAGTTATTTAGTTAATTTAAATTACATCATCAATATGTTAATTGGTATACCAACAAATCAATTGATAACCTGCTTATCCAAAAGGATTTACGCTGATGACTCGCATATTATTAATATGTATCTCCACACAATAGTCACTAGTTGTCTTGTTTAAAAATAGAAAGATGTGTGGCACCAGATGAGTGATTGACCCATTTGAAAGTTAAATACAATAAAGTAACCTTAATCTGGCGTTAAAAGAAAAAAACCCCAAAACATTGTGTCATTATGTACAACAATTTATCGATAGATAATCACATCAGTTTCCTGAAAAAAAAACGTGGGATATCATTTTATTATGCTGCTGCAACCCTGGGCCCTGTTTCTCGAAATTTTAACTAAAGATAAAATCCAATTTTAGTAGATAATTCAATTTTGATTAGCTAAGCACTAAAATCAATCTAATATTATCCAATCAAATTACTAAAAATTTCGTGAAACAGGCTCCTTGTCCGCTGTCTTATTCTTTCTTGTTTAGACTACTGTAATAGCCTGTTATCTGTAATAGCCAAAGAAGAACTAAAATGCCTTCAGATACAAACTTCAGCGGCATGAACTGGTTCACAAACATGTTCGTCATTACATATCACCTGTTTGATCCTCTCTTCATTGGCTTCGTATCAATGAAGGTACTGAATTTAAAAAAAATAAAATATTGTGTTTCAAAACACGGCACATATACACCCCACCCCCACAGGATCTCGTTCGGTAGCATGTACCCTCTATGAACCTTCAACCAAGAAATGATTGTCAGCTACAATTACCAGCTTACAACTTTCGGAACAATATCTTATGATCTTTTTGTATCGTTGCATAACTTAATTATAAAAAAACTTGAGGATCCTGGGATAAGAGGATAGCCTTTGGCCCTCAATTATCCCCACCATCTGGCTGACACTTTCAAAGCGCGTTCCATCAAATGGCAGTCTATAGTATAATGTGTCCAAATTGCACGGAGTCTTAGTACAACTGTATCCAAGCTAAGCCGCCAGATCAAAGAAAAATATGATTGTGCTAACCATTTAGTTACACCGAACAATATTTTCCGGTTCACAAATATTTATTCCATTCGTCTTGATAATATTGGTCGCCAATGACACCCAAAAGTACTGGTTAAACGCATGAATAACCATCGCCATCTAACCATGAAGGCAGAAATCAGCGACAAGGAAGCGATTGATGATGTGAGTAGACCTTTAGTGGTGATCAAATAAACTGCACGGCGATTCGATTAAGGCCAAATCTCGTTGATATTATGCCAGTTTGAATCGCGCCTATTCAGTCTTGGTATCGTAATAGAATCCAAATTTCAGTCTGCCAAGACAGGGTATTAATTTGAAAATCACAAATCTTTGGCATTTACAGGATCAGAAATGTGTAAATTATATAGAGTTGTTGGGCTATTGTGAGTGTTGAAGCCGGAATCAAACTGTCAATACATGTATAGTTTCCTTACAGTAGACAAAATTAACAGAAACCGTCAACCCAATTGTGTCTCTTCCGCTGTAGATATCTGAAGGATTAGCATGACCTCTTCAATTTTGACAAGAAAATCTCCTCCCTGCCCGCTATTCCGCTAGTATCTCATATAATATTCATGATTTACTTGATGAAATGTCACCGTCATTACTACCTTCAGACAATGCAAGTGATATATGATTAAAAATAAATATACTGCCTTGGTAGTTTGTCAGCATTTGGGAATAACTGCTAACAAAATGTCTGCCTTAAAAACATTATTTTTGTTATATCTAGGCTATTTAAATCGCTGACATTTGAATGAACTTTTGAGTATTTGTATTTTTTATTCCTTCGAGATTAGCTAAAAACAAAGCACGATGTAGCACTATCGTCGTTGCGACATTGTTTTTAAATTTATAGACAAGGAATAGAGAAATAAGATGACTTTATATTTCATTAATTAATATCTTTGGCAAGTTAGTATTTTCAAACATATTCACATATGTAGTGTGTACTAAATCAATTTATGGTATAAATGACATATTGTTATATAAAAAAGAGTTATTTAGCCATAACATGTGTCTATAAAATACCACAGAGAGAACATGTGACGGAAAATTACGATTGCATCATTTGACTTGTTTGACCAATCTCTATACTTATTTACATGATATTTGACCAATTAGATAATTGAACGTCCAAAACCCACAGCTACAAAACTATCATACTTGTGAGAATTCGTTAGACTTCTATTAGATTCTAGAGAGGTTCCATCTGAGTTCTTAGACAGCCGCGAGGCTGGCTAGGGTGAAGAAATGGTTTTAGCTAGTATTGTTATCTATTATGCTTGTATCCATATGTATTCGGCGCTATGCTATATAAAATGTAGAAGCGAACTGTTGCATTGTTATTCCTGGTAAGCCAAACGTCTTAAGAAACTGTAAGAAGTAAATACACAACGTGAAGCAGAAGTAAAGACAACTGAAGACAAATTCTAGACGATCACAAGGCTACAGGAATATGTAGTCAGAAAAGATGCATGGGTCGTATGTAGGATGTGGCGACTGGTTTCCTCACCCACTCTCTGTGTCAGACAAAAGAATGGAAACAGATAATTACATGTAATGTTGGGCAATATAAAAAACCTTTCAGAATCCTTATATTAAAGATGCATTATGTAAGAGCAAAATCTGCCAATTGCTTATCTTTCTTTGGGTTGTAAATGTTATATAAATTATTAATTAGACCTTTATTTATTTGCCAAGACCATAACCAACTCTCGATGCCATTGGATGCTCTATATTTCAATAGATTTAAACACGATTGGCGGTTAATGATTTAATTTAAAAATGGATAATCGAAACTTTGTTTACTATCGTAACAGTGGTAGCAATGACAATCGTGACTCCGCTATTCCCTAAACAACCCTAACGTCACTCTAATGCTTCTCTAATAACCTATTTCAACACAACAGCCCTTCAAATTTGTCAAGATCCCTATTATATTTATTAGTGACAACTAAATTTATCCGCAAAAGCATTATTTATGAAAATTAGAAAGAGAGTTGTCCTAAAAAAAAAACGCGACTATATAAATTATATATTAATAATCATCACCACGTACACTAGTTATGACCCAAATGTACCATCGTGATTTAATTAACAGGTCGCTTGCACACAGAAACTGCCATCATCCATGTAAGGGTTAGCGAGCTAGCGTCTTACTCACTGAGTCACCTCGGCTCCCCATCCATGTACAAAGGAATCTACTTTGAAAAAAAAGTATTATCAACCATATACAATTTATCTATTATTTATTTTTTTATCATCTGAGTACATATTATCACCATTGAGAGACAGTAACAATAATATTCCAACAACAATGGAATAGAGATGTGAGAGGCTTTGATCACAGTCTGTGATAGTCATTTGCGGGATTATTTTCATTCATTACAAACTACAATATTGTGAAAGTTAAATCTCTGAACTTAGCGTTGATTCGGCCGTGAAAAATTAGATATTTTCCGTAAAGTACAAACTAACTTCTGTAAAAGACCCCTCAGGGAAAGCAACCTGGCATGGGAAGTAGACCATTTAAACCTAAATTCTTTGAAACCTAGAATGGACTAAAATGGGTCAAAAATCACACATTTTAAGGATGCGTTATGTAAGAGCTAAATCTGCCTATTGCAGGTCTTTATTTTGACTTCATATGTTATAGAAATTATCATTTAGACATTTATTCACATGGCAAGCCGAGATTCACACTGATTAGAACACCGGCGTGATTTAAACATTTACGATAAAATGGATAACCGAGACTTAGCCTCGGTTGTCAAGTACCGTTTCTACGATAATGAATGGTCTACGCTTAATCTTGTCAAACATTTCAACAGTTATAGCTTCGCTTAGAATAAACTAATTTGAATGACATCTTTAACAATACAATTGAAATCATATATTAGTCCCGGAATTACCTAGTTTGTGTCAAGTGGACGTTAAACCCTATTTTCTCTCTCTCTCTCTCTCTCTCTCTCTCTCTCTCTCTTTAATGCTAACTTTACAATGTTTACGACCCACGTGTAATGTATTATTATTACCATCTCCAAATCTCAAAAGACACATTAAAAGGAAAGGGGCGTTCGAATTAACTTGATTCATACTGTAATTTGAAGGCTGTAATCAGTTAGTCTCCAAGGACCCAATAAGTTGAAGAGGCGTACTATTAAACTTGATTCATATCGTCTGTGTAACTTCTGTTTCCCGACCCACACATCAGAGTAGGTAGAAATCTTTTATGTAAATACCTCGTTTTTGTTCTATTATAATGGCAATTTAATTTGACCCATTGTGATTTATTTTCGTTAAAAAGACATTCAAAACAAGTCGATAATATAAAAAAAAAGAACGAGGCTTTTAAAATCAAAACAGGAAATGAAATGAAATGGGGTTTAACGTCCTAATGTTCTGCTCCTATACCGGGCTAATGAAGACGGGCATACGCCATACAGTGTGCTATGAGGGAAATTTTGCCCGGGGAGCGGCACTATCGCCTACTCTTATATCGAATTCCAACTGCCACGGGATCTTTTACGTGCATTCCAATATATACACGGGACCTCGGTTTTTCGTATCATCCGAAGGACTAGACAGCTGTCCTTGTCAGGCCCTCCGTTCTGCACCACTGACAAGGGGAAACCACGTCAGAAAATCTGGATGAACTTTCTCGGCCAATGCAGGGATCGAACACCCGACCTCCTTAAATCAAAAAAGACGAGTAGAAGATTTCAAGTAATACCCAAGTAAATAAATATAATTCTTTAAGATATCGCTCAGTAGAATATAGAAGTTATCACACAAGCTATATCTACGGTAGAATGTGTTATTGGATGATAAACATATTTAATGGTCATATTTCTTTTCAGCCAGTGGGAGGAAACCTGAGGACCCGGAGAAAATCCACGAGGTTGGACAGGCGACCATACTCCTTGTTCCGTATAACCGGAGAATCGAAACCACGCCAGTTGACTCAAAGACAGACCTTATGATGGAACGAGCACGCACTAAACATTCGGCCACCCCCCACCCCCCGCAAGAAATAATGAATTTTTAAAATAGATAATGAATTGAAATTTCCCTGCAATGATGACGTGTTCAATGTAACATCACTGTAAACGATAGTCCGGGGTAAGCCCTATTTCAACAATTCACATCTGTTAGGGTGTGGTATTCGAAACAGATTTAAATTCACACAAACAAACATCTCATTGAATTATCATGTTTTATTTTGCATTTTTGACCCAGCAATAAATTTTAATTTAGTTATTAATTAATTAAATAGACTGATTTGAAATTTAATTTAAATATAATTTAAACAGAACAAAAAGTTGATGTTGCAACCTATGTGGCGTTCAAGTGAGTAATTGTGTGATGTAGATGCCATACGTACTAATCATCATGTAACCAATTAATGTACTTCTACTATAGACCAGATTGATATCGATCCAGATAACTTGATATTACTTGTAGCGTATTCCTACGGATATTACAACTATAGGAAGAAATAAAATCTTTTATTTGTCTACTAATAGACCCCGGATGTGTTGTTGATTGGTATTAATAAAATATTGATCTTTTGTTCAGAGGACTAGTTGATGTTGTTATAGCCTCAAATGTCACGGCATTATGTTCAGGTTGAGATACATGACACCAGAAGATCACTGAAAGTCACTTTAAGTAAATGGACAAACAGGACATCATGACCAAAGAGTACCTTCACCATATTGTTTCATCTACCAACAAATTATTCCAAACACGCCATCTGTCAACGCATGTTCAATAAAAGTAGTCCGGTTTCTGAGCAGACGACATGATTGACTTCCCGCCAATATGTGTAAATGTGTTGAATTAGAAACATCAGACAAGGCATTTCCTCTCTCTAAATGAAGGATACATCTGACGAGGATAGAAAATATTAAAGGAACATAGATGTCAGAAAATGATTGACAATATTGACACAATGCCCACGCACAAAGAAGACTTTAATTGACTCGTAGGTGCCCTTGAAGACATGTATTATTGTAATTTTCTATTTTAGACCTTAATTGTAATCTGAAAAACACTGACGCCTTCTTTATTAAGAATAGAGAGGTGGCAGACGTCAATAAAATAACAACAGCACCTACAGCGATAATCTCATCAGCAACTTTGAAAGGGGTCCAAGAATGTCAAGGTGTGTTAGTCTCTTTCAAATCGGTAGGAACTCAATTTCAGAAACGTTCATTTTTAGATTTTTTACAGGGCTTCGCTAACTAGATGGCAAATAAAATCTCAAAAACCTTGCCCTAGAGCGCTGTAAGCCTTTGGTGGGCATGCCAATAACGTCCAAAAAGATAGCGTTACCAAACAACAAATATCACCCACCGGCAGCGTTTCGAGATTTCAAGCGAAAAAAATAATTTAATTTTCGGTAAACTCTGAATATCGATAAGGTTGACGTGATTTGAGTGACAGGGGCAGTAACTCTACAACTTTCAATAGGTTTCTTCTTCATTACTAGCTCATGCAAGTTTCCAGAACAACCCAAACTCTCACCTGTAGAGGGTTTTTACTGTGTCAACGACAGGGGCAATAGCTCGACGAAATATTTTGTTTTTAGACGGACTTTACTCTCACATCTGCAAACAAACCCACTCTTTCCAGATGAGCCTCGCAATATCGCTTTTGGTTTCCAATTGTTGTTGTTTGCAACACAGTGCTTACCAAAACTGCCCTTTATCTTAATTACCACACGTTTGAAAGATAAATAAAATATTTAAAAGGGCACATGGGTCTTGTCTGGTGGATATATGTTTATCTTTGGGATGGGTAGGCATAATCGCCAAAAATACGAATATATAGATATATATTTATATACAAAACTCTAGGACCCGCGTGCTTGCAAGATCATTTCAAATGTGTATTCATGGTAAACAGTCCCACTGTCAAGACCTGGAATCATCCTTCCTTTACATTTCAATTAAATCGCAGTTTAGAAAAAGTCGGATTTAAAATATTTCCTTTTTGAGTTGCAACATCGGCATCAAAGTCTATAATCACCCTTTCAATTACAATAGTTTAATGTCATTCTTAATTATGGCATTGTGATAAACACTTCAACCAGTCTACTTAATTCCGGTAATAAAACACTCCAAACGTCAACTAACATTTATCTAAAAATCAATCAATTCCCACGTAAGTTCTGGCCATTTGAGGTTTACATTGATTTATATTGATTTCATGAAAACTATATCCACAAAAATAACGTTAGAGATTATCTTAACACTGCGAACTTTGTGTTAATCCTGTAAATTGTAATTAATTTTATAGTTAAAGATACATTATGTAAGATTTAGATAAAGAACTAGCCATTCTTGCTATAATAGTTCGAAAAAAAGATAATGTAAAATGAATAATTTGAAAATTTCATTCAAATTACTCTATTGCTAGCGAAGATATTAGCCTTTGAAGGTTTGACAAGACGTGAGCAATAATTTCAACCAACATACTGGTTGTTCGAAGCTAAATCTCGCTCCTCCATTTTTAAATTAAATCAAAGTATGGCTGAACCGTTCTAATCTATCTAATATCGCAGAATTCTGATGCCAACAAGAGTTGATTATGGCCTGGATCAGTTAATTAATGTTTAATTAATAATTTAGACAACATTTCAGGCCTAAAGAAAGACCTGCAATGGTCAGATTTAGCTCTTGCATAATGTATGTTTAATACTTATTTGTTTATTTCCATGCATATTGACGAATTTTGTGTTAATCATCTTGTATTTTCCTAAAATTATATTATCAGTCATCCTAAAACATGTCCAAATTATACATCAATCCAGTGGTTATACGTGGAAATTGTTCAGTTTGTGTTAAAATCATTAAATTTGGTAGACATAATACAGTAGTTGTATGTGCTAATCATTTTAAGATTTGGCGCCGCTTTCGGAAACATGTCTACAGAGACGGATTCAAGGGGGGGGGGGGGCGAGGGGTGCGCCCCCTCCCCCCTAATTTTCGACAGCGCCCTTTTTTACTGCTGAAATTATGTCCGTTCCCAACCCGTTGCAGGGATCCCAAATGACTCAAACCCTCGATTCAAACACACCAGTCTGGTCTAATTAATGCTTCCACTTTCAAACGAATTCTTGTTGTTTAGCTGACGGTGCCCTAATCCTATAGAGTGACTATAGACAGACATCTTGTGGAATCGGCGGCGTATACACTCATGTCCATCACCGACGCGCATGAGTGCAACTTGATGTAGCATTGTTTCATGTGTGGACAGCACAAAGTACAAGTTACAAGGCTTAAATAGTGAAGTGGCTAGGGAATAGATTCGTCTTTTTTCCCATCATAATGCCTCGCTCGCCCATTCCAATTTTCGAGCCGCATGTTCAACTGGCTTTTTTGCTCGATTTTAAGGCTCATTTTCAACGATTTCCGATTTACTTAGACGAAAATATCAGCCAAATAGCTCTTGGAATGGCTACAGATGCAAGGAAATGACGGATAATTTTCTTGCCCCCCCCCCCCCAAAAAAAAAAATCCCCTCTCAGCGGCGTGCCCCGTCTCCGCGGTCAGTGCCCTCATTTTGCGGCGCCCCCCCCCCTTTTCAAAATTCCTAGACCCGTCCCTGGTGTAGAAGGCCTCGGTTGTTTATATGTACTAACTGCGAAGATCGTCCATGCATGCAAAAATGACAACTAGCGGGTGGAATGGTTATCTGAATATTTGCATAAAAGTTAATTTGGCAATCACAAAAATAGCCGAATAGTTGGTTACAATAAGAATTGCTTTTAAAGGCACCCTGGTCCCTTTCATTGAACAGACTAAATACATAAAGCAAATGAAACACAATTAAATAGCAGCTAACGTCTGCACCAACTGTACTGTAAAAGCTTATTGATAGAGCCGAAAATTTGATAATCAACCATCCTTTATAAAGAATGCGTAATCATAATGATTTCATCCGAAAACCCAACCGTATCAATGACAGTGCAGTGTGCCTTTAATTCACCTGTCATTGTCTGTAATTTAGGATCTAAATATAGGTGCTTCCTTTAGATAAGCAAATGTCAAAAGCGGGACGAATTGGGAAGAATTTCACGATTACCGTGGATGTAGAAATCACAATCACGAAATTAAACAAACCAGACTGAAAAGTTGCGAAATTAAAGTTCTCCCGTCAGCGCTTAACTAGCTTTATTTAGTTTTCGAGCGAGTTATGTACGCGCTCGGTTATCAGCGTAGCAAACATGGATTCTTTAGACAACTCCAGGGCCGGATCCAGGAACGGATCAGATATATTAATAAAATTGTAAAACAACACTTTTCTGAGAAAAGTGTCACGGCCGTGTGCTTTATCTTGTATCATCAGATGGTAGGATGGATTAGATATTCAAAGCGCGAGATGTATGTATGCCTACGTAATTTGGAGACGATAATGGCATTATGCATTGTCAACTGTCAAATTTCCTTAACAGGAACCTGGCAAAGCCCCTTTGCAAAAATCGCTGGATCCGCCCTTGACATCAAGCAGTATTCTAGCAAGAGATCAGATCCGCTTGAAAATCTAGGACTACTGCATCCGCTTGGGATACTACATGTATAGTTAAAGATTCCAGTCGCTTGACACCACACCATGCGCCACTCTAGTAAAAGATCAAGCCTCTTTGATACTGGTTTTATCTATTCAATTAAAATTTTTAACGAAGACAGATTGTCATCCCACAAAACAAATTAACATAACAGTAGGCTTATTTCTATTTAAAAGCAAAATTAAAGATGTTTAACCATTTTAAGCAAAAATGTATATCTCGATAAATTTACTTCAAGTTGGCGAAGGATGAATCTCTATTACAAGGTTGCCAACTATTCAGATGATCAGCAATGGCCGTATACAAACACTTCACCAACCGACTCTCTGGTATAATTATCTTGGTTAGTATAGATGACAGAGAAGAGAGACTAAATTATTTTTGATTAATCGCTAGAGTAAGTCCACAATTATATTTAATCTAGCTTTAGTAACATAGAATTAATTGTGAATAGAGTCGTGCGTGATGAACTATACCCTTTATCAGCGTTTTAATAAAAGAAATTTGTTGTCCTTTCTGTCTTCTTCTATAGACAGTATTTAGATCTGTATAAATTCTTAGAAATGGCTTGATCCGTTTTTTTGGTATTGTTATTATCAAAAGTCATGCAAATAACCACTGTAGATCGATGACATACCCAAATGTCGTTCAAATAAATCTGATGTTACGCAAATTAAATGCCAGCCATTTTGATTTATTTTATGATTTGTTCATTAATTCCAGATTCCCACCATCCGTGTTTTGCAGACGATAATTATCTTTCCATTGACACCAACATGAGAATATAATGCGAATGAAATACACACCAGACATGAAAATATCCGCTCGAGGGTCTGAGATGTGTCTGTAATATCAAGAAAATAACTCTCCGTGGACAACAGATTCAAAAGCCATCATGGTGTTTAATTACAATTGTTAGCTATAGAGCTAAACTGCATTATAGCGTTAGATAGATGAACTGCAGGATAGCGTTAGATAGATGAATTGCAGTAAAACATTAGTTGGTTGAAATGTAGTAAAACAGTACATGGACGAAAACATTAGTTAGCTGAAGAAAAAATATATAGATAGATGAACTGTTGGGAAGCTTTAGCTAGCCGAAATGCAGGAAAATGTTAGCCGGCTGAAATTCAGCAAAACGTTAGCTAGCTGAACTACAGGAAAGTATTAGCTAGATGAACTGCAGGAAAGCGTTCGATAGATAAACTGTAGGAGGCGTTAGCTATAGCTTAAATGAAGCGTAGGGTGGGCTAGCTGAAATGAATCAAAATGTTAGCTATCTGAATTGCAAGAAAACGGAAGGTAGCTGAACTACGGGAAAACGTAGACCAAAATGACAAACGCCGTGTCTAATTACTGGCCGCGTGCACCATCATTGTAGCGTTCTACAGATCCGGTCTAGGTACCAATTAACTACCCGTGCCTGGATGCCCTGACGGTGACCATAGTCCCATAATAATTAGTACATGTATAGGACATTCAGCACGACCCAGATTACATATAGACCTTCGGGTACTTCGCTTCATTTTACAACGACATTAAATTAAATTGACAAATGTCAACCAGACTGATTCAAATTCAACTGCTGTTGGGCAATTATACAATCGGTATCAATTTACAATGAATATAAATCATGAGGAAAAATCAATACACATATCCTTACAACTTGGCTGAATATGTGACTTATTCATTTATGCACCTCGTCTGAATTAAGAATAATTAAGATAATATGTACTTGATCGAAATCTTTTTATAACCAGAGATAAGCAATTTGGTTAATCGAGACTTTGGAACACGATAACTTTCGTGTGAGTGCGATGAAATTCCAAGTATAGATTCATATATCAATACCTTGACTGAGTTCGATGATGAGGATTTTCTGCTTAGGCTAAGTAACGTCTGCGTTTAAACTCGATGTAGATGTTGACATGATTAACATATCCCGTTAAAGCAGAGCTAAATAATATTATTGGTCGATGTTTTGGGACAAGATAACTTTGATTCTAACTTATGGAGAGTTATGAAACTTAGTGTATAGTTTCACCAGCAGGTACTTCACAACCTTGACTGAGTTTGATCGTGAAAATTTTATGCTTAGACTAAGTATAGATAATCAGTTTGATTGCTTGATACTTTTGAAAAAGATAAAAGCGCAATTAATTAATACGTGTCATCTGTTTATTTTGGGATTTCGCCGGGGGACATCAACCTCAGACTGTTGGCTTGTTACAAAGCAGTGGACCTTTTTTTGTTTAAAAGTGGGCCATTTGCCGAGGTTATAATAATTGCAGCGCTTCAATTATATGACCGCTGCGATAGAAATTTTATGTAATTAACTGTAATTAACTCCAACTGTGCAGTGGTTATATAGTACTCAGAACTACTCCGGGGAGGGTTTATTTCTGATCCCCAAGCGCTACTGGTCATTTTCTTGTTCTTCTTGTTCTTGGGGCTGAAATTTTTCGAAGAGAGCTACGTGAATTGAAGTACGATCAACATGAAAGTGGGATTAATTGTTCCTTGGACAATTGTTCACTGATTGACGGACTTCGATCTGTAATATAAAGCTACATTCCAAGATGGTGGCGATGGCGTCATGCTCGGTTCCTGGTCCATAGTACGCTCGTACTTTGTATAAATAATTAGATAAGACAATAAAACTATTAGAATTTAGTTGTGTTTAATGATTTGTCACGTTCCTTCCGACCAGTGATAGAATAATTGTCCCTGTGGAGTTTCCTCTTAAATGTCTTTAAAGTGAAGTAATTAGAGTCGATTTTATACAGGACGGAGACAAACTGTCGCACAAAGATCAGCAGTAATGGAAAACCTTTCCTCGTTATCTTGTTCAGGACAATGCATACCTTTCAGGGGATAAATGTTACATTGGGTTTGATCAAGTACAATTCAATTCTAGCCACTTCTCTTCCTTAAGCTTTTCTGAATTAAACTCGGTTATTGCCTAACTGGTAATTCTGTTGTTGAATAATACATGAGTACAAGAGGAATTGAATATTTTCATCTAAGATGGATCGTTTTCTGTCAAGTTAACACTTAATTAATCCCATGGAGAATTTCCTGATAATCGGGAATAGTTGTGAAGAATAGTAAACTTACTAAGAAAAAAAAACTAAAAAAATATAACTAACACAAATGAGCCTTATCTGTTTAGATACTTTATGGCAATGTCAATGAAATTGGACTAACTCCTTTATATTCCCGTCAAAGTATTATGAATCGTCAAGGCTGCAGATTTGTTTAACACTATAAACCATGTATTATCATTGAATCTGGAGACAATGAAAGAATGATTCAGAACCTAAACAAGAAGACATATGTAATTAAGTAAAAAGACAATTTCATACAGTAATTCTTTACAGCCCCGGATTAACGGGAGACTGACTGAGCTCCAGCCAGGGTTCCATCTAATGATATTAGAGGGACACCCAAATAAGTTCAAAAATGAATTCGGTACCACAAATAAATATGTCATTTATTATGCTGTATATGTTTGCGCCATATCTATCTATGTACCATGCTGACATACAAATGTGTGTGAGTGTGACGGACTAAGGGTAGAATATACCCCCTTTTCACTGTGTAGTTTAAACATATTTTATTGACAAATATCAAAAGGATTGAGCACAAGTTTCAAAAACTTAGAAAAGCCCTTTCCATACATACAAATAATAGACAAAATTTAATACAAACAAGATGTTATCCACCAAAAAAGCTATTGCTAGTAATATATACTAAGATGTAACTAATATCATTAACTTTTATTTAAATCGTTTTGAAAGTTTGATATATTTGTGAACTTCAAGGAAAAGGTTTGTATTCATCTCAATTGACAATTCTGAATTGCCGCACAATAGGATATCTATATTTATCACAGAATAATTTGACAATGTATTTAATAGCTCAGCACGAATTACATCATATAAGTGACATTGCAGAAAATAGTGTTCAGCATTTTCGATAAATTTGCCACAAGAACATGTGGGATCATTCACAACGTTTATTTTATACAAATCATTTTGCAACGAACTACACCCATGCCGTATTCTAGTGTGAATGTTCATGTCTATTACCTTTACAGTAGTAGATTGGCGCTTTATGTATTAAGGAACGTAATTTTTGTTTGTATAGATATTTGAAGGATTTAATGTTGGTTGATTGCTTTATGGGGTCCTCTAAGAATTCTCAATCTCGAATTGTTGTGGGGAAGTACGAAGTTTGGTGTAATGTTGTTCTGCAATAAGGATTTCTATATTTCTTCTATGTTTCTTAAATTGTATTGTTGTGGTGTTTGTTGATAATATTCTAGAATGTCATATAAATATGCTGGGTTTCTCTGATTTTTAATTTGAAAAAATGTAGTTAGTCGCTTTTGTGTACGGCTGTCTGACAATTTATTCCATCCGGTTTCAAAATAAAGCACTTCACGAGAACAAGTTATAGTTAGTCCAGTGACAATTCTGGCAGCTTCTAACTGTACCTTTTCAAGTTTTTCTGTAGTTAGTCGCTTTTGTGTACGGCTGTCTGACAATTTATTCCATCCGGTTTCAAAATAAAGCACTTCACGAGAACAAGTTATAGTTAGTCCAGTGACAATCCTGGCAGCTTCTAGCTGTACCTTTTCAAGTTTTTCGGTATTGGAAGCGTTACACCCATCCCACACCTTACATGCGTATTCCAATTTTGGCCTTATGAATATCAAATATACGTTATTTAGAGTTTGTCTATTAACGGTTAATTTTAGTTTACGCAAAATATTTAATAATTTTGAGGTGGACAAGATAATAGTTTCTACATGGATGGTTCATTTGGCGTCATTTAAAAGGGTAATGAAAAGGTGTTTGTGACATTTAACCAGTTCAAGTGCTTGATTATCTAATATCAGATTCGGATAATTTTCTGTTTTTTTAGAACTAAATAAAATACCCCCTTTTCACTGTGTGGCAAGGGTCACGTGATATTTTCATCCGGGTGAACAATGCAAGCTTAATCCGGCCCTGATCCTTTATATCAAATACGTCAAAGTGAAAACATAATTAACAAGCAAGACGATTAATGAAACGAAGAAGAAAAGGGAGGTCATCGGTGTAACTTATCAGAAAAAGGTGCAAGTGAGGTCAGGGCAGATTAAATATTAAGGTCACCTGCAGATTTCGCCATGGTCACATCTCGGGACCTTGACGAAATCTGCAGGTGGCCTTAATATTTAGACCTAACCGTGTAAGTGATGTCTCCTAGGAGATACCAGTCACAGTAGATATTGTTTTATACCAAGAGGCGATATAACCAATGTGTCTGTTTTATTGCTTAAGATTTCTAATTCATCACATGTAAAATATCAATAAAAATCTTGTAGATTTGATATCTGAGAGAAAAGAAGAACACGGATAGACTCATTTCACAAAATATATGTTTAGCTGCCTGAGTAGGCTTGAATTCCTTCTTCAGTTCATCTGTACTACGACTATCTGTAGATACAATAAAGACTAAAAACATATATAGAAACTAATTTACTGAAAGAAACGACTTATTAATGACTTTGTGATCAAAGACAAAAGAATATCTATTTTTAAACCAGTATTTATAAATACAACGGATATTATTTTCTATGCCTGGTCAGTATTCTGACACACTTATGATAAATTCTACGGAGTCCGGTAAGGAACACAAAATATAGAAATTTATTTTTGGCGCGCGCCATTTATTATACGGAGCACACTGGGTAACTCAACTGTGTGCGCCAGACAACAAATAGCGCACGAAAGACATTAACTAGCGCACACTTGTTAGCTGTCCCATGTATTCCAGAAATTAACTAGCGCTCAAGATTATAAGTAGTATACACCAGTTAATGTACGCCAAATAATTAAGGAATTGCAGAATATGTAACTTACTAGAGAAATAAAGAGATTAAATGACATTTTATAATGACATGTGGGGGGGGGGGGGGGTATGAACTTGAGAAAAGGAAATTGACGAAAAATGGAAATTATGGGACCCCACACTTCACATTTGTAATAGCTGAATAATGTGCATCTAAAGAAGTTGGTTGCCTTCGAAATTACCAATATAATGAAATTAGTTTTTAATTCAACTTAAAATGTGGTCATAAGCTTTAATAATGTTATGATCCTGAAATAATTTGTTTAAATATTTTTGAAACGATCTATAATTATTTGGTAGACTCTTATTTTCCTAAGAGATAAGGTTAGCAAAGTTCGGTTGTTCAAAGAAATTATTGTTCGAGATGCATATATTTATTATTATTGATAAATATAGTCTACCGATAATCTTAGAATTCTTGACCCCAGTCAATGTCATCTGTACAGGAGATATAATATTTGTAAAGTCTTTTTAAAGGGGCATTATGTAAGATTTAGATAAAGAGCTGGTCGTTCTAGCTATAATATTTCAAACATCGATAAAGCAAAATGAATATAATGAAAATTTCATTCAAATTACTTGAGCGAAGTTGTCAACAGTTGTAGTTTTGACAAGATGTGTGCATTAATCGTAATCACCGTACTGGTCATTCGAATCTTAGCCTCGCTTCTCCATTTTTAAATTAAATCATTAACTGGGCTAATCGCTATAATCTACTTAGAATCGGAGCCATCCGATGGTACCGAGAGTTGATTATGGTCTTGTCATGTTAATAAATATCCAATTAAAGATACATTATGGGAGATTCGATAACGAGTTGGCAGTTCTCACTATAATAATTAAAAACTAGATAACGTAAAGGCAATTTGCTGAAAATTTCATTCAAATTGATCCACTATGAACCGAGAACTAAGCGAATGAAATTTCTGCCTAGCCTCGGTCATCATTACTAAAGTCAGTACGTTAAACAGCATAGTCTCGATTATCCATTTAATAAAAATGAAATGAAATGAAATGGAGTTTAACGTCCTACTGTTCTGCTCCTAACCTGGGCTAATGAAGACGGGCATACACCATACAGTGTGCTATGAGGGAAATTTTGCCCGGACAGCGGCACTACGGCCTACTCTTATATCGAATTCCAACTGCCAAGGGATCTTTTACGTGCACGCCAATGTGTACACGAGACCTCGGTTTTTCGTCCCATCCGAACGCCTAGACAGCTTTCCTTGTCAGCCCCTCCGTCCTGCATCACTGACAAGGGAGAACCACGCCGGAAAAAATGGATGAACTTTCTCGGCCAATGCAGGGATCGAACACCCGACCTCCAGGCTAGCGAGCTAGCGTCTTACCCACTTAGCATCCATTTAATCGTTTAATCGAGAAGGAAAGTTATGCAGTAAATCGGATCACAATCCACTTAAGATCGCAGGCTAGCGATGCCATCTTGAGTTGATTATGATCTGGATAAGTTATTTAATGTCTAATTAATAATTTAGATAACATTTCAGGCCTAAAGAAAGACCTGCAATACACAGATTTAGCTCTTGTATAATGTATGTTTAATAATTTATATAACATTTAAGGCCCAAAGAAAGGCCCGCAGTAGGCAGATTTAGCTCTTAAATAATGCCTGTTTAAGAGACATCTTTTTAAAAACATATTCCGAAATCTTCTTATAAAGAGAGTTATATACAGCGTTTATATCAATAAAATTTGTAAAATAATATTTCTTAATATTATTTTAGCAGTATTTAGTCATTATGTATTGTTTAATGGTCGAGAGCGAGACATTAAGTAATATATTGTAACAACAAGAGGACCGTCAGGTCCGAGTGTTTTTACAATATATTACGCAATGTCTCAGCTCGAGACCATTAAACATCTTAAAATACAGACACTCCGCACGTGCGTTTACAGTGAAATACGTCACTCGAGTCTAATATTTGACAAGGTACGATTGGCAAGTTGCCCGTACGATTATTTGAAATAATGGTACGCCAACATCAAAGGGTGACGTCACATCTGTATTTTAATATCCGTTAAAATACAGATGTGACGTCACCATTTGATGTTGGCGTACCATTATTTCAAATAATCGTACGGGCAACTTGCCAATCGTACCTTGTCAAATATTAGACTCGAGTGGCGTATTTCACTGTAAACGCACGTGCGGAGTGTCTGTATTTTAAGATGTTTAATGGTCTCGAGCTGAGTCATTGCGTAATATATTGTAAAAACACTCGGACCTGACGGTCCTCTTGTTGTTACAATATATTACTTAATGTCTCGCTCTCGACCATTAAACAATACATATAATACCATTGGTATAATTATAATTATTCAGCTTATTTCCCTTAAAGGGCCAATCCCGATAATATTTTCGAGATTAAAACTGCCTAATTTTGTGTTAAAATCCTCCACCCTAGGCCCGAGCAACTAACTCAATATATGTGATACGTTTTCAAACAACTTAAACCCGTCAGTCTTCATCTGGAAATGGAGACCGGTGTTCCAAGCTGATTTATGCGGTGTCTTGATAAAACTAGACTTTTATTTTATAAAAATAATGTGTAGGTGAAATTTACCTTTCATTATCAAGTACAGCACATCGGTCATTCATTGTATAGACCTCTAAAGGAACGGGAATCATTTATCAGGTCACCCAACGAAAAACCTGACCTGAAATCTTAAAAGGGTTACGTGTCCGGATAAGCAGTTTTGAGGTTCACGTCCAAACGACTCAATATTCTGAATGAAATTTTCATACAATGTAAATACACCATCCTCTATATTTTAGCGCTTAAATTTCATACGTAATCAGACTTTTATTTCTGAGACTCTGTTCAAATCGGGATAGTCCCTTTAACATTGTTAACTTTGTCATCTTTAATGGCAGTTTTGTAATAAATATACGTAGATCTTGTTATTAAAATTTTCATTTTGTTTCTCCATTATTTGTAGTTAATATGATTATTATCTCTTGTAATAATCTCTTGTTTTTCGAGCAGTATTGATTTCTGTGTTACACCATTCTGGTTGCTTGTTATTTTTCATTCGTTAATTAATTTGTACCATACTTCCAATGTTATAATTTGGGTTGTCTAGTCTCAATATCTGGAATACATGTACTTTAAATCGAAAGGTCATTTAAAAAGCATCTTGGTCAAACTGTTTGGGATTTCTATTATTAATTTCGAGATCGGGGTCGGATTTACCAATGGGTATCTGATGGCCCATGGAAACTAATTTGTCGCTCAGCTTGCCATCGTATTACCTTGTTTCAAGGGTAGCCTAGAATAGGGCCAGGAATATGGGGTCCATGTACAGTAAATATAGGTCCACTGGATAATAAACCGTGAAAAATAAATGAACTATTATTGTTTTGACTATTCTCCGTACATCTTG
Source organism: Patella vulgata (assembly GCF_932274485.2). NCBI lineage: Eukaryota > Metazoa > Mollusca > Gastropoda > Patellidae > Patella > Patella vulgata. The sequence goes on from NC_065883.2 coordinate 16,522,088, forward strand.
ATACTAACAAAGTATACTGTCAAATTAAGCCGGGGTGTGGGCTTGATAATTAGATGTAAGGATATAACCTTAATGAACTTTTCTTGTCAAAGGTGCTTTATATACACTCAAAGCCATTAAAAACAAAATGCCCGATTCGTTTAATATTTCTGGTAAACGTTTTCTTGGGCTTTCCTATCTTATGGCACATATGTGAAACTTGTGATGGTTCTCTTTTTGTGGAGTTCTGGATTTGAACCCAATATCAGTTTTCGGTAATGAACTTGTGCAAACGCAACACTTGTCTTTTTTTCACGATTTTAAGCAGTCCCATGTCTACGTTTTGTACGTGCATTCCCTGTACTCTGGCCCTTTAAATACAGATCAAAATTTCAACATTCATCACTTCGGAAACATGTCACGCCTTACACAAGATAACAGGAACAGAGCTATTGGCATGCTGGATCGGGGGGGGGGGGGGGCTTCTCAGGTAGCCGTCACCAGACACTTTAATGTCCACCCATCGACCATTGCTCGCCTCAGACAACGCTTCCACGCCACTGGAAGAGTTGCTGATCGACCCCGACCCGGAGCGCCACCTGTAACAACTGCTGCTCAAGATCGCCACATCCGACTACAGCATCTTCGCAACAGGTTCCAGTCAGCTACTGCTACTGCCAGGGGAACTGTTGGAACACGGCAACGTCAGATCAGCCCTCAAACAGTCGAAGGCGCCTGTCTGCTCTTGGGTTACGCTGCCGTCGACCTTACTAAGGTCAAATCTTTTTTTGCATCGTCATCGACTTGCCAGACAGCAATGGGCCGCAAATCAGGGGTATCTACACAACACAATATGGCAAAATGTCATCTTCTTGGATGAATCCCGATTCTTTTCCTGATGGACGTCACCATATCTACCGACGTCGACATGAACTATTTGCTCGTAACTGCGTGCTGGAAAGGGGTCGTTTCGGGGGAGGGGGCGTCATGGTTTGGGCCGCTATCAACGTCAACTTTCGGTCCCAATTGGTGATGGTCCAAGGCAATCTCAACGCTCAACATTATGTTGACGCCATCCTTCGTCCGGGGTTGCTTCCATTGCTGGCTCAACATGGCGTCCGTCGACAGATGGTTTTCCAGCATGACAACGCCCGACCCCACACTGCCAGGTTGACAAGAGACTTTCTGAACAATCATCATGTCCGTGTTATGGATTGGTCCGCTATGTCTCCCGACATGAACCCGATCGAACACCTTTGGGATGAACTTGGACGACGTGTTCAAACTCAAGCCGTGCCACCACGAACTGTTGCAGAGTGGCACAGGCACTCCAAAACTATTGGCAAACAATCCAACAGCGTGTTGTGAGACATCTGTGCCAGACCATGCCAAGGCGACTTCAGGCATGTGTAAGAGCTCGGGGTGGACATACCCGATATTGACTTCAGCTGACCCCTGCTTTGTTTCATGGTTCTCTGACGTTTCGGTTTTGTGCATTTGTAGTGAATTCCTTCATGAAATTATCCACAGATGCTTGTTATCTCGATTTTGTCAATTGTTATGTACATCTGTTAAAAGTTGTTACAGTAAATAAACTTTGAATTTGGCATTGCGTTTTTAATGGCTTTGAGTGGTATGTATGTATGCATGTTTAATACATTTATACAGATACTTGTAATGCAATTCTACAAATTAAGGAGCTAAACCTCTCACTCAATATTTTCCATAATATTCGAAATTAAAAACACGAAATTAGAATACAATATTAAAATCAGTACAGGAGTCGTGTACTTTATGGTTTCGTGTGTCATTTGTAATGAACACAGAAAACAGATCCTAAAAGACAATGTGGAAGTAATTAGTAATGTCTGATTCAAAAACGACAAAATAAAATAATAATAAACAGACGTGAAGAATGGATTAAGCAGGCATGAACGACTGCCATTTACTTTGATCTGTTCACGTATTTCACCAATCTGTTTCATAGAGGATTATATACGAAATCTCTGTAAAAGATGACTGCCTTCAACACGTGATGTCACATCACGGGGCGTCAATCATTGGCTCAATGGCGCGTGCATTGTTTACATAAGACGTTACTGGTTCGGGCAGAATGGTACCTTTTACTAATTTTAATACCCATTTACAATAAATAGGAAATAATTGTTACCTACAAATACTTCAAACGTCTTTATTAATTTTTCTAATACATAAAAAAAATGTTTTAGAATTTAATTTGTCGGCGGAAAAAAGTTAATATTTGGGGCTCATTAAGTCGCATCGATGTCATTCTTATCAGTGATTGTAGTGACTAGCGAATATTCACTGGTGATCAGTGTGTCATTTGTAATGAACACAGAAAACAGATCCTAAAAGACAATGTGGAAGTAATTAGTAATGTCTGATTCAAAAACGACAAAATAAAATAATAATAAACAGACGTGAAGAATGGATTAAGCAGGCATGAACGACTGCCATTTACTTTGATCTGTTCACGTATTTCACCAATCTGTTTCATAGAGGATTATATACGAAATCTCTGTAAAAGATGACTGCCTTCAACACGTGATGTCACATCACGGGGCGTCAATCATTGGCTCAATGGCGCGTGCATTGTTTACATAAGACGTTACTGGTTCGGGCAGAATGGTACCTTTTACTAATTTTAATACCCATTTACAATAAATAGGAAATAATTGTTACCTACAAATACTTCAAACGTCTTTATTAATTTTTCTAATACATAAAAAAAATGTTTTAGAATTTAATTTGTCGGCGGAAAAAAGTTAATATTTGGGGCTCATTAAGTCGCATCGATGTCATTCTTATCAGTGATTGTAGTGACTAGCGAATATTCACTGGTGATCAGTGTGGTATTTCACCGAACATAATTAGAAATTACAATAAAAAAAATTAATATGGAATATAAATCGCGTTATATACACTGATATGACATTATTATATGCGTTTAGGCCCATTTTCGTGTATTTTAAGATTCCAAAGAATAGAGCCATATGACTTTCTACTCGATCGCCTGTTTGTTCCTATTATTTACATAATAGTGAAATATTTGATTCAGTGCCTCTGTGATTCGATGAGGTTGGAAAGTCTCATTTTAAAGTAGGGGTTATAAATAATTAACACATGTATAATATCACTGTGGTTTATCAGGTTATCCACTTAGCCACTGCGCTAGAAATTATTCATACTATCAGATAATAATTCTGATTTTTTCTTATATTAGAAAGTGCAATATGTTATAATGTCAGGCGACAGTCTGTCTAATACAGAGTATAAGCCTGATTATAATTCTGACGATTTTCTCATATTAAAAAGTGTAATACTTACAGCTATATTAATTCATGTAACAAGGGTTTCTTCACTCTATATGCTAATCTCGCAAGATTTGGTGTTGATCGATTCGTAAATTGCGTGCTGGGTTACTCGGGGGGATGTCATTTGTTACAACGTAACAAAAGGAGTGGTAATGTACTAACCTCAGCTAGAAACGGATTCTTCCCAAAGTTCTGAAATGAAACACGATCTTTATCTGAGTAATTATTGCATCGTTATTTCAAGATTTACTATACTAGTGGTTCGAAGGGTAATGTTCGCTTATTTTTTTCCTTAATTACCCCCATATTTAAAGGTGCTAAATCGCTAATATTTGGGACCTAGAAATTGACACAAATGTGTCGCAATGTATATTATATAATGTAATATGAATGTATATAAACTGATTTACATTCAATCGTTTCCGTTTTTACTCTAATTTCAGATCCTTTATGTTCGGCGAAATACGCCAGAAGTCTCAATCGAATGGCAATCTCTAGCATCTGGTTATTCTAGTCTACACCGAAGGTATTTATTGCTTTTCAGATAAGAATATGGCGTCACCGTTTGACACGAGTCCCTTGTTATAAATGCTTATTTTGTTTTAAATATTGGATATCAGAAGCCTGTCTTTTCCTGGTAATATCGCAACCTTAATGTTGATTTAAATTGACTAGCAATTCGTATTTTCAATGTCGAAGACTTTGGATGATAATGAGTTAGAGACTTAGCTACTTTATCGGTCATCTGATCAATCCGTCATCCGATTTTTCCTCTGAGCACTGCATTATTTCCAGATTGCAGTGATTCGGTGACACCACCAAGAGCGTTCTCTGTCAGTATTACAAAGAATGACCGACAAAGAAAGATATGTTATATACTATTCAAAAAAAGTAGGGGATATTTGATTTTGGGGGCATAATACTAAAATATGCAAATGACTACGAAAAAAGTCACTATAGAACCTAACAGAAGAAACATTTCCAGTTACATGTGACGCCCAAACGCACCAATAGCTACCGCATGGAAAGCAGGTGATGCTTGGGATCATCATGGGGGTCCAACCCAAGATTTGCACGACTCTGACTTTGAATGTTACAGTCATTGTGGCATTGAATTCCAGGGTGGAAACATCAGTTTAATTGTTTTAGTGACCAGAAAACAAATTTTGATATGCGTCGGCTTACCCAAAATGAAAGGTTACGTGCCCTTGGCATGCTACAGATCGGCACAACACAGGCGGTTGTGGCGCGGACGATGAATGTTTCTTAGTCTGTCATAAGCAGGCTATGGTCCAGATACCGTGATACACAATCTGTACAGGACAGACCACGCTCAGGTCGACCAAGGGCGACAACTCAAGCCCAGGATCGATTTATCCGTACCTTGGCCTTGAGAAATCGTGTCATCACAGCAAATCAGATCAGCGCTCGTCTTCAAACAGACACTGGTGTGAGAGTGAGTGGCCAGACGATTCGGAATCGACTGCATAGGGGTCACCTTCGCGCCCGACGTCCTCGCGTGATCCCTTGTTTGAGAGATCATCACATTCAGGCAAGACGTCGTTGGTGTAGGGATCGTCAACACTGGGATAATCAACGCTGGAGCAATGTGATGTTTTCAGATGAGTCAAGGTTCACTGTTGATTTTTTGGACAGACGTAGGAGGGTGTGGCGTCGTCGAAACGAGCGCTTCCAAGACGTTAACGTCATCAGACATGATCGATCTGGGGGTGGTTCTGTTCTGGAGTGGGGAGGCATCACTGTTGCTGGAAGAACGGCTTTACATGTTGTTGCAGGGCGTGTTACAGGCCAGTACTACCGGGACAACATCTTGGCAGTGCATGTTGTGCCGTTCGCACGACGTCATGGCCGCCGTTTCATCTTCCAGGATGACAACGCAAGATGTCACAGGGCCAGGATCGTTACAGGTTACCTCCAACAACAGAACATCACCACATTACCTTGGCCAGCACTGAGTCCCGACCTCTCCCCCATCGAGCATGTCTGGGACATGCTTGGACAGAGGTTACGTCAACGTCAACAACGTCCTGCCAATGTCCAAGAACTTGCTGCTGCGTTGCAACAGGAATGGGACAATCTGGACCAAAATGACCTTAGACGTCTCATTAGGAGTATGCCACGTCGGATCAATGCTTGTTTGGCAAACAGAGGAGGATTTACCCGTTACTGACTTGGTTGTGATGCTGTGGTAACTTTGCTGTTTGACCCCGGGTATCATTTTACCCTTATAATGGTCAGTCTGTGCCTTACTTAGTCTAACGATCATTTGGAATAAATCGATGAATGTGAACTTCATTTCATTTTGTCATTTGTTTCTTCGTCAGTTTCATTAGGTGACTTTAATAACACTTAAAAATCAAATATCCCCTACTTTTTTTGAATAGTATATATATGCATATTCTTCACAATTCTGTAATTCTGACATTTTTTATGAAATCACTTAAATTTTGAATATGATATGGTGTGTAGAATATGCATATTTAAAAAATATTGACTACAAACCGTTCTTGTTGATTCTTAAATTGTCGGTGATCAGTATAGGACTGCAAGTACCTTAAAGAAAGTAGTATAGCCACATTGGTGCGTACGTGCTATTTAACAACACATGCATTCAAAATTTTCGATTTGTAAATTTCGAACGCATTTTTAAGAACTGACAATGTGCATTGTATATCTTTTACAGATATCCGTGTATTTTTTTAAAACCTTAATTAATTATTTATTTCACGGCGGAATAAGGAGGGACCTCTTTTTAAAACTTTTGAGAATGTACATTGGGATATGATAAGGAGTAGCTTGACAAATTTTGATCTTAGCCACGGTTTTCTTGCGCCTTTAAGTTTTACGTGGTATTTTGCCCAGGGTTAAAGAGTCATCTGATTTGACCAAAAATGCCACCATTTTTTGTCGCCATAATTTTCCTTGGCCGCCATTGGCTAATTCAGTTTTTCAGTCCTGGATTAATTATTTATTGCTCGATTTGTATAAAACAAAGTTCATATGTTCCGTGGTCCAAAATGTCATTTTTTTTGTTACCGGTAAAGTTGCCTTTCGGCAACAGAAGTGACGTAAATGTAGCAAAAACTACAATTTTGAGAGTTCGGTACAATATTTTGAAAGCAAATATTATTTTTTTCAAATTTGGTATGACTGAAAGGTTGTGACCTGTAAAGGCGCAGAAAACATCGATTTCGTTTTCGGGTCATTTCGATTTAAAGGTGAAAAAAGGTGAAAAAATGAGCTATTTACAACCCATTCAGGCTTTTCATATTTTAAAATATTTCTTCGCAACTTTCATAAACTTCGCAAAAATCCATACGAAGAGAATGTATGTGAAAATTAGTTTGTAATATGAGCAGTTGCCGAGAGATGGGCAATTTTGCATGAGTCACTATTTACGCTAGTTTGCCTGTAAAAGAGTCATTTATTATTGGATTATCACAAAAGTGACACCATTGGATGCGTAATGTCAATTTTAACTAGGTCAGACTAATTTAACATTTTCAATATCACCGGAAATGACGTAATTTGGGCAAAAACTGTATTTAAAGCCTTCGAAACATATAATTGATTCAAATGAGACGTATTTGTTATTTGTTTAAAATTTTGATATTTGATTCAAATCAACTAATAGACGGAACCCATAGGATCATATAGATATCATAAAATGGTTTCTATCTTGTTCTGTTGCGGAGAAATAGACGATTTTCAACAGGTAATTTTTGAAGGTTTTTGATCCATAAAAGTGTCAATTATTATTCGATTTTCATAAAATTTTCACCATGTGAAACGTAATGTCATTTACGATTTTATTCAAGTAATTTAAGATTTTCATTATCACCGGAAGTAACGTCATTTTGGCAAAAACTGTATTTTTAGCCTTTAAAACAGATATTTTTTCAAATGAGTCTGATTTGTAATGTTTTTAAAATTATGATATTTCATTCCAATCATCAAACAGATTGAACATACGATCATACAGATACGAAAAAATGGTTTCTAACTTGTACGGTTGCAGAGAAATAGACGATTTTCTACAAGTCACTATTCACGGTTCTTAATTGGTCTATGAAAGTGGCAATTATTATTCGATTTACATAAAATTTTCACCATGTGATGCATTATGCCATTTCTGATTTCATAAAACTAATTTAATTTTTTCATTATCACTGTAAGTAATGTAATTTTGTCAGGATTACTTACATGTAACAAATGTATACAATGAATTGATATTGCTGGATTTGGTTGATTCTGCGTACATTTTATTTGATGTGTGCAATGCTTATATGGAAACCTGTTTAATGGTTTCATCGGTACCGGAAGTGACATATGTTCAAGGGTAACGGGGCACCGGTGAAACGCGTCATTACTGCGTCGCAGTTCTAGTTATTATTATTTTGTTTATTTGAACATAATAAGTAGTAAACTCTCTATCTAAATTCTAAAATTATTTTCCAGGAAACACCTCGTAGACCGAGAATTGGATAGTTCTAACATTTTTCTAGTTCTGAAGGAAATAAGTTTGAAGTTACGGGATTCTATCATTTAGAGATTTTGGTCCTGTTATTTACATGTAACTAACATACCAGTATCCATACTAGTCGAAACAAGACTGACGAATAGTCAGTGAACAAAGTCTATTAATGATAGTAACATGACTTAAAGAATTCGAACCTCGATACGCTCTCAAGTTATTTGTGTACTGTTGTCTATCAAATCTGTGGGAGTCAACGGGGAGAGTGGGTGTGGGATGTGATTGAAATAGGAGAAATTAATGGCTAACATAATATGGTTTATCTGAGAGAATTGATTTCGTGGCGGTGGGTGTTGTACAATTACCAACACACACTCATTTCTAAGGCCACTTCAATGTCATATTCCTGAAGCAATGGCCCGAAATAAAATGAAATGGTGTTTAACGTCCTACTGTTCTGCTCCTATACTGGGCTAATGAAGACGGGCATACGCCATACAGTGTGCTATGAGGGAAATTGTGCCCGGGCAGCGGCACTATCGCCTACTCTTATATCGAATTTCAACTGCCAAGGGATCTTTTACATGCATTCTAATGTATACACGGGATCTCGGTTTTTTGTCTCATCCGAAGGACTAGACAGCTGTCCTTGTCAGGCCCTCCGTTCTGCACCACTGACAAGGGGAAACCACGTCGGAAAATCCCGATGAACTGTCTCGGCCAATGCAGGGATCGAACACCCGACCTGTAGGCTAGCGAGTCAGCGTCTTAACCACCTAGCCACCGTGGTTTCCGCAATGGCCCGAGATTGCTGTATTGAGACTGAACACTTGAGTCTTTGGCGGAGCGTGTCCATTCTCATCGTCCAGACAAATCTTTCCTGAGTAAACTGTAGGGAATTTTCATGACTTAACCGGGGTGATCTCTTTAAAAGCAATATTAGTGTTTATCTGTGCTGATTCCAAGAACAATTTTACCCTTGGCAAACATCGATACTCGCATAGGTAAATTTGGTCGTCTCTGAAACTCGCTATTGGAACGAAAATTCTTTGACTCAAATCTCCGATATAAATTCTATAAACGTGTACCAATTATTACTGCCTACCTTTAAATATTCGATAATGTTGTTGGTCGGACTGTTAACCATTCATAATTTTGGACAGAAATTTGCACCGAGCATGGCAGTGTTTGAGTGGGATTATAGGTATAATTAAACGAAAAACTGCAAAGAGTATGCTTTAATGTAAACTTTTGTTTTTCGGGAACAACTATTACAATTCTGTGTCCTATTTCCAGGGCCCTCACAAGCCTATGTGGTGCCCCAGAGAGCAAAAGTTTCAGTGACTCCCCACCCCCACCCCTTCCGTGATGTTACTGCTTTGTTCAGTGCTTGAGCTCAGTTGATTCTTTTATGATTAAAGAAATTTTAAAATACAATTTCTATACTCTTAACACTTTATCTAAATAACTATTTATTAAATTAACTTTTTTGTAAAAATTTTATGTTTTTTTCCCCATCAACAAACACTCCATTTGACATTCTACACACAGAGATAAATCTACTTCATACTTTGAGAATAGATCTCTGTCCTAAATGACCGCCATATCTAAAAATTAGTATACTGTTTTGTAATGCGGTTCTACTCTGTTTCACATCCGGTATACACACAAAGACTAAATAATTCTATCCAATTCCATTAAATAAAAGCAGAATAAATACTTCTCAATATTCTCGAAATATACTTAGTATTTTCGACTAAAATCGTCGATTTAGTATTCAAAATGTTGGTTAACTAGCTTAGTGTCTGTTCTCAAGCGGAGCTAACTGTAGATAGGCAGCCTTAGTTTAGTATGTCCATGTGACTGAGAAACCCTATAATTCTACTCTTTCTATTTGCTGAAATATGAACGGGTTTACAAGCGGGTTTAGGGGAAGCGGAGGTCGGTGATTTGTTATCTCAGCCGGTCGCAAAGAAGTGTCGCCCCGGGCATATGCGCCCCTCAGTTCTTCCACCCCAATCCGCCACACACACAGGCTATGTGAGGGTCCTGCCTATTTCTAAGGGCAAAAATAAATAATCTAAAAGCCAAAAATACTTTGATGCTCTTCTCAAAAGCTTTCAGTTCTACATTTTTGAAATTCTAATTAAAACGCTTTTCTTGAGAATCGAATAGCTTTCTGTTTATCAAGACCTGGATGAACTAAAAATTAAATACCTTTGGCCTAATAATAACATAGGCGGGAAGATGGCAAAGTGGACTCCCGTCATTGTTCATTAACAATATCTGAAAATATCATAATCACCACCATCAACAGTACAATAAATATTATACCTCATTACTCACAAACAAATATTTATCTACAATAATTATATTTAGATTGTAAAAATCGACGATACTACGAAATCATTCTCTGGCGTAAAATATTAGTGATCAATAGTCCGATACCAGAGGCAACAAGACATATGAGACATTGACTGGGTCGATCCTTCGATGTTGGCCACGAACCACAGCTTGACTTTTAAGCATGTCGGATCATTATATCATGAACTGACCACTGGTGTTTAAATGAGAGAGAGAGAGTGAGAGAGAGAGAGAGAGAGAGAGAGAGAGTACGAATTATGATATATAGGTATAGGTGGTACATTTCAATCAATATTGATGTTATCTTGCAGTGCAAATATAGGATCCAATTATGCAATATTTAGGACACAAAAAACATTTTAGAATCAGTACATCAGTCGCTTACTCTATGGTTTCGAGTTTGTTTGTAATGAACAAATATTCTACAAGACATTACGGAAGTAATGAGAGAGAGAGAGAGAGAGAGAGAGAGAGAGAGAGAGAGGTCAATCAACAGAAACTAGGTCATTTCTGGACTAATTAGCTTCCACGTAGGGGTCTCCTGCAGTGGGAGCAAACTAGGGGACCCGGAGAAAAATGACGAGGTTGAGCAGGTGACTCTGCTCCTTGTGAGCTACAAGCCAAGCGAGTAAATCGTGTCAAGATTTGTGACAGTTCAGTCTCGTTCGCTCAAGCGAGAACGTGATTCTATGTGATTCTCCGAGATTCACTATGATGTGCTCGTTTAATGGATGAAATAGCATGATCTGGTGCTAATATAGATGCCCGATGCACGCGTTGAACAGGTGCGTGTTTAGTAGGGGTTAAATTACTTAAAAATCGCTCGGGGGGATTTTTAGTGCTCGTTGAAGCAAGTGTTCGCTGATTAGGAGTGCACGCCCGAGCAAGTTCTACTGTACATTCTTGGGATCGAAACCATGCACTACACTCTGACAGACCTTATGATATAAAGCGCATCAGGTCATAAAATTCTGTTAAGCCCCCGTCAGACCAAAGCTCCATGTGGTTCAGATCTAAAAAAGTTTGGCGATCCAAGGGAAATCATAATTTCTATAATCGCGGTATAAATTTGATGAAATTACTTCAACCAGTCTCCGGGACCCACAGACTCGGTAGCTACACGATGTCGATAAGATCAAACAAGACTTCAAAACGCTCTCAACACAAACAACGGGATGCAAGAAGACCTTAACACGATGCATCAAGACAAAGAGATGTTTACTCTTGAATACCCAGATACGATATGCAACTATTTCTGATCATTTTATATTATTCTGCAGAGGTCGAGATTAATCTGGACAGAATCTGGACAGTATGTGCACTGAAGCGAGTTTGTCGTGTTGGGGTCGTGATTAGGTCGAATAGGTCTTGTTGAATCTGGTATGGAGCGAGTTGGTCGAGTTGATGCTTTTTCAGCAAGACCTGCTCCCGATTCACCAAGAACTGGCGGCGATCTTCGCGATCCAATAAGATCTCTTCCAGCTTTGGTGTGGTAAGGGTTTAGAGGTCGAGTTGAGGCCTTTTCAACAAGACCTGCTCCCGATTCACCAAGACCTTCTCCAGCTTTACAAAGCGACTCAAAATATATTTGAGTCGCGTTAGGTCTTGATTTGGTATGATGGGAGTTTTAGAGGTCGGGTTAATATCTTTTCAACAAGACCTGCTCCCGATTCACCAAGACCTGGCGGTGACTTTCGCGATCCAAGAAGACCTTCTCCAGCTTTACAACGCGACCCGAAATATTGGTGTCGACTTGGGTGTGTGGGGGGGGGGGGATACCATTACAGTATTATGACATTCTTGGGATTTGAAATAAAACGAAAAACGCTTTAGGTAACCTGACCTGTCATCGATCTACGTGTGTGGTGTTTGAGTCCATGCTTGTAAGTAGAAAGGAGTAGAGTCGCCTGTCTAACTTTGTGGGGGGTTTCCGGCATCTCCAGTTTCGTCCCACTGCCGATTGAAGACCCCAGCCCACAAGCGAATTATAAAGATAAAATATTCCGGTTTAGTTCCGAAATCATATAATTTGTGTTGGGTAAACGTTAAATGTCACCCACCCTTCTTACATCGGCTGAAATTAATTTCAGGTGCACACCATTCTGTACACAGAGAACTGTCTACTTTGATAATAGATCTCTGCCCTGAACTGCCGCCATATTGAAACATTGGTGTAGGTTTTGTTATATTATGCGGTTCTAACACGTTTTACATCTTTCGCGCGCACCAGCTAAAATATAAAATTGGAAGCGGAATAAATAATTCTCACAATTCTCGAGCATAGTGTTTTCGACTAAAATCGTCTAAGTGTCTGTTCTCAGTGTAAGTTTCGTACGTGTACGTACACATTCGTGATAGTCAAAAGCAGATTTTTCATAGATCTGGGACGAAAACTTTGATGAAATGTCACTTCAAATCGTTTTATCGTAAATTACACGCTTCAACAGTTATTGATTGGTCATCTAGTCTCTGTAGTACCATAAACCGACACTTTTTCCCAATTTATAGTCAAGTTGTCAATTTACTTAAAACCTTATAACGCCTACACTGGCCACCAACAGCCAAGCCATGACCATGATATCATAAAAGGGAGAGATGAATATAAATATTTTATTATATATCGATATCAATCCAAATGTCCTGTAGTTACTCTGTGTCATTCCCTTTCATGTAATTGTTATAATTTTTCTGATCACGACAAAATTGAAAACCCATGAAATTTGCAATGCTAGGGTACCGGCACTTTCAGACAATAAATCCTACCGATTTCTTAGACAGAGATATATTAAAGTTACAGTGTGTAGAGCTCTATTACTCGGAATCTTAAAATAGTCGAAATTGGGTGTAAAAGTGTATATATAAAGTCTTTTACGCCCTTCTTTAAAGGGTCAATCCCGATAATATTTTGGAGAATAAAACTTCTTAATTTTGTGTTAAAATCCCTTAAAATCCTCTACCTTAAGGACGCGCAACTAACTCAATATCTGTGATATATTTTCAAACAACTTAAACCTGTCAGTCTTCATCTGGAAATGGAGACTGGTGTCCTAAGCTGTATTATGCGGTGTCTGGATAAAACCAGGCTTTAATTTTATAAAAAATTATGTGTAGGTGAAATTTACCTTTCGTTATCAAGTACAGCACATGGGTCATTCATTGAAAAGACCCCTAAAGGAACGGGAATCAATTATCAGGTCATCCAACAAAAAAATTGACCCGAAATCTTAAAAGGGTTAAGCAGTTTTGACCTTCACGCCCAAACGACTTAATATTTTGGGTTGAAACTTTTAGACAAGGCAATTACACCATTCCTCTATATTTTGGCGCTGAAATATCATATGTACTCAGACTTTTATTTTTGAGACTCTATTCAATTCGGGATAGTCCCTTTAAAACTGTTATTTTTAATCTCTAACCAAATACGTTCGGTGAAATACGCGAACTGTCCAAATTTAACGACATTCGTTTGGGCCTGCTTTGTCTATTCTACACGTTTTTGTTTGGGGTTTTTTTTTTGGGGGGGGGGTATTATTATTATCATTTTTTCGTTTGTGAATCAACCATGTTTCATTACTTTCGCGTTGTCTTCGTGGATATGTTTTCATTTTTTTAGTATTACAAATGGCGCTCGAAACCAATATAACATAGAATAAGCGACTCGTGTAGTGGTTTATGTTTACTGTGTCTGAATTATTGATTGAAATAGACTAAAATGGAATTCTAATTCGTGCTTTTATTTCGAATATTATGGATAATATTAATTTAGAGGTTGAGCTCCTTTAAGTCTCTCGTCGTCTTTTGAGGGATTGTAAATTACCGTGCCGTGAATCTCTAATAGGAATATCAATCTAAAAATTGGTTCGATTACCTTCAGCTTTTTTTCAAAGGTATGATGGATTGAAAATTTGTCAGCATTCTTCATAACAATTTCAATGAATTAAATCATAATAAAAGGATCTAAGGTGCTAACACGATTCCGTAAAAAAGGTTAATATCTCTGGAAGTTATATTTGAAAATCAATAGAGTTCTTTTTTTCAATTTGACACACAGTCAGACTAGTTATAAAGTACTAACAAGATTTCATAATAAGTAGCATGACTATGGAAATTATGATCGAAAATCAAAAGGCTTCTTACTTTAAACCGGATAGACAACCAAAGTAAATTTCAGAAAGATTAGCCGTCTCTATGTTGTTTTAGATGCAATACATGCCACTAATGGACTCGAACGAATTTAACAGCGCATGTATAGATAAGAAACTGATATAGTGAATATATTTTAGTGAACGTATAATCCAAAACATCTAGCTTATTAGAATGAAGTAAAGGTGGTTGAATTTTTTTAACTCTGCGTATTTTTGGGGGTTTTTTTGTTTAACGTATACTAAGATATGCAATAAATTTTGTAAATGAAATGAAATGAAATGAAATGGGGTTTAACGTCCTACTGTTCCTCTCCGACTGGGCTAATAAATACTGTAAAACTGACTTATCACTAAATTGTTCTATATATAACCAACTCTCATTCAAATACCGGTACTTCAAAATTTAACTCAAAACTTTTCCAGAAAACAAAGGGCCATCAATATTTGATTAATAATTGAGGAATCGGCTATAAACAGCAATGCACCAACCTTCAATCGGGACTAACATATGGTTAAATTCTCTTTCATTAATTTGCTTGCGCGTAGAGTTTTTGGCAGAGGGAGGAAACCGGAGGATCCACGAGATTGGGTAAGGCGACCCTACTATTTGTCACGTACAAGCGGGAAATCGAAACCACTCCATTTGACTTAATGAAGACCTTATAATGCAATGTACACGCGTTAACCATTCGGCCACCCCACCCCTGCATAGTTTGTATATGATGACAGGGAAGCAATATGTTTCTTCTCTGGAGTCCCATGAACAAGGAATTAAGCAGAATTGAATACGGGGGAGAAAAAATAACATATATAGCTGGTGCCTGGCACATGTCACGACTTATTTTTGAAACAAAAGAATTATCTCAATGGATGTGTCTCTGTTGATAAGTTGTTTCCTTAGCAATTTCTGACACTAATTTCCTACAATAGTGCTTTATATATAATAAGACTTAAGATGGAGAGTAGGTTACATTAATGTGTGGATTTATTCTAATGATACTGGGATTTATGTCTAGACTTGAGACGTATACATCTTCCTGTAGGTTACACATTAACGTATACATAGAATCCGGGTTAAAACCACAAGCGTATTAGGCCAAAATAAAAAAAAATACCTGTGGTTATACGGTTACCGGATCGACCCTATTTTTGGAGCCAAAATCGCCGACCATTTGCAGGCCCAATAACTCGGGTTTGACGTGATTTTCCCAAGAAAAATTCCAACACTGAAAGTTCGGTATTATTTTAAAGAGGCTTACTTAGTAATTGAGTTAGGATTCCTAGGAAATAGATAATACAAACTACACAAAATCAAATAATAAAAAAAAGATTTTCAGACCGACAGATAGAAGCTATTTCGGGGAATTAAGTAACTTTAAACAAAGGCATTTGTTTTCTTGGCCTGAAATACGGGATTGCATGATAAAGTGCTGTTTAATAAAACGCATAATAATATTGAATTTAATTTTCACAGTTAAAGTATATTAATAGAAACAACCTGTTGCGCTAACAGCCGCCACTCTTTTGTATACTTCCTCTTGTTCTTTCCTCTCCAAGTTGAACACACCACACCGTCATAATAGATTTTTAAGAATACGTAATGGATTTTGTTGTTCTTTCTCCGGATCGGTTTCGATTGCTTTGTGGGTTCCAGTGGTTAAGAGAACATCTTGTAGACCATTCCTCTTTGGCATAATTCGAACATCAGATTTGGTATCAATGACCACTGGATTCGTGGAGAAGGAAGTTCCTTTGTTGTTTTTATAATATAATCCATTACCATTGAAGGGTTTGGCGTTGACTTGAGACATCTTTGTCTGACTACATTGTCTTTGGTAAACAGAATACGTCATCAAATAAACTAGGTAGTCTAGTGCCTATCCAAATTGTTGGTCTAGCCACCATATCACAAACCTTCCTGAAATCCACAAGTTCACAAAGAGTGGTTAATGTCACTTTAGTGCTCCACTTTTTATTTTCATCTATTTTTTCTCATTTTTATCTAACCAGCTTTCTTTGATAAGGATCTTCTGTCGGAAAGAGTAATCTTGTATTAGAAATTTACATTTCAAATGGTGAAATTCTCTTTCATTAATGTCAAGTCACACAGAATCATTCATATACACGAAACACCGATAAAAAGTTGCGAACCAAAACACACACAATCATGAATATGCCCATCCACCGCAATTAAAAGAGAATATGCTGAAAATTCCAGTCGAATTACTTAATTCTGAGCGGAGTAGCGTAGATTGTGCATTATCGTAGCAATGGCACATGATGATCCAGGCTAGGTTTGGTTTATCCATTTTATACTTAAATTTTTAAATCTTGCGGGTGTTTTAGTCCATTTAAATCTGAGCCATCTTATAGTCTAGTTTGTTGTGTAAATATGTCTAACATTTGAACCAACTATGTCAATTCCGGTTTAATAAAAATTAATTTCTCGCTCATAAAAACTTTTTTGCTTGTGTTACAGAGGGGGTTATGTATCAATATATATTTAAGATTTATGGAAACCTTGTTGAAAATCGTTGGTCTTCCCCTTTAATGCATCTTTAATATTTGAGATAAATATGTATGTGTGTGTGTGTCTTTTCGTTGTCACGGACGGTAGCTAGCCCAAGTTGAGAATTTTAGGAGAAACGTACTGTCACTATTTAATGAATGCTGATGGGTTTTCGAACACTCTCAACCTTATATCTTATATCGGAATTCCCATCCGAAAGACTATACGTTGTCCCTTGCCAGAACCTTGGTCCTCCACTATGCCGGTAAATCCAGATTAACTTTCTCGGCCAACACCAGGATCGAACACGGGATCTCTGGGTTAACTAGCTAACGTGTTACTCACTGAGCCACCCCGACTCCCTAAATATTATATCATCTACATTGATGGATCCATTTAATCAAGGAAACGCTTGATAATCTCCCAGCTATGATTCAATTGGTTTAAAAATACGCCGGGCGTGTTATAATATCATGACGTCATCCGACAATAAACAGACTTGTAATTGTCGATCAGCCGTCAGTAGCTTGCAAAATGGCGAAATGATCAAATTGGAAAAACTGTTGAAAATGTTCAAGCGAAGGAAGCGAGTACAGGGAAAATAACAAACCCCAGTAAAATGTACCATTTATATAAGAGGGAACATAGATCATCATTATATCCCTTCATCATATCTTTGTAAATACAGAACGAAATTCAACCATTTTTGAACTGATTAGAAAGTTTACAAGTGACTTCTACACTAATAAAGATAATAAGGTAGTTTGCACCAATAAGGGTAACTCCTAACCTGTAGACTGATAACACCAAAAATATTATCGCCTAAACCAAATATTTATCGCCCGCTCAGCCAGCAACGTCACCATAATGCTTTTGCACGCGGTGTCTTGGTAGACAGCATGGCCATATTTTTAGGGGTTTTAAAAATAAGTTAGGGTTAGGGTTAGGGGTTAGGGTTGCGCCCCCCCCCCCCTAATATATATTTCACGGCTACGCCTCTGCAAAGAGTGTATAACTAGTTGCAAATTCCAGTAATGTAATCTGCCTGATAAGTGTTGCACTCAGACAGTGTAATGTTACATGTAAATAATTTACACGTAGGTGTAGATTAAACATATATTATGCAAGAGCTAAATCTGTCTATTGCAGGTCTTTCTTTAGGCCTGAAATTTTATCTAAATTATTTATTAGACATTAATTAACCTATCTAGATGCCATCGCTAGTCTGCGATCTTTTGTGGATTGTGAGCCGATTTACTGCATAACTTTCCTTCACGATTTAACGATTAAATAGATAATCGAGACTATGCTGTTTATCGTACTGACTTTAGTAGGCCTATTGATGATCACGGCTAGACAGAAATTCAATCGCTTTGTTCGCGGTTCATAGTGGATCAATTTGAATGAAATTTTCAGCAAATTGCCTTTACATTATCTAGTTTTTAACTATTATATCGAGAACTGCCAACTCGTTATCGAATCTTCCATAATGTATCTTTAAGCATTACACCTCAAGGATTGTTTTTTATAAATTGCACTTCAATATTAATTAAAACTTAATACACATATCCTTACAACTTAGTTAAATAATGTGGTTTATTGATTTATGCACCTCATCTGAATTAAGGATAATTAATTAAGATATAGTACTTGATAAAATAATCTATACTTGAGGCGTTATGAAAAATGTATTAAGATTATCATGCATGATAATATTCTGAAGACCGATATTCGTTATGAGTGAACACTTTAAAATAAGTTATTCCTGTGTTACTAATGCAGTTAACGTCATATTTTACAAGAAACTTAAATTGGAGTACACAAACACTTTGCAACACAAGATACGGTGTAAAATTCCAACCTTAATCGAAGGAATATTTTCCCTAATGATAATTACATCTGTTGATGTAAATGCAATAAAACGCTTGTAGGTGTAGCTCATCCCAAACACTCTTTCACGGCTACAATTACACCCATCCTGGTGTTGAGTAGCCTACTCATGAATATCGATTACACGTTTGCGACCCAATAACGGTGTAAAATTAACACTGTTGTAGGATTTATTAACCAATAATAGTAACACCCTTTGATGTAAATGCAGTCTAACATTGGCTGTGGTGTAGCTCATCCAAAACACCCCACAATTACACCTATTCCCGTGTTCAGTGGTCCTGATGTCGGTTACACAGGGTGTAGCTATTTTAGTGTGTTACCCTTGCGACGGTGTTACATGTTAAACACACTAGCTGTGGTGTAAAGTTTACCCTTAATTAACACGGCTTATAGATTTTAATTACATCCATTTTTACAGTGTTTATTGCTCAAATCACGCTCAGTGACTCTAAGAGAGAGTGTGAGAGAGAGAGAGAGAGAGAGAGTGATTGGGTTCAACGTCCATTCGACACAAACCAGGTGGTCATTTCGGTACTAACATATGGTCCAATTCTATTTCAACTATTCGCTTGTGCGTAGCGGTCTTTAGCAGTGGGAGGAAACCGGAGGGCCCGGAGGAAAGCCACGAGGTTGGACAGGCCACCCTATTCCTTGCCACGTACAACCGGGGAATCGAAACCACGCCAGTTGACTCAATAACAGACCTTATGATACAGCGCGCACGTGCTAACCATTAGGCCATCCAATCCCCCGTCAGTGACTTTAAGAGTGATATTGGCAGACTTCATAGGATTAGAGATGTCATCCTTTCAATGCATAACCATAAAATACAGATATCGGTATTTTTACGGTCTATATACGAAACGAATGTATTTAACAATTGGGAAATCAATATTGTGATTTGACAGTAGTTCATTTGGTTTTTCAACTTCCACCTTTTGTTTATATTCGCTCATGTTAAATCCATTAGTAAATTAAAGAATTCATTAGGGACAATGTCTCTAGACTACTTCAATAGAACCAGTCCCAATTAAGTTATTATCGCTTTGGGTATTTAGTGCGTTAAGAATGGCGTGATTCAGTTATTGCGAGATAATTAAGATAGTGGTAGACAAACCCCTGCTGAATAACGTACACTTTAAATGAAATTTTACTTATTAAAGTCACATTGCGTCATTTTAACGCAATACGAATAACTTGCAAAATACAATAATGTGAAAGGTGGATCTCTAATTATAATGGGAATACCAATCTAATAATGGTTCAATTCTCCGTTCAGAATTTACAAAGATATGTTGAATTGAAATTTCACTGATCTATGCTGCTCACTATGTAATAAGCCCGTCGCTATTTTGTTGTCCGTGAATAATTATTGACGGGGTCTATTTTAAATCGAATTGAATCCAAGCCGGGGGGTTATCTAGTGTTGATATTTGGATTTTCTTTAATAATCAATCTGATTAGCGTACTTTGCTACACGAGAAGCTGTAGATGTGTTACTTTGATATATGAGAAACTGTTTCTATGATACTGTAGACATGGCAAGATTTGGGGGCGTTTGGATTTTTCTATTTATTTTGCTGGAACATTAATAATTCCTCCTGTCATCTTGTAAGTGTAACCCATCAGATTTTATTTTCTGGTGCTTTTTAACACACGAATTTCACAAGAGATTGGACATAGAAAAAAAACAATCATTTCCCGTGTGATACAACATTTCACAAGATTGTCGAATTAGAATAATTTTCATAACCTGTTTTTTACCACAAGAGTTCCACAAGATATTTGACTTTGCTTACATGAGAAGCTGTGTATGAAGAATGAAACTACAATATCAGCTGTGACAGAACCAAACTACATGTATATAACAAATGTTATCTACATTACCAAAGAATGCGCAGTTTCCCTTATAATTATGAATATAGCATTACGTATATGGTCGCTAAAGTTGTAATAAATAAATGTTGTCAGAGTGCAGTCCAAACATGCGGAGGAGGAATAATTATCATGATAATTCATACATTCTATAATAATATTAATTCAAATATAAAAGACAGCATCATAAAGTAAATTCATGATTTTTTTCCGACTATCATTTTGAACCGACTGAAACCCTTAAAAGAAAAAGAAAAACTTTAAAATGAGTGTTTTCGTGGAAAATATAATCTTTTTTAGTTTACACGAATATTGTTCTTTTGTTATTCAAGACGTTCTGAAAACGATAATGTTTCGCATTTTTCTTCCGTTTGCCACACATAAAAATTAAACCTGTAAGGTTGGAGAAGGTTTCTGGTTAAGTGTGTATGCCACCGTAACTAATAGGCGTCCTAAATTAAGAATTTGTATTTCAGAAGCCCGATTTCCAGTTAGTTTAGTCATCGCGACAGAGGCTGTACAGTTTTTGACGGACTTTTTTTTTTTAAATTTGGTGTGAAGCATTGTGGTCAAGAGAGGAAAAAGGAAAAACCCTATCCAGATTCAGTCTACCATGACATTCCGTTCCGTCCCCCTGCCGAAAACCTTGTGAACACGATTGAGGTTGTAGTTTTTAACAGATGTTTTTCAAATTTGGTGGAAAGCATGGGGGTCATGAGAGGGTGAACTCGATGGATTTACAGCGTTCTGCACTCTTCGTTATGGAGTTATCCCCCTTTTTCCGAAAATATTACGAACGCTGTAGAGGTTAATAGCTTTTAACGGATTTTTTTCAAATTTGGTGAGAATAAACACTATCGATATTATTAAGTATTCAGCGACTTTCCGTCCTGGAGACACCCCCCCCCCTCCCCTTCCTTGATGAACACGATAATCTAGTGTAAAGCATTGGGGTCATAGGAGGATAAACGCTATCGATACCCAGTGTCTTTGTTGCCTCTTTTCAGAAAAACCTCATTTACGCTATAAAGGCTATATTTTTTATGGTTCTTTTTCGTATTTGGCTTGAAGCATAATCTGCAGCCATCCATGCCTAGGTTCTCCCCCACCCCATTTGTCGAAAACCTTGTGTTCGAGGCTGCTTGTGGCTATAAGTTTTAACAGATTTTGTTTTCAAATTTGGTTGGAACCAAGGGGGGTCATAAGAGGGTGAACCCTAGAGATTAGATTTCTTCAAGGTTCCTAGATCCTTATCAAATTAGCTCAACATGCACGTTAGCTCAACATCACATGCTTTGTATTGTTTGAATGACGTTAAAATCAATGAATGGAGCTTAATTGAGAATTACGTGCTTTAAATATAGAATTTGTCCTGATGGGCCAATGTTTTCATTTCGAATGTATAATCAATATACATTGTACAAGTTATATTCTAGATGATTTGCTCTGACGACTTGTTTAGACATCCAGGAATATACTGTCATCGGATCACCATTATTTGGCAGTAATGTTGTTATCATAGAACTATTCCTGTCAAAATTGATTATATCTAGACACATTTACACCTTTTAAATTACATGATCAATATTCATCAACAAGACTAATCATTCCCACTGGGTTAATCAAAGCAATACCACTGGTCCTCAGATCAATTGTCAACATCAATTTGTAACCCCGTTCGATCAGAATAACACGGTATTCTCAATACAGATTGTTGATTCATAAAAACTGCTCAACATACAAAAGGCCAATTTGTTGACTTTAAAAAGATATTAGGATTTACATTTAACATGTACAATTATACACATGCCTGGGCCATTTTTTTTTTAAAAAAAGTCGATTTGATTAAATTTGATGCGCACATATGGAATATCCGTGATAATCTAGTATTCTCGGTACAAGATGC
Organism: Patella vulgata; assembly: GCF_932274485.2. Taxonomy (NCBI): domain Eukaryota; kingdom Metazoa; phylum Mollusca; class Gastropoda; family Patellidae; genus Patella; species Patella vulgata. The sequence continues at coordinate 16,544,589 of NC_065883.2, forward strand.
TCGAGATCTCGCCCTGCGTCCCCAAGTCATCGCACTCTCGTGTCCTGATCGTTCCCTCGCCTTCTGAACATCTTGCCGTTGACTTCTCGACTGTTCACATGGTTTTGGGGAAAAGTTGGTAACTCTGGAACTTCAGGTCACTGAATGCTGAATATCGATAGGGTTTGTCCTCTCATGACCTCATTGTTTCACATAAATCTATTTTTAAAACGTTAGACGCTATCGAGTTCAAATATTTTTCGGAAAAGAAGGTTCCAATCTGATTAAAATACAGATCTTTATATTTCGTTTCGTTTTTTTATACTTTTGATGGACTACACTACATGAAGATCTGACAAGTTTTACTGGAAGGTCGTGTCGGGGGTCGTACGAACGGCTTTTGACGTATGAAGTCATACATTGATTAATCAATCAGCGTTGACGTCTCTAGTGGTTTACCCACAGTTCCGTACATGGCACGAAAAGAAGTCGTCGTAACAGACCGTTTCATTGGCTTATCCTCACTTCAACCAAAACGACTGTAATATAACAACTCTTCCAGATCCTAGTGTAGTAAAGACAAGTAAAACGAAATTTTGAATTATAAAAAACGAAACGAAATAGGATCTGTGTTTTAATCAGATTGAGAAGGTTCCGAAATACTGAATATCGATAGAGTTCGTCCTGTCACGACCCCAATTATTTAAACCAAATTGGTTAAAATCTATATCCTGTATCGCGTTCACAAGGTTTTCGACAAAGGAGTGATAATAATATATTTTTGATAATCGATCTACAAGCTTCAGGTACATCGTATACATACATATATTTATTATTGTAACTTGATATTATTTCCTTTCGTTTATTCATTTACTGGTGTAAAATTAATATCGATTAATATCTGTTATTAACAATATCCGAACAGTGTGTAATAGTATATCATGAAAAGCCGTTATACAGTGTTTGCCAATACTAATATAGTTATATGTTGGGCTGTAAAAACGAACAAATGGATATCTTTATTCGGCAAGTTTATCATCAAATTATGCACAAAATTATACAGCTTAAAAACATCGGACGAGACGTGTTCGATTGTATTATCTCGAACGCTGGACTTGTATCTCGAGCGCTGGACTTAGTATTTCGAGCGCTCGAGTTAATTATCTCGAGCGCTCGACTTAACTATCTCGAGCGCTCGACATAGTATCTCAAGCGCTCGACTTAGTATCTCAAGCGCGCGAGATATTATTTTTTTGCGTGTCCTAAATCAGCCACCGTAAAGGGCATCCAATCGCAGTAAAAAAAAAACATCAATATATCTCAACGTTTTTAGCTACGTTCTCGGATTTCTAATAATGTTTTGTTTCGTAATATTTCCACTCCCTTTTAGTATGCCGGGGTGTTTTGGGGCGGGGGTAGCAAAACTACGACCTACTGATCCACAGGCACCGCAAGTGCGAGCTTAGGGGAAACCGTGGATAGGTTCCCCTGGCCAGCTGCCCCGGAGAAATGTTTGACGCTTGAGTCCCTTTGGGGGAAAATTTGGCAGAATTCTGATGGTCAGAAAACATTTATAACATGAATATAATTGAGTAGTACGCATGGTAATTCATGTTATTATGTCTAATAAGTACTGTGAATCTGTGACAACTCATGAAAGTGATAATAATTACATCATTACATTGACCTATATCTTCAATATATTGTTGTACTGAATATAGATATAATAAATTAGCAAAGACATGACTCTGTGTCATCCTATTTTCATCAAGCGTCCCCACTGTCGTGCGATGCGTTACGATAGGATTGTCGCAATTGGTTCCACGATCTGGTACGTGCAGATACGTTCGGATACGTTTCGATACGATCAACACGATTGTTACGACTGACTTCAATATATGCTAAGGTCTAATAGGATCACCACGATTACTCCGCAAATAAAAACCACGATTTCAGTCGCAGTACGAATCGTGATAGTGGGAACCTATCATAAGTCAAGTTTGACCACCGATCGGCGATTTTGTCAAGATCGATCGTATCCCTCGGGTCACGCTCAGACGCAAGCGTCAATAGTTCATTGAGACGTTCCTGTTTCATCACAGAACGCAAACAGTTTTTACTAAATTTATCGTAGGTGCCAAAACTACGTGAACCGTGAATATTTTGGATTTCCCCTTGTATTTTGACATTGTTTGTTAACCCCATTAATAATCCCCGATGCATAATTTTGGGATCGACCGCCAGTGTTTGTTTGCCTCATTAATTCGTTAGTTGCCGATGCATAATTTTGAGACCGAATGCCCACATACCAACATTTACGCGTCTGTTAGTATGTATATGTGGTGCAACTTGCCCTCTATATCTGGTGAACAATTTGTAAAAAGTCTCTACCCAAGATCTGGTCGAAAATATACTGTTATAAGTTAATTTTGTATTTACAGAATGCAGCCCCCGCTTCTATTGTTAAGTAGCTGCCAACGGATAGTATATTTTCACTGACGGAGTCGACATATCACGTCAATACATAAGTGACACGTTTCAGGTGTCAATCGAAGACTTGATGTCGGCTCCCTATGGTCCAGACAAAACCGGTCAAATTTAGAACAGTATCATGGGATGACTGTCTTGCAATGGACACGAAGCGAATCTACATTAATAAGCGAATAATCAAATCGATAGTGATTCGAAACTCCTGTAGCAAATGGCGTTAGCCAAAAGGCCATTCTAATACCTTTTACATGACATTAGGCTTACAGCGACAATAGAATAATATCTAACTAAATGGGAATATGTTAAAGGCAAAGCCCATTTTGCCTCGTATCCGACACTTGTCACCACTACCGAAAGTTGATCTTTGAACATAGATTTCAGAATCCGGATTTGACCTGAGGGCAAAACCCAATATGCAGGATTTTTGAAAGATAATGGGGTGCATAAGCTATAGATTCACTTAAACCAACTAGCTTTTGTGTGGGCATGGTGGGGGAGGGAAGACGTATAGTGGTTGTAGTTCCCACTCAAAAACGTGACTGGTTGATACTAGTTCCAGATGCCGTGTCCTGTCTTCGGTTATAGTATCTACAAGAATTACACGTGTGTTGCTAAATCAATACCACACCACCCACCATGATTCTATAAAGAACGTTTCGGAAGCCGGAATACGAAATATCGTTCGATAACCTCAAATGATCGAGATAGACACATTTTAACTAGTTTAGAAAAACCTGTTACATTCATTCTTGTCCTATCTGAAAGCTGGTCCCAAGTTCACAAAGCATTCTCAGACTTAAGTTAAGAATTCACTCAACTTTCAATCACTGTTTATGAAAAATATCTTTGATCCAGAAACACAAACCTTTGCAAATAGTTTCTTATTGTCGTATTTGATACATTTAAACAACAGCAGTTTTATAAAGGGTTATATTTTAGTTATAATAAGGCGAACAGTTTTGAGTAAATTCTTAACTTAAGTCTGAGAATGTTTTGTGAACTCGGGGCCTGGTGTAAGCGGCTTGAGCCGTTCCTTGTATAAGCCTTATCTCCTATAAAAATAAAATCAAAGTGTGTATGTACGTTCGTATGTATATCGCGCGGCATTCCTACTATTATAACCAGCATGAACCCGTGAATGATTTAGGCCATCGAATTTGGGCCCCGGGCGAATCACACATCGTCGCCGCGCTCCACTCCCGCATATTATGTGGTATAAAATTTACCATGCAGGATGACCCTGTGAATGTTTAGGCCATCTAATTTGGGTCCCGGACGAATGTGGGCCCGGGCGAAAAAGGCCCCTGTCGAATTTTCAGCCCTGGGCGAATTGGGGCGCCGTGCGAATTTTGGCACCGGGCGAAGCCGGATGTCTTGGATAAGTACTGTTGTCGCATTGTTGAGTGACCGGCTTTTCGGTCAATTGGGCATCGTATTAGCTTTTATTTTGGAGAATCGATCAATGATCTTAGTGCCATCTCTCATAATGTCCCTCTGAGCCACACCCATCATCAAGGTATTTTTCGCCTGACAACCTCGATTATATAGTTCCACGTTTTCCCCACGGACCTTCTGACAATACTTACTTGCGACCGGATGTGACTAATTTTGTTTAAAAGGAGCTAAGTCTCTAACTCAGTATTTTCCGCATTATATTCGAAATTAAACAAACTGAATTAAAATTAAATATTGATCAATTTCAATCAATATTGTTGTTATCTTGCCATGAAATTATAGGATCCTAATTCATTTTCTGAAAAGGGCGATTGGTAATAATTATTAACAAACACAGCAAGAATCCATAGCAACCAAAAACAGCTAATTTTGTGCATTTTTGTTACCCATGAACCTTGGCGATCTAAAAATTAATGTTTTACTGTTTTTTAAACACAAATATGCTGGAATTTCCAGATATTATTTTTATTTTTACGACGTATTCTGTCAAATATGAGACCCGTGACGTGTTTCATTCACGCCGCTGTTAAGACTTTTTAATTGGACAGATTTTGTACTTTTGCCATTAATTGCCCTTCAACATTTACAAGAACCTTTCCGAAGGCGACGAATTACATTTGGAATCACCTTGCCGCTAAACCAAATTACCAAAATGATAAACTCGATACCTAAAGCTAACTAACAATTGGTAAACATAGTACATGATACAAGCGAGACATTTTGTTTATTGGGCTATTTAGCAGTGTTATGTCTGGATTTCGTATTACTTTGCAGCTTCGGGCTCTTCGTAACATTTCCGTTGAAGTGGGAGTTGCCACCAGACCATGTTTACATTTTGGTTTATATTTGCTATGAAAACATAAAACTTGACATCCTACAAAACGTCATGGTGTAATCTTAACACGTAATTATTTTATTAAAGCTACAAAATCATGTTCATGTTCTTGTCTGCGATATCACCATAGGCGGAAGCGGACACTTAGATTGTATATCCACCCGATTAGATTTTATTACATACTTCGAGAAGGTATTTGTTGAGGAATAAAACTTTCTAGTAGTTTATCGAGGGCTGTCCGTCCTTACCGCACGGTACAAATATTATCACCTCTATAGGGTCCACAAGCTAAAAACGCGATTTTTCGTAAAATCAGAGGCCATAATTCAGGACGTTACGGTCCGATATGCGCGAATATCGAAAGGATCCGAGATCTTTGTGTTATAAACTTACATTTCAAGTTTCAACAAAATCGAATAAAAATTGTGACCTCTATAGGGTCCACAACCTTGATATACCATATTTTCACGCTATTTGAGAACGAAGGGCGCCATTTTGTCTGTCAGTTTTGGGTCGATTTTCACGAAATTCGAACCCAGTCGTCCTTAGGGTGCAACGGTGATATAATAATACGTTTTTTTAAATCGGATAAAAATTATGACCTCTATAGGGTCCACAAGCTAAAAACGTGACTTTTCGTACAATCAGGGGCCATAATTCAGAAAGTTACAATCCGATATGCGCGAATATCGAAAGGAACCGAGATCTTTGGGTTATAAACTTACATTTCAAGTTTCAACAAAATCGGATAAAAATTGTGACCTCTATAGGGTCCACAACCTTGATATACCATATTTTTACGCTATTTGAGAACGAACGGCGGCCATTTTGTCTGTCAATTTTGGGCCGATTTTCACGAAATTCGAACTCAGTCGTCCTTAGGGTGCAACGGTGATATCATAATACGTTTTTTTAAATCGGATAAAAATTATGACCTCTATAGGGTCCACAAGCTAAGAAAACGCGATTTTTTGTACAATCAGGGGCCATAATTCTGGAAGTTACGGTCCGATATGCGTGAATATCGAAAGGAACTGAGATCTTTGGGTTATAAACCTACATTTGTGACCTCTATATGGTCCACAAGCTAAAAACGTGATTTTTCGTTCAAACAGGGGCCATAATCCATGAAGTTTCGATCCGATACATGCCAATATCGAAAGCAGCCGAGATCTTTTGGAGATAAACCTATATCAAGTTTTGTTTCATTTGGATCCTCCTCATAAAAATTCCCCTACTAAACTCTCTTTGTCGTGTTGTTCATAACTCAAGCATAACATTCAATATGTAACAGTCATGAAAAAAATATGAATACGGCACCCCCTGACTTAAACATGATAAACATTGTATTGGTGTGATGTTTTAGTTTAACCCCGTAAAATATGCCAAAACGGTCGGAGGTTAGGGTGACCCTCCCACACTCTTCCTATCGCGCACAGATTGTCAACATTTTATATAATTTCATTTGCCCCCCCCCCCCAATATATATTTCACTGGCTACGCCTCTGTCGGTAGCCCCTACTGCATGTAATAAAGTGCGCTATTAATTTCTCAAATGCTTCTGTCATGATAAAATGCTCCAAATATCCCATGATTATTGATTTCCTTGATACTCGATTAATAATACAAAAGAACTGTTGTAACTAGTATATCAGTCTTGTGCATAATATAGATCAAAAATAGCGATAAGTTTCAAATACAGTGGGTGTAAAAATAAAACATTGCAGGCTTTCAAATCTAAACTAATGGATTCGTCAATATTTTCATTAAAAATTGCAATATTCGAATAATAGTCGTCATCCCGTTTAAGGGTTATATATAGAAAGTTTATATATGGACTCAGAAGGGGCCCATTTATAATGGGGGCTGGCCTGAGTGTACTATGGGTGAAATGTTACTCGGGCAGTGGCATTTTGTCTGCTCTTATTTCGAATTCCTACCGTCAAGGGTTCTTATGCTTTATAGTTCTTGTGTTTTATGGAAAACAATTACTGTATTTTAATCGAGCTATACGTTTCGTCAATGATTCGTTGTTAAGCACAATACTAATACAGTCAAAAAGAAAGAAATATATTCTATTGTGTACAACCATAAGGGGGATCACGTGGCTACGTGGGTAAGACGCTGGCTCGCTAGCCTGGAGGTCGGGTGTTCGATCCCTGCATTGGCCGAGAAAGTTCATCCAGATTTTCCGGCGTGGTTCCCCCTTGTCAGTTATGCAGGATGGAGGGCCTGACAAGGACAGCTGTCTAGTCGTTCGGATGGGAAGAAAAACCGAGGTCTCGTGTACATATTGGCGTGCACGTAATAGATCCCTTGGCAGTTGGAATTCGATATAAGAGTAGGCCGTAGCGCCGCTGCCCGGGCAAAATTTCCCTCATAGCACACTGTATGGCGTATGCCCGTCTTCATTAGCCCAGTTTAGGAGCAGAACAGTAGGACGTTAAACCTCACTTCATTTCGTACAACCATAATAAAAGTGGAACCACATGATTAATGAGAACAGATCACGTTTTAATAAATTATATACCTTGAAGCAATAACAACAGTATTATTTTCATATTCGTAAACCTCTTAAATATGGAAGTATAACATTGCCAAAAGTCTAAAGATACGTAGGTCGACAATGCAAAGTGCATAATGCAACGTGTAAAATGTAAAGTAGCTAATTCAAAGTTGTTTCATTCTTCAGAATGTAAGAGCTTAACAAATGTACTTTGTATTTTAAAAAGTATACTTTGCATTTTTACGCTAGGACATTAGTATTTTGAAACATTGAAAGATGTATTTTGAAACGTTGTCTTTCTTCAGACTTTTGGCAACGTTATACTTCCATACTATCATACTGTGGTGTCGAAGTTGGCTGCCCCCGACAGGGATGTAGATAGATATGTCATAGAATTCCTTGAAAAAGAGATAAAACATACATATTTTAAACGAAAAGTATAGCTGAACAAACTATTATTATTATTATACAACAAAAAAGCGCACATTATTGTTATAATAATATACAATGTAGTCTAATTCATAAGAAAATGAAATGTAAGATGCACCAGATAAAAGCGCTATTAAATATATTTAACTTGCATACGCTTTTAAAAATCAGATTTTTTGTGCAGACGGGTAAAGTGAAAAATGAAAATTTAAATAGTACTTTGGGAGATAAAACCATTTGGACTTGCCTGCAAAATAAATGCCTGAAATTCCATAATTTTTTGTTCTGGAGCCATTCCGGATTGTGTGTCAGTTTTCGGTCATCGATCATTAATTGTATATCATCAATTTTTCGAAAATCGAAATTTCTTTAAATTGACTTATGGATAAAACATTTAAAATCGTTTCCAATGAAATAATCATGTTATTCTGATGCTCAACTAGTATCAAATATATATCGTGCCGGGGGTTTGTTACAAATCGTCTCGAACATTTCCACACATCTCAACATTTATCAAATTTAAGCGCCGAAATAAAGAGGAATGTTGTATTTACCCTGTCTCAAAATTTCAGCTCAAAATATTGAGTCATTTGGACGTGAACGTCAACACTGCCTATCCGGACACGTAACCCTTTTAAGATTTTGGGTCAATTCTTTCGTTGGATGACCTGATAATCGATTCCTGTTCCTTTAGAGGTTTAAACAGTGAATGACCCATGTGCTGTACTTGATAACGAAAGGTAAATTTCACCTACACATTATTTTTATAAAATAAAAGTCTGGTTTTATCCAGACACCGCATAATACAGCTTGGGGCACGAGTCCCCAATTCCAAATGAAGGCTTCCAGGTTTAAGTTGTTTGAAAACTTTTCAAATATATTGAGTTAGTTGCTCGACCCTAAGGTAGAGTATTTTAAGGGATTTTAACACAAAATTAACCAGTTTTATTCTCCAAAATATTATTAAAGCTATATGACGCCATGACGTCTTAGTTTTTATGGCGTCATAGCTGGGGCCCAAAATGGCGCCTGTAAATACAGGGCTTTGGTGTGTCGTAATGCCCATTGCATTAAATTGTAAAGTTTTCTTAATAAGAGAGGGAAAGAAATGGGGTTTTACGTCACTCGACACAAACTAGGTAATTTCGCTTCCAAGTAGGGGTCTTTAGCAAGGGGAGGAAACCAGAGGACCCATTAGAAAACCCAGGAGGTTGGACAGGCGATACTACTCCTCTTGTCGCGTACAACCGGGGAATCGAAACCATGACGACAGTTGACTCAATGACAGACCTTGTGATACAACGCGCACCCGCTAACCATTCGGCCATGCAACCCCCTTTTCCTAATAAGAGTATTTTGGTTCTGGCATGGTAGGCTATGTTGGAACTGTAACCAAGTTCTAAACCATGTTTAATCTTGTGGCGGACGGACAGATTCGGAAATCTTATCACATTCTTTCATTGGCATTTAGTCGAAACGTATCCATAAAATTGTACCTTGTGTTAATCACATATATATACTTTGTATGGTTGTAAAAATAAATAATTAGTTTATGGTTGTGCTTACTTTTTTTATTTGTTTTTTGGTGTTGTTTTGTGGACGTTCAGAAATATGACAGTTTTCACCTTCCATATACATACACGAGAATATCTCTATATTGTATGAAAATGAAATGAAATGAAATGGGGTTCAACGTCCTACTGTTCTGCTCCTAAACTGGGTTTTAGAAGACGGGCATACGCCATACAGTGTGCTATGAGGGAAATTTTGCCCGGGCAGCGGCGCTATACGGCCTACTCTTATATCGAATTTAAACTGCCAAGGGATCTTTTACGTGCACTCCAATATGTACGCGGGACTTCGGTTTTCGTCCCATCCGAACGACTAGACAGCTTTCCTTGTCAGCCCCTCCGTCCTTATATTGTATGAAAGTCGCTATAAAATAATAAAGGATCTAGACCTTTTCCTATTATCAACATCGTGACATTAATAAGCTTTATCCACAAACATGCGTAATGGTGGACTGAAATTCAATGTACACATTCGCAGAGATCAACTTCTCAAAAAATATCAATGTCAATTATTGAACGTTTTCTATCGATTCCTCTTTAATTTAGCCAACGCAATCCGTCTTAAAGTTTCTCATTATGGACAAATTAACTTGATCAGGGGAAATGGTAAGAAACTGTAGGATACGTAATCATATTCTGTTCGGTTCGTTTAAACAAAAATTATAGTTGTTAGCCTGTGAGATAGTAACCCACTGTGACGTACCGTTCGTTATCTTGTAAAATTGATCAAACGCTTAGGCCTACTATTTATGGTCTTAGTAAAATGATCACGATAAACGAGATCTGCCTTAAGACAAATTTCACAATGTACTGGCAAACCCGATCATAATAACACACCTTCGATAATCAGGTCATCGCGTAGGTCCAATCACAAAACTAGGGGTCTTTTTTCCTTGCGATAATATTTTGGTGACGATATTTCACGCCTTTTTAAAGATGAAATTATACTAGGCTATTGGGCTATAATACCCCCCTCCACCCCCCGCAAAAAAAAAAATACAAAAAAAATACGTTAAATCATAATGATAATTTCCCGTATGATGGGGCTTGTGTATTCATTTGCTTTTAAAACTGACACCGATTGGCTCTCAATATTGACCGACCGCCGTCCCCCGTCCGCCTCCCGGCCCCAATATGAATTTCGATTATTACGGGCGTGCATGCTACGTACTGGCATTCAAAGTCTAGGAATACAGTTATAAGGTCCCACACAATCCTCGTCGGAACGACGATGTGTTTTGCGAAGCGAAAAAAACATAATACATTGATCAATAAAATGTTTGATATTAAAATTATGATGAAACAGATCGGTTCTTAAAAGACATCTAGTAAATGAAAGAATGGAAGAATCACTCCCCCGCTTAGAACTGTGCAGTTAGTGGATATAACGGAGGAAGGGTCGATGAAAGTAAATGACAGTAACTATAACGGGATTACGAGCATCGCTGTTGTTACGTGTTATTTCATTGGTCAAATTTCTCCAATCAGTATGCGCGTCGGTGAATTACAACCAAGAAGTTATTCCTCGATGAAAAGACATGCCACAGTCGTCAAACGTATGTTGACATCAGAAGACGGTTAGGTTAACGTAATTTTTATACTTCTGAATAAGTTTGTTGATGGTTGTCGTGTGGAGGGAAACATCATGAAGGGGCAGAAATTACTATGGACATATTATGTCCTACTTATTTGTTGGATTCTACCTTTGCTTCAAGCTGCGGTAAGTAACGAGTCGTAACAAAATGTCAAAAAGTTTTGGCTACGTGACGATAATGTTGAACTCGAAGTGAATAATATAGACTACCGTTTATTCTGACTTTCTTTGGAAATTTTGTTCTGTTAATTGGTACAATGGATTTGAAATTTTGGCCTGTTATTAATGGGGGGGTTTTCCGTTTTGCATTGAGTTTATTAGGGTTTGATTGATGGTGTTGTTGAGGGGCCAGTGGTAGATTGTCCGCTTGGTGTGACTGTTCATAACAGCAGGTGCCCAGGCTGTTTATCGCTACTGCCACTAGCACTAGCACTAGCGTACTATTGGTGTGTATATTTCAGGTAGTTTATTTATTGAATTACCTATTTTCAGGCCACATTGCTCTATTAATTATACATAGTATTTTAGTTTTAGCAGACTGTTTTCACATGTTTGGTAATAATGGCAATGGTGTTTATATTTGTCATGATTTAACTAGGCCCTTATATTAGTTAAGATTTTAATAAAGAGGTGGCCATTCTTGCTATAATAATTAAATAATAGATGATAAAAAAAAGAAAATATTGAAAATTCCAGTCAAATTACTTTGTTCTGAACGAAGTTGTCACTGTTGTAGGGGTGATGATTTTCCGTGATCGCGGAAAAAACGCGGAAATCGCGGAATTGTCCACTCAAAACGGAATTTGAAATCTCACACGGAAAAAGACGGAAAAGCCGATATTTGCTGATACTAAACACAAACTCAAAATAATTTTGCAGTTATCCAAGTATTTCATCTTTTTATTCATAAAAATCGGAAATATTGAATGATATCGTGTGGTTTTGTTACTGTCTATTTTAGTATTTCGCTACTTTCATTTCATCATTTAGGAATCATAATTTTAATCGAAACGAAAACCCGTCTTTCATGTATCCCATTATAAAATTACTCTGTAGTTTAACTTGAATTAAACATTGTAATGTATATATATGTCTTTAAAAAATCTTCTGTCACTTCATAAAAGTAAAAATCCTTTCATTTACTTCTTATTTTACTGCCGGGCTCGTGACTCGTGTTTATCCGCATTAACCACGTGACATCAGAAATATACCGTAGCCTTGTGAATCCAGCCCTTATTCTCGAAGAAACGGTAGTAACTACGAAGATGTCTGGATAAATCGCGACTACACCTAGCAGCTGAGAAAAATGGCTTCGTCTGCTAAAAAGATGAAACGAGCTCACAAGATGTAATTTTGTTATTTAATTCGGGAAACAGGTTTAAAGAATAACTACAGTTCCTACCAAATTTTTGAGACCAGAATCGCGCCGACGCGGCGAAAAAAAACACTCCGAATTCTCTTAGATTTCACGGTGAAATTTCGCTTAATTCCGCGGCGATTTTTCTCTAAGATTCGCCGTGTTTCTCTAGGAATTCGCCGTGTTTCTCTAGGAATTCACCGTGTTTCTCTAGGAATTCACCGTGTTTCTCTAGGAATTCACCGTGTTTCGGTAAAAGTACATCGTGCTTTGCCGTGCTTCCCGCAAGGAATTTGCGAGCCTACCTTAAGCTAGGGTCGAACTAATATTGTCTATAATACATTTGTAAATTGAAGGGGTTGTAATATAGTAATGCTCCCGGGAATATGTTTAAAGTACAGGCCGATTTGAATAACAAATGAGTTAGGTAATCTCGGGGAGACATTTACCGGCATTCTGTATAGGTTAGGATTTTTTTCCCCAACGCACTGTATACATGTACATACATGTAGTCATTGAACATTACAAGTCATTCACAATTCAACATTTGTTATCATTGGTTTAAAATGATCCGTTTTGTAATAAAAGGCATTTTAAGATGTTTTATTCATTTATTCATAAAATAACATTTTATCTCGAAAAAACGGAATATGGTCAGCTCTGAAACGGAAAATAACGGAATTAAAAATACTTAAAACGGAATTTGCTATTTTCTGAAACGGAAAATCATCACCCCTACTGTTGGAAGTTAGGACTAGAAATAGGCCTTAACTGCCTCCGCATCGTCTCCGATAATTGCTGATGTTTTGATTGACAGATGATAACTCCACACACATATTCTCGATTATCAAGTAACATTCTCAGTGGCTACGGTACCCTCGATTGGCAGGTCTTTCATTGTCAGTCTGTAGTAGTGACGTCAGTGACTAACGGTAAACGTTAGCTTGGTCAGCCATATATTGATTTAATTATTAAATGGACGACTGTTTAAATCCAAGCTATATCCAAGCCATCTAAGGGTCTACAAAGTTGATTTTGAGCTTGTCATGTAAATAAATGTCTAATTAATAATTTCTATAACATCTGAAGCCTAAAGAAAGACTTGCAATTACCAGATGTAACTCTTAACTAATGTATCTTTAGGGGATGTTCCATTTCAATTCAAATTAGATTGTATCCTACTTTACAGGGTAGGCCTACTGAGGTAGATGCTTTATGATTACATAAATGTTCCTGTAAAATAATTAGCTCAGATTAGATTTATTTTGAATCAACATACATGTACGATATAATGTAATTTAAAGCTTATTGTTATAGCATAAGTTAGAAACCTGCCTAGTATTTATTTTTAAGTTAAAAGTCCCCCTTTTTTTAGGTTCCTTGAACAATTTCGCATCTATTCATAGACTTCGATTTTTTACATGATGTCACTATTCCCAGATGACTGTGATGACATCATAGTCAGTTCCTGGTCCATAGCATGGTGGTACTTGTTTATCATAAGAAAAGGAATAACAATTATTTCAATAATCTACCATGGTACCAGCTGTGATATTCTATTTAGTTCTCTACAAGACATGAGCTGAAGACAACCTGACATCATTAAATGACTATTACTAAGTCTCGATTAATAGATAAAATCACTCTAAGTCACACACATGAAGGCTAGTGTGACAATAGACCAGACACATTTCACAATCAGGATCTGTCTGCATCAAATGTAGACTTACAGGAATCCTTATTGTTCAAGTACTTGTAGTGTGAATAGAGTAGAGGCAATATTATTAGGTTATTAATAAATTGTATTATCCCCCGCAATGGCGCTAATAATATGTTGGTTCAGTGTTCATTTTAATGGGGCCCTTGCCTTCAAATGAGAAAATCACAACTTACATCCTTTTCTATAGTAATTACTCTATTAATAAGTGCAGGGGGACTGCACCACACATAATTTACATAAAAATAAATACATGGACAAGACATCATACTAAGAAACCACAAATAAACAAACAATTTAAAAAAAAAAGTGAATGACAAGGGCTTGAGTTGGGAATATGTTGGTTCAGTGTTCATTTTAATGGGGCCCTTGCCTTCAGTTGAGAAAATCACAACTTACATCCTTTTCTGTAGTAATTACTCTATTAGTAAGTGCAGGGGGACTGCACCACACATAATTTACATAAAAACAAATACATGGACAAGACATCATACTAAGAAACCACAAATAAACAAACAATTCAAAAAAAAAAGTGAATGACAAGGGCTTGAGTTGGGAAGCATGCTGTACCCCACCTGTTAACACCATAATAAAAACAAGTGAAGTACGTGGAAGTGTGGGACTCAGTGATACCGTTCATTGGGACAGGATGGAAGCAGTCCTCCAAAAATACTTCAAGAATGGTTCCCAAGCTACAAACTTAACAAAACTGGGAAGTAGCCCTTTCTTAACAGTCTTGTTAAAGTGTGTTGCTTCGGGGTTGTTTTTTTTATGGACCTTAATAATCAGCTAAAGGAGCAGTCCTAGTTATATACACAGAGAAGAAAGGATCACAACATCTGAATGTTTCTACGCTCAAGAGACATTTATTACGTAAATAAATGTAAGTGAAAGTGAAAGCAGACAGTTCATGAGGAATGCAGGGATGTCAATGAGACAAACTAAACTACAAAACATTTGATACTTAGGGTGGCAAAGTGAGTAAGATGTTACCTCGCTACCCTGAAGGACAGTGTTCAATCCCTGCTTTGGCCGAGAAAGTTCATTGGGATTTTCCGGCCTCGTTCCTCCTTGTAAGTGGTGCCAGGACCAAGGGCCTGGCAAGGGACAACTTATAGTCATTCGGATGGTATGTAAACTGAGGACCTGTGTACACATTGGCATGCACGTAAAAGATCCCTTGGATGTTGGAATTTGATATAAGAGTAGGCCATAGCGTTGCTGTCCAAGCAAAATTTCCTTTCTGGCACACTGTATGGCATATTCTTGTATGTTTTGATTAGCCCAGCCGGAGCTGAACAGTGGGACATTAAACCTCATTTCATCTATTTTTTTTATTCCTGATGATTTGTCTGCATTCACAGTTGTCCTCCTCACACTTGTTAAGAGAAATACATGATATATTTTGTCAGCTACTACAGTTAGTATTGATTTATTGTAGTAAAATAGTTATTAAGAAAATAGCTTGAATATAAGGTGAGGTTAAAAATGTGGATTTTAGTCTTTTCGGACCATCAAAATTAGCCTGACCAGAAGTGAACACATTAAACATTCCCACCATGTAATTACCAGCCATATAGCTCATTCATTATGGATTCTAAGCTTATTATATTTTCTACTATTTCCTATGAACTATGTGACAGATTTAGAATAAGGTCAGAGAAATCAGGTTTGTATTGTACAGATAGTACAGATGTAAATATTACTGTGAGTAATTTAGTTAGAGATGCATTATGTAAGTAAGCGTTAAATCTACTTATTTCAGGTCCTTTTTCTGTCTTCAAAAATTATATGATTTATTATTTCAACATTTATTAACATGACAAGCTCATAATCAGCTCTCTTGGTCATTGGGTGGCTCCAATTTTAAGTAGATTAGAACACAGTGGCCATTACCCATATTGGGTTGAAGAGATGATCCCTTTTTTGCTATATTGTTTGCAAAATAGATAATTCAAAATTAATACATGTATATTGAAAATTTCATTCAAATTACTTTATTCAAAGTCTAATTATCACTGTTTGAAGTTTTGACAAGGTGTGGCAAATATTGTTTATTACTTTACAAATGTTATTTGTTATTCGAGACTCAAGTCTCGCTTCTAAATTTTAAAATTAAATTATTGAATGACAATCGCATTTCAACCGGTTTAAATCTCTGCCATCCGATGATCTAGAGAGTTAATCATAGGCTTGTCCTGTGAATAAATGTCTAAATAATAATTGAGATATCATTTGAAGCCAAAATAAAAAACTGCAATAGGCAGATTTAGTTCCTGAATAATGCATCTTTAAAAGGTGTCAAATATTATGTCTTTCGTGTATGATTCTTATTATTCAATGTTTTACCCAGGTAAAAATCGCGGTTTAGCCTGTGGTCCCTCTAGAGGTCACAATTTTTATCAGATTGAAATAAACGTTTGAATATTTGACAGTTACACCCTGATGACGTCTTGAGTTAGAATTTCGTGGAAATCGGATATTAAACCAAAACTGCTGGACAAAATGGCCACCCCTCGTACGCAAATAGTGTAAATATATAGTACATGTATATCAATGTTGTGGACCCTCTAGAAGTCACAATGTTGATCCGATTTGGATGAAACTTCAAATATAGGTTTATAACTCAAAGATCTTGGTTCCTGCCTTTATTCGTGCATATCGGATTGTTACTTCCTGAATTATGGCCCTTGATTTTACAAAATATCTCTTTTTGTTTAGCTTGTTCTCTATCCATCTCTTGCAAAATGTGGGCGTATCCTGCCTTGCAGCCGCTGGTTGAATTTATTAAATGGCGAATTTCAATCCTATGGTCAAGAGAGTAGATTATGAGCTTGTCATGTGAATAATTAATAATATAATCTATATATATATTTGTGACTGTCGTTTGTCTGTCTTTCTGTCTGTCTGTCTGTCTGTTCGGGGTTGGCAACTACACTAGGTCTGCCCCGACTCTCAAATTTGGGGTATAGGGGTAGCTCGGACTGCGGAGTAACATAGGCCAGGTGGCGTTAGTCTACCACTTCTGGTTTCGGAGTTATGACCCCCGAGCGAAGTCTGTCTGTTCGGGGTTGGCGGCTACACTAGGTCTGCCCCGAGTCTGAAATTTGGGGTATAGGGGTAGCTCCGACCGGGGAGTAACATAGTCCAGGTGGCGTTAGTCTACCACTTCCGGTTTCAGAGTTATGACCCCCGAGCGAAGTCTGTTCGGGTTGGCGGCTACATCTGCCCCGAGTCTGAAATTTGGGGTATAGGGGTAGCTCGGACCGGGGAGTAACATAGGCCAGGTGGCGTTAGTCTACCACTTCCGGTTTTGGAGTTATGACCCCCGAGCGAAGCCGGGTATCCTGCTAGTAATATATAAAACGTTTGAAGCCAACATGAAGACCTACAATATGGAGATTTAGCTCTTAGAATTAATGCATCATTAAGATTACAAGGCTTTGTATTAAAGATGATTGGCGCCTATAAGATATCTGAACTTTAATGTACAATAGATAAAGCTCCCGGGTGGTTTTTCATTGAAACATGAAATTAGAAAGAACATTGTCTTGACCTTTTAAATGAGATAAGAAGAGATAGAAAACTGGCCTGTTTTAAGGCCATAAAAAAAAATTGATAGTCATAGTTTATTAAATGTCAGGTTTAAAATTATCAGCTATGAAAAAATACCATGAGTTGATTCTTGATTGAAATAAATTGTTGCTATTCGACTGGTTTCAATTCCGTTTGAATATTGTTAAAAAAATTTAAATGAATGAATACATTGAAAATACTGGTGAATCTACATGTAAATGTATGCCTGCTTTCTGAGTGTAGAACAATATTTGACGTTCAGACGTTCCACGCCAGTCCTACTGAGCAAAAGCTGATGTAAGGGTGGTGGTACATGTAGCTGTAACCTGTCACAATATCCAGTCAGCATTTTCAAGAACCTAAAGGTGACATCGCCCTTAATTAGTGAGTGTCTGACAATATCATGTAACAACAAGTTTGTACATGTAGCTTTCATACATTGCAATTGTACATAGTGTAATTTCATGAAATGAAGTGGAATTTAACGTTTTCTGTACCATTCAGCCTAATGAAGAAGGGCATACTCCATGCATACTTCATGCCGGCCAACCCCTGATTGAATCCAGTACAAGTGTCTTGCTCACTGAGCTGTTGTGGCATACGATAGCGACAGCTACACCGAGTTTTTTATCATGGCGTTGTCGTGGCAATTTTCAACAAAAAACAACACGATAATCGTGTTTCGTCAAACCTTCGCAACGTTTGTACTGTACATCTAGTATATAATATAAAGCTTTATCTTTGTAATTTAATATTACATACATTTTAATGTGTTTCTAACCAGTTTTAACCCTGTATAGCTGCAAGATATAGTAATTTTATATACGGTATCAACACCTGTATCGATCCCAGGATCTTCTGGTTCATACAGTGTAATTTATTGTAAAATTGATAATTCGCCATGTGTCTTTTGTTTAGATGATAGTATTGACTTTTTGTGATGTTATATGTTTGTTATGCAGGCTTTATGAAATTTACATAATTGTTATTCAGGCTCTTATAAAATTTACATTATTGTAATGTTAACTGTAGTAGTAAAAAATACCGGCCTATTAATTTCCCCAATAACTTCTTGAAAATTCTTACAGCTCCGTTGACTACCCTTATTTTTCAATCTCACTGAAATGTTGGTATATTATCTGAGGGGCAAGAGTTGGGTTCCCCTTTCAATAATTTAATTCAGTGACCCTTGATAAATTCTGGAAATTTTTGTCAACACACTCTAGGATGATTAATTGTCTTTAATTAAGGTTTTTCTGTTGATTTTAGTGTCAGGGAGTCAAATTTGCTGTACATCTAGGTGCATAGATAAAACACAAAACAATTTATATGGAAAACAATCACTGGTTTGTACACATACATGTAATACAACATTTTGACAAGTACATACTCTTATCGTTAAAGATACATTATGGGAGATTAGATAAAGAGCTGGTAGTTCTCACATAATAGTTAATAACTAGATGATGTAGAGGGAATTTGCTGAAAATTTCAGTCAAATTGATCCACCCTGAACCAAGTATTTAGAGATTGAATCGTGGGCCTAGCCTCGATCATAATTACTAAAGTCGGTGACGATAAAAGACATAGTCTCGATTATCCATTTTCTGATTTAATCAGAAGCAGCAGACCAGGTTCTTATCCAGTAAATATCACAGGCTAGCGATGCCATCGAGAGTTGGTTATGGTCTGGATAAGTTAGTTAATGTCTAATTAATAATTTAGATAACATTTCAGGCCTAAAGAAAGACCTGCAATTGCCAGATTTAGATCTTGCATAATGTATGTTTAACAATCACTAGATGCCACTCAAGGATTATACCAGCCAGATATCCTGTACTTAACTTACAGCACTGATATTTATTTTTAATGTTTGTATTTTATTTTATTTTTTATAGAGAAGGAAAAGATCTATGGCTAGCTACACCAAGAAAGTTCTGGAAGTTTTGTCTGTGGACTACTCGAACAGAAATCAATTTGAAGAATCATTGGATCCATTTCTTGTTGAAAGAATACCTGGTACCCCAGGCAATGTAGCTGTTCAAGAGGTATGTGACTGCAGGGTTATTTAACGTCTAATGTTTAGAGATATGTTCACTCGGGGTTAAAGGTGGGTTGGGTGGCCTGTCATAAGGTCTGTAATTGAGTCAAATGGTGTGGTTTTTGATTCACAGCTTGTAAGTGACAATAAGTAAAGTCACCTTTATAATCTTGTTAGTCTCTATCAACCAGAAAATTATTCTCTGCATATTAGTCTGGATGAGAATAGAAGGGCATTGGCTAGATTATCCGGTCTTTTACATTATCAAAAACAAAGTCTAAGGAAGGTACATGTGACTAGTCATAAAACAAGATGTTGATGCCTATGGAATTAATTTAAGAAGGCCATTTCAGAAAAACCATTTGATTGCATTGCCAATTCAATATCCAACACTATTAATTTTTTTTATTGTAAAATTTCTCTCATCATGGGCCATATCTATGGTTTTTATACGCCCACGTTGAAATGTGGTCGTATATTGTCGTCGTCGCCCCCGTCCGTCCGTCCGGCATCCACAATTGCTTGTGGACGCTCTAGAGGCTAAAGTTAATATCCGATTGACTTTAAATTTATATACAGTGTTTAAGGCCTTGAGACGAAGAAGCCTATTGATTTTCAGCGATTTTCGATAATTACTGCCAGAGTTATGGCCCTTGATCACTTCAAAAAATCTTGTGGACGCTCTAGAGGCTAAAGTTAATATCCAGTTGACTTTAAATTTATACACAGTGTTTAAGGTCATGAGGCGAAGAAGCCTATTGATTTTCAGCGATTTCCGATAATAACTTCGAGAGTTATGGCCCTTGATCACTTCAAAAAATCTTGTGGACGCTCTAGAGGCTACAGTTAATATCCAATTGACTTTAAATTTATACACAGTGTTTAAGGTCATGAGATGAAAAAGCCTATTGATTTTCAGCGATTTCTGATAATTACTGCCAGAGTTATGGCCCTTGATCACTTCAAAAAATCTTGTGGACACTCTAGAGGGTAAAGTTAATATCCGATTGACTTTAAATTTATACACAGTTTTTAAGGTCATGAGACGAAGAAGTCTAATCATTTTCAGCGATTTTTCGATAATTACTTCCAGAGTTATGGCCCTTGATCACTTTGAAAAATCTTGTGGACGCTCTAAAGGTCAAAGTTAATATCCGATCGACTTTAAATTTATACACAGTGTTTAAGGCCATGAGACGAAGAAGCCTATTGATCTTCAACAATTTTCGATAGTTACTGCCAGAGTTATGGCCCTTGATCATTTCAAAAAATTATGTGGAAGCTCTAGAGGTCAAAGTTAATATCCGATTGACTTTAAATTTATACATAGTGTTTAAGGTCTTGAGACGAACAAGTATGTTGATTTTCAATGAATCTTTATGACTTGAACAGCTAAATCCATGATGTTAAAAGTTTCGTATGCTACAGTAAACGTTAGCATGGCGCAGAACTTTATAAAAACTGAACAAATTCTAATGGTTTTCTGATAATTACTTAATGAGTTGTTACTCTTAATCAGATTTTAATGTATTATAAATGTTTCATTACCGAAAAAAGTAAAAATATGCGACAACTCTTGTTGACTGCCCGGACTATATAGCTGCTGTGGGCGTATGTTTCGTTGCCTGGCAACCTATCTTTTTTTTTCATTAATCCTAATTCGTCATCACGGTTCATATTTGTTTATACTAATGCAAGAATTATGGGATTTATTGCGGGAAGGGGTGCAACTCTTACTTGACTTGGCTAAAGATACTGGATAATCAACCACATAAAAAAAAAAAACTTCCAGTTACGCATGGGCAATGGAACTTTTTGTCAAATATTAGCAACGGTCTCAGACCCTCCGTATGTTGAAGACTAGGAGGTTCTGTGTGGCCAAGACAATAATCTTGTGGGGTTTTTTTTTCTGGTTTCCTACTATGCAAAAGACCCCAACTCTCAAGTGAATTATTGAAATAAAGTTGTACCCTGTGTTAGTCCCGAATGACATGGTTTGTGAATACATGTACATGTAGCTGACATTGTCGCATGTTGGCCAGTCCAATTTTCTTGTAATTGCTCTAGTTTTTTTTTTTATACATCCACATGGAAATGCAGTCGTATTCTGCCGTCACCTCCGTACATTAATAACTTCTACAGTTATGACCCTTGTTTCACTTTGTTGAATCTTGTGAACATTCGATCTGTATGAAATTGATTTCATTGTCTTGTAAATGCTATTGTTACCAACAAAAGCATAAATATGTGACAACCCTTGTCGACTGCTCAGACGATTTAATTGCCTGGCAACCTATTTTTTTCAAATTCATCAGAATTCTCCTGATGCACCTCATTATTTTCCATATTGAATTCATATATAATCTTCAATTTCCTGTCGATAATATTCTGCAATTACTACCGGTACCTTTGTTTATATTACATTTATATATAAACTTATACTTTGTTATTTATACTGCATGTATATGTATATTTTACAGTTTATACTACATGTACATGTACATGCCAATCAAAGAAGATACATGTACATGTATTTATTTTGTAGTTTGTACTATGTTTATGTATTTTTGTTATATTTTGTAGTTTATTGAAGCTCGGATGAGTGCTTTAGGATGGAATATTACAAAAGATAGATTTATGGACATTACACCATTAGGACAGAAGCCATTTACAAATATTATAGCAACCTTTGATCCTAGAGCTCCAAATCGCCTGGTTTTAGCTTGTCACTTTGATTCTAAATTAATGCATGGAAAGACGTTTGTGGCAGCAACAGATTCAGCTGTACCATGTGCCATGTTAATAGATTTAGCCACTAATCTAAATTGTCTTTTACGAAAATCATCTGCAACTGTAAGTTTCAAATGTTCGAGCTAGACTATTTATTTCTTATTTTCAAATTAATGTCTTTAGATTACTGATACATAGGGGACTGGTTCTATTAACATTCAGATCTATGGCTAAGATCTCTTGAATTCTCTACCCTAAGACATCTAGAATAAAGATACTTGAGACATCTTCAAGTCACCTTTGAAGACACATCTATTTAACGAGAATCCACTTATAATTAAAGGGTATAGGGAACTTTATCTGAAATATTGTTTGTGCTATACAAATTATTCTGTCTTCATTGATTGATTGACATGTACAGTATAACCAGTGCTGTATTTACCTATAGGTATTGGCAGACTGAAACCTAGGGCCTCAAGATCTACATGTAGGAGCCCCCCCCCCCCCCCCTCCCAGCTAAGGTGTATAATATATTTGACACTGTCATAAGCCTTGCTTACACAGACAGTAGTCGTTAACATCCGTCATCATCCCCAGCTTTGCTGCAAGAGGTTGGGGGATTGGGAGGGACTACATGTACTTGTATCCATAAACTATTTTGATACTTCGGTAAGCCTATGAAAACAGTCGTCTTTGATTTCTATTCAGTTTATCAGTGGTTACTATACTGATATTGCTTGTTAACATTGCTTCAGGAATATGTATGACAGAAGTCACAAGTTAAGTCAAAGGACTAATAAAAAGTATAAAAATGATTGATAAATTTGTATTACCATATTATATACATATGTAGTTCTTGAATCATCTCACATTCTTCATGAATTATTGTATCAAATCTTCAACAGATTGGTTTTACTGTCTATTGACGATTTGTCAATAGATTTCGGCTGATCACAAGAAAAATCAGCTGCCCAATCTTACAAGTATATTGCCATTTCTCTCCTTTTTTTTAAGTTGTTGGACATTCTAACCTAATGCACACATACAGCAAATTAATTTAGCCGATCAAGTAAAGAATGAGTGGATAACGTGCAGATTATTATTTATTTTTTTTTTTATTTTTTAGGTAATACCACAAACTACTGTACAACTTGTATTTTTGGATGGAGAGGAAGCATTTGTAAGTTGGTCAGATAGAGACTCTACTTACGGTGCTAGACATCTTGCACAATTATGGCATACCACTCCAGATCCCCATGATAATTCTAAAACTATGTTGCAGACAATTGTAAGTTAATGATAAAGAAAAATTCATATACTTTTGTCAATGATCAGAATTAATTTTAATGAATTTGATTTACAAAGATTGTACCATGTGAATCAACCAGAAACTACACTGACATACAACACAAATATTTAAGTATTTGAAAGACATTGTCCTTGGGGCATTAAAATGGTATAAATTTTTACTTATAATGTAGCATTTTCCCAAAGTAGATGTATGTAATTATTTTAACAACCAACATTTACATTTCTATTTCCACTTTTAACCATTTCATCATTTGTTTTGCCTTCTATAAATAACATAAAATGCATTTCCAAACTCTGAATGACCAAACAGAGTCATCGGATCCCGGAAAATATCAACGTACGTTAAATACACTTATGTATACAACAGCATTCTTTATTTTCATTAACGTGCAAGCACAAACCTTATAATACATATAAGGTCCATGGCGCAAGCTAATTATTGAAATAAAATTTAACCATAATTAGACATAGTTTGAGTTGATTGGACGTTAATACCCATTCCTCTCTCTCATTTTGATGATTTCATAAATTTAATATTCATATTAATGTGCTTCAAAAATTTACCTCTGAAGTTATTGACAATGTTCTTTATTTTTATTGATTTTATGATTATACTCCTTCTGGTTCATTTACAAGATAACGTTTTTGCTAAACAGTGTTATAAAAAGTTATGTTAATGTACATGCTTGACGAAATTAACTTAGGAGTTATTGATTTAACTGTGACCTCATTACGGTACTAGGCAGCACCTGCTTACCAGTAACAATTAATTAATTGTCTTTTTTTTTTCAGACTGATTTTGTTTTATTGGATTTAATTGGTACAAGTGATGTCTCTTTTAAAAATATGTTTAGTGAAACTTCCCAATTATATGAAAAATTATATAGTATAGGTAAATATAATGTTTAGCCATTTAAATTATTTAATTATTTCTTTCAATATTTGCTCAAATTAATTACGCTCTTTTTCTAATAATTTTATACATCCACATTTTAATGTAGTTTGTACATGTATGTTGCCATCACCCCTGTCTGTCTTTGGGAAATCAATATGGGTTGTGTATCTCGTCGATATGAAGAAGCCTTTTAAAATGTGGTTAGATATATTGTCATTACCCCTCTCTTATCAGTTTGTTCGTCTGTATATCACATTTCTAATTAGCACAATAAATGCTACAGTTACCAATATATCTTTTTCTAAATTGAAATATGTTTGTTAGTTGTATTTTACGTCTGCTTCCACGAGGTGATATCGCAGACAAGTAAATTGAAATAGATCATGTTACTGCTTTATGGTCGACAATTATGAAATTTTTATTGGTCGTCTGTCCTATTGAAAGTAAAAATGTTATTGGTTATTGATAATAATTCCAGAGTTATTCACCTTTTTTGAAAAATCTTGTTAGCCCCTCAGACATTATGATTGAATTATGATCTGATCTTTTTTTAAATTTCTTTGAGTTGTTTAGCTCATATCTGTATGAATGAGGTAGTTGCTGGTGGGCATGTTTCATTACCTGTCAAACTTTGTTTAAAATTTAAATAAAATAAATCGGTTCAGTGCTTTTATACCAAGGTGCTTTATAAATTATGTTTTGGGACAAACAAACATAGTCATCAATGGAGAAGTATATTACATGAAAAACATACATCTGACGAACAGAATGCAAGTCATTGTTTATCATATACCTATATATAATACATAGTAAAATAGCTGACAAACTGTGACAGATGTAAATCATTGCCTTCTTTATGAATTTGTTATCAAATATCAAATGTGTTTTTTGCAGAGGTTCAGAGTTAACACTTCAATGTTGTACCATAGACGGCATATTTTTTTGTGTTTTAAATGTATTTATTAGATTACATATACAGTTTATTTTGTAGTAAGGCCACTCAGAAAATATTTTTTATTTGTGACACTTTTTTTTTTACAGAACAAAAATTACAGAATAATGGTTTTTTATCAGTTGCTGCCAATAGTTATTATCGCCCTTTTTTTGCAAACCTTCCACCACAACAAATGGGAATCCAAGATGATCATATACCATTTCTCAATAAAGGTAACACTTACCTGAACTTCTAAATAATGTGTTTTGATTTTAGATGGATTCTCTAAACAGCAGGGGGGGGGGGGGAGTGTTATGGCCAAATGGTTAGCGTGCGCGCGCTGTATCATAAAGTCTGTCATTGAGTCGATTGGCGTGGTTTCGAATCCCCGGTGGTACGTGACAAGACGCCTGTCCAACCTCGTGTTTTTTCTCCAGGTCCCCCGGTTTCCTCCCACTGCTAAAGACCCCTATGCGCAAGTGAATTATTGAAACAAAATTAAACCATATGTTGGTCCCGAAATGACCTAGTTTGTGTCGAGTGGACGTTAAACCCCATTTCTCTCTCTCTCTAAACAGCAGATCTGATAACCAATGATGGCATTTGGTAATATAAAAATGTTTTTATGTGACAACAATGTAACAGGCTAGAAAAAGAAAACTTAGTTGTAATATTGAGAGAGAAGTGGGGTTTAGTTCATTTCAGGATTAAAATATGATTCAATTTTATTTCAATAATTAGCTTGTGTGTAGGGGTCTTGGGAGGGAACCGGAGGACCCAGAGATTAGACATATGGCCCTACATACAAGCGGGTAATCTATACCACGACATTCGACTCAGTGAGAAATTCTAAAATTATCTTGGTTTCTTATTTCAGGAGTTAATATACTTCATCTCATCTCTGTGCCTTTTCCCAGCGTCTGGCATAAAGAAAGTGACAACAAAGCTGCCCTTGATTTTACATCTATTGACAATTTTAACAGAATATTTCGTGTTTTCGTTGCCACATACTTACGCCTTGATGCCACCAAGAATGCCTGTCGAAGAAAGTAGGTCAAACATTCTGACCTACAATTAGAATAATTTGTTTGTTACTTATGAAATAAGATTTTAATTGTTTTATTTGATTATTTTTTGTCCCCCGCCTTTCGAAGAAAGCAGGGGACTATTAAAATGGGTTCGTCCGTGTGTCTGTTAATGCTTTGGGACACGATAACTTTAGTTCTAATTAAGTGAGTGTGATGAAACTTGGTGTATAGTTTCATTACATCAATTTGAGCGATAAGCAATTTGATTGGTCGAGACTTTGGAACACAATAAGTCTCATTCTAATCGAGTTAGAATGTTCACACTTGGCGTAGGTGTCTATTAGGTGAATGCGTTGATGGAGTTCGAAGATGAGAATTTTCTGCTTATGGTAAGCAGAGATAAGTAGTTTGATTGGTTGATGCTTTGGGACATGATAACTTTAGTTCTAATTAAGTGAGAGTGATGAAACTTGGTGTATAGTTTTATTACATCAATACCTTGACTAAGTTCGATAATGAGAATTTTTTGCTGAGGGTAATCAGAGTGATAAGCAATTTGATTGGTTGAGACTTTGGAACACAATAACTCTCCTTCTAATTGAGGTAGAATGTTCAAACTTGGTGTAGGTGTCTATTAGGTGAATGTTTAAACTTCATGTAGATGTTCATTAGGTGAATGTTTAAACTTGATGTAGATGTTCATTAGGTGAATGTCTTGACAGAGTTCAATGATTAACATTTCGAGCTGACGATAAGCAGAGCTAATCGATTTCATTTGTCGATGGTTTGGGACAAGATAATCTTGATTCTATCTGATAGAGATTGGTGAAACTGAGTGTATGGTTTGATTGCTCGATACTTTTGAAAAAAATAAATGTGCGATTAATTAATATGTGTCATCTTTTTATTTTGGAATTTCGGCGGGGGACATCAGCCTCACTGTTGGCTTGTTTGGTCTTGTACGGAACTGTAAGATTGAAATCCAAATTTATGTCTTTATTGCCTGAAGATGCATTATGTTAGAGCAAAATCTGCCTATTACATAGTTTTATTTTGGCTTCAAATGAAATATAGATTATTATTTAGACATTTATTCACACGACAAGCCTATAATCAACTCACAGATGGCACACGTGTAAACGGATTAAAATACAATCACCATTTAATAATTTAATTTTAAAATGGAGAAGTGATAATCAACAATCAAAGTCTAAACTTCAAACAGTGGTAATGTCGCTCAGATTAAAGTAATTTGAATGAAAATTTTTCAATATATGAATTATAGCAAGGTCGGCCAGCTCTTTATCTAAATCTCACATAATGCATCTTTGAGTGACCCATCTAAAGCGGAGATAAACTCTTTAAAAGAGGCCATGTAGCACCTGATAAGAATATTTTTAATTTTAAAATTTGGTTCTTTTTGAGAAGTTTACCTTTGTTTATGGGGTTTCAGGTATGTAATTGATGGTAATTTATCCCCAAACCCTCCCTGTGTATACCTTGGGGATAGTGTGTATATACATGTATATATACAAATTCTAATTAATGGTCTCCTCTTAGCTTGTATATGTAAAAATTAAAATGTTGAATAAAGAAACACAGTATTATGCGGTTAGAGCTTTTAATTCCATCGAAACATCGTCAGACTGTTAACATTCTCCATTAATCATTATTGTGTAATGATTAATGGAGAATGTGATGGAACTGAAAGTGCTAGCTCTCCATAATACTGTGTTTCTTTCCTATACATGTATATATAGATATATATTATTATATTATGTGCTTATAATTTATCCCACCACCTTTCAAAGAACCCAGGAGGAAATCAAAATGGATCTGTCTGTCACATTTTTTGGGACACAATAACTCTGTTTCTAATTGAGCTAACATGTTCTAACTTGGTGATGGTGTATTACATAGGACATTATCATGTTAAATTAAATGCAATAAAGTCCATTTCTTTTACAATCTATCGTTATATTTGAAACCTGCCAGGTGGTTGATTAAGAGAAATGTGCTACATTTAAAATTTGAAAAACGATAGAAAAAACTATTCAATTTAATTTCCAGATGAAATCAATTTTGCTTTTTTAAATCATTTATTGGTTTAAATTTGCTAGTAGGACCCTGGGTCTATTAATTCCCCATAAATAGGATATTTATGTGTATGCTATTATTCTATATACATAATGGTAAGGGGTTAATCTTATCAAATCATTATTTTGAATCTCACATTAAATGTTTATCATATATCAGCATTGTACTACTACATGTATTATATAAATAATCATTGTATGTATAAATGTAAATATCTATTTGGGACCAATACACTTGGTTTATTGTTTGTGACTGGTTCTGCTTGACAACAAAACAAGATATTAACAGAATCTTACGTTTCATTAAATTTCCATATATAAGCTATTTTTTATGAATTTGCTATTCTTCCAGAATTCAAATTGTGGGCCAAAATATTATTACTTAATAGTGCTATGCATGTAAGATTTTGTATCATAGATTAAAATATTTCTTCAAATGTAAATAATGTACCTGTTGATATGGTATTCTTGCCTGTATTTTTAATCTTTATTTCAATTTAACTTCAGAAATGAGGAATTATAAAAATGTTTAGTAATACAGCTTTTGGTAAGCTAACAAATCCATTCAATCTGCAATATTCTTTGGTTTTGGTTAAAATATATATTCTTTTATTTGTTTTGTCACATTTTATTGGCCCTTATTAAAAGGATCACAGAAGGTTAAAGGCAACTTTTAATCCAGATTGTTATTCATGATGGATTACATTCATTCCAATCACTTTTCCTTCTAATTCCTGTGGATACTAGGAGTTCACTGAACCACCTTATTGGGATCCTGTGTCTGAATATCATTATTTTCATCGTCCGTATCCATAAGGTACGACAGACAAATTATTTTTATAGCAAGGCTGGAGTCTGCTATTGAGTACAACTGCTTTATAGTGAGATCTCTTCACAAGGCTGCCACAATAATGCTGTTGGGAGTCCTGCTGATAACTACTATATCATGCAATGGTTTCATCATTGAATGGCTTCTACCGTAAATCCTTTCCATTTGGACCCCCAAGCATGTTTCTTTTATCACACTAAATGAAATCTGATGAAAAAAAGTATTAGGAGATGGTTATGGTGATTATATATTATGATGAAAGCATTTGATTGGGATATTTTAATGTTTTT
This sequence comes from Patella vulgata, assembly GCF_932274485.2. Classification (NCBI taxonomy): domain Eukaryota; kingdom Metazoa; phylum Mollusca; class Gastropoda; family Patellidae; genus Patella; species Patella vulgata. Next base: position 16,574,252 of record NC_065883.2, read on the forward strand.
GGTGACATTGTTATATGTTTTTAGTATTAATTATTTGAAATATGAAATGATCATCATATTTAATATTATAAATTACTCAGTGGATAAGGTCTTTCTGTAATGGCTATGGATTTAAAAAAACTACCAATTATTGCATGATCCAAGAATTGGGGCTCTTTCATTTAAAATTATCTGGACGGGAGAGAATAGAATATATGTGTATATTTGGTAAGCCCTCAACCAGTAAAAAAAAAAGAAGAAATTGCATGCAAAGCTTTTTTTCCAAGACTCCCTTCTACTAATTGAATCCAGTTAAAAAGATCACCTTAACCACCAGATCATTTTAAAAAGTAACACTTCCACCCTTTGAATGAAATAGCCCTTATTCAATTTAATGTTTTTATTTTTAATATTAGTAATTAAGAAGCATGGTTGCATTTTTTTTTCTCAGCTTATTTATTTTGTATTTCATTGTTGTTAGTAACAGTGCAAATATTTGGGTAAAAAACTTTTTGTTGCAACCAGTTCAAAAGATAGTATTATATTATATGTAATGTACTTACAGCCGGAAACCAGATAAAGATACTTACCGTACCAACTGAATATATACACCTGCATATCAAATAATAGAAATAGATACTTATTATTGCCAATGTACATATCAAAAGAAATGTTTATGTCAATCAAATGTACATATCAAAAGAAATGTTTATGTCAATCAAAATTAAATGGATTATATTTGAATCTGATAGAGCACTGTTCATTGCAAGTATTGTTGTACATTCGAAATATATCATGCATAAATATATGGAAGAGAGATTATATAAAATAAAGTTGTTACTATTTTTTCTAAAAATTGTGTATTTTATATTTTAGTTGAGAATATAAAGAGAGAAATGAAATGAAATGGGGTTTAACTTCCTACTGTTCTGCTCCGAACTGGGCTAATGAAGACGGCATACGCCATACAGTCTTATATCGAATTCTAACTGCCAAGGGATCTTTAACGCGCACGCCAATGAGTACACGGGACCTCAGTTTTTTGTACCATCCGAATGACTAGACATCTGTCCTTGACAAGGGGAAACATGCCGGAAAATCTGGATGAACTTTCTCAGCCAATGCAGGTATCGAACACCCGAACTTCAGGCTAGCGAGCCAGAGTCTTACCCACTTAGCCACCGTGACCCCCAGAATATGAAGAGAGATTTTGTGTGTGCTGTGCTCCATTGAGATATGCCATCAATGGTTATCAGAATGTACTGACATTTTGGTTAATGTTTTTAAACATTAAAACGGGGTCATCTTGACATGATGGGATTTCTTTGTTTATTGTAACCAACCTTTCGAAGGTCAAGAGTGATCAGCAATTTGATGGATCGATACTTTGGAACACAAATGGTCCATAGTTTTGATCCTAATTGAGCTAGTGCACGGGTGGTGAAACTTGGTGAATTATTTGAAGAAGCCCTGCCACCCCTTGTACAATCACAGGATTATAGTCAAAATATTCGTAAGACAAATGTGTGCCCTGCACGTCAACATCTTAGATCAAACAGCTCACAGCCTCCCTTTAAGTCCCTAACATTTTAATCTCGAGGGTAAAATACACTGCAAGGTACACAGGGGGGGGGGGGGACCTTTCTCAGCTTTTCTTGATCAAAACCCTGGATCTTCCTGAGCCACCATGGCCTCCAAAAATGAGAAATGAAATAGGGTGTAACATCCTACTTGTCTGCATCAACTGGGCTAATGAAGACGAGCATACACTATGAGGAAACTTTTTCCTGGACAGCAGCCTCCTCTTATATCGAATTGCATCTGGCAAGGTTTATGTCCTATCCAAATGACTACACAGTTCATCTATCTGTCTGGCATCACTGGAAAGGGGCCACCATGCTGCAAAATCCTGTGGAACTTTCTTAGCCAGCAATTGGATTAAAACACAGAATGGGTGGCTTACGCACAGAACCACCACGTCTTCAAATAAAAGATAAACAAGTTAAAATAAAAAAAACAGTATGAATTTCATGTTGTTTATTGCCAATTAACTTAATGTAAAAAAATAGGCATTTACTACCGTTAGAGTACCATTAAACTCACTGGTATCAGTTGTTTTATAACACACATTGTTTATAAAGCACCATGGTGAAATTGATATGTACAATATAATGTAATATGAACTTATGACATTTCTTTTTTCTTGTGGTTTTTTCCGAACATTAAATTTAGTTCTCTTAGTTCCTTCATTAGACTGGTATTACAGTCTATTTCATAGGTTTGTGAATAACTTTTTCTTGTGGTTGTGTCCGAACATTGGTTCTCTTTGAGTCTGCATTAGGCTGGTATATTGGTTTGCAAATAACTTGTAGAAAAATATTTATTTACAAGAATTAATATTTGTTAAATAAAATTGGTTAGCTTTAATGTCAAAACAAATAATTCTAATAAAGTAACAAGGGTGAGTATATGTATAAATTCTACGTCTCAGTTGAATATAAAATAAATATGAACCATAACTATATGTGTATATTATTGAGAGTGCTTAACATAAACAACTATTTGAGAGACAAATTATAAAATTAAAAACATCTGAGCATAACAACTACCAGTAAACTTGTAATATGAGCTCATTGACAAAAGAATAAGAGACAATTTAAGTTCTAATCACCTAAGATAATTAATAGAATTATAGCTATGAGCATGATGGAACAAATCTACATTAACAGGAAGATTTATCTAGCACTATTAACATTTTCTGTAATTTGTATAACATAAAACTATTTGTTTACAAAGACCATGCAATTTCCAATAACGGCATGGAATAAATGAGAAGAACTAAGTATCTATTCAAATTAAATCATGAAGTGAAATTTCATTTATGGTCAATCAAGAAAGTAGGTTTCAACAAATGTTTCTTTTTTGAATTGTGCTAAATGGATTAATAATTAATAACGAAACTTAAAACCACTGATGGTCATTTGCATTTTTCACAATATCTGATTTTTTGATGTCATTTGAGGGTTTGAGGAATTCATTGCAAACTACAATACTGTGAAGTTGATCACCTTAATGAATATCAGCCCAAAGAATATTTACAAATATATCATGAATTGAAAACCTGTCAACAGTTGACATCAATGGTATTTTTAAAAAAGAGGCCCATCAAAAAGATTTGAGAGAACAATGTAGGCAAGTTGGTTTGTTTTGACAATATTTCATTTATATCGCCTGTAAAGGATACAGAATGGTAACAATGATTACAAAGCCCTCAAATGATGATCAGACACTCTTAAGATTACATTTTGATACATTTCAAATTTGTATCAATGAACAAAATCATCTGGTTAAAACAAAGATTTGTTAAATTTTGTGTAATAATCTATATCATTTTGTACACAATTCAAGTCTCAAAAATTTCGACAAGATGCAAATAAAAAATCAAGGCAATAAATAAAAAGAACACATAAGGACAGAATGATTAAGATTTTAAAACAAAAAGAAAATCCATCACTAACAACATTTATTTGGCAACAGAATTAAATTAACTATTTACAATATATTACAATTTATCATATACATATTTACAAAATATATACAAATATTATACTGTTCTTATAATAAAATATTTAATAGAATTTTATAGGCACTAAAAGCATGATCACTATCAATGAAATTTACGACAGGTAAGAGTGGCAGTTTAAACCATATTTCATAGTATATTTGAATATCTATGAATTACAATGTACAATAAGTCAATTCTTAAATTTCTAACAAGCAAACACAATAATAAAGCGCATGTATTTTCTTTGTACAAAACAATATTATATAGCATTATGCTTTAAAAACAGTTACCATGTTAACAACAAATAAAAGGCAATTTAAACTGGTCACAACCACATGTTTACACATTTTTGTAAAATAAAATTGAAGCATTTATTAAATCATTCTAATATGAAACAAAACATTATACCAGACAGGTAAAATAACTCTCAGATATAATCGATTAAACAATTCCTTTTAAAGAATGTAATAAAGACTGTACCAGTATTCTCATGAAAATTTCATACATTGGTTTATATTGTAACATAAAATGCTAAAATACTCAGGTGTGTTTTCTAAAATCTGTCAATATAATTTCCAATGATGACTCTCTGTTGTCTTTTACTTGATGGCTTCACAAAATTGACTGTTCTCAATAATATAACAAGAATTGTTTCTTCGAACTGGTCCATTTTTTATAAAATTTGAACTAGCTGTTCAAAGCTCTAATCTATCTCATTGGTGAAAGTATTCAGCTTATGCTATTTTCTGGATTTTTTACTTGGTGGTTGATGTGGTATTTCACCAGCTTCCATGGGATGTGTCTGCTGTGTTGCTTGTGGGGGAGCGGATAACTGAATCATCTAAAATTAAATACAATTTAATCATTAGCAAAAGGAAATGAAATCGAGTTTAACGTTCTACTTTTCTGCACTAACTGGGCTAATGAATACAGGTTAACGCCATACAGTATGCTATGGGGGACACTTTGCCTGGACAACTGCTCTACAGCCTACTCTTATTTTGAATTCCAACTGTCAAGGGTTTTTTTTATGTGCACACTAATGTGTACATCAGGCTTCAGTTTTTCACACCATCATAACGACTAGAAACTGTGTTTCCAGACGCTCAGTCCTGCACAACTGACAAGGGGATACTGTGCCGGGAAAATCTTCACAGATTACCTTGGCCAACAACGGGAGCAAACCTGAAACCTAATTTGCCTAAAAAAAAGTATTTTCAAATACTTTTTTTTGGCAAATGAGAATTGTGTATAGAATAGACTTAAGTCTATTCTATACACAATTTAGCCATATAGTTATAAAATCTATCTTCTAACTACTGTTGTTAATAAAAATTGAAATTAACTAAAATCAGTTCATAATAATATGGCCAACTCTTTATATTGGACATAAAAAACTCTGTCAAACCACCTATAAGGCAACACAAATAAAATAACTTGTTTCTCGGGCACCGCCCGCACGCAAAATTGGTTGCGCGTGCAGTCTATTTATTAGTCTTGATGAAAAAAAATAAATATGTAACGCCCGCCCGCACATCGACAAGCAAGTCGTAAAAAAAATATCCCGCATGTACCTACATCCGCCATACATGTATATCTATTCAAATGTATTAAAACTGATTCAGATGAACATGCTGTCTTTTTTATCCGAACAATGGCGAAGTTTGGCAGATTTGCCTTTTTTATTGATATCGAAAGAACCTCCATTTTGTATCACGTGATATTAATTACCTCCCCTGATAAACTAGAATTTGATTCGTGTTAAAAGTCATTGGCGACAATATTTCAATCATTCGATCGTAATCGGCTCATTATTGCCGGCTTCAGTCGGTCCTTGTTTGGAAAATCCTATTGATAAAATAATGAACCGTAGAACAGGTTAATTAATTATAGCTAAGAATACGATACGATGACGATAGTCGTCATAATGCATACCTTAGAATCTGGGTCACTATTAGCACATTTACGGTAGTTTCGATAATCCGGAAAATAATAATTGGATTACCGATTTGATGGTTTTACTGACCAGTTGTTAGTTAGATTTAAATAGTCATTCAATATAAACACCGGATAGAACACCGAATATCCTGAGAAACACACCGAATATCCCAAGAAACAGTATTTCCGGCAATCTCCAATACCGATGACACGGTGTGACATGCATTGGTTGGAATTCGGTAAATAATTATAAATAAACCGGCGATACTAGATTTAGTTTTAAATACTGTTTACCATGATTATTATTTTTGATACACCTGGTGAAAGAGGCTTAGTTTTTAAAAATATTGTTGTCTTTATGGAGGGCTATTACATAGTCGTATGGAATTTTATTTTAAACCAATTTCAATTATGTGAATTAAATATGGAAAATTATTTTCCTTTCAGTCAGTGTTCAGTCTCAGTGTTTTAGTAGACTTGATTTTGGGTTTATGTTTTAAGTATGTACAATAAAGTTGAATATAACGGAAAGCAAAAACGTAAACAACTAATGACTTTCTCATTTAAAAAAAAAAAAAAAGAAAGACCGCCCTCCCGCCCCAACAATTTTCAGCAATAGCCAAATTTTATTTTGCACCATCAATGAGTAAAAAAAAAAAAGAAACCGCCCTCCCTCCCTACAGTTTCAGCTGTCAGTTGCCCGAGAAACAAGACATTTATTTTGTGTGGCCTAACAAGACGATTTTGTAAACAGTACCGGTATGTGATATAAGGGAGATAATCCAAATATTTTTACCTGTGTTGAATTAGCTAAAGAAACTGGAACAGGTATAGTTATAATTTGACCACCAGTCACTGAAATATAAATATTCATTCTTTATAAATATATATTCCTTCGTCATATTAAACATACATTATGCAAGAACTATTTCAGGTCTTTCTTTAGGCCTGAAATGTTTTCTAAATTATTAATTAGATATTAATTAACTTATCCTGGCCATAATCAACTCTCGATGGCATCGAATTTCTCAGATATTTAATAGATTAGAACAGTTCAGCCATATTTTGATTTGAGCTAAAAAATGGAGGAGCGAGACTTAGCTTCGAACAACCAGTACAGAGGTTGAAATTATTGCACATGTCTTGTCAAACCTTCAAAGGCTAATATCTCTGCTCGCAATAGAGTAATTTGAATGAAATTTTCAAATTACTGATTTTACATTATCTATTTTCGAACTATTATAGCAAGAATAGCTAGCTCTTTATCTAAATCTAACACAATGTATCTTTAACTGTATTATTTGAATTTTGATGTCCTTTATATCAAAAGCAATGCACTGGCATATTTGTTGGAACTGGGAATGGTGTTTCAAATTTTGCTCAACAGATATTTTTAGGCCAGAATTAGATCACTAGAAATCGCTTGGCTGTTAGAATTCTAAAGAAGGTTAGGCCATAGTGCTGTGTCCTTCTTCATTAGTGGAGTCGTTACATAACCGTAGGACATTAAACCCCATTTGATTTCATTTCAATGAAAGATACTAACTTGCTGCTTGATCTGATTGTGGTACGGATATAGCTGTGGCAGGTTGTTGAAAGTTAAAGATTGTTCGATCATTAAGAGCAGCAGTCGGGGTAGCATATACAACACCCTGTGGTGTCTGATACATCAATATACTAGGTGTTGCAGCTGTACCTCCACTGTTTGTACTAGAACCTACAAAAACAAACAAACATATCAAAATATGGTTCATATTTTATCTTTATTTGAACTCTAAGGGCTGCTGGTGTCGAGAGATTAGGACATTAATGTTTCAAAATTAAATCTGGGCTAGGCAAAGATATTCCCCCCCCACCCAACACCCAAGTCTTTTTTTGGGTGTGGTTGACAAAGAAAATATATCTTTATTTGAACTCTAAGGGCTGCTGGTGTCGAGAGATTAGGACATTAATGTTTCAAAATTAAATCTGGGCGAGGCAAAGATATTCCCCCCCCCCACCCAACACCCAAGTCTTTTTTTGGGTGTGGTTGACAAAGAAAATATATCTAGAACAACACTGACATTTGAAGAGTATAAAAATGCTGCTGCTATTGAGTAAAATTCTCCCCTTATTTTTTCCATACAATCATAGAGAATATCTATTTTGCTTCACCCAATTCCTTTTTTATATAGCTGCACAATATGTAATAATTTGAATTGTAGGATAAGGAGTAATTTCTTTAGTATATTGGTTTTCATAAATTTATTTTAGTATAATATCTGCTTTCATAAATACATTCTATAACAAACCTAAGGCTGAAGGTGTGGCAAGAGAAACTGACTGAACTGTAGCTGTACTTGATTCTGACGCTGAAGAATGCACTGTAATAAACACAAAAATTTTGTTTTCTTACTTGTTGTACATACAACTCAGATTCAGAATCCTAATATTTACCTGAAGTATTTACATTCACATACACCAACTGTTTAGCAACTTGTAACATAGATTAATTCTATAGTATAATACTGGTGTGAACATTTTTTCAGAAATCTATACCCAACGCTTAGAGAATGACTACATATACCACAGATACACTGATCCCCAATGCAAACTTAACGATCATACACACATAATGTAAATGTGAGCAACAGTGACTCATTGAGTACAAGCCAACTTACGAACCGTGAAGGGGGGTTGGATGGCCGAATGGTTAGCACGTGCGTGCTGTATCATAAGACCTGTCATTGAGTCAACAGCGTGGTTTCGAATCCCCGGTTGTACGTGACAAGGAGTAGGGTCGCCTGTCCAGCCTCGTGGGTTTTCTCCGGGTCCTCCCGTTTCCTCCCACTGCTAAATACCCCGAAGTGCAAGCGAATTATTGAAATAAAATTAAACCATATGTTAGTCCCGAAATGACCTAGTTTGTGTCGAGTGGACGTTAAACCCCATTTCTCTCTCTCCACGAACCGTGACATCTTGGGTTCAATCCCAGTGTTTGTCCAGAAAATTCCTCAGGATTTTCCAGACTGGTTCCCTCTTTTCAGTGATACAGTCATGTGTACACATTGGCATGCACCTAAACTAACCCTTGGCAGCTGGAATTCAATTCTCTCTAGTATTAATCAAATTTTGGGGAAATATTCATTTTTGGGTAAAGTCTGTATCACTACAAATCTGGGATTGTACAGCGCAGTGGACGCTTACGGGTAGCCCCGGATCCATGCACTTAATCCGATATGTACGTTTGTTTATGATTTCTGCATATTGTGTCCTGTCCGTAAATTTGTTTTGTGTAATTGTTTGTGTGTGGTGCAGTCCCCCTGCACTTACTATTTAGTACACTGCATAATGTTACACCTCATTTCATAATATACATGTATGTTAAATATACTTACTACTATTGAGTGATATAACTTGATTTGACTGTGGTAGCCTATATAATGTTTGAGGTGCAGAAGATGTTGTTGTACCCACATGCTGCCCACCAGGTATAGGAATTGTAATATTTGTACCTGAAAAATCATATTTATCAATTATTATTATCATAGCCTTTATTAAAACTTTTTAGAAGAGACCTTTTGTTCTTGTTTGTGCAGTTACAGAAATATAAAGTGATATTTTATAAAGTATAAATAAATATTTAACAACAATACAAACATTTTTTGGGGAACAATATTCATCAGAAGAAACAATTAGTGGTATAGTCAGGTTTTGGTTAGGGAGGGAGCTTAGTCTCTAAAACACAAAAACTAGGTACATGTACAATCTACATTTTAACCTAAGAGGACACACCAGTAGAAATCTTATGATCAAAATAATTGAGTTTTTAAAGATACATTCTCATGGAAGTATTTATAGGGTAGCTATTTCCAATAAAAGTATGGCAAATTTGGTACAAATGGACACCCAATCCTACTATAAAAATACCTGATTCCCTGAAAAACACCCATAAGGCAAGCACTGGGAAAAAATGCCAGGGTATCACTGACTGCCAACCTGACGGCTTATTATCTGCCAGCTTGATTTAGGGAGCGCTTGTTATTTCGTGATTGAATGGTTAGGCGGTTTTGAGAACATTGAGGGGTTTAAGCGTACAACATACGCTGCAATTAAACGGCGGGGGAAAAAAGGTGGGCAGAAGATAATACAAGAATTTACTTAGGCTACAATATATATGGCAAATGGACACTAAATAACAACAAATTCATTCTGAAAATGGGCCCTCCATCAATTAAGTTATAATATGGTTTAGAGTGTTTTGTAGCAAATTTTTGATGGATTAATTAGTTTTTAGTCCAAATATAGCACCAAATCACCCAGTTTGTATGCAGGAAGGTATCTTTAAGACTGATCCAGATAATGGCAATAATGATGCCACGAGGAAAGCCTATGAATTCAAATAGCGTTAACGATAAGATGTAGTCGCGAAGATTCCCCACTCTATATTTGTTTTCTTATGTACAGTCTTCTCATGATATTTTTCCAGTTGTCGGTACCCATACTGGGAGCTACAAATTATTTTCAAGAATGCTAAGAATAGCTGATACAGTGAGTGCATCAAACGACAATTATCATGTAAATTTACATGTACCGGTTACAAATGTCACAAGAAACCGTTTTTGAAGATAAACATGTTTGATTTTGACGAAAACATATGTGGATTTTGGTGACAAATGCTTTGGATTTGTGGTATGGGGTGATGTTCGAGTTTGGAGGAATAAAATTGCCCCACAAGCCTCTGTTTTTAGTTTATAAACTTAATCTACAACTATCACTTCACAAATTTTATGCTTTGTGCACTATTGAAATCAGTGTAGTAAACAATGTGATAAATACTGACATGAAATCTACCTGGGAGAATGAAATTGGTTGGAAGCTGCATTGATATACTTGATTTTGGTGGTGATGACGAACTGACAGAAAAACTACTGCCTAATGTGGCTTGTGGTAAACTTGTATATGATGTTACCGGAGTTGATGTTGTACTCTGTGTAATATGTAATGATTGAGAGGAAGGTGAAGTGGTTTTCTGGGAAGCTGCATGATTATTTTCTGTTGTAGGTAGTGACATTCCAGGAAACATGCTGGGACTTTGCTCCAAGACAACTGGCTGAAAATATAGAAAACTGTATTAGTGGTGGAGCAAAAACTATTGAACATTCCCATCAAAATCAGACATGCTTTAAAAATTTGGTTTATTTAATTCCCATTCTCCTTTTGTTAACATGTAAGTTATTACCACATAGGGGAAAAATATGATTTTTAATTTAAGATCTTGTGGTCTTAAATACCTAAACCAGTGTTCATGGAAAATCCACTCCTTTTAACCTACATGTACATGTATTTAGGATTTTGTTGTTTCAATAAAACCAATATTAATGGAGAATCCACCCTGTTTAATTTTTGTAACATATTTCTTTTCTACATATAACTGTTAGTGAAAATTAATTTTCAAATTGTAAGATTACCATAAAAATAATGAATAATGAAGATGGGCCCATGGGGGTATAGATAGAGATTTACAGTATCTAGATGACTTCCATATGCTACTAATTTATAACACATCATCAAAGTACCAAAAGGAAATAAAGCCACTTCACAGCTTGCTACCTTTAGCTACCAAACTTAGCTGTCTTGAACATTTAACTAGCCAACTCATGAGGAAACAGATGGCACATGATTGCAAACAATCTGCTACTAATTATTTTCTGCCATTACATTCTTGGCAGCAACTTGTCTTAAATGCTTTTATTTCGAAATTTATGCATTTCAAGGAATTTATTATAGCAAATTCCTGTCAAGTCATTTAACGCCTACACAATACTTGAAGACTATGTTAGTACTAGGCTTAAAAATAAAATGAAAGCGGACAACGTTTAATATTGAAAACTAATCGCAAAACAGCTTTTTAAAGATTTTTTAAAAACTGTTTAACTGCCTCTGAGCACCGTTTTTGGATACATTAATTAATTTATGACAAAAGATTAAGCTGAAAATCACATCATGCAAGAATTAAAAGTTAAATAAAGACAAAATTTACGATAAACATGTAAAATTACTTCTATTTCAAGAGATCCTGGTCCAAAAACCATTAAAATAGATTAATTCTAATTTAAATTGTGGCTGATTCAAGTTTACAGTCATTGGTTTCTATTGATATCACACTACTATCTTTACATGTTATCTCTCTTAAACAAATAAAGTAATTATAATTCTATTTCTTTTGTACTAGTTAGTCAGCACATTCTTGATGAATATTCTGTTATACGTGTACTTGGTTATGTTTAACTACATGTATGTAAAAATATTAAGAACAGTCTTCATTGACTTTACATGGAAAATAATACACTACTTTTTAATACTAGTATACTACGTAATGTAAGTCACAATTGAGATTTTTGTGAATGGTCTACATGTAGTTTATTCTGCTTCTAAGTAAATAAATAAAATAAACATGTTTATATGTACTGGGGTGGTTTTAATCTTTAGTGCAACTATACTGGTCCTATGAAGACTGTTCTACAAAGATTACACTAGCAAAACCAAATAGCAAAATTCGCCTGTTATTACAGTATGAAAATGTTTCTGTGTTTCTTATGATGTAGTGTACATCCAGCTTTAGACCAGGTTCTTAGTGAGCTATTTATATCCTTTATCCAGGTATAACCTACATACATCTAGCTAACATATATAGCAGATGCACCAATTAAGGGGCAGATAAATATGGATCTTATTACTTTGTAGGTCGGGCTAACAGCCAATCCTTATAAGGCGAAGAAGACCATATGTATCTTAGCTGGCAACCTTAATGTTTGCTTTACTCATCCTATGGTAGATGTAGATCTTGGCTTAAATCCCAACATTTCATTGACACACTTTTACTCTACATGTGTACAAACAATGAACTACTACTAGATTTAGGCCCAATAAGAAAACTAAGATGTTCATAAACTAGCCACATTCACAACAAATAAACTTATATATTAAAAGAAAATTCCTCTCAAAGATTAAACATACATTATGCAAGAGCTAAATCTGCCCATTGCAGGTCTTTCTTTAGGCCCGAAATGTTATCTAAATTATTAATTAGACATTAAGTAACTCATCTAGGCCATAATCAACTCTCGATGTCAACACTAGCCTGCGATATTTACTGGATTACGATCAGATTTTCTGCTCAATTTTCATGATTTAATCATGAAATGGATAATCGAGACTATGTTTTTTATCGTACCGACTTTAGTAATGATGATCGAGGCTAGGCCAAAAATTCAATCACTATAATCTTGGTTCAGAGTTGTTCAATTTAGATGTAACTGAAATTTTCAGCAAATTCCCTTTACATTATCTAGTTTTTAACTATTATAGTGAGAGTTTCCAGCTCTTTATCTAATCTCCCATAATGTATCTTTAATATTAAATTCTTTATAATTTTTTTTTTAAATTGTTTACACTTGTAACTTTACCAACAGTTCATATTATGATAAAAGATACAGAGCCACAGTAGCTCAATGAGTAAACTGCTGACCCACTAACCCAGAAATCACAGGTTCGGTCCTGGTATTGACCAAGAAACTTCCACAGGATTTTCCAGCATGGTTCTCCTGGTCAGTGATGCTATATGGCAGAGGTCTGGTTAAGGAACAAAAGACTGAGGTGTGGTGTACATATATATATTTACAAGTTTCAAGTGAAAAATGATTGAGAACGAATCTGTTGGGTCTTACAACTCTTATCCTTTAATCAACCATTATGGCTCATAAGCAATAACTCTATTGTAAAAACCAACAAAATTGCTAGGAAACATCAACTCAATACTGACTACTCCTGAGTAGATGTACATGAAAGTACATTAAACATACATTATGCAAGAGCTAAATTTGTCTATTGCAGGTCTTTCTATAGGCCTGAAATGTTATCTAAATTATTAATTAGTCATTAATTAACCTATCCAGACCTGCGATCTTTAGTGGGTAATGAGCAGATTTACTGCATAACTTTCCTTCACGATTTAAAGATTAAATGGATAATCGAGACTATGCTGTTTATCGTTCTGACTTTAGTAATGATGATCGAGGCTAGGCGGAAATTTCAATCGCTTAGTTCTCGGTTCATAGTGGATCAATTTGAATGAAATTTTCAGCAAATTGCCTTTATACATGTATTATCTAGTTTTTAACTATTATAATTATAGTGAGAACTGCCAACTCGTTATCGAATCTCCCATAATGTATCCTTAATAAACAATAACGTATATCTGGGGCATAACTCTGAACTATATTTACAAAAGTGCTCAAAATAAATAAAGACCACTTTTCAGCTAATATTAACAATTGCTTAAATTTTAATGAATTTTTGTCAAGAACTTGAAACAATTCAACTCTGTACAGTTAATACAAGTGGGATGCATGTACATCTGGTGATGCACATTTACATGTACATGTATCACCAAACAGTCGATCTGAAATGAAATGGGGGTTTAACGTCCTACTGTTCTGCTCCGATCTGGGCTAATGAAGACGGGCATACACCATACAATGTGCTATGAGGGAAATTTTGCCCGGGCACGCCAATGTGTACACGGGACCTCGGTTTTTCGTCCCATCCAAACAACTAGACAGCTGTCCTTGTCAGACCCTCCGTCCTGCATCACTGACAAGGGGAAACCACGGAGGAAAATCAGGATGAACGGTCTTGGCAAATGCAGGGATCGAACACTCGACCTCCAGGCTAGCGAGCCAGCGTCTTACCCACTTAGCCATCGTGATTCCCCCAGTCGATCCAGTCAGGGACAAATAACTTTGTAACTACATGTATCTTAACTAAATCCAATACCAAATATTCCTAATAATTTGACAAAAATCAGTTAACCCTTTCCTGCATCCCGGTCACATATGTGGCCAGTGTTTAGGGGTGTTAAGTGGGGGGAAAACATACACTTTCACTTCTAACTGCATGCTGGCCACAAACGGTGCCATCTTTAGTTTATTTTATCGCGGATAGATGGCCCTGTGATAGCCTGGTGCAGAATCAACATGTCAGCCCCCAGTGGAAGTAGGTGAGTTTGACTTTCCGACTGGCAAAGTGCAATAATGTCCCCATGGAGAGGATATTAAGTGAAAATCTATATCAGTTTAGTAAAATGTTTGTTTCAGAACATGTAGAAATAGTAGTTAGTATTTTTCAAAGAATAAAAAATAAACTAGGGGGTATTTTATAGACTGGCCACATACATGTAAGTGGCCACTATGATACAGTAGTGACCTTATACATGCGACATATGTTGCCGGTATGCTATAAGGTATGATAATGTTGGGCATCTCCCTGCTGTAATGCAGTCAAAAAATGCACCAAGATGCAAGCTCAAAACATGTTCTTCCAGGTGTTGTAGAACAAGATGTGTCAAATGCAAGGTCTTCCTCTGTTGCGATGGGACATCCAGCTGCTCTACTATGACTTTCATAAGCATAGGGATAAGATAGGTAGAGCCTACTGCTGGCCTGGTATATGCATTGCTTGTGGGACTGAGAAAATGTCTTTGTTGTAGTTTCTCTTCAAGTTCAGACAATCAGTCATTGGTTATGTTAGTGCAACGTCTTCTGTTTGGATTGGCCAAATATCCACACAATATTGAAAGTTGATAAAATTGTTGATAGAGTTGACAGAATGTCAATGTTACATCTGGAAACGATAAGTATTTTGCATTTTTAGACATCTCCTTTTGTCTTCATTTCCTTCTATTCGTGCATAGTGGCATCAATTGTGTGTGCCTACTGCCACCCAGAGCTGCATGGTGGCAACATATGTCACACCCCCTAACCTCCCAATTTAGGAACCATAATTGAAAAAAGTGTATTGGATATGTCTAATAATGTGAAAATACATGTCTGGTTAGAATTTGACATTTCTAGCAACAAAAATATTGTTCTATGCAAGAAAGGGTTAAGTACTGTAACAGACAACATCTAGAGAGAGACAGAAGACAGAGAGAGATATTAATTAGTGATCTTTAGCTGTGGGGAAAACCAGAGAAAACCCACAAGGTTAGCCAGATGACACTGAGTCCTTGCCATGTACAAGCAGGGAATCGAAAGCAAGCCACTTGACGCAATGACAGACTTTTAGACCTAATGCACATGTTACAAACCATTTGCTCCCCCTCCCCCTAACAGACCATATCACTAATCTTTGATCTATGCAATGTTACAATAACGAAAATACCTGTTTCTTAAATTTTGTCATAGATATCAATTATGCTTACATGATGTGTTTCTAGTAAAGATGTAACAAATTCAACTTTGCAAGATTAACTTATTTCATACAAAAAATATCAGTAGAGTTTATGTAATTAAACCAAAAATATCACAAATTACATGCACATTGTGTATTGGTTTATCTGAATCTATTAGAATAACCAATACCAATAATACATGTATCAATATACAATATTGTCTCATTGCATTTGCAATATCACAATTGTTTTTTTAAGTATTCTTAACAAACAGAATTGTGCCAAATTGCAAAATTTAATGTTTTGACAATGTCATTAAGAGTTATAGTGCTTCATTGTCATAACAAATTACATGTATTATAGTGCTTCATTGTCATATCAGTTATAAAGTTTAACTGTCATACATGTAATTATCAATTAATAAAGATTAAAGATTCATGGACATTACCAATTACTACACCGTACATAGATTGCACTGTAATAAAAGATGTGCCCTGTAAAGTAATGAATTATTTGTTGAATGGATGCATCATGTATCCAATTACAAAATATTTCAATTGCAAAGTCATAAATTGATTATTACCATTTTATTTTCACTTAACAAAACATGTTGTTGACAAATTAAGAATCTTATGGCAGAATGACTTACATGTATCATGTGGCTGCAATGGCATGAATGGGGAAACTGTCTAAACAAAAGTGGCAAATTGTGAATTATTCAAATACATGTAACACTAGAGTAAGCCCTACAATCTAAACGTTCCGAGAAGTTTCTAGCATAAGTGATCCACTTCACTGTTTTTACAGATACTGCAAATTAATTTCCAAAGCTTTTGCTGCTTGAATCATCAGCGCAATCACTAACAAGGCTACGTTAAAAAAAATACCAATAAAATGTGGAAAAGTTTGAACCACTTATTTTTCAGAGTGAAAAGTAGGACATTTCTCTGTACATCTTAGACTTGGTAGGCTAGTACATGTAGTCTAGGGCAACTAGTAGTAGGTATTTGTACTACATGAATACTACAATCTGATTAAAACACAAATCCTATTTAGTTTCGGTTTTTATACTTCAAAATTTCATTTTACTGGTCTTTACTACACTAGGATCTGAAAGAGCTGACGTATAACCCACATTTTGGTTGATTTGAGGGATTAGCCAATAAAACAGTTTGTTGCGGCAAGTTCTTGGCCTGTGGTGCACGGAACTGTAGGTATCCCACTAGAAACATCAACGCTGATTTGTTAATCAAATGTCTGACACGAAACGAAATATAAATCTGTAGTTTAATCAGATTGATGTGTACTATTGAATAAGCTTAATGATAATTCTAAATAAACACATGCATATAACCTTTAAAAATGTGGTCATGCACTCACCTTTCCTTCTTCTTCACCAGCAGCATATGTTAATTCTGTCTCTTCAAAACCAGATGGGTTCATTCGTTGTTCCATTGACATTTGAGAGCCAGGGGGTGCTTCTGGAGAATTTAAACAGGTTTGAATTAATGCTTTTCCACTCTCTGATGTAATCATAGGCTGTAATTTTCTTGTTGCAAAAGTGTACACATGTCCAGTTTCGCTTGCTACCAATAACATAACTTGGGTCCCAGTCAATGTGGACAATTCATAAGCCTGAAATTATAAAGTTATTTAGAGCATTATACAGGAAAATGTACATGTAGCTTTTCTCAAAATGTATTATGACAGTCATGCAATGTTGATCCATGACAAAATACCAGAGTATGTTGCCCCATTTTTAAAGTCTGTATTGGATTTCTACACTAAAAAAGGCTAAATGTTTACAAGTCATACAGACCGTGACACTAGGCCTTGATCATTAGTCACTCATAATCTTACAGTCCAGAATTTAATAAACCATATTTATCAAATAAAATAGGCCTGGGCAGTGGGCAATAAGACTAGCTGGTATAGTTTCATATTGAACTTGCAATGCCAATGGGTAGGCATAGATCTAATTGCATTGAATAACTTTTCACTTTCAGTAGATTTATTAATGCTAATGCTAGCTCTACAATGTCAAGGATGGCATTAGTCTATTTTGATTGCAAGATAATTCTCACTCGTCATGAAACCTATTGGCACCTGATCATGTTTTTAAAGAGGTTTATTAGTCTACCTTTTTCATGATTCCTGTTTTTCTCTTGCTGAAAGTTGTGTATCTTCTCAACTTATTTTCTATAAATTCCATTTTTATTTTAACTCGTCCTTTGGTCTTTTTTCCAGGCTTCGCACAATTTGCACTACCGGCACCGGGCAGTTTTCCGTAAGGCATTCCCATGCCCATTCCCTGTACTCCATCGTCTGAATCGGAATCTTCATCTGCAAGTTGAGATTCATCAAAATGTTCCAAAATAAATTTATTTCCATTTGGTCCGCTTGATGAAATAAAGCCACTGCGGTCATTCAGTCGGTTGCCATTCAGATTTTCAGTTCCAATGAGCTGACTGCCATTGTTGTTAGATGTTATATCGATAATTGACGAATTCTGCATCGTGTTTCGCCTAAGGAATAATTTACACAACACTCACTACCTTATTCTCACAGTCGCCATAAACGGCAATGATCACCTAACCACATCCCATATTAGGCAGCACGCAGAAAATAGTCCGTATGGGTAAAGTCCTAAAATTGCTGCTATAAGGGTTTAATCCTCAAAGTATTTGACTATTTATTTAATTTAATGCTACAAGGATTCTCAAAAATATAAAAAAAATTCTTATGCAGTTCGCCAAACAAATGTGGAGTGATACACATTTGTGTGATATTTTGGTAAGAGGTATGTCGTGGACTTGATCCCGATTACAACCAATCACTATCTACTAACGGTAAGTGCGAGATGTTTGATTGGATGCTGCTGTACGTACGGGGATACCATATATGGGAAACACGGACATATAAAGAAAGTTGATTGTATCAATGGTATTGATAATACATGTTCACAGATAGTGGTTGTTTTTGTAAATAACAGAATGCGTAATCCCATTGTCGTCACTCAAAAATACTGATAATGTGACCACCACTGTTTCAAATGAACGTTATCTTTACGTGACATTTTGCAAAACGAAAACAAAACCACAGTGGCCTATTATTTAATGGTTATAACCCGACATTATACCGTAGCTCTGCTAGTGCTAAACGTGATTACTATGTACTACCGTTATATGCTATTAGTGAGCTCTCAACGACGGTGCTGCACACACCACAGTTAAGTGTTGTTTATATGTTTTGGTGGTTTTATTATCCCTACTTACCCTCTCCAGTTGATTAGTTGGGGGTCAGGATTTTGAGGGTAATACAATTTGTAGTCGAAATGGGGTGTTTATAGTAATAGGACGTAGTCGAAAGGAGTGAACCAGATGCTGTCTATATATGCTGATTCACTAACCAGGAGATCCGGGTCCCGTTCCCGGTGTTGGCCGTGAAAATATCTCGGGAATTTTTCAATGATGCACGACGAAAGGCCATTATAGGATGAATAATTGAGATGTGCACATTTGTATTATATCAGTCAGTATAAAAAAACAATATGTTCAATTTAATTTCATTCCGGGTATTTATTGATCGTACGATATTGATACTTTTTGAAAATATTAGACTACACAATACTTTGTGAGAGAACGATACGTTAGGCAAATAAAAATACCTGTGTTTCAGGATACCCGGCCGTTTTTATGGTGTTGCACTTGCAGACAAATTTCAACACTGACATTTCGAAATTGACTAAAGCATCAATTAGCCTATCATTATTGTTTGAAATTAAAGTTGCAATTTCATATTTTTAAGTTATATTTTTAAAATTTATTAAAATAAAGCCTTAAAATAGATGGTATCTATAAACAGTCCTACTTTTTTTTAAAGAATAATCCTATTAATCCTATAATTCACTATTGCCAGTTGAGAAATTGGCAAAATATCATTTTCATCTTCAAATTCCAACGTTTGAAGATAGCTACTCCATGATGGAGAATAGAAAACAAGGGAGGTAATTGAGAGGTAATTGTGTTATTATTTCCGGTGTAAATGAGTTTTAAGTGTGAGAATGACACCTATGATCGTATAATAGTGAGTTGACAACCTATTGAGCAAAAGACAAAGAAATAATTATGTTTTGACTTTCTTAGAAAATATGAAATTGTAACTTTAAGCTAGAAATGTTAGTAAATAAATGACAGTAAACAATGACAGGACAGGCAATGCATAGCCGTGAAATATATATTTGCGGGGTCCGCCAATGAAATTATATGAAATGTTGACAATCTGTGACGCCGTGGGCCCGAGGCTGCGCAGCAGCCCATGTAGCGTGATAGGGAGAGTGGGGGGGGGCAACCCCAATAAAAAAAATTTGAAGTTTCAGTCTTCTGTAAACACTGTTTTGGCATATTTTACGGGGTTAAACTAAAACATCATACCAATACAATGTTTATCATGTTTAAGTCAGGGGGTGCCGTATTCATATTTTTTTCATGACTTTTACATATTGAATGTTACGATTGAGTTATGAACAACACGACAAAGAGAGTTTAGTAGGGGAATTTTTATTAGGATCCAAATGAAACAAAACTTGATCACATAACTTTAGTTTATGAGGATGCATATTTGACAATCACATTGTTAACTACAATACTACATTGACATTTATAGATATTTTGTACATTTTGTGTATTATAAATGGATTTCAAAAAGTAAACATTAGTGTTTGTGTTTTAATTTGTACATTGTTTTATACAGATAGAATCTTAACTAATCCTAATAATTGTTTGTTTTTCTTGTTTTTTTTTGTTTTTTTGTTTTTGTTTTTTTTTTTTGGGGGGGGGGGTAAGTATATTCAGCCATCCCCCAGAAAAACAATTGGGGGGATCGCCCCCCACCCTGGACCCCCCCCCCCCCCCGTGTGTGACGCCCATGAGGACAGGGTGTGCAGTAATCTTAGACATTCTGGGTATAATCCCTCGAATTAGAGTAACTCGCTGGGAAATACCCACTCAAAGCAATACCCAAAATAGAGTTTATATTATATAATTTATACTGAAACATTTAAACAAACGGATAGTTACGTCATATGTTTCGCATATATATAACTTTTAAAGTAAATATTGAAAGGAACTGATAAAACGGTAGGCCTACCCTTTTCATGTACGAAGACCGTCTACATTTCATAATTAAAAGATTTGTTACGTATTTCTGAAACAAACACGCCTTCTCTTTTACCAATCCAAAAGATAAAAATATGCTTCCGCCTTTCGATAACTTCTTGCCAACTGTTCCACCAATGTTATTCGTATGACAATCAAGAATATATTTTCAAATATCAAAATCTTCGTAACAAGCTCTAGGTTAGGTTAGGTTATTTTAACCGTTGCATGTGCACGGATTCACCCAAATACATATATTATATTAAGAATCCCCCCCCCCTCTCTTTTGGCATTCTTTGTTCACCTCAATAATTCATTTAGTCTGAGATAGACTGGAGTGAGCACTTAATGTGAGACCGACCATTTGTTTTTGCTTCGGGGGAAAACATTTCTTAGACCAACATACTCACAACAGAATAAGTGAAATGAAATAGGGTTTAAATTAATGTCCTACTGTTCTGCTTCGAACAGGGCTAATGAAGACGGGCATACGCCATACATGCTATATGAGGGAAATTTTGCCCAGACAGCGGCACTACGGCCTACTCTTATACCGAATTCCAACTTTCAATGGATCTTTTACGTGCACGTCGATGTGTACAAGAGACCCCGGCTTTTCGTCCCATCCGAACAACTAGGCAGCTGTCCTTGTCAGGCCCTCCATCCTGCATCACTGACAAGGAAGGAACCACTCCTGAAAATCTGAAAGAACTTTCTCGGCCAAGGCAGGGATCGAACACCCGACCTCCAGTCTAGCTAGCCAGCGCTTACCTACTTAGCCACCGTGACGTTCCTCCCCTCCCAACAGAGTGAATAACATTTTTTTCAAACATGACAAGTTGACAGGTTTTTTTTTACTATAGTTTTGTGTGACGTATGCAATTTAGGTTCACGGATTCACGCAAATACATTTATTCAGTATTTGAGATTTTTTACTTCTATTCTGGCATTGTTTGTTTACCTCATTAATTCATTGACTCGGGGATGCATAATTTTGAGACAGACTGCAGTGACTGCACTTATTTTGATACCGACTATTTTTCTACCTGGGGAAATTTTTTTAGACCAACATACTCACAACAGAATAAGAGTGAAAAACATTTTTTCAAACAATGTTAGTTGACAAGGTTATTTTATACTACAGTATTATAGCGTGACGTATGCAATTTAGGTGCACTGATTCACTCAAATACATATATTAAGTACGTAGGATTTTTCCTTCTATAGTTTGGCATTGCTTTTTTACCTCTTTAATACATGGGGGGGTTGGATGGCCGAATGGTTAGCACCTGCGCGCTGTATCGTTCGGTCTGTCATTGAGTCAACTGGTGGGGTTTCGATTCCCCGGTTGTACGTGACAAGGACTAGGGTCGCCTGTCCAACCTCGTGGATTTTTTCTGGGTCCTCCGGTTTCCTCCCACTGTTAAAGACCCCTACACGCAAGCGAATTATTGAAATAAAAAAATTGAACCATGTGTTAGTCCCGAAATGTTTGTGTCGAGTGGACGTTAAACCCTCTCTCTCTCTCTCTCTCTCTCTCTCATTAATACATTTAATCTGAGATCGACTGCAGTGAGCTCTTATTTTGAGACCGACTAATTTTTTCCATCGGGGGAAAAACATTTCTTAGACCAACATGGCAACATAAGCACAACAGAATAAGAGCGAAACACATTTTTTCAAACATGGCAAGTTGACAAATTTATTTTATACTATAGTTTTGCGTGAGTTGCGTGACGTACATGTATGCAAGTGCACGAATTCACGCAAATACATTATTTGGGATTTTTCTCTTCCATATTGGATTGTTTGTTAACCCCATTAATTCATTTAGTAGCCTATGCATAATTTTGAAACCGACTGCACTTATTTTGCGACCGACTATCGACGCCACCCCCCCACCCCGCCCCCAAATTTACACCTCTGTACGAAGTCATGTTTTGATATTTAATTGATTATATGGATGTTTTATAGGATGAAGTTGACAATGTTAACGAGTCTTTATATTCAGATTAGACCCTAGTCTCTATCATCCAGAAAATATTCTACCTTACGTTGAAGACTAAGAGGTTTTGGGTGACCGAGACTACCGTAAACCCAAGAATTTAAAAAATTGAGGGGGGGGGGGGAGAGGTATTGTCTACGATATCAACCATGGTGGAAGTGGACGTAAAACTCTATTGTCTACGATATCAACCATGGTGGAAGTGGACGTAAAACTCTAGGAACGAACGAACGAACGGGCGGAGGTCAAGATTTGATACTGGCGGAATCCACGTGGTTAGCTCTATCCCTACTTTTCTCGATCTATATATACTCTTCAAAAAAAGTAGGGGATATTGAAATACAAATACCTATGCAGGTTGCGATATAATGAATATTCATGGACATTTGACATGCCTTGAGAGTATGTTCACAGATGAAGAACTTATCACCCCAACAGAACCGCTGAGCTGCAAATGCGATACGCAATAGCGCCATACACGTGGGTGGGGTTCATTGTCAAATTTGACACCTCAGGGTGATGAAAACTGTCGCGTGCTGATTTATCTATCCATGTTTGCTTTCCTATCGGTTCTTGCATAAGATTTACTGTTTAGCATATCTTTGCTTTAGTGTGTTACGTTTAATTTGATCGGGAAACGTCAACGTTAACCGACAACAATGCAAGAATTGACCGTGGCTCTGCAAGAGGAGTGGGTCAGATTGCCCCAAATCGTGATTGGGCGGTTCATTAGAAGCATGCCACGACGAGTTGCTAAATGTCTGATGATTAAAACAAAAATCAAAAACGTCCATCTTCACTGTTGACGGTGTATCTCTTTGCGAGTGAAATGGGACCGTCAGATAAGCCGCCCATATGAACTGTTTATTTTCATGTGTAGGCAATTGGCCTGTTATTAACATACACTGGTTACCTCTAATAAAAATAGCAGTGCATTTCCGCAGTTTTGTATTGTTTCTGAATATCCCCTACTTTTTTTGAAGAGTATGTATATAATTATAGACCTTATTTTTATGACCAAGTTATCGTAAACCCAGTTATTTAAACAAAAAATTGGCGGAGAGGGGGGGGGGGAGAAGAAGTCAAGTTCTGATACTTGGCGGAATCGACGTGGTTAGCCCTATCCTTACCTTTCTCGATTGTACGAAATATCATCGTACATTCAATGAATTTTGTAGGTCCTCCAGTATGGCGGGGTATCAGGTTCAAAATGCGATCTGCAGTAGAAAGTAGAAAATAAAAAGCATTTTGAACCTGATACCCCGCCATACTCCAGCCAGAGGTGTACAATTGTTGTAACATTCGGAGAAAACTTAACAAATATGTTAAGGATCAAAAGGTCTTGAATGAGATGATGAGCCTTATTGATTTTACCTCTTCCCCATACACATTTCTTTTGCAAAATGTGGGCGTATCTTGCATGGCAACCATTATTTCAACTGGTCATAAATGATAGCAGTGAATTATTTGATGGATTGGGTACACAGTCTGTCATAGATCAGAGGCGGATCTCCCCTAATTTTCGACAGCGCCCTTTTTTACTACTAGAAGTGCCTTTACTCAGACCCAAATATGTCCGTTCCCAACCTGTTGCAGGAATCCCAAATAACTCAAACCATCGACTCAAACACACCAGTCTGGTTTAATTAATGCTTCCACTTTCAAACGAATTCTTGTTGTTTAGCTGACGGTGCTCTAATTATATAGAGTGACTACAGACAGACATCAATGATAGCATCTTATGGAATCGGCGGCGTATACACTCATGCCCATCACCGACGCGCATGAGTGCAACTTGATGTAGCATTGTTTCATGTGTGGACAGTACACAGCACAAGTTACAAGGCTTAAAAAGCGAAGTGGCTAGGGAATAGATTCGTTTTCCCATCATAATGCCTCGCTCGCCTTGACTATTTTCGAGTCGCATGTTCAACTGGCTTTTTGCTCAATTTTAAGGCTCTTTTTCAACGATTTCCGAACGTTTACTTAGACGAAAATATCAGCCAATTAAATAGCTCATGGAATGGCTACAGATGCAAGGAAATGACGGATAATTTTCTTGGGGGTACCCCCACCCCCTCTCAGCGCCATGCCCCGTCTCCGCGGTCTGCAGTGCCCTCATTTTGCGGCGCCCATCCCCCCTTTTCAAAATTCCTAGCCGCCCCTGTAGATACCACCGAAGTGAAATAAAGATCGATGGTTCATTTAACTAATCGTGACCCTCAAAACAGCGGGTCTCTCAATATATCCAGGGATCAGTATAGGGGCTTTTAGGGGCCCCGCCTAACCATTATCTGCGTATTTCTAGGCTTATACGCTTGTTTCAATAAATCCTCTCAACAATCTGCTGGTACAGTAGAGCCCCGATAGAAGCAATATGATAGCTAAGTCTAAATTACTTATTTTATGGGTTTTCCTGGTAAATAAATTGAACTTTTATGATATATGGAAGATTTAATTCAGTTGAATTTACAGTACAGTAGGGCTAATAACAATAACAGATAATATGCCCTTTGCAAAATAAATAGATATGTATGGAACGCGCATTTACACGGAATTGAATATACAAGCGTCTCCAACGTGGTCCTTGTTGTCACGCCGGACAAAATTCCTCCAAAGCACACTACATGGCCCAGGCCCGTAGCCGGGGGAGGGGTGAGGGCTAAATTAGTGTTATGCGCCCCCCCACCCCCGAAAAAAAGAGTTGCCGACCATGCGCATAGCTCTAAAATACCTACTGTAGACTGTGCCCCCCCCCCCCACCCCACAGTCAGCAAGCTGGCTACGAGGGCCTGGCATCATGTACGTCTTCATTAGTCCAGTTGATGCAGAAAGGTGGACGTTAAACCCTATTTCATTTCATTTCTCTCTCCCAGGCATGTTTTATGATTATTTTGATGCTAGTCGGAGCAGAACAGTAGGACGTTAAACCCCATTTCATTTCATTTATTTCGGTGCAGAAAGAAAGACCCTGCTTTGTTTTTATTCCTTCCTTCTAATCTTTTTTTTTTTCAAAATTATCACAAAAATTCAGTGACTGAAACACCCTACATAATCGATTGATTAATCAATTGTCTTTCCAAAGAAATAAAAATCGACATTTCACCTTCGACAGTTCATTTTCATGACACGCAATGAACACAAACTGGATCTCTGAAAATTACTCTACAAAATAAATATCTACATATCATAAACGAAGATATACACAAGTGGGGCTATCGATTGGTTTTAAAATGATTAGAATGGCAGGCACAAGGACGTATCTCATGTATTTACGCACGTTATACATTATCATTGGCCAGACAAGTGCGCCAGGCATTTGTGGATCTATCATTCTGACCTTCTATATCCCACATAATATTGCCCGGCTAGATTTCTAATAAATCTAAAATGTCCCTATAAAATATTTCTGGTAGACGAAATATTCTCGAGCCCCCACTACGGACCCCATCCCTCAATGAATGTCCGGTGATATGATTTCTTGAACCTTGAACAAAAAAGGCATTACCAGACGAATTATAAGATTTTTCCGGCAGTTTTATTATTTATGATGTGGGATGTTTTTCGGACAACAGAGGAAAAATTGTACTGAACAGCCCACCATACCCCTTTAAAATAAAAGACGTGTTACTTTTCTCTAATATTGATACAAGGGGGACAACTCTACATATATTTCATTGAATCAGCAGACGGGTTTCAGACACCCGTAGGACATGAAAGAGGATTGAGAAATCGACTTCTATTCCAAAAATATCAGGCGAGTATAAAATTTCATTTTTATTGTCATTTGTGTATTTTCTCTGCATATGTGTTCTGCACTGCCTACTATAACTGTCACACTTGGAATGAGACGTTTTAGTAGTACTAATAGTTAATTAGACAAACTGGCCTGCATTTATTTGTCATTGCGAATTGTTAAATTACAAGTAAAAGAAAACACAGTACAATACATAGTACAATGTAATATATTTTATTAGTCATAAATAAATAGAAACATATTATTTACATGGACAATCACCAGTGCCAGATTTAGACATAAGCTAAGCAATCTACATTTGAGGGCCTTACAATTCACAGGGAGCTCACAATTTAAGATTTTTTATTTTGCTTTTAAATCATTACTGCAGTTTTTTAAATGGCTTGTGTAGAATTTTTTATGAGTAGATTTCAAACGGCTTTATATTTATATGTACCGGTAATTAATAAGTTTTAACTTAAAGCCTAAATTTCAATGTTAGGTGTTTAGGTTTACAAGCGTCCTCCAAGCTTTAAATGTCCAAGAGCCACACCATGTCTAAATCCAACACACAGAATCAGAAGAACACTATGAAAACATGCTTACTTCATTGTCATTCAAACACAGTACAGTACAAATAGGCCTAGTCTCAAATTTTAAAAACTGCATGAAAAATTATTACCTGAGATTCTAATACATTATTGATGTCATGCAATGTATATACCTATCATAGTTTTTGTTGAACTTTTAACTTTCAGGGTTAACATTTAAAATCCTGATCAGAGGCGTACGAGCTGGGCACCAACCACCACCGCCCCCCCCCCCCCCTCAGTCAAAAATTTCCCCGTACGCCTATGATGCTGATTACTCAGTGTACATATAACACTACTGAACTTGCATATGTACCTATTTATGTAGCCAAGACTAGAAACAATGCAAACATGAATATTTTTGTCAATAATACTTTTATTCACTCGCTCACATTCATACAAATTTTGAAATGGAATGTTAAATAATTTCAGACACAATAAAAACCCACAAAACAGAACACAAGTAAAAAGTCCCCCCACTGATTATAATATAATACTTTGTCAAGAGAAGTTTTGCATAATTAAAAACACAGTTTATTAAGCAACATAAGATGCACCCACCAGTAACTTCATGGTCTAAGCTGCAATGGTAAATTGTCACAGTCTTGCCATTTTTTTAATAGTAAGACAGAGTAATTAGAAATCTTAACATGGAAATAGATCTACTCTGGGATTTCTGGTTTGAAGATCCATTATTATTTTCACCAAAGAAAATAAATGTATTTAATTTTGAACAACATATTGTCCAACAAAATATGCAGTGCTCACCACACAGACTTGCTGCTACAGATATTTCGTCAGTGTAGTTTTGTAAATATATTTCGCAACCTAAATGGGTGTCAGCATTAAAGTAGCACCAGATTGCAGATTAATCAACAGGGACAATCTTTGGATTATATAATTTATCGCGGACAAATAATCTTTGTTTTCTCAAAATTTCAAGTAATTATTTCCTCCATGTTGTTAATAGTAATTGTGGACAAAAATGACCACCTTAAAATATTGGCGCATAAAACAATTGTTTATATCACACATGCACACCACGATAAAATAATCTCAGAAAGTATTAATATTTTTGATATTCTTGTTTGTTTACTCCTATTTTTGAGGGTGAAGGCGGCATTGTAGGAGTTTTTGAATCCCCACTTTTCTCTACATTAATACTGGACAAATCTGGAGTTGATCCTTCATACTTTTCAGTTCTACGTTTTTCTGCTTCATCCTGTAAAGAACGAATTATGAAAATTACAAGTTTCTATTTTAAAATGACTAGAACTATTTGTATTTGGTCAAAAAAATATAATTATCAATTTCACTGGATTTGATATGTTGATTTGTTTGGTGGCATGACAATTTTACATTCAGTAGAGATAGAGTCAATGTATTATTGATTGTTTGTTCAATTGTCTAAACAGCAAGACAAAAATTAAATTACAATTTATAAACAAACTCGACTTTGGCTTAATCTTTAAAAACAAATATTTCATATAACAGATAAAAACAATTGAATACTTTATTTTTACCGAGCTCAAATAGTGAGTGTAGGGGGACTGCACCACACAAAATTTAGCCAAAAACACGGACAAGACATCATACTCAGAAAAACACAAACAAGCAAACAATTCAAAAGGGTGAATGGATCCGGGGGCAAGCCGTAAGCGTCCACAGCGCTGTACAGTTTCGGGTCTGTAGTGAAACAGACTTCACTCAAATTTGAAAACAATCAGGAATACAACCCAAAGAAACCATTGTGTAATGCCAGCATGAGTCATGATCTGCTATATGCTACAAGAAATACGAATGCAAGCATATGTAGTAAAATTCAACTACACAAGTAATCACATCAGTGAAATGTATAAAAAAATAGTCTAAACCTAAAACAATCAAGAAACATTTCAGTATTCAGTGGATATATTGAATACATATAGGGTACATGTTCCATCTGTCACAAATCAAAACTGAATACAAAGAAGCAAATAGGAAAAGTAGACTGTCTCGAAAGATAGCCGTCTCCTAACTGAATGGAGTGACGTTATTTTGGGAACAACGTCATAACTTAGGTGATAAAAAATCACAATAAAAAGGGCGATAATACAGATAAAATAACGTTAAAAGCTTAATAAACTATAAGTTTTAGTGACTAATTGGAATTATTAAGTTATGTAATTGTACAATTTATAATATATTAATATAATACCCCACACAAGAAATGCAAAACAGGTATGCTGAAGAAATCGTACTATGTAAGTGTATTTATAAAGGCATGAAAATAAGGGGGATAATTCAGACAGGGTTAGGTAACTACAGAAAATTTAAAATAAAATTTGACTTGGATCATTATCCAATATGTAGTCGGTTATATACCAACATTAAATTTATTGTTAATTATATTGATGTCCAGGTCAAGAACAGATGCATTTATAGTGTCAGAATTTTCTTTTTTTAATATTAGTTCAGGAGGATATATTTCACTTTTATATTTGTTGAAATTTCCGTTATCATTGATAGGTGTTAAGTCATCAATGTATCGGAAGGTATAGTTTAGACTTTTAGCTACTTTGTAATCTGTTTTTCTTTTATGGTCTTGAAAATCGAATTCATATTTATATAAATGTGCATTTGCCATAAATGGGGCAGGGTCAGTTCCCATTGGTAAACCAATAGTTTGCTGTATTATCTGATCCCCAACCTCAAATATGGCATTGTCAATGAGGAAATGTATGATGTTTTGAAATTTTTCTATATCAAAAACTACAGTGTCGACATTACAACGTTTTATAATCCATTTAGCATCTTCTGCATAAATGGCCATCAAGTTTCTGCCTTTCCCGAAAGCTCCATTAAAGGCTTTATCTACAAACCAATCCGTATTATCTTTAAGATCTGCATGTTGAAGCATAGTATACAAAGTAGAAAAATCAAATGTCTCTAGATACCAATCGTCTAAATGAGGTATTTAAGATGGTAAACTACAGTAAATACATGATCAGTTACTATTTGCAATGTATTTGGATATTAAATTACACTGGTTTGTTACTCTCCTGATTTTCAACAATAACACTGTAATCCCTGGATGTTTTTAACACTGTTACAAAATAACATTCCAATAAGAATATAGATCTGAAGATATATGTTGATTGTTGACGCATCACATTACTGATAGATCATATTTATTTATATCGTAATAAAATTTAAGTAGTCACCTCTTCTTTAAGTCTATAATATTCATCTATTGCATGTTGATATTTAGGGGAAGTTATACCAAAAAACCAAGCTAATTTTTCTCCACAAAAATCTGCCACTAGAAATATAAAAGCGTACCATGCATTCTGAGATAATAAATCTTCATAAAATGCACAAATAATTTCCTAAATAAAAATTTTGTCCAGCGGCCCTGAGTTTTTGACCTTGTCACTAAAACTTGCTGTGATTAATTGGTATAGTATAAGCCTGTCGAAACTGATGATTGCAGAGTTTCTGCAGATACTCTATTGTGTATATGTTTGCTTACACAATCAGGAAATGGCCACAAAATAATTCATCTAATCCCAGACCAGGGAGATGGAATGAAGCCAGTAGAAGCTTCTTAATAATCCTTTTACATGTAATTATCTTATTCTCCTTTGAAGGTCATTTTATCCCTTTTTATTTTGTTCTCTAAAATGTATATCGTCAAACCACTTCAAGAAAATGTTTATCATCATAAAAATTGAGTTGCCTGGTAACCTATGTTTATTGTAAAAAGATTTAATTCCATTTATCCTAGAATACATTACCTCCTAATGCTGAAGCTGCACTCACGACAAAATAGTGCCAAAACCATGGTAACCAAGTCAATGTTTTCTGCAAAAAAAACCCCAAAAAACAATTTAAATAAATAAAAAAACTGTCTGGAATATCAATGTCTTTATTATTCCATTTTGAAAACCATGAATATTGTCTGGACAGAATAGTATTAAAGTTGTATCAATTGTCAAAGGTCATATAGAGATTCTTGTACGTCTTATAATTGTATTTTAAATATGTAGAATTGATTATCTTGGTCTTGACCATTTCAGCCTATACTGTCTCAATTTTAACATGAAAACAGGGTCACAATTGAATCTTTATTACTGAGCGACGTTTCGACTAGCGTCTCTAAATGCTATTGAAATATGTATAGTCTGCACAAAACAATGCAGAATTTGTATACAGTGTATCAAAAGGTCATGGAGATTCTTGTACGTCTTACGTTTGGTTGAGAGCAAACATAACCTTGAATCGATTTTGTGTATGGTATCAATAAGAAATTGCATGAACTGTATACACTATACAGAAACAGCTGTAAATATAATAATCAGTTGAATTTATAAATAAGTTTCATGAAAGTGAATAATTTCCTCACAGGATCAACAGTTGGTTTAGGTGGTGGTTTCTCTTCATCTTCATCTGTAGAATATTCTTCTAATGTGCCATCACTAAAGTGGATAATTCTTCTTGGAACCTTTTTCTTAACAGGCTTTAAATCTCCTTCTAATGATATGTTGGTAAATTCTGGCCGCTGACAAAATTAAAAACATAGTCTACAATAATTAATACGTGTACATAATTTATCATGAAACATTAATCAAAATGTTTTGTCGTAATTCTTTGTATACATTCATTAATTAAAGCTATGTAGCATAGAATCATTAAACAATTTAACAGTGAACAGTCTGTTTTCTTCAAATATTTTAGTTTTTAGGTTTGAAAGGAACAAGGCTTTGCTTCCAAAGTTACGATACCCGTCTATGTTCAGTATTACCAAATTATCACGTAACCTAGAGCTGTTAAGACATGGTGTAAACAACTTTCCGACCAAAGTCATCTTGTAAGTTTTTAAAAGGTGATGTGTACTGATAAATTTGTTATTTCGCTGTCAAAATCAAATGGAGGTTTGACACGATATATTAGGCTATAAACATAAGTTGGTTACGAGCCTACTTCTGAAAGTTGATTACGATGTCTAATAAAATGATTGCAAGATAATTTGTTGTTGGTGGTTGTGATGTATGATACCGATATTTATCTTGACATTATCCCCATAATACAAGTGTTTTGTTTTCTTTCATTTAACCACAGATAATTAATACTGTATTATCTATGATTTAACAAACTACGCCAATTACTAACCCAATGAATTATAAGCAATCAGACAGAATCTAACACACTGTAACTAATCATTAAACAGTACGTCAATGTTTAGTTACGTTTCACATCATGACATGAGTCATAATATGGGATAGATAAAGGGTCACGATGATCTATAATTATATGAACAAATGAATATATAAAAAAAAGTTTTCTGTTGATAAATTCTGGAATAATTTAACAATCAGCCAGAGTGAGAAATAACTAACCGCAACTGTATTCAAGAGTACTTGTTCTGGTTTTACTTCTTCCGTCGCCATCGCTGTTTTTATTTTGAATATCCAGTCCAACCTATGTAGAGTTATCCCACATCAACAGGATGTAGACCACAACTAACGAAAATGAAATGAAATGAAATATGGTTTAACGTCCTACTGTTCTGCTCCGAACTGGGCTAATGAAGACGGGCATACGCCATACAGTGTGCTATGAGGGAAATTTTGCCCGGACAGCGGCACTACGGCCTACTCGTATATCGAATTTCAACTGTCAAGGGATCTTTTACGTGTACGCCTGGGTTTTTCGTTACCTCCGAACGACTCGACAGCTGTCCTTGTCAGGCCCTTCGTCCTGACAAGGGGGAACCACGCCGGAAAATCTGGATGAAGTTTCTGGCCAATGCAGGGATCGAACACCCGACCTCCTGATACCCACATAGCCACGTGGTCGCCTCATTGTTAAATTCACCAACTTTAACCAAGGTGGCAGTTGTAGCAGATTTCATAACTTTCTTGAGAACTACAGGTTACTTACGGCAATAGTCATGTATGGGCATGGTCCATAGATTTACTCAAAATAACCGAAAACAACTTTACCCAAGACAACCCGTATTTTGAATAAAAACAAAACATTTTTATGATTGTTTCTTTCTTTTTGTATATATAGGTGATTAATATTCCCTAAACTGGGCATGGCCATCAAATTAAATTATATACTTACTTAATGTTATTCTTTTTACATTTGATGTTCAGTCGAGACCTAGTGGTTCCTTTTATTTTATGTTTCTCATTTGACATTCGATTTGTTTTATTCTGTTTTATACTTTGTATTGTATCATGACAGTCACAAACAATTGTGTTTCATACTAAATATTGAATTGAATTAAATGCATGTGCAACTGTGTTCCCGTTAATATCTTATATTCTCGTAAATCCCATGTACCCTGATATACGGATTAATAGTCGGTTTTGTTAAACTCATAATTACTTTCCTTCTTTTCTTAATCTTTAAAGGGCCAATCCCGATTATACTTTTTAGAAAAAAACTGCTTAATTTTGTGTTAAAATCCCTTAAAATTCTCTACCATCTGGTCGAGCAACTAACTCAACATATGTGATACGTTTTTAAACAACTTAAACCCGTCAATCTTCATCTGGAAATGGAGAACGGTGTCCCAAGCTGTATTATGCGGCGTCTGGATAAAACTAGACTTTTATTTTATAAAAATAATGTGTAGTTTCGTTATCAAGTACAGCACATGGGCATAGACCTCTAAAGGAACAGGAATCGATTATCAGGTCACCTAACGAAAAAATTGACCTGAAATCTTAAAAGGGTTACGTGTCAGGATAAGCAGTTTTGACGACTCAATATTTTGAGCTGAAATTTTGAGACAAGGTAAATACACCATTCCTCTATAGTTTGGCCTTAAGTTTCATACGTACTCAGACTTTCACTTTTGAGACTCTGTTCAATCGGGATAGTCCCTTTAAACCTCCCTAGAGAACAGTATACAATATACAAAGCTGTAAAATGATAGTACGAAAATTGTATGATTGGATGACCGACTGATTCTAATTTAGATTTGAAAATCTGAAGGTCACCTCCAAATCGTGACAAAATCGTCAAAATTGAGACTCTTGGCTACATATGTCTCATATAGGCTTTTATAGTTACTGTCTTTAAAAGGGACTATCTGGGATACGTACGCTGACTAAGTCTGAAACTGATGTTCTGCTACAAAAATATGTTCGATAGTTCTATTTTATTTAACTTGTGTTAGTCGCTGAGAATATACCTCAGAATGCACCAAATGGGATATATTTTTCAAAAGTTTCTGGACCATACACTTATTTTCTTAATTCAGTCCCACCCTATTGACTTGTCCCTCACCCCCCCCCCCACACACACACACAAGGTTAATCCGGCCCTGCTGAAGATTCTCCTACAGTTTTCCAAGCACTATTAATGGCAGTAAAACTGTATCGATTTGTTCCTTTCCGATATTTAATTATTTGGCTTTTAATATTTAGTGATTTAGCATAATTTTGCTCCACTTTGTTCAACCCTGTGAGCAGTGGCGGCGCCAGCCGTCGGTGATTGGAGGGGCAAAGCTGGGGCAAAGTCCAAGGTTAAGGGGGCAAAGGCACGAGCTTCAACTAGGGGTAGGGGGCCTCCCCCAGAATATTTTGAAAAACAGGTTGCCGGAAATGCAGCCTGGCAGTATTTCAGGCACTGATCGATGAGGTAAAGTGTCAAACGAATGGACTTGCGAATCACGACGAAGCCCACTCACGAGCGTCAAAGTATGGAGTCCTCCCTCAGAAAATTTTGAAAAATAGACTGCCGGAAATGCTGTCTAACAGTATTCTGTCAGGCACCGATCGTCGAGATAAATAGATCTGCCCAGATACCGTTCGTCGCCTGATCACTAGTTTATCCGACTAGAGAACAAAATGTCAAACGAACGGACTTGCGAACCTCAACGAATTCCCCTTGTGAGCGCCAAATTAGCGAGTCCATTGGGGACCTCGCCAAGAAAATTTTGAAAAATAGACTGTCGGAAATGCTCAACAACATGCAAGTTTATGACTGAGTGGGGATGTGGGATTTATTCACCGTAGAAGGTATTGACAGGGTTCCCGCGGCTTCGTCAAACATTTTTTCAAGGATATTCAAGGATAAATATACGTCAAATTCAAGGATTCACATGGACATTTTTTAGCCTAATGTTACAATTTTTCATCTTAAAAATAACCAAAACATTACCAACTATCGTTATAATCTCATATTTAAAAGGAATTGAAGACATTTGAAACAAAATTAAGGATCTCAACAGAAATTCAAGGATATTTTCCTATTTCCGCGAAATTCAAGGATATTCAAGACCTTGAAAATGAAATTTTAAATTTAAGGATATTCAAGGATTTTCAAGGACCGCGGGAACCCTGATTGATTACCGAAACGTATCGCAAATACTTTTTTTTATTTTCTAAAATTATTGGGGGTGTGGGCAAACAGAGGGCAGACCAGATTAATGGGGGGGCAAATGCCCCCCCCCCCCTGGCGCCGCCACTGCCTGTGAGCGCTCTAATGGCAGAGGTATCCTCCGATCTGTATGGAATTGATATCAGTGTCTTGTAAATGCTTCCATTACCTACAAAAGAATAAATATGCGACAAACATTGTCCACCTTGCGGACGATTTGGCTGCTGTGGGCGTATGTTTCTTTGCCTGGGAAACCCATCTTTTTAACAGGTATTCCCTAAGGACAAAAATTCAAATTTGTGCAGTCTAAGATATACATGACAGTAATAGCTTTAACAAGAGTAGACCAGCTTCAATCTGTTTTCCCCATATCCACCAATTATTATCACATGTGGTTTGAAGGTAGACAGTGAGGAAATAAGTATCATATTGATTCTGCACATGGCGTTAGCCAGCGTCTTTTTTTTAAAATAAAATATTACGCAATATCTTGTTCGATACCTCTAAACAACTGAAACATGAAATGAAATTAACACATGAGCGTACGATTGGCATAGTGCCTATACCATTATTGCAACAAGCAAACTGTAAGGCTGATGTCCCACGCCGAAATCATAAAATAAATAGCTGACACATATTAATTAATTGCATATTTATCTTTTTCAAAAGTGTTGAGCAATCGAACTGATTATCTATAGTTAGTCTGAGCATAAAATGTTCTCGATCAAACTCAGTCAAGGCTTTGAAGTAGCCTATCTGGAAGTGAAACTATACGCTAAGTTTCGTCACTCTCCGTCAGTTAGAATAAAAGTTATCTTGTCCCAAAGCATCTATCAATGAAATTGCTTTACTTATCTCTGCTTAGCTTTAGTGGGAAATGTTATTCACTGAACTCAGTTAAGACATCCACCTAACGAACATCTACCTCAATTAAAAGCAGAGTTGTTAGTTCTAAAGTCTCGACCAAATTGCTTATCGCTACTTAGCCTTAGTAGAATGTGTTCATCATCGAACTTAGTCAAGGCACTGATGTAATGAAACTATACACCAAAAAAAAAAGTTGCATCACTCTTACTTTATTAGAACTAAAGTCATTGTGTCCCAAAGCATCAACTAATTAATTTGCTTATTTATGCTTGCCCTAAGCAGAAAATGCGCATCTTCGAACTCCGTCAAGGCATTCACCTCATGAACGCCTACACTAAGTTTGAACATTCTAGATCAGAAGCAGAGTTATTATGTCCCAAAAAGTGTGACGGACAGACGGGCAGACAAACCCATTTTAATTGTCCCGAATAATATAGACTGAGTTGATGTTAAACTGTTATACTTACCGAATACAGATTAATCTATTACCTAGACCGAGTTGATTATAAACTGTTATACTACTATTCACTAAATACAGGCTGTAATCTACCAACCAGTGAGATGATTTTAAACTGTGATACTAGTTCTCACTGATTACAGATTGATCTATTAATTACACAGAGTTGATTTCAAACTGTTAATCGAGTACTTACTGAATACAGATCAACTGACTAACCACTGAGATGATTTTAAACAGTTAAACTAGTACTCATTGAATATAGATAAATATATTAACTAAGGTTATTGTGTTCCAGCATCAACCAATCAAATTGTTTATCTCTGCTTACCCAAAGCAGAAAATGCTTATCTTCAAACTCCATCACGGCAATCATCAAATGAAGGCCTACACAAAGTTTGAACATTCTAGCTCAGAAGCAGAGTTATTGTGTCCCAAAAAGTGTGAGAGACCCATTTTAATTGTCCCGAATAATCTAGACTGAGTTGATGTTAAACTGTTGTACTTACCGAATACAGATTAATCTATTACCATGGGTTGATTGTAAACTGTTATACTAGTATTCACTAAATACAGACTGTAATCTACCAACCAGTGAGATGATTTTAAACTGTAATAATATACTCAGCCAAATTAAAAACTTGACACTCGGGATTTTTGGGACTAGATTTTTAATATTTGGTTTAAGGCAACTATTTTAGTGTTATGTTGTGCACAGACGACCTTGACATCAACAGAAAGCAAGAATACGTCTCGCCGAAAGTCCTTGACATTGATAACGTTCGTGATGTCACAGTACCCCCTAAAATGAAATTCACAGACTTGGAGAACAATCGGAATAAAGTGTTTAGTAACGGTTGTGGCCTCCTCTAGCGTCTCGTACTGCCACACAACGTCTTCTCATGGATCTCAGAACATTAGTAAACACTACCCGAGGAAGACGTCGCCACTGCTCAGCAAGAGTATGTTGAAGGTCCTGCAACGTCAGTGGTGGATTCACTTGCTGACGTACACGTCGACCCAGTTCGTCCCAGATGTGTTCAATAGGATTAAGGTCGGGGCTAAGCGACGGCCAATCCAGGACTTGGACACCGGCATTTCTTAAAAAATTCTGGGTAGCAATTGCTGTATGGGGTCGAGCATTGTCTTGTTGAAACGTTAGTCCAGGCCCATGTCTCTGCATAAACGGAAGAAGAACAGGTTGCAAAATCTGATCCCGGTACTGGACAGCATTTAAGTTCCCTTGGATAACAACAAGAGGAGAACCCCAAACCATGACGCTGCCGCCACCAAATCGGTCAACTTCTCTGACGCATACTTGAGCGTAACGTTCACCTCGTCTGCGGTACACTCGGACCCTGCCATCGCCAAATCTAAAAGTGAATCGAGATTCGTCCTTAAATAAAGACAACCGAATTCCACTGTCTTTGAGTAAATCTCATGTGTCTTGTGGCCCACACAAGTCGGTTACGGCGATGAAGAGGTGTCAATATTGGTCCATTATAGGGCCTCCGAGCTCGAAGACCAGCAGCCTGCAAGCTATTTCAAACAGTTTGTGCAGTTACCCTTCCACCAAACATCTCTCTACTTGTGGAGGTTGCAGTGACAAATATGTTTCTAAGATGACGTAATCGTATTGCTTGATCTTCCTGGAGTAACGTCACACGTGGCGCTCCCGCCCTTGGGCGGTCGGCAATAGTTCCAGTTTGAAGCACTCTCATTCTAAGATTAATTATTGTCTGGCGTGAACAATTAAAGGCTCTTGCAAAAGTGACCACAGACTGACCAGCACAGACCCTACCTATAGCACGTAGACGTTCTACATTTGAAAGGCGCGGCATTTTCTAACAAAGATGAAAATAACAATTTTAATTTGTTTTTCCAGTTCAAGTGATGTGTGCGTGTTCAGTTTAAGTAAACTTGCATCGATTGACCTCACGAGTTTGTGTTTGCACGTGTTTTTCTGGTTTTTCATCTTTATATGCTCAAAAGTCACGTGATCCACGTGACTTTACAATTTTATGAAATTAAAGGCTTCTTACTATCGTTAGAAACACTTTAAAATTTATTTGACTTACCAGAAAAATTTTTTTGTTGAAATTCATCAGTGTCAAGTTTTTAATTTGGCTGAGTATAGTTCTCCCTGATTACAGATTGATCTATTAATTACACAGAGTTGATTTCAAACTTTTAATCTAGTACTTACTGAATACAGATCAACTGACTAACCACTGAGATGATTTTAAACTGTTATACCAGTAGCCTACTCATTGAATATAGATGGAT
The DNA here is from genome assembly GCF_932274485.2 of Patella vulgata. Lineage (NCBI taxonomy): Eukaryota > Metazoa > Mollusca > Gastropoda > Patellidae > Patella > Patella vulgata. The sequence goes on from NC_065883.2 coordinate 16,613,420, forward strand.
ATATTAACTACTTTTGATTATTAACTAGTTGAGTTTAAACTGTTATACCAGTACTCATTGAATACAGATTGATCTATCAAACTACTGAGTTGATTTTACTAGTACTCATTGAATAAATTTCTGATCTATTAATGGAGTGACCAAGTAAATAAGAGGAATGAATAAAACATGTACTAAAAAAGTTGAAAAGTATGTATTGGTAAACAGGAATTGTGTTTTGTGGTGAATTATGGTGTTTGTAAAATCTAAACCAATATAAGCCAAAAATTGATTATTTGGTTATAACCACTGTGACTATGATAGAATTCGCATTGTCAGAACTCTGCAGAACACAGTATATGGTTTAGGTTAGCTATCAAACATGATCACTTGTTAGGGTAGCACCGGTGTAGCTGACAAGAAAAGTTAAAGTAGCTAAGTCTCTAACTCAATATCATCCAAAGTCTTACACTTTGAAAATACGAATTATTTGTCAATTCAAATCAACATTGATGTTGTGGTCTTACCAGGAAAAGACAGGCTTCTGATATCCAATATTTAAGACAAAATAAACATTTTACCATTGGTACACGAATCGTGTACCATAGTGCGTTTTTGCGTCATTTGCAACAAGTGACCAGAAAGAACGAGGCTAGACATATTCAACTGGAGAGCCTGCTCAATAGACTGGAATAACCAGACGCTATAAATTGCTATAGGGTCGAGACACATGCCATATTTCGCAGAACATAACTGATTTGAAATTAGAGTCAAAACGGAAACAATTGAATGTAAATTGATTTATATACAGTCAGATTACATTATTATATGCGTTGCTACCCATTTGGGTCAATTTCTAGGTCCCAAATATTAGCGATTTAGCTCCCCTTAAGATGAGGCTAAATTGGAGGTTCACCAGTGTACTTCTTGGAGTTTGAATGTCAAGAAGAGTATAGTAGAACACCATTGTCCATGAAAAATTCTCCTCTTTGCATTGCACAACCAACCACAGAAATGAGCAAAGTATTGTGTTGATGAGACTTTCCGCAACATCACTAGCTGATTGAGATTGTTTGAACACAACTGTTTTTTCGGAATATACTGTTGTTGAATTAATTCACTGAGGCAATCAGGAGCTTGTACATTGATACACTGATATGTTAGTACTTGAAATCTATCCGAGCACACTGACTGGTAATCACAGAAGGGTTTCGAGAACTGTACGTGGTTATGTGACAAGGATATAAAGATCATGTGACCATTATTGCTGTGAGATTTTAGATTCTCTGAGTGCGATTTAGTTGCTTTTAAAGGGACAATAACACTCTTGCTGGCTTGAAAGCTCCAGAAAATAAATAATATCTCTATCTAAGTACTAGATGTTTAAGTGTCCTACCTGTTGTGTAAATTATCCATTACATCCTATTTTACCTGTCCAGAGGGTTCGAAAATATTTTTAAATCGAAGTTTCATTTGAAAATGTTTACGTTAGACGTTTCAAACCATTATGTTGAATTTTTCAAAATTTTTAAAAAGGTGTGTTAAGATGAAATTTGTATCATCAATTAATTGAAATATTCTAAAATAGTACAATTTGTTGACCAGAATAAAGATTGGGACATATTATTCAGCTACAACAAGAGTGGTATTGAGCCTTTAAGGAACACTACTACAATAATGAAGGCGGGATAGAATCAATGAAACCTGTGTTAGAACATGGCAGATGGAACTGATGTTTATCAGTATTATCTACACAGGTCATCAACTTATCTTGTCATGGTCAAAACACTATCTAACGATATGCCTAAATGACTGACATCTGTTGTTGGTGGAAATTCAATATGTTTAATTTTAGGTTTTATAGTCACGTTTTTGTACTGAAAAGGATAACTTCAGATTTATCTATCTATATATATATTTGTGACTGTCGTTTGTGTCTGTCTGTCTGTCTGTTCGGAGTTGGCGGCTACACTAGGTCTGCCCCGAGTCTGAAATTTGGGGTATAGGGGTAGCTCGGACCGGGGAGTAACATAGGCCAGGTGGCGTTAGTCTACCACTTCCGGTTTCAGAGTTATGACCCCCGAGCGAAGCCGGGTATCCTGCTAGTTCTCATATATTGCTATATGATTTTTGGTCGCAATACACAGCCCTGTGACAAATGATGCACAGCTACATGCCATGCCCTACGTTATATACAAATCACACAATAATCTTTCAATGAAAATAAATGTATTCTAATATAATTTAGTATTTTTATAATACAAATATGATAAAATAATGATGATTTACAAAAGACTATTCTATAATACCAGTTATATTACAATAAATATATTGAGACAAGTTTCTTTAAATTTACACAAACTTTAACAAAATTCTTATAGGACCACAGATCTATGTCAATGCATAAAAATAAAAGTAAAATAAAAAAACAACATAGGTACATGTAGTCCAGTTCTATGTCTATGCTTGAAATTAAAAAAAAAAAAGACAAATTTTTATATACATTTAGTCAAGGACATAATTAAATAATACGACCCTGATGAATAAACTCTATGGAATAAAAAGAATACTTTCAAGAATAAGGGACGGAAAGTTTTCACCAGTATGTTGGCCCTATTAATGCAATGCACTAAAATAATACGGAGGCCTTATATGAAAATTATACATACATAATGTAAATGAATGACTAAATGTGATCAAAAATAAGTTAATTTAACTTGAAATTTATTAACTCTTTATATTTACAATATGAAATAGATAATGATTATATGAATACGCCTTTATTTGCATTAGGCTTTAATAAATACATGTACAGTATGTTTGAATGAGATGAAATCATTATGTGCAATTAAAATTTCATTTAATAAAACCCAATTTGGCACAATGGACGTTAAATATCGCATGAACAATCTATCACAGCAATGCTTACATTTGATTGTATAATCTAAAATCTTGTTTCTTATAAATTATAATTATTTAATAAAATAACAATAATATGAAATTATTTTGAATATATTCCCATCTCTTCCAAACTACAAACGTTCGTCTAACACACAAATTGTGTAATCCGTCGATCCAGAATATATAACACATTTGTATTTTATAAATATACTTATAATAAATCTTTATAGATAACAAAATCATTTTTATCTCAAATGTTTTATATATAAACAAAGTTAGTTTGTTCAGAAAACCAAACGCTTGTAAGAGTTATCCACCTTACGCAAGATGTTTGAGCCCTTCGGACGGAAACAAAGGGAATTTAAACTAACTTTATAATAACCAATTGTTGACAATATATTACGCAATGTCTTGTTACGAGTCCTTTAAACAAGTTAACCATGAAATGAAATCATCACACGAGCACTGTCTTTTATAAACAATGTACGATTGAAATAATTGTTGTCACATTTGTATTTCAAAGTCTAATAATGCAGGGCAGAAGGAACATAACAGACCTTATAATATCAAACATTAGATCACCTTTATCGCTGACTGAACCGAACCAAAGGCTATGTTTCCAAATTAATAGTGGTCATTCACCCAAAGAAAATTCTACTAATGACAATGGGATTTCTCCTTATTTTCTATCTGTTGATCTCTTCTTCTTTTCTGTCATTTTTCTACGTGCAATGCGGGTTCTGATGTCTTGAGAATTAATTGGTCTCATATTGTCTCGCGGAGTTGATGTAGATTCTGGTAACGAATCTAAATCAGCAGAATAAATAGAAGAAGGTGATGAATCTCTCTCTGTATAGCTGACAGGGAATTTATTACTACGGGTTGTATTAGTTATAGACCGTTCACTTCTGGCTAAAACATCTTTAGCATAAGCCGCATAAGAAGGAGTGGAAATAGAACTGATATCTGATGTTGAAGGTGAGACACTCCTGAAATGAAAAATATATATAGTATTTCTCTCCTATAGGGCTGTAGTAGTAGTACTATTGTCTTTATTGTTGTGAGATATGTATCTTTTTAATCTAGCTCTCAATCCTGAAATGATTTATAATCTTTTGATAAAATCATTCCATTACTAACCTACCCAACTGGATTACAATTCCATTTCTTCATTTATTTTTTCTAATTATTAGGCCTACACAAAATTGTAATCTATCCAAATTTTCTATCATCATAATATTCTGGTAGTTCTTCACCAGTGCCAATTGCAGTTTTATGTAGGCTTACATTAACCAGTAGTAAAAAAAATCTGCTAATTGGCCAACAGCCTTCCCAGATTTCTCTCAAGAAGCAACTAGTTCCGTTCAGTTTGAACTCTTCAGGCTTAAATAAGGATGTGCGACTGCCCTCTTCATATAGTCAGTGAGGACCGGAGTAACTGTGACCTCACAGAGGGACTAGAGTCGTTCAGTATCACCAAAGTCGATTATTCTGTAAATTGTGAACAGTAATTTCGTAAATTGTGAACAGTTAGTCGGAAGATGCTTATTTGCATAGACTCTAGACTCCTAACTCTTTTAACTGGAAAGGACACACGAGAAAAAATGGATTCACACTTTAATTAAGAACTTTCGCACGGGATGGCATTAACGATCAGATATAGCCTCGAAAGGTCCCCCCTCTTTTTTGTTTACTTTAATCAGTGGTACTTAACAGTCGCTAAAGCTATCAAACCACACTTATATGAACTACAAAATGTTGATACAGACAATTTAGTTAGTCAATAAAGATCAATTGATTTGAATACTGTCTTCAAAGAAAATAAGTAAGATATCAATGTACAATAAAATTTTAAAAAAACAAACACAACATGACATCTGATTTTAATCATAATTATTGCAACCTACCTCTCTGAGTAAGAATTCCCAAATGCAGTTGTCTTTTGAATGTGCTTCAGGTTTTCAATATCTTTATCTATGTCATCTTTAGAGATACCATGATTTGGCGTTACTGGTGAATATTCTCGTACAGATCTTGAATGTTTAACACTAGGGCTAAAAAAGAATGAGTTACATGAATTTCGTGTTTACAGTTACAAAACATTTTAGAGAGAGACAAAACAGGCTTAACATCCACTTGACATAAACCTGATCATTTTAGGACTAACATATGGTTCTATTTTATTTCAATACTTTAGCAGTGGGAGGAACCAGATGAAAACCCACAATGTTCGACGGGCAGCCCTACTCCCTGTTACTTCAAGTTTGACTCAATGGCAGATCTTATGACTTACAACTTGGCAACTTGTTTATGTACAATTAATTTGATTTAATTCAATAAATATAAATTTTAAAGAACTAACCTAGCTGTTCGAAGTGGAGATGAAGTTGTGTAATGACTCTTTGTCTGTTGCAGTGAGGAATGTGCTCTAGATATTTCAAGGAGATTACGATTTCTGACATCAGCAGACTCCTGAAGCAGCCTTGATGGATCAAGACCCTCGGTCATGTACTGGTGATAGGGTAAACTTATATAGGCTGATGTATCCTGACTTCTGTTGCCATGTTCAGACCTATTAGTAACAGATGATCTATCTCTAGAAGACGTCCTTAGACCAGGTGGTGGAGAGTTCGACAGATTCAGTGTTAAACTTACATCTGGACTATACATCGAAAAAGGTGGTTGGGGACTATGGTGTGATTGACTGTAACCTAAACTAGAGGATCTTCGAGAGGGACTGTATGTTGCATAATAATCAGGACTGTAAGATCTGTCGGCATAATGTGGCGAATAAGAACCATGTCGTAGTTCACTCATTTCATCTTCTGATGACTCAACTATATTTTTTCGTAAACTGACTAGATGACCTATCCTCTGTTTAGGGGTGAGATAGCTGGGTTCAAATGTTGAAGGTGTCCTTGCTGGTGAGGCAGGAGGTGTTATTAATGGGCTTGCACTTCTCGTTCTCTCATACAATTGTTGTTCACGCATTCTCTCCAATTTAAAAGCATCGATTTGGGATTTACGAGTCATCCTAATTAAATCACTTGTTCTTGACTTTCTCCTTCCCCTTCCTTTTGATGCTTTCCTCTCCATCTCTTCCTTGAACACTGTGTAGTCCCTCTTTGATTGTCTAAGTTCGGAACGATACTTATTAATGTATTCTTTTGATATTTCTGTGATCTTTTGAACTGGAGGAACTGGTCTAGATAATATTTCTTCATCATTCCAGGTGTCTTCTAGAGATTGCAGTAAAGCATCCGTTTGGCCAATACAGTGATTCAATTTAGCTTCAAGAAGTTCTACAGTTAAACTGGCTGGTAAATAGTTTAGGTTTAGTAAATCTATTATTTCCACTCGCTCTTGTTGAAGCATATCCAGATGATCTTGTAAGCATCCTGTATCCGCAGTCTTGTCTCCAGACTGGCTTTTTTCTGCATTATATTTTACTTTCGTCTGGGAAAAATCTTCAAGATTTTCTAAGGAGTCTGCAGCTTCAATAGCAGTTGTTACAAAATATCGTCTGTTACCTGTTCCAATTGGAACATAAACAAGTGAATCATTTGAATTTCTACCTTGAGATCTACTGCTGGATGATCCACTTTGATCTTCAAATGTATCCGAATAATCCAAACATCCAATTTCATCTCTCTGATTCCGAGTACTTGCTAACTCAGAATAAGAGTTAATGGTACTATGTGACTCAGAATAGGAGTTAAAGCTTCTCTGGGAATTATTATCATTTCTACTAGAATCTAGTAAAGCATAACTTCTTCCATGTGTATGTAACCTATCAATTGAATCATTCAGTCTAATTTCAGTTTGTGATTCATCATCAATTAAATTGGAACTCAAAGCTGTTGTATGGCTTGGCGATAGTCCTCGAGTTGAAGATGATAATTTATCTATAACTGTTATTGGGGAAATACTGCCAGATGAATCAGATGTCGGGGATTTCAAAGAATTTAAGATTTCCAGTCTTGATGGTCTATCCCGTGATCTTCCCAACAACTCCATCATTTTATTGTGTTCTTTCTTTAAATCAACAATCTCGGCCAATATCATAGTGTTTGACGGACCTTCTTGTGTGTTTTGGTTCAAATTATCCCTTTCTGTCTGGACTTCGGTTGTACGTGAAGAATGTCTCCTCCTGAGTTCAGGGGATAAAGGAGGAGTAGTCTGGGTTTCTGAGTTTGAATGATTTAAGTTTACTCCTTGACCAATATCTCTGCTCTCTTTTTCTGTTTGAGTATAGCTACTCACAAGTGTGGTTACCGTTCCCCTTAAACTTCCAAATGCTGTAAACATATCCTCTTGTGTATTTCCTGAAAAATGTCTTATGCTTGACTGACAGGACTGAGGTGTGTCCCGTGCAGAGGATGGAACTGAGTTGAGATCAGTCAGGAAACCAGATTCATCCGACAGATCAACAGAAAAAATATCATCTTGGTAACTCTGCCATTCTTGGCAGATGTGTGAAGAGATATTTTCGCTGGGATGATCATCAATCTGAGTAGCACTATTAACAAGGGTAACCTTTGGAGCTTTCTGGTTAGAAAATGTTGTTTGTTGTCTAATATCTGAAATACTAACATTATCATCTCTCTTAGTTTCCATTCCTGTTGATTTAATGTAACATGTTGTATGCTTTGGAACTTTGCCAGTTGTTTCTGAATGTACCTGGCCAGTAGAAGATACACAAGATGGACCAAATTGACTACTAAAAGTCCTTAAGATTTGTTTTTTAGTAACAGCTTGGCTTGCTTGTATATTGTTTGATTTCACAGTTACTATTTCTGATGTTCTACCGTCAATGCTTTCTTCACCATTACCAGAAGGAGGGAATGGTTCAATGTCAGGTTCTTCTACAGTCACTACATCAAGTAAACTTGTTGAATATGATCTTCTCAATTCTTCAGAAAGACGTTCAGATAAATTATTGGTAGATACAGCCCTATTTCCTATAGACAGATCAGCCTTTTGCATACGCTTTGGAAATAACACCTTCTCCTTTATGTTTGGACATATTAATGCAAGTTGACCTTCAGACTTTCCCCTTCTACCAGAGGAAGTATTGGATGATGGCCGGGATACATTTGGGTTAGAGTGTGTTCTGTCTGTTTTTTCTTCTGAATTTCCAACAAAAACAAAAGTTATGCTATCATTAGAAGAAGCAGAGGAGTTTACAGGACTATCAAGCATATCAACACATCCTGTTGAATGTGCTTTCTCAAAATCTTTTACAACAGGTTCGCTATTCTCTAGCTCAGACATGGATGGAGATTTCTGTCGAAGATAGCGTTTACTTTCATCAAATAAATCTTCGGGCAAACAGTTGACTCCTCTATCTAAAGATCTTCTCTTTGCATGGTTCACATCACTTGATTCATCCTGGATATTAGCTATGTTACCCAAATAAAAATCAAGATTTTCAGGAGATTCATCTAACGGTACTTTAATTTTTTGTTCATTTATTTGTTCTCTTTTACTTGAAGAATCAACATTATCAAGACTAGAATCTTCAGTCACACTATATTGAACATCTGTCCATGAAATATACCTTTCTTCTTCAGTGAACTGGTACAAATTTTCTTCTACATCTGAGTCAGCATCCAAATCAGTGACGGGAATGGGAACGTTTTTATCATGATGAGACAACGAAATTCGATTTTGGGATGCCTCAAAATCCTCTTTAAATAATCTAAGCACTTCTGCTCCTGATAATTCAGAGAGTTCCCCAAAAGATCTCCATTTTCGTCCTTGTAATCTTGAAAAAGAATGTGTGTTCAATAAGGAAGCCAAGTTGTTAGTAGATGGACTTGAAGTTAAGGAATGGTCACCCATTACAACATTAGCTAATTTATTTGGTATATCACTGCAGAAGCCTGTATATAATAAGGAAGAGCTGTGTGGTGGCATATTAACAAAAAATGTACTGATTTCTTGCAGGGATTGTTCAACCGATTGCGTATTCATCAATCCAGAGCCACGGCCAGATGATCTTGAGGACTGTCTGTTGAAGGTGTTCCTAAGATTTATGGATGCTTCTTGATCAGTGAAATCGGAACTAATTGCAGAATCACTCAAACTGCGTACTCTACTTTGCAGTTTAGCTATTCTTCGGGCAAGTTCCCATTTCAAATTATCAACATTTTCAGAAACGTCTTTGTCATTGGAACTACGAAATTTTGATGATGTTATAGGTAAACTTTCTGAATAAGTTGGTCCCCGAAACTCAGTATTAGATACAGTAATGTGAGAATAATGATTCTGTCTTGGTGATTCTTGTGGTGTTTTAAATGATGAAGAGCTACTACCACTTCGATTGTGTTCTTCTGGTGTCAAATATATTTCATCACTGGAATGCAGATTATTACTTTCACTATTTCTCAAAGATTGTGAATATGTATTTTCACTAAACTGTCTATGTTGTTTCTCCTGAATAGTGGTACTAACACTGTCAACATATTGATGAGACTGGTATTCTTGGGTGGACTGTGCATCTGTTTCTCTGTGACTTTCCTGAGAGTCTTCATACAGCAATCTGGTATCATCATTCTCGGTAACTGACTTTACTGTAGTGGAAATTTGGTTATTTGAAATTAATTGTTTCTCTTTTGTCTTGTAAGAATATTCAGAGTATACATCCGATCTAAAATTTAGAGATTGTTCTTCAGGATGAGTAAAATTAATTTTCTCTTCCTTAATTTCATGGATAGTTGTTACAGTACTATTTCTCGAATTGCTTTCCTCGTTAAATGGCAATCGGTAGGATGGTGTTCGTCTTGGTGATCTGTGTTCTTCAGAATCAGGAGATAAGCTGCTGTCAGTAGTTGTAAGAGTATGGAATCCAGAATCTTCCAGCTCTGTACCTGATTGATCAGACTCGGTATGATGATTCCTGCCACTTTGAAGATTCTTTGGATCAAGCTCAAACAAAATGCTGTCTTTGGCGAATATTGATGAAGAGGTACTTTCAACACATTTAACTTCTGCTTCCTGAACTTTGTTCACCACTGGAGGGAAAAATTCTATTATCTTTTGATTTTCGAAAACAGGTTTATGCGTATAAGAAAACTGTGACCCATGTTCCATCTCATTTAGTAAGATATCAGTTTGATTTGTCTTCATTTTATTTTTTTCATCCATATTCAGAAATGCTTGACCAACTGCCAATACATTTTGTGTGGCACTAAAATGGTTTTCATCTTGTCCTGGGATTAATATGGTTGCTGTGCTTACTGGACGGTTGGTGTTACTTTCTAATTCATCTTTTTGGTATGAATTGGTAAAGGCTTTTGAAATATGTGAAGTTTGTAGTTTCGAAAAAAGGTCTGATGAATTATGTTGAGCGATCAAACTTGACATTTCCTTATGTTTACTTAAAACTGATCCAGAGTTCAAAAATGTTTGTGTCATCTTCAAAGCTTCTTGTGGAGAATGTAATTCAGTAGAACCAATATCTGGAATATCTGTTTCATTTTTCGACTTGTTTCCTTCTTCAACATCCACAGAAGATACAAAAGATGATGTCTGTTTTCCAGGATTAATGAAAGTATAATGGGTAGTCTTAATACTGTGCCCACTGATTGTTTCTTCTTCATCAACATCTGTATTAACAGCCAGTGAAGGATGTGTTACTGCAGTGGATGAAAGATAAGTTCTGGAGTTCTTCCTTTGATTTTGTGTAATATCTGTTGTAGAGTCAAATACCAAACTTGGTTTACGTTCAGACTGAATAAGACTTCTTCTATTTATCATAAAGCTGTTTTCTACTTCAACATCTGAGCACTGACTATCTGTATTTGTTGCTGATCTAGAGATTTGCATGTACGGTTCATCATTAGTAGACTCTACATTAATGTCAGCATTGACTGGTTCAACATGTATATGGGAGGTATCATATTCATGAGCATGAACATCTGATGGTATTTGACTTTCAGTACTGTTGACAGTATGCATATACTCTTCCATTGTTTCATTCACAAAACTGGCTTCTTCAACACTCTGTTCATTACCATAAACAATCTTAGCTTGTTTTGAGATTAGATTTGAATCCTTCTTAGAGGGCAGTTGGTTAGTTTGAATGGTGTGATCATCATCTATTATTTGATTACAGTCAATATTAGGTGCATTTCCTTCACTCAGAATATCCGGTTGGTCATGGTACATTGATACAGAAGCTCTTTCACTACTTTGGTCAATGTTAGTGTCAGTAAATTTCAAAGCTATCTTGTATTGTAATTTTCTTTCGGTGACTAAATTGTTTGCCCCTTCTACTTCAGCATTTTCACGATAATAACCACTGCCAGATGCACTGGATGAAGACTGCTGTGTAATCAAGTATTTGTCTGTCTTATCTTGGTCACTGTTTGTCATCTCAACATGGTAATTTGTTTTTTGATATCCTTCAACTGTATTATCTGTGTGGGCTTCAACAAAGGATTCAGAATGGACATTTAGATCTTTGCTTTGTGCCTTCTCAACATCTGTTTTGTTGGAAAATGAATCTTTATTCCATTCATTAGTTTGTGAGGCAATAACATCTTGATCATGGTATTTTCTTTGCTGAAGTCCTACAACTGTATTATTTGTATGTTCTTCAACATAAGATACAGAATGGACATTTGCGTCTTTGCTGGGTGGCTCATGACCTGATTGGATTGTGACAGCATCTGGTGAAATATTAAGAGGCTGGGTTATAATATTATTATCAGAGTCCCTTCTATCATCTTGATGTATTGCTGATTTTTGTGTTTTGGTCGTATTGCTTTGTTCATTAGAATGCTTACTCTCTTGAGGATAAGTAATAGTCCATGAGTCTTCCGCCATTGCATTTGCAGACGCAACTAAGAATTGTCCTATATCTGGATGATAAATCATGGAGCCTGACCTCTGCCCTGATGTATTAATCGAGGAGTAACCATCATCAAAATCTGTTTCATCTTGATCTTCTGAATCACTGTTAATGGAAACGGCAGTTACTTCCTGTCTATCTTGAGTTGTTACTTCTGAAAATATTAGCTCTTTTGAAAGGCTAGAGTTAACTGAAGATGTTTCATCTGTTTCATCATCTCTTTGCCTAAAATGTTTGGATTTTCCCTTATTTTCATTTTCAGATGAGTGCCCTTCAGCGGTATTTGTTCCTGCTTCTCCAATAGACTTGGATGAACTACTTTCATATTCAAAAGAAGGTGATGAGTAGAATTCTTCATCTATCGCAGTTATCTGCTCGTTGTCTATTCCATGTGCACGTTTGAAGACAGATTCTTCTGGGCTTGATTTTATTTCAATAGCAAGCTGACACAGGTCAAAGTTTCTTTGTAAGGTTGTGTCTGTCTTATTTATATGTTGTGTCATTAATCCTGATGTTTGAACATTTTTGTCAGGCTCTTCATTGGATTCATCTTGATTATTTGCCAAGTTAGTTTCTTGCTCTGCCTGTAAGTAAGAAGAAGTTACTGGTAAAAGCAATGTCCTATGACCATTTGCTATGAAATCTACTGCAACATTTCCCATAATATTCCCGGAGGCATTAGATTTTTCTTCGGCAAAAGAAGTTGAAGAGCTAGTCGTTGAAGCTGTGGTGTCTGTAGTACTACTGCTACCTTCAGCACATTTGTTGATTGTGGTAGATTGTAAAGATGAATTATCATCATACTCCTCCAATATTCCCATGTGACTATCACTTTCTTTTAGATCATTGGAAAGATTTTGTGGATCTAATTCATTTGTAGGCATATCCTTTATTGTCGTTTCATGAAGAACGGTTACAGGTTGCAAAGATTCCTTAGAATGTTTATCATTTGATTTTATGAATGATTTATGGTCCGAATCAACAGATTGCCGATCTATGGAATGCTCTCGACTAACAATACCATTTGAAGATTCTTGCTCAAGCTGGAAAGATCTTGCTTCTTGATAAAGCCGAGAGGAGACAATAGCATCTGAATTAGCAGCATTCTCACCCTGATACAATATTTTCTCCCTCTGAACAGTTTCATAATTATCATTCTTCTGAACTGTTTTAGTCTCTGTGAGGTTGATTTTAATACTGTCTGGAATCGTCTGAGCTCCCTGTCTTTCTCTGTTTTCTTCACCTAATGAGTAGGTTCTATATTCTGTCTTCTCTACATTATACAGTATTTTTGTTTCATCTTCATTTATCGTCACTAGATATTTAATTTTTCCATCTGGGTCATATTCTACAGCTGATGGCTGTACTGTTTCCAGTTTGCTGTTGGATGTGGTTGTCAATGATGGAAATTTTATTTCATTATTTGTACTTTGACCTTCTGATGAGTAATCAACCATTATTGGTGAATCATTGGTTGTCAGCTCAATAACTTCATCTGTTTGAGTTAAGGGCGTCAAAGGATTGTTTTTCCAAACATCTGGATTCGAAATCGAAAGGTTCCAAGCACGTCTTTTTGGAGATTTTATTGAATTTTCTTCACTGATCACAGTTTGTATACCACATGATGACATCTCAGTTCCTGATAAAGGCTGAATTCCAGAATCTCCTGAACTCCAAATACTGACAGGAGACATACCCATTTGGATACTTCCCCCTTCTGTTTGTGTCATGCTATCATCCATTGGATCTGTTGAACCTGGCAACTTGTGTAATGCTGAATTCAGTTGATCAAGAGATTCATTTATGTGAGCTATTTCGACGGCCGATGATAGGTTGGTTTCTGGAAGATCAATTGTATGTGATCCACGTCTATCTTCAGAAAAAGTCAATGAATCATCTGAAAAACTGCTATTTCCAGAATGAGCATATTCATCAGTACTGGCGTCACCTTTCCTGTTAGCTCCTTCAGTTGAATTGCGGGTTCGTTTTCGCCGTTTGCCAGATCCTGGTCTGGAGGAAGGTTTGGAATTCGAACCTGAAAAAAAAAGAATAAGGGTTACCGTAACACAATTGTCAACTAATTTAGACCATATACATTTAAAGATGGATGATGCAAAAGCTAAATCTGCCTGTTGCATTTCTGTCTTCTTTCGGGCTTCAAATGTTTTATAAATTATTATTTAGACATTTATTTACCTAACAAGCCAAACTGATGGCCATGATATTAAGACACTTCTGACATTTAATAATTTAACATTAAAATGGATAATCAATACTTTGTTTATTATCATAGCAATGGTACTTGATAATCAATACTATTTATGCTAAATCTTGTATACAAATCCAACATTCATAACTTGCTCTTAATAAAGTGATTGGACTGAAATTTCCAATGTATTTATTTTCTATTACCTAGCAAGAACTACTAAGGTTTTATCTAAATATTACAGCAATTTTATAAAACAATTACCTGAGGCAAGAGAGTCATCTGAAAATTCATCTGTATCGTCAGATTTTACATCTTTCTGGTGGCGCTGTGCTCTTTTCCTCTGACGACGGCTTGAACCACTGAAAAACACAGAAGAAAAAGTAAATCACTGAAATTTCTTAATACACATTTATGGATTGCAGCCAATGAACATATTATAACAAACCTGTTAATTTTTAGGAATTATCTAATATTTATTCCATTTGAAAAATTTCTAGCATTCTCTTTAAAATAGAATAGTCATTTTGAAATAGAATAAGCCTGTTTAAAATTTCTTTCTACTAACATGTTAAACTGGAAAATGGTGACCATAAAACACAAACTATTAGAGCTAACACTGAGTTTACAGTGAACTAAAACCAATATATAATTCAATAATCCATAGACTAAAGTGTAGGGATAATGTCATTAATCACATGTATATATCTATATATCTATGGTATGTAATAACACCGTTTATTATATCTGTATTCAGCTCTCAACAATGAACTATTCATGGACATATATACTATGAAGTTTATTATTTTACAGTTCATATTCTAGTACTTCAAATAGTTAATAGCATTGTGATATACAATAACCCACAAACTTATCTCTGATCCTTGTAATTTTTTGGCATGAAAATGATCTGTTTCCAAGCAAATCTCGTATTAATAATTCATTGATTAATCTAATTGTGTTCAGTCAGTGAGTGACTACCTAGTCTTAAAACACTGAGATCTGATTTTATTTCCCTTTTAATTATGACAAGTCAGCATTTTCTTTTTAATTATTCATTGATTAATCTAGCCAATCAAATATTGCAATCTGATTTATTTATGGAACGTCAGAATTTTCTTTTTAATAGAATTTATTTTTGTTGAATTTTTTTTGGAACCTATGAATGGAATTTGAAGCTGTAGTCAGTGTATCAGGAATTTACTTCAACGTACACTTGAAAAATACAATCCTTTGGTATAATTGTATAAACTATTTCTTGTTAACAAAAAAAAAAAAGACTATTGTGCAGTTTTATACAGTGTAAGGATTATAGTTATATTTTCCAATAACATATTACATTGATACTGAAGAAAATATACCAAGCAATTCAAGTTTCATTGTGTCAATTTTGCATAATAGGAATCCCTTGCAAACTACAACATTGTTAAATGTAAATCTCTAATATGAATATTGGTCCAAAAATAGTTCAATTCTGCTTAGTATGTACAAAGATATGCTGCTCGCATTGTAATAAGCCTGCCGCCATTTTGTTGTTGGTGAATAATTATAAATCCGATTGAATCCAAGCCAGGAGATTATCTAGCATTAATATTTTGATTTCGTTTTCTTAATTAAATATTACCTAACATTAGCATTAATAATATTAGCGTGAATTAAGCCGTGAGAAATTTTTATTGTTACTTTAAAGATACATTCCCACAAAAGTATTTATCGAGTGGTTATTTCCAATAAAAGTATGACACCCACTGGACTCCCTGAAAAACATTCATTGAGTGCGCACAGGACAAAAATGTAAGGGTGTCACTAATTTTCAGCCTGGCGATTAGGACTGCCTACTGGATCAATGTCACAGGTTGCAAACGTAGATTGTCTGACCTGATTCCATTAGGGAGTTCTTAATGTATATGTTGACAAACATGATTGTGACCAGATATGGAAAAAGTGAGAGACGTAGTACAACAGATTCTGAGGGCAGGCATCTTTAAATAAAGATCTTTTTCCCATTTTGATCACAAGTTGAAAGGGTATATTTGTGAGAAAGCTATACCCTAACTTAACCTTTCTTATCTTTTAATAACATAATTATTTTCAGTTAAGACCAACTAACCTAGAAATGCTTCATTAATTTATAAAACAAATGACCATGTAATTAATGGAAAGTTAAAAGTAAAACTTCATGTAACTTTAATGACAATGTGATATTTTCAATTGTTTTAAGTACCAGTGAAGTTATAAGACTCAACTCAAGACATAGTATATTGTAGATGAAATCAATAACTAATTATAAAATACATTTTTCTGTTAAACACATCCATAAAATCTATTATTTACTGTAAGCTGATCGTTTTGTCAATATACTATATTATATTGAATGGATAAAAGTTTAACATGACCTAACAATAACTGCAAATTGAAATATCCACACATGTATGTACAAAATGAAATGAAATAAAGAGTTTAACGTGATACTTTTCTGCTCCATCCAGATAAATGAAGATTGGCATTCACCATGCAGTGTGTTATTAATGGAATTTTATCTTAGTTCGAATTTTAACTTTAAAGGGTTCTTTTACATGCATTCCAAAGAGTACACAGGTTGATGGGTTTTTTATGCGCCCACATTTTCATATGGATGTATATTGTCGTTGCCCCTGTCCGTCCGTCCGCGTCCGTCCACAATTGTTTGTGAACAGTCTACAGGTCACAATTTTTATCCGCTTTCAATGAAACTTGAAATATAGGTTTATCACCCTAAGATCTCGGTTCCTTTCGATATTGGCATGTTTCAGATTGTAACTTCATGGATTATGGCCCCTGATTGTACGAAAAATCACATTTTTAGCTTGTGAAAACTGTAGAGGTCACAATTTTTATCCGATTTGGTTTAAACTTGAAATGTATGCTTATAACCCAAAGATCTCTTTTCCTTTCGATATTCGCGCATATCAGAATGTAACTTCCTGAATTATGGCCCTAGATTGTACAAAAAATCACGTTTTTAGCTTGTCGACCCTATAGAGGTCATAATTTTTATCCAATTTAAAACAACGTATTATTATATCACCCTTACACCCTAAGGACAGCTGAGTTCGAATTTCGTGAAAATCGGCCCAAAACTGACAGACAAAATGGCCTCCGTTCGTTCTCAAATAGCGTAAAAATATGGTATATCAAGGTTGTGGACCCTATAGAGGTCTCAATTTTTATCCTATTTTGTTGAAAATTGAATTGTAAGTTAAAAACCCAAAGATCTTGGTTCCTTTCGATATTTGCGCATATGGAATTGTAATTTCCTGAATTATGGCCCTTGATTGTAGGAAAAATCACTTTCTTTTTAGCTTGTTCTCTATCCATCTCTCGAAAATGTGGGCGTATCCTGCCTGGCAGCCGCTGGTTAACTATCCAAACGACTAGGCACTCTTCCTTGCGACATCCTGGTCCTGTAACATTGACAAGGGGAAATCACTTTGGAAAATCCTAAGAAAGTTTCTCAGCTACGACAAGGATAAAACAATCCAAGAACCTACAAGTTAGCAAGCCAAAGACTTACTCACTGAGCCACTGTGGATCCTTGTGACAAAACAAATATATATATGTAATAAATTCACATCAAATGTAAACCATAAACTAATGAAAGCATAAAATAATCTGTAAAATTTTATACCCAATATGAGAGAATCCAAGTAATGTTCCATTAGTGTAAGGAGAAATTATCAAAGATCACATTCAAACATCAAAGTGGCATGTCAGAAAATTATCATTCATAATGATTCAGTGAGTTATCTGAACACTGTTGGGAACTGTTTCCATAGGATGCAAGCTAAACAAAACAATTCTATTGATTGAAAGTATAGTCAATGGAGCAGAAATGTTCCCACCTAGAGATATATGGTAACCATCCTTTCCTTGCTTAAAACATATTTTAATTATAGACCTATTGATCATATATATTAACATGTTTGTATTCTTCTAATACTAAATTTGATCAAATGCAGAAAAATATGAATAAGGAAATATTATGTTATTAAGAATATCCCATGTTAAACGGTTCCCAGAACACCAACACGTTGCTATATAGGTGGGCACTGTAGGCTTCTATTAATATAAGTTTAAGTATAATTAATAAAACTAAAGATGGGTTGCCAGAAAACAAAACACATGCCATCTAAGTTATCCAGTGAAAGGTTGGGGCATAGCTATTTGCCTTCTTCATTGCACTATCTCAACAATCCACATAAATTACAAGCAGATTGGATGTTGATAGGTTTCTTCTCTTGACTAAGATAATATTTAGGTTGGCTACTAGTTTTAACAAATTAAGAGCTCATGCGTCACAGACAATTTTAAAAGGACTATTAGATTTTTATACATTTGCCATAGCAAACTAGTTTTAAGAACAAAAGAGCTTTGGCCTTGCAAAGAACCATTACAGTTACATACATTTTCTTAGAAGAGTCATAGATAGGTATGATCAAAATAATAAATGATAGGTGATAGTCAATAATAGATAACTGATATATTAACTCACCCTATACCAATCCTTTCTAACCAAATCTTGGCTATGTGGTAAACTAGCACAACCACAGTAATCATTTCCAGATTTTGGAAAAATCAAAGAATTATATTTTCCAACAATGTCTTTAGAATACAGTCGTTTATATCCAAATATCATTCACATCAAATACGAAAATAATATGGTAAGCCGGAATAGAACATCTCAGATGTTTTGGCTAACTACTATCAATCTCAAGAGATTCGAAACAGCGGAAATATTTGAAATGATTCCAAACTACATCATTCAGTTTTAAAATAACAATCCTCTGATAGCAAAAGCAGAGCACTACCTCACTGCATCCCTTTCGAAAATATCATTGATCATCTCAATGTAGTATTTTAACTGTTGTTATATTGTGATCACTTGTCACACTATTCAACAGATATGCAAGTAGGCCTTGAATAAATAAATATTCATTCAAACATCTTGACAACTGATATGAACTGTCCTATATCATGCTTTAAACTATAAAACACAAACAGCTACATTGGCTAGTTATATATTACATATTTTGTTTTGTAAAAGTGTGTCCTATGCTAAAATGATCCATGAATAGTTAGAAACCCAAACACACACACAATAAGAGCTCATATTAATAGAGGTATCATATTTCACTATCATTTCAAATGCACCTGTATGATCTATTAGAAATCTTTAATAAAAATAACCCTGCACATGTCAACCTAAATACATAATCCCATAAAAAAGATCAGTTAATCCAAAATCTTGTGTCACAAGCAATGGTAGACTGGTTGTCCAACTTTCTTATATAATTAATAATACAGATAATCTCCAAGTAATAGTCAAGGCCTTTAAACAGTTGATAGGGAATTCTCTATTAAAGAAGAAATAACACCAATAGTTGATATCTTATTGTGATTCAAATGTCCTATGAATTAACCCACCTCATAAATTATATTTATCCAAGTCTTTCAAATTAATTGTAACACAAGTAACAAACCATGTTATCCATAATTTAATAACTGCAAATTCTACAAAAGTCACCTCCCTCACATAGCCTAATTTCAGCTCATTCTCACTTCAAGTCATTATGACCGCTGTCATTTAAAATACGTTCTAATCACCAGACCAAAACACAATATTCGTGCTGAAGGTTGAAGTCTGTTCATATAGACATAATATTATGTACTTGTAGTACTAGATCAATACACCCAACAAGACAAGTACATCACAGGTGAGGACTTGTTTTATATAGCGCTATATAAAGGTATTTCTACTTAATTAAACACCTTGTGTTGTTAAAACGAATAAAAAACAATGCCTGGCCTTGTGTCAGTTAAGTATATATTAAGGATATATTCTGACCATATAGGCTAATGGCTGAACATTTGAATGTTCTAAAAGTATATCATGTATACATGGTACTAAATGACTCTTATTTACATTTGATATATAGATAGAATACTATTGAATGAACGATAGCAAACATTTACAAAAAATGTCTAGTTCTATACAAAAGTACAGACAGGGGTATGTCAAGTCCCCCTCGCTCCCCGTGCATAAGCTCCATGCTAGCTCTAAAACTGAAGGATAGACATCATGCCAAGCAAATTCAAAACCACAGCTGGCTAGGCCAGGTAAGGTAACAATCGTCAGATTTTACTGAAAATTAGCAAAGCCTTTGGAGAACTTTTACACGGGTGGACCAAGAGAGAAACAGATTCCATTAAGGTTAAACTTGTATTTCGGTAATTTGATTGTTAGCATGTTTGAAGGGACTTTTTTGGAAAACCAAGATACCGGACAGGTGAACAGTCCTACATTCATCGAATTGGATGCATGCTTTATGCCCAAATTTCTTCCCTTGATATACGATATAAACATCACAATACATCTTTTAATTATGGATCCATAAAAATGATAAATAAAATAACGATTTATGTTTTGATCTAACTGTAAATAATTCAGTTTGATCTTCTTACATCAGTAAATAATATATTAATTAATCAGATTGTATGCAGCTGATAATAAATAATCTATAATCAGCCAGATCACCTCTATGTAACGGTTGATCTCACACAAACACAAGTACTTCATTACAGCACACAGAATTTAATTCTCCAATCTAGGATTTGATTTGTGTGTTAAAACAGAACCATAAAAGTCATGAAAGACAACAAGTTTATCGATATAGAGTTGGTGTCAAGGATACTTTTGTAGAGGATTAGTTCTTCCATTAATCTGTTTTTTTAAACAGAAAATATTTTTGCTTTTATGAATTCACCCCCAAAAGTGTTAAGGATATGTGTATACAAGATTAAATCGGTCATACTTTGTTGCTAAATAAATTTTTTAAAACTGAAAATGTATTTCTTAACCCATCCCTTGCTCAGTTCTCTTTTTTTCAAATAATACATTGAAGGTGATAAATAAGCTCACATTTTGTGAAATAACAGATTAAATATAAAACTCTTATTAACAGATTTAACAAGAAGAATTGGTCATCAAAATTGTATGCCCTTGTATAAGTTTTCAAAGGTACAGGGATAGACTATATTACAATATGTGTGGTACTGGTGATCAAAACCCAAATACTAGTAGAGTAGCATCCCTCAATTATGCCACCTGTTTACTGTAAATATATTGAGAGGGATTTCAGACAAGGTTCTATTTCAAACATTTTATATTGTCCTGGGGTTAAGTGACTAAATGGTTTAACGAATGGCTGCAAGATAGTAAGGTCCGTCATTGAGTCAAGTGGTGTGGTTTCGACTCCTAGCTTGTATGTGACAAGGAGTAGGGTCACCCATCCCACCTTGTGGGTTTTCTCCAGGTCCTCCGGTTTCCTCCCACTGATGAATACCCCTACACACAAGTGATTTATTGAAATAAAATTGAACCATCTTAGTCCCAAAATGACCTAGTTTGTGTCAAGTGGATGTTAAACCCTCTTTCTCAATATTGTCCCATTTCCCCTCTATGGCGAGAGCATGAAATAAGTGTACCCGTTTTCAAAGACTCTGTTATTATCATGGGAGTGACGGGTATAGTCACATGAATGATAGAAAATTCAAGATCTCAAGTACAATGGAAATTCAAAGTGATGTAGGCAGAAGCATAACCACAGAAGTGAAAAGAATACAAATTTTTTTCTATCAATTGCCCTCTAGGTGGGGATCATTAGTAGCATATTGAGGTATCAGTGATACAAATTCTGCACAGAGAGAAATGGGTTTTAATGTCCACTCAACACAAACTAGGTCATTTGGGGACCGACATATGGTACATTTTTATTTCAATATGCACTTGTGCTTAAGGGTCATTATCAGTGGAAAGAAACAAATTCTGCCAGCAAAGACTATTTCATACTTAAACATTTTTTGCTTCTCTCTTCTCTATAGGCCTTCTTAAAACCATTTGAAATCTTAAAATTATTTTATATTCCAAAACAAATACAAATACTCACTAATCTTTCGAAAACCATTGTCCAGCTCTCAGCATCAATCGATTTATAGACATTTTTAATATAAAGCCAACATGTTCTACTCAGTGTTTTTAACCCAAATTTACAAATGACACAATGCAAAGAACAATCAAAATTTCCTAGGTTATCATTGTTAAATCTTGTGACCTGACCCTAGTCAAACTACCCCTAGTAGTATATTATGATATACAGTATAAGATAAGACATGTCATTTTACATTCAGTTATATAAGTTACTTCAATAGTACATACCAGACATATACCCCTCTAATGACCTTGATCATCAAGTATTACAAATAGATTTGATCCCTATATTAAAATTATAGATTTCCTTGACCTTTGATTTAGAGTCAGTCACCTGCTACTTTATATAATACATCCAGAAGAAATTTTCGAAATATAGAAATATACTTTGTGTCTGTTGTAGGGTCTAAGTATTATTTTCTTTATTATTTGTATATCTTCAACTTCAACCTCTTATGCTTACATTTGTATTTCGTGTAGCATATAGCAGATCATGACTCATGCTGGCATTGCACAATGGTTTCTTTGGTTTGTATTCCTAATTGTTTTCAAATTTGAGTGAAGTCTGTGTATAAATTTTGTGTGGTGCAGTTCCCCTGCACTTACTATTATCAAAGCAGAATTTAAAATTAGATGACTTAAACAATGTTCAGTTTTACCTGGTGCATAAATCAAAAAATTGAAAAAAAACCCAGTTCTGATATGTATTGCCAACTTTCCATTAATAAGCCTATATCTTCATACTTAACTGATTGTCAAAACATGTCAGATGTATTATTATATACAACTTGAAAACATTATCATTATACATGTTGATATCTAGACCTTTATTGTTACAGTCAGAACTAACATTTAGAGTGTAGCCCATGCTGTATTACATGAAAATACTACATGTCTACATTAAAATACACTATGAGGTTAACGGAAATGCACCAAATATACTATATATTATACATATCATAGCCTTATGAAACTACTGAAACAACCAACCCCTAATCATCAACAATTTTTACTCCCACAATAAATTTCATGTTTTTGTGCTTGTCCCATGTTCTATACATGATCATCAATATATCATGTTTTGGAAAGGTATATTTTCTTTCTCAGTTATGTAAATACAACCTATATAATTAAAATTCCTGATGAAGATCCATGGAGTATTGGCCGATCAGGCACAGAACATTCAGGTATGTAGAATATACTGTGATCAATAATTTAAGGATAGGTTGGAAGGCAGCTAGACATATGTCCACAGTAGCTAAGTTGTTTAAGCAGTCCAAAAAGTTTGCATATTCCTAATCATCTTACAAATCTACCAATAATTTGTTTTAAATTTTCTGGCACTCTTGAAAGTAAATTTGATAATCATTTAAATGTCTTACCTTTGGTTAGATGACAATATCTGATCTTTTGAGTTCTGTTGAAGAATGTCTGCTGTGGAATCATTGGAGAGTTGACTGGAGACACTGTCCACTTTGACCACCAGACTCTGGGGTTCTTGATGCATCAAAGAATCTTCAGGTAAAAGATTCTGATACTGAGTATTTGAGGTTGTTGCAATGATTGGTGGTTTGTTTAGATTTTCCATGCCAGCCGTATGGTTGATACTTTCTGTCTCATTTTCAATATTTGGTTGCTGATTTCCTTCTAAATGTGCACCATTCAAAGAATCATCGGAATAATCAGTGTCTGCTTCTTCTACACCACGAGAATCTTCTGAATTTTCAGATTCATTCTGCTGAATCTCTCTGCCTCTTGTGTCAATATGATGGTAATCTGATGTAGTTGCTACATCTTCAATACCAGACTTATCTATGGATGACATTTCACAACAAAATGTCTGGACCTTAAGTTTTTCAGCTTGCTTGGTGTGTTGAATAGTCTCAGGAATATTAGACCCAGATCTGTTGTAGTGATCTGATTTATTCAAAGATCCTGATGAATTTTCTCCTCTGAGTGTTTGTTGCTTTTGAGTTTGGTTATCTAGTTTAGAACTATTGGTAGTATTAGGGATTTGACTATCTAATTTTGATGGCTTATCTGATTTATTCTGTGAACTGATTATTTCTTCTTGATTATCATCTACAATGTAATGTCCTTGAGTTTGATTCCATGATAAAGGCACGGTAGTATTTATGTTCTGGATGTCAGTTTTGCCCGTCTTTAAGAAATTCTGGCCTGCTACCTCAGAAGCAAGCATAGATTGGATTGGAGGACATAATTGTCTGTCAGAGTTAATAGCTTGCATGAATGGTAATGTATTTGAACTCTGGAAATCTCCTTCATTCAATGCATTTACATCAGAGGATGAAGACAATGTTTCAGATTCAATGGGTTGTTGAGGTTTCTGTAGTGTGTTACCAGGTACTAGGCTGTTTGCACTTTGATCACTAACTTCTGATATGCTTGTTCCCTGATATTGGTCTTTGCTTTGTGCGCCAGTTATTGGACTGTCTTGAGATATTTTTTGGACATTAGACCCAGTTCTGTTGAAATGATCTGATTCATGCAAGGATCCTGATAAATTTTCTTCTGTGAGTGGTTGCTGCTTTTGAATTTGGTTATCAGGTTTAAAACATTCAATATTATTAGGGATTTCGTTATCTAATTTTGATAGTTCATCTGATTTATTCGGCAAACTGATTAACTTTTCATAATTATCATCTACAACATATTGTCCTTGAGTTTGATTCCATGATAAAGGCACAGTAGTATTTATGTTTTGGATGTCAGTTCTGCCCGTCTTTAAAGGATTCAGGGCTGCTAACTTCGTAATTTGAAAATCACCTTCATTCAATATATTTACATCAGTGGGTGAAGACAATGTTTCAGATTCAAACCTATTAGTGGGTTGTTGAGGTTTCTGTAGTGGGTTACCAGGTACTAAGCTCTTTGTACTTTGGTCACTAACTTCTGGTATGCTTGTTCCCTGATATAGGTCTTTGTTACCAGGTACTAAGCTCTTTGTACTTTGGTCACTAACTTCTGGTATGCTTGTTCCCTGATATAGGTCTTTGCTTTGTGCGCCAGTTATTGGACTGTCTTGAGATATATTTTGGACATTAGACCCAGTTCTGTTGAAATGATCTGATTCATGCAAGGATCCTGATAAATTTTCTTCTGTGAGTGGTTGCTGCTTTTGAATTTGGTTATCAGGTTTAAAACATTCAATATTGTTAGAGATTTGGCTATCTAATTTTGATAGTTCATCTGATTTATTCGGCAAACTGATTAACTCTTCATAATTATCATCTACAACATATTGTCCTTGGGTTTGATTCCATGATAAAGGCACAGTAGTATTTATGTTTTGGATGTCAGTTTTGCCCGTCTTTAAAGGATTCAGGGCTGCTACCTTTGTAGTTTGAAAATCACCTTCATTCAATACATTTACATCAGTGGGTGAAGACAATGTTTCAGATTCAAACCTATTAGTGGGTTGTTGAGGTTTCTGTAGTGGGTTACCAGGTACTAAGCTCTTTGTACTTTGGTCACTAACTTCTGGTATGCTTGTTCCCTGATATAGGTCTTTGCTTTGGGTGCCGGTTAATGAACTGTCTTGAGACGTTTTTTGGACATATGTCATGTTTTTTAAACTTGTGTTCAAGGGAGTGTCTTCTCCGTGCAATGATTTGTCCGATTTTTTCAAATTGTCATCATTGTCAAAATTATATTCACCTGAACTTAAAATATTTGCATTTTTTGGAGGGTCTGTGTTGGTCTTGTCTTTATTTGATGAACTATCTCCGTGCAATGATTTGTCCGATTTTCTCAAATTGTCATCATTGTCAAAATTATATTCACCTAAACTTAAAATATTTGCATTTTTGGGAGGATCTGTGTTGGTCTTGTCTTTATTTGATGAACTATTTGTATTGTCTATCAAAGAGGTTTGTGTTTCATTCCAGTATAATGGAGGTTCCTCATTTAATTTTAAAACAACAGAATTTCCAGACACATCTTGGAATTCCATATCAGAATATTTCTCTTCACTTTTGAAGGATTCAGCCCGTGGAGAACCTGTCATAGTAGTATTTATTGTAGGCAAACCAGCAAGTGTGTGAGAAATATCGTTGAACTCAATGTTATCTTTACTATAAGGTTTTTCAGATTTGCTTTTCTTTGATGGTTGATGACTGGTGTGTCCAAGAATCTGAGTTCTTTTTTCTCCAGGAACCAACACAATGACACTGTCATTTGCAGCTTCCTGTATACCTAATGGACCAACTTCCTCAGATTTTTGTGCATCACTTTCTGAAACAGAATCAATTTCAGAATCTTTGGTAGTAGTTCCAGAAGAACTTTCTGCTTGACCATTCTCTGACTCTGAAATGGGTTCATTCTCAGATATTACTGAAGAGCTTGACCTAGATAGTTCATTTTCATCTACTTTTTCATTTCCCGGGGCGCCATAATTTGACTGGTGTTCTGAGTAAGATGCAGATGATTTGTTCAAACTTCCACTGTTTGCAGATAGTGATACATTTTCTTCTGAAAGAACCATTCCTCTAGGTTTGGCCGATTTGAATTTTACTTTAACTGGAGTAGTTGGTAATGAATTTGAGCTTGTAGTTGTATCACCAGTAATACCTTTATCATTAGGCAAGGACTTTATTTTAATTCTAATCTTTTCTTTGGGAGTAGACGTTGGCTTAGGTTCTGTAGAGGAATCTGAGGTGTCTGTCTCTCCTGTGGTTGGCTTTAAATGTTTTTGTGATCTCTTTTGTGAACCAATATTTGTTTTGTTTGTAGAATTTCCTATCGACTCTGGATGATCTGGTTTCTTTGTTAGTGATTTTCTTGCAGTAACACATGATTTTTCTTCAGGAACAGGAGATCTTCTTCTCAACTCAGGCTTTTCCATCATTCGAATATCATCAGTACCGGTATGTGTTTTACCCGCTGAACTGAGATCAGGGGCTGTCCCTTTCCGGAATTTTGATTTATTTCTGAGATTTTCCTGATCTAAACAATTGGTCTCTGCGGAATATACACCAAGCTGTTGTTTCCTTTGGCGGGATACATCCTGAGTTTTACTATTTGACAATAATTCTAATTGTGGTACCATCCCTTGTATGACTGTTAACTTGTCTTGACTTCTCTGCTTATAAGCCCCCAAAGTAGTTTCTGAAGAAGCCGAGTTTGGTAATTTGCTCTTTGAAGTTGAATTTTTCTTGCTTGACAAATGACCACTGTTATGACCATCATTATCAGTACATCTCGTTTTTGTTTTTGTAGACTGTTCTTTTGTGTAACCAGAATGCTGTTTTGGTGGCTTAACAGAGGATATTGATAAATTATCTTTTGGTGATTTAGATAATTTTTCTTTAAGAGGTAATGATTTGGAAGAATATCCTGGAGAGGTTGGAAAATTTTGACTAGATTTAGATGTTTGGCTTGAATTGCCGGATAGTGGAAGATGGCTGTCCTTAGGAATTAATGTTGAATGGTCTGACCGTTTTGATGGTGGAACAATTTTGTCCCTTCTTTCTTGATCACCTTGAAATGAAACACTTCGGTTTATATTAATAGCACTTACATTTTGAGGTTCGGTTTCCATCGAGTCGTCAGAAACATTACCAATTAAGATGTAATTTTCTTCCCCTGGACTTGCTCTGGTAATATCTGGTGAACACAGATTGGGTGAATTAGATTCAGATGATTTGTCCATTCTCTGAGTTTCCTCAGGGTTAAAATTGTGTTCATCATCCTTACAGCCACTCAAAGAATCTTCACTCATGTCATCTAATGAATCAGATAATACATCTGAATGGGAATTTTCATCACTGTATATAAACTCTTCTTCTTCTGATCCAAAAACCATCACTGATTCGGTGTTCTCATAATGCAATGATGATTGGTCTTGTTTTGTTACGTCAAAGTTGGGATGTTCTCTGCCTCCTTTCTTAGCATTCAACTCATCATTGACTAGGATATATTCTTCCCTGCCTGTAGAGTCTCTTCCCGGTGTAAATATAGAACTGTTTTCTGCTCTCTGACAGTCATCATCTGATGCCTCATCTTTTGATTCATCTTGATTTCTAGGTGTTTTGTCATCTATACTGCCAGGTAGTGTATCTTGATCAACATCGTTTGTCTCCACTGAAAATGGACCAGAATCTATCTCACGTCTTCTTTTCTTTGATCTTCTGCCAACATTCAAGTTCATCATGCAGGAATCATCAGAGTTTTTGACAGGCGAATTCAATTCACTATCCGACAAGTTCAAATACTTTGGTTCTATCTTCAGTCCCATATTCTGAGAGTAGTTTTCCCAAGCTTGTTCAAAATTACCATCGGTTGGCATTGATCGAGATCTTTCTGTTGAAATATCAATATGTTTATTTCTATGTCTGACAGCAGCAACAGCAACTGGAATGGACGGTTCAGAATGCATTGATTCAGCCTCTGACTCTGCTTCATATGAAGCTTCTGGTACACTGGCAAGATTACACATACTTGAAATTTGTCTTATGCGAGATCTTGATCGTACTAATTCTGGACGTGCAAGGTTAGGGTCAGATCCTCCAAAGGTTCTTAGCTTTAGTGGGTCATTAATGATTGGTTTAGGAGGTCTGCGTAAAATAAGTGGTGCTGGGGTGGTGAGAGGAGTTCTAACTTTAGGAGTTGATCTGACAGGTTGATTTAGTAAAAGGTGTCTTGAACTTTTCTTCAAGAACTTATGAACTTTAACATCTCTAGGTTGTCTGTAAAGCCTGTTAGTAATGTCTTCAGCCGAGGAAGTTAATTTTGTGTTTTTTGGTGATCTTTTCTTTTTCTGAAGATTTTCATTTGATGAGCTTGCTGAAAGATCATCTCGGCTGGAGAGTGGTGACTTCTTTACCTTTATCTCTTTTTTTGGAGAATTTCCACGCAACCGTTCTACATTTATGTGTTTGAGTGGAAGGAGGGAGTCATGTTTTTTCTTCCCTGTAGATTGTAAGTTCATTTCACTAACACCACCACGGATAGGATTTGGCTTATCCATGGCAACTTTAATCAAATCTTTGTTTTCTTGAATATAAGCTTGTATTTGGTCTTCTTGGGCTTCAAGCTTCCCAACAACTTGCTTCTCGTGACTAAGTTCTTCTATCAAAGACTTATCGAAGGCTTTGTAGTCTTTTTCTCTAGCTCGAACTTTTTGTTGCTGTACTTGAATAGACTCTTCTTGCTCTTCCAGTGCCTCTGCCTCAAGAGCCAAGGATCTAGATTTTTCAAAGGTTGAGACTCTGTTCACTAACTCTTGTTGAGCAAGATCCTTGATTCGTCCTTCTTTGGATAATTTTCTAGTTTTGATACTAGCTGGATCTTTAGGAATGACATCACACTGAACTGATGTATCTTGACTTTTCTCCTTATTTAGTTTTACAGCCTCTTCAATGATCTTTCTTGTTTCTGAAAAATATGAAAGATGGTCTTTTTACATTAGTCAGATTTCATCCTTCAAAGGAAGTTAATGAAAATAGATACAGACTCTTTTAAGCACTAATTTATATGCATTTATACTGTAAATTTAATTAATAAATTTATACATTTTTTATTATTTTTCTGCTAAAGCTTGTTTTAGACAAATTGACTGAAGTTTAACCAGGTTTCATTACAAAAATGTTCACTTAATTTTTCTCATTCCCAAAACTGTTCACTGTGTTAAGGTCCACAAGGCCTTAAATACATAAATAATAGAAAAAATATTTTCCACCATGTGAGATTTACCTTTATTTACTTTTATAAGTAAATGAATAAACAGATTTTTATTTGAAATGTAGGAACAGAACTGGAAAGAAAAGTAATATAGCCAAATGGAATGACCTCCTACTGTTGCCTTGTGTTCCTTCAAAACAGTAGATACATAACTTTATTACAACCAGCTCTTCTCTTTCATACCATCAATAAGACATTTTCTCCATTGTCAAAATTATCTTCGAAGGCAATTTGTTATTTTGCGTTAGCCTACTCAGTTGCCAATATTTCGGCATTTCTCCATCGCCAAAATTATATTTATGGACATTTTTTTAATTTTGTGTTAACCGACTCAGTGGACACACCAATCATCATGATTCCACAATTCGGGTATATAACACAGCTTATTCAAACAACTAAGGGAGATTACTGGTTACATCCATCTAGAACTTACGCTGTTGTTGTTCTGCTATATGTTGTGCAGTATCTTTCTCTAATTTCTCCACTTTACTTTTGTTTTTCTGAAATTCTCTAATGGCTTCTGTCAGTTTATGTCTCTCACGCTCTACTTCATTCTTTCTCTCTTCATGTTGACTGAACAACTGATCCTCCTTTAGTTGAAGAGTCTCTTCTTTCTCACGGAGTTCCAGTCTTGTCTTCTCCAGCTCTTGACTGAAACAAAACGTAAAATTTAGAAGTTAATCTAAAAGTTGCTGAAGTAAAATGACTAAAAGAATTGGTCTGGCAGTTTGGTCCAGTTCCAGGTTTATCTAATTACCTTATTTTATTTAGTTACAAGAAAGCGACCTTTTGCAAGTAAAATGTGGGCATACATAATACACGGACCTCATAGTTAGTTTAGGAGGACCCCACCACACATAAACAATTACATAAGACAAACCTATGACAGGACACAATATACAAAGATATTTCAAAACAATAAACAATAAATGTATATATCAGATCAAGTGAATTGATCTGCAGGCTAGCTGTAAGCATCCAGTGATACAGGCTTCATTCAACAAAATGAAAACTAATAATAAGGGAAACAATCCAAGAAGAAATAGTGAATAAGTAGACCCAATAATAGTAAGAAAGACAAATGTTTTTAAAAAAAATAAATCGACATCAAATCAAAGATTTATACCAGATAGCAGTTGAAAACCTTTCTAGCAGAATGTTTTGTAAAGACTATGGGGAAAAAAGAAGCAATCAAATAGGTTCCACATACAAATAGGGAACCAAATGAATGTAGATCCCAAGGAAATGATCCCAAGCCAAACTGTAGCACTGGGCTCCAGGTGTACTACAACAACTCAAATGCAACATTTGTTCTAATTTCAAAACTTTTGATGTGACCTATCAAAATCTTAATTTTATAATTTACCAGTTGAAATGAACTGTCTTTGTACTACAGACTAAAAACTAGATCAAGTGGGTATCATATTTCTTATTAAAGTCTCTATATTGTCTCTTCAAGTGTCATTAAAAAAAATATTCACTATTACTGACTGACTATTGTCCATCAGATCACATGGAAATAAAGGCTTGTTAGAACCATAAAACCTAGACAATCAGTAGTGCCAAAATAAATGTCTATCAACATAAACAATAAATGTCTATATTGTCTTTGTAAAATTTTAATACTCCTCTAAATTTGGAATGGAATTACTTCTCCTTTAATCCATATCACTATCTTTAAGATCACTTTGAAATGAAGGCTTGTTAGAATTATAAAACCTAGACTATCAGTACTGCTAAAATAAATATTCTTTCACACAAAATTAATACTCCTCTAAATTAGAGATCAATTTACTTCTTTCAATCCATATTACAATAAACATCATACACAATCCAGTTATGCACAATTATCTTCTATCTACACGCTGGTTTATTTTAGATTCAATTTCTATAGATTACTAAATAGATTCTCAGAGAAAAACAGCACCTGTACGAAATGGCCTTGATGTGTTTCTACGAAATAGCTCTTGACTGAATAATAGCACAATAAGTTGATGTAATAACAAAATATAGTTTGCTATGTTAGATTATGTAGATTAGATTTATTGGCACTTTGCCTAATATCATATCTTAAGTTGTAGAGGCATACTCTAATCTTATTAACAGAATAAATCTATGATAAGATTTCGTCTAATCCATGCAATATTTTTGTCATTAAAAGAAAACAAATACAATTTATTATATACATTTGTGTTTGAAAGTGTAAGAGATTAGGGTAATTTAACCTTTATCTCATGCACGTCAATATCACCTACACTTCAAATAATATAATCTGATTTGCTGGGACACATTGTTATTAATCCATTTCAAATATTATCTCATTAAGCATTTATTTACAAATTAATTAACCTTTATCTCAATTTGATCGCACAATTTTACAATGAGCTAATTGATCTGTTTAATTTTACATGGTTGGTAATTCAGAAATTCAAATACCACTAATTTAGATTCTGTTACTTTTCACATGTGTTTAAAAGATTAAAATATCTTAAAATGTAAGGCATTAGATAGGCGATCTATCTCACAGGGCCTTCAATTAAAAAAATTTTTTTTTATTTCCCCATTGTTGTTCTAAATTATTGAAAAGCCGCAATTTAATATTAATTTAGAAGATTGCAATTTGAAGAAATAAATTTATTTGTTTCTATCAATTAAGTGATTCATAGGAACACATGGGATGAAGACACTGACGTGGTATTTTCATGTTTGTTAGATATTTCTTAACAATTATGATTATATTACATTTACTTTTTCTATTTCAGCTGCTTTGTTTCCTAATAGCTTATCAGATTAATTTAATCATTTAATTTTTAAAGATCTGAAATGTAGGGATTGAACTTACATTTTTAAAATTTCAAATATCCAAATATAATAATGGTAAAAAAAATAAAAAAACCTAACAAATCGAACAATTCCATCCACTACTATGTACAAGTAGCCCCTAATTCATACAATATGTAAGCAAACCAACCGACCTGCATTACATTACTTATATTTAATACAAACATGGTTTCCCATTTATCTTGAAATAAAATCAATCATATAATAAAACAGCATATCAAAACATGTTCTAAATAATAACATATTACCAGATTCCATGATAGTCAACAACTGGTACATAAGTCAGAAGAACGTTTTCCATATAAAAATACCAATGTTCTAATTAAGCAAAATAATATCCAAATGCACAGAATCCATATCAATTTATCATCATAAAGTTGAATATTTGTAAAATCTACGTAGTTTAACAATGTCTGTAATCAGTATGACTGAAACTTTATGTCACATAAAATCAAATTTATTTTATTCAAATAATTTGAACACATGGTACCATGCTAAATCATAACACAGTTAAATGCCTTTTCTTATGCTAAAGAGGTATTGATACGATTTACTTATAAATAGTTCATGGATATATGACCACACCGTACAACTATACACTATCACATTGCAGGAATTTAATATCCCTCCACTTCAAACCCAATAAACTGTAATATATGAGAAACACCTAGATGAATAAGGCTGATCATATAAACCTAGATGAATATAGGTATAGAAACGTAAAAAGAATTTGTAGAGTGGTCAATAACAGTTATAATGGCCTGAATATACAACTACCAGTCTATACATATCATGTCTAAACTGTGAAATAATACAATATTTACATGGGTAATTGTGGTACCACTATGACATCCAGTCTTTAAAAATATGAGATCTTTAGAAAACTAATCAATTAAAGCTTTTATACTCAGGGATTGGGCCATTATTTGACACAGTAAATACAACAATCAAGGGTTCATTAGTCACATGTATGACATGTCTACTATATTTGGGATTCTGTATTTTTCTAAGAGACAGATATGTAATTATAATATTTCTAACATAATAAACAACCCTAGCTAGACGACAATATCATATCTGATGCAAATCTATTCTGTACTGCAATGCTATTATTATCTATTTTATAAAAATGTGTCTACTAGGAAATCTAGCAAGCTAAATCTAATATTAAATATTACGATAGCCTGTTTTCTATTAGCTTATAATCAATATTCCACACCGTATTGAATAGTAATCATTATTATCTAATCTATCATATTTCATTTATTTTATAATCCTTTCAAAATATTTTTGTCAGTAGAAAAATAAGGGTAGTAGGACATTTTAAGTCGAAATCAATCAATTTTTAAGTGAGAGAATCAATATGATTGACCAAGTGCATACAAACTAACATAAACTGATCTTTAAAAAGTAAAAAAAAAAGAACATCTTTGGAACCTGGTGTTATTTAATGAATATAGGTGGTTGATTGAAACATTTGCCACAAATTGTTATCATTATTTAACTTTTATTTTACTGACAATAAATACACATGATTCCAACTATGTGATTATTCCCAAATTTAATATGGTAGCTTTCGACCTGTTGAGTGTTTGTCAATAGCATAGACCAGTTTAAAGGTAGCCTTCGAGCACCAATTATTCTACCATAACAGGTTCGTTAATAGGGATCATCATTGGAATATGTTTTCTACCATTTGAACCAATGATTATAACAAGCAGTTGCCATGTAAGATACGTCCACATTTTGCAATGAGATGGACAGAGAACAAGCTAATACAATCAAGGGTCATAATCCAGGATGTTACGGTCTGACATGCGACAACATCAAAAGGATCCAAGATCTTCGGGATATAAGCATACATATTAAGTTTCATCAACAGAGGATAAAAATTGTGACCTCTAGAGGGACCACAAGCTAAAAACATGATTTTTCGTACCATCACGGGCTATAATCAAGGAAGTTACGGTCTGTTATGCGAAATAATATTGAAAAGAACCAAAGCTCTTTTGAGTTATAAACATATATTTGAAGTTTCATCAAAATCGGTTAAAAATTGTGACCGAATTAAATACCAAAAATGTGATTTTTGCGTACAATCAGGGGCCATAATCCAGGTCCAATATGCGCGAATATCGAAAGTAACAGGACAGACAGGGGCGACAACGATATACACCCATATGAAAATGTGGGTGTATAAAACAAAGTGGTTCTACAGGTACTTTAACTTTAAAATGTATTGTTCTCTGATTTTTTAAAACCAAATCACATCAGGTATTGTGATTACAACAAGGAGAAGTTTAACTACTTTTTACGTAACAAATTACAAAGCCTAAGTTACTTTGATTTGCTATCGTGACAGGGCATAGAACTATCAAAATAGATATATCACTTATTCAACTAGGGATATTGTAAACCAAGTCCAACAGTGTATTTCTATAAACAATATTATTCCATGAAAATAGAAAATATTTCTCACCTAGCTTGTTCAATTCTTTCTGGTTCTGTTTTATACCTGCTGGTCAACTCCACACTGAAATCATAAAATCAACCACTATTACATTTATGGTCATGATAATGCTTTTTAAATCAGGTTATATTTTCTTTTTAAATCTTGATAAGAAATTTATGACAAAATTTACAATCTAGATCTAGCAGGATAATATATCAAGACTGACTATAAACACGCTTAAAGTCAACACTCTATCTTTTTATGCACTTCCAAATACAACAGTTCTACTAGGTAGTAAAAGGTGTCAAAGAGTCAAATGAATTGGAGGGTAGGAGAGAGATATTATTTTGATAATCTCAGACAAGATTAGAAACAAAATTCTCGGGTTCACCAAATGACCTCTAATTTTTACGAAATGAAAGATACTCAATTACTAAATTGACCAAATGACAGGTTATCCAGAAATATTACATTTCTTATGTAAAGTTTAAATAATGAGGTATCACTTCATATTCTAACTCAGTTTTCAGAAGAAAAAGTCGTAAACCGATAACCATAACAATTAATCAGTAATTTTTTATGCCTAATAACAAATTATTTTCATGACTGAACCATATTAATTATGATATCTTAGAACATATATAAATAGACTACAAACAACCCAGACAAAACATGTAATCAGTATCAACTATTCTAATGAACATTAATTACTACTGGTACATATAAATTGTAACAAAATTATACTAAATTACTACTGGTACATATAAACTGTAACAGAATAATACTAAAATACAACCAAATGAATTGCAACTGAATAATACTAAAATATAACAAAATGGATTCTAATTGAATAATACTAAAATATAACAAAATGGATAGTATTGAATAATACTAAAATATACAGCAATATGAAATTAAAATTTGTACTGAAATAAATAACTAAAACATGGGTCAGATCGGGAATAATTAATTTCTTATTTTGCTATTCTTATAATATTTTGCCCATGCCACAGAACATTTTCTCAATTGCAAAAACATACTTCAGTCAAATCTATCCCTATGAAATAAATGTAGGGAAATTTTTCACTACCAAACCCTTCCCTGAATAAAATATTTTAACAAAATAAAAATATCTACAAAGATAAAAAATATATATGTACACAAAAAAATCAATATACTACATTAATTCTTTAATGAAAAGCAGAAGTCACTCATAAGAATCTGCAAGTTTTAAATTCTGCATATTCTATGCAATTCCTGGCAACATTGGGGGGATTCTAGATGAGTCACATTTGTAAACGGACAATACTATAACTTTGACGTTTTTCTTTCTATTTATTCTATTGACCCTTATCATGGAGCATACACAGAAAATTATGTATACATATGTTCAATAAAGTTGTAGAGTAAAATGTGACATGTAGATTAGATATATGTGTGCTTTATAAAATGAGACCAGCTGTATGTAGGCCTACAAATAATACTGATAGTATGAGACTTCTGCTAAGTGTAGTATATTAAAATTGTCTCATACCAGTCTTAATACCACTTGTTTTTATTAAATTTCGAAAAAGAGAGTATCAACCACAGTGAATGTATCTAAAAGCCAGTGATGTAACTGTGATGAATAATAAAGATTTATCTAGTTAGTATACTACATACAGCCTGTAATAAATGGATATACTGTTCTAAATAGTACAATGAGTTGCAAATACCAGTAGTACTCTTCCATCTAACATCACTTTATACATATATTTATACTATAGCTAAATTAATAATATCAAACATAACAGGTGAGACAACTTTAAAATCTTCGATCAAAATCTTCTGAATCTTGATAGGATTCCACTTAAGGTCCTACTGACCAATTCCATCAAGTTTTAAAAAATTCCACTATTAATCTTTTTCTGTATTGCATTAAAATTTACAAGATTTAAAAATACAAATATGACCAAAAACATAATTCCACAGAACGTGTTCACAATTTACGATCTGAAATATTAGAAATTCTATCCTAATCAATAATCTCACTGCGTTTCGAAAGATTTTGTACATAACTCTGCCCTGTTGCGAATTTTCATGCTTTCATAAGATTGCCCATAAATGGGGAGATAACTCAGTGATATATTTGAAAAAAATCTACAAAGTACTCTGACCTGTGGAATGTTCCCAAACCCTTTAAGACAGATGACAGATTGATGGACACTTGGTAAGACAACCTATGTTCACATTAAATGTGTTGCTATAAAAACAATATAAACCTCTAACAAAGTTTTAAAATGAGTTAACCAAAAGAAAAACAGGTTGATGACATACTAATACTGTGACAAGTGTGTTACCACTGATGTATGTTAAAAGTAAGAATGATCCAAGCAATATGTGATTTGCATGATTATTAATTTGTTCCTAAGTAGTAATACATGTTGATTAGTAACTTATAATATACTGCTGTGCACTCTATATTTCCTCTTGTTTATTTTAGTGCATGTTTGAAAATAATATCCATATTTATTGACTATTGAACTATTTGAACTAGCTTTTACATAGGTTGAATCTATTATATTAATTGCCCAGTCTTACAAGCGTATTTTCTTCAATTAAATAAAAATAAACTCTACTACAATGGACAAAAGCTATTTATATTCTGAAATTCTCCCAACTCACCATATCTCAGCTGATTCCAGTCTGGGGCGCAAATAAATCATTGGTTAAAACAATTAGTACCAAAATGGTTAGAATATATTGCATCAAATTTAATATTATACGATGAGAATAACTACCACCAGTTATGAATCAGGAAAAAAAGGTTAAAAATTATAAGAAGAATCACACCACATCCAAAATAATATATTACTGCAAATCTGTTAATCTATATAAGGACATCATAAAGGATTGAAGGTGCTTTTTTCAGTCAAATACATTCATATATGATTCGGGAAAAAAGGGTTTAAAATTATGAGAAGAATCACATAACATCCAAAATAATATACTATTGCAAACCTATTAATACATTGAATTTTTAAAGTGAAATATCCTTAAAATTAAGACATCATACATGCTTGAAAATGCTTTTTTTCTTTAAAATACATTTATACATTTGATCTATGTCTTAGTCTATACTTACTTTGGATTAAACATGGTGAAGGGTGGTGTTGCTGTGCTTGCATAAAATGTTGGAACCGATAAAAAATCCTTATTTGGTAATCCATCTACATCATCTCTTAAGCTACTCTGTTAAAAGAAAGAAAATTTGAATTTAATAAAGGAATGAAGTAAACTAGCATATTATCACCTTACCTTCATGCATAACTTATACCAAAATATCGATGATTCCAAATGACACATACTCATAAGGAAAACAAACAAAATATTGGTCTATTTAACCAACTTATATATAAAATCAAACTCAGTATCTAAACACATTAGTGTTTTGTTTTAATATCACAAAAGTCTACCCACTTGAAAATCAAGTAAGAAATTGATTAAGAGTTACTTCTCTTTAGTCTACAAAGAAACTAATTTTCATATTTTCTCTCAAATTATTAATAAATTCTAATATGTTATCAAAAAATAATTTTAGTAAACTGTTTTTGAAGTATTTGATTGTGAATAACTATACCATAAATATTATATATTAAATATTTAAGGATATGAATGAGAGATCAGAAAAATGGGTCCAGAGAAGAGTTATGTCCCTTTAATCTTCACAGAAGTTTTAGAAACATTACTGCGGCAAGATAGGAATTGGAAATAAAATGTTTCAAAGATGATTATATTTAGACCAAGGAAAAGAAATTGTTACTCTATTACAGACTTTGAACTTACCAACTTAAGTTGTTTCTGCAATGTCATAGAAAAGGAAATTCAAAATTTAATTCTGGTGGGGTGAATTAAAATAATTCTTAGCAGCACCAATAAAAATTTAATGTGTACTTTTTGAATTTATATAAAATATTTTTAAAGTTCACAACTTAACATGAATTATGATTGGCTACCTTTCTACGCTCTCGTAATCGAGCTGCTTCAGCTGGATTATTGAATCTAAAAGTTGTGTTTATTCCAAGTAACAGTACATCACCTGTAATAGATACAGAAATAAAATTGAAGTTGCATGGATATAAAGAGTACAGTCTTCAATCTTTTGGTAACAAATGAATAGTGTTTAATGTCTCATTAACAAAATACTTTAATCACACTTTCCATGGTCAAATGTGCAACAAGGAATCAAAATATTTTCCATAGACAATTCAGTTTCATTCTACTATTCGTCAAATTTTAACTACGAAGGGATCTTTGAAATATTTTTCATGGATAGTTCAGTTTCTATCCACTATTCTTCAAATTTCAACTATGAAGGGAATTTCTGAACTTTAACATAAATAAGACATGCTTTTAGATGAATATGACATTTCACATATCAATTTCTTACTGTTATTAAGAAATAGCAGATATTTAATGTAAATGCTATTTTTGTTACCTTGCTGAAGCTGTGTAGGTTCAGCTATTTCAATATCATTAACTTTACAAACACAACCAGGGCTAGGATGTATAATAACACAGCCATCTTCATTTTCTACATAACAATGTTCTTTCTCTATACCAGGATTCCTTAATACTACAAATATAAATGTGAATTGTATGAAAAATGATATTAATCTATTATAAAACATGTTTAAAGGTAAATACATCAATATTAAATTCTTTAACAAATTATATTAATCTATTGTAAAACATGTTTAAAGTTAAAGACATCGATATTAAATTCTTTGACAAATGATATTCATCTATTGTAAAACATGTTTAAAGGTAAAGACATCGATATCAAATACTATGACAAATGATATTAATCTATAAATCATACATTCATACATATTTACTGAAGTCAAGTTAGCCGAAACTATTCTTGTCTCAGGTAACATAGCAGGCCACGAAATTTCAAATTTTGGCATCACACAAAAAATGGTTGCGGGTTTATGCCCTGCGTAACCATTTTCTTTGGTTACCCCAGATGACCATTGCGTGACCAATTGGTTACATAAAATGGTTGCGCTGTTTTCATGTTTTATCCAGATTTAAATGGTGCTATTATTCATTTCCACTTGCAGTGAATGTATTTTTTAAAGGAATAACTTGACTAATTTATATTCTTTTATATTTAATATTATATTTTGAGGTTAAGTGTTTATGACTTTAATCCCACAGTGTCCCCATTTAAACAATAAAACATTAGAAAAAATGTTCCACTTCACTGAATCCCTACATTTTAATAATTCTTTTATCAATCGGCTTTTTCAAACATCAAGTGGCTGATGTAAGTAAATAGCTACTCAGTTAACTGCTCACGGTTCGATTGCAGAGGGGAATCGGTTCCAAAAATGGGTTTTCGTTTTTATATCATATCTGACCTTAAAAAAAACAGGAATGGTAGCTACCACATTGTTTTCGGTCACTGAAGACTACATGCGTACTTCATATTACACTTGTCACTTGCAATCATTCATCCAATTCCAAGCACGTAGCATGAGATAGCCTCACACATAGGTAGCGACTGATTGACAAACAGTATTTATAAACCTTGGCACTCTATACACAAAGTCTCAAAAGGAAACAGAATAGTTTGATAAATTTGTTAACGTAACCGATATTTCAATTTGCGTAACCAGGAAATCGGTCGCATGTTTTTGAGCTGGCGCGACCGCACGTAACCGATTGGTATCGTTCGCGTGAAATTTCGTGGCCTGCATAGGACTAGCTGTTGCTTCAGGTCTTGTGTAATGAATTTAAACTATAATGTACCTCATTTCATTAAAAGAATTCTTTCCCAGTTGAAGGAAGTATCTACTTCACAAACACTTGTATATTTTTATAGATTAAATATTAAGCTTATTATTTATTACCTATATCCTGTGGTTTATCTGCTTCATCCGAACCAATTAAAACTCTTCCTATCTGTAAACAAATACACAATGTTATTCTATTCCACAAAAAATGTCCTTTATTCTTTTAAACATAAATTTCAAGTCACCGGATATTATTATCAGTCATGGGTATATCAAAATTCTAAATGTCCATATATAAACCTAATGACCCATAAAAATTTGAAAATGAGGAAATGGTGTTCAAAGTTGGAAGCGTTTGTAACATCAAATATATTTTTGGATAGAATATATGTAGTACTAGTTTTCATATTATATAAGTAACTCGTTTTTCACTATGATATGTGTTTTAAGATTTATATACAGACCCACAGACATTTCTAGTAGACGTAGACCAGGGATCAGTGGTGTCTCAGAGATAATGCACTGTCTCGCTAAACCAGGAGATCCTGGGTTCGATCCTGGTCAGTGTCTAGTCATTTGTATGGGACAAACAAAACAAGGTTCCATGTGCACATTGGCGTGCATGTAAACAAACTCTTTAGAGTTCGATTTCGAAATGTAAATTGGCTGTAGCACCGCTTTCTGAGTAAAATGACCTTCAAAGCATACTGTATGATGTATGCCCATATTCATTAACTAGGTTGGTTCAGGAAAGTAGGACATTAAACCTAGTTTCATTTCTATTACACAAAATGAAAGATAACAAATCAGATACTTACATCAAGTTGATAAATGATGACACCAGTACTTAAAATATCTTCATCCATTCCAATTAAATGGGGTATCTGAGAGTCTAGAATAATACCATGAGAACTTGCTCTCCTTAACTCGTGGAAACATAGAACATCATCATCCCCCTGCTGGAAACCAAAATTTAAACAGTAAATTAAACATTCATTAACAATGAACACAACGGTCACAATTTGATTATATCTTACTCAATATCAATACAATAACAAGTTCAGCTTTTGTTTGTTGCAAACTTCATAATTCAGGCTTGTTGCTAGTTGGATTGTCTACAGTGCCTTGG
This sequence comes from Patella vulgata, assembly GCF_932274485.2. Classification (NCBI taxonomy): domain Eukaryota; kingdom Metazoa; phylum Mollusca; class Gastropoda; family Patellidae; genus Patella; species Patella vulgata. The sequence continues at coordinate 16,655,292 of NC_065883.2, forward strand.
CACCCCCTCTCTGAGGTATTGTACTCTCTAAAAAAATAATGATTTACGCATAACATTGTGCCCTCATTATAGGTATTCTATTCATGTCCACATATGAGGTAGGAAATCACAAATGAAACCACAATTTCATTACCCCACACTCCAAAAGGATCCCACTGCATGTGCCTGCCTCAGACCTGGGCAAATAACCTGACAACGGGCCTGCATATATAATTATTGTAATGTTTATTACCTCCATGGGATCATTCCATTTATCTCTCCAACTTTGAGTTAACTGTTTAGCCTGTAAAATAGACGACAATAATACAATATTTTTATACGAAGGTATATAACAGATAATATTTGACAGTAATTTACCCCCCCCAAAAAAATATTTGTCCTTTTTTTTTTTCAAATTTTTCTCATTCCTTTTTATCTTTCTTACTATCATTCCTACTTACCATGTTTTCTTTTTCTTGTAGTTTTTCTACAACAGTTCCTTTATCACGTACAGGAACTGGTAAACCAGCCTAAATAAACATAAATCCAATAATTAATTACATCCTCAAACAATACTAGGTAATCATTCTCTCTTTCCGGACTGTTTGATTTGAACTAAAGAAGTGCATTCTAATATCTGACATGCTAGTATGATGCTACATTCAGAAAGACTTTTACTGATGGAAATAGATAGCTATGTATAACCATCAGATAACCAATAAGTAAACTGTGTTGTCAGACAAATACTCAGGTGTATATAAACAAGCTAAATAAATAAACTATAACAATCCCTGATACATGTTAATTAAATCACACTCCAATGACAGTATTATATAATAAAGTTATGCTATATATAGAGAGAGAGAGAGGGGAACATTTATTAGGTTGGTAGGGCAATTATGAACATCATTCAAAATCTATTTTTCAAAGATACCATTTAGATCGTAATTGATGAAAAATAAAATAAAAATTTATCTGCTAGCCACTAGAATTACTTTACTAAAAAGTAATCCATAAACATTATGGTTTATTTTAAGGAATGTGTGTATTAAATAAGTATTCAAGCATTTAAATAGTAATTCTAGAAGCTTTCTAGTATTTAGTGCAGAATAAAAAATTATAATATTTAACCAAATCTCAATGAAGTTAAACCATGGGCCGTATATACACGGTCCATGGTTAAATACGGCCCATGGTTAAATCTCTTGGATTTAGGTTAAAAACGTTCTAAATTTGATTAATACGTTTTTTCAATTAGTGAAGGATAAATCTTTATTCAATTAAATATTTGATAGAAACATTATCAGGTGTCATTTATTTACTAATTTTAGTTTCACTTTTGGCTTAAACTGTTGACAGCTGAACACAAAAGTATTTGTATCTCAATATTGGCCTGATCTGCAGCTATGAAATTTTAAACGAAACATAGATATTAATCTCACAAACACATTACATCAAATAGTCAATTTTATTTTTAACCTAAATCAAAGCCAGCTGTCACATGCTTTTAAAATGCATAAGGAATGCATCATACTTGGATTATTTCTCAAATAAATGATTTAATATAAGTATAAATAAACTACGTGTACCTGTTGTAAATCTACATCAGAACTACTCAGATTTATACCCTCTGGTAATAAATAGAATAAATCTCCCATGCTACCATGCTGAAAGTTTATTATAACAATGACATGCTTCTCATATATACACTATCAAAATAAATTCTATCTATGGTTAATACATGTAAACTACTGTCTCTACATCACAGATTACAAATTACCATTCGGTTTAAACCCAGAAACTATGTATTAAATAATCACTACTAGTAGTTTCCAAGTAAAAGTGGAATTGTGATTTGTAATCTGCGATGTGGAGACTCTTAAGTTATTTTCAATATGAGATAATAAGAAACAAAAAATATATATCATTATCTTATCATTACTAAAAACTTTTTATAAGGAATAAAAACAAGCATTAAAGAGCATTATGAACCATGCAAGATTTACCGTCAACAAAATAATCTACGGTACAGGATTAATTTAAAATTCTACAACTAAATATAGTACAATTTCAGAATAAACACTGCCTTTGTAAAAATTAATAAAGAAGAGGGCATGTTTCCTAGAAGTACAGAGATAGATCAATAACTAAGTAAAAACATTTTCCATGGGATCACAACAATCGTTAAATCCAAGAAATTTCTAATTAGCACAAGCCATAACTAGCACCATTGTTTCATGAAAATATCTTGAACGATTTATGATGTAAAAGAGATGGAGTTAATTTCAATATTCCTCCCTAACTTTGTTCAGCATAGGATAAACATGAACCTACTTTACTTTCTGTTCTTTTCGTTTTATTTTTCTATTAAATAGGCCCAATATTGGGATGTAGAGTTAATATCATAACGCATAACTGATAAGCACACACATTCAACAGTTCTAATAAATGTAAAATCTAATGGAAAACATCTCACCATTTGTGCGTTGGCCAACTCATGTTTTAATCTTTTAATCTCCTCTTGTAATTGTCGTATTAATGCTACATTGGTATCCTGAAATATTAAAACAGAAAAAAAGACTATCATTATGAAATCATTCACTTACATATAGATAGCTAATATAAACAAGAGAAAAAGAAATTGGGTTTATTGTCCACTCAACATGTAGGGATCTTTAGCAGTAGGAGTAAACCGATGAGGTTAGGCAGATGACCCTACTCCTTGTCATGAACAAAGGTGGGATCAAAACCATGTCAATTGACCCAATGACAGATCTTAAGATCGGAAGTGCACGCTTTATACCATTCGGCCATTCCCCCACCCACCCTTATATATATATATATATATATATATATACAATACTGTTAAATTATATTTTATCATACTAAAAGCATATGATATTAATCTTTCACTACCGCTATGTTGAATTTAAACAGAAATATAAATTAGATCAGAGGATCTTACCTCATTTATCTTTGGTTTATTTACAATATTTTTAGCTCGTTGAGCATATCTTAATGTACTCAACGACTCATTATAATATTTACTTGCTGGGGTCACAGCTGAAAAAGAAAAAACATAATAAATAAACTTTTCCTTTGATTCTCTTATATGTTTATTTATCTCTTCAACCCTTGAATTTTTTTATCTAATGGCATACTTCTAAAAAACCCAGCAAAATATACTCAAACTTATAATAAGTGTCATGTACAACTGATGGGTGAACTCTATTTTATTCATTATATAAAATCAAAATAGTTTCAAAAATGCACAAATTTAATTAGCAAATTAAGGTGAAAGATGTGTAACGGCCATTGACAGATCCACTCATAATATTACTCTATGCCCAATGTTGAAAATGAAACAAAAGACACGAAGACATTTTCAATGGGTTTTTCACTTGATTTGCTGTTGATAATTAGAATACAATGAATGAGGTTTAATGTCATAAAGATGGCAAATAAGAATATAATAAATCAATCATAAACACAAACTTTTCATAAAGTTATTGATAACTATACTCACTTGATATCATAATTGTTTTGGAATTTCCTCCCAAACTGTCCCTAAGCAGCCATGTGAGGACGGAATCACGATAGGGAATAAAGACAGTTTGATGTCGACGAGGTGAGCTAGGACTATGAGCACTATTTTCAGCACTAGAACTGGTGACACTTTGAGTTGAACCCATCTGTGTCCATGACAACAGGGAACGCTCAGCTGCAAAATAAATTAATTTGAATAAATACATTGACCAAATACTATAACAATATTATTACAAACAGGTTAGTTCATACTATCAAATTCACAATATGATCATTTATCACTTATTATCAAATTCTGAAATTAGTCAGAGCGTCTCATCATGAGCTAAGTGCTGGCCTTTTGGTATTTTCGGCTATAGGCTACTGTATTGACCCCACCAATCCCTCCATGACACAGAGCTAGTGGAATTATAGATGTTTGATCTATTAAAAGGAAATGGGCATTGGAATATTCAAAAAGAATTTCTGCTAGGATGCTGACAATAAATCTCTGAGATATTTTCAAACCTCTTAAATTGCAGGCCCATGTGCAACGCAACTTTTTGACACCAAATTTGGTATTCTCATCAACTTGGGCAACTACATTTCCTAGATTTTATGTTTTGTCAATTACTGGCGATTAAAGAGTTGTTATCTGAACTTCTGCTTGTAGGATTCAAAGTGATTTGAACCCAAGCAGTAAACACTCCAATGCCAAAATCAAATGAAATGGGGGTTTATGTCCTTCTTTTCTGCACCGACTGGGCTAATGAAGATGGGCATGGTGAAACCCTGCCAGAAAATCTTAAAGAACTTTCTCAGCCAACACCAGCAGCGAACATGAGATCTCCTGATTAGCAAACCAACGTCTTACTCACTCACTGATCAGTTAATGCAATATACAACAATTTATTGGGCTACTAGGCTCAAAGGGTTAATACCAATGTTTTCAATTTACAACACAACTTATTTGTTTTAGAAGGAGAAATGGACTCACCCAATGCTTTAATGACATTGCCAAGAGTAACCAGTGATTTATTGATATTGGCCCCTTCTTTTAATCTTCCTTTATAATTGAGGGTTGATGTTGTGTCAGCTCTTTCACTACAAAAACACAAATTAAATTAGATTTCAATTTTACATTTTTAAAAAAAAACAACTCTCGAAATATCTTCATTTCAGCATTCTATGGGAATCAATATTATATTTTAAACTCTCAAATTATCTTCATTTTAGCTTTCTATGGGAATTAATCTACGTTTTAGCTTGTTTTGAATGAAACAAAACACTAACAATATAGTATGCTATCATAATAAATATTTTCTAACTATCATAATCAAAATGATTATTTTCTGTAAATATAAATATAATTCAACCCTAAATTCGCCCCAAAAATTAATTTGTATAGCTTCAAAGGAAAATCTAAGCATTCCCTATCTTATAAAATTCTATTATCATTAATAACTAAAGCCTACTATTCAAATTAAACAACAGTAGGCTTTCACAATATATCCTATTCTTATATTACTACTTCTATCTTGAATAAAACATACATATAGATTGACTCTATGCTGACCTTTTAAAGAGTTTTTCTATAGAATGGAATATATGCCAGGCATTATTTAGGATTGGTTGCGTTTGTTAATCCATGTAATTGCATATTAACTGTAAACAAATTTCTCAAAGATTGAATAAGTTAAGGTCGATCCCATAAATAAATCAAATTGTAGTCTATAAAAGATCTATTTGTATGTTTTCATATATATAATTGATTAATAATTTGTTCTTGTATATTGCATATTTTTATTTTCAATTTGCTGTGTTCATTGTATATCAATTTGTATATAATAATAATACAATTGAATAAGAACTGTTTAGATTAATACAGGGTGTGTAATACAGGTACTCCAAATATTTACACATTTCAAAGTTGTTTTTATAATATAACACTTACAATATATGTAGCTAAGTATACTATCATTTTGATAAGAATGTAGTTCAAGTGAAAGGGCAGAGTAAGAATAATAAATCCAAACAAATTAATCATTGAAAAGATATTCAGTAACATTGAATAATACTACGACTTAGGTAAAGAACATGGAACTATGATAAACCACAACATTTAGGACATACAAAAAAATATTCTGGTTTTCAAGACAATCCTTACCAAAAATCAAATGCAGCAGGGAGGTTTTTATTTTGTAAAAGGATCACTAACATCGCTAAAACATCGCATTTCAATTCTCAAGGCACTACATTTATTTCATCATGTTGTTAATAGGAATGTATGATTATCCAGTATCATTTATGATTGTCATACACATTTTTCAGGGTTGCCACCAGGCCCGTAGCCAGCAGGGGGCAAGGGGGGGGCAATGCCCCCCCCCAAAAAAAAATTGCTGACCATAGCTCTAAAATACCTACTGTAGACTGTGCCAGGTGTGCCCCCCCCCCCCCAAAAAAAAAAAAACTTCACTGCCCTGCGCAGCCACATTTCTTGATTCACTTTTTTTTAAAATTTAGTTACTTTGTGTAATCAGGATAAAATATTTATGTGCGGTAAATAGTGAGACATTTTATTTTTTTTTTTAAAAAAAGGGGTTATGCGTCACTTTTTGAGCAACACAGATTTATCTAAAAACCATAATAATTTTTTTACATGGCCTTATTTAGAATTTATATCATGACACTCCCATAATACAAAGAAAACAAAACTCACTGTCCTTTAGACAAAGTTATTCATTAAATATTAACAATCATTTTCTATGTAATTTCTACTTAATTTAACTCTTGATTTGTTTCAATTATTAAAACAATCAATAGAATAAAATCCTCAATTCTCAACTGTGTATATAAGAAAAAAAAACTGATATTCACCTTCCCGCTAAATCCACTAAATGAATTTTACTAACAATTTCTCGAGGTAGATCATCTTCAAATAATGCCTAAAAATACAGAAATTTATGTTATTTGTTTTCTGTAAATAAGCTCATCGTGTATGTCAGGATAAAGAACTATGATTTTACTTGAATTGAGTTAAAATGGTAATATACAAGCGTATTAATTAAAAGGCTTCTTTTAGAAGGTGTAGGAATTGACAATCTCTTTGTTATTGATAATTAACGACCAAATACTAGTAGTGTATGTTATAAATTAAAAGACTTCTTAATCAAAATAAATTGTCTGCGATATAACCTCGGTGGAAGCGGACGTAAAATACAACTAACACTAACTAATCAAAATAAATTAAAAAAGCCAGACTCCTTGAAGACAATATGATAATTACCACTGACCTGAGTAAAAACTAATGTAACTATAGCATGACTACGACTACTGTGTTCATGCATGTGTGTTGCTGCAGTTGTCCTGTAAAACAAACAGAATTTGTCAATAAAATATTGAGCCTGTTAATCTGAGCAGAACCGAGGTGGCTCAGTGATTAAGGCTTTAGCTCACTAACCGGGATCGATCCCAAGGTTGGCCGAGAAAGTTCCTCATGATTTTTATGTGTGGTATTGCCTTGTCAGTAGTGCCGAACAGAGAGCCTGGCAATGGACAGTTTCTAGTCATTCGAATGGGACAAAGAACATTTGGAATATGAAATAATAGTAGACCTTTCCACCACTGTACAAACAAAGTTTCCCTCATAGCACAATGCATGGCATATACCTGTCTTCAATAACCTGAATGGTTCTGAATGTAGGGTGTTAAACGCGGTTAAGTTGACAAAAAAACAAATTTGAAAATATATTGAAAACTATATTTGAGACAGTTGGGGAAACAATTTCTTACCTATTATCATTTCCTCTTTCCAAAAACCCTAAAGTTTCAGTTAAATTTTTTACTCTATGGGAGGATAAATCTGAAATAATAGTTTACAAATTATTTTATTAAAACAATTATTTCATTTTCTATTATTACATTCTATTGTTAGATTAGAAATCTATCCGAATGATTGTGTTGTGTTGTTGTGGGTTTTCATTTGAAAGGCAGACATGACAAATTAGGAATAACCTATTACTGACCTGCGCACAGTATCATGCCTCAATATTTAAATTGACAAGATCTCTTTGATTTGTTGTTTTTATTGTTTTTTATACATTAATTTGTTTTGTGGGATGACAATGACTTCTTAAACAAATAAAGCCAGTGTTGAGATACATAGCAGACAAAAATAATTTAATTCAATTCTCTATTTTGAGCTAAATCAAAGAGTTTTAGCTCCTTTAAAATACATGATCAAATATAAAGAAATCTCAGAACTTCAGGATATAATTTTAAAAGATTAATAGGCATTAGAAAACCAGACATAGAATATTTGGAACTGATTTAATGTGTTTTTTTGTTTTTTTACAAATTTAACGTCCAATACATTATACATGATATTATGGACAGGTTGATTTAATTATGATTATTTACATATGAAGAACTGTTTTAAGATACCTTGTACATATGGTCCCTCTTTAGGATGCTCTCGAACTTTTAACGTATATTTTTCATTGGCAAAACCAGATTTTAACAAATCTCGAACTCTCTCATTATATATCTCTAAATAACTAAAATTACAAGACAAAAATATAAGCAGATGTGAAACCTCAGAAATAATATGAACAAAATATAGTTTTGTTTTTTCACCCAATTTTCATGTGGTATTGAGACAATACTACCTAAATAATAAAAGTTTCAGACAGATGGCACTTCATATTTTGAAACATGGCCAATTCAAGATGCAACATTCTTTGCCAACTTTCACTGATGTAATCATCTGTTTACGATTATCGGTTTCAACAATATGTACCACAAGTCAGTTCCCAGGAAAGTGAATTTATAACAATGGAGCTAAAAATAGTACCATATATGTATGATTACACTATTTAATCAATTGTTAATATCTGTAGCTCTTGAAATGTTATATCATATCATGATGGAGATTGTCAAGAGAAATTCAATATCATAGATAATACACGTAGACGTTATATATAGATTATCTAGTCAATACAGATTCCAATAGATATAAACACTTACATGTATCTAAAGTGATATCTTAAAGGGGTGTGTCCAGGATTACCAAAACATATGGGAAAGGCACACAAATTTTCCTAATGTACAAGGAACATGAGTAGCCTACTGTGGGGAAATAAGATTTTTTACTGTCAATGTACATTAACAGGTGTATCTATTAAAATTTGGTCAATCCAAAGTGAAAAGGACAACTATTTTACTCCCATAATCAGGAATGGTTACTGAAATCACAATGGCTCAGTGACCAAGACGCTGGTTCGCTAACCAGGAGGTCCCAGATTCGCTCCCGGGTTTGGCTGATAAAGTTTCTTGGGATTTTTTAGTGTGGTTTCCTCTTGTCAGATGTGTAAGAAGGAAGGCCTGACAAGGGACGTGCCCAGTTGTTTGGAATTACAGAACATGTAATAGATCCTTTGACAGTTAGAATTCGAAATAAAAGTAGGCTGTACAGTCAAAATTTTCCTCATAGCACATTGAAGGAGATATGCTCATCATTATTAGCCCAGTCGGTGCAGAAACTATGACTTTAAACCCCATTTCATTTCAGGAATGCCTACACTACTTTAATTTGTAACAGCATTCAATTGCATTTAATTCAGTTTTATAAAATATAGTTCTTCAAAATGAAAGCTGAAAAGGCATTGTGGCTTGATCGTCGTATTTAAAGCCATTAATGTGACATTGGTAATTGATTCTACCTCACCTTATTTCCACTTTAAATGTAATTTTCTCATCTTGTTCCGATTCTATATGACTAAATAATCCCTGAAAGATAATATAAATAAAATAATACAGATAAATTGAACATTTTATCTGTCTTGCAATCATTAGCTTTTTTGCAATAAGTCAGATTTGATCATAAAATCAATAAATTCTTGGAGATTTTTTTTATTATTTCAAAGAGTGAGCAATTGTTACTCAATCATTAGCCTACTGAATGAGTTTTAAAAAGGAGGTATTATTCGAGGGCACATTCTTGTCTATTTTCAATAGTAGAAATCAATAGTTTTACTATTAAGTGTATCCTGATTGACAGAATGAAGGTAAAAAGAAATAAAATAAGGTAATAATTCCTAATAAAAGTACAAAACGGAAGAATGTAATTACATCATAGCATGCAACATAGTTAATCAATTTTACTAATCAAATGAATGCACATGGGAAGCATATGGATCAGAAATATGCACTAGCAATATTCAATACGAGATATTTTTTAAAAGGTTATTTAGTGAAAGCAATATATAATAACAGATAGCTTTATGGATAACATTTACTGATTTATTAACTGCAACTTGTATATAATATGCTAGATATGTTAAAGGATACTTCATATATTGCTGTCTTCCTTATGTTATACTGCTTATGGTTAAGTTTACGGATTTTAGAAAATCTAATTTGGTTAGCAATTGAAAAATTTGAGGATTACTTTTATTAGATTAAATCTGAGTAAAATTGATCTCGATTTAATGATTAGTGCAAGACCAAACACTGTTATCCTACAAATCGGTAAATAAAGATAAATATTGGCAAACAAAGATAACCAAATGTAGCCTTGCATAATATTGCATATCAATATAAAATATTTTGGTTGTCTTATTGTTTTTGTATACATATATCTTTTTTTCTTTAGTTATATGTGCTTCAATAGTTCCGCAAAAAAAACATAAATTGATTTTTTCTATTGATTTTGGTATTGGATCAATCAACGAAAGAACAATATTCACTTCTAAAAGGATCAAACATTAATCTTTGAATATCTTTTATAATGCCTCCCAGGTACGTGCAATGGTTCGTAAATAATGTGATTATTCTTCTACAGTTATTTTTCTTCCTTCTCTATTACTAGGCTATTGTCAATTCACACAGCACAATTTTTACTGTTCTTATCGTTTTATTTATGGGCTTGAACTCCTTTATATCTACATTTGTATTTATAACTATATGGTATTTCTATGGCAAAATAATACAGCAATTAATATAATTTAATTACTTTGAATTGTACAATATGTTCTGAACAAAATTAGTCTACTCACTTCACAAATTCTTGGAATCAGACCAACTTCTTCCTGAAAGATAAAATAGAAAAAAACAAGAATATTTTTATTAATATTAATTCATTAACACAGCTCCAACAGGGCAGTATCTCCCTACAGACAGGGCGGTATCTTTCTACAGACATGGCCATGTTTGTGTCATGTTCTGGGTTGCCCACATGATATTATACAGTAAACTTTGTAAGACAGGCATTTATTAATATTTTACATTCAACAGAACAGAAGTTTAAGGATTGTAGCAGAGGCTATGAAAAGATATCATCAAACTTAAGTCAGATATCAATTGCATTTCATTTGTATTATCTGATCTTTTTTATCATCATGATGTCCTTCCAGGTAGTGTAACATTTACATCGAAACAATTGTATTCCAACTGGTTTTAACCCCTAACCCAATCATTCACATGTATACTTTCCCAAAATCAACCAAAATATGCAGCTTCGTACTGTTATAAAGATAATTTGATTAGTCAATAAAGTTTATGTGATCGACCATCTATATTATCCCATTTGGTAAAACAAAATTGGCAGTTAAACCCCATTTCATTTCATTGCATGTGATGTGATCGTTAAACAGACTTCAAAGATATATTGTCAGATGTTAATGTAATATAGAATTAGAATATAAAAACATAAAACATAACACAATTTAAATACAATATGTCAATTTAATTCAAGTATTCAGAAGCGTATTGTTTTCTGGAACAATTAAGCTCATTTAACTTGCTGACAAGCTAAATCTTAAAATAAACTCTTCACAGAATAAATGAGACAACAACCAATCTAATTTACATTACATCAATATCTCCTTCCATTTTATTTCAGGGTCTGCTTCACTTCATCTTGGATCAAAAGATATTTCTTTACTGGTGGGAGCGTCACACTGGCTAAGGTGCTCCCTCCAAAGCTAGATTCGCTACCCAAGAGATCCTGTGTTTGATCCTGTAGTACACCTATAGTAATGTGTGGATTATGATTGGTACTTCAGAACAAATGAACTGAAATGGGGTTTAACGTCCTACTGTTCTGCTCCAACTGGGCTAATGAAGACGAGTACTTCAGAACAACCGATCAATCAAGAAAGTTCAATACAGAATATTTCAGAACATTTAAACTGCTTTGATTATTGAGATATCAAGGCCAAATGTATAATTATTCTACCAACACAGGCCCAGAGTGTGCTTTTCTTAAACATGTCTTAGAATATCACATGAGTGACCAACTGAATACACAGAATGAAATAAAATCTTGTTTTAATTTGATTGCCTTACATAGCATGCTAAAAAAATTGCCATTGCAAACTAAAGTTGAGTAGCTGATGCATGTTTACACTCGCAAGGGCAGAAAAATGTACATATGGATTTTAGATAGTTTACCTCTGTTCCTGTCATGGTATATGTTTTCCCTGTACTTGTCTGTCCATACGCAAACAGACACGCATTGTATCCCTCCACAGCAGATTGTATGACATCTGTACCAAGATCTTGGAATATCTGAAAACATAAATGGCATATTAATTTAAATAAATCCAATAATCTATGTTTTTTCTTTTTTCCCCCATTACCAAACTAGTGGAAAATAAAAGGCTCCTGAGAATGCCTTCCATGATTTATTTATTAGGGTTTCACACTGTGCAGCCAATATGTAAAAATTTCAGGTCAACAAATGAATAAAAGTATCAGATACATGTATTTCTGAATTCTGTTGAAAGTTTAAAGGATAAAAGGTGCAAGTGAAAACCGGCATAGCTGAGTCAAAGGTCTACCTTTTATTATATTTTCTACAGAAAGAATCTATATTTGGATACAGAAATAATCAAAGGGGGGTTGGGGTGGGGGAATCAATGACTATGTGCGATAGGACATTTTTTTTCCGTATGAAAACTTCATTAAATGGCAATAGGCCAATTTATAGTCTAGATTATCAATAAGATTTACAATAATATATTATGATCTATACGTTATGTATACATGTGTATATCATATGTAATTTTGGAAACTTTGACAATATAGATATTTGTTGACCTCATTGCAGCTAATAGTTTGACTGACAGCTTATGATTATAAAGATTGTACCAAGCAATTTTATGAAACATTGTATTTATAGATACAAGTATAGTTATAGTGTATTTCAATATTAGGTAGGTTAGAGTTTAAAAACCCTGGCGATCTCTAAACCAGTTTAAATTCATCACCTGAACCTTACCGCGTCTTAAAATCCCAGCATGTTTTAACTACATTCAGTTTTAAAATAAGCCTATTCAAGAGAAAGAGAGAGAGAGAGAGAAAGAGAGAGAGAGAGAGAGAGAAATGGGGTATAACATCCACTTGACACAAACCAGGTCATTTCGGGACCAACATGATTCAATTTTATTTCAATAATCTGCTTGCACGTAGGGGTCTTTAGCAGTGGGAGGAAACCGGAGGACCCAGAGAAAACCTACGATGTTGGACAGGTGACTCTACTCCTTGTCACGTACAACCAGGGAATCGATCCCCGTATCCAAGAGATATATAAATTGTGTGTTAGACAGAACACCAGAACAGGCAGTGTTCTAATAGGCAGTGTTCTAATGAAGCTCTGGTGTACTTTTTGTGTAAATTGCCATCTGTTTTCACCGGCCTTCAAGGTCACTCAATTCATAATTTCTAAAGTAGATATTTGTTTTCTTCTTTGGTTATATTTACATTATTCTAGAATAATATGTTACACAATCTGAGTAAAAATATTGTCTTCCCACATATCTTATTAAATAAATATCTGTATCCACATTTAATCTTATTGTGGATATAAAAACAATTTCCAGTGTTAAAATGTAACATTCATTCTTTGATTTCGGCAATGTAATTCCATAGCAATGAGTACATATTTCTGACTCGAGGTCAAAATATACCCACTGAGAACAAGAGCTTCTGTTGGGTAAACTGTCATGTCTCTATTGTATTTTAGACAGATGTGATTTTTTTTAACACAAGCGAACTTTAATCACATATTGACATGTACAAACTGGAAATTCAATAATTATGAGTGGACTTGTCTAAACTTTCTCTCAAGTATACATAGCTGTCCTATTAAATAAAGATTATGCTAATACATATATTTACTTGTCTGGTTTCCCCTTGTCAGTGTTGAAGGTCTAGTCATTCAGCATGAAAAAAAAACCGACCTTTCATATACTTATTGGCATGCAAGTAAAAGATCCCATGACAGTTGGAATTCAAAATAAAGAGCAGGCCATAGTGCCACTGTCCAGGCAAATTTCCCTGTATGGCTTATGCCTGTCTTCATTAGACTGGTTGGTGCACAGTAACAGGACATTAAACCCCATTTCATTTCATTTCTTATAATACATGTACACTTATATTAATTTTCTACATATATACATGTCTCTTATACAACATTCACAAACTAAAATATAATTCTATATAAATATATCCTAAATGGTAATTTCCAGAAAATGATAGTGAAAAGTCATAATGAGGTTTAAGCGTTTATGAATGAAAGCGTGGGAATACTATAAAACATTTACAATCATAGAGACAACAAAAACATGATCTGCTCATTTAACAATCTTCGATACTTATTTATGAATAGAAACTACTCATCTATAATATACGCTAGATATTCACTTGTAACTACATTAATTGTCCTCTATTCTTGTCATAATTACACACAGATCAATAAAATAAATAAATTCATATTTAGAAACAGTGTTTGTACTCCATTATACGATATTAAAGAGTTACTAAAAATGGTTTTTGCGACTACAATATCCTACAGGGAAAATATTAATTGGACTGATTCTAAATATAAGTGCCATCATTTGGATAACATCCTACCAATTGATGTCTAATTGGCATTGCCGTTAACTTGTTATTTGTTTTAAATAATGTATATCCAGTAAGTAATTATCACATCATGAATAGCTAACTTACTGTTGATGGTAGTTCCTATGGGAATAATTAATTTCACCGGATAGGGTGGGATGAAGAATTTAGGGCCATCCATAAACACTTTGGGATTCACCTTAAAGAATTTGTGACAGGTGGAATTCGAAGACGAGTAGGCACTGCACATGTGACAATACTAATATAGTCAAGACTGAAGTAGTGTTCACATGATGTTATTAAACTCCTTTCCCTTCTCTCCTTATTTTCCAGGAGTAAGTCCCAGCCCCCCCCCCCCTCCCAGCCAGCCAGCTTTCTACATTTTAGATATCAAAAATTCCCAAAGGTTTTATCATTAGAATACAGTAAACACTATGCTGATCAGTCTAATGATATTAGCGATAGTGATCATTTGCATAGAAACTACGGCTATGATAAATTATACGGATGAAAATATCAACTTTTATACCTTTTTTTAACCTGGTAAATTACAGGCATAGGTGCACAATTTGCATACCTTTCAAAAAAATCATAATGGTTAAACAACTTTTCAAAGTAGAGTTTAAAACAGATATTATCGTTTGTCATTTGATAATACCATCTCAAGTGCTACTTAAATAAAGATGTTTTTATTCAATGGGCTAAAACTTATACATGTAAAGATAAGTTTAAAAGGCCTTGTTAAAGAAAACATATAAAGGTCATGTATAAGAGAAAAATCAGACATGCGACCAAGAGATCAATATGCCTATCAGAAGAGATCAAAGTGTCTCATTAGTTTGTTTATTTAAACACTACATCAAATATTATACCTTCAGATGTCATGTCTCCTAAAAAATACCAAAGACACACCCTTCTTATATGTATAGTGAAATCAATCAAATTTACATTCGATATTATTCTAGATAATTCCGAACAATAATCCGATGTCATTAACTGTTGAAATCATCAATGTTTGGTTTCAATGTTTTTCTATTGACATTTCGGGCTCCCAGGAATGTTTTTGTAGAAAAATTACAGTCACAAGCCATCATATATAAAATTCTATTGACGGTTTTAATATTGATTTGTAAATGGAATGCATATTTGTAATTGAAAAATTATGAATCACTTAAGGGGACATCATTATGAACTCGGCTGTATTGTGTTCACAAGCTTTAACATTCAAACAGAAACAGGAAGCTATCTTAAATCAGCTTCCAATGTCAAATCCTACAAAAAATGTATCACCATATACAGCAGCTGTAATGGCACATCTCTGCAAAAAATTTCAAAACTTAAATTTTTAAGAAGAACATCTTAGTACTTTGTTTTTAAATCAGTTTTTTGCCTGAAGAAATTTAATTTAAAGCAGAATTTTTAATAGGTGTACCAGAAAAACAGAAGTCTAAATTGTTGTGGTCTTTAGGTACATAAATAAAAAACAATGCATATACACCAATAGATAGTGTTATCTGTAAAATAGCTGAGGGTGTCTTTAATTAATCAATAACATGGATATATAGATAAGACTTGAGGTAATATAAAGTATGAGAGGTATGCTGTTGTTATTAAAGTATTATTATATTGAATTGTAGAACCCAGTAGGGTGGAAATATATGCAAGCTCTGGTGATAACTTGTTAACCTTAGTTTGTTTTAGCTATCAAGATTCCAGACCTATCTAAAGTGAATCCTGTCAGATTTAATGGATTTTGAGTGGGCTAATACCCAGAGCTTAAACTACTATCTGATTTTCATCAATATCTCTTTAAATGTGACACAAACAATCATTAAACTTTAAATTTTTTTGTTTTTTGTTTTAAAGAGAATGTGGACAAAAGGGACGAAACCGAAAATCGTGACTGAAATAAATTCTATCTGGATTAACATCCTTAAGAACCATAATCCAGATAGGTTGCATTATTTCTATTCTGTCTTTCTTGTAAATAGTTAAGGTTTTTTTTTCATTCTGGGTGTAGCCTGTATTATTACAGGCCCAGGACTGTACAGCACTGTGGCCGGTTATGACTGGCTCCCGGATCCATTGATAATTGTTGTTTATTGCTTACAGTGTCTGTGTATTTTGTGTCTTATCCGCATGTCTGTCTTATCAGTTGTCTTTGCATGTATTGCAGTCCTCTTGCACTTTTTAGCTTTCCTTACAATTTAGCTTTAATCCTCATTGCGGTTAAATGATGTTAGTAATTTCGCTTTCATTATAATTCTATTTACCATATTATTGTTGCACTTGGGCAAAAGGAAACAATTTGACAAAGCTCAAAACCGTTATTACAATTTATAAACAATTTAAAAAAGATTACATCCTCCTCCAAATGACGAGATGAGGTCATGAAATAGAAATGTCTAAATTTATGAACAATTTAAAAAGATAACATCCTCCTCCAAATGACGAGATGAGGTCATGAAATAGAAATGTCTATTGAAAGTAATGTATGATTGGTAATCTGCAGGTTGCATTTGTTTCTTGCTCAAATTAGTTTCTTGATTTACTACAATATAATCAGTATTTGTCTACCCATGAATTAATGTCTGTGAGACAGTAGAACATCAGATGATCAACAGGCTCATACAAAGCTAATAATAGGCCAAAGGGAAAATGTAGGCCCCATTTGCAGCAGCTCTTTAAATATTTTTGTAATTAGTGTTCAATACATCTACATGTAATCTTTAAGTGGTGTTTAACGATTGGGAAACACATTAACATCACACAATTTTTATGGGAAACAATCACTGGTTTTATTCTGAAAGCACGACGTTTCGACAATCATCCTATTATTGTTATCAAGCAAAATGTACATGGACATGTTAAAAAGTCCTACTTTGGCCTCTACGAGTGAGTGTTGCGGTAGTCGGAGTAGACCCACTCAAAATTGTACGCCCATACCAACTTGAATAGTATAGCCTATATCTAAAATTTATAAGTTGACAAGTATATCTCAATGCATCATTGATCATAAAACAGTCAACACCAGTAAATAAAAGGCTTAAATTATTGATTATAAACTGTTGAATCATAAATACCCTGGGGTGATAATCAAGTAAGCATGATTATACTTTATAAACCAGTTTGATGGAATGACTACAATAGCCTTAAAGAAGAAGGTGTGACATCAATTATCGTTTGTTGTTTTCTTTGTACCGGTAATTTATACATCATTTTTTACTTGTGCATCTTATTTACTTTTTGTCTGAGAAGATTCAAGACGATATACAATTTCATTTAGCAACACAAATATTTGCATGACAACTTGCAAATACAATAATCTCAACTAACCCAAATACATGCAGAAGAGAATAGAAGAAACTTTATTGCATAAAAAAACATACAAGATTATGTGCACATACAAATAAAAATAATAGAAATATACATGAAACAAAGGGTACATACATGTACATGTACATAATTATACAGAGATAAAGTTGTGTCTGTGTACACAATTTTATTTCAATAATTTGCTTACATGTACGGAATGAAGTAGAAGGAAGCCGAACGACCCAGAGAAAACACATGTGGTTGGGCAGACAACCCTACAACCTGTCAAATACAAGCTTGGAATCGAAACAATTCACTTCATAATCGTAATAAATGATGTAAAGTGCAGGTACATGTATTAGACCACTCAACCATCCACCCACCTACTGTGGTATGAAGTAATATCCACTTCACCTGACTCAAAACAGACCTTATGTTCAAAAGTGCACCCAAACCCTCTTCCACAAATGTATGAATTAATATCCCCAACTCTTTAGAAAAGAATAAATCTTAACGTGCAACATGTATTCTGAATGGTAGACTGATGTTTCGGCCAGATAGTATAAATAGATGCTCATAATACTGAACACTACATTCCCTTTGAAGCTGAGAAATCATATAGATGTATGTAATCCACCTCTCAGATAATGTCAATATTCCGGGATGAGCAGGCTATCTGTATGGTGGTCCAGTAGCCACCACATGGGTTAAATTGTCTATTAAATTTATATCAATTTGTATGAAATATCATGTTATGAAATGACAAGATAAAAGTTTTAACCTTTTCAATTATGCCATTTTGAAACAACTATATAGGCTATTAACAGCCAAGAGGTCGACTTAACTCACACAGGTTGAACTTAAATAACTATTGTCAACGACTCAACACACAAAATCTAATTTTGACTGCCATCAAATGGCATTCCTGGAAGTTCAACATGTTCTACACACATCTAGCTAGTGCGAGTGACCTACGGTAAATCCATATGAGATATGTTCTTCAAAATTCCTATCAGATTTACCGAATATATTTAAATTTCATTTCCTGTGATAACACACCTAGCAATATAATTTGTATAAACATTGAAATCTAATAAAATAGATATAGATGACCCTTAGAAATATTTTACAGTCTTGTATTGCTGTCTTTAAAGCAATAATAAATCATTCAAACTCGATTGTTTAAATCCATTTGAAAAGCTAATAGGTTATATGCTAGGTTATAATTCAAGTGCAGTGTTCAATTATAATACTTTAATATTAATACCATATGTAATGTATTGACATAACGACTCATATCAGATAATCTACTATATTTTAATAATCGAATTGATGATATTTAACAATTTGGACTGAATTGATGTTATAAATTATATCTCAAGTGACAAATACTGCTCTCTCAGTTTTTAGGTCAGACACGTGTATTTGGATATAAGTATTGCAGCTGTTTATGTGGAATGTTCCAAACACTTCAATAAACATAAATCAATAAATTAAGACATCTGAAGACTAATCCTTACAAAAAAATGCATATAAAATATTGACACATGAAAAAAAGTAAATGCTTTCATGTCTGTTTCTATTTTCAGTACAGGTAGACTCCCTGATGATAATAGTTTTTCATATACATAATATGTATATAGAGTGTGTATGCATTGTAATCTCAAAAATTTTCGAAATAGTATACAAAATTCACTTTGTAAATTTGTGCTTTTTGTTAGTTGTGGTTATGTAGCGCTGATGATATTGAGTGTTATATTAGTCCCCACCCCGCTTAATAAATATCCTGCGTCCGCCCCGTTCCTGGACTCCCTCTTTACAATGATTTATTATTAAAAGTAAATTTCTATTTAAAGATTTAACTAAGAACAGGTGGGAATTTGTCTGTCTGATCATTACAGCCAATAAAACATGTAGAGTTGGTAACAATCTTCTAACCTACAGACACTACAGCACTCAACAACTTCAACCAAATCATTTAGATCTCGACTCAGATTACAACACAAGAAAACATACAGATGGAACTAAAATTAGATTTCTGGCATTAGAAAACACTGACATTAATATCATCAATTCCCTGACTTCCCTATCAATTTCTATTGAACACATTAATGTTTTAATAGTCAGTGAGACAAACAGGAAGCCAACACCCGCTTTAGTACATTAATTATAAATAGAAAACTGTGTGACTTACATGTAAGTTCAGCTTTGATATCATCATCATCAAATACTGTCGATGGTTTTTTTTTTAAAAGAAAACCATAGTAATGATGGTTTGCCCCAAAGGCTTAAGTTCATGAATTTTGAAAAAAAAAGTGAATGCACATTGAAAAGTGAGCTTACACTGACATTGTATCTTCACCCCTTCATAACCTCTTCCCTCCTTCATACCATCTTCCCTCCCACAGCACCACCATATTCAAGTGGTCGGTGCAATTAACTCTCGGCTAGAATGTCCAGTGTTTGTATCCTGGCTTTAGACAAGAAAACCCTTTGGGATTTTCAAGTCTGGCCATTGCTTGTCAGGTGTGATGTTTGTTGGGCTGACAAGGAATCTGTAGCTAGTCATCTCGATAGCACGAAAAAAACAATTTCTGGAAATGCTAGGCAGTTGGAAATTGAAGAAGGGTACATGGATGTGGAAATTCTCTCCCCCCCCCCCCCAATGCACACGTTACTAGTTCTTCACCTGTACCCTCCCTGAAAAGATCAGATTATAGGAAGATGAGAACTCCCACTTTCATTTTATTACAGGTAGCAGTAGCTCATATATCAAGGTGTTCAATAATAATATATTATTTAACTTTCTAGATAACTATGTAAATGTTACAAGTTTTTATTCTTTTGTTTGGTTGTTACTGTGACAATAACACGATATAACATTATACTCTTATTGATGTTAAACATTTTTACTTAATATATTTATTCATCTTTTTAAAAAAACACACAGAGATACATCACGCAGGTCAACAATATTGTTTAGTTTTTATTGGTTTGTCAATAAACTTTATCAACTCATAATTAACATTTTATATACTTCCGGAATGTACGATCTGAGCATAATACCAAAACATTGAAAGAGAAACTATATTTTTTATTTTCAGTGGAATCCAGGAATGTTTGGATGGGAGAGGGGGACAACTACAATGGGGAATGCTTTAAAGAATGCCAAAATTTTCTTGGGACTTTGGCCCTAACCCATTAGAGATTCTTAGACCATCAAAATATTACCCTAAAATTAAAATGCCTATTTGCCCTTCTAACTAACATATGTTAAGTTTTAACATTTGCAGTTAGTCATTATCTTTTTTAAGACCCCTGGATAAAAAGGGGCACTTAATTTTTTTAGAGGGGTGTGGTACAAGTACCTAACCTCTTCACTGATAAAAGTACAATGTAACCAATTACATGTAAGTTAAAAGTATAAATGAGATAATTTGATTCGTGAACTTCTCCTTAATTTAAATTATGCAAACATTTAGATAATATCCAATGCTAACTCCTTTTGAATCATGTCGTAATATGTATTTATTAATTTCAATGTGTATTTATTAGTATCAATGTGTATCTATTAGTATCAATGTGTATTTTTGGTATCAATGTGTATCTATTAGTATCAATGTGTATTTATTAGTATCAATGTGTATTTATTAGTACCAATGTGTATCCATTAGTATCCATGTATATTTATTAGTTCCAATGTGTATTTATTAGTATCAATGTGTATCTCTTGTGTATCTGTTAGTATCAATGTATATTTATTAGTATCAAGGTGTATTTATCTGTATGTGTATTTTATTATCATGTTTTAATGTGTATTTTTATCAAGTTTCAGTGCAACGTGTTTATTTATATCAGATTTTATCATATTACACATGCTGCTACAAGATGTATTTCTTACTCATAAGACTCATATTCTGACATTTTCATAGATTACAAATTCCAATTCACTGTTTGGAAAGTGTTCAAGTTATGCTTATCCAGTAGAATTTGGAGAAATTCCACATTTACTATACAGAGTAAATGGCTCTTATCTCATGTAGTCTCAGCCAGTTCAGCTAATGCTTATCTGAAAACTTTTTCTTGTTTGATTAAATTTTGAAATCTATTGAAGTTGCAACTATTTTGAGCTCTCCTAATTGATAGAAAAATACTGAAGTTTAAATTTGTTTGTTTTTTTTCATATTTAACTTAGATTAATGTCCAAACAAAACTATATGTGTTGCTAGGATGTCAGTAACAGTATTATGTATTCAATGTACTGTGTCTGGTCAATATTTTTCAAAGTTTCAACTGGAAATTTTATTTTACTTGAAGAGGCCAAATACATTGGCATGACATACGACTTTTTAAATTAGCATATAGACTTGTGAAAACTAACCCTAACAATAGGTTTCTTACTTTTTTGTCACAGTAACAACAATTTCTTTTTATCAGAAAATCAATAGTCTCGGAGAATTTGGAGAAAATCAATATAAAAATTTATTATGGTTCTAATCTACCTCGACTAATCTGTATATTGTACATCTAAAAATGACCATTGATCTATTTGATTTATTGATCCACAGATTTATATGAAAGTTTATTATTGTCAATATTGTGATATATAGGTATACATTGTACATGTAGGTATTATTGTTTGTATATTATTGTTAGTAGTATTTATCATACCTGTAAGGTGAACAATGACAGATATACCTATATCTCTATATACATTGAATTACAATATAAACACAATAAATCTAAGTATGACTCATCTATCTATATATACATGTAGATATACATATCATTATTTCCAATTCAAATATTTATGTAATGTTTATATATTTCCCTGATTTATTAGACAACTGTATAATATTCATAATAATTCATCAAAATCCAGTCTATCTGAATCTGCTTATATGTTGCTTGAGGTATATTTCCTATACTTTTTCAATTTTTAATTTGATCCCCAACCATATCACTGAGATTCGATCTTGTCTGCACTGTTAAGGCATTTGATCATCAATCAGCAGTACTTTCTATAAGGAGTTACTTCGCCACAGTCTCAGATTTTATAAATAAATATTTCATAATACATTTAACATGTTAACCTCTACCAAATTAAAAACAAACACTAGTTCAAAACATAACTTAGAAGGAATTAAACACCTTCGTCAACATCTTTACAAAACAAACAGCATGAAACATGAAACAGATTTTTGTTTTACAAAGTGAAAATGTGTACCCAACAAAATCAATGGAAATGAACCTGAAGGACTGATGAACCATTTCCGTCTCACCTCTCTATATCCTTGCTATCAGGCCACACAAATTCACTTCCTATTTCATCGGGAAAATAAAAGGTACTTGGTTGCTCTTCTTAAAAGCTTTTAGTTCCAAATTTTTATGCTTTGAGTAGCTTTTACCCCGAAGAACGAAAAATTAAATTGGTCTGGTCTACATTCTATATTGCCTATCTGACCTTGAACATAAAAATATTTAAACACCTGTTTTTCATTTTTCTGCTTTATTTGGTCTGTGGCTGCTGCATCAACACTACATGTACTTGTACTTGAAGTGAACTATTACAATATAAATACAAAAGTCGACTGATTATAAAAACAAGCAGCAAACTAAACAGTTATCAGAAATAGTACATTTAGACATCACTTATTGAAGATATTCTAGAAGTAAAAACACCATTTATTCTGGAAGTATATTTTAACACATGTGGTATTATTGCAGTTATTACTCATAAAACTCTGTGATTATCATATAAAACGAACCTAACCAAACCAACAGATACATGTAAGCCCAAATATTATGGTTGTATTAATTTCATAATTACAGACATGATTTCTACTGTGACAGATAGACTAAACCTTAATGTTCCCTGTCTTCCTAGTCATAAGAGATTTGGTATTCTCAAGTGTAGTGTTATGATCAGGAAGATGATATTGAGTGAGAGGGCATGACAGGGCAAATACTTTCTTTATGATACATTTGACAGCTGGTACCAAGAGAAAAATAGACTGCAGGATCACTGTGTTGAAGGCAGTGGGTAATTCTGATTGAACTATGGGTTGCTTAATTGTAAGTGTTTGTTTTTTTTTGGTCGCAAGTCCTTAGATGCTTCATCTCCCTGAATTAAGAGAGGATATTATTACAATGGCTTCAGTTTGGTCATTTTTTTTTACGATTTTGAACAAGAAATTGTACATGACAAGGTTTGTAGGTGATAAGTAATACGATTATAGAATATTCTTCACTTCAATGTGCGTTAGTTAACATTTATTGTCAGTATGTGCTGGTTAAAGTACTAACATATGTTTAGTATACATTTCTGTGGACCATGCAGTAGTCAACTTTACTATATCCTATATAAACCAACATGCATAATGTCTGGTCTACATAACACAGACCGACCAAGGTTTAATATTCTAAATCGGTGCCTGAACTTCCCTTTCCTGGTTTTAAATGGCTTCAATTTCACTTCAATTCAGTAAAATCTATATAGCATGAAAATGTATCAGGCTCCTAGGGATCCCCCAGCTCCCCTGCCCCAATAAATCTCTACCCCATCCCCAGATTCAATCCCTCCCCCTCTCCCTCCATGTATGACCTACTCTTATTTCGATTTACAAATGTCAGCTGCCAATGGTATACACAAAACCTTTGTGTTTTACCCCATCCAAAGAACTATGGTACATGTATAAGTGACGGCTAATTGACAATCACTTATCCTCTGTTTTAGACAAACCTATGTTCACTGGTATTTTTATATGAACCATATAAAGCATTGATAAAAGACTGAAGAATCCCCCCTGCATGTGATTTTATTGGTTTGGGTGGTGCCCTAAGTAATACACGTAGCAATAGATCATTAAGATCTTTATCTTTGATGTTATATTAATGTACTGTGAAATGATATTCATGTAACAACACTAAACTTGTCACAAACATACCAAGGAATGCAGGGTTCATAAAAATTGATCTAAAACCTAATGTAGCATAGTACTATTGATAACACTGGGAACGGAGAAAACACGAAGAATGTATTAATTATAATTAGAAATTATCTGTCTGAACCTAATAACACAGAAAGAGATAATTGTGTGGTCATGTAGCACTGTAGGTTTCTGTGATAGTTTACTTCCTGAAGGTGTCGACAAGGCACCATGACGCTTGGAACTTTAATCATTATACCTTTCATCTTTAACAAAATATAAATCACATATACCGTCGAAATGCCACCAGCTTTGATAAATCGATATAAAGATCAATATTTAAAGCTCTATTCATTGTTGGTTCGTAATCATTGTCTTGTCAGGTGAAAAATGTTTACTGATCCACAAATTTTTTTGACAAACTTTCTAACACTTATTTAACAATTAACATCATCATTCATCCATTATAGTTGTCGTCAATACAAATATTTTATTGTCAAGATCTAATTAAATGTTTACAGAATTGTTAACATTGACAATGCTTGATGAGTTCAGTATTAACAAGCTTTTTTTCTCTGTGCAACAAATTCATACTCATTAACTTAATAAAAGTTTGAACTTGACGCGTCACATACTGATTTGCTTTTACGTGTAGTTCTAACAAAGAACGCTTTTATATATTTAATGAGTGAACTCACTTAATTTTTAAGCTCCTCCATGTTCTTTGGAAAATTCTTAATTCAAATTACTCATTGCAAAGAGAGGATTAAAATCCTCTACATATCAAGAGGCCAAAGGGCCCTAATCACCTACCATACATGTATCAGTCAAGATTATATGCACATTGCAGAAATCAAAATTACATAAATTTACCTAATTAAAGTAGTCTGTCACACCACCTGTATGTGTTAGTGCTACCACAACATAAGAAACATTCAAAACAATTTTATCAAAATATATTAAAGGCTTTCATAGAACAGGTAACAAATGTTTAAATTTACCCCTCTGTGGTGCCCCTGTCCCTGTCTTACTTTTCACTCATGGGAGCCAACATTTATTTTGGTCAGCTATTCCTACCAAATTTCATTCAGCCATTCCGAAGAAGAGTAGGCTACTCCTTTGGCTAATAATAAATTCAGATATAAGGTGATAGACTATCAACAAAGAAACTGTCCAAGTTTGTCTGAACCATAACGGCCTGACAAAGACAGTGTCTAGCTATTTGGATGGAATGATAAACCAATGTCAAGTGTGCACATCAGCTTGCTCATAAAGAGAACCCTTTACAGTTTGAATTCACAAATAAGAGAAGGCCATAGCATTGCTGTCCAGGCAAAATTTCCCTTGTAGCACACTGCATGGCATATGCCCATCCTCAAACCCTATTTCATTTCATTTCTCAACCATAAAAACACTTGATGAAGTACTTGTTTATTGAGGCAAAAAAACCCTCCAGCATATGTACTTCAATATCTAACAGATTATCGGGGCCCTATGACTTGATCGAGACCTCGCTCACCTTTAGTAATCAATCTCAGGTACATGTAGTCTATATCAAAATAGAATGCACAAGATTTTTGTTATGTTTTTACTTATTAAATATAACTACTAGATTTTGTATAAGATCATATTAATACAATATACAGATACAACGATAGAGAAAAAAATTTACAGTACAAGAAGTTGTTGGAAGAGTAGAATGATCTAAATGATAAGATACATATTAGTCTAACTGTCAATCATTTCATCAACCAACTTAACAATTACTCAATTAATCATTTGGCTACTGTCACTCTCTCACATGTTGAAACCTTGAAAGGTTAAAATGACTTGGGTTCATGGTAACCTAACGAAACAGATACCAAACCTGCAGAGTAGGATAGTGGAGTAAGGGAAGGCCACAATAAGACCGGTCTGGCACATAAACACTAAACCCACAAAGATGACATCTACCAATCCAGAGAAGAGATGCATATATGTCCGCATTAAATAAAGGGAAGAACGTCCCACTAAACCCACACTCCATGGCCTAAGGCCACAAATGGAAAGTTTGCAAAATCATATTCTAAAAATAGGAAGAAGGGTAGGCTCTCTTATGTCTTGTCTGCGATATCATTTCTGTGGATGCAGACGTTAAAGCTAAAGCACCAGGTACATGTAGTAGTAGTATTAGCTAACCTGAATTTAGGACTATCAGGATCTTAAAGCAGATGATCGATCATCATTTTCAAATATCTAATTTGTCACAGCTTTATCTGGACAATATCTAACTTTTCACAGCTTTATCCGGCCAAGCTATCTAAGCTAAATTGTACTCAAATTGATTATTCATAATTTAAATTGAAAATTATCTGAAAACTAGTTAATTTTCCAGCTTGCATTAAATTGGATTAAAAAGAGGCCAGTCAATGTTTTAGAGAAAACTTTGCAAAATCTTTCTTCTACTCTAGAATGTCCACAATAGTCTTTCTGAGAATATGGATTTCAAGGTTTCAGAATGTGCATTGGACAATTCTATGGAATACAGAATTACTGTATATTACTGACACTGGCAGATGTTTTATTGCTTGAGTGTGCCCCCTCTTTCGTCCGGTTCATTGCCCTTTCTAAAATTTCTTTACATAATATATACATGTATATATACATATACATGTATTCCAATAAATTGTATAAGACTGTGTTCACATTTTCATTTTGAAATAACTAGTGTTCACAATGACCGATCAGAGCAAAAAACAAATTTACGAACAAAAAATGCACAACGACCCCTGATATATATATCTGTAATCTTAGTTTTCAATTATTTAGAAGACATGTAAATCTGTAATAAAGAGGGTTGTTATTTCATGTATACTACATGTATTGTATATAAATCATATCAATTTCTCCAAAATACTATTGTATAACACACCTTCAAAGACAACACAACATTACAAGATCACGTTATACATGTAGTACAATATATCATTATCTTCAACATATTCAATAAATATGGATCAATTTCTAATATCTTTATGAAAAGATTACAAGTTATGACATAAAAATAACAGCCACAGAATGTGATTTACAATATTGACTATGATATTAACACACCCAACTAACACATATTAAACATGTCAGCCCTCCTCCTACAGTCATCACGCAGTAAAGTCGTCCTGGGGCTGGGACATAACGCAGCATTAATGATCAAAATATTCTGAATATTGATAGGGTTGGAAGCATTTACATTTTGTAATGAAATGAAATGGGGTTTAACCTCCTACTGTTCAACTTTGATTGGGCTAATGAAGATGGGTTATATGAAATGATATGAAATGAGGTTTAATGTCCTACTGTTCTGTACGGACTGGGCTAATGGCGATCGGTGTACAGTATGCTATTCAGGAAATTTTTCCCAGACAGAAGCACTACTACCTACTCTTACTTCGATTTCAATTCACAGTGGTTCTTTTACATGCACACCAATATGTACATAAGACCTTGGTTTTTTGTTCCATCCTAATGACTAGACACTGTTTCTTGTCAGGACCCACATCCTGCACCACTGACAAGGGGGAATTATGCCATAAAATCCTGAGTAACTTTCTCAGTAAACCTGAGACCTCATAATCTTTCAGAGGCATTTAGTAACTGGATAGAGCAATATACAAAAACACATACTTATGGAAAGATGGCTACTTAATTTATTTGGGCGACGTTTCGAAGAGTATTCTCTCAACGTTATCAAGCTAATACTGAGACCTCATACATGTAGTTAGAGAGCCAGCATCTTACCCACTGAGCTATGGCGGTTCCTGTATATATTCTCTAGTGTAAATGATGGTTGTGTAAATACAAAAATGATTTACCTGTTCTTGAGATCCATATCCTGGTGTATCTGGTTTACTTGTAGAATTATAACAAAAATCATAACAAAAATGTTTCTCTCGTTCTCGGTTATCTCCATAAGGATTGTTTGGATCAACCTGTAAAAAGTAAGAGAAATGTAAAATTTATCCACAAAAATGTCAATTTGAGACATTTGTTTTCTTGGTGATAATGCTTCTTTGACTAATGATGGTGGTTTAAATAATTTAAACACAATAAACATACTCTGTAGAAACTAAAATTCAAAATCTATTCCTTTGCACAAATACACAAATCCAATAATACACAAAGTGAATAATGGGAAAATCCAATAATACACAAAGTGAATAATGGGAAAATCCAATAATACACAAAGTGAATAATACACAAATCCAATAATACACAAAGGAATAATACACATACAACAATACACAAAATGAATAATACACAAATTAAATAATATACATATCCAATAATACACAAAATGAATAATATACATCACCGTCCAATATGTGAACACATACATCAAGAAGGAAGTAATCAAATAATTAATTTTGCGTGAAACTTAATAATCCAATTATAACACTTCAAAAGACTTTTGGGTTATTTGATACACAAACTATTACATAATACATGAAGACTAATGAGTATGTATCTTATCTATAATTACAAATTACTCCCTTGTAAATGGTATGCCATATTGTATAACTGCTATAGACAAATTACTTTCTTGTAAGTTACATGGGACAGATTTTGATCCATATTAAGCTTTTTCATCTACCAGTACAAGTATCGGAGAAATTTACTAAATATAAAAAAATACTTCTTTATCTTCCACCTCAGGAATTTCAATGGCTTTTAATGTTAAACACTGATATCAAAATTTTGTCCTATATTTAATTGTTGAAGTGTACTGCAACTGTCAATTTCATGAAAATGACTAAAATAAATTGCAAACTCTGTCACCATAAAATGTTCTAAAGAAGTTATAATGTTTTTGTAGTCATACAAATATTTTGATTTGTTATATTATAAAACACTATACCAGTGAGCAAATATAAATATTTATCTTTTACTTAACTAACTAGCTTCAACCATTAACAAAATCACAAGCCATATCACTGTAGATAGAGTTACCTTTAATTGTGTTTCAGGTGAAAGCCCCTCGGGTTAATAGATCAAGTCACCTTAATTAACTGAATCTAATCAATATAACAAGTAATCTTATTATGAGTAGGAATGTCATGTTCTACTTTATTTTGCTTTGCGTATATCAGTGAAATAAAAATTGTCACTACCTCATTAACTGAGCAAAGTGAGGGGAGAATATTGCCAGGGCTGAAAACAGTGGCAGATGTGGGATATTGGGGGGGGGGGGGTCTTCAAATCTTTTTTGAAAAGTTGGGGTTAAAAGGGGTGGAAGTGGATCCCTAGGGCAACCTAACTGAATCGACGCCACTGTTGGCTGAGGTATCCGTATATTTGTTGACATGACTTGTCAATAATCTACTTGTACAGTACAGTTTAAAGGGGATTTATATTATGACAAGGATCCAAAATTTTGTCACTGACAGAATATTGTCTGAACTGAAACACAATCTTACAAGGTAAAAGAACCTAAAAGTGTACATGATTACACTCTCAGAAAAATGATTTACATGAAAGTGAAAAAGTAGAATTCTGAACTAGTAATTGCATTTTCTTGAGAATATGCCTGTTAATGATTAGACTGAACTGTTTCAATGGTATTTGGTTATTGAACTGGATATGCACAGAACACAATTTATGAAATACAATTACTGTTTATTACTGAGCAATTTTTCAACCAGTAGCCTATTAATTCTCTATAATAGTCATTATCATCAAGCAAACAATTATAATAAGAGGCAACATAAAACCATCGAGAGAGGGATAGAGCCTGATGGACAGTGGGAGGAGGAATCCAATCAAATTTCTGCACGCACCTGCAAATGGTATTTGGATTTTTGATGACTACATGTAGATTTATTATGGCTTATTTTGAATATGGTACAGAATTTCTGGTCTTGAAAAGAAAAGAAGTCATATATAGCCTTTTTTCAATACAGTAAATGAACTATCTGACACTGTCAATTCTGTTACATAATTAAATCCTAAGTCTATTACCAACCTCATTTAAAGATTAGAAAAAGTAAATCTAATCATGACAAAATCTGTGACTCAGCAGGTGAAATAGAAAAGTCACTTGATCTGGATCAGTGGATTATGAGATAATCTTACTTAAGTATTTTTTGATAGAGGTGTGTTTGAAATGAAAGATTAACACAATCGACCTAATCAATAACATAAATTCCAGCCAACCCATAAAATCACTAGACGGTATGTAATAAAATATCAATTTAAATTGAGATATGTGGACAACAATCCTCATAAATGTAAAGTATTAGCTTCATGTATAAATATTACTGCTAAAAATAAAAATAAGAAAATAAAATAAATCATAAACAAAAATTAGATCTAAATTTTTACTAAGTTTCACTGCAAAACAATTTTTGTGAGTTGAATAATTTTAGAAATAAAGCAAATAACAGTGCATTACAGTGAACAATGTCAGGTTCAGTGGCATTGCCAGATAGTGTGTGTGTGGGGGGAAGGGGGGGGGGTCTACAGCCTCCTTTTATAAATTGGGTTGAATTATGGCAAGTGAGAGATCAAGTTTGGGTATCAAAACCTCTCCTAACACCTTTATAGAAAATAAAACATGGCTACACTACTTCTGGATTAGGCCTGAAAATGTAGGTATAATTTCTTTGTTCAATTTAAATATCCACAAACCTGAATGGGAGAACCGTCTAAAAAGAATTTGAAAATATTATTTCCTGCACTTCTAAACAGTAGCTTTTTAATTTAAATTCACAGGTTTCAAAATAATAAAGCCAGTGATGATAATTAAACCAGATGTGACCTTTAACCCCCCATAAGAGAGTATAGAATGATAAGAAATTGTGCCAGCTGTGATTGGGGTCTTTGTGTAACCTGAGACGAGGACGGAATCAGATGCTGTTTTAGATTTATCTGTATATAATAAACTTTGATAGAAACTCATACATGTATATTTGTTTATTTGCCCTTTCTAATATCTTCATTAATCTTATTGGAGAATATTCAACCTCCTTCAAAAACATGGCTTGTATTTATAAGTTGATTCAAGTGGAAAGTTGTAAGTTTGAAATATAAAACTAAACTGTTGCCAGGCTTTATGAAAGAAGGGAAAAAAGATATACATGTAGCATGTTATGATCTGAAAATAAGCATTAAAGCCCCTCAGATTTGTTTTTGCGGTTTTGATGACAAGGGCAATAATTTTGCATAATAAGTTTGAATTTCGATAGGGTTCCTCTTTATGACATGTTCAACATTCCAGGCAAAACAATTTCAAAAACATGTGGATTTACAAAGTTACAGTGACAGGGTGATAAGCTTCTGTAAAATTAATTTGTGGCTCTGAATTTCAATGGGGTTCTTCATGGGCAGCTGAACAATTTCAGATAATTCGAAAACAAAAATCTCAAAAACTACAACCTGTAAATTACATGTATAAAGTTTATACTATAAACAGACTGATGACAGGAGTGATGACAATATATTCCTAACATGCGATGTGGTAACTTATAAATAAGTAAATTTGAAAAGATTCCTTGCATAAAATTATTAGATTCTAGCTAGACTATTTGATTTAGGAGAATGTTGCTCAATTTAAAATACTGAAACAGAAAGAATAAATGTCAAAAATCAATACTTACTTTTAAGTTTGTGAGAGCAATAACATCACCAATAACTTCAATAATAGTTTGAGAGCCTTGTTCTCTTTCACTGTATAATATACATCAAAGTATTATTATTATTCACATATTCATAATAGTTATAATGAAATATATTATTGATTTTAAAAATATTCAGACAACATCTGTGCATTATTTGTCACATATACATGTATCATGGGTACATATACATATTGCTTAGCATGTGAAAACAATACATGTTTACAGTATGTGCATATGTTTATATTGTATGCTGTCCAGTAGCGGATTATCAGTGAGGCTGATGAGGCTGCAGCCTCAGGCCCAAAGATTTTGTAAAAAAAATTTTTTTAGACTTGTCTGATACGATTAAAAACGCATAGACAATGAATGTTAGGGGGGTGGCCCAACGGGAATCAACATAGGCCCTGACCCGAAATTAATTAGGCCCACGCCATTTTAAATAGGGCCTATTTAAAAACTAAATAGGCCCTCCAGCAACTGCCGCCTCAGGCCTTGGTGGAGCTTAATCCGCCACTGATGCTGTCCACATTGGATGTTTCGATACAATAAAATCTTATCTTATCTTTATAAGTAAAATAAATTAAAAAAAAAAATTGTACCATAGCCAACAGATTCAATGGTACGTATTACCAATGTTGCTAAAAGAAAGTGATAAGATAAGATAGATGAGATGTTTATTGCATCGAAACGTCCATGAAGGAAAACATGAATACATATACACTTTGTGACTTTAGACATATGAATCAACTGTTTCATTTTCGTGTGATGTGATTAAAACTAAATATAAAGTTTGTATTTCCAATGATATATATATAACTCTATATTTCGTATGATTTAAATGTGAAAATCATTGAATCTAGCTCTTCATTTCTTATTGTTGAGGGACCAATTATCATCTACATCTAAACGTTGAGGTGATTGGAATCCTGACATGGTGAAAACGTCAATGCTGTCTGTCATGACGCGGTACCCGTACAGAGATGCCAATGTTGAAAACTGATTTTTTAATACCCTACAGCATTTTATTTACCGTATAATTTGGTATTTTCTATGGACAAATTATAGTATGTCGATGTTGTTATTAGCCGATAATCCCGCGAAGAGTAAAGAATAATATTTACTGTTACACCAATGCCACAAGTGTATGTTGAGTTGACATACAGACTGGGTTGAGGCATGAACGCGATACTCAGTGTATAAAATCTATGGCTAAAGTTTTCCAACTTACCGATTTGACAATGGCCTTACTCTTACAGCAACTTTAACGTTCGACATTATTCCTGTCCTGTGTCAACCATTATCCACAAGAAAGTTATTCCATAAATCCATAATTTATTGTATAATATCCATTTAGAAGTTTAACGGTATCCATATCAAAACCACGTACGTATGAACAGTGTATTTTACGGTGCTATAACTAATCGTCCAAAGCGTGCATTTAGTGGGCGAGTTTATTATTGTAAAAGGGGCGTTAATACCAGTCAGCTGTTCAAACGAAATCCATTCATCGATAAATAGGATAAATGACCAATCTAAATTTATTGAATTGTTTTAAAAATAAATCTTTGTGATCAACATCAGACGGATGTGTCTAAGATAAGACAGGTCACTGTGGATACGATAAATTATTTTGTCAACAAACCACAGATTTAGGAGCTTAAACCGTTAATTGACACTACAGTTTTGAGAGCCGTTCACGGTTTCCATGTGGGTTATTAGGTCATATGGCGCTAAACATTATCTCTTATTTCAAGAGCTATTATAAACAACGCCACTCCACATGGTCATTGTTACTAAATGTGAACTAATAGTAATGAATTGGGTAATAATTAGGAATAAAGATTGCAGAAATTATACAACACAACAGACCCAGATATGCGAAAAGTAGATGATGATCATGACGCCATTATATTTTTACCGTTCGATCACCACCCAGTCATATACTCATTAGTAAATTAGAAAAAAAAAGTTTTGTGCATGGTGTTATTTTTATGTGAAACAGGGACTGGTGGGCGGGGAGTTGGGCGGGGGGGGGGGGGGAGATCAGCTGTCCCCCTTATCTCGGGCATTCTGACTTTTCGGGCTGACGGGCAAAGTAAAAAAAAAAAAATAATAATTAATAGTGGTTAAGTTTGCGAAATAAAGTGCCCGAAATCAAATAAAACACATAGTTTACTTTTCTTTTATACTCTTCAAAAAAGTAGGGGATATTCAGAAACAATACAAAACTGCGGAAATGCACTGCTGTTTTTATTAGAGGTAACTAGTGTATGTTAATAACGGGCCAATTGCCTACACATGAACATAAACAGTTCATATGGGCGGCTTATCTGACGGCCCCATTTCACCCGCAAAAAGATACACTGTCAAAAAGGAAAATGGACGTTTTTGATTTTTGTCTTAATAATGAGTAATTGCTCCACCAATCCTCAGACATTCGGTAATTCGTCGTAGCATGCTTCTAATCAACCGTTCAATCACGATATGGGGGCAATCTGACCCACTTCTCTTGCAGTGTTGTCGGTTGACTTTGACGTCGACGAACACGCCCCAGATCAAATTAAACGTAACACACTAAAGCAAAGATATGCTAAACAGTAAATCTTATGCAAGAACCGATCGGAAAGCAAACATGGATAGGATAAACCAACCAGCAAACGGCAGTTTTCATCAACCCTTCCTTGGAGTGACAAATTTGACAATGAACCCTCCCACGTGTACGGCGCTATTGCGTGTCGCACATGCAGCTCAGTGGTTCTGTTGGGGCAATAAGTTTTTCGTCTGTGAACATACTCTCAAAGCATGTCAAGTGTCCATGACTATTTAAAATATCACAACCTGCATAGATATTTGCATTTCAATATCCCCTACTTTGTTTGAAGAGTATAATTGAATAACGCGTATTTGTACTGTATTGTCTGAAACCACTCTGCTTTGTGCGACATTTTTCGTTCATCGATTCTTATTGGTGAATGTAGGAATTAAGGTCGGCATAGAGAGGGACTTCGGTTGCATGACCATTGGACCACCGAAGTTGCATAACTCATGGGCTAGAATAGCATTCAAAATTATCTCGGGGAGGCCTCCCATACCTGCAGACATAGCATTTTGGGCCTTCGGCGCTCACGGTCCACCGGATTTGCAGGCCGAGACTCAGTGGACACGAAATGAGATTTTTTTCGGCATTTGAATTATGTCCTCCTTTTCCATAATCTGGAATTCGATTGCAAGGCGACATCAATAAGATTATACAAGATCACTTTCAAGTTACTGTACGCAAGGCGTGGATTAGCAGGAAAACGCGTTTGCAGCAGTCTAATTTTCCAAATGTTCTTGGGAGAGGCCCCTACACCCCCAACTGTAAGCTACCCGCACCGTGGACGCGCCTCCCTTCGGAGAAGATTCTAAGGTGCTCTCTTCCCAGAAAAATGACGGAAAATTTCAATTTTGAGGCTGAATTTGTATTTTTTCCTGCCCCCCCCCCCCGCCGCGAGCTACGGGCCTGGTACGCCACAGGTTTCTGCGACTTTCGATTCCGCTTTCCCATTGTGATGTTGGTGAAATAGATCATAATAATTCGGTCGTTTAGAGACTAACATACGGTAATTTCTATAGTTGCGAGTCAGAACTTTGTCCTAACAGCTGCTTTCCCGAAAACCTTTATAGAGTTTGAAATACAGAGAGATCGTTAAGTTAGGAACTAATCGTAAAGAGAATTCACGGGGACCCGAGCAATCCCCATGTTCGGCGATTTCGATCCCGATGTTAACCGAGAAAGTTTCTTGAGATTTTTCAGCCTGGCTTCCCCGCAAGGGCCGAGTCAGATGGCATTGAAAATAATGTAACTTATAGTAGTTGTATGGGACGAAAAACCGAGCTCCACTTGATTTGGAATTCAATGAAGAGGGGTCCGAAACGCAACTGTCCGTACAAAATTTGCCCTGAATGGCTTATGCTCTGTGGCGGATCTGTGCTTCTATGACACCTGTAAATTTGAGCTTTCTGTTTGATGCGGGGATGTAGTTGATGAAACTGGATGTTATATTCGGGCCCAGACATGCCCCACAAATCACCATTGACACCCCGATATTTAAACATTTCCCCTCACCAATATCCTGCGTCCGCCCGTTTGGCGCACCCTTACACACAACCGCAAGGTAGTTCAATGGAAGAATCCTATCGAAATTTCGCTTTCGCATCACCACTACAGCTTATTATAAACCAAGCAAACTCCTTAATACTGTCCGGGAACTCATCCTTAGCAATTGAAAGCAGTATGATCTAATAATAAATAACATATTTTTCTAGACCTTGTGATTAAAATTTATCCATTGTAAAAAAAAAAAATCGTAGCTCATACATTTCAAAACACTTGATGCCATTTAGTATGTTATATAATTATTTAGTTTAACAGAACTAGCCTACTTATTAAAATGGTACTGATTATTTCGATTAGTCTGCAAAAATACCAAGCCAGTGCCAATTATAAGACAGAATATTCACTTATTAAAAAAAGTGAAATATAAGTCGACTAGCCTATCATATTAATGAGAAGACTTTTTAAAAAATCTTATTTGATTGCGTGTGCTTTATTTAATCCTTATTCTAGCATGTTGGTAATGGTTTATGATCATTCGGATAATGCTCCGTCGTGGTTTCCCGTTGTCAACCTGGCAAGGAACGGTGTCTAGTGGCTCTAGTCGTTCGAATCGGTCAAAAAAAGAGGTCCTGTTTATACAACCTCTGACAGTTAGAATTCCATTTGCCAAGCAAAATTTCCTTCATACTACGCATAGCACACTCCATGGCGTATGTCCGTCTGCATTATCCCAGTTGGAGTAGAAAAGTAGGCCGTTTTACCCCATTCCATTCATTCATTTCATGGGACATAACCGCTGTTAGTTACGTCCCTTTGTGTTCTCTTTTTAGCCTAAGTCACTAAGGGTGGGGTGTACGAAACAGATTAAAAATAATCGTTCCTGTGTTGTTGAGAACATTTTAATTATCGAGTCTTTTCACCCAGAAGGTAATTAACCGTGTTTTATTTTGTATATTAATCAGAATAAAGTACAACAAAGGCTTCTACCCAACTTCACAATCAGCAATTACGTTACTTGGGATGGAGTTTTCTGGAAACTCATTTTCATTTCATGTGATACTGATTTGTGGCCATTGATATTTGATTCAATGATTGCCATCACTCAGTCATCACAGATCAGCACAGGTTTCAAGTATTTTCTATGCTGTATTGAAAAATTTTCGAATTTAAATTAAAAGTCAGCAGAAAAGTTTCATAGATTTTTTTAAATAGGCCTAATGCAAGTAATTGTGTCAACATATCATATCGGAATCCGTTCCGTAAGTATAATAACAGTATAAGTCAGTAGGCTAACACAAACCTGAATGTCAATATAAGAATATTACCTGCAACAGGTAAATTTCAACATTAGTAATTTCCGCCGTTCTCCGTAACTTTCCGTCAATAAACAATCAGCTACGTCATTTTAGGCCTTCTTCTCCTAGAAATACAGACTAGAATAGGAGCTGACTTAGGACTAAAATGACATCTCAGATGGTTTATTGATGGAAAGTTACGACTACTCACGCAGAACGTCAGAAATTACTAACGTTGAAATACTTATACTTATGGAAAGGATATGTTGACACAATTACTTGCATTATTTAAAAAAAAAAATGAAGCTTTCCGGTGACCTTTAAACATGACCATTTAGCTGAATAGAAATTGTCTAAGTTTAGGGTAGCTAAAAATTGTCATCAATAATGGATACCGTGTTACCAGATCATGACATCAGATTGGGATCTGTTGACAGTGTTAAGTGTAAGACAGCATATTGTAGTATGACTGGGTTGGCCCAGTCTCATAATTCATAGAGGTTATCTGTTGATAAATGTGGGATCAAAGATACAATTTATAGTCCAAAATCTGAAGAAATATGTACATAATGTAGAACAAATAGCTTTTCTGAGAGTCTCAACTCAAACTAGTGGGTCACTCTGAAGTATTGGCCATACTTACAAACATGTATCTAATTTAAAGAATTACTCAGATGAATGTTATGAGTGACGTGATGGAGCTCTAGTCACCCTTAACATCCCCACAGGAAAGTTCAATAGCACCATGCATGATAAAACAGTGATCATGACTTGAAGATGTGGTCTTTTCTACATTGTTTTTTATATTTCTTAATTTGATTTTATAGACATAGATCTAACAATCTGTTTTTAAAATTTATTTCAGTGTCATCTAACACATCTCATCATGTCTTACATGCTACAACATCTCCACAATGGTTGGCAAGTTGATCAAGCCATTTTATCAGAAGAAGATCGAGCAGTTATTATTAGATTTGGTCATGATTGGGACCCAGCATGTATGGTGATGGACGAAACATTATATAGATGTGCTGAAAAAATGAAAAACTTTGCTGTGATCTATTTAGTGGACATTTCAAAAGTGCCAGACTTTAACAAAATGTATGAATTGTATGATCCATGTACTTGCATGTTTTTCTACAGAAACAAACATATAATGATAGATTTGGGTACTGGTAATAACAATAAGATCAACTGGCCTATGGAAGATGTTCAGGAATTTATTGATATAGTAGAAACTGTGTATAGAGGTGCTAGAAAGGGTCGAGGTTTAGTTGTTTCACCAAAAGATTACTCTACAAAATACAGATATTGATTCGATTATTTTCAGATATTGTTATCATTTATCGTAAAATGCATTTGTTCTTCTGCCCATTTGGTAGTGTTTGATAACCCACCAGCTCGTCACCAAACAACTTGTTATCATCTTATTGTAGCACCATGATCTGACAAGCATACAGTGGGCTTTCTCACATGATCCTGTTAGATATATGATCTTAAATATCTGAAACATGCATATCGTTATTATTTTAAGTCTCAAAAGATTTCAAAAATTGTAATGAAATGTAAATCGTTCATAATGTCCACCAAATTATTCAAAAATATAAGATCATCTTTATGTAAACTGTATGACCATTGTTATTAGTTCCTTCACATCTCATTTAAAACTCATTATTGTACATCTTCAGGTCATATGAAAATATGTACATGTATATTCTAGATCTGGTTCTTAGATACTGCAGCTTGACTTAAAAAGGTTGTGTATAGTCTGTTATCATTTCAAAAAAGAACATTCTGATTTATTATCACATGTTTATATTTCTAATGGTGAAGGGACGCTCTGTAAAACATCTCCTGTTGATCATCTGGAAGGATTGTTTAAGAAACAGAATAATTCTTTTTTTGTATGACCTAACTATTCATAACACGGTATGACTGAGATTATATGTTGGATAGAAAATGATATACCATTAATATCACAAGAAATGATTATAATAGATTTATATTTTCACGTACACATGGGAATAATTTCATTTCAAAACAGATCAAATATGTTTCCCTTCATTGTGTTTAGATCAAAATGCTAATTCTAAAAACTATAAATTTTGTTTTAAAAGAAAGTTCCTCGGTCGATTATAAAATAAGATACAAATGATATACCATAAACATCACAAGCAGTGACCGCCCTAGACTCTTAAAACCTTTAGCCAAATTTTTAGCCAAATCAAAATTTTATTAGCCAATTCAGAAAGTTTTAGCCAAATATTTTATATCATTTTTATTCATATGTTTGTTAATTAAAAATGAAAATAAATGTGTGTGTGTGTTAGTTGTATTTTACGTCCGCTTCCACCGAGGTGATATCGCAGACAAAATAAATGTTTAATATGTACTTTTATTTTATGATCAGTGTTATTCCACTGGCTAGTTGTTTTTACCTAAAATGATTGTAAAATCATAAAATAAATAGAACATTTGTCGTTTTGTCGTGAATAACATATTTTATTTCATCTCTAAGCAAGAAAACGTTTATATTTTCACTCATGCTACGCATTCGTGAAAATATAAGTTTTCTTGCTTCTCGATGAAATAAAATATGTTACTCACTCTAAAACGACAAATATCCTCTATATATAGTACACAAGAATATTATTTTATCTCCTTGTTCATGCAAAAGTTCACGTTATTGAGAGAATGAATGCAGATAACCAAAAAATGTTTATAGGACGTACTTCACAGTCACATGATTTAATTTACTTCATCGTCATAACAGAAAAGACACGACGATTCTTTTTAAGACACCGCTGATTTGAAATTTATGTCCGGTCCATCCATTTTTATAAGCATGAGGTCATTGAGGGTTAGCTCGACGGTCTCGGTTAAAGGTCTAATTTTTGTCCACATGTTGATGAAGCCAACGAAGGACTTGCGTCCGAGATGACACGCTCACTCACGGAAGTAGATTCTGGACTAACAGTAGTCGTAGGAAGGAAAAAGGAATCTATCCTTATTTTGGGTTTACTAGTATTAGTTGTCATTAATGTGCGTTTTATTTATTTGCTGCGTAAGTAAAGAAAACTTGTAGTGAAGCGAATGTAAACAACGCAGTGCCACACAAAAGGGGCGTAACTGTGTTTTATAGTCTCCAGACTCGATCTTTCGGTCGTTTTAATGCGTAATAGTTGTAATATTGTAAATTGACTGATTTGCGACTTGTAAGATTGAGACTAGAGTAATTAATGTACTAAAAATAGACACTCCATCGAGTCGATCGAAAGAAGCGTTTAACGAGACGATTTCAAGTTTAATATTAGCAGATTTACGAAATAACACTCTCTAAAATTCATTCGCCAAATATTTCGCCAGTATCATCACTTTATTCGCCAATAAAAATAATTGTCGCCATTGGCGAATGTCTAGGGCGGTCACTGCACAAGAAATGATTATAATAGATTTATATTTTCACGTACACATGGGAATAATTTCATTTCAAAACAGATCAAATATGTTTCCCTTCATTGTGTTTAGATCAAAATGCTAATTCTAAAAACTATAAATTTTGTTTTAAAAGAAAGTTCCTCGGTCGATTATAAAATAAGATACAATTGACCAACACTCAACAACTTACTGTCAATAACAATTTGATTTTATTCCCAATATAAATACATTATACTTTATACATAAGAATTTAACTGACTCCATACATTCTGTAAATCAGAAATATCAACTTTAATAGAATAATAATCCTATAGACATTTGTTAAGTATGTCGAATTGTTTATATAATGTTTGTAATAGTGTTGACATGTATATGTAATAAGTAAGTCCAAATACTTCATTTAGTATTTGATTTATATTTTCTGATTTTTTGATTCAGTACTAATCATCAATGCATCTTATCAAATCATTTACTCAAGATATACATCTTGTACATGCATCTAATTTACATGTAGATACAATGTTCAGTCATTGCCCATGCATATATAAAGCCATTGCATTTTGCTGACAGGTTGATTTTGCATACAGGAAAGGGGCCCCAATTCATAAAATATTTTTTTATTTTGATATATTGGCCTGGGACTCCTCTGTGTGACTATTCTAAATCTTGTATAAATGAAATGAAATATGGTTTAATGTCCTCTAAATCCTGTATGTACAATACACAGGAATAAATGGTGTCTCCAATTATGAGAATGATATATAAGAGAATGGGGTTAATCAATTGATAAATTGTGTGGTCAGAAGTTAATTATTTCTTTTCTCCTGTATTTCACATTTGGTATATATACCTCTGGAAGTTTTGACATCTTGCCATCAGAATGCTTTGCTCAGTCACTGCCAACTATGCAAGTTAAATTTTCAGAACTCCAATATGTGGACTTCAGAATTTCTATCCCATCCGAATAACTGGGCAACTTTCCTCGTCGGCTCCTGAATTTCAAAATGAGTTCTCCTTAGGTCTAACTAACTGAACAATCCCAGCAAGTTTTAAAAAAAAAAATTCTGTGGATAGACAGGTCAACCGATGGACTGAAGTGACAATGTCCTCCCATATCAAACGTGGGTGAACAACAAAAGGGGGTAAATATTCTAAAAAGACAACAATGAGATATTTTTTTCCAATAATTTCATTAAAATGAGCCTGACATAAGAAAATTATTTCCAGAAAACATAACTGTAGGGATTATTTGCATGATTTGATGTTTGCTTCACTATTTCTTTCTATATTAGTCTTTATAACCTTTTGGAGCTGTATATTTCTTGGTTTTATGATCTTTTATATCAATTTCATCATGGCTAGCCCTGTAAGATAAAATAAACGTTGTCAGGAAATAAATATACACCCACCCACAAGTAGCTTTTAAGTTTTCAAAAAATCTGACTTGTAACTGTTGCAAAGACAGGCTCAGTAGTTTTATCAAACACATTTTTGTGTGAATTTCAATAGGGTTCCACTTTAGCAAAAGCAGAGGATTTTTAAGGTTTCTGTAACTCTTATGAAATATTGTTGCATGACTCTATATTAAATAAGGTTTCTCCCTGAGACTTATGGAACAATCACAGCAAATTTGAAAACAAAATCTCAAAAACTCTTAGCTAACAAGGTTTCAGTGACAGTAAAGCGCATTTAACTGTGTGAAAAATCGCTGATAGAGTTCTTCTTTAGGACTAGATGAACATTCCCAATGTGGGCAGGCATGATTCCCCCTTGTCAGTGATGCAGGACAGAGGGCCTGACATGGACAGCTGTCTAGTCGTACGGATGGGACGAAAATTGAGGTCCCGTGTACACATTGGCGTGCATGTAAAAGATCCCTTGACAGTTGGAATTCGATATAAGAGTAGGCCGCAGTCCAGGCAAATTTCCCACATAGCACCCGTCTTCATTAGCCCAGTTAGGAGCAGAACAGTAGGACGTTAAACCCCATTTCATTTCATTTCCAATGTGGGCATACAAAATAAAATTTTGCAAAACAAACCCAAAAGGCAACCTGGCAATGTTTACCGTATGTCATGCATGTATCGGATTACAGAGTATTCATAAGAAGAAATTCATTGCATTACTTAAAATAAAACATTGAAGAGGAATACACCAAGGTGAAGGTCATCTTTACAACCCAGACCTAATAGTGTAGTTATTTTATGTGGTATACAAATATTAGAAACATTTAAACTAACTTGAAACATTTTGTACAAAATAAATCCATATCACAGTCTATACATCTTATAATAGCATCTTCTGTACACATACAACAATATGGTAATTCATCACTATCATCATAGTCATCTGGTACATCAGTTTCTCTATTAACTTCCTGTAAATAATCAGTATGGAACACAATAATTATTGTATAGGATTTTGGAGAGAGACAGAAATGGGGCTCAATACAAACTAGCTCTTTTTGGGTTACAATTTTATTTTAATAATTCGCTTGTGCATTGGAAGGAAACCAGAGGACTTGGAAAAAATCCACGAGCTATTGCAGGTGACCCTACTCCCTTGGGATTGAAACTAAGCCACTTATGATCTTAAACACACACATTAGACCACTCGATGCCCCAACTCTCCATATCCCCATAAAATTTTGGTATTATACATCATGTAGTTATTTCCATAATATAAGATTCACCTACAAGTTCATATTGTTAGGTACATTACAAAAATGGTTGTGAGGCAACATAACATAGGCTAACTAACAGCAGATACAGATATTATTTTTGTGTCTTGAACTATCCATATCTCTCAAAAGTACTGCATAATTTTACTTGGCCTTTACATAAATCACTTAGCATTAAGAAAGTACATGTAAATAAAATGAAGTTAATCTACCTTTTTCGAAGATTTAGAAGTTCTATTGTTACTGTTGCTCATATCTTCACCCATCCCCTCATCTAGTTTAGACTCTTCTACATACTAAAAATTTAAGCACAGATATAATTAAATTTGATGGACATACCAATAAATTCTTACTATGAATCTGATATAGAACAAGACAAATTATTTTCAAGTTAGACGTTTATGATTTAAAGATTGTGAACTTAAAGAAAATGTCCAACAATAATGTGCCTAGCTTAAAGATGCATTATGTAAGATTTAGATAAAGAGCTGGCAGTTCCTGCTATAATCATTAACAAGCCAACA
Source organism: Patella vulgata (assembly GCF_932274485.2). Lineage (NCBI taxonomy): Eukaryota > Metazoa > Mollusca > Gastropoda > Patellidae > Patella > Patella vulgata. Next base: position 16,699,627 of record NC_065883.2, read on the forward strand.
GTGAGGCTGATGTCCCCCGCCAAAATACCAAAATAAATAGATGACACATTAATTTATCGCACATTTATTTTTTTTAAAGTATCAAGCAATCAAACTGATTATCAACTATACACTTAAGTTTCATCACTCTCTATCAAAGTTATCTTGTCCTAAAGCATCAACCAACAAGGCATTGACCTAATCAACACATACACCAAGTTTGAACATTCTAGCTCAATTAGGAAGAGAGTTATCGTGCCCCAAAGTATCAACCAATCAAATTGCTTATCTCTGCTTACCCTAAGCGGAAAATGCTCATCTAATCAAATTGCTTATCTCTGCTTACCCTAAGCGGAAAATGCTCATCTTCGAACTCCATCAAGGCATTGACCTAATCAACACATACACCAAGTTTGAACATTCTAGCTCAATTAGGAAGAGAGTTATCGTGCCCCAAAGTATCAACCAATCAAACTGCGTATCTCTGCTTACCCTAAGCGGAAAATGCTCATCTTCTAACTCCATCAAGGCATTGACCTAATAAACACATACACCAAGTTTGAACATTCTAGCTCAATTAAAAGTTATCGTGTCCCAAAGCATCAACCAATCAAATTGCTTATCTCTGCTTACCCTAAGCCGAAAATGCTCATCTTCGAACTCCATCAAGGCATTGACCTAATCAACACATACACCAAGTTTGAACATTCTAGCCCAATTAGGAAGAGAGTTATCGTGTCCCAAAGCATCAACCAATCAAATTGCTTATCTCTGCTTACCCTAAGCGGAAAATGCTCATCTTCGAACTCCATCAAGGCATTGACCTAATAAACACATACACCAAGTTTGAACATTCTAGTTCATTTAGGAAGAGAGTTATTGTGTCCCAAAAAGTGTGACGGACAGACAGACGGACAGACAGACAGACAGACGGACGAACCCATTTTAATAGTCCCCTGCTTTCTTCGAAAGGCGGGGGACAAAAAGTAGATAATGCAAAATAAATATATTGAAAATTTCATTCACATTACTATATTCTGTTTGGACAAGATGTGGCATAGATTGTTTATTATCGCAGCAACGGTACTTGTTAATCGAGGCTGAGCCTTGCTTCACAATTTTCAAATTAAATCATTAAATGGCAATCGTGTTTTAATCCGTTTAAATCTCCACAATGTGATGTTCTAGAGAGTTGATTATAGGCCTGGTCATATGAATAAATGTCTAAATTATAGTTTATATAACATTTGAAGTCAAAATACAGTCGTGGCCAAAAGAATAGGACCGCGCTTGAAAATGGTTGGATTTCTTACATGTAAATTCATTTGATCGGGTGGCAGATATATGATCAAATGAATTTACATGTAAGAAATCCAACCATTTTCAAGCGTGGTCCTATTCTTTTGGCCACGACTGTAAAGACCTGCATTAGTCAGATTTAGTTCTTACATAATGCATCTTTAAAGCACATAAAGTAAGTTGATACAGATGAAATTACATAATCAAAGAGGATTAATTTGGTGAATAATATTGATAATAATATATGTACCCTTGTTACTAATCTTTTTATTGCCTCCTCTTCGTTTTCACTATCAGAATCATCTTCTTTTACATCTATATTCATTTTATTATCTTCTTTTACTTCATCTCCTAAAAATATAATAATATATACATTTAAAGGGAAGGGACAAGAAAAAGAATGAGTTTAATGTATTAATTTTCTGAACCATTGCGGCTTTAGATTATAAGATCTGTCATTGAGTCAAGTGGCGTGTTTTCGATTCCCAGCTTGTATATGACAAGGAGTAGGGTCGTCTGTGAAACGTGGGTTTTCTCCAGGTCCTGAGATTTCCTCCCACTGCTGAAGACCCCTACGCACAAGTGAATTAGTGAAAGAAAACTGAATATGTTAGTCAGTCTTGAAATGACCTAGTCTGTGTTGAGTGGATGTTAAACCCCATTTCTCTCTCACTTTCTACACCAAACATGCTACGAGTGAAATTTTTATATTTAAAGGGATGAAAAATAAAATAAAGCAGGTTTAACATCTTACTGTTCTGCACCAACCACGCTATGAATTAAAATTTGTCTTGACAGTGGAGGTGGGGCCTACTCTCATTTCAATTTAAAATTGTCATGGCATCTTTTACTAATCAACCATCTAATCACTTGACACCAGTATAAACAATTGCCCTAAAATGTTAAAGAATACAATAACATAGTTTATTCACCATTCTCGCCATTTTTCTTCCTTTTCTTTATTTCATTTAGTCGTTCCATTATTTCTTTATCTTTCTTTAGACCTTCAATAGCTCTATGTGCATCAACTTCAAGTTCTTTTGATGCTTGTTCTACTAATCGTGTTATTTCTTCCATGTCTAAATTATCCTCACTGCTTGAAGCACCCGCTTGATTGATATTTTTATCAAATTTTTTATTTCTGTCTTGAGAATCTTTGTTCAAATTATTTTCTACATCTGAAAGATATAAGAATTCATAAATTTAGATAAAACAAGAAAAGACTTTTGGAAAGGAGTTAAACATTTAGTCAACACACTACATGAGACTAACATGCTCAAGTTAATTCTATTTACTACTGAGACTTTTGCTAGGATAATGGGGTTTCTACCTATTCCTTTTCAAATTCCAACTGCCCAGGGTTTGTTTTATTTTACGTTTACGCCATTGTACACCTTGATCGACCTCTTTTTGTTTATCTTCCATCAGAATGACTTCATATTGCGATAAATAATGAGAGAGAGAGAGAGAGAAATGGGGTTTAACGTCCACTCGACACAAACTAGGTCATTTCGGGACTAACATATGGTTTAATTTTATTTCAATAATTTGCTTGCGCATAGGGGTCTTTAGCACTGGGAGGAAACCGGAGGACCCGGAGAAAACCCACAAGGTTGGACAGGCGCCCCTACTCCTTGTCATGTCCAACCGGGGATTCGAAACCACACCAGTCGACTCAATGACAGACTTTATGATACAGCGCGCGCACGCCAACCATTCAGCCATCCACACACCCCCCCCCCCCCCCCGATAAATAATGGCCGAAGAATCCATATTGCAATATGTTGATTTTTTTTGACAGCCCTAGCAAGGAATCTAATCTGAATGTCACCAATGTGATAGTATAGTCAAGGTCTGGCAAGGTCTTCAAAATTGCTACTGCTATCTTAATTATAAAAGTTGACTTGAAATGTAAAATATGGAAAACAGACCTTGATCACCTGGCTTTGCTTGACCTTTTAATTTATCAAGACGTTGCTGTACATCTGTGGCAGGACTAGGAAAATGTGAATCTATTTCTACTTCATCACAAATTTCATCTAATAAATCATCAACTTGTTTCTGTTCAGATCTTCTATCAGGAGGGTGGTAAAATTTCTGAAAAATTGTATAAAATGTCAGAAATGAGATTGATAAATATTTTTCTAGATTGTCGCACTGCACGAAATTTATCATCTATGGGACAGTAACAATGGACTGTTAATTAAAATCCATCACACCAATGTCTGTCATACAATGACAGTGCTCTAAATTCTTTCATGAAACAGACACTTTTCTTTTTTGTTTGTTTATTAATTCATGCACAGTATTCTAAGCGGACCTCAATAAAGGTTTTAAAAAAAGATTTGCATTATATCCAGAAATGATTGTATATTCTGAAACAATGGCTAAATGTGAGAGTCAAAGAGTCTTTATTTCTTGAAAGGATAACATATCTTTACCTTAGAGATACTGCTTAATGGGAGATACAGCTATGTGAGAAAATATAAAAACTTTCTTTTTAACCGTAAAAGAAAGTCATGTTTTTTGCACATACGAGGTTTGGTGGCTGAATGGTTTAACACATGCGCTTTAGATCATAAGGTCTGTCATTGAATCAAGTGGCCTGAGGTCACCTGTTCAACCTCATTGGTTTTCTCCAGGTCCTCCAGTTTCCTCCCACTGCTGAAGACTGCCTCACTCTCTCCCTCTTTTGCTTTACATGGTGGCAGAATGGTTTAACACATGCACTTTAGCTCATAAGGTCTGTCATTGAGTAAAGTGGCATGGGGTCACCTGTGCAACCTCGTTGGTTTTCTCCAGGTCCTTCAGTTTCCTACCAGTGGCTCCCACTGCTGAAGACCCCCCTCTTTCTCTCTCTCTCTTATCTCTCTCTCTCTCTCTCTTTTTGCTTTACATTGCATATAAACTCTCCTACATCTTCTATAGATTTACATGAAATTAAATAGAGTTTAACATTCTTCTGTTCTCTACCGACTGGGCTAAAAAAGACTTACATGTTGGTGACTTGGCTGTACTGTGGTTTGATCTACACCTTTTAATTTAGACAGTCGACTTGCTATATCTGTATCTGTAACTTTAGCTTCTACAAAAAAAATGGGAAGATTATTTCTCATTATCAAATTGAACTTCTGAAACTTTTAAATATCTGACTAGATCAGGAAAGTAAGCATCCTCGGTTACCCAGTGTACTCATTCCTTTCTACTCCACTATACCCTGGGTTAATCTATGGGGGAGACCCGTTTTCAAGTTATCCGCCCTTGATGATTGTGCTATTTTTATCGACCAATCCCATAAATTGTTATTTGAAAAGGAAGTTGGCAAAGGGAAATAACTCTCATGGGACAATGTTAGGAGTTGGCCTATTCTAAGTGCGTAATTATTAACAACCAATTATATATTATGTTAATGAAAACCGGACGTTCATATAATAATGTAGGGTCATTAGTTTTATTTAGAATCGTTCGTTCCCGGAATTTTATGTCCACGTGATATCATAGACAAGTTATTGTGAATCAAATTGCAAAGTATAAGTTCAATATTATAAACATAACAGAATGACATATTTCAGACAAAGAACGAATAGTAATAATAATAACAAAAGTCAAACATGTAGATGTTAGGCCCTATACATATTTGAAATCAACAACCCATACTACAGATTTTGATAATACAATTAAATATAAATAAATTATAAATATATACATTATTTACATAAATCATTCAGTAAATGGACATGAATATGGTTATCTACCCTTATAAAAACGAAGGGAAACGATTGGTTTGTAAACTGTTTTCTGATTGGTTTGTAGACTGTAGCTACATTCTAGGCCAGGGCAGATAATTTGAAATCGTGGAAACCCTATGGATTAACCCATGGTATAGTGGAGTAGAACGGAATGAGTACACTGGGTAACCGAGGATGAAAAGTAAGATGCTCCACACACCTTGTTTATCATAACAAAATCATGGAATTCTGTTAAACGTTTTTTGAGAAATATGGTTTAGATTTGAGGATTCCCACCCTTAACGTTTGTGTTCACAAACTTTGAGTATGCAAATATTGCAAAATTCATGAACATCTTGCAGCAATGGAGTCAGCAATGCCAACCAGGTCCAGTGGATTCAATGAGGTCAAATTAATGCACCCCTCTTTCAAATGAAGATGCCTTCATGCACATCTTGAGCAAGTGGACTGGAGTTGACAATGAGGTCAAATGTACCATGTGACCATACTGATTTGGCACCTTTGTTTTAAATGCCTTTTCTTAGTTATTGCTGATTTAGTTCAAATAAATGCTAAAATTTATTAGAAATTGAGAATCAGCATAACCAGATGAAATTATAATGAATAAATAAAGTTAATGTTATGTACCTTAAAGACAGTAATAATCGAAATAAAATACCTGTTGCTGGTTTTTCTTTTAATTTATCAAGTCTTTCAGCAATTTCTCTATCAGCTTTAGATAATCCAATATATTTAGCTTTATTTTTATTCGAAGTAGTGTGTGTTGCCTTTTTTGTTGCACTTTTTGGATTCTTTTCCTTTTCCTCAAGTGCTGCCATTCTTCTGAAATATAGAATAGGAATACCAATAAAGGTTAATATATGCAGAAATAGATGAGATATTCCAAGGTTAATACATGTAAAATATATTCAAACATATTTGCATCTGGCTATTTATTTCAAATAATACTTTACGACTCTATTTCTTACTCTGGCTTGCATGTGAATTATTTTCAAACTGTTTCATCTAAATTGAATATTACAAATACCACAGGCAGATAAGAGTATGTCTCCTACTCCTTTTAATTTATAGAGTTCCGTGTTTGATCCCTGCATTGGCAGAGAAAGTTCAGCAGGATTTTCTGGCTTGGTGTAGGACAGACTGCCTGGAAGAGGACAATGTATAGTTGTTCTGATGGGAGAGAAAACAAGGTCCTATGTACACATATGCATGCACAAAAAAGAACCCATGAAAGTTGGAATTTGAAATAAGAGTAGGCGTATGCCCGTCTTCATTAGCTCAGTCGGAGCAGAACAGTAGGACGTTAAACAGTTCATTTCGTTTTATTTAATTTATAGTAATTGAAAAATGTACATTTTCTACATGTGATAACAAATTGGGAAGGCATTACCATTACAGCGAAGGTATATATTCTAATTAGAAACACCGAGTCCTTTATGAAATGATGGAGAATTGTTCTTAGTTTTATCCAAAATCATAGTGTTATTTCAACCACAGTATAATTTGCACATTCCATTTTAGGAGTAAGAATAGAAAAATTGGGCTATAATAATATTTATAATCTATCTGGTTGTGGCACTCTAAAATTCATCAGAATTAAACACATTTTGTTTTTCATTTAACAGAAATTAAATAATAAAATTAAAACATAACAGATCAATAAAGAGGAAAAAGAAATAATTGATGGTAAAAACCTACTTTTTGTAAGCTTCTGGGGGAGAATATTTTGATCTGTCATCTTTTCCTTCAACTTTACTGTAAAATTCACGAATGTAAAAAAAATTAAAACATAGAAAAAGTAACAGTAAGTTATTTGTATTTTTCTGTACATTATATTACATGTACAATGGTTTTGGAATGGACCCTGTGTACAATGGTTTTGGAATGGACCCTGTTAAACATCATTAAATTTTCAATTCATAAAATATTATATTTCCAATGCAGAGAGTGTTTGTAACAGATAGAAATCTAAAGTTAAAACATTAAGATACACTTTTAAATACATTCTTCTTAAATCTACTCCTCAAAAAGATTATTTTTGCTTAAAATTTTCTCTTAAAAATCTTGGTTGGTCACACAGAAAACAGAGGCAAGCAGTTAAGTACTCAGATAAAAGTTTACCTCGTCCAATTTTAGGTCAGACATTTAGTGATAGTTGTTACGGTGGATTCTCATTGCGCATAATAATGCTTTGCGATAAAAATACAAGAATTGTACTGTTGTACATGAATAGTGACTTGTATTAAAAATATGAGATGAATTTTTTACATATTTATTTTTCTTACCCAGTAATAATATCATAACATTTATTACAAACATGATGTTTAGCATTATTTAATTTTGGCACTGCTATGGTTTTTGTCAGACATTTTGAACAGAAGGCAAAACCACAATTCTTACAACCATGCTGTAGAAAAAAATAAAAATTATTTAAGCTTACACTGGGTAATATATATGTTTAACTATGAATGAGTACATTCAGTATCTGCAGAACCATGCAAGTGGAATCTGCTACATTTTTATAACATTGACTTTGAATATGTTGCCATTATCTCTGCCATCTGCTATAATGAAAAGTATTATGTTGAATATCGAACATCCTTCATTGTGAATGGAGCTGTAAGTTCATCATAATTTACGCCCGACATGGTTTCCCCCTTGTCAGTGGTGCAGGAAGGAGGGCCTGACAAGGACAGATGTCTAGTTTTTTGAATGGTACGAAAAACCAAGGTCCCGCGTATACATTGCCAGGCACGTAACAGATCCTTGGCAGTTGGAATTTGATATAAGACTAGGCTATAATGCTGCCCTGGCAAAATTTCCCTCATAGAAAACTGTATGTCGTATGCCCGTCATAATAATCAGCAACATTCCAATATTTTGGAAAGCAAGTAGTGCAGGAAGGAGGGCCTGACAAGAACAGATCTCTAGTCGTTCGGATGGATGAAAAACCGAGGTACCGTGTATACATTGGCATGCATGTAAAAGATTCTTTGGCAGTTGGAATTTGGTATAAGAGTATGCCATAATGCCGCTGCCCGGGCAAAATTTCCTTCATAGTCCATAGTGTATGCCCGTCTTAGCAACATCCAATATTTCAGAAAGCAAGCATTACACCTAACCATGGAAAAAGTCTCACCATTGATTATAGGATATACCATGCAGTTGTGTAATAAAGCATTATTTTTATTATTATATTATATTATAATTATAGCTTTAATATAATCTATTTATAAAAATAATTTAAATTCAAATAACAACCTCTTTTTTAAACAAACTAAACCCCACACCACAACCATAACACTGTCCACTAGCCATCACTCTTTTTGATAAAACATATAAACATCTACAACAAATCCAAAGCATGAGAATTAGTCATTATTTTTATTAATAAAAGTTACATTATCTATATAGTTCCTATTAGCTATAGTAGGCTACACAAATAGATTAGATAGCTGGAAAATCGAGTATCTCTATATGTCAGAATATCATTCTCCAGTAAAATAGGCTAAAAATATTTCTTGACAATACAATTATATTGTGGATTTATATGTTAAATTCTCATTTACAAACTGTGAATATTTAACTATGTTCCGAGACAAAAATATTACATTTTATTAAACTTGTCTAGAATATAATAAATAAATAACAAACCTAATGAAAGGGGGAGCCACTCTTTTGGCAAATGGTCTAGAGTTATCTCTAGACTTGATCATGATGCCATGAAGTGCAGATCAATTACCCCTAAGTACCACTAGAATTTCCAGTCAACAAACTCGGTCGATGGTTGGGCTAAAATTTGGGAATAGTTTGTTTGACTGAAATAAAAAACGCACTAACTCAAATATGATTACATCGTTTTTTGTCTATTTTGATTATTTTCCCCCAAGTTCAAATCTGACAGTTGAAGTTACAACTTTATTGAGATTTTCCTTCCAATAGCAATCCCCTAAACAACGTGTTGACCTCTCTTTGCGAGTTAGGTCGTCATCTAGGGTTAAGGGTCAACGACTGACGTCATCAACTGAAAACAATGGCCGTACTAATATAAACAACTTGAATTAATCCTTGCGTGGATCCCCTCCCACATCAATATTCTCGGCAACGAAAAAGCCGACACATTAGCCAAGGAGGGGACGTCACTCAAGGAATTAGACTATTTAGAATACAGCAGCCAGGAATTTACAAGCATAGCTAAAACAAAGATCAAAGAAGCATGGAAAACCCGTCTACAACAAGAAAACACCCATCGCTATCAAATAGATAGCAATCTTGTCGACAAGGTTTACATCAACCATCCTTCCATCAAAATATGCAAACTAATCACTAGGCTTAAAACAGTAAATGTAATCAGAGATTTCACCTATACACCAATAAAATGCCCGTGTGGACAAATTGCAACCACACCACACCTGCTAATCAACTGTAATCAACTATACGATGAACGTCAACCAATGATCAAAAAACTAACGGAGAGGGGAAAAACTCTCTGTCTTAAATCCCTACTCTCTCCATCACCTAATGAGAGATACTGGACATCTCAGCTTATCTGGGACTTTGTTGAAAAAATAGGAATGACAAAATACATATAACAAACAAAACCAACCAATATCAACACAGTAGAACGAAATCGCAAAAATGTCCCCTCGAGGGAAGCGCAAATCGTTCTACGACACAGATAATATTACATTAAAACTAATTAACCAAGCACATTCACACAAAATCACACAGCAGGATGATGAGTAAAAACGTCCTCTCGAAGGAAGCTCATTCATTCTACACCTCTAAAAATACTTGGCAGCAGGGTATTGGCGCAAAACTGTCCCCACCGAGGGAAACGCTACATACCCTGAAAACTCAATGGATTATATCATCTTTATTTTAATTCGACTAAACAAAACATTGATTGTAGATCTAAATAATCAACCATATATGCATTATTGTACCTTATGAAATTTGAATAAAATTAGTTTATAGATCATATTTTTTATTACTTCATGTCGATTAAATAAATATTGATTGTATATTGATTAACATATATGCCATAACGGATTTTTACCACTTGTAATTAACAAATATTGTAACTGATTGTCTATTAATAAAGATTGACTATATAAACGGAACTCATTACCCCTAGTACTACCACTAGTAATTAACGAATACTGCAACTGATTATCGATTTATCATCTCTCAATCAGAAACTCTACGGCAAGCCGAGCGTCTTGGCAAACAAACAAACAGCCGAGACCCAGCTTACACAAATCAATCACGCCCAGGGTGTCAAACAGATGGTATAAATTAACTCACGAAAAAATGCAAATCATTCATCGTCATGGCCAGTAAATTGAACGTCGCACTAACAGGATCTTCGTATATGACGCATCTCCAGAGGTACGCCAGGAAAACCAACCAACCAATCCACCATCACCACAACATTCAGAACTACGGAGTAGGTGGGGCCACAGTTGCCAAATGCAGAAGTAGGGTAAGCCAAATAACCAGAGCCACAGATATAGCACTTGTCTATATCGGGGGCAACGACATTCGACCCCGCACTGACCCTGAAACACTCGCTGACCACATCATCGAGGTCATGCTTGCCATCCAGGGTAGAGTGGGGATGATACCTGTCATCTGGATAAATTCATACCCAAGGCTATTACCCAGATACTTCGCTGATCCCCTCAAGTATATTCGTATACAAGAGAGGTTAAATCAGCACATGCTCAGGAAACTGGCCGAACACCCCATGCTGCACTACGGGGGCACCTACTCCTACAAGACGAACAAATGGAAAAAGGCTACGGAAAAGATGCTCCAGACAGACGGAATCCACCTAAACGACACGGAACACCAAAATCTAATGGACATGATACGAATATTAATATATGAAACAGCCCAATATTACTATGGGATAGAAAAACCACCACAGTACATAGGAAAGTCATGGAAGATCGACAACTGCCTCAGTCTCTTCCATGACTCAATAAGTATCTTTTAAAACTCTTTTACTACTATTGTATTAAAAACCTAAATACCCCTAACATCATTCAATATTATTACCTTCCAGATTCATCTTACTCTACAGTAAATTACTACTATTATTATTCTTATCTAAGTACTCTTACTTTCATTTTGTTTTACTCTTATTATCTTCTTTACTATTATTATTATTTTTAGCCCCCTCCCCCCCACCACCCAGAAGCCTAACCAGACGAAACCGTCACACATATCACTGTAAGACCAGATACTATCTTTTTCCTTCTCTCTTTTCAGGAGCTGGATTCTTCCTTCTGAGAACCAACAACAAAGGAATGAACCATAGAAACAAAATACAAACAATACCACCAAACCGGACAACATATCCAAATGGAAGGAAGAATGGACCAGGCCCTAAAACTCACCAACAAGCCCCAAGGAAGAGTTGCACCGCCCTGCCATTCGACCGGACAGAACGACCTGACCAACCAAGATAACAAAATAGATATATATATATGTTCGTCCACCTTCATGTCTGTAAAATGTGTGTATACAAATGTCTCTGTCTGTGTAAATGTTCGTCCATGTCCATGTCTGTCCTACCATATGCCTGTAACCGTCCCAGTTTGCACTTGTTACACCTGTTAAATCACGTCTCGTCTCTGTATATTCGTTGCACATATATATCTATTAAAATTAAAAAAAAAAAAAAAAAACCTAATTAATCCACACTAATCCACTAATCACGTTGTAAATACTATCACCATGCACATATAACACGTAATTGTCTGCGATATCACCTCGGTGGAAGCGGACGTTAAATAAAACTAACTCACACACAGTCTGTGTCCGATGCATAAAACTGATGACAGCATAGTATCTAGTCGCTTCGGAATAAAAACAACCGTGTGGAGGGATTTATAGAGGAGTAGGCTACATGTTGTTATCTTAGTTACTGCCACCACTGCTTAATAAAGTCAAGCTTTACGTTTTTCCTCGTCATATTGAGCGACTGGATTATTCGACTGGATTATTCGACTGAATTATCTGCTTGATTTTTTTTTCGACCGGATTATTTGACTGTTTTTTCGGCTATCCCCGGCCCTAAATACCTATTTATCAGACTACTTTTGCCCCATAAATTGAACTTGAAACTATTTGGCAGGGGAGGGAGGTGCAAGCCCCCGGCTCTTTTACAGCTATGGCTATGGGTATGACTGAACTACTCGGTATTATCTTAGTTCACTGCAATTCCTGCTTATTATTGAACGGCTGTTTTTAACTTCTCATCATATAACTGTCAAAAGCACATTTTGTCAACTTGATCTGGTATGAAGACCCAACTTGATCTGGGATGTGGATTTATCGACAGTGATATTCGTCTAGTTTTATTGACTGAGATATTCGACTTGTTTTATTGACTGTGATATTCGACTGGTTTTATCATGGTATTATAAGGTCCATGGTTTTATCGACTGAGGTATTGGACTTATTTTATCGACTGAGATATTCGACTTATTTTATCGGACTGGTTTTATCGACTGAATTATTTGACTCGTTTTATTGACTGAGATATTTGACTGGCTTTATCGTCTGGATGAGGCCACAATAAAATAGTTTTATTGACTGGGATATTTGACTTTTTTCGACAATAAAATCAGTCAAATAATTCAGTTGACAGAACCAGTCGAATAATTCAGTCAACAAAACCAGTCAAATAATCCAGTTGAAAAAAAACAGTCAAATAATCTAGTCAACAAAACCAGTTGAATAATCCTGGCGAAAAAACAGTCAAATATCCCAGTCGATAAAACCAGTCGCTCAATATTAAGTACCGGTGGCAGTGAGCTAAGGTAATATAGAATAGCCCAATCATGGTCGTAGCCAGGGGCTTCACCCCCCGCCCCTCCCAACTACTTTAAAGTCAGATTTTTCGGGCAAAAGTCTTATGATCTAGGTATTTAGTTGATACATGTACTAAACGGAGAGTAATGTTTTTGGCCCGTCATCTAAGTGAATAGAATCCTACATAGGCCTGTAGTCAGGGGCTGGGGGTATTGGACGAGTCAGGGTTTTTTTGTGACCTCGTCAAGTCGAATATTTCAGTGTATATTTCAGTCGAAAAAAAGCAGTCGCTTGACTTGATGGTGGAGGACCATACTTTATGAATCACTAATTGGAGTGAACTAAGATAACAATAAGTAGCCTGGAGCCACGGTGGCTAAGTGAGTAAGACACTGGCTCGCTAGCCTGGAGGTTTGTTCCTGGTATTGGCCGAAAAAGTTCCTCAGGATTTTCCGGGTGGTTTCCCCCTGTCAGTGGGGCAGTCGTTTGGATGGGATGAAAAACCAAGGTCCCATGTACACATTGGCATGCATGTAAAAGATCCCCTGTATGGCATATGCCTGACTTTATTAGCTCAGTCGGTGCACAACAGTAGGACGTTAAAGCCCATTTTATTTCATTGAGTAGCCCTTTCATGCTCATAACACGGTTCCACTTTCAGGGAATGTATCTGGTCGAGTGTGTTCTCTAAGTATCGGAAATGAATACAGATTTTTCGAATAGATCTTCAACACTTTATTTCAAGAGCAAATAAATAACAGCAACAAGTAAACAACTTATATCTTCCTATAAATTGGTCCTCCAACTGGTACATAGGTTCCCTCAGCTGGTCTCTCCAACTATAATTCATCTTACATACATTTTTCTTTTTATATAAATTAGTTACTATGAAAGTATTGACATAAACATATAATTATTGAAGGATTAAGTCATTTAAACAATAGTAAAAGAAACTTAACAGACCACCCACTTTAGTTATTTAAATCGACTGACAAATTAATTGCTGTCTGCTTCTAATGACTAACCAAGTGAACCAAGATCAATAAGTAGCCTGAAACAACAGTGGCTAAGTGAGTAAGGCGCTGGTTCGCTAGCCTGGAGGTCGCGGGTTCGTTCTCGGTATTGGCGGAGACAGTTCCTCAGGATTTTATCCAGGTGGTTTCCCCTTGTCCGTAGGGCAGGACGGAGGGTGTGACAAAAACTACAGCTGTCTAGTCTTTCGGGTGGCATGAAAAACCAAGGTCCCATGTACACATTGGCGTGCATGTAAAAGATCCCTTGGCAGTTGGAATTCAATATATAAGAGTAGGCTGTAGCGCTACTGTCGGGGCAAAATTTCCCTTGTAGCACACTGTATGGCATATGCCCATCTTCATTAGCCTAGTCGGTGCACAACAGAAGGATGTTAAACCCCATTTCACTTCATTATGTAGCGGGAGTGATTAAGTGGGTAAGACGCCGGCTCACTAGTCTGGAGGTTACATGTAGGTGTTTGATCCCTGCATTGCCCGAAAGAGTTCATCCAGATTGTCCGGTGTGATTCCCCTTTGTCAGTGATGCAGGACAGAGGGCCTGACAAGGTTAGCTGTGTAGTCATTCGGATGGGATGACAAAACGAGGTCCTGTGTACACATTGGAATAAACCTAAAAGATTCCTTGACAGGTGGAATTCGATATAAGAGTAGGCTGTAGTGCACTGTCCAGACAAAATTTCCCTCATGGCACACTGTATGGCGTATGCCCGTCTTCATTAGCCCAACAGTAGGACGTTAAACTCCATTTCATTTCATATTATTAAGTAGCCCTTTCATGCTCATAACATAGTTCGACTTTCAGGGAATGTATCGCGTGGAGTGTGTTCTCTAAGTATTGGAAATGACTACAGATTCTTTGAATAGATCTTCAACACTTTATTTCAGGAGCAAATAAATAACAGCAACAAGTAAACAACTTATAACTTATAACTTCCTATAAATCAGTCCTGCAACTAAGTTGGTCTCTCCAACTACTGTATAATTCATCCTACATACACTTGTCTTTTTATATAAATTAGTTACTATGAAAGTGTTGAAATAAGCATATAATTATTGAAGGATTAAGTCTTAAGCCATTTAAAACAATAGTTAAAGAAACTGAAGAGATCAAACACTCTAGTTGCCAGCCTGTCATAATTTATATGGAGTGACAAATTAGTTGTTGTCTGCTTCTAATGACTAACCAAGCATTAATGAATGTTAAAATATAGATTTGAAATTAAAAATAGAATAAAACAATAATAAAATAACATATGACCTATACATTAGTCATGTGTATCCACCTTAAACTTATTTCAAACAAAAACATGACCCCATGTTTTAATCATTAATACAATCAAAATCCTTATTTTTCCATTATTCAAAATAACATAATCTATAACTATTTTCACGATAATAATTTCTATTCCTGTACAAAGGATTCCTGCTGTAAGGCCTAACATGTCTAAATCTGTGATCTTGAGTCTTGACGGCTGGTGCATTTGGCACTAAAACTTGAAACATCTCGCATGGCTGCAACCTTTATCATGGCAATTGGCAGGATGACACCATTAACACAAGGTTATTAAAAAAAGATACATCGTTAGTATCCAGAACATTTTGAACACCCGCATCCTTTTTACTGGAGGTCACAGAAACCTGTACTTTTTGGGCACCCTTTGCAAAAAATTCCAGCTGTCGCTGTCTATCCCTTTGTATTTGGACAAAAGAACGATATTTCTTTTCCGGACTGGGTAATTAATTTTCTGAGAAGTCCCTTTTAAAGCCCATTTAAACCCCTGTTTGAGACTCCAAGACACTGATAGTTGATCAAGATTTCTTATTGCTGCTACTGCTGCTGAAGGAAGAATAAAGTTGATATCCATGCCTTCTTCTTCAATATATTATGTACAATTTGACTAGCAGGGAATGTAGCTCTTCGACGTGTGTTCTGTTAGGATCAGAAATGAATACAGATTCTTGGACTGGATCTTCAACACTTTATTTCAGGAGCAAATAGTGCCTACATAACAGCAACAATTAAACAACTTATAACTTCCTATAAATCGGATCCCCAATTACATGTAGTATATAGGTTTCCTAGGTCTCTCCAAGTAATGATTCATCTTACATAAATCTGACATTTTAACGTGGCCTCGTCCAGACGATAAAATCCCACACATATCTCAGTCGATAAAATCAGTCAAATACTTCAGTCGATGAAACCAGTCGGAAAAACAGCCCATTGAGTAGCTCAATGTTCGTTGCCATAGCTGTAGGAGCCGAGGGCTTGGGCGGGGTTTGGTCCTCACCCGTCGCAGGAGATAATTGTACTTAAGTAGATACTAATATTGTCGGCCCCCACCTCGAAAAGAATAGTCCCTGTATATGACCATAGAAACGGGGTGTTGGTGGATTGGGAGGGGCCCTGTGCGTGGGAGCGAAAATACTAGTATCTAAAGTACATGTATCACTTAAGACTTGAAACTAGTTGGGAAGCCCCCCGGCCCCTACCCAATGCCCCCGGATCCTTCAGTTATGGCTACGAGCATGATTTGCTAATGAAGACGGGCCTACGCCATACACTGTGCTATGAGGGAAATTTTGCCCGGACAGCGGCACTACGGCCTACTCTTATATCGAATTCCATCTGTCAAGGGATCTTTTACGTCCACGCCAATGTATACACGGGACCTCGGTTTTTCGTCCCATCCGAAAGACTAGACAGCTGTCCTTGTCCGCCTCGAAAAGAATAGAGTCCCTATATATGATATGAACGTAGAAAGGGGATGCGATGGGGCCGGGGTGTGTGTGAGGTATTTAACATTTTCATGTGGCCTCGTCCAGTCGATAAAATCATTCAGTTAGTTCAGTCGAATAATCCAGTCGAATAGTTCAGTCGAATAAACAAGTCGCTCAATATTAAGCAGCGGTGGCAGCGGGCTAAGATAATTAGTAGCAAATCATGCTCGTAGCCATAGCTGAAGGAGCCGGGGGCATGGGGTAGGGACCGGGGGGCTTCCCAACTAGTTTCAAGAAATGAAATGGGGTTTTAACGTCCTACTGTTCTGCTTGGAACTGGGCTTATGAAGACGGGCATACGCCATACACTATGCGATTAGGGAAATTTTGCCCGGACAGCGGCACTACGGCATACTCTTATATCGAATTCCATCTGTCAAGGGATCTTTTACGTCCACGCCAATGTATACACGGGACCTCGGTTTTTCGTCCCACCCGAAAGACTAGACAGCTGTCCTTGTCCGCCTCGAAAAGAATAGAGTCCCTATATATGATATGAACGAAGAAAGGGGATGGGGTGGGGCGGCGGGGGGGGGGGGGGGCGTGTCGGGATGTGGTATTTGACATTTTCATGTGGCCTCATCCAGTCGATAAAATCAGTCAGTTAGTTCAGTCGAATAATCCAGTCGAATAAACCAGTCGAATAATTCAGTCGAAAAGTTCAGTCGAATACTTCAGTCGAATAGTTCAGTCGAATAATTCAGTCGAATAAACAAGTCGCTCAATATTAAGCAGCGGTGGCAGCGGGCTAAGATAATTAGTAGCAAATCATGCTCGTAGCCATAGCTGAAGGAGCCGGGGGCATGGGGTAGGGACCGGGGGGCTTCCCAACTAGTTTCAAGAAATGAAATGGGGATTTAACGTCCTACTGTTCTGCTTGGAACTGGGCTAATGAAGACGGGCATACGCCATACACTGTGCGATTAGGGAAATTTTGCCCGGACAGCGGCACTACGGCCTCCTACGTCCACGCGAATGTGTACACGGGACCTCGGTTTTTCATCCCATCCGAACGACTAGACAGCTGTCCTTGTCCGCCTCGAAAAGAATAGAATCCCTATATATGATATGAACGAAGAAAGGGGATGGGGTGGGGCGGGGGGGGGGTGAGGTTTTTGACATTTTCATGTGGCCTCGTCCAGTCGATAAAATCATTCAGTTAGTTCAGTCGAATAATCCAGTCGAATAAACCAGTCGAATAATTCAGTCGAATAGTTCAGTCGAATAAACAAGTCGCTCAATATTAAGCAGCGGTGGCAGCGGGCTAAGATAATATAGTAGCAAATCATGCTCGTAGACATAGCTGAAGGAGCCGAGGCATGGGGTAGGGACCGGGGGGCTTCCCAACTAGTTTCAAGAAATGAAAAGAAATGAAATGGGGTTTTAACGTCCTACTGTTCTGCTTGGAACTGGGCTTATGAAGACGGGCATACGCCATACACTATGCGATTAGGGAAATTTTGCCCGGACAGCGGCACTACGGCATACTATTATATCGAATTCCATCTGTCAAGGTATCTTTTACGTCCACGCCAATGTATACACGGGACCTCGGTTTTTCGTCCCATCCGAAAGACTAGACAGCTGTCCTTGTCCGCTTCGAAAAGAATAGAGTCCCTATATATGATATGAACGAAGAAAGGGGGTGGGGCGGGTGGGGGGTGAGGTATTTGACATTTTCATGTGGCCTCGTCCAATCGATAAAATCAGTCAGTTAGTTCAGTCGAATAAACCAGTCGAATAATTCAGTCGAAAAGTTCAGTCGAATACTTCAGTCGAATAGTTCAGTCGAATAATCCAGTCGAATAATTCAGTCGAATAAACAAGTCGCTCAATATTAAGCAGCGGTGGCAGCGGGCTAAGATAATATAGTAGCAAATCATGCTCGTAGACATAGCTGAAGGAGCCGAGGCATGGGGTAGGGACCGGGGGGCTTCCCAACCGGTTTCAAGAAATGAAAAGAAATGAAATGGGGTTTTAACGTCCTACTGTTCTGCTTGGAACTGGGCTAATGAAGACGGGCATACGCCATACACTTTTCTATGAGGGAAATTTTGCCCGGACAGCGGCACTACGGCCTACTCTTATATCGAATTCCATCTGTCAAAGGATCTTTTACGTCCACGCGAATGTGTACACGGGACCTCGGTTTTTCATACCATCCGAACGACTAGACAGCTGTCCTTGTCCGCCTCGAAAAGAATAGAATCCCTATATATGATATGAACGAAGAAAGGGGATGGGGTGGGGCGGTGGGGGGGGGGGGGTATTTGACATTTTCATGTGGCCTCGTCCAGTCGATAAAATCAGTCGAATAAACCAGTCGAATAATTCAGTCGAATAATTCAGTCGAAAAGTTCAGTCGAATACTTCAGTCGAATAATTCAGTCGAATAAACAAGTCGCTCAATATTAAGCAGCGGTGGCAGCGGGCTAAGATAATATAGTAGCAAATCATGCTCGTAGACATAGCTGAAGGAGCCGAGGCATGGGTTAGGGACCGGGGGGCTTCCCAACTAGTTTCAAGAAATGAAAAGAAATGAAATGGGGGTTTTAACGTCCTACTGTTCTGCTTGGAACTGGGCTTATGAAGACGGGCATACGCCATACACTATGCGATTAGGGAAATTTTGCCCGGACAGCGGCACTACGGCATACTCTTATATCGAATTCCATCTGTCAAGGGATCTTTTACGTCCACGCCAATGTATACACGGGCCCTCTGTTTTTCGTCCCATCCGAAAGACTAGACAGCTGTCCTTGTCCGCCTCGAAAAGAATAGAGTCCCTATATATGATATGAACGAAGAAAGGGGGTGGGGCGGGGGGGTGAGGTATTTGACATTTTCATGTGGCCTCGTCCAGTCGATAAAATCAGTCAGTTAGTTCAGTCGAATAATCCAGTCGAATAAACCAGTCGAATAATTCAGTCGAAAAGTTCAGTCGAATACTTCAGTCGAATAATTCAGTCGAATAAACAAGTCGCTCAATATTAAGCAGCGGTGGCAGCGGGCTAAGATAATTAGTAGCAAGTCATGCTCGTAGCCATAGCTGAAGGAGCCGAGGGCATGGGGTAGGGACCGGGGGGCTTCCCAACCGGTTTCAAGAAATGAAAAGAAATGAAATGGGGTTTTAACGTCCTACTGTTCTGCTTGGAACTGGGCTAATGAAGACGGGCATACGCCATACACTGTGGGATGAGGGAAATTTTGCCCGGACAGCGGCACTACGGCATACTCTTATATCGAATTCCATCTGTCAAAGGATCTTTTACGTCCACGCGAATGTGTACACGGGACCTCGGTTTTTCATCCCATCCGAACGACTAGACAGCTGTCCTTGTCCGCCTCGAAAAGAATAGAATCCCTATATATGATATGAACGAAGAAAGGGGATGGGGTGGGGCGGGGGGGGGGGGGGTATTTGACATTTTCATGTGGCCTCGTCCAGTCGATAAAATCAGTCAGTTAGTTCAGTCGAATAATCCAGTCGAATAAACCAGTCGAATAATTCAGTCGAAAAGTTCAGTCGAATACTTCAGTCGAATAGTTCAGTCGAATAAACAAGTCGCTCAATATTAAGCAGCGGTGGCAGCGGGCTAAGATAATATAGTAGCAAATCATGCTCGTAGACATAGCTGAAGGAGCCGAGGCATGGGGTAGGGACCGGGGGGCTTCCCAACTAGTTTCAAGAAATGAAAAGAAATGAAATGGGGGTTTTAACGTCCTACTGTTCTGCCCGTCTTCATAAGCCCAGTTCCAAGCAGAACAGTAGGACGTTAAAACCCCATTTCATTTCTTTTTATTTCTTGAAACTAGTTGGGAAGCCCCCCGGCCCCTACCCCATGCCCCGGCCCCTACCCCATGCCCCGGCTCCTTCAGCTATGTCTACGAGCATGATTTGCTACTATATTATCTTAGCCCGCTGCCACCGCTGTTTAATATTGAGCGACTTGTTTATTCGACTGAATTATTCGACTGGATTATTCGACTGAACTATTCGACTGAAGTATTCGACTGAACTTCTCGACTGAATTATTCGACTGGTTTATTCGACTGAACTAACTGACTGATTTTATCGACTGGACGAGGCCACATGAAAATGTCAAATACCTCACACCCCCCCCCCCCGCCCCACCCCATCCCCTTTCTTCGTTCATATCATATATAGGGATTCTATACTTTTCGAGGCGGACAAGGACAGCTGTCTAGTCGTTCGGATGGGATGAAAAACCGAGGTCCCATGTACACATTCGCGTGGACGTGTATGGCGTATGCCCGTCTTCATTAGCCCAGTTCCAAGCAGAACAGTAGGACGTTAAAACCCCATTTCATTTCTTTTCATTTCTTGAAACTAGTTGAGAAGCCCCCCGGTCCCTACCCCATGCCCCCGGCTCCTTCAGCTATGGCTACGAGCATGATTTGCTACTATATTATCTTAGCCCGCTGCAACGCTGCTTAATATTGAGCGACTTGTTTATTCGACTGAATTATTCGACTGAAGTATTCGACTGAACTTCTCGACTGAATTATTCGACTGGTTTATTCGACTGGATTATTCGACTGAACTAACTGGCTGATTTTATCGACTGGACGAGGCCACATGAAAATGTCAAATACCTCACACACACCCCACACCCCCAGCCCCACCCCATCCCCTTTCTTCGTCCATATCATATATAGGGACTCTATTCTTTTCGAGGCGGTCATGGACAGCTATCTAGTCTTTCGGATGGGACGAAAACCGAGGTCCCGTGTATACATTGGCGTGGACGTAAAAGATCCCTTGACAGATGGAATACGATATAAGAGTATGCCGTAGTGCCGCTGTCCGGGCAAAATTTCCCTCATCCCACAGTGTATGGCGTGTGCCCGTCTTCATTAGCCCAGTTCCAAGCAGAACAGTAGGACGTTAAAACCCCATTTCATTTCTTTTCATTTCTTGAAACTAGTTGGGAAGCCCCCAGGTCCCTACCCCATACCCCCGGCTCCTTCAGCTATAGCTACGAGCATGATTTGCTACTAATTATCTTAGCCCGCTGCCACCGCTGCTTAATATTGAGCGACTTGTTTATTCGACTGAATTATTCGACTGGATTATTCGACTGAAGTATTCGACTGAACTTCTCGACTGAATTATTCGACTGGTTTATTCGACTGGATTATTCGACTGAACTAACTGAATGATTTTATCGACTGGACGTGGCCACATGAAAATGTCAAATACCTCACACACACCCCACACACCCCGCCCCACCCCATCCCCTTTCTTCGTTCATATCATATATAGGGATTCTATTCTTTTCGAGGCGGACAAGGACAGCTGTCTAGTCTTTCGGATGGGACGAAAAACCAAGGTCCCGTGTATACATTGGCGTGGACGTAAAAGATCCCTTGACAGATGGAATTCGATATAAGAGTATGCCGTAGTGCCGATGTCCGGGCAAAATTTCCCCCATCCCACAGTGTATGTCGTATGCCCGTCTTCATTAGCCCAGTTCCAAGCAGAACAGTAGGACGTTAAAACCCCATTTCATTTCTTTTCATTTCTTGAAACTAGTTGGGAAGCCCCCAGGTCCCCACCCCATGCCCCCGGCTCCTTCAGCTATGGCTACGAGCATGATTTGCTACTAATTATCTTAGCCCGCTGCCACCGCTACTTAATATTGAGCGACTTGTTTATTCGACTGAATTATTCGACTGAAGTATTCGACTGAACTTTTCGACTGAATTCTTCGACTGGTTTATTCGACTGGATTATTCGACTGAACTAACTGGCTGATTTTATCGACTGGACGAGGCCACATGAAAATGTCAAATACCTCACACACACCCCACACCCCCGCCCCACCCCATCCCCTTTCTTCGTTCATATCATATATAGGGACTCTATTCTTTTCGAGGCGGTCAAGGACAGCTGTCTAGTCTTTCGGATGGGACGAAAAACCGAGGTCCCGTGTATACATTGGCGTGGACGTAAAAGATCCCTTGACAGATGGAATTCGATAAAAGAGTATGCCGTAGTGCCGCTGTCCGGGCAAAATTTCCCTCATCCCACAGTGTATGGCGTGTGCCCGTCTTCATTAGCCCAGTTCCAAGCAGAACAGTAGGACGTTAAAACCCCATTTCATTTCTTTTCATTTCTTGAAACTAGTTGGGAAGCCCCCAGGTCCCTACCCCATACCCCCGGCTCCTTCAGCTATAGCTACGAGCATGATTTGCTACTAATTATCTTAGCCCGCTGCCACCGCTGCTTAATATTGAGCGACTTGTTTATTCGACTGAATTATTCGACTGGATTATTCGACTGAACTATTCGACTGAAGTATTCGACTGAACTTCTCGACTGAATTATTCGACTGGTTTATTCGACTGGATTATTCGACTGAACTAACTGGCTGATTTTATCGACTGGACGTGGCCACATGAAAATGTCAAATACCTCACCCACCCCCTCCCCCCCCGCCCCACCCCATCCCCTTTCTTCGTTCATATCATATATAGGGATTCTATTCTTTTCGAGGCGGACAAGGACAGCTGTCTAGTCTTTCGGATGGGACGAAAAACCAAGGTCCCGTGTATACATTGGCGTGGACGTAAAAGATCCCTTGACAGATGGAATTCGATATAAGAGTATGCCGTAGTGCCGCTGTCCGGGCAAAATTTCACTCATCCCACAGTGTATGGCGTATGCCCGTCTTCATTAGCCCAGTTCCAAGCAGAACAGTAGGACGTTAAAACCCCATTTCATTTCTTTTTATTTCTTGAAACTAGTTGGGAAGCCCCCCGGCCCCTACCCCATGCCCCGGCTCCTTCAGCTATGGCTACGAGCATGATTTGCTACTAATTATCTTAGCCCGCTGCCACCGCTGTTTAATATTGAGCGACTTGTTTATTCGACTGAATTATTCGACTGGATTATTCGACTGAAGTATTCGACTGAACTTCTCGACTGGTTTATTCGACTGGATTATTCGACTGAACTAACTGACTGATTTTATCGACTGGACGAGGCCACATGAAAATGTCAAATACCTCACCCCCCCCCCCCGCCCCACCCCATCCCCTTTCTTCGTTCATATCATATATAGGGATTCTATACTTTTCGAGGCGGACAAGGACAGCTGTCTAGTCGTTCGGATGGGATGAAAAACCGAGGTCCCGTGTACACATTCGCGTGGACGTGTATGGCGTATGCCCGTCTTCATTAGCCCAGTTCCAAGCAGAACAGTAGGACGTTAAAACCCCATTTCATTTCTTTTCATTTCTTGAAACTAGTTGGGAAGCCCCCAGGTCCCTACCCCATACCCCCGGCTCCTTCAGCTATAGCTACGAGCATGATTTGCTACTAATTATCTTAGCCCGCTGCCACCGCTGCTTAATATTGAGCGACTTGTTTATTCGACTGGATTATTCGACTGAAGTATTCGACTGAACTTCTCGACTGAATTATTCGACTGGTTTATTCGACTGGATTATTCGACTGAACTAACTGGCTGATTTTATCGACTGGACGTGGCCACATGAAAATGTCAAATACCTCACACACACCCCACACACCCCGCCCCACCCCATCCCCTTTCTTCGTTCATATCATATATAGGGATTCTATTCTTTTCGAGGCGGACAAGGACAGCTGTCTAGTCTTTCGGATGGGACGAAAAACCAAGGTCCCGTGTATACATTGGCGTGGACGTAAAAGATCCCTTGACAGATGGAATTCGATATAAGAGTATGCCGTAGTACCGCTGTCCGGGCAAAATTTCCCTCATCCCACAGTGTATGGCGTATGCCCGTCTTCATTAGCACAGTTCCAAGCAGAACAGTAGGACGTTAAAACCCCATTTCATTTCTTGAAACTAGTTGGGAAGCCCCCAGGTCCCTACCCCATGCCCCCGGCTCCTTCAGCTATGGCTACGAGCATGATTTGCTACTAATTATCTTAGCCCGCTGCCACCGCTACTTAATATTGAGCGACTTGTTTATTCGACTGAACTATTCGACTGAAGTATTCGACTGAACTTTTCGACTGAATTATTCGACTGGTTTATTCGACTGGATTATTCGACTGGTTTATTCGACTGGATTATTCGACTGAACTAACTGGCTGATTTTATCGACTGGACGAGGCCACATGAAAATGTCAAATACCTCACACACACCCCACACCCCCGCCCCACCCCATCCCCTTTCTTCGTTCATATCATATATAGGGACTCTATTCTTTTCGAGGCGGTCAATGACAGCTGTCTAGTCTTTCGGATGGGACGAAAAACCGAGGTCCCGTGTATACATTGGCGTGGACGTAAAAGATCCCTTGACAGATGGAATTCGATATAAGAGTATGTCGTAGTGCCGCTGTCCGGGCAAAATTTCCCTCATCCCACAGTGTATGGCGTGTGCCCGTCTTCATTAGCCCAGTTCCAAGCAGAACAGTAGGACGTTAAAACCCCATTTCATTTCTTTTCATTTCTTGAAACTAGTTGGGAAGCCCCCAGGTCCCTACCCCATACCCCCGGCTCCTTCAGCTATAGCTACGAGCATGATTTGCTACTAATTATCTTAGCCCGCTGCCACCGCTGCTTAATATTGAGCGACTTGTTTATTCGACTGAATTATTCGACTGAAGTATTCGACTAAACTTCTCGACTGAATTATTCGACTGGTTTATTCGACTGGATTATTCGACTGAACTAACTGGCTGATTTTATCGACTGGACGTGGCCACATGAAAATGTCAAATACCTCACCCCCCCCCCCCCCCCCGCCGCACCCCATCCCCTTTCTTCGTTCATATCATATATAGGGATTCTATTCTTTTCGAGGCGGACAAGGACAGCTGTCTAGTCTTTCGGATGGGACGAAAAACCAAGGTCCCGTGTATACATTGGCGTGGACGTAAAAGATCCCTTGACAGATGGAATTCGATATAAGAGTATGCCGTAGTGCCGCTGTCCGGGCAAAATTTCACTCATCCCACAGTGTATGGCGTATGCCCGTCTTCATTAGCACAGTTCCAAGCAGAACAGTAGGACGTTAAAACCCCATTTCATTTCGTTTCATTTCTTGAAACTAGTCGGGAAGCCCCCAGGTCCCTACCCCATGCCCCCGGCTCCTTCAGCTATGGCTACGAGCATGATTTGCTACTAATTATCTTAGCCCGCTGCCACCGCTACTTAATATTGAGCGACTCGTTTATTCGACTGAATTATTCGACTGAAGTATTCGACTGAACTTTTCGACTGAATTATTCGACTGGTTTATTCGACTGGATTATTCGACTGAACTAACTGACTGATTTTATCGACTGGACGAGGCCACATGAAAATGTCAAATACCTCATCCCGACACGCCCCCCCCCCCCCCCCCGCCCCATCGCATCCCCTTTCCATGTTCATATCATATATATTGACTCTATTCTTTTCGAGGCGGACAAGGACAGCTGTCTAGTCGTTCGGATGGGACGAGCATGAACTAACTTACTGATGTTATCGACTGAACTAACTGACTGATTTTATTGACTGGACGAGGCCACATGACAATGTCAAATACCTTATCCCCATATGCCCCCCTAACCCAACATATCATATATAGGGACTCTATATTCTTTTGGAGGTGGACAAGGACAGATGTCTAGTCGTTCGGATGGGACGAAAAACCGAGGTCCCGTGTACACATTGGCGTGCACTTAAAAGATGGGGGCATATGGGGATGAGGGAAAAAGTAAAGCATGACTTTATTAAGCCGCGGTGGCAATAACACCTTAAAGTTTTAATTTGAACAATCAAATTTGAACATGAGGGGACGTAAAAAATAAACAAAAACAATGATAAAAGATATTGGAATTAGTGCGTTTTTTCTTTAACTTATACTGATTACAAACGATTCCAAAATTTTAATAAGCCATCGACCGGTTTATTCGACTGACTATTTGATTTGGACTTAGGGTCAACTCGATTTGTAGAGAGAGTAACTGTCTGGATAATAATAACACAAGTTCGGCCGAATAACTTATTAAAAATTGAAGGCCATACCGCGGAAAGACTTGAAATAGTTGTTTACTTGATTGTCGACATTGCTTCCAAAAATGATGACTACAGATCAATCTGTTGAAGGGTGAGGATAAATGATATTATTAGCAAACATTATATTTATGGTGAATAGAGAGATTTTAAGTCCTAATATACTGGAATAATAATATGTAACAGGCATTGCCTGAGTAGAGCGAAGCTGGTTATTGTCAAATATAAAACCTTCAAAATTAATTTTCTCAAGTGATACAAAAAATGTTAAATAATTTAGTTTTTCCAAATTGATTTTCATTTAGATCTAAATTGTATACATTAATTTTGTTTTTTAAAAAAGAACAAAAAAGTGTGAGAATTATTTTCATTGACGTCAAAAATATGTGACCTCATTGATTAGACGCGTCATAGAAATAGTTCTATGAGGCGCGTAATCTCGCTTGGGCGAGATTTGGTAAGTTGACATGCGCATTGCCTGTTTTGCCCAGTGTATCCGGTTCCGGTCTGAATTTATTTTTAATCAACAGTCTGTGGGTGACAATTTCAGTTACGCTCCTGTGTTACCGGAAAAGAGCTTTGCTCAAGCACCGCGCTTCGCGCGATGCTGTAGAGCTTCGCTCTATATTATTATTATAAGTTGTATCCGGACTGTTAATTCAAGTTATTGGCATTATAAATTTACCTTTATAATATATGCCAGCTGGATACAGGCATTATAATTATAATTGTGAGAGGTGGTTGGTGGGGAATCTGATAAGTCTACCCTGGGCATAATGATGTCAAAACCTTTTTGCACTTGATTTAGGGCTTATTTTTAATAAAAGTGAATATATATTTTTATCTTCTAGTTTTCCAATTCTCGGTAATGAAAAAAGGTAGATCAACATCAAGTTATTAATTTTTTTATTATTATTAATACCAAGCATGTGCCTACTTATTGTTTCTTTTATAATTTTTAAAATGTTGAAACAAATTATTGTAGAGTGTGTGCATATTTATCTTAAGTTTATAATCAACACACCATGGAATGGATTACGAAATGCGTTTTTGCTCCTCTAAAACTATGTTAGACCAACGTTTTATTTATTATTATGAATGTATTTGAAAGAAATTTTATTATGTTGGATGGAATGTAAATACATTTAAAAATTTGATAAATAGATTGTCTGATGTAGTTTTAGAATAGGCCTACTGGTACGAAGGAAATTGGTGTGTAGACTATAGTTTATTTCTTATTTATTTGTTTGCCTTCAGAATCAGATTATTTTGTTTCTTATCTGGAATGCCCAATTTTTTTTATCAGCTTTACTTTTAAGTCTAATATGATTCGTAACTTTAGACAGAATAAAAGCCTGAATAAAAAGTTGTAATGATGGATTGATGATCTATCGATCTTTTCCTCACATAAAAGATGCATTATATGTAAGAGCTCCCCCATACTGATTAGAGCTAATCCCACTACTCACTGCTATAAACAAAGTTAACTGCGTAACAATACCAAACATAGCTCCACATTGGGCCAAATATGTTTACATAACGTTACGTCATGACTCACGATTTTATTATGCCCCATTAACCAGTGCATAGCAGGATATTGCAGAAAAACTAATTGTGTGACAAACAAGGCTATCAACTGTCAACACGAATTTTACTCCGTGGATATAATGTAAACAATATTGTTTTGAGACGAACAAAACTTTCACCGTTTTTAATACCTTAAATCACTGTCCAAAGTTTTAAGGAAGACCTCTGATTAAACGAAGGGCTGTCATGTTGCTGTGCTTTTGGGTAGATTTGATTGAAGGGGAAGAATAGACACACTCCCTCAAAAGCGCAAGTATCAGAAGCTAATCCAGCAATGGCCAGAGAGGGATTTCTCGGGCCATTGCTTCAGGAATATGGAGCTCCCCAGTTATATGAATATCAAAGGGAATGATAAAACTGACTCGGCTGGCAAGTCAGCTGCTTTATGGTGTTCCCATATCCAAATTTTTAAGACCAAATAAGGATTTTAAATCCATTATTAATAAATTCATTTATGACCACTGGCAACAGTCGTGGGATCTTGCAGGCACAAACAAACTTCATCATATTAAGCCCCTGTCAGGAGATTGGCCAAGCTCCTATAGAACTAACAGGAGAGATGAAGTTGTTTTGTGTCGCTCTGGTATAGATCATACTTTTTCAATACACATTTTTATCTTGAAGCGAGAGGCTCAACCAGAATGTCAACACTATCATGTTCCTTTGACAGTTAAGCAGATTTTGATTGAGTGCAAGGACATACGATCAAAACTTTTCCGTTGCCAGTCTTTAAATCAATTATTTGTCCATCCGGGTCTATATTGTAAAATCCCAGACATTTTAAAAGAGACAGATTTTTATAAAAAATTTATTATCTTGTTTTTCATTTTGATACGCCCACCTGGAAATGTGGTAATATATTGCTGTCTCCCCCGTCCGTAGGTCTGTCTGTCGATCAGTCACAATTTCTTGTGAACACTCTACAGACTACATTTATCATCTGATTGTTTTGAAATTGATATATGTTGTTTACATTAGTGAGATGAAGAAGCCCATTTGTTTTCAATAATTTCTGTTAATTTTTTCAGGAGTTTGTTGCACCTTGTGAACCCTCTAACGACAAAAGTTATCATCCGATCTGTATGAAATTTATATGTATAATTTAAATTAGTAAAACAAATTAGCCTATTGAATTTCAGCAATTTCCATTAATTACATCTAGAGTTATGGCCCTTGGTTAATTTCTTCTGGAGTTATGGCCGTTGTTTCACTTTGTTGCACCTTGTGAATGGTCTAATGACAACAGTTATCATCCGATCTGTTTGACATTTATGTGCATCATTTAAATTAGTGCAATGATGAAGTCTATTGAATTTCAGCAATTTCCATTAATTACATCAAGAGTTATGGCCCTTGTTTCACTTTGTTGCACATTGTGAACGCTCTAATGACAAAAGTTACATGTATGCATGAAATTTATATGTATCGTTTAAATTAGTAAAATGAAGAAGTCTATTGAATTTCAGTAATTCCTGTTAATTACAACTATGGCCCTTGTTTCACTTTATTGAATCTGTAAACGCTCGAACAACAAAAGTTATCATCCAATCTGTATGAAATTCATATACATCATATAAATTAGTGAAGTGAAGAAAGAAGCATATTGAATTTCAGCAATTTCCATCAATTACTTCTATAGAGTTATGGCCCTTGTTTTACTTTGTTGAACCTTGTGAACATTCAAACGACAAAAGTTATCATTCGATCTGTATGAAATTTATATGCATTATTTGAATTAGTAAAACGATAAAGCCTGTCGAAATTTCAACAATTTCTGTAGATTACTTCCAGAGTTAAGTTCCTTGTTTTAGTTTGTCTATTTAATTGTCTATTAAATGCCCCTAATTGCCTACAAAAGGATGATTTAATTGCTGTGGGCGTATGTTTTGTTGTCTGGCAACCTATCTTAAATATTTGTGTACATGAAGTTGTGATTTTTATTTTTAAATTATGTAATATACTGTGATATTTGTTTTTAGTTGTGTACATGAATACTTTATGTGATAGCATATAGTTTGTTTCATACTTTTCACCATATGTTTGGTGCAATATAGCCCGGTTGGAGCTGATGTGCTGTAAAACTTTATTTCATTCATTCATTTATTCAAATGACAAGCCCACAATCAACTCTCTAG
The DNA here is from genome assembly GCF_932274485.2 of Patella vulgata. Taxonomy (NCBI): domain Eukaryota; kingdom Metazoa; phylum Mollusca; class Gastropoda; family Patellidae; genus Patella; species Patella vulgata. The sequence goes on from NC_065883.2 coordinate 16,730,034, forward strand.
ACTATATATATATAATGGCTGAAATTTAATGGATTTGCACGCCCACAAGATTTAAAAACTTAACGATAATATGGATAATCGAGACTTAATCATGGTTGACAAGTACGGTACTGTTTCTAAAATATGTAACTATCTAAGGTACACGTACATAACTAAGCCCAGAATAAATGAATTTGAATGAAATTTTCGATATATTCATTTTTCATTATCTATTTTTGAACTATTATAGAGCGAACTGTCCGCTCTTATATAATGTATCTTTAATTAAATCTTATCATGTTGGTGGTTCATGGTTAAATATCTTAACCATCAGGTGTGATTGTTATTGTTGATGTTTGTAATATATTTGTGTTTCCTTTGCCTACTGAATAAAATCTCCATTATTCATGTTGTTCATTTGCATGAATAAAAGCTCTTGAAATGTGACCGCTTTAATATCGACATATCACTATATGTTTGCAGCAATTTCTGATGATCATAGCTTCCAGAGTTATTGCCATTGTTCTCTTTTTTTATAATCTTGTGAAGATTCTAATGACACAAGTTATCAATCTGCTTGAAATTCATGTGCATTGTTTAGATGGGCAAAACAAAGAATCCCATTGAATTGAATATGAATCTAGCTTTTTGATGTAAATGTTAATAGTATGTGGTACTTGGTTGGTTAATATGTATCATGAGTACATGCATTAGGTAATTTATAAATGCATTTATTTTATTTACAGCACTTAAATCTAGGCCCCCTGGCCAGCTCTCAATCATACTGTTTATGTGAAAATCAAATGTTCTGTGAGAGCCGCAGTGGCTCAGTAAGTAAAACGTTGGCTCGCTAATTTGGAGGTCCCATCCTTATCTGAATTTTCCGGTGAGGTTCCCCCTTGTCAGTGGTGCAGGATGGAAGGCATGGCAAGTGATAATGTATAGTCATTTGGATGGGATGAAAAACAGGTCCTGCGTACACATTGGCGTGCACGTAAAAGAACCCTTGACAGTTGGAATTCAACATATGAGTAGGCCGTAGAGCCACTGTCTGGGCAAAACTTTCCTCATAGCACACTGTATGGCATATGCCCGTCTTCTTTAGCCCAGTAGAAAAGTAGGATGTTAAACCCCATTTCATATCCATTAACTTTAACTTTAGTCGATTTCAATGTTCATTTAAACTAAAAATCCCAGTGTATTTAGTGAATATAACTGGTTAATTTGGGGTTAAAGACATTTTTATTCTAGTCCGATTTTAACTATCAGAAGCCTGTGATACTTTTTCAAATAAATACAGCGCCTTGAAAAAACATTTTTTTGTAGAGGCCAGAAACATTTGTTCTTTAGATTTGCTCTAAAACATTTCTTAAAATGCCATGTCAAGCCAACATTTTATTTCTTGTTTTAAACTAATACATGTACATATATAACTAAGTGAAGACCTTATGTAATATTTCAGTTATTCATATGAAGATATTCAGCTTATAGCTAGTAAAGTTTTAAAACAGACGAAGCATAAACCCAGTATAGGTATTATCTGTGGATCAGGCCTTGGTGGTCTAGCAGATATTGTACAGGATGCGGAGACGGTTCCCTATTCATCTATACCAGAATTCCCTGTGGCAACCGGTGAGTAGCTAGAACTGACATATCGAATTAAACATTTATCATTGGCAATATGAATCTTGTTGTTCTTGGTGTTTAATGTCCGCTTCCACCAAGGGCTATGTTGCACACAAGTTAACAATTGTCTTGTTTTTATTATTGTAGCGCACGTGCAGGGGTCTTTTCTGTGGGAGGAAACTGGAGTACCCAAAGTAAACCTGTTCGGACAAGTCCTAAACAAACAACTTCAACTTAAACATAGAATATTTAGCTGAATAAATTTATTGCTTGGAATTTTATTTGTACAATTTTGCTTTTTGAAATTCAAATTTGCATTTTGCAAATTCTGTCATACTTTATAGCACTTGCATTAAAGGTGCATTATGGGAGATTAGATAAAGAGTTGACTGTTCGTGCTATAATAGTTAAAAAATAGGTAATGTAAATAGAATATGCTGAAAATTTCAATTAAATTGCTCCACTCTGAACCAAGATATTAGCTTTTGAATTTTAGGCTAGCCTCGCTCATCATTACTAAAGTCAGTACGATAAAAAAAAAAACAAAGTCTTGATTAAATTATCCATTTATTGATTTAATTATTTTTCAATAAATGTATTCCAATCCACTAAATATTGTAGGCTAGCAATGGCATCAAGAGTTGAAAATGGTCTGGATACGTTAATTATCTAATTAATAATTTAGCTAACATTTCAGGCCTAAGGAAAGATCTGCAATCGGCAGATTTGGCTCTTGCATAATGCATGCTTTACTTAATCTTGAAAGTGTGGTGTGACATCACAAAATAAGGGCACTGCAATTTAATGCTTGAATAAAAGTTCCATTATGAATAGTAATCTGTCATTGTTTAAATTTATATCTAATTCTATTTCAGTTAAAGGACATGAAGGCAAGCTAGTGTTTGGTTATTTAGAAGGCAAACCTGTTGTTTTAATGCGAGGAAGATTTCATTATTATGAGGGATATCCTATGTGGAAAGTAAGTTAACATGTGATCTACGTAAAGATACCGCATATTGGGTTTAGAAAAGGTTCATCTCTGACTCTCCCTTCAAACATTGTAAAGGTAGAAAATGACCCATTGTTTGTTATTTATACATATGTATCAGCTGAAAATACACCAAAATTTATGTATGTGTCTTTCATCATTGTCTTGACGTAATCGTAAAAGTTAGATAAGGACTGAGAGACTCTGGCTTCTGTCAACATTGTCGACACAAGCTATTTTAATATCCCCTTGCAAGAGGCAAATCGACTCCTTTTTTCTTCTTCACATTCTTTACTCACTGTAACCCGGGTATAATTTAATCTGTGTACCTAGCACTATTTTCTTTCAAATTCATACAATATCAAATCTTTGTTTAAAAAATCGGTTAAAATCACCCACCAAAATCATCTAATTTGTACTTGTAAAGCTGGCCATTCATAAATAAGAACTAATTCGCTCATAAATAGAGGGAGAGAGAGAAATGGGGTTTAACGTCCACTCGACACAAACTAGGTCATTTTGGGACTAACATATGGTTTAATTTTTTATTTCAATAATTCGCGTGTGCGTAGGGGTCTTTAGCAGTGGGAGGAAACTGGAGGACCTGGAGAAAACCCACAAGGTTGGACAGGTGACCCTACTCCTTGACACATACAACCGGGGATTCGAAACCACGCCAGTTGACTCAATGACAGACCTTATGATACAGTGCGCACGTGCTAACCATTCGGCCATCCCCCCCCCCCATAAATAGAAAGTAGAGGAAGAATGGACCACACACAACTACAAGGATAAGCTAGAAAGAAAAACATAAAACAATTGCAGGCAGGATACCCAACAAGTTAAAATGTTTGACACTATAAGCCATCAGAGAACTATCATTGTTTAATTATACAGGTAGCTATGCCAGTACGTGTAATGAAAGCTATGGGTATATCAACTCTGATAGTAACTAACGCAGCTGGGGGATTAAATGAGAAGTTTAAAACTGGTGATTTAATGATATTACGCGATCATATCGATTTACCTGGATTAACAGGAGAATGTGTTCTCATTGGTAAAAATGATGACAGGTAAGTTAACCGTTTTGTCAGGCCTCCTATAAAGATGCATTATATAAGGGCTAAATCTGCCTATTGCAGATCTTTTGTTTGGCCTCAAATGCTATATAAATCGTTAATTAGACATTTACATGCATTCACATGTCAAGCCCGTAATCAACTCTAAAAATCGTAAATGTACTTTTTGTTCATTAATAGCATAAATACTATGTTGGCCAGTAATATGAATGACTTTATTATTGCTTAATTCCAGATTTGGACCAAGATTTCCAGCTATGGTTGGAACTTACGATCCTGAATTAATAGAACTTGCTAAGGAAACAGCTGTTAATCTTGGTTATAGTTCTATTTTACGTGAAGGAACCTACATCATGATTGGTGGGCCGTCTTTTGAGACGGTGGCAGAATCTCGTTTATTAAGAAACTGGGGAGCAGATGCTGTTGGTTAGTAAAATTAGTCAAGATTTATTTTTAATGTAGGACTAAACTACAGACAAACATCTTGCTCCGTTGAATGTCCCTGGCCTGTTCAGATGTATTCCCAAACCTGACTAGGGGAGGAATTTTAAGAAAATTATTTGAATTTAAAAAAAAAAAATTTGCAACAGATTAAAAGCCTAATGGACGATTGACATTAGGCCATACCACTTTGGATTTTTGTTATTCAGGAACACCTATAACAAATTTTGCTTCCTTTTTACTTTGGGGAAAATAAATAACTTAAAAATAAAAAGTTCTTGCTTCATCTGCCCTGACCCATCCTCGTTCCTCTTGAGGCTTTTGTCACCGTCAGAGTATCCGGCTCCATTCCGTTTGAATCCAGTTCAACATGATTTTGGGTATTGAAAAATAATAACGAATAGTTTATGTCATGAAGGAAATTTTCTTTTTGAAGTTTTGGAATCTGATGGTTACAGTTTTTGTTTTTCCATTTGTTTGCTTGCTTAAAATGTCCTGCCAAAATCGTGTTCATCTGATTATTATTAAATCAGTAAAACTAAAACATAGCATATGGATTCGGTATGTTGTGGTTAATCTGAGTGGCCTCAAGTTACCCCAGATATATGCCAAAATAACGCAAGAGACCAGGTTTCTTTCAAAAAATTTTGAGCTTGGGCGGAAAGACCTCCAAATCCCCTCGCTGAGTTGCTTGCCCTCAAGACCCAGAGAGCCCTGTCGCAGGACCTGTTGGTCACTGTCGATATCAACATTATGAATACACAAATAATCATAGGTAAGAAATAATTTTGACTCTTAAAAAGTGAAAATTAAAATGTTGATCAGACGGTAATCTTCTTTCATTTCATTATTTTCCAGGAATGAGTACAGTACCAGAATCTGTAGTAGCTAAACATTGTGGAATACGAGTATTTGGTATTTCTTTAATTACAGATATGTGTTCTCTATCTTATGATGAGGTTAATGCAACCACACATGAGGAAGTTCTAGCAATTGGGGAAAAGAGAGCTGGAGATCTACAAAAATTAATCTGCTCTATGATTGGAAACATGAATCTAAATAACAACTAGAGCAAATTTTATTAGTCATATGTGGACACGTATATTTTCATCTGTTCAACTTTTCTTGTGTATGCTCTACACACAATTGTTCTTTTGGTCATATTTTCTGAACAGATGTTATGGAGTTATCCTATGTCCCCCCCCCCCCCCCCCCTTCCCAACATTTAGATTCAAATTTATGAGATCCTGTCTTACTGGTCAGGGTTCTTAATAAACCTTTTATTAAAAACCAAGTGGAATTGTTCATTAATATCAAAAGTGTTCTTTTCAAATCTTGAATTTCAAATGCGATACATAGTACAAAGTTCTTAATGGATTTATTCATTTGGGGCTAAGGAGGAACTGTATTGAAATTACTTATAGAGTTATTGCCCTTGATTTTATCGTAGAATTTTGTCAGTCCACCACCATTGATATTAAAGACTTTGCTTTTTAATTATTAACTTTAAGATTTGTAATACAACATTTATCAACTGTTTTGGCATATATTTTGTTGCTCGGCAAACTATATTCTAACATATAATATCACTTACCAGTATTGAAGACATGTTGATTCAGTCATTTTTTTATATGATATACACTAAATCAGGGATTTCATAAAACCAATTACCAGTATATCATTGTAGCTATCGTATATTGAATCAGGGATTTATTAAAACCAATTACCTGTATAACATTGTAGCTATTATACTGAATCAGGAATTTATATTTCAATCCTCTCCCCCCAGAGTCCAATTCCTATTATTTGTTATTTATTGTCAGTAAGATAAGCATCTTCTGGGTGAAAGCTCTGCCAAATTCTTGTGTTATTACATATATACAATCAAATGATGACATTATGCAATTGATGGGTTTTTTTTTATACAATTTTTCTTTGCTCAGAGCTGTTCTTCACTGTTGTTTATTTATTATGCTCAACCTTTTTACTGCTGTTATATTTTGTCTATTTTAAATGCATGAAGTTCATAGTTTCATACTATTTCATTTATTAAATCGAAATGAATATTGCTAAAACAGCAAGAAATATAATGCTAGAATATTTTTCTGCTGCATGCCATCTCAAGTTGAATGATATAAGATATCTTACATTTGAGTTCGTATAGGCCAGTAGTAACAATTTAATACGCAATTGTTTTATCTTTTTGTATTTTTTTTATATTTCTTGTACATTTCTTGTTTAGCTATTGTTGTTCAGTACATATATGGGCCAAACATGTTGTTATTTATTCTAATATTAAAATTGCATTTATTGTAAGACAAATAAAAAATCTGTGTCACTTCAACAGGCATTATGTACAAGCTAAAACTGCCTGTTGCAGGTCTTTCTTTGGGCCGTAAATGTTATATAAATTATTAATTAGACGTTTATTAACATGACAAGAGCATAAGTATATTAGAACGGCTTGGCCATTTAATGATTTAATTTAAAAATGGAGAAGCAAGGCTAAATCTCAAATGACCAGTATGGTGGTTACGATCAATGCACACATGTTGTCAAAACTACAACCAATAATAACTTTGCTCAAAATAAAGTATTTGAATGAAATTTTCAATATATTCATTTTGCATTATCTATTTTTGAAATATTATAGCAAGAACGGTCAGCTTTTTATCTAAATCTTACATAAAGCTCCTTTAAAAAAGGCCACATAACCTGTTTTTATTTCAAAAATTAAATATAAAAACTGTTTCATTAATTACTGCATGTACATCTTTTACAAGAAATAACTCCAGAAATGTGTTTTAGTCTCATTTGAAAAATGTTACTGACCATCATAAATAATACTGGATAATTATACAACCCTTTAAAATGAAATGGGGTTAACGTCCTACTGTTCTGTTCCAACTGACAATCCTATAAACAACATGATGAAATAAATGTAGTGCCTTGAACTATGCCTTTGCCAAAATAAAAACTTTTTGATAAGGACTGTCTGAAAACCAGAGTATTTTTTTTTTATTTATGCAGGTATCGTAGAATATAAAAATATTTATATTTTCATAAAAGGAGACGAAAATTTTTTTCAAAATATAAAATTAACCATAAATCAATACTCCCAGTAGTAAATTTCTATCCTAATAATCCAATAATCCAGATGCGAATAAGAAAGTCATCCAGCTATTTTATGTACATAATTCATAGGAGACTAAAACAGATCAAATGCCATTTGTTTTAATTGGCATTGAATAATAAAAAATCAGGTTGAATAGCCTTGTAAAACTATTAATATTGAAATAGTTGTGTCAACACTAACACTATTACATGTCTGATGCAAGATCACACCAGATGAATTAATTCATCCATGTGTGAACATGCATTGATGACTGAACATAAGAGCTTATCATATTTCAATAATTTACTATTAGTTATGCCCCATCATCTGTTATGCTCATACTCTCCCTTTAATAAAGGATGGTCAATGAATGATTTTCAAATATATGAAAATTTGTTAAATATACTGTACTGAAACTTATATTATGATATTTTTAGCCACTGTTTCGAACTATAATGTTCTTTATTAATAAAATAAATGTATTTATTTAATATAATTGTTTCGCCATATCTCATTGTTTAGATGAAATTTTCTTTGTTAATATTGAAATTATTTATGTCATAAATCTTATGTGATATCTTTATTTACATGTATTTTAATATTAGAAATAAAAACAATATAAAACTAATTAATGGAGACTATAGATTATATGTATATGTGGACTGTGGTTCTTCAGCACTAACTATATTATTTTCAGTACCGTCAAAATAATTTCATGTTCAGTTACGTTGTCAAATGTTAGTTTCATATCGAACCTGTCGAAAAAAATCAAAAACTGTTCGGAAATGTCCACAATTATTGTCAGCACTACTGTTTTTCTGAGATTCTAAGGAAACTTGTATTATAACAAATAAACTTTCTTTAGACAGCATGTGGGCGTTTAAAAAGGTATGGTACAAAACTATGGCCTACCAATCTGGTTAAAACACAGATCCAATTTTGTTTCGTTTTCATAGTTCAAAATTTCGATTTTACTTGTCTTTACTACACTTGGATCTGGAAGCGTTGTTATTTAACTCGTGTTCTGCTTGAAATGAGGGGTCAGCCAATCAAATGGTCTGTCGAATCAAGCGTTTGACCTTTTTTGCACGGAACTGTGGGTAGACATTAGCGGCAATAGAAATCAAAACAAAGCAAAAGTAGATAAAAAATACATGGCCGTCTCTAATTGGTTAATCGAATGACTGACGTAATCGGGTCAAATGTCGCTTGCTTGGTACCTGACGTCATAGAACGTGAACTCCCACTATAACTTGTTAGATCTACATGTAGTGTAGGCCATAGAAAGTATAAAAAACGAAACGAAATATAGATCTATATTTTAATTAGATTGATGGCCTACTGTAGCAGTTTCTTTACGTGCCAGCCAATGTGTTCACATGGCCCCAGTTTTCCGTAAAATCTGATCAACTAGACACTGCTCCTTGTCAGGCCCCCTGTCCTGCATCACTGACAACGGGAACCACTAAGTAACATTCCCGGCAAACACCAGTATCAAACCCAGGACCCCAAGATTAACGAACCAGCGCCGTACTTACTGAGCCACTGTTGCTCCTGGTACCATGCTGAACTGGGTGTCTGTGTCAAACCAGGACATGCCAATAACCAAGGAGAGTCTAATTTATAAGTACATAATAATAGTAAGAGTGTTTATTACATACATACAATAATATACAAGTAAAACCTCTACAGTAACACATCTTTAATTTACTGATTTATTCACAATAATATAAAAACAGCTAACAATTTATAACTACTTGTTACATTTTTTTCATATTTTCACATAAATCTGTGAATAAATAAACCAATTATGGCCACTCATATTTCTCAATTAAAAATCTTAGTTTACAGTGAGGGTAAAAAAATCTTTGTGTGACACAATCATATCTTCATAAATATGAAAATTGGATTTAATTATCTTTTTGTAGTTCAGTTCAAAGGGAAAAAAAAAACATCTGAAACTCTTGAGCAAGATCGATTCTGATCTAATATGAAACACCTGTGGCCTAAATATGTACATAAAACTGTACCAGGGAAGAGATATTTATCTGTGCATAGACTCATCATTTTAGTTAAGTTAGAAAGTGTATCTCCTATTAGAGCTAAACCTCTTTTGTTAACAAATTCTTGGTGTTTTTTTGTAAAGTAGTAATAATCAATAAAATAGATATGATTTACTGGATAAAATACTTGGTCAGCCTGGTTGTATTAAACATCTAGAATGTCATGTGTATAGAATCATCAAGGAATGAAGTAATAATTTAACACATAATAAAGTATAAAATGTAATGACTATATAATGATGAAAATTTCCAATAACTTCACTCAAACTGGTTTTTATTCTTTAAAAGATATGCTGCCAGGTATTCAATGGGATTAGGAGGCCTGAAAAAAAAACCCATAAACATTAACACAGATACAAAGTATTATAGTTCTGTCAAATTTAAATACAGTATGACTAGGAATTAATGCTTCATGAAATTAATGCAATCTCCGAAGGGGACTGACATAAATGTGTTTTGAAATTAAGGTACAGTAACTGCCATTTCCTCTTCTGTAAAATTACACCTGGATGGCTTCTTTGACATTTAACAAAAAAATAATACACTCGTAATAATAAACTATCAGACTCATCTCAAACAGCAACCGTCTTTTGCTGCATTTTAAGGAAATAATAAGCACCTACGCTTCTTACTCTCAAAATATAATAGACGACACAATTTTAACAATATCGATGTGCAATATATGAGGTAAAAGCTATCAAATTTTGGCAAAGTGCTAGTGCTCCTCTGAGAGCCCCAAACCGCCTGAGTAACCAAATAGTTTGAGGTGATCTAGGGGCAGTGTTTGATATATTTTGAAAAAAACAAAATGAAATATATCACTTTTCTGTAAGTTTATGTTTCAAAGAACCAAGGTAGTCAATATTTATAATATTTACCAAGCGTAGATGGAATAAGTATGATAATTCAGTATGGTGGTACTGACTATTAGTGATTTCAGTCCAGACTACTTCAATGAAGAAAACAATGAAGATCAGTTCATAATGCGAAATATATTTTGTGGTGGTTGGTATTGGCAAGTATTGTCTTAATTATACATATTAATATTAAAATATTCAAATATTTTTATTACTTTGGCCTCATGGTGAGCATGCCATTGAATTATACAAAGGCTTTCTTTAGGAGATACAAAATGAAGGGAATTTATTCAACACTCTGTAGTCTAAATGATTAAAAGTCTTTTTTGTTAATACCAACCTTTCTTTAGCTAATATAGACATGCCCTGTAGTAATATTGGAACAACCGTCTGGTCTAGATAAGCCCGTGTTGGAAGAGACTGGACATCAACTTTTGGACGTTTACTTGCAGGGGCTTCAGTTGCTTCTTTTTCACTGGCTATTATTTTCTGTAATAAAAAATATATATATACTACAGTATGGTTGATACATTGATACTTTATCTTTTACAGGAAGGAAGAAAGAGTGTTATGAGGGTTTTATTGCTTCCCTGTGTCATAAGCTTACAGTTACTCTTTATGATGGATCTGTCACTATCATTCCATGTGGATTAACAGTTCCTAGAATCTGTTCATTCTAATATTTCTACTTTATTTGTCTATCATGGGGTATTTCTTTAGGGTTTTTTCTAGAGTTTTGCCAATACCGACATTCTTATACTTTGGTGTTATCATGATAGATCAAAATAATTCTCGATCGTCAAGTAATAAAAACAATTAAATTTTCCTACTTGAACATTTTCAGGAATTTCTGGAGCTGCTACTGGAGGAACCGTTTCTTGTGGTTCATTCACAGATTCTGTCACTACAGCTGCCACACTTTGTGCTTGATCTAAAATTAATAACAATAATATATCACTGAAATAGGGGGGGGGGATTTATTGAAGGATTCAATCAGTCAGAACTTTTAAGCTTAAGCTTCTCCTGGTACTTGCAATATTCACGAATAATGACCATGATTTATCTCTCTGAGTCGTGACTTCACTTAGTAAAAAAACATTATTTATGTACGCCTGTGTCCCTCTGACTCCCTAACCAACCTATTTAACAGAAGCAAGTCGCTGACTCAATATATCCACAGTCTTCGACAATGCAAACTCGACTTATTCAATCTATTAGTCAATTTAAATCAACATTGATGTTGTTAGGCCTCTATCTTCTTAGTTACTGTGAAAAGATGGGCTTTTCTGATATCCAATATTTAAGACAAAATGCAAATTTTAAAATTGGCACACAAAACGCATGCCAGAATGCTTCCACTGCCATCTGTAATGAAGCAATTCGGTGAAATGAGGCTAAACATACCCACAGCACTCAGCAGGAGATAATATCGGTGTAGACTGGAATAATCAGACGCCAAAGACTACCACCATGTGACCATTATTTCGCCAGAAATAAGTGATCAAAAATTACAGTAAAAACAGAAACGACTGAATGCAAATCAGTTTGTATACATTCATAATACATTATTATATGCATCCGTTGTAAACTTGTGACCATTTCTAGGTCCCAAATAATGAAATTATTGAAATATATTAGTTAGCTCCTTTATTAATATCCCTGAAAAGAGACGCAAAACCACGGAGGTTTGTATTTCATACCTTTGCTTTATAATCTAACATACTTTTATTCAACTATTTACTAAATCATAAAGCAAATAAGTCGATAAATATACTCCCAAAACACACAAAAACAAAAACATACCGTCTGCCATTATTTATCACCAACGAAGGAACGCTCTTCGGCAAGAATAGAGTTATTTTCTCTTGAACAAGTGCGCGAATCGCGAATATCCAGTCTTGCGGTTTCCATGGAGAGAAACAGACAAGTTTGCTCACGTATATTTGTCGCTCTTTGGTATTAAATATTATCACCGTAACAAAATCGAAACAATTAGTCAGTATTACGATTTAACAATAATCAAAGATTTATCATGACTACTCGTACAAGCTTGCTTGTAAAACGCATTTTTCTCCCATGTTCCCGCGTAAAATTAATAAATGCTTATTAATATTTCCTTTCACCCGACACATATATAAAATTTGCTGGGCTTATTTCATTTCACCCAACACATAAATTTCCTAGGCCTAACATGTGACGGGCATTTGGCCATGAGCCCATATGCTCCTCCGCCCCATTTGACCAGATTTACGTAAGCTATTTCAAACATCTTCCGTGTTAGGAACTCTTAGTATAACTTACATTACAATTGCCACTGTAATAGAAACAATTCTCATATAGTCCCAGTTTAGACGCCATATAAGTTGTTATTATATATCGCTTTTATCGGAGTGGCAGAAGTTGACATTTTGCCAATGACATGTGTTTACGTAAAACACGTGTTTGATCGGGTTATTTTTACTCTGTTGTGTACACAAAGCAATAGTCCAGTCGATAAGCCCCGCCCCAAAATGATCACGTGGGCCATTTTAATGGAGTCCAACTAGGGCAGTGATCATAATCTCGAAGTATGACGTAGATGGGCCGCTGCGTGCAGTTTGAATAGATTCCAGCCTCTGGGGTATGATGGATCTGATACAAAACTTGAGTTCGAATTTAATGGATGACAATTGAGCGTTACTACGATATCTTCATCACAAAGGAATGACAATGGAATCTTGTGGCATCTATACCGGCGTTCCATACGAAATCCATGCGGTGCGGTCGGTCTACAATTATCTCGACTTCAGAACAGACACGAAGTCACTGGACCGACATTGTAATTCCCATTTCGACAAATTTAGTCGAAAACACTAAGTACACTTCCAGAATTTTGAAAAGTGTTTATACCACTTCCATTTTCATATCTAATGAAATTGAAAATGTTTTTTTAATCTCTGAGTATGACACGGATAGAATCGCATAATAAAATGGCGGCCATTCAAGACATAGGGTTAGTGCTAATTATGATAAGGCTAGCTCAATTTTTCGTCATAGGTCACGAGATGTAAATAGGGCTAGCGCTAATCCCAACTCTAACCCTAACCCTAGCCCTAATGCTTACCCTAACCCTAACCTACAATCTCGCCAACAACCACATGCCCTAACCTTATTTACATCTCAACGACCTTGACAAAAATTGAACTGGCCTTAGATTCAGCTCAGGACAGAGATCTATAGATTCTAAAGTTCTCAGTGTGCAGTGTTGACGGTCTTCCGTGAATGTATGTGGTGGTTCTCAATATTTAATCAACTTTTCTAAATGATTTCGTACCCGAAAGTTTCTTTTATAACTTCGGGAATTTAGATCAAAAGAAAGAGATCAGTTGGCCGTGACTGTGCCGCGTTTCGTTCCACCACTCGCTGAAGTGAGACAATTTACATAACTCTGAAACGCTGGCTCGCTAGCCTGGAGGTCGGGTGTTCGATCCCTGCATTGGCCGAGAAAGTTCATCCAGATTTTCCAGCGTGGTTTCCCCTTGTCAGTGATGCAGGCCGGATTGCTTGACAAGGACAGCTGTCTAGTCGTTCGGATGGGACGAAAAACCGAGGTACAGTGTACACATTGGCGTGCACGACGTAAAAGATCCCTTGGCAGTTGGAATTCGATATAAGAGTAGGCCGTAGTGCCGCTGCCTGGGCAAAATTTCCCTCATAGCACACTGTATGGCGTATGCCCGTCTTCATTAGCCCAGTTTAGGAGGACGTTAAACCCCATTTCATTTCATTTCATTTCATAATTCTGAAAAAGGAATTCCAGCATGGAACATGTTAAGCACGGGCATTAAATTAATTTGTGAAATTCAATGTGCGATTTATCTCGACTCGTCTTTCCTTCAACTTCTCTTGTCTCTAGTTTTATCATAATTGCATGAAATATGCACAACCATTTCACACATTCAGTCTTCAATTATTAATGCGCCATGTGCTCGATACACATACTGTTTACACTGGTGAACATGATAAAGATTGCAACGCCCGTCAGATGAAGGGATCAGATGGAGCGACATTTGTAGACAAGATTATACCAGGCGTTATTCTAACAGCACGGTGACTAAAGCTGAGTGATGGCATTGATCACGAAACAGATGTTTTCAAATGTTGGGTTTTGACTCTAATCTTCTTTATATTAATTCAATAAAGGAAACTTAGCCCGAGGGATTTGCAGAAGTGTCAAATTTAGCTCTTGTAGCCTAATACCGACAGATCTTTTGTTAAACCACTGTTTAAATTCCATGACAAGACTACACAAGCATTAGAAATATTTTGCCATGGATTTCAAGCCACGTGTTTCTTAAAGACATTCTGTAGAATGGTGTTGTTTTGATTATTATTTGTGTTTTAAACCGTTACAATTTTAAATACGTATTCAAAGAATCAATTAATACCAAAGTATACGTGTTATTTCAAACTGACCAGAAGTAAATATTCCATTGGCTCTTAATATTAACTTTTTTCTCTTTTAAAACTAAATTCTAAAACAATTTTTTCAATTATTAAGAACAAAATTAAAGGTGTTGGAAGTATATCTGGTTTAAAAAAAAATATTTCCTATTTAGTACAAATTTTAATGGGTACATAAAGTAGCACGCGAAGGCATAAAATAGTAAATGGCACCAATTCTCCCATGACCAGTTTGTGTTACTACCTCCGATGTAATCAGACCACGTGTTATCAACGCCGTATTGCGTGACGTCACACGTAAACCTTTACTGCACATGAAGTTAATGGTCAGTCATCCTGTACGTACAGTGTTAAAAGAAGGCTTTTGCATTACCGCTTTCAGACAGATTGGTGGTTTTTCTTTTGTGTCTAATTACTCGAATATGTAATTTTGAATTTCTATCCTGTGCAGGTTTTTTTTTTTTTTTTTTTTTTTTTTTTTTTTTTTTTTTAATAGGCCTATTAGTTGAAATGAATTGAAATGGGGTTTGGCGTCTTACTTTTCTTCTCAAATATCACTTGACAACAGCTGTCTACATTACTGGAATTCAAACTCCCTGGTTAGGAAATATCTATATAAAAATGCGCACATTCAAATAACCGCATATACGCCCATCTTCAATAGAAGGCTTGATCTCGCCTTAACTACGTACATCTTATCAAGATGTTGTAAAACTCGCGGTCGTTGCTTCAGGAACATGTAAAACTCGCGGTCGTTGCTTCAGGAACATGATATACGCCATGCCGAGCTACGTATAGGCCTACACTCTTCTAGCGACAGTCCTGGATTAAGATAGTAAGAAACGTACGGGTTCCGGATTTCTAATGGCCCGCGTTAAAATACTTTCAAGCTACCAATCACTTTACTGCCCCCATAGCTTAAGATCAGGGGCGGATTGGGGCCGGAAACCGCGGAGCCCGGACGGGGGGTCCGGGGGCTTTCCGCCGGGAAAATTTTGAAAATTGAACCCCAAATATGCGATTTGGTGGCATATCTGATTATAATCTCTGTCAAATAGTATATCTCATAAATCGATTAATTAAGGCCAAAATCCCGACCTGCAAGTAATTTACAGCCATCAACCTGTGAAATCATCATATCGTCATATTATGCAGGATTCCGAATTCCGGCCCACACACAGCACACCACGCCCAGAAAGTCTATTATACCAGCCCATTCCAGACTCCAGTGATGGCGTGGCGGTCCGTTAAAGCCACCGACCACATACAACATGATCATCATCGCTCCATGGCCGGTCCAATACTCCCCCCCCCCCATATAATGTTTAGCAGAAAAAGGTTTTTTAGACGAATTGGACAAAATTATTTTTTCAGTTTTTTGTCCGACCGGCCTTTCGGGCGATTGCCCGATCGCACGATGGCCCAATCCGCCCCTGCTTAAGATTGAAAAGGCCGGCGCGCGAAGTGACCGAAAAAGGCAAACCAGTAGAAGTCCACACCCAGCAGTTACATAAATTTGTCATTCTTATTTTAACTGATTACGACCGACTCGGTACATACCAGCCAATCAGATCTCTATTAAAATGTACTGATGAATTAGGAATGTTGTCCAGTCTGTGATCAGACTCATACCAAAGATCAGTTTATTAATGTGAATAGTTTATGATGTCCAGCTGTCCAGACATACAGTAATCATCTTGTAATTTATATCATTTCATAATAACACGATAAATACCTCTAGCAATCTCGTGATGATTTTCATGTGACCTAGGTCACAGCATCAACGCATGTGGTCAATGGAACAATAGGGGCGTGGCAAATAATGAAGGATAAATATTATATTATGAGATACACGCTTCATGTTAGATGTTGCAGGCACGTAATTCGAATGTCGGTCTAAAAGTGATTCGATTATTGGAGATATTTATTTTTATAAAGAGTGTGACTGCTTGAATAGAATGAACATAGCTAACAAATTAATGCTAGGATTTCTACAGTTTTCACCATCGTGTGTGACATGCCGCATAATAATCCAATAATTAATATCTCCTCCCCGGGTAAACAATGGTAATGATTGGAGAATGTAATATACAGCACCCCTACCCCTACAAATATGTTGGCAATGAATAATGATATCAGCTATGCTAGTAAAAAAAAGAGTAATCATAGTAATTTTAGACACCCGCTCTTAGTTTAAATTTCGTATAGCTCAACGTTGCTATATTCTTTTTGTTTACGACCAATTTTACGAAGTGGCTGTCCGACATTCTATCTTTATTTTATGTAAACAATTACAAGTCAAGAATTATTAATTTATATATATGGAGGATTCGTTGAAGTCTCGACTCAGTCATATAATATTTATTGTATCGTAGTTATTTTGATCCGGTCCCACTTGACAATTATCCCGGATAAAAATAATAGAGCGTTGGGTACTCCCAAAGAAAATTGAAAAGGGTTGTTCATCAAGAATTTGTTTGAATATCTTCGTTAAATTGTTGATCTTTTTGCTTTCACCGCTCGATTCTGTATTATATGTTTGCTCAAATTGCCCCAACTGTCGCAGCGCCCCCACCATCTTCCTACAATTCACAGGCTAGTGTAACAGAGAATGGAGTTGTGGAGAATTTTGCCAGGATAGCGGTGTGATTAAACGCGGATTGTTCACGTACTCGACACTTTTTTAAAAATCCACCCGGACACTTAGATTGCACCCCACCTCCACGAAACCCCACAGGGACCACGTGAATTCAAGACAATAAAGGGCCCGCACTACGTGAGGACATTAACTTCTTTAGGGCTCCCACACGCTACCAGGGCCCGTGAGTGGAGGGGGACAGATGGGACACTTGTCCAGGGGCCTGGAGTCTAGAGGGGCCCGGAGGTATGCCGAGTAATGTTTTTTTTTTAAAATATAAGTATAAATTAATAGGAAAAAATACACTGTTACTGGATCGTAAAGTGGAGAAAACAGGTGACTTTTCTGAATGTGGGTACTTAGTGGTGTGGGTAGGATTAGAATCGGATTGTGTCAGTCCATTTTTTTATTAAAAAAAGACTGTTGAATTAAAAACTATAAGCCACATGCCCGGGCCGTCCTCGTTACGGTTTTGGGCTCTCGCCAGCTACAGGGTATCCGGGCCCAGGTAGGTAATCGGAGCCTAGTCTGGGCCTGTATAGTAAATGTATTTGGTATGTTGTGTTAAAATCTCAGTTTTTGTGTTTTAGCAAAGTGACTTCCAGTTACCCCAGATATACGCCAAAATTACGCTAGAAGCATGTATCTTTCACAAATTGTCGAGACCAGAGAGAAAGAGAACCTCCCCGGACCCCAGCCCCTCGCCTGGCTTGTCCCAGGGCCCAGAGGGCCCCCAACCACGCTCACAGGCTCTTCGCAATCCACCCTTTAAAAACTCAATATATTCCTTACTATACTGTCGGGTAGTGTATTCGTAGAAAATTAAAATTGTTTGATGTGTCTCGTATCCATCTACAGTCCCAACAGAAGAATAACCTTTGTTTAATGCAATAAACCAGAAGTGCCCCGCCCTTACCCAACTGAATATTGGATACCCTTTTCAAAATATAGGTAAGCTATCACAATATCACTTAGATACAGTAGTTTTAATCTGATGTCTGAAACTATCCCTTCCTGAACTCGTTATGTTAATTTTGAGATTCAGCCAAGAAAATAGCTGATGAGGTTATAATAGAGCTGACTTGACCCAGAGGAAGGGAATCTTGTTAACATTTTCAAGTTTAAAATGGCAGCATACAATTTATATCTTCTGTCTGACGTTTCTGTACAACATAACTATAATAAGATTTCTAGAATCTAATTGTGTTTTGTTGCCATCTCTTCTCACCAAATGCTGTAACATTTTTTTAGGAATACGACAGATGCAGGATGTGACCTCAAGGTATATAGAACTTTATCCTCGTGAGAAACAATACAAGATACAAAACGCGCGTCATATAAATCTTACCTTGTCTTAAAAGCGCGTTTTTTAAAAGGGCACCATGACAAATGGCCAATAACAAATTTCATTATTTAAATTATAAATCTTCTACATTAATGTAAAAATGATGGAGATTTGAACAAACAAAATGACTTGCTCTGGCGTAAACGCAATTAAATTAAGAATATTCAAATTATTATAAATAATCGCCAGACTAACATCATGTGGTAAAATGTACTTGGTGATCGAGAGTTAAGAAGTGCTTCTTACCAAACAGCCCTATCTTGAATAGTAGGCCTATAGATTATTTGAAAACATTTGGATATGATATTCTTGACTGCCCTTTGATCTGTTTTGCCTGACAAAAACAACGCCCCAATTAAAAAAATTGTCACAACTGGTTGACGAAATATTTTGCGGACATTTCATAATTCGCTATACTTACTAAACTTTCAAGGGTGTGTTGGGTGTGCTTGATGCTCGTGTCCCTCAACGACACATGTATGCAAGTGACATGTCGGTTGCGCCCGATGTGCGATAAGATTTTGTCGGGTATTGTTGGTGCTCAACGACTGTTTGGTCTTAACGGTAGCGTACCCATAGCATCAATAGTGCCAAGCGTATGTGGGATACGCTATTGCTGGTGCTCCATAATTCCGTCCGGGGACAACCCCAATGAATGCTAAATGACTTTTCCAGAGAACTGGCTGAACTGAATATTTCCGTTGTTCACTGACTCCTCCAGGGAACATGGAAAACGCCTGCGTGATAAGCTATTCCTGGCGCCCAATAATGCCCTCGGATGATAGTCCGAATGAATGTTAAATGATTCATCGGGGCAGGCCCGGCTGAGTTGGGGGTGGGGGGCTAAGGAGGAGCGGGGTCCCCCAATAATTTGTCCGCAAGTGCTTTTTTCTTCAGGTTATTGCACGCTAGTAATTATCCCGTTAGATACGAGGTCTGATTTTAACATAGAAGTAAGACTTCTAGAACGTAGACTTTCAGACAGGATATAGTTTTTCTCACACTCTTTCCCTGTGTCCCTTATCTATCAAATAATTCACAGCTATCAGTTATTACCAGTTAAAACAAGCGGTTGCCATGCAAAATACGCCCACATTTTCCAAGAAATGTATGGGGAAGAGGTATCATCCCCTCATTCAAGATCTTTTAATCCTTAAAATATTTTCATCAGAATGGGACAGCAATTTCAAATTTTGCGTAAAAAGCATGGGGCTATAGCTCTAGAATGTAAGGTCTGATGCGTACCAAAGTCGAGCTCATCCAAGAACTTTTGATCTTTAACACATATATAGTTTTAATTTCATCTCATGAATCGGAAACTGTCTCCCGATGAGGGTCCACAAACTTCATTCATATTTCACATTTTGCGTAAAAGGCAGGGGGCCAATGCGCACCAAAAGTGAACCCATCCAAGAGCTAGAGATACTCGTTTTAAGTTCATCTAATCGGATAAAATTTCTGATAGTCCACAACCTTGGCAAAACATGCTTTTATACTATTTACGTAATGGGGAGTGACCATTTGACTGAAAGTTTCGGTCCGATTTTCAGGAAATTCGGACTCAACCATAATTATGATGTAACTGTGATATATTTGAACGGTTTTGAAAATAAGATAAAAAAAAAATGGTGGCCTCTAGAGAGTCCACAAGCTAAATACGATATATTTCGTACAATCAGGGGTCACAATCCAGAAAGTTACGGTTCAATATGCCAATATCGAAAGGAACCCAGACCTTTGGGATATATCTAAATTGGATGACCCACTACCTGGGTATTACATGCTTTTAAGGGTAGCGGCTATTTTGTCGGGCAGTTTCGGTCCGATTTTCACGAAATTTGTACTCAGCCGTAATTATGGTGTAACAGTGATATGTGAGGTCTGGAGGGTCCGCTAGCTAACAATGTCGCTATCTTTTGGTTATAAACATACATTGTCAGTTTTTATCAAAATAATATAAAAATTGTGACCTCATGTTCAGCATCGCAGGAAACCACGGTCGACTATGTTTACATGGTTAAGGGGTTGAGAAAAGAAATAGAATTTCACTTCATTGCTGAGTAATTTTTATTAGCCAGAAAGCGTCTCTGACGATCTAGATCCTCAGGAGCTTCCAGGGTCTAGGCGGCCTCTGGACCCTCGCCTAGAGTCATTGGCTGGTAGCCCCCATAATCAAATTGCTTCCGCCGGCCCTGCATAAGAGGTTTGGATACGTGTACACTATGTTCAAAACAACCTCGACCAGGGAATTGGCTGAGCCGAATGTTCCAGGTGCTCACTGGCACATTCAGAGAACAGGTTGGGTTCCTGATGCTCGGAGAAAATTAACAGCACTGCTAGGGTTGTGTTAAGTCACAGTGGGTCCTCAGGAATATCTCGTCCGATTGCAACGGTACAGACCATGGTTCCTGGGTAGCAGGAAATGAAATGGGGTTTAACGTCCTACTTCTCTGCGCCGACTGGGTTAACGAAGACGAGCCGAATTAACAGACCCGTTTGCTTTGCGGGCGGGAAATGCGACTTTGGGTTACGTCTGCCAAACACAGACATTAGGTTACGTAGGTTTAATTTAAACATGGTGCCAGTTAAATATAGATGAAAGATATACTAGCGAGATGCCGCAAGAGATCAAAGGTTATATATGTAATACCTGTGTTTTTTTACCTGTGTTATATATATACAGCGTGCGCGATAAAATCATTTTATCAGCGTGGGAAAGTTGTAGCTCCTATCGTAACACGTGCATGCAGACTATATATTACACATATTTTACATTCCAGGAAGTCTTATCACAGACGGTACCTTCAAGGTAGAAACGCGTAATTGAAATTTGAAAATGAATTCTAGAAACATATTCTAATGGTGTCAAATCAGCGAAAAATAAAAGTTCTTAAAAGTCCAAAAATTCTAACCCACAATACGAAAACCTACAATCAAACCTACTAGGATTTATGAATTCAACTAATGACACCAATAAGACCTTTGTGAAGACAATAAGACCAATAAGACCATAAGCATAATGCTCAACCGGTGTCAAACATACTGTGGTTCAGATCGACTCCAGCATGTTCCACGCAGTTTAAAACATTTTCGGCGCTATGCAAAATCAGCGGTGATCACGGCCCTGAAAAGTAAATGAAATCAAATGCCATACTGCAGTGTGCTATGTGGGAAATGTTGCCCGGACAGCGGCGCTATGGCATATTCTTATATCAAATTCAAATTGTCAAGGGATCGTTTACGTACACGGCACCTCGGTTTTTGGTCCCATCCGAACGACTAGAAAGCTGTCCTTGTCAGGGCCCCCCATCCTGCACTGACAAGGGGAAACCATGCTGGAAAACCCCATTGAACCTTTTTTATAAGCAATATTTTTATTCAGATTTGTATCTGAATAGGGATTGGGGAACAGACATAGCCTATATTAAACCCCTCTCCCTGTCAGATATAGATACAAGTATTAACATTTTAGAAATAAATATATGAAATTATGATTGTGTTATAGCTGTCTCTGGAATGGATTTACATTTTAGAAATAAGCAAGCAACAAGTGAAATATAATTGAAAATATAATTATAAGAGTGCGTTATATAGTTGTCCCTTGAACCGACTGGTGATTTCGAAAAACGAGTGGTCAGTTTTAAAAATATTGAGTGAGTTTTCCATGTCGTCAATTCCGTGCAATAAGACAGTAGTGTTTCGATGGATAGTAGGTAAATTATTTATTTCGGGCATCTGAATATACGTAGCAATTCAATAAAAAAAGGTTCAGTATCCTCAAAGTGATGACCACATTCACAGCATGGATTGCCAGAAATGTGACGTAGAAATTTATGTTCGTTTAGATTGCTGCAAGTTTAGAATAAATGATTTGGTTTGCGCGGGATCCAATAAAAAAAAATTGATTTTTTATGTCGGCACTTAATTTGTTCCATTCACTAATTGACGGTGGTATGAACGAATTATAGAAAATATTTGTTTTATATTTATATTCAGGTAGGCTTGTGTTTCGGATATTATAATGTGCGCTTTCTGTCAAGATTAAATTATGATGATAAGATTGAGAAAGGCCGTATATAATTTTATAAATGAATTTGAGTTTATGTCTTCTGCGTCTCTCTTTTAGTGTAATAAAACCGGTTTCTTTATGTAAGTCTATGGCTGGTACCCCTTACAGCACCACACATGGACCTAAGTGCATCCAGTTGTAGGTGCTCTAATTTGTTAGAGTTGGTCTGTGCAGTTGTCCCAGAAGACGTCACAATAATCAAAATGAGGTGGGATGAAAGAGGTATAAATGGTTTGTAACGATTTACGGTTTAAGTCTGTATTTAAGGGATCTAAAACAATTTACAGATTTGCTGGTTTTCTCGATAATGTCGTTAATATGTTTGTTTCATTTGCAATATTGTTGAAAAGTCAAGCCTAAATGTTTGTGATGTGGGACCGCCTTGATAGGAACAATATATAGAGTAAGGGCAGGTAAAATAGGATTTTGTTTGCTTGTCAGTGCTAGTGTTTCGGTCTTTAGTGGGTAGTTGAAGGATACCAGCCATGATTTAGCCCATGAGTTAATTTTATCAAGGTCATTATTTAGAATATTTGCGCATTGGGTAGGGTCATCAATTTGCAGATAAGAGGGAAGTGTCGTCAGCAAAACGTCGAACATTTGATGTGATATCACTGACAATATCATTTATATAAACGAGAAAATGGAGAAGACCGAGACCA
Organism: Patella vulgata; assembly: GCF_932274485.2. Lineage (NCBI taxonomy): Eukaryota > Metazoa > Mollusca > Gastropoda > Patellidae > Patella > Patella vulgata. The sequence goes on from NC_065883.2 coordinate 16,753,339, forward strand.
TAGTGCTGTGGCACGCCCGGGGGGATGGTTTTTGGGGAGGTGAAGGCACCCCCAGTAACAAGACTGTTTTCTTCCCTCTAAATATTTGTGAACCCATTGAAGGATGTCTCCCCGTATCTCCGCAGTTTCTAGCGTGTGACCCGAGTCCAGCATGCCAGACCCTGTCAAAAGCTTTACTTACGTCACAGAACACTGCATGCTCTCGTGTAGAATCCTTGGTCAATGGCTTGACAAAAGTAGTGTGCGATATCGGTAAGTTGGTAAACACTAGAAACCCCATGCAAAAAGCCGCTCTGGAGGTTAGTTAAAACAAAATTCTCCCTTAGGAAGTTGAAGACATTTTTATAGATGCATTTTTGAATATTTTAACTAAGATATTGAGTCTAACGGGAGCGAACCCGCGACCACCAGGCTAGCGTGTTAGTGTCTTACTCACTTAGCCATCGTGCCCCTTCACTACCACCGAAAAGTAGCCCGATCAGAATTAAATCACCGAATCCAGTGAAAGATTGTTGTTTTGTGGTAGAAATTAGCTACAAAACCCATACTTGTGTATCTCTGGCTCGGTGCCTGTAACTAATTATAGTATATGAAGTATAATTATCTCCACACTAAACACAGAGCTAACAACTAATTTATTTTAGAAAATCTTTAATTAAAGCCTCTTACATTACTAGACTAACTAGGTCATAAAATCTATTAACAAAACTATATCAGAAAGTTTATAGGCTTTGTAGTTACCTTGGCAAGGAAAAGTGTCTATAGGATGGAACAAAAAAACGTGAAGGATCCCCTGACAGTTGGAAATCGAAATAAGTGTAGGCCGTGTCGCCAAGTATAGCGCCAATTTTCGGTCAAAATTTCCTTCAGAGCACATTGCCCGTCTATTTGGTACAAAAGATAAAACGTTACACCCCATTTTATTTCCATAGTTATGTGTCTTTTTCACATTTTCGGTCCCTGTAAGATGTCCGTGTTTTCGATCAGGGAACAGAGAGTTGTAGGGGCCCACGAACCTGGGGATCACAGGATCTATCACGGTGTTGACATAGACAGTTCCTCAAGCTATTCCGCCGTTGTTTTTCCTTTTCGATTAAGCCTTAAACATATATTATGAAAGAGCTAAATCTGCCTATTAACTTATCCAGACCATAACCAACTCTCGATGTCATCGCTAGCCTGTGATATTTACCGGATTGGAATTGATCTGCTGCTCAACGCTCATTGATGATTAAATTTTAAAAAGTGGATAATCGAGACTATGTTTTTTATCATACCTTCTTTAGTAATGATGATTGAGGCTAGGCCTAAAATTCAATCGCTAAATTCTCGATTCAGGGTGGATCAATTTGACTGAAATTTTCAGCAAATTCCCTTTACATTATCTAGTTTTTAACTATTGTAGTGAGAACTGCCAGTTCTTTATCTAATCTCCCACACTGGTTGAAATTTAATTTGAAGACAGCTGTTGGTGCTGTTAGGAAATACCCTCAAAAAGCTCCAGGCCCCTTCCGAACTTGATATTCGAGAGTCATATTAGGTACATGGAGCTCAAAAGTGGTTTAGACCATTCTTTTTTTTTGTAGAGTTGGTTTATGTCTCTAACAAATGTGATATTTTAGAGAACTGAAAATCAGACCTGCGAGTGTGAAGGTTGAAGATCTTTGGAGTTCCTTGTGATCCATTCAAGGGCATTTAGAGTCATTTCTGATTTCACCCTAACTACCACATCTGTTTATAGACGCGTCGAACTGCATAATATAGTGTTTTATTAGGGGGTTTTCTCGTATAGTCACACCCAATTATATCGTAAAAACTTCATTTGGGGAAAGAACTGGATATGAAAGCCCTACAAAGACCTCGTGGCATATATACACTGCTATTCCCCGTTTTTCTATATTTTGAAAAAGACGTGAACAATGTTAAAAATTCGAGTATTTATATATACCGTATTCCCCAATTCAGTGATTATAAAATAAGTTTATTTAATTTGTGTAATATTTTTCGAAAACCAATTTCGAGAATCTCTTCAAGTCTAATAAGCGCAGCCTTCCTAAGCACGTCTTTCTTCGAAAACCGAAGGTTTAATGTTTTGATGAGTCCAGAATGCGCCAAATTCAAAGGTTCATATTATAGTCCGAAGATTCAATTTTCCGAAAAGTGTTTCATTTTTTTTATTTTTTACACAAAACCCATTTCTTGTTATGTTCGTATTAAGCGCGCAGACTAACTAAACTAACTCTGAGCTAAAGCAACGGGTCCCTTTTGATATTTTAAAGAAATATTAGTCTTTTTAGTTAAACATAAAAAAACAGGCTTAAACATTCAAAATATCTGAAAAGCAGGGAGACAATACAGCGGAAAGTTTTGTTCCAGGCAGAGCGCGCACGCGGACTTCTCAAACTTTTAACAATCGCTATTGAATCTCTGATCTTGGAATTAAAAGGTATGTCTTAAATCTAACAAAGCCAGAAATAATGTCAATTTTTTCATTTCTTGTGTAACGTTTGATCGAATAAAAGGGTTACGTGTATGGTATTTGTGTCTGGTCAAATATAACTTAGATTGTTTGATGGTACGAAGCAAGTTTTGAACCTGACGTTAAACTCTGACTTGACTTGCAGACGACACGGCCATATTTGGATAAAGAATACCTACACGAGCTTCTATGGTAACAAATAACAAGTTTTTGTTGCACGAGGAATTTGTATGTTTGTTTTCCGAGTTAATCAGAAGTGCGAGTTTGTTTTGAAATCCTTGATAACAATGGTGATGTTGTATTGACGGGTTTGACTGATTTTTGGTTCCCACGTACGATGTTAAGATGTTACTTTACTATAATTTCTGACCCTGGACACCCAACCCTTGAATAGTCGACGATCATTGTTGACCCGACTCTCTAGGGTAGGGGTTGGGGTTGGGCATTTGATCTTAATGGGAACCATCAACCATGAATACCGAAACGCCCACTAAACGAGTAGGTCGTAAGCACTACGGAGCTACTCCCGTTGTATTTTTTGACGCCAGTATTATGGACGCCTCATAAATTATTCGATCTCTAAATCGCCTAAAATTGAAAGCTAATCCATTATCCGATTCGCCTGAAAGCAGGGTATCCATCCAGGAATGTGAAATTTTATAAGATGTTACTCGCCAAGCCGCTTAATTACCATAATGTCTTTTGAATATGAAGGCAGGACATTCCATTTTTTTTTCTTGTCCGGATAGACCATTTTGTAAATGGTGGGGCACATCTGAGCCCATAAAAAGGGCTCCGAAACAATAAATGACGAACACATGCACACATTCATATAAAACATAAATATTATTAATAATAAATGCTATTAAGTTCAGAACACAATATGAAAGAAAATAACTTTTAGTAACCTTTCAGTTCTCAGGGCCTTTAAACTTCTTAATTCGGTCCTGGAACATTTTCAATGTCATTGTCCTTTACACGAAAATCATTGAAAATTAAGTGCGGTTTTAAAGACTAAATTGTTATAATAAAATGAAAAGCCTGGCTTGTGCAATTTATACGGGGGAGTTGGCGCTATTTGAGTTGTCTTTGAAACTAATTCGACACGTATTTAAGATTTTCTATAACCATTCGCCCATGTCATAAAGTAGGAAATATCAATTATTATTAGTTTTAAGACCATTTGGCTAATATTTCACTGTGTGCCACCAGTGCCGATATTACGACCGTGTTTCTTTCTCTCATAATGTCAATATTTACTCAAGTCGTTTGCTGTTCTCCAATCTTACTAATTTGTACGAGAGTAGTCGTTTTGTCCCCGCTTGTAGAATTCAGAAGAATCCTCGCACGGTTAGTTAAGAAAGTTCATGAAGTTGCTTCCGAATTCAGTTGGAGTAGCTGATCCAGATTACAATATCTAACACAATATCTAACACCTGTATCGTCTGCTTGATAAAGACGAGAGTATCCTCGTCGAAACGTCGCTTAGTATTAAACTCAGTAATTGTGTATCCATAAAATTGTACCTTGTGTTAATAACTAAATGCCAATCAAAGAAGATACAATATCTAACTTTTCAGAACTAAAACTGGTTATTTGGCATTTAGTTAAAAAAATGAAACTCTTTATCGATTATTTTAAGATCTAAAGAATTAGGGTTTAACTCCTTTATTTTAAATCTCTGATTTATAGTCGTATTTCTTTTTAAATTTATTTACACATTTTTTTTTCGTCTGATCAGGTTTACTTAGCTGTATTGAGTAGTGTATTGTATATTTATGTCTACAACTTTACTAAGATAGTCTGGAGGTCGGGTGTTCGATCCCTGCATTGGTCGAGAAAGTTCATCGGGATTTTCCGACGTGGTTTTCCCTTGTCAGTGGTGCAGAACGGAGGGCCTGACAATGACAGCTGTCTTGTCCTTCGGATGAGACGAAAAACCGAGGTCCCGTCTATATATTGGAATGCACGTTAAAGATCCCCTGAAAGTTGGAATTCGATATAAGAGTAGGCGATAGTGCCGCTGCCCGGGCAAAATTTCCCTCATAGCACAGTGTATGGCGTATGCCCGTCTTCATTAGCCCAGTATAGGAGCAGAACAGTAGGACGTTAAACCCCATTTCATTTCATTTCATTACTAAGATATCAAGGCTAAGGTACCGTTCTTTCTCTTTTGTGGGGGGTTGGATGGCCGAATGGTTAGCACGTGCGTGCTGTATCATAAGACCTGTCATTAAGTAGACTGGCGTGGCTTCGAATCCCCGGTTGTACGTGACAAGGAGTAGGGTCGCCTGTCCAACCTCGTGGGTTTTCTCCGGGTCCTCCGGTTTCCCCCCACTGCTAAAGACCCCTACGCGCAAGCGAATTATTGAAATAAAATTAAACCATATGTTAGTCCCGAAATGACCAAGTTTGTGTCGAGTGGACGTTAAACCCCATCTCTCTCTCTCTCTCTCTCTCTCTCTCTCTCTCTGTTGTAATTAAAAACTTCAATATTAATTTTATAAATCTGTTGATCGAGAATGGCAACCGTAAAGCTGGAGAGATGAACGAAGATTATAATAACATGTTATACTAAAGCGACTTCTTGAACAATTCATTTCTCTTAACACTAAATTGATCCTTAATGATACCGCCTCTATAATGTGCACGCGACATGACATGTGTTGAAAAGAACGATGCTGTCGGAGCAGAAGTGGAGTTCCTTCCGATTCTGTCGTCAACCTGCTTGCAGTTTCCTGTAGGAGGAAATGTGGCTGATTTCTGATAATATAATTAGCTACCTATAACATAATATCATCAATAAATTACTGAATGATTATAAGCTTGTTATAAACAATACAATCTAGAAATCACTGGGTAAACAATTACCGCTATAACCCCCCCCCCCCCCAGTCCCCACACACACACCCACCACCACCACCCCACAAAAAGCACGAATCCTATACTCATTTTGTTGGCGGGAATATTGTCACGGCAGTCTTCTTAGAGTCGTTAATATTCCAATAGATTAAGCAGGGCTGCGGCTCGAGTGGCACACCTAAAATGCACAACTGCGACAGCGCACGGGCATTTCCCGCTACGAATTAGGATTTGTCGGTTACTTGTTAATCAGCTGTCTTCTTGGATCAAGGGTTTTCCATAGAACCGTGCAAACGTATTCGACTAACGGGTAATGGACTTTAATAGCTTATTTGCTACGAAGTTAAGACTGATGCTAGTCACTTGGTATTACCCCTTTTGTGCCAGAATGTGAAAGACACAGTGGACCAGTATTAGAAGAAACCTGTTAAAACGGGACGAAAATAAGATAACGAAAAGAAATCTTGTATTAACACCAGAAGAATATGATTAAGAAAATTGATAATATTCACAAATTTCGCAATTTATCATACTCGTGTATAATCACCCGCCACTGACATCTGTTACAGAACCTTCAAATATTACAAATAGTCACGAGGCCAGATCGGTTCAAATTTAATGATTTATTTTATTGTTACTTGGTCTAGGCTAATATTGTTGTGGTTATAAGTATTTATACGGGATTTTAAAAAAAAAAATACAGTATGTATAATGTAATTGAAATTTAACTTTTTATTAAAGATATCAATGAAATGGAATTTGACCGATTTATTCATTTATTTATTTATTTTATTTGTTTTGAATTTATAGATAGAACGTTTCCTACTGTAACCTTATAATCGTTAAAGTGCTAGAGGATCGCTCTACACACAATCAACAATCAAACGAAACATATATAGCTTTTGAGAGACAGGTACGGGGGCCATACATACTAGTGATAGATATAATTATTGTAAAACAAAAATATTAATGCAGTAACCAACATTATGTATCATTGCTGTTATGTGTGTGTGTGTGTGTGGGGGGGGGGGGGGGGTATGTAATAATTTAAATGTTGATCGTATGTTTTCAATAATCGTATGGATTATAAACCAATTTAAGAAAAAAGAACTGGATTATTTGAAATCAAAGCCAGGCGAAATTTAACTTTCTACTTATCTGCACCGATTGGGCTAATGAAGCTGGTCCCATCCGTAGGACTAGACATTTTTCCTTGTCCTGCACCAATGACAACGGGGAACCACGCCGGAAAATTCCGAGTTATATAACAAAACCTCCGTACGTTCATGTTGAATACTGACTTGATTACTTGAGACGGATAAAAGAAACATTAAGTTTTGGGGAAATGAGCACGCGAGATTTCAAAGATTTCCGAGACCGTCTCACTGCGATTTGGAGCTCAAAGGAAAGCTCTCCTCGTCAGAAAAAAAAAAGAAAAATAGGCGAATGATTTTTTACAAAAATTTTTTTTGACTGTTGTTGATATGAAAACAATATGTATTTTCGTCATGAATATTTAACTTCTGCCAAAACGTTGACAGTGTCACGTTTTATAAATTAACAACCGGCATTTTCTCACCCATAAAAGTTTTATCCCATAAAATATTCCCGACTTATTGAATATAATCAGACATATGTTTAAAACATTTGAATATATTCTATGATTTCATGCATATGTTTCGCGGATTTGACAACCGCACGTGCACAGCAGAAGAATGTCACGTGCGTGAAAGATACGATATGGCACGCTAGCGGGCGCCATCTTGCGGTCATGAATTATCATTGATACTGTTATAATAATAAACCGTTGATTGTATTTTAAAAATTTTCTATGTTAAACGTCATCTGTTAGTAGCCTATTTTTATGAATCAATTTACCGAGATAGTATTCTTATATTGATTGTCAATATCTTAGTGGGTTATGGCCTAGCCTATAAAACGCCTATATCGTCGCGATACCATTTTTCTGTTCCCGTGAAAATAAAAGCCAACGATTTCTTGTGGTATATAAAGAAATGAAATAAAATAAAATGGGGTTTAACGTCCTACTGTTCTGCTCCGACTGGGCTAATGAAGACGTTGGTATATAAAGAAGTAACGATTCAGATAAGTATTTCTGCCATTTAAAAAAGTTTCTAAATATGCACACCACCCCCTCCCCCCACCATCCCTTACAAGCGCACAATAATTTGTGGCCCTATTTTTAAAAATGTTTGGAGTGTGTGGGGGGGGGGGATATAAATAAATTTTAAATTGGCCAGACATTTTGTCAAAAGTATCGAGATTTCATCATTAAAACATAGGTAAAGTGGACGTCAGTTTTACGTGCGCGTGTGTTGAATTGATGTACGGGGAGAATATACCAGTGCGTGTCAAGATAACATTCATTTATTGATATGCTATTCTTCACGTGCATCCGAACAGATTTTCGCACAGAAACACTCGTAATATTACTTACATTATTCGACCTTGGACTGAACACGCAAATACACGAAACTAGGGCTCGTACATTCCATAACACAGAGCGCGCGTGCTCTAAACATAATAAGTCTAGTATACATGTATATCTACATACATAATATTATTAACCGTTGTGTATACCTGTACGCTGAATTACGTCACGTGATTTTTATAGGTAGTCGATACTTTGTAGAACTTTTACAATTTCAACTAAACGTCACAAGTCTTTCAGTAGAAGTACAACGTACTGAAAGATTATCGGAATAATTCTTTTTTCTTTTTTTTCTTGATTTGGGCGGATATTGGATTATTTGTGAGGCATTATTCCAGTGATTAGCTGCACGCTCTCCAACACTCCGTCAGTTCATCAAACACACGCTCCTCACTGGCTTTTAGAAGCGCATGCGTGTTATAAAGAGGTTGATACGAGAGTGTGTTACCGTTAGAATTAACTTACCGTAAACGTAGTGGAATCAGCTGTCTGGAAGACGTTCGCTTATAAACTGATGGACTACTGTTTTAAATGTGGAAATTTTGTGGAGTTAACGGCCCAACTGCGGCAACGCACTACACATATAGGATGTATAATTTGTTGAGAAAAATGGAGTGAATATAAAAAGTTTTACTACCTTTTAGGAATGCTAGCAACAAGAACGCAACTTTTTTGCGTTCAAGGCACCAGCAGCTTCAAGGAATTAATATGTTCGATGAAAGCTAAAGTTGATTATTTTGTTAATTTTGGAGGAGGTATTTTATCAAACTATGTTTCCATTGCAAATCTGCATTTTTCTTGTGATTATCAAAGTGTGCTATGGATCGGGTTATTTTCAACTTCAAATTTATACAATCTCAAATCCGCGCGGTGAAACGGCCGACGGCACGTGCTGTGACGGAAGCTTACGGATAAATGGGGGCACGTGCCGGGATGAGTGTGAAACGCTTTTCCGGATTTGCCTTAAGGAATATCAGGCTAGGGTGACGACTGAAGGAACATGTACATTTGGAAACAAATCAACTCCTGTATTAGGAGGAAATTCCTTTACGTATAGTCCTGGAAATAGCAGAACGATGATCAAATTGCCTTTTGAATTCGCTTGGACGGTGAGTAATCATTTTGCTTAATATCCAACCGCATTTTGTCCCAATATCTAGACGAATGTTTGCGTCTTTACAGGAAGAGAGACACGAGACCATATAGCCAGGTAATAAATGGAAGGTTGAAGGAGAGATTATAAGTATAAAATTGTGTCATGCCAATCATTTTAAGCTACCAGTCGTAATTTTGGCGGGAATTCATTCGTCATTAAAATTCTCACCAGGATACAATTATGCTTGAACACTTAACATGTAATTGAATGAATATTCAGAAATATAGAACTCACATATTAGATTAAAATGTTATACAACACAATTACAAAGGAATATTGTTTTGGATTTTTTTTTTCAAATTTCAAATGATGCAAGTCAGATCAAATAAATTAAGCCAGGTCACATAAAAAAAGGCACCATGACACATACCGAATAATTTGAAATTCATGATACATATTTATTTTGTTTTTAAAAGTAAAAAGGAATATATGTATACAGTTTTAAAGGAAGTACACAATTGTTATTTTGTAATAAAAATCCAAACACAAGTTGATCTAGCAGATAGTTCAATAGGCTACCCCGGGGCGAGGGGGGGGGGGGTGTACAAAGTAAGTTCCCCCAAGGTCATACATAAAAACAATTATCAAAAAAAGAGATGATATGAGATTGTTATCGCACCAGTGAACTAACAAGTTAAAAGATGTTGAAAAAATACCACTTCTGAAAAAATGTACTAAGGAAGAACAGTTGCTTCCCTTGCTCGCTCTCTAGATATACCACTGATTTAAAGATGCATTATGCAAAAGCTAATCTGTCTATTGAAGGTTTTATTTTAGCTACAAATAAATTATTATTTAGACATTTATTCACATGTCAAGCCTCAGTTGAACTCTCTAGATCATCGGATGGCAGAGAAATGTGATCCCCATTTAATGATTTAATTTAAAAATGGAGAAGCGAGTCTCAATTAACAAGTAACATTGCTATGACAATTAGCAATATGTGCCACATCTCGTCAAAACTTCAATCGGTGATAACTTTGCTCAGAATAAAGTAATTTGAATGAAATTTTCAGTATATTTTTAAATTATTTTATTTTTGAACTATTATTGCAAGAATGGTCAGCTCTTTATCTAAATCTGACAGAATGTATATTTAAGTGGTTTTTTTCTCTCTAAAACATTCATTTTATGTAGAAAATTAACCATTTTTCCATTTGTAAAGTTACAAATATTATTTTTCTTCAAGTTTCTTCATCTGTTTTCACAAAGAACTAAATGGAACAAATAGTACAGAAGAACCATTTCTAACTATTCTCATGTGCAGTTAATTATGGTATCATGAGAGAGTGGGGGGGGGGAGTCTCTTTAACACCTAAAACTTTCTGTAAATCTAGGTTACCAGGCATAAATTATCAACCAAAGTACAAGTTTCACAGAAAAACTAACCTGGAGGAATCAATCAGAGTAAGGGGGCGGGGGGTCTACTTTTAGACCCATAAACATTCCTTAAATCTAGGAAATTATAGGGGGGGTTGGATGGCCGAATGGTTAGCACGCGCGCGCTGTATCATACGGTCTGTCATTGAGTCAATTGGCGGGGTTTCGATTCCCCGGTTGTATGTGACAACCTCAAGGATTTTCTCCGGTTCCTTCGGTTTCCTCCCACTGCTAAAGACCCCTACGCGCAAGTGAATTATTGAAATAAAAAGATTAAACCCCATTTCTATCTATCTATCTATCTATCTATAGGAAATTATAGACCAATTTTCACACAATATAATTAACCTGGCTGAAATACCTTTCTTTGAAACAGTGGGTAAATTCAAATTTGTATAATATTTATTTGTATTTGTATGAATTTATAATAATCATTTTGATTTATATAAAAAAAACCATATTTTCCCATATTTGATCTTTTCTCAACAAAATATTTCTTTGTGAGTATTCAACCATATTTATTTTTTTTGTGTAATTTGTGCTAGAGTAATTGAAAATATATTGTTATATAGGTTTTATTTCTCTGTTGAAAAGAGACATTATTAATGTTTTTCATTTCATATATTTGATCTTAATCTGTTCTCAAATAAAAGATGAGTTAAAATTGTTAGCCTTCAAAACTAAGATTCATATTTTCCCAGCCTGTTTTTTTCTTTACTTTAAACAACTATACATTGTATTGAACTAGTACTTTATAATAGACAAAATTATGTTATATTTTTTTGAGAAGAGTGGAGATAATATGGCTGACCTCAGGTTTACAACTATTATAAAACTACCGTCTTTTAACTACTTCATGTTGCGTGGGTGAATTCTCACGCTCTGTTATCAATACTTCTTTTTAAACTGACTTTCTATAATGTCAAATAACAATTCTGTGTAAGGTATATCCAAACATAAGTTAATAATGATTGTCAAATCCAAGTCTTTACCTACAGTCTTCAAGGAGATGTTCTTTGTGAAGTATAGTTAAAGTGGCACTACCACCAGGTATATATGGTGAACTGGTAGTTAATGTGGCAGTATCTGATCAATAAATGATAATATAGATACTGGTTTTAATTTCTTGATCAGTCCCCCTCTGATGCTTTTGTTTACAAATAATAGCATGCTTAATGTTTTTGGCTGTTCTAGAAACTGGTTACTGTTTCCTACCCGTATATATGATAACATTAAAAAAACATGGTACATGATTATGATAACATTAAAAAAAAACATGGCATATCGTGTCTGTTAATCAAGACTTAAAATTTAATTTGTAAAATACATAATACATGTACAGGTAGGTTGCTCTTGCATGTGTACAGGGCGGTTGGGTGGTCTAGTGGTTTAACATGTGTATGTGAAATTATAAGGTCTGTCATTGAGTCAAGTGGTGTGGTTTTGATTCCCCGTTTGTACGTGACAATGACTAGGGTTGCCTGTCCAACCTCATGGGTTTTCTCCAGGTCCTCTGGTTTCCCTCCCACTGCTAAAGACCCCTACGGCAAGCGAATTATTGAAATAAAATTGAACCATATGTTAGTCCCGAAATTACCTAGTTTCTGTCGAGTGGAGGCTAAACCCTCTCTCTCTCTTTCTCTCTTGAATGTGTCATTGTCCAAGCATATTGCATGTATACATGAAGGTGTGCCGTTTCAAAGTTATATACTGGCAAATTTACCCAAATTGGTACACAAATTATTTTTGAGCTTAGTCAGGTTCCAAAATGTCTGAGAGAGAGAGAGAGAAATGGGTTTAACATCCACTCGACACAAATTAGGTCATTTTGGGACTAACATGGTTTTATTTTATTTCAATAATTCGCTTGCGCGTAGCGGTCTTTAGCAGTGGAAGGAAACCGGAGAAAACCCACGAGGTTGGACAGGCAACCCTACTCCTTGTCACGTACGACCGGGGATTCGAAACCACGCCTTATGATACAGCACGCACGTGCTAACCATTCGGCCATCCAACCCTCCCCAAAATGTCTGAGAGGTTGTATAAGGTATTCTGGGAAGTACGCATACCCTGCCTCTTACAACAAGTTGACCAAACCATGCAGACATGTAGTTACCGTAGTTAAAGTACCTGATCATTCAACTCCTTGAAAACCACTAACAAAAGATTGATACTATAATTAAAATGACTGGCCTATATCTCAGTAATACATGGGCTTCTTTGTCCTAAATTTTGAATACATTGTAATTTTAATACCCCAATGAGGTAATTGATTCGAAGATCTAACACCTCTGTAAGTGTTAATGAATATTGAACTAGAGAAGGCATACTCTGCCACAGCTGTTTGGATAATAAAACTGTTCAGTGTACTAGTATAAGAAGTATATAAAAAAAATCAACATAGATTTGGTTACAGCTCACCAATTATTGACAATAACAAGTTGATATATTCCTAACATACAATATATGTTGTTGTAATCTATCTTGTAAATATTACACGATTGTCTTTTTTCTCACGGTCTACTTAAATTCATTTCAAGTGTTTAATATATCCACACGGATTTGTCAATTGAATAAAAAAATCTACTAAGTTGAATTTAATGAAGTGAGAACTGTTGGTATTTTATATACAGACTTATGTTTTATTGTTGTAGTCAAGCATTTCTTGATTCAGATAAGCATGAACGACGATGGCTATTGTGCACAGCATATTATTTGTTATATCAATTTCCAAATACTCAGTCTACTATAGCCTTGTCCATTCTTCTGCTGTCTACCCTGTCCATACATCATGTTCTACTTATTAGTCTGTCTACTGTGTCCATACCCTAGTGTTTCACTAATTGATCTGTCTATCCTGTCCTGTCCAAACTCCAGCCTTAGACTCTTGTCTAATGTATCCATACCCTAGTTATTGATCTGCCCACACTGTCCATACCCAAGTGTTAAGCTCATTGATGTGTCTACCTTGTCCATACCCCAGTGTTAGACCCAGTGATCTGTCCACCCTGGTCATACCATAGTATTAGACTCCTTGATCTGTCCACCCTGCCCATACATCATGTTTGACTCATTGATCTGTCCATACATGTACATCATGTTTGACTCCTTGATTTGTCCATACATCATGTTTGACTCATTGATCTGTCTATCCTGTCCATACATCATGTTTGACTGATAGATCTGTCCATACATCATGTTTGACTCATTGATCTGTCCATACATCATGTTTGACTCATTGATCTGTCCATACATCATGTTTGAATCATTGATCTGTCCATACATCATGTTTGACTCGTTGATTTGCTACCCTGTCTATACCCCCCCCTCCCCATTGTTTGACTGATAGATATGTCCATACATCATGTTTGACTCATTGATCTGTCCATACATCATGTTTGACTCATTGATCTGTCCATACATCATGTTTGAATCATTGATCTGTCCATACAATGTACATCATGTTTGACTCATTGATTTGCTACCCTGTCTATACCCCCCACCCCCATTGTTCTGTCTACCCTATCCAAACCCTGTGTTGTGCTCATTGATTTGTCTACCCTGTCCATATCCTGTTAATGACTGCCAGCAGGTTTCAACGCATCAGATTTGATCAAATCCGCACTTTCATTTTCACCCAAATTAAAAAGGTTGCATAAATGAAAGTACATAAAAGGGGTATAGCATAATATTTTCCCAAAAAATCATAGTTTTAGTTTCGAGTAGGAATAAAGAATTAATAGTAGATATATATCGAAGATAATTAGAATGATGTGTGAGATGATTGACAAGTTAATTACTAATAGATTAATTAACAGGTTTATAATTCTATCATTCAAAAGTCAAGTCATTTAACTTTTACATATTGAAATTTGTCGCCAGACAGGATTAAAATGGGTTTTAATGTTTCATCACATGATACTTTGGTTATTTTGAGACCAACAAACTGTTTCTGTTTATTTGCTGTGGTTCATTTTTCAAGGACAGTAGTGTTTTATCAATCTGATTAAGATACAGATCTATGTTTCATTTTTTTTAAATACTTTCGATGGCCTCCACTACATGAAAATCTGACCAATTTTAGTGGGAGGTTGTGTCAAGGGTCAAACGAGCTGCTTTTTACCTATGACATCAGACATTTGATTAACGCATCAGCGTTGATAAGTCTAGTGCGATACCCACAGTTTCATCCACCGAACAGCAAGAACTCGCCGCAACCGTTTCATTGGCTAATCCCTCACATCAACTAGAATGCATGTTATATACATGTAACTACTCTTCCAGATCCTAGTGTAGTAAAGACAAGTAAAATGAAATTTTAAACTATAAAAAAACGAAACGAAATAGGATCTGTGTTTTAATCAGATTGTGTTTTTACCTACTATGAATTTCAGGTAATCCTTCACATGCTCTACCAACTTTTACTCATGACTTTTTTGAATATCACCCAAACAGAGATACAATTATATTCCCATTTCATTTCCATATCGGACGCACATTTTTCAACCTGACAAGTATGAAGCAAACTATGAAAATCTTGAAGGTTCTTCTTAGCCTGTGGTGGGAATCTGCTCTCATTAAAGTTTAAATTGTCCTTATATAACTGTGATAATATTTGTGCACATGGCATGATATGCAAACTCTTGACAGAATACCTGATGTTACTTGCTGCTGATCTTGTCTCATGGAGCCCAGACCTTGGCAACTGGCAAATTTACAAAATTGACTGTTTTGCACCTATCTAGACATTCTGCATAAATGTTGTAGTCTCTGATATTATATTGTAAGTTTTGTATATTTTTTTTTCTGATCGTTCTCTGTTTTGTGTATTGTGTAATTAGAATTTCTTCTCTATGAAATATGTCAAGGAAACAAGAACACATATATTCTGTCATGACATAAATATGCAGTCTACCCACTAGTATAAAGGTAAACAAACATGAGTCACTCTATTACAAAATTATCATATTGTTCTTCCCTTTTCCCACGACCCCGAAAATCCTACAAATACTTATGTCACTTGTGTGAAAGAAGAGTTGTAGAGAGAAGGGCTGTGTTATTGACTGTCAGTTATAAAGTCTATTATTTATTAACATTTATGTGTATTATATATAGGCATATATATATCATATTGTAACAAGGTTTTCCTACTCAGGCATTTTATCAGTGAATTCAGTATAATTGTTATGAACTGTGTTATCGAACTAGTTGTCTTTGCTCTAAATCTAAAGTTTTTAAAACCCACAAAACTTTTTGAACCTGTTAGTATGTTCAAAGATAATTTTATTCACTTTAAAGGACAATATTTTGTCCCTTCCGGAATTTGTACTTTAATGATTAATATACAGTAGCTAAATTGTAAGAATATTATTCCTCTGTTACAGTAAACAAGAGGAATTATATAGTTTTTTAGATTTAAAGATCAAAACTTAATACTGGATACAAATGAACATAAAGTAAAAACTTTGCGTGCTTACAAAGTAGAGGAACAGAAACTATAGGGTGAATGTCTCATCCATAAAACTACTTACCAGTAAAAAGGTAAAGCCCAAGGGTTATAGTTGAAGATGCAGCAGATTTAGAATGGACATGCAGTGCAGGATAGGTTTAAAGGGATAGTACAACAGATATTAGTTTTTATTAATTACAGAAAAAACAACTCACTATTTATAATAAAATATCACTTCGTAACATTATACTGATTGATTTATTTTATCAAAATGTCAAAACAACTT
The DNA here is from genome assembly GCF_932274485.2 of Patella vulgata. Classification (NCBI taxonomy): domain Eukaryota; kingdom Metazoa; phylum Mollusca; class Gastropoda; family Patellidae; genus Patella; species Patella vulgata. The sequence continues at coordinate 16,769,403 of NC_065883.2, forward strand.
TTTTGAACATTGTTGGTACCGGTATGTTCTTAGAAAATTGTGCACACATTTAGTGAACAATATTTTTTCCCTTCCTGAATTTTTATAATTAATACCTATAGTTAAATTGTTATGGATATTACTCTTGATATTGACTCTTGTTAAGTTCGAAAATTATTTTAGATTTAAAAGATTAAAAGTATGATGAGAGAAAAAATTAAACATCTAAATTTTATCCACTAAGCTATGTTAAGACATTTAGAAACATTGATCATTTCTTGGGAAATCTGCCATATTTTGTAGAATAGGGATCTAATTCACAGTTGACGCAGAATCAATTAAGATCGTAGAATGTTAGTTTAGTGCCTGTCGACCAATAGCATCCTGTATAATCAATGTAATTTGAAACCATTATTGCGGTTTATGTTAACAGGGCCAATGTAGGGATCACCCAGTTGAAAAATGCAAGTGAACATTTTACAACTTGAAGATTCTTGATTTATTAATGTTGTGAGTGACGCAAATTATTTTGATGAAATAGCATTTCTAAATTATATTTAGTAGATTTATTTTATTTATGATAAAACAGCACAATTTTTGGGTTAATTCAATACAATACGATTTTAAAAATTATTTTGTATAAACTTTTTTTTCAAATAATCAAAGTTTGCTATTTGATTTTTTTGGTAGCCTCCATATTTGGTAACATGTACATGTAGGTATTGTTTTTGTGAATATCTTAACAAGATGTTCTGTGCTGATGTTAAAATTCTGAATTTCAGGAGATCAAGGATTATTTTATGGTGTACACAGGACCAAGGTTTTTCATTCTATTCCTATACTAGTATGCTATGGGAGAAATTCTGTCCAGCCAGCAGCACCATGGCATATTTCATTTTTCAATTTCCAACTGTCAGGGGATCTTTAATGGTATAAACAGCACCTCCATTTTTCATTCCATCCAAATGCCTACACACTTTCCTTGCTAGGCTCCTCAATCCATCACCACTAATAGGGGGGGGGGGGAAACCTGGCTGGAAAATCCTAAGAAAGTTTCTTAGCCAACACTGGGATCGAACATGGGACCTCCTGGTTAGTGAGCCAGCACCATACTCACTGAGTCACCATAGCTCCCATTATGATGAGACATTAAACAACATTCCCTTTCTTTCCTCTAATGTAATGGTAGCTTTAAGTTAGAGAAAGACCAGACTAGGCTTTGATTGTAATGGTGATGGTAGATTATTATCTTGATGAAATGTTAATTATATGCTTGATTAAACTCTAACATCACCAGTCTGTTTTCTTTCTCATTTTCATCAACTTTTACAAATTTTGGCACAATGTTCTTTTGTGTTTCAGATTGTGATTTTCACTTTCGATCACTTCCATGGATAATCTGTCTGCCTCACCCCAGGCCAGCATCCAGTAAAAGTTGACAGATAGTAAATGACCGTGCATTGCCAGTGAGAGAGTATGCATCAGTTATAGTTGTACACTTGTTACCCAAGGGGAGGGAGCCACGAGGCTCAGTGGGCACGGCGCAGGCACGCTAACCTTGTTGGTCAAGAATGTTCCTCCAGATTTCCTGTGCGGTTTCCCCTGTCAGTGTTGCAGGATGGAGGAAAGCCTGGCAAGGAAACAGTATCTGTACATTTAACTGAAGTTAAATGTACACCTCGGCTCAGTATGCACCTAAAAGAACCAATGACAGTTGGAATTCAGTTGCTGTTTGGTAAAATGTCCCTCATGGCACATTGTAAGGCATATGCCCGTATTCATTAGCCCGGTTGGTGCAGGACATTGTTAAGCCCCATTTCGTTCATTCATACATGAGGGGAGGCAATTCTTTCGTATTCGATTGTGAGGAGTTGTTTTGCCACTGCTAAGAACTCTATAGACAATGATGACATTGTCTGTTCATCTTATATATGATCCATGGTACAATGAAATAAATTAATCTTTTGGAACACCTGATACCACCTGTCACTGAACTGGGCTCATCAAATAAGTTGTTGATATTTGATTTTGAGCTCCTGATGCTAGCAACTCAATTCACTTTACTTTAGATTGTCTGTTCTGTATTGATGTCTATTGGGTTCATTATCAAGTTTTTGAGAATCTAATAGTTCCATTTTTGTCTTAAACTTTTGATAAAAAAATCTTCCACAAGCTTTATTTTTAGCAGACAATTTTGATCAGCACCGTTCATGTTTGGCTGTCAACTTTTTTTGACTATAAATGAAGGATTGGTTTCATCAAATCTGATATTTTCAATATTAACAGAAAACCAGATGAAATAGGATGGAGGAACTTCAAATAATTTCTCGAGTTAATAAACTACAGTCAGTCCATCAACTGTCACCACCAGTCATAAAGAGAAAAGATATTTTAATTATTTCTGACCAAATTCTTTATAGAAAAATCAAATGATATCCTAGATTTTTACCACCCATATTACAGTGATCAATCAGCTGTCTGGAAGGATGTGCCTGTGCATTACTAAAATAAAGCCTAAGAAATTAGGGCTCCCATTTTGGACATATTTACCAGTCTGACTGACTGACATTTGAATTAACTAGCTTATCAATTTAGATGTCTTAAGAGAATAATTTTAAAGTAGGATGGGATGAGAAGCATATCCCTGTAATGGGACTGTATCATAGCTTCTAAATAAATGAACTATTTCGAAATATGGAAAAAAATACAACTGAATTGCTTTGTAAAGAATTTCAAAAATTAAATTCATAGAACTATTTAATTCATGAAGTGAATAAGTTGCAAAGTTATTCTGTTATTTTTAGTAAAATTGTGATGGTCTTCTTAAAGGAATAAATTTTATAAATAATCATTAAAGAGATTCGTCATCTATCAGTTTTTTCTGTGTGATGTAATAGTGAGATGCAGATGAAGTTATTTAATTAAGAATCAGAGATCATCTCCTATAAGGATAAATCAATAATAATGCGACAGAGCGTGCATTAAGTTTCAAATCTTTAAATACTGTTTTTTATATTATTGAGGTTTTATATTTATTGTATGCGTAGCGGAAATCTATAATCCTTTATTGTTAACTTTCTCTTTGTTTTCATAATATATCGACATGTTCACTGGATGCTTCAAGTGTCTCATTGATTAGGACTACAGTGTATGAATTATGTATTAATAAAGACATGTGCCGAGTTTCCACATAGATTACAGTTTTTAATAGTTTAAAGGAAGTGATGGTAATCTTTGATTATTTCCACTCCAGTTCAATGTCTTGCTATTTATTTTTTTTTCTTTGAGAATAGTTGTAATGATCATTTGATGATTTATATAATAAAATAAAATGGTGTTTAACGTCCTGCATTTCAGCACCAACCAGGCTAATTAAGAGGGTTATTATAATGAACAGGGCATTACACTTAATAAATCGACAATGAACTAAACACCCGAGTTTAATCATTTCTAGTATTGATTAACCATAGTATATTATTGTCAGGTGAGCTGGCGAAAAGGACAATGGCAAAAAAAGGTTTTTATATCTACCTAATTCGTATTGCCTGACCAGTATTTTTAGTAAACGGAAGAAAAAAGGGAATTATGTGTGAATTTGTGAATATATTTTCTGTTCCTTTCTGTAAACTCTTTCTCTTGGTACCCATCTCACAAACTGATTTTTCTCCATCAACGTGGCTAATGAAGATGGGCATACATCATGCAGTGTTATATGAGGAAAATTTTGATTTCAATCTATCAGGGGATCTTTAACATGCTGACAATGGTATACACAGGGCCATGGACTTTCTTTGACAGGCCCTCAATCTGCACACTGATAAGGCAAAAACCAGAATGGAAAATCCTTAGGAATTTTCTTGGCTGTTCATTTTGAATAATGTACTTCAAAGGAGGCAAGGCGAAGGTAATTTTTCCTCTCCACCTGAATCAACCAGTCACACCCTTCCTAGTGGCCTGGGTTAGATGTTTGATTCCTTAAGTACTCTCTTCTCCTTAACCATCAGGTTCTTTCTCTTAGATCAAAAATTTGTTGTAGTATAGGAGTAGGAAGTTCTGCTTGAGTGATTAGGACTACCATATTAAGACTAAGACGGTGAGGCTCCATGAAATTGATATCTCTTGTTCAATTCACCATTCATATCCTTCCTTGAGACTAACATTGGATGCTTGCGCCCTTTGGTACTCTCTTCTGGATATGTCCCTCTCTCTGACCATCCAATTAATAGATTTATATTACACATGTAAGAGAAGAACTTAAACTGAAAGTGGGACACCATTATTTTCTCTCTCATCATCTCTCAGTCATTGATGTCTCAGGTTTAGGGTAGATGAATTATTAATGATATAATTACATTAAGTGTTGAATGAGTAAATAACGGACAGGTTTATGGACTAGTACACTTCTAATTGATAGTTTATTGAACAAGAGAAAATATTTGGTGAAAAGAAAAAGAAGTAGTTCATGGATTATTTTTATGTTCTTGTAACCTGAACAGAATTACACAAAGTTTTATTTTAAATATGATTGTCAATAAATTGTTGTAATTTTATATAGCCACTTGAAATAGGGTAAAGTTTCTCTGTAGCACACACTACAGACTATAATGTCAAGGATTTTACATATGATTGTAAGTGAATTAAAACAAAAATTCTAAAATGTTTTCTAATGATAATATTATTTGCACTGGTCTGCTCAGCAATGTTTCTATTCTTTTTTTTTTTATATAAACAATTTATTATTCTCAGAAAAGGAATGAGGAACAGGCTTGTATTTCCTCTCTCCTGGTTATTGCAAGCATGCATTGTATAAACAAACAGCTATTGACATAATTGGGGGGGGGGGGCACAGTAGCTGTAAGTTAAGGACACTGGTCTCCTGAATAGTATGTCACAGGTTAGAATTCTGACGTGGTCTGAAAGGATCCTCTTGATGTTCAAGTCAGGTTTCCACTTGTCAGTTGCGCATGCAGGTCTGACAAATATATTATTGCCTCGTCATTGGTTCATCGGTAATACATGATTGTCCAGATTAATATTTGTTGTAGTCAAATTTGAAATAATTCAGGGCTGAATGTTGAAAACTATTAGGGAATCATGTGACCCCTTGCATCGCCCCCTCCCTGACAAACAGTGAACGAAACCACACTGTAGAGCCATCCCTGTGTATAATGCTGTTCTCATTATGACCAAGCAAAGTACATGTAATTTATGCACAAAATATCTCATGAGTTGATACAGAAACCACTCTATCTGCAGTTTTATTCGTAAAACATCAAATGTATTTTCCATTGTAAGTTTTGGTAATTGATAAAATGAAGAGAACTTTACTTCAGTCAGGTGATACAGAAAAAAAAAATCATTTAAAAAAAACTTACATCACGATCTTGGCAAGCAAATGAAGGTGCATGAACGTGAATGTACTGATGTAATGAATAAGGCAGGTGTTTTGAGGGCTTGTTTCACGAGTGTTACCTGTTATTATGCGTAGAGAGCTTGAGGTAGCCATATCTATGTGAAGGTATAGTAAAAGAAGAATATATATCTTGGCAAGTTGGTGCATATCAGGTTTCACCTGTAGTAAGGAAACGTAGTAAACCAAGAAGCTCGGTCTGTAACTCTTACGTTGTTGTGTACGATGAAAGATTCTATTTTCAGTCGAAGCGGATTTCTGCATTGCAGTGTGAGTGACCTTGAAATTATCAAATATGCATATTCTGAACTCGGGCCAATAATAATTGCCAGAAATGGGTTTAAACAGACAATAATTCAATAATATTTTATAAAATAAAATGGGATTGGGTTTAGCATGCCATCAACACTATACTATGTCATTTTGAGACTCACATATGATTGAATTACCTTGAAAGCAATAAAAGAGAAATTTTCCAGTCAACCCTAATTCAAATTCCAGATATCAAAAACATCTTTTAATTCTAATTGTAATAAGAATGGTAAACATTGGCTGTGCATGTAGATACATATCTTTACATACGATGGGTGTCATTCATAAGGCAGAATATGCATATACATTATACCCAGTGGGTTCTTTTTTTTCCAGAAAACTTTTCATTCTAATTTTACAACTATGCCATACATGAATATTGTTTTCTGGCAAATAAATGAAAAAACATATTAGTATGTTTAATAACAGTTTTAATTATACATTACAATGTTGATACCGGTAATACAATAATGACAAAATTTTAACTGTTTGATGGCATTGTTTATACCGTTTCCCATGTTCTCAAGACCTTTTCATGTATGTTATTATATACTCCTTCTGGAACATCTTATACCATTGTTCATGTACTCGCAAAGTCTTCACAACCTTTGGCAATTGTAGATGTAGATGTTTCTTTTGTTCAGTTTATTTATCTGTATGTTTAAAGTTCGTTCTCATTATTTCTTGATGTACATATGTAATAATGATTAAAATTCCACACATTTTATATCTTACAAGATAAAAATCCTCCAACTTATTTTATTTTTATGGGATAGGTCATGATATCTCATTTATATTTTTTATCCAACATGTTCTGTTAATTGAAATAGAGTATGGTGGAGTATCTTGGTATTTTCATTGAGTAAGAAATTATGAATATTGTTTTTGCTATGAGCTGACAAACACAAATGCTGTGCCATTCAATGTCCGTTGGCTGTCACAGTTTGTTGAGGAATACGCAGTATATTTTAATATTGGATCCAATTACTGCAAGGTTATTTTAAGATTAGCATATGGTATATATTTGTTTCCAGAGACGGTGCTACTCTTTGTCACAAACCAAGGCTTTCAATTCATAATTTAACCAGTCGGCCAAACTTGTTTACCACAGATAAGCAAGATATTTTTTCCAAAGAATGTGACAAAGCCTATTCCAATGTGTTTGCACATTTAACAGTTTTTACACATCAAAACTATAACTTTTATTGTTTTAAGGTTAAATTTTTTGAAATTCTAATTTTATTACACATACATTAGATGATAGGTAAATTTCATTTAAGATAAATTCACTGCCAGTCAGTCAAAACTGGTAAATATGAATGTAACAAGAGAACTGGTTTGCATTAATTCTTGCAAAAATGATGTATGATCAGAAACATAATTACATGCTTTAGATCATTCAGTAACCCATCCCAAAACATTCAATAAGCAGCAAGATATGTCAAACATTCAAAAGCCCCAACTTTTACTCTGTCTTTTTTGTGCTTTACTGACTTCACTGAGGTTAAAAAATGTGGATAATTGCACCATCCACTGGACACATACAATTGGTTTGATAGTTTTCTGATAACTTACAGTATTCATGTTTTGTCTGCTTGGTGTTTTGTGGTTTTTGTCTTGTTGTGGGGTGTGGTACCCTACATGCAGATACACAATTTTTTAGGTAAAACAATGATATATTTGTATGTTTGATTTACAACTGTTCTATATACAATATTGTTTGTAGATTTAGTGTCTGTGTACTTACTGTTAGGTACATCATTACTTGGCAGATGTGTATAAATATTTTGTAAATGATGGGCAAATTCACGGTTTCATTTCTAGAATGCATTCTTGCTCAAAATCCTCCGAGAAACAATCAGGTGAGCCTTGGTAAAAGTTCTGTCCTGGCCTTGATATTCTCTTCTAAATATTAGTATATCCACTTTCCTAAACGGAAAACAGCTTGCCTTCAATCAATTAAAAACATGCTGTGATTTTTATGCATTTATTATTTTTTATTGTGATATTATTCAGCGTCTGCTTGTTTATGTATCGAGATGAGATTAAGTGCAATAGAACCATTTCCGTTAATTGTTACGATGTGCACAGCTTGCCAAATGTCATAGATTTTTTTCAAAATGACCCGAAGCAAGCTGCCAAAAATCTATATTTTTGCTCTGATAGTAAATAGGAACGTAAAGCTGTAGAAATATTCTTTTTCTTACAACACAAAAAGTACAGATAAAAATTGTAAAATAACATCACATTTGACATGAAATATATCTTCTTTCTTTATGCTGGCACGACGTCTTTCAAAACATTGATGGGAAAAAATTGCGAAGATTATAAATAGGCTTTTATTTCCCATGAACTGATGATTGTGGTATAAAAATAGAAAACATTGAAACACAATGCTGAATAAGTATTACATGATACAGGTAGGAAACCGGAATTATGGTAGTAGATTAAAAAATATGTCTTCTATACATACATAAATTATATGTATGTGCTGTTTAAAGGAGCTAAATCCCTATTCTTGGCAGCTAGAAATGGACACAAATTGGTCACAATGCATATAATAATGTAATATGAATGTATATAAACTGATTTACATTCAATCGTTTCTGTTTTTTACTGTAAATTCTAATCAGTTATGTTCGGAGAAATATGAATGGTAGTCTTTGGTGTCTGGTTTTTCCAGTCTACACTGATAGTATTTTCTTGTGGGGTATTTTTAGCTTCCTTCTTCAAGTTGCTTTATTACAAATGGCACTCGAAAGCATTCTGGCATGCGATTAGTGTGCCAATTTCAAAATGTTCATTTTGTCTTAAATATTGGATATCAGACTATCTTTTCACTGTAAGATTACAACATCAATGTTGATTTAAAAAGAACAAAAAGTTTTGTTTGCAATGTCGAAGACTGTGGATGATATCATTCTTGCAGAAGCAGACGTTCAATCCTTCATGTTTAAGGTTCACTTTCGCTCTTGCTCCTCTCGACACACCTCGATTTTCCGTCATGGGAGTCATTAAAGACTCCTTCAACTTAGCTAAATCACTATCCTAAATATTGAGATTAATAAACTACTTTCAGTTTTTGTTTATTTTTAAACTACATACTTTCAAGCTATCTGTTTCCATGATGATAATTCTGATGCTGCCATATTCACCAAATATTAAACAAGTCTAAAGCATAAATACAATTTGGCTCTCCTTAATTCAAGAAAATGTAGAATGAATTACTCTTGCAATTTAATTAAGAACATTTTTTTATGGCAGCTTTTTTCTCATTTTTGAAATTGGCAGGAGCTTTTTATGGCTCCCACAAAATTTTATAAACATGAAGGACTGGACGTTTAACCACCAGCTACCACTACTAGTGTAGAAAAGTAATTCATATTGAGAGAGAGTTAGGAATGATATGATATGTCTACCATTTTATCCAACAATTTATATTGATATACCTGCAGATGTTTGCTGTACATGCAATATGACAAATGTGAGTGGTGGACGGACTCTAAAGTCATGACAAGAGTTTAACTACTCCTCAGTGTTTGTTTTTTTGTTATTTCCAAGGAGACTTTTATGTGCATGACACTGTATATGCGGATAGACCCATTTTTTGTCTGGTCCATCCTTACGACTAGGTACACTTTACTTATCAGTCCTGAAAATACTATCTGAAGGCTATTCTTGACCCAGGATGCAAAGTCAGGACATCCTTTACAGTAATCTGGTGTGCCGACTGCTCAACTACCACGACTTCCCAATAAAAAAGGTTTTCACTTAAAGCATAGGACGATCAGGAGTATACATGGATGAACTATCTCCTTCAGCAAGAGCTAAACAGACACAATTTTACAAATAACTAGTTGTCAACTTAATAACACATTGATAAATTAATATTTTATAATCAATTTTGGTGGAATGGGGGGATGAGTTGATATGATGTTAGTTATTAGATTTCAATTAAAGTGTAATAAAGTGGATGAATCCCTGTCCTTGATGATATTTTGATATGCCTCAAGAGACTACTTTAAGATCATTGATGATTTAACTCGCACATTACTTCATTCACTTGACGACAGGAAAACTCACAGATTCCCATCATCGTTTCAGGCCTGATTTCATGCAGAAGGTGCAACCATGCTTGATAACGACTGATGTTGGGAGTCCATTGAGATCATCAGGTTGTTAGAAGAAGGGGGAAAAATTGTGATATTGAGAGTGCCAAACATTCTACCTATTATACTTTGACGTTACATATAGTCTGCTGCCCTAAACAGGATTTTCTTTTAATTGCATCATTAGGCCATATGGGATTTTTCGCTTCTTATTCAATTGTCTGGCAGAGATGTGTTTCTTCTCATTGCATTTGAATTAAATATCTGAAATTTACATGTTAGCAGTGTATGCAAAAGATTAATTGATTGGAATTGGATGAAGTCAAGTGGAATGCTGCTGTCTGGGAAAAATTATTCTGAAAATGGACTTTGAAGAGACAATATTCTAGAGGGATCCCAGAATTTTTAAAGCTGAGATGGTCGTTTGAGGGACTTTTAATCCCATGCAAACTACAAAAATGTTAAAGTTGAATATCTGAAAGGAATATCAGTTCAAAATTGGTTCTAATCTGTTTACAAAAATATGATACACTGAAAATGTTGCAACATTTTGCAGACAGTATGAACAATCCAGCACCACCTATAAGTATTGAATAAAACATTTTGATGGGACTCTTTTTAATCAATTGAATTGAAACAAAAAGGTTATCTTCCATTGATATTGTGTTTTTGTGGATTGAAATTATATATCGTCCAAAAAATACAAATGACAAGTGCGACTTGAAGAAACTTTTCAAGGAAGAGTAGAATAATGTAGTCTTGTTGAAGGTATATCGTCGGATATATCTATATCTCCAGGACACTTGTAGAATAATTGCCTTCTATTTACCTCACTAGTCAGGCACGAATAATATCACATATTAATACAAAATTTATCAAGCATAAAATTAGATATTGTCAAGATGTTTCTAATCATTTAACAACACATTATCTGTCTTTTGTTGTCCTGCAACAAGGAATCAATTTACAAAGGTACTCTTTATTGACCCAAGTGTGTTGAATAGACATGTTTTCAACAATAGAACTAGCTAACAATGTTCAACACTTCTTCTTTAACACCATCTTTATCTTCTTTGTTCAATTTATCAGTAAAAATAAAAGATTAAAACTTGTATAGAAATTCCAAAGGATTATTGTGATGTTTAACTGTATTAACTAAAACTTAAAAACGTATAAAATTTTGAACAGCAATTCCAGTAGATTATTGTGATATTAAATTCATTCACTAAATTTAAAGCATAATTAAAACATATAAAATTTTAAACAATTCCAGTAGGTTATTGTGATATTAAATTACTTTAATAAATTAAAAGCATTATGATTAATTAAAATGAATAAAAATTTCGATAGCAATTTTGTTTGAAATTTTTACACGTGTAGGTGGTATTTTTATCAATTTGTCTCTAAAATAATCCTCGATGAACACAATTAAAAGACCAATTCAAAATTATCATCGCAATATCAAGGCTTTCCATCATGTGTCCACTTGGTTAAAAGAAAGGGCTCTTGTGAACAGATACTGATTGGCACTGAAATTGACAAGATTGTTTGTATTTATCATGTTTTAATTTATCACAATTGAAAGGTTCTCTCTCCTGATGCTGCTTTGGTCAAATTATCGGAATTTAGTTGACAAAGAACCCAATTAAAAAAGATTTGCAAAGAAATATATATATTAACATCTAGCTAAAAATCACGATTTAGGAATTAAGTATAATAGGATTTAGATAAAAAAAACTGAAATTGAGGAAATTTTATTAATCCTCGTTATGAAAATTTTTGTCAGTAAAATCAGTAAAGATTGTTTTAGAATTTAATAGCTGTTGTTAAACTACCCACACCAGTTGGAACTTAATTAAGTATTTTAAGTACATGTACTATTTGCTTTTCTCAAAAGCTTTTAGTTCTACATTTTTAGCTTTTTGAATTTTAAACCAAAAAACTAGTCCAAAGGATTTAAAAGTTGCTATTTATTTATTAAAGCGAGAATTTCATATTTTCTAAGAAAGTCAAAACAATTATTTCTATGTCTTTTGCTCAATCTAGGTTATCAACTCACTATTATACGACCATGGGCATTATTTCCCACCCTTAAAAATCATTGACACGGGAAATAATAACACAGTTTTCCTATTGCCTCCATGCATTAGCTACTTTCAAATGTTGGAATTTGAAGTTGAAAATGATATTTTTGCCAATTTCTCAGCTGGCAATAGTGAATGATAGGATTAATAGGATTATTCTTTAACAAGGTTGGACGGTTTATAGATACCATCTATTTTAAGGCTTTATTTTAATAAATTTTAAAAATATAACTTAAAAATATGAAATTGTAGCTTTAAGACCCTGATGAACTAAAAGATGATTTGATTTAGTCTAAATATCTACAGTAGCCAGTAGGCCTAAATATCTACAGTAGCCAGTAGGCCTAAACATTTTGAACTAAGATTCAATCACATTTATATTTTTCAATTTGTGTTTTCTGAATTATGTACTTTTTTATTCCAATTTTCTAAAAAAAAATTCAACACGAATAACAAGGCAGATGTTGAAATGTAAATAAAGATAATTGACATGTTATGTATTTTTTACAAATCAAATTCAAGTCTTTTTTAACACATTGTAAATTTTCTAGCATTTTCTTGAAAAATAAATGCTACATTTTATTTTTACATGTCAGAATGTTTCGACCCGTTCAAGGATTCTGGCATCGACAGAGAACAAGATCTTATCAGTTACAAAATCTCGAATTTCTGAAAATTTGTTTATTTTTACCTGACAATAAGATAAATGTGCATGTTTTCCTCTTTAATAGCATAAAAGAATAAATAAGGATGACATAGAATTATGGGATATACACTAAGTTTACAGAAAAATGAATTGAGGTTTTAACATCTATATTTCTTTAAAAATCAGGTTAATGAAGTTGGACATATGAAAAATGATCTAGGGTTCTTTATGTGCATGGCAATGAGTACAGGGGTGGACCTTGGTTTTCAACCCATCCAAACTATAAGACACTTTTCCATGGTAGGTCATCCATACAGCAACACGCTAACACAGGATCCAAGCCCCCCCCCCCCCCCCCCCCCAATGAATTCTCTGCCAACTTTGAGATCGAACTTGGGACCTTTGGTTAGTTTTTACAGAAAATAATTTACAGAATAAGACAAGTTATTATTGACCCTAATTCCATGATACATGAGACGATGTAACATGAATGAAGTTTGTCTATTTATAACAATTCTCTCTTTCTATATTGATATTGACATATGCGCAGAACGGATATCATTTCCACTACAAAAATTTAACTGTGCTGTTCTGAGACAATGTCACTTCCGTGGTTCAGATTGAAACCATTCTCAGAACGAAATGATTACATTTGACTCATTTACTAAGAATTAAATATTTGCTCTTAGTACCTTCCTGGCATGCTTAAAATTCTTAATGTAAACAGGGTTATTGGGGAGAGAATTATATTTACTAATCATAGACTTCTGACGGTTTAAAGTGCACAACGGTCACTTTCGAATCTTTAAAATATTTTCACCTACTGATATCTTGCTTGAGTCAAGGCATTATACTACATGTATAACATAGTTCACCGATACCTTTTATATTTTTTGTAAAGAAACATAAAAACTTGTTACATCAACACAGAGTTCATTTGATCAACTGTTAATTTGATTCTGGAATTTTTGAAGTCCAGTTGATTCTGAATTGTTCAAGTCCATATTGTTCAAGTCCATTTGATTCTGAAAATGTTTAAGTCCATTTGATTCTGGAATTGTTTACTTCCATTTGATTCTGGTATTGTTTAAGTCCATTTTGAGTCTGGAATTGTTTCAGTGCATTTCATTCTGGAGTTGTTCCACTCAACATAGTTTGTGGAATTGTTCAACTCAACATAGTTTATTTTGTACAGTGTTTATTTGAATCTGGAATCTTCCCCTGAGGGCTGGGGAGCAGCAGAATCTGAAGTTTCCAGGGCAGAGTAACAAAATATCCGACTGAGGTACATGGGAAAGTGTTTCAAATTGGTTCTCATCATAGTAACTAAGTTACATATTTTCTTATTTTTATTACAGTAATTCTTTGTTGTAAAAAAAACCCCAAACAGCACAACTTTTCAGTAGTTTAAATCACAAATTTATTTAGGTTCTATCATCACCTTTGAATAGTTAAAGAAACGCATGCAAATCACATAAAATATGAGAAATTCTTCCAGGTTCATGAAGGCAGCAATCTCTTTTAATCTTGTAATATTTAATCCAATAATTGCCAAACATTACAATTTCGCTGATAATTTCCAAAAATCATATCTGGTGATAGTTTTCCCTGTGGTTATTGGAGATTAAATATCTTTGACCTGTTAGTTCTCTCGTAACATTACGACTTTCCCGAGCTTAACCCCCAATCCTTATCATGTGAGATCATTGGCTGGTGAGTACATGTGAAGCATATTAATATTTTATTACTCAAAGAGATAGAATAATTCTGAGAGAAACGACAAGTTGATTTAAAGATAGTATCATGGAAATTGTGATGGATGGCTGAAGAATTGGATAATTAACGATAGAACTAATCTGAATCTTGATTCCAAGCTATTAAAAATGTCAATCTGACAAACTGACATTCTGAAATTAGAAGGAGGATATTTTTTATTAATTGATTGTTTTTCGTGATTAGTGTTTTTCCCTACTTGCTCATGTTTATTCTCTGAATTGGAAAACAGTCATCAATTTGAAATACGTAATTGTTTTTAAATACACGTAGTTTGATTAGATTAAAATTGAGACTTTTTTCTTTTGACAACTCCGTTAGAGGTAATTCAACTGTTCAGGAGGTTTGAGTGACATTTGGGGACAAGGAGAGGAACCACTGCAAATGGCCTTGTTGTCAACATTTCTTTAAATGTAATTTAGCTAATTTAGGCTGTGAGAATATAATATAAATATATATTCAAACAGTTTACTCGAAATTTGAATTGTTTGCTTGACTATTTTGAAAACTATATCTAAATGTAAACACAGTCCTACATGTAAATTTTCCATGAATGATCCAGATGACAGAAATGGAAGACTCTGGCAGACATGCTTGACTTTTGAAGTCAAGGATATTGAAATACATCATTACACATTTTTAAAAAAAATGTAATTTCTTGTCGGGTAGATCTCCTGCATAACATTTATATTTAAATTTGATTGATGTGTGTAAAATCTTTTGTTTTCATAATATTAAAACTTTATGTTGATGAATATTATCCAATAGTACAGTAGCATTTTGTGATTTTAATGCTGTATTATGGGTGATTCTTTTTTTCATTCACAAATAAAAAGTTTTGAATTTATAAAGCTGTATTATGGTTAACTATTACAGGTGTTTTGATGTCGTTCATTCATAAGTAAAAATTTATTTTATATTTAAAGCTGTATTATGTTGAAGAGTCTTTTATTTTAATTTATTCATAATAAGGACTATTAAAATGGGTCTGTCTATGTGTCCGTCACACTTTTTGGGACCATAACTCTCCTAATTGAGATAGAATGTTCAAACTTCGTGAAGGTGTTTATTAGGTGAATACCTTGACAGAGTTAGAAGATGAACACTTTCTGCTTAGGGTAAGCAGAGATAAGCCATTTGATTGGCTGGTGGTTTGGGACACAATAACTTTAGTTCTAATTAAGTGAGAGTGGTGAAACTTGGTGTATAGTTTCATTACATAAATAACTTGACTAAGTTTGATAATGAGCATTTTCTGCTTAGGGTAAGCAGAACGATAAGTAATTTGATTGGCTGAGACTTTGGAACATAATAACTCTCGTTCTAATTCATTTGGTGAATGCCTTGATGGAGTTCGACGATAAGCATTTTCTGCTTAGGGCAAGCAGAGATAAACCATTTGATTGGCTGATGTTTTGGGTCATGATAATTTTCTGTTTAGGCTAAGGAGCGATAAGCAATTTGATTGGTCAAGACTTTGGAACATAACAACTCTGCTTTTAATTGAGGTAGAATGTTTAAACTTGATGTAAATGTTCATTAGGTGATTGTCTTGACTCAATTCAGTGATTAACATTTTCCTTTAAAGCTAAGCAGAGCTAAGCAATTTCATTGGTCGATGCTTTGGGACAAGATAAGTTTGATTCTATCTGATAGAGAGTGATGAAATTTAGTGTATAGTTGATAATCAGTTTGATGACTTGATACTTTTGAAAAAGATACATGTAAATGTGCAATTAATTGATATGTGTCATCTATATATTTTGGGCTTTAGGTGAGGGACATCAGCCTCACTGTTGGCTTGTTTGTATCTATTCATAAGTAAGGATTATTTTGTATTTAAAGCTATATTATGTTCAATGATTAAGGGTGTTTTATTTGTATTTATTCTTAAATAAGAATATTTTTGTATTTAAAGCTGTATTATGTTCAGTGAGGGGTGTTTTATTTGTATTCATTCTTAAATAATAATTTATTTTATATTTAAAGCTGTATTAGGTTCAATGATTAAGGATGTTTTATTTTTATTCATTCATAAATTTGTCCGACTTTGAGTGTATATAAATTTGAAATTTGTTAATCACAAATTATTTGTCATAAAATATATAAAACTGTGTTGTAAAATATTGGAATATCATTAAAGAACGATTGAACTGATTGAAGCTATAGAAAATACAGCAGTTGATTTTGTGATTGTGTCACAGTATAGTGAAAAGTAGTTTTGTTTTTGTAACATTGGGTAGTACTATTTGAACAAGTTGATTTCATTCTTTCTACAACAGTGCTATGGTCACCGTGGACCATCGATCGTTCAGAAGATTGATTGTTCCCTTATTGGGTGTTCGTTAACTAAATATTTCATCTAATAGTAACACTTCATTCTACAACTTGACTCTTGACAACCCAAAAAATGAGCCGTTTGATGCGCGTGGTATTGACACAGAAGATTATTGGGTTGGCAGAAGTTGTGTTGAAATCTAGTATCTTCATTGTTTCAAGATAGCTTTTTTACTTGCTCGATCTTCAAGTGGACCCATGTCAACAGGCAACTTGTGAGTTTGTGTTTGGTCAATTGACCTGAAATGAAGGGTCAAATTACAAGAGTTAAGGAGTCTTGATTCTGACCTTTTAATTGTCTTGTTCAGCAGACAAAAGACAACAGATCAAGCTCCATCAAGTTTACACAAACCAAAAAACCCATCAATTTATATTCTTCTTTTTTTTATAACCAAGACTGATTTTGGAGTTCTTTTCATTTTGAAAGATTATATCAGATTGTTTATCTTGAAACAAACATGCAGTTCAGACAGCCTTACATATACAAGCTAGTTTAAGAATGAAGGGATAGTGTAGTGTTCACATTTACTATATGCTAATTTAAGAATGACAGGGATAGTGTAATGGTCACATGTACTATAAGCTGATTTAAGAATGATGGGATAGCTTGATTAGCGTTCTCATGTACTATAAGCTGATTTTGCATGTATGTATAGAACAGATGATCTTTACTTTTCTGATTCAATCTCTGAGCCTCGCGAGACCGTACCCAGCAGCATTGCACTAGGTTGTAGGAAAAATAACAATCAGGGCCCTTAGCGCCCCACTGCCAGTTAACGCCTGACTTTTTATGTATCAAAACCTGTCTAGATCAATGCGAGGGTGACAACGTGCCCACCCCCATTAAATCTCAATTGAAACGACTATACCTTTATTGTTTTGGATCAAGACAACCCGTTGGAAAAATTTGTCTGTGATATCATCCACTGTGGAAGCAGAAATTAACTCTATATTAGTAATAGTAGTTTTTATAAAGTGCATTGGTATTTCTTCCCTATCCAGCTTAACGAAACAATAGCAACAGTATATAGAGAAGGTAACTACTGGTAACAAAATTTTGTTTAATTTCACCTGAAATAGACCCCAACATCTGAAGAGATAACATGGTAGTGCATGCGAAGAGAATAGAATATTCAATTTTATCATTAATAAAAATTATTGTGCAGTTTAATTATCATGAACAAAACTGTTAGGCAGTTAGAGACTGATAGGCAGATTTCTTTATCCAAGTTTTTGCCTACAAAAATTTCTCACTTTTTAAATTAAAGGTACATGTATAGTATAAAATGGATATATTTAAGATTTTATTGAAAAAACCCCCAAAACTGGTGAAAAAAAAATGCATTGATTTTTTCATAACTGCATTTTTTAAAAAAAATTATGAGCCTAATAGGGAATTCTCTTTTAAAGTTGTGCTTCTCCCCTTTCTTTACATTGAAAGTATATTCTTTTATTTTTGTTCTCAAATGAACTCAATATAAAGGAATGTCATAAACCATTATTAAAACTTGTTTCATATTCAATTTGCTTGACATGCATCACATGATGGTAATTTAATGATGATTTAAATTCCGTTGTCATGTGATGAAGAAGAAAGGGAGGTGTTTATTCCTGTTTTACAGCAATATTTACAGTCGTGACAACGAGGAAATATTAATCTTGAATATGAAAGAGTGAAAAAGAGAGCTAATTTATCAATTCCAACAATATTTACAAAAGAAAAACCAATTGTATTACAAAACGGGATCCAGGGTTGATTTTTGACAGCGTTATTGATTTTCTAAGAACCAGATGTTCAATTGTAAAAACCGACCAATGACAAGCCTTCTTTCTAAACACATAGTTCATCTCAGTTTACGATTTTCTTCACTCAATTATATTGTTAAAAGATGCCAATAAATTTTGCACGTTTAAAGAAATTAGCCTTGTACAAGAATTCTTCCATTATAGCATTTTCTAAATGGTTTAGTTGAACTTTGAAAATTAGTTTTGATTTCGGTTTAAAGGGTTTTTATGTTTAAACAATTTTTTTTTAAAAAAAGAAGAAAATCTGTCTTAAGAAAAAAATAGAGGTATTGTAGGCTACTACATGTACCATACATATATTTTGTAGAAAAATATATTAAGATATTTGGAGATACTATAAAAAGAAATTATCTGTAACTTAGAATTTACAAATTTTTTTTAAATGGATTGTTAGGGAAAAGAAAGTTTCTTGTTGCGAACTATGGAAATTTACTCACAGAAATTTTGCATTTGAATTATTTTTAGAATTTTTTTTTTTTGATGAATGTCCTTGCAGCCAGGGTAAGGTCAGTATCTCTATTTAGAAAATTCCCACCATGATGTCTTATTAATAATGTAAAGATTGACAGGTGTCAATCATTGATCAGTTAGTTTGTCACCAGCTGAACAGATTATGGACACAACATACTGCGAGGCAAATGATATTAAATTTTCATGATTAAGATATAAGTTTTAGCAAATATTAATTATTCATTTTATTAAAGTAGTTATTTTGATTGCAAAGCAAATATTGATTTTTGTTTTTAGAAAATTCATGATACGAGCGTATCTCAATATTGTATTTGTTCAAATTATTAACATAGTCTACTGAAGTCCATTGGGTATGTCCTTAGACGTGTTACGTATATGCAAATTATTGATTTCACAGATGTTTACAGTTAATAAGCCTCAGGGGTGAAGACAGGATTTTTTAAATGGGCAGTTTCAAAGTAGATTCTTGCCAAGCGGAGCAGTGCAAAATATTTTTTTTTACCTTTTCTTACATTTTTGTCAAGAAAAACCCCACTGCAAAGGGAACTAAAAGTGCAATATTGTCCTGAAAAAATGGTTAAGATTTTTGATAATATTAACTTTTCACAATTATATTAGCTATAAGTTTGTACAGTCAAAGCCAGATGAAATCAAGTGATTTTGTTTGATTGACTGATTGAATTACTGATGATAACTGTCCACTTAATGTCCAATTACTTGATAATACTAGTTTTCTTTGATGATCAGACTGACCAAGTGGTCATTTAACCCTAGATGACCCCTCTATGAGACAGAGGTCATACCAACCTACTTGGTAGGTCAGACATCTTCATCAACATCATATTAAGACCTGCACCATGATGGTTATATTAACAACAGCCAAAGCAGGGCTCTCACTTCTGGCTTTGCTCAAACGGACAAAGTTCAAATTTAGAAATCTGTTTTGGAAATACAATATAATATTTATTGAAGTCACTGTTTGTCATTTGAGAGATTTTTAATCTTTTGCAAACTATATAATATTTTAAAAGTTTAAACTGTAATAGAAATGTCAGTTCTTGAAAATTTGGCAACATTTGTTATTCTCTGTCAGGGATATAAACAAGCCAGCACCACCAATATGTGACTATGCAAACAACACCACTTGTTTGGCTCCCCTTTCAAGTTTCCCATTAAACACTTGTCTGTGATATTACCTTAGGTGGAAGCAGACATTAAGCCCTACTGACTGACTGACTGACCTATACATGTAAGTGTAGGGTAAAATCTTTTGATGAGCCTCTTTTTAATCTGATTATATCCAGGCCGGGAGATTATCCACCGTTGATATATTTGTTTTGCTTTCTTAATTAAATTTAAGGTCGATTAAAATCTGTAAGAAATAAGGATTTTGTCTGAAAAATGAAAATGACATTCAATAGTTTTAAAAAATAAAGGAATAAGGGATAAAAACGTTTTTAAAGAAGAAACTTGGCTGATCAGTTATAATTTAATTTTATATTTGAGATTTAGTGTACAGCCATTGAATAAATTGAGTCTTTAACTAATAAATATGTTGATAAAAGCAAATAATGTGTTCATTAATACAAATTGACCGACGAGCAGATTTTCAGGTGGTCATTTTTCTAGAAATAAAATCATCTGATTAAATACCTTGATATGAAATTAACCACGTATTGTAGTGCTCGTATTGTAATGATGGTATTAACTATTGACAAGTCAGATAATCTATATTTCTATGTGAGAACATGCCATATGTATAGGATAATATAATAATAATAAATTATTTTTATTGTGTTTAATTAAGTTTTCATCTTTAACTACAGATTGATCAATAGATGAATAGTCACTCACAGCTTGTAGTATTCCATTGATGTTCAACAGAAAGAGAATTTTTGATGTCTTAAGAAATAAATTTTTGTTATTTCATTTGAATTGTTGTATAGAGGCTGTCCAAGTACAACCCTTATTTATGGACATTAACTTTGATGAATTTCTGTTCATGCAAGAATTGTTATAGATTTGTTTTACACGTATATTAACTATAGCCTACATATAGCCATTATATCATAACTATCAGAAGGAGCTAAGTCTTTAACTCAATATCATCCACAGTCTTTGACATTGCAAACACGACTTATTGGTCTATTTAAATCAACTTTGATGTTATTATCTTGCCTTGAAAAGTTGGGCTTTTGATATCCAATATTTAAGACAAAATGAAAATTTTAAAATTGGAACACAAATTGTGTGCCAGAATGCTTTTGAGCGTCAGTTGTATAAAGCAACTTGATAAACAAGGCTAAACATAGCCTATAGGTAAGAGAATACTACCAGTGTAGACAGGAATAACCAGACGTCAAAGACTGCCATTCAATTCAGACTCTTCGCGAATTTCGTCGAAACAATTAAATGTAAATCAGTTTATATACATTGATATTACATGCGTTGCGACCCATCTAGTGTCCATTTCTAGGTGCCAAAGAATAGTGATTTAGCTCCTTAAAAAAATTCTGTGTTACTGCTTTCAACTTTGACCAAAGAATTAACATGGTTTGCAGCTAACAAAAAAACCCTCTTTCTGCCCTAAGAAGGGCAAAAGAAACAGTTTTCAAAGGGCTATAACTCTGATACAAATGTGATGAATATTCACAAAGACCATCCACATAATTGCACAGGTTTTACTCTAAATTGCTGAGAATTTTTAAAATAATTACTGGAAAATCTTGGTTTCATCACTGCAATTTTGTAATAGAGATTTTTTTTTTAATTGGTAGTAGCTAGTGCATTTGTTGTTTGTTCATACTTGATGAGGCAATTAAATTTGAAGTCTTTAAAATGTTTTTAATAACTTATTCCAAGCAATTTAAATCAGTTCGATTGTTGCCTCCGGTAATTTAGATCTTCAATAACTGTCAAAAGGAATGATAATGAAGACAGAAATCTTAAGATTAAAATGTAAATTCATTGATAAATCCATTTTGTGTCAGTAATTCTTACTCCTCACGATTAATAAAGGATGTTATCAATCAAAAAGTATGCTTTTTATTAATGTGATATATTATCAATGATAAATTAATATAACAATTATATACACCCATTTGATTAAGTAGGGGTGGGTAGGGTGTTGGGCATATGGTTTGTGAATGTAATAAGTCGGGCAGTGGAGGAGGTGGAACCTGCACTTAATGCTTAAAGGGGGGGTGGGGTGGGAGATCAACCACATTTACAAATGCGATACCACTATCGTGCAAGCATGTGCTAAACACCGACCAATCAAATTAATCCCAGTACCATTGTAATTGTGATAAGGACAAAAAACAAGACAACTGGGTTCATTGGCACTTTTATCATAGTCATGCAGGACGGAGGGGCTGACAAGGAAAGCTGTCTAGTCGTTCGGATGTGTACACATTGGCATGCACGTAAAAGATCCCTTGGCAGTTGGAATTCGATATAGGAGTAGGCCTTAGTGCCGCTGTCCGGGCAAAATTCCCCTCATAGCACACTGTATGGCGTATGCCCGTCTTCATTAGCCCAGTTCGGAGCAAAACAGTAGGGCGTTAAACCGCATTTCATTTTTATCATAGTCAAAATCCATGAAACATATGATTTATTGCAAACTTTATTTTGGTAAGAAGTTTGAACTACACCAGTGATCAAGCATAGTTGATTCTACCCAGTAACAAATTTTGCACAGGAGATAGTGATAGCAGGTTTTCTAGGAGTAGTAAGCATGCTCTGCCTCATGTATGATATACACCAATACTATGAGACCCATACCCTTTCAGTAGATTAACTGGATCTGAGAAGTACAAAAGAACTAAGACAATTGCTATATTGGCGCTATCGAGCAGCTTTTAACTGGATTTTGGGCACCTGATAAATGAATGAAATAATAAATAATATTAATTATTAATAACAAGTAATTTAAGGTATATTATTATCATATTGTAAGAAAAATAACAATAATGTTTATCATTATCACATTGTAAGAAAATATAACAACACAGCAATATACATACACAAAAAATACTATACTACTGGGAATGTAACAATAAATGTTATCATATGGTTTTGGTTTTACGACATCTTGAAATATACCAGTTACTACTGTTGATGAGTGTAAAAACAAACTTATGTAATACGATAGCTGTGAGAGTTTCTGCTATCACCTTTACATCAAATAACACATTACCTCATGTATATACCTACCAATAATATATAAATAACTCTACCTTTTACCTACATGTAGATTTATACAATATATAATGAAAAATAAAATGATGGTTTTGAAATATACATTGATAGGTAAACATATTGCACAAGAAAGGCTTATTTTTGGGTACAGTGAAAGGAAAACTTTATAGTTACCTATTCTTTCACCAGTTGTGGCTAGCGGTACAGATCGATTTAAGTGTATCAGTAGGAATACATGGATATTTAAGCCATTCAGATGCTTAAAGGTGCATTATTTAAGATTTAGTTAAACTGCTGGTTGTGTATGCTATATTAGTTCAAAAAAAGATAATGAAAAGTGTATACATGAAAATTCCAGTCAAATTACTTTTTTCTGAGCAAAGTTATGAGTGTTTAAGTTTTCACAATATAAACAAAGTCTTGATTATCAATTTTTAGATAAATTATTAAATGTGATTGTGTTTTAATTGATGTTCTAGAGAGTCAATTATGGGCTTTTCATGTGAATAAATGTCTAATTAAAGCGGCATTGGGTAAGGTTACATAAAGAGCTGACAGTTCTTGCTATAATAGTTAAAAAACAGATAATGAAAAGAGAATATGATGAAAATTTCAGTCAAATTACTTCACTCTGAGCCTAGATAGCGATACAATTATAGGCTAGCCTCAATTGTCATTACTACGGTTTTTACAATAATTAACAAAGTTTCGATTATCCATTTTTATGGTAACTGCATCCAACACAAAACGTATTTAAATCTACTAAATATTGCAGGCATCCGATTGCATTGAGAGTTTATTATGGTCTTGGTAAGTCAATTAATGTCTCAATAATAATTTATATAACATTTCAGGCCTAAAGAAAGACCTGCAATAGGTAGAGTTAGCTCTTGCCTAATGTATGTTTAATGATTTATATAACATTTGAATCCAAATCAAAGACTGACAATAGGCACATTTAGCTCTTGTATAATGCTTCTTTAAAGGAGCTAAATCGCTAAAATTTTGGACCCAGAAATTGACACAAATGGGTCGTAACGCATATGATAATGTAATAGGAATATATATATAAACTGATTTACATTCAATCGTTTCCATTTTTACTCCAATATCAAATCAGTTACGTTCGGCGAAATATGTCAGAAGTCTCAATCGAATGAAAATCTCTAGCGTGTGGTTATTCTAGTCTACATAGTATTTATTGGGCATACTCTCACGATATGAATATGCCG
Source organism: Patella vulgata (assembly GCF_932274485.2). Classification (NCBI taxonomy): domain Eukaryota; kingdom Metazoa; phylum Mollusca; class Gastropoda; family Patellidae; genus Patella; species Patella vulgata. The sequence goes on from NC_065883.2 coordinate 16,793,762, forward strand.
TCACCGTTTGACATGACTTGTTGAATGTCTAGCCTCATTCTTCGAGTCCCTTGTTAGAATAACGCATTATGGTACACGATTCGTATACCAACGGTAAAATGTTTATTTTGTCTTAAATATTGGATATCAGAAGCCCATATTTTCCCGGTACGATCACAACATCAATGTTGATTTAAATTGACAAATAATTTGTGTTTTCAATGTCGAAGATTTTGGATGATATTGAGTTAGAGACTTAAATTAGCTACTTTAAGTTGAGCTGGTTTACAAACCCAGGAAATTGTTGAGCTACATTAACTTTGTCGAATTTGTTGTCTGAATAAAGGTGGGGCAACTAAATTTGTCGGATTTGTTGTGTGAATTAAGGTGGGGCAACTAAACCAGTTTAATCACACCTGTTTCCAAGCTGACTTACCTTGAACTTCTAAATAGTCCCAAGCTGACTTATCTTGACCTTCTGAATGAGTTATAATTACTAGCTTCAGCTATATCTTCGAGCATGTCCATTTGATCACCTTTTGAGGAAATTGTTGGTTTCAGGTAGGAAATATGAGTGTCAGTGGTGCATCTATAACATCAAACAATCACTGTCAAAACAGTTAATTTCATTTCCATCTCTTATATCTGACCTGTTCTTTGCACTTCTAAATGCATACTCCTCGCAGTGTTTCGTTTGATTAGAGCTAATCCCACTACTTACTGCTGTAAAGAAAGCAAATTCTTGTTCTAAATTATGACTGGTCAATAGTCCGATTAACAACCAATAGGTAACTGCGTAACAATACCAAACAGAGCACCAAAATGGACCAAATATGTTTACATAACGTTACGTCATGACTCACGATTTTATTATGCTCATTTAACCAGTGCATAGCAGAATATTGCAGAAAAACTAATTGTGTGACAAACGAGGCTATCAACACGGATATAATGTAAACAATACTGTTTTGAGACGAAAAACACTTTCACCAATTTTAATACCTTAAATCACTGTCCAAAGTTTTAGGGAAGGCTCCTGATTAAAAGAAGGGCTATCATGTTGCTGTGCTTGGGGATAGATTTGATTGAACAGGAAGAATAGACACACTCCCTCAAAAGCACAAGTATCAGAAGCTAATCAAGCAATGGCCAGAGAGGGATTTCTCAGGCCATTACTTCAGGAATATGTTCTAAATGGGAACCTGAAATTTATAAAGTTCCATACTGTGAATCAATATTAGAGATGATTTATTCTGGAAATCTGATGAGAAGAAGGATCGTAGCAAACCAGTGCTAGTGGCCAGAAATACTTCTTTTGGCTTGTCAAGATTTATTACATGTTTTTAAGAAATATATTTTTATGATATTGATCGATCATAAAGAACGTAAAATAACAACCTTTGTTCACTTTATTGCATATAAAGATTGATAATAGTTATTAGTTTCTCATAAAAACTATTTTTTTATAAAAAAAAGTTTTATTGTCTATTGTTATAATTTAAAATGCTTTAAGAATAAACAATGAGAAAAATTAAAAGTACAGTTATCTTTATCCACTTTGGAAACACCATTATTACAACATTATTAACTAATATAACAACTAAAATATGGTAGCTGGAATATTAAAAGATAATAGATTTTCCATAGAACGAACACTCCTAGTTTGTTATAATATCTCTGTATAAGTTCATCAAGTACAATGTCATATAGGTGCATACTTAAAAAAAACAGTGTAAACAATATTTCCCATACCTGCCATTATCTTTTTTTTTTTTAAAAAAAAAGAGACATTAAATTGAGTACCAGTAGACTAAATTAAAAGCTATCAAAAGATTTATCAAACCATTAACCCATATTATAAGACAAAACCTTAGTGAAATTATTAATAGTTCGTTTATTTTTGTTTCGTTTATCATGCTGCTGTAAAGGATTGTACCTTTTGCATAGTGATGGGATTTACTGTTCAGTTCTGGTCAAAATTATGCCGAAATTGACTTTGTATAGTCGACAGAAGGCAAGTCTGTGTTACAGACTTGAATTAGCAGATCACTTCAATAAGTGACGTAATTGAGATGTCAATCGACATCATTATGGATAATTCTGGCAACGATATGATTAATACATGTACTCTCTGATCATTCAAAGAAACAAAACTGCCAAAAGAGCCGGTCAAATTAGTTCTGTATCATGAGATAACTATTATTTCCATAGATTTGAAGCCTGTCTACTTTATTATTTACGAAGCTGTAATAGTAGTTACCAGTGTGCAGTCCTTTTCCTTAATTAGCTCTTAGCCTGTAACTTATTGGTAGCATGAAATAATTTTAAATAGGAAAAAAAGGGAGAGTCTCAGGTATATAAATAATTCTTAAAAGGTTTTAAACATTATCTTATTTGTATATTTTCAGAGGTCGTATACACTGATGGTGGAGGCATGGGATGAAGATGGAGGAAGGGGTAAGACCATTTTTTTGAAGTTGGAATGTAGTCCTACAAACTTATATAGGGGTTTTGATCTGGGATTATGTATCTGCAAGGGGCAAAACACAAGAATCTAAGACAAGTGCAGCTTCCAAATAAAACATAATAATTTGAAAAATACCTAATAATTTGGAAAATACCTAATAATTTGGAAAATACCTAATTGGGAAAATTTGAAAAATACATAATAACAATAATGTTGTTCATATCACTCATATGGAATGACACAATAAGGGGAGTTTCTCCATTATGCTTCCTGAAGAAGTTCCTAATGGTGAGTTCAAGGGTTGGGGGAGAGGATTTCGCTTTTGCCGGAGTCGTATAGAGATGTATGCAGGGGTAGAACAGAGTTACAATATTGTAAATTACCCTAGCTTTTGGTAGTGCATCTTCAAATTAAAAAAAAACTGTATGTGTTATGTAGTCAATGTGTGTGGTGGATAGGGTCTGGTATCTGGCCTCAAAAGCTATATAATATATGTTGATTTGTATGAAGTGTCCTGAAAATTATATTAAGTGTGAAATTTATGAGTGACTAGGGTTGATAAGAGGATGACCTGGGTGAGTAAACTGTGGAAGTTAAAGAAGAGATTTAATTGATTTGTAACTGATCATCACCATAACACTCATCACATCATTTAACACTTCACTTAACAAATGGTCAGTCTATCTTAATTGTCTTTTGATTGGAATTTATCAGGGTTTTTTCTGAGATTTAATTGACTAGCAGCTCATTAGTTGTATTCCTCACCTTGACAATCGTGAGGTCAACTTACACTTTATTAAACCAGTGAGGGTCTAAACACTTCTCTCTCTATTAACATCTGGTCACTGGGTGAGCATTGATTGATGTTTCTCATAATCCGTTGTACATGGAGTTAGGCCCTAAACCATTCCATACTTGAGTTGTATTTCCTTTAGGTGTAGGATCCAGAGGCCCAACCCTGCTTAGACTCGATTTACGGGGTCTGGTTGGAAATGGCATCTACAGCGTTTCATTTTTCCAAATTTTCTGGGGGAGTCCACCCAGACACCCTGTCATAGATTTTGCGTCTTTGGCTCTAGAAAATTTTTACACCACCACCACCACAATATGGAGATTTGAAATTTCTGTGACCTCCCTGCTTAAAATCCTTGAATCTAAGTTGAAATGTACAGAGAATTAGATATAAGGGCTGTCATCTGTTATTCTATTCTTTGATTGTATTATTAACACGAAGCCATTTTTTCGACTATAACATTGAAGTTCTGTCTTGGCCCCCCAACTGCCTTGTGTATCCATGTCATAAGACAACCTTGTTCGGTCAGTCCTGACGTTTAACGTCCACTTCTACCAAGGGTGATATTGAGACAAGACAGCCCTGATGGTATTTATATTTAAATATTAATCCATTCACATTGAGAGAGATGTAGATTTGATAAAGATATCACCTTTCAATTAAATCAAACTATCAACAGGTCTGTTAACAATTAGCCACCTATTGTAGTAATAATGAGTGGTCAGTGTTAATTAATGTCCATCTGTTGCTTGAGACTTAATATTACTGTCTAACTGAGCTAGAAGTGAGTTACATTAACTGATTAATGTTTCTGCCCTACAGTACTGAAAGGTTGCTTTAACCAGAAGGAACGACTGCCCATATGCTGCCCAATTTAGGATTCTGCAGTGGTCCCCATCCACTTGTAATTAATAAAATTTACAATAAAATAACTTGTAACTAAAAAAATTAGTGTTTAAAAGTCAATACAAAAAAGAGTAAAACAGTGATGTACTCAAGATTTGTGTGGAGGGAACAAGATCTCGAAAGTGGTTTCATGTTACTCAAACTGTTAGGGCATTGTCACTGGACTCTCGGCTAGAATGTCCCAGGGTTGAATCCCAGTATGAGCAATAAAGAAGTCAGCATTCAGTCTGGTGTTAGTGTATATTAAAAAGAAAAGTTTTGTCTTGTCTTATTGTTTTTATCTGAACTGTTTTACTAGTGATGGGATAAGATTAAATGTTTTATTTTGAAAGATTAAGCTGAAGTCTGTTTACTAATTTTAGTTTCATTTTGGAGTTATTGTATCTATAAGTGGAGTTTGAAAATGAATTGGTGGAAATGTCGCTGTCCCCGCAGAATTCTTCTCCTAGCATTGCACACACAAGCATAGAAATGAAAACTATTTTATCATACTTTGGTCTCGGAATGACCAAAGTATTTTGTTGACAAAACTTTAATCCATATTCCATTCCATTCTACCTCGTGGGTTTTCTCTGGGTGCTCTGGTTTGCTCCCACTGCTAAAATACCCCTATGCACAAGCAAATATTGAAATAAAATTTAACCATATGTTAGTACCAAAATGACCTAGTTTGTGTCTGTCAAGTGGACTTAAACCCCATATCTCTCTCTCTCTCTCTCTCTCTCTCTCTCTCCAATCTAATCTCTAATATTTTATCAATTTACTAACCAAAGCAGATTATATTTCCCAGACTGTTTTGATATTTCTGGCATAGAAAAAAATGAAGAGACTAATACCACAGCACTACCTTGACCATAACTTGATATCATGACTTTATCAGAAAACATGAAAATCATTAAAACACATAATTATATTGAATGTCTAGAACTTGTAAGAGTCGTAAAAAATATATGATCCGTTTTACAATGTGTGATGCTACCATATGCTTGTAACACATTTATAACAAAACGGTTTGCCATAAATTTTATAGTGTAGCTTCAGTAGCTCTATGTAGTGGTTAAATCTTTGTAACAGGTTTCTCTGTGGAACTGAAGAATTCAATCAAGGTGTTCAGTACATTACATTTCTAAAAAGATCTATCTAAATCTGATTTTGAATATTTGATTCATCCAAAAGTATAGAATTAGATTAAAACATCCGCTGAGAAATTTTAATAGTAAAACGACTTTATTCTGTTGTAATTATACTTGAAATTAAAGATGCATTATGTAAGATTTAGTTAAAGAACTGGCCATTCTTGCTATAATAGTTCAAAAAAAGATAATGGAAAATGAGTATATTGAAAATTTCATTCAAATTACTATATGCTAAAGTTTTGACAAGAAATAGCCTGATGATTGCTGATTGCCAAATCATATTTCAGATTGTCAATTACTTATACTAACGCCACGATAATAAACTGCCATACTATCGTTTTAAGGTAGATATGGTGGACATTGTCTAATCCACTCAATATCTAAGCCAATTAATGGTATAAATCGTTGATTATGGGCTTTTCATGTGAATAAATGCATAAATAATAATTTATGTAACATTTGAAGCCAGGAAAAAAAGATATGCAATAGATAGTTTTAGATCTTGTAGAATGCCTCTTCAAGGACGAAATAAAACCAGGATTGAATTTCAAGTACAGTTTATATCCCTTTATAGAGCACAATCTGAAATTCCAAGTGTGCTGCAAGAGGAAGCAAAAATTTTATAAGTGTTCCCAAAATACAAAATTTCAAATTGATGTGGGATACATTACAAAATAATGTTCCGTAGATCACAGTACCATATGCTATAAGAAACGATGAAGCAATATTTTTGTTAAACTAATGTCAATATTATTAAATATATCTGTGTGCTATGGTAAACAAGTTTTGAATTTTTATTTTAAGCTTTGAGAAATTTGTTGTCTGTTTTTATCATTGACCCTAACTCATATGTTTACTTAGAAATATCTACTTGTTGTACATATTTATTAGAAATATCTACTTGCTGTACAGATTTATAAGAAATATCTACTTGTTGTACAGATTTATTAGAAATATCTACTTGTTGTACAGATTTATAAGAAATATCTACTTGTTGTACAGATTTATTAGAAATATCTACTTGCTGTTTATTGTACCGGTACACATTTATTACAAATAGAATTCAATATAAATTTAATGGACTAGAGAAGTTGAATTATCTCATTGTAGATATTAAAATATTGTTATAGTCTGTTCATGCAGATGCCTATATTTAAGCTAGTTTAAAATAGCTGGTGTTTTAAGCCAGTGGAGTGTAGCATTCACATCTACTATGAGCCAAACCAGGTTAACGTTTTTGTCCCCCGCCTTTCGAAGAAAGCAGGGGACTATTAAAATGGGTTCGTCCGTCTGTCTGTCTGTCCGTCTGTCTGTCCGTCACACTTTTTGGGACACAATAACTCTCTTCCTAATTGAGCTAGAATGTTCAAACTTGGTGTATGTGTTTATTAGGTCAATGCCTTGATGGAGTTCGAAGATGAGCATTTTCCGCTTAGGGTAAGCAGAGATAAGCAATTTGATTGGTTGATGCTTTGGGACACGATAACTCTCTTCCTAATTGGGATAGAATGTTCAAACTTGGTGTATGTGTTGATTAGGTCAATGCCTTGATGGAGTTCGAAGATGAGCATTTTCCGCTTACAAATTGAAAAAGAAACTATTATAAATTAATTAAATATGTAGTATGCAATAATGAATTGACATTTAATGACAGAAAGAAAACAGTGAACTTTGCACAACTTGCAGCAAGATGGAAAATAGACCCGTTGATACAACCAAACTCTAGATCTGTAGGCATAGAGCATGTTTTCCCCTTAATATGCTATAATTATTCCATCAAAAACATTGTATGCTTAGACTATAAGTAAAGATATACTGTTTGATTGTTCAATACTTTGTAAAAGATAATTTGTGATAAATTTATATGTGTCCTCTAATTATTTTCCTATTTCGGCGGGGGACATCAGCCTCACTGTTGGCTTGTTTATCTTGTCTGTAAACGGTTAAAGCATTGGTTATTAACTGGGGGTACAAGATATAGTATCAAATTTAATATTGTATAGATTAGTAATATATATATATGTCTGATTGTTGGTGTACTGTGTAAGTACAGTTGTACTTGAAAGACTGTTTATGTATTCAGTATATTTGTATTCAACGCATATAACTAAACTTAAAACTTATCCATTATTATATTTCATTTATTTCCGTAAGTCATTTTAGACAAGGGGTATGGGGAGATATTATGAAAACTCAAGAGGTACGAGCACATAATAAGGTAAAGAACCACTGGGTTAGTGTAAATTACATGTACATGGGGCCAAGATAAGCCAGCCTTTTAATAAAAACCTTTTCAAAGACCGGTAAGGAGTTGGAGTGTTTAAACTGGTTTATTTCGCCCACCATTACTTTTGGATGGCAAAGTTAAGCTAGCTTAAAGATAGCCTCTGCGTTTAAACCAGTTTAACTTAAGCATCTGAATTGCAGTATATACTAACCTCGTAATTGTTTGTGATGCACACAAATATCTAGATGTTTTAAACATTCAGATTGTTTGATTTTACCATCATAGAAATGTGCCATCATAGAAATGAAATTAATTTGTGTTACTCTCAGAATGAGGTTAAGTTTTTAAGATTTATTGCATTCATAATAATTAATTTCTTAGAATTTAGAGAAAAAAAGTTTGATAAATATAAAAAAATTGAAATAAAATACCCCTCATATATTTGGAGAGTTTTATTTTTATCTTGTGATAAAAGTAATGAAATTATAAGAAGAATGAATTGAGTAATATAGGATAATGCTGGTAATCTGTTTATCTTGTGCATACTGTGAGTTTCATTCAACAAGTTTTGGAACAGAATCAGGTAGTTTCACGCTAAACTGCTTAAATGCACTCTGTTGAAATCATCTCACAATTAAAGGGACGTTGCACTTCATGGATGAAATTTGATGCTGTAATTTTCTTTTTTTTTGTCGCATATACATATGCTGTCTAAAGCATCACACCACTATCATATATTTGTCACCTATGCAAGATGAGTATTTTATCTGATTCCCTCCCTCTGTGGACATTGTGAATTAATAAAGTGGAAATTAGTTATAAAAAGAATTGATTCCACTGAGTAGAAGTTAAGCATAAGTTTTCTATTTCATTAAGTAGGCCTATTTAGAATTCATAATTCAGAAACAGACTTAAAATTTTTGTAATGATTGTGATGAAGGCAGTCCAACTATGATACTGGTGCCATTATTGGGCAGATTCTAAAAATATGCTCCTCTCCTTGCAATACAATAGTCTTAGAAAGAATTATGCAAGTAAACTAACGATTTCTTGGTAGTTTCTATGACGTCAACTGTACCTTGGGTACTGTGGTGTAGTGAGAGGGTGACAGAGCACTTGGACGCAAAAAGCTACTCACTGTTTACCCAGGATACTACTCCACTGTAGATATATAATTATATGGAATGTGAAGATCCCACATACCGCAAAATGTATAGACTTGTACTTCCTCCGTTTTAGTAAAAACAAATGAAACATTTAAGGAGGGGTTCCCATATTATTTTTAAGGATGGAAATTAAAAATTTCACTACACTAGAGAATTGTAAATTTGGTGGATTTACTTGCATTGGTGAGAGATTACACGCCCCCATCTCCCCAAAAAATAATTAAAAAATAGGGAATGCAGACAAATTAATGTAATCATAATGCGATATTCTTTAAAAAAATATCTTGATAATCTGAGGTAAATAAATGTTAAAAATTGACCAACTGGCAAGATTATAAAAGAAAGCCTTTTAAGAGGGATATATTGGACTCAGATTTCCATTAATTGGACAAATAATTACTTCATCAACTAAAAGGAATGGTGAGATTGTAGTTTGAGGGGCCCATCCTCAGGACATAGATGTGATATAAGATCAAGGCTACTGCATGTTTCTTTATCAAGGTGTAGATCTATCTTTAACACATTTCTGGTTCCACGCCAACAGTTGGCCAGGTTTCAAAATATGGAAAAAAAATCATGGTTTAAAAATAAAACTACGAACATAACAATGAACTAGTTTAGAATTTATACACGATAGTGAAATTATGACGAAAATAGGATAAAAACACAAATTGTAAAATAAACTTAAGTACATTGAAAAGATTTTTTAACATGATGACGTTATAACTGTATTTCTTCTCTCAGTTATAACAGTATATATAGTTTTTATGACTTCTTTGATGTTAAGTAGATATTTTTATGAAAAAACTTGGTACTCTCCTAAAATAAACTTGTATTTTGTTTTAGTTAAAATGTTTATAATTGATAGAGCATAAGTTTTACATTTTGGTAAATTGTTGCATGGTTTTAAGAAGTGGAGGCCTTCAGTAAAGAAATGTGCTACATCAGATTTCTATTATTAACATTTTACATAATCGTGTAGGTATGCTTAAATTGTAATTCCTTTAAAATATGTTTCTCATGCAAAGATTTAATTTTTTCGAAAATTTATCATGGAGAATCTTGTGCATGAATGTTGTAGCCATTTGCAATCATAAAGGCATCTGTATTTGATTTCCATGTGATTTATGGTGAATGTTTAAAATATTGCGATTGGATATAAATTTCTAATATAAACCACTGTTTCTCCTATGAGTAAAATGGGATGCTTGTTATCTGATGTTTGAAGCACATAGGCTACCCTACTCTCTAACGACCTCATTAAATGTTCTGGACACCACCCCCACCACCTAAAACGAAAAAAAAAACCCATCACCAAATAACTATTTTCAGCCGAACTCTCCTGATTTTTATTATTCAGCCAGATTTGTTACAAATGAAATTATGAATTTAGGACTAAAATTGGCCTTTCTCTAGTTTACACAAAGTTATTGGAGTCCTATTTGAAATGACTTTTGTTGTGAGAGTCCACTGTTTTACTTGATAGTGAATATTCTATTAATCATTTGTATGTAATTAACAAGGACATAATAACAACCTGCTTTAATAGAATTAATTGTTTATTAATCTTCAGATTGAATTTCAACTCCATGATGTAATCTTCATATTACACTTTTCCTCTGTTTTGCCTGACATCATCTCCCTTGAGTATTTTATAATAGAAAATTAGTTCTCATTTCAATTAGAAGTTGTGCCTGGAGTTAAATATTTGATTGAGATTTAATCAGGGATGTAATATCATTTTTTGTTGAATTCTAGATTTTTAATGTGAGTAATTGAGATGATAATGTAAAAAGCCGTTGATTATATTCAAGGGAATCAGAGCTTTGAATGTCTAAAGCTCAGATAAAACACGCTGGATTCTGATGTTCTTTAAAATGTTATTTGTACATGTACATGTAGCTTTTGAAATGCAGGGCCGCATCGGGTCCTCTGTTTATCCCCACTGCAAAAAACCCCTATGCCCAACTAAACAATGTGCCATATTACAGTACTTCCAATATTACCTAGTTTGTGTTGAGTGGAAGTTAAACCTTATTTCTATCTTGCAATTTAAAACAGGAAAATCACAAGATTATAGGCTTATGGTTTCAAATTCCACTAATTTAAAGAACAAAGCAATTGCAAAAGGTGATAAAGTACAGTGATCACCTTTTGAATTGTGAGACAGTGACATCGCAAACATGTTAACGTAGGGTTTGGGAGCAGTGATGAGCGAATCAGACTAATAAAAAAATAATAAAACTATTGTTTTAATTTCAGAGGGAAATGCGTTGATTGAGAGAGCAGCTCATTCTGGGATGATTCTGCCAGGTCAAGATTGGCATACGATAACACATACAGGACCAACAGCTAATTTAGTTTATAAAATACGAGTAGTTTGTGACGAACATTATTATAACACCACCTGTACCAAGTTTTGTCGTCCACGCAACGATCGATTCGGACATTATACATGTGATTCTAATGGTGACAAAGTGTGTTTACATGGGTGGATGGGACAAGAGTGTGAAACAGGTATGTTAATTGTATGAAATGTTTGGTTCTGGTACTGAGCTGAGTGATATTGTTGGTGACACAAGCAAATATGTCAGTGGGATTCTGATGCTGAACCATATGGCACTCCTTTTTCAAAAATATATTGTAATTTTATAAACAATGCCAGTATGTCAAATTCCAGACAATCTGGAATTTTAGCAAAACAGTGAACTGCACATCAGAAACATTGGATTAAATTTATAGATGCTGATGAATAGAATGAGTAATCTCTAAATTTTGCTAAATTTCCAATACTGGTATCAAAACAAAGGGAATCTAGTGACATGAAGAAACCAAAAGACACACGAAAAAGTCATCTATAAACTTTCAAGCTTGTAAAATTAAAATATATCAGCTTGTCATGACTAGGATTAAAAAATGGTTTCCACTGTATTTGGTATGTGTTGATGTATAGATCATGATATGATATGATATCATCAGGGTTGACTGAATGGTCTAGACTCCAGACAATAACATAATAAATATATTATTATTAATACTCAATTTACATATCTAACTATATAAATATAGATTGGCTACAACAGGTGTGTTATATTAACCTTTTGGGACTCACTTATACTTACTTACTTATACATAATAAACTAGCACTACACTGATTTCAAAGCCATTATTTAAAACATCTGGGATCTAAATTAATTGATTTTTGATGTACTGTAATATGACATGAAAATAAATCATCAATTTTACACCTTCAGAGCAAGAAATACTGATATTGCTTTAAAATGGTACCAGGCAAAGTTTCTGTTAATCTCTCTTATCTATTATTAATTGTGGCCAAGTGGGTAGGGCGCTGACTCACTAACCAGGAGGTCCTGGGTTTGATCCCCGATTTGACCGAGAAATTTCATCAGAATTTCCCATCCTGGTATCCCCCAGACAGTGGTGCAGGACGGTCCTGGAAATATACATATTTAAAAAAAAAACCCACAATTTATATAGAAAAGTGCTTGAAAACAATAAGAGAATACTTGTCGAAACGTCGTGCTATGTGATTGTTTTCCATATAAATTGTGTTGTGTTTTTAAATGTGCTCAATGCCACTCAAGCATTATATATATATTTCATTGGCAGCACATTTAAAATACCCTGACAGTAGCTACTTTGACGTCAAAATTTCTTAGCACAATGCATGACATATACTTATTTTTATTAGCTTAGTTGGTGTAGAAAAGTAAAGTTATTTATTATTGATATATGTACTTGATGCTATTCTTTATGTCAAGTCGTCTTCATTAGTGCAGTCGGAGCAGAACAGTAGGACATTAAACCCCCATGTCATTTCATTTGATTTTCTTTATGTAAAAGTATTTTTGATCATGTGTTTTCAGCAATATGTCGAACAGGTTGTCATGCTGTCCATGGTTCATGTGAGCGACCAGGTGATTGTAGGTACGTATATATATTATTAACCAATCATTGTTGATGTTAAATATTTTGGTGTAATTGTGGGTTAGATGACCTGTGTAATCATTTACAGAAAAAACTCTTGGGATAATCCAAGTTCTAAGTTGAGGAACAGAATTACAATTAAGGTACCCAGGGTGGCAGTAAATAAACTATATTGGTATTAATACCGTCACACAGAGATCCAGATATTGTTTTATGTTTGAAGGAGGGGGATTACAATAGCCAAGGAGCACAGAATGAGTGTCACTTCATATACTCAAAGAAACATTTTTCAGGACTTTATCGCTACTGTCTTTAAAAATTTGATAGAAGAGGAACACTTGATTTACATCATTGGCAGAAATTTGTTAAATATTTAGACTTTTTAAAAAGTAGTATTTTTAAAAAATGAGCAAACAAGTTGCTAAATCCCGACAGAGGCTGTGAAACATTTTGAAAGGATTGACAAGTATAACCTTTGAGTCTTTTGTTTTGAGTTGTAACATTTAGGTGTCATCAATGTAGTGTGGACATAATAGTCAGGCAACTTTTGTTGGAGTTTGTCCCTCTCAACAATTAATCTATACTAATATTTGTGACCGACATTTGTCTGTCTGCCTGTCTGTCCAGGGTTGGTGGCTACAGTAAGGCTGTCCCAAGGCTGAAATTTGGTGTATAGGGGTAGTTCGGACCAGGGAGTAATGTGGGCCAGGTGGTGTTGGACTACCGCTTTTGGTTTCCGAGTTATAGTAATTTTAACCTGTGCAGCGTCAGGTCATTCGTTAGCAACTCATAACATTAAGACCATCTTTAGACGATATTTTTTAAATAATAAGCTTTTTAAGAAACCCAATTACTATAGCATCATTTGTCAGGCTAAACCAATTTAATTTTTGCTATTTATATTTTGCTTCTAATTTCTAAAGTCTTAACTAAAAAATTTCTTCTCCACACTCTGGTGCCTATCAAGACCCTAAAGAACTCATCATTCATTTGGCCTCAACATCAGGTTGAATTTGTTATAAAATGAAATACCAGTAGACTTCTGCTGGGTCACATTGATCTGTAAACATAAAATTATTGTTATTCAGTCTAAAAAAGATAAATAAAAAAATCAAAACATTTACAATTATTGAATCAACATGTAAATGATCAATAAATACTGGTAAGATTAATCTATATTGTGATGATAAATAAGATAAGATCGATGTTGTTTGGTTAATAATCTTATACCAGTCAATAACCTGTAGTACTGTACATGTTGTATATTTGTCGTTAAAAGTTTGCCCGAAGAAACCTAGAATATTGATATTAAACTTGAGATAATTATCACCGAGATATCAATAACTTTATTTAACAAGTTCACCTCGTTATCATATTTTTCTCAATCAATGGGTACGACACTTTAAAGTCTCAGATGTACATTTTTCTGACAATATCGTAAGTTTTTGTGGCCTAATCCATGCATAGATATATTCAAATTGATTAATTAACCTTTAGTTTAGAAAATAGAATTGAAATATCAAAGGTAGATAACTTCCTGTCTTGAATTCAGTCAGGCTCATCAAAAGACTTTATCCAATTGTAACAGGTGGCCCTGGCTTGTTTAGCAAAGAATACCAAATGTTGTTATATTTTCAGTTCATTATATCTTTGTAAATACTACCTGGAATTGAACCATTTATGAATTGATATTATTCTATTTAGAGATTAATCAACTTTCAAGATATTGTAGTTTTCAGGGGATTTAAAATCGATCAAATGACAATCAGCAGCTTTTAAGAAAACTTATTTGAATTTAAAGGATGGTTGTCAATCCATTTATCTACCAATATAGTGTGGTTGTATATTGTTGTCACCATAACTATATCAGCTTTTATTTTTTATTGCCTGACAATTATTTTATAGTATTTTTTTGAGTACCCGGTAACAACCAATTCAATATTATATCATAGACAGTTCATTTGTTTTGCTGTCTCTTACAAAACTTAAAATAGTGAAAAAAAGTGGGGTGGTTGTAGTAAAAACTATTTTTGTTTTCATCAAATTATATTTTTTAATTTTGGATTATGGAAGAATAAAGCTAAATTATAGTCTACTGACTGTTTAACCCACAGACTTATTTTCTAGAAAGTATGTTTTAGTTTGAAAAATAGATCCCACAAATAATTTCCCGTGAGAAAGTATTGAGGATGATAGTATTTAGTAGGGAGCATCCTTTATATGGATTCAGCACCTTGAAATATTATTACCCAAGAAGATTAAAAATCATATAAAAGTAGATACACTTGAAATCCCCTTTTTTGTTGTTGGTTATTGAAGTGATCAGTTGTATTTGTTGCTCATTAAGCTCTCTATTGTGTTATATTTTTAGGAATTGCGCTTTTTTTTATAACTGTAAAATAGATTTACATAAAAAGATAAACGAAAAGATAAATGAGTTCAAGGTCATTTTGACAATAACATGTTAACCATTTTCACGAATTTGAACATTGCAATTAGATTGAATTTTTACATATTTTGTTTTTGCTTTACATTAGAATGGTGTAGATCTTATTTTTGTCAGACTGTATTATTCTATAAGAATAATGTAAGTGCCAGTTTGGAAATTATAAAAATAGCTAATTTCTGATACAGTAGGGTGGTTTGGATGCCAAGAGAGTTTCCCAGCCATTCCCTTTTGATATCTTGAGCTAATTAAGAGCTGGTAAAAAAAATTGTTACATCTTAATCCTTTAGTCTTTTGTTGTATCTATTGAAAGTATTATGTTGATTTATTTTATTTTATGGATATTGATCAATTAGAATTTCTATTTTTTCAGGTGTGCGTTTGGTTGGAAAGGGTTGCTATGTGATGAATGTATTCCTTATCCAGGGTGTAGTCATGGGTCCTGTAATGGGTCACCATGGCAATGTGTATGTGATCTAAACTGGGGAGAAATTCTTTGTGATAAAGGTAAAGTCTTAGTTACATATAGTCAATATTATAGATATTAATCTGGCAAAGAACTGTGACTAGTCATTTGGAAGGGATAAAAAAATGAGGTCCTGTTTTTGCACATTGGCCGGCACATAAAAACCCCACTGACACCTGAAATTCGAAATAAGAGTAGGCTGTAGTGCCACTGTATGGCGTATTAGCCCAGTTGGTATAAAAACCAAGATGTTAAACCTTACTTCATTTCTGTATGTACCATAAATCACAGGTTTTCAGATCAACTCCTGAAAAAACAAACATATTTTGAAAGTCTGTTCTGTTTATTATTACATACTGGTACAAGAAAAATCTCTTAATGATATAATGTACCATAGTTCCTGTGTATAGAATGCATGGGTATAAAACACAGGGTAAGATCTAGGAAAAAATGAAGTTCTCTTGTTTAAGATTGCTTATATAAGTATTGTCTCATATTTGTCAGTTTTCAAAATGATATATGTCCAAAATAGAGAATTATTGGAGGTGATAGAATTTTATGTAATTAAAAAGATCAGATATTATAAAATAACATCCAAGACAAATGTCAAACTTTTAATTTGACTTGTAAAAAAACAGTTTACTGTGATCATGTCTTCACTAAATGAACTGGTAAAAAATAAACTCTGTTCATTTATAGTCTATATGTAGTTTTGTTATGTTATAAAAGAAAAAATCCTAGTTTTCAACCCTTTATAAGCAAAATTCTATAGAAGAAAAGAATTGCTATTCAATGGTTTTTGTTACGTTTGTTTATTTTTAAAATCACTCAAGCAAGACAAGCTATTTTTCCCACGCTTATGTTGTATATCATACTAAAAATTCATTTCAATAATAAATTTCTTATGTCATGTATTTTTATTATAGAATTATTTCTTTTGTTACCTACAACTTAGTAAATTCTTTTTATCCTTTTTGTCAATGCATGCCTGATTTGTTATTTCCGTTTTTCACATTCCATTGTAATATCATGCCATAATATATATTTAAATATTGCCTGAAAAGATTTTCGTTCGTAATAACTAATATATATCTTATCTATGTATTTAAAATGTTGTTAATATTTACTTGGTAAAAACAGGTAAACCACAAACAAGTTCAAATTTGGTTTTATTCTTTGTATTGTATATATGTATGTGTTGTTTAGGTTTAAATGTTTCTGTGGTGAAATAATGATAATCTGACCGGTAAACCATATATTACATTCAGTTTGGTTTCTCCTGGTCAGTGTTATAGGACTGAGGACATGGCAAGGAATAGTATCTAGTCATTCGGGCAGGACAAAAAATCAAGGTCGCATGTATATATTGGCATGTGCGTATGCCCATCATTATTAGTCTGTTTGGTGCAGAAAAGTAGGACGTTAAACCCCTTTCATCTGATTTCAATATGGTATATATAATTATTGAAGTTTTTTTCTCTCTATAAAACACATTTAATATTCATATATATTTACTTACAGATTTGAATTTTTGTGGCAGACATCATCCATGTAAAAATGGAGGAATCTGTCGGAACACAAATCCGAATGAATTCCAGTGTTCATGTCCGGAAGGATTCTCTGGTAAAAGCTGTGAAATAGGTAATGTTTTATTGATTGATGTTTTATAATACAATATGTTATTTTATGATGAAAAACATTTAGTTTAATAAGTGATTTATAGATATACCATTTAGAGACACAAAACAGGTCAAAATACCCTTCAAAGGAGATTTAAATAGAAGGATTACAAAGGGGATTCAACTAATTCTTCCTTCCTTGTAACAGTCGTTTGCCTTCTAGATGAGTTTGAGTACCAACATGGGACAATAAGAACTTTGGAATTGATCAAGGGTAGAGACTGTGGGGCTAACAAGATAAGTGTTGCCTAGTAGTTTGAATAGGTCAAAAAACGGGGATTCAATGATGCATACACACTGGAGTGCACATATATGACCATAGAATAAAACAACCATATGTTAGTCGCAAAATGACCAATGTGTTGACTAGACGTTAGACTCCATTCCTATACAACACTTCTAGGTGTTACAATTATGAAATTTTGTCTTATAATGAATAATTGTCAATCTATTTTCTTCAGCGGAACGAGCCTGTTCATCTAATCCATGTCAACATGATGGTATGTGTGTTGATCTTGTCAGTGGATTCGCTTGTAATTGTCAACCTGGATGGACTGGAAGAGCATGTCATCTAAGTAAGACCTTAAGATATATATTTTTGGACGAGTGTAGTGCATTTGGCAGAATGGTTTACCTTTTTCTTGAACCACTTCACATTCATTGCTAGTGCTCATGGATAAGAGTTACAATTTGTATTCATAAATAAAGATTTTCTGCTTATTGACTTATGACTAAACTTTGGGTAAAAAATATATGTGTTGGTTATATTAAATTTAATGTATTTATTTGCTTTGTGAAGTGGGTTCTTGTCTGTTTATAAACTTTAGGTACTAAGAGAGAGCGAATGTTGAGGTATAACTGATTTGTAGTTAAACTGTTTAAGCCAAATTGGGGGTCACGGTGGCTAAGTGGGTAAGGCTCTGGCTCGCTAGCCTGGAGGTCGGGTGTTCGATCCCGGCATTGGCCGAGAAAGTTCATCCAGATTTACCGGCGTGGTTCCCCCCCCCCCCTTGTCAGTGATGCAGGACAGAGGTCCTGACAAGGACAGCTGTCTAGTCGTTCGGATTGTACAAAAAACAAAGGTCCCATGTACACATTGGCATGCACGTAAAAGAGCTCTTGACAGTTGGAATTTGATCTAAGATGTGGCTGTCTGGGAAAAATTTCCCTCATAGCACACTGTATGGCATATGCCCTTCTTCATTAACCCAGTTCGGAGCAGAACAGTAGGACGCCGGAACCTGGGTACCAGGGTAAACAAATGGTACCCTGCCCTTTTCTGGGGTATACATGTATACCCATGCCCTAATGATGAAAGTTTTCAACCTTTTCACTAGTCTATTCACTAGTCTATTGTGAATAATCAGGCTTTTGTCTCTTTCATTATCATGTATTTTAAAGGGTTTTATGTTGGAATTTAGAATGCTAGAGGCGCTCTAAACAGCGTTCTCGGAATTGACAAATTTCATAATTTTAAAGAGGTTTAACTTCTTTATGTCTGTACTTTCAACCAGAAATCCACCCAATGTTCACATTTTATCAATTAAAATATTTAAACTTTCAGATGTAAATGAATGTGCTTCTAGTCCATGTCTTCACAATGGAACGTGCCTGGATAAAGAAAATCGTTATATTTGTCTGTGTCCATCTGGTTGGCAGGGTCCACATTGTCAACTTGATGCTAACGAATGTAGTGGAAGTCCTTGTGTTAATGCCTACGCTTGTCAGGATTTACGTGGAGATTATCACTGTGATTGTCAACCAGGCTGGACTGGTAAAAAATGTGATATCAGTAAGTACAATGATAAAATAAAATTTGTTTGAAACCCGTTTTATCCTTGTCACAGTTGTAGTTGTTAAATATTTTTAAATGAATATATAAAAGCTACCACTGAATTGATATTGATCATTCAACTCAGGGGAACTTGAAGAATTGAGGGGTCTGTGCATGAATTCTAGGGAGTCTGCTGGGGAAAGGGGGTTGGTGAAAATAGATAAAATTGGTGATATATTTGGGTAATGATTTTCAATAGCTGGTATCAGAGTCTAAATAATAGGATTGATGGTCATTTTTATTAGAATGGACCATGTTAGGGTTTGTTCAAAGTCGTGCCATTTGTCATAAATCATGTCCCAAATATGGTAAATCTGATTTGAAATAGTAAATACAGATCTTGTGGGGAGGAGAAGAGGGTGGGAGCTGCAAGGGGTTTTGTAAGGTGTCACAAGGAGTGAAAAAGTGTTTGAGATCCACTGAGGTACACTGTTGAAAGATTGCAGTGAATTATGGCTGTAGGTATGGATTCGATGTGCAAGGATATTAGTTCATAGTTTCGGGGAATTTTCTCACATGTCCTTTCCATTCTCTATTGCTATCACTTGTTGAATTCGGTATTGAACTTAGTATTTTGAAAACTTGCTTGACTTTTATTTACCAGGTAGTTTACAAATTTCTTATAAAAAATGCACAAAAAAGGTCCCCTGGTAGTTGGAATTTGATATATGAGTAGGCCGTAGCGCCACTGTCGGGGCAAAATTTCTCCCATACCACAAAGTAGGACAACAAACCCAATTTCATTTCATTTATATTAAATATTTCAGATATAGATGATTGTCAAGATGTAAAGTGTAAACATGGAGCTTCTTGTGTTGTAAGTAATTATATATACAGATAAATACTCTCAGGGTTTCATCCTAGCTAGGTGGAATATAGACCGATGATACTTTTGTTTTGTTGTCTTAATTAAATATCAACTAATCAGTTTGGAAAGCTGTGAAAATTTAGATATTGTTAATAAAAATGATGTCCAAACTAATGTTCTTAATACAAGATAAATTGAAAGTAACTTGTGCTACAAGTTATGTTTTAATATTGACTTTAAAGTACATGTGATTGTATATATTATAGGATTTAGTGAGTGGGTATTATTGTTCCTGTCTTCCTGGTTATACAGGTTCACTTTGTGACATTGAAATAGACGAATGTTCCAGTAACCCATGTGAACATGGTGCCACATGTCACAATCAGTTAGCATCTTACCAGTGTGAGTGTAGACCAGGTTATACAGGTTACAACTGTCAGGTAATTTACAAATAATTCATTAGTGTCGATGCAAATATCAATTCTTTGATTTTATGGAAAGGCTATTTACAGTTTTGTATGTATATACATATATTTACTTACATGATATTTAATGTGATATATTTGCTATAGTATGTTTACTATTGCTTATTTACTGTGGTTTATTTTCTTTGATATATATACTATTATAGGCTTACATATTTACTGTAATGATATATCTAGTAGTAGTACCATTGCTATGGTACTATAGTATATTTACTACTATGGTATATTTACTAGAATACCATTACTACTATGGTATATTTACTATTATGGTATATTTACTAGGATACCAATACTACTAATGTATATTTACTACTATAGTATATTTACTAGGATTCCATTACTACTAGGGTATTTTACTTATATGGTACATTTACTATTATGGTATTTATATTTACTACTATGATATTTTTACCGATACTATTATGGTATGTATATTTACTACTATGGTACATTTACTATTATGGTATGTATATTTACTACTATGGTATATTTACTATTATGGTATGTATATTTACTACTGTGGTATATTTACTATTATGGTATGTATATTTACTATGTGATATAATTGTTTTGTTATATGACAGGTTGACGTAGATCCATGCCATCCAAATCCGTGTCAACATGGATCAAGCTGTTTTAATATACAAGGTGATTTCTATTGTCATTGCCAACATGGTTACGAGGGTAAAGACTGTTCTAGACTCAGGGCCAGGTGTCAATCAGAATCTTGTCAAGGTACAAATAGATTTATCTTATGTTTTCATTTGAATTTAAAATCTCAAAAATCTTTAACCATACATAGTGTGCACCTTTTTTGACAATCCCATTGATGTGATTGTTATTGTGATTGTAATTTTAGTAAGTGGCTGGGTTTCCAAGAAGGAAAGGGTAATCTGGTGATCTGCCCCTATTTTAGAAAGGGTGGTAACATACTTTCATTGCTCAGCCATCCCTATTGAAAGTGATTTGGGACCATTTTGGATTTCTGTCTGGTGATCTTGTACAATTTATTTGTTTCAGTAATTGATAGTTGCACCATTTCCATTCCGTCTAATTTCTCTAATGGAGGATCGAGATTGATATCATCCAACGTATGTGGTAAACATGGTCTATGTATCAGTGAACCTAGTCAAGGTTTCTCCTGTGCCTGTGAATCTGGTTATACTGGAACCTATTGTCACGAGAGTAAGTTGTATTAGGTTTATAGAAGGGGGTGGGTGGGTGTCAGTCAAATGATTTAATGAACAGTTGATCACAAGTGTTTTTCTTATTCAAGAAATTTAAACTGAATATTTGAATACAGTAATTTAGCCTTTTCATTGGCTAAGGGCAAAAATTTAAGCTATGATTTTAGTGCTCCGCTAATAAACTGTCAGTATTCTTAAAATATTTTAGTTTAAGTTTGATGAATAGCGACCCAGGACTGTTATCTGTAAAAACCTTATCTTAATTCTAGGGATATCTGGTGTCCTGCAGTGCTTAAGAGCCTTTTGTATTTGTATGATACACGTTTTCCTTGGCTTTTGCATAAAAATTACTTTGGCCATTTTGTTGCTTTATATAAATTGCTTTAATGGTAAAGGTGATTATTTTTATATTTTTAGATATAGATGATTGTTTAAGTGAACCGTGTCAGAATGGTGGTACATGTATTGATGGTGTAAATTATTATCAATGTTTATGTAGAGAAGGATGGGAGGGTGCTCTATGTAATATCAGTAAGTACAAGATACACCTATAAGTAAAGAGAAAAAATACACCTATAATAATGATCAGCGACTGTAAAGTTAGAGAGGGGGGGGGGGTGACCGAATGGGTTAACATGTCCGTGCTAGATCATAAGATCTGTTATTGAGTCAAGTGTTGTGGTTTTATATCCCCGCTTGTACATGACAAGGGGGTAGAGTCTCATAGGCTTTTTTCAGGTCATCCGGTTTCCTCCCACAGCTAAGGACCACTACGCTCAAGTGAATTATTGAAAGGACATAGAACAATATGATAATCCTGAAATGCCCTAGTGAAACCTCATTTCTATCTCTCTGAAGAACATGGAATTATCTATTAACTTTTCAAGTGCCATTCTGAGTAGTTTTGTTTCTATTTTGCAGATAAAGATGACTGTTTTCCGAATCCATGTCGTAATGGGGGAGAATGTAGTGATTTAACTGCTCAGTTTCTCTGTCAATGTATAAATGGTTGGAAGGGGAAGACTTGTACTCTCCGTAAGTTTCCTCAAAGATAACCATCAATTTATTAAACACTATACTAAATTTTATTGAGCTGGATATTTATGACGATAGAGAAAGGACTAGAAATCTCAGGTTCAAATACCATCATGGGTCAAGAACAAACTTCCCACTAGTCATAGGTATCAGGTGCAGGGCTGATGCAGAATTTAGCTGGGATGAATTCGGGCACAGTGATAATGAATGACAGAACTTACATGTCAGTCATTTTCATAGAATTTAACATTAAAACACAATAATTTTATAGTTTTTATATGTAAAAACACTTCAAAATATATACTGATAAAGCATGGAATAATGGTAAGAAATAGTCAAGTTATTCGGTAAAAATATCTTGTTAATCCGAAGTAAACAAAATACATGAAAAATTGACCAGCTAACAAAATTTTGAAGTGAATACAGCACATTGTGGTCGGCCATGTGAAGAATAGTTGATAGTTGGATTTTGAAATTAATTGATATTAATATTTATATTAAACCCTGAAAAAAATTTTCTTGTTCATTTAATTTTACTCTGATAAGTAAGTAAAAAATGAAAGACTGGACACTACGTACAGTATTGAACTTATAGCTTCAAACTAACCCAAACAAATGTAACCATAACAAAAGAAACCATATGATAGTCTCATAATGATTTTATTTGATGACAGGTAACAGTAATTGTGAAGAAACAACATGTGCTAATGGAGGTACCTGTGTAGATCTAGGTGATACCTTCACCTGTAGATGTTTAAGTGGTTGGGAAGGTAACATGTGTCAATTAGGTAAGAGTAATCATTATTACCAAAACTACTTCATCAATACAACATAGGAGATAAAAAATGTAAAAAAATTTGAATAAATGATGAACTTCTAGAAAATCTTTTTGAATACCTGATGAATTTCTAGAAAATTCTTTTTAATAAATAAAGAAATTTTTAAATAAAGTACTTTTTAAGAAAAGAAACGAAGAACTTTTTGAGAAAAGAAATGAAGAACTTTTTGAGAAAAGAAATGAAGAACTTTTTAAAAAAGAAATGAAGAATTTCTAGACTTTTTGTTGTTGAAGAATTCTTGTAAAATAGTTTTGAATAAATAAGAAACTTCTATTAAAAATTATGGAGTTCTAGAAGAAATTTTACGAGAAGCTGTTGAGCATGTTAAACTATATTCTCTGTGAGAATCTTTGTATTAAAACAAGATGTCTCTTGCTGTTTGCCAAGAATTGAATAATTTTTTAAAACCGTGAAAAATAAATTGTTAGAAAAAAAAGATTAGAGAAGAGTTAAGATAGAAAGCTCGAATTCAGATATAAATTTTTTTTTTGATATTCTAATTTCATTCCCAGGTGTGTATGTTTTACGGTATATGTTTTATGTTATAGCTTCAATACATAGTTGTGATTCGTCACCATGTGAGAATTCTGGTACATGTGTCAATAGTGGTGATAGTTATACATGTATGTGTCAGGAAGGATTCGAAGGTTCAAACTGTCAAATAAATATCAACGACTGTAATCCTTTTCCTTGGTAAATATTATATATTCTTTTTCACTGCCATCTTCTTACACTTAAAATATTTGTAAATTCAAAAAGATTATGGTAAACTTCCAACAAAGCATTTTCAGTGACAGCTGTTTCCACCAGACTTCATTTGGTGTATTAGACTTGTTGTCTGTCATGCCTTTTCCTTGTCAATGGTGCAGAACAGAGGGCTTGGCAAGGAACGGTACCTAGTTATTTGTATGGGACAAAAAAAAACAAAGTCCTATGTCCACATTGGTGTGCACGTAAAAGAACTCTTGACAGTTGAGATTCGAAAAAAAAAAAGAGTATAAGGCTTGATGCCATTGTCTGTGTAAAATTTCCCTCATAGCACACTGTATGTTGTATCAGAAAAGTAGGACGTTAAACCCCATTTCACTTCATTTCATTTTTGTGTGGTTCAGTTGATGTAAGTGCATGTAAGACATTCCCACAGACTTATTCAGGAGAGTTTTATAAAGTAAACTAACCCATTTATATATTCCCAATCTTATGTGTATCTCTTGGATTATGGATGACCCTTGCAACTTCAGGTAAAGCTAGAGTACCAACAATTATCTAAAGTAGGTTGAATGTATATATTATATATTATAGTTATAATGGAGGAAGGTGTATAGATGGTATTAACTGGTATATATGTGATTGTGCTACAGGTTTCTCAGGACCAGATTGTCGTGTCAGTAAGTACCTACTACCTACCACTATTTTCTGTAGATTTTTACTTTCATATATCAAATCTAATTAAGGTGACCAGATTGTATTGAATAGACAGTAAACCCAAATTTATTTTCTCTACCATTCTTTAATTGTTTTTATTTTATAGTTATCAATGAGTGTGTTTTTATTTTATAGTTATCAATGTGTGTGTTTTTATTTTAAAGATATATTATCAATGAGTGTGTTTTGTTTTTGTAGATATCAATGAGTGTTTTATTTTATAGATATCAAGGAGTGTCATTTTATTTGTAGATATCAATGAGTGTGCCAGTAGTCCATGTACATATGGTTCAACATGTTTAGATGGTATAGGTGATTATACTTGTATCTGTCCTCCAGGTAGAACAGGCAAAAAATGTCAAACAGGTGAGAAGCAATAATTTATTGACAATCAAAATTTCAGTTTTGTTTCATCGATTGGTAAATTGTTTTAGATGATTATGAGATTTTTTAATGTGATTGTCATGAATTGTCATGAATTTGATTAATTTTAGCTATTGGTCAGCTTCCTGCACCAAAATCGTGCCTTCACAACAGAAGAATATTTGAAGATAGTACTAGCTGGCAATATGAATGTAATGCTTGCGTCTGTAAAAATGGCAAAGTTTCCTGCTCAAAGGTAACTATATGGATAGAATTAGATCATCATCAAACTGTTATTCTCTCATCTACATTATGGCTGGGGGCGGGGAGGTAGTTATATTGGGGGAGGTCATAGCCCAATATAAGGATATCTGCAGATCTCAGACTGTTAATTCAATCATGGTTGTGACACCGGTTGCTGGTTGTTTAATAAGTCTTACATTTATTTCATTGATCCACAACATTGCTCATAAGTAGCATAGCCAAAAGGCAGCCGGGCACAAAGGTGCTCGGGCAACTTATTATTTCTACCAATTTATAAATCTTCTATCATTTAAGCTTACGTGTGTTGATATTATTTTAATTTAGTTATGGTGTGGTCCAAGGAATTGTTTACCTCACCCTAATAACAGTGAACCTGTTATTCCGTGTGAACCAGATCAGACGTGTGTTCTACTAACAGATGAAACATGCTTCACACCGCCATGTATACCGTATGGACAGTGTAAAAGACTGGAGAATATAAAAGACCCAACACCTCATGGTGTTACAACTAAATGCATTCCAAATGCTGAATATCTCAGTAATAATTGTGCTAAAATCACGCTTGTGTTTGACAAGTCCAAAATGCCAGCAGTAAGTAGAAATTTGTTCTGTTGAGTTTGTACAAAAAAATGCCAGGATTTTTCCATAGGATCAGTAATTCTTTTTCATATGTCAACATTTCATTGGGGACTGGTATTATTCTGGAGTAATACTAGGTACCTAAATCAAGTGGATCCTATCGATATATTGCGATATATCATTGCTGTGGATTTAATCTTACCAATATTATTGTCAATTGGATCCCAAGATTGGGTTGCTTCTCTAACCTTGTTACTTTCTTCTGGTTCTTAATTTTCCTTCAATTTGGCATAATGATATATATATATATATATATATATATATATATATATATATATATATATATATATATATATATATATATATATATATATATATATACCATGTGTTAGACCTATATTTGTTCATTTGTCATTTAAACCCTATGCGCCAAGAAGAACCTCACAGACTTTTCAAGACCATCCTTCACTGGGCCTGACTGACGCCTCTGACAAGGAAAGTGTGCCTAGTTGTTTGGAAAAACAAACTTTGACATTTGGAAATCAACATAAGTCGTGTTTACACTTGGCTGCAATAAGCGTTCCGTTCTTGAAACCATTCCAGGCCACGATAAATTTTAAGAAAATGACCTGTTTACATTTCTCTACAATAACCGCTCTCGGAACCATTCTAAGTACACTATAAAGTTCCACAGAATAGTTAATTTCAGTCCCTATGCAAATAACCCAGATGAAAACATTTATGGCGGGTGATTTAATTACGTTTGACACTTTCTTTATTTTATTTTTGTTATTGAGAGTACGAAAGAAATCTAGAAGGAATGGTTATTTTTAAAGCGATTTGATTTCCATTTTAAATGAGTTAGCAGTCTCTTCGGTCGCCCATACAGTTCCTTAAGCAGCCATTTTGACAGAACTATCAAAGCTCTCAGGGAAAAAGGTCAAGGTTCATTTGAGGCATGCGCAATAATTCTACTGAGAACCATTCCGAGAATCTGAGACCACCTCACTTCAGTGGCCCAAATTGGAACGGTTCTTAGTATGGAATGCTAATGTTTGACCCGTTTACACTACAAAAAAAATTACCGTTCCATTCTCGGAACTGCTTCTGGTACGCTTAAATTTGTAATGTAAACAGGGCTATTGAGTGGGCTGAAATGCTGCTGTATGGTCAAAATTCTCCTACTTTGAATAGTACATGTAACCATAGAAATAAAAATTACCATTAAACATTCTAATATGATTGATGTTCTTTAACTATTGTATTTGCAGGGTGTATCTATTGAGAATATTTGTAGAACAATTCGTGATCTATCCATTCTACGTCACATTGCTCGATACAATGAAGTCTATATTCTTTGTGGTATTAAAAAAGATCATATCAACACAGTGGAGGTGACACTGGTAAGATATTTTGTCTACTTGTAGATATCAGGGCTTTCGCATTAAACTTTTTGCCAGTCAGTCAGTTTTTGACGTATTTAGTTTAACTCGGATAATTTTTGTTCTGCCTGGTGGGGGCGGGGGCGATGCTCTTCGAACAAAACCTAAGTCTCCGCAAATTCAAGTACTATGTAGATGAAACTTGGCGTGCTTGTTCCTTGGACATTTATGCATCAATCGACTTTAGTTCTTGAGATGACAGCAATGACATTGTGCTCTTTTCCTGGCCCGCTACGCTCATACCATCCTCGGTTACCCAGTGTACTCATTCCGTTCTACTCCACTATACTCTGGGTTAATCCATTGGGTTTCCATGATTTCAAATTATCTGCCCTGGCCTAGAATGTAGCTATAGTCTACGAACCAATCAGAAAACAGTTTACAAACCAATCGTTTCGCCTTCGTTTTTAATAAGGGTAGATAACCATATTTATGTCCATTTACTGAATGATTAATGTAAATATTGTATATATTTATAATTTATTTATATTTAAGTTGTATTATCAAAATCTGTAGTATGTGTTGTTGATTTCAAATATGTATAACATCTATAAGTTTGACTTTTGTTATTATTATTACTATTCGTTCTTTGTCAGAAATATGTCATTCTGTGATGTTTATTATTATTGAAATTATACTTGGCAATTTGATTCACAATAACTTGACTACGATATCACGTGGACATAAAATTCCGGGAACGAACGAACGAACGAACGATTCTAAATAAAACTAATGACCCTACATTATTATATGAACGTCTGGTCTTCGTTAACATAATATATACTTGGTTGTTAATAAATACGCATTTAGAATAGGCCAACTCCTAACATTGTCCGATGAGAGTTACTTACCTTTGCCAACTTCCTTTTCAAATAGCAATTTATGGGATTGGTCGGTAAAAATAGCACAATCATCAAGGGCGGATAACTTGAAAACGTGTCTCCCCCCATAGATTAACCCAGGGTATAGTGGAGTAGCACGGAATGAGTACACTGGGTTACCAAGGATGCGCTCATACTTGTTTCAAAGAATATGACAATTTTTAGCATTATCCAAATATATTTTAAAGTGTTTTTACACATATATAGGTTAAGAAATAAAAATTATTAGTCCACAATGGACATCCTGCAATAATTGTATTTAAATATTTTTGTTACAATATTGTTCCATTTTTGTATTTATGTTACAATGTATATTCTAGTCAACAGATGATGTTGAACCTAACAGTCCAACCAGACCATCTCTTAAATCAACAATAGATAAAGTAGCCGATATTATTAGTCATAAACAGAGTAACAGTAGCGCCCTTGCAGCCGTTACAGAAATACGTGTAGAAACAACTATAGTCAATAAAGCTTCTGCAGGTAACAAAATTATATTATAAGCAGACAAGTAAAATGATGTATGAGTGATGACAGAGAGAAATGGGTTTAAAGTCCACTTGACACAAACCAAAAAATATTTTAATGGTGTATTTTTTAGTTCTCAGCAGAATTATTTTAAAAAATTGCTAATTGTGGCAGATAAAAAACACTATCAGATAGCAAAATTTTTGGATCATAAATTTAGAACTCTTTTTGTTCAGTTGTTAATAGGAGGAGGCAAATTGAAATTTCAAAATAATTTGAATAATTTGATAGTATATTTCTAAGTTATTCCCGAATTACTTTCAAATATATGAAGTCTTCATGAGATTTTCATTGTAGAATCATAAGAAAGATATTTATTTCTCACTTGTTTTGTGGAGTTATTTTTTCATTTAATTTTTATTTTTAAATCTTTAAAAATTTGCTCTTGAGAATTGTTGGAAAGATTTAGATCAGATGACTTTGCTGCCAGTGGGTGTTTTGGGGGATCTGATAAAACTTGTCTAATTTTGGTAATATGATGAACCTGTGGTTATTTTGAATATAGCTTGCATGAGTTACTTTAAAGTTAAGTTCTTTGTGATTTATAACGACTCTTTCACTTTATTACATTGTCTGTGTGCTTTGTTTCAGCATCTGGATATCTTATTCCATTAATTTGTTCCATCATGATCCTGTTGGGTATAGTCAGCATAATATTACTCGTCTTGTGGCATTACAGACGCAAAAACAAGCGCAAAAGACGAGAAAGTTATCTCAGTGAAAACAAAACAAACAATGAAACAGAGGAGAATATCCGACGTTATCGTAATCCGTTGTTTGGAACGGATAAAGGTGGGGGAACATCTTCCAAGAAAGTTCAAGATACAGAACTTAGAGATATAGACATTGAAAAATATGAGAAGAGTCCACGCAGAACGGTATCGTTAGGCGAGTCTTCAACAGATTTTAATGACTTTCGGGAAAATACCCCGCCACCAAAAACTGCCCACAAAAAGGACATCAATATACAGCTTTCACGAACTCTTCAGTCAGAACGAGAAGTCATTGTGTAGTTCAGGACATTTAGTCTTTTTAATTATTGGTGCATATTTTATTCAATTTCATTGCATAGTCTTGTCGTTATTCATCTCATTTTCATTTTATTCAATAAAAGAACAATTGTGGATCTTCATAGTCGTGGGCAAACAGCTGTGCTAAACAGAAATGTGTTGTGTACAAGACATTGTGTTAAACTAAAGATTTGTTGAAGTCATGTTCATCGGAGACAATTGTGCTAAAATTTGTGTTAAGTCATTTTCAAACAATTTGTGTTGTAGTCAAATACGGTTGTGCTAAATATAAATTATGCTAATAAAACATAAATTCATTTTCAGTGCTATTCATACAATCATGCAAAACAAAAGTTGTGCTAAACCTGAAAGTTGTGCTAAACCTAAAAGCTTGTGCTAAAAGTTCAAGTTGTGCTAAATATTTTGTGCTTGAAGTTTACCTTGGATACGTTCTATGTAAAGGTTTTACATTAAAGTTGACATATCATTTGGAGTCTTCATGAGTGCATATCTTGTGCTTTTAGTTTGGTATGCTAAAAGTTTAGTGTTAGAAAGAAGTGCTTCTTTGTGTATCTATTTGTTATGTTCAGCTGTGGATCTTCTACTCAATATACCAGTGATTTAAACTGAACACTAAAAACAATAATATTAATTGTTTATAGTGGAACAGAACAATATACAATACAAACATGACTGTGTTCAAAGCAGATTAAATTTGAAACAAGTGGAGTAAATACATGGCGCTATTATAAACAATGTAGTCCAAAAATTATGCTGAAAACAAATCTATAGGGCAACCCCTAACACAAAATGAATGTCGACCATCATTGAACATATAAACTCTCTTAATAGAGTAAAAAGTTTGTACTTATATTAAACAGTATTTTATGTGTTCCTTATATGAATTTGTAAAGTTACAGTTATGTGAATGTATGTATATATGCTATACTTTTTAAAGTTTCACTCCAAAATTTGCAATTGTGAGTCATTTCTTGGTGCTTTTTACTTTGTATAATTACAGCTTGACGTGTTTGGGTAGACTCAATCAACTGACTACACCAATGTTTTCTAGATACCTATTCTAGTGTGTATTTTACACACGTGGGCTTCACTATAACGCTCATGTTGGGGACCATTAATTTCACCCAACCTTTATATTATAATATAATACAAAGGAAGACTTCATTGTAGCGTTGACGTTTGGGGTCCACTGTCCATAACCATACTTTTCAAAATTCTGGTCATATATTTAATAGTAGTAGGTGGTAAATAAGTTATTGTCTCCTTTTAACATGTTTCAGGATTTTCAGATAAACAGCCCGGATAAGTTTATTTAATATCAATGGCGTAATATGTGAATACAGGTGCTGCTGATAATTTTGTACTCAAAATAAGGGAACAAATCATGATTTGAATGAATATAATAAAAATAAAAAGCGTCGAGCAGCCTTAAGAGAAGATAACTCTACTTGATTCATAATTTACAATGATGAAATGGATGACAAAGCCTAGCTTTGTGTTTATTTCACAATTAACTGTCTATAAACTAGAAGTGATAGAACAGAAGTATTGTTTGGAAAAATGTCTGAGTGTATACAAAAATGTTCATTCAATAATTTGCCATTTGAACTTTGTAATATAAAGAAAAGTCATGATGTCGTAAATGTTTTGTTATCGTGTCTGATGTAAATATGTAAATTATCTTGACTCATTTTAAACTATTTATTTATTGATTTAAGATGTGATGTGTTAAATAATTAATAATAATTTATGAAATCAAATAATTTATTATACGTCTCCTTATTCCTTTTCATCCTTATTACGGCAAAAAACCTATGAAATGTGTAACAGTCAAATGATCAATTTATTTATTTAGTTGGAGGATGATTTCAAGCTCTTTTCTAAAATGTGATGAACCCTCCTTTATCATGTTTTGGAAAACCACTTTTCATATATTTCTTCACATTTTTATGTTCAATGATTTAGCCATGGATAGCGTATAGGCAACGAATAATCCAGAATGAAACAAAAACTAGCAAACAAAGACACTTATAACTTTGCCCCACTTTAAATTTAATTGCAACTGAACTTATAAGTAAAGATACATTATTGAAGATTTGATAAAGAGCTGGCGGTTCTCACTAGAGTAGTTAAAAAGTAGATGATGTAATTAAAATATGCTGAAAATTTCAGTCAAATTGCTTCACTCTTAGCCGAGACATTTTTTGCATTTAATTACCAACAAACGTTGAACAGCAGAATGGATTCAAATCCAATGAAAATCGAACACATAAAATGGCATTGAGAGTTGATTATGGTCTTTTCATGTTAATAATTGTCTAATTAATAGTTTATATAACATTTCAGGCCTACTGAAAGACCTGCAATTGGCAGATTTACCTCTTGCTTATTGTATTTTAAGGAACAAATAAAACATTTGTTCAACATGAAATAAGTTCTCCACTGCTCAAGGTTTGTAATGGAAATTCTTTAGTCAGATTGAATATTTGATCAGAGATTTTGATAAATAAACAAAGAATTAATAAATTTGGTAATATGATCATTTTTGTTTTTGTCAAAAAAAAACCCAAAAAAAAACTGAATTAAAATAGAAAGAAACAATTATTTGGAGATTAATGTTTTGATCAAAGTAAAAATGCTTGATTTGTTAATTAAAGACCTTCAATTTTTGTTATCATTAATAACATCTTATAGTGGTGTAGTAATGTATGTTTGTATGTATTGTATGTATGTTTCCATAAGCTTGTGTCTATTCACTTAACTAAAAGACTTTCCTATTTCTCCCTAAATTAATTTCGGGAGGAGAAGGAAATTTTCTTTTGTATTTAAATCTAAGCATTAACCTTGTTTGATTCTTTAAGTAGAACACTACTAAATATGCTTCACAAATTTTTAAAATTTCCATAAAGAAGATGTATTTTTGCTCTGCATTTTGATTGTGCATGTATACATGTATTTTTTTCATCCATATTTAAATTGTCTTGTCCTTTCTTAATACATGATGGTAGCTTCAAAAATATATTTACAAATTTCCATGCCTTTTAAATGAATGGTGGTCCAGTAATTATTTTATAGACTATTTCTTTCTATGTTGGCCTTATTTTATTTTTGAATTACTGGAAGGCAGTTTATTTGTATCACATAGTTTCACAGAGACAAAACGATGCAAATCAATTTATTTATCAAACAATAGGCAGCAAAGTTATAATAATTGATATATTTATGCACCGGTATATTTGAAATATTGACTTTGATTTTAGAAATATAAGTGTAGCACATTTAATAAATTTCACCAATCTAACTAAAATGGATATTTTTTGTTACTTTTACACTAAATTGTAGAAATAAAACCAAACAAATTGACATCTGATTTAAATCATCAATAAAAATCCTTAAACAGAAAATAATAAATTTATAAATATACATCAGTGACTATATAAAGTTCTAGATTATTTGAAAAGTGACCATCTTTCCAAATAGGCATAAGGGAGATAACATGGATAATATGTCTCGCCCATTGAATTGATAATCTTAATATTTAATATACTTTTTCATTTACTGAAATAGATCAAAAATACATTTCTGTTCAGTTATTGAAAAATTTTGAAATGGTAATTCAATGCTAATATTTTTAATAAGTTTCTTATTTTTAGTTTGAAATAGTGTGTCAAGGGAGATAATTTGTGTTGCTTTACTTCCTCCACACCCCCCCCCCCAAAAAAAAGAAACAATAATTTCTTATTTTTTGAAATAGTGTGTTTAAGGAGATAACTGATGCAAATTGTGTTGCTTAACTTACCCCCACCACCCCAGAAAAAAGAATAAATGATATTATCAACCTCGTTTAGTTTGAATTAAATTCATAAGACATTAATCTCTAGTTTTACATTACATGTATTGCTGTGCACAGATTAGAAGAGAAAACCATTCTTTTTCAGTTTAATACAAAAGCATTAAAACTATTTTGTTGTATCAAACTGATTTTAATTACTTTTAAAAAATTGAAATAGGGTAAAAATTTATTTCATTATAATTGAAAAAATTGGGTAAATTTAAGACAATCATACTGTCTTATTTTCATGTAGTTATTGTTTCTTTTTTATTATAGCTTATCACTGCCAACAGTGCTCAGGTTTTTTTTTTGTCCACATTTAAATCATTTTATTTATCATCTTTATGTGTATTAGACCAATTTAATTAGTAGGCTACAGTAATAATCATCTTTTCATCCAGTTATGTGTCATATTTATTTTATTTTGGAAAAATGTGAAAAACATCCTAAAATTAAGGTATCATGAGATGGAACCACTGAAACGTTATTAAGTTAACTGGTAATCCGAACAAGAAAACTTAATGTACATGTAATGTACTACCAGGTACTTTGAATAGAGACTGCAATTTTTTCTGAACAGAATATTTTAGTTAAAATTTTATGTAATAACAATTACTAACCCACCCAATATATCAGTTACAGCCGTCCTTGATAATCAAGACATTAGATTTATTGTCCAGTCAATTAAAATGCTTTGGTTACAAATGATCTATAATACCAAACTTTCAGAAATGTTTGTTTTAAATACTGAAAAAGGGAAGAGACAGGATAAACAGTATTAATCTATTCATTGACAGTTCTCAAAACTTGCTCTTAAATGAATTTGTTATTTTTGCTTTAAACCATTTAATAAATTTGAAAGTCAGATGAAAAAAAGAACTAAAAAAGAAACAAAATTATAGAAAATATTTTATGCTTTGTAAGAAATAGGGGTTTGATAATGAAAGGAATTATAAATTGCCAGTAAGTGTAAGATCCTATATAAAGGCAGCGATATTTAACCTTTATTATTATAGAAATATTAAGATACAGAAGATCTTATTAAATTATAAAATAATACGGCAGCAATCATTATTATTACTACTTTATAGATATTTTCAATGTGTCATTATTTAGAGTTTCGAAGTATGCATCATTTACTATTATTCATACTGCTGTGTTGTATTTCAATGCATCATGATGTACTTCAAATTCAATGTATCATGATTTACTATAAATTCATTGTATCATCACAAGTAATGCTGGTATATATAAGGTATTATATCATACAATTCAATGTATTAATACACATATGCATCATTAACTGTATGGTTTATTAAATCATCACTATTATATTCAACATGCGCAAAGTTAACTTTTCAATGTATTGTTCTGTCAATGCGTCATTGTTTAATATATTCAATGCGTCATCAGCTATTTTCATTTTATCATCAACAATAATTCAAAGCATCATTTCACATCATAGATACATTAATTGCTTTCATGCATTATTTCTAATTCACAGTGTATCATTTTGTTTAATTTAATGCATATAACAATGCTGATGTATCATTCGCTGTAAGTAATTCTGATAATATATGTATAATTTGGTGTGTCAGTTTTGAATTTAATAGCTATTAAATTTTAAGCATGTTGACAGAACTTCATGGGGTAGATACATTACTACACTTTTAATGTTTCATTTCTTTTATTGAACATATTTAGAGTATTTAATGCATTATTGGTGCTTTTTTTCCTGATATTCAATAAGTATCATTACTATGTTATACATCATTACATACAATTTGAGATGCTTAATTATTTAATTGAAGATGTTTTATGTAACATTTGTCAGATTTATCATGCATGTATCATCTTAATGACACATAGATATGTTCATTCTTATTATAAATGATACATCCATGTTGATTTGTCACATAATATGTAGTGCTAAATATTTAATGCTTCGTGAAGGTATTTCATTGTTTGTATTGAACAATTTGTAATTCAGTTACATGTATATCTATTTCGGTAATTTGATAAATCTTTATGCTGCTGTACTTGATATTAAACATATCATAGATATTCATATACTTTTCTCTCGATATTGGATATTGAATAATCATCTCACAATATTAAACACATCAATGTTGTAATTTGTAAGATAGGAAATGCATCCTGTTGACCATGAAGATCTTGTTAATGCCTTTATTGACACACACCTAATTTAAATAGGTCATGACATAAGGTGACACAATAATTAGAATTCCATGGTTTGCAGTAACTAGGCATTTTTAGGCCAACTTCAAGTTTGCTGATTACTTAAGCCAACTTAAAGTAGGATTTGTGTTAGGTTTATCATATAAATTAATGAAATGTCTCATAAAAATCAATCATGTCAGTTTTTATCATAAATGTTAAATCGTGTGTGTGAGTGTTTGTAATATTGTAGAACAAATTTCAATGTTTGGTCAAATTTTGAAATAAATCTTAAAAGCATTTTTCTTGTGTTTTCTTTATGTCAATAACTGAGAAACTTAACTGGATTAAAATGTAAATCCAATTTGTTTTTCCTTTTTATACGCCCACATTTTCATGTGGACGTATATTGCTGTCGCCCCTGTCCGTCCGTCCACAATTTGTTTGTGGACTCTCTACAGGTCACAATTCTTGTCCGATTTTGACGAAACTTGAAATATAGGTTTATCCCCAAAAGATCTTGGCTGCTTTCGATATTGGCATGTATCAGATCGAAACTTCATGGATTATGGCCCCTGTTTGTACCAAAAATCACGTTTTTAGCTTGTGGACCCTATAGAGGTCACAATTTTTATCCGATTTTGTTGAAACTTGAAATATAAGTTTATAACCCAAAGATCTCAGTTCCTTTTGATATTCGTGCATATCGGACTGTAACTTCCTGAATTATGGCCCCTGAATGTACGGAAAATCGCGTTTTTAGCTTGTGGACCCTATAGAGGTCATAATTTTTATCCGATTTAAAAAACCGTATTATGATATCACCGTTACACCCTAAGGAAGGTTGAGTTCAAATTTCGTGAAAATCGGACCAAAATTGCCTGACAAAATGGCCGCCGTTTGTACGCGAATAGTGTAAAAATATGGTAAATATGCCCTACAGTGTGCTATGAGTGAAATTTTGACCAGTCAGTGGCACTACAATTCTACTGTTATTTCAAATTCCAACTGTCAAGGGTTTATTTGTAACTATTTTTTGTCCCATCCCAACGACTAGTCACTGTCCTTGCTAGGTCCTCCGTCCTGCACCCACTACCTTGGAAATTCCCTGGAAACTTTCTTGGCTAATACAGAGATCAAACTTAATGCCTTACTCACTGAGCCATCATGGCTCTCAAATTAGTAAAACGTAAATGGTCTTAATGACACTGCCCTGTAAATTTAAGAATCCTAACTATGGAAACCAATGACAGCTGAATATTGATTTTTAGTTTAAATTAATTGTAAGGGTTAAGGATTTCGTGAATAATAAAGATGTACTATTAAAATATAAACTTTATAAAACTATAAATTAAATATATACATGTATAAAACATATTAATTAATACTTTCAGGCAACACCAATAAAACCATATTATGACACAATGTCCCTAATCCAACAATGAATAACAGTTGAATTAATCCAAACTCTAGATTTGTTGCAACTGAAAAAAAATGAAAGTTTAAGTTTATTCTATTTATTATAAAGCACTGCAATAGATTCATTCAATGGTGCTAACAATTAATAAAATATCATTCACTACATGATAATTAATTAATTTGGAAGACAAGTTTTTAGTGATTTCTATAAACGATCTAGTGATTTAAAGATTTTTATCCTATTGAGTAATTCATTCAGTAATCTTGAACTGGCAGTGTTCAAATGTTGTATGTTTTGTAGATGGAACGAATCATGACTGGATGTTTGAAGATCATGTCAAATATCATTTAGGGTTAGGTTTAAGTAAATCGCAGGGGGCAGGGTTACAGTACATGTAGACTGGAAGCAGTAATTTGTATTCTCCACAAGAAATAAGGCCCCTGTCACAGTCAATGTCGGGCACATGGTAAGCTTTATGTAAGATCCATTTTTATGACTGCAATATTTGGTTGTTTTTTGTCAATGTATGCTTTGTAGTAACAACAATATAGCCATAAAGGTGACACAGCATTTTAAAGATTTGGATCACTTTTGAAACATTTCAAAAATCCCCAAACTTATCAAATGACCCATTTTTGGTTCCTTCCCATCCTGATGCTGGTCAACTTTTTCAGAAAATTTCAATTCTCTACCTCAAATACATTGTAGGAGTAAAGAAAATTTGTACCTACTTCTCCAACAATTCCAACTGTTAAGAGTACATCAATGAATGAAAATGAAATGAGATGAAATGACTTTTCTGCATTAACAAGGCTACAGAAGATGGGCATACACCATGCAGTGTGCTATAAAAGAAGGACATTTTGCCTGGACAGCAACATTTCCGGCTACTCTTCTTTCAATTCCAATTGTTAAAGGTTTTCTTAAGTGCATGCCAACATGGACACAGGAACTCTGTGTTTTGTCCCATCCAAACACCTAGACACTATTCTTTGCCCTACGTCCTACACCACTAACAATGGGAAACCACTCTGGAAAATTCTGATGAAATTTCTTGGGCCACTCCAGGATTGAACCCAGACCTCCTGGTTAATGAGTTGACACTTACTCACTGAGCCTCTGTGACTACTACAGGGGGAATGATTGAGTACCACAGCCCTCAGTTTTCTAATGTGCTATGCTAAAATAATTAAAGACCAGGATGTAATATGTAAAGCAACATACCTCTTAAAGCCTGTATATTTGATAGCAAAACAAAGAGTTGACTTAATCGTAGATAAATTATACCATATGTCTGTCCCCATAATATAGCTGGTATAACTAATATCTTCCCACAATTAGATATAATTATAGATCTTATTAACAATGTCTTTCTGAAATTAAAACAAGACTATGTCTTAAAGCCATTGATCATGATTTT
Organism: Patella vulgata; assembly: GCF_932274485.2. Classification (NCBI taxonomy): domain Eukaryota; kingdom Metazoa; phylum Mollusca; class Gastropoda; family Patellidae; genus Patella; species Patella vulgata. The sequence continues at coordinate 16,832,526 of NC_065883.2, forward strand.
CATTTTTCGGACAATATATAAAATATACTCAAATTAATTATTTAACTTTAAATTAAGAAACAATAACCAGCTTGAATTCAATCGGATTAAACAGACTATTAGAGGATGCCAAAATTTTCAATTCATCATATCTTTGTAAATACTAAATGAAACTGAACCATTTTTGGATTGACATTCCTTTTTTAGATTCAACTTTCACATAAGTGTTGTTTTCCAGTGATTAAAAATCTCTCATGTGATGATCGATAATTGTATGGAATTCATCCATGAATCAATGATGGAGTCAATATTGAATCAGGTCGAAAATATTCTTAAGCTCAATTTTAGAGACAAGGGTGGAGAGCTGCTGCCTTATTTGTCTTGGATCAAAATAAAGACATGATTATTTTACATGTTTGAAGATGCTCAGTCATCATTGTTTTCCTTTAAGTGACATAAACATAAATGATAATTTTTATTAACATGTTAGGTAGAAGATAGTATTATACCTGGAAGAATTGGATTCTTTCTTTCTCTCAGAAAATCTCATTAAAAATATTACAACACTTATATGAATAAACCATTCTGAAATAAAAAGAGATTATAAACTTAGTAGATTCAAGATTCAAGTGTTTTAAGAACTGACAATTAATGTGAACTTTCTGTTGTATTTTCTGATCATTATTTAAAGGAGCTAAATCGCTAACATTTGGGATCTAGAAATTGACACAAGTGGGTCGCAACTCATATAATACTGTAATGTGAATGTATATAAACTGATATACGTTCAATGGTTTCCGTTTTTACTCTAATTTCAAATCAGTTATGTTCCGCGAAATAAGCCAGCAGTCTCAATCGAATGCAAATTTCTAGCGCCTGGTTATTTCAGTCTACATACGCTGTTTGGTTTGGTGCAATATGTCTAGCCTCGTTCCTCGAGTCTCTTGCTAGAACTGGGGCTGAAACGCATTATGGTACACGATTCGTGTACCAATGGTAAAATGTTTATTTTGTCTTAAATATTGGATATCAGAAGCCCATCTTTTTTCCGGTAAGATCACAGCATCAATGTTGATTTAAATTGACAAATAATTTGTGTTTTCAATGTTGAAGATTTTGGATGATATTGAGTTCGAGACTTAGCTACTTTAAGCATACATGTACTGGTAAATAAAATACTGTTCTATGGAGAAATATACTGTAATAAAATCTTACGTATCATAGCTAAAAAATAATTCCAGTACAGGTTTAGTTCGAACGCTGCATAGAAGACACGATCTGGTTTTAATTTTTCATTAGAAAATTCTGATTCCTGTAGCATGAGCTTAGTAAAGGCATCACAAAAAAGAAGACCAATTGTTAGCTTTATTATACTCAATACCTAGAAAAAAATACAAAAATACAAAACTGCTAAATACTAGAATTTTAAAAATCAAATATGTTAGCTTACAGCAGAAGCCGGTTCTACTAGTGCTTTTTGACTAAATTGACTGAATTTAACTACCGTACTAATAAAATAACTGACCTAACAACTTGCATTGGATTTCAAGGCTTTTATATTGTTTGGTCATGATCATACATTTTTGATATGTATGATTTTTTGATATGCCATATTTCTTATGATAATTAAATCATACATCAAAATTTATTGGTTTTTCTTTAAAAAATTGTTCATTTTAAGCACAATTATTGCTTTTCGAGGAATCAACCAATCATATGTTGTTGATATTTGAAATTAAGAAGTTGACGGTGATATTGATTTTAAATGAAGGTATGATAATTCATGTTCAATCGTGATTTCCGATAGGGGTCGTGTTAATGAGTATAAATAAACCCAGCAAAGTTGAGAAAAATTCTCAAATGGATTCCAATGCGTTAGGTGGACATATAAAAATAATGTTGGTAGTTAGGCCTATTAAGCTTATTTATATAAACAGATATCAATACAAATTTTAAATTATAAATTTTTGAAACACTGTAACCCACTGGTTGTTTCTGATTGATGAGAATATGTCTGTAGGCTGGTATCTTTAGTAACATGGCATCTAAATATATAATAACTGGATCATATTCTATGTATTTATCTACAACTTCATCACATTCACTCTGAAAGAAATAAAAACAACTCATAAAATAGATGGATACAGAAATCATAATTTCTATGTAGGCCTACCAGTAGGCCTGCGTAAATTACTTTCAATCTTAGCGCTATTTAATTAACTAAATCTGACTCTGAGCAAATTCATCGTAGTTATGTTGCTGCCCTGGCAAATTTCGTACCAATGGCAATAGCCTAGGCCTATAGGCCTATCATATGCCATGTAATTTAAGCTATACCACCCGTACCAACTTACACAGTGTTCTATTTTTATGATTTTCTTGTTGTCAAACTCATGATATAGTTTTAGTGCAGGCTTCCCACACACTATACATCGAAATGGTATATTTTTTTTATCCGTCATTTTCTTAAATGACTCAATGTTCCATAAAAATTAATAAATAACACAACAAATCTGCATCCCAAGAAATGTAAATAAACGTTGGATAGATAACTCTGTTTTGACAGGATGTTATCTCCCTTGCTTTCAAAGACGCTGTTGTGAAATTATACAACGTGGGTAGCATTTCGTATTTCTTCGCGTTATTATCCTTTCTTATTATATAGGACCTTTTTGGACATAAACATGATCAGTGCACGAAATAAAAATTCGATGTTATATTTTCGACATTTTGTCTCAGTGTTTGTGTATCCTATCGGATGTAGGCCTAGACCCTAATTAATGCTGACCGGAATTTCAATCCACCGAAAAACGCCGATTGCCGAAAAGTCGGGGAAAACGTGATTAAGAAGATCAGGATTTTATTTATTTATTTAAAAAAGAAAGAAAATACAAAAATTAATAGAGGGCATGCATTAAAATATATCGGCTTGCTTGAATTTGTTATATTAGGGCCTACCAGTAGGTTGCATACAGGCCTACTTCATAACACAAGAAGTTCATAACTTGCTACTTCATACTTGGTTTAAGCCTTAAAATGTGATGATGGTTATTATTGTTTTGCACCCATCTCTTCTTACATTTGTCCATCTTCGATGATCAAAATTCAGTATTAATTATGATACAAATGAACCATGCATCGAATATCCAAATTCTGTGCAACTCATAAATTAATATTGTTCAGACCCATTTAAAAAATTATATGTAAAAATAGGTTAAGTAAAGTGGTAAAATGCAGTACTTATGTACTGTATACAGCATCTTATCGAGTGTGGAGTTATAGCCCAGTTATTTTTTTTTTTCGTAAAGTCTTCCCAATACAACTTTTTAGCTCTTGTTCTAGAACGTTTTGGCTATAATTCTATAAAATATCATTAATGTGTAAGTCTGTACAATATTCTATTATTTACAGTACATTTAATTATTATATTTTGCAGTACCCATACACTTCCTTAATGTAACACATATGTAGAATACACAAAATGTCAACAGGAGCAACAGCAGAATCGAAGACAAGCGGAAAGCGGAAATCACTTGATGAATTTAAAGATTTAATTGACAATGAAGAGTATATTTTACGTAAAAGATTACCTGCGCGATTACCAAAGCGGAATAGTGATGTGTATGTGAGTCGCAAGACTAATTTCAAAGCTCAGTTAGATAGATGCCAGAAAATTCTAGATGCAGAAAATGAAGTGTTTGTTCACGGACTTGGACATGCTGTGAATAGAGCTGTAAATTTAGCTCTTCAATTAAAAGAGAGTGGGTGTGGTAGCGTTGAGATATCAACACACACATCAACAGTGACATTAATTGATGATCTTGACCCAGAAAATGATGATTTAGAACCTGAAACTTCAATCAGATATAATTCCTCAGTTCATATTCGTGTTTACAGACTTGATCCTAGTCAGATAGATACATTACCAGTGGTATCAGGGTCTGCATGACATCAACATCATAATATTATACAATTAATGATGAGATTAATACTGTTATTTTGTACATAAATTTATAGAATTAAATAATGTAAAAATAATAATGCGATATTAATTTTTCTGCATATCCATGAGAATTTCTAACAATGGACTCTACGTAAAGCTAAGAACTCTTTCTAATTTTATTATTATCCTTAAAGTTGAACCATTGTCTTCAAAATCTCCTAAATTGACAGATTTTGTGACCTATTTCACTATTAATTCCCAGCTCTACAATGCCAATTATAAATAATATACAGGTATATATCCTTCAGCTGTAAAATTTCTTTTCAAAATATATCTTGTTCAAAATTATGCACTGGTAATCTTTGAAATAGACAATACCTTGATGATCAGGGTGATATTTCCTTAAACATTCCACACTAGAAAAAACTTGGGGGTAAGCAAAGTTATCTAAACATAAGTTAAGGAGCAGGTTCATTGCTGCCAATTTAGTCTTCAACAAGAAGAAGGATGAAAAATGATATACATGTATGCAGTTTTGATGTGGTGGTCCCCGCCCCCCTCCCTCTCTCTCTCTCCTTTACAAGAATTTTATCTTTGTGATCTTATTGAAAAATGTCTGATTTTGATAATGGCATTTTGACAGCTGCAAGGATCTTTTTGTAGCTTACAGATAAATGTTGTTGCCGAATTTGATGAAATGCAGATCAACCTTTTGAAACTGAAGTTTGATGTATATGATGTTCTAAAGTTACACTAATTTTACTGTGCTAGCTGGGGGTATTAAAATGTTAGATGCGAGAAACTCACCAATATTATGATTGTTCCTTATTTAAATGAAGTCGAGCATAGGCCCTGTTCATATTTTACTTACTCTGCAATTTCACAAGTCATGTGGTACATGTGTATTCTGCCTGTGATGGGGTCTTTAGGTACAATCTTATCTTAGAAGAACAATAGTAATGTTATATTTCACTGACTTGAGTGATTTATGTATTGGGCTGTTAAAATATCTGTTGTTGCATGGTTGTGAAAGTTCCCCCCAGAATTTCCAACATGGTTTCCACTTGTCAGACGGAGAGTCTGACAATGAGAGTGTCTAGTCAATCGGATGGGATAAAAAAAATCAAGGTCCCATCATGTTGGCATGTATACCTGTCTTCATTAGTCAGGTGCAGAAAAATAGGACGTTAAGCCTAGGTTTACCATACGTCCCAGTTTTACCGGGACTGTCCCGATGCCTCTCATGTGCCTAAATGTCCCGGTTTTTAAATCAGATGTTTTTCAATTGAAAATAATAACACAAAACACATAAACTAGTGATTAATATTAATGTATAAAACAGCGTTTGCTACAAACACTCTTACTTCAGCATGCCACTTCTGATCTAAATATAGTTCAGTGCATAATACATTCGGCAAACCTCGGCAGGCGCCGGTACCGTATATCAGGATTTGTAGAAAAACCGAGGTGTGCCTTTCCTATTTAGTGTTAATGGGTATTAAAATGAGTAAAAGCCAGCATTCTGCCCGATTCAGTAACGCCTTATGTAAACAATGCATGTGCCATTGAGCGTGATGTGACGTCACATGTTGAAGGCAGTCATCTTTTACAGAGATATTAGAAGACTTTTGTAATCCTCTGTGAAAAAGATTGGCTTAAAACTGGACGGCTTCCTACAAATATTACTAAAATGTGACAATCGAAATAATGCCTGTCAATGACCAATATATATTTTTATTGTAACTACCGTCACAAAATGGCTGAAAACGCATCTTCCGGCTTGTAGAAATGAAACAATTTCGGGGGGGGGGGGGCATGCCCCCAAACCCCCCTAGTAAGTTCGCGCCTCCGGTGCTCAATGTATCGCCCCCTTTGGCCACTTATTTTGTCGGGCCCGCTTTGGGCGCTCCGTGCTAAATTTAGCTTTAGCCTGCTCAGAATAATAAATATCCCGGTTTCTTCAATGATTAATCTGGTAACCCTGTTAAGCTCCCATTTCATTTCATTTTCCATTTGATAGCCTAAAGCAGAAACAATTGGGGGGCTAACTTTATATTTACACCCTACAATTTCAATGGTGAAATAATCAGTATAGTGCTAACTTCAGTTGTAACCTAGTCGCATCATTGTATAAAATAACAGCAGCAGACCAGACTGACATACAAGATCAGTTAATTTACAGAGAAAAACTTGGCTTTTATAAATTACGTGTCAAATGAAACAAATAAAGAAAAGTCAAAGGAATTTTTTGTCAAAAGTCGACCAAAGTTGGAGACGAAAAGGGGGGCAACTCTCATTTGGGTTGAAAATCTAGGTTAAGCGACACCCTACAATTTCAATGGTGAAATAATCAGTAGTGCTAGCTTCAGTTGTAACCTAGTCGCATCATTGTATAAAATAACAGCAGCAGACCAGACTGACATACAAGATCAGTTTATTTACAGAGAAAAACTTGGCTTTTATACATTACGTTTCAAATGAAACAAATAAAGAAAAGTCAAAGGAATTTTTTGTCAAAAGTCGACCAAAGTTGGAGACGAAAAGGGAGGCAACTCTCATTTGGGTTGAAAATCTAGGTTGAGCGACACGCCTCCCGAATAGATGTCAGGTAACGTGAAACATCAAAAGAATGTTGAATATCATCTGTTAAAATTGAATAACTAATTAAAATATTGTTGTAAACGAGTGAGATTAACCATTTTTTTTCATTTGGACAGGTAAACTATAATTTTTGCAGTCTTAGAACTGTTTTTTTTTCCAATTTGTATCACACATTGTATTGTATGTATAGCTAAGGTAAATAGCCCAAGGGAGGGTTTTTTTTTTTTTTTTTTTTTTTTTTTTAAAAAAATGGATTGGCCACGATTGGGCCAGTTGTTTATATAATTAGGCACATTCATTAATTATACCATTTATTTCAGATGCACCAACCTAATTACATTAATTAATCCCCAATTTCTGCACACATAATTTTTTAAGAAATGAAATACCATGATAGTGATTGCATTTTAAAGAATCAGCTGGAAAATCTCTTTTGTTTTGGTCGAATTAAAGTTTTGAATGGCTTCATCTGATATGTTTATTCAGGTGGTGATGAGACAATCTTATGTGAGTTGTGTGTGTGTGTGTGTGTGTGTGGGGGGGGGGGGGGTTATTGAAATGACTTTATCCGTCCACCTGTAGTTGTATCCTAATTGTTTTTCCTGAGCATATCTCCTAAACCATTCAAGATATTATGAAACTATAGCGTAGGCCTGTAGGCTACACAACAACCTACAACGATTTAAAATACAACGATTTAAAATATCTTTATGAAACTTTGTATACACATCAAACTGTTGTTATATCAATTTCACTTTTTAAAAATAGAAATGTTTGTTTTTCCCTGGAAACAGACAATATAATAATAATAGACAATAGAGGTGAGATGGTTATTGCATCAAAATATTCGGCATACTCAAACATAGATAAAATAGGAGATAAAACTGTTCAACTTTTTATAATTTAAAGATGCATTATTTAAGATTAAGATAAAGAGCTGGTTATTCTTGCTGTAATATAGTTTAAAATAGATAGTAACAAATGAATATATTTGAAAATTTAAGTCAAATTACTTTATTCTCATTGTTTGGAGTTTTATCAGACCTTTTATTGAGGAACATCCATTTTAACGTTAGTGACTATATAATAGCATTTATGGTCTAATCCATTCAATACCCCGACCATCCAACGATCTAGAGAGTTGATTATGGGCTTGTCATGTGAATAAATATCTAAAAATAATAATTTATATAACATATGAAGAAAAGATCTGAATGAAACATTATTCACCTTAGAATTTTATGGCACATTTTATATGCCCACATATATTATTGTGGTCATATATTGTCTTTATCCTTGTTCATACTTGGGGGGTTGGATGGCTGAATGGTTAGCGTGTGCGCGCTGTATCATACAATCTGTCATTGAGTCGACTGGCGTGGTTTCGAATCCCCGGTTGTACATGGCAAGGAGTAGGGTCGCCTGTCCAACCTCGTGGGTTTTCTCCGGGTCCTCCGGTTTCCTCCCACTGCTAAAGACCCCTACGCGCAAGCGAATTATGTAAATAAAATTAAACCATATGCTAGTTTGTGTCGGGTGGACGTTAAACCCCATTTCTCTCTCTCTCTCTCTCTTGTTCATACTTCCACACTAATAACTTACCCTACAGAGTTTACAACCTCGAGGGTTTCCTCCAGTTCCTCCAGAGTTTCCTCCCACTGCTAAAGACCCCTAAGCACAAGCAAATTATTGAAATGAAATGAAATGAAATGGAGTTTAACGTCCTACTGTTCTGCTCCTAACCTGGGCTAATGAAGACGGATATACGCCATACAGTGTGCTATGAGGGAAATTTTGCCCGGGCAGTGGCACTACTGCCTACTCTTATATCGAATTCCAACTGCCAAGGGATCTTTTACGTGCATGCCAATGTGTACACGGGACCTCGGTTTTTCGATCCATCCGAACGACTAAACAGCTGTCCTTGTCAGGCCCTCCATCCTGCACCACGTCGGAAAATCTGGATGAACTTTCTCGGCCAGCAAATTATTGAAATAAAATTGAACCATGTGTTAGTCCCGAAATAACCTAGTTTGTATCGAGTGGATGTTAAACCCCATTCCCCTCTCTCTCTCTCTCCCTACAGAGTTAATGTTCTTAACTGACTTTGCTTATTCAGGAATAAAAGTAATTTCATCTTTGATATCTTTTCAGAATGGAGTTTTGACAATATTAAAAATCAGTCAGTTATTCAAGATGGACTTATAGAAAATAGTGCAGGAAGTTGATAAGAATAAACTGAACTTGTTAAGCTTAAAATGACGACTGCTAAAAAAGAAGTACAATTTATAAATATTGCGGAGACAGAAGGGGGAGAAAGTTCGACAGATGGAGAAAAAGAAGAAACTGGTAAATCGAATGAGAATGGAGACTTAAAAACACAAGAAATTATTGAAAAAACAGAAGCGGTAAGGTTTTCTTTGTTTCTTGGTTCTGCTTGGTAGTTATGGTTATTATTAATAGTCTTGAAATTTTGATCAAACTTGGTACCAGTATGTGGATTTATATACACAGTAGTAGAACATAAAATTGGACAGAATGCCTCTATTAGTAATTGCAGGAGAACCGAACTACACAGAATACAAAACCAACAAGACAAACTGGCGGACAAGACAAACTATATAGGCATTGCAAGAAATAAACATCAAAAATCAAATCAAGTGAATGGGTCCGGGGGCCTGATGATACAGGCTTCACTCAAAATGGAAAAAGAATAATTATGATTTACAAGAAAGACGTAATACGACCGGTCTTGACAGTGGTTGCCTTCTGTATGGTGATAGTCTGCCAGTTGACGTCAAGATGTCAAAAAAATAAGGGAGATAATCGGAATAGAATCTCTGAAAATGCTAAAAATAAATAAAATAAAGTGTTGTGAGCAAACAGGAGCAAAGCCCAACAACGAGAACTTTCTATTGTATGAGATTTAAGAGTAAAATAGTTTGATTTACAAAAAAATGACTTTGATCGTCATTTCCCTTTTTATTATTTAATTTATTTTACACTTTCTGTTCATTCCTTTTCATTTTCATAGCTTTTTGTAAAATATTCGTTTCATTTCTATTGTTTCAGAAAATTTTACTAGCAGCAACATTAGTTCTAGATGCCAAGCGAGGGAGGAATATCAATTTTAAAACTGAAGAAAAATTTGTCAGGTATCTTTCGTACAAATTATTAGCTTAAAAATGATGTAAAACAAAAAAAAAATACCTGAGTTTAACATCACAGATAATGAATGATATATATTAGGGTCATACCTTAGCCGAAGTCTTACTTGATTCAAATATTGGAGCACTGACCTCTCTATTGAGGATTTTTTAAGCCTTGTTCTCACATTTGGATAGGACAAGAAACAGGTCCACCTTTGTACACATTGGCATGGAATTGGAAGAATATGCAGAACCATAGATATAAAAATTACCATATGTTTAGAATGAAATTGGAAATACATATCTGGTAGATAATTATCAAGGTTCTAGAATATTAACAATTAATGACAAAGCATTAAAATGATTGCAAAAAGCACTATAATTATTGTAGGAATCAGAGGATTTTCATAGAATGTGACGAGTAGTTTGAACGCTAATGTTTATATAATCTTGAAGATTATATGAGATAACGGCCTCAACAGGAATAGCTTCTGATACTATTCATTGCAGATCTCACGTCTGCCATACAAGAACTGAGAAAAACTTTTGATTACTACTTAACACGCATAGAAGTTGTGGGTCTGGAAGGAAAACTGTTGGACTGGCCAAAATTCTTGCACATAAGAGTTCGCTTGACATTTGAATTTTGAAAAGATTTGGCAGAAATGAAAGTATCCTGACTGGATTCTGCTCAAGTGTGTGTGTGACAAGCAGTAAAGATGGATTTTCACATGGTACTCTCGTTTACTCCCACTTTTAAAGATCCCTGTCCACAAACAAATTATTGAAATAAAAGTACACCCTATGTTAGTCCCGAAATGGTTAGTTTTAGTAGATTTTTAGCCCATCGTTCCTTCTCTAATATTATTGTATTTTTTTTTCAGATCATATTTATTTTACCATAGTTGGTATTTACGCTGGGGTCTCTATGCTTTTATAATATTAGATTTATCCCTAGCATTTATAGAAAAACCAGCAGTCTCCTTTGAAGCTCCATATTGGGTAAGAATATTACAATACTAGTCTATACATAATAAATACATGGGAACGTCTTACATTCACAATAACACAGTTTTCAATCTTTTTACCTTTAATTAATATCTGCAGTAGGACTTTAAACCCCCATTTCATTTCATTTTCATTTAATTAATATCTATGTCAAACTTCTTTATTGACAGATTTGAAACCTGTCTATCTATGGAATTTCAATTTGTCAGCCTTGTACTGATAGTGATTTCTTGGATGATTTAATCATGACTTATATAAAGCCAAATTCCAAATTGCATCATTTAAATGAAATATCAGTTGAATCGGTCTGAAGGATGAAACAAAACACTAACTGTTCAAATCATAAATTTTGTTAGAAGTACAATTATATTCAGAGTTAATATGAACTTCAAGTCCTGGTGTGCCATTTTAAACCATATGAATCACTTGAAAACTACATTATCTGTAGTGGAGAAACCTGATGGGCCTAGTTTAAATCTGATTGGTATTTTGATTTTTTTCTGAATTTAATGTTAAATAATCAGTCTGCGTACGTGTGTATTAATAAGCTGTGAGAAATTTGATTTGATATTTTAGTGAAAATGCAAATAGATTGAATTTGTCCTACATGTATGGTTAAACTTATATCATATAATTATTTTACAGGCAACTATTTTGTTAGAGATTGTGTGTTTAGTTTTCTTTGTGTCCCGGTTTTGTCATGCAGCCTATGTGGAGCAGTCGTCAAGTTTCTGGAAGGATACAAAACATCTTATAGTGCTCAGCACAATTATAGTTAGTAGCATAGATCTTATAAATTGAAGAATAAAAATATCTATTTAGAAATATTAACATTTCATATCTTGATAATTCCTTGGCTAATAGAATTCTATTTTCTGCCAATAAACAAATGTAATGAGGTAGAATTAATGCTTAAATTTTATATACAATGAATGATTTCTTTTTTTTTAGTTAACTGTATTAGACATAATATGTTATATAATATGGAATCAAGTAGCACCAGATACCAACCCTGTACGATGGTCAAGACCTTTGCGACCTCTGTTCATTATTAACTTTTCTGATGGCAAGCAGGTTATTATGTTTTTATACATGTATTTTTCTTTGCAATGTTATATGCTATGGGTCCAATTTTAAACATGTCTAACATTAAAATCATTCAAAATTGTACAAAAAAGCTCATTGAGACTCCAGCTGCCTTTCATGTGACCTATGGTTTGCCAATATCTGAACTATATCTCATTCCAAAATCTGTGCCCCACAATCTAGGTTAATTATCTATGGCCCTGATTTTATTTGGTTATTTTTGTATTATAGGTGAGGAGAGCTTTTAGAAATATCAGAAGAACAGTACCAGAAATTATGAATGTTCTGATTTTATTTTTTCTCAGTGTTCTCTTGTTTGCTCTTCTAGCTCTGAAATTATTCTCAAAGCGGTGAGTAATAAAATAACTTTTTTACCTTAGTCTGAATAAAAAAAAAACTGTCAATAAATACCTAATCAAATTCACAAGAATATATATTTTGATATTTTTATAGATATTTATATAATTGAAACTCTGTGACACATTGGTTGAATATTATCCTACCTTTTCACACTCGGTTGTTCTGGTTGCATGATGTAGCTTTATTGATGTAACTTGCTTTTGTTTTGTTTTTTTCATTTTAATTATTTATGTACACAAAATGTCTTATATTTAGTTTTAGATAATATTATTATCTGTGATACTTGTTTTATTTGTGTATTTAAAAATAATAATGTGATAATGTTTAATTTGACTGGTTAAATTCACCATGTGTTTGGTGCCATATAGCCCGGTTGATGCTAACGTGCCATTAAATATTACATTTCATTTAACTGGATTTTTAAATTGAGCTCCTCGATAGTTAAACAGCCTCTCGTCTAGATTGGCCATGGTTTGAATCTTGAGATTTTTTAAGACAAGCTGGGGGTATTATCTGCATGTTGACATGGAAAGTGTCATTCGGAAAGGATGAAAAAGCTGAGTGCTATCAATGTACATATTGGTGTGCATGTACATGTAAAAGAAAAGAAGTGTGGGTTGAAGAGCTACCATCTAGGAAAAATTTCTCCTTAAATTAACACTTATTCTCCCTTATTTTTATTTCGTTTTTCATTTTGAATAAATGTCTGTATCACTACAGGCCTGGGACTGATCTGATATGTATGTTTGATGTTTGTGATATTGTGCCTTGCCCGTAGATTTGTCTTGTATATTTGATTGTGTTTGGTGCAGTCCCCCTGCAATTACTATTAAAAATAGAAATTAAAGTTACACTAGTTAGTTTCAAAAGGATCAAAGTATTTACCACAAATAACGTCATGTCGGTACTGATTTCAAAGGATAGCCTGACTACGACTAAGATATTAGTTTGGTTACATTTAAAGATATTATTCTCTTGCTTGATATTTTATTATAGAAACAGTTTAGAATATCCTAATGGTGATCCTTATTTTAAGAATTATTGGGATTGTATTTGGGATCTTTATGTTTTGGTTACCACAGCAAATAACCCAGATGTCATGTAAGTTTTGTTTTTGAATCATCTATGATATCAACTATTCTACCATCCTTCTATGATCATACCATCCTTCTACCATCTTACCATCCTTCTATGGTCCCTTTACTATGTTCTACCATCCTTCTACCATCTTATCATCCCTTCTACCATCATTTTACCAGCCTTCTACCAAATTTAACATCCTTCTACCGACTTACCATTATTCTACCATCTTACCATCATGCCATCATCTTACCATCATACTACCATTCTACTATCCTTCTTTCATCCTTTTACCATCACTCTACCATATTTACCATCATTTTACCACCTTACCATCATTCTGTCATCTTACGATCTTACTATCATGCTACATTCTTACCATCATTCTACCCTCTTACCATCATGCTGCCATCTTACCATCATTCTACCATCTTACCATCATGCTGCAATCTTACCATCATTCTACAATCATGCTGCCATCATTCTACCATCCTTCTTCCACTCTACCATCCTTCTACCATCTTACAATCCTTCTACAAACCTAACTTTTAATACTAATGAAACTTTGCTCCAGTTAGAGACTTAAGATGGCCAGTTTAAAAACAAGAATTACATTGAATTCATGATTTTTTTTGCACCAAAATATAATATACTGAACGGTCTGATGATTTTGTTATTACCAATCAAACAAATAGTTGACTATATTCTAGCATGATATTTATTTTGTAGGATGCCAGCGTATGATTACAGTAATTGGTTTGCATTGTTTTTTATTGCCTATGTTATTGTCTGTTTGTATATATTTATGAGTATTGTACTGGCTGCTATTTATAACAACTATAAGAAAAATTTAAAGGTAGGAACAATTATATTCGCTAATGGTCATTTGAGGGATTTTGAATCCCTTGGAAACTACAATATTGTGAATGGTAAATCTCTAAAGTAAATATCAGTCCGAAAATGAGTCGTTTCTGTTTAATATTCACAAAGTTACGATGGATTGAAAAATTTGCAACATTGGACATCCTCATTACATGATATAAACACCTATCACAAAGTTGTGATGGATTGAAACTTTTGCAACAATGGACATCCTCCGCTCCTATAAGTTGGGTAAATCTTTATCTTCTGTCAATATTTTAGTTTTGTTTTCTTAATGAGATATTGTCTGAAAAAATGACAATCAATGGCCAGTGGTCAATTTATTTTTCTAGAAGAACTGATACTACTTCTCATTTGAGCAGTTCACATCACCAACAAGGTCACATTTATTCTGTTCTGTCTTTTAGACTAAAAGATTGTCTAATACTTGACCTTTTAAATCATTTCTTTAAGCTCAATAGTTAAACAGGCATTGTGCCAAAGCTAAATCTGCCTATTGCAGGCCTTACTTTATGCCTTAAATGTTATCTAAATTATTAATTAGACATTAATTAATTCTCGATGCCATCAGGTACTCTAGATAGTTAATTTAAAAATGGATAATCAAGACTTTGTTTATTATCATAACAATGGTAGCAGTAACAATCAAGGCCACACTGTTCTTGTAAAGGCTATAACTTGACTCAGAGTGAAGTAATTTGACTGAAATTTTTAACATATTCTCTTTTCATTATCTATTTTTTAACTATTATAATTAGAACTGTCAGCTCTTTATCAAATCTTACATAATGTCCCTTTAAGTTTGCTTGATGTTTCTTTTGTTGTTTGCTGCTTTCAATGTCCTTGTATTGTTTGTCCTGTCATTGAGTTTATTTGTCTTATTAGTTTCGGTTTGTTTATGTGTAGTGCCGTTCTCGTATACTTACTATTTAGGTGGCTTAACTATACATATTGAGTTATTATGAATGATTGGAGTTCATCAAAATATTTTCACATGCTATATTAGAGTTACACTTGGATTTCCCACTGTCAAAAGTGGCCTACCACACTCTTGTCCCAAAATGACCAAACACTCCATAGTCAATATATATTGCTGTATCTATTTGTTGAATTTATTATCACAACTCTTTGTTTTATGTTTCAGAATGAAATTCGAACATCAGTTTATAGCAAAAGACGAAAATTAAATCGTGCCTTTGAGATATTAAAGGATAAAGTTGGTAGTCAATATGTTATTACGCAGGAAACCTGGAATCGATTGATGAAAAAAATTTTACCCACGAAAAGTCAACAACAATTAGATCTGTTGCTACGAATACTTGATAGTGATGGGGAAAATGTCTTAAGTAAGTTACACTGATGTCTCCAGGATACTTATCATACTCTTCTTATATAAGGGACAGGTCGGTGGCCAAATGGTACAATGCATTCGCTTTAGATCATGAGATACAATGTATGTCATTGAACAGGTAGTGTGGTTTTGATCCCACACTTGAATGTGACAAGTAGTAGGGTTGTCTGCCTAACGTTGTGGGTTTTTAACTGGTTCTCTGGTTTCCACCCACTGCTATAGACCCTTAGTTTGTTTTGAGTGGATATTAAACCTCATCTCTCTCTTATATAGATGTTGAAGAATCCTTGCTAATTTGAATATTACTCCTACATTCACATTAGACCTTATGTTAGCCATTTTGCTATTTGAAATGCGTGACTTGGTGATTATAGTACTGACTCATTAACCTGGAGGTCCATGATTTGATCCCAATATTTGCCGTTTCCTCTTGTCAGTGTTGCAGGAAGGAAGGTGCTACGTCATTTGGATAGGACAACAAAATCAATGCCCCGTGTACACGTAAATGATCCTTGGCAATTGGAATTCAGAGAGTAGATGGAAATGCCACTGTACAAGCAAAATTTAACACTGTATGACATATGCCTGTCTTCATTAACCTAGTAATTGGTGCAGAAAAGTAGGATGTTAAACCCATTTCATTTCATTCCTTTAATTCCTTTTAAATGCTGTGACTGCTTGTAGAAGATTTTATGGTTTGCATCAAAGTTTGTTCATTGCTAAAATCATGAAGTACAGATTAAAATGTCTGACTTAATCACATGTGAATCAAATATGATATGTAATCAGTTTTCTAATTTCAGAAAAAACTCAGTTTATAAATTTATCTGATTTGCTACATGTAGAATTATCAGAAGTGACGGATAGACAGACATTCCTCGAGCATAAAATACCATCCATATATAATCATAAAGTTAGTAAAGCTATTAGATGGGTCGTCAGAACAAGGTAAATAATTTCCATCAGTATATAATGTTAGTAAAGCTAATAGAAGGGTCGTCAGAACAAGGTAAATAATTACCATCAGTATATAAAGTTAGTAAAGCTATTAGATGGGTCGTCAGAGCAAGGTAAATAATTTCCATCAGTATATAAAGTTAGTAAAGCTAATAGATGGGTCGTCAGAACATTGTAAATATTTGTCATCAGTTATTAAATGGGTTGTCAGAACATGGTAGATAATCAGTTTATAATCATAAAGTTTGTAAAACTATTAGCTATAGTGACAATCTGAGTAAAACATAGATCCTATTTCGTTGCATTTTTTATAGTTCAAAATTTCGTTTACTTGTCTTTACTACACTAGGATCTGGAAGAGTTGTTATATAACCCGCATTCTGGATGATGTGAGGGATTAGCCAATGAAATGGTCTGTTACAGAAAGTTTTTGGCATGAGGTACATGGAACTGTGGGTAGTCCACTAGAAACATCAATGTTCATTGTTTAATCATATGTCTGATGTCATAATAATAATATAATGAATTTATAAAGCGCCTGCATTCCAGTAAAAATTACTGCTCCGTGGCGCTATTACATTTTGTTAAATAAAAAAAAAATAAAAAATGAATTATACATATAATCACGGAAATTTAAGAAATATGAAGTTATTAAAATGAAAAGAGCAAGCATTGTATAAAACTTAGCTAAAAAGTTCAGTTATTAAAAGTCATCACAATCGGAACATAAAACTTTGTTAACAAGTTCAATTTTTTTTAAAAGTCATCACAGATACTCCATAAAATTTTGCTTAAAAGTTCAATAGGGTCAAAAGCCGCTCCTATGACCTCTGATGCAACCTAACACTACAACTTATCAGATCTCCATGTAGTAGAGGCCATCAAAAGTATAAAAAAAAATGAAACGAAATATAGATCTGTACTTTAATCAGATTGCGATAGTGATTAAATCATTTAAATGTCGTCGACTAATAGCTTTTTTTATTGAAAACTTTCTTTTTTCAGGGGCTTTCGATGGTCATTTGATTTCCTGATTTTTGTCAATGCGTTTTTTATTGCATTTGATTTGGATGATGCAGACATGTTCTTTCTGATCTTTTTCTCTTTGGAAATACTTTTAAAACTTTACACATACGGACCTAAAGGATTCATCGCAAGATTCTGGAATGTGTAAGTCTTAACAGTTTTTATATACTCCCAGATTAAATGCAGTCCTTCATTTATGATACAATTTCTTGTGAACATTCTACAGACTACAGTCTATTGAGTGATGGTCTCGGTCATCCAGATCCTCCTTGTCTTCAACGTACGGAGGATCTGTGACCATTGTCAATATTTGACGAAAAGTTCCATTGCCCTTGCGTAACTGGGAGTTGTTTTTTTTTATGTGGTTGATTATCGAGTATCTTTGACCAAGTCAAGTAAGAGTCGTACCCATTCCCACAATAAATCCCATAATTCTTGCATTAATATAAACAAACATGAATTGTGGTGACGAAGTAGGATTAATGAAAAAAACAACAACATAGATATGGCTCATTAAGAGATAAATTTTACAATAAAAGAAATCAAGAGTGTTCGATATTGAACTGGGAATGCAATCAAATGGATTTTCTGAAATGGCATTCTTAAATTAATTTCATGGGCGCCAATGTTTCCTCTGTGAGACTTTGTTTACTATACTGTCATTACTTACTTGAGAACGACAAGAGGAACTTGTTGAAACGTAGTGTGAAATAAACCCAGTGATTGTTTTCCATATAAATTTGTGTTTTATATCATATTTTCAGTTACTAAATGCCGTATAAGGATTTCATCAGACTAATATTTGTGAATATTTTTCTGAATGATAGAGACTAATTCAGTTTCTTCTGATAATGTCCAGAGTTATTGACCTTTCTTATAAACCAGTCAGATATATATGGAGTGGAGACCATCGAAAGTATAAAAAACAAAATAAAGTTTAGGTCTGTACTGTAATCAAATCGGAAACATGATAATGTTAACTATGATTGTAATTACAGTTTTGATGTATTGGTAATCGGGTCCGCTGTATTGGCATCTATTATAGAGGTTTCTATTGGAACTTGTGAGTACATAATCTATATTCAAAGAAATTGCTAATTTGAATTTTTATATGCTCTCATTTAATATTGTTGTGCATGTATTTTGCCATTATGCCTGTTTGAATGTCATCCATTATTCTTGTTAGTCAATTAGTGGTAATTAAACTTATCGAGAGGGTGTCTGCATGTTTTTCAATTCAGTTTTTGTGAATGAATATTGTTTTAAAAAAGCAATTCAAATTATTTCTTTATTTCATTTTGTAATATAATACTAGAACATTTAGTATGGATACAGTCACTTGGTTGATTTCAACTAGATTTCACAAATTACATGTTGCAGTGTAACAAAGTACATGTAAATAAACCAAGTGATTGTATCCCCTAGTGTTATAATTATATATCAATTGCTAAATGCTTCTCAAAGATTATTTCATTTTGTCTGTGTCTGTATGGGTTCTATTTTTCTACACCACATAAGGTCTAACATATATTCAAAACATTTAGATAGCTGACATCAGAAGTGTTATGTTTGAGTATGAAATATCAAGTTTGGAATGAATCAAATTGAGTAGAAATACATAATAATTAATTACTAAATATTAGATATGTTATGTCTTAAAATATTTATAGCTAGTGAAGAATTCCGTACGTTAGATGTTTTATTGGTTCTACGAGTGATGAGATTAATCAAATTGTTTGGAAGTATACAGAGGTACCTATTATTATATATAATATATAGTTTATCTGTTTATTTTCATTGAGTTTACAATACACATATATACTCTTCAAAAAAAGTAAGGGATATTGAATGCAAATACCTATGCAGGTTGTGATATGATAAATAGTCATGGACACTTGGCATGCTTTGAGAGTATGTTCACAGATGAAGAACTTATCGCCCCAACAGAACCACTGAGCTGCACATGCGATAAGCAATAGCGCCATACACGTGGGAGGGGTTCATTGTAAAATTTGACGCTTCAAGGAAGGGTTGATGAAAACTGCTGCGTGCTGGTTTATCTATCCATGTTTGCTTTCCTATCGGTTCTTGCATAAGATTTACTGTTTAGCTTATCTTTGCTTTAGTGTGTTACATTTAATTTGATCGAGAGAAGTGTTCGTCGACGTCAACGTCAACCGACAACACTGCAAGAATCGGCTGTGGCACTGCAAGAGGAGTGGGTCAGATTGCCCCAAATCGTGATTGAATGGTCGATTAGGAGCATGCCACGACGAATTGCTGAATGTCTGAGGATTGGTGGAGCAATTACTCATTATTAAGACAAAAATCAAAAACGTCCATTTTCACTTTTGACGGTGTATCTCTTTGCGAGTCAAATGGGGCCGTCAGATAAGCCGCAATATGAACTGTTTATGTTCATGTGTAGGCAATTGGCCTGTTATTAACATACACTGGTTACCTCTAATAAAAACAGCAGTTCATTTCCACAGTTTTGTATTGTTTCTGAATATCCCCTACTTTTTTTGAACAGTATATATATATGCATGTACTTCATCTCTGTGTTTTATGTTAGGTGGTTTTGTTCTTATTAAATTAAAGAATTTTTGTAAATTTTTGAAATAATAAAGTCATTGATCTTTTTCATAAAGTTTCCGCAATCAAAATGCAAGGTAGGAAACGTTTTTTGAAGCTAAGATTATGCTTTCATGATTTCAAAATAATTAATCATTCTCCTGGAATAAGTTACAAAATAAGAAAAGAATGTTACAATAATCATCAGAATCAAAATGCTAGATACACAATGTTTTTTAAGCTAATATTATTTTTCTAGATTATCTTCAAACAATTGAAAATTCTCTTGGAATACTTTATTAACAGACATGATAAAAAAAAAATTAAATTATTAAAAATCAAATATATCAAAAGAAGCTCAAAAGACAGGAGAAATATTGCATAATATTTTAAATTTATCGCAAGATTTATTTTGAGATGCAATTTAGATTTTTTTTTAAATTAGTAAAAATCAAATATATCAAAAGAAGCTCAAAAGACAGGAGAAATATTGCATAATATTTTAAATTTATCGCAAGATTTATTTTGAGATGCAATTTAGATTTTTTTTTTTGATTTTTTTTTTTTTTATAAAGCTTGCCTGATTTAAAGCTTAATACTAGAATGCTTTTGTTAGCTTTTTAAATGAGCATTTTAAATTTGCAAGATTTTAACATAGAATTATTGTAGTATTGTGCTTTAATTAACATTAGTTAAGTTATAAAGCGAATATGATATGGTCGTAAAACTACATGTATTGACTTTATTTGGTCGTAAAACTATGTGTATTGACTTTATTGGTCATAAAACTATGTGTATTGACTTTATTTATTTTGAGATTTTATTTATATTAGAAATTCTATCATTATGTTTTTACTAAAAATCAATTCTTTATTTGTTTTTAGATTTAAAGTTATTATTATGACGATTGTGAATATTGGTCCATCTATTTTAACATATGGTGGCGTTATTTTTGTAAGCATGCTTCTGCTTCTGTCTTTCATCCCAGATACTTTTTAGTAAATGAACTCGTAATATCTGCAGCAGAGACTCTTAGATGCATCTTTCTTAGTTCTGTGCAATGAACTAATGCTAAAAATTAACAAAGTTTTTTTTATCTTTTTGAGTTCTGGCTGTAGAGATTTTATACGCCCACATTTTATGTGAACGTATATTGTCGTCACCCCTGTCTGCCCTTCCGTATGTCAGATCACATTTGTTTGTGAACACTCTACAGGTCACAGTTGTAATCCGATTTTGATGAAACTTGAAATATAGGTTTATATCCCAAAGATTTTGGTTCCTTTTGATATTGGCATGGATTATGACCCCTGATTGTATGAAAAAAATCACATTTTTAGCATTTGGACACTCTAAAGGTCACAATTTTTATCCTATTTTGATGAAACTTAAGATATACTTATGTTCATCCTCTCTCTAGAGGTCACAAAGATCTCGGTTCCTTTCGATATTTGCATGTATTGGACCACTGGTTGTACATACAAATCACTTTTTTAGCTTGTGGACACTCTAGAGGTTACAATTTTTATTCTGTTTTGATCTTCTAGAGGTCACAATTTTTATCTCATTTTGACGAAACTTAAAACACATGATTATACCCCAAAGATCTTGGTTCCTTTCGATATTGATGCATGTTGGACCATAACATCCTGGTTATGGCCCCTGATTGTACGGAAAATAATGGGTTTTTTTTAGCTTGTTCTCTATCCATCTCTTGCAAAATGTGGACATATCTTGCATGGCAATCGCCTGTTGACTTTTTTTAAAGAAAGCTTATTAATAAAAAGTGATTGAATTCGTATAAAATATTTAATAATCTTTCCATGAAAAATATTTCAGGTATTTTATTATTTTTATGCTATTATTGGAATGGAAGTGTTCGGTAACAAGATTCACTTCTATGGATACAATGGTACAGACCTAGATCCGTTAAAGAAACATTGCGGCAATCCAAAGTTAGAGAATTCGGACTTCTACAACAGCCATTACTGTAACAACAACTTTAATAATATTTTAAAGGCTTTTGTTGTTTTGTTTGAGTTAACTGTTGTTAATCAGTGGCATGATATCCTTTTATTATACATACACATTAATTGTTGCAACACATTGTCTATCCACTATTTCGCTCTGTCATATATTGTACAGGAGGTGAGATTTATTTCAGATTCGCAGAGAATGTTCAAAAGATCAAAAGGAAGAACCATTATCGCTTACATATTGTTGAGTTATCCCCTAGTTTATGTTCAAATTTATCAAATCATAATTGGGGTTGATTCTTTAAGATATACTCCTTGTATGGGATCCATCTTTTAAATGGTCTTAATTGTTCAATTCTGGGAAATGACTCATTACTGGTTAAGTATGATACTTACTAAATGTATTATGAATATAGAATTATGAAAAAGAAACAAATTGTAAAAGAATTTTTTCTAATCAAACCAGAGTCATTGCGATCAGGATTTTTGGTTAATAAATATTGATAGAAGTAGAAAATACAAGATTAGAACTACTGGTGTTTTCTCACATTAGAAAAGATTTCTGTTTCTGTTTTATATTTTCCTTAACTTCGTTGTACTGTTGTCATCAGGATTTGTTATTGTGACTCATAAAGCAGCTCGATTTTATTTCTTCTGTTTTCACCTAACCTGTGTTGTTATTGTTCTTAAGTAAGTAACAAAATGTCTGCTCCTTAGTTATGGTATTTAATATTGGTTATTTCACGCGTATTTGAGTTGTGATCCACCTTTTTGTACTCCTATGTTTAACCTGGACATAATATGACTGTCGTCACTCACGTCTCTCGCCCTGTCTAACTTTCCTTGTGAGCACTCTACTTACTACAGGTTCTTATTGGATTTTTTCAAACTTGCAGGGATTGTTCATTTGGTTGTAAGAAAGAAGCCTATCAGAATATTTTGATGACGACATCCATGAGTAATTCCATGGTATATTTGGTAGTAATACCCAGTGTAGTTTCAAATTCATAACATATTGTGAACATACTGGACAAAGTTCTATTCATATAATCCTTATAAGACATATAAAGTAGATTTTACAAATCAAAGACACTTATAGGGGTATACTACTTCTGAATTTATTAACATGCTATGTTTCGATACACATGCAGATCGTTATCAAGCATGTTATCAATAAGTAGCATGTTAATAAGTTTAGAAGTAGTATACCCATATAAGTGTCTTTAATTCTATTCATATCTCGACTTTTAAAACTTGTTGACACAATATAGAACAGATTTATCTATGTAACGGCTAGAGACCATGCTTGCTTAACTTTACATCCCCGCATTGGCCGTATTGGATGTTCAGGCGTACTGGACTTCACACATAATCAAAAGTCATAACAAACAACAATTTTAATTCTACATGAAGCACGTAAAAAACTTTATGATGGCATACAACTTGATAACAATTTGAAATGCAGCCATGCTCTTCATATATCTGCCGGTTTTAGTGAAATTACGGATTGACTACTTAACAAATTACTTGATTTACATTATTACAGATGGTGAACGAAATGTGAACAGAATTACGGAATGTGAACGGAATTGAAATTATGAAAAATCAAACATGATAACACTTTAAGACTTGGTGGTATTGTTCATTTGGACTTGAGGAAAACCCTATCAGAATTGATGATTTCAATGGCAAATTTAAAGATTGTGAAATTTGTCATTGTGACATATATAGTAGTAAAAACCCTATTGTGAAAATGTTTTGAGGAGCATTTTCATGTTCTGTCTTTGTTTTATTTCAGTATTTTTACTGCATTTATTCTAGAGGCGTTTATATTAGAATATTCTCTACAGAAACAACCTCGTCTAGAATCAGTAGTAGAAGCTAAAATAAAAGAACTTGGATTGGGTATTGGACTGTAAGTTTTTGTTAATAATGCTTAAGTTTTAGTTTATTTGTTTTAATAAACAAATAACAGTGGCACCTTGAATACAATAGCCAGGGTCAGCATACACTTCCTAGGTTACCTTTCCTGATATCATTTGCTTTTGGAATGGGGTCAGTCGAGTGGACTAACATGTTAGATCATAAGGTCTGTCATTTAGTCAAGTGGCCTGGTTCCAATCTCAAACTTTCTTGTGACAAGATTATGGTCGCCTGTCTAATCTTGTGAGTTTTGTCTGTATCTTCCAGTTTGCTCCTACTGAAGATCCATAAGTTCAAGTGTATTATTGAAATAGACTGAACCATAGTACCGGTACCAAAATGACTTAAATTGCTCTATGGATTGCTTTTACTCAAGTTTGCTTCAAGGATAAAATTAAAATTCAGTGAAATTGTGAATAAATGATATTATTACAGAAAACCAGTAACCCCAGTAAAACCAAAGAATGATACAATAGAATTAGTTGAAAATGAAGAAGAGCCAGCCGGTAGCTCTAATGAACCTGAAGATGATTCTGACACAGAGAGTATACCTGACCTGTCTCAGGAACAAGGTCTACGATTTCATCTTAAAAAACGAAGTAAGTGGAAGCAAAAAAAAAGAAATTTTAGTATGTTATCTCTGCATATATATTCAGACCATTTTAAATACCTTTATTATCTTTCTAAATTTGATGTTGTTTATTCTATAAAAAGAAAAAAAATCCTATTATTTTTCAACAATTTTTGATAGTAACTTCCAAGGCTATTCCCGACTGTTCCACAATATCTTCTTAGAACATCAGAGACTTTAATTATGATCGGATCTTTCTGAAATTTGTAACAGTTGTCTGGCTTGTATGACTTAGCAGCTTTTGGGCATTATTTCATTGCCTGGCAACCCAAGTTTGAAATTTATATGGTTTGTCATCTCATTGAATGAAGACGCCTATTGATTTTCAGTTATCTCCTCCAGAGTTATGCCCCTTTGTTATGAAATCTTATAAGCTGCATTTGTTTACTAATCATTCTGAAATTTATATTGATGTCAATCCATCCTATTTTCGATTAACATCCAGGAAGAGTTATTCACCTTGTTAGCACCTTAGAGGCTTTTTAATAGTCTGATGTTTTGAAATTGTGGGAGTTATTTATTTAACTCTTTAAATGACTTAACTGCTGACAGACATATGGTTGTTGCATGGCAATCTTTTTTTAAAACTTGGCAAGATTGTTCCTTAGGGTTTTAGGAAGAACCCATTAGATTTTTATAATTTTCCAATCTTATATTTCATACATGTTATTTTTCACGATTTATATAACTATTCTGCAGTTTTCTCCCACTGCTAAAGAAAGTCCCTACGTGCCATCGAATTATTGAAATAAAATTGAACCATGTTAGTTTCATAATAACCTAGTTTGTGTTGAGTGGAAATTAAACCTCATTTCTCTCTCCCTTGTGAATGCAAGCCAGGACAATGTTCATCATCAAATGTGTAAAAGCTTAAAGTTGTAGGCCTTCTGTTTATTTGGGCCTAAAGAGGAACCATAATAGAGAGTTATCCATCCATTTACATACAAATTTGATTCTGGAAAATACTGTAAAAGCTTAAAGTTGTAGGCCTTCTGTTTATTTGGGCCTAAAGAGGAACCATAATAGAGAGTTATCCATCCATTTACATACAAATTTGATTCTGGAAAATACTCTTTGTAAACTGTTGAACTACTTTTCTTCTCTTAGGTCGTAAAAAGGTGGAGGTATTACTACATCAGATGTTTGAAGGAGAAATTGATGCGGAAGATGAGGGACCTGAGAATGAAGACCACGAACCAAGAAAACGTAGACTTACATTGGAAACTGTTTAGTAAGTGATTAACAACAACAGTATTATTATACTGCAAAATAGTTCATGATTATTTGTGTTTTCTCCTGAATCACCAGTTGATGGTCCTTTTTCTATAACTGACTGTAATCTCTTAACTCACGTAATCTAAGGTGTGCAAGCATGACATAGTGATTCCTTTGCTATAGATAAAATACAGTAGCTTCTATTTATAAGGTCGACGTTCAGACAGTTGGGTGACATGCACGTGGCAGGATATGCTTACTCTTTCTAGAAAACCTGATACCACATGTTAGGAGTTATTTGTACATACATGTACAAGGGTTTAAAAAAAAACATGGGTGTCATCTGTGAAGTTTTTGCTCACTGTCTTTTGCATCTCCTTACCCTCCACGATAAAAAAAACCCTAATTTTCATTTGCAGCTACTTTAAGAAAATACAAGGGAAAATTCCACTTTAATTTTATGCTTCATTTTAATGAATTGATACCTTTACTTAATCGTGTTTATGTTAATGCCGTCATTATTTGTAAATTTTAAGCAGTTTAAAAAGAGTCTGATCACAATATTGCAGTTTATATTATAGAATTAAATGTTTTTGTTTCACTGGTGTAAGTTCACCTGTGGAATTCTCTTATTCCCCAAAGGAGTAAATGGAAACATAAAAAGTTTTTATAGTATATTTAAAATAGTTTACATTTCTAGAATACCAGATACCTCTTCACATGTTAATAAGCTTTTATATCAAAGTTGAATAATTTCTGAAATTGTATACATTTTGTTTTGCAATTTTTTTATAAGGTTCGAGGTCAAGGAATATTATTAAGAAATTTTAACATATTAACTTTTTATTTTGTTTTGGATGAAGAAAGTTTATTTTTAAGATGTATGTTTTTTTTCAGGAACGGAACATGTTTAGGAAAAGTGTTGACAAGACGTTAGCCATTGTTAAAGAGACATTATCAAGTTCACCAAGAAAATAAATATAATTAAATTAGAACAATATAATATTCAATAGACTTAAGACTACCTAAATTTCATAAAATCCAACCTAATTTTCATAAAATCCAAGTAGTCACGCTCTTTAAATTATTTTTGCACCAGCATCTTCTTACATGAAAACCACTAAAAAATGTGTCCGACACAAAGTTAAAATGTCTATAACTTCATTCTAATTTGAAAACTATATAGTTAATTCGATCATTATTTATTTACCAGATAGCTCCAAAAAGCTCCATAATTACCTCTTTGAACCACTTACCATTCCAATCCATTCTATGTGTTGATATAAAGACACACATACGCAATTTATGAACTTCAAGTGTTTGTAATTAAAATATATATAATGTCAGTAAATATGTTTATGCTTATTTTGGCAAAGTCTGTGATAGTCTAAAATGTGAATAAAGAATTGATGCATATTATTGTATATATTATAATTAGTACACAAACTACATAGAAATATCATGTATGATAATAATATAAATAAGTAGAACACTTTCTCATACATCTTTTAAGGAAATTAAGATTACCATATGTGGTGTCAATATGCCGAGTTCTTTTTTATGACTTTCAAATATAATTTTATTGTCGTTTAATTGAAATTATCTTACATATTAAATTTTTTGTTGTGTGTAAATGCATAAATGAAATATTGTTTTACCAAAATATGACCTGGTACCGTAGTTAAAGTATTTTGGGAAAGTGATCTTCAGTTTCTGTGTTTGTGTGTGACATGATGAAATAAGTTAATTTCTATGTTTGCCAAATGTTATAATATTAACAGTATAGGTCCCAATACCTGAATAAATGTTATATTTATTTATTTAAATGCTCACCTTGCTTACCTCACCATATGATAGTCAATTATTTGTTTTATACAATTTAATATTGTCTAATCTAGAAATTAGTCATTAACTGTATTAATACTCCTTAGTTGTTATTTATTTTATCACAAACAGCATTTGTAATTAATGGTCACATTATGTAAAATCTTAACATTATCAATACTCGTGTTGTTTTATACAATATAATTGTATACTGTGGATAAAAGATGTATTTGTTGTTTAAATAGCTGAGAAATCTGTTAGCTATCAAGAGTACAGTTGGATATGTCCTACATATTTAAAACTGTTTAATATTTAAAGTTTTCTATATTTCTTCACATTGTGTTCAAGCAAAATTTCCTATCAATAATATTATAAATAATTTATAATAATTATTATATAATTATGTTAATACAAACACAATATACGATATATAGATAGAAAGTGACAAAAAAAATCAAATTTCATAAAAATGATATTATTATAAGTCAGTTTTTCGTAGCATTCCAGTATATTCTAAAATGAAACTAAAGTCTTTCTTTGATAACTTTATAATCGATAATATTATAAATAATTTATAATAATTATTATATATAATTATGTTAATAACAATTCAAAATAGGGTATATAGAAGAAGCCAAACAATTTAATGACAGATATTATTCAATGTACAAATGGGTAACTAGAAAGTGACAAAAACATCAAATTTCATTATCTAATTTACCTTTGGGCTAAAAGTGATATTATTATTGATTAGTTTTTCGTATATTTTTACATAACATATATAAAAACTCTTGTAGCATTCCAGTATATTCTAAAGTCAAACTGAAGTCTTTCTTTGAAAACTTTATAATCATGTGATAAAAGTAATTTTATATATTTTTGTTGGGTATTACAGTTTAACATTCCATGTAACAGACCTACCAGATCACAGGTTATTTTTTGACACAAAATCAGCAATTGGTATATTTCTGAACTTTTTAAATTGATTTCAACTTGTGCCTAATAAAGCTTGAACATTTTCACTTTATATTTTAAATTGTGTATTTATGTCCCAGTTGCTATTATTTATGGGCCAATTCGGTTAGATTTACAGTTAATAAAGAGCACAAGTCAAATTTCAGTTTCCACATATAAAAGCTTAGAGCAGTGGTTCCAGAACAGTGTCCTGGGAGATGTCATTAGATGCACCTTGAAAAATAAATCCCCCCCCCCCCCTTCCAAAAACATTAAAACCATCTAGCACATTTCTCGTTGATAACTTTGCTCCATTTATTGAATAAAAAAAATATACCTGTATTTCTGCTTTACCTTTGTTAATATGTTTAAATTTATATACCAAGTGTGCATTAATATCTTACAGAAGTTCTCTGAGTAAAAAGAAGAGGTTTGGAACCACTGGCTTAGAGATAACAGTATATTTTGTTTACCGGTACATTTTACTTTTTATTACTTATTTTTTTTATGTTCACTTGTAGTGGCAACTTGAAGATGGCATCACATTTTTTTTTTTTAAATTTATATATAAAAAAATAAACTTTTTGTTATAATTATTTTTTCACTTACGTATGTTATTATTAAAATATTATATTTGTGTTGTTCTATATAGTGGCCTTAAAAAAGTATTGTATATGTAATCTCCTCATTTATATACTATTTGTTGTAATTAAACCAATGTTCATCTTTCAAATAAACTATTAGTTTGAAATGGTTTTTATATTATATCTGACTTGAAAGAAAGTAATTTTCTTGGTTCATAGGGGACTGATGTTGTTTCTTCACTGTCTGTGATCCAACATTTAATATAATTGGCCACGTAGTCCATTTTATATGACTGCCAGGTAAGAATGGCCTGTGGTTGTGTGTCTATAAACTGTACAATGAAATAAGATGGGGTTTAACATCCTACGTTTCTGCACCAATTGGACTAATGAAGACAGGCATAATTATACTATGAGTGAAATTTTGCTCAACAGCAGCACTAGGCCCTACTCTTAACTTTGAATTTTTCATATCTAGTCAATGGTATAGTCATTTTTTTTGGTACCATCCGAATAACTGAAGACTTCTTCTTGCCAGGCCTTTTAGTTAGTAGCAAGTGCCATACTCACCAAATCTCCTATAAACTTATAATAACACTTTCAATATGTTCTAAGTAAATTAAAACATTATTTCATTAGCTGTTAATATACAAAATGAAATGAAATGAAATGGGGTTTAACGTCCTACTGTTTTGCTCCTAACTGGGCTAATGAAGACGGGCATACGCCATACAGTGTGCTATGAGGGAAATTTTGCCCGGACAGCGGCACTACGGCCTACTCTTATATCGAATTCCAACTGTCAAGGGATCTTTTACGTGCACGCCAATGTGTACACGGGACCTCGGTTTTTCGTCTCATCCGAATGACTAGACAGCTGTCCTTGTCAGGCCCTCCGTCCTGCATCTGTTAATATACAATAATTTTATTAAAATAGACAGGATATAAATAACTACAAATAAATAAAGACGCATGTACAATATAACAAACAGTGTAGATCTTATCAAATTAATATACTACAATGAAATATTAAAATAATTATCATATATCTACATACATAGTTACTAATTTAGTCAATCACAAATAACATATTGGTAGATCTATTACTTACTGTGCCATGCCACGCACTGGTAGTTTTAATTAGCTCTCAAAAAGATAGATCAGGATATTTGGACTACTGGTAGGCTACCAAGTAGTATAACAATTACATTTATATTCCCGACCAGGATACATTATGGTTTAAATTTAGTATTTAATTTTTGATCTTTTGATCCTGTTTCGTTTTTTTTATAGTTCAATTCCGTTTTACTTGTCTTCACAACACTAAGATCTTCTGGTTAATGCACAGTCTGTCACAGCGAGCTCTTGGCGTGCGGTGCACAGAACTATGGGTAAGCCACTAAAAACGCCAATGCTGATTGATTACTCTATGTCTGATGTCATAGAGTCAAAAGCCGCTCGTATGACCCCTGACGTGACCTTCCACTACAACCGATCAGATCTTCATGTAGTAGAGGCCAATGAAAGTACAAAAAAAAAAGAAATGAAATATAGATCTGTATTTTAATCAGATTGATCAGTTGTAGAAGTCAAAGTCATCCTCGTCTTCTGTTTTATTTTTAGAAGTTTTGTGCATAAAATCACCTTCTGTGTCTGTATCAAGATCAGATCCAATACGTAAACCTGGAAAATATTCAAACAAAACTTTAATGAGGCCAAATCAGTAGGTATAGAAAATTACATTGACAATATCTGATCATAATAAAATGAATGGAAAGTGGTTTAATTGCCAATATTATTTCAATGTTCATGGTGCAAAATGCATATGTCAGCAGTTCAAAATACGTATTTTAGTTTTACAATTTCCATTGCTCCACAATACAATACACTATTCAATAATACAAAATACAGTATAATAGTTATTTTGCACATTACACTTTTCCATAAAAGGGGGCATATTCTGGTCATTGTTTGTCACACTCACACAAAAGCCTCCATTATTAATCCTGCCC
Source organism: Patella vulgata (assembly GCF_932274485.2). NCBI lineage: Eukaryota > Metazoa > Mollusca > Gastropoda > Patellidae > Patella > Patella vulgata. The sequence continues at coordinate 16,863,641 of NC_065883.2, forward strand.
TGCAAACATGGACCATCAACTGATAATATTTTATTTTGTAGATCAACATTAAAATCAACTATTTTATACAATATTTGTATAACTAACAATCCAAACTTATCTATATTATTACCTGGTCGTTTATTAGGAATAGGATAAGATCCAGTTGATGGCATTGTAGATCTGAAACAAACAAGAGAGTATGAAATGGAGTTTTGATGTCCATTTAATATAACTAGGTTATTATGGGATTAAAATGTATGGTAAAGTTTGTTTACATTGTTAGGAAATTCCTAACACAGTAAACAAACTTTACCATACATTTTGATAGTGGCAACAAATTTTCAAATTTGGACATTCGACCCGACCCTACTCCTTGTCAGGTACAAGCGCGGAATCGAAACCATGCCACTTGACTCAATGACAGACCTTAAGATCCAAAGGATACATGTTAACCATTCGTCCCCCCCCCCTCCACAACACTATTAGAGCAGGTAGTTTTAAGATAAATAACATTACAAGAGTGAACAAAAATACATGTACTGTACTGGTAAATAGTTAGCAAATGGGAAGAAAAGAAATTAATAATATAAATATAAGGCCGACTCTCAGTTCAAAATGAAAATAAAATGGGGGTTTAACGTCTTACTGTTCTGCTCTGACTGGACTAATGAAGACATGCACATGCCATACAGTGTGCTATGAGGCAAATTTTGCCTGGGCACCGACACTATGGCCTACTCTTATATCGAATTCCAACTGCCTAGGGATCTTTTACATGCAAGCCAATGTATACACAGGACCTGTTTTTTTGTACCATCCGAATGAATAGACAGCTGTTGTTGTCAGGTCCTCCGTCCTGCACCACTGACATGGGGAAGCAACATCGGAAAATCCTGATAAACTTTCTCGGCCAATGCAGGGATCGAACAGGCGACCTCCAGGCTAGCGAACCAGCATCTTATTCACTTAGCCACAATGGCTCCCCACAATTTAAAATGAACATGATTTCTTTGACTGATCAATGCCTAAGCCACATTAAAGGAGCTAAATCGCTAATATTTGGGATCTACAAATTGACACAAATGGGTCGCAACGTATATGATAATGTAATAGGAATGTAAATAAACTGATTTACATTCAATCCTTTCCGTTTTTACTCTAATTTCAAAGCAGTTATGTTCAGCGAAATACGCCAGAAGTCTCAATCCAATGTCAATCTCTAGTGTCTGGTTATTCTAGTCTACACCGATAGTATTTATTGCGCATGTTCTCCAGATAAGAATGGGAGTCACCGTTTGACATGACTTGTGGAACATGTTTAACCTCGTTCTTCGAGTCACTTGCTACAAATTGCGCTGAAACGCATTATGGTACACGATTCGTGTACCAATGGTAAAATGTTTATTTTGTCTTGAATATTAGATATCGGAAGCCCATCTTTTTCCGGTAAGATCACAACACCAATGTTGAATAAAATTGACAAATAATTTGTGTTTTCATTGTCGAAGGTTTTGGATGATATTGAGTTAGAGAGACTTAGCTACTTTAAATACTAAGTTTTGTAAATGCAAATTCAGATGTAGGATATGGTTAGACCGACAGACGGTAGTGAGAATGAGAACCCTTGGTGTTAGGTGAATAAAAAAGTGTGTATAAAATATACAGATTATGAACAGAACATTTGGTTGAACAAGAACAAATAATATAAACAGGGGTATAAAAAACCAGTAAAACAAATGGCTGATTAAAAGTGGGTGATTAAAAATGTAAGGTGGATCCAAACAAATAGGGAAAATACAACAACACATCAAACATTGCATTCTGGGATACCTGTGATCCATTGCCGTGGGGACATAAACAGGTGAAGCTCCATGAGAGAAAGAACTGGCATCAGAAAAATCGTCTGGTTTACCGGAAGTAACTTTATTTTCTATCAGAAAATCTCCATCACTGAATGTTGGTACATGTATCAAGAACAGAGGAAAATGAAACAGAGACAGAAGAAATGATATCACTATAAAAAAAAAGTCACAAAAGCAAACATCTCAAAAGATAAAATGCATTATTAAAAACAAAACTACCATCTTTTCATTAAGGCAGTTTATTTCAGTGTATGACCAATTGTTTTAGATAACAAAGCTATGTATACAGAGTTAAAGAACAATCACACGAGAAGATGGAATACTCACAAAAAGAAGAATAGATGACATTAAATGAAATGTAGCTTAACGTCCTACTGTTCTGAACTGACTGGGCTAATAAAGATGGGCTTACACCATGCAATGCCTTACGGGGGATATAAAATGGCCACAAAATTTTGTAGCGTAATTCAATTACTAATCGTTTACATAGAATACGGCGTTGGGGCATTTCCAATATATTCCGGGTGAAACGTCAATTCGCACAGGCCTATTGTAATTATATTTTTCCTTGTCATTAGAAATATATGTTCAGATAAAAACAGATGACCTAGTTATGCTCCAGACCCAGGGAATGTATCATTAATGTTACCAGCAAAATATCAGACAAATGTTTTTGCACAGTAGATGTTTAGCAGAATGATCACAAAGGTTACAAGAAAGAAAGAAATGGGGTTAAAAATCCACTGGACACAAACTTTGTCATTTTGGGACAAACATTTATTTATTTCAATAATTCGCTTAAAGTTACAATTTCATATTTTCTAAGAAAGTCAAAACATAATTATTTCTATGTCTTTTGCTTAATAGGTTGTCAACTCACTATTAAAATTATACGATCACACTTAAAACTCATTTACACCGGAAATAATAACACAATTACCTCCCTTGTTTTCTATTCTCCACCATGGAGTAGCTAACTTCAAACGTTTGAATTTGTCGATGAAAATGATATTTTTGCCAATTTCTCAACTGGCAATAGTGAATTATAGGATTAATAGGATTATTCTTTAACAAGGTAGGACTGTTTATAGATACCATCTATTTTATGGCTTTATTTTAATAAATTTTAAAAATATAACTTAAAAATATGAAATTGCAACTTTAAGCGTAGGGGTCTTAAGCAGTGGGAGGAAATCAGAGGACACAGAGAAAACCCAGGAGGTTTGATAGGCAGCCATACTCCTTGTCACGTACATAACATGCCACTTGACTCAATGACAGGCCTTGCGATCTGATTCGGATGCGTTAAGCCATTCGCCCAACCCAACATCCGCAAAGGTTACGAGGTTTCCTGTTGACCTTTGTGCCATGTTACAACATTATGAGATACATGTGCACTCACCCTTTTGAACTGCGTGCAGATGGAATGGAATCATGGGAACTTCTCGGAGTGAATATATTTCCTCCATCTTTTTTTCTTCTGGGCGAAAGAACTGATGATTTGGTTGTTCGTGGCGATAATACAGATGCAAATTGTTTCTCAACATCATCGTCTGTGTCTTCTTCTTCCTCTGCATTATTTTGATTGGTCATATTTCTTGTTCCTGATAGCATATTCTTATATGCATCAGTTTCTGGAAAGATGACAAAACAAACAGCAATATAAAGGTGCATCAGGCGCCATCTTTGTCACCTATTTGCCATAACTAGTGCTGATATTAGATAAAAATTATGCATCGATGCATCAAAAGCAAACATTGATACTTCGGTAAATTTGCTCGTCAATGAATATTGCTATTTGAACAAAAATTCCTTTCCTTTCCTAAGAGCTCTTCAGCAAGTTATTCAATGCAAATAAAGGAGAGTGTCAATTTAAAACTTACCATTCAATGGAACGGCTGGTTGATTTCTAGAATTAGTTTGATCAAATAAACTTGTTGACTCGTCATCACTAAATGGTCGGTCTATCAAACTACCAAACTTTAACGGTGGAACTATATTTTAAATAGTAAAGAAAAGAATTAGTTTTATTATTAACTCTATTAATCTAAATACCCATAAAAAGATCCCACAGCTGAAGTTTTGATAAGAAAAAATTGCAGCAGAATCATCAACATTCCTTCAAGATATGTTTTCAGGGTAAATATATACTTCTCAATGTCTATTTTTGACAACCACAGAGAGAGAAAGAAAGATAAATGGGGTTTAACGTCCACTCGACACACACTAGGTGAATTCAGGTCTAACATATGGTTTAATTTTATTTAAATAATTCACTTGCCCATAGGGTCTTTAGCAGTGGGAGGAAACCAGAGGACCCGGAGAAAACCCACGATTTTGGACAGGCGACCCTACTCCTTGTCACGTACAACCAGGGAATTGAAACCACGTCAGTTGACTCAATGACAGACCTAATGACACTGTTGACAACCAGGTCCATAATAATGAACACTGACCCAAGTAAAGAGAGTTTGATTTCACATTAACAATGATTAATAAGTGTATAGGCAGTCATCCATATTTGAAAGCTGTGAATAGTTGAACAATATCAATGATTACATCCTCGATTACAGCAAAAAATGAAAGTTTTAAACAACTGACTATAATTGTTTTGTGAACTACCTGTCTGTGGTTTTAAACCCTGTTTAATTTCTATATCCTTTTATCTAAACCTATAGAATGCTGACCTGTACCCTGATCTTGTGTGTTATCATTATAACTCCTAGGTGTATGTTTAACAGGTGATTGATGATGTGGTGACGCCATAGATGATCCATCTGTTCCATCATCTTTATTAAATTCTTCTAATAAACGAACCAATAACGAAAATGCCTGAAAGTAAAAGTTATTTAACTAAGACCAAATACCTAGTAATAAAATGTGACTATCCCCAGTGAATAAATTGATGACTTTCCACAGAAACCCCAGGTATAACATGTGACTATCCACAGATAATCCCAGGTAATAAAATGTGACTATCCACAGAAATCCTAGGTAAGAACATGTGACTATCCACAGAAATCCCAGGTATAACATGTGACTATCTACAGAACTTCCAGCTAATAAAATGTGACTATCAACAGTAAAATGTGACTATCCACAGAAATCCCAGGTAATAAAATGTGACTATCCACAGAAATCCCAGGTAATAAAATGTGACGTTCCACAGAAATCCCAGGTAATAAAATGTGACTTTCCACTGAAACCCCCTGGTAAGAACATGTTACTATCCACAGAAATCCCAGGTAATAAAATGTGACTACCCACAGATACCTCTAGTAATAAAATGTGATTATTCACCGATACCCCAGGTAATTTTATGTGACTATCCACTGATAGAATATCAAAGCAGTAACAACATTTGAGTTGTGTAAATATCAAATGAACTTCGGTTATCACCTTTTGTTGATGTTGGGATCCATCTGCCACCAGGCATGGAACAAAGACGGCTGCCACTTCTTTTGGCTCCATGACTTTAAACTGCACCAGGAGTGAGAAATGATTGAATAATGAATCCCACAAATCACAGGCATCTGATGGTAATTGCAATCTACAAAATAAAACATTTTTGTTAAATCAATCACTGAACTTATATACTGCCAAATACATTGATGTTTGTATTTGGATATAATAATCTTTTCAAATGTGGTATAAGGAAGTCTATTGGTGCAATGAGCTGTTTGTTTTATACTAGAAGAATAAAGATGGGCATAAGTCATTCAGTGCGCTAGGAGGGAAATTTTGCCCAGACAGCCACAACATAAAATCCTAAGGAACTATCTCGGCCAATAAAAAGATTTTATGCTTAGAAAAATCGCCCAATTTGCTGTAGGTGCAATTGGAAAAAAACAATGAACTTCTGCCAATAGCACATAGATAATTACAAAGTTAACAAGAGTTACTTACCCTATTGTGTCTGCTGTCAATCTAGAGGTATCAGACATCAACATTTCGTCTGTTAGTAAACCAGAATTAACCAAATGTCTAATGACCAGGGTAAGTTGTTCTAGTATAACCATACTAACTAAATTAGCATCAATAGTTGATAAATTCTCACCATTATTCGCTTTACTGAACAAAATAAATACAACAAGATCAATGTTCGTCCAATTGTGGGGTTTTACCTCCGCTTCTACTTTGGGTCACAAACGAGACAAATGAAATGAATGGGGTTTAACATCTTACTTTTCTGCACCAACTAGGATAATAGTCCGGCATGTAGTGTACTTTGAGGAGAATTTCCAACTACTCTTCGTCAAATTCTAACTGCCTGTGTATGTTTTTTTTTGTCCTACCCATACAACTAGATGCCATTCCTTGCCAGGATCTTTGTCATGCACCACTCTCTCGGCTAACACCGGGATCGAACCTGTGACCTCCTGCTTAGAGAGCCATTACGACTCCTATCAAATTTAATGAGTAAAATATACTAACTGTATAATATTTGATCGTAAAGATGAATCTGGTGGTGATGTCTTGTAATAACCCTCGAACGAAAACGCATCTCTAAAATCATCCTGGACATATTTCAATAAATATATAATACCAGTTAATGTCATATCAGCTCTAATAGATTTATTCATACTGAAATATATGTATATAGAATTATTCAATAAACCTAAATAACAACAACAAAGATGGCTACACAAAAATAACTACTGGGTATGCTATTCTATTTCTAAGACATCATACTTTAGTGTCAAAAATATTTCCATTATAAAGCTAAGCTACATGGGCTTTGAAAAGCTTCAATTACAACATACATATTAAAACCCTAGCATGCTAGATTAAATAGAGAGTTTTTGTTGTCCATACACAATCAAAAGTACTTTTAATAAAAATAAATTGATCCAAAAATGATTGATAAAGACCAATTCTAACTTAAATTATGGCCATTTCCACATTAGTTTCTATCGATTTCGTACTGCCATTTTTACCTCTCTAAGATATATATAGTAATAATAACTCTGTCTTATTAGTACAATCCAGTCCATTTTCATAATTGTCTTTTTAATACTCAGATGTGCTTACTTACTTAGAAATAAAAACCAGCATTTATACTAAAATAGTACATATTTTTGACTTGTGAAATATGTGTGAACAATCTGGCTTGTAAGGTTTTGTGGAGGAAACTACCTGTGTTAACCGGTCACATGACTTGCTACACCTCTAGCACTTTACGTCCAGACTCCCTTGTTGTTAGTTCCTTACGTCCAGACTCCCTTGTTGTAAGTACCTCCACTTGGTTACTACTTACAGTATAATTTAAAAATATTACAAATCCCCTTTATTTACAAATATTATCTTATGTTACCTCTTAGCAGAGTGAGAGGCTACTTCTGTTTCTATGGACCCCACAGCTTCTGATGTCCCCTGTAAACCTGGGTTATCTATTCCTAGTTTCTCACTACTCTTTTTAGCTGGAGATTTCTGTCCTTTACTACTTAATGGTAGTTCCAAGTCACTACCGATATCACTGTCATCATCAGGTTCCATTGGTCCTGATAAATGAAATGAAATGAAATAGGGTTTAACATCTTACTGTTCTGTACCGACTGGAATAATAAATACAGGCATACGCCATAGGGCATAGGCGTACGAGCTGGGGGGGCTGGGGGGGGGGGGCGGCCACCCCCCATTTTGGGCACCAAATGCTGGGAAAATTTGGGCACACAATATTGTACTTTGTAAAAGTTGTATAAAAAAATATTGCGTTCTTGAATGTGTCCAATTTAACAGTGAATTTATTATTATTATGTAACATACTAAGAACCTAACTACATTTTTTGGGCACCAACCACCAACGCCCCCCCAGTCAAAAAATTTCCCGTACGCCTATGCCATAGGGGGTGTGCTATGAGAGAAATTTTGCCCAGATAGCTGCACTACGGTCTATTCTTACATCAAATTCCAACTGTCAAGGGTTGTTTTACAAAGTGCGCCAATGTGTACACGACACCTCAGCTTTTTGGCCCATCCAAATGACTATGTTGTCCCTTGCACCACTGACAAGCGGAAAACACGGCTGTAAATCCAGACGAACTTTCTCAGTCAACACAGGGATCGAAGACAGGACCTCCAGATTAGAGAGCCACTGTGGCTCCAACCCCTAGTAAATATTGAAGCTTCAATCTAGAATATATGACGGATATAGAATTTCAGACGATACACAACCAATCTGAAATTTTTGGAATACAATAAGTTTCTGCCTTATCTTACTCTAATGAACAATCTCTCTGTGTTTTAATACATTCCATCCACAACTCTATTCTGTAATGTGTTAACAAGATTTCATAACTCGGAACATAAATGGGAAATTTGTGATAAAAAATTTTCAGAATTTTAATATGCTTCTGTTGTATCATGTTGATATTATGGACAGAAAAAACCTTAAATCTTATTTGGCGACCATTTGTAGGTAAAAGACTACGCAGACCTGTGTCTTTAATAGAGAGTACAACAATAGAACTGTGTAACTATAGTGTTACTTAATTGTCTATGTTTATTTTGAATATTTCATATAGAATTAATCTTTTATCAGTCTCACCTGATTTCTGGCCTGTTGGACTTTGTATTTTTTGTATTGTAACATTCTGGACAGGTTGGATATCAACTTCCTCGACTCTTGATAATTTTTTTACGCCACTTCCAGTTTCTGTAAATGTAGGTGAAACTCTCGCTGGACTTGACTCTTGAGGTACTTGAGGTACATCTGCTTGTTTATATGGTGATGAATGTTGGGATGTCCAATGTTTTGATTGTGTTGATTCTTGGTTTGGATTTTGTTGACTGTAATGGTGAGGTGTGGATTGGTTTGATGGTGCTACTTGTGGAGAAACAAAAGTAAACAAAATTTAATTATTACAGCAATGCTCCACTACTGTAATCCTATTCTCATAATTTTGCCCTCATGTTACGGTAATCAGTAAACATTCAATATAGTGATTCCTTCATTCTTATCTAGTCTTGCATCAAATATCAAATACAGACTAAAAAAGACTTAAAGGGGCAGTTTCACTGAACGAAATCGCTTCATAATGTGTTTCCAATCCAATTAATGGTTCTAGGTATAAATGAAATGGAATGGGGTTTAACGTCCTACTGTTTTGCTCCTAAACTGGGCTAATGTAGACGGGCATACGCCATACAGTGTGCTATGAGGGAAATTTTGCCCGGGGCAGCGGCGCTACAGCCTACTCTTATATCGAATTCCAACTGCCAATGGATCTTTTACGTGCACAGGACCTTGGTTTTTCGTCCCATCCAAACGACTAGACAGCTGTCCTTGTCATGCCCTCCGTCCTGCATCACTGACAAGGATAAACCATGCCGGAAAATCTGGATGAACTTTCTCGGCCAATGCAGGGATCAAACACCCGACCTCCAGGCTAGAGAGCCAGCATCTTACCCACTTAGCCATGTGACCCCCTGCTTCTAGGTATATCTCTGTGTAATGACTATGTATGATGACCAAGGTAAGGTGAAGGTCACTGAACCTACTGTACTATGGAATCCCAATTTATGTGATATCCTAATTTTCTTGTGATATTAACAAGTGAAACATGATTTACCGGGTACTAACACTGACTCCAAATCATGTAATTATTGATTGACGATACAACTAATTTATGGTGTTCAAGCATAACACCATTAATACAACTGGCAGAAGGTCGGTTATTATGAATCTCTATATAAGATATATAATTCTTTTGTTTAACGGTAATAGGAGCGATAGTATGGACTTGAGGAATTAAATGAAATGGGGTTTAACGTCCTACTGTTCTATGGACTTGGGTCTAAGAAATATTTCTAATGTTATTTAATAATACACTGCTCTATTAAAAGCAGGAATAATAAATGTCGACACTGCTCTATAAAATCAGAATAAAATCTGTATTTTAATTATCAATTTTTCATATCTTACCTCCAGACTGCGGTGTTTTATTCTCTGTCTGCTATAAAGAAAAACATATGATTATCCAGACAAGACATATAGTGGGTTATTAAGCAACTTATAAAATAAAGAATTTAATAACTTTATAATTCATAATAATTGAGTTGAGTCTGACCGACACTAGTGACCTGTTGTATTTTGTATGAGTAACTTAACTTGTTAATTAAGTACAACACAGTCACAGAGCTTGCATTCACTAATCAAGTGCAGCCACTTCCTGTCATGTGTTACTGCTATGATGTCACAATAAAGTTGTCTTCACACATAATATGAATGAAATTTTGGTCTTTTTCTTCATCCATTGGAAGCGCTAACAATGTTTGCCATCCATGCAAAAGTATAACATGACCAATCAAGTAAACAGGGATAAACACATAAAAATATACAGGAAGAAGTTTCTATCACATGTCAACATGGCTGAATGATGCCTATCATTACTTATATAATATAGACAATTACGGCTGGTCCCCAAGAACCATTCACTTGAATTTATATTTTTTGTTTATTCTTGTGTGTAGTGTGTTCCCTCTGCACTTACTATTTAATAATAATATCGTCATTTATACTGAAGAACAGTTTCTAAAGGTGCTACTGGTTGTTATAATCACGGATTATTTACAGATGAGTATTTTGAAACAAGTATATTTTGAGTTGAGATATAAAACAGCCCATTGTTGGCATGGTTGTTTTATTGACTGGTAGTTTATAAAGTTGTATTCTACTTCATGTCCATTCTTTGGATCCCTAACTACAGATCTTTGGACCCGGCTAACTACAGATCCTTGGACTATTTGGACCCCTAACTACAGATCTTTGGACCCCTAATTACAGATCTTTAGACCCCTAATTACAGATCTTTGGACTCCTAACTACAGATCTTTGGACTACTACCTACAGATCTTTGGACTACTACCTCAGATCTTGGACTCCTACCTACAGATCTTTGGACTCCTAACTACAGATCTTTGGACTCCTAACTACAGATCTTTGCGTAAATAATCTGATAACCAAAAAACCACTATAGGACAAATTAACTCTAAATATCAACATAAACCTATACATATATCTTATCAAAAATATGATCAGCAAGCGGTTGCCATGCAACTTAAAAGATACAACCACATCTCGCAAGAGATGGACAGAGAACAATGGTTAAATTTTATTTCAATAATTTGCATGCGCGTAGGGGTCTTTAGCAGTGGGAGGAAACCGGAGGACCCGGAGAAAACCCACGAGGTTGGACAGGCGACCCTACTCCTTGCCACATACAACTGGGGAATCGAAACCCCGCCACTTGACTCAATGACAGACCGTATGAAACAGCGCGCGCGTGCTAACCATTCGGCCATCCAACCCCCCAATATCAAAAGGAACCGAGATCTTTGGGATATAGACATACATATTAGGTTTCATCAAAATCGGATAAAAATTTTGAGTGTCCACAAGCTAATGACAACCATTTCTTGTACAATCAGGGGCCATAACCAATGAAGTTACGATCCAATACATGCCAATATCGAATGAAACCAAGATCTTTGGGATATAAAACTATATTTCAAGTTTCATCAAAATTGGATAAAAATTATGACCTGTCAATTGTCCACAAACGGATGTTCGGACATAAAGGGGCGAAGACAATATAAGTCCACATGAAAATGTGGGCATATAAAAATACTGCCCTCCAATAGAAATACAGGAGTTTTATTTCCCGATCCTTCATGCTAAAAATATACATACTTGTGGCTGTGTTGTCTGTTGATTGGTAAGTTCAAGTGTAGGACAAGCAAGTTGACGCCAATTAGGATATTTTCTCTCAATAGTTTCTTCATACTGTTTCTATTAAAAGAATTTTCATTAATCACAAAGGCACAATATTTGCTAAATTAAGTAGGTACCAAACTAATTGAACTGGTGGTACCTCCATTTATTATGACAAATAATTTGTGACTGGCAAAATGGCGGGCACCAGAGGAATCACAAATTAAAGCCTGAAAATTTGCCTGACATAGCCTGTGACAAATAGAATATTTTCAGACTTGAGTAGACCTAGGCTTATTTTTACGAATTTAATAGTGCAATACTGCTACACATAGATATAGCTTACCTTTAAAAATTGTAGTTTTTCAGTACGGGCTCCCATAGATGAGAGATGTGAATCAATTCGCTCAAATTCTCGTAATAACTGAGCATTTCTTTCTTTGCTTCTCTTTTCATCGTCACACAGTTTTTTCCAGTAATTATTTAAACGAACAGCTTTTAACTTAGCTCTGGAAAAAACAAGAATTTAAGCATCTGATTGTACAGTGAATTTGTTCATCCAATGATACGAGCTGAGCTGTCTTGCCTTCAATATAAACATTTACATACTAAGGCATAATATAGCAACGATACTAAAAAGAATTATTGCGATTTCTCATGATATTGGGAAAATAAATTATCTGGATATCATGGATTATCGCTGGGAGTAAATTATCGTGATAATTCGAATTATCGTGTTTCAAAAATTCATTATCGTGATTAATTACTGATGTAAAATCAACATAACTTGTGGTGTATAAATGGATTAATTTGGTATTTAGCAATGTGTACGAGTTGTATTCTGTATTGATGAAGTGAGAGGTATATGCTGGGGTAAAGGGTTGACATGTTTCAGTATACGCTTGATAAAGACGAGAGTATCATCGTCGAAACGTTGCATGTTAATAAACCAGTAATTGTTATACCATAAATATATATGTTAGTGTGTTAAATACCTTAGATCAGACATTTTTTTCAAAGAATATTATAATTATCTGCATCATTATCCCAATAGCGAAGTATATTTTTAAGTGTTTTAACACATTAATACTATAAATTTAATTGTATTGTGGTGTCTCAAGGTTAAAATTCTATGAATGCTAAGTTTGTGGCATAAAGTTCTTCAGATGGTCAATTTTACTGTCAAGCAATCAAGACTGATATGACTGAAACAAAAGCCATGTCTTGATGAACATCCAGGTGAGGGACACGTATTGTGTTAGAAAATGTTGGACAGATTCTGTAATCACCCAAATATTTGTAGCTATAGCAACAGGTTCATGTAGGCTACTTTTTAGTGACCAGTTCTGTTTACAAGTGTTTTCCTAATAATAAATAGGAAAGATATGGAATTTACTTACACTCTCTGATCAGATTTAAAATATGTCTTGATTTGATTCTCTAATCCGTGTCTCTCCTCTTCACTGTAAAATATATTTTTAAACATATAGGATTTATGGAACGGCATATGTAATGCAAAATCAAATATAGCCAACTGATGGATCGTAATATCAGAAAAACAAGCCAACTGTGAAGCTGATGTGCCATGCTTCAAACCCCAAAATAAATTGATGACACTCATTAATAATTACTTGCATATTTATTGTGTTGAAAAAAAATTTATAATCAAACTGGTTCTCTCTCTGCTTTAACCTCAGCAGAAATGGTCATGGTCTAAGTACAGTATTGATGTAAGGAAGGTACAGGCCTACAAAAAGTTTCACCATACTCTAGCCTAGCCTATCATTTAATCAAAGTTATATCATGTTCCAAAGCATCAGCAAAAATAATTATCAAGTGGCTTAATCTCTGTGTGGGGATCACGTGGCTAAGTGGGTAAGACGCTGGCTCGCTAGCCTGGAGGTCGGGTGTTCGATCCCTGCATTGGCTGAGAAAGTTCATCCAGATTTTCCGGCATGGTTCCCCCTTGTCAGTGATGCAGGGCGGAGGGCCTGACAAGGACGGCTGTCTAGTCCTTTGGATGAGACGAAAAACCGAGGTCCCAGGTATACATTGGAATGCACGTAAAAAATCCCTTGGCAGTTGGAATTCGATATAAGAGTAGGCGATAGTGCCTCTGCCTGGGCAAAATTTCCCTCATAGCACACTGTATGGCATATGCCCGTCTTCATTAGCCCAGTATATAGGAGCAGAACAGTAGGACCGTTAAACCCCATTTCATTTCATTTAATCTCTGTGTAACCTTAGGAGTAAATGATCATCATCGAACTCAGTCAAGACATTCACCTTACGAACATCTACACCAAGTCTCAACATTCTAGCTCAATTGGAATGAATGCCATTTAACTCGTCCACATGCAAACTCATCCACACAGAAAGTTTAGTATGCACAAATATAAAAATATCTTTGAGTGACTCGTCCACATGGCATTGTTTATGTTAGGGATACGAAAAGTATTCATAGTAATTACAATTAAGTGTACTGAGTGATACTTTATCATCGTATTTACTTGGTTTTCATAGTGTTTGATATGAGTAGGAATATAATTTTCATGACATGAATTGGCAGACTTATCAATACATCCATATTTGTTTTCATTTTGAGTGAAGTTTGAAGGACCGGGATTGTACAGCGCAGTGGATGCTTACGAATGGCCCCGGATACATCTGTCTCTTGTCACGGACACACAGCCTTCGCACACACAACATGAACACATTTGGAATAGTAATTATTTGCAGATTTCAAATAGAACTTACGAAATAAATCAGTAACAATTACTGAGGGTAATGAATGTCCAATTTTACGATCGAATACCGGGTATTCCAAATTTTACAATCAATATATACTCAAATTTCATATGAGACCGTTCAGTAATTAAACTTGCAGTAAGTTAAATTTAGCGAATCGTCAAGGAATGGCATGTTTAATCCCTGATTTATATTCAGATTTCATATCGAGCCAAAATGCTGTCTAAACATAAATGGATGGCGTGTCTAAATCATAACGGCAATCAACAAACAATACGCAGCTACTGCATTACAATTCTGAACTTTTAGAAATATATACCCCAGACAGAACCCTACCTTCATCTGATAAATTACTTTTAAAGCAAAATATTGTAAACCTTTATAGTTACGGGGCACATTCTTTTAGTTATCAAACACCTATTTTATGGAATTACCCATTAATATTCGAATGTCATCATCCCTAGTTAATCTTAAAAGAAACAGACTAATTAAAACATTCTTATTTTTAACAGCTTATAACAAATTTTAACAAATATTATTTTGTCTGTTGTCTTTCTTGTATCATATTGTCATGTATTTTTAGAAATAATTGTTTATTTAATTTAATGCATTTTTAACATTTTTGATGTAATTTACTTTTTGAATGTATGTTTTGGTACACTGTAAAGTGCCCTTGAACGCATCTGTGAAAGGGACGCTATATTAATTTTGTAGTAATAATAATCAACAACCAATGAGTCATCTACATGTGCACAACTAACCAATACCTTGTGGGCGACTTAACTGTGGAGACGAGTTAGGCCGAACTGGCACCGATTAGAATAGGGCCTAGTTTTAATTTAAGATTTAGAATTTAGAAAGGTAGCTCTATACCGCCGTAGTATTAGTAGTAACGGTATAGAAGTTTTCTCCTGAAAGGTTCAAGAGGGTGTCAACGAATTCAATTCAAGGACAAGAAGAGTGACCAGAGTTTGGGTTCGGTATATCATAAGGTCCATGGGTATATCAATATTTGGTATGAGATAAAGGGGTTTGGCGTGGGTTCATAATTAGCCACCCTAAACACCCCCTGCAAATTTCAATCAAGTCTCTACACGACCACGGACTGACGCTGACGGAGAGTAGACCTGGCCAACAACAAAAAAGGTGTTACGGAAGTGCAGTAGTGCCAGAGTTTGAAAGATATTGTCTTTATTATTAGCTATTCCTTACTGTCACCACAGGCAAGGTATATGTTGAAGACTGACTTTTAAAATCAAATGTCTTTTACCTCCTTTTCATTGAATCTCGGAGTTCATTCTGCTTTTGATAAAATTCCACACTTGTGGAAGCCATCTTGTTTATTGAGGTTGCTACGGAGTTATCTCCCACCCGGCTTACTTTTCTAGTCTGATCTGTTTTCATCTGATCTATTAATAATAGCATTAAAATAATATAATTTAAGTTTTCTTGTTTAATATTACGTTTTTCTACATATTAAAGTGAATCCTTGTCAATCGATACACTAAATAATGAGCTTTAAAAATAATTAATAAGAATTATCTCCCCTTAGCCGTAGAGCACTAGAGGGCACCTGCTTCTTTCTGAATAAACAAACACAGAAATGTCATTTTTTATCTGATTTTTATCTTGAATAGTGTCATCATTAACTGACCGTACAATATGCCTTGAGAAAACTACCCTAATGTCAGACATTGTTGTTCTGAAATTTTAGTCATTTGAAGTGTCTGTGGTGAGTAGCCTGTTATTTACATAAAATACGACCACGTTACATTATCATCAGATTTGTGCTTTGAAACGATTAGGATATTGCAGGCCTCACTCATACTGTCTCAATTGCTGCAGTGCTAATGGGCACCGGGAATTGTGATTGTTAGCGTTTAGTATTAGTTTGTTAAACGTCGGCCTAAAATCAATAGGCTACAGACTGGATATTTTCCCTGACAACTATTGAGTTTTAGATGGATGGTTTTACATGTTTGTTTTCAATTTCATCATAAAACCCAAAATATTGGTAGGCCTACCTGCAGAGACAGACTTTAATTAAGTAGATCTACTAGAAATGCCCTTATTTTTCAATATTGGTCTTTATTAAGCCCAATTTTATACATTTATATGTAGAGTGGTATAAACTAATATCATGCAATGTCATGCATATTGTTTATGTCTACTCAAAATATATAACTCAAATAGCCTTTGATTATATGTTGGCTTTGAAGTGTTTAATATTCCACATTTGCAATACTATAATAGGGCTTCAGTTTTCACCCATTTTTGGAAGAAAGAATTTAACATGACCCATACATGTAGCTTACACCTTCATCCATAAAAAAAAACAATATGAATTTCACTTCAGATGTAGCCTACTAGTAAATAATCCTTAACCCCACGGATGCTAGTTGTTTCTTCCATTTATGCCGAACATGTCCTAAGCGAGTTGGCAAACGTCTGACTGGGAATATGCCTTATCGGAGATCAATAGATATTGTAAATCATATTCAGAATTCCAAAATATATTGACTGTACTGGGTGTATAACTATTACTTATCTTGATCTGATAATAGGCAGGATAGATTAGCAATTAACTGATGAACCCTTCTTAGTGTTAAACACCTATAGTAATTATTAATTACTCAATCTGGCTTGATTGACTTCATTAATCTACATGGTGGATTTATTTAAGGAAACATCTGTGTAATGAGATAGAGAAAAAGAATGTTTCATACTTCTCATATCCGTGTCCCACAACACCGACGACCCACCACCCTGAGGACATTTGTAACTTCATCATTTTCCAGTCCCCATGACAAGGCACCAAGTCCTAGAGGACCATTGTTTATTGTAGTGGCTGGAGTCTTGTTGTTGGTGGGAAGTTTTCTAACATGGTTTGGTAAGTTAGTTATTTAGTGTTACAATTATTACGACTATTGTAATTTGACTACTGGTATTTAACATGCTTGTGAATCTGTAATTCTGGTCCATGTAAGATATAAAATTAGGCTTAACAATAACATCCATCACTTCTGCTCAGACTGGGCTAATGAAGACTGGCATATTGTACGCCATACAGAGTGCTATGATATGAGGGAAATATTGCTCGAACAGTGGCTCTATGGACTACTCTTATTCAAACTGCCAAGGGTTCTTTTACATTTAAAGGAGCTAAGTCACTAATATTTGGGACTTAGAAATTGACACAAATGGGTCGCAACGCATACAATAATGTAACATGAATGTATATAAATTGATTTACATTCAAACGTTTCTGTTTTTACTGTAATTTTTAAATCAGTTAGGTTGGGCGAAATACGTCTGGTTATTCCAGTCTACATCGATATTATTTATTGGGATTGCTCTCCAGATAAGAATATAGCGTCACCGTTTGACATGACTTGTGGAATATGCCTAGCCTCGTTTTTTGAGTCCCTTATTACAAATAGCACTGAAACGCATTATGGTACACGATTCGTGTACCAATTGTAAAATGTTTATTTTGTTTTAAATATTGGATATCAGAAGGCCATCTTTTCCCGGTAAGATCACAACACCAATGTTGATTTAAACCGACAAATAAATCGTGGTTTCAATGTCGAAGATTTTGGATGACATTGAGTTAGAGACTAGCTACTTTAAGTTTGAATTAAGGCACGAAAAATTTGATATTTTCTGAAAAAGGCAAATATGAATCAGTGGCTTCAATTAATTATATGCAAAAGGGTTAAATTTTGTGATAGTCATTTTATGTCAGTCTTACTAAGACGACATCTTGTGTCATTTTATGTAGTAAACATTTCTTGATGAAATACCAAAAACCAGGAAAAACTTACGGATTCTAAAAGAGAATTGGAAATTCAGATGGTAATAATGATAAGAGTTTCAACTTCTTCTGAATTACTAAGGATATGTTTCATTAAGAACTCTATAGTAAAATGCTTGTGGTTTTTAGTTTTGTTTACTGGCAATGTATTTTTTTTTTCTTCAGGATTTAACGATGTGTTTGGTGGTAAGATAGTGATTGGACCGTTATTGATTATATTGGCTCTAATACTGATGCTGATCTGTACACGACAGTTTTTTCTGGCTAGAAAACATAACCGTAATAGACTTCAGGTAATCTATAGGTGTAGAACTAGAAACAAGCAATTGCCAGGCAAGATACACCCACATTTTGCAAGAGATGGACTAAGAACAAGCCAAAAAAGTGATTTTTCGTACAATCAATGGAATAGTCCAGGATGTTATAGTCCAACATGTGTCATAATCTGATTAAAAAACAGATCTATATTTCGTTTCGTTTTTTTTATACTTCTGATTGCCTACACTACATGAAGATCTGACCGGCTGTACTGGAAGGTCGTGCCAGGGACGAAATAGGATCTGTGTTTTAATCAGATTGGTGTCAATATCAAAAGGATAAACATTGTGACCTAGAAGGTCCACTGGTATTACATGCTTCTTCTACCATTTGTATAAAGGGGAGTGGCCATTATATCAGGTCAGACTGAGTCTGATTTTCACCAAATTCAAACTCAACCGTAATTATAGATCAACAGTGATATATTTGAACAGTTTTTAAAATCAAATCAAAATTTTAAGTTTCGTCAAAATCGTGACCCCTAAAAATATGTTTTTTGTACGGTCAGGGGTCATAATCCATGAAGTTGTGGTCTGATACAAACTGATAAAAACTTTATTTTAAGTCAAAATCGGATAAAATTTGTGACCTGTAGAGTGTCCACAATCAAAATGTGAACGGACGAACAGGGGCACGATAATATACATCAACATCATAATTGACTTCCAGTCATTTTGTATAGAGTTCTTTTTATCACCCAATAATACATTCTACTGTAGATATCGCTTGTGTGATAAATTTCATAATCTACTCCTTAGGAGATATCGCTTTACATGAATTTGATTGGTCAGTTAAAAGGAACTACTTATTTTTATTTTCAAAGAACAGTTCATTTTGTATTAAAAGTAACTTCTTTTTGTATTAAAAGTAACTTCTTTTTTTATTAAAAATGAACTATTTTTATTTAATTGATCATGATGGAAACACTGGGTCAATATAAAGGACTTTGCAATGGTTGAATTGCTGTCAAAAAATGATGTATCACTACGCTGTAATGTATCAGGTTCAGTAAAAGTAAAATCTATAGCAAAGAATTATATTTATTTATTCGTGCATGTAAGACGGGATTGGGTGATAAATAAAATCTCCTACTCGTCTTTTTTGATATCCTCGTAGGAGATTCTCTATATCCCTGAAGAAGTTGGTATTTTTTCTGATGAAACGTTGGATAAAACAATGTTTTTTTTGTTATTTTGTATTATTTAATTATTGTATATAAACTTATCTGAAAATCAAATGCATCATTTTGACTTAGTCAAAATTGATCCCATTTGTTTCCTGTTTCTATTGATTGGAAGTTTCTCACATGAAAATATGGGCATATAAAAATTAATTATCTGATTCGGGAACTTCCTGAACACGTCACATTCACTATTATTAGTAATTCTCTTTGACCAGTAACAGTGGAGGTACTGTAGCAGAGGGCATTTATAACTACACCACTAAATCCTTCACAAGACTTGAGAATGTAAAATAGAAATGTTTGAAAATTG
Organism: Patella vulgata; assembly: GCF_932274485.2. Taxonomy (NCBI): domain Eukaryota; kingdom Metazoa; phylum Mollusca; class Gastropoda; family Patellidae; genus Patella; species Patella vulgata. The sequence goes on from NC_065883.2 coordinate 16,883,573, forward strand.
GCGCATGCAACAATTCACCTAAAATTGTATTTGACCAAATTTTCAGCTCTGCTCCAGTAGGCTACACTGAAACAGTAATCAGACAAGCAGAAGACCTGTGCAAACAAAATTTTGATCTGGTACTATTGATAACATAACTTATAAATAGCCCATTACATTATATATACATACATGTATATATAAGTATCAGGTATTTGACAAAATAACGATCTTTTAACATTGGGGATTTTGAAGAATTCTAAATGTTAATGTTTAATTAAATAGTTCACTTGACATTCAATTATTGATTTATTGTTTAATTAATATTGTTGTAGCTTGGACCAATAGGACAAGGCACATTACGAGCCGTGGTAGTTGATCATAATGATGGACTGGGAGCTGTTACGGTAATCATGGATCCACTGGATGTAGATAGCAGCCAATCGAATAGGTTAGTTTTTACATATTTCATGTGACATTGACTTGTGCTGACTGTTTTTTGTTTACACTAATTAAGAGGGAACCTTGAAAATTTTATGATGATCTGGAGATGAAAACCTCAAAAAGAAATTCCTGAAGTGTTTTAAATGGGGCAAATTTATGACTTGAGAATAATTAAATTACGGTATCTAGAGGTTAAAGTTACTATCTGATAGACTTTAAATTTATACACAGTGTTTAAGGTCATGAGAATCCTATTGATTGTCAACAATTTCCGATAATTACTGCCATATTTATGGCCCTTGATAACTTGAGAACTCTTGTGCACATGCTAGAGTTCCAATAATTACTGCCAGAGTTATGGTCCTTGATTACTTGAGAAATCTTGTGCACATGCTAGAAGCTAATGTTAATATAAATTTATACACAATGTTTAAGGTCATGAGACAATCCCAAAAAAATTCTAATGATTTCTAGTAATTACTGGATGGGTTATTCTTTTTAATCTTATTTTAGTGTGTTGTAATTGTTTTCATTACTGACCCCAAAAAATATGCAACAACCCTTGTTGACTGCCGGGACGACTTAGCTGCTGTGGGCATATGTTTTGTTGCCTGGCAACCTATCTTTTTGGTAGAATTTATTTAGTAGGTTTCCCCTACTGATCTGATAACCACTGATCTAGAAAGATCATGTAGAGTGAGAATGTACTGTGGTACTGTCCAATTTTATACTATCTATACAAGAAATTTGGATATCGTTAACAATTATGAGAATGTACTGTAGTAAATTATAATGTACAATGTTATAATACACAAGAAACTTAGATATCGTTAACAATTATTTTAAGGTAAGTTACTTATTTCATTTCTTTTCTATTAAACAGGTGTTCGGTAATGGAGAATTATGCACCACCGACATATAGTGAAATAGCAGAGGGAAATAGCTCAACCTATCGTCCATACTCTCCACAAAATCAGGATGAGCCTCCTCCACCATATATAGACGCAATCTTATCCAATGGAAATAACTTTACTCTTCATCTTCCGAAATATGAAGCTATCAGTGGTAGACGAAGTCCTGTCCCGAAGTACGAAGATATTTTCTTGACATCTAATCTGCCTGGTTATGTACCATCTTGTCATTCTCCTGTTTGTCTGTCTCACAACCACATTTCTCCATCCCCGCATCAAATATCCTGTCATGTCTGTGTCTCTTGTAGTCCTAGTCAACCAGCTTGTGTTAATTCAAGCTGTAGTCCTAGTCAACCAGCTTGTGTTAATTCAAGCTCCCCTAATACGACACCACACATGACCCATTCATGTAGCATGTCACACACTTGTTGTTCTGTAAACCAAAATCAGTTGCCTAGCCACCAAGGCCTCCAATCATTAGCCTGTCATCTCCATAGCAATGCTAGCCAAGGTCAAGGTCAAGACCAAAGTGAAAGTCATTATTCAAATGCTAGTCAGTGTCATATTCAGCAATCCCCATGTTGTGTAAATCACTGTTGTAGCTGTTCTCATACGCCCCCTTCCTGCTCACCTTGTTCTCCTCATCAGACAGTTCATCGTGCATGTGTGAGTAACCATTTCACCTTCCCATGTGCACACAGTATTTACCCTTGCTCTAACCACACCTCTAATGTGACCAGTCAAAATGAAGATACCAATCTAATTAATCAGGACCAAAGTCAGAACCAAACAGAAAATACAAGTACACCAATCACCATATCTGTTACTGATATAAGTAGCACACCGCAGCAAGGGTGTGCTGTTAACAATTTGATAGACAATTCAGAAGAGATAGTTGGAAATGATGATAATATTGACCAATCAAGAGTTAACGATGCTGTGAGTAACCCCCCAATTAGAATATACTGTACACCTACCCAAGATACAGAACATACCTTTTAAGTTTTAGAGACAACAGGAAATGTCTCATAGAATAGACATTAAAATGAAATTGTAATACATGTTTTACAGTGGTAATAATTGTATTATTTTAGACTGTGTTTATATTATTATTATGAATTAGTCGTTCGTGGTGTTTGATCTCATTCCTTTCAGTAGTCTGCAAGTATTCTTACCATCATGGAATATTCCAGAGCTCAGGAGATAAGAGTGTACCAGGAATATTCCACAATGTATATTCCATCTGGTAGATTAAAGGGATAACAAGCCAGGAAAAAAGCCAAATATTATATTTGCTTGTCTTAAATATAAATAATTTTGTTTGCCCACTTACTCTTGTTGTCTCTTTAACTCTAGATAGCATGGATTTAATCAGTGTCGAATATGGATGAATATGGGCTCTAGGCTATTTTGCCTATGAGGCCTATCCCAATACCCCACCCTCACAACTATATGAAGATGAAAGTGTGTTTTGAACATAAGTGGTGTAAGATAGACTTATGACAGTGTCAAAAATATTATACGCTTTGGCCAAAGTTCCCATTTGATATTGGGTTATTCGTTTGGCTAACTAAAAAAAAATACCTGGGTTTACAGTTACTTGGCCACAAAAAATAGGACCAGTCGGAAAATCGTTTTGTTTTTGTGGGTTTCGAAGGTTGAGAATGGATATAATTAAACATACATTATGCAAGCGCTAAATCTGCCTATTGCATGTTTTTCTTTAGGCCTGAAATGTTATCTAAATTATTAATAAGACATTAATTAACTTATCCAGACCATAATCAACTCTCGGTGGCATTGCTAGCCTGCGATGTTTATTGGATTAGGTTCCTATTTGCTTTTTGACTTCCATTCATAATTTAATCATGAAATGAATAATCAAGACTATGTTTTTTATCGTACCGACTTTAGTAATGATGATCGAGGCTAGGCGAAAAATTCGTTCAATTGCTAAAATCTCGGTTCAGAGTGGATCAATTTGACTGAAATTTTCAGCAAATTCGCTTTACAGTATCTTGTTTTTAACTATTATAGTGAGAACTGCCAGCTCTTTATCTAATCTCCCATATTGTATCTTTAAGTGAACTAATAAATTAATTTTTTAATCAACTACATAGATACTTGCAGTCTACAGCCTTTGTTATGTAAGTTTTAATAGCTACTGTAAAGTGTTTATTATTTATTTCCTAGCTTTTCAAGATTCATTAGACAGATGAACTGTAAAATAATGCCAATTTAGACTGTTATAATACTGAAAGTTCAGTCTCTGCAGAAAACCGACCCATGAAATATTTATAATTCCTGGGAAATGAGAAAAAAATATTTCAGGGTCAGCAATTTGGACCAAAAATGAAATGAAATGGAGTTTAACGTCCTACTGTTCTGCTCCTAACCTGGGCTAATGAAGACGGGCATACGCCATACAGTGTGCTATGAGGGAAATTTTGCCCGGACAGCGGCACTACGGCCTACTCTTATATCGAATTCCAACTGCCAATGTGTACACGGGACCTCGGTTTTTTGTCCCATCCGAACGACTAGACAGCTTCCCTTGTCAGCCCCTCCGTCCTGCATCACTGACAAGGGAGAACCACGCCGGAAAATATGGATGAACTTTCTCGGCCAATGCAGGGATCGAACACCCGACCTCCATGCTAGCGAGCTAGCGTCTTACCCACTTAGCCACGGGACTAAAAAGGTAACTGTAAAGACAGATAATTTTTTTTTTTTTTGACCTTATGTATTGTGTAAAAGAATAGGATACAGTAATATGTAAATTATGCTTTTATATTATAATTTATAAAAACAATTTATTTATAAATGTTAGAATTAAAAATCTATATGAGTGATTAATTTATGATTGAAAGACTTGTTTTATATGTATTATAACTATTTATGCAGTGTTTTACAATGGTTTACTACTAAAGTTTTGCCATCTGTTATTTATAGATCTGACTGTTTGTGAACCAGCTTCATTTGTACTAAATGTTTTGTGATATGGATGTTGGTGCACATTTTTATGTGTATATTTATGAATATTGTTTATTGAATATTGTTTTATGAATTTTTACCTAGATTGCATTTCCATGGTGCTTTAGTAATATACTAAAATATTTAAAGAGAGTTGGCCTACCCTTCACATAAACATTTTAGTTAAGACTGAAAAGGTTGGATTTCAAGTAGACGAACTGACGTATCGTTTCTCTCCATTAGGTTACATGGAAGTTAATTGTAAGTGCAGGAGGACCGCACTACATGCAAAGAAAAACGACAAGACAAACCTGAGGACAAGACAAACTACATAGTCATTGCAAGATATAAACAACAAATATTTCTTGGGGGGCCAGCAAATTTGAAAAGTAGACCTAAAAAACACTACAATGTTTTAATTACTGGGGCGGTAAATTGTTATGAAACTTAAGAATTTTGATAGAGTTTCCACTTAAAAAGAAGATTCTCCTACAAAGCATATAAAAATATAATTTGATATAATGTGAGAAACACTGCCTTGCCTTATTTGCATATTCAGACTAATAGTGCTAATGCTAATTTACTTAGTTAACGGAGATGACCAGTTGTTGGAATTTTTTTATATTATATTCATAATGCAGAACTTGTTTCTAAAATGCTGAACATCCATTAAAACACAAGTGCGGGACATCATATGTCATGATTTGTGAATAAAACCACTCGCTTGTGTTATAATGTCTAATCTTTGTACTCTTATGGCTTTGCTTTGTTTACAGTGGAGAAGAAGAAAGTTACCTTTATAAATGTCGCAACCAACTGGTTAATTTGTTGAGCTTGATTGAAATGAATTTCATATAAAGAATTGCAACGGCTGAACTTATCCTTTAATTAAAAATGATTAACTTGAGACATCCCGCAGTCCGTTTATTTTCCTGTTTGATATTTAAGATATTGTTTTTATTAGCTAATTTTTATTATCAGATTATTACTATAGAGATGTTGTGTTTTCATACAAATTTGTGATGTTATTGTTGTATGAAAGATATTGTTATCTATTGTGCATTTCTTTTAATTTATTTATTAGACAGCTGCTGTGGGTTTTCACTTTGACAGTCACAATGTCCCAAATTATTGTTCCAGATAATTAAATAACTGCAAGGTGATTTATCCATAAAAATGTGTTTGAATATTGCTTGTCCAAAATCCTATATCCCCCTCTGCAAATTATAAATGTTTTACATGATGTACGTATTATTTCTAAAATCAACTAATATTACAGAAATGGAAATAGCAACTGTTATGTAAAACAGCAGAAGATATGGAAAGTTAAGCACAACAAAATATATGGTGGGTGGGAGTCAGGAATTACAGATGGCCACCAACGATTATAAAAGATGTATGATGCTGTCTGATTACACTCCAAAATGATCAACCATATGCTGGAAAACTTTTCCAGGATATTGAGCAGCGGGGGGGGGGGGGGGGGGGGGGTCCAAGGTGGAGACAAAGTCATGTTTGGCATTAGGTCGGGGGGAACTACCTGCCAATTTTATTATAAGATAGGTTCCCAGAAAAGTATTTATCAGGTGGTTATTTCCAATAAAAGTATGGCAATTTTGGTATATATGGAAAGTATCCAATCTTACTAGAAAAATACTGGATTCCCCGAAAAACACTCATGGAGCGCATACAGGACGAAAATGTAAGGGTTTCCCTAATCGACAGCCCGACGTTTAGGATTGTCTGCACGCGTGACGTCAAAGGTTGCACGCGGAGATTGAGTGTTTGATGTAGGCCTATGTTGATAAACTTTATGAAGAGTTAGACGTACAACACTTTCTGAGATAAAAATCACGGAAAAAGAAGCGGGCAGTGGATAATCCGAGAATTTAATTAGACTTCGATATTTTTAATAAATATTCTGCGATTAAAGACAACATCGTCTTGTGTATGCAATGAATTCTCCTCCGAGGGAGAGAGAGAGCCGTAAGTCACGTGACACAAACATGACCTCTTTTGATTGATTTTTTTATAGCCAGGGTATTCCCTGTCAATTGCAATGTTTTGAGTCGGATTTGTAGCAAAATTATGATAAAATAATTAGTTTGAATATTTTTTAGTCCAAATGTATCATCAAATCACCCAGTTTGTACCCGAGCTTTTCACATAACTATTTTAGAGACAGTTTTAACTAAAACCCTCTTCTAACTTAAAATCATGGCATTAACAAATATTGATTAGGGCTACCTTGTTAGGTCTATTGCGACATACATGTATACTGATTATCATATGATACAAAGTATAAATTATAGGCTACTATTTTCAAAAAAAAAAAAAAAATTTGTACTCACTTCAAATCTAATGTCATGGGAAGAAGGGCACTCTTATCTATAAAAAAAATATCTTTGTGTACAATGGTTTACCCACAGGCACTTGAAGGGATTGAAATAAAATATGTAGTAAGAAATTTTATTTTAATCCCTTCAAGTGCCTGTGGGTTTACCAGCTGTTTCAGGGCAAAGTATGCCCATATTTTGCAATGCAAGAAATGGATAGAGAACAAGCTAAAATAAAACCTCGGCTTTTCGTACTATCAGGGGCCATAATCCAGGAAGTTATGGTCTTATGTGCGAATATCCAAAGGAACTGAGATCTTTGGGATATAAACATATATTATTTTAATTCAATAAAATGGGACAAAAATTGTGACCTCAAGTAGGTCCACAACCTTAATATTACATACTTTTACACTATTTGCGTGCAAGGAGCGGCCATTTTGTCGGGCAGTTTCGGTCCGATTTTACGAAATTCGAACTCGATCATATCAGAGTACAATGATATATATAAACGATTTTTTTAAATCGGATAAAAACTGTGATCTCTAGAGGGTTCACAACCGAGATCTTTGGGATATTAACCGTTAAAAAGTCCTAACTTCTTTAAAGATTACATTACAATTGTGTTGATATCAAGTTCTCTTATCACAGTTTTAAAGTAATGCGAAGTTAAAAGTGACTGCAAAGCGAACTCTAATTGATACTTCATGTAGTAATCTTTTTAATTGAAATGTTAATGCTTAATCTACCTAATAGCCTAGTTGGTTATATCTCTTTCAGTTGTATTATTAATGTTTTGTTTACATTATTTTATGTCTGAAAGTGTGTGTGTGTGTGTGTGGGGGGGGGGTAACGATATCGGACTGAGACTAGTAATTACCCCCCCCCCCACTATTTTATGATGAATGTAGTAGTGCGAGTTATAGATAGACAATTTTTCCCTTAATTTTTTTCTCCCCTCTGCCTGCATTTTTTGGTTGACCTTTTGGTCTAGAATTGAAGCAAATGGGTCAAGTTTGCAATTTAATAGCAGTTTGGGGTAATACTGATTACAGCGGAGGGATAGGGGGTGTAAAGTGTCTTTCTGCAGAGCAATCATTGTGTCGGAAGTGAGATTTTAACCCCAGTAAACATCAAAATCCCCGTAGCAAAAACAATCTAAACGGTCAACCCCCTACAAAATTATGATGAGAAGATTGCCAAATGCGGTCCCAATTGCAGGTGCCTGTAAAGATTGGGACCAGCGAAATGTTGAGCAAAACGATACCGCCTGTGATGTTACAGCCATTTAACATTGAAGTCGATGGGGAAAATAATTGCTAGACAGTCCTAACCATTGACGTCATATACAGATAGACTGCCGATCCGATACGCCAGGATCGCGTGGTACAGACGCTGTGACTTCGTTCAGGGTTCAAACCAATATGCCTGCCATCTGTACACCGGGATTTGACTTTTGGAATAATAGAAAATCAACACTACCTCTGCAAAACTGACAAACTATGTCCGAAATAAATATTTGAAAATGCGCAATTATTTGTTTTATCAATACGATTAGTTGTCCCCCGCCTTTCGAAGAAAGCAGGGGACTATTAAAATGGGTTCGTCCGTTTGTCTGTCCGACACAATAACTCTCCTAATTGAGCTAGAATGTTAAATCTTGGTGTAGGCGTTCTTTAGGTGAATGCTGCCCTTGATGGAGTTCGGTGATGAACATTATCTGCTTGCGGTAAGCAGATGGTTGATGCTTTTGGTTATAATTAAGTGAGAGCTATGAAACTCCGAGTATAGATTCATTATATCATTACCATGACAAAGTTTGATGAGAATTTTCTGCTTAGGATAAGGGGCGATAGGGACATGCACCAAAATAAATAGTTTCTGTCTTTACGGTATAAGGAAGAAATATGCAGTTACAAGATGATCCAGTCAGAATTGCAGCCTGTAGATGATAAATACAAAAATTGGGCATGGCTCTCCCCATACGGGTTGGATTTGGAACAATATAAATAGGTATCACCCTGTTATTGAAATGTTTAATAGGCTGAATTTGAACAAAATCTGTTAATTATAGAAACCTGTAGAGTATTTGCAGACCACACCCCTGGCGGTCAGGACATGTACCAAAATAAATAGTTGCTATCCTTACACGAATAAATAAGCCAGGTTCCAACATGATTCATTCTGAATTCCAGCCTCTAGACAAAAAAACACAAAAATTGGGCGTGGCTCTGTCCCTGGACCAATATAAATAGGTACAACCCTACAATGGATCATTCCGAATTGGATCCAAATCTGTTAATAATTGCTGCCTATATATCATTTACAGACAAAATATTAACAAAAAGTGGGTGCGGCAACGCCCAAAGGTGGGGGGAGGGGGAATCATGCACCAAAATCAATAGTTAGAGTATAAGGAATAAGTATACCAAGTTCCAAGATAATCCATTCAGAATTGTGATCTTCGGGCGCTAAACACACAAACTAAGCGTGGGTTTGCCCCTGGGGGTCGATAGTTGCCACCCTCAGACTATAAGGAATACATATGCCAAGTTCCAAGTTGCGGCCTGTATACGATAAACACAAAAATTGGGCGGGGCTCTGCCCCTGGAGGTTGGGACATGCACCAAAATCAATAGTTGCCGTCCTTAGGCTATAAGGAGTATGCCAAGTTCCAAGACAACCCATTAAGAATTGTGGCCTGTAGGCAATTCACAGACACATAAAGAAAGCATCAGTGTGGCTCTGTCCCTTGAGGTCAAGCATTCACCAAATCTGTTAAGAATTGCGGCCTGTAGGCGAAACACAGACACACACGAAAAATTGGGCGTGGCCCTGTTCCAGAGGGTCGGGCAAAATTTCCCTCATAGCACACTGTATGGCGTATGTCCGTCTTCATTAGCCCAGGTTAGGAGCAGAACAGTAGGACGTTAAACCCCATTTCATTTCATAAGGAAAAATTATACAAAGTGTCGAGATGATACGTTAAGAAATGCGGCCTGCAGACGACAAACAAATACAGGATATGGGCGTGGCTCTGTCCCTGGGGGTCGGGCATGCACCAAAAACAATAGGGATCATCCTTAGGGTATAAGGAATAAGTATGTAAAGTTCCAAGATGATCAGCTAAGAATTGCGGCCTGTAGGCGAACCACACACACACACAGGGGAGACGGCAATGTACGTCCACATTATGAATGCGAACGTATAAAAAATGTTCAAAAATAAATAAAGAAGTTATTTTTATGTATCTGATTCTTATTTGTTGATATTTTTTTTATGATGAATATTGTTCTAACAAGAGAGAGAGAGAGAGTGAGAAAATTGGGGCTTAACGTCAACTCGACACAACTAGGTCATTTCGGGACTAACATATGGTTCAATTTTAGTTCAATAATTCACTTGCTCGTAGGGGCCTTTAGCAGTAGGGTTAATTGGTAACATGGATTATTTCACAAAGTTTTTGGTCGTGGGCCTATACATTCGAATAAGAACACCTTAATCTGTCAAATTCGTCAAGAAAACTAGAGAAAAAAAAAAATTTAACATCCATACATCAACGCTCATTCATTAACTTACGGGTGTTACCATGGACTCTATAATACGGTTGATGGTGTAAATAACGCAACGACCATCTTTGAACTATCCCGACCGTGCTTTATCGCATGGTACAGCTGATCACGACCACAGGTTTAACTAAATGTCATTTGCATGCAGATAGTTCGACTATGGTTCGGAAATCCGTGTAACCGAAGGTCGCCCTGATTGACGTCCTATGAAAAAAGACCGAGATAATTCGAATAAGGAATTACATGTCAAAATAAGTTCAATAAATGCATGTTCTTATTATATAAACTATTTTACATCTACTTGTTATTTAAGGGACGTAGTAAGGTTCGAAAAGGGGCAACTTATTCGCCATCCATAAATTTCCAAAATTTTGCCAGTTGGAACTATTACTTATTCGCACATTTTCGCCACTTTGTCAGATATTATATTCGCCTCTTTGTAGTAATATACCAAAACTGTTAAAACCTGAAAATCTTCGACGTCAGTGGATTATAAAGGATATTTATACTGTACTTCAGACGATTTGGGATATTGCACTTTCGGGAATAATGTAAAATCTGTAGATAGTCCTCAAGAAGCTGTTGACTAACCATGACGCTCTGACATTCTGGGAACCCAGCGGGCTGACGCCTCATTCATGTGCAAATATTCAAGGATTATTCGTCCCACTGATATTTTGCTAATGTCCTGTGCAGTAGCTAACCGTCGCCTGTCCTGTATTATTGTACTGAGAACAACATCAACTTTTATCTTGGATGGTCACTTCCCAAGGGCGACCAGACCGTGGCTCGTTTTCAGTGCTGATCCCATCCCTTGGAAATTCAGCGCACCACTGCTTGACTGTACTTTTCAAATGCAGATAATTAATCACGTGTCCGCATTCGGTTTTCTTCATTTTGAGAGCAAATAAGAGGGTCATACTGTTTATAGCCATATATAGAAAATTATAGCGTATGGAATTCATGTTTTGCATGTCAAGCACATGCTGGGATACTTTTTTAGCAACATGAGCAGATTGGTTGAGTTTGTGCCACCTTTTCATGGCGAAGCCGGAAACGTTCGATTATTACAATTTATGATCAACGGCCTTGGATAAGTTCAATATTGATACACAAAGTTTGTGGACACTATTGGCCGATGGATGAACTCCGACGCTGAGGCCCCAGAGCTTTGAGCAAAATGTTTAACCCAGCGTGTGGCCCCTCCATTGAACTTCTTTGTTGGTCCGACGAACCCTATCAGTAATCTGCATTCCACGGCCTTAATGTTTCGGCGTTACCTCCTTTGCTGAACACCTCGTGAAAGCCTTCTGCGACATTTCGTTCCCAAGTTAAGCCCTCTTATCCGAAATGAAAATCTCCATACGAACTAAATTTCATTTCTTTGCTGCGTAACATATTGGCTTAAAGTTGCCAGAATTTAGAAATGCTACACATTTAATTCAGAAAATTGAAAATTATGAATTATTAACTCTACATTCTATTTTGCTGCTGTGCTACTCTGGAAAAACATTTTTATTAAATAAAAGTTTGAAATTCTTGAACTGTTCCATTTGGAAAGCACAATCGATCTGTTCCTAGCATTCCCCACTCCCACGACCTGATAAAATGGGTTCTGAAAGGATTCGCCAGTTTGCTAGCCTAAGGTCTCGTGAGTCATGAAACGTATATCTATACATACTAACAGGTGAATATACATTATTCATTTCTTTGCTGCGTAACATATTGGTTTAAGGGCGTCAGAATTTAGAAATGCTACACATTTAATTCAGAAATTATCAATTATGAACTCTATATTCAATTTTGCTGCTGTGCTACTCTGGACAAACATTTTTATTCCATAAAAACTTGAAATTCTTGAATTGTTTCCATTTGGAAAGCACAATCGATCTGTTCCTAGCATTCCCCACTCCCACGACCTGATAAAATGGGCAGGTTGTGATCTGCAAAATAGTCATGGACACTTGACATGCTTTGAGAGTATGTTCACAGATGAAGAACTTATCTCCCCAACAGAACCACTGAGCTGCACATGCGACACGCAATAGCGCCATACACGTGGGAGGGGTTCATTGTCAAATTTAAAACATCAAGGAAGGGTTGATGAAAACTGCCGTGTGCTGATTTATCTATCCATGTTTGCTATCCTATCGGTTCTTGCATAAGATTTACTGTTTAGTGTATCTTTGCTTAACTGTGTTACGTTTAATTTGATCGGGAGACGTGTTCGTCGACGTCAACGTCAACCGACAACACTGCAAGAATTGGCCGTGGCACTGCAGGAGGATTGGGTCAGACTGCCCCAAATCGTGAGAGGGCGGTTAATTAGGAGCATGCCACGACGAATTGCTGAATGTCTGAGGATTGGTGGAGCAATTACTCATTATTAAGACAAAAATCAAAAACCTTCATTTTCACTTTTGACGGTGTATCTCTTTGCGAGTGAAATGGAACCGTCAGATAAGCCGCCCATATGAAATGTTTATGTTCATGTGTAGGCAATTGGCCTGTTATTAACATACACTGGTTACCTCTCATTAAAACAGCAGTGCATTTCCGCAGTTTTGTATTGTTTCTGGATATCCCCTACTTTTTTTGAAGGGTATATATTCGCCAGTTTGCCCCAAACATATTTCGCTATATATAATAACTAAGACACGACGAATATTTTGAAAGCCTGAGCGGGCAATGTGACTTTTTGGGCAGACGGGTAAAGTGAAAACAAAAATTATTATTTCATCTAGTTGGCAAAACATACGTTTCTCCCTCATCCAGGTTTACAGTCTAATAAAAGGTTTCATTTAAGTGCTTATCTAGTTTTACAGTCTAATTATACATTTTACATAATATCTTGATTTTCAGTACTTATCCATTTTTACAGTCTGATAATATATTTCACATAAATTTATGGACTTCCAATTCATTGAATTAATATATTTACGGGTTTCCTCATGCAGGTTTTACAGTCTTATAATAGGTTTTACCCTTCATGACATGACTTCCAGCTTATTAAATTAATACATTTATGGTTTCCCTTGCATCTATGGAAGGGTATCGCTGCCAATACTAAATGCTCTGCGACAATGTCGTTTCCATTGATAATATGTAAAAAGTACAATGTACAAAGTCCTAATACTGATAATGCTAATGTCAAAATACCTCTAAAGCAAAAGTTAGATGTAAAACGTCAAATGTTTAGTGTCAAATGACAAATGTTTTGTTAGAAAATGCTTTTATTGACGTGTCTACATTTTACATTTCTCACATTACATTTTACATTTGCGCTCTGCAACATCTCATATGCAAATGTAGGATATCACGTGACTTATCAACATATACGGAAACCTGGCACACTATAAACTAGCACACCATAAGGATATTCACCGCAGGATCACAGTAAATCAAGCTGGCGCACTATAAGAAACTATCTAGAAAACCATGCGTAATCCTGAAGGTGCCGGGAAATAATTGATAGATTCAAAGAGCCAAAGAAACATACTTTCCAGTAATTTATAACACAATAACTGGAATTTCGTATAAATACCCGTATTTTGACGGTCTTTCAACAAACAAAATATAATTAACTTTGTTCCATTTAAAAAAAAAACACCCAACAATATACAAGCATTGTGCCCAACAAATAAATAATATATTTAAAGAGAGGAAAGACTTCGTTTTTTAGTATAGTATACCCCCCCCCCCCATTTCTTTTGCATATTTGAAAAAAGCAATCAGTGATACGTAACATGGTATCTGGAATTTCGTATTTAGACCAGTATTTTTACTTGAATACCCCTTTAATAGTGTTTCGTACCACTCGATGTACCCGTAGGCCTATTTTGGTCGTTTTTCAGGGAGTATGAATGTGCCAGAAAATTATTTACATTTTTGAAAAGAGCAATTGTAGGTAACATTTTGGATTTTTTTCTATCAAGACTTATATTTTAACATTGAATAACGCCCCCACCCCCCGCGCACACACATCCATATGCAGTCACTTAAACATGCATTATGCAAGAGCTAAATCTGTCTATTGCAGGTCTTTTTTAGGTTATAAATATTATCTAAATTAGTAATTAGGCAAATTAACTAATCCATCAGACGATGGCATCGTTAGTCTGTGATATTTATTGGATTTGCATTATGAAAATACGATTGTACTAGAAAACTATTTACATATTTACAAATAGAAATGAGCGTGCTTTTCAATAATATGTAACTACACGATACCTGGAATTTCGTATTTGGACATTGCCCGCGCGCCCGTAATGATGGTAAAGTACCATCCAAAGTGTCAAATTAAATTTCTTATTGTGTGCTAAGTTGATTTAATGTTATAGGAATTTGTTTGTGGACACTCTACAGGACACAATTCTTATCCGATTTTAACGAAACTTGAAATATAGGTGTATCTCCAAAAGATCTCGGCTGCTTTCGATATTGACATGTATCGGATCGAAACTTCATGGATTATGGCCCCTGTTTGTACTAAAAATCACGTTTTTGGCTTGTGGACCCTATAGTTGTGAAATATAAGTTTATAACCCAAACTTTCGATATGCGCGCATATCGGACCGAAACTTCCTGAATTATGGCCCCTAATTGTACGGAAAATCGCGTTTTTAGCTTGTGGACCCTATAGAGGTCATAATTTTTATCCGATTTAAAAAATCGTATTATTATATCACCGTTACACCCTAAGGATGGCTTGGTTCGAATTTCGTAAAATTCAGCCCAAAATTGACAGACAAAATGGTCGCCCTTCGTTCTCAAATAGCGTAAAAACATGGTATATCAAGGTTGTAGACCCTATAGAGGTCACAATTTTTATCTGATTTTGTTGAAACTTGAAATATAAGTTTATAACCCAAAGATCTTGGTTCCTTTTGATATTCGCGCATATCGGACCGTAACTTCTTGAATTATGGCCCCTGATTGTACGAAAATCGCGTTTTTAGCTTGTGGGCCCTATAGAGGTCATAATTTTTACCCGATTTAAAAAAACGTATTATTATTATATCACCGTTACACCCTAAGGATGGCTGAGTTCGAATTTCGAGTAAATCGACCCAAAATTGACAGACAAAATGGCCGCTGTTCGTTCTCAAATAGCGTAAAAATATGGTAGGTAGATCAAGGATGTGGACCCTATAGAGGTCACAATTTTTATCCGATTTTGTTGAAACTTGAAATGTAAGTTTATAACACAAAGATCTCGGTTCCTTTCGATATTTGTGCATATCGAATTGTAATTTCCCGAATTATGGCCCTTGATTGTAGGAAAAATCACTTTCTTTTTAGCTTGTTCTCTATCCATCTCTCGAAAATGTGGGCGTATTCTGCCTGGCAGCCGCTGGTTATTTTTCCTTGCATTAGCTATCACTCTTGTTCACTCATACCCCCATACATACGCACTTCTCTTTTAAGTATTGTTTGTTTACAGCTCAGGTTGATTGGTTTCCCATTAATGGTGTTAATACATTGATTGTTATAATAATAGCCCCCGCCCTTTTTTTAATCCGCACAAGAGTTTCCACAGTGTAGGTTTAGTTGTAAATGGCCCCCTAATCAAAGGTGTTAAGTTTAGTTGTATTTTGTATTTGATTGTTATTTTGTTGCATATTCTGTATATATTTGCCTACTATTCACATACCCGTAGACTATCATTTGCTTGATAAAGACGAGAGTATCCTCGTCGAAACGTTGCTTAGTATTAAAGGAGCTAAGTCGCTAATATTTGGGACCTAGAAATTGACACAAATGGGTCGCAACGCATACAATAATGTAATATGAATGTATATAAATTGATTTACATTCAATCGTTTCTGTTTTTACTGTAATTTTTAATCAGTTAGGTTCAGCGAAATACGCCAGTATTCTCAATCGAATTTCAATCTCTAGCGTCTGGTTATTCCAGTCTACGCCGATATTATTTATTGGGCTTGCTCTCCAGATAAGAATATAGCGTCACCGCTTTGACATGACTTGTGGAATATGCCTAACCTCGTTTTTCGAGTCTCTTATTACAAATAGCGCTGAAACGCATTATGGTACACGATTCGTGTACCAATGGTAAAATGTTTATTTTGTCTTAAATATTGGATATCAGAAGGCCATCTGTTCCCGGTAAGATGACAACATCAATGTTGATTTAATCCGACAAATAAATCGTGTTTTCAATATCGAAGATTTTGGATGATATTGAGTTAGAGACATAGCTACTTTAAACTCAGTAATTGTGTATCCATAAAATTGTGCCTATTGTGTTTATTAAAATATGTTCAATTACTAAATGCCAACATACCGGGAGATAAAATTACAGACAATTTAAACATGTAACACACAAATTATTGGGTATAATATATCTTGCGCGTTTTTCCATCTAATCGTGAAATAGGCCTATCAAAAATAAGGTGTAAGACTAAATTAATTAGACACGCTCAAAAATTACCGACTCTGCAGGTAGGCCTACTATAGATTTTAACAAAAAAGGCGGTGATAGGTGTATTAGGCTACTGCAAACGTTATCGAGGGCTTTTTCCCAAACGCCGTACGTCACTGATGCGATGACGTTAGATAGGTCCAGCTGCGACGTCATACCAGCACCATGACGTCATGTGCGTTACTAGGCTAACATCCAAATTAAAAATGTCGGACTTGATATGACTGCTAAAACGTTGCAGAACATGGCATTTGGATTTAATGCCACGATCGTGGTGGTTTTCTTGTCACTGCAAATTCTCTGTGTAGAATTGGTTTTAGCGAAGACTTCAACTAATTCCACAAACAAACCTACAGACAAGATTTTGCATCCAGCTACTAGAACTGAGCCTACTTCGCCTATGCAGCAACTCAATAGGCCTAATGTAGATCATCTAGACGACCTTAATAAGAATCCAAAAAATGGTGCTAGCCACAATGTGACTGTTAGATATGATGACACACTTGGGAATACATCGAATGTCAATGAAGTTCAAGATCACAAAAAAGGTAAAAAGCACTAGTCTACTAAAGTCTAAACTGTCACAACCAACTTCCGACCTATCTCATCTGCTCCATCCCTCCCTGACCCTGTCAACACTCAAGGTTTGGTTCACGTGCTCCGTTTTCGTCCCATTGCTTGAAACGACTAGACACATTCCTTCCTAGCCCCCCCCCCCCTTCCCGCATCACTGGCCAAGGCGAAAATACGCCAGAAAGCAGAGGAAACTTGATCTACCAACACCGGGTTCAATTCCGCGACCTCCAGGTTAGCAAGCGGGCACCTTACTTATAGTTAGTAATAGAGTCACCACTGTTCCCCTTTAGTTAATAACTAGTTTAATAACCCTATTATTATCATGTAGACTAGATTAGATAAGCTAAATTATATATTTATTTAATGTAGATTACACTGTTAAAAATAATACTTAGGTAGTTTACACCTATAACCTAAATAGGGATAGACTAACTCCTAACCTTTAGTGGTGTAACTGTATTCTGTAACTGATAAAACCAAAATAGTGTAGTAGAACATTACACCAATTGGCAATTCGAATTACATCTCTTATTATTATTAAAGGTTTTTATTAATTGCCCTATTCTTATTAATTATCAAATCAAAGCGGGTGTATTTTTTTTGTTGAAAACACTGTTGTAGAACGGTGTTGAGATGGATATTTGCCCGAAAAGTTTCTTTGTCTCCCAAATTTTCAAAATGGATTAATCATTAACTATGACGAATTTTCCAGAAATTTGTTATAGGCCTATATCAATTTACTATAATTGACTTATTAAACAGAAAAAGGCAAAGACTCCAGCTAAATTGCGAATATTTCACATTTCTTTCAGTGTTTTCAATGTTCTATAAGCTTATTATAAACTAAGTAAATATGGGGAGGAATGCACAAAATAATTTTTAAATGCTTACTTCAATACATGTAACTTACGAACATGTGGTAAACTCAGTGATGAAAGTCTTCCGGATTTTGAGATTTTGGTGAAAATTCCGCCGGATTTTTTAAAAAAAATCAATCTTTCAAAA
The DNA here is from genome assembly GCF_932274485.2 of Patella vulgata. NCBI lineage: Eukaryota > Metazoa > Mollusca > Gastropoda > Patellidae > Patella > Patella vulgata. The sequence goes on from NC_065883.2 coordinate 16,901,808, forward strand.
TTAAAAAAAAAAAGAATTTTCTAAAGAGAAAAATGTTGCCCGAAGACGCAGTGTTTTGCTTTTGCGGGTGCAGCCATATTGGTCATACAGTTCGGCCGTCGCGATGGTTTGACGAAACACGATATTACCGTATTTTTTTTTATCGTGGAATTCCGTGATTTACCGAGTAAACACCGAGCGAATATCGAGTACCTCGGGTGTTGAAAACACGGTGTGACTCGGTGTTTTAATTAAACCATGTCTCTGATCGTTTATTTTCGGTGAAGTACGTGTGCCTACGTGTGAAGATTGGCGTACGGGTTTCTTTGATCTGTTATAGGCTATCATGGACCGTATATACCGTTGTATCACTGGATAATTCTGTTATTTACACCCGGGCATTATCATTTTGTCTTTTATTTTAAACAGAAATATGCCCATACCGACACATTATTACTTCATAGTTCATTAATATATTAGACATTTGTAGGACTTGCATAGATGGACTGTTACAAATTCAATCAAATTATGGAAAATTATGTAGTAGTAGTAGTTCTTGGTGTTTAACGTCTGCTTCCACATAAGTGATATCGCAGACAAGACATAGGAGAGCCGAAGCTGATTCCTGTTTTTTAGAATATGATTTTGCAATCTTTCCATTTGGCATTAGGCCATGGATTTGGTTTAGTGGGAAGTTCTTCCCTTTATTTAATATAAAACATATCGTTTGGTGTTAGTGTTTAGGTGCCAGGCCCGTCTTATCGTGGCTTCCCCTTACTCCACTATCCCACTCTTTGGGCTTGGTATCAGTTTTATTTGCAGAATTGTGTTTAGGTGCCGAGTTCGTCTGATCGTAATTCCCCCTTACTCCACTATTCTGCTATAGTTTGGTAGATGTCATCTTTGAGGGGTTTGTGTTTAGGTGCCAGGCCCGTCTTATCGTGACCTCCCCTTACTCCACTATCCCACTCTGTAGGTTTGGTGTCTGTTTTTGGCGAAATAGTGTTTAGATGCCGAGTCCGTCTGGTCGTGACTCCCCCTTACTCCACTATCCTGCCAGTGTGGTATAAATCCCCTATGTGGTTTAGTGTTTAGATGCCGGGCCCGTCTAACCCTGACCCTCTCTTACTTCACTATTCTACTTAGTCCAACTGTGTCCATTAGGGCGTGGAATGGAAAATGCACACCTATATATGCTAGTTTTACCGGGGGCGTAGTGATATCCATCTAAATAGTAATTAACATACTGACAATTAAGTCACACACATGACATTTAATATCGGTAAATCACACTTCAATTAATATATATTTTCTGGTTTAAAGGAGCTAAATCGCTAATATTTGGGACCAAGAAATTGACACAATGGGTCGCAACGCATATAATAATATAATGTGAATGTATATAAACTGATTTATATTCAACCGTTTCTGTTTTTACTGTAATATCTAATCAGTTATGTTCGGCGAAATACGCCAGAAGTTTCAATATTAATAGCAATACTTAGCGTCTGGTTATTCCAGTCTACACGGATGATATTTATTGTACATGCTCCCCAGATAAGAATATATAGTGTCACCATTTGACATGACTTATGGAATATGTCTAGCCGCGTTTTTTGAGTCCCTTGTTCCAAATGGCGCTGAAACGCATTATGGTACACGATTCGTGTACCAATAGTAAAATGTTTATTTTGTCTTGAATATTGGATATCAGAAGCCCATCTTATCCCTGTAAGATCACAAGACCAATGTTGATTTGAACTGACAAATAATTCGTGTTTTCAATGTCGAAGATTTTTGATGATATTGAGTTCGAGACTTAGCTACTTTAAGTTAAATCACAAAAGAATGAAAAGCCTTGGTCTCCTGATATGTAATCACACAACGCCAGAATTCACCGTCAACAAGTTTAAGAAACTTTGGCACTGAATACATGTACATGGACACGTATCAGTCCGTTAATACCTTGCTGACTTTTTCATTTCGGCACCAAAGAGTCTGGTGGATGCATACTGTCAATCAAGGTTCCATAATGAGAATTGACGCGTGACATCAAAAGAAACCGATTGACAGAACATACAGTCGACGCCCCTTTAACAACAAACTGTTACCTTGTTGTAGTCGTGACTCACGTGGACAATATGACTTTTATTGTTAATTGTCAGTAGTAATGATTATAAATTTTTCAAAAGAGACGTCGATGTATTTTTGATTAAACATGTAGCTGTATTTATTACTCAAATGGTTTCTCAATTAGCAGAAAGAAAACACAGTTACACTTACAGTATGACTAACTAAGATTAAGTTATTCCTCGTGATTTCACGTAGTTGTTAGGATGGGGTGTTCCCACTTAGCCGACAGGCTTTGATGTCAAATTTTGCCGCTAATCCAGAGTTAATCCTAGAACAACGGTGTTATAAACTATAGTCCATATCTTTTTTAAGACTAAAACTGTATTGATTTTAATATTTATTAAATAACATTGAATGATTTACACATATAAAAATGCATTACAATTTACACATATAAAAATGCATTACAATTTACACATTTAACTTTTATTAAATAGCATTATATGATTTATAAATAAATGCCTTACAACATAACAATCATTTTACAGCCCCACTCAATAGGAAATATTTGTTCCATACCGATTTATACTGAACATGTAACCATTGTGTATTAAATATCGGCCACCTCGATTATTGGAGATAAAGCGATTATTAACATGAACGTTTGCCATTTTAGAATAAATATAATTTCGACACAGATCGACCATCTATTTATATTAATATAGTGAATTGAATTTATGTTTGAAATCATAACGCCGGCATGAACTGTGTTCAAAATGTCATTAATTAGTTGGTTAATAAATTTTATTAAGAGGGATTAAGAGCTCATTAACGCTGAACACTCGTGAACAGTTTTTGAGTGACTACTGTTAAACAGACTATAGTTTTAAGATCAATCAAAGGATTAACAGTCTGCCGACTAAGTGGGAACACACCGTTAGGATTTGGCCGGACCCCCACCCCACCCGCTACATGTAATACCAATTTGTAACGAGTAATTGTGATTACTGTGTTACGGTAAAACTCAAGTTTTTAGGAATGTGGATATGTGGGATTGTTCATAGACTTGAAGGTTCGCGCATGCAGAGCGTCTTATGAACAAAAATGATGTTTAGTAATCATATTTACAGTTGACATATTTTGTTAATAAAATCATTCCTTACACCGGTGGTAATTATTTCATTGTATTGTGCACAAACGTCATGCCTTAAATAGCCCCACGCCCCTTTAACAACTTAAAAAGCATGATTTTTCGGTTAGGCAATTTATTCTACACTCTTTGATGTGCTTTATAACTATTGAAGAGGCTTCAATTCATAAGATCTTTTTGTTAGGTGTTCACTCTGTGTGTTGATGGATAAAAAAAATAAAATAATATTTGTGTCTGTGATAATTATTGGAAACGGAACGGTTTTATTAATTAGTTATCGTCTATGGCATGAATACGGTAAGCAATTTGTATTTTTGAATTTACAAGTTGAACGGCCGTGTAAGATAACTTTGAAGTAAATTTAGAGCGAATGTAAATTTACCCCACTTTCTATTTACAAAAACAATGCAAATTTACACCGAAGTTATTTTAGACTCACTGTAATTTTACATGCTGCTTGTAAATCTAAATCTACCACTTAGGTGTAAATTTACAAGTCAGCTTGTTAAAATACAGTCATTTTACTGGCAACTTTCTGCCAGTCAATTTACGGTAAAAATACACAAACATTATTTACAGTGCAGCGTACTGAAGCATTTCAGTCCCTTTTTTACGCAGTTCTAGTAATCATTATTTTTTTTGCCGATTTTAATTTTAGTCAGAGTTTGCAGGCAAAACTGTACATGGTGTAAACATTCTGCCAACGTAGATGTGGTTGGCCTCCGTGGAACTATTTATTAAATATGGGACAGAAATAATCTCAGATTGCCCATATCTCGGTTATTTCTCAACGTATCTTCGCCGGGAGGAGGGGGGGGGGGGTAGTTGTCCGCCTTACACTCCTGAGCAAACCCTCACGTATTCCAGCGTCTAGCCACAATGTTCACTAATACGTCACCCAATTAGTAAGCTTTCAGAATAAATTCCCTTCCCCCGCCGGGCCCCACCCGGCCAACTAAACGGCACTGTTCACCAAAGGCACTGCACCCACTGACTCTCCAATTTCTATCCAGGGCACCATCTTATATTTATAGGGCCCATCTGAATCTTCTGTCTATTTTTTTTTTTATTTTCGGCGAACTAAGGAAGATAAAGAGATTTATAGAAACCAGAGAAGAGACAAAAGCAAGAGAAGCCAGAAAACATAAAGCACATCATCTAAGACTAAAATTCTTCTGTTTATTATTTTTATTTTATTTTAGGCCAACTACAGAATAGAGTAAAGAGATTTATAGAAACCAGAGAAGAGACAAAAGCAAGAGAAGACAGAGCACATAAGGCACATCTTCTTAGAATGGATGTAGAAGCGGAATCCGCAAGAAGACTAAAGAAACAAAGGGCAGAAAGAGATAGATGGGATAAAAAAGCGAATGCACTTTATGATAAAGCACGGGCGATACTGAAAAAGAGAAACAATGTAGAATATGCAGCTGGTCGCGAAATGTTTGCCGCAAAAGAAAAGAAAAGATTAGCAAAGATAGCAAAACGAAAGAAAGACAAATTAGCAAAGGCAGAAAAATTAAAGAAAGAAAGAGCTAGACAGTTCAAAGAGGAAATGAAAAGAAGGAAGAAAAAAACAACAAAGAAAAAAACAACAAAGATAAAGGCTGTCGGAAATAAAAAAAAATCAACTACTGTTAGTAAGAAAAAGACATCGGGGAGTGATTCAGTTAGTAATTTTACTGTGTTTCTGCTACTGCCTACCTTATTGTTAACCTATATTTTAAATTCTTAGTTCCTGAATTTAAATGTTCCATACTGATTTGTGTTATCTAAGCTAATTTAAAGAAAACCAAACATAACTTTAGTAAGAAAAAGACAAAGATAACGGGGAGTGATTCAGTCAGTATTTGTTTCTGCTACAACCTTCCTTACTGTTAAACTATATTTTAAATTCTTAGTTTACATGTTCCATATTGATATCTGTTATCTAAGCTAATTTAAACAAAACTAAACATAATTATGTTTGACGTACACATTGTTCCCGAATCACATTAAAATATGTTTTCATGTCTGTTCCAATCAATAATTCAGTTATTCGTTGCACAGCCATGCCACCACAGGAAAAAAAACCCCTAAAGGTAACATGAAAATGTCTTTTATTATATGGTAGTCTGGCTTACTATAATACTAATCAGGAAGTCCATGGTTCGATCCTAATTTTGGTCGAGAGAGCAGGGCTGTCGGTAATTTTTCACTGCTAATCAAAAAGTCCAATTTTGCCAAATTTGATTAGCAAATTTAAAAATTGATTAGCAGTTTTTCAGTTTCAACATAAAAACCTAAATAACAAGATATTACTTTAGTTCATAACAAATATGATTAGATTCCATTCTTACTATTCTTAGATTTTTTTAGCATTGCCACAAGTATTTTTTGTTACGTTAGAAATCTTCGTTAGAAAACGATTTCGTCTGGTTTTTATCGTGTATTGCTATTTTTGTTCAATCGAGCGCACCTCGATTAACTAGACACACGCGATATTTTACGGGAATTTTTACTTTGATTTATCATTTTACAATACGTTAACATATATTTATTTTTTTATATTTTATTTACAATACGTGGGGGATACACTGGCTTAACAGTGACTTCCAAGGCCCCAATCATTTTAATTGTTATTTTTTGTTACGTTAGAAATCTTCGTTAGAAAACGATTTCGTCTGGTTTTTATCGTGTATTGCTATTTTTGTTCAATCGAGCGCACCTCGATTAACTAGACACACGCGATATTTTACGGGAATTTTTACTTTGATTTATCATTTTACAATACGTTAACATATATTTATTTTTTTATATTTTATTTACAATACGTGGGGGATACACTGGCTTTATTTCTTTCAAAATGAATATAATATAATTACTTGATGTCTCGCAACGTGAGTGGTACTACTTGATTCCCTATTTCCGGTTTAATAGTCCCTATTCATAGAGTTATGTCCCTGTATTATATAGTACCGTATAATGAATTGTGTCTGGGTAGTTCGAGAAAAAATGTCACACGGAGAATTCAGTTTTGTTTATAAAATTTTATTCAACATTTTATACACGTTGAAAGTGTTCAGAAAGCCTTCTAGTCTTCAAATGTGGATTATCCTTGTGTCAATATCCAAAATGACAGGCATATTAATGATTCGCAGTTACTGCGAATCAAAAACTTTAGATTTTAATTTTTGATTAGCAACGGACAAAATATGTATCGCAAATTGCGCTGCGATACTGGTTGTCGGCAGCCCTGCGAGAGAGTTCCGTGGGATTTTCCAGCGTGGGCTCCCCTTCCTAGTGATGCAGGACGTAGTCAGGACAGAGCCAGTTCATTCGTGTGGTACGAAATTTAGAGATCCATGTTCGCATGCACTTTAAAGAAACTATGGCAGTTGAAATTCGATATTAGAGAAGGCCCCAGCGCATAGCAAACAACATTCAATGGCGTACGCCCGTCTTCATTAGCCCAACTATTCCATTTCTTATATCACAATATCATTAGTCTAAATTAATTGCAGTGGTGCAGAACGGAGGGCCTGACAAGGGCAGCTGTCTAGTCTTTCGGATGAGACGAAAAACCGAGGTCCCGTGTATAGATTGGAATGCACGTAAAAGATACCTTGGCAGTTGGAATTCGAAATAAGAGTAGGCGATAGTGCCGCTGCTCGGGCAAAATTTCCCTCATAGCACACTGTATGGCGTATGCCCGTCTTCATTAGCCCAGTATAGGAGCAGAACAGTAGGACGTTAAACCCCATTTCATTTCTAAATTAATTGGATTCATTTTAAACTTGATCACCGTTAGTTTTCAATTAGTCGATACGATACCACTTTCTCTTTATCCTCAAGAGTAAAATAACCACTCCCTGGACTGAATCCTTAACACTTTGCAATCGCGAGCCAACTTTTGGATATGCCTGAATTCCGTTTGGCATGGGTTCTACAAATTTTAGTTGTAGTCGAATTTAAAATCACACCCAAATTGGAATTAATATATTCTATTCTTATATTTCGAAATCCCCGTGTAACGATATTTAAAGTTTAACGGAAATTGATGAAATTCAGTGGGTTTCTTTGTTGTACTGATCTAAATAATGCATATTAATATCATTCAGATCGGTCACCGAGTTGACAAAGCATTCTCAGGCTTAAGTTACGAATTCACTCAAAATTGTTCGCCTTATTTTAGCTAGTGTATCAAATATACACCAATAAGAAACTATGTGCAAAATTTCGTGTTTCTAGATGAAAGATATTTCTCGTAAAAAGTGATTGAAAGTTGAGCCTGAGAATGCTTTGTGAACTCGGGGCCGGATGATAACTCTTGTCGATTGAGCATTCACAAGGTTCAACAAAGTGAAACAAGGGCCATAACTCTAGATGTAATTAACGGAAATTGCTTCTTTGTTTTACTGATTTAAATGATGCATATAAATTTCATACAGATCGGTTGATAACTTTTGTCGTTAGAGCGTTCACAAGGTGCAACAAAGTGAAACAAGGGCCATAACTCCGGAAGAAATTAACGGAAGTTATTGAAATTAAATAGGATTCTTCATCTCACTAAACAAACAACATATATCAATTTCAAAACAATCAGATGATAAATGTAGTCTCTAGATTGATCACAAGAAATTGTGGACGACGGACGGACCGACAGACGGACGGACGGGGGCGACGGCAATATACGACCACATTTCCATGTGGGCGTATAAAAAGGCGGCGGTTGAACGTAAAACAATGTCGGGTTCTATGCTGGCCAAAGAAATCATTACTTCTGGCGTCATTTACGTGGTATTCCCCCAACTTTTCATCGATTTTTCTGTACACATTGAAATACAAACAATCACTGGCGGAAACTCTACGGTTATTCCCTGGCGAAATGGGCAATAATGATATGGGAATTAATGCACAATGATGATATTAAATCTCTAATAAAAAATAATAATTTTATTTGAATCCCGAATAATGAACCACGTCCTGTCTCGTTATTCGTTATTCAGACTCAAAAAGCAAAATGGATTGTTTTATGACATATAAGTGAAAATAGTTTTTTTTTTAATGCTGAGGCATCCTTCTTATAAGTTAATTCAATATAAATAAAAGTCTTCTTGAAAAATGGTTTCGGAGCAGAACAGTAGGACGTTAAACCACATTTCATTTCATTTCATTTCTTGAAAAATGCTGAATAACGATACGAAATAATTTTATTTGAATCCCGAATAACGAAACACCCTCTATCTCTTTATTTGTTATTCAAAATTTGAATCCCGAATCCGTCTCGTTTTTTTGGTTATTCAAGGTCGAACAGCAAAATGGTTTGTTTTATGGCATAGACGTGAAGATATTATTGTTTACTGATGAGGCATCCTTCTTGCAATTCAATTAGGAGCAGTGCCGGACTGGGCCCACCTGTCCACCTGTCCGTGACAGGTGGGCCTAAGCTCATTAAAAAAAAGTGGGCCTAAGCCTATAAAGAAAAAATAAAAAAAGAGAAGAAAGGAGAGGGGGAGGACAAAAAAGAAAGAAGGACGGAGAGGACAGGATACTTGTGTGGGCCTTGGTCAATGACCTGACAGGTGGGCCTTCGGCACACCAGTCCGGCACTGATTAGGAGCAACGGTGGCACAGAGTGAGGCGTTTTCTATACTAACCAGGAGATCACGGGTTTGATTATGGTGTTGGCGAAGAAAGTTCATTGGGATTTATCGTTGTGGTTTTCTCTTGTCTGTTGATGGTGACGGAGGTCCTAGTGAGGGACATTACATAGTCCTTCGGATGGGTCGAAAATCCGAGGTAAATAAACCGTGATAGTGAGAATTCGAAATAATAGTAGGCCGTAATGCCGCTCGCTGGCAGGGCAAAATTGTCCCGTAAAACACATTACTTATAGCACATTACCATCATCATTAGCCCAGGCGGTTCAGAAAAGTGTGACGTTAAACAATAATTATTTCGTTTCTTTTACTGCTGAGGCATCCTTCTTATAGGTCAATTAGATAAAAAAAAAAAAAAAGAAACAACCAATTAACTTGACAAATGGACAATAATGATATGAAATTTATAAGAAAAATTAATAATTCTATTTGAATCCTGAATTACGAAACACGTTGTCTCGATATTCGTTAGTGAAAATTTGAATCCCTAATAACGAAACATCCTGTCTCGTAAATCGTTATTCTGACTCGGAAAGCAAAATGGGTGGTTTTATGTCACATAATACACTGTCGAGGCACCCTTCTTATAAGTCAATTGAATATAAATATAAATTTACATGACAGATTGTCAATAATGATATGATATTTTAAAAAAGAAATGTTCATTTTATTTGAATCCCGAATAACGTTCTGTTTCGTTATTCTTTATTTGTAAGTTCGAGAAGCAAAATGGATTGTTTTATGGCACAGACGTGAAGAGATGACTGTTTAATGATAAGGCATCCTTCTTGTAAACGAATTAGTAACCAAGGTGGCTCGGTGAAGAGACGTTAGCTCCTTGATAAGGAGATCAGGGGTTTGATCCTGGAAAGAGACATCGCGTAGTACTTCGGATGGGCCAAAAACCCAAGGACCCGTGTAGGTCAATAACCAGTGAAAGTGGGAATGCATTAGCCCAGACGGTTCAGAACAGTGGGACGTTAAACCCCATTTCATTTCTTTTACTGCTGAGGCATCCTTCTTTTTGGTCAATTATATAAAAAAAAATAAACAGTTTACTTGACAAATGGAAAATAATGAAATTAAATTTCTAAGAAAAAATAATAATTTTATTTGAATCCCGAATAACGAAATACCTTCAAGTGGATTGTTTTATGGCTTAGACGTGAGGAGATGGTCGTTTACTGATAAGGCATCCATCCGTAAATCATTTAAGAGCCACGGCGGCTTAGTGAGTGAGACGTTGGGTCGCTAACCAACAGGTCACGGGTTGGATCATGGAGTTGGTCGAGAAAGTTCATTTGTATTTTTCGGTGTGGTCCCCTCTTGTCTGATGTGGGTGACGGAGGTCCTGGAAAGAGACATCTCATCACAGTCCTTCGGATGATCCAAAACCGGGCGTCCAGACAGGAACACATATAACTATATTAAATCCACCATTCCACCCCTCTGCCAAGGCAGCGGCTGGACATGTTTAATTAGATCATAGCCAGTTCGTACCTTAACAGAAGTATATATAGAGTTGAAAAGTCAATAATATAATGATAATTATCAAAAGCAGCTTAGGTCAATAAGTTCTAAGCACCTAAATGATCGTTCAATTTGATGGAAGTTGCAATATAGAGTACTTTGTCATAATAACGAAACACGCTCTGTCTCGTTATTCGTTATTCAGAATTTGAATACTAATGTAGTGGTTTAATCTTACAAATCAATATACCATGTTTACAAACGCTTTGTCTATATTGTAGCCTAAATAATTGTAATATAACATCATATACGATATCACAAAAGCTCAATCTGATTAAAATACAGAGCTATATTTCGTTTCGTTTTTTTTTTACTTTCGATAGCCTACACTACATGAAGATCTGACAAGTAGTAGCGATAGGTCGGGTCAGAGGTCATACGAGCGGCTTTTGACCCTATGACGTCAGACATTTGATTAACCAATCAGTATTGATGTTTCTAATGGACCACCTACAGTTCCGTGCAAAACACGCCTAAAGCTCGCCGTAACAGACCGTTTCATTGGCTTATCCCTAACACCATCCAGAACACGTCAATGATAACAACTCTTTCAGGCCCTAGTGTAGTAAAGCCAAGGCAAGTAAAACGAAATTTTGAACTATAAAAAACGAAACGAAATAGGATCTGTGTTTTAATTAGATTGACAAAAGCTCTGCCCATACCATATTAACAAACGGTTCTTATATATATACCTGTAATATAGAGAGAAATGGGGTTTAACGTCCACTCGACACAAACTAGGTTATTTCGGGACTAACATATGCCACAATTTTATTTCAATAATTCGCTTGCGCGTAAGGGTCCAATCTCGTGGGTTCTCTCCGGGTCCTCCCACTTCTAAAATTATTGAAACCTGTAATATAACATTATATATACACACATAAATATCATATTTGTTAACATTTATGGTCTTCTATTATATTAGTTAGTGTACGAAGATACAGTCCCAAGGCTGTAATTATACAAGCTTTAAATTAATGAAAAAAAGCAATGAGAGAGAAAGAGAGCGAGAGAGAGAGAGAGAGAGGATTAACCCCCACTCGACATAAACTGGGTTATTTCGGGACTAACATAAGATTCAATTTTATTCCAAAAATTCGTAGGGTTCTTTAGCAGTAGCAGGAAACCGGAGGACCCGAAGAAAATCCACAAGGTTGGAAGGCGACCATACTCCTTGTCACGTATAGACAGCCTGGGAATCGAAACCACGCTAGTTGACTCAATGCTAGACCTTATCTAGCACACGCTTCCGCCCCCCCCCCCCCAACACGCGAAGAACCCATCCCCCCCGCCCAAATTTGTTTGGAACCTAAATAAATAGAAAAAAGGGGGCGCCGGAACCCGGATACCTGGGTATACAAATGGTACCCAAGCCCTTTTCTGGGCTATACATGTATACCCATGCCCTAATGATGAAAGATATATTCAACCTTTTTACTAGTCTATTCATTTGTGAATAATCAGGCTTTTGTCTCTTTCATTATCATGTATTTTAAAGGGTTTTATGTTGGAATTTGGAATGCTAGAGGAGGCGCTCTAAACAGCGTTCTCGGAATTGAAAAATTTCAAAATTGTCTAGTGGCCGGGGGGGGGGGGAGAACCACCACGCCCCCACCCCACTATCTTTTGGTACCCTGGCACTCGCGCCGATCCGGAGCCCCTGCGTCTCCTATTGTCGGAAATTTGATTTCGGCGAATTTTGATAGATCACTGATTGCCATTTTGTTGGTATGTAGATATTTGCCGAATTGTGACTCCAGTCAATTCTTTGGTCATTTCATTCCCTCCCTTTAATTAAAATGTGTACACTGGATCCTAATATTTTTAAAAATTACAGACCTGTCTCTCACTTAAGTTTTATTTTTAAAATATTGGAGAAATGTATTGCTCCTCAGATAAAGGCCCATCTAGATGATATCTGTTTGTATGAACCATTTCAAAGTGCTTATAAGCAATTTCACAGTACCGTAACAGCTTTAACCCGGGTTTCAAATAATATTTTAATGGAAGTTGATAATAGAAAATGTACATTTTTAATTCTATTAGATTTATCTGCTGCTTTCGACACGGTGGACCCTTCTATTCTTCTACGTAGACTTCAATTTAAATTCGGTATTTGTGACTCTGCATTAAATCTTTTAGAAAGCTATCTTGTGGGTAGAAAACAGTGTATTTTAGTTAATTGTCAATCGTCGCCTGAATCTGTTTTGTCATCTGGGGTTCCCCAAGGTTCTGTTCTTGGTCCGATTTTATTTACCCTCTATACGTCACCATTAGGTGATATTGTCAGAAAATATGGTCTCAGCTTTCATTTGTATGCCGATGATACTCAATTATATATTTCATTTAGCCTACACCTAATTGTCCATCTTCTTTCAATTTATCAAAATTGCAACTTGAGAACTGTATTAGTTAAATTAGAAAATGGATGTCAAAGAACTTTCTAAAATTGAATGATGATAAAACAGAATATTTGTTATTAGGCTCAAGGCATCAATTAAGTAAATTTGCACATGATAACCCCCCTGTTTGGTAATTGTGATATATTTTCATCTTATTCTGCTCGTGATATTGGCGCAATCTTTGATAGTTGTATGCTTATGGGAGCTCAAGTAAATAATATTTGTAAATTGTGCTATTTTAATATCAGAAATATAGGTAAAATACGTAAATGTGTAATTGTAGAGGCCACAAAGTCACTTGTTATTCTCTGGTCACTTCTCGATAAGATAACCTTAATTCACTTTTAATTGGTTTAAATTATAGATAAATTACAAAAAGGGCAGAATACTGCAGCTAGACTTGTTACTTTAACTAAGAAATGTGACCACATAACTCCTGTTTTATATAATTTACATTGGTTACCTGTTAAATATCGATTTTATTACTTACTTTTAAATGTTTAAATAATTTAACTCCTGTTTACCTCTCAGATCGTTTAGAACTTTATACACCTGGCCGAACATTACGTTCATTAGGTAAACTACGTTTAAAGCCCAAAACTGTTCAACTAGTCTCTTATGGTCAGCGCTCTTTCAGTTTATCAAGCACCAGTTTTGTGGAATAATCTACCATTTAGTTTAAGATGTTGTACATCTCTATATTCTTTTTAAAAAACAACTTAAAACACATTTATTTAATCAGGCATTTAACTGACCCTGTATGATAATCCAATCGTTAACATGTCCATAATCTTGTTGTTTATTTATAAATACATTGTCACTTTGTAAAGTGCCCCTGAACATGAAAGGGGGCACTGTAAATATGCTGTAATAACAATAATAATAATAATAATTCCCTGATTTTGAAATGGTGGAACGCTATTTGCACGGCGGACTAACATTAATATGATCGACGTTCGAATTGACGTCATACCAACACTGTGACGTCATGTGTGTTACTAAGGTTGTTAAAGTCGTCGAAACCAGTGGCAAAATGTCGGACTTGATATGACTATTATTTAAAACGTGATACTGATAGAAAATGGCATTCAGATTTAATGCGACGATCGTCGTGCTTTGTTTACACATTCTCTGTGTAGAATTAGTTTTGGCGAAGACTTCCATCATTTCCATAAAAACATCTACTGACAAGATTGTGGAGCCAGCTAGTTCCAACCAAATCCGCGAGGACAACGTCGATCTAAACAAAAATCCAAATCATGGTGCTGGGAATAACGTGACAGTTAGACATGGTGACAAAATTTCCGATCCATCTAGATCTAATGTCAATGAGGTTAACATTAACGCTAAAGGTAAGCAATATTTGAACACGCAATGTTGTTATTTTTATTTTATTAATAATATTATTACTTATTATTTAATAGGCCCTATTAGGCCTGTCTGTCATATAGCCATAGCCGCCATGCCCATAGGGCCTAGTTTAAGAGCCACTTTCTGTAAGATTCAGGCAAAAATCAAGACTTTCTTTAGTGACCACCTTAAATATCTAATCATCAGACTAATGAGTGTAGCCTAGGGCCTAGGCCTACTAAATAAAATATACCCCGTTGTTAGCGCTATTATATTATTATTTTATCATCGATGGTGGTAGCACAGCTTTAATATTCTGCAGGGCGATTCTTGCGAGAATTACACATCAAGACAAAAAAAAAAATTCTTTTATTGCCACTACTTTTTCACGTATCTATGCAAGAAAATGGTCCTATTTTATGAATTTCATTAAAATTTTACGATATTTACTTGATTTCATAGTTTATGGCAATCCGTATATCGATGTAGATTGACCAAATTTTTACTGATAAATAACTTATTATTTCATTTGTTTATCAAGGAAAAATAAATATTGCTTAAAGTAAAAAACAGGGGTGAAATGGAAGTTGAGATGTTACTCAATGTGTATAAATCAAGAAAATCTGTCAAATATCAAGCCTTTTCTCTACACCTCATGTTGAATAAGCTTATCGTCATGTGTAACGTACGTAACAAAATGGATATAGTAGTTTAATTAAATTAACCATTTTTTGTTTAAAATCACTATTACTTCAAATCTTCTAAATTTAATGCCAGTATATTCAGAAAATACCATTGTCATCAATCAAATGTTATTTATGTAAAAATGAAAACCCAATTAAAAATTGTAACGTACGTAACGTTACGTGCGTTACATGTACCAATTGGGGCTTAGAGGGGAGTGTTTGGAACTAATTGTGTCCCATGAGCTCTTTTAATTCAAATACTAGTGGTGAAAGTCCAAGATCAAAAGCCCATTGATTAGAAAAAAATATTTTTAAGTACTTTTATAACTTTTTACACTTTAATCAATTCCTGAAGGGAGGTTCCACATGGGTTCAGAATGGGAGAAATGGGCCCGAATCATCTGTTAGTACACCAAAATATATACTACTGTGTATGCACAACAAAATGGTAAAACAGCACCACAGTCACAAAGTTCAAATCACAGACTTTTGGACTTGAAATTTAGTGGTATAAAATTTTGTCTTTTGTGATGTAACGTACGTAACACCGTAACAGCAACATTTTCGTCTTCAAGAGACAATGACAATGGCAATGGAAAAATTGTTCTACTTTCTATATTAGATATACATGTTAGCTATCCAAAGCCATAAACACTGACTTTCTGCAACACATTATAATAAAATTATTAAACTTTGATTGTGTTCAATCGGCTCTAAATGTAACGTACGTAACGCAAGAATCGCCCTGCAGTGCATGTAAAATAAAACTTGACAAAAAATTGGGATAATTGAAGAAGAGTAGGTGGGAATGCTGAAGTTTGCACAAAATTCTCCCCCCCCCCCTTACACACATAGTCGTACTAATACATGAACATCAGGGATGCTATAATTTTGCCCGTTGGACATTTTTAGTTGGCGTTAATAGAGGCAAGATTTAGGTCGCAAGAAGTCGTTTGTCAGCTTTAGGAAAATAACGTCAATAAAATTCCATTTCCTCTAATCGACTTTAAGCTACAGATATTTTTATAGCCTGTGTTCTGAATTCAAAAGATACGTGCACCTCGCTATTTTTCATATTTAATTCCCGTATGGTTTTCAAATTTATGTCATTGATATTCCTACAAAATTACTTGTTCTTGTAACACGATAAAATTTGACTACAAAATAGTTACTGGTCTATAAGCCTATAACTTCCTTAATTTCCAGTTAAACTGACCCCAAACTGTACCGCAAATAACTTAACATATAATAAACCAATTCCCATTGATTGAAATAAAGGTGAAACTTTGCACTTAAATTCAAAAATGTAATAAAAATCCAACGGCTACACGATATTTTTGTCGTGTTTAAAATGGCCACCGAACCAGAATTACACACGTGATTTCGCGTCAGCTCGAAAATATAACTATTCGGTAAAATTAGATTAAATATACATTATGCAAATCTGCCTATTGCAGGTCTTTCTTTAGGCCTGAAATGTTTTCAAAATTATTAATTAGACATTAATTAACGTATCCAGGCCATAATCAACACTCGATGGCAACGGATTTCCCCGACATTAAATAGATTAGAACTGTTCAGCCATATTTTGATTTAAGCTAAAAATGGAGGACCGAGACTTAGCTTCGAACAACCAGTAGGCCTACGGTGGTTGAAATTATTGCACACGTCTTTAGTTGTCAAACCTTCAAAGGCTAATATCTTCACTCGCGTAATTTGAATGAAATTTTCAAATTATTTATTTTAAATTATCTATTTTCGAACTATTATAGCAAGAATGGCTAGCTCTTTATCTAAATCTTACATGATTTCAGTGTTCCACTCTTCACTATTTGTAACATAATTACTTATTTCCATGCAAACTGTGATATGTGTTGAAAATTTTGCAGTTGAAGCTATTTTATCAATTGTAGGGTGGATAAGACAAATACCATGCCGCTACAAATATTGCAGCTATCTCACCCATGCACCTGCATTGTAGCACCGTAACTCAATAGCTCTATGACTATGCAATTTCTGTGCTGTTTGACATCAGCTTCAGTAGTTCATTACGTTGATGCCTGCTCGGCCATCTTTAAAATGCACCACTTTTATAATTCTACAATTGTACTTCAGTTCTTCCGTTCATTTCTTTGTCCTTATTATTTATTACACGTCAGACAAACGACAGCCCCCCCCCCCCCCCCACCATAAATATGTCAGGCTTTGTTATGGGACCAAGACGGAAAAAAACCCTCAAAATAATAATAATTTTAATTCGTATTTAGGTATATTACCGAAGGAATAGATAAATATATAAATAGGCTTCTCTATATTTATTGAATAATGATAAATGAATCAATACGGAAATATATAGCCATTATTAGAGACTTTTGGCAGGCGTAAATTCCTGGTCCGTATCGCGTATCCGTATGGATTTTGTGACGTCATCAATGTGTGTGTATATCTCATACGTGATACGGCACACGGATACGGCAGCACGTATCGAACAACTTTCATACGGAAAAGGTCCGTATAACATTGTCGTCTTTTTGCCGTCTTTTGTGCTACTTTACACTGAATTGTTGTATCGTTGTAGCGTTTTTATGAATCTATGTGTATCATAGAACACGAAGGTGTATATTTGATGTCATTTTAACAAATGATAAAGACTGGAATTTAAAATCATTATTTTTGATGGGTTTTCTTGGAATTTTCATACTTTTCCTGTCTATCTGTCTGCATGCTGGTTGATCTACATGCTAAATTCAGGGAGGTGGGACTTTGCAAACCTGTAAATGATTTTATTCTATGGTAAAGGGGTATAAACTTTCTGAAATGATACATTAGTGAAACCAAAAATTGCTATCGAGTTGCAGGCCCGTAGCCAGCTTGCTAGCTTCGGAGGGGCAGTGAAGTTTTTAGGGGGAGGGGGCACACCCGGCACAGTCTACAGTAGGTATTTTATTAGAGCTATGGTCAGCAAATTTTTTTTCGGTGGGGCAAAACATTTTTTCGGGGAGGGGGGGCATTGCACCTTGCACCTCTCTGGCTACGGGCCTGTCGAGTTGAAGTCCATACTTTTTAAATAAGATTCGACATTCATTTTTTTTTAATAGCCCAGCGACTGTCGAGTGACTTCACTCACTCCGGGAAATTGTAGGCTATGTACTTAACTAGTATTGATGGTCATATTGGTAGATATCTGCCATCATGCTGTAATAGAACTAAGCTCAGCTCAGCGATACATACGTACGCGACGTGAAAATCTGCCAAAACTCTAAAACTACATGGACGTAACGTATCACGTATACGATACGGATACGTGATACGGATGGGGAAAATTCCGATTGCCAAAAGTCTCTATTAGTTCTATTATCTAACCGTACAGAAATTCATTACGGTACCATTGTATAAATAGTCCATAATTCCAGTGTACGCCGTGCCTGTGCGAAATTGAAATAGCACCTTTTATTATAGCACACGATCTGTTTGGATACGAAACATTCGACAAACGGTTATCCGACGCATTGTTTACATCGTGTAGACTATAGATTAAATATAAGGATGTCTATAAGGACGTTCTTTTATTGTCCATATTGAAATTCTACCGCCCCCTAAAGATAGTTTTTAAAACGATAATTGAAAAGGTATCATGTGGGGGTGGGGTGTGGGTGTCCGTCTTACACACCTTATAGCGCATCCTCACATTCTAGCGCCTCACCAGTATCAACCAATTAGTATCGCTGCACCCACTGACTGACCAATTTTCTATCCAGCGCACCATATTATATTTATAGCGCCTATCTGAATCTTCTGTTTATTATCTTTCATTTTAGGCCAACTACAGAAGAGAGTAAAGAGATTTTTAGAAACCAGAGAAGAGACAAAAGCAAGAGAAGACAGAGCACATAAGGCACATATTCATAGTTTGGATGTAGAAGCGGAATCCGCAAGAAGACTAAAGAAACAAAGGGCAGAAAGAGATAGAATGGATAAAGAACTGCATGCACTTTATGATAAAGCACGGGCGACAATGAAAAAGAGAAACGATGAAGAATATGCAGCTGGTCGCGAAATATTTGCCGCAAAAGAAAAGAAAAAATTAGAAAAGGAAGCAAAAATAAAGAGAGAAAAAGATAGGTTAAGACAAATAAGGCGGCAAAAAGAATTGGAACAATATTTGAAGGAAAGAAATGAAAGGAAAGCAATAGAAGAAAAAGAAAGAAAAGAAAAAGAAAGGAAGGAAAGAGAAAGAAAGCAAAAACAAAAAGAAGAAGAAGAAGAAGAAGCCAGAAGATATAAAGCACATAATCTAAACCTAAAATTAGAAGCGGAAGCCTCAAGAAAACGAGACAAAGAAAGGGCAGAAAGAGAGCAGAGGGTAAAAGAAGAAATAAGGAAAGCACATGAGAGTGTTGACAAAATAGGGAGAGAAAGAGAGAGGAAAAAAGCTACAGGAGATAAAGAACATTTAAGGATGAAAAATGAAAGAATATGGGAAGATAAATTAGAGCAAGGGAAATCATTAGAACATCCAGAATTTTCAAAGAAAGGGAAGACATTAATGGAAAAGGGCGGAGACTCAGAAGAAGAAGAAGAAGATGAAGAAGACTGTCGCTAATGAAGATTTTTCCAAAAAAGGAGAAACAAGAAAAAGTCACTAAACGTATCGGGGAGTGATTCAGTTTATAATTGTACCGTGTTTCTGCCACTACCTCCCTTATTTTATCACATTTCTTTCTGCTCTATTTACCTTTTCCACATTTGTTATCTATTTAAAAAACAAAGATTAAAAAAGTAAATAAAAAACATAATTTTGACCATTTGAATTATTTCACCAACACAAATATTTGGGCCGTTTTGGTTTAAGTCACCCATAAAAACAAGTAAACGCCTTTAACTTCTATAAATACTTTTGATGAGCTTGAATCCCGGAAGTTATCTTTACCATTGCCATTTTTTTTTTTTTTTTAAATCAAATGCCAAATAATCTAGTGCATTTTAGCCGGGATACAACCGTGAACAAGTTGTTGATTGTCCGGACAGCAGCTTTAACATCCATAGAGAAGTCAATCGAATGCAAAAATTCAGTTAAACTCTGAACTCCGATTACAAGTACAGAAATAATTGAATAAAAAAAGAAGTTAACGCACTAAACAACCGCCATACTTGTTTTCAATTTGTAGAACAAACATAGCGATCGATCAGGGGTAACTAAAACAGGCCATGCCCACATCCAGTATATGCCGTATCAAGCGGGAAGCGCTAGATCAGAGACGGTCCTGCACATATGACGTCATGAGTTGTGCGTTAAGGTAAGGTTAAGGCTTAGTCCAGGGTTAGGGCTAGGTTTAGCGCTAGCCCTGGCTACATCTCGAGACATTGACGAAATCTGCAGGTTCCAACCCTAACCTGCAATCCACTTATGACGTCATATGTGCTGAAATAAGCATGACCGTCTCCGATATAGCGTTTTCCTGTCAAGCGAAGTGTCCACATCCGGTTAGCTAGTCAACTACCAATTACCTCCTGACTGACTGACGTTTTTACACTATCACTACTATCAGCTTACTGAAAATATTATTGCTACACAATTATTATGTCTGATCAGGTACATATTTTACTACCGTAATTAGACGAAATAGGTCAGCCACGATGTACTTTTGCTCTAAAAATAACACAAAGACTAACCCCTTTTAGTTGAAAAACTCACCTAAAACGAAAAAAAAAGCAACCAACCTTACTCATATAACGGAAGTACAGAAATTTCCTGGCATTTGAGGTCATTGCTGTCAGCAAATTTTTGTGAACAAGAGGATCTGAAATGGGCCAGAAGCTTGAGAACTGTCTGTTTTGTGAGAGTTGCAAGAGAGAGAGCGAGAGAAATGGGGTTTAGTGGAAGAATGATGACATAATGGAATCGAGTGCCGTCTATGATGTAACTGAGCTTTTAATTTTTGGGGACTGGGCCTGAGGGGAGGGGTGCTGTGCTGTCTTTAAGCTATTGTATTGTTTAAGTCCCTGTTTGATTTATGGGCCTGATGTCGGGGGCGTACATGTCGATTTTATTATTATTTTTTTTTTGGGGGGGGGGGGGGGTAGGACAAATGATACCGACTGAGATTTGCAACTGTGAATCTGTGACAACTTCTGAATGTGATAATAATTTCATCATTTACATGGACCTATATTATTATCTTCAATATATTGTTGTGGTGAATATACATAAATTAGCAAAGATAAGACTATAATCCTCATATTATCATCAAGCGTCCGCGCTAAGTCATGCTTGACCATCAATCTGCGATTTTGTCAAAATCGATCGTGTCCGTCATTGTTACAGAATAGGGACATGCCATATTGGACATGTGCCCCCCCCCCCCACACACACACACATACACACACATTTACGCCGCTGCCTGTAGTGTTCCTGTTTCAAATTTTGTTCCGGATGTAAACTGATACCCTGATATCTGTAGTGTTATACAATCTCACCGGATCGCAAGTATTTTTTATAGGGTAGTCATTTCCAATATAAGTACTGCATATATGGTATGGTAGCCTATACCTTATAGAAAGTATAGAGCAACTCAATCTTGCTATAAAAAATGGATTCTTTGAATAAAAAAACATGTTGCAACAACAGGGCAAAAATGAGATGGTATCACTAACTGGCAGCCTCGCTCCTATAGTGACACAAAGGGCTCTTCTACTCACGGCTAACGATTTAGAGACGTAAACGTCCAAGAGACATTGTGTTATTATTATTATGGCGGAAAAAGAAGTTAGGCATTGATAAATGGTCAGGGTCTATAGCAACAAAATACAATCTAAAAATGGATTCTTGAAATAGCTTCTCGCGGCATTCCCTAGTTTTCTTCGGATTATAATATTTTAAGGAGGAAGGATTTGAAGCAAACGTTTAATAGCTCAATTCGTTTGAATATATTTTTAGACCAAATATAACATCAAATCACACAGTTTGGACACAGGAAGGCATCTTTAAGGTCATTTATTGAGTAAAGTGTTGTGGTTTAGATCACAGATTTGCATACTTGACAAGAAGTAGGGTCGCATGCCTCAGGGCCGGATAAAGACCCGCAGAGTCCCTAAACACTTAAAAGATTTTGGTGCCCCCATATATGTAATTCAAAATGTAAATAATAACAAACCACAAACAACCGCCAAGCATCTAATTATAGTTTTTCTGGGATTTTATACTCCTCTTTATCCATTGCGACAAAACAGGTAACAGTATGATAAGACAAAAACAATGAAAAACTAATTGAAAGAAAATTAATTTTTAAATTAAATGTTTCAAACTTGGCGTCTAACAAAGCAGACATTCTGTGGTGCCTCCATTACCATTATGCCCAAGCACGTGCTTATTTTGCTTAATGGTTAATCCAGCCCTCGCCTGCCTAACCACTAGCTTTCCTTTAGAATCGCTGGCGTCCGCTCGCTACTGAATACCCTTATGCGAAATATTTTCAAGGACTCTCGAGCGAACGTTAAACCACATGTCTTTCACATATAGCCTTTTAATGCTTAAACATACGTTATGCAAGAGCTAAATCTGCCTATTGTAAGTCTTTATTTAGGCTTCAGATGTTATAGAAATTATTAATTAGACCTTTATTTACATGACAAGCTCAAAATCAACTCTGTAGACCCTCGGATGGCTTGGATACAGCTTTGATTTAAATAGTCGTCCATTTAAAATTAAATCAATAAATGGCGGACAAGCTAACGTTTACCGTTTATCGCTGACGTCACTACCGGAAACTGGTTATGAAAGGCCTGCCAATCGAGAGTACCATTGTCATTGCGAATGTTACATGGTAATCGAGAATATGTGGGTGGAGACCGTGGAGTTATCATCTGTCAATCAAACGATCGGAAATTCTCCTACACGTTGCAGACTTAGTTGATGCCTATTTCTAGGCCAAACTTCCAACAGTGACAACTCTGTTCAAAATAAAGTAATTTGACTGAAATTTTCATTATTATTAAATTATTATTGCAAGAATGGCCAACTCTTTATTAAACTCTTAACTAATGTATCTTTAATATAATTAAGGGAAGTGATTATCTGACCGTAATGATTTATCAAACAAGACTCATCGCCGTTCTGACGCTTAATCTTCAAACTGTCATCAGTTAATGGACTTGTTGACGCGTTTCTATTTGTTGATTGATATTCTATATAATTGATATTGATATTTTATTATAATTGATAAACAACTATCTGAAAAACAGGATGATGTCTTATAAATACTAAATTCCAGGGGAAAGGGTTTATTTAAGCGTGAGCACTTCGGTTTCATATATTGTGATATGCCAGTGAACTAAAATGAATTCAACACAAGTACATAGAACTTTTCCTGAAAGAATAGTTATTTTGGTAATAGTCGTAATTCAGTTATTTATGGCTGTAATCGGGAACGCTATGGTGTGTTACGTCATTGTAACAGAGAAGAAACTAAAGAAATGTTCGATGATCACAATATTTAACTTAGCGGTTACAGACATTTGTTATCCTATAGTCGCGATTATTCCGTTTATAGCAGTAATGGTAACGGACACATGGGCATTTGGTGACATTGCCTGTCAGGTTTGTGGATATATGTTACAAGTCTTGGCTTTGGCATCCATTGAGAACATGGCGGTGATTGCCTTTACCCGGTACATAGTTGTTTGTCACCGAGATTTCGCCAGAAAATATCTGACCAAGACATATTATGTGTGTAAGTTTTAAGTGTTGTATTGTGCTATGAGAGGACAAGGAAAGCTATGTTATAGATACACATATTTTGCACATGAGCATATCCAAATATTGAAATGACGTCATAAAAAATATAAAAATATGGATAATTGAAATTTTGACTTCGGATTGACTGATGATTCAACATGTCCAAATATTTAAATGATGTCATAAAAAATATGGATAATTGGAATTTTGACTTCGGAATGACTGATTCAAGATGGCTGCATGCATTTCATAACGCAAGCGGTTTTAATAGTATAGGCTTATAATTTATCCAGTGTAAGCGATGAATACTCCATGTTGGTATTTCGCCGCTTTTTCAACATTTCAGCTATCCATAATTTTGTCAACTTTTTTTTATGAAATCAATTCAATGTTGAATATGATGTGTAGAATATACATATCTATAGGGTCTACCATAATAATATATTTGCTTGTTGGTAACTTTTTTGCAATATATTTTGGGCATATATTGACAAAAAAATCTCCGCTCATGTCGGTGATTTATTAGTAGGATCCGTTTCTGCTGTCACAATTTACTAAATGTCGATTAAAACGCCCTCTCAGGTAACACGCTGGTGGATTGTATTTCCAGATAAAATTTGGCTAATTTAGCAACTTCTGGAAATCAATGCTCATTACACAATAATGCAAGTAGTGAAGATTGGCTGACAGGTTCTAACCGGGACCAACACGTGTGGAAACTTGCAAGGGTCTACAAACCAACTACTGAATCCATATATCTATATCATTATAATGCAATTTCAGCGCAACTATAAATATATATATATCCATAATTAAGGCCGCTAAACTAAAAAAAAGTTATTCCTATTAGAAACCAGCTAAGATAGATCAAATTAATTTATGCCCAATATTCGATTATTAGAAAACTCGAATACAGCAGTTCTGCGATCGAATACTCAAATACTTGGGTCGAACCGCCGAACACTAATACGCACGCTCACTGATCAGGGGACTTCGTTAAAGGTTTTATGCGCCTGACACTGGAACCTGTTCAGTGGCCATATTCCGGGGTTAGTCCGGCCATTGGTTGAATATATTTTATCTGCTACTGTTCATTAATATGGATCGCTGTGTTTAAAACACACTTTCATCCTCTTCTATGTGGGGATTGGGAGAGGTCTACGGGGCCTATACCGACACCAGTGTTTAAAATTTACGTCGGTCCGCCGATAAATAACTGAACGTGCCGACATCTTTTTTTTTTGAAGATGGTGGGTCGACCCTCTGAGCCGACTGTTTTTGTCATGGATATTTTGTTCATGATTCTATCAATTTCTCTTTTGAAAATATTTATGTTGCCCTTATTTATATCCGACATATATTTCATTCAGATATTTAACAGTATTTCATTACCGGAAATGGAAATAAAATTGTCCACCGACAGAAATTATCGTTGTAGGAGTGTGGTCGTGCTTGCAAATATCAGCACGCTCCCAGAGTTCGGCAGAATAGTATTTAACCATTTTGATCAAGTGTGGAATAGATGAGTGTGTGTTCCGATGGTATGCCTTACTTACTGTCTTATTTGTCTTTATCCGATATTGAATACACATGCATAATCCGGCATATTATAGTCCTTCAATGGAGAGATCCAAACACGTGTGCTACTAAACTAGGTCAGTCCATCCACTCAGGGGCGGATTGGGGCCGGGAACCGACCCGGGCTCCCGTGTCGGAGCGGCCCCTTTTACTAACCGCGGAGCCGGATGGGGCGTCCGGGGGCTCTCCCCCATGAAAATTTTGAAAAATGAACCCCAAATATGCGATTTGATGGCATATCTGATTATAATCTCTGTCAACAAATAATATATCTCATAAATCGATTAATTTAGGCCAAAACCCCGACCTGCAAGTAATTTACAACCATCAACCTGTGAAATTATCATATCGTCATATTATTAATTAACGTATTATCATTGTATCGTCAAGACCAGTTATCATCAAATTTTGCCGAGGCCTTAAAATTGAATTTTTTTTGGGAGTTACGAACCATCGGCAGACGTTTCTGGCGACAGTGTCGGGTGAATCCGATGAAATTTTCGGATGAAATTCGGAATCACCATTGCAGGATTCCGAATTCCGGCCCACACCCAGTACACCCGGCCCAGAAAGTCTATTATACCAGCCCAATCCAGATTCCAGTGATGGCGTGGCGGCCCTTTAAAGCCACCGGCCACATACAACATGATCATCATCGCTCCATGGCCGGTCCAATACCCCCCCCCCCCCATATAATGTTCAGCAGAAAAGGGTTTTTTAGACGAATTGTCCGACCGGCCCTCGATCGCCCGATGGCCCAATCCGCCCCTGCATCCACTGTACTGTCATGAATCCAAGAATAAATATTCACGTGATATAAATCCTTTGTCTTGTAAAAATGAAATTGAACAACCAGAGCTGAAAATTCCCTGAAACCCTAACTACCGGTAACAATATAATTCAAGCGAAGTAAAACGAGTGGCCTTTCCCGCCATTCTTTCTAAACTTTTGTGATTTAATAGCAGAATTGATTATCAAGTCTATTTCTTTAATGAAGAGTTCACTAACGTACTGGAGACCCAAGTGCAAGGCACATGCAATATGTCATATAGGAAGAATAGCAAACAGTTTATCGTTCCATAAATATAGGCTATCCCAACGTGGACATCAGGTCAGTTTAATAATGTTAAAAATTCACATGTCGTCTGCCAAACAGCACTGATAGTTTACTTTCATGTTGAAAGAGGTCACGGTCTTTCATTTCACAGTTCCACACGTCATGATGAATGAAACAATTCAAATGATTGTTGCTACCGGACAGTAAATTTAATAGTGTGGGGTGCATAGCATGATTGCCAATTTTTTATTTTTTTATTTTATTGATCTTATTGTACTTTATTTTGCTTATTTTACAGTGACTACTGTCATGACCTGGGCCTTGCCAAACGCCATTAATTTACCGTCTGCTCTTGGCTGGGGCACGATTGAATTCAACTACCAACTAGCGATATGTATCCATGATTGGCACTCGAGTTTGACGTATGCTGTAATCCTGGTAATTTTGGCATTTTTCATACCACTTATACTGATAGTTATATTTTATGCAAAGACATTTTACACTGTCTGGAAGAGTGGAAGAACTGTTAGAAATGCAGTAGATGATGGTGGCACTGGTTTGAACCACACTGATATAAAGCTAGCTAAAGTGTCTTTCTGTATATTCTCTTCGTTTGTAATTTGTTGGATGCCCGTTTCAACGTTCATTTATATTGATTTAGCTGGCTCGTTAGTGCCAAAGATGTTTGTATGTTCGATGGTGTTTGCCTTTTGTAATGGAGTTTCTAATCCAATCGTATACTCATTAGTGGGTGAAGACTTCAGGTCGGCTTTCAAAAAGTTGTTAACCAGGAAGTAGACATTAAACCACGTGCAGAATTCGGTCACATTGTAATTAAATTGTGCCCCCATCCTCTTTTGGACTACGTGCAGGCGGTCTGGAATTGTGACGCATGTAGCGTTTGGAAAATAATTTGGAGGAGGATGGGGACAGAGGGGCGCACGGATTATTCGGGGTTTAATGCCCCCAAACTAGCATTAATTTAGATGATGATAGGTGAGCTACTGGCCGTGATTGGTAAAATAAAATAGTTAATTGTAACAATAGTGTCGTTGTGACGTTGTTTTCAAATTCATAGACAAGGAATGTAGAAATATGATGGCTGAAACAATATTATTATCTTTACAAATTATTGATTCTTAATTCATAATCAAGAAATTTAGCAAGTGTGCAGGTCATTTTGATAGGTTAACTGAGCTATAGATTAATGAACATGTTGGTCATTTACATGTTTCTTTGTTATAAAACGTATATCATATTTGTTGACAAAATTAGGTAATAATTCCCAACGGATAGGGAGCAGAATAAGGAATTGGTGGTGTCTCCGGATCTAGTAGGGAGCCAAAGATTAGAATATATGCGTGACACCAACTCAAACTTTTGATGTTTGGATATTTCTGCTAGGTTCGATATTTATGTTCTATGTTTTGTCTATGGTATATGTTTAGCTATAAGTAGAGCTAAAAATAATGATGTGATCCAATCAAGGATTAAAGGAGTTTTTTATCTTTGAGTATAAGTTTAGATTATGGCAAGAATTGCAGCCCATGTGTAAATCGCGAATAGCGTTTAGGGTTTTGGTATAAGGGATACGTGTTCCTGAGTAATGAAAAACAAAAGGAGTTATATGACCTTTAAGTATAAGGTTACGTTCTGGAAGAAGAGATGTCAGTATATTATATGTATTGCGCCTATAAATCGCGAGAATGCGTATAGGTGATTTTGATATATTTTTTCTTCTAGGAGTTATTAGAGTTTAAAGTGAGAAATAAGGCACCTCTGCGAAATAGTGGCACATTAAAAAGGTGGCTAAAATACAGGTATAAATATATGCCATTTTGTGTCATTAAATTATGTATTTAAAACGTATTATAATGTAAACGTTATATAGTATAATTTGTCGTATGTATTCTTTCACGCGCTGTATGTGTGAACAGAAAAGTTCGCCTGCTAAATGTTGTTAAAAATCGATATTATGACTGCTCTCTGGTGTACAAGTCACATGGTAAATTTATAGATAAGATATATTTATTAAAACAATATACCGGTAGTTTATCAAATCAAAAGCTTGAGTTTGGATAAAATTAAAATTGCACCCGCTTGTTTGAAATTCTCATGAACAGGATAACAATGTGTTTATTTTAGCGATATAAAACAGAAGGATCAAAACAAAACTGTAGATTAAAGATACTTAATGTAAGATTTAGATAACTAACTCACACAATTTCTTTACATTATCGAATGTTGTGTTACGTGCCCGTGTGAAAGTTCCGCAAAACTTTCTGTGTTGGCCAGGATAGAACCTGGGACTAATTAGCCAAGCGGGGACAAACACATTCCTTTTAGTAATGTTACCTTGGCAAATTACATACATGTAATATATAATTCTACAATAGTTATGAGGTATTAATACATAAACTCTGTCAAAATACACAATATTCTTTTGTATTTAATGTTATTGTACAAATTTATGTAAATTAACATCATGATAATTTTACATGGACTCCATTTACAGATATGTAATTTTACCTTGGATGTATAATAGCTAGAGGTAAAGATGCATTACAGACCGTGAAATAACATGCAATGTTAAAATACGGTTATAACGATGGCAATATTTCTGCCAGTTAAAAAGGGGTAAAAATACATAATAGTGTATAATGATTTTAATAGTGCATGGTATGGGATGGATTATATCTATCTTATATTTGGAATTTAGCTGTTATCAGTCTATTATCAGGTACATTAAAAGAGGGAGTGGGGGCTAGAATAGTCAGACACGCATTTGGTTCTTTAGACGACCATTTCACGATGTAGTGGTTTCCTGAGTCTAGCCACGCTGGTTAGACTTTTACAGAAGTGGGTTTGAGAGAAAGAGGGGTTAATTTTAGATATTGTATTATATAATGTAGACTATTCTGTTGTGACATAAAAACGTATAGAAAAAAAACAACCTATTGTTGTTCCTGTTACATATTTGAGTCGGTATCGTAAGAAAACACAATGGTGAAGTCCTTAAGGAAAGAGATACAACAGGAGCAGTCAGGAGTCAAACAAACACTTAGACGATCATGCCAAAAGAGAGATATGTGGCAGCGGTAGTGCTACATAATGCCCAATCCCGATATCCCCTAAATATGTCATTGATGACCAAAACTGATTTTAGATGTAAGATTAATACATTTAGGCCTACATACACTATTTTTGTAGAAATTATTCCATTGTTAAAGGGACAATAACACTCTTGCTGGCTTGAAAGCTCCAGAAAATAAATAATATCTCTATCTAAGTACTAGATGTTTAAGTATCCTACCTGTTGTGTAAATTATCCATTACATCCTATTTTACTTGTCCAGAGGGTTTGAAAATATTTGGAAGTTTCATTTGAAAAGGTTTACGTTAAACGTTTCAAACCATTATGTTGAATTTTTCAAATTTTTTAAATAAGGTGTCTTAAGATGAAATTTGTATCATTAATTAATTGAAATATTCTAAAATAGTACAATTTGTTGACCAGAATCAAGATTGGGACATATTATTCAGTTACAACAAGAGTGGTATTGAGCCTTTAAGAAGATGGAATTATTTCAGATGTGTCTGCAAGAGAAGGCGGCTCTGCTTAGGAGAATGTGTAAAGTAGGCCTACGACATAGAGCTATATATAGAAACTTTCTATATAACTCTATGGCCTACATAGAGCTATATATAGAAACTAGAATCCGCACTGATCAGCGTGCTGACATGGGGCCTTGTCCGCCATGTTAGTTCCGGGGAGTTGACGCTGACGACCATTAGATCTTTTAAATCTTGTTTTATAATCAATATGCCAGAAAGTTGCTGCTGTTTTGGCTGCTCAAACACCCGAAAAGGGGTAGTGGAATAGCGTTTCACAGGTTAGATTGATTTATCAACTGTACCTATCAAAAATCGGTCCATTCTTCTACTTCTAGCACTGGGTTAGGGTCAAGCTCATTCCAAATCAATGTAAACGTCAATAGGCCTACTCAATAACAATCGAATTAATGTCATTAATTTGATGTGAAGACCTAATCTAAAAGTCATTTTAAAATAAAAGAAACCCTTTTTAACTACTAAATCTTTATAAGAAACTTAAAATATATAATAAATTTTCATGTCATAATATTTTTCTAAACACAAACAAGTTCGCCTAATGAAGAATGAAATGGGGTTTAACGTCCTAGCGGGATAATGAAGACGGTCATACACCATACA
This sequence comes from Patella vulgata, assembly GCF_932274485.2. Classification (NCBI taxonomy): domain Eukaryota; kingdom Metazoa; phylum Mollusca; class Gastropoda; family Patellidae; genus Patella; species Patella vulgata. The sequence goes on from NC_065883.2 coordinate 16,932,222, forward strand.
GTGTGCCCTAAGGGGAATTTTGCCCGGACAGCAATTGAATTCCAACTGGCAAGGGTTCTTTACGTGCACGCCAAGGTGTAGGCCTACACAGGACCTCGGTTTTTCGTCCCATCCGAACGAGACGCTGTCTCTGCAATGCTCCCCGAAAACAAACACACTCATTACTCAACCGCAACCTCACACAATGGGCGCCTACACCCCCCCCCCCCCGCACACACACAATTTGACACATTTAACACCTTTTTTTAAAAAAATATAATATTAAATTATACAGCCACCATATCGTCTAACTCGTAGGCCTATGTGTCATAGAGTCAACTGGCGGGGTTTCGATTCCCCGGTTGTACGTGACAAGGAGTAGGGTCGCCTGTCCAACCTCGTGGGTTTTCTCCAGGTCCTCCGGTTTACTCTCACTGCTAAAGACCCCTACGCGCAAGCGAATTATTGAAATAAAAAAATTAAACCAGGGCAATTCCACGGTAACGGACGTACATATTTTCTAACCATGAATAATTAACTGTTTGAGTTTTATATAGCATTAAAGACATATGATTTCAGTATCAATTGACATATAATTTAATTTGTTCATGAACACTGGAAATAAATATTGGCTCTTCAAAGTATAGGTACGGACATACAGAAATGAACAGTCACCATGATTTGCCTGCATGAACATAGTTACAAAACTCTGTGAATTGTCTTGTGGAATTTAAAAGTTTTAATCCTTTTAAGAAAGGGCACTAATACTACATGTGTACTGCATAATCACTTCTCACATTTGGATTCTTGTAACCCAGTAAATTAGAAATTATTGTGGTAACGGACGTACATATTTTCTGGTAACTGATGTAACCCATTACATTAGATATGTAAACTTACAAATAATCGGACTTATAGATAATAATAATAATAGTTAACTCATTTGAATTAATGGAGCAGTTACTTTCCTAAAAACATTACTCCTTGAATGAAATATTGTGACCCTAAAATTTTGGCAACGGACGTACATTTTTACCCTAAAATTTTGGTAACGGACGTACATACATCTATATGAAACCCTAAGTAATTCAGAGAATTTTGGCAAATGATTTCTTTTTACGGTCATAGTAACAAGAATGAATTAGCTTTAAATATGAGTTTTTGAACAGTTCCATCAATAAATATGAATAAGAGAGATAAAATGGAAATATTTGGTAACATGAAATACTGTGAAAAGTAACGGACGTACATCTATAAAAACCCACGTTATTCTAAGAATTTTTGCAAATCTTTTCTTTTTACAGTCATTATAGTAAGAATGGGTTATTATAGCTTTAGATATGAAGTTTTAAATAATTCCACATAAAAATATGAATGAGAGAAAAAAAAATGTAAATATTTGGTAACGGACGTACATTCTCATAGTGATATTTTTCAATGTTGGTTACCTTCACAAAAATATATTACTTTTATATTTTAATGTATAAATATCATGTTTATATACATTGTCAGATAACTAATGCCAAATCATTCATTATGAGCCAGAATAATCAAACAAACACAAAGTAAGAAAATACAATAGAATTATAAATTCGACATTTACAACGTAAACCTTGACACAAGACCAAATAAAAAAAAATTGGAAGAGTCTCCACCCAAATTGAGATTTTTCTTCAAAATATGGATTATTTCCCACCATAAGACACTATTTTTGTCCACTTATCAACTAATTAAATTTTTCACCTAATTGTATTACTTTAGCGTGGAATTGCCCACCATATGCCATATGTTAGTCCCGAAATGACCTATTTGTGTCGAGTGGACGTTAAACCCCATTTCATTTCATAAATATTTTTTTCATTCTGCAAACATATTTCCTTTATTGTTGTTGTTGTTCTAAAACTATTCATTTCTCTACAGGCCATTAATTTCTCTTCACTTTTTCAGTTCCACAAATTTCTAAAAATAATTAACAAATAAATAAACACCGGTAAATAGAAATACAACATTTTACGCAGGCTATTAATTTTTCTTCACTTTTCATTCCCTAATTTCCTAAAATAAAATAATTAACAAATAAATAAAAATACCGGTAGGCTACATATAATTCTGCGGGCTATTGATTTCTATTCACTTTTATTATAAAAAAAACCCCATTCATTTCTCTACACTCTTTATTAATTAGTTCCATAAATTTCTAAAACAATTTAACAAATTTACTGTATAGGAATAATTATTGTGTACATTGCACTAATTTAAAAGATCAATATTTTAATAAAAATTAAAAGAGAAAGCGAAGGTAAGTACGTACAACTAGGTAGACGTAGAGAAACTGCGGTCGAGATCGCTGACATGTCAAATTAAAATATTCTATAACCTTTACTGTGGAAAGTGGATCCCGGAGATAAGTCGGTCCATTGATCTTTATTATTATTTTTATTAAACAATAAAAATTTGGGTGAGAAAATTTAAAAATTTAATATTTGTGCACATTTTAAAACAGTTTGACACAGATTGATTGATGCGATAACATAGTGAACATCCGGGTATTTACGTTCATACTCCCCGGAACTAACATGGCGGCCGTCGCTCCATCCCTACGACTGTAAGGAATAATTGCTGTATGACGTCACACAATCTATGACGTCATCTTTATCACTAAGGAATCACCGGGTTAATAGAATAGAAAATGGACGCCGTGCAACACAAAGAAGAGTTTTGAAATGTTTGGCTATAATGGAAATCGTTCAATTATTTGGAACAGTGTGGTTTGGATTTCAATGATTAGTCTATTACTGTTGTCAAAATTAATTGTTTGTTCGAATGATCATACTTCAGGCATATCAAAGTCTGGCGTTGCCAATAAAACAGGCAATTTACAATTTCAATTAGGCCTAGGCCCACAGCCACAGGTTGAAGATGAAAGCGTCATAAAGGGAGACGGCTTCGTTAAAGTTCAAATTGTTGGCAATAGAAATGAAAAGGGTCGTGCTGGATCCAATCTGTCGACCTTAAACAGTGCGACGAATTTATCCGAATCAGTTTCAGAAAAAACGTTGATTAAGCCTAGCGGACCTTTTCGAAGGAACAAGAGAAACGCCAAAAGGATAAAGAAAAGAAAAAAGAGAAAACCTAAAAGAAGTAGGCTAATTTCAAACTTGAAGTTGAATGTAGTAAATTATAAAAGGCTGTCTATTAGTATTAGTATATTAATACTAATTAGGTTTCTTAAGATTAAGGGGTGGGGGCATCGTGGTTTGACGGTGTCAATGACGCATGTGCGTGAAAGCATAAATGATAAGTTGATAATTGACTCTAGGCCTAGGCGTGGTTTCGATTCCCGCTTGTCTGTAGTGTACGTGATAGGAGTAGGGTCAGCTGTCCAACCTACTTAGAAGTTAGAGACAGACATGCAGGTTTGATTGCATAATCCAAATCTTGATTATCTTTCTTAAGTCTATCACTCATTATGAATACGGAAGATTGTTGATTTGTGAATGTTCATATCACTTGTTGGGCACATTAAAAACATAACGACTTTTTAATTTTTAACGTCGATTTATATGTCAGACGACCACTGCATTGTAAATATTACACGTTTCGGCAAGTGTTCTCTTATCATTTTCACCCACAAATTACCAGACTTTGGGGAGAAAGATTTCAATAATATGTAATTAATTTATAATCTGCTGCACATGGCTGATTGATTACCGGTATTTAGGATTAGGCTTACCTTTTTATTAACGAAAAACTCCGATGGAACAGGACAAGCGAGGCCAGCCATGGCTGATTGATTACCGCTATTAAAGATACATTATGCAAGACTTAGATACACAAAAAGCTGGCCGATCTTTCTATATATATATATTTAGTTAAAAAATAAATAAATAAATAAATAAATAAACGGTATTAAGCTTTCATTCAAATTACTTTATTCTGAGCCAGGTTATCACTGTTTGTAGTTTTGTGGAGCCACGGTGGCTAGGTGGGTAAGGCGCTGGCTCGCTAGCCTGGAGGTCGGGTGTTCGATCCCTGCATTGGCCGAGAAAGTTCATCCCGATTTTCCGACGTGGTTTCCCCTTGTCAGTGATGCAGGACGGAGGGCCTGACAAGGACAGCTGTCTAGTCCTTCGGATGAGACGAAAAACCGAGGTCCCGTGTAAACATTGGAATGCACGTAAAAGATCTCTTGGCAGGTGGAATTCGATATAAGAGTAGGCGATAGTGCCGCTGCCCGGGCAAAATATCCCTCATAGCACACTGTATGGCGTATGCCCGTCTTTATTAGCCCAGTATAGGAGCAGAACAGTACGACGTTAAACCCCATTTCATTTCATTTCATTTGTAGTTTTGTCAAGATGTGTGTATTATCGTAACCAAGGAACTGGTATATTCGAGACTTAGACTTGCTCCTCCATTTTCAAATTAAATTATTAAATGGCCGAACCGTTTTAATCTAGTTAAAAACTCGAACATCCGATGGCACCGAGAGTTGATTATGGTCTTGTCATGTTAATAGATGCCTAATTAATAATTTATATAAGCTTATAACATTTAAAGCCTAAAGAAAGACATGCAATAATAGGCAAATTTAGCTCTTGTATCATGCTTTTACGGATTAGGCCTACCTTTTTATAAACGAAAAACGCCGACAGAACAGGACACGCGAGCCCAGCCATGACATTCCCTGTATGCACTGGAACGATGTCTAAAAAAAAATAATTAAAAAATAACCACCGCAAACCCAAATTTGACGAATTTGGGACGATCAGTCATGCAGCGGATCTGTATGGCGGTATATTAGATTCAAGATTCTAACATTCTAAAATCTATCGTCTAATTTATAACTTCTATTCATGTAATTTATAACTTCTATTCATGTAATTTTTAAATTAAGACAATGTAAAAAACAACTACTTTATTTGTTCAGTGTAAATTTTAATTCTGTTTCAACTTATTTCTATTATTAAGACGAAAAATGTCTACTTCATTGTCGCTTTACATGTTAATCATGAACGTTGATCGGGACCATTATGTTGATACAAATGACTCGCTCTTCGTCGGGTTGAATGTTTTGGTGGAGTGTTTAAATTGAAAACATCGAACGTAATATGGTTTGCAAATGAAAAGCCCCGGGGAAGAACGATCTAAGTCAAGCTTTCAATGAACCCTAGTTAATGGCGCCATCTGGTAGCAAATTGTATTTAATTTATGCTTTCTGTGCAACAATCAATTTCAGGTAAAAACGGTCGGAGTCACATCGAACCAAGGCCCTTCTGAATGACCTCCCGGATAAATACGTCCATCGTACCCTTTATTTGACCTTAATTTGGCTGAAAAGTGGAAGTCACTGTTGTACTGGTAATTATGATTCGTATTCAACAGTCTGTTTTGCCTTTTATGCGAAAAGACAAAAACGTGACTTTAAGATCGTTCTTCCCCTGGACTCTTCAAATACTATTTCAAATATAACTTAGCTAAACAGCATTTGTTCATTTCTTGCAGGATTTGGGGAATTTTATTTGATTTTTTTACAATTGAGCCAATTAATATTTATATGCTGTTGGTCTTTATTTTTTTACTGCTCTAAAAATGTCTCTTTATGTACCATCCGACCGACTAGCCACTGTACGTGCCAGACCCCCGTCCTGTATCAATAACAAGGGAGGGAGAACCATGCCAGAAGATATCGGTTATATCATAGAAATATATATCTATGGGTAATATAACATTGTCAGCTAGTAGTATACACACTTGCAAAACTAAGTTTTAGATCTAGGATTTCTGATATTATTAGTTCCATCCCTGTGATTTACGGAGGCTTTCGTTATTGTAGGCAGGGACAGTGTCTAGTCGTTCGGATCATACGAAAACCATTGGCAGCTGTAATTCGTAATAAAATTAGATCGTGGCGACGCTGTCCGGGCTAAATTTCACCCATGGCACACTGTATGGCAGTGATTCTCAACCAGGGCCCTTATTCACGAAAACTTAAACTAAGATACAATCGAAATTTTAAGAAATACTGCAATTCGATTGGCTGACCAATATGCAAATTGATATGCAAATTGATTTTACTGGTCAGCCAATCGAATTGCAGTATTTCTTAAAATTTCGATTGTATCTTAGTTTAAGTTTTCGTGAATAAGGGCCCGGTGTGCCACGGCACACAGGTGTGCTGCGAGATCTTCCCAAGTGTGCCGCGAAATATTGAACGGCACACTAAGAAAATGTGAAAAACCACGTGATCCCAATTGAGTATTCACTGGTGTCTACTGGTAAGTTCATAGCTGTGTTTTACTTTATTTAGTTTGAGTCATTCTATGTGTCTATGACTGTTTTTTTATTTTGCAAAATTCAAATATTTTTCACATATATTTAGCCAGGTGTGCCGCTATATTTTCATGTGTTGCAAGGTGTGCCGTTGGCACAAAAAGGTTGAGAACGACTGCTGTATGGCGTAAGTCCGTCTTCCTTAGCCCAGTTGGTGTAGAAAAGTAGGACGATACACCCCATTTCATTTCGTCAAGAACACCGCTATGAAATTCCGTATCGCTTTATGCAAGTGGAATAAAATATTTTTGAAAAAAAAAGCTACCATAAAGTTAGTCATGTCGGTATAATGAAGGAATCAGAACTAAAAACTTCATCGCTATCTCCTTTAAAAGCCGTTTCATCCCCACAATATGGGATTTCTAAATGTTTATCTGAACCATTTCAAGAACAAGTTTATCATTTTAAAGTGACATTTTTGTTAGAGCAGTAATAGAATACAGATCAACAGTATATAAATATTAATATTGGCGTAAGTTGGTATAACTGTCAAAAATATCAAATCAAATTCTCCAAATACTTCACTTGTCTTCAGAAAATGAAATAATGTTATTTAACTTATATTTGAAATAGTATTTGCCAACCATATCAGTTATCACGTTCGATGTTGTTTTCAAGTCCACCGATTCCCCGGTTGTACGTGACAATGTGAAGGATCGCTTGTTCAACCTCGTGGGTTTTTCTCTGGGTCCTCCAGTTTCCTCCAACTGCTAGACTCCAACGCACAAGCGAGTTATTGAAATAAAATTGAACCATATGTTAGTCCCTCCCTCTCTGTCTCTCTCTCTCTCTCTCTCTCTCAATTTCAGCACTCCGTCCGACCATCAACCTATCAACTTAAAATACAGATGTGACGTCACTCTTTGATGTTAGCGTGTCATTATTTCAAATAATCGTACGGGCAACTTGCTAATGAAATAATGGACTCGCGTGACGTTTTCACTGTAAAAGCATGTGCGGAGTGTCTGTATTTTAATTCGTTTAATGGTCTCGAGCTTAAAAGACATAGCGTAATATATTGTAAAAACACTCGGGCCTACGGTCCCCTTGTTGTTACTTGTTACAATATATTACTTAATGTCTTGCTCTCGACCATTAAACAATACATAATGGTCCCGACCAGGTGCGCCATCCCAAATGAGCACGCAGTGGCGACACCAAACGACTTCATAATGATGGTTGCTAGGCAGAAGAGTAAAAATTCTAAATTCGTTGATGTTTATGCTAACGTGTAAAGCATCAACGAAGAAGACATTTTTATACGCCCACATTTTCATGTGGACGTATATTGTCGTCGCTCCTGTCCGTCCGTCCGAGCGTCCGTCCGTCCACAATAATTGTCTGATGAACACTCTAAAGGTCACAATTTTTATCCGATTTCAATGAAACTTGAAATATAGGTTAATCACCCTAAGATCTCGGTTCCTTTCGATATTGGCATGTATCGGACTGTAACTTCTTCATGGATTATGGCCCTTTTAGCTTGTGAACACTGTAGAGGTCACAATTTTTATCCGATTTGGTTTAAGCTTGAAATGTATGTTTATAACCCACAGATCTCGGTTCCTTTCGATTTTCGCGCATATCGAACCATAACTTCCTGAATTATAGCCCCTGATTGTACGAAAAATGACGTTTTTAGCTTGTGGACCTCATAGAGGTCACAATTTTTATCCGATTAAAAAAAAACTTTCGAATATATGACCGTTACACACTAAGGATGGTTGAGATCGAATTTCTTGAAAATCAGATCAAAACTGCCGGACAAAATGGCCGCCCCTCGTACGCAAATAGTGTAAACATCTGGTATTATCAAAGTTGTGGGCCCTCTAGTGGCCACAATTTTGATCCGATTTTGATGAAACTTTAAATGCAAGTTTATAACCCAACGATCTCGGTTCCTGTCAATATTCGCGCATATCGGATCGTAACTTCCTGAATTATGTCCTCTGATTGTACGCAAAATCGCGTTTTTAGCTTGTGGTTCCTCTAGAGGTCACAATTATTATTCGATTTAAAAAAAAACGTTCGAATATATCACCGTTACACCGTAATGTTTGTTGAATTCGAATTTCATGAAAAACGGGCCAAAACTGCCGGACAAAATGGCCGCCCCTCGTACGCAAATAGGGTCACAATTTTGATCCGATTTCGATGAAACTTGAAATACAAGTATAACCCAAAGAAAATTGGTTTCTTTCGATATTCGCGCATATCGGATCGCAACTTCGTGAATTATGGCCCTTGATTGAACAATTTTTATCCGATTTAAAAAAAAACGTTTGAATATATCACCATTACACACTAATATCCTGGTTCCTTTTGATAATCGGGGATACCCGAACTTAACTTCCTGGATTATGGCCCCTGATTGTTCTAAAAGTCGCATTTTTAGCTTGTGGATTCTTCAGAGGTCACAATTTTTTCCGATTTTAAAAAACGTTTAAATACATCACTATAATGAAGATTGAATTCGTATTTCGGGAAAATCGAAATGAAACTGCCCGACAAAATGGACGCTCTTTGTACGCAAATTGTGTAGAAGTGTGTAATACGAAGATTGTGGATCCTCTAGAGGTCACAATTTTTATCCGATTTTGATGAAACTTAAAAAATATATCTTTATATCCCAAAGGTCTCCGTCCCTTTTGATATTTGCACATTCCAGGCCACAACTTTCTGGATTATTGCCCCTGATTGTACAAAAAATCACGTTTGTTTTTAGCTTGTTTTCTATCCATCTCTTGCAAAATGTGGGCGTATCCTGCCTGACAGCCGCTGGTTCGTCTTAATAATAGAAATAAGATGAAGCAGAATTAAAATATACACTGAACAAATAAAGAAGTTGGATTATACATTGTCTTAATTTAAAATTACATGAATAGAAGTTAGAAATTACATGAATAGAAGTTAGAAATTACATGAATAGAAGTTAGAAATTAGACGATAGCGCATTAGAATTTTGAATCTAATATATCGCCATACATATTTTAAATGGAAAATTTCTTGTAACAGAAATCAATTTTTACTTCAACAGGATCAAAGAAAGTCAGAGATGTTAAGATAGAATCTAAGACGGTAAAAGAAAATGGAGGTGTCCCCTCCCTCCCTTTTTATCTGTACCCCCGGACGAATACTGCAGTTCATTACACCACTGACAGTAGGAGCACGCCGCCAAATGAACTATTAAGTTTACATGAAGTTGGTCGGAGATATAGAAAAATATCAAGATAAAGAAATTTCTATAGATATATTTGACTAAATTCGTTACACATTATACACAGCGTTCTCTTGTATTACATACAACTCAAAGATCAAACATTGATTCTCAGAAACACAAGCCTAATTCACTGCTAATTAATTGATAGACCATAGGCCTAAACTAATTATATTTATTGTATGTATTGTTTTTTCGGTCATTCTCGGAACATAAAAATCGAAATTTATTTTCACTTTATCTTGTAGGAAAGAAACGTGGAAATTTTAAAGTAAAGAAAGTTTTCCCCGTGAAAGGTTTGTATGAAGCATTCGTGGACCATAGGCCTAAACTAATTATATTTATTGTATGTATTGTTTTTTCGGTCATTCTCGGAACATAAAAATCGAAATTTATTTTCACTTTATCTTGTAGGAAAGAAACGTGGAAATGTTAAAGTAAAGAAAGTTTTCCCCGTGAAAGGTTTGTATGAAGCATTCGTGGACAAAAAGGCCCGGCACACCAATGAGTGTTATAATAATGGTGTATGACTTTATATATATACAAAAGTATAACTACAGTGTTACAATGGACTTTATAATACAAGCTTCTCGTAATAATTATTGTAGATAGGGGCAGTGTCTAGTCGTTCGGACCATACGAAAACCATTGGCAGCTGTAATTCGTAATAAAATTAGATCGTGGCGACGCTGTCCGGGCTAAAATTCACCCATGGCACACTGTATGGCAGCGATTCTCTACCAGTGTGCCACGGCACACAGGGGTGTCACGAGATCTTCCTAAGTGTGCCGCGAAATATTGAACGGCACACTTAGAAAATGTGAAAAACCACGTGATCCCAATTGAGTATTCACTGGTGTCTACTGGTAAGTTCATAGCTGTGTTTTACTTTATTTAGTTTGAGTCATTCTATGTGTCTATGACTGTTTTTATTTTGCAAAATTCAAATATTTTTCACATATATTTAGCCAGGTGTGCCGCTATATTTTCATGTGTTGCAAGGTGTGCCGTTGGCACAAAAAGGTTGAGAACCACTGCTGTATGGCGTAAGTCCGTCTTCCTGAGCCCAGTTGGTGTAAAAAAAAGTAGGACGATACACCCCATTTTATTTTAGTTTAATTTCGTCAAGAACACCGCTAACTATGAAATTCCGTATCGCTTTATGCCAGTGGAATAAAATATTTTTGAAAAAAAAAAGCTACCATAAAGTTAGTCATGTCGGTATAATGAAGGAATCAGAACTAAAAACTTTATCGCTATCTCCTTTAAAAGCCGTTTCATCCCCACAATATGGGATTTCTAAATTTATATCTGAACCATTTCAAGAACAAGTTTATCGTTATAAAGTGACATTTTTGTTAGAGCAGTAATAGAATACAGATCAACAGTATATAAATATTAATATTGGCGTAAGTTGGTATAACTGTCAAAAATATCAAATAAAATTCTCCAAATACTTCACGTGTCTTCAAAAAATGAAATAATGTTATTTAACTTATATTTGAAATAGTATTTGCCAACCATATCACGTTCGATGTTGTTTTCAAGTCCACCGATTCCCCCGTTGTACGTGACAATGAGTAGGATCGCTTGTTCAACCTCGTGGGTTTTCTCTGGGTCCTCCGGTTTCCTCCAACTGCTAGACCCCTAAGTACAAGCGAGTTATTTAAATAAAATTGAACCATTATGTTAGTCCCGAAATACCCCCCTCTCTCTCTCTCTCTTCTCTTCTCTCTTTCTCTCTCTCCGTCCGACCATCAACCTATCAACTTAAAATACAGATGTGACGTCACCCTTTGATGTTGGCGTGCCATTATTTCAAATTATCGTACGGGCAACTTGCCAATGAAATATTGGACTCGCGTGACGTTTTCACTGTAAAAGCACGTGCGGAGTGTCTGTATTTTAATTCGTTTAATAGTCTCGAGCTTAAAAGACATTGCGTAATACTAATATATTGTAAAAACACTCGGGCCTACGGTCCCCTTGTTGTTACTTGTTACAATATATTTCTTAATGTCTCGCTCTCGACCATTAAACAATACATAATGGTCCCGACCAGTTGCGCAATCCCAAATGAGCACGCAGTGGCGACACCAAACGACTTCATAATGATAGTTGCTAGGCAGAAGAGTAAAAATTCTAAATTCGTTGATGTTCATGCTAACGTGTAAAGCATCAACGAAGAAGACATTTTTATACGCCCACATTTTTATGTGGACGTATATTGTCGTCGCCCCTGTCCGTCCATCCGAGCGTCCGTCCGTCCACAATTGTCTGTGAACACTCTACAGGTCACAATTTTTATCCGATTTCAATGAAACTTGAAATATAAGTTAATCACCCTAAGATCTCAGTTCCTTTCGATATTGGCATGTATCGGACTGTAACGTCATGGATTATGGCCCCTGATTGTACGAAAAATCACGTTTTTAGCTCGTGAACACTGTAGAGGTCACAATTTTTATCCGATTTGGTTTAAGCTTAAAATGTATGTTTATAACCCACAGATCTCGGTTCCTTTCGATATTCGCGCATATAGAACCATAACTTCCTGAATTATAGCCCCTGATTGTACGAAAACTCACGTTTTTAGCTTTTGGACCTCATAGAGGTCACAATTTTTATCCGATTTATAAAAAAAACGTTCGAATATATGACCGTTACACACTAAGGATGGTTGAGATCGAATTTCTTGAAAATCAGATCAAAACTGCCGGACAAAATGGCCGCCCCTCGTACGCAAATAGTGTAAACATCTGGTCTATCAAAGTTGTGGGCCCTCTAGAGGCCACAATTTTGATCCGATTTTGATGAAACTATAAATGCAAGTTTATAACCCAACGATCTCGGTTCCTGTAAATATTCGCGCATATCGGATCGTAACTTCCTGAATTATGTCTTCTGATTGTACGCAAAATCACGTTTTTAGCTTGTGGTTCCTCTAGAGGTCATAATTATTATTCGATTTAAAAAAACGTTCGAATATATCACATGTACACCGTAATGTTTGTTGAATTCGAATTTCGTGAAAATCGGGCCAAAACTGCCGGACAAAATGGCCTCCCCTCGTACGCAAATAGAGTCACAATTTTGATCCGATTTCGATGAAACTTGAAATACAAGTTTATAACCCAAAGATATTGGTTTCTATCGATATTCGCGCATATCGGATCGCAACTTCGTGAATTATGGCCCTTGATTGAACAATTTTTTTCCGATTAAAAAAAAAAACGTGTGAATATATCACCATTACACACTAAGATCTTGGTTCCTTTTGATAATCGGGGATACCCGAACTTAACTTCCTGGATTATGGCCCTGATTGTTTAAAGTCGCATTTTTAGCTTGTGGATTCTCCAGAGGTCACAATTTTTTTCCGATTTTAAAAAACGTTTAAATACATCACTATAATGAAGGTTGAATTCGTATTTCGGGAAAATCGAAATGAGACTACCCTACAAAATGAACGCTCTTTGTACGCAAATTGTGTAGAAGTGTGTAATACGAAGGTTGAGGATCCTCTAGAGGTCACAATTTTTATCCCATTTTAATGAAACTTAAAAAAATATATCTTTATATCCCAAAGATCTCTGTCCCTTTTCAGGGCCGACGGAAGCAATTCTTGATTGGGGGGGGGGGGGGCTTCCATCCTAGGTCCTTATAGGCGTGGGTCCAGGAGTCGCAATAACCTGGAGAAAAGAGTACTTGCGGCCAAATTATTGGGGGCTAAAGCCCCCCCCCCCCCTTAGCCCCCCCCCCCCCACTCCGCCGGGCCTGCTTTTGATATTTGCACATTCCAGGCCACAACTTTCTGGATTATTGCCCCTGATTGTACAAAAAATCACGTTTGTTTTTAGCTTGTTTTCTATCCATCTCTTGCAAAATGTGGGCGTATCCTGCCTGGCAGTCGCTGGTTCGTCTTATAAGATGAAGCAGAATTAAAATATACACTGAACAAATAAGGAAGTTGGATTATACATTGTCTTAATTTAAATTTACATGAATAGAAGTTAGAAATTACATGAATAGAAGTTAGAAATTACATGAATAGAAGTTAGAAATTACATGAATAGAAGTTAGAAATTAGACGATAGCGCATTAGAATTTTGAATCGCCATAAATCTAAAGAGATTCGTGTTTATTGTGGTGTCCCCTTCCTCCCCCGGACGAATACTGCAGTTCATTACACCACTGACAGAGGAGCACGCCGCCAAATGAACTAAAAGTATACATGAAGTTGGTCGGAGATATAGAAAAATATCAAGATAAAGAAATTTATATTGATATATTTGACTAAATTCGTTACACATTATACACAGCGTTCTCTTGTATTACATACAACTCAAAGATCAAACATTGATTCTCAGAAACACAAGCCTAATTCACTGCTAATTAATTGATAGACCATAGGCCTAAACTAATATATTTATTGTATGTATTGTTTTTTCGGTCATTCTCGGAACATAAAAATCGAAATTTATTTTCACTTTATCTTGTAGGAAAGAAACGTGGATATGTTAAAGTAAAGAAAGTTTTCCCCGTGAAAGGTTTGTATGAAGCATTCGTGGACAAAAGGCCTGGGCACACCAATGAGTGTTACAATAATGGTGTATGACTTTATATATACAAAAGTCTAACTACAGTGTTATCATGGACTTTATAATACAAGCTTCTCGTAATAATTATTGTAGGCAGGGGCAGTGTCTAGTCGTTCGGATCATACGAAAACCATTGGCAGCTGTAATTCGTAATAAAATTAGATCGTTGCGACGCTGTCCGGGCTAAATTTCACCCATGGCACACTGTACGGCAGTGATTCTCAACCAGTGTGCCACGGCACACAGGTGTGCCGCGAAATCTTCCTAAGTGTGCCGCGAAATATTGAACGGCACACTAAGAAAATGTGAAAAACCACGTGATCCCAATTGAGTATTCACTGGTGTCTACTGGTAAGTTCATAGCTGTGTTTTACTTTATTTAGTTTGAGTCATTCTATGTGTCTATGACTATTTTTATTTTGCAAAATTCGAATATTTTTCACATATATTTAGCCAGGTGTGCCGCTATATTTTCATGTGTTGCAAGGTGTGCTGTTGGCACAAAAAGGTTGAGAACCACTGCTGTATGGCGTAAGTCCGTCTTCCTTAGCCCAGTTGGTATAGAAAAGTAGGACGATATACCCCATTTCATTTTAGTTTAATTTCGTCAAGAACACCGCTATGAAATTCCGTATCGCTTTATGCAAGTGGAATAAAATATTTTTGAAAAAAAAAAAGCTACCATAAAGTTAGTTATGTCGGTATAATGAAGGAATCAGAACTAAAAACTTCATCGCTATCTCCTTTAAAAGCCGTACATCCCCACAATATGGGATTTCTAAATTTATATCTGAACCATTTCAAAAACAGGTTTATCATTATAAAGTGACATTTTTGTTAGAGCAGTAATAGAATACAGATCAACAGTATATAAATATTAATATTGGCGTAAGTTGGTATAACTGTCAAAAATATCAAATAAAGTTCTCCAAATACTTCACTTGTCTTCAGAAAATGAAATAATGTTATTTAACTTATATCTGAAATAGTATTTGCCAACCATATCAGTTATCGCGTTCGATGTTGTTTTCAAGTCCACCGATTCCCCGGTTGTACGTGACAATGTGTAGGATCGCTTGTTCAACCTCGTGGGTTTTCTCTGTGTCCTCCAGTTTCCTCCAACTGCTAGACTCCAACGCACAAGCGAGTTATTGAAATAAAATTGAACCATATGTTAGTCCCTCTCTCTCTCTCTCTCTCTCTCTCTCTCTCTCAATTTCAGCACTCCGTCCGACCATCAACCTATCAACTTAAAATACAGATGTGACGTCACTCTTTGATGTTAGCGTGTCATTATTTCAAATAATCGTACGGGCAACTTGCCAATGAAATATTGGACTCGCGTGACGTTTTCACTGTAAAAGAATGTGCGGAGTGTCTGTATTTTAATTCGTTTAATAGTCTCGAGCTTAAAAGACATTGCGTAATATATTGTAAAAACACTCGGGCCTACGGTCCCCTTGTTGTTACTTGTTACAATATATTTCTTAATGTCTCGCTCTCGACCATTAAACAATACATAATCCGAGCGTCCGTCCGTCCACAATTGTCTGTGAACACTCTACAGGTCACAATTTTTATCCGATTTCAATGAAACTTGAAATATAAGTTAATCACCCTAAGACCTCGGTTCCTTTCGATATTGGCATGTATCGGACTGTAACTTCATGAATTATGGCCCCTGATTGTACGAAAAATCACGTTTTTAGCTTGTGAACACTGTAGAGGTCACAATTTTTATCCGATTTGGGTTAAGCTTGAAATGTATGTTTATAACCCACAGATCTCGGTTCCTTTCGATATTCGCGCATATCGAACCATAACTTCCTGAATTATAGCCCCTGATTGTACGAAAAATGACGTTTTTAGCTTGTGGACCTCATAGAGGTCACAATTTTTATCCGATTTAAAAAAAAAACGTTCGAATATATGACCGTTACACACTAAGGATGGTTGAGATCGAATTTCTTGAAAATCAGATCAAAACTGCCGGACAAAATGGCCGCCCCTCGTACGCAAATAGGGTCACAATTTTGATCCGATTTCGATGAAACTTGAAATACAAGTATAACCCAAAGATATTGGTTTCTTTCGATATTCGCGCATATCGGATCGCAACTTCGTGAATTATGGCCCTTGATTGAAAAAAAAAACGTTTGAATATATCACCATTACACACTAATATCTTGGTTCCTTTTGATAATCGGGGATACCCGAACTTAACTTCCTGGATTATGGCCCCTGATTGTTCTAAAAGTCGCATTTTTAGCTTGTGGATTCTTCCGAGGTCACAATTTTTTCCGATTTTAAATACATCACTATATATAATGAAGATTGAATTCGTATTTCGGGAAAATCGAAATGAAACTGCCCGACAAAATGGACGTTCTTTGTACGCAAATTGTGTAGAAGTGTGTAATACGAAAATTGTGGATCCTCTAGAGGTCACAATTTTTATCCGATTTTGATGAAACTTAAAAAATATATCTTTATATCCCGAAGGTCTCTGTCCCTTTTGATATTTGCATATTCCAGGCCACAACTTTCTGGATTATTGCCCCTGATTGTACAAAAAATCACGTTTGTTTTTAGCTTGTTTTCTATCCATCTCTTGCAAAATGTGGGCGTATCCTGCCTGACAGCCGCTGGTTCGTCTTAATAATAGAAATAAGATGAAGCAGAATTAAAATATACACTGAACAAATAAAGAAGTTGGATTATACATTGTCTTAATTTAAAATTACATGAATAGAAGTTAGAAATTACATGAATAGAAGTTAGAAATTACATGAATAGAAGTTAGAAATTAGACGATGGCGCATTAGAATTTTGAATCTAATATATCGCCATACATATTTTAAATGGAAAATTTCTTGTAAGAGAAATTAATTTTTACTTCAACAGGATCAAAGAAAGTCAGAGATGTTAAGATAGAATCTAAGACGGTAAAAGAAAATGGAGGTGTGTTTATTGTGGTGTCCCCTTCCTCCCTTTTTATCTGTACCCCCGGACGAATACTGCAGTTCATTACACCACTGACAGTAGGGGCACGCCACCAAATGAACTAAAAGTTTACATGAAGTTGGTCGGAGATATAGAAAAATATCAAGATAAAGAAATTTCTATAGATATATTTGACTAAATTCGTTACACATTATACACAGCGTTCTCTTGTATTACATACAACTCAAAGATCAAACATTGATTCTCAGAAACACAAGCCTAATTCACTGCTAATTAATTGATAAACCATAGGCCTAAACTAATTATATTCATTGTATGTATTGTTTTTTCGGTCATTCTCGGAACATAAAAATCGAAATTTATTTTCACTTTATCTTGTAGGAAAGAAACGTGGATATGTTAAAGTAAAGAAAGTTTTCCCCGTGAAAGGTTTGTATGAAGCATTCGTGGACAAAAAGGCCCGGGCACACTAATGAGTGTTATAATAATGGTGTATGACTTTATATATATACAAAAGTATAACTACAGTGTTACAATGGACTTTATAATACAAGCTTGTCGTAATAATTATTGTAGGCAGGGGCAGTGTCTAGTCGTTCGGATCATACGAAAACCATTGTCAGCTGTAATTCGTAATAAAATTAGATCGTGGCGACCCTGTCCGGGCTAAATTTTACCCATGGCACACTGTATGGCACAGGTGTGCCGCGAGATCTTCCTAAGTGTGCCGCGAAATATTAAACGGCACACTAAGAAAATATGAAAAACCACGTGATCCCAATTGAGTATTCACTGGTGTCTACTGGTAAGTTCATAGCTGGTAAGTCATTCTATGTGTCTATGACTGTTTTTATTTTGCAAAATTCGAATATTTTTCACATATATTAAGCCAGGTGTGCCGTTGGCACAAAAAGGTTGAGAACCACTGCTGTATGGCGTGAGTCCGTCTTCCTTAGCCCAGTTGGTGTAGAAAAGTAGGACGATACACCCCATTTCATTTTAGTTTAATTTCGTCAAGAACACCGCTAACTATGAAATTCCGTATCGCTTTATGCAAGTGGAATAAAATATTTTTGAAAAAAAAAGCTACCATAAAGTTAGTCAAGTCGGTATAATGAAGGAATCAGAACTAAAAACTTCATCGCTATTTCCTTTAAAAGCCGTTTCATCCCCACAATATGGGATTTCTAAATTTATATCTGAACCATTTCAAGAACAAGTTTATCATTTTAAAGTGACATTTTTGTTAGAGCAGTAATAGAATACAGATCAACAGTATATAAATATTAATATTGGCGTAAGTTGGTATAACTGTCAAAAATATCAAATCAAATTCTCCAAATACTTCACTTGTCTTCAAAAAATGAAATAATGTTATTTAACTTATATTTGAAATATACTATTCAAAAAAAGTAGGGGATATTTGATTTTGGGGGCATAATACTAAAATATGCAAATGACTACGAAAAAAGTCACTATAGAACCTAACAGAAGAAACATTTCCAGTTACATGTGACGCCCAAACGCACCAATAGCTACCGCATGGAATGCAGGTGATGCTTGGGATCATCATGGGGGTCCAACCCAAGATTTGCACGACTCTGACTTTGAATGTTACAGTCATTGTGGCATTGAATTCCAGGGTGGAAACATCAGTTTAATTGTTTTAGTGACCAGAAAACAAATTTTGATATGCGTCGGCTTACCCAAAATGAAAGGTTACGTGCCCTTGGCATGCTACAGATCGGCACAACACAGGCGGTTGTGGCGCGGACGATGAATGTTTCTCAGTCTGTCATAAGCAGGCTATGGTCCAGATACCGTGATACACAATCTGTACAGGACAGAACACGCTCAGGTCGACCAAGGGCGACAACTCAAGCCCAGGATCGATTTATCCATACCTTGGCCTTGAGAAATCGTGTCATCACAGCAAATCAGATCAGCGCTCGTCTTCAAACAGACATTGGTGTGAGAGTGAGTGGCCAGACGATTCGGAATCGACTGCATAGGGGTCACCTTCGCGCCCGACGTCCTCGCGTGATCCCTTGTTTGAGAGATCATCACATTCAGGCAAGACGTCGTTGGTGTAGGGATCGTCAACACTGGGATAATCGACGCTGGAGCAATGTGATGTTTTCAGATGAGTCAAGGTTCACTGTTGATTTTTTGGACAGACGTAGGAGGGTGTGGCGTCGTCGAAACGAGCGCTTCCAAGACGTTAACGTCATCAGACATGATCGATTTGGGGGTGGTTCTGTTATGGTGTGGGGAGGCATCACTGTTGCTGGCTTTACATGTTGTTGCAGGGCGTGTTACAGGCCAGTACTACCGGGACAACATCTTGGCAGTCCATGTTGTGCCGTTCGCACGACGTCATGGCCGCCGTTTCATCTTCCAGGATGACAACGCAAGATGTCACAGGGCCAGGATCGTTACAGGTTACCTCCAACAACAGAACATCACCACATTACCTTGGCCAGCACTGAGTCCCGACCTCTCCCCCATCGAGCATGTCTGAGACATGCTTGGACAGAGGTTACGTCAACGTCAACAACGTCCTGCCAATGTCCAAGAACTTGCTGCTGCGTTGCAACAGGAATGGGACAATCTGGACCAAAATGACCTTAGACGTCTCATTAGGAGTATGCCACGTCGGATCAATGCTTGTTTGGCAAACAGAGGAGGATTTACCCGTTACTGACTTGGTTGTGATGCTGTGGTAACTTTGCTGTTTGACCCCGGGTATCATTTTACCCTTATAATGGTCAGTCTGTGCCTTACTTAGTCTAACGATCATTTGGAATAAATCGATGAATGTGAACTTCATTTCATTTTGTCATTTGTTTCTTCGTCAGTTTCATTACTTTTTTTGAATAGTATAGTATTTGCCAACCATATCACGTTCGATGTTGTTTTCAAGTCCACCGATTCCCCGGTTGTACGTGACAATGAGTAGGATCGCCTGTTCAACCTCGTGGGTTTTCTCTGGGTCCTCCGGTTTCCTCCAACTGCTAGACCCCTACGCACAAGCGAGTTATTGAAATAAAATTGAACCATGTTAGTCCCGAAATACCCCCCTCTCTCTCTCCCTCTCTCTCTCTCTCTCCCTCAATTTCAGCACTCCGTCCGACCATCAACCTATCAACTTAAAATACAGATGTGACGTCACCCTTTGATGTTGGCGTGCCATTATTTCAAATAATCATACGGGCAACTTGCCAATGAAATATTGGACTCGCGTGACGTTTTCACTGTAAAAGCATGTGCGGAGTGTCTGTATTTTAATTCGTTTAATGGTCTCGAGCTTAAAAGTCATTGCGTAATATATTGTAAAAACACTCGGGCCTACGGTCTTCTTGTTGTTACTTGTTACAATATATTACTTATTGTCTCGCTCTCGACCATTAAACAATACATAATGGTCCCGACCAGGTGCGCAATCCCAAATGAGCACGCAGTGGCGACACCAAACGACTTCATAATGATGGT
The DNA here is from genome assembly GCF_932274485.2 of Patella vulgata. Lineage (NCBI taxonomy): Eukaryota > Metazoa > Mollusca > Gastropoda > Patellidae > Patella > Patella vulgata. The sequence goes on from NC_065883.2 coordinate 16,952,808, forward strand.
TGCTAGGCAGAAGAGTAAAAATTCTAAATTCGTTGATGTTCATGCTAACGTGTAAAGCATCAATGAAGAAGACATTTTTATACGCCCACATTTTCAAGTGGACGTATATTGTCGTCGCCCCTATCCGTCCGTCCGGACGTCCGTTCGTCCACAATTTTCTGTGAACACTCTACAGGTCACAATTTTTATCCGATTTCAATGAAACTTGAAATATAGGTTAATCACCCTAAGATCTCGGTTCCTTTCGATATTGGCATGTATCGGACTGTAACTTCATGGATTATGGCCCCTGATTGTACGAAAAATCACGTTTTTAGCTTGTGAACACTGTAGAGGTCACAATTTTTATCCGATTTGGTTTAAGCTTGAAATGTATGTTTACAACCCACAGATCTCGGTTCCTTTCGATATTCGCGCGTATCGAACCATAACTTCCTGAATTATAGCCCCTGATTGTACGAAAAATGACGTTTTTAGCTTGTGGACCTCATAGAGGTCACAATTTTTATCCGATTAAAAAAAAAACGTTCGAATATATGACCGTTACACACTAAGGATGGTTGAGATCGAATTTCTTGAAAATCAGATCAAAACTGCCGGACAAAATGGCCGCCCCTCGTACGCAAATAGTGTAAACATCTGGTATTATCAAAGTTGTGGGCCCTCTAGACGCCACAATTTTGATCCGATTTTGATGAAACTTTAAATGCATGTTTATAACCCAACGATCTCGGTCACAATTATTATTCGATTTAAAAAAAACGTTCGAATATATCACCGTTACACCGTAATGTTTGTTTAAATGCAAGTTTATAACCCAACGATCTCGGTTCCTGTAAATATTCGCGCATATCGGATCGTAACTTCCTGAATTATGTCCTCTGATTGTACGCAAAATCACGTTTTTAGCTTGTGGTTCCTCTAGAGGTCATAATTATTATTCGATTTAAAAAAACGTTCGAATATATCACCGTTACACCGTAATGTTTGTTGAATTCGAATTTCATGAAAATCGGGCCAAAACTGCCGAACAAAATGGCCGCCCCTCGTACGCAAATAGGGTCACAATTTTGATCCAATTTCGATGAAACTTGAAATACAAGTATAACCCAAAGATATTGGTTTCTTTCGATATTCGCGCATATCGGATCGCAACTTCGTGAATTATGGCCCTTGATTGAACAATTTTTATCCGATTTAAAAAAAAAAAAACGTTTGAATATATCACCATTACACACTAATATCTTGGTTCCTTTTGATAATCGGGGATACCCGAACTTAACTTAACATATTCTTTGCGTAGGATGAAGCATCGGGTGTTTTCGCCAATATTTAATTTTATGTCAACTTCACAATTATTAGTATAAATATAGCATTACTTGACAATTATCACAATTTTCATCTGGCCCTAAATCGAGTTAGTGCAGACTTTTTGCTTGGAACTCTCTGGATTTGTGTTCCTGGTGTTAAAAGCTTTCCAAAAATGTATAGTTTGTTTATTTGGGAGGACCATGTAGCGGAATTGTGTTTCTAAGCAAGCTAGAAATTTTGGCTGCAGGCCTAGTACGCAAATTGTGTAGAAGTGTGTAATACGAAGATTGTGGATCCTCTAGAGGTCACAATTTTTATCCGATTTTGATGAAACTTAAAAAATATATCTTTATATCCCAAAGGTCTCTGTCCCTTTTGATATTTGCACATTCCAGGCCACAACTTTCTGGATTATTGCCCCTGATTGTACAAAAAATCACGTTTGTTTTTAGCTTGTTTTCTATCCATCTCTTGCAAAATGTGGGCGTATCCTGCCTGACAGTCGCTGGTTCGTCTTAATAATAGAAATAAGATGAAGCAGAATTAAAATATACACTGAACAAATAAAGAAGTTGGATTATACATGTACATTGTCTTAATTTAAAATTACATGAATAGAAGTTAGAAATTACATGAATAGAAGTTAGAAATTACATGAATAGAAGTTAGAAATTAGACGATAGCGCATTAGAATTTTGAATCTAATATATCGCCATACATATTTTAAATGGAAAATTTCTTGTAACAGAAATCAATTTTTACTTCAACAGGATCAAAGAAAGTCGGAGATGTTAAGATAGAATCTAAGACGGTAAAAGAAAATGGAGGTGTGTTTATTGTGGTGTCCCCTTCCTCCCTTTTTATCTGTACCCCCGGACGAATACTGCAGTTCATTACACCACTGACAGTAGGGGCACGCCGCCAAATGAACTAAATGTTTACATGAAGTTGGTCGGAGATAAAGAAAAATATCAAGATAAAGAAATTTCTATAGATATATTTGACTAAATTCGTTACACATTATACACAGCGTTCTCTTGTATTACATACAACTCAAAGATCAAACATTGATTCTCAGAAACACAAGCCTAATTCACTGCTAATTAATTGATAGACCATAGTCCTAAACTAATATATTTATTGTATGTATTGTTTTATCGGTCATTCTCGGAACATAAAAATCGAAATTTATTTTCACTTTATCTTGTAGGAAAGAAACGTGGATATGTTAAAGTAAAGAAAGTTTTCCCCGTGAAAGGTTTGTATGAAGCATTCGTGGACAAAAGGGCCCGGGCACACCAATGAGTGTTATAATAATGGTGTATGACTTTATATATATACAAAAGTATAACTACAGTGTTACAATAGATTTTATAATACAAGCTTCTCGTAATAATTATTGTAGGCAGGGGCAGTGTCTAGTCGTTCGGATCATACGAAAATCATTGTCAGCTGTAATTCGTAATAAAATTAGATCGTGGCGCCGCTGTCCGGGCTAAATTTCACCCATGGCACACAGTATGACACTTTTGTGCCGCGAGATCTTCCTAAGTGTGCCGCGAAATATTGAACGGCACACTAAGAAAATGTGAAAAACCACGTGATACCAATTGAGTATTCACTGGTGTCTACTGGTAAGTTCATAGCTGGTAAGTCATTCTATGTGTCTATGACTGTTTTTATTTTGCAAAATTCGAATATTTTTCACATATATTAAGCCAGGTGTGCCTGGCTTTTCATGTGTTGCAAGGTGTGCCGTTGGCACAAAAGGGTTGAGAACCACTGCTGTGTGGCGTAAGTCCGTCTTCCTTAGCCCAGTTGGTGTAGAAAAGTAGGACGATACACCCCATTTCATTTTAGTTTAATTTCGTCAAGAACACCGCTAACTATGAAATTCCGTATCGCTTTATGCAAGTGGAATAAAATATTTTTGAAAAAAAAAAAGCTACCATAAAGTTAGTCAAGTCGGTATAATGAAGGAATCAGAACTAAAAACTTCATCGCTATCTCCTTTTAAATCCGTTTCATCCCCACAATATGGGATTTCTAAATTTATATCTGAACCATTTCAAGAATAAGTTTATCATTATAAAGTGACATTTTTGTTAGAGCAGTAATAGAATACAGATCAACAGTATATAAATATTAATATTGGCGTAAGTTGGTATAACTGTCAAAAATATCAAATCAAATTCTCCAAATACTTCACTTGTCTTCAAAAAATGAAATAATGTTATTTAACTTATATTTGAAATAGTATTTGCCAACCATATCACGTTCGATGTTGTTTTCAAGTCCACCGATTCCCCGGTTGTACGTGACAATGAGTAGGATCGCCTGTTCAACCTCGTGGGTTTTCTCTGGGTCCTCCGGTTTCCTCCAACTGCTAGACCCCTACGCACAAGCGAGTTATTGAAATAACATTGAACCATGTTAGTACCGAAATACCCCCCCCCCTCTTTCTATCTCTCTTCTCTCTCTCTCTCTCTCTCTCTCTCTCAATTTCAGCACTCCGTCCGACCATCAACCTATCAACTTAAAATACAGATGTGGCGTCACCCTTTGATGTTGGCGTGCCATTATTTCAAATAATCATACGGGCAACTTGCCAATGAAATATTGGACTCGCGTGACGTTTTCACTGTAAAAGCACGTGCGGAGTGTCTGTATTTTAATTCGTTTAATGGTCTCGAGCTTAAAAGACATTGCGTAATATATTGTAAAAACACTCGGGCCTACGGTCCCCTTGTTATTACTTGTTACAATATATTACTTAATGTCTCGCTCTCGACCATTTAAGTATTGTTTAATGGTCGAGAGCGAGACATTAAGTAATATATTGTAACAACAAGAGGACCGTCAGGTCCGAGTGTTTTTACAATATATTACGCAATGTCTCAGCTCGAGACCATTAAACATCTTAAAATACAGACACTCCGCACGTGCGTTTACAGTGAAATACGTCACTCGAGTCTAATATTTGACAAGGTACGATTGACAAGTTGCCCGTACGATTATTTGAAATAATGGTACGCCAACATCAAAGGGTGACGTCACATCTGTATTTTAACAATAAATAATGGTCCCGACCAGGTTCGCAATCCCAAATGAGCACGCAGTGGCGACACAAAACGACTTCATAATGATGGTTGCTAGGCAGAAGAGTAAAAATTCTAAATTCGTTGATGTTCATGCTAACGTGTAAAGCATCAACGAAGAAGACATTTTTATACGCCCACATTTTCATGTGGACGTATATTGTCGTCGCCCCTATCCGTCCGTCCACAATTTTCTGTGAACACTCTACAGGTCACAATTTTTATCCGATTTCAATGAAACTTGAAATATAGGTTAATCACCCTAAGATCTCGGTTCCTTTCGACATTGGCATGTATCTGACTGTAACTTCATGGATTATGGCCCCTGATTGTACGAAAATTCACGTTTTTAGCTTGTGAACACTGTAGAGGTCACAATTTTTATCCGATTTGGTTTAAACTTGAAATGTATGTTTATAACCCACAGATCTCGGTTCCTTTCGATATTCGCGCATATCGAACCATAACTTCCTGAATAATAATTATAGCCCCTGATTGTACGAAAAATCACGTTTTTAGCTTGTGGGCCTCATAGAGGTCACAATTTTTATCCGATTTATAAAAAAAAACCGTTCGAATATATGACCGTTACACACTAAGGATGGTTGAGATCGAATTTCTTGAAAATCAGATCAAAACTGCCGGACAAAATGGCAAATAGTGTAAACATCTGGTATATCAAAGTTGTGGGCCCTCTAGAGGCCACAATTTATTTCGATCCGATTTTGATGAAACTTTAAATGCAAGTTTATAACCCAACGATCTCGGTTCCTGTAAATATTCGCGCATATCGGATCGTAACTTCCTGAATTATGTCCTCTGATTGTACGCAAAATCGCGTTTTTAGCTTGTGGTTCCTCTAGAGGTCACAATTATTATTCGATTTAAAAAAACGTTCGAATATATCACCTTTAGAGAACAAGCTAAAAAGGAAGTGATTTTTCCTACAATCAAGGGCCATAATTCAGAAAATTACAATTCGATATGCGCAAATATCGGAAGGAACCGAGATCTTTGGGTTATAAACTTACATTTCAAGTTTCAACAAAATCGGATAAAAATTGTGACCTCTATAGGGTCCACAACCTTGATATACCATATTTTTACGCTATTTGAGTACGAACGGCGGCCATTTTGTCTGTCAGTTTTGGGCCGATTTTCACGAAATTCGAACTCAGTCGTCCTTAGGGTGTAACGGTGATATAATAATACGTTTTTTTAAATCGGATAAAAATTATGACCTCTATAGGGCCCACAAGCTAAAAACGTGATCTTTCCTACAATCAAGGGCCATAATTCAGGAAGTTACTGTCCGATATGTGCGAATATCGAAAGGAACCGAGATCTTTGGGTTATAAACTTACATTTCAAGTTTCAACAAAATCGGATAAAAATTGTGACCTCTATAGGGTCCACAACCTTGATATACCATATTTTTACGCTATTTGAGAACGCGGGGCGGCCATTTTGTCTGTCAGTTTTGGGCCGATTTTCACGAAATTCGAACTCAACCATCCTTAGGGTGTAACGGTGATATAATAATACGGTTTTTTAAATCGGATAAAAATTATGACCTCTATAGGGTCCACAAGCTAAAAACGTGATCTTTCCTACAATCAAGGGCCATAATTCAGGAAGTTACGGTCCGATATGTGCGAATATCGAAAGGAGCCGAGATCTTTGGGTTATAAACTTATATTTCAAGTTTCAACAAAATTGGATAAAAATTGTGACCTCTATAGGGTCCACAACCTTGATATACCATATTTTTACGCTATTTGAGAACGCGGGGCGGCCATTTTGTCTGTCAGTTTTGGGCCGATTTTCACGAAATTCGAACTCAACCATCCTTAGGGTGTAACGGTGATATAATAATACGGTTTTTTTAAATCGGATAAAAATTATGACCTCTATAGGGTCCACAAGCTAAAAACGCGATTTTTCGTACAATCAGAGGCCATAATTCAGGATGTTACGTTCCGATATACGCGAATATCGAAAGGAACCGAGATCTTTGGGTTATAAGCATACATTTCAAGTTAGAACCAAATCATGGGCCATAATCCATGAAGTTACAGTCTGATACATGCCGATATCGAAAGGAACAGAGATCTTAGGGTGATAAACCTATATTTCAAGTTTCATTGAAATTGGATAAAAATTGTGACCTGTAGACTGTTCACAAACAATTGTGGACGGACGGATGGACAGGGGCGACGACAATATACGTCCACATGAAAATGTGGGCGTATAAAAAAAACGTGTGAATATATCACCATTACACACTAAGATCTTGGTTCCTTTTGATAATCGGGGATACCCGAACTTAACTTCCTGGATTATGGCCCCTGATTGTTCGAGAAGTCGCATTTTTAGCTTGTGGATTCTCCAGAGGTCACAATTTTTTTCCGATTTTAAAAAACGTTTAAATACATCACTATAATGAAGGTTGAATTCGTATTTCGGGAAAATCGAAATGAAACTGCCCGACAAAATGGACGCTCTTTGTACGCAAATTGTGTAGAAGTGTGTAATACGAAGGTTGTAGATCCTCTAGAGGTCACAATTTTTATCCGATTTTGATGAAACTTAAAAAAACATATCTTTATATCCCAAAGATCTCTGTCCCTTTTGATATTTGCATATTCCAGGCCACAACTTTCTGGATTATTGCCCCTGATTGTACAAAAAATCGCGTTTGTTTTTAGCTTGTTTTCTATCCATCTCTTGCAAAATGTGGGCGTATCCTGCCTGGCAGCCGCTGGTTCGTCTTAATTATAGAAATTAGATGAAGCAGAATTAAAATATACACTGAACAAATAAAGAAGTTGGATTATACATTGTCTTAATTTAAAATTACATGAATAGAAGTTAGAAATTACATGAATAGAAGTTAGAAATTAGACGATAGCGCATTAGAATTTTGAATCTAATATATCGCCATACATCTGAAAAGATTTGCGTTTTTAATAAGCGATATTTTAAATGGAAAATAACTTGTAACAGAAATCAATTTTTACTTCAACAGGATCAAAGAAAGTAGGAGATGTTCAGATAAAATCTAAGACGATAAAAGAAAATACAGGTGTGTTTATTCCTCCCTTTTTATCTGTACGCCTGGACGAATACTGCAGTTCATTGCACCGCTGACGGAGGGAGGGGGGGGGGCACATGAACTAAAATTTGACATCAAGTGGGTCGGAGATATAGGAAAATATCAAGATAAAGAAATTTCTATTGATATATTTCACTAAATTCGTTACATATTATACACAGCGTTCTCTTGTATTACATACAACTCAAAGATCAAACATTGATTCTCAGAAACACAAGCCTAATTCACTGCTAATTAATTGATAGACCCTAGGCCTAAACTAATATATTTATTGATGTATTGTTTTTTCGGTCATTCTCGTAACATGAAAATCGAAATTTATTTTCATTTTATCTTGTAGGAAAGAAACGTGGATATGTTAAAGTAAAGAAAGTTTTCCCCGTGAAAGGTTTGTATGAAGCATTCGTGGACAAAAGGCCTGGGTACACCAATGAGTGTTATAATAATGGTGCATGACTTTATATACAAAAGTATTAACCATAGACTTTACGATACAAGCTTCTCGTTTATACATTTTCTCACAAAATGTATTTTTTGGGTCTTTTTTTTAACATACTTTTCATAAGACATTCATTTAGAAAACCGATAAAGTCGTACTTTACAAGCACCTGTAAGCCTATAATTATCAAAATGTAAGGAGACAGACTCGCTACGATTTGCCATGGCTGATTGTGCATTACGGATACTTGAAGCAAAGTATGTGTATCTTATGTATACCATTCCATATCATAGTCTAAAAAATTAATTAAATCAGGCAAAACCAAATATTTTTCATGACATTATGACTAGTAACTTAGCCACTGTAGATTACAAGAGATACGAGTTTTTATTATGGACATATTTAATGAAATATTGATGTAACAGAACTCTATTTTTACTTCAGTTAAAACTGAAATATTCGTACCAGTTAAGGCAGAGAAATTAGAGAAAAAAATAGAATTAAAGAAGGTTGAGGAAATTAATAAAGAAGTCAAGAATTTATTAGAACATGGAGGTATGTTGGTATAGCCTCTATTAGTAAGTGCAGGGGGATCGCACTACACGTAAACAAAAATCTACAAGATAAACCTGCGGACAAGACAGAAAATAGACATTGCACCAACTAAACAAATATCAAATTAAGTGAATGGATCCGGGGGCCAGCCGTAAGCGTCCACTGCGCTGTGCATTCCCGGGTCTGTAGTGACACAGACTTCACTCAAATTTGAAAACAATCAGGAATACAAAAAAGACGTAACAAAAATAATGCGACCTATCTTGACAGTGGTCGTCTCCTCAATGGCGATAGTCTGCCAGTTGACGTCATGAGTTAGAACGTCAAACAATTTTAACAATAAGGGCGATAATCCTTATAGAATCTCGGAAAACGCTAAAATAATAAGTGTAGTGAGCAAACAGGAGCAAAATCGATCAGCGCCCCCCCCCCCCCATCCATCCCAACACCGCCCATATACCCAACATTTAAAATAGACGTATAATGTTGTACAGCATCCGTCGCTTGTTATTCCGTCGAACTCTTTTATGAATGAAGCGTTATGAATGACGTGTCGAGTGGACGTTAAACCCCATTTCTCTCTCTCTCTCTCTTTATGAATGACGATGTTAAATTCTGAAAACGTTTCGCGAAGTTATTTTTTCTGTTCACGATCTTAAAATCGAGTTCATAATTGGTTTGATATAACTTGCTATGTGGGATTTGTTGACAATGATTTTAGATATACTGACTATTTGAGTGCTGGTGGGCGCAGGCCTATGATGTCTGACCCGCCGCCGTTTATTTTTTAAGTTTATTATAGTTAGGGTCCAACAGAGGATTATTAAAATATGTTATATTTAATATATTGTTGAGTATGCTATAAATTATAACAAAGCCACACTGCTGTACGATTGAGTCAACTGGCGTGGTTCGAATCCCCGGTTTTACGTGACAAGGGTCGCCTGTCCAACCTCGTGGGTTTCCTCCTACTGCCAAAGACCCCTACGCGCAAGCGAATTATTGAAATAAAATTAAACCAGATGTTAGTCCCGAAATGACCTAGTTTGTGTCGAGTGGACGTTAAACCCCATTTCTCTCTCTCTCTCTCTGCTGTACGAAACCATCGTTTTTATATCTTTCTAGGTTATTGAATTTCAAATACCGCTTGCCGTCTATCTCCCAACACTACTGACGGTGACAATTACGCTTCCTACTTGGATTTGCGTCTCGATTTTGACAATTGCCATAAACTTAGTGTTAAATTGTACGATAAACGTGATGACTTTGACTTTCCGATTGTTAACTTTCCATTTATTAGTAGTAACTTTCCAATATCACCAGCTTATGGAGTGTTTGTGTCTCAACTGATTCCTTACGCGAGAGCTTGTTCATTTTATTCTGATTTTTTAAGTAGATCGAGGCATTTGTCATCTAAGCTTCAACTACAGGGACACTTGCGAACTAAACTTATTAAAACCTTTAAAAAGTTTTATGGCCGTCATATTGACTTGATTGGTAAATATAACATGTATCTCTCGGCTATTATTCTAGATATATTTAATTGACGCGTATACTATCCCTGATAATGTCTGTCTACTACATCGTTAACACTGTTCATCACGTGCATTTTGCATACCGATAGTCCATTGGCCAATCACGCTTTTTTACCGAGATTTCGCCTAATAGTTTGGATGCAGCTATGGCGGGTGTGGCGCCAGGCAGGGTAAGCTTACTCTTCCGGACACCTGTTACCACTGTTTGTCGTGTATTTTGTACACGGTGAACAGTCCATATTCTGATTACACTATTTTGCCTTATTACACTATTTTGCCTATACCGGTTTTTTTAGGACTTCGAATTTTGTCTAATGGTTTGGATTGTTCGTACTTGGTTTTATTTTATTTATAGCACACTTCATGCGGGGTTTCCCACTTGATTAATTTATTTTTTTCTCTTTACAGATCCATGTATGACGTCACCATGTAGAAATAAAGCTGTGTGTGAGAAGGTAGACGATAAAAAATATAAATGTATTTGTCCAAAGGATTATCAAGGGAGACATTGCGAATCCAGTAAGTTTAACTGAAGTCAATTAATGACTGATCAATCCCCAGTGTTGTTGTTCAACTCGCGAGCGGAATTATTTGAAACGAAATGAAATGGGGTTTAACGTACTATTGTTCTGCTGGGCTAATGAAGACGGGCATTGTGGCGCAAAAATCCACTTTTGATTTATGGCGCAAAAATAATAGCAAGAGTGGCCTCGGTTTATCACCCCATCCGAACGATTATACCTTGCCACTACCAGGCCCTCTGCCCTGCACCACTGTCAAGGGGGGACCACGCAGTAAAATCCGGGTGAACTTTCTCGGCCAACACCGGGATTGAACACGGGACCCCAGGTTAGCGAGCTAACGTCTTACTCGCCGGAATATTTGACAATTTCGTGTTTTAAGCGGGATTTGATAGCAACAAATTTGTATTTGGTGATTATTTTATTCTCAATCTCATTCAAACTGGAAACCCAAACCCTGATGAAGCAAAATAAATAGATGACGCATATTAAATAATTGCACATTTACCTTTTTTTTAATAAGTATCGAGAAATCGAACTGGTTATCTATAAGCTTACTTAGGAGCCACGGTGGCTCAGTGGGTGAGATGCTGGCTCGCTAGCAGGACGGAAGGCCTGACAAGGACAGCTTTTTTTAGTCGTTTGGATGGGAAGAAAAACCGAGGTCCCGTGTACACATTGGCGTAAAAGATCCCCTGGCAGTTGGAATTCGATATAAAAGTTGGCCTTAGCGCCGCTGACTGGCCAAAATTTCCCCCATAGCGTACTGTATGGCGTGTGCCCGTCTTCATTATCCCAAAGACCCCTACGCGAAAGCGAATTATTGAAATAAAATTGAACCATAATGTTAGACCGGAAATAACGTAGTTTCGGTGGACGTTAAAGTAGCTAAGTCTCTAACCCAATCATCCAAAATCTTCGACATTGAAAACACGAATTATTTGTCAATTTAAATCAACATTGATGTTGTGATCTTACGGGGAAAAGATGGGCTTCTGATATCCAATAATTAAGATAAAATAAACATTTTACCGTTGGTACACGAATCGTGTACCATGGTGCATTTCAGCGCCATTTTTAATAAGTGACTCGTAGAAAGAGGCTAGATATATTCCACAAGTCATATCAAACGTTGACGTCATATTCTTATCTGGACAGCATGCGCAATAAATACTATCGGTATAGAGTGGAATAACCAGACGCTAGAGATTGCCATAGGATTGAGACTTCTGGCGTATTTCGCCGAATATAACTGATTAGAAATTGCAGTAAAAACAGAAACGGTTGAATATAAATCAGTTTATATACATTCACATTACATTATTATATACGTTGCTACCCATTTGTGTCAATTTCTAGTTCCAAAATATTAGCGATTTAGCTGCTTTAAACCCCACCTCTCTGTCTTGTAGTCGAGATCAATAGATCGAAATCACGAGGACTTATCAAGTCCAAACATTCATCGGAGACTGAACTCAATGATCGAGTCTAAAATAATATCTGTTCTGTTTCTAGAAACTAATGTCATTGTTAAACCCGACCTCTCTGTCTTGTTGTAGTCGAGATCAATAGATCGAAATCACGAGGACTTATCAATTCCAAACATTCATCGGAAACTGAACTCAATGATCGAGTCTAAAATAATATATGTTCTGTTTCTAGAAACTAATGTCATTGTTCACAGTGCTGAAGAGAAGTTATCGAATGATGGGAGTAATTCTGACCCAGTACTGATTATATCTCTCAGTGTATGCATACCCTTAGGTCTAATATTCTTATTTTTATCAATACATTTCATCAGAGTTCAAATTAGAAGGTGAGTTAACATGTCAACATTTATATAAGATTCGCAATAATTATGTCATTATGGATATTAGAGGAATTACCATAATTCACAATGAACAAGAAACAACAGGAAAAGAGAAAACTGATTTTAACAAGTACTAGCGTACTAATCTACTATGAACAAGGAACCGGGTATGCCGTCATTGCAGCCATCTTGGAATTGTGACATACGCCAATCATTGGAAAATTGGCCAAGTTTCGATCATGTCGATCGTACTACATGAATTGGCGTCACCCCGAACAACAACAACAAGAACAATAACTAAATATGTTATGGGATTAAAGATCCTTTTATTTTTCAATGTTTAGATCGCAGCTGGTAGGTCAATATGAACAAGAAGTTGCGATGGGTCTTCTACCAGAAAATCTTCCTCCTGATTATGAGACTATAAGTAAAACTCTGTGTGAAGAAGTATTCTGTTCTTGGCAAAAACCTAAATATACAGTTGACGATATCGTCACCGAACGTAAGTTATTTACTCATTACTCAAACATACATTATGCAAGAGCTAAATCTGCCTATTGCAGGTCTTTCTTTAAGCCTTAAATGTTATATAAGCTAATAATTAGACATTTATTAACATGACAAGACCATAATTAACCCACGATGCCATCTGACGGGGCCAATTTCAACAGATTTGAATCCGATCTGCGGTTCAACGGCCGTTGATGATAAACCGTAAAATTGGGGATAGTCGAGACTTTTTGTGGCTTGCATTCTTTAATTTGGACTTCGGTGTGTGTGTGTAAGGGGGTGGGGGTTGTTTGGTGTTTAATCAATATTCATTACAAAATTTTAAATTTCTATGGTAAATCGCTCGCCAAAGAGTTGGCCAAAATTAAAGAAGCTAAAAGAATATCCTATTTCGTTTCGTTTTTTATACTTTTAATTTTTTTTTACTAGTCTTTGGCTAGATCTATTTAGGTCAACTCAATTGTCGTTAAGGTCGCTGAAATGTAATAAAGTTAGGGCACGTGATTGTTGGCGAGGTTGTAGGTTAGGTTTAAGAATTTGGAGGAGAGGTTAAGTCTCCACATATGCACTGACCTAGGATGATGAAAATTTAGTTCTTGATATTTCCTAGTTTTATAAGACCATACATTAGATTTATATACAAAGGTGATTTTACTGGGGTTTTTTGGTGTTGGTGGCGCTAATGGTCTTCCTTGGATGGTGCTTATGGTATTCTGGTATTTTGGTTTCTGAAGAAAAAAGAATAAATTTGAGGCTCTCTGGTGAGAGCCACGTTAGTGTGTTTCTTACTAAGAATTGGATTTTCTAGAAATGTGTTTGTTCCGCTATCACCTGGTTGGGGCTATGGATTCATATCTAGTTGATTTTATTTACTAACGGTCAGGGCTAGGGTTTTTCTCATTTAATCTAATTTACTTTGCACTAAGATGTCGTCCAGATTTTTATTTTTAGAATATGCAATAATAAGTTTCTTTGTGAAGATTTTCGGGTGATTTTCCTGGAGATCAGTATAGGGTTTTGTGATGATTTTGGACGCACTACTTGCTGCTGTTGCGCTAAATCCGTCTTAATTAGCCCAGTTCGGAACAGAACAGTAGGACGTTAAAACCCATTTCATTTCATTTCTGTTCCGCTAAATGGGACTACAAAAGGGGCTCTTGCGCAAGCTTGTGTTGTGTCATAATGAATAGCACAGACTATATCTCTGAGGCAGAAAAACAATTAAGTAATCCTAAAGATTATACATGTACTAAATTAGACCTACCCATCTTTAAGGACAATGCAACCTTAATAAACAACATCTTACATAAATTGCAAGACAAAGAATACATAACAGCAAAACAATATGATTATCTATCCGCTAAATCTGACTGCCGACAACGAAATCTCTATACGCTACCAAAAATACATAAAAATCCAAAAACGGAATGGTTTATACCAAATAAATTACCCAAGGGATGCCCAATAATATCAGACTGTGGCAGCGAATCATGCAACGTATCACAATATATAGACATTTCTTATTACACCTAGCATTAAAAAACGCTTCCTACCTCAAAGACACCAACGATTTTATTCACAAAATCAAACATTTATTATATTAAATCATACAGTAGACTGAACAGCCATACTGTTTTACAACGATAGTTCTTTTGTAGTTCCCGATCTCAATGTCAATTTATTCTGATATTATCAAAGCATCCAAGTAGCTTAGCCGCCTACCTGGTCTACAAAACCAGTTATCTTTCCATGACTTAATAGTTAATTCCTGATTCTACTAAGAATTTTGAGATCGCTTCATGAATTTAATTTTATATGACATATTCCGAGTGGGGGGGAGTACATTTTGGAGGGTTCTACACTAGGATCTGGAAGTGTTGTTTTATAACCCGCCGCTTGGTTGGTGTTAGGGATTAGCTTTTGAAACGGTCTGTCACGTGCAGTGCATGGAACTGTGGGTATGTCACTAGATACATCAACACTGATTTATCAATCAAATGTCTGACGTCATAGGTTCAGAAGCTGCTCGTTTGACCCCCGACGCGACCTTCCACTACAACCGGTCAGATCTGCATGCAGTGGCAGCCATCAAGAGTATAAAAAATATAGACCTACCTGTATTTTAATCAGATTGAATATGATGACAATAGTACAAGGACAATATTTCAGTTTGTAAATGACCAGACTATATTTTTTTTATTTTCCAGTAGAAAGAGTGGCGACCACAGAACAACTGAATAAACTGGTAGAACGAGTATCAAGTCTACAATAAATAAAATAAACATATATAACTCTTATCTATCTTTATTATAAGTTGTATATTAGTTTATTCAAGATCAAAACACTTTCAATGAAAGTAATAACATGGAATAAGAATCAAAGACTAGTTTTGCCTTTTTCAAGAAGATTACCATTAAAGATGCATTATGTAAGAGCTAAATCTGCCATTAATCAACTATCTAGACCATCGGATGCCCGAGATTTCAATGGATTGAAACAGCTGAGAATTGTTTCGGTATCGTTGCTACAGTGATAAACGATCTGGGGCGGTATTTATAAAAATTCTAAGAGTTGGAACCAACTCTTAACTGTCAAAAATTACTCCTAACTTTGTAGATTTTCCTAAGACCTATTTATAAAACATTTTACTTTAAGAATTACTCCTAACTATGACACATATTTAGGAGTCCTCCTATAGCACTCCTAACTTGTTAAAAGTACTCTTATCTTGGTTAACATGGCCGTCCGTGTACGCCGCCTAAGAGAGTTTGAAACAAGAAGAGATTTCTTAGTGGAGTACAACAATGACGAGTTGATAAGGAGATATCGAATGGACATGGGTGGGATTCTTTTTGTGACAGATTTAGTTCGGCATCTACTTACGAGTCCTACTAAACGAAATTTCTCAATCGACGCTGAGATGAAGATCGCCATTACGCTTCGTTTCCTAGCTACTGGTAAAATGCAACTGTGTAGTGGTGACGATTTCGGCGTCAGTCAACCTACAGTGAGTAGAGTGATTGCATGACATCAACACTGAGCTATAAATAACTTCAGGGAATCCCCGGATTTCCCATGGTTACATCGCTAAGAGTTTGGTTAGGACCCAAGTCTTACATTTAGTTAAAAGTAACTCTAAGACCCTTTATAAATATTTCTAAAAAGTAACTTTTAACTAAATGTTGTTTTAGGAAGTCTTACAGTAAAAGTTATGAAAACTCTAAGAATTTTTATAAATACGGCCCCTGATCTACATCTTCAAACAGTCATAAATAATTTGAATGAAATTTTCAATATATTCATTTTTCATAATCTATTTTTAACTATTATAGCAAGAACGGTCAGCTCTATATCAAAACCTTGCATAATGCATCTTTCAGTAGTCGTTGCTTGCGTTTTATTGTTCTGTAGACGAAAATAATTTATGGAGCTAGCGGGTCCCTTTAATATCACTGATTACAGAAAAGGTTTTTGAACGTTTTTCTATTCCTTCCAAAAAACGAATAGTATTGACAGATCATCCTGACGGCTAGATCAGTTTGGAAAGTATCGTCTTGCAGAGATGAAGCTATATCAAATGTAGAAACTACACAATTGCCGTGGCCAAGGTTTTTGGGATTCTAACTCCTAAAACTTAATCAAGACAATTCTTAAATCTTGACGACAGCAGGTGGAAATTACCCCATCATAAATTTGTAGTCAAACCATCAATTACTTCCCGTTTCTCGGAATGTTTTTTTTTCTTTTTCGCAAGACATTGTTACTTTTAATATGTCAAGAATTTCAAACATAGAATTCTATGACATTACTTCCAAACGAAGCCACATCCCAATAATTCATGACTTGCATACTCCACGGGGCGTTGGGATGGCCTAGTCTAGAGTGTCGCGCTTCGAGCTCTAGCTGGTCAGTGATCCTGGCTTGCGGTCAGAGTTTCCATCCCTAATGTGGGGGTATACGCCTTCTCAACATCGTGGGTTTACTCCGGTACTCCGGTTTCCCCCCACAGGAAAGACCCCTGCGCGTGCGCTAAAATAATATAAACACAAAGAAGAACACAACATGCAGTGTGCTATGGGTGATTTTTCCCCCGGACAGTAGCGTTTCTGCCTACTTTGTCGAATGCCATTGCCAACTGTTGAACTACCAAGAGGTCTTTATTAACGTGCATTTTCTGTGATGAGGAGTGATCAGATCAACGAACATTTGCGAATATTTGAATACAGACCACAATTCACTTCCCGAAATTCTAGTCTATTTGCCCGGCTCCAACTTTTCACAAAATTTTCGTTGTGCTGAACGTGTTTCCCTGCAGACAGGGCAACAAATTGGCAATGTTTTTGCTTCAAAATTTGTATGAGATTGAGCACTTGAAGTAGCACATTAAAACATGTCTATATAACTTGTTAACTCGGTTATCCTTCCGCCGCCTCTAATCCATGAATATTTACCAGAACCTGAAAGAAAATGTTAATTCAAACCATAGATTGATAGAACTAAATAGACAGGAACGCCAGCGTGTCATCTGGAGCGAACTGTGCTGATGCACGTCCTCACATGCGCGAAAATGTAACTGCAATGTTTACTTCCTGTAGGCATGGACCATTTACTTCCGATTTTAACGAAACTTGAAATATAGGTTTATCTCCAAAAGATCTCGGTTGTTTTCGATATTGGCATGTATCGGACCGAAACCTCCTGGATTATGGCCCCTGATTGTACGAAAAATCACGTTTTTAGCTTGTGGACCATATAGAGGTCACAATTTTTATCCGATTTAGTTGAAACTTGAAATGTAAGTTTATAACCCAAAGATCTCGGTTCCTTTCGATATTCGCGCATATCGGATCGTAACTTCCTGAATTATGGCCCCTGATTGTACGAAAAATCCGATTTAAAAAACCGTTTTACTATATCACCGTTACACCCTAAGGCTGGTTGCATGGCCGCAGATCTTATTAAATTTATGGAGAGGGGGGGGGGGGGGGGCGGAGGTGGCGGGCCCCACTGGCGCGAACCGTTCTGCTGGGGGTCCTCCCCCATAAACTTTTGAAAGCAGGATGCCTGAAAACGCTATCTGAGACCATTTCTGAGCATTCTGCAGAGATGAACGTTCCGAGAATAAATTGTCGTTCTTGAGCTAGAATAATCAATAACTACACAAATAAGGGATGAGGAATATTCTTTATTTCATCATAATGAATAATTTTAGCCGACAGGCCGTCATCAAATACTAACATATTATAATCCTCGCAATATAGGGATATAGGTAGGCTACTAAAGTGCCGGTCACGGATGAAAATGTGCTGAGGTCACGAAGAGATCATTCTCAGATCTGGGTTACATCAAAGACCGGGCATTTTTGAACCAAGGGGAAATATCCTCAGCCTGAAAATAGAACTCAAGTTTTGGGAGACGCTGACAGAGTAGGGCGTACGAAGGCATACGCCACGTGCTCTACAGGCGCGCCTTTAGCGGGGGTCTTGGTGCCTCCCTCGGAAGATTTTTTAAAATTAGGATGCCTCAAAATGCTATCTGAGACCATTTCTGGGCATTGTACATCGGCATGTTCGGAAATATTGGCTACATTTCCCGGGCTGAAAATAAGACTTTTGAAATTTTATAGATGCATTTTTCTGGGGGGGGGGGGGGGCGAGGCATATGAAATCCCACCCCGGGATCTGCGGCCTTGAGCGGTTGAGTTCGAATTTCGAGAAAATGGGACCAAAACTGACAGACAAAATGTCCGCCCCTCGTACTCAAATACCTTTAAAAAAATATAGTATATTAAGGTTGTGAGCCCTCTAGAGGTAACAATTTTCTTCTGATTTTGATGAAACTTGAAATGTAAGTTTATAACCCAAAGATCTTGGTTCCTTTCGATATTTACGCATATCGGATCGTAACTTCATGAATCATGACCCCTGGTGATCAGCTGTCAAAAAAAGTCATGATAGCAGGTAGAATATGTCACTGCATTTTGTGAAGATTTGCCAAGTTAAAATAATATAGACCTACTAGCTTCATTAAAATAATATAGACCTACTAGCTTCATTAAATAGGCCTACCTATTTCTAAAAACAGTGACCAGCTTTCAAAAGAAGGTCACGATAAGCAGGCAGAATTTGTCACTGCATTTTGTGATGATTTGCAAACTTAAACATAGGCCCACATTATGCAAAAGCTAAATCTGAATATTGAAAGTCTTTATTTAGGCTCCAGATGTCATAGAAATTATAAATTAGATCTTTATTTACACAACAAGCACAAAATCAACTCTGTAGACCCACGGATGGCTTGGATTTAAACAGGATTTCATTGACTGATTAAATTTTTAAATGGCGTCGTAACCGATGATTAACCGTTACGTTGACGTCATACTCCCGGAAATTTTAGATCAAGGCTAAATGATAGAGTGTGCGAAGCGAGGCCGCTGTTCAGTGATTGAAAGTTCGATATATACGGCCTTGATATTATGTTTAGTTGTGGTTAAAATGAGAGTTTGGATGTCGGTATTATAGGCTCTTTTGTCACTTGAGTTTACACAAAATTATGGAAATTGATAAACATCGCATCACCCCAGTTGAATTGCAGCCCCATTGGATCACTGTTTCCTATTAGTATTTGTCTGCTTCGGGAGTTACGTAGGCCTACCAGTTACAGTACAAGAGTACACGCAGGCTAACAATTATGCCTCATTGATTTGGTCCATTTCTAACTTTCGCTTCTTATCTATATTAAAAGTCTTATTTTTAATTTGTAGTAAAAATAAATGTGATACGAATTGAATTGCAATCCTGTCTCAAACCGAATGACTAACGGTACCACAGCCAATGAAAACGTTACTTGATAATCGAGATTATGTAGGTGGAGTTAACGCCTGTCAATCAAACGATCAGCCATTCTCGGAGATGGTGAAGAGAGAGTTGACTCCTATTACTAGTCAAAAATTACAATGATGATAACTTTGTTCAGAATAAAGTAATTTGACTGAAATTTTCAATAAATTCTTCTTTCATCATCTATTTTTGAACTGTTATAGCAAGAATGGCCAACTCTCTATTAAAATCTCCCATAATGTATCTTTAAATAAAATAATACTATGCCTCATTATAAAGGCCTACCTATTTTTAAAAACAGTGATCAGTCCGTACATTCCCTTGTTTATATTCATTCTATACCTTATACAAACATGGTAATGCACGGACTTTTTCTGTTTTTCTTTCGTGTTCTCTTATCTAGTGGCAGTCAATTCTTTTTATGAATTGTCAGATATCCTCTCACGGTCTCACACAACAACTGTTGGTCTTGGAAGGAATTATTAGGGAGCAGAAATTCGGCCGTGTATCTGTTATCACTCGTCACATCAGTCAGTTATATAGCGGTATGACTCGTGTTTTCCTTTGGCGTTCGTCACTTCCGATTCAGGAAACTTGTATTACTCAGCTATCGTAGCAATGATCTCTGTGTTAAAATTATATTTGGAACGTGTTTAATTAGTTCTATCACATATGCGATAATAACAGACACCAATACTGTCCTTTAATAGGCCTACTAAGCGAAGTTTCGACGAGAATACTCTCGTCTTTATCAAGCAAATGATACAGGTATGTGAATAGTAGGCAAATATATACAGAATATGCAACATAATAACAATCAAATAAAACTAAAACTTGACACCTTTGATTAGGTGGCCATTTACAACTAAACCTATAGTGCCATTAGGTGTTAAGAGGGTCCACAACCTTTATATACCATATTTTTTTTACACTATTGCGTACGAGGGGCGGCAATTTTGCCGGGAGTTTTTGTCCGATTTTCATGAAATTCGAACTCACGCGCCATTATTGTGTAACGGTGATATATGCAAACTTTTTTTTTTAAATCGGATAATAATTGTGACCTCTAGATGGACCACAAGCTAAAAACGCATTTTGTCGTACAATCACGAGCTATAATTCAGGAAGTTACTATCAGAAATGCGCCAATATGGAAAGGAACCAAAATCTTTGGGTTATAACCATGCATTTCAAGTTTCATCAAAATCATATAGAAATGATGACGTGTAGGGGCCATAATCCATGAGGTTATGGTCCAAGATCGAATAAAAATTGTGACCTCTAGAGTGTCCACAAACAAATTGTGGACGGACGGACGTCCAGACAGACGGACGGACAGGGGCAACGACAATATACGTCCACATGAAAATGTGGGCTATAAAATCATATAAAATAGGTGCTTAAGGCTGTTGCGAGTATAAGAAAAACATGCATAAGGACCGGGCTCGTGATGCAGCGAATCATTGAAAGTCGTCTTGCTATTTATTTAGTACTGCTTTACGTCACGCGTATTATGACGTCACAACAGCATAGCAACCAAGGGCGATTGTGACATAAATTCCAAGATGGACGCTTCCATAAAGGATCAAAATGAACCATCATAAAGTTTTGTTAATCTTGTCTTTAATATGCCTTATTTTTATACAATGTACAAGTTCCGACGTAAAACATAATGACCGGAAGATAGTTAAGACAGATTTGGTTGATGACGATTCTTCAAATCTTGTCAAAGGAGAAAATCAAGGTCATCGTTCCCGTCGATCTACTAAGCCTAAATCAAGTAAATCTATCCACAAGCTGTCGGCAAAAGCAACAAAAGTGATAAATTCTAAGAAGACCCCACCGGTTCCTGATATTCTTCTGATAAACGTTCAGAAAGGTGAGCGCAAACTAAAAGCAAATCGAGTTGAATATCACTTTTTATCGGCTTGTCTAGCCAGTGCCAGAAAGTGGGGGATTTTGGGTTTAGGCCTTTTATTAATATGAATTTTGATAAACATTCAGAAAGTTGAGCGCAAACTAGGCCTAAAAGCAAATCGAGTTGAATATGGATTTGATCTCGATTCCGATAAATCCCGGATTCAAATTCTTTTAAATCTTTCGTCTGTAGGGAAAAATAGAAATTAAGAATGGTTGTTGTAGGCTTCCATAATATGAGATATTATATTGGATTGACTGCATTATTCACCGAAATCGACTTAGATCTAGATCTACAACTTTGATTTTTTTTTTGTTAAATATATGTTATCGAAAATCGGGAAATGAAAATCGCTCCGGAAATTCTTAAACCCTCTAGAATTCGGGTATGCTATTTAATGCAAGCTGCATGGACGGCGACAATCAGAACTGCTATTGTTTCTGATCCGATCACATATTAATGTTCTAATGATGACAGTATTTTATATTGATAATTTTCTTTTATCTTTAATAAACTATAAAGATAGACTAGAAAGAGTTATTGGTAGATTGAGCGGAAAGGGAAATGTTCAGTACAAAGGTAATAATAATTCTCCTGTTACAGAGTTTAAAGGGAAAGTCCAAAGTTTAACCTGGGAAAACGTTAATAAAAGTGCGTATAAATGTACAAATTAAAAATCAAAATATAGCCCAGAGGGAGGATTTCGGAGGATACCATAATATATTGTAGCGTTCGGAAGCGATCGCTAGATTTGAGTAACGCGGTGGCGTGTGGAAAGGGGCCCGCGGTGGACTTGTGAGTAAACAGGCGGTTCCGTCGTCAATCTTGGTGTTGGGCGAGAAAACTGACCCTGGTGTTCTCATGACAATTGGAATCCGAAATGCGAAAAGGCCGTAGCGCTGCTACCCGGACAAAACTTCCCCCCCCCCGCTTTGTGCCGAAAAGTAGAACGTTAAACTCGATTTCCTTTTATTTATGAAATTCTACTTTACGGTACAGTTAACAGTATGAGTGGCGTGATAACCCCACGATCATTTGCTCCAATAATTCGTATAGCTACCAATGATGGAGATAGTGTGGACTATTCGCCAACCACATAAAGTTTATAACTGTTTTAGAATTTAATTTTCAGAGCTAATTACCACGACCAATGTCATCCCTATCAGTGATACTGGCGGTCAAGCGAATAATTACTGCTGGTCAGTTTGGGTATTTTGATTCACAGACCAATTTATTAAACGTTCAATGAACATGTATTTTATTTATTCAATTTCTTAACAGAAGATCCATGTTCATCAGAGCCGTGCTTTAACAATGGAGTATGTGAGATTGATATCACACGTGGTTTTAGTAGCTTTATCTGTAGATGTCCTTCAGGTTTCTCTGGATCCACATGTCAAAAGGGTAAGTAGCTTATTTATCCATGTCCACTACAAAGATAACTACCCCCACCCCGTCCCAATTTTACTCACATGTACGAGAATCCCCCCTCCCACTCATAGTCGCCTTCAAGGTTAAATGATGATGTTAAAGTCACACGGTGATTGGTTTGAGAATTCTAAACATAAGTCGTCCCACCCCTCCCCACTAACGTACTTTTACAAATGAAATATGTTTTAAAACGCCTTACTGTATGCTATGATGGGGACGACCTAGCTTATTTCAAATTTCAATTGTCAAGGATTTTTCTTCTATGTGCACGAAAACGTGTACTAATACGGGACCTCGGTTTATTGACCCATCCGAAAGACTAGGCACTTTCTTTGCCAGGAACATTATCGGCAAACACCTAGAGTCAACCATAGCCCTCCTGGCCTGCTGTATCATAAGGCTTGTCATTGGTTCATCTGGCGTGGTTTCGAATCCCCGGTTGTACGTGACAAGGAGTAGGGTCGCCTGTCCAACCTCGTGGGTTTTCTCCTGGTCCTCCGGTTTCCTCCTACCGCTAAAGACCCCTACGCGCAAGCGAATTATTGAAATAAAATTAAACCATATGTTAGTCCCGAAATGACCTAGTTTGTGTCGAGTGGACGTTAAACCCCATTTCTCTTTCTCTCTCTCATAGACGTTGGTTACCAGTGGCGCACCATAAACGGTGACACATTGTTATCTAGAATTTACACTGCAATGGAAATGAAATGAAATGTTGTGTAACGTCCTCCTACTGTTCTGCTCCGACTGGGTAATGGACAGGGGAATGTGATGAGTAAATGTTTCCCCGGACAACGGCGCTATGGCCTGCTCTTGTATACATGTATCTTTCCAACTGCCAAGGGTTCCTTTACGTGCATGTCAATGAGTGCATGGGACCTTGGTTTTTCTTCCCATACGAACGACTAAACGTTGTCCCTTGCCAGACACTCTGTCCTACACCCTTGACACCGGGAAACCCCGCTAGAAAGTCCTCATGAAGTTTTTCAGCAAACACCGAGGTCGAACACGCGACATCAAGGTTAGCGAGCCAGCGTCTTACACACTGATTTTCCGGCGTGGTTCGCCCTTGTCAGGGATGCAGGACGGAGGGTCTGACAAGGACAGTTGTCTAGTCGTTCGGATGGAACGAAAAACCGAGGTCTCATGTACATAGTGGCGTGCACGTAAAAGATCCCTTGACAGGTCGAATTCGAAATAAGAGCAAAATTTCCCTCATAGCACACTGTATGGCGTATGCCCTTCTTCATTAGCCCAATTCCGAGCAGAACAGTAGGACGTTAAACCCCATTTCATTTCATTTCATTTCTTACACACTGAGCCACCGCGGCTCCTTGCCACATTGGGAATAGCCCTTGCTTACGTTTTTCTGTGCAAGAGTCTGTCTGCATGGACACATTGTAAATCGGTGTTTATCTAATTATTGATTTTTTTTTAAAAAAATGTTTATTTCAGAGGATGCTGACACCCAGAATGTAATGAGTCTTCATGAGTATAGAATTGGAAGTCCACGTTTAACTGAACGTCATCTTCATTTCTCTACACATTCAACAGTTTTATTTATTGTAGCAGTAATTATTTCATTTCTCGTATTAATTCATGCCTGTAGAACCTGGTCTAAAAAGTAAGTTATCATTCAGTGTTACCATCAAGCGAACAAATAAATGAACAAAAGTAATTTTTAAAAAGTAAAAATACAAATTAATATTCCAACTGTAAAACGCGTTTAACATTGCCTTAGGATATTTTTAAAACAAGAGTTGTCCCCCTTTAACTTGCCCGTGCGTCCATTTTTCAAAAGTGAAAATGGATACTGCTACCGTATACCGATGTGTTAAAATTACGATAAGAAATTTCAGTATACTGTAAACATTTCTCTATTATTTACATTTTTAAGCTAACGTACACAAATTAACAATAATATACCAAACGTCACGAATTTATCATTTTTGCTGTATCACTATAATTTGCTTTGTTTAAAGGAAAATATTGGTGCCAGTCATTATCACATAATAGAACTGGTTAAACACGTTCCAAATATTATTTTATCAAAGATATCATTGCTACGATAGATGCGTAATCAATGCTTCAACAATCGGAAGTGACGAACTCAAAAGGAAAACTCGAGTTATCCCTCTATATAACTGACTGAAGTGACGAGTGATAACAGATACATGGGCGAATTTCTGCTCACTAATAATTCCTTCGAAGACCAAAAGTTGTTATATGAGACTGTAAGAGTATATCTGACAATTCAAAAAAGTAATTGAATGTCATTAGGTAAGAGAACACGGGAAAAATAGAAACAGTCCGTACATTCACGTGTGTTTATTCATTCTGTACTTATAAAATCATGGTAGTGCACGGACTTTTTCTATTTTTCTTTCATGTTCTCTTATCTAGTGACGGTCATTTCTTTTTTTATGAATTGTCAGATATCCTTTCACAGTCTCACACAACAACTTTTGGTCTTCGAAGGAATTATTAGTGAGCAGAAATTCGCCCATGTATCTGTTGTCACCCGTCACTTCAGGCAGTTATATAGAGGGATAACTCGTGTTTTCCTTTTGCGTTCGTCACTTCCGAATGTTGAAGCATTGATTACGCATCTATTATAGCAATGACC
The DNA here is from genome assembly GCF_932274485.2 of Patella vulgata. NCBI lineage: Eukaryota > Metazoa > Mollusca > Gastropoda > Patellidae > Patella > Patella vulgata. The sequence goes on from NC_065883.2 coordinate 16,978,516, forward strand.
CCTGTGATAAAATAATATTTGGAACGTGTTTATCCAGTTCTATCACATATGTGATAATGACATGCACCAATATTGTCCTTTAATTGCAGGAGTGATTTAAAGTATGCCTATAGGGAAGCTGTTAGAGGTGGTCGAGATGTACCCGAACCGCCAGATACCCTGACTATTTCTAATCAATTGTGTCAGGATATCTTTTGTTGCTGTTGCAGACCAACAGACAAAAAACTGAGTGTTATAAAGAAACACTGTAAGTTTGAATAATTTGTATCTATTTTACTTTAGTTCACGAGTTTGTTTATTTGTTTCTTTATCCACTTTGTTATACGGTTTTGTTAACGAAACATTACATTAATGGTTTGGGGCGCTGCATGAGAAGTGCGGTATGCCGAATTAAGGCAAAGCCAAAGTAAAATATTAAACGCGAGGAGGGGGAGGGGGGTACAAGATATATTTTAATAAACAAAACTGGTTTATTCGGGGTTAAAGACTCTTGCAAACCTTAATCCAAGTCATGTGTTAATATCTGAAGCTTTCGCCTTCGTTATCCCGGTTGATGCAGTAAAGTAGTAGCCTACGTTAAACCCTATTTCATTCATTCTATCTGAAATTTTCTTGTGGGGTTGGATAAGTCGCAAAATTCGACTAGCTGAGGGTATAATTATAACAGATCGCCGCCATTATCATGTCACTCATACAAATGAAGATTCCTTAAATGAGTTACCTAAACCATTTAAGCAAATATAGAGATCATTTCAGATAGGGTAATACTGGCTTTCCCCTTGTCAGTGATGCAGGGTGGAGGGCCTGACAAGGTCCCGCGTACACATTGGCGTACACGTAAAAGATTCCTTGGCAGTTGGAAATCGATATAAGAGTAGGCCGTAGTGCCGCTGCCCGGGCAAAATTTCCCTCATAGCACACTGTATGACGTATGCCCGTCTTCATTAGCCCAGGTTAGGAGCAGAACAGTAGGAGGACGTTAAACCCCATCCCATTTCATTTGTCATACTGGTCTATAGCGTCGCTATATCTGTAAGTGTCTGAATAATCATGCCACAAACTGAAAGAGAGGATTTCCATTATTTACGAATACGGATTCAACTCATGAGCGCCTATGCTATGATTTCGATTTGGTTTTTATTTTTTTGTAAAGTTTGTCTTACCTCTTTTCAGATATCGGTCACCGTTACCCAGTATCACAGAAGGAATTAGACGATATTGCAGCCGGTAGAAAGCGATTGGGTAGAAAGGATAGCCTGGGAATAATTAGATCTAGACTCAATGACTTGTCACCCGAGGCTCGTGACTTGCTTTCTGATCAGCTCATTGGAAGAACAGGTTCAGCGAGGGTTGTATCGTCAACAAATCCGATCTTCCAGGGATATGTTGATACTCTGAAGCATGTGATATCCAGATCAGAACAAAAGATCTCCCGAGAAACAGGTTCAGGGACACGCCAAATCTTGTCTTCAAAATCATTAAAAGAAAGAACCCCTTCTGCATCTCCCCCTAGATCTCGAAACCAGTCGTCTGCTCAGATTAATAATAGGAAGCTGTCATTCAAAACGCTCTCAGAACCCAGAGTAGATCTTGGATATTCAAGTCCGTCAAACCAAGACTTGGCTGATAATGAAGAAAGCAGTTCTGAAGATGAAACCGAAACTGAGCAACAACTTTCTCCAGAGCATAGGGCCCTACTGCAGAACGAGGACCTGGAAGATTACCTTGGTGGGTACATTTATAATGATAATCGTTGACACCAGTTTCACTTCACCCTTATCTGTAAAGTATGATCAATACTATAAGAAATGAAATGGGGTTTAACACCCTACTTTTCTGCACCTGCAGCTTATGAAGACGAACACATGCTCTGGGGGGTATTTTGCCGGACAGCAGCGTTTCCGCCTACTCTTCATCAAATAAGGGTACATACTCACAAACGAGTACCTGGGTGGACCTCGGTGATTTTCTTCCCATCCGAACGACAATACACAGTTCTTTGCCACACCGTCCGCCCTGCACCACTGGAAAAAAATCAATAATTTTCTAGATCAATACCGGGATCGAACCCGGGACCTCCTGTGCCATACTCACTGGGCCAACGAATATGATAAATGAATTAACATTTGATAAATATACATAAAACAACAATATACAAAAATATTTTGTAACTAAACAAATGGGTATCTAACAATATTACCTTTCATATTTTCCTGTGAACTTTCTTAAATCTCTGTATTTTTATGTTTATAGTTGACCTGGTAGTGAAGTTGTCGGAGCTCGAAGCATCGGTGACCACTGAAAAACCATATGAATTGCCTGAAGATGTCGAAAATGAAGAAATGTTAGCCAGTCAACAACTATATGAGCAACATGATGGTGGTGATGTGGCAAATGCAGATGCTGTAGTGGTGGAACAGAATGAAGAACTGTTAGCCAGTCAACAGCTATATGAGCAGCACCGTGGTGGTGATGTGGCAAATGCAGATGCTGTAGTGGTGGAACAGAACGAAGACGTGAAATTTCATCTTGATGACATCAAAGAAGACGAAATTGAAAAGTATGAGTCATCCAATAGTATTAGAATTCAAATGACGCCGCTAAAGTCAATGCCACGCTCTGGAATGTCTTTAGATTCTAGTAGCACAGAAATGGGACAAACCGGTCCCAATCAAAAAGTGAATCAAATCATTACAAAAGTAACTAATGATGAAACATTTTTACAGAATGAGAGTCCTATAAACGAAACTGGTGATCGTTTTGTGTCGAACCCCTCGTTCAGAGAATACGATCTAGAGGGAGAGAAGGGGGTTCAGGATTTGAAATCAATCAACAACAGTAATTTGAGAATAGGAATGTCAACAAGAGTGCCCAATTCTTCTAACATTCATAGTCACCAGCCCTCACAATACCTTCAGTCAGGATCAGAATCGATTCTCAGACAGGGGAAAAATTCCAAAGAAGGTGAAGCAACGAGACGATTTAGTGAACCTAGCACTGTAACATCTTACATTCATCACATCCAACGTGGACTCAGTAGAACCCATCCATATTACAGTCGAACCGACATCCCGCTTACTGAAAGTAGGGGACGGATAAGTCCTGTTTCTGATACTTCAAAGTATAACCGAGAAAAGATAACTCCTCTTGCAAAACAACCAGAAGGTGCACACGGCATTGAACAGCGGAATCAAGATATTCTAGACTGGATGCAATCTAGGATAACTTTAACACCAGGGTCCAGTCAAACAACCTTCGGTGATATTTCTTCCCCGCAGCAATTCCAAAAACATTTCAAAGAATTAGTACAACCTACACAACATCTGCATCCAGGGTCAGAACCTACTCTGAGACAAGTTTCTGAAGGAGGTGAAACAACGAGACCATCCAGTGATCCTACCACAGGTACGTCTTACATTCATCACATCGATAGGGGCCTCAGTAGAACTCGTCCGTATTACAGTCGAACAGACATCCTGCTTCATGAAAACAGGGATCGGACAAATCCTAAATCTGAAACGTCAATGTATAGCCGAGAAAGGGTAACTCCGCTTGCAAATAATGTAGAAAGCGTGCATGACAACGGACAGTCGACAAGAGCATCCCAATCGCCTTACGGTCGTAGTCAACAGTCCATACAACATGTGCATTCTGGGTCAGCATCAATTTCGGGACAGGAGAATACTTATGACATAGGGAAAGCAACGAGACCATCTGGTGATCTTACCACTGTAACATCTTATATCAACCATATCCAGAAGGGGCTCAGTAGAACTCATCCGTATTACAGTCGAACAGACATCCCGCTTCCTGAAGACAGGGACCGGACAAATCCTAAATCTGAAACGTCAATGTATAGCCGAGAAAGAGTAACTCCGCTTGCAAATAAACTAGAAAGCGTGCACGACAACGGACTTTGGAGTCAAGATGATTTAGACTGGGCGCAATCTACAGTAACTTTAACACCAGCGTCAAGTCGAACAACCGTCAATGATATGCTTTCCCCACAGAAATTTCAGCAACATTTCAAGGAATTAGTACAACCGGAAGAACAAACAAATAAACTCAAATTTGATACTGAACCGTATGTGTATCCTGAAGATCTCGAAGATATAGTTGACGAACAACCTCTTGAGGGTGCCCGCTCGGTCAAAATGACCTTTCCGGTATTAAGTGGGTTCATAGCTACACAGATCAGATCCCACAGACAACCGGGAGAGGACGACGAAGATGAAGAAAATAGTTCCACTAATTTAGACATTAACAATTCCAGAAATATTGAGAGTAATAGTCAATATCTTGTAACAACAACAACAACAGATGACTTTATGAAAGACATAAACGATCGAATCCCAGTTGATGGCAAAATAATAGCTTCACCCCCATGTTCCAACCAGGAATATATCTCACTGCATTATATAGGAGATGATTCGGATTACAAACAAATTAAAGGGATGGAATCAATCGCTGATTCTGTGTGTATGCTAAAAGAAGACAAACTGTCCGAAGAAATCGAAAGTAGTCAAATGGAAGTTGAACTACCACCATTGTTAGACGATTCTCATGGTATGAGCCCAGAAGTTCATACGTCCGACCAGCTAGACACCATCCTGAGTGCCAGTCATACATCGGCCCCGATAGATGATATTCTAGTAGATAGGGAAGCGCTATCTGGAGTTCAAACATCCGATCAGATAGAAACCATTCTAAATGCCAGTCATACTTCGGCCCAGATAGATGACATTGTAGAAGATATGGAATCACTGTCAGACGTTCAAACGTCCGATCAGCTAGACGCCATACTGAATGCCAGTCAAACGTCGGCCCAGATAGATGACATTGTAGAAGATATGGAATCACTGTCAGACGTTCAAACGTCCAACCAGCTAGACGCCATACTGAATGCCAGTCAAACGTCGGCCCAGATAGATGACATTGTAGAAGATATGGAATCACTATCAGACGTTCAAACGTCCGACCAGCTAGACACCATACTGAATGCCAGTCAAACGTCGGCCCAGATAGATGATATTCTAGTAGATATAGAATCACTATCAGAAGTTATAAATGGCGTCATAGTTCTGCCTAATGACTCGTCAGTATCAAGAAGACCACGTGATGTAAACAATTCATCCATGACAGATGATTATGACGATGACGATAGTTCCATGTATTAAGACTATGTAAAAAGTAAGCGCTTCATCAAAATATAAATAAATAAAAAAAACAACAATTCTCCTTAGTCTGATGACAACCAGAGTGTTTTCAATGGTTATGGCGATAGTTGTTAGTCCAAGGATAACGTAAACAGTTCTATAGTAGCAACAGTTATGCGCCCATAGACACACTAATGAAGTACATTAATACTATTCGAAATAGTATTTTTTTTTTAAATTTAATTTAAAATGTTGTCAAGTGCTTAGTATCAGTATTGTTTCAATTTAAATTTGCAAACGTCGACTAAATCTGCAAATGTTTCTTAATTAATGATAGACTATAACTGTTTATGTTTTATTCCCTACTATATTTTCAAAAGATTAAAATAACATAAAATGTCACAAATCTGACACTTTTTTTGAAATGACGTGATTATTTTAGTCTTCGTTATGATTAATAAATGCATGAATTTCCGGTCGTTGGCCCTGCAGTCTGCAGATTGTAAGTTGGAGTGGTTATAGATGATATGAAATGAAATGAAATGGGGTTTAACGTCCTACTGTTCTGCTCCGAACTGGGCTAATGATAACGGACATACGCCATACAGTGTGCTATGAGGGGAATTTTGTCCGGAACGCGGCACTACGGCCTACTCTTATATCGAATTCCAACTGTCAAGGGATCTTTTACGTGCACGCCAATGTGTACACGGGACCTCAGTTTTTCATTCCATCCGAACGACTAGACAGCTATCCTTGTCAGGCCCTCCGTCCTGCCTCACTGACAAGGGGGAACCACGCCGGAAAATCGGGATGAACTTTCTCGGTCAATACAGGGATCGAACACCCGACCTCCAGGCTATAGCGAGCCAGCGTCTTACCCACTTAGCCACCGTGACCCCCGGTTATAGATGAAATTGGGTTTAACGTCTTACTTGTCTGCACCAAAGGGATAATGAATACGTCTTTCAGTGTGTATGAGGGAAAGTTTGCCTCCTTAGATACCCATATGGGTTGTCAAGATATGTTTTTTCTCTTTCGCAAATTTAATTACAAAATGTTAAAATGACTTTGATGTATAATAAAGGAAGTGACTGTTGTTATTTTTGGGGTTGCTTGGGTTGGTCATATCAGATGTGTCTTATGGTTATTGATAAACAAATCTAACGATCTATTGGGATGAGCCGGGGTGGGTCGCCAAGCCAATGTGGGGATAACTAATGAGGTCCCGTGTTTGATCCCGATGTTGGCCGAGAAAGTTCATCGGAATGTTCCAGCATGGTCCCCCCTTGTCGGTGGTGCAGGATGATGGGTCGGTCAAGGCACAACGTATAGTAGTTCGGATGGTACGAAAAAACAAGGTGCAGTGTACACACTTCCGTGCACGTTAAAGAATTTTTGACAGTTGGAATTCAATATAAGAGTATGCCTGTCTTCATTATCTCCGTCGGTGTAGAAAAGTAGGACGTTAAACCCAATTTTATTTCATTTTTGAAAAACAAAACTCATGAGCCATTGGGGTGTGTGGAGGGGGCGGGGTGGGTCGTAAAGCCAATGTGGGGCATAACTAATAAGACTTTCTTTCTAACAGCTGACGTTCTGGAAGTGTGTTTTAAATCCCATCAACTTTTTCGTTTACTTTCACAGACATTAATCGTGAAATTCAGATCCTTACCATTACAGTGTATATTATATAAAATGCCACAAGCATGAAATATTGATATCTCTATATCGATCAATTGAAATTTGAACATATAATCTATAATAAGTGATTCAATTTCAAACATGACTGACGGATTTCAAGGACTGATAACAACCCTTGTAATGGTGTAACTTAACTACCTTAACAATACCGCAGTTGATTTAATATTCAAACCTTCCAGCATTTAATAACACTTAGTAATTTCTTTAATTGTTCTATGATTGGATTTAATTACACCCTCTAAAATTATCTCCACCCCTACTTGCTCTCTGATCTTTCTTCGCCCGGGGCTAAGATTTGCTCGTTGGTTCGCAGAAGGTGACAAAAAGGCCAATCAGACACCTCGTATTGTTTCAGTTTGATTCGTAATGTGTTAGATGATTGGATAAATCAATGGGCGATAACGATCGAGATACAATGGTTATCATACCATTTCGTGTATGTTATTGTGTTCAGATACGATGCTGGAGGGTATTATCGGCCTACATACAATGTCAGTGACTGTTGTTGTGTTAGAAGCAGACGTGAAGGTGTTGCTATAATCCCCAGTACATATTACCCATTTTAAACACCAACTGTTGTATAATAACATTATAATCCCTTGTATTAACGTACGGTGATCTAACTCCAGTATGACGTCATCACCACAATACAGAACATTAACTGCAAATCATTACCGATACTCTACTTTTATTTTATGGCATCAAAAATTTTTCATATTCAAGACAATCCGTACCCTTTTGTAACCTGTATTTTGGTAACGACGATACCTAGCTACTTTTAAAAATTCAAGAATTCAACAATCTGTCATTAACTGATGCCATCCTACTAATATTACACTCGCGAAGACAACACAAACGTTGCTCTTTCTTGTCAAATATACGAGTTGAACACAACATTCATCAAGCAGATGGCAAAGTACAAAAAATTATGTTGCTTGTTGGCACATAACAAAACTTGACTATAGGCCCTATATATTCCAACCAAAAATTAAAACCCTGTTGTGCATAAAATGAGCTTTATTCCATATTTGGCTAGAATGTATATACATAAATACAGAAGTAAACTAAAGAGAGGGAGAAATGGGGTTTAACGTCCACTCGACACAAACTATGTCATTTCGGGACTAACATATGGTTTAATTTTATTTCAATAATTCGCTTGCGCGTAGGGGTCTTTAGCAGTGGGAGGAAACCGGAGGACCCGGAGAAAACCCACGAGTTTTAAAAGTAAACTAAAACAAAGGTTGATCGCGTCATTCAGTTTTGAACGAGGTACTGGTTCCATGCGCTTGATGATAATTATGCTTCGTGTTGTTCCTGTTCTTTGAACGACGCCCTTAAAAAGGAGCCCTATGGCTCCGCCAATTCCAATACGGTTGACATGAAACTTGACATGCCTGTTCTTTAGACAAATGCACATAGCTTCATAATAAATTCATATTTGTTTGTTCGTTTCCAGGATCCTACAACAGAGGAATTTTGTCCAAGGAATGTTTTATGTCCAATTAGAGTATTGATATTAAAAGGACAACAAGTTCTAAATTGGTAAATGTTTTAATTAGGTGTAACTTTCCTGTCACTATTTAACTTTTCGATAAAAGGGTTTACCTTTTTTTCCCACGACAACCTTCGTTTGATAAGAAACGTGGAGTTATTGCTAAATATAACATAAGTAGTGTAAATCTTACAAATAATTATTCTTACAATTGACTGCTAAAAATTCTCTTACCATTAACGAATTGATTAAAACTTCAGCTTCCTAAAAGTATTTTTTTTCTTTTGTTTCAAAAAGATTATGGGGTTGTAAAATTAAACGCATTGTTTTAAAATCTCTTTGAAATTTACCGCTACCCTCGAATTCGTTTTTTTCGATATAAACTATAATATTGACCATTCGGAGGTGAGAGCCAGCAATTATCCAATCAACGGCTCTATTCATTGTCTTTTTTAGTTTCCAGAAAATCCAATCGGAGATGAGGTTACTGATTGTTTTATTATTATTTTACGATAAAAGCTTTAAGCCTACAGGATTAGTAAGGCGATAATATGGTCAAAAATCATTTTCTTATTTTATTAAAGTTTATATCTAATCTTCTGTTGTCCTTTATCTAGAAATCTGAGATTCGGCGTTTGTCAAAGGTTTTGATTTTTAGGGTGTTTATGGCCCCTTTTCGACCCCTCCATGATTATGGGTGTGTTTTTAAAGGGTGTTAAGGAGATAGGAAAGGGGGTTAAACTAACTTGTAATTAAAACTCCGCTGCTCTCAACATATCGTCAATTATTTTAAAGTTTAAGTCTTATTAAAACCCCAAATCTTCTTGGTCTAAACATTATACTTCCCAATCTGTTTAAAACATAGATCTTGTTTCCCCTTTTAAATAGTTCAAATTTTCTTTTGTCTTCATATTCACTATTACTGTATAGTTGAGACCATCTGAAATTTTAAAAAATAATTAAAAAAAAATGCTAAAAACAACGAAACGAAATTAATCGGATTTTAAGCTTATGGACTGATGCTATCTGTAGCAATATCTTGAATTAATTATGAAATATTATATGCCCATCCCACTTTACGACATAAAGGTTTACTGAGAAAAGCCGTCAAAAGTCAAGGAAGACTAATTCAGTGTATGATATATGTACAGAAAAAAGAAGATTTAAATAATATATAAAATAAAAATATACATTTCAAACGAACATAATTTCAATGTCTTCTTTAAAAGGTATGTATTACATTCGGCTGAAAAGATCGCTTTAAAATCTATAATATATGTCAGTAATTTCTTTATCCAGGCATTAATGACCTCCATGAGCCAATTTTTCTCCTGTCTGATCGACGCTAAGATCCAATTATTTCCATTGGTTGTGCTCCTTATCCATGAGTGGAGTGCATACTGAAATTCGCACATTCCGTGGGGATTTTTTAAAAAAAAAGTTTTGAGGTAGATATCCCCCCTCCCCTCCCACTCCCATCTACAGAAATCATAGTTTGGCTTTTTGGATTTCATATAGGACGTCCCGCAAGGATTTCATTACAATTTTATTTAGATACATTCTGAACGCACCGCAAGGATTTCGTTACGGTTTTACCAAGATACACATACATGTACATTAGAACGCATCGCAAGGATTTCGTTACGGTTTTACCAAGATACATGTTGATATTAAAGATACATTATGTAAGATTTAGATATAGAGCTAGCCATTCTTGTTATAAATAGATAATGTAAAATGAATAATTTGAACATTTCATTCAAATTACTATATTACGAGCGAAGATATTAGCCTTTGAAGGTTTGACAAGACGTGTGCAATAATTTCAACCACCGTACTGGTTGTTCTAGGCTTTTTTAAAAAAAAATTTAAATTTTTAAATTAAATCAAAATATGGCTGAACTGTTCTAATCTATTTAATATCGGAGAAATCCGATGCCACCGAAAGTTGATTATATCCTGGATAAGTTAATTAATATCTAATTAATAACTTAGAAAACATTTCAGACCTAAAGAAAGACCTACTATAGACAGATTTAGCTCTTGCATAATGTATGTTTAAGATGAAGTGTTAGCACTTTGTTGATACAGATTTTTTTTTATTTCGTTCTCTCTCTCTCTCTCTATATATATATATATACCTGTGTTTATCGCATGTGTTGTTATGTAGTTTATCTGCAATTAATTATTTATAACGTTCTCGTCAAAATTGCCGTCTTTATTTACTGCACGAAAAACATTTTTATATAATAAACTTTTTATCATATTTATAGATATCAAAAACATGTACAATGTATAGGTCTATAAATTCTTGTGTCAAGTGTACCTGTCATCTGATCGTGATGTGACAGAAAACAAGTTTTCGTAATTTTAGACAATCATTCATTTGATGCGCATTGTGGAATATTCTTTCCCACAATAGATAATTGAAAAAAAACAAAAAACATCGCTGTGTTAAAATATTATAAATCCCTGTAAATTTGGAAAGCTCATTCCCATGTCACATTTTTATAGTTTTCATTTAAATATATCAAGAAAGTGAATGAAATGGGGTTTACCGTCCTACTTTTCTTCCAACTGCTAATGTACTTTTATGTGCACACTGGAGAGAGGGAGAACTGGGGTTTAACATCCACTCGAACAAACTAGGTCATTTCGGGACTAACACGTGGTTCAATTTTATTTCAATAATTCGCTTGTGCGTAGGGGGCTTTAGCAGTGGGAGGAAACCAGAGGACCTGGAGAAAACCAACGGGGTTGGACAGGCGACCCTACTCCTTGTCACGTACAACCGGGGAATCGAAAACACACCAGTTGACTCAATGACAGACCTTATAATACATTGCCCCCCCCCCCCATGTGCACACTGGTCTGTACACAGATGGGCTTTGGTCTTTCGTACCATCCGAACGACTAGATAATGTTCCTTGTCAGGGCCTTATTCACTAAGAATGTGACTGAAGGGAATATTGTAAGAAGATCGCTTGAGAGTATTTTTGCGTTTGTAGCTAACAGACAACATCCACCACGAACAGAACATCTGTAGGATTTATAATCTCGAAATGTATGACCCCTTTTCCTTTTGTAATCAAGTCTCTTGATTGGATTTTTCATTAAAGATACATTATGGGAGATTAGATAAAGAGCTGGCAGTTCTCACTATAATAGTTAAAAACTAGATAAGTACTGTAAATGGAATTTGCTGAAATTTTCAGTCAAATTGATCCAATATGAACCGAGATTTCAGCGATTAAATTGTCGGCCTCGCCTCGATCATCATTACTAAAGTCGGTAGGATAAAAAAAACCAGCAAATCGGAACCTAATCCAATAAACATCGCAGCCTATACCATAGAGAGTTGATTATGGTCTGGATAAGTTAATTAATGTCTAATTAATAATTTAGATAACATATTTCAGGCCTAAAGAAAGACCTGCTATAGGCAGATTTAGCTCTTGCATAATGTATGTTTAATAGACCATGTGAAACAGGCGTTTTAAGTTCAAAGTTCGGCAAACGCTGATGCTACAAACTCTGACCTCATCCAGTTCTTGGATTTTTGATAGTGTGATTATTCTTTAATATACGTATATGATAAGCACCTAATAACATTTCTGGTGACTTTCTAGAACACGTGATGTCACTTTGATTTGAAGCATTTATATGGCCAAAACTTTTATTTCACTTTAGTATTTATTTGACACAACTATTTTAGGATATATCAACATATGTTTCTGTTTTTGTATAGACTAAAATAATAAAATTGAAGAATATCAGATTACTGCAGATTTATTTTAGCTCCTCTACTAAAACTTATATACAATCATATAAAATATGCAACGGTCTACATTGAATTATATCTCCCTACGCATTTTTTTTGGATTATATTTCTCTTAATTTTTTGTCAGGGGAGAACGAATGGTCCATCATTAACAACCAATCATTAAAATGATAAGGTGATTACCTGTAAACCAATCAGATGTCTCATATTAACTGTCATTCATTGATTGATGGTTGTTAAGAAAGACGTCAAAGACCACGTGACCACTCCCCTTTTTATTTCATTTTTGCAATGAAAGGCTTTGATTGACTTTTGTCGTTTTATTTTTAGTCCAGATTTACAGGCCAGATTTTAAACATATGATTATACAGAGTGTGATAAACGTCTGGAAGAGAGCTGTTCCACGTGACTGAACGCCTTGACGATTTATAGAGATCTATGTTTCTGCGACTTCTGCATCATATTGTCATCCGTCAACCTAACTATACACATCGCTTTTAACCATCATCGCCAGCTCGTTACACAAGTTTTTTTTTATCTAGTGTATGGTGAAGGTTTATGTCAACAATATTTAAAGCAGTTTTAACTCAACATTGCTGTTTTCAAGTTAATGACGTCTCATGATTTATGATGTTTATTTGAACAAAGGAATTGGTTATTTTAAATACAGTGGAACTTTTTTAAAGGGCGTGTGTAGCTTTAGTCTTTGAGGAAACCCGAACTAAAAAATGCAGTCGATGACATCAAAATACGAGCATCAAGTCACAGACGAAGAGGAAGAAATCGACGTCGGAAGAACTGGTCACGTGACGCCATTTGGTAGTGATTCTGAAGGAAGTATCTCAAGTGGCGGAGAGGGAAGAGCCGTGACCCCTCTCATGCCCCTCCCTGGCAAGTCACCCAACAGTAGAAGTAGAGAAACCCCCTCCCCATCATCGCCAGTTACCCCACCTCAATATAAAGGGTTGGATTCAAAAGGTAAGAGTTTCTGTATTCTTTACAGATATTTAATTTGATAACACTATCACGAGTTCGAACCCTATGATCAAAACTGGCATGATTTGCTGTACACACGCATTGCAATCCTGTTTGTAAACCATCGTATATTGTTTTTTTTTATATCTAGACAGAGGCCATCGGCACCTGGCTGTCTTGACACCATAAGATTCGAATCAGCGTTTATAAATTTCAAAATGCACATTGCATGACGGGGTATCAGGAAAAACTTTAGTGCTTTATGACGTAAGATGGGAATTTCTTCTGAATTTCTTGCAAGACTTTTTACATTATTTTATTTGTCAGAATAAGTATATAGCCTTGCTGATGAGAAAAATATGGTTAATTATCGAAATGTTTGAGGGCGGTTTCCGGAAAAATTTATGGTTACGGTGTTTTAGGGTTAGACGTAATGTTTTATAAAAAAAAAAACATCGTTTGAATTGAACAGCAATTAATGGCGGTTTTAACACTTAGTCTCTCTTTCCCAGGCCTAAAAAGCGATTTTGTTAAACGGTATTCAAATCATACAAGGGACTCGAATCCATCTTGGTTGGTTGTCTCCCTCGCATAACCGCATGGCATAATATGGGTATCTATGGGGATCTATTTTATTGAGTTACGGTATTGATAGACTATTTTCAATGCCAACTTAACTTAATAACTAAATCCAATAGCTTCTATCTGAGTATAGACACTTGTTACCAATTGTCTCCATTGTCCGTATAGACTAATCCACCCCATTCTTTATTCATATCGAAGGCATAAAAACCTTAATCTGATTAGGGATGTCCAATCCAGATTGTCAAAAAGCACAAAACCCCGGAAATCCTGGACCCTCTAAAATCCGCTACAATCTGACATGTCGTTATTATCAACAGTCTAAAATGGAACTTATTATCGATTGTTAAAATATACATTTCTTATAACTGTTAAGGTAAATTCCGATTCAAAGATGGTCATGGTTTTAGATGCTTTGAATATCGCTTGCGAAATTAGATAGGGTTTTTGTTTTTTGTTTAGCTTCAAATTTACACACAGCAAAATGATTTTAAGGCTTTTGTTTATAATAAACATTTTGCCCTCCCTTTATGCTGGTTAAACGAACCTTTTAATAAACTGCGAGGTTTTCAAACATTTTTACTTTACATAAGTAACGAATATCAAACTAAAAACTTTTTATGGAATTACAATTGTACTGGTTTATTAACATGCAATGTGTAAATTATAGCATATAAGTGTGTGAAATAGCTTTATTTAACGTCCGCTTCCACCAAAGTGATGAGTATTTATATACATTAAAAGGAAGCAATGACTTTGTCTGTGAATTCGTTAAACCCCTGCCAATTACTCATTGCTTTCCCGCTGCGTAGCCTAGGGTTATATATTGACGAAATGGAATATTATTTGCACATTGTTACATCCTGTTATTATTGTTATCATATCTACCTATGTATGATGACAATTTTATACATTGTTACACCTTGTTGTTAACTTATTATAAAAGCAATTACCATAATCAGTAAATTAATTCCTTCCCGAGACCCCAGGGTCTTTTTACGGTAACTTTACAAAGTTCATAATTTTACTTTCGCGCTCTTTCTAAATATCTCTTGTCAAAATGACCGATGGAATATTTCAAAACGTTTAAGGCTATAAACCTCTGTTGGATAAAATCATTGGACATATAATGTTTAATTCAAACTTTCCCACATAAACAATAGGTAATTTATTTCGTCAATTCAGCTTGGAGGCACGTAGGTCTATCCATGTTGGTTTAATTAAAACATTTGTAAACGTTTTTTACTCAAATATAAATACAAATTGTAAGTGTTCGAAATCTTGAAAGTGAAATTCTCTTCGTCATAATTTCATTCCTTTGATAATAGTTCGAAAAAATTCAGTATTTCCCTGCACAGAAGAATGATTTCATCATGGATGATCAGGTCAAAGTTTTAAATTATGAAGAATTATAACTCTTTTATTGAAAACTACTTTCATTTTGGTAAAGATTTGTATTTATCAACCGGTACAAATAAAAGATATACCAACCAACCCGTATTATAACTCTATAACTCCTAGTTAGACTATTTTCTGGTCTCGCTTGAATAAAATTTGAAGGGTTTCGTCCCTGCTAAATCTTTTAAAATGGACTAAAATATCCTTTAAAGTCAAACATCACATAATAATCCAACATAAACGTCCTGAGTTAATCTTTCTATAGTTGAAAAGTAGATTTTTGTTCACTCTAATCTATTTAACTGGTTTGAAATACTGGCTTTTATCTAACTCATTAGATCATCCATATTTTTATTACTTTTCCAATTCAAATAATTCTATAATTTCAATGTGATACTCTTCACGCTTCGAGAGCACAAATAGTCTATTCAGTTCCCACAATGCAATCGTTGTACCTTTTGTATTTCTAGGGTCGAAGAGTGTGGAAGGTTTTCTCGTGCGTTTTTTTTTCATTCATAACTAAATATAGGAGTAATTCGTATTAAAGATGTATTTCAAAGAAATGCTAAACCACAGCCCACATCAATATGACTCGGTCAAACCTAATTTACAATTTTTAAAAAGCAAGAGAACATTTTCTTATACGGCACCATAAGTTTGCTAGAATTAATAGATTATTTTGCTCCAGCCTTTGGATAATTCCATAGGTCCCCGAATCTAGGCCTACATACCCCTCCCCTCCCGAATGTCCAACCTCGTGGGTCTCCTCTGTGTCCTCCGGTTTCCTCCTGCTGCTAAAGACCCATACGCGCAAGCGAATTATTGAAATAAAATTGAACCATATGTTAGTTTCGAAATGACCTAGTTTGTGTCGAGTAGACGTTACCCCCCCCCCCCTCTCTCTCTCTCTCTCTCACTCGTTTTGAATGTTGAATGTTAACTATAGCCTAGCTCACAACACGCCGTAGGCCCTACGTGCTGCTATACAACAGTCTACGGAGAAATTTTTAGTAAAACCGTGCGTGAGACTTACGTGGCACTTGCACGTGTTCGGCACCGTAGAAGATCGCAGACTGTCAGTAGAGACGTTTGGTGCTACGCATACAAAATGTTCACCCCGTTTCTTGCGGCTGGTCTGCGAGCTACCAAACCCTATTACCCGTGCGTGTGACTGTCAAAACACGTACGACCGGTTGTGAGCTATATAGGCTTTAATCCTGCATTTCTGATTCGATATGCAATAAACGGATGTAACGCTTTTATAAATTTGCAATCACATTTTTATATACTTGTCTATTTGATTGTAACTGAATCTTGCATCCTGTTTGTGTGATTGAATACACGTGATTAGAATATGCAATTAAAAAACATTACTGCAACGCAGTTTTTGGGCCCATTACTCACACAAGTGGTTAGAATAAACTTTAAACTGCTCATATCATATCAGATCCATCTTTGATGTTCTTGATTATTATTAAAAACATCAAGGTATTCATATTGTCTAAACAGAGATAATACTTCTAATATTTCAGGAAAACCCTCATAAATGTCCAACCAGGTAAAACAAAAATCCCTAGATATTAACCTTTAAAAGAACAAAGCTATAAAAAAAACCTTATCTTTAAGTGGAATACTTCCAGTTTAATACAGCATTAAAACGTTATTAATAACAGTTTACAGTTCTTCATATTACTACCTGGCCATCTCTTTGATATTTTACCTGTTGATTGGACAAGGTGGGGTAATATGTTATTAAGATATAGTTGGAGGTGCTTTGATGATTTGGTCGATAATCTGCGTTAAATGTTTTATAAGAAGGAATAAAGTTTATGCGCGTTATATCTAATAATCGCTAAAATTGTACACAGATTCATAAAATCTTTATACTACTTTACCTTAAAGTGACAGTCTACACAAACCAGAATATTTTCTCGTTATTAATCAGAGTCTAATCATAATAATTGTTGAATATGCATATCGGTTGTTAGTAATCCTGAAAGTTTAAGCTCCGGTACATGCAATATTCTGGAATAACGCCCATTGCTTATCTGTCCATAACGTCACTTACAGTAAACAAACGTTATAGGCCTACCAATTTAAGAATTAGAGTTTTCAAACGTTGTATTTAAGAAATGTGGAGGTTTGTACGATTCAATAAGTTTGTTTAGATCACCACGATACAGTATGTAGAGATTGGAAATGGTTGGATTTAATAACAATATTGGTACTTTAAAGGTACGGCTGTGAATACCCTTTCGTAAATTAAGATGCAGGTACAATATTTGGAGCCCGAAATAGTTATCCGTTTTCGTAAATCCCTAGCAATACCTTCGCCCGAATTGTGATATATTTTTTTATTGTTTCGATTCTCGTCGGTACCAATTCGTTAATTCATCTCGTTAAGTTTACTATAAAAAAAATTGGGGACTTAAATATAATACCGTCTCGTCAGCGCGGCTTAAAATTTCAGAGAAAAATAATATCAGCAACCAACACTTCTCTTGCCTTCCGCTGGCCGAGCAAACAATATTAAAACGCGCGAGGGGGTCAGGTCAAAGTGAAAACGCGGGACATTAAATATAACAATATGTTGACAAATCGTAGAATGTGATTGATCGTAAAGTTTGATACGATTTTCTAAACCAAACAATAATTTCTTTGAAGTTTGCTGTCGAGGTACACTGACTAAATGGTTTGTTTATAATAACAGCGATTATTGTGTTATGTTCTTATATTACACAAACTACAAAACTTGATATTTATTATAAGACATTCTATTAGAATAAAAGAGAATAAAATCATATAAAGACAAGATAATGGCCAGCTAGGTATAATAATTATTCCATTTTTAATCAAAATTATAAAAAAAGATATACAATATTAGGCTTTTAGTTTTTTTTTCTTATTCTATATCCATCAACAATAATTTTACTGTTAATAAGATATTGATGTTTCTTGATTTTATATTATTACCTTCTAGTCGTCCCGTTTTAAATCAAAATTCTATTATAAGAAAACAACCTTATTTTTTTAATTATGTTTATGTCGCCATTAATATATATTAACATAACGTTGTTAGGCAACAGATACGCCATACACTAATTTTGATTGAGTGTTTTGTTTTCTCAAGAACTGTAGAGTCTTTTAGATTACTGTACATAGATACCATATGTAGGAGATAAATTTGTCTATTGCAGGTCTTTCTTTTTGGCCTCAAATGTTACATAAAATTTAATTACTATTTAGACATTTCTTCACTTGGCAAGCCCATAATCAACCCTCTCGACCATCGGATGGTCGCGATTTTAAATGGATTGAAACGCGATCACCATTTCAAAATTTAATTTGAAAATGGATAATGGAGACTCCGTGTATCATCGTAACAACGGTAGCAATAAAAAACGAGACTACGCCATTCTTCAAACATTCACGACTTCGCCCAGAACAAAGTAATTTGAATGAAATTTTCAATATATTACTTTTTCATTATCTATTTTGAAACTAGTAC
The DNA here is from genome assembly GCF_932274485.2 of Patella vulgata. NCBI lineage: Eukaryota > Metazoa > Mollusca > Gastropoda > Patellidae > Patella > Patella vulgata. Next base: position 16,997,115 of record NC_065883.2, read on the forward strand.
AGCGAGAATTGTCAGCTGTATATCTAAATCTTACATAATGCAGCTTTAAGAATAAAATATTGACGAATGGTTACCGGTGACGTATAAAGATTATATGCCTCTGTTTGTCATTAGAGAGACAAATGATGGCTCCATATATGTTAAGATGTATTCAGCAGAGAACTTATTGCCCCGTTTATGACTGTAGCCGATTACTAAATGTAGCATAGTCATTCACACCAGCGGAAGAAACAGACCCACAATGATCTAAAGATGGTTTTAATAGACTCGCGCCATTGATATTACGTCATCGTTACGAGATTCTCTAATTCTGCTTTCATCGGAAATCAGATCATAAAATTAGACTCACTTGGTTCTAGATGTTGAATGGGTTTAGGAGATAATATCCCGTGTCCATTTCTCATTAAGCCATTACATTGACACCTTGATAACAATTCATTCGTTTAAGACCACTGTGAAATGATGGTGTTATAATCTATTTAGTGACGAGTGGCTATTGTTTTGACGTAATTTGCCGACGTTAGTCGATGGATACCGACCAATAGTTCAATCTAATGAAGTCATTAATAGCGTGTAATAGGCAATGGCCGTAATTCTGTCGTCATAAAAAAAAAGTTGATATCCCCCAGTAATATAACCGAACACCGATTCTAGTAAAGCAATTTAAGGCCCTTCATGACGCTTCTTATTAGCCTACTAGATACGCCTGGAAACAGGTCAGTTCAGTAACCAGTTTCATTGTGAAATCGATGAAAATAAAACATGGACGAACTATTGAAACAATACGTAGACGTCACAGATAAAAGTAGGCAAAGTGATCTTAGAACTTTTAAGCCAAGGAAATAAATATGTAGGACGGTCATAATTGTTTTTCAAACCAGTTTTAAATATTACATACAAAACCTATTCAGTTTCTTTGAATAATTTACAATTTGGTATTTTGAATAAATCATGAATACTAAAATTCTAGATGTGCTATGGCTGGAAATTTTTGACAGGACGTGGTTATTTTACGTGACCTCGATTTTTTCCGATCACCATCTCTGGTAAAATTATTCTCAGCATTTTGAACCACATTATAGTTTTACCTTACAAGATGCAGATAAAAGTAGAAAAGAGTAACTATTTAGAAATGTTGCTTTATATTTGCACATTTTATTAGATACTGTTCGTTTGATCGTTTTTAATTGATTCATTCATTTTGTCCTCACCTGTCGGTAGATATCAAAGGGCTTGCAAACAGGTGTTGTGATGTGGTCGTAATGTTGAATCAAGTGTAAGAAAATTAAACAGCAGGTATTTAATTAAAACTGACCAATATCTCTTTCCTATTACTCCGGACACAAACTTTCTCACGAAATAATCCAACTATAACTATGGGTTATTAAATACACCCCACAATTTTATAGCCAATCAGGTAACAATAAAAGAAAATCCCTACAGTCTGATCCAATCATTTTGAAATTAATATTATCAAGAGTAACTATTTTCTTTGAAGATTCACAGAATTTATCTATAAATATTAATTCATTTTACGGAGATAAATTGAAAATATTAAAATTTATTAATTTAAGGAAATAGTATACGGTTGGATGTGTATGACATACTGTTTTATTCACGTTCATTAAATAAATATATTTAATCAATATGATTAAAACAGACCCTATTTCGTTTTGTTTTCGTTCTTTATAGTTCAAAATTTTGATTAACTTGTCTTTTCTATAGCAGTTATGAGTTAATGTAGTGAAGGCTATCGATACCGAACCGAAATATAAATCTGTATTTTAATCACATTGATAATTATTATAATAGATTTTATGATCGAATATCTAGAGGAGAAATAAATTTCATCTCTATAGTATATAATTGATCCTTTTTGAGAACCATAAATTCATTATCAATAAATTTAAATTCAAACATATAACTAAAAAGAGGATGATAAAACTTTCTGCCATGCAATAAATTTTATTAAGAAGAATTATTGAAATTATTGAAATATATTTCCAAATCAATGATTATATTATAATGAAAATCATGAAATTGAAAACGAAATAAAATCTGCGTGTCGACCCCTCCCTCGAGTAAGAATTGAAGCTCGTGAGGTTATTAGGTGTATTAATAGTTCATCTAAAGATCGGGTTATTTTGGGGATTAATTCCATATTCATCAAATAAATAGTTAATAATCAGTGGGAACTCGTAAAATATGTACTCAGTATTCCCCAGGTAATTTTTACCTTTTATAATAAGCTGATGAATTAATACCATGCGTCTTTATCTGTTTTATTATATTATACAGAAGTACTTTCTCCAACTCTTGTCACATCTAAATACTCTATTCATTATCCGTGTATTAAATATCATAATATTCTAATTCAGTCCTTTTGAAACGAAAGTTAGTCATTTTAAAGTGGATACTAGCTTGGAATAAATGCATAACTTTTATGATTCCAAATTACACAATTTTAAAAATACTTATATATGGCAGCAACGAGATTTAATACAGAGAATAAATGAATGAATGAATGAATGGGGTTTAACATCCTACTTTTCTGCAGAGGAGTGTCGCTTTAAAATGAATCAAGTAGTTATTATTAATAATTGAAAGTGGGCACAAACGCGACTCTAAAATGTCGATAAAAAGTGCCATTAAATCTTGTCCTTGGCTATTACCTTTCTAGTAAAATATGTTGTTATATTAGACAGGAAATTACAACTACTTATTGAAAGACAGACACAATAACAATACAGCCCTCAATTCAGAAAAAAATATATAAAAATACCTTCAATCATTACAAGGCATGCATCATTACCCCCCTTCACCACCACTCTTCAATGTCAAAAGATAAAAATATTTGTCATGGTCATTTGTAAATAGCCATGGTCATTTTTATTATTTCATGGGTCAAGTCTTGCTTTATCCGGGTCTCTTGACTCATGCAGTCTATTCTTGAGAAACAGCACAATAACTTAATGACGGTTGACAATATGCTCTCTCTGAGGTCGGGTATTTCAATAGGTGTGTAATTAGTACAAGATAATGATATAGATATCCAGGTGTATGACTGACTTCATCATAAAGACGATCTATACATGTATATACTAATAGTATTTGTATATTCTTTAGTACACATTTTATCGTTCTGTAATAACCATTGTCAAATCTATTCACAGAATTCACATTTTTAATGATAAATAGCGACGAGGTATTAATTTGTTCTGCTACTTGCTTCAAATGAACGCCGATTGAAATCTTAAAGACACTCATTTCTACACAATTATCTTTCAAAGGTTGCTTCTCGGATCATAACTTGACAAACAAAAACATTCAATTAAGACGAGACGTTTTATGGAAGATAAAATTATGAACAAACAAAGGTTTAATCATGGTTGTTTATGAATATGATGTGGCTTGACTAATACCTTCCCATTTTATACTAACTTTAATAGACGTGACTTAGGGTCAACCAGTACAAAGTATTCTAAATAAACAACCAAAATATGTAGTTTATTATTTGGATAGTTTAGGGTACGACCATGGGAACACGGAAAGCATCACCAAATACGGATTTTATTATTTGAAACAACTGAGACACATGTAGTTTATAATATATTGGCAGGTATGGTTATTGCTATAGGAACCCGAAAGTGAAAATGTTTTGTTTATTTTTCGATCAATAATTATATTTTTAATAGCAACATTTTTACAATATAAAATCTATCCGTTGAAAAGTATTACTGCAGGCCTACAGATTAATTTAACGTGTTGCTACATAGCGAAATGGGAACTCGAATTTCAACAAAGATTGCATATAGTTATATTTCATTTGACAGCCCGATTTTTTTATGCTGGGAGGTGGGGGGGGGGGACATTGAAACTAAAGTCATACTAAAAAAACGGTACCAGGAAATGGATTAAAATTACTTAGAAACCACATTTCACCCACTTATTATTAATTTCGAATTATTAAACGAATGCTATTGATTCTGAAAATGAAAATCACCCGCGGCTTATGCAATTGAACCTATAATAATTAGTTTCGTATGGAAACTGTTTTATGACATTATTCATTTTTATTTATATTTGATCATAAAATATAATATTAATATTATTGTTAACCTTTAGAACTTAGTATATAATAAAACTAGCATTTTCATATCTAAACCTATAAACTATGTAAATAACAATTGGTATTCCTTACTGGATTTAATTAACTTCACAATGATTTTATAGAGAGGAGGGATTTTCTTTTATTGTGAGCCGATTGGCTATAAAAATGTGGTTTATATGTCTAATAATTCGCTATGTTTCGTGAGAAAAGTCGGGGTTTACCACAGATTGAAATTCCGTCTGCTCATTCAATTATATTTGAGATTGGTCCGCGTCTTGTATTTATGAGAAGTTAATCTTTAATTTGGGATATTAAATGATGTCGTGACAATTCAATTAAATTCTCTTTAACAAACCAATGTCTACGATACGGACACGGGCACACAAGATAGGGTCTGGTGATATGATCTATCGAATGTTGGAATCTAAATTTTGTTAATAATTAAGTTAAACATAAGATTTGGCACGAAATTCCGGAGTCCGAACAGAATTGTATGATTTAGCAGTGTGCACGTATCTATGTTAACTAAAATATAAGTTTTAAATTGCAATGCCCGAATTATCGAAACCCGATCGAGTCTAATTACGTTTTAAAGAACATTTCAAAATTGATTAACCCTATTGAGTTGTCGGGAATGCCACCCGAACCCTATTCCCAATTATATTCCAGCAATTATACTGACAATATTGTATAACTCTTGTATTAAAAATGCCGAACAATCGTAACAAATATCTGTATTTAATACTTTCAGATTGTACTGATTATAGTCAAGTAAGAAGATATCGAACAGCTTTCACGAGAGAACAGATCAACAAATTAGAGAAGGAATTTGCTAAAGAGAATTATATCTCCAGACCTAAACGATGTGAACTAGCTGCTGCCATGAATCTCTCAGAAAGCACCATTAAGGTAGGGAATCGAACAATGTTATTAATGTTTGTGAAGCATGTATGAAAATTAAAAATATATTGTGGTCTTTTAACAGGACCATTTTGATGCTGGTCTGGTGGTTTCCTTTTTACATATTAAATGGTTTTTTTTTTTCAAATTTTCTCGCCATATCCTTATCAATCCCTGGACACGCACTTGTGTTTTCTTTTAATTTTATGGTAGGTCCTACTTTACATAATTATGGTACTTTATATTTTCTTTGCACATGGTATCCATTTGAAACTCACGAATATGTCCACTTTCTATTTAAGGTTTGGTTCCAGAATCGTCGAATGAAGGACAAAAGACAGAGAATGGCTGTCGCCTGGCCTTATGGAATCCCACCGGATCCCCATCTTTACGCCTATCTAGCAGCAGCCGCCGCTTCGTATCCGTACAACATGAACGGAAGTTCACCTCTAAGTCATGCAGCGCTCGGTCTCACAAGCCAAGCTTCACCGTTATCGCCTTTCCAACTTCCAGGTATGACGTCAAGACCGGATCTACTTAGTTCCATGTCCACGGCGTTTCACAAACCAACTGGTCTTGAAGGGTTGTCTCCCATGGCAGCTCATTCTCTAGGCTATGCCTTAAATTTTGGTGTTATGGGTGGGTATGGTTTACACGAACAATCTGTCGGTGTATCTATTTCTAATAAGCCATGCCCATGCCATTCTCCCTCACTCGGACCGCATACATTATCTGCACATGCTCATCTTTCTAGTACTGGTAGAGCGTCACCTACTTCCTCTCCACCTGCCAAGAAAAGGGAGTTAAATCTGTGATAGTCTATATAAGAGAACTATTAGAACATTGGTAATATTGTGCTGTAAGTTGTTAATATTAACTGGGAACAAAGTGTATATATATTCCCCCGGTGTATATATGAGTTGAAGAATGGTGGTGTATGGAGTCACGTGAAGTTTAGAGATTGGAAATCTACAAATGTTAGGTTGACTGAAGGATGAAATTGTCGAGATCTCGTAGACTTGAATTTTTAAAACTGGACCTAAATGGCAGTTGGCTATGTGTTTCTTGGGCTATCTGTAATTCATTTATTATTGACATACTGTAAGGTTCATTAGAATGACTAGATAAAAGGTGCTAATAAGATTTGGATCAAAATAGACGATTTTGTGTTAGAAATGGATTTGAGGTGTATAAATATAACGTTGAAAATGAAACGTTGAAAATATGTCGGAAGACGTTAATTATTGAAACTTCAATAAAGTTCATGTCTGGAATTAATTTCGTCTGTTGTATTTTGAATTTAAATCAGTATTATCAGTCTCACCAAGAAATTTTGAATAACATCGCTTTCAAAGTAATCTTCGACACCCTAAGGCAATTTTCATAGGTTTCCATTAAACTCATGAGAAATTAAAACGTTGCATACTACCAGCGATGGATTGGTCAGATTATTTATATACAAATTATGCACAATCGAATATTTTTGCCTTAACAGCGGTAATGTCTCTTTAAGACAAGCAATTGAGATATGTTTTGCAAAACGTCATTTTAAAAAGAACCTAAACTCTGGATTTCATTCTCTTTTTTTATCCCGTGTATATAATACCACCCTAGGAAAATCGGACATTTTCGTCTAGTTACTCTGACAGTATAGACACTGATGACACCCTGCGTGCAACCACGGCGTAACCGGACCGCTATAATGTCCTCAATAATATACTAGGAATGATATACCCGGTCTCTCATAGAATTGGCTGGTGTAAAGTACCACATAATAAACAAAAGTTCCACTCGCTCACTCTCAGTGGCTTAACGATATCATCCCAACCTTAATCCCGGAACTTTTTGGTCCTCCGTCAAAACCCACGACTGGCAATCCACGCGGGATGGGTTCGGGGTTGGAGGGTTTTGGGCGCTATTTTAACTCAACCCTAACTACAGAAACATCATCATTAATATTGGTTTCGCTGTTCTGAGACATGACTTACTATAAAATAACGCTGGAATTAGTAATAACATGTCCAAAGTACACACCGGGTACGAAAAGACCAAATAAAATGAAATGGGGTTTAACGTCCTACTGTTCTCCCCCGACTGGGCTAATGAAGACGGACATATGCCATACTGTGTGCTAATGAACGAAAATTTGCCCGGACTGCGGCATTACGTATTACTCTTATGTCAAATTTCAATTATCAAGTGGTCTTTTGCATGCACGCCAATATGTATACGGGTTTTGTGTCCCATCCGAAGGACTATACATTGTCCCTTGCCAAGCCCTCCGTCCTGCACCACTGACAAGGAGGAACCATGGGTCAACGAAGGGATCGAACACGTGACCTCCAGACTAGCGAGTCAGACAGGCTCTTCATTTCTTAGAGGTGTCAAGGTTATACAAGGCATTATTTATAGCTAAAGAATGGGTATATCAACCCGCATTCATTCTTAATTTCGTGATTCACTTTTTACATTTGGACAACCTCTGTTTAAATGTCATCATAGCACAATCAAACTCACCCATGGATCATGCGTCTTAGGTTCATCTCTATATATCTTCATTGTCTTAGATGTTACTGACATTAATTTGGAATATCATCCGGTTAATGCAAAAACAGGTATGACATTAAACCCTATTACTGTTTTACCCCATGTTTTAAAGGATTTATTAGTTGTGTAATAAATTAAAACAAATTATTCTTCGTTATTATCACTGATTAATGGGATGACATATATATATATATATATATACGTACATATTTAATGTTATAAAATCTTAGGCTTATAAAATGTCAAATGTTTAGCAAAATGATTTCTGCTCATGATAGTTTAAAGAGCAGATCGTGATAATTACCTCCATATTTATTAAAATTTGTCAGTGGCTCATATATTGAGAGAGAGAGAGAGAGAGAGAGAGAGAGATGGAATTTAACGTCCACTTCGAAAAACTAGGTCATTTCGGGACTAACACATGGATCCGCCATAATATATAATATCACAAGAAAAATAGAGAGGGAGAGAGAAATGGGGTTTAACTTCCACTCGACACAAACTAGGTCATTTCGGGACTAACACATGGTTCAATTTTATTTCAACAATTCGCTCGCGCGTAGGGGTCTTTAGCGGTGGGAGGAAACCGGAGAAATCCCACGAGGTTGGACAAGCGACCCTACTCCTTGCCACGTATAACCGGGGAATCGAAACCACGCCAGTTGACTAAATGGCAGACCTTATGATACAGCACGCACGTGCTAACCATTCGGCCACCCAACCACCCAACCACCCACACATATATTGAAGGAGTGGAGTTCTTTTCATTATATCAATATTTAATAAGGTTTTAAATGGATATAATTGCAATATAAGCATTTCATCTGAAAATAACTCGGAAAACTTAATAGATCCATCTGTCCTTTCGGGAAGCTCTTTATGATATGGTCGGGTTCTAACATTGATTATAGGCTTTTCATATGAATAAATGGCTAAATTATAATTTATATAAGATTTGAATCCCAAAGAAAGACCAGCAATAGAAAAATTTAGCTCTTACATAATATATCTTTAAAGGGCCAATCCCAATAATATTTTGGATAATTGAACTGCTTAATTTTGTGTTAAAATCCCTTAAAATCCTCTACCTTAGGGCCGAGCAACTAACTCAACACATGTGATACGTTTTCAAACAACTTAAGCCCGTCAGTCTTCATCTGGAAATGGAGACCAGTATCCCAAGCTGTATTATGCGGTGTCTGGATAAAACCAGACTTTTATTTTATAAAAATAATGTGTAGGTGAAATTTATCTTTCGTTATCAAGTACAGCACATGGGTCATTCATTGAATAGACCTCTAAAGGGACGGGAATCGATTATCAGGTCACCCACGAATTTTTTTTAAAAGGGTTACGTGTCCGGATAAGCAGTTTTGACGTTCGCGTCCAAACGACTAAATATTTTGAGCTGAAATTTTGAGACAAGGTAAATACAGCACTCCTCTATATGTTGGCGTTTAAATTTCATACGTACTCAGATTTTTAATTTTGAGACTCTGTTCAAATCGGGATAGTCCCTTTAAGTGAACAAAAACGTTAATAGTGGAGATGAAGTAAACAGTAATACGTTGTAGAAATGGATTGATTCACACGGACAACTTTATTCCTCTAACTTTTTTTAAAATCATTTTGATTTGAATCCGCGATTATCAGGAGATTAACTAATCTACAATTTCGGTTTTTAGCTTTCAAAACGTATTTTTGTTTGATTTAAATAAACGATTTATATGTATTCTCCGTTGCTGCTTAAATAAAGAAGAGGAAGAAATGGGGTTTAACGCCCACTCGACACAAACTAGCTCATTTTGGGACTAATCGATGGTTCAATTTTATTTCAATAATTCGCTTGCGGGAAGGGGTCTTTAGCAGTGGGGGGAACAACGGGGGATCCGAAGAAAAGCCACGAGGTTGGACAGGCGACCCTATTCCTTGTCACGTACAGCCGAGGAATCGAAACACGTCAGTAGACACAATGACAGACCTTATGATACAACGAGCACGCGCTAACCATTCCGCCACCCACCGACCCTCCCCAGAAAACCCCCCAGTATGACTTGCGGAATAGTGTATGGATTGGGGATGCATCCTTTACGTCACAGGGTTAAGGGTCACACCAAAAATAAACGACAACAGAACAATATATTGTTTAATCCTAATGTGCAACAGAAGCTAAAGTTCTTTTAACTTTTCAAACATTAGAGCATTCTATCGATAAGTGAACCGTGCTTGATTTTTATAAGAAGTCTTTCCTTTTGACATTATATCAAACCTCGATTATAACTTCCGCACAGGTAAACCTATTTTATATCGTTGCAGGTATAAAAGTCGACATTAAAAGATAAAAACTCGTCCATGGACTTCCTGACAAAGTTGATCGGCCATTATAACTGTCGATACATAACAATTAAATTTTATATTTCAATAACCATTCTCAAGTCTCTTAAACCTTTATATATTCGTGGGCCTTTTGATCAAGGCTAGCAGCCCAGTCGGTGTCGTATAAAGATAAAAGGAATATAAAACTAGAAAATCCTGACTTTCAACACACTATAAACTCCCGCCCTTTTCTCACACGGCATCCACAGATTTTGTATTAAGCCATAAAATAAAAACAACATGGTTGATACTCACACGAACCCTGTTGAGTTTTAAAAATCGCAGTTCTACCCGTAGAGTTTGCCAGCTCGTAAAATTACATCAAACAACTACCCTACTAGGCTTTTGAAGTAAACTCCAGATAAAGGGTTGCTTAACTATGAACCATACACTGTTTTTTATGATCGGATATCACTCCCGTTAATGTCATATTTTTAGAAAATTACCAGTCGCATTAGGTTGTACAGCTGCGGCGCTTCAGCTTAGTATCCAACAGCTACCAATTTCTCAGCAGTTTAGTAATACACTCTTCTATTAATCTGTACACCTAGGTTTCAGAAATATATCTAACAATAAAATATAAATTATTGAATTTTGGTATGCAGAGCTAAAATCGACTTTGCAAAACTTCAAACACTTTTCAGGCGGCTTCTTATGTTTACGTGAATTTTGAAAAATCTTTTCCCGGTGACTAAGATCAATAAAGAACTTGGCGTATGTAATTAGACTGAGTACGCTTTTTGTTAATAAACAACAATAAATATGTGGGCTTATAACCGTAGTTATAATTGTTTACAGAACATGAACACTTCAAAACAAAATTAAGTATATATGACCCTGTTTAATTAGGACATTTTCGAGATAATTATTCGTATCAATCAGTGTTGTTTATAAAACATACATAGTAGCAATTAAGCGAAACGAAATATTGATTATCATAGGATAGACTTGTCGTCTATGGCCGGAAAAACTCAGATCATAAATTTATAATAAACCGGTGATAAAATTTATTTGTTGTTGATAAGTGTATTGTATATGAAGAACAGGCTTGTTTATTGGGTTCCACATAAAATTAACAATCAACCAATATTTCATTTACTTTTATCGAAAACTTGACCAAACGAAATATGTGTGGTCTTTTTCAGGTTTATCCAGGTATGATAAAAATGTGTATTTATTCTTCAATCGATTGAGGGCCTGTTAAGCTAGACTTTTTTTGTCCGACTTTGATGTTTGTTTGATAGGTTTTCCCGCGCTTTGTTAATTATCATAAATACGATTTGATATTCGTTTTCCTGCTGTTTTTGAATTACCGAAACAGACGTTAAGACGTGAGTTGAAGCAGGTTGGTAGAGGTATTCCACCTACCTGGTTAAGTTATGATATGTCATCTACTATCATTATTTCCCTTATATCACATATTTTACGCGCCATGACAAAATACATCGGTAATCTGAGACATTCATGGTAATTCTCTTACCCCTCTCTGAATTACGACTTGTATGCCAATATGTACACAGGTAGACATAGGTTTTCGTTTCACCCGAACTACTAGGCACAATCTCCTTGTCAACCAAACCGGCACCACGACAGAATTCTAGATACCAACCTCTCCCACAATACAGACGATTGGTATTTTAAAGACCCTTCTTGCTTTCGCTGAAAATACTTCTGGACTCTGGTGGTTTTGGAATTAAATTGAAAATTCCCTCTTATCCATGGAAGAAGACAAGCAGATAAACACGTGGATTTAGTTCGACAACCAAATACAATGACAACTCCACCAAGTATCACCATACAAAAATGTTCCCGTGATCACTACGTAATGATTCTACTCAAACGAGGTCTCTTTTTCGTGACTGTCTGAACTGTGGAGATACTCAATTTTCTTGATTGCAATAATCACAATATTAACAGAATTCGATAGAATTAACAAAAAAAAAAAGAAAAACAAGATAAATTCATATTAAACCTTTAAGCTTGAAATAACCTCACAACCACATTTCTTGCAATCTTCCGATAGGGTTGCTTTGTAAGATACATGTAGTGGCAAATGGGGTTATAATTTCAAGATTCTTGCACACATTGGAATAATTTTCAGATATTGTTTCTTACTTGTAGCCACTTTTGTCAATCTTGAGATTTATTCCCCGGCACGATTTTAACCCTCTTCTTTGTTTTGCACCTTTTGTTATCTTGAATAATTTCATGTACTTATGAAAGAAAGTATATTTTTGTAAGTTTATGTAACTATTGCCCAATCCCTTTACTTTATGATAATAACATATGTTTAAACCGAAGTTCTAATTATTTTATCTTGGCGTAATGGATATCTTTAAGGACCGTGGCCGGTATAAATTGTCTAAGCTGAAAACCAAGCCCAATTTCTATTGTACTTCAAAAATATTCCCTTATTTTATTTATTTAGGGGGCTGATGGTCAGTCAGAGAAGCGTTATAACCGAATTGTTTGCCTGATTTCATTTTATTCACTAAGATCAAAACTGAAACATCGCTCATTAAATTCACAAAGGTGGGAAAATGGGGTCGTTACTCGAATAATTCACGCCTACATTATTTGTTATCGTTTTAAAATGTAGGGTACGTCATTACTGATTACAACGAGGTTGCTTGTATATTCACGACACAGAAAATCGTCGATTGTTTTAAACGCAGTCCAAGTGACTGGTATAATCGGGATTAGTGATACCACACACCACTGTGGCCAGAAGAAGTCATTCGTAAATAAATGGCACTGACTTAAAAGAAACCGGGGTGTAGCTTTACTCAACTGAAGAAAATTTTATGGCAAGTCACCATTGTTGTATTTAAGTACCGAAGCTGCTCTCTCCTTTTAGAACGAAAATTAGTATTGTCACGTGATGTCTAATTTTATCGTCACATCGGATTAAGAGGATTTCTTTTTTGTTTTGCGGTTTCAAACCCGATCCTCGCATCAGTTGTATTTTAAGCTAAAGAAATTTCGACGTAACGGCAGGGGTGATAATGACCATACGCGAATGGTGATCAATGTTATACGAAACTAAATAGCGTCACGTGAATTAAAATTTATGGACGTAAAATAACACCCGACTACGGTTAAATTATAGGATAACATTTACGAAATGTGATAAGCGACTACGTCTACGCATTTTTCCAATTCGGTGCAAACTCTTACATTTAAGAGAAAATATGAGCGCAACAGTTTTCACGGTGGTTTCTTAAAATAATTGACAGTAAATATTGCTTTATATTGTACGAGTAGTTTTTATATCTAGACAAAGTTGTCTACGTGAGTTTATAATGAGGCGAATCTAACATGCCGATGATACTGACTCATGGCTACGTCGCCAGATAAAGACATATTTCAATATTACCTTCTCCAGAGATTTGATAGTCGTGCATAGGTTTGAAAATTAGACACAAAAAGAAACTACGGTATTTTTGACGTCTGATTTCAACTTGTGGAACAAAAATTGTTCAAATTCTATTATAAATTTCGCTACTCTCTAGTTTTTGAATTCAGTTCATTGACGGTATATATTATTGAACAAAAATGTTTAGAATAATTGGTTGAATTCACACAGCCGAAAATTATACTTCTCGACGCTTCCGGTTGCTCAATGAGAATTGTTGTTGACAGGCGTGAAGTGAGTAATAATAAGAATTTGTGTTTTTCGGTTGCAGCAAAGAAGTGTAATCATTAGCCTATATGTTTTTGTAGCGGGTTTTTGTCTGATCTCTTTTGATCATTGAATGGCCAATGTCGTTGTTATTTTCCTGAGGGGAAGTAATTTTCTAAAAAAAAAAAAAAAAAAAAAAAAAAAAAAAAATTAAACATTTAAAGACGAACCCCATGAGCGTCTGCGATTAACCTGAAATCGTCTATTTTGAAAATGGAGTCACGCTATCTATGTGTGTAAGACGCTGGCTCGGTGTTGGCCGAGAAAGTACATCGGGATTTTCCGGTGTGGTTTCCTCTTGTCATTGGTGCAGGAAGCGGGGTTTGACAAGGACAGTTGTCTTGTCGTTCGGATGTGGCGAAACCCCGAGGTCTCGTGTACACATTGGCGTGCACGTAAAAGATCCTGGAATTTGATATAAGAGTAGACGGTAAAGTAGTAGTCCGGGCACAATTTCTCTAATTGCAGACTGTATGGCGTATGCCCGTCTTCATTAGCCATGTCGGAGCAGAACAATTGGACGTTAAACCCCATTTCATTTCATTTCTATTGTGAAAGAATTGGTCCCACCAGAATAGCGCATATTTTGGTGGATATGACCATCCGTACAACCAAAGCTAAAATGGGTTCTTTATTATTAGAGGGAATGGTGTTACTTGTGGACCTGGTTTATCTTCAATGGCGTAGATACTATTATCATAAATATAGGTCTACTGTAGATTATTATAATAATAATATTTTAGAAAATTAATTCTAATAAGAATATATAGGTTTCAGAAGAAAGGTCATTTTAATTTGAGGGTTTTTTTTTACCCTACTGTACTGTAACATATTTCTGTGCTTGAGCGTCCGCCTGTCTTCTAATAATTTATATACTGTTGGAAGTTCCCTTGGCTGTTTGTCGGCGATATCACTTGGTGGAAGTGGACGTTAAATAAAGTTTTTTCACATATCAACACCGTTTGGTGTCTCGGAGGTTACCGTTGATCCCTGTTATAGCCAAGGCAGGTGACCCGTAAAAGCAAATAACACAAAATGGTCAAATTAAATACATATTCAAGGGGTAGATAATATAATCTCAATAGACTATTGTAAATCAATTAAAATTTAAATATTTAATCTGGCCACAAGATTTTAAGCAAGATCCATCCTTCAACATCAATTTAAAAATCTACTCATCAGTCTAAACACAACAATCTGATTACAATACTGATCTATATTTCGTTCCGTTTGTTATACTTTCGAAGGCCTGCACTACATGAAGATCTGACCAGTTGTTTCGGTAGGTCGCGTCTGAGGTCATACGAGTGGCGTTTGAGCCTATGACGTCAGACATTTGATTAACCAATCAGCATTGATGTTTCTAGTGGATTACTCACAGTTACCAAAAGCTTGCCATAACAGGCCGTTTTATTGCTAATTCCTCACATCATCCAAAACACGTCGATGATAACAACTCTTCCAGTACCGTGTGTAGTAAAGACAAGTAAAACGAAATTTTGAACTATAAAAAACGAAACGAAATGGGGTCTGTGTTTTAATCAGATTGAAAAAAAAGGGCTAGAGGTCTTAAACAGTTTTATTCTTAAAGACCAATAATGCATATGACAGAAGGGGTTAAACAGATTGAAGAGGTTAAATGGATTTCAAATACAATTTTAAAGTACATTTTTACGCTGGGTGATCTGTACTAGAGTAGGTTTGCTTATAAATGTCAGTGGTAAACACGAAATGTAAATACCTTGGCGATCACTACTACTAAGGGAGATAATAACATGTCAGGTTGTTGTCATCGTGTTATGTTTATTATTTTAGGGTAGAGGTGGTGACAAGTAGCGGGACATCGAGTCCGAGTCGAGTCCCAAGTCGCCACACCCCGAGTCCGAGTCCCAAGTCTCTACTTTTAGTACCGAGTCGAGTCCCAAGTCTTCACAAAGCCCGAGTCCCGTTCAAGTCATCAGTTCATCAAATGAGTCCGCAATTCATGCCGAATAAAGTAAGTTAGAGTTATGCACTCTCGCCGCGATTCGAGTTTAAGCTGTTTCGAGTCGTCACGACTGCCGAGTCAGAGTCGGGTCTCGAGTAGCATTAAATATTTCAAGTCGAACCGTAAGTCGGGTCATTGATGTGACTTAAGTCGCGGGACTCGAGCTCCGACCCCCGTTTTAGGGACATTGTTTTGAGACACGATTTGTGTTATTACTATATAATTATGTGTGATTATCGAGGGTTTCTTGAAAAAAGATTACATAATGTATTTCATAAATTCTTTTATCAAAATATCGGTACTACGCCTGGCCAGTACGACATTCACGAACGAATGGTGTAGGCTGTAAAGCGTAACATGTTAAAACGAAATTATGGGAACATTTTGTGAGGGCAGTGGGGGTTTTCGTTTGGTTTTTCGTTCCCTCTGGACGCCTAGACACGCACGGTTTCCACATAGGCGTTTACCCATATAGGTCGGAACCGAGTTTAATAAATCCCACCGATTCTTCTCGGTCCACTCCGAGATTCGACACAGAGACAGTCTAGTTGTGGGTCCAGTGTCCCAGCCATCACGACTCCCATAGCCATATTATTATATCTTTATAACACACAACGGGGAAGACAGTCTGGTGAAATTGTTCATTACTTAAAAAACATAACATTTGAATTTTATTTGACACAGTGTTGACAGTTGGGATATTTTGTCTCTGTTTTGGAAACGGAGTGGTAGTAAAACGATGATGGCTGCAGGCAAATTATGCATTGCTGAATAAAAATGAAACGAAAAAGTAAGGTAAAAGGGTAAATTTGAGTGATATCTACGAGGAATAAATCTCCACAGCAAAGTCGGGATGTGTAAACACGTGAACGATGAGTGACATTTTTATACTGTAACACCTGAAAACTAAGATGTTTCCTAGTCTTTCCTTTTCTCTGAAGTTTCGTCTTGACGATGATATCTTTTGATGTTCGTTTAATAACGTGTCATAATAAAACAGACACGACTAGGATTCGTATAATGAGCTGTTTTGTTCTTGAACATTAAAATGTCAAAGACCGAACAATCAGGAGTTATGGCCCTTGACAATGATTCTAAGATCGTGATTAGTGTTTGGGTTACGTAAGAGAAGCAGCCCAGAAAAAAGACAATTTAATTTTAAAAATGATTTTGTCGTTTTTAGTCTAAATTAGCCGCGCCTTATCCCACTTAACTATTGAATGTAATCAAATTTAGTCCGCTAAACCAGTAAGTATTGGGAACGGATTTATGTTACGTTTTGATTTTTCAAGGTCATATCCCACCTTTGGATGTAGGAAACTTCATTTAAAACTCAACAGATGTTCTTCCAAATTTATTTGAAATCCTGAAATCCGTAAACTCTATATGTGCACCATCAAAGTTTCACTGTACCGGTCGGGCCGAGAAACATTATTAATTTAGCAAATTTGCAAAAGTAATACAGACACAAATTTCCAAGCAATTATGTATTTTTTATGGGGGTCCAGCAAATAGTCTATCTTCATAGGGACACGAAAAACTCCGCAATTTCTTAGGAACAACCCATCTGAATGATTGAATTCCTATAAATATTAAGATACAAAACCCTTTTCCATTTATGTTTTAACGGAGTCAATAAAGCAAGGTCATGAACTAGTGTTAATCTGCTCAGGTCCTTTCCTTTAATCTCCAGTTTACCCATCTTCACGTACCCTCTAATTACAGGTAAATTACACGTGCAATAAAAAGGTATTTATTGGGTATATCAGTACATTATTTACCTTTGATATATTTTCAGATATTTCGTTCCTGTTTTACAGCCGATATGAATTTATAATCTACCCAACTGGGATATATACGCCTATTCGATTTCCCTTTATTAACAGGAACTATCATAATACACCTTATAACAAGGTGCTGCAATCCTATGTTCATTTCTTTTATTCGCCGGTGTGATTTTTTAATCCACCTTAGTGTCAGTTAGAACTATTCGTCTTTCTTTTCGTTAATTCTCCATTTAACTTTTTCAATGACTTGATAGGTCACGTGTCATATTCGAAGATGGCCGATTATGAATGTAATCTGCAAATCTCGTTGGTGACGGGAGTTCACTGAGTAGAAAACTCACGATGTTAAGCCTTTCAGCAACAACAAAAAGGGGCGGTGAGTCAAGACGAGGGGATGAATTTTTATTAGTAAGATAATTAATACGTGAAGCCTGACGCTTGACAAAGTTTACAGTCAGAATTAACTTTGATAGGCCTGTGCGCCGCCCTCTATTGTTCCCTTGTTATTAACTTCCGTCAATGACCCAAACAATCCGAAAGTTAATTGACAAGTTTTGGCAAATAGAATCAGATAAGGAAAGTCGTCATTTCAAATCAAAACTACTAATTATAAGTTTGATTTTTACTACTACAAACTATAATGTTCTTGCTAAGTCGGGATTACTCTTCAATCCATTCTATATGTTCAACTGAGCGCTTAAAAGATTTAGTTGATGAGGTACCTCTCAAGGTCTTAGGCTGACCTGTTGCTTTTCTATGATGAGTTCAATGTCGACTTAGTAAATTTCTGTGTTTCTGAATAGTGAAAAGGGACACCCAGTTGGGATCTGTAGTGGTGGTGATATGAGAATGGCACTAATTCAAAATGTACGAAATGAAATGAAACGGGGTTTATTGTCCTATATTTCTGCTCTTATCGAACTAATGAAGCCGGGCATACGCCATGCAATATGTGCAATGAGGCTAATTTTGCCCAGACGGCGGCGCTATGCCCTACTTATATATCGAATTCCAACTGACAAGGCTTCTTTTACGTGCACGCCAATGTGTACACGCCCCCCCCCCCCCCATTTCTCTCATAGCACACTGCATGGCGTATGTCCATCTTCATTAACCCAGTTCGAGCAGAAAAATAGAGCGTTAAATCCTATTTCATTTCATTTCCCATCCTAACTTAAAGTTGACAAGCGATCCCACTCGGTATAAATCCAAAATAATAAGTTGAACCTACTTTCAAATGATCACTGTTTCTTGTTTCAGTTTTAAAGGGGTGTGGAAGGTTACATGGTCACATAAAGTTGCAATTTCATATTTTTAAGTTATATTTTTAAAATGTATTCAAATAAAGCCTTAAAATAGATGGTATCTATAAACAGTCCTACCTTGTTAAAGAATAATCCTATTAATCCTATAATTCACTATTGCCAGTTGAGAAATTGGCAAAAATATCATTTTCAACTTCAAATTCAAACGTTTGAAGATACCTATTTCATGGGGGCGGGGGGTAGAAAAACAAGGGAGATAATTGCGTTATTATTTCCGGGGTCAAGGATTTATAAGCGGGAGAATGATACCTATGATCGTATAATAGTGAGTTGACAACCTATTGAGCAAAAGACATAGAAATAATTCTGTTTTGACTTTCTTTGAAAATATGAAATTCTCGCTTTAATGTTGTGAAAATATCATTAACATTGCCAATTTATGATTATGTATTTTTCTTTCAAATATGTACCCTTTATTTATTCAAAATATCTTTCAAATATGTACCTTTTATTCATTTAAAATAAATGCATTCGGATTTGAAATTATTATTATTATTTTTTAATATTTTTATATTTTTGTTTTTAGAATCTAATATGTGACGGTGGGGTGTTTTTTTGGTTAGTGTTAATCATAAATTACTTCATGAAATGTAAATAAAGTGTAATTTATTTCTTTGATCTTTGCCGCAAACTTATTACAATGTTGAGTAGGTAAACACCATAATGATGTCATTCATCACACGACGACGCGTGCCTATTTTTCACCGTTTGAGAAACTCGCATATTATCGATAAAAATAACAAAGTAATTATGAAAAAATGGCCAACGATGTTCTTTAATTTATCATTATGTGCCAAGAGTAAATAAATCTGGGCAAATAATTATCAATAATGTGTCTTTTATGTGGAGTTTAAAAACGATTATTAGTATTGTAGATGAAATGAAAGGTTTTATTACATTAATAATGTAAAGGTCGAATGGTTCTTCAGTCGCCATATTAATCACGGTGATACATGTATGATGATACAGATATTGATAAGTATGAATCGATGGATTAAACAAGGGGAAGCAACCCGCGTGTTTCACGAGGATTCTGGGCCCAAACTAAATAACATTCAATAAATCGAATGACAGAAATGATAACTACGAAAGAACAGATAAAATAGGGTTTACGGTCTAATTTGTCGGCACCAACTCCCAAGTGGTAAAGAACACGTGCTTGCAATGTACTGCGGGGGGGGGGGGTATTTAAAGTCCTATACTCTTATAACTTTATACCTATTTCTATCATGGTAGCTAAGTGCAATGGCCGAGATAGTTCATCGGGGATTTCCGACATGGTTTCCCCTTGTCAGTGGTTCATGACAGAGGACCTGACGAGGACAGCTGTCTAATCATGTATACATTGGAGTACATATAAAAGATCCCTTGGCAGTTTGAATTCGATATAAGAGTAGGCCATTATACTGCAGCTGCCCATGCAAATTTTCCCCATAGCACACTGTATGGCAAATGCCCGTTTTCATTATCTCAGTCGGAGCAGTACGACGTTAAACATCATTTCATTTCATTTATATTTCTGTCACCTGATATTTAACGGGTTGGCAATTGTTACCGCCCTTTTGTTGGCCCTGCACCACTCTCAAGGGAGAAACAAGAGTACGGAACTTTCTGTGGCTACATCGAGATCAAACCAGCGATTCCCTAAGACAATGTATAATTTTATGTATACACAATTACCGGATTTATTACTATGCAACGTTTCGATGAAGATCCTTTCGTTTTTGTCATTATTGTTTTGTCAGTATGTTCAATTACTAAATGCCCATCAAAGAAGTCGGTAATTCTTTCGTTAGTGAGCTTACGGCATACTCTCTGACGTTAGATTTACAATTTTAGGTTTTCAATAAATCATACGCAAGGGTTTACAATTTTATTTGCACAAAGAGTTTTAATTAAAAACGTGTATGTCTGTCTAGAACAATCGTGCAGATTACATAAAGATTGATGAATTAAACATGGAGCCATTTTTTTCTGGGGTGTTTGGGATATACATGTACTTAGAGAGTTGGATAGAAGCTAATAACATCGGGGTTGAAACCAGCCCACCAAAACAGGGGAGGGGGTCCCATTATCTCAAGATTTCCCGTTGATGGGCTATAAGTAGTATTTAATGCAATGTTGGTGAACCAGGTGGATACAACCATAATAATAAAAACTACACAGGAAGCTGATAATACTCTAAAACCTTCAATTCATATCCAACAGAGAAAGCCCGCCATTTACCCCAGTCGTTTAACGATGGGATGATTTAAATTGTCAACCGCAGAAATTAAAATTTACGCCTGATGAAATTAGAAATTAACCACAACTCACAACTTCTACCTCAGTTATTTTCTAAACCGATTTTAAAACCTAATCATTTCTTTATCGTTCTGCACTGACTTTTAACTTCCGAGTTAATTTTAATATGATTTAGATTTTGAATTCAGTGAATTTAATTTGAATTAGATTACCAAATTTATTTCTGTCATAAAGAGTTCGTGTTCCTTTACTTTGAATTAGTTAAAATAATTGTGCAGTTCAGTTCGCGCCATTTCACATCTCACATTTATCATTAAAATCAAGATAGGGAATCGTTGCATTTCGCTCTATATTCACAAAATGTATTAAAATGTTATGCTATCCTCCACCCCTCTTTTAGCAACTGATTACCCTTTTAGTTTATATAAACATACATTATGCAAGAGCTAAATCTGTCTATTGCAGGTCTTTCTTTAGGCCTGAAATGTTATCTAAATTATTAATTAGACATTACGTAACCCATCCATATCATAATCAACTCTAGATGACATCGCTAGTCTGCGATCTTAGGTGGATTGTAAGCCAATTCACTGCATAATTTTCCTTCACGATTTAACGATTAAATAGATAATCGAGACTATGCTGTTTATCGTACTGACTTTAGTAATGATGATCGAGGTAAGCAGGAATTTTAATCGCTTAGATCTCGGTTCATAGTGGATCAATTTGAATGAAATTTTCAGCAAATTGGCTTTACATTATCTAGTTTTTAACTATTATAGTGAGAACTGCCAACTCGTTATCGAATCTCCCATGATGTATCTTAAATCGTGAGCCATCCTTTAGTTCAAAATATACCTTTTAGAGGTAGAACAAATGCTAAAAAGCCGATATAGAATATTTCAACTTTGTTCACTTCCCAGAAGAAAAATTGTGAGGTGCCTTTATAGAATTCTAAGTTTTAGATATTATTTTTGGGAAATAGAATTCTAAGTTTTAGATATTATTTGGGGGGAATTTTCGTTTATGAAAAAAAAAAATTAATTAAAAACATTTTTTAAATTTATTTATTTACCTTTATACTTATAAATCTGTATAGTTTTCAGGTATGATCGAGAAATGTGAAGTGTGTATGTTGTATATTATGGCCATAATTTGCACCTAATTAACTATGGTATACGTATACATGATCTCTTATTCATCTTCTTAAGTATACTATCCAACATTGCACACCTTTATTCATCAGATTTATTTACCTGGGCAGGTAAATCAAGGTGTGATTGACGTGATGTTAATAATAGACATATAACAATAAATAACGCACGATAGATGCTTATTACAATAATACCTTTGTTCCTGTTTTGCCGCAAGCCTTGCTGAATCCTTTGATCTCTCAGGTAGGACGATGAATATTTTATAATAACTTATATAAGATGATACTGTGTTGCACGAGCTCACGAGATTCACACGAGCTAATAATAAATGATGCAATTACATCTCCACATCAAATTAAAGGATTACATCTAACATCAAATTACAAATAATAGATTCGTCAATTAATACAGGTAAATTGATTGATCAATGTATAGATATATATATATGTATGACAGAAAGTCAAACATTCAGCAAACAGAGTGTTTAATTATATATCAACTATAGATTCGGCTATTAAGATTACTTTTAATTAATATGCTACATGTACTTATAAACAGACAGATGGATAACCCTAGAGGTTACAGTAGATTTGTATAAAATCCACGAGCATTGCTTACAAAAATGAGCAAAGAAGCCAGTCGAATTTGAATGAGTTCATATGATTAATTTTAGAGTTATTGCCCTTGGATATTTACTATCTAGCAACATTTCAAAAGTAGAAAGAATAACATATTACAATAACATTTTGAGATACACAAACTGTAAGTAACTGTCGGTAGTATACTAGTAAAATCTAACTATTCACCCTAAATCCTCCGTAACCAACCTCTTACCTATCTTATCCTGGCAGAAAAAAAGGAGGACAATAAATAATCAGAATCAGACTCTTAGTGGTCTTCATCCTGATAACGAATTGCAGAGTTATCTCGCTTGCTAAATTTGTTTACTGTTCAACAATCAGTTATTGTCCATGGTGATTTTTCAGAATCTAATGAACGTTATAGAGACTATAGTTTTATGAAATGGTAGCCAATTCATTACATCAAATTTCAACGGTTTGTAATAACTGGCTTTCATAGATTTATGTTTTAAAATCTTTGAACAAGCATAGCTAAACAAAATTATATTGATTAAAATGTTGCGTTTGTCATACTAAATCAATAAATTTTCAATAAATTTTCATTGCAATGTTTTTGATCGGTGTAGCGTTTGTTTGGTACAGGATCTTTAGCTTTTAAAATATGCAACTCCTCATAAGTTGTCGTGTAGCACGTGACCACACGGCTCATGGGTTGACCTGCAGTCTCTAGGCTAATCGACGTCTGCCATAAACATTGGTCTTGTTTTCTTCCTCTTCACGTCTTAAATTTTATGATAGCTGTAACGTTCGTTTGGTACTGGATCTTTAGCTTTTAAAATATGCAAGTGGCTGATTAACTATCGTGTAGCACGTAACCACACGGCGCATGGGTTGACCTGCGATCTGTAATCGACACATGACATTAACATTGGCCATGTTTTCTTCCCCTTCACGTCTTGAATTTTATGTCCTTTTAACGCTTGTTGGGTCGAGGATAATTTGTAATTTGACAATCTCGCGAATAAATCCGAGATTTGGTTAAATGTTGACAAATCTTGTTGACATCCTGCTCTGACAGAAACCTATGACACGTCATCATTAATAAATTAGTAAAAATGACACAAAACGCGTCAGTCAACAATAAAATGGTCGGTAAAGGTGATAGGTCAGGGGATAACACATTGGCCTGGTTATAAAGTGTGATATGTATGTGTAGTATGTATATATTTGACAGTAACATATGTAATACGTCAGGTAACAGGTGTATATAGGACCACTAGAGTCCGGTAAATAACAATACCTACAATACAACTTACAGGTGTCGTTTAAATTTTTACATAGATGTGAGTGAGATTTTTCATTTGTGTTGTACACAAGCATTTAAGAATGTTCTTTAAGTACAAACTTTTCATTTTGTAGTCCTCTGCAACCTTTCGACTGACGTGGTTTCGAATCCCCGGTTGTACGTGACAAGGAGTCGGGTCGCCTGTCCAACCTCGTGGGTTTTCTCCGGGTCCTCCGGTTTCCTCCCACTGCTAAAGACCCCTACGCGCAAGCGAATTATGTAAATAAAATTAAACCATATGTTAGTCCCGAAATGACCTAGTTTGTGTCGAGTGGACGTTAAACCCCATTTCTCTCTCTCTCTCCTCTGCAACCAGTCAGTAAAAGATCCAATGTTCATATTTATTTCTATTTTTTGCATATTTTGGCATTTTACCTATATCTGAGTGAGCCTTTTTATTTGTTCAGTAAAACAATTAAGAATTTTCTTCATATACAAAATTTCCATTTCTGACACTCTGTGACAAATGTTACTTTTTTTAAACATCAAATGTAAAAAATTCGTGAATTCAACCGCTAAGATTACTGAAAATTGGCTCGGCCAATGAAACATGATCTCCAAAAAATCGCATTTTTGTCGCCAATCTATGAACAAATACATTTTTTAAAAATGCCAAACGAATTTATCTTTTGCAAATGTGAAGACATGTTTTGTTTTGTTTTTTTAAGTTGGTAAAATATTTATTTATGCAAAAAATCGTAAGAATGAAAACAGAAAAAATAAAATGAATGAAAATCGAAAATAATATTTAATAAAAGCCATCTTTATAGATAACATTCGATAGGACGCTGAACCCCATTTCTTTACATTTCTATTAATGAAAAAAAAAAGAAAGAAAAAAGTTAGAAAAGGATTTGAAGCCAGGCCATGGGTTTATTATTGGTGTGGCATTCTAACGGCATTTAAAGTTATTTGTTACAATACTACGCCATTTCGTACAGATTAACTTTAAGTGGTCATGTATCATCACGTGATGAGGATGGAATGAGCAAGCGAGCAGCAAATCTCCTAGGTGATTAACTCTTATTAGGCGCCACAAGAAGAGCCTTAACGGTAATTACAACAATGGCGGTCAGATAAAAATCACTACTTTTACCACTTGTAATGACCATGATGTGAACAGCACGCGCATTTAATCATTAATTACAGACCAATTCCACGTGATCAATTTTAGATACCACTAGACGATTTGAAATAAATGACGGAATGATACGGATATCTTTCAAACTGTTTCAATTATAGAAAATAATTGGTTTGTGTAAGTCTTGTAAAACGAGGCTCCAGGGAATAACAAGGGGTGATTTAGTTGATGTTAAAATGTTATAAATGTCTCCCTGGATAATCTTGATAATCTGCCTTTATTTCCATCTTGATTACTGCCCTTTGAATGTGATGCCTGCCCTAATGACGTCATCTAAACTCCATTTTCTCACCAATCTAATCTTTAATTCTCGGGTAACCACGGACAAATAACGAGATTTATCATGAAATTACTGCCTTAGATAGAGTCTTTGAAGAAACCCGAAAGAAGAAAATGTCTATTTTCTACAAGGTAAAAGGGCAATTTGGATTAAATATAAAAATACGCCATCAATTCTCAGATAACATAACAAACACTTTTCTATTCGCTGGCACAGTGTAGTTCCGGAATTTGAGGTATGGCGTCTTAATCGAATTTATAAAATTGGGTTTCAAAGATATATTATTCCGTTTTGTCCGCAATTGAGAACAATGTCCTTTGATTTTGAAAAATTGTTAATGCACCAGACTGGATCTTTTTTAAATTTGTTATTAAAAAAAAAAAAAAAAAAAAAAAAAATGAATAATGAAGTATTAGATAAATTATTACATTTGAATTATACAGCTGCTAAGAGCTAAATATGTCTATTACGTGTCTTTTGCTTCTTGACTTCACATGTTATATAAATTATCAACCTAGCCATTCATTCACATGACGAGCCCATAATCAACTCTCTATATCGGATGATCGCGATATTGAATGGATTAGAACACTCCAATAAGTTAACGTTAACTTGGGTAATCGAAACTTTGTAGTATTATGTAAGCAATGTTACTTCATAACCGAGACTATCTCGTCAAAACTTGACATCTGACTAAAATTTTCAACATATTTATTTTTCATCATCTGTTTTTGAACTATTATAGCAAGAACGGTCAGCTCTTTATCTAATTCTAACATAATGCATCTTTGATATAGGTTTACGTAAGTACATTTTAAAATTGTGTGTTTTTCCAATTTTGATATATATAGATTAATACATATTATATTTTTCTTGTGTTGCTTCTTTCCCAACGTATAGCCTAGATATTCAGACCGACAATTCCATGTTGCAGGTAGGTATTTCCACCCCTGGGGGGGGGGGGGGGATTATAAGGTCGACCATTGAGTCAGCTGGCGTCATATCGATTCCCCGGTTGTACACGAAAAGGAGTAGGGTCGCCTGTCCAACCTCGTGGGGTTTCTCCGGGTCCTTCTGTTTGCTCCCACTGCTAAGGACTGCAAGCGAATTATTGAAATAAAATTGAACCTTATGTTAGTCCCGAAATGACATATATAGTTTGTGTCGAGTCGTTAAACCCCATTTCTCTCTCTCTCTCCCTATATTGTTATGCCTGACATTGATGTTAATATAAGCTAATTGTATCCAAATTACCAATCTTTGACCACTCGATATTCATGTCAATGAAGGTTATAGATTAATAAAATATCGATATTTGCTTTACAATCTGTTTTAAAGGATTTAAAATCGTGTGAATAAGACATTGGGTCTCTTTGGTCAGTCTATTTATGGCACTGAATCATAATATACAATAATTAAATCCTTACAATACATATATATCAACTTATTCACCATACTAACTAACCCCAACGTACGACACATACCTTTACGCCATATTGATTTTTTAGAAGGGACTATATAAAAGTATTACTACGCCTCGTTAAATTCTGCCGGCTAATTAGGGAACTATAATGGGCTGCTGATAAATTTAATTTTACATGGTATGTATAACTAGACTGGACGACCCCAACCTGACTCATGGTTTCAAATCTTTTCATCACCATTACACAATGAAATTATAGATGTCTTGTGAAAAGAATTTATCTACTAATTAAAATAATTTCAAACTAAATTGTCGGTTTCGTACGCACTGTCATTTTGAACATTTTTGTAGTATGAATCATATCCGGAAGCTAAGTGTGTATAAATGAAATTGGGTTTAACGTCCTACTGTTCTGCTCCGAACTGGGCTTATGAAGACGGGCATACGCCATACAGTGTGGTAATAGGGAAATTTTACCCCGACAGCGGCACTACGGTCTACTCTTATATCGAATTCCAACTGTCAAGGGATCTTTACGTGCATGCCAATCGGTGTTTCGTCCCATCCGAACGACTAGACAGCTGCCCTGCATCACTGACAAGGAGGAATTCCGCCGGAAAAAGTGTGTATAACATTTACGGACGTGATCAACATTAGATCCTAATGACCAGATAAAAAAACCCCAAATAGTACCATCGCTTTAAAAGAGCCATCAAATTCAATGGAGTCCATAATTACAAAAATGGCAGATAAGTTAAACAGTTCTTCAACTTTACCTGTAAACATATCAGTTTGACTCCGTATTACCGTGGTTCTCGAACATTTAAGCATATACTGCCTTCTGCACAACAAGAGCTTCTACTATTGTAAAATAATGTCCGGTAAATACAGTAACTTTAAGGTTAATGATTAAGGTGTAGGTATATGAAAACGCCTTTGTGAATTTAAAGGCCTGAGTTTGACATGCCTTAATAAATGTTTTACAATATTTTAAGAATTTATATTTACTATATGTCAAGTGGAACGTAGCGAGAAAAATAATAAGGATCATGCCCCAATGACCCCCTTAGGCCGATATTGCAAGTAAATAGTTTGTTATATTTGGTTAAGATACTCTTTTGATCAGATAGATCTGCACCCCACTACCCTTGGATCTGCCGTTACTTGGCTATTGAGGCTGCGCGGTTTTATCAATTTCAACAAATGTTACATATTCAGATACGAATGGACACTTTGACGAGCAAATTTTAAAATACTTGATTTCTACTCAAAAACTACTTAACCTAAATTCAAACGAAAGTATGATTACTAAAACAAGTCGAAAGTCCTATGCTTTCGTTTGAATTTAGGAAAGTAGTTTTGTATAATTGTTTTTAATTTTTAAAACTAAAATTGGCTTCACATTTCCACAAATATGGCCGTGTTGTTTTCTTTTATATCACAAAAGCCCTCTGTATCACCAAGAGACTATCTAATGTCATGTTCTCATAAGTGTTAATAATATGTATATTTAAAGAACGAGAAGGAAATACAAAAGTAGGGATAAATAGCCTACAGTAATTATTGTTTTAGTGAGGAGAGTAATTTACGATGAAAGAAGATATTTGTCTCTCTCTTAACACTAATCCTGACAGTTGACATATCTTAAAGTGGCAGTCATCTATCAGCAACGCAGTATGGTTATAGTACCACAAAATAGCCAAACGATACAGATTCTTCAAAATACTGATTTGTGGAATATATATTGAGAGTGGACACACAGTCGAAGTGACCGTACCTGTGTGCACTTTTTTTTAGAAGTAGGCCTCTGGACTAGTGGTTCAAAAGTGATACGCCCCCGCCCCTCAGCCTCCCACATCCACACCCACCAGAACACAATCTGTTCTTCTGATTATTACCAAGAATAACATACGTGTCTTTAATTATAGTATAATTACTATCCGATTCAGAACTTCTTTTCTCAAACAAAAGGTGTGTGAATTAATATTGAAGAGAGGTGTTCTTTAAGAAAGATGACATGTTGAAGTAAGAATAAATCTTGTAGAAAACTTGTTAATCTATGTAACACATCACTAACCATTATACCTCACACTGGATTAAAAGGTATATTTATAATACGAGAAAAAACTCCCAACTTATTACTAAATCTTTCCGCCTTGTCAATTTACCCGTGTTACCTATTTGTTGCTATGGTTACAGGGTGACGAGGGGTCATAGGTCAGTACATGTCTTCATCCTTTCACGTTCTACTATTTATTGTCAGATTCAAAATTAACCGAATTCTGTGTGTTAACAACGGTCAAATTACTGTGATTGGTTACTACCGTAATTGCGCATTAAGTGCAAAGTAATATGCAAATGCCTACATCCTAGTAAGCGGTTCAACGTCAATATTCAGAGCAACAAAACGACAAAATCCGGATAAATTTGCCAAAAAAGTTATTGCTATACTTACGTCAGATTGGTGGATTGTCAAATTCTACTTGCAGACCCCACTCCTTAAATCAAAATAATGCAGGAAAAACGTGGCGTTTACCTGCATCAACTATCACAGATAGGCATCTACAATTATTCTAATAATGGTTTTGTCAATTCTTAAAATCAATGAATGGATTGTTGTACATTTTTCAATTTCACAGATTTAGTTTCTCTTAATAATTTTCACATATTTTGAGGTAAAGATGTTTTTACGGACGTAATATGGTCTCAGATTTTAATGCATAGTTTTCTCTATAGCATAGACAGAATCAAACAAAATATATAAGACCGTTTAAATAACTATGTTGAAAATTAACATGTTTGCATGTTGTTTTTTTTGTTGTTTTTTTTATTCAAATTATGTAAATTTCATTAGGCGAAGGCTGGATATCGTACGCAATCCGCCCGGACTAAAATAGTGAGGATATATATAACGTTTGGAATTACGGGGACCTATTATAAACAACAGTGTCCAAAACAATAGTTATTTAATTACTTTAACTGTCTTACACTAGCCTCTTGCATTATCATGTCCTATAATTCACCCACTGCAGATATACGTAATGTACATAACAATAATGTGATCAGTAGATCAATTAACCAATTAACGGTAGTCATGTTACTGGATATGGAAGACCAAACAGCTCTTTATTTGGTGTTCTTAATTGTTAGTTCTTAATTCATAGTTCTTAATTCTTATTTCTTTATTTGTTGTCGTATTTCGACATTTGTACATTAACATTAACATTTGTATCTTAAAATCAATATTTGTTCTACAAATCAGACAGTTGTCATATCAGATTTGTAAAACGTATTTTAGTTTAATTTAATTTTATTTTAATATAAAGATAAAAATTTATTTTAATATAAAGATAAAAATTTATTTTAATATAAAGATAAAAATTTATTTTAATATAAAGATAAAAATTTATTTTAATATAAAGATAAAAATTTATTTTAGTAAATCAAAAAAAAAAATAATCTACATTTACATTTCATCACATACATACAATTTGTAAATCAAATATTGATTTTCAGATACAAATGTTAATTTTAGTGTGCAAATGTCGAAATACAAATGAAGGCATAAGAATTAAGGACTGAATTAAGAAATAAGGACTAAGAACACTGAATAAAGAGCTGTTTGGTTTTCCACAACTGGAAACTATTTAAGATTCTAAGACTACGGACCTAGAAGAACATCTAGCAATCGGCATATCATTATTTATTCCGGGTTACTGGAATATATATGTATTCAGTTTGGTCAGCCGGACGTGATGTGACGTGCAGTGGCAGATGAATTGCGATCTGGTGCAGTAAGATGGTTCACCAATGATTCGTATACGATTGTTATATGATCACTGACAGGCACGATAACAGGGAAATATGTCTTTGATAATAGGTTATACTGGTGTATAATTCTTCTGACCAAATACCTGCACGTGTCAGTTATTGTTCCGGCGATATTTTTAATAGAATGTGCTTATCATAGTGACATTAATGGGTGTAAAGTTCTAATTTTTGGAACTTTAAAATAGACGAAAATGGAAAATTCTACACATTCTTTTTTTTTTTTAAATTTATTAGTTTGTCATTTGTGAATCAGCCATTGTATCTTGATTTTGAGTTAATTGTCGTTTAATTTAAGATTAGTATTTGATGGTAGCCAACAGACTTTAATATACCTTTAATATGCATAAATTGATTTGTTTTAGTTCTATAATGTGTTAAAGTATATCTTCTTCTTCTTTATTTAGAATATGTATAATGATTATTAACATAATTGGGTGGACCGGTGGACTTTATGTCCGACAACAAACCTTAAACATACATTATGCAAGAGCTAAATCTGCCTATTGCAGGTCTTTCTTTGGGCCTGAAATGTTACCTAAATTATTAATTAGACATTAATTAACTTATCCAGACCATACTCAACTCTCGATGTCATCGCTAGCCTGCGATGTTTATTGGATTAGGTTCCGATTTGCTGTTCGACATTCATTCATGATTTAATCATGAAATGGATAATCGAGACTGTTTTTTATCGTACCGACTTTAGTAATGAGGATCGAGGCAAGGCCGAAAATTCAATCGCTAAAATCTCGGTTCAGATTGGATCTATTTGACTGAAATTTTCAGCAAACTCCCTTTACATTATCTAGTTTTTAACTATTATAGTGAGACCTCCCAACTCTTTATCTAATCTCCCATAATGTATCTTTTAAGTCCCCAATATTTAAAAAATATTGTCAAGAAAATGTGTCTCATTTGTAATTAATTGAAATTTTGGATTGTGCGTGTCAGGTTTTACCTGGGATTATGCAGAATTAAAACATTCTCTCCAACAAATACCTCCACACCCTCCCTCCCCTACATCTCTCACCGGTTATGATACCAAAATTGACACGTAACTTGATATATTTTGCTTAAATTTATCCGTATTTTATGTAAATTACGTTATTAATAAAACCGTGAAGAACATTTTAGTGCCTTGTTTTTAAGAAAATCAAAGAGATTTTAAAGTAGATGTATCAGAATTGACAGATAATATATCACAATTAAGTTTCAGATACAGTTTATACAAGAATTGATGAATTGCCAAGAAAATCTTATAGAAATCATTGCTGTCACGTGATTACCCATGTCCTTTCCGATCATTTGAAGGTTATTCAGTTTCTTTTATTTTACTTTCGGTTATTTTTACTAAGCGAAATGATTAAAGACAGTTATTATTCGTATAAAAGACGTGCGTCTAACTGATTAATGTTAATTTTATTCAAATTATTATAAAACAATACATCCATGTCAGTTATCTCTTCGAAACCTAAAACGAAACGAAAGTGTGACAAGATAAATCAAAATTTGTGATCGACAAGTTTTGAAAAGCGAAATATAATAGAATAATAAGTCTTTTGATCAGTGACGTCTTTTGATCTAATGTTTGACTTTTTACGGTGTTAAAATTTTCTACAAAGGAAAGATATATTTAAAAACAAATAACTCTAATATTTTTTTTAGGATTCCGACGTAAGTTATATCATCTCCTGAAGGGTTGCGATTAGTCTAAATAGAATCATAGAACGTTGCAATGACAAACTGATGCGGGGCTGGGTCTGTAGATCATCTTGAAATCAATCTGTGGGTCATAGCAGAGTGTCAGTAGCGTATCAGTTATTCATGTATTCGTTAACATTTTACAACTGTTCCACGTCAGAGTTTGGTTGGCTTTGGGTGTAAAATTGCCAGAATGAACCACACCGAACATCTAAGTTGCGCCTAATTTTTTAAAGAGGTTATTCGCGAAGTTATTGCGCCTACTATCAAAACCTTTTAATCCATTTAGATACTTGTCTAGCGCCTTATTGTACTAATACATTCGCTTCCATTTTAGGAATACCGCGCTTAATGGCGTAGAAAGGTAACAAGGTGTGTCAATAGAAATAGAAGCAAATCTAAGGCATGATTCCCATCATTTTCCTCCACTGAAAACAAGACATTTATTACTTATATTATTACTTAGTATGATATATCACAGCGGTGTCTTTTGATGTCTATATTCCATGTGTATATACCCCAGTTATAACACGATTTAATGACGTAATACTATAATATACGATAATTTTATTCCTTTATAGCTGTCAGTTTTCACGAGGGCAGGTGTCTGATATATGTATACATAATAAGCATAAAGGTTATTATATGCCGGGATATATGTATTTATATGTAATATATATATATACGTACCAGAAGCTCGTGCTTATGATATATAGAGTATACTAATTATGAACCAGACCGTATATGGTAATATATATGTGTTTTCTGCAAGATATGCAAATTGCGAAAAGTACATGTATGCAAATTGCATTTCTGCGGTTTTATTAAAAGTGGAAGATTCGAGAATGGAGAAAAACAAACTTTTTATAACTTTATTTACTTTTAGCTCTTCAATTTTTTTTATTTCAAATGTTTTCGATATTTTGAATATTTTACGTGAGTATGTTATTTGATTGTTTTAAAATGTTTACTTATTTTATAATTTATTTGCGTTTATCGTTTTAAATTTTATTTTTTTAAATACTTTATACTCCTATGTTAAACATACATTATGCAAGAGCTAAATTTGCCTATTGCAGGTCTTTCTTTAGGCCTGAAATGTTTTCTAAATTATTAATTAGACAGTAATTAACTGATTCAGGAATCAACTCTCGGTGGCGTCGAATTTCTCCGATATTAAATAGATTAGAACGGTTCAGCCATATTTTGATTTAATTTAAAAATGGAGGAGCGAGACTTAGCTTCGAACAACCAGTACGGTGGTTGAAATTATTGCCACGTCTTGTCAAACCTTCAAATCATTCATTTTACATTATCTATTTTCGAACTAAAGGAGCTAAATCGCTAATAAATTGACACAAATGGGTCGCAACGTATATACTAATGTAATGTGAATGTATATAAACTGATTTACATTCAATCGTTTCTGTTTTTACTGTAAATTCTAATCAGTTATATTCCGTGAAATACGCCAGAAGTCTCCATCCAATGGTAATCTCTAGCGTCTGGTTAGTCCACTCTATACAGATAGTATTTATTGCGCATGCTCTCCAGATATGAATACGACGTCACCGTTTGACATGACTTTGAGGAATATATCTAGCCTCTTTCTACGAGTCCCTTGTTAAAAATGGCGCTAAAATGTATCATGGTACACGATTCGTATACCAACGGTAAAATGTTTATTTTGTCTTAATTATTGGATATCAGAAGCCCATCTTTTCCCCGTAAGATCACAACATCAATGTTTATTTAAATTGACAAATAATTCGTGTTTTCAATGTCGAAGATTTTGGATGATATTGAGGTAGAGACTTAGCTACTTTAAATCATGTCCAAAACTTCAATTATCAGAATTATAATAATTTCTTGTCAAATCTTACGAAGTTTAAGATTTTCGTGTTTATTCTCCATGACCTGGTGTTGCGCATATAATAATTGATACCCACATATTAATGTCGTTTAACACATCGTCACGCTCGGGACATATTGATAGCGTGATTGCTGGATTTGGGTTCAGTCACCAATTGGATGCTATTTCTGAAATACTGACGCAAATTGTTATGCCATTATTTTTAATTATGGTCACGATCTAAGCACATATTGATGATGTTGCTCAACATCAAAGTCGTATATTCCCACGGAATTTTTTTTTTTTTTTCTCTGTAACATAGTAAAATCCAGTAAAACATTGTAAACTCATCATTTCGTCTTTAAAGCTTTTAATTCACAGTTTAATGTTTTTATTATTTATTGTAAGTTTGTCACAATGTCGTAATCGTAAACTCATCATGGACTATTTCATGTTAGACTGTGAACATATATGAGTGAAGTTTAAAGAGATTTCAATAGAGCTCCGTTGTATTAACTTCCAGCCCCTACAATTAACTCTTAAATAATTATAGTAGGGATGTGAAAGGCCAGGTCGTCCCCAGTGGAGATTATAATTGCTTCTAAATAGGGTCAGCAGATTGTAAATAGGCTTCTCATACACGACCCCCGTCCCTAACTTAACAGCCGTTACGTCACGGGTAATTGCCAAGAGGGAGCTAAGACTTTGATATTGCCCGCCAGTACCGAGTAATTGTGGTGTATCAGAATTTACGAGCCTCTGATGTTACGATTCGGGTAGAAGTCAGTCAATTAATGACGTATTAACACAATATTGTCAATAGAGTAGGAACAGGAGGTTAAATGAAGCAAGAATGCGAGCTGTTTTCATCAATTCGTGGCTTAAAGAAGTTAAAAGTCATCCGGGTTTTAATTCTCAATCAGAAATTGCAATACACTTAAAAAGCGTCACGCCCAACTAGGTCTCAAAATTTGTAATGGAGAAAACGATGACGCAGAATGCAAAAACAATGGCGTTTTGTTTATAAACATGTGGTATATTAAAAACATTATTGCGCTATTAACCTCCTATGATGATTGAGGGTTAACCGACAACCACTCAAATACATAAGATACAAAATAAGAAAAAAGAAAAGTCCGTTCAATTAATTAATATTTGGATTATATTCATTTTTAGTATAATATTAATACGAGTTGACTGTATTACAAAAATATTTCTTACTAATGATAGATATTTACTAAACAAATGTCCAATTTTAAAAAAAGGAAATAAAAAAACCCATTATATACTGGTATATTGTTTGAATTTTGAATAATATGTTTCATTGTGAAAATTAAGTGTCAATATTTCTTCTTATATGGCAGATAAGTTGCTTATATTTATTATCCTAGGGCAAGCCCAATGGTCTTTCCTGAGGGATGAAACCGGAATAAACCCACGAGGTTGAGAAGGCACCTCTATCTCCCACCAGGGAGCCCTTGGTTACCAGCTAGCTAGAGCTCGAAGTGCGACGCTCTAGAGCACCCCCCCCCCCAACTTCAGTCAGTATTATGCCGCCTTCACTTTTGTATTCCGGTAGCTTTCAATCCGACAACCCAGGGGTTGTTTATAAACCGAAAATTAGCAATATTGTACGCACCTGTACTCACCTGTATTCTATGTTAAATATCTGAAAATGGAGTATTGTTGGTTGTTCTTCTTCAGTTTCCGGGTGAAAAATGCCGAACATTTAAAGGGCTTATAGCTCTATTCTTTGGAAACATAAATGGGTTTAAAAACACATATGACTGTAATATGAGTGTATATTAAGTGATTTATATTCAGTATTTCAAAAAAGATTATTGTAATTTCTAATCAATTATGTTCGGTGAAATACGCGAACAGTCGAAATTGAGGGACAGTCGTTTAAGCCTAATTAGTCCATTCTACACGTTTTTTATTATTATTTTATCGTTTGTGAATTAGTCATTACTCCCGAAACCATAGGATACACAACCCATGCCGATTATGCAATGTTCATTGTGTCTTATAAATATTGGAAATTAGGATCCCATATTTCCACGGCAAGATAACAACATCAAAATTGATTGAAATGGATCAGTATAGAATTCTGATTCGTGGTTTTAATTTCGAACATCGTTGAAAATATTAAATTTGAGGTTTAGCTCCTTTAAGCTTGCCTGTTTTTATTTTGTTTTTGTTTTTCGTCTCGGTTCCCACTTTTCAGGGATAGCGTTACCTATATAGGATGAACAAGCGGTTGCCATGCAAGATTAGCCCACATATGCACATGCACATATCGAAAGGAACCAAGATCTCTGCGTTATAAACATACATTTTAAATGTCATCAAAATCGGATAAAAATTATGACATCTAGAGAGTCCCCCAACCATGGTATTACATAATTTTAGACTATTTGCGTACATTGATCGACCATTTTGTCCGGCAGTTTCGGTCGGATTTTTAAGAAATTCGAACTCAACCTTCATTGAGGTGTAACGGTGCTTAAACGATTTTCAAAATTGAATCCAAATTGTGTCATCTAGGGATTCCACAAGCTAAAAACGTGATTTTTCGAACAACCAGGGGCCATGATACAAGGAGTTACGTTCCGATATGCACGATTATCAAAAGGAATCGAGATCTTTGTGATATAAACATAAATTTAAAGTTTCATAAAAATCGGATAAAAATTGTGACATATAGAGGGTCCATAATACTATACTTTTACGCTATTAACATACGAAGAGCGGCCATTTCAAAAAATTCGTACATAATCGTCATAACGGTGATGTATTCGAAACTTCTTTTTTAAATTGGATAAAAATTGTGATTCTAGAGGGACCACAAGCTAAAAACGCGATCGATTTTTCGTACGGTCTAGGAAGATACAATCCGATATGGGCGAATATAGAAAAGAACCAAGATCTTTGAGTTTGACTTTGAGTTCACGTGGTAAGAGGATCGGAAATGTTGAGATGAACGAGTGGGCAGGGGTTTTTGTCGATCGATCTACATTCATTAACACCCTTTTCCATCACTGATTCCATGCTCTTTTTTTCATTTAGAAAAGCATTATCACTTTAAACAACAAAAAGTTTACTAACCGAAAAACCGGATTCCAACCTTCTACCTATAATTATTTGGAATACATAGGATCGGATTGAACTGGATTTAAAATCGATAGCATAATTATCGGCTTCTCAAATAATGGAATCCTCGCACCGGAAATTGTCAGCTGCGAAGACTAAGGGAAGAGGGAGAAATGGGGTTAGACGTCCACTCGACATAAACTAGGTCATTTCGGAACTAACAAATGATTCAATTTTATTTCAATAATTGTCTTGCGCGTAGGACTAGGAGTCTTTAGCAGTGGGAGGAAATCGGAGGACCCGGAGAAAACCCACGAGTTGGAAAGGCAACCCTACTCCTTGTCACGTACAACCGGGGTATCGAAACCACGCCAGTTGAATCAATGATAGACCTTATGATACAACGCGCACGCGCTAACTATTCGGCTATCAACAGTTGCAAATACCGATAGGGTCAAGCCAAATATATGGTATAATGTACTCGGCTAAGCTCATATTGTTTTATTAAGATAGATGTTGATACCAGCAATTAAAACTTGGAATTCATTGTGGTATTTGGGGGCAGCTTATGATCGTACTAAGGTATAAAAACCAAATGATTTTAAAATCATTATTACTATTCATGTGTGCTTCTGGTGGATTAAATATTTAACACTTGTATATATTTGTTAAAATATGTTGGATGTCTTTTAGCACACAGGAACTTGATGTGGGCATTTCACAAATACAAATCTATCATTATATGATTATGAATCCAAAGTTCCATATAAAAAATTAAAAATATTTAACAAAAAAGGAATGAGGCTTGATAAGGGAACTTCTTTGTAATTCTCATGAACAGGTAAGAGAATCAACTACTGTATATTAAGACACCCATACTGATAGGGTATATAATATCTGCTTTGTTGCTAAATGTTTTCAGCTTGCGTGGATTTGCTAAGTAATATTGTTATGGTACATTTCGATTGTGCAAGTACTTAGTAGATGGTCATGTAGATGATTTACCGATATCATCACAAAATAGTCCCTGCCTTTGCTTCAACGTCGATGTCTTATAAAACGTGTTAGAGCATATTATATTTCCTATTCATCTGGGTTGGATAACGTCGTTATTAAAAAATACATAAGTAGTTATATCCATATATACACTGTGTTGTGTTTTGTTATGAATGGATAAGGACTGACAATGCACCTACATCAAGTAAGATTTTGGACAGGAAAAACTTTTGGATATTTTAAAAAATCTGCCCTCTGTGTGACACAGTACCTTAGCAAGTAATTCGGCTTTGTCGCTGTCAAAAATCGAAATCAAATCACCTAAATAAAATAAAACCATAAGACAGAATTCGAAGTCCTAAAAAACGTTAAAGGCAAAATAGTGTATTCAAGCAAAATAGTGTAATCAGCAAATGGACTGCTCCTCGTGTACAAAATACACGGCAAACCTTTATATATAAATTTCAAAACACGGTCGCTTTTCAAAACACCAACATTTAATGCCAGTTCATATATATATACATTTAACAACAACAGGAATAGAGGGATAGACGAAGGAAGAAAATGGAAGAATGAAAGAAGAAAATCCCTCGTATGGATGAATTAATGGGTTGAAGAAAGAAGTGAATGAATCAAATCAACACTATAATAATTATCACAATTCTAAAATAGGGAAAAAATTATCAAATATTTTCAAATTTCTAATAAATGTCAACAAAAAGTCTTATCAACATTTTCCCAACGGAATTCTGTATATCTAGTTTTTCACACAAGAATGTTTTTTTAGTCACAACGTCGGTTCATATGACACAATAACACGAGAAACACCACAATTTGAGCAAAATTCACAAAATAATTAAATACTGTTAGGGTTGTAACAATTTTATGTTCGTTCCACTTCAGATTGGAATGGTCTGAATAGTCCGTTTGGTGCAATAGAGCTGCTATTTTTAGTAACAGGTGTCGGATTTGACGTGGGGACTGTAGAAAATGACGTAGGAGCACATGATTCACTAGGAGTTGTGGATGGTGAAGTGTGATTTAAAACTGAGCTCGGCTCTAATGGTGACCTGGAATTGCAACCCATCGTCGGCTGTGGATGAATTGGGTGAGGGATTGGTAAAGATGGGGGTCTGAGATACGAGTTAGCTAAATTGTTCATTGATTCCAATGTCGGTCTCATTCCGCCTGGTAAACCCATTGGAGTTATGCCGCTAGGTGATCGTGGCATTCCCACGCCAGAATAGTAGTTGTATGGAGTTGGAGATGTCATTGCGTAGGGATAAGAAGCGGCTGCGGCTGCTAGGTAGGCGTAGAGATGGGGATCAGCAATCCCATACGGCCAGGCCATGGCCATTCTTTGGCGTTTGTCCTTCATTCGGCGATTTTGAAACCAGACCTGTTAGAAATAAATTTGTAATTATTAATAAATTTATAATTATTAATAAATTTGTAATTATTAATAAATTTGTTGTAATTATTAATAAATTTGTTGTAATTATTAATAAATTTGTAATTATTAATAAATTTGTTGTAATTATTAATAAATTTGTTGTAATTATTAATAAAATTGTAATTTGTAATTATTAATAAAATTGTAATTTGTTATTATTAATAAATTTGTAACTATTAATAAATAAAAAAATCATTGAAAATGGTTAATAATATAGATTAATCGGAAAAACAAGGAACTACATGTAATTCCAGTATTGACAATAAAATTCTGACTTATCTTATATTGGTTATAAATTTTGGTTAAAGCCTACCTTAATTGTGCTCTCAGATAAATTCAATGATGCTGCTAATTCACATCTTTTAGGTCGAGAAACGTAATTCTCTTTAAGAAATTCTTTCTCTAGTCGGCCTAGTTGCTCTCTTGAAAAGGCTGTTCTGTATCTTCTAATTTCTTTGTCATCCAATGGAGAATCTAAAAAATAATAAAATAAAATAAACAAAACACACTTTAAAAACGCATTTCCTGATTTCATTTTACTTTATGTTCAAGAAAACAGACTACATTTTAAAATAATAAACATAAACAAAAAATAAAATAATCAAAGACACAGTCGATATTCTTTTTATATAACAGAATATGGAATAGTTCTTAATAGATAAAATCTTACTAAATTCTGCACGTAATTCAGAAGCTTCAATGAAATATGACGGAGCTTATTAATAATATCAAATATTACATAAATATTGCTAATGGATTGGGTAGACAGAAAATGTTATTACTCTGTTAGTGTTATCGTAACATGGATAATATAGATCACACTATCTTCTACGAAAATGTGTCTAAAGTATGAAGTTATGACAGGATATTACGTCATTAACAAGTAGCCGTTTGTTTATGGTTGCAGACCAATAAAAACAGGAGCTCTTATTACGTCATCTGATGTCAATGAAGCTTGAAAATAAAAATGGCAGCCGTATGAAAAACAAATGTTTGATTCCCATGTCAAAATAAATGAACAATACGCCTATATTACATGTGAGCGACAGTGCTATTTTTTTTTTTAATTTTCATAACCGGGGATAAGTTGTACCACGATGGGGTGGGTTAATTTATGTTAATTTATTCAAACCGAATGAACTCGCGTGTTTCACTTATAATTTGATTAAAAGTAACACAGCACGTGCAATATGTCACGTTATATATCGATTAACAATGAAATTATTTATTATAATCAAATCCAACTTGTTTGTACAGCAATAAAAAATAATATCATTCAATTTGTAACTTCATAACCCAACATGATTGTTGACTTGGTAAATCTAATTTACTTGTTTATTAAATAGTGATAATAAAATATGTTTTATTGTGATTAAACATAAGAAATCTTTGGGGTTCAAATATCGGTAAATAAGAGAATATTGTTGAGTTTATGGTTAACGCAAGATGTGTATAATATAACATTAAAGAATATTTGTTGGATTGTCGGTGTAAATCTGGTTGTCAACAAGTAATTAGCAGGTAGCGTGGACCATTTCGATATATATATATATACAGGGTGTATGCAAATAGTTAAAGCATACATGAGAAAAAAAGGGGAAAAAATGTTGCGTTTTAAATGCGTTTAAAACGTTTTATAGGTAAAAATGTGAAACTATCCGCAATCCTCTAACATAAAGCTAGTATGCCAACTACTAGCTTAGCCCCAAGCAACAGAAATTTAGCGAAACGAAAACAATATTCTTGCTAAGTGTTGAAATTAGCATGTCAATTCTTCTTATTATTATTGTCTTATTTCAACGAAATAATAGACAATAATCCCGTTCAACAACACTGCAATTAAATTCGATAAGGACAACTTAATCTCATTGTCTTCGTATCGATTCAGAGTAATTAATCCCATTACAAAATTTGTACACAGCCATTAACACGACCGAAGACAAGTGTTAAGTGGTTACTGATTGGTTGATGACCTTGTTAACAGTGAGATAATCTTTGATTGGTCAACAAGATTAGCGACTTATTTCTACGTCAAATTGCCTCAATTAAAAATTCACACATGCCTGTCAGGGGGATTTTTACAACTTTTTAAGTTTATTTTTGTCTGGAATAAATTTAAGCCGTCTGTACTTGTGATCACGTGATTAGCAAAATAGGTAGCGCAGGTGAGGTGGTCTTTAACCGGGGGATGTTTTTAATTAAAATGTGACGTCTTGGGACGCTGACATGCATTTTGACATCATTGTTTCACCAAATAAAATAAATTCATAAAATATGTAATCTCTAAACATCTTTTAACAGAAGTGGGAGAAAAGTGAGAAGAAATATTCTTAACCGCTAGATATTTCTTCTTTTGTCTTTTGAAGATAAATGAATCTAAATAATATGAATTATTTTGAATAGTGGGTGTTTTAAATTTAAGTCATATTTAATGAATGACTATGTTTGTGAAAACCAAATTATCACGATTTATTTTTCTTAGAATTTGAAAAACTACATAACAAAGAACTTTTATCTGCAGTAATTTAGTAATAAATTGCAAATAAATTTTGAAGAGCGACGCATTTTACAAGATCGTTAATTTTAAAATGGGTATGAATGCCAACCACAAAAATACTAAAATAAGCCTGGAAATGTCACAAAGTTAAAACAATAAACCCCATTTTAACAATTTTAAACAATAGTCATGAATCTTATATAAATAGACAATAATGTATAATTTTTACATTATATCAAACCATTAAGCATGTCATGATTTGGTCATCCTTTTTTTAGAATGATTTTTATAATGATAAATTTGTTAAAGGAATCTGCTTTGACTCAACTTATCAGAATTTTCACTAATAAATAAAGTATGCCTTATGTAGATTGGTAGCTATTTAAAGAAGCATCATGTATAATTTAGAGAAAGAGCTAGTTATTCTTGCTATAATAGTTCAAAAATGGATTACGCAAAAAGAGTATACTGACATTTCATTAGCCTCGCTTCTCCATTTTTTAATTAAATGATTAAATGGCATCGAGAGTTTATTATGGTCTTGTCATGTTAATAAATGTTTAATTAATAGTTTATGTAACATTTAAGGCCTAAAGAAAAGCCTGCAATGGACAAATTTAGCTCTTATATAATGCCTTTTTATAGACCTTGTAACTACGGTCGTGTCAAAACTTTTTATAAAAATCTATATTTTTTTTTGTTTATATTAAATTAATGTACTTATTTGTATCGAGAGTGTATATGTAAACGTAATAAATCACCATTAAGAAGACAAATTAAGAGTCAATTATGGCAAATCTAAGAGAAATATGAAAGATACAGATTGTTTAAACTTGACAAAATAATCACCCAATAAAACAAATTACTAACATCTATCAACTTCTAATTCATCAACAGACTCACGATGTATTCAATTTTCTTACAAATCCCCACATGATAGCCCAACACTTCTAAATCGTATTGTTACATCACAATGTACATCTATATTACAACATGCAAGAGACATATGTCAAATAAATTAGGGGATTTATTACCGAAATTTAGGCGCGAAATTTCTCGCAGTATTCTCTATCAATCAAGTCCATTAATGACGTCATTGATATCTGTCAAAATTATCCAAATTTACACGTTTTAAAAAAAAGTTTCTGTTGAATTAATAAGAGCATTTGTTTTGTTAATCAAGCGAATATAATTTCCATCTTGAAATTTTATAAGTAGGCCTAGATGTAGAGTAAGATTTAATGATTGCGGGAGCACCCAAACGATCCAAGTTCATCTCCCGCCCTTGTATCCTTCCTTATATTAAATTATACAGGCACATGTTTAGAAAGTCTTCGGTGCAAGTTTTTCTGAATTTTTATGGACAAAGTTTATCATTAACCCCTGTATCCTTAAATTAATTCAACAGTATAT
This sequence comes from Patella vulgata, assembly GCF_932274485.2. NCBI lineage: Eukaryota > Metazoa > Mollusca > Gastropoda > Patellidae > Patella > Patella vulgata. The sequence continues at coordinate 17,040,834 of NC_065883.2, forward strand.
GGTTAATGTTCACCAAGTCTTAAACACGCGACAGTTATAGGTGAAAATAAAACCCGCATTGTTTTAATTCGGCAAAAGATCAAAGCTAAACACCTGTATAGTTCATCGAGTGAGATGTTACCTGTCATCATCGTCTCGTGCACTAACGAAGATGAATCACATTTCACTTTCACCTATCACTAGTACTACTATATTTCACGCGCAATGCTCGTGCATTAAGAGAAACACGAATACTCATTAATAAGTATTAGGTTTAAGATCCGTGTTGAAGAGCGAAAATGGATGATTATGCTAAGTAGTGCTTGGTACGACAATCATTTTGAAAAGTTACTTTTGCTGACAATATTTTAATTGTGCAAATATTCTGACGTCAAAAATCAGGTGAGTATAAACAATCATTGAAAAAGACAATAACAAACAAAAAGAACCAAAACAATATTTGGGATTTCTAGAGATTATCACTTCAAAAATGTGAACAATATGACAACCCCAGCCCCTCCTACCTATGACCAATATTAATAGTTGATTAATAATAAGGATATCAAATCAATACAATATGTACCAGCCAGACGACAACTGGATCGGTTTTATTATTTCTATCTTTAAAAGAATTTTAATGGCAGTAACACTCGTCTCGCCAAACGACAACCATGCCATCCATGAACATTCGCGTGAAGAACTATTCAGTCACGCGGAATTAATGTCAGTGTTCATCACCAACTTGAGAAAATATGGAAATTATTATGTTGTAGTCCTTGAAAATCTCTCGACAACAAAGCTTCAGATTAATACGAGTCAGTGTTATAGAGTTCACGTTTTCAAATACACCGGATTTTAGGATTAGGGGGTGAAAAAACGTTAAGTATTGTGAGGACGAAACGTCTGAGTCGACATTTAAAAATACATTAAAGGGAGGTAATGAGGCCTAGATTAATATTTCAACCACGCCTCCTCATTACAGCTCGCGCCGTGTGGTTACACAGCTCTTGATATGCGAGCTTCTCAATCCGCCTTCATATCAAATTCTAACAAGGAACATGGACTATGATTCCATGAAACATGTGTTTTCGAGGGTTGCGTATAAAAGATGGATTGTTTCGTTCAAAAGGGGTCTATAATAAAACGAACGAGTGTGCATTTAGACGTAATTCGTTTAATCTCGAAGCGCAACAGGTGCCCGTATTTAAGTCAACACCCCGCTCGCCTAAACCTGGGACACTATCTAATTTATTACAGATAAATACAAACCAATAACTCATCTGGAAAATAGTTTTACTAATAAGTTTAGAAATTCTACTCATCTTTTCAATTTTTCCGCTAGCTTAGATCAAAAAGCACTAGAGAATTTCCGCATGGATTCTCCGTATGTAAATGGTAGAAAGGACTTGTACGCGGCTCGTTAAGTTTGGGTTGTTATCGAGTAGCCTAAATGAGCTTATTTCATGCCAAGTGACATGTATATATGGCGTGATTCTTCAATGTCCAGTATTTTTAGGAATAAACTACTAGTACCCCCCCCCCCCCCCCACGACCCATAGACTCATGACTCATAACCTTATATAAAAATATAAAAAAACCCAACAAATACTGGAAAATAAGTTCCTTATTTTTAAGAGAAGATAATAATATTCTTAATGTTGTTGTGGGTTTTATTTGTCAAGGTATTTTTCATAAATCTAACAATAAATATTTGGCAGAATAATTCAGTTATAATTAAATTCTTAATGTTGAAATATTGTTTACTCAGAGTTAAAACATGTTATGTCATAGTCATCTACAAACTCATAACGTTTGAAAAAAATCCTTATACGGCATTTAGTAACTGAACTATATGATATAAAACGTAGTGTGAAATAAAAACAGTGATTGTTTTCCATATAAATTTGTGTTTTATATCAACGTTTGAAAACTAATTCTTAAATTGGTAGGCTCCCAAAATAAACGTTTGTTTACAGAAAGTGGCGTCATAGAAAAATACAAACAGTGTCATTATTCAATAAAATTGTAAGTACCTGAGTTTAAAAACTTAGAATCTGATGACAAATTATTCTGATGTGCATATACTTATTATCTCTTTTTAAAAAAAGCAAGAACTATTCAAATGGTCTTGTTTTAAATTCTTTGAAATCGCAATTAATTTCTCCTGATAATGACATGTTTTAGCTTGATATGTATATCTAAATCCAGGATTTGTATACAATTATAATTTTACTAATGAATTTTACATTCTCGTATATCTTTATTGTTTATTTATTAATAGTCCACATTCCTCAAGACCCATCATAATTTGTTTCCGCACAAATAGAGAGCACTGGCAACTATATAAATGATTTAAAATAATGATGAATTCGAAGTATATGTAAATATGATTGAATATGCCCTTAAGTTGTGTAAATTATCATGTTTATACTTCCACAATAAGTAATTAGTAATCGACAATACTCATAATAAATATATTTTATAATGGTATAGAGATAATCACATATACAAACCGTGGGAAACCCTACTGTACAACAATGCAGTTGTTTATTTTAGAAATAAAAAATAGCTAACCATTAATGATATTATTTATATTTTATTTTTTACAAATTATAAAGTCTCAAATCATTAAAATAAATTTTAAACAATGTATACTATATAATTTTAAAACAATGAATATTTATGTTTAATGAATTATGATCAACACGACATCGAACCATACATTAGGCATAAAAGTCAGAATGTCTGAGTTCGAATTTCCAGAAACAATTATCAAAATAGACTTTCTTATTATTTTTCTAAATTTATTTTGAAATGTTTTTAATTAAATGATGATAAGACTTTTATTTTGCACTTAAATTTAGCGTTCACGGGAACTTGAGCGGTGGGAAGCTCTTCTATTTTCATGTGCTGTTTGGTAAAAATTAAATGTCTTCAATTTGCAGATAAATGAAGGTTGGCATTGGGCAAACCATTATCATTTTCTTTTCACTTAGTTAAGGTAACTACATAAATTGATATAATACAAAACACAACTACAAGTAATACCATCGTTATTCTGGAGAAAGGGTTGCAGCAAGGTGCATGCATTAATGAACTATTATTGTATGTTTGTGCATATGTTTAAAGAAGAAAAATCAAAACAATATAACTAAAGCGGAAATACAAAGTACGAGACAAAACCAGTTAAAAATTGAATGTATGGGTACCATTTTCCTCGCAGAGAATATACGTGAAATTTTGTAGAAGTCTAGATATAACATGCATTTTCAAATATTGATTCGTCATTTTCTATTATACTTAGTATCATTTTTATCACAATTCATATTTTGGGGTACGCTTAATCAAAGAAGGAACTGTTAAGCCTTTTAACTTGAAAGTGTGTGTTTATGTTAAAATGGTGAAATATTCATCAATTTTACAATTAACTTACCTTTATTTTGCATTGATTTCAAGTGATGTTCTGGTGTGCTACTTCTGGATAAACCATGTCTCATTTCTTCTTCTCTCCGTCTCTCATCATCTTCCGATCCTGATGTTAAATCGCTTTCCACACTGTCATTAAAAGGTCGGTGGTTGTAGTTCGGACTGCGAGATTGGAGATCACCATGGTGTAACTGTTTGTCGCTCTCATCTACCGGGAGCCGTTCAACATCGATGTACGTGTCCGTCATTGTATGCATGTTAACGAACACAAAAGTTTGTCAATACACGTGAAAAATATTAGTAAAACGTTGTTTCGAATTTAAAAGCAAAACATTTCAGTGTATCTTTGTTTACTACGAATAAACTATGTCAATAAAGTTTGTTTTCTTCAAAATACTAGTTTCACAAATCCTCAAAAATGCATAAAGAATGTCCAGTAGAAAAGCGTACAACAACTATTCTTTTGCCTTTAGCTGGGAAACTTTGATAAGTCGTCTGCTATAAAGACGATGTAGTAGAGCGTGTTCCAATTGTCTCGTGAATGATACTATGTCGTCGATAAATGACCCACAAGTGGTTACACAGGATTCACTGTACTGTTACCCGTGGTGGCAATTTGTAATTGTGGTAAGACTCCACTTCACTCGACTTAAGACACCGATATCAGACGATCTGAGGCGTGACGTCACCACATGATGGGAGGGCGCGAGAAGTCAACGAGCAAATGATATCCACTACTAACCTGTCCTCTGATTGGTTAATTGAGGATAATTGTAGCCAATTAATATGCAATAACGTGGTGTCGTGTTTACAAGTTATAATGATGGAAGAATGAGATTAGCGGACATCAACTAGCAGAACGTAATACAATATCCCGCCAAATTATCAGACGACAATTAATTGATGGTTTTATTAGAGAGCGAGGTTAATTAGGATGAGAAACAATGGTCGCCATTCTTTTATCGATTGTACTGACGGAGATAACAATGGTCTACAATCGAGTTCCACATTTTAACAATACTCTGGAATCAATATAACCCCCTTGGCCATTTTGACGAGTTCGATGATTTTGTTTGAAGGTCTTCAATGATTTGTGGATTTAGATCTCCAAAAGAACAACAGACTGTGGTTAGAGGTTGGCTAAAGGCAGAGATCAGATAAAATAGAAACCCGACCCTTATTATGTGGGGTTTTTTTTTTCGAACATTTATTACAGAAACATGCTACCTGTTTATCTACCGGAAAACTGTATGCAATACTTTAGTATACGACTTTTTGAAAATTTATGTTTTGTATTTACAAAATCATTTGTTGAGTTAAAGGGACCGAACAGCAAAAATTCGATGGCCATTGCTTTATGCATGATATTTGGGTGGGGTGGAGATATAACTAAAAGATTAAAACTGTTAAGAGACACGAGAAAATAAGAGATACCGAAACTAGAATTGGAAGTAAAGACAAAGACTAATTATACAAAGGCAACAAATAATAAATTAAAAAGGCCATGTATTTTGAAATAGTAAATCTTCAGTGTTTTGCGTTAAATAGGTGAACAATTAAGACATATTTTTATCAGGGAGTTGCCATTTTAACTTCAGATCTTCAGTTTTTATTGGACCCTCTGCTTCTTCCGTTTATCTTAATCATGAACGAAGGAATCATTGTGGTGCGACCCTTAAACCCCTAATTATACTATCCTTGTATTATTTTATGTTACTCGTTACAATATATGGCGGCCATGTTTGATTTTTATAAATTCTCGGCAATAAAACTAAAACCAAGAGGCTCCTAACCTAACAAGGTGTAAAATTATTTCTTAAGACGCTTTGATTCATGCCGACCGACAGGTGAAAAACGGTTTATGAGCGACAAGAACTAAACAAGATTTACCTTGAGACTCCTTTGTTTCTTTTAATTGCATTTAAAGTCGTCTTACTTAAAAAATTTTCAACGGCTCTCGTAAAATTGTTAATTCGATCATTTCAAAAGAATTTCGTTTTCATTCAACAAATAGAGGTGAGATAGAAAGTGTTTCAGAATGTGCTAGCGACAAATTACAGGTTAGGGGTGAAATTATTTTATAAGCAGATTAAAGCGTCGACCTCTCTCTCTCTTTAATTAATAAAACAAATATTAACACGATTCTCAAATTGATTTTGTGATATGGTTTACAGATCAGAAAGCAGGAGATTGGCGGATCGAATGTTGATCATACAATTGAATGCTTTTTGTTTCTACTTGAAAGTCGTAAAAACTGACCACTATGTAATAATTTAATCAACACATTTTAAAAAATTGTTCCCAGTATCGGCGAATCAACTGTTGATCATAAAGCTGAATACTTTCTTTTTTTTCTACTTATAATAAATGGCTACATAAAACTGACCCCAATTGATCATTAATAAAAAAAAAAGGAGAACATATTGTAATTATGCATTGCATTGGGTCTGTTATACGCTTATTGTGTTTCAACTCGTTGATTGTAAGCCGGGCTGAAAGACTGGACATCAAAGACCCCGATGTCCTAATCATAATTTCAGTAGATATTCAAGAAATCCGCGCCGTTTAATTTCTAAGGGAAATGTCCCTCTTTGACACTCGTTTCCCTAATCGTAAAAAAAAAATCCTTTTATGGACTCAATTTCTAATCGGTCATGATTATTTTGAAAAATTCTGAAAGTAAATAAAAATGGCCCAGGAACTGTTTATTGAATAATCGCATAATTTAGACAATAATAAGTAGTATATAAATTTTACTCGGAACGTTGTCAATCGCTTTACCTTCATGGTTTTTATGTTTGGAATGGGCAAAGATTATTCTGAATTCCGGCGTGTTAATTATTTTAATTTAGACATCGACCATTGTGTAGAATACCTGATACCATTTCCGATTTATTTAATTAACAAGTTATGTTGTATACGCTTGTATTGGACCACCGAAGGGTCATAATGTAGGAGATCTAAAAATAATGTAGAATCTTATACCGTGTCATCCGGAATAACAATATCTATAAAGAGTAGCTAATTTAGAATATTTTAATTTTTAATTTGCCTTCTTATATTGTTGACATAGTGAAGTCTATTTTAATTTTTAAATCGCCAGATATGACTACACTTGTTATATTTTATCTCCGATATTTTCATCTTGGTCATCGACTGACCACCGAGACAACAGCTGTAATAATTACAACTTGAAAGACTGGCGCCATATTGGAATCAATATCACACAGTCAGAGAAATGGTTTTTCTTTTTACTACCAATATGTTTGTAGCGTGAGAAGTTGGTACCATATCGTTTTCTGACCACAAACTAAATTACAACTAGTACTAATTAAACTATATGTTAATGAGTCGGCGTTTTTTGATATTTATATTGAAGAGTAATTAATGGATTTTATATTCCTGTGGTAAAATAATTAATTTATTGAGTAATAAACTACATGTGTTTTAGTGAATCTGTTTTCTAAGAATCGATTAGACAAAAATAGCATCGATTAATTAGAAACAATTAAAGCTTAGGTGTAAAACAATTCAGTGTCAATTTTCGTTTTGTATATATCGCTTAGATAAAAAAAAAGAGTATCCAGCCTTATTACCAAAATGACTTTTAGTAGCAACGTTTCTTAAACATATATTTTATGAGTTTAATAGATTAGGTTATACAACAACGGAGTAAGTCAACTCGACATATTTATATAACAAATGGATATTGAAAAAAGAAAATTGTCGCGATGAAAGTAATTACATGTAAATACGTTTCAGACATCTTTAAATTACTACTGTTTTTATTCAGTATAAAAGTTTTATATAGATATTTGGTGTTTTCTAATGAAAATTAAAAGGGAAATCAGATATTCTATACAACTGTAACCAATGCAATAAAATTTGAAGAAACCAACTTCTAGGAAGAACTTCAAATTTTAAAGTAGAATAGTACAACGACAGAATAAAATTCGGCACAACACAGAACCCTGGGGACTACCGAGTTCAGTATAATGATAATTTTTTGTCTAAACGTCTTCCGTGTTCATTGGAAAAGGAGGAATTATGAAAATAGGCATTGAAATAACAATTAACAATATATTTGCAATTATGATATATATTGCTATATATTTTTTTCTAGCATAATTTACAGAAGATTTGATTCTGTGTCGTGGTTAATATATATTATAAGCCTTTGTTTTAGTCAGTAAATCATAAATCATTGCCTAAACAATACATTAATACAATGTAGACAATATATAAAAATAAAATAAAACCAAGTACGAACAATCCAAACCATAAGACAGAATTCGAAGTCCTAAAAAACGTTATAGGCAAAATAGTGTATTCAAGCAAAATAGTGTAATCAGCAAATAGACTGCTCCTCGTATTAGGAAAGAAGAAGTCCAGTTTTCTCATGATATTGCACTAATTTGATCCGGATTTTATTCAGAGAATTCTCGATAACGATTGACAATTCGAAGGAATAACTTGAATAATGAATGACCTGTTGATTTAAGTTATTCTAGAAAATATTTTTCTTGGAAACAATAAAATCCAAAATGACTTTTAGCTTTCTGCTATATGAACAAAAGTGAATGGGAGTGTTGAGTTACCCGAGTACATGAATTGAAAAAAATCCACACGTCTTCAAACAATACTTTGGGCGCTATTGACGAAAACGATCTCGGTGATACCTGGCGGTGATTAGTAGGACTCCCTTTAACTTCCTATGTCGTCCAAAAAACCGTTGCGTTACAGCTTGTTGTAACTTGAAGTCAAAAATCGTGTTTCCAAAAATAATTAAACAATAGCAACATCAATTATCGTGAACAGCCCACACCAGGAACTTTCTTCATAACAGCAATCATTGTTTATAGCTACATTAACTTGATAATTTTTGACTGGCGTTAATATTGTTGTTGACTTAATTTGTCTCATTTTTAAAGGAGCGTTGACATTAATTTGGAATTTTTTAAGATTTTGTGTATAAATTAAATAAAATAATCAGTAAACATGTTTCAAAAGGTTTTCATTTATCACAGTATACGGTTACATATTTTTTTTTTGGGGGGGGGGGGCGAATGGGTAGCACGTGCGCGCTGTATCATAAGGTCTTTATTGAGCCAACTGGCGTGGTTTCGATTCCTCGGTTGTACGTGACAAGGAGTAGGATCGCCTGTCCGACCTCGTGGGTTTTCTCCGGGTCCCCCGATTTCCTGGCACTGCTAATGATCCCTACGCGGAAGCGAATTATTGACATTAAATTGAACCATATCTTAGACCGGAAATGACCTAGTTTGTGGACGTTAAACTCTCTCTCTCTCTCTCTCCTTTTTGAATGTTAACTATAACCTAGCTCACAACACGCCGTCCGTGCTGCTATGCGAACAGTCTAAGGAGGAATTTTTTTAGTAAACCCGTGCGTAAGACTTACGTGGCACTTGCATGTGTTATGCACCGTAGAAGATCGCAGACTGGCCGTAGAGACTTTTGGTCCTGCGCATACAAAATTTTCACTCGGTTTCTTGCGGCTGGTCTGCGAACTACCAAACCATACGACCCATGTGGAGGCAGACCACCATTAAATTTCATCATCTCGGTACCCACGAATTGTAGTTCGTCTATTTATAGCAATTCTCTCTCTCTCTTTTCTCCCCTTTTGCATGCCCATTTTTGTTGATTTTTTGGTCTAGAATGGACGAAGAGGGTTCGAATTAACATTTTCTGCCAGGTTTTGGTAAATATTCATGATTTTGAGGCGGAAGGATAAGAGGGTTATCAGGTTAGCTACAGCGATATGTACGGCAACTAGTTACATATTTTTAGTATGCTTCTTCAAGTTTGTGTATCTCAAAATTTTGGTGGTCAACCTCATACAAATTTTAGTGCAAAGACATGACCACTTGTTCCTCTGTCGGTAGTGAAAAGCATTCAGCCCAACGAAAATTTGGGGGAAAGTGGGAGGTGGGCAAAGAGGCCAGAATTAACATTGAAGTCAATGGGGAAATTAATGGTGGTCTGCCTCCGTGTGTGTGACTGTCAAATTATTATTATTTCCCTTTTTAAATGCGCAACAAATGTTAGACAAAATGTTGATAATAGCGGGTTGGTTAAGAAGACACGCTACCATAAAACAAGAGTATTTAACCTATAAATTGGAATGAGATCTTACTCAGAATACTGTCTAATTTAGTGACCTATAACCTATATTCTTGAACAATAAAATTTGAAGAAGCTAATTTCTCCGAGGAATTGCGAAATTCGAAATTACATTAATAAACTGACTTAACGAATTTCGGCACAAAACGGAACCCTGGTGACTACCGAGTTCCGTTTCCTTTTACAATAAGACAAACGACAATAATCAAAACATGACCAATATCAACGCTTCGATATAAGTGCTTTGCTTAAAGGGAACATTCCGATTTTCTCAGAAATAAAATTACGTGTACGTATGAAAGTTAAGCGCCAAAATATAAAGGAATGTTGTATTTACCTTCTCTCAAAATTTCAGCTCAAAATATTGAGTACTTTGGACGTGAACGTCAAAACCGCTTATCCGGACACGTAACCCTTTTAAGATTTCGGGTCAATTTTTTCGTTGGGTGCCATGCTAATCTGTTGCCGTTTCTTAGATGTGTATAGAGTACATGACCCACGTGCTGTACTTGATAACGAAAGGTAAATTTCATATACACGTTTTATCCAGACACCGTATAATACAGCTTGGGACACCGGTCTCCATTTTCGGATGAAGACTGACGGGTTAAAGTTGCTTGAAAACGTATCACGTATATTGAGTTAGTTGCTCGGTCCTAAGGTAGAAGATTTTTACGGGCTTCAAACACAAAACTAAACAGTTTTATTCTCCAAAATATAATCGAAATTGGCCCTTTAAGACATGCTGAGACTAATAAAGTATACATAAGAAAATTATCATTACTCCAGTTTCGATTTCTTATTTCACTCTTAATGGAACTTTGAATGTAAGGAGTATAAAAGCACATAGACCGAATATATGCCAATAATTTTATTCTTTCCCCATCACAAACTATTATCAGGTTCTTAATATTTCATGAACTTGGAGACAGACTTTACCATTTTGCATTTAAACTCATTCTAACTTTTTAGTGACGAAGACGTGTTTTGTTTCCAGAAATTGTTCATTTACGATATATTTTTAAAAAAAAAATTAACCCACCAGGTAACAGAATGTGCATGTTTTTTGTATTTTAGATTTGGTTAAGTTCAGTTAACCCTTTATACACGTGCATGCACGAACTAGGATCAATATTGAAGTCACCCCTTTAACATATCGAAACAAAACGAGAATAAAAAACCAGGGATCACACTTGAATTAAACGCTTGCGAATCGGGCACCTGCTATTGACATGTTAAGTGGAGCTTTAATTTGAAATAAATTGTATTAAATTTTGAAAAAAATCGAAGTTGATACTTATAAAGAAATGATCGGAAAGCTATTGAAATAAAACCGTTAAGGAAAATTCTACCTGATCATTTTCCGGTTAATACAGCAACAAAAAACCCTAAAAAACAAACAAACAAAAAGTTATCAAATATGCTCGCCAAAAACAATCACCATATTGCATACCTCTTCACAAAACTAAAGATTGATTCTATTATTCTAAAGCCGCCGCCTAGTTTCCTGAATTGAATTCACCATTTTCCTGTCAAAAGAAGTTAATAAATTTGATAAATGAATTTAATAACAGGTAATAATATTAAAACATCAAGACAATCCAAGCCTTATTTTGATTTCAGAGAAAAAATAATTTCATTTAATTTTTCATTTATTTATATTTTATAATTAATTAATTTATAGAAAATCAAGAAATCGGTTTACATTTTTTAAGACTTTTAAAGCGCGTTTAATCAATTTTTATCTATGTTTTTTTTTTGTTGTTTTTTTTTTTTTGTCTGTAATTTATTTACTTATTTATCTAATCGTCGTTTTTTCTATGGTAAAAAAATTGGGTTTTTTTTTTTGTCAGTAATTTGTTTATTTATTTAATCGTCGTTTTTTCTATGGTAAATAAATAAATACACGCATAATGTCCAACATCTCGGTGTATATCTTAATCCATTTAATATGTCATAAAGACCGAACCGTTGGACATCAAGCATAAACAAACTGGGTATATATAAATACCATGTAGAGCCAGGAGGGTGGGGCGTGCGCTTTGAATCATAAGGTATGTCTTTGAGTCAAGTAGCGTGGTTTCGATTCTCCGCTTCTACGTATCAGGGAGTAGGAGCGCCTGTCCAACGGTTTTCTCCGGGTACTCCAACGCAACAGCGAATTATTGAAATAAAATTGCACCACATGTTAGTCCTGAAATGACCTAATTCCGAAATGATCTACCCCCCCCCCCTCTCTCTCTTTCCCTCTCGCTCTCTCTCTCTCTCTCTCTCTCCCTCTCTCTATGGTATCAATATAAAGAGACAAGTTCGAGTGTAAACAAGAGATGTTGTGATTAATAGTTTAATACAGGTAGATGAAATATAATCAGTAAAACTCAGTTGATGAATTATTGAGATCCTTATTGACGGGCTTTGTAATTAAACAGACTTTTACCAGGTAAATCATTAAATATTACAACATTGTTACTTGATATTATGGTAGACTGGATTAAACAGATTGACGTTTACCTGTTGGCGGCAATATCAAACAATTTACCTGAGGCGAGAGAAACAATGTATGTGTGTAAACAATGTTATTGTTTGATGATAAATGATGGATAGATGAGAAAAGAAGATAGGATCATTTTGCTTTTTTTAATTTCCGTCTCATGTTCACTGATCTTTTTGTTTTCTATATTTGGGGTTATAAATATACTGGTGCCCAAATAGTCCATTCAATTGATGGATTATAAAGATTAAGATCAAACTCAATTCTGATCTTTTTTATATACATATTCAAGGGGTTGTAAAATTAATAGTACTTATGGATTATATAGTTGATGGGATCAGGAGGTTAAGACAGATTAAAAAGATTAAATTCAGATTACAAGCTCTTTTAATCTTTAAGTTAAACAAATGGCGTTATCAATGAAGCGCTTAATGGCGTAGTGATCTGTAAAATATAAAATTGTATACAAAAAGTAGCAAGTTGTGTAAACGTTTGTTATCCATTGTATAGGGAATACATGTACATCAATGGATTGACTAAAAAATTTGATATGAAGGTTCACCCGAACCGTGCAAGATATAAAAGCATCATATCAAAACATAAATAAATTAATAAGTATTGAACGGCTCCTCAGCAGTGCCGGGTCTAGGGACAAATGCCCCCCCCCCCACACACACACACACACGCACGCATTTGGGTTAAAGGCTCAATACCACTCTTGTTGTATCTGAATAATATGTCCCAATCTTTATTCTGGTCAACAAATTGTACTATTTTAGAATATTTCAATATTAATTGATGATACAAATTTCATCTAAACACACCTTATTTAAAAAATTTTTTCAAAATCAACATAATGGTTTGAAACGTCTAACGTAAACCTTTTCAAATGAAACTTCGATTTAAAAATATTTTCGAACCCTCTGGACAAGTAAAATAGGATGTAATGGATAATTTACACAACAGGTAGGACACTTAAAAATCTAGTACTTAGATAGAGATATTATTTATTTTCTGGAACTTTCAAGCCAGCAAGAGTGTTATTGTCCCTTTAAGAACAAGATCAAAACTGAAGTTTGAAATTTATGTTCTTACACAAAAGCAAATGTTCAATATCTCTATTTTATTTTTCTTTAGTCACCCGGAATATATATCAGAATGCAACAAATAGAATATATTTCCTAATTCAAGACCGAGTGATCATATATATATGATCATTGGTTTCGTCTCGATAATTACTCTACACAAGCCTATGTTGAAGTCACAATTTCAGTTACAACTGATGAAAATAAATGTGGTAAGTGTTAGCCTCCTGGATAACAGGTTAGGGTTACGCGAGCAAACTGTTTTAGCTACATATATACTAATCGTAGATTGTGGAGAAATAGGTCTTTTGACTTTTCATTATTTTATATAACATAGAAGATGCAAATTTGTTTTGATACACGACTGTTGAGTTAGGGGAAGAATCTAGGGTTAGAGAGTATACCGAGGGTCTTGGGTTAGAGATTAGTGGCTACAGGGTAAAGACCACTGTAAAGCTAGGGTTAGCAACTAGGGTTAGCAACCAGGGTTAGAGTTTCAGGTTGAACAACATCGTAATACTAATAATCATGAATTGTAGAATAAAACAGTTTAATCATCATTATTATCAGTTTATAAAACATAGAACAGCCTACATTCACTAAAAACCTTAAATAATATACATATAAAATAACAGTCTTGTTATAGCCTGGAGTCAAACGATGTCAAATCTAGAAAACTACAGCAAATATTTTTAAAACCCTGAACAATTATCGTGTCAATGGTGGACCATCATCGACTTCTTGATCTCTTAATTATTCTAAAACAAAGATTTACACATTCATTATGAAGTAATTTTTCCCTTTCCCGTGTCACCGATTATTTTGTCAAAAGCTGACAACATTTTGTATTTATTTCATCAAATTATCTTGTCCAAATAAAATATTTATGTGTTGTATAAGAGAATTGTAGACCATTCATTAGTTTTGTTACTGATATATTTGGACAGTAATAAATGAAAACAGACCCCCTAAAATAAGACAGTTTAAATTCGTACAGCACTCCTTGTGTATTTGAATGATTTGTGGTTTAATTTGATCAAATTATCTTCGTACAACATTATTTGTGTATTTGACTGATTTGTGGTTTAATTTCATCAAATGATCTTGAGTATAGCAATACAATTTATTTGTACAACATTGCGTGTGTTCTTGACTTATTTGTTGTTTGATTTCATGAAATTATTTTGTACATTATTAATATTTATTTGCACGAAATCGGACATATTATGTGTGTAATTTAATGTATATTATATTATGAAATGAAATGAAATGGGGTTTAACGTCCTAATGTTCTGCTCCTATACTGGGCTAATGAAGACGGGCATACGTCATACAGTGTGCTATGAGGGAAATTTTGCCCGGGCAGCGGCACTATAGCCTACTCTTATATCGAATTCCAACAGGGATCTTTTACATGCATTCCAATATATACATGGGACCTCGGTTTTTCGTCTCATCCGAAGAACTAGACAGTTGTACTTGTCAGGCCCTCCGTCCTGCATCACTGACAAGGGGGAACAACGCCGGAAAATCTGGATGAACTTTCTCGGCCAATGCAGGAATCGAACACCCGACCTCCAGGCTATAGCGAGCCAGCTTCTTACCCACTTAGCTACGTGATCCCCTATTATATTATGTACATATTATATTATAAAACCTCTCTGAACTGACTCTTGCTGCTGTCTATTTCAATGTAATGAAATTATCCTGTCTAACTTATATTCCGCCAACTTAGTCTGGTTAAAATCGTTTTAAGTTTCATGTTAAACTCCCCGTCTTCATTAGCCCCGGTTAGGAGCAGAACAGTAGGACGTTAAACCCCATTTCATTTCATTTCATTTCCACTGAAGGTAAAACCCAAACAAATAAAATAATGTTTTGATTTTGATTTCGACAAACATTTACTAGCTTTTCTTAAAAAGGATTATATTTTACAAATTGACAATGGAAATAGTCATTTTAAAGGAAATGTATGTTTTATAATTTACGTAAATTATCTTGTTCTGATATTTATATTGGATTTTAATATGTGACCGACTATAATTTGTATTTTGTTATCCCATTTGTAATTGCTTTCATCACGGGGTTTGTGAGGTATACATCAATCTAGAATTTTGTATATTTGTACATTTTATGAGTACGTCTATATTATAATTGTTTTCTGATCAATATTATAAAAGTTTTAGCTACTGAAATCCAAGTGTGAACTATCCCCCGGTCTGCAGTGATAGGTATTGCGCAGGTGACAAAGTATGCTGTTACTTTTCTGGATCACCTTTTTTTTTATTTCGGAAGTTAACAAGTTTCATTTAGCAACATTTGCAGTTCGCTGGCTCGCTAACCCTAACCCGGGTTCGCTCCCGATTTTGGCCGAGAAAGTTCATATAGATTTCACCCCCCACCCGCAAGCCAGAGGGTCTGGCACGGACAGTGTCCAGTCGTTCGGATGGTTCGAAACACCGAGGTCTCGTGTGCAGTTTGGCGTACACGTAAATAACAACCCTTGACATTTGGAATTCGAAATAAGAGCAGGCCGTATGCGCCGCTGTCTGGGCAAAATTTCCCACAGAGCCCACTGTGTGGCGTATGCCCGTCTTCATTAGCCCAGTCTGTGCATAAAAGTAAGACCCTGGACTCCGTTTTATTTCATTTCTTAAATTTTAAAAGTTCACTTTTAAAAAATGAAACAAGGAAAAAAAATAACAGGACACTTTTGATTTATATACGTATACAAACATGAAAAATTAAAGAACAATGAGAAAAAAAACAATGTAAATATTGAGAGTTTCCCACACTTTTTCTAAGACAAGAGAAATCTGAGATCTGTCATAATTTGTCATATAATTATTGCACATTACTACTTAGTACATATATCATAATGATATCATTATTGTAGTACAAGTCCATGACAGGTCCCTGGTACTAAAATGAACTATATCTGTCTATTGTTTTTATAAGCAATGATATTGGCCTAATTGTATAATTATGTATTTAAACATCATTTTAATTTTAGAATCATTGAAATTCTGGGGAATTATTCACAAAAATTCCAAATAAACCGTTTTAAGAATGCATCCATTTCATTGACTAAGCGCTAAAATATTATTTACACGAATTTTAACCTTGGAGTTCGGCAAATGAAAAGGACGGCATCCTTATACTACTTTAGTTTAAATTTTCATGAATACAACCCCAGGTTGTAATGCTTGAACTGTTGACTGAATAGAGTTTACGTCTGTTTTTATTCCAGATGGTATCCACGGTGGTTCAGTGCGAAAGGCGTAGGTTCGCTAACCTGGAGGTACGTTTGAATCTGGTGTTGGCCGCGAGAGTTCCTCGGTGGTACAGGACGGTGGAGAAACATAGTCTAGTTGTTTTGAGGTCCCACATACACGTTGGCGTGAATGTAAAGCCTAACCCAAACCCCACCGTACGTGCTACTACGGGCTGTCTTCAGGGAAATTTTAATAAACCCGTGTGTTCGGCACCGTGGATGGAAGATGGCAGATCGGTCGTAGAGACGTTGGATCCTGCACATACAACATCTTCACGCGGTTTCTTGCGGCTGGCATGCGAGCTACCAACCCTACTACCCGTACATTTAAAAACACGTATAGGGTGGGTTGTGAGCTAGACTTAAAAGAACCGTTGAATTGGGATTTCGAATTATGAGTAAGCCGCAGCGCCGCTAGCGTCTTGGCACAATTTTCATCATAGCACAATGTCCGCCCTGATTAGCCCAGGTAGAACAGAAACCCTATTTCACTTCATCCCCAATAGACAATTAATTATGCTATCTGCAGTAATTAATAATACAGTCGAATCCCATTATCACGAACAAGGCAGTCTCGACGACCTGGTTTAAAAGTATTAAAAAATACCCCTTTTTTCAGCAAAAAATAATCTGATTGCGTTGAGGATGTTAAATTGATTACAGGTCTTCCTTACGGTACTAGGCCGAGGATAAAGTGTTATATATTTGCCTTTCCTTGACGTACTTAGATCTCAAAACATAATACCACAGTATGTTCATTTACTATATCAATTTACCCCGAGCCACTTGAATTCAAATTTATCACCCCCATTTTAGACCTCACTCCTCAGAAATTATAAGTCTGGTCTCATGAAAAGCCCCGATTTTAGTCTAAATCTATCTGATGACCGGGGGGGGGGGGCGAATCACGGTAGCTCATTGAGCAAAGAAAGCACTGGCTCACTAATAAGAAGGAAGTGTACGCCACTCGTTATTAGCCTGGTTGGTGTTGAACTGCACGACGTTAAACCGCATTTCATTTCATCTGACATCTGATGATGTGGGTTTGTTTTGGGTTTTTTTTGTTGTTGTTTTTTTTGACCGACTCATTTTGACGGACTCTCGACCGCCTACCAATTGCGACTGATTATGTCGAACTAGCAATGGATCAGGCACCGAAATGTATATAACTGTACAGAAACGCGAAGTTGTTTTATCAGAACTTTTAATTTTGGATCTGAAACTGAAGAAAAATATTGTTGGTCAAACGATCAATCATGTTTATGATAATGATATATATACCCCAGGTAATAATTACTATTGTGCATTATAATACCTATATATCATATACATGATAGTTAATATTCCCCTCCTCGTTATTATATATCTATATTATACTTATCACCATTTTCATTATTTTGAATATAAATGTCACTCAAGGTTGTTAGTCGATTATCTATCATAATTACATATCAATCAAATACATTTATATTGTCTCGGGTGCGTGAGAAAGTGACTTGTAAAACAGAATCTAAAAAAAAATATATATATATATATATTATCGATGATAATCGATTACATCAGACCACGTATTTCGGTGTTTTGTTTGTAGTTGAGGTCAATATGCGGACGGTTAAACAACGTATTCTGAGATGGTTCACCCGTAGAAAGGAATTGAAATAAATTGGGGTTTAAAGTCCTTTCAGCTTGAACTGGGCTATGATGTACTCTATGAGGATAATTTTGCCCGGACAGCGGCGTTTACATCTATTCTTCATCAGCTTCCAAGGTTTATTTTATGTGCACGCCGTTTTTCGTCCCATCGAACGGTTATACAATTTTAACTTGTCAAGCCCCAGGTTGTAAACTGCCCGGGAAATTTCTCGGCCAACACCGGGATCCTATGTGGGACCGGCTAATAGGTTAGCCAGTGTCATACCCACTGCCCATCGCATACACCACACGCACCCCCACAATAAAAGAAGCAGTTAGGATTATCCCAACAAAATAAAAGGCAAGGGCACTATGAGATAGACAACTCTTAGATGTTTTATTCTTGATTTACATATAAATGTAAGTTGAGATAGATTTGTTTACTCCCTATTAAATAAATAAGTGATATTAAATGTTCTAGAAACTACCTATAACTAACCTCGTTACAAAAGCCCACTATAAGTGTTAGCATTGCCTTTACCTTTAAGAAAAGATTAATTAATTGACTAAAATATGTAAAATGTTAGGCTATTTATGAACAGCTTTAAATGATATTGAAAAGTCTCGCCATTTTACCCGAAGCCTCGTTTTCACAAGCGTGGTGTATAATTAAGCGTGTAGACAGTAATATAATAAAAGTTAAGATCCAATTATAGGACAATATAAACACACAGGGTGGTTTATTAATATAAAATTATTAATATTACAATCAAACAAAACTTTTGTTAGAGTCACTACACTTTATCACCAGCCAATATGTCGCCATTTGCTAGCAGACGTCACCATAATATCTTCATCATTTCAAACAGACACCTTTATTTAGGAAAAAATATTTACATGAAAATTTAATACATCTGCTGTTCATTTCCCACGCAATGTTGGGGTAAGTGGGTAAGACACTGGCTCGCTAGCCTGGAGGTCGGGTGTTCGATCCCTGCATTGGCCGACAAAGTTCACCCAGATTTTCCGGCGTGTTTCCCGCTTGTCAGTGATGCAGGACGGATGGGACGAAATACCAAGATACAGCGTACACATTGGTGTGCACATAAAAGATCCCTTGACAGTTGGAATTCGATATAAGAATAGGCGGTAGTGCCGCTGTCCAGGCAAAATTTCCCCCATAGCACACTGTATGGCGTATGCCCGTCTTCATTGGCCCAGTTCGGAGCAGAACAGTAAGAACTTAAACTCCATTCATTTCATTTCATTTCCCACGCGGTATAAGTCAGTTCAGTAGTATTTTATTTTCTAACCGGGTGAAAAAAGTGGTTTAATCAATTTTAATAAATTGGTAGTGAATTTTCATAAAAAAGTATGCAATGCATTTTGGTCCTCTGTGTCATTGTGTATTACTAATCATTATTACCAATCCAATTTCGTTTCGTTTATTTTTCTGACGTTTTAAGAATTAAAAACCAAAAGATATTAAAAAAATGAAACGAAACGAAATTCACATTTCATTTTTTTTTTTTTTTTGCCGCTAAAATTGTTGAACGTACCAAGTTATTTCATGTACCAATATTGCTGGTCGTATGTGAACTTCCCAAATAGCAAATATGACAGCCAGGCCATATTATCAGGTTCTTAGATAGAATAAATAGAGTAAATACTTAAAGCTTGACATATCATTTTGTACAGTATTAATTCTTAATATTTATTCCATACATTTTATTTTTCAAACCAATCCACTTCCCCATTTTTATCCTTTTGCGTTATTTATGTTTATAATAATGACATCTATGGGGGTCATAATATCTAATCAATTTAGACAATTTTCTGAAATATTTAGTGACTCTAACAGGCCCATATGAAATGTTGGACGAATAAATTACATCCATAAAAGTTCTAATGCCCAAATAATATCAACCATCGTTTACTATGTAAAAGTTTGGAGGTGTCCTTAATTATCTGAGAAATGGTCCAATAAAGTTATCTCCAAATTGCAAAAACTATTTCCTTTACTTATTTTCACATAGTTATGTCTGCCAGAAAATAAAGTGCCGTCTACCACCCCTAGAAATATTTTGTTCATATAATCAGAATATTTAATATGATCATTTATGGGAGAAATCATTTTGATTACAAGCCAGGTATCTTGCTAATAATTTATATTAACATTGTGATAGAACTATTATCCAGCGTAAAGTTTAAGATTTGTTAATTTGATAAAGGTTATCAAGTGTTTAAATACTTTAATCTTAAAACCAATAACTAAAATAACCAAAAGCCTAATTTTATGACCTTGGCTGATGTTATTATCTTTCCATAACAATGTTGTCTGACGGATAATAGCTTAGTCTGATCGACTTAATTTACTTTCTCAAATGCATATTTTGATTACAACTATATTTATTATTATTTTTTTTTTTTTCAAAAAAAAAATATACTGCCGAATATAAAAGGAAATGACGGACCACACAGATGTTTCGTATTCCGCCATCATTAAGGATAAAGAGAAAGGTTAAGGGTCATCAATGTCGCTTGATTTAATTTTATCCCCTCCTCTCAAACATTTAATAGTTTGATGTTCCGTATTTAGTTAATAAACAGCGGGGTTCCCCCTCTACTGGACCCTACTAATAAACCCCTGTCTTACTGTTCACACGGAATGCCCCTTATATCCAATATGGCCGACCCAGGGGATCCCTCGTAAAATCTCGTCAATGTTATTTTAGAAGAAAATGGGATCAAACAGTTTCTTTTCTTATAAAATGTGGCGAAAACAAGAGGGTGTCGCGACTTCACTTAAATTGAACAAATTTTCCCAGATTTCACTTTTACAGTTGATCAGAGCAGATCATGATCCGAGATCTAACTCCCTCTGGCGGTGTTATGTAATCGGTAATTTAAGGGGAAGATAAATACGAGCAATTAGTCAAAACCAATTAAATAATAATAGAGACACAATGAAAACGGGTTGGAAAATGGACATCGAAAACTTTCGACTTATTAACAAGGCAACGATGTGTAGTGATGGATCAAATGAGCCTGCGAGGGGAGATCAAAGAATTCCGCCAAGGTTTATTGATATATAATGTATGTAAATTCTATAACATATTGTATCTAAATACATTGAGTTATTGTTCTTATTACATCACCACATGTTCTGATGACGTGGTGATCATTTTATTGCTGTACTCTTCAATGATAAGTTAATTTAATAATAGGAAAGATCGGTCGTGGATTTAATAAATAGAGCTTTATTGGTTGTTTATTGGTTTTATCTTTCTAGAAAGGAATTTACATCTGTGGTTTAAAATAGTCTATTTATCTCTATAGATTATATTATCGGTTATAGAAACCGGCGTATATCATAGATTTATTGCACATCCATATTAACACGTCATCAATACATATTATTACACAGTTTTTACTTCAATTATCAAAATCTTATCTTTTTGACACTTAGACACTTATAACAATGAATTTGATCATATTTTCAAATAGCCTGCAATTATTTCATTGGCAATAAACTCATAAAACCTATTTGAACACTGGAATTCTTACCAAAGACATTTTCAATTATGCAGTGTGAAGATGGGACATTATTGGCGCATAACAAAATGGTTCATTGTAAAGAACTGAACTGTCCTACTAATCCCCGATAAGATGGATTTATGACCAATAGCGCCTACATTATTACAAAAAGTTACCGACAAGGAAAGATATGTCATAGATATTCTACACATATCTAATGCTTAAACGATTTCATAAGAAATGAAATGAAATGGGGTTTAACGCCCTACTGTTCTGCCAGGACAGCGGCACTACGGCCTACTCTTATATCGAATTCCAATTGTCAAGAGATCTTTTACGTGCACGCCAATGTGTACACGGGACCTCGGATTTTCGTCCCATCCGAATGACTAGACGTCTGTCATTGTCAGACCCTCCGTTATGCATCACTGACAAGGGGGAACCACGCCGGAAAATCTGGATGAACTTTCTTTTCTCAGCCAATGCAAGGATCGAACACCCGACCCCTAGGCTAGCGAGCCAGCGATTTCATAAGAAATAGACAAATTATGGTTTAAGTGAAATTCAATATTCCAATTTGACAAGGATTAAATAGTTTCGGTATTTAATGGTCTACATTTATTTTATTATAAACATGAAATAAAGAAAAAAAAAGATCTAAGTAAATTGATGATAGTTATTGTTTATTACACTTTATTTAAAGGTTGTAAAATAAAGGAAAACATATAAATATTATTAATCTCTCATTCTGTCGGTATACTCATGGACCTTATAATAGTATTTTTGGGAGCCACGGTAGCTAAGCGAGTAAGACGCTGCCTCGCTAGGCCAGAGGTTTCGGGTTTGCTGCCGGTGTTGGCTGAGAAAGTTCATCGCGATTTTTCGATGTGGTTTCCCCTTGTCAGTGGTGCAGAATGGAGTGCCTGAGTAGGACAGCTGTCTAGTCGTTCGGAGGGTACGAAAAACCGAGGTCCGGTGTACACACTGGCGTGCACGTAAAAGATCCTTTGATAGTCGGAATTCGATATAAGAAGTAGGCCTTAGCGCCGCTGTCCTGGTAAAATTTCCCACATAACAGAACAGTAGGACGTTAAACCCCATTTCATTTCACTATAATAGTATCATAAGGTCCATGGTTTACTCAGCTATATCATTAACAGATTCTAATCTCTACTCCTATCTCTAATTCTACACAAACACGTTAGAATTATTGTAACCATTGCACCGTTCATCTACCGTTAAATGTGAATAAATCAATTAGTCTCGATGAACCAGTATTTAACACAGTTTTACTGAACGAACTTCATGGTAAATGACTTGTCAATGGGGACTGCATCATGCCTTTTCGCGCCCCAAGCTGTTAATCTGACCTGTAATCTGAAAACCAAAATAAGAAAAATTTAACACTTGTCGATCTCTGTCGTGCTTGTAATTGTTCCCAGTTACAATTAAACCCAACAGCTTTCTATCTTATTCCCTGGCGTCCATAGCAACCTGTTATTGTCTTTGATATACGGGGCCCTGGGGAGTGATTTGTTGGTTGTTTAAGTACAAGGTTTTCTATCATTGAGCATTTGAAGATAAATCTCGTTATTTAGTCCTATGCTATGGTTCTGTGTTCCTCTATCTTTATTTAAAATTAGTTTGAAATTATAACTCTGTATGGTTTGATGCTGAAGATCACAGACATCCCGGCTCGGTCACCTTTCATATTTCAGATATAGATGGGTGGCAAAAAAAGATTCATGGCTCTTGAATAAGCAAATATATTGCAGGTTCTTTTCAAATAAAATTAAAATTAGTGGAGATGAGTTGTCAGAGGAATTCCACGAAATTGGAATTATTTCCCACAAAGATCCGCGGTCACATCCAGAAGTTAGTTTTGCCATTTTCAAAGAAACGGTGCTGCCAGCAGTCAGTGGACAGCTCTTAAAACAATCAAATCAACAATGGGTTCTGATTGCTCTTGAAGGTATCATCAATATTATTATTGTCAGATCCGACAATTCACACCAACAATCTTATCTTTTATTTACATTTCTATTAATTCTATCATACCACCAAGTTCTATCACATTATTCACACTCTCTCCTATATTTCATACATTATTTACCAGTTGAACGTGGTACAATAACATTTATCATAACATTAAACCAAATCCTACGTTCAAATATTCACCCTTATCATAGATAACTTATATTATTGTGACGAGTGAGAGACATTTTTATCAGATAGGTTGTATTCATATATTGCTGGTTCTAGATGTAGTCCACTCACGGGGATTAAGGACACATAGTAAAATATTTTTTGAAATAAAATGAAGTTTAACGTCCAATCTTTTTCACCAACTCGGTTAATGAAGACGGGCATATGCCATGTTGTGTGCCATGGGGTAAACGTGTGCACAGGTGAGGCTAAATCTTTTCGTCCCATGGGAACGACTAGACACATTTTCCCTGCCAGACCCCCTTCTTGTACCAGTGACAGGAAACCAGGCTGGAAAATCCCATGAAACTTTCACGGACACCACCGGGATCGAACCCTGTGACTCCTGGTTAATGAGTCGGCACCATCCTCACTGAACTACTATAATATGGTAAAATAGTTCGTGATGTTCCAGTTGTTAAGATGAGAGTGAGAGAGAGAGAAATGGGGTTTAAAGTCCACTCGACATAAACAAGGTCATTTCGGGACTAACATATGGTTTAATTTTATTTACATAATTCGCTTGCGCGTAGGGGTCTTTAGCAGTGGGAGGAAACCGGAGGACCCGGAGAAAACCCACGAGGTTGGACAGGCGACCCTACTCCTTGCTACGTACAACCGGGGATTCGAAACCACGCCAGTTGAATCAATGATAGACCTTATGATACAACGCGCACGCGCTAACAATTCGGCTATCAACAGTTGCAAAAACCAATAGGGTCAAGCCAAATATATGGTATAATGTACTCGGCAAAGCTCATATTGTTTTATTTGGATAGATGTTGATACCTGCAATTAAAACTCAATGACAGACTTTATGATACAGCGCGCGCACGCTAACCATTCAGCCATCCAACCCCCCGTTGTTAAGATGAACTTATGAACGTTAGTAGAAATAAACTAGGTCATTTCGGGACTAACACATGGTTCAATTTTATTTCAATAATTCGCTTGCGTGTAGGTGTCTTTGGCAGTGGGAGGAAATCGGAGGACCCGGAGAAAACCCACGAGGTTGGACATGCGACCCTACTCCTGGTCACGTACCACCGGGGAATCGAAATCACGCCAGTTGACTCAGTGACAGACCTTATGATACAGGGCGCTCGTGCTAACCATTCGGCCATCCAACCCCCAGAAATAAAGAGTGACATGGGGGTTTAACATCACACTACATACAAACTAGGTCATTTGGGGACTTAGAGATGACCTAATTTTATTTCCATAATTCGCTTGCTCGTAGAGATCTTTTGCAGTGGGAGGACCCGGAGAAAACCCATGGGGTTTCACAGATGACCCTATACTCCTTATAATTGTCATGTACAATCGTTGAATCGAAACCAAACCACTTGACTCAATAACAGATCTTATGATCTAATGCTCGTAACGTGTTAAGCCACAAGACTACCCAACCCAGTCCGCAAAATTTACACCTGAAAAAATTGGTTTGTGCTCTTGTCAAATGCATATCTCTTTGGGAGATAATATATTTTGCTAGTTTAATGATAGCTCCCATTATCTTAAAACTTGTGAATTTAAAAGGGAGCTTTAATTTCGCTTTACGAGAGATGAATCCCCATTCCATACCGGACATCCGAGTTTTAATCATCCTAACGGGGGATATGGGTACAACCAGTCTATTAAGTCAATTTCATGGTACACACACCTACACAATACCACACACATTGTTATGATATATATTTAATTGTATACAAAATACTTATTCCTACCTATTTTCACTTGTCCTTATCATCAAAGGTTTTTATTTTATCGGGGTGAGAAGGGAAGGGGGGTAAACACGATACTTGATAATCGAACGTGTTGTCCCCTCTTTCTAAACATCATAATTAAATGATTTCATGTTTTCTTCAACTAAACGATATTGATATATAATCCCTTTTCTCTCACCTGAGATTCTCTTTGATGTTCGCCGCCCCACAGGTGAATACGTAAAGTGAGCCCCTACTATCTTTCATCTGTCACATTTTATGTTGGATGTTTGACATTTGATATAAGATAATTTTCAACAAGATAATCTCGATTGATCTATGTTATAATATAACACGGGTTAACTTTGTTTCTTCTGATGATATCGTTAATACTCTTGAAATTCTCCTCCGCTCATCATTGGAGGTTAAAACTATTTATTTATAATAATATCTATCTGTGATTTTACATTCCACGGTCGTTAAATACCACGAGATTAAATTCATTCAGATTATTTCTTTGACCTTTATACAAAGCAAGTTACAAGAATCCTTTCTGTAAATAGGGCGGCGACCACATTTGTATTATATACTGAAATGAAATGAAATGGGATTTAACATCCTACTGTTCTGCACCTACCGGGATAATGAAGACTGGCATACGCCATGCAAAGTGCTACGAGGGAAATTTTGTATTCAGACTGTCATATGCACCACTGACACGAGGAGAACCACGCCGGAAAATCCCAAAGAACATTCATGGCCAACATGGGGAACTCGGGATCGCCAGGTTATCGAATCCGCTCCTTGCCCACGAAGACACCGCGAACCCACTTTTATTTTTCTATATAATTCTCTTGGTTGTAAATAACAAACGCAAGCCTTAAGCCTTAATGATTGAAGTGATATATGGATATATGGAATAAAACATTTATGTTAAAAAAAAAAAATCACTGCGATATTACTAATATGTCGCCTCTTTAATTGGTTATTCATTTTAAAAAAAAACCCCAAAAACCCAACAACAACAAACAAATAAACGTTTAAAAAGAAACGAATGATCTACTTATAATAGGCTATCTCTCCTCCCATATATGTCTGAATGCTGACAAGTTTAAGGGGTGCTTAAGACTACTTTACTTTTACAATGTTTCGGGAAGACAAGGGATTAAATCCTGCATTATCTCCCTTCTTAGCCAAGACAACGTTTCAGTCAAAATAGGCAAAGCCTTCAACCGTGCCAGTGTCATGTGTCAAACTGTCGCCGACAGACAGACACTAATTTCAGTGTAACCGTACTAATAATCCTAAGCGGTGGTCTAATTATCTGATTGGCAATATGAATAATGTTCCATTTTTACCCAACAAACAATAGTGTCCGTGTCAGAACTGTTAGAGGTAAGAGGTTGATTTTCAGCAGTGAGGTGTAGAGATAGTGTGACGACCGTAGAATCCATTTTTAAGCGGCGTTTACACGATACAATCAATCCATACAACCGTCGGATGCAACCGTCGCATCCGACCAAGTGGGTAAGACGCTGGCTCGCTAACCTGGAGGTCGGGTGTTCGATCCCTGCATTGGCCGAGAAAGTTCATCCAGATTTTCCGTCGAGGTTTCCCCTTGTCGTTCGGATGGAACGGAAAACCGAGGTCCCGTGTACAAATTGGCGTGCACGTAAACGATCCCTTGGCAGTTTGAATTCGATATAAGAGTAGGCCGTAGCGCCGATGCCCGGGCAAAATTTCCCTCATAGCACACTGTATGGCGTATGCCCGTCTTCATTAGCCCAGTTTAGGAGCAAAACAGTAGGACGTTAAACCCCATTTCATTTCATTTCCAGCTCAATAACACGTTTCTTTATTTATTTGACCACTGACAAATATTTTTACATCCCATGTAAGCGATCCCGATGTTGGCCAAGAAAGTCAATCGGGATTTTCCAGTCCGGTTTTCCCCTGTCATGGAAAAAAAGGTTTAGTCGTTGGAATGGGACGGAAATCGAGGCCTAACCGTGTATTTGTTGGCATTGGCGTGCATGTAAAAGAGCCCTTGATAGTTGGAACACGATCAAAAGTAGGCGGAAACGCGTCTCTGTTCGGGCAAATGTCACCTGTATAGTATCAGCTATGCTATCTCCTTTTTTATCCAAAGAGGTTTTCATATTAATAGCCTAAAATTTATAAAACCTCGAATCGCATTAAACATTCATGCATAAAATTGGAAAAATATAGCCGAATGACATACAGACAATTCATACCCGAATAAATGATCAATCTTATTTTTATCAACCCAGAAACTTCCATGTTGTTTTAAAATGAAAGTAAATAGTCTGTAGATCCGCTTTGGTTTTCCGGTAGCCAGATGCAAGACATGACTTGTTGATTTTGAGGCGGCTATGTAATAAAATGGAACTGAAATTTAGACTACATTGCAAGGTCTGTGTGCCTACGTGATTCTTAGATTTTTATCATTACGAATAATTCATCATTTCAGATTTATTAGACGATAATGTGACTATTGGCGGGAAAACAACCTGTCAAAAGTCAATCAAGTCCATTGTTAGAATGTTGGGAGAAAAATCATGGGACATAAATACGTCAATCACGTGCTTTTCTTCATCACTGCTCCATCATTATTTCTTCGCGGAACTGACAAGTGAGCATGCGTATTGTGGTATATATGGGTTTAAATATAGTTTATGTTGCCCTAGGCGACAGTAAAAACAGATAGGATAGTGTTGTTCATTATTTTAATCAGAAACTTCAAAGATTTATACCAAACACCGCTCTTCATTACCATTCAGTATTACTCCTCAATAACTGAGAGATTTACTTATTGGTTTTATTACTGGGCTCGGACTAATAAATCATTTATTCTGCGTGATTTGGTAATGCTTATACGAAATTACTGGATGTAAAATGATGAATTATTGAAAATGTTATGAACGCAATATTATTAAAGAAAGTAAATAATGTTGCTTAGTAACTCGGCAAATAAACGAGGCAGGACTATTATTGCCGAGATGGTTCATTCTTACGACCAGCTAACAAGTTTGGAAACGAAATGTTACAAAAAAAGAAATGAACAATGAACAATTTTTCAAACTGCCATCGATAACTTTAATCATAAAATGGGATATATTATGTGCGAAATATACCATGGAAATAGTCTGAATTTTGATTAGTTTTATCCTTGATTCCTTGTGTCCAAAATACCAATGTCACCTAGTTTGTCCTGTATCGCGTTCTTATAATTTCGTTTTTCCGAAAGCACCTCACCAAATTTTAAAATATTCAACCGAGAGCTTTAACAATAATAATTTTACCTAAAAGATTAATTAAAATATTGTATTTTGGATTTCGAAAGGGTTCCTCCGTATGCCACAACGATCTATTTAAGCATATTTTTTTTTTAAATTCCACTGATGACTTTGTTCTGTATGCTTTGTCCTTTATCGTATTAGGGGGTTGGGTGGGTGAATGGTATAATGCATGCGCTTTAGATCATAAGGTTTGCTTTTGAGTCAAGAAGCATGGTTTCAATTCCCCCGCCTGTACGTAACGATGAGTAGGGTCGTCTGTCCAACCTCTTGGGGTTTCTCCGGGTCCTCCCGCTGCTAAAGATCCCTACGCGCAATCGATTAATTGAAATAAAATTGAACCATATTATGTTAGTCCCAAAATGACATATTTTACGTTCAATGGACGTTTAAGTCCCACGTCCCCCTATCCTATCGTATAGTTGCGTTAAAGGGTGATAACTCCAAAAAATGCAATACTGAAATGACCAATTTATGACCAATCCCAACAAAAAATGCTGGTAGTCCGTGGAGTATTCATGGGATATTGTGCCATGGATCGACAGCGTGACGACAACATACGACCACATAATAAAGTAAGCGTAAAACAAACAATCGCTCTAATTCAAAGGGACTCTAGTGATAAAGATTAGGACCCATATTATTTATTTTAATATTTATTATTAAACAAATATTTCCACGATCAGCACAGATTTCCATTCAATCATCGTCATCATCGTCGTCATCATCGTCATCGTTAGTCTTTTTTGATTTCTTTCTTTTCTTTACTTTCTTTACGTTCTTTCCTTTCTTTCCCTTTTTTCCCTTCTTTCCTTTCTTTTCACCTTCCTGGAAAAAATGAATAAAGTAACTGTCTCATCGATATTCATAAATGGCCTTATTTGCATATTATACCACCTTGATTATATGCCGAAAACTGCATGGTACTCAAAAATGTGAGAAAGGCGGGCATTTTAAATCGTTAAATTATATGAAATAAATATTTTATTCAAATAAAGTAGGGCACCTTGTATTTAAAGGAGCTAAATCGCTAATATTTGGGACCTAGAAATTGACACAAATGGGTCGTAACGCATCTAATAATGTAATATGAATGTATATAAACTGATTTACATTCAATCGTTTCCGTTTTCACTGAAATTTCAAATCGGTTATTTTCGGCGAAATACGCCAGAAGTCTCAATCGAATGGCAATATCTAGTGTATGTGTATTCCAGACTACACCGGTAGTATTTAGTGCTCGTGCTCTCCAGATAGGAATATGGCGTCTCTGTTTGACATGACTTGTGGAAGATGTCTAGCCTCGTTCTTCGAGTCCTTTGTTGCAAATGGCGCTGAAACGCATTCTGGTACACGATTCGTATTGTCGTTATGCTTCGTTGTGCAGCCCGCATGGTCAACTCGCATAAATATGAGAAACTCATATAATTTTTAAAAATAAACCAATATGTTATTGTGAAATATCGAATCCATCAAACACACACACAGATATTAATCATGATTTAATTATTCTGCTATCTACTGAAGAAATAAAATAAAATTAAATTGTGTTTAACGTCCTATTTTACGGCACCGACTGGGCTAATGAAGAACTCGAAACTATCCTACACGACTGGCAGCAAACACAGAAAAATCTCGAGGAACGTTCGCGGCCAACCCGGGACTTTTTGGTTAGTGAGTCAACTTCTTACGTACTCACTGGGCCACCGCGGCTCCCTAGAGATGTAAGAGGTCTTTATCCCCCATCCCTTCTACTCCACTAACCCCTGGGTCCATTCAGGGTATTTTCACGAATTCAAATTATTTGTCCTTGATAATTTTATTGCACGTAGGTTGATTCTATGAACCAATCAAAAATAGTTTACATACCATTCTTAGCGCCATCGTTTACTTTCATCTCAAAACAACAATCTGTAAGCTCGATTTATTTGCAATAAAATGCTAGTTTAAGTTACTTCCCTTCCAATTTTTTGATTAGTCGATAAAAATAGCACAATCAAAGGTGGATAATTTGACAGTTTACATACATACAGCAATCTGTACACTCGATTTTGTTGCCATAAAATGGTAGCTACTTCCCTTCGAATGTTTTGATTGGTCGATAAAAATAGCACAATTATCAAGGGCGGATAATTTGACGATGTCTCTGTCCCGTTAATGGACTCAGGGGCTAGTGGAATAGAACAGATCAGAAAGAAGGCCATCTTGTTTACTTATGTGTGGTGTATCATACAATATTTATATTAATGTTTATATTAATTTAGCTTTGTTTCGATTATGTCTCTCTAGTCTTTACCACGCATTGCGGTATATGTACCGGAGCTAGAGATGCTTAGTCAAACGTCCTTCTTAAAACCGTAAAATTATTCAGTAGAATTGTGAACTGTGTAATAGTCGGCTAGTAGCAGGACAAATATGAAAGAAAGCCAAAAATTATGAAATCAATTTTATATCAAGTTTCATCGAGCCACACCCGTGTATCTAAAATAATTTACCATTTTTCGAAAGGTTAGATATTTAAACGAAAATTTAGCACCAATTGACTGACGCATAGGCGGATCCAACCAAAGGGGATGGGGCGCGAGGCCCCCCCCCCCCTCCCATTTTCGACAATGCCCTTTTTTACTGCTGAAAGTGCCTTTTCTCAGACCCGAATATGTCCGTTCCCAACCCGTTGCAGGGATCCCAAATGACTCAAACCATCGACTCAAACACACCAGTCTGGTCTAATTAATGTTTCCACTTTCAAACCAATTCTTGTTGTTTAGCTGACGGTGCCCTAATCCTATAGAGTGACTATAGACAGACATCAATGATAGCATCTTGTGGAATCGGCGGCGTATGCACTCATGCCCATCACTGACGCGCATGAGTGCAACTTGATATAACATTGTTTCATGTGTGGACAGTACACAGTACAAGTTACTAGCCAAGTAAAGTGGCCAGGGAATAGATTCGTCTTTTTTCCCATAGGCGTAGGAGCCGGGGGGGGGGGGGGGCAGGGGGGGATGCCCCCCCCCCCCCCAAAAAAAAAAAAAAAAAATTATTTTCGGGCAATGAAAAATTCGACGACCTTTTTTTTCTATTAACGTTTAGAGAAAAAAATATAACTAACTTATTTCTATGAGATCCACACTGCCCGAAAAGTATTTTCTCGTCTTTTTCTTGTCCACTGCATGCCCGAAAATATGCCCGAAGCTCTCTTATGATACGTATGCCCGAAAAAACGGTATTGATTTCGGGCAATTTTCTCTTATGCCCCCCTGAATTACTTTGAGCTCCTACGCCTATGTTTTTCCCATCATGTACCAACTTTATATATTCCGTATTTAAGGACTGAAATATACCATTTTAACAATAACTCGCTCGCCTTGACAATTTTCGAGTCGCAATGTTCAACTTGCTTTTTTGCTCGATTTTAAGGCTCTTTTTCAACGATTTCCGAACGTTTACTTACTAACTTAGACGAAAATATCAGCCAAATAGCTCTTGAAATGGCGTGCCCCGTCTCCGCGGTCAGTGCCCTTAATTTGCGGCACCCCCCCCCCCCCTTTCAAAATTCCTAGATCCGCCCCTGTGATGGACATTGGTTTGTGTAAACTAATTCATATCTTAGTCCGTAGTGTGAGATAAAAGTAATTTTCTTTCCTACTTTACTTACTTCTTGCATCTTTTTAAATTTCCTGAAAAACAGAGAAAACGATTATGTCACTCGAGGGGCTAAATCTATTTCTTAAGGACAGCTCAATTTTCATCGTGGTCGCTGGGATGTAAATAATGTTAGGGCACGTGATTGTTGGCGAGATTGTAGGTTAGGGTTAGTGTAAGCATTTGGAGCTAGATCCAGGGCTGGGATTAGAGCTAGCTCTGTTTACATCTCGTGACCTTTGACCAAACTTGAAGTTGGCTTTATCAAATAGATCTAATCCACTAACAGGTTCAAAAGAAGTCGACGCAATCATTATAGCTCATATTGTCCCTTCTTGGCCAAATAGCGTCTAATTGTGTTACAGTTTCAAGGTCATACGGAGATTTTTGTAGACTTGCGATTGGTTGAGGGGGGACGGGTCCTTAAACATACATTAAATCTGGCAACAGCAGGTCTTTTTTTAGATCTGAAATGTTATCTAAATTCTTAATTAGACATTAATTAACTTATCCAGACCATAATCAACTCTCGATGGCATCGCTAACCTGCGATATTTACTGGATTAGAACCCGGTCTGCTGCTTCTGATTAAATCAAAAAATGGATAATCGAGACTATGTTTTTTATCGTACCGACTTAAGTAATGATGATCGAGGCTAGGCCCAAAATACAATCGCTAAATACTCCGTTCACGGTGGATCAATCTGACTGAAATTTTCAGAAAATTCCCTTTACATTATCTAGTTTTTAACTATTATAGTATAGTGGGAACTACCAGCTCTTTATATCTAATCTCTCATAATGTATCTTTAAGCCAGCGGGTTGGGGTTAAAGAATGCAGAATTCATTCTCAATTGACGATTTTCCCAAGTAATTGCGCAAACTGTATATTATGTGAACAAATAGTTATGCGCAATGTCATGAACATTTTATTTTGGCCTGACCTATAATCCCCGCAGGTGATGAGGAGCAAAACTGAGTTGTACTGTAGTAAAAGAGACTACAAAAATAATAAATATTTGAATCAAGTTGAAAAGAAAGAAAGTAATGAATATATAGATTATGTCGTCCAAGTATTGTACAAACAATGACATTATTTAACAGATGGTCGTTCTTGCTATACTAGTTTAAAAATAGATAATGAGAAATGAATATATTGAAAATTCAGTCAGATTACTTTATTCTGAGCGAAGTTGTGAATGTTGGTATTATTGACAAGATCTAACGTATAAGCTTATTGCTGATTATCGTAGACAATCGAGTCTAAATAAATAGATTATCGATTATCAAGTACCATTGTAACGACAATAAACAAATTATCGATCATCTACATGTATTTTAACTTTAAATTATTAAATGGCGCGAGTGTTCTAATCCATTCAATATCTGGTCGATCCGATGGGCTTGTCGTGTGAATACAAATCTAAATAACATTTTATTTAATATTCATTGAATCCAGTAAAAAAGACCTGCAGCCAATAGGAAGATTTAGCTTTTGCGCGATGCATCTTTTAAAGGACAATATTGGTGTCAGTCGTTATCACATGTGTTAAAGGTTAAATACATTCCAAATATAATTTTAACACAGAGAACCATTTAAAAATCAAATAATAATATTGGTAATACAATAGGGGGCAAATAAATTCGTAGTCATAGATTGTATTTTTCATTTAAAGGACAATATTGGTGTCCGCCATTATCACATAATATGTAATAAAACTGATTAAACACGTTCCAGATATCATTGCAACGATAGATGTGTAACTGTAACCAAGATTTGATATCTGAAATAGTCTTCACGCAGCAGAAACGCTTGTATTTTTATAAACGCGTCCTGGACTAAGGGGAGCAACTCTCTTTAAGAAGCGAGGAAAAACAAATACTATAGTAACCGTTACTCAGTTCGACCTGGATAGAAATGAAATGAAATGAAATGGGGTTTAACGTCCTACTGTTCTGCTCCTAAACTGGGCTAATGAAGAAGAGCATATGCCATACAGTGTGCTATGAGGGAAATTTTGCCCGGGCAGCGGCGCTACGGCCTACTGATATATCGAATTCCAACTGCCAAGGGATCTTTTACGTGCACGCCAATGTGTACACGGGACCTCGGTTTTTCGTCCCATCCGAGCGACTAGACAGCTGTCTTTGTCAGGCCCACCGTTCTGCATCACTGACAAGGGGAAACCACGCCGGAAAATCTGGATGAACTTTCTCGGCCAATGCAGGGATAGAACACCCGACCTCCAGGCTAGCGAGCCAGTGTCTTACCCACTTAGCCAACGTGATCCCCCAGCCTGGGTAGAAATATTAAAGTATTTGTAAAGGAGAATAACTTACACGACAGCAGCAAGTATGCCAACTATTGCGACAGGTACACCTATACCACCTAAGACAAGCCCCAAGATATTATCACCTCCTTCATTACTTTTATCAACTTTTGGTGTTGATTTATCTGTAAAAAAAACAAAACCGGTCACAATTATTGATACCGCAATAAATGTCATTTTTATATAAAACTAGAGTTGGACATCAACAAAACTGTCCATGATTAATTTTAGCAATCGCATGATCGAAGTTAATCAGAAAATCATTATATAATCATTTAGCCACAAAATGACAAAACTCTGTTAAAATAATTTATCAATAACTACTAGATTTTAAAGACAAGGGCGATAATTCTGTAAATACTGTTATGTTTTGAACCTACCGTTTTTAATTGTTGCGTCTGTTTTTTTTACTGCTACTTTGTTAATTACTCTATTTTTTCGTGTAGGTTTTTTGGTGTTAATTACTTTTTGTTTTGGTGTAGGTTTTTTGATGTTAATTATTTTTTTGGTGTTAATTACTTTTTTCTTTGGTGTAGGTTTTTTGGTGTTAATTACTTTTTTCTTTGGTGTAGGTCTCTTTTTGGGGGGTTTTCTGCGGGAAATTTCCACATGCACCTTTTTCTTTCTTTTGGTGGTCTTTCGTGGATTATGATTGCTCTGTTGTTTCCTGTTATTGGTCTTGGAGGGCGCAGGTCCTTCAAAGTACTTATATCCATTCTTGCCTTCAAATTAAAGGATTTAAACACTTAATACATACATCAACCAATGTTATTTTGATAGGTCTTTCATTCTATACTGAGAGCCGCGATGGTTCAGTAACCAAGGCACTGACTTACAAACCAATTCTCGGGTTTGCTCCTTGTGGGTCGCTAAACTTTCTCGAGATGCTCCAGTGTTGTTTCCCGCAGTCAGTATGGGGCTTGGCAAGAAAGAGCGTCTAACCGTTCGGATGGGACGGAAAAAACCCGTGTTCACATTGGCGTGCACTTAAAACAAACCTTGATAGCTGGAAAAGTTGTCTTATAGCACACTACCGTCCTCATTAGTCTGGTTCGTTTATTACGGTGATTCGCGATGGTCATGGTATGGAGGAGTATAGATCAGCTTCAGGTCAACACTAAGGATTGTAATGTATACACTAGTTTCTCTCGATCTACAGTTCTTCAGTTCCCAGTACCAGACTACCACCATGCTCGAAGTAAATGTACAATCGCTCTGGATTGACAGTGTAAACCATTGAAATAGATATCAGTAGATATTTTTATGTGTAAAAGAACAAGTTCAGTAGGCCTACTCACCTGGTGGTTTAGGTCTGGACCACTTAGGTATCGCGATGTTTTTCACGTCTCCATTTCTGAACGACCCACTACTGGCTGGCAAATAAAGAAAACATAGCCTCGTCATATTAAAGCACGGAGCTTTGTCAGATATGAAAAAAAAAAACACCCACCAGCAATATAGTGAAAGGGGGATACGGGATGTCGCTCAAAAAAGCAGTAACACCATCTCAAGAACTTTGATATTTGGATGATGTAAAAGAATTAATTGACTTGAACAATGAATCCACATCAAGTGCGATACGCTATAGGGATCCGCCATAATATATAATATCACAAGAAAAATAGAGAGGGAGAAAGAAATGGGGTTTAACTTCCACTCGACACAAACTATGTTATTTCGGGACTAACACATAGTTCAATTTTATTTCAATAATTCGCTTGCGCGTAGGTGTCTTTAGCAGTGGGAGGAAACCAGAGGACGTAAAATCGGGGAATCGAAACCACGCCAGATGATTCAATGACAGACCTTGTGATACAGCCTGCGTGTGCTAACCATTCTGCCATCCAAACCCCCACAAGCAAAATAAACCCAGCCAGTTTGTTTTGTACATTTCATACCCAAAGGTTTCGCTTACAACTCTGTGTAAAACTGACGGGCAAGTCGATCTTCGATAGGATTTCGCTTTATGATTAGTAATCCCTGTTTTCAAGTTATTGCAAATTCATTGCTTGCGTCTGAATTTTGATAGGTTTTTTTTTCTTACATACAATTCAACTCCAAATAAAAACTCCATTCTCTGAGGTTTTAATGAGGTTTCGGTGGCAGCGGCAATTACCTAGTGTAAAATAGATATAGGAATCTGAATTTCGATACCATTTCTCTATATGACTTTACACACATTTCGAAAAAAAAATCTCCAAATCTTTGATCGATGTATTGTTTTCAAAAAATGTGCACGATTACGAATGGAAGAAAGACACACGGACATGATTTTACTACAATACTCGTGATCTTAATCTTTAAACAAGATCAACAAGTTCCTCGTCCAAAATTTACGGGAGAGATATAATTTTTTGTCTTTGACAATTTACGATTAAAGATACATTATGTAAGATTAGTTAGATAAAGAGTGGACAATTCTCGCTATAATAGTTAAAATATTGGGAATTTGAAAATTTCAGCCCAATTACAATAACAGTGTAGCCCCGATTATCATTGCTGCAGTTGTTGCAATAATAAACAATGTCTTGATTATCCATTTTTACGTTAAATCATTAACCGCTAATCGTATTTAAATCTGTTGAAAATCTAGAGTATCCGATGACATCGAGAATTGATTATGGTAATCTAATCAATAATTTATATAACACATAAGGCATAAAGAAAGACCTAAAACAAAACAGGCAGATTTAGCTCTTTAATAATGCCTCTTTTATGAACGGGAACATATTTATGTGAGAAGAGGTCATTTACGTGTTTTATAGAGGATGAAATTTTGGTTGTCGACTCCGCCACACTTCATAGAAGCATCCCCTTTACATGGTACTTTACAGGAACTTTCACCGATTCTTGCGAGATGTTTGTTTGATATAGTACATGAACACCTGGCACCACCCTATATAAAACACACGGTATAGAATTGGATTCTGATAACAATACTGACATTGAGGAATATTGACTTAGATTAGAAAAAGTACAATTGAATTGAAAATTAGTCTTTCAAATTGAACAATGTTATTTTATCCATGACTGTAACTTAATTTTTATGGGTAACAATCACCAGGGTCGAATGCGGTCTATTTAGACTTCACAAGAAGTTATATCCCTGGTTAATAGATTAAAGATACATTATGGGAGATTAGATAAAGAGCTGGCAGTTCTCACTATAATAGTTAAAAACTAGATAGTGTAAAGAGAATTTGCTGAAAATATCAGTCAAATTGATCCACTTTGAACCGAGAATTTAGCGATTGAATTTTCTGCCTAGCCTCGATCATCATTACTAAAGTCAGTACGATAAAAAAAACATAGTCTCGATTATCCATTTCATGATTAAATCATGAATGGAAGTTGAGCAGCAAATCAGATCCTAAACCAGTAAATATTGCAGGCTAGCGATGACATCGAGAGTTGATTATGGTCTGGATAAGTTAATTAATGTGTAATTAATAACTTAGATAACATTTCAGGCCTAAAGAAAGACCTGAAATAGGCAGATTTAACTCTTGCATAATGTATGTTTAAACGGGGACTCGCAGACGTGTACATTGAACCTAATATGTAACTTGTTTAGCTTATTGTTACTGAATCAGACACTGGTAGAATCAACTTACAGAAAGTGAAGCAAAATTAAACTTATTATCCTGGCAATGAGCGAGACAAACATCTGTTGTCATTCGGGCGAAATTCAATTGTGATTCTTTTTGAGGTCGTGTAATTTTCTCATAACAGCCTTGATACACTATAAATATAAAAGAAGTTATAAATATTGAAAGTATTGCAAAATATGATTGATAATACAATAATCATTTGATAAAAAATAATGACCTATCTGTCTGTATTGTTTTTATATAAAGCTTTCTTTTTAATTCACCACTACCATTAAATCTTGAATTGGATTTGTGTTTCCTTATTTAATCTCAAATTAACAATAAGCACACTTATTCTTTGGCACCTAGAAGGGGACGCAAATGGGTAGCAACGCATTAATAAAATTAGCATGAAGTGTATTACGAATGCATTTAAACTGATTTACGTTCAATCGTCTTTGCTTTCACTGCAATTTCTAATCAGTTGAGTTCGGGGAAATACGCCAAGAGCCCAAATTGAATGACAGTCTTTGGCGTCTGGTTATTCCAGACTACACCGGTAGTATTCTCCTGTGGGGTATGTTAGCCTCGTTCATCTAGTCGCTTCATTACACATGGCGCTTGAAAGCAAATGGACCAATAAGTTGTGTTCGCAAAAGTCTAAGACTATGGATGATATTGAGCTAGCGACTTGCCTCCTTTAAATTAAAATTAATGGTAAAAAAAACAAAAAACAAAACAAAACAAAAAAAAAAACAAAAAAAAGATTACTATAAGTATAACAAATACTATTGTCAACATTAAAACTTACATTTTTTAACACGATCAGCTGAATATTTCGATCGAAACCTTGGTTCTTTTACATAACCTTTTCAAAAACAACCGTACAATGTTAAAATGGATTAACTTTATCATTAATATAAATTTATAGACTGTAATTCGTTCAATCAAAATGCGTAACTGTCATCCAAATGGACTAGTGCTTGCTTTTCCATGAGACTGGTGTCATGGGGTTTTCTTTTCAATTTAGGGGAGCGTGTGTCGTTGTCTTTTATTCCTTGCAAACGCTGTGGTATAGTTTTGACTCAACATACCAAGACAGGAACGATAATACTAATAGGTTTCTTAATCTATGTGATTTGAAAAAGTTGTAGCTATTTCTCAGAAGTAAATAAAAGTCATTAGTAAAAATAATAGTTATACTTATAACTAATGCTTGGATTTGTGTATGTTTATTATGTTTATCCTCGTCTACCAGATTTGGTATTCTATTCTAATTACATAATTTACATTATAATAGGCCATCGCGGTACGCCTAATTAAGGGGGAATACCCGGTCTGACACGGTTTCGTGATGATTACTTACCCGTCTTGTACATGGCATATTTATTTTTTCCACCACAGTTTTGTCTTTGGTCCCCAACACACGGTATCTGACAACCAGACATAGCTGTGTAGGTTGCACGTTGTAAATTCTCCACACATTTACACTGATTACCTTCCTTGATTAATGCTACTCTAAGCCTGATTTTCCAGCAATATTCTACACATTCTTCAGCCGTATCTTTTGTTACTATAGATGTCCCTTCGTTTGTTTTATAACAGAGCACAAATATACGAGATGCTGTAAAGAAGATGTAACCAAATTAGTATTATTTGAATTTTATTAAAAAAAACTGAACATACATTGGTGATTCATGGTTTGTCTACTGTCGATTCCACTGAGTTTAGTGACCAGGCAGCTACTGCACATCCGAAACCTAGGCTGCCTGTCTACAGCTAGCTCCGCCTGAGAACAGCCCCGAAGCTAATTACCCGACATTTTAATTCCTACATCGACGATTTTAGTTGAAAACACTGAGTATGCTTAAGTATTTATTTCTCTTCTATTGTCATATTGAATGAAATTAAATATGTTTATTTAGCCGCTGTGTGTATGAAAGATGTCAAACTAATCAAAGCCGAATCACAAAATAGTCCTCTAAGGCGGCTCCCATAAAAGGTAATTTCACAGAGGCGGTTTTGTTTGCGAAGACAAATTTAGGAGTATCTAACCTTCTTTTGAAAGATAAACAGATTGAAACTCTAAAGACAGTTTACAATGGCAAAGAATGTATTGCAATATTACCTACTAGCACATATTATATGTCGCTTTTACAGGATTGGCAGAAGTTGACATTTTGCTAAAGACATGTGTTTACATAAAACACGTGCTTGATCGGGTTATTTTTACTTTGTTGTGTACACAAGGCTGTAGTCCAGTCGATAAGTCCCGCCCCAAAATGATCACGTGAGCGTTTTAAATGGCGGCTAACTAGGGCAGTGATCATAATGACGTATGAAGTTGATGGATCGCTGCGTGCAGTTTGGCTACTGCAGTGGTACAGCACACAGTCAATAACTTATATAAGTGACTCCATATAAATAATTTGACTTCTTGATTAACCTACAATTTCTTCACTAATATTTTTAATGTATAAGGATTAAAGTAAGTATTGTAACCAAAATTGACATTTCGATAGATGAAAAAACAAGACATATCAACAACAGATGCCCAAACTAGTAATTACAAGTAGTATAGTAAGAAAGAAGTATTAAGTCTGAATATTGCTGGTTAACAACACTGGTTAATGTAGCACTATGCAATTCGGCAACCAAATGAAACATGTTGTGATA
This sequence comes from Patella vulgata, assembly GCF_932274485.2. Classification (NCBI taxonomy): domain Eukaryota; kingdom Metazoa; phylum Mollusca; class Gastropoda; family Patellidae; genus Patella; species Patella vulgata. The sequence goes on from NC_065883.2 coordinate 17,081,874, forward strand.
TGCAGTGCTATGAGTCGCTGGCTAGATGTGGAAAGTGCTTACCCAAAACTCCCCACATCCAACGTGTGACGCAGACTCTCCCCTCTGCTACATATTTTTTTAGCCTTTTGATCGTATAGTATTGTCTCTGGTTATATTTGTTATTCTCTTCGTTTGGCTAGGAAGTTTCTTTAAATGTTGTCACTCTGACATACCACGCTGAAAATTTATTCTCATTTTATTCACCTTATGGTTACCACAGAAATAACTACTGTATACCACAGTTCGTTTCTACATTTTATGTCAAGCACTGGATACATAGGTTACAAGCATAGATTAAAATAAAGTCATTTGTCTGGTGTCTGAAATATTTCCGAATAGATCTAGCGTTTTATATGCCTTGACTTCCGAATTAAATTATGTGATAGGCCACTCATGCTCAATTACGTCACGAATTAGCCAAATATGGAATGGACATGCCTTATACCTTGCATACCAACAGGTGGCATATGATTGACAAAAGTGTTTATCAACCTAATTCATGTATCATATTTATTATCACAGATTTCCGTTGTTTCACGTGCTGTTTTGCTTGTCTATGAATCTGTAAACAATAATTAGTCAAGGCCATAATATTATTATACATGTGTTATTTTTGCACAAATCTCACGATCCATTTATCCCCATGCACGACAAACTCAGAATCAACTCTAGGCCTATAAGTCATCGGATGGCCTTGATATTAAATGGATTACAACACCTTCGCCATTTTATAATTTAACGGTAAAATGGATAATTGAAACTGTGTTTATTATCGTAGCAACGCCTTTCTCTCTGGGACGTTGGATGGCCGAATGGATAGCACGTGCGCGCTGTATCATAAGGTCTGTTATTGAGTCAACTTGCGTAGTTTCGATTCCCCGGCGGGTTGTTGTACGCGACAAGGTGTAGGCCTAGGGTCGCCTGTCCAACCTCGTGCCGTCGTGGGTTTTCTCTTGGTGCTCCGGTTTCCTCCCACTGCTAAGACCCCTACGCGCAAGTGGACGTTAAATCCCATCTCTCTCTATCTCTCCCCTCTCTCTCTCTCTCTCTCTCTCGCCTTTCTGAACTTTCTCATTGACTTGAGCCAGCGCGGTCCCAACAGATACGTAGCCTACCTCGCTTTGTTCTGTGCTTTTCTTCTCCAAAATACGCCTTTGTTTCATTTAGAAAATACCCAGTGCTGTTTGTTTTGGCTATTTTGTCACTTGCAAGACAAACTGTTTTCAGTATTGCCAAAGAAATTAACCAAAACAAGAGCAAAAATCGGTCTCGTTCCACTTTCATTCTTTTTGGTCCACCATTTTGAAAGTCACTATGGTATATCGTGACGTCACAGTCAACATGACGTAATTCTACTATGACGTGATTAAAATGGTACTGATAGTGTTAAAGTATGACTTTTTTTACATGGCAAATTAATAATTATTATAAAGATACATTATGAAAGATTAGATAAAGAGCTGGCAGTTCTCACCATAATAGTTAAAAACTATATAATGTAAAGGAAATTTGCTGAAAATTTCAGTCAAATTGATCCACTCTGAACCGAGAATTTAACGATTGAATTTTCGGCCTAGCCTCGATCATCATTACTAAAGTACTATAGCCTCGATTATCCATATCATGAATGGAAGTCGAACAGCAAATCGGAACCTAATCCAATAAACATCGCAGACTAGCGATGACATCGAGAGTTGATTATGGTCTGGATAAGTTAATTAATATCTTATTAATAATTTAGATAACATTTCAGGCCTAAAGAAAGACTTGCAATAGGCAGATTTAGCTCTTACATAATGTATGTTAATAATGATGTTTGTTTAGTCACGATAACGCGAAACTCTCTCAAAACAATACTAACTGAAGCAATAAATCTTTTAATTTATTAATAGAAATAGGAATGATTCATTCAAAATGATAATCCAAATCTATGTTTTCAACAGATAAAACAAAGTAAATAACTGTAACTAAAACTACTTATTTCATACTATTTAAAAGTACAAGTTTTGTAGCAACCTAGATGCACATAGTAGACCTATGGTATTTCTACTCTATCCCCCTCTGTCCATTAATACTATGAAATTAATACTTTGCCAGGTTGTGTACGTGGGCCCTTTGTGTTCGTGGACTAGGAAATAGCTAGATAAGAAACATTATCTCTCAACCCTCCGTGTTTCGAGATAAGAGATGGTACTGTACAGTTTTACCTGGCAAAACTCCGATGGGAATCAGACCGGGCTTTAAGAAGCAAAACTGTCATTTTTTTCTTCAAAACAACGATTGACACGGGTTCAAACCATCTCTTTTAAATCGAAGCGATAATTGCTGGCTTTCCCAGACAATTTAAATTGACGTCTCGTCACGCCAAGAAGGCGGGGCTGAAGATATGTCATGTAACAACAGCCAATCAAAATACGCGAAAAGTAGGAAATGGGCATGCACTGACGGACCTAATTAGATTAGAATATTTTGCAGGAGTGTTTGTAGAGCTCATGGAAACCACACGAAAGAGTGTAAATTGAAACTAAAACTAGCTAGGAAATGGCACTTAAACACTATTTATTTAACTGGTAGTTGTTGTTCTTCTTAGAGACGACCCTCCTCGAAGCCCAAGGCCTATTCCAGTAGGCATATTATGATGAAATGGAACTTGACATACTTGTTCCTTGGAAATCTGCCCATAGATTGACTGTTGCGATGACGCCATGTACTCGGTTCCTGATCCCTAGTACGCGCATACCAGTGTCCGTGATAAAATCATAAATTCTTGTTTTTGAATAGATTTATTTTCCATATTAAAATCATGGTAACATAATTACAACAGATTGATAAAATTCTTCTATCCCGCATTTAATACAATAACATGACCATTTTGATAGGTGAAGTAAGTATTTCAATAATTTCAAATGGTTTCTATTGTTTCTAGGATCATATTCCTTTTGAAACTGAAGAAGTTCTCTGACTGTTCCGGTCCGCCCTTGTTAAGCTGCGATATTAAAATAGGACTCTACAATCACCTCCATGTGTTCTAAAGCTGTTTTTGAGTCCGTACCCTCTATTTTTCACCGTAATTCTTATTTGTTCGCCAAAAGGAATCATTAACCCTAGGACAGAGGTTGGGATCCAGCTGTATTTTCATACTGCAGCTTAGTAAGGACTGGCAGGGACGGTCAGAGGACTTCGTCCATTCAAAGGTAGTTCCGAAAGGAATTAATTACATACAATACAAAAATTAATCAATCTTCAAATTTCTTGTTCCCGAAAACATGTTCAAGTTAAATTGTATGTAACATTTGAGATATACTGGCCATCGCTAATAATATACTGAGATTTTTAGTTTTAATTAGCTGTACAAACACTCTATTCTACTCTAATTAATAAAATCGATTTAAAGTGGAAGTCAAGATTTATAAAGCAGTGGCTTAGTATGGTAATCAATCAAGTTGCGATAGATTTAGAAAGCATCTCAATCATTAGATTTTAAGAGGTTAAAGATTTTGGGAATGGGGATCTGAAGAATTGACTGCTATTCTTCTTGTTCAAGCCTAATTCCCACTGACATTAAATTTGTCTAGGAGTAAATCCCGCTAGACCCACAAAATTCTGATCCTTCACACCAATACAGTATTGATACATCCAACTAAAGTCTAAAATGTCTTTAGATCCTGTCGTATATCATTTCAACCGGCATTAAATTAGTCTATGAGTGAATCCTGCTAGACCTCCCAAACTTCGGATCCTTCACACACATACAGTATTGCTACATCCAACTAAAATCTCTTTCGATCCTGTCGTGTGTCGTTTCAACACAATCAACGAAATACATGTTGACTGACATTCAAATTTCTTATTCAATTGATACCAGTAACCAGTAGGAATTACGTTTTACTGCTTTTAATACCATTCTTTCTCGCCGATTCTCATGTATCATCAAAAACTATTTCAAACTACAATAAATTTTTCTATATAATCTCTACAGACAAATTAATCACTACTTAGCTTGTATGATTTCACGATGGCAGCTACTGGAGATACCAAGGCCATGGATATATCATGGCAATGAATGGACATACCATGTTAGCTGATAGAGATACCAGGGCAGCTATTGAAGATACCATGGTAGCTATGAGAGATATCATTACAGCTATTGCAGATACCATGGCAGATAATGGGGATACCATGGCAGCTAAGAGCGTTATCTGGAGAAGAGTACTAAAACATCCTATTCTTGCTAAAGCTTGTTGCATTTTTAATACTGAGGTAATTGGATAATAAATGCAGGTGGTAGAAAGTTCAGAGGAAATGTTGATCGCAATATAAGGCCGCATGAAAATGCGGGTTTAAAATAACTACAAATTATTTAAACTTCAACCATCAAGTATTAAATTGGACACATTAGATCTTGGCTACATGCTGTACACCACTAACATAACCCATACTAATATACACCAGAACAAAGGCTTAGCATTAGGTTTTTGGAAAAATTTGAATAGGTTCTGATTGAGATTTCAAAAATCAGGTTATCTATAGATATAGAAGAATCAGGTTTGGCCTAGCTAGTTATAATCTATCTACTAACATAAAAAGTAAAAGAAACTCTCAAATAATATGTATAATAAATAGGCATTAGAGTTTTGGAGATCTTTGTCCTTTATAAAGAAACAAAAATTCGACTTAACCCAACTACACATGTAACTTCCGAGTCGCAAGCAGCGTTGTGGACTGCCCAGCCTCGTCAGTTTTCTGAATCTCCCACTGATGAAAACCCTTACATGTAAGTAAATTATTAAATAAAGATGTGCGATATTTCAGTACCAAAATAACCTGGTTTGTGTTGAATGGACCTTAAATCCAATTTGTTTTTTGTTCTATAAGAGCTGGCAAACTAACCAGCCTGGTTTCCCCCTTTATGGTGGTGCAGTACAGAGTTTGGATGGGATCAGATACAAAAAATTAGTGTGCATGTAAAAGAACAGTTGGAGAACAGGAGACACAGACGTCTGTAATGTGGAAAACCTTTTTCAATATTAAGCTGTGATTAATAATCATTTTAAGACAAGTTAGTTCCCTCTGAATCGGAGTCAGACCAGTTAATTTATGATCTTACTCGCTTAGTGGGTATAATATGGAAAGATTTTCCACCTACATGGTTAATTAAACCCCATTTCATTCCTCTTTTCCTCTGATAATTATATGTACATGTAGGAGGGCCAAAGGTTATTTTGAATATGATATTATTCAAAATCAATTACATTTATTTCCTTCTTAAGAGGGATAATGCCTTTTTAAATTATGAACATATTTGAGATTTAATTTTGCAGTTAATTTAGCAACAAAATAATGATAATTTGTTTGAAATGTTAATAATATATTTTATTATTCTAATCTTAATTTGTGGAAACATTTTACATAAACCTTTATAATCTAAATCATACAAATGCTGTAAGAATACTGTAGTCAGAAAACAAACTGGGTTAATTTGAGCATGTGAATATGATTATAGATATTAAAGGAGCTAAATCACTAGTATTTGGGACTTAGAAATTCACACAAATGGGCTGCAATGCATATAATAATGTAACATGAATGTGTATATAAAATCTTTTCTGTTTTTTTTAACTCTAATTTCAAATCAGTTATGTTCTAGCGTCTGGTTATTCCGGTCTACACCGACAGTAGTTATTGAGAATGCTCTCCAGATAAGAACATGGTGTCAATGTTTGACATGATTTGTGGAATATCTCAAGCCTCGTTCTTCGAGTCCCTTGTTACAAATAGCACCGAAACGCATTATGGTACACAATTCGTGTACACCAATGTGTACCAATTGTAAAATGTTTATTTTGTCTTAATTGAATATCAGAACCTCATCTTTTCCCCGGTAAGATCACAACATCAATGTTGATTTAAATTGACAAATAATTTGTGTTTTCAATGTCGAAGACTTTGGATGAAATTGAGTTAGAGACTTAGCTACTTTAAATTACCAGTATGACAATATATCATTGTAATTGTAACACTATCCCAGTTGTGTCAAATTTGCATAACAGATTTGACACCTCATGTCTTCATGTTCATTTATTGGCCTACACCAAAATAACCTAAATAATTAAAGATGCATTATGTAACAGCTAAATCTGCCTTTTGCAGGTCTTTAGTTTGGCTTCAAATTTCAAATGTTAAATAAATTAATATTTAGACATTTATTAACATGACTAGCCCATAATCAACTCTCCAGATTATCCTATGGCAGAGATTTAAATGGATTAAAATGCCGGCAACATTCAAAAATTTAATGATAAAATGGATAATTGAGACTTGTCTTGTTTGTCCAATACCATTGCTATATCTACGCTAATTTCCATAATAAAAACCAAATTTTTAAAATATATCTTCTGTATGCCTCTTTGTCTACTTCATTCTGCTTTAGATTTGACACATCCAGGAACGCTTTCAATATCATTTGACCTAATTCTGGCAAATAATAACATCATATATTTAGTAACTTGTTTATCATACCATTGATGCATAAATAGTTAGATATTTTAGTTTTGACCGATCCAGGAACCGTTATTTGACCTAATTCTGGAAAATAATGGCATCATATATTTAGTAACTTGTTTATCATACCATTGATGCATAAATAGTTAGATATTTTACATATTTACTTCTTGGTTTCATTAATATAAATGGCAAGTCTTAAGCATAAATTCCACTAAGACAAGAACAATTAAAATATCAGTGAAAATTGACTACTATTTATAGAAGGGATAATAATTAATAATGATAAAAAAAAAGAATAAATATAAAGTTTAAAAGAACAAAAGTTGAGAATAAAGGATCTTTTTTTTTTCTAAAGACAATACAACAATTAATTTGTAAGTATGTCTTTTATATTTAGACTTAGAACAAGTTAAAAAATCAGAAACTCTCTGACACGAACATACACTACAAACTGTATGTATATTGTAGACATTAAAACTGAGTACCAATGATTACTTAATCAATTAAATACACAAGTTGGAATCGTCCTCTTAGTCACTACTTACTGTGTGAAGTGATCTAGATTGGGGTTTAAGACCACAGAATACAAAATTAACATATAATTCAATTAAATAAAAGGTCCAATGTTCAAAAATATAGGTAAATATACCTGTAGATTTTCAAGCCATACACAATAAAAACTAGTCTTACTGAAAAGCATCAATTTTAACATGGATATCGTCAAACCCACCTGTATTCTTTGCCAGAAGAATATCCACTGTTGGTATTTTGTTTTTGCTTTCTTAATTAAATATTATATAATCAATCTGAGGACATTTTAACATGAAAAATTAGATACGCAGATTGTCCGCAAAATACAAATGATGTTCAGTCGCTTTAATTTATTAGGACTTAAAAAACACATTTTTGACATTCTACTGCCTTGTGTGTTTAATTCATTCATCAATTTAATATATGTTAATGGGTCATTCCACAGTCTCAGACACCAATCAAGATCACTACCAAAGGAAATAGTAGATTAATCTCACATGCTATATAAATTACGCTAAAAGTCTGTAAGTTATAAATAAGAATAAATAATCAACACATCACTATCAATCACAGTTTCACGAAAAGACTTTTTTCTATGATTTTGATTTCCAAACCACTATTACACATTACCACTTATCCAGTTTAAAATGTTACCGTAATATAGGTAACACAGATAAAAGAAAATAAAATTAAATGTTACTCTCTTCAGCAGACGAATCAGCTACATCTATATTAGGTGTTTTCTTTGGTAAATCAGTCCTATTTTTCTCTATGTAAGGTTCCAGGTAATTTAACCTAGGGGGTAAACTAATACGACTCCAATTTTGTCGCTGTAACGCAGGAGTACAGGAAGGACTGGGAAGTTTCGCTTGCTCGCTAAAATCTAACGTTAAATACTCAACTTGATCATCATCTAACATAGGACCAGTACTTGCGATGCTTTCAGTGTCTGAGTTATCATCTCCTGACTCTACAGACTCTGGAAGCCGTAGAGAATTCAATCTATCAATCTGGGTATTGAGTTCTTTAGAATCAGGAGTGTGTGATTTTTTGCCTGGCTTGGAAACGTGTAATATATTCCCGGTATCTGTATCTTTGAATGAAGTGCGTTCTAATGGTAAAGAGCTAGTTCTATGAGCTCGTGTTTGTACTAAATGCGGATTTTCTGGCGCCAATGCCTCCTGATGGTGTGAATACTGCTGTGTGGCATCTTTTTGTATGGTCTGTGGATAAACCTGCGATAATGGTTCCATGATTGGATTAACCCGTAATATTAAACCTTGTAGCTTGTTCTTCTGTTTGGGTGTTGAAGGTGAAGAACTAGTAATACTGCTATCATCAGGTGTACTATGGCTAGATGTTAGATGTCTATGAACCAGATATGACGGACTACCAGGACTACTCGACAAACAGTGCTCTTGTTTAATATCTATAGGTTTCGATTGCATTTTTTTGTTTTCGTTCCATGGAAATATTTCTTCTTCGCTTTCGGCCAAGGCGGCTTTCTTTTGTACCTGAGTTGAAATCTGTGTACTACTTTTACGCCTGGGGGGTAATGACATATATTCATCTTCCAAACACGGAACGTCAAAATCCTCTTCGTAGTCTGCAGAACGAATGCTTTCTCCTGAGGTAGGACTTTGGATGCTGTTTTGTTTATTCTCTATTGCACATCGATAACTCGCTCTCCTTGCTTCGTCACGACTTGAGTGAATAATGGAAGGGGGTTTAAAGTTTTTCAAGGAAATACATGTATCGGACATGGAATGAGACGGTGAGTTTGGAGAAACCTTAGACAGTGCTTGATTGGTTAAAGAAAATTCAGTCATATCGTAACAGCTACTTGTATGAGGAGTGACACTACCATCCATTCGAATTTGCCCCCCTTGAGGGGGAGGTGAAGGGGATTCGGCCCCGACACCAGCTCCGCGTACCCCTAATCGTATTTGTGTTTGTTTTTCGAGTCTTTGTCGATGAATATCATCACTTATAGCCTCGAGTGAATGAAGCGCCTGGGAATATAAAGATTTCGATGAGGTCACATCTTCTTCTAATCTACTCACTCGACCTTTCTGATCCTGAGAATGAAAAAAAAATATTAGTGACAAAACTATCCAATCCAAATCTCTGCCACTATATCTACGGACTTCCCCACCTCTAAGAATTTTCAAACAGAAACTCTAAACTTACTTGTTTCAATGTTCATATTTATAACTGTTTCCTGTAAACTTTGTTAGGGCTTTGAGCAAACAATACTGTTTGGCCTCTAGCGCTTTTTAAGAACCCTTATTATTTATTATGAACAAAATTTTAAATTTAATTTTGCCAAGTATCTGATGACTTAGTACAATATGCACTGCTATTATTGTCACTAAAGTCCTACTTCACTACATTTGGAACTTCTTTTTTTTTTAAAATTCAAGAAATTTTATAAAAATGTTAATATTTGACATTCAGCATTAAGCACCTGAACAACCTAAAACTAGCGCTCAACTCAAACAGAGTCACAGGAGGAGTTTTTAAATGGGCTCCAAAACTCATTTTAAGTTTTTCAGGGAACTGGGGTAATAAATGTTTACACGTACAAGGTTGCAAAGTGTTAAATCTGTTTCTAATTAAAATCATATACGTAACTAGAATTAAACATTCAATGTTTCATGAAGTATACGATAGTTAAGTAAGAGACTCTTTATAACAAATGACATGAAATGGGATTTAACGTCCTACTTTTCTGCACCAACTGGGCTAATGAAGATGGGCATAAGCCATGTAATATGCTATGGGCGAAATTTTGTCTGGACAGTAGAGTCTACTCTTATTTAAAATTCTAACTGTCAAAAGGTTCTATTCAAGTACACCAACATGTAGATGGGATCTCGAATTTCCGTCCCATCCGAACAACTAGATTTTATTCCTTGCCAGACCCTCTGTCACTTTTTAGAACAATAAACAAATGAATCTATATGTTTTGATATACAATGTATAAAAACCGTAGATATCTAACTGTTTATTTTAAATAAAATTAAATTAAATATACAAAAGGTACTGTACCTCCATTATTTGATTAAATCTTGCTTTCATCTCAAAATATGGTCTGCAATAGAAAAACGAAATCTTTTACTAAATAGTTTACTCTCAACAGACCAGTATTTTCCACCAAAGTTATGTTGTTGTTCAGTCCTAATTATGGCGTGGAATGGAGTTCATGGTCTCAACAATACAAAACTAACATAATATGGTGTTTTTCTACACTGCAAGGGGGAGTAATATGGCCTTAACAGTTGTGTTTTTGCCAACTCTTTATTGAATTCCAACTGCTAAGGGTTGTTGTCTGTGAAAGCCAATGTGAGTACAGTGGGAAGTTGATTGTCCCGTCTGAAACAACGGACTGAGCACACTAAAATCGTCAGCCATGTGGTCATCACTACTGACAAATATGAACCAGGCTTCAAAAATCCCAAAGGGATCCAAACCTGGGACATTCTAGTTGACAGACCTACTGCTTCACCAAAGTTCTTATGAATCTACCCTGAAACCAAGAAAGGACTAACTACAAACAATTAATAATTTAGCAGAATATTGTAAGCAAGATTTATTAGCAACTTTTTCAATATTAATTATAAATTTGAAAACAACTTGCCACTATCATAATGTATATGAAACTAATATATGTCCTATCTAAAACCACAACCAAATCTACCCAAAACTCTCGATCACAATGATTTATTACATGTAATATGATGCTTAGAACTGTATTTAAAGGGACAATAACCTGCACCTTAATCTTAAATAATATAACTACAAAACAATAAAATACCAACACCACTATCCCAAATAACATTGCAATTATTATCCAATCAAGAAGTACCACTCAGTTTGACTTGGCGACTCGCAGAAGAATCTTTATAAGGATAAATACAGGGGATGAGATTTCTACACCTATTTTTGTAATCAAGTGACATATTACAGCCTTTGTTCTAAATAAATGGTTTTAAAAGATTATATACAGTCATAAATAAATAAAGTATAAGACAAAATAACGTTTCTATCCATATTTAACCAGTTTACATGTTTGCTAAAATACAAATACTTACAAAACAATACGAGTAGACCCGCATAATGTAAATGGAACGAGGCGTATATAGAGTTAGGGAAGTTTGTCGGCAGTAAAAATAGGCAGGTCACCACACTGCTTACATAGAATTTCCAGAATATATTTAATGACTGTACTATCTACGGGGTTAAATATGGGCAGAAAAGTACAGCTTTTTTTATACTCAATTATTTTATGATACCATTAGCAAGCAAATAAATAAATGCCCATAACTTGAGTTCCTTCTCATAGCTACTTACATAATTTCCAACCAATGGCGATTTGCAATATTACTTAGCTGAAGGAAACTTCTGCGAGTTGTCAAACTAGATATGGTAACACAAGAAAAAAGAAAAAAATAATTTAGTCGTTCATTTCCATAAATCTGCGTGAACTTAATTCAATGCACTTATCTTGTATATTTGTAACTGAGGGTTATGTTTTGGTTGATCAATGACATGTTTTAACTGGGTGTTATGTTTTGGTTGATCAATGATTTATGTTGTAACTGGGGGTATTGTTTTGGTTGATCAATGACATATGTTTTAACTGGGTGTTATGTTTTGGTTGATCAATGACTTATGTTGTAACTGGGGGTGTTGTTTTGGTTGATCAATAACTTATGCTGTAACAAATAAGTATCATATTACAACAACTTAATATTGTATACTGAAGTGGAAAAAACTTAACTCCGTCATCATTCTGTATCATGCATTCAAAATTTGATGAAGTTCAGTAAAAATGAAATAATTATAGTTTGGCGAGATGCATAAATAATTATAAATAAAACTTATGTAGGCCACCTGGTGTCATGTAACTGTATTGATAGTATATGTGTACATTATACATTTTAGATAGCTGTGAAGTTAGATGTGTTGTGTATATATAGAACTAGTAGCTTTAGGCACTATTATAATGATTACAATCAACATAACAACATTATTACACCACAGTGTTAGCAATATAGATAGTATCCACTTGTATTACAAACTAACAGCACTTAGCAATATTGATATAATTTATTTATCATATCCATCTACCAGACTTCAATTTAAAAATAAATACTAAATATATTAAATTCTAAAAAAGAATATTTTGGCTATTAATAAATTTAAATGCGGAAAGCAATTTTAAATAAAAAGATAACAATAAATAGGACATAAAATGTAACACAAATGTATAGGTGGTTATGATGATATAATAAACACCTCTGTTTATGTTTTAAACAAAAAATAAAATCAGCTAAAACTGTTTTGTGCCATTCACTTTTCATTCATTCGTTTAATATTTTCAGAGCCAGGTGTGGCACAAACCCATTGATTGGCTTGAAAATCGAAATTTTATTCGAGTATTCTGAATTGTTATCAAAATGTCATATCCTAGGAAATGAGAGCAAGAGAGAGAAGTGGGGTTTAACCGTTCACTTGACACATACCTGGATATATCATTCAATTTTATTTTAATAATTCACTCCAGCATAGGTGAATGATTTTACTGGATATACACACATGAAATAATGATATGATACACTGCTTATGGACACATGTTTGAGTTCTGGCTATAATCAATGAACATTTTGTTTTGAAAAAAAAGCAAAAAAAAAAACGAAATGTAGATCTGTTTTGTAAAATGTGATGAGAAGTCTCTCAAAATTAACCCTAATATCTACTACTGACCCGAGTGGTTGATCTTTCAGCCAATTTTTATGTTATTCATCTATTCATATTTGTTCCTAAAATATTCCAATCCATAAACTAAATTTAATATCATCATTGTTCTATAGACAAATGCTGATAGGTGAGATAGTGAAATATTAAAATTCAGTCTGCTGCAAATTTATTATCAACAGTTGATGGAAACAGCTGTTAATGTAAGCATTATATACAACTGATATATAGAAATTTTATGTGTATTTTATTGACAAAAATATCTATGATTTATTTGAGTTTAAGGTTTACACAATATAATGTAAGCTTACTGTATATCGTTAATTTCCTTTGTTTTGTGGTGTATACAGTAGGCTACATATGTACCAAATTCTGAACACAACGCAAAAGTTATTTGATTTTGAACTTAATCATGCTGGCCTTTTATGTTCTGAGGGGGTGCGCGAGGTTGAGAAAAAAATAATAAATTACTTTGATTTTGTAATAGCTCGTTTCAGTTCTCTTTGAAGTTGTTGAACTCTGGCCTCTCCTTCTTTAAAAACCATCATTGTTTTTTGATGTTCTGCTTCGCTTTCCATTCTCTCTAATTCAGCTTCGTTTACCTAAAGTTATGAAATTATTAATCAGGTCACAAATGGCTTTGATGGGATTGTTTGTTATTTAGCGTGCTTAAACTCTTTCATTCAATTTTTTTTAAAATTTCAAAACTACTTTTAGACATGTTGAAGAATACTAGTACCTTCATGGTGGCATGGTTAAGCATCTCTTGCCAAGCTGGGTCCGAATCATCTTCTCGTCTTTGATAACCCTGTTCAGCTAACTGTACCATTTCTTTAGCTGCCTCATGCATACTACATGCTCTTTCATATCGTAATGCTGCCTTATGGGTTTCCATATGAACCTGAAATCAAATATGGGTGAATGTTAAAAGAGAAATATACTTCAAGCCTCAATCTGATTAAAACAAAGATCCTAATTCGTTTTGTTTTTTATAGTTCAAAATTTCGTTTTACTTGTCTTTACTACACTAAGATCTGGAAGAGATGTTATATAACCCGCGTTCTGGATGATGTGAGGGATTAGCCAATGAAATAGTCTGTTACAGTGAGTTTTTGGCGTGAGGTGCATGGAACTGTGGGTAACCCACTAGAAACATCAATGCTCATTGGTTAATCAATTGTCTGACTTCATAGGGTCAAAAGCCTTTTGTATGACCTCTGACGTGACCTTCCACTACAACCGGTCAGATTTTCATGTAGTAGAAGCCATCGAAAGTATAAAACAATGAAACAAAATATATATCTGTATTTTAATCAAATTGTTCAAGTCTTGAACTTCAGTTTTCGGCAAGACAGAGATAAATTTATGGGAATTGGAAATCAAAGTCACTGGTTGCCGGTCAGATTCTTTAGGCATTTCTGTCTTTTCACAACATGAGCATGTACTAATCAAGAAACAAAATCATGAATTTGTCATATCTTCGTAAATACTGAACATAATTGAACCCTTTGGGACTGATATTCGTTTTACAGGTTCAAATTTCTCAATATAGTAGTTTGCAAGGTATTCAGAATCAGATAAATGGCAATCAGAGACCTTTAAGCAATGTATGTATGGTAGCTTAAAGTTTTAGTTTAAAAAAAGTGTTCAAAGAGATTACTTGCCTCCTTGGCTCTATGTCTGGCCTCATAATATGGTCTTGCTTTATCAACACAATTACCAAGTTTTTTAGCCAGAACATTGAGTTTCTGTATGGAATCAGATAAAACTTGTCTAAAACTGGCTCGGGCATCCTGAAAATTTTACAAAATTTAGGACAATATTAAAAATTGTACCGGTAATAACCATACAACAAATAAAAAAACAATCACAATGTCTTTAAGTAGAAACAAAATAGGTCTAGCAGTTAGCAGTAGACATGTACCACAAGCAAGCAGATAAAACTTCTTAATGGAAGTCAATTAAATTGTTTTGAGACTCTCTACACACTGTTAGTTTGTGAATGAAATAATAATGATGCCTTTAAGCAGTGACATTATTATTATCATTATGCAATTTCGGCTGTATATAAATAGGCCTTGTAGTGTACATATCTTTGGTAATGACTGTTATAAATGTTTAACCATGGGATTGTTCCATTTTTTTTCAATGCATCTAGCTTGTCATCTCTTCCTATGATTAGAGTTACAGGTACAAAGAATTGTTGAAAACTTAATACTTGTTAAGTAGACCTAAATATAACGATTAGCCCAAAAGTTAAAAGCAAATTTTAAAATGTGAGCATACTTACATCCAATTCTAACTCAAGTTTGTTGATATCATCTGATGCCTTGTTTAACTTTTCTAATTCCACCTACAAAAGAAATTATCTATACTAAATACTAAAACATATAATTATAAGGTCCATGATTTATGTACCATACAGTTCTAGGGTTTATTCTTTATAAACAATAAAAGAAGTGCATAACAGTTAGGGAGCCCCACCATAAATAAATATCTCCAAATATCTCGACAATTACACCACAATATTTATATATACCAAGCCTTAAATCAGTTTCGCACATATATAGTCACCCAATAAACGGTCATGTTGTACTTAATAAGCTATGACCATTTAACCATCCATAAATAATAGCCTGAAAAATGGTTACGAGTGTCGGCCATAACATCCAGGCACTTTTGAGTAAAAAATAGGTTACATGCCCTTGTTTTGAAATTAGTCTCGCTTAACCAGCCTACCGAACCATTCCCCATCTGATTGACAGGCTAGGAATTTGGATAATCAAGACCACTATTTTTACGAAACCTAACAGAAAGCTGGAACAAGAAATTGAATTTAGAAACACGCATGGTAGGCAGCTCAACAATTGTGTTATCCCACCGGGTGACTAGGTAGAAATCACTTCGAGACATCCACTGAAGCTTGCACATTCACTGTGTTGAGCTAAATTTTCAGTAGGGAAATTTAAATTTAAGTACGGTATATTTAGGTTAGGTTCTGGTAATTAATGAATCAATTATCAACAATACGACTAATGGCTCAGTAATATAATCAACCAGCAACTTAAAAACTTGAGTTACAACATGGGCCTTAAACATACATTATGCAAGAGCTAAATCTGTCTATTGCAGGTCTTTCTTTACGCCTGAAATATTATATAAACTATTAATTAGACATTAATTAACTTATCCAATAAAACCATAATCAACTCTCAATGTCTTCTTATGTGTCAGATTTTCATCGGATTTGAATCCGATCTGCTGCTCAACACTCATTATGATTAAATCCAAAAATGGATAATCGAGACTATGTTTTTTTATTGTACCAAGTTAAATAATGATGGTCGAGGCTAGGCTTAAAATTCAAAAGCTAATATTAGTAATATCTCGCTTCGGAGTGGAGCAATTTGACTGAAATTTTCAACATATTCTATTTACGTTATCTATTTTTTTAACTATTATAGCGAGAACAGTTAACTCATATCTAATCTCCCATAATGCCTCTTTAATAATAGATGGCCATAGGTCTCATAGCTTAGATTATTAACTGACACACAATTGTTCTTGTCTTCTTGGGGGGTTGGCTGGCCGAATGGTTAGCATGTGCGTGCTCTATCATAAGGCCTGTCATTGAGTCAACTGGCATGGTTTCGAATCCCCGGTTGTACGTGACAAGGAGTAGGGTCGCCTGTCCAACCTTGTGGGTTTTCTCCGGGTAATCCGGTTTCCTCTCACTGCTAAAGACCCAGGCCGTGCAAGCGAATTATTGAAATAAAATTAAACCATATGTTAGTCCCGAAATGACCTAGTTTGTGTCGAGTGGACTTTAAACCCCATTTTTGCCTCCCTCTCTCTTTCTCTCTTGTCTTCGTAGCCTTCTGACATGTCTCAAATCTTCAGTACATTCAATCATTAATTTCACCTGTATTCTTGGATCCAAGGCCTCATCTTCATATTCCTCTGTATTCAAGCTTGAATTAGATGATATTCGACGTCTCCGACCTTGGTGCACTTGTTGTAAGACATCAGCCATTTTAAATAAGGCCTACAACAGGTATAATTAGGCCTTTTATTAAACTGGATCTAGCCAAGATCTACATACATTTTTGACGTTACACTTCTGACATCCTTGCTAAAAATATATTACTTTACAAACAATATACGTCAGGATTCAAGCTCAGCATTCTTATACTATGTGTATTCCTGGAAGTATTTAAATCTAAATGTCTTATTGTCACTGTGAGTGACATTACTTTACATTTTAGACAGTTAAATGTTTTAAAATAACCACTAAATTCTTAAAAATAGTCACATCGTAAAAAGATTATAAAGGTAAAATTATACCGTTAGACGGCGCTGTTATTGACCCCGATTATTTACGGTTATGTTCGGGCGACATCTGAGGTCAGACCGTAGCTATTACCCCTGCCCTTCCCCCAGCAATGAACACAATGCCAATATAGTCATGTTACGAAGAAATCAATAAAGAAGAGATTGGGATTCCAAAACCCCACGTCCTGTTTACAACTTCACTGCACCAGTACGGTAGGTAACTTTTCATCATGTACATTGTCAAATAGTTGTCGGCTGCATCTAGGGTAAAACTGTTCAGCTTTATTTGGACCTCAATTACAAGATCATGCAGGCTCCCGCTTGAAACCAAAAATAAGACACGATATAATTACGATTGTAGTAACTTGCAGTTTTCTTATCAACTGCATTGTCGATTTGATTCATTTGGTTTTTAATTGGCCCACTTTAGAGATATTGGGTATAAATTGGATAAAATACAGCGGTAGCACACTTTTCAAAAATCTACTAATATTTTAACTCAAGATTTGTTGATTTTCACCTGCTTGCTCAAGTTTTCTATATTGGAATGTAGTTCATCTTTATTTGATCAAATGGAATTTCTCTATTTGAATAGAATTTCTCTATATTTGAATTTAATCTATCCATACATCTGAAGGAATTTATTTGTATTTGAATCGCATTTCTCTATATTTGAATCACATGTCTCGATAAATGAATTGAATTTGTCTAAATTTGAATCGTATTTATCTATATTTGAATGGAATTTATCTAAATTTGAATCGTATTTCTCTATATTTGAATGGAATTTATCTGAATTTTATTCGGAAGGCGCTGTAGCACAGTGTGTAAGACGTTGGTACACTTTTCAAAAATCTACTAGTATTTTAACTCAAGATTTGTTGATTTTCACCGGCTTTCCCAAATTCTCTATATTTGAATGGAGTTTATCTATATTTGATTAAATGGAATTTCTCTATATTTGAATATATCAATGGAATTAGTCTTTCGGATTGGGCGAAAAAACGAGGTCCCGTGGACACATTGGCGTGTATAAAAGATCCCTGGAAATTCGAATTCGATATAAGTGTAGACTGTAGCACCCCGGTCCGGAAGCAATTTCCCCCATAGCACACTGTATCTATAGCGTATGTAATTTGAATGGAATTTATCTATATTTGAATGGAGTTTATCTATATATTTGAATCAAATTTCTCTTTATTTGAATTGAATTTATCTATATTGGAACGAGTTTATCCTTGTTTGATAATTCCTATATATTATAAATTCTAATAACTATAATAATTTTAACTATTAACTTGTCAGGTCTGAATTTGACATGCCTAATTAGGAGATAATAAATATTTATATCTCCAAATTTGAGGTTAATATCTCCTAATTTAGGACTTAGTATCTCCTAATAAGGACTTAATGAGAAGTTATGATTTGGTTTATTTGGCCCTAATTCACTTCCATAATAAAGCTCTAATTTCTAAGCAAAAATGAAATACATGGATGTGCCACAGGAATGTTCAAATAGGGAAAACTGACAAAAAACATTAAAACTTACTTTACAGATTTTTATACCCTCTATTTTCAATTTTGATGACCAATTTCAACAGATTTTACATCGAAACAAATTGTCATATAAAACTGTAAGAAACATAAATATTTTATATTCATAATAGTTGTTGCATAGTAATAAATTCTTGGTGGCATAGTACTTGGTGCATTAAATAAAACGCAAAATATTTGATGGAATGTAATTAGAGTTAATAGATTGTACCGGTATAGACTTAGCCTATTGAAAGAATTATGGTGCTATATGAGCAAATATTAGCTCGAGGTAGGACAGGTCATCGAATTAACCAGGCTCGAAATAAATACAGACGATTGTGTGACTTTTATAGAGAATTTGCCGGGACCGACAGCTGACTTCGACATGGCCATGGTCAGCTCTAGCTGGCCATGGTCATCAAGATTACCAAGTACAAGAGGCCTTATGCCTAATTTTAAACCAGTAAAGTTTTATTTTCATTTCGTTTCGATGTTGTCCTTGTCTTATTTATTTATTATATTGTTGTTTTTGGGCTATTACGTAGTCCTTATAACGATAATATCCATGGTTGGCGCTCGAATACTACCCATTAATGAATCGGATGTCTTCGGTAAACTAAACCTCTTATAACTGGATTTCTGTTATGTCACAAATCGATTCTTGACCAAGTGCTCTAAAACGTAATTGATATTGTCTTTGCTAATTTAATTAGTAATTTGTCGTGCATTTCTTGCGTTTTTATTTGAATATTTTATGACTAAAATCCATTCGGCTCTTCGCGGGTTTTAAACACCTCTGATCGAAATACCCGGATGGCTAGCCTGCGCATTAGTCATATTTCATTTGGGATTGTTATTTCTCAAGGTTTTGAGAGGTTTGTTGATATAGATTTCTAATATTTCATCTTTTTACAGTGTGTTTATTTGCTTCGAAATTCAACTACGCGTTGTTGGTATCATTACATCATGCATTCCAATGTAACTGTAAGTTTAAATATATCTTGAGTGCAGGGACCTTCAGTAGTGGAAGAAATCTGTGATATCGACAGTCCATGACATGACTGAGTCACTGCACTGACAATAAACAATGACATCAGTCGTTCCAGTAACCGAGAATAACTTACTGATATTGGCACTGTAGCAACAGAGAAACAGTAGCACAAACTTTGGCAGAAAATAGCAATAGGAATATTGCAATGATTTTTAGCACTTCCACTTAGTAGACTAGGCCTAGAGCCCAATGGCAATTGAATAAAGGATTTATTTTTCTTTGATTATCATTGGTGATTGAAAATGTAACTGTCAAACTAAAGCTGGGTGTCAGTTTACTTAGTTACCATGCAAGTAGTCTAATAATATGAAGAAGGCAGTCATTGTTTTTTTTTTAAAGGATCTCAAGCTCCATCAAGCATCTGAATAATAGGAGAGTTTTTTTTTCGAGCACATGATACAGCTAAAAATTGCTTTCCAGGCATGGGCATGGCCCATGGCATAATTTCAATACTGTATTTTATAATTTTATTTTATGCCTTAATATGGTTGACCAATGATCAAAAGTCACTGTCTAATGTGTATGATACTAGAAGGATGTCTTGGCTTTATCATGGAACTTGGACTGGACTGGACCCTATGAGAGATAGGATCCATGGCTTATAGACTCTAGATCTTGTAATATTCCTTATTTACCAAATCCCCCACTAGGGAGAGCATTTTTGACTCTTGCAAATTACGGAAACGGTTATATTTTTTTTTAACAAACCATCGCAATATAGAAAACAATGATTAAAAAGTGCATACATGTATGAGGATAACCCTAAGAATAGGGCCATATTATAGATAACACAAGGTAAAATTTTATGGATCCACAATTACTGAGTTTAATACTAATCGAAGTTGCGACGAGGATACTCTCGCCTTTAAGAAGCAAATGATAGTCTATGGGTATGTGAATAGTAGGCAAATATATACAGAATATGCAACAAAAATAACAATCAAATACCGGTACAATTAAAACTTAACACCTTTGATTAAGGGGGCCAATAACAACTAAATCCACACAGCGGAAAATTGTACCCTGTGTTAATATGTTCAATTACTAAATGCCAAACAAAGAAGAACATATTATAGATATTTTTTAATAGTGGTGGCAATGCCAGGTCACTAGTATTTGTAGGCCACACTTCACCAATATCCCAAACAGCATAATAAGTTGCATCACACAGTAGACTAGTACTAAGAGTAGCATTAATATTTAATAATATAGTACTGAATAGATCTATGGATCTATTGTAGCAATTTGTTTCACAGAGAATTACTGCCTTTAACACGTGCCGTCTCAACACGCGTCGTCAATCATTGACTGAATGGCGCATGCATTGTTTACATAAGACGTCACTGCTTCGGGCAGAATGATGCCTTTTAGTCATTTTAATACCCATTTACACTAAATAGGAAATAATTTTTACCTACAAATATGTCAAACGCCTTTATTTATTTTTCCAATACATAGATAAAATGTTTTAGAATTTAATTTGTCACAGGAAAAAAGTTAATATTTCTGGCTCATTAAGTCGCATCGATGTCATCCTTATCAGTGATTGTAGCAGCTGAGCGAAAATTCACTGCTGATCAGTGTGCTATGATTGAATGAATCACTCATTGTTACATGTATTACTGAATTTTGTATTTAGAAAAGAAGATATAGGCCATGACAAAGACCAGAAACCATAATATTATCACACTCTTTAAAATATCAAATTGCCCATGCTAATATGTACTCAGATTGATTATTTAACATTTAATTAAGAAAACAAAATGAATATATATACTAACGCTAGATAATCTCCTAACTTAGATTCAATCATATTTGTGGACAACAAAATGGCGCCAGGCATATTACATAGCAAGCAGCATAGATAGGTCTATGAAATTTGAATTCAACATGTCTTTGTAAACATTTTTTGGATCGATATTTCTATTAGAGTTTCATCTTTCACAATATTTAGTTTATATGGAATTCCTTTTGCGCTTAAATGATGCAATAATGAGACTTGAAGGTATCGTACTACAGAACTGCTGTGATTTATTGTGTAAGTGGCATTTAGTAACTGGATGAGAATAACACAATTATATGGAATACAAGTTACTTGAGGGGTTTATTTCAGCGACGTTTCGAGGAGGGTTCTCCCGTCTTTATCTTAGAACACTAGTCGAAATGTTGCTGAAATAAACCCTTCAAGTAACTTGTATTTAATATAATTGTGTCATGTGTTATGCTGTGATTTAGGTTAAAATAAAATCTTGAATTGGGTTGAACTGAAACGGAAACAATTAATTTTAAATTGTTAAAATCATGTTTATCAGATGAAAGGCCAGCTGTTACAATATATTGTAATAGTTTGATAGGCATATCTATATATATATATGTATGTATAAACATTAAAACCCCCTACTCCTGTCTTTCAGGACAAAACACACAAACAGAATGACTCCATAACCTAAGACATTATAGGCTTTTAAGCTTCCAGCTTATTATATACAGCATGATGCTTGCAGATAAAAGTTCTAATGTATTCTGTGATTATATTGGATAAACATGGACACCCAACGTGGGTAAGTAATTATAGTGCAGGTGTTTTGAAATGAAATGAAATGAAATGGGGTTTAACTAACGTCCTACTGGTCTGCTCCTAAACTGGGCTAATGAAGATGCCCGCGCAGCAGTACTATGGCCTACTCTTATATCGAATTCCAACTGCCAAGGGAACTTTTACATGCACGCCAATGTGTACACGGGACCTTGGTTTTTTGTCCCATCCGAATGACTAGACAGCTGTCCTTGTCAGGCCCTCCGTCCTGCAGACCTGACAAGGGGAAACCACGCTGGAAAATCGGGATGAACTTTCTCGGCCAATGCAGGGATCAAACACCCAACCTCCATTCTAGTGAGCCAGCGTCTTACCCACTTAGCCACGTGATCCCCAGAGGTGTTTTGATGTTAACAACATGTAGCCTAAGTTTGCAAAGATGCATCTACATTGTACGTTGTGGAAATTCATGAAAAATAAGACAGTTGGCCATGGCAGTTGCTCCCTGATAAACTTTCTCAAACATGATACTCAAGTACATGTACCATTTACTGATAATATGGTTTATTACCTACTAGAAATGATAACACTATAGCTCTTGACGTTTTTAATATGTAGAAGATCATGAATTAAATATAAGGTTGCTCTTTAGCTTGTGAAACACACCCGCTGTAATTGCCCAGAAATTATTTTATCTTTTCTCAAAGCACTGACAGCATGTTTATATTAATGAATGTTTGTCTGATTTGATAAATTCCCAGCACAAGTTTATAATTAAAAACAACCAAAATCTGATTCGGAATAGTTTGTTAAAATTGTATGATTCTCAATTAACTACGTTTTCAGATTTCTTTTGAGCAAGATATGATTAATTAGTGTCCTGTTTACCTGTTTTTGTTTTAAAATTTTATTTGGCATTGAATATTCATTGTGGATTAACAGTGATGAAACCCACAATCATAGTTGATGAAATGACTTTTGTACAATTTTGACAGTGCATCATGTACATTAATATCATCTTTGGGGAGAAATGGTCTTGGCACTTGGAAATGTGGTGGAATATTGTTGTTGCTCTTGTCTGTCTGTCAGTCTATCTGTCATAGTCATACACAATTTTGGGGGTTGGATGGCTGAATGGTTAGCGTGCATGCGCTGTATCATAAAGTCTGTCATTGAGTCGACTGGCGTGGTTTCGAATCCCCGGTTGTACGTGACAAGGAGTAGGGTCCCCTGTCCAACCTCATGAGTTTTCTCCGGGTCCTCCAGTTTCCTCCCACTGCTAAAGACCCCTATGCGCAAGCGAATTATTGAAATAAAATTAAACCATATGTTAGTCCTGAAATGACCAAGTTTGTGTCGGGTGGACGTTAAACCACATTTCTCTCTCTCTCTCTCTCTCTCTCTCTCATTCACAATTTTTTCTGCAGGCTCATCTGATCTTTTGAAGTTTGATAATGATAATGTTGTTTATATCTGTGAGGCAACGAATCCTAGATTGAATTTCAATGATTCCAGACTTATTGCCCTAGTTTACTTTGTAAAATCTTGCAAACACTCTAGCGATAAAAGATGTCATCTGATCTGCTTTAGATTTCCATGCATTGTTCACATAAGTGAAAACAAAATTTTTAATTTAATTTCAACAATCCATGTTACATGTACATGTAATTACCGGTACTTCTTAGTGTTATTGCTATCGTAAAATCTTGTGAAACCTTTAGCAGAAAAAGTTATAGTCAAGTCTGCTTGAAATTTATATGTAGAATTTATGTTCTTTCCTTCAATTATTGCTGTGAATAAAAATTACAACGAATACTTGATTGCTCTTAATTATGTTGTAGAATATTTTGCTTTTTATTTATTTAAAATTTCATTGTACAAAGCAACAAAATGGACGACTAACATGTACATGTAACTGCTTCTCAACTTATCTTTTAAATTTTGTTTGATTTAGGAAAAAGAAGATCAAATTTGGCGTAGATATTTTTCATGGCGAATGTCCTGAAGATTTACCTCTGGTTCAGTTAGCTGATCTAGATGAAGAACTAGTTGCTAGTTATACAGGACCTGATAAAGGATTGGCCTATCTACTAGATGAAACAAAAGAAAACAGTAATTATATTTTGTTCAAATTTAAGGAGGGGGGTTGGATGGCCGAATGTTTAGCATGTGCGCACTGTATCATAAAGCCTGTCATTGAGTCAACTGGCGTGGTTTCGAATCCACGGTTGTATGTGACAAGGAGTAGGGTCGCCTGTCCAACCTCGTGGGTTTTCTCTGGGTCCTCCAGTTTCCTCCCACTGCTAAAGACCCCTACCTACAAGCGAATTATTGAAGTAAAATTAAACCATATGTTAGTCCCAAAATGACCTAGTTTGTGTCGAGTGGACGTTAAACCCCATTTCTCTCTCTCTCTCAAATTCAAGGAAAGAATGTAAAAAAAAACTATATACATGTAGTAATTTTTATAGAAAATGTTTTCAGATTTGAACATGATAACTGTAATCACATACCGGAAATAAAATCTTGTCAGTGTTTTGAAGGACCGGTAAGAGCCCTTGATTGTGTGACTCACTGTTTTTAATATGACGTGGTCAGATTAGATTATGAATAACTACTATAAAAATTATTTCTTCATTCATATTTCTCTTCAATAAAGGTCAAAGGTCATATGCACTACTGAATGAATAAAATTATTTATTTATAATGGTAAACCAAGTGAAAATTCATAAATCCTCATATATTTTCCAATATATTCAATAATCGTTTTTAATTCCCTACTTTTTATGGCTAATTTTGACACTTTTGTGTGAAACATGACTGTGGGTTTATAAGTACATACTTGTAAATGTATGTTTATCATAGTTTATGTATGTAAATATCATATTTTCTGTTTTTACCCAATGAAAAAAGATTGATGAAACTAATTATATTAATATCATGTTGATGATCTAAAAACTACATACATGTATAAGCCACCACTTATTCCAAATTACGATAAACGTCATGCAATGGACTTGGCAAAAATCACCCTACTGGGTCGAAGGTTACTAACTGAGTGACCTATTCAGTATTAATACTGAATAGGTTATAAATTTAAAAGCATTTCAGTTTTACTAGTGCTTGTATCACGAGGCCTGTCATTGAGTCAACTGGCGGGCTTCGAATCCCTACTGTTCTGCTCCGACTGGGCTAATGAAGACGGGCATACACCATACAGTGTGTTATGAGAGAAATTTTGCCCGACAGTGGCACAACAGCCTACTCTTATATGGAATTCCAACTGCCAAGGGATCTTTTACATGCATGCCAATGTGTCCACGGGACTTAATTTTCTTGTTTCATGCAAACGACTATACATTGTCCCGTGCCAGGCCCTCCGTTCTGCAACACTGACAAGGGGAAGCCAACGCAGGGATTGAACATGGGACCTCCTGGTTAGTGAGCCAACTTCTGTACCCACTGAGCCACCATGTCTCCTCAATATAACAAATTCCTGTAATCATACAGACTGTAATTCATCTCACAATGTTTTCCTCATCACATTATTCTAATTGCGTACCCAGATTATCATTAATTCTTCTACCAGGCAAACTCTGGATTTACTTTTAATAAAATACTGTATTTAAACCTCTATTAGAAAATAGAAAAGTTTTATAAACTTGTGTATTTTAGATGGAAATGTTAGTACCATGGTGGCTGGAGTTGATGGTTGGAATAAGAAGGAACAACAGGCATATGGTATATGTATATCATTATATGAACAACATCCAGTCAATAAGAAAATGTCAGGTAAAATACTCTTCCCTCCTCTTTGATGGCATATAGTTAAAGCTACGGATTGTCATTTGAGAATTGTGAAAGTGGAGTCTAAAAGGAATTTCAGTCAAAAATCGTTCAGTATGTAGAAATTGAGTTAAAAATCTGAGCATGGATATAAAAATGCAAGGTCAGGATCAATTATTTTAACTATGTTTAAGTTTAAGTGTTTTAGTTTTAAACAACCTACATGTATAAAAAGTATGCAGAGGATGCTATGACCACATTGGTTAGAAAAAAAATGGACAACTTACATGTATATGAACACTTTTCCTTGACTATTGTTATAATGTTATGGTCAATTTTTTTTACCTTGGAAAGATGTGAAATATTCTTTGAAATAGCCAGAAGTGTTTTTGCAGTCTACAAAGGATTTAAACCATCACCTTGTATAAATTCATTCTGTATGTTACACAAGTTGAATATTATTATCAATATTATATTGTAGGAGATCCTGTAGCAGATGCATTTTCTATTTGTGCTAGGAAGAATAATACTATAATGGTGATAGCTGATGGCGTAAATTGGGGAGAGAAATCACGATTAGCAGCTAGATGTTGTCTTTATGGTAGTATGAACTATCTGAACAACCAAATATTTCAGCAAAAGAATTATCCATCATCCACTCAGGTGAATTTATACCCAAATACATTAAAATAGCTAGTGCTAATCAGCCTATCTACACTACAGTGCTGAAGTTTGGAATCTTGGAGAATCGCTAGCGAAACGGCAGCTAGCCAAATCACCGCGAAATAGGGTGTTTCGCGGTGAATTATGGTGTTTCGCGGTGAAACACGGCGAATCGCTTGAGTGCCGATATCATCCCGATGTAAGCATGTTGACGAAAAATGTAATTTATTTAAGTTGAATACAAGATATGTTAACACACTGTACATGTATAATGTGGTGCCACAATGTACGTGTATGCAAACAATGAATAACTTACAATTTTTTAAACGTATCATTTCATCTTATTGGCTGCTATCAAATCCAAACTTTAAATTATATTCGATGAGATTTTACACATAATTTCATTACTCGCAGCTTCAGTTAATCAAAATCAACCATTCATAAATCACAGTGCCATACATGTAAATCACTCCGCAATGCGGTTAACCGTACGTCACGTGGTCAGAAACGCGCGAAAACATGAGATGTTGGGTTTGACACGGGGACTATATATTCTTACGGTATATGATAATAATGTATTATGACGTATTAAAATAATATGGGTGGGAGGGGGTACACTGCGAAAGTCACAAAAGTGACAAATAGAACTTGCAACGGGAGTCGAAAGCGCTTTCAAATCAGACATAAGAAGCTTGTACTTACCGCAAAAATGAAATGAACGCGACACAAGTCTCCGATGTCAGAGAATATTAGTAAAGTATAACCGCTATCAAATCCACACAAAAATCCAAGGCACTCATTTTATTTTTGAAAAGAATAACTGTAGGCTCGATAGAAGAGCCTATTCTTCATGAACCCCAAACCAATGGTAACTGTCAACTTGTATGTTGTCATTCTCGTGCAGATTTGTTTGAATAACAGAAATGTCCCATGTATCAAAGATCAAAGAATAAAATCGCACGTAGCCACTCTTTGTTGTTTTTATGCGAATTCAATTAATCTAAAAGGGGCTCCGGCGCAATTTAAGGAATTATTTTTGAGCCAATATTAACCATCGCCAAATTTTTAAATCATGGGATAAAGTCAATTAACAAACAATACGGGTCTACTTTATTACAAAAACATTGGTGAACTTACCATTTTGTCTAAAATCATAACGCTAATCAACAAACAATACTATTGTTCTTTATTACAAAAACATCGGTGAACTATATTGTTTTTGTACATATTGTATTTATTTATTTGTTTGTACTATATGTAATACCTGATGAGTCTTTGGTTTAAAGGAATAAAGAATTTGAACTCGAACTAATCGCTGTCGGGATGGCGAGCCAAGCTAGTTGATTATTAGGTAAATAAAACAATATAAACAACCAATGAGTAAAAGTGATCTATTCTAATCAATTAAATAATATACAAGTCAAGTACCGGTATTACCTTAACCGTGGACGGGTTTGCCTGTGGATGGGTTAACGGACACTCAACTTACAAATATTAAATCATCGCCGTATTGGCACTGACTGACGGCACTTCGTGCACGGACTGTTGAATTCTCGTTTAATTTATTGTGTTAATTTCACTATTGTTTAAAATGTAAACAAAATCTTATCTCGAGTACGTAGTACCGTATATCGAGCTAGTCTAGTAAGTAGTGGGCTAGGTTAATCCAGACTAAAATGAAAGTCCTTTTATTGTATTAATAACGTTGGCTTCTGGTAGACTCGATTGTCATCTAAGGGATTATATTTTCTTCACGCGGTCTATTTATAGAACAGTAAAACGATTGTAAATATTGGCGCGATAAAAATTTAATTAGAAGTCCAAGCTATTGTTGATAGAAAATAATAATGATTTACGTGTATCATAGATAATATTAAGTAACAATAGAATGAAAATACTGTTTGTTGTTTTTCGAGTTTTAGGCCATTATTACTTATTTTATGCATATTTTTGGTATGAACTTTTTTGGACCAGTAAAATCTCATTCAGTCCAGCATGGACTGCAGGGTACATGTATATGCAGTAGGAAATCTACAAGTTGGGCGTACAAAAGAATGGAATCATTCAGAAAGTGTACTCAAAATAAGTAAATTATAACGGGGTGAAGAAGAGAATTATGTATGTATAAAGTGCGTTGGGGAAAAAATCCTAACCGATACAGAATGCCGGTAAATGTCTTCCCGAGATTACCTAACTCATTTGTTATTCAAACCTGCCTGTACATTACTATATTACAACTCCTTTAATTTATTATAGACAATATTAGTTCGACCCTAGCTTAAGGTAGGCTCGCGAATTCCTTGCGTGAAGCACGGCAAACACGATGTATTCTTATCGAAACACGGTGAATTCCTAGAGAAACACGGCGAATTCCTAGAGAAACACGGTCAATTCCTAGCGAATCTTAGAGAAAAATCGCCGCGAAATTTCACCGTAATTTCACCGTGAAATCTAAGAGAATCCCGAGAGTTTTTTTTCACCGCGTCGCGGGGATTTCGGTCCAAAAAATTCGGGAGGAACTGTAGTAATAGTAAACCAGATAAGGAATATCTAGTGCTAATCAACCTGATTAGGAATATCTAGTGATAATAAACCTGTTCAGGGATATCTACTGCTAATTTTAAGCCGTCATAATAATGATTAGAAACAACCATTTGAATATGAAATGAAATAGGGTTTACTGCACCAACCTGTCTAATGTAGACAGACATGTGCTACAGATGAACTGTTCTATTATCATAGGTGCAGTGCCAGGGAGGGGAATTCTGCCTACTCTTCTTTAATCTCAAATTGTCAAGGGATCCTTTACGTGCATGCTAAAGTGTACATGGTGGACTTTATTTTTTGTCCTATCCAAATGACTAGACACTTTTCTTGCTGGTCCTTCCGTCCTGCACCACTGACAAGGGGAAATCAAACTGGAAAATCCTGAGGAACTCTTGGTCAACACTGGGATTGAACCCGAGACTGGGAACTTCTTATTATTGAACAAGCACCATAGAGTCAGCTAGCCACCATGGCTATAATATATGCCATAAAATAGGTACATGTAGAAATGTCAATTAGGGAAGGTAACAGAATTGTAAATAAATACCCACTAGAAAGATCTTACATATTGAATTAAACATAAATTATGCAAGAGCTAAATCTTTCTTTAGGCCTGAAATGTTATCTAAATTATTAATTAGACATTAATTAACCTATCCAGACCATAATCAACTCTAGATGGTTATGCTAGCCTGCGATCTTTAGTGGATTATGAGCCGATTTACTGTATAACTTTCCTTCACGATTTAACGATTAAATGGATAATCGAGACTATGCTGTTTATCGTACTGACTTTAGTAATGATGATCGAGGCTAGGTGGAAATTTCAACCGCTTAGTTCTCGGTTCATAATAGATCAATTTGAATGAAATTTTCAGCAAATTGCCTTTACATTATCTAGTCTTTAACTATTGTAGTGAGAACTGCCAACTCGTCATCGAATCTTCCATAATGTATCTTTAACATGAGTTATTTTTATGTATTACAGGAAGCCTTGACCTTATTAAGAGAATCTTTAGATGAAGCTCACAGGTTCATATTACAAAAAGATGGTGGTTTAACAACTGTGTGTGCTTGTTTAATATGTCCTGTATCAAACTCCGATCAATACGCTGTCTGTTGTGTTAATGTTGGAGACAGTTTCGGTTTTATATATAACGTCAATCATGGCATTCGCGAAGTAACAATAGGATCCCATGATGTTTCCTCCGAGCGTGATATAAGAGATGCTGGAGGGGCTTTAGGACCTGTTGATGGCATTAATCCAGAATTACATAATTTAACATGTTCATTGTCATTCTGTAATGCCGGAGACGTGGTATTTCTGACAACCGATGGAATCTCAGATAACTTTGACCCTGTTGTGACGAAAATAGCAATAGCTCAAAGTTCTCCAGATGCTAATCTCAACTCCACAAGTGCTGATTTTCATTGTTCAAAACCAGAAATGTCACCGAGAGAGAGACACATATACTCGATGAAAGAAATGGAAAGAGTTGTGCATGAATTCGAGCTTATAACAGAAGAGCAGTGCTCTGCTCAGGAACTGTGTGGATCTTTGGTCCAACATGTGCTAACTTTGACTGATGATAAACGTAAAATTCTCGAGAATCCAGCTCTGTATTCAAGACGACGTCTCACAGTCTCGGAGAAACAAGTACGGGACTCTGAAATAGTTCGGAAAATGGCCAGTGCTCCTGGTAAATTAGATCATGCTTCCATTGTAGCAGTTGAAATTGGTGCATTTGAAGATAAAGATGAAGAAAATGATGATGAAGATGATGATGATGAATGTGAACTTGATGATGGTGTAGATGCCACCTTTACGTCGATTGATACGTCTTGTTTGTCTCAATCTCCAGGCCACCGTTCCAAAAAATCCGGAGCTCGCAAATTTTTCTCACGGATCAGAAAACTCTCGTCTCCCACAACCTTACCAGCAGAACATACACTGACATTAGTCAATTCCCCCAAAAAATCAAATACCAGTACAAAAGCTAAATCAGAACATAAAGCATCCTCTCCCACCTCCCCTAAATTACCAGGAATTATTTTTGATAATAAATTTGAGGCGAGATCATGTAAAGCCGAATACAAGTCCAAAAGACCATACCAAAGAAGCATGTCTTACGAATCTAATGTATAAATGGTAGCATATTTTTATGGCAAATGTAATATACATGTATACCATGATGATATATTTTGAAAAGA
Organism: Patella vulgata; assembly: GCF_932274485.2. Classification (NCBI taxonomy): domain Eukaryota; kingdom Metazoa; phylum Mollusca; class Gastropoda; family Patellidae; genus Patella; species Patella vulgata. Next base: position 17,113,352 of record NC_065883.2, read on the forward strand.
GTTGTGACACAAACTGTATGCAAAATGCATGCCTTTTATTTATTTAGTCTTTGTATTACCATGGTTCTATTTTTCCAACCCAAACATCTTCAATACCAGTTATTTATCCTATCTATATATATACATTAATGACATGTAAGTATTTAGTATTTATGTGTGTTTTTTTAAACAAGGTCGATTACTAGTAGTTAAAGATATATTTCCTTCAAAGTCCAGAATTACTAATAATTAGAAAATTTATTCATGACTACAGAAATTTTGGGGGGGTTTCCAAAAACATTAGATATGTTGGGGTAGTAGTCTAGCAGTATGGGCATTGGCCCCTGGGCTAGAATGTTTCGGATTCAAAATCTGGTTCCTACTATTCAGGGGTAGTGCTTACAGTGTTGCTTAGTCATTTGGACAGGACAAAAATAAAAACGATGTCCGCACATGTTCGCATTGATATGCACATAAAAGAACCCATGACATTTGGAATTCGCTGAAGAGTAGCAGGAAATGCTGCCATTTGAATAAAATTCGCTTGCCTAGCATTGCACACTTGACCATAGAAAAAAACTGACTATATTTTAGTCTCAAAGTGAGAAAAGTATTTTGTTGACTAGGAGTTCAAACCTCTTCCATACATTTTAGATAATAATTTTAAGACGGCAAGTGAATGAGCACACTAGCAAGAAAACAAACATGCATCACTAGGTAACAATGGAGGATTTTGTGGACTGAATAGTCATAGATAACCAAATTATTCTTAAGGAAATTTATCTTTAATCTGTTATGATTGTTGTACAATAGATGATGAATAAGGAGGAAATAAATTTAAAATCAAACGAGAAATATCAATTGCCTTATTCACATGATTCATGACACAGGTCAAACAGTGTTATATTTTAAATATTTATCATTATTTAATCAACATGTAGTGCAACTTGGCCTGTGAAAAACAATATGTGACATGAAATTGGTGCAACATGATGCAGATCTTAGAATTTTGACATATTGTACATGTATGTTTGAAGTTAATTAATTTATGAGAGACTAATATATTGCCAGTTAATGGAGAACTGAATCTTAACAGAAATAGTGCAACTTGGCCTATGAAAAACATTATCTGACATGAAAATGGTGCAGCTTTATTCAAATCTTTAAATTCTAATATATTGTATGCTGAAGTATAAAATATAATTTATATATCCATTATTTCATGGGTATTTGCAATGGAGGACATCAAGTTTAAATATAAATATCAAAACCAAACATAAAAAAAGAACAATTGGTTATTTCTGTAAATGTTTTAAATATAGTTTAGTAGTAAGAATAGTGTTATAATAGTTGTTTTAGTAATATAGTAATATACCTTTCTTTAATTACCTGATTTTTTCATCTGGTTTAATTAGAGTATTAATAAATAAGTATATTTATTTGTATTAAAAGGATAAGTCAACAAAACACTTTATCTACTCAATAAATAACTAATGAATTAAATAAGGAAATGTTATTATGAATAACGCAGTTAATGTTATATTATGTATAGTAACAATGCACCATTCAAATTAAAATGCTCATCTAGGTCAATATTAAACAGTAATTAGAACATGGAAATAGAAACAGTAGCTCACTTATAAACATTAGGTATATAACATCTTTAAAAGGCATTTAGTGAAAGTGATACATAATAACAGACAGCTTTATGAATAACATTCACTAGGTTTATTAACTACAACGTTTCAATCAGGATACTCTCACCGTTATCAAGCAATGATACAATGTCTGTTATTATTAGATATATATTAGAGATAAGTGATATTAGAATAATACCTAGAAAGACATTTATTGATTAAACATTGGGTTGATTCAGGTTGTTTACAACATTCTCTAGGCAGTGGAGAAAGAACAGAATCCTACCATTGTCTGGAAATCTGATGGAACAGATAATATGCATTTCAATGAGTTCAAAACATAGTCAATTTATAGCCAGTATTATACAAGCTATCTATCCCAGTCACCACATTGCGGGTGCATGCAATTTTTCATTTGCTCATCTACTTTAAGAATTTTGTAAAAAAATATGTCCTTGTATTTAAATTGTACAAACAATTGTTCAGTCAATTTCGCACAGGAGTTAAAAATGGAGTCTGTGTATATATTTCTTTAGAGAGTAGGTCAGGAACTACCAGGATTTGGAATCCAAATAGTTATACAGTGTCAAGAAATTTGAATTTAATAGCATCATGGACATATGGAATCTTTCATGGTGTAAATATCAAGAAACATAATTTCAGAGATTTAAACCTCCGATTTCATTTCAGCTCTACAAATCTTAAACATACATTATGCAAGAGCTAAACCAGACTATTGCAGGTCTTTCTTTACAGCCTGAAATGTTTCTAAGTTATTAATTAGTTATTAATTAACTGATCCAGGTCATAATCAACTCTCGATGGCATCGGATTTCTCCAATATTAAATAGATTAGAACGGTTCTGCCATATTTTAATTTATTTTAAAAATGTAGAAGCGAGGATTAGCTTCCAAGTTTAATATCTTCGCTCGCTATAGAGTAATTATATATTTTCGAACTATTATAGCAAGAATGACTAGCTCTTACATAATGTATCTTTAAGGTGGGTGGTATTAATGTCTGTATCCATAAATCTTATAAAAAGGTTGCTTTGTGTGTTGTCAGATATATAACGGGTGTACTTGGTTAGACAACCTGGAAATAGTCATTTTAGATGTACCCACAAAATGTCAGGCATAAATGAAGATGCAGCTAACTGTATGCACTTTGTGCTAGACGTTTTAAAATATGGATAAAAGAGGAGTGGTGTCCGACAAAGTCTGTATTTGTGCCTGACATTGTCTGTGACAGGTGCCTTATTTCCAGGCTTGTAAAATGGTTAGACGTGGGATATGGAATTCTCAATAAGATTGGATTCTCTTCTACTTAAAACTGTATATAAAAGTTTCAGCATTGATTTAATAGAAAAGAATTATCAGACTTTCATTTATTGAAGAGAAAAACTTGACATTTTCCTATAGGTTGTTTGTGTTCTATCTGTAAAATATTTATTATACATACATGTAGATATATTATATGTAATGTGTAGATGTTAAAATAATTCTATAAAATCATTTGAAAATCATGTATGTCTTAATTAATTTGAAAATGATTGTATATCTTATGCCTAGCGATAGACCTATTCAGTGAGTGATAATAATCCGAGATTACCACGCAAAAATGGGATATTCGGACAAATACTGCGGTATCTGTATTGAAACCCAAATTTCTTGAATGATTGGAGGACCAGTGAGTAAGGCTGACTCACTAATCATCCCGGTGTTGGCTGAGAAAGTTCATCGTGTTGGCTGTTGGCTGAGAAAGTTCATCGGGGCCCTGATTCAGGAAATCTTAACTAAAGATAAAATCCAAATTTTAGTAGATACTTCAGTTTTGATTGGCTAAGCACTAAAATCAATCTAATATTATTCAATCAAATAACTAAAATTTTGATTTTATCTTAGATAAAATTTCGTGAATAAGGTCCCAGACCCCTTTAGGACTTTTTAAAACCCAGTTCTTAATTAATTAATTGCTGTCGACCCGATATCGAAAGTCCACTGGTCTATTGGTTGCTGTAAACCTTAAAGAACCGGATAGAAGTTGGAAACGTCGTTGACCAGGAAATATTTCCGTTGTCATAATAGCACGGTTGGTTCACAAAAATGATAGTTAGAAATAAACCCTATTGCATTTCACGCTCGTTAAATATAGCTCCTATATCTAGTAGAATACATAATAAAACAAATAAAACAAAACCTATTTTATTATGGTTATATATTTATATCATATCAAAATAAATACACAATAAAATACAGACACGTATATAATACATATAATATATATAAAGAATAATAATATATGGTTTTGTCATGTACCGTACTGAAATAACTGATGTCAAATTTAAAGGTCACATTCTCCGAACGTTTGCGCCGGCGCTGTCACAATAACCGATTGGATAGTAAATAAAATATTTTTAGAGTCAAGTGATGGTAAAAATGGATGTATTATGGGTATTCTATAACGACAAAAACAGGGGTTGATATTTTCAAAGTCCACTATTCCTCTTCTGTTGACTTCACAATCAGTACCATCATTAGCACAACTGATACCTCTCATATCGGTATATAAAGTTTTTCGACATATACAATATGGTTGACTGTTATAACTGTTTTGCGTTTTCCAATAGGGATCACAATTTCCCATATCATAATTACACTGATGAAATTTTCTACAACTCTGTTTTTCGGTCTGTGCTAAATCTTCACATTTTCTGAAATAGAAATGGTCAAATATGAAAGGTTACCCAGGGGCGAATTAAAACCTTTGGCATCCGAAATCACCGTACCATGCTGGGACTTTCAATTAAAGAAGGAGTGCCGAGCGGAGCGAAGAGTAGGGTATTCTAATGGGGTGAGAGGGTATGCAAGATTTCCAAAATTCATTTCGGGACTAACATGGTATAATTGTGTGTCACTAATATCTTGTGCGTAGATCGATGTCTTTAGAATTGGGAGTTATCAGGTTAGGACGGAAGATGACTCTACGCCTTTCACGTACATGTTTTGGATCATAGGCGTACGAGTAACTGTCGGGCAATCTGACTTTTACGGTCAGACGGTTAAAGTGAAAAAGAAAAATTAATATATCGTCAGGTTGGCCAAATAAAGTGCCCAAAATCTAATAAAACACTAAATTGCACTGAATTGACTATGAATTAGAACATTTTGTCTGGAGCCGTCTGGCGCGGCCGTCTGTAAAGGGGAATTTTTTCGGGCAATTTAGGTATTTAGGTCTGCCCCCCCCCCCAACATTTATCAGACCAGGCCCGTATCACAATCGTTAGACCACTCACAAAATGGGTAAATCGTCAATTCTAGTTTTTTTATGGATATCAGCAGAATCAATATCAGTACCTAATATTAATCACATAATAAGAATGGCGAGCATCTTGATAAGATCCTAGAGTATTATATCAGATATTTATATGAGAAAAAGTGATACGTGACCTATATGGGAAATCTGATTGATCAAGATCAATCATGCAGATGTGTGGTGTCCTGGCAGACTTGTTAAATGCCCCACAGATTACGCGACGGGAAAAGGGTCGGGAACTCCCACCCTATATGATAAATTCTGTACTTACGGACATGATAATGAACATGTTGAAGAATTATTTATATCTACACTAGACGACGATGATTCACAATTTGAAGCTGGAAAGCAAAAAAAGAAAAGAAAGTATTAATCAAGGTAATCATGACTTGAATTTGACCGTCTTATAATGTCTAAAAGTGAAAATCAACAGGGAATCCATTACAATGAGCAGCGATATGTTCTAACTTCAATTATTCGATCATTTTCAGACTTCCATTCTGTAGTTTATTATTTCTAAGGTTACGTATAATAATGCGAAGTGTTTAATTGTCTTCAAATCCCCCTTCCCAAGGGATCGGTTTTTTCTAAATGGGACCTTGGATTTCCGTATCACCGAACGATTTTATGTCAGGACACGCGCCTGCATGTGTAATAAAGGAGCTTTACAACTCTCTCATAGACAGGTTTCTTATTTCAATTTTCAAACCATTTTGCTAAAACAGGAAGTACTTACATTTGTCTTTCCATTTCAACATAGTGTCACTAGGAATATCACTACATGATCCATTTAAAACTGAAGTTATGGTTGGTGGCACAGTGAACACATTTCCAACATCATCAACATTTAAAGTTGTTGTTCGTCCATTACCAGGAACAGTATGTTCTCCACTCGTCTACAATCAATAAATAATTAATATGATTAGTTTATTCTTCATCTAGATATAATTATTGTTGTAAATCTGGTTCGATAACTGAAATCGGAATAGTCGACATCATAATGAAATAAGGTTTAACGTCCTACTTTTATGGAATTGAAATGGAATGGGGTTTAACGTCCTACTGTTCTGCTCCGACTGGGCCAATGAAGACGGGCATACACCACGCGGTGTGCTATGAGGGAAATGTTGCCCGAACTGCGGCGCTATGGCCTACTCTTACTTCGAATTCCAACTGTCAAGGGTTCTTTTACGTGCACGCCAATCGGTTTTTCGTCCCATCCGATTACGGTAAACAACTTGACAAGTTGTAAATAACGGTCGATATATACTTAAAGTGACAATGACTATATGCAAGTAAGAAAAAATATCGTTATTAATCAGTTTTTAACCATACTAACTGTTGAATATGCATATTATTATTAATTTAGAAATTATAACAATCTTAGCTCTGGTAGTTGCCATATTCTCTAATGGTGCTTATTGTATATCTCTTTATAAATGCCACTTACGGTAAACAAACGGTATTTGGTTGATTAAAAAATCAGATTTTTCAGACATTGTATTTGAAAAATGTGTGAGATTCGATAAATTTGTAAAGAACTATAATATTGTATTTCAAATCGATGGAAAGACAAGATGTTGCTGGACTTTTTTTTACACAGAATGTTGTTATCTTAGCACCAAACACTCATATTTCTGTAAATGAACACTAAGCCTATCTGTAGAAAGAATAGACCATACTATCCAGCCAAATTAAATAACGTGTTTTACATAAGTAGTTTCGAGTTTGATTTTAGGTAGCTATCATCACATTAATATTCTATAATATAAAGGATGTGTAATATGCATTCACAGAACACATTTTTTATCGGAAACAATGCCATCTTATCGTTATCAAGCACATATAGTAATTTGAGGTCAATATGATATTCATGGTGAATAACACCAGTGATTGTTTCCCATAAAAAAAAATCCTGTCAATATTTTCCCCAATCGCTAAATGTCACTAAAAGATTAAATAATGCATTCGTGTTTTTACAGTTGATAAAAATTGTGACTTGATTGCTTAACCAGGCGTGTAACGTGATCCTATATTAGCTGTTGTTGTTTGCCAACGGTTACATGTTTGCGTCGAAAGTTATTCGGTGGCTAAAAATTATACTTACTAAAGCACTTGATTCGAGGAAGGTGCCCGTAAAATCACTGCCAAATCTAGACTCATGACAAAACAACATAGTTGTTTCTTTCAGAATACCATCCACGTTTTCCTTTCTCATACCAATATAAACATTCGCTTTCTGAAAAATAATTATTATTTTATGAAATGATAGTTATTTTTTGTTGTAATACTAATAGTTTACAAATTAATTTCCGTTTTCAAACGTTTTCTTACAGAATCAATAGATATTATCAAAACTAAAACCCAGTTTCCCACTCAATCGATCAATATGCTTCGTTTAATGAAGGTTGGATTGTGTTCAGTCACCAGGATCTAATGAAGAGAGAGAGAGAGAGGGGGGGGGGAGAGAGAGGGAGAGTTTAACGTCCACTCGACACAAACTAGGTCATTTCGGGACTATTGTATGGTTCAATTTTATTTCAATAATTCGCTTGCGCGTAGGGGTGTTTAGCAGTGGGGGGAAATCGGAGGGCCCGGAGACAACCCACGAGGTTGGACAGGCGACCCTACTCCTCGCGTACAACCGGGGAATCGAAAACACGCCAGTTGACTCAATGCCAGATTTTATGATGCAGCGCGCACGCGCTAACCATTCGGCCAACCACCCCCCACCCCCTGCAGGATCTGATAATAATTTGGTTTTATGTAGCGACACTATTTGGGAGATACAACAAGAATAATATTAGTAATGGATAGTATCGCGTTTATTTTGAATTATATGTTATGACAGTACCATCATCAGCTCAGTGCTTAGAACCTCTAACGATCTAAACCAGGCGTGTCAAACATGCGGCCCGCGGGCCAGATCCGACCTGCCAGGGGCTTAAATGTGGACTGTGGAAACAATTTCAACAAATTGGCGTGTCGATAATTCTTAGAAACCAGCGGAGGAAATCATGTATTATTGTTTTCCGGTTTCAGTAAAACTCTTGACTTCTGTATTGTTTGTCACAGATATCTAAGTTGTATGTAACACACGCGTTGTGTTCAATATTATAACTAGACAATTAGGAAACCAGTCTCAAAAATTACACGTGTTAAGGACGTTTGGCTTTGTTTTTTTTAGAATCCTATAAAGTTCAAGGACGATTGGCTTTGTGTTTAGAATTTTTGTATATCTCTGGTCCCTGAATCGAAATGAGTTTGACACCCTGATCTAAACCCTGTTGACACATATATAGAACGTATAGTTACAGAAAAGACTACAATTACCATCACCGCTCAATAAGGTATAAATACATACGGTATAAGGTGCTACTCTCAGTTAAACATATATTATGCAAGAGCTAAATCTGCCTATTGTAGGTCTTTCTTTAGGCCTGAAATGTTATCTAAATTATTAATTAGACATTAATTAACTTATCCAGACCATAATCAACTCTCGAGGTCATCGCTAGCCTGCGATATTTAGATTACGATCCGATTTGCTGCTCAACTTTCGTTCATGATTTAATCATGAAATGGATAATCGAGACTATGTTTTTTATCGTACCGACTTTAGTTATGATGATCGAGGCTAGGCCGAAATTTCAATCGCTAAATTCTCGGTTCAGAATGGATCAATATGACTGAAATTTTCAACAAATTGTGTTTACATTATCTAGTTTTTAACTATTATAGTGAGAGCTGTCAACTCTTTACCTAATCTATCATAATGTAGGTATCCTTAATAAAGTAACAAACCGACGCCATCAACAGATCATTTAATTGCGGACGTTGCTGTAATAAATAAACGTTAATCATCTTGGATACCACTAAATTACCTGTTTAAAGTTAACAACCACATACACAGTTTTATATTGTTCATCTATCTGCATTAAGTAAATTTGGTTAGTGTCTTCTACAGCTAATATTTCATGGAACGTTGGGTTATCTTTTGATCCCATCCGTAGTAAAAATTGATTTGGTATATCCACTTCCACTATTGTTGGTGGTGACGATGTTCTCTAAAATTGTAAATGAGAATTAAAGACCATATGAAATATGAAAGTGACCATTTGTTTAAACATGGTCATTTGTGTACGTGCAGTGGTGTGACGATTTGTGTAAATCTGGGGTTACGATTTTGTACATCTGGTCATTTCTGTACATCTGTTGTGACGATGTGTGTAAATCTGGTGTGACGATTTGATTAAATTTGATGTTACGATTTGATTAAATCTGGTGTGACGATTTGTCGACTGTCGAGATCGTAACTTGTTACAAACAAAAGATTATTTGTTACAAACTAAAGAAAGAAGTCGGTAGATTAAAGCAATGTTGAGATATAACCGGCATATATTTTGTCATCAATTGCCGACAATATTTATGAATAAAACGGTATTTATATTTTATTGTATTTTTGGACAGAGATTTCTGAAGCGTTTAATATACAATTCATGAAACAATCAGTTACAACAAATGCAATGCCAATTTAAATTACCCCCTCCCTCCCCCTGCTACTAAAATCCATAATGTCTAGTTATGTGTAACCCAAATTGCCTCTCATAGAACAACATTAGGGTATTAAAGTTTACTTTCCTGACGCTACACATACATAATTAACCTACATTACAAATAGATACTCTTTCTTGTAGGCCTATAACTCGCAATACAAAATTTCAGTAGGCTAAACACCTCCTCGTACACCACAAGCCTTGGGTCAACAGAGATTTCGCGCCTTTCTGAGCATTTATCTCGCCTTTAGTGCGATTCTCTTTGATATCAGCAGCGAGAATAAATTGTTACCCGGTGTTTAACAAGGATCGATTCTTTCACCCTCACTGTTTACAGTATATCTTTTCTTAAACTGTTTTAGGCGAATATGAACCAATTTCAGGTAAACTGCTTATTCATAATCTTGTGATAATATATATCTAGCGAGAGTTGCACATAAACTCCAAATTAAACATTGATAATGGTTTAAAGATGTTTAAAAACATCACACAGATGACAGATTGAGAATTTAAAACATTTTAATGTCATCTAGACTTAACATCTTCAAATGTTCTACTTGTCCAAAATAAAACTGCCCTGTGAAGTCAGCTCTGAATAACGATGTTGCTGTCCGTCTTGCAATATTTTAAATGTACAAATTTGGATAAAGTCTGGAATTAACAATAGGGGCATCACATTCAAGAAATTAATTTTTATTTATCAAGTCCCAATTGACCAAAGAGAACCGTACTCTAGGGATAAATTAACCCTCGTTAAGACGTATGATACGCCTTTCTTTTATATTCTGGAAAACAAAATATTGCCCCACCAGAAATATTTCCTGAAACTCGTTGATCCGATTATCCTGTAAGTTATCTACTATGGAATTCGCTCATCCACCCAACTCAAACCTCATTCTACATTTTTGACATTTAAACAAACCACTGAACTTTAAAAACAAACATAACGGTAATTTTGTTGTAAATGTTGTTTGTTTTCAATCATGGTGAACACCTTTCAAACTCATTTTTTACTTGTTGTATCGTTATGTGACAAGAGTTTCTCGTATTTACTTACTAGCTAATTATTATGTACGCTTTTCCTTACAACCCTTTGTCAAATGTTTAGATTTTAAATTCCTAGGGTTGATTTCTTTTAGAGACACACAAGGTATCAGGTGTATAAGAACAGTTTAACCTAATTCAAATTGCGCAATCTTTTACTCATACTCTGTCATTTTAGCGCCTAAACTTCATTAAGTGATTTAAAATAAGACCACAGTAATCCAACAGAACGCGCAAAATATACAATTAGCTCCCGCGCAAAAACAGTCCTGCCAAACGAACCAAGCATTAACACCTCTAATTCATAACTATTCATCACGGACCCAATGAAAAATCCCACCAAACATTCTAAAAGGATTCAAAATTTAAATTATTAACTGGGAGGTAACTTGCCTTCTAAAATAACTACATGTAATTTTCACAGGTGTCTTTGGTCATGTGTTTTAGAGTTTTTCACGCTAACCCACCACCCTATTGCTCTGTCTATGCCAAGTTCTCACTGTCGTGCAATGCGTTACGATCAGATTGTCCTTATTGGGTCCACGATTTGGTACGTGCAGATACGTTCGAATACGTTTCGTTACCATCAACACGATTGCTACGACTGACCTTAATATTATGATAAGACCTGATAGGATCACCGCGATTACTCCACGATTAAAACCACGATTTCAATCGTAGCGCGAATCGTGATAGATTGTCATTTCTAGTTTCTGTAGAACTATACTTCATAAATTGTAAATTATTCTGTCTAACTTTATGTTGTGCGTGCTGAAAAAAATATATACATGTATTCTAAATATGTGGCCAACTCGAACAACAGAACCACGCTACCTGCAGAGAAGGATAATTTCGAGCGATAGTTTCGTATGAGATATGACCATTATTACATAAGACATGGCTACAGACCATTATCAAAATCAGACATTCTTTGATATGGTCACAAATTAAAAGGTAGTGGGAATGACATCAAATATCGTAGTTAAATAGCCACCTCGAATAATAATTAATGATACTTGACTGGTAGCAATTAACAGAAATGAAATGGGGTTTAACGTCCTACTGTTCTGCTCCGAACTGGGCTAATGAAGACGGGCATACGCCATACAGTGTGCTATGAGGGAAATTTTGCCCGGGCAGCGACACTATCGTCTACTCTTATATCGAATTCCAATTGCCAAGGGATCTTTTACGTGCATTCCAATGTATACACGGGACCTCGCCACTTCGGTTTTTCGTCTCATACGAAGGACTAGACAGCTGTCCTTATCAGGCCGTCCGTTCTGCACCACTGACAAGGGGAAACCGCGTCGGAAAATCTGGATGAAATTTCTCGGCCAATGCAGGGATCGAACACCTGACCTCCAGGCTAGAGAGCCAGCTTCTTAACCACCTAGCCACCGTGGCTCCCTAGCAATTAACCGTAAATGGTCCTTATCTGAATAAGTATGTGTAAGACTGTTATGCTAGGTTCCCACTGCCGTGCGGTGCGTTACGAGAGGATTGTCCCTATTGAGTCCACGATCTGGTACGTGCAGATACGTTTGGATACGTTTCGATACCATCAACACGATTGCCACGATTGACCTCAATATATGATAACCCGAGAAAAAGAAAAACCGAGGCCGGCAGGCCGAGGATTTTCTGTCGAGGGTTTTTTCTGAAGTCTTTCTTCCCCAGCATAACCGAAGTCAAGGACTTTATCTTGCTTATAAACCGTCTATGTTTACATGTACGCAAGATGAGAATTCCCGTAAGAAAAACCTTATATCATGTTTTCTTATGGAAAAAACCCCCACTACCCTGGAAGAATAACCCGGTACAGGTTTAAAGAAAAACTTTCAGAAGAATAACCCCAAATTTCCCTGTATATATCCAAAGCCGCCCCGACCGCAAGTTATTCCGGGCATAGAATATACCCCAAAGATCAAAGAGATTTACCGTTACAGGTTTATAAGATCTGATAGAATCACCACGATTACTTCACGATTAAAACCACGATTTCAATCGTAGCGCGAATCGTGATATTGGTAACATTTAGAGCATCACTATATATACTCACAATTTTAACATTAGGGGCTACCAAATAATGTCGTTTCCTTATCAAAATTAAAGAGAGTGGGATGTTGATCTTGGAAGTTCATATACCTATTAAATTTGTATCCTTACCTCTATGGCATTATTTTTATTAGGCACGACTTCATCAGCTGGGCTATCAGATGATACTTGGACGGCTACGATAATTATTATAAGTAAGACAATAACACTGGCAACTCCAATAGCTACTTTTATACAACATTTCTTTTCATATTTCTTCTTCACGATGTCACGTAATCCATTTATTTTATCCATTATGGCGACTTGATGTAAGCTTTCTTTAAGTTTGAGACAGAAACAAACACATAATGCGTTAGCTGCTACATCCGTAACTAAACATTTGCTGAAATGGAATTTGTAAAACTGTTCTCAGTTATTTAATAGACATAATTTAAAACGGGAAAACAAATTTTCACACTTTTGAATATTAACCGTTTTACTATCTTTCGTCGAACGAACGTTATCAATTCGTCTGTGATTTGCCCGAAATTTACGCGTGCCAACTTACCCCGGTTGGGTGTGTTTGTTTTTGATGATCACTCCTAAAGACCGAACAAATATTTAACCATGTCACGTTTCAGTGAGTAAACTTGTGTCAGTAGGAGCATCGTGCACAGTGAAGTGAGCTACAGAATAGATCAAAGTTCCTTTAGCTTTCACCTTTTAACTGTCACCATACAGGAATTCTATTAACCTTCTTAATAATAGAGGCCAAAAACTGTTATAGTTTTTAGTAGTTGGTATATTCATTAGTTCTGAAAGGGAAGAACATCAATAAATTTTATTTTTTATCAGAAAAAAAAAAATCAATTACAAAATCTTTTTGTAAAAAACCCCCCAAAAACTCAGATTGTCTATTCTTGTCTTTGGGTGTTCAGAATGAAAGTTTGTTTGTTTTGTCAGGGTAGTGTTGTTATATTGATTTTGTGACTAGATTCTATGTTATATTGTTATATAACAAATGCCATCTGGTACAAGTATTATTTTGGGGATTGGCGCATGGTTGCAATAGTATTGTTCTGCCTAGGATATCGGACTCACCACAATATCAAATCCGTGTGTCGAATGGTTCTGGGGTCCCACGCATAAAATGATCGTGTAGATAACTGATATCTTGATAGTTGGAATTCAAAGTAAGGTATGGGGAAACATTCTCACCCATACAGTGCGTGTTTGGGCTTATACCAAAAGTAGACCAGCTCAGACTTACCCGAAGTGACCACGACATGGCGTTACGAAGAAGCCACTCATTCGTTTTCAGTTGTTTTATGTCATTCATACGGACATTTATTTAAATCTCTTTAAAATTTACTTGTGAGCTTCTTATGTATGAGTTTGCCTCATTCAATTACAGGACGTGATGGATTTACAGTTTGTTCCGATCTTCTAAATAAATAAGGGTGGTTAAATGATCGGCCATATTTGTTCAGATGCTGTCATGCTTCTGGCATGAATTTGAAGAATGACCAATAGATTTTAACCTAAGACAAAACTTGTGGGGCGATTATTTAAAAGTACAAAACGTTTAGTTTCTGGCCTCAATCCACCAACGGGCCAATTCGTACTCATAACTAATCAAGTTGGGTCTTTAAAATTACTTTGTGATCGAGATGGGGGTTAAGTGTTTTTGTTAAAAGTATTTCTGTCTTCTTTGGCGCCCACCGCAGGGTTTGTGCTGAATTGTAGCTGAATGATCTGAAGGTTTAATGGCTTGAAGGCATATTGTAGCACTATTAAAATAACAATATATTTAATAACTAAACTATTTTGGTAATGCCCGGTGGACTAGGAAACTGGATAAAACAAAATACTACCGGAAAATAATAAATTATTAAATGGGTCGATCTAGTAGGCGAATGATGTCCAGGCTGGTTTTAAGGCCCAGTTGCTACTGATACCCCGTGGTCGCAATTATCTCATAATTTTCAAACACAGTTGTGGCACGGTTTGACTCGGTATCCAAGTTAGGTCGTGTCCTTGTTTAAGGTGCGCAAGTCAGACTGGATTAATTTATATTGCTTCACTTTTATGCCCATTGTCTTTAGAAACACTTCATTAGAGAAGTGCGTATGAACATTACATTTGTTTCAAATAAAGTGGGCGTAAGAGTCAAATTCCTAATAAATGACTGATCCCTTTTGTTTTTATTCTGAATTTTCAGCACATGCGCTAAAAATGTGACAACCTTGTTGTGTTCGACCATGTTTGATAAAAACGAATATGTACCACATATTTACCCTTTTCTGTTAAATTTGTAATCCAAGCCGTAACTGATGCTGTACAAGATGAATACAAGATGAGATATTCTGGCACGAAGCAGGTGTAAATAAAGATGTCCAGATTTGGATACCAATCTATCGAACGGACCCTAATTTTTCATATTCATATTCAACTGAGTCCGTGTTTACAAACACAAGAGACGAGGAACCTTCCAGAATTATATTAAATGTATGAAAATTTCTCGAGAATGCCAGATCATAAATTGGGTGGGTTTTGTTTTCGTAATTTTGAGCAATATGCCCATGCCCAGATTGTAACTAAACTGTAATTTCCTGCTCGCACGTTAACAAAACATAAAAAGCGGTAGGGAAATGCCGTTTGTTCATCACTTTCTTATCCGTATACTTGTTCTTTTAAGGCGGGCCTGTGATAAACAATATGATTCACACCACATTTAAAGCCGCAATACACCAGTAGGCCAATAACTATTTTCCTTTTTTAAATTGAACAAAAATAAAGTCTTAAAATTGATCTTTAGCTAGTAAATTAGACGATTAAAACAAAAAGCCTAGGTTAGATACATGTAGCATCTTAAGCTATAAGTTCGGACAGAAATAAGTTAAGCTTCCTTTGTTGACTGACGTGTCTAAGATGGACAACATGACGGTGTGAAATTAATAGAAAGTAACCATAACTCAACAGAATATTACAGATTTAAATAATATAAGATTAATTTTTAAATTAACCCCCGTTCATAAATCGTTGTATGAAAAGGAGCCGTTGTGGCTCAGTGAGAAAGACGCTAGCTCGCTAACCAGGAGGTATCGGATTCATTGCCGGTGTTAGTGGTGCAGGGCTGTGGGCCTGACAAGGATAAATGTCTACTCTTTCGGATGGGACGATAAATGGAGGTGCCGTGTACACACTGGGGTGTACGTAAAACAATCTTTGACAGTTGGAATTCGAAATAAGAGTAGGGCGTGGTGCCAATGTCAAAACAAAATTTCCCTCATAGCATACTGTATGGCGTATACCCGTCTTCATTAGCACAGCCGGAGCACAACGGTAGGACATTAAATATATTTCATTTATTTCTATATAAAAAAAACATTCTGACCTCAATCTGATACTATGATAAAGTTTCCATTTAGTTACTTGAAATTTCAACTTAAAGGAGCTAAATCGCTAATATTTTGGACCTAGAAATTGGCACAAATGGGTCGCAACACATAATTATGTAATATGAATTTATATAAACTGTTTTACATTCAATCGTGTCCGTTTTACTGTGAATTGGCATCAGTTATGTTCGGCGAAATACGCAAGAAGTCTCAACCGCAAGTCAGTTTCTAGCGTCTGGTTATTCCAGTCAACACCGATATTATTTATTGCGCGTGCTCTCCAAATAAGAACATGATATCACCGTTTGACATGACTTGTGGAATATGTCTAGCCCCATTCTTTGAGCACCTTGTTACAAATGGCGCTGAAACGCATTATGGTACACGATTCGTGTACCAATGGTAAAATGTTTATTTTGTCTTAAATATTGGATATCAGAAGCCCATCTTTTCCAGGTAAGATCACAACACCAATGCTGATTTCAATTGCAAAAAAATTCGTGTTTTCAATGTCGAAGATTTTGGATGATATTGAGTTACGGACCTAGCTACTTTAATCACTTAAAATTTCCACTTAGTCACTTGAAATTTTAATTGAGTGACTAGTAAGTTGAAATTTTAGGTAAAAAAAATAACATGGCCTTATTTAGCTTCCGTATTAATTTGATGAATCGAGGAAAGTTTGATTTTTATATTTTATCAATGTGGACTATGTGAACTGTAAAAACAGATACAAATATATAGGTGTTGAACTACCTTACCTCTTGGTTGAAAAGCCTATGTAGATTTTTCTCTTCAAAGTCGCTCATATTATCTACTTTGAATCTTAACTGTCATGGACAGTGACAATGGAGAGCCTTGTCTTATTTTCTATCATTCAAGCGGGTATAGTTAACATCAGTCACATTTTTTAGAAAGTATTGCGGGGATGGCTGATTATTCTGGCACGATCCCCATTCACACTGTACATTGTCTTTTATCTGTGGGTCTGTATTCACTTCACTTGCCAAACATATTTTTACACATGTATTACCGGCCAAGAAACAATGGATGAGGCGAAGTCCCCACCCCCACTCCCCTTAGAAAATAATAAAACAAAACATAATCCCATTTGCCATATTGTTTTAACCATTATTAATGGACATATTTTAAAAACGGTAAATTATAGAAGTTTGTATTCCTTGATTCTACCATAATTGTCGGGTGCAAACACAAAATTCATTTTGTTTTGGGTTATAATTATTGAATTGGCAACGTGATGTACAGCAGACAGCTAACAATTTTTACTATTTAAATCTAACATTAAGAAGAGGTGAAGAGAGCGTGTTATCCAGACTGAGAGGGGGCCACGGTGGTTCAGTGAGTAATCGTGTTCGATCCCGGTATTGACCGAGAAAGTTCATCGGGATATTTCGACGTGGTTGTCCTTTTCAGTGCTGCGGGACAGAGGACCTGGCAAGAGCAGACAGCATATAGTCGTTCGGGTGGGATGAAATACCGAGATACCGTGTACAAATTCGTGTACACAAAAATGATCCCATTGCAGTTGGAATTCGATATAAGAGTAGGCAGTAGCGCCACTGCCCGGATACATTGTATGTCCGGGCAGAACAGCAGGACGTTAAACCCCATTTCATTTTTATTTCCTAAGATTAAGCCACAAAGCAGGCTAGATAATGCCCAGAACTTGACGAAAATTTCAAAATGGACACAACTATCGTTAGGTGTGATCAATTTGATTTTTTGCACTAATATATTTGATTTAAAAAGTCTTACATGGTGTTAAACTCCCTTTTCTTGCTTGGTGTACTGGTTCAACCACTTTGATAGTATGCTGCTCGCCTCTTAAAATTCACTATAATTACGAAATATCTCACCTTTATTTCGCCTTTTAAGCTTTTTTTTTACATCGGTTGTCAACGATTCAACACCTTAATTTGGAATGCGGCGCAAGTAACAATCATCCATAAAGGCGAAGGAGAGATGCGATGTTCGGGATTAAACGCATGTATTGTATCTGTAGAGACAAGTAATGATTGAAATGGTTTTATTTTCAGAGTTTTTCTTTCAGCAATAAAAATGTCCGATTCTTTACCGTATTTTTTAATGGCCACATTGCTGGCAGCCTGGTGAAAGTAAAAACGACCAGCTAATGTTTTTGTAATTTTTTCCAAACCTTCAGATTCTCAGGTTTCTGAAAGTTTTCACACGGAAATACCCCAAAGTACACACGTATCTCAAGCTTGATCTTTGGCCATTCCTAGAGACATCACTGGCATACGATATTTGCTGTGCCTTTTGTTTTGGAAACAAAACCACACAGAAAGACCGTTGTGCGTATTTAAAAGAGCAAACTGTTGATCAATATATGTACTTTAACTCGCAGGAAGGTTATACGTGTGAAAATTATAAAACACACGAAAATAAGCAGGACAGCGGACATTCATGACATAAGACACATGTAAGAGTTGGGCATTTCTGATTAACTTTTGGTATTATGGCTGCCAATCTGCCGTGCACGTTATCAATTAACGTTGCCATCAATGACTTAGTGGAGTCGCATTTGCCAAATTCGTGTCATGTTCGAATTTTATCCATAGTGATGCCAACTCTTGAAATTATCTATAATACAGGAAAACTGCAGGTTAATACAGATAAAATAACTGATACAGTGGGCCTACTATTACTAGACCTACTGTCAAGTTCGCTGTCCACATTTAATCAATAATGGAGAAACAGAAATTTTTTGAAGACATAAATATTCAGAATTAGAATGAATAAGAAACCAATTTGTTTTTTTTTTATATAAATTTTATTTCATATATAATTGACTATGACACTGTTGATAATTGATGAATAAATTACATAATAATTTTACAAAAAGATAAATCCCTCGCTCCTCAAATTCTTGAGCATTAACAAAATACTGTACAAAAAGCTGTGTGCCAAATCAGAGATTACTAATCTTGGTCCAATATACATCTACAAGACAAACATAAACATGTACTCAATATTTTGTGAGATTCTACATACAGTGAACCTGTACTGCTGTTTTCACATTCCAGAAGCCGTGGTTACAAGTGTTAGCAGTAACAAGACAATGAGGGGTATATATTTGTTAGGATGGGAGGGAAAATTGAGGTCCCATGTATACCACTGGCAGAATTTTAAAGATTCCAAAACGATGGAAATCGAAATAAGAGTAGGCTGTAGTGCTGTGGTCAGGGCACATTTCCCTCACTGCATGACATGACATATGCCGGTCTTCATTTTAAACCCATTTCATTTCATTAACAGTCAATAACCATTGCTACATTTACTATGCTATTGTGTGTTTACCAGTTAGTTTAGTTACTCTCAGCAACTAGCCTTAAGCTAAGACAAAAATCAACAACTTTCTGACTACATTTTAGAGACATAACAGTTATACATATGAAGTAAAAACAACAGATTGTGACTGTGAGGATTATGTTATGATAATGTGGCAATGGTTAATGAACTGTCAATGCTCACTACCACTAATTTAGGTACATCTGTTACACAGTCTCACAATTCATATTGACAGAGCTAATGAAGATAGAGCTTGTAAAGGAAATGAAATGGGGTTTAACATCCTACTGTTCTGCTCTGACCGGGCTAATGAAGACGGAAATACGTCATACATTGTGCTATGACTATGAGGGTCATTTTGCTCGGACAGCGGCACTACGGCCTACTCTTATATCGGATTCCAACTGCCAAAGGATCTTTTACGTGCACGCCAATGTGTACACTGGACCGCGGTTTTTCGTCTCATCTGCCACTAAACAGATGTCCATGTCAGATCCTCTGTCCTGCACCACTGAGAAGGGGAAACCACACTGGAAAATCCTGAAGAATTTTCTCAGCCATTTATTCATTAAATGACAGAATAAACTGTGAAATCATGTATTATTATTATTATTATTATTATAATAGATGTACATTAAGTTTAATAAAAAATTTATTTTGATAAGAAGAGAGCAGAGAGACCATCATTACTCCAGAATCCCCCCCCCCCCCCCCCCCGCTTTAAAAAGAAAATATATACATAGATAAGCATGCTTAACTTGTGATCATTCATAAATATATGTTTAAACAAGTAATAATATAATGCTTATTTAAAGATGAAATAACTGTTGTTTAATATAATCAACAATGTAACAATAATACGGCCATCTTGGGATTATGAATGAATAATAATCATTAATTCAGTCTTTTTCTTTTTATGAGCAAAACAGAACACAAAATGTGGGGACTACAGTAAAAACAAAAATATAACTACATGTATACAATATAATGTGATGCGGACTCTTAGACTGCTTTAGTAAAGCAATATCAATTTTATTTGATAGTGTATGTCTAGGAATTACTCCAGGGCTTCAATCAGGCTATGAATCAGTATTTGAAATGAAATGGAGTTTAACGTCCTACTTTTCTGCTCCTAACCTGGGCTAATGAAGACGGGCATACGCCATACAGTGTGCTATGAGGGAAATTTTGCCCGGACAGCGGCACTACGGCCTACTCTTATATCGAATTCCAACTGCCAAGGGATCTTTTACGTGCACGCCAATGTGTACACCGGACCTCGGTTTTTCGTCCCATCCGAACGACTAGACAGCTTTCCTTGTCAGCCCCTCCGTCCTGCATCACTGACAAGGGAGAACCACGCCGGAAAATCTGGATGGACTTTCTCGGCCAATGGAGGGATCGAACACCCGACCTCCAGGCTAGCGAGCTAGCGTCTTACCCACTTAGCCACGTGATCCCCGAATCAGTATTTGAAGAGATATTGTCTGGGTGAAGTGAATGCTAAATAAACACACATAAAAATGAGTACAGCAGGGTAGAGAATTTGCATTTGGGAGAAAATGGTTACGGTTAGCCTGGAATAGCAATGGGATGATTAATGAAGGATGTTAAACCCCATTTCATTTCTGCAGGGTCAAGAAAGGGGAGTTAACCTACAACTAGTTAAAACCATCCTAGTGTACATGTAGTGTATGAAAAATATCAAATCTCGCTACTGCTTGTGTGTCCTGGGGGAGTTTGATAAACCTATATATATATTAAGGGTGATTATACAAATCATACATAGGGATAGATTTTATATATGTATATGATAGCTGCAGCCTCGGGGGAATGGAAATATACATAATAATGTTATAAACAGCTCAAATAAAGATACATGTATATAAATCTATAAGACTTGATTTTATCATTTAAAAAAACAAAATGAAAAAGGTGAAAAAAATGTGATTGCTATAAAATAATGATACATTAAACAAAATTAATTACAAGAAAATAAAGAAGCATGTATTATTTGAGGTAATATCTACAATACAGAAGCATGATTGAGTATAATATGTGAGGTAATATTTACAATAAAGACTTAGAAAACACTGTTTAAATTTGGCAAAGACAATGAAATCTGTCTTAAATTAAATAAACATTGAAGAAGTTCTTAATAAATAGTAGTGATGGTTGTTGTGTATGGGATAGGGTTAACCTACCATGTTTGAAATACACCTGATACTACATATCAAATAATATATGTTTTTCCCTTTAGGAAAGACAATTCTTTTCTAGGATATTGTATCTTGCTGCTGTATTTTGACTGTGAAAATGTAATTGTTTATTGTTTATAATGACTGTGAAATTGTATTTGTTTATATAGGTGATTGTTTAGTCAGATTCCATTGTATTGTTTAATAAAGAATAATTGTTTACATGCATGGTTCAACATAGTTAGAGGGGAACAAACCAGTTACTCCATCCATTACTCCCTCCCACCATCCATCATCATTCTTCTTAATGACATAGATTACTGCATTTTCAGAAAATGCTAATTCATCAGCTTTATCAGCTTCATAGTCATATATAGCAACAACTGAAACAGAATAGAAGAATGAGTTATAATAGATAATGACTCATGCTGACATTACACAATGCTTTCCTGATTGTTTGTTTTCTATTTGGAGTGAAGTCTGTATCACTACAGGTCCGGGAATCTACAGCACAGAAGACACTTACGGCTAGCCCCCGAATCCTTTCACTTAATTTGATATGTTCGTTTGTTGGTGATTTTTGCATATTGTGTCTTGTCCATAGATTTGTTTTGTGTAAATTATGTGAGGTGCAGTCCCCCTGCACTTACTATTTAGAATGTGGAACAACAACTTAAATCAAAAACCCCATTTTGAGGATGAAAGATTGAGAAAGTCTACTGTCTTAGCAAGCTAGATTGCAAATTAAAATCCAACAAAAATATGCACCTAAATAATAAATTAAATGGTCTATGATTATCACATCAGCAATTCTATATTCACTATATATATATGAAATTAAACAATTTTTCACATCTTGCGTTTTCAGATCTGTTTCAGACCAAATTTGAAAGCGATTGATGCAAACACCAATTTCTATTAATAGCAGTTTTGAATAAAACCCTGATCCATTTACTTGATCTGATATTTACATTAAATGTTTGAAATGTGTATATTTATGTCAGGTCCGAAGGTTTGTCTTGTGTAATTGTTTATGGTGCAGTCCTCCTTTACTTACTATTAGTACACCAGAAGAAAACAAAAACATAGTTTATAGCAAACAAAAGCTGCTTCATATGAGCATTTGTCAAATTTCAATTCCCATGTGGCATGACAGTAGTGTTCGACCATACATGTATCACAAACAATCAAATAATAATGTTGATATCAGGGTGAAAGTCTTTTTGTACAATACACAATACAGTGTTCCTCTTTTAAACATAATAAAATAATGGCTTCTATAATTACTACAATCAGACGAAATGGCAGAAATAATTTGTAAAAAAAAAACCCACCATAATCATTAAAATCGGTGGCCAGGCTACTTTTTGCATTTACAATTATTGTAGAACGTGACCTTATACAATAGCGACATATATGACATCATTTCCTGTATATAATAATTTTGCTTTGAGCTGTGGGTCAATAAATTATATTACTCATGCTAGCTGAACAAAATAAGAAATCGCCTTTGTAAAGGTTACATTATGATAACAAAGGGGTTAATTTGTCAATAAAGTGAAATTCCAGCAAAGAATTCCTTTAAGCATATATTTCATATAATTATTAGGTTCTTGTGATCATAAGTGTTCTTTGTGAAATTGTGAGTCAAAAATATCAAGCTAGCAAGAATAGGTTGCCAGGCAACAAGATATGTCCAAGATATGACAAGGGTATAGAATGATTAGGTGTTTATAAGCTCATATCTGTTAAATATACAGTTTGTCTAATGTATGATTTCCCCCTAATCACTCTATACCCTTGTCATCACATGGTGCTTTTCAGGTCTTTGATGTTAAATATGTCTGTTAATTGTTTGATCTCTTCTAATCATTAGTAATAAGTATGGTTTCACATTGTACATATATATAGACCCTCAAGTTTACTAAATGTCCTTGTCTACGATATCACCTTAGGTGGAAGTGGACGTAAAACACCAGAAACGAACGAACGAACTAAATGTCATTGTGCTTGATAACGATAAGAGAATACTTATCGAAACGTTGTGATTGTGTATAATAAACCAGTGATTGTTGTCCCATATAACTGTGTCAGTTTTGATAACTTTAGCTGTTTGAGTTAATAGAAATCATTTAAAATCAATAGACTTATCTATCTCATGAACACATAATATAAATTTTAGTTCAGTTGAATAACTTTAACCACTAGCACGTCCACAATATTAAAAAAAAATTATCAAGGGCCAAAACTCTGTAAGTAATCATTGAAAATCAGGTTTCTTCATCTCATGAACATGGGTTTAAAATTCCTTGGAAAGTTCAGCTTATAAAACGATGGACGCTAGTCACAACAACATACAACCGCACTTCAATGTGGGCGGATAAAAAAGCATAAGATTAAGATGAGATGTTTCAAATGCTCCAATGTACATAACAATACGAGCAAGGGTGGATCCCATATTATGCTGCAAGTATTTACAAAGATACATGTATGATGAATGGAACATTTTGAAATATTTTACATCCTTCTGCAGATCAAATAAACAAGCCTGGAAATTGTATAGCGTTGTTATTTCTTTGCTTTCTCAGTTAAAAGTTAAATAATTATAAGTATATTTAAGCATGGATTAAGAAGTGAAAAATTAGTTACTGTCTGTAAAATGCACAATACTGATCAATGAGTTTCATTCAGTCCTACATTCCATGTCATATGCGTATTACCCCGATAAAAGTGTGTCTCTGTCACAGACATCTACAGTTTAGACATGTATGCGCCCCGATGATGTCATTATGTGTCACTCATTGTCTATCTAAATTATCCAATGACAATTACTAAGTCTCCTTTATCGTATTCAATTACTTGCTCTAGAAAGTGAAAATAAAAGCCAGGAAATAATCAAGTTAACATGAGTGTTGCAGTCAAGCCCATGTGTAAATAAGAATATCGTTGATTTGATACATACCGACTATATTAATGTATATCCGACAGCATCTAGTCGAGAAGGTATCAGTGAATCAGAGTATCGCTAATCTTTATTAATTTATTCAGTATTGGCATTCCTGTTTACGAATCTAAGTTGAACTCATTGTAATGAATAATATTATAGGTTTCCATATTCCCTTTTCGATCAGAATTTGCTCTTTCAATTTTCTCCTCTTTAGACCACATTTTAAACATGGAAACACTGCTTTGAAGAGGTTTATGGGAAAACAAATTCCCAAGCAAAATGGTACATGAAAATATGTTTTCAAAGGCGTGTGGTCAGAATAACTTTAACGTTAGACAAAATGCAGGACAGGCAAAAAAGTTATTTAATTATAGCTCCATAAAAATTTCTCCTGTAATAGGAAATGAAATGGGATTTAGCGTCCTACATGTACTTTTCTGCACCTACTGGGCTAACGAAGACGGACCTCGTTTTTTTCTTGTAACCAAATGACAAGAGGGAACCACGCTGGAAAATCTTGATGAACTCTTTTGGCCAACACAGAGATTAAACAAGGGACCTTAGGGTTACCGAGTCAACGCCTTACTCTCTGAGCCACCGCAGCTCGTTGTAATAGTATGCAGATCAGACTAAGGATGTAAAAATCTTACCTTTTTCTAAATATTGTTTTGGTCGCCAGCTAGCATCTGTTAATTGTGGTCCAGTAGCAGCATAAGGATCTTCTTCTTGTTCTGAGCTAATAGAATGGTGTTGTTGTTGTTGTGGTGGTGGTGGTGGATCAGCTATAGTATTATAGTTAAATTGATTACCACCCATCATAGCAGGGGGTGGTGGGGGAGGGGGTGATACTGAAAAAGGAGAAAAAAATATATCTTCACAATCTTATAATCATCATTTGTTAACAGATACAATTAGTGCTCCTCTATTCCTCGTCAATGGTATTACAACATATAATAGAGTCGTGGCCAGGATACCCAAAGAAATTGTTTCTATTTTTTCGGAGGGTCAATGTACATGTATCATATAAATATAAGAATCTTTGACAGTTGGCATTTGATGAAGGATATGGGAAAATGCAAAACTTGCCTCCCTGGCATTGTGACTACAGACAAAAATAGCTGAATACTAATCTCAAAATGACTGATGCCTTGTGTATGCCTATCCTATTCTACATTGGCAATACTTTGATTTTCCAATCTATGATACATGCATTTACTCAGAAACTTAACTGCCATGGATATATCTTTATTCACAAAACTTTTATATTATAAATGCATAATTTCTTTTGTTTAAATACACCACTAACATCAAAAAATAAACTAAAATTTCAGGACCAGAAGAGTAACCTCCCCTTCATTTTTGTGTTTTGATTTATCCATTAAAAGAGAAATATGAACAGTAAACATACCAATTGAATTAGGATCTTGTTGATAAGGAAAGCTTGGTGCAGAATGCATCATCATACCAGGTGAGGGTGGTATTCCATGTGTCATAGGTGTTGCCATGCCAACAGGTGGAGGGGAATGAATGGTTCCCATGACAGGTGAAGGTGCGTAACCAGCCTCGTATCTCATTTGTTGTTGCATGCCTGGTGCACCGTATGGATTAGAACCATAGTGTGATGCGGGTATAGATGGGGGTGCAACAGGAGGAGCTACAGAACGATAGTGATTTCCTCTAACTCGACCTAGTGTATCAGAACCTGTTCTATTGACTGGAGGTGTTGGTGGTTTGGTGGTAGGAGCATTACTGGAACTGGTACTAGTCACAGAAGGACTACGGGCTGCTCTAGGAACATTACTGTGGAGCTGAAATTATAACATACTGAATAATCACAAGGTTTCTAGTTTGAAAACATTGATTAAATTAAACATACATTATGCAAGAGCTAAATCTGTCTATTGCAGGTCTTTCTTTAGGCCTGAAATGTTATCTAAATTATTAATTAGACATTAATTAACCTATCCAGACCATAATCAACTCTAGATGGCTTCGCTAGCCTGCAATCTTTAGTGGATTATGAGCCGATTTACTACATAACTTTCCTTCACAATTTAAGGATTAAATGGATTTACACATGGGCTTGACTGCAACACTCATGTTAACTTGATTATTTCCTGGCTTTTATTTTCACTTTTGCTCAATAATGATCAATCTTGTTAGTTCTCAGATGAATACATGTATGGATTTTTGTCAACCTTATTAAGGGAGAGAGAATCCTATTAATTTTAAACCGTGTTTGTTTTCTGAATTATGCCCCTTTGTTGTGTTATCTATTAGCTCTATTAATGGGTATGTTTGATTACTAGTGCCACACTTACTCGAGCCTTCAGGAGTGTGTTCTGGTTACTTTGGGAAGTGTCCCATAATCCAACTATTCAACATGGCAGCAGATCAACTTTTTGATTGAAGTTATATTTTCAGATTAAGTTTAGGCGACGGAAGAATAATTGTTGACACTTTGCTCCGATTAAAAATACAGTATTTTCATTCCACAGTAGTGTTGTGTTTATTTTAGTGAATCTACAACTTGGTTCTTAGATTCCAGGAGTTAGAAAGGACACTCAGTGCCCTTTCAGTTGCCTAAAGGCACGCTCTATCACAGAACTGAGCTGTTTATTACGGGTCAGTTTTCCAAAATCGTTGTGTGGAGTCATAAGCCATGGAGCTTGTTAACAAATTTATCAAATGTTACTTTGGTTGAACGAAAGTGTGATTTAAAGTCTTCTAAGGATTGTAGAGGGACTGTATGTTCTGCATAATATTCTACATGTATCCTTGGAGCTTTATTTCACTTCTTTGGATTTAATAGTTCCAATAAGATGCCAATGAAAAAGTAATCGAACACGACGAAGAAGAATTAATAATTGTCATTGGAAAATTTAGATAGACAATGAGTGACACATAATGACATCATCGGGGCGCATACATGTCTAAACTGTAGATGTCTGTGACAGAGACACACTTTTATCGGTCTAATACGCATATGACATGGAATGTAGGACTGAATGAAACTCATTGATCCGTATTGTGCATTTTACAGACAGTATCTAATTTTTCACTTCTTAATCCATGCTTAAATATACTTATAATTATTAAACTTTTAACTAAGAAAGCAAAGAAATAACAATGCTAGATAATTTCCAGGCTTGTTTATTTGATCTGCAGAAGGATGTAAAATGTTGCAAAATGTTCCATTCATCATACCTGTATCTTTGTAAATACTTGCAGCATAATATAGGATCCACCCTTGCTCGTATTGTTATGTACATTGGAGCATTTGAAACATCTCATCTTAATCTTATGCTTTTTTATCCGCCCACATTGAAGTGCGGTTGTATGTTGTTGTGACTTGCATCCATCGTTTAATAAGCTGAACTTTCCAAGGAATTTTAGACCCATGTTCATGAGATGAAGAAACCTGATTTTCAATGATTACTTACAGAGTTTTGGCCCTTGATATTTTTTTTTAATATTGTGGACGTGCTAGTGGTTAAAGTTATTCAACTGAATTAAAATTTATACCATGTGTTCATGAGATAGATAAGCCTATTGATTTTAAATGATTTCTATTAACTCAAACAGCTGAAGTTATCCTAATACATGTTTTGTATAATAAATATTATCTTAAATTAACTAGAAGCCAGTAATATTTTAAATTTGTAAAGTGCCCCTGAACATGTTATATGAAAGGGTGCACTATAAATATGCTGTAATAATAATAATAATCGAGACTATGCTGTTTATCATACTGACTTTAATAATGATGATCAAGGCTAGGCGGAATTCCAATCGCTTAGTTCTCGGTTCATAGTAGATCAATTTGAATGAAATTTTCAGCCATTTGCCTTTACATTATCTAGTTTTTAACTATTATAGTGAGAACTGCCAACTCATTATCGAATCTCCCATAATGTATCTTTAACGAATTTGGAATGTTTATACTTGATCTTATAAAATCCTGTAAATGTACCCTACGGCTTCACCATGGTATAATTGCACCCATGTTATTGCTAGATCATCATATCTTGTACAAAATATGATCCTGAACTTACCCTTACACCATGACCAATATCATCTAGTACAGAGTAATCGATGCCTTTCCGTGTATACTTGATAGGTCTCTCCGTTTGTTCTGGAAATATTATGCCACCTTTTACACCAAGAGGCCTGGAAGCACTTTTATTTGTTGTCAAAACACCAATTTCTCTTCTAGCTACTTTCTCTTTGTGAATCATTACAATCTATAAGGACAAAAGCTCCAGGTTACTTTTATCATGAGTTAACTCCCTTTAATTAAAACATCATTCACAATATTATGTGATATTTATGTTAGATGTGTGTGAAAAGATGTTTATAAAAACCATTACTCAAGTTCTTAACAATAATTTCATGTCATTTTTCTTCGAGGGAAGGGGACAAATTATATATTCATTTGACAGAAATCACAAAATGCACCAATGCTACACAACTTTATAATTTCTATTAAATCGAATATTTGAATAAAGAATGATTTAGAATATTTGAATAACAAAATTAGCATTCGATGTGACCACTATAAGATCCCTAATAAGTACATAAATAAATCACAAAATAAATAAAACACTATGTAAATAAACAATTTCACAGACAGTGTCCTGTTTGCCAAATGAATTCTAACATGCTACTGTGAAACAATAAAATTTACCTGTGATAAATGATTGACGCTTGATTCCATTTCAGCCAGTTGATTATTCTGTAGATCTAGTAGTTTCAGAAAGTTGGTAGCTAGATTATTAATCTGATAAGCTACACTAGCAAGAGAATGGGTTGTATAATTCTTAGTTTCATCCAATGCCTTCTTCTTATCTGCATTCTACAAGACAGAATATTGATATAATAAAGAGCACTTACAAATACATGTACCAAAATAAATACTGTTTCATACCGTATTTTGTCATATTTTACTTGTTTTGTGTTTCTTTGAAATAATTCCTAAATTAACACCATATGCATGTTTGTTTGTTTGCCTCTCAGGCATTAATCCCAACAAAGTGTTATATTTTTAAAATTTCAACAGCAAAATGGATTCATATTGTGTGACATGGATAATTAAGAGTGACAGGTTAGTTACTGAAGTGACAAAACAACATGAAAAAGAATCATGATATATGGATTTAGCATCTCATGATTCAATACGCATATATCATGCCAGCACTAGGGGCTGTATCTTCTAACGCCTCTTCTAAAGCTGACAGGCTTACTCTTATTACGAGGTGGCTTCACAAAATCTGCGATATCACCTCGGTGGAAGCGGACGTAAAATACAACTAACACTAACTAACTACAAAATCTTGTCTGTTTTGCTGTAAACATCCCACAAGGTACATGTAACCACTACTTGTTTTTTTCACTTTCATACTCATTGTAATAATTATTCGATTATATACTATAATTGTCCTGCAAAGACGAATGGGCTATGTACAATGCAGTTATATAGTTGTTTAGATAAGAAAGCTCATCTCTTGACCCTGTGTGTCTCAAGATAACAGATGGTACTAAATAGTTCTTTCTGGCAAATGCAGCTGTGAATCCCGTCAAAATTCAATGAGCAAAACTGTCATTGTCAATATTTCCTTCAAAACAACGACTGGTTATTATAACATGTATTTATTACATTTCTGATACACCCAACTACAATTAAGCATATAATTCTACCTGACACGGGTACAAATCACCTCTTTTAAATTGAAGCATTAAAAGCTAGCCTACGTGTATGTCCGATATTTTAAAATGGAAGAGGTTTGATGGCTTAACGTCATGAAAGCGGAGCTAAATATATGTCATGTACAACAGCCAATCTAAATGTATAACTTAGACAATGGGAAAATCATAAGTAGGGTACTGTAATTATGAATGGACTTTGATGGCTGTTTCAAGTCAGTTAAAAACACTGCTTGATTAAAGTAGCTAAGTCTCTAATTCAATATTATACAAAGTCTTTGAGACTGAAAACACAAATCATTGGTCAATTTTAAATCAACATTGATGTTGAGATCTTACCTGGAAAAGATGGGTGTCTGACATCCAGTGGGTCTCTGACATTCATTATTTAAGACAAAATAAACATTTTACCATTATAATTTGTTTCAGCGCCATTTGTAACAAGGGACTTGAAGAATGAGGCTAGACAAATTCTACAAGTCATGACGGTGACGTCATATTCTTATCTGGAGAGCATGCGCAATAAATACTATTGGTGTAGACTTGAATTGAATAACGATAGAGATTGCCATTTGATTAAGACTTCTGGCGTAGGCCCACTTCGCCTAACATAACGGTTTTGAAATTAGGTAAAAACGGAAACAATTGTATGTAAATCAGTTTATATACATTCATATTACATTATTATATGTGTTGCGACCCATTTGTGTCAATTTCTAGGTCCAAATATTAGTGATTTATCTCCTTTAACTTACATGTAACGGACACTATTTGCAGTTAAGCGAAAGTTTAGCTAGTACAATGCACATTGAGGTGAATAGGTTTAATTAGTCCTAACAGTATAAAATTAACTTATTTTAGATGTTACACATATAAAATTAATAATTAATTGCCAGGTGAAACTGTAAGTCATCCAATCCTAGCTAAAAACAAACACATTCAGTATACACTGTAGTATACCGTAGCTAATAATTGTCCTGCAATATTTATAAAAGATCGGTTTTAAATGGACCACACCCCTGTCAAATTAGTATTGCTGGTTACCAACTTCCTCTCTTGACGGTTTGAGTTTTTTGTTATGAACTGAAGATGAAGAGATTGTCGTCAAATAATCAAAACAAATATACACCATATTATCTTCCAAAATGTTAAACTATACCAATTCATACCTGAACATAATTGGTTTCACAATAAACGGCCACCCTTTCTAAGTTACTGTAACTCTCTTGTAGGCTTTGGCGGCCTTCTGGCAGCTCATGTTCAATGAGTTGAAACAGTTCTCCCGTCGCCATCTTTTCCTGATTTGACCCGAGTAATCACATTCGGCCTCGGTTAGAAAATAAGTGACCCGAGTAACTCACATTTAATAGTTTACACGCGACCATGGCCGAGCAAAATGCACACGTTCACCCATCACCCACATAATCGTCGTTTTGGTATCGAAGCAATATAATAATACTATTATTTATCGTTTTTTTTGTCTAATAATATAATTTCATTACAGATCAAGCTGATTTTAAAACTGTTGTCGTTCATTTATCCTTATCCCCAATTGTACCACTCGGAACTACTCGGTTATTTCCGTCATTCGTTTGATATAAAATAGTTGACTGCGAATCAATAATTCGTGAAAGTAAATGGGCAGTTATATTTTCCGTTAGGATTTGTTTCAAATTGCTACGGGTTATTACTAGTTCCTTACACATAAAAAATCCAGATGTTAGTTCATCTGAATCTTATATTTCTTTTGAATTGTTATCTCATGTAAATTATTCAACCCATCAAAGCATATCCCTTTTCGAAAAATAACTAACAAACTGTAATTCAATAAATATGTGGTTATTATTGTTGTGTTTAATGGCACCCTCTTAACTGAATTGTTGTTGTTTTGATGTAGCTGCGAAGATAATTTTGCGACAATTTTGACTTCGAGTGTTGTAAAATAATGTTATGGCAGGTGCGTGTCTGTTGTTAAAACAGGTGAACAAATTAACAGGGACATAATGGAGTTGGTGGGGATTTCCTGTATTAAAATGTGAAATGTAATGAATTGAAATTAGGTTAAACGGGGTCAACTTTTCTGTCTATTAAAATGTCAACAATTACAAGGACATAATATGGTTAGATTGTGTTAATATAGTGATCAGGAACCGCAATGGTTACCGAGAAGTGAAATGAACTGAGGTTTAACGTCCCACTTTCTGCTCCGACTGGGCTAATGAAGACGGGCATATGCCACACAGTGTACTATGAGGAACATTTTGCCCGGACAGCGACGCTACGTCGGCCTACTCTTATATCGAATTCCAACTGCCAAGGGTTCTGTTACATGCACGCCAATGTGTACAAGGGACCTCGTTTTTTCGTAAAATCCAGATGGTTACCAAATTACTAGTAGAAATATCAAGAGGTGTATACTTTCTATTTCATGCACAGTTCTTATTTTAATGTATTTTTTTAGTTTTGTTTTTATGCTGGAATAAAATGCGTTTTGTTTCTGGGAACTCAAACTATATTTTGTGTTTTAGTCAGACAGTTTGCGTTTCGCTGACCATTGGTGTTACATTGTACATTAGAATGGATGGATTGAAAGCGTTTATCTAGAAAAAAGCAATACATTTTGTCGAGAAATGAAAGCTGATGCTGTGCGAAAGTTGCTATGTAGACAGCGTGAATGACAAAGGGGATGTGACAGAGCGCAAATGTTAAATGTAGTGAGAGAAAATACGTCAAAAAAAGCATTTTCCCACAAAACATTTGTTATTTGACGTTTTACATTTAACTCTTGCCTTAGAGGTATTTTGACTTTATCATTATCGGTATTAGGACTCTGTACATTGTAGGACTACTTTTTACATATAATCAGTGGAAACGACATTGTCGCAGAGCATTTAATATTGGCAGCGATGCCCTTCCATAAATAACTGCATCCACTTCTCTGACATTAAATAATTACTAATCCAACAATTCAACGTTCTGAAAATAGTCAACATGTCTGCCTAACCTTACAACGAATAGTTTCACAGATATGTTATCGAATTTAGATATAGATGTGTATGGATAAACGAAACAAAGGGAGGTCTACCAGTGGTTATGGATATGTTATTGGTGGTCTAGACCCACGTCAAACGTCACTGAATGGATTTAACTCCCCTTAATGAACGCCCGCTGTTTCTTAGAGTGTAATATATATATATATGGACTAAGGGGGCGGGGGTCATAAAACTGTTGTAGTGTTGCATAATCAGATTATCTGAACTTAATTGTCCTATGTAAATACAGCTATGTAGGAGACATTTTAAAATTTATAGACACTTTTTTTTCAACATCTTAGATTTGACCACAATTTGGCACTTGAAACTGCGTTAACAGAGAAAAACTATGCGCTTTTCGACGAAAATGTTAAAAATCTAATATTACATGATAATTACTGTTTTAAAGGTTTTTCTTGTTTGATTTATATTGAATTTATCTCATCTTTTTACAGAATTCACTTATGTTCAAAAATAAAAATGTTCTGTGGAAATCAAAATTCATGTGCTTTTAAATTTCTTTCTGAAAATCCACTGTTTGCTGCTGTATTATAGTGTTTGGAGAATACTGCACTATTGGTCTGAAAATGAATGGATTTTCATAATCTTTGGCCAGGGCATTGCATATATATGTTTGTTTATTAGAATACAATTGCATATATATATATATATGCAATGCCCTGGCCATTTTGTTCAAACAGGAAGAACATGTGAAGTATATAGGACTAAGACTAGTAATTATTTCCTTTATTTCATGATGTTTATTATAAGGGCATCCTCGATATTCCCAATGGGCTCATTTTATTTCAATAATAGCAGTGAGAGAAAACCGGAGGACCCGGAGAAAACCAACGCGGTCGTACAGGCGACCCTACGAGAAAACATATAGCAATGATTGTAATGCGGCCGTGTGTCTGTTTCTATTTAACGTCTAAAATGATAACATTTTGGGGAAACCTCCATTTATAAAATAACTAGCTTGACAAACAAGCACCCTTCTCTAAATAGTGACAAATGCGATGGGAATTAAACGTGAATCATATACAGTTTTATTGAAAAAGGACAAATGGGTTTTGTTTAGATTAAAATCTTATTTTACTTTGTATATTGCAAATGTAGGCCTAGTGAAAAAAGATGGAGATTTGTAATTGATCACTATCGCAAAGCAATGTATTGACAATGCCCCTATCCAAGAAGATTTGCTATGATGTTTTGGCCATGGAAAACGCCATAGTGTGTGACGATGGATGTTTTTAGAAGATATTTCCGCCTGCCAGAGAGAGAAAGAGAGAGAGAGAGAGAGAGAGAGACGTCCATTCGACACAAACTAGGTCATCGCTCTTTCGCGTAGGGTTCTCTAGCAGCGAGAAACCCCACGAGGTTGAACAGGTGACCTTACTCCTTGTCACATACGAGCGGGGAACCGAAACCACTACATTTGACAGATTTTATGACATAACGCGCACCCGTTAAACCATTTGCCCCCCCCCCCCCACGAATGAAACCAAAGCAATTTAATGACATCGCTTCCTCGTTTTTCTAATTATATTCATAAGGGAACTTTTACACATTTTCTTATCAGTCCTAGAGGTGTCACCGTAACAATTGTAAGGAGCAGGGATTGAAAAAAGTGAACGACTCATATTGGATTTACCTCCCTTAGTATTGGGCTACTCTGAAAAACCGTTAATCTTCATTTTTCACAAAATAATGAACATTTTCTCTCAGTAACTTAATTTGACTAAGCTCATATATCAGTTCATCACAGTGGCTATGCCAATAGTTTTCAGTAAAAGAGAGGCGGAGCATGTGATCTAGCCAACAGGGGATCTTGGGGACACCCCCATCAAATAATCAAAACTCCAGGCGAAATAAGCGATTACGAACACATTCAACAAATAATTAAAAACACCCCATTAAACCGGATACATACTTATCACACTTGACTTGATTTGAAGTCGGGCTTAACTTCCGCTTCCACCTGGTGTGATATCGCAGACAAGCTAATCATACTCAGCACTGAGTTCTATATAAAATTTGTGAAAGGCTGTTGTAGGCAATGTTGGCTTTGTGGGCTCAGAAAGGCGAAAAGTTGAATTAATTCATGCGTCTTGGATATGGCAGCCTCGCTTGAAAAGTACAGATATTATTTTTTTGAATTTGCCCCCCCCCCCCGCCGCCCTACACCCCCTGGAGCGACCACCACTCTGCACTAGCTCATATTATAATAAACATTTCTAAACACGTAGAAATCCAGTTAAAATTATATACATACATTTATTATAAAAAAAAAATCGCACATTTAAATCTACAGAAGAACAATAGCCACTACACATAAACGTTGCATAAATATAAACAGAAAATAAATGACCTAATGTAATAATTCTAAAATGAAATGAAATAAAATGAAATGCAATGGGGTTTAACGACCTGCATCACTGACAAGGGGAAAACATGTCGGAAAATCCCAATGAACTTTGTCGGTCAACACAGGACATTCAGGTTAGCGAGCCAACGTCTTACTCTGTGAGCCACCGTGACCCTCAATTCTAAAAAAAGAGCAAAGATGATACATTCCACAAATTTACTCTCTAAAATTTTGAATCGTTAGCGAGGGTCGTAAAGTATGGGGTCTTACAGTTTTTCTGGGTTGATGTGTGGATATTCCAAACTATATGTGAGTTAAGGCTTGATTTTATGAGTATCGCAAATATGATTTAAATGAAATTCAATATTTTATTTTTCTAGAACACCTGATACCACCCCGTAGAAGAGTCACATGACTGGTAGACATTTTTATTTTGAACTTTTGTATATCAAACTCAGACTTCAATTCCAACCGTTCTTTTTCTGGTATTTTGAACAGCACTATAATATTAATATTGCTCAGATGTATCTAGAATTTAAATATACCAGGATAAAAGCTTGGTCCTTTTCCAGTGTATTTGCCGTTTGCCTTGTGCTTAATTTGATATCACTTTGGAAGGACAGAAAAGAGCTACTCAGTTCTCACCTCTGGCTTCTTTCTGTTTAAAATGATAATAATAATAATATAATATATTAATAATATGTCAATTTATATAGCGCCAAATCCACAAATCGGTCTAAAAAGGACGGATACATGACATGCCGTTTGCTATGACTACGAGGAGGGATAGTTTGTCTTGACAGTGGCGCTAGGGTCTACTCTTAATTTGATTTCCAACTGGCCGTGGATCTTTAACGTGCTGGAAATGTTACATATGATACACCCAAACTACAAGAGAGAGAGAGAGAAATGGTGTTTAACGTCCACTCGACACAAACTAGGGGTAGGGGTCTTTAGCAGTGGGAGGAAACCGGAGGTCCCGGAGAAAACCCACGAGGTTGTACAGGCGATCCTACTCCTTGCCACGTACAACCGGGGATTCGAAACCACGCCAGTCGACTCAATGACAGACTTTATGATACAGTGCGCGCACGCTAACCATTCAGCCATCCAACACCCCCGCCCCCCAAACTACAAGACGTCGTTCCTTACGAGGTACTCCGTCTTGCACCACTCACAAAAGGAAACCAGACTGTAAAATCCCGAGAAATATTCTCGGCCAACTCCGAGATCGAACACGGGATATAATGGCTCGGTGGCCCCTTACCGTTCTGAGCGAAACACGTTATTGGGTTAGCATCTATAGACAGTTGGTTTGTCGGGCATACATTTTCTGGAAAGACATTTATGACAAGATCGAACACGGGATATAATGGCGCCGTGGCTCCTTACCGTTCTGAGCGAAACACGTTACTGGGTTAGCATCTATAGAAAAATATTGTGTCGACATATTTTTTCTGGAAAGCCATTTATGACAAGTGAAACATATTCTGAAGCAATTTTTCTAATGTATGTTAAAAAGACTTAATCAATACTAAAATCAGATCAGTTTGGCGAACATCCGTCCCCATGTGGGACAAGCTTTTGGTCGAATATGTTGATCAAATAGGATATAAGCGAGAGAGAGAGAGAGACAGAGAGAGAGAGAGAGAGAGAGAGAGAGATGGGGTTCAACGTCCACTCGACACAAACCAGGTCATTTCGGGACTAACATATGGTTTAATTTTATTTCAATAATTCGCTTGCGCGTAGGGGTCTTTAGCAGTGGGAGGAAACCGGAGAACCCGGGGAAAACCCAAGAGGTTGGACAGGCGACCCTACTCCTTGTCACGTACAACCGGGGATTCGAAACCACGCCAGTTGACTCAATGACATGCTTTATGATACAGCACGCACGAGCTAACCTATAAGCATATAGTGTATGATCCATTGTAAGGATATGTGAAATGAAGTGGGGTTTAACGTCCTACTATTCTGCACCAACCAGGATAATGAATACGGATATATCGCATGCAGTGTGCTATGAGGGCAACATTTCCCGACTTTCCGCCTTCTCTTCGTCGAATTTCAACTGTCTAGGGTTCTTTTACGTGCACACCAACGTGTACACGGGACTGCTGTTTTACGCTCCACCGAACGATTATGTGATACTCCCTGCCCGGTCCTCCACAATAATAATCCACATAATAATACAGGTTGTAATCGTTATATCTGTTCTCGGTGCTGAGTATGACCGTTTCGGTAAAGAGAGCAACTCCATGACAGTAATTTTTCAAACTGTCGACGGATGCTCCCTTGATCGTTAGGTCTATTTCTTCCAATTCTCTCGCAAACATTACTTCATCCTGTAAGAAAAATAAGTGATCATTGACCCGGCCAACATATTTGTAATGAATACTGATATCGTAAAATCTATCCTGTCCTATTACTGTGTCAGTGATCCTACGAGTATAATCCTTAAAGAGACATTATGCAGAGAAAGTAAACAGATTCAAGATACATGTTCTTTAAGTTCACAACACTCATTATATTTCTCCGTTCGTATGCCAGGATATCCCCCAAAATTGTAAACTAGACTAGTGCAATAGTTTGGATGTACTAGAGCATTCTATTGTCTTTGTTGATTTTCAGTTGTGTTTATATGGGATGGAGGGAGCAATAGACGCACCAAACAACAAAATTTATCAGATTAACCCATGTTCAGTACATTTGAAACTTGTTTACCCAAATTCTATCTCGGCAAAATGTCTATTTGCGACGCACATGTAAAATAGTTAAACGACTTCATCGACCGTGTTCCGGAAATATCGCTCTAATGTTTGTTCATTCTAATTAAGTCATTAACAAAGACAAAACAATCGAAAATTGAAATTTAATGACTTAATTGCAAGACCCATTACTGTTATCATCCTATAGTTATAGATTTAGTACACTACTTAGAAGATTCCCACTAACAATTTATTAAGTCTAAATGTGGCAATAAAGTTATCTAAAATAATATTATATAATATGCTACTTACAGATTAAGTTAACTTAATCTAACATTCATCGATAAAATATTCACACTGTCATTGTAGGTAATAAGAACAATAAAGGGCAAACGGATCGCCCCTGCAGAACACCATATGAACAATCTTTTATGTCAACAGTGTGTGTTAAGGACCGAGGTATGCATGGCCTCATTACCTGTCATATATGGAGTCTCACGTTGAGTAAACACACCTCAAGTAACCAGAATAAGCTTTTATGTCAGCTTGTTGGTACTTGACTAGTTTCGTGGTCAAACAAGACAGGTAAATTTTTGCATAAAGTGAATTCGAGGATGGTATTAAAAGGGTTGTTTTCATCAAAGCAGGGTAGAATTACAGAATGTTGCCTTATATTTATCGGGTAAATATCATCCAAAAGGAAATCACGGGGAATCTCATAACCGTTTTATGAGATTGTAAAAGTTTAATATAGTGCACAAGGTAAATAAATATGTTCGTCTCCTGGCAACATAATGCAGATTTTTCAACGTAATTATTTTAAATCAAAGAACACACGAATCTTAAAATGTATTATCTTGTCATAATGCCTATGTCATATGTATAAGCATAATCCATGGATATTAAATTCATACATGACATCATTCGACCAGAAATGGCTTGCTTAATGTGCTGAAAAAGATTAATTTTGAAAAAAAAACCAACAAAAAAAAAAAACAGTTCTCAAAATATTTTGATGTTAAAATAGACCTTAATGAAAGAAATTATATGTATGTGTAATAGTTACCTGATTCAGAATGTCTCGGGGCTTAGGAAAGGCAAGTCAGGGGGTAGTCTTACTCCGCCAGAATCCAGTCTCTGTTATCTCCCCCAAATCCAACGCACCGAGTGTCGTCACACACTTTGCGTCGCCTTAATATAGGCAACATGGCCCGGGTCAACGTATGAAAAACGTGCAGATTAAATCGCGTTCTGCTAATTTTATGAATTTGATTTTGGTAGATACTGCGTTCTCACGGAGTTATCTTCCACGACGTGCTCGAGCATTATCATTAACAATTAATTGAGAATTGCGTATCTAATCAGGACATTAAGAGGTGAAAGTTGAACCAAATCTAATTAAAATAGACGAAGACAGTATATAGGAGACACAATGCAAGGCGCTTTAATTAATCTGAGACAAGTATTCGTTTTGAGGTGTGGCGAGCACGATACTGTTTCGTTATGTATTGGCAATTTGCAATGCACCCATAACGATGTTTGAAAGTGGCTTCAAACCAACGAGTAACAATTCCGTTAGGTATTAAAGAAAATTTGTACTAGTTTGAAACTAAAAACAACAAGTCTTTGGCTCAATATGTGACAATGTTGAACTGTTTAACAGACTAGTTAACTGTTAGGCAGTCAGCGTACCACGTGTTACATGCATGGAATGGAATAGTCATTCAAAAAGACCTGACCAAAACCATCAATTGGAATGAAATCATGACCTTTACAAAATTACAAAAGTTATAAATAATTCAAATATAGCTCATTCCTAACTATGTCTTTGTACAAAGTTAACAGTAAAATGTACAAACCTGATCTAAATGTGGTAAAACTAATGTGGTATGTTGAAGTCTTAGTCTAGTAACTTATACCACTACCGATAGTTTTATTAATATAGGACATACTCTAGCAGTATATAAACCAGTGTTTGTACACTTCAGACCTTCTCAAATTTAATCTTTGTAATTGAGAATCGACTGTTCTTTGTATTCCCACAAGCTTGTAGAGAATATAGGTTTATAACGAGTTGTATAAAGATAACACCGAGATAAGTTTCTATTAGAACTTGACTGATCTTTATCATTTCTAATTTTACTTATCTTAATTAATACATTTTCATTAACTATCCGTGTTCCAATTACTGTCGAATTTCTAAATTATTCAGCCATAAAATAACCACGTAAATATTCAAAAATAGTGCACTCATAGATTAAGATTAAGATATAAGAAGAATATAGATCAAAGAAGATAATCATCCGCGATGAGGCAGCATAAAAATTTCCTTCAATGTCACGTAATAATTCAACATCAGATACAATGTATATAGACGCTTTAAAGCGACGTTCCTACTTGGGGCATTGTCGTCGATCGATAGAAATCAATTCGATATTTCTAATTCTGTTAATTTTAAATGCACGCGATCTGAGAGTCATTCGTCTACCAAAACGTAACCAATATTAGAAAAACAGGAATCGTAATAAATTTTCTGAGATATACTAAAAGAAAAGCGAATTAATTGGTCTTTCGGCAAAAAAAAAAGAAGCTTAATGCAGGTTCGGTGCAAGATCGATATACGGTATTGATAATACATGTAATTAGTTAATTAGTCTAGCTGAGGCTTTTTTTTTTCGATTTTCATCAAGATATTATAAAGATATTCAATTATTTGGCGAAAATGTTCTACATTGTATTTTATGGTAAGCGTGCTTTAACTTTAAGATATTTAACCGAATTCTAATATGAAGGAGCTTTCAGGTGAATGTCCGCGGACTAGTTTTTGTTGACAGAGAAGTTGCTCTCGACATTCCCTCTAGCCAGTAGCTTTTAAAAATAAACTCAGCTGAGAGTTGATATATGAATGTTGATCAAAAGAATATACACCTCAGTCAGAAAACTTCGAGGTCTACTGATAATCGTAGAGTTTTTATATAAAGGGTAATTAATTTCAGAATAATATAATATTTCGAGAGAGAGAGAGAGAGAGAGAGAGAGAGAGAGAGAGAGAAATGGAGTTTAACGTCCACTCGACACAAACTAGGTCATTTCGGGACTAACATATGGTTTTTAATTTTATTTCAATAATTCGCATGCGCGTAGGGGTCTTTAGCAGTGGGAGGAAACCGGAGGACCCGGAGAAAACCCACGAGGTTGGACAGGCGACCCTTCTCCTTGTCACGTACAACCGGGGATTCGAAACCACGCCAGTGGACTCAATGACAGGCTTTATGATACAGCGCGCACGTGCTAACCATTCGGCCATCCAACCCCCCATAATATTTCGAAGTCTATCAATAAACGTATAGTTTTTATATGAAGCATAATTAATTTTTAAAAATATAATATTTCGAAGTCTATCGATAAACTTAGAAGTTGTTTTTTTATAAAAAGGGTAATTAAATGTAGAAAAATATTTCGAAGTCTATAG
Organism: Patella vulgata; assembly: GCF_932274485.2. Classification (NCBI taxonomy): domain Eukaryota; kingdom Metazoa; phylum Mollusca; class Gastropoda; family Patellidae; genus Patella; species Patella vulgata. The sequence continues at coordinate 17,155,080 of NC_065883.2, forward strand.
ATAAGGTTTTTATATGACGGGTAATTAACGTTAAAATATAATATTTCGAAGTCTGTCGAAAACGTTTTTATATGAAGAGTAATATAACTTAGAAAATATTATATCATTTCAAAGTCTATCGATAACGCTTTTAAATGACGTGTAATTAACTTAAAAGTATTATATTTCGAAGTCTATTGATAACGTTTTGTCTATGGAAGGGTAATTAACTTTAAAAAGTATAATATTTCTAAGTCTTTATTTTTTCTATGAACAGTAATTAACTTTGACACCGACCACCAACAACACAACTTGTAGATTTCGTTAACTCTTAGAATTTTAAGATTCAAATTACCAGGTGCAGTTCTTGGTAAAACTCCGAATTTGTTGACAATTTTTTTGATCCGGACAGATTACCAAAATCGTGACAAAAATACTAAGAATAACTCCACTCGACAGAAATAAGCATTCTATTCTACTTTCAGGGTTAATTATTGTATACAAGGAAGCTTTTTGGATTATTTATTTTGTAGTAGATAAGAAGAATAAAAACACATACTTCCGCTTTAAACATATTCAATAAACTATTTAATCTATGGCAAAATGAAATAAGCGAACAAAATACAACATTTTATATAGCTAATTTTCACTATGAAATCATTTAATTCAAATCTGTATCAAAGCATAGAAATGTTAGGAGTGTTTCTTAATTAATTAAATAGCACAATATAACAGTAATTAATTAGACATTAAACGATTAGTTTTACATGATTCTTCAACATTACTTCTTAATATATGTCTTACAAATGAATAACATTGAAATTGAAATTTGATAAAAAAATAAATTCTAAAATAAGTGTTCATGTTGAATTAATTTGACAGAGCGCAAAGATTTATGGTATCGCATGACTTGGATTAATCAGGTCCAGATATTCATCAAGCCTGTCATTCTCCATTACTTTCAAATCTGACTAGATATGACACATTTATAGGCCATATATCATTAGTATGATATTTCGAAATAAATAAGTTTAATTTGTGACAATGCATAATTAATTTATTTCTAGGCGTAACTAACTATATCCACAAACTTAAGACACCAACGGGGACGATACGAAGAGCATTTATCAAAGGCTTGGGTGTACTTTAGAGGAATAACATCTTCTTAAAAAGTTACACATTCGCTATGAGTAAGACGGTAGTTTACATATACATTATGTAAGGTTTAGAAAAAAGTCCTGACCGTTCTTTCTATAATAGATTAAAAATATATAATGAAAAATGAATATACTGAAATAAATTCAGTCAAATTAATTAAGTTTGAGCGAAGTTATGAGTGATTAAAGTTAAGACACTAAATAGCCCAAACAGTCTCGATTATCAAGTACCTTCGCCACGATAATAAACGATTCCTCGATTTTCAGTCCTTAAATGGTCAGTCTCTGTGAGTGGCGTCGATAATAATGTTTAACGAAGAAATGGTGGACACTGCGTAATCCACTAATACAACATTTGAAGTCGGAAAATAGACCCACAATTGGCCGATACAACTCCTACATAATGCATCTTTAACAAAACAGATTAAAAAATGATACGGGGTTCAACGTCCTACGTTGCTGGTGGTTCAATAAGAAAGGTGTTGGCTTACTAACCACGAGGTCCCGAATTCGACCTAGGTGTTTGGGACTTTCTAGTATGGTTTCCCGGTTGGTGCATATAGGGTGATGCTATCCCCTATTTAATTTAATTTAATTTTCGTTTCCTATTTTTCTGCACCAACTCCGCCATGAAGACTGGGTGTGTTTAGCCTCATTCAACGAGTCGCTTCATTACAAATGACACTCAAAAGTATTCTGGCACGCGATTCGTGTGCCAATTTTAAAATTTTCCTTTTGTCTTAAATACTGGATATCAGAAGTCCATCTCACGCTAAGATAACTACACGAATGTTGATTTAAATTGACCAGTAAGTCGTATCTGCAATGTTGAAGACTGCATGATATTGAGTTAGCAACAAATTGCCTCTTTTAATCTCAGGTGTCGATTTATTTTACGACGTGGGCATTTATCTACATTTAAAATATTAGGTCCACATATAGAGAGCCTAGGGTAAGATATAGCTGACTTTGTCTTCAAAAGTCGACAATGAAACTAAAACTAGTAAATAACCAGATTCCACACTATAATGGAAATCAAGAATGCTTAGCTCCTTTACATGTATGTGGGGATATTTAGACAAATTTACCACCGGACCGACATTCAATTTGGATTAATCACAGTGCCCGTAATAGTATCCTTAGAGAATATTTCAGTCCAGTGACCTATTAAAACAACTATTTAAATGAAACGAACCCAGCGATAAGTTCACTGACAGATCCATCGTCATTTAATATTATTGAGTTAAACTGGAGGTAGGCGGGACAATGGCCACGAGAAGAGATATGTTCTTACACGTTTTAATCGTTTTACATAATCTTACGCCATCATGTTTCAAGAATAACGATATGCAAACTCACAATATTACACTCTTGATGGTGTGTTAAGTCTGACCAAGTCAAATCAAATCCAGCATGTCATTTCTCGTGTAACCGCTTTAAGTTTATTAACATAGATCATGGGCACCTATATAGAATTACATTATATTTTACAAGATACTTTACACATTAACATATGTTATTCTGTTACAGCTATACAATTCTCTCAAACAGATCTTTAATATTCTCAGTGTGATTCCCCTTGTCAGTAGTGCGCTATAAGGAACAGTGTCTAGTCGTTCGGATTGGATGGAAAACCAAAGCTGTTGGAGTTCGACAAAGATGCGCCACTTTCCGGAGAAAATTTCGCTCACAGAACACTGTACTATATAATATGCTGCATTAGGCCAATCGGTACAGAAAATAGGACGTTAACACCATTTTATTTCATTGTATCTTCAATAAGATACCTTTTACAATCTATTAACCTATTCATGCTAATGCTACGGACTACATCACCCCGGTTGGTACAGAAAAGTAGGACGCTAAACACCATTTCATTTCATTTCATTTCATTTCATTGTATTCTTAATAATACAAGTGTAAGTGTAAGCCTGCTCCTACCAATGGTCCACATCTTCACCAGCTCAGTTAATGTAGGGTAAATGGTGACGTATGGATTCACAAGAGGCGATCCAGGGCGGACACTACAGAAAGACAATAACCTTTAACCTTTGAATAATACAAACAGAGAGAACAAATTAACTTTCTTACATATATATAATTGATGTCAGTCTAACACTGTGTCGTCAATAGCTGTATATGTAACGATGTTACAATTAACCACACTGTAGATAAACAATTAGTAACCCAATACTATTTAACCATCGTACCATAACTGATTACAGGTAGGGATCACTTTCAGTTTATAGGTGAATATATTGGGTTTCCAGATTAGTAGGCTATATCCACTTTGAGCTGTGTTGAACTTCATTGACAAGGTTACACGATTCATGTAGTATAAAGTTTCTATTTCTTTTATAAATCAACTTTATAACTTTTGTCTGTGTAATATCTATTAAAAGGTGTAAATTTCACATATTGTACAACAGGTATGCTAAAATTACTTCATGTCGCTGTTTAATTAGGTGATACCCCCCCCCCTCACATAATATATCTAAATGTTCCTAATTAAGTAGAATCAATTTGAACACAATTCTTATTATCATTCAAAATATTTGTTCATCCACCCCCGCCACCGCACCTCGCCTTATATATCTAAAATGTTCCTAATTAAGTAGATGTCATTCGAACAAAATTTGTATTATCATTAAAAATATTTGGGAACTTCCGTTTATATTACTTAGGTGTGAGATGGTGGTGGTGGGGGGGGGGGGGTCGAGTGATGTAGCTCGTGAACATTAGATGATAAGGTCTGTCACTGAGTCAAGTAGCGTGCTTTCGATCCGAAGCTTCTGCGTGACAAGGGGTAGTGTCGCCTGCCCAACCTCTTGGGTTTCCTTCCACTGCCAAAGACCCTCACCACAAGAAAATTATTGAAATAAAATTTTACCATATTATGTTAGTCCCGACTACCACCTCGCGCTCTCTCTCGCCCTCTCTCTCTCTCTCTCACGTCAACGCCAAGGACCTTGAAAAATATAAGTTATAAGAGTACTTTCTCTGCAACCATTTAAGAATCCTTAGTTATTTTCCTTTCTTTACTCACCTGTGTTCTTGACCAAACGAACACGTGGTGGTTACACCGGAAATACGTCCGCTGTTCAAAATGGTTTTCCGTTTACTCTTTACACAATCAAATACGGCCATAGTCTACTAATTTCTTTCACCAATATTCATATCTATACCTCCCTTGAATCTATTGAGATCTCTCATATTCAAGTGAACATAATTCAGGTAGTTTGTCCAGAAATGCCCGAAAACATTTTATGTTCACTCCATTGATCTAATGACTGACCGATATCAAATTGACCTGCCAAACACAGTTTTAAAACATGCAAACAAAACCTCAGTTCTTATAACATGACGTAATTCACAATAACTTCTGTAAAGCGACTCCGTATTTTACGCATTGATCGTTCTGGTTTTAAAGACAGATTATTCATCTTGTAAGCATCTCTTGGCTTTTTCGCCTCCAAGCTCAATAATTCCGTTACTCCGAAGTTAAACTGTGATTGTTGAATCTTCGTGACGTTAAAAGATCATCAAGACGGTAAAATAAAGAAAATGGTGGCGAGCAGACGACAAGTCAGTTGACACACGATGTGCCCTATACAAACATCCATTCATGTTCACAAATTCACGCAACATTCTTTCACATAACCGCTTGATTGAGAAACTAGTTCGTCTGCGTTGTTAACTTTTAGATCCCCTACCCCGCGCCATATTGCATTTTCACACCGGGGAATTAAAGACTCGTTACGAAGCGTCCATGGGATTAGAAGACGACATGTCGAAGTTAGAATGAAAAAAGAGAATCGTTTAAATTAGGAAATTGATACTGAATTTGTCAACCACTCCAAAATAACCTAATACATTAGTGTTGTGTTATATAAAAGCAGAAAAGAAACTATACAATGATTTTGGGAGACTACTGAATTGACCCAAAGCATGCTGCAATTGACCGAAAAGATGCATGGGAATTCAAATTAGGGCAAATTTTAAAGAAGCTGCGAACCGCTTTAATTTTGATTTTGGTTGAATTAAATTGTTGAACTGGTTTGAACTGGTGTGCTATTTCGAGTAATGATATAACAAAGTCAATAGGATATGAAACGAATTGGCGTTTAACGTCCTACTGTCTTGCATCAACCGAGGAATAAGGAAATAAATTGAAATGGGGTTTAACGTCCTACTGTTCTACTCCGACCGGGCTAATGAAGATCGTCGGCAGAAGGAAAATGGCATATAAGATGTAGAGCGCTAAGAGGGAGATTTTGCCCTGACAACGGCGTTTCCACATACTCTCTCATAATAGAGTTCGTATATAGGTGCATGCCACCAAGTACACCAGTGGATCGAGGTTTTTGGTCCCATCCGAAAAACTAGACACACTTTTAAGGCTTGCACCACTGACAAAAGACACCAGACTGGGAAACGTTCTCGGTCTAACATCGAGATAGAATCCATAGACGTAATACCCACTAAGCCACCGTGGCTCCCAAAGTCTGCAATGGAATCCCACGAAACGGTAACTAACTTGATCTGTATAGCATACTATGGTTCGCCAAATACCTCTATTTAAATAAAAGAGAGAGAGAGAGAGAAATGGGGTTTAACATCCACTCGACACAAACTAGGTCATTTCGGGACTAACATATGGTTTAATTTTATTTCAATAATTCGCTTGCGCGTAGGGGTCTTTAGCAGTGGGAGGAAACCGGAGGACCCGGAGAAAACCCACGAGGCTGGACAGGCGACCCTACTCCTTGCCACGTACAACCGGGGATTCGAAACCACGCCAGTTCACTCAATGACAGACTTTATGGTACAGCGCGCACGTGCTAACCATTCAGCCATCCAACCCCCCTATTTAAATAAAAATCTAGAAAGTAAAAGTGACACACGGATAAAAACCTATAGTCCAAACCGGAAGGCGGAAGTATTATTCCAGATCCCACCCCACCCACACAACCCATACACAGTCACGCGTGTACCCCACTTTTATCTGTACATTAAATTACTATTACGTTTGACTGCAACGGCCCTGTTTCACAAAAGCTTAAACTAAAATCAATAAAATAGATTTTAACTAAAATCAAAATGAAATTTTAAATTTTATGCGTTTCACGAAGATCGAGTGTAATTTAAAATGCAATTTTAATAGATTTTAGTTAAAATTGCTTGCGCTCGCACAGTGCACAATTCCGACACTTAGGGTGTAAGCATAAACCGTCGGAACTGAAAACTGTTACAAGGTTGAACTAACCGTTACAATACCAATGAGAAGAGTTTCATACGTTGTAACAATGTCTGCACATGGTCAAACAGTCGTAGAGAGATGAAATAAATAAGTTTATTGCGTATTATTCGCTTTGAAATGTATCAGCTGGTTGGCCTTGAACTTGCATGTCCCTTTGATTTGGCATTTGATTTACTCGCAGGCTTCAATGGAAATAATGCGCATCGATAAACTAAATCGCTCGAATTTCGTAGTTTTATGGTATCCTTATTGGATAATGCCTATCTATCTTACTAAATTAAAATGATTTTTTCCCAATATAAAATACCCTTTGCTCCTATATAAATCATCATAACCCCAAAACCATAAATACTTTGCATATGGCGTATCTAGTATTATAGGACTGATGGGGTTTCGATTCCCCGGTTGTACGTGACAGGGAGTAGGGCCGCCCGTCCAACCTCGTAGGTTTTCTCCGGGTCCTCCGGTTTCCGCCCACTACTAAAGACCCCTACGCGCAAGCGAATTATTCAAATAAAATTGAACCATGTGTTAGTCCCGAAATGACCTAGTTTGTGTCTAGTGGACGTTATACCCCATCTCTCTCTCTCTCTCTCTCTCTCTCTCTCTCTCTCATTTTAAACAATTGTAGGCCTACAAAGATATTTTTTTATAGATATGAAGTGAGTTTAGATTTTTTTTTAGGTTTTTTTGTTGGTTTCTTTTTTTTGTCTATTAATTATTTGAAAATAGTATAATTTATACGTGAATCATATGGTAATATATTTAAAATAGTAACAAAGAGCTTTTAATTTGGGGCGTCATCTTATTGCTTATATTGCCTTACAATAACGATAGTATGTTTAAATTATATAACCCTGGCCATTGGCAATATTATCATTATTCCTAATAGATCTATATAATATGTCGCAATAGATCTCACAACGTAGCTCTAATCAATGTTTGTTAATGTTATGATTTTAAGTTAGGCGAGAGTGACGGCTGTCCTAAGTTAAAATTGATTTTAGTTAAAATTGTCCCTAAAATAGTTTTGTGAAACGCCACTATTTTAAGTTAAGATACAATTTTAACTTACAATATTATTTTAGTGGATTTTATTTAAAATGCTTAAAATCGTTTTGTGAAACGCATCTATCTTAAGTTAGGATGGAATTTTAAGGAGATTTAAGTTTTTGTGAAACAGGGCACAGGGTATTAAATGAACATTATATTATTGCATGGGAGCCGTATGGGCTCGGCGAGTAAGACAGTGGCTCGTCAAACTGGAGGCCGTTTTCGATCCCTGTGGTTCCCCATTGTCAATAGTGGAGGACAGAGGGGTTGGCAAGGGACAACGTATAGTCGTTCGGATAGGACGAAAAACCGAGTTCCTGTGTACACTTGACCGTTAGCCCAGTCGAAGCAGAACATAACTAATGCTGAAAAACGAAACAGCATTCGTAATGATTTAATTATTTTAAAATTAATCTTCGCCAAAGGTATGCATACTGTTTCTAGAAAATCTGATACCACCTTATTTCGAATGAGTTTTCACAGCTAACAACTTTTGTTGTACTTTATCTTATATTGTACGTTAGAGGGGAAATAACTCCTTAATAACTGAAAGTCGCATTCTCTAATCTTATCAATTCAATCACAGAACCCTGTTTTGAGAATAAATGCCCCGTGAAGACCCTTACTACACCATGACGACAAACTCGTGACTGTCATAACTTAGAGAAAAATGGGGATGAAGAAGAAAACGATTTTGATCCATCATCTAAAATGGTTACAATGAATAAGATCAATATACATATAACCAGATCTATATACATGTAACCTTCGACAGATGAATCTATTTGAGGGGGGACATATTAAGTTTTCTGGATATATCAGATGATCACACCCCCGAAACAATATATTATTTATTATTTTAATACTTAAAAGTATCTCGCATGTTTCCAAATAGAGAGACTTAGGAGAGTTCGGGGATTCATCTAAATATTTTCAAAAGACACCAAAGTGATATTGCCATATTGAATTTATTTTTATATTGCTACAGTTTTAAATTGACTGTTGTCGCCTGCCCGTCCGTCCGTCCACAAATTGTAGACAGTCTACAGGTCACAATGCTTATCCGATTTTGACGAAACTTGAAATAGGTTTATCTCTCAAGGATATCGGTTCCTTTTTATCTTGTACTCTGTCCATCTCGTGCAAAATATGGGCGTATTTTGCATGGCAACCGCTTGTGTTATTTCAGAACACGGAAGATGCGCCTTCCGCCATTTTATGACGGTAGTTACACTAAAAATATATGTTGTGGAATGGACCCTTGACGAACAATATATCGGTTTGTTACTTAGCCATGCTATTAATAATTTAACCATGATATTCACAGCAGATTTGTCTTTGACGATCTCTTTGAAAACTACAAATACAACGAAACGTTTATATTTAACAGAAAGATCAAAAATGATTGACAAGCAAAGAAACAGTCACACTGTTCTTTGATTTGTGACCTGCCTTGAAGATCAAAAATTTATGAATTTGGTGTTATTTCAGTTGAAAATCAACTAATTGAAAAATCGTTACATTTAGGCACGAGAGAGGCAATGGGACGGCAAAAAGGATCCCCAAACCGGGAAGTATGGGAACCGTAAAAATTGATCACAAATGGGCCCGTCCTTGTATACACCGTCTTTATTATCCCAGTTGGTGGAGAAAAGTAGCACGTTAAAGTCCATTTCAGCTCTTTTCCTTCCCCGTGGATTATTATATTGCAGTGCCTGTTTGGTAACTTGAATATACTTTTACATTTCTCTGTTGTTTGTATTTATAGAGTGCAGGATGGAAGGCTTGACAAGGAACAGCGTCTAGTCTTTCGGATGATACGAAAAACCGAAGTCCAGTATATTGGCGTGCACGTAAAATAACCCAAGCCCAGTTGGAATTCGACATAAGGGTTGTTCTCTCTTTAGACTTTAGCCCAGGTGGTGCAGATAAGTTGTACGTTAAAACCCGGGCCAATACATTTCATGAATTTACGAACTTGAAACACCCGCTAGGAACTATGTATATGTTTTCAAACTCATTATACTATCCTAAACTTTTTTATTATTATACTTGTATGGCACCCCTTTACGGCACTCCTACTATAGTTAAATAAGATCTGATTATATCCTGACTTATATCGTACTGATTTACACAATACATATAGAAAGGATGAGAAAAAGATTATAGAATAGAATATATTTATTGTGTTTGTTTTAAACGGAAGACCGCATGTTGTCCATTGCTTCAAGTATCATACGGTCTGTCATTAAGTCAGCTAGCGGGGTTTCGATTCCCCGGTTGTACGTGGCAAGGAGTAGGGTCGCCTGTCCAACCTCGTTAGTTTTCTCCTGGTCCTCCGTTTTTTTCCTCCCACTGCTAAAGACCCCTACGCGCAAGCGAATTATTGAAATAAAATTGAACCATGTGTTAGTCCCGAAATGGCCTAGTTTGTGTCGAGTGGACGTTAAAGCCCATCTCTCTCTCTCTCTCTCTCTCTCTCCATTGCCTTAAGTCAATGGACGCATGAAGCGTAAGACAGGTTTGTTTTTATGACGTTTGTTCCACAGATCCTATTTGATTAACCTCACCTACAGTAGTATAAATATACAATTTCAAAAAAATTAAAATGGTGGAGGCTATTTGTACACGATAAGATCGCGGCTATTGTACGTATTTACTTTGAGCAAGAATTCTACTACAATATTCTTAATACAGTTATTAGTTTATTGCATCAAAGATAACAATATTATTAATTATGGGCGATCATTGTCTTTAGTCAAGCTTAGTATTTCTATTAAACCCATATCCGTTATACACCAAGCCCGTCTTCATCAGCTCGGTCGGGCGTTAAACCCCATGACATTTTATTTCCATCCTTATTTAATTAAAGATAACGAACTGGTCGTCCTTGCTATAATAGTTCAAAAATAGATAATTATAATGCAAAATGAATATATTGATAATTTCATTCAAATTACGTTATTCTGAGCGAAGTTATCACTGTTTGAAGTTTTGACAAGATGTGGCTTAGATCGTTTGTTATCGTAGCCATGACACTTTTTAATCGAGACTAAGCCTCGATTCACAATTTTTAAATTAAATCATTAAATGGCGATCGAATTTCAATCCATTAATACTCCGTTATTTGATGGCCTAGGCAGTTGATTATAGGCTTGCAATGTGAATAAATGTCTGAATAATAGTTAATATAACATTTGAAGCCAAAATAGCTCTTACATAATCCATGTTTAAGCTTATAAATTTGTAATCCATTGTAATCAAAGTTTTAGTAGCATAGCAGAGGCATTAAAGAGTTAGAATTCCAAAGTGACTGTATCAAGTCATGAAAATATATTCAATGGTCATCCCGGTTTCAAGAGGAAGTCCAGGAGCGCCGCGGACAGAATTTGCGACTAGAGGAAGTGGAAGTGTGTAAATGTTTGTGTCTATTGCAAGTCAGCAATTACCTACAATTATTTAATGATGCACCCGCTAGCCCATATTTACTTGAAAATGATTTACTATCACAGCCCACGTTAGTATTGGTACATGTCAAGTTGATCTAATTCGCGAATCTATATATATAAGTTTACAATTGAAGCAGATACATGCGCCCACGCCACGCCACCACCCTCTACACACCACCACCACAACACCAACAACAACAACACCAACAACACAACAAACAACAACACCCATTTAGCTAGAGACACCACATCGACATGCCTTCTAAGCACAATGGTCCATGTCCCCTGTTTATATATGCGTTGCTACGACTTGATAAATTGGTCTCGAGATACTAACCCACATTTCCGCTACTGTCAACTATTCTTGTTAATCGCCAAAGGAACAATGGAAATGAACTACCATCTATAACTAGATTTGGCAACTGCACTTGTTAATGTTGGCAGCCGCGGACCATAATAATCATTGTTAATCACGAAGTTGCCCCAGTGTTAAACGTCCAACAAGCCAGATTAACACGCCGATGTGGTGAGATGCATAAGAGATCTCACCGATGTAAGAGTACTCTCCTGAGACAATAGACTGTTCTACTCCGGGGCAAGTAGACATTTGCCCCGACACCCCCCAATGGGCTGAATCCATAAGTGGCCACACAGAGGCACCCATCCTTTCAAACTAACAATGGTACCGGGAAGTGCTGTTTTAATGACGTTTTTTTGGCAAGACAAGTGACCGGTGTTCGACCGGAGTGGGAAACTCTGGGCTAGTCAAAAATCTCCCTGTTGTCCGTTTTATTTTTGCTGCGGTTACAAAGCTTTTTGGCAATACAGCGCCAGAGCCTATTGAGTTCAAGGGGATGATAGATATAAAGCACATTTGAAAACAAATGTATACAATACAATATAAGTTTTTATATAGTATATTTAACTTTCCACGTAGAAAACATTTTATGTCGAATTACGATATTCTTATTACATTTATAACAACACATTTTCAGCTGAAATTTAGGACTTGGTAGATTTTTATTAATGCATTTCTTTACACCTCATTTAACAGGTTGAAAAAGTATTCACTGCCCTTTCATATGTACAAGATTATATAAAATTATCACACGTCATTTCCGCTCTTCCCTTTCATATAGAGTTAACACCCTTAATTCAGTTTATGAAATTATGGTCGCTGTACTTATTCCGATTAGAATTAGATCTCATTAAAATAAACATGGACGTTCTTTGCTCAGAGTCTGTCGGTTTTTCTTTCACTGATTTGTGTTCTGTGATATATGATGCCCGTTTACCAATTACACTATAAACACAACAGGTACATCGCTGGTGATAATTGGCGATTGAGATACAGGCATTACACTTACAAGAAGGTGATGCAAGGGTTATGTTCAGATCACATAACAGCCCTGTCACCATAAGGCAATCTGTAATAAATAAAAGATATTGTAAGTACATTCGTTAACCAGATCTTATATTTGTGCTATTACGTCTTTAATTTCCTTTTTTGAGTAGTCGTTCGGGTGTCGCGTTAAAGTTCCCCTGACCGTTGGGAATCGAAATAAGGGTAGACCATGGCGTTAGACCTCATTTCATCTCATTGTATCTTAAATAAGGTATCTTGTTAAAGGGACAATAACACTCTTGCTGGCTTGACAGCTCCAGAAAATAAAAAATAGCCTTATTCTAAGTACTAGATGTGTTAGGGTTCTACCTCTTGTGTAAATAATTATCCATTAAATCCTATTTTACTTGTCCAGAGGGTTCAAAAATATTTTAAAATCCAAGTCACATTTGAAAAGCTTTAAGTCAGGCTTTTCAAATCATTTAGATGAATTTTTCCAATTTTTTAAATTAGGTGTGTTAAGATGAAATTTGTATCATCAATTAATTGGAATATTGTAAAATAGTACAATTTGTTGACCAGAATAAAGATTGGGACATATTATTCAGTTACAACAAGAGTGGTATTGAGCCTTTAAACATGTAGGTCTGATCTTGTTGTGATGATATGTGATGTATTCACCATAAATGTGTGGACAATTCACTAAGTATGTTATTTGTGTCTAAAAATTACTGAAAAGCATAAGATTTTATTTATACTACTTGGAAATCAATTAAATCTTTGATATTTGGAGGGTTTTGGAGAATCATTTAACCCGATTATATCACAGTAGTATTAAATTAATTATTTTTCTTTACACTAAAATGAAATATGAATAACTTTGTTCAACAGCTTCAATAATGTATGAGAATTTAAAGTAGATGATCGTCATTTGAGGATTTTGAATCTCATGTAAACTACGACTGGCTGAAAGTCAAAGCCCTAGAAAGGAATATAAGTACAGTAATGGCCCAGTTCGTTCAGTATTTACAAAGATATGATAGATTACAAATGTCGCAATACGGCATCCTCTGTAGACATCTATTCAATCCCGTACCACCTATAAATACTGAATAAACCTTCCAGAGACCTGGGGATCGCGGAAATGAAATGGGGTTTAACGTCCTACTGTTCTGGTCCTATACTGGGCTAATGAAGACGGGCATACGTGGCTAAGTGGGTAAGACGCTGGCTCGCTAGCCTGGAGGTCGGGTGTTCGATCCCTGCATTGACTGAGAAAGTTCATCCAGATTTTCCGGCGTGCCCCCCCCCCCCTTGTCATTGATGCAGGACGGAGAGCCTGCCATAGACAGCTGTCTAGTCGTTCGGGTGGGACGAAAAACCAAGATCCCGTGTACACATTGGCGTGCACGTAAAATATCCCTTGACAGTTGGAATTCGATACAAGAGTAGGCCGTAGTGCCGCTGTCCGGACAAAATGTCACTCCTAGCTCTCTGTATGGCTTATGCCCGTCTTTATTAGCCCAGTTCGGAGCAGAACAGTAGGACTATAAACCCCATTTCATTTCATTTCTCCAGAGACCTTGTTTAATACGACTTAATCCGAGCTAGGATATTATCTACCGTTGCTATTTTCATTTCTTAATTAAATGTTAAATAGTCAGTCTGAATACATCTGAGCGATGGAAATTTAAATATTTTCCGATAAAAGTATGGTCAAGATCGACGACTTTATCAACATGTAGAAATATTTGTGGTCGCTTTGTTTTCGATGAATAAGTTCGACCTAATTGTACTTCTATACACTTTAATCAGCCAATAAGATCTCAATGTCGTCCCCAATGACGTGATTCCCGAAGGGGTACAAGGAGGAGAGATCAGATCCAGGGACATTTATTTTAGTTACTTCACATTTTTTCTTCTTCTATTCATACTATGACGCACAGAGGAAATAAAACTTTGTGGTTGAGATCAAAAGATTAGACGTTTTTAAGTCAATACTAATTTCATCGGTTTTTGGTTTATATGCACCGTTTTTCAATTTTATGTAATTTTTATGGGTATCCTTCAGACATGATTTTTTTTTTAAAAGTTAGTATTATTCCGTATACTCAAGTAGGAGCGTTATTATGTTCCAATGTCTCGACCAATCAAATTGCTTATCGCTCTGCTTACAGAAAATGCTCATTATCGGACGTAGTCAAGGTATTGATGTAATAAAACTATACACCAAGTTTCATCACTATCACTTTATTAGAACTAAAGTTATCGTCTCCCAAAGCATCAACCAATCAAATTGTTTATCTCTGTTTAACCTAAGCCGAAAATGCTCATCTTCGAACTCCATCAAGCCATCGACCTAATAAGCATTCTAGCTCAATTAGAAGGAGAGTTAATCAATTCTTGTGTCCCAAAATGTGTGACGGACAGACATACAGGCGGAATTATCTTTCATGATTCCGCCAATACTGGTACTATTTAAGTCACCGATCCTCATTTGTGAAATTATTAATCCTTAGCAAACTGCAATTATGAGAGAATGGTTCCAAGTTTTAAAGGTCAAAAATTGTTTCAGAGAGTGGGCGAGAGAGAGAGAGAGAGAGAGAGAGAGAGGGGGAGAGAGAGAGAGATTTGGTTGTTCGAGCCCGTCCTCATCAGCTCAATCGGTGCAGACCAGTAGGACGTTAAACTCCATTTCACTTGGTTGTTCGTTCGATACAATTTATTTCAGCAGCACTCGAGACCACTCCACTTAACAGAAAAGAAATAAACGGCTAGGAAAGTAGTGTGTTTATTACGTCTGTCAAATGGTATAAAATTTTTGTTACAAATTAAACAATCACAAAATTTGACTATTTTCGGCGTAACACATAATATATTTCATTAACGACGCATTATGCATGGGCTAAATCTGCCTATCATATTGCAGGTCTTTTTTCTGGCTTCAAATATTATCTCAATTATTATTTAAATATTTATTCACATGGCATTCCCATACTTAACTTGTTAACTTACTGTTATAGACCATCAGATGGCACACATGTTGGATGGATTAGAACATTCGCGCCATATTATTGGTTAACGATATCACTAAATAAATGAATGAATCAAATGTAAATGTGTATTAACGGCCAACCGGGACAATGAAGTCATATGCCATATGCCATAAAATGTGCTATTAGGGATTAGGGAAGTTTTTCCCTGGGACTGTCAAAGGTTCTTACACGAGACCTAGGTGTGTGTGTGTGTGGGTGTGTGTGGGAGGGGAGGTCTTCCCACCCGAACGACTAGATGCTGTTATTTGCTAGGCCCTCTCTGCACCTCGGATGATAAGGCAGAATCATGCCGATAAATCCCGGGGAAAAACCTTCTTGGCAAGCGCCGGGATCGAACCCCGGATACCATGATTAGAGATCCGGCGCCCTATACCTACTGCGTTATATTGGCTACCCAATCCATTTAAGATCTGACAATCGAGACTTCCGTTATTATCTATTTTTAAACTATGTGAGCAAGAACGACCAGCCCCTATCTAAATCTTACACAATGCATATTGAACTGAGAGTTAGTTGAAAATAACGCAAAAATACTCACAAATAAACGATCGTATCATTGTAGATGATATGTGGAATAAATCAGTCTTCAAAGATTTGGTTCATACTCCGGCAACTTTTTGAATTCTTAACCGCCCCATCAGAATGAATGACAAGAATCTAAAGAACATATTCTCTATATATGGCAAAGAGACACCAAGAAAAAATCTAATAACGTGGGATGTTGCGAATGTTCGCTTTGTTTCATACTTACATTGTCAAATGAATTATTTTTTCCCACTTTATAAAGAAGACTGGGGGGATTCTTTAGCTTTTCAGATGTTGCTATGCTACAGTTACTATGCGATGCTCCTTTGGATGTTAAGCTAACAATAGTGTTTGATTGAAGTACCTATGCATTGTGTTCATGATGAAAACAGTTTTGTATTTTAGAGACAGGCTGACAAAATTAAAAGAAACACAGACCAAAAAAGCCATTTTTAAAAAGGACGTGACGTGGGCAATGTTAGCTATCTTCATTATCTTCATTTTAGTTTCTCAGACAGAATGTGGTGCAAGGCCCCTAAACAATCCTTCCCACCTATTTTTTTTTTTTTATAGAGAAATACACTTTATATACATGTAGATATTACTGGACTTAATGTCACTGTATATATTCAACTGGAGGGAGCCTTGAATTTAAATTGAATAAATGACCTAGTTTGTGTCAAGTGGACGTTAAACCCCATCTCTCTCTCTCTCTCTCTCTCGCTCTCTCCAATTCTTTCTAATGTGGATACAAGTATCAAAATTGGCACACAAATAGTCCCTGGGGGCTAATCTTTTGAAAAAGACAATTATCCATGATGGAGGATATTATCGGGCAACGAAATATCATTTATTGAGATAAAATCACGCCAAATTGTCCTATTTATTTTAACTTTCATCCAAATCGGACAAAAATTATGGACTTAAAGGGGCCAAAAACCTTTGGACAGTTCACATTTGGCGTAAATGGCAAGAGTAAAAGAGAACTTATTTCGAATTCCAACTACCAAGGGCTCTTTTACACGCACGCGAATGTATACATTGGACCTTGTTTTTTTGTCCCATCCGACATATTCTTGTCAGGCCAGCAGTTCTTTACCACTCTGACAAGGGGAAATCACGCTGGAAAATACAGAGGAACATTTTAGGCCAACACCGCGAGCGAACTATTGAGCTCCTGGTTAGCGACCCAAAGACAGGGGCCATATTCCAAGAAAAAAACGGACACCTGGTGCAAGGCCCCTAAACAATCCTTCCCACCTATTTTTTTTTTTTTTTTAGAGAAATACACTTTATATACATGTAGATATTACTGGACTTAATGTCACTGTATATATTCAACTGGAGGGAGCCTTGAATTTAAATTGAATAAATGACCTAGTTTGTGTCAAGTGGACGTTAAACCCCATCTCTCTCTCTCTCTCTCTCGCTCTCTCCAATTCTTTCTAATGTGGATACAAGTATCAAAATTGGCACACAAATAGTCCCTGGGGGCTAATCTTTTGAAAAAGACAATTATCCATGATGGAGGATATTATCGGGCAACGAAATATCATTTATTGAGATAAAATCACGCCAAATTGTCCTATTTATTTTAACTTTCATCCAAATCGGACAAAAATTATGGACTTAAAGGGGCCAAAAACCTTTGGACAGTTCACATTTGGCGTAAATGGCAAGAGTAAAAGAGAACTTATTTCGAATTCCAACTACCAAGGGCTCTTTTACACGCACGCGAATGTATACATTGGACCTTGTTTTTTTGTCCCATCCGACATATTCTTGTCAGGCCAGCAGTTCTTTACCACTCTGACAAGGGGAAATCACGCTGGAAAATACAGAGGAACATTTTAGGCCAACACCGCGAGCGAACTATTGAGCTCCTGGTTAGCGACCCAAAGACAGGGGCCATATTCCAAGAAAAAAACGGACACCTGTGTAACTATTAGTGCTTGTATCACCGTGCTACGATATATCGAGAACTCAAAAATGAAATGAAAATAAAACAATGAGAAGTACTGATCAAATATGTATGGACTGCATCCAGTCCAATTTATCGCTAGTACCTGCCACATTGCCAAGTACAGGATGGGAGAGTGGGGGGGGGTCGTCTTTATTTAATTTAATCCTTATAAAATTAAGCCTTTAGTTGATTCGGTAGGTCGGCTCGGTTGCTAATTGCAAGCCGTTTCTAAAGCTGGAAACAATAGGTGACTACTGTCAATCATATCAAGAAACTTCTGATCCGTCGGCTCAGTCTTAAAACCCAACCCATCTAAAAATAAGACCTGGCATAATTTAATACATCAAATGATGTATCAGCATCAACCCAGTTAATAAAGGCGTGTTCACGAGGGAAATGTGGTTTGTGATATACATTATGTAAACTGGTAAACGTTATTCTTAGACGATAGCCACGTGGTATACGCTCACCTCTTATAACCTATTTACTACCAACCAAATTTGAAAAACTATTTGTTACAAACTAAAGCCTCTATCGCGTTTACATTGTTTCGGCAAAGAGATGGAAAACCCATGAACGGAAGAATGTGAATTATGAATATCGATAGGGATCGATGACCGAATACTTCAAGCGAAATATGAAAAAGATCCATATTCAAATAACTTTTATCTTGTTCACAAGGTTTTTCGGAAAAAAATCCGTATTCAAATGGCCTTTATCGCGTTCACAAGGTTTTTGGGAAAACGAAGGCATAACACCGGAACGGAAAGTCGCGGAACGCTGAATATCGATAGGGTTTATCCACTCATAACCCCAATGCTTCCCACCAAATTTGAAAGAAATCCGTTAAAAGCTATATATCACCAGAACGGAAAGTCCCGGTACACTGTATATCGATACGGTGTCCCTCTCATGACCACAATGCTTCACAACAAATTTGAAAACAATCCGTCGAAAACTGTAACCTATATCGCATTCACAAGGTTTTCGACAAAGGGGGGATTGCTACGGAGGAGAACATTGTGAAAATCCGATAAGGTTCATTCTTTCATGATCCCAATGCTTACAACCAAATTTGAAAAAAATTGTTGAAAAATGTAGCCTCTATCGCTATCACAATGTTTTCGGCAAAGGCGAAATAACCCCGTTCATGGCCAGAATGCTTCACACCGAAAAGTGTAGTCTATATCGCGTTCACAAGGTTTTTAGGAAAAGGGAATAACTCCGGCACAATAGTCGCGGAACGCTGAAAATCGATCGGATTCGCCCTCTCATAATCACGATGCTTCACGCCAAATTTGACTAGAATCCGTCGAAAACTACAGCCTCCGTCATAATGGTATATTCTTCTGTTGAATTATGTTAGACCTGCCTGAGGCGTTCGATCACTCAATTCGTGTAAGTAGGCGTTGACTTTGGAATTACGTAAAATACTTGTGTATGCATTTATGACAATACATGTAGCAGTCAAACCCAATGATCAAATACGAAGATAAGAGTGTAGATAAAGGGTTGATCAGCATTAACCAAGTATTGTTTTATTATTGTCTCGTTATATTTCATATTTTATCATTGCTTGATAAAGATCAGAGAAGCCAAGTAGAAACGACGATCAGTAATAAGCAGTAATTGTATTCCGAAAAATTGTTACCTGTGTTGTCTTTTTCTTATCAAGCTCCAAAACTTTGGAATAAACTCCCACTTGCTACTAGAAGAAGTCCCCCCCCCCCCCCCGGTTGAAACGTTAAAAAAATCCCTTAAGATTCATTTATTGTTAAAAGCATCTGAAAGTTAAGTATCTTTATTGACTCTTTTACGTGATGTTTATTTTACATTTCTGATATTTGTTAGAACTATTGATAGATATTTGTATGTTTGATTTTATTGAAGTGATATCATACTGTAACTTGTAGATCGTTCCCGAAGACTCGTGTGAAGGATGCTCGCTTTTTGTATAATAAATAAAACGCTATTGCCTTATCGGAAAGTTTCAAATCATAATACTCTTCCTTTCCGAAATGAATGCTAAAACGTCTTAATTTATCTGGGAGCCACGTTGGCTCAGTGAGTAATGCCCCGTGTATAAGTTGGCGTGAACATAAAAGAACCCTTGGCAGTTGGAATTCAATTGCTGTCCTGGCAAAATAGCCCCCATAGGACACATTATTGAGTATGTTAGTCCATAATATCCCGGATGGTACAGACAAGTAGGACGTTAAACCCCATTTCATTCATTCATTCTTAACCGGTCTGGCAAAAAAGTTATGACTGATAATGGATAGATCCCAGCATGCAAAACTATATCCTTAATCCTATACTCTTCTCAGCCCTTCTGCGGGTATAAATTGGGGGACAATATTGTAAAATTGTCTCGAAAGATACTCGAGTTGACGAAATGCTGACCTGATTCGGGCTTATACTGAGGCTATATATTATGAATGATTACCCAAGGTCTTTTAGACTTTTGTATGCCGGATATGTCAGGTATATAATGACTGATTATAGCTTATTTTGACTATTGTCACAATGTACCATCAATCTTCAAATAGCCGTATTAACAGACATATACTTTAATACATTATCACTTTCCACAAAAATAAATGTTGATAATGATATGTAATACCATATTCAATTAACTCATCTTCTTATCAAAGAACTAGGCAATGAAACGTATTTTTGATTCGATGCCATCCATATCAAATTTGCACACTTCCTGGTCGATTAAAGGGTTTCTATTGATTATGTGTCTTATTCCTGATATACTCGAAATCGCGTACTTCGTCGGGGAATTTTAGATAATGTTTACAGCGGGCGTAAAAAGCTGACAATCCGTTTAATGAACTATACACATGGGCATTAAAATGGAAAACAAAATTTTATTACTATAATTTTATTTCCGTTTATCAGTGAACCCTTTTTTAAGAACCACAACATTATCAATCAAACTTGACAATACCACTACTGTTGAATTACTACTGTTTATAAACATAATAGGACCATTGTTAGATCCATAAATTATTATTTTTAAAACTGTAAGGCGTATATATCGTGTTATTTCGTTAACTTAAATATATGTACCCGTAAACCAAAATAATTAAAAAAAAGTTTGCAGCTTCCAAAAACAACAAAACCTATATATAGTTTTAACTCTTTAAAGGTTTATAATGTATTTTTAATACCTTCAAGTGTTAACAATGATCATGTCTACCTTGACGCAATCAACAAGCAATAATATATTTACTTGGGGCTGGTTGTTCAAACATGGAGTTAACGGATCGTACGGAAAGAAAGTCTGTTTGACAAGGGCATTAGTCGGCTGCCAGTCGACCCTTAGCAAAAAGTCCTATAGTGTTTTCTGTAAATTCTACAGTTATCTTTTTGTCTTTAATCAAGTTTTGTGAACAGACTGCACAGTTGTCCCACTTTATTCATCGAATGTAAAAATTTGAAATTCAGCCAATGACCAATCAGTCTTCTCTTGGATTAACTTTAATCAGTCCTTTAGCTAACGGATAATGCAATTGCCTTTCCAGCAACAGAAATTTAACGGGCCGTTAACAACACGTCAGCAAGATAACGATCCTTTCGAGTTTAACGGATCGTTAAAATAGCCGAGTTTTGGCCATAATAGCCCCTTAACACCAACTGAATTTAACAAAACATAAATTCTTCTGGATGTGTTTGAATCGTCCCCAATACATCTAGTGTTATTCACCATTTTCCCCACAATACACATTGGTTTTACATCTCATTCTAATGAGCATATAATATTTCTCCAACATTTTGATACACTATTAGATATTGTCTCTATATCGTTTATTAGGATTTCCCAGCATTCAATAAATACATGTTTACATTTCGCGCCCACCTCTATTCGATCCTGTAGCAGTTATATGACAAAAGTAATGCAATCCGTCAAATGTTAACTTTTATATTATGTACAAAATGTTTCACGGGATTGTCACCAGACCGAAACTGTTTGCCCTTGGTGTACCGACGACACAGGGCAGATAAGACGTCACCATTTCGTAGGATTGACTGCAACCCCCGGCTTTATCTAACTCCAACTTGAAACATGACCACCACAAGCTGGTGAGCATTGCTGCCTAAAAAAAAAAAAAAAAAAAAATATAAGAATGTTATTAAGTCTTTGTACTAATCATGCATTGGGTTTTAATTATTATACGTGTACCATGGAATTACTGAGCAAGCTTGCTCTACCTAGGGATCTTTTACGTGCACACCTAAGTGTACACCGGTCCTCAGGTTTTGATCCCATTATGTATATAGATGCTGTTCCTTGCAAGGTCCTCCGTCCTGCACCGCTGAGATTGAACCTGGAATCTCCTGGTTGCAGAGCCAGCGCATTACTCAAAATGTTTTATTGGTTCATAAAAGTAGGATTTTAATAGTGCTAAGAACAGAAGTAATTTATGTAAAAATACACTTACACAACGTTGCATAGAAAATCACACCAGTTGAACTCTGGTAGTGGACTTGGGGCTGGTGTAGTAATGATTTGGATTGGTGACCCTGTTGTCACTGTTAGAAAATTCACCGTTGCTAAATTTAGTGAGAAAGCGCCCTTACTAACAGCCGGCCTACTTGGTGTCGTGGTTCCAGAGTTCACTGTACTTTCTCCCCTCGATTCATTTACCGAACCAGTTGGCTTTTGTAGGTCTAAAGATTCCAACATTGATGGTTCTCCTGATGCTACTGATGATGAATTTCCTGTTGCTGCTACTGATGATTTTACTGCTGCTATCGACGGCTCCCCTACTGCAGCTACTGACGATTCTCCTGATGCTACTGCAGATAGATCGTTTACAGTGTCTGTTATAGAGACATCATTCACAAACGAACTGGAAATATAATTAATACTTGAATCAAGTTGAATGATTCTTGAATCTCGCTGTTTGATTTCTAAGTCACTCATCGATTCTGTTGCTAATATCTGAACTCTAGATGGCAGTATTTGAGTACTTGATTGAAAACCATAGTCTGACGTTTCTATGACTATAGTATTTTGTATTTCCGTGGATGGTGTTGCGTAGTCTTTTGTCACAGTTCGGTTGATTTCAGTATTTGAAATGGGTATTTCAGCCAATTTTGCAATTGGCCGCTGGTCATTTTCAGGTTTTAAAGCTGACTTTGCGATATGAAATGAAGCTGAATTTAAAACCCGAATGCTACCATCTGAACTGTCTAGGCTGCCAAAAGTGGAAATCACCCCACTTGCATGGTCCTGGTTAAAAGAAGTTGAGACTTCTGTTGTGGATGCACTGTCTGGGTATACTTTAAAAGAAGATTCCACAACCAAATTTTCCGGGGATCTTTCTGCTTGTGATGTCGCGATGGTCTTGATTGCAACTGACTGTTTCTCAAATATTTTCTCTGCCAAAACCGTGTTTTCAAGCATAAGCGCATCTAACAAATTTGTTGGTTCTATCTTAATATCATTTGTTTCTGATACTGATTGTACATGACTCATTTGTATGGGATGTGCGCCAAAGGAATCAATTGAGTTACTTATATCATCATTATCATGAATGGTAGATGATGGTCTAAGTTCTGATTTGAGAGGGTTCAGAGTTCCATTAGGTAACACAACCGAGTCTTCAGATAGTACGTTTGATGTCTTGTTACTTGATCTGATTGATTTATGCCCCATGTTCTGTGCTGATGCACTTTGTTGCGGTTCAATTGTATTAACACGATTGCTGTCAACATAGATCACTGGCAAACCCAACTCGCTCGGGTTTTTGTGAATAGCATTGTTAGAAGATTTGTTTTCACTAGAGTTCGATTGCTTTTTTGAAATACTTAGTTCTTTGTTCCACAAATATTCAAATATTGATTGTCCATCTAATATTTCAAACGCATACTTTGGGTATTTGCTGCCAAGTTTCATTTTGTACAGTTTGTCTAGAGTGTCAGCTACCACTGGTTTTCCTAAATTCATAAAATTCACCCCCGTCTTTTGTATGTGTTTCAATAGCATTTCCTTCTTTAAAAGTTTATTTTTATTGTAAGCAGCAGTATTGCTGACTGCATTGTCGTTCGAGTCTGTGGTGTTCTTATTGACAACGTCCTCTAACACAAAATTGACTATCTCGTCTAATACATCATCGGTTGTATGGTTAACAGGCCCATCATTGTATATCTGTGTAGTATTTTTAGCGTCCTTAGTAACGGGCATACACGTGCTTGAATATATATCTAACAGAATCAAGGCAACACTGCAAAAAACTGTTCCCTTCATCTGAAAAACACAAGTACGAGCTATGTTAACAATAAAATAAAACCAAGTACGAACTATCCAAACCATTAGACAAAATTCCAAGTCCTAAAAAACGGTATAGGCAAAGTATGTTAACAATAAAATAAAACCAAGTACGAACTATCCAAACCATTAGACAAAATTCCAAGTCCTAAAAAACGGTATAGGCAAAGTAGTGTAATCAGCAAATGGACTGTTCACCGTGTACAAAATACACGACAAACAGTATGAAATAACAATAATACCGTGACTAGGATAATTCAGCACAAACACCATATTTACAATTGTATATCATATATTTGTGATCCATGCACCTTTAGGCGAAAAAAGGACAATCGGCCAAATCTGTGTCAGTGTCACAACATACATTTTAAACGATCTTTTTCAGAAGAAAAGTGTACACACAAATCTTGTTGCAGACACTGATGGAGTACAGAATTCATAACCTTGGTTCGAAATGGCACACACAGGCACTTCAAGGGAATTGAGACAATTGCGCAGAATGGAAATTTTATGTTAGGAGATTGGATGACGTATTTTGTACTTAATGAAACCCTTTTACGCCTTCGTGACGAAGAAAAATATAAAAATAACAAAACTACCCATCAGCAATATTTTACAATATACTCGCACGCTCTGTGAACAAATGTACCCCCAGGCTATTTTAAGCGCAAACCATAAAATAACAAAGCTTAAAAGCCTAATAACGTTCTTGTGAAAAGATTTATTTTAGTCGTAAAAATATACACTATTTCATTCAAGAATCATTTTAAAATGAATTACTTGTACTCAATGAACAGTTTAAAACCCGTGGAGAATCTACATTCAGATTTTAAGAATTGATTGAAGTAAAAGTTTAATAAACTTGAAATTAAATATGTATAATGCTTGGTAGGTAGAGAAGGATTACCTAGTTTAAACTTTAAACCCCATTTAATAATATAATATGTCATTCCAAATGTTCAGTCCGCTCACGGATGTAGGATTAAATCTTTTGTCTAGACTTGTACGTCTTATATTTGACTGCCCTAGATAGAATTTGGGAATAATTATCCTTCAGGCACAGCTCAAGCCAATCCAATATTTGGAGGTATTTTTAAATAATAAAAGCGACACATTCAAAAAATGAATATGCGAGACAAATTAATGTTGTCATATTTTGTAATTTGAGTTTAAAATTTAAAGAAAAATAACAGAAAAATAGCGATGAAGCAAATTAGCAATATAATCAAATGTCAATTAGGTTTTTGTATGTTGTACTACATTGATGCCGAACATATTTTCTTTGAGGCCGGTGTTCAAATTCTTGATGTTATAGACGTTTGAATTGTTAGCGTCTGTTCAAACCCTTTCAATTTAACCAGACAGAGACCTTTTTAGATTGGGATGAAAACATCCTCATCAATTAATTATAGACTCTTTGAGCGTTAACAATAATATGCTTCCTTAATATTTGTTTAAAATCAACAGTATTTGCGTAACCACTTTTTGTAAGTATATATTTGAAACACTCCAGATATATATATATACACGAAAAAAAATCATATTATGGAAGCTCTATACAAACTGGACACGTGGAGTAGAACTATATTAAACAATGTTACAGGCGTTAAAAAAACTTGTGCTTTCAGTGAATTGGTCTTAAAAATTATGATGTTTTGTGATTAGAGAAAAATATTCAACGTTAAAAAAACTTGTGGTTTCAGTGAATTGGTCTTAAAAATTATGATGTTTTGTGATTAGAGAAAAATATTCATCGTTAATAACCGTTTTACACAACAATTAATTGTTATTTCAATAAATAACAGAGCAGTTGAATAGGATGTGTAACTTGATTATATTATCGGTACGTATATTTGGGAACCACGTGGGTCCACTAAGCAATGAGTCGATTCCTGTGCTCGTCGAGAAAGTTCCTCGGATTTTAATTCACACTTGCTTGCTCATTCTTTCAGGCTATTATTTTGAACCTGACCCGAAAATTACTGCTGAATTTAAATCTATGTGGCCTAATTTTAAGAATTGGAAATTAAAATAAAATCTCTCAGTTACCTTTAAGTAATGCTCTACTGTAGAGTACCCGACACAGTATTCGTATACCCTCTAGAACTCATGGGAGAGCATCTCATTTGAAATGTATCTGAGGTACGTTTGTGGAAAACATGCACTTGTACATTTCTTAAAAGTGTGTTTTTACGTTGACCAATACTTGGCACACGATCTACGCCATAAATAAATTTGATTGATCAGCGCCAGATCAGAGAAGCCATTCCAAACTTTATTACAATAACTATGTCTTTGATATTTCAAAGGTACGACACAAGTATGGCATAATCTGAATTTTTTCAGTCCAGTCGTCAACAATGTACATTGATTGATTGTTAAACACGTAACTAAATTCCTGTTAAATCAGGTCAATCAGTCAATGTGCGTCATGATTTTGATATTGTTGATCATGGATTACCAGAATATGCGTGGACTAAAAATTCAGCAGTGCAATATTTGTTAGTTGGATGAACTATTCAATCGACAAATGTCAGTCATCAATAAGTGATATAGTCATCAGTGTATGTGTGGGGGAGTGGGAGGGATCCGCTGCTCTGTTGTTCTAATACATTGAAAAGGTTGATTTTCCTTGATATTTCTCTCTAAATGAGATATTTTACACACCAAAACATCGTTGTGGTACAGTTATAATACACATGGTTGTGTTGTTTTCTAATACATTAATACAAGTTTGTGTTTGTTTTGCATCAACAAAAACTTGTGTAAATCCTGTGTTTTGTTTCATAGTTTTAACACAAGTAATGTGTATGTTTCTATAATTACTAAATACGATGTGCTAAGTCGCTTTCTACTTTGTTATCTGTAATAATTTGATTTTTTATTTAAATACTATTTCTATTCAGGATATGGGGTTGGGGCAAGACCTAGCCTATGTAAAACCCCTCTCCCTGAATTTGAATTTTGGTGAATTCATTCCAACTTTAACTTGATTTCTGTAAGATCGTTCCGTTACTTTTCAGTGTATAAATTGAGAGTGCGATACCTGTAATGTCTCCTCTAAAACAACGTCTTTTATAAAGTATAATGAAATAGAGATAATTGTTTTAGTCGATTGTTATTTAATTATGAACTATTTAATTAATTATCTCTAAAAGTTTATTCTGATTATACGCGGTGTTTATTTTCACATCTTGTTTCAGACAATAAATAGACACAGTTACGCAATTACAATGTCAGCACTTGCAGTTGGATAATGGCATGAATGACTGCCAACTATGTATTATAGAGGAAGTTAATAAAATATATTATAGAGGAAGACTTTTATTATGTATGCATATTAAATTTTATAGGTTAACAGCTTGGCACTGTGGTTTTCAAATATGTTACCATTTAAAGAGTGAACAGAACACATATAGGCCATATAGACTGGATACACTTGCTGTTAGGTTATTTTGCTCTAGACTCATATAATGCTTGTGAGACTGACATCAGAGTGGTCATTCAGTGGGCAAATTGGTGATGCGTGTAAAAGATTACATAGCAATTTGAATTTGAAACAGGAATAGGCAATAATGCTGCCTGACTAAAATACTGTCCCTTGCACTTTCATTCACATGTAGTCATACATGTTAGTTTCAAAATGCAATCTTTTATTAAATAATGCTCTTGTCATTTCCTTCCCTAGACTCAGTATTTTACTTGTATTGTGCCATCTAAATAAATCCCCTGTGTCCGCGGAGAAGTAGCTAGTAAATATTGATACCAACCAAAGAAGGCAACCTTACATTCTCAATATAAAGCCATCAAATTCTTTTATAAATCTGAAAATACGACTTTTACTGTGGAAACTCAAAAGTTATCTGTCACCATTGCTTTCTTTAATGGATTTTCTGCTTAATGTCCAATACAGTGCCCTCTAAAGACATTGCTTTGCTGGATAGACTGCAGTGTATATGAGACCTTGGTTTGTTATCCCGCCACCACTGACATGGGGAACTATGCTGGAAAATCCAGAACTCTCTCAGCCAACACAGGGATCAAACAAGGACCTCCATGTAAGCTAGCCATCGCCTTACACTCACTGCAATACTGTGGACCCCCCTTGCTTATGTCTTGTATATAGATATTTTGTACATATTATTTATTATTTTCTCTTATATTTTTATTTCATTTTTTTTAATAACCTGTTATCTTGGTATTTTATTATTCAATTATTTAATTTACAAACGTATCATTTTATGTTTGGTTTTTTTTAATGATGAGAGGGTTTTATATTTTTTTTAAAATTTTGCAATAGTGCAAATTTCTTTGGTTAGTTGTTCTGTGTATGCTAGTTATTTCTAGATGCCTCACAAATCACTTGAATATAAATTTAAACCCTTATATTTCATTTGTTAGTTGCGCTTTTAAGTTTTTGAAATTCTTCAAATTTAGTGCTAAAATACAACACAAGCTTTTGTTGGTGGTTATAATGTAGTTTGTATGAAATAACCCTAGTTTCAGAAATTTGAACACAAGTTTCAGAAATTTTAACAGAAATTTGAACACAAGTTTCAGAAATTTTAACAGAAATTTGAACACAAGTTTCAGTAATTTGAACACAAGTAATGTGTAGATTTTCACACAAATTTCAACACAAATTTGTGTTATTTGACCAAATTTAACACGAATTTTTGTATTGGTTCAACATTGAATACAAGTTTGTGTGGTTTCAACACTAGTTTGTGTTATTAAATAGAGACACCTAAATTGTGTTGTTTCAACACAAGCTCTTTTTCTGTGTAGTAATTTATAGATTCTTAAGGGCTATTAATAGTGGCCTAAACACGCCCTTTTGTGTAGCAATTTCAGTTCCACTGTAAAATATGTAAGGATGCATACATGGGTCCCGTAGTTACGTGCCATCCATTTAATATTATCTACGCCGACATTTTAATTAGTGTCAATTACTCCGATTATGTCAGCTTGCTTTATTCATGCGCGATACATCTCTGTTGAACCCGAATAATACGTATTTATATATTTCGTGGCTAACATGATACAATTTAATTCCTAATATTTCACTTGCGATGAGGTGTCTTTTGGCGGAAAACGAGGGGCCGTAGAAACCCAAACGGTTGGATAGTCGTCCCTATAATAATATTATGTTTAAAAAAATATTTCGAGTGATAATAACAATATCTCGATGATAACCACCATCGTGTATTGATAAAAATTATATTTTATTCGTTTTTGATACCACCACACTTCACATTGATTTTAGCCGAAGCAAACTGGTTCAGATCAAGTTTTATACATACACCACGTGGAGTTGTATCCGATATTAATTTCAATATGAACGTAGCCTTGGACTTGGCATCTTCCAAATACAAAGTTGTGCGCTTGCCTGTGGACGACTACAACACAATAAACACGCACATGACCTGCATAAAAAACTGATTCTGTAAATGGGATTAAAATTCTCGAAACCTAGATTAAAGTGGCCACATTATCTGGGTTAAATACAGGTTAGTATCCTAACTTTAACCCTAGTCTCGAGAAGATCTAGATTTGATTACTGTACATTTTGAAAGAACTAATTTATATATTGCTTACAGAAATGCAAAACACAAAGAACGAGTATCGGATTACTGTAATGGAATTTTAGTATGTGGGCCGCGGAATCCGTCTTAGCTGAATGAGATCTG
Source organism: Patella vulgata (assembly GCF_932274485.2). Taxonomy (NCBI): domain Eukaryota; kingdom Metazoa; phylum Mollusca; class Gastropoda; family Patellidae; genus Patella; species Patella vulgata. The sequence continues at coordinate 17,184,840 of NC_065883.2, forward strand.
GATAATAATCTGATGCCAATTCTTATTAAACAATGCGGCTCGGGAAGTAAAATATCTGACTATTTAGGTCAAAATAAAAAGATTGTTCAATTAATTAAAACTGGGACCAAATACTGGAAATTAAATTTGAAATAAAAGTCTGTTGGAACTAATCACGAAGCGATATGGCTAATACAAATTAGATATCCTTACGGAATAAATAATTAATATTTAATCCTTTGCCTCGATGTTTGATAGAATTGATTCGTTGGATTTTAATCACGTACACACTTTGGGAGTTTTGAGGATGTTATTAATCTGTTGTAAAAATGCCGGTGTTACAAAACAGTAATACAAAAACAATAAAATGCGAAACAAATACGATTTCAAATTTAGACAAAAAATACTGATTAATCAATTGACTATTATATCTTTACCATAAAATTCTTTGTGACGTAACTATGTAAGGAATTCTAATAATACGGCGTTCGATTAATTAATTAATTAATATAACAGTTAATTGGAATCCAGTTATAAATTTTAAATCTTTGGAATTAGATAATTTATTATTTTTTTTAAATGTCAATGTGAAAATCGAAAATTTGGGTATTACGTAAGGTAGTATCGAAAATAGAAGTTCTACTACATATAACAAACTTGATTACATATTACTAGCAATTAAAATGGGATAACGAACCCTGGTTACACGTTACTAATTATTAAAATAGAGTAACGAACCTTGATTAGTAACGAACCTTGATTACATATTACTAGGAAATAAAATAAGATAACAAACATTGATTCCATATTACACCTTGATTACATATTACTAGTAAATGAAATAAGACGAAAAACCTTGATTACACATTACTATCTTCTTTGAGCGGCATTTAGTAATTAAAATAAGATAAAAACCCTTGATTACATATTACTAGTAATTAAAATAGGATAACAAACCTTGAAATTGTGTGGTGATCTGCGCACAAGATATATTCCAACCGATACGAGAAAAACAACAAATAAAAGTTAGTCATTGTCCATGAAAGACACGCGTCCAACAAACCCTCATTTAACGACTAGTAATTTATCTCAGCTAGTTTGTCTTTTATAAAACGCTCGAGGAAAATTGTACCTGTCAGTTTTTTGACGATAATAGCGCGCACATTAATCTAAGGTTAGCGCTTCTATTTATGTTGTTACAGCCGAACAAACAAAATGAGTTCATTATAAATTATCAAAAAGTCTCATGAAGTCAGTTTTATGATGAATATCATTTTCTTTTATAGGGTGGGTTTAACTGCGCTGTGCATTACGTCGTTTGGTACTGATCTCATAATATTTTAACTTAATCATGGAGCTTTTTTCCTTAGGGATGGGTGACGTCAGCTAAAAATTTAATTCACTAAAACAAACTACAATGCGACCTACAGACATAAGATTGTATGCCTCATAAAATTTTGAATTATATCCGGAGTTGGGTTTCTTAAAGCTATAAAGCTAAATATAAATCTGTCCTGTTCACGATATTATTTTTGAAACGTCCTTGGGCCTTTCCGAGAGCAAATTATAAAAGATACAATATGGTCTATATTACTAGTGATAACAATATATCTAGTATCATATATATATTTAGTTCACTGCACGTGAAAGACAGGTAACGCAAGTGGTGAGCGATGCTAGTATCTACTGTTAAAATAGCTGCATTTGTGACGAAATATCCAGGGCCCTGTTTCACGAAATTTTAACTAAAGATAAAATCCAAATTTTAGTAGATACTTCAATTTTGATTGGCTAAGCACTAAAATCAATCTAATATTATCCAATCAAATTACTAAAATTTGGATTTTATCTTAGTTAAAATTTCGTGAAACAGACCCCTGGGCCGGTTGTAGAAGTTACAGGATATGAATACATTGCAACAGCTGCGGGACCCCTTTCTAGTGTGCGGTCCAATTTGGGGAAATTGGTCAAAATAAATGAGCCAAAAACCGGCCCACGACTTATTCCACGCTATTAGATGCTCAGATGGATTATTATCCCGCGCCGAACGAAGTTAGGGAGGGATATTGAAATGGGGTTCGTCCGTCCGTCCGTCCGCTTTCGTTTCCGGAGCATATCTCATAAACCGTTCACGATATCTTTCTGAAACTTTGCACACACATCAACCTATTACAGTAGTTGTGCCTTTTGCCATTTAGGAATTTCTGAGATTTATATTTTTTGTGTTTCCATGGAAACAAATTTGACTTAGTTTTTGGTGTATAATTTTGTTTCCGGAGCATATCTCATAAACCGTTCAAGATATCTTTCTGAAACTTTGCACACACATCAACCTATTACAGTAGGTGTGCCTTTTGCCATTTAGGAATTTCTGGGATTGATATTTTGTGTGTTTCCATGGAAACCAAAATGACTTAGTTTTTGGTGTACAATTTGGTTTCCGGAGCATATCTCATAAACTGTTCAAGATATCTTTCTGAAACTTTGCACACACATCAACCTATTACAGTAGTTGTGCCTTTTGCTAATTAGGAATTTCTGGGATTTATATTTTTTGTGTTTCCATGGAAACACATTTGACTTAGTTTTTGGTGTACACTTTTGTTTCCGGAGCATATCTCATAAAACGTTCAACATATTTTTCTGAAACTTTGCACACACATCAACCCGTTACAGTAGTTGTGCCTTTTGCTATTTAGGAATTTCTGGGATTGATATTTTGTGTGTTTCCATGGAAACAAATTTTACTTAGTTTTTGGTGTACAATTTTGTTTCTGGAGCATATCTCATAAATCGTTCAAGATATCTTCATGGCACTTATTTTGAATTTCTCAGATTTGATAATTTTATGTGTTTCCATGGAAACAGATTTGACTGTTCAAGATACCTTTAAAATAATTTTACCCATTATTTTATTTTCTGAAATCCAGCCTTCCATCCTGATTTTGTTTCTGGAGCATATTTTATTATCTGTTCAAGAAATCTTTTTGAAACTTTGTACAAACATTAACCTATTATAGTATTTTATTTTCTGGTGTATAAGTTTATTGTTTAACATACAGCAGCTAATTGAGGTAGGCAAAGGTTACAGGGAGTAGCGACCCTGCCTTGCCGAGCTACTGTGATCAGAGTATGAAATTCTGTAAATTGATATTCCATGTGTCGGAATATGAGATTTGTCTAAAGCTCCAGTTCCCTCCACTTGCAAAATATCTATATTTTCTATGTAGTCATGTCTAATTTTTAAAACCAGAGCTTAATGTCATAAATTATCTCAAATCTTCTAGTAAATAGCAATCAGTCATTAGTTTTCAGAAATAGAGAGCAATATCTACTAAACAGGGCCACAATATTAGGACCAGTGACACTGTTTGCGAAATCTGATACATTTTTATATTGATTACCAATAGCATAAACAAGTTATTTTTCCTTATTTCTTTCAAACAAGTGCAAGGGCGCGGGATGTTGTTTAAAATTGAATTAAGACAAAATAATATTTTTTAAAAAAAACCTAGATAATCTCCCGCGAAACTTAAAGATGGAGTCGTCCAACAATAAAGGTGGTGATTAGGCTATTGTAGATTGCAAAATAGTGGAAAGTTCAACTTTAAAGAAAATTTTATGTTTACCATATAATAGATGTTGGCAGATTCTGACTAGAAAAAGAAACGAGAGAAGAGAATAAGAATCTATGGAGTGGCATAGATCAATCCAGTTTCAGTTTATTTTTTGTAAATACTGAACGGCAATGAACCATTTTCGAATACTATTCCTATTAGAGATTAACTTTTATAATCTTGGGGGTGGATGGCCAAATGGTTAGCACGTGCGTGCTGCATCATAAGATCTGTCATTGAATCAACTGGTGTGGTTTCGAATCCCCGGTTGTACGTGACAATGAGTAGGGTCACCTGTCCAACCGCGTTGGTTTTCTCCGGGTCCTCCGGTGTCCTCCCACTGCTAAAGACCACTACGCGCAAGCGAACTACTGAAATAAAATTGAACCATGTGTTAGTCCCGAAATGACATTGTGTCGAGTGGACTTTAAACCCCATCTCTCTCTCTCTCTCTTTATAATCTTGTTTGCAAAGCATTCGTATATCGCACGCCCAGGGACCGCAATGTCATCGTCATTACAGATATTTATTAATATTGTAGGCTAGTTTCTATCCCCAACGGCTGGATGTTGGAAGGCGTTGGATCTCGTAAGGCATTTTTATTCCTTTAAAAGCTATCCCCATTACACCAAAATATACAAAACAAATATAAATTCAGTATATCTGAAATTGAAAACTTTATTTTTATCATTGTTACTAGTATGCAATATACAACACAGAACCCCATTTTTATGTCCTCTTGATTTGTAGATATCGAAACACCACATATTGTAGGTGTGATTAGTTTTGTGCACAAAAAGCAGCAACCAAAAACTCTGTCCAGAGCTGCGCACACGTGCTTTAACCGTTAGAAGTGTAATGCTGCTATGAATTTTGATCGAACAATTATAAGGCTTGGCGGGCTTTTCGGTTCCACCCAATTAACACCACTAAACATCGCTTAAAGGACAATATTGGTGCCATTCATAATTAAATATGTGATAAAACTTGTTAAACACGTTCCAAATTATAATTTTAACACAAGAGATCATTGCTACGATAGATGGATAATCAAGTTTTTAATAAAAGGAAGTGACGAATACAAAAGGAAAACACGAGTTATCCTTCTATACAACTGACTGAAGTGACGAGTGATAACAGATACACGGGCGAATTTCTGCTCACTAATAATTCCTTCGAAGACCAAAAGTTGTTATATGTGACTGTGAGAAGATATCTGACAATTCAAAAAAGTAATTAAATGTTACTAGATAAGAGAACACGAGAAAAGTAGAAATAGTCCGTAGGGCGTGTATCTTATCACTTCAGTCAGTTATATAACTTGTATTTTCCTTTTGCGTTCGTTACTTTGGTTTGTCGAAACCTTGATTACGCATCTATCATAACAATGAGCTCTGTGTTAAAATTATATTTGGAACGTGTTAAACCAGCTCTATCACATATGTGATAATGACTGAGACCAATATCGTCCTTAAATATCTTATACTCAGGAGTCATTGCCCTGTAATTATATTTAGAACCGATATAGTATGAAAAGGTTATCGCATATAGCCACACCCCTGTCTTCTTAGTATAAATGGTTTATTACCTTCAACTGATCTGACTGTTTAAATTTGGGCATGATAGATTTCATTAATTGTAATAACTCCATATATATGAGTCACTGGAGAATATCTCCACTCTCAGCTGATGCCTACAGAAAGTGAACACATAAATACCTTTGTAGTAAAATGTTTAGGTCAAAGATTAAAGACAAGATGGACCTCATTTACTGGACATCAATTCCTAATTCATCCATGGCTATGGGACTCTCCCGAATTTCAAAGTCAGGAACGTGTCTAGACTTCTTCAGACGTCATGTGGGGACTTTGACAAGACAGCTGTGGCTCTGACAAACCTGTGAGAAGCCGAGTGCGTGTTAAAATGTAGATACTGTGTGCCATTTCAAGTTTTATTTATATTATAATTTTGTTTACATCATTCGGAATACAAAGAGCAAAGACGGCGTTCCCTAACAATACTGACAACGGGTAACAGAGCTATTTCTGGTTATACTATGGAACTCGTATATCTATAGATATCATTTCAGAATGCAAAGAAACATAGACACGGATATCTGTCTGATCTGGCCAGGCCAGCTAGTCAGTATCTTATGTTGTTAACCATAATGTTAGAGCTTTAACGCTGAGGAATCGTAATTACATGTATTTTTTTAATAGTGATACCATATAAACATATATACTAAACAGCAAAATAAAACGTCAGTACGATTTCAAAATCAGAGAAACACTTTAATCAAATCATTCTAGAAAACGACTTACTAAATGGATCAAATCAATTTTTTTGTGAACAGTATGTTGACACATTAGTGATTAATTCATCACAATTCCAAGACATTACGAGAAGATTTAAAGTCTGTACACAGTCTATACATCAGTATCTGGTGTGTCAACCGCGAGCGTCTAAAAATGGAGTGGACCAGACGATTGGTGAACGCCATTAGCGCCTGGAATCACTCTCTCAGAAAAGCCTGGCGCAATCCATCGACTGTGTTCGATCTCGGTACGACGTTATTAAGTCTCATCTGAATTTCAATCATCACAAAGATGTTCAATCGGGTTTAAGTCAGGACTAAGTGCCGGTCAGTGCATAACGTAGACACCGTTCTGCTGTAGAAAGTCCCGAGTAACTCTGACGGTGTGGGCACGGGCGTTGTCATGCTGGAAAACGTTGTTTCGATGACGTGCGAAATGTGGTATGACGTGGGGTCTGAGAGCTTGATCGATGTAGCGCACTGCAGTGATGCCACCTCCTCTACCTGGACCAAGATTTTGGAACACCACACGACCCACTCTCAGGTTCAGGCCGATTCCACCCCAAACCATTATGCTTGGACCTCCCCATGAGTCTCGTTTCATGACACATTGGTCAGAATAACGCTGACCGCGTCGACGCCATATTCTGGTCCGTCCATCTGCAGTTGATACGCAATACCGACTCTCATCTGTGAACAGAATAGTTCTCCATTGCCTGTGTCGCCAGTTCTGGTGTTGTTGGGCAAACTGTAGACGTTCATCTCGATGGCGAGGGGTGAGAATCGGTCCAGTAAGGTCTACGGCAATGGATGTTCTCTCTGGTGAGACGTCGGCGCAATGTATCGGTACTGATGGGTCTTCCGTGTGTTCCCACTGTCTGACGTGCTGTCTCAGATGCCTCTGTGAGGGGATTCTGCACGTGCTGTCACACAGCGGTATTGTCGCCTTGTGTTAACCCTTGGTCTACCAGTTCGGGGGCGATCATCCGTGGTGTTGGTGGCCCGAAAGCGTTGCTGAAACTTGTAGATGGTCCGAATATTGACCTGGAAGTGATTGGCAACGGCTTGGGCAGTGTGGCCAGCGTCGAGTCTTCCAAGCACCTGGTTCCTCTGAGCTGTCGTGAGTCGTTGCATGCTGCTGACGTTGTAGTGTGAATGATTCAACCAGGTATGGGAGTGGATTTTATAGGACTGGTTCCGGTGAACAGCACATGCCGCATGAGTTACATGAAAATAATGGAGAACACTATTGTACCATTTCAGAGGTCAGGTTGCGTTTTTGACAACATTTCCTGGGTTCAATTCTGTTGTTGGGAAGGAGCCTTATTGCTCAGGAAAAGTTGGAGTTGCAGTCACAAATATACAATAAAAACATTTGGCAAGTTTTACGCAATGTGTCTGTTCAGAGTAACATACCAACCTGAGAGACTGAGAGAGAGAAATGGGGTTTAACGTCCACTTGACACAACTAGGCCATTTCATGACTAACGCATGGTTTAATTTTATTTTAATAATTCGCAGAGGGAGGAAACCGGAGGACCCGGAGAAAACCCACGAGGGTAGACAGGCGACCCTATTCCTTGTCACGTAGAACCGGGAAATCGAAACCACGTCAGTTGACTCAATGACAGACCTTATGATACAGCGCGCACGTGCAAACCATTCGGCCATTTAACAAAACGATTTTCTACAGTGAATTAGGAAGATTGTATTGTGAATATTGAAATTCGAAATTATAAGGCCTTACTTCCCACCAATCTTCGGAATGCTCTAAAGGCTCAATACCACTCTTGTTGTAACTGAATAATATGTCCCAATCTTTATTCTGGTCAACAAATTGTACTATTTTACAATATTCCAATTAATTGATGATACAAATTTCATCTTAACACACCTAATTTAAAAAAAATGGAAAAATTCAACTAAATGATTTGAAAAGCCTGACGTAAAGCTGTTCAAATGTGACTTGGATTTAAAAAAATACTTTTGAACCCTCTGGACAAGTAAAATAGGATTTAATGGATAATTTACACAACAGGTAGGACACTTAACACATCTAGTACTTAGAATAAGGCTATTTTTTTATTTTCTGGGGCTGTCAAGCCAGCAAGAGTGTTATTGTTCCTTTAAAACCGATAAATCTACATAGTCTCGGAATTGGCGACTAAAAGTAAAATCGCTTCACCTCCGGGTGCGGAAATTTCAAGTGATGAATAAAATTAATTCCATTGCAAATCATTGGGGATCGGGTAAGACATAAACTTTCCCAGATCAGGAATAATTCGAAGACACAAATCTGAAATAATATTATCACAAAGACCTATCATATAGATCAAGCCCAATATCCGTCTTACACAGTTCTCTCTCCATTTTGCATCATACAACTTAGAGGAACTTAAAATTGTCTTGCTTAAGATTAAGTTCGATTCACTTACTACATGCCACCAATCCTTTTAATTCTTGTTAACGACTTTAAAGCAAGACATAATCTTATGCCCCGCCTTCGCGCGAGCTACGAATGCTACAGATCCCCCAGAATCCAAATATTTCCGATTCGTAGACGGCTCTTGACGTTCGTAAGTGATTTTTGAAACAATACCTTTCGCGGCCTGCTTTCATATGGCCTACGATTGCCACGAATCGTCTCGAATCTAAACTTTTTCCGATTCGTAGATAAATCGTAGACGGTTCTTGAAGTTCGTAAGTGATTCTTATCGTCCGTAACAGCTTCCTATCCGATTCTTTGACGAATAGTGACAAATATCGTAAACCTGTCGTAGTCTTATCGGGGAATGCTCACTAGTCCGCCGATATCTATTATTGCCATTTTTACGATTGATGATCACATGTAAATGCACACCCTTAAGGAACTCTGACAATAATACTAACGCTCCCACAGGCAATGTAATGGAAAGCACCAGCTCCGACCGACAATACACCAACCCCAACAATGCAATGTAATGCACCAACCCTAACAATGGTATGTACGCAACACACCTACACTGACAATGCTATGTAACCATATTTCCTGACTCTTCGTCCTACTACCGAAAGAGAGAAACAACGCTGCAAAATCCCGGGGAACCCACTTGACAAACACTAGAATCAGCGTACATAATCAAACTGTATATTGAGAGGAAGATGGCCGACATTTTAACAGGACAATACGACATATTTACGCGACATTACGAAATTTTTAATGTATTTTCGGGTTGTCGTGATGTCGGGTTGTCACCTTATGAAGGGTGACACACCGACATCACGACATGATACAAATCAGCCACCATACCTGCTGTTTTTTTAATACCCATATTTATTATGTTTTTTTTAAAGCGGCGGACTAGTGCAACCGCGTACTAGTGAACACCTCTCGTTTTATCAGCACATTCGTGGAGAGCGTAGTGTATTCGTAACTAAAATTCGGCATATTCTTAAGCAATTCGGCATATCCGTAACTGAATCGCTTCAATTCGTTTAGATGATTCTTTCATTTCGCTCCTTTACAGTAACCCTACTTTGAAATCCGGAATTTTCTCACCCGATTACCCACGAATTATCGTAACTCTTTCGTAAACTATTCATAAATGCTTCGTAGCTACTCCAAATTCTCTATGATCTTATGATTTTTTTTTCCCGAATCGTCACGATTTTCGATTCGCCACTATTCAGGGCAATTTGTGGCATTCGTAGCTGTCGCGTCTCGTGTTCTGATGATTCAAGTATAGTTATATGGACAATAAACCCCCTCTAAATACGAAACAGGAAGTGTTTATCTCCTACTTAGATTTTTCGCAGTTTAACTTACACTTCCACAACTAAGTGTAAACATTCAATATGACGTTTCTCGACACCCAGTAGGTACCAAAAACAGACGATAGGAGCGGAAAAATGGACGGAGACGGGAATTTATCGTTAGCCTTAGAAAATGATGAAGGGGATCCTTCAATTTAAATTATGCTATCCTGTCTTATATCAACCGCCACGCCTCTTTGTCTAATATGAAGGATAAGGTTTAATTAGTTCGTGAAACCCTAGATTCACATAAAAATTATGGACTGAATCGATCATAGAAAGTTTTGGCTAAGTATTTTGAACTAAAAGTTACGGGGAATTCAACAGTCTGCCACACTTTCATGACGTGCACTCCGCGTCGTGTTACAAAAACTGATGACGTGTAAATGTAACGCTGCGAAAACTCTCAAAATGCCGTGGTGGTGTTTACGCAATTATACACAGAAATAATAGTAGGGGTTCACAGCCAAGCTTTTTAATTGTGCTAGATATCGTTAGAAATGAAATGTGGTTTAACGTCTTACTTTTCTGCACCAACAGGGCTAATGAAGACGGACCCGGTCTTTATTTTGGATAGAGATTTAATCTGTGTGCTACATATTCTATTATTATATGTGGAGATTTACTTTTGATGGCATACTTAAAACTCAATAAAATAAATAACTATGCCAGTGGGACGTCGCTAAAGAAAGAAAAACAAAACAAAAAACAAACCAAGAACAATCACTTTCCATATTATGGTTTTGTCCTGCATATATTCCGTCAAGTACTGAATATTGAAATAGTCAAAGACAAATCGACAATTACTTGCTGGTTAATGTCACACAAACGTCGTTGGGCATTGGAATTCGTCTGGTTAGATCTATTTGATAAAGCAACTTCAAGTTTGGTCAAACGTCACAAGATGTAAACAGAGCTAGCGCTAATCCCAACCCTAACCCTAAATCTAATGCTTACCCTAACCCTAACCTGCAATCACTTCAACAATCACGTGCCCTAGGCCTAATTTTATTTACATCTCAACCACCTTGAGCTGGCCTTAAGAAATAGATTTAACCGAATTGCTCTATTGGACACATGACTTCAACCGATATCTCAAACGGAAGTTGTTCATCAATCATAATCAACATAATATTATCTTTGAGAGAATTTAATGTCATTATATCACCTACTTATGACCATGGGAAATTTATGTTCTACTCCATTTAACACTTCATTTTAAAAAATATATTAATAGATTATAAAGCTTACCATATACGGCAAGGAAGTGTTATACATCTTAATAAATGCTATATATATATACACACACTAGTAGACATATTGCGGATGGATGGAAACAAACCAAAATAGATTTTAAAAATAAATAAAATAACACGTTACCCTACAATAACACCACAAAGTAAATATTTAAAAAAAAAAAAAAAAAAATATGGATCCACATTTTTAGATATCTCACATCATTTATTTTTTTATGTATTTGTTAATTTTATGTAGCCAATAATCCCAACAACACCTTTGCAGGCCCGTAATTGCCCGTAACGACCATAAATAAAATTCGCCCCCTATGAAAAAATGCATCGGTAGTTCATATGGGATTCTCAGTGTTTCCACTTATATCTTATTTTATCCAGGTTTCTGGATTTTTCACCTTTTTTAGATCTTCAAACGAGGGGTATTTTGAGGTTTTCTGGTAAAATTTTCTTCAAATGATGAGTCTGTCAAGGGTGCAGGAAAAAGCGTTTGCGGTAGTCCAATTTTGAACATTTTTCTCGAAGCCTCCCCCCCCCCCCCCTTAGATATACGCTGTCCGCCAATTTTACAGCACCCATGAGAACACACTTCTCGCCCCCGCTCGTTGCTCTGAACTATTTACGTTCCTGCACGTTTGTTATGATGACTGTGATTGATTAAACTTTTGATACACTAAAGATGCTATATAACCTTCTCTGACGTAGGTAGAAATACAGTACTAAATAAGGAACTGTGTTATTGTGACGATTTTGGGGGTAAGCTTCATACGATTAAACTGGCATTATGCAAGAGATAAATCTGCCTTTTACAGGTCTTTATGCCTTAAGGAGGTGAATCGCTAATATTTGGGACCTAGAAATTGACACAAATTGGTCGCAACGCATATAATAATGTAATATGAATGTATATAAACTGATTTACATTCAATCGTTTCTGCCTTTATTGCAATTTCTAATCAGTTATGTTCGTCGAATGGCAATTTCTAGCGTCTGATTATTCCAGTCTGCCCGATAGTATTGGGCATGCTCTCCAGATAAGAATATATCGTCACCGTTCGTGGAATATGTCTAGCCCCGTTCCTTGAGTTCCTTGATACAAATGGCGCTAACGCGCATTATGTCACACGATTCGTGCACCAATGGTAAACTGTTTATTTTGTCTTAAATATTGGATATCAGAAGGCGATCTTTTTCAGGTAAGATCACAACATCAATGTTGATTTAAATTGACAAATAATTCGTGTTTTCAATGTCGAAGATTTGGATGATATTGAGTTAGAGACTTAGCTACTTTAAATCTATACTAATATTTGTGACTGTCGTTTGTTTGCCTGTCTGTCTGTTCAGAGTTGGCTGCTACACTAGGGCTTTCCCGAGTCTGAAACTGGGTGTACAGGGTTAGCTCGGACCGGGTAGTAACACTGGCCAGGTAGCGTTGGACTACCATTTTCGGTTTCATATTTATGCTACTTCTGGTTTATGGTTAGTGTTATAGAAAATTGTGAATTAGACATTAATTAATTTACTAAGACCATAATCAATGCTCGATGCAATTGGGTACTCTAGATTTTCAACCGTTATAAATACGAATTGCGGTTAATGATTTAATTTAAAAATGGACAATCGGGACTTTGTTTATTATTGTAACAACGGTGGCAATGACAATCGAGGCTACACTGTTCTTGTAAGATAACTCGGCTCAGAGTGAAGTAATTTGACTAAAATTTTCAACATACTCCCTTTCCATTATCTATTCTTTAACTATTAAAGCGATAAACAGCTCTTTATATACTCTTTTATAATACCCATTTAAACATACATTATACAAGAGCTAAATCTGTCTATTGCAGGTCTTTCTTTAGGCCTGAAATGTTATCTAAATTATTAATTAGACATTAATGAACCTATCCAGACCATAATAAACGCTAGATGGCATCGCTGGCCTGGCCTGCGATCTTTAGTGGATTATGAGACGATTTACTGCATAACTTTCCTTCACGATTTCACGATTAAATGGATAATCGAGACTATGCTGTTTATCGTGCTGATTTTGGTAATGATGATCAAGGCTAGCCTGAAATTTCAACCGCTTAGTTCTCGGTTCATAGTGGATCAATTTGAATGAAATTTTCAGCAAATTGCCTTTACACTATCTAGTTTTTAACTATTATAGCGAGAACTGTCAACTCGTTATCGAATCTCCCATAATATATCTTTAAGTAAAACTTGGATTGTTTACTAATTTTTGGTCTACATAGGAACACTAAATCTGCCATATCTCAATACTGACTTTATCATCCCACAAAAAATATCAACATACAAATCCCACTCAAATCGACTTCCTTCTTGTCATTTAAATTATAGAGTGTAGTTCAGATATTCAAAATAAAGATAACTCCAGATTTTTTGGGGTTAATACAATATTCAAAGCTGTGTGGATCGGGAGTTGCCTTATCCAGGATTTTGACAACCTAGACAACCTAGAACAGATTAATAAACGTGTCCACTTATATTAAAGATCAGTAAAGATTGAACAATTTGCAATGTTCTCCCAATACATGAGTTACAAAAGTGACAATTTCCTATTGGATACGCATTCGAAATGACAACTACCTAACATTGTACAGCATTACAACGGCAGGCTAATCTTGACATTGTAATCTGATTGCCAGCATTTGTAAATTGAAATTCCCCAATTTAATTGGATACCCTCACCGCCCCAGCCACCTTGTTGGGGTCTCTTAAAGATACATAAATTATATTTTCGAGGCTGCACTTGTACATTACCATAACACATTGTGCAGATATATTTCACCGTGTAACAGAGGTTACAAATTTGCATCTTACTGTCATGACTAACTTGCTGATATGTATGAAATATGAGCTTGTCTTTTCACTACGGTAGGGTAGTCTGACCTGTTCAAATTGACCCAGTCGTGTTGTACCACAATTTGGAACATTCGGCAACCGAAACAGACATATAATAATCTACTAGTGTTTAAATTTTGGTAGCTCCGTGGGTATGGTGCTGGGTGACTAACCACGAGCTCAGGGCTTGATTTTTCAAATAGGACAAACCATCTAGTTGATCTACCAAAACCGCGGACCACCCGTAAAAGGTTTGACAGTTCGAATCGCTGTCGTCTGGTCAAAATGTCCCTCACATGTCGGTTCAGAAACGTGTACGTTAAACCCGATATCATTTTGAAGGGTATCGTTCATAGGGTGGGTTATTCTTACTCTTTAGAACTCCTGATATCTCACCTGTTACCGGAAGTATTCCCCACTGTCGATTGATTATGTAATGTACGCAATTCTCCTACCAACATTAAACCTATATTGCCCCTATCTATTTTCCATACAGCTACTTGGTAAGACCCTCACGTTGGTCGTTGCAAGGATGATAAACATCATTAATTACATATGACACCAACAGGGCAACATGCTTTACAATTTACATGTTAGACAACAGGTTGTTTACTCTTCGCCTAAAAAGTATAAAATACCCTCAAAGTGATGACAGAGAAGATGTCTGTAGTTTTGACGTGTATAATAATTCTCCTGTTTGTTTAAATTCCTTACCAAATGCCTAAGGTATGTATAATTTGCGCAATCGTAAAATTTGTCGAAATTGTGCCGTTCTTCGATGTTGTGCGCCCTTTTTACTGAGACAAAATAAGGCCCTGAATAAAAGTACTCATCAATAACTGTAATAACCATTGACGGTTTTTATTTATAATTTGTAAGATTTTCCAACAAAATATATTTTTGGCGAATCGGTGGCGCGTATGCAACGTATAAAAAACTAAAGTGCAATAAAGCTGTAGAGCAAAGCTCTGAACTTACGTTGAATCCGTTAGTAGTATTGGTATTAGTCAAATGTCGCCATTTTATACCTCCTACGATTATCCTACGGCAACTAAACTAGATTAACTGAAAATGCGGAGATTAGAAGACAGCTTCTGTATTTATTTTATCAATTAAGTGAAATCCTCGGATGTTTTATTTGCTCGCTAAGAACATTAGTATAACGAAGCATTAATCTGTCAGGCTGTTTACGTTCCACTAATTAAATAGCTTTCCAATAAATCAATCGGTCAACGTGTTGACAGTTTATTGACCTGTTATTGTACGTAGAATCTGATCAAAGGGATGTAGTATCATGAATTAATCATAAAAAACCTAGAACTGTTATCTTTAATAATAAGAAGTTAAAATCTTAACGATAATGTATAGTTGTTTCTTCATACTTATCATTGGGTGGCGCTTTTTCAAGGGGCAGGACATTACTCCGTTTATCAACATGTTCCATTCTGTTTTACAAATCTCCGAAGACCCCCAAATCGGTATTTACTTTGTTCAGTCAAATTTTCCATATTAGATGCGTTAATACGGTTTTAGACAATTTTGATTTCTCCCAAAACAAGATTTGGAGATCTTACACATCCTAGAGGACTCCACTCATCTACATTTACTATATTTAATTGGTCCCCAATATTAAGGACATCAGTTTTTAGGATGGATGTCGTAACTTTTCACATAAATATTTTATAAACGATAACACGAGCCATCTAAAAATTTAATTATGAAAGGAATTCGGATGAAACAATATTCATCAGGGACATCAGGGACAGGAACAAGGCTAAACCAGTGTGGGGGTGGGGGGAGGGGCACTCCGTAATCAGCCGCCTCACCCAACGCCGCCCCCCACCTGAACGTCGAACCTTTTATATATTATTTTAATTGCATTCAAACATCAAGGAGATTAGATATCATCTTTACCAGATGTAATTGATTACAATGTCTTTACATCTGAAGTTAAGGATGAGTACATCAAAGGCTCAATAAATTTCATATTGTATTGGTATGGCATATGACATGCGCTTGGTTAAAGCCATGTCAACCGTCTCATTCCAAAGGGGTTTTCTAATAAAAATGACCGGAATCTACAAGACAAAAACTGGGCAAAGGAAACAATAACCCATGAAATTAACCCGTAATTCAGCTGTTTTTGAAATAATTAACTGTAGTAGATTTTCTTTTCATACATATGATGTTTACTACCAGCCCTAAAATACATTAGTATCAGTTTTATAAAAATACAAATGTATCTTGAAAATGTACTTTAAAAAGCCTGTACATTCATGGTTCACATGGCGCTGACGGGAATTGGCTTACGCAGTTGTCCACGAGTTTCCATTGGATATTCATAGTAATGCAACCAAGTTGTAGATATTGCGATATCAGTAAGCAAAAAGCTAACAAAATTCTAAACGTATCGGCTAATTTACAAGATATATTCATCCACATAGGATTGTCAGGCTGAAGCCTAGGATCTCAAGATCTGGAGGGTCCTCCGGCCAAGGTGTATAATACTTTTGACAGAGTTATACGCACTCTGTCTTAAACGGCGTCATGTTCCTCGGCTTGCTCAATTGTGTTTAAAACACACTTTCATCTTTAAGGGTCCGTGAGAGGGGGATACCTGGGACACGTGTCTACGGGCTCGGAGCCTAGAGGGGCCCCGGAGGTGTGCCGCGTAATTTTTTTAAAAATAATTGTTGGTAAAAATTAATTAAAAAATAATTTTAAAAAAAATAATAATAATTAACTGTTACTTGATCGTAAAGAACATGACTATCGGTGACTTTTCTGAGTGTGGGTAGTGTTAGAATCTGATTCTGTCAGTCCATATTTTTGTGGAAAAATTGGAGAATTAAAAACTATAAGCTACCTGTCAGGGCCTTCGTGTCTTTTAGTTTGAGGCTCTCGTCACCACCAGGGCGTCAGAGCCCCTTTCCGTTTGAATACAGTTCAACATGATTTGGGGTATTACAAAAAATAAACGAATAGGGTGGAGAGAACCCCCGACCCACCCCCTAACGAAGTTGCTTGTCCCAGGGACCCAAGGTCCATGTCGCGGGCCCTATTCATCTTCCTCTAGTCGTGAGGGTGGGAGATTGCCTATGGCCTCTCTTATTCTAAATCCGGCCCTGAAGGTGTAGCTTACGTCGCTCGAGAGCCGTAGCCACCATGCTACCCTGTTCAACGTCGCCCACTTCGACGCAAGGCTGCGTTAAACTTAAGCTTCCACATTTCTGTATTGTAGAAATCAGTGGATATGTCGCAAAATGAAAAGTGGAAACATGCTCTAAAATTTAACTTTTTGTACCATTTTCGGTGACCTGTTGGCAAATGAAACTTAAAGGGACAATAAAACACATGTTAAAGGGTCAATACGACAAATCCAAATATTCAATAAATACAAATATACACTTATATACAGTACCACATGGTACAAATGACAGCTATGGATATGATAAAAACGTATAATAGTCAGAAATTTTATTTCTCTAATTAAATTTGAAAACAATGTATCACAAAAGCTTATCTTGAGCACTTTTCAATAACCATCCAAGGGAATTCTACTTGCGACCATGAAAGAAAAAGTTACAATGTATCTTTTCTGTAGTATAGGGACAATAAGAATATGGTACCCTAAAACAATTCCACAAACAATTTGTATGGACTGATCTTTTTTTTTTCAATTTAGTCCTTTATCAGACAGTGTCAAAATTAGAAGGTTGCTATTGTGCCAGAGAATGCAGCCAGTGCTTAAAGAGGGTGATACAATGTATAATATACGTGAAAACCAACATTTTTTCCATAAAATGTCTATTCCCAGTACGGTCCTTTATAGCAACACCAGGTTGTAACTACTTCAGCATGTCATGTCCAGCCTCAAGGGGTGTCATACCATAAGTTTGATCAAAAACTTCCGACCCCCCATCTAAGCCCTTTTTTTGTGCGACTTTTGCCTGGTCTTCTCGCGGATACACTCTGAAAACACCTTTAAAACCCTATGGATTACTTGCCTAGTTTTGTGGACTTTTTAGGGGGAATGTTTTTTGTGGATTGCCTCTCTTATGAGTTGGCTTTTATTTTGAGTGAAGCCTGTACCACTGCACGCCTAGTGGATGCTTACGGTCGATACCCGCATACATTTACTTGATTTGACATTTGTAGGATGTGTCTTTTCCGATTATCAACAGAAAGATTTAACACAATACACTGCCTTTAAAGTTTTTATATACTTTTAATATGGATAGTATTGGTAGTTAATGGTCACGGCTATATTATTCGACACTTTATACATTTTGCATTGCCTTACACTGATGGCAAATGCAGCGAATATCTAGTTCAAATAATTAATTTCGAGTGATTTAAAATATAATTAACTCTGGGAAACCGGAGATAAAATGCAAATTATCTAAGTCTGGAAAAACTGGATTGAAAACTGCATTAATTCCAGTGGTTTGTTTTGCGCAATTGCCATCTACGTGTACTAATATAACTGTGACGAATTAACGTCTATAAAAGTAATCTTGGTCTTCATATTGAAACCAAACTCTCGTTGTACCTGAAAAATACAAAAAGAAGCAGCAGTAACATGGTCAAAACAAATGTCTAAAGGGAGGAGGCTGGGTTTTTAGGAACACACAGTGCTTGTGTTGACGTCACGAAAGCTTCTTGAAATGTGCCTTATGATACAGCGCACACGTGCTAACCATTGGGCCATCCAGCCCCCCTTTACCGCTAGTATAGCACAGTTACTGTTCAGGTTAAAGGACAATATTGGTGTCAGTCATTATCACATATGTGATAGAACTAATTAAACACGTTCCAAATATAATTTTAACACAGAGATCATTGCTACGATAGCTGAGTAATAGAGGTTTCCTGAATCGGAAGTGACGAACGCCAAAGGAAAACACGAGTCATCCCTGTATATAACTAATTGAAGTGACGAGTGATAACAGATACATGGGCGAATTTCTGCTCACTAATAATTCCTCCCAAGACCAAAAGTTACGACACATTTGTGTCAATTTCTTGGTCCCAGATATTAAACCCCACCTTAGCTCTAGATTTGAATTGACACATTGGTATTTAACGCAGTCCCAACACCACAGAGCTTAAATCAGATATATTCCAAATACAAAAGGGGTTTTCAATGAGTTGGCACGATGTTACACAAGTGCTGCACCATGATAACCTGTGTTAAATTCTTAAAATCCGCTCGAGGAATTTCAACCAAATATGGTGGTACGTGTGATCACTCTCATCAGGAAAGGGCACATTAAAAAAAACAAATTTAGATATTTTCACACATGTGCCTTTAAACCGCTCGACCATCGACCAAATTTGATATGGTGGAGGCCGATTCTCCTTTCTGTTTGGCTTTCGTTCTTAAAGTTACTGACGCCCATGAACCCAAAGTAATGAATAGTTGTATTACAAAGATGTACCAGAGTCCTTTAATAAATTATTGCCCTTTGTGTCTAAATATAGATCTGCCCTTACGTTAAATAGATATAATAGCTCTATAACTGATTGATATTTCATTATTTATCATGCATGTGAAGACACCAATTAATAGTCGCCGGCTAACCTATCAACGTATAGATCTCAATATGAAGTAAAAGTGATCGATGTTTTAATCGGGGTGTTTGTTTTATATATCTGTTTCATTGTTATATCGATCGGGTGCCCGCAATACATTAAAGGAGCTAAACTTCTAACTCAATATTAAGAAATTAAATATGTGATACTACTAATATTTAGGGTACAATCAACTTTTTATAATCAGTACACTAGTCGTGTATTGTATGGTTTTAGGCATCATTTGTAATGAACAAAAGACAGCGTGAAAATAATTAGTAACGGTGGATTCACAAACGACAAAATAATAATAAAAATCGTGTACATTGTAGAATGAACAAAGCAGCTGTACGCGAGTGTCATTCAATTTTGACCGTTCATTTATTTCACGAAACCTAATTGATTAGCAATTACAATACATTTGTTTTAAAAATTGAATATAAATCAGTTAATATGCATTCATATTACTTGTACATCAATATGTGCTTTTAGATCCGTTTTCGTCAATTTTAACATTCCAAAGAATAGAACCATGCGCCGTTAAACTGCTTAACCATAATTTAAAGATGCATTATGTAAGAGCATGCCAAGAACTCGCCGTAACAGACCAGTTCATTGGCTAATTCTTCGCATCAACTAGAACGCCTGTTATATAACAACTCTTCCTGATTCTAGTGTTGTGAAGACAAGTAAAACAAAATTTTGAACTATAAAAAAAGGATCTGTGTTTTAATCAGATTGTATTTTGAATTACATAATATGGGGTCACCAAAAACTTTTAATCCGATTCTGCATTGAACTCGTTGCAAAGGGCGGGGGAGGGGGATCACGTAGCTAGGTGGGTAAGACGCTGGTCGGGTGTTCGATCCCTGCATTAGCCGAGAAAGTTCATCCGGCGTGGTTCCCCCTAGTCAGTGATGCAGGACGGAGGGCCTGCCAAGGACAGCTGTCTAGTCGTTCGGATGGGACGAGAAACCGAGGTCCCGTGTACACATGGCGTGCACGTAAAAGATCCCATGGCAGTTGGAAATCGATATAAGAGTAGGCCGTAGTGCCGCTGTCCGGGCAAAATTTCCCTCATAGCGTATGCCCCTCTTCATTAGCCCAGTTCAGAGCAGAACAGTAGGACGTTAAACCTCATTTCATTTCATTTCGTTGCAAAGACTGCCGTCTTACTAGGAGAATCAGCCCCCTGTATTAGCGTAGTGATTTGACTTTAGGTTTTCTAGAACGGGGTCGGTCCTTCCAAACATTAGCATGCCCAGACGGCTGATGACTGAGATGGAAGTCCATTTAACGGCGAATATCTTAAAGGGGACATTAGGTCAGTGTACTTACTTTAGTTTGAAAAAAGGTGAGCGGGAGATGTTGCATGTGTCAGGTGCTTGGTTAGGAAACATTGCAGTCACTCATGAAAATCAACCATCTGTGTTTAAGATTATTATTATTAAAATTATTACGATGAAATTCGAAAGTAATTACGACATAATTTGGTTCATTTTATCTGGGAGTGCTTAATTTTTATTACAGGTGTATAGTTTAAAAATGTTAATATGTTGAAAATTAAGGCCAAATTTCGTTAATCCGAGCAAAGTTACGAATGTTTGAAGTTTTAACAAGAAATAGTCTCGATTACCAGGTACCAATGTCAAGATAATAAACGATATCTGAGCTGTCGTGTGATCTAGAGTGTTGATTAAGACCTTGTCGTGTGAATTAATGTCTAAATCTCATTTCTATAACATTTGAAGTCAGAAAAGAAATGAAATGTGCACCCTTATCTCTTACATATTGCCTCTTTAATTGGCCATGGATATGTGAGTTTGGCGGGTTGTAACCAGATTTACTTGAAGTATACAATATTTACTGGGTTTCAACTGTACTTTTACACTGCCAAAACTATGTATATCCAGTTTTAATATTTTTTGCCGTACAGCTTCCATGTATAATTTGTATACTTGGTAGCCAAAAAGGAATAAGATCAATTATATTTATCCAGTTCCACCCATTCCAAATGTATTTAAAACAATCGCAAGTTGGTTTATTTCTACATAACAGACCATCAAAACCAATTTAGGATGTCACTGACACCGGGGAAGTTGACATTGGCTATAAGTTAGTAGAACTGAGTGCATTTTGTTGCATTCTGGAATTTGGCTTCTCCCGTTCTTTGGTTTTTATACGAAGGGAGACAACTCAATAATATCAAATGGACTAGTAATTATAACAATTTATTCCCTCTAATAACCTTTGTATTTCATAGTTGGGGCTGATACACGATCGTATATGTATTTGTTCGTGGGTTACAGTTTATTTCTTGTTTCCGTTGCTCGATTGCTTCCCATTTGATGTTAAATTTCGATTAACGATTATACTGCGAAATACCAAGTAAACCATTTGCTATAAGAACACCTTACAAAATATTCTAAACTGTAAAGTATAGGCTCGAACCATTTTCGTCTTCGGAGATGTTAATTAATAGTCTAGATTGACCAGATGTTGTCTCTGTCAATAATATATTTTGTACACTTTCACAGGTATTTTCTATCGTTTTTTTTCCTAACCAAAGATACGAGAGGACTGCCCCCACTCCCGCATGTAATAACGGGGGTCGGGCTTGGGTGGGGTGTTAACATCTAATCCACACTAAGATATATATTTATTACAATAATTTGATTGTCCCAGATTTTATATATCAGTGAGCTTAACAATGTAAGGCGCTCTTTGCTTTTACACTACACCGTTCTTTTTGCAACAAATGACATTCTAAGTGCGCGAGAAGTCGACTTCCTAGGGTTGACACATGGCAATTTTAGATACATTTGATTGAAATTGTGAAAATCTAAATGACAGAGAAATCTTCGAATGACAGGTTAAGTACAGTGTCAGGTAAGCTAGCATATAATTAATAACCCAACATGGGAAAACTTTGAAAATGGTCACGGAGATGTTTGACATTATTATTCAAAAACACTTAAAGGAGCAAGTCGCTAACTCAATATCATCCACAGTCTTCAATATCATCCACAGCCAATTTAAATCAACATTGATGTTGTTATCTTACCGTGAAAAGGTGGGCTACTGATGTCCAATATTTAAGACAAAATGGAAATTTTAAAATTGGCACACGAATCGCTTTCCAGAATGCGCTCGAGCGTCATTTGTAATTAAGTCACTCGATGAACGAGGCTAATCATACCCCGCAGAGGAGAATACTAAATTGGCACACGAATCACGTCCCGGAATGCTCTCGAGCGCCATTTGTAATTAAGTCACTCGATGAACGAGGCTAAACATACCCCACAGAGGAGAAAACTAGCGGTGTAGGCTGGAGTAACCAGACGCCAAATACTGCCATTAAATTTGGACTCTTCGCGTAGTTCGCCGAACGTAACAGATTAGAAATTACAATAAAAGCAGAAACGATTGAATGTAAGTCAGTTTATATACATATACATTCATATATCATTATTATATGCGTTGCGACCCATTTGTGTCCATTTATAGTTTCCGAAGAATAGAGATTTTGCTCCTTTAAGGTATAAATTCTAAACAACCACAAATACAGTTTATGAATATCTACAGGAAATAGGGACCATTTGTATTCATTAGCACCGATAGCGTATCGAGGATCCGCTTGTCTGTGGGTGTGTGGGAGTCTTTGTCTTATCCCGAGGATACATACATGATATATATTTGCTTCAAAACGTTATGTTGTTATATCTCGTAATCAGAAATTTATTCTTACACAATCAAACCTAACCTAAATAACACGCACCACCTGTTAGGTTGTGCCCCGACCCCAAAATAAATATCCAACCTCGTGGGTTTTCTCCCACTGCTTAAGACCCCTATGCGCAAGCGAATTATTAAAATAAAATAAAATTTATTCTTACACAATCAACCCTAACCTAAATAACACACACGACCTGTTAGGTTGTGCCCCGACCCCAAAATAAATATCCAACCTCGTGGGTTTTCTCCGGGTCCTCCGGTTTCCTCCCACTGCTAAAGACCCCTATGCGCAAGCGAATTATTAAAATAAAATTAAAAGATATGTTAGTCCCGAAATGACCTAGTTTGTGTCGAGTGGACGTTAAACCCCATTTCTCTCTCTCTCTCCAAAATAAATAGATGGCACACATCAATTACTTAGACATCTATCAAATGGCTTACACACACAGTAACTGCCCATTATCACGCATAGTCAGGACATTATAATCAACATCTATATCATGTTTGAACATTCTACCTCAGTTAGGAACAGTGTTTGTGATGAAGATCCCATGATCACAAAAAGCAACAATACACCCTATTTCAATGAATAAATAAAGCTACTAGATTGTTTACACATTTTTTTTTTAATCTTAATAAACATCATCAACAATTTTTGTTACCATGGACATTTAAGATACAGTAATAATGTACAGTTATCAAATAAAACTCTTGAACAAACTTTTGTTATCTAGATAAATGTGGAAATGTTAGTTATTATTTTGCATGAAAGAAATAACGATTTCACAAAATTTAAAAATAATCTGGTTGTATAGAAATTACTTCTTATTCGTCGGTTTGACGACCCCAATGAAAAGAATCCAAAACGCGCTTTGCTACATCATTACCATAAGTGGGTTCTTCTGGATAAGCTTCTCCGGCATCCGATCGCTTTCCGTAGCGGAAAAGGGTTCTTTTTGGTACCCATGTGTTTTCGCCTCCTCGTCCAAATCGAAATAGTGTGCCTCGTTTGCCAAATCGGAAAAGTGAGCTACGTTTACCAAATCTCAACAGACTACCTCGTTTACCGAATCTAAAAAGGGTTCCTCGTTTCATTTCTTCATCAAGCGGCTGACTCAATTCATTGTATGGATAGTAGATTTCATCTATGGTATCAATATTATCATCATATCCTGACCTCTTGTTTTGATGTATAGGACTATCAGCTGACATGGCATTAGGTACTGCAATAACGAAGAAAGGAAATGATTAGCTTTAAATAAAACACATATTTAAACCACGTACAGTTTCGGAATCTAAAATCAAAAATTCGTATCGCTGTATGGGTCCATCCAGTAAGACACAGTAGATAGACCAGCGTTTAAGCCACAAGAACTCGCATGGGGATTTCGTCGTACCCCCCCCCCCCTCCTATTCCACCGTGTGGCATTGCAAGTAAATGCAATGATCCAAGCTGATGTTCGCCGACGAACTTGCGTGTGCCGCTTATTCACAACTCAATGCCATTCTGTCTTCTTATTTATCTAACAGTGAAACAGGGTTCGTTTCACCAGAGCGGGAGAGAAGATAGTTTACCTTATAAGAAGGCCTATATAATATTCTCAAGGTTATTGAAAAAGAAAAATCTCGATGATTCATGATGGCGACGGCGATCACTTGCTAGTTTTTGAAAAAAAATATTCCTGATTTAGTGAAGCGGACAATAAATACAATAAGTCAAACAACGACAAATGGGAATCACACTAATAAGTTTGCTAAAAGCACATATTGATTTTGAACGTGTTCATACAATTTACACATCAAATAGACACATATTAAGGTGTTAGTTTTATAAAATAACATGAAAGATGAAAAAGAAACAAATAAATTATCCGTCCATTAGGCTAATAATCAACTTAACAAGAGAATTGTAGAGGTATAGATATTCCGTTATAAGTAATCTATACTTAGTCGTGCTGACTGGGTATTTAGTTTGTGTAAATTAACGGAATAAACATCGCTGAATCGTTTTAACTGTTGATTGCGCCAAATTTCATATACAAGAATAATAATTTGCAATGGTATTAGCATTAGAATCTAATTATATGTAATCGATATCTTAGGTTGTTAAATGATTAATTTGTTTTAAAATAATTGGATAAGTCTAACTGAAACCTTGTATCTATCTATTTTCAAAGTATTTCGCCCTAATATCCAACTAAAAGTGATTATATAAATATATTTAAAGAAACTGAAATTTCGACGAAGGGAGAATACAATATGATCAATGATTGTTACTTAAGCATAAAATTGTTACAAAGAGGATGTTTGTTTTGGGATGTGTTCGACTTTTCAAGTACTTTCTTTGTCCCTAAAAGGATAAGACTGAACGCCAAGAATGACCAAATCGATCCCTTTATAAAAAAAGACGATTTACATCAAATATTTGTGTTGCTAAAAGGTGATGATATATATTCCACCAGTTGAAGCCAATATTTATCCACAATGATAAAGTTGATGATCAATTCTTAGTCTTTTAACATTGATTATTATAAGTCAAGAATCGAATTTAATGTCATATTCGTCACTATGCAAAAGTACAACACAATTTATAAGCTATGTGTACTGAAATAAATGCTATAAGATGTTCTGGCATTTTCAAATGTTTTAATCTTATTTTTATCGGTAGCGGAGAGCTTTATTCACTTTGATATTCTGGACTGTCTTCAATGTATTCATTGTTTATTTATTGTTCTGTTGAACAGGTGGGCATCATTGTCTACTGGAGTTGTCTTTAATAAAACATATTATTGGATATAACATGGTTGGACCATTTTCCTAACTATATGCTTTTCCTGTGCATGTCATAATGTATAAAGAAAAATCTATATAATAGCTTAAATTGCTATGTTTGACGTTAGACTCTTTAACAGCGCTCGTGCTAATATTTATTTTTTTCACTAACTTAATGTTCATACAATCTTTACTAATTGGTATTGGCTAATTTTATATTTGCTCTAGTAAAAACATTTTTAGAAATTACATAATTCCATATAACGTGTTACAGAATACAGAATCGAGTGTGAGGCGAAAGCTGACTCTGTTGAAAGTAAATATTTGTTCACCGGATACTAGGGAATCCATAGCCAGAAGCCAGGAATATAACCATTGTTTCGTACAAAGTAGATACGTCTGAAGAATTATGTACATATTCCCGTAATATTGAGTAGTTTATAAAGCTATTGCCGTGCTGATGGGCGAGAGATTTTAAAAAACTTTATTATATTTTGCGAATTCGAATGCTCAATTGATTAGATACAATTCAAAATGTTCATAGAAACCCACTGTTTGACTATAGTACAACACATCTCTAAATGAAATGTAGCAAGTTTATTTCCTTAAAGTTTCAGTAATGAGTTTAGTGTTACTCACGCAAAATGCACCCACCCACAATTGATAATAATTGTCAATAATACTTGTCAATTAAATATTGTTGGTATGCGTGACATGGAGACATTCAGGAGTTCCAAGATCCTCGGTGCTCATTCTATGTCATAAACTATCACCTAGTGCAGTCATTTGATGTATTTTTGCAAGACCGATGACCGACTATTATAGGGCCATTATAGACAATTTGACATCAAACTGGCATCAAAAAGCAACAGCAACTTGACAGATGTTCTTAACCTTAACGGTATAATTAACTTGACAGTTGTTATGTTATTTCTCTTCGAGTAGCAAAAATAAAAAATTACCTTGTTCTGCATTTTTACTACAAATAACACCCTGTACAGCAAACATCATGACACATAGAGAAACCAGTATACATTGACAGTATTCCATTGTAGTGATAAATTCTGAAATATTCAAAAATACAAAATATTTTTTAGCATAGCTCAGGTGGTAGTTAAATGTAGACGGTGCTCAGTTTCTCAACCTTGGAAAGTCAACATGGAATGAAATGAAATGGGGTTTAACGTCCTACTGTTCTGCTCCTAAACCGGGCTAATGAAGACGGGCATACGCTATACAGTGGCTATGAGGGATATTTTGCCAGGGTAGCGGCGCTACGGCCTACTCTTATATCGAATTCCAACTGCCAAGGGATCTTTTATGTGTTCGCCAATGTGTACACGGGACCTCGGTTTTTCGTCCCATCCGAACGACTAGATAGCTGTCCTTGGCAGGCCCTCCGTCCTGCATCACTGACAAGGGGGAAACCACGCCGGAAAATCTAGATGAACTTTCTCGGCCAATGCAGGGATCGAACACCCGACCTCCAGGCTGGCGAGGCAGCGTCTTACCCACTAGCAATCGTGATCCCCCAACGTCAACATAATATATCTTAATAATTGAATAAGTATATTACAAAGACAGGATGCTTAATCTGTAGGAATGAAGTTCCAGTCTGCCAAGTAAGGAGCGGTTAATTTGACCGCATTCATGTTGTCCGACTTGTGTAATAATCATTTTAAGCTAGTGAAGATCACGACCTTAATCAAAAGTAATTCCAACAATTGCTGCAGTGTTATTCAATCTGTTTGAAAACACTTCCAAGTATTTTGACGTCAATGTTATTTCATTTATTTGAGCATCGTGTATTTGTGGGGTTTCGAAAAATATTGTTTACGTGTTCATGGGAAGAACCATTGGCTTTTAACTATAGCGCAATCGCTCGTCTACACGAAGCTCTAGGTTTTCTTACGAAACGGAAATTACGTATCCGGATAAATATTTGAAGTCTATACAGGGTAACGTTATCTTTATGAAACAGTCGGAGTTCGGCAAAAGGAGCACACGACTGAAACGTCCAAGCACTTTAAGGTATTCACTTATTAGATTCTTCTGCAGCGATGCGTTGAGACCCGAGGATGTGTCGTGTTACTAACAAAGTTATATTCACGCCTTCATTCTCTTAATTGAATTAAATTGACATAGATATAGATCTAGTGAACCGGAGTATTACATTTGACGCTATTTCGGTTTTTTTTCTAAATGAAGCCATCTTCTATCGCAAACACTTTGTAATGTATTCGTTAACAGACAGTCACTTCTCGCAATTATTTGTGTCAGGCTCGTGGACAACCATTATAGAATACCTTTTTCCAGAAAACAAGACACGGGGGCCTTTTGGTGTATGTCAATGGTGGGTTTAAATAATAAACTGTATCAACTCCAGATACAGTGGGTGTGACAACGACTCTGTTCTGTAAGGAGGTCTCATGTTTGATCACGGTGTTACCGGAAGGTCCTCTAGTTTTGCTTTGTCAATGGTAGAGGACGTTCAGTATGACAGGAGGAAAAACGCACAGTCGTGCCGGTAGGGCGAAAAGCCGAGGTTCCGTGTGTGCAATTGCCAACACGTTAAAGTTCACGGTTGGAAATAGAGTAGTCAATGATAGAGCTACTGCCCAGGCAAATATTCCGTCATAGAACAATGCATGCTATGCGCGTTTTCATTAGCCCCGTTGGTGCAGAAAAGTAAAACATTAGACCCCTCTTCACTTCATTTCATACTGCTATAGTTATATCACCACCGAAATAAATTCAATTAGTTAGTCCACGTATCTGTGATTTTCAGAAATTGGTCGATTATCTTAAACCGACCAAGAAGTCCATGTGCTTTATTAATATGTCTAGCCAATTTTCTTAAATACATGATGGAAATGGACCGTGTTACATCTTGTGTGAAAAATATGCTTTAGCAGTTGACAATTTTATTTAGGAAGAGAATAAATGAAAATAAGTTAAACGACCAAATCAGACCAATTTCACTTTTGTGGAAACAGAATGTGTGCCTTACGAACGTGTCTAGTGTACAATTTGGACCACTTAAAGAGATTTGGTGGTGCTACCAGAATGTCTGTAATACTAATAACATATGCTAACAAATCGACTTAAATTTCTTCCAAGCTATCAATTTCCTCTCAACGCTGTCGACAAGTGAATGTGATTTAAGCATCATTGTCAGTGTTTTCATCAGAGAGTAATCGAATTACTATAACGAGTTGTTCTACCGATTGTTGATTTGTCGAATTCCCAGGACTTCAATTTGGCCAATTCTGATCGCATCCGTCTACACGTTTTATTCATCTCACGTTAATGTGCTTCCATACCTCGATGCCGCATCTCAGTTAACTGGCTATTTGGCTTGGGACTAACGAGAAAGCGAAACGACTTTACTTCCGCTCTAAATGGAAGATACTGTTTATCAATTTGTTTTCAAGTAACCCCTACCTTTATAAATAAATCAATGAATGTTTTTTTGAGCATGAGTAACTTTGGTTTAAATTAAGGCATCACCATTGCACATTACTCTAGCGACCTATAATATTTTCAAAGACAGGCTTTTAGTGTTTATGTGTCTTTGACGATTCCTGGGCGATAACACGGTGATTCCACTCTTAGAAAAATATCACTACCGGAATGATGCTAATGATTTTGTTTGTTTTCTAAAATAAAAATCCGATAAAAATAACTACACGATAGGTTGTATTTGTCTAAATTGCTGCACTAATGGCGATAATCACTGTATTAAAAATATTTATGATTCCTTACGCACACTTTCCCCAATATAGAAACATAAACGTGCCATAATCTTCGCGTAAAAATAGACATTTCCGAGGGTGTAAAATAGCAATGTTATTTTAAACCTGATAGAAAGGCTTATCTAATTAAAAGTCATTGCTGTAGATCTAGTTTCAAGAATTAAAGTTAAAAGCTATTATAGGTTATATAAAAAAATGAGTAGATATTGTAATTAAATCGCTTAAGCCTTTCGTAACCCTTTATATATCTCAGATTTATGACATAAATATAGATATCTTTTTTCTGGTTTTAATGTAAAAACAACTTTCCAATATCCCACATTACATAAATTGCCCAGATATTTACCGATATATGCCAGTATAGTCGTTGGGCGTGCATCCATGGATAGACTTCGTCTTTATGATCAGTCTTTACTACAAAGGTTCGATAAAATGGCTCAAGATATTCGGATATTTCTACAACTTTAGATGTACTATATTATTTTCTATGGCTATCCGTCGAAATGAATGTCGTAACAGTATGGCAGGTCCCTTTGTCCAGCCACCATAAGGCAGACAATTTCGGAAATGTCCAGAAAGTAGTAGTCCGTTTATCCAAGTGCATGAAGAATTGCTGGCTACGAGAGAGATCTAAACTAAGTTACATTACAATAGATCCGTAAAAAGAGACAATTTCACATTTATAATTCAACCCATTACGATATTATCTATATAATTATTCAAACAAAAAACTTCAAATTTTATCATAAAATTAAGGACAAGAATTTAATATTAGGTTAGAATCAATCTCAGTGAATAATGTATATTCGGGATAGGCAGGAAATCTTAGCTTGTTGATGCAATATTATCCAAGATGTGAATGGAAGTTATGTTAATCACAGGAGTGGTCATATCAATATTACGTTACATCGGTAAACAATGTATATAAAACACTATTTTATCTCGTTCAGGGTACCCTAGTTGAGTGATAGGGTAGCGGCTCTCGGATACAATGTCATGGATTCAATCCCGGTTTCCACTTGTTACAGGGGTGGTACATGTAGGACACACTGGGGTCCACGTAATACAACTATTGGCAGAGAGTGCGTAGTATTTCACACGTGACCATGGGAAAAAATGACCGGAATATTGTGCTGGTGAAACTCCCCCCTTATCTTTCCTTAAGTCCCGATCAAAAGGGTCGATTTAGCCAGAATATAGAAGCGGTTACGTTTTGATGGCCATATCAGAAAACCATTCCGTATCACCACTTACCCATTCTACCTTTTTATTATTTTGTCTTCTATATTCATATTCAACAACATATTTATTTTCCTAATCCACGTCAGTAATAACGATATTACTTCTATAAATCTCTTCGCAGACTTTATATCACCAAATTCAAATAATGTTTTTCATTATTAATCCCCCCCCCCCCCCCCGCAAAAAAAAAATCCTATTCTCTATACTAATATTAAACGAAACCATTCAAAGTATTGATACGGCCCGGATCTTGGTAATCCAAGCCATTAATAATATTACTTTTATGAGACTTTTACATCACACAATTTTAAGCTTCTTTGGAGAGACGTTCGTCTTTATTTTCAAAGGAGTATATTATACATATCAGGCGATAGATGAAAGGATGGTAATTCAGTAAAAGGTTGTTGGTAAAGGCCTTTATAGAAAACTAAAATACTGTTTTTTAAAAATGTATAGAAAGTATAATTCGGATATCGAGATGAATTCCAAACTGCCCACTATACACCTTGGCTAAAGTCAGCACTCTTATCAAAGTAAATCACAATTTTCCCGATATAAATGCACTTTGTCCGCACCGCAGTTTCTGGTACGAAAAAAAGGCAAACGTATATAGCCTTAGAAAATGTGATAAATTGAACAACAGCTTGCATTATGCGCGATATTAATCTTGTACAGAGACCAAAGGCACTTATTCATTTACATTTTGTATTATATATAGCTGTATATGGCTTCCTTGTTAAAGTAATCTCCATGAAGGCTGCTTATCTGTACATTACACCCTGTTCATTGTGTCATTCAACGACATGGATATATTAATGCCATGACTCAATGGAAGCCCCGGCAAGTTTTGATCCATTCAAAAAGGTTTTCCAGAAAAAAAAATTTTCTACAGGGATAAATATTTGCTTTACTCGTCCACAAATTTTAAGATAGCTAACATTAGATGTGGGGGGAATAACGTATATACCATCACGACGACCTTTAATGAACAGAGTATGCGTTAATGACCAAGTCATGACGCATACGCGAATCAAACTAATTATTGAAATCCCTCCACTCTTAAAGCATGTTCATTCTATAATGAATAACTTGAGACTTATCAAGGGTTACACAAAGACAACGGAAGTCGGTTAAGAGTTTATACCGTCTGAAATTGTTTTATAATTATCAATGGACACTCGTAATCAATCGGGTCACCATATGCCTATAACTTCTGGACTAGGATGATGTATTCTATAAATAACAAGCAGTAATAACTTTAAATGCAAGAAAGAGAACACATCATCAGATGTTCTGCAATTATTCATACTATTATGTCTTATACGTAAATAGGTCGAATAGAATTTCAGATGTCAAAGACATGATTATTTACCCGAAAAGAGCATTTAAATACCCTTCAATGGAAGAAAAGACAAAAAACATCATTTTCCTTGCCGGCATGTCCCGGGAACATTTTAAAAATACACTAATACTACTTCTCATGCATTTGGGAAATTCAGGTAGCTATCAATGTTGTATTTCAACTACCTGATCGGTGACGTCCACTGCCCTCTGAAATTGGCCGTTATGGTTTCGAATATTGTTAGGACGAAGACAGGTATTCTTGATTTAGTACATCTTGTACCGCATTTTATTCATTTGGATTGTTGAGATGAGTTATTATTCGGGGATCACGTGGCTAAGTGGGTAAGCCACTGGCTTGCTAGCCTGGAGGTCGGGTGTTCGATCCCTGCATTAGCCGAGAAAGTTCATCCCGATTTTCCGGCGTGGTTAGGAGCAGAACAGTAGGACGTTAAACCCCATTTCATTTCATTTACTATTCGTTAGTACTTTGCCTATCAGTGGCGATGTGCGATCAGTCTTTTCCATATCCTTACCATCATCTCTTATGACCATCAAATTAATAATGCATATTTTAGGCCGAACGGAAATTGAATAACAGGTTCTTCTTACAGGTTATCAATATCCTGGACCGAGATCACCAATACAATCAGCCACCCCCAATCTTTTGATGGATTCCAATTTTCTAACGCATCAAATATTTAAACACTAGCCAAGAAAATAACAGGATAGCAATATAAAATTGAAACGATGCCTAGTGTGCTATGGTAGGTGTAGTTTTATGATAGACATCATTATAAAAGTCTGACAAGAACAGCGGTCTACTCGTTCGGATGGGACGAAAAACCGAGGCCCAGTGTACACATGGCTGCCACTAGATAAGAGAAAGAGAGAAAAATAGAAAAGGCCCTGCATTCCCCTGTTTGTATTCATTCGTGGTAATGCACGGACTTTTTTCTATTTTGTTCGTTTTCTCTCATCTAGTGACAGCCAATTCTTTTTTTGAATTGTCAGATATCCTCTCACAGTCTCGTATAACAACTTTTCATCTTCAACGGAATTATCAGTGAAATAAAATTCGACCGTGTGTCTGTTATCGTTCGTTACTTCAGTCAGTTATATAGAAGGATAACTCGTGTTTGCGTCACTTTCCGTTTTTTCAAAGGTTCGTTACACATCTACCGTAGTAATTATCCCTGTGTTAAAATTATATTTGGAATGTGTTTAACCAGTTCTGTCACATATGCAATATTGTCTTTTAAGGCAGTAACGGTGATAAACCTACAAATATCATGTTTTGACGGGCTATATTTGATATATGACAGCTTCTGTTGAATCCTTTGAATAATCAGCAGTCATATAAAACGTTATAAAGTTGACCAGATATATGGATCTGAACGTATCTAAATATACGATTAATTCAAAGTCAGACATTCATTTGGAAACGTACATTTCTGTCTACATATTTTCTGAAAATAAGGCTCTTAGTGGGGATAATATCGCGTATTAAAAGTAAGATTGGGTTCCATTGTCTTAAAATGCAATATTAGCACTATTCCAGATTGGAACGAGTAGTGTCATTGTTTCCTGACAAGATATAACAATAGATGTTGAGAAACTATATCATTATCCGACTAGAAAATTGCATATGATATTAGTCCAAGTATTATAACGTCGTCGTGGGTTTTAATCGGCGTGATTACATTTTCTAATCTCTTGGCATAATACCAAATAATAATTATTGAGATAGAAATTTCATTAGCTACGTATTGCTTCGCTTTAATCAATGATGCCGACAATTTTCCATTAGCGTCGCTAAATACCCTCCATCAAACAAGTACAAATGAATTAGTTAGTGTCTCTGATTTTAAGATATGTATATATTAATTCTTTAATGTATTTCAAATCCCGTTGAATACTTTGCTATACGGAATCATTCCTGATATTTTCTGCATATGTTAATACACGTAGTACCGTGTTCTTTATTTATTATTATTATATTCATTGGTGCCATATTACAATGCCTTAAAATTAAATAAAAATCTATATTATCCGACGGACTTGGTAGCATCGATTAAGGATTGCAAGTGGACTGACCACATAAGACAAATCATATAATGGAAATTAGTACTTGTGTTCATGAAAAGGTAAGCAAACTATTCCTCGGTCGCTACACCCGCGGCTGTGGTTGTTTTAAATAAAAAGCCGAGCATAACTCTCTCAAAATATGTTTTCCAATTCAAGGTTGAGAGATCAAGCTAACATCTAATATAAATTTGTTACATATAAATGTATTTGACCTTAATGCCTACGTTGACCAGAAGCCTTAATATGTTAATTTGGGAATCCATTGTTTCGGAACCAAACCCAAAATACTTAGCCTGCACATTATGATGGTAATGCATCCATCAGTCACCGTAGGAATTTCAATAAGTCAATTTTATAATGTCCTGTTGGACAGTGTAGTGTCAATGTTCTGCATTACCGATGAGCAAATATTAACGTCAATTATCGAAGAATTAATCATAAATAACGAGAACGTTTGCTCACACATCAATGTCAATTTAAACGTCATGTCAATATGATATCCTATAGAGCGATCTGAATATTAATCAGTGATATTATTTCAAGGATATTAAGTAGTGTTTCTTGATCCTCCACAGTCGCAGATTCTCCGGTTAAAAATGTTTTCACTAGTAGTAAAACCGATTGAGTCTTGAGCATAAACGAGCGAATCTTAGTCTTAAGCCAAAGTTATATCGCCCTCACGATGAGTACAAACTAGCTTGAATTGAGATATGACCAGAACAACATGGACGCTACGACTGAATCAAAACTATAGTTTCTGGCCGCCCGGAAGTAATCTCAAGAGTGGCTTCAAACAGTTTATACCCATTCTTAGGTGACAGTGGGTAAAACGCTGGCTCGCTAGCCTGGAGGTCGAGTGGCCGAGAAAGTTCATTCAGATTTTCAGGCGTAGTCCCCTCTTGTCAGTGATGCAGGACGGATAGCCTGACAAGGAGTTGTCTAGTCGTTGGGATGGGACGAAAAACCGAGGTCCCGTGTACACTTTGGCGTGCAAGTAAAAGATCCCTTGGCAGTTGGAATTCGATATACTAGGACGTTAAACCCCATTTCATTTCCATGAAGATATCTCTGGTCGTGGGTGATAAGCTAGAAGCATTTAGTGGTTTCTGGTAGTTCTGTAGTGTCATAGGGCAACATAAGTTATTCGGTATGAAAAAAAAATATGTATCTCTAATCTACACAGCGATTACAAGTCTGTGTGAGGCCTAGTATTGATCGCACCTTGTGCCAATATCTTCTATAAATGTTATACACCCCCAGAATGTACAATTTTTTATTATGTAAAATCGTATAAGTTACATTTGTAATTCTCTTTGGCTAAAGTAAATTTAATGGGCTCGCCCCACTCATCTGATTTTATTTACTTGTATCTCGCGAACTGAGAATTGCAGAGTTCTAAATAACATTTTTGTCATATTGAGAAAATCGCTTGTAAAGTTCGATTACTAATTGTGGGCATCCTTATTACAGAATATTTCAAATTAGTGATTGGGATGTTCAGTCGTCCTGAGTACTTGACAATATCTCAGTCTTTCTGTGTTTTCGTCAAACTTCATGGGGTTACTGAGTCAAACGCAACAAATGGAACCTGTTAAAGGCTCAATACCGCTCTTGTAACTGAATAATATGTCCCAATCTTTATTCTGGTCAACAAATTGTACTATTTTACAATATTCCAAATAATTGGTGATACAAATTTCATCTTAATACACCTAATTTAAAAAATTGGAAAAATTCAATTAAATTATTTGAAAAGCCTAACGTAAACCTTTTCAAATGTGACTTAGATTTTAAAATATTTTCGAACCCTCTGGACAAGTAAAATAGGATGTAATGGATAATTTACACAACAGGTAGGACGCTTAAACATCTAGTACTTAGAATAAGGCTATTATTTATTTTCTGGAGCTGTCAAGCCAGCAAGAGTGTTATTGTCCCTTTAACATTGAAAATGAAAACAGGTTCTATCTGTATTCCGGTTGTTTTTTTTTGTTTTTTTTAAAAAGTTATGGAATGTTAAAACTACGAAAATAAACCATCTTTAATTGTAATTATTGCTACCGGTGCCAAAAACCAAAATAGTCAATAGTTAATGACGGTCCATTTTTCTTTCAACTTTTCACTAGTGGACACCTTCAAATTAATAGGGTTCTATCTGCCATGTTTCACGAATGAGGCTTAGACTTAACTATGCTGTCTGGGCGATGCTGACCTGACTAAAATACAAGCTGAAATCTGATTGGTCCTCTGAAAACTCCTCTGAAAATATCTTTCCTGGCTAAGTCTATAGGCCTCATTCGTGGATAACGGCAAATAGAACCCTACTAATTTGAAGACTGTGTCCACTATTGAATCGGAACCTTGTAATTGTTCTGTTATTAGATAGAGAGTTGTAATACCAACAATATCCACTATCAAACTCAATTTTGACCAAGATGTTAGTTAGAACCCCCGTAATTTTCAAATCGCGATCTTTGTCAGAAATATAAGTTGTTTTTACCATACTGTAGGAAATCACAGATACGCCACTGGCACCAACCGGATTATATTGCACGAACATATTATGTATATTTTAACAAATTGCTATCTTAAAGATACATTAGTTAAGAGTTTTATAAAGAGTTGGCCATTCTTACTATAATAATTCATAAATATATGATAAAATAAAGAAAATGTTGAAAATTTCAGTCAAATTACTTTGTTCTAATCGGAATTGTCACTGTTGGAAGTTTGGACTAAAAATAGGCATCAATTGTGTCTGCACCGTCTATGAGAATTGGCGATCGTTTGATTGGCTGACGATAACTCCACCCACATATTCTCTATTATCAAGTAACATGCTCAATGGCTACGGTAGCCGCGCTTGGCAGTTCTTTCATCACCAGTTTGCGGTGGTGACATCAGCGACTAACGGTAAACGTTAGCCTTTTCCGCCATTTATTGATTTAATTTTAAATGAACGACTGTTTAAATCCAAACTGTATCCAAGCCATCTGTGGGTATACAGAGTTGTTTTTGAGCTTGTCGTGTAAATAAAGGTCTAATTAATAATTTATAGAACATCTGAGGCCTAAATAAAAACTTGCAATAGGCAGATTTAACACTTGCATAATGTACGTTTAAGTTAAATTTGCCCTGGTAAATTTTTTTGTTTTATTTGCATCCCTGTCCCCTTTAAAAAATTATTGTATCCAATACCAATATTATAATAGATACCTTTGGCAACCGGAATTTTTTCTATTCGTATAAGATACGGATACCCGATACGTTGCATCAATGTAGTTTATAGTTTAGGCACATTTTCGCGCCGTGTACGAACGAGTAGCTGCGCTGGGCTTAGTTCTATTACACCTAGCCTACAAAGTCGCTCGACAGTTGCTGGGTTATTTAAAAAAAATAATGTCGAATCTTATTAAGAATCGTCAACCTCGACTCGACAGCAGTTTTTGGTTTCACTATCATTTTAGAAAGTTTATACCCCTTTACCTCCCTAAATTTAGCACGTAGATCAACCGGCATGTAGACAGATAGACAGGGGAAATATGAAAATTCCGAGAAGAACTGAATAATCTCCAGCCTTTATCATGGTTAAATCTCACTAAATAAACACCTTCGTGTTCTATGATACACATAGATCCATAAAAACTCTATGGTACAATATTTCAGCGTCTAAAAGTAGCAAAAAAGACCTTTTCCGCACGAAAGCTGTTCGATACGTGCTGCCGTATCCGTGTGCCGTATCACGCATGAGAAATACACACACATTGATGACGTCACACGCAAAATCGTACGGACCAGGAATTTACGCTTGCCAAAAGTCTCTAATATCTCGCCATCTTCTTGTGAAGACTTGACTGCAATCGTATAAAATATTATACATAATTTTCCGTAATTGACGACTCAAACATAGAATTTAAATATATAAACTTTGTTCAAGCCGCTTATCGTCATTGGCGTTTTTTTGCATTTAATTTTTTCAAGGCTTAAACCACGCTGAATGTTCTCATATTAATTACTTAATATTTATTTATGAAAACAACGCCAACATATCTTCCGGCTTGGATTCAATCGGATTTGTTTGCGATATTACCCACGAACCAACGATTCAAACGGAATGAAAGAGGTTCTTCTAAAGAATTTACCCAACACTTGTTTAGATCGTCTGTAGAAGATACTGAATTTTGCGGAATTTCTAATTCGTCATTTCTTTATAAACACCGAACGGGATCGGTTCAGTTTGGACTCGTATCCCATTTAGACATGCAAAATCTATCCGATGATGACCAGCGTATTTAGCCGGAATATACTTCTTCCACCTATGGCTGTTGTCATTGTATGATGCCATCATTATTTTTTTATGTTTAACATTCTACACCATAAACCAATTCATTCGTCAGACCGGTGCAAGTTTGTCATGTCCTAGCTAAAGTTTCACATAGTTTCACTTCTTCGGTTAACAAAAAAAAACCTTTTATGGCCGAGAAAGTGTTACATTACTGATGATAATTATCCATCCTTATTAAAAAAAATAATCTTTTGTGGCCGAAAAAGTGTTACATTACTAATGATAATTATCCATCCTTATTAACTAAGCACTTTTTTGGGGGGAATACTTTCATTAAGGTCAGATATGACACTACCAGCATTTTAGTAAAATATTTCAGATATTATTTTTCCAACACATTCTTATTGCACTCTCCAAACCGATAACATTAGCCCGGAAATATTACACTATCCTTATATTACAGCCGATATACATGACATAGCTATTCCCTAAAAGTTTCCTGCATTGGAGTTTACACTATATGCATTTAGAAATAAAGATTGGTGATGTATTATGTACAAAAAGTTCATTCACTGAATTTTATTCCACATAGAAATCTAAAAA
Source organism: Patella vulgata (assembly GCF_932274485.2). Taxonomy (NCBI): domain Eukaryota; kingdom Metazoa; phylum Mollusca; class Gastropoda; family Patellidae; genus Patella; species Patella vulgata. The sequence goes on from NC_065883.2 coordinate 17,224,055, forward strand.
GAAGACAGATGACTTGATATAAGTATAAATCTATGCTTACCTAGTCAGGAAGATCAGATCTAAATACTTTATCGAAGGTGGCTGTGTTTTATTCTCCCAATATCAGATCTTCTGATGATCCTCTGTGGTTGATAATTGTCTTTCTCACTGAGTGGAGTGGTGCACCGCCTTATAATGCAAAGGTTGCTGGACGCTGATTGGTTGTAGAGTTCAGAATAGAAAATACCATGCCTGCGTGGGGTTAAAATCGTGGTATTAAACCCACAAAGCTTATATACATTATAATTCTCTAATAACGAGATCGCAAATCGTGTCATCAGTAATATTTTAGAAAACATCACGTGTTAACAAGCATTGATTTTCTTTTACGCGTTAAAATAAATAGTTTAGACCTTTTAACATTAGTTCTTGAAAACTGGGTATCCTTTTACTCTATAATTATGTTTTTACAAGATTTAATTTCGTGGTTAACTTAGCCACAAAAAGATAACCGATTTAGAAAATAGTGAAAATGTATTTGGCACTTAGTTTAATTCATTGACGATCCCAATAATTTGTCGCCTCAATTATTTTGACTATAATCAGTGTTATGTTACTTGTATAATATATTTGGAAATATTATCCCCATCGGAGTACTAATTAAACAAAACGCATTATGACTACGAGGTTGGCGTATGCACCAGGTTACGCGTTCATCTGGTCTTCATATTGATTAGGCATTGTCGCACGTATAATCAACATCGCTCTATTGACAATTAATAAGTTTTTACACGCCAACCAGGAACGCAGTACAAGAGCAGAGATGGAACATTTTTTTTTTTTAGCTAGTTTTGATATTTTACAAACTTTTTCTTGAAAATATTTTGTCCTAGTCTTATAACTTTACTGGAAATGTAACTACCTGTGAGGTATGTGGGATAATTGTAAAGTTGTCTATTTAAGGTAGGATATTACAAGACGCATGGGGAGCAAAACATTTATTTTTCTACTTAATATACCTCTAATACAGACATTTTGTTTGGTTAAGTGGATGTGTAAAATTACCAAAATATTTGACATCCCAGACACAATTTTCTTATTCACAGTGGTAAATGTTATTCCATTGACCATAATATTATGGGCGTAAGATATTTGTTGAAGCGTAAACTTAAAATTGTTTGAAAATTGCATTGACATTTATCATGTTTTAGTAAAACACAGAAAATCTTCGTAAACGCACATTTACCGGAACAGGAAAGGTATGGTGAAAATGGCGCTGAGATGAGGGTTATTGGTCATTAATATGATTAACTAATACATAATTGAAACAATTGTTATCAACTACTTTCTGCATTTTTAGCGGAAAAGTGTGAAAATAACTTTGGCGCGTATCAATGTTCCATGTGTGTTCGAGGTTCTAAACTAAATTCCAACACTTATATCCACGTTGTGTTCAAATGTCGTTATTTTATCGGCTTTTATTGTGCAGTTCTTGTACGCTTCGCCGTGTCTTTCTCGATTTCCGGATACATTTGTTTCAACTACGCCTGGAAATTACATAAAGTTAAATGGTATTTTATATTAAAATGTATTAACTTTATTGAAGACACGGGTGATTACAGGTAAATTCTAACTTTTCATAACACACACACACACACACACACTGCGTTCAAGCGGAGCAGCAGCAAGTCTTGCCAGATTGTGATGTATTGTGATTATTATTATTATAGGGATGGGGTTATTAAGGTACTTGGAGACAAGTAACACCGAGACCGGCTGATGCATATGACGAATCACAAAAGTTATCCCCAGCGGTATTGTCCCATTCTACTGCACTAAGTCCTGGGTCCATTCACGAAGGAGACATGTGGTCAAATTTTCCGCCCTTGATAATTGTACTGTTTTGATCGACCAATCAAACAATTCATTGAAAGATACATTATGGAAGATTAGATAAAGAGTTGGCAGTATTCACTATAATAGTTAAAACCTAGATAATGTAAATGGAATATGCTGAACATTTCAGTCAGGTTGCTTCACTCTAAGCCGCGAAAACCTTATTTTAAAATCACCGTAGCCTCGATTGTCATTGTTACCATTGTGACTATAATCAACAAAGTCTCAATTATTCACGGGCGTTGAATAGCAGATCGGATTCAAATCCAATAACAATCGGACACATAAGATGACATCGATGGTTAATTTATGGTCTTTTCGTGTTAATAAATGGTAATAAATAGTTTATAGAACATCTTAGGCTTATAGAAAGGCCTGCATTAGGCAGATTTAGCTCTTGCATAATGTATGTTTAATACAAAGCGAAGGGAAGTATCTCGCATTTTATTACAGCTAAGATCGCGTAATTGTTGTTGCAAATTTTAGGACATGGTTTTGTGTGCATGCCACTTCTTTAATATACTATTCAAAAAAAGTAGGGGATATTTGATTTTGGGGGCATAATACTAAAATATGGAAATGACTACGAAAAAAGTCACTATAGAACCTAACAGAAGAAACATTTCCAGTTACATGTGACGCCCAAACGCACCAATAGCTACCGCATGGAATGCAGGTGATGCTTGGGATCATCATGGGGGTCCAACCCAAGATTTGCACGACTCTGACTTTGAATGTTACAGTCATTGTGGCATTGAATTCCAGGGTGGAAACATCAGTTTAATTGTTTTAGTGACCGGCTTACCCAAAATGAAAGGTTACGTGCCCTTGGCATGCTACGGATCGGCACAACACAGGCGGTTGTGGCGCGGACGATGAATGTTTCTCAGTCTGTCATAAGCAGGCTATGGTCCAGATACCGTGATACCTTTACCTTCGCGCCCGACGTCCTCGCGTGATCCCTTGTTTGAGAGATCATCACATTCAGGCAAGACGTCGTTGGTGTAGGGATCGTCAACACTGGGATAATCGACGCTGGAGCAATGTGATGTTTTCAGACGAGTCAAGGTTCACTGTTGATTTTTTGGACAGACGTAGGAGGGTGTGGCGTCGTCGAAATGAGCGCTTCCAAGACGTTAACGTCATCAGACATGATCGATTTGGGGGTGGTTCTGTTATGGTGTGGGGAGGCATCACTGTTGCTGGAAGAACGGCTTTACATGTTGTTGCAGGGCGTGTTACAGGCCAGTACTACCGGGACAACATCTTGGCAGTCCATGTTGTGCCGTTCGCACGACGTCATGGCCGCCGTTTCATCTTCCAGGATGACAACGCAAGATGTCACAGGGCCAGGATCGTTACAGGTTACCTCCAACAACAGAACATCACCACATTACCTTGGCCAGCACTGAGTCCCGACCTCTCCCCCATCGAGCATGTCTGGGACATGCTTGGACAGAGGTTACGTCAACGTCAACAACGTCCTGCCAATGTCCAAGAACTTGCTGCTGCGTTGCAACAGGAATGGGACAATCTGGACCAAAATGACCTTAGACGTCTCATTAGGAGTATGCCACGTCGGATCAATGCTTGTTTGGCAAACAGAGGAGGATTTACCCGTTACTGACTTGGTTGTGATGCTGTGGTAACTTTGCTGTTTGACCCCGGGTATCATTTTACCCTTATAATGGTCAGTCTGTGCCTTACTTAGTCTAACGATCAATTGGAATAAATCGATGAATGTGAACTTCATTTCATTTTGTCATTTGTTTCTTCGTCAGTTTCATTAGGTGACTTTAATAACACTTAAAAATCAAATATCCCCTACTTTTTTTGAATAGTATATTAAACTTCTTACAAACCTTCTCATAATCGAATGTACAAGCTGTTGTATTGTGGTAAACGTAAACTATGGCGCTGAGATTTGTATTGTTTTTTTGATTGGTTCTTAAACTCAACCTACGTGCCAATGAAATCATCAAGGGCAGATAATTTGAATTCACGGAAACCCCGTGAATGGACCCAGGGCTTAATAGTGTAGAACGGAACGGTACGATACCACTGGGGATACCGAGGGTTAGACTCACTAGGTTAGTTAGACACATACACTGATGTCGTACATATAACCACGATGTATTTGAACATCTCGGCTTTTAATGACGGATGTCTTTCTAGAATGTAGTGCGAATGGGTTCTCGCACCTATTTCTAAACTGGTCTGTTTGGTATTTCGGGGGTCATTACGAACACCGTTAAGAATTGAGATTAAAGAGACTTATCTTCTAAGTAATGGACTAGGCCAATGACGCCAAGTGTCTGACTGTACAAATTTGGTTAAAGTTTTTGTTGTACTCATCGCAAATCATAAAGAAACAATCCCATCTAAGCTAATATCTACGCACGGTTCCTTATTAGTCCAGCATTTATTTCAAAGATTGAAATTCCTGGTATAGTGTTGTTTGACTGACCGATCAAGTACATGTAAATGATACAATTCGTTGGGCGTTTTCCTGTAGAAAAGACGGAAGTGGGCTGAAGGCGAGTGTGACCCTTGTCAAGGGAGATAACCGGGGTTTAACAAACGTTTCCTCGACACAAACCACATGGTGAAATTTCATTTCAATAATTCGCTAGCACCCGCGTTAGACCCCACCCACCCCAACAATCCGACTCTAGTTGAACAGAAGGATATCAGTTAAGGGAATAAGGCACTGACTCGCTAACCTGGATGTCCATGGTACGATTCCGCTGTTGGTCGAAAAACTTCCCTTTCCGACGTAGTTTTCTAATCATTCGCATGGGAAGAAAAATGTTGGCCCCCTTACACCTTGGCGTGGACATAAAATAACCCTTGACAGTTGGAATACAATTGCTGTCCGGACAAAATCTCTCCATAGCAGGCTGCATGGTGTATATGACCGTCTTCATTAGCCCGGTTGGAGCAGAAAAATAAACTTCCTTTCATTTTATAAAGTTACAGCTAGATTTTTAGTTATAACTGAATCTCGTGTGAACCATATAATTTATGTTATATTTGTGACCACATCTCCAACTTTACCTGAGCAATAAGGTTCCTTCCCAAACACAGAATTAAACCCAGGAAATGTTCTCAAAAACGCAACCTGACTTCTGAGATGGTAATGTGTTCTCCATGATTTTCATGTAACTCATGCTGCACGTGCTGTTCACCGGGACCAGCCCTATAAAATGCACCCCCATACCTGGTTGAATCATTCTCACTACAACGTCAGCAGCATGCCACGACTCACGACAGCTCAGAGGAACCAGGCGCTTGGAAGACTCGACGCTGGCCACACTGCCCAAGCTGTTGCCAATCACTTCTAGGTCAATGTTCGCACCGTCTACAGGCTTCAGCAACGCTTTCGGGCCCCCAACACCACGGATGATCGCCCCCGAACTGGTAGACCAAGGGTTATCTTCTTGTTATGTCTTGGAATTGTGATGAAGTAATCACTAATGTGTCAACATACTGTGCACAAAAAATTGCTTTGACCCATTTAGTAGGTCGTTTTCTAAAAGTGTCTTTCTGATTTTGAAATCGTACTGATGTTTTTTTTTGCTGTTTAGTATATATTCATTGGGGGGTGGGGGGGGCGTACAGTCAGCATGGACGTTTATTGTACCAAGCCTGGCATTGCTACCTGCAGGGGTGGTGGGTAATAGATGCACTAAATTAGTTACGGAAGCAATTACTTGTCTTGGCCCTATTCGAATGTAACTAATAGTAAGTCTCTCTTTCCCCCTTTTTGAATGGGATTTTGGTCGAGAAATGAAGACGAGTGTTTGGATTTGCATTTTCTACCAGACTTGAGGCGGAAGGATCAGGAAGTAAACAGGCATGGTAAAGCTTTAGGACACGAGAATGTTTATAACAACATCATAGGCCAAGGAATGACATGAATTTAACATGAAAGGCAATGGGGAGAGAGGGTTACTAGTCCGAGACCATATTCTAAATGTGGGGTTATCTCCCTTCAAATATTTTTAGAAAATTGTTCAAGTTGCACCAGGTACTAAATCTATAATAATTTGAAATTTGACAAGACCCCCCCCCCCACACACACACACAAAACAACCAAAAGATATAAATTATATACGGAGTTGTATTGTGAAATCATAACAATAATGAATGTTATTTCTCATTTCCGATATAGCATATGAATCGAATACTGAAGTAATATTTGAAAGAATATACTTGGTCTCATAGGTACATGCGTTCTTTATCTTATTTTTACAAATAAATGCACTAAAATGCACAAAATATTACTTTAATTATTGCATCTGTTGAATTATAGCGGGTATTCTTTGATAATCTCAGGTTTTATTATCATAACTAATTCACTTTGGCATTGTCATAACATCTATCTTGAAAATCGTCTGTACACTTTTAACTATTAGAGGCGTCGTGTCCCTTTTAAATTGACAGTTTTTGAAGCAAATGTAAATATCCGTTCACAAAAACGTAATTTTGTTATAACTGAATAACACCATATTAAATATTTATAATTAATGTTATGTGTACAGTGAAAGGCAATGTTTATGTATTTCGTTTGTCATAAAGGTTGATGTGAGTATTAAATCCGCATGATCCACAATGGTCTGAGTCAAATGAATTATCAGTAAATATCATTTTCTTCGTATAGCGTTACTAAAGTCCAATCTGCATTTGTCCAGTCGTTGTTTGGATATCTGATGCGCATTTTTGATGGCGGCCTGGACTTCTTTCCAAATAAGGAATAAATACAACACTCACACCTTTGTTGAGGACTGTTGAAATTTACACAGGAAGGACACGAACATGTATTAGATGAGACACGATCAGTCATCATTACCAGTACTGTAAATAGACAAAAAACAACTGTAAATAAAATCTTAAGCCGGGCTTATGTCGTCCTTACGACGAGTAAAAACTAGTTATAACTGGTCTATCAGTGACGGGAGCAAGAATGAAAAATTGATCAGTCGGAAAGGTCAACTAGTTTTTGGACAATCCGGAACTAGTTTCCGCAGTATTAGTGTGTCGTGTGGTTGCAGACAGTTTACCAACTCTATGGAGCTAAAGTGTTAGAACTGATCGAGATAGTCAACAGGAACTGGTTCACAAAAACGTGATACTAAATGCGAAATGAAATCGGAAACCATATTGAATATGTTTTTTTAGAATAGGTCAGACACTTGCGCAAAGAGGTCTTTAGCAGTGAGATGAAACCCGAGGACCCTGAAAAAACCCATGTTGTCACGTACAAGCTGGGAATCGAAACCATACCAATGATTCAATGACAGACCTTATGATATAAAGCGCACACATTAGACCATTCGACCACCCAAACCCCCTGATAAGAATTGGGTCCTAATGCTAAAAAATATAAACGTTTGTCTTGTCCTGTCTAACATTTCTGTTGGGAAATTCAGAAAGCCATTTATTTGGCTAACTAGGTGGCAAGGCTATAAGTTAGTTAAGATTGGCGAGTAGAATGCTTTCTTGAATATCACTTGTCGCACATATATGTACATTCCACATGGGTGTCGCCATTATGACTGGGGGGGTTGGATGGCTGAATGGTTAGCGTGCTGTATCATAAAGTCTGTCATTGAGTCGACTGGCGTGGTTTCGAATCCCCGGTTGTACGTGGCTAGGAGTAGGGTCGCCTGTCCAACCTCGTGGGTTTTCTCCGGGGCCTCCGGTTTCCTCCCACTGCTAAAGACCCCTACGCGCAAGCGAATTATGGAAATAAAGTTAAACCATATGTTAGTCCCGAAATGACCTAGTTTGTGTCGAGTGGACGTTAAACCCCATCTCTCTCTCTCTCTCCCATTATGACTGAGTCATGTCACTTCAGTCGGCAATACCGATCGGCTCTGCTACTCGGCGAAGTGATCGCAGTAACAATCCCGATATCATTAACTTCTTCAATACTATAATAATACTACGTGTGAATAATAATCTTGCTCTTTTAGGTTCCCTGGTTCAAACTGCCAATGGACCAAACTCTGTGGTGACCCTATCCATTGGTGCTCTTCTAGACTTAGGAAGCCTCGGCACCATTTTAGAGTACAAAAATCGTCTAATCGCATGACTTATTCCCTAGCGAATACGTTCTATCACAATGTCAGGTTTAGCAATTTATGCTGTTGGCGATAAAAGATTGGGCAATTCAACCCCCACACACACACACCTGGTAGCTATGATCCAGTCTTTTCAATATAAACCAATACAGCCAGACATTTCTTAATTTCCACTGGGTCACAAAATGTTTAATGGATTATAGTGTGATATTGTAGTCAATTCTAAAGAATTAATATCTTCACAATTAATAAATTAGTAAATGTCTAATACGCCATGCTAATCCGTTGCATAACATCGTGAGAAACCTTTTACAAACCGTCATTAGGCAACCACCTCCAGATCCCATTCCTTAACACCGCCTATATCTACCCGTATTGATATCATTGGCGACAAACTTGAACTGTTAATTTCTATTTCCATATTGGAGCTTATCGATCATTAAGCATTTGAAGCAAAGGGTGGGGGGGGGGGGGTCCATCAAATGGGCACAAAACCAGACCCAACTTTTCTAGAGTAAAATTTTGCGTAGAATACGATGCCAAATGGTAATCAGTCCGCCGTTGGGTCGTTTTCGAGATATTCGAGGTCAAAGGTCAAATGAGTTCATTTGCACTGAAAGTGAATGCGCTGTCATTCTTGTATCATGAAAATAAGCTGAAAATGATCGAAAGTAATCACACTTTCAATAAAAATGTAAACTTGCTAAATCACCTTTGTTCTTTGTGACCCCAGAGGTCAAAAGGTCACTTTTTCCGTTTTAGCACTAGGAAGATTTTCGACGTTCCAAAGTAAAAGTTCGGTGCTAAGACCACCTAAAGATAAATTTGAAATGTTCCTATTATTAATTAGAACAGGTTTCGCTTTAGTTTTTATATTTTACGTTGATATTTTATTGCTTTAAATCTTCCTAGTGCAAAAACAGTAAATTTCACCTTTTCTCACTAAGACAAAAGGTGAATTTAGCAAGTTTACATTTTTATTGAAAGTGTAATTACTTTTGATCATTTTCAGCTTCTTTTCATAATACAAGAATGACTGCACATTCACTTTCAGTGCAAATGAACTCATTTGACCTTTGACCCCGAATATCTCAAAAACGCCCCAACGGCGGACTGATTACCATTTGGCATCGTATTCTACGCAAAATTTTACTCTAGAAAAGTTGGGTCTGGTTTTGTGCCCATTTGATGGACACCCCCAGCGCTGAGCCTCCGGTCTATTATTATCTTGTCGATTTTCATTTGATGGATTCTTTTACTTTACGCTGTAACATCAGAGAGAGACAAACTAGGCCATTTCGGGACTAACATATGGTTTAATTTTATTTCAATAATTCGCTTGCGCGTAGGGGTCTTTAGCAGTGGGAGGAAACCGGAGGACCCGACGAAAACCCACGAGCTTGGCCAGTTGACTCAAAGACAGGCCTTATAATACAGCGCGAACGTGCTAACCACCCCCCCCCCCCCTTGTAAAATCAGAAATATACTATTACTTGCACGGCATCATGTTGTCACGTGCTTAAAATTAAAAAGGCTATTATCAGTTGCATTGAGTCAAGAGATCTAATCACGGTGACCGTACTGCAATTCTGAGCTATCATGAGCAAAGCCAGTACGATAAGCCCCGCAACCCTCATAATACTTAACTGAAATTTATTTACATGTACAAGGGTCGCGTGGAAATGGGTATTTGGTAGGTTGTTGTGCGTTTAAAGTTGATGCACTTTAAGAAAATTAGAGCTCAGGTAAGTTTAACAACGAAAGAATGGGTTGATTAATATACATCTACATTTACCCGTTTTCCGATCAGGGAGAGATTGCGTTTAACGTGAACACAACAGCCTATGCGCATGCAACCGGTTGTTCAAGTGGTAGCAGCTTATAAGGAAAATTTGGATGTTGGTCAAATTTGAAAAGGATGCCTTTTGACGAAAATATATAGGGACCCTCGTCTGGTCATAATATAAGTGAGCAGAAATTCGCCCGTATATCCGTTATCATTCGTCACATCAGTCAGTTATATAGAGAGGCGACTCGTGTTTTCCTTTGGCGTTCGTCACTTCCGATTCAGAAAAATGTATTACTCAGCTATCGTAGCAATGATCTCTGCCATAAAATTATATATGGAATGTGTTTAACCAGCTCTATCACATATGTGATAATGACTGGCACCAATATTGTCCTTTAATATTATTTCCTACTAATTTACAATCCACCCGTATCAGACAGTGGTCAGATAAGTGATACAGCGGAGCGACTTTGAAAGTAGATGACGCATTTACTTACCAGCCCAAATTATTGCGTCTCTGCTCCGCTTCACTTTCACCATTTTTGACGACGGATGCCTATGTTGTTATGTTTGCCGGTTGCGGTTCGAACATATATGGTTGAATCGGCCCCGTCGCCGAGTCCAAATGATCGTCGGACACCTCATCGTCATCCGAATCAAAGACAAGAGAGTAACTGCGATCGGTTGAATAGCTGTGAACGCTGGCAGAATCGTCGTCGTCAATACATATGCTTAGTTACGTATAGTGCTAGAAATTAATGTGTTACTTATCTATAAGATGATCACATTTAGATTAACATTAAGGCTGTTAAATTTTCAAACCGACAGTCGCGTCTCCGTAGACTGTAAGGGATTGAACGATTGAAGTAAATGCAGGTCAATCACCTATGTTACGTAATCTTTAAGTGGCATTTAGCAATTGGAAAACACATTAATAGCCTTCTGTTAATGGACTATGCAATGCCTACATTAATTTATTATAAGTGTTATCCATATCTTAGTAAATGGTTTCATCCCTATTACCTCATTGAAACAACATAACAGCATCCAACGGCTCCCTTTGATGGTCTTCATAATTAGCTAAATGTTTTCCATTTGTTGTTGATTGTCTAATTAACTACCCTACTTATCTTATGTCTAATTTGTTTAATCCTTTATCTTTATTGTTATTGTTATTTTATCTTATTATATGGTTTCACCATGTCCACTCTTATATATTCATCTGAAGTTTATGTAATTAAGAATCTAGCAGAGAGGGGAAACATCCTCTGTCTCAAAACACTCCTCTCTCCACAACCCGACGATAGACACTGGACATCACAGCTTGTCTGGGATTTTATTGAGAACATAGGGATGACCAAATATATAAAATAATGAATGTAATCAATTAAAGAGTAGGGTGGAGCGCAAAAATGTCCTCTAGAAGGAAGCGTAAACCGCCCCACACAACTAATATAACTCCGATATATATAAAATACTGAATTTAATCAGTTAACAGTAGGGTGGAGCGCAAAAATGTCCTCTAGAAGGAAGCGTAAACCGCCCTACATAACTAATATAACTCCGATATATATAAAATAATGAATTTAATCATTTAACAGTAGGGTGGAGCGCAAAAATGTCCTCTAGAAGGAAGCGTAAACCGCCCTACACAACTAATATAACTCCGATATAATTAATAAATCAACTAATAAAACCAACTAACAGTAGGATGGAGCGCAAAAATGTCCTCTAGAAGGAAGCGTAAACCGCCTTACACAACTAATATAACTCCGATAAAATTAATAAACCAACTAAAACCAATCAATTAACAGTAGGGTGGAGCGCAAAAATGTCCTCTAGAAGGAAGCGTAAACCTCCCTACATCTATAATACAACCACTAATCTACCAACTAATAAAACCAATCAATTAACAGTAGGGTGGAGCGCAAAAATGTCCTCTAGAAGGAAGCGTAAACCTCCCTACATCTATAATAAAACCATTAATCTACCAACTAATAAAACCAATTAATCAACAGTAGGATGGAGCGCAAAAATGTCCTCTAGAAGGAAGCGTAAACCTCCCTACATTTATAATAAAACCACTAATCTACCATTAACATAATTCATGAGTAATTTATTATTCTCATTATTACCATTAATATCTATTTATTATTCTTATTATTTATCTGCAATTCAGTTAACACTCTATTTTCTTTTACTCTCACTTATTATTTTTATTATTAGTTTAAAATGATTCCCCGCCCCCCCCCCCCCCCCACGAAGCCTTACTAGACGAAATAACCATAAAATCAAAGTAAGATCAAATACTCTCTCTTCTCTAGCTTTCTTTTTCAGGTGCTGGATTCTTCCTTCAGAGAACCAACAATAAAAGGAATGAATAACATAAATAAAGATGTAAAAACGCTACCATACCGGACAACATACCCAAATGGAAGGAAGAATGGACCAGGACTCATACTCACCAACAAAGCCCCAAGGTAGAGTTGCACCGCCCTGCCATTCTACCGGACAGAACGACCAGACCAACACAAACGACCCAAAATATATATATATGTACATATTATGTCTTTGTCTGTGAAAATGTCCGTCTTTGTCCATGTCTGTTGCGTCAAATCGCATGCTTGTAAATGTCTACTAACACCTGTTTCGTCCTTTGCACATGTTATCCTACTGTTGTTTATTGTCCTGTGTACATATATATGAAAACCTAACCATCCTAATATTTCTCACTAACCACATTGTAAATTAATGCACCTTGAACACATAACATGTAATTGTCTGCGATATCACCTCGGTGGAAGCGGACGTAAAACACAACTAACAAGTAGTAGTAGTTATGAAATGTCATTGTGCTTGATAACGATAAGAGGATACTTGTCGAAACGTCGTGCTTTTAGAATAAACCAGTGATTGTTTCCCATAAAAATTGTGTTCTATTAACCTATGTTACGCTTTACGCTATATTAGTCCACTTTGAAGATACTGGAAATCGCGTTCATGCGTCCGTCCAGTTTACTTGTGGGGGCCTCCTACATGGTAACTCCCCCCCATCGGCGCTCCGCTTGCTGATGACGAGCACGGCCGTATTTAAACGGGATTAGTTTTCGGGAATTTTAGGTCCCCCCCCCCCCCGCGACATTCAGCGGACCCGTACGCCTATGAAGATTATCCTCATTTACATTAACATTATCCATTCAGTCTCAAACATTTGATCACCACCCACTATCGAAATCTAATGTCTTAAATTTGCCCATTTAAACGGCGATCAGCTTCATGTGACCATATTTGAACTACATACAACCAGATTTGGTTTATATCCATGAAAACAGCTGACAATGTCTAAAAGTATATAAAATTTGATATTTTTGTTGTTTATTTCCGGCAATATTGGTGTAGTTTGTCTTCTCCGCATGTTTGTCTTAGCCGTTTTGTTTTGCGTCCTACTGCAGTTACCATTATGTGGCATTTAAGTACCCGAGAACAACTTGGGCGTGGGGGTGGCGGAGCGGGGGTGGGTCAAGTTGCACCCTGTGGCAGGGGAAGCACGAACACAATTTAGCGAGAGTATATTGAAATAAACAATGGAAAAGATTTGATGACGTTGGGGGTTCATGATAACGAATATTATACCTTTTACCAGATCTCTAGCTTCAATGCCCACTGCGCTTGCACTGCAGCAAATGTGAGAGATGGTGCAGATTCTAAAATCTAGCATTATAATCCCTTTAAAATTTGCTTCATCGGCCATCTTTTGTGTGTAGTATGGTGAGGGAAATCAGTTCACGCTACTAATATGGCCTATCAGAACGTATAACTAATATGGCATATAAGAACGTATATGACCCAAATGAACGTATAACCAATATGAACTATACTAAGCAGTAAAAGAAACGTCACGTTGGTATGTTACTCTGAATAGACGGATTGTCAAATGTTTTTATTGTATATTTGTGACCGCATCTCCAACTTTACCCGAGCAATAAGGCTCCTTCCCAAACACAGAATTGAACCCAGGAAATATTCTCAAAAACGCAACATGACTTCCGAGATGGTAATTGTGTTCTCCATGATTTTCATGCTGCACGTGCTGTTCACTGGGACCAGCCCTATAAAAGCACCCCCATACCTTGTTGAATCATTCACACTACAACGTCAGAGGAACCAGGCGCTTGGAAGACTCGACGCTGGTCACACTGCCCAAGCTGTTGCCAATCACTTCCAGGTCAATGTTCGGACCATCTACAAGCTTCAGCAACGCTTTCGGACCACCAACACCACGGATGATTGACCCAGAACTGGTAGACCAAGTGTTACCACAAGGCGACAAGACCGCCATGTGGTGCGACAGCACGTGCAGAATTCCTTCACACAGGCATCTGGGACAGCACGTCAGCAGTACCGATACGGTGCGCCGAAGTCTCACCAGAGAGAACATCCATTGCCGTGGACCGATCCTCACCATCGACGTGAACGTCTGCAGTTTGCCCAACAACACCAGAACTGGCGACACAGGCAATGGAGAACTGTTCTGTTCACAGATGAGAGTCGCTATTGCGTGGGTCCTGTGGTGTTCCAAAATCTTGGTCTAGGAAGAGTGCAGGCGGCATCACAGCAGTGCGCTACATCGATCAAGCTCTCAGACCCCACGTTATACCACATTTCGCACGTCATCGAAACAACGTAATTCCAGCATGACAACGCTCGTGCCCAGATCGTCAGAGTTACTCGGGACTTTCTACAGCAGAACGGTATCAACGTTGTGCACTGGCCAGCCCTTAGTCCGGACTTTTACGTCGTACCGAGACCAAACACAGCCGATGGATTGCGCCAGGCTTTTCTAGGAGTGTGGTTCCGTGTGCCAATAGCGTTCATCAATCGTCTGGTCCACTCCATGTACAGACGCTGCGCTGCTGATATTGACACTCGCGGTGGACACTACAGATACTGAGGTATAGACTGTGTACAGATTCTAAACCGTCTCGTAATGTCTTGGAATTGTAATGAATTAATCACAAATGTGTCAACATGCTGTTTACTAAAAATTGCTTTGATCCATTTAGTAAGTTGTTTTCTAGAATGATTTGATTAAAGTGTGCGTCTCTGATTTTGAAATCGTACTGACGTTTTTTTTTTTTTGCTGTTTAGTATATAAGAAATATAACTAATATCAACTATAAGACCGTATAACAAAAGAATAGACATGTAAGTGACTATCAGATATAATAGTCGTGCATTTATATGATGTGACTTGAATAATGTGGATAAACTTCCCAGCGATGCTTTTTCGTTATATTCGTCACCCAACTTGAGTTTCCTTATTTCTTACAATTTCCACTTTACTTATCGTAACTGTTAACATCCGTCAATCAATAGATGGATGTATTTGCCTCCAAGTCTCAAATCCAAGTCAACAGGCATATTTCTGAAGCTTCATTTCTACCATACTTTGTGATATTTCTAAATAAAATTACTCGATCATTATTAAATACATTTCGGATTCAAACGAAGTTTTTGTAGATCTTACACTAACGATGTTACATGCATGCATAAACGTAATGGAACTAAAGAAAATAATTTGCAAACCAACTTAAATTTGGCGATATAAGATGGAACAATGAATAATCTAAACTCCGAAAAACAAATTATGACACATTCTCAAAATAATAATAAAATAGGGGCTAACGGGTTAGGGTTAGATAGATGCCAAAACAATCCATTCATAACTTGAGGCAGACCAGGATTTCACAACTGTATATTTAATTGATAAACAGATTTGTAAAAAAGTATCAAAACCATCAATGAAAAACGAAAACCTATTCCCTTGCGTTTACAAACAGTTCAGATCATTGAAAACACTATGAAATGCAACACACACTTATTGAAACAGTCTGAAATTAGGAAGTGTACATCTTTTAGAAGTGTCCATAAATTGCGATAACATAGGAGGTGCATATATTTAATATGTTGCTTTGCATAATGCATCATTAAAATTCGTAAAATGTTATATAGATGTTGTTCACAGCTTAAACTATAAAAACTCACAGATGGACAGTCAATGCCACATATAACACAACCCTTATCAAAAACAGCTAAATATATTGCCAATTTTCTGACAATACTGTGAATAAAGAAGTCGTGACGAATAATTGATCATGTTCTAATGATGCATTTCAACCCTAAATTACAGAAGACCAAGTACTTCAAGTCTCTGATCTAACTCGAGAAACATCTTTACTCTCTTGCAAACTACAATATTGTGAATGTTGAATCTCTAAAAAGAATATCAGTCCAAAAATTTAGAATTTGTTCTCTTAATTAAAGTTAAATAATCAATGAGTACAATTAGATATATTCCAAACTGATATACGTGCCTATTATTGATACTTTGGCAAACTTGTTGACATCCAGACACCAAATAGACATCGTCAACCACACGAAAACACGTTGAAACCTTTCTGTGAAATATATTCAGAAAGTTGCAAGGGAATGAGTTAGAGGTTTCTAATTTAAGAAAGCACATACTAATTATCGTAGGTATGATATGACGAGTGGTATCAGGTGTTATAGAAGGAGTAAAACAATAAAGTAAGCCGATAAAATCTTTATAACCATTTGTATATACTAAAATATATTTTATATCTTTAAGCATACATATCAGGGCTCTTGCATTACTTACCCCAAAAGACACGTAGATATTTTCTCACGCTATTTTTCATTTTCCTATATTACTCGAAATTTCAAACACTATATCCTCGGCCGTAGTCTAAAATGAAAATGACACTGGCATCATCAACAAAGAATCAAAGACTTTTATAAAGGGAATGTGGAGCGTAAAGCATCATCAAGTAAGGCAGACATTAAGGCAGTTTTCATCAAAAATGTGTTCGCCACCAGCAGCTTCTTAATGAAGGGTATTATGTTGTTCCTAATGAGTCTTTAATGATGGAGTCGTTAATTTTGTTACCAAGGCAAAGAGTGTACGGGATTCTTTTAGAAATGAGCTTTACGTATTTGGTGAATGACTATATATTTTGACGTCATGTTTGTCAGATTCGATATAGATTCTGGTCATAATTAACGAAGATTAAAACATGTGAGGGTGTTAAGAAAAGTGGCAACATTAATGATAAAATGATAAAAAGCCAAAAGTGATGTTCGCAATACCAAAATATGTATATATGACACTCATTAGACACTCATTAATTACTTAGGCGGGGGAGGGGGTGGGGCGGAATCGAGTGGTAAAAATGTTGCGTTTCAGATTATACGGTCTGTCATTGAGTCCAGTGTTGGGTTTCTATTCCACGCTTGTACGTGACAAGGAGTGGGGTCGCCTCTAAAACATCGTGGGTTTTCTCTGGGTCCGTCTTTTTCCTCCCACTGCTAAAGACCCCTACGCGCAAGCGAATCACTGAAATAAAATTGAACCATATGTTAGTCCCGAAATGACCTAGCTTGATTCGAGTGGACGTTAAATCCATCTCTCTCTCCTCTCTCTCTTTCTCTCTGTATATGTATATCAATATTGTAGCTCAAATATTTGGGGATTTTCTTCGGATCTATTTAAGAAACATTTTTGCACCCATTTTAAAAAGCCGTTATTTGGTCACGTGCTGTCGTTCATTTTTCAAAACAAAAAGTATGTTCATTAGTCTTAATAGATTTATTCCGACCGTCCTTGTTTTCTTGCAAATTGTAAATGAATTATGAAAGAAAGGGTAACTCTTGGCAACACAGATGGTTCGCTTGCTAAGGTTCCATGTAATGCGTATTTTAACACTGATTTGTAAATTTAGACAACTCGACCACCCAACTCCACTTTTTGTTTATCACTTTACTTAACCCGAGCATAAAATGAAGACGGGCATATGCCATACAATGTGCTATGAGGGAATGTTTGACAGGACAGCGACACGACGGCTTACTCTTATATCGAATTCCAACATGCATGCAAATGTGTAAACGGGACCTCGGTTTTGCGTCCCATACGAACAACTAGAGAGTGTCTAGTATTTCGGATGAGATTAAAATCAGAGGTTCTGTGTACACGTTGCCGTGCACGTAAAAATGAACCATTGCCAGTTGGAATGAGATGAAGAGTTGGTGGAATGACAGCTGTCCGAGGAAAATTGCCCTCATAGCACACTAGACGGCGTATGCCCGTCTTCATTAACCCAGTCGTGCAGAAAAGTCACACATTTTACTTCACATTTCATTTCACTTAGATTTTTTGTACTGGGCCGTTTAAAAAGCTGTTTATCTCGACTTGACAGACGTAGAAAATGCTCATCATTACAGTTCAAGACATTCGCCTAACAAACATATACGCCATATTCTATCTCAATAAGAAGGAGCGGAGGTTTTTTTTGTTCCAAAAGGTGTGACTGGAATACAGGCGAGTGGAACGATTTTAATACCGCCACCAAATTCCACCTGGGAGAAAAATCACTACGATTCGTAACTAGTCCCTAGTCAAATCAACATTATTTTGTAACAACCGGTGAAGACTTACACAACACTATAAAAACTGCACATTTAGATTTGCTTCTCCAGATGTTTGTGGGGGTTTTTTTTGGAAGGGAGGATAATATTCATAATTATGAAGTGAAATGGGTTTTAACGTCTTACTGTTCTGCTCCGATTGGGCTAATGAAGACGGGCATACGCCATACAAGGTGCTATGAGAGAAAATTTGCTCACCGTCGCATGAGGAAAATTTTGCCCAGTGAGGGAATTTTGTCCGGACAGCGGCGGTAAGGCCTACTCTTATATCGAATTCCAACTGCCAGGTGATCTTTTACGCGCACGCCAATGTGTCCCCTCCTCCACCACTGACGGGGATCACGGTGAACACTGTCGACCAACACCGGGAGCAAACCCGCGACCTCCAGTCTAGCGAGCCAGCGTCTTACCCACTTAGCCACCGTGGTGACAAATTCGTGTGGACTTATGCCGTCGCCCCTGTCTCTGTATGTGTCTTGAAACTTTGCATACTTATTCCGTATACCCTAAGGATGATCCCTGTTGTTTTGGTGCCTGCCCAACTCCCAGGGGCAGAGCCACGCCCAATTTTGGTAAGGCCGCAATTCTTAAGGGATCCTTATACCCTAAGGATGACCCCTGTAATTTTGAGAGCATGCCCGATCCCAGGTGCAGATCCCCGCCCAATATTTGTGTGTGTCTGTGTGCCGCCTACAGGCCGTAATTCTTAACAGATCATCTTGGAACTTGTCGTACTTATCCCTTATACCTAGGGGCACAGCAACTCCCAAGTTTGTGTTTATCGCGTACAGGCCGCAATTCTGAATAGATCATCCTGGAACGTGACATTATTTATTCCATATACCCAAAGGAGGGCAACTATATATTTTGGTGCATGCCCGATTCCAAATGGCAGCGTCACACCCACTTTTATGTTAACATTTAGTCTATAAATTTGGCAAAACAAGCCCAACGCCTATAGGATTCTTTGTCTCTTGCCATACAACAGTCGTTGTAGCCATTTCATATTTCATCCTCTTTATTTTAGAAAGTACCATATCAATCAATGCAGGAATGTGGACGTGTCATGCAGCGTTGGCGTTGCTCTTGTTTATTTCTCTTGTAGATCTGTTTTATAAAGTCGTTATGTCAGAATATGACAAGTCAAAATATGCAAACGATAAATTACCGTTTATTATGTTGCCGACCCCTTCGTCAATCCTTGTTTATTGTCGGTGTCAGGGAAATGACCAAATTCGATGGTAAAATCGTTTTTAAGTAGTATTCTAAAATATAATGTTTAAACTTTTATATGATGAATTTGTGTCGTTTAGTTTAGTTTTTAAATGGGTCGGGCCTTTTTTGTTCTCCATGACACGTTCAGCGTTGACATCGTAAATGGTATTTATATATATTTAAATGACTCCCGAACAAGTGTTTTCTTTATTCTTCTTTGAAATAAATATTCCATCTGATAAAGAGAATCGTTAAACTAGAATCAAACGAACAATTCATAGTAATCCTATATTGTTATTTTGTCTCGGTTAACTGGCTATGTAAAATGAGACCCTTATTCAATAACAAACAAAAAAAGTGAAATGACCTCTCCAACAATGAACAATCAAGATGTATTTGTAAAGTCATTTCGACTAAATATATCAAGTACCCGTCTTTTCTCACAAGAAATAGCAAGTATATATGTATACAATTGAAAAGAAAGCTATAGCTCAAAGTACAAATATATTGAAAAGAAAACACTATTTATCCAATCGACATTTTGATTGTGGCATTGAGATTGTGCTGATTATTCTAAGCTTAATATGGGGTCGTTCCACTCGAAGAAATCATAAGTATATGAGATGTTTTGAATAATAGGTTGAAGTGCTTCATCTGAGTTACAAGATATATCGCCCGTGGCTTACGGGTTGAACATATCAAACGAAATGTATTACTGAAGACAGTCGGTCTATGACAAAAACATCAAATATATTAAGTCTTTTTAAAACGTCCCTGCAAGCCTCCTGTATATTGTGAAAAAGTCACGGTGAAATACTTTCTTTGATGAATTCATATATACATGTATGTTTCTCTTTGAAAAATTGTATTATTCCGTCTTTTTTGAAAGTCGGTCTTATTTTCTTTTTGATGAAATGTGGTATTTGATTAAATCTTGAGATAAAAATATAAAAATGCTATCTATATACCTCGTATGTATTTGGGGTCGAAGGAAGAAAATACGGGATATCTATTACTGCTTTGTTCTCGCCTACATTTCTTCGTCTATTGTACGTATATTAGTAGAACACGAAAGATTATTATTGTCTCATTAGTTGTCATTTGTGAAATCTACATTTAATTTGAAATTCGCTAATCTTCTTATCGATTAGTAGTCATTTGAAACAACGTAGTTCCTTCGCTAATCCGAATCTGATAGCTTGGCTCCTTTTCTGGATTAAAATGTTCTGGATTATAGAAAATTTACAAGCAGTCTGAAAGCTTGGCTCCTTTTCTGGATTAAGGAAAATGTTCTGGATTATAGAAAATTTACAGGCAGAGCCTCAAAGGTAGTTCCGAAGTTGCCCTGCTTTCGATTCCGAAGGACGAAAAGTCGAATTATTTTCGGGCTAATAATATATTATATCAGATCAGCAAAAAGACTGATCAACGTGGGCATTTTACAGACAATATTTAATTTTTTTCTGCTTAATCCAAGCTAACATAATAATATTCAAATTAATTATCTTATATTAAAGACAACCAAAATGTCAACGGTAGATAATCCCTGGGTTTAGATTCAATCGGATTAAAAAGCGGTCCACCAAAAGATTTTACGAAAGACTTTTGGCAACGTTTTCAATTTATCATATCTTTGAAAATAATAAACAGAAATTAAACCCTTTAGGACAGACAATCCTTTTCAGATATTAAACAGTCACCATATTTAATTTCCAGGGGATTAACAAACACTCAAATAACTACCAGTGGCTTTATAATGCCAGGGAAATAGAATAACTTCCAGGAGAATATGTGCAAGCGCGTTTTTTTCTGGATCAAGAGAATTGGGTTTAACGTCCACTCGACAAAGACTAGGTTATTTCTGGACTAACATATGGTTTCATTTTATTTCAATAATTCGCTTGCGCGTAGGGGTCTTTAGCAGTGTTGGGAAACCGGAGGACCCGGAGAAAACCCACGAGGTTGGACAGGCAACCCTACTCCTTACCACTTTCAACCGGGGATTCGAAACCACACCAGTTGACTCAATGACAGACCTCGTAGGTCGTTAAACCCCATTTCGTTTCATGTCAAATTGATTTTGTAAATCCTTGTCATTTTCTGCATAATATTTCTTATTCGCAAGTTTTCAACAAAAACTTAATTAATACGCTTTTTTCGTCTTTATGCACCACTTGTTTCGGTGACTCCTAATTGATCTGACACTCGTCTATCCAAAATAGTTTCTTCGACAACAAGATTCAAAATAATGTTTAATTAATTGAGAACACCATCATGTAATCGTGATAGTGGATT
Source organism: Patella vulgata (assembly GCF_932274485.2). Lineage (NCBI taxonomy): Eukaryota > Metazoa > Mollusca > Gastropoda > Patellidae > Patella > Patella vulgata. The sequence continues at coordinate 17,245,820 of NC_065883.2, forward strand.
AATAGAATGTTTTATTCATTACACCTTCCAATTCCCAAAACGTTTGCATTAGAAAAACATTGTTCCAATATAGATTTAGTTTTGAAAATTGAAAGGCCATGTCAAATTAACTTATATATAATTTGCATTAGTGTCAAAGCATTGCTGAGATATATCGTACATGTACACATTTTATATGGAGCGGAATTTACATCATGCTAATATGCTTACTTCTATGCATGTAATTTCTTACTTACACGTGTTAAATTGGCTACTAACTCGTGTAACTTTATTTGACTTTTTTCTTGGATATTGCAGTTAGAATTTGCATTTTGTTCTATTTCCATTTAATTTAATACTTTTAATTTATTGTAGTCAGTTTAGTTTCGTAAACATTTTGACATTTTTTATGTAACCCAACAACACGACATTTCTTCTTTCAAAAATAAAGTATATTAGGGACAAAAGTAAATCATTCTCGATATTTTAGTTTACCTACAAAAGTAAATTATTCTGATATTATTTAAGTAATCTAGAAATACACCAATAGAACAAAGTTTTTTTGTGTGTTTGTTTTGGTTTATAAATAATATTTTATTTCATTTGAAATTGCATTGAGAAAAAGTAAATGCTAATTCAGATGTAAAAGTACACCAAAGCACACCCCTACCCCATCCCGCAAAACATACACACACTGTGAACTCCTCAAACGAGAAGTGCTATTCGGTGTTCTATGAGTGAGATTCAAACCCCGCCTCGTGGACACTTACCAATATATATATCCATATATATAAAAAAAAAACGTCCAAGTAAAAAAAAAAAATCACCACATTACTTCATTTTGACATATATTAAATCATATAAGCTAGCTGTCTGCCCTCTATAGGCCTCTTCAGATATTAATAATGTAAACAAAAAGTTAAACTTTAACCATTTCATTACAATGGATTATAAATGATATCAGGTAAAGTACAACGAAGGGTTATAAAGTATATAATATGACATTAATTTACATAGTCTTCCTGGTATAATCTGACAATAGTACAATACAGGAGTAAGGAGATGAAATAAATGTCCATAGATCAATAATTATGTAATCTGACTATACAACTTAACCTTTCAATAGGATTCGTATCAGTTTTATTGTCTAATAAACCGATAATGATAAATTACAGGGTTTAAAATATCCTTATACAAAATCGAAGTAAAAGATGTAAAAACATATATCAAGTTTTGTTTAAATATTATTAGAATATTACCAGGGAGGGGTGGGGGCAAATTAAACATTTAAGTCTGGTAAGAAGGTATGTTTCCATATTCGGTCTTCTGATTGTATTGTCAATTTTGAATTGATAAAAAGGAAAAATACTAAATTTGATATTTAAATTCTTGGCACAAGGTTTTAAATGTTTAGAGACTTTCAAAACAGGACTAGTCTGTATACTCTGTTGCCTATGTACTCGGGTGCGTGCGCGTTGTTCAGTACCGCATTCGGCTATATTAAATATTTTACATTGGTTGCACACAAGAACATAAATTACATTCCATATTATAACTAAATGGTGGGATGGTTTGAACATTGTATTCGGAGTTTTTAATTCGTTTTGATGAGGGTTAAAAAGATATAGAGTGACCATTTAATAAAAGTTAGTTAGCTATGTTAACACGTGAATGAGAATTGACACCAGAAGTTCCAGAGAGACTAAGAATATCCTGTCTCGTGTAAGACATCCGTCACGTCTTATAGTTAATTTGAGGGATGGCTTGTTCGAAAATAACTGTGGGACGAAGGCAGCCAGCAGAAACCGAAAAGCAATGGTTTAAACACAAGATTACAACCGATATGTAGTTATGTGGACCACTGTAATCAGAATCCAAGAAAGACTGTCTAGCGTACCCTGACTTTTCTTCGCGCGACAAAAATGACGGAAGAAACATTGTTTATTGGTTTTGTGAAAGAAGGCACGACAGAGGATCATATCCGTGATACATGTGCTTCTTATGGTGATCACATAATTGATCTTATTAAAGATAAAGATACGGGAAAAGTTGAAGCATATGTACGTTATTGTTGATACTGATTTAAAGGAGCGGATGCCATGCAAGATACGTCCACATTTTTGCAAAAGATTGGCGGATAACAGTGAAAATCGATAGAGCCCTTCCTCATTTTACCTCAATGCATGACATCGAATTTGTAACCTCTGCGTTCACAATATTTTCGGAAGAGGGGAATAAATCCGGAAAGGAAGGTCACGGAACGCTGATGGACGGAGACCGGGGCAAATCGATAGGGCTCATTCTCTCATTGTCCCAATGCTTAACATCGAACATGAAATAAATCTGTTAAAAACTGTAGCCTCCATCGCGATTACAAGGTCGTCGACAAAGGGAGGTTGCAGTACGCTGAATATCGATAGGGTTTTCGGCTAAAGGACATTACCAAATTCGAAAAAAAGTTATATCGCGTTCACATTGTTTTCAAAAAGCGGGGAGGGAGGGTAACTCCTGAACGGAAGGTTGGATGCGCACCAAAATCAAACCAATCCAAGATCTTTCAATCCTTAACGCATATCTTGAAGTTCATCTAAAATTGGATCTACCAACTTCGTACAAATTTCACTTTTTGCGTAAAAGGCAGGCGCCATAACTCAAGATGCTGTGGTCCGATGTCATGCAGATGCGCATCCGAGATCTTTTGACCTTTAACGCAATTTTCATACAAGCAGGGGCAATAAACCAGGAAGTCACAGTCCGCTATGTGCCAAACTCGAACCCATCCGAGATCTTTGGGATATAAACATACAATCGAATAAAAATTGTGATCTCGGCCAGCGGCACTACGGCCTATACTCTTATTTCAAATTCCAACTGTCAGGGGTTCTTTATGTGCACGTCATTGTTTTTCCATCCCATTAGAACGACTAGATAGCTGTTCTTGTTTGACGCTCCGTCCCGTACCACTGACAAGGGGAAACCACGCCGGGAAAACCCGAGGAAATTTCTTTTCCAACAGCAGGAGCGAACCCGAGATCCCGTGGTTAGTGGGACAGTGACTTACTCACTGAGCCACGGTGGATCACAATGATTTGGAAGCTTGACCCGGTATAAAGCTTGAATAATATCAAAAATACTTGACTTATGTGCTTAAATTAATCATTACCTATTTATACCTATTTACACGCTTTCATGCATGACGTAATGAGTTCTAACTATATATTTTTTTTTATTCTTTTAGAAATAAAATAGCCTAATCAATCAATATGGCAGTATTAGGGAAAATCCACAAGGTAGCCTATTTATTGATCTAAAAAATATCTAGAATAATTTGCTTTAAAAATATCTAGAATAATTTGCTTTAAAAAATATTTAAAATATTAAAATATTTCATTTTTTTCGACAGAAAAATGTCGTTATGTCTGTCAGGTTATCAAAAAGGTGTGATTTTACATGTCTCCAATCAGCCACCATATAATTGTAAACTGCGCCATCTGTTACCATAATGAGCGTTAGAATTATGACGCCTTTACCTCGTAACATTTTGATTAATGTCAAAATGTTTACGAAACTAAACTACAATAAATTAAAAGTAGTAATGGAAATAGAACAAAATACAAATTCTAACTGCAATATTTAAGTATATAAATGAGCATTTTTACATGTGTAAACAGCCAATTTAACATGTTAGTAAAAAGTTACATGCATAGAAGTAAGCATATTAGCATACGCATTACTAGGTTAGGAGTTAGACTAATGACGTAAATTCCGCTCCATAATTTTATAGCAGTTTTGAAGGCTAGCTGGATATGCAATAAGTTAGTGCGTTCAGATTATTTTGAATGCTATTAGATTAATTACATATATTTTCATGTTTAATGTGATGAGGCTTATTTAATGGGTTTTTTTTCATCCTCTTTACAGACCATATATCTATTTTCAATTTTATAATATTTATACAATTACGTTATAGGAAACAGGAAAATAAGTCCCCGCTTCCTCGTCAGTAATTTCGGCAATAACTTTTCACATAGTTTTGATAACTGTAATTTAGGTACTGTGTGCGAATTTCTGGCATTCTTTTAATTCTTACGGCACAGAAAATCTTCCTACGATTGTTATGATTTTTACACATTTTTCTCATGAAATTTATGGGTATGGGTGAGGGTGTGTGTGTGTGAGGAGAGACATGAAGAGGGGAGGGTATGATGAAGACACTAGCCATTACAGCTATAACATTATATGTATATGTCATATTCCTCTGTGTGTTATACAGGTTATTATAATAATGGACTACCGGATGACTCTGCGCTGCACGGATAACTCCGACACTGGGAGTGGTAATCCATCGCCACCAGGCCTATGTTACTCCCCGGTCGGAGCTACCTCTACACACCAAATTTCTGCCTCGGGACAGCTCTAGTTTATTCGCCAACCCCGGAGCTTCCCCGTGGATCTGGAAAGCTCTGGGGATTCCGTCCCGGTCAGTTTTCCCAACAAAACAATTACGTTACAACTGATCACACCAAATTTCTGCCCCGGGACAGCCCTAGTGTATCCGCCAACCCCGGAGCTTCCCCGTGGTTCTGGAAAGCTCCGGGTCAGTTTTCCCTACAAAACAATTACGTTACAACTGATCACTTGGTGCTTATATATTAAACAACTGGATCCAATTGCCGGAATCTCATCTTCTCTGCAGTTGTAAATATGATTAGCAGCTAATGACAATTTTTGAAAACCGCCTACCTACGTACGCTACCTACTGTTTCAAGTCGTGTGGTGCTTAAAGAGTGTGATTAGTATCCATTTTTCGTGCAACACGTGTCCCAGCACTCAAAGAGGACGTAATTCAATAGACATTAATACAAGTACTACGGTTGGATGACTTCTATCAGCATTAATCAATAATCATTTTTATTTTTTTATTTTTTTCAATTCAATCAAATCTTTACTTCGTTTCGGTTTCATTTTTGTACTTTCGATGACCATCCGCTTAATGAAGTGAAGCCAAATTTTGACCGTAAAAAGAACCAAACGAAATCGGGCGTGCGTTTTAATCTGATTGTTTTTAATTGTACTATTTTGATTCAGTTAGCATTTCAGCACTTCAAGTACAGTGTAAGTCCAACTTGGTTTTATTTGATTCATAATGTTATTCAGCAATATGGCTACATTGTAGGTCTATCATAGTTCACACCATAAATTCAGAAATATGAAACGCCATCATAAGATTCTACGATATTCACGTATTGGATTCACAGCTTATATATTTGAACAATGTTAGCCATACAAAATTTCACGCTAGCTTTTGACAACCTGAATAAGACTGTTGGTTCCATATGGGGAATATAGGATATCTCCCTACTGTACCTCTTGAAAGAATTGCACAATAATTCATGTATGATAAAACATCAATGTGCAGGGTTTTTTTTAAAAAAAAAAAAACATTGACTTTTTGGATACAATTTACATTTTATAAGACCATAAAAACGAAATAAAAGATAATACAAAACAAACTTGTTAATGGCTATTCATGGCACGAAGCTTCCATCCTCTAGAAGTGTCAGCTTTTAAACGGTGCAGTCATATGGGTTACGTGAGATGGTGTTAATTTTTTCTTCTTCTTAACTTCAAAGTTCATTTTAATTAAACCCATAAATTATTGGATAAACAACATGGTTTGGTCGTCATTATGGGTTTCTGAAGCCCATTTATACCTTTATAACCTGTTAGATGACACAGATAAATTATGTTATTTGTTCATATTTGACACATTGTTCGCTGGAGAGATGTTGACTTAAATATAGCGCTGTATGAATATGCCAGACTGGTTGAATGCTCGACGCCATTTTACTTGTTCATACCTGGAAGAATACACGAATAATGTCTTTATTCAATTTATGGGAAAATAATCAAGGACAATATCAAAATTCCTGCAAATCAATAAGTCACTCAGGAAGCAATTCTGGTTATTCTATCCACAAACAAATCACAATATCAAATTTTACAAATCAATGGCGAGTATGGCACACGTCATGAAGTGCGGTCTCGAGTCGCGTCAGGTGTTAGGCGCGTGCTCACACGTGATCGGCCATCCATGTCGTGTGCCCAGTGTTGTTGCATTATAGGTCTGCCTTGCCTCTCGATTCGTATTTAGAAGTTACAAAGGTATAATTCCTAATTCAGCCTTTTCACTATTGCACATTATCGTTGGTGAATCTCCACGTTTGATCGCTGACATGAAACGTGAGAAACCTACTCGAATTGCATTTGAATTGATTTCACCATTGGAGCGAAAAAAGAGAAACAGCTCACATATGAACAGCAACATTCTTGATAAACATAGCTTACTTTCATTAAAATATTTATCAGTACAAACTTTATATTTATTTAAATGTTAGTATTTCAATTGGGTTAGAAGAAGACATTTAATAGCTTATTTTAGTTTGTTATCATATAGGCCAGGGAAGATTTTGTGGAGACTAAAAAGATTTCATTCTTTTATTTATAAAGTTCATGATAGAGCTGTTTTATATGGGCTATGGAAGATTTAGTTGAGGCCAACAGAAATGTGATTATTTAATTAACAACTTTTTTCAAAAAGCTGTTGTAACTATAATATTCACCAGAACATTAGGGCGGGGATTATTTTTTTTTCTTTTCTTTTTCAATCAATCTATTGTTATTTTATAGAAATTATTCTTGCAATATCATTTATTTCTGTTTATCAAGATAATATATATTTTTTGTTATTAATTAAAACGCGTGTTTGGTGTAACTATAACGACGCGGGGAAAAAAACAAGAAAGTTCGACAACGTCGTCAAGTAGCAGTCATGAACTATTGATTCCGGTCATGAACGGTTTATTCCGGTCACAACGGAACCTCTCTTCAAGAGAACGCGAGAGGCCATAATATGGTTCTAGCACCACGGGGTAGCGTCCATGAACGGTTGTCCCGATGACAACCAAACCTTCCTCAAGAAGAGCATACAGAGAGAGGAGAGAAATGTGGTTTAACATCCCATAACCTATGTCATTTCTGGACTAACATGGTGCGATTTTATTTTAATTATTCGCTTGCCCATGAGGGGTCTTTAGCTGTGGGATGAAACCGGGGGTTTGAAACCACGCCATTTGACTCAGTGACAGACCTTACGACCCAATGCAATAAAAGCAGAAGAGACGAGAACGCTCCTTTCGATGAGATTTTTAACTTGGGCATTTCCTGCTAAGACACTATGTCTCAAATTAAACTGGACCAAGCCTAATCCATACGGCTTCCTCCAGTAAGTTTCTTCGGAAACATCTTTGTCTACGATATCACCTTAGGTGGAAGTGGACGTAAAACACCAGAAATGAACGAACGAACGCGAGCGGTGATTAAACCATGGGGTATAACAACATATCTTCTTGAATGATTTAACTTGGTTTAGATAATCTTTCCGCGTCAGTGTATACTTTAGGTGTAGTCGTGTTTTTGCCAATAGTACCAAGGATTAAATCATGAAATTATATTCTTATAACTGGCATAATGATATAAATTTACTATAATATAAATGTATAACATATATTGTTCCCTCTGATGACAGATATAAATTTCTTATAAGAAAATCGTGTGGTTAGATCCGCTCTAACTCATCACCGACAAGAACCGGGAGGGCTTTTTTTGTCAGTAGCAAAGAAAATGAAATGAAATGAAATGGGGTTTAACGTCCTACAGTTCTGCTCCTATACTGGGCTAATGAAGACGGGCATACGCCATACAGTGTGCTATGAGTGAAATTTTGCCCGGGCAGCGGCACTATCGCCTACTCTTATATCGAATTCCAACTAAAAGTGAAGCACAAGGAAAAATATTTTATAGATATGCATATTGTACACATGATCTATTCGAATTTAAATAATTTCTTAAATAGTTGAAAAAATGTATAGCTAATTCAAATTGCTAAGTAAAATTAACTGATGGCTATATGTATTTTTCTACCACCCGTATAATGGTAAGACGCTGCTTTTTCAACATCTTAATTATAACCTTGCCAATAGTTATGAAATTAATGTTATGATACAGATAATATGCATATCTATAACATGTATTTCCTTGTCGGACAACTTTTGCAGTACTTTGGGTAATATTGACCAAAAACGTTCTTGTCGGTTCATGTCGGTGATAATAAGGCCCGTTAGATAACTCTGGGGGTGGGGGTGGGGGTTGTTCTGAAAAGACTGTTTTTAGTTTGATCCAAATAGTCTAGAGAGTCACGGTTTGGACTATGAGGCGACTCGCCATGAAGTCGATTTGTTGGATAGGAAAAAAAGGTGATATGTAGACGAAGTTATGTTTTCAAATTTGAAATGTTTTAGATATTTAATAAGAAAAAAAGTAGAAATATTAGCGACCTTGTTTTGTATTAATTGGTTAGAGATTGTGCCAGTTTTTTTAGTAAGTAACATATGTTATCTGTAGAATTTCTGGTTAATGAAAGAAAAAAGGTGCATTATGTAAGATTCAGAGCTTATCATAGTTCAAACGTAAATATGAAAATGAACATGTTTAAATTTCATTCAAATTACTGTATTCTGAGCTAAGTTATCAGTGTTTGAAGATGTAGGGTAGATTGTTCATTATCGTACTTGACAACCGAGACTAGGTCTAAATTATCCATTTTTGAATTAAATTATTAAATAGCGATCGTGTTTCAATTCATTTAAATATCGGCCATCCGATGGCCTAGAGGCTTGAATATAGCCTTGTCATGCGAATAAATGTCTAAATAATAATTTATATACAGTTTGAGGTCATAATTATATGCAAAAGGCAGACAAGACGTGGGTCTTGCATAATGTAGCTTTAAGTAGATATTGCACAACATAATATTCAATATTTGTTTTCGGGGCCGTCACGGCTATGTTTTGGCCGAGAAAGTTTCTCGGAGTTTCCCGTGTGCTTTCTCCTTGTCAGTGGCGTCGTAACTGTCACGAATTTCGAACTCCAACTGTCAACAGATTTGTTACGTGCATGCCAACATGTATACGGTTTACAAAACCAATTCGTTCAGATGGCACGAACAACAGGTTTTGCCGGACAAAATGTATCTCATAACACACGGTATGGATTATATAATATGGCCGTCTTCATTGGTGCAGAAAAGCAAGACTTTTTACACTTCAGTTCATACCAATTTTCTTGGATTAAAAGATTGTATCGTGACGTCTCGAGGATTATGTTTTTATTTTGTAGTTAAAATATGGATATTATTTAATGATAACAGTTTTATACATCAAAGGTATTCAAAACACGTTTTACGATCCACCCCCTTTTAACAAATTGGTGATTATGTGTCAAAGACAGGTGATGCAATAATTAATTAATATTTAAACATTAAAGGTGCACTGTTGCATGATACATGGTAAATATATAATCTTTCAGTCAAAACACAAAAAAGTCTGAACAAAAGGCTGGTTGGTGCACACCTTACTAAAATTGATCAATTGTAACGAAAATGTTTGTCACCTATTATAGCTTTTTGTAATTTATGTATATGTCTATGTCTATGTTTGAACGATAACTCCGTTTTGTCCAAGAAAATTAAATGGGGTTTAACGTCCTAATATTCTGAACCAACGTGTACTCAAGGCCTGGGTTTTGTCAGGCCCGCCTTCCTGCATCGTTGACAAGGGGACACCATGTTTGAAAATCTCAGCCTACAAAGGAACTTCCTAGTTAGTGAGCTAGCGCCTTTCTTACTGGGTCAACGTGGCTCCTTTTTATCCAATAACACTGGCCCCTTTTTATGTAAAGGGATCACGTGGCTAAGTTGGTAAGACGCTGACTCGCTAGCTGGAGGTCGGGTGTTCGATCCCTGCATTGGCCGAGAAAGTTCATTCAGATTTTCCGGCGTGTACCCCCCTTGTCAGTGATGCAGGATGGAGGGCCTGACAAGGATAGCTGTCTAGTCGTTCGGATGGGACAAAAAACCGAGGTCCCGTGTACACATTGGCGTGCACGTAAAAGATCCCTTGGCAGTTGGAATTCGATATAAGAGTAGGCCGTAGTGCCGCTGCCAGGGCAAAATTTCCCTCATAGCACACTGTATGGAGTATGCCCGTCTTCATTAGCCCAGGTTAGGAGCAGAACAGTAGGACGTTAAACACCATTTCATTTCATTTTTTTATGTAAGCATAGGGAAAATGCCTAATGCCGAATTTGTTCATTGAAGTGGTAGAACTAAATGGTGCATGTATGAACTACCAGGCTTTCCCGTCGAGCCATTGCCATGGGCGTAAATGACAAATGTTTGATAACAGTGCATACAGAATCCACTATGATTATCCAAATGAGTAGATACCTTCGTAGATTATTGAATTTTTGGACTAGGAACTGGTCTCCAAGCGGTACTAATTTAATCGTTGTTCTTTGCTGCCACGCACTTCGAAAAACCCCATGAGGCTCCGCCAATTCAAGTACGGTCGACATAAAACCCGCCATGCTTGATTCTTGGACAATTTCGCATTGATTGATGGACTTCGATTTTTGATGTGACGTCAAATTCTTAGATGGCTCCGGTGTCGCTCTTAAGAAAGGAATAAATAGGCTTTATTATATCTACAAAATGGTAGTTTGAAAATATGGCCATTTTATATGCCCTTTTCATAATTCTATTGTCGCCACTGTTGGTTTGTCGAATTCCTTGGTGATCGCAGGTCAAACTTGGTGATCGTCTTCGACTCTATTGGATGATGTTTATTGTTAACTTCTTGGAATTGTTGAACCCGTCAATTATATTTTTGGAGTTAATGCCCTTGTAATTGAATTAATGTAATCGACTTCATATATTTTAAAGCTTTTTTTCTTTAAAAAAAATGTTGTGGGAGCCTAGAGAAATTGTTTTGAATACATTAATTAGGTGACAATATAGCACAAACGACTAAGCTGTCTGAGAAAGTATGTTTCATTTTAGGCACCCTGTGTGGATTGCGTCAGGACGAATCTTGAAATGGCTGTGGTATTTTATACCTATTCTTCTCGGAATTTTATAGCTGACGGTTGTTTAGTCACATTTGCATTTGAAATTCAATGTAGAGTGGAAGAAAATTTCCCTCATAGCACAATGCATGGCGTATAGCCTACCCATCTTCAATAGCACGGTTTGTACAGATAGTAGAATGTTAATCATTTATCATTAGAAAGATAATAAATATTACCGTGAAAAAATTCTAAATTTGGGACTTTTTACTTAGCAATGAGTTCATTGTTAGTATAGAAGCTCCATGAACATTCAATATACATGGGAATATAAAGCCAGACATATCAACAATTGCTCAAATGACGGAATAACCCAAATCCTTACAGCTGGTAGTATTTAATAAAATGTTTTCAATGTACATATCTTAAGCTGACAGAGAGGCAACAAGACGTTATATTGCAAATATCCATTTGAAGTTAGTTGGGGTAATATTGTCTTTAAATGCTCTGTCTTGTAGAATACATCATATTTGATATTGTACATTATACAGTTCTTTTGGGGTTTAAAAACTTGATTTAATATTTTTTTTGTTACTTCGTGTAATATCTATGTAGTTTGTCTTTTCCGCAGGTTTTGTTTTGCGTGTAGTGCGTTTCTCCTTCACATACTATTATATTTAGTGATAGCGTATCTGTATGTAATACATTTCATATTTAAATTTAATTGAAGTGGTATTTCTTTTAAGTAAAGTGCAATTATTATATTAAGCATTTCAATACAAACCCACATCTATTATAGTCTGAATTAAATATCTATGAAGCAGTTTTTTCAGTAACTGACATATTTCAATGTAATGACTGTCAATTTAAATTTGTTAAAGTCGCTCTTACTCTATACATCGACATTAACCTGTTCAACGAAGCATTCATAATGTCGGTCATTTCCTACAGCGAGTTTTATTCGGATATTGAGAGGGTGTGTCATCCACGCGCACAACCAGTCGTGCATGGCAGAGCGTGCGATAGGAGGAGGGTTGTTCGCATTGATCGAACTTATATATATGACATAGCTTAAAAGAGGGGTTTCATCACGTACTCAACTTCATCAGTGCGAGCAGTGAAACGGAAGTATTTAAGGCTTGCTGGATTAAAACATGTCCGCTGATTCAACAGATAAATTATCGGGATTAACAGATAATATATTATGGAATATAGGATTATTCACAGACAAAAATCTATCTAATAACAATGTGAATTATTCGTCAATATTTGACGTTTCCTCAGACTGTGAAAACTCTCCGTTTCAATCTAAAAACGTCACTTCCACAACTCCATCGACACATGGTCGTAAAATGAAGAGCGTTTCCTCAAGAAAGACTCCACGACAGAGACGCAAAGTTAGCAATAAATGTACCAACCAGGAAGAGTTGCGTCAACGTCGTTTAGCAGCGAACAGTCGAGAACGACGACGGATGGAAAGTTTAAATGTTGCTTTCGATCAACTACGTGCTGTGGTTCCCCAAGGTGGTGACGATACACAACTTTCTAAATACGAGACATTACAAATGGCACAAACGTATATTCAGGCATTGCAAGAGATATTAGATAAATAGAAAATGATATTATAATCGGCTGATGAATGGGGGCAAATGAGAAATTTTGAACATTTATTCGTATGGAAGTGTTTTTGTGTGTTGTGTACATCGAATAGGACAAAAGTTTAAAAATTCCTAAATAGTGCTAGATTCTAGGGAAACAGAACACAGATTTATGTCCTGTTATATATTTATTCCCAACATTTAGTGCTCATATATATTACTAAATCTGGTTAACAAGGACTTGCGTGTCTTATACATTATATATTATATATTGAGTCTGGACGATGGTTTAAAACGTTCACTTCTTGTGAGAAGAGAAGTTGTAATGGGTAATTTGGCTAACTATTACCACATGTGATGATATGTTTAAAGGGATAATCACGTCTACTTGTTAAAGAGAGATACAGAAAGCATAAAATTACTGTTTTATCTTACTTTATCTTTTATGTTACTTTCATTTTATAGTTATTTATTCGTTAAATCTAATTCGAAATAAGATAAAAACAATACAGTTGTCTCAATTAATGCTGATCTCTTATTTTTCATATTTATAAAGAGACCTTATATTCTTAACATTAATAGTAAACAATGTTATGATATCTTCAACTAGTGTGTTAACTTTAATCCAACTGCTTGTAAAGGCGCATATATGTGATTGGGTGCAAATTATTACAATAATGTGAAACATGTCATCAATTTCAGTGTACATTCTCATAAATATATTGTTTTGTGTAAATATTCATGTATATATATATATATATCATATTAAAAGTTTTTAGTAGCTATTTTTTATATTAAAATCTCCATGTTTTTTTCTTGTTTTATCTTTTTGAACATTACCAATTTAAGTTTTATCTTGATGCAATCTCGCTTTCCCAGGATAATAAAAGCGGCTTCGATCAATGCAAATTGTAAAATGTTGGGAGTTTATTTATCCTAGAACTCAGAACTACAGCTATCCTCAAATGTCGGGGTTTTTTTTCAATGAAAGCCAATTAAAGCTGCGTGAAATGCTTTTTGATTATTTGGATTGTAGAGTGGAGAGTATTGTACCGGCGAATCGTTTTGTTGTCAAACAGTTAATCAATGTTTATAAGCATCTGTACTACCCGAGTAATTCAGAACAACGAAGCCCTTTATTTCCCTGCTATTACCCGAAAGTAAAATGTTACTCAGGTGTTCTTCGGTGCAAAAATCAATTAGCACCAGTGTGAGATGACAGGCATAGCGTATGGTGTGTGGGAGGCTGGAAATAATGAGACTCAGGGATTTCGTTCTCTAAGCTGGTATTGATGAAAGAGAATTGCTCATTCATTCGGCACTCCGTGCGATTTAGACGATTTAACAGGTAGCAAACAATAGGCTGTTTAATTTATAGTCAAGTGGACTGGAGTGTGATTCAGTTTATAAAAGTGCAGAATCATTTAACCCAGTTTAACTTTGAAGTTCACCAACAAGAATACGGAACCGTGGCTGAATGATGTCATCATTTATAACAACTTTCATTAGAACAACTATGCTAATTTTAATGTCTAAAAGATTTGACTATTTCTGCCCAAATTCAAATATTCAAACGACCTGTTCTGATATATTGTCATGGATTGGGTTAATTGCTATGAGAAAAATAATCCATAGTTTAATAGGTTCTTATTAAGAATATTGTCAATATTGATTAACTGGTGGATACCATGTTGTAATTGACCACTGTAGCGGTAATTCTTCTCAACTTCGTGTGATCCCTTTCAAAACTCTATCCGCAGCTGCTCAATAGTGACGTCGCCTCATTTCCACTGGAAAATTGACCCTTCATAAGAATACTTTTAATAAAGTTGGCACTGGGATGCAAATATGACAATATCGAAAAGGGTTACCTCCACCATGGCTGTCGGAACGAGGGGAGGGGGCGGTGGAGTCTTCAACAGTCTTCAACACAAATCATTTGCAAATATGTGTTCATTATAAAAGTTTTTCCCTGGAACAAGCTCCCCCCCCCCCCGTACCTTCCTCCATTTCGGTTCGCTACGCTCACGATAACCAACAAAAATCATTTGCAAATATTTATTCATTTTAAAAGTTGTCCTGGGGACAAGCCACCTTCCCCCATTACGGCTCGCTACGCTCGTAGTACCCATGACCACATTATGAATCCGTTTGAAAAGGGTTACCTCCGCCATGGCTGTCGGATCGGTGGTAAGGCGGGTGAGGTCTTCAATAAAAATTTGCAAATATGTCCCGGGAACAAGCCCCCCCCCCCCACCACCCACGATTCCCATTTCGCCTCGCTACGCTCACAGTACCCGTACACTCCTTCCCCCTACCCCACACCACATTATGAATCCATTCCGACGGGGTCTTCTCCTATATCCATCCTACTTAAGTGCATTTTGTGATATTCCTGCAGACCGGTTTTCAATTATTTCGGCGTGTCCCCTTATAGCAATTCGACTTAAGTGATTGTGGTGATATTTTTGCTGTACCTTTTCAATTATTTCTATATCATTCACTGGATTTGTTCCATGGCAGAATTTTAGCCAGATTAAAATAATATCTCACGTTGGCTCTCTCAACCTCTATAGCAGTCAACCTTTATTGTTGGGAAACGTATGCAACGCCGCATTACCTTGAAGAATAAGGCAATCTGCAAAATATACAAGTTACCAAGAATATTCTACCGTTTATTGTACAAAATACGGTAAAATAAAGACAAAGTCTTATAAATAATAAACGGACCCAGACTTGATATTTTCTAGTCTCTGTACTTAATGAGAATGCTGGGTTGTCTAGATTTCGTTGTCTAGGCTACACTTTAACAAATCTATTTCCCTTTTTGTTTATAATTGTTGTTTGCTCTTACGTCACATGGGATTGAGATCGTATTATCTTCACAGTAAGACTTTTAAACGTCACTAGCCCACATTGACGTATTATGGTGAGATGGGGTGGGACATTTCACATATTCATTGGGCTGTCGAAACAATAGTTCTTACCAGATTCTCCCAACAAAATAACATAATTAATCCCAAACGTAATTTCATCTGAAGTAATATGTGCTACCCCCACCCCGAACACTATTTGATGGAAGCACCGTCATATTTAGAAATATTGCCATGGAACAATCAAATATCACTCATAATACCCCCACTCCCCTAACAAACATCTGTGGCACTCTCTCCGATCTTTGTAAATTTTATTTTCCCTGTAGAAAAATCCGTTTGACATTGATCAATTAATTTTTATTTCAAAATCTGCAAGTGATTTACTGCAAAAATGATTCACCTGACTTGGCAACTACACTAAATATTGAACAACAAAATCCACGGTTTCCATATAATTTAATAAATATAATAATAAATTGAAATCGGACTCTAAATTACCACGTGGATGATCTGCTGCTCAAATGATCATAATGTGGTTATTAAGTAGAACGACAATGACTCGATTTGGTGCTTGTATAATTTGGCCATAAAAATGCATATCGTATAATCAACACTAACTAAAACGATCTAGCTTCAAAAAGCGGCGTTTTCTATGCCCTTCAATTAGCGTATGGATGCAGCATGATGATTATGGGGCAGATAAGCCTTTTAACGATTATTTACGGATGACCATCACGCTACAAGAATACAAGTTTTACACTGTACATTGATGTGATATTGGGCACACCTGGCCATCTTAACACTATACAAGTCTATATAATATTACACACAAATATGACAAAAGAAACTTAATCCATCTGCACCGAAACTTTATCCCTTATTTCAAGTACATTAATATAATATTATGTGTGATGAATTGATATTATTCACCTGAACGTTTTTATTTGTTTTTCCATGAAAGGCTGGTAGTTTTACTATTGAGGTGTGGTCTGTATAAATAATCTCTATAGAATATATATATAGAGAAATGGGGATTAACGTCCACTCGACAAAACTAGGTCATTACGGGACTAACATATGGTTTAATTTTATTTCAATAATTCGCTTGCGCATAGGGGTCTTTAGCAGTGGGAGGAAACCGGAGGACCCGGAGAAAACCCACGATGTTGGACAGGCGACCCTACTTCTTGTCACGTATAACCGGGGATTCGAAACCACGCTATAAAATATAACTAAAACATATATATCATTATGAAGTTTTAAATTGGTACAATTTCTTTTTTATTAAAGAGTACCTATTACAGTACCCTATTCAAAAACATATTTGGACCAACAGTTACTCAAAATCATCCATTCGATTGGACTTTTCGCCATTTAAAGTTTACATTAGTTTCTTCATGTAAATGTGATGCTGTATGTATTTAATTTGTGTCTGCTAACATCGATGCCATGACATTATGTGGCCTATAATATATATTTTTAGCATGCAAAATCACTATTTTAACAACCCGTGGCCCTTAATTTTAAAAAAAAATTGAAAACAACGACATTTGTTTATTGGCCTTCTGTCATATTGCTTGCAGTACATCTCAGAGTAGAATTGAAAATTCAACATAATAATGTCCATGGTTCAAGAGCATGTTTGAAATCAAATGACAGAGAAATTAACAAAGGCTATCTTCAGTTCCTGGACATAATAATTATCCGTTACGTTTTGGTGTAAGTGCAACACGTATGGGTCTATTATTTGCTAAAAACGTCAATAAAATCTAACAGAACAGGTAGGGAAAAAAAGCCAATCGATTATCCCAGGAATAATTACGTTTCACTGTTTAAACAAAACGTAATAAAAAAAATAAAACTACCATTGCATTGATTAAGTGTCAAAAGAGTAAAATTTTAATTTAAATTGACTATAATTTTTAAAGATAAATATTTTATGAAATATTGTTGTATTTACTGATATGTTGGTTTGTCCTTCTTGACAAAGATAGAACGCAAATCCATAAGAAATTTTTTTTTTTTTCGTTTTTATTGACTTCTTTATAGTTGATTTTATCTATAATTTGTAGCTTTCACTTGTCAAGTTAAATTCTATTTCAGAAGATGTCATTTGTATTGTTATGAATGCATACATTGTTACGACCTGTAATGAAACGGTCTATTGAGCAGCCACCTCCTCAGAGAGACAGCGCTGTTATTATTTCTTCCAGAACAAAACTTCTAGTTATTACGCTTATGATTGCAAATTATCCGGGGTTTGACACGTCTGTCAGTGGTCCCGGATATAACTCGAGGATTTAGTCATATTTAGTCTAACAAATTATTTATCTGTTTAATAATGCGATTCAAATTGCCCTTATATTTAGGTTATGTGTCAGAATCTTTTTTGGACCGATTATGCCTGCCATTTCTTTAGAAGCTTGGTGTCAGTTTGTATAGGAATGAAAAAATAATGATGTTTAAGTGGATGTCGATCTTAAATTTACCATTAAAGCAATCATTAAATATGAATTGGAGGGAGAGAGGGCGAGAAAGAGAGAGACAGGGATAGAGCAATGGCGTTTTAACGTCCACACGGCACACACTAGATCGTTTTGGGACTTACGTATGGTTTAATTTCCTTTCAATAATACGATTTTGCGTACGGTTTCCCGAGGAGAGAGAAACAACGAGGATGGACAGGCGACCCTATTCCTTGTGAAGTGGGAAGTCCAAACCAAGCCAGTTGCCTCAATGACAGACCTTGTGATCTTACTCTCACGCGTTAAAACATCTCCCCCCCCCCCAAAAAAAAAAAAAAAAAAAAAAAAATTAAAAAAATAATAATATGGTTTGGAATTTCGTCTCGGTGGGAATTATCTCTTGTTGAAACGAAATAAATAGGTAACTTTATCCATAACCCAGATGAATGACCTCCTTAGCCTGCCCGATCAACAAACTTTAGTCGATGGATCGCTGCCTTGACGTTCCGTGTTCGATTCCGGTCTTGGTCCCTTGACAAGGAACAGCGTCTAGTCGTTCTGACAGTTTGAATTCAAAATAAGCGTAGGTTGTAGTGACCGTACCCGTAGCCACGGGGGGGGGGGCTATGAGGGGGCCCGCCCCCAGCCCCCCAAAAATATCGAATTAGCCCCCCCCCCCCCCAAATATTTTGCCAACAATAATGATTTCTTAGGTGCGTTCTTAGCCGGCCACATCCTCAGCCCCTCCAAAAAATTCCGTAGCCCCACCAAATTTAATGACCTGGCTACGGGCCTGGTAGTGACCCCATAGAAAACTGCTTTACCTATGAATGGCCTATGAATGTTCATCATGAATCGAATATAGGCATACGGACACAGATCACCAAATATTCCTACGCCGTCACCACGAAACAAGGGCCAAAGCTATTTTTAGTCTTCCTCTCCCTTTTCCTTTTTCCCCCTTTTGCATGGCGATTTTTGTTGACTTTTTGGTGTAGAATTGAGGAAAAGGGTTTGAAAATACATTTTCTGCCAGGTTTTGGTGAATATTCATAATTTTGATGCGGAAGGATACAAGAGTTGAGAGGTTGGTTACGTTGAAATGTAGGGCCTGAAATTGCATGTTTACTTGTCTCTACTTCCAGCTTGTGTATCTCAAGTTTTTCATGAAGAACCTCATACGTGCTTTTGGGCAAGTGGTTGCCACATGTTGCTCCATCTGTGGTAGAAAGCGTTCTACCCAACGAAAATTTGGGAAAAAGTTAGAGCCGGTCTAAGATACGAGAATAAAAATTGGAGTCAATGGGGAAATCTTTAGTGATCTGTGTCCATACGGTTGTCACAGATCCTATTTCCGCGGGAGTTCTTCCCCTTGATCAACTTCTTGAAGGTACATCGTCATATAGAATTAAATAGTGTTCACCTATTTATAGCCATTCTTTCTGTTTCCCGCTTTGCCCCGATTTCTATGTGGTAGTTGCTATCACAAGCCAAAGGGAGTGTTCTAATTTAAATTTCTGTCCAGTTTTGGTAAATATTAATAACTTTAATGAATATTCAGGATTTCTGGGGTGGAAGGAGCAGAAGTAAAACCACCATCAATATTTTTATCATATGCTTGAGGCATGTCGTTATCAAGATTAAGATCCTCGAAATGTGCAAATTAGTATAGACTAAGAAATGGCGGGTTTAATCCTGACTTCAGCCATGTAATGTGGCGGGGGTGGGTGGAGGTGGGTGGAGGTGGGGGCGAGAATGTGTATTAATAGAGGAATCTACCCTTGATCAATTTCATATTCACCATCCTGCAGGTAAATCCCATGTCTCACTCTCTGAAAAATCATAGCCAGTCTCGAAAACAACATTATATTAACTGGATTTAAATATTTACATAAACATTTATTATACAGGGCGAATGAACAGTTACAATACTACTTTGTTTTCCATAATATATGTGCTCTTTGGTGGTGAAACTTTAAAATATTAGGTGAAGGTACATTTAGATTCAGAGAGAGAGAGAGAGAGAGAGAGATAGAGAGAGAGAGAGAGAGAGAGATGTACATCTTAACAATCGGGATTTAGGACAATATTATCATCACCTAAAATAAACTCTGAGATGTTCATATTTCATGTTAGTGATTCGTCGCGCTATCTTTTACAAAATAATATCGCGTTTATTTGTTTCTACAAAGGACTAATGCTCAATATGTTAATATCAATGTGTATTGTGTACAGCTACCGTCAAAATTGTGTTGTCACTTCCGAATCAGGTAACTTATTTCAATAACGTTCAGCATTTTAGGGTTAACTCGGTTTGTAGGTGAAAGTAACACACACATGCATTATATAAGAGCTAAATCTGCCTATTGCAGGGCTTTCATTTGTCTTCACATGTTATATAAATTATTATTTAGACAATCAACACCCTAGGCCATCGGATGGGCGACATTTAAATGGATTTAAACATCCATATAAAATGGTAAATCGAGGCTAAGTCTCGGGTGTCGAGTGGCATTGCTACGATAAAGAACAATCTATGCTATGTCTCCAAACAGTCAGAATAAAGTACTTTGAATGAAATCTTCATTATATTCATTTTACATTATCTATATTTGAACTACTGCTTCAATCTTTAATAAATAAAGAAGGGTTTTTATCCTTAGGTCAATATGTACCCCCTAATAAAACAAAAGGATGTTGGGGTGTTAGAGCTTCTCCGAGGACAGCGAATTACCATTTACAATTATATCACGATAAATGAACTTATTTTTCTTAGATTCTGAAACATTTTAAGAATGGTTTCTTTTTCAAATTTTGTTTTTTATATTTTAAGTAAAAGAATTCTTAATTTTTGTTAATTCTACCCCCCCCCCCCCAATTAAACAAAGATTCATATGTGATTAAGTCGACTGCATTAACCCCCCCCCCCCAGCCCCCATGTCCTATTCTCTTTATTTTGGAATACTGAAATATATAATTAGTTCTAAATTCTTATGGTATTCATTTATCCACAGCAGCAGTTCACTGATTATTCACCTATTAATATTTGATATATAATAATTGTCTTAGTGCAAGAAAACAGCACAATATATGAGTTGATACAAGTTGTTCAGAACGATGTATCACTAAAATCTGAATAAGGCCTACAATAATCTTTCACTGTTTCAGATAAAGTAGATATTCCATTTCTGGTTACCATTTCGCCTGTAATAAAAAAAATATATAACAATCTTATCATATTCATTAAAGTGTTCATGGAACAGGGTATTTATGTATGTGTGCCCCAAGTACCGTTCTGGTTACCAAATGGCAAAAATACATGGCGGCTTCTTGAGTAAATCGCTGGCTCGCAAACAAACCAGGTTGTCACAGTTTGGGCCGAGAAGGTTCATCGGGGTTAAAAGGGCTCAACAAAGAACAGATGTCTCGTGCGCGACTTATTTCACGGGACGGGCATAACTGTGGCATGTCACAATTCTGTGCCACTCAATACTAAGTCTGTCAATTCGATACTTACAGGACTGAAACCCGAGAACCTCAAACGCATCAAGCAATGTGCTTGATTGAAGCAATTCCGACAAAAGGTACGTTGGCCACCGCGCACCAATGACAAACCTTGAATGCCGAATGCTAGATAGAATTCGATTAAAATTCGACCTTTTTCTGATTCCTGACTCTATGAAGTGAATTTAAGACATCAAAATACTAAAACGTAAAACATTAATGTAAATAAAGGATTCAAACTTAAATTCTGTTCAATCCAACACGCCCTAAGCAGATTACCAGATCGCATTAAATGGGGAATAACTCTATTTAACATCGATCATCACAACTGCGACGCTTTTGCTTGGTTCTTTGATCGCAGCGTTTTTATCTTAAATATCAAATAATGCGTGGGTCGGTCCAATTCAGTTGTTAGACATTTGCGCTATATTTACATTTCTTTCTAATAAAGTTTAGCCCGAGAGCTTGGTTCAGAAAACTGAATCAGGGACATAGGTAGGTGTATGGGATTTCGTTTTATTCTGAATCTTCACATTACAAAAAGAGAGAAGCGATTATAGCTCGGACACTATGTGTGGCCCAATACCTGGATGTCTCGGTCTTGGAGTTTGCTTATAAAGGTAAAAAGTAACTCGTGATTTTCCTGTCTGGCTTACTCTTGTCAGTGATGCAGAATGAGGGGTCTTACAATGAAATGTGTCTATAGTAGTCTCGTGTATACTATTGGCATCACGTCAAAGACTCTGTGGCAGTTGGAAACCCCAATAATAGTAACCCGTAGTCTGCGCCAAGTTTAGAACGAATTCCAAAATGGCTGCCAATCTCCCCAACACCAGCTTTGGAAAAGGAGCAGTATTTTCAACGTTTTCAGAACTGAAGGCAACAATTAAGAAATGGGAAGGGTTAGGGTTAGGGTAGGACTATTTTTAAGACTATTCAGTTTTTAACTTCGCCGATGGAGGGCGTGAAAGCATCGTCGTAACAAAAACCTGAGGACTATTTTTACGACTCGTCGTAACAATAGCCATAGCCTTACTAATTATATAACCGTTAAACATACTCACATAAAAGTGATAATCGGGAGCCCAGATGTTGTTCTGTACCACCACGTTTGCTAAACTGATGTTCACAGGCTACAGCACAGTCTCGATATCTTCCTATCATTCTGAGAAGATCATTTCTCAATGGCCCCATCATTGGTCGATCATCTGTGGCTGTTATTAAAGACTTTATAAACTCATCAAATGATATATCTGAAATAAAAACGTAATCTTGACGTTAAGGAACCTAAAGCTTCTTGATTTAGATCATTAAATTGGTAATTGGGTTATTTGGATTAGTTCAACAAAGTTTCTAGTGATTTTCTAGTCTGTTTTCCCTTTGCCAGTGGCACAGTTGAGAGGTAAATAAACGCGTAGGTATGACAAAGTGGTGTATAACTTTCATCGAATTGAACGATAATTTAGGTGCATAGAACTTATTGACCCCAGCTGGGTTTTTTTTTATTAATATATGATATTGACCTTTCAACTCTGTATATACTTCTGTTAGGCATAAATTGGCTATGTTATAATTAATCCTATCTGTCATTTACACGCTACATATGATCTGTGTACAAGCTCCGCATGACGTTAAAGGAAATACGCATCGGCCAGTTAATCATACATACCATGACGTGATAAATAGACAATTCCATATATTATGGCCATTACTCTTTTCCATTTTCCCTAATTGTTGGGTTATATAACCAAGAGTTTACTGAAAGTTGGGAGAGAAGAGACGTAGACAAGAGACGAGCGGAAGAAGAGGGAAGTAGAGACCGGCGAAGGGCTCGTCTGAGTTCAGCGAGGCAGCAGGGCTGATTGGTTGAAATATAGTCATATTATACTATGTTAATGTACCGTGTTGATGTTTAATTTATGTTCCTGTTGTATTCATGTAGCTGTTTTATACTTTGTAGTGTAAATAAATGATATATTTACTAAACTGATTCTGTTATCACTAAAATAGTGTTACATAGGGTCTTCGGGTGGGACGAACAACCGAGGAAAATTGTATACATTGGCGTGCACGTAAACGAGAGAGAGGGAGAACTGGGGTTTAACGCCCAATCGACACAAATTAGGTCATTTCGGGACTAACATATGGTTTAATTTTTATTTCAATAATTCGCTTGCGCGTAGGGGTTTTAGCAGCGGGAGGAAACCGGAGGACCAGTAGAAAACCCATGAGGTTGGACGGGCGACTCTACTCCTTGTCACGTACAACCGGGTAATCGAAACCCACCAGTTTACTCAATGACAGACTGTATGATACAACGCGCGCGTGCTAACCATTCGGCTATCCAACCCCGCGTACGTAAACGAACACATAATAGTGACGACAGCTCAGTGTGTAAGGCACTGACTGACTAAACAGGACGTTCGGGGTTCGATCCCGGTGTTGGTCGAAAAAGTTACCCGGGATGTTGCAGCGTGGTTTACCCTTGTCAGTAGTTCAAAACGGGGGTAGGTTGGGGCTGACAAGGGATGTGCCTAGTTGTGTAAAAGTTGGTGTACATGTAAAACTGAAAAAAAGCCTTTGACAGGTGGAATTCGACGAAAGGGGAGGCCATAGCGCCACTGTCTGGTGGACAAAATGTTCCACATAACACTTTATATATGGCGTAAGCTCGCTTTCATTAGCCCAGTCGGCACAGAAAAGTAGGACGTTAATCCCTTTTCATTTAGATTAGTAGTGTGAAAAGTTCAAGATCATTATTGATTGGTAAGATTAATTCGGTATGATTACTAATATGGACTTGTCGGATGGTTCGTCAAGACGAAGCTGAGTGATATTTAGTCTAATTGTTCTCGAAAGCAGATATTTCTGGCTACTTATTCCAAACCCCAGCTTAAGCATGGGCCACTGAATAGGTCTCTTTTTTTGATCAGATATTATGCAATTTCTTCTTGTATCACATACCGTTTAATTGTTTGTTTCGCAATGACATTCAAAATGATATAAAATAATCTTTTCGTAGCATTAGGACCCGC
This sequence comes from Patella vulgata, assembly GCF_932274485.2. Classification (NCBI taxonomy): domain Eukaryota; kingdom Metazoa; phylum Mollusca; class Gastropoda; family Patellidae; genus Patella; species Patella vulgata. Next base: position 17,270,239 of record NC_065883.2, read on the forward strand.
TCCGTTTAAGCTGGGCGTTGACTTTCTTGAACGTATACTGTAACAGGCGGATAATCTTAACGTGCCCTGCATGTGTACATTCAAACAGGTGGCGGACCTATGAGATTAGGTGTGTGGATGGGGGGGGGGGGGCGGTGCGTCTTCTTCCGCCCAAGGAGAGACTTGTTATTTGTTGCGCATATCTGGACCCGAATGTAGCATTCAATTTTATCGGTTACCACTTCACTAAATGGCAATATAGTGAATGAAATTTGAAAATAAGTGATTTTTTTTTCTCAGACGTTATTTAAGAGGGTGGGGGAGAGGGTCAACTGGGTCTGCCACTGGTTCACATCCGAACGGCTACTACACTCTGAAAAAATCAGAAAACCTCGGCAACACAGTATTGTTTTGGTATCTTGTATGTATGAATTGGCCAGAAATATAAAATCTTAATCAAAATTATGTATTTAGAGCTCAATATTTAAAGCTCATATATACCAAAATAACCGAAGACGATCTTTAAAAAAAAAATCCATTTTAAGCATTAACTAGATATGAAAGGCGTGTGAAGGCCTTCAATAATTCAATAGAGGATGCTTAATACAGTGACGAACGGGGTATTTAATATTGGTCTTTGTACGGTGTGTACAATACACTTCAATATTTGTAGAATCACGTCCCAAATGCCAACAGAAAGTTCGCAGACAGATTATTATTGGAACTAGAAATTAATAGTAAATAGGTAAAAATTTAATATTCTTCGGTCAACGAAGAGAAAAAAAAAAGATTTTGACCATTCAGCTAAAATTGTGAATAGTCTCTAGGCTACATGATTTATAAAACGTCATTAATCACAGAACACGTGATGGGCGAAACATGTGTTCAATCGATAGATCAATAGATGTCTTTGCCTCATGGCTAACCTCGCATAGTGTTTTGTGTTTATCGGCGTGGCCAGCCTCAAAGTACAAAGTACAAATTGTCAGTTGTGCTGGGCGGAGGGCCTGGCAAGGACTGTTGTCTAGTTGTTCGGATGGGCCGAGAAACCGAGGTCCCGTTTACACATTTGCTTGACAGTTGGAATTCGATATAAGAGTAGACCGTAGCACCACTGTCATAGTCCACTGTATGGCGTAAGCCTGTCTTCATTAGCCCAGTCGGAGCAGAACAATAGGACGTTAAACCCCATTTCATTTCATTTCATTTCACAAAGACGCACATGAAATTCTGACCTGAAATTTCATATTTTATTGAACGCCACCACCTACGACCCGTACGTATCTATCGCTCGCAAACTAAATATAGCTCTAGCTGCATACTTCTCCACAGGACGACCAGAATGCCTACAGCCAAGAAACTGATCATTCTAATCACAATGAGCTCAACATGTCAAAATCATTTTATAAAAATATTGAAGAGGTTTGACCTTAACGAATTTATTTCTACGCGTAGATAATGGAATCTATAGGCTGTGGTGTCATGTTTATTTATTTCCGCCTCAAAATCATAAATACATTTACTAATACCTGGCAAATAATGTAAATTTAAACACTCTTCTTCGATTGTAGACTAAAACGTCAATACAAATTTACCTTCTATATGGGGAGTGCGGGGGGGGGGGGTGTCATTGCTATAAATAGACAGGTTGTGAAGTCGTGCACTGTCTGACTTATCTGGCTGGTTTTAGTTTTTCAATATCGGCTCACACCGGGCCTGGGGTAGAGTGCGTAAAAGATCTCTTGGCAGTTGTATTTAAAAAAAAGAGCAGCCATAATCGTGAATTGGCCGTATGTTAGTGTAAGAAAGTGTAACAGCCAATCAAGCCATGCCCATAAATACCCCCACCCGCTACACTATTTCAAGGTAAGCAGTACACATTTATCATTTTCAACCGGTTTGTTAGACCATTCAAATCATGCTTATATGCACTCATACCGGTAAAACACACCTAAATGTATACACTTTAAAGGGAGTAAAATTACACAAAATTATAACAATGTATATATCACCCTTAGGCATGACCAAATATATATACATAGATTGAAATTGGTGTGAGTGATTCCTTTCCCATGACAATTTATTTCCAGACAATTATGGAATTAAATTCTTAATAATTCAATATTGTCGGTTAATTGAAATACGTAGGTTAACACGACGTTAAAAGTTTTGCAAGAACGATCTGGTTATTATCGACTTGCTGGTCAGAATCAGTGACTTCGATATTTCTATCCAAATGCATGCATGCGTTCTTAAAGAGTAGGTATGATTCTATTCTAATAAGCGGCTTGCAGCCTAAATGACCATACTTGCAGCCATGACAGTAAGTAGTTGACACCAATGTATTTGATTAAAAGTTACAATAATTGTTTTAAAAAATTCTAAATAAATCACTGTGTATATACAGTCATATTGTATTAATATATGCTTTTGGACCCATTTGGTCTATTTTACGGTTCAAAAGAATTTTGCCATTCGCCCTTTAACATACTTTTGCCTAATTAATAGATTTATTGTGACAACTGTTCTGTGAAAATCCGAATCAGCCGCCTTGTTGGTGGTCAATTATCTGATAACAGTATATATGTCTCTAGTTCATTTGTTCTATTTTTATGACTATTATGAGATAAGAATAAGTGCACGGGATAACTTTTGTACTATGATATAGTTATGGTCTCAGACTAGCAATTATTTGCTGATTGACTTCAATGTTAAATGGCTGCAACATCACAGGCTACAGCTTTTTGCTAGGAGTACTGGATGCTGACTTGGGCTAAAATCTCACTTTTGGCGCGATGATTGCTCTACACAGCAACTAGGCAATTTACAAACTCTATCCCTCCGCTATAATATCACCAATATTACCTAAAAGTACTATGCAATTGCAAATTTGATCCATTTTTTCATATTCTAGACCTAAAGGTCAATTCAAAAAATGCAGAAAATGGGGAGAAATAAATTAAGCGAAAAATTGTCTATTTATAGCTCTTCTACATTCATGAAATAATTACTAGTCTCAGTCCTTATATTAGATCAGGCCTACATATTTCGTACACTTGGTAATTAAGGAAGGCCATGTATTATGTGTTTTATCTAGAGGGTCCACAAACAAATTGTGGACGGACGGACGGATAGGGGCGACGACAATATACGTCCACATGAAAATGTGGGCGTATAAAAAGGGGGTGGAGAGCCGCGTGGACTCAACAACTAAGTAACTGGCTCAGTCGGTGCAGAAAAGTGGGACGTTAAAACCCATTTCATTTCAATTAAAAAAAACCCCAAAATGTGACCTGAAATGGTAATGGAATGTCATTTGGATTGGTGTTTTTTTTTCTTTATGTATTTGAATAAAAAGATTGATAACTCAGGATTAAGAGAATTCGTGTAATGTCTTTTATGATAGCCCTTATCGATAGAGTAAAGCTTGCTTAATCATCTAACACATATTGACAATAATTTCCATTGACAATCTTATGTGATGAGAACATAATTCATCGGATTGTCAATGGCGGAAACCAAAAACACGCTTCTTCTAAGTATTTACAGCTTCTGCGGGCCATGTGGTTTTTTTAATCCGTCGTCTATTAATGGCATGGCATTATTAAATGGATTTTCCTATATATGTAATCACAGGATTAGATTTGTAACGACGGTAATAATTATCTCTGTACGAGTGTGATTTCCAATTTTAGTTCGTGCCAAATGCTATCAAAATGGCGCGTCGAAATGTCAGACTTATCTCCACTTTACTTCCACTTTACAGTATTAGACAAGTTTCATTTATAGCCACCAAATTAAACGGTATTGCACAACTGAAACAAACCTAGCAAGAACAGTGGTTTTATGTCAATCACAAGTCCAGAATAGTACACAATTAATCGTGGGGATAAGACAATTACGATTCTATGGTATAACGGCTTGGGTTGGAATATTGTAAATACCAGCGTTGACATATTGGAACATTTTATAAAATAACTGAAATAAATCAAGATACCGACCAGGCCTATACGAATTCTAAGAAGAATGTAAAATTACCAATCTAATCAATATTCGCAATTTTTCTTCTCTACAGGTACAAACAAATGCACCCCTTTTCCCTTATAAATTGGAAGAAATATCCAACTTCTTTTAAGTTGCTTTCTTTTTTTTTTTATCAGAAATGAATGCCATTAAGCCTATACTCTATACAGAATATGCTGCCAATTTAGTACATTTATAAACAAGTATCATTTACCAACTTTCTAAAGATGCGGGCATTTCAAATGCAGTTTTATTAACCAGTAGTTTTGTAATTGCACCACCATTCAATAAATGAAATGAGCACAAATTATCAAAGATTGTTGTTTCTTTTTAGAGAGGGGATGCAAAACAGGCTAATAATAAATAGATTTCGGTTTCGGAACAGAACATAACTTTTTTACCATATCACATATTTTGTCCTTTTTGAAGGGGTGGGGTGGGGGTGAAAAAGAGTCGCTTAAAGCCGAAGTGGTATTGAGAAGGGGCTGTGGGTGAAGCGGGGGTGGGGTAATTTATTGTAAAATACTCAATATATAAAGCAGATGCATTTCATGACGATGGTCTGTGTTTTAATGAATCGAAAATTTAAAGCGATTTTCAATATACGATATTTATCAGCAACAGTGGTTACGGGTGTATCTAAAGGTTAAATAAATTTGTGGCCAATTCGTTGGACCTTCGTGTATATTTAAAACTTGAAGCTCCAAACCCAAACCCTGAAACTGCATTGCAATTGACAAACGCGTTATTAACGCGCTCCTTGATAAAATCTAACCAAACTTCCCGGTTGATTCTTACAGTGTTCGTCTCTACATATAAACAATTCAATGTGGTTGTGGGCCAACACATATTTCTGTTTCGTTATAATTATCATTATATCCACGTAGTCCTATGGTATGATAAGGGAGCAAGTTTTACGATTGGTATCGTTTCCTGAACAACGTCCACGGTTTCGAACGAGCTTGCGGTCATAAACAGTTGATTTCTGTGACAAATGAACTGTCCAAACGGACACAAACTAGGTAATTTCTGATTTCGGGAATAGCATATGGTTCAAATTTATTTCAATATTTCGCTTTCGTATAGATATCTTTACCAGTAGGAGGAAACCGCAGGAACTGGAGAAAACTCAGGAGGTTGAACAAGCGATCTTACTTCTTGTCACGTACAAGCGTGGAATCGAATCCACGCTACTTGACTCAATGATAGATCTTGATCCAAGGTGCACGCGTTAACATTTCGGTTACCCAACCCCCTCTTCGTTTTTTTAAAAGTTCATTTCCTTCTGCACAATTCTGTTGGTATATATATATCAAAAGAAAGGTATTTGGCGTCTACCCAACGCTAGTATACTAATTGCCAAAACTTGTGTATACGATTTTCTGGGTTTCTTAAAGTAAAACAGATGGCTTAATTACAGACATTGTTAATATGGAGATTGGTATAAGATATAAAATATTGTCATTCAACGTCTATACCAGATACTGTCCAACATTTACAGTATCTGTTATTATAATTAATTATAACGGTTGGAGTTAGCGATAATAGCTCGGGATGGTTCACATATATGACACTGTTGGTCTTTAGTTTAACGTCCCATGCGCGCCCAATAGTATGGAGTTTAAGCGTACATGTTCGATCCCCGCAAGGAACCCCGATTTACGTAATGTTATCTTAAAGGGGTATTATGTAAGATTAGATAAAGAGCAGATAAAATTGATAATGAAAATTGAATATGTTGAAATTTTCTGTCAAATTTTCAGTCGAGTTTTCGCCGTTACAAAAAAATGTCTCCTCGATTGTCATTTCTACCCCTGTTAAGATAATAAACAAAGTCCCCATTATTCATTTTGAAATTAAATCATTAACCGCAAATCGTATTTAAATCTGTTGAAAATCTAGAGAATAGGGTGGCATTGAGCGTTGATTATGATCTTGGTAAGTTAATTAATTTATTAATGTCTAATTAATAATGTATATAACATTTAAGGCGAAAAAAAGACATGCAATATGCAGATTTAGCTCTTGCATAATGCCTGTTTAACGACTGAAGAAAAAACACCCCGTTCTGAAACCCAGGGGACATTATCCAGGATATTCACCAGAAACATGACTATAGCTATAAATCCTAATTAATAGTTTTATTTCGGTTCGTCTTTATGCTTCTTCAAATGTGTTCAAAGGGGTTTACATCAACGCGCGTCATGTTATGCACCAGACTTCAGCGAGTTTACAAATAGAGCAGTGGAGGATGTTTTGACGTTATTGGGAGAGACCCTTTTCCGTTGACAATACACAAAACAATGACAAAGCTTGTCATATGTCAAATAGAATATAGAACATAAAACCAATGAATAAATGAAATGGGGTTAACGTCCTACTTTTCTGCACCTACCGGGAAAAACATCAAATGGGGGTAAACGCCGTACTTTTCTGTGCCGGCTGGGCTAATAAAGACGGGCGGGATAATCAAGAAGGGCATATGCCAAACAGTGTGCTATGAAAGAGATTGTGCATAGGTAATTTATTTAACTGCCAAGGGTTCTTTTACACGGAACCTCGGTTTTTCTTCCCATCTGAACGCTTAGCCACTGTCCTAGTCCGCCCCCGCCTCCTTCCAAGCCTGCATCACTGACAAGGCGGAGCCGCCCAGGTAAATACCGAGAAACTTTTAGTTCCCAACACCGAGATGGAACACGGGACCTCCACCTTACAGAGACATCGCTTTAATCACTGAGCCACCGTGGCGTTTAAGGAGCATAAAACGAAAGAAAGGGAAAAAACAATTCAAAACTGGGTTTAATCATATTGGGTATAAATGACTTGTTCCTTTATAAAAGACATTGCATTGTTGTATTATTAATTTACAATTGGTTTGTAAAATATTATAAATGTGACATACAGGATTACTTGTATGAAATTGTTGGTTTTATCAATTTATGATTACAATAAACAAAAGACACAGATTATGTGCTGTTTTGGTATAAATTGAGTGCACGTACACGTTATATTGCATTATAAGACTAATGAAGCAGGTGATAAAAGTATTTGCTATTTGAGTTCTGTTTCAACACCAGTACATTAAATTTAAACGTATCGAATCCATATCTTTATCAATGGCAAAAATACTAAAGGTTTTACTAATCTATAAATTTCACGAAACATTTAGATACAAAATTTGATAAGGATGGCGTTGGTGACCAAGGAGAACCGTTTACAAGGACATGATACCTACAAATTCTATTACAACTTGTAGAATTTGCCAAATTAGATAAATTGAATCTATTCATTTTAATAAAAGAGTACAATGAAAGAATTCATTCCACTGAAAATATATTGTTCAAAAGGGTATGCGAAAAGACTAAAATCAGCAACAGTCACCAAAAATAAAATCTGATCTTAGTACAGCACCTCAGAACTGGTGTAATGTATTATGCAAAGTAGGATTTATAAGTTGTTGTAAATGAAATGAAATGAAATGGAGTTTAACGTCCTACTGTTCTGCTCCTAACCTGGGCTAATGAAGACGGATAAGTTGTTGTATCTTGTATACACGGGTAATTGTTTTATAACAGGCCAACATGAGAAATAAAATTGTTACATGATATTCCACTTGGCGGGAAAAAATATGAACTGTTTGGGGGGGGGGGATATTGAAAGCCAGTTTGAGCTCTGCTCACAGGTAACCAACATGAACGTCAGTTTTAAACCTATAAAGTTAAAATGAAAACAGAAACCCAAAGACCGTTGCTGATATATTTGATGTATATGATTGAAAAGTAAATACTACCTACCTGAACCTGTCATTCTTCTCAAAGAACGGTTCCACAGAATTTTTAAAGTACGGAGTCGTGGGTTTGCCCTTTCACACCGATTTTCACATAACGTCGATGCCGTGCTAAGGGCTAACAAAAATGTCAGTAAAAACAGATACAGCGGAGCTCTTTGCGACTTCACCCTTTCCTGCATACCCTGTGAAATAAGAAATAAGACGAAATCAAATCAGAAGTGGTCTAAAATAGAAGTCAATTTGATCGATTACCAGAACTGTTCATTTCCCACGCATGTAAATACACAAGGCGGGTATTATAAAGCATTATAGGGTTAATACAGCCCAACCGCCCACAACACCAAATAAGGAATGTAAAATGATTTTGAGTGGTTTGTGACAAATTGAAGGAAAGACTCCTTATCCGTTATCGTCTCGGATCTGTTCAGTGCGTAATAATTTCTTTTGATTTGATAGAAAATACGATATTAATGGATGGCAATATTGTATAACGACTTTACACACTGGATCAGATACCTGTAATATAAATCATTTTTTGTCAATATTATTGAACGATTTTGACCACGGTGTAAATATCCTGTCTTTACTTTCAACTTCTTACTTCTCTCTTGTTCCAGAAATGTCTAGATGAGATTTCTACTGAAGCCAGTTAATGAATTAAATCGTAAGTGAAGTGTCATTAAAAAGGGGCTTGTTCGTTTATATTGTTTTCCTTTGTAAATAATAAGTCATTTTAATCATTGTTTCAAACAACTCCGAAAAGTAGAATAATATAAGCACAACGCCCACTGTCGCCAGGTTAATCCTATAGACATGCTTTTAGTGCAATGTGTGCGTTTACACGTCTTCTTCAAACCGGTTGGTGCACAACATCATTGCTATCACCTTTGGTAAAGTCACTAGCGTCAACATTTTAAATACACTGGAACTCGTTGGAACCGGATTCAAAAATCACCTGACAATATGTCGCCTGCTACCGGAAATTGTTTATTGGGGATGGCTAATAGATGGGGCCATATCGAATATTACTGTATGGGGTTCGCTACAAAATCATTTTATTGTAAAAAAAAAAAAAAAAAAAAAAATCCACGACAAACATGACTATCCTCAGAATTACTGATAAACTGAACATTTACGCTAGCCGGTTATTCGGGAACAATGTATACTTTCTTAACCACCGACATCACATAAAATTAAGATCCTAATTATCTGTAAATGGTTCAGATGAATATGTTATCAATTAGTTTCGTGGATAGTCTTTTCATGGGCACAACGGTTGCGCCTTTAACCAAGGAGATATACACCACGATTCTTATTGCCATCCTATGCTGGATTAGCCTCTGAAAAACGACAGGCGTTTATGCTTAGTTTCCCCCAAGATCGCACCCAGTGGCATCTGATTTAAGTCGCACTAACGACGAACAAAGGAACTTTAATGGGCTTTTTTTAAAATCCGATTGAATCCAAACCTTGCGATTAAATACCGTCGATATTTTGCTTTTGTTTTCTTGATTAAATGTTAAATAATGAATCAGGAGACAGTTATCCCAGACTAACTCGTAAAAAAAAAATAGATATTGTTTGACAAATTCAAATGAAAATCGCCGGCTTTAGTGTCATTTCAAATTTCACTAAATCAGTTGTATCTATATTCAATGGCAAGACGAAGATCCTGAAATCAAACGAGTTCTTATTGTAATCAGTACAAAAACTACAAAAAACAACATTTTAACACATCTCATGATAAGCCTGGCTTCTATCGTGTTAACGGGATATTTGTAACTCCTTAAATAACTTATATACATTATTCGAAACGCGTTATTTTCTTGACTCAATCTTCCTATATTAAATTATTAAAAATACCCAAATGACAGAGACATAACCTAGGTCATTTGGGGACTAACATAATGTTGAGAATATATTAGTGAACTCGAAAAGCGTTTAAAATCTGTAGATATTTAAAAAGGTTAGATGACCCCCAAACTTCTCCCAAGGAATGGGAGATCATTGAAAGTAACTATGGCAGTCATCATTACAAACGATGGAGCTGAACAACCTAGTAAAATAGGTACCATGCTAATTACAAACAAATTGGCAACAATATCCAATCACATTAAGATTTTAAGGTATTGAGACGGACATTTCATATGAGGTGCCTTAAGATAAATGTCTTGGTAAGGGCATTTTACTATCAAGGTTCTAATCCTCCGTTTACAGTTGTCCGACGTCGTTACTGAGTACGGGGTATTGTCTTCACACGCGTAAAATGTAAACAGATGTGAATGCAAAACTTTCCTTGTCAATCGGTAGTAGGCCTATCGTTTGGATTTGGCAATACAGACTCAAGCCAACGCTCCACTCCGCTATACACTCTTAAGACCAACTAGAAATCAGCCTGATTTCTTCATGTTTAGGAATTTGACCTCAAAGATAATGGAAGTTTGTTGAAGAGAATCCTGTCATCAACTTCTCAAAGATAATAAATTGTCGCCCAATTATTATCTATTTAGATGGTGCAGTGTATAAGTGTCATATTACACTGCTCTATATTTAGAATATAAAAGCTAGATGATTTGGAGATCAGGTTCTGTGGGATTTTCAATTGAAATTAAAATTAAAATTGAATAAGAGAATAAAAGAAAATAATCAAATTGAATGTAGAAATAAACAAATTTAATAACAATTTAATACAATAATTGTATCATGAAAATAAAATTGATTCAAATATTACATAAAGTAATAATTAGCTTATTTAATTAGATGTAGCATCTTGTTTTAGCCAGGGTATACAAACATAAATTTCAAATTTAAACCAAATCGGCTAAAAATTATGACCTCTACACTGTTCACGAGCTCAAAACGTAATATTTCGTACAATCGGGGGCCATAATCCATGAAGTTACAGTCCGATACATGCCAATATCGAAAGGAACCGAGATCTTAGGGGGATTAACCTATATTTCAAGTTTCATTGAAATTGGATAAAATTTGTGTCCTGTAGAGTGTTCACAAACAATTGTGGACGTCCGGACAGAGCCGACGACAATATACGTCCACATGAAAATGTCAGCGTATAAAAATGGATTCAAATATTACATAAAGTACCGGTAATAATATGCTTATTTAATGAGATGTAATATCTAATCAGTTGATAACTATCTGGCAGTCATTATCAGAAATCGTTGAAAATCAACAGGCTTCTTCGTCTGATGACCTTAAAGACTGTGTATATATTTAAAGTCAATCGGATATTAACTTTAGCCCCTAGAGCGTCCACCAGATTTTTCAAAGTGATAAAGGGCGATATATGTAACTCTGGCAGTAATTATCGGAATTTGGTGAAAATCAATAGGATTCTTTGTAAACACGGATATTAATTTCAAGTCAATCAGATATTAAATTTACCTCTAAAGAGACCACAACCTTGTATTACATACTTTTAGGCTATTCTTCAAGTGTCATATTGAGTAATTTGTATATAATAGTGTTAAGTTGTTATCTATCAACCTCATCATCGATAATAAATATGATTTATATAAAAAAGAGCTTTTTATTTTAGAAATTAAAATGTTGTCATTTGATACTCACAATGGCAGGTTTATAGCTATCAACACTTATCTAACTGGACTATTTATATCAGCAATAATGCCACTCAGGCTGGACATATTGTTTAGATTAGCATTCCAGGCAATTAAAAATCAGTGAACCGGGCCAAACCCAAACATCCAAAATTTAGCTCTTTTTTCTAGATGGTCTTAGGACTGTATAACTAGTAGTTTGTTACTAATTAACAAAGCCATTTCACCAACAAATAAACAAGCAAAAGCTAACTGTCACGGCCATTAATAGAAAATAGAATTATTTCAGTTTGATGGAAATCCCTAAAAGGTATTTAAAATATTTTTACAGGTTAACACCAAAGGTGCGCTAACGCACATTCCGTCATTAATTTACAGCACAGTGATCAATTTTGTAATCGTGTTTTCGGAGCTAAATTGTGAATGTCACGTCACATTAAACGAATAGCAGGGGTACCGATTTCACGCACTACTGCATCAAATGTGAAACTTTGACTATTTTAATTTGTTCACCATAACAGCAAGTCTGTTTTTAATGTGTATTGTAAATGTCAGATCTTATGAGATACCTTTTTGCTTGACTGATTTTGAGATACAAACTTTCCAACGTTGGCGTGGTAACGGGGTTCAGCGTCCAGGAGTCAACCACACTTTCGACCTATTTTACTAAATTTGTTAGATTGCATAATAAAGGAAGAATAAAGCAATGTTGTGGAATATATTTTATAATTGCACCGAATAAATATTACAATTTAAATGGTGTCATTTATATTAGAGCAGTCAAAAATTCTGATAGTTTTTTCAGAATGATAACACGTAGAGCCCTATTTATTTTCGGAAGAAGATGTGCCTCTCTATTACACGACAAAATTCGATTACTATGCAATTTTCACATCCGTGCGTTTAATTCTCTGAACATTAATAAAAAGTACGCACGCTACGTAAATTGAAATCCGCGATAGCTTAACAGATTTGTTTCTAATTTTGCACAATCTAATCTGAACATGCTCGATTGAACTGTATTGTCACATCACGTCAAATCGATTCTATTTACCAACTGGCGGATACACCGTTAATTAATTCTAAAAGTAAGTTAGAAATAAGACATTATAGATAACTGTTGAATGTCACATAGTTTTATTCTAATTCTAAAATTTCGTAAAATTTGCGACAGCCAAAATTTATAAGTACAAATTTATCGAAAGTAAACCGTTGCACGGGGTTTATAGCATCCATAAAAAAATGAATAATACGAGTCGGATCTTACACCATAAACGTATTCACCATGCAAGAGTGCGCGTGATGAATTAAACTTCACAAAAAGGTTGTTATATTTGAAGAAGTATTTATTATATTTAATAATCGTATGTGCGAATGGTGTTAACCGGTGTCTAGAAGTGGCATTGGAATTGACATTTTAATAATGGATTTGCGATCGCTAGGGAATACAATTACACAGGCGTCAATAAGCATAGTTTAATATTATATCTTTTTTACATCAACGATGGGCCGAATAATACACGGATGTGTATGCCTATAGTGATGACTGATGAATTTAAAGTACGGCTAATGTTTCTTAAGAATATATATGGTTTTTTTGTGCTGGAAGGAGAATTTGCTCGTTTAGTGGCGTTTCTGGATACTCTTCACCGAATTCCCGTAGGCGACACCACTGACAAGAAACCACAATTACAAGATCCAACTCCATGTTGTTGGCGATTTTAATTACATGCAACATTCAATATGTGAGGTGTGCTGTTCATATACAAATAAAATTGTCTCATTTGGCTAAAGATGTCTTATCACGGACAAACTGTGATTTGCTGATATAATTGGACTAAAAACATTCAAACTAATTTATCTATGAAAAGTTTGCTTCAAACCCCTCTCAAAACATTTGAATCCCAAGAAACTACCAAAAGTTTGCTTCAATCGGCACTCAAAACATTTGAATCCCAAGAAACTACCTAAACCGTAAAAATCTATTTTAAGCAAGTTTGTCACTTGACTTTATTGCGAGAGAGTCCATCGCAGCTTGTATTTGCCGCTATCGCTGTCCATTTACCATAAACATCGAAGCCTAAATAAATCCTTGTATTATTCTCTGCAACCCGTTACCACAGTTTAATCGTAAATCTGTTGCATACATGTAAGTATCTCACTGTTCTCACAACCGCTAACCAGTCGATCAAGAAATACCAAGCGCGTTCCTTCAACAAGTCACAAGAATCATCCGGAAATTGTGTACTATGTTTCTTAATTTCATACTGTTATATAGACCTACGTAAGATGCAAATTTGTCTGAAAAATAATGTGGACCTGTTGATGCATCGGAAGATTTGGACGATGTAAGATACGTTTCAAATAGTTCAAATAGACACCGCTTAACCCAAGTATATTTGTTAGAGACGACTTTTTCTAAGCTATTTAAAAATGCATTATGTAATATATAGATAAAGAGCTGGCTGTCCTTGCTAGAATGAAAAATGCATATTTCAAAATTTCAGCCAAATTACTTTATTCTGAGCGAAGTTATAGGCGTTTAAAATTTAGACAAGATAGTCTGGATTGCCAAGTATCATTACTGCGATAATAAACAAAGTCTCGATTATTCATGTTAACGTTAAATTATTAAATGGTATGGGTGTTCTAATCTATTCAATACAACGGCCATCTGATGGTCGTGGGAGTTGATTATAAATGTCTGATTAATAATTTGTATAAAATTTGAAGCTAGAAATAAACACCTGTAATAGGCAGATTGATCGGTTATGAGAAAGAATACAAAGTACCCAAGGTCCTTTGAGAAATAAGACAACACAAATACGTCTACACTTTTAATAAAAGAAATAGCTCATGTCTTTAGTGAAACATGACGTGGAGTGTCTTTGCATGGCAAAAGTTATATCAACTTTTCTTAATATAATATGTTGAAGGGGTATAAAGACAGAATGAACAATGTGTGCATGCGGCTTACAAGCAGTTATACAGAGCTAAGCTTGCACTACATTCTACTCAATGTATATTAATCCAATTAGGTTATTCTGTTTTTTGTCTACTTGAGTCCAGGTCATAACCCATCAATTACTACTTCATATGTGGATGAGAGGTAATCAGCGCCACCTACAAGCTTACTGTCAGATCACTATAATCACCACTCGCAGACGATAAATCTCTACCAAGGATTTCCTATGACCATATGTATTGCTCTCTGGGGAGCTGCAAATATACAGCTTATTCGATCCTTATTGCCGTACGCCCAAGCTGTGTGAATGTTGGCATATTGTCCATATTCTCTTTTATAGGGCGCATGATATAAGGCCGGTGGGTCTTTTCTCTTATGCTAGTCTAATACTTTTCGGTTTATTCTATTTAGAGGAGTGATCGACGGCACGAACGGAACGAAAAATAAAATCCCGTCTTAATTAGATTGTGGGGAGCCGCGGTGGCTCAGATGAATAATGTGCTGACTCTCTAACCTGGAGGTCTCGGGTTTAATCCCAGTTTTGACCCAGTTCCTCGGATTTTCGGGCGTGGTTTCCCTTATAGTCAGTGGTGCAGAACGGAACAGCGTCCAATCGTTCGAATGGGCAGAAGAACCGAGGTCCTGTGTACTCATTGGTGTGACATAAAATAACCATTGCCAGTTGGAATTCAAAATAAGAGTAGGCTGTAAAGAATTTCACCTAACTAAATAACTAGAAAATTTAAATTTCCCCAAGGGTGCAAATGTGCCATCATCCAGAATCTGAATCTTACATAATTGTCTTGAGATTTGTATAAAAGAAAACTTATGATTGAATTACAATATTCTTCAAATTGCGTACATAAGTCATATGGTAGACGTTTTTTTTTTCCTGAACGTCAGATTGTTGAAGTGAATTCAGTATTGTTACCGATTTCCAATAAATTTAGTGGGCCGTATTGAAATGTTGATCCGTCGCCAGACTTATTTAGTCCTCGTAAGCAACGTGAACAAAATGATAAGGCTTCATCTCCTACATTGGAGCACATTTTTACTTTGTTATTTAATGCGATTAATTGGCTCTATCCAAAACATTATTGCATGATACATCCGACAAATTATATTGTTTTGTATAAAACACATTTTGATACGTACGGCTATCCATACAAGAAAAGCTAGCACGATCTCTTTCTTTCGGCTTCCTCCACACTGATATACTTCATGTCTAAATAATTATTTGCCAAAGTTATAGCATTTGGCCGGTGTGTTAAATTAGATCCGGTATTTTTAAAGAAATGAATGAAACGTATCGTCATCGGTGTGTTTGAGACAGACATAATTTTAATGAAGATGAAACTCACCACAATTCGCCACATTCTTTTGCACTGAGAATCAGCGAGTTTATTCCACATTTGCCATGATCCAGAATCTTAAAACTACTTCGTATGCATTTTCTAACATAAAAAATCACCTACCTTGCTTCAATAAGTATTTAGGTATTTCGCTCAATAATTGCACTATGAACAAAGCGATATTTTGATTTTTCATTAACACTATTTTCTTCGGGGAAATCAGACCAGAATTTTGTTTTATATACAAATTCTTTAATCAGCATTGGGAATAAAGTAGTTGGCTATATTCACTCAAGGTGAAATGTCACAGAGTACAATATTGGAAATCTGATGACAAGAAAAAAAACTTTACAAAACTGAAATGAAAAAGGAGACTGGAAGTGACAATAAACGCCCACTACACTGTAAAATTAAATTGTATCATATATTTTCATTTCTAGCAAAAGAATGCCCGGGCATGAAATTTCATATCTATATTTCTAAAATACGTTTTAAGAGTATTCATAATTAATAGATCACAAAAGAATGTCCGAGCACGAAACTTCATATCTATATTTCTAGAATATGTTATATTAAGAGTATTCATAATTAATAGATCACAAAAGTCATCGACAGATGTATTAATCGATAGATCCCGTCAAGTTTGTTAGTTTAATGATTGCTATAAAAATTAATAGACGTGGTTGAGCTCGGTCCACGCAAACGTTTTGTCTTTTTACGTTACCTTGATAGTACCTTTTCTTCGTTATCATTATGATTCTATTGCGCCATCAAATGCAATAAGATCTGATTTCATTATCAGCAATATGTGCACGATTGCAGGGTGGTAATATGTTTATAAATAACTCTTTTTGAACATAAATACAAACCGCATTCAACATTTATATTTCAAATAACGAGAGCATCGCTAACGCAGCAATATACGTCCACATTCCAGCTTTGATTGATATGGTACTTTTTTAAAATGAAGAGAATGAAATATAAATGGCTGTAATATGATAAGAGGCAAAGAAGGCTAGGCGTTGGGTTTGTTTTGCCAATTTTACAGACAAAATGCTAACAAAAAAGTGGGTGTCACACTGCCCCAGGAGGTCGGGGGAAGCATCAAAATAAATAGTTGCTGTCTTTAAGCTTTAAGTTCCAAGATGATCCATTCAGAATTGCAGCCTGTAGACGATAAATACAAAAAATGAGTGTGGCTCTGCCCCTGGGGGTTGGATATGGAACAATATAAATAGGTACCACCCTGTTACTGAAATGACAACATCAATAGTTGCCGTCCTTAGGGTATAAGGAATAAGTATACCAAGTTCCAAGATAATCCATTCAGAATTGTGGCCTTCGGGTGCTAAAGGCAAAAATTGGGCGTGGCTCTGCCACTGGGGGCCGGGACATGCAGTTGTCGTCCTTAAGGAATACATATGCTAAGTTCAAAGACAATCCATTAAGAGTCGTGGCCTGTAGGCAACTCACAGAGACACAAAGAAAAAATGGGTGTGGCTCTGCCCCTGGGGGTTGCGGTCTGTAGGCGACACAAAAAGCACACAACCATTTGTCATGGCTCTCCCAGGTGGTCGGGCATGCATCAAAAATAATAGAGGTCAGGCTTAGGGTATAAGGAATAAGTATAAAAAAGGTTTCAAGATGATCGATTGAACATTGCAGGCTGTAAGTGACATACAGACACACAAAAAGAAAATGGGCATGGCTCTGCCCCTGGGGGTTGGGTATTCACCACAAACAATAGGGATGTTTCTTAGGATAGAAGGAATAAGTATGCAAAGTTTCAAGGTGATACGTTAAGAAATGTGGTCTGTAGATGACAAACAAATAAATACAAGAAATGGGCGTGGTTCTGCCACTGAGGGTCAGGCATGCACCAAAAACAATAGGGATCTTCCTTGGGGTATAAGGAATAAGTATACCAAGTTTGAAGAAAATCCAGTAAGAATTGCGCCCTGTAGGCGACACAAAGACACACGAAAAGAAAATGGGCGTGGCTCTGCCCCTGGGGGTTGGGCATGCACCCCAAACGATAGGGATGTTCCTTAGGGTACAAAGAATGTGTATGCAAAGTTTCAAGATTATTAGTTAAGAAATGTGGCCTGTAGACGACAAACAAACAAATACTAGAAATGGGCGTGGCTCTGCCCCGGGGGGTCGGGCATGCACCAAAAACAATAGGGATCTTCCTTGGGGTATAAGGAATAAGTATACCAAGTTTGAAGAAAATCCATGAAGAATTGCGCCCTGTAGGCGAACCACAGACACACACACACACACACACACACACACACACACACACACATACATACATACACACACACACACACACAGACAGGGGCGACGGCATAATACGTTCACATTATGAATGTGGACGTATAAAAATGAAGACTATTACCAGAGATACGCGAACAAAAGGAAAGTGATAACATTATTGTAAAATAGTTCTATCGGAATCAAGAAATGAAGTGAAATGAAATTGGGGTTAACGTCCTATTGTTCTGCACCGACTGGGCTAATGAAGACGGGAATACGCTATACAGTGTGATATTAGGTACATTTAGCTCGGACAGCGGCACTATCGCCTTCTCTTATTTCGTGTATAACTGCCAAGCGATCTTATACGAGCACGTCAATGAGTACCCGGAACTTCGTTTTTTCTTCACCCACCCGAACGACTATACCTTGTCCTTTCCCGTGCAGGTCCATGAGTAAGCTCGGACTCGTTTTTTCTTCCCATCCGAACAACTATGTGTTATCCCTTGCCGACCCCGGTCTTTACCACGCCGGAAAATCCCCATAAACTTTTTATGCCCACTTCGGGTTGGAAGACGGGACCTCTAGGTTAATGAGCCAGTGTCTTACTCACTGAGCCACCGCTGCTACCTCCAAAATAAATTACAGTAGAGCTGGAAAGTTTCAGTGTATCATTTATTGTAATGCAAGGAAGGACAACTATCTACTTTTTCACGGCTTAAAATGTTTTCAACTTTATTATGTAACATTTAATTGAAAAAATAACATCAAAATATCGGTGGTATTAAAAATATATATTCATATCAAAGGATTTTGGCGTATACTGTAGGCGATAATGGTTTGCATCGACAATATCCCGTTAAAAACGACCGAAGGGTGGGGTGGGGATTCTTGGCATATTTTCAATGGATCATATCTTTGTAAATGCGGAAACAATTACTTTAATTATAGTTTTTAATTATATTTATTTAGAAACGGTATCAGGATGTCTAAAAGAAAAACTAACCCGGCTTTTTTACTACTTACAGTGAATGGAGTATATATAGACACAGATGTCAAAACCGAAGCAAAGGATGCTTAATCCTACAGTTATTATGCATGAGTCGGTGGTTGGGATGGCCTAGTGGTCTAGAATTTCGTGCTTCCAGCTCTAGCTGACAGGTCACCTTGGCTTGCGGTCGTTTTTTCTATCCCTGATATGAACGTATGTGGCTTGGAGATAAGAACGTCTTTTCATCAACCTCGTGAGTTTACTCCGGGTCCTCTTGTTTCTTCCTACAGGAAAGACTCATTCGCGTCCGCTAAGCATAATAAAAGACGACTTGTCTGCGATACCACCATCGGTTGAAGCGGACGTTAAACCATAATAAAAAAATGCATAACATGATCCTGTCTATACATACCAAAGTACGATATTTTAGTTTGTAAAGTCAGCTGAGAAGTAGTATCTATACTAATATTTGTGACTGTCGTTTGTCTGTCTGTTCGGGGTTGGCGGCTACACTAGGTCTGCCCCGAGTCTGAAATTTGGGGTATAGGGGTAGCCCGGACCGGGGAGTAACATAGGCCAGGTGGCGTTAGTCTACCACTTCCGGTTTCGGGGTTATCACCCCGAGCGAAGCCGGGCATTCTTTTAGTCATATATATTCTAGAAAGGGTAAGTATACCCTACCTCGTGCACAGTCTGACATTATCGTTTTATTATACTGGCGATTTTGAGTGAGATAATGATGACTATATCGTTTTATTTATGAAATGAAATGAAATGGGGTTTAACGTCCTACTGTTCTGCTCCTAAACATAATAAACCAGTGATTGTTGTCCCATATAACTGTGTCAGTTTTGTTATGTTTCCAATTGCTAAATGCCACTAAAGGATTATAAGTTAAATATAGTGGTTATTTGGTTTCTTGACAAACTGGAGATATGAATCTACCGATAATGAAAACAGCGTCCTATTGGTATTGTTTCTGGGCTTATTTCTGTATATTCTTACGAATCTGATTTTGCTCCGTTGACACCCGTCCACTAAATTTAGTGGTTATTTGGTTTTCATCTACTACGATGAGTTACATATTAAGGAACTATCCACATAGCATGCTAAATTGTTGCAATGGTCGCTACCTAGAAATTATTAAAACCTGTCGAAGATATTTTCATTGACAATTATTTTCAAGAAATTCAATGCGTGTGATTTTATTTTATTCGCGACGGTTGTTGCGCGCTGGGCTAATCATGCACCCTCTTTCACTATTATTACTAATGCTAGGTTCCCACTGTCGTGCGATGCGTTACGACAGGATTGTCCCTAATGAGTCCACGATCTAGTACGTGCATATACTTTCGGATACGATCAGACCTCAATATATGATACGACCTGATAGGATCCCCACGATTATCCCACGATTTCAATCGTAGAGCGAATCGTGGTAGTGGTAACCTAGCATAAGGACGCCCTATCAATATTACCCCGATTTGTGGGTTGTGACCTTCTTGTAGGTAGTTTCCTCTTCATTCCATACAATATTTGCATTATCGTTTCATTGATGTTAAGATTATTTTTTTAAATCTGAAAAACTGGTAAAATCAAACATCAAAATGGCGGTGGTTTCGCGCTGGGCTAATCATGTACACTCTTTCACTGTTATTACCAATGACGTCCTATCATTATTACCTCGATTTGTGGGTTTGTGGCAATCTTGTACGTGATTACACTTCTTTCCATACAATATTTGCATTATTGTTCCATTGATGTCAAGATTTTTTTTTTAAATCAAAAACTGATAAATGAAATATCAAAAATACAATTGGAATATTTGACAAAACAGCGCCAACTAAACTGGTCAGATAAGAATAATGTATGCTAACACAGAGATGATAAATGTAATATTGCTTCATTGTTCAGATAATGTAGAGTTATAGCCATTTAAGAAATGGGACTTTGCCTTATAAAAGCTGTGAGAAACTGGATAGACCGTCAAGTGGTCTACAGGGACATGGAAGTATTAACTGATATTTGCCACATGGTATCAACTTATAACAAGTACGGTTGTGTGGTAAGCACTTTAAACATTAATTTAGTAGCCGCTTTGTATATTTATTTCTTAAGCAAAGGTCACCAACGCTTGATAATCGTGAGTAAAGGAACCTGATCAATAAAATTCTATGGGAAGGGATACAGATCATCTAAAAAAGTCTCATGTGTTACGGGGAATTTACCGTCCGACTGTTCTGCCCCTACTAAGCTAATGAAGACAGGACGGACGGATTGGGTTTAACGTGAAATGAAATGAGAGGTAGAAATGGGGTTTAACGTCCATTCGACACACACTAGGCCATTTCGGGACTAATATATGCGCGTAAGGGTCTTTAGCAGTGGGAGGAAACCGGAGGACCCGGAGAAAACCCACGGGGTTGGACAGACGACTCTACTCGTTGTCACGTACATCCGGGGATTCGAAACCTCGCCAGTTGACTCAATGACAGGCCTTATTATACAGCACGCACGTGCTAACCATTCGACCATCCAACCCACCTGAAATGAAATAATATGGGGTTTAACGTACTACTTGTGTATAGCGACAGGGTTAATGAAGTCGGGCATATACAACGTTAGAAGGGATGGTCAGTCAGATCTGTATACGGATAACTCAATATGACCCCCAGTTTCTTCCAATAGGGGATCCAACCTTGTATACATCTTTGCTCATGATAAATTGAAGATTATATTGAAAGAACCGTTCTTCTTGCCCAACCATATCCGCAGATATAAATACATAATCCTGATATGAAACTCCACATCTTTGTTCATAGCCGCACTGATGCCAAAGCATGATACAAGAGAATTCACGGGCTGAAATATCTCAGCAACGAAATAATATTGCTACGTGGCTGGTACTTCTAATCTAATTATAGAAAGTTTCGTTAAGACAAACAGGTAAACAAAACAAAAAAAGAAATGATGTAACGATAACGCCCTTCCACTAAATTTATTTTTTGTGTGGTTTCTATTCAATGATAAATTATACCCTCCATATGCTGCAATATACATGTAGCTCTGCTTATGGGCTATGCACATCTCAGTGAAGCCAGTAAGCCAGAGTATGTACACTATATGATGGATTCTAGATTCCTTGGGCTAGGCTTATGGTCTATGCTGTTGTGGTGCATATCCTCTTCCGTAGATACATGATACCATTTCACAACTGCGTACTATGTTTTTCAATTTTCCCCTGTGCCTTTCGTTTTAAGTACTATCTTGTATTCATTTTAAAATGTACGGCATGTATATTGTGCAATCATCTTCATTCTTCGTTGTCTTTCACTATTACGTATGGAAACTGTCATTGTGGTCCACGGGACATCAGCATTGGGAACTAAAAATACTGAGCTTTAGCAATCTGTTTTTCCTTTTTGCGCTATACAAAGTATATTTTTAAGACCAATTTTCAATACCAAAATCTCGGATCTAATGCTAATCCCATCGCCAGATGAACATAATTCAATACTTTACACTTAAATCAAAACATTTAGTTCCTCTAAGCCATTGACTGCTTTTTATAAATGAAATATGAATAATAGTCGTCGCCAACTTTATTACATATTCGAACACTAAGAATTAGGTTTACGTCAAATTCGAGATGTTAAATCGGATGTTAAATACTAACTCAACAAGTTCGGAAATATTTAGAGATAATGCATCGATGTACCCGTGAATTAAAGAGAGAGAGAGAGAAAAATTAGGTTTAACGTCCACTCGACACAAACTAGGTCATTTCGGGACTAACATATGGTTTAATTTTATTTACATAATTAGCTTGCGCGTAGGGATCTTTAGCAGTGGGAGGAAACCGGAGGACCCGGAGAAAACCCACGAGGTTGGACAGGCGACCCTACTCCTTGCCACGTACAACCGGGGATTCGAACCGTGAATTAAAGAAAAGGATTATGATGCTTGTGCACGCCATAGGATCGTATCCGGGTGTGTGTGTGACAAAGTGTCGGGTGTCATGCCAAACTTCGAGTAGTGTCTCTGGCTTACCCCCATTTCCATACAACATAAGTCAATCCTAAATTTACCTGTTTAGTATCGAGCGAATGGTGGACCCAATCTTTTCCTCTCTAAACTAAAGGATGTAGCTACGGGTTTTTTGTTCGTTTGAAAGAGTACTTCGATTATTTCTGGTGCTCGTGGGAATACCAATCCTCAAAATTGAATGTATATTTTGTCATTCTCGTTGTGTTTTTGATTGGTGAATTGGAATTGATGTGTGGAATTGGAATTAATTCGATATTTACCTGTAAAGAGACTATTTATATATTTTTAAATCTAGCTAAACCGTGTGTGCGGATAAGAAGATATACTATCGAAGTTCTAAGTTATTGAATTATGGATGGTAGTATTAAATTACATAGTGTTTACGTTCAATTGATTTAACCCTTTAAGATTTTGTTGTGGGTAAAGGCGGGGGGGGGGGGCAATATCTTTGGTCTTTCATTGGGTCAAGTTGCGTGGTTTCGATCCCAAGCTTGCACGTGACAAGGAGTGGTGTAGAATGCCCAACCTCATGTGGTTTCTCCGGGTCATCCGATTTCCTCCATGGTAAAGTCACCCACCCCTCCTTCTCCCTCTCTCTCGTCTTTCAGGTAACCAAACTAAAGAGGGTGGTTTCGGTGGAATCGTTCTGATATTGACAACCCCGCACAAACCAAATTAAGTGTGTGACAAACAGCAAAGTGAGTGGACCTCTTCTATGAAGAAGGATAGTAATAAATATTATTTCCTGCACCTGGTAAAATAAGTTTTGACGCGACGTTTACAATGCTGTGTCATATTACCACACATTCTTGGATTTATGACATGTGAGTCAGACACCTTAATTAATTGTCTTCAAGTATAGGACAAACAAAACATGTCTGTCAGCAAACGTTTTCACATCACATTAAAGATATCAGATATTGAATTATCGTCGTCGATTACTCTGATAAAAAAGGAGGGAAAACTAGCTCGAGTTTTCAGTCATGGTAATTAAAAATCAATTTACGCCATTATCATGTAGTAAAGTCGTAAACTATTATATTTATTTAGTGTAAAAAGCGTACAGTCGACAGGTAGACTAGTCATATGAAAATTTAATATGGTGATTACGAGTAACGATCACCTCGAAAGAGAGAGAGAGAGAAATGGGGTTTAACGTCCACTCGACACAAACTAGGTCATTTCGGGACAAACATATGGTTTAATTTTATTTCAATAATTCGCTTGCGCGTAGGGGTCTTTAGCAGTGGGAGGAAACAGGAGGACCCGGAGAAAACCCACGAGGTTGGACATGCGACCCTACTCCTTGTCACGTACAACCGGGGATTCGAAACCACGCCAGTCGACTCAATGACAGACTTTATGATACAGCTATCGCACGCTAACCATTCAGCCATCCAACCCCCCGATCACCTCGAAAATACTGTACTTATGAATACTAACCCATTACTGCGTAGTTACGGGATTTATGATAAAGAGTGGATCTAACCAAGAGATAATCTTTATTAGGGTTATTCAGAAACGAACCCTAACCCTAGTCTCTTTACGAATGTTCTCTAATATTTTACCTATGATTTCTGAAAAAGAAAGAGCCCTATCTAAAACAAGCAAGATTTGGTCTCTTTTGTGTCCTTTTTTAAAAATGTTAAAATACCCTAGGAAGGCTGTAAATGGTGCGGTTTTTTTGTTTGTTCATTGACGCCAGCAGCAAGTTCGACCTGTAACGCTCAACAATGACGTTTTACCACTTTTAGTTTACGTGGAGTTACCTTTCGGTGTAGAAAACCATAACCGTTATATCTACTTTGGCGATTTTTACATTAGTACTAATTAATTGCCACCTGTCGTAAAACAAGGAAACGTAATAAATTGTGAAGAGGAACATGTAACCCTCTTAAAGGCAAGTAACGTGTCCATTGTCTGTTAACTGGGTACCCAACTAATGGAGATAAAGATGTGTTCTAAAATTATTAAATAGAGCCATCTAGAAACGTTTAATAATTAATAATCATGGGATTTATAGATGGAATCAGTAAAATAATTGCCTCCTGGTAAGGTTCATGTTAACTGTCACGGTTAGTTTCATATTAACCCGATAGTTTTGACTGACAATTCTTCCAAACTATACCTGTATGTTGCAAATTCCAATTTTCAACAACGTAACCGTATGTCTAAAGGGCTTCACAACAGACCAAAATCAACAAATTATTTAAGAAAGACAAGCGCAGATGATTCGGGAGCAGAATAACAAGCCTAACATTAAATTAAAGTGTTCATCCATTCACGCCTTCCTGAATCATTTCTTTCCTGCCTTTTAGAAACAGTTAGGAAAACACCCAAGACCAATTCAAGTAAAACGGTCGACATGAAACCTGGCATGCTCGTTCCATTGACAGTTGCGCATCGGTGTTTGATATCACGTCACAGTGGCTATGATGACGTTATGCTTGGATTGTGGTCCAGAGTGCTGCTACTTCTTGTTAAAACAATGTACAGTGGGGATGGGGCTGGGCGGTATTTGGTATGTCGAATCCATCTAAATCGACCGAAGTATACTTTTAAGGAATCAACGCGTAATTAAATATACAAATCAAATCTTTTCAGCCCTATAAGTTTTATTAGCCAAGACGGATGACATTCCATAAGGATGCCAGACTTATACATATTTTGTTATTGTGGTACCTATCCAATAAACTAGCGCCATGCTAATCCTTGTTTCTAAACAGACGAATGCGTTACAATCAGGAGGAGACAAACACTGATTACTTGCATAATCTTATTAGGTATTATATGTAACAAAGGAAACATGTCTGGATATGGAAGCTATGGAAGAGCACTTTTGTTAACTTCCACGCACATTATCTTTTAACCGTGGGAGAAATTCCGTGATGCCGCCCATTTTGCCATGTACAACGTGAGAAGAACTCAGTGCCAGCAATATATATATATATATATTCGAAATAAAGATGTTTTAGGAAAAAAAACCTAGGTTTTTGCGAGTACTCTCCGCTTTATTAAGCTTCTTCAGGCAAATTGTTGGAATTGGTAAAATTTGCCTGAAGAAGCTTAATAAAGCGGAAAGTACTCGCAAAAACCTAGTATTTTTTCCTAAAACATCTTTATTTCGAATATCTAACACCTAAGAGTAGCTTTAACTATAACCTTTTATTATATATATATATATATATATATATATATATATATATATATTATATATAAGCAACAAGAGAGCGCGTCGATTGCACAAAGCTATTCATATACGAAGACACGTCAAACCAACGATGAACAGAGATCAAGGATTGTTCCTCCCCAGGGCGTATGACACCCTTATTGGATAATCATAGGCGAGGCTTAATAATTTCTATTTAATCAATATTTAACATTTAACAATATTCTCACCACTATTCAAGTGAATAATCTAAATTTTGTAATGATTACAATAATCCTTTTTTAAAATAATATTTAATAATTAGCTCTTATTTTGCGTTTCAGGGCTGCTGTTACTGAAATTCAATGCGCTTAATAGTTCAAATCCTGCCTTTATAAATCACTATAGCATCCAATGTAAATGCTACCCATCAATTCAAAGAGTCGGCCTTCAGGGGACCATTGATGATTTGTGCAGTCATTGTTCTAAGGGGTTTGTCGTATTTAAGTGGAATCACTTACATCAAAATGCATATATCAACATTGTTCGTTTATAATATAAATGAAATTTCATCTTTTTAGGGCGTTGTGCTTATTAAAACCTGATCAAATCATTGTAAATACTCCACAACAAGCTACCCATTAATCAGTTATGTTAAATTAAGGTAAAGTGGTCGTTGGTATCATTAATCTAATTTTATCCTCTTTCTGAGTTCGTGATTATTAACACCAGATCAAATCCCTGTATATACTTCACAACAAGTTATCCATTAATCAATTTGTGTTAATTTTAGGTAAAGTGGTCTACATGCCATATTGATGGTTGTTAATAGCATTAAACTTTTTTAATCCGTAGCCAAGTTAGGTCTTCTTTATTAGATACATGTAATTAGTAGAGTATCTCTGGTTGGTCAGCATTAACCAAGTATTGTTGTGTACATGTATATATTGACTTGTTATATTCTCATATTTTATCATTGCTTGATAGAGAAGCCTGGTCGAAACGTCGCTCAGTAATAAGCAGTAATTGTATTTCACAGAATTGTGGACTGTTTATCAAGCACCCGATGAGGTCCAAATGCCTCGAAAGAAGTTGGTATTAAACTACGGTATACATATTTATTCAAGTTTTCATATTCAAGATAATTGCTGGTCTCTGTTGGTCAGCCAGTATTCTGATCCACTGGTCCGAAAATCCATTGGTCTAACGGAATAATACAAATCTAGAATATTACCTTTGGTGTTTGAATGTGGGCCATCAGATTAACATACATATCTTTCGGACTTGCGAAACCTGTTACCTGTAAAACAGAATTAAGCACTGCATCCCCTTCCCATATTTCTGAATCTTTGAGTTTCTTTCTTAAAATGGGCCATTTTTTTAATTGTATCTCTACAAATTGTGTTTATTTAATGTGTAACCAGATTTAGATACTCTAAAGATTTCTAGAATGCTTTTCGGAAAGTCTTGAGAATTAATCACAAAGATAAAACCCCTTTTGCAGACACTGCAATTAAAAATAAAAGGAATGCAAAACGAATTTCGATGCAAACTATAACGGCAACTATGAACTTAAAGATGCATTCCCGCGTGATTTGATAATATATTTGGAAATGAAATGAAATGGGGTTTAACGTCCTACTGTTCTGCTCCTAACCTGGGCTAATGAAGACGGGCATACGCCATACAGTGAAATTTTGCCCGGATAGCGGCACTACGGCCTACTCTTATATCGAATTCCAACTGCCAAAGGATCTTTTACGTGCACGCCAATGTGTACACGGGACCTCGGTTTTTCGTCCCATCCGAACGACTAGACAGCTTTCTTTGTCAGCCCCTCCGTCCTGCATCACTGACAAGGGAGAACCACGCCGGAAAATCTGGATGAACTTTCTCGGCCAATGCAGGGATCGAACACCCGACCTCCAGGCTAGCGAGCTAGCGTCTTACCCACTTAGCCACATGATCCCCGATAGTATATTTGGACTATACACATATTCAAACTAAATTGTCCATCCAAAGTTTACTTAAATTCCCTCTCAAACCATTTGAATCGGAAGGAAAGTACCCCATTATGTTTAAGCGATTTTGTTTGTCACGTGATATGACTCGGGGGATCTATTTTTGGCTTGTATTAGCTTAGTCGTTAGTCGCTGTCCATTTACCTCAAATATCGAAGCCTAACTAAATTCTTGGATTATCAGGTCAACTTCTTTACCGCCGTTAGGCATTAGATCAACACATAAGAAGCACTACTTACCTAACCCGAGCTGATAGGCTATCGGTTAAGGACACCCTTACATGTTTGTCTTGTGCTCGCCCCATGAGTGTTTTTCGGGGAATCTAGTATTTTTCTAGTAAGATTTCACATACCAAAATTGGAAATAACTACCCGATAAATACTTTTGTGCTAATGTATCTTTAATTGGTGTGTTATTGTTAAAAATATATTGTGTAATTGTTACATAATTATTCGATTGCTCTTATAACTATGTTTCAATCCAATGGATTTGTGAATACGTTTGTCTGAAGGGTCATCACAGAATTACGGGACCGCCATGTCTCGACAGTGCGATATATTCTAATTGTCCAAATACATATTTACATTATTTTTTAAGCAGCAAGCGGTGTATATGGAAAGCATTGTATTATTCGTTTTGTAAACAACACGAAACTATAGTTGGCACCAGTCTATTTCTGAAGTTAGTATTCCTCGTCATTTTCATTAACCATATCCCATTGACAGTGCCACCATAGGTTGTAGTCAATTAAAACCACAAAACTTAAATAACCAATTTCAATCTAATTGTAGGAAATTTCAGTAATCTCATATCTTAATGGTGTTCAATTAAAAAGTTAATGGGGAATAATACCACATTAGCACCAAAGAACCTTAACTTCTAGAGAACTTTTTTTTAAAAAGGCCTTTAAATCAAATTAACGGGAATATTTTTTTCTTTAAAATTCAAATAAAATAAAATATCTTTTCTTAAAATCAAACAGCCCTGTGACACTTTTTTAAGATAACATAACATTTATGCACTTAAATAGTGTAACGCTGTCCATGGATATTGATCTGACAGCTTCCCTGACCTGTAATATACAGGTTTTGTGCAGTGAGAGTGTTGTAATAAAAGCTAGGAAGAAAAGAACTTACCTTTAATTAATTAAGAAGGACAATATACGTATGAATAATAATCGCACAATAACTGATGAATTCGAGTCTCTTAAAGATGACAATAAAAGATCATAAGTTGTCCACATGACAGTAAGAGAAATAGTACTCTAGATTAGCTTCAATATCCCACCACAACACTGAACCAAAATATCGTGGGCAGATCATTTTCTGCTATGGGACAATTGGTTCTCAACTCGCATTGGCTGTTTATAGCTCGAACAATATTTCTTGCCTTGATCTTTTATAAGAATCTTGACTCCTTTATATGTCGATTTTATTGAAATATAAGAAAGACATTTCTTCGGACGCTCAGTGCTTTGTTTTTAAATCACATATACTGATTCCTACTCTAATCTCGTCTATCTCAAGTGCTGTTCTATTATAGTTTTTCCCTGCTTCGTTAAATAAGAACGTCGTCCTCCATGAAACTTTATTTAATAACGGGGATCGATATTTCGCATATACCCTTTGTTTTATTAAGCCCGGAATATCTAGGATGCCTTGACAAGTTTTAGACCATAGGACATGGTCGTCTCAGCCAACGACTATAAAAAATCATTAACGCTAATGAAAATGGTCTGTTTTTAGATTAAATGCAGCGATTTTTTTCACTCTTAATAGCGCTCGAATTACTGAAATAGTGGCAATTAAAGCCGGGTTTAATGCAAAATAAGTACCCGGGTCTTGATTGGTTCAAATCTGACAGATCAAATCTGTTGGCATTATAGGGAATACGTGATTAAATTTCAGGGTAAACGATTAAAATGCGACGCAATAAAATCAATACAATGGTCTGTACGAAGATTTTTAACGTCAGGAGCAATGTTGCAATATCTCTAGAATGAATGGGTACCGTAATATGCGAAATGTCATTAGGTAATTATTGAAAATTGCATTTTTACAGCATATAGCAATAGAAAAGTATGAAATGAAATGAGTTTTAACTTTAAGACAAACCCATCCTTATTTCCTTTACTAAGTAAGGCGTTCAATAATGATATAAAGAAGAATTGAATCGAACGGGGGTTCAATAGCGTCCCACAGTTCTTCAGTGACTGTTTAGCACAGTTTCTGTGGACAGATTAATGGTATGAATTTCATTAAAGATACATTAGTTAAGAGTTTTATAAGGGGTTGGCCATTCTTGCTATAATAATTCAAAAATAGATGATAAAAAAGTTGAAAAATTCAGTCAGATTACTTTGTTCTGAACGGAATTGTCACTGTGGGGAGTTTTGACTAGAAATAGGCATCATTTGTGTCTGCACCGTCTATGAGAATTGGCGATCGTTTGATTGACAGACGATAACTCTCAATTATCAAGTAACATGCTCAATGGCTATGGTAGCCTCGCTTGGCAGGCCTTTCATCACCAGTTTTCGGTAGTAACATCAGCGACTAACGGTAAACGTTAGCTTGGTCCGCCATTTATTGATTTAATTTTAAATGGACAACTGTTTAAATCCAAACTGTATCCAAGCCACACTGTTAAAAATAAATGTAAAATTACAGTGAAAAATATGTAATTTCTTTAACGTAACGCTGTTAAAATACCACTGCATATTTTTATAATATAAATTTACTGTATTAGTGCGGTAACATGGGATTACTGTAAAATAATTGGTAAATTGACCATAGTTTTACAAGTTAGAACTGTATTTTGTTACATACAACCTGTATTGATACAACTATGTTTGTTAACGTACATGTATGATGTATTTTAACTGTTTTTGTGGGTAATTCTACTATTCAAACATGTTTAAATACGGGATGTGTGTACAATTTACAGGAAACGTGTAATTGTACATCTCTTTAGAACTTTAACATTGATAGACCTTTTAAGGTTTCATTACTTTTCGTCTATAGTCCACTTATGAGGACATGTTTAAATACGGGATGTGTGTACAATTTACAGGAAACGTGTAATTGTACATCTCTTTAGAACTTTAACATTGATAGACCTTTTAAGGTTTCATTACTTTTCGTCTATAGTCCACTTATGAGGAGGGGGGGGGGGTCTCGGTGGGTAAGACGCTGGCTCGCTAGCCTGGAGATCGGGTGTTCGATTCCTGCATTGGTCGAGAAAGTTCATCCAGATTTTCCGGCGTGGTTCCCCCTTGTCCTTGTCAGTGATGCAGGACAGAGCGCCTGACAAGGACAGCTGTCTAGACGTTCGGATGGGATGAAAAACCGAGGTCCCGTGTACACATTGGCGTGCACTTAGAAGATCCCTTGACAGTTGGAATTCGATATAAGAGTAGGCCGCAGTGCCGCTGTCCGGGCAAAATTTCCCTCATAGCACACTGTATGGCGTATGCCTGTCTTCATTATCCCAGTTCGGAGCAGAACAGTAGGACGTTAAACACCATTTCATTTCATATCATTTTATTTCTGCTTTCCCTTTTTTAAATTAAATTTTTAAATGGCGAACCGTTCAAATCTAGTTAAAATCTCAAGTATCTGATGCCATCGAGAGCTGATTATGGTCTTGTTTTGTTCATAAAATGTCTAATTGATAGTTTATATAACATCTCAGGCCTAATGAAAGACCTCTGTTATAGGCAGATTTAGCTCTTGCATAAAGTATGTTTAATCAGATTGTACAAATAACGAAGTGCTTTATTGTATATAATTGTACTTAGATTATGAAATCAACCGGTCAGGCGAGGACATTTTAAAACTTTTACAGTTGTTGCCTAGGTTATTACAGGTGTGCGTTTCCGAATTATTCTTTTCCTCTGATTAATAAAATTGTGAAATTAATTTAGATCGTCTTGGAACAATGTACCTATATTAAGTACATCACCTACTTTGAGATTGTCACAATAATTGTTTGGGGAAGAGTTTCAATGTTTAGTTTACTCGATATTCCACGTTAAATCAACAAGTTTAGCTTAGTTGCCATTTTAAAAAATATAGACAAATATTTGAGTGTCGTTGCTCTGTATGGGTTCCTTTAGTTTGCAATTCAAGTTTAGTTAACGGGGCATATTCTGGTGGTATTTATGGTCCATTTTGTAATAAAAACGTTCAGTTTTGTTATACATGGGGTTATTACGTGTGATGTCATATTCATCTGGTAGTCCGGTTGATGGCGAGGTATCATTATTTCCTCTAGTAGTAATCGACATATCCATTTAGCTGTAGATGTACGATTGTCATGTATGCCAAATAAATTACATTCATGCACACATGAATATCAATTCTATATCAATAGTGATAAGTATACTATAATTAATATCAATACCATTTCTTTAATAGTAATAATACATACTATAATTAATACCAAGTCTACTTCTTTAATATGTATCCTATATCAATAGAGATACGTATGCTAAAAATAATAGCAATGCCATTTTATGAATATTAATTCTATATTCATAGTCATACGTATGCTAAAAATAATATTAATATCATTTCGTTAATATAAATATAAATTATGTGTAATAATACATCCGCTATATTTAATAGGAAGTCTTCATCTTTAATATGTATTCCATATCAGTCCTAATAAAATCAATACCATGTCTTTAATATGTATTCTATATCTGTTTAATACATGTACTATAATTACTATCGATACCATTTCTGTAATATGTATTCTATATCTATTGTAAATACATGCACTATAATTAATACCAAAACCATCTATGTAAATATTTTATATCTGTTATAATACATGTACTATAATTAATATCAAAACTATTTATGTAATATGTATTCTATATCTGTTGTAATTACATGCACTATAATTAATATCAAAACCATCTATGTAACATATATTTTATATCTGTTGTAATACATGTACTATAATTAATATCAAAACCATTTATGTAATATGTATTCTATATCTGTTGTAATACATGCACTATAATTAATATCAATATCATTTGTGATAGATAGACTACAATTAATGAGGAGTTATCCTCGTTCAAAAACAAAAATAATTTTGTCATTCAGATATTTTGTTAACATGTATATAAAGTCATTGAAACAAATTGGGGAAGACAACTTCTTTATAAAGGTTTTGTAATAATAGGAGATAAATACTTCCTGTTTTGAAGGGGTTTATTGTACATGAACCTTGCTGGAATCATTAGAACACGAGACCCGAGTTTTTCTAATGAATAATTTAAGCACTGAAGATCATTGAACACAAAAATGAAAAAAAAAAACCCAAAACACAACAGTATTTATACGCGGTAAATCACCTTGCTATAGTAGAGAGGGCTTATTGTCCACTTTTTGACCAATCAGAATCGAGTATAATGATGTATTATTTGTCCTACAATAATAATGTAAATGGTAATATTATATTATACATTTCTTGATAATACATTACGATATATCATTGACTGTGCTTATGTCTCTCAATGGAATTTATCAATCGTAATGTAACATCTTTAATGGGATTTTTATCACAATGTGCATTTGTATTACATGTACTTTAATTTTTCTGTCTTGGCCAGCTGGTGGAAACATCTAAATTTTGCATGCTCGATTGATACACAAACCAGCTTTCAACACATGATATTGTGTGGCTATGGGGACCATATTTACATCCACAATGAATGTATTTATTATAAAATCGTGTATCCAAAGAAAAGGTTACCTCTTACGATTTTAGCACATGATATGTTGTGGCCACATAGTTACCATTTGCAACAAAGCAAATTTGATTTTTTCCAATTAGAATCGATTTGAGAATTAAAGGCCCTGTAATGGCAGAGGGTGTTGATTTACATACATTTAATAGACTATCTTGTTGTTTTGGCCCACTATAAGTCTTGTTAACTATTGCGATTTTATACATGTATATACAATTCGGTCAAGTACCGAACATCACGCCATCGCAGCCATCTTGGAATTGTGACCAACAATGGAAGTCCGTCAATGGATATGCAATTATCTAAGGAACATGCGTGCTAATTTACATGTCGATTGTACTTTAATTGTCTCCAAGAAGAAAGGCAAGATAACTGGGCCCAAAAATTATATTGCAATACGCACCAAAACGACGTGCAGTTTTGCCATTCATACAGTAGGATATCAGGTTTCTATAGTTTTAAATGCTTCTTAACACAGGTAGACTTATTTATGATTTATGGAATAATCCATGACTTTGGAAAAACAAGATCAACAAATTTGAAACCATAATAAACCTACCGAACAGTGTTATCAAGCCGTGTCTTTATTCAATCGAAACATAGTACTGGATAATCTGTATTCACAAGATATGACCCACCGAATGTTGCTTCACGTACCATTTCTGTGATGAGCATCATTGACCATGTTTAAAATCTCTCCACTACTTAGATTAGTGAACGTTATTATGTAATCGTTCCAAATTTATCTTTCATATGTGGCAAGCGTGTATGTTTTAGCTCAATTTGGACCAGCTTCATCTAAAACAGAACCTTAAAGGAACTAATTAAGTGAAATAATAGCATTCCTAACCTATTAAATATACAACCAACTGAGATAATAAAAGTACATTAAAAGGCAGTGCAATACAAAATTATCGATTTTTAGAAGAATAAATGAAACAAAATGAAATGGGGTTTAACGTCCTACTGTTCTTCTCCGACTGGGCTATTAATGACGGGCATACGCCATGCAGTCTGCTATGATGGAAATTTTTCCCGGACAGCTGCGCTACGGCCTACTCTTATACCGAATTCCACGTTCACACCAATGTGTACACGGGACCTGGGGTTTCGTACCATCCGAACGACTAGGCGGCTGTCCTTGTCAGGCCCTCCGTCCTGCACCACTGACAAGGGAATCCCCACCGCATTTTACAAGACACGCCATAAACATATGGTGCATACGTATGTAAAAAATATGATCAATATATGATTTATTTATTTTAAGATGCGTTATGTAGATTCAAATAAAGACCAGGCATATACTAGTCTAAACTATAGAATTTATCAGTCAAATTACTTCATTCGGAGCGATATTATGAAGATTTGAAGAATAGCGTAGTCTCGACTTTCATTGCAACCGTTGTTGTAATAACAAACTAAAGTTTTCATTATCCATTTTAAAATTAAATTATTGAATGACGACCGTGTTTCAATCCGTTCAAAGTCACAACATTCCGATGTTCCTGAGAGTTGATTATTGGCGTTTTATGTACATAAATTTCTAATTAACAATATATATAACATTTGAGGCTAAAAGAAAGACCTGCAATGGACACATAAGGTACGTTCACTTTGATTTAGTGTCTGGTGTTTACAGGGTTTCGTTGACATGGCCAATTCAAAGCTCCAAATTTCGATAAAATACCCGTAAACACCATTTGTAATGACGGACTGGAATTATTGCGGGTTAACCTCCTTGTTTTCTGTCACCATCGGGTTATTGAAGACGGACATATGCCTAGACCAGTTGGGTGGACAGGCAGATAGATTGGCGATAATACACCTCCACATCTTGAGCGGACATATAAATAAAAACTCCCACAAAGTACATGAAAATTACTATTGTTTAACAAACACCAAAATAGAGTGCTTTCAGATAACTAACACATAAAGGTCACTGAGCTTTTACAGTGTGTTTAATGACGTTTAAATTATTTGACACGATCTTAATTTTTATAGAATATATTTGCATCAGTTTTCTTTGTTAAATGTTTATTTTTATCCTCTTATCAGTTGACGCCGCATTACTTTCAATTTAAAATGGACACTAATGCCCAAAGAGCACCGTCTGGTGGCTTAATTAATTAAATGTATCGCTGAGTCAGATGTTTATATACGGTACTAATAGTAAGTGCAGGAGGACCGCACTACACGTAAAACAAAAATCTACAAGATAAACCTGCGGACAAGACAGAAAATAGACATTGCACCAAATAAACAAATATCAAATTAAGTGAATGGATCCGGGGGCCAGCCGTAAGCGTCCACTGCACTGTACAGTCCCGGGCCTGTAGTGACACAGTCTTCACTCAGATTTGAAAACAATCAGGAATACAAAAAAGACGTAACAGCAATAATGCGACCAATCTTGACAGTGGTCGACTCCTCAATGGCGATAGTCTGCCAGTTGACGTCAAACAATTTTAACAATAAGGGCGATAATCCGGATAGAATCTCAGAAAATGCTAAAATAATAAGTGTAGTGAGCAAACAAGAGCAAAATCCGACAACGACAACATTCTGCAGTACGAAGGGTTAAAACTCTACTCTAATAGTAAGTGCAGGAGGACCGCACTACGCGTAAAACAAAAATCTACAAGATAAACCTGCGGACAAGACAGAAAATAGACATTGTACCAAATAAACAAATATCCATTTCAATTCGTGTTACTTGGGAAGGTTTGCAAATTGGAAAATCTTGAAACACACCTTGTGTTAAAAACTAAATTGTCGACATTTTTGGTTAAAAATAGAGTGTGGAGCAGGAAGTGTTTTAGGCGTAACCCTGCTTTCATTATCTCGGTGGGTGTAGAACAGTAGGACGTTTAACACCATTTCATTAAATTTCAATGTACATGTATATTCCTTGGTCAAAATATTAAATTTTCAGTTGTAATGTAAAACATAAAAATAAAATGAAGGACTATAAATTGACCAGGCGAACATAATCATTTATAGGGTGCAATTTAACGTTACTGTCATTGTCTGTTTAAAGCCTGGGGAAATAATATTTGGGTTGACCTACATGGAAAAATGATTAATTTCCCGTGGGTGTCTGAAAAGTCATATCTTGAAATAGAAGAATTGGAATTTTGAATATATCAAGCCCATTGTATACGTAAACTACATAAAGTGTAATCTTCAATGAAAAATCAGATGTATAGGAACTCTCGTAAGACAGTAAACCGTATTACTCCCGGACCGATAGATTTTTGAAGACGCTAACTGTGTTTCTAATTGGGCGTGAATGATAAAACGTGGTGTGTAGTGTTCAGTTTCTAAGCACAAATAAGAGAATTAACCAGTGGAGACTAAAAAAATGTTTTTAAACAATATTTTATTCAGAAATTGAAGGGGATTAAGGAACATGCATGGCCTATATGACCTCTCTCCTCAAAACAAGAATTAATATGGATATACAAAAGAAATAAGTGAGTAAACAACAAAACTATACAATGAATACTTACTCAACAACATTTTGTATATACATATTTACACATTGGCTACGCAGTTGTTCATGTACGGATTTTGATCGATATAGATTTTACACTGACCTTTAAAAAACCTTCTGCTGCTGTCAAAAAATATGTGGACCTTTTCAAAGATGGCTAACGAAATGAAATGAAATGAAAAGAAATGGGATTTAACGTCCTACTGTTCTGCTCCGAACTGGGCTAATGAAGACGGGCATACGCCATACAGTGTGCTATGAGGGAAATTTTGCCCAGGCAGCGGCACTGCGGCACTACGGCCTACTCTTATATCGAATTCCAACTGTCAAGAGATCTTTTGCGTGCACGCCAATGTGTACACGGGACCTCGGTTTTTCGTCCCATCCGAACTACTAAACAGTGATAAGCATGTTGATTTCTCGGTGCTTGATAAAATCATGAATATGAAAGTAAAATTTGGTACAGATCTAGTGCGCGTTTCATGGGATTATAGCCTTTTATTGACTTCAAATCAATGACAATTCTGTTTCCATGAACAAGTTTCGATTATAATTTGAGGTACTGGATTGAAGGTTGCTACCATACATTGATGTTAAACTTTTGGGGTATTGATTTAAGGATGAAATTATCTGCTGTAATAAATAAACAAAAATCTGACCGTGTACCAGTTATCTAAATTCTCTTATGGTAGATAAAGCTATATTATGGCATATTTTGTGGAACCAAAGTGTTGAATTGGGTTGATTGATTAGTGATTGGAGAATAACTGAAGTATTTAATTTTAGTTTCGAAAGATTAAGGGGGCGTTAATTTGTTTAATAATTTTAGTTTCCCTTTTGGCATATATTGTTGTTTACTATTTTTAGTTTCTTTTTTGGCATATATTGTTAAATGTGGAACAAAAACCCAGTTCTATCTTAACATTGTCTTTCATAAGTGGACCAAAATTTTAAATATGAACAGATTCCCACTTTACATAATTATCAGATAAACACATCACACGTAATTAATTCGAATTTTGATTTCTTATAGCCTAAGGAAACATAGTCTCTACTAAGGTGAAATGTTAAGGAAACATAGTCCATAACAACTAAGGTTAATTGTTAAGGAAACATAGTCCCTAAGGTAAAATATTAAGAAACATAGTTGCTAACGTAAAACGTTAAGGAACCCAGTCCCTAAAAACTGAGCTGAAATGTTAAGGACACGACTATGCTAAGATTCCTCACTATGCATAACCTTAAATTTAGGAAAATTGATTGATTACGACCTTCAAATTACTAGCTATGAATCTTATTCACGCAGCTCGCGAAGTAGAACGTCAGACATTCCAGTGATGACTGCCAAGATGACGTTTGTCAGCTTATAAATAGACGAATTGTTTCTGAAGATAAATATTTTTAACTTCTATACAATTTGATGTTTACCCATTTATAGATTCTTATATTCTAGTATTTCCTAAATAAATCATGAGTCGATAGACTGAGGTCGTAAAATGCCATGTCATATAGTAAAGTGCCTTCTTATCTTGCAAAACGTGAACAATTGAGGAGCAATCACGTGGAACTATCCATTATTTGACGCAATATGATTCACGTCAACCGCAAAGTTTATTTCATGTTAAAAGCTCATCAAAGTCCCTGAAGTGCTCCTACGACAATCTTACAATCTGTTCTTTATTCTCAGAGATGAGTGCCAAGTTTTGAGTAGGGTGATTAATAATTTATCAATTCTAGTATTGAGTTGATTATTTACAGTCAATAATAAAAATGTGTAAAACTTCACCTTCCGCTCATGCGTTCAAGAGGAGAGATAAGAACATCTTAACCGAGGTATTAACTCAATAGTTGTCACGCCAGCTTAAAGGAAGATTTGTCCATGGGTGTTATTGTTATAAAATACAACTATTAGTCTCGTGTCTATAATATGCCATGTTCCTGAAGCAACGACTGCAAGTTTTACAACATCTGGACGATGCTAGATTGCTTCACAATTCCCGAACTTATAGCTACGTTAACTACAAACACGTGAACAGTAGCGTCCAGTCATAGGTTGTGACATAGCGACCTCCACGGAAACCTTGACATTGAACGAACCTTGAATTTTGCAACTCGATTATCACATGTAGACATTTTAGCTTGAAAGCGCGAGACTTGGTATTCGTGACGACCGAGGAATCTGATGGGCTCACAAGCTGGGTTTGTACCTAATCGAAATAAGTGCCGAAATATGCAGGGTATTACGTGAAGATGTACGTAGTTAAAACGAGATCACGCCTTCTATTGTATGACGTATACGCATACGGACGTTTAGGTGAACAGTTCACTCGCTTTTGAAATATTATAGTTTTAAAACAGAAATATTACCCCAGAAATATTGTTGTAAAAGCATTAAGAGTAGTGCCCTTGGCATAGCGCATAGTTTAAAATCTATTTTGTTGACTTATTGGTAAATAATCGAATAAAGGTGTTTCTGACAGGTGTTGGTTAATATTCATGATTTAGATAGTCGGTAAGTTAATAGATTGAATACATAGAGAATCTCCTACCAGTCTTTTTTGATATCAAAAAATATCAACACAAGTTGATAAAAAACGAGGCTCTGCCGAGGTTTTTTTTACTTTATCACCGAGTGTTGATATTTTTTGATATCAAAAAAGACGAGTAGGAGATTTTATTTATCACCCAATCCCTTCTTACATGCACAAATGGATAAATATAATTCTTTACTATAGATTTCACTTTTACTGTCAATTACGGGGTAGTGATACATCATTTTTTGACAGCAATTCAACCATTGCAAAGTCCTTTATATTGACCCAGTGTTTCCATCAAGGTCAATTGAATAACAATAGTTCATTTTTAATTTTAAAAAAAGTTATTTTTAATAAGAAATGAACTGTTCTTTGAAAATAAAAAAAGTAGTTCCTTTTCAACTGACCAATCAAATTCATGTAAAGCGATATCTCCTAAGGAGATATCGCAGTATATTATGAAATATATCACACAAGCGATATCTACTGTAGAATGTATTATTGGGTCATAAATTTCAGTTTGTACAAAGTGTTCCGGGTAAACGCCTCCTATCTCGCATTATACACGTAATAACCATAGAGATATTATACTGACAGACATCAAATCTCATTCAATGCCGTTAATGTTAATGTATTTATGAAGTGAAAAAGGGTTTAACGTCCCACTGGGCTGATCAAGATGGGCATGCACCATACAGTGATCTAGGTGGAAATTTTGCCCGGACCTAATGTTATATCGAATTCCAACTGCCAAGGGTTCTTGCACGTGCATGCCAAATGTACACGGGGCCTCAGGTTTTGTCCCATCCGAACGACTATACCCTCTGTCCTGCATCACTGGAAAGTTTCTAGGCCAACACCGGGGTCAAACACGGGACCACCAGGTTAACGTGCCAGCATCTTATTCACTAAGTCACAGCGGCCCCCTAATGTCTTTATGACCTTTAGGTTAGGGTAGATATTGTTGATTTTACAAGGAATAAAATAAACCTAGGGATGTCATAGAAATACATCGTTATGTTATTTATCATAATAAAATCAAGCATTAATGTTACAAATGATTTATTCTATCATACGTATTGACCGTCTACAAGAAAAAATATATTTGAAATATGTTCACCGTTTTATCCAAAACTGACATGCGTAACACATTGGTGTCATTCTCAGACAGTAATAAATGTTTCAATACTTAAATTCAAAACTTGTAAAAAATCGCAAAACAATTTCATGGTTTGAACTATTTAATCAGGGGCAAATAGCACTCCCCGTACCGAAATGAAGTGTTCACTTCCTATGAAGTGTTCATTTCTGACACACTTCTAGAAACGCTTCCCCGGAAGTGTTTAAAAAACTCAACCGAAATGTTCATTTCTAACACACTTCTAGGAACACTTCAAGCGACGTGTTCACTTTAAAAACATTTCCAAAGACACTTCCTTTCAAGTGTTATAAAAACTCCACCGAAATGCTAATTTCATCGACACTTCCAAAAGATGGTCTGTTTTCACAGCATTTTATCGTCACTTCTGAAAGACAGTCGATATACAATTGCATGCCGTTCACACTTTTCGGTGCCCCAAAAAATTGATGGAACGAATAATGGGCATATAGATACCGAAATACTTTCGCACCACCGCAGAGTGGCTACAACTATACAGACCAAAATGACATCGCTCGGTATTTTAGTCCACTTTATATTTCCGACTAGAAAAAAAAATAATAAAATATTATATTCTTTTATTTATTTTACTTTATTCGTGAGTCGAAAAATCATTTAGCCCTGTCTTTGCTTTAACGGTACGCTGAATCAACTGATGTGATTGTAGAAAAATGGCGTCTGTCTAAAAATAGGTCATTAGCGGGGTTCGCTCTCCAGGAAGTCCAAATACTAAATACACAGTTTATTATTTCGGTATCCCCCTTTCTGTTGCGGGAAATTTAATCCTGTAGTCAGTAATTACACATAATAATTAATCCAATTGGTGGTTATTTGCTGTTTCGTTCCGTCTTTAAAAAATGAGGGAACAGCCATTGGCATTATCAAAATGGCCGACGAAAATTGAATGTTTTTTTGATAGTTGAATTTCATTAGAGCCTAATTTGGCTTCACACGAAAAGTAATATATACAAGCATGCCTTATTTGACATTATATTATTTCAGATTATACTGTCGCCATGG
This sequence comes from Patella vulgata, assembly GCF_932274485.2. Classification (NCBI taxonomy): domain Eukaryota; kingdom Metazoa; phylum Mollusca; class Gastropoda; family Patellidae; genus Patella; species Patella vulgata. The sequence goes on from NC_065883.2 coordinate 17,312,362, forward strand.
CAGAAACGTAATCGGAACTAATATAGCGATTAGCGAGGATTCTCGAAAGAGATAACGGACACGGTCGGCATATTTCTTTCATTAGGCTACTGCCTTCAAAAAGTGAACAACGAGTCTTATGTAAAGCTCAATAATCTTGGAATTTCTATCAATGATTCGGTCATTCAGGTACCTAAAAATAACAACAGACCATCATGTAGCCTAGGCTACACGGTAAAAGTAAATTTGCTGGAAATTTGGTAATCCTTGGGTGAGATTTGATGTGTATAGTCAGTACGGTTCACATTTTAAATATTCCATTCAATACAATATTTTAAAAGACCAAAGCCACGAATAGGCAATAGTTTTACATCTGACTGAAAAAAGGGGTTTGCTCTCATTTAATTTTGTACTATAGCCTATGCTGTGATGTTTAACTAGTTTTTCAGAGAAGATTTTGTAAGAAAAACTTTATTCAAATAACCAATCCCTTATCAAATTAGATATCAATTACTTTACAAAAAATAAAGTAGAACATCAAAAAAATGGACTAATGTGAAGCGAAGTAAGATTTTGTAAGTTATATTGCAGGCTATATGGTGTGCTGAGAAATAAAATTTGTACCTGTGTTTCAATTTTCCATCATACATTTTTGTCAAATAAAAATTCCAGTTGGCCATAAAATATATAAACAATTTTGCATGTGAAAATGATAGCTATTAAATTTGTATATGTTTACAATATTTTATGCTGCTGACATTTTATTGTTGTTCAAATGCATATTCCTTTGTTTTGAAAAAGCGGTGGACAAACTAGTCGAATCAATCGGTGCTGATATTCGCCTATAGTGTCCACTGTTTTTCCGCCGAATATTCGCCCAAATCACACGTTTTGAGTATTCGACCGAATTATATTCGCCTAGTGTGTCCGCTTCGCCGAAACAATCACAAGATTATATAATTCATTAACCAATCACCAATCATATATCGAAAAGTCATGTGATTGTTTTAAGACCAAGGTGATGCAATCGACCGGTGAATCGGGTGAAGGATTCGGCAAGTGTGACCACACATTTGGGTCGAATTAATTTGGCTGTGATTTGGCACAGATTGATTCGGCTAGTGTGTCCACCGCTAAAGAGAGAAGGGTGATTAATGGGGTTTACTGTTCAATAATTCGCTTGTGCTTAAGGGTCTTTAGCAGTGAAGGAAACCGGGGGGCCCAGAGAAAACCCACGAGGTTGGACAGGCGACCCTACTCCTTGTTAGATTTAATTAAGCATGGAATCGAAAAAAAGAGACACAAGCATAGAACCAAATGTTAGATTGGAAGTGACCTGGTTTGTGTTGAGCGGACTATATATTATACAAACACAGAATGTGCAGTGTGATATGAGGAAATTTTACATATATCGTATGACCTCCTCTTATATCAAATTATAACTGCCATGGGTTCTTTTACATGCACACACATGAGTACACAGGACCTCGGGCTCTTTTACGTGCACACCAATGTGTACATAGCACCTCAATTTTGCCTTTGGTCCAAACTACACCAAATATAAACAAATTCTTGACAGGCCCTCCGTCCTACACCGCTGACTCAGAGAAACCATGTCAGAAAATCCTAATGACCTGTCTTGGGCAACTGGGAGCCTGGTCTGTGAGCCTGCATCTTACTCTTTAAGCCACGGCATTAGCAACTGATATGAAATGAAATGGGTTTAACGTCCTACACTTCTTCTCTGACTGGGCGAATGAAGACAAGAATAGGCCATTCAGTTTCCTATGAGGGAAATGTTGCCCTGACATATTGAATTCCAATTGCCAAGGGTTCTTTTATGTGCACTCAATTACATTGCTTCTTGTCAGGCCCTCCGTGCAATGTCAGTATTTTTTGTGCCATCCGAATGACTACACAACTATTTTCTCCAGGTCCCCAGGTTTCCCCCCACTGCAAAAGACCCCTACAGGCAAGGCAAATAATTAAAATAAAATTGAACCATGTGCCCTGCTATGGCGTAGTTTGTACTGTCGAGTGGACATTAAACTCTATTTCTCTCTCTCCTTGACAGGCCCTATGTCCCATACCACCTAGTTAGTGTGGCCACGTCTCACTCACTGAGCCACATTGTCTCCTGATATCAAGCAAGAATTTTCTTTGATCTTTTTCAATAAAAGAATGGGAGCCATACTGGCTAAGTGGGTAAGACACTGGCTCGATATCCTGGTGGTCGCGTGTTCGATCCCTGCATTGGCCAAGAAAGTTCATCGGAAATTTCCAACATGGTTTCCTCTTGTCAGTGGTACAGGAAGGAGAGCCTGACAAGGACAGCTGTCCATTCGTTTGGATAGGAATAAAAAAACGAGGTCCCGTGTACCATTGGCATGCACCATAGTACTGCTACCCGGGCAAAATTTCCCTCATAGCACACTGCATGGTGGATGCCCGTCTTCATTAGCCCAGTCGGAGCACAACAGTAGGACGTTAAACCCCATTTCATTTCATTTCAATATAAGAACCAGAATTGTTTCAATTTCAGACAGGGGTCACGGTGTCTAAGTGGGTGAGACGCTGGCTCGCTAGTCTGGAGGTTGGGTGCGTGATCCCTGCATTGGCCAAGAAAGTTCATCCAGATTTTTCGGCTTGGTTCCCCCTTGTCAGTGATGCAGGACGGAGGGCCTGACAAGGACAGCTGTCTAGTCGTTTGGATGTGACGAAAAACAGGGGTCCCATGTACACATTGGCGTCACGTAAAAGATCACTCCACAGATGGAATTCGATATAAGAGGAGGCTGTAGTGGCACTATCCACGCAAAATTTCCCTCATAGCACACTGTATGGCTTATGCCTGTCTTCATTAGCCCAGTTCAGAGCAGAACAGTAGGATGTTAAACTCGATTTTGATATATTGAAATTTTTTCTTTCAGTATTTGACCAAGTTTCTTTTTGATATGTCGACAAAGTTTGGTTTTGATACCATAAATTACATGTAACTTCAAATACACTAATGCGTAAACTTTTGATAATAACCCAACCATATATTAAAGATACATTATGGGAAATTTTTATAGAGAGTTGGCCATTCTTGCTATAACAGTTCAAAAGTAGATGATGAAAGAAGAATATATTGAAAAATTCAGTCAAATTACTTTATTCTGAACATAGTTATCATCGTTGTAATATTTGCCTAGAAATGGTAGCGAAATGTGTCTTCACCTTCGCCGGTCGTTTGATTGACAGGCGTTAACTCCACCTATATATCTCGATTATCAAGTAAAGTTTTCAATGGCATACGGAAACGCTTTACAGCGGCCTCGCTAAGTACACTCTACCATTTAGCCTCGATCTAACTGACGTATTTTCATCAGGTTACCCCTTATCTGATTTAATCAATTAGTGAAATCCTATTTAAATCCGAGCTGTAGCCGAGCCATCCGTGGGTCTACAGAGTTGATTTTGGTCTTGTTGTTTAAATAAAGATCTAATTTATAATTTCTATAACATCTGAAGCCTAAATTAAGACTTGCAATAATCAGATTTAGCTCTTGCATAATGCATGTTTAAGTAGACCTATAGCCTATATTAAAATTGGGAGAATCCCTTCCTGTAAGAAAAAAAACAAAAACAGTAGGCCTATATCATATTTTCATTGTCATCGAAATTTCAGAAATGAAATGACCTGAAATGGGGTTTAACGCCCTACTGTTCTGCTCCTAAACTGGGCTAATTAAGACGGGCATACGCCATACAGTGTGCTATGAGGGAAATTTTGCCCGGGCAGCGGCGCTACGGCCTACTCTTATATCGAATTCCAACTGCCAAAGGACCTTTTATGTGCACGCCAATATGTACACGGGACGTCGGTTTTTCGTCCCATCCGAACAGCTAGACAGCTGTCTTTGCCAGGCCCTCCGTCCTGCATTCAGTAATTATAATTCATAAAAATTGCTATGAACTTGAAAAAAAGTGTTTTGATACAAGTATTTAATAATTAACAATTGGCTTTGGCAGAAATGTAACACATAAAAAATTACTAAAAATATTGACATTGAGACATTTATTTCTGTTTGTTATTATTATTATTATTACAGCATATTTATAGACCCCTTGCCAGTGGTGCAAGACAGAGGGTCTGCACATAAAATATCCCTTGCCAGTTGGAGTAGGCCATATAGTGCCGCTGCCTGGACCAAATTTCCCTCATAGCACACTGTAGGCCTACGTATGGTGTATGCCCGTCTTCATTAGCTTAGTCAGATCAGAATAGTAGGACCTTAAACCCCATTTCATTTATTTCTTTTCATATTAGGTGTTCAGGGGCAGTGACAATAAAAACAAGCCAACAGTGAGGCTGATGTCCCCCGCCGAAATAGGAAAATAATTAGAGGACACATATAAATTTATCTGCTTACCATAAGCGGAACGGACAGACAGACAAACAGACAGACGGACGAACCCATTTTAATAGTTCCCTGCTTTCTTCGAAAGGCGGGGGACAATCAAAGTAGGAGAGTTATTGTTTTCCAAAGTCTCGACCAATCAAATTGCGTATCGCTCTGCTTACCCTGAGCAGAAAATTCTCATTATCAAACTTAGTCAAGGTATTACTGTAATGAAACTATACACCAAGTTTCATCAATCTCACTTAATTAGAACTAAAGTTATCGTGTCCCAAAGCATCAACCAATCAAATTGCTTATCTCTGCTTACCCTAAGCGGAAAATGCTCATCTTCGAACTCCATCAAGGCATTGACCTAATCAACACATACACCAAGTTTGAACATTCTAGCTCAATTAGGAAGAGAGTTATCGTGCCCCAAAGTATCAACCAATCAAATTGCTTATCTCTGCTTACCCTAAGCGGAAAATGCTCATCTTCGAACTCCATCAAGGCATTGACCTAATAAACACATACACCAAGTTTGAACATTCTAGCTCAATTAAAAGTTATCGTGTCCCAAAGTATCAACCAATCAAATTGCTTATCTCTGCTTACCCTAAGCGGAAAATGCTCATCTTCGAACTCCATCAAGGCATTGACCTAATCAACACATACACCAAGTTTGAACATTCTAGCCCAATTAGGAAGAGAGTTATCGTGTCCCAAAGCATCAACCAATCAAATTGCTTATCTCTGCTTACCCTAAGCGGAAAATGCTCATCTTCGAACTCCATCAAGGCATTGACCTAATAAACACATACACCAAGTTTGAACATTCTAGCTCAATTAGGAAGAGAGTTATTGTGTCCCAAAAAGTGTGACGGACAGACAGACGGACGGACGGACAGACAGACGGACGAACCCATTTAATAGTCCCCTGCTTTCTTCGAAAGGCGGGGGACAAAAAACAATTTTATGAGGACATGGTAGTCTAAATCTAAACAGTGAACTTAACAGGGTTAGTTAAAGCCTGTTTAAATAAAATGTGTTTTTAAGCTGTTTTTTTTTTAAAAAGAATATAGAGATGTACAACATCTTAAACTAAATGGAAGATTATTCCATAGATTTTTAATTGTAGGCCTAGTAGCTTGTATACACAGACAGGGTCAGTTAAAGCCTGTTTAAATAAAATATGTTTTTATGCTGGTTTTTTTTTTTAAAGAATATAGAGATGTACAACATCTTAAACTAAATGGTTGATTATTCCATAAATTTTTAATTGTAGGCCTGTTAGCTATAACTAAATTACCCTATTAGTATTAGACATTATCAAAATGGCAATAATCAAGTACTAGTATTGACAAATAGCCTATCATTGACCTATTTATTTATTTTTGTTGCGTCTTGTTCAACAACGACTAAATATTAGCTTATTAGTCAAGAAATGCAATTTAAAGACAGTTATTTCATGACAAACAAACTTTTTAGCTGTAATTATTTATATTTTCAAACATATATTTCAATGGTTAGGAGTTGGACATTCAGCGCTGTGACCCAGATTGGCCAGATATAGATAGGCCCAATCGTTGCGAGGAAAATTTCAGAAACTATATATAGGTCATGAAAATTGTTAAGATATTGGAAAACAATGCTTTGAAACATAATTTAACATACGTTTAGAAAATAAATCTATAACCAAAACAAAAAAGAATTTATGTTTATGATAGTAAATGATTTTTAAATTTGTGTATTTGACTTGTTCGTATTCGCACTGTGGTTAAGCGGTGTTTCCTAAACGGTCAAGGATTGGTCAACAATGACGTAAGTGGGATTTAATCCAATCGTAGCCTTCGTCTCATATTATCGACGCCATGTTTTTCGCAGTCATAAGTCTGACGGTGATAACAGTTTAAGGTAAGTTAATATATTAAATGTTTCAAAGTTTTAATTGTTGTAATGAATGACCGGTTTATTTTTATAGCTAACCATTTTAATGTTTAGTTACAATTTATCAGTAATAAAATATCGAAATTGGTGAAAATCGCGGGGAATATATCGAGGGCTCAGAACCAGAAGTGAATATCTCCAAAAACATGATTTTGAGATAATGGCCTTTGAATATTTCAAAGCTTATATTAAATACAGATATATCTATTTAGATGTTTTTCTATTTGTCAGTTTTGGGCTCATACTTTAATATTGTAACAAAATTAAGCTATTTTATCCTCAAAAGTATAAAATATCCATATTTAATGTATATATTCACTTCTGGCAAGAAAATTATTGACTTTTCTTGGTTGATATTCAATTGGATCATTGGATAATAGTGATTTGTGACACAATTAAATGGGGTTCTAAGCGTAACAAAGCTTGAATTTTATTCACAAAATTACACAAAAAAATGTTATGATAAACATCAACTTCAAGTATCAACTTCAGCTTCGTCGTCAGAGTCCTCAACGGCTGGTTCAGGTACTGTATCTGTAATCCTGTTGGACGTTGGGAGAGCTCTATACCAGGCTTGTACTTCTTGTGGTATGATCAATTGATCACACAGTTTTACTAAATCTGCTTTTTTGGCCTCACTTACAGGGAGCTGATGAAAATATAATGATGAAATTTCATCTGGGATAATGAAAGGTCGACCACGGCGATTAACTTTAATTTCCTTGAACTCTTCATTGTAGTTATATCGATAGAACAGAACTCCGGGGCAAGACTTTCTGAATTGGAAGGACTTGACGTGAAGCCAGTTAATGATGTTTCCATCTGTGTCTTTGCGTCGATTATGTATAATATTTTTTGCTAAATTTTGAAAGTTGATAAACTCTTTATGGTGCAATTGTACCACCGTATACGGGTTCCTTCGCCTGGATTTTCTAAAGATGTTTATCCAATCAATCATAGTGAAAGTATCCACATACTTCTTCTCATGTTCTATTGCTGAATGCATAGAGTCAACTTCCATTTCCGAATGGCCGCTCTCTAGAAAGTTTTGGGTAATTGTGTCAATTTCTAGTTTATTAACAGCATACATAAACATAGCAGCTACATTTTGATTGCGATTTTGACCAGAACAGGTGTCTGAGTATAGAGAAACAGTTTTAGTTGTACCAGGTAAATTGCGAAGCCATCTGATCAGACAAGTACTAATCTCATTACTGCCCCTGTTTCCCTCAACTTCATTCCAACAGTAACAGTAGGCATCATTTGGTTTACGAGCCTCCCAAATGCAAAGATTATAAAGACAAATTTTCCTACTGTAATACATTAAAGATGCATTACTGTGGGGTATTTTTAAGACACTCTGGAGGTCAAAAGTAGCTGAAACGAAGGAATCGTCCTCATTAGTCCGTATTTTGTCTTCTTCCTTAGCCTTTTTAGATTCTTGATTTCCTCTTAGATGTTCTTGAATACCAAAATCTGCGTTTTCTTTCTCACTAGCTGCCATCATAGTGTACCTTGTACACCTTAGACATTGATCCTTTTTAGGTTTGAAGAAAGATAAGTTGAACTCCTCACAGAATATATTCCGGTAGACATTTTGTTTAACCGACGTTTGGGACTTGATTGGCGTCAATTGGGACTCAACATAAACGACATTGGGGACTCAATATAAACGACAGTTGGTACTATTTATTTATAAGATATATAGTAACAGCTGTCTTAATTGTCTTTCGTTTTATTTAGTTGATCGGCGATTGTTGAGACCGCGATTAACACTGCTAGTTCTCCTTTGTTTTGTTTTATCTGCGAGTAAACTTGACAATAATATATTGTTGAAAATTTGTGTATATTTAGTAATACTTCGCTGTTTTTCTTTTATCAAATAGTAAACGAGCTTGATTGACCGACCACTGCTAATAGAATGTTTTTTCGTGAAACGGTATAACTGCAATCAACACACGGCCGCCATTCTCGATGATTGACAACTCACGTTTTTCCTCATCCACCAAAGAACCGTTAGGTTTCTTTGAACATACTGCAATAACATCGGGATTATCAGTTAAAGATGGGTTCCCGGGTACAAACTGGGTGATTTAATGGTATATATGGACCAAAAACATATTCAAACTAATTAATTTGTCATAATTATGCTTCAAATCCTTCTCAAACATTGTAATTGCGAAGGAATGCCCTGCTATTAAAATTCGATCAACCCAGGTCATGTTTACGTCACGTCTTGGGAGTCAGAGGAGAAATCATTGCATACATAAGAGGATGTTGTCTTTAATCGCTTACTATTTATTACAAATATCGAATCCTAATTAAATTCTCGGATTATCCACTACCCTCGTCTTTTTCCGTCATTTTTATCTCAGAAAGTATTGTACGTCTAACTCTTCATAAAGTTTATCAACTTGTACATCAAGCGCTCAATGTTCGCTTGTGACCTTTGACATCGTGCGTGCAGAAGGTCATAATCGTCGGGCTGTTGATTAGGGGAACCCTTACATTTTTGTCCTGTATACGCTCCATGAGTGTTTTTTGGGGAATCCAGTATTTTTCTAGTAAGATTGGATATCTCTACTTTCCATATATACCAAAACTGCCATACTTTTATTGGAACCCATCTTTAATCAGCTTTAATTATCCCGCTTTGATTGTTGCCATTTCTTATATTTTCCACAAAAAAAACTTTGCCTTGTACGCACTAATTTATCGATTGGTATTGCCATCTACGACAAGCATGTCAGCGTGCATCTCACGGATTATCGTTAACAAGTTCTAGGGGCTTGTAAAAAAGATTGCATGTCGTGTAAATATTTATTTTGTTTTTTGTGTAGGTCATTTTCAAATAAATTCATCAGCATATTATTCGTTTTAAATAAATATATAACTTTTATGAGAAACGATGATTATCAAAGAACCGTAAATGCAACTAATGTTTTATCGTTTGGTTGAGCCTTTTACTAACCACGTGTTTCATGTTAATAAATATTTTCTTTCGTGTTTCGAATTGGCCTATTTCTAAAAAATTATCCCGAGTCCCAAACGCCGTATACCCGAGTCCCAAACGACGTATACCAAAGTCCCAAACGTCGTATACCCGAGTCCCAAATGTCGTGGTCATATTTTTTTGAGTCCCAAATGACATGTAATCGATAAGCTAACTTACACTGATCAACATAAAGCTAATACATTTTTGAAATTGTCAAAGTTTGGTTTAGGTATTTTCTGTGGGTATCTTTCCGAGTGTAATGTGACTCGACAACCGGGAAACTCTTTATATGATTTCGAACTTGGTCTAGAGCATTCTGGGGGGTTTTATTGGCAGGAACATGGCAGCCTCTTTTATCTTCATCAATAAATACTTGTGTACCACTTTCTGTACTCATCCCTTTAACAGCTTTATCAATAGGACCATGGCTAATATCAAGTGTATTTTGAAAAAACTTCTTACATACTCGTATGTCAGTGTCGCCTGTTTTGAAATAATACTGAATAGATTTTGACTTCTCTTTCTTTCTCTGTCCTTTCAACCGACATCTCTCTGTCCCCAAAACTCTAATACTAGAAAGAATAAAATCTTTTTTCCTGGCATAATCTTCAAGGTTCCAGTAAACTGTACATACATCATTTCTTTCTTCGACAGAAAATTTCGTGTCATATTGGAACTGACAATTTGAACAATTATTCTGCCTAGGTGCTCTGGCCGATTTCTGTTTTCCCGTACTGTCAATGTGTGCCTTACCGAGAGAATTTAATTTCTTTCTGACAGACTTCTTCCAGTTACTTGGGTCACTCTTTCTCTTCCGCGTGTGTGTTTTATCAGCAAGTTCACTACTACTACTACAATCGATCGACAATCCATTTTCTGCATTGGCTTCATCTTCAATTAGGCCTACTTCGGGTTCAATGATTTCAAAAACATTATCACCAACAATAACAGCTTTATCTGTGATCAAAACATTGGTATCATTGAGCGCCACTAAATTCTCTACAGAAGGGTCTTCAGGCAATATTTCGGGGGGTGTTTCAATTTGGCGTTTATCTACATCGACAGACTGTTCGGATTCTGAAGAATGATGAAAATCTGGATCTCCCACAATATCGTCTTCTTCGTCATATTCATCACTGCTGCTACATTCACTCTCAGTCTCCATTAACATGTTAAGGACATCTGTTGCAGTCAATTCTGAAAAGACAAATAGTTCAATATGTACAACAATTGACTATTTCAGAATTCAGAAAAAATATAGAGACAATAATTGCCAAAACCGAGACCGTAAATGGAAGGTGTGTGGGGTTTGGAGGTAGTAAATGTTATAATTTTATTTCAATGATTAATGGGTAGGGGTCTTTAGCAGTTGAAGGGGAGAGGAATAACATTACTTGTTAGGAATGAATGATTGTTTTTTTAGGGCATGCCGACAGCGTATTCTGACAATTTGCCGCCAAAAATATATTACAAACCACTTTTTTGTTTGACATCAAAACCATAGACATATAACAATAATTGAGGTACTAATTACAAAGGCATGATACGTTTTAACTAAAAAAGGGATAGTGACTGAAAACTCTCAAAGAAATCTCACCTTTTTGACGCTTTTTCTTCTTCAGCAATTTGTTTTTGTTAGGCATGTCATTGTTCTCCATTTTGCTAAAGCTAAAGGGAAGCTACTCTTAATAGCACAAAACAGTTCAACCAGAATTGAATATGTGCCACATAACCATTTCTGACTAAAGCATTTTTGTGCCAGAAGTGACCATAACCCAGATATCCACTTCTGGCTGAAACAGTTTTATTCTGGTGGACTCTAATCAAAAACAGACAGTGTATTGTATGTATTTTGATTGGCCACAGGCCTTAGACACTTCTGTCACACAAAGATACCACAAAATTTAGTCAAAAATAAACAAAATCGCAAAAAATTAGAGATATTCACTTCTGGTTCTGAGCCCTCGATATGTGAATGTTGAATGACTCGTGGAACTGGAACGGAAGGACCTATTTCATTTATTCAACTATTCAATGAATAGGCTATTGATTAAAGGAGCTAAATCGCTAACATTTGGGACCTAGAAATTGACAAAAGTGGGTCGCAACGCATATAATACTGTAATATGAATGTATATAAACTGATTTACATTCAATGGTTCCGTTTTTACTCCAATTTCAAATCAGTTATGTTCGGCGAAATAAGCCAGCAGTCTCAAGCGAGCGCAAATTTCTAGCGTCTGGTAATTCCAGTCTATATACGCAGTTTGATTTGGTGCAATGTGTCTAGACTCGTCCCTCGAGTATCTTGATGCAACTGGGGCTGAAGCGCATTATGGTACACGATTCGTGTACCAATGGTAAAATGTTTATTTTGTCTTAAATATTGGATATCAAAAGCCCATCTTTTCCCGCTAATATCACAACATGAATGTTGATTTAATTTGACAAATAAATCGTGTTTTCAATGTTGAAGATTTTGGATGATATTGAGTTAGAGACTTGGCTACTTTAAGTAAGTTATACTCTGCTATTGATTAAGTAAGATATACTCTGCTATGAGATAGGTAACATAGTTTAGGTTTTCTGTTTAAAACACCCAATTATAATTTGACTATTTGTTCAGGTTAATTTGAACTATGTAGGTCCATGGCTGGCATGATAACATAAACATAAAACAACCAGTATTTTTTTCACTGCACTTAATCATGTATCATGTAGGCCTATTGAAGCCTATTCTTTTAAAAATCTTACATAACCTTAATTTATTATGTCCTATAAAAATATTAATTTCAGTATATATTATTTTGTGAAATAAGCTGTAAAACAAGAATGAATATTAAACATACATTATGCAAGAGCTAAATCTGATTATTGCAAGTCTTTATTTAGGCTTCAGATGTCATAGAAATTATAAATTAGATCTTTATTTACACAACAAGCACAAAATCAACTCTGTAGACCCACGGATGGCCTGGACTCAGCTTGGATTTAAACGGGATTTCGTTGACTGATTTAATGTTCAATCTCGTTAGCGGAGATCCGTTACGTTGACGCCATACTCCGGGATCGAGGCTAAATGATAGAGTGTACGAAGCGAGGCCGCTGTTGGGACGATGCCTTAACAAATAACATCTAAACTATTTAAAGTGCAATAAACTAAACACAGATAATGACAAATTTTACAATTTCTGGAGACCGTGTGATGACTAATACAGACGGACAGGTCTTCTGTCTTAATAATACGCCACTGGTGTATACCTATCTATAGATTTATCATAATTGTATTATAATATTATTATGTCCTATATTCAATTGATTTAATACATGCCCAAAATAAAAGTAAGAATGAAAATTTACTCTCTCACTCATTTTGTCCAATTGTTATAAAAATCCAAAAAGGTAAAACACAAATTCGGATATGATGACAGCAGACAAAAGACAGCAGAGATTATGTAGGTGGAGTTAACGCCTGTCAATCAAACGATCGGCCATACTAAGAATCAGATAAGATGGAATTCAATCCCATTTCTAGTAAAAAATTACACTGGCGATAACTAAACTTTGTTCAGAATAAAGTAATTTGACTGAAATTTTCAATATTTTCTTCTTTTATCATCTATTTTTGAACTGTTATAACAAGAATGGCGAACTCCTTATAAAAATCTCCCATAATGTTTCTTTAAATAAGAAAATATCGCAGAGAGAAATTGGAATTCCTGTACCGTAACTAAAGTAAAGATATAATTAACATTAGAATAATTAGATCTAGGCTAATTACAATGATATCAATAGGATTTGTCTTTCTTGCTTTTATCTTCCGTTTATTTACCTGGTCCGATATGTATTTTTATTAAAAAAAAGAATAATATTTGGCCCATTGAGGAATTTTAATATTATTAGGCATATAAAAATAAAAAAAAAACCTCACAAAACTGTGTTTAAAACAAAATACAGGGGGTTTTTTTTTTGGGGGGGGGGGAGTTAATATGTCCGAACACAAACTTGGTTAAGTCGTCCAGATGTCCTATAGCAAAGGTACCGCTCAGCGTAAAAGTAAACATTAAACACAATTTCATTATGTAAATTATTATCCTTGGGATTGTTGCTTGAAAAAAAAAACATGACACATTCCAAACTCGACATTAACTTCTTCAGGCAAGTAATTACGTGGTTTCAATTCCCCGGCTGTACATGAGGAGTAAGGGCACCTATCAAACCTCATTGTTTTTCTCCAGTTTCTACGGTGTCCTTCCACTGCTAAAGACCTTACCGGAACGAATTATTGAAATAAAAATAGAACCATATGTTGTTACTCCCAAAATGACCTAGTTTGTATCGAGTGGATGTTAAACCCCATATCCAAACTTGCAATACTTTTTTTATTGGAAATAACCCCCTTACTGTCTGTTCCAGGCGACACTACGACTCGAAAATTGCTTACTATTTCTTCAATTTTTAATTAAAATGGTTAAAACTTAACGACCTACCTAGAATTGTCACCCCGTTACTTTCTTCGTCGAGCCTTAACGCCTATAAGTTCGATAAAATCCTTTATTCTCTTGTAAATTTCACATTTTTCGACACTAATCAATTTCTCAAAACATAAACATTATCACTGCGCTTGCGTAAGTTGGGTCACTCGTATATCATGTAGGGGTATAAGGTATTCCACAAATCGGGTGCATTCGGTTAATAATGCTTAGCGCGGGAGGATTCGCAGGTTTGTTTTGCGGCAGTGCGAGTGTATGTGTGTGTGTGGGTGATTGTGTGGGTATGTGTGTGTGTTTAGGTTTATCGGTATTTAATATTCCTTAGAGATATTCATAGTTCTGCATGTCTCCTAAAGTATTCCTCACAGAACACTTATTTTCAGCATTAGATGGCATGGTAACCTTTCTGATAAAGTGTAAATATTGTACGGTATCTTATAATTTTATGAACTTAAATAGTTTTGATTACCGGTATCAATTTTTTTATTTATATTCGCGTTCCACAGGCACATAAGATTTGTTTCAGATATTGTCGTAGATTAGATAAAAAATAATGGATCATCCTTTCATCACATGCATTTGCAAGTGCACGATGATGTGTGTATGTAAGAAGGTGGATACTGGGTAAGTGATTATTGTTATTTACAATTTCAAGATGAAGATTACGCGAGATGTGAACCAATGTATCAATCGTTTATTTACTTATTTTGAGAAACAGATTAAAATGAATTTTATAAAAGTTCCAAAAAAGAGATTGCTTACGCATTGAATATACCCTTAAAATCCGTGTACGGGGCTTTGAAAAATGAATCATCTACAACGCAGGAAAATAAAAAAAGCAAGTTCAACAAAATTAGATAATTTTGACCTGATGACAATAAGAGAGACCATCCATAAACTACACGGCAATGGCCAGTATGTAAGTGCAGTTCATTTAAATATGTTTCATCATTGCTCTTCGACTTTTACACATATGCCATGTTCTGCATTACATAACCTTGATGTAATAATTGTCTATATAATTGAAGATTTCGTTACACATTTTACAACGCCACTTGAGAGAGAAAGATGAACAACTATCAAAAACAACTCTTTATCGGGCAATCAATGAAATGGGATTCAAGTACTACAGAAATCATGGTAAAAGATACGCGAAAGAAACTGTTGATATTGTTGCTGCCCGAAATAGCTATTTAAGAAACCTATGCAAGTATAGGCAAGTTTTCCATACGTTCACACGTTTTTAATAATTATTTTATGAAAATATTAGATTAGTCTGTCGAACAAAAGTGTATAACTCAATTACTTATTCAAAAGTTGGATATTTTTAGGAGTGAAGGCTATGAAATTATATACCTGGATGAAACATGGTAAATGCTAACCAAGCCATCCATGGAACATGGACAGAAAACAGGAAAGGTAATGACTTTTTTAATTGCTTTCTTATTACGTATACTTATGCAAGTTTATATTTTTAATGTAGTATCTATGGATAGACATATTTTAATCATATGTTATTATATTTATAGGGTCATTGGGCATAATTCTCCCAAATTGCAATGAATGCGATAGATTCATTCCTTCTGGTAAGGGATCAAGACAGATCATCTTAGATGCTGGTTCGGTTGATCGGGGTTACCAGTAAGGCACTGTGAGTTAAATCCAATAGAGATAATTCAAGGTAATACTTAACACTGCAATTTGGACGGCAGTCAAGTTGACGACATTGAAAGATAATAAATCTTGTCTTATCTGTGATGTTAAAAAGGGTTAAAACATTCATTTATGGAAGCCTTTACTACATCTTATAACATTTTCAAGTTTACCACATTAAATCAAAAATATTTTCATTTTAGCACAAGAAAAGGCCTATGTCGCCCGAAAAAATACCACTTTCAAAATCAAAGACGTTAAACGTCTGTTCCTTTAGGCCAAGGCTAGTGTGACAACTACAGACTGGGCTAAGGCATGTCAACACGTCATAGACAAGGTGGAGGATCGGTTTTAGGAAGCGGGAAGATTGAATGAGGAAGTACCACCAGCCGTATTTTCGTTCGGGAGTGACAGCGAGTTTGGGTGTGAGAGTGAAGATTTGGGCGAGAATGTCAGTGGAGAGAGTGATAGTGAAAAGGTTACTGAGAATATGGATGGCGGTGGTGTTGCGAATGAAGATTCGAGTGATGATGATAAAAATGTGTGTAGTGTATGTGATTGTGAGAACACACCGGGAAGTGAGTCGGATGCGATTGTGGATTGGGTGGGCTGTGATTTGTGTGAAAGGTGGATGCATGTGAAATGTACAGGGAAAGAGATTGATGTAAGTGCAAGTGTGATGAAGTGTGTAGATTGTTTACGTAAATTGTATGATAGATAGCGTGAATGTAGGCCTGACAACTTCTATAATTTATATTGTATATAGTTGGAGCATTTTCTGTGAGTTTGTGTAAATAAATGATTTTGTATAAAACAATTTATTTTCCGTTTTCTTGTTTAACAGGTAGACTGGCAGAAATTTAATTTAGTTCACGACGAATCAATATGAATAAATTAAAAGTAAAAAAAACACCCGTGGTCTGAACACAAAAACGGAATTACGTGCCCTTGATCTATCAGGAGTTGACCTTGTGTGGCTACTACCCCGTTGCGTTTTCTATCATATTATCGATTGGTTAGGGGCATTTCACAAAATAAAAAAAAAACTAAATAAAACAAGAAATAGAGTAGGCTAGGCTATCTATAAAAATATCTTAGGAGCGCCCCCTTTTCAATTGGATTAAAACTTTTAAAAAAGAAAAAAAAAACAAACAAGAAAATAGTATTAAAAGTCGTACAAAGCCAAATAAAAGCGACAGTTATATATCTATTATCCCAAAGCTAGATACTTCTAAATTTCCATGACGTGTCACTACAATATTAGGTCACACTTTCTATGTAGTTTATATCAATTTCCGAAAGCCACCAGACTGGGGCCGCCAATTTAATATCTAAGGCAGTGGAGCAAACAAGTGTGGTCTGAAACCAAATAGCAAATTCATATATTACCTCCCGTAAATAGCTCATTAAAGCAAGTTATATTCTACTGGGTCGAAACAACTATTTAAACATGCAAGTAGGACGAAACGACCCAAAGTCAAATCCACACCCCTGTTCGATTTGGTTTATTCCAGATAACTAGGTCAAGCATGGCTGTCTTCAATACCGCGAAGTAAATAAACAACGATTTTTCAAGACAGAAATGTTATATAGCTTGATCTGAAATTAGTTAACGTGCGGTAGAAAGTAAAGGGATGACAATTCCAGGTAGGTCGTTAAGTTTTAACAATTTTAATTAAAAATTGAAGAAATAGCAAGCAATTTTCGAGTCGTAGTGTCGCCTGGAACAGACAGTAATTACTTTTTTTCAGAATGTATCTTTACCTGAACATTTTTTTGTTGTTTTGTTTTTAGGTTAATCAAACGAGAATACCATCACCTATGAATGTGGCCGAATAAGGTGTGGTGGTGATTGATAGCAACATTAAATATCCACTTGTATTAGTTACCTCTGTGAGTTGAATGGTGTGTTAATGATGGAAGAAAACACATGAAATGTGTAAACTGTAAGGTTTTATAATCTGGCGCTATCCAAATTACAAAACACCTGTCCTTGAGTCTATGAATATTTTTTTTTTTTTGGACAACTCTACAGGTCACAATTTTTATACGCCCACATTTTTATGTGGACGTATATTGTCGTCGCTCCTGTCCTGTCCGTCTGTCCACAATTGTTTGTAAACAGTCTACAGGTCACAATTTTTATACGCCCACATTTTCATGTGGACGTATATTATCGTCGCCCCTGTCCGTCCGTCCGTCCACAATTTGTTTGTGGACCCTCTACAGGTCACAATTCTTATCCGATTTTGACGAAACTTGAAATATAGGTTTATCTCCAAAAGATCTCGGCTGCTTTAGATATTGGCATGTATCAGATCGAAAATTCATTGATTATATGGCCCCTGTTTGTACGAAAAATCATGTTTTTAGCTTGTGGACCCTATAGAAGTCACAGTTTTTAACCGATTTGGTTGAAACTTGAAATGTAAGTTTATAACCCAAAGATCTCGGTTCCTTTCGATATTCGCGCATATCGGACCGTAACTACCTGAATTTGTCCCTGATTGTACGAAAAATCGCGTTTTTAGCTTGCAGACCCTATAGATGTCATAATTTTTATCCGATTTTAAAAAAAAACAACATATTATATCAACGTTACACCCAAAGGACGGCTGAGTTCGAATTTCGTGAAAATCGGCCCAAAACTGACAAAATGGCCGCCCTTCGTTCTCAAATAACGTAAAAATATGGTATATCAAGGTTGTGGACCCTATAGAGGTCACAATTTTAATCCGATTTTGTTGAAACTTGAAATGTAAGTTTATAACCCAAAGATCTTGGCTCCTTTCGATATTAGCGGATATCTGACCGTAACTTCCTGAATTATGGCCCCTGAGGTCAAAATACTTACCTAATTAAAAAAACATCTAAACATATCACCTTTCTATCATAAGGATGATTGAGTTTAAATTTCGTGAAGATCGTACCGAAACTGCCAGACAAAAAAAAACGCTACCTGTACGGAAGGTCACACTTTTTATCCGATTTGGATGAAAACTTGAAATGTATGTTTATATCCAAAACAATCTGATTAAAACACAGATCCTATTTCCTTTTCGATCCCTGCATTGGCCGAAAAAGTTCATCCAGATTTTCCGGCGTGGTTCCCCCTTGTCAGTGATGCAGGACGGAGGGCCTGACAAGGACATCTGTCTAGATCTTCGGATGAGACGAAAAACCAAGGTCCCGTGTATACATTGGAATGCACGTAAAAGATCCCTTGGCAGTTGGAATTCGATATGAGAGTAGGCGGTAGTGCCGCTGCCCGGGCAAAATTTCCCTCATAGCACACTGTATGGTATAGCCCCGCATAGGAGCAGAACAGTAGGACGTTAAACCCCATTTCATTTCATTTCCTATTTCTTTTCTTTTTTATAGTTCAAAATTTTGTTTACTTGTCTTTATTACACTGAAAAAGTTGTAATATAACCCACATTCTGGATGTTGTGAGGGATTAGCCAATGAAAGGTCAGTTACGGCAAGCTTTTGGCTGTGGTGCACAGCTGTGGGTAACCAACTAGAAATACCAAACGCTGATTGGTTAATCAAATGGGGGATCACGTGGGTAAGATGCTGGCTCGCAAGCCTGGAGGTCGGGTGTTCGATCCCTGCATTGGTCGAGAAAGTTCATCCAGATTTTCCGGCGTGGTTTCCCTTTGTCAGTGACGCAGGATGGAGGGCCTGACAAGGACAGCTGTCTAGTTGTTCGAATGGGACGGAAAACCGAGGTCCTGTGTACAAATTGGCGTGCACGTAAAAGATCCCTTGGCAGTTGGAATTCGATATAAGAGTAGGCCATAGTACCGCTGGGGGCAAAATTTCCCTCGTAGCACACTGTATGGCGTAGGCCCGTCTTCATTAGCCCAGTTTAGGAGCAAAACAGTAGGACGTTAAACCCCATTTCATTTCTTTTCGTTAATCAAATGTCTGACATCGTAGGGTCAAAAGCCGCTGTATCACCCCTGATGCGACCTTCTACTACAACTGGTCAGATCTTCATGTAGTGTAGAGTATAGATCTGTATTTTAATCAAATTGTATCCCAAAGATCTGTATTTTAATCAAATTGTATCCCAAAGATCTCAAGATCTCATTTCCTTTAAATATTCATGCATATCAGACCATAACCAATAGATTATGGCCCCTGATCGTTTGAAAAATTGCATTTTTAGCTTGTGGACCCTTTAGAGTGACCCTTTATGATAAAACTTAAAATGTTTGTTTATATCCCAAAAATCTCGGTTCATTAGAATATTCTCGCATATCGGACCAAAGCGTATGGATTATGGCGCCTGATTGTACAAATCACATTCTAGAGATCACAATTGTTATCTAATTTTGATGAAACTTAAATTGCTTTTTTGGCTTGTTCTCTGTCCACCTCTTACAAAATGTTGGTGTATCTTGTATGGCATCTGCTTGTTTTCACTGTGTCTATTAGTGTTTCCATGGGAATCTGGGGGGTTGGATGGCCAAATGGTTAGCTCATAAGGTCTGTCATTGAGTTAACTGGCATGGTTTCGATTCCTCGGTTGTATGTGATGATGGGTAGGGTCAACTGTCCAATCTCATGGGTTTTCTCCGATTTCCTCCCACTGCTAATACGCGCTATCAAACTATTGAAATAAAATGGAACCATATATTAGTCCCGAAATGATCTAGTTTGTATCAAGTAGACGTTAAACCCCATTTCTCTCTCTCTCCACAGAAATCTAGTATTTTCTAGTAAGATTGGGTGTCTCTACTTTTTCA
The DNA here is from genome assembly GCF_932274485.2 of Patella vulgata. Taxonomy (NCBI): domain Eukaryota; kingdom Metazoa; phylum Mollusca; class Gastropoda; family Patellidae; genus Patella; species Patella vulgata. Next base: position 17,332,568 of record NC_065883.2, read on the forward strand.
TATCCAAACTTATCATATGTTATTCGAAATAATCACCCTATAATTACTTTTTTCTGAATGCATCTTTAACTGAACATTTTTTTTGTTTTAATTTCAGGTTAATGAAATCAGAATACCAGCACCTATGGATGTGGCCGAATAAGGTGTGGAGGCGATTAATAGCGACATTGAATGTGGGTTGAATATGGTGTGTTAAAGATGCAAGAAAACACATGAAATGTGTAAACTGTAAGGGATTATAGCTTGGCGCTATCCAAATTACAAAACACCTGCCCTTGAGTCTATGAATATTTATTTTTTATGGCTCCCACATTTTCATGTCGCTGCCTCTGTCCGTCCAGGTGAAATTTGTTTGTGGACAACACTACTGGTCACAGTTATCCGATTTTAATGAAATTTAAAAGTGTTTTATATATTCAAATCAGTTTTATAGGCCAACATTTCCCGTGCTAGAATTAACCCCTCTTTGCTGAAGATTTGGCTTTCGAGTTCAGAGTTATGCCCCTTAGCCAAAAACTTTGAATTTGATAGGGGTTACAGATTTTAACAGATCCTTTTCAGATTTGGTGTGAAGCATTGGATTCATGAGATCACAAGCCTCAACGATATGCAGCGATAACCTTCTTTTTTAAAAAAGCTTGTGAATGTGATGAGGCTACAGTTTTTTTAATTTGGCGTGTAGCATTGGGACCATGAGAGGACAAATCCTATAAATATCAGCGATCCACATTTAACCCACTTTTTGGGAAACCATGTGAACATAATAAAGGCTACAATTTTTTTAACAGATTTGTTTCTAATTCTATATGAAACATTGGGACAATGATTGGATTAGCCTTATTGATATTCCCTGTTTTCTTTTGCAATATGTGGGTGTATCTTAGCTGGCAACCACTTGTTAATTGTATCAATTGTGTTGTAATATTTTGAAAACAATAATAAATAATAAATATCAAAGTGTTATTTTGTTTCATGTTTGCGGCTTTTCAGCATAACTAGGATAATTCAGTGTGCTATGAGGGAAATTTAGCCCAGATGTGGCTTTTCTGAATTGTCCTCTTTTAATTACACAGGTTTTTTTTACGTGGACGACAATTTCCACATGGAACTATCACAACCAAACACCATCCTTTGCAAGGCCCTAGATCCACTGATCGGGCGAATGGTGCAGAAAATCATGGTGGAGTAACCCCGAGGGTGGAGTAACTTTCATGACCGACACTGGGATCAAATATAGCCCCCCCCCACCTGGTTTGAAGTCTGCAACCTTACTGGGTAGAAGTGATAATAACAAACGATAAGCACCGTGTTAAAGTGATAAAAACACCCGATAAGCACTAAGCAGCGTGTTAAAGTGAGAAAAACGCCCGATAAGCACCGGGTTGAAGTGAGAAATACACCCGGTAAGCATTGGTTAAAGTGAGAAATACACCCGATAAGCACTGGGTAGAAGTGAGAAAAACACTCGATAAGAATGGGGTTGAAGTGAGAAAAACACTCCATAAGCACTGTGTTGAAGTGAGCAAAACACTCGTTAAGCGCTGAGTTGAAGTGAGAAAAACACTCGATAAAAACTGGGTTGAAGTGAGAAAAACACCAGATAAGCACTGGGTTGAAGTGGGAAAAACACCCGATAGGCACCGGTTTGAAGTGAGTAATACACTTCATAAGCACTGCGTTGAAGTGAGAAAAACACCCGATAAGCACGGGTTTGAAGTGAGAAAAACATCTGATAAGCACTGGGTTGAAGTGAACAAAACACTCAATAAGCGCTGGGTTGAAGTGAGCAATACACACGATAAGCATTTAGTTGAAGTGGGAAAAACAACCGATAAGCACTGAGTTGAAGTGAGAATAACACCTGATAAGCACTGGGTTGAAGTGAACACTTCGTGGAAGCCTAATTTGCATATTTGATATGGTGTCATCCTCACTTCAACATCATTTCTGCCTTCTTTATTTCATTGAAAATTTGAAGTGTTGTTACGGAAGTGTGGTAGAATTGAACACTTCAGATATCAAATTTTTTACTTCGAGCACGTCTCAGTTTAGTGTCATTCACACTTCATATGGGTGGCGTCATCACTGCCTTTGCGTAAGGGTCACTTCGTCCGTCTGTCTATTGACGCAAGTACCACACATTTCTTTCCGAAGCAAAATTCATTTGATATATTTTCATGAAATTATCTAATAATAACAAACGGTTATAGAAATTGTGCATTTTACTTTGCAAATTGCAAAAAATACAAATATAAACGTGTTTCCTTTAGTTTAATTATACACCTACATTTTCATGTAGACGAATTGTCGTCATCTCTGTCCGCCTGGACATCCGTCCACATTTTGTTTGTGGGTACTCTACAGGTCATTGTTTGTGGGCCTGCAATAGGTCGCAATTGTTATCCAATTTTAAAAACTGTTACAACCCTAATTACTATTTTTATCCCATTTTGATGAAATGTATAAATATAAAGATGTGCTCAATTTATCGGTTGTGTTTGTGTTTTTTTAGATTGTTTATGTACTGTATTTTCTTATTTGGGGAGAAATTAGAATTTGGGGGAGAGAGAGAGGGGGGGGGTTAACGTCCACTCGACACAAACTAGGTCATTTCAGGACTAACATATGGTTCAATTTTATTTCGATAATTCGCTTGCGCGTAGGGATCTTTGGCAGTGGGAGGAACCCCAATGATCCGGAGAAAACACACGAGGTTAGACAGGCAAAATTTGGGGTGGACTCATTTTCTACATCACAGTTTTAAAAGTATATAGCTTAGAAAGGTATACGTCATGTTGTCTTTAAAGTATTTCATGCCAATTGAAATGTCTGTGTATTATTCATTGTATAGCGTATAAGATAATTATTCGAAACTGTTAAACTTTCAAAGAAATGTTCACCTCGTCTTCGGGGGGTTGGATGGCTGAATGGTTAGCACGTGCGCGCTGTATCATAAAGTCTGTCATTGAGTCAACTGGCGTGGTTTCGAATCCCCGGTTGTACGTGACAAGGAGTAGGGTCGCCTGTCAAACCTCGTGGGTTTTCTCCGGGTCCTCCTGTTTCCTCCCACTGTTAAAGACCCTTACGCACAAGCGAATTATTGAAATAAAATTAAACCATATGTTAGTCCCGAAATGACCTAGTTTGTGTCGAGTGGACGTTAATCCCTATTTCTCTCTCTCTCTCTCTCTCTCTCTCTCACTCGCTCGCTAACCAGGAATTAAGAGATTCTATCCTGGCGTTGGTCGAGAAAGTTCCTCGGTATTTGCCACTCTGGTTTACCATTGCCAATGGCGCAGAACGAGGTATAGCGGAAGGTATACTCATTGGTGTACACGTAAAAGATCCCCATGACGGTTGCAATTCGATGAAGAGTTGGGGGAAAGCCAGGACGTATGCCCATCTTCGTTAAGGGCTGTTTATACTGAGAGCGAACGTCACATTTGATTGATTAACTAATATTTTAAACATGCATTATGCAAGAGCTAAATCCGATTATTGCAAGTCTTAATTTAGGCTTCAGATGTTATAGAAATTATAAATTAGATCTTTATTTAAACAACAAGACCAAAATCAACTCTGTAGACCCACGGATAGCTCGGCTACAGCTCGGATTTAAATAGGATTTCACTAATTGATTAAATCAGATAAAGGGTAACCTGATGAAAATACGTCAGTTAGATCGAGGCTAAATGATAGAGTGTACTTAGCGAGGCCGCTGTAAAGCGTTTCCGTATGCCATTGAAAACTTTACTTGAGAATCCAGTGATTACGTTTCTAGTGTAAGGAAAGATTTGTAATATAAGAATCTTCAATGAAAAAAATGGAATTAAACAGTTAGAAGGTTTAATGGATCCATGTGATTTAAAGCGTCGACACATGGATCCAAAATTTTCACAGTCCTAAGGCATGTGAAAACCCCTGTAATGGTTATCAGTAGTAAAATCTTGTTTGCACTGTAATAAACGATGCATCTGGTGCTATGTGGCTTAATCTCAGCCGTTTAGAAGAAATTCTGGTCGGTCAGTAAACATGGAGAGTTTTCTTTAAATCTTAAGATTCTTGAAAATACTTTGTACCCACTAACCCGTGGGAGATTTTTTTTTAATAAAAAAAGGCAAATCGAAAATTGATGTGGATATGATATAAAAAAAATTATTGTAATAAAAATTAATTATTTATATTACATTAAAGTTCAACCAATCGGATGTAGTATAGTATTGTTATCATGGCACGAGGTACATTTTGTGTGGTGAAAAAAGAAACAAAAGCACCTAGAACAGATAACTCGCTTTGTAACCTGTTTCATTTCTTTGATTGTACAGGTTGATAAGTCTAAAGTATTTGAAAGACAACATGTTTGTTTCATTATCAACACATTTTACGGTTTGCGTGGATTACCGTTGATAACGGGGACTATAAATCCACCTCGGTTATCAATAATTAACTGATAAGTCCTGTTTGAAAATGTGAAAATTGCGCAACACCTTAGTGCAATAAAATTAGTTGTTTTTCGTGCGTGGTGAGCAAATGGAAATGAAGTGAAATGAAATGGGGTTTAGTGTCCAACTTTTCTGCAACGGATGGGCTCACACAGGCGGGCATACGCCATTATATGTGCTATGAGGGAAATTTTGCCCGCCAATGTGCACACGGGACCGGAAGAAACCACTCCGGAAAAATTATCACAACACCTGAAATGGGGGATCCTCAAAGAGACATTCAAAACAGCTTTGGTGCCTGTGTTGTGGTATCTAAATGTGCTTGAGCTGATACAGAAAACTAAAAAATGGATGAAAATAAAAAAAAATGATGACTTTGGAAAATGTGAAGCAAATATACTTTTCAGCTCTGCGCACCAATGGAAATCACAAAGTCTCACACAGATGCCCGAATATATACACTACAACCAATCAACCAAGTCCATATAACCAAACTATTTTTTTTTCTAATACACTAATAACCCGGGAGCCCAGTGAGATTTAATCAAAATATTAAGTCTAAAAGGTTTGAGGTCTACAACACATATTTAACCCTAGATCATTTTGGAAAGCCTAGTCTTAAGTTTTGTAACCTGTGCATATACCTGGAAGCGCTTCCCCTAACCCTCCCACATTTAATGGGAGTTAAAATTCATTGTCCATCCACAAAAGTTGTGCTAATGCTACTTAAAGAGCTTAATTAATTATCACTAATTAGTGACCGTAAATAAAATTTAAAGTCCATAACTGAAACAAAGCGTAAAAGCTAGTTAACCAAGTCATGAAACCAAAAATATCACTTAAGTGCGACAAAAGTTGAAAAAACCTTGCTTAAGACTCGCTCAAAGGTGACACAGGTCAAAGGTCATTAATTAGTGACCGTAATTAAAATTCAGAGTCCATAACTGAAACAAAGCCTAAAAGCTAGCTAACCAAGTGAGGAAACCAAAAATATCACTTAAGAGCTAGAAAAGGTGAACCAACTTTGCTTAAGCGATGTTCAAAGGTGTCAAAGGTCAAATGTCAAATTTTAGGTCACATAATGACCTTTGAATGGATTTGATTAAATTGCCTTGTCCGGGGTTATTTTTCTTTCTAACACCATTTCTATCAGTTACAGCGCACAAAATGACTGCTTAAGAGTATAAAATGTTGTACTAATATATATTAAGAGCTTATTAATTAGCACTTATTTGTGATGGCATTTAAAACTTAAAGTCCATAGCTGAAACAAAGCTTAAAAGCTAGCTAACCAAGTCAGAAAGCCAAAAATATCACTTAAGAGCGACAAAAGTTGAACTAACTTGGCTTAAGACTGGTGATAAAGGTCATATGTTGGGCCACATTATGAAGCATCAACCAATCAAACTGCTTATCTCTGCCGATCCTAAACATAAAATGCGCATCTTCAAACTCCTTCAAGCCATTCACCTAATCAACACCTACGCCAAGAATAAACATTCTACCTCAATTAGAAAAAGAGTTATTGTTTCCCCAATGGCTTGATGATCAGACAGACGAACAGGTCCATTTTAATAGTTCCCTGCTTTCTTTGAAAGGCGGGTGACAGTAATGTTGATGTCAGCAATAATTATGTACATAAAGGAATGCAAAGTTGTCAGTACAACAAGGAATTTAAACATTTGAAGGAGGCTAAACTTCCTTTTAGGCATCATTCAATTTAAAGGAGTAATTCCAGATATAGTTCAATGAGTGAACTGTTTAAAGGGTGGTTATCTCTTCTTTTGAATAGACGAAAGTGGGTCGGAAAGCGCATATTATTAATGTAATATGTGTATAAAGTAATATGCCCAATTTTGAATTTGTTTTATTGTATATTCCAATCAATTATTAAGCGTCATTGTGAACGACTAGATAAAGAGTTGACTCTTCGCGCTACAATAGTTAAAAATAGATAATGTAAAAAGAATATGCTGAAAATTTCAGAAAAGTTGCTTTACTCTGAGCCAAGCCAACAAGAAAAATACCATTTCAACAACACTGTAGCTTCAGTTGTCATTGTTACTGTTGTAACGATAATAGACAAATCTCGCTTATCCATTTATACCGTTAATCACCAAGCATTGTTGAACAGCAGATCGGATTCAAATTTGTCTAAAATCGGACCCATCAGAAGGCATTTTAATAAATGTCTTAATAAATCATATAACATATAACCAATGAAATACATTTGTACTCGCAACTGACAGACTTAGCTCCTGCATAATGCATGTTTATTATGTTTGGTGGAATACACAAACAATTCAAATTGAACAGCAGTCATTTGCGCTTGCGATAGTATATTCTACACGGTTTTCTTTGTTCTGTTTTTGACGGTGGTGGGGTGTGTGAAACAGCCATTTTAAATTACTTCCGCATTGTCGATAATGTCTCAGGTGTGTGCTTGTTAAAATTTAAGTACATATTTATTGTGGACATCAATTAGTCTGCGAACAATTTTTCTTATCAACACCCTTTTATTTAACAGAACACAGTATTTTATGGGAAACAATCACAGCTTACTATAGTCGGCATCAAGCTTGACAGTACTAGATCCATATTTACAATCGTTAACAATATAATATTGTTACGAACAGATAAATAGCATACAGGTAATGAGGAGACAGACATGTATGGAACACAATGATGACAATACAAATATTATATCAAAAATATCCACTTCACACACATATAAATGTATATATATATATATATATATATATATGGAAGTAGAATTCGTGGAATACACAAATCGGCTATTGTAATTAATCACATAGACAGCTCTAAACTACTTTCGATATCTAGAAATTGTCATGGGTCGGCCGCGGGGATTGTATGCCTCCTTTAAGAAGCGTCTCTGGTGCATCACATTCCGAAATCCGTGCCTCACTCCACAGTAAATCTAATTTACAATTGGAAATTGATGAAACAAGACGATTAGCCAACAAGAGCATCGCGTGTCTGTATGAATGTATTACTCGTGTGGGGATCACGGTGGCTAAGTGGGTAAGGCGCTGGCTCGCTAGCCTGGAGAAAGTTCATCCAGATTTTCCGGAGTGGTTCTCCCTTGTCAGTGACGGAGGGCCTGACAAGGACAGCTGTCTAGTCGTTCGGATGGGACGAAAAACCGAGGTCCCGTGCACTCATTGGCGTGCACGTAAAAGATCCCTTGACAGTTGGAATTCGATATAAGAGTAGGCCGTAGTGCCGCTGTCCGGCCGAGAAAGTTCATCCGTCGTGGTTCGCCCTTGTCAGTGATGCAGGACGGAGTTGGAATTCGATATAAGAGTAGGCCGTAGTGCCGCTGTCTGGGCAAAATTTCCCTCATAGCACACTGTATGGCGTATGCCCGTCTTCATTAGCCCAGCCCAGAACAGTAGGACGTTAAACCCCATTTCATTTCATTTATTACTCGTGTGTACATGTTATATGTGTTTTCTATGTTATATGTATTATTAAATGTATACGGCTATGTCTAACCTAAACAGATGTTCTGATAGAATTAACATCTTATCTTATCTTATCTAGCACAAACATCTTGTAAGTATAAGCCAGTCTCGATAACATTATACCGAAGATAACCTTCCGATTTCGACCTTTTTTTCACCAAAGTGGTATTAGTTTTAAAGGACAACACATTAATGTTTCGAATCATATATGGACTAATTTATTATTTAATAGTCTGCGTATTCTATACTTCCATTCTCAATATTTAGAATAATTGGAAGAACTTAACAGTTTTTGCATTTCATTTCCGATAAGGAATGCGTGATTCGTCGCATAGTTTTTCCACGTCTCTTTAGGGCAAGCAGAGATAAGCAATTTGATTGGTTGATTGTTCATAATGTGGCCCAAAATATGACATTTGTCTCCAGTCTTAAGCCAAGTTTGTTCAACTTTTGTCGCTCTTAAGTGATATTTTTGGCTCTCTGACTTGGGTAGCTAGCTTTTAGACTTTGTTTCAACTATGGACTCTAAATTTTAATTATGGTCACAAATTAGTGCTAATTAATTAGCTCTTAAGTAGCATTAGTACAGCATTTCATGCTCTTAAGCAGTCATTTTGTGCAGTGAAACTCATAGAAATGGTGCTAGAAAGAAAAATAATCCCGGACAGTGCAATATAATTAAATCCGTTTAAAATTTGACCTTTGGCCCTTGTCACATTTGAACCACTCTTAAGCAAGGTTTGTTCAAATTTTGTCGCTCTTAAGTGATATTTTTGGTTTCCTGACTAGGTTAGCTAGCTTTTAGGCTTTGTTTCAGTTATGGACTATAAATTTTAATTGAACTTTGACCTTTGTTAGCTTTGAACGAGTCTTAAGCAAGGTTTGTTCAACTTTTGTCGCACATAAGTGATATTTTTGGTTTCATGACTAGGCTAGCTAGCTTTTCGGCTTTGTTTCAATTATGGACTTTAAATTTCAATTACTGCCACTAATTAGGGCTATTTAATTAAGCTCTTAAGTAGCGTTAGCACAACGTTGTATGCTTTTAAGTCATGCATTCTGTTACTTAGTGTTAATTGTGGATGGACATTGAATTTTAACTCCCATCAAATATGGGAGGGTGGGGAGCGCTTCCAGGTATATGCACAGGTTACAAAACTTAAGGCATGTCTTTCCAAGGTGATCTAGGGGTAAAAAATGTGTTATAGCCCTCAAACCTCTGCTTTAGAACTCTTTACCACATACGAATTGGGATTCGACATTTACGATTTTGAGAATCCATTAGCCAATTACAACTGATGTCGAGAAGTCACAGGGTCGAAGACATGGTCGCTGCCATGTTTATTTATGTGACTTGAAAGGGGATGCAATCGACGGTTGAATCGGGCGTAGAATTCACATAGCATGTCCACTCTTTCGGCCGAATAAATCCGATGCCGATTGATTCAGCTAGTGCGTTCACGGCTTAAATGGAGGGGGGGGGGGCGAATGGTTAGCGCGTGGGCGCTGTATCATAAGGTCTGTTATGAGTCAACTGGCGTGGTTTCGATTCCCCGGTTGTAAGTGACAAGGAGTAGGGTCGCCTGTCCAGCCTCGTGGGTTTTCCCCGGGTCCTCCGATTCCCTCTCATTGTTAAAGACCCCTACGCGCAAGCGAATTATTGAAATTAATTTGAACCATGTGTTAGTCCCAAAATTAGCTAGTTTGTGTCGCGTGGACGTTAAACCCCATTTCTCTCTCTATCTCTCTCTCTCTCTCTCTCTCTATCTCTCTCTCTCTATCTCTCGCATTTAAAGAGCGTATTGCTTTATTTTTTGTAACCGTCAAACATACGACTAAAAGCGTCTAAAAGCACATATTAATGTAATATGAATGTATATAAAGTGATTTATATTCAATTTTAAAACATATTATTGTAATTTCTAATCAATTATGTTCGTAAAATAAGTGAACAGTTCAAGTTGTACACAAACGTTTACGCCTACCTGGTCCATTCGACGCGAGTTTTTAAATTATTATTTTGTCGTTTGTGAATCAGCCATAAATAATTAATCACCGTTGTATTGCAGGATATGTCTTTCTTTGTTCATTACTAATGACGCACGATACCATAGAATACACGACTCGGGTACCGCTTATAAAATGTTCATTTTATTTTGAAGATACATTATGGGACACTAGATAAAGAGTTGTCTGTTCTCGCTATAATAGTTAAATAAATAGATAACGTAAATGAAATCTGTTGAAACCTAGAGCAGAACAGTAGTCCGTTAACTCCCATTTCATTTCAGTTAAACGGCATTGCTATTGTGGCTACATTTTGGTGAATATATAATCAATGGAATACAATAAATGGTGTACTGAATCTCGATCAAATATCTCAAGGTTTAACCTAAACTTATCACGAAACAGAATCTTGATTTTTATTCAACAAAGTGTCCTCATTCGGTAAAAATAAAAACTGAACGGAGTCCCACGAAAGTTAAACTTCAAATGTACCTTTTGCTTTATACATGGTGCAACAACTATGCAGTATGCATATACTATTGTTCGAGGCAAAGTTACATATAATGTACATGCCCGGAAAAAAAATTGCTGCTTTCTCATTAATCTAAAACGAAAAATTATTTTAATCCAGGTTTCTGTATAGTATGGGTAAAATCTCGTATTTTACTTGACTTGTGTTATGTTTTGGCACATCTGTAGTTTAAGAGTTATGTCCCTTCTAGCAGGTTGCGGCGCCAGTTGCCGGTGGAAGAAGGAGCAAAGCTTGAGGGGACGAACTAAAAATTATAAAAATTGACTGCTCAAGAGCAGTGAAAATTATAAAAAAAAACAACTACAAGGCAGAAATGCAATAATTCAACAATGAATTGCAGGCTGCTATCAGAACACCCAAGAATAATGATTTTAATGAAAACTATTGCTAAAACATTCCCGAATTCATAGGAGTATGGGTATATTTTAGCGAAGCATTCGACCACGTTGTCTAGGTTTAACTTCACTGCCCGCTCTCTGTGAAAACGTATTACAGCCACCTTAAGAACTACTGATCCTTTATAGAAAGGTCAAAAGAGTATATCTATAAGGTCAAACTGATGTACTTTAGATGAATTTTATATGTGCTAAAATAGCGCCCTCTTTAGACCGTTCTTTGCACCAAATTCGACACTTAAGAAGTACCGTACTGATTCTTCATCAGGCAGGTATAAAATATATTCAAAGTTTCATCAATGTGATAGCCTAGTTGTCTAGAGTGTCACGCTTCAACTTCTAGCTGGCCTGTCACCTCTGGCTTGCGGTTGTGGTTTCGATCCCTGGTGTGAGCAAATGTGGCTTGGAGATAGGGGCGCCTTCTCATCCTCGTGGGTTTACTCCGGGTACTCCGGTTTCCTCCCACAGCAAAGACCCCTGTGCGTGCGCTAATATCACTAAAATGAAAATAAGACAACTTGTCTGCGATATCACCTTCGGTGGAAGCGGACGTTTAACATTAAGTACAACAATCATTAATGTAATCAAAATGTGATTTAAATGTGCTAAAATACCCTCCCCCGTTCCCCTTAAGGCCGTTCTTAAATGCGTTTCGCATCAAATTTATCACTTCAAAATGACGCATCTGTAATCACAGCGACAAAATGAAAATTTTGGCACCAGTTTGATCGATGTACTTAAAAATGTAATTTAAACTGACTTTGGGGAACACTTCAAGCAGCGGCCCCTACTTAATGCACCAATTGGAAAACTTAAGAATGGTCATTCGGAGGTTCCCATCCCACCATCTAATGAGTTCATCTCTCAAACATTTTGTACTCGAGATGTAATACAAATCTCTGGTAGCTCCTGCATTAACATAATTCTTCAAATTGATTCAATATTCGTAATCCTTGCTCATATGCCTGATGATATTTCATGAGTTATGTGATTCACTGTTCTGTCATCTCCTGATTTATATTCTACAGGTAAGATACTGAAGTCGCACTATTCGTTACGGTTGGGTCATGGAGTACTTTACGATGACGTTCGTGGATGGATTGTTTACTAAGATATTCCAATGATTTTATAACAATGTTATGACAATCTATACTAATATTTATGAAGTTTGCCTGTCTGTTTGTCTGTCTGTTCGGAGTTGGCGGCTACACTGGGTCTGCCCCGAGTCTGACATTTGGGGCATAGGGGTAGCTCGGACCGGGGAGTAACATAGGCCAGGTGGCGTTAGTCTACCACTTCCGGTTTCGGAGTTATGACCCCCGAGCGAAGCCGGGCATTCTTCTAGTTATATCTAAAAGCAAAATATATACAATCAATTCAACACAGTTTCCACGCATTAAACTTGCTGTAATAATGGCCTTAGCTCGGACCGTGGAGTAACATAGGCCAGGTGGCGTTAGTCTACCACTTCCGGTTTCGGAGTAATGACCCCCGAGGGAAGCCGGGCATTCTTCTAGTGTTTGATAAATGTGCACAATTGTCTTTTATGTAAATGCGTATCACAAACCTACATTGATCAAAAATCAGTATTGTTCCAAAACAACCTAAAGGTTCATAAATTAAAGGAGCCAAGTTTTATACTCAACATCATTAACAGTCTTCGACATTGCAAACACGACTTATTGGTCAATTTGAATCAACAGTGACGTTGTTATCTTACCATGAAAAGTTGGACTTCCGATATCCAATATATATTTAAAATTGGCGGACGAATCGCGTGCCAGAATGCTTCCGAGCGCCATTTGTATGAAGCGACGCGATGAACCGGGCTAAACATATCCCATGTAGGAGAAAACTAACGGTGTAGACTAGAATAACCAGACGCCAAAGACTACAATTCAATTCGGACTCTTCGCGTATTTCGCCGAACATAAACGATTAGAAATTACATTAAAAACAAACACGATTGAATGTAAATCAGTTTATAAACATTCATATTACATCATTATATCGTTTCGAGTTACGACCCATTTCTGTCAATTTCTATGTGCCAAAGAATAGCGATTTAGCTCCTTTAATGTAAAAGGTAATTATTTGATTTGGGTGGCTGAATGGTTTAACGCATGCGCTTTAGTTTATAAGATATGTCATTGAGTCGCGTGGCGCCGTTTCGAATCCCCGCTTGTACCAAACAAGGGGTAGGGTCGCTCTCCAACACCGTGGGTTATCACCACAGCTAAAGGACCCTTAAGCGAACTATGGAAATAAAATTGAACCATATTATTATGTTTCTGTCGAGTGGACGTTAAACCCAATTTCTCTCTAATGTAAAAGTTATTAATCTTATTTTCCGACCATAGGGTGGGTGGGTGACTGAATGGTCTAACGCTCGCGCTTTAGATCATAAGATCTGTCAAGTTGTGTCCAGTTAACGTACCCAATGGCTCTCTCTCTAGTCAGATCAGTTTATATGCCTGTACCAGAGCAGTAAAATATGGATAAAAATATCCTGCATATATGTTTATCACTTAGTTGTTATAGTTACATCTTTGGATATTAGATATGTTTACTTTGGGTTTTACCATCCAAATAATTAAACATACATTATGCAAGTGCTATAGCTGCCTATTGCAGGTCTTTTTTTAGGACAGAAAATGTTATCTAAATTATTAATTAGACATTAATTAACTTATCCAGGCTATAGTTTACTAAGAAGTTTACTGGATTTGAATACATTTTGTAATAGATGATTTAACGTGAAAATGGATAATAGAGACTTTGAATTTTAGCGTACCAACTTTAGGCCTAAAATTCAATCGCTAATATCTCGGTACAGAGTGTAGCATATTCTCTTTACGGTGTTTATTTTTTAACTATTATAGCGAGAACTGTCTGCTCTTTGTCTAATCTCCCATAATGTCCCTTTAATTATATTCAAACTGCTATATAGAAATAAGACAGTGATTGGATTCATAACTTTATGGGGTTTTGTTTATTGCAATTCGATTAATTCATTATATTCAAGTGCTCTTTGGAAATCATAAAATGATATGCTGGTGTCTAGCCATCTTTTTTTTTCAGATATAGCTGCTGTATGGGCGCGTTTCCTGTTTCTTACATATACTTCTTTGATGGGGCGCATGCGCATTTCTCAGTGAATATATGTCAGGTTTTTGAGAATCTCCAAACATTTCTCTCCATTATCACCAGGTTTAAACTGTACTACTACAATAAAATATGTCAAGAGTGTACCACATATCTGAAATACAGAAATATTGTTCAAAAACACGTGTGTGACTTTGCTGCATTGTATTACAACACTAATATATAATATGCTATTCAAAAAAAGTAGGGGATATTTGATTTTTAAGTGTTATTAAAGTCACCTAATGAAACTGACGAAGAAACAAATGACAAAATGAAATGAAGTTCACATTCATCGATTTATTCCAAATGATCGTTAGACTAAGTAAGGCACAGACTGACCATTATAAGGGTAAGATGATACCCGGGTCAAACAGCAAAGTTACCACAGCATCACAACCAAGTCAGTAACGGGTAAATCCTCCTCTGTTTGCCAAACAAGCATTGATCCGACGTGGCATACTCCTAATGAGACGTCTAAGGTCATTTTGGTCCAGATTGTCCCATTCCTGTTGCAACGCAGCAGCAAGTACTTGGACATTGGCAGGACGTTGTTGACGTTGACGTAACCTCTGTCCAAGCATGTCCCAGACATGCTCGATGGGGGAGAGGTCGGGACTCAGTGCTGGCCAAGGTAATGTGGTGATGTTCTGTTGTTGGAGGTAACCTGTAACGATCCTGGCCCTGTGACATCTTGCGTTGTCATCCTGGAAGATGAAACGGCGGCCATGACGTCGTGCGAACGGCACAACATGGACTGCCAAGATGTTGTCCCGGTAGTACTGGCCTGTAACACGCCTTGCAACAACATGTAAAGCCGTTCTTCCAGCAACAGTGATGCCTCCCCACACCATAACAGAACCACCCCCAAATCGATCATGTCTGATGACGTTAACGTCTTGGAAGCGCTCGTTTCGACGACGCCACACCCTCCTACGTCTGTCCAAAAAATCAACAGTGAACCTTGACTCATCTGAAAACATCACATTGCTCCAGCGTCGATTATCCCAGTGTTGACGATCCCTACACCAACGACGTCTTGCCTGAATGTGATGATCTCTCAAACAAGGGATCACGCGAGGACGTCGGGCGCGAAGGTGACCCCTATGCAGTCGATTCCGAATCGTCTGGCCACTCACTCTCACACCAGTGTCTGTTTGAAGACGAGCGCTGATCTGATTTGCTGTGATGACACGATTTCTCAAGGCCAAGGTACGGATAAATCGATCCTGGGCTTGAGTTGTCGCCCTTGGTCGACCTGAGCGTGGTCTGTCCTGTACAGATTGTGTATCACGGTATCTGGACCATAGCCTGCTTATGACAGACTGAGAAACATTCATCGTCCGCGCCACAACCGCCTGTGTTGTGCCGATCTGTAGCATGCCAAGGGCACGTAACCTTTCATTTTGGGTAAGCCGACGCATATCAAATTAAACTGATGTTTCCACCCTGGAATTCAATGCCACAATGACTGTAACATTCAAAGTCAGAGTCGTGCAAATCTTGGGTTGGACCCCCATGATGATCCCAAGCATCACCTGCATTCCATGCGGTAGCTATTGGTGCGTTTGGGCGTCACATGTAACTGGAAATGTTTCTTCTGTTAGGTTCTATAGTGACTTTTTTCGTAGTCATTTGCATATTTTAGTATTATGCCCCCAAAATCAAATATCCCCTACTTTTTTTGAATAGTATACTTAAATCATGACTCTTCCGCGTTATGTAAGTTGTCTTCCAGTATTTATTAATTAAATTAACCCATGTTCAGTAGCACCTAGCACGGATAAGTAGAGAACCAACCCCGTAATACTGGAAACCAGCTAGGTGAGTCGGGTCCCGTGACAGGACCCGCCGGGCACTGAGACATGCAAATGGGCGAGGAGCGGATCCGGTAATGTTCTCGCCACCCGTGCTGAAGAATTTTTGAAAGATACATTGTTTCTAGCGTCATTTTGGCGTATATCTGGGGTAACTGGAGGTCACTTTGCTCAAATACAGAAACTGAGATTTGACGTTGCAAGTACATGTACTACATTTTAATTTTACTGATGTACTATTTTAAGTACGGTGGCTGATTTAGGACACGCAAAAATAATTTAATATCTCGAGCGCTCGAGATACTAAGTCGAGCACTTGAGATACTAAGTCGAGCGCTCGAGATAGTTATGTCGAGCTCTCGAGATAATTAAGTCGAGCACTCGAGATAATTAAGTCGAGCACTCGAGATAATCGATGTTTTAATCTGTATAATTTTGTGCATTATTTAATGATAAACTTGCAGAATAAAGATATTCATTTGTTCGTTTTTACAGCCCATCCAAAGCTGCAGTGACGGAGCGGCCCCCTCCCTACTCACACGCACACACACACACACACACACACACACTCCATCCCATGCTCATCACCACCACTAAATATTTCCCGTTATATTTACCCCCTTCCAAATAGGGAGTATATCGCATGTTATTATACGAATAAATAATTGTATATATCGAGGTTACAGACTTTTGCTAGGACTGACATTTGCTCTTATCTAGAAGCTCGGGTCTGACCCAAGGTTATTTATTTCATATGCAGGACCTTATCGTTGCCTAATTTACTCTGGCGCAAGTGGCGCGATCCTGCCGGGCTTCTACATTCAACCCCCGGGCCCTACAGGCCGCAATTCTTAATCGATCATCTTGAAAACTTTTCATACGTATTCCTTATGCCCTAAAGATGACCTCTATTATTTTTGGTGCATGTCCGACCCCCTGGGACAGGGCGCAATTCTTAACAGATCCTTTTGAAGCTTTCCATACCTATTCCTTATACCCTAAGGATGACCCCTATTGTTTTTTTGGTGATTGCCTGGCCCCCAGGATCAACACCACACCCATTTTTTTGTGTATCTGTGTGTTGCCTACAGGCTAAGCGCTCGGCTTAGTATCTCAAGCGCTCGACTTAATATCTCGAACGCTCGAGATATTTTTTTTTTTTTTTTGCGTGTTCTAAATCAGCCACCGTATTTAAGCAAGCAAACAAATGGAGAAACAAAAACGGTAACCATCCGACGCCAAAATATCAAGTTTTTCATCACATTAGTTCAGCCTTCCTAGAGTGATCGACACTGGCGCACTCACCATCATTGTTTCGTTCTACAGGCCACGAGTAGGCCCCAATTACCGGTCGGGCCCGGATAAACTGACGGTGACGAAAGCCTCAAACGGAACGAGGACGGGCCGGGGCTCCTTGGCGCGAAAGGCCAGGCAGGTGGCTTATAGTTTTTAATTCACCAATTTTTCCAAAAAAGTGGAACGATTGAATTCGCTTCTAATCCTACCCATGCCATTAGGTACCCATATTCAGAAAGTCACCGGTTTTCTTCTTCTTTACGGGGGGGGGGGGGGGGCGAGTGGATGGTTAGCACGTGCGCGCTGTATCTTAAGGTCTGTCACTGGGTCAACTGGCGTGGTTTCGATTCCCCGGTTGTACATGACAAGGAGTAGGGTCGCCTGGCCAAACTCGTGGGTTTTCTTCGGGTCCCCCGGTTTCCTCCCACTGCCAAAGACCCTTACGCGCACGCGAATTATTGAAATAAAATTGAACCATGTGTTAGTTCTGAAATGGCCTAGTTTGTGTCGAGTGGACGTTCAACCCTCCCTCTCTCTCTCTCTCTCTCTCTCTCTCTAAAACATATTACTCGGCATACCTCCGGGCCCCTTGACAAGTGCCCCAGCTGCCCCCACTCCCTCACGGGCCCGGGGGTGAGCCCATTGTGATAAATCTGAACACAAGATTTGAATAAGAAACAAATATCCATCGACCAATTTCGAAGATGACATCGAAAAAAAAACCTCAGTAAATATGCTCCTTTATGTTGCCCCACCCTCACGTCTATAAAAAGACATACCGCCAATATGCTTGCTTTCTGTATAGTAAACAAACCATATAGATCATAACCTATTGCTGGTCCACTTAACTTCGTAGTAAATACATCTATCTGTAATATAGAATATGGTCTCATATATTTACATCCATATGCATGAATAGTAAAATATCCATACATTAAACGCGATTGTGCCTGCGTTCCGGGGGATCACGTGGCTAAGTGGGTAAGACGCTAGCTCGCTAGCCTGGAGGTCGGGTGTTCGATCCCTGCATTGGCCGAGAAAGTTCATCCAGATTTTCCGGCGTGGTTCTCCCTTGTCAGTGATGCAGGACGGAGGGGCTGACAAGGAAAGCTGTCTAGTCGTTCGGATGGGACGAAAAACCGAGGTCCCGTGTACACATTGGCGTGCACGTAAAAGATCCCTTGGCAGTTGGAATTCGATATAAGAGTAGGCCGTAGTGCCGCTGTCCGGGCAAAATTTCCCTCATAGCACACTGTATGGCGTATGCCCGTCTTCATTAGCCCAGGTTAGGAGCAGAACAGTAGGACGTTAAACCCCATTTCATTTCATTGCCTGCGTTCCGAAGCCAATGAGCCCAATATCCAAGTTTTTCTTTCGGATAGGCTACAATTGAGACAAAGCTGCTGTGTTGGCGTATTTTAAATTATATATATATATATATAAAATAATAGTCATATGTTATGTGAACATTATATTGTACGTCATCAATACATCAACAGCCATGTATTAGATATATCTGAAATTGACGCAATTATCGAACAATTAAATGCCTACCATTCTTAATCCTCTATCTGATAGAGATAAAAAATCGATCTTCCATAATTGCTCTAATGTTTCATGAGCCTGAAATTAAACATCAAGTCCTATCTTTAAAAGAAAGAGCATGAAATAATGGTACAAAGCTAAACTAAGTCTATTCGTGAATTGTGAAATATTTCCTGAAAGTAATTATATATATTACTGCGAAAAAAGTAATGGGTTCAAAAGAGCAAGGGAGGTGGGGGGGCAAATGATGTGTGCGCTTTAGATCCTCTGTCATTGAGCCAAGTGACGTGGTTTCGATTCCCCGCTTGTACGTGACAATTAATGAGTACAGTCGCATGGGTGTTCTCCAGGTCCTCCACGTTCCTCCCACTATTAAGACCCCTACGCCCGCGCGAAGTATTGAAATATAATTGAATCATATAATGTTAGTTTGTTGACGCTAACCCCCCCCCCCCCCCCACGCACCGCATTCCAAAGAGTGTGATTTGAAATGTACGTAATTAAATTGTTTCATCTGGTGTTATTAAAATGCCACTTGGGCATACATTTCAACTCGCCAACAATTTATTGGTTTAAATCACATTTTTCAAACATTTAAAACCGTTTTAAAAACAACGTACCCAACAGAAATTAAACATTTTTAGCTTACCTTTGTACTGACCTGCGAGGCAATTAACAGCAAACCAGTGCACAGCAAGAAGATGTATACAGACAGAGATAATATAAAAGTGAAATATAAAGTTGTCAGTGATGAAACGTTGGTTAATGTGACCCACATGAAACAATCAGCCGTAAAGCAAGCAAGAATACTCCATACCAAATAGTGCTTACAAATCCGATTAACTGCTGACAACAGATCGCAGGATGCTTGGTGCTGCTTCATTAGGGTGTTCAGTTTTTGAACATTCATTTGTTGAACGTCGGATTGTATCAATCCATTAATTCTTGCAAATTCCTTTGTTAATAAGAAAGAAAAAAAACAAAAAAGCATGGTGATTGATACGTATTGCAGCAATATGGGAATTTCTGTAAGCATAATAACAAGATGACTGACGTAAAATTTCCATCCACTGAATTCATTAAATGGAAAGAATATTATTTTTGTTTCCGGAGAAATGTAAACCATAAAGCCGGTGCAAAACACTATAAAGAAAATGAGAGAACCCATCACTAGATTCTTGATTAATTTCCTCCTCGTTTTAATAATTGTCAAGCCGTAATTAATTTCATAAAACCCAAATTCTTTCTTCAATGAATCGTAATCTCTGCGGAAACCAATCCAATGGAAAAGATTCAAAAACAGGCTGGCAATCTGTAAGCAACTATAAGCCACATACGTGGCTAGATAGTCTTTTAAGGAAGCCGGTTGCAGAAAAAGGCCAATTATTCTTCCAGCATGAAACAACGCCATGCACGTCACGAACAAACAATACATCAGATGCAATTTGGATTTGGTGTTCTTTGTTACAGTCATGTATGTTCCAGACACCATAAAAGTTACATCGAAAAATTTAAATATCCCTTCTGTTAAGGATGGTGCCATGTTGTTTGCTTTCACTATTCCAATCTTATTCATGCTTTTCTAGTTTCTGTGGTTCTGGTTATTCCTGAATTGTTTTTTAAAGTTGATGTGGTTCTTCTTTTTCTTTTCTTTTTTTTTAAAAAAAACAACAAACAAAACGATATTGAACTTTAAGAAAACGTTTTTAACCTG
Organism: Patella vulgata; assembly: GCF_932274485.2. NCBI lineage: Eukaryota > Metazoa > Mollusca > Gastropoda > Patellidae > Patella > Patella vulgata. Next base: position 17,352,948 of record NC_065883.2, read on the forward strand.
ACCAGAAACGAGCCTCTTGGTTTGCGGGAACTGTAGAAAGCATCACTGGTAATCTAGGTTTATTCTGAAACACGTCTTGTCTGATTCCGATCTGTACAAGACAAGATCGTGGCTGAGCAAGAAACTGTTTATAATAATGGATGACCTGCTGTAGATTAAAATGACCACCTGTTTAATATATCGTACTAAAAACTGCAATATGAGTATTTCCAGAGATTGTAGTTTTGCGCACTCTCCAAGACACTATAATTTTTATAACTAAACACGAAAACAGCCAACGGCTTATGTCTTTACTGGAACAATGTACACTATCAAACAGATTCCAAATCAACTGCTTCTAATTTATATTTCATTGGGAAATAGCCCAGGATAAAAAAAAATATACAGTTTAGTGACATCGTGAATAGATTGATTTTTATGATGTATTTATCGTGAAATATTATATTTACATTAAGCTTAGCAGAAAAGGTTAAAATTGTTGACTTTACCATTGAAAAAAGGGCGTATATCTCTATGCTTTGGAACCTTAAATTATACCAATATTGGTCTAAAAGCAAATATTAAAGTAATAATCACGATTTTGGCGATAGTGTCAAAAGTATTGAAATAGTCTACACATTATATCCAAAATTTATATGACGTCATAAAAGCAAATAAAACTGACCAAATTATGGATAATTGAAAGGTTTGGCAAAGCGGTTAATACCGACAAAGAAGAACCCTGACTTACTATTTTTAAAACCCACAAACAACTACTCTAAAATATTATCCCACGGTTTTGAAAATATATAATAAGCAATAAGGTAATACTAATAATGTTGTAAAGTGAAAATCACGTGTTTCTGGTGTTGTATCACACAGAACGTATGGTATTCAAATCCCAAAAGTCACTGCTGGATATACTAATATCACCTCAAGATCCAGAAGTGTATAACATATTTGGTCTTTAATGGCAATATTGGTGTCAGTCATTATCACATATGCGATAGAACTGGTTAAACAGGTTCCAAATATAATTTTAACACAGAGATCATTGCTACGATAGATGCTTAATTAAGATTTCAAGAAACGGAAATGACGAAAGCAAAAGGAAAACACGAGTTATCCTTCTATATAACTGACTAAAGTGACGAGTGATAACAGATACACGGGCGAATTTCTACTCACTAATAATTCCTTCGACGACCAAAAATTGTTATGTGAGACTGTGAGAGGATATCTGACATTTATAAAAAGTAATTGAATGTCACAAGATAAAAGAAAACAAGACAAATAGAAATAGTTCGTACATTCCCTTGTTTATATTCATTCTATACGTAATAAAGTATGTGGCGACCGGTTTGTCGGAGGTCCGCTTTACACGTCTGACAGACGACGGGGTTGGATGGCTGAATGGTTAGCGTGCGCGCGCTGTATCATAAAGTCTGTCATTGAGTCGACTGGCGTGGTTTCGAATCCCCGGTTGTACGTGGCAAGGAGTAGGGTCGCCTGTCCAAACTCGTGGGTTTTCTCCAGGTCCTCCGGTTTCCTCTCACTGCTAAAAACCCCTACGCGCAAGCGAATTATGTAAATAAAATTAAACCATATGTTAGTCCCGAAATGACCTAATTTGTGTCGAGTGGACGTTAAATCCCATCTCTCTCTCTCTCTCTCTCTCTCTGACAGACGACCTACATGGCGGGGAACAAAATTGTCGGTTATTATTGAACCATGGACAGAAATATGTCAATATTTTCTTACTCCGTCGGCGTGGAAAGACAGGCGCGTGGTCGATTGGATATCTTTCTGCGAATTATTCGCTTGGACACAAGTGTTGAAATTTTGCGACGGTCTCTTTATGTTATGTCTCTTTAAAATCATTTTAACTGACACAGTGTAATTATGCAATTGACCTGACGTGTTATGTTATAAAACATGATTCATATTGTTTTCTGCACGTATTGTTTTCCCAACACTTTAAATACATGGATAATATAACACTATATTGACTATAATTTAACAATTATTAATAGGGGTCTGAAACGAATATAAGTTTAGAGAGATTAAAAGGTTTCGATGACTGTGCAAATAATCGTTCGAATGACCGATTCTGCAGGCAAGGAACTTTGTGAAAATATTTCCGTTGAATCGGTAATCACCAAAATTTAATTCATCATTTTCTATATGCGGTGTTATTCAAACATGAACGATGAACGTAATACCTCTTTGTCCTTAGTCGTTCTTTGGCGAAATATATTTCACCTTCTTTGGTCTTCTTTCTTTCTCTGTAGTTTCTTTGAATCTCTGCTCGTGTTTTACCTATAATAGACTACTATAATAGTTAAAAATAGATACCGTAAAGAGAATATGCTGAACAAATCAATCAAATTGTTACACTCTAAACCAAGAGAGTTTTTGAAATTTAGGCTAGACTCGATCATCATTACTAAAGTTGGTACGATAAAAAGAAAGTCTAGATTATCCACTTTTACGTTTAATTATTTTTCAAAACTTTTATTCAATTCCGCTAAATATCACAGGCTACCGATGGCATCGAGAGTTGATTATGGTCTGGATAAGTTAATTAATGTCTAATTAATAATTAAGATACACCGGATGAGGATCTTACATAGAAATAAATATTAAGTCCAACCACAATAATAATGAAATGTCCAATCTCGCAATGGGCATCATAACACTATATATTTACTGTTTTGCTTTCAAAAATGAGCGTTTAATTTCATAACATAATCTAGGCTATTCAATTGAAAGCTAGCACTTATGATTTTGTTCCTTTAATTTTAAAGAGAAGCGTATATTTTATATAACATTGAAATAAATTAGTTTTTGTTTTAAAAAAAATCCAAAATTGAAATATTTTACCTTGAAAATTACATAAATAACGGTTTATAGTATAAGTTCTCCTCGTTGAAAAATAAGATGGCATCTAGGACGATTTAACCTTCAAAGCGTGAAGGTCGAAAGGGGAGGTCACTTTGAGTGAACAAAATGTAACGTTGACGCGAATAATGTCGCGTAATGTAATGTTAGGTAACGCAGCTTACGTCACGTAGATTACCAATTTCGCTTTTGTCACGTTTGTCTCGATTTTTGTCGGATAAACTTTAATTTTAATGGGACTCAGTTCACTTTTATTTTTACTAAATTAAGGCCCTTTGTTGACTAAAAATCAATAAAGATTCTGTTTCGTGATAAGTTTATGACTGTAAGTGACACATTATTCATGTATTAAAAAGTTTGGTAGTGTCAGCTTTTAAGTGGCATAATTTTTAGATCTCAAAAATATTGATAGTGTCTGCTTGTAAGTGACACTTTATTCAGATCTTGGCAGTGTCAGCCAGTAATTGATATATTTACATTCCAAAGCTTTGCAAATGTCAGCCTATAACTGTGAATTGGCGCACTGTCGATCTCGACGATTTGGCGCAGGTTATTTATTATTCTATTCTTTCTAAAATTATATGTGTTCGACAGTTGGTTTCGAATCCCCGGTTGTACGTGACAAGGAGTAGGGACACCTGTCCAACCTCGTGGGTTTTCTCCGGGTCATCCGGTTTCCTCCCACTGCTAAATACCCCTACGCGCAAACGAATTATCGAAATAAAATTAAACCATATGTTAGTCCCGAAATGACCTAGTTTGTGTCGAGTGGACGTTAAACCCTCCCCCTCTCCCTCTCTCTCTCTCTCTCTCTCTCTCTCTTGTTTGACAGTTGACAGTGTCGGCCTATAATTTGGCATTTCATCACACATTTCTAATCGTAAATTTGTTCTAAATTTGTAATTGAATGTCGGTCTATTTTTGACATCTTATAACAAATTATATTTTCTTATCGTAAGTTTGTTAGAAAGTTGGCGGAATCAAACTGTATGATGTCACCTATTTCGCTGTGCGTCAGTTTCTTGTTTATGAGGATATGAATGGGAAGAGCAAGATCCATAAAGATGATTGTCCAGAAAAGCCGAGAAATAGGTCGGTTTTGTGCATCTATCAGTGAAGAATGGCTGCATCTTCCGTGGACTCTTTATTTGGTCAGTTATGGGCTATTTCGTTTATTTGTAGATAAAAGAGGTACGAATTGGAACATTCGTTTTGGTTTGGAAAACCCGGTCTCCCTCGAGAACAGATAATTTGAAGGCCGTCTGTGCGGAACAGGTAAAATCTCTTTTGTTTATAAGGAATGCACCTCGATTTTTTTGTGGAAGATTGTCGTATATTCAAATAAATCTAAATATTGTCTCTTAAGGGATAAGGCATATTTCAAATTATGTGTTATACTGGTTATCGGGTGAGAGATTTGGGTTGCAGATTAGATGGTTGAGTGATAAATCTTTTGAGATCTAAATATGTCAATTACAGACTGACACAGCCAAACCTTTTGAGATTTAAATAATATGTCAGTTACAGGCTGACACAGCCAAAACTCTCGAGGATCCGACTAATAGGTCACCTACAGACTGACACTGCCCCAAAACATTTGAGATATATACATACTATGTCGCTAACAAGCTGATATTGCCAAAACGTTTGATACCTACACAACTATGTCACTTCCACAACTTTTGATATCTAAATAATATGTCACTTACAGGTTGACACTGCCAAAAGTTTTTAAATCTAAATAAAATGTCACTTAAAGACTTACACTGCCAAGATCTGAATAGTATGTCACTTACAAGCTGACACTGCCAAAACTTTAGAGATCTATAGGGGCTGACGCTACCCATCCTTTTGATACCTGAATAATGTGTCACTTACAGGGTATAGTGCACACTGATCCGCAGTGAATATTCGCTTGGCCGCTACAATCACTGATAAGGATGACATCGATGCGACTTAATGACTACAAAATATTAACTTTTTTCTTTCGACAAATTAAATTCTGAAACATTTTTTTTTAGTATTAGAAAAATAAATAAAGGTGTTTGAAGTATATCTTGATAAAAAAAATATTCCATATTTAGCGTAAATAGCTACAAAAAATAGTACGCGGAGGCGTATAATGGGTAAAACGATATAATTTTGCCCGTACCAGTTCATATTACTACAACGCACGTGTGACCATCAATTTGACGTTTTTTTCTGTTTGTTTACTCTGAATTCTTTCAGAAGTACATTTTTTACCGTCTAATCTGATTGACCTGCTCGTGTTTGTTTTAAAACAACAAAAACAAGCCACAGAAGTAATCTTTTTTTAGTGTTATCGATGCCACCTTGCTTTGTTGGTAAACATTGTGATGTGACGTCACCCTTAGAACTACAGCGGTCTGACCTTTTAAAGGTCAGTCATCTTGGACAGAGATAAAAGACGGATGTCGCATTAGGTCTGCAAAAACAGATTGGGTATAGTGGAGTAGACCGGAACGATACCACTAGAGGTACTGCATCCTCGGTATCCCCAGTGTTCACATTCCGTTCTACTCCACTATACCCTGGGTTAATCCATAGGGTTTCCAGGATTTCAAATTATCTGCCCGGGCCTTGATTACAAACCATTCGTTTCTCCTTCGTTTTTATAAGGGTAGATAACCATATTTATGTCCATTTACTGAATGATTTATGTAAATAATGTATATATTTTTAATTCATTTATATTTAATTGTATTATCAAAATCTGTAGTATGTTTCGCTGATTTCAAATATGTGTAACATCTATGTTATTATTATTCGTTCTTTGTCTGAAATGTTTTATTCTGCTATGTTTATTATTATTGAACTTATACTTGGCAATTTGATTCACAATAGTTTGTCTACGACATCACGTGGACGTAAAACTCAGGGAACGAACGATTCTCATTAAAACTCTTGAACCTACATACATATAAACGCCCGGTCTTCATTAATATATCATAAACTTTGTTGTTAAAAATACGCATTTAGAATAATTTGGACTACTCTCATTTAGGATACTTTCTGACTAACTCCTAAATTTGTCCGATGGGAGTTACTTCCCTTTGCCAACTTCCTTTTCAAGTAAAGATTTATGGGATTGGTCGATAAAAATAGCACAATCATCAAGGGCGAATAACTTAAAAACGTTTTCCCCCCCCACCATAGATTAACCCAGGGGTTAGTGGAGTAGAATGTGAATACACATTCACTAATATTACTAAATAACAGGCTACAGAAATACCAATAACGATTGCCCATGGCTTCAAAAATTATCGCCGTCCTACACATAAGGAATAGCAAAATTGTTATTAATTTTGATAAGCCTCTATCCTTGAGGTATAAACCGTCTGCTAAGTTCGGTGCGACAATAATATTATCATTTGCCATTAACTCCCTATGATGATTTTTCATGACCAACGACGCTAAGTGTGCATTGAAAATTGTCAGTTGTCTATTTAACGCCACATTTCTAGTTCAACTACTAGAAACAGAAAAACTATAAATTTTAGTATCTTGGATTTATTTGCAGGCTTCCTTAAAGTTTTTTTTTCAGATTATATTCGTATTGTTGCGTTCGTTTACTCAAGATATCTTTGATACCTATATTTATAAATAAATAAATGAGTTATTAAGCATCCCACCCGGAATGCAAAGAACTTTGGCGTTTACCCTTAATTGTAAACGTTTTAAAATGGAATTTCCTATAATAACTACAGTAAAATATCTCTGAAATACGCCCAAGATCAACATGTCTTAACTTATCGGGCGTACTAATCCTAACAACCCACAAATTCCAAGGTATTCCTATTTTATCATGACAGAATCCCTTCTTACGGCTCTAATTTCTTCCCAAATTTTTGTTGGGAAGAACGCTTTCTACCACAGATGGAGCAACATGTGACAGCCTCTTGACCAAAAGCACGTATGAGGTTCTTCATGAAAAACTTGAGATACACAAGCTGGAAGTAGAGATAAGTAAACATGCAATTTTCGGCCCCTAACCAACTTCTCAACTCTTGTATCCTTCCGCCTCAAAATAATCATGAATATTCACCAACACCTGGCAGAAAATGTATTTTCAAACCCTTTTCTTTGATTCTACACCAAAAAGTCAACAAAAATCGCCATGCAAATGGAGAGAAAAGGGAAAGAGAGAGAGAAAGACTATAAATAAATTTCGCGTAGGAACATTTGGTGGGCTGTTTCCATCTGTATTTTAAGAGTTATGCCCCCTCACCTTGTAACGTTGTTTTATTACATAGAAAGGCAAGGCCGTGAAATTTTCAGCGCATTTAGCACTAAATCATCTATGTTTAACCAACCAATGCCAGCATTAATAATGCGGCGATTCATCCAGAAACTATTGCTGTGTGAAACAGCGTTTGCTGTTTAAAATATTTTTCAGTTCTAGGCTTTCGAGATCTATCAAAGGAGGCGCTAATAACGAGGTTTATAACAACCATACCCCTTCAAGAGAACTGTCATTAAAACCCCACACAAATATTAATTGGGCAGTGAAAGGCCGGCAGTGTGGGTGTGGGTGTGTGTGGGTGTGTGTGTGTGTGTGTGTGGGAGGGGGGGGGTACAATTGGTACACACATCCCACACAGTTATATGTTTGCAGTTTCTAAATCTTTGAGGTGTGTAGACCCTCGAGCGTTTTCTTCAGAAAATGTAAATTAAGCCCGCCATTACCGAAATTCAGTTTATTGACTATAACATAATGAATATGCATGTTGCCATATTATTTGCGAACATATTACGCCTATTTCAGATGTGACCATGTGACTCAAACGCACTTCATATGCAAATTAGGTGCCGCCAGTACATAATTAATTATATGTACTGGCAATATCTTACATACACATGAGATAATATATATGTAAACTACATAACTCCCGGCATTTACTATACCGTAAGAGAATTTGCATCATAACACAATAAAATTAGCGTCTATGCCTATGTGTGTGGGGTGGGATTGAGGGAGGGGGCGAATTGTTAACGCGTGCGCGTTGGGTCAGAAGATCTGTCAATGAGTCAGGCGGCATGGTTTTGATTGCCCACTTGTACATGTAGGTGGGGGTGGCCGAATGGTTAGTGCGTGTGCGTTGTATCATAAGGTCACTCATTAAGTCAACTGGCGTGGTTTTGATTTCCAGCTTGTACGTGACAAGGAGTAGGGTGGCCTGTCCAACCTCGTTGGTTTACCCCGGGTCCTCTGGTTTCCTCCCATTGCTAAAGACTCCAACGCGCAAGCGAATTATTGAAATAAAATTGAACCATATGTTAGTCCCGAAATTACCTAGTTTGTGTCAAGTGGACGTTAAATCCCATCTCTGTCTATGTTTCCATGGTCTACTAACACAATAAGCACATTATAAATGGGATCACATGAATCAACCGCGGTGACGTCATGTAAAACAATCCTTGACAGTCGGAATTCGAAGTAAGAGTGGGACGTAGTGCCGCTGTCCAGCTACAATTTCCCGCATTGCACACTGCTTACTCATCTTTATCATCCCGGTTGGTGCAGAAAAGTAGGACGTAAGCTCCATTTCATTTTATTTATAGACTAATCAATGTATATGCAGGTTACTAATAAACATTAGTCCGAATATTGTACAGAGTAGAGAATGTTCTCTTTTAAATAATAAATCTAAGGTGGTTTTAAGTCATTTTATTGGTTAACATACAGTTAAATTAATCTTCTTCTTTTAAATAACCGATTTAACGTATAAATATTAATTAGTTTTCTTGTATTTTATTATTTTAAAAATAGACTAGTCATTTGGTATTATGAGGTTCAGTATTGGGGCATCCAGTCCTCATCGTCGTACAGGAAACCATAATCTATTCTAACAAGAAATAAACAATAAAATTTGATTAGGTAATAAATTATGCTAAATAGTCACATGACATGCTGGTCACGGTTACAATAAATGTATGGAATAACATAGGTGTCATAATTATGATAAATAGTCATATGACATATTATTGGTCACGGTAAAATTGTAAGTTTCAGAAAAATAATTGTTAATGTTACTTGTGTTAATTAGAATATAATTATATTTAAGAAAATCATTGTTTGTAGCATACGCTTACCGAGTTTTTTGGCCGTTTTAAAAAGAAAATTGTCAGCGGATCTTTTATTCACACTTCTTCCAAACCTGTAAATGCATGATATTAATTAATATACGTTAATTATAATTGATAAAGGGAAATTCCGTAGACTTAATTAATCATATAATATGTGATAATGGTGCAATCATCTGGATTACCGACGCTGTGAAATTTAACGTTTAACGTATGTTTGTAACGTAATGGGATAATGTGCATAACGGACTGTAACCATAGAGACAACCTATCATGATTATTAATTTGTCGGCGTTGATATTGTTAGCTATTCAAGTGATTATAACGATTGAATCGATGTGAAACTCAACAACTTTGAAACGATCATCGCCTAAGTGTTCAGCAGTAACGAAACCCATTCCAGGAAAGCTAATTTACAATCATATCATATGTTCAAATTCGCTCGAGAATTTGAGAAAACGTATCAATGGTGGTATATAATTTAGTATACATTAAAGATGTTTATGTCTAGTAAACTTATTGTAGCTTGACCTTTTGGTAGAGACTTTTTGCCCAGGACAGTGTACCTTCAACGTTTTGTTGGGGTTGTTTTACCCCCAAGTACCCCCCCCCCCCCCCCCCTAAGCAACAAAAAACATCTTCACAGACTATCTAAAACAATACGTGTTCATGTTTATCCAGCTATTCTCATAGCATATTAATTGCATCGTACATAGCACAAATTGTTTGTCTTTTGTGTTTTCTTTTGTCATCTATTCCCGTCTTAATTAGCCCAATCAGAGCAGAACAGTAGGACGTTAAACCCCATTTCATTTCATTTTATCATCATTTAGATGTCTTTATTATTAATGTTTGAATAGTAGATATGCATGATTTACAGTACCTGGGTCGTCCTACAATTGCATAATATTCGTTGAGAGCTTTGAGATATCTGCGGAGTTCGTCGGGACTTCTGAACTCTGAGGGCCTGTCAGGTGGCGCCAACATAGAATCTTGACCTGTAACCTCTACCATCATCACTGCTGCCACCAGGACTAGTGCTATTACCAATTTTTGCATATCTGTTTCTTTGTTTCTTGTGTCTGAAAATAAATAATGACATTACATTTCCTGTGTCACGTTAGTGTGCACGTAAATAACACTTGACAGCTGGAATTCCTTTGCTGCCCGGAAAAAAATTCCCTCATAGAACACTGCATTGCATAATGCCCGATAGGTTCAGAAAAGTGGGACGTTAAACTCCACTTCATTCATCCATTCTTTAATTAAAATTAAATAACATTTTATTCTGGATAATTAAAAAAGACAGATTACCAATGGTCGTTTTAAGCCAATTTAATAAAAAAAAAATAATACAAATTTTGAAGAAAAGCGCATTCTGGACGCTTGATGTTAATACGACAGTCAATCGAATTTCTGTATAATCAAAGGCTTTCAAAAGATTTCATGGGTTTTGATCCGTAACTGGATGTAAATTTTCATATTATTATCATTATTATTTAGAAATACAAAGAATCGCTATTATTCATTAACAAATTTAAGCCGCAACAACCTATTAAAAACTAAATAAATTAATATATCCCACGACAATACTCTTAGTTGGTCAATAAAAAACTTAATTATCTTTCGCAAATATTATCTTTTGGTTATCAAATACTTTAAAATATAAATGACGTTCAAACTCTTTAAAGGTTCCATCCATCTTAATGACTCTACATTTCATGGTTGATCTAGTCTGATGAGGTGTGTGTGTGGGGGGGGGGGCTTTCGTTCCACTTGACTGATGTTAAAGTAAACATTTTGTTATATTTTTCTTTTTGTCACATTATTTTTATCAAGTGTGGATCTGACGCCTTTAAAGAGCAGAGGTGTTGTTTAATGGTATCGATAATGTAATAACAATACATCGTTGTAAGATAATAGAACTACGTGTACCTTGAAAGAATGGTAAAACAGTAATTACGAGTGTTATCTATTGTATATATATTTTCATCTTGAAACATAGTTCAACATATCACGATCATTTTAGAACCACAGTGGCTCGATGAGTAAGACGCTGGCTAACAACCAGGATATTACAGAGCGTCAAACAGTGCTGAAACATTATTCGTCCTGCAAGCTCACAAAATAGAAAAATTGGGGCTACGCTAAAAGTTGTGGATTATCAAAAATAAAATACTTTCCCTTGAAGTATTTCGAAAGACACGATATTTTTGGTAACAAATGTACCATTCCTGTTAGATGCGATATTCTTTCCATTCAATGATTAAATATTTTGGATATAATATATTTAAATATATAAATTGAGCACCAATAATTATTCGTGTCATCAAGAAATCTGGATATTTTATCAGAATTAGCGAAGTGTGCATGTAGTTCATAAATTCATACAAAATTTATTATGTTTTAGCTTTGAAAAAATGTTTTTAAAATATTTTTCAGAACTAAGACATAATAAACTTATGTATGAATTTATCAACTTATTAAATTCATACATAAGTTTATTATGTCTTAGTTTATTATGTTTTAGTTTTGAAAAATATTTGAAAAACATTTTAACACCAACAAATTTACCGCGGTTTTTAAAAAACTTATTCCAGCCAGAAGAAACATTAAAAGCCAGTGTAACTCTAAAACATATATGCCAAAAATAAAAGAAATTCATAATTTTCATTTCTTTAATTTAAATTTATAATTATAATTTTCTTAATCCTTTAAATTATTGCGAGAGTTGTTTTATTGGGTGGTGGGGAGGTGGGGTCGTTTACAATACCAAAGCCAAATTTCACTTTCATTTTTTTAAAAGTAATATAACATGAAAGCCAAAGTAAAATATACATGTACAATTACATGTGGAAGATAAGATCAAGTAGTTGTCGAAACCGATGAGATAAGATACGATGGTCAGGACACCAAACTTACAGTTTAAACAAAACGTTGACACAATTCTGGATATACGTTAACACAGGAGTTATTTTTCGGAAAATTTTATGAAAATTTAAAGATATACCATGTGAGTTAAAGTCAATTTAAGTCAATTATGCTTATATAAAAAAAAACTTAAACAAATAACTTACCAATCAAAGTTGTTCCTTTAATCGAAGTGCGTCCTTGTACAATTGTTCCGTTTATTGTGACAGAAGCGTTGTCATGCTTCCAATTTATAAGAATAAGTTGCCCAAAATGTCAGCAACAGGTTCCTGTGATTGTCCCACACTATATACACGTCAAGTGAGGTTTGGATCTCTGAACTAACTGCCTGTCTCCTCTCTAACATAGTCTATTGTATTTACAGGATCCGCCCAGCAGGTGGCACGGTCCTAGCGGAGGTATTCCAGTTTTAATATTCCGCACCACTAGAACATCGCTAATAGAGTTGTCAAGTTCAGGAATTCTCTTATTATTTAACCCTCGAGATCTTATATTATACTGCAAATGATTTAACTTACTATTTATTAATTCCAAGACAGCGAAACACAACAACAAGACCGTTGGGTTTTTTCGTAGCAATTTTATCAAAGAACCGTTCTAGAAGAATGCATTTTATATATTTAAATCGTTACCATGGACTACTTGATTGCGAGATATTTGTATCTGACTATTTATTAATTTTAGGACAGCAATACACAGCAACAAGAATGTTGGCAGGGCGACGTTAGTTCTTTTGACTTGCCAATTTTATCAAAGACCTATTGAAAAATGCATTTATACATTTATATTGGTCTAGTATGTTATAGATATGCATATTGTTTTTACATCATATCCAAAATTTAAATGATTAAAATAATTTGAAAAAGAAAATAAGGGTGATTGTAATTTTAACAAAAATGGTTTTCCCGATTATCGACATGGGCGTTTTTTTTTTGGGGGGGGGGGGCAATTTCAATTACCCATAATTTGTCAGTTTTTTGTATGAAACCATTTAACATTCGGTTATGATGTGTATACTTTGGACGCTGTTGTCCGTGATTAGTAGAACAGCATTTTAACAAAGGCCCGTTATAGAAATATGCATTTATCTATCTATATTGGTCCAATGGGCCATATGATTTCGAGACATTTGTATCTCTTTTTGTAATTGTAGCCAAATAAAATTTCAAAAAATGTATCGCATTCTTACACGGATCAACGGCATTTCAGTATATTTTTATCGAATGCCAATTATCAAAGTTTTTATTTTATTATGCCCATATGTTCATGGTCTACCCTAACACTTGAAAACCAGACTTAAGCCGGTCGTCGAATACGGGACACTCACGGAGGTGACGGTAGTTCAGTGATAAAGGACACCACATAGTCATTCAGATGGGTCGAAAAAAACCTCTTGTATACTTTTGCACGGACAAAATTGCTCCCATAGCACACTGCGTGGCGTATGCTCGTTTTCAATAATCCTGTCGAAAAGTAGGACGTTAAACTAAAATCCCATTTCATTCATTCATTACCCATAACTGTTGTTAAACCAGATGTCCAGTAATTTGTACCAAGGCCAGGAGCAATGGTGGCTCAGTGGGTAGGACATTCGCTCGCTAACCCGGAGGTCCCGTGTTCGATCCCTGCGTTTGCCGAAAAATTACATCTGGATTTTCCGGTTTGGTTCACCCTTGTCGGTGGTGTAGGACGGAGGGCCTGGCAAGGGACAACGTATAGTCGTTCAGGTGATACGAAAAACCGAGGTTCCGTGTATTCATTGGTGTGCACGTAAAAGAACCCTTGACCGTTGGAATTCGAAATAAGAGTAAGCTATAGCGCCGCTATTCAGGCAAAATTTATCTCATAGCACACTGTATGGCGTATGACCGTCTTCATTAGCCCAGTCGGAGCAGAACAGTAGACGTTGAACCCCATTTCATTTCATAACTCTCATTAAAGCATTTGTTTGATAATCAGTTTTAATGATTTGTGATTTGGCTTTTGTACACTAATCTGGTTAATAATAGCTGTCTTTAATCGATTATCATCATCGGTTGTTAATTGTTTACCGTTAGCTGGTAATTGTTAGATAATCTTCTAATAATTAGTAATCGATCGATTGTTCTTGGTATCAGCTTTAATCTGGTTTGATGTAGTCACAGTTGTGTAATGGCGATCACCAGCTTATAGCATCATCTAATTTGTTGTAAATAAACTGTTCATTAATAAAGTTGCGGATAAGATAACATTTTTACAAATTTAATTTAGCTGGCGTCTATCGTATCCGTATGGATTTTGAGTGTGACGTCATCAATGTGTGTGCATTTCTCATACGTGATACGACACGTATCGAACAGCTGTTATACGGAAAAGGTCCGTATATAATTGTCGTCTTTTTTGCTATTTTTAGACGCAGAAATGTTGTATCATGGCGTTTTTATGAATCTATGTGTATCTTACAACACAAAGGTTTTTATTTGGTGTGATGTTAACCACGATAACGACTAGAATTTAATCATTATTTTTGATGTTTTTTTCTTGAAATTTTCATACTTTTGCTGTCTGCCTGTCTGCATGCTGCTTGATCTACGTGCTAAATTTAAGGAGGTGGAACCTTGCAAATCTGTAAATTATTTTATTTTATGGTAAAAGGGTATAAACTTTCTGAAATGATACATTAGTGAAACCAACAATTATATTTTTAATAAGATTCGACATTAATTTTTTTAAATAGCCCAGCGACTGTCGAGCGACTTCAGCCCCCCCCGGGAAATTGTAGGCTAGTTAATATGGTGATCTTTGGAGATATCTGCCATTATGCTGTAATAGAACTAAGCTCATCTCAGCGACGCATACTTACGCGACGCGAAAATTTATGCTTGGGTAAGCCTTTCAAACACGATTTAATTCTGTGGCAAATTTCGTACGAAACATTGTCTACCACATTAAATTAACTAGACAGCTAGAGAACATGGGGTTTAACGTCCACAAAACAAAGACTATAGGTAATTTTATATCATTAATTCGCTTGTATGTAGAGGTCTTTGGCAGTGTGTGTGTGGGGGTGGGGGGGGGAGGACACATACAGGCTTAAAACCATACTAATCGACTCAATGATTTTATATTAGAAGAAAATACTATATATCTGACAAGCTGTGATATGCTAATAATGGTATTTGTTACGCAATCTAATGTTTCAATAATATCGATATATTTAGCCGACAACATACTCCTATATAGTCTATCGGGTGATATACTCTAATAATGACCGATGATTAATAATAATTAAGTTATGATAAATGAATTGATGACGCACAAATAAATCTCCAGGTGATACCCTGTGATATATATGTTTATTGCATCCTGAGTGCCCAGATTGACTTCTCCTGTCAATAGTGCAGAAAGAAGGGCTTGGCAAGGAAGTGTCTAGTTATTCGATTGGTCGATGAATTGAGGCACCGTGGACACGTTGGCGCGTACGTAAATGAATCCTTTACAGTTGGAATCCAATTGCTATCCGTGCAAAATTTCCATGATCGCACCCTGCATTGCGTATATAGGTCTTCGGAATCCCGGTTGGAACAAAAAAATAGGACGTTAAACCCCAGTTTGTAACATTTTTACAAATTTAATTTAGCTGGCGTCTCTCGTAAGATGGGGGAGGTGGGTGACAAATAGAGACGTTTGGCAAGCGAAAATTTCTGGTCCCTATCGCGTATCCGTATGGATTTTGAGTGTGACGTCATCAATGTGTGTGATTTCTCATCTGTGATACGGCACACCGATACGAAAGCACGTATCGAACAGCTGTTATACGGAAAAGGCCCGTATATAATTGTCGTCTTTTTTGCTACTTTTAGACGCAGAAATGTTGTATCATGGCGTTTTTATGAATCTATGTGTATCCTAGAAAACAAAGGTGTATATTTGATGTGATTTTAACCATGATAACGACTAGAATTTAATCATGATTTTGGATGGGTTTTTCTCGGAATTTTCATACTTTTGCTGTCTGTCTGTCTGCCTGTCTGCATGCTGCTTGATCTACGTGCTAATTTTAAGGAGGTGGAACCTTGCAAATCTGTAAATTATTTTATTCTATGGTAAAGGGGTATTAACTTTCTGAAATGATACATTAGTGAAACCAACAATTGCTCCCGAGTCGAAGCCGAAGAATTCTTTAATAAGATTCGACATTAATTATTTGTTAATAGCCCAGCGACTGTCGAGCGACTTCAGTCCCCCCGGGAAATTGTAGGCTAGTTGTTATGGTGATCTTTGGAGATATCTGTAATCATGCTGTAAAAGAACTAAGCTCATCTCAGAGACGCATACTTACGCAACGCGAAAATTTATGCTTGGGTAAGCCTTTCAAACACGATCGGATTCTCTGGCAAATTTCGTACGAAACATTGTCTACCACATTAAATTAACTAGACAGCTAGAGAACATGGGGTTTAACGTCCACATAACAAAGACTATAGGTTATTTTATATCATTAATTCGCTTGTATGTAGAGGTCTTTGGCAGTGTGTGTGTGGGGGTGGGGGGGGGAGGACACATACAGGCTTAAAACCATACTAATCGACTCAATGATTTTATATTAGAAGAAAATACTATATATCTGACAAGCTGTGATATGCTAATAATGATATTTGTTACGCAATCTAATGTTTCAATAATATCGATATATTTAGCCGACAACATACTCCTATATAGTCTATCGGGTGATATACTCTAATAATGACCGATGATTAATAATAATTAAGTTATGATAAATGAATTGATGACGCACAAATAAATCTCCAGGTGATACCCTGTGATATATATGTTTATTGCATCCTGAGTGCCCAGATTGACTTCTCCTGTCAATAGTGCAGAAAGAAGGGCTTGGCAAGGAAGTGTCTAGTTATTCGATTGGTCGATGAATTGAGGCACCGTGGACACGTTGGCGCGTACGTAAATGAATCCTTTACAGTTGGAATCCAATTGCTATCCGTGCAAAATTTCCATGATCGCACCCTGCATTGCGTATATAGGTCTTCGGAATCCCGGTTGGAACAAAAAAATAGGACGTTAAACCCCAGTTTGTAACATTTTTACAAATTTAATTTAGCTGGCGTCTCTCGTAAGATGGGGGAGGTGGGTGACAAATAGAGACGTTTGGCAAGCGAAAATTTCTGGTCCCTATCGCGTATCCGTATGGATTTTGAGTGTGACGTCATCAATGTGTGTGATTTCTCATCTGTGATACGGCACACCGATACGAAAGCACGTATCGAACAGCTGTTATACGGAAAAGGCCCGTATATAATTGTCGTCTTTTTTGCTACTTTTAGACGCAGAAATGTTGTATCATGGCGTTTTTATGAATCTATGTGTATCCTAGAAAACAAAGGTGTATATTTGATGTGATTTTAACCATGATAACGACTAGAATTTAATCATGATTTTGGATGGGTTTTTCTCGGAATTTTCATACTTTTGCTGTCTGTCTGTCTGCCTGTCTGCATGCTGCTTGATCTACGTGCTAATTTTAAGGAGGTGGAACCTTGCAAATCTGTAAATTATTTTATTCTATGGTAAAGGGGTATTAACTTTCTGAAATGATACATTAGTGAAACCAACAATTGCTCCCGAGTCGAAGCCGAAGAATTCTTTAATAAGATTCGACATTAATTATTTGTTAATAGCCCAGCGACTGTCGAGCGACTTCAGTCCCCCCGGGAAATTGTAGGCTAGTTGTTATGGTGATCTTTGGAGATATCTGTAATCATGCTGTAAAAGAACTAAGCTCATCTCAGAGACGCATACTTACGCAACGCGAAAATTTATGCTTGGGTAAGCCTTTCAAACACGATCGGATTCGCTGGCAAATTTCGTACGAAACATTGTCTACCACATTAAATTAACTAGACAGCTAGAGAACATGGGGTTTAACGTCCACAAAACAAAGACTATAGGTAATTTTATATCATTAATTCGCTTGTATGTAGAGGTCTTTGGCAGTGTGTGTGGGGGTGGGGGGGGACACATACAGGCTTAAAACCATACTAATCGACTCAATGATTTTATATTAGAAGAAAATACTATATATCTGACAAGCTGTGATATGCTAATAATGGTATTTGTTACGCAATCTAATGTTTCAATAATATCGATATATTTAGCCGACAACATACTCCTATATAGTCTATCGGGTGATATACTCTAATAATGACCGATGATTAATAATAATTAAGTTATGATAAATGAATTGATGACGCACAAATAAATCTCCAGGTGATACCCTGTGATATATATGTTTATTGCATCCTGAGTGCCTAGATTGACTTCTCCTGTCAATAGTGCAGAAAGAAGGGCTTGGCAAGGAAGTGTCTAGTTCGTCGATTGGTCGATGAATTGAGGCACCGTGGACACGTTGGCGCGTACGTAAATGAATCCTTTACAGTTGGAATCCAATTGCTATCCGTGCAAAATTTCCATGATCGCACCCTGCATTGCGTATATAGGTCTTCGGAATCCCGGTTGGAACAAAAAAATAGGACGTTAAACCCCAGTTTGTATCATTTTTACAAATTTAATTTAGCTGGCGTCTCTCGTAAGATGGGGGAGGTGGGTGACAAATAGAGACGTTTGGCAAGCGAAAATTTCTGGTCCCTATCGCGTATCCGTATGGATTTTGAGTGTGACGTCATCAATGTGTGTGCATTTCTCACCTGTGATACGGCACACCGATACGAAAGCACGTATCGAACGGCTGTTATACGGAAAAGGCCCGTATATAATTGTCGTCTTTTTTGCTACTTTTAGACGAAGAAATGTTGTATCATGGCGTTTTTATGAATCTATGTGTATCCTAGAAAACAAAGGTGTATATTTGATGTGATTTTAACCATGATAACGACTAGAATTTAATCATTATTTTGGATGGGTTTTTCTCGGAATTTTCATACTTTTGCTGTCTGTCTGTCTGCCTGTCTGCATGCTGCTTGATCTACGTGCTAATTTTAAGGAGGTGGAACCTTGCAAATCTGTAAATTATTTTATTCTATGGTAAAGGGGTATTAACTTTCTGAAATGATACATTAGTGAAACCAACAATTGCTCCCGAGTCGAAGCCGAAGAATTCTTTAATAAGATTCGACATTAATTATTTGTTAATAGCCCAGCGACTGTCGAGCGACTTCAGCCCCCCCGGGAAATTGTAGGCTAGTTGTTATGGTGATCTTTGGAGATATCTGTAATCATGCTGTAATAGAACTAAGCTCATCTCAGAGACGCATATTTACGCGACGCGAAAATTTATGCTTGGGTAAGCCTTTCAAACACGATCGGATTCTCTGGCAAATTTCGTACGAAACATTGTCTACCACATTAAATTAACTAGACAGCTAGAGAACATGGGGTTTAACGTCCACAAAACAAAGACTATAGGTAATTTTATATCATTAATTCGCTTGTATGTAGAGGTCTTTGGCAGTGTGTGTGTGGGGGGGGGGGGGCACACACACAGGCTTAAAACCATACTAATCGACTCAATGATTTTATATTAGAAGAAAATACTATATATCTGACAAGCTGTGATATGCTAATAATGATATTTGTTACGCAATCTAATGTTTCAATAATATCGATATATTTAGCCGACAACATACTCCTATATAGTCTATCGGGTGATATACTCTAATAATGACCGATGATTAATAATAATTAAGTTATGATAAATGAATTGATGACGCACAAATAAATCTCCAGGTGATACCCTGTGATATATATGTTTATTGCATCCTGAGTGCCCAGATTGACTTCTCCTGTCAATAGTGCAGAAAGAAGGGCTTGGCAAGGAAGTGCCTAGTTCTTCGAATGGGCGATGAATTGAGGCACCGTGCACACGTTGGCGCGTACATAAATGAATCCTTTACAGTTGGAATCCAATTGCTATCCGTGCAAAATTTCCATGATCGTACCCTGCATTGCGATTATAGGTCTTCGGAAGCCCGGTTGGAACAGAAAAATAGGACGTTAAACCCCAGTTTGTAAGGCACTTGGCACACTAGACTCACCGCCGGGTCCGGGGTTCGATTTTATTTCGGGTCTCCCTTCCCTTGACAGTGGTTTAGGTCAGAGATCTTCTAATCCCTGGGATGGACAAAAACGCGGTCTCGTGCACTCGTTGGCGCCCACTGAAATAATGTTTGACAGTTAGAATTGGATGAAGAGTAAACGTAATCTCCGCTGTCCGGTAAAAAAAGTAGAACCTTAAGTTCCAATTCAATTCAATGATGCATTAGTTATAAAATTAAAACCTATTGATTTAATGGAGCTGTGTCATGTATATTTTTGTGAGTAAAGCCTGTGCAGTATGCTACGATACGACCTGTCAAGGGGCCTATTACGTAAATGTGTACACGACACATCGGTCAGTCCCATCCTAAACGACTAGACACTGTTCCTCGCCTGGCCCTTCCACCAGCAGCACTGGCAAGGGAAATCTATGCCGGAAAATCCAACATCGGGAATGGACCTAACCTGGCTCCCAAAATCTTAATGGTTTCTGACAAACTTTGGCGATAGACAATAAGCAGAGCACGTGTTTTATTTCAGGATACGACATATTATGCACCCGCCGGGTGCCCTAGGAAAATAAATTCGTTATATAATACCCAGAAAGATATACTGTCATGTACAATAAGGTAGAGAATTGGGCTACACTGTTTAAAAAGCAATAATTCGTCGACATGAATCAATGAGCACTGGCTCAATAATCGTTCGATCCCGGTGCTGATTTAGAAAGTTCCCCGAGTATATAACCTGGTTTTCTTTTCTGATGTCTCCATTCATTTATTATTAATTCATCTGTTATTTTCTCTCCACCTGTTGTTATGTCTTCACCCGGTGTTGCCTCCATCTGTGATATTCCCCTCATCTGTTGTTATGTCTCCATCCATTTGTTATTCCTCCATTAGTATTTTTCTCCTCATTCGTTCTTATGTCTCCATTCATGTTATTTCCCCGTCCGTTTGTTTTGCTCCATCCGTTATGTGTCAATCCATTTGTTATTCCTTCATCCATTTTTTTTCCTCTCCACCCGTTGTGTCTCTATCCATTTGTTATTCCTCCATCCATTATTTTCTCTCCATCCGTTGTGTCTCCATCCATTTGTTATTCCGGCATCAGCTCTCCTGTCATATAATTTCGAAGAGAATTACTGCCATGGCATGTGTCATTGACCGAATAACAACGCACTGAGCATAGATGTCGAGAAGATAGTGGGCAACGAAAATACGCAATGATTTGACTGTAAATGCTGGCGAGATATATTGCACCTGAAAATAATGACAGTAACCAACAGGGACCATAACAGTTTTACACTACATTGAAACGTAGAGTGTGTGCCCATTTCTAAAAGCAGTATACGTGTGAAATCCCTTTCGACTCTCGTTGCAAGGCTGCGTCCATCGACTCTTATATGCCCTCTTGCATTAACTCAATGGCGAGTTTTCGGTGTTCAGGTGTCAGCCTTGGCATATCATTGTCATGAGTATGATGAGCATAATAGGCGGAAACGTCGCTGTCTGGACAAAATTGATCGGAAAATTAGGACATTAAACCCCATTTCATTGCTATCTGGCCAACCTGTCACCAGTGGTGTTTCTGTGACAATTTGCTCTAACTGTTTCGATATGAGATAGCTTAAATCCACATGGATCACCATAGACACTGGTGTTCCACACAATGTTCAACTATCACAACGTGGGCAGTACACTTGATAACCGTATTACGTTTGATATGGCACCAGGGAAGATGATTTTGAATAGGTGTGATATATTTTTAACCTATTTCTATTAGGATTAACCTGGATTCTCTAATAGTTGTGACTGTCGGATTCCATAAAAACACGGCTTGAAGACTAGCACAATGTAGGATTTTTGTATAAAAATAAATAATTACATGTAAAACTGCAATGAGCCTCTAGGGACTAAATCGTTCATCATAATATATGGTGTGTTTTATGTTGTTGTTTTTTTAAAATCTACTTTCCAGGTAATCAATAATGACTGACAGCAGCATTAGCCCGGGGCTTTCGTTGGATTGGGGCATTGAGTAGAATTTGAAGCCCGGATGTGCGTCGAGTTCTTATGTCCTTGGATAAGATATAAACCAGCAGATAACTGCATTTATCTAGGGAATATTTCAAGGATGGATACATGTATCAAAATTGGTACAAATACAACTGGGGACTACTCTGTTGAAAAAGCTAATTAGCCAACTGAAAATCCAAGATAGCGACCATTATTAAAATGGTCGACATTTCGGGCAACGAATTATCAATTTTTGAGATAAAATCTCGCCAAATTGCCTTGTTTGATTCTAGAACTCTTGAATTGCCTTGAATATATTTTGTGCCATATTAAATATTAAACGCTTGCTATTAAATGCTAGAGTGGAAATGATGCATGGTGGAGAGGCCGTTTGGGGGTGTAGAAACCCTATGGTAGACCATAAAAAAACTGTTTTCTACGATTCATGATATTGTTTAGTCCGTACCTAGCCTTTTATATTAATGCTCATTTTCTTTAATTATTCAGAGCTCGTGGTGGCGGTGCGGGAGGGGGGGGGGTCATTATTGTGAGAGATATTCTTTTATCTTTGATTATTTCATCACGCTTCTGTGATTGTGATTTCAGTGTTTCTCGTTTGGATAAACACTATAATAATTATTTAAATCATTTCCGCAAACCAAATTTATCTGATACTAGTTCTTACTGTTTACCAAAGTCTCACCCGTGGTTTTTAATGTTCGTGTGGGCTTAACTATTTGGTCCTGGAGTTTCACAGTGGAGAGTAAAACCGAGGTTTCAACTATGGCTATTGGTCAAATATATGAACAGACTAACACAGTCGAAAAGGCAGATGGAATAATTGGTGTGCCTGAAGATGGGTGGTAGCTCAAGTAGCCTTGTGGATGATTTGATCTTACTTGTATGAATTTTTGTGAACAAAATACAACAATCAGTAGATGTACTATTACAGTACAAATAAGATTATCATTTTAAGTCCATTTGGAAAATTTAAGTTGTTGACGGGATGTTCTTAATAAAAGGCCCTAAAGGGACTCCCATATAATATTTTATGTATCCACCTCACAATATATACTTGACGATATCAACAGGTCAGTGCCACCTATAAGTACCGGGTAAAATCTTTTGATCAGCCTCCTTGTAATCTGATTTCGTTCGTTGTTTTGGTTTCTTAAATAGATGTTCAAGAAATTAATTTGTGTACTTTTTAGTGGAAATTAAGAAGCAGTGAAATAATCAGTATTGTTCGAAGATGTGACCCTTTAATACCACCTAGCCGAATAAACTATTTTATAACCCGACCTAAATTATTTTACATATAATTTATTTGACATTTATCCTTGTCCTGTCCAAATGAAATTAAATGAAATGGGGTTTAACGGCCTACTGTTCTGCTCCTACTGGGCTAATAAAGACGGGTATACGACATACAGGGAAATTTTGTGCGATCAGCAAGGGATCTTTTACGTGCACGACATCCGAACGACAATACGTTGTCACTAGCCAAGCCATCTGCCCAGCATCACTAACAAAGGTGGGGGGAGGGGGCACGCTGGGATATCTTGATGAATTTCTCTGCCAACGCAGGGATCGAAGACGGGACGTCCAAGTTATCTAACCACCGTGGCTCCGCCACCCAAAAGACTGTAAACAAAGGTGTCGTCGATAATGGCTAATATCTATAAACGACGAATAATTATTTTTTTTTTTATCTACCCCGATGTTTTTTTTTCCGCACAAGCGACTGACTATATATTCCGAGAATTCCATCAAGTTGTATATTTTAACGTACAACTGTAATTGTAATCATTGGTGATGGAATAGTGACTCAACTGACGATTTGATACACCCTTTTCACGAAGTAATTATAAAATGATACACAAAGGTTTTAAAAAATTGAGGCGCAAGTGAAATCTCTATTCATTTTAAAAGAATGAACTATTGTATCATTTCACAGCTTTTTATTGATATTTAATATATACCAAGAAAGATTTTAATAGTTTCTTCGTGGCTCCCATTGGTTATTTCTGTTTCTATTGTCCCACCGTCTGCTGTTCCTCCATCTGCCATTGCCTCTCTGTGAGTTCCATCGGCCGTTGTCCCATTGGTTGCCACGTCGGTTTCCCCGTCGATCGTTATCCCATATACTATCTCTTGCCCAGTCAACTCCTCTGGCATTGTAAGTGCTCCTCTTCCATCGATTACCTATAAGAATATATAAAGATAGGCATGTAGGCTAGACAGGAATCGAGGAAAGAGATGTGCCATTTTTGGATTTTTGGTAGCGTACGGGCGGGGTGGGGGGGGGGCATGGCTTAGAGTCGCCATGGTCGGGCTGAATAGACATTTTTCACTCGCTAGATTCCGCTGGTTCTTGTTGATCATGCTGGGAACTTATCGCCGGCGTTTTGTGTACAGACAACAAAGATATACACATGTATAAACGATTCAACCATCGTGCATAATATCACAAAGAGGTTTGTATTTTTGATAAACCAAAATATACATTATGGGAGATTAGATACAGAGCTGGCAGTTCTTACTATAATAGATAAACACTAAATAAGGCCACACAAAATAAATGTCTTGTTTCTCGGGCAACTGACAGCTGAAACTGTAGGGAGGGAGGGCGGTTTCTTTTTTTTTTTTACTCATTGATGGTGCAAAATAAAATTTGGCTATTGCTGAAAATTGTTGGGGCGGGAGGGCGGTCTTTCTTTTTTTTTTTTTTTAAATGAGAAAGTCATTACTTGTTTACGTTTTTGCTTTCCGTTATATTCAACTTTATTGTACATATTTAAAACATAAACCCAAAATCAAGTCTACTAAAACACTGAGACTGAACACTGACTGAAAGGAAAATAATTTTCCATATTTAATTCACATAATTGAAATTGGTTTAAAATAAAATTCCATACGACTATGTAATAGCCCTCCATAAAGACAGCAATATTTTTAAAAACTAAGCCTCTTTCACCAGGTGTATCAAAAATAATAATCATGGTAAACAGTATTTAAAACTAAATCTAGTATCGCCGGTTTATTTATAATTATTTACCGAATTCCAACCAATGCATGTCACACCGTGTCATCGGTATTGGAGATTGCCGGAAATACTGTTTCTTGGGATATTCGATGTGTTCTATCCGGTGTTTATATTGAATGACTATTTAAATCTAACTAACAACTGGTCAGTAAAACCATCAAATCGGTAATCCAATTATTATTTTCCGGATTATCGAAACTACCGTAAATGTGCTAATAATGACCCAGATTCTAAGGTATGCATTATGACGACTATTGTCATCGTATCGTATTCTTAGCTATAATTAATTAACCTGTTCTACGGTTCATTATTTTATCAATAGGATTTTCCAAACAAGGACCGACTGAAGCCGGCAATAATGAGCCGATTACGATCGAATGATTGAAATATTGTCGCCAATGACTTTTAACACGAATCAAATTCTAGTTTATCAGGGGAGGTAATTAATATCACGTGATACAAAATGGAGGTTCTTTCGATATCAATAAAAAAGGCAAATCTGCCAAACTTCGCCATTGTTCGGATAAAAAAGACAGCATGCTCATCTGAATCAGTTTTAATACATTTGAATAGATATACATGTATGGCGGATGTAGGTACATGCGGGATATTTTTTTTACGACTTGCTTGTCGATGTGCGGGCGGGCGTTACATATTTATTTTTTTTTCATCAAGACTAATAAATAGACTGCACGCGCAACCAATTTTGCGTGCGGGCGGTGCCCGAGAAACAAGTTATTTTATTTGTGTTGCCTAATGTAAAGTGAACCGGGAGTTTAGCGATTTAATTTTCGGCCTAGCCTCGATCATCATTACTAAAGTCGGTACGATAAAAAACATAGTCTCGATTATCCATTTCATGATTAAATCATGAATGAAAGTTGAGCAGCAAATCAGATCCCAATCCAATAAATATCGCAATCCAGCAATGACATCGAGAGTTAATTATGGTCTGGATAAGTTGATTAATGTCTAATTAATAACTTAGACAACATTTCAGGCCTAAAGACAGACCTGCAAATAGGCAGATTTAGCTCTTGCATAATATATTTAATTACATTAATTTATTTAATATCAGATCGTATTTACTTACCGATATGCATATCTGGTTGTAGTCGCCCAATAAATGAACCTGAAATATACACAGTTATACACTTCAACAATAAATCTAAATTTACCCAGATCGGACCATAAGTAGCCAGTGTATTGTTATCGAAATCTGTGATATATTGTCAAACGCCGCGAAAAACATGGAAAACGGGACTTAAAGGAGCTAAGTCGCTAATATTTGGAACCTAGAAATTGACTCAAATGGGTCGCAACGCATACAATAATGTAATATGAATGTATATAAATTGATTTAAATTCAATCGTTTCTTTTTTACTGTAATTTCTAATCAATTAGGTTCAGCGACATACGCCAGTATTCTCAATCGAATTTCAATCTCTAGCTTCTGGTTATCCCAGTCTACGCCGATAGTATTTATTGGGCATGTTCCCCAGATAAGATTATAGTGTCACCGTTAGACATGACTTGTGGAATATGCTTAGCCTCGTTTTTCGAGTCCCTTATTACAAATAGCGCTGAAACGCATTATGGTACACGATTCGTGTACCAATAGTAAAATGTTTATTTTGTCTTAAATATTAGATATCAGAAGGCCATCTTTTCCCGGTACGATCACAACATCAATGTTGATTTAAACCGACAAATAAATCGTGTTTTCAATGTCGAAGATTTTGGATGATATTGAGTTAGAGACTTAGCTACTTTAAACTTTTTAAAAGATATAAACTTTTATTATCTAAATGTTAATTGTATATGCGCAACCTGTATTTTTCATTTTAACTATTTATATACATTTTATGTGGACATATATTGTCGTCACGCCTGCCCGTCCGTCCGTACTAATAGATCATTTGGGTTGAAACAAACATTTTCCACCTACAAGTACAATCATTCAATGAATCATACACATAAGAACTACAGCCGTAGTGTTATTATTGAAAAACTGGTTATATGACAATCATGAAGTACCTGCAACGGAAGGACTAACCCCAACACAAATACATGCCGAAATGGTCTCCATTTTAGAAGATGATGCCCCTTCCTTCTCCACAATTAAGAATTGGGCTGCGGAATTTAAGCGGCGCAAAGAGAGCAACCATCCAAGAAAACATTACCCGGGTGCCTGACATGATTTTGGTTTATCGATGATTGACCATTCGATATATTGCCAGTGTTGTGGGCATCTCTCATGAGAGGGTTGAGCACATTATCGCCAATGAGTAATTAGACTATTTTCATAACGGGCGATCTTGGGTACACTGTCATAATACTGACTAAATTTAAAACTTACCTCCGCGGTTAATTCGCCAGTTAGGGTCAACACCAATAGCACTTATACCTTGATTTGTTATACAGTTTGGATCATATGGATCATAAACTGCCAATCCTACGGCAACACACATCGCCAGGGTAAATACAGATAACATCATGTTTGGGGTTTTTTTCTGAAAAACAAAAACAAAAATAAATCAATGAAGAACTTTCAATACCAATTATTGTACGAGCAGCAGAATACTTGATATAATAATATATGCAGGAATAAAACGCCATTTTGGGTTTTTGTATAGAAAATAAGAAGCGCTATCCTTTCCGTGCATGCAGTTAAAGTTACAATTTCACATTTTCTAAGAAAGTCAAAACATAATTATTTCTATGTCTTTTGCTCAATAGGTTGTCAACTCAATATCATACGATCATAGGCGTCTTTCTCACACTTAAAAATCATAACACCGGAAATAATAACACAATTACCTTTCAATTAACTCCCTTGTTTTCTATTCCCCACCATGGAGTAGCTATCTTCAAACGTTTGAATTTGAAGTTGAAAATAATATTTTTGCCAATTTATCAACTGGCAATAGTGAATTATAGGATTAATAGAATTATTCTTTATCAAGGTAGGACTGTTTATACATAGCATCGATTTTAAGGCTTTATTTTAATACATTTTAAAGATATAACTTAAAAATATGAAATTGTAACTTTAAAGTAGTTGGAGACAATGCGGAGAAAACGTACATATTATAGAAGCATAGTAACAGTGCGTGAACTCTTCCTCGCGAACGTGTCAAAGTGACTGACGCTCCCATAACAAAGTTGTATTAGATGTTCCAGAAAAGAAAATGAATGGGATTTAATGTCTATTGTTCTGCATAAAACCGGCCCAATGAACACGGATAAAACCCGTGCAAGTGCATTTGCGTTTTCGCCTACTCGTCATGGAATTCCCGCTGTCATGGATCATCAAAGGATAGACGTGTTACTTCAGTATGCTTCTAAAGACATGAATCACGGTTTTGACATGTTTAAATGTAAGGAAAGTTATTTGGTGGAGGCAGGGCGTCACAGTATGTTGCTCAGTCATAGAACCTGTCTTCCATCTAAAACTCTTAAATAGTTAGTTGTTCAAACTCTTAATCAATTGGAAGGTGTTCAAGGTTTTGATGACAGGGGCTTTAACTCCGTTTTTGAATCATTTCTCAGCCTTATCTCCGCCGACTATTAGCAGTTTAAGTTTCTATCCTAAAAAGTGGGATATGCAGGGGAGAAATTTCGCCCCTGGACTCGTCTTTGGAATTCCCGATGCAAAGAGATCTTTAACATACGTACGGTTTGTGTCAGAAGTTTTGTTTATAATTCGGAGACGGACTCGAAAGACTCCAGTGTTTGAACACCCAGCATACGAATAAAACAAGGATAAAAGAAAGACCACTTACTGTTGTTTTTATGTCACTTGTTGTTTCCTTTCTCTTCTGTTCTTTGATCCTGGTTAAAGGCTATAGTTCCTTACGCTTTCTTTTATACATTTTGTTTTTAGTTTGTATCGTCATTGTCTCCAATTCATCATAATATAACGTCGTTATCCGCCGTAATTAAGCCTATTGATGGTGATATAGTGTTTTATAAATAACTAATTACTAAAACTACAAGGGCCCCAGGGAACTATATCGTTCATCTAAATGCTTTCATTTTTTTATATTTTTCAAATTTTTTGGGAGCAATTTCCGGGTAAACAATGATATAATGAATGGATACGTCAACACAGTTTCAAACTGTATCACTTAATGATCCTCTCTATTAATGTTAGAACTGTTGGTAACTGTACAATTCACTAACTTTCAGTACGTGTACCCCATTTTTAAATTTTATTAAAACAAATTTCCTTGTTGACAACAACTTTCAAAAGAAAAAATCACTTTGCCATTGATATAAATAACTACCGGGACAGAAATACTTACCAATTGGACTCTTAACTCGTTTATTGGTTTCCAAAGATTATAATGTGCAGCACTTACATAAGGGTTTTGAAAGGTTTTTTTTTATGCATGATTCAGTTACAAAGAAAACCTATCAACATAATCTGATTCAAAACTGAATAGGCATATTAATACCAGTGTTTAATTAGCAAGGGATGGATAATGTCATACCAGGATCAGTCTTCAGAGTCGACGTACCCACTCTATTGTATATAAGTTTTGAGTTTGAGATCCATCAATAGTATCCCGTTTAATTGCCATAGTAGTAACTTAAAGTAGCTAAGTCTCTAACTCAATATCATCCAAAATCTTCGACATTGAAAACACGATTTATTTGTCGGTTTAAATCACCATTGATGTTGTGATCTTACCGGGAAAAGATGGCCTTCTGATATCCAATATTTAAGACAAAATAAACATTTGTTAATTGGTACACGAATCGTATACCATAATGCGTTTCAGCGCTATTTGTAATAAGGGACTCGAAAAACGATGCTAGGCATATTCAACACGTCATGTCAAACGGTGACGCTATATTCTTATCCGAAGAGCATGCCCAATAAATACTATCGGCGTAGACTGGAATAACCAGACGCTAGAGATTGAAATTAGATTGAGAATATTGGCGTATTTCGCCGAACATAACTGATTAGAAATTACAGTAAAATCAGAAACGATTGAATGTAAATCAATTTATATACATTCATATTACATTCTTGTATGCGTTGCGACCCATCTGTACCAATTTCTATGTCCCAAATATTAGCGACTTAGCTCCTTTAAAACAAGATAAACGTTAAACGTTTAATTTCTTAAGTTCCCCAAAGTTTGGGTTGATCTTAATGCACAACCTAGAAAATATCCAGACAAATTCTTAAGAATTTCCTTAAGTTCCCCAAAGTTTGGGTTGATCTTAATGCACAACCTAGAAAATATCCAGACAAATTCTTAAGAATTTCCTTAAGAACTTTTTTTCTATATCGGGTTCAAAAGCTTTAACAGTCAGAATAATGCTACTCGCCGTCTTCATTTCCCTGGTCGGTTCAGAAAAGTAGCACGTTAAACCCTATTTCATTTCATTTAAAAATATGAACAATATCACAGGAAACAATTGTCAAGAACACTGTCCTGTATAATTGCGTTCACGGGATTCCATGTGGACGTAAACGAGGCGATACTTCTGCGACATGCATTCGAAACATAGGCCTACTGAATTTCGACGGGGATAATCTTTTTGACCAAAGGAAATAATCCCGGCAAGTCTGAAGAAAAAAAATGTTGAACATGTGCGGCCCAACCTGAAATAAATGCCCTGCTACCAAAAAGATAACCACAGATCATATCAAAGACTAAAAATTCAAATATACTTAATCGGGTGGGAAACAAATTTACAAAATATGTGGTCATTCACTACAAAAAAACCTGTTTAATTAAAAGTATGGATTCGATCTTGAATTAATTTTTCCGATTTTATTTTTCCTATAACTAACTGCCGTAGTTAGTTAAATGGCTACTGCCTCCATTTACAAAACGGTTGGCTTCTAGTGCTGACCTGTTTTGTCACATAAATTTAATCTTGTATAACCAAAAGTATTATCGGCTATTTTCTATTGGTTAACTTGTTTCATGTATTATTGTAAATGATCAATCTAATCTTGTATAACCAAAAGTATTATCGGCTATTTTCTATTGGGTTAACTTGTTTCATGTATTATTGTAAATGATCAATCTAACCAAACCTTCCGTCTCAACTCAATCAAACACCCACAAAAATTAATACAACTAATGACAGATATGTTTAAAATGACTTTACTTTATATAATATTTATTATACTTGGGTGGTGACTCATAATTGGTGATAACTTCAGTTGGTATTGTATTCATCTATTTCACATAACGACATCTATACGAACAAAGTTTGGGGGGGGGGCTGAATGGTTAGCGTGGGCGTGCTGTATCATAAAATCTGTCATTGAGTCAACTGGCGTGGTTTCGATTCCCCGGTTGTACGTGGCAAGGAGTAGGGTCGCCTGTCCAACCTCGTGGGTTTTCTCCGGGTCCTCCGGTTTCCTCCCACTGCTAAAGATCCCTAGGCGCAAGCGAATTATTAAAATTAAACCATACGTTAGTCCCGAAATGACCTAGTTTGTGTCGAGTGGACGTTAAACCCCATTTCTCTCACTCTCTCACGAACAAAGTTACGACGAAGTACACAATAAACTGAAATGAAATGAAATTGGGTTTAGCATTCTACTCCGACTGGGCTAATGAAGACGGGCTTTCGCCATACAGTGTGCTATGAGGGAAACTTTGCCCGGCAGCGACACTATAACCTACTCTTATTTCAAATTTCAACTGTCAAGAGTTCTATTACCTACACGCCTAATGCATAATGAAAGAATATAAATATAAGCAGTATAAATTTACCTAGCGGCACTAATTAAAGTTCGACAAAATTGAATTTATGAATTTGCAAAATATGAATAATTTCATTGGTTTTGTTATTGGTTTAAACAATATTTTACTTCGAGTACAACATGAGTATTTACAATACTGATATAATGGATATGAAAACAAGCCGAAGCTTGTAAATTATGTATTTCAATACAATTAAATAAAGTCTGGAATAGATAATCTAAAATTTAAGTTCACAAACGTAGTAATATTTGGGTACATGTATTTTATGATCATTCACACTTATATTAATCTTGAAATTTAGTGTAGTGAAGGCGTTTTGAGTATCATTAGAAAGATTATTCCAAAGTGTTAGTAGCAATATGTTTCAATTCATTTCATTTTAAGAACAGAGCAAGACTGTGCTTCAGAAATTTTAGGCGGTACAAGAAGACTTAGTGGGTTATATAAATATTCATAGTATAAAGTACATTATGGGAAGTGTCGTGAACAAGACCTGTTATGGTTCTTAATGCATCTAAACGGAGATTTTCTAATTTTAAGGACTCAAATTTGTTACAGTTGTCCCAACCCAGGGTGTCAAATAAGGTTAAAAATAAATACATTGTAAATAATTTCTAGAGACATTCAAGAAACGCGCTTTTTTAAGCCACGGATACAGTCAATAGAGTGTTTTAACTTTAAATATTACATATTCAATGTGGTTATCTCACTGACAATATGCTTGTAGTATATCGATTCCTTAATTTTTACGTTGTTAATTCAAAAGAAGCTTGGAATTGTTTTCTAGAGAATGTCATGGAAGCTGTTTTCATGGGGTTAAATCTTACTTTCCATTTAGTCGACCAGCTGTTAATCAACTTCAATTCTAAATTTAATATTATTTTCACATTCATCTGGATTTTCAATTGTTAGATACAAAGCTAAACGTATATGAGAATCGATATTTTCAGTATTATCATTGATATAAATAAAAAAAAGAAGTGGACCAAATACTGATCTTTGTGGGCCACCTACGGTTATATTATTTAAGTTAGAGCTTTCGCCTTTACTAACTACTGGTTATTTTCTATTCTAATCTATACTCTTCAAAAAAAAAGTAGGGGATATTGAAATGCAAATACCTATGCAGGTCGTGATATGATAAATAGTCATGGATACTTGACATGCATTGAGAGTATGTTCACAGATGAAGAACTTATCGCCCCAACAGAACCACTGAGCTGCACATGCGACACGCAATAGTGCCATACACGTGGGAGGAGTTCATTGTCAAATTT
Source organism: Patella vulgata (assembly GCF_932274485.2). Taxonomy (NCBI): domain Eukaryota; kingdom Metazoa; phylum Mollusca; class Gastropoda; family Patellidae; genus Patella; species Patella vulgata. Next base: position 17,385,998 of record NC_065883.2, read on the forward strand.
GACACTTCAAGGAAGGGTTTATGAAAACTGCCGCGTGCTGGTTAATCTATCCATGTTTGCTTTCATATCGGTTCTTGCATACGATTTACTGTTTAGCGTATCTTTAGTGTGTTACGTTTAATTTGATCGGGAGACGTGTTCGTCGACGTCAACCGACAACACTGCAAGAATTGGCCGTGACACTGCAAGAGGAGTGGGTCAGATTGCCCCATTTCGTGATTGGACGGTTGATTAGGAGCATGCCACGACGAATTGCCGAATGTCTGAGGATTGGTGGAGCAATAATTACTCATTATTAAGACACAAATCAAAAACGTCCATTTTCACTTTTGACGGTGTATCTCTTTGCGAGTGAAATGGGGCCGTCAGATAAGCCGCCCATATAAACTGTTTATGTTCATGTGTAGGCAATTGGCCTGTTATTAACATACACTGGTTACCTCTAATAAAAACAGAAGTGAATTTCCGCAGTTTTGTATTGTTTCTGAATATCCCCTACTTTTTTTGAAGAGTATAATATAGGAGTTAACTCGGATACCGAAACAACTCAGTTTGTGAATCAAATCCTTATGCCACACACGGTCGAGGGGCTGTGCGAATATCACTAAAGATGGCTTTTACTTCTTTACCGTTATCGAGAGCTGAAGAAATATAACCATTAATTGACAAATAGTACAGGACCCTTATTCATGAAAATTTAAACTAAGATAAAATCGAAATTTTAAGAAATACTGCAATTCGCTTGGCTGACCAGTAAAATCAATTTGCATATATCCAATGAAGTTGCTTAATAGATGATTAGTTAATAAAAATTGTGTATATCTTTGTAAATTAGTCTTTTAAAAACGTCAAAGACTTTTTCAAGTAAACTTAATAATGATATAGGTCTATAATTCGAAGGATCGAGAATGTCACCAAGCTTCGATAGCCTGTTTCCATGTGTCCGGAAATACAGATACATTGTGTAAGAAATTAAACAATTTGCAGAGGGGGCGGATTAATGACGTAGCCAAAAGCGTTTTATAGCTGGGGTGCTGGAGAAAAATGAAAATGTACCCTAGTTAGGGAGGACCCTAAAGGCAGACAAAGGGGCCCCTCTGGCAAAGGGAAAGGGTCTCCCGAGTCCGAGTCAATCGTTTTCTATACACTGTTACTGGAGGATATGTCCGAATGCACCAAAATGTTTTCTATTTTGCAAAATTTCTCGACCTCCGGTGGCCGGGGGCAGAGCCCCCCCCCCCCCACCGGACTCCCCCCCCCTATCCCCCGCGAAAGAGGGCCCGGGCTCAAAATAGTATAGCCACGCCCCTGGACGTAGCACATTGTGTCAAAATAATGCTAATTCTGTCAGGTCCACTGGCTTTATTTGTCGAAAGTGAGGTTAACTGATCGCTTACCTCAGCTGCTGTGTAAACAGGTTGTTCAATTTCAAATAACGTAAAGTTCCAGAGGATCATCGTTATCATTCTCAAGATGATATTGACTCGAAAAATAATAGTTTAAAATATAAGCCTTTTCACAATCGGCCATAAAACAGTGTATCTTTAACTTTCAGGGTAGGGAATCCCTGGAGGACTTGACGGTATGAAAAGCATGACTTTTAAAAAGTGTCCACCAAGCCCTTTTATTTAATTTATATGATTTAATTTTATTATCACTATATCGTAGTATTCTTGTTTAAATTTTCTTACGTCAGATATAACAAAATTTTCACCCAAAAAAATTCATGCGTTTTGGCCCGGTTATGAATTCTATCGTATTACGTTTGCGTATTATACGTCTTAGCTATTATACGTCTTAGCTAACCGTTCACCCATGGGATATCAACATCTTTATGGGGACAAATTTATAAATCCCTTCAATTGTACATGACTAAACACATTTTCCTTTACCGCCAGGCCCGTAACTAGGGGGGCACAGAGGGGGGGGGGGGGCTCGAAAAAAGTCCCCCCCCCCTGTGAAAATTTTTTCGGCCCATAAAAAACATAGATATACATTGTTCGTCAATATTACAGCATCCCCGAGAACACTTCCCCCCTACTCTTTGCTCTGAGCTAGTTACAGCCCTGTTTCCCGCTCTTTAGCCACAATCCCTGACAAATGACATCCAGGGGTTCTGCTTATAGCTCATGCCTGGTTCAAACCCTGGATCTTATTGCAAGACAACCGTAGCTTCCTCTGATATCACAAAAGAGAGAGAAAAATAGGGTTTGACATCTACTGAACAAAAACTAGGTCATATGATAACATGATAAAATAGGAGTCTTTAGCAGTGGGGGTAAATCTGAAGACCCAAAGAAACCCCATAAGGTTGGACATGCAACCTTACACCTTGTCACATACAAGTGCCGACTCGAAATAACGCAACTTGACTCAATGACAGATCTTATGATCTAAAGCGCATGCGTTAGACCATTCGACCATCCAACCCACCCATATCATGGAAGAAGAACAATTACATTTTATTAGATAAATATTTTAATTTGAAATATTTCATATCTCTCCTTCTAAACTTTCATTCTGTAGTTCCAGGTAAGCATCATCCACCTCTGATCCAGTATCGGCCAATATACGTAATCTTTCTAAACAGACCTTAGCTACTTCACTTAAATCAGGCTGAAAATAGTAAAATTATTTATTATGAATAAAACAGGAAACCCAATCGACACAAACTAGGTCATTTTGGGACTAACAATTTTATTTCGATAATTTGCTTGCGTGTAGGGGTCGTTAGCTCTAGGAGAAAACTGGAGGACCCAGAGAAAACCCATGTGTGCATTTAGGATTTTACATAGTGAGAATAATGCTAACATAGAAGACCATATTTCCTTGATTCCATCAATCATTTAGAAAAAGTCACAATCCTGGAAATACATTTCAAACTTAGTTGAAAACCATCATGAGTTTATGGGGAATACATCAAATATGTTGAAATTTATCCCTTTAAAGATACATTATGGGAGATTCGATAACCAGTTGGCAGTTCTCACTATGATAGTTAAAAACTAGATAACGACTCAGATAGATTTTACGTCCGGAACATTACCGGAGTATATCTGCCAAAAGCTAACAATTATATGCAATACCTGTAATATGTTAAACATACTGTCCAAAATATCTTAAGGCCAAAGCTAACAATGATATGCCATACCTGTAATATGTGCAAGCCCTTTAATGTTACTACTGCTAAATCTTCCATACCATCCCCCATAATATCTATACTATCAACTCCAACTACAGGATAAGCAAAACTTCTCGTCCACAATAACTCAAAACCTTCTTTTTTATAGTTTCTATCAGGAGAACTTTCATTTGATTGATTCCGACTAGCACAACTTGCAACACTTTCCAATGAACTTTTTAATTTCTTCAAATTTAAAGTCTCACTTTCCTCGTTCAATGTTTTAAATTTCAATCGTTTTTTAATGTCAGGTATAATGTCTTCTGTTTGTTTTAACGTTGAACCGGCATCTTGTTGAGTATATTTATAGGCCAACAATTCCTGTTAAATAAAACAAATAATAGCGTTGTACAGTAAAATTTAAATTACTTACCGGTCTACTGCACTTAATATTAAAGAAATAAAACGTTTTTGGGTATGACAGACTGACAGACAGGAGTGATGACAATATACAAATGCATGACAATGTCGGGGTATAAAATTCAAATCGGGGGCCATGGTGACTCAGTGAGTAGGACACTGGCTCGTTAACCTAGAGGTCCTGTGTTCCATCACTGCTTTGGCCGTGAAAGTTCATCCAGATTTTTTGGTGTGGTTCTCCGTCATTGTCAATGGTGCAGGACGGAGAGTCTGGCAAATGACAATGTATATTCGTTCCAATGGGCAGAGAAACGGAGGTCCTATGTACACATTGGCGTGCACATAATAGAACCCTAGACACTTCAAATTTGAAATAAGAGTCGGCATGGCCCCGATGTCCAGGCTAAATTTCCCTCAAAGTACACTACATGGCATATGCCCGTCTTCATTAACCCAGTTGTTGCAGAACAGTAACATGTTAAATCCCATTTCTTTTTATTTCATTTTATAAATTTCTAATTAGTTTAGCAATCAGTGTATTAAATAAACCTAGATTTTTCAGATTTACTTTTCTGTTCTATGATTTACTCTCTAGGGGGACACTCAAATGAACAATCCGGAATCGAATTCTCTCAATCCTGAAAATAGTGACAAATGAGTGAAATGGGAGATTTCGGGCTACAACGCATGTGGTGACTGCGTAAGAAAATATTTTAACCAACCATGCTGCTGAAACATATTTGTTGTGTTTAATTACGTCTTGATTCTACTCACAGCAACTCTGATGTCGGGACTGCACAGAACTGTGACAGGGCTTAAATCTGCTGCACATTTACGCAATTCTGTCAATTTGGGATGTCCAGACTGACTATTCCCAATAACTCCAATCAAGGGGAGTAAATCCCCTATTGGCCTAGAGGTAGACCACCATTAATTTCTCCATTGACTTTAATGTATATATCACCGTATCCAACCTCTCAACACTGTGATTCTGTCAATCACCATTAGACTTTATTCACTGGTTTTCAGAAAATGCAAGAATAAAGATTCCTTGGGAAAATATCCAAGACAGAAATAAATTTTTTATTACCTGACCGTATGTACCAATTAAGATCTCATTTTGACCATCAAAATCTATATCAACAACACAAGAACATAATGGTGAATCATATTTCTCACTGTTAGGTAGTGTTAAACAATCTTCTAATCCTTCGACTAAAACATTCCTACAAAAACAAGTTTAACAGAAGTTGAGATATTTTAAGAGAAGTTGAGATACAGTAGAGATATTTTAACATACAAAAGTTGAGATATTTTAACATACAATAGTTGAGATATTTTAACATATAGGAGAGATATTTTAACATACAGTAGAAGAGACATTTTAACATACGAAAGTTGAGATATTTTAACATACAGTAGAAGAGATATTTTAACATACAAAAAGTTGAGATATTTCAACATACAGTTGAAGAGATATGTTAACATACAGTAGAAGAGATATTTTCACAGAAGTAGAGGAATTTTTGCAAATCCACGAGGTCTAGCTATTTGAAATGTTCAATGTACATTTTGTTCTGAACTGAAAAAAGTTTACTTATTCTATTAATAAATTTTACCTATAAACAACAGCAGGCATAAGAGCACTTGTAACTAATAAATGATATATTAATGTGCGTTCTTCGTCTATGCCACCATTTTCTGAAAATAAAAAGAAAACCATAGTTCACTTGAAAGGAAACTAGAGGTATATAGAAGATCTAGCAACTATTTACATAATTTTAGATTAATATTGGCATTTTGTTTTGTATGGTTATGTTTGAAATAATGAGATGAATTTCACCAAGGCATTAACTTCAACTATCATGCTTGTATTTAACACACACTGCACAATATCAAGATAATACCTAAAGCATATATCAATATGCATGGATCATAAGTTTTTCCAACATCATTAATGTTATCTTTTGGGAGCTGCAGTGGCTCAGTGTATTAGGTGCTGTCTCGATAAGCTGGAGGGAACGGGTTGGATCTTGGTGTTGGCCAAGAAAACTCCTCAGGATTTTCCGGAGTTGTTTCCCTTTGTAAGTGGTGCATGATGGAGTCTGGCAAAGGCCAGTGTCTAGTCATTCGGGGGGTCCTGTGTACACACTGGTGTGCACACAAAAGAACCATTGACAGTAGCACCACTGCCTGGGTAAAATTGTTCTAATAGCACACTGCATGGCAATTTATAATAAAACAAATCTGTAGAACATGAACCGTCAATCCCTTATGGATGTTAGTGTGCATTCTAAATATGTATCAATAAATTGTTTACATCATACATACCTTGTGAGGACTCTATAAAAGATGGACATGGAACTTGATTTTGTGGATTAAATATAACTATAGAAGTAATAGGGTTCCCATGTGTAGAACACCAACTTTTTAATATAACTACAAATATATGAATAAAATAACCTCAAAAATATATACTATGAAACCAGAATTATTTGCATGCTTATTTCTAGGCAGATCAAAGAAAAATTACTAGGCAGGTGGATATTGGGACGGGACAGGGTTCTTATTATTACCTTGAATATGAAATATACTCCTCTTAAAATACAAATAACATAACATCAATAATTCATATTAACAAACAATACTTTTGCAGGGTTGGTAAGGTTGTTTTTTTTCATTAATATTTCAAAATATTATGTCTATATAGTCAATGAAAATGTCATAAAAACTAATTCTGCCTTGTTCTTGACATACCGATGTCATTCTTAAAAATAAAATTGTGCCCCCTTTATATAATTGAAATGAAATGAAATGAAATGAAATGGGGTTTAACGTCCTACTGTTTTGCTCCGAACTGGGCTAATGAAGACGGGCATACGCCATACAGTGTGCTATGAGGGAAATTTTGCCCGGACAGCGGCACTACGGCCTACTCTTATATCGAATTCCAACTGTCAAGGGATCTTTTACGCGCAAGCCAATGTGTACACAGGACCTCGGTTTTTCGTCTCATCCGAATGACTAGACAGCTGTCCTTGTCAGGCCCTCCGTCCTGTATCACTGACAAGGGGGAACCACGCCGGAAAATCTGGATGAACTTTCTCGGCCAATGCAGGGATCGAACACCCGACCTCTAGGCTAGCGAGCCAGCGCCTTACCCACTTAGCCACCGTGATCCCCTATATAATTGAAAGAATGATCATAAAGATAGGTTACCAGGCAACAAAGTCATCAGCGCCAACAAATAAGGTTCTTTCACTTAGGCGCCTGTCCAACCTTGTGGGTTTTCTCCGGGTCCTCCGGTTTCCTCCCACCGCTAAAGACCCCTACGCGCAAGCGAATTATTGAAATAAAATTAAACCGTATATGAGAGTCCCGAAATGACCTAGTTTGTGTCGAGTGGACGTTAAACCCCATTTCTCTCTTTCACTTGGGCAAGGTCCCGTGTACACATTGGGATGCACGTAAAAGATCCCTTGACAGTTGGAATTCGATATAAGAGTAGGCCGTAGTGCCACTGTCAGGGCAAAATTTCCCTCGTAGCACACTGTATGGCGTATGCCCGTCTTCATTAGCCCAGTTCCGAGCAAAACAGTAGGACGTTAAACCTCATTTCATTTCATTTCATTTCATTTCACTTGGGCAATCTTTCAGTTTGATCAATAATTGAAAATCAATATGCTACATTGTATCATGGGAATAATAAATGGACCCGATTGAAAATCAGATGGTAACTTTAATAGCTAGAGTGGCCTCAAAACTTTTATAGAGAGCAAGGCCATGACTCTGTAAGTAACTATAGCTAATCATGGAAAATCAATCTTCTTCCTCGTCTGATGAACATAACATAACACTGCAAATAAATTCAAGGTTCATCGAATGATAACCTTAGCCTCTTGAGCTTTACAGGAAATGTGAATGAGAGATAGATGGACAGGGGTGATGGAAATATCCAACCACAGCAGGCGTATAATTACCATTTTTTTGTACATCAACCAAAGAAAATTTAACTGTTCCACTTTGGAAGCCCATAGCCGTTAATCTTTTGGTGTAATTATCTGTATATTTAATTACAAGTCGTAGTGTACTGAAACATTAATACAGGAAATCATATACACAGCTCTTTAGATTACTTTTACTGTTACATCAATTCAAATCTTTTAGTTTGCTTAGAAATTTTAAATTCAAACCGTGCATAACTGCAATACAGAGGATAGGTTATAAAGGTTTCAAAATTACAGGTATTTAGACAGAGGTAACAGGATTTATCAACAATTAAAACCACTAATCGTCATTTCAGGGATTCTGAATCCTTTGCAAAACTACAAGATTATAAAAGATGAAAATGTAAAAGGAATGTCAGTCCCAAAATTATTTGATTTCATTTGTATTCAATCTGATTAAAACACAGATCCTATTTCGTTTCGTTTTTTATAGTTCAAAATTTCGTTTTACTTGTCTTTACTACACTAGGATCTGGAAAAGTTGTTATATTACCGGCATTTTGATTAAAGTGAGGGATAAGACAATGAAACAGTCTGCTACGGTGACTTCTTGGCATTCCATACACGGAACTGTGGCTAAACCACTAGAAATGCCAACGCTGATTGATTAATCAATGTCTGACCTACCAAAACAACCGGTCAGATCTTCATGTAGTGTATGCCATCGAAAGTATAAAAAAACATAACGAAATATAGATCTGTATTTTAATCAGATTGTTTGGTACAGAGGTCACACTGTCGGTCGGCAAAGTAGCAATTTGTGATAAAAATATGTAAGTGGCGACTAAAATTTGTTTTTGGCGATAATGTTTTGCGGTACAGGCGATTCCTTCAAATTCTAATCCTATTTATCCTGGATTAACCATTATTAAAGGAGCTAAATCGCTAATATTTGGGACCTAGAAATTGACACAAATGGGTCGTAACGCATACAATAATGTAATATGAATGTATATAAACTGATTTACATTCAATCGTTTCTGTTTTATTGTAATTTCTAATCAGTAAGGCTCGGGCGAAATACGCCAGAAGATTCAATCGAATGGCAATCTCTAGCGTCTGGTTATTCCAGTCTACACCGATAGTATTTATTGCGAATGCTCTCCAGATAAGAATATAGTGTCACCGTTTGACATGACTTCTGGAATATGCCTAGCCTCGTTTTTTGAGTCCCTTATTACAAATAGCACTGAAACGCATTATGGTACACGATTCATGTACCAATTGTAAAATGTTTATTTTTTCTTAAATATTGGATATCAGAAGGCCATCTTTTCCCGGTAAGATCACAACATCATGTTGATTTAAATTGATCAATAATTCGTGTTTTCAATGTCGAAGATTTTGGATGTTATTGAGTTAGAGACTTAGCTACTTTTAGTGTCAATCACATGGCGGGGTACTTTAAATTAATCAACTGGCTGATAATCCGGATCGCGTCAATGAGTAATACTAATCAACTGTCTTGGATTAATGATTAGTTGATTGATAATTGCCAGTGATCTATAGAAAGCCTATCCCAAGTCATTATTTACTCCTAATGATTAATCTAAGCGGTGATTACTTGATTGATGTTTCGTTTCGTCTTAAAAAGAATGGTAATACATGTAATCAAAATGGCCGTCAGTTCCTTTTGAAGAGAATTAATTATTTTGATAGCTGAATTCCATTTACAGTGGTTTCATATACGGCATGTAAAATATACAAGCATGCATATTGGATATTATTTCAAATTATATTATTAGCACTGGTCGAAAACATAAAAAAAAAGAAGAATAGTGACGATTCTTGAGCGAGAAAACAGTTCGCCATTTGTATCATATTACCGTCGCCAAATTGCTCTAAAAGTTAAAGACAGGTATAATTGTAAGCATCTCTTACAAATATAATTGAAATTTATATCATTCTATCAGGGATTTAGATTCTGATACCTCTACAGTACCTGAAAATAACAATTTGCCCATTGTACACGCACACATAAATTTATAAACCAGCGGCTGCCAGACAGGATACGCCCACATTTTCGAGAGATGGATAGGGGCCGTAATTCAGGAAGTTACGGTCCGATATGCGCGAATATCGAAAGGAACCGAGATCTTTGGGTGATAAACTTACATTTCAAGTTTCAACAAAATCGGATAAAAATTGTGACCTATAAGGTCCACAACCTTGATATACCATATTTTTACGCTTAGGGTTTAACGGTGATATCATAATACGTTTTTTTAAATCGGATAAAAATTATGACCTCTATTGGGTCCACAAGCTAAAAACGCGATTTTTCGTACAATCAGGGGCCATAATTCAGGAAGTTACAGTCCGATACATGCCAATATCGAAACCTATATTTCAAGTTTCATTGAAATCTGATAAAAATTGTGACCTGTAGAATGTTCAGATATGCCCGAATATCGAAAGGAACCGAGATCTTTGGGTTATAATCATACATTTCAAGTTTAAACTAAATCAGATAAAAATTGTGAACTCTACAGTGTTCACAAACTAAAAACGTGATTTTTCGTACTATCAGGGGACATAATCCATGAAGTTACAGTCCGATACATGCCAATATCGAAACCTATATTTCAAGTTTCATTGAAATCTGATAAAAATTGTGACCTGTAGACTGTTCACAAACAATTGTGGACGGACGGACGGACAGACAGGGGCGACGACAATATACGTCCACATGAAAATGTGGGCGTATAAAAATTAATTGGCAATCCCTGGATGGGATTTGACGTGTAAATACTAAAAATATATTGTGCAGTACGGTGCTCAAATAGACTAAAGTCACCAAAAATAAAATCTGATCTTATTAAATCCAAACTTTGCTAATCTATTATGTAAAGACAGATTTTTAAAGTTGTTGTATATTGTATTGTATATATCGGTAATTTTTTTATAATAAGTCTAACTGAAACATAACATTGTTAGATGTTGTCTTTTTTATCACACATTTTTGGCAGATAAAATATTCCAGTTGGCGGGAAAAAATATGAACATTTTTTTTATATAGGAATTATCATCAATTTTGGCGAAAAAAATTGAAAGCCAGCGTGAGCCCTGGTTTGGTATTGAACAAGATAAGATGAATTAAATATTTTGCATCAGATTCCTTATTCCAATTGAATACAAGTCGGATGATTAGTTACCATTGATATTTTGGATTTCTGTTCTTAATCAAATGCTAAATAATCAATTTCAGTCAATTTTTGCCGTGAAAATGAGATATTGACTGAAAAATGCAAATGACAATCTGCGGCTTTAAAGAATGTTGCCATTACAAAACATTTACAAACCTGCTATCACAATCCTTAAATTCTGGAAAATATTCATCAGGGTTTTCTTCTAAAAAATTATTGTCTGCTTCCTTCATAAAATAAATAAATTGTCACTCAGTAGCTTATAATTTATTATCTAAGAAAGTATTTAACTTTCACAGTGATTTAATAGGTCATTTCAGTTTTTCCAACAGGACCATTAGCCCGGGAGCAGCGGTGGCTCAGTCAGAGCATAAGATGTTGACTCGCTAACCAGCTGAAAGTCCCATGTTCAATCCTGGTCAAAAAAATTCTTTGTATAGTTGTTTGGATGGGACAAAAAATGTGGTCTTGTGAACACAATGACAGATGGAATTCGAAATAAGATAGGCTGCAGTGCAGATGACCGGGCCAAATTTTCGTTCATAGCACACTGTATGGCATATATCCTTCTTCATTAGCCCAGTCAGTGCAGAACAGTAGGATGTTAAACCCCATTTCATTAGCCATGATTCAGTAAATACATATACAAAGCCTAATGCTGGCCCTGCCCCCTAAAAAAAAAATTATTACTCATGATCTGTGAAGATGGTTAAATTGCCTAGATTATAAACATATTAGTTAAATTATCAACGAAAAAATATCTTACATCTTTGTACATATGAATTTTATTATCACTACCACACAACAGGAATATGGATTCTTTGTTGTCATTATTGTGTACCAACCTAAAAATATAGATCAATAAAAAAAACAGAGTTCAATGAAGTGGTCTTATCACAATTTCAGAAAAAACAGGTGCTGTTCCATTTCAAAATATCTTGTCGGGTGAGAACTTGGAAGATAACTTTTTGAAATGGCTTATTTATTCATGTTTCATATTTTGGTAGTTGGTCTGTAAAATATAGGATTAATTTCTTGGGGGTGGAGGTTTACATTGAACTCCTGGCATTCTCAAGTTTAACTTTTTAAACAGATCTTAAACTCTGTGTATTAATCTAAAGTCAATCGGATGATAACTTTAGCCTTTAGAGCGTCACAAAGTGATCAAGGGCCATAACTTTGGCAGTAATTATCGGAAATCGCTGAAAATCAATAAGCTTCTTCGTCTCATGACCTTAAACACTGTGTATAAATTTGAAGTCAATCAGATATTAACTTTGGCCTCTAGAGCATCCACAAGATTTTTCAAAGTGATCAAGGGCCATAACTCTGGCAGTAATTATCGGAAATTGCTGACAATCAATAGGCTTCTTCGTCTCAGCACATTAAACACTGTGTATAAATTTAAAGTCAATCGAATATTAACTTAGGCCTCTAGAGCATCCACAAGATTTTTCAAAGTGATCAAGGGCCATAACTCTGGCAGTAATAATCGGAAATCGCTGAAAATCAATAGGATTCTTCGTCTCATGACCTTAAACGCTGTGTATAAATCAGATATTAACTTTGACCTCTAGAGCGTCCACAAGCAATTGTGGACGCCGGACCACCGGACGGACGGACCGACGGGACGGGGGCAACGACAATATAAGACCACATTTCAATGTGGACGTATAAAAACAACTACAATAAATGATACTTACAAAGTGTGTGTTAATTGGTATGGAACAAATGACAACTCTATAGTTTCTAAAAAACAAAACAACAATAACATAGGTTACTAGGCAATAAAATATGTGCCTACTACTGGCAGCAAAGTTGCAATAGTTAGGAGCTAAACAACTCATACAATTTTCAAAATGATACAGTGGGCAATGAGGGAAATTTAGCCCAGACAGCAGTGCTACGGCCTATTCTTATATCAAATTCCAACTGCAAAGGGATCTTTTACGTACATACCAATGTGTACACGGGACCTCAGTTTTCTGTCCCATCCAAACAACTAGACAGCTGTCCTTGTCAGGATTATTTTCGCCTCTGTGAATAATGGACAGATGAGTGATACTAATACATGATCACATTAAAATATGCACTTACATCACTAAATTGAAATATTTATTTTACAGTAAGTAATTTGTTTATTAAAGTGTCACTTGATTTTCTGAGACTAACACAACAATCTAAAAGTTCTTCTCTACATTGAACACAATAGGTTCTTCTTACTCAGGATAAACTTTATGAAAACTATAAAGAATGACCTGGAAATAATTTGGCTAGAATTCTAACAAAATAACTAATATTTTAATATCATTAATATCTTTAAATTTATTCATTTACTATTTACTTTAAACTAAACACCTCTGTCTCGTTAGCGGGCCAGGCTAATTATGTGGGCATCAATCGAAAGACAAGGCTGGCAACAAGTAAAGAGTAGTTTATGTATTGGCCATGTTAATCATAAGTCATAGTGAGCCACAATAGCTCAGAGAGTAAGGCACTGGATCACTAACCAGAAGATCTGGGGTTAATTCCCGGTGTTGGTCAATATGATTTTGCAGCATGGTTTCCCCTTGTCAGTGGTGCAGGATGAGTACTTGGCAAGGGCAGCGTCTAATTGTTCAGATGGGATGGAAAAGCGAGGTCCTGTGAGTATGTAAAATAACCTTGACAGTCAGAATTCGATATACATGTAAAAGTAGGCCATAGCACCACTGTCCGGGCAAAATTCCCCTCATAACACACTGTATGGTGCATGGCCACATTCATTAGCCGAGTCATTGCAGCACATTTCAACTCTTTTTCTGAGAATACTAATGCAGTAGAAGGGAGGGTACTCCATTTTACAATATCATTACAACCTCTACTTACTGGCCATTATATCTTGTTTAACCTCTTCACTACTTTCTTCGAAAGAAAAATACAGATTCAAAAACTGACCAGTTGGTTTATTGTCACCACCTTGAAGCTGTAATCAAAAGAAACGTGAACAAAAAACCTTATTCTATTTTTCTCCAACTCTCAAAATACTAATAACAAGACTAAAAATACGCCACCTGTTACAGACGATATCTTATGCCTGCCTGTCAGGCATAGATTTGTAGAATTTCTGTATTATTTTTTTTATATTTTTGATACATGTCTGTCACAAAGGTTAAATGTCAGATACAAGACCTGGAGCCATTGTGGCTTAGTGAGTAAGATGCTGCCTCACAAACTAGTTCCTCTAGATTTTCCAATGTGGTGTGGGAAGGAGAGATACTTCCTATACTCAATGGCAAACCTTAAATCTAGACTGTACACATATACATCATTGATACTTACCCTAATAAAAGTTATTCCAACAACTAAGCCTGAACCAGGATCACATTTATTCATAATATCAATAGATACTATCTCTGCATCCGCTACAAGAAGATAAAACAAATGTTTGTTATAATACATTGATATACATATTGTTGTATCGCAATATTCACACCACGAATGATATAATCTTTATTATCTTTAAGCATCTGTGAAGCCACGGTGGGTCAGTGTATATGATGCTCAGGTTCACTCCCAAAGTTGCGCGAGAAATCCTCAGGATTTTCCACCTTGGCTTCCCTGTGTCAGTGGTATAGGACAGTGGGCCTGGCAAGGAAAAAGTGTCTAGTCTTTCGGATGTTATGAAAAACCAAGATCCACCCAGGTTTTCAGTAAGCACGTAAAAGAACCAATCCTTTGTATCACCAGTGATCTCATTCCATTCCACTCCACTATACGGAGCCACGGTGGCTAGGTGGTTAAGACGCTGGCTCGCTAGTCTGGAGGTCGGGTGGCCGAGAAAGTGCATCTGGATTTTCCGACGTGGTTTCCTCTTGTCAGTGGTGCAGAACGGAGGGCCCGACAAGGACAGCTGTCTAGTCCTTCGGATGAGACGGAAAACCGAGGTCCCGTGTATACATTGGAATGCACGTAAAAGATCCCTTGGCAGTTGGAATTTGATATAAGAGTAGACGATAGTGCCGCTGCCCGGGCAAAATTTCCCTCATAGCACACTGTATGGCGTATGCCCGTCTTCATTAGCCCAGTATAGGAGCAGAACAGTAGGACGTTAAACCCCATTTCATTCCATTCCACATCTTTGGGGGAGATATATTCAAATTATCTGCCCTTGATGAGTGTGCTATTCTTATCTTCATGTACCATACGCTTAATAGCATAACGACTTGCCACTGCTTGTTTGGACTGACATAATAACATCTTTCCCATCAAAAACATGTTTTATGGCATCTTTTTGTGTGCATGTCACAACTTTTATATTAAATCTCTTGCAAATTTTCTCCTAATCAAGCAAACAAGCCACCATATTGTTGTGAACGTAAACAATGAGGCTAAGACTGGTTTGTAAACTGATTTGTGATTCATTCGTAGACTCAAGCTATGATCAAGGGCAGATAATTTAAATATGTGAATACCCCATGGATGAACTCAGGGTATAGTGGAGTAGAACAGAATGAGACCACTCCATAGTGAAGGAGCTATGAGGAAACAAAGTGCATATTTTTTTTAAAGTTGGTCAATAATAATATCCTTTGTTAAAGATACATTATGGGAGATTTTTATAGAGAGTTGGCCATTCTTGCTATAACAGTTCAAAAGTAGATGATGAAAGAAGAATATATTGAAAAATTCAGTCAAATTACTTTATTCTGAACATAGTTATCATTGTTGTAATATTTGCCTAGAAATGGTAGCGAAATGTGTCTTCACCTTCGCAGATCGTTTGATTGACAGGCGTTAACTCCACCTACATATCTCGATTATCAAGTAAAGTTTTCAATGGCATACGGAAACACTTTACAGCGGCCTCGCTAAGTACACTCTATCATTTAGCCTCGATCTAACTGACGTATTTTCATCAGGTTACCCCTTATCTGATTTAATCAATTAGTGAAATCCTATTTAAATCCGAGCTGTAGCCGAGCCATCCGTGGGTCTACAGAGTTGATTTTGGTCTTGTTGTTTAAATAAAGATCTAATTTATAATTTCTATAACATCTGAAGCCTAAATTAAGACTTGCAATAATCAGATTTAGCTGTTGCATAATGCATGTTTAATTTAAATCATACTAACTGATGACATTACAAGATCGATTTCATATGGTAAGGCTAGTACTAATAAAACATTCTCACCAAATTTTCCAGAGCAATAATCTTTTCATTTCAAAAACTGCTCCAAGATAGGTATTGCAGTGCAATGATGGTGTATTGTAACAGTACCTCGAGTTGGGGTTATGGTTGGAATATGTGACTAAGTAAGGTACGGTACAGACACTGACATGTGTACAGGGACAGTCTCTCCTTATACCTGTCAAACGGATTATGTGAAAGTCTAATAGGCAAATCAATTCAATAAATACAAATGTATGACACTAATGAGAGAGTTAAAGCCTTATCGATCCCCACTGCAAGGAATGTACATGTATGATGATATACTGAATTAGACAGTATAAGCGGCATTAATTCCCACCGTAATCAAGCAATCTATGATGATAATAAATTAGACAGTATAGGCCTTATCCATTGCATTATAAAATATAAAGTCTTGTGTTTACCTGGTATATAAGTAAATTGCACTGCTCTTGAACATGGCTTTAGTTTATTTTGTATCTTTTTATACTCAACAGAGACAACATCTCCCTTCAAGGAAGCGACCAACAGACGATTAGTTCCATTCACATTCGATATTCTAGTCATACCATAAATGTTAGTTTGTGATGTTAAACCACAATAATGTGCATCAGTCCACCTCCAACTTCTATCTGATGACATCATGAACTTAAGAACTTCTTTAATAATAAAATATAATTGCTCACTGTGCCATTGTCTGGACCTGGACTATGGTTCCACTATTGATATCTTCCGTCTTGTCTCGGACAAGAGAAGACGCCACAAGTAACTTGCAGCTAAGTTTGATGGTGTCGTTGTGCCTAAATACCTAAACACCTACTTACTATAAGTAACAGGCTATTTGTTACTGGATTATAGAGTCAATAGAGAGCTTGATATTCCTAGGATCGTGTCAGGTTTACCTACATGTAGTTGTGTAGTTGACAGTTCTATATTCAGTTAATAATTCATCTAGAGATTTGATCTTTTATGGTACAGCCAGGTACTATAACTTGGTGCATTGTAATTTTGGTATCTTTTCAACCATTTTTTTAGTCTGACACTGAGTCTGAGTGGGGCTGCATTTATCAATAACTGAATAACAACTAACAACAGCAATAATAGTCAATATAAATTGGCCTAAATGCATCTATATGTTACCTTGTAAGATTCAAGCAATGGATATTTTATATTTATACACGAATTCATTAGATAACTCATTACTAAAATTATATCACTGAATCTTATCTATTTCCTGAATGATTGCATGCTCCTTCTAATTAAATTTCTTTTTTCTTTGGGAGTTGCTTGAATACCTGTCAATCCATTATTAGGGTCTGGTCAATCGAAATTTAGTCACTCCTTCGTCCAACTGGGTCAGAAACGTTTCATTGGTTAGTTTTATGCCGGAGTCCACCGAATGTATATAGAGACGCGAATAACTCACATCTGAGGAAAAACATTATTATGGTGGTTTTAATGTTTGACCAAATCTCCTTTGCAACAAAATTATTCACTATGAAAATTGAAAAAAAATACCTATAATGTAAGTCAGAAATACTCAATATATTTACATAGAAACACACTACTCAAATGTTTTGTTTGATAGGTCGGCTGGTTTGGTAGAATAGTGTGTATCTGGTCGTTCGACAAGTTGACAGAGGCTACTTATAGTCATGTGATTTTAAGATAGTCAAAATGGCGATCCGAGCAGCTCAGAAAGGGAGACTTATCGCGGTGATTGGCGACGAAGTAAGTAAACTAAATAACAGGCTGTGTATATTTAAACTATTTTACTGGATTTATATAAAACGTTTGCAGTCCACCGAATCCAAAAATTGTTTCTAATCCATTTCTAAAACCAACAAGGACAATTTTCATGTTCGGATTTCATCTTTTTTCAACATCTTTATTGTAATCGTTGCATTGACGTCAGACATCAAATACATCCGCATCGACATCTTATTTTTTATTTGTTGACATTGTCAATATCGATTCTATTATTTAGATTTAGATTGTATATAAATATGCATCTACAGTATAATAGGGTCTAAAAGTAACAGTATGCTATGAACATAAGGTGCTAAAATTTTTGGGTTGCCAAGGCACAAATATATTTATGAGGTGAAACCATGATTGTATAAATAGATATAAAATATTTGTATATGTTGGAAGATAAAGTGAATGCACACATAAATCATAAGAAAGCATTAAAATATTTATAAATTTATTTTAGTACTGGTACTATATTAAAATTTCTACCCAATACCATCCAACATACGTCTTGGTTAATTGTATTAGAATCGATAATGTATATTAAATCACATATCTATATATTGCTCCGAATCTACAATGATATGACCTTCATCATCTTCTGACCAATGTCTACTTGAGACACCCAAATACAAATTGAAAACATTTGGTACCAGGCCTTTTTACATGTATCTCTGCAACACTTTGGAATTCCTTGCCCTTAAAACTAAAGTTTGCTGAAACATTAACTTCCTTAAATCAAACCTCCAAGACCTATCTTTTCAAATGTTATCTTTAATTAGGACATTATGTGTGTTTTGTGTTATAGTGGGCTTGGTGTGTGGTCAGCGCTTAGAGCATTTGATGTGGATTTATAAGACCCCTGTATTAAAAAATTGAATTTAAAATATTAATAGCCATAATGAATGGTGTTTGCATTTTATTCAATATTTTTCATTACAGGACACCTGTACAGGGTTTGTTTTAGGTGGAATAGGAGAAATCGACAAAAATAGACGTCCAAATTTCTTAGTTGTAGATAAAAGTAAGTTCAGTTAAATACTAACTCAAATTGATACGGTAAACATAGATCACATTTATATGTCATTAATGTAATTTAGTTAATGCAGATTTGAAACGGAATAAATTTGCAATCTGAAATGAAAAATGAAAAAAATGACTATAAAATGTGAATCTGACATTTGAAACAGGATTTGCATTTTTCGTATTAGGTTCATGAAGAGTAAATGATTTTATTTTCCTCTGTTCAATGCTGGAATTACGTTAAAATACTGAAAAGAATCGATCACCGTGTTCTGATCAGGGAGAAGAAATTCCATTATGACGACTTTCTGTAAATCAGTTTGTAGTTGCATGCATCATAATCTGATTAAAACACAGATCCTATTTCGTTTTGTTTTTTATAGTTCAAAATTTTGTTTTACTTGTCTTTACTACACTAGGATCAGGGGGAGTTGTTATATAACCCACGTTCTGGGTGATGTTAGGGAGTAGCCAATGAAATAGTCTGTTACGGCGAGTTTTTGGCGTGAGGTGCACGGAACTGTGGGTAACCCACTAGAAACATCAATGTTGATTGGTTAATCAAATGTCTGACGTAAAAGGGTAAAAAACCTCCGACGCGACCTTTCACTACAACCGGTCAGTTCTTCATGTAGTAGAGGCCATCGAAAGTATAACAAAACGAAGTGAAATATGGATCTGTATTTTAATCAGATTGCATGCATCACAATGCACCATGGAATATGGTACTGTCTGCTATAAAGCTGATATGAGCTCACTCCATAAATCACTGCTGCTATTGATATTTTGATTTTGTTTTCTTAATTAAATATCAGTTAATATATTTGACAACATTTTAGCATTGATTAAGCTGTAAAAAAATATTACATATTTTCCGAAATATGCAAATGACAATCACCAGCTTTAATAAAAATCTTTCTGCTTGGTCATATGAAATTGGGGAGAGTAGTTTCATATCCCAGAACTTGTAAGTTTAATTTTTAAAAAGAATACATATGTATATTGTTTCAGATACAAGTGTACCAGAAATAGAGGAAGTTTTTAAATCATTTATTAAACGTGATGATGTAGCTATTATACTGATAAATCAAACAGTAAGTTTAATTTTTAAACTTTGTAGAAGAATTTTAAAAACACTAGTACTGTGAGATAGGCATTGATAGTGTGTTCTTTATTTGAGCAAGTAACTTCCCACTGAATACTGGTGAGTGGTGACAAGTTGTTGTAGTGTTTTTTAGGGGTTTGTTGCACATATTTTGAAGCACTATTTTCAAAATTTCTATATTTTCCTTTTTAGTATGCAGAGATGATTAGACATGCAATAGAGAAGCATACAGAGCCCATACCGGCTGTTCTAGAAATCCCTAGTAAAGATGCACCATATGATGCTTCCAAAGATTCCATTTTAAGACGAGCTAAGGTATGTCAACTTTAATTGGACCAGTCAGTTTCTGCTTTAATAGGCCCAGCTAGTCAATGATCAGTGATTCCACTAAATTATTGGCAGTTAATTATATTTTGACTTTTTATGGGATTGGTTTAGGGATGAGCTTTTAAGGTTACACATGAATATGCTGTGACTGATTTTGAAAAACTCTGCTTTAGCTTATATCATTTAAGAAATATTTTTGCCAGGGAAATACCCTTTTTTTGACCTTTTGTGAATACTAGTACCATAATTTCTGGTTTATATGACTTAATTTGCAGACTCTTACCAATTTTACCAATTTCTGAGGACCATGTGACCCATTGACTCTGTTCAATCAAATTTCCCATTGATTGTGCCACCGATTTTCATATAAAATCTTAACATGGGCCATCTTAATAGCTATTCTTAAAAAGAATTTGGTACATTAACCCATAGCAAGATAATCACCATTCCTATTAATGTGATGTCGGCTCATGAAATTCATTATCCGAATACCTACAATTTCATGCTGAAGTTTACTCCCCCTCCTTTTTCACGAAAGACCCCGTTGACTTCACAGACCTGTAAAAATGACTTGCTAATATCATATTTGTATTTCACTTTACTGGGTTGTCCACCAAAGAGCATTATATAATTTATTCATCTTTTGTTTCAGGGAATGTTTTCAGCTGAAGACTTCAGATGATCTTAATGTGCAGATATAGACTGTTTTGTATAGTCAATGCATTTATGCATTTGTAGTCGTGAAAATTATATCGTTTATAAATTATTCAGAATTAATAGTATATAAACCTCATGTTGAATAATTTTGTATGTCTGAATTTTTGTTTTGTATAAATAGGTTATTTATAGTCTTTATCCCGTGTATTTGTTTGAATTTATAATCCTGTATTTCTGTAAACCCTTATCATTTCACCCTTTTTCATTTGTGATATGTTTCTCGATTAGTTCCCTTTACTTTAGTTTGGAAAATTTTGTAGAGACCACTTGTAGACTCCCTAAAGATCAATTTTCAGTAAGATATATTAGAATAAGAACATATGTACCGTAGCTTACTAGACTGTAGTCATAATCTCTTGCAGCAACGTTAAGGAGAAATTTCCAAATTCAGACTGTTTGTTAGAAGACAAGACAGAGGGTCTTAAAATTTCTGATATGATATACAGAGATGCAATGAAAACAAACCATAGATGATTTGAGAGGTACAATGAATTTAATCTTGTAGTCTTGTAATATCAGATCACATTGATAGTTTGCAAGAATGATGTTTTCATGATTGCATAAATGTACCACAGATGGAGCATACAAAAAAATGAATTTAACTGAATGGGAAAGTTGAAATTTGCATTCCTATGGTGCAGACATGGGGTATAAAATGTGGCTTTCAAAAATCTAGGCTACACATGTAAGTATACTCATACAGTTCTGTTGAAGATGCAATGATATGCCAAGGTTGATACGTGGACACCTAGAGTGCATCGTTGTGTTAATTCAAAAGAGTGGAGAAGGATCACACATGCATCCATTCAGAAGGTTATTTCCCCTATGTGGGGATGTTTTATGGCATATATTGATTTGCAGTAAATGCCCAGCCTTCAATTATAACAAAACTTACATTTTAGCTGCTTGATATCTCTCCAGGATTTTCAGTGAAATCAGTGATGCGTTTTCATTGTGTTTCTGTATGTTTTGATTAATTTCATCAATCAGAGAACATTGCTTTTGATGTCATTTTATAACAGTATAAAATTGTACACAGGTCCTTATTTACTTTTGAAAATTTTATTTAAGTGATATTATCTTTATTATTGATTATTTAATAAAAGTTGATAGCATACATTGTTAAATTCATATTCCCTGCCATTGAAATTATATGTGATGTAGCAGAAAAAGTATTTATATCCAACTAATAATTGGGTATTGATTAAATCAAATTGCTTCAATGGAATTTAGTAATTGAACTGGAAATCCACAATAACTGTATTCCATAGAATTGTGTCCTGTATATGATTAATAGAACTCAATGAGGTATTGCCATTTCCAAATGTAATTCATTTTTATAGGCCCACGTTTAAATGTGGTCATATATTGTTATCACCCTGGCTGTCTGTACCTTATCCATAAACTTATTTTCAACAATTTTCTATAATTACTGCCGGATTATGACCCTTGTATATACTGTTTTGAAAGTAATCTTTGATTCAACAATGGAAAATCTAACAATTCACCATCTTAACCATTTTGCATGAGTGATTTTCTGAATGCCTTGTGTTAAAGATCCCAGTAAGATGTGTATTGCATGCTATTAAATTTGTTCAAACCAGATGGAATCCCACATAAACAAGGCATAAACTTTTCATCAGGGCAGATTAAGGGATTGGCCGTCTGAGGCTGCTTTTTCCATTGGGCCCTAGCGACAGATGAGATTTAGAACACTTTTCTGTTGGTTTAGATACAAACCGGAAACGATGATTTCAATGCCCAAATCTGACGAAAAACAATCCTATCTTCAAGTTACCGTTTTCAATCCTGACGTTGGCCGAGAAAGTTACTCAGGATTTTCCGGTGTGGTTTCCCATTGTCAATGGTACATGACAGAGGCCTGACGAGGAACAGGGTCGAGTCATTCGGGTGGGATGAAGACGAAAAAAAACCGGTGTGAACGTAAAATAATTCTTGGCAGATGAAAATCGAAAAAATGGTAAAATTTCCCACATACCAACTGAATGGAGTAGGCCTATACACATCTTCATTATCCTGGTTAGTCCAAAAAAATTGGACTTTCATTTATATTCGCCATGGTGAAAAACAAGGGTGACCTATTGATTGTACATAAAGAATCTGCCATTTTTGACATGGCACAGATGTATACAGAGGTGAAATACATGATAAATGGGACAATTATTCATAATACCACAAAGTTTCTTTGTCAAGGTTTCACTTTACTCAGCACGGTTACCAAGCAATAGGTATTTTTGTGCACAATAGGTATTTTTGTGCACAAAAATAGTATTTTCCATACAGATGTAGGATTCTAATTGAACAGAGCTTCTGTAATTGTTAATCACCAACTCCCTGGAAACAAAATTGACTAAAGAAAAATGAACTTCACCAACCGGAGGACTCCTCAAGTGAAAATGGTGGGGGGGGGGGGGGGGGTGAGGGGGAACGTTAATTGTATCAGAGGTTCCGTGTCAAGTTTTCTCCCTGGCTTTGGCCTTTTCTTTCTGTTTTCTTTATGGACATTATCCAAAAAAATTTGGGTTGGACTTAGAGGCTGCCGTCTGAGACGCCTCCGGTATAAACCGCTTCTGCTTTCCATTAATTTAATCAGCATGCAGAATAGGATTTATATTATAAATACATCACTAATGTGAAGTAAGGGTATAAGAGGCTGGGTCGCAACGCATATAAAATGTAACATGAATGTATATAAACTGATTTACATTCAATAGTTTTCGTTTTTACTCTAATTTCAAATCAGTTATGTTCGGCTAAATACGCTAGAAGTTTCAATCGAATGGCAATCTCTAGCGTCTGGTTATTCCAGTCAACAAAGTATTTATTGCGTCATTCAATAAACCTCGGAGGATTTCGGTACCCTGCATCTAGATGTAGGGTACTGGACACTCGGCAAACCTCAACAGATTCCAGTACCCTACATCTAATCTCGGCTGTATGACCAAGTCCGCCATTAGAACTACTTTCAAGTTCCCGGATTACAATGGCGTTGTCCATGACGACTAATGACGTCATTGATGACGACATATTTGAAGAATGTTTTATCATACAAAATTTTCAAAGTTTGAAGCTGTTTTTCTTTCAAGTTTATCCGATTTTCTTTAGACAAGGACAATTTTGCACTGAAAATTCTACACACTCTTCGAACGACACAATTTTGAGAACTTCTTTCTAAACACGGGCAAGTTTCCCTTAGTAAACCCGTGCTGCATCGCAAATGTATAGACGTAGGTGCATATCACTTACTGTCATACAGCCGAGGCTAGATGTAGGGTTCCGGAATCTTCCGAGGTTTGCCGAGTGGGGTACTGGAGTCTGCTGAGGTTTGCCGAATGTTATTGCGCATGCTTTCCAGATCAGAATGGCGTCACCGTTTGACATATCTCTAGCCTCGTTCTTCGAGTCCCTTGTTACAATAGGCCTGAAACGCATTATGGTACACGATTCGTGTCTAATTGACCAATCAAAACGCAAGATTCGCCCTTAAGCGTGTTACAATACATTTCAGACAATTTATTTTGCCAACAAGATGAAATAATATTTTTTGTTTTCACTTTATCCGTCTGACCGAAAAGTCAGACTGTCCGAAAGTTAGGTGGGGTGGGGGGGGCTGCCCTCCTGGTTCGTAGGGAAGAGTTAAAGGCTTTGCATGCTTGGTTGTTATTTGTGCTGTCTAATACATATGGTTTAAGGGTCTATATAGCGAGACATTACGTAGTATTTTTTACCATCTTATATGCATAATATGCGATTGGCACAGTGCCCGTACGAACATTAATTGAAATAATGGAATGCCAACATGAAAGGATGACGTCACATCTGTAGTTTGAAACATATTATCGAATTAACCCGATTATTAGTAATATGTAAATCCATAGTAAGTGTTTTAGAATTTCAGATTTATGCGTATAGGAATTCCAATATATTCTTCATATATATAGTCACAGGTTAGGAGTTAAAAAGAAGGGTATATACTCTTTATCTTTTCATTCTTCGATATATTTTTATCATTGGCGTGCACGTAAAAGATCCCTTGACAGTTGGAATTCGATATAAGCGTAGGCCATAGTGCCGCTGTCCGGGCAAAATTTCCCTCATAGCACACTGTATGGCGTATGCCCGTCTTCATTAGCCCAGTTCGGAGCAGAACAGTAGGACGTTAAACCCCATTTCATTTCATTTCATTTCATATATTTTTATCGGTGCATTGGAATGCTGTTGGGTTTATTCGTTGAAATACAGGAGAGCTCGTTTACATTAAAGATAATCGTTTTGTCATGAAGCACACATTTTAAGACAATGGGTTTGCAAGATTGGTATTTGGAGATTTATATTTAGTGATTTGTTGTTCGAGATTTGTTTTTCGTTGTATCTTTCTGGCTAAATGTAAATGTAATTGTTTGATTTTCTAAAAGAAATTTTATCATTATGTTAAAACATAATTTATTAAAACAAAGATACAATTTTCAAATTTGATATGACAAATGTCTGATTTATAAAACAATATTGATTTATTTTAAGATATAAATATTGATTTTAAGATATACATATTGATTTTAAGATATAAATATTGATTTTAGTACACAAATGTCGAACTACGACAACAAATGAAGGACTAAGAATTAAGGACTATGAATTTAGAACTAAAGAAGCTGAAAAATGAACTGTTTGGTCTTCCATAAACGGGTCATCTCTTTAGTAGAAATCTTTTAGAAATCGGACCACAATCTAACATTATATCAAAGATGCCATAAACTCTGGTAAACCTGGTGTCTGTTCTTGATGATCTGCCTCTGTCACGTTGTTTGTTCGATCCTTACTCCTCAATATTTCCTCAGAAAGGAGAACAGAAGTCCTAGAAAAACTGAATCCGTGTTTTGTTCTAGACTTTTAGTCAGGATTAAAATGTTTATTTGGTGGAATTACCGTCGTTAGACACGATCATATACCAAAAATTTTACTTTGGATATTAAAATTAAGATTTTGTTTCCCGTGATGTCCAACCCTTCAACCTTTTCTAAAATCAAATCCAATTATGTCTGAACGGGAATTGATTACCAACACCATGGACCACGGTTCGTGTCATCACCCATGGTGCATATTATACCAGTGGTTCCCACCCCTTTGTTGGTTGCAACCAATGAAACCCTTTTCAGAAACCAGCATTTGATCGCGACCACTCGAAGAACAAGGTCACCTTTTACTATGAAATATCATCATTATATATATTTATTATTGTTTTACTTATTTGATAACTTAAATTGTTTACAATTTTACACATTGATAAAAATTGAGGAAAGACGATTAGCAATGTGGCAAGAGGTGTATAGATAAGAGATGTATATGTTTTTCATGAAATCATAACATTTTTTCAAAAGTGTCAGTGTAGTCCGCCACGACCGCACGAAAAGCACTTGGCGATCCCAGCTGGGGTCGCGACCCAGAGGTTGGGAACCAAGGGCATATACATTTCAGATAGTATACATTAACAACCGTGATATTGCCAATTCTTTGGATAAGTCAAACATATCGCAGACAGATTCCAGAAACCGTGGGTATTCATTGATCTGTCGAATTGCTTGATCTTCCGTTCCATCCATCTATTAACGAAACCAAATACATGTAAAATGAAATGGGATTTATAACTTTTAACGCCCTCTGTCACATAGCGAAATTTTAAGAGTTTCAGTATAACCAATAGCAAATGTTTGGAAGATCTGGTTTATCAACTACAACCAAACAACGAATTTTATGCTCACAATAAATGATGGTGGTGTTTCGCGTACAGAAAGCTATTTTGGCAATATAAGCTACAGCCAATGCAAATCACTCTGACATAAAC
The DNA here is from genome assembly GCF_932274485.2 of Patella vulgata. Lineage (NCBI taxonomy): Eukaryota > Metazoa > Mollusca > Gastropoda > Patellidae > Patella > Patella vulgata. The sequence goes on from NC_065883.2 coordinate 17,412,648, forward strand.
TCTGCTGCTAAAACAATCACATTTTTTCTTTAAAATAATCATAGATATCTGTTATTCTTATATATTGAATTTCTGAAACACCTAATTACATTTAATCCTACCCGAAACGAACTCAATTAATGCTCTCGTATTAATCAAAGCGGGGAAGCTATTATCGAAACACAAAAGAATGTTCTGAAATATTTGGGTCGATTAAACAATAGACATCGGTAGTATACATAAAATGAAATGAAATGGGGTTTAACGTCTTACTGTTCTGCTCCTATGCTGGGCTAATGAAGACGGGCATACGCCATACAGTGTGCTATGAGGGAAATTTTGCCCGGGCAGCGACACAATCGCCTACTCTTATATCGAATTCCAACTGCCAAGGGATCTTTTACGTGCATTCTAATGTATACACGGGACCTCGTTTTTCGTCTCAACCGAAGGACTAGACAGCTTTCCTTGTCAGGCCCTCCGTCCTGCATCACTAACAAGGGGGAACCACGCCGGAAAATTTGGATGAACTTTCTCGGCCAATGCAGAGATCGAACACCCGACCTCCAGGCTAGCGAGCCAGCGTCTTACCCACTTAGCCACGTGATCCCCCTCGGTAGTATACATGATATTGCCTAATATGACCCCGTCTTCATTAGCCCGTCTGGTGCAGAAATGTAGGACGTTAAACAACTGTTTCATTTCATTTCCGTCATATCACATTTGACGAATGATTTGCTCAACTGTGTCATATAATAAGAGCTATTTTGAGTATTTTGATACAAAGTAAATCTCACATTAAAACAAATCAATTCATGTCGTTTATTACTATATACCATCTTCTTCCATATCCGTATGGTATCCTGCATCAATCGTGTCGCGGCAAATCGTTTGAATTTATTTGAGTTGGGACTATGAACTTGTCAAAGATATGAATCCAGTCGATGACAACTGACAGCAGGGCGTCGGATATAAAGTAGGAGTAGAATTTCCCATAAAATGACCTCTAAGCTGTCATGGAGGAGAAGGTCAGTGTTATAAGGTCCACTCCACAATAGCCATTTAAACATACATTATGCAAGAGCTAGATCTTCCTATTGCAGGTCTTTCTTTAGGCCCGAAATGTTATCTAAATTATTAATTAGACATAATTTAACTTATCTCGACCATAATCAACTCTCTCGATGCCATTGCTAGCCTGTGATATTTAGCTGATACATTTTTTGAAAAAAGAAAATTAAACGTAAAAATGGATAATCAAGACTTAGTTTTTTCATCGTACCGGTTTCAGTAATGATGATCGAGGCTAGCCTAATATTCAAAGCTAATATCTCGATTCAGAGTGAAGTAATTTGACTGAAATGAAAGCTACTTTAGCGGATACATTTTTTGAAAAAAAAAAATTAAACGTAAAAATGGATAATCAAGACTGAGTTTTTTCATCGTACCGGTTTCAGTAATGATGATCGAGGCTAGCCTAAAATTCAAAGCTAACATCTCGGTTCAGAGTAAAGTAATTTGACCGAAATGAAAGCTACTTTAACACCCCACCCCCACCCCACCTTCCGCCAAAATCCGAAGGCTAAAGCTTTGAAAATAAAAATGCCCGAATCCAGAATAGTTTTATAGAGGATCTGTCTAGACCGTTGAAAAATATCCATTAAACTGGGGGCTCTACCGCTCGTCTAAGTATGGTGGCTGATTGGTATCACATTTTAACCCGACACTACGACAACCCGACATCACGACATTTTAACCCGACAATACGACATTTTCACCCGACACCACGGTACGACATAAAAAAATGTCGTATTGTCGCGTAAAAATGTCGTATTGTTGGGTTAAAATATCGTGATGTCGGGTTGTCGTAATGTCGCGTAAAAATGTCGTATTGTTGGGTTAAAATGTCGTAATGTCGCGTAAAAATGTCGTATTGTCGGGTTAAAATGTCGTGGTGTCGGGTTGTCGTGGTGTCGGGTTATCCGCCATATTCCTCTCAATGCTTTGATTATGTTCCCAGGGATTATGCAGCGCGGTTTCTCCATATGTCGGTAGTGCAGGACAAAGAGCTTGGCAAAGAGCAGTGTCTAGTATTGTAGATAGGACAAAAAAAACAACCTCCTGTGTACACATTGGCGTGCACATAAAAGAATACTTCACTGTCGAAATTCGACGAAGAAATGCCACGGTTCATTACAAATTTCCGTCATATCACTCTGCATAGCGTATGCCTATCTTCAATAGTCAGATTGGATCGGAAAAGTAGGAAATGAAATGAAATGAATTGAGGTGAGCTACAGTGGCTAAGTGAGTAAGGCGCTGACTCGCTAGCCTGGACGTGAGGGGGGGGGGGGTTCTTCATCGAACTTTAACTGTGAAGGATTCTTTTATGTGCACGCCAATGTGTACACAGCAGCTTGAATTTGTCCCATCTACACAACTATACATTGTACTTTTCCAGACCCTTTGTCCTGCACTACCGACGGGGAGAAACCACGCTGCAAAATCCCGGGGAACTTTCTGGACCAAAACCAGGATCAGTGTATATAATCATAGTATTGAGAAGAATATGGCCGATAACCTGACACCACGACAACCCGACTTCACGACAACACGACATTTTAACCCAACAATACGGCATTTTTACGCGACATTATGACATTTTTGATGTCGTACCGTGGTGTCGGGTGAAAATGTCGTATTGCCGGGTTAAAATGGCGTGATGTCGGGTTGTCGTGATATCGGGTTGTCGCCTTATGAAGGGCGACATCACGACATGATACTAATCAGCCACAATATCTAAGAGTTATTTCCAATAATTATCTAGATCCCGTAATTGCGGGGGGGTGGGGCAAAATACGATGTAAGACACTGTAAAGCAATTTTCAGGTGTCAGTGTGGACAAAAATCTCCGCAAGATATGTGTATGTTGGGCGCATTCTCATCCCCCCGCCACTCGGCAAAACTCAGCAGATTCCAGTATCCTACATCTAGCCTCAGCTGTATGACGAAGTCCGCCATTGAAACTACTTTCAAGTTCCCGGATTACAAACGGCGTTGCCCATGACGACGCCTTTGGAGAATGTTTTGATCCCTTTTTTTTAAAGCGGCAAGTTTTCCTAATAAGTAAACCGGTGCCGCATCGCAATTGTATAGACGTAGGTACATATCACTTACCGTCATTACAGCCGAGGCTAGATGTAGAGTAACGTAATCTCCCGAGGTTTGACGAGTGATCACCCCGCTGGTGCGCGGATTGTCAACTTTGCGCTGATTACTCCTCGATGTGTTTAAGGATCAAAGTAGGATGTTAGACGCCCCGTGTAGGATCAAAGTAGGATGTTAGACGCCCCGTGTAGGATCTGTCCTCTATCAACTTTGTCTGTAATGATTTTTCATATAAATTTCAATATCTCTGCACAATTATAGCGTGTTGTTTTTAGATAATTTTTACACATATCTCGCATGCCAATATGTGCTACTGGCAAATAAAAACGGTTCATATTCCTTTATGTGGGGCCTAGTACGGCACCCTAAAATGCGTGCGCACATTAATGTCATTTCATTTTTGTAATAAAACGTTTAAGTGCATTGACACAGCTTTGCGGGGACAGATCACACAAGTATGTGATCAAAAGCACGGCACGAATTAAATAGCGTACGTTTGAGCACAGCCATAAATAAATAATTGAAAGCGTTGCATAATCGACCATATTATTATGACCAAAAAGTATGGGAATAACCTGAATTAAGGTTAGGTATAATAGGTTGGCTAACCCACTCACGGTTTTTCATAGATTACTTTTTCTTTTGATCCGCACGAAAGATGTTATAAACAAAAAAAAACAAAAAAACAAACAAAAATTGCGCATCGGGTTAATATGCCTCGGATCAGTGATGGAAACAATAGGGAAAACCCGGAGAAAACCCAGGCGGCTTTTCATAAATGACGTTTTGATCCGGACCGCAGCACAGATATTTTCAAAAACAACAAAATTACGAGGAACTGTCATGAATAGTGGTGCTAACTTCGCATTACATAACAATGGAATCATATACGATCTATGACGGAATTATATCAAGACTGATCAGGAATACATTATCATTTTATTTAACCAAAACACTGATATTTATAGCTAGTATTCATTCCGGCTATTAACTGTGTCTTACTCATTCTCATTCGAATAAAACATGAAAACGTTTCATATAAATCGTCAACCGGAAACGGAAAACACATGATGCCACGTTGGGACATGACGTCATTTTCATAGCAATTGATATACCCCCCTCTCAAGGCAATTGTAAATCGGAAGAAGGAAGCCATCTTTATTCGCAGGCGTATATGTCTGCTTACGTCGATACTGTTTCAAGAACTAACATCAATTATTGAAGCCAAATATATTTATTTTTCTTAATCCTGTGTTCTTAATAATTAATTAAAATGAATCCAGAATAGTAAGTATACAACACGAGACGTAATTATTAACATAACGGTGAAAATATTGATGAATACGAGTTGTAAACGAATGTTTATGAATGATGTCAGCACCTGTCCTGTGCCGTGGCTGTATGGCTGACACAACATAAGAAGCAATACGCCCAGTAATATCTAATGCGTTGTTCAAAAATATTTTACCGTTTACGAGAGCGACTTATTATATTGTAAATAACGGTATACTGTTACGTATTATCATTATTTTGTGTAGAGAAGTATCATAAAAATCTTGGAATAATTAATAATAATATAAAATGAATTATGAATCTACAAATCTGAAATCGACTGAGTAGCCTAGTGAGTTACAGTAAAGAATAGACTAGTCAACTCAAAGTCTATTATTTATAGACTTAAAGGTACATGGGGGTCACATTCTCGAATGGGCAATGGGACTGTTAAGTCAATAATTATCTTTGTTTTATTTTATGGTGTACAGCATATTCCAAATAAACTTGCTTACCTTTTTTTTGTAATCAAGTCAATGACCTACTTGCAATTAGTAAGCCTATTTCTGGGGATAGAACAATAGATCCTATATAATTATGAAAATAATTCTATGCAGGTTTATCTTCAGCATTGTGTCCGTTGCACCCATAAAGACTATATAATTCGTACAGTCCCAACATGTTCTCTCTTCTTCCAATGATTTTTCACAAAAATAACATCTACAACTCATAATAGAATTGATGTTGTCTTCAATGACAGCGTCTGCGAGGGTTGTTCATAGAGGCCGCCATATTGCATTATTTTGTGCGTCGGTCGGGTCTATTTCAGATATACGCAGTCAATTCTGTTGATGTTTTTAGCATTTTGATTGACTAATAGTTAATGTGTTTCAGTTCTAAAACAAATATTTTAAACTTTAACGCAAATTTAGAAAATAGCCAAATTCTGGCTGGGATTACTGGGCAAAATGGCCATTCACTGTATACGTGCGAAAAAAAAGCTAGCCACCAATTAATTTTCGTACGTTAGTTACGTACGATAATTCCTCAGTCTCTGGCAAAACTGTTATATATAAATAGTTAAATATCTGTGCAAATATACATGGATGTAGTCTGTATAAGCTTACCGTAGATAAATTTATCAGAGAAACTTGTGTAGTATACAATGAGCAACTTTTCACTTTAAGTTTAAACTATAAATTAATAAAGAAAGAAGAGAAAAACTAATGCAGTTAATGGGTCTGGCAATGTAATTCAGCGAAAAAGAATGCAAAATTTCCATCAAGGTGTGATGGGCATACTGTACAATAACAAAACAGTCATTGCTTTTTAAGGCGAGCGATCACTCGAGCTCCTGCCACTCACCTGAATGTTGACCAAGGGGAGTTTTTTTTTCCCTCTCCTTAAAATCAAAAATCGCTCTCCTTTACAATGTCATTAGGGGTTTATTATCATTTATAAATCCAGGAATGAACTCCTGACATGGAGTTATTGATATTCAGAACCATTTCTCATACACACAACTAATCACCCTCCTTGATATCAGATCACTCTCCTTAATTTCTAAATTACTCTTCTTATCGAAACTGGGAGAGCTTTTTAAGGGGAGTGATTTTTTGAATTTGTTGATTGAGAGGAGCTTTTGCCAGCTCTCCTCTAAAATACAAACAACAACGACTGACAAAAGTTGCCTGTTTCGTTTTTTTTTCAAATGGCTAACTGTTGGTCACAATTTAAAGAGATATGACATAATATTCAAAAGCCAAGAATACTTCTCTTCTAAATAATAGTTCATCCAGATAAATGTCCTAGGTAGATTTGTTTATGACTTTATGGTTGTCTTAGTGATAATTGATTGTTTTGTTCTTTTACAGTGATTATCTCTTTAAACTCCTTCTCATTGGTGATTCTGGTGTAGGAAAATCTTGCCTTTTATTAAGGTTTGCTGTAAGTATAACATTTCTAATGTATCTAGACAATGGTTCAATTTTAACAAGTACAGATCCTCACTTTTATAAACAGGATGTTCATCGATTAGTCAAAACACAAACTTGTGTTGATAAGCTGTTATTCAATTATGAAATCTCTTATTTATTGGTACATTGTATTATTGGTTATTGAAAGGAAGGCAAAATGTGACTATTAGTCAGTTCGTCAAAATTAAAAAGATGAACATATATGTTATTATCATTTGGCAAATTGTATTTCTCTTTAAATTGTGTAATTCAAACAGACACTATTGAAAGTAACTTGTGTGTTTATTGAGGTTGAATAGGTATAGTTAGAACATGTCTAGGAGTATATAGCTTACTGTGTAACTTGCATGTGCACAGTCAACATAAAAGTCTGTCATTTTCTCAGTGAAAATAATACTTGTTTAATTTAGAATGAACACTCTAAAAGTGAGTTATTACTGAATAATTTTATGTTATGGGGTTGTATATATATGTAGTAAATATATAATTGAGGGCTAAGTAAATTTTGCTCAATATTTAGAATTATTGGGGAAATTATTGTTTACAGCTTATTGCGCTGCACTTAAAATATATTAATTATATTACATGTATTTTCTTCTCTTTTTTTTTTTAACAGAATTAAAGCCTACTTAATGCTTTATTTGTATTTCAGGATGACACATATACAGAAAGTTATATTAGTACAATTGGTGTTGACTTTGTAAGTATTGTCATACACTGAGACCTTAGAATATTTATAATGCAATATACTAAGATGCAATGAAAAAGCACCACTGATGCATACCTCTAGCAGCCAGGCCTCTCATTAGCTGCTTGTAGGTTGTGGGCTCTGGTACTAAAAATAATCATGCTCTCATGAATTAATGCAGTGGCACATTTTAAGTGTTTAGGTGTTTTCCACAGAACAGGTACATGTAGATAATAGTTAGACTTCACGAAGAAGCTTATTGATATAAAGTGATTCCCCCTCGACCTCCACACAGTTTCAAAATGCATTTCTTAATTTATATCATACACAAAAGCAAGTTGTGACTTACAAACATCTAATTTATTTTTTCAGAAAATCCGTACCATAGAATTGGATGGTAAAACAATCAAATTACAAATTGTAAGTATATAGTTCAGTGTTGTTGTAGGCACTAAGGTACAATGTGATCTATTCCCTTTTCTGTTGTCCTATTAGACAGCTAATATAGTTTATCTCGCTACACCAAGGGGGGGTTGGATGGCTGAATGGTTAGCGTGCGCGCCCTGTATCATAAATGCTGTCATTGAGTCGACTGGCGTGGTTTCGAATCCCGGTTGTACGTGGCAAGGAGTAGGGATTGCCTGTCCAACCTCGTGGGTTTTCTCCGGGGCCTCCGGTTTCCTCCCACTGCTAAAGACCCCTACGCGCAAGCGTATTATGTAAATGAAATTAAACCATATGTTAGTCCCAAAATGACCTAGTTTGTGTCGAGTGGACGTTAAACCCCATTTCTCTCTCTCTCTCCCTACACCAAGGTATATGTACATCCATGGTTAACACTCCGTCCCCTATTAATTATCTGGTGTTCATCTATGTATACATTACGATTAGACGTTCATAATTGCATATGGTTTCATTTTTTTTTATCAATGATTTCATTGAATGTTTAGATTGTACATAGTATGTACATTTCGTACCTTCTGCCTGTATCAGTATTGGGCTTGATAACGATAAGGGAACCATTGTTGAAATGTAGCTTTAATAGAAATACAGTAATTGTTATCCATTGAACTGTTGTGTTTATTTTAATATGAAACCCTTTGAACTGAGTTTTATTATTGTCCCCCGTCTTTCGAAGAAAGGGACTATTAAAATGGATTCGTCTGTCACACTTTTTGGGACACAATAACTCTTCTTCTAATTGAGCTAGAATGTTCAAACTTGGTGCAGGTTTTTATTAGGTCGATGTCGTGATGGAGTTCGAAGATGAACATTTTCTGCTTAGGGTAAGCAGAGATAAGCAATTTGATTGGTTGATGCCTTGGGACACAACAACTTGGTGTGTAGTTTCTTTACATCCATACCTTGACTAAGTTCGATAATGAAAATTTTCTGCTGAGGATAATAAGCAATTTGATTGGTCGAGACTGTGAAACACAATAACTCTTCTTCTAATTGAGGTAGAATGTTCAAACTTGGCGTAGTCGTTCATTAGATAAATGCCTTGATGGAGTTCAATGATGAACATTGTTGTGCTTTTGAGCGCGATAACTTTGGTTATAATTAAGTGAGAGCTATGAAACTCCCGAGTATAGATTCATTATATAGTTACCTTGACTAAGTTTGATGAGAATTTTCTGCTTAGACTAAGGAGCGACAAGCATTTTGATTGGTCAAGACTTTGGAACATAACAACTCTGCTTTTAGTTGAGGTAGAATGTTTAAACTGGATGTTGATGTTCATTAGGCGAACGTCTTGACTGAGTTCAATGATGAACATTTCCTGCTAAAACTAAGCTGAGCATGACTTTGATTCTGTCTGATAGAGTGATGAAACTTTGGGTAGTGTTGATAATCAGTTTGATTGCTCGCTACTTTTGAAAAAGATAAACATGAAATTAATTAATATGTGTCATCTATTTATTTGGGGATTTCGGCAAGGGACATCAGCCTCACTCAGGTTCACTTGTTCATCATTATTTAACTTAATTTAAGAATCCTAATGGAATAAAGTTGAAATGAATATTCATAAGAATATTATACTATCCTAAAAAAAAATGTTGAATAGGAATAATTTTTTTGCGGGGGGGAAATTTAACAGCAATATTGCAATTTTATTTGTTTAAAATGTCAATTGAATCACTTTGTTTAGTTGTGTAATCAAATAAATTTGATGATTCATCGAGAAAAAAACCAAAACAGTTGAGTGAGAATATAACAGATGATGTGCCATATAATTTGCATTGAATTCCCTGTAGGTTGCATTAATAGCTTCCATCACTGAAAGCATGATATATTGACTGTTTATTCTGAATAATTTCTTTGTTCTGAATCTGAAAGCACAGAGATTTTTCAGATAGTTGAAAATTCTGCACACAAGATTTTTCATACATTGGAAATAAACACTAACAAAAAAAACCCACCACAGGTCTCATTAAATGTTAAAGGGGAATTAGGTAAGATTAGATAAAGAGCTGAAAGTTCTCGCTATAGTTAAAATATGATAATAAAAAGAGAACATGCAAAAATTTCAGTCAAATGTCTTTGCTCTGAACTTATATATTAGTGATTCAATTTTAGGCTAACCTTGATCGTCATTACTACCGTTGTTACAATAAAAACAAAGTCATGATTATCCATTTTACGATATCTTGCGAATTATGATAATGTTGATAATATCTGAGTAACTGAACTTTCGGCCATTTCCGGTTTGCGGTTTCCAAGATACAGTTCCTCCCAAATTTTTGGGACCGAAATCGCCGCGACGTGGCGAAAAAAACCTCTTAGATTTCACGGTGAAATTTCGCTTGATTTCGCGGCGATTTTTCTCTAAGATTTGCTAGGAATTCACCGTGTTTCTCTAGGAATTCGCCGTGTTTCTCTAGGAATTCACTGTGTTTCGATAAGAATACATCGTGTTTTGCTGTGCTTCCCGCAAGGAATTCGCGAGCCTACCTTAAGCTAGGGTCGAAATAATATTGTCTATAATAAATTAAAGGAGTTGTAATATAGTAATGCTCCCGGGAAACGTGTACATGTATAATGTACAGGCAGGTTTGAATAACAAATGAGTAAGGTAATCTCGGGAAGACATTTATCGGCATTCTGTATCGGTTAGGATTTTTTCTCCAACGCACTTTATACATACATAACGCCGGCCAAAATGTATGCAAACTATGAACAACTTACAATTTTTTAAACATATCAATTCATCTTCGTTTAGGGGATCACGTGGCTAAGTGGGTAAGACGCTAGCTCGCTAGCCTGGAGGTCGGGTGTTCGATCCCTGCATTGGCCGAGAAAGTTCATCCAGATTTTCCGGCGTGGTTCTCCCTTGTCAGTGATGCAGGACGGAGGGGCTGACAAGGAAAGCTGCCTAGTCGTTCGGATGGGACGAAAACCCGAGGTCCCGTGTACACATTGGCATGCACGTAAAAGATCCCTTGACAGTTGGAATTCGATATAAGAGTAGGCCGTAGTGCCGCTGTCCGGGCAAAATTTCCCTCATAGCACACTGTATGGCGTATGCCCGTCTTCATTAGCCCAGGTTAGGAGCAGAACAGTAGGACGTTAAACCCCATTTCATTTCATTTCATTTCATCTTCGTTTATAACTTAGATGTAATCCGTCAATTTGGGGCTGCTATCAAATCCAAACTTTAAATTATATACGATGAGCTTTTACACATTACTTCATTACTCGCAGCTTCGGTTAATCTAAATCAATCATCCATACAGCACGTACAGTAAATCACTCCGCGGGTCGCTTAACGGTATGTTACGTGGTCAGAAACGCGCCAAAAGATTGGGACTACATGTATATTCTTACGCTGTTTTACTCGGCGAATAATATCCGCTGTGACAATATACATCTACTTTATGTCACCCAATTCATTTCGGTGGGAGCAGATATTGAATAAAGCCATTTCACACACACATACGTGTACATTACATGCGCCTCATATATTTATACAATATCCACGAGTGTGTTAATTCTCGTCTTCACCCCGTTATAATTTACTTATTTTGAGTACACTTTCTGAATGATTCCATTCTTTTGTACGTCCAACTTGTCGATTTCCTACTGCATATTTATGTACCCTGCAGTCCATGCGAAATGATATTTTTTTTTACTGGACATTTGGGCAGGTATTATTCCAACTATTGCTGGACCGAATGAGATTTTACTGGTCCAAAAAAGTTCATACCAAAAATATGCATAAAATAAGTAATAATGGCCTAAAACTCAAAAAACAACAAACAGTATTTTCATTCTATTGTTACTTAATATTATCTATCTATGATACACGTAAATCATTATTATTTTCTATCAACAATAGCTTGGACTTATAATTAAATTTTTATCGCGCCAATATTTACAATCGTTTTACTGTTCTATAAATAGACCGCGTAAAGAAAATATAATCCCTCAGATGACAATCGAGTCTACCAGAAGCCAATGTTATTAATACAATAAAAGGACTTTCGTTTTAGTCTGGATTAACCTAGCCTACTACTTACTAGACTAGCTCGATATACGGTACTACGTAGTCGAGATAAGATTTTGTTTACATTTTAAACAATAGTGAAATTAACACAATAAATTAAACGAGAATTCAACAGTCCGTGCACGAAGTGCCGTCAGTCAGTGCCAATACGGCGATGATTTAATATTTGTAAGTTGAGTGTCCGTTAATCCGTCCACAAGCAAACCCGTCCACGGTTAAGGTAATACCGGTACTTGACTTGTATATTATTTAATTGATTAGAATAGATCACTTTTACTCATTGGTTGTTTATATTGTTTTATTTACCTAATAATCAACTAGCTTGGCTCGCCATCCCGACAGCGATTAGTTCGAGTTCAAATTCTTTATTCCTTTAAGCCAAAGACTCATCAGGTATAACATATAGTACAAACAAATAAATAAATACAATATGTACAAAAACAATATAGTTCACCGATGTTTTTGTAATAAAGAACACTAGTATTGTTTGTTGATTAGCGTTATGATTTTAGACAAAATGGTAAGTTCACCAATGTTTTTGTAATAAAGTAGACCCGTATTGTTTGTTAATTGACTCTATCCCATGATTTAAAAAATTGGCGATGGTTAATATTGGCTCAAAAATAATTCCTTAAATTGCGCCGGAGCCCCTTTTAGATTAATTGAATTCGCATAAAAACAACAAAGAATGGCTACGTGCGATTTTATTCTTTGATCTTGATACACGGGACATTTCTGTTATTCAAACAAATCTGCACGAGAATGACAACATACAAGTTGACAGTTACCATTGGTTTGGGGTTCATGAAGAATAGGCTCTTCTATCGAGCCTACAGTTATTCTTTTCAAAAATAAAATGATTTCCTTGGATTTTTGTGTGGATTTGATAGCGGTTATACTTTACTAATATTCTCTCACATCGGGGACTTGTGTCGCGTTCATTTCATTTTTGCGGTAGGTACGAGCTTCTTATGTCTGATTTGAAAGCGCTTTCGACTCCCGTTGCAAGTTCTATTTGTCACTTTTGTGACTTTCGCAGTGTACCCCCTCCCACCCATATTATTTTAATACGTCATAATACATTATTATCATATACCGGTGACAGTCAAGATTTGCTAAATACTTTTCGCCAAGTAACACAGCGTAAGAATATATAGTCCCCGTGTCGAACCCAACATCTCATGTTTTCGCGCGTTTCTGACCACGTGACGTACGGTTAACCGCATTGGGGAGTGATTTACATGTATGGCACTGTGATTTATGAATGGTTGATTTAGATTAACTGAAGCTGCGAGTAATGAAGTTATGTGTAAAATCTCATCGAATATAATTTAAAGTTTGGATTTGATAGCAGCCAATAAGATGAAATGATACGTTTAAAAAATTGTAAGTTATTCATTGTTTGCATACACGTACATTGTGGCACCACGTTATACATGTACAGTGTGTTAGAAATACGAACGTAGCTGCCTCGCCAACGGTTAACATATCTTGTATTCAACTTAAATAAATTACATTTTTCGTCAACATGCTTACATCGGGATGATATCGGCACTCAAGCGATTCACCGTGTTTCACCGCGAAACCCCATAATTCACCGCGAAACACCCTATTTCGCGGTGATTTGGCTAGCTGCCGTATTGCTAGCTATTCCACCACGAAAGAGTGTTTTTCCGCGTTGTTCGGCGATTATAGTCCCAAACTCCAGCACTGTAGTGTATGGGGTTACCACACATTTTCATGTGGCATGGCTGTAGACCACAATTATCAACTGATTTCAATTAAACTCACAGATTACAATAATATTAATTACATCTGGAGTAGCCAAAATATCGTCCACTCCCTGTTAGCGGCTTCCGAGATAACATGTTACAACATATTTCATGTGGCTGACTGCAGACCGCAATTACCAACTCATTTCAATCTCTAGACAAAGTGTCGACTACTTCCGGTCGGCGGTTTTGGAGAATGGTTATTCCATTAATATGGGGTCCAATGTGTAACATAGATACTAAAATTTTAAGTAATCTCAATCACTGATAAAATTATACCAATAATATGAATAATGTATGCCATTTGAGGGACAGTTGGTGATTTCTTATTGTCAAGTTCCCAAGAAAAACGTTTTTCATACAGATTTCTTGTGTAAAGGGATACCAAATTAGACTTTTAATACTAAATTTCTGTGCATGTATAAGAAATACTAATGTGTTTATGATGTATTATTATTCAACTGAGGTGCCTTCATTAGAAATCTAAGCAGAAATAGTGTAATAAATAATAATAATAATAATCGTTTTCTATAGCGCTGAACATTCAGTCAGTCTGACTGCTCTGTGGCGCTTTACAATGTAGATATGATTATAAAAAACAAAACAAGCATACATGTATATACAAATAAACAAAAAAATACAAAGGAATAGTTACAATATACAAATGGAAAGTGAAGCATTTAAATTATTGTTTAAAAGTTTGGGTGAGGTGCCAACACCTCTAGCCAGCGAATGTCGATTACACAGATATTCCCAAATTCTTGATACAAACTGAATAGTCCCTGTAGATTTTTAATAAAATAACGATTTTAAAAAATTGTTGAAGTTTGTTTTACCGTAACAATCCATATGGACTACTTGTAAATCAGTATGAAACTTCAACATGGGAAGGTTTACTGTGATACTGAGTATTGCAGTTTCATATGTAAAGGGACACCAAATGTTGGTGACATGCCTACTAATAATTTAATCAAATCATGTTATGTAGTGTTTACTCCTTTAAAACGTGAACAATGAATAAACTTTCAAATATCAAAAAATGTAACACTTTTAACAATCAAAATGAGTAGCAGTCTTTGAGAATTGGTCTTTAGCTGTGGGAGAAAACCAGATAACCTGGTGAAAACAAACAGTGTTGGACAGTCACCCTACTCCATGTTATGTACATGAGAGGAATCTAAACCACACTATATGTACTTGACTCAATGACAGAACTTCTGAACTAACACGGACACACTAAACCATTCAGTCACCCAGTCCCCTGATAACTTTCATTGTTCAAGTAAATTTGGTGGGTAATTTTTGGCCGATGCTTTCACCCAGCTAAAGAGGTATTTTAATGTTCCCATTGTTTACTGTTAGTGTATTTATTGCAAAGCTGAAATTTGCGTAACTTTTTCAAAGCAATAAATAAATTTACGTTTCTGCTCTAAACCAAAATGTAGACATATATAGCTTGCCCATGCTTTAAGTACTGATAGCTGACCGAGGTCATGATTGGTAATTGAAATAAAGTATAAAATGTTTTAACTGTTTATGTAAATCTGACAGGTTACAGTATGTGATAATACATAATGAAATTGTTTTTTCAGTGGGATACAGCTGGTCAAGAGAGATTTCGTACAATCACATCTAGTTATTATAGAGGAGCTCATGGTATTATTGTTGTATATGATGTTACAGACCAGGTATGTGTAACTTCAATCATTGCATTTACCTAGACTATAAATACCAGAATTAACTTTTAAAATTTCAATTTGTGACCAGTCCAATTATTAACAAATTTGTTTAAATCACTAAACCTAATATTGACAGAACTGGGTACAATTGCGAACTAGTTGCAAGTTATTTTTGAGCAACTGGAGCAATAGGCAGCAACCCGTTGATCTAAGCTCCCGTATAACTAACTGGAACTGATTTTTTTTTGCCAGTTACTCATGTTCTACTTTTAGGGGATACAGTTGTGCGCAGTTTCTTTGATCTATAGTCTTATCACTGATTAAACACAAATTGGCATGTAATAAAAATCATTTGTAACATGGATGGGAAATCTTCCTTTGTTCTTTTTGTTGAATAAGTAGATGGTTTTCCCTCTAGTAGATTTGGTGGAGCTTAACCGTGCAATAACTAGACATGTTCAATGTTATTGCACTCTTTTGCTGATATACACTAGTTTTAGTAGAAATATAGAGAAGTGGGGTGGGTTTTCTGTGCAATAACAACAAGCATGTTGAGCAGGTGTCAATGTTAAAAGTCATTTATAGCATGCTCCATTCGTTATTAGGTATAGGCCTCAATGTTTAAACCTGTTAACTCATGAAAGCTGTGCTATAAATATAACGTATATGATGTGACTGTGTCAAAATGGCGAGTAAAGAAACAAAGTCCAAGCTTTCTGAAGCCGCTAATTTGTAAATTTATGACATGTAATATGTAACAAGCAGGGGTCTCGATAACTTTTCGTACTTAATTTGCAGAACTGCTAATCAAGTTAAATAAATTCAGGCAAATTGATTAGCAATGTCCAGTTTTGATTAGCAGTGTGTGAATATCCATTGACAATTGACTACAATTTCGGAAAACTGTGAAGTAAAATCTATCTGTTGAATTTTGCAATATTATGCAAAGGTTTATTCAGTCCCACTATTTCAAAATTATTGTTAAAAATATTTTAATGTCTGCTCATTGCTGTGTATCTTCTCTCATGACACGTAGTAGGCCTATCAGAATAATTTTGATGACATTTCTGGGTTGATTCGTCTTTTGAACATTCAATATTCACAACCATGTCATTTGTTGACGTAACAGCCATTCACTCGTCAGTGCTGATATCAATCAAATAATATTTTACGTGTCGATGCATCAGGATCTAACATCGATACTTGCGATGCATCGGTCCTACATCGGAAAAATTGACAGACATTAGCCTACAACTACGAAGATTGCTGTTGTCGATCGAAAATTCCCTGCTGCAAATATCCGTTATAAATTCGTCATTTATTATCCGCATTAATACTGGTGCCTATCTTTGTTATATATTCCATAATATCTATCCCATTTTGTGAAGAAAATCAATGGATTATTTTTATTTTATCAAAAAAAAGAGCCTGTCATTAAAAAACCCCAAAACAATCAGGGGGATGTAACTCTGCACATATAGGGGGTGCTAAAACTTTGCTTTTACCAGTAATAGATATTAGATTCTAGATGATCGTGACTAAACTGGCGAAAAATGTCGAAAAATCGTTATAAAAACTGTCCACAACTCTTTACAGTTAAAAAGGGGACATAAAATTGTCCATGTGAGAAATAAAAGAAGCAATATTTATGATTAGCATTTGTGCGAATCAAGTTAGCTATTTTGTGGCAAATTGATTAGCAACGGGCAAGAATTGATTCGCAAAGTGCGATTCGAACCCGGTTATTGAGACCCCTGGTAACAAGGGCTATGACATGATTGATAGAAAACTTGGGCCCATTTCCATCAGTTGCTGATGATGTGCGGGATAGAAATACTGATTGCAACAATATAATGCAAGTTTGAGTTTAACATAAATTCCATCCTTCTGTTTTCAGGAGTCTTTCAATAATGTAAAACAGTGGCTTCAAGAGATAGATAGGTATGCTAGTGAAAATGTAAACAAACTTCTTGTGGGTAATAAATGTGATTTGACAGCTAAAAAAGTTGTAGATTATACAACAGCAAAGGTAGGTTGAAAGATATTTAATAAATTAATCAGAATTTTATTTTCATTGTATTGATATTAATTATATATTAAAACCAGGATGGGGATCACGGTGGCTAAGTGGGTAAGATGCTGGCTCGCTAACCTGGAGGTTGGGTGTTCGATCCCTGCATTGACAGAGAAAGTTCATCCAGATTTTCTGGCGTGGTTCTCCCTTGTCAGTGTTGCAAGACGGAGGAACTGATAGGGACAGCTGTCTAGTCGTTCGGATGGTACGATAAACCGAGGTTCTATGTATATATTGGCATGCATGTAAAAGATCTCTTGACAGTTGGAATTCAATATAAGAGTAGGCCGTAGTGCCTCTGTCTGGGCAAAATTTCCCTCATAGCACACTGTACGGCGTATGCCCTTCATTATTAGCCCAGAGCAGAACAGTAGGACGTTAAACCACATTTCATTAAAACCAAGCTTCTGCTCTTTATGCATTTAACCTGTGTATAGAAATTTCAACAAACTCTGCATGTAAAAAAACTACCATTGTTGGTACACCCCCCCCCCCCCCCTCGATGTTACCAACATGCGGACATAATGGCATAACAAATATTATCTTAGCAATATTAATTAACTGGGGGTTAAATTTGAAGATTTGGGCTGTAGTGCTATCTGGTGTGCTTGTATGCCTTGACTTTCTATTTTTTTGTATTAATTTAATATTTATAGGAGTATGCAGACCAGTTAGGAATTCCTTTCCTAGAAACCAGTGCTAAGAATGCTACAAATGTAGAACAAGCATTTATGACGATGGCTGCCGAGATCAAGAACAGAATGGGCCCTGTGACTGCCGCTTCAGAACATAAACCAACAGTAAAAATTAATTCAAGCACTCCAGTTAAACAAAGTGGAGGAGGATGTTGTTAAAATTTATTTAACATAGTGAGAACATCAATACTAACAGTTTACACAGCCAACACTAAAAAAGAACTCATCCCGTTTATTTTGAAAAGTGGTTGCTGACTTCACATGGTTATTGATGTCGTTTAGCACATATTTTACAAAGACATGGGGGGAAAATATTTTAATAGCAGTCGAAAAATAAAGCCAAATTTATTTCTCAGATGGTGACAAAAATAATTTTGCTTTGTTTTTCCTTCTGATCGATTGTGTGTACAAAAAAGACCTAGCTCTGTATTACTGTGGGAAGTTTGTATATGATATTAAATTAAAAGATGTTCTTTTTGAGGATTTTTTTTTTAAACGGAAACAAGAATTTTAGTTCACATCCTCTATTCATCAATTTAAAAACTAAAGATATGTCATTGTTTGATTTAATATTATAAACATATAATAGGTGACCATATTTATATTATGACTTCTTTTTATAAGCATTGACTTTTATTTCCTGACATTCTCCTACACGACCCCCACAATCCACTGTACCCCAGTTCTCTTAAACCCCTTTTGGTTGAAATGCTCAAAAAGTATAACTTATTATATCATGAATATTTTAACATATTTTCTCAAAAGGGTGTGGTTTAAAAGAATTAGGGTTTAAGTTCTCCAAATTGAGAAAATGGAAATCGAGAAATTTGGTTGAAAAGAAACTTGTAGCACAATAGACAATTGAAATTGAAATATTTTAAAGTATAATATAAATCCATGCATCTCTTAGAATTACTTGAAGTAATTCTTTTTTTTGCCTCTTCTTTTTTTATATCATATTTGTATGTTGAAAGGTGTTGAGAAAATGATGACCACTACATGAAGTTGTTAAGGTTGGACTATGACAAAGATATCCATTGGTATATATTATTTACGTGCGTCTTTAAATAGTTTTGTTCTGATTGTTTTAGAGATATATTATTTAATTCAATTAACATATGTATCAGTTCAATATGTATTTAATTTAATACTTGTCATGCTAGAACTTTTAACTATACAAAAAAAAAACACAAGGCGCGAAAGATTTCACAGAGATGATATATTTTACTAGTAAAAAAAAAAGCATTCCGACAATTATTCATGAATGTATCTGGAATTTCAGTTGTTTTGTTTTGATTAGAAATCTTGTGTTTAATTAAGAATAACAATGAAATATTATTAACTGGTAACAGTTTTATTATTTGTATTGTGTTGCAGAGAAATAAAGATCACAATGGAAGTCTTATTGTTCAATATCATTTCAATGTTTGTCTGTATTTGTGTATAATTGTTCTTGTTTTATTAATATCAGCAAATACAAGGGAAATAACTCTCCACGCATTTGCTGCCTTTTCATATTGAACTCTTTACTCTCTATATTGAACATAATGTACATGTAATACAAGCTATAAATATATAATATATTCACATAAAGAGGAAGATTTTATTCTATGTTGATAGTGTGTAGTAACATGTGAGTTTTTTCATTGATGTATGTGATATAATAGGCTATTAAAGTTTCTTTTTTCATTATAATTTCCTATTTATGATTAAGTTAAGCTGCTGATGGGCCACAATGTATATTATTGTATTCTTAAGCTATTCAATTTTAATATAATGACTAATACTAGTAAATTTATGATCAGTTAACTATGATTTGTTAGGTTTCTATTCTCCTTTCTTTATTGTATGGTAGATCTATGGACTTTCTTCATTGGCTTGAACCATTTCTCTAGTATCATTATTAATTATTTAAAATGGTCCCATTAGCACAGCATATTCCCTTGTATTTATTCCAAACATGGCTTCTATTATGGGTTTGTATAATGAGATCAGTGATGTTACATCTACCAGAATAAATAATTGTACATATATCATGAAGCAGTTTATTTATCATTAATGAATTCATTTATACAGCCAACATTTTCTTTTTTTAGTTTAAAAAACTAATTACTTCGCCTGTCTTCTGCTTGTCACTGTATAACTTTACTACAGCACTTTCATGCTACTTGCATTTTACCGTGGTCTATACTTCTGGAATACAGGGATAAAGATTATTGTTTAAGGAAACTAGAATTCAACACACGGCTTAAGTGGTGTTAGAGCATGTCATTTTGTGTTTACTTCTGATGGGGATAGGCCACTGTAATCTGACTAAGAAGGGAGGGGAGAGCAGAATGGTCAACGAATGAGCATTTGATCATAAGATCTGTCGTTGAATCAATGTGAATTCCCTGCTTGTACATGACAAGGAGTAGGGTCGCCTGTCCCTCATGGATTTTCTCTGGGTCCTCACTCCTCCAGTTTCCTCCCACTGTTACAGACCCCTATGTGCAAGCGAATTATTGAAATAAAAGTGAACCATATGTTCATCTTAAAATGACTAAAGTATTGCATTGATGAGACATTAAACATTATAAACTGTCAACAAAAACTTGTAATCAAAAAAAAAAAGAGGCAAATTTTAATATTTAGATTGATTCATCCACTTCATGGATTTTAGAAAAGTGTAGTGCCTTCTCGGATTGTTCAAATATTGGTCCTACATGGTTGTTCTAGGGGCAAATTTAGACATTTTAACTTCTTTTTGAGAACCCTGACTAGATTCCAACTAAATGAATTTGCATGACCCCTGGAGTGGGTTTGTGGCAACCGTGGAAATACAATGGATATTAAAAAAAAAAAAGTAGCTAAACCCCCAAAACAGAAATTACGGCCAGTGCATTTGTAGCTAGGTCAACTTCACTCATATTTTGTCCTGTTGTATGACCTAGTTTCTTAAGGTCCTGGACCAGAGAAAAAAAGAAGTAGTGCCATTTGAATGGGATATATAAACAAATGGAAAATGCACATAACAGATCCCCTTTACTTGAGGGGGGGGTATATAGCTGAATGGTTAGTGCGTGCACGCTGAATAATAAGGTCTGTCATTGAGTCAACTGGCGTGGTTTCGATTCCCCGGTTGTACGTGTGTAATACTATAAGGTTTATTTTAGCTTTAAGAAAGGTGTTTTGTTTAATATAGAAATTCGTTACCTAAATGATGTGTGACGAAAACTAGGGTAATGAAGTAGCTTCCATTATTCTACTTCTATCTTAGACTAACTCACCGACAGTTATGTCAGTATCATTGCTGGAAGTAGGGTACTATAGTCCTGGGCCCTTATTCACGAAAACTTAAACTAAGATACAATCGAAATTTTAAGAAATACTGCAATTCGATTGGCTGACCAGTAAAATCAATTTGCATATATCCAATGAAGTTGCAGTATTTCTTAATATTTCAGTTGTAACTTAGTTTAAGTTTTCGTGAATAAGGGCCCAGTTATCTCGCGCACAGATTAGTACAATTAACTAGAATAGTGTTGACGTAAAACGGTGCCTATACGAAACACTTACCCAAAATGGTAATTGTCCCGCCCTAATAGATGACGCATTATAATATCTATATAGGAAAGATATGGGTTGATTTACCTTCAGATATCATAGAGCGGCCGGAGAGGGGAACATCGTAGCCCCCTCGGCTTACAGGCTAGGGTGAACACATCATCCTAGCGCGAACCTTATGTAGAAATATCAAGAAGTATGTGGCCGTTCTGGTCTGAGTTAGAAAGGATATTAAACTCAGACCGTGGATATTTTAATAACTCGAAAAGTACTATCATAACTTTGTAGTTTGCTGTATGTATTTAATTATATAAACTTAGTAACAACATAAACGGTGTTCCAGAGTCAGTTAATTGATGATTGAAATAATTGATCCCACAACGTGAAGTCGAAGAAAGTCATAGACGATAGTGTCACAGCCTAGCTCTTATTTACCGGGATAGTCACATCTACCCCGTAGTGTCTTACGCGACAAGGAGTAGGGTCGCCTCTCCAACCTCGTGGGTTTTCTCGGGATCCTCTGCTTTCCTTCCACTGCCAAAGACCCTTACGCGCAAGTGAATTATTTTTTTTTTTTCTCTAGCTAGAAAAATTTATCATAGCCAACAAAATAACTTTGTTAGCTTTGTTTGACAGGGATTCAGATGAACTGTCATTTATTATTAGGTATAGACCTTTGGTTTGAAGTTAGACCTACTATGTTGTGTGTTATGTGTGTCCACAATTTTACTTCAGTAAAGAAGTCAAGGTTTAAATCTCTCATTCTGTTGCTATCTCTCCTTTTACTCGACAGTTAATATTCAGAGTAGTTTGGGAATGAGATTTAGGGCCTTGTGCCAGTTCAATAGCCACTAAATAGGGTTGCCTCCCATGACTGAGTTAGCCGTTCAGGAAAAGTCACACGATAAAAAAGGTCCAATAAAAATATAGTGAATAATCTTTATTTATAGTCGGGGTTTAAAACAGAGCTTTTTGTCCGACACTATAGCAAACAATACATATTTATACATACACCATGAAATAATATTCATATTGATGAATATATTTAACGGAATGGGTTGAATTACTATAAAACCATTATCTGTGTGCATCGGCTGCAGGAGACCATCTTAATCTCCGTCTCACCAGATGATATTTTCTTTGAAAATTACATCGCCGAAAATGAAATTTTGAGCATTTTCCTGTGTGTTTAGATACAAACTGGAACCGATGATTTCGTTGTCCAAGTTATCCGAAGGTCAGCCCCAAACAAAGTATTCCGACGTGAAAGAAGAATCTATAAGAAACCGTTAATGGGTGGACCTTCTACAGTTATAAGAGACTATATAATACACAGAGAACAATAGTATTATATTTTTAGTATTCACCTTTTCTATACATTATATAAAAAATAATAAACAATTAATTTTAATTAGATCCGTATATATTGATGAAAGGGAGAGTGAGAAAATTGGGGTTTAACGTCCACTCGACTCAAACTAGGTCATTTCGGGGTCTTTAGCAGTGGGAGGAAACCGGGAGACCCGGAGAAAACCCACGAGGTTGGACAGGCGAAATATATTGATGAAACTGTAGTAACTAAATAAAACTCCGCTGGTTAATGAAAACAATGGTAGAGAATAAATATTTATCAAATCACACCATCAGAGATAAGAACTGTTTATTCGACACCAACCACCAGACTGACGTTAAAGATGCATTATGTAAGATTTAAATACAGAGGTGGCCGTTATTGCTATAATATACTAAGCAGCACAAGAAACGTCAGGTTGGTATGCTACTATGAATAGACGCATTGCATAAAACTTGCCAAATGTTTTTATTGTATATTTGTGACAACATCTCCATCTTTATCCGAGCAATAAGGCTCCTTCCCAAACACAGAACTGAACCCAGGAAATGTTCTCAAAAACGCAACCTGACTTCTGAGAAGGTAGTGTGTTCTCCATGATTTTCATGTAACTCACGCTGGACGTGCTGTTCACCGGGACCAGCCCTATAAGATACACCCCATACCTGGTTGAATCATTCACACTACAAAGCCAGCAGTATGCCACGACTCATGACAGCTCAGAGGAACCAGACGCTTGGAAGACTCGACGCTGGCCACACTGCCCAAGCCGTTGCCGATCACTTCCAAGTCAATGTTCGGACCATCTACTGGCTTCAGCAACGCCTTGGGGCCACTAGCACCACGGATGATCGCCCCCGGACTGGTAGACCAAGGCTTTCCACAAGGCGACAAGGCCGCCATGTTGTGCGACAGCACGTGCAGAATCCCTTCCCAAAGGCATCTGAGACAGCACGTCAGACAGTTGGAACACACGGAAGACCCATCAGTACCGATACAGTGCGACGACGTCTCACTAGAGAGAACATCCATTGCTGTAGACCTTACCGTGGACCGATCCTCACCCCTCGCCATCGACGTGAATGTCTACAGTTTGCCCAACAGCCCCAGAACTGGCGACACAGGCAATGGAGAACTGTTCTGTTCACAGATGAGAGTCGGTATTGCGTATCAACTACAAATGACAGGACAAGAATATGGCGTCGACGTGGCCAGCGTTATTCTGACCAATGTGTCATAGAACGAGACTAATGAGAGGTCCAAGCATAATGGTTTGGGGTGGAATCGGCTTGAATCAGAGAGTTCGTTCTGTGGTGTTCCAAAATCTTGGTCCAGTGACAGGAGGCGGCATCACAGCAGTGCGCTACATCGATCAAGTTCTCACGCCCCACGTCATACCACATTTCGCACGTCATCGAAACAAAGTTTTCCAGCATGACAACGTCCGTGCCCACACCGACAGAGTTACTCGGGACTTTCTACAGCAGAACGGTGTCAACGTTATGCACTGGTCCGCCCTTAGTCCGGAATTAAACCCGATTGAACATCTTTGGGATGAAATTCAGAGGAGGCTTAATAACGTCGTACCGAGACCAAACACAGCTGATGGATTGCGCCAGGCTTTTCTGAGAGTGTGGTTCCAGGTGCCAATGGAGTTCGTCAATCGTCTGGTCCACTTCATGTACAGACACCGCGCTGCTGTTATTGACACTCGCGGTGGACACACCAGATACTGATGTACAGACTGTGTACAGACTCTTAACCTTCTCGTAATGTCTTGAATTGTGATGAATTAATCACTAATGTGTAAACATACTGTTCACGAAAAATTGCTTTGATCCATTTAGTAAGTAGTTTTCTAGAATGATTTGATTAAGTGCCTGTCTGATTTTGAAATGGTACTGACGGGGGTTTTTTTGTTCTTTTTTTTGCTGTTTAGTATAGTTTGAAAATAGATAATAAAAATGAATATATTGAAAATATAAGTCAGATTTCCTTATTCTGGACATAGAACTAAATACACTGGAACGCCAACGAGCCATTTAGAGTGAATTATGCTCGTCCTCAAATGCGCGAAGATGAAAGTGCGATGTTTACTTCCGGTAGGCCAAATAACACATGGATTTCGACGTATTTATTGATGTCATTTTAGACGTCATGTAATTGAATGAAATTTTTTAAAATATAATTATTATTTTTGACCCGATTACTTGTTAGTTCTTGTGTATTTACACCCGTGAAAGCTATTCTTGGACTATATGGACGGAAAATACGATCCTTCACAATGCATTAATTGAGTGTACAGGCCTACGTCTACAGAGTACAAACAAGTACAAATCAATCATCAATGTCAATTCAATGAAGCGTTCGCGGCACCAATAACTTTCGTTTTTAAAAATAAATAACAGAAATTGTAGTTTGTTTATCAAGGTATGTAAATCAATAACTTAAACATTTATTCCAACAAAATATTTCATATTATTAATCTCGAAATAGTAAGCCTTGGTTTCACAGTTTTAGCCCTGGCCTTTGCTATGCTATTGGCTAGGTAGAGGCCCGAGTTAGATTTGTTTACAAATGATTTTTAATCAAACCCATTACGGGACATTATTTCTCTGCCTGCACATTTGGTGCTTAGTGAAATTCAAATTTCAATGTCTTGATGGCTATAAGAATTATATAAGAATATGTGTTATAATCCCAAGTACCGATAATGTCAACATGGAAAATACTATTACAGTACATACTGTGTCTTTTAAAATGATTAAAAAACCTTTTCGACCAGTTAAAAACGTTACCATGTCACGCATGTGTTTTATTTTAGCAGATTGGTTGGGAAATATTCAAGTTTTTAACGCAGAGAGGATTGGCCAAAAATGGCCGTAGCACATGTGGAAGGTGTTCTGATTTGATAAGTAGGTAATTTGTGATATAGGCCTACCACCTATTTCTAAAAACAATGATCAGGCAGAATTCTAAAAGTAAAATAATACTAGGCCTTGTAATATATTCCTACATATTTCTATAAAAGGGTGATCAACTGTCAAAAAGAAATATGTATCTGCATTTTGTGAACATTTGTAAAGTTAAAATAATATAGACCTACTAAGCCTCATTATATAGCCCTGTCTATTTCTAAAAACAGTCATAAGATGAAATGAAATGAAATGGGGGTTTAACGTCCGACTGTTTTGCTCCTAAACTGGGCTAATGAAGACGGGCATACGCCATACAGTGTGCTATGAGGGAAATTTTGCACGGGCAAGGGATCTTTTACGTACACGCCAATTTGTACACTGGACCTGGGTTTTTCGTCCCATCCGAACGACTGAACAGCTGTCCTTGTCAGGACCTCCCAAGGGGTGGACGCAACAGAAAGAGAGAGAGAGGGAGAGAGAGAGAGAGAGCGGGTCTTTAGCAGTGGGAGGAAACCGGAGGGCCCGGAGAAAACCCACGAGGTTGGACAGGCGACCTTACTCCTTGTCACGTACAACCGGGGATTCGAAACCACGCCAGTCGACTCAATGACAGACTTTATGATACAGCGCGCGCACGCTAACCATTCAGCCATCCAACCCCACTGGACGTAACATAGCCTACATGTATGTAACTTTAGACATACATGTATACTTAGTCATAGTTTGATGTTATTTTTGAAATAGTTTCCACGTTACATGCACCTGTGGTTCAATCTGGGGGAAATATTATTCCCATTTAGTTACAGTAGGGTCGCCAGTCCAACCTCGTGGGTTTTCTCTGGATCACCCGGTTTCCTTCTACTGCTAAAGACCCCTACGCGCAAGTGAATTATCGAAATACTATTTAACCATATGTTAGTCCCGGAATGATGTAGTTTGTGTCGAGTGGGCGTTAAATTCTCTCTCTCTCTCCCTCTCTCTCGCTCTCTCCCTCCGGTTAATATTCAGAGTAGTTTGGGAATGAGATTTATAACTGTGTCAGTCCAATAGCCACTAAACAGGGTTGCCTCCCTTGAGTAAGCCGTTAAGGAAAAGTCATACGATAATAAAGTCCAATAAAAATATAGTGAATAATCTTTATTTATAGCCGGGTTTTAAAACTTAAAGCTTTTTGTACGACACTATAGCAAACAATACATATTTATACATACACCATGAAATAATATTCATATTGATGAATCTATTTAACGCAATGGTTTAAAGACAACTATAAAACCATTATCTGTGTGCATCGGCTGCAAGGAGACCATCTTCCTCTCCGTCTCACCAGATAATTGTTTTGTTTTGTTTTTTGAAAATTACATCGCCGTATATGAGATTTTGAGCACTTTCCTGTGTATTTAGATACAAAGTGGAACTCATGATTTCGTTGTCCAAATCAGTAGATAAACAAATGAATTGGAGTTAACGCCCTCTTTCGCAGCAACAAGACTAATAATGACGGGCATACGGTATGCAATAATTAATAACCCACTTCTTGGAAACAAAAATAAAACCTAAAATACCACTAAATATGAGACAATGAACATGCAAAATATTTCACAAAATAAGTTTCTTTCAAGCTTTAAGACTTGTGAAAAATGTTGATGACTGCCACGGGACCAATATCATCTACGGGCCTAATGGGTCGCAGCAGGGGCCTTCGTCAGCCGGAGCCTTCGCCCCCAGAGATTAAGTGGAAGTTATTTCAATTGCTGGATACATTTGTTTGAAAGAAATAAGGTAAAGCAAATTGTTTGAATGTTAATTGATCTTAGCCATGTACAAATGAATATTTTTGAACAATTTACTGGGTGTAGTCCAGATAGGTAAAGACAATCTTAATCCGACTCTTAGTAAAACGCAGGTGATTTACGATTGACATTGGAGCATGAGAGTGGCACCACACATAAGCACACACCAATAAGACAAACCCGCGGAGTAGATGCGCCATAAATACACAGACATTGCATGTAATGGACAACAAACGTACATATACTATTAACTAAATTGATCGCGGGGTCTGGTAAATCCTTTTAGCACAGTGTATATCGATTTGAAGAATGTTGTTTATCAACAGGCTCCCATCAAAACGCGAATATCTAGCACCCAATGCGGTGCGTTGAACAAAGATAAGAAAACGACAAATGAAAACTATTGGACAGAAGGGGCTCATGCACTGTATGTAAACGGGGCCCTTCTCCGATTCAGGAGCCCTTTTTTGGACTCTTGCACTAAGGACAAAGGGGTGGTTTTCTTCGATTCAATGACCCTTTACTTGGACCTTGGACCGAGGACCCCCGTTCGCCCCCCCCCCCCCCCTATAATAATAAGTCTAGTCTTGGTCTGTATTAAAGACTTCAAGTAGACGTATTTGATTATAGTTCTTTATTCAAGTGTCATGCTTGAACATGTGTTAATGTACATGGAGGCTACCATTTTATTCTCCCTCTCCCAGTCCCTCAAGCCAAGGGATGTCACTCACACCTCATGGACTCAGACCACTCCACATTAGTACATATCATTACATCTCCCTTTTTCACAAAATGAGACAAAACCAAAAAGTTTTAAATAAACAAAATTAACATTATGTATGTTATGGTGGTTGTAAATGATTAATTTCATAGGCTTAAGTATGAATGTTCAATTAGTCTATCAGGGGGAACTATGTGTCGTTTTGAACGTAACACATTATTATTAATACATGTATTATGTTTTAAATCATCAAGACTATTATTAATATCATCTTCATTTTCTTCGTTTGCTTTGTGAATAGAATCTGGTATTAATAACAGATCACGACGATTTCAACGACAGAGTACATCATTATCTAATTTAACTAAATAAGATCTTTCAGCTATTTGTTTAACAATGGTTCCTTTATCTAACCATGTTGAATCATCTTTATCAAAAACTGTCACTGCGTTGCCAGCCTGTAATAAACTTAAGGACTTTGTTGCATTTTTATTAAAATATTATTTTTGACTATCTCGTAGTTCTTGCCTTTTCGTAGTTACATCTTCAGAATTGGGTACATTTAATAGTTCTGATTTAGTGGGCAAATTTGTACGCAAATTTCTAGACATTAGCAATTCTGATGGTGATAACCCAATATGTTCTAATTTAGTACTTCTATATGCTAACAACCCTAATTCAGTTTCCTCTTGATTTTCATGACATTTTTTATACATAAGTTTAATAGTTTGAACCGTCTTCTCGGCTAAACCATTTGATTGTGGGTACCTTGGACTGCTAGTCAAATGTTTAAAATCCCAATCTTTTGCAAATTGCTTAAATTCTTCACTGTGGTAACATGGCCCATTATAGTCCATGTGGCAGACCTCGGATTTCGGAGTATCATTACCAATTTGATGAATAAATTCAACCATGATTTTCAGTTAGCCTGGTGCCCGAAGTGTTCAAATTTGGTTGATGGACTTCCGGGTCACTTTGCTAAATGCCATTTTGGCGGCCATCTTTAAAAATGGCCGCCGTTTTTTCATTGAAATTGAGCGCGTCAAGGAAACCTTCATAACTCTTTCACAGATTGACCTATTGATATGGAATATGGCTCAAAATGTTCGCAATAACATTCTACAGCTGCTGTTATATGACACATGTTGGTGAATGAATCATATATTTTCCAAATCAACAGATTATTCTGAAAAAAGCAACGTTTTGGCATTTTTTTTCAAGATTTATTTTAAAAGTTTACTACCAAATCATGTTCAAGGTAAATTTAGCCAAATTTTGTGTCTGGTCTTCTTAAGTTATTCATTTGGCATAAATAAATACGGTCAGTGACCCAGTCTGTACAGCTGCGGTGGCCGCAAACTCAACAAAAGTCTTGAGTAGACTGTCAATTTTAAAATGTTGTGCCTCGGCGAGATAGGGTACTAACCATGTGAACGTTTATTTAGGGTTGTCGCAATCACACCGATATTTGGGGACCGGTTGTTTCTGAAGAAAAATTTGTCACTGAAGACGATTTTGATAGTGTGTCACTTCTGTGACGTCATTTTCGGTTGAATCCGTCTGATTTCCAAAATGGTCGCCAAAATTTGACGAAAAATGAATTTCTTGTTAGGATGGATGAGTATCACGCAAGGTAAAACTTGTGATATATCATATATAGGGTTTCCGTAGTCATTGTACTTACAGTTGATCTATAAAATTAGTTTCCCAAAATCCAAGATGGCGAAAATTCAAAATGGCAGTCAAAATTTGCCTAAAATGATCGATGCCTCGGATAATCGTCATTTTACAGTTTGATATGCCCTGTAATGCCGCTTAAGGGGTTTTCGATGTCACAAAACTTAAATACAACATCTAAAAAAAGGATTTCCAAAATCCAAGATGGCTAAAATCCAAGAGTGCGGCAAGATTTTCCCTAAAATGAATGATTTTTCAGATAATCGTCATTTTTCTGTTTTGTACGGCTTGTAATATGCCATTTATGGGGTTTTCAGGATCACTAAACTTAAATATTACCTCAAAAAAAGATTTTGGATATCGTAGATTATTGCTTAAGAACAAAACGGGACAATTGTCAGTCTTTCTCTTGGCTTGGCTTATTATAAAAATGTGTAGTAGTTTTTTAGGGGAGGATGGAATTAATTATACCAGATCTCGTAAATCAGAAAACAAGATTTAATAATATTCGAGCAAAACTGTAAGGAATTTTAATATATCTTTGCAAATATATCTAGTTGTTAAGAATTTATCTATTCTGTTTGTTTATAAATTGGCCGAAATAGTGGCTCAGTGGGTAAGGCTCAACGAGGTCCGGAATTCGACCCCTGTGTCTGGACAAATTTTACCTCATTTCACACTGTATGACGAATAGCCATCTGCATTGACCAAGTTTAGAACAGTAGGACGTTAATCCACATTGCATTTCATTTCTGGTCCACAAATGGTAATATGATAGATTTTTACTTTGAAGAGTCTGGCAACCTTTTGTGGTATCATCTAGAATCTAGCCAGATGGTATCATGGATTCATATTTGTCAATTGTGAAAGTGTAAAGTGTAAAATGTATTTCACAACAAGTTCTAAGTTTAAAAATGATAATTACAGAGATAATTTGAAATACATTTACCCAAAAGCATGGCTCACGATTTCCTCTTTGTTAATGTCACAACCATCCACCTCATTGGAATTACTGTGACAATCGCAACTACTGTTTTTCTTCAGCAATGGACACTAGCCAAAGTACAAGAAGAAACAGGAGATCTGGACAGCGACAATGATGATATCCTTTTAATATCATAGGCCTGCCTAAAGCGAAAGAAGAAATTGGTCGACATTACTTTTGTGATGCCTAGTCGTTAATGCATTTCAAATTATCTTCGCAACGATTCTTTTTAAACTTTCAACTTGTTGTGAAATGGATCTGTGGATACGTTATCTAGACTATACCACAAAAGTTGCCAGGCATAGAGTCTTTGATGAAAAACCGGTTCGGTTGTACCATATAACGAAAAAATGCGAAAAGTACCGAGATAAAAATCTTAAAAGTACCGAAAAATGCAGACAAAATACCGAAAAAACTTTTTTGATACTAATTACCGAAAAACCCCAAATATCGAAAAATCAATAAATAACGAAAAAAACGACACAAAAATTGCTAGGTGGGTCAGACTAGACCATGCATTAAAATTGTTGGGAACTGTAGGTTACGCATTAAAATTGTTGACACTCTAGCTAGGTGGGTAATGGGTCAAGCAAGATCAGGGATAAATATAGTGGTACACGTTCAGTCAGGGGCGGATTGGGGCCGGGAACCGGTCCGGGCTCCCTTGTCGGAGCTACCCCTTTTAATGAACCCCAAATATGCGATTTGGTGGCATATCTGATTATAATCTTTGTCAAATAATATATCTCATAAATCGATTAATTTAGGCCAAAACCCCGACCTACAAGTAATTTACAACCATCAACCTGTGAAATTATCATATCGTCATATTATTAATTAACGTATTATCATTGTATCGTCAAGAGTCAAGAGAATTTAACTGGTTTAAAAATGGGACTAGTTGAGAAAATTTTGACCATTTGATTAACCAGTTAGGAATATTGAATAAGTAGGAATATTTTCATTGTAAAATGTCCCATTTTTGTTGCCGGGAGCGCTAGTTGATTCCTCCTGTGATGGAATTCGGAATCCCCATTGCAGGATTCCGAATTCCGGCCCACACCCAGCACACCCGGCCCAGAAAGTCTATTTTACCAGCCCATTCCAGACTCCAGTGATGGCGTCGCGGCCCGTTAAAGACACTGGCCACATCATCGTAGTTCCATGGCCGGTCCAATACCCCCCCCCCACCATATAATGTTCAGCAGAAAAAGGTTTTTTAGACGAATTGGACAAAATTATATTTTTCATTTTTTTGTCTGATCGGGCGATCGCCCGATGGCCCAATCCGCCACTGCTATCAGTTGGCCATTGATCACAATATGTCCCGCATAAGACTAGTTGGGCATTGTAGGTGAGTCATGGGGTCAGGCATTTAGTAATTGAAGCATAATCAAATAACACACTATTTATGGTTAACAAATTCTATAGTTTAATTCACTGCGACGTTTCAACAAGATTTCACAAGTCCTTACCAAGCATATAACATTGATAAACAAGCCAACAGTGAGGCTGATGACCCCGTCGAAATACCTAAATAAATAGATGACCCATATTAATTAATCGCACATTTATTTTTTTCAAAAGTATCGAGCAATCAAACTGATTATCAACTATACACTAAGTTTCATCACTGTCTATCAGATAGAATCAAAGTTATCTTGTCCCAAAGCATCGATCATTGAAATTGCTTAGCTCTGCTTAGCTTTAGCCCGAAATGTTAATTACTGAACTGAGTCAAGACATTCAGCTAAATCAAGTTTCAGCATTCTACCTTAATTAAAAGCAGAGTTATTCCTGACCAATCAAATTGCTTATCGCTCTTTAGCCTAAGCAGAAAATTCTCACGATCGAACTTAGTCATGCTAATATCGCCCTCACTTCATTATAACCAAAGTTATCATGTCCCAAAGCATCAACCAATCAGATAGCTTATCTCTGCTTACCCTAAACAGACAACGTTCATCATCGGACTCCATCAAGGCATTCATTAAATGAACGCCTACACCCAGTTTGAACATTCTACCTCAATTAGAATGAGAGTTATTGTATTCTAAAGTCTCGGCCAATCAAATTGCTTATCGTTCTGCTTACCCTGAGCAGAAAACTCTCATTATCGAACTTAGTCAAGGTATTGATGTAATGAAACTATACACCAAGTTTTATCACTCTCACTTAATTAGAACTAAAGTACTATCGTGTCCCAAAGCATCAACCAATCAAATTGCTTATCTCTGCTTACCCTAAGCAAAAATTCTCATCTTCGAACTCCATCAAGGCATTGACCTAATAAACACCTACACCAAGTTTGAACATTCTTGCTCAATTAGAAAGAGACTTATTGTGTCCCAAAAAGTGTGACGGACGGACAGACGAACCCATTTTAATAGT
This sequence comes from Patella vulgata, assembly GCF_932274485.2. Lineage (NCBI taxonomy): Eukaryota > Metazoa > Mollusca > Gastropoda > Patellidae > Patella > Patella vulgata. The sequence continues at coordinate 17,445,840 of NC_065883.2, forward strand.
CATCTGCTTTCTTCGAAGGAAAGTCAGCTGGTATGGGCATTGTAGTGTCCCAAGCCGTTAGATAACCAAATGCACATATACAGGTATAAACTGTAATTGGTATAGATAAGCACAAGAACAAAAGATCAAACAATTATTCAAGCGGTATAATGAACCACGAGCAATAGGCCATAACAGTAAAAACATGATAACGACATGTAAATTCTTGTTGAAACGTCACAGTGAAATAAACTTTAGTAATTGTTATCCACAAATAGTGTGTCATTTGCTTAAAAAGACATATTACAAGCTACATTACAAGCTACATTAAACAGAAAATCGATCATTTTACGGAAATTCTGGCCGCCATTATGAATATTCACCATTTTGGATTTTTTTAAACACTCTGTGTTTTGGTTAATTTTAAGGTCAGTAATCCCTTTCAATTGGATATTACATGTAATATCAAACTGTGAAATAACTATTATCTGACAAATTGGCCATTTGAGCAACTTTTGGCCGCCATTTTGAATTTATGCCATCTTGGATTTTGGACACTCATATTAGAGATTATTTTTTTATGATCAATGTTTCTGATATCTAGTAAATCACTTTAGTTGACCAAATAGATAATTTGGCTTATATGGGTCTGAACAAGATTTTTTTAGTAAACTTATGAACAGACATCATGAAAAAAACCCCGAAAATATTGCTGTTTTCAGATCAGTCTTTTATTTTGAAACCGAAAGCATTTCTTAAACAACATGAGTCATATACCAGCAGATTTAGAATTGTATTATGAACATTTTGAGCCATTTTACATATCCATAGGTGAACCTGTTGAGGAGTTGTGGAGGTTTCCCTGACTTGCACTATTTCAAATAAAAAAAAATGGCGGCCATTTTTTAAAGATGGCCGCCAAACTCACATTTGGCAAAGTGACCCGGATGTCCATCAACCAATTTTGGACACTTTAGACCTAAGGCTAACTGAAAATCATGGTTAAATTTATTCATCAAATTGGTAATGAAAATCTGTCTGTCACATGGACTATTATCACTAAATACTTGCATTGGAATCCCATGTCTTGCAAATACAGATTTCATAGCTTTTACTACTGACCTTGAAGTCTGGCTAGACAACTGAATTACCTCTGGATAATTAGAATAGGAATCTACAATAATAATATAGTGCTTCTTATCTAATTCAAACAAATCTGTGGAGACTTTCTCCCAGGGATATGTAGCTAACTCATGACTTTTTAAAGGCTCTGCTGACTGTTTTCGTTGATATTTTTGACAACTTTCACAATGTTTAATCATGTCTGTTATGTCTGTATTAATATTTGGCCAAAATAGAACTTGTCTAGCTCTAATTTTGCACTTTTCTATGCCTAAATGACCTGTGTGTATCTTATTTAACATAACTGCTCTAAGTTTACATGGTATCAAAATTCGATTACATTTAAAAACAATACCGTCTATTACAGATAATTAATCTCTAAAGTTCCAAAATGGTAATAAATCAACATCACAATTTCTCTTTAAATTAGGCCAACCATACCAAATTACAGTTTTCAAAGCTGATAAAATTTTATCGTTACTTGTTTCAACTCTGATTTCTTCTAATTTTCTATCTGATATAGGCAAAGCATTCATAACACCCAAAACATATGTATTCGCGTGATCTTCTGTTCTAGAGACCTCCTTAACGTTATTAGGCGCCCTAGACAAAGTATCTGAAACATACATATGTTTTCCAGGAATATACGTTAAACGAAAATCATATTTTTGCAATCTTAATCTTAACCTGAATTCTCGATGGACAATCATTTAAGCTCTTAGAAAATATAGCAATCTACGGCTTGTGATCGGTTTCTATTTCGAATGTTTGACCATAAATGTACTGATGAAACCGTTCACATGCATATGTTATTGCTAAAGTTTCTCTTTCTATTGCGGCATAGCGACTTTCTGTTTCAGTCATAGCGCTAGAGCCAAATGCAACAGCAAACCATTCACTACCTTGTTTTTGCTGTAAAACACATCCTATTCCATGCATACTACTATCAGTAGAAATTTTAATGGGTTTACATGGATCATAAAATTTTAATATAGGTTCACTTGATACTAAAGCCGTAAGTTCATCAAATGATTTCTGATGATTTGGTGTCCAATTCCAATTATTCTTCTTGTCTAAAAGTGTACGCAAGAATGCAGTCTTTTCAGATAGGTCTGGTAAATATCGTGCTAGATAGTTTATCATTCCAAGAAATCGTTGTAGCTCCGGTACACTAATTGGGGCCTGCATTTCAACTATTGCTTCCACTTTGCGCGGGTCAGGTTTTAACCCATCTTTTGAAACCATGTCACCTAAAAATATTAATTCCGAAACACCTATAACACACTTTTCACGATTTAGTTTTAGACCTACTTCTCTAGCTTTATTTAATACATTTCTTAATCGCTCATCGTGTTCCGATTTACTGGATGCCCAGATGATAATGTCATCCATGGAATTGTCGACGCCAGGCATGTGCTCAAATAACTGATGTATTGTTCTCGGGGGCAGAACTACTGGATGCCCAGATGATAATGTCACCCATGGAATTGTCGACGCCAGGCATGTGCTCAAATAACTGATGTATTGTTCTCGGGGGCAGAACTAATACCAAACGGTAAACGACGAAAGCGATATCGTCCAAAAGGAGTATTAAAAGTACATAGGTAGGAACTAGCTTCATTTAGCTTCAATTGCCAGAATCCACTTGAGGCATCAAGCTTTGATAACACTTTCGCATTGGCAAATTTGCTCATAATTTCTTCCCTCGTCGGAAGTTTGAAATGTTCTCTACAAATTTCTTTATTTAAATTTCTTGGATCAAGACACACTCTAATCTTGCCATTTGGTTTGTGTACTAAACATTATACTATTGACCCAATCGGTTGGGCTTTCCACACGAATAATGATTTGATTTTCTTCCATCCGTTTCAACTCCTCTTTTAGTTTTTCTTGCAAAGCGAATGGGACTTTCCTACATGCTTCTACAACTGGCTGTGCTCCTGGTTTCAATTTAATGTTAACTTCTCCTGGTAAACAACCTTGGCCTTTAAAAAGATCCTGATATTCATAATCAACAATCTTGTCTTTGTTGTCAACTTCTATTTCAAAGACAACTTTTAGAAGACCTAATGCTTCACAGGATTTTCTTCCTAATATGGGTCTGGCTGACCCGTCACAGATAATAAAACGAGTTTTATATATTTGACCTTTATGTTCAACATTTAAAACACACTGTCCCTTCACAGGTATTTCAGTTTCATTATATGCTTTTAACCTCACAGACGTTTCTCTCAGTTTAGGCCTGCTTTGCAATTGCATAAAATCTTTTACGCCCAAAATATTAGGTTCCGCACCACTGTCCAACTTCATAGGAATGACTGATCCTCCCACTATTAAAGGAACTATCCATTCCTCATTGGTGCTCCTATTTCCATCTATAGAATCAATGAAAAATTCATCTTCATCACCTTGATCATCTACATTTATATTGTCAACCGTCTTCTTATAACTTTTAAAATTTCTGTAACTTTTGTTCGGCTCATAACGCATGCTATTAGGCCTAGGCCCACTGTTACCAGAAGTACACATTTTTTAAAAATGATTATATTCGTTGCATTTGTGACATCGCTGTCCCTTAGCAGGACATTCTTCCTCTCTGTGTGAATAATACCCGCAACTCCTACAGTTTGGTTTAAACTCCATCCCATATTGACCAGGTGGGGCTGGTGGTCTATATGGTCTCCTGTTCCGGTGTACAGCATGTACTTCTGTGGAATCCTTCTGAAGGCCCTCAAGGTGTTGTGATGTCGCTTCTGACACTCTACAAATGTCAATACATTTATCTAAATCCACATCATCATTAAGAAGCTTTCGGCTTAGTTTCTTGTCTTTGACTCCGCCAATTATGTTGTCTACAAGGAATCCATCTGTCAATTCCCCAAATCCACAGTCTTTGACTAAACGCCTTAAATCTAGCAAATATTCATCAAACGATTCATCTTCATTTTGTTTTCTTGAATTAAACATATGCTGGTTAATAGCATGATGCTTTTTAGTACTACAATATTTTTCAAACTTTCCAATCAATGGTTCTAATTTGTCAACCTCATCTGGCGAAAATTGGAATGTATTATACACCTCCACTGCCTCTTCACCCGCCAGGGTCAAAAATGTGGCACACTGGACTTTCTGGGACTTTGTATCTCGGTTGGTACTTGTCATATACAGTTGGAAAGCTTGTAGAAAACGTCGCCAGTTATCACTTTTATTTCCTGTTAAGTCAAGTTTTTTAGGTACTGGAAGCTCATTCATTTTGATTTTGGTTTACTTCTGACGCCATATAATAAGTCTAGGTCTGTATTAAAGACTTCAAGTAGACGTATTTGATTATAGTTCTTTATTCAAGTGTCATGCTTGAACATGTGTTTATGTACATGGAGGCTACCATTTTATTCTCCCTCTCCCAGTCCCTCAAACCAAGGGATGTCACCCCCCCCCCCCATTGGACTGAGGGCCCCTGTCACAGAGGGTTCATATCCCCGGATTCATCGTCTTCTTTGAGTCTGGGTTGATAATTTATTATAATTCATATCAAGGCGGATCTTGGTATACATACATACACACACCATCGATAAGTTCAAGTTATCGGAACCAGGCGCGGGTCCGGGTTGGGGGGCAGGGGCCGTGCTTCCCCCCCCCCCCGAGCCCCAGTGAGACAGGTCATCACTGTTCAAACCAGTCCCAGCAGCCAGCAATGGGATTCCCACATTTTAGTTTCTGTTTAATGAGGCCGCGACGAAGACTCTGGGGACCACACCAAACCACTAATGCATGCGGCACTCTGATGATTACCCTTTGCTCCAATGTATGCCCCCCCCCCCCGACAAAATCCTGGATCCGGTCCTGGGATCGTCAGCCCCCAAACGAAGTATGTCCGGCGTGAAAGAAGAATAGTATATTAAATTACATTCGTATATTGATAAAACTGTACTAACTACATGTAAATAAAACCCCGAAATCTTCTAAATCCTTTAGGAAAGGTGACAGCGAATATGACATGAAATGAAATGGCGTCGAATGACCTACTTTTCGGCACCAACCGCGCCGCGGGTTAATGAAGACAATGGTAGAGAATAAATATTTATCAAATCATACCATCAGAGATAAGAACTATTTATTCGGCACCAACCACCAGACTGACGTATAATATGATTACATTATTCAATAGTTAAAGATGCATTATGTAAGATGTAAATACCGAGGTGGCCGTTATTGCCATAAAAGATAACGAAAATGATTATAATGAAAATTTCAGTCAAATTTCCTTATTCTGGGCAAAGTTATTAGTGGTTGAAGGTTTCACGATATAGTCAAGTACCATTGTTACGATAATAAACAAAGTTTCGATTGACCACTTATAGATTAATAGATTAAATACATCTTTGTACAATGTATATAGGGTTATGGTGCCTAAAGAGAGAGTGAGATAAATGGGGTTTACGTTCACCCGACACAAACTAGGTCATTTCGGGACTAACACATGGTTCAATTTTATTTCAATAATTCGCTTGCGCGTAGGGTTCTTTAGCAGTGGGAGAAAACCGGAGGACACGGAGAAAACCCACATGGTTGGACAGGCGACCCTACTGCTTGTCACGTACAACCGGGGATTTAAAACCACGCCAGTTGACTCAATGACAGACCTTAAGATACAGCGTGCACGTGCTAACCATTCGGCCATCCCCCCCCCCCCGCCCAGAGAATGTATAATGTAAATAGGATTATGCTATCTAGAGGGAATGTATAATGTATACGGTTATGCTGTCTAGAGAATATACGTTTAGTGTGTATAATGTCTATATGATTAAGCTGTGCAGAGCCAAATAAAGCGTTCTTAAAGATGCATTATGTAAGAGATAAATCTGCCTATTGCAGGTCTTTATTCTGGTTTTAAAAGTTATAGACATTTATTCACATGACAGGTCTATAATCAACTCTCTAAATCATCGGATGGCGTAGATTTAAACGGATAAAACACGATCGAGGCTGTCTCGAATAACAAGCACAGTTGTTACGATAATAAACAATTTGTTATGCAACATCCTGTAAAAACGTCTAACGGTTAAAATTTCGCTTACAATAAAGAAATTTGTATGTAATTTCCAAGATATTCATTTGAAATATTATAGCAAGAACAGTCAGCTCTTTATCTAAATTTTAATTAATGCAAGTAAGAAAATATTTTGGAAAACTCCACACAACATCTAAATTTCTAAATTCCCGATTTAATCCAGCAACTTTAATTTTCAATTTACCCGTACACTTGTACTTTTCACAGATAATTTCACCATTTAATGTACTTTAATGTTATATGTTATCATGTCGGATATGTTTAGTACTTTTAAAGCAGTAAATTAAGAGGAAGAAGATGAAGGTTTATCTGATAGATATATATGATCAAGTGTATCTAACTTTTGTCGATAATAAGCATCAAACGATTCTGCTTCTGCAGATGAAAAATAATTTTTCCAGTCTCCTGTTTCTCCTGAAATAAACATAAAAAAATATAAGGAAATACATCTTAAATAGGATCAGACCTATACCGAACCGTTAATCGGTGGTAATGGGTGACCCTTGTAAGATTACAAGGAACTACCATACATAGGCGTAGATCTATAAGGAACCGTTAATGGGGGACTATATAATACACAGCTAAACAATAGTCATTTTAGGATTCACCTTTTCTATACATTATTTCTTTTCCACTTTTGAATGCATACAAAAACTTATTTTCAAGGGATTCCTTCTGTTGCTTCATTTTAGCAAAAGCTGTTGCAAGGGCAATATTTTGACACATCATTTCAGAACATGAAATATCCAAAAAGTCAGCCATCTTTTTAATCTCCTCAACTGGTCTCTGAAAAAATAGTAAGGTACAAGCATTAAAAAAAGGCAAACCATTTGTCATCGAGTTATTTTATTGTCAAGACAATTACTAAGGAACAGTCGATTGAATTATCTGAATACATTTGACAGTTATATTGATGGTATTGGAAGGATAAATACCAGTATTATAGGTACCATTAAATTTGTCCAAACATGGCGTCAACTTCTGACTCTTCTTCCCAAAATTCGACCCATTAGGAAATATATGTTATATATATATGCCCAATCTACCCATCATACCCAACATTTAAATTATTTCACAAATTGACAAAATTTTGAATAATTGAGATTTGGCATAAACGGTCCTATTATCCTAATCACCGACAATGGCGATTTTCTTGTCAATATCGCCCAAAGTGTTAGAAAAGGTGACCGACAAAGAAATATTGGTTATACATATATGTATATTCTTATGCATATCATATCAAAAATTTAAAAGATTTTATAATAAATTGAAAACAATATGGATAATTGAAATTGGGACAAAACAGTTTATTTGTCAATTTCACTTATACATGTTTTTGATTTTTTAATAAATAATTTAAAGTTGGGATATGATGCTTAGAATATATATATATCTATAACATATCTCGCCCTTGTCTGTTTTTTAAAAGTTGGACATTACCTTTAAGTGCTTGTTCTCAGAAATAATGAAACAAATACTTACACTTTTCATGTCTTCATATCTAATTGTATGTATTGGATAGCCTGGATTGTCATGTTTAAACTTCTTCCAGTGAAGAAAATGATCTTCCCACGAGTTAAAGGGGACTTAAAATATAAACATATAGCAAAGGTTGAGTAAGTAACATGTTTTCACCATAAATTGATATTTAACTGCACGGGGGCCAGGTGAGTCCAGTGGAGATCCCGTGTTGGATCCATGGATTGACCGAAAAAGTTCATCGGGAGTTTCCGGCGTGGTTTCACCTTGTGGGTGGTGCAGGACAGAGGACCTGACAAGGGGCAACGTATAGTCGTTCGGATGGTACGAAAAACCAAGGTTCCATGAACACATTGGCATACACGTAGACGATCCTTTGGCGGTTGGAATTCGATATAAGAGTAGGAAGTTAAACCCCATGGTACCGAATGGTTAACGCGTGCGCGTTGGATCATAAGGTCTGTCGTCATTTCATCAAGTGACATTGTTTCAATTCCCCGCTTGTACGTGACATTGAGTAGGATCACCTGTTCAACCTTGTGGGTTTTCTCTGGGCCATCCCTCCCATTTTGTCTTAAATTTTAATGTAAATATTGAGAATGGGTTTTGATTTATTTAAATAAAATACTAGCTTACGATACTTACCGTCCCCTCGTTTATATAAGGAAATAAAGTCATCAAATGAACCTCCATACTCTAAACTTTTCATTTCTCGGAGGTGGTGAAAATACGAAACACACACATCTTTGGGATTTCTTACAAGTTGAATTATTTTACATTTCTGATCCAACATATCAGCTGGTAATTCATTGCTATAGCGATGTGTACACATAGTTCTTGGTGATGTCATCTGGTTCACAAGTGCCGGTGTCAAAAAGTCAATATGATTTAATTCCATAATACTATTCATTAGTTCAGTTTCTCCACGACGCAGCATGGCCACATCTTCATAAATCCAATGAAGTCCTATTTATAAAAGGAAATAGCAATAAATTTATACAAGACAAATGATAAAAATGTGTTGCTGTTCAAAATCATGGTCACCTCTACATACACTTAGTCCTATATATCAAGAAATGAAATGAAATGGGGTTTAACGTCCTACTGTTCTGCTCCTATACTGGGCTAATGAAGACGGGCATACGCCATACAGTGTGCTATGAGGGAAATTTTGCCCGGGCAGCGGCACTATCGCCTACTCTTTTATCGAATTCCAACTGCCAGGGGATCTTTTACGTGCATTCTAATATATACACGGGACCTCGGTTTTTCGTCTCATCCGAAGGACTAAACAACTGTCCTTGTCGGGCCCTCCGTTCTGCACCACTGACAAGAGGAAACCACGTCGGAAAATCTCGGTGAACTTTCTCGGCCAATGCATGGATCGAACACCCGACCTCCAGGCTAGCTATAGGCCTATATCAAGAGAAAACGACAATAAATATATAAAAAGAAAATAACAATACCATGTCACTGATCTAAATACAACACTCATGAATGAGCGTTCATCAGATACTTCAAAACGGGATGAATCGCGTCCACATCACAGTGTTTTGTTATTTATGTTGATGTACCCAAAGTTCAAACATTGATTAAATTTAAAACCGAACTTAATAAAGGAAAATGGCCCATATTGCTATATCTTAATCATTCCCAACTAAATGGAGGTACTTCACCTGACTTGGCATACTCTATTATAAAGACGTCATCTACTCTAGTTTTCACGTCACGCATACCACACCAGTTTTCAGCTCGAACACTTGGGACCAATCTTCTTTCACCAATCTTCTTTAGTTTCATTACATTACCACCTCCATCAACGGGTTCAAATGACTTAGCTTCCATTGTTTATAACGCTGGTAAAAACATATAACAACTGGGAGATTTCTGTTTAAAAGAAAAGACCAAAGGTACTCTACACACGTTTAGGTAACTCAATAGTCAAGTATATAATCACGACTTGGAGTGTGAATAACGATAGAAGTCCTCACATAAAGCCGAAGTCCCAGATTTCACAGGGTACCCGTTGATAAAAAGTGCTTTTAGTATATAAATCAAATGTCAAAATGTGAAGATATTGCCTATTGGCCATGAATAAAATGTGAAGATATTGTAGTGGCCATGAATAAAATGTGAAGATATTGTAGTGGCCAATTCCGCATCATGATTTTAAAGGAGTTAGGAGTGGCCCTATGGGACAATAAGTAAACAAAACAACTTTCACAACAAAAATAAGCATCGCATTTTCTTGCAAATGGAAACTTTTACCAAGGAAAATAACTCCAATTATACTTATTGATTTACATGTTTCTCCCATCACAAGTGTTCGAGGACCTTGACGAATACGTATCACTGCTGTACGGGGTAAAGACCAAGAACGTAAATGGAGCAATTAAGGTATGCCATCTTCGTCAAACATTGCAGCTTCATAAACTCAGAGCGCATTTTATAGCTCGAGAATGGTGTGCAGCAGGCATCCACGATTAGGAAGGCACAGGTGCTTGTGACAATGATTGGAATGACGAAATGGAGCCTAAGTGGATGGAGACAATGATGCCCGAAGAACTGTTTATTGAGAAGTGCGAGGACTTTTCAGAATGCAGTGATCTGAGCTGCTTTGAAAATTAATGATATAACATTGTGAGTGATTTGACATACCAGGATACATTGTAAGGACAATTCAGTATTAGCCCTTACTATTTAAAGGACAATATTGGTGCCAGTCATTATCACATATGTGATAGAGCTGGTTAAACACATTCCAAAAATAATTTTAGCACAGAGATCATTGCTACGATAGCCGAGTAATACAGGTTTCCTGAGTCGGAAGTGACGAACGCCAAAGGAAAACACGAGCCGTCTCTCTATATAACTGACTGATGTGACGAGTGATAACGGATATACGGCCGAATTTCTGCTCACTAATAATTCCTTCGAAGACCAAAAGTTGATATATGGGACTGTAAGAGGATACCTGACAATTAAATAAAGTAATTGAATGTCATTAGATAAGAGAACACGAGAAAAATAGAAATAGTCCGTACATTCGCTTGTTTATATTCATTGTAAATCTTATAAAAACATGGTAATGCACGGACTTTTTCTGTTTTTCTTTCGTGTTCACTTATCTACTGGCAGTCAATTCTTTTGATGAATTGTCAGATATCCTCTCACAATCTCATACAACAACTTTTGGTCTTCGAATGAATTATTAGTGAGCAGAGAGAGAGAGAGATGGGGTTTAACGTCCACTCGACACAAACTAGGTCATTTCGGGACTAACATGGTTTAATTTTATTTCAATAATTCGCTTGCGCATAGGGGTCTTTAGCAGTGGGAGGAAACCGGAGGACACCCACGAGGTTGGACAGGCGACCCTACTCCTTGTCACGTACAACCGGGGATTCGAAACCACGCCAGTCGACTCAATGACAGACTTTATGATACAGCGTGCGCACGCTAACCATTCAGCCATCCAACCCCTCATGCATAATAGAACTTAGCCTATTAGAACATATACCTTAAATGGGGTTTAACGTCCTACTCTTCTGCTCCGACTGGGCTTATAAAAACGGGCATACGCCATGTAGTGTGCTATGAGGGAAAATTTTCCCGGACAGCGGCGCTGTATACGGCCTACTCTTGCATCGAATTTGAACTATCAAGGGATCTTTTACGTACACAGTAATGTGTACACGGGACCTTTATTTTCGCCCCATCCGAATAATAAGACAGTTGTCCTTGTCAAGCCCTCCGTGTTGCACCACTGACAAGGCTAAAGAAAAACGATCATAGTCGGGTTGTACGAAACTCTATTAAATCACGTGGGTGGGTGTATTTAAAGTTAACATACCTATCTTAATAGGAATTCCAGATTTCATATTACTTAGCACTAAAAAGCACATTCATTTCTCTTTTCAAATATTTAAATAATATTCTGGCACATTTATATTTACATGGTTTATGTAACAAGGTGATCTATAACTGTTATCAAATTGAACTTATTGACCTCCAGCCATGCTTCTTGATAATATATATAATATTGACCTTTTATCTCTGTATGCACTGTTCTTAAGTTCTTAAGTCTTAATACAAATTCCAGATATCATGTTACTAAAAAGCACATTCATTTCTTTTTTCTAATATTTAAATAATTTTCTGGAACATTTATATTTACATACTTTGAAAAAAATGAAATGGGGTTTAACGCCCTACTGATCTACTCCGACCGGGCTAATGAACACGCGCATACGCCATACAGTGTGCTATGAGGGCAATTTTGCCCTAGCAACGGCACTATGACCTGTTCTTTTGTCGAATTCCAACTGCCAAGGGATCTTTTACGTGCACACCAATGTATACACGGGACCTATTTGTCTGACCCTCCTTCCTGCACCACTGACATGGTGAAACTACGTCGGAATGTCCTAATGAACTTTCTCGGCCAATGCAGTGATCGAATAACCGACCTCCATGGTTATAGCCAGCGTCTTACTCACGTATCCACCATGGCTCCCTACTTTGAAAAAAAAAGATAAAAAGATTAAAGTTGAAATGAAGGTGTGTGTGTGGGGGCGGGGGTATGAAGTAAAAATGTGGGTCTTATCGAAAGCTTGGATCAGCCATACCGAGTGCATGAGTCATGGTCTTCCAGCGAATTCCTTATTGCATGCTAGCTTGATTTGCCCTTATTGCATGGTAAACCAACTTATTGTATGTCAGTTTGATCTCTGCCCCCTTTACTGACATTGACATTGTAGTTTGATCGCGTAAATTACTAATTTCCGTCCTAGTCCGGACTTTTTTCCGTATGCACATGAGCTTTGTCGTAGATCCCATATGTTTTAATATGCTATAAGTTCTATTATGCATTTGTCTATTATGCAAATTGCAGAATGTAGAAGTGTAATGTGCAAACTAATTATTATACTGTATTTGTATTATTGAAAAGTGTATTCTGTATTTTAACACTGTGGCAATGGTATTGTGGAGCGATGGAAATTGTAAATTATAAAGCGAAAAAGAGAGAAATGGGGTTTAACGTCCACTCGACACAAACTACGTCATGTCGGGACTAACACATGATACAATATTCCATTTCAATAATTCCCTAGCGCGTAGGGGTCTTTAGCAGTGGGAGGAAACCGGAGGACCCGGAGAAAACCCACGAGGTTGGACAAGCGACCCTACTCTTTACCACATACAACCGAGGAATCGAAACCACGCCAGTTAACTCAATGACAGACCCTTTGATACAGCGTGGCAAATTATAAAACTAAACCTGCTGACATTTGCAGTTTGTACAGTGAACATTGAAATTAAGCTGTGAAAAGTCGATATTGTCCGAAATATGCACGATTTCGAAGACACCTATGTAGTCTCAGAAATCTGACTTGTTATACAAACAAGCTCTATACCTATTAAAGATACAATCCCGCGTGCAAACTGGGTGATTTAATGGTATATATGGACTAAAAACATATTCAAACTAATTAATTTGTCATAATTTTGCTTCAAATCCTTCTCAAACATTGTAATTACGAAGAAATGCCCTGCTATAAAAATAAATCAAACGAGGTCATGTTTACGTCACGTGACTTACCTCTCTTGGAAGTCAGAGGAGAATTCATTGCATACATAAGACGATGTTGTCTTTAATCGCTTACTATTTATTACAAATATCGAATCCTAATTAAATTCTCGGATTATCCACTACCCGCGTCTTTTTCCGTCATTTTTATCTCAGAAAGTGTTGTACGTCTAACTCTTCATAAAGTTTATCAACTAGTCTTGTACATCAAGCGCTCAATGTTCGCGTGTGATCTTTGACATCACGCGTGCAGAAATTCCTAATCGCCGGGCTGTCGATTAGGGGAACCCTTACATTATTTTTGTCCTGTATACGCTCCATGAGTGTTTTTCGGGGAATCCAGTATTTTTCTAGTAAGATTGGATATCTCTACTTTCCATATATATCAAAATTACCATACTATTATTGGAAATAACCACCCGATAAATTCTTTTCTGGGAACCCATCTTTAAGTAGAATAAATTAGTCAAAATGATAAGTATATTTTCATGAAATTCCTCAAAAATCTTAATTACCATGATGTGATCTATATTTATTTACAGTAATACAGCTATGCATGGGGATTATCAAATTCGTGAGTAAATTTGTGATAGAATACATAACTCTTATATATTAAAACTGGATAACATATTTACAGGTACAATTCTACATATGAACATCATTTGGTTGGGTATATTTACGTCTATCTATAGCTGCCCCCCCCCCCCTAGGCCTCACAGGACATAACTTCTCCGGGATCGAGGGCAGGCACTCTCCCGAGGTCCGGGCCGAATTGCCTCTAGGTCTCTACAGGTCTCTTCCGTCTCTCTCCGGGTCTGCCTGTCTGATTCTCAACTAGGCTTTTTATACTGTACAGCAATATCTTTCGCGTCAGCTAGGCACGTCACAGTTAATAGCATTAGTAATCAGAACATTGACAACTAATTATTAAGAGTCACATATCTTAGCTCGAGACAAAAGGTGTCGATACGTGTTAAGCCTAAATCGTATATCATATAGGCACTCCGAGTATACAAGTTTGTCCAACCCATTACATCTATACTAATATTTGTGACTGTCGTTTGTCTGTCCGTTTGTCTGTCTGTTCGGGGTTGGCGGCTACACTAGGTCTGCCCCGAGTCTGAAATTGGGGGTATAGGGGTAGCTCGGACCGAGGAGTAACATAGGCCAGGTGGCGTTAGTCTACCACTTCCGGTTTCGGGGTTATGACCCCCGAGCGAAGCCGGGCATTCTTCTAGTCTTACATAATATTATGTCGACACCCCACACCTGATGCAGATTAAATTTTACAATTAATCTGCCACATGTCCAAAATGAGTTACAAATGAAAAATATAAATTAAAATATGAATTCAAAATACAATATTAAGATTTAGATCCCAAATGATATTACAAACCTATACAGTTATATGGGACAACAATCACTGGTTTATTATACACAAGCACGACGTTTCTCTTATCGTTATCAAGCACAATGATAAGTGATAAGGGAATTATAATATATTTAAGATATTCGCTATCCGATGACAAGCGAACTTATCTCATATATTTTAGTCATTAAATGTTAAATAAATGAACAGTAATAATAATGATATGCAGCGGTACAGAAGAGAAGTAGAAAATTTAAATTATTTATGTCGGACGGACGGACGGACGACGGACAGAGGTGACAACACCCAAAAAGGTATGCTGTCTTACTCTTCTATTATTAAAGAATGATATTCAAATTAAGACTTTGGATATTTGAGGTTTAAATGAAACACAATATGTTAGCTTTATATTTATGTCACACAACCACCGTTACGCTACGTTCGACCTTGAGCTTTATTTTCTCTTAAAATAACCATAGTTATTTCTAAAGTTATTGGTTTAGTATTGAACGATGTAAAAGCATAAATGAAACAAAATATGTTACGTTACGTTCGAAATTTTCTCTTAAAATAACCATAGTTATTTCTAAAGTTATTGGTTTAGTATTGAACGATGTAGACGCATATGTGAAGTCATCTGAATAATTACACATCCAAACTCGTTCATAACATTATCAACAAATTCTTAGTTAGTCGAATGTTTCATATTTTTGGTGGACGAGCTACAAAACAAACGGGTTGTGCAGAATGATCACTTACTAACGAAAAAAGAACACATCTGGCATAGAATATTGTAAACTGTTCTAGATCTAATAAATTTGTAAACTGTTCGAAAAGTATAAAAGTATATTCTAAAACTCACCATATAATACGGGTAAACTGTAAAGAAAACTGTACGCGTTATACTAGTTCACTTTAGTATATTATGTCTGAGCTGTGTGTTCGTCGTTGTGTATATCTACCTAAAAAATAAACCAGCGACGGTCATGGATCACTAACGAAACAAAGTGGTCTACTGAAAGAGAATCGGTTTCAGACGAGTTATTTGCTCCTGAGTAAGAAATTGGAATCAGATCAGTTATTTGATAATCTCGCTTACGAACATGGACGTAACAGAAATGAAATGAAATGAAATGGGGGTTTAACGTCCGACTGTTTTGCTCCTAAACTGGGCTAATGAAGACGGGCATACGCCATACAGTGTGCTATGAGGGAAATTTTGCACGCCAATTTGTACACTGGACCTGGGTTTTTCGTCCCATCCGAACGACTGAACAGCTGTCCTTGTCAGGACCTCCCAAGGGGTGGACGCAACAGAAAGAGAGAGAGAGGGAGAGAGAGAGCGGGTCTTTAGCAGTGGGAGGAAACCGGAGGGCCCGGAGAAAACCCACGAGGTTGGACAGGCGACCTTACTCCTTGTCACGTACAACCGGGGATTCGAAACCACGCCAGTCGACTCAATGACAGACTTTATGATACAGCGCGCGCACGCTAACCATTCAGCCATCCAACCCCACTGGACGTAACATAGCCTACATGTATGTAACTTTAGCCATACATGTATACTTAGTCATACTTTGATGTTATTTTTGAAATAGTTTCCACGTTACATGCACCTGTGGTTCAATCTGGGGGAAATATTATTCCCATTTAGTTACAGTAGGGTCGCCAGTCCAACCTCGTGGGTTTTCTCTGGATCACCCGGTTTCCTTCTACTGCTAAAGACCCCTACGCGCAAGTGAATTATCGAAATACTATTTAACCATATGTTAGTCACGGAATGATGTAGTTTGTGTCGAGTGGGCGTTAAATTCTCTCTCTCTCTCCCTCTCTCTCTCCCTCCGGTTAATATTCAGAGTAGTTTGGGAATGAGATTTATAACTGTTTCAGTCCAATAGCCACTAAACAGGGTTGCCTCCCTTGAGTAAGCCGTTAAGGAAAAGTCATACGATAATAAAGTCCAATAAAAATATAGTGAATAATCTTTATTTATAGCCCGGTTTTAAAACTTAAAGCTTTTTGTACGACACTATAGCAAACAATACATATTTATACATACACCATGAAATAATATTCATATTGATGAATCTATTTAACGCAATGGTTTAAAGACAACTATAAAACCATTATCTGTGTGCATCGGCTGCAAGGAAACCATCTTCCTCTCCGTCTCACCAGATAATTGTTTTGTTTTGTTTTTTGAAAATTACATCGCCGTATATGAGATTTTGAGCACTTTCCTGTGTATTTAGATACAAAGTGGAACTCATGATTTCATTGTCCAAATCAGTAGATAAACAAATGAATTGGAGTTAACGCCCTCTTTCGCAGCAACAAGACTAATAATCTGTTTCAATGGCATTTAGTAATTGAACTAGAGTATACAGGTCACAATTCTATGGAATACAATTACTGCTTTTTACTGAGCGACGTTTCGACTAGGCTTCTCTAGTCATTATCAAGCTATGATAAAAAATGAAAATATGACAGGACAATATATACATGTACACCACAATGCTAAGTTAATGATGACAAACCAGGGATGTAACTTAATTACGTGTACCTAATGGTAATCTGATTTAATTGTACGCTAATAAGTAATAATACCAATTAACCTAAAAAATTGACTAATTGATTAATGGATAAGTTGTTGTGGAGTATACACAGTGATTAGTGGGTTTTAATAA
This sequence comes from Patella vulgata, assembly GCF_932274485.2. Classification (NCBI taxonomy): domain Eukaryota; kingdom Metazoa; phylum Mollusca; class Gastropoda; family Patellidae; genus Patella; species Patella vulgata. Next base: position 17,463,137 of record NC_065883.2, read on the forward strand.
TACAAACGTTGCAAGAAAATGAAAATTGATGAAATGTTATCAACGACCCCTTTCACTAAAATAAATACAAATGGTAAAAGAATAGATTGTTGTGGAGTATTTACAACGATTTGATGAGGTTTTGATAATGACAACATCCCACGAAGATGAGATTTGATTTGTGTTATAACCAAAATAATTGATATGTGGATGTTGATGCGAGTGATTACACTGATATACGAAAAACCCTTAGAACAATGACTGCACAATGATCAATAGTCCCCTGAAGGTTGACAATTTAAAATATTGAGTGGTACTTCACTGGATGTTATGGTGATGTAGAAAAGCAGGGTTAGAAATATTGAGTGCATTAAATTACAATAACCGCAGGCCTGAAAAGCAGAAATGCCTGAAAAGCAAAAATAGTTGGGAATTATTAGTTGTCATTTTTGCATATTATGATGGTTATTACAAACTTAAAGTTATTACTGGAATATTGATAAGTATTAAATATGATAAAAAAGAAAAAAGTAGAATTATGCTTAGCCTTAATTATGTGATAAGAATATCATACGCCCTGGGGAGGAACAATCCTTGATCTCTGTTCATCGTTGGTTTGTGTCGTCGTATATGAATGGCTTCATGTAATCGGCGCGCTCTCTTGTTGCTTATATTCTTGCATAGTGGTTTTACGTTGGACCATTGGACTCTGTGGCGAGGGTTGGAGTTCAAATGTTCAGCTACAGCTGAGTTGTTGGTTGCTGCTTTCGACTTGTGGTCATCTATCCTTTTATTTAATGGTCGCTTTGTCTCCCCGATGTATGCAATCCCACAATTGCATACTATTTGATAAACACATCCCTTTGGTTGTGGTGGTTGTGTAGGATTTTGTTTACCATTGGCTCTTAATATATCTTTAGTGCTGTAGCTTTTTGTGAAAGTTACATCTATTTCTGGTTGTTGCATTAGTAGCCGTTTGATTTGGTAGGAGACTTTGCCGTTGAAAGGAAGGAAGATTCTGACTGGGGCAGTCGGGGTTTTTGGTTTAGCTGCACTCGCCGACAGGGTCTTGTTGATGGCGTTTGTCACAAACTTCCCTGGACGCAACAGAAAGAGAGAGAGAGGGAGAGAGAGAGCGGGTCTTTAGCAGTGGGAGGAAACCGGAGGGCCCGGAGAAAACCCACGAGGTTGGACAGGCGACCTTACTCCTTGTCACGTACAACCGGGGATTCGAAACCACGCCAGTCGACTCAATGACAGACTTTATGATACAGCGCGCGCACGCTAACCATTCAGCCATCCAACCCCACTGGACGTAACATAGCCTACATGTATGTAACTTTAGCCATACATGTATACTTAGTCATACTTTGATGTTATTTTTGAAATAGTTTCCACGTTACATGCACCTGTGGTTCAATCTGGGGGAAATATTATTCCCATTTAGTTACAGTAGGGTCGCCAGTCCAACCTCGTGGGTTTTCTCTGGATCACCCGGTTTCCTTCTACTGCTAAAGACCCCTACGCGCAAGTGAATTATCGAAATACTATTTAACCATATGTTAGTCACGGAATGATGTAGTTTGTGTCGAGTGGGCGTTAAATTCTCTCTCTCTCTCCCTCTCTCTCTCCCTCCGGTTAATATTCAGAGTAGTTTGGGAATGAGATTTATAACTGTTTCAGTCCAATAGCCACTAAACAGGGTTGCCTCCCTTGAGTAAGCCGTTAAGGAAAAGTCATACGATAATAAAGTCCAATAAAAATATAGTGAATAATCTTTATTTATAGCCCGGTTTTAAAACTTAAAGCTTTTTGTACGACACTATAGCAAACAATACATATTTATACATACACCATGAAATAATATTCATATTGATGAATCTATTTAACGCAATGGTTTAAAGACAACTATAAAACCATTATCTGTGTGCATCGGCTGCAAGGAAACCATCTTCCTCTCCGTCTCACCAGATAATTGTTTTGTTTTGTTTTTTGAAAATTACATCGCCGTATATGAGATTTTGAGCACTTTCCTGTGTATTTAGATACAAAGTGGAACTCATGATTTCATTGTCCAAATCAGTAGATAAACAAATGAATTGGAGTTAACGCCCTCTTTCGCAGCAACAAGACTAATAATCTGTTTCAATGGCATTTAGTAATTGAACTAGAGTATACAGGTCACAATTCTATGGAATACAATTACTGCTTTTTACTGAGCGACGTTTCGACTAGGCTTCTCTAGTCATTATCAAGCTATGATAAAAAATGAAAATATGACAGGACAATATATACATGTACACCACAATGCTAAGTTAATGATGACAAACCAGGGATGTAACTTAATTACGTGTACCTAATGGTAATCTGATTTAATTGTACGCTAATAAGTAATAATACCAATTAACCTAAAAAATTGACTAATTGATTAATGGATAAGTTGTTGTGGAGTATACACAGTGATTAGTGGGTTTTAATAATACAAACGTTGCAAGAAAATGAAAATTGATGAAATGTTATCAACGACCCCTTTCACTGAAATAAATACAAATGGTAAAAGAATAGATTGTTGTGGAGTATTTACAACGATTTGATGAGGTTTTGATAATGACAACATCCCACGAAGATGAGATTTGATTTGTGTTATAACCAAAATAATTGATATGTGGATGTTGATGCGAGTGATTACACTGATATACGAAAAACCCTTAGAACAATGACTGCACAATGATCAATAGTCCCCTGAAGGTTGACAATTTAAAATATTGAGTGGTACTTCACTGGATGTTATGGTGATGTAGAAAAGCAGGGTTAGAAATATTGAGTGCATTAAATTACAATAACCGCAGGCCTGAAAAGCAGAAATGCCTGAAAAGCAAAAATAGTTGGGAATTATTAGTTGTCATTTTTGCATATTATGATGGTTATTACAAACTTAAAGTTATTACTGGAATATTGATAAGTATTAAATATGATAAAAAAGAAAAAAGTAGAATTATGCTTAGCCTTAATTATGTGATAAGAATATCATACGCCCTGGGGAGGAACAATCCTTGATCTCTGTTCATCGTTGGTTTGTGTCGTCGTATATGAATGGCTTCATGTAATCGGCGCGCTCTCTTGTTGCTTATATTCTTGCATAGTGGTTTTACGTTGGACCATTGGACTCTGTGGCGAGGGTTGGAGTTCAAATGTTCAGCTACAGCTGAGTTGTTGGTTGCTGCTTTCGACTTGTGGTCATCTATCCTTTTATTTAATTTAATTACCATGATGTGATCTATATTTATTTACAGTAATACAGCTATGCATGGGGATTATCAAATTCGTGAGTAAATTTGTGATAGAATACATAACTCTTATATATTAAAACTGGATAACATATTTACAGGTACAATTCTACATATGAACATCATTTGGTTGGGTATATTTACGTCTATCTATAGCTGCCCCCCCCCCCCCCCTAGGCCTCACAGGACATAACTTCTCCGGGATCGAGGGCAGGCACTCTCCCGAGGTCCGGGCCGAATTGCCTCTAGGTCTCTACAGGTCTCTTCCGTCTCTCTCCGGGTCTGCCTGTCTGATTCTCAACTAGGCTTTTTATACTGTACAGCAATATCTTTCGCGTCAGCTAGGCACGTCACAGTTAATAGCATTAGTAATCAGAACATTGACAACTAATTATTAAGAGTCACATATCTTAGCTCGAGACAAAAGGTGTCGATACGTGTTAAGCCTAAATCGTATATCATATAGGCACTCCGAGTATACAAGTTTGTCCAACCCATTACATCTATACTAATATTTGTGACTGTCGTTTGTCTGTCCGTTTGTCTGTCTGTTCGGGGTTGGCGGCTACACTAGGTCTGCCCCGAGTCTGAAATTGGGGGTATAGGGGTAGCTCGGACCGAGGAGTAACATAGGCCAGGTGGCGTTAGTCTACCACTTCCGGTTTCGGGGTTATGACCCCCGAGCGAAGCCGGGCATTCTTCTAGTCTTACATAATATTATGTCGACACCCCACACCTGATGCAGATTAAATTTTACAATTAATCTGCCACATGTCCAAAATGAGTTACAAATGAAAAATATAAATTAAAATATGAATTCAAAATACAATATTAAGATTTAGATCCCAAATGATATTACAAACCTATACAGTTATATGGGACAACAATCACTGGTTTATTATACACAAGCACGACGTTTCTCTTATCGTTATCAAGCACAATGATAAGTGATAAGGGAATTATAATATATTTAAGATATTCGCTATCCGATGACAAGCGAACTTATCTCATATATTTTAGTCATTAAATGTTAAATAAATGAACAGTAATAATAATGATATGCAGCGGTACAGAAGAGAAGTAGAAAATTTAAATTATTTATGTCGGACGGACGGACGGACGACGGACAGAGGTGACAACACCCAAAAAGGTATGCTGTCTTACTCTTCTATTATTAAAGAATGATATTCAAATTAAGACTTTGGATATTTGAGGTTTAAATGAAACACAATATGTTAGCTTTATATTTATGTCACACAACCACCGTTACGCTACGTTCGACCTTGAGCTTTATTTTCTCTTAAAATAACCATAGTTATTTCTAAAGTTATTGGTTTAGTATTGAACGATGTAAAAGCATAAATGAAACAAAATATGTTACGTTACGTTCGAAATTTTCTCTTAAAATAACCATAGTTATTTCTAAAGTTATTGGTTTAGTATTGAACGATGTAGACGCATATGTGAAGTCATCTGAATAATTACACATCCAAACTCGTTCATAACATTATCAACAAATTCTTAGTTAGTCGAATGTTTCATATTTTTGGTGGACGAGCTACAAAACAAACGGGTTGTGCAGAATGATCACTTACTAACGAAAAAAGAACACATCTGGCATAGAATATTGTAAACTGTTCTAGATCTAATAAATTTGTAAACTGTTCGAAAAGTATAAAAGTATATTCTAAAACTCACCATATAATACGGGTAAACTGTAAAGAAAACTGTACGCGTTATACTAGTTCACTTTAGTATATTATGTCTGAGCTGTGTGTTCGTCGTTGTGTATATCTACCTAAAAAATAAACCAGCGACGGTCATGGATCACTAACGAAACAAAGTGGTCTACTGAAAGAGAATCGGTTTCAGACGAGTTATTTGCTCCTGAGTAAGAAATTGGAATCAGATCAGTTATTTGATAATCTCGCTTACGAACATGGACGTAACAGAAATGAAATGAAATGAAATGGGGGTTTAACGTCCGACTGTTTTGCTCCTAAACTGGGCTAATGAAGACGGGCATACGCCATACAGTGTGCTATGAGGGAAATTTTGCACGCCAATTTGTACACTGGACCTGGGTTTTTCGTCCCATCCGAACGACTGAACAGCTGTCCTTGTCAGGACCTCCCAAGGGGTGGACGCAACAGAAAGAGAGAGAGAGGGAGAGAGAGAGCGGGTCTTTAGCAGTGGGAGGAAACCGGAGGGCCCGGAGAAAACCCACGAGGTTGGACAGGCGACCTTACTCCTTGTCACGTACAACCGGGGATTCGAAACCACGCCAGTCGACTCAATGACAGACTTTATGATACAGCGCGCGCACGCTAACCATTCAGCCATCCAACCCCACTGGACGTAACATAGCCTACATGTATGTAACTTTAGCCATACATGTATACTTAGTCATACTTTGATGTTATTTTTGAAATAGTTTCCACGTTACATGCACCTGTGGTTCAATCTGGGGGAAATATTATTCCCATTTAGTTACAGTAGGGTCGCCAGTCCAACCTCGTGGGTTTTCTCTGGATCACCCGGTTTCCTTCTACTGCTAAAGACCCCTACGCGCAAGTGAATTATCGAAATACTATTTAACCATATGTTAGTCACGGAATGATGTAGTTTGTGTCGAGTGGGCGTTAAATTCTCTCTCTCTCTCCCTCTCTCTCTCCCTCCGGTTAATATTCAGAGTAGTTTGGGAATGAGATTTATAACTGTGTCAGTCCAATAGCCACTAAACAGGGTTGCCTCCCTTGAGTAAGCCGTTAAGGAAAAGTCATACGATAATAAAGTCCAATAAAAATATAGTGAATAATCTTTATTTATAGCCCGGTTTTAAAACTTAAAGCTTTTTGTACGACACTATAGCAAACAATACATATTTATACATACACCATGAAATAATATTCATATTGATGAATCTATTTAACGCAATGGTTTAAAGACAACTATAAAACCATTATCTGTGTGCATCGGCTGCAAGGAAACCATCTTCCTCTCCGTCTCACCAGATAATTGTTTTGTTTTGTTTTTTGAAAATTACATCGCCGTATATGAGATTTTGAGCACTTTCCTGTGTATTTAGATACAAAGTGGAACTCATGATTTCATTGTCCAAATCAGTAGATAAACAAATGAATTGGAGTTAACGCCCTCTTTCGCAGCAACAAGACTAATAATCTGTTTCAATGGCATTTAGTAATTGAACTAGAGTATACAGGTCACAATTCTATGGAATACAATTACTGCTTTTTACTGAGCGACGTTTCGACTAGGCTTCTCTAGTCATTATCAAGCTATGATAAAAAATGAAAATATGACAGGACAATATATACATGTACACCACAATGCTAAGTTAATGATGACAAACCAGGGATGTAACTTAATTACGTGTACCTAATGGTAATCTGATTTAATTGTACGCTAATAAGTAATAATACCAATTAACCTAAAAAATTGACTAATTGATTAATGGATAAGTTGTTGTGGAGTATACACAGTGATTAGTGGGTTTTAATAATACAAACGTTGCAAGAAAATGAAAATTGATGAAATGTTATCAACGACCCCTTTCACTAAAATAAATACAAATGGTAAAAGAATAGATTGTTGTGGAGTATTTACAACGATTTGATGAGGTTTTGATAATGACAACATCCCACGAAGATGAGATTTGATTTGTGTTATAACCAAAATAATTGATATGTGGATGTTGATGCGAGTGATTACACTGATATACGAAAAACCCTTAGAACAATGACTGCACAATGATCAATAGTCCCCTGAAGGTTGACAATTTAAAATATTGAGTGGTACTTCACTGGATGTTATGGTGATGTAGAAAAGCAGGGTTAGAAATATTGAGTGCATTAAATTACAATAACCGCAGGCCTGAAAAGCAGAAATGCCTGAAAAGCAAAAATAGTTGGGAATTATTAGTTGTCATTTTTGCATATTATGATGGTTATTACAAACTTAAAGTTATTACTGGAATATTGATAAGTATTAAATATGATAAAAAAGAAAAAAGTAGAATTATGCTTAGCCTTAATTATGTGATAAGAATATCATACGCCCTGGGGAGGAACAATCCTTGATCTCTGTTCATCGTTGGTTTGTGTCGTCGTATATGAATGGCTTCATGTAATCGGCGCGCTCTCTTGTTGCTTATATTCTTGCATAGTGGTTTTACGTTGGACCATTGGACTCTGTGGCGAGGGTTGGAGTTCAAATGTTCAGCTACAGCTGAGTTGTTGGTTGCTGCTTTCGACTTGTGGTCATCTATCCTTTTATTTAATGGTCGCTTTGTCTCCCCGATGTATGCAATCCCACAATTGCATACTATTTGATAAACACATCCCTTTGGTTGTGGTGGTTGTGTAGGATTTTGTTTACCATTGGCTCTTAATATATCTTTAGTGCTGTAGCTTTTTGTGAAAGTTACATCTATTTCTGGTTGTTGCATTAGTAGCCGTTTGATTTGGTAGGAGACTTTGCCGTTGAAAGGAAGGAAGATTCTGACTGGGGCAGTCGGGGTTTTTGGTTTAGCTGCACTCGCCGACAGGGTCTTGTTGATGGCGTTTGTCACAAACTTCCCTGGATAGCCGTTGAAATTTGTGAAGACATGTTTGAGATGATCAATTTCCTTGGAGAGGCTCTCAGGATCACATATCTTTTTGGCACGGTTCACCAGAGTTGAAATTGTGGCCGATTTGACGCTATTCGGGTGATTAGATTTGAAATGAATGTATTGGTCGGTATGAGTTGGTTTCCTATAGACACTGGTGCGGATCGAGTTGTTGGTTTTAGATACACAAACATCGAGGAAAGGTAGTTGGTTATCATTTTCGGTTTCCATTGTGAATTTTATACGTGGGTGTTGCCTGTTGAGGTGTTGTAACAGTGTTTCTGGATCATCTTGTTGATTGATAATAACAAAGGTATCATCCACTTGCCTAAAGAAGCATGTTGGGGTTACGGTGGATGTTTGAACACATGCTTCAAACATCCACCGTAACCCCAACATGCTTCTTTAGGCAAGTGGATGATACCTTTGTTATTATCAATCAACAAGATGATCCAGAAACACTGTTACAACACCTCAACAGGCAACACCCACGTATAAAATTCACAATGGAAACCGAAAATGATAACCAACTACCTTTCCTCGATGTTTGTGTATCTAAAACCAACAACTCGATCCGCACCAGTGTCTATAGGAAACCAACTCATACCGACCAATACATTCATTTCAAATCTAATCACCCGAATAGCGTCAAATCGGCCACAATTTCAACTCTGGTGAACCGTGCCAAAAAGATATGTGATCCTGAGAGCCTCTCCAAGGAAATTGATCATCTCAAACATGTCTTCACAAATTTCAACGGCTATCCAGGGAAGTTTGTGACAAACGCCATCAACAAGACCCTGTCGGCGAGTGCAGCTAAACCAAAAACCCCGACTGCCCCAGTCAGAATCTTCCTTCCTTTCAACGGCAAAGTCTCCTACCAAATCAAACGGCTACTAATGCAACAACCAGAAATAGATGTAACTTTCACAAAAAGCTACAGCACTAAAGATATATTAAGAGCCAATGGTAAACAAAATCCTACACAACCACCACAACCAAAGGGATGTGTTTATCAAATAGTATGCAATTGTGGGATTGCATACATCGGGGAGACAAAGCGACCATTAAATAAAAGGATAGATGACCACAAGTCGAAAGCAGCAACCAACAACTCAGCTGTAGCTGAACATTTGAACTCCAACCCTCGCCACAGAGTCCAATGGTCCAACGTAAAACCACTATGCAAGAATATAAGCAACAAGAGAGCGCGCCGATTACATGAAGCCATTCATATACGACGACACAAACCAACGATGAACAGAGATCAAGGATTGTTCCTCCCCAGGGCGTATGATATTCTTATCACATAATCAAGGCTAAGCATAATTCTACTTTTTTCTTTTTTATCATATTTAATACTTATCAATATTCCAGTAATAACTTTAAGTTTGTAATAACCATCATAATATGCAAAAATGACAACTAATAATTCCCAACTATTTTTGCTTTTCAGGCATTTCTGCTTTTCAGGCCTGCGGTTATTGTAATTTAATGCACTCAATATTTCTAACCCTGCTTTTCTACATCACCATAACATCCAGTGAAGTACCACTCAATATTTTAAATTGTCAACCTTCAGGGGACTATTGATCATTGTGCAGTCATTGTTCTAAGGGTTTTTCGTATATCAGTGTAATCACTCGCATCAACATCCACATATCAATTATTTTGGTTATAACACAAATCAAATCTCATCTTCGTGGGATGTTGTCATTATCAAAACCTCATCAAATCGTTGTAAATATTCCACAACAATCTATTCTTTTACCATTTGTATTTATTTCAGTGAAAGGGGTCGTTGATAACATTTCATCAATTTTCATTTTCTTGCAACGTTTGTATTATTAAAACCCACTAATCACTGTGTATACTCCACAACAACTTATCCATTAATCAATTAGTCAATTTTTTAGGTTAATTGGTATTATTACTTATTAGCGTACAATTAAATCAGATTACCATTAGGTACACGTAATTAAGTTACATCCCTGGTTTGTCATCATTAACTTAGCATTGTGGTGTACATGTATATATTGTCCTGTCATATTTTCATTTTTTATCATAGCTTGATAATGACTAGAGAAGCCTAGTCGAAACGTCGCTCAGTAAAACGCAGTAATTGTATTCCATAGAATTGTGACCTGTATAAGACTAATAATGACGGGCATACGGTATGCAATAATTAATAACCCACTTCTTGGAAACAAAAATAAAACCTAAAATACCACTAAATATGAGACAATGAACATGCAAAATATTTCACAAAATAAGTTTCTTTCAAGCTTTCTGACTTGTGAAAAATGTTGATGACTGCCACGGGATCAATATCATCTACGGGCCTAATGGGTCGCAGCAGGGGCCTTCGTCAGCCGGAGCCTTCGCCCCCAGAGATTAAGTGGAAGTTATTTCAATTGCTGGATACATTTGTTTGAAAGAAATAAGGTAAAGCAAATTGTTTGAATGTTAATTGATCTTAGCCATGTACAAATGAATATTTTTGAACAATTTACTGGGTGTAGTCCAGATAGGTAAAGACAATCTTAATCCGACTCTTAGTAGAACGCAGGTGATTTACGATTGACATTGGAGCATGAGAGTGGCACCACACATAAGCACACACCAATAAGACAAACCCGCGGAGTAGATGCGCCATAAATACACAGACATTGCATGTAATGGACAACAAACGTACATATACTATTAACTAAATTGATCGCGGGGTCTGGTAAATCCTTTTAGCACAGTGTATATTGATTTGAAGAATGTTGTTTATCAACAGGCTCCCATCAAAACGCGAATATCTAGCACCCAATGCGGTGTGTTGAACAAAGATAAGAAAACGACAAATGAAAACTATTGGACAGCAGGGGCTCATGCACTGTATGTAAACGGGGCCCTTCTCCGATTCAGGAGCCCTTTTTTGGACTCTTGCACTAAAGACAAAGGGGTGGTTTTCGTCGATTCAATGACCCTTTACTTGGACCTTGGACCCCCGTTCGACCCCCCCCCCCCCTATAATAAGTCTAGTCTTGGTCTGTATTAAAGACTTCAAGTAGACGTATTTGATTATAGTTCTTTATTCAAGTGTCATGCTTGAACATGTGTTAATGTACATGGAGACTACCATTTTATTCTCCCTCTCCCAGTCCCTCAAGCCAAGGGATGTCACTCACACCTCATGGACTCAGACCACTCCACATTAGTACATATCATTACATCTCCCTTTTTCACAAAATGAGACAAAACCAAAAAGTTTTAAATAAACAAAATTAACATTATGTATGTTATGGTGGTTGTAAATGATTAACTTTCATAGGCTTAAGTATGAATGTTCAATAAGTCTATCAGGGGGTACTATGTGTCGTTTTGAACGTAACACATTATTATTAATACATGTATTATGTTTTAAATCATCAAGACTATTATTAATATCATCTTCATTTTCTTCGTTTGCTTTGTGAATAGAATCTGGTATTAATAACAGATCACGATGATTTCTACGACAGAGTACATCATTATCTAATTTAACTAAATAAGATCTTTCAGCTATTTGTTTAACAATGGTTCCTTTATCTAACCATGTTGAATCATCTTTATTAAAAACTGTCACTACGTTGCCAGCCTGTAATAAACTTAAGGACTTTGTTGCATTTTTATCAAAATATTCTTTTTGACTATCTCGTAGTTCTTGCCTTTTCTTAGTTACATCTTCAGAATTGGGTACATTTAATAGTTCTGATTTAGTGGGCAAATTTGTACGCAAATTTCTAGACATTAGCAATTCTGATGGTGATAACCCAATATGTTCTAATTTAGTACTTCTATATGCTAACAACCCTAATTCAGTTTCCTCTTGATTTTCATGACATTTTTTATACATAAGTTTAATAGTTTGAACCGTCTTCTCGGCTAAACCATTTGATTGTGGGTACCTTGGACTGCTAGTCAAATGTTTAAAATCCCAATCTTTTGCAAATTGCTTAAATTCTTCACTGTGGTAACATGGCCCATTATCACTAAATACTTGCATTGGAATCCCATGTCTTGCAAATACAGATTTCATAGCTTTTACTACTGACCTTGAAGTCTGGCTAGACAACTGAATTACCTCTGGATAATTAGAATAGGAATCTACAATAATAATATAGTGCTTCTTATCTAATTCAAACAAATCTGTGGAAACTTTCACAATGTTTAATCATGTCTGTTATGTCTGTATTAATATTTGGCCAAAATAGAACTTGTCTAGCTCTAATTTTGCACTTTTCTATGCCTAAATGACCTGTGTGTATCTTATTTAACATAACTGCTCTAAGTTTACATGGTATCAAAATTCGATTACATTTAAAAACAATACCGTCTATTACAGATAATTCATCTCTAAAGTTCCAAAATGGTAATAAATCAACATTACAATTTCTCTTTAAATTAGGCCAACCATACAAAATTACAGTTTTCAAAGCTGATAAAATTTTATCGTTACTTGTTTCAACTCTGATTTCTTCTAATTTTCTATCTGATATAGGCAAAGCATTCATAACACCCAAAACATATGTATTCGCGTGATCTTCTGTTCTAGAGACCTCCTTAACGTTATTAGGCGCCCTAGACAAATTATCTGAAACATACATATGTTTTCCAGGAATATACGTTAAACGAAAATCATATTTTTGCAATCTTAATCTTAACCTCTGAATTCTCGATGGACAATCATTTAAGCTCTTAGAAAATATAGCAATCAACGGCTTGTGATCGGTTTCTATTTCGAATGTTTGACCATAAATGTACTGATGAAACCGTTCACATGCATATGTTATTGCTAAAGTTTCTCTTTCTATTGCGGCATAGCGACTTTCTGTTTCAGTCATAGCTCTAGAGCCAAATGCAACAGCAAACCATTCACTACCTTGTTTTTGCTGTAAAACACATCCTATTCCATGCATACTACTATCAGTAGAAATTTTAATGGGTTTACATGGATCATACAATTTTAATATAGGTTCACTTGATACTAAAGCCTTAAGTTCATCAAATGATTTCTGATGATTTGGTGTCCAATTCCAATTATTCTTCTTGTCTAAAAGTGTACGCAAGAATGCAGTCTTTTCAGATAGGTCTGGTAAATATCGTGCTAGATAGTTTATCATTCCAAGAAATCATTGTAGCTCCGGTACAATAGTTGGGGCCTGCATTTCAACTATTGCTTCCACTTTGCACGGGTCAGGTTTTAACCCATCTTTTGAAATCATGTCACCTAAAAATTTTAATTCCGAAACACCTATAACACACTTTTCACGATTTAGTTTTAGACCTACTTCTCTAACTTTATTTCATACATTTCTTAATCGATCATCGTGTTCCGATTTACTGGATGCCCAGATGATAATGTCATCCATGGAATTGTCGACGCCAGGCATGTGCTCAAATAACCGATGTATTGTTCTGTGATATATCTCGGGGGCAGAACTAATACCAAACGGTAAACGAAGAAAGCGATATCGTCCAAAAGGAGTATTAAAAGTACATAGGTAGGAACTAGCTTCATTTAGCTTCAATTGCCAGAATCCACTTGAGGCATCAAGCTTTGATAACACTTTCGCATTGGCAAATTTGCTCATAATTTCTTCCCTCGTCGGAAGTTTGAAATGTTCTCTACAAATTTCTTTATTTAAATTTCTTGGATCAAGACACACTCTAATCTTGCCATTTGGTTTGTGTACTAAACATTATACTATTGACCCAATCGGTTGGGCTTTCCACACGAATAATGATTTGATTTTCTTCCATCCGTTTCAACTCCTCTTTTAGTTTTTCTTGCAAAGCGAATGGGACTTTCTTACATGCTTCTACAACTGGCTGTGCTCCTGGTTTCAATTTAATGTTGGCCTTTAAAAAGATCCTGATATTCATAATCAACAATCTTGTCTTTGTTGTCAACTTCTATTTCAAAGACAACTTTTAGAAGAAATAATGCTTCACAGGATTTTCTTCCTAATATGGGTCTGGCTGACCCGTCACAGATAATAAAACGAGTTTTATATATTTGACCTTTATGTTCAACATTTAAAACACACTGTCCCTTCACAGGTATTTCAGTTTCATTATATGCTTTTAACCCCACAGACGTTTCTCTCAGTTTAGGCCTGCTTTGCAATTGCATAAAATCTTTTACGCCCAAAATATTAGGTTCCGCACCACTGTCCAACTTTATAGGAATGACTGATCCTCCCTTTATTAAAGGAACTATCCATTCCTCATTGGTGCTCCTATTTCCATCTATAGAATCAATGAAAAATTCATCTTCATCACCTTGATCATCTACATTTATATTGTCAACCGTCTTCTTATAACTTTTAAAATTTCTGTAACTTTTGTTCGGCTCATAACGTATGCTATTAGGCCTAGGCCCACTGTTACCAGAAGTACACATTTTTTGAAAATAATTATATTCGTTGCATTTGTGACATAGAAATCTGACGAAGAAACAATTCTAATAATTAAATGTTACGGTTTCTTATCTTTATCTGAGAATGGTGATATAGGCTATAACTGTTCCTTGATCCGTGTTCATCCATTTGAAATAAAATAATGTTTACGCAAAAAGAAAACCCGCATATGAATCAAAGTTAAAATGGGAACAGCTGAAGTTAAAATTGGAACAGTAAGAGAGAGCTAGATAAGATGAAATTTGAATTGGAGAAAGTAAAAGGAGGCAGGACTGTATATTAAGTTCTATATCCCAATTTGATGTTTATTTATAAAAAAACATCAGTTGCTTTCCAATTATTCTTCGATAGTAGGAGGCTGTAAATGGAAAAGCCTGCTTGCTTGACTCCCATAGAGTGGCAGTTAGAATCTAGGAAGGCAAACAAATTCATTATATTTCCAAATCCCCAGTCCTTTTCAACCGCCGTAAGATTAGCGCTTTTAACAGACATGATATTATCTGTTTTCAAAAAAAATAAAGGGGGTCCCACCCACAACGAGGCTACAGTGCCCCTTTGTTCTGGCGATATTAATTAAAGTAATGAGGGGGTCTGAAACTTAATTTTAAAGTGCTTTTTGTCAACTATTTTACTAAGAATTTTTGGTTAAGTACAGGCAGATTTAGACAGGAAATTACATATATTGATAGTCCTGGTAAAATTTACGGATTTACTCGTATTTTGGTCACTAAATAGTGTTGTCTCCCTTGATTAAATCTCCCTCTTCAAGAAATATCAATTACATTTAAGCAAAAATTCTGCTCGCTTGCCTGGAGGTCGCTTTTTCGATTCCGATGTGGTTTCCCCATATCATTGCGCAGGATGGAGGGCCTGACAAGGACAGCTGTCTAGTCGTTCGGATGGTACGAAACATCGAGGTCCCGTGTACACATTGGCAGTTGAAATTCGATATAAGTAGGCAGTTGTGCCGCTGCCCAGGTACAATTTCCCTCATAGCACACTGTATGGCGTATGCCCGTCTTCACTGGCCCAGTCGGAGCAAAACAGTAGGGCGTTAAACCCCCATTTCATTTCATTTCAGTTAACAGAATACTTAATAAAAAAATAAATAATGTTGTTAATTCACACAGTTTGCTCTCCATCTAATACATATTTGCAGAAAATACAATATTTACATCATACTAGGATTATTGCTGTTAATCGTCGTCAATTCTCGGTGGTATCGTGGGAATAAAGAAACAACTCTGGTATTCAATGTAAGAAACTATATTTTGTTTAGAAGCGACGATGTACATACGAGACATGCGCAAACATAAATATTATCTAAAAGAGAGCTAACTCTTGTTATGATAACGCCACTACAGTACTCTTCTAGTCGATACTTATGAATGTACATATTCATGTTCAACTATAATCTTTAACAAATTCACTTATAACACATATCATTTAATACTAGTTTAAATCTAAAAACAAAAATAAAAGGTTCTCACATTTACTATTTAACTCAAATGAAGAAGTCTTCATGGGATAAAACCGTATTACCCGCATGGACTATTGGCGCCTTCATTTCAAACAGCTTCAGGAGAGGAAAGGCCGACGAATAGAATCAAATCATCACCTTGGTTAAGTTTCTGTGATAACACATTTTGTCTATTATCTTATCCTTTCTGTCATGTCCGTCTTTTGCAATTATTTTCTGCATTAGTTCCTGGAAATGACAAAAGAAAGTACTAAATATCTTTTTCAATTACATTTCTGTAACTTAAAATTAATGCTAAAAGCAGGAAAATACAATTATTAAGACAAAGGGTAGAACAAAAATACAAAATATATGTGTTTTTCTAAATGTGTTACATTAAATTGAAACATTAGTCTTTAAGTTTAAAACTGTCCACATATGTATTACAAGTTGTTTATAACTTTTCATATTGGTCAACAATAAGAAAACTAAACATGATCCAACCGGTTACATTTTTTTTAAATATCTGCTTAAAAAATATCGAAAGGAACCGAGATCGTTGGGATATAAAGACATGTCCTAAGTTCCATCATAATCGAATCAAAATTGTGACATCTATCCACAACCTTGATGTTACATACTTTTAACACTATATTATGTGTACAGGAAGCGGACATTTTGTACGGCAGTTCTGGTCCGATTTTCACGAAATTCTAACTCATCATTATGGTGTAACGGTGATATATTCGAACGGGTTTTTAAACCGATAACAAAAATTGTGACCTATATAGGGACCGCAAGCTAACGTCGCTATTTTTCGTACAACCAGGTTCCATAAATCAGGACGTTACGATCCGATATGCGCGAATATCGACAGGAACCAAGATATTCAAGAAAAATCGAAAATTATGAAGCAATAGAAGAGGCGTAATTATCAAGTGTAAAGGGGCTTTGTGTATTTTATGTTATGCATTTCACTAAGTCCTGAAATTTTTTTCTTAATTCTGGAGACCACCCGAAGTCGTTAAATACATAATTAAAACGTTGCCCAACAGACCACTTGAAAGGTTTGATAAATGTCAGCCCTTTTCATTTTTTAGAGTACATGTAATTTCAAGGCCTGATTTTGACCCGCGCATCACATTAAATTCTAATTCCAATGAGTATAATGTTTTTCCATGAAAGTCCCAAACCTCGTTATAAAGTGACAAAGATGCAAAATGCTGCACCACGACTTATTTTGTGTTTGTTTTTTGTTGTTTTTTTTTTGTTGGGGGGGGGGGGGGAATAACTGACCAAAATTGTTTGGAAATTTGAACTTGCGCTTTCATCCATATTGAATGATAATGGTGTAGATCTCAAAGTCGTTAAAAGTTGGTCTTCAAATGTTTTCTCAAACCAAACAGTGTCTTTATAGGGCTGTTGTTCGGTTCATACTTAATTCACCAAGGGCCCTTTGTCAGCTGATATGGTTATTGATAACCATTGCCTCAACATAATTTATACGGTCATTCAGTGGTGTCAGAGGTACTGGAGCTGTTTCTTAAACATGTGCAGCAGTTTTGAACAATGTATCAATTTTATATGGGACGGTGTTTCTATCAACAGTTTTTTCTAAATTTACCTGTCAATTAATAACATAGAGACACAATTGGTACAAATTTATGGATACACAATTACTGAAGCGACGGTTCGGCGAGAATACTCTCGTCTTTATCAAGCAAATGATACAGGTATGTGAATAGTAGGCAAATATATACAGAATATGCAACAAAGATAAGAATCAAATACAATGAAAGAAGATAACATAGAGCACAACTTCCACGTAATTTACCAGATAAGGAGCAGTTAGGACTACGGATCTTTTCACTGGCTCTGTCTATTTTGTTTAGAAATGTGTTATTCTAAACTTCCCTGTCCCCTCCCACGATAATTAATTTATTTCCGGCATAGTTCGTCGGGTATCAACGTTGCGAATAAAACATCCCACAAGCTCGCCCTCACCTTCTGTTCCAATCATTCACACCTCCATAAGATTTTAAGTCCTTTATCTACTGATTTTTGATGATATTAGCGTTCGCTTTTCATTACGCTTTTATAAGAGTGTTTTCAAAAATCGGAACAGAACGGGACAAAAAGCGGTATTCCGCTTTAAAGCTGGCAAAATCATGTCTCCGTTAAAGGAACATAGTAAATTCTCTCTCACTGGATACGCAGGATCTCCTAGATAACAAACCTTATCTCTCAACCCCCCGTGTTTCGAGATAAGAAATGGTGCTTTTAACTTCAACGTAGCACATGCGGGAGCGATTCGCACCCGGCATTTGTAAACAAAATTGACAATATTTTAAATCAAAACAACGATTGATTATTGTTATTTATAATATTTCTGCCACAACCAACAAATCCCCCCTTTTTAAATCAAAGCGACAGTAGATTGGTTTTTCCGACATTTTAAATTTACGTCTGTAACACATAAAGGCGGGGGCTCGTGTGCAATAGCCAATCAAAGTACTAATCTGATCAGAGTTGCGCAGTAGTAATACGCCGTAATTATGAACGTCCGAATCAATTTTGATAAAAACAACGCTTGATTTATTTTATTGTCAATATTTGCTGATAAATGAATGTTGTTTCAGTAGATTGAACTGCGTATGTGTAATAAGTACTAATAGTATATATTAACTTATTTTTAAGATGGTACATGCATTAATAAAGAAATTGAGTTTGCCACTTGGAACTAAAGGCATCCAATCGTAGCTAAAAACAAGCGTTTTTAGTCACGTTCTCGTAGCTAAGGGTCTCCATGTAATTCCAAAGACTGGTCATTTGAAGATTATTAATCTTTGGTTTCCAACTGCTCTATCAATCATGTCGTTTTCCCTCAACAGGTCTAAACTTGTTTATTGAGTCAATTTTGGGTGACCACCGATTGAAACTTGAGGGCATGGACGCGCTTGTGGCCAGTGCAGTAGACGTTTTGATTCTCTGTCTACAGACAGCTCTCACTGTTATATCTGTAAATCCAAATACATTTTCAAGTGGAGTCCCATGTGTAGCAACAGCCACATACTCGTGTAGCATTCTTCCCCATTCTTCCCCTAACCATGGTTGGTCTAACGAACTGTGTAATTGTCCAAATGCATCATAAATGAAGTCTAAGGTTGCATTTATTATCAACAAAGGGGTTGATTTTGGTTTTCATAATAATTTCCCAGGGGCCACAGGTCTATAAAGATAGACGTAACACCGTAGCCACCGACTTTGGTATCTCCAGATATCCATGGTGAACGTCATACGCGTTTTTCAAAAAGGCGTTTCCACATTTTGATTCATCTATTCCAAAATAAAGGAAAGTTTTACGTCTGAGTAGCTGGGGGTGGGGGATGTCAGTCTAGAGCGGGTGAAAACCCACACGATGGCAAAGGAGGCCATAATCCTTATCTGTTGTGGGATCGATCCCCTCCCCACAATATTAAGAAATACTCATTAGGATTTTTTTCAAGTCGAATTGCTCTTATTTAAATCCTAGCAACAATAACGTAATAATTCATAAATAGTTTCACGTTTTAATTATAACAAGCAACCAGCGGCTGCCAGGCAGGATACGCCCGCATTTTCGAGAGATGGATAGAGAACAAGCTAACAAGAAAGTGATTTTTCCTACAATCAAGGGCCATAATTCAGGAAATTACAATTCGATATGCGCATCTATCGAAAGAAACTGAGATCTTTGTGTTATAAACTTACATTTCAAGTTTCAACAAAATCGGATAAAAATTGTGACCTCTATAGGGTCCACAACCTTGATATACCATATTTTTTTTACGCTATTTGAGAACGAACGGCGGCCATTTTGTCTGTCAATTTTGGGGCGATTTTCACAAAATTCAAACTCAACTGTCCTTAGGGTGGAACGGTAATATAATAATACGGTTTTTTAAATCGGATAAAAAATTATGACCTCTAATGGGTCCACAAGCTAAAAACATGATTTTTCGTACAATCAGGGGCCATAATTCAGGAAGTTACGGACCGATATGCGCAAATATTGAAAGAAACCGAGATCTTTGGGTTATAAACTTATATTTCAAGTTTCAACAAAATCGGATAAAAATTGTGACCTCTATAGGGTCCACAACCTTGATATACCATATTTTTACGCTATTTGAGAATGAACGGCGGCCATTTTGTCTGTCAATTTTGGGCCAATTTTCATGAAATTCAAACTCAGTCGTCCTTAGGGTATAACGGTGATATAATAATACGTTTTTTTAAATCGAATAAAAATTATGACCTCTATAGGGTCCACAAGCTAAAAACGCGATTTTTCGTACAATCAGGGGCCATAATTCAGGAAGTTACGGTCCGATATGGACAAATATTGAAAGGAACCGAGATCTTTGGGTTATAAACTTATATTTCAAGTTTCAACAAAATCGGATAAAAATTGTGACCTCTATAGGGTCCACAACCTTGATATACCATATTTTTACGCTATTTGAGAATGAACGGCGGCCATTTTGTCTGTCAATTTTGGGCCAATTTTCATGAAATTCAAACTTAGTCGTCCTTAGGGTGTAACGGTGATATAATAATACGTTTTTTTAAATCGAATAAAAATTATGACCTCTATAGGGTCCACAAGCTAAAAACGCGATTTTTCGTACAATCAGGGGCCATAATTCAGGAAATTACGGTCCGATATGCGCGAATATCGAAAGGAACCGAGATCTTTGGGTTATAGACTTACATTTCAAGTTTCAACAAAATCGGATAAAAATTGTGACCTCTATAGGGTCCACAACCTTGATATACCATTTTCTTACGCTATTTGAGAACGAACGATTTTGGGCCGATTTTCACGAAATTCGAATTCAGTCGTCCCTAGGGTGTAACGGTGATATAATAATAAGTTTTTTTAAATCGGGTAAAAATTATGACTTCTATAGGGTCCACAAGCTAAAAACGTGATTTTTTCGTACAATCAGGGGTCATAATTCAGGAAGTTACGGTCCGATATGCACGAATATCGAAAGGAACCGAGATCTTTGGGTTATTAACTTACATTTCAAGTTTCAACAAAATCGGATAAAAATTGTGACCCCTATAGGGTCCACAACCTTGATATACCATATTCTTACGCTATTTGGGACGAATGGCGGCCATTTTGTCTGTCAATTTTGGGCCGATTTTCACGAATTTCAAACTCAGTCATCCTTAGGGTGTAACGGTGATATAATAGAACGGTTTTTTAAATCGGATAAAAAATTATGACTTCTATAGGGTCCACAAGCTAAAAACGTGATTTTTCGTACAATCCGGGGCCATAATTCAGGAAGTTACGGTCCGATATGCACGAATATCGACAGGAACCGAGATCTTTGGGTTATAAACTTAAATTTCAAGTTTCAACAAAATCGGATAAAAATTGTGACCCCTATAGGGTCCACAACCTTGATATACCATATTCTTACGCTATTTGGGAACGAACGGCGGCCATTTTGTCTGTCAATTTTAGGCCGATTTTCACGAAATTCGAACTCAGTCATTCTTAGGGTGTAACGGTGATATAATAGAACGGTTTTTTTTAAATCGGATAAAAATTATGACTTCTATAGGGTCCACAAGCTAAAAACGTGATTTTTCGTACAATCAGGGGCCATAATTCAGGAAGTTACGGTCCGATATGGGCAAATATTGAAAGGAACCGAGATCTTTGGGTTATAAATTTACATTTCAAGTTTCAACAAAATCGGATAAAAATTGTGACCTCTATAGGGTCCACAAGCTAAAAACGTGATTTTTCGTACAAACAGGGGCCATAATCCATGAAGTTTCGATCCGATACATGCCAATATCGAAAGCAGCCGAGATCTTTTGGGGATAAACCTATATTTCAAGTTTCGTCGAAATCGGATAAGAATTGTGACCTGTAGAGAGTCCACATACAATTGTGGACGGACGGACAGGGGCGACGGCATAATACGTCCACATGAAAATGTGGTCGTATAAAAAGTGCTCATCATCGAACATAGTCAAGGTATTGATACGCGATGTTTTGCCACTCTCACTCAAATATAATCAAGGTTATCGAGTGTCGGCTAATCAAATCATCGAACATAGTCAAGGTATTGATACGCGATGTTTTGCCACTCTCACTCAAATATAATCAAGGTTATCGAGTGTCGGCTAATCAAATTTCTTATCGCCTTGCTTACCCCGAGCAGAAAATGTTCATTATCGAACTTAGCCAAGGTATTGATGTAGTGCAATTATAAACCAAAGTTTTATCCCCTTCAATTAGAACCAAAGCTATTGTGTCCCAACGCACCAACCAATCAAATTGCTTGACCTAAGCAGAAAATGTCCATTAAGGCCTTCGCCTAATTGGGTTCCAAAGTCTCGACCAACCAAATTGCCTTTCCCCCTGCTTAACCTGGGAAGAATTTGCTCATTATCAAACTTAGTCATGGTATTGATGTAATGAAACCATAAACCAAGTTTCATCATTATCACTTCATTAGAACCACAGTTATCGTGTCCCAAAGCATCAACCAATCAAATTGCTATTCTCTGCTTACCCTAAGCAGAAAATACTCATCTTCGAACTCCATCAAGACATTCTCATAATAAACACCTACACCAAGATTGAAAATTCTAGCTATTTAACACAAACCCCGTTTTAATAGTCCCCCGCATTCTTAGAAAGGTGGGGGACAACAATTCTAGTATTTATGTACCGAACATATCAAACTAAAGTCTCTGTCCTGTGGGCGTGCGAACTGACCTAACATTGGGATCTAATTTTGATTAAATTAGACAAACTTGACAAACCGGAGCTATCTCACCAGACTAGAGTTTAGATTTATATTAGATATTATTGGCCGAATAGTTGACAGCTAGGTTACCTCAGGTTATGCCTGGTCTTTTAGACATATTCTGTAATAACCTCAATTTTCAGAATATTTCATCAAAGGCTTCATTTCTTATCTTGCTCACAAGCCTCAAAATGTCAATTGAGTCAACTGGCGTGGTTTCGAATCCCCGGTTGTACGTGACAAGGAGTAGGGTCGCCTGTCCAATCTCCTGGGTTTTCTCCGGGTCCTCCGGTTTCCCCCCACTGCTAAAGACCCCTACGCGCAAGCGAATTATTGAAAGAAAAATTAAAAAAAAAACACATGTTAGTCCCGAAATGACCTATTTTGTGTCGAGTGGACGTTAAAACCCATTTCTCTCTCTCTCTCTCTCTCTCAAAATGTCAAGCAAGCCGTGCTGTCAAATGCATATCATTTCTAGCCAGAACCAAAATTACCCCCATCGACATGCTTTTAATACATAATAAAAAAACTTGCAGTCTCATAATAACCACCCCAGTGTTGATCTTACCCTGACCATGGATTATGCTATTGTACTGACGGGCTTGGCGAGTTTATTCGTACAGGGAAAAAGATCATTATCAGTTAAATGATAAGTTATTTTATCCAAAGATAATTATTATTACCGTATGATTACTTGATTTTATTGTTATAATCAAATATCCTGCGAGCAATCTATAGCATACTTTAGACGAAACACTATCTAGTTCTACCTGGCAAGAATACGAC
This sequence comes from Patella vulgata, assembly GCF_932274485.2. Lineage (NCBI taxonomy): Eukaryota > Metazoa > Mollusca > Gastropoda > Patellidae > Patella > Patella vulgata. The sequence goes on from NC_065883.2 coordinate 17,486,548, forward strand.
ATAAAAACTGCCATGAAGCTTCATATTATAACATTACTGTTAATTTGTGTAAACTGATGATGCAAATACGTTTCATCCCAATTTAGGTCGCGTGCCGATATCATCGCGCCATTTGTCTTTACGTGAAAAGGTGTGCACGCGTACTTCCGGTAGCCATCATTAAATAAGAATAAAATGGCATCAGGTTTAATTAATCGGGCTTATTGTTTTCAGATAAGGCTTTGATAAATGACATTAATTGTATTATTTTTCGTATTTGCACAATATAATATGAAAACTGTTAAAACCCCTTTTCATCACCCTTTTATTGCCTTCCGGGTTTCAAATTGCACGAAAGTGTATTTGAATAATTTCCCCCGTTTAACTTTGTCATCAGTCAACTCCTGGACAAAAAAAATGTCGGCTTTCAAAATACTTTATTTCTCATAATTTTATGGTGTATGGTAACTCAAGTCTTACTTGTTCCATTTAAAGGACGTCGATAGAATTTATTATATTTTGGTCTCTATTATTATTAATCAGATAGCTTTAGAAGACTCAATTAAAAAAGCAATATTTTTTTTGTTTTCAATTCCTAAGTCCCAGATATTGTTTCAACCCACTCTATGCCTAAATTACAAAATGTTTCCGCGCCGAATGGCCAACTATTTAAAAGCAAAGTGTTCTCATATCTTCATAAAGACAATTTCTTTCAACACATGGGCGTAGACTGTGGGTGAGTAGGCGCCCCCACCCTACCCGGCGAAAAGAATGGGTTGTGATTGGGGGTGGGTTAAAAAATTAAACAATTCGGCGAAACATAGCCACCGCCGGCAGTAAATCTTACGAAACGTTGTTTACTAAATAACGCATAACAATTTTAAATAGATTGGACTAGATTTTGCAACAAGAGCAATGGCCGTAAACCTTAACGTAGGATGTCGTTGAAAATTAATATACTGGCCTTCATTGTAATCCTGGACATTCTATTGAAATTGCAGAAAAATATGGAAATATACATGTAGTTACACAGGAAGGAACAATTGCTGTATGGTGGTTCAGCCTGCTGAATGATTTAATATATATTAGGGTAAACTAAAGAAAGCAAGGACCCACGCAACCCTTTATTAATATTGATAGCGCGTATCAATCTGTATAATTCTTATAAATGTTAAATTGTTCTGTTCTGTTTTGCTGCTGGCTTTACTTTCACTTTTCAGGTAACCTTTATCTGGGGAGAGTTATTTATAACAAGACAAACTTTTAATAGACTGCAGACTATATATTTTTTAATGTTAAAGTAATGAACTGTTTTAAAGGAATCCAAATGTTTCACGATACATAACTTACGAACAGAATTTAAAGAAATAATTTTAATTTGTAATTAATCCAGAGGTTCAGCTATTCCTGCGTTGACCTGGTGACAATGACTCATGTAATATTCAAACGCAAACTGCATTCATGACATATTTTAAAAGTTTCTACATTTGTTTTCCTTTTACAGTAATACTTTGATTTTACTTATTAGGCTATTAATACCAAATTATGCAGTATTAGACTATGATACGGACAGTTTGCAATTCGGACACCTTTTCCTGTATTATTTTGCGAAAATGTTCCCTGTTTGCCACCAGTATAGCCCCATTTTATTTTATTAGTCACAGAAACAAATGCATTAGCAGACCTTAGTGCAACGGAAGACAACTCCTTTTGGGAGAAGGGACATAACTCTGTCCAGAGTTGGTTATTGAAATAATGAATGAACATCAAAAGCCTTCATTGCTTATAAGAAAATATGGATTACAGGGACCGTACAATAGGAAAACATTTATATTTTTAAAAATTTCGTCATTTCTCATAAAATTATCATAAAATGGAAAAATATAAAAAAAATATAAAATTTCACTATATGAGACGAAAAAAGTTTCAAAATGTAAAATTAACCATAAATTGCTACTCCCAATAATAAAATTTTTATATTAATAAATCCGGATGTGAATATGAAAATCATCCAGGCATTTTATTACCCCCAACTTGCTTCTCTCTTTTATTTTGTATTCCACGATCAGGGGCGCGCAAATATATTTTCCCCTTGGCGGTGCGCCATCAAAAACAACGGCCCACTCAGCCTTATAAAATCAAATCGGCCCGCCATATCAATAAAACGCCACACCCTCTTGAAGCGAAATTCGACACAACAATTTCCAAAATAAAGTACAAAAAGACAGTGATCATCATCATTTACATGTAATGTAAGATGTTCACTTTCTACTTGTATGTGCTGGGGAATATAGCTACGGTGTGCAGGAGTTTCCTCATGAGCACTGAGTAATTTCACCCAATACTTGACAAATCAAAGTTTCGGTTTGATTGAATGTGCAAGAGACTTCGGCAAAATGGCTGATTTGCCTATCTGGATTAAGCTCCTGTTGTGCGCCCCTGTTGACAGTGTTATGTGGGTATATTAATATCACCAGTGCTACTGGTGGACGTTCTTATCCGCATATCACTGTCTGAACGCTATATCATGGACCGGAGATAAGTTATTTACTGTCAGTGCAGTTATATATAAAAAATGGTCATATTTGATAATAATAAGAGCATAAAAAAGTCATGAAATGTGATAAAAACATTATAAAAATATCATAAAATTCCGCTAGAAGAAGCTTTCATAAAAATATAATTTTTTGATTATTTTAGCTTCCATTGTGCCAGTTAGAAATGTAAATGACTGGCAAACTATGACAAAAGAAGAAATCAACCTACTGCTAGTACGGTTTATACACAACTGATGTCTGTATTTGGGGGTTTTGCAAACACCCAGCCGGCCCTAACTCAAGGCCAGGGTATGACTATGGCCCTGCTACATGCATTAAATCGTGTTCATCGTCCACTGCGAGTTTCTCGAACTTAACGCTCGCGAAGTTATATTACTTGTTATTTGTCATTATTGTACCTCGCCTTTCGAAGAAAGCGGGGGGCTATTCAAATGGGTCCGTCTGTCACAATAACTTTCCTTCTAATTGAGCAAGAGTGTTCAACCTACAGTTGGGGTTTATAAGATAAATGCCTCGACGGGGTTCAAAGATGACCATTTTCTGCTTAGGCTAAGCAGAGATAAGCAATTTGATTGGTAGATGCTTTGGGACACAATAGTGAGGAAACTTGGTGTATAGTTTCATTACATCAACACCTTGGCTAAGTTCGACAATGCGCATTTTCTGCTTATGGTAAGCAGATCAATATGCAATTTGATTTGTCAAGACATTGGAACATGATGACTTTTTCGGACACAATAACTCTCAATCTAATTGAGGTAGAATGTTCAAACTTGGTGTAGGTGTTTATTAGGTGAATGCTTTGATGAGCATTTTCTGCTTGGGCTAAGTCGAGAAAAGCAATTTGATTGGTTGATACTTTGGGATACGATAACTTTGGTTTTAATGCTTTGATGGAGTTCGAAGATGAGCATTTTCTGCTTAGGCTAAGGCGAGATAAGCAATTTAATTGTTCAAGACATTGGAACGTAACAACTCTGCTTTTAACTGTGGTAGATGTTCATTAGATGAAGTCAGGACTGAGTTTGATGATTAACAGTATTAACACTTTCCGCTCAGTTAACCAGAGCTAAGTAATATCATTGGGCGATGCTTTAGGTCAAGATACCTTATAACTTTGATTCTAACTGATGGAGAGTGATGAAATTTCGTGTAGGCTAAGAATAGATAATCAGTTTCACTGCCAGGCCAAAAAAAAAAATAATAATAATAAACGTACATTTAATTAAAATTTTGCATCTTTTTAATTTTGGATTGCGGCGGGGAACATCAGCCTCGCTGTTGGTTTGTGTCAATAGTTCTGTGGCTATATATGTAAGATTAAAATCTAGCATTTCATAAGAATTGATCGTTCAGTTATGGGTTGGTTCATTTACTTCCAAATTGGCAATAGTGTTTGTTATAAACGAGCTACACCGACAAATTTTATTAGAATATTAGACGACATTCCTCATCAGTTTTGGTTATGATTTAATTAGTGAATTGTTTAAACCAATTTGACTCAATGTATGTTGGTGTACAATGTTCTCGATACCGGAAAGTCGTCATGTTTGCATAATCGTGAATCATGGCTTTGGATCATAAAATTGGATAGATAGCGACCGGGCCATACATTCTCGGTACATGATAAGTTAAAGGGGGTAATTAAAAATATATAAAAAATACACAAAATGAATGATACAATGGGCCTCCTCAGTGAATAATTATCACAATAATATTGCCAAATATTTCACACCACCGGCGCTGTATGTCAGTTAATTCATGTATTATGAATACCATGTAATTCAATGTAAAATACTAACAGATGTTCATGACATGAGCAGGTTCTTTTTATAGAGACTGCTCGTAGAAATTCTACTGTAATTCATATCCTTGAACAAATCAACAATTGAAATGTGGCACCCGTATATAGATAGTTTCAGATTAAGACAAACAATGTTATCCATCCATTGGTGCTGGTACTTTCAGCTTCTGATTATCCAACCCAACATTAGTTTCAATCTCAAAATGGAAATTTGATTTAGTGTGGTGAACCTCCTCTCCGATTAATGTAAATGCCTTTAATGACTTGCTACGCCATTGTAAAACTCGCCCTCTACACGATAGCAATTGTCAATTCAAATTGAGAGAGAGAGAGAGAAATGGGGTTTAACGTCCACTCGACACAAACTAGGTCATTTCGGGACTAACATATGGTTTAATTTTATTTACATAATTCGCTTGCGCGAAGGGGTCTTTAGCAGTGGGAGGAAACCGGAGATCCCGGAGAAAACCCACGAGGTTGGACAGGCGACCCTACTCCTTGCCACGTACAACCGGGGATTCGAAACCACGCCAGTCGACTCAATGACAGACTTTATGATACAGCGCGCGCACGCTAACCATTCAGCCATCCAACCCCCACAATTCAAATTGAAAAAGGTATGAAACACGACCAACAACCCATTTCGACACGAAAATAAACGTATGACCGATTGCACACTTGGAGATTGATCCGAATAATTGTGTATCCTTTCTTAACATACTCTCGAAAAAGATAGACTATCTCCTTTAAAGGCTGTCGGATATTTATTAGCCCTGCAGTACAAGATTTGGGCAAGCTTAATAAAGCCCCCCCCCCCCATCCCATCCAATGGTTATACTTAGTAATTTATCTTTTATTCCACAGAGTGATGATTTATGAATAACTACCCAACTCGGGATTCAGCTTCATCCCTAACCCGATCCTTAATTTTTCCTGTCTCGACTCCTTCTTGCAGATCATCCACAATACCAACTACAACGCATTCAGAACTCCACTGCTAGGATGGTGACCAAATCACTTAGATCCGGCTACATCACACCCATTCTAAAGCACCCCCTTTGGCTCCCTGTTTCTGCCGGAATAGTTTTTGAACTCCTTACTCTTTAAGTTTTAAATATGTAAATTTTAACAATTACCCCACCCAACTAGTCAATGACGTCATCACCACCACCATAGAGAACCAACACAAGCCAAGAACGCCAAATACTGACCACTCCGGCATCAGAATAACCATCCCGTTTCACGGCAAAATCTCTTACCAGATCAAAAGGTTGATGAAACAAGAAGTGGGCATAGACGTTACCTTCTCTAGTGGCAGAACCATACATAATTTACTGCAAGCTAATGGTAGATCAACACAAACCAATCCCCCACAGCCCAAAGGATGTATCTACGAGATAACATGCTCCTTCTCCGAAAAGTATGTAGGGGAAACGAAGCGCCCACTTGATGTACGAATAAAAGAGCACAAGTCACTAGCTTCCACCAATCTCTCAGCCGTTGCAGAGCACATTATTAACAACGAACATCATACAATCTTGTGGGACCAAACAAGAACCCTTGCAGTACATCATCACCAGAAGAAAACCAGAAAACTTCTCGAGGCCATCAATATAAAACGCATCAACCCCAAGTTAAACCGTGATCTCGGAATATTTATACATTGATTCTAATACTTTATTTCTATTTCAGCGCTTATCAGGTTTTCAGTCTAATTACACATCATACATATCTTGACTTTCAGCACTTACCCAACTTTACAGTCTGAGGATATATTTCCCATTTATTGGGTTCAGTTTATTAGAGGAATATATTTACTGTGTCCCTCGTCCAGATTTAAGTCTAATAATACCTTCTTCTGTCATAATTTTCTAGTTTCGGAATTAACACAATCCAGTGCTTATCCAGTTTCACAGTCTAGTTATAAACTTTACATATCTTGGTTGCAGTTTCACACTCTAAAATACAGTTCACAATTATTGACCTTCAATACATAGAAATAATATATTTATGGTTTCTTTCTTCCAGGTTTATACTCCAATAATAGGTTTTATACTTCAGGACTTCCAGTTTATTGGTTCCCATACTTTTGTCTCATTTTCAGTGCTTATCCAGTTTTTTACATTCTAATTATACATTCTACATATCTTCGTTTTTAGTACTTAACCAGTTTTTATAGCCTGGAGATATGTTTCACTATCCTTTATTTTCAGTATATTGAATCAATATAATTACGGCTTCCCCCGTCCATTTTTTACAGACTAATAACAATCTTTAAATATCTTCCATGATTTTGCTCATTGAATTAATACACAGTATTTTATATTTTTATAATTTTATTTTTAAATTTTAATTTTTTAATTTATTATTATTTTCTTTACACCTGCATCAGCCATCACTCTTGTCCACTTATACATACACACTTCTCTTTATATTATTGTTTATCTATAGCTCAGGTTAATTGGTTTTCCATTAACAGTGTTAATTCACTGATCTTTATAAATATAACATTCACCCCATTTTAATCCATGTAAGAGATTTCTGTTGTGTAGGTTTGGTTCCTAATGGCCCCCTAATCAAAGATGTTTAAGCTTTAATTGCATTTGATTGTTATCTTAGTTGCATATTCCGTATGTATATGTGCCCACAATTCACATATTTGTATCATTTGCTTCATAAAGACGAGAGTATCCTCGTCGAAACGTCGCTTAGTATCAATTTCAGAAATAAGTCTCAACGTTGCGTCATTCGAAGAGTGTGTAGAGTTCTCATTCCAAAATTGTTCCTCTGTGTAATGAAAAATGGATAAACTTGAAATATAAACAACTTCAGACATTGAAAGCTTTGTATGTTAAAAACTATGGAAGGATAACGTTGCCAATATTATTTCATTGTTCACGGTGCAAACTGCAAATGTCAGTTGTTCAAAATACGCATTTTAGTTTTAGAATTTACAATTTCCATTGGTCAACAATACTAATGTCACGGTGTTAAAATACAGAATACACTTTTCAATAATACAAAATACAGTATAATAGTTATTTTGCACATTACACTTCTGCATTCTGCATTTTGCATAATAGACAAATGCATAATAGAACCTTGCATAGTAGAACATATACCTTATATGGAATGTACGACGTACGTCATTTGCATACGGAAAAAAATCCGGACTATGACGGAAATTAATGATTTACGCGATACAGCCATAAGGCCGAAGTGATTAGACGGGGACAGTACTCGATTTTGTTAGTCTTCAACGTCCAGGCTCTATAATGTAATCAGTTCGACGATTAGAGGATTCTGAAAGATAATAGTCTGGTTTAACGAGACTATCATTATTTGTTCTCATCGGTAAAAAACCCAGATATTTCAAGTGAATCAATTTCTTGTTAAAAATTAAATTGAATATCTTATTTAATTGACAGGTCCCTAAAACTCTTTTTTGGGGTAAGGTTAAAGAATCTTATAGTAACCGAGCGGAATCTCTCACCCGTATTCCAGCACCCGGATTCGAAATGAAGTTAGCACACATATTCCTAGCGCCAATAAAAACCTAGATATAATTATCACGAAAATAATTGTTACCTTTATATTAGAAAATAACATTTTAAGACATATTAATGCAAAGTATATAATAATATGTAATAGACCCCCCCCCCCCCCAAGAAAATTTGCTGAAATAAAGATCTTTGAGCCACCAAAGCTAATTTAGAAGTTATTGTGTGCGCAGCGAGCCTACCCTATCCCCACACATATTTAGTACGTTTACGGTGATATATCTCTAAAAGCTAGCATAGGAGGCTTCTGGATTTTTGTATTCTAGTAGTTATTCATCCCTTGACTCTGTGAAATACAAAACATTTTGCCACTAAAGCCAGTTTGGAATGCTTTTTGGTGCAGTGTGGACGTACCCCTTGTTTATTGCATTGGCGAACCCCGCCTCGAATCCAGGTGCTGGGAACTTTGCGGTGGTATAACTCGATACGCCAACATAGAAAGTAAATGAAAATTGGCCTGTTCATATCTTATCCATCTGTTGATTTGGTGAAATAAAGATCTTGGAGCCACCAAAGCTATTTTATATGTTATTGCGTGCGCGATGAGCCTACCCTAACCCGATCCAACTATGGTTTTATTATGTTTACGGTGATATTTCTCTAAAAGCCAGCTTAGGAAGCTTCTGAAAATTTGTATTCTAGTAGTTTATTCATCCCTTGATTCCATAAAACAAAAAAACATTTTGCCACCAAAGCTGGTTTCGGTGCGTTTTGATGCAGCGTGGACGTACCCCTTTTCTGCGAGCTCAGTTAGCCTAGTGTGCGATATTTTAGTATGTTTACGGTAATAGTATATTTTTTTCATGTGTGCTAACTTCATTTCGTATCCAGGTGACCTTATGGCTTTATCGCGTAAATCATTAATTTCCGTCATAGTCCGGACTTTTTTTCCGTATGCAAATGACGTTCGTCGTAGATCCCATATAAGGTATATGTTCTACTATGCAAGGTTCTATTATGCATTTGTCTATTATGCAAAATGCAGAATGCAGAAGTGTAATGTGCAAAATAACTATTCTACTGTATTTTGTATTATTGAAAAGTGTATTCTGTATTTTAACACCGTGACATTGGTATTGTTGAGCAATGGAAATTGTAAAACTAAAATACGTATTTTGAACTACTGACATTTGCAGTTTGCACCATGAACAATGAAATAATATTGGCAACGTTATACTTCCATAAAAAAACACTCTTTACGGGGGTCTTAATTGGCGCCGCCACTTGTAACCCGGGAACTTGAAAGTTCCAATTGCGGAATTCGTCATACAGCCGAGGCTAGATGTAGGGTACTGGAGTCTGCTGAGGTTTGCCGAGTGTAGGAATATCTAAGGATTCCAAAATTCGTAGACCGGCCACGAAAGTTATCGACAAACAAAAACTTTCGTGGCCGAACTATAAACTGTTATGAACCTTATGAATATGTAAAAACCAAATAATGATCATTTAGGAACTTAACGCTTTGAGAACCATATACGGATCGGAAAAAGTTTAGATTCGGGACGATTCGTGGAATCCGTAGCCTCTGTGAAAGTGGATCATGGAAAGTGTATCTACGAATCGGAAAGTCATGAGGAAATGCTGTTTGTCTTCTAGAGACTATTTATGGGCAAGCATGACAAATCCTATTGGCTAAAGTTATCTTACTATGTCTTCTAGTTTTAATAGCGAGCTTATGATCACTCATTCGGATCTTTGCAAAATTAACGACACCTTCTCTACATATATTATAATAAAACATGCATTAAATCTGTCTATTGCAGGTCTTTCTGTCGGCCTGAAATGTTATCTAAATTATTAATTAGACATTAATTAACTTATCCAGACCATAATAAACTCTCGATAACCTTCGATATTTAGTGAATTTGAAAACATTTTTGTGACCGATAATTTAACGTAAAAGTGGATAATAGAGACTTGGTTTATTATCGCACCAAAGTTAGTAATGGCTTGAATCGCCAATATTTCTGTTGAAATTTTCAGCATATTCTGTTTTCATTTTATCTATATTTTAACTTTTATAGCGAGAACTGTCAGTCTTTTATCTAATCTTACCTAATGCCGCTTTAATTAAGTAGGATTCCATCTTAAATTCATTCTTATAAATGCTATAGCGTGTAAGTTTGTTGCCATTTGACTGATTATTATTATTAAAGAGACGGGTCTTCCAGTGTAATACATAACCATTTTCTAAGTGGATTGGTTATCACAGCTGTGACTGAATCAAACATGACCCAGAAAGTTTTCATTAGACTGTTGTTCATTCTCCGATGTGTCTCAGTTTAAATCTTAACCCAGTATCCAAATCCTTGTTATGAATGGAAATCAGATTCAAATGTAGATCCTTGTGCCACGAATGATCAGAAAGTGATAGCCATCGATTTGCAAGGAATTGCGTATGATTTATTAATTTTAGGCATGTCACACTAAAGTCATCACAGTTCCAATGATTTCAGCAGAGTGCAAGACGGTTTTGTCATATAATCCTTGGAATCTCACGTCTGGATTATCATGTGTCCGTTCAGTTAATAGCAAGATAACGACCCATTCATCCACCCCGTTAATAATTTCAGGTTTAAGAAAATAATACTGGCTATACCATTGAAAGATGGATTTTTATCTACCATTCTCATCTGAAGCGGCAACGAATAAACGCAAGCTCGAGTTAATCGCTAGTAAATGCTAACTGGCGTACCTTTGATGATAAAACGGAAAGATTAAACTCGAAAATATCTCAAACAATTTATCACAATATTTTAATGTTCATATAATAACTGTCATGTATTAAGTCAATTTTTAACCATTGACAGAGCCCTTCTTTTATAAATCCCCCAGCTAATGTTACTAAACATATCTGTTTACCCATTCACAGACTCTTGTAAATAGACTTGTATACCCGGACACTTAAAAATATCAAATGATCTGTATCGGTGAATACTGATGATGAACTGGATAGATGCTAAACAGTTTTTTACAATCTACTGATAAAATGTATTTTGTATAACTTGCTATGACGTAAGTAGATTATCTACATGTAAGTCACACTTTATACTGCATCATAATGCTTTTTTTAAAACAGTTCTTAGTCTACATTGTTAATGATTGTGTCCATTTACCCATCTATAAGCAGATATATATAACGATATTTTTGATTAGAAATATTAACGCAGAAGATTTTTTTGATGCGGTAGAAACACGTTTTAAAAATAAAAAAAATATTTCTTGAGATCAGTCAGAACCGCAGCCAAAAATGTACACTCTGCCTCGAACTCATTTTAAATTAATTCTGGTTATCAGAGGCTATAATTCGGATCATAAACTTGCCAGGAGATTTTATCAGTTTTAACACATCTCTGCTTTCATTTCAAGCAGACTTTTCCACGTTATGATTATAAATCGTCAACCTATACACGCATCCCATCTGATCCCACACACCTTTCTATAAGAAATTAAATTATTTTATGTATATTATAGATAAGAGGTAGAGAATAGATAAAAGATTGAAGTTAATATACCTGGATAAATCATGCCGCCTTTGAACTCTACATCCCTTTACAAATCTTTAAGGTATCACATTTAATAAACTAATGCTTAGATATACCTCTCTGATAAACAAAATAACAAACATTTAAGTGAATTAAACATTCTTTTTATCTTGAACACCCTTTTACCATCACTTAACCCAAAGTTTTAATATGTAAATTAGCAGATATAAAAATCAACATAATATTTAGGTTAAAATTGCTAATAAAAGTATAAGGTCTATTAAATATGATGCTAATGGGTGTAATTTTGTTAAACTGGTGATGTTTATCATTTTTTCTGATAGTAGGCATTAGACGTTAATACAATGAGCAACATAAATACAAGATCCTATTTTTCGCCCCAATCTACAAAATTTACATACTTGTAAATTGTATTTAGTGATATAAATTATTATCTAGCTCACTTTCTATTAGTAAGTGCGAGAGAACCGTACTACACGTAAATAAAATACATAAGATACACCTACGGACAAGACACAGACATTGCAAGCAACAAACAACATAGGTATACATCAAATCAAGTGAAGTGATTCGGTGGCCATCCGTAGGCGTCCTGTGCGCTAAACATTCCGGGGCCCATAATAATACAGGCTACACTCAAAATGAACCAGCGGTTGCCAGGCAAGATACGCCCACATTTTGCAAGAGATGGATAGAGAACAAGCTAAAAACAAAAGCGATTTTTCGTACACAAAGGGGCCATGATCCAGGAAGTTGTTCAGTTATGCGCGATTGTCAAAAGGAACCAAGATCTGTGTGATATAAAAATAAATTTAAAGTTTCATCAAAATCGGGTCAAAATTGTGGCCTCTAGAGGGTCCACAACTTTGATATACCAGATGTTTACACTACTTGCGTACGAAGGGCGGACATTTTGTCAGGCAGTTTTGGTCTGATTTTCACGAAATTCGAACTCAACCAACGTTCGAACGATTTTCTAAATCGGATAATAAATTTGACCTCTAGAGGGACCACAAGCTAAAAACGCGATTTTTCGTACAATCAGGGGGTTACGATCCGATATGCGCGAATATCGAAAGGAACAAAGATCTTTGGGTTATAAACATGTATTTTAAGCTTCGTGAAAATTGTGACCTCTAGAGTGTCCACAAGCTAAAAACGTGATTTTTCGTACAATCAGGGGGCATAATCCATGAGGTTATGGTCCGTTACATGCCAATATCGACAGGAATCGAGATCTTTTGGAGATAGACCTATGTTTGAAGTTTCGTAAAAATCGGATAAAAATTGTGACCTGTAGAATGTCCACAAACAAATTGTGGACGGACAGAGGCGACGGCATAATATATCCACATGAAATTGTTGTCGTATAAATACAAACAGAATAACAAAACTGTAAGCAATGTACATAAGAAATGCGTAACAGAAATAATGCGACAGGTCTTAATGGTGGTCGACTGCCGAATGGTGTTTCTATATATGATAAATTTACATACAAACTTGTACATTGTATTTAGGCATGATATAAGTCAGCAGTATATTATTTGGCTGTACTTAAGGTCCTATTTGCTCTGTGCATGGTCTTGCTATTTAAAATATAGTTATTTCATATCTAAGCTGTCACTGAAAAAATATTCCTACCGGGACCACTTGGCTATATTTGCTCCATTTTATTTGGTAAGAATAGAAGCTGAATCCCGCCCCATCCTTGGTAGTTGGTAATGTCTATAAGCTTTGGTAATCTGGTAATATTCGTTGCACCTTATGGTATATTGTCTTTGGATACTCAAACATGACCATCCATGACATATCCCGTTCGTATTTTCTATCTCAGATTTGCTTGAGATGTGATATTCCAATCCTTGCCATGTATAACCTGCCATGCTTAAAAAAGCGCTGACGATAACATAATATTACTTACCATAGACCTTGAATACATATTTAATGATGTTGCTAAATTGCACTAACCTATGATGCCATGAGGGGTTAATTCAAGAACAATAAAGTATACAATGAGTCTAATAACACCAAATCCCCCTGACCGAAAAGGCGGTTTCAAGACCAATGTGGTCATTAACGGCTGATTCTGGCTCAAACGATCTGTTCACAAGCAGAGAAGAAAAAGCGAGCGGCGATTAGACGCTATATGGCGCTAACATCACAAATTTTAAGGTCTTTTGTGCATAATCCAACATTATGCAAGAGCTAAATCTGCCTATTGCAGGTCTTTCTATAGGGCAGAAATGTTGTCGAAATTATTAATTATAGACATTAATTAACTTATATCCAGACCATATTCAATACTCGATGCCATGGGTAGCCTATGATATTTGCTGGAATTTTTGTTATTGTACCAGCTTTAGTAATGAAGATCGATGCTAGACCTTAAATTCAATCGCGGTTCAGAGTGCAACAGTTTGACTGACATTTTCAGCATGTTCTCTTTACGTTATCTATTTTTAACTATTATAGCGAGAACTGTCAGTTCTTTATCTAATCTAAGTATTTATTACTAAACATACTTACCACAATTACAGGACGATTAACTCTAATCTCTCCACTACCAAACACGCCAACTGACATCAACTTTTATTAAGCGGACCCGGGGAGATTAAGTGATTTATTTTCTCCAGATAAATATGGGTGCTATATCGTGGGAAGAATTGGGAGAATCAAGAAGGAACTAGCAATGAATCTGAAATGGATATACTACAGCCAGTGGCGGCGCCAAGCGGTTGGGGGTGCATTTGCCCTCCCATAAATGTGATCTGCCCTCTGCTTCCCCCCCTCCCCCCAGCAATTTTAAACAATAACAAAATATATTTGTGATATGTTTCGGTAATCAATACATTCTACGGTGATTAAATCCCACATTCCCACTCAGTCATAAATTTGCATGTTACAGAGTCCGAGTGGTTTCTTACCGAACCCGAACCCATCCTGCTGTAAACCTACTATAAACAATAACACGTAAACCACTTGAGAAGTGCTTTTTACGATCCTCAAAGTTTTTGGGTATGGCTTTAACCTGGCAAGAATATTCATTCACTTTGATTCACTCACTCCGTTCGTTTGACACATCTCTCTCTGTTGGGATAAGCTAGTGATTTGGCGCCAGACAGTATCTGATCGGCTCTATTCATCTCGACGACTCGTGTCTGAAATACAGCCAGGCCGCATTTCCGGCAGTCTATTTCTCTAAATATCGTGGAGGAAATATTCATTCGTTTCACATTTTCCTCTGATAAACTAATGATTTGGCGACAGGCGGTATCTGGTAAGCTCTATTTATCTCGACTATTAGTGCCTGAAATACTGCCAGACTACAGTTCCGACAGTCTATTTTTCACATTTTCGGGGGCTTCGTTGGAGTTCGCAAGTCCGTTCGTTTGACACTTTCTCTCTGGTCGGATAAACTAGTGATCAAGCGACAGGTGGTATCTCGTCAACTCTATTTTTCTCGACAATCGGTGCTTGAATACTATAAGACTGCATTTCCGGCTGTTTATTTTTCAAAGTTGTCTTGGGGAGGTCCCCTATACCCTCCGTAAGAGCTCTCTAATTTGGCGCTCATGTTGGGGCTTCGTCGAGGTTAGCAAGTCCGTTCGTTTGACACTTTCCACTCTGATCGAGTAAACTAGTGGTCAGGCGACAGGTGGTATTTGGTCAGATCTATTTATTTTAACGATCAGTACCTGCATTTCTGGTAGTCTGTTTTTCCAAAATTTATGGGGGAGACCTCCATACCCCTAGTTGAAGCTCGCGCCTTTGCCCCCTTAACCTTGGACTTTGCTCCAGCTTTGCCGCTCCGGCGGCTCGCGCCGCCACTGACAACAGCGTTGGGTATATCCGTCTATCGCCAGTCAATACAGATTAAGAAACGCACTTGCTGACGTCGAAACTGTGAATATGAGCGTCTTGTTGCTGTCGTTGTTTGTTGTTCTCTGGTGTTAAAGGATTACGATATCAGTGAATTATTTATCGGTGATATTTTGTAATTTAGGATAACTATGCTTTGATCAAATTACAAGCGTATTGATTTTTGACTAATTGCCGAAACCTGCTTGTTTCGAACAGTTACCACCGGGATATTTTTCTAACTCACTCATAAGCCATCTCGAGAATACGACGTTGACGTCTTCTACAAATTGTGAATACGAATTTCAAACATACACCAATCAGATCAAATTTTGTTGATTGTTTAGATCTTATATTCTGATGCACTCGCCCACCAGTCATGATCTTTTAGTTAACTACTGGATATCCATACTCTGCAAGAGCAGATGTATGACCACATTCCGCACGTATATCGTGGGATGCTTGTCACCGGGAAACAGGAATTTGTAGTTCATGGTATTTTCGTCCTGGACACTGATATTAGGCCATTTCCTAGTCTGTGGTTTCACAGATATACCTAATCAAGCTATTTCTAAAATAAATATAAAATCTTGAAGCTTCAAATCTCCATTTTATGACAACATAAAATTATAGTGAAACAGAAAAAATAGTTATTAAGTGATCGGTATAAATCCCATGTAAATGGCAAGGCTGAACAGTTCAATCCTTTTTTAAAGGGTTATATATTTTTTAAATAAATGTTTCGAGTTCCATGTTAGACTTCGATGTTGGCCTAAAACAAAATCCATAATGCTTTGTTAAGTAGGGCGAGCTACGTTGATCGAAAGAATGAATGGTGACGTTAACTCGAGGACGTTATGTTTAATTCTTTAAAAAAAATTTTTTTTAAAAAAGCAGCCACTCCATTGTTTCCATACAACACCATGTCTTCATGTTCAATGGTTAATTATAAATACTCTGTATCCCAAAATCAGTCCAATTTCTTTTAATTCTTATTCATCTCCTGAACTGTGTATAACATTAATATCACCAATAATTCAATAATACTGCAGATGTAATATATTATAGTCCTAAACACTACTGGTATCTGTTAAAGAACTAACAGGTCACTCAATCTACATTTTAAATATGTAGTTAATAGTAAATAAACACATTAATATAATTATTATTTCGTTCCGTATTAGATAATACAAAACTATTCCTCACTTTTACTTTGCCTGGAAAAAAGATACAGAACGAATGGTTATTACCCCTGTATTATTGTTTATTTGTTAATATATCTTGTCATTGCTGGGTTATAGTAATTGTAAGCATAGATTAAAAAAACACAACAGAATTTATATGGAAAACAATCACTGGTTTATACACATATAGCACGATGTTTCGACAAGTATTCTCTTATCGTGCTATATGTGTATAAACCAGTGATTGTTTCCATATAACTGTGTTGTGTTTTTAATGTGCTCAATCACTAAATGCCATTCAAGGATTATGTAAGCATAGATAATGTTAATAAAAATGTGTAATTAATTGTGTGATGTTAATCTCACACGTTGACATAGGGTTTAAAACCATAGTCCTTTCTAATAGCATGTACAATAATCAAATTTAGGGTCAAAAAGCTCGCCACAATAAACCGCGTCACAATAAATACTAAAGATAAGAAACGAAAGATCTCTTGCATCTCCCTTTCTCTGTAGATTTTACTTGACGGTTCTCCAGGTCTTTTGTTTACTTTCTAACAAGATCTTTACCACAAAAAAAGATTATTTAAGTGTAATTCGTATTGATTAAAACCTCAATTACATCTGAAACAATCTCCAAACTTCTTGGATTAAGTACACCATTTAATCAATTGCGACAATTGTGGTCATGAATGTGTCTAAGAAAATACAGTAAGGATCGCTGTTATGACCAAAACATATTAAGATAGCTCCACCAGTGCCTTATTGACGACAACAACTGATACTTTCATCCTCTGCAAAGCACACGGTATTGGTTAAATTTTGATTTAAACAAAAATGCAGAAAATATAATGGACAGGGGAACATACGGAATTTTGGAAATCCATCAACGTTACAAGGAGTTATCACCCTTTATTGAAACTATCAGTAATTACAATTGATAACAGTATTTAGTTTAAACAATTTATTCGGTAAACTGAATTGCATTTGACAAAAGGCCTTTTTTTCCAAATAGGAAGCATCTATAAATATCCAGTGTACTTACTAAACTATATATGGCCAAAACTAATTGTGCTGTAATGAAAGTGAAAACATGAAGATGATCATACGCCATGCATTATAGTTTGGGGTGTCGTATGTACATCTCCATTATAGTTGTGTGTGTGTGTGTGTGTGTGTGTTGTGGGGGGGGGGGGTGCAATGTAAAAGTACAGCTAGTATTTTTGGTTTCCATGGAAGTGTTATCAGTGCAAGGGGGCCGCGGTGACTTAGTAAGGCAGGGGCTCACTTACCGGGTTGTCCAGGGTTTGATGTTGGTCTGGTGTGTGTGTTTCCTTATCAGTGGTGCAGGACGTTTGACCCCCATGTTGGCCTAGGAGATTCCAAAAAAAATTCCAGCGTTGTTTCCCCTTGTCAGTGGTGCAGAAATTCGAATTGACATTTCGAATTCGAAATAAAAGAGTAATGTCGCTGTTTGGGCTAGAGTCCCCCATACCATAGTGCCTGACGTACGCACATCTTCATTAGCCCGGTTGATACTGAACAGTAAGATATTAAACTCAATTTGATTTTTTTCTCTTAATTACAATTGCCACTCCCTTACAGTATCATTTAGTTTGTGCCATATATCTATTTAGTTAGAAAATTACATAGATGCTGTGTTTCAAATTTAAATATTTTTTTTAAACTTTAGCCTCAAATTTTATATGAACTATAGGTTTACAGATATACTAGTAGAGATACTGCTTTGAGAGAACTTGTACAGCGGTTTGTCGGTTTTTCAAACCATATAGTTTAAACTATTGTTTTGCGTCCCATCCTGTACCACTGACAAGAGGAAGTCGCACTGGAGTTGTCTTGTACATAGCCGTGCAAGTGTAGTCAATGTGAAAATAAAACAGAAGGACTGTTAAAGTCCGAATTTGATGTTTATAATGTAGTGACAGCGATGATGATGATGACGACTAATTTGATGATATTTAAAGTGAAGAGTAACAGCGTAATTTTGATTTTCAATGATATTTTTACTTCAATAAATGATTAGTTTTTGACTTATATTTATATTTGTAAGCAAATTACACAATTGTAGATACGGTTTCAGTGTAAATATGTTTGTAATTTGGCCTTAAAGGGACTATCCCGATTTGAACAGAGTCTCAAAAATAAAAATCAGAGTACGTAGGAAATTTAAGAGCCAAAATAAATGGGATGGTGTATTTACTTTGTCTCAAAATTTCAGCTCAAAATATTGAGTCGTTTGGACGTGAACGTCAAAACTGCTTATCCGGACACGTAACCCTTTTAAGATTCCGGGTCAGTTTTTTCGTTGTGTGACCCGATAATCGAATCCCGTTCCTTTATAGATCTATACAAGTACAATGTGCTGTACTTGATAACGAAAGGTAAATTTCACCTACGCATTAGTTTTATAAAATAAAAGTCTGGTTTTATTCAGACACTGCATAATACAGCTCGGGACACCGGTCTCCATTTCCAAATAAAGACTGACGGGTTTAAGTTGTTTGAAAACGTATCACATATATTGAGTTAGTTGTTAGGCTCTAAGGCAGAGAATTTTAAGGGTGTTTAAAACAAAATTAAGCAGTTTTATTCTCCAAAATATTATCGGGATTGGCCCTTTAAAACATATCTGAACTAGAGGTTTACAGCTACATGTAGTAAACAATATTGTAGGATCTAATTTAGTGGAAACGTTCACATGGTTTCAATGCGATTTACAATAGCTCTGACAGATTTAATAATAATAATATGTCCATTTACAAAGCGCTATATCCATAAAACGTGCTCATGGCGCATAATACTATAATACAAATATAATTTAAATAGATAAGTTTTTAAGTAGGATTTGAAATTATTGAGTGTAGGACTTTGTAGATGCAGCGACTTGGAAAAAGCGACCATTAAACGGATATAACTTCCACTGAGGAACACAAAGTTTTTTTTCTGATTAAGTGACCGTAACTGTCTAGATGGGATGTAAAGTTTAAAGAGATCTCACAGGTACTTTGGAGCACTTCCATCCTGACACTGATAGGCATAAAAACTATATTTTGAAATCGACCCTGGCTTGAACAGTACAGGAGTTATATTACTTCATAACCATATTGCTCAACCAATGTCAAACATGTTTCCTGGCTCATCAGATCTAGCCGCCACCTATCCCACCAACGCTCGCGGACCCCTGGGACCCCAGTAACGATAAAACTATTTTCGTTGTGGGTCATACAGTATCAGCAGTCACAACGCGCCTTGACAGAAAAGGAGATAACTCTTGTTTTTACCATTAATGGATTTCCAAAATTCCTTGTTGAACCTCGGCATTTATGTTTTGGGTGATTTTTTTTTTAAATCAAAATTTAAGGAATACACTAGTCTTTGCCAAGGATGAAGACATTGGGTGTAACGATTTTCATCAGTCATCAGGCCCTAAATCGGATTTGTGTTCCTGGTGTTGTATGTTTTCCATAAATGTATAGTCTGTTTAGCTTGAATGGGGACCTTGTAGCGGAATTGTGTTTATAAACAAGCTAGAAAATAATACGCACATTCGGATTAAATAAATCGGTACAATGCTGCGATCAAGTGCCGATATGGCAGACGAGTATCGGGCGCGTCTAGCAAATACTTGTCGAATTCTTGTGTATTAGTTTGCCATATAGGCCGTTATTTCAGCAGATATGTATGAGGTGACGTGTAATACCATGCCGTGCAAGCTGTTACTTACACGAAGTATCCCTTTATAATTACTTGGTGTCTGTTTCGTATTAAATGTTTTTGACATCTATTATACTTTTATTAATTCATAAACTATATAAATACAGAAGAAAAAAACAACAAAACAATGCTAGCTGAATTTCAATCGATAAACTTGTTTATATGTAGTTGTGAAAATACAACTTTAATTATCATAATAATAACTTTTTCATAATTATTACATTGAGCAAAATATATTAAAATATAAGACGATAAGCAACAGCAACAGATAATAGATTTGAATGGAGAGATGTCACAGTTTACGCTCCATGTATATGTTTATTTGGCGTGTTAATTTGAAAAATGATAATGGTGATATCGCGTTGAATTAAATTCAGTAGCACAATTACTACCGATGTGAAGCAGCGTGAATCCGTTAATAATTATTAGTATTAATATATTAACATAAATTCTTATTTTTTTTATATAGATAAACTTTTCCACCTGATATTTGTATTAACCTATTGGTAACACACTAAGAATTAAAAATGCAATATCCATGTAGTGGCCATGAATGTTAAAAAATACACAGTAGCAAATCAATCATAAAAAATATAAAATGAAAACATTTTTTGTATAAATTATCTGAACAAACCGATATACATGTATATTACTGCCACTACGTACTGCCGTATGCAAATGAGCTTCGTCGTAGATCCCATATAAGTCATATGTTCTAATATGGCAAGCTCTATTATGTATATGTCTATTATGCAAAATGCAGAATGGAGAAGTGTAATGTGCAAAATAACTATTATACTGTATTTGTATTATTGAAAAGTGTATTCCTTATTTTAACACTGTGGCATTGGTATTGTGGAGCAATGAAAATTGCATATTGTAAAACTAAAATACACATCTTAAACTGCTGACATATGTATTTTGCACTGTGAACATTGAAATAATATTGGCAACGTTATCCTTCCATAGAATTGAACTTCTTTTGAGATTAGATTTTCTATTTTTAAATAATATTGTCTAATTTATACTAGAGTATCGCCACTCCGAATTATCATAATAAGTATGAAAAGGTATCGCTGCCAATATTAAATGTTCTGCGACAATGTCGTTTCCATTGATTATATGTAAAAAGTACAATGTACAAACTCAAAATACCTCTAAGGCAAGAGTTAAATGTAAAACGTCAAATGTTAAGTGTTAAATGGCAAATGTTTTGTGGGAAAATGCTTTTTTTGACGTGTCTACATTTTACATTTCTCTCATTACATTTTACATTTGCGCTCTGCCACATCCCATTTGTCCTTCAGGCTTTCTACATAGCAACTTTCGCACAGCATCAACTTTCATATGCAAATGTAGGATATCATTGTAACAGAGCATTTAATATTGGCAGCCACACCCTTCCATAAATAAGACCAATCCCATTCAAAGTGACAATGCCAGGACGAGATCCAATCCACTTCCATCCATTCGAACATTGCTAAAGACCTCTACGCGCAAACGAATAATTGAAATAAAATTGAACTATATGTTAGTCCCGAAATGACCTAGTTTGTAGACGTTAAAACCATCTCATTTGTGACGAATGGGCGTTAACCCCCCCCCCCCTCTCTCTCTCTCGAAGGGTAAGACGCTGGCTTGCTAGTCTTGAGGTCGGGTGTTCGACTGCATTGGCCGAGAAAGGTCATCCAGATTTTCTGGCGTGGGTCCCCCTTGTCAGTGATGCAGGACGGGTGGCCTGACAGGGACAGCTGTCTAGTCGTTCGGATGGGACGAAAAACCGAGGCCCCGTGTACACATTAGCGTGCACGTAAAAGATCCCTTGACAGTTGGACAGTCCGGGCAAAGTGTCCCTCATAGCACAGTGTATGGCATATGCCCGTCTTCATTAGCCAAATTAGGAGCAGAACAGTAGGACGTTAAACCCCATTTCATTTCATTTCACACGGAAAACGATTCGATATACTTTCCTTTTCAGTTACAACATCCGAACGGCTCTTCTTTGTCCACGTCGGGATTTGAATCCGGTACATTCTAGCTGTGATTCTATGTCACAGCGCCAAATCGATAAATTTTATTATAAATCCTCATCTAATCGTGGGTTATTTGATATGCACACCAATGTGTATACTGAGGGACCTCGGAGCAAATCCGGATCACTGCAGTAGAGAGTCCAGTGTCATAACCATTCGTCTACCGAGGTCCCAAAACTTGATCTGATTGTTTACTGGCAGATAACTAGGATACGGTCTACATGCAGATCACCCAGGTATCCCAGTGAATAAAGAATATCAGTATGAGTTTGCCTATTACGTAATGAACAATCCCTACATTTAAAACAATCCGTTAGGAAAGTTGACGAGGTTTAATTGTAAAACATGTATCATATGGCAATGTGTCTTTAAAGCCGTCCGCTTAATTTAAACATACGTTATGCAAGAGCTAAATCTGCCTATTGCAAGTCTTTATTTAGGCTTCAGATGTTATAGAAATTATTAATTAGACCTTTATTTACAAGACAAGCTCAAAATCAACTCTGTAGACCCACGGATGACTTGAATACAGTTTGGATTTAAACAGTCATCCATTTAAAATTAAATCAATAAATGGCGGGCCAAGCTAACATTAGTCGCTGATATCATTACCGGAAACTGGTGATTAAAGGCCTGCCAAGTGAGGCTACCATAGCCATTGAGCATGTTTCTTGATAATCGAAAATATGTGGGTGGAGTTATCGTCTGTCAATCAAACGATCGCCAAATCTCATAGACGGTGCTGACACAATTGATGCCTATTTCTAGTCCAAACTTCCAACAGTGACAAAGTCATTTGACTGAAATTTTCAACATTTTCTTTTTTTATCATCTATTTTTGAATTATTATAGCAAGAATGGCCAACTCTTTATAAAATATTAAAACCATGTTATGTTTACGAGTTTTCAATTGATATTAAAAATAACAAAACAACCCCTCGAATATTAGGTTGGAACTCGAATATTAGATTAGAACTCAATGGACATCAACCATTTTTTTTTTTTAAAAGTAGCTTTATTGTTATTAATTCATAAACAAACATGAAACCATGGCCAGGCGATACGATGCACGGCGTCAAGGCAAACTATATTATTGAAAAGTCAAATTCTCAAATTAGCTGTTAACTAAATTAACGTGATAGAGGGGCCAACAAAGGCCCATATTCGAAATTGGTACATGGGGCGGAGCTTAAACTTTTAGAATATTCAAGTTTAGTATAATAAAAGACTATAACTAAATTTTTTCATCTTACATTGACTCATTAGTACTGTAAGAAAGGGTGTAAAAACCGTTCTAATGTATAATGAATTCTATAATTTTAAAAGACGTTAATGTAAATGTAGGCTATTTGCAGGGAAGGTGGTTGAACATTATTATCTTTGTCGAAGACGAGAATCTATGACCCAGTGTTCATCTAGCCCCAGTATCCGGCAGTATTAACAATTCATTTGTTTAGTACCAGTAAATCATGACGCATAGATTGGCATTAACAAAACATCCAAATATACATAGTAATTAGGAATTAACCCGTCTATGTTCATTTCAGTGACCAGGCGATACTCTATAATATTAAACCGTACTGAAATGAATTTTCTCTCAATGCATCGACAGATGCCAGTCCAGTAAATAGGAGAATTGGCACCAACTGAATATGATACTATCTCGACCAATCACCATAGTTGAAACGTCTGATTACGGCTCGATTCTTTCTGTCCTTCTTCGTCATTGTGGTTAGCAAATGCGTCAACATAGGAACCGTGGACTTAATTCCATGTCACTAGATGGTAATTTTTGTCAATTCGGAACGTTCCGGATTAACAATCGAGTGTCCCCCAACACTAGAATATTAGAATGGCTTACACATATGGCGCTGGGGCTATAGCTCCCAGTTATTTCACGAGCATGATCAGACACTGCTCTCAAGGGTGTTGGTAAAGTGAAAAGTCAAATATTCCAATGACTGTTGATAAAACCACCCTTTATACAAAAAATGTCCGAGGAGTGTCATCCAATTTCAGCTATTTTTGGAACCTCAAATCTTGATCCTGAAAAAGAGGAATCGATTATTGAGTACGGTATGGCTGGTTATGTGATGTGTTTAGGATGTAATAGATGAATACCACAAACGATATTGGTGCACTATCACTAAGCACCGGGAATTGATCTGTTTGATTGTTTCTATGTCTATTATCCTCGGGCTTTTCTCTTAATGGGTCCGATTGCTTCACGCTGAGCGCTCTTGCTTTTAATTCACTTGTAATTGGTCGAACATGTATCGCATACCGCACACGTATACCGTTGAGATTTTCCAAATAAAAGGGATTTTATGAAACTATCTTTTGAGTTATTGTATGATCAATCGCAGATAGCATAGAAATTTGTAGGATGAAAGACTATCAAGCTAATTAGACAATTAGAATCAAGTTGACGTCACGGATGACGTAAAATTTGTATACAAATATTCCTTACACACGCAACCTTGTTGACTCTGCTTGGAAGGATATTTAGAAATCAAATTTAATGTTTCGACTGGAGCTTTTTTCTTTTTTTTAAAAGATGTTATCGAACGAGACTGGCTTAGGCGACCGGTTTTATGGTTGTATAATAATGTAAATCGCTTTTAACTTGGTTTATTCGTGGAAATCGCCTGTTGTCTGTGCGTATCCATGTTCTTTGATATTAAAAACTATTATTTCGGGAATACATTTTGAGTATTGATTAATAAAAAGAACTCCAAAAGAACGTCCGTGGTATAAAAGCGAGTCTCACAAAAGTCACCGTTCCGGTTGACGAGATGAAGTGAAAAGTGTGATGGAGGAGACGATAGTCGGGAAAACCAGATAGTACCCTTGATATGAACTAAGACCTAAATCCTCGGGGTATTATCAGTTTGTGTTGAACATAAGGTTTATTGTCGATCATATCTAAATGTGAATAATATTAAAATTCTTTGCCAAATCCCTTTTGTTTGTTTAGTCCTGATTACCAAGACCACAAACTACAGCTTTTAAATCTGACTATAAATATACCATCTTTAGGCCTACAAAGGATGTCCTATATGTATTAGCCTCGTCTTTTTAGATCATAATTCGCTTTCATTTAAATATACGTGTTTGTGTATGAAGCAGATTTCGTTTTCGCCGTGGTTAGGAATCCTGGTTATGTTTTATGTTTCTAAACCTAACAAACTAAGCACTATTCTATCTCTATATTAACAGTAAAGCTTTTCAATCTAAGATATTCCCATTGGTAAAAGTTCCTTTAAACATACATTATGCAAGAGCTAAATCTGCCTATTGCAGGTGTTTCTTTAGGCCTGAAATGTTATCTAAATTATTAATTAGATATTAATTAACTTATCCAGACCGTAATCAACTCTCGATGTCCTTGCTAGCCTGTGATATTTACCGGATAAGGATCCGATTTGCTGCTGAACTTTCATGATTTAATCATGAAATGGATAATCGAGACTATATTTTTCATCGTACCGACTTTAGGAATGGTGATCAAGGCTAGGCCGAAAATTCAATCGCTGAATTCTCGGTTCACAGTCGATCAATTTGACTGAAATTTTCAGCATATTCCCTTTACATTATCTAGTTTTTAACTATTATAGTGAGAACTGCCAGCTCTTGATCTAACCTCCCATAATGTACCTTTAATTTCGAAAGTATCAACAATTAGCATCTTTCTTACTATGGACCAGGAAATGGCGCTATGACTTCACCTCACCCATCTTGGAATCGCGACGTCATAACAAGCCCGTTAATCGATGTGCAATTGTCCAAGGAAAAAGCATGACAAGTTTTTTTTATGTCTAAGAGCGTCGCCCAGCAAACAAGATGGGTGGCACTTAAGGACCAGTTCCTCGTGCAAAAATAAAAGCGCTTACTAACTGAAAAGTGGGTATTTTGCACGAGCTTTTGACTGGCTCTTTGAAAATCTGGAAACTATTGCACGACTCTAAATTGAACGTTTAAACATATAGCACCACGATAGCTTGGCAGACGGGTTTCCATTTTTGTATACATTCTAATATGACCATTCTGGATGTAATGGTTAACTCGAAACTCAGTTATTCGCTAATCGGCGAAGACATCAAAAATACGTTATTGTTCAATCGTGCTTTAGGGCATTTATATCTATAAAAACAACAAACAATGTCTTAAAAATTATTTATTAATTTATAAATAGTAACATATTGAATATTAGGCAATTCATTCCTAAGCAGTTGTATCGATATCTCTTGAAGATATCTGACTCATAAGAATTACATTTGTTTAAATCCTGGGATTGTAAAATGCGCGTACCAAAAGTAGGATGAGCCGTGATTTTATACATAGCTAATTGATAATAAATCCACTTAATGTTTCGATACAAATTCAAGTATCGACTAATGTGATGATAATCTGTCCATAAAGCTTAGTTGCCTACGTCTTTAAGTGCCCATCTTAACCTAAGCGTGAGAATATACACGAATTTTGTCCACAGTGTAACTAATATGAACATACAAGTAGATCATCACCACTCATCTTGGAAATTCAGTCATGCGCAGTATTTGCTAAACAATTCTCACTTTAGATGTGCATGTGTACCACGTGACCTCCCACACCTGCACGACGGGAAGTAGTTGTTATATAAGTATCATACAAACAACTCTATTAAACCTCTCTAATTTACTGACAATAAGCACCAGTTTAGTCCATTAACTAGGCTCAAAATCGTTTGTTTTTGTGCTTTAGTCGTGAAAATTGGCACACAATCCCGTGTTTACCTGTTTAACACGAAACAACACAAAGACTTAAACAACTGTTCAAGTACACGCTGAAGACATTGTCAGTAAATGCGACACAATAAGACAGCTAAGAATGATTTATTCACATGATTCCTTTCTTCTCGAGATTTGAAGTCAATTATTTACCTTACGGCCTTAGCTAGAGAAGACCTTGCTCGCCCCTTATGATTTGATCCTTTCAATATTGATTCTGGGTTCAGTAAGTAGATACATTGAGTAAATATTCCTTCTGGGGGATAGATCACCAGTTTTACTCATAAAGGCTATATATGATTTACAAGATATCTTCTCGTTTTCTTCCTGGGAGAGCTATTAAGTGGTCTAACGACCCAATAGTTACAAATGAATTAAGTTCCAGTGAAATGTGTATTTATATACTTATATTGTCGTAGTTAAAAGGTCAGATGACTATGGTATCTTTGCTTATCCTGGGTGTTCAAATCTTTCAGTAGCAGGTCTAACCTTCAAACGATCCCCTAGAACAGTTTCCTTGCAATTACTGGTCAAATAAAATGAAACGTACACAGTATTGTTCAGAAATGAAAAAGAAAAAGCGTCACTCTTAAAATGTCTAACATGCCTATAAAAAGGTAATTACTTGTTTTCAATTAGGGTTCATTGCATACTACCCCATGACCAATCCAAAGCAGTTTCGGTTGTTCGGAAAATGTTAATGTTTGTTGTTAATTCAATGATTCATAACATTATCCAGGAGAGTGGGAAGGTTGTGTCGAATGTTAATGAATATTGGCAGAACCATAAACATATACATGTAAAAGAACAGGGCCGTAGACAGCTAATTAAGACTGGAGGGGGTGGTGCTTGACACAGATTTCGAAATGAAACCCTGGGTTTTGCGAAAGTAGTTCAGGGGTGTTACAGCGCCCAACTAGTGAGACCCCCACCCCACCCCTGCTCATCCCTCAACGGCTGTTTTTTGGAAGATTTAAGAGACAAGGAACTAAATACTTATGTTTTTAATATTTACCGCTCAGAAGTAGGTTCACATTTAACAGTTCTCTCAAAGAAATTGGGTTGAACGTCCATGGGGTATTTCTGGATTAATCGGTGATTTAAGAAATGAGAGGAAACCGTAGTAAACGGCACACTACTTTATTCCGAAGATTTTCATATATTAAGTCTTGTGGTCTATAAGGGGCAATATCGACCACCACCATCCTTTGCGGGCATATTTATGTATTGTATTTTATTCGAGAATAAAGGTTACCATGTTCAAATTATGGACAACATTTTGCCAAAGCAGTATATCAAGAATATCCATATTAATTAATTGATTGTAGCTGATAATCTCAATGTTTGCAGTTATAATTAACAGAAGAATTTAAAAACAAAAACGTTTGTTTATGCATTGTCATCATTAGTTACAAAAATATATCCTTTAATTAGAGATGAAAAAACGATACTTACTCATTAGTTACACGAGGGAAAACTCCAAATATCGCCAGTCGTTGCATAAATTATCATGTTACTACTTTAACTTTAATAAATGTGTACAGTTGACAAAAATACCCCAGTCCTATCTTAATCTGATTCCCTAAGTTTTGTTTACTCTATTGTATACATACTTTGATATCTCATTTGGTGTTTCGAGGTTTAGTGTGTCTTTTTTAAAATGCCGGAGCAGGCAACTGGCTGTGTTGGTGTAGGTTCTGTTTCTAAACGACGGAAATACAAGATGAAGCAGATATCTTGGTGGGTTGGAAAACTGTCGGGTAATCTTCTCTTCTTCGGTACATCCACATTTCCGGAAACTTAGGAATGTATTGCCGCCCAGTTGAGACCCACAAAAGGAAGATTATGTTTCATAATTTATAGAGCAATACAACACTGATTAGTTTTAAAATCTCAGTATATTGATGTACGTTGTTGTTGCTAATGATACACCAAAATGCAAGGTTGCATATCAGAATGAGATGTTATTTATTCGTTTTAGACAATGATTTTAGAAAAGGAGAAGTACAAAATATCTGATTTGCGACATACCTCGATCTTGAAATGGAGGGGCGACACCTGTGATTCTAATTATTATTCGAGAATTACGCCCCCTTAAACAATTATGAAAAAATCAGTGCGAAATTCTTTCATGCGTATTGAAATTGACTATACTTGTATAAAAACACGCATGATGAAAAAGCAACAGTTAAAATACAGTTTAAAGATTCTGGCATGTTAACAAAAAAGACCAGTAATTTCTTATATAACCAAAACATTACCTTTCACAGAAAAATGGAAATCACTGAAATGGGGATTCTTGGCTAGATAAAAAACCAACTAGCCTTTGAAATCAGAATGTCAAATTGTAATTTTTGCAATGCTGTTATCTATTCCATCTATCATTATCAATTAATCTAATTATTGCCGATTACCTAGCACCCAATGAATTCGCGCTTGATTGCAACATCACAGTGTTACACTAATAGCAAGAGTCATGCCCAAATCATTTCCCATTCTTCACATAAATCGTGGCACTTATTGACTCATTGTGATCACATAATTTGCTATGTTACTCAACTGATGACTCCTGATTGTGTTTGACAGTAATAGACTTCTACCACACTTAGTCAACAAATTTAAAAACAATTCCTTAATTTCTAAAGGTTGATTGTTATCTTATTTAACTTACCAAAATACATAAAACCTTAGTATGCCATTGATTGATTTTCTTACCCCAGGCAAACAGACGCGGACACGGTTATAGTGTACGTGTGAACACTATGCGGCAACTGCAGGGATATTCCTGCCCTAAAGAAATTTTCAAAATAATTAAATACCCGGAGAAAAAAAAAACACCATAAACATTTGACATAACTTTAAATTATTTCATGGTTTTTAAAGTTAAGTAATAAAAATAATGTATATTTTTGTTTTATTTTTAACTGTAGGGACTAATTTATATATTAAATAAGTAATATTTGAAAGCAAACTGCCCTTTTTATGTTATGTTGTTTTGTTGGGTAGTGCCTGCATAATTTTTTTGTTTTGGGTTTAAAAAATAATTTGACTTTTAGTTATATTAAGATATTTATTCATTTATTTATTTGTTTAAAAATAATAAAATGTTTTTGCTCTCATATATCTATGAGTAATTTTATACTCAAAAAGTATATAATTATTGTAAATAAATAAAACTTTATATTATCTATTACAACGAAAATTAAAAAAACCAACAAAAAAAAAAAATAAAAAAAAAACAAATAAAAAAATAATACTGCATGATCCATAAGCAATTTTATACTTGTGAAATTTTGGATTAAATTGTATCCAATAAAATCATTTAAATTCTGAAATATCGCGGTTTTGATTTTTATTCCAACGTAAATGAGCAAATGATACAATTCTTTGCATGAAATATTTCCCTAATTTAATTATTCGTTCTTTATGTAAATAAATATTTGTTACTGCTTCTCTTTACAAGAAATTGTGTAGAAATTATTTAAGTCTTCGCACGATAGATAAGAAAAAATAAAGATAAAAATGAATCATATTGGATAAAATATTATCCACGGTAAAATCATGTTAGTCAAATCAACATAATTTACAGGTTCACAATCACATTAACTGAATATAACCTAAAGTTGAACTAGTACAATCCATCGCCCGCCTAGAATTTAATTCTAAATTCGATTCAAGTATTCCGTGACCTGAAAATTAGAAATAGGAGTGAAATAAATGTTTATTTATGCTATTACGTTTGTTTATACGGCGTCACGGAGGAATGGTAAAAACAATTGAAAACCATCTAAATCATGCTGCTTCATTTGCTATGAACCCCGAGGCAGCTGATATGATATGCATGTATACGTCTTGCATTCGTTCTAATTTCTTTTTTTGAAGAATTCCTCTGTCCTTTGATATAGTCTTGATTATTCCAGGAGTTCTCATGGGAAATGATGCTTAAGATAAGTATTCTTAATCGAGACAAGGATGCCTCGCTTTAAAGTTATTTGGCTTTTTTTATTAGAATATAATTCGACAATTGTAAGCAAATGTCATCTAATTGGACTTATAGAGCATTTCCTTCCATTACTGAATCAATACGGTTCCTCAAGCGCATGCGTGTATAGCATTGCCTTCGTGATAATTTCCATTTCACAATTTGGTCATGAAAAGAGACGTATTGATCAAGACTACATCAAAGGGTTGGGTAGAATGATTATCGAACTAAACTTAACAAGATAAACAAAGTAAAAGAGAAATTATGAAATTTTGATAAGCTTTGTAATGTGGTCTACGACAGACTAATGAATTATTCACCACGGTAATCCTTTGCCTGGGGAAAACTTAGCGGATAATCCCAAATAGTTATTGAGGTAAAACGAATTTCAAACCAGATAAAACATAGTGGAAATACAATTCATAAGTAGTTTTTTGTTTTCGATCAATGTCGAAAACTGGGTATTGATTTTATGAAAACGATTTGAAAATACTGGAATAGTTCAGCCGTTTACTTGCTCTATATAGACTAGATTATTGCGGTAAAATGCAGTTGCATGATTTTCTTACTTGCGGGTTTTCTCCATTTTGTTTAACCTTAGAGTTTTCATGAAAACAGGTTTTCATTTTAAATATACCGGAATAGTTCAACCATAATAAGTAGGCTAGATTATTGCTTCATGTTTTGGATAGATAGGTTTAAGTCTGAAATTCTTACAATTCATTAAATCCTATTGTTAAAATGACGGGATTTGTAATTTGGCATTTATTCAAATGATAATGTGCCGTACAGTTTTGGATATAATAAATCGCTGCCGGTGGGTATATAAGGGAGGAGATATATCGTTGATCTACGAGTAAGACACGGTTTCGTAGATGTTCCCATTGAGCTGCTACAATAACAGTCTTACCCTACAATTAACTTCTTTCACTTGTCAACCGTGATTAGAAAACTTAATATAAACAAAACCGTGATAAAATTGGTTTTAGAAAGGTAATCATAGATAAGTAGAACTGATTCAACGTGAGTCTTAGCAACCTGTCTAACAAATCATTACATCGTGTTGACATGCCTTAAGGCTAAACTCAAATGTAGGATGACCCGACTCGGTGTATTTATATTGGCTAATTACCACCATGGAACAGGAAAATACTAAATGTTACTTGCATCGCCCCTGTTGCTAGTTTAGCCTTCTTAAAAGTTTCTATTTTTCTCATCAATTAAGTTATCCTCAAACGATCAAATACAGTTCCAGGGCATTCGAATGATAAGCTAAAACATTAATCAAAAATATTGCTTCCGAATTTCTGTGTTGACCAGCAGCCGAATATGTTCTTTGCATTCATAAATCCGGTGGGGTGTGCAAATTTGACTATAGATAAAATGTCTGAATCTAAAATCTAAACTTGATACGGATTCATTAAAGTCAAACAATAACTAGTGCGGTTGGGTATATCTTTGCAAACGCTGAAAGTGTGTAGAAGGTGTACCGTAAAGCAATTATTCAAAAACATCGAACGCCTAGATCCCCTAAATCATGCACTCCAATCATAAAAGACGTAAGTAATAATAGGCTTTTTAACATCTGTCCAGATACATTTATGTAAAAAAAAAAGAAACATTTTCATAATGATTTTAAGTAATAATAGGCTTTCTAACATCCGACCAGATACATTTATGTAAAAAGAAACATTATCATAACGATTTTAATCAAACAATTCCGTCGATTTCACACAAGGAGTAATCATATCCCGGAGGTACTCCTATCCCACCATAATAAAGTATCAATGCCGGCTACACTCACGAATCGGGACCCTCCAGATAATCGTAGACTTATATTTGTTGCATGTGCTAGCCTCAAGTCTTGGAAGTTGGTCTCTGTGGCCCTGATACAATACCAGTTCATGCTTTGCGTGGTATATCTATTCCTTTGTGTGGTAGACATGTTTCCATTACGTTTCATCAACATTGTATACCATAATGATTGAAGTAAAAATTATCTGATTTTCATTAAGGCTAATAATAGTGTTAATAAAACTTATTTCGTGATATAAAGCATTTGAAAACAAATACATCGAAAAACCTTTATGAATTAATCTTCTATTTTGGGTTCATATAAAATATTGGTAATAAATAAACCGTGACAAAAATCAAGCCATACACTGTATTATTGCATGGATACAAATATATAGGCCTATATATTTTTCACCTTTTATCTGCCCATTTACGTTTTGCAAATAATGCAAAACATTACTTTTTGATGCATAATGTTGCTTTTTTAAAAATATATTAACCGTCAATATCAATTTGTTTTTAATTTATTTTAATTTTGGGATATTTTTCAGTTTTAGTTCGTTGACAGATAATGCACCAAACGCTATGAGGACTACTGGATTTATGATACATCAATTTTCGGAAAGTTCATCCTTAAGTATAAAGAAAATTATCGGAATTCCTACTATATGAAAGAAAAAATAATTATTACTACGTCATAATATATTATATACCACTATGTTCTTCCTTAAGTATGAAGCAAATTAAATTATCGGAAGTTCAACTAGGAATGTCATTGATGGAAGGAAATCATATTATTATTTATGTTATAGCGTAATCTTGCATATTTATTTACGGTACCAGTACATATTTATACTTATTTTGACCGACCCAAGATTTTAATTTATTAGACGCCCTATTATTTATTACTTTAAAAAAAGTATTTCTACCATTTTAAAAGTTAGCCATGTCCTCGATCTGGTAGAATTTAACTTAAATTTTTTGATATTCTAAATCATTTGCACGTAATGAATTCTCCATTGCCACTTACATTTTGACATCTAATTTCTTAAAATTATAAATCATATGCACGCAATAGCCCCCCCCCCCCACACACACACACACACAAACAAACATTTGATTACGTCACCCAGATATACATCAAGCATGATACAGTCTTTTTTTTTCTCACACTTACGTACAACTACGACGGAAATCGTAATGTGATTTACCTGGTTTAATTGTATGTTTATCCTAATTTGCTGTTAAGCTGAAGGGGACTCGAGGTTGTTGTGTGTGGAGTGGCAGGTTTGTAAATTGACATCTGCTTAAATTGGGAGGATGGCATATCATTATGTTTTTGTCGATAAACAAATTGGTTTGCATTAATAGATACTGAGATGTGATACCTGTAAGCCAATTCACCTGTAACGTACCAACTGTCAACAAGAACGTGGCAGATACGAGTAAAAAGATATAAAAATACAGGACTTGTCCTAGACAAAGCGCCAGTTCTTTAAGCTCGAAGGGGCTTTATGAGGATGTCATATAGCCTTTATCAGATAGCCATCGTGTTTTTCTTGAATCCCGGGGCCATCAATCTATGATCCTATCTTGTCATTTGCCCCTTGAACGTTAATTATCGCACAAGTTAATGAAATAAAGTCGCTAATATTAATGGGAATAAACCTGTATATCCTAAAGATATATGTTGCTTTTGTGTGAACAAGTCGATGTTTCTGCAGATAAAATATAGCTGAAAATATGAATAGATATTTTGACTGAATATGGAGCTTTGTTGATATAAAATATTAAACTATTCTTATAATGATTTAACACCAACGTGTTCTGTTTACTTTTAGACTATTTGTATTCTAGCTGATTAAGCGATACTTTTATTTGGTTTGAAAACATTCTTTTCAGCTATTGATATTATATTAATCACGAATATTTCAGATCCGGTCGTAACTGATGTGTACGTGGATGGATAGACATATGTATTATTATTTGTTTAATTTTCTGACAATTTCCAATTTTTTACAAAGGGGAGGGGGGCTTAGATTATGCCCAGGGTGGCGTTCAATTAAGTTTCATATCTATACAATTAGAAAATTAAGATCCTGGGCAGATAAAGATATAACTGAAATGTTTAAGTTTTCTCAGAACTGGATTATTGTAATCATTAGTAGAATAGAGATCACATATCTCTGGTTCTCATACAGGCTTTCTATTAATCAAAAATCAGTTTTTATTTAGCTGTATTAAATCACAATTGCCTTCGTCGTGTCGAGGTTAAAAAATTTAAAACGTACTTTTAATCAGTTATTGACCTTCCGACAGACTTCAAAAGCTTACCAACGATACCGCTCAACAATCGAAATGCTGGTGAGCGTGAATTTTCGTGTTTTGCTCCATTATATATAACACTTTAAAAACATTGTCAATGAGTATCGGGGTCGTTGGGATTCCAGCGTTACAGTAAGACGATTATTAAACTATACATGTTATTGCTTTATTCAGT
Organism: Patella vulgata; assembly: GCF_932274485.2. Taxonomy (NCBI): domain Eukaryota; kingdom Metazoa; phylum Mollusca; class Gastropoda; family Patellidae; genus Patella; species Patella vulgata. The sequence goes on from NC_065883.2 coordinate 17,521,810, forward strand.
TACCAAATTAATGCAAGGATTAAGATGATTATTATAGCAATCTACAAACCTACTGAATCTTACAAGCATTTCTCAATTACAACGTTTCAAAGTGGTCGGATAACGCAAAATGTTTACAATAAGCGACGTTAAAAAGAGATGCATAATCGGCATTGCACATACCAGAGCTTAAGCTGCTAGATTGTCTAAAGTTATATGTATTTTGAACAATTAGTATGTTTAAAACCTGGTTAGTGACGACAAATTATTCCAATTTGGACAGACTGATTACCGCTTTAATTCATTATTTGAGAAGAAAATTAAACACAAAACTGCAAATCATATTAAAGTCTCTAAATATCAAGAAGATTAATGTTACATCAATGTTTCTGGCTGTATCTAGAAACGACAGACACATTTTGGCGAAGTTTTACGTAAAATATACACACACTTAATAAAATATGCATGCTTTAGAATAAAGTTTTATACTGCAAATCATATTTAAACCTCTACATATTAAGGAAATTTATGTTACATTGACAATTCTGGTGGAATCAAAAATCGACAGACATATTTTGGCGAAGTTTTACGTAAAATATGCTGACGTCATAAAATATTATCGCTCTAGAATAAAATTTTACATTTTAAATCGTATTTAATTCTCTTAATGTTACAACAGACAGATAGATCGTGCCGACGTTTTACGCATAATATGCAGACTTCATATACAATGCCTGCTCTATAATAAAGTTTTACACTGCAAATCATTATTAAATTTCTAAATATTAAGGAAATGAGTGTTATATTAATGTTTCAGACTGTACACCATAAAAACATATCTTGGCACAGTTTCAGGCAAGCTCACAGTTTCAGGCAAGCTCTAGAATAAACCGAGAGATGTAAACCCAAATTAAGGCCTTAGCCTGTATCAATTTATCTTTGTCTCAGTTCAAAACACACCGCTGTCACCAACGCAACAGATTTAAATAATCTGTTCAGGGATCTTGAGGAAAAGAAGATGAACAAAAACTTATATTGTTTTTGTCAGTTCCGGAAATGCCCCAATATTTTGTTCAGATAGCATCTTTAGATTTTTCACATGATAAAACTGTTTGTGAGCCATTTGATAGTTGCAGCGTGAACTTTTGCTATTTGCTAGTTGCAGTGTGTGAACTTTTCAGAAAGTTCTTTTTGGAGCCCTAATAATGAAAACATAGTAAGCGTACAAATAGCTTTTATACTAGTACACCCCACCAGAGACTAAAAATCTAATTCATTCATACATTTCATATAATATGCATTTAGTAAATATTTACGATCCACGGTTATCAATGGGAGTTTACTATTTTGTGAGCATCAATGTGTATATGGACGAAAACTTTCAGGATGAGTAGTCGATAAATTTCATTATCCTATCCTATCAAACGTTTGTTGAATAGATGATTCCCTTAACGAGTCCTTGTCGGAACACTGCAACACCCAATTCAATTTACATTGTTTGTGATCACATTTTAGTGTAATTATTTACTCATTTTATTATGGCAATGTTTTCTCGCATTATGTTTATGGATATTGTCAATTCATATTTTCCTTTTTATGTCTAAAAAATCCATCCCTTGTAATAAGTTGACGCAGCATTACAGAATGAAACATTAAAACACTGTGTAATCAAATTAAACTACGGACACTAGACATTTAAATGAAATAAGTTTTTAATTCGATTCATTTTAATGAAAACAAGCATTGCGAGCAAACGCGATTTAGAGTAATATAGGTTTAAAATGATGTTACAAGGGGTATAAAAGCATCAATAATAAATCGCAACCTGGAACTGTAGATAATCTCTGAAGAGAGTTTGATGGATATAATGAAAAGAGTGGCATCCAAAACCGAAACCTGTGGAACCCCACAAAAGGTGCGTTCACGCTGGGGGTTTAATCTGATTGAATTCAGAATAGGTCTTATTCCGGATTTAGGCGTCACAAGCTGCGTTCACACTAGGGGTTTAATCTGAATTGAATTCAGAATAAAGCCTTATTCCGGACTTTGGCGTCACACTCAATTCGATAAAAACCGAATTGAATCTGAATTAACTAATCCGTATATGTTTCCGAATTCAACTCAGAACAATTATTCCGAATCGGGTTATTCGCAGTCAAATTTTGAGTGTGACACGCTTGATTCAGATCAACAGTTTTACCGGAAACGATTTACTTTGCGCGCATGATGGGGTGTAGCTGTAGCCCCTCGTCGCTGAAACAAATGCTGCCTTAACATAACCATGGGGCAGGGCAGGTAAGCTTTAGTCGTCTCGAGTATAGTTGAGCCTAGTTTCAAGCATGTATTGCATATGACAACAAAATGTATTGCTTTACATTATGTATGTTTAGTGCTGAAAGGATTTGAATTATGAAATGGGAGCCAAGATTAGTGAGTTAAAGCTGGCTCCCTAGTCTGGTGGTCGATTGTTCGCTCCCGGTGTTGACCGAAAACGTTAATCGTGATTTTCCTGCGTAGTTCCGCCATGTCAGTGTTGCAGGGTCGAAGACCTGACAAGGACAGCTGTTTAGTCGTTCGGATGGGACGAAAGACAGAGTTCCCGTGTACACATTGACGTGGACGTAAAAAAAATCCCTTGATAGTTGGAATTCGATAAAAGCGTAGTGTACTGGGAAAATGGTCTAAGCCCGTCTTTATAAGCCCAGTCGGACCAGAACAGTAGGAAGTTTGACCCCATTTCATAGCTTTTCAATTATGAAATGTATCTTCGCTAGTACAGAGTCAAGGGTGAAGTACATGTACATATGTGTTGATGTATAGCAAACGCTACCAAAAGAGTAATCATCCTCATTCGCATTTGATTTTGGTGCCAATGAAATCGTGCCCGGCGCTGCATGGCAAGGTGTCGAAGATATAAGACCCGGCGTCGCTGATGTAGCCTTGCTTGCCTCAGGAAATTAAACATAAGCAACACAAGATAACAAATACGAATGTCTGGCGCATCCATCTTGGATATGAATGACCTTCACTGCGCATTCAGTGTGGCGCTTTTCATTCTGAATTCAATCCGAATAAACTGTAATGTGACGCACTGCTTTTAAACCGGGTAAAACCAATCCGAATTCCGGAGACCGGTCTCCGGAATTCGCATTGAATGCGCATGCAGTGTGAACGCAGCTACACTCATTCGCTAAAATCCGAACTCAATCTGAAATAACAAATCCGTATATTTTTCCGAATTCAATCTGGAACAACTATTCTAGATCGGGTTATTCGCAGTCAAAATTTGAGTGTGGCGCGCTTGATTCAGACAACGGGTTTACCGGAACCGAATAACTTTGCGCGCATGTTCACTTCTACTTCAGTTTTATCGCTTGGAGGGAAACGTGTGTATTTTCCGTGCCAATAGTCTGCAAATAAACAAAAATTAATATTGCAAACATAAATAAGTTGGGGTATAGCCTACATAGCCGTAGCCCTACCTCACTGAAACATATACTGCGGTAAAATATCCATTTAAAAATCCAAATACAAAGATATGGTGTGTTCAGATCACGGCTGTTCATTTAAGGCCTAGCCATTAGGGGCAGGACAGGCCAGTTCCAGACATCTTGAGTCTAGTGAAATCTAGTCTCTAGCATGTATTGTATGTAGTTCGATTACAATGACAACACAATTCATTGCTTGCATTGTGTATGTTTAGTGCTGAAAGGATTTGAACTATGAAATGTATCTTCGTTAGTACAGAGTCGAGAGTGAAGTGCATATACATACTTGTTGATACATAGGAAACTCGACCAGAAGAGTAATTATCCTCATTCGATTTTGATTCTTGCAGATGAAATCGTACCCGACGCTCAATGGTATGATGCCGAAGATGCAAGACCCGGCGTCGCTGTTGTAGCCTTGCTCGGCCCAAGAAATTAAATATTGCATCGGAAGATCACGAATAGGCTACGAATGACAAGTGTATCTATCTTGCATATGAATGACTTTCACTTTTGCTAGTTATGCGCATTCAGTGTGGCGCGTTTAAATTTGAATTCAATACGAATAAACTGTAATGTGACGAACCGTTTTTAATCCGAGACAAACCAATCCGAATTCCGGAGGCCGGTCTCCGGAATTCGCATTGAATGCGCATGCAGTCTGAACGCAGCTATATAAATTTAAAATGAAACTCTAGATCATAAGGTCTTATCATCGATGTAAGTGCCAAGGGTTCCATTCGTTTCTTATTGGGCAAATACATCGTTATGAATATTAATACATTTATTTGTTGTCATACTGCGCGAGCTTACTATAGGTGCGTTCACACTGGGGGTTTAATCTGAATTGAATTCAGAATAAAGTCCTATTCCGGATTAAGGCATCACAATCCATTCCCTAAAATCCGAACTGAATCGGTAATCTTCACTGTGGCGCGTTTCAATTTGAATTTTATTCGAATGAGCTGTAATGTGACGCACGGATTTTAATACGAGACAAACCAATCGGAATGCAGTGAGAACGCAGCTTATTATGTCAGTGACTATTCTAATTCGATTTGATGGAGTCAGTTAATTTGCTATTAACCTAGGAGCTTAATATTATACAGGGATCCGTAGTTCCTCTTTTTTGATATTGGGGTTATACATATTCGGGTGACTGAAAATGGTCTATAACGTAAATAAATACTACTACTTGACAGTTGATGAGGGTAATCACTGTGTACTATGAACCGGTGCAGTGTACACTAAACAGTGAACGTCTGACCTACAGATTGACATACATGCGAACACTTTTCGAAACCTTTTATTACCTACCTCCCTGTGTCATATACATGGTACTTATATATTTTTAAATAAATCGTAAACGTGCAGATATTGTCTCTTATCTCTATTTTGTCATATATTTATCTCCCAATTCTCAGCCAATTTGGCGTTTTCATGCATATGAAAGTGGGGATCAAATGCTTCCAATTTCAGATTAAAATCTACTGTTGCAAAATAAACTTATATGAATATTTATTAAATTTATTTCATTAATTAATATGATTCAATCGTTATCACGCCCCTCTCCTAATCGAATTTAATTTTTCAAATGAGATAACCCCGTATCTTTCTAACTTTAATCAAACCAATCGTTTTTGGTTCTTTTTTTTATTACAGCCTACAGTTATAAAAAAAATACGATATGGATATATAGGTTTGTATATAATAGGCTTAAAAGACAGCCGGTCTATTACCGCTTGATTCACTCTTGTAAATAACCCACCTGTTATTATTCTTTGTCTGATAAAACTAATTAATAAGTGGTTCGTATCCTCTCTTGGTTGTGGGCCTACCAGTGATATAAACACTAGAGATTCCTGAAATCCGCAGAGTGAAAATTTGCAAATATTGAGTTTGTTTCCTTGTTAACTATTTGAGAACTTAGTGACAGGCATAAACCAAAATTGTTCAGTTGTTAGTGTATGATTGTATGATGGGGCGGGTTGGAACCGGTAGTAGATGGTTGGAAGACTGTGTATTGTTTTAACCTCTGTTGATACTAGAAAACAAAATGTTATTAGTGTTTAACAAACATATCTTTAAAAAATGATATACGTAGGATTGTTCTATCGAAAAGGTTTTTACTGAAGATAAACAGGGCATTGATTTTCTAAAAGCTTCTATAAAACAACGTCCAATTTATATTTCCTAGATTATCGATGGATTCAATGATTTATTCTGATATAATTGTTTTTATTGTTGTCAAATTTTAACAAATCAAGATATAGAAATGTTGTGTCTGTGTTTTATTTCGTATTGTTGTTATGTGTTGTTGAATAGTTGGGTTACAAATTGTATATCAACAGATTTGCACTGAATTGACATTTTATCTTACATTATTGTGATAATTTATTTTAACAAAAATGGTGAATAACAATGCCACAGACACAAAGATCTTAGATTTCGATTAGCCCCAAGCCATTCGAGTTCCCATGCCTAATTATGTATTTAAAGATATACTATGTAAAGTGATCATGTGGACAATTGATTGATGGAATAAATCCCACGGAAGTTTAAATAAATGTTTTCTTACTCTTTTAACACTGTATTAAACCAAGATGTGAACACGATAAGAGTTGGAAATAAAAATAACTTAAGCTATCATAAGTCATTATTTTAATATATCTATGCAAATTAAGTTTTATTTAATAGGAATAAATGGATCTTCAGAGACATAAATGGTCGTTCATTCCAATTCAGTGACAATTATTTGGCTATAGAAGTTTTAAAAGCTAATGATACTATAAATTTTATAAAGTTGTCATTGATATCATCAAATAATTGCCCCAGTTTGTACCAACTGTTGGGTCTAAATAGTATATTCCTATTATTCAGGTTTTAAATTGTTTGACTGTTGGATCTAACTACTATATTCCTATTGTTTAATGTTTTAAATTGTATGATAAAGAGACATATTATTGTTAATTATATGGATACAAGATAATTTAATTATTATTGAAAGATATTTTCAATTTTCAATAATAATTTTATGTACATGTATTTAATATATCATGAGCGCATTAACTGCGAACTGAATGGAAATCGAAAGAAGAAAATTATGCGGTTTTAATTTCATAAATTCCTTATTAGATTTGCAATAACGTATTAAGATTAATCTAGTTGGATTAGTAATATCTTGATATGAATTTAGAAGACGTATGGGGGAGGGGTATTATATTACACTTCTTGTAATTTGATATCCCGTTTTATTGTCTACTGTGTTCGTTTGTTCGTTGGTATTTGTTTGTCTTTGATGTTTTCAGTTGTGTGTTGTCTGTACTTACAACTACAACTTACAAATCATATAAACACAAGTCGTTAGTACGTAATTTTCTATTCCATGACATTTATACATAGTCTAAACAAATTAATTGCAAAATAAATACATAATAATTTTTTTCAAACAAGAAAATAAATATCTTGTAAAATCGACCTAAATGTCATTATATTTATAATTTCCATTTTTTAGTTATTAAAGTATCAGTGATCTAGATAAAGAATTAGTTACCTATTAATTATTAATAAGGTTTTCCTTTTAGAAAAAAACCCTTATAGAAGAAAACTAATACTTATTGATAACCGAGCTAATAGCTTCATTAACACAATATATAATAACATTTTAATGTTCGTGTACAATTAATATTCCTGAGAGTGAATTTTTGAAACTATAGAAACATGATATTCAAAATATTGTTGTTTTTTTTTGGGGGGGGGGGGGTAATCTTCAACGGAAATAAAATCTAAAATTATTATTTACTGAGCGCTAATAATAGCGTCATTTAACATAGCATATACTAACATTTTAATTTTCGTGAGAATACATTATTGAAACTACAAGAAAATGATATTCAAAATTTCCAATAGTACAGGAAAAATTTTGATCTCCAGTCGAAATAATTTTCACATCTTGTTTGCATTTTGGTGTTTAAGTCATAACTAAAAGACAGTAGACATGCAATCATCGATATAAAATAGTTTACAAAACTTTTTGTATAATACAGATGCTGGTACCAATACAGTTTTCTTTCTGTTTGACCTGTACTCTTTTCATTCATTCGTGGTTGCCGTTGACCTTTTAGTTTCCTGGTTCAAGTGTCTTCAAGCCTTGTCTGGTTTGTTTATCATTTATTGATAAAATAGGAAATACAGTTATGATTGATTGATTAAACACTTGTATGACGTAGTGGTTAGATAGAATTTAGTGTAGGTAGTAAAAGGGAAATGGACATTACTAGTACATGTACTAGTTTTTCATATTTTTAAAATGTGACTTCCGCATATTTTTATTATTATTTTTTTTATCAAGCTACTTTTGTTTTGTGGGAATAAACTAAGAAGCAACAACAATAATAAAAATTGAAACAATACTTGATACGTACCTATGTCACTTAAATTATGCAATTCTTACAAGATGTTCGTGTGTATTCGTTTACTGTTTGTCGTCATATCAAGTATACAGAGAGCGTATTGTTTGATCGCATGGATACAGTACATCAACATAATTCTAAGGCACACAATATGATTCATAAAATCAATAGATCATTCGTAGAAATTATCAGCCTATGAGCTTGCTAACGCTCAACAATGCATTATTTGCTACTGTAGAGAAATTATTAGTGAATATATGATTGATTTCCTATTATTGCTCCTGCAAATTACTTTTAACAATAAACAACAATTAGATTTGTTTGACATTGTATTACTTATATTCACTGTACAAATATTCTATTTTCTTTTATAGTATCCATTTTAAAAATCAAATTCGAAATAGTGTCAGTATCTGCATATGGATGTGTTAAAATTCAGCTCTCCTATTATACGTATCATAGCCTACATGAAAATAAATATGGTTGGTGCTGGTTCGAATTCTAAATTTCATCAAATTCCCTAACATCTGGGCAATATGATCATGGTGATTATGAAGGTGACTGTAAAATATTGTGTAAAATCTTGCATACATGTTGTAGAAGTCTTCATCATCCCGGTTAAACGTTAAACTCCATTCAATTATATAACCACAGACCACTAATTTTTTTTTTAAAAAAAGATTATGATGCAATTTCACACGTTTGTGAATTACTGTGTAATTGTATACTGTTTTAAGCAAAACATCAGTGAATAATTTATCATCCGATTGTCAATTAGATATTTTTGATAGGCTCGTCAAACCTGGTATATAATATATGCATAACAAATATGAGGTTACAAGCAGTTAGAGATTTTAGAAAGGTGTTGAATAAAAGATTTCTAGATACCAGGATAATATAACATTACTTGTGTAATATCTGGTAATTACCAAACTTTCAGTAGTGATTAAATGTGATCAAGTTACGTCATATTTGAGATAGCCTCTGCACCTGAATTTTACTTAAAGGGGGTATACTATTGAAGTAATAAAAATAATTTTTTATTTGTCAAAATTGTAAAAATTAACGTTTAGTTTTTATTTCAGGCCCTGGACGGACGTCTATTCTGGTGGCCTTTAACTATAGCAACTGACTTTATGTAGTGGCAAGATTAGCTAACGCTCTCTAGAACATCTGATATAACTTCTAGTTTCAAGAGTATTGTAAAATTCAATGTGCTGTTTTTGAAGTAGATATGTTTGGGGTTTTTGTGTGTAAAATAAATGTGTTATTAGCGAAATAAATGATATATAATTTGTTAAACATTAACATGTTACTTGTAAAATAAATGTGCTATTTGTGAAATAAATGTGTTATTTGTGAAATGAATGTATTATTTGTGAAGCATATGTGCTATTTGTGAAACAGAAACACTTTTTTGTGACATAAATGTGTTATTTGTGCAATAGATATGCTATTCGTGAAATAATGCTTTTCGTGAAATAATGCTTTTCGTGAAATAATGTCTTTCGTGACATAAATGTGCTAGTTGTGAAATAGTATATTTGTGAAATAATTATCACATTGTATGGAATAACCGTGTTATTTTCAAATAAAACGGAAATAAGGTATAGATGTAATCAACTTTATTCGTTGGTAATGCATCATAATACGTAATTATTTATTAGTTTTAACACAATCTGACACAGGAATAAAACAGTATAAATAAACAAGAGTTTATCCAATTTAAAAAAGGAAATGACTCTGTATGGTTAATATAATGTAAAATTTATTCACACTAATTTGATATGCTGATAAAATAAATAAACACATGTATATGAATTATTTATCGATTTTCGAATTTAAAGCCTCAACATCCCGTAATAAGGTCACACAAGAGAAATTTACATTTAAAGTTTATAGGTCTTAGATAAATGAAATGAAATGGGGTTTAACGTCCTACTGTTCTGCTCCGACTGGGCTAATGAAGACAGGTATCTTAGATAAGTAAAGTAATAATACTAATTTTACGTACAAGTCGACCCATACTTTTCGACCCCTTTTTTATATTCAGATATGCTTAAAGGAGCTAAATCTCTAATATTTAGGACCTAGCAATTTATACAAATGGGTCGCAGAGCATATAATAATGTAATATGAATGTATATAAGCTGATTTACATTCAATCGTTTCCGTTTTTACTGTAATTTCAATCAGTTATGTTCGGAGAAATACGCCAGAAGTCTCAATCGAATGGCAATCTCTAGCCTGTCCAGTCTACATCGATATTATTTCTGTGCATGCTTTCAAGATAAGAATATGACGTCACCGTTTGACATCACTTGTGGAATATGTATAGCCTAGTCCTTCGAGTCCCTTGTTACAAATGGCACTGAAACGCATTATGGTACACGATTCGTGTACCAATCATAAAATGTTTTTTTTGTATTAATTATTGGATATCAGAAGCCTGCCTTTTGGTGGTAAGATCACATCAACGTTGATTTAAATTGACAAATAATTCGTGTTTTCAATGTCAAAGTCTTTGGATGATATTGAGTTAGCGACTAAGCAACTTTCATTACATAATAACAAGAGTCATTACATTAAAATAGTACCGATTTCTATAATAGATGTGAACTCTCTGACTTGTTCTATCTTTAAATGTGTTTTTTTCTTTCACAAACGACTGTCGGCTGAACATTTTAAAGAAGAAAAACGTTTCCATTAAAAATTGTGTTAATGAGTTATTAACTAAATAGTGGAATAAACAAGCTAGTGTATATAATATACCATTTATACCAAACACTAAAAATAGGCCTAACCTTAAATTGAGAGACCATCCTTTTATCCATACTAAATTGCTCTGCGGATTCATGCTCCTATAAACATTCTAGCAAAAAATGTAATACAGAAAATAAGGCGAAAAGAAATATATAACTAAATGGGAAAAATACTAGTACTAATTAGATGTAGCCTTGGTTATTCCACTTATACTGTCAAAATAATAACACAGTTTATATAAGATACTCAAACACCTTCATATATGTAGGGCCTTTCTAAATGAATATTCATCTAAGTCCAATCAGTTATATACAATGCACGCACAAGTAAAATCTCAATAACCCAGTCAATAGATGTTATTTCTTTTTAAATTTCGGTATAAAATCAAACATTCGAATGAGGCTACTGCTATTAAATTTACATTATAGATGACAAAATTATTGCAATTCCTTCTGTCGGACCGAACAATAGCGTACAGTATGCGTGCATGTATTGGAATCATTTATGTTAAGACACCATGCGTTTCCATGTTTGTTTTTTTTGTATTTATTGAAAATTTTGAATAATAAGTAGTTAAATAAATAGCTACATGAGCCGCAAAGAAGGTTATGCAGGTGTGGTAATGTTAACAACTTAATGGTTTCAGTAAATTTTACTATTATAAATTCTTAAACATTAAAAAATAAAAAAATAAATAAAATAAAATCGGAACATTATGAAAGGGCTCTTTATGATTTCAATCTGCAATTTTAAATTAATAGTTGGTATCAAAATTTAGATCTGTCTTCACAAGTTCACGTACTAAGAAAAGAGATCTCTGGCCTAGAAAGAAGGCGAATGATGGGCAGATTCCATATCGATGTATGTATATAGTATCTTCTAATTATCATAACTTATGATCGCCCGACTCTAGTTTAAGACGTTGGTTTAACTTCTGTGCAAAAACGTTATACGAAAAACCTTGTCAGAAACAAGGGGTAATCCAAGAGTCCAACCATAGAGAGTTTTATTTGTAATCATAATTTTATTCAAATACGATCAAACTTGAGCTTTGTATAAAGGTTCAAGAAAAGTCAGTCAAATTAAGAAAAACATGTAATCACAGTGACGCTATGAATTATAAAGTATTTTTGAAACCATCATCAAAATCTGTAAATCACTTTTGTCATGTCCATGTAGAATCGTCTTTCGTCGGGGGGTAGTTCTTGTAGCATACTACAATAGGCAACCCAATATAATCAGCAAGAGCTTGCACATAACAATTTAGGCAGTCCAGAGCTTGCACAGAACAGTTTAGGAACTGTTGACCAGCAAATGTAATAAGTGTTTAGAGGGTGGGGGCGGTGGTCACGAAGACCACTAGTTACCGATAATGTCATAATTTTAGTATCTTGTCAAATGATAAGTTTCCACTGCCTCACTTCCGTTCTATCTGTAGTATTATACTCCACGTTAAGTAGCTGACAGCGTATAAAATTCTCGACAGACACTATTGAACCAGTTTCCCGAAATGTTAATGATAGGGTCGTGGGGTCCGGAAATACCCACGGCATCCAGGTTAAGGGTTGTTAAAGATACCTTCCCACAAATGTATTATCGGGTGGTTATTTTCATTAAAAGTATGCCAATTTTGGTATATTATGTGGACAGTAGAGACACCCAATCTTACTAGAAAAGTAATGGATTCCTTGAAAAACACTCATGGAGAGCACACAAGACAAAAATGAGAAGGTGTCACTATTTAGCAGCCTGACGATTAAGGGCTATCTACTTGAGTGACGTCAAAGATTGCACGCGTAGATTGTCTGACCTCCTGGCGTTAGGGAGCGCTTGATGTATATGTTGATAAACTTGATGGCAAGCGGACGTGGAGAATGTGAGAGACTTAAACGTACAACATTTTCTGGGATAGGAAAAACACAGAAAAGACGTGGGCAGGGGATAATCCGAGAATTCACTTAGGCTTCGATATTTATGATAAATGGACAGCGATTAAAGACAACATCATCTGTTATGTTGCTAATTACAGCGACAGCTAAGCCACTTGGGGTATTTCCTCGGGAATACAATGTTTTGAGAGGGATTTGGAGCAAATGTTTGATAGATTAATTAGTTTGAATATGTTTTCAGTCCAAATATATCAACAAATCACCCAAATGGTACGCGGGAAGGTATCTTTAATACACATGCATGTATCTGTTTTAGGGATTCATATTCTGTGAGGCTTCTTGCCAAACGTGATTTGCACTATAAATAGATAACTAGTTCTTAGCTAATATCCAGCTTTACCGCTTCCTGTGCGTTTTTAGTTCACATAGTATCACGGACACCATTTCAATCAGAAAAGTCATAAACGTAGCCTAAATATCACCGACCGACGTTTTATTTATGGAATTATCAATATTGCTACCAACCTTTTCGATTATGAACAGATTAGTAAAAAATGTGTACATTTTTATGCAATAAAAGACAGAACCCATCTTTCAATTGTCATCATCTAACTGGGGGATAATAGTGACCAGTGTGCACGTACAGGATAATAAAAATGTACACCAGTCCTATGTCACTTTCGGTTCTAATATTTGGGCATTATGATAAAAGGTGGTGAATCTTGAATACACAAATCTATACATGCGCCGATAAGCTGAACAAAAGCATTTTGTTTACGACAAAAGACCCTGGAGATAATAATCTAAGGATTGAATTCTTTAACATTGTCCTATTAGAAACCACTGTATCTCTCTTTCTAAATCTGAAACCTGTAAGTCCTCAAACAAAGAAACTACAACCATGCCCGAGAGACAGGAAGTGACGTGGTGGGATTTGTCGAATATCTATTCCCGGCTTTGATAATGCGTATTTATGAAACAAAATTTAAAACTTTTTTTTATCTGAGAAGTGAACTTTTTGGGGGATGTTTCGAAATCCAAACCTTCAGCTAATTGAGGTTAGCAAGAACAACAAAGCTGTGTTCAGGGTAGAATCAGATACACGGGAACCAAAAACATGAAAATGGGTTGGCTAGGGTCTATAAATGGCGAACATATCGTGCCTCGTGTACGATAATCAACACCAACTAACGTCACAGCTACTCGAAGAGGGGAAAAAATGAAACACAAAATACATTCTCTGGATATCAAAACAATATGTTAAACATGCATTATGGAAGAGCTAAATCTGCCTATTGTAGGTCTTTCTTTAGGCCTGAAATGTTATATAAACTAATAATTAGACATTAATTAACGTATCCAGACCATAACCAACGCTCGGTGTCATTGCTAGAACTCGATATTTGTTGGATTATGATGCGATTTGCTGCATAACTTTCCTTCTCGATTTAACGATTAAATAGATAATCGAGACTATGATTTTTGTCCTACCGACTTTAGTAATGATGACCGAGGCTGTGCGGAACTTTCGTTCGCTTATTTCTCGGTTCATAATGGATCAATTTGACTGAAATTTTCAGCAAATTGCCTTTACATTATCTGGTTTTTAACTATTATAGTGAGAACTGTCAACTCGTTATCTAATCTCCCATAATGTATCTTAAAGTTAAAGATGTATTGTGTAAGATATGCTGCCCGACCATAAATAAATATCTCCAAATATTTCAACAATCATACCACAATATTTATATATATTACAAACCTTAACTTGCTTTCTCTCATAAAGGGCCGTGTTGTATTTAACAAGTTATAACCATTTAAAAATTAATAATGCAAACTAAGACCGGCCATTACATCTTGGCATTATTTGAGTGCAAAATAGGTTATGTGCCCATGGCTTAAAGTTAGTCCCTCTTAACCAGCCTACCGGCCGTGCTCCGGCTGATTGAAGGGTCGGGATAATCAAGACTATTTTCTACGAAACATTACCGAAAGCTAGATCAATAAATCTAATTTAGTTACCCATTCGTTAGGCAACTCAACAATTGTTTTGAGAACCTTGTAAAAGCAAAAGGAAAATACTACTAGTATTCTATTCTTGCCTAACGAAGGAGCTTCGGAGATATTAACTTTACAAACCAATAGATGCTGCTCCTAACAGTATAGTTCATAATAAAGCAAATTAAAAAAAAAGAAAACGAACGTAATTTTCTAAAGCTGCTGTAACAACGAAACAGCTCAATATTATTGTTATTCAGTATCGTTAGCAATAGATTTTTTTACGGATGTTTATAGCCTCATAGAATTACTGCTGAGTATTGTCGTGCGACATGTTAGTCAAAAATCAGTTCGGGACTGGTCACTGAAGCGTGCACATTCACTGTGGTGAGTTCAACTTTTAATAGGGCGAATGTTGGCTGCGTGGGATATTAAATAAATTAAAACATCCGCGATATTTTAACATACATTATGCAAGAGTTAAATCTGACAATTGCATGCATTTCTTTATGCCTGAAATGTTACTTAAACTATTAATTAGACAATTGGACAATTAGATCAACTATCGATGGCATCGGATACTCGAGATTTTAACTAGATTAGAACGGTTCGCCATTTAAAAAGTTAATTTAAAAATGAGAAAACGAGGCTATGTCTCGAATATACCAGTGCCCTGGTTACCACAATGCACACATCTTGTCGAAACTACAAACAGTGATAACTTGGATCAGAATGCAGTAATTTGAATGAAATTTTCAATATTTTCATTTGACATTATCTATTTTTGAGCTATTATAGCAAGAAAGGTAAACTCTTTATCTAAATCTTACATAATGTATCTTTAATAATTTAACTTTGAAATGGATAGTAACAATGGTATTTGACAATTGAGACTTTAGGCTAAATCGTGCCAGGACGTCAAACATTCGCAACTTAACTAAGAATCAAGTAATCTGATTGAAATTTTCAATGTATTCATTTTCTATTATCTATTTTTGAACCAGTATAGCAAGAACGACCACGTCGTTATCTAAATCATACAAACAACAATAAAACAAGTAAATACGTTATTTCTTTTTTCGATAGTTTAATATCATTTGGTAAATTTCCATGTTTGTACAATTTTAAATATCTACTACAATTATTTCATAAATATAACTATAATATTTAAAACACATTCAATATGGATTAATTCTTTAACAAAAACAATCGAATCAACCATATAAAAAAAACTACATACAAGATGAATAATAAGGAAGGTGGGGCGGGGGGGGGGGGGGTCACCACTGTTACGAATATACACTAAAGTGAAATAAAGTTCACTAGAAATAGGTAAAAATTGCTAGTTTCTAGTGTAATATTTAATATTTTCAAAGGGTGAATTAGCGTTATACCGAAAGGATATAAAAAGTAAAAGGGGAAATTTCTTTTGAAAACGCCCCACTTTTCGGGAAATCTGAACATAAACACATACACACTCCACATGCTACTGTACGAAGCTATACAATTAATAGTCCAATGGTTAAGTAGCAGAATAACCACAAAATACACATAAAACATACAGTAAATATTAATGTCAATGAGCACATGAATGAGAAATTTATTCTCCTTCGATTTTAAACAGGAACTCTTGGGCCCATATTAAAATGATTTAACGTAGTTCGCGACATCTATGACGTCGATGAAGGGCCAGGACTGTCAAGTTGTTTACTATGGGGACTTGATGCACTAAAGTCATTATCGGACAAATCATCATCATCACTTTTTGCGGTTTGAGAAAGTTCATCACAACTATCGACATTTACTGATTCATGACTGTCACAGTCATTATTGTCTTTTGTTTCGTCATCAACACATATTGAGACGTCGGCATCACTTTCTGTGATGTTTTTTTCGGGTTCTAACCCTTTCTGTGCTCTTCTGGCAGCTTCTTCCTCTCGCTTGGTTTTCCTCCATTTGGCACGTCGGTTTTTGAACCAAACCTACAATATGAAAGAATTAAAATAAATCACGGTCATTGTTGCCTTTAATAAAATACATAACTACATGCATAAATAAATTAAAAAGTAAATAACATGGTCATAGTGTCGTGGCATTAGTACAGTGCCATCAATGAGATTTACATCGGCATTAAATTCATTATTGAATATTAGTCCCAACAAAGAAGAAAACTTGAAGTCAGAAAGTCCGACTGTCATTGACCTTCCTGGTACATGACAGTTCATCAAAAGGAAGAGATAAGGTAAGTCATTAAAGGTCGATTGTGGTATTAAAGCACGTGGAAGATAAACTTTAAAACGGGTATTGGATGACTAAGATAAAATGTGGAGTAACTTTGTATGTGTCTTTGATGTTCAGCTGTCATTGATGTGGTCCACTGATCAAACCTTAGCAATTTTCTATAGTGTTTAAAGCCCCAGACCTGTTTGATTCGACCCTAGTGGAGTTGCCGTTTAAAACATTTGTCACCATGTATAAAATTATGAACATATTGTTTTGGAAAAGGAAAAATTGTGATTACTATACAATAAATGTTCAGGTTATAAATAGAAAGGTTGGTATTTTTATAAAGAATTTAAGGTATATTGTCGCCTATATATTCATCAAAGAGAATCCCATGAAGAGATTTTACAAAATACATGTCTGATAATGCTTTATATAGCTATTCTCAATCCATTGAGTATATAGTGTAGAAGCCTTGATGGAACTGATACAGAACACCTGGTTATCAGACGATGAAAGTAACTAATTCTGGTTTATCTACTAGCTTTGCCTCATTTGTTCTAACTATGGGCGATGAGAATTGATATTGATTGCTTATTATAAACATTTTATATTGAGTTATCAGTGAACAAATGAGACGTTTGGCGCGCTTCATTCTTTGATCTTCTCTCCAATATGTATAAGTAATTCTTTAATTCGGTTGAAGCATCATCGATCAGATGTTCACATCAACAATTTATAAATGTCGATATCGTCTCCAGAGACTCGTCTACGCCTAGATAAAATCCTTCGCCGATATTACTGTTATGCGTTATTAGATTGAACAGGCACACTAACAATTTCCGATATTTTCAACCCTCTAACATTCTAATGTGCTGGTTGAGCTCCGCGGTGTTGGGGAATTACAAACGATTCTATACCAAATCCCTACCAAAGGTCTTTATGTCGGAGAACGTTACATAGTTTTTAGGTTAATTATACTAGCGCAAGGATGCTCCCATATAAAGCGCGAGGTATCATCTGCTAATATCTACCAAAGGACTGTCTCATGTGCACCCCTCTAATGACAAGTCAGTAAATTCGAAACGACTTACGAGTAATCGTGCAGAAATAAAAACATTACTGTATTACTATTGACAATGGTTAGGAAATAGAATTAATAAATTCTTTGGAATTAGTTTATTTTACCCAAGGCTATATCACCAGCGCTAACACAAACCGAATAGATGGGTACGATAGCGCTCTTAATGTTCGTCTAATTCACTTCAATATCCCGCGAGAGCCGAGTTGACTGCCCCGATATCTTTGTGTGACGACTGGACTGGAGTTGCCCGGGGGTACATCGCCTCAATTATTGTTGTTGTACTTTGGATTTTCCAGTCCCTTTGTTAGACATCAAGTGATCGTCCTTCGACGGGCATGACAACATAGACTATAGAACAAAGCTGGTTGTGCTGTATGGTAAATTTGTATTGGAATAACATTTGACAACTGTGGACTTACTGATGTGACAAACGTAATTTTAACAACTGGCCAAATTGAAATTTTTAATAGAAATTAACAGGTGCCGATTTGGTGTCGGATTAATCTGAAGAAGCCTACTAACAAGAATTCCTCGTAACCGGAGATTCATCATAAATCACCATATCGATCAACAAACTCGCGTTATCGCTTGTTTATTACCTACTTTAGCAATTCCTAATAGGTTTATAACAGAGTAGAAAGCATATACAACAATATCACTAAAATGATATAAATAATAAAAATACAGATTTTTTAAAAAAGAGTATATTTCTAAAAGTAAAAATAAATTAGCTATTAAACATAAAAGTATTGTTTCGTTTGTCTGATATTAAACGAATCTTTGACAATAGAAATGAATCAGCATTGGCGTGTTTTAATGATTCTCACAGGGGTTTGTTGGGTGAGACCATGAGTGACCAGATATAATCTACGATTTTAAAAGAATTAAATTGTATAAATGAATGCAATTCGATTGATCATTCATCCACTAATAGTTTTAAATTTCAATATATGTATTATTTTATTTTAATTCGAAAAAAAATGTGCTTATATAAGCTTTACATTTCCGTTTGCATTTTATAAATCCATATTTATATTATATTTAGTTGAATTTATTGAATGTCTCCATTTAAAAAGAAATATAATATAAAGTTCATTTTGTGATTTTACGTACGTATTTATGAAATTAAATATTTTATTTGTCAGTAAATTATTTATTTTATCCTCTCCTATTTTGACACAGCCGCGTTTTGTTCGTTACATTTCATACAAAATTCCTCTAAATGTTCTTATCATATATTTAGTTAAATAATACATTATTTTCTGATATTTCATATTTATTTTCTTAGATATTAATCAAACTATTTATTTAATCGCTTATTTCGCCTTTACTTTACTTTGATATTAATTTTTAGATATTAATCAAAATATCTTTTTAATTGTTTACTTTCAAAACTATCTTATATATTTAGTATTATTTTTTTGATTGGTTGTCCTATATTTCCCAATGCATTTGTAAATATTTCTATATTTCTATGCAGGCATTAATACTGTCGCGCAATTACTGGTTTTATAATGGTATATTTTATCAGTTCAAATGTTTATCTCAGTTAGTCTGTTATTTAGACTTATTATCTATTTCATCTTATTTATATCTCTATTTTTATATTTATGCAACTTTCAAAATGCAGAGACAACTAAATGATAAAAAAAATACCACCATTCGTATGTACATCATTTGTCACGGGCAATTGAAAACACAATTAATCGTCGATTAGAAAATGGAAAGGTTCACTGAGTATTTTTAAGTGTTTAAAACGAATGGCCTGTTCAGAGGTATTTTTTATCTCATGCATATTCAACGGTTTAACTCACGTTATATAGTTTTACATATTCGGTGCTTTTTTCTGCTAAGCCCGCCCACTTTATTTATATTCGATAATGTAAAAACTTTCGTTTTATAATTATTGTGTATATTTGGCTGATTATTAACGATCTTGTCGTTCAATCCCGACTCTCTTATGCATTGTTTTCCATACTTCAAAGAATATTATCATTTCATAAAACAAGAAAATCCAATTTATATAAGTTACTGTTTTTGATGGATAGATTACAAAATCATCGGTAATAACGGCTTTGTTCCATTGATTTACTTTGAAGATGAAAATAATTTCGTTCTTGATGCTCGATTGATAATGGAACTTTTGTAGTGATGAAAATACAGTATTTCTACATTAGTAAGGGAGAAACATGGTTTTAATATCATTAGATCGATGGCTATTGGCTTGTCTTCGACACAAACATTAGCTCCAACACGAACTTGTTAATATTCGCCTCTTGTCTATCCTTTAATTTAATAGATGCCTTTAGAATGTTTTACATTCAACTATGTTGACTACATGCCGCTTCAATAGTAAAACTCAACAGTGCCTTATGTAAAATATGAGATGTTATCTCATTGATAGTGAGGGTCTTATTCTTGTTGTGTTATAAAGTTATTCAATTTAACTGTTATCGTTTCACACTTGATAACTCACCCATTTCAACCAACTCATTGCAGCTCAATCTTTGTAAACATGCAAATTACTTTCAAAGGCGGTATAAATTAGACTTCAAAAGTGTATTTATGTCATATTTAGAAATACTAATAGTTTTTGTTTATTTTAAACAAACGCACGAAATCTCAGGCCAATAATATAAGAACGGTTGCATGAGTACAAAACTAAACGACGTATTGGGGACTAAAATAAATTGTTTTAGATTGTATTGATCTGAAAGATCCTTAAATGGCTCAAACTTCAATCTTTTTACACAAAAATACATTTCTCAGAACTAACACTAGTTAAACTATAGGTAGTGTAAATAAATTAATCCAACAACTACATTTAGTAAATGTTTCGGTAAAAAAGGTTGCCGGCCGGGTCTCTGCATTGTCAAAATAACAAATTTGTAGATTTTACGTGTATATTAAAAGAACGGTTAGTCTTAGATGACCTTATCAGATTGTACCGCAAGCTAGCTACAATGCATAAAGTGCAGTAACAGTAATAAATTATTTATCTCAATGAATAATTATGCATACCTCGACACGTTCTTCTTTCAAGTCTACTTTAATAGCGAGTTCCTCTCTAAGTAAGACGTCTGGGTAATGTGTTTTGTGAAAGGTAGATTCCAACTGTTCTAGCTGTTCTTCTGTGAAGATTGTTCGGTGACGCCTCTTTCGTTTCTGGCCAGCACGTGCAAGATCAGCAGGTGAGAGGAAGCCGGGGAATGGAGATGGGTATGCAGCAGCAGCGGCAGCTAAAAGTAAAAATTATTACGACTAAAAATAAAAACATTGACTTCTTTAACAATACTAGAAAAAACATTTTACGTAACTTTTAAGGCTGGAACTAGATCTACACATAATATTTTGTAGCTTAAATGTGTATGACTTTTTAATATATTTTTTCAGAATGTATGCATTAGCCATCAATATTAAACGACTTTTTTTACCCTTTTGAAATATGTTCATTAGTAATTTTTAATTGTGTATAATAGAAATTCATGTTAGATATTTATTTAAATTTACCTCATTGTCCATATTATTTATCTCCTATTTACATTAAATATTTGTTTAAGTAGATAAAAAGATAAGACTATTTTGCTTTCATGTCATTGTAAACGATGGTTTTGTGATGCACACAGGTAAGCTTATATTTTTAAAAAGGACCAACCAAGCTGTTGCCTAAAGGATTTAATCTCATAAATTCATATGACAATAATTCTATATTTTAGTCACAGAATAATGCATGCTAATGGGAATTTTTATATAAGGGGATTGTATTATTAAATACATAATTGTATGAATGATTAACGATTTGAACTCAAAATTTAAAAAATATTTTATTCATATCACAAATAATGCCACATGTTGCTGAGGCTTTATTGAAATTCTGAGAATTAAAAATACAATTCTATATTACATGTATTTATTAAATATATATTTAATATTTGTCCAGGTATACCAAATGATAAATTTTAATTGATATGAATAATATAAATAAGTAGCTTATTTTAAACCTTTGTTTATTCTTAATTTAACACTATCACTGTACAGTTATTTAACTACCATAGATTTCATTGTTCCTAATTTGTATAGTTCGATACCATATATAGGTAAATGTATTAATGTGATCATTTTAAAAAGATATAATCTTCTTTGGACTGATTTCTTGTCGAAGATATTTTCAAAAGGGTCTCTGAATATAGAGTTTCCCATCCATCATTTACCCTTCCAGACCCCTCTATTGCATGAACAAAATTTAATACGAATGAATATGTTTTCAACCATATCATAGTCTGACATTGACGTGACCGTATATTATTATTATTTTTTAAAAATAGCGCAAGTTGTCCATTTTATTTATAAGATTTATGATAATCAGTAATATTGATATGGGTTAAGGTGAAAACTGTTGTTGAGCTCCCGTCAAGGTGGTGTTTCATCGCCATGGATTTGTGTAAAAATAATGAAATTTTGAAACGGTACCACCAGAAACGATCTCTATGTGGTGAACCCAAGGGTAAGTAGAGATGTTATCAGCGAGGATCAGTTGGCTTTTGATATTAAAAACAGTTAAACATCAAACCAACCCTTGTCTCAACACTATTATTTTCCAATCAAAAATCTCGGGTTTCTTTGTGTGTAATTTCTGAGAACTATCCGATTTAGACGACACTGTGCGTTAATTATAGAGCAAGGTGATAGTGAACGCGTCAAATATAGAACGAATCATCTTAATCGGACGCGGCCAGCCGTGCATTGTATGAACGTTGAAGGGAGCAGTAGGTATCCGTGTAGAACACCAACCTCAAAATTATCATATATTTCTTCTCGTTCGTGTTAAAAAATATAAATCAGGGAATTTAATACCATCATAGCTATAATCGACTCTTGACGTGCCCACAATAATTTATCCCGCCGTCTATACATTCCATTTTGTAGATTGTGTTATTATATTTTATATTCTTTTTTGAAAGCTAAGAAGCCACATAACCAGGTGACAAAGTGGGCGGCCACTTTAGCATGAAACTGACAAGATATCAAAAGTGTAGATTATTGTTGTGTTTACTTGAAACCCGCCACTTATCAACAGTATTAGTTATTTAGATAATATAATAATTCTTCACACATAGTGATGTGTGTGACAATGCCCGCTGATTTACAATTATTATTTTTACTTTGAAAATATAAAGATACCGAATCCTAAGAGATCGTATTTGCATAATATAGATTATTGTTGAAGACAATCTCCAGATTAAAATGTTGTCATTTTTTGTATAATGGAGCGCAGAATATAATATAATTTATTATAATTTTTCAACCGCTGGCGTTTCCAGAAACAGTAAATAAGTTCATGTATAAGATATTATAAACTTACAGCAATGTACGTATTTCAAGGCAAACATATGGTAAAAAGTAATGTTTTATGAGAGTTTGTAAATATAAAAAATATTAAAATCCATTAGTCATTTCTCGAGCTAGAGTATAAATTTCTAAAAGTGTCAAACTCTGTTGATAACCAGGTAATTTTCTTTGATTGTTTCTTTATTTGTGTAACAAAGGTCACGCGTGGTTCGGTTCCCTATCCTTAAATAAACAGTCAAATACATCTTAAGCACTTATTATATATTAGCGACGTAACACCTAATTCTTACTACAAATATCAGTATTCAACTGCTAATTAATGTTACTCAAAGTCTTAACACCAGTTTTAACGAATTCTTACAAAATATCAATGACACCAATGTCATTTTAGGTGTGCGATCTTAAGTATTCTGACTTGGGCATTTTTGAAGTATGGCTGCACTCTTTTTGTTTATTATCGTTTCAAGTTGACACATTGAACATAAATTTGAGCAACGAACTAAATTATAATCATAGTGAATTACCACTCAGTTCATTGTAATTCATACACAGTTCATTGTATAAGATATCGCATATTTATGTTAAATAATCATATTTACGGCTAATTCAGATTCATCTAGTAGTAATTTATTAGTAATAAGTGGTTACCCTTTCCAGTAATAAACTGCATTAATTGTAAATGAAGGAATCGACATATTACAGTAGAATTTGTAAGGTGTAGTTAAGGTCGAGACATTTGGAGCCATGCGTGTTTCTTTTAACAGAATTATAAAAATACATCTAAGTGCCGATGATTATCATTAAGTGGTCTATCGAAGGGTAAAATATATCAATTTTCTCCAAAGATTACATACCTCCTAATCTTAAGTGCTCAATCAGAATCTATTGTGGGGCTTAAGATTATAAGAATATCTAGGATAAAAACACCAAAGGATTTTAAGGTGATTATGTCTTAAATTATCTAGGTTCAGGCTATAATAATAATAAAAGGATTGCCTATTTCTCAAGAAGTTTTTAAGTATTAGTAATAAAAATAATTGATGTATAACTATAGTTATAAAAGTTCATCTACATTGTTCGTAGTTCACGGATGTAAAAAAAAGTAAAAACATACTTCGAAATATATCAAACATAAAGATTCTCTGTTTATTTTACTGTTCCTTAATAATATATTTTCTAAGTTTTAAATATAAAATTGTAACTATGAATAGACACCAACAAAATTAGAAAAGAATATATATAATCATTATGCTTCTCATAGATAATTTATCTTCGCATTCTTCTTTGTTTGCGGCTTTAAAACGTGTTGTTGATATTTGTTTTGTTTTAAATCCATGATTATAAAAGATGGACCATATTTAAATTAAATGTAGAGACGACTACATTTTTGTGTTTGGACTTGTTGAAATTTAAACCCTGGTTCCTAAATGTCACGAGTCAATAGTGCTACAACGGTAACGATTACCATACGAAAGAGACATTTAGAAATATTGAATTAAAGAAGCCTTTATTTCTTTGGCTATCTGACAAGCCGAGTTAGTTTCTAACTATTTTAGGTTAAACTTATTATGCTTAAACGGCGAAAATGAATTCTTTGCAAATAAAATGGAGCGTTTATATTTGTAAATTGTGTTAAGCCAGATACAAATTATGTTTTAGGGAATAAAGGAAGCCATTTTGAAACGCAGGGAAACCTTGTGAGCTGCCAATCTTCACGACTCCATCTAAAAACTATTAATTTATTTAATACATTGTCTAAAATACCTCACTTAAAGGTTGTCTTTCTCATTAAACGCGTAATGTAATATACCACTATATAATCGGCGAAATGTCAATAATATGACCTAGCTTGACGGATAATATTACTGATAGTATATTTACTAGGTGTTGACGTTAATTCTAAAAATGAACAATTAATACTGGAAAAAACAAAACACATTCAACTTTGAAAGTTTTAATCACAACACTGATTAATTCAATCAATTTAGTAAGTGCCTATTATTTAAATAAATTTCGTACCATTTGGGTAGAATGTTTATTCTTAATGTAAAAAATTTCCTCATCATCAAAAACCCCCACACAAAACCATCTTTCTTAAATTTATTTCCATATCAAATATCACACTTATTGATTTATTTCAATTACGCAAATTTTGTTCCTTAACACTATAAAATAGTAAATAAAATATATAGCCAAAGGACATTGAAATTTAATTTAAATTTAATTACGAGTAACTTAGATCATAAGTAGGCACTCGAATGAGCAAAAAAAAAAAACAACAAAGAAAAAAAAAACCCATTTAACAACTATCACATTTACAAAATTTGCTAAAAACGCTCTCAGTAAGAATATAAATAGGTCAATTCTTTAGAAAGGATTTTTTTTTTTTTAAAAAAAAGGATTAATTGTTACTCACCAAATAAGTCATAGGGACCTGGGGTGATGCCTGGATATGGGAAATAGGCTGTTGGTCTGTGGGCTGGGACGGGCCGTGGAGCCAAGATGCTGTCGATACTAAAAAGTGATGGGGAACCTCCTGCTGCTGAGTTCGCCATGAGAGCGGAATGACATGATTTGAGTTGTCCGGCAGTGTAATAATACGGCAGATGAGGCATCATGGCAGCGATCGTGGATGGATTCATTTCTGATAAAGTCCTTGCAAGTCTTGAGTCAACGGACATACTATGCTTAATAAACTGTTCTCAAATTATTCAGGACCAGTTGCTGTGTATATCAAATAAATATTTTCCTTGGAATCTTCTTCACTATAATCCACAACTCTTCAGTATATAAACCCACAATAATCAGTTCGAAACTAATGATGGCGGTCCTTGTTGAAGCTAGTCATTAGAGAAAACAGTTTTTTTCCTTTAAAATATGATACACAGGTACGTCGCTACACAGTGGTGTCTTTGTGCTAACACGATGCTCGACGATGACATATGACACATCGGAGTATAATTTGCTACTTATACCGGCCTCCAATAGCTCAACAATTGCTTAGCACAAAAGGATTTCAGCATCTACACATAATTTTATTATTCTTTAATAAAATTATCCTCGGTACCTCCCAGTATCTGTAAAGCTATTGTGTTTTATCCATTCATTTTCGTACTATAATCTCCCCTCGCAGTGATCACTTTTGTCACGGTCCTTGACTGACACATCAAACCCACCAATCAGAAGCTGTCTTTCCAAAAGGGGGCGGTTTTGGCTTCGTTTTAATGCATATTTATCAGAGAGGATTATAGCGGATTGTGTGTGACTAATGCTATAGGATAATCAACGGTATTGTTCTATAACTTGTTAGACAACCTGCGAAAGAAAATATTTATCCACCAAAATGAACTTAATTAGAGAATCCACGTCGCAACAAAAAGACTTCACGTACTAAAAGTAAACTGTAAATCTCTAATGATATTAACTTTAAAAAATTTGTCAAGTTCCGATTAAATTAAAGTACCATCAAACCCACAATTCTAAAATGCTTTAATTTTAACCTATATAAAATCAATTTTATTTACATTGTGCGCGTTAATCATACAATTACGAAATTAGGTAATTTTTCTGGCATTTATAAATAAAAATATTTTTAATTAACAAAGAGGCTATTTCGAATAAAATTAACGGCTTAATTGCAAGAGAATGGCATCAAGATATATATTAATTGTCTTTCCCATTTATACGTAATTTAAGTATTGAAACCTATTATTTTTAGTTTTCAATTTCACTATGTTTGATCTCCTACCGAAATCAATATCATAATATCCGGAAAAAACTGTCTACCTCAAAATTTAAAGCCATTCTGATGCCTCAAATTTCCATCTTTTTATTTGAATGTTAGTATTGAGAATAATATTCTATAATATAACTAAATGGGTTTGATTTTCTGCACAAGACTAGATTACTTGACTAATTCAATTTCCTTCTATATCAAATAATCAAACCTAAATTCAAAAATATGGAATTGAAAACCTTGGTAGAATGGATGGAATTATACCCCCACTCCTTTCCTTTTGCTAACAGTATTGCATCGTTTAAGAAATGTAATTATATACGTGTCAAATGATATTTTAGCAAGTTAATAATGGACTGTATAAATTAATAGTTGCAGTTAGAAGTTTCTTTATTCGGACTACTCAGTTACCTCCAGTTTATCATATGGAAAAAGAATGATTCTATTTCATTTATGTGTAGACATAACATAAAAAACCTCACACAATATGTAACACGACGAAAAATGATGTTCCCATCTAAATGTAATGAAAAAAAGTGTTACTTATTTGTAACTTCTTCATAACAAAGTCTGGAGAAAAAATAATGGAGAGTTATCCGCCCATTATGGTATCGTGAAACTTCCGATCTTCAGGCCTATTGGTGCTCTATGTCTAATTAATTGTTCATAGCATCACAAACTACAACACATCACACAAAGAGGTTTGCATTTTATAGACAATTTCTTTTGGGAAGAGTTTTCTAATAAACAAAAATTATTATTTAATAATTGTAAAGATTTTTCTTTGATCGTTCAACACTAAATTACTTTTTGTTTGCGTTTTCACGCTAACACCCATAAATGCATATTAAAGATATTCATTTGAGAATTTAAATTAAAAAATATAGCTATTGGTAGGATAAATGTTTTATTATTCTCTTTTTTCACAAATACCCCATTCTAATGTATTGAATTTTGAAAAAAGTGTATACACTTATTGACTGTATGTATGTAAACTGTTTGGTTTATCTTAATTGTGATCATTACCATCTTTGTCAATTACGATTTGCGAGATTTATGGTTCAGAAAAGAAAAAATGGTGGAGACCAAGGAAACAGTTGTTACTTAGTGAAGTAAATCTATTTTGTGTAATTACGTGTCTGTATTTAGTCAAGAGGAACACCTGTATCTGTTTGAATTGCGTCTGTTTAAAGGTAATTCGAAAGTTGTGATAGGCGAGTCTAGGACTATTAGGTAATGTGTTACTGGAGAGAAGAACAATACCCTCTTCAAGATGTCCATAGTTTTTCTTAATAGAAAACCCCCGTCTCAATCTCCTTAAATTAAAACACCTCTTTAAGTGATTCGGTCTAAGATTCTCCAAAAGCCAATAAGATTCTTCGATTTAATCTTCTCTCGAGGAACAACTCGCGCTAAGAGTGTGGTATAAGGGATGGGGGACCAGCTAAGCTCCCGTTATAATCCTTATTTTTAATGGGTTTGAAGCTGCTATTCTATCGACTATGAAACGGCTGTGTTCGGCTTATTCCACTTGACGACAAATACATTTGATATGGTCTTTTCTGTTCTGTTCAGATTTGACGAGCAATTAACACAGCATGGACATTAAACCAAGAAAGTCTCGATTGTAATCCTATCATAATGAGAAAATACTCCGCTAATATTAAAGTAATTTGAATTCACCAAAAGCGATGTGTTTTATTTCAAATCTCTAGTTACCCATCAAAAGTATGATGTTGCATAAAATGAAGCATGAACATATTCATTTATAATTTTTTTTAAGTAAAAGTTTATTCTTATGCATTACAGGACAGAAATGCATATTTGAGTCCATTTTTGGACTGATGTGTCATGGTGCATACATAATACTATATGCATTCAAATATAAAACATTTAATCCGTTTACAATATGCATATAACTAAAAGTGTCCAATCCGTCGGTCTATGACAATTAAATAACGATAAACCACTTTTATTATGTTTTGATTTTCTTTCACAGACAATTGACAAGGTTGGTAAATTCACAAGTTTCCAACGCACCAAACAATTTAACCACGGTGTCTATATTTTTAATATTATTATATGATATTGCAGCCGTCTTTATGGGGTGACTTCTTTAGGACAATGGAAGAACACACAACTTCTGTCTTGCTGCGGGGATGAGACGGTCTATTATACATTACGAAGAATTAAGTCCCAAGCTAAATGATTGGCGATAATATCAAGGATTTCATTCAAGTATAAAACAGAATAATCGAACTATCTATTCCTAATAGGTTATTAGTCTAGGCGATCATGCAAGCAATTTGTCTCATTTTCTTTTGAAAGGTTCTCCTACTTTCCCCAGACAATACAACTTGGGCAATTTAATAATAAGATGAAATTCAGTTCGAATAATATTTTTTTTTTTTCAAAAGAAGCGATTTAATGTCTGAGTATTGGGAAAATGAATGTTTGATCGAACAAAACATAATTTAGAAATCCTCATTAGACTGCGACGAAAAGCCGCTTTGTATGGATTCCATGTCAGAAACGGAAAAATATTGCGACGCGAGTCCCTGTTAAATTTATCATTTAATTTGTCATAAAATGAAAAGGCACACATTCAGATCTCTGTTAACTCGTACAAACCATGTTCACGATTAGAAATATCGTATCTACAACATTCGAGTATTCTGCGCTAAGACTATCGACCGGTATTTACAATGTTTCAGATCTTGTTTGCTGTGAGCACGACGCCCAATGATTACAACACACTTCTTGCTATATTCAATCAATATATATATATATTCAAATGCTGTTGGAGTAGTATTCGTGCTAATTTGAAAAAGAAAATCAAAAATTATTTTGTTGGTTATTATATACTTCATGCAAAATAATAATGATAATATGCACAAGAAAATAAACCCAAATGCGGAGCTGCTATATATTATCTCCATTTAAAAATGTTTTAGTTGTAGAACAAAACATTATGAATGGTCCGTAATTTAAATAATGCATTTAATTTGTCTTCTTTTATTTAGAAACTATCATTCGTTTTGTCCATAAACAAAGGTACTGAAGAAAATTACAAGGGTAGTCATCATTTTGTAGTCCATGAACGACCAGCAAATGTTTCACATAACATAAAAAGATATTATTTGATTAAATACACGTCCTTGTGAAAAATATATAAATATTTTAAATAAAATAGCACTGAATAGACGGTAGATCGTGTGTTTAAAACCAGCAATCTACATGTACTACAAAACAATTGAGAGGACTTTATATAACTATATATTAATTGATTCAAAAAGGTCATTGAGAAAAATATTTCAATACTAAATAAATAGCACTGGATAGACGGTTCAAAACTACTAGCATATGTATATAATTGGAACAAAAAATGACCCTCATGAATAAAATATCAATACATTAAATAAATATCATTTGATAGACGGTTCAAAACTAGCATTGGTGTAATATATCATTTGGAACATAAAGGCCCCCGTGCATGAAATATCAATATTTTAAATATCATTGAATAGACGGTCCAAAACCAGCATCACTGTATATTATATGGCACAAAATGACCTCTGTGAATCAAATATCAATATTTCAAATAAATATGACTTGATTGAGGGTTTAAAACCAGCATTACCATATATTAATTGGTACAAATAAAGGCCTCCGTGATTAAAATATCAATATTTTACATATCATTGAATAGATGGTTCAAAACCAGCATAAGTGTATATTAATTAGTACAAAAATGGCGTTCGTGAATAAAATATCATTCAATAGACAGTTGAAAAGCCCCCAATAAAATATCAATATTTTAAAAATCATTCGATAGATTTATAAATTTATTTTATGAAAGGCGTTGTCTGTCACGAGTTTCTCACAATTCGTGCTAAATGTTCTCACCCTTACATGATTTTGAGATAATGAAAGTATTTCATTTCGCCGCCACGCGGATTTTTATGGTCATATTATACACCTAATAAAAGAGAATAATAAGTCATTTTTAAAATCTACAGGGTGCATTACTGACTAAATAACTTCCATTCCGTAGTTAACTCTATAAAAAAAGAACTCAATATACGCAAAACACCTAGAGCAAATTGCCTTCTAGGGATTATGTACGTATGTATAGTTCCAGGCAGGATTTGATCAAGGTAGATAATAACCTTTTCTAGCGGTATTCTTGAAAGATACAGCAGACGATCTTTATCGCGATTTTTTAAAAGACCTTCTATCTTGTTTTCATCTGTTTTACAAGAATAAGATTTGGATCATATAAATTTGATTGTCTTTACAAGTAGCCTAGGTATATAATATAATTTGGCGAATAGCGTGTGAAAGAGATAAAAAATAAAGATAACTATGTGAAATCTAGAAATAAATAACAATAGCCTTT
Organism: Patella vulgata; assembly: GCF_932274485.2. Classification (NCBI taxonomy): domain Eukaryota; kingdom Metazoa; phylum Mollusca; class Gastropoda; family Patellidae; genus Patella; species Patella vulgata. Next base: position 17,553,130 of record NC_065883.2, read on the forward strand.
AAACATATAGTTGTTTAAATGTAGAGTGTTTAGGAAAAAATGATGTAAAATGTACTGGGGTTGTCGACACGGGTCGTGCTTAAGCCACAGTATATCAATAAAAATACCATTTGATTATATTTATAAACAAGAATTTAAACTTCCTGCTGTATTCATATACTACATAGAACTATATTTTGGAATTAGTAGAAGTAATGTTTGCAATTCAGCCCAGTTGCAGTTCTTGAACATTTGCACTGAAGATTGGTTACTCGGCATATTCCTATTAGGGGCTGTGGTAACAGCTCGTCGGTGGAAAAACCGGAATTACTTTAAGGAACCAACGAAAAAAGATTAGCTTGGTAATATTAGTTTGTTTATTTGATCCCCAAAGGCTGGTTTATTGCCCGTTATAACACCGCCATTTATGTTCTTTTTGGGACGAGACATCAGAATTGATTGCAAACATGATTAAAGGATTAAAACTCAAGGAACGTTTAAATAATCACGCCACGTGTAGTCTGAAACAATTGATACAATTTAGCTTAAAATATCCAGTAAAATAATTAGAAATTATCAAAGTTATGCAGTTTCGATTCTTTGCTCCCCAAAAATTACAAGACTGTTTCTGACTAGAATTAATCTGAAGAAATCCTAAATTAAAATGTTCGTTAGCTCTTTGTTAAAGAAAATTAAAAGAATTGCAATAAGAAAAATAATATTCTTAGGTGCATGAGCAATTTAAGGATAACTGTAGCTTAACCCAAAAGTCCATACTCTTCTACATTTCATAAGATATAAAAACCGTCAATAAATGGCTTAGGCGGTGCCACTAATAAACATAAATCTTATCAAAATGTACAAACATGTGGTTATTATTAATACTTCCATTGCATTAGTTGTAAATACAATATATACCATTGATTATAATACCTATATGTACAGTCAGTTATTATCTGTCCTAATACACTTAAAAATAGGTTACATTAAGACGAATCCATCGATAAACCTATCTTTAAAATAAACAATCGTAATCCACTGAGACTATCGTAATCCCCTAGAAAGATTAATCTTAAATAGCAGCTAGCAAGATAAACGGATTAACCAATCTAAATGATCAGTCTTAGCACACAATTATATGATCCACGGGCGTTAAAAAAACAATCTATATGTATATATGGTCATATACCTGAAGATCAAAGATAGACTCATAAAGTGCCGCGTTAAAGAAATTTTACGAATCTTGTTTTAAATGGACATGTATTTAGGTCAGTATGTTTAGTATCTAGCTCTATGAATACAGCAGTACATTTACTAGCTATTGGAACTCGTCTCAGATGAAAGGTGGCACCACCTGTTTTAATAATAACGGTTTGATAGCCACTAAAACCACTCTTTTAAAACAGATGCGCAACGGACGTTCTAATACCGATAAAGAAACGACCAAAACGGTCACCTTGCCCGGTAATTCTTTTATAAACTGGATTGATAAAGTAAGCTTGTGTTCCCGAATTAAAGCAAATAATAATTAAAACTTGTAAAGTTTCAGAAACACACACGAAAATAATATTGATTTCAAAATCGTCTGCTATCTACATTATTTTGAGACATGCCGTCAGTATCGCCACACAAAGCAGAAGAAAGCGCGCTATATTCGCTGTGTTTTATGGATAGGCAAATCCATCAAATTACGTAATATTCTTATAAACCAGTTTGAGAATTGTTCATGATAAGGTCACTTGTTCGTGTGTACGATACCATAATTTCGTGATAAAGTCTATTCTATTGGACTCTGACAACACTACCAAGATTTACGAGATTAATTTTACATCAAATTCCATACAGCTTCATGCATTTCGAAAGATGCTTTAACGGTACTGCAGTGGGCTAACTTGCACGAAACCTCTAACGATATTTGTTCTAAATGCACTTTCAAGAAACCACGTATAGTCACACAAATTTACTCAAAAATACAGATCGTGTTTATGGATTGATTTCGTATTATTTTTTAGTGGATTTTAGTCAGAGTTTGCAGACAAAACTGTACATGGTGCAAACATTCTGCTAAAGTAGAAGTGGTTGGCCTCCATGGATCTATTTATTAAATATATATTGGGTCATTTTTGACAAACGGGAAGTGTTTTACGGATGGGACAAAAATAACCTTAGATTTTACGGATGTGACCAAAATAACCTTAGATTTCTCAATTGATCTTCGTCTGGTTTTCATTTCTGAATTCTTTGGACGAATCCCATATGGGCTCTGACTGACGGTTTTTCGAAATTCGGAAGCTCGCTCGATTAGTTTTAGCATCAAAGATTCGCGAAAGTTTTCTTCATTTTTTTTTCGACATTCAAGATGGCGTATCCACGTCATTATTTGAGTTGAAACTTGGTAGGAATAAGAAACACACCAATGCCCTTGACAGGGCATATTCAGAAATTTTATAACAGCTTCCGGAAACTTTTGGAAGTTACCGAGGCCTTCTGATTTTCCCAAACATGAATAGTTCTCCCAATTTAAAAAAAAAAATAGACCAAAAATGACATTTTCAGATACCTTGTTCAGTAACATTTTCAACCGTTTGACCGCCATATTGGATTTTACCCAAAAAGTACGAATCGATATTCAGCCGTCATTTTTATTCCGATTTTCGAAAACCCCCCTTTTTGTGAACTTACTCCAAACTGCAACAATTCTTAGGCAGCCGATTTTTTAAAATTTCAATTTCGTTTACTTCCGGTTTCACTTTGAACCTTGTTCGACTTTTGACCTTCTATCTGGTGACCTAACCTTTTATTGACCCTTGACCTTTGTATATTTGATGACCATGATGTCAAATAACAGTTTATAATATCAAAAAGTTTGTTCTTCAAGTATAATTTCCGGTTTTATTAAAGAGTTCAAAATGACAGGGTTTTCCACTTCAACAGGTATTGGATGTTACTATACTCAATAATTCATGCTAAAACTTGATTGTTGGCGTGACCTGACGTACCGAAACACGTCAGTACTCTTCGGAGTTCTAGTATGAAGAATTAATATTGGACAGCTCTGGCTATATAGAGACAGCCACATGTATACTTTTTTTAAATTTCGATTTTCAAACCCTTTGCACATTTTAATTAATTTGCCATCACAAAAAAGGTATTCATTATAAATTCAATCGGTCTTTTGATATTAAATATTATACGTGCGTTTGGGATTATGAATACGACAATCGGAACAAAAACCAGTTACTTGATGTTAATATCGTGTATTTTCGGGATATAATTTTGTGCAGTCACCCTTACATGAAAGTAATGTATTCATATAGTATGGTTTATATTCACAAATTTTCAATATTTTAAACAAAGAATTATATAGCAATTATCGTTAAACACGTTTTACCGCAGAACAATTGAATGAAAATACAATGGGAATTATCTATAAGATAATATATTCTAATGACTAAAAAAGCTATCTGCTTTAATGCTCATGTTTTCCCTTTCATTAGCAAAATATCTTTATAACAATTGAAAGGCTCTGCAAACAATGAGTACATAGTTTATCTAAGTCACACGCTGTTGGCAAACCTAACACAAAATCGAGTCCCTTAAAAAAAATTCGTTAAAATGAATATGTGATAAAGTGAAAGGTTGTGTTTCTTTCTGAAAACAGTCATAAAATATGAAAGGACTCCCGTATTATTCCATGTTACCATGCCAGAGGACAGTTAAAATGGTCTCCTATTTAGTCCATTTTGATATTTCGGACTGCTAAAGAAATTATGGGTCTAACAGCTTTGTTATATGATTACTACCCCACATACTAATGGAACAGTTTATAAAATTACTGACGCGAGGATTGTCAAACGATTTTAAAACGTAAAATTAAAATTTAACGTTACATGGCATTGGCAACATTACTGACGTATTTGGACGGTTGATATTTCCGAAAATTTTGCAAGTGGTCAATGGAAACATACCTTTCATTTATTGGCGCTAGAAAACAATTAACTTTTTTAATTTAACAAAAGATCTCTAATGGTAATTAATAGAGGATAATAGTGAACCACACGTCAAGGTAGCAATCTATGTGAATGTCCTTACATCGGAAAATAGTACTCTGGTGATATTTCGTGTCAAATTTTATCACAGTAAAAACACCCTAGTCAGTTTGTCGATAGCACGCATCCACTAAATGGTTATAATTAAATTGACACGTAATAGATGAAAAGTCAAATATTAAATCAATTACCTAACAAAAGGTTATAAATGTGAATCGAATCACTGGTATTAGAATTGCTATATACGTATACGTTTTCAGCGTCTTGGATTTTGTAGAATAACGAAGACTAGATCTCTAATAGAGCTAATTTCTTAATGCCAGATAAATTCAATAATATTTAACTAGCAGCTACTGGAAAGATTTGACGGGTATAATATTAATTCAAATATTCATACCCTGATATCCAGAGTGTTGTAACATATCAATTGATAAGATGTACATAATAATAAATACAAAGCCCGGTATCCACCTTAGCCCCAGGGTCTTAATACGCGGAAAGTTGTTTAGTATGATCAGATGTAAGTCTTGTAAGTCCCCGGGCTGAACATCTTCAGTATCGAAAAATTGATAGGTATATAGATAATTCTCTTTGTTCATCAATTGATTAGCATGCTTTTGGTTTCAAGCTAAACTACTATACGTAAATTTATAACCCCAAAAGGACTTTTGCGACCCCACGGCAATTGCAATATCTCCTAAACAACTTCTGAGAACGAACAATATTTACATTATGTAAAAATTCTATTAAATAGTCTGATCAACCATGAGATTTTATACTTAAAGTATGCCCTTGTATCATTAATGGGTATATTATCCTATTCATTACGTCATTGGTTATTATTATTTGGATTAGTAAATAAGAAAGATATAATACTGTATATTCCGTTAATCCCACGCTGTAAGCAAGGATGCCCCTACCCGCTAACTTCGGTATATTTAAAAGACCTAAGTTCGTAACTCAAAATCCTCCAAAATCTTCGACATCGAAAACACGAATTATTGGTCAATTTAAATCAACATTGATGATGTAAACTTACCGGGAAAAGATGAGCCTCTGATATCCGATATTTAAGATAAAATAAAATTTTTAACATTGGTACACGAATCGTGTACCATAATGCGCTTCAGCCCCAGTTGTATTGAGATACCCGAGGGACGAGGCTAGACACATTGCACCAAATCAAATGGAGTTATGTAGACTAGAATAACTAGACGCTAGAAATTTGCACTCGATTGAGATTGCTGACTTATTTCGCCGAACATAATTGATTTGAAATTGGAGTAAAAACGGAAACCATTAAATGTAAATCAGTTTATATACATTCATATTACAGTATTATATGCGTTGCGACCCACTTTTGTGAATTTCTAGGTCCCAAATGTTAGCGATTTAGCTCCTTTAACTGTTTTCCAATAACGCCGAAACCAAAATTTCAAGAAAACGATTACACTGTGATTTAATTTTCTTGTCTTGATCTATACTACATTCCACGTCATTATAACTACCTTTATAATTTTAATATTTCTGATTAAATTGTATAGACACTTAATGGATTTCTCTTCCTAGGAATATGAGACTTTCTCCCTCCATCTCTTTCCAAGTGTCCTTAAAACTGTTTAAATACAGCAACTGACTTATAATAAAGAGCAATACAAAAGTCTTTCAAATAGTCTTTATAAAAAAAAAACATAAAAAAAACCCGCGAAGAATGCTCCATATAAATATCATTATTATTTTATCAAGCGACGCATTAGATAAACAAATATAACACACATTTGTTTGGGGGTTATGAGATGGTGTCTTTCCATCCTTGTGTCAAACCCCATTACAAAGTTCCTCGTACATTCGATCGCATTTTTCAAATACTAGTTGGAAATGGTACCATTTTTCATAGATTCATAAATGCACCGATAAAGCGAGAGTATGTACTTTTGACTTCGGTGATGGCTCTAACATCATTCTAACAGAAATCCCGCATTGCAAGTTTTGAAGAAAATGCATTATGATCTTTGCCCTGTCAACACCTAATCACATAGATAATTCCGAATTATTACAACAATCGGCAAGATATACCGACATTTGCAATAAATGGACGGAGAATAGCAAAATCGATAGGACTTATCATCTCATTGTCCTAATGCTTCACACCAAATTTGAAATAAATCCGTTAACAATTGGAGCTTCTATCGCTTTCAAACATTTTCGACTAAACAAAAAACGGGGGGGGGGGGGGTATCCGTTAAAAACTGCGACCTCTATCGCATTCATAGCGTTTGTCGCAAAGACGCATTAATATTGTGGGCTCTAGAGGGGCCCACAAACTTTGTACATATTTACATTTGCATACCGATATTTAACTCACTCAAGATAATCTTTTAGAGGCATTTAGTTCAGAATGGGGTGGGGTCCTTACTGCGCTACTGCGACAGTACGGCGAACAGTAAATGCACAGTGTCGCCGGCAAACGTTAAAGGCTCAATACCATTCTTGTTGTAACTGAATAATATGCCCCAATCTTTATTCTGGTCAACAAATTGTACTATTTTACAATATTCCAATTAATTGATGATACAAATTTCATCTTAACACACCTAATTTAAAAAAATAGAAAAATTCAACTAAATGATTTGATAAGCCTGACGTAAAGCTTTTCAAATGTGACTTGGATTTAAAAATATTTTTGAACCCTCTGGACAAGTAAAATAGGATTTAATGGATAATTTACACAACAGGTAGGACACTAACACATCTAGTACTTAGGATAAGGCTATTTTTTTTATTTTCTGGAGCTGTCAAGCCAGCAAGAGTGTTATTGTCCCTTTAACACAACGAGAGGAAATGTCCCCCAAAATTACAAACTTGACAAAAGCCGCGTTCTCAAGCTTTCCAGTTCAGATCGCAGAACCTTGGCGTTTATTTTGAACATGCTAAAAACAAACGCCGTGACTCGACAATCATTTGCGACCATGGAGACCACAGCACGATATCTGGCGTTTCCACCACGCTTTTACCATGGCGATCTTGGCGCGCTCTGAGACCATTTTCCGTCGCCGAAGCAGCGTAGTAAGGACGCCACCCCTGTCTGATGGGGGTATAACTGGATAGAGCAATACATAACGATGTGTTTTGTGTGTCATTCAAGATAGTTTGATTCTTAACACATTGAGTTTCATCTAATTAGTGGGGTTGAGAGGATCCACAAATCCGACATTACATGCTTTGCCACTATTTGCACAAAAGGGAGGGGGGAATTTTGACGGAAGTTTGATTTTAACGAAATTCAACAATATGGTGAGGGCCTACAGCCTAAACATGCGATGTTTTCGTACTATCACCCAGGAAATTACTGTCCGATACGTGCCAAATTCCTAGATCTTTGCGATATACATATAAGGTTTAAATTTAATTAAAATCGGATAATAATTGTGAGCTGTAGAGTGTCCACAAACACAATGTCCACATTTCCATGTGGGCGTTGGTTAACGTTCACAAACTTTAAAATTCAAAACATAGACGGGAAAATATATCTGAAAAAAATTCTGAAATATAACGTGGTTCTTTATTGTGCTTGACTGAACATAACAATCCCACTTTTTTTAATGAAATGCATGGAGTTCACAAGATGTGAAAGGGAAGCATACATGTGGAGATAACAGCACAATTGACAACAAATTAATTGAGTTTCGATAGGAGTCCCCATAATGCCTCAATTTTCTTTTGTACCGGATTAGCAAGCATTAAAATTCTAAGATAATACATAAAACTTTCTTTATCAATTTACTATTTGAAACTTTTGAAATACGTTAGAATGTTTCAACAGAAATTACCTGGAAAGGGATTGTCGGGGAAAATTAGATAGTGTTGTAAAGAGACAAACTGCACCATGGGAAATTTTCCCCGGCTTAAATTATTTTGCCTATAATATGATAAAATTTGCGATGCCGAATAAACGCGCATTTATTTCACCCCAGATAACAATAGGTTGATCTCGATACATCAAAATATAGATTTCACTTATAGTTCTATTATCGAACGAAGTGTTGAAGAACTCGATGTTTTCTTCACTATTCAGAGATTTACAATATTTTCGTCCCTTAAAATTCATTCGCCACAATTTTCGACAGGATGTCATATTTTATCGCCAATGTAAATCATTATTGCCATTGGCGAATGTCTAAGGCGGGAAAGCGCACAAAAAAAGACGCCATGATATTATACATTTTCATTTTGTTTCTAAAATCAAAACGCAACGATGATACAAATTAATTTGGTTCCCCAGATAACACCGGCCACCAGTGAGTCGCAGGACGTTATGTAGACAATTCTAAACACTGGGAGGCTGGTCGAATAAAGGAAGTTCTTTCAATGTCTTGCGACACTAAAGAGTTAAACAAAATTTAAAAAGGCACCAATGAAAAATGTGCTTAACCAGGGGGGTCGTCCGCCTCTTTCTTTCGCGCGCACTACTGCTTATTAGAGAGGTTCAGATGCACCCCCAGATCGAGAACGAGGTGATTCCCTTTTTGCATGCTACGTCATCAGTTCTCGTGGGCTTCCCCACGGCAGCAGACGAACTCGCTTGTGAAAACGACTTGAATTCCGTGGTTGTTTAATTCTATTTTAGACAATCTTTTTCATAATTATACCGAAACAAATTCGTTTCAAATATACCAACCTTTGTTAGGTATTGTTTGACTGGTCGAATAAAAGCGAAATGATAGAACGAATTGACATTTTCAAACAGTGCTGTACTTTTTGTTTTAGGCCTATTTTAATTTTCAGGAAATGTGTTTTATGGTGTACCGGTACTTATTTCGTTTATGGCTACTAAATTTTTATTTTGGTGACGCTGATTAGGATGACCGCGGAAACGCCGTTACGACACAACCAAAACTTAGATAGGCCTATCATCAATTGTTTGTTCGAGTAACACCCTTCATAGCATTGGCCCAGTTATTAAGCTTGAGCAGAGTATTGTAAACACAAGGATTTGAATGCTCCACCCTGGAAAAAAAATATTCTATAATATGTTCTTATATTTATACTTAATTACAGGTTATTTTCTGGGGTGGGGCGTGTCAAATTGCTGTAATAGGGTACCGTAAACAAATTGGGGACCATTTAAGTCAATTAACCCTTGGCGGATATTAACCCTATTTTTTTATTCTTGATGCATAACTTGGCGGATATTGACCCTATTTTTTTTATTCTTGATGCATAACTTAGTGACATTTTACGGCAAATAAAAAAAATTCAAATCCCCCCCCCCCCTTGTCTCTTAATGTGGCCCGCGAATTCACAACTCCCTACAGTCCAATGTGTAGGCATATCATGTACGCATGGGCCATGTACGCTCTAAATGAACGGTTATCTTTAGTATACGCCTGCTCACAGACCCCCCTCTTTCCTAATGAGTACATTTAAACCTGATGGTGGTTGGCCTGTTCAGGGGCAAACCTTTGTGAGGCATTATCAGAATGTTGTTAGTGTCATATATAAACAAAGGTTATCTCTAAATTTCAACCCCCACAACCCATATGGCCCTGGTGATGGCAGGATGTGCTCAGATACTTCAACAAGGCACCGAAGCCCAATACCAACTGTCCATCATGAATTAACTTCTTTGAGTGCCTAAGTACAATGAAGTCAGTGCACCTGTATCTTATAATAGTCACGAGCAGTTTTTGTCAACGAACTTGACTAATGCATTTTAAGCATGTACATTTAGTCCGCCTACACCTAATAAAAAATGAGCTATTCCCCAACTTTAAGCTTCGCCAAAGTTTCATGCCCACGTTTTTGGCCATTAGCTTTCTCTAGCTAATTTGTCTTAATATCTCCTAGAATTTTCTCGTTCCAGCAAGACCGTGACTGATTGTCGGATAAAACTGGATGGTATTTTACATAAATTCGTCGTGTATTTTCAGGTAATGATAGAGGGGCCACACCCACTAAGCGACGGAAAGCAACTGAGTCATCCATAATGGATTGTCTCACAGAGAAAAGTGAGAGGGAATCAAAACAAAAGGAGATAAAAATTAATCGATCGCGTCCATGAAAGGACCATGTTGAACATACGCCTGCGAGAAAAAGAACTCGGGGTTCGAGAACATAAGAATGCATTTAAAGAGGCACATTATAAGGCGTGATTGTGAAGTGAACAAACATTTAATGACTAGATACATATTTAAATAAACCTATAACACACCATACATTAGACATAGTTATTATATATGCTACAATGCCCGGCAGCAAGATTGTCCATTTCTAAACAAGAGCAATGTTCATCAGTAACCTGTTTTTCTGAACCCGTTTTGACACATCTTTCCTGAAAATACTGACCCCAAAACTGAACAATCGCCCTCTCTTGCACTGTACGCCAAAAAACAAGGAACTGGTGAGAGCAATAATTGTCCAGTTACACTGTAGTTTGTGCCGAAGCTGTCCATGTATTCCTTAAAAAAAACCTTCCACTGCCAGTGGTTACTGTATTAAAACCTCCAAAGAACATTAACTGCTTGCTAAAAAGCGGCGACAGAGGTCTGTCCAAAGAGTGCGATGTCATGGTTTGGATGATTTCCAAAGGTGTTTTTAAGTTTTCTTACCTGAAATTTTGATGATTCAACACTGGCAGTGAAAGGGTTAATAAAAGACTTAGCAATGAATGTCAGTCCTTCCAGTTTTAGGGTTTGCAAGCTATATTTTTTACACTGTATAAAATGTTACTAATTTGTGTAGGGAGTAAAACTGCCATTAGGGATGCTGCACCACAAATGCCTCGACAATTAGTTAAATCAAGATGTAAAGATGAATATAAGAGTTTTCTTTAATCAAAAGTTAATACAAAATATATGATAATGACGATGTAATCTAAATTTGACATTGGTGTAGGATGATGAATAAGGTTGTCTAACGATTAACTGAAAATATAAATTCTGTCAAAATAACATAAAGTTTCAGCTAATAAACTACCATTGATAAATAATGTACTTAAAAACTAACACTGCCACTGGTATGTAATAAACTTTTCAAGACAAAGGGGCAGGGTTCAAAATGCAAAAGACAAGGGGATATTTGCTATAAAGGCTTACTTAGCACAAGGCCAGCATTTAAAAATAATATACAATTAATATAATTACATACAACATTCAACTGTTGATAGGACTCGCATAGTTCAAAAGGCTATGAAAGGGAGACAACTAGCTTTAAGTGATTAATGTAAACAAATGTCAGAAATAGTTCGCACTTCACACAGCCACTTGCGCTTAAAGGGTCACATGCATCCATATGCAGTGAGAACTGTACCCGACATACATGTAGTGCTCTGCTGGTGAGACACGAAGGAAATTAATTCAATTGCCTAGCCCAAGGCATGTTTCTTGCATGACAGCTCACACCCCTAAATGTGGGAGACACCGCCTTTTAACACTTTCCCTTCCAAATGACGTTCTTAGACGTCACACACTACCATTGGTATTTTGGAGCAGTTCTCAAAATGACTTTTCAGGGTGATAACTTTCTTAGAAGTTTTTCTCTTTTGAATTGGAAAAAAGGGGTCCAAATGCCTTAAAATTGGTCGGTTGCAGCAGATTTCTGAAAAAGGCGTGACAAGGGAAGCGTTAAAAATTTTCAACACTAAACCAACCCCAATCATCACAGGCGAGAAATCACTTCATTATTAGAGATTTATTATGGAAACCTCAGGCAGTTTTTAATGAGGGGATGAAAGTCACATTTTCTCAATTTTCCTGAAAATTTTGGCGGGTTAGATTTGATATACCCTACCCCAACTGAGAAAACACTGATTTTTAATTCTAAATCGGCCTTGCTTTTGGTGATAGAGGTCTTTTAAGGGCAGTGGTAGGCTAAAATGACAAAGGAGGAAAACGTGCTCGAATTTGACCCGATTTTAAGATTTTTAGCATGGAATTATGTTCGCACCGAATATTATAGGGGGCCATTCAATACAGCCTTTAAATTTTATTTTTTTATCATACCCGACCTAATATGTATTTTTTGGTTAGGTATCAATCAATTCTACCTAAACGTTTCAACAATAATATATATTTATGTTACCATGGTAACGTCGGGTTTGGGGAGCTTAACACTTGTGGTGGGATGGTCATGGATTTTTCATTATTCTGTGAAATACTCTTCTGATGTAGGTGGCACCATCTAAAATTGAAGTTGTACTGCCATAAACAAGTGTGAGCATTGGTTAAAATTGCCCCAACCAGGTAGTACTTAGCCACAGGCTGTAAATAAAGATTAAGGGCTTTTTTGAAGTCTAGAAAAGCAAATTCGCGAAGGCGTTTTCCAAACCCCAACTACACCCACTGTCTGATCGAAGAAATTTTTTTGTTGAAAATCTGTTCCAAGTGGGGTCAAGTGTGCGCCACCGGAGGAACTGTACAAGGTAGGTCTAATGATATATGCTAGATCACCGTAAAGTCCCATTTAGGTATCATCTAAGTTTAGTTGTACCATTCCTGTGGTTAAAACAAATGAAAGGGGGAGTATAGGCAGGAGCTAGTCGGTCAAATTGGTGGACTCATTCAAGTGATTGGTATGCACAATTGGGGACTGGGTCACTTTGATTCAGCGATAAATACCTGTACAGTTGTATATTCTTGGTAGTGTGACGTGTGAACAGATTTAGCCTGCTGGCTGCAGAGAGACAGTGAACGTTTTAGGAGGGGGGGGGGTCTCTCCACCCCGAACAAAGGGGGTTACCGGTGTCCTCCCGCGGAAAATCTGAAAATTGGACGGCCACAAACGCGTTTTTCAACCAAGAAAATCATTTTCTAGCGAACTCTGAATAAGGAACATAGCGACAAGACACTCCAAGCCCCACGACAGTGGACCATTGGGCAAGTCAGTACAAAACGTATGGCATATATATGTCAGAACATAACCAATAATATGGTGCCACGTCCCCAAATCAATACTCCACATGATGATCCCTGACTTATGTTTATTACAAAAGAACTATGGCCGGGGTGTGGGTATGTGTGTGAATAATCTCGATGTTCTGTGAAATAGAAGAGACCTATCGGCGACTTCGAGTAACTAAATCTGACCCACCTAGCTTACGTTTTAAGCTGAGGAAGACACTAATAATGTATTGTTTTACTTTATTTCAATGTTTGTCTCTAAAAACTGTACTGTGTACGAGGGATGACCATTACCAAGTTTCCAACTGGGGAAAAGTCACTGGATTCAAGGCTTCTTCTGTTGAAGCATTCCAAACCTGAAACTTAACCGCATGCACTCTCTTATGGCCGTTGTACATCTTCTGGTTCCTTACTGGTCTACAGATTGGCCGCACAGTGCCATCGATAAAGCCAAAAATGTTGGCCATCTATCGTTATCACGATGAACTAACCATCGCGTAATGCGGATATTTCTGAACCATGAAAGTGCGTCACGTCTAGAAGAACGACGACGACTTCACCTAATTATCGATCTCGGAACACATCTCAACCTCTCTAATAACCCACCTATCAGTTCGTGACAATTTAAACATTTTGTTTGTATAGGTTGTCAGTAATGATAAATAAACATTTCTGGTCGATAAAGCGTTTGTAAAATATATAATTATTTTTATTATATATACAAGTGAGGGTATACATGTATTAACAATGTGTAAGTATGAAAGAGCTACTTATTGCTTTAAGTGAATAATTTAATATTACCATATTAACTACCTTGCTAACAGTTTTGTATTTAATATTTATGTATGTAAATGTGATAACTGTTATCTCTTAATGAGAGAGTCACCTTTGTTCGGTGAGAATGTTTCTGGGCTTATCAACCAGAAGAGTGAGTCATTGGATCGTTCTCGGTGCGGGCCAAGAAGGTTTTCGGGATTTTGCCCCTTAGTTCCCCTGTGGACAAGCATAAGACGAAACCCAGAAATACCGTGTATATCATTAGCAGCACGTTAACGATCATCAGACAGTTTTGAAATTGAAGACAAATTTCCCCGACGAGCATCCGTCTTTATTAGCCCGGTTGGCGGTGAAACGTAAGCCGTTAAACCCTATTTCTCGACGTGATGATTTGATACATGTTTAATAATACCACTGTAAATTCAGCAATTGGTGGGGTTTAATTTATGCTTGCGTAATTCTGCAATGAACACACTACTTCGCTTATATAAAATTACTGAGGGGCATTTAGGAATATCAAGAATACTTGGTATGGATGCAATTACTATGTTTATTACACTGCAACGTTTCAACAAGTTTTCAAATGAAGCTAATATACTTCGCTTATATGCTCATCACGCTTACTATTTTTTAGAACACCCAATGCCACTTTTCATTTGGGAAGTTCACATAGCTATGTTGCACTTCGTATTTGATGTAAAACATTGACTAAGAAGTTGTCCATTTCATTTCTGTGCGTAGTACTAGTAGGAATATTTTAATACGAATACCTATGCGTATATGAAATCATTTTTCAAGCAACATTTTCCATTTTTTTTCAGTTGGTGTTGTACTATTAACAAAACAATGCCTATTCGGAAGTTTAGTGTTCATGGTTCTAATAATTTTATTGCTCGAGTTTTTTGCCACGTTACAGTTTACAATGGTAACCACAGACGGAATTCGAAGCTCAACGACAAATATCAAAAATATATACTATAGTAACCATAATGGTAATATGGGCAGTTTTGAGACTAGCATTATCGATGATTTTTATACCAAGGACAAATATTTATGCAAAAATAAATATTACTTAACACACGCCCCAAACTGTTCGTTGTTAATTTCCGCAGATCAAAAAGAACAACGTCTTGCGCGCAGCTTTACTAGGGTATGCAAAAGAGATGGTCCATCAGCCGAAGACTACATAACGATGGCAAGTGACTGTACAACTTTTCTGAAGAGCAGAAAATACATCATGCATGCTACAGACGAGGAGTTCAATTTTCCTGTCGCATTCAGTATCCTTATGTATAAAGATGTAAACCAGGTTGAGCGGTTACTGAGAGCGATTTATAGACCCCACAATTACTACTGTATACACGTAGATAATTCAGCTGACCCTTCAGTTCGTAAAGCCATGATCAAGATAATCAACTGTTTACCAAATGCATACGAAGCTACTAAGTCGACCCGAGTGGTTTGGGGAAAATTTTCGGTGCTAGAACCAGAGTTGGTATGTATGAAAGATTTACTAAGATATGGCGACTGGAAATATTTTATTAACTTAACAGGCCAGGAATATCCCTTAAAAACTAATCTTCAAATTGTTAAAATTCTGAAATCTGTTCATGGTGCAAACAGTGTTGACGCTATTACTGAAAGGTAGGTTTCATTCCTTAATGTCGAAATATGTATAGACAAGTCCTTAAACTGTTAATATTATGTTCTATAGTAAAACAGTTGTATTTTTTCAGTACAGTAAACGTGGATTATAAAAAATAATTATACCTGATGTATGTACATAAATGTAGTCACAGTTAATGGAATACTTAATACAATGTATATTCATCTTTTATCACTATAGAAAATGGACAAAGCGATGGAAAATGGCGGGAAAACCACCACATGGCATAAAACCTGTAAAAGGGAACGTGCATGTTGTTATAAATAGAGACTTTGTTGATTTTGCAGTTAATGACAACCGATCTATTGATTTTATAGAATGGCTTAAAAAAACTAAAGTTCCGGATGAATTTTTCTTTAATTCATTGAATCATAATCCACATCTCGGTATTCCTGGATCTTTCAAAGGTATGTATCTTTATTGAACATCCCTGCTATAAATTATTCGCGAAGCTGGGGAGTGGAAGAGGGTGGGGTAGTCTGAACGGTGTCTGTGATTCTCCCAAAACGCCAAAAATAGGGATAATGATCGGGACTCCTTTATTTCTGCTATAAAAAATTAGAACTACCGGAAAATTCACAACGAAACGAAGAAATGCTGTGTGCTGATAATTCGAGAAGGCGTCTATTTTAAATGCCTTCTATTCATTAATTAGATTTCAAGATAATTTAAGACAGTTTTCTCCTAACTTAAATATGTCAGAATTGTTGCATACTTTGTAATGTAAACATGTCCGACTAAACTGCGTAGTCAAATTAAAAAATGTAAAAGGAACATTGCCGATCAGTGGGGATAGCCAAAGTTTCTTTTAATAAATCTAAGCTGATAAAATGATAAGTAAAAAAAAACCAAAACAACACACACGTTAATTTTGTGGTTAAGTTTTCAATTTCTGTCAGGTTTTTTTTCTACAAACATAAACTAAAAATATTTATAATAATAAAGACTGAATTTATAAAAATCATTAGAAATACGTTTGAAAGAAAACGGACATACTTTTTCTTTAAAAGTCCCTTATGTTTTATTTATTTATTTATCTATTTATTTATTATTTACAGTTTTTCTATCAAAATTAGATAACCAGATAATATAATCTCTGTGACCTTCTGCTATTTCTAGCCTAGAATAGTATGAGAACGGCTGAACTCTTCAGAGTTACCCCATCCTTAAAAACAGGCCTTTGCCGCCAATGATGTATATGTCATTGTTTGCCTCGTTTTACATTTTATTTTTGCCAGGCCTAGGCACTGACAAGAGCAAACCACACCGGAAAGTCCCGAGGAACTTTCTCGGCCAACACTGGGAGAGAACGCGAGACCTCCTGGTTAGCGAACCAGTACCATACTCACTGAGCCAACGTGGCCCTTTGACAAGTCGTAGACCGGGGATTTGCTTTTATTAGGCAAGTGGGTCTATTGGATATAGGCATTAATAGTATAGAACCAAATAAATGTATTTATAGGCCTGAGCCATTACGGCAGCAAACGGAAAGAAAAGAACGGACAAAGTTGAAAGTTGTGGTTACATTGCTTAGTAGTTGTAGTATTTTAAGGAATTAGATTAATGAAGAAACATAAATACAAACTAGAGATCAATGAATACTTTAAAGTAAAAAATGTCTGAATTTAAACCCAAAAAAGAGATAAAACATCAATGACGAATATGACGATTATTAATTTCATACAAAAAAAAAGAAAGACATATAAGCGAATATTTATTGTAGCACAAATTAGAAATTTCCTTGATTCTGATGGGTCGTAAAGTGTATTCGAATGGACAATAAACCCCTTCTAAATTATCAAGGCGAATTACTTTTTTCATTTTTGTACTCAATGATCTTCCTCAACTCAAACCTTTATTGGCAAATATCTTCAAGAAATTCTGCACCATTTTCATACATCATCTTTAACGTTTCTGAAATACACAAAACAGTAGAAAATCAGTCATAAATTAATTAAAACCGTTTTCAGGTATCCAAATATATTCGTAAGTAGGCAGTGACAGTATGGACAATTTTGTTTTCTTTTTTGGTAGGCTAGCTTCACTCTCCAATTTTTATACGCCCACATTTTCATGTGGACGTATATTGTCGTCGCCCCTGTCCACAATTGTTTGTGAACACTCTACAGGTCACAATTTTTATCCAATTTCATTGAAACTTGAAATATAGGTTTATCACCCTAAGTTCCTGGTTCCTTTCGATAATGGCATGTATCGGACTGTAACTTCACGGATTATGGCCTTTGATTGTACGAAAAATCGCGTTTTTAGCTTGTGGACACTGTAGAGTTCACAATTTTTACCCGATTTGGTTTAACCTTGAAATGTATGTTTATAACCCACAGATCGCGGTGCCGTTCGATATTCGCGCATATCGGACCATAACTTCCTGAATTATGGCCACTGATTGTACGAAAAATTGCGTTTTTAGCTTGTGTACCCCATAGAGGTCACACATTTTATCCGAGTTAAAACACCGTTACAATCCCTAAGGATGGTTAAGTTCGAATTTTGTAAATATCGGACCGAAACTGACGGACAAAATGACTGCACCTCGTTCGCAAATAGTGTCAAAATATTGTGTATCAGGATTGTGGACCCTCTGGAGGTCACAATGTTCATCTGATTTTGATGAAACTTGAAATGCATGTTTTGTTTATAACCCACAGATCTCGGTTCCTTTCGATATTCGCGCATATCGGACCATAACTTCCTGAATTATGGCCCCTGATAGTACGAAAAAATCGCGTTTTTAGCTTGTGGCCCCATTTAAAAAACCGTGTGAATATATCACCGTTACACCCTAAGGATGATGAAACTTGAAATGCATGTTTATAAACCAAATATCTGGGTTCCTTTCTATTTTCGTACATATCGAATCATAACTTCCTGAATTATGGGCCCCTGACTGTACGAAAAATCGCGTTTTTAGCTTGTGGTCCATCTAGAGATCACAAGTATTATCCGATTTTATAAAAAGACCTTTACACCCTAAGGGTGGTTGAGTTCGAATTTCATGAAAATCAGACCAAAACTGTCGGACAAAATGGCCGTCCCTCGTAAGCAATAAGTGTAAATATCTGGTATATCAAAGCTGTGGACCCCCTAGAGGCAACAATTTGGATCCGATTTCAATGAAACTTGAAATACATATTTGTAACCCAAAGATATTTGTTCCTTTTGATATTCGCGCATATGGGATCGTAACTTCCTGAATTATGGCTCTTGATTGAACAAATAATCATGCTTTAGCTTGTGGTCCCTGTAGAGATCACAATTTTTATCCGATTAAAAAAAAAACGTGTGAATATATCACCATTACACACTAAGATATTGGTTCCGTTTGATAATCGTGGATACCCGAATTTAACTGCCTCGATTATGGCCCCTGAATGGATTGTTCGAAAAATCGCATTTTTAGCTTGCGGATTCTCTAGCTTGTGGTCCCTGTAGAGGTCACAATTTTTATCCGATTAAAAAAAAAAAACGTGTGAATATATCACCATTACACACTAAGATATTGGTTCCGTTTGATAATCGTGGATACCCGAACTTAACTGCCTGGATTATGGCCCCGGAATGGATTGTTCGAAAAATCGCATTTTTAGCTTGCGGATTCTCTAGATGTCACAATTTTTTCCGATTTTAAAAAATGTTTAAATACATTACCATTCCACCATAATGAAGGTTGAATTCGTATTTCGGGAAAATCGAAATAAAACTGCCCGACAAAATGGCCGCTCTTTGTACGCATATTGTGTAGAAGTGTGTAATACAGAGGTTGTGGACCCTCTAGAAGTCACAATCTTTATCCGATTTTGATGAAACTTAAAACATATCTTTATATCCCAAAGATCTCTGTCCCTTTTGATATTTGCACATTTCATGCTATAACTTTCTGGATTATTGTTTTTAGCTTGTTCTCTATCCATATCTCGCAAAATGTGGGCGTATCCTGCCTGGCAGCCGTTGGTTACTTAATCAGGTGGATTTGTTTTAAAATCACGCTTTGATCAAAGTCAGACTAGCATAAGTAATTAGTTACAAGAAGTCGATTGTAAATATAATGAGGGAGTTGAAAATAGTAGCTGAAATATAGGCCTAATCATTGTTCCAAAATTGACATTTTGTTGACAACACGTCAGAACACTATACATACCAACCGCTAGAATGTTAGCTGTCATAGTTTTGTAAGGTATTTTTAAGGATGTAAGTACGAACTGCAATTGTGTGAACAAGAACTAGCTACAAAATTGTGATAACAGGCTGCAGATAAAGTAATAAAGGTTGGAAACTTTACATGGAGCACCCGAAGCAAAGTCATCTTTTTCGCCAATCACGACTAACTCTATCGTATCAACCCCCAGCAATAAGACTAATTTCCTGTTCATTTAAAAATCTTCAAACGTTAAAAATGTTTTTTTGTCGATATCTAAATAACACTTTCTTTCATAATTCATTTACCAGCAACTCGAGACTTTAAATTTGCAGAAAAGCAAGGACGGGCTAATTCTATTGAGAATATTTTGAAAATGAACGCAAGCACGTCGCCAAATAACGACTTTTTAAAATGGGTGTAAAAATGTTTCCTAAATAGTTCCGAAGAAAATCCCTAAATATTTGAGCTGTTAGTGTTTATCTCCTAAATGTATTAAGTGAATAGAAGACATGTCTTTAAATGGTATTTAAAATAGACGCCTTCTCGTATTATCAGCACATAGTTTTTCTTCGTTTCGTTGTGATTTTTTCCCTTAGTTCTAATTTTTACTTGTCCATCATGTATATTCTGGTGGTTAATTACCTGCAATGAACAGCTTAACGTTTAGTCTGGATACACTTTATCATGGTTTCAGCAATTTGTCATGCGAACACATAATAAACTGATTTACATAAATGTCCATAAGATGGTCAATAAAGAGATCACATACTTCATGGATGCTATCGAACACTGTGGTTTTCCCGACAACAAAAATGTTTGCTACTGTTTTATTTTCTCCTGTTAATGTTAACCAACAAACGGCGATGTCAACATTCGTCTGTACAGCCATTAGCTAAGGACTTGGCTGTTAAGGAATTGTCTTATCCTTGGGCGGTAAGATATTAGACTATCCATTATGAAATAGCAAAACCGAATGGTCATATTTGTGATAACATTTTAAAGTATCTCCTGATATTTACTTAGTTAAAACTCGCGCGAACGCATAGTAAACTTAGTATTACACTTTTCATACAAGCCATTTTGCATACATCCACGAATAAATGCTGTGCATGCGAACAGGGCTATAGTGCACTAGTAGGTAATTTATATCTATTTGTTTTATAGGCATCAACATCACCACAAGCTGGGAAACCAAACCATATATCGCCCGCTACAAAAATTGGGGCAAACAGTGTACTAACAGATATTTCAATTTTCCATGTAGTGGAAAGCGAAAGCGTGGTATCTGTATTTTTGGAATAGGTGATTTACCTCGTCTCACTTCACGAATGGAACTATTTGCCAACAAATTTTATTGGGATTATCAATCGCTAACTTTCGACTGCATTGAAGAATGGCACAGAAAAATGATCGAAAACGAATATAATTCTACATATGGCGTTCCGTTTAATACGAGTTATTATGAAACAATGCCTTACTTAAAGGAAGTGATTTAAAATTAAACGAACTACACACCCTTTGATATTTATTAAGGTTCCTTAAAGATGTATTATGTAAGAGCTGAATCTGCCTATTATAGGTCTTTACTTTGGCTTCAAATGTTATCTAAACTAAACTATTATTATTTGTTTACATGCCAAGCCCATACTCAACTCTCTAGAACACCAGATGGCCGAGATAAAAATGGATCAGAACAACCGCTAGATTTTCAAATTTAACGATGCAATGGATAATCGAGACAGTCTCGATTATCAAATACATTTGCTACGATAATATTCATACATTCATTATGTATTTTTGAACTTTTACAGAAAGAACGACCAGATCTTAACCAATAACCAAATCTTACATAACGCATCTTTACTATTCATCCTGCACTTACTTTTCGTCTTTTCAATTAAATAGGCTAAACCTCTTTTAAGATAAAACAAAGCAGTGAGTTTGAATGATATGTTGCGTTTTTTTTATTTTAGTGATGGGAGATTACCTTTTAGTTTCTAAATATTAAGCGGTGGTCGGCTTGTTTGCTAATATTACTTATATATGTCGACAGTGGGACACAAAATCGGTTATATCTCAGAACTGGCTTTGTGTATAGACGTAAAATTAAATTTGTAACCAAGACAGATTGTCAGTCCAAACTACAAATAAACCTATATACGACAATATAACCTCATCCGTTTAAACTTATATCATTATGTTACCCATATCGAAAAGTGAAACAACAAAAAGAGCTAATTAGATAGAAGGTAATTTTCAAGATTCAATTATATTATTCTGGATTTAGTTTGATGATACGAAACAATACTTCCTAAATACAAAACAATACTTCCTAAATACAAACTGAAACCGATTTTGTTTCCTTAACAATACCGGACGGATCTAGATAATATTTCTTTTATGTGCAAAAGTGTAAATTTCTATAAATCCTTGATGTAAGACTATTATTGAATTTTTGCTCTTTAAATTAATAGCATTATATTAACTATATGGCTTTGACTAATTATTGGTTTCAAATTATAGAGAAGTCATATCTGATGCTCTCAAATGAATGAGTAAGTGGTTGAGAACGACATCTTAAAGTAGGTAAGTCTCTAACTCAATAGCATCCAAAGTCTTCGACATTGAAAACATGAATTATTTGTCAATTTAAATCAACATTGAGTGTTGTGATCTTACCGGGAAAAGATGGGCTTCTGATATCCAATATTTTACCATTGGTACAGTGCTATTTGTAACAAGGGACGTTATGTCAAACGGTGACGTCATATTCTTATCTGGAGAGCATGCGTAATAAATAATGTCGGTGTAGACTGGAATAACCAGACGCTAGAGTTTGCCATTGGGTGAGACTTCTGGCGTATTTTGCCGAACATATCTGATTTGAAATAAGAGTAAAAACGAAAACGCCGAATGTAAATCAGTTTATATACATTCATATTACATTATTATATTCGTTGCGACCCATTTGTGTCAATTTCTAGGTACCAAATATTAGCGATTTAGCTCCTTTAATTTTAAGTATTGCAATGCGACCTAAGCGTGTAATCTATGTATCCAATGCTTGACATAACATATAGAAACGAACCGATGTATTGCTATTCCTAGTAGGTAAACGTCTTAACGACTGAGATAAAAATATATACACAACATGGGTCCTAAGAAGAGAATAAGAAACAAATATAACCAGAGACAATACTAGACGATCCCAAGACTATTAAAATATGTGGCAGAAGGGAGTGTGCGTTACACGTCGGTTGTGGGGAGTTTTCCCAGCGACGCATAGCACTGCATAGTACTACATAGATGACCAAAACGTTATCAGTCATTTTGATAATATCACGTCCGAAATATGTCATGTATGTGCTTTGGTATCCGTTTAATAAACTACATGTATAACTAAATCAATTTCACTATCGGTAGTTCGCCTATTTATTTATTTATTTATAAAAATTGTCTCTCTTTCTCACTCTCCCCTTACATAGCCATTTTAGCTGATTTTCTGGTTTAGTAAGGAAGATGAGTATTTGAAGGAACATTTTCTGCCAAGTTTTGGAAACTATTCATGATTTAGAGGTGCAAAGATAACAGAGTTAAGAGATTGGTTCCGGTGATATGTACGGCGGACATTTACATGTTTTTGGTATCTTGTGTATCTCAAAATTCATTGATCAACCATATACAAAACCTGGAGCAAAGACATGAACATTAGTCGCTCAACCTGTAGTGTAAAGCGTTCAGCCCAGCGAAACTTTGAAGTAAAGAAACCAATGGGGAAATTAATGGTGGTCTGCTTCCTTTTAGTAAAAAGTTATTTATCTCCCTTTAGTCAATTACGTTAGTCAAAGCCATATATGTTTGACGAACAATGCCTGTTGCTTTGTTTAATAATACGTTGGCAGCATTTTGTTAAAAGTATACTATGGATATCGTAAATCAAAACCATTTCCAAAACAGTGACCAAAGACTGGAGTAATCCTGACATACTTAAACCACCAACGTTTCATTATCAAGCAATAATGCAATATAAACTATAACCAGACAATATATAACATAACATAACATATATAATATATAACATAACATAACAATAATTGGGAAGTCCACTTGAAAGTATGATCACAGAAGCTACATACTGTCTGTAGGAACCGGCGGGACATTGTACCCTAATAGCTTTACTTTAAGTAGTCAGTGCACACAAATGTTAATTTATTCCCGTGACAATAGCATGTGAAGATGATGTGTACAATTGCAAATTTGAAATATATGTAGTTTCACGATGACTTTGGCACAACCTTTCCATCAAGCCTAATAGAACTATAATGATCATGTTTAATAAATAAGATTGCTTTTACGAAGCACTGTCCTTTGAACTACTTGTCAGTTGCATTAAAAACGTCAATGTCCATATAAATGGATAACAGCATCGCCCACCATTATCCGGCAGTTTCTATTATCAAAGTTGCTGTAAATTGATAAACCAAAACCCATGCAGCTACAAATCTTTTAAACTTAATTTCTTTTATTAATGCGTGCAACATCTTAAAAATAAGTTATTTTTATACTATTGGGACTAGTAAAGAAAAAACATTACCCAGCCTAATGTAGTTAAAACAACTTTCGTTTATCTGCAAATATTGTCAGCAAAGTTAATTAAGTCATATCAAGCGCTGTTTCTAACAGAATTGATAAGGCCATACTTGCGACCTATAAAGGTTATTGTAATTTTCGCGTATTATGTATGACCTATTTTTCTATGTAGAAGAAGTGTTACGGCGCATTATTTTGAACAACTTACAGCCTTTCACTTAGCCATAAATAAAATATGTGTCAAAATTGTCCTGTTTTGAATTATAAATAGTGATTAATTTTGTCTTGCTATAATGCAATAGATGGGTTTTAAATATCCATATGCATCTTAAACACTTAGACCCCTTCAATGTAGATTGACAGGAAACAAAGTCCAGTTAATATATATTTGTAGGTGATACCCCCCCCCCCCCCTGTGGATCCGCACCTGAATCCATGCTAATCGCTCCATGGTATACTAACGAAATTAAGACTGATAAAAACATGATCCATCGACTAGAGACTGTGTGGATGAAATCTAAACTGGATATGTTTAATCCTTCAAACTAAAATTTGTCTTTACAACCAGAAGCCGAAACCAACTCAAAGTAACTGCTCCAAAACATCCCAACAATTTGAAACAAAAAATAATGAAAAGTACTTTCCATATATGAAATTGTTTCTGAAAAAGTGTTTTCGAACAATTTTGCTGTTTCACTGAAAAGATTAATCTGATTCACGAGAAACTTCTGATCAATCCAGCTGAACTTCAAGAACAACTCTGTACTAAATTTCATGGGGTCGCGCTTTGTGAATATATCAAGGCAATGCCTCCTAAGAACTGTGAACTTGGCCCTATTCTAACATACCTGCTTCTTGAATACCTAAATGAATTTTTTTCAGTAATTACCAAATCATCAACACATCTGTGTCTACAGGACATGTTTCTAAGCAAAGGTATCCCCATCTCTGAAAAACGACATGTTTGAGACCTGCGCTCCACGTCTAAAGTCCTTGAAGAAAGCTGCTTTGCTGAGGGGCACTGCAGACAACCGTCTTGCAGCGGATGGTGGTAATGTCAAGTTTTATTCTGTTCGACCTGTCCTCTGTATTCGATACCATCGATCACAACATCTTGACTTGGTATTCACAGCAGGCATTTCGTATAAACGAAACAGAACCTTGATGGGAACACACTGTCACAGTTAACCAACCAAAGTCTTAAAGTTTTTTTTTCTTAAAAAAAGCGGACTTCCCCCAGCGTCGGTACTCGGTCAAATCCTATACACGAGATCACTGCGTCGACACCTGGGGGATAAGTGGTATTCAAAGGCAGTGTTAAATATAAGATTTTCCCTTAAGTTACGCTGCCTTAACTTTTAAGAGGTTAGTCTTTTAGTGGTATTCAAAGGCCTATTAAATGAGAAAAATCCACTTAACTTAAAGTGACCTATGGGAGGTAACTTAAAGTTAAGTGAGATTATAATGACTTCTTTTAATCGGAGTACACAATGTTGTAGCAGGCCCGTAAACGCGATTTTAAAAGTTAGGGAAACAAAGACAATGTCGCCGATCGTAGCTGGCCTCAAAACTTTTTCTTCCATCGTCAGCTTTGGTGTTGTAGTGCCATAATAGTCAAGGATATATTTTTACCGATCATGTTTATTCTTTTCGTTTTGTTTATTCATGTTTTCCACCACTGTCATATATGTTTAATGCGTTAAATTCATTTATAAAATTTGATATTGTGATGACATGCCATTGTATACATTTCGATAAACAATTATACTACCATAAGAAACAAGGCAAGATTTATTTTTAAGACTTGATTCCAATATGCATATTTGAAGTTAGCTGCGAATTGGTAGTAGTATTGTTTGCAACATGTTCTTGTCTTCGTTTGTATATAAATTTACAAATATATGATGATGACTGCTGACCTCAGGATGCCATCAATGTTTTGCAATTAGTTTCTTGTATTACTAATAGCGTTTTAATCAATAGTATTTATTTAGGTAGAAAATAATGTCACATGCTTCTTTAGTACTATCAACACGTTTCGGATTCTAAAGTGTAGGCACTGACAGAATTTCTATAAATTTCTCAAATACTGAATGATGTGTTCAGTCTAACTTTAAAGCCAAAGGGCCCTGGGTATTGCTAAAATCTTGTTTTATATTCGTTATACATTTTTAAAATAATAAAGTTTACAATATTCCTCATTATACTACCACTATACGATAACTGCAATTCAAATTTATTGAAATTGAATTTTATTTAAAAATCGACGAACACAACTGTTTCTGCAAAGGATGCGGACTATTATAGTTATAGTCATACTATTTTCATGCGTTACAATGTAATAATTCGATATTTTCCTAGTAATGACGACTAAGATTTTAATAGAGTAAAGTGCATTCTGCACGCAGACAACTATCTTCTTCGAGAATAGATCTCTGCCAGAAATGGCCGCCTATCCAAAAACTAGTATGCTACATGTATTTTGTAATGTTGTGGTATCTGCCATACATACAGGGACTAAATGATATTAAATTGAAGCGGAATAAATATTTCTCAAATTTATCGAAGCATACTTAAGAGTTTTCGATTAAAACCATCGATTTAGGAATTAAAATGTCCATCCATTAGCTTAGTGTCTGTTCTCAAGTGGAGCTAATTGTAAAGACAGGGTAAGTTTAGTATGGGTATGGTGGCGCTCTTAAGGGGACATAACTTGCGTGCAAAGTTAGAAATTCGTGATTTTTGGCAGTGGTGGGTATTCCGTAAGTTAGAAATTCATGCTTTTTGGCGTTTGTGGGTATTCCATAATTCAAGTGGGGTTAAGTTTTTCACATAGCCAAGGGGATGTAACATGTAGCCTTTGAATACCGATTTAAGTTAACACAGTGAGTCAAGTGGAAAAATAAAGTATTTTTACTCAACGTTAAGAAAACCTTTTAATACGGACCCAGTACTCAACTGATTGTCAACCCTACACCGTATTCACTGTCAAAGAATCTTCAGATTCCGTTAGAGGCTTCGAAGCATGCTGTGTAAAGGTTATGAGTGGATGAATACTAACTTACTCAAACGGAATGATGACAAAACAGTTCGTCTTCATTGGTCCACACTCAAAACTACTAACCTCCTCTTACTTTCGGATAAACTAAAATAAAGCTATACTAATGTCCAAAAGAAAGTATACACCTTAAAAATATGACTAAGTTTTATTTCGATTAAAAACATTCAACAAAACTTTACTGGGTTTGTCTCTTGCATCCAAACTCAATATTTTTAAGTAAAATAAAAAAAGCGAAACAGATTGACATTGTACCCAAATGCCGCATACGATGGAAAACGACTTTGATTGATGCAGCATGAAATGCACAGTGTATACTTTCTTTTGGACATTAGTATATTTTTCATTCTCAAGAATCTTGGCGTTTGGCTTGATCAGAAGCTCAATGCGGAACATCATCAAGCAACAAATATACACCTCATCGTATCATCAGCAACCACATATGTACTTTCCATCATCATATCGCATATCGCTTACAAAATTATTACTAATATATCAACTAAACACTAAAATCAATCAAAAACCCAGCTGCCTGCATCAACATCAGGTTATCTTAAATTTGATCATATTACACAATTTTTACAGAAATTCCACTGGCTTCGATTAAAATCAAGAACGGAACAGCTACAAATGTTTTTACTACTTAGATCCAAGTTACCATTGTCAATTACAACATAAATATACACATCTGATGAAATCCTTATACGGCATTTAGTAATTGAACATATAATATAAATTTATGCTCTATTTCAATATCATAACAAACACAATATTGAAATTGAAAAGGCCACCAAAGGTGACGTTTAATAAAATGCAATATGAAATTAAAAGCATATGAAAAATAAGCATGTACTAATTTAAATTGAAAACCGTAGAGGATACAATACAATTTAGCTTTCTGCCAAGGTGGGGATCTGAAAGATTCCGCCATAAAGATTATGGATTATAAAAATTATGGACATCCATAAGCTTCCCCACTAGAGGCGAAAAGCTAAAACATGATTTCTTTATAGAACATGATTCACTTTAAATAAGGCAAGGAGTCACACATTTATCTTAAAATTATTAAAAGTGACAGCAATCCATAAATTGGCCAACTAACGATAAAAGGGAGTGTTGAAATCAATACCGTAGACTAAAACATATTAATAATCAAGTGAAAAGCCTTAATGTGAATTATGTACAGCCCAGGCAGACATATTCCAATGGTATAATTACGCATAACAATACAACATAAACATATATACATCAAACCTAGTTGCAAATATAGAATATGTATCAAATCCCTTTAAACAACCTATAGAATATGTATCAAATCCCTTTAAAACAAGCTGCAATCCTTTAAAATCTATCATCACTTTTAAATAAAAATTATGTCGGCCCAAGCAGACATACTGTAATGATAAAATCAACACATACAAGGTAATTCTGATTTTTGACTACATATTCAAAGAAGCAAGCGAATCGTAATCCTGCCTCGCGCATAACATCCATCAGTCCTTATCGTTGTATGTTCTTTGTCAGTGATGCAGGACGGAGGGCCTGACAAGGACAGCTGTCTAGTCCTTCGGATGAGACGAAAAACCGAGGTCCCGTGTATACATTGGAATGCACGTAAAAGATCCCTTGGCAGTTGGAATTCGATATAAGAGTAGGCGATAGTGCCGCTGCCCGGGCAAAATTTCCCTCATAGCACACTGTATGGCGTATGCCCGTCTTCATTAGCCCAGTTTAGGAGCAGAACAGTATGACGTTTAACCCCATTTCATTTCATTAAATGTTCGTAATACTTTTTAAAGGCATTAGTGTGCCAACGACCTAAAGCACGGATTTTGGCGTCTGAATATACCTATTTCTGAGGCATGTATTGCAGCCCCAATCCTAAAACTGTGGCCTTTATAAACCTTTGGGTTAAGTTTACAAAATCTTAAACAAGAAAACAGTTTCTTATCAAAATAACGTCTTGGTATTGGATTTGCATTAATGATAAAGAGTGGACCTGGGATATTTCCTCTGGCTTTCAAACGTAGAGCAGCCGATACGAAAGTGAGTCCATGACCAAAGGACAATCTATGTTTAGTGTGATGTAGATTATGTTTAAAATTTCTAAAGCATACATTAACAGTCATTGACGATTTGCCTCTTTCAATATGAATGTCGTTTAGCTGGAGAATATTACAATAGGTACCAGCCAAACAAATTTCACCTACTCGTGTAAAAGCATTGAAAGAAAAAAGAAACATTGCGGTATATAAAATTATTTCGTATTCAGAAATACAAATGACCTTAACACTCTGAATTAGTTTATTCAAAATATCGACAGTAATTGGTAATCTACTGTCAAACGATGATGACAGACGAAAAGCCCCAGCAAGCATCTTTTTTTTATAAGAAAATGAGACGTTGGATCTCGATCAAAATTGATTTTTTGAACGTAAGAAATAGCAGATAAATATGTTCGAATAGTTGTTGGAGAAAAACCTTTTTTGAACAAAAAGAGAATAAACAAGACAATGTAGGATGTTAATAATTGTGTGTTAAGGGAGTTTAAATTATTGGTCGATGCGAAAACTGAAAATTCAGACCAAGCGCGATTATAAACTAGCTGTGTAGCTGGCGACAGAGTAGCAGTTAGTAATCCTTCAATAACTGGAAAAAGTTCTCTGGAGAGTAATCCGGTGGAATTGGAATGGGTCAACGTTCGGCATTCGGAGAGAGTGGTTTGAAATTCTCTACCTGCAACCGAGATAAACTATGACATATAATATAAATATACAAATTTATATGGAAAACAATCATTCAGTTCATTTTGTTGATACGTAGTGTGAAATACACTCAGTGATTGTTTTCCATATAAATTTGTGTTTGTATATAAATATACACCACCCAGAACCATAAAAGTCCTCTTGTAAAGACATCAACATTTGACAAACTTATAATACTGCTGATGTATGGTACAACAAAATAACTGATATAACAAGAAGCTATCCAAGGCCTCTGGAATTAGCTTTTAAGTCAAATGTCGAGTCCAGGAAGCGTATCTTAACCCGTGGTATACCATAATTGCCGTGACAGACATATACCCCGCTACCTGTACCTGCATTTTTCATTTATGAAAGGCTACAAAATATATGAATATGGTGACATAACTTTTGTTATATTTAGAGATCTTTTTATCGTGGGTCAACCTAACATCCGAGAAAAATTGCCCCTTATTGTTAGTGCCTTCGAGTATAGCGAAGTCACCTATTCGACTAATAAATATTATTTTTATTTTCAAATGTATATTTCTCTTGTAACGAGGAAAACTTCAAATATACAAGTACTGCATGATACAAATTCTAAAAAAAAATATTGCCTAATATGTACTTAAAGTTAATTATTACAAAACGTTAACCACTTCGTCTATCGTTGATATATTGTAAGTATTCTTACTGCGGGCAGGAAGTTAATTGGGTGTGTGTGCTAGCGCTTTCTGTTCGTACTGAACATCTTCAGGCAATATTGATATAATATAATGTAACGATGGCCGCAGCGCAATGAACAACAAATGTCGCTTAAAGTAACTGTTCAAACCGACGGTTGTATTATAGACTTCAGTTGTCGAGAAACTGTAATTTAAAACACAGAATAATTGCTCAGGTGGATTTAGAGATGGGCAATTAATGATTTCACAATAAGGAAAGCAATTTTTGTCAGCAAAATGAAAACAGCAAAACATGTTTCCATGACAATCCAAGCCACACAGTGCCATCCTTCCCTTTGCAATATTCAATGAATTCTTCGAACAAAGGCAGCTGAAACTTTGACATATCTTTTAACAATATTGGCAGATCTCTCCATAAAACAAATTCGTTAAATAAAGCTGTAATGCTCTTTGGGTTTCATATATCTTTAATGGGTGGTTTTAAAACATTTCCTTTCTCGGCAAAGATTTTGCTATCTTGTAAAGATTTAACCTTTCTTTACTATTGATGTTTGTGGTGGTTTACCAATTAGAAAATATACTTATCCATCTTTCGAGCACTGAGTTCAGCCATTGTAAACGACACATCGTAGTCTATAAATGAAATGAAATGAAATGGGGTTTAACGTCCTACTGTTTTGCTCCGAACTGGGCTAATGAAGACGGGCATACGCCATACAGTGTGCTATGAGGGAAATTTTGCCCGGACAGCGGCACTACGGCCTACTCTTATATCGAATTCCAACTGTCAAGGCCGTACTCTATATGTATGCAGCAATGTTAATACTAGGAGACTTTTCTAAACGTCATAGTGTATAGTCACGTGAAAGGCGTTAGCGATAAACATGTTTAAAATAAATGACATACAATACCGTGTCATTATTTGACAGAGAGAGAGAGAGAGAGAAATGGGGTTTAACGTCCACTCGACACAAGCTAGGTCATTTCGGGAATATCATATGGTTTAATTTTATTTACTTAATTCAATTGCGCGTAGGGGTCTTTAGCAGTGGGAGGAAACCGGAGGACCCGGAGAAAACCCACGAGGTTGGACAGGCGACCCTACTCCTTGTCACGTACAACCGGGGATTCGAAACCACGCCAGTCGACTCAATGACAGACTTTATGATACAGCGCGCGCATTATTTGACAGACAATATTGTATACGTAGCAAAATATCGATATACATTTCTGTTTAATTTATATGCATATAACAACATGAAATGAATTGACCAACCGGGGTAATGAGAACGGGCACATACATCACGGAGCGGCGTTTTCATTTACTCTTAATCGAATTCCATCGGTCAAGGATTCTTTTACGGCATACCGACGAGAAAACGTCGTTTTCCGTCTAATCTTAGGAGTGCTTTATGTAAGATGTAACTAAATAACTGGCCGTTCGTGCTATTGTAGTTCAAAAATAGATAATGAAAATAATGACAATTCCAATCAAATTACTTTACTCAGTGTGTGGAGACGTAGCGTATAATGTTTATTATCGGTTATCGTTATATTTTGCTTGCTTAATTTAAGTTTCGGGTAAAATCGTGACGTCACAATTCTTATCTCTATTTAGTAAATGACTTGTCGACTAATTAACACCGGTTTCACACAGACACCACGATCCCGCTACAGCTTAAATCAGCCAGGTCGTCGCTGGGGGCGGCATGAATGTGGTGAGGTCTTTGTCAGCGTAGTAAGAGTTTTGGTAGAATTATGCTACGCTCCCACCACGCTCCTAATTTTTCGTAAATCCCCCTTCCCACTACAGCTTAACAAATCAGTCAGGTCGTCGCTGGGGGGGGGGGGGGGGGCGGGAGTGCATAGATGTGGCTAGGTATTTGTCAGCGTAGTTAGTTTTCCGTATCCCCCCCCCCCCCCTTCCAACCACGATCTCGCTACAGCCTAACAAATCAGCCAGGTCGTCGTTGGGGGCGGCATGGATGTGGCGAGGTCTTTGTTAGCGTAGTAGGAGCTTGGTAGATTTATGCTACGGCCACACATACCCTGTTAAAAATGGGTGTAATTAAAAACTATACGCAGTGTTAATTAAGAGTAAATTTTACACCAAAGCTAGCGTTTTTAAACTGTAACATTTTTGCAAGGGTAACCAACTAAGAGAGCTACACCCAACCTGCATAGGTGTAATTGTTGGGTGTTTTGGATAAGCTACACCACTATCAGTGTTATACTGCATTTACATCAAAGGGTGTAACTATCAATGGTGTTAATTTTACACCATTTATTGGGTTGCAAAAGTGTAATCGATATTCATGAGTACTGAACACGAGGATAGGTCTAATTGTAGCCGCTAAAGGGTGTTTGGGATGAGCTACCCCTCTACAAGCGTTTTATTGCCAGGTATAACTCATTTTAGTATGTTTACTCGTAACGGATATAAGTCGACCAGAATATTATCATGTTTAATAATCTTAATACATTTTTCATAAAGCCTCAAGTATAGATTATGTTAGCTTTTTCACACTTAAAGACGTGTAAATGTTTCAAAAAATTACCAAATACGATATTTTAATTATTCTTAATTCAGATGAGGTGCATAAATTAATAAACCACATTATTCAGTTAAGTTGTAAGGATATGTGTATTGATTTTTCCTCATGATTTATCTTCATTGTAAATTGATACTGATGTCTAATTGTCCAACAGCGGTTGAATTTGAATCAGTCTGATTGACATTTGTCAATTTAATGTCGTTATAAAATGAGGCAAATCTGGGTGGGGCTAAACGCCCTATACATACATGTACTAATTATATTATAGGCCTCTAGTCAATTCCCCTTTTTCTGAACTTAAACGTCGTTGGCTTGAAATAAACATCCAACCATATAATGTT
The DNA here is from genome assembly GCF_932274485.2 of Patella vulgata. Classification (NCBI taxonomy): domain Eukaryota; kingdom Metazoa; phylum Mollusca; class Gastropoda; family Patellidae; genus Patella; species Patella vulgata. The sequence goes on from NC_065883.2 coordinate 17,586,628, forward strand.
CTACAACCGTATTTTCAACAAAACAAATTATACCCGCTTTGGTGTAATAATTAAAATGAAAGTGTAATTTACAATACACCCTTGAGTAACATTACACTCACCCGAATGTAATGTATCAGGCAGGCTACACTACTGGAAGTGGCAACTAGTTTCCACCTGAATTGGTGTAATGTTCTACACCACTGAAGGTTAGGAGTTGTGTCCTCTCTCTAGAGGGTGATATACCATATATATACAATATTTGCGTACGAGGGGCAGCCATTTTGTCCGGCAGTTTTGGTCCTATTTGTATGAAATTCGGACTCAACCATCATAAGGGTGTAACAGAGATATATTCAAATGTTTTTTTAAATCGGATAAAAATTGTGACATCTAGATGGATCACATCCTAAAAACGCGACCTTTTTGTTCAATCAAGGGCCATTATTCAGGAAGTTACGATCCAATATGCACGAATATCCAAAGGAACAAAGATCTTTGGGTTATAAATATGCATTTCAAGTCTCTACAGGGTCCACAACATTCATATACCATATTTTTACGCTATTTGACTACGAGGCCTGACCCTTTTTATTTGCCAGTTTTGGTTCGATTTTTACGAAATTCGAACTTAGCCATCCTTAGGGTATAACGGTGATATATTCAAACGGTTTTTTTTTTAAATCGGATAAGAATTATGACCGCTTTATAGGGTCCACAAGCTAAAAACGCGACTTTTCCTACAATCTTGGACCATAATTCAGGCAGTTACGGTCCGATACGCGCGAATATTGAAAGGAACTGAGATCCTTGGGTTATAAACTTACATTTCAAGTGTTAACAAAATCGGATAAAAAAATTGTGACCTCTATAGGGTACACAACCTTGAAATACCATATTTTTACGCTATTTGAGAACGATGGGCGGCCATTTTTTCAGTCAGTTTTGGTCCGATTTTCACGAAATTCGAACTAGGTCATCCTTAGGGTGTAATAGTGATATACTAAAACGGTTTTTTAAATCGGATAAAAATTATGACCTCTATAGGGTCCACAAGCTAAAAACGCGAGTTTTCCTACAATCAGGGGTCATAATTTAGGAAGTTATGGTCCGATATGCGCGAATATCAAAAAGAACTGAGATAATTGGGTTATAAACATATATGTCAAGTTTAAACCAAATCGGATAAACATTGGGACCTATACAGTATTCACAAGCTAAAAACGTGATTTTTCGTACAATCAAGGGCCATAATCCATGAAGTTACAGTCCGATACATGCCAATATCGAAAGGAACCGAGATCTCAGGGTGATAAACCTATATTTCAAGTTTCGTTGAAATCGGATAAAAATTGTGTGACCTCTAGAGTGTTCACAAACAATTGTGGACGGACGGACGGGCAGGGGCGACGACAATATGCGTCCAGATGAAAATGTGGGCGTATAAAAATAACATTAAGCTATGACTAAGTATAATGTCTAAAGTCTGTTACGTCCATGTTCGCAAGCGAGATTATCAAATAGGGACCTAACTGGTCTGTATCTGATTTCTGACTCAGGGTCAAATTACTCGTCTGAAACCGATTACCTTTCAGTAGATATAATAATACGTAGGTGAGAAACGGGTTGGAATTACATAATTAAGATCAACTTTCACTACTCTAGATTCCGTCAACCAGTGACAATACTCGCTAATTTTCGTTAGGTAGACAATTGAGACTACGATCACGTTTAAAGGCTCAATACCACTCTTGTTGTAACTGAATAATATGTCCCAATCTTTATTCTGGACAACAAATTGTACTATTTTACAATATTCCAATTAATTGATGATACAAATTTCATCTTAACACACCTAATTTAAAAAATTGGAAAAATTCAACTAAATGATTTGAAAAGCCTGACGTAAAGCTTTTCAAATGTGACTCGGATTTAAAAATATTTTTGAACCCTTTGGACAAGTAAAATAGGATTTAATGGATAATTTACACAACAGGTAGGACACTAACACATCTAGTACTTAGAATAAGGCCTTTTTTTTCATTTTCTGGAGCTGTCAAGCCTGCAAGAGTGTTATTGTCCCTTTAAATATTGTCCATGTGACCTAGAGTAGTGAACGTTTTGAAATATTTTCCACGTTACAGTCACCTGTCTCACACTAGCAGGCTTGTGCATTGACATCGTGAGTGTCTCAGTATACCTAACCCCGCCCTTCTTCATTAGCCCAGGTTAGGAGCAGAACAGTAGGACGTTAAACTCCATTTCATTTCATTTCATTTCTCACTTAATCACCTACCACAGGAATCTGACCTTCTATCCAGACAATATATATAATAAAAAAGAACAGGAATGCAATGCCTGTTGGAAACTCGATCTTACCTGCTCTCGCTTCGGCTCGTTTTTTTTCAACAATTCGTAATGTCAGGCAACCAAACTTCTGTCAATTCACTCAGATATGTTTTTTCTTCAATCTAGTCGTTTTGATTTGCATAAATACTCCCACAAAACGATATCATCGCCACTTGTTTCCAATATTTACATCGTTTTCGTCCATTTTCATTTTGTCACGACCGCCATGCGCTGACGTCACTCAAATAGACGCATTCGACAGACCTCGTTTTTTTAGTTGTTGGGGTTGAGGGATTCTAGTATTTCTACCGATATTCGACGAATATGTATAGACGTTTCACTGACGCATGAGACGACCCTACTCCTTATTATGTGTTAACCATTCGGCCATTTTAGTAGCTTTCCATGTAAGCATTTTTAAAATGGGAGCTAAAGAATAAAATTTGCCTAATTTTTTTAGTACCGTAGCTTTTCATGTAAGCAATTTTAAAATGGGGGCTATAGGATAAAATTTGCCTAATTTTTGTGATTTAAACAATGTTTTTTTTTTTTTTAAATCAACTTCATAGGGCTTTGGCAGAGTAACACAAGCTGTGACAGGTCTTGTAATTGAAGTTTTTTTTAGTTCATCTGATTTAACATTTCGTATTTTAGAAACAATTAAAACTAATGTAAAAATTTCAATTCTGCATAGGCTAAGTAGGCCTACTATTTAAGAAAAAAACAAAACAATTATAATAAATAAATCGTCCATTCAAGTTTGAAGGGCCTCAACAGAACCATTTGTAGTTTGTTGGATTTACCAAACAGCATTTTAAAAGAAAAAAAAAACTTTATATATAGGCCTATATAAAAAAAAAAATCCTGCACATATTCGAGTATTGACGCTTCATAAATTAAAATTTAAAAAAAAAATTCCAAAAATAAATTCATCTGATTTTCCACATGATGTTTTAGAAAATATAATAAATTTAATAGTCGGTTTAGGCTTGTCAAAATGCCGAAGAGCAGTTATGAATTCCAGGAATATTAATTTTAAGGTATTTACCAAAGAACGGTATCAAATATTTTTTCCATAATTGTTTCTAGAATAAGAAATGTTAAATCAGATGAACTAAAAATTATATTGATATCACATAATATTGTATTTATAAATATTTTTTCAATTACAAGATCTGTCACAGCTTGTGTTACTCTGCCAAAGCCCTATATCGGTAGAATCCCTCAACCCCAGCAACAACAAAAACGAGGTCTGTCGAATGCGTCTATTTGTGTGACGTCAGCGCATGGCGGTCGTGACAAAATGAAAATGGGCGAAAACGATGTAAATATTGGAAACAAGTGGCGATGATATCGTTTTGTGGGAGTATTTATGCAAATCAAAACGACTAGATTGAAGAAAAAACATATCTGAGTGAATTGACAGAAGTTTGGTTGCCTGACATTACGAATTGTTGAAAAAAAAACGAGCCGAAGCGAGAGCAGGTAAGATCGAGTTTTCAACAGGCATTGCATTCCTGTTCTTTTTTATTATATATTGTCTGGTACGACATGGTGTATGCATATATATACGGATAGAAGGTCAGATTCCTGTGCACCTACACATAAACACTTCAATCTTATGCATTGTGATCGTCTTAATGCATCCAACCTATATATTATTGTCTATACAAACAGTCGACCGCTTCAAATAGTTCTATAATATCAAGATTGCAGGCAAACACATTAAATACTTGTTAATCAACGATTAATCAAGAATACTATAAACTAATGTATATTATTCAACGCGCTCATATCCGTTAATTACATTTCAACAAAAACAACAAAAAGCTGCCAACTAAAAACATATTCTATGGACTGTTCAATTCTCACCTTTCCCACTACCTGATTTAGCCAGACAGAGGTTTTTAACTCCTATTAGCACAAGTTAGCACATATTTAAATGTTGTATAGCGCTATTCTTTGGGACTTTAAAATAGACGAAAGTCGTTCTAAAAGCACACATTAATGTAATATGAATGTATATACATGTAATGTGATTTAAATTCAATTTTTTAAAAACCTTTTATTGTTCGGCGAAATACGTTAACAGTCCAAAATGTACGTCAGTCGTTTGCGCCTGCTTAATCCATTCTTCACTTTTTTGTTATTATATTATCGTTTTTGAATCAGCAATTTTTAATTTCTTCCGAAACCATAGAGTACACGATCGACGTAGTGTATGGTCATTGTGTCTTAAATATTAGGATCACATATGTTCAAGGTGAGATCAAAATTGATTGCAATGAACCAATATTAAATTCTAATTCATGTTTTTAATTTCAAATATTATGAATAAAATTGACTTAAAAGGTTTAGCTCCTTTAACATCGGTGGCCGAAGCGACGGTACTAAAAAAGCATTGAACCTCCGGACTCGAGATAAGGTACAATGAACACCCCACCCGGCCCCATAAACCTAGATACATCTAATAACTGGGAATCAAAGTACTGGCAACGGATATTTCACAAACCCCGACAGAATATTTAGGGCCAGAAAGGGGGTATAAAAAAACTTTGTGCAGCGAATTGCCAACCTCGGTTGTTCAATAAACCAATGCTACATTGATTTGATTAAGAAATAGATCTAGTCACAAAGATGGTCAGCAGCAGCTTTTATTCTCACATAAAACAGCCATGCACACAATAAATGATCCCTCCCTGCACAATAATCAAAACATCGAATGGCAACAACAAGTCAGGATTATCGCAATATTTAAATTTGCAGTTGTGACAATGAGATATTGGGTACGGCCATGATTTTAAATTCTGATATCCATAATTATACTGTCTACTGTCGAAAATATGACATTACTAATTAAACTGCAGTGCTGTATTTAATCAGCTATATCCATTTCGTACACTAAAACTACGGAATAACAACATGGAAAGTTTAGACGGTTGTAATCTCGTCTTTATCAAGAAAATGTCTATTTATAACTGGACTTAAGTCTTAAAATACACCGACGGCACTGCGTTACGATGAAATGGAATAGCTGATATGGTATTTAGAGATTGTTGTGGCGTGTCAAGGATTGAATTTTAAAAAATCGCACAAAGATATTGCTCCCCAGGGCGACAACAAGAACATTAATGTGCTAACATTAGATTTGTAACTGAAATTCAATAAATTGTTAAAGAAGAATAGTATTTTTTTTTTTTAGTTTTATTCGATAGGGTCAAACAAGTCCAACAAAATTAAATATGAACTAAATTGTATGATCTAGTTTACAATTGCATACACGCGTATTGATCAATAAAATAAAACCAAGTACGAACAATCGAAACCATTAGACAAAATTCGAAGTCCTAAAAAAACGGTATAGGCAAAATAGTGTAATATGCAATCCTTGATAACATATGGTAATTTTTATTCATTCAGACATATTAAGCAAATCCCTGAAGTCATCGCATTTACATTTCAATGTAATTTTTATTCATACACATATCACTGATTAAATAAACCCGAAATATTAACATAGTTTGGGACCTACAGGGCCACGTAATACGCCCACCACCAATAAGTCATCTGAGCTTGCTTTAAAAACAATATCAATAAAACCGCTAAAAAACGGGAGAGAGAGAAATGGGGTTAACGTCCACTCTTCACAAACACGGTCGTTTCGAGACTAACATATGGTTTAATTGTAATTCAATAATTTGCTTGCGTGTAGGGTCCTAAACAGTGGGAAGACCCGGAGAAAACACACAAAGTTGGATACGCGACCCTACTGCTTGTCACGTACAAGTGGGGAATCAAAACCTCGCCACTTGACTCAATGACTGACTTAATAATTTAAACCATTCGCCCACCTCCATAAGGAAAGGGAGACGCAGTGGCCCAGTGAGCAAGACACTGACTCGATGACCATGTCCAAGAAAGTTCCTCGGGTTTATCCGGTGTGGTTTCGCCTTGTCAGTGGTTTAGGACGAGTGGCCCGACAATGACGTGTCTAGTCTTTCGGATAGAACAAAAAACTCGTAGTGCCGCTGCCCTTATAGCACACTGTATGGCGTATGCAACTGAGGCTTCCAATGTTTGTACATTTTGGTGTCTTATGTAAAAAGTATTAACAATGTCTTAGGCAATAAATAATTTCTTTAACATGACGATATGTTGGAGTTCAGCCTACTTTCCACCTACACTCACTAATAATGGTGATTAATTATTTAAAACTCATGCTAGTTATATTAAATATTAAAGTGTAAGCTCTTCTTATAGTTTCCCACCTTTAATATCTTACGTGACATTTTGTTTATCATTAAATATGTGATGAAGCAAGAACCACCTGATGCAATCTAATCATCTAGATAATAACACAAGTATAAAGACGCACAATTTGTTCACGAACTCCATCTTGGGAAAAACAAAACAATAAGTGTAGGCAACTATAGCACCCTAAGTTAACAAGCGGTTGCCATGCAAGATGCGACCACATTTTGCAAGAGATTGACAGAGAACACCCTTAAAAAAATACAATAAGCGGCCATAATCCAGGTTGCAGATGGTTGGATAACAAATGTGTCGACAGTTGCTGCAATAGAAATGCCGACTACGGTTTATGGTCGGTCTAGACCTATATTATCCCCAAAAATGTCCCAGTCCGAAATCCGTCCTCAAATGGGTCAATCTGGTCAAAATCCAAAATAGCCGCCGATTTTGGCTAGTAAATTCTAATTTCCACCCAGTTATCATAATATGATTGAGTTTGGCATCAAATATACGTTTGGGGGTTACTCAAGATGGCGGTCAGTTTTGGCGGGAAAATTCGAATTGTACATAAAGATCAAGTCTGGTGTCACAATATACATTTTCTAGGTAGCTAAATCCATTTTGTACACATTTTAGTGATTACGCGATTCCCCTGTGTCAATATAGGAGAAATTCCAATTAGAGATTTAGATTCCCGATTAGGAATTGCAGATAATGATACTTCTGCCTTGACACCTAATACAATGACATTCATCCAGTATCAGCTAAATTTCATTTAGAGTGTCTCCCTGCTCACTGCGGTAGCGGCGTATGGGTATATCGACCGGGGTCACTCTCAGGTCACTGCGGAAGATGATCATGCCTATTGAAATGCGTGGAAAATTTCATTCACAAAATGATTCAAATGCTGAGACACCGACGGATACAGTATTGCGTGTTTGTCATATGTGCAGTGAACCATTTGATAATGATTTCCCAACCGTTATTTCGAAAATAACTGGTATTGGGGGCTTTAATAAGGCTAAGCTGAAAAATTATGGTCGTGATTTCAAGCTCGGCGCGAAATACCATGTGGAATGTCGCAACTTTCACTATTGCACAATGTTGTAACGCTATTGAAGTGGAGGAGCCTGTATCAAGATCTAGACGGTCCGTGGTGCCAAAATTCATTTTTGCGGATAGTTGTCTTTTACCCGGTCTGTAGGAAAGACCAGCAGACGGTCCATTATAACAGATATAATCGGTTACCGGTGTTACCTATTTTTTGGCAAATGCCAAGGCAGGACAATAGACGACTGGACATTAATCAACATTGAGGCTTGTGTCCCTAAATAGACGACACTCATTAATTACTTGCACATCTAACATATTTATAAAAAATGAAATGAAATGGGGATTAACGTCCTACTGTTCTGCTCCTATACTGGGCTAATGAAGATGGACATACGCCATACAGTGTGCTATGTGGGAAATTTTGCCCAGGCAGAGGCACTATGGCTTAATCTTATATCGAATTCCAACTGCCAATTTATACACGGGACCTCGGTTTTTCGTCCCGTCCAACACTACTGACAAGGGGAAACCACATCGGAAAATCCCGATGATCTTTCTCGGCCATCGCAGGTATCGAACACGCGTCCTACCCACTTAGGCACCATGGCTGCCATATATATAAAATGAAATGGGGTTTAACGTCCTACTGTTCTGTTCCTATACTGGGCTAATGAAGACGGGCATACGCCATACAGTATGCTATGAGAGAAATTTTGCCCGGGCAGCGGCACTATCGCCTACTCTTATATCGAATTCCAACTGCCAAGGGATCTTTTACGTGCATTCCAATGTATACACGGGACCTCGGTTTTTCGTCTCATCCGAAGGACTAGACAGCTGTCCTTGTCAGGCCCTCCGTTCTGCACCACTGACAAGGGGAAACCACGTCGGAAAATCCAGATGAACTTTCTCCGCCAATGCAGGGATCGAACACCCGACCTCCAGGCTAGCGAGCCAGCGTCTTAACCAATCAGCACCTATCATTGAAATTGTTCATTACTCTGTGAAACCTAAGCAAACAATCTCATTGCAGGGGCGTGCTGAGCAGGCAGTCAATCGACCTCATAAATGCGAAACAAAAACAAATGAAACTTCCTACGGGGTGGGTGGGATGGCTATGTGCCCACGAATTTCGGCAGTTATTTTAAATATTCAAGGGAAAACCCACTCAAATGAAAACACTGCGACTCCCTTTTCTGCTGTCCTTCCCTTGTTCCAACCAGAACGGTTTTAATATGCGTCACGTGATTAATAGTGACGTACTTGAGACCCGGAAGGACACTATAAAGACAGCACAACTCTACGTGAGGTGTGGTTGATCAAAGGAAGTAAGTCATTAATTATTACATTGGCGTCGCCAAAAATTCACTCGACTACGATTGGATGTAGGTTAATGGACTGAAGAAAGTGTTGATTCAGCAATTTCAATCAGGTCGGGTTAATCCAGATGTGTTGGAAATTTCACGCTTGAAAACTAGGTCAGATTTCTGAAGGTCCTTCACGCGACTATTCAGTTTCATTTGTAGATATACGAAGAAAGAAGAGTTAATAAGCATCATTTTACTAAGCATATAGTAGATCACGTGATTAGTTGCCATTAACGACCGTTTTAGTAATACTGTATGGGTGGTCATAGATGCCAAAAATTACAATTACTATTTGATATAGATGAGTGCTTTATTTCAGTTACTAATTTTACTCGTCGTAAGATCAGAACGTCCAATTTATGATGACAATATTCTTCATGTTGCCCGCCTACCTTTGTCAAAGGCTAGTTTAGACCGCTGCCATGGTATCATTGGTATCTACTTCCATTTTGAATGGGGTGAAGAAAGCAGAACTAGGCAAAGCTGTCCTCAGATAGCTTGTTGGCAGTGCAAAGCTCAGGAAGCGTCTTTATGCCTTATTAGAGCAAGATATTCAGGCCATTTTGGTGGCGCAGGATTTACAGACAACAATCTCTTATTGTGGATCCAATTGATGATTGGTCTTCCGGAGTTCATTAAAGACCAGCTGCATTTAGCCAACCTACAGGAACTATTGGTATTTGTGGAGGAACGTTGGCTGCATCCCTCCGCAATGCAGTCGACAGAACCTTTCAACTTGGAAGAACACTTCGTGTTACAAAGAGCAGCCAATCCGCATCTGGTGCGAAGATCTACTTGGCTAGCAACATTAAACATCTACGAAGAGGTCTGCTCGCTTCAAACCGTTGCCCCCGACCATGTGCTAACAATGGGGAGGAATGTACTTGTACCAGAAGGGTTTTAATATGTCACGTGATTAAAGGTGACGTAATTGAGACTCGGCAAGACATTTTTACTTCAGCTACCAAACCATCAACACGTTACTACTACAGCAGTACAACTCTACCTGAGGTGTGGTTGATCAAAGGAAGTAAGTCAATAATTATTATAAAAGCAATCGCACTCAATGTACGTACAGAATGTCTGTTTTCATGATGTTGTAAGCCCCCCCCCCCCATACAAGCTCAATCAGACCCTGATTTCCACGGATGACTTCCAGAATAGATTTCACAGCCGGATTAATATTTCAACAATATTAAGAATCAGTTAATTTGTCTCAGTTTTATTTGTCTATCTAAATGAATATAGAAACATCGCAACATATGTTTGCCGGTTGGCATTACTCAAGGGCCATACACCACGAACTCTATTGACACTTTATCTGACACCAGTAACTTTTTTGGCCTGGCTTTAAGTGTATCTTGATCGTCTACTTCCAATTCTACCCGCCTACCTCTCCCTGGTACACCAGTCCCTGTTGATACTTGTTTTTATTTACTCACAGGTCGTTGATTGCAGCTTACTATGTTCATGTTCAGATCTTTAGGACTTAATCATAATCACTTAACCAAGTGTCAATGTATGGTATGTCATGGATCGATCATATAGAAGTCATATCGATTCTACCATGTGCTACAGAACACATATTATCCCGATCCTGCCCTAACTTTGCTCTGCCTACCCTCAATTGGGGGCCCTAGCACGCCATCGGCTCATTGTGGAACTTTACACCAAGTTTTAATCTGTCCTAAATTTTCTGCCATTGAAATCGTTATCTACGCTCATTATTGAACTTAGGCTAGGGATCTTAATTGGCTCATTATTATCGGCCTCCAATACCCGTTATTTTCGGAATGACAGTGGGCAGTTGATTATCAAATCTTTTACTGCATATCGGGATCCATCCGTGTCTCATCATTTGAGTTATTTTGTGAAATAAATTCGCTGTGTGCTTTAATAGGTTTGACCTTCTTGGCTCAATTTTCGAGATTGATGACCGAAATCGGACACGTCCGCGGCGCTGCGTCCACAGCGAGCTAAGACAGACCTTTTTCGTCATGCCTGCCACGCTGCTTCCGCCGTGAGCAGTGGTTGACCAGAGAGTTTAAATGGTTGATGAAAGCATTAGTATTGGGTCTGAAGCAGACCCGACTACTCTTAATCAACAATGGGATTTCCACATATTTTGACCCCGGGGAATCGAAACCACGTCAATTGACAAAAATATAAATCCAAGAAATTCCTAAATAGCAAACGGCACAACTACTGTGATAGGGTGATGTGTGTACAAATTTTCAGAAATATATCTTGAACGGTTTATTATATACGCTACGGAAACCAAATCGGGACTGACGGACAGACCCCATTTCAATATCCCTCCCTAACTTCGTTCGGTGCGGGATAAAATATCTAGAGATGTTTGCCGTAGAAAATAATATAGGTGACGGGTTCCCTCCACTCCACCAGTTTTACTACACATGATCACACTCTCCATAAACGAGCTAGACAATTATGTCGTTCTAATAATTGTGGGCTGCGAAGTATAACCGGAACTATCTCAATATTTGACAAAAAAACGGGATTTGAAATTTGGCCTCTCATAACTACATGTACCTATTCCAACAATGTTTTCAAATATTTACGTTTAAGGAAGTTTTTAGCATAGAAAGCTAACATACTATACACAACTAATGGTTAATGCATGATGTAGAGGATCTGGGAAACATGAAATGGAGATAGACCTTTGGAGTTTTCAAAAGTTCCTTTATTTCAAGGAATTATCAACCACAAAGTTATATGTCCAAAATTATAGTTTTAAAAACAACAACAATGTTCACCTAGTAATATCTGCAAATAACTTTCTTCCGGATCTATTAATTATAATTTTTGTTTTGAGATACTACTGTTTACTGTGGACTGCTTTTCATCGGATCACGTGGCCATAGATCCAGCTCTTGGATTGGGCAAACTGGACACAGAAACCTTTGAAAATGAACTGAAAAAGGGTTTTACGTCCCACTGTTCTGCTCCGACTGGACTAATGAAAACGGGAGTGAAATGGACAGAAACTTTATACCAAGTTCTATGCATTGATTCGATGTTTCCCCCAGCATCATACTGTTAGTGAAAAGTTACACCAGGGCATAGATCTTAACATTGAAATTAATTTTGTAGTGGAATATCATTTTGACCAAAAGTGGAGATAGGTCCAGATAATCCTCACCCCACCTTATTTCTAGCATTAATAATAAGAATAATATGAACATAGGATAGCACCAATTCCACACTTAAAGTATGCTCTATGGGCTTGCTACACACTATTTAAATTTAAATATAACGTTTTAATATGTCTGGATTCAATACTGGTTCTAGCAAGGTAAGCAAGGTCTTATTTTCTCACTAAGATGTTCATTTATATTGTTCAGGCGTTCACAGGGACTGACACGCGACCGTTTAGCAGTAAAAAGTTGCCCAGTAAAATTGAATGGGAAGCGATTTCAGTTTCGCCAAGGATTCAATAGGACAGACCCTGAACGTACAGGCCGAGTGTAATGAGACCTATGTTCAGAGCTGAACTAATGTCTAGAATGCAACATTCCATATTGGTAATATCACGCTGCTGAGCTGATAGGACCATCTGCATAGAGGTGATGGTTTACATCAGCGTGGGTGTTGATAAGATTCCTGAATGCTGACTTGTACAATATAAACAGAATTGACCCAAGCATGCTTCCCAGGGGAACACCACATGGTGACAAAACCTCCTTTGAGGAAGACTCGAAAACTTTAATAAACGGTGGAGTACCAAGACAAACCACAATAACACACAACCCAAAGATGTCTAGAAGAATTTGATAGTCGATAGCGTCAAAAGCAGTCGAAAGGTAGAGAACTAACAGTCCAAGATTGCCATCATCCGACATCAGATTTAGATGGTATGAACCTCAATTTAATGCAGTTTCAATTTCATGTTATTGAAGACAAGCGGATTTGAATATGTAGCAGATCGTTTTCGTGAAGATATTCCAACAGTCTCTTTTTAACTGCTTTTTTAAGTACCTTCGAAGGGAATGGCAAATTTGAGACGCATCGATAGTTTCTGAAGGCTTCTTTATCAAAGCTTTTATGACTGCAACTTTAAAGGAGTCAGGAACAATACCAGATCGGAAGCTTGAATTGATTACTTTAATTATCACAGGAAGAAGGGTGTCAGTACATTGTAATAAAATCTGTGTAGGAAAAGGATCCAGCAAACACCAGGTTGGCTTAGATTCCATCAAGAGTTTTAGCACTTCGGGCCCTGAGAATGGTTTAAAATTATTGTTTATAGCTTGTGTGTGGTCATTGTACATATATTATACCTATAAGAATTTCTTTGAGTATTATTACATTTAGATAGTGATACACTAATAGGATATATAAACAATTTTGTCTTTAAATTTCTGAAATGAAATGAAATGGGGTTTAACGTCCTACTGTTCTGCTCCTATGCTGGGCTTATGACGACGGGCATACGATATATACTCTTATATCGAATTCCAACTGCCAGGGATCTTTTGTGTGCATTGCAATGTATACACGGGACCTCGGTTTTTCGTCTCATCCGAAGGACTAGACAGCTGTCCTTGTCAGGCCCTGTCCTGCATCACTGACAAGGGGGAACCACGCCGGAAAATCTGGATGAACTTTCTCGGCCAATGCAGGGATCGAACACCCGACCTCCAGGCTAGCGAGCCAGCGTCTTACCCACTTAGCCACGTGATCCTATGCCTGACCTATGTTTTACAGATACTATGTTTTACAGATTTTAATACTTTATTTTTAACTGGTTCGGGTCCGCTGGCTTTGAATTCGTTTATTGAATTAAATACATTTGTGACATCAGTGATAGTAAAGGAATACGGAGGGCATATTGTTGTACAGCGTGTTGAGAATTCGGGTAACACTTTCATATCCTGTATTGTCGAAATAGATGTAAAATATTGGTTCAAAAGATTGGCTTTAGATTTAGATTCGTTAACATAAAACCATAAGTATTTTATTAAATATTAAAATACTTATTAAAATACTTATGGTTTTATGTTAACGTTTTTAGGAAGTGGGAATGAAATTTTTCATCGATTTCAAGTAATCCCTATGGTAAAGATTTGACAATGTCTGATATGTGCCAGCCTTGTCCAAATTCTCACGCAATAGCTTATTAATAATTAAGGTGGGAGTTTGATGTTTTTTGTGAAGTGGGAATGCAATTTTTCATTGCTTTCCAGTAATCCCTTAGGAAAAGATTTCACAATGTCTGAAATTATCACGCCTTAGCTTATATTCAAACTGTTTCAATTATCTGAGAGACAATCATGATAGTTGATTTAACCTAATTAAAGCTTTGTTTTCTCCCGACAGCCCAGACTCTAAATAGCGTGTACCAAGCTCAAGGGCAGTTAACTCTGTTTGGCTTAATATTTGGTCCAGAAACTGGTTATGATTTTAAGCGGAAAAGTAGGTATCGAATTACGTTTGACCGTACCTTTACTTTTGTTGGCGGGTGGTGTAACTTGGCGGGAGATGTTCGGGAGAATGTTGGGCCTGTGGAATATGACAATTGGACCCGTATCAGGTGAGTGGAACGATTTTTTCTAGAATTTTAAAAAGTTCAAATATTTTCAATTTCTTTACGTAAGAATATTCCACCATAATTTTACGATTTTATGACACTTTAGAGAATATTCTATTCATAAAAAAATAAAAACCGAATTGTCATGGACGTAATCATGCGTTAAATTGAGAATTAAGTAAAAATTCAGCAAATAACGGTACATGGCGATAAACCGGAAGTTCAATATCCATCATGGAAGCCTATGGCGAGCGCTGTAGCTATTTGTTTTCATTCCGTAAAATGTGCTTATTCTGTCTTTTTTTTTTACATAGATCGGTTACAACATGACTAAGAAAATAAAACTACCCATGTTTATAATATATTAATGGTAAAATTTTAGCCGATATTATTCGATCTGTAGAAAATGGACCGAAACCGACCCGAAGAAACGGCATAAATAAAACAAGATGAACGCACGTTTTTAAAAGCAGAATTTGTATTTTAAAGAATAATTCACATAGAAACTAAAGTGAAATGTTAGGCCAATTTATTATCACTGATATATGACAATGTCATGCGATATTGCGAGTAGAGTGTATTTTTAAATTGTAAAAATAATATGTTTGTCACTAGTAAGTAGACATTAGTAGCATCAGATTAGGTGGGTATGAAAACTAATCCTTTGCACTGGTTTGTTTAGTTTATTTCATTTTATTTATTTTTTCTGTGCACGCTGTTTACGATAGACTCTGAAGCAGAGGCCCCATGCGTTCAGTGACCAGACTATCTGTCATATAAAAAATTATTACCTCAACTAGTTGATAAACAAAAAGAAACAGCTAGCAAAAAACAATTGTTGTTTGAAACTTTCCAAATATAATTATATAATACCGGTACCATATATTGTTATTATTTTTTATATATAAAAATATATATATTTATTTATTTATTATTATATAATACCATGTATTGTTATTATTTTATATAAATAACCAATATTTATTTATTTATTTATTTATTCATTATTATATAATATCATATATTGTTATGATTTTATATAAATAACCAATATCTATTTATTTTATTTATTTATTTTTTTATTTATTTATTAAGAATTAAATTGGATTTAATTGAATATTTCGTAGGATGAAATCTTAAAAGCCGTGTTGTACTATTTTATATCTATTTTCAGGTACTGGTATAACAAATCAGTTGCATTAGAAACAAATTTTACTTTCTTACAATTTCATGTTTCATAAATGTACATTTTTTTCTTTCTTTTTTTTCAATTAAAATTTGGTTAGTTCTTACTATCCACCAATTTTAGCGTTGCTTCAATTGTGTTAGATGAGCACTAAGGTTACTACTTGCACTGACTTTTTCAAACAAACGGTACGTTTACCCTAAGGAAAGTTAAAATATCCCCCACCCATTTACATTTTTCGACGGAAGTCACCGCAGATTTAAGCATGATTTTTTTTTTTTAAATCTTGTTGGGGTTATTCTCTAAGGCATATCGCGTTAAGCTGATTTGTCTTTCAGGTCACACGTCAAGATGTATGTGTTGTCGTACAGGAATTGAATGGGCGTAAAACCTGTTCCGGGATAAGGAAAATCCTGTGGAAAAGTGTCTTAAATTAGTGCCTCACCACTGTCTTACATAATAGTTATTAAGATAGAAATGTGATTTTGTTCGCCATGTGTTTTTTGTTAAAAATACCAATCTAGTAACTTGTCGGAAATATGAAGACGCGACTGATTCACCCTTGGAATGACATTATATATATCGCCTTGGGCCGATGTCACGGTAAAACTCGACTTCATATTGAAAGACAAGACTAAGTAGTTTTAGTTATTAAATCATGCTATACTGGAATAAAAATTAAATAACCCATGCTTGTAATATTTATGTTTGTAAACCGTTTTTGTTTTTTATTGCTTGATCAAACTAAGATGAAAAATCCCGATGATTTGTCTAGGCAAACATCGGGGTTCCGCTTAATAAAGAGACATATAATTAGTATTGCAAAGTTGCATGAAATAAAGCTCAAAATAGTAGTAAATCCATAATCTTGTGTTGTTCGAAAAGAGCAGTTTTATTCCACAATCGTGTTGATGTACTGTATACGTTTAAGTCTAAATATCATTGACCGCCTTTATAACCATGGTTTGCTTTTCACCAAATTATCATTTCTCAAGATCAAATCTTGTTATCACATAAGGTATTTCTTCACATTATGGTAACTAGATTATAGAACCATTCTTACAATCCAACTGGAAATAGCATGATTAAAGCTTAAAATGAAAACACGTCTTCAACTTTTTAAATGAAAATAACCATTCTAGATGTAATTATAAATAGCGAGAAGAAAATAGTAATAACTGTTAGGGACAAAGAAAGGGTAATAATGAAAACGCTCATCAAAATATTAACGAATTACTAAAAACGTTGGAGAAATGAGAACCAATCTTGAAAATTTCACAAATGAGTGTCCTTGTAATTGAAATACTATTGTCAACCTTCAGTATACGATTGTTCACAATGTACATCTAATTAAATTCTGTATGCAGCCTCTCATTGTGGCTGTCATGGCGAAAATCAGTCTAGATTACTCCAATTCTACTTAGATGGCGATTTTTGTAGAATTTTCAATGTAGAATTGAAAAAGGTGTTGATTTCGGGGTTCTCGTAAATACATTATGAGAATTTTAACATTAAAATATCGGATTGATAAATGTTTACTATATTAAGTATGCTACTTCCAGTTCGTGTATAATATACTATTCAAAAAAAGTAGGGGATATTTGATTTTGGGGGCATAATACTAAAATATGCAAATGACTACGAAAAAAGTCACTATAGAACCTAACAGAAGAAACATTTCCAGTTACATGTGACGCCCAAACGCACCAATAGCTACCGCATGGAATGCAGGTGATGCTTGGGATCATCATGGGGGTCCAACCCAAGATTTGCACGACTCTGACTTTGAATGTTACAGTCATTGTGGCATTGAATTCCAGGGTGGAAACATCAGTTTAATTGTTTTAGTGACCAGAAAACAAATTTTGATATGCGTCGGCTTACCCAAAATGAAAGGTTACGTGCCCTTGGCATGCTACAGATCGGCACAACACAGGCGGTTGTGGCGCGGACGATGAATGTTTCTCAGTCTGTCATAAGCAGGCTATGGTCCAGATACCGTGATACACAATCTGTACAGGACAGACCACGCTCAGGTCGACCAAGGGCGACAACTCAAGCCCAGGATCGATTTATCCGTACCTTGGCCTTGAGAAATCGTGTCATCACAGCAAATCAGATCAGCGCTCGTCTTCAAACAGACACTGGTGTGAGAGTGAGTGGCCAGGCGATTCGGAATCGACTGCATAGGGGTCACCTTCGCGCCCGACGTCCTCGCGTGATCCCTTGTTTGAGAGATCATCACATTCAGGCAAGACGTCGTTGGTGTAGGGATCGTCAACACTGGGATAATCGACGCTGGAGCAATGTGATGTTTTCAGATGAGTCAAGGTTCACTGTTGATTTTTTGGACAGACGTAGGAGGGTGTGGCGTCGTCGAAACGAGCGCTTCCAAGACGTTAACGTCATCAGACATGATCGATTTGGGGGTGGTTCTGTTATGGTGTGGGGAGGCATCACTGTTGCTGGAAGAACGGCTTTACATGTTGTTGCAGGGCGTGTTACAGGCCAGTACTACCGGGACAACATCTTGGCAGTCCATGTTGTGCCGTTCGCACGACGTCATGGCCGCCGTTTCATCTTCCAGGATGACAACGCAAGATGTCACAGGGCCAGGATCGTTACAGGTTACCTTCAACAACAGAACATCACCACATTACCTTGGCCAGCACTGAGTCCCGACCTCTCCCCCATCGAGCATGTCTGGGACATGCTTGGACAGAGGTTACGTCAACGTCAACAACGTCCTGCCAATGTCCAAGAACTTGCTGCTGCGTTGCAACAGGAATGGGACAATCTGGACCAAAATGACCTTAGACGTCTCATTAGGAGTATGCCACGTCGGATCAATGCTTGTTTGGCAAACAGAGGAGGATTTACCCGTTACTGACTTGGTTGTGATGCTGTGGTAACTTTGCTGTTTGACCCCGGGTATCATTTTACCCTTATAATGGTCAGTCTGTGCCTTACTTAGTCTAACGATCATTTGGAATAAATCATTTCATTTTGTCATTTGTTTCTTCGTCAGTTTCATTAGGTGACTTTAATAACACTTAAAAATCAAATATCCCCTACTTTTTTTGAATAGTATAATATAACATAATTTAGCAGTGCAAATCTCCGGATATTCAGCAAACTTGAATATTTCCTCACTTCTTTAATGCTTGTAAATAAATGAACATAATAATACGCCTTGTGATATCGACTTGGCAGACATCGCAGAATGAGGAAGCATTCACGGTTCTCACCATGTTACGATCCATAAGTTAAAGTAAAGAATGGGACAAAAATAAAGATAACAATTA
The DNA here is from genome assembly GCF_932274485.2 of Patella vulgata. NCBI lineage: Eukaryota > Metazoa > Mollusca > Gastropoda > Patellidae > Patella > Patella vulgata. The sequence goes on from NC_065883.2 coordinate 17,605,669, forward strand.
AAGGTGATATAAGCAACTGAAGCTGTGGTTAATGACAGTTCATGCTGCGATTATGTCGAATATGGAAGTTAAACCACAAGCTTACCAATTCCTGCTACACCTACATTTGCTTTTGCCTCTGATCGTCTAGGTTTGGCGTGGATACTCGTGCAGCTCTCAATTCTTGGACTTCACGTTTGTTGAAATTATTACTTAAATATTTGACTTAGAATGAAACTTCTCCAATATGACTCCGAGCAACACCGTTCTTGTTATATTATACTTTTTATACCAAACAAAGTTTACAAGCACAAATCTATGAACTTAAACATTTACAAATAACATATCTTTCAGTCTTATCTCAACCCCTTTCAGCTTGATATAGCCCTCTGGGTCAAGACCGCAGTTGGGATCGCCAAGCATCTGTCGTGGGGAAGTGGAGGACTAATTTCCTAATCATATTACAAATACGGATACCGTAGATTTATGGGTAATTGATCAGTCTAACTTACAGTTGGATTAAGGTTTAAACAATATATATATAGAATTTGGGGAAATCCTACTACTTATGATTACTTATACATACCCTTAGGGAAGACCAGACCAGAAATACTAACATTAATTTTGAAGATGTGCAATTTCACTGCAAATTTGAAATTATCAGTGTTATTTTACTTCGGATATTTTGTAAAAACTCTTTTCACGTCCAATTTCGGATTATTATCAATGAAATAATCAGGTCAAATTAACTGAAAATCTCGAGAAAGCGACCCCCCTCCCCCGCGGTTTGTTGAAAAAAAAAACAATCTGTTATGACTACTAAAATGTCATGTCTCAGAATGTCTACTAGAAGCCTACGTTATGTGTATCTTAACATTCCCACGGTGAAAATCCTACATTTTTTTAAAGAGCCACCCTGACTTAATGAGTAGGACGCTGGCTGGCTAGCCTGGTGTCGCGTGTTCGATCCCGGTGTTGGCCGAGAAAGTTCATAGGATTTTTCCGGTGTAGTTTCCCCTTTTCAGTGGTGCAGAACAGAAGGCCTGACAAGGACACTGTCTAGTCGTTCGGATGAGACGAAAGAACGAGGTCCCGTGTACACATTGTCGTGTACGTAAAAGATCCCTTGGAATTTGTTATAAATGAAATGAAATGAAATGGGGTTAAACGTCCTACTGTTCTGCTCCTATACTGGGCTAATGAAGACGGGCATACGCCATACAGTGTGCTATGAGGGAAATTTTGCCCGGGCAGCGGCACTATCGCCTACTCTTATATCGAATTCCAACTGCCAAGGGATCTTTTACGTGCATTCCAATGTTTACACCGGACCTCGGTTTTTCGTCTCATCCGAAGGACTAGACAGCTGTCCTTGTCAGGCCCTCCGTCCTGCATCACTGACAAGGGGAAACCACGTAGGAGGAATTTGTTATAAGAGTAGGCCACAGTCCCGACTGAATTTCCCTCATGTCACACTGTATGGCGTATTTCCGTCTTCATTAGCCAAGTCGGAGCAGAATAGTAGGACGTTAACCATCATTTCATTTCATTTCCTACATTTTTAAAAGCAATACGTTGCCATATGTTCTTCCACCTGTGGTAGGAAGCGTCCAACATAAAGACGATTTGGGAAACGACAATTAACATTAAAGGCAACTGTCTAATGCCCATAACGCTTATATCTCTATTTTTTAAAAAAAAACCACACGTTGCCATAATATGCTGCTCTTCATTAGCCAAGTCGGAGCAGAACAGTAGGACGTTAAACTCCATTTCATTTCATTTCCAACATTTTTTAAAAGCAATACGTTACCATATGTTGTTCCACCTGTGGTGGTAAGAGTCCAACCCAAAGACGGTTTGGGGAAATGTAAGAGTCTGACAAAGAGGCGAGAATTAACATTAAAGGCAACTGTCGAACACCCATAACGCTTATATCTCTATCTACAACAGCCTATTTAGAAATTAATGCATATAGCCTTCGTTTTTCATCAATAGATGGGCAATTCCTAAAGTAAAAAATAAATTAAACTATTCATCGAACAAGTCAAACCTTGCAATGAGATTAATGATTCGTCTTAGCGGGGAATTCATCACGCGACAATTATCAAATCTAAAATCTTAATGAGAAATAGCATCCCTAACGTTCTGGGTTGACTTTTTCGTCTGTGTGATATCCGAATATAAATATGTCATAAAATACTGGAATTTCTCAGGCAATGCCCAGTTACACAGTGATTGTTAGTTTGTCCAGTTTAAAATCGAAGCGGAGGCAGTATAGGTGAGAATTAGCGAGGCTAGCTGCAAAATACAACATTTTACAAATGGAGAATGCTACTGATTTGAATAAAATTGCGTTTTGTTGTATTGATATAAAATCACGCTTTTATTTGAAATAATTATGGTAATATATGTTATCGGTAGCGTCTCTTGCTCTATGCTCGACGCATGCATATTGTAGCAGACTGTGGCTGGACAACTTCAGCAATGTTTACTTTTTAAGGAACTACGTTGGTGGTAATGGACATCGGTGTTGATATTTAGAACAGTTTTAAAGACTCTAAATTGTGGAATAGCGCTAAATCTGCAGGCCAACAAAACCACCATTCTGTCGATGTACTTTTATTTTAAATCGCCGTGCTGCTGGCCCGGTTGTTTTCGTCTACCCAGTAAGATTACAAGTCCAGAACCATTATACTAACAGGCGGATATCGTGCAAAGACAGGATATACTGATGTCTTTACTCACTTGGGAGTCAACGTGGTTAATAGATTTGTATTGTGCATTTATAATTTAAAACATCTATTCATAGAAACCAATCAAGTGTTTAATAGGTTTCCGAGAAATCTTGGGCTTTACCGAAAGAACCGGAAACAAAGGCAGAGATACTTTAAGATCAGAGTCGTAATGTCATTGAACTTAATACGTTTTAAAATTCTACAGAAAAAGGTCACGACATTAAGATGTCTTTACTCGTTTATAGTAATTTTGATTTATGGCAATGGTGTTTTACGAGATAAATCTTGTCCTCATCGAGGATTGATATTAGAAATAAACGAAGACCGTGGGTTATTTCACATATTGACCGAGGGTATTAGGGTAATATTTGTCTTACCTACCTACATCAATGTTAAATCTATCTGAATTGATTTCACCTATAAGACAATGGTTTATAGCCCATATCGGCCCTGCAACTGATTTGACAAAATTAAGAAAACAAGTCGTAAGTTGCACATGCATTACATTTTAGTAACCACGTGTTCACACACTGGCATTCATTTTGTGCAATGTTGTCAAACGATTCGGACGACGAATTATCCGCGCAGGCCAGTTTGTAGAAAATATGGTTGAAAAAAGAAAACGTAGATTCTGAAAAAGAATTATTTAAAGCTAGTCAAAGTGCAGAATTTATGCAGAAATATTTAGCAAGGATTTAATGTTCTCAGATATTTCGCATTGCGAATAAGATATCCAGCAGTTGCCAGACAAGATACGCCCACATTTTGTAAGAGATCGATAGAGAACAAGCTAATAACAAAAGCGAATTTTCGTGCATTCAGGGGCCATAATTCAGAAAGTTATAGTCTGAAATGCGCAAATATCGAAAGGAACCGAGATCTTTGAGATATAAAGATATATTTTAAGTTCCATCAAAATCGGATAAAAACTGTGACCTGTAGAGGGTCTACAACCTTCGTATTACATACTTTTACACATTATGCGTGCAAAGAGTGGCCATTTTGGTGGAATAGTAATATATTTTTAAAAACAGTTTTTAAAATCGGTTAAAAAAAATCGTGACCTCTAGAAACTCCACAAACTAAAAAGCAAGATTTTTTGTACAATCACAAGGGGTGGCCATTTTGTCCGGCAGTTTTGGTCCGATTTTTACGAAATTCGAACTCAATCATCATCAGACTCACAGGGGTTGTTTTAAATCTGATAAAATTGCTTGCTCTAGAGGGACTACAAGCTAAAAACGCGATTTTTCGTAAATCAAATTCCAGAAGTTACGAATATCGAGAGGAACCAGGATCTTTGGGTTATAAACATCAGTCTCAAGTTTCATCAAACTCGGATCAACATTATGACCTCTAGAGGGTCCCCGACCTTGATATACCTATGTTTACACTATTGCGGACGGGGGGCGTTTTGGTCCGATTTACACGAAATTCGAACGATTTAAATCGGATAATAATCGTTACCTCTAGAGGGACCATAACCAACAAACACGATTTTTCGAACAATCAGGGGCCATAATTCAGGAAGTTAACGTCCAGTATGCGCGAATATCGAAAGGAACCTAGATCTTTGCGTTATAAACATGCATTACAAGTTTCGTAAAAATTGTGACCGCTAGAGTGTCAACAAGCTAAAATCGTGATTTTACGTACAATCAGGAGCCATAATCCGTTAAGTTATTTTCCGATACATGGAAATGTGGGCGTATAAAAATGATAAACGCTTTTCAATTTCGAGTGACAAGACCTCAGTGAATGTGCCAACAATGCCGCACACATAAATACCTTACGTTAGTGAGCCAAAAAGGGACAAATGGGATGTGGCAGAGCGCAAATGTAAAATGGAATGAGAGAAATGTAAAATGTAGACACGCCAAAAAAACATTTGTCATTTAACACTTAACATTTGATGTTTTAGATTTAACTCCTGCCTTAGAGGTATTTTGACTTAATCATTATCGGTATTAGGACTTTGTACATTGTACTTTTTACATATAATCAATGGAAACGACATTTTCGCAGAGCATTTAATATTGGCAGCTATACCCTTCCATAATACTAAACAACCCAGACTTTGTGAGTTTTAGACAAGTTCTTGATTGTCAGATCACGAAACTAACTAACATGGGCCAGGCACAGTTCATCGTCTCAGTCGTTTGACAACATTGTACACAAAAGTGAATAAAATCTTAAAAGAAAGAATCGGTGTCCCTTTTCTTTGCAGAGGGATGTAAACCTGTTGCGACGTCATCAGAGGGTGATATGTTCCATAACATGCATGGAGATCAAAGGAAAGAACATCCCAAGGTGTGTAAATCAAAATATGCACAAGTAACGGGAAAATACTTTGATTTCTTGCAAATATTCCACCAGAAAATCGTGTCGGTTATGTTAATGGTGACTGGCGTATAAAATTGATGGGATTAAACGGCATTTATTTAACAAGATTAAGCTGAAAACGGTTCGTTATTGGACAACGAAACCTGATAAACTAACACAGATAAGAACGTGTTGAGACTAATCGAATTGCAACCTGGGACCACTATGCTGCTACATAATGATTTATTAAAAGATGTGTAGATTTAATTCTGTCAGATTTTATCGCCGTTCTATTCATGGCATTACTACACACAGTCCCGTAATAAACATACTTTCAAATGATTAACTGACAGTAATTATTAGGGGGTGTTTAATATGGTACGTAGGCTAAATAACATTAAGAGGTGGTAATGTTGTTCTGAAATTACAATTGGTTTTGGTGGAGTGGGTCGGCGTAGTGTCAGTATGTGTAGGCTGTCATCTCAATGAACGGATACGTCGATTTGCTAATTCCATGCTCATTGTAATCCCCGTAGAACTGTCAGTGTACGTGTGTTCGCGATAAACCTAGGTTGAACGATATCCTTATCGATCCCATGTTTTCATAGAATGAAAAACAATGAAATATTGTCAGAACGCTAAGATTCTGATATACACCCACTTAATTGGTAGATAATATATATATATGTATATGATTTCAAGTAAATACTGAAAACTTTCTTGGGATTAATCGAGTAACGTTAACTTGTTGTACGGGACTCAAACTGTAGAAAAACTTTTGTTTTATTTGTATAATGTTTTGTGTTGTTGCGAGAATCAGGATGATGCTAGAAAATCCAATATCATAGTTTTATGCAGTTTTTCAATGATTTATTACAGAGTGGACACTAAACTGAAATTTATTCATGATATTGCAGTTAATTTCATCGGATAGTTTTAAGCAATCGGATAGATTGTTGGTTGTATGAACAAAAGGTAAGAGGATTTAATGTTTAATATATCTTCTGTCTTCTATTTACCGCTTTCCTCGAGATACCTGGGTATTTGAATACCGGTCCCGCAACATTACGCACAATGTCCGTGCAAACATGTCCTAATTGACAAATTCACGAAATAGTCAAGTGAATTTCTCTCTGGTACCATACACCCAAATGCCTTTAGTAACAATGGAAATATATTATAATATATTATGTTGGGAGGGCCGTTTTACGTCTGTTGAACGGCCAACAATGAACTTAAACATGCTTATATATCTAACAGTTTAATCTTACTTCAAGTAAATGAACAAACCTACAGTAAAACCTATGCACAGTGTCCATAAATCCCAAGATCAACAATCATATCATACCGACATCAAAGACATCTTTAAAGTTATTGTCATCATTTTTTCACACTACATAGGTTTGGTATCGTTGTCACCATATCTGAAAATTGACATTAACACTCGAGTTATATAATACAGATGAAAACGATTATTATAACTACTGAAAAGGGTGTTTGAATCGTAAAGGGAAAAATATCACAAGGAAGTTAGCACTAGGTCCACATCGTGCTTTATACGAATAGTTGCGTCAAAACCAAGCCTGAAATGATGAGGTAGAATATCCCAACCACCACGAATGGAAAGTCAGGTTCAAACACCACCCTTGTTGGAATAACCATGTGTAAAGCAGGTCTCTGCCAGACAAAGCGGAATCCCTGTTACATGTTAAAGGGGACGGTGATAGCGAAATGAAAAAGCACTATCTCTTCAAATATTATATTATTAGTAATTTATAAGCGACTCTCCTTAATAGATAGATATTTAAGGAATACATGGCTTTGATTAACAGAAGCACAAATAAATAAAGAAATACCAGCTGGTAAGTCATGTGAAAGTCGAAAACAGTCATAAACTTATTTATTTTGACGGAATACCGACACGAAGTGATTCCTTGGTCGTTTAACTCCATTTGATGTCAATAGTATTTATTTATAGATCTGTTTGTTGAAGCTTCCTAACTTGATTGTAGACTTTACGCTACATTAACGAATTAAATATAGCACTATTAACTCCCACACATGCTATATTTTCTCACAATGAAAGAGATTATTTACTCATCAGCTGAATGAAAGCTTCCCTCGGAATGTGTTTCTACAGTCAATATTGTTCATTTTGTCGCATCGTTAACAATGTGTTTAGGGAAAGTAAATCGTCAAAGATATTTGTCGGTCGTGCCTCGTATTGACAGATAAACCTTTTTGTGATTTAGAATACTATCTTTCATACAACGACTCAGTATATTTCGGAAACTCCCTGTATTCCTTCCATTAGGTACTCCTACATCAGTTACATTCAAATCTTTATTCGTATATAATTGAAAGACTGGTCAAATCACATTGTCAACCACCGTGTTAGGAAATGTTGCCTAATCAACATCTAGTTGACGTCCCTGAAAGATGAAAGAGAATACGATTTTCGTAGGTGGCTGAGTCTAAATTTAACTTTTCTCATCTCAGTTTGTCCACTTCATTCTGTCAGGTTATTTTAATCAACAATGCTTGACACAATTAATCCCAACAAGGCAGTAAAAATATCTAATCTGTCTCACTTGAAAATCAACAAGTACGCGATTCTTTCTTATTTCCCGCTGCTTTGGATATACACTCTGAGCCATGATTATTTAAGTAGTTCCTCGGATGTTAAAAGTGGAAGCATTACAACGAACTACTTGAGAAATAGTACTTAAGAATTTAAAACATAGCAGAATTTGTTACGAGTACACGTTCGTTACCCCTCCACCCCATATCTTAGAAATGTGAATGTTCATCCCAATAATCATGGCTATTGGGAGTAATGATTCCTAATAAAACAAATTTAAGAGCCAGTTCATTTGGCAAAAGGCGTGGCGAGTGGTTTATGATGTCCCGGGTGTGATCTAGGAGTTGGCAGAGAAAGTTCCTTGGGATTTTCCAGCGTAATTTCCCGTCGTCAGTGATGCAGGACGACGGGCCGGGCAAGGTACAGCGTGTACTTGTTGGTGCGCACGTAAAATAACCCTCTAAAGCGTTCGTATTAAGAGTAGGCAAAGTTTGCCTCATATCATACTGCATGGCGTATTCTCGTCTGCATTATCCCGGTCGGTGCAGAAAAGCGGGACACTAAACTCCGTTTCATTTTATTTCATTTGGCGAAACGTAAATAGATCAATTAACGACATCGGTGACATTACTTATGTGGAAGCGAAGTACACACAAAGGCGTATTTGAAGTATGTTGCTCATTGGACCATGCGGTGAGAAAACTGTACTCCAGGATGAAGCAAATAAAACCATCTAAGCCCCTATTCTTACGTGTTTGGGCCTCCAAACACTGTGGATTTCTCTGGGTACTCCTCCAACTTCTAAAAAAAACAAACCTGCATGTTAAAACTTAGACATGAAAATTACATGTTAGTCTCAACATGACCAAGAGGTTGCCTCTACCCCCATCTTATTTTGAATAACATTCCAAACACATTCATATCGACACTATCCCGTACACAAAATTTCATAGACATATCCGACTTCATTTGGACTCAACAAATTTATTCAACGCAGACGAATTTCACAAGAACATGGTTAATAATCTCTCGGAGGCTAGTGATTTATGTACATATTACATATCTGACATGGGGGACTTCATTTGGACTCAAAATATTTACAAATTTATTCAACGCAGACGAATTTCACAAGAACATGATTAATAATCCCTCGGAGGCTAGTGATTTCGTCATGTATGTTTATATTATATTGCACAATAAGATACTTATTTGCTGTTTAGTTTACTTTTATAATATGGCTGTATGCTATCATAATTAATCAATGTTGTTTCATAATTCGAACAATAATTTCAAATGGGAAAGATTTTGTAGATTATACATACATTGTGCAAGAGCTAAATCTGCCTATTCCAGGCCTTTCTTTAGACCCGAAACGGTATCTAAATTATTAATTAGACATTAATTAACTTATCCAGACCATAATCAACTCTCGATGTCAACGCTAGCCTGCGATATTTATTGGATTTACTTTCATTCATGATTTAATCATCAAATGGATAACCGAGACTATGTTTTTTTAGTAATGATGATCGAAATGTTCAGCATATTGCCTTTACATTATCTAGTTCTTAAACATTATTGTGAGAACTGCTAGCTCTTTATCCCATAATGTATCTTTAAGTGCAGAGTGATGAAAATATGTAGATATTTCTTAGATCCAATATTGAACGCCAAATGCTGACATTTTAGATAATGTATGACACATGTGGCAATCACGTTGTTGATGGGCAGTAGTTAATGGTTTACCTCAAAAGCCATCTAGTGTTCTAAAACTTGGGCTATGCACCAGAATTCCATAACTACTCTTGTTCATGAAGGGCAGCTTGATAAACCCACTGTTTTCGGGCCAGGAACTGGTGACGCTCGTCGAAAAAGCCTAAGGCTCCGTCAATGCAAGTCCGGTCGATTTGAAAATTAACATGCTTCTTCTTTGCATAATTCTGCATCGATTTGGTAAATTAAATTTTTGAATTTCATCCAACATGGCCAGTTCCTGGTCCATAGTACGACCGTTCTTGAGCTTTCTCCCGAGTGCTGAAGACCCTGGCGCGAATTATTGAAATATACTATGTTATATGAAATGATCTAATTTGATAAAAGAATTAACTAATTTGGAATGGGAGTAAACGTCTGAGAATGTTGTCTATGGCTTCGATAGTCTCTCGGTACGATTATTATACCGAGTTTTAAATATTTGAGAATTTCGATCATCATTGACTTTTCCACATTATCTCGGTTTTAATGGGCAAGAGTCAGAAACAAGATCAGACTGCAATACTGCACACAATAGGACTGACACTTTTCCTTGTGTATTGCTCTTTTGCACTTATTTATTTAATATTCTCGTAGGTTTTCTCGATGAACGTCGGGTTAAATAAGTATGTCATTTTTATGTTTAGAAAGCAGATATAGAATAACTATGGAAAAACAATGATTAAAGTTACAAAACTAGATAAAATCCTGGAAAGTTAATGCGTTGTGGATAATCATACTACGTAACATTTTATCTGTACAATTTATTTTTGACATTTGCCTATCTACACTTTTTTGTGATTGAAATATCTCAATACAATTTGTGTTAAGTTCATCTTGAAAAAGGCCATTAACATCACGAGATGCTATATATTGCCGAGGTTTTGTTGCCTTCTGTGACATCTATTACCGGCTCCCCTGTAAAATCTCAGCATTATGTTACAAGGTAACAAATAATACACTGAATATTTTTTGATTGGTCGTAAAGCAAACTATGCAATACTAGTTGCCCATAATAAGGTTGATGAGACTTAAATTGAAAAGTATCATTGAAATAAATATAAACAAGTCAATGTGATTTCGGTACAATTTGTGAAAATATCGTCTTCGTCAACTCTTATCACCGAGTTGTCCAGTTTGGCCTCATGGGTATTAATTATTTTTATTAGTGGATTAAACTTTAGCTTCTGAGAATACGCTGATAAATCAGAAGAGATTACCAACAAATGTGTTTCAATACGTACAGCTAGCTATTTACTTGAAAGTCACACATTTCAATAAGCTTTTAAGTACGTGGCAAATTTATATCTAAAGCAAGCTTACCAGATCGACCAGTATGTCACTTATCAAATGACCACTGGTCATCCTTTATTTTCCTCGTTGATGTTAATTCTCGTCTCGTTTCGGTTGGGAAGCATGGGGTTCGCTCCCGGTGTTGGCCGAGAGAGTTCATCGGATTTTCCGGCATGGTTTTCCCATTGTCATTGGTGCAGTACGGAGAGCCTGACAAGGACAGCTGTCTAGTCGTTCAGATAGGACTAAAAACCTGAGGTCCCGTGTACACATTGACATGCACGTAAAGGATCCCTTAGCAGTTGGAATTCGATATAAAAGTAGGCCGCAGCGCCGCTGTCCGGAAATAATGTCCCTCATAGCACACTATATGTCGTATGCCCGTCTTCATTAGCCCAGTTGGAGCAAAACGTAGGACGTTAAACCACATTTCATTTCTTTTCGGTTGGGTGGAACGCTTTCAACCACAGATGAAACACTGTTTTCTCAAAAGCACTGACATAACAATGGATACTCTGAAATCCGCAGTATCCAGTTTAGGAATATTCCTAAAAATCTGCCAGCAATACAAACCATTTGCGCTGATGCAATGTTAAAATTGGGAAAAGACGAAAACACAAAAAGATATGAGAGGAATGTTTGGTGGTCTAGGTTTTTGGGGTACGAAGAAAATATATCAATGTAGTGATATAGACACCAAATGGAATCTGTAAAACCGCAATAATAAATTTAAAGTATCGTTTAAACCGTTCTTTTTATTTCCGCTTAACCGACGCAGTAAATGCTCACGGTCAAAGTATTAATCTGACGAACCTATAAACATATCTCTGGGCCTAAGCATCGAACTTAGCAAACACATTCATCTAATGAACATCTATACCCCAATGGAGAACATTCTACTTCATTTGGAAGCAGAGTTGTTCCAAAGTCCCGACCAACCACATTGCTCATCTCTTAGCCTAAGCTTAATCAATATCCACCATCTACGCCAATTAGATACGTTTCTGGGTCACATTAAGTGTGGTGGACTATCATACGAACGAAACATTTACGTTCAGTTTCCGTCAGGTTTGATTTATTTTTCGTGATGTACGGCGGGTACAGTTTGCCTTATCCAGATTCCCCGTGGCAAATCCAACACATGTGTTTAGGCAACAAATAGCACTGCTAAAGACCCCTACGCTCAAGCGAATTATTGAAATAAAATTGAACCATATGTTAGTCCCGAAATGACCTAGTTTGTGTCGAGTGGACGTTAAACCCAATTCCTCTCTCTTTTAAGCATCAAATAGAATATATTACATCAGCAGAATGTTTACTACATATTGTGCGATGCAGATCCATAAAAGCTATCTGCGATATGTCACAATTAAATTTATTTTTACTAAAGTAATTTTTATGAATGACTCTAACCAAATGCTAATAGAAATGAAATGAATTTATCCGAGTTAATGTAGCCTTGGTTACATTTACTATGTTGAATCGGATTTAATAGATTCGCTGATAGACTTATATCTGTTTATAAAGACTTATATCTGTTTATAAAAATAATGAGAAAGCCAGCAACATATTATAACAATAATTAATGATCTGATTCTGGTACTAAAGATGCTTAGTTTTAATGTTTTTATTCCTACCACATTCTAAAACAGCTGAAAATAGACAATTGACCTGTATGACGAATTTTCAAAACAGTGAACCAACCTTTGTTTAAAATACGCACAGTTATCAACTTCCATAAACACTCGTAGAATTCAATTTGCCGATGTTACGCAATATTCTATTGTTACAATATTATTTTCCCAGTAATAAAAGTGTATTCTGCAAATTAAATGTTATATAAATCCAGTCTAACAGTACAATGCAATCATTTGTTCAAGGAACATCAAAATCATTAGGCGCCTTCTTAATATAGAGCCGAAAACGTTCTTTTAATGACTGGATACGACATTGTAGACGGGCAACCCAACAGATTGACGACAATATACATCATGGCGCTAAAAGGAAACTATCTACATTATAATATGTTTTAAACAATAAGTAGTTTCGCAATTTAAGGTACATGTACATCATTATTTCGTCATTCTTTTTGACGCTTGTCCTTGATTATATAATCATATATCTAGACTTATGAAATCAAATATTTCGTAATATTAAATCAACCTACATGTATTAAAATAAAAAGCGTCTTCTCTCACAATTGCATATAAACAAGGATATCCAAAAGGGTGGCATTCAGTTTTAATTTTTAGGGGTTTGGTATCGATGAATTATTTAATAAGCCATTCATATTGCACAAACAATGTTTTATATTGTATACTACTTCTATTTCAGGAGTGTGTTTTGGGGACGATACTAAACCATAGAAGAATCTCCAGTGTGGCTGTATTACAACATGTGCCTTTTAACAGATTGAAAAAATTAGAGAATTCAAGATTAAACCTAAACAATTCCTCAAACGTGAGATCTGAAGAGAGGGTGGGGAAGGGTGCTTGGAGGTTTGAGATGAGGTGCAACAAAAACTTTATATACTCTATGTCGTGTTTGTTTATGCGAACGTTGATAATCTTTTTACTGTTAATAGTGTCACAGACAAATTTAGCATTTAGAATTCCTGGTCATAGACGTCATTCGTGGGAATCACCGGGATGCACCAAAGTTGGTAAGTCTAAACCTGTTTCTGGTCATAGTAGTACACAGCTTAGCCTTTCTGGAATTTCTACACTTATCAAATTATACCACTGATGTAGACATTCTACGATTCCTTTATTTCTATATGTAAACCCAACACATATATTATTATCATTCCTATATCCCAAAAATATAAAGATAATTTGCTGCCCTACTAGAGTACCCCTTTCCCAGTAACACACCCTAAATGCAAAAGAACAAAACGGAAGACGAATTGACAATTAAAAAATCTGTTTTACTCAGATTCTAGGGAAATGAAATAATTAACGACGTAAATGTTTATTGTAAACGAATATTATTGTACTTACTGGTCGAAGAACAAAGATTAACTGATATAATTTCTACATGATTTCTTTTTTCAGCCCATACAAGAGCAGTTAACATTCCTAATTGTGTAGAGTTCCGTGTTACAACGAATGCCTGTAGAGGTTTTTGTGTATCTTATGCCATTCCATCATCGGATCAAACTTTAGCATCAAATCCGTCATTAGAAATAACTTCTCGGGCTGAATGTTGCAGTATTCTTCAAACATACGACGTGAGTGTCACTTACAATATTAATTGATTTAGAAAGACATCCACGTTTTCTGCTGCTAAATCCCCGATTTGGGTCAAACGAAATATTCAATTGTTTTTGTTCCATACATTGTTAGATTAGAGAAATACCTGATTCTATTAAAGTGACCAGGGAGTTTCGAAAGTGGGCATTAAGCTGTATCAACTGAGAATCGTAGTTGTAACTACTGACAATGATTGTTTATAGTCTGTGGAACGGAAATTCGTTTTCTAGGAGAAAATATGATCAGACGTTGAGCTCAGAATTATGTACCGATGCTAATATTCCAGCACCCTTAGACATTAATAAATGTAATGGGACGACGTTGCTTGAATTTCATAAGATTTCCTGGGCGATATCGACTATCCTCAGAATATTTCGCTAAAAAAGGGATATAGCGATCACAGAAAATGCACCTACTGTTTTGAAAGCATCACTTTGTTCTATTATTGTTTGCTAATGTGTCTGACTTAGCTTTTAAGAAACATCCTGTTGTTTTATAAGGTCAGGTCTTTTATATTGCAACAAATAATAACAACAGATATCGATTTGTTCTTTTTATTAAATATTCTGCCAATTAATTGTGCTAATATATTGGACGATTATATTGGATTTGAATACACGGGGAACAATAAGACACAGAATTGGTTGCTAGTATAGAAATATGTTACGTGACCTTTCCAACCTTGATAGTTCAAGAAGTAATTATACTCACCACAGCTAATTCGTTGGTTTTAAATGCCATTGGACATCTAAGCTTAGATTACTTTGTTGGAGGTGGGGTTGTAACATCCATACCAAGGCGTTTATGTTTACATTTGACATGAAGTAGGGACCCCGTCTAATCCTCAAACACTGTTATGGAAATATCAATTTAAAATAAATACACCTCAATAGAACGTTGGCTAGATAATGAGCTAAAATACAAACCGAACTTCCACCTATACATATTAATCGATGCAAACTAAATATTTGGATGGACAATTAGCATATTTGTAACCATTTACTCGGCATTTATGCAATAAGGTAATAATAGTATGTTGCGTTCCAAAGAAAGCAGATGGGGGGGGGGGGTCTGTTTTGAATGACTGAATTCTAAAAAAGTTGTGGAAGAGTTGCTCACATCAAGGTTCTGCATTATATCACACAAACGCAGTTTCTAACCACGCAGTAATTTGATGTTTTCTTTTTATTTGTCTTTTCAGGTAACTATGCGTGTTTGGTGTGTAGGTGGTTTTCGAAATGTGACGTTCAAATCCGCGTCAGAATGTGGTTGTTCAATATGTAGACATGGTTGATAAATTAGATATATCATTAACAGCAATTACAATGCACAAACAAATGGCATTCTATGAATTCCAGGGAAAAGACTGTAAAATGGGATGTGATTTTGTGATCTGTGATAATATGACTTTTAGCAAGCCCCTTCTACGTAATATTGATATCATTGTGTAGCGATGAGATGCTGAAGATGAACTCGAGGCCAATACTTGAATTACATTATATGGTTCTGTATTCAGGTATGGCAATGTTGATATGGGAAGGCCATTAATACATTTCCTTTATTCAGTTGAAATAGTAATGAAGGCTACGAGCTTATATACTATGTGCCCATCGGTTTGAAGGTCTTCTGATCAAGTCCCGCGCTTAATTGAAAGAAAAGAACCCGATAATCTGCTATAGTACGTTTCCTTTGTTAGCAACCCTGCTGGAATCTCAAATTGAAAGAATTATATATTTCTACATTTTGCTCTCTTCGTGACACTGAGATAATCAGACTTAAATAGAATAGCTTTTTATATTGAATGAGAGGCATACAATATTATATATGTATATATATATATATGGTTAAGACTGAGACAAAATGTACAGGTCCCAAGAGGTTGTTTCATCTGATAGTTAAAAAAACCCAGTTATTGTCTATATGTATAATATATATATATATATAAATATATTAGTTTATTTTACATTTTGTTGATATTTACTATATTATGCGTTTTATTATATTAGAAGATGAAAATGGATAATTGTGCAAGTATGTATTAAATTGCTATTTTATGTATAAAAATAAAAAAATGAAATATGAAATCATGCATAATCTTTAGTATTCTATCCTTAGTCGTTACAAGGATGTAAAAGGCCAATTTAAAGTTGGAATTCGAAGCAACAGTATAGGCCGTGGGGCTGTTGTCCGGGAGAATTGTTCCTATAGTAGGCCTACACTGCATTGCCTATGCCAGTCTACAATAGCGCTTACCCGAAAGACAAAATCAAATATAAATGGATTATTAACAAGTGTATGCGTATATTGATTTTTTTTTTTTTTTTTTAAAAAAACGTCTTCATTAGCCCAGTTTAGGAGCAGAACAGTAGGACGTTAAATCCCATTTCATTTTTTTTTAAAAGTTGGTGGACAAAACAATTACTGTTTAGCCTATCACCAGCTCCACAACAAGCTATGCAAATGTCTTGTTATAAAACTATTTATAGGTTTAGTTCAAAATGAAAAAAAAACTGATTATAAGACGTGCTACAATTCATCATGGGGGTCATCGTGCTTAGATTGGTCATACGTTTATGACACTCGGGGACCTCTCACAATAACGAAAACCTTCATATAAAAAAAAGTTTCTTTAGAAGTTAGAAACTGTATCTATGATGTTAAAACCGGTATGAAATCTATTAAATTTGGATTCCCATATTCTTCCTGTAGTGAGCGAATATTTCATGTTCTGGGCGCCCGTGTTCTCATCGCCGCGATGAGATATGCACCCATGCCCGCCAATTGTAATCTGATACGCTAACGACATCTTCATGAACGGGGCTTTGAAAGTCGTGACTAATTACAAGACTGCGGTGCGACATATTTGGAAAATTGTGAAGTCTTATAATCAACCACAAAATAAAATTAATCAAGACTTATAACACAACAATCACATGATTACTGAAAACCTAGCTAAGGCCAGATACTCAATGGACTTGTCGCAGAATGCCTTTATGATTGTTATTCTTAGCCTGGTTTGAATTGTCTTTTCTATGTGTGATTTGGACTTTAATAAGATTTATGTAAAAAAAAAGAAAAGAATTATTATAGGATATACCATCGTGAATTTGAGAAATAGAGCTAATAAAATTCTAACACGATTTCGTGCCTAAACTCTAGATTGGTTATAGACTGCCAATAGCTTCCTTCGTTTCAATAGATTAGAAAACCCGTATCAATTTTGGACTTTGGAACATCTAGATACCAACTCGAAATGTGAACGAAAGAGTTAGTAACAAAGGACCACATCTACGGAGTTGTTCTTTGGGTCAATACATGATTCACTAATTATAAAATGATAGAGACCACAATTCAAACTGCTAAGGTGCTAACAAGATTTCGTAACAAATAGGGGATGCAATAAACATTTCAGAAACATATATACTAATCATACCAGCATTTTAAGGGTGGTGGTGGCAATAAACTACCACAATAAAATGTAGATTTCAGAACAAATGGGTTTAACTATGCCAATGGGTTACACGACAGATGGACAGAGATGGCGGTAATATACTATTCAAAAAAAGTAGGGGATATTTGATTTTGGGGGCATAATACTAAAATATGCAAATGACTACGAAAAAAGTCACTATAGAACCTAACAGAAGAAACATTTCCAGTTACATGTGACGCCCAAACGCACCAATAGCTACCGCATGGAATGCAGGTGATGCTTGGGATCATCATGGGGGTCCAACCCAAGATTTGCACGACTCTGACTTTGAATGTTACAGTCATTGTGGCATTGAATTCCAGGGTGGAAACATCAGTTTAATTGTTTTAGTGACCAGAAAACAAATTTTGATATGCGTCGGCTTACCCAAAATGAAAGGTTACGTGCCCTTGGCATGCTACAGATCGGCACAACACAGGCGGTTGTGGCGCGGACGATGAATGTTTCTCAGTCTGTCATAAGCAGGCTATGGTCCAGATACCGTGATACACAATATGTACAGGACAGACCACGCTCAGGTCGACAACTCAAGCCCAGGATCGATTTATCCGTACCTTGGCCTTGAGAGTGAGTGGCCAGACGATTCGGAATCGACTGCATAGGGGTCACCTTCGCGCCCGACGTCCTCGCGTGATCCCTTGTCTGAGAGATCATCACATTCAGGCAAGACTTCGTTGGTGTAGGGATCGTCAACACTGGGATAATCGACGCTGGAGCAATATGATGTTTTCAGATGAGTCAAGGTTCACTGTTGATTTTTTGGACAGACGTAGGAGGGTGTGGCGTCGTCGAAACGAGCGCTTCCAAGACGTTAACGTCATCAGACATGATCGATTAGGGGGTGGTTCTGTTATGGTTTTGGGAGGCATCACTGTTGCTGGAAGAACGGCTTTACATGTTGTTGCAGGGCGTGTTACAGGCCAGTACTACCGGGACAACATGTTGGCAGTCCATGTTGTGCCGTTCGCACGACGTCATGGCCGCCGTTTCATCTTCCAGGATGACAACGCAAGATGTCACAGGGCCAGGATCGTTACAGGTTACCTCAAACAACAGAACATCACCACATTACCTCTCCCCCATCGAGCATGTCTGGGACATGCTTGGACAGAGGTTACGTCAACGTCAACAACGTCCTGCAAATGTCCAAGAACTTGCTGCTGCGTTGCAACAGGAATGTGACAATCTGGACCAAAATGACCTTAGACGTCTCATTAGGAGAGTGCCACGTCGGATCAATGCTTGTTTGGCAAACAGAGGAGGATTTACCCGTTACTGACTTGGTTGTGATGCTGTGGTAACTTTGCTGTTTGACCCCGGGTATCATTTTACCCTTATAATGGTCAGTCTGTGCCTTACTTAGTCTAACGATCATTTGGAATAAATCGATGAATGTGAACTTCATTTCATTTTGTCATTTGTTTCTTCGTCAGTTTCATTAGTTGACTTTAATAACACTTAAAAATCAAATATCCCCTACTTTTTTTAATAGTATATATCATCTAATACATCCACATATTGGCGTATGATTAAGGAAAAACTGTCGAATAACCTTTCTTACGCTCAGTTTTAACAGAGATCACCTTTCTCTCGAATATTTTCAAAATGTGGTAAATCAGAGTAAGGAAGTACATGAATGGTGCAAAAGTAGTTGTTACGGGTTTTCTAAAAATAATGTAGATATAGCAAAATCTATAGCACTTGCACACTGTCCAGCACAAAAATGGCCAGAAAATGACTACGACGTTCATTAGTACCCTTTACACTCATTCAATGTAGCGCTGTATGGTGTCTTGAAGTATAGCAATACAAGATATAAGGGTTATATCTAGGTTTCCATACTACCCTCACACCCCTAATCACCTTGGCGACGATTGTGGCGGATAAGACACTGGTTTCTGAGAAGAGGCCACTCTATCCGAGGTGCAATCATCCTATATCAGCCAATGACCCCCAGTTGGCGTGTAAAGATTGTACAGTAGTTCCAAGTTCAAGCTCACGGCGATGTTCGATTCGTAAAGATCTGGATCCTAAGGCGTACTTAGAGGTTATAGACTTACGCAGCATGATCGTCATATGGTGACAGCGACCTTACGCAGCATAATCGTTATATAGTGAAACGGTAGTATTTTCTTACACCCGACACAGCGTAAAACACGCCTATTGGTTACTGTTCCAGAGGCGCGTCGTTGTCTGGTGGTTTACGTACAATGGTCGCGTCGTCCGAAGACGTGGCCAAGTACTTCCAATTTTTAAGAGACTGCATCTCTTTTTGTTTTTGATTCCTGTAAGAGTAACATCGCTGGGACTAAGACTCCGTTAAGACATTTTTCAGGTTGCGGGTGCCATTCAAGTTGCGGGTGAGACCTAACTACCGTCAACGAACGCACCCGCCGGGGATTCAAATAGGCCTACTGTGCAAGGCTAACTCTATTTGTTAAGGTCAGCTCAATTTTCGTCAAGGTTGCTGAGATGTAAATAAGGTTTGGGCACGTAATTGTTGGCGAGATTGTAGGTTAGGGTAAGCATTAGGGCTAGCGCTGTTTACACCTCGTGACCATTCAAGTTGCGGGAGAGACCTAACTACCTTCAACGAACGCACACGCCGGGGATTCAAATAGGCCTACTGTGCATGGCTAACTCTATTTGTTAAGGTCAGCTCAATTTTCGTCATGGTTGCTGAGATGTAAATAATATAAGGTTTGGGCACGTAATTGTTGGCGAGATTGTAGGTTAGGGTAAGCATTAGGGCTAGCGCTGTTTACATCTCGTGACCTTTGACCAAACCTGAAGTTGAACTTACCAAATGCCAATATACAGGTTTTCGTAACGATGTTCCAGAGAAGGGTGAATGAACATATGACTCCGATAGCCAGTCCGAGGTTAATGATCATTCTAGTCACGAACCTGGCATTTTTCTCCTGCTGATACCATTTCTTCTACAACAGGTGGGTCAGGGTAGACCGGTGGAAAAGAATGCGCCCGAACGGTCTACTCCAGTGTTGGGGAACCAAAGATCGTTGCCCTCTGACGGCACCATTAAGCAAGTTTCGGACTATTCGATCTCTGCCTTTAAGATTTTAGTTAAGGGTAAACTATTTTTTTTGGTGGACACACTAAGAACAGATCCGGATACTGAATGGTTGATTTCCATTCCATTCCTGCGGTCATGTTTGAGGATTACACACTCTCTTGTTTGGGGTCTTGCATTAAGCTCTGAATGTTATAGCTTATCTAGACACCCTATTAGTTGGAAGCATTAAAGATACATTATGGGAGATTTTTATAGAGAGTTGGCCATTCTTGGTATAACAGTTCAAATGTAGATGATGAAAGAAGAATATATTGAAAATTCAGTCAAATTACTTTATTCTGAACATAGTTATCATCGTTGTAATATTTGACTAGAAATGGTAGCGAAATGCGTCTTCACGTTGGCCGATTGTTTGATTGACAGGCGTTAACTCCACCTACATATCTCGATTATCAAGTAAAGTTTTCAATGGCATACGGAAACGCTCTATCATTTAGCCACGATCTAACTGACGTATTTTCATCAGTTTGCCCCATATTTGATTTAATCAATTAGTGAAATCATATTTAAATCCGAGCTGTAGCCGAGCCATCCGTGGGTCTACAGAGTTGATTTTGGACTTGTTGTTTAAAAAAAAGATCTAATTTATAATTTCTATAACATCTGAAGCCTAAATTAAGACTTGCAATAATCAGATTTAGCTCTTGCATAATGTATGTTTAAGGAAAGGCGTGCAGTCGGTAACTAATGAAACCATGGCTAATGGCCAGATTCAAGATGCGAAATTAATGGAGTTAAATTTATAGAGTTAATCGGTTCATTTCGCCAAAACTTCGTCCGAACCTCCAGTTAAGAAACCGTCGGTGCCCAATTTAATTAAATTACAGATCTATATTTCGTTATCTGACCAGTTGTAGTGGAAGGTCGCGTCATGCTTTTAACCTTATGACGTCAGACATTGATTAATCAATCAGCGTTGACGTTTCTATTGGTTTACCTCACGCCAAAAACTCGCCGTAACATACCATTTTACACGGGTAAGACATCAGTGTTCATGTGGTGTAAATATTCATTTTTAACACGCCCCAAAACAAAAGAGCTCAACTCGGGTAAAGACATAGGACGAGGTTGAGTTAACACAACATTACACGAGTCAAACAAGGGACGAACTGGTGTAAACACACAACACGGTACCTGAATTGAACCGCTTATGAGTACGACTATAATGTGGAATTGTTATTATTAGCATGATTTGGTGGAATTATTGGGATATAAGTATAGTATGTATATTCTGAAAATGTCAGTTGGTTAATAATTTTCAAGTTCATTAAGAATCTACGCCTTTCTCGGAATTTGTTTGAATTACTGGAAACAAAATAAAGTGATTATTATTATTACTGCTAGCTGGTAGATTTTTTGCTATAATGCCGTGTGTGACATATAATGAATTTTATTCCTTTATAACTTTTTTATCACAAAAAGATGTCAAATAATATATATCAGATGTGAAGTGTTTGGGGTTGATGGGATATTTTTTCATCGGTGAATAGATCGCCTTGAATTCTACGTCGGTTTTTATAAGCCACTGGGAATATAAATCTTTGATGACAAATTTTCTTATGAAATTGACAATGTCATAAGTGGTTAATAAAGTAATAATGTTGTAAATTATTTTGAATAAAAAAGTATCAAATCCCCTCCAATAACAGCGAAGTAGTTGTGAAATGGGTTAACGTACCCGGCAACGTGCATGAATTCTTTACTGCTTAACGCATTAGTTCCGAACCAGTTCGGTAGTTAAAAATCATTTCAAAAATTTATCAGCAGGTCAATGTCTAACTTTTACTGTCTACCGCATGTTAGGAAGCTTTGTTTTTTTAAAGAATATGACAATTTTTAGCATTACCACAACTTGACTCATTGACATACCTTATGATCTATGAAAACAAACAAGGTTTTCTAGTGTACCTCTTGTATAGCATACATATGATGTCGCTGGTGATAGAAAACTGTGCTATTGTTCTCGAGGGTTTACCGTTTTGATGACCATTGGGAGTCTTTCAAAATCAAACTAACGTCAAGAATGTCTAGACCCCAGCTTGAAATGCTTTGTCAATGGAAGTCAGAATGGTTATATAACTGAAATAATTATGCCCGGAGTTGTAAAGTTCTGTGTAGCAGAATCTACTAATTACTGGAAAGTCGCAAATGTGTATTATTTCTATAAACACATTTAAGCATTTAAATGTCATCATTACTTAGATAAGGAACAGCGACATTATTTAGAGTCAAGCCATGGGAATTTCATATCAGGGGAAATACAAATTAGTTTGGGAGCTTTTATTATATTTTCAACCGCATAAAAAAATAAATAAAATAAAAACACGTAACATGACCGACGTTTCGGAACGCCAGTATTAATAAATGTAAAAGTATCCATTAAGTTAATGATTTTCCATCGAAATGTCCATTATTTGCGAACATAAATAACAGCTTACCGATTTAATCAAAATAACAATAGTGTATCATGCACGACAAGAAAGGTCAGTTATACTTTTGACCTTTAACTGCTGAATGACTCTATTAAAATCGAATTGAACAAATAATAAACCCGCGTCAATCAACATTACTGTGAAATCCCATTATAAAGCCAGCGTGAGTACATATAAACCTTAAAAGTACGATGCTTCGACACACTGGTGTATAACTGCCCATATTTTGTTTGCGCACGTCTATTTCAAACACTAACGAAACTCAGAACTCATAATTTCCACCCGCGATGTAGATTAATGAGAGTCGTTCAGTTCCTAAACCATTTTACGTGGAAGCATAATAATATTGTCATCACCACCATCCATCGGTATGTATGTCTGTCCGTTAACAATTCTTATAAACAATCAAGAATGCATCGATATATTTTACAAAAATGCTGGCAATGTTTGCCAAGTCCTAAGGAGAAACCGTATTAAAATTATGAGGCCGCCCTGTAAACACCCCAAGAGACGTTCTGTCGAATTGCAGGACGTGTTTATAATGCTCCAAATATTAAAAGGAAACCTCAAATTTTGAATTCCGACAGAAAAGGTGAACACAGTAAGACTTGTGGTTCTGAATAATCAGAAACCACCAAGTCTTAGAAATAAATAATACAGGGGAAAAGAGAAATGGGGTTTAACGTCCACTTGGCACAAACTAGGTCATTTCGGGACTAACACATGGTTCAATTTTATTTCAATAATTCGCTTGCGCGTAGGGGTCTTTAGCAGTGCGAGGAAACCGGAGGACCCGTAGAAAACCCACGAGGTTGAAAATAATTCAGGGATTAACAAATTGATAAATGAAATCGATGGATAATACACCATACCATGTTTGTCATTTAAAAAAGATATTCTGTTTACTTTAGGACCGGAGGACCCGTAGAAAACCCACGAGGTTGAAAATAATTCAGGGATTAACAAATTGATAAATGAAATCGATGGATAATACACCATACCATGTTTGTCATTTAAAAAGATATTCTGTTTACTTTAGGAGTCTATTTCAAGGAAGGTTTGTGAATGAGATTCCAACAGATATATTACTAACACCCACGTATTAATTCCAATTCGGTATTAACGAACCCCAATAAAGCCGCGGATTCTATGACTCCTGGAAGCTTAGCGCTGACATTTGCTTTATTGACAGAGTATTATACTTAATTATTAACCGAAAGATAGCAAATACAACCCAGTTTTCTGTAGAAATCGTTTAATCAGTTCCAAACTCTTCAGCAATGAAAACAACAAAACGTGACTTTAAACATAAACTGCAGTATCAAAGATGACAATTTTAATTTCGTGTACACAGAGGGGAAAACTGCCCCACATTTATGTTTTATGTTGTGTGCTATAATTGTGGTGAATTTTGTAATTGTTTATTCATTAAATATTAACGTTTTATTTAAACCTTAACTACCAACCACACGTTATATATTTTATTACATAAAGCACCCGTTTTCGGGCAGCATGTAAATTATACACAATGACAATATGAATGAAAAATACATGTACATAAAAAGATGATATTAAACATACATTATGCAAGAGCTAAATCTGCCTATTGCAGGTCTTTCTAAATGTTATCTAAATTATTAATTAAACATTAATTAACTTATCCAGACCATAATCAACTCTCGATGACATCGTTAGCCTGCGATATTTACTAGATAAGGATCCGATTTGCTACTCAACTTTCATTCGTGATTAAATCATGAAATGGATAATCGAGACTGTTTTTTTTATCGTACCGACTTTAGTAATGATAATCGAGGCTAGGCCGAAAATTCAATCTCTAAATTTTTGGTTCAGAGTAAATCAATTTGACTGAAATTTTCAGCAAATTCCCTTTCCATTATCTATTTTTAACTATTATAGTGAGAACTGCCAGCTCTTTATCTAATCTCAAATAATGTACTGTATCTTTTAGAAAGCAAATCCAAATTATAAACTATGATACATGATAGTCGCTTGGATTATACATGAAAACTAAGTCCAGTATTTGCAAAGGCAGAAAGAAAAAATAGGGGTTTTCATTTTATGAAATGAGTAAAAATTCGAAAGTCCGACGTAAAAAGACGAGGAACAAAGAAGTGTCTTCTTTTAATCTATTTTCCTATTCGACCGCTGCTATTTTTATTTGTTTGAACATCTAAAGTTTATCCTAAAAGTAAATGTCTTCAAGGCCCGATTGTCGGCGATTATCTTCCCACTGAAGCATTAAAAAAGTCCAAAGACTCAAAGCTTGACAGTCATCATGAGTGTCAATGACCTGGGACCCATTGGCAGAATTTATCATTTTTGAAAGAAATGTTCGTTATTGGGTTCTACAGGATCATAACTTTTTGAGTTTTGGAAAGATAGAAGGCTGATTTCAAAGGTCTGAACATTAAAGGTCAGTTCGATGTTATGGCACTACCAGAAGTTTTCATTAATAAGAGTTGAAAATGTTAGATGCATTATTGATTGCCCCGAAATATTAGAAGACCAAAAGGTTTAAAGCATCGTGCCCTACAAAAATATACAACACTGTCAAGTTTTTAGTTGAAATAAGTCCAACCGGTACCATTATATTCTTACCTGAATGTTATGGGGGTACAGCCAGCGATAAGCAAATTACTATGGAATCGAGGTTTCTTGGTTAACTACTTCCTGCTGATGCTGATGTAGTTCAAGCGAACCATGCCTTTACCATGGTGGAAGCATTTGCTGTTCGGCAGGCGAAACTAGAAAGACTGAGTTATCAGCTGGAGGAATCAAGACAGTTTTCAATGGCTAGAATTCATGTGTAACGTGTCACAGGTGGAATGACAAATTCTGAAATATTAGAAGGAACTTTTACCAATTACAATGACAACAAAAACAATGTGAAACATGGGCCATAACTCTGGAAGTTCTTAACGGAAGTTGTTGAAATATGATAGGGTTCTTCGTGTTAATAATGCAAATAGTGCAAATTTCATTCAGGTCGGATGTCAACGTTTAACGATAACTAAAGAAGTAACTAACAGAATTTTTATTGAAATTCATTAGGCTTTTTCGTCTCAATATAAATTTCAAAAAGAACGGAAAATAGATATAGTCTGTAGAGTGTTCACAAGAATTTGTGGACGACGGACGGACTGTGCGACATTTATATGAGGACGTATAAAAAGCTGTTATTGTACTTTAAATGCTGCTGTGTACTACGTTACTCAATATTTTATTAAATTAATTAGCATACTGGTAATAATTTATTCCAAAATGTGATTCATGTCTTAATAAAACGAATCGGACACGTGCGGATATGGTTTAATTCTTTTAATTATTTTGTTTAATGTAATGCACATACTTTTATTAATACCAATTTAAAAGACTTATATGCAATTAATATTGAAGGATTTTTATATGTGAACATGTACATAAATATGATTTAATAATGTATACCGAAATGTGTATAGTAATAACTTTATATGTACATAAGATCTAAAATATTATTTATGAATGAATGTACAATATTAGTTTTATTATTAGTTAATAAATTTATTACACTTACTGAGATGATCTACACTTTAAACAAACCTACATTTCTTCTAGAGTACTATGCAAACAAACATATTTCATATGATACAATCTGGATTTGCATGTTTACTGTCACAACCAATCATCTTATCAAATGTTTCATCCTGACCACAACGGCAGTAGATTTTTTCTTGAGAAGAAGAGAGATTAGTGGAGTTAAAATATTCTTAGTTAACAATTCTAGCAAAACAATGTTAGAAACGTCATTTTTCAGTTTAGTACAAATATTCTTATCAAGAAAAATTCGTTCAATGTACAATCTTTTGGGTGCCCATGCTATAAAGTCACAATAATTTAAATTAAGAATGTACATTTCCCCTGGATTTAAGTAAAATATTTGTGGATCTTGACCAATGACATGGGGATGAATTCCTTAGAGAAAACTGGCATCGGTTAATACATCTGCTGAAGCTCCGTGATATGAGTGCTCAATACTTGTATGAAAACATGTTGGCTGAATAGAAAAATTAGAATGAAAATTGAGTATTATTTACATTGTGTTCATTTCGTCTCAGGAAACTGGGCATCATAAGTTCATATTTTATATATGATTCTGTGAGTTTGCTGCGAGCTGTGCTAAGGAAGGTATAAAACAAATACCCAAACAACTATCAGTTTATTAGAAGACTTATGTTTTTGTGCTAAAAGGGGATGAACCGTGATTAAAACGTTATCAGCGTTTGTGAACACCTCCAAATAAGGAAAGGGCTGGGGAAATTATGGATGCATCCTTTATTGACCTTTGTTTGCTCTTCCTTTTTATCCACCATTTACATAAGCAGAATTTTTTTTAACCAGGCAATGGTTTCTGAATCAAAATGGTGGATATCTAAAATTGACATATATAATTGGATTTTTTATTCAGTCACCTTGTTTATTGTTTCAGTGGCATTTAGTAATTGAGCTGGAATATAAAGGTCACAATTTTATGAAATACAATTACTGCTTATTACTTAGTGACGTTTCGACTAGAATTCTCTAGTCATTGCCAAGCAATGATAAAATATGAAATATAACAAGACAATATATACATGTAAACAACAATACTTGGTTAATGCTGACCAACATCCAGATACACCCTTAATTACCTTGAAGGAAACCTAACTTGTAATTGTTGAAAGTGATCAAGCTTGATAAGGGTAATGCTAATGGCAATGTCCAATATGATATGGATCACTTTACCTGAAAAAAAAAATTCATTAATGGGTAACTGTTAATAATCAAAACACACCATGTCTTAAATAAAGTAAGACACAAAAACTAATTTAATAATATAGGCAAAAACTTGATAATTTTAACTTATACAAAACCCACAAAATGTAGCACTAGGATAAATTGAAAATATCCAACAATTAATTTTCAAGTTAATAATAATGCATTTTGGCATAGGTTTAATTTCAAAAAGCACAGTAAATGGTTAGACAAATAAATTGAAGACTGGCAACATTGGCACGTGCCACCTGTGACGTTCCGTAGTACCTAACAAAGCAAAGGATAAGCCATAAAAAAAACTTTTTTTTTCAAATGGATACCACCACAATATAAGTTGCAATGCAAGAATGCAGTGTGTACTTACCAATATGAACATAAAATTCATTCAACGAATTTGAAATCACTTGACGACATAACCACATGTACCAACTTTTTTGACAGTTTGTCCCATCTTTCTAAAAAGACCCACATCTCCAAGGATCGGCTATTCGATCACAAACGACATCGATGCTACATGATGCTACAGTACCAGTAAATGTCTTAATTGTTGATATTTGGAGGCCGAATGACACTGCAGCGAATGGCAATAGTCCGGCACAGCCAATTTAAATTCCATAAGTTAAACTTCACCAACAAATTGTAATACATGCAACATACTCTTACTGATATGTGTCAAACAGTATGCCACATAATATGACACATATTAAAGCAAATTGTAAACTTGAACCAAAAACTAATTGAACGCGGAGTAATGCTTGTAAAGGGTGGAGGTCATTTGCGCTGTCTTCGGAGGTACGGATTGTATTTAATGGGTGATCAGAAAGAAAATACAAGGGTTAGGGTTTTTAAAAATGTATAGGAATGTAAATAATTGATTTCCCTCGATTTGTTTTCTGTCAGGAGGTTCGATCAACCTGGCGATATTTCGTGATTCAGTGATATGTCAACAGACGGTCACTGGAGAGGAAGGCGAAGACGAAATAACAAAATGGCTAAGCACATGTAATGAAATACGTATTACATTAATAGAGATAAGTCAATTGAAAAAGCGAGTCTTGACGGTTGCTGTACACACCATGGGACAATAGTTGAGTGTGTAATTAACGTCAGAAAGTTCAAATAATTCTTGTAGTTGTAACCGCGTTTGTTGGACATTTTCACCATAAATTTACGCCTCAGTGATCACAAGGTGAGTTTAAAGGCCAGTGGTAGTAAAAAAAATGGTCTGTGAGTAATGTTTTTTTATTTTAGACTTTTGTATCCAAGGGCCATTGTTCTGGTTTTTAAAATAATTTTTTCATCATTTAAGGTGTTGTGACAAAATGATGTCACTTTACCTTGCCCTTAACATTGTACCATTGCTTGATAATCACTAGAGAGGTCTAGTCGAAACGTCGCTCAATAATAAGCAGTAATTGTATTCCATAGAATTGTGACTTGTATACACCGTTTTTATCCTGGATCATATCGAGCACTAATAAGATCAAAACTCGATTATATTTGTGTAGGAATATTCAGTACATCTCTAGTATACAGTTTACAGGTTGAGGAGCATGAACCCACTTTGTGCGACATAACGTGAAAAAATTGCACTGTGGTATACTACAAAGATTGTATCTCTTCAAATAATATTACATAACACCATTTAATTTAGACCCGGCCATGAACGGTCATATCTGATCATAGTCCAGGCATTTTAACTCAATTCCGCACCATTCGGGGCAGTTACTGCAATAGAAAATCAGACCACGGTTTATGGTCGATCATGACATATATTATAACCATACACGTAGCAGTCCGAAATTGGTGTCCAAATGGGTCAAAATTGTCGAAAGTTTAAGCTGGAAAATGCCAGTTTTTACCCAGTTATCATAATATGATAGAGTTACGTATCAAAATATACCTCTTCCGATTAGGTGAATCTATTTCCATACACATGATGTTGATTAGTTATACCGCGGGGTCAATACTGTGGAATGATTCAAGATAGCGGTCAGTTTGGTGTCAAAAAATACGTTTTTGAGGTAGCTGATTCCATTTACAGTAACTTATTTTGGTGATTAATTGGTTCCCCTTGGTCAATGTAGGAGGAAATTCAATTAGATGGCATTCATCAAGTATGAACTAAATGTCATTTGGACTTTCTAGCCTACAACTTGCCTCATTCACAGCCAACTACGGACGCAGCGTAGCAGGTATGTTAACAAGGGTCACTAAGCTCACTGCGGATGCAGCGTAGTGGGCGTGTCTGAGTTTGGACAAAACATCGAAAATTCAGACAATATGGCCAAACTTATTGAAACACGCGGCAAACTTATTTTACACAAGCCAACAGTGAGGCTGATAAATACATGGCACATATTAATTAACTGCAATTTTATCGTTTTCAAAAGTATCGAGCAATCAAATTGATATTAACTATACACTACTGTCTCAACCATGGATTTTAAACGGATTTCTTCGATTATGAACAAATTGGATTTCCTCCTATATTCACACTTAATCACCAAAATATATAATAAAATGGAATCGGCTACCTCGAAAACGTATATTTGGTTGACTTTAGGTAAAATTCGAATTTTCCCGCCCAAACTGACGGCCATCTTGAATGACCACCCAATATTAACTCAGCGGTATCACTAATCACAATTGTTTTATAGAAATGATTTCAGCTATCCGAAAACTTATACTTCGAAATGAAACCCGATCATATTCTAATCGAGTGAACCTTAGAATTTTCAAGCCAAACCCCTTGGCCATTTTGGATTTTGCCCAATTTTGACACAGATTGCGGACTGGGACTTTTTGGTGATAATATACGTCTAAACCGACCATAAACCGTGGTCGTTATTTCTATTGCGGCAACTACCCGCACTAATAGTATCTTACCTGGACTATCAAGCCTAAAGCTGTTCCATCCTTTGGTGTACGCATCCAACCCCTTCTGTCCGTGGCTGGTATCCCAACTTTCTGGCGAATATCTACTAACAAACCGTATGGGGGGTTTTTTCTGGAAAAGATGAACTTTTGATGTTGACCAATACTTAAGGGGCTATGTCTAAACAATATTCTTATAGTCTTTGTAATTCGAACATTTTGGGTAATTTTGTACCTACAGATCGGCCGTTGGTTTCATGAAGAGTTTATATGATAATAATCTACCAAAGCCTAAATATACTATTCAAAAAAAGTAGGGGATATTTGATTTTGGGGGCATAATACTAAAATATGCAAATGACTACGAAAAAAGTCACTATAGAACCTAACAGAAGAAACATTTCCAGTTACATGTGACGCCCAAACGCACCAATAGCTACCGCATGGAATGCAGGTGATGCTTGGGATCATCATGGGGGTCCAACCCAAGATTTGCACGACTCTGACTTTGAATGTTACAGTCATTGTGGCATTGAATTCCAGGGTGGAAACATCAGTTTAATTGTTTTAGTGACCAGAAAACAAATTTTGATATGCGTCGGCTTACCCAAAATGAAAGGTTACGTGCCCTTGGCATGCTACAGATCGGCACAACACAGGCGGTTGTGGCGCGGACGATGAATGTTTCTCAGTCTGTCATAAGCAGGCTATGGTCCAGATACCGTGATACACAATCTGTACAGGACAGACCACGCTCAGGTCGACCAAGGGCGACAACTCAAGCCCAGGATCGATTTATCCGTACCTTGGCCTTGAGAAATCGTGTCATCACAGCAAATCAGATCAGCGCTCGTCTTCAAACAGACACTGGTGTGAGAGTGAGTGGCCAGACGATTCGGAATCGACTGCATAGGGGTCACCTTCGCGCCCGACGTCCTCGCGTGATCCCTTGTTTGAGAGATCATCACATTCAGGCAAGACGTCGTTGGTGTAGGGATCGTCAACACTGGGATAATCGACGCTGGAGCAATGTGATGTTTTCAGATGAGTCAAGGTTCACTGTTGATTTTTTGGACAGACGTAGGAGGGTGTGGCGTCGTCGAAACGAGCGCTTCCAAGACGTTAACGTCATCAGACATGATCGATTTGGGGGTGGTTCTGTTATGGTGTGGGGAGGCATCACTGTTGCTGGAAGAACGGCTTTACATGTTGTTGCAGGGCGTGTTACAGGCCAGTACTACCGGGACAACATCTTGGCAGTCCATGTTGTGCCGTTCACACGACGTCATGGCCGCCGTTTCATCTTCCAGGATGACAACGCAAGATGTCACAGGGCCAGGATCGTTACAGGTTACCTCCAACAACAGAACATCACCACATTACCTTGGCCAGCACTGAGTCCCGACCTCTCCCCCATCGAGCATGTCTGGGACATGCTTGGACAGAGGTTACGTCAACGTCAACAACGTCCTGCCAATGTCCAAGAACTTGCTGCTGCGTTGCAACAGGAATGGGACAATCTGGACCAAAATGACCTTAGACGTATCATTAGGAGTATGCCACGTCTGATCAATGCTTGTTTGGCAAACAGAGGAGGATTTACCCGTTACTGACTTGATTGTGATGCTGTGGTAACTTTGCTGTTTGACCCCGGGTATCATTTTACCCTTATAATGGTCAGTCTGTGCCTTACTTAGTCTAACGATCATTTGGAATAAATCGATGAATGTGAACTTCATTTCATTTTGTCATTTGTTTCTTCGTCAGTTTCATTAGGTGACTTTAATAACACTTAAATATCAAATATCCCCTACTTTTTTTGAATAGTATATCTATAATCCACTAAGTCTTTTTGAAGGTTGTAACATATAAACAGTTGGTGTTTTTCAGCTTTGGCTATGGTTCAGAGGGTCTTACTAAAAATAAAATCGTTTTGGTCATCTGGTATCTTTTGGAGCTGTATTATTTAGAATAACCCTATCATAATGACGGTGATCCATGTGATTAAAGTAGAAACTAGAACTGACGAAATCATGTTTATTTTTTGAGAAAAGTGATCGTCCTCGAAAATTGCTAGATCCATAAAGTGCTCGGCTAAATTTTGAAACATGGCTTTCCGTAGTTCACATTAAATTTTTTTATTGGATAGATCTAGGGCCTAAACAATTTGTTGGACGATTTGAAAGGACTACCTGATTTATAACTAGGCATGACGTCATGCTGATGATAAATTAAAATAAATTTTAAAAATAAATAAATAAATAATCTACTTCTATCATCTACTAAGAGACTATTATTGGATGGGAAAAAAGAAAATATAAACATGGCAAGCAAGGCCTTAGCATTAGGCCTTATCATATGCCATGGTTTTCAATTTCATGGTGTCTTTGATTTATCTTTGATTGAAAAATACGGTAGTATATTAAATTTTACAAAAAAATAAGACTAATGAGATTTTCGCAGTAGCATCAATTAAAAAAAATACCAGGCATTTTGTTCACAAAAGAATGAAGTTTTTACGACTTAGACTTATCCTTATTTTTTTTTATTTATTTATTTTTTTATTGAAGCCATAATCTGAAAAGAAAACATGAAGCATACGCCTATATTGCAAGAAACTTTCACTTTAATACATCTATTTGATACACTCTATTTTCAATAATTAATTAAATCCGGGGCGTTAACCGATAACAAAGCTATTAATGGCCACTCCAATAAGCAGACTTACTTCCCCGATATTTTTCTTACAATACCAGATGTGTAAGCAATTTCCATAATAATTAAGTATACATTGATTTGGACGTTCGCTAAACACATGGACATTGTAATTATTACATAATAAAAATATCAGTACATAAACAAATTTTAAAAGCGAATGGACCCACCCGGTTTCCGGCCTCAAGCTTCGAGTATTCGACGTCTTCAAGCCGTGTTTAGTTTATTAAATTATTTTACACTATTATCATGATTATACTATATCTATTAGATCACTATTTCACTTATAACATATCTTACCTACTTATGAAATGAGAATCCACACCATTTTTGCCTGACATTGAAATAACCTACACAACAACAACTCAAAGGCATATTGATATATGGCAACGCCGGGTTAACCTCCATAGTTTGAACGTGACCACCATACACTCTTGTCAATTTTATACAACTCTATGCTCCCAAACTTCAAACATTATGTAAATAGCTTAAACAAAACCCTAATCTACTGGCAAGCTCTATCTGTAAATGTGTTTATTACAATGGGTGTGAAATGTATTAATAACTGCATTAATATATAACTTCTAAAGTGAAACCCCTTAATTCAGAATGGTCGTGGCCACTTAATTCGGTTATATATACAAGTATTTAATGGTGCTAGTTATTATGTAATTTGCTCGGTATTGAATGATAAAATTGAAAATTAATGGCTATTGCGTGCTTATGGCCGGTGTTACAAAAATGGAGATAAACTCTACATACTTTTTCAGTCAATCTTCACGCACTGATCTAATTATTATGTCTTTTTTTTCTTTAAAAAAAGTACTCCTACGTTTATTGCAGAGAAATACAAATAATGTATAAAATTGGGCCGTTAGTTAGAGTTTGTTTATAGTTCTTGGGAAGAATAAAAAAGGCTTAAGCCGAAAAAAAGTAGGAGTACTCCTACGTTTATTGTAGAGAAATACATATATAAAATTATGTACAGTTCGTAAAATCAACAGGATGTACTTCTACATTCTGATATATTACATACTTAAGCTCGCTTTTCTCAAATGATATAATCTGGTGAAATATGCAAATCTATTAATTTCCTTAATGACCGCTTTGAATTGATTTCTATTTTCAGTCATTTTATTTGACATTTGAAAGAGAAATCCCCACGTGTATTAATGACAAAAAATCTATTTCCGAATTTACAAGATACTCCGCGTTGTAATTCACGAATTCAATGACTTAACTATGGCAAGTCAGGATGATCTTAAAGTTAGCCAATTTCTAGCTTAATCCATGCTGTGATCTTTCAGTTACATTAACGCAAATTTTATTCCATGAAAGAGTAATTTGATGATCATGCAGATCATTTTCGAATTTAAAGTAGCTAAGTCGCTTACTCAGTATCATACAAAGTCTTCGACATTGAACACACGAATTATTTGTCAATTTAAATCAACAATGATGTGATCTTACCGGGGAAAGGTGGTCTTCTGATATCCAATAAAATAAACATTTTACCATTGGTACACGAATCGTGTACCATAATGCGCTTCAGCGCCATTTATAACAAGGGACTCGAAGAACTAGGCTAGACATGTTCCACAAGTCATGTCGAACGGTGACGGCATCTTCTTATTTAGAGAGCATGCGCAATAAATACTATAGACTAGACTGGAATAAACAGACGCTAGAGATTTCCATTCGATTGAGACTTCCGGCGTTTTTCGCCGAACATAACTGATAAGAAATGAGAGTGAAAACAGAAACGATTGAATTTAAATCAGTTTATATACATTCATATTACATTATTAGATACGTTGCGACCCATTTGAAATTTAGTGGATTTGAGAATTTATAGCAACTGATAATTAATATCATTTGCGATTTTTATGAAAATTCGTGAAATAAATAACGTTTTACACATAAATTGCCCACCCACTAAAAATATATAATATCTAATAACTGATAATTAATATCATTTGCGATTTTTATGAAAATTCGTGAAATAAATAACGTTTTACACATAAATTGCCCACCCACTAAAAATATATAATATCTATATTATTTTTTCCGTAACTTGAGGTAAAAGGTTCAAACTTGGTGTAGTGGAATGTAGTGATGGAGGTCGAAGATGAGCATTCTCTGCTTAGGGAAAGCAGAGATAAGTAATTTGATTGGTTGATGGTTTGGGGCACTATAACTTTGGTTATAAGTAAGCGAGAGTGGTGAAACTTGGTGCATAGATATAATGAAACTGTACACTAAGTTGCATCACTCTCGCTTAATTAGAACCAAAGTTATCCTGTCCAAAGCATCAACAAATCAAATTGCATATCTCTGCTTAGCCTAAGCAGAAAATGAGCATCTTCGACCCCCGCCATGATACTCGCCTAATAAACACCTACCCCAAGTTTCAATATTCTAACTTAAAGATACATTATGTAAGATTAAGATAAAGAGCTAGCCATTCTTTCTATAATAGTTCGAAAATAGTTAATGTAAAATGAATAATTTGTAAACTCCATTCAAATTACTCTATTGCGAGCGAAGATATTAGCCTTTGAAGGTTTGACGAGACGTGTGCAATAATTTCAACCACCGTACTGGTTGTTCGAAGCTAAGTCTCGCTCCTCCATTTTTTAGCTTAAATCAAAATATGGCTGAACTGTTCTTATTGATTTAATATCGGAGAAATCCGATGCCATCGAGAGTTGATTATGTCCTGGATAAGTTAATTAATGTCTAATTAAAAATTTTGAAAACATTTCGGGACTAAAGAAAGGCCTGCAATAGGCAGATTTAGCTCTTGCATAATGTATGTTTAATTAGAAGGAGCGTTTTTGTGTCACTGACAGGCCCTTTTAATAGCCCCCCGCCTTCTTCAAAATGCGAGGAGACAATAATTGTAAGGCTAGACATATTTAAAAATCGTTACAATTGGACAAATTTTTTCAATGCGGGGTATGATATATAAATCACAACGTTATGTAAACCCATATTGTAATTAATGTTATTTGTGCGATTGCGACACATAATTTAATAAACTTCAAACACGTTTTCTGAAAATCATATCTTTGTCTGCATTTATAAGATACTTGTCAATTCAAAAATATGAAATTTAGTCGATTTGAGAATTTATAGCAACTGATAATAAATATCATTTGGGATTTTTATGAAAATTCGTAAAATAAATAACGTTTTTTACACATAAATTGTCCACCTACTAAAAATATATATTATATATATTCTTTTTTTCCGTAACAATCGCTTCTTATAATTAAATTATACATCAATCTGTGTCAAAAAATATGTTTCAAATGTTTTTTTGAAATGTATTATAGTATCATTTTATAAACTGACAAATATCAAAAAGCAGAAAGTCTAATTTGTCATTACAGCAGAGAACACATTTAGCGTCTCAATACAATATTGTTGAACATAAAAAGTTCAGCTTTGGTTGAATCACATTCTAATATATATTAAAGACGCTGTCCCAGATTATTAGGCTATATATTGATGTAATTATTAATGTAATGACTTTGAATATTATTATTTAAATTATGCACTTTGAACCATAAAATTGTAAAACATGCGACAGTCAAGTAACAAGCTAACTATAACAATTCTAGGGTTATCTTTTGATCATTCTGTATCGAATTGTGTTGCACTCTAGATAACGTATTTAAAGAAATAAAATAAAACCAAGTACGAACAATCCAAACCATTGGACAAAATTTGAAGTCCTAAAAAAACTGTATTGGCAAAATAGTGCAATCAGCATATGGTTTGTTCACCGTGTACTAAATACACAACAAACAGTGGTAACAGGTGTCCGGAAAAGTAAGCTTACCCTGCCTGGCGCCACACCCGCCATAGCTGCATCCAAACTATTAGGCGAAATATCGGTAAAATAGCGTGATTGGTCAATGGACTATCGGTATGCAAAATGCACGTGATAAACAGTGTTAAGGATGTAGTAGACAGACATTATCAGGGAGATAGTATACGCGTCAATTAAATATATCTAGAATAATAGCCGAGAGAGACATGTTATATTTACCAATCAAGTCAATATGACGGCCATAAAACTTTTTAAAGGTTTTAATAAGTTTAGTTCGCAAGTATCCCTGTAGGTGAAGCTTAGATGACAAATGCCTCGATCTACTTAAAAAAATCAGAATAAAATGAACAAGCTCTCGCGTAACGATTTAGCTGGGACATAAACACTCAATAAGCTGGTGATATCGGAATGTTACTACTTATAAATGGAAAGTTAACAATCGGAAAGTCAAAGTCATTACGTTTATCGTACAATTTAACACTAAGTTTATGGCAATTGTCAAAATCGAGACGCAGATCCAAGTAGAAGCGTAATTGGCACTGTCAGTAGTGTTTTTAATTTCGAGCTCATCAGGATATATGAATTCTACATAATCACTAAATTTTGGATTATTCAGTGATAGAACATCATCGATATATCGATAAGTGAAATTAAAATGTCTGACTAATCGTTTATTTGATTTTACGAGTGCCTGTATGTAATCGGCTTCGTAGGAATAGAGAAACAAATCAGCAAGCAAAGGTGCACAGTTGGTGCCCATGGGAATACCTACCACTTGCTGATAAATTTCCCCTCCAAATTCAACAAAGATATTATCAATTAAAAAATCCAACATCTGAATTATCTTGTTGGCGGTGAATTTATTTTTAGAATCACTATGGTTCTTAACAAAATATGTGGAATTGTAATTAACAATTAAATATTGATATCTAACATTTCCCGATTTAGACGAAAAGACACTGTGAATAATGTCTTTTAACCGAGCTTTTAATTTACTATGGGGAATTTTAGTGTACAAAGTAGAAAAGTCAAACGTTTGTATAGATGAGATTGAAGCAAGTAATCTAGATTGCAAACCATCAAATAATTCTTTGGAATTTTTTAATATCCACATTTGGTTAAAACCACTACGAGAGTATATTTTGTCACAGTATGGATGTCAATCCTTTTGAAAGTGGATTTGTGGAACAACGGGATGAGCCTGCTATAAAACGTTTGTAACATAACCACAGATTATCTGATGTTATAGACGCTTCCTGCCAACTTGACACCTGTTCGCTATCGACATCCCGGGAGTTCCTGGTCTATGTGATTATGTAACTTGCTGGCATGGTTTATTTAAACTTTCTTTGTCTGATTAGCATGTATCGAATGTTAAACCTGATATGATACATGATACATCAGCCAGATGTCTAATAAGATTCCTTTGTCTGCAATGGTTTATAAACCTAGAGTACACACGAATCGAGAGACAGGTCCGACCAGGACAGGCCACGCAGGTCTGGAGTTAAGACCGGACAACGACCATGTAATGTAAGTTAGTTGGAAGTTGGCACACTCGTGCCTAGCCGAGCTAGGGCCATGGCTCCCTCAATACAAGTTAGGTATGGAGTCTTTAAGTTTTGTACATAACATGTTAGAAGAAGCAGAGAATAAACGTATTGTAAGATGTTTAACTAGTTTTGTAAACAAAGAACCTGATAAAAAGTAATAGTGTCACATATAAATTGGCGCCGCTGACCAGAGCAACGTTACAAGTCCACCACTAGAAGACCACAGATATTAGTCTACACGGGTAAATCTTTTTCTAATCCTACCATGGCCGGTTAATAATGACATTGTGCTATAATGTATTATAATTTAACTGGGAAATCAGCAGTTTATCATCACGCTTTATTAAATATCATGGTGTAGTTACTAAATTTAATATATTCCCGTTCAAGCTAGTAGTGGAACAGTCCTTAACTGTTTGTAGGAAAATGGCTAAAACAAAATTGTATATATATTGTTTGTTTTACAATAGGTCATGTTGTTTTTAAAAGATTATAAATTTTAATTGTTTTTTTTGAACAGATATTTTGGCATTTAAAATAAGTAGTAACAGGTTAATATCGAGAAGTAAAATGTGTTGTGATTGTTTAACTAGAATTGGGTTAACAGTATCGTAATTTGGAATTTAACCCAATAACATTCACAAAGTATTAACGCGTTTATCTCTAAATTGTTTTCTTGTTTTGTCTATATGTGTATATTACCCCAAATGTTAATGGGATGCCCCGATATTTACGGTAGGGAATTTTATTTGTGATACCCCTGATGTTAATGGGATGCCCCAATATTTACGGGAGAGAGTTTTATTGTGATACCCCTAATATTAATGGGATGACCCGATATGTTACGAGAAAAGTTTTATGTGAAACCCCAGTCAGGTGGGATTGGTTTAACCCAAGGAGAGGGTCGTGCTCAGAATTAAGAGCGAACGTATTGTCTTGTTTTGTGTTGTGTTTAAAAATTATAGAGATAAACCGTTATTAATTTTGATAAGTTCTTTCAAAATATCTTATTGAAGATGGGTAAAATGTGTTCAGATAAAACAATATGACATCTTAATTTCAATTCTATCCATGTAAATAATAATGTAAATATCGTTTTATAGCTAATTTAAGTCTGTTCCACTTGCTAATTTGATTAACTATTAATTAAAGTTCACTCCATGATATGATAAACAGATGATAAAACTTGGGCACGGTTTACAGTTATTACATAGCACATCTCATAACACACCGATCTGGCCAGGTGGTATGGAAAAGATAAGACTACCGGAAGACACTGACCCCTTGCCATTACGGGAAACTTATACAAGAAGAAGACGACGGAATGAGAGAGAGAGAGAAATGGGGTTAACGTCCACTCGACACAAACTAGGTCATTTCGGGACTAACATATGGTTTAATTTTATTTCAATAATTCGCTTGCGCGTAGGGGTCTTTAGCAGTGGGAGGAAACCGGAGGACCCGGGGAAAACCCACGAGGTTGGACAGGCGACCCTACTCCTTGTCACGTACAACCGGGGATTCGAAACCACGCCAGTCGACTCAATGACAGACTTTATGATACAGCGCGCGCACGCTAACCATTCTGCCATCCAACCCCCCTCGTCGGAATGAAGGAAGAAGAAAAAAATGAATTTGTATCTCCCTACAGTTGGCTTCAAGGATTGTATTTCGCGCTTCTCGAGTGTGTGTGCGAACATTAGAATAGTTTTACAGTGTTTTTTTATAATTATTAGTGATTCAAATAACTCGCGTGTGTGCAAATTCGACTATTTTTTTTATTATATATGCGATTCCAGGAACGCGTGTGTGTGAAC
Source organism: Patella vulgata (assembly GCF_932274485.2). Taxonomy (NCBI): domain Eukaryota; kingdom Metazoa; phylum Mollusca; class Gastropoda; family Patellidae; genus Patella; species Patella vulgata. Next base: position 17,646,219 of record NC_065883.2, read on the forward strand.
AGTAAAATTATCTGCGACATAATTATGTGATTTCAATGTCTCGCGTGAATGAACACTTCATATATGTATGAACTTTTCAACCAGTATCTTATTACTTTTCAACCAGTGTTTTATTCTTTTTCCATTTACATTTTTTTTGTTTATATAACTTTTAATCGGTGTATTGTTATTTTTCGTATTTTTGTTTATATATTAATTTGGGTAGTTACCGTCGACTCCATTTATATTTAATTTTGTAATGGTCTTAAAGAGTTATTTCATATAATTCATAACTTTATTCAAAAAAAAGGGAACGTATGTTACATAATCACTAAAATCTGATTAAGAGTAACAACTCATTAAGTAATTATCAGAAAATCATTACAATTTGTTTGGCTTTTAGTTCTGCCCCATACTAACGTTTAGTATACGAACATTTAATATCATGGATTTAGCGGTTCAAGTTTTCAAAATTCATAGAAAATCAATATACTTGTTCGTCTTATGACCTTAAACACTGTGTATAAATCTAAAGTGAATCGGATATTAACTTTAGCCTTGAGAGCGTCCACACGATATTTGGAAGTGATCAAGGGCCATAACTCTGGTAGTAACCAGATATCGTTGAAAATCAATAAACGTCTTCGTCCCATGACCTTTAACACTGTGTATAAATTTAAAGTAAATCGGATATGAACTTTAGCCTCTAGAGGGTTCCACAAGATTTTTGAAAGTGATCAAGGGCCATAACTCTGGCAGTAATTATCGGAAATCACTGACAATCAATAGGCCTCTTTGTCTCGTGACCTTAAAATAACTTTAACTTCTTGAGCGCCCATAAGTAATTGTGGACGTCGGACGGACGGACAGACAGACGCCTCATTTCAATGTGGGTGTATAAAAACCGTTTCAATATATCACCGTTACACCATAATGAAGTTTGAAGAAAATCGAAACTAAATTGTGTAAAAGTATGTAATACAAAGGCTGTAGACCCTCTAGAGGCCACAATTGTGGTCAGATTTTGATGAAACTTAAAATATATGTTTATATCCCAAAGACCCCAGTTCCTTTCGATATAACTTCATGGATAATGTTCCCTGATTATGAAAAACCCACTGGGTTGGATAAGCCGTCAATTGAAACAACACCACTTGATTCAATGACAGAGCTCGTATTCACAAGGTTTTCGTAAATGGGACCATGTGAGGGGTGGGGACTCTATGAAGCATTGGTGACATAAAGGCATACCCCTTGTCACGTACAAGCGGTCGATCGAAACAACACCACTTGTCTCAATGACAGACCTCATGGTTTCACGCGCACAACTAGTCACGGAACACTGAAAAATCGATAGGATTTAATATTATATTCTTATGAAATGAAATAAAATGAAATACGGTATAACGTACTACTGTTCCGCTTTGACTGGGCATACGCCATACATTGTGCTTACTGGGGGAAATTTTGCCCGGACAGTGGAATTACAGCATACTCTTATATCGAATTGCAACTGCAAATGGATCGCTTACGTGCACGCCAGAGTGTTCATGGGACCTCGGATTTTTCGTCTGTCCGAACGACTAGACAGCTGTCCTTGTCAGGCCCCCCTTCCTGCATCACTGATAACTGGAAACCACGCCGGAAAATCAAGATGAACTATCTCGGCTAGCATCGGGAGCGAACCAGCGACCTCAGGCTAGCGAGCGAGTGAGCGTCCCACGCACTTAGCCACCGTGACTCCTGCATACGCTTATGAACCCAGTGGTTAATACCCCAAAACTTTTGTTAACAAGTGGTTGCCATGCAAGATACGCCCACATTTTGCAAGAGATGGACAGAGAACGCGCTAAAATATACTAGTAATGTGATTATTTATACAATCAGGGGCCATAATCCAGTCAAATATGGTCTGATATGCGCGAATATTGAAAGGAACCGAGATCGTTGGGTTATGAACATACATTTCAAGTTCCATCAAATCAGACAAAAATTGTGACCTCTAGAGGGTCCACAACTTTTGTATTACATACTTTTACACAATTTGCGTACAAAGAGCGGCCATATTGTTGGGCAGTTTCATTTCCCGAAATTCGAATTCAACCTTCATTATAGTGGAATGGTGATATATTTAAACGGTATCTTAAAATCCTGCATACGCTTATGTACCCAATGGTTAATAACCCAAAACTTTTGTTAACAAGCGGTTGCCATGCAAGATATGCTCATATTTTGCAAGAGATGGACAGAGAACGAGCTAAAAAATGTGATTTTTTTATACAATCAGGGGCCATAATCCAGTCAAATATGGTCTGATATGCGCGAATATTGAAAGGAACCGAGATCGTTGGGTTATGAACAAACATTTCAAGTTCAATCAAATTGGACAAAAATTGGGACCTCTAGATGGTCCACTACTTTCGTATTACATACTTTTACACAATTTGCGTACAAAGAGCGGCCATATTGTTGGACAGTTTCATTTCCAGAAATTCAAATTCCACCTCCATTATAGTGAAATGGTGATATATTTAAACGGTATCTTAAAATCGGAAAAAAATTGTGACCTCTAGAGAATCCGCTAGCTAAAAATGCGATTTTTCGAACAAGCAGGGGCCATAATCCAGGAAATTACGATGGGTATGCGCGATTACCAAAAGGGACCAAAATTTTATTTTGTAACGGTGCTATATTCACACGTTTTTTTTAAAAAAAAACGGATAAAAATTGTGACCTCTAAATTTTGTACAATCATGGGTCATAATTCAGGAAGTTACGATCCGATATGCGCAAATATCAAACATGTATTTCAAGTTTCATCAAAATCGGATCAAAATTGTGACCTCTAGAGGGTCCGCAACCTTGATATACCAGATGTTTGCACTATTTGCGTACGAGGGGCGGCCATTTGTCCGACAGTTTGGGTCCGATTTAAACGAAATTCTAACCCAAACAACATTACGGTGTAACGGTGATGTATTCGAAAGGTTTGTTTAAATTGGATAATAATTGTGACCTCTAGAGGGACCACAAGCTAAAAACGCGATTTTTCGTACAATCAGGGGTCATAATTCAGCACGTTACGGTCCGATATGCGCGAATATCGAAAGGAACCAAGATCTATGGGTTATAAACCTACATTTCAAATAAAATTATGACCTCAATAGGGTCCACAAGCTAAAAACGACTCGATTTTTCGTACAATTATGGGTCATAATCCGTCTAGTTACAGTCCGATACATGCCAATATCGAGATAAACCAATATTTCAAGTTTCGTTGAAATCGGGTAAATATTGTGACCTGTAGAGTGTCCACAAACAATTGTTGACGGACGGACAGGGACGACGACAATTTACGTCCACATGAAAATGTGAGCGTATAAAGGCTTCTATAGGGTTCAAGAGGTTTTCTTAATGGGTCGAATAATGTTGGGGGATTGAGTCTCTGGGTCGGAAGGTAGCGAAAACGACAGTGTTTGTTCTCTCATTAACCCCAGTGCTTCACAACAATATGAAGAAAATAACTGATTTAAAGTGTATCCTCATTTGTGTTTATAAGGTTTTCAGAATAGGGGGAAGAGGAACCCCCGGGGACCCGGTTCACCCCTTTATGTCACCAATGCTTCATAGAGTCCCTACCTCTCACATGGTCCCAATTACGAAAACCTTGAGAACACGACGTCTGTCATTGAGTCAAGTAGCAAGGAGCAGGGTAGCTTGTCCAACCTTGTGGATTCTCTCCGGGTCCACCTGTTTCCTCCCACTGCTAAATATCCTACGCGCAAGCAAATTATTGAAATAAATTTGAACCATGTGTTAATCTCAAAATAACCTAGTTTGTGTTGCAGTTCCAGAGTCACCGCCTCAAGCCTGACCACTTATCGATAACGATAGAGACCACGATTAATTTTTGAAATAGTTTTTTTCTTCAAATTCGGTGTTTGGAGCATTGGGGTCATTAGTCAACGTGTTAAATCGTAAATCGATTAATTTCGTTTAGACGAATTAATTCGTTATAACTGAATATTTAATTCGTTTAAATGTAAACGTTATAAACGAATTAATTATTTCGTTATAACGAATTGATATTTCGTTTAAACGAATTAAAATTTCGTTTAAACGAATTAGTATTTGGTTACAACGAATTAGTATTTCGTTTAGACGAAAAAGTTATATAAGAGTGGGATGGTGCACTTAAGGGGCTCCGTATAATACCGAGGTTGTGGACTCTCAAAAGGTCACAATTGAATTCCATAATGGCCACCCAAATAATTTAGTTTCGTCCACTTCTCCAATTCTATTGAACTTTTTTCCATACTATTGAAGTGTCGAAAATCCAGTCAAACTGTTGCTATATTGGATTTAAAGATGGTCAGACTATTTTATGACATTTATTTATTTGTTTCTCAAAAACTACCAATGCCAGAAACAAACACTTCCTGCACCTAGTGCGTATACACAACCCAATACACTGTTAGCAGCCGCCATATTTTATTTCAAGATGATCGCAACGGTGTAGACGTTCTTTTCATCTAATAAAATAATACATGCCAGAAACATACTATACAGCTTTTTCAGTACTGTATCCAGATTTAGAAGTTTACAACTCTTCGTGATTTTCTTTCTGAACACACACACACACCCACACACACACATATATATATATATAATATATATATATATATATATACTAAAGATATTTGGACGCAAGACGTTGATTTCACAGATAATAATGCCGATCACCACACTTGCACATATCGCCCATATCAGTCCTGCTTCAAAAAATGTTATCTATTATTTCAAAACCATTGGGCATTTCCGGAATCGTATAAAAGTATTGCCCTTAAACCTATTTGGATAAGACATATTCTTGAAATAAATATACATATTATTTTATAATCAATCATATGATCTCTAAGTATGAACCATTTCCAAATTCCATAAACTACCAAGATTAACCAATGTAATTGTATTATTATAGCGAAATATTATCATTTAATATTTTCAAAACTTACTTTCATCGTACAATAAATTAAACAATATTTAAGATCCCATGTGGTTTTTTTTAAGTATTTAAAAGAAAACGGAGAACTCAATTTATATATGAATCGTTCCCATGGCTAAACTAAAATCTTTAAAAGTTTCAAAACACTTCACCATAATTTTTGAATTGTAATTAATATGAACAACAATCAAACCACATTTTTAGATAACTTCTCTGCTTTGATTCTTGATAACGTTAACCGAGTGTAAACTTTTATGAGTAACCTCAGTCTGATTAAAACACACATCCGATTTCGTTTCGTTTTTTATGGTTCAAAATTTCGTTTTACTTGTCTTTACTAGACTAGAAAGAAATATTGTATAGCCCGAGTTCTGGGTGATGTGAGGCATTAGCCTATGAAACGGTCTGTTACGGCAAGTTTGTGGCTTGAGGTGCACGGAACTGTGAACCCAGTAGAAAGATCAACGTTGATTAGGTAATCAAATGTCTGACGGCATATGGTCAAAAGTCGCGCGCATGACCCCTGACGCGACCTTCCACTGCAACCGGTCAGATTTTCATGTAGCAGAGGCCATAGAAAGTATAAAAAAAACGAAACGAAATATAGATCGGTATTTTAATCAGATGGTTATAACCTCAGACTAGGCCGCAGCATAATTCACATATCGACCGAGGGTTATATTCAAGTATCGACTGGGGGTTATATTTTTGTTATAGCGACATGAAATTTACTAAACTACTTTTACCATTTTCCCTATTTGTACATATAGAATCTTCCATATTTCCAGGAGGTTAATATGGTATGATGTGATTACACGTACTCAGTTCTAACCTCATTCTGTAATATACCAACTGTGCTCAAAAACTGTTCCATAGGAAACTCACAGAAAAAAAGATGTGTTTCATTGATCTGAATTTGTGGCTGAGTAAATTTGTGATGGAGGTATGCAATTCAATATCAAGCTTGGTTATAAGATTCTTTTCATATAATTTACGCATGGTCAACAGAATCGACGTAGATATACTATGCAACATGTAATAATAGGACCGGAAGGTCTGTATTGAAGTGTAAAACGGTGATGTTTTACCAGGCAGGACAAGCCAACATATAGATGGCATGTTAAACAAGCTGTTTTCAGTTCTACAAATTGTCATTAATATTGTATTGGAGAAAATAATTAAAGCTCTACCATTAAACCTTTGTTGTTATGGGCTTGTTGACGGGCGATATATCATATCGACCCTTGAGCGGTATTAGATACCACCCTCTGATGACGTCACTACAATATGTATGTAGATGTATAACAATTATGTAGATCAACGGATTTATACTCAAAATCGAACTTTTGTACGATGTTGATTGATGTTTCTGCAGTCAGATTGCATGCTCAAATGTCTCCTTAAACAAAGTTAACGCACGTTATTGAAATCAGTGTGAAAAGGCCACATTTTGCACCCGATGTTGCATTTACATTTTGACACAGACGAGTTACAAGATGCCAAAACTAAGCCCGCCGAATCGAAACAGATGTGTCACAATAAACAGTCATATGCCACAGGAATTTTCATCAGACCTCGTATAACACTGCTACATTAGGGTTCCGCATTTGCGACACCGAACTGTCACAGAAACGAAGACCGCTGGTTGCATGCGCAGACAATTCGAAACCGACGTCGGGAAGCTGATTTACCGGCATTGATGCCGTTTTGGCCCCGTTCTGTTACGCCATCGACGTTTATCTGTTCTCTGGTGCACGAATGTACAGGGGTGGAACTTGGGACACTGGGGGGTGAGTATGGTTCAGCGACGATTCACGTTTCCTTTTACATCGACGTGATGGATTACAATGTGTGTACAGGTGTCGCAATGGACGTTTTGCCAAAAACTGTATTCACGCAAGTTGACTGATTCGGCAGAGGTAGTGTCATGATGCTGGGAGTCATCTCCTACACCTGCAGAAGTGAACTTGTTTTCGCACAGGGCAACCTGACAGGTGTTTGCTTCCTGGGTGGAATACTTCACTGTCACATATAGTTACCATTTTCGATCGACAGAGAGAACGTTTTTAGCAGACCGCATAGGGCACATGTAACAATCGATTTGCTTCACAATGAGAACATTAATTTGCTGCCATGGACATCAAAATCAGCAGATCGTAACCCCATTGAAAATATTTGGGACGAACTAGACAGACGTGTATCTCAGAGTGCCCCGGTGCCCCAGGAAGAATGGGATATTAAAGGTCACCGGAAAAGCATCAATTGTTTTTTAAATAATGCAAGTAATTATGTCAACATATCATTTCCATAAGTATAACCCGAACCCGAATGTCAATATTACCTGCAACAGGTAAATTTCGACATTAGTAATTTCCGCCGTTCTCCGTGGGAAGTCGTAACTTTCCGCCCATAAGCAATCCGTGACGTCATGTTAGTCCTTCTAAGCATAGAAATATAGATGTCGCGCAGTGACTGCTGCTACGGGTGGCAACACAATTTAATTTCGATGTCCTAGTACGAGGCTTTTTGGTTACGAAAATGTATCAAGTGTCGGCGCTCCATAGCAAGAGCATAGTCACATTGTAAAGCCAAATGTGACTGTGATACGATCATAAATAATTCAATGATATCACTTGCTATTATATAGATAATTCCAAGATAATTCGTTTTTGACACTAGTATATGATCCCAATTGTGTATATGATTCCACAAAGTTTACAAAAAAACTTTTAAAACTCCGTTTAAGCAGTTAATTAACCTTTAAATGGTCTGAATTTAGCGAAACTTATACACGATTTCAAATCTCCATAAAAGTCATTCTAGTGACGAACGCACCAAACACTGCAGATTGAAAAAATGGCTGTCCTGTAAATTGATGGTAAGCAGAGATAAGCCATTTGATTGGTTGATGCTTTGGGACACGATTACTTTGGTTCTAATTAAGTGAGAGCGATGAAACTTGGTGTATAGTTTCATGACATCAATACCTTGACTAAGTTTGATAATGAGCATTTTCGGCTCAGGTTAAGCAGAACGATTAGCCATTTGATTGGTCGAGACTTTGGAATTAAACAACTTTGATTCTAATTGAGTGATAGTGGTGATACTTTTGTGTATAGCTTCATTACATCAATACCTTAACTAGGTTCGATACTGTGCATTTTCTGCTCAGTCAAAATGGAGACTTCAGTCTGATTGGTTGATTCTTTGGAACACAATTACTCTCCTAATTGAGGTAGAACGGTGTTGGTGTAGGTGTCTATTAGGTGAATTCCTTGACAGGGTTCGGTCATGCGCATTTTCCACTAAGGCTAAGCAGAGATAAGCAATTATATTGGTTGAGACTTCGGAACATAATTTTGGTTCAAATTGGGCGAGAGCGATGACACTCTGAGTATAGATTCGTTATCATTGACTAAGTTCGATGGGAGAATTACCTGCTTAGTCTAAGCAGCGATAAGCAATTTGATTGGTCAAGACTTTGGAACATAACTACTCTGCAATCAATTAAGGTATAGATGTCCATTAGGCGAATGTCTTGGGCAATTTTATTGGTCGATGCTTTGGGACAACGTAACATCGATTCCAACTGATTGAGAGTGATATAGTTTCACTACCAACCTGTAATGTGTTGTTTTAGTACGTACACAGGTGATCATTTGAGAAAAAGTAGGTGTTCAAAAAGATGAACACCCGAACATACTAACCCCGTGATTGTGGAAAAAACAACCATGCATTTTAAGGTGTGAACTGTATTAGAAATAGCAAGAGACCATGTGTTGATTAAAAAAGATAAATACATGTAGTTAAAACAATAAATAAATGTTGTGTCAATGATTTATAGTTTGTGAAATAGTAACATTAGCTAGAAAACTCATCCAATAGTATAAGGAACAAATAACGAAACATAGCGAACTTGGATCAATTTCTGTTTGGCCCTTTTTTTAATCGTTCCTTTTGGATGTCTATTCTAACTAAAATAAATACTACGTTATCCATTGGCCTTTTTTGGGTTTTAAAAATAGATTGCCAGGCAACGAAACATACGCCCACAGAGAGAGAGGTAGAAATGGGGTTTAATGTCCACTCGACTCAAACTTGGTCATTCGGGACTAACATGGTTCAATTTTATTTCAATAATTCGCTTGCGCGTGTGGGTCGTTAGCAGTGGGAGGAAACCGGAGGACCCGGAAAAAACCCACGAGGTTGGACAGGCGAACCTACTCCTTGTCATGTACAACCGGGAAATAGAAATCACGCCAGTTGACCTTATGATACAACGCGCATGTGTTAACCATTCGGCCATCCAATCTCCCTCACATACGCCCACAGTAGCTAAGTCGTCCGGGCAGTCATATTTCTTTGACTTCTAGTTTTGTCTTACACTAACATTTAGTACACAAAATATTAATTATGAGGGACCATAATCTGGAAGTAATTATCGGAAATCATTGAAAATCAATAGGGTTCTTCTTCTCATGACCTTAATCGTTTAGCCTCCAGACCGTGGAGGCCAGAGGGCGGACTGACAGGCGGGGCGACGACAATATATGACATATTGTTGTATGTCAATCGACCACTACTAATTACTTTCGCGTTGTCTTGTAGGATATGTTTTCTTTGTTCATTACAAATGACGTCCGAAACCATAGAATACACGACTGATTTTAAAATGTTTACCTTGTTTTAAATATTGGATATGTTCCCACATTTTCACAGCAAGATAATGACATAATATTGATTGAAAAAAAACAATATTGAATTCTAATTAGTGTTTCTAATTTCGAAAACTGGAAAATATTTAAAGACACATCCGGAAGGCGTTCCTCGATAGGGTGTCACCACAGCGACTGTGCGCACTCACATGTAGAAAATAGCCGTCTTCATTAGCCCAGTCTGAGTAGAACAGTAGAGCGTTAAACCCAATTTTATTTCATTTGTAGAAAATAGTCTTGATTAAACCGGCCTGTCAATTAGGCTGAGAACCGTCGGTAGAATGGTTAAGCGGGACTACTTTCAAAACCCGGGCACGTAACCTATTTTGCACTCAAAAATAACCCGATGTAATGTCAGTATATTTATTCATGTTTAATTGATTATAACTTCTTAAATATAACACGACCGTTTAGTTAATGACTATAAATGTGAGAAACTAAGTTATGGCTAGTTAATTAAAAATATTGTGGTATATTTGTCAAAATATGTTGAGATATTTATTCATGATGGCGCACCCTGGCATTGCAAATTGATTTCATACATTTCTTCCACAGATGAAGTTTACTAGCAAATCTAGCATTTTGAGAGACAAGATAATAACGACCAACAACAGCTGCTTCTTTGACAGTAATACCATGTATACTGTAAGTACGTTTTGGCAGTTAAGACATGTATATGTCCAATACTGAGTATAATAAGGCTTTTAAACAAGTTATAAAAGGAATATATCACCTGGTGTGTATAGACAGTTGTAATGATGATCAGGCGCTATTTGATCTGACATGGTCAATAATCAGTAGAATTTTAAGTCAGTCAATTTACAGCTAATTTCGCTTGACATTTACATTTTATGTATAATTGTGAATTGCAACAAACCTTTTACCAGTAAGGTATATAATGACAATTTAATATTCTCACCATTGATAGTTGTGCTAATGAATATCTAGTGAACATTATTCATTTAATCGTATAGTAATATAATAGCTATAAACACATTTTGAACAGATAATCAACACCACTGATTATTTTCTTCATAATTTATTATGTTAACCTGTGTTGTGCATGGTCGGAGAGAAACATCGACGCGGCAAATAATTGGTCATTTTGGAAATCCCGGCGAAAGTTAGACGAATTCCTTCCACTGGTCAGTGACTTTGAATCGATGTCAGGGCTTATGATGTAAAGCGAGCACGAGTTATGCCACTCCCCACATACCCTTTTTATCCTCGAGGTAGCGTGCGCTTACTCTTTCCGGTATGTCTGATTCAAATTATTTGTGATCTAGCTATTTAACAAATGTTTTACACTGCCACACTTCAGTGTGGAGGTATGGTGTCGTAACCCTGTTGATCCACCAACAATTGACTTATCAACGCAGTAGAGGCTACTTTTTCAAATTTGAAGTCGAACATTCGTCTCATAAAAGATTCAGCGTTCCACGAGGCTACTTTTTCAAATTTGAAGTCGAGCATTCGTCCATCCACAGTTTGGTTGTGGACACTCCACATGTCACAATTTTTATCTCACAACGATCTCGGTTCCTTATGAAATTGGCATGTATCGGTCCGTAACTTCATAGATTTTGGCCCCAGACTTGAGATCAGAATTTTCATCCGATTTTGATGAAACATGAAATGCATGTTTGTAACCCAACGATCGTGGTTTCTGTCGATATTCAGATCGTAACTTCCGGGATTATGGCCCTTGATTGTACGAAAAATCGCGTTTTTAGTTTGTGGTCCCTCTAGATGTCACAATTTTTATCCGATTTAAAAAACGTTTGCGGAAATTGCAAATTTTCTAAGAAAGTCAAAACGTAATTATTTCTGTCTTTTGCTCAATAGGTTGTCAACTCACAATTATACGATCGTAGGTGTCATTCTCACACTTAAAACTCATTTACACAGGAAATAATAACACAATTACCTCCCCTGTTTTCTATTCTCCACCATGGAGTAGCTTTTTTCAAACGTTTGGGGGGGGGGGGGGGTTGGATGGCCAGTTGTCATTGTCAGCTGGCGTGGTTTCGAATCCCCGGTTGAACGTGACAAGGAGTAGGGTCGCCTGTCCAATCTCGTGGGTTTTCTCCGGGTCCTCCGGTTTCCTCCCACTACGCGCAAGCGAATTATTGAAATAAAATTCAACCATATGTCTAGTTTGTGTCGAGTGGACGTTAAACCCCATTTCTCTCTCTCTCTCAAACGTTTGAAAATGAAGAGGAAAATGATATTTTTGCCAATTTCTCAACTGGCAATAGTGAATTTTAGGATTAATAGGATTATTCTTTAACAAGGTAGAACTGTTTATGGATACCATCTATTTTCAGGCTTTATTTTAATAAATTTTAAAAATATAACTTAGAAATTTGCAATTTCCGCTTTAACATACCACCGTTACACTCCTATGGTGGTTTAGTTCGAATTTCGTGAAAATTGACTCGAAACTGCACGACAAACTGGCTGCTAATTGTACGCAAATAGTGCAAAAGTATATAATACCAGGGTTGTGGACCCTCTAAAAGTCACAATCTTTATCAGATCTTGATGAAAATTAACATATATGGTTATATCCAAAAAATATCGGATCCTTTCGATATTTGGGCATATTGGACATTAACTTTCTGGATTATGGCTCCTGATTGAACAAAAAGTCGCATTTTTCTTAGCTAGGTCTTTGTCCATCTCTTGCAAAATGTGGGCGTATCTTGAATGGCAACCGCTGGTTCGAATTTGGTGTAACGCATTGACGTCATGACAGGACGAACTTTATCGAGATTCAGCTTTCCGCTACCTTATATTGTGGACGCAATAAAGGCTAGATTTTAAATATTTTTGTGTGAAGCGTGCACCTTCCACCCCGTAATGACCCATTTTCCGAAAACCTTTTGAACTCGATAGAAGCTTCATTTTTTTTTTATATGTGGGTACAACTTTGGGATCATGAGAGAACGAACCGTATTGATATTCAGCATTCCACGGCCTTTCGGTTCGACAAGTCAGTGAAGAGGACATAGATTAGATTTCTTGAAGGATCAAATTTGGTCAACGTCTAGGATTTCCTTTTAGGTAACCTGTGATCTTGGTCTATGGCCACCGGTTTCCATACATAGCTTCTGTGTGAGCGTATTTACGAGTATCAACTCTGCCAAGCCCGGTCTTCAGTCTGGGTAAATATTTGATTTGCTGATTGATGGATTGTAAAAATAGACAACATTATCTTCCACGTTGATTCATGTTCTATTCTGTTTATACGGTATCCCAATGGCTAGCTGGCCTAAGCCACGTAGCACAACCATTGCTAGAAAAGAACAACCAGTGGATGTAGCACTATGGTATGCTATGCGTCGCTGGTTAGATGTGAAAAGACACTCTTAACAAACAAAACCAACATCCAACGTGTGACGCATACTCTCTTCACTGCTACATATTATAATAGCCTTGTGATCGTCTTATCTAGTATTGTCTCTGGTTATTTTTGTAATTCTTTATTCTAGTGCTCCACTTTAAACATCGTGTATATATCGCGGCTGCTAAAATATTAACTCTGGAACATTTTGTTGGTTAAATATAAGCTAAATTTAAGTTCTATATCCCCTAGCTTGTGTTTCGCGGCGGTGTTTCCCAGCTTCTCAGTCGAGGGGGCTACGGGAACGTCTTTCTGAGAATATGAAATGATGCCCAAAGAAACTTAAACCCCTCACGTTCTTTAAAAAAGGATACGTGCATTAGTCATGTATTGGCCCCGGGGGAACTGACCAGGTGTTTCCTTTATCTGATTGGTCGGCTGCACAGAAGCTACCTTAAATTTCAACACAGTGTACTTATATGGGCACCCTGGAGGACGGGTGTCCACGTGTCTAACGCAAGGGATTGCTATATTTGGATAACCAGACTATGATGTCATTGCCCGATTTTAATGTAGCAGGGTGCTTGTTAGCCTAATTCGTGTTATCACTGGTTCTAGCTATCGACCTCTATACATTAACCAGAGCATTTTTTTTTTTACAAAACTTAAATAACCTCTACAGTATGTATATAGGCCCTATAGTATTACATGGACACTCCTGGACTGCGTTAACCATCAATGTCCTACATGTATGTGAGCCAGTACATGTAATCTATCTTCTATACTAATATTTGTGACTGTCGTTTGTCTGTCTGTTTGTCTGTCTGTCTGTTCGGGGTTGGCGGCTACACTAGGTCTGCCCCGAGTCTGAAATTTGGGATATAGGGGTAGCTCGGACCGGGGAGTAACATAAGCCAGGTGGCGTTAGTCTACCACTTCCGGGGTTATGACCCCCGAGCGAAGTAGAACGTTCATGATCCTATACGTTTTAATATACCTTGCCTCGTGCAATGCATTAGTGGTTTTCCCGAATATTTAACGCTCTAATAATGTACCTTCTACATAAATAGGGGTAAACAGTACGTCGAAAGAAAACTATGTCACGTAATTATTCAAATCGCTCACACAATAAGTACAAGGTAAAGAGTCTCGTTTAAACTACAGTAACTGTGGGGTTCATCCTTAGTGCAAAATGAAGAATTCTACTAAGTTTGGAAATTTGATAGGATTCTGGGGTTATAACTCTTAAATTTGCGATGATTCAAGATAACAATTAATGCGGGATGGACTGGCAATTGAAGGTGGGGTCAATAATATATGTCGACTTCAAATGTAGACGCAATAAAATGAGAACTGAATTTTAAATAATTTTAATTTTGCAAAAATATACACAATTTAGACACAATTTTTAAATATGAATAACATGTATGCTTGATGTATTATATATAAACTGGTACATTTAAGACAGTTTACAGTATAGAAGTATTTAGTGGAAGCATTCATTAAATTGTTTTCGAAAGTTTCTTCCATTCTGAAAGATACATTATGTAAGAGCTAAATCTGCCCATTTTGGGTCTTTCGTGGGGACTGAAATAATATGTAAATTATTAATTCGACATTTATTCATGAGTCCATAATCAACTCTATAGACTGTCGGGTGATCGTGATTTTCAATAGATTGAGACATGATTGTCATTTAAAATAGATTATCGAGACTATGATTAGTATTGTAGCAACAAAAATCGAGATTTATCAAACATTGATAACATTGATAAATTTTCAATATATATCTAAATCTTACATAATGCATCTTTAAATGCATGCTTTTATAATGATAAAGATGATGACAAAACCACATAATACGGTAATTACTTCCACAAGATGATAAATGGCGATATTTTGAATGAATCAATCGAATAACCGTGTGTTAATGAAAAGTTAGATTACTGAGGTTGTCGTCATTGATGGCGTCATTCGGAAATTTCTCTAGGTCAACCCCTCGATTTGTATCTGGGGAGCAGTTACTAACGATTGCGTATGGACACACATATTTAATTCGTCAAGCAATAGCGGAAATCAAATGGAATGAATAAAAAAAGTCAAATGAGTTATGAAATGCATATGCCCATGATATGACAGCGTTTATCTTGTTATCTGCAGACAATGAAGCAAGGGGGTTACAGAAGATAGTTTGTTTCTGTGTAACGTTTATCTATCTAGTGTTGTAATACACAAGATAGTACAGTTTCACAGCCCGCTTTCCATTCTTTGGGTGGTCCTAAAGAGATAATCGAAATATATTAAAATGGCACTAGAGTACGAAAGTAAAGATGTACAGACCAATGAGGCGCCGAGCTGTCTTTTTTAAACCTGAACAATACAGAATGTCATAACTAAAGCAAGTCCCGTCTGTGGAAAGCGATAACATTGACTAAAATATATTCTAATTCAAATACCCTACGCTAAATCATTTTTGTGTTACATAGTGCAGTTTGCTATGTAAATTACATGGCTTCCTAGAACACCTAATACCAATACATTGGAAAATGATCACATTGAAAATGCCTTAATTACACTGTCTGTGCCTCCCTGGGGAGTAAGTATTATACAAAATAACATAATGGACGCAAAATATTTTAAAATTTAGAACACCTACCATTAAGCTATGAATTTATGATTTAAAGTCTTATTGCTTGGGCTTTAATTTGGTCAGATTATTTTACCTGTGGTGTGCAATTCTGCATTATTTTCAGGTAAATATTTATGTCTGCTTTATTGTTCTGTGTCATCGCACAAATTTCTGGCAAGATGGTGACATTTTACAACCCATCACCTTAAAGGGATCAAATATTTAAAAGGTTGGGCTTATAGTTATCTAGATTGTAGATATTTCTGCATAACACGCCCTATATATCGACAAGAAATGACACAAGAAATTCTTATTTCATTACAGACATAACTTTAGACTCGTACAAATAATGACGTAGTTCCATCATTTGGTCCACGGAGCTAGCCTCAATCGCTCCAGGATAATTATTTTGTCTCCGCCTTAATCACGGAAGTTTGGGTCAAATGGCATTCATGTAGTGACCTCTAGGAAATGCAGCAATCCAGACGGTAGCAATACTGCATTCTGTATAAATTATTTCAAATACAATGTGAAGGTCATTTGTTCCGATCAAAATTAACACGATAATCTCTGGCTATTTTGACTGGACTAATATTCGTCGTATTTGAAGCGGAAACAATTTAGGTTGTGATGATCGAGACGACTAGGAATCTATTTTGAAAATTATCACAGATAATTTGTCAATAAAGGACTATGATTGTGTAAAATAGACTGACGATATTGTACCATTATTAAAGTGTCTAATTTAAGCAACAGTATGCTGTATAAATATTTTTTTGTTTCTTTTTCGACTGCTGTTATTTGTAATGTTTTCAAATTGAACTTTGGCATATTCAACCATTTAAATTTTCACAACTTTCGAATTCAGAGTTGCACCGACGACATTCACATCTTGATGCATCGAATAATTCTACTTCTGGTTCAGGGTGACCTATACAATGATCCAAGGTTACGATTCGTCTGGTTCTACTGGCATATGTACAAACCGGATGGTTGCTGATTTTGAAAGGCATTTTAAAGTCTCCTATCTGAAATAACCAAAGCATTGGGATTATATGTCCAGTAATTCAATTCAAGTATGTTTATTTTGGGGGAGAGTATTTATAGCACATGACCAACAATAGTCTGGAGGCTCAGTGCGGAGAGGTGTCCATCAAATGGGCATAAAACCAGGCCCAACTTTTCGAGAGTAAGAGTTCGCATAGAATACGATGCCGAGTGATAATCAGTCCGCCCTTGGGGCGTTTTCGAGATATTCGGGGGCAAAGGTCAAATGAGTTCATTTGCACTGAAAGTGAATGCGCAGCCATTCTTGTATCATGAAAATAAGCTGAAAATGATCGAAGGTAATTACCCTTTCAATAAAAATGTAAACTTGCTAAATTCTTCTTTGTTCTTTGTGACCCCGGAGGTCAAAATGTGAAAATTTCCGTTTTAGCACTAGGAAGATTTAAAGCAATAATTAATGTCAACGTAAAATATAAAAAAAACTAAAGCGAAACCTTAAAAATTAATAATTTTTATTGAAAGAGTGATTACTTTCGTTCATTTTCAGCATATTTCCATGATACTAGAATAGCTGCGCATTCACTTAGGTGCAAATGACCACATTTGACCTTTGACCCTGAATATCTTGAAAACGCCCCAAAGGCGGACTGATTACCACTCGGCATCGTATTCTACGCAAAATTTTACTATAGAAAAGTTGGGTCTGGTTTTGTGCCCATTTGATGGACACCCTCGCGCACTGAGCCTTCGGTCTACAAGCCAACAGTGAAACTGTTGTGCTCCGCCGAAATCCCAAAATCAATAGATGACACATATTAATTAATTTCCCACTTATCCTTTTCAAAAGTATCGAGCAATCATACTGATTATCTATACTTAGTCTAAGCGTAAAATGTTCATTATCAAACTCAGTCAAGGTTGTGAAGTACCTGGTCGTAACACTATACACCACGTTTTATCACTCTCCATCAGTTACAATCAAAGTTATCAAGGCATCCCAAGGCTTCCACCAAAGAAATTGCTTCGCTCTGCTTAGCTTAGCTCTAGCGACAAATGTCAACCATTGAACTCAGTCAAGACATTTACCTAATGAACGTCTACATTAAATATACATCATGTAAGATTTAGATAAAGAGCTAGCCATTCTTATATATAATATAATAATAATAATATATCGTAATATGAATAATTTGAAAATTTCATTCAAATTACTCTATTGTGAGTGAAGCTATTAGCCTTTGAAGGTTTGACAAGACGTGTGCAATAATTTTAACCACCGTACTGGTTGTTCGAAGCTAAGTCCTGCTCCTCCATTTTTATGGCCGAACTGTTCTAATCGATTTATTATCGGAGAAATCCGATGCCATCGAAAGTTGATTATGGCCTCGATATGTTAATTAATGTCTAATTAAAAATTTAGTTTAGAAAACATTTCAGGCCTAAAGAAAGACCTGCAATAGGCAGATTTAGCTCTTGCATAATGTATGTTTAAGTTTAAACATTCTACATCAATTAAAAGCAGAAAATTCGCATCATCAACCTTCGTCCAGGTATTAATATAATGAATAATGCAGAAATTGCAGAGTAAAGTAATTTCAGTGGTCGATGCCTTGGAACACGATAACTTTGATTCTGAGTTTGGTCGTGAACATGTTATGCTTAGACTTAGTACAGATACTTTTGAAAAAGATATGTGAAATTAATTAATATGTGTCATCTATTTATTTTCGGATTTCGGAGGGGGACATCAGCCTAACTGTTGGCTTGTTTCGTCTTAAAGTGAGAGCCTCAACCAGAATGTGAACAATGTTATATTTCTTTGCGAGTTCAGCACATTTTGATTGAGTGCAAGCATCTCAAGGATGTTAGATCGCATTGTTATCATTACCAGTCATAATGTACCCAACCAGGGGCCATACAGAAAACTTCTGTCTTTTCGGTATAATGTAAAAACGAAAACTCGGAATATGTGTTCTTTTTATATAATGTTCTGTTAATATATAAGGGAGTTGGGTTGTCGATTGGTCTAACGCGTGCGCTTTAGATCATAAGGTCTACTTCTGAGTAAAGTGGCATGATTTCGACTCTTAAGCTTGTATGTGACAAGGAGTGGGGTCGCCAATCTCACATCGTGGGTTTTCTCCGGGCCCTCCGGTTTTCTACACTGCTAAAGTCCCCTACGCGGAAGCAAATTGTTGAAATAAAAATGTATCATATATTAGTCCCGAAATAACCTAGTTTGTGTCGTCTTAATTTAAAAATGGGCCTATATGACTAGACTATAGCATCAACATCATGTAGGCCCTATAATTGTCATATCTTTAATCAAATAGTATATGATATCAGTGTTTATTAACAAAACATTATTGCAGAGAGGACGGCATTACATGAACAGCTTACAGTACTAGACACCTTAGCTGTATACAACTGTCAACAACTCATAAAGTGTTATCTATGGTATGTCTTCTGCTTTAAATAGACATCTTTTTAAATGCAGGGCCTATACTATATAAATCAATACAACTATAATCATTTATCGTATGTAACTCGCGATATACATACCATCCATCAAACCATCAACAAAAGCCAAATCAAAAACAAATGAGTTTATAAACTTTTGTAAATAAATCAATACTCCTGATATCTCAACCACCCCAATAGATTATACAGTGTCTTATCGTTCCTACTGGTCCATAAAATAGGTCATCAAAAGTGTATATTACCTACATATACGTGATGTCTATTTAATATACAGTATGTCGGTCTCGTGTATTTCTGAAAATAGTCATATACAGAATATGACATAGTATAGCTTACATATCCACTGTGGCCTTCATACTCTAATCAAATGGAGGTTGGTTAAAAGAAAACAATGGTGTGTATGTAACCGAATGCAGAAATTTTTATTGCTTAAATTGAAGTCTCCTTTTTTCCGAGTTTTTGGTAAAACATTGAATTAAAACTCAGAACTGTTAAAACTTTGAAAAAAATTCCGAGATTTCCGGGTTTTCGGTATGACCACCACACTAGACTTTTTAAAAAGAGACTGGTTTTTATTATGAAAATATTTTTTAAATTTAAAACCCCTTGCGATATTTGTTTTACAAGCATATAATTTGTTTTGTGATATAATATGGCCTTTCTCATATTTCGCCAAATGTATAGCGCAATATTTCGTGGTTGAAGCTGACGCATACAGCTCCATTTCATTCATGGAATTAGTGCTAGACTTACTTCATTTGAGTCACATCGACCCCAGCAAGAATCAACTTGAAATAATCCGACACATGGGTGAACATTGCCATCTTCGTCGAACCAGGGTTTGATTATTTCTTGGGTATAATGCCTGATATGACAGCCCAGTGTTGTAGATGGGTTGATAAACGAGTTTGTTACATCTGCTATGCATACAAGCAAACAAAACATATGAGTAAACCATTTCATTCTGTGTCGAAATATCATGACCATAAACCTGCAAAATAAGAACAGTTATTTCACATCATCTTTAGTTCATGTTTTACGGAAGTATATCGAAGAAACTACTAAGCTGTTCCAGGGCGTTGTGGACACAATTCATGTCATAAACAATATACTTATTCAGAAAATTGTGTGAACTCGCCTTTTCATTGCTGTCATATAAATATAAATGAATGAAATCTTGTCGTGGAAAGGAACTTTCTACAGCACACTTGAATGCACTGCCGGCGGCAGTTTTCTAAAAAAAAAAATCTTCTTTTTTATATACAAATGTATATCTATTTTAAGATAGCTTTACATTTCCGCCACGGGTATATAATCATTCTTAAACGGAATCTTAAGTAATTTCATAGAGCGAGGATGTTTCCTGTACGACGTTAGAAACTATTTACCCTGTGGGGATTAAGCCCCGTGATCGAAACGGCGGTTGAAGTCCAGGCATTTTAACTCAATTTCGCACAATTCCGGGCAGTTGTTGCAATCGAAATGCCGACCAAGGTTTATGGTCTGTCTGGACGATTATTATCACCAATAAAATGTCCCAGTCAGAAATCGTGTCCAAATTGGCAAATATCCAAAATGGCCGCCAGTTTGGACTGGAAAATGCCATTTTTTTTATACGCCCACATTTTCATGTGGACGTATTATGCCGTCGCCCCTGTTTGTCCGTCCTGACGCCCGTCCAAAATTTGTATGTGGACAATCTGCAGGTCAGAATTTTTTATCCGATTTTGACGAAACTTGAAATATAGGTCTATATCCCAAAGATCTCGGTTCCTTTCGATATTGGCATGTATCGGGCCATGACTTCGTGGATTATGACCCCTGATTGCACGACAAATCACGTCTTTGTACTCAAATTGTGTATAAGTATGTAATACAAAGGTTATAGAGGTCAGAATTTTTATCCGATTTTGATGAAACTTAAATCTTTATATTCCAAAAATCGCAGTCCCTGTTCATATTTGCCCATTTCAGACCATCACTTTCTGGATTATGGCCCTGATTGTACAAAAAATCGTTTTTGTTTTTAGCTTGTTCTCTTCTCACCTCTTGCAAAATGTGGGCGTAGCTTGCCTGGCAGTCGCTGGTATCCATTTATCATAATATGATCGAGTTTGGTATCAAAATATATAAGTTATACCGCGTAGTCAATATTGGGAAACAATTCCAGATGGCGGTCAGTTTTGGCGGGAAAATTCGAATTTTACAAATTGACCACATTTGGTGTCAAAATATACGTATTGGAGGCAGCGGATTCCATTTTCGACACATTTTTCATCTTGGTAATTAACTGGTTCCCCTGGGTTAAAATATGCGGAAACCCCATTGGAGAATTTGGGGATTAAGAGGGCCCTGTTTCTCGAAATCTTAACTAAAGATAAAATCCAAATTTTAGTAGATACTTCAATTTTGATTGGTTAAGCACTAAAATCAATCTAATTTTATCTAATCAAATTACTAAAATTTGGATTTTATCTTAGTTAAAATTTCGTGAAACAGGCCCCAGATCTAATTCGATTTCATTTAGACGCTCTGACCGACCACTGCTCACTATGGAAGCAGCGTAGCAAGCATGACGAAAGGGGCCACTCTCAGCCCACTGTGGACGCAGCGTGTCCGATTTCGATCACGAACCTCGGAAATTGAGCCAAGATGGGCAAACCTAATGAAGCACGTGGCGAATTTATTTCACAAAATGATTACAATGTTGAGACACATATTATGGATACTGTATCGCTTGTTTGTCAGATATACAGTGAACGATGACGGAAAGATGACAGGTGTTGGAGGCCGACAATAATGAGCCGATTAAGTTCAATAATGAGCAAAGATATCAATTTCAATGACAGAGAATTTAGTACAGAGTAAAACTTGGTATAAAGTCATGACTAAGTTCGACAATAAACTAAGGGCGTGCTAGGGCCTCTGAATGAGGCTAGGCAGACCAAAGTTAGGGCATCTTGGGGGAGGGGACAGGATTGGGAAAATTGGAGCTGTGTGGCACATGGTATATTCAATTTGACGTCTATGCGAGCTATGACATACCATAGATTGATAATTGGTTATCCTGTGGATCTGAACATGAACATACTTAGCTGCAATCAAGAACAAAACAACCTGTGAGTAAAGAAAGACAATTATCAAAAGGGACTGGTATTCCTTACAAAGGGTACCTGCCAAGTTTAATTCGATTCTGTTCCCTATAGAGGGAAGGAGTAGGTGTGATAATTAAGGTAGACTGACAACCACAAGAACAAGAAGACGATCTACATAGACTGTAAACCAGGCCAAGTAAGTTACTGGTGAGTGCGTGGTGACGGTTAGCGTATTGACCTTGAGTATGCTAACCGGCAAAAACGTTCCCGTCGCCTGCGTTGCAATTTTACTAAATTCATTTAGATAAATAAATAAACCTAAAACAAATTAGTTGATTCTGAAATTTATGGAAATATTAATCCGGCTGTGAAATTTATTCTGAAAGTCATCCGTGGATATCAGGGTCTGATTGAGCTTGTACGAGGCCCTTATATTATCAATGAAAAACCGACATATTATGTATGTACATTGAGTGCGATTGGGTTTTAGTGTCTCTGGATTTGGTTGTATCAAGGACAGGCAAGCAGAAAAATGGGGCACGATGTTTTCATTAGGGTGGGCATTTCCTTGAGTATTTAAGGTAACTTTGTCGAAATTTGAGGGCTCACTTACCCTGATAAGAAATCTCATCGGATTCGAGCGTTATCAACCATTTCCAGTTTCATTTGTTTTTACATTTATGAGGGCAGGGTAGGCGATTGACTACCTGTCCAGCACGCCTCTGCAATGAGATTTTTTGCTTAGGTTACACAGAGTTAGATGTGCAAGTAATTAATGAGTGTCATCTATTTAGGGACACCAGCCTCAATGTTGATTTGTTAAATACCACTAGATTAATGTCCAGTCGTCACAATATGTTCTATCTTAGTATGTCCAAAAATAGGTGTTGCAAAGTCTACTGTTTACTGCTGTAACAGCGGTCACCGATTATATCTGTTGTGGTGGACCGTCTGCTAGTCGGGGGAGGGGTTGGGTGGCCGAATGGTTAGCACGTGTGCGCTGTATCATAAGACCTGTCATTGAGTCAACTGGCGTGGTTTCGAATCCCCGGTTGTACGTGACAAGGAGTAGGGTCGCCAGTCCAACCTCGTGGGTTTTCTCCGGTTTCCTCCCACTGCTAAAGACCCCTAGGCGCAAGCGAATTATTGAAATAAAATTAAAACCATATGTTAGTCCCGAAATGACCTAGTTTGTGTCGAGTGGACGTTAAACCCCATTTCTCTCTCCCTCTCTCTCTCCCGTCTGCTAGTCTTTCCTACAGACCATGTAAGAGACAAAGGTCCGCAAAACTGAATTTTGGCATCGCGGACCGTCTAGACCTTGATACAGGCTCTTCCGCATCAATAGCGTTACAACATTGAGCAATAACAGTGGGCTAGCTGTTCATTATCAAATGGTTCATTGCATATCTGACAAACTGGCGATACTGTATCTATCTGTGTCCCAACATTTGAATCATTTTGTGAAATGAATTAGCCACGTGCACGACCAGCTTCCGCAGTGACCGGGTAGTGGCCCCAGTCGACATACCCCTACGCCGCTACCTCAGTGAGCTGGGAGATACTCCAAAGGAAATTTAGTCGATACTGGATGAATGTCATTGTATTAGGTCTAAGGTAGGAGTACCATTAATCTCCAATCCACAATCAGCTATCTAAATCCCAAATTGGAATTTCTCCTATATTGACACAGGGAATCACTTAATTACTAAAATCTGTACAAAAATGGATTCAACTACCTCGAAAACGTATATTTTGACACGAAACTTGATCCTTATTTAAAATTTGAATTTTCCCTCCAAAACTGGCCGCCATCTTGAATAAACACTTATCACAAAAATGTGTATGGAAATGGGTTCAGTTACCCCGAAAACATATATTTTTATACCAAACTCGATCATATTATGATAGTTGAGTGGAAAAACCGGCGGCCATTTTGGATTTTAGCCAAACAAATCAAAACCGACAATAAACCGTGGTCGGCATTTCTATTGCAGCACCTGCCCGCACTTATGCTATCTTGCCTGGATTATTACTGAAACGTCGATCTACCTTTTAAAAATGTGTAATACGTTAGGTGGTAATTTTGTAGGGAAAAGTATCAAATGATATGTTTCCGTGGTCCGGATACTTTTTCAGACAAGTACGCCCGCTGCTGAGGTGAGCTTGGACCAAAATACTCACTAGACAGGTAATATATTCCTAGCTGCAACATAGTAGGATCAACGTTGTCTCCGCTACAATTGGCACCTTCACTGATGCTTCGCGCAATTAATTATAGGCTCAAATATAGACACATTGGTAATCTTTGTATTGAAATACATGCTTTTATCACAAAGAATGAAGTATGAACAATTGGGTCTTTGTGGTAACGCATTTAAATTTTCGAGGCCACGTCTTTTATGTACATAAGTATTAGATTCAAAATTCTAAATTTGTTAATGTCGTGCTAACGTCTTATTTCTAAATTATATTCATGTATTTTCCAAATTATTCCAATTTTTTTGTTTGTTTAGCTGTTTCATTCCCCCAATTTGAACCATTTCAAGAAAATGTTTATCATTATAAAGTGACCTTATTTAGAGCAGTAATGGAACATAGATCAACAGTATATAAATATTAAGTGGCTCAACTGTAAAAAACAAAAAACAAATAAAATTCTCCAAATGTTGTATAGCTTAGTTGACATAGTATTTTATAAACTATATCACGTTCGATGTTGTTTCCAATTTAACACATCGTCTAACCATTCAACCAGGCGAAGAGCGAACAGTTTTATCAACGGAATGGTCCCGATTAGGTGGCACGCAGTGACAACACCAAACGACTTCATAATGATGGTTGCTACGTAAACAATAACAAATTTACAATTTTGAATCTAATATACCGCCATACACAAGTGGCCGCATAAAATCATAGAATTCTAGGTTTCACGTTAAATTCAATGTGGAATTACTTGTTGGGCTCAGCTTAATTGGAATTAATATCCTGTAACTTTCTTGTATTCAAATCAAATGACAACAAACCTGCTCAAAGGAAATCCTAAGAACCCCCAACTACTGTGGTTGGAGTCAAAAAATGGAAGTTATTAGTAGCACTCTGGCTTCAACCGGGCTAAGAATTGAACGAGTCAAATCAAACATTATCACAAATATAAAAATATGTAAAACTAAAACAAGTATCATAGATAATAATTTTAAGACTTTCATATACATAAATATTTTTTTGAAAAAAAGCAAATAACACATATAGTATATACAGTGCTTGGCTGCGGTAAAAATGAAGTCTAGCCCCCTAGGGATGCTTGTACACAATCAAATTGCGCCTAAATTAATGTCAAAGGAACGTGTCTGTGGTCACATTCTGGTTGGAGTTCTCGCTTTAAGATGGAACAAGCCAACAGTGAGGCTGATGTCCCCCGCTGAAATCCCGAAATAAATAGATGACATATATTAATTAATTGCATGTTTATCTTTTTCAAAAGTATCCAGCAATCAAACTGATTATTAAGTATACATTAAGTTTCATCACTCTCTATCAGATAGAATCAAAATAAACAAGGCATTGACCTAATAAACACATACACCAAGTTTGAACATTCTAGCTCAATTAAAAGTTATCGTGTCCCAAAGCATCAACCAATCAAATTGCTTATCTCTGCTTACCCTAAGCGGAAAATGCTCATCTTCGAACTCCATCAAGGCATTGACCTAATCAACACATACACCAAGTTTGAACATTCTAGCCCAATTAGGAAGAGAGTTATCGTGTCCCAAAGCATCAACCAATCAAATTGCTTATCTCTGCTTACCCTTAGCGGAAAATGCTCATCTTCGAACTCCATCAAGGCATTGACCTAATAAACACATACACCAAGTTTGAACATTCTAGCTCAATTAGGAAGAGAGTTATTGTGTCCCAAAAAGTGTGACGGACAGACAGACGGACAGACAGACAGACGGACGAACCCATTTTAATAGTCCCCTGCTTTCTTCGAAAGGCGGGGGACAAATATGTGCTATGAGGGATATTTTGCCCGGTCAGCGGCACTATGCCCAACTCTTGTATCGAATTCTAACTGCCAAGTGATCTTTTAAGCGCACGCCAATGTATACACGGGACTCGGTTTTACGTCCCACCCGAACGACTAGACAGCTGTCCTTGTCAGGCCCTCCATCCTGCACCACTGACAAGGGGAAACTTTCTCGGCCAATGCAGGGATCGAACATGCGACCTCTAGGCTAGCGAGCCAGCGTCTTAGTCACCTGGGCAATATATATCCGAATGAAAAAGTAAAAGTCGTTAGACATATTTTTTATTATGTATTTATCTACCGTAAACATAGAAGTAATTGTATTTTTTCAACTAAAGATATTTCTGGGAGTAGTTCAAATAGTAATGTTTTGGGGGGGTTTTTGCCTGCAATTCACCTTTATTTTTTTCTCTGACAGGGGGGTCACGGTGACTAAGTGGGTAAGACGCTGGCTCGCTAGCCTGGAGGTCGGGTATTTGATCCCTGCATTGGCCGAGAAAGTTCATACAGATTTTCCGGCGTGGTTCCCCCTTAATTGTCTGTGTTACAGGATGGAGGATCTGAGAGGGACAGCTGTCTAGTCGTTCGGATGAGACGAAAAACCGAGGACCCGTGTACACATAGGCGTGCACGTAAAATATCCCTTTACAGTTCCCTCGTAACACACTGTATGGCGTATGCCCGTCCTCATTAGCCCAGTTCGGAGCAGAACAGTAGGTAGTTAAACTCCATTTCATTTCATTTTTCTCTGACAGCAACCTTTTATCTTCTTGTCCGAATTCCCACTTAGTGGAATTTCTGTTAACTGACTGTATAATCTTTCAGGCAAAAACAAGTCAACATATATATTAGTTGGTGTGACAGGTTAGCAGTACAAGTAACAGAATAAGATCCGCATATGGAACTGACGTGACGTTGAACAGAGATATTGGATTTAAGTGAAGCAGTTGTGGCGGGTGATCTGACGGGATTTAGGAAGTACCAGACGGGGCAGAGGCGAAACAATGATAGATGGATCAGTAGATGAGGGTGATAAATTAATAGAGAAAAAACAACTGAAATGGGGTTGGTACTAACTTTTTTGCACCCACTGGACTAATGAAGACGCCCATGCATCATACAGTGAGCTATGAGGGACATTTATTTTGCCCGGACAGCAAATTTCAACTGTCAAGGATTCATTACGTGCACGGGACCTCAGGTTTTCGTCACCCCGGAACGACTAGCAGCTGTAAAAAGGGAACCACGCCGGAAACTTCAGAGTAAGTTTCTCGGCTAACACCGGGAACAAACCAGGCTAGCGAGTCAGCGTCTTACTCACTGAGTCACCACGGCTCCCAAAGTAATAGATACAGATATGCTATATGGAGCAGTAGAGGTAGATACGGGAAGTAGATGGGTCGTAAAAGAAATGCTGGGGATACCACATGCAGCTAAATTAAAATGAACAGGTACATCTCATCAAGTACAAAATAGGCCCTGTCAAGCAAATTTATTTTCCTCAGTTTATTGCCCCCTAGACATCACACAAGGATCCCACATTTTCGACTAGATAAAACAGGCATTATGCAAGAGCTAAACCTGCCCGGTCTTTCTTTAGGTCTTAAATGTTATATAAACTATTAATTAGACATTTATTAACCTGACAAGACAAGACCATAACTAACTCTCGATGCCATCTGGTGGGTCCAATTTTCCACAAATTGAATCCTATCTGCGATCGAGGCTGCAGTGTTATTAAAATGATGAACTATACTGACAGCTCTTTATCTAATCTTCAATAATGCTGATGAAACAAAGTTTAAATGAACAATTAAACTCTACTGAACATAGAATATTAAATGTCAAATCTACTGGAGCCAAATTTCAAAGATGGTGAAATGTACTACAATGCATTTTCGTGTTGGCGACCATCTTAAAGATACATTAGTTAAGAGTTTAATAAAGAGTTGGTCATTCTTGCTATAATAATTCAAAAATAGATGATGAAAAAAGAAAATATTGAAAATTTCAGTCAAATTACTTCATTCTCAGCTAAGTTATTATTGTTTGTATTTTTGACAAGATGTGTGGACAGTGGTAACCAGGGCACTGGTATAATCGGGACTTAGCCTCGCTTTCCCATTTTTAAATCCTGAGTAGGCCTATCCGATGCCATCGAGAGTCGATTATGGTCTTGTGTTGTTAATAAATGTCTAATTAATAGCTTATATAACATTTCAGGTCTAAAGAAAGGTCTGCAATAGCCGGATTTAGCTCTGGCATAGTGTATGTTTAACGAGGCCGGAACAATTTGAATATTTCTAGAGACAGTTGCTAATAAGGGTGGTGCTAAAAGAAATACTCCATGAACGGTAGCAGTAGCAAACAATATACTGGAAAAACAAAACGACAGTATTTCTAAGTGACATCTCAACGGAACTGGTGGAGATGGTCAAGAAAAGAGAGCGAGAAAATATAGAAACGGTAATGTGCATTAATCACACATTGAGCAGCAAAGATCGATAGAGTTTCGCTTCTTGAAATAGAAATTCAAATTTTACAATATTGTAGTTTGCTCATGAACTTTAAAGGCGTAATTTGCAATAATATTTAAAGTGACACGTGGGTAAGGAACATAATACTGCATTTAATAAACAAATGTCGTCTATTTGGAGTTTCAGAATGCAAGTTGAATTTAGATTTATAGTCCATGATGTGTCGGAGAGAGTAGTATAGTTAACATTTTTGTTAAGCATATCGTTTTATGGCAGCACAAAATTGATGTTAGTAGGTGATTCACAAGCGGATTTATTTCTTGTTTTCTCACTTTTGCGGATCTCGTGACAATCAATTCGTCATATAAATATTCGGGTTCTAACGAATGTCCACTTATAGGCACATTACAACTATAGCTGACAATCGTCCAATATCGGGTTCATAAACTTTACGAGTTAGTCAATTACACTTGATCGTTACAATCTACTTAGACTAGTTAAAAATCAATAAAATGTCACGATTTGGAAGAATTGATGTATTTCATTAAATCTGTAATTTAAAAAAGGCATTATTCCTTTTGTCAAGAAAATGGCTGATCTAATTACTGAAAATTAAAACACAATATCCTTAAAAACCAATAACAAGTATGCACGGTTCATAAATTAAATATGCTTATTTCTCGGCAATGTAGCCCAATCACGTCCAAACTGAGATCTTTTTACCGACTGGCATAATGACATCTTTAAAGGGGGAGAGAGAAATGAAGTTTAACGTCCAGTCGACACAAACTGGGTCATTTCGGGACTAACATATAGTTAAATTTTATATTAATAATTAGGTGTCTTTAGCAGTGGGAGGAACCCGGAGGACCCGGAGACAATCCACGAGGTTGAACAGGCGATCCTACTCCTTGTCACGTTCAACAGAGGAATCGAAACCACGCCAGTTGACTCAATGACAGACCTTGTGATACAGCGCGGACGCGTTAACCATTCGGCCATCCAACCGCCATCTGATGAGTATAAAATGTTGGTGGGTAGAAACAAAAAGCGTTTTAAATACAACTGACATTATTGAATATAAAGAAAAACTATAAATACGGAATGTTCCACCTTTCTCACAATGTGCAATAAAATGTACGCTCTACGGTCATTATATTTAGCCCTGCGAATCCTAGATTTACATAAAACACCAAAGTCAAGAATTGCGATAGTCTTTGTCCTTAAACACAAAACTAGTATCAATTTCCATTAATGTCAACTAGTGTACCGGCATATGGCTTTGTTAAGTCCATTTACTTAATGGATATTTAATCTACCTGATCATATCAATGTCCATGAAAGTAGAGATTCTTTTCCGTTATTTTCGAAGGTTTATAAATGGCTTTTATCAATCTGTATTAACTCTCTCGTTATCCAATTGCAATTCGCTAAGATCCGTGTACAAGCTTCCTGGAAGTTAAAGAAAAATCTGATGAAAACTCTGGCCTCTATCGTGCTGACAACAGTTGTGGTCAGGTTTCGGCAGAAATGGGCTCAATGTTGAATAAAAATATTCATCCGATTTAGCGGAACGAAATAGGCAACCTCGTCGTGTTATAATACAAATTTATTGAAAGTTTCAGAATAAATACCCCGATACAAACTGTTGCGCTGACAAGACGTCTGGATAGTTGGGCAAAAATGGACATAACTCAAAAAATATTAATCCGATTTTATCGGAACAAAAATAATGCTTGGCCCTGACAAGCATTAAAGAAACGTGGACTAAAAGGGGCGTACCTCTAGAAATATTAATGCTGATATGACGAAAAGAAATAGGGGTCCTCGTCTTGTCATAATATAGATTTCATGAATGTTTCGGAAAAACCTGATACCGTAGCGTCTCCAGGGCTGACAAGAAAGTGTGGACGCAAAGAGTGATTACAATACCTTAGCATGTGGGCGTATAAAAATGCATTGCATTATTAAAATTCGGCCCTACACCATTAACGATATCTAATGGAAAATTCAAAAACCCTCCGATATTAACTTCTTTCATAATAGAAGAATATATTTATGTCACGAATATGTATCACCTTCATTCCATATTCAAAATTTTGAAATAAAAACGGTAATATCGCGATTAACATCGATAATGAATTAAATGGAGAAAAACTAGAAAATATTTTCTAAATATAGAGCAAATAAATCAGACATGTATAGTATATAACAGGCATAAAAAATGGAACTGGCGTACGAATTATAAAGAATTTTTAAATTATTTTTACAGTAATTGATATTTAGAAAGAACACATGCCAACTTCAGACGCATTTAGAGTGATCTACTGAAAAATAATAAAACTGTAATGTGTGTATAAGAGCTTAATGGGGAAACAGAAATGACAAATTAAAAAAAAATTGAAATCCGATGAAATGAAACAAAGTTGGCGTTACTGGAACATAGCTGATTTCTTTAAAATCTGATTAAAACACTGATCCTGTTTCGTTTCGTTTTTTATAGTTAAAAATTTCGTTTTACTTTCTTTACCCAACTAGCATTGGAAGACTTGTTAAATAACCCGCGTTCTGTATGATGTGAGGATTTAGCTAATGAAACGGTCTGTTCCGGCGAGTTTTTGGCGTGAGGGCACTGAACTATGGGTAACCCACTAGAAATACCAACGCTAATTGATTAATCAAATGTCTGACGTCATAGTGTAGGCCATCCAAAGTATTAAAAAAAAAACGAAAAAAATTAAAACCATTAGACACAATCAGAAATTAGTTTTTCAACCAGTTTGGTTATTTCTTTTTAAATTTCCTAATTCAGAGGTCGTGGCGGAAAATTGAATATATGAAAGTTTGCAGTTGAAAACCTCACGGAAAGGCAAAAGGCATTCATTATTGTGAATGTAAACAGGAACATAACTCAAAGAATTGCTATCGAAAGTTCTGGATTTCAGTAAGATATGTCTATGTAATAAAATGATCAAACCAATCAAAGTTTTTAAAAATTTCATCAAATGTGCTGTCCTTTATTGCGTTCTTTTGCATGTTAAGATAGAAAACAACAAATTTCGTAAACTGAATCCTAAAACGTATTAAGCAAGCGATTGCAGGAATATTTGTATAAAAATCTGGAAGAAAGATGTATGAGCGAATTCTGTTTCTGAAACCTCGGAATAATTCATGCTCAACATCATCAACCTACAGTATGTAAATATAATGGACATCAAACACCATTAATGACTTTGTTGATATCCATCATTAGTATGTGCATATTCAATGGTAATTTATCTTTCTCGATTATCCAGAAATTAATTGTGTCAGTGCCGGATTGAACTAAATATTACCCGGATAATAAAGGCTTCATTTATCATACATTAGTTATCCAGAAAATACAAGAATAGTTTTAACGCGATTATCTAGAAAAAAATTAGCATACAACCCTGCCAAATTGTTAACTCTTTTTAGTGGAGACAATGCCAGTTTTCCCAGCAATAACAGCATAATTATCATCGATAGTTTAAAGAAGCAATGTTGTTATGACTTTATGGAAAACAGCCACTTCCAACCTTTGCACAAGCAATATTTTTTATTAAAGATACATATGTAAGATTTAGATAAAGAGCTAGCCATTCTTGCTATAATTGTTCGAAAATAGATAATGTAAAATGAATAATTTGAAAATTTCATTCAAATTACTCTATTGCGAGCGAAGATATTAGCCTTTGAAGGTTTGACAAGGCGTGTGCAATAATTTCAACCACCTCACTGGTTGTTCGAAGCTAAGTCTCGCTCCTCCATTTTTAGAAATCCGATGCCATCGAGAGTTTATTATGGCCTGAATCAGTCAATTAATGTCTAATTAATAATTTAGAAAATATTTCAGGCCTAAAGAAAGACCTGCAATAGTCAGATTTAGCTCTTGCATAATGTATGTTTAATTTATGAAAACCAGCCACCTCCAACCTTTGCACAGAGTTAAAACACCAAACTAAAACAAGTTATCTAAGAGCTAAATCTGCCTATTGCAGGCCTGTCTATTGGCCTGGAATGTTATATAAACTATTAATTAGACATTCATTAACATGAAAAGATCATTATCAACTCTCGAATCCGATCTGCTGTTCAACGCCCATGGATGACTGACCGCAAAAATGGATAATTGACTGTTAATTATCGTGATAGCAGTAACAACGCCAATTGAGGCTACAGTAATTTTAAAATAAGGTTTTCACTTGCATTATCTAGTTTTTAAGTATTATAGTGAGATATGTCAACTCTTTATCTAATCTTCCATAATATATCTTTAATGAATCTTGAGTACAAAGTTTGAAAACTCTAATTTTTAAATTGATGGCTTTGCTTACAATGGTACCATGAAAGCCCACTGTGGCCATTTTATAACTTCTAATAGCCAGAAGGCAAGTATATTAGACAATCGTCATTATAGCAGAAGAGCGTAAATGTTAGAATTTCTAAATTACTATCGTTGGCAAAAGTGTATAGCCTGCACCTCGAAGGGGACACTGTGGAAAAATGATTGGAACTCATCTTCTTTGTACAGGTCTTTCACAGATAAACTTGGACTTTTAAGTCAGTCCCCATAGCAGCACAGATATGACATGGTATCTACATGTAAAAAAACATTTGTCCTCGACACAGATTCTACGGCAGTCCATGTCTCGAATTAAAATGTAGGATTGTTTTTTTTTATATATTGAATCCGAGAAGTGCTAAATGTCGATCACGTCCTCGTATTATTTCCGAGTACATTGACCAGACATTGTGTGTCTCGGGTAGAATCAATGATGGGATAGACCACCCCACGATGCATCAACTATTACATTACTGTGATGAACTTACTGCCTTGTTTTAATATCAGTTTGAAGCGTGCTTTAATTTAAACCATATTTTCTCTTAACGCCACCTGTTTTGAAAGAACGATTTGGAAAATCCCTCAAGACAACCAGCTGTCAAAATGGGTCAAAATGTCGAAGCGTCCCAATCCGAAAACATCCTTAAATACTTATAATTCGGCAGGGTAATATCGTGGCATAGCAAAATATTATTACTACGTTATGACGGTAGGCTGCTTCAAAGTTACGTCGTATATTATTTGGGCGCGAGTAGCCTTTGTCTCTATGGCAAAGCAAACGCATTAAACAGGCCGAATATCTGCCGAACACCGTAAATGGATCTAGCTGTTAGTAACATGTCACTAGATAAGAGAAAACGAAAAAAATTAGAAAAAGTCCGTGCATTACGTTGTTTTTATTAAGTACTAGCAGGATACCCGGCTTCGCTCGGGGGTCATAACTCCGAAACCGGAAGTGGTAGACTAACGCCACCTGGCCTATGTTACTCCCCGGTCGGAGCTACCCCTATACCCCAAATTTCAGACTCGGGGCAGACCTAGTGTAGCCGCCAACCCCGCTTCGCTCGGGGGTCATAACTCCGAAACCGGAAGTGGTTGACTAACGCCACCTGACCTATGTTACTCCCCGGTCCGAGCTACCCCTATACCCTAAATTTCAGCCGCCAACCCCGAACAGACAGACAAACGACAGTCACAAATATATATATATAGATAGGGAATGTACGGGCCTTTATTTTGTTTAATTGTCAGATATCCTCTTACTGTCTCATATAACAACTTTTTGTCTTCAATGGAATTATTAGTGAGTTGAAATTCGATCATGTATCTGTTGTCGCTCGTTCCTACAGTCAGTTATATACAAGGATTATTCGTGTTTCCATTTTTGCGTCACTTCCCGTTTCTTCAAATTTTCTACCATAGCAATGTGTTTAACCAGTCCTATCACATAATATGTGATAATGGCTGACACCAATATTGTCCTTTAACTCAGATTTTTCGTTCTGAACCAGACACTATTTGTTAGTTGTTGGACACATTTATTGTATTTTCAAGGTGGCTTAAAGATGCATTATGCTAGCCTACAGCTTTGCAGATCTTTCATTTGGCCTTGATTGTCAACGGATTTAAACACGATTGGCAGATATTAATTTCATGGATAAACCAGGCGTACAACGGTAGCAATGACAATCGACACTACACTGCTCTTCAAACGATCAGAACTCCGCTCAGAATGAACTGAAATTTTCACATTCTGATAATTCCTTCTTGCTGTAATATTATATTCAAATCCCAAACGGATACAGAAATGGTATAATTAATAAAATACTGAAAAATAAAACGTAATTTGTTACCAACAATCAAAATATGAATGTTGTCCAGAATCGTTAACACTGGATTTTTATAGGGATTTATCTTTATTAATTGGTGGATGTGTGGTTATAATGGCATGTGTGATGGCTGTTTATAGTCAAATACAAACTAATACTTATAATGGACGCGATTGGCCACTCTAGTAAATCTCTTAAAAATCGCATTTGAGGACAGAAGTATGTTCAAAGTTTATTAGAGCCAAATTTTAGCTTCTACTACATAAATAGAAAATACGTAATTTCTAGTATGCAGTCTATATACCGATAACCCAATTCGGATTTATTATCTGAAAGTCGCCAGCACTCAATTTTAAAACAATTTATACTCAATCTTGAACGTATTTCACAATTCAAAAAGTCACTCCCAACCTGCAGATGGTTGAATGAAATGAGCCCCTAGAGAGAACCCTGTACCGTAAACGCAGATTTCCCACAATACGTAAAATAACTTAAACAACTTATATCCTGTATGTGTAAATGTTTTTTTTTAAGTTACAGTGGGTGTAAAGTGAATAATATGTAACTGCATTAATATATAACTTCTAAAGTGAAAGCTCATAATTCAGAATGATCATTGCCACTTAATTCGGTTATATATACAAATATTTAATGGTGCTGTTTATTTTGTCATTTGTTCAGTAATGATAAAATTGAAAATTAATGGTTATTGCGTTCTTATTGCACTAATGCAAATTATATTCCATGAAAGAGTAACTTTATCATGCAGATCATTTTCAAATTTGAAGTTATTACATTAGAAGGCACAGATATACTATTGGGTAATCTTGTTTTTATGTTTTCACTACAATAAATACAGTGATTAACAGGGGCGCCTAGTGTTCAACCCCTATTGTAATAGTGGTAATAACATTTATCATAACTGTAATGGATACCCTTGTTATAATTAAATTAAATTTTGCGATTTTGACAAATATTTGTATAAATGTGAAATACGTTCTCTGAAAATTCCGTCGTCTTCCTAAAGCTATATTTCTGGTCAACTCAGACATGGTATCTAATTTTTACTATCGATGCTTACAGCCGACCAGTTTGTTTACCTATTCGCAAGGACATCCGAGGGAAGAACATATATTTAACTGGATGCAAGATATCAGCCAATATGAAAACAATCAACATATATGTCCTTCATTCTTGGCGGCCATCTACAAACAAACAGTATGGAACTTTTGTTGTTGATCAATTTCTTAGGAGATATGTCTAAACAATATATTCGTATAGTCTTGGGACAGATCTTCTGTAATTCAAACACTTTGGGTAATTTTGTATCTAAAGACCAGCAGTTGGTTTCATGCAAAAACTTATAAGACAACATAAGTAAAATTTGTGGTTACGCACGCTGTATCCATTGCCAAACTTATTTTTGAAGGGTTAAAAATATTAAACAGTTGGTTTATTCGAAATGAAATGAATTGAAATGTGGTTTAACGTCCTACTGTTTTGCTCCGGACTGGGCTAATGAAGACGGGCATACGCCATACAGTGTGCTATGAGGGAAATTTTGCCCAGACAGCGGCACTACGGCCTACTCTTATATCGAATTCCAACTGTCAAGGGATCTTTTACGTGCACGCCAATGTGTACACGGGACCTCAGGTTTTCGCTCCATCCGTACGACTAGACAGCTGTCCTTGTCAGGCTCTCCTTCATGCATCACTGACCAGTGGGAACCATGCCGGAAAATCTGGACGAACTTTCTCGGCGTTGGTTTATTCGCTTTGGGGAGAGGGGGGGGGGGTTGATGGCCGAATGGTCCTCCCACTGCTAAAGACCCCTACGCGCAAGCGAATTATTGAAATAAAATTGAACCATGTGTTAGTCCCGAAATGACCTAGTTTAACTACTTTTTTATTGATGCTTTGTATGATTTGGTTTCTGTTGTAATCTTGGAAGTGTAGAAAGTTTCACAGACCCCTCGTCCATTACCACCGCTATTACGTGTTAAAATACCAAATTTCGAATCCGTCCTTGTTTCACTTCGAGACAATAGATCCGTACAATACCACACCAAGCTAATCAATGTCTTGTTGTCTTTCATAGCAAGAAGACTGTAACTCGAGGAACTAGTGCAAGGTGCTTAACACAATTGTTACAGTTAGCTAACATTGTCATATCTATTTAAACGCCCACTCAAAGGCTTCTGTATCTATTGCTGGTTGTTTTGAAGGCTATTTGCATCTTCAATAAAAAAAATATTTATGTGTAAATTCTCATTTACGATGATTTTCACCCATTCTTCAAATTAGCGATCGACGCACTTGAGTGGCATTTTGTAATTACATTGACATTATAATTATGCCCTTTATCTAAGAAATCATTGAATGTAACATTCGTCTATTATCTAACACGCTTCATATTAAATAGAATAGTTGGTGCAAAAAGGGTTTTACATTAATCATGTCACTATAACATAAACTGTGACATGTACCCATTAGGTAAAATTAGATAAAGAGCTGACAGTTCCCGCTATAATAGTTGAAAACGTAGATAATGAAAAGGGAATATGTTGAAAATTTCAATCAAATTATACTTTACTCTGAGCCTAGTTATCGGCGATAAAACTA
The DNA here is from genome assembly GCF_932274485.2 of Patella vulgata. NCBI lineage: Eukaryota > Metazoa > Mollusca > Gastropoda > Patellidae > Patella > Patella vulgata. The sequence continues at coordinate 17,683,803 of NC_065883.2, forward strand.
CAGTCTAGCCTGATTGGCATTGCTACAGAATATACCTGCAGATCATACACATTAGAAAACAATATAGTCCAACCAAAAGTATAATATGATCAACCGCAAAACGTATTAAAATATGTTTATTATCGGAGCCACCAGATGGCATCAAGTTGATTATGATCTTGGAAAGCTAATTAACCTGTTACGTACCAGTTTTCGTTTTACGACCAGAAATGTATTCCCTGTATCACGGCATTAAAATATCAAAACAAAGTCACGTGATTTACCTAACGCTAGACGCCGACGTATTCTAGACTTGCCATCAATGATTTTCTCGATTCTTCAACACATGTTTCTTTCTTTGGTAAGTAAAATATGTTTTCACAACATTTTGATGACATAGCCTAAGCATAAAATGCTCAGTATCGAACTTAGTCAAAGGTATTGATGTAATGAAACTACACACCAAATTTTATCACTCTCACTTAATTAGAACTAAAGTTATCGTGTCCCAAAGCAGCAACCAATCAAATGGAAATCTCTGCTTACCCTAAGCAGAAAATGCCATCACGGCATTCACCTAATGAACAGTTACACTAAGTCTGAACATTCTAGCTCAATTAGAAGGAAAGTTATTGGGTCCCAAAAAGTGTGACGGACTGACAGGCAGACGAACCCATTTTATAGACGTCTAAAGGAACGGGAATCGGTTATTAGGTTACCCAACGTAAAAATTGACCTAAAATCTTAAAAAGGTTATGTGTCCGGATAAGCATTTTTGACGTTCACGTCCAAACGGCTCAGGCTCTGATATATTTCCAATACAATAACACCAAGATATTCCAATTTTCAGGTATAGCCGAAATGCCTTATTAACTAGAAAGTTATTCAACCTAGAAGCTGTCCTTGGCGAAATAGATAATGACGACTTTGACAACAACAATGTTGTAATAGTTCCACCTGATAATTTAGGAAACCTATCTGATGAAATTGATGATGTTGCCAGTTGACGTACCCTTTGAATTGGAAGTGGAGTATGATGGCAGTGCTAGCGGTTCAAGTAGTGACCCCAAGAATTCCGACAATGAAACCGAGGTAACACCATGTGTTGCTAAAAGGGCGAAGAAATCCACATCGGCTTCTGTTAGGTGGAAAAATTATGAAGACATATTACTGGCTGATACTCGAGATAAAATTGACCGGCTTGAAGAAAAACATGCTGAGCTTTGCGACAAGCCCCCGTATGAACTATTTTCGTTGTTTCTAAATGACGGTATGATAAATTTGATCGTAGATGAAACAAAAAGATTTGCAAAACAGAAAAATAATCATCTATTCGAGTTCAAATCTGTAGAATATTTGCGCTTTATTGGCATCTTGATGCCGAGTTTCTATCACTCTCTCCCGCTGTTGTACTGGGAAAACAGCAGATGAATCTAGAATACCCATAGTTGCTAACACCATGTTGAGAAACCGATTTTGTGAAATGAAGAAGTATTCATTTAGCTAATAACGAAGGTATAAATGTTAATGACAAATCTGCAAAGGTTGGGACAGGGATTTCTGCAGTTTGGCGTATTCAGTAAAGATTTGGGTGGGGATGAAAAATGGTGCCATGTTTTGGTAAACATAGCGCGAAAATGTTCATGCGTAACAAACCGGTCACATTTGGGTACAAATTTAGGGTCCTAACATCAGCTTAAAGTTTCCCTTTCAAGATTGTTCCTTATTGTGGTAAGGAAACCAGTACATCAAAAACTGGTACTGTTGGTGCTTCAGTTATTATCAATTTGTTGACCGTTGTTGAAAATACCACATAATTTACTGATTACGATTTGCTCAAAAGTCTGGCCGACAAAGGATTTGCAGCAACGGGAAGAGTTCGAACGAAAGGGGGGAGGGGGAATTTTAGCTAATTCTAGCAGCATGAAGAAGAAAAGTTTTGCAGCACTGGATTAATTGTGGTATATTGTTGGAACGATAAACCTTGGTGTAACCCAAACGGAGAAGAAACGGCGTTCACATCGAATGTCCACTGATGATAGCCTGTTATAACAAAACCATGGGCTGGGGGGAGTTGATTTGTTACCGATTCCTCAGTTCATACAGACCAACCATAAGAGGTAAAGAATAGTATTTCCCTATCTTCACACACGGTATAAATATATGTGTTGTTGCTGCCTGGCGTTTGAGCTGTGCTATTGGTCAAAAGTATAACGAACTTCAGTTTATTAGAATGATAGTGAAGTGTCTTTTTAAAATTGAAAAAGCTGAAATGAAAGCTCGAGAATATGGTCCTGCCACACAACTTTGACAAAACGGGTCATAAATGGTCCAAAGGAAGGTCGGTGTTGATCGTGTCACAAAAATAGTATTACTGATGTGGTAAATGTAATCAAAAATTGCACCAACAGTGTTTTGCTGTTTATCATATTGACCTTAAATACTTTCTGAAGTTGTAATATGTTCCACCAGCATGTTCCATTTTCGAATGTGTCACAAAAATATGTATTGCCGATGTGATAAATATAATCAAAAATATCTACTGGTTATGATATTAAACCTTAAATAATTTCTGAAATGTTCTTCCAACATGTTCCAGTTTAATATTTAAATCATTTGTAATAACATAGGTTTTTTTGGCAATTTGTTATATGCCTTTGTACCACAGTTCGTTTTACGAACAGGGACGTGCTTTAAAAGTGCACCAGCGTGACTACAGAACCAAGTCCGAAAACACTTTATTTATATGTAAACTAGCATTGCTTAAGAAAATATTCTTTACAAATCGCTTATTAGTAAGCAATGGGTTAATGTCTAATTAATAATTTGTATAACATTCAAAAATTATTCAACGTTACCCCACATTTCACAATGGATGATGGAGTCCTTGTATACAGAATGGGAGAGAGAGAGAGAGGGGGGGGGGTAACCTCTACTAACTCAACACAAACTAGGCCATTTCGGGACTAACATATCGTTCAATTTCCTTTCAATAATTCGCTTGCATGTAAGGGTCTTTAGCAGTGGGAGAAAACTCATAAGGTTGGGCAGGCGACCCTACTCCTTGTCGAAAACAATGCCAGTTGACTCAATGACAGACCTTGTCATACAACGCGCACGGGCTAACCATTCTGCCCCTCACAGACCATGTCATGTTAAACAAACATCTGCTGTTGTTTACGCCTAAGCGTTTCTTCGACTTGTACTGAAAAGGGAACGTGGATTTGGAACAGGAATCTGAAGGAACAATATCAGCGAGTGGTCATTGAATGATATCTACGTCAATCCTCGGATATTAACATCATTGTGAAATAAATCCCAATTTCACACGTTTAATAGCCCCTTTTCAGTATCTATTTTTAACTATTATAGCGAGAACTGCCAAATCTTAATCTAAATCTTACATAATGCATTTTAAGGCCCTATGAATATATGTATAAAACATGCAGAACTCTGCTAACTTCACTAATATGAATAGTATTATATTGTTGGTAGAAACGTAAGATATACAATAAATAAGCACATTTTCTTCATTTTTGAATCATTTTTGCATTACAACTCACAATAAATATGTACTGCATTCAAATATTGATAATGCTGGACGTGGGGGCAGGGGCGCTAGTGCAAAGCCAACAATCTTATAGGTTTCTTTCTGTGATTATGATAGATAAGCTTTATTTCTGTTATTCTCCCGTGCCGGGGCCTATTAGAATAGCCCCCCCCCCCCTCGTCACACTTTACGAGACACAATAACTGTCATAATTGAGCTAGATAGTTCAAACTTTGTGTAGGTGTTTATTCAGCGAATGCCTTGATATAGTTCGAAGTTGTGCATGTTCTGTTTAGACTCAGCAGAGATAAGATATTTGATAAGTTGATGCTTTGGGACACGATAACTTTGGGTGTAATTTAACTGCTGAAATGTAACATGTGTATCAATTCCTGCTCGGGGTAACCAGAACAATAGGCAGTTTGATTGATCCAAGACTCTGGAGCTAGATAACTTGGACGAGAATGGCGAAACTTCGTGTATAGTTTCATTACACCAATGTCCAATACCGTGACTAAGTGCGATGGTAGGCAATTTCTAATTATGCTACGTGGATACTTCGGACTGATTGATCCGAGGCTTAATAACGTTCCTTCTAATTGAGGTAGAACGTTTAAAATGGGTGTAGGTATTTGATAGGAGAATGTCTTGTCAGTGTTCGACCGTGCGCATTTTCCACTAAGGCTAAGCAGAGATAAGCGATTTGATTGGTTGTTACTTTGGAACATGATAACCTTGGTTCTAATTGGGCGTTTCTGCTTAGCCTAAGTAGTGTTAAGCAATTTGATTGGTCAAAACTTTTGAACATGACAACTCCCCTTTTAATTCCGGTAGATGTTCATTACGCGAATGTCTTGACTGGGTTCAATGATTTACATCTTCATTGGTCGATGCTTTGGGGCGAGATAACTTTGATTCTAACTGATGGAGAGTGATGAAACTTGGTGTATAGTTGTTTCACTACCAGCCTGGTAGTACCAGGTACTTCAAAACTTTGACTGCGTTCGATCGTGAACGTTATCTGCTAACATTTTCGAGAGGTGGATAGAGAACAAGCTAAAAAGGGCCAATATTCATGAATTTATAATTCGATATGCGCAAATATCGAAAGGAACCGGGATCTTTGGGTTATAAACATACATTTCAAGTTTCATCAAAATCAGATTAAAATTGTGACTTCTACAGGGTCCACAACCTTGATAACCATATTTTTACACTATTCGCGTACAACAGCAGCCATTTTGTCCAACAGTTTTGGTCCAATTTTCACGAAATTTGAACTCAACCTTTATTACGGTGTAACGGTGATATATTCAAACGGTTTTTAAAATTGGATAATAACTGTGACCTTCAGAGGGACCACAAGCTAAAAAAAAGGGGCCATAATTCAAATATCGAAAGGAACCAAGATATTTGAGTTATAAACATGCATTTCAAGTTTCATCAAAATCGGACTAAAATTGTGACCTCTAAAGGGTCCACAACTTTGATATACCATAGTTTTACACTATTCGCGTACCTTTAGTGGTGTAAACTGATAGCATCCAACTAGTGTAGAACATTACACCATTTCAGGTGGAAACTAGATGCTACTTCCAGTAGTGTAACCTGCCTGATGCACTCGGTCAGTGTAATGTTACACCCGTGGGTGTAGATTAAGGATTACCCCTCAAGGATGTTTTGTAAATTACACTCCCATTTTAACTATTACACCAACGCGGGTGTAATTTGTTTTGTTGGATATTTATTTCAAGCTTATGACTTCTAAGCTCAGAAAACTTGAAATTGATATAGGGCGTTTATTCCGTCGGCTACTTCGCTTCATTTGACAACGACATTAAATTGGCAAATATCCACCAGACTGTTTCAAATTCATCTGTTGTTAGGCAATTAGACAATCTGTATCAATTTACAATGAATATATATCATGAGGAAAAATCAATACACATATCCTTTCAACTTGGCTGAATAATGTGGTTTATTCATTTATGCACCTCACCTGAATTAAGAATAATTATCGTCCTCAGTATGGAGATATGGCAGTATCCTCTATCAATACAATTAACAGAATAGGAGGTAAATGTGTTAAGACCAAGTGCATTTTTTATGCGATGCAGACATCACCCCAAGGGCCTACGACTCAAGTCCCCAGTCCAGTCAGCAGCAGCTAACCGGTCCCTTTTATCATAACCCCATTGTGTCATAGGCCTTTGATCTTGTTGTTGCCATGAATGGTTTCAACCTTGTAATTGTAATTTTGTCTATATATTATGTTGCTTCAAATTAATTTTGTGATATTAGCTTGAAAACGTTGCGAGAATACTCTTCCAAAAGTCGCCTAAATAAATCAGTAGCTGTTTTCTATAAGTATGGTTATAGTTCAGTTATCTGCCCAGTTACTAAATGCCACTTACAGAATAAGATATTGTACTAGAAAATATTTTGGAAATGAAATGTTTAATGGCACGTCAGCACCAACCGGGCTACATTGCGCCAAACAAATGGTGAATTTATCGAGACAAATTAAAACAATATCAAAAAGATTTATGTAAATAAAAACAAATATCACAGAAATGAAATGTGTTTTTATGGCTCGTCAGCTCCAACTGGGCTATATTGCGCCAAACATAATAATATGGTGAATAGTACTAGACAGGCTAAATTATATCACAGAAAACCATTATATGCATAAATAAAAGCAATATCAGTTAATAAAATTAAAAACAAAATACAACTTTTATGCATATAAATATTAAATACAAAAATGAAATGATAATATTTTGGATCATTTTCACGTCTTCAAGTGTACAGAAGCTAAACTAATCTATACTTGAGGCGTTATGATTTATTATTAAGTTTATTATACACTCATAAAAAAACAAATAAACGATTTAATTTCACGTATCGATATATCGATGAGTTTCTATCACTGAATAATCCCAAATTTAGTGATTATGTAGAATTAATATATCTTGTTGAGCTCGAAATTTAAAATACTACTGACAGTAACAATTACGCTTCCTACTTGGATCTGCGTCTCGATTTTGACAATTCCCATAAACTGGGTGTTACAATAAACGTAATGACTTTGACCTTCCGATTGTTAACTTCCAACGAGAGCTTGTTCCTTTTATTCTGATTTTTAAAGTAGATCGAGGCTTTTGTCATCTAAGCTTCAACTACAGGGTTTCTTGCCCATTAAACTTACGAAAACCTTTTAAAAGTTTTATGGCCGTCATATTTTTACTTGATTAGTAAATATAACATGTCTCTTTCGTCTAATATTCTAAATATATTTATGTCTACTACATCTGTTAACACTGTTCATCACGTGTATTTTGCATACGGATAGTCCATTGGCCAATTCGGCTATTTTACCGAGATTTCGTCTAATGGTTTGGATGCAGCTATGACGAGTGTGGCGCCAAGCAGGGTAAGCTCACTCTTCCGAACACCTGATACTACTGTTTGTTGTGTATTTTGTACACGGTAAACAGTCCATTTGCCGATTACACTATTTTGCCTATACTGTTTTTTTAGGACTTCGAATTTTGTCTAATGGTTTGGATTGTTCGTACTGGTTTTATTTTATTTATACTTGTGTTACTAATGCAATTAACGCCATATTTTACAATGGAATACACATGTTGGTGTAAATGCGATAAAACGCTTGTAGAGGGGTAGTTCATCCCAAACACCCTCTAGCGGCCACAATTACACCTATCCTGGTGTTCAGTACTCATGAATATCGATTCCACTCTTACAACCCAATAAACGCTGTAAAATTAACACTGTTCTATGATTTATTCCCCAACAATAGTTACACCCTTTGGTGTAAATGCAGTACAACACTGGTAGTGGTGTAGCTTATCCAAAACAGCGCACAATTACACCCATTCAGGTGTGCAGTGGTCATGAATATCGGTTACACTTGTTAGGTGTAGTTCTTTCAGTTGGGGGGGTTGGATGGCTGAATGGTTAGCGTGCGCGCGCTGTATCATAAAGTCTGTCATTGAGTCGACTGGCGTGGTTTCGAATCCCCGGTTGTACGTGGCAAGGAGTAGGGTCGCCTGTCCAACCTCGTGGGTTTTCTCCGGGTCCTCCGGTTTCCTCCCACTGCTAAAGACCCCTACGCGCAAGCGAATTATGTAAATAAAATTAAACCATATGTTAGTCCCGAAATGACCTGGTTTGTGTTGAGTAGACGTTAAACCCCATTTCTTTCTCTCTTTCAGTTGGTTACCCTTGGAAAGATATTACATTTAAAAAACGCTAGCTGTGGTGTAAAGTTTACACTTAAAGGAGCTAAATCGCTAACATTTGGGACCTAGAAATTGACAAAAGTGAGTCGCAACGCATATAATACTGTAATATGAATGTATATAAACTGATATACATTCAATGGTTTCCGTTTTTACTCCAATTTCAAATCAGTTATGTTCGGCAAAATAAGCCAGCAGTCTCAAGCGATTGCAAATTTTTAGCGTCTGGTTATTCCAGTCTACATAGGCCGTTTGATTTGGTGCAATGTGTCTAGCCTCGTCCCTCGAGTCTCTTGATACAACTGGGGCTGAAGCGCATTGTGGTACACGATTCGTGTACCAATGGTAAAATGTTTATTTTGTCTTAATTATTGGACATCAAAAGCCCATCTTTTTCCGGTAAGATCACAACATAAATGTTGATTTAATTTGACAGATAAGTCGTGTTTTCAATGTTGAAGATTTTGGATGATATTGAGTTAGAGACTTAGCTACTTTAATTAACACTGCTTATAGTTTTTAATTACACACATTTTTAACAGTGCACTGTCAATATCATTTGTAGGAAAAGCTAATATAATTTGCGTCGTAAAAACTGAGGAGAAATGACAAAAGGTTGTGGACACAATATGGTATTAAAAGTATAAGGGGACAAATGGAAATCTAATCTAACGATTGAAGTTCTGCTTTATAATTCCATAGAAATTATTTTTTCATACGTACCGCACTAAAAGGGTTATGGGTCACAAAGACTTAGTTAAAATTATCGATTCATATAACATTTTAATCGAAAAGCCAAATTTAAGAGGATTTAGGTTTCAGATCATAATGTGGCCCTAGGACAAAATATAAAAATGTTTTCGCGATTTTGAAATATCAGCAGTGGGTGCTTAATTTATTTATAATATTCCACAGATTAAATCGTTTGTGCCTGTTATGATAACATTCGGGCGGTCGTCAAACTTAGAAGTACAGTGATTAGATAAAACTACTTCTATTCTCAGAAATAAAGCAAATTGGATTGTTGTCGCATCATACCTCAATGGATAAATAGTTTTAATAAATGTCAGTCCTGATTATAGTTATTTGCCTGGCAACTTTTATAGCGTGTTCTGTTCCATTTAATTAATGTCAGATAACCGTTGATCAACAGATTTAAATGTGCATTCGGTAGAAAATCTGGCAATAACTAATCACAAAATCGGTCTACTATTTCGAGTGCGTTTTGTACATTGGAACTCATTTCAAGGGTACTCATAATCATAACCTACTTCCGGGTGAACTTATCTATATCATAAATAATAGATACTAAGGGCTACCTTTCAAGGGGAATTGTGGGTGGAGAAGGCGCGTGTCCTATATACCTATTTTAATTTTTGTCAATGGGGTCTGAAAGACATTTAATTACTACATATAGATTTTCAAAAGTTTATGCATCCAGTAAAAGGAAATACAGATACTAAAGTTAGTAAAGGCAACAGGTCACAAAAATATTTCGTCAAAGTAACATTGGGAGTTAAACAATTATTAATTCAAAAATGTCCAAAGAAAATTATCTTCTATTTAAACGTGGCAGTAAATTGAATTAAAATATCAAATCTGACGATATAATATTTTATTTTAGTCTGATGCCAACAAATAAAATTTAAACAAATCCATTTTATTATTTGAAGCTAGTTAATCTATCTACCAGTGGAATGAGCCTACGGCGGAATTCATTGGTATGAGAGAGAGAGAGAGAAGGAGATGCGGTTCAAAGTCCACTCGACACAAACTAAGTCATTTCGGGACTAACATATGGTTCAATATTTCATTAATGCGCGTAGGGCTATTTGGCAGTGGGAAGAAACCGGACAACCCAGAGATAACCCACGAGGTTGGACAGGCCATTAGAATTACAACTAACGACTAGGGTGTGTGACAAGACAGTTTTAACACGTGCTCGCAAATCATGATGATTTATCCTTCCAGTGGCATAAGGGGATCACGTGGCTAAGTGGGTAAGACGCTAGCTCGCTAGCCTGGAGGTCGGGTGTTCGATCCCTGCATTGGCCGAGAAAGTTCATCCAGATTTTCCGGCGTGGTTCTCCCTTGTCAGTGATGCAGGGCGGAGGGGCTGACAAGGAAAGCTGTCTAGTCGTTCGGATGGGACGAAAAACCGAGGTCCCGTGTACACATTAGCGTGCACGTAAAAGATCCCTTGGCAGTTGGAATTCGATATAAGAGTAGGCCGTAGTGCCGCTGTCCGGGCAAAATTTCCCTCATAGCACACTGTATGGCGTATGCCCGTCTTCATTAGCCCAGGTTAGGAGCAGAACAGTAGGACGTTAAACTCCATTTCATTTCCAGTGGCATAAGAATGAAAAACTAAAGGAACACATAGAAAATATATTCAGTCACAACAGCAGGTTTGGTACGATATATTCTCCTTCACTAAAATCTCCTTATGACCCTTTATTATAATCCGGAACCTATGATCAAAAGCAGATCAAGAAATCCCAAAATAAATAGACGACACATATTAATTAATCGCACATTTATTTTTTTTCAAACGTGTCGAGCAATCAAACTATACACTATGATACATCACTCTCTATCAGATAGAATCAATGAAATTGATTAGCTCTGTTTAGCTTCAGCTCGAAATGTTTATCATTGAACCCAGTCAAGACATTCACCTAATGAATATCTACATCAAGTATAAGCATTCTACCTCAATTAAAAGCAGAGTTGCTATGTTCCAAAGTCTAGACCAATCAAATTGCTTATCGCTCCTTAGCCTAAGCAGAAAATTCTCACCTTCGAACTTAGTCAAGGTAATGACATAATGAATCTATATTCGGAGTTTCGCCGCTCTCACTTCATTATAACCAAAGTTATCGTGGCCCAAATCATCAACCAATCAGATTGCTTATCCCTGTTTAGCGTATGCAGGCAATGTTCATCATCGAACTCCATTAGAAGGAGTGTTATTGTGTTCCAAAGTCTTGACCAATCAAATTGCTTATCGCTTTGCTTACCCTCAGTAGAAAATGTTCATTATCGAACTTTAAGGTATTGTCTTGAGGAATGGTAAATTTACCTTGCCTCAAAATTTCAGCTCAAAATAATGAGTCGTTTGCGCGTGAACGTCAAAACTGCTTATCCGGACACGTAACCCTTTTAAGATTTCGGGTAAAATTTTTCGTTGGATGACCTGATAATCGATTCCTGTTCCGTCAGAGGTCTATACAATGAATGACCCATGTCTGTCTGTCTGTTCGGGGTTGGCGGCTACACTAGGTCTGCCCCGAGTCTGAAATTTGGGGTATAGGGGTAGCTCGGACCGGGGAGTAACATAGGCCAGGTGGCGTTAGTCTACCACTTCCGGTTTCGGAGTTATGACCCCCGAAAGTCTGTTTGTTCGGGGTTGGCGGCTACATCTGGCCCGAGTCTGAAATTTGGGGTATAGGGGTAGCTCGGACCGGGGAGTAACATAGGCCAGGTGGCGTTAGTCTACCACTTCCGGTTTCGGAGTTATGACCCCCGAGCGAAGCCGGTCTGTTCGGGGTTGGCGGCTACACTAGGTCTGCCCCGAGTCTGAAATTTGGGGTACAGGCGTAGCTCGAAACGGGGAGTAGCACAGGCCAGGTGGCGTTAGTCTACCACTTCCGGTTTCGGAGTTATGACCCCTGAACGAAGCCGGGTATCCTGCTAGTTTTTTATAAAATAAAAGTCTGGTTGCATCCAGACACCGCATAAATCAGCTTGGGGCACCGGTCCCCATTTCCAGATGAAGAGTGACGGGTTTAAGTTGTTTGAAAACGTATCTCATATGTTGAGTTAGTTTCTCGGCCCTAAGTTAGAGAATTTTAAGGGATTTAAACACAAAATTAAGCAGTTTTATTCTCCAAAATATTAACGGGATTGGCCCTTTAAGTCAAGGTATTGATGTAATGCAACTATACACCAAGTTTCATCACTCTCACTTAATTAGAACTAAAGTTATCGTGTCCCAAAGCATCAACCAATCAAATTCCTTATCTCTGCTTACCCTAAGCAGAAAGTGCTTAACTTCGAACTCCATCAAGGCATTGGCCCTAAGCAGAAAATGCTTATCTTCGAACTCCATCAAGGCATTGGCCTAATAAACACTTACACCAAGTTTGAACATTCTAGCTCAATTAGAAAGAGAGTTATTGTGTCCCAAATAGTGTCTGACGAACGGACGAACCCATTTAATAGTCCCCTGCTTTCTTCGAAAGGCGGGGGACAACTAGAAACATAAAAATAACTCTAACAAAAAGGAATACAAAACGACATTATGAACAATTTAAAACTTTTCTGTAACATGAACACTGAAGATTTAAAACCAAGAGACGTATATTTCTAAGCTAATAAACCCGGGTTTCATTAAACCGAACCTGGTATACAAATGAGAAGACAGACGAACTTTGGAGTATAATTGACGACATTACAACAAAATCAATATTCAAACTGATAAATTTCAAATGTGTAGACACAAAAACTAGAATGTTTCAATACAAATACATACACAATAAATAATATACACAAATCCTAGATTATACAACTTTGGTAGAGTGTCTAAAAGTTACACTATGCAACCTTTGTCAATCAAACATTGAAACTGTCATTTACTGCTCTTACTCAAAAGTGTTAATTCACCATCTCCAGATTATAAATGGCATTTATAGTAAAACGTGTCCCTCTGTAATAATACATCTTGGGCATATATGATTGGCATGACCACCTATCTAAAATTCATCACCCCAACCAGGTACTATTGTTGAACATGCAATCAATCATATTAACTAACTAAATGCTATATCTTGAAATCAAAATTATCAACAAAACTTTTATGTAAAGAAAGTTACTTATCGTTTCCGTTATCAAGGGTTAATTTAGAATTTAATTTAAATAACGATTATTGTAAAGGAATGAGAATACTTGACAAACATCACCAACCACAGTAAATTTATAAGCTAATATTGATAACTAAGGGAATTTAATTGTATTGTTGTATGTATAAATGTGTTTTTATTAATATTATGTTTTGTTGCTACTAATGTATTTTTCCTTACATCTTTCTTAATGTTTTCACTCAATAAAAAATATATTTCCGAAAAAAAAGACAAAAACTCATGGTGGTATTTAAATAATCTCTCGGGAGTTCTTTCCGAGTGCAAAAGCTAAAGAAACAAAAGGATTAATGTTACAAAAAAGCCCACCAATATGACTTTTAAAAAGTCATTAATATTTCAAACAGAAAGAAAAGCCGAGCTAATTTCATAAAATATTATATTAGAGTTAGATAACTGTCAAAAATCCAAAAACTTGCCTTAAACGAGCGACCGGTGAACTTTTGAAAATCACTAGAGGCAATAACACCTACGGAATCTTTCAACGTATATATATATAAAATAAAGGCTAAAAATACCTAAAGAAAGTACTATTGTTTAATTGTCTACATGTTTCGCCTGAGCTTGTCAAGACATATTATATTAGAGTCAGATAACTGTCAAAAATCCAAAAACTTGCCTTAAACGAGCGACCGGTGAACTTTTGAAAATCACTAGAGGCAATAACACCTACGGAATCTTTCAACGTATATATATATAAAATAAAGGCTAAAAATACCTAAAGAAAGTACTATTGTTTAATTGTCTACATGTTTCGCCTGAGCTTGTCAAGACATACAAGCTCAGGCGAAACAATGCCTAAAGAAGTAACATTGTTTAATTGTCTTTATGTTTCGCCTGAGCTTGTCAAGACATACAAGCTCAGGCGAAACATGTAGACAATTAAACAATAGTACTTTCTTTAGGCATTTTTAACCTTCATTTTTTTTCTATATTAACACTACTACGGTTTTAACTTCATACACTCCTGCTGGACTTTTGGATAATTCAGTGGGTCTATTTCTTGAATTATACAAAATTAAACGGATTCATAGACCTGGATCGTATACAAATAAACGAATCATAGGCCCCAACCATTAAATCAGCAACGTCAAGAAAATAACCGGAAAAGTTCACTAGACATCAAAACAGGAAAGAAACATAAGCAAATATATAATGAATTGGTGAATAGAACAAATGTCTAAAACGGTATTTAAGTGAGCTAAAACTTTATTGTTTGTCACCTAGAAATGGACACAAATGGGTCACAATGCATAACATAAACACTCATTTACATTCAATCGTTTCAGTATTTACTGTAAATGTAATATCTAAACAGTTATGTTCGGCGAAGAGTCCGAATTGAATGGCAGTCTTTGGCGTCTGGTTATTCCCGTCTACACCGGTAGTTTTCTCCTGTGCCATATGTTTAGCAGCTTCATTACAAATGGCACTCGAAAGCATTCTGGCAAGCGATTCGTGAGCTATTTTAATTGTATCAGTTTTACAGTAATATCTTATTAAGTTATATTCAGGGAAGGGAAATTGAATGGCAGTCTTTGGCGTCTGGTTATTCCCGTCTACACCGGTCGTTTTATTCTGTGGGATATGTTTAGCCCCGTTCATCGAGTCGCTTCATTACAAATGACACTTGAAAGCATTCTGGCAAGCGATTCGTGTGCCAATTTTAAAATTTTCATTTTGTCTTAAATATCAGACGCCCATCCATTCACAGTAAGATAACATCAACGTTGATTTAAATTGACTAATAAGTCGTATTTGCTATGTCGAAGACTGGATCATAAGCAGTTAGAGACTTTCCTCCTTCAAAATAGACACCGGCTCGTATATCAGCTCATAACATTTCTACGTTTTGTTGTGAATTAATGTTCATTAGTATAATGTAATTCTACTCTGGATTCAATTCTAGGTGTTTACTTTCTGGGTTGGTAGGTGTGTGTTTTGGTTGGAGTGGATTAGCCTTATGTTTTGGTGCCGGGTGCAATTGACCTGTCTTACTTCACTATTCGACATAGATCAGTTCGAAGATCTTTAATTGAAGGTCGTGTTTCGGAAAGAGCACGTTTTTAGTTGGGGAGGGGGGGGGGGTATTCCCCCTATCCTCATTAATTCCCGATTCTCTCCTCTGTTTATCTCAAGTCTACCAGCACCTCTCGTGGTAAACTCTTCTCGGCATTCACATACGATGATTTTATACTTAAATTCTCGTGAATGTTCTTTCACGTTCAGTTTCGATAAAATTTACACATAATATAGCTCTGCTCTGATGATTGGACGTTGACTTGTCATCAAGCTGAAACTTGTATCAAGTCCAACTGTGTTTAGTTCCCATATTGAACTGGTCTGTAGTTTTTAACTTAATGTTGCGAAATGGCGCTGACTCCTATTGTTAAGCTGCTGCCGTTGACTAATGCTGCTAGGCCTTTGTCATTAAATCATATAAGTGGTCGGTATTCTATACTAACGTTTAATGATTGTATAGAAAGTGGTTAGAAATTACACAGTCTTCATTAATTATCAGGGGTGTAACTAGCTGTAAAAGATGTCACTACTAGTGTAAGAGCGTAACTAATTATAACATCACTACTGAATACACAAACCTGGACGATAGTGGTGAATATCATTCAATAATCTGTTTAACACCTTAGTAAAAAAAACACATAGTTAATAACTACTGCCTGATTACTAACTAATGCACATTACGTATATAAGCCAGTGATTCTCAACCATTGTGCCCGGTACACTAAAAAAAAAATGCGAAAAACCACGTGATCCCAATTAAGTATTCACTGATAAGTTCATAGCTGTGTTTTTTCTTTATTTAGTTTGAGTCTTTCTATGTGTCTATAACTAGTCTCTGCCTACGGTTGTATGCCATCTGACTTAACCATGTTTTTATTTTGCAGAATTTAAATATTTTTCATATATATTTAGCCAGGTGTGTCGCTATTTTTTCATGCGTTCTAAGGTGTCCGTTGGCAAAAAAAAAGGTTGAGAACCACTGATATAAGCTGATGACTTTGATCTATTAGTGTCCCATATTTTCATTTATAAAAGTTATTAGTTGCTTAGTCAACGATATCAACGTTACATCCCTGTGTACTACACTGACGAGCCGATTCCATTCCCCGTGATAGCCACGTGTGATGGAATCCATGGCAGTTTCAACATGCTTCCCTTCTCGAGGTCTCTCTGACGGAAATCATGCTGGTCAGCGATGGGAGATCTATCACGGATACCGTCCATGATCTCTGCAGTACACCAGTTAGTTATTGGGCAGATCTCTGCAGTTATTTGGTAGTTTTCTTGTGCACCTTTCAGGAGTGGATAGTCTATCCGTGTAAACACAGCCCCATTCATTTGACGGCCAGTTATCTTCCAAGTGTGCTAGAGAGAAAACACGGACTGTAGATGAGTCGTATGCTTTGTCTGTTTCGAAGCTGACCGGGGTATAGTATACGAACAATAATGGGTGTGCGTGTTTGTTAATCACGAGTTCACCCAGTTTCAGTTTCCGGACTGGTTCCTTGATGCCCAACATTTTCACTGTATCTTGCACTTCTGTATGCCGACATTGTTGCCAGTTCTTTCCTCCTTGATGACAATGTTAACTCTCCGGGACGTAAGCAGCGTCTATGTTGATTTACAACATGAAATGTTATTAGAGGGTTGGCTAGTTTTCCGGCGTTGCACGGGGGTCTAATATAGCTTTGATTTTGTGTTCAGAATTTTCCTAAAATCACGGATGTATAATATTATATAGTCCTATATATAAAGGAAATGAAATGGGGCTTAATGTCCTACTCCGACTGGGCTATAAGGGATATGTTGCCCGGACAGGGGCGCTAAGGCCTACTCTTATATCGAATTCCAAATGCAAAGGGGTCTTTTACGTACACGCCGATGTGTACACGGGACCTCAGTTTTTCGTGCCGGACAGACAACTGTCTTTATCAGGCCCCCCGCTCTGCACCACTAACAAGGGAAAAACTTGCCGGAAAATCCTGATGAACTTTCTCGCCCAAAACCACGAGTTTTCCTGAAAGTAATGCACCGGTGTAGAAAATTATGGTATGTTCTATAATTTTGGCAGTTATATTCTAATTCATTAATCATTATTTTTATACGCCCACATTTTCATGTGGACGTATTATGTCGTCGCCCCTGTCAGTCAGTTCACATGTTGTGGACCCTTTACAGCTAGATCACAATTTTTATCCGAGTTCGATGAAACTTACAATAATAATAATGTATGTTTAAAACCCTAACGATCCCGATTGATATTGATTGTGTAATATCATGGATTATTGCCCCTGATTGTGCGAAAAATCGCCCTTTTAGGTTGTTCTCTGTTCATTTCTTGATAAATGTGGGCGTATCTTGCATGGCAACCGCTTGTCCAATTTCACGATTGAATACAAAATAAATAGAACCATTAAATTTGTTGTAAAAGAAAGTCTAGTTATTATGGATTTTTAAAAAAACGTAAGTTTAATCGTTTCGTTTCCTATAACGAACTCCCCCACTGACAAAGATACGTTTTCTTTTAATTATATTCATGGGCACGACGGATAGTTTGCTCATTTCATTGTGCATTACAAATGATTTAAACCGTGAAGACCTGTTGGTTTAGCGAATAATGTCTTTCGGGTTTTAGTAAGAGTTCTATCTAATGGTAGTGTATCCGATTTGGTTATTTCATTAGAACAAGAATAACATACCTGACAAAAATGTCGCCAGATATTAAAAACTTGGGTGTAACTTAGATTGGCAAAATTTATTAGATTTGAGAATCCTGATTTAATTAATCCAATTTTAAGTTAGTTCATAATGTATTACCGGGGGACGAAAGAAAAATTATTAAATGCATTTTAAATCTGCATCACAGAATAAAATACGCCTGTAATTAGATTGTAAGGAACTGTTCTCAGAAATGCTTAAGAACTGTTGAATTTGCCTGTTAGATGTTTAAGACAAGCTGTATTTTAATGATGAACCAGGATGATGTTAATTTAACAGAACGTTTTAAAAGCGTTTTCAAAGTCGGCTTAAACGGCTCCTGTTGAATTTCAAGAAATAATACCCCTCCTCACCTTATCCCCTAAATTGTAATTAACAATAAGGTAATAAAATAATGTGATCTATTTATGTCTTATGTCTAGAAGTTATACCAATGTTTTGAGTGTATAATACTTTTTCTATATTGTCGATAATATTGTATATTAAAATAAGAGGAGACTACCGAAATGGGTTTTACTCCTGTTGAGTTCATGGAAGACGTTAACCTCGCGGCCAGGCCATGTTGTGGCGTGTTCTTTACCTACACAGTGCAGGTGCGAAATTGTACTTACCAATAAGGTAATAAAATAATGTGATTTATTTATTATCTACATATAGTTATACCAATGTTTTAAGTGTGCAATATTATTGTCTTTGATTGCCGTTTTCAAAAGTATAGAGCAATCAAACTGATTATCTATACTTAGTATAAGCATAAAATGGTCATTGTCAAACTCAGTCAAGGTTTTGAAGTATCTGCAGTGAAACTGTACACTAAGTTTCATGACTCTCCATCAGTTAGAATCAAAGTTATCTTGTCCCAAAGCATCGACCAATGAAATTGCTTAGCTCTGCTTAGCTTTAGCAGGAAATTTTAATCGTTGAACTCAGTAATATTTTCACCTAGTGAACATCTGCATCAAGTTAAAATATTCTACCTCAATTAAAAGCACAGTTATGTTCCAAAACCATGACGAATCAAATTGCTTACCGCTACTAAGCTAAGCAGAACATTCTCATCATCGAACTTAGTCAAGGTATTAATATAATGAATCTATTAGAACCAAAGTTATGTTCCATAGTCTCAACCAAACAAACTACTTAGCCTAAGCGGAAAATGCGCATGATTGAACTATGTCAAGGCATTCACCTAATAGACACCTACACCAAATTTGAATAACCCACCTCAATTAGGAGAGTTATTGTGTTCCAAAGCTTGCCTAAGGTTCACGTGGGCTACGAATACCATCAATCGCTCGAATAGTGCCAAATCGAAATTCGTGGCGATTCGGCAAAGTTGGTTTATAAAATCTTGAAAAAATTGGCAGTAACTACGTAGCAGTTACGAATAATGTACGAAAGAGATAATTCGTAGGTAATCGGTTGAAAAATATGCCGAATGTCCAGTTAGGGTTTCGACAAAGGTATGAAATGAAAGAATCATCTACGAATTAAGAATAAGCCCAATTCTTTACGAGTACCTACGATCTCAACAAATAATGCATTCGTATTGTCCGTAGCTCGGCCACGACCCATTTCGATGAACAAAGGGCTACGAATTTGATTCGTAAGCATGGTGTTATCTATTCTTATCATCCGTAACTGTTTCCTAAAATTCGCGGAACGTCGTCGAAACCGCACTGAACAGTTACGAATATCCCGAATCCGCAACGAATCAACTACGACCCCCCCCCCCTCCACGAATTGTTGCCGAACGTGCCGAAAAAATCATGAATCCTCCGCGAATTCAAAATCCCACACGCCCAACGTAGTGTATTCGTAACTGAACTCGGCACGGCATGTTCGTAACTGAATAGCTACAGTTCGTAGACGATTCTTTCATTTGGTACATGTATATTTATCGTAACCCTATCTTGACATTCGGCATAATTTTCTCTCAAACGCCCACGAATTCGTAAACTACGTGTAACTACTTCGTAGCTACTGTCGATTCTCCACGATTTCTTCTGCCGAATCGCCACGAATTTCAATTCGGTACGATTCGTAGCCCAGGCAAAAGCGGGGCATTTATATAGCGGAGAAACTCGTAGTCGATTTGGGGAGTTCCGAGTGGGTTTCACGAATTTTAGAAAACTACGAAAGTCAAAGAATCCAATAGGAAGCTGTTACGTACGATACGACGGGTTTACGATACAGCTAACATTCCGAAATTCGTAGACCTGCCATGAAAGTTTTTGACAAAAACGTTCAGGTTGATCTGCTGACTGCTAAGAAACATTCGAATGTGTAAGAACCAAATAAGAATCATTCACGAATTTCAAGAACTTTCTACGATTTATCTACAATCGGAAAATTTTGTCTAAACGCCAAGTAGATTCTATTTTTATAATTGTGAGTTTCTGCAAATAATGTAAAACGCCCCGGCATTTTTGTCAAGAAAGGGATTACTTTATCCCTTGGATATCACGACTTCTTTTAAACTACTTCCGTGTATTGACGCGTTTATAGATCTATTCCGCTAAATTTGAACACTGCAAAATCTATATTCGCCACGCGACGTTTCTTAAATAAGATAGCTGTCATGTGAATAAACGGTGGGTTACGTACATTATACTAGGTTGTCCATTCATTGGAGAGATATTATCCATTAAGCATTTATATAATATATCCAACCATATTAGCACAACCTAAAAGCTGCACTACTTTGTTTAACGGTAAACGATGAAAAGATAAAAGGTATGCCGACACCAACTGATTTCAACACTGGTCTAATAACATTTTAAAGTACTTTTCGTCTGTCTTGGGACTTTTCATAAATAATACCATTGCGTATGGATGGACACTAGTATATTTACACATACATAGTAGTAACACTGGTTTAATTGGCGAGTTACTATTGTCTTTGGTTACATAGTATGATCGGTAACTAACAGAAAACATGTACACGTGTGTTAATCTGTTGTATATGGGCACAAGTTAGGAACAATGAGTAGAAGATAATGCTGGGATAGATTTAAGAAAATTAATGAAGTTAATGACCAATTGTTACTTATTGACTATTAAGTCAAGGGCCGTATTTTTTAATAAAATGGTTTTCCATTAATATACTTCGTGATGTCATCGGCTTTCCTTTTATAAATATGGAGAGTTTTTAATTATTTTGCTTGTAGGTGTTATGTACATCTAAAGATATGTATATTTACAAAAAAGGGCCCATTTACAATATTGCAATCCCATCGATAATTGCGTATTCTATCCTTTAGATGTGTGCCCGTCGCCCAGATGTAAAGTTTTTGACAACCATTGCAAGTCAAGACATATGTGAGATTTTTTTTATGTCACAATTCATATTGTCGTTGATACTAAAAGTAAAGTTATGAAAATCATATTTGTTATTTGACGTAATATGGTCGCAACATTTACATCGAAGATCCGGGCATTAGATACATAAATATATATATATATAAATATCTTGTTGCTGATATCAAAATATTCGAAAACTGCCAGTTATGAAAACTTATACATTCTCTATATATAAGTTAGCACAATGTGTAACGATCCATATTAGGAAACTTTCTTAACGAATACTCGACAGAACGAAGTGTCAGAAATACATGTTATACCCCATCGAAGTTAGTTTAGTTTAACAATATTTTATTCAATAAACTGAATTCGATTGAACAACATCGAAGTTTACGTGTTTTGAAAAAGCGTACAGCTATATATAACATATACCATTCAAAAAACTGCTTTTTCGTGACATTTTAAATAGTTGTACAATATTGCCTTACCTTAAAGCCAAAAGTGATGATTAAATATTTATAATGTTGATTGAGCTCTCAACATCCGATTGACCCCTGTTTCTGCGTACACAGCGCATCGACGGGTAAAGCGAAAACACGCTGACAATTAACATAGTATATGACACATGTGACACGCTAGTTTCGACAGAAAAATCTGATCCCGCCTTCGCGCGTGTCTTTTACAAGTGACGTCAAGTTCGCTTCATTCTGCTCGTCAAAGAAATACCTATGGTTTCGTGATGAATGACTTAGATCATCAAAAACTCAGATTATCAGATCATTAAGCAATTCTGGAATTTTCCCATGTCATCCGAAGCCATGGACATACATCCGTGTGTATATAATTTCATGATCGATAATTAGACGCTTTAAGCTATAGACTGTCATTAAGAATAGAAACAAGAGTAATGCGAAAAGTGTGTGTTTTCCTATCTTGAGTTAATTTCGTCAATTGTCTAGCTCGTTTCATCTGCTAAAAATATAAGGCCATAATAATAAATGTCTAGCGATAAATAAATGATTACAAGAGAAATGGGTTTATCATATTATAAATGAAATGAAATGGGGTTAACGTCCCACTTTATCATATTAGAAGCGGAGCGAAGTTACATTGTATCTGATGATCTTTTGAGCATATTCTCTAATGAAAGAAAATGTCGAATTGTCAGAGAAACATTTTCTGGGTACTGCATCTCATCCATTATCCACCAAACACGAATATTGAACAATACGGATTATCCGCTTCACAGACAATGAATGTTTTGACTCATATAATAATAGCTTTAATGTAACAGATTTAATAATAATTAACATTTAGTTAGGTCAAAACGTTTTGTCGGTCGAAGAGCAGGGCGGTGCGTCCGATTTTGATGAAACTTGTATCCCAAAGATCTTGGTTCCTGTCGATATTACTGCATATGGAACAGTAATTTTCAGGATTATGACCCCTGATTATACGAAATGTCAGATTTTTAGCTTGTGGAGCCTCTAGAGGTCACAAGTTTTCACCGTTACACCATAATTATATGAAGTTTGTGGACCTTCCTGGGGCGACAATTTTTGTCCGATTCAGCAGATGTAACTTAAACTGTGTGTCAAGGATCAAAAGTGATTGGATGAGTTCGACTTTGGTACTCATCAGACCTTCCATTCCAGAACTATAGCCCCTGCTTTTTAAGCAAAATGTGATATATACTCAAAGCCATTAAAAACGCAAAGCCTAATTAATGAAATATTCATGGTAAACGTTTTCTTGGGCTTTCCTATCTGATGGCACATAGGTGAAACTTGTGATGGGTCTCTTTTTGTGGAGTTCTGGGTTTGAACCCAATATCAGTTCTCGGTAATGAACTTTATTCCTGCAAACGCACATTGGCATGCTGGGTCAGGGGGCTTCAGAGGTAGCTGTCGCCAAACACTTTGATGTCCACCCATCAACCATTGTTCGCCTCAGACAACGCTTCCACGCCACTAGAAGAGTTGCCGATAGACCCCTACCTAGCGCGCTACCTGTAACAGCCGCTGCTCAAGATCGTCACATCCGACAACAGCATCTGTGCAACAGGTTCCAGTCAGCTACTGCTCTTGGGTTACGCTGCCGTCGACCTAGAAATGGTTCCACTACTGATGTCTTCCGCCTTACTCCAGCCACAGTAGTGGCTCGTCCTACAGGAGTTCCTTTGCGCAAGTTTTTTTTAGTGAAATCACTCCACAAAATTACTGGCCTATAGCTCCCTTAATTTACACTTAAACTGACAGTACTGCACCTAGCTTAACATATAATAAATCAATTCCTATTGAAATAAAGGCGAAGCCTTACCGCATAATTATATGATTTGATGAAACGCAACTGTTACGCGAAATTTCAACCGGCTGGTGTCATGGCGGCTTATGTAATACGTCATTACAAGAAACATCGCTATGCAAATAAAGAAAAACTGTTCGGTAACTATTTTAGTAGTCCAGTCTTCAATATTTGTCATAGAATTACTTATCCCAATACAAACTGTAATGATATGTGTTGACAATTGTGCGTTTGAACCTATTTGAACTTGCGTAAGGATTCTTAGACTGTATCAATTGTAACGTTAAACGTTACAAGTATAGTAACTACCGTCGACCATACCAAGGTCAAATCCTTTTGCATCGTCATTCCAGACAGCAATGGGTCGCAAATCCGGGAAATTTGCACAACACACCATGGTTTTCCAGTATGACAACGTCAGACCCCATACTGCCAGGTTGAAAAGAGACTTTCTGAACAATCATCATGTCCGTGTTATGGATTGGCCCTCTATGTCTCCCGACATGAACCCGATCGAACACCTTTGGGATGAACTTGGACGACGGGTTCGAACTCAAGCCGTGCCACCACGAACTGTTGCAGAGTTCGCGCAGGCACTCCAAAATCATTGGCAAACAATCCCACAGCGTCGAGTGCGACATATGTTCCAGTCCATACCAAGGCGACTTCAGGCATGTGTAAGAGCTCAGGGTGGACATACCCGATATTGACTTCAGCTGACCCCTGCTTTGTTTCATTTTTAGTGAATTATTTCATAAAATTATCCACAGACGCTTGTTATTTTGATTTTGTAAATTGTTATGTACATTTGTTAAAAGTTGTTGCAGTAAATAAACTTTGAATTTGGCATTGCGTTTTTAATGGCTTTGAGTGGATGTATGAATTTTGTAGAATTATTTGTCAGTTTAAATCAACATTGATGTTGTGATCGGAAAATTTAAGAAAAATTAACATTTTAACATTGGTACGTCATGTGTAACAAGGGACTCGAAGAACGAGGCTAGACATTCCACAAGTCATGTTTAACGGTGACCTCATATTCTTATCTGGAGAGCATGTGCAATAAATACTATCGGTGTAGACTGGAATAACCAGACGCTAGAGATTGCCATTCGATTGAGACCTCGCGTATTTCGCCGGACATAACTGTTTAGAAATTAAAGTAAATATAGAAACGATTGAATGTAAATTAGTTAATATACATTCATATTACATCATTATATGCGTTGCGACCCATTTGTGTCAATTTCTAGGTCCCAAATATTAGCGATTTAGCTCCTTTAAAGTCAGGCCTCTTCGAGTTACGCCATTGTATCTAACTGAATATTTACCGAAATATGACAGAAAATGTCAATTAAAACCCCCAAAATCAAGAAGATTTACCATGCAAAAGGAGAGAGAAAGAGAGGCCATAAATAGAAATGACATCTTTCGTGGAGTTTGAGGTGTAATAATCTCCTATTGACTTGATTGCCAATTCTTGTCTCTGTACACGATTCCAACTTCCCCCCCCCCCTCACCTCACCTCACCTTCAAAGCTTGTATTGTGGGATCATGGTTATATTGAGATACACAATAAATCAATGGATAATCGCCAAAGAATATATGGAAATATCAATTCAAAGCCGCTTCCGAGTATCTTACACCAACATTTCATCACAACTTGCCATGCAAAGGGCGGAAAAAGAACAACAAATGTTATAAATGACAACCAATTGTGGGGGAATCATTTCCAAATTTACCTTCACCCAGACCCCCACCCTTTGATTTATTCGGTCAAATGTAAGGTATTGCACTTAAAATTCATTTATAAACAAAAACATACACAACATATGGCAGTTGTAGGAAATTAAAAGCAGTATTTCCCATTTCTATTAGACTATAAAGAATCTCTGTTACATTATATCTATTTTCTAACTTCATCGGGTTTAACGAGAAGCCGTTGTGGGTAGAAGGTGTGACAAGAGCGAGAGAAATGGGGTTTAACGTCCACTCGACACAAACTAGATCAGTTCGGGACTAACACATGGTTCAATTTTATTTCAGTAGTCTGTAATTGTTCGTATGGTACAAAACAACTACCCGTCCTCATTAGCCCAGTTCGGAGCAAAACAGTAGGACGTTAAACCCCATTTTATTTCATTTCATTTCACAAAACAACGAGGTCATATGTCCTTAGAACCATTGACAGTAGTAGGTCGTGGCACCGCTGTCTGAGAAAATTAGCCAATTGCACACCACATTGCATATCTTCGTCTTCATTAACCATGGTGGAGTGGGAAAGTAGAAGGCTAAACCCCATTTTGTTGCATTCTATATATTCTCGTGTTGACTTCTCTGGTGATACTCGCGCAAATAGTGTCCTGATATGGATGGCTTTAGATTCTTTTGTGATACTCCCACATATAGTGTCCTGATATGGCTGGCTTTAGATTGTTTTCCAGATAGAATATACCATAGCTCGTAATTAATAATTGAATTGGACAGCTTTCATATTGACCAATTACATAGAAAATTAGCCGGGCAACATTGTCCTGTGGGTATACATTAACACATTCAAATTACCATAGCGTTAATTAAGATCTTCTCGACAAAATCGACTCGAATAAAATTAATATTATACAGTTTTAAATAAAAATCTCAAGAGGTCTTTGCTTGGCCTTAATTGATTTATGTACATTGATTGCTAAATTGACACAGTCGTAAAAACCTGAAGGGTAACACTTCAATTAAATGTCCATTACTTTAAGGTCGTATGTGTCAACCTGAAATGTCATTGAGATTTCAAACGTACCAAAAATAAAAACAACGGAACCTAACTGAATTCTCGGCAGTCTGGTAAACCAATCTAAGGTAAGAATAAGATCGATCCGAAACTTGCACTGTTCAGATTATTGCAAAGAGTATATGTATATAATATGCACAATATTATAATGTTCTTTATAATTGTAAACACATATTAGCCACACGTGTGGTTATGTGAACAGCTGTTTTAAAGTGATGTGAATGGTTCATATATAAATGAACCGAAAACGTGCAAAACAATGGTATTGACATGTATCTGGCAGTACAATTAGTCTTAACTGCATGAATTAGGTTGGATAATTAGTCACTGCCTCCTCATATTATGGTTACTAATATGCATCATAATTTGTTTCTTTCCTGTTATATTAAATACAGTACCAAAGGATGTAAAAATAAGCTGGTTGTGGTTTCATCGCGTTTATTATAAAATTGCAACCTTGGTAGAGAAAACGCACATATAATTTGCCCGATCATGGCGTCGAAATGAAGCATGGATAATAAAAAGGTTTAGCTTGACCAAATATACAAAGGCTCTGACTAGTAACACAACCGTGTCGGACATTCAACTTGGACAAAAATTATGTATCAAATGCCTGTAAATCAACTGACTTTGACAAAAACTATTGTCAGCGCTATGCTAAAAGCATTGTGTTCTTCCCGTATAAACAACTACGTGATTCTGGTTATCAAACTTTCACTTATATGTTTGAAATCAACTCCGGTAAAATAAAATCCGCTGTACAATTAAATATTTCAACGGATAATAAAAATATCTCTTGATACATTAACCTCGACACCACTAACTCGATGATTGAGAAGTACAATAAAAAGAAGTTAATTAGGTCAGCCTGCATGCCTACATCATTTCGTAAAACATTTTAACAGCATGTTGTATCTATCGAAATGGATCGAAGCACTTAGTCGAAGATAATTTAGGTTTTTTATATGACAAAGCTATTAGTCTCATCTCTGCTTTCAGCCTGGACTTTAAGTTCAGTTGAGTTTGCTGGTTTGTTCGCGTTATGTACCCAAAAGCAGAGACACGCTTATGAACATTAGTAATCTTTGGAATGTGAAAGAAAGTTTAAAGCACGGCATAAATCGACTCGGCGACTGGAAATAACGCAACTGAGAGGTTAAAAATACATTATGCAAGAGCTAAATCTTTAGGCCTGAAATGTTATCTAAATTATTAATTAGACATTAATTAACGTATCCAGACCATAATCAACTCTCGATGTCATCGCTAGCCTGCGATATTTTCTGGATTAGAATCCTATCTGCTGCTTAATGCTCATTGATAATTAAATCAAAAAGTGGATAGTCGAGACAATGTTTTTTATCGTATCGACTTTAGTAATGATGATCGAGGCTAGACGCAAAATTTCGGTTCAGCGTGGATCAATTCGACTGAAATTTTCAGCAAATTTCCTTTACATTAACTAGTTTTTAACTATTATAGTGAGAACGGTCAGCTTTTTATCTAATCTCCCATAATGTATCTTTAAGTCGATCCACACGTTCGGCGTACATTGGCAACTGGTTGGTTGTTCAATTCAGTGTACGTACATCGACATGAGCGAAACAAAAGCAAAATCAGGTGCATCAGTAGATCGTGTGATTTTTTCAGAATGGCTGCCCAAGTTATTAGCTTTCTAGAAAATATCGATTTTGTCCATATCTGATAAGCCGTATAGTATTTTTACTATCACAGAGAAATACCTAAAAATAGAAAGTCTTATGATAACAAATTTCTATAGTTGTTATTTCATCTAATTCGTTTTAGACTGTTTTTATCTGACAGTCTCTCGCTGTTTTAGCTCTAGAAGAATTAAGCTGAAATTTTGCAAAAGTAGTGGTAGACCTATATATATGCAGCCCTTTTAAGTAATCAGTTTTGCTTTCTGTTTATCATAATTAAAGGACAATATTGTTGTCAGTCATTATCACATATGTGATAGAACTGGTTTAACACGTCCCAAATATAATTTTAACACAGAGATTGTTGCTACGATAGATGCGCAGTGAAGGTTTCTACAAAGGGAAGTGACGAACATGAAAGGAAAACACGAGCTATCCTTCTATAACTGATTGAAGTGGCGAGTGATAAAAGATACACGGGCGAATTTCTGCTCACTAATAATTCATACTATCATTCACAAAAATAATTTTCATTCAATTTCTTTTCATTGCATGGGAAATATAGCTGCCGCCCACCCGTAAGGCAATATAAGCAATTAGATGACGCCCCAAATTAAAACCCCAAGAACAAAAAAAAAAACTCAAAACAAAACTTTTTGTTACTCTTTTGTATAATACCATATGATTCAAGTATATATTATACCATTTTCAAATTTATTAATAGACAAAAAAAAAAGAAACCAACAAAAAACCTATAAAAAAATCTATACATCATATCTAAAATAATATGTCCATTTATAAAGCGCTATATCCACAAAAACGTGCTCATGGCGCATAATACACAAGTCTCTAATAATATAATTTAAACAGATAAGTTTTCAAGTCAGATTTGAATTTATGAAGTGTAGGACTTCTGTGAAGGTCTGATGGTAGTTTGTTCCACTTTGTAGATGCAGCTACTTGAAAAGAGCGACCACCGAATGACTTTAACTTCCACTGAGGAACACAGAGTTTTTTCTGATTGAGTGACCGTAACTGTCTAGATGGGATGTAAAATTTTAAGAGATCGCACAGGTACTTCGGAGCACTTCCACCCAGACACTGATAGGCAGGAGACAATATCTTGAAATTGACCCTGGCTTGAACAGGCAACCAATGTAGATTTTTCAGTACAGGAGTGATATGAGAGCGTAGATTTGACCTAGTCACAATGCGAGCAGCTGTATTTTGGATGCGTTGAAGACGTTCCATTTGATACTTTGGTATGCCGACAAGTAGACTATTGCAATAGTCAAGTCTAGAAAAAATGAGAGATCTTACTAGAGCTGCGGCTGCGTCTTCAGTGATGAGATTTCGAATGGAACCGATACTTTTGAGGTGAAAATAACACTTTTTGCACAGATCGTTAATATAGTTGTCCATGTTTAACTGAGAGTCAATAAATACACCAAGGTTTTTAGCAACTGGGGATAAAGGGATGATGACATTATTGATTGAGAGCGAATTGTCGGTTATTTTCTTGGGTCGTGTTTTGGGGCCTATGACGAGTATTTCCGTTTTTTCTTCATTTAATTTTAGTTTGTTTATGTTCATCCCTAATTTTACATTTTGTATGCAAGATGTCATTTTACATTGTATTTTTGTCTGATTTATGTTCGGAACAAATGAGTCATCTGCGTTGCGAGTCATCAGCGTAGAAGTGATGTTGTATTGATAGCGATTTGAGAAGATGTCCGAGCTGCTTCATGTACATGGTAAACAGCAAGGGACCGAGAACAGACCTTTGGGGAACACCGCACTGCAATACAGTCTCACACGAGGGCACTGATTTGATGATGACTTTTTGAGTTCTATGTGACAAGTATGAAGCGAACCAATTTAAGCAAGTTCCGGTTATACCAAATTCGGTTTTCAGTCGTTCCAGCAGTCGAGAGTGGTCGATGATGTCAAAAGCGGCCGACAAATCCAAAAGAACTAGAGGGATATTTCCCCTCTATCGACATATGTGATCAGATTATTTATTGTGCAATTTACGGTAGTTTCCGTACCATGTTTAGATCTGTAAGCAGATTGAAATTCATACAACAGATTTTGTTGATTCAGATGTTCAAGGAGGTTATTCTTTACTGCTTTTTCCAGAACTTTAGAAAGGAAGGTGAGATTTGACACTGGCCTATAGTTCTTTAAAACATTTTTATCCAATGTTGGCTTTTTTATCAAGGGTTTAACAACTGCGTGTTTGTAAAGCGACGGTACGGTACCAGATATCAGGCTACCGTTAATGATGGATGTTATTACTGGAAGGAGAACATCAATATGTGCCAGAAGTAAGTTAGTGGGCAAGGGATCAAGTTCACAAGACGTTGGCTTGGAGTCCTTAATGATCTTGAGGATATCATCCTCTGAGAGAGTGTTGAGAGTGGATAAATCTTTACCATCATATGTAGGAAAGGTTGTTGTGGTGGACTGTTCATCGGGAATACCAAACGAGTTTCGAATGGTTGTGATTTTTTCAAGGAAGTAATCACTGAAATTATTTGATAGAACAGAAATGTCGTCAGTATCTGGGAGTGTGACATCTCTGGGTTTTCCTAATAAAGAAGACATGAACGAATAAAGAGCCTTAGCATTTCCAGAACACGAGGATATCCTCTGAGAACAGTACTTTGCTTTTTCTGATTTTAAGAGTTTATTGACATTTTGTCTTTTTTGAACATAGATTTGTCTGTTAACTTCTAATTTTGATTTTTTCCAGCGACGCTCTGCCTGTCTCCTTTCAGTTTTTGCCAGCCTAATTGAATCAGAATACCAGGGAGCAAGAGATTTAACTGTTATGGTTTTAGTGCTGACTGGGGCATGTTTATCGAGGAGGTTTGACAGCGTTATGGAAAATAATGTCTATAAAAATATCTTTGTGGGCCTACAATTGTTTAAAATTGCCAATTTCTTGGTATTAGAAGACCTACAGTCCTATAATACTAGACACGCCATATACAAAGTATATATTTACTCATGGTTTTGGGGTTATGATTTGTAAAAAGATAATCAATAATCTCAAATGTGTTTAGTGAAATATTTTATAAGCCTATTTGAAATTAAATTTTAATATCATTAATTTATTATCATTTCTTAAAAAAGGCGTTCGTTAATAACACTGCGTAAATCAAAGAGAGAGAGAAATGGGATTTAACGTCCACTCGACACAAACCAGGTCATTTCGGGACTAACATAGTTTAATTTTATTTCAACAATTCGCTTGCGCGTATGGGTCTTTAGCAGTGGAAGGACCCGGAGAAAACCCACGAGGTTGGACAGGCGACCCTACTCCTTGTCACGTACAACCGGGGATTCGAAACCACGCCAGTCGACTCAATGACAAACTTACGCTAACCATTCAGCCACCCAAAGCCCCCCGTAAGTCAACGAAGTTTTATATATGAGCCAATGGTATTTTTTTATTGGGGAAAAATCATTTTAATTTAGTAAGATAGATAGGCATTATCCCATAAGGAGTATGACACTTTGGCATTTTCAAAGTATTGAAAGGGTCCATGTGGCTGACATTTCAAATCTGGGCATTGGCTATTTCGTGTTTAAAAGTTGTTAAATACTTTTAAAATTCGACAGTAATTTACAGTCTAGATTAATCGTTTGAGTCAGAAATATCACATGTTTGTGACAATTCCCAATAGTTTCTGTTATCCAAAATACCATAAAATTCAAGCGATTTAGTTTATCGATACGCATTATTTCCATTGAAGCCTAAGAGTAAATCAAATGCCAAGGATTACGAAAGCGACGTGCAAGTTCAAGGCCAACCCAACGATACATTTCAAAATGAATAATACGCAATAACCTTATTTATTTCATCTCTACGAATCTCTGACCATGTGTAGACATTGCTACAATGTTTGAAACTCTCCTCATTGGTATTGTAACTGTTAGTTCAACTTGGCAACAGATTTCAGTTCCGAGGCGTTTATGCCCTCGCCGGAATTGTGCACTGCGCGAGCGCAAGCAATTTTTAAGTAAAATCTATTAAAATTGCATTTTAAGTTACAATCGATCTTCCGTGAAACGCATAAAATTTAAAATTTCATTTTGCTTTATTTTAGTTAAGGTCTATTTTAGTGATTTTAGTTTAAGTTTTTGTGAAACGGGGCCCGGATCGTATTCTCTCAGTTGCTCACCGTTGCCGGCAACTAGTTGTCTCCAGTTGCAAAAGTATTAGTGGACTAGACAGTCTAGTTCATGGACATATTTTAGTTTGGCAAAGACTAACTGGTACATCCCACCATATTATTATACAGGTCACAATACTATGGAATACAATTACAGCTTATTACTGAGCGACGTCTCGATTGGTCTTCTAGCAACAATAAACCCTTCTAATATCTGGTTGGCCAGCATTAACCAAGTGTTGTTTTTTGCCCGAACTCAGGCGGTCGACATTGCAAGTTGTGGTTTCGTCTTTATGCAACACACCCCTTGCCAACATGTCAAACTTTATCTCCTGGTGGGTTTCGTCCATCGATCTGGTAACAAGTGCCAAGTTCTGCTGAACTCTGTCGAAGATACAGGCAGATGGTTGACTTTATATGTAGGAATATTTAAATGTAATTGTATATTTTATTGCAGGTGATTTCAGGCATATGGTTGAGGTTTTGATGGACTAGGAATGAAACGTGTATCATATAATCACGTTCTGGTCCCTGTTCATACATGACGAAAACACCTTTTTAGCATGGACCAGGCATGAAACGCGCATCATATAATCACGTTTTGGTCACTGTTGGACTTGAACACGTGACCGATTAACCCGCCGTACATAAGTTCTTTGCAAGCAATTAGTTCGAACTAAAACAATTTATCGTTAATGCAAAACAGTCAAGCCTGTAATGTGTGTACTTTACCTACGCATATTCACTGAGTAACCACTCCTATTTAATTACTTCATACATTGTTGAAGCTATCACATTGATTTTAATCTGTAGCTAGTTTGTAAAGGTAGCATTCCAGTCCAGACCATTCAGCAGTGCTAACCTTATTATATGGATGTTAACAATCCTTTTGAACTGTGTATTATTTTAAGGTTTTCGAACATTAAACTGTGTTTTCATTCACTTAACTTGATATTACTGGTGTAAGGTCATTAACCATGCTTAAAACGTAGATATGACGTCACGCCAGTATATAGGAGAATGTACGCTTTTCTTAAACAATCGTCGTATTATTTATAAAACTGTCCATTATTTATTGAAAATAATGGACAGGTTTACCAATAATAGACACTTATCTGAAAACTGAACATGTATTTTGGGATTTTTTATTCTTTGAACAAATTAAATTACAGTACATGAAATTACTTTAAAACCTCATAGTTACCGAAATATCACATGACCGAATGTTGATTTCACGTGTTTGTCTACATAAAGAATTCCAATTAAATCCGTCCGTTATATGTCGCTACTCCGTTTAATAGTAAGTTCGGCACTAGATCGATGACACGTTTTTATACGTCCACATTTTCACACCTTCTTTGTGGACACTCTACAGGTCAGAACTTGAAATATAGGTATATATCCCAAAGATCTCGGTTCCTTTCGATATTGGCTTGTATGGTACCGTAACTTCGTGGATTATGGCCCCTGATTGTACACACTAGATGGCACAATTTTTAGCCCATTTTGATGAAACGGAACATGTGTGTTTACAACACAAAGATCTCGATTCCTTGTGAAATTGGCGCATATATTGGACCGTAACTTCCTGGATTATGGCCCCTGGTTGAACAAAAAAACGTGTTTTCCAGGCCTCGCCGTTTGAAAAATGTTGGAGAGCCATAAACAGTCCTCCTGAAAATCCCGAGGAGAGTGATTCACTCTCCTGGAATTTAACTAAAATTGAATATATTTTGAGTGTAGGCCTATCTTTAATGGTGCAACTAAAATATATTTTATTTGTCCTAAAATATGTGCTAAAAGTCCAAATAAAATAATCTACTTCAAATGCTATTAAGTTTCTGTTTGGTTAATATCTATAAGGAGACATAAAATTATCAAAAAAATACTGAACATATAGAACAAAAACTGACTAGTCTTCCATATAGATCATGCATTATGGAAACAAAACTTAAAATATAACCAAAAAAAATGCGTCTGCTAAATGCAGCCATCTTGCTGTGGCGAAAGACGATCCCTGTTAGCGAGGTTAGATGAGATAACGATAGATGAAGTTGTCAACTCAAGGTATTTTCATCAAGAAGATGATAAATTTATCAGTCATGGAAACAAGATTTACCGAATAAAAATAATAATTCATCTGCTAAAAGCAGCCATTTTGCTGCGGTGAAAGGCGATTCCTGTTCGCGAGGTTAGATGAGATAACGCTAGTATCGAAGATCGGTCATATTACGTGATATTGATATAAGCGGCCCAGTTGTTAGCCTGCAGGAACCGAAGAATTCCGAATGTATGAGCCGTTTATATCAACATAATGTCATAAAATGACACCACGTGATCAACCGTCTTCAAACTAGTGTTCTCCCGTTTTAGTCGATAACAAACCACGGAGATCCAATTCAATGAGTTCATTGTTTTTTGATGACTCTCAGATTCATAAGGAGCGTGAATATGAACGCTCCTGACACGACATTTAGGTGCGCGATGGAGCGCGAGCGGGATCCTAAAAAAGCAAGCCCGGGTTTTCTGCCTGTGGAACCTATACAGGTCAGAATTTTTATCTGATTTTAAAAACGGTTCAAATATATCACCGTTACACCATAATGACAGTTGAGTTTGAATTTCGTGAATTGATTTATGCCTTTGATCCTGTGTCCTGTCACTTATATCAGAGTATATATTAAATTTCAAATCAAAATTTGGACGACTAGTACCCTCCACATTAACCACAGTACTGGGAATATTATCAATATCTAAATCATTTTCTTGAGCAGCCTTTCCATCACAACTTTAACGGCTATTATCTTCCATATCGAGTACATTACCAAATGTAATCAGTATCCAAATGCTTATCACATATATTCTCATTATTGATATTTGTATTCGACTGTGTTATAGAGAGAGAGAAAAATAGGGTTTAACGTCCACTCGAGATAAACTAGGTCATTTCGGGACTAACATATGGTTGAATTTTCTTTCAATAATTCGCTTGCGCGTAGGGGTCTTTAGCAGTGGGGGGAAACCGGAGGACCCGGAAAAAACCCACGAGGTTGGACAGGCGATCCTACTCCTTGTCACGTTCAACCGGGGATTCGAAACCACGCCAGTTGACTCAATGACAGGTCTTATGATACAGCGCGCACGGACTGTGTTATAAACATGCCGTCTCCATGTCGAATATTTTGGACTGTCTGTGTATGCTTGCATTGTATGACTGGAGTGTTTTGTCACATGCATTCATGAGCATGTGCATGTTATTATAAGAATATATCCATTATTTTATGGCTTTTTGTTTTAGAAAACTATCCATTATTTGTATCTCTATGGTGCTATGTTTTAAGTTTGATAATAGCCTCAGACTGTCCATTATGTAAATAGAAAGAAAAAATTCGGGGCTCACGCCCCTCAGTTGTTCTTTCTATTTACATAATGGACAGTCTTCGGACATTATCCATCACAGATGTACACTTATCTCTATTGTAACATGAACTGGTTCCATATTCTTAGTGACCTTATTGTTCTTTCTGCTCTTCAAACAAGCCTAATAGTCCTGGAGCTAGGTGGGTCTTGTTCAACATGGAAGGTTTGGCATGCTAGTGGTGTATGGCTGGGATAGGAGACCCCCAGAAACCCAATTCTTAAGTTGCGCCAGTGGTGGGTGTGGTAGGAGGAGCCACCCATAGTACCCCCCAAAATGGGTTTATTCAACATGGAAGGTGCAAGTTTCACTTCAGTGGCATTTGATAGAGGAATGTGCCCTGAATTGGGAAATATAACTTAAGAATGGGATTTTTGGTGGAAAGGCCACTTAAGAAGAGGTCGAAGGTCACTAATTAGCAATTTTTCGATTTTACTGAAAACGATTTTTCCATTATCTCGTGATCTATTCCAAGTATATTCCACAAAACCACATGGACATTTTTGATAGTGCTATGAGCAAAAATATGAGACATAAAATAAATGAAGTTTTAGCTAAAAGTATGACATAATCTCAAAAATAACGAAAATATCACTCGACCCCCATCGGTAATTAAAATGTTAATCAACATGAAAGGTGCAAGTGAGAAACCAAGCCTAAATTGTACGGAATGATATCAGAAATCATTATCATCAACTTAAGAATGAAATTTCTGGTGGTCAGTGTACTTAAGAAGAGAATAATTCGATTTTACTGAAAACGATTTTTCCATTATCTCGTGATCTATTCCAAGTATATCGCACAAAACTACATGGACATTTTTGATAGTGCTAGGAGCAAAATATGAGACATAAAATAAATGAAGTTTTAGCTAAAAGTATGACATAATCTCAAAAATAACGAAAATATCACTCGACCCCCCATCGGTAATTAAAATGTTAATCAACATGGAAGGTGCGCGTGAGAAACCAAGCCTAAACTGTACGGAATGATATCAGAAATCATTATCATCAGCTTAAGAATGAAATTTCTGGTGGTCAGTGTACTTAAGAAGAGAATAATGCTGGTTTGCACGGAATGACCCCTAATTAGAAATTTAATTCACATGAAAGGTGCGACATTGGAACAAGGTGTAAAATGTAGGGACTGATCATAGGATTCACAACCAATAACTTAATAAAGAATATTTAGGTGGTAAATGAACTTAAGAACAGCAGATGGACCAATAACCATAAGAAATCAGTGTCAAGTAGTGCAATATGCCCACAATGCTAAGTTTCCTCTTGATCTCTGATAGTAACACTGATTAATTACCGGCCACTCCCTTCATACTAAGAGTCATTTAAAACATAGATCTATGTCATGTTATTGCAGATATCAATCAAGACCCAATCAACCAGAACCTAACTTAGGAGAGGCAACCATCTCTATCAAATTAAGAATCATCAGATTCCTCATTCATCAATGTCTTCCTCAACCAATGACTCCCATAGTTCAGGACCATAAAACCATAAGATTTCATACTGTCTTTCCTTAAACTCCCAACCATCTTCTGGCGATGGGTGCTGGTTAATTCGTGATTTATCAGCGTTTCCCTATGTCTTTTCAACCAAAAATGCCCTTGTCATCTGTATATGTGACACTTTTGATTCGCAGGGAAGAATCAGTTTCTCCAGAAGATTTTTACATCTTTCCTAAGACCAATTACGTCTTCTCAAACACGGTGTAGTGAGGAGATTGCTTGTCGCTTAGCCCCATACATCTGCACGGTGAATGATATCGCTACATCGTGTTTGGGAAGACGCAATGGGCCAATGGCAAAATGTAAAAAATCTTCTGGAGAAACTAAAGGGCATCGATGATAGAAGGAGTTCTCCTTGCGAATCAGAAGTGTCACTACAAATCAAAAGGGGCATCTTTTGTCGCAAAGATGTCGGGAAGCCCTGATAAATCAGGAATTACCCAGCATCCATCGCCAGATAATTGAGAGAAGGACTGAATGAAATCATGCGTTTTAATGGTCCCGAACTCCGGGAGTCATTGGTTGAAGAGGACATTGAGCAATCTGATCAGGATACCTCTGATGATGACTTTTACACTGCTGCCTCTGATTATGAAGGAAGTGGGCGGTAATTAATGTATCAGTGTTTCTATCAGAGATCAAGAGGAAACATAGCATTGTGGGCATATTGCACTGTTTGTCACTGATTTTTTAAGGTTATTGGTCACATCTGCTGTTCTTAAGTTCATTTACCAACTAAATATTCATTCTTAAGTTAGTGGTTGTGAATCCTATGATCAGTCCCTACATTTTACACCTTGTTCCAATGTCGCACCTTTCATGTTAATTAAAGTTCTAATTAGGGGTCATTCGGTGCAGACCAGCATTATTCTCTTCTTAAGTACACTGACCACCAGAAATTTCATTCTTAAGTTGATGATAATGATTCCTGATATCATTCCGTAAAATTTAGGCTTGGTTTCTCACTCGCACCTTTCATGTTGATTAACATTTTAATTACCAATGGGGGTCGAGTGATATTTTCGTTATTTTTGAGATTATGTCATACTTTTAGCTAAAACTTCATTTATTTTATGTCTCATATTTTTGCTTCTAGCACTATCAAAAATGTCCATGTGGTTTTGTGGAATATACTTGGAATAGATCACGAGATAATGGAAAAATCGTTTTCAGTAAAATCGAAAAATTGCTAATTAGTGACCTTTGACCTCTTCTTAAGCGGCCTTTCCACCAAAAATCCCATTCTTAAGTTATATTTCCTAATTCAGGGCACATTCCTCTATCAAATGCCATTGAAGTGGAACTTGCACCTTCCATGTTGAATAAACCCATTTTGGGGGGTACTATGGGTGGCTCCTCCTACCACACCCATCACTGGCGCAACTTAAGAATTGGGTTTCTGGGGTTTCCTAACACAGCCATACACCACTAACATGCCAAACCTTCCGCACCTTCCATGTTGAACAAAACCCACCTAGCTCCCGGACTATAAGGCTCCACGAATTGCAGCTCGGTGGACATAGAACTTAGCATGATGGCTGTGACGACGTCAGTTTTTGATTCGTAGTTCATATAGTACGCCCCTACCAGGTGAATTTTTTATACGCCCACATTTTCATGTGGACGTATATTGAAGTCGCCCCTGTCCACCGGACGTCCGTCCGTCCACAATTATTTGTAAACACTCTACAGGTCACAAATTTTATTCGATTTCAGTGAAACTTGAAATATAGGTTTATCACCCTAAGGTCTCGGTTCCTGTCGGTATTGGCATGTATCGGACTATAACTTTATGGATTAGCTTGTGAACACTGTAGAGGTCACAATTTTTATCCGATTTGGTTTAAACTTGAAATGTAGGTTTATAACTCACAGATATCGGTTTCTGTCGATATTCGCGCATATCGGACCATAACTTCCTGAATTATGGCCCCTGATTGTACGTAAAATCACGTTTTTAGCTTGTGGACCCCATAGAGGTCACAATTTTAATCGGATTTTAAAAAAAACCGTGTCAATATATCACCGTTACACCCTAAGAATGGTTGAGTTCGAATTTCGTAAAAATCGGATCGAAACTGACGGACAAAATGGCCGCCCTTCGTTCGCAAACAGTATCAAAATATTGCGTGTCAGGGTTGTGGACCCCCTGGAGGTCACAATTTTCATCTGATTTGATGAAACATGAAATGCATGTTTATAACCCACATATCTCGATTCCTTTCGATATCGGGCCATGACTTCCTGAATTATGGCCCCTGATTGTACGAAAAATCGCGTTTTTCGCTTGTGGACCCCATAGAGGCCACAGTTTTTATCCGATTTAAAAAAAAAAAACGTTTGCATATATCATCGTTACACCCTAAGGATAGTTGAGTTCGAATTTCATAAAAGTCGGACCGATACTGACAGACAAAATGTCCGCCCCACGTTCGCAAATAGTGTCAAAATATTGTGTATCAGGGTTGTGGACCCTCTGGAGGTCACAATTTTCATTTTGATGAAATTTGAAATGCATGTTTATACCCCAAATATCTTGGCTCTTTTCTATTTCCGTGTATATTGAATCGTAACTTCATGAATTATGGCCCCTGATTGTACGAAAAATCGCGTTTTTAGCTTGTGGTCCTACTAGAGGTCACAATTATTATCCGATTTAAAAAAAAATAACGTTCGAATATATCACCGTCACACCGTAATTTTGTCTGAGGTTGAGTTTCATGAAAATCGGACCAAAATTGCCAGACAAAATGGCCGCCCCTTGTACGCAAATAGTGTAAACATCTGGTATATCAAAGTTGTGGAACCTAGGCCATAATTTTGATCCGATCTTGATGAAACTTGAAATGCAAGTTTATAACCTGTAGAGGTTACAATTTTTATCCGATATAAAAAAAAGTGTGAATATATCACCATTACACACTAAGATCTTGGTTCCTTTTGATAATCGCGGATATCCGAACTTACCCGTACCGAAATGAAGTGTACACTTCCTCCGAAGTGTTCATTTCCAACACACTTCTAATCCTGTAGTCATTATTTACACGTAATAATTAAGTAAATTGGTGGTTATTTGCTGTTTCGCTTCGTCTAAAAATAATGAGGGAATAGAGTTAATTCACATGACGTCACAAAAATTGGAAAGCGACGAAAGTACACTGGTACGAAACTCGTATTACTTGACGGGGATATGGCCGGGTATTTAAATTAAAAATATGGGTATTAATACAAAATTCCAGATGTCATATTACGTATATCTTAAAAGCACGTCCATTGCTCTTTTCAAATATGTAAATTATTTTCTGGCGCATTTATATTTTTTTACTTTGAAAAACAATCAATGTTGGGTGGTACTAAAATCTATTGCCATGATTACGGAGAGGTAGTGTGTTGTTGTCCACCAACATGGCGGCGTCCTGTATATAATATCTAGGTCATGTATCGGATACGCTCTATATAGGCATATACTCTAATCAAAATGGCCGACGAGAATTGAATGTTTTGATAGTTGAATTTCATAAGGGCCTAATGTGGCTTTGAACACACGGAATGCAAGCATGCCTGCCTTATTTAACATTATATTACATGTATTTCAAATTATACTGCCACCATGGATCGTATGCATTATGTAGCGATGAGCGACGATTCCCGAATGAGATAACGGTCGGCATTTCTTTTATCAGACTACCGCTTCAAAATGTACACAAGTGAACGACGAGTAAAGCTCACCTTACAAATAAACTTGCTATTTCTATCAATGATTCAGGTACCTAAATATAATAACAGGCCATCATGTGTAGGCTACACGGTAAAAGTAAATTTACTGGAGATTTGGTAATCCTTGTGAGATTTGATGTGTTATGTAGGCTGTACGGTGCCGATACATATTGAAAATATTTCATTCAATACCGTATTTTAAAAGACAAAAGCCACCAATAATACACAATAGGCAATACATGAAGTTTTAGATCTGACTGAAAAAATAGGTTTGGCTCTCATAAAATTTTGTAAATGTATATAGATAGCCTAATATTGCTGTGATATAGATAGCCTAATATTGCTGTGATATTTAACTGTAGTTTGTCGAGAAGATTTTTTAGGCAAAACTTTATTAAAATAACCAAATAATAAACTGGATCTTAGTAAAACATCTAAAGAATGGGCTAATGTAAAGCAAAGTAAGATTAGGCAAATAAAAAATTCCATTTGGCCATAAAATATATAAACAATTTTGCATGTAAAAGTGATAGGGCCCAGCTATTAAATTGCTATATCCTATGTTTACAATATTATGCTGCTGACCATTCAACCCCCACATTGAAAAGAAAAGACGCAAGCAAAGAACTTAATGTTAACCCGGAAGTTACCCGGTTTGTGTGAGTGGACATTAAACTATGGTGGCTGTTAGCGGCCATTCAAATGTCATCTAAATCGTCGCCTTATGAAGAAGGCGACAAGTCGACGAAATCAATCCGCCGACACGACAAAATAACCCGACGATCGTCGCCTTCCTTTCGTCGACTTGTCGGGTCAATTCTGTCGACTTGTCGCCTTCGACCTATTCACAACCCGACAAGGTGACAAGTCGACGAAATACAATTATTTCGACTTGTTGCCTCGGAAGTTAATCTGTGAGCATGCAAGTTATCCAATCAGCAAATGTGCAAGCTCGAGTTTGACTTCCGAGGCGACAAGTCGCCTTGTCGGGTTGTGAATAAGTCGAAGGCGACAAGTCGACAGAATTGACCCGACAAGGCGACGATTTAGATTCATTTGAATGGCTGCTAACAGCCACCATATTAAACCCCATTTTTCTCACTATCTCATACAAACAAAATGTGCAGGAGGTTTTACCTTGCCAGCTGCCATATGACCTACTCTTATATCAAATTAAAACTGCCATGGATTCTTTTACATGCTGGTTTCGATTCCCCAGTTGTACGTGACAAGGAGTAGGGTCGCCTGTCCAACCTCGTGGGTTTTCTCTGGGTCCTCCAGTTTCCTCCTACTGCTAAAGACCCCTATGCGCAAGCGAATTATTGAAATAAAATTGAACCATATGTTAGTCCCGAAATGACTTAGTTTGTGTTGAGTGGTTGTTAAACCCCATTTCTCTCTCTGTTACATGTACACAAGACCTCAGGCTCTTTTACGTGCACACCAATGTCCTAACTACTCCATACAACTATGGATACTTTCTTGACAGGCCCTCCACCCTCATCAGAAAATCCTAATGAACTGTCTAGGCCAACACTGGGAGCCTGATTAGTGAGCCTGCATTATTTCAAAATTCAACTGTCCACCTTTTACATACACGCCAATGTGCATGTGCGATATCGGATATTTTTATTGTGCCATCCGCGCAACAATACAACTGTTTCCCCCTGTCCCCATGGTTTACTCCCACTGCAAAAGACCCCTAAAGCCACATAATTGAAATAAAATTGATCCATGTGTTAGTCCTGCTATGGCGTAGTTTGTGTAGAGTGGACATTAAACTTCATTTCTCTCCTTGCCAGGCCTTTGTCCTGCACCACTGGAAAGGCATAAAATCTAGAAGAGCTTTCCTGGGCAATGACAGGGTCGAATACGGGACGACCCGGCTAGTGTGCCAACGTCTCACTCACTGGCCACAGTGTCTCCCAATATCAAGCAAGAATTTTCTTTGATCTAACAAGCTGGATTTTATTCAATATACATGTAAGAACCAGAATTGTTTTAATTTGAGACAATTTTTTTAGATGTCGTTTAAAATTATATTACATTTATTAAAGAAATGAAATGAAATGGGGTTTAACATCG
Organism: Patella vulgata; assembly: GCF_932274485.2. Lineage (NCBI taxonomy): Eukaryota > Metazoa > Mollusca > Gastropoda > Patellidae > Patella > Patella vulgata. The sequence continues at coordinate 17,726,229 of NC_065883.2, forward strand.
TCCTTTTAATATACATTCTTAATCGCGTGTAAACTACACTAAACTAAAATAACATTTAAAAAATTGTCAATATTCGGCATCCTCTGCCCTCGAAAACAACTTGACATGGGAGAATCAAGATAGTTTTAGATATTATCGTGGATAAAATAAATTATTTTTATGGGACTCTTTTTAATACGACTCTACTATCATCATCGAATTCTGTCACGAGCTTCTTTACATGCACGCCATTAACACTCGGCAATTGGAATTCGACGAAGAGGGGACGGCAATGCCGCTGTTCGGGGAAAATTACCCTCATTGAACACTGTCTAGGTTACGCATGTCTTCTTTAACCCGGTTGACCAAGAAAATTAGAACGTTAAATCCCATTTCATTTCATTTCACGTACTATTGTAGGAACAATTGATGAAATATCTCCATGTCTCCGGTAAGATAGCATACAGTTGGGTCCGGAAATTTTTAATAGTAATTTTGCAGGCTATTATTACGTATTATATGGTAGCTAAGTATTATTAGTAATCTATCACGAGGTGAAACACCTGGCAGTAAATATTCATCTTTAAAACACGATATATTTACTGATTCTTTGTCCTCTCCACAAGCAATAAACAATAAACAACTTGTACACCCATTAATATCAGACATTTATCGCCTGCTGTTATCACACGAGTTTAACAACAAGGACATTGTCCTCTGCTGGCTCCGCAGTCATGCCGATATTAAAGGGAATGATGAAGCAAACTTAGCTGCCAAATCTCCTTCAGACCTTTCCGTGACACAATTCCTTTTAGTTTTCACTGATTTTAAATCGTCGATCAACTTTTTTATTTATGACAGCTGGAAACGGTCTTGGGATCTTTCTTACAGACACAAATAAACTTCATCACACCAAGCCTCTCTTAGGAAAGACCCAACAAGAGGGATGAAGTTGTTTTGTGTCGCTCTCGCATAGGTCATACTTTTTTAACTCATATTTTCAAATTAAAGCGAGAGCCTCAAATCAGAATGTGAACACTGTCATGTTCCTTTGACAGTTAAGCACATTTTGATTGCGTGCAAGGATGTTAGATCGCATTTTTACCGTTGTCAGTCATTACATCACATGTTTGCCCAACCGGGTTTATGTGACAAAGTGTTAGACTTTTTAAAAGAGACAGGATTTTATCATAAATTTTAATTTTATATTTGATTATATCATTTCTTTTTTGTATTTAAATATTTATATACATCAAAGATATATTTTAATTTTACTATAACTGTGATATTGTTTTTATTTATGCATTGAATGTTTTTCTGTGATATAATTTAGCCTGTCTCGTAAAAATCACCATATGTTTGGCGCAATATAGCCCGGTTGGAGCTGATGTGCCATAAAACAACATTTCATTCAATTTCTAATCAATTAAATTCGTTGAAATACTTGCTCATTGTCTTCTGCGGCATATTTTCTTCGGTCATTCCAGATAGAATAGAATACCTGAGTCGTGTAGTGATTTATAAATGTTCGTTGTGTCTTAAATATTCGATATTAGAATCGCAATTTATCACGGTAAGATAATAACATCAATATTAATTGAAATGGGCCAATATTGAATTGTATTCGTTTTTTTTAATTTCCAGTATTACTGACAATATTCAGTTAGAGGTATGGTTCCTTTTAATAGAAATACAGATATTGCGTTTATGAAAAGCGACAAAAAAAAAACACTGAAAAGCTTCAGACGTTCCAGGCAATGCATTTTTTTTAAAAACTATGTTGACACTAATTTCCAACGATATTAAAACAATCCAATTAACTTTATGGTGTTTTAATGGATAATGTATTTACAAATAGAATCAAATTACATACATGGTATTTAATACTTACTAGTCAATAAACCCGTACAAAATATTGACAGAAAATATCAATATTTTATTATAGTGACCGAATTCGTGCACGTAGTTAGGAGAATAAGTACATGTGTTAATAGCTTCTAAAGGACACATATATCGGCGTAAACCGGTCAATAAAATAACTTATTTTCTACGGGTTCAGAGTTTCACATGTTTACGTGCACCGCATATTATGCCTCTACCCAAATGATATTTATAAAATATACACGGCGATAAGCGCTTAAAGATGCAATATGTAAGAGCTATATCTGCTTATTGTAGGCCTTACTTTGGCTTCGATTGTTATAGAAAATATTATTTAGGAATTTATTCAGATGATAAGGCTATAATCAACTTTGGAGACCATCTGGATAACGGAGATTCAAATGGATTGAAACACGATGGCCATTTATTGATTTAAGTCAAGATGGAGAAACCAGGCCTAGTCTCGATTAACAAGTACCGTTGCTACGATAGTAAAAAATCTAATGTCACATGTCAAAACTTCAAACAGTAACTACGTCGATCAGAATAAAATAATTTGAATGAAATTTTCAATATATTCTATTTGCATTATCCATTTTTGAACTATTATGACAAGAACGACCAGCTCTATATCTAAATCTTACATAATGCATCTTTAACAGACAATCTTCTTTTTAAATTTTAATTTACTAACTAGTTGTCTCAATTGGTCACTTTTGAAATACACGCTTACTTTTGAAGCCCGGTCGTAAGTGGTTACGTTACGTACCCTGCTGAATTACTAGATAATAGAGATTTAAAAGAAAAACGTGTTTCTTTAATAACAAACTCCGAATTATAACAGTAAAGTGACTGCTATAACCATACACTTGATCAATCTGTTTCACAGAGTTATTGTAAAAGCCTTCTCTGGATAAGATGACTGACATTTAGAAGTTCAGTTATGTCCTCTACATGTGACGTCAAATTACACATCGTCCATCTCTATGGTTTAATAATTTGCTGTTAAACATTTGAACAATCATCCCGAATTGTTTAATCATCAATTCGATCTGATACAAGAAGAAAATTCAGTTACCTAATATATTAATGCCGTTAATCAATTGATACTACTATTTTCCAGTATGTGTCCACTTGTACATGTAGTTGTACATGATTTCTGGGGTTGTAGCTTATTCCCACACTAACGACGATAACTCGGAATAAATAAAGGGGCTATCCCGATTTGAACAGAGTCTCAAAAATAAAAGTCGGAGTACGTATGGAATTTAAGCGACAAAATATAGAGGAATGGTGTTTTTGCCTTGTTTCAAAAGTTCAGTTCAAAATATTGAGTTGTTTGGACGTGAACGTCAACAATGCTTATCCGGACACGTAACCCTTTTAAGATTTCGGGTCAATTATTTCGGGTCGATTCCCGCTCCTTTAGAGGTATATACAGTGAATGATCCATGTGCTGTACTTGATAACGAAAGGTAAATTTCACCCACACATTTTTTTAATAAAATAAAAGTGGTTATATCCAGACACCGCATAATACAGCTTGGGACACATGTCTCCATTTCCAGATGAAGACTGACGGGTGAAGTTGTTTGAAATGGGATTGTAACACAAAATTAGGCAGTTTTATTCTCCAACATATTATTGGGATTGGCCTTTTAAAATTGTACTTTTAATAAACTGGCTAACGGTAACATCACCCACCCCAAACAAAACTTTAAGGAATTTAGTTAAAATCCATAAAGGATTTGGCAGAAGTCAGATTAAATTGTCAAAATGTTAATTATGTTGGTACCCCCCCCCCCAATAAACTTCTTGATATACCTCCGCTTTTCGTTGTGGTCTTCCAGCAAGTAATATTTTTGGCTGGGTATTGCCGTGTTTTAATTAACAATAACGAGATGGGTATCGCTAGAGCAAGCCGTTCGCCAGACTACAGTAGAATATGGAACATATATACAAAACTTAGGATTGAACTAGTTATATAATAATATTTGATCAGAAATGTTAAATTGTACATACGTAATATATATCGAAACCCAAACAGTTGATAGATAATAGACTTGAAAGATCGATGAGATAAGAATTTTATTTCTAAGCCAATAAAATTGTGCACGATCTCTTCACCTTTTAGCTTCATTATTCCTGATATTTATATGGATGTGTGTTGCAACAGTTCTCTTACCTATATCAAACAGGGTCCATTAATTTTAATGTGAGAAAAAGATTTACAATCTAAATAAGAAATAAGCTCTGTAACAAAATCGTGGTTTGATGATTATTATGAGAACATTTGAAAATCAATTTTAATAACACTGGGTATTTTGTTTTATCTGGGTATTTTGTTTTATCTATTTGATGTACAATTAAAATCTTACAGAAATATGCATTTGTGAATAAAGTGGATTGAAATAAACGTCGGCTAAACAGGGTTATAAACACAACGCGGAATACATTATTATTCTTTATTAAAATGCACCAAGTATGAGAGTGCTGCCCACTTTTCAACTGCTACACTTCCAACACTCATCCAGGCCTATGAATAATATTATAAATGGAGGCTATCGACTTTATTCCATTATTTCAAACTATTAATTTCCTGAATAAAATTCCAGGGATGAAATATTATTGTGGTTCGTTTGAAGCATGTTGGTGATATTTACAAACAGAAGAGACCAAATGGGTTTATATTACACAATATGATGACTATTGAGAAATATTAAATATATTCCGTACCGGATACATGATGTTAAAACGAAGATAATCTGGTTTAATGATATTTTATTTTATTCACGGCATACAGAGAACATTAACCTTTCCATCTCCACGAGTAGCTGTGTATTTAAACTCTCACACTGTAAATGTTGTTATATTGTTCACATTTTGTAAAAACTTATTCATCCAAAACGATATATTAATGTATATACGTACATGTAGCCAGATGGTCGACTCTCGTCTATACCGATATGGTGTTAATTCTATAAACAATAGACTTAAAGATACATTATGGGAGATAAGATAAAGAGATGGCAGTTTGCGCTATAATAGTTAAAAACTAGATAATGTAAATGTAATTTGCTGAAAATTTCAGTCAAATTGATCAACTATGAGCCGAGAAAGGAGCGGGTGAAATTTTTGCATTGTCTCGGTCATCATTACTAAAATCATTAATATAAACAGCATAGTCTCGATTATCCACTTTTATTGATTTAATTATCAATAGCCGTTAGCGGCATATAGGAATCTAATCCAGCCAACATCGAAGGCTAGCCTTGACATCGAGAGTTTATTATGGTCTGGATAAGTTAATTAATGTCTAATTGATAATTTAGATAACATTTCAGGCCTAAAGAAAGACTTGTAATAAGCAGATTTTGCTCTTGCATAATGCATGTTTAATTAGAATTGTTTAATTAATAGGATTAACCGCCTTGGGGTATAAAGTATACATGTAGTAGGTAGCAACCCGGGAAAGTCGTCTATGAGTTGGTAACAAGTTCCATAGTTTTAACTTGGCAACGTGGGATATATAAATCCACGAAACTTGTCTACTAGCCATAAACTTATTAGAGTCTTACCAGTTGTTCCTAACTTCTGTAAATAGTTCTCTATTTCACAGTTCAAACGCAAATAGTTATATAATTCATAGTCCAAACGTATAATTCTTATTTCAATTATTATTTCATTTACATTATTATATTACGTTTGTAAATTGTTTTGCTTATATTTCACCATGAACTTATAAGAGCCTTAACAGTTGCTCCTACGTTTAGTTCCAGTCCCGTTTAGAGATTGATTATTAGACAGAGAGCATCCCTAAATTAACCTTATATGTTAATCTAATAAAGATGCGCTGACCTGCAGGGGACAAATACCCAAGACATGTTATTGACAGACCCGCATCCCTCTGCGGTCACATATTTGAAGACCCTGATCGCTACCTCCTACATTGCTCTTTAGATTCAAATGCACGAAAGGAAACCCAAGGCAAACTACAATATGATTTTAAAAACATTAAATGTCTCCTGTTCGGCTCCATGACCCACGGTCTAGATGTAAATAATAACATTTTTAATCAAATCCACCCATTTGCCATTTGGATTGTGTATATACACCCATTGTTTTCTTTATATTGATATTATACATATACATTATCTAGGGAGAGGGGTTTTACATATGCCAAGCCTGTTCCCCAATCCCATTCAGATATCCTGAATAAAAATATTGTTTGAAAAAAAATAAAGATGGGTTATGTAAAATTTAGATAAAGAGCTTTAAACCAATCCGTTTAAATCTCCGACATCCAATAATCTACAGAGTTGATTATAGACTTGTCGTGTGAATACCTGTTTGAAGTTTTAACAAGATGTGGAATAGACCGGTTATTATCATAGCAACGGCAGTTAATCGAGATTAAGCTTGGATTCACCATTTTTAAATTAAATAATTAAATGACGATCGTGTTTCAATCCTTTTAAATCTCCGGTATTCGGTTGTCGAGAGAGTTGATGTCATGGCATGTGAATAAATGCCTAAATAATAATTTATATCACATTCGAAACCAAAATAAAAATCTTTAATAGGAAGATTTAGCTCTTACATGATCTATCTTTAATGATAAAATATACTTGACGGCTTCTGGATGACCTGGCGCCTGGTACGTTCGGGCATTTTTATGCGCGAACTCTTAGTTTTTTTACTGGCATGCGCACAGGTACTATTTCTTTTTCTTTTAACAAGTACCCAAATCGGAGATTTCGTGCGGAGGTAGTTCGGAGGTAAACAGTCTGTGAAGTACAACACTTGCCACTGTACCTGTGTATCGCTAATTATAAACCGAATGTGTGAAGACAGTTCATACATATCACTCAAAAATTTTTCAGTACAAACTCAGTTGATTCACGCTCGATTTGCTACTAAACAAACCCATCGGTTTATTTTCTCAACAGTGTGACCCGAAGTGACCGCGGATTTATTGACCTTGTATGAACTTATCCATAGCTATATCCTTACACCGAGAGAAATTATCTAGTCTCGGTGAAAAGAACCATGGTCATCTGGTAGAAAATTACTTTTGTATTTTTTGGAACGGAAAACAGTGTTTTTAGAAGCAAACTAACCTGCCGCACATGAGGAAGTCATTATACTAATAATAAAAGGCGAGACCTCTTTTTGCGGCGCAGGCTTATCACTGAGTAGTAAACCGTCCACAAACAATAATATAGGAAGTCTTAGTGACGAGTGTAGTAAGTAGGCTATAGACTATAGGTTTGAGTCGAGATTACTCGCTTTCAGTTTACTCTGTTTTTGCGATAACCAATTATGTGAGAAATACCATACTGACATTCGGTTTTTAAAAGTTGTACGCCAACTAAATGCGTTTGTTAGATACTGACAGAGCAGCCCCGAGTCGAACAATCGCCGCCCGAGCTGTCTTCGTCAGCTAGTTTCACAATATCGTGCAATAGGTGTATTAATGTGATTTTTAGGTTTAACCCCGCAAACAATGCCAAAATAGTGTTTTCACTGCTTACAGAAAACTGAAATTTAAAAAAAAAAATTTTTATGAGGGTGACCCTCCCACACACTCCCTATCGAGCTGCCGCTCGGTCTGCGCAGCCTCATGCCTGGCACATACTGTCAACATTGTATATTTTTCCGTTTCCGCCCTTCCCCCCCCCCCCACAATATATATTTCACGGCTACGTTGCGACGGTACCAGCATACCCAGTTGTTGACACCCATTACATCACTCCTGTCTAACAAATCATAAAGCTGTGGTGTTACGGTGGCGGCATAGTATTTCACCGTAACACCACAGCCACTCTAACCATTCATAATACATCTAACTATCCCTTTACAGCACTTCACTCCCTACACATTTCCCCTCGTCCTACTTTCCCAAACGTCAACAACACATCTCATACATCCAGTTCGCTGATTAACCCTTGTACCACGTCTACTGGATTCAGTCTAAGTTTAGAGTCTGATTTCACTGCTGAAATTTAACTAAAACCCACCAACTGGATTAGAAAAAGTAGAAAAAGACCTGAAATTTAATTTTTTTAGATTCGCCACTGGACTTCATTTGAATAAAACTGAATACGTTTCACCTAACCAGCGTACCTAAGCAGTTTGGGAGATTTCGAAAATTGTAACAAGTTGTCCTAGGTCAGTCCATGTGGGTTTGATTCTTTCATTTGAACAGGTTTGAATTACTAACACTAAATTTATATAGTAAGATATCTGACAGATTTGGTTAAAATCCATGAAGCTGTTTAGATGTGAGAAATGGTCAACATTTTCCTCTTTGAAGTATTCCCTACAAACATCACCCACCTCAAAAAAAACTTTTAAGAAATTTAGTTGAAATCCATAAAGGATTTGGCAGAAGTCAGATTAAATTGTCAAAATGTTCCTTATGTTGGTAACACCAACAACCCACCACTCCCAATAAACTTCTTGATATACCTCCGCTTTTCGTTGTGGTCTTCCAGCAAGTAATATTTTTGGCTGGGTATTGTCGTGTTTTAATTAACTATTGTCAATGCTAGAAAATTGTATCTAAAAGTCTGTATTAAATAAGAGCTACGTTATCCAAAAAAATGATCTCGATGCAGTGTTCCTAATCACTGTTTTGGTTGCTACACGTGGTTGTCAACATGGTCAAACTTTATCGCCCACCCCCTCCCCACAGCAGCTTTTAATAGTTTTTCGATAGCAAATATGGTAGGTGCATGTTTTCAAGAGAAAGTCTTTTATTTATTGGAATATTAAATTGTACAATGGGTTTTATATAAAAGATAGGATCACGATTTCAAACACATTGATAACCATAACGGTACCTCTCCATTTGGACTACAGCAGATTATATAGTGTAGTGGGTTTATTATCCCTACATATATACCCCCTCTACGGGTAAAACATGCTTCGATTAAAACAATATAGAATAAGAAAACGAACAAAAGATTAATTTATAAGGAATCATATAGAGACATTTTCCATAGCAGGTTGTAGTTACTTCCAATTTCAGTAAGATTTGCAGCTTACCTATGAGAAACTAGTCTACTATTTACCTAATGTTTCGTTGGATTAGGCCTAATCCCATTCAAACAATGCCGTACTCACCGAAAATGTCTGTCCCAGATTATGTATTGTTAATGGTCGAGAAATGAAAATGAAATGAAATGGGGTTTAACGTCCTATTGTTCTGCTCCTAGCCTGGGCTAATGAAGACGGGCACACGCCATACAGTGTGCTATGAGGGAAATTTTGCTCGGGCAGGGGCGCTACGGCCTGCTCTTATATCGAATTCCAACTGCCAAGGGATCTTTTACGTGCACGCCAATGTGTACACCGGACCTCGGTTTTTTGTCCCATCCGAACGACTAGACAGCTGTCCTTGTCAGGCCCTCCGTCCTGCATCACTGACAATTGGAAACCACGCCGGAAAATCGGGATGAACTTTCTCGGCCAATGCAGGGATCGAACACACGACCTCCAGGCTAGCGAGCCAGCATCTTAGCCACTTAGCCACGTGATCCCCTTAATGGTCGAGAGCGAGACATTAAGTAATATATTGTAACAACAAGTGGGCGGTAGGCCCGAGTGTTTTTACAATATATTACGCAATGTCTTAAAGCGAGAATTTCATATTTTCTAAGAAAGTCAAAACATAATTATTTCTATGACTTTTCCTCAATAGGTTATCAACTCACTATTATACGATCATAGGCATTATTTCCCACACTTAAAAATCATTGTCACAGGAAATAATAACACAATTACCTCCCTTGTTTTCCTATCCCCCCCCCCCCCCCATGGAATAGCTATCTTCAAACGTTTGAATTTGAAGTTGAAAATGATATTTTTGCCAATTTCTCAACTGGTAATAGTGAATTAATAGGATTATTCTTTAACAAGGTAGGACTGTTTATAGATACCATCCACTTTAATAAATTTTAAAAATATAACTTAAAAATATGAAATTGTTACTTTAAAGGACTTAAAATACAGACAGTCAGCACGTGCTTTTACAGTGAAATATTTCACTAGTATAAATAATGTACGATTGGCAAATTTCCCGTACGATTATTTGAAATAATGGTACGCCAACATCAAAGCGTGACGTCACATCTGTATTTTAAGACTGGTTAACAGTCCGATCAATAAACAATACATTACTACGGAACAAAATCAATCGGGATTAACCAGAGCTCCGGGTGTGTTACCGTAAAGTGTCTGGTGACAATCGCGGCTACATTACGTCATAACGCGTGAAATGTATAACACTTAATTAACTAGTACATAACAGAATATTGCAGAGAAACTAATTTTGTGACAAACGAGGCTTTCAAAATAGCTCAAATGTAAACATTGGGTAATCGCCGCTCATGTGGAATCTTTTTATCATCTGTTGAACTACACAGTAAACGAACAATATTTTCACTAGATTTTAATACATTTAATCAATTGTCCGAAGACCCAGATCACTGAGAACGGCTGTCTTGTTGTGTATTATGTTTCAACAAACTGGATAGAAATACATGTGCTTTTTTAATAAAATAAATAATTCATGGATTTCTTCACAAAAATGGCAGTAATAATTGGTACACACAGCCACCTTTTATAGAATTTCAGGGGCGGAACCAGCAGGGGGGGGGGGCTGGCAGGTTCCTGTTAGGAAATTTGACAATGCATGATGCCATCATCGTCTCCAAATTACGTAGGCATACAATTTTTTTTATTATGAATTAATAGGATTACATTGTGATTCAATTTTATTGATGCAAAGCATTAATTGTGATATCACATATGTCTATATCATTATCTTGCGCTTTGAATGCCCATCCCATGCCACCATTTGATGATACAGGACAAAGCTCACGACCATGACACTTTTCTCCGCCCCTGAATTTACATCGGAGATTTGAGACAAAGAATTTTCGTTCCAATAGCGAGTTTCAGCCAAAATACCGATGAAAGCATCGTTGTTTGCTCCCGGTGCATCCAAAGGTGAAACTTTTCTTGAAATCATCACTAACTTACACACTGGGGTTGTTTTAAAAGAGGCGATCCCCGTTAAGCGGTCGGTCATAAACATTCCCTTTATTTAGTAGTCTCAGTACAGCAATGGCAAGAGCGGGATTTCACGCCATAATACGCATAAACAATGTTACTAAATAGATAAACACATTTTTACTTCCGAAGTCCCGAGCGTAAATAAATTAAAATTCAACCCATCATTTATTACACAGCAATTCTATTAAGATACCACAATTTGACAAAACTGATTTTAGTATTTCTCGGTGCCAGGGTTTGTGAAGTTTGTTCATAATCGAAGAAATCCATTTGAAATTTATGACGGTTCACTCACACAGTAGTGCCTTAGTAGTTTATTCACACGGGACGAACCCAGTTTAAAATTTTAGCTGAGCTCAGACAAATCTGCAACAGTAAAGATTTATAGTGGTGCAAATCTAGTTTGAAGGCAAGCGATAAGAAGAATTGTATAGCTAAGTTTGGAACAATTTTGGATGTTTATATGTTTTTCTTCATAATCTCTTATAGCACACGATTCGAACCATTTTAATCAACTGTTTTTGTTAAACAGAACTATTAGCCAACGTAACGTAGGCCTTTACCAGCATATGTACGTTATACACGCAAATATAGCTGCCAGATGGGTGATCGTTCATGATAACCCGTGTCAAATTGTTTGGCATTCAGATAAAGCACATTTTACTTTAAAAGTGCAAGTGGATAAACTCAATCTTCTTTTTTGGAGATTTTCAATACCTAATATTTGTGTAGCAAACAAAAACACTTCACAGTGGAAAGATAACTATGTGGGCGGCAATAGACATGTTTACAATATGTCCCATCGCCATTAAAGAGCCAAATACCTTCGTTAACATGGGCTGCCCATGTTGGCTTACCCAAAGAACAATTTGGGAATCGCCTGGTATAGCTGTAAACATTAAAGGGCAAAGAACACTAACTCAATATTATCCAGGATCATCTATATTACAAACTATAATGATTTTATATATATATATATAATAGGCCCATTCCTACCAATAGTGATATTGTTATCTTACCGTGAACATATTGGTCCCTAACATCATTTATTTAAGACAGTAAAAATGTTACAAGCGGTTGCCATGCAAGATACGCCCACATTTTGCAAGAGATGGGTAGAGAACTTGCTAAAAAAAAGCAATTTTTGGTACATAATCCAGGACGTTACGGTCCGGGCAAATGGAGAGGGTATATTTATTATGAATGATTTTTTATCGAACAATCAAAACAAAACAAACAAAAAATCATAATGAGTTAGAATACAGGGTTTATAATCCTGTACTATCCAATATACGCGAATTGGAATCAGCTATTGATATTTTCCTTTCATAATTTGACCCGGAAAAGAAGCTCATAGCAGTTACTGCAGAAGGGGGTGTATGATCATAAGATTATCAAATACATATTGTTTCTGCATACTTGTTTCGTAAGTTATTTTTACAGCCATGCTAGAAATTATCAAAGATTTATGTGAAGGTATTAACCCTTGTTCGGGTACTTCGCACGAAAAACGTTGTGGCCAACCAGGGGTAATCTAAGACCACAGAAATAAATAGGTTTTTGTATGCATAATTATATTCAAATACGATTAAACTAGAGCTTCATACAAAGACCGAAGAATAATCAATCGAAGTAAAACAAATATTTGAGGTATTAACAGTGAATTATATGAATTATAAGACCCCTTGTTTCCTATAATGTAATAGTTTTTGTTAGTTTCTTGTCAAATGGTGATTGTTGCCACCGGCTCACTTCCGTTCTTTTTTTAAAATTATACACGACGTAAGTAGGTGACAATGTACAAAATTCTCGCTAGACAATTAGGAACCAGTTCCCTACAAATGTTAAGGATATGGTCGTGGGGTCCCTAAATACCCCTTGTATCCGCACAAGGGTTAACATGCCCAATTAAATGCAGCTATGTCGGGTGCTCTGAGATTTGTAAAACGCCCAAGTGGTTTCGCGAGTGGATCTATATGATCTAAAGTACATTGATTATTTTGTTTCAAATATTTATTATGTCCCGGACTCTGTTGTCCATACCAAAATGTAGAAAGGTCAACGATAGATAAGTGATTGACGAGTATAACATCACTTTATCAATGAAGGTAGTGCTAACAGAATAATTAGGACTTTGAGATACTAAATCTCTCAATATTTATGTATCGTGATTGCATTTTCTATTCGTCTACTGCCAAGGTTACAAGATACAAATTAAATATTAGAATCAGAGAATTCTAGACATTAGCTAAGGACTCTGAAATGGAAATATATGCCTAAATGGTTATACCACATTATAGTGTGTGGGTGTATAAATGGGAGATTTGGTCGTCACCCGGAAGCCCGGAGCAAGGTGATAGAAAACAAATTACTGCCCGTCACAGACCGTGTTCCCATTAAGAATATTCCCATTTGCCATCATTTTTAAAACTAACTATTGTCGGCCGATTGGTTTGTTTACCTACACCTATACATCCATTTCGGTTAAGTAAGAGTAATTTAACAATAAGCTTTTATGTATCCATACAGAATATGGCAATAACCACCTAGTTAGTTTTCCTCGTCCAACTGGTGACCTAACATACTTTATATAGCTTCCACAAAGCGACGCACAAACCGGAGAACAAAGGATGATACAAATGACGAATTTCAAAACACCTATCAATGACAAATTGACTGAATATATACATTTCTTATAATTGGTATGCAAGTGTGTTCTGAGATACCCATAGATACGTCTTCCAGCGATAATATTTATTGTGGTACTCATAAACAAAGTTCAATCATTTTATTGGGTTTATCTTTTTGGCATTATTACGTGTTCTGGTAGATTTGTATTACTATCTTTGTGAAAATGGTTTTCCATATTTGTTTGATCTATTTAAATAATGTTTTAAGTATGGCCTCTGGGTTTAGATGTACATGTATGCATGTATGGGTATTGTTGGCCTAATTGTGACAAGTTGTTGGGGTTTTTTGTGGCAGACTGTTGTCAAATTTTCCTGATGTTATTTTATATGTACACTGAAAAAAAACTTGTGTTGGATCTCAACACAAGTACTTGTGTGAAAATTATTCTACACAAAACTTGTGTTGTTTTGCATTGCATTAACACAAACTTGTGTTCTTTTTAATGCATTAACACAAATCTTGTGGGTTTTTTCATATAATTAACACAAGTAATGTGTACCGTCAACAAATATTTTTTTTTTAAATTTGAACTCCATACAAAATCTTAATCCGGGCGTCCACAAGTATAAGAAAAGTATTTTTTACTCAGACATGATGACTTGAATGCTAATTGGTGTTAAGATGTATGTAGTTAAAATAAAGTTGTTGATTTTTTATGGGCCCAATAAACTGGTAGATCAAAGGCCTATTGAGCGCTCATGCCCGGTGTGATTTTAACAATTGACTCCAAATGCATTGACAAGAAAATAAGTAAAACTATTATTTAATGTGATTGGTTGATAAAATCAACGTACTATAGGCTACAGTTTGTCTGCGATATCATCTCTGTGCAACCGGACATTAAATGAATTGATTTCACACAATTCATTTACCATTTAACAGCGTGCTGAAATGATTTTTGAGCAGTGATATGTTTGACAAATGTAAGCTAATGGTCACAGAGAATAAAAGACCGCAGGTTTGTGAATATTTATATAAAAAAAAATAATACCATTTATTTTATGATCAGTAGTGGAATACCGCGTTTTATCAGTGAAATAAAAGTGTTATTCCACTGGCTAGTTGTTTTTACCTAAAATGATTGTAAAATCATAAAATAAATAGAACATTACGCATTCGTGAAAATATAAGTTTTCTTGCTTCTCGATGAAATAAAATATGTTATTCACTCTAAAACGACAAATATCCTCTATGTATGTAATTTAGCATCGATATTGTTTTTGTGTATAATATTAGTATTTCGTTTCCTTAAAAAAAACTCCAACAATTTAACCCGGAAGTTCATGTTTAAAATGGCGGGCGGGGACAGGGAAAAAATTTCGGCACGTTATTATCAAATCTGTTCAATTTTTCTGAAATCGTGCTTAATTAACATTAGTTGTTCGGCGCTACGATGTTGTTCAAATACGTACATTACAGAATCATATTATGATTAAACCAGAAACGGGTCGACTTGAACCAGCAGGTAAGAATCTGTTTTGAAATTATATCTTGGGAGGTTGGATTGGATTGGCGGCCATTTTGATTCTTGTTTCATGATTTTTTATATTATAAAGATTTTGCCAAGAGTAGACATAAACGCGGGCACAGACTAGAAAAAATCTTTTTACACTTTTGTGTTAGTTGAATTGTAATCTAATTTATGTTTAAAAAAACAACCTTAAATCAAATAAGCAGATATTTTCCCCAAACCCTCCGTTCAACCTCTGACTCTGTCACTCTGTGGAATATTATTAGGCCCCTATTTTCCTGATTCAGTCACAGTTAATAAATAATAAATAATGGAACTAGAATCAGTCTGTGGAAGTTTCTCTATAGTTTCATTATTTTTTCCAGTCGGTGATGATATGACTCATTCCACCTTACAGTTACAGCAATTACCATATTGAGAATTTACCGTTCAAGGACTCCATTTTGGCATTGAATTGGAATTTGAAGAAAAACTGGTAACAATTTCATTTAATTTTTATATTTTCTATATTTTTTTTTACCAGTGTCCTACAATGATTAGTGTATGTGAACATACAATCCCAAGTATTTATATGACTCTTACATGCAACAGAGAGAGAAAAATGACATAAACAAGGCCTTACGTGTACTTGTATTTGAAGAATCAAGTAGTCCAAGCTATGCCTATATGCATACCGGTAATCAACTACGACGACGATTAGCTTTCTTCCGTTTCCACCCTTTCCCTGCACACTGTTCCATTCTACTTAGCCTACAGACGCTAGGTCGTTTCGGGAAAAACGACAGGTAAGGTTAAATTTGATATGAATAATTCGTTTGCTGGTATGGGTATTTAGCAAACGGAGGAAACCGAATGGCCCAGAGAAAAACTCAAAGAGATTGGACAGGCGACTCTACTCCTTGAAATCGAAACCATGCCACTTAACACAATGACAGACCCTGTGATTTCATGTGAATGCATTAACTACTAGACCATTCCCCCCCAGCCCCACCCCATATTGAATAAAAGTATGGCTTATTTCAAATATGATATTTACATATAAAGAAAGTAGAGAGACTTCAATCTTACTAGAAAAATACTAGATTACCTGAAATGAAATGGGGTTTAAAGACAACGTCCTACTGTTCAGCTCCGACTGGTCTAATGCAGTGTGCTAAGAGAAAATGTTTGTCCGGGCAGCGACACTATGGCCTACTCTCATAGCGAATTCAAATGATGATGAGATAGTTGTATTTTACGTCCGCTTCCACCGAGGTGATATCGCAGACAATGACATGTTATGTGTACAAGGTGCATTAATTTACAATGTGATTAGTGAGAAATAATCGGATAATTAGGTTTTCATATATATGTACATAGGACAATAAACAACAGTAGGATAACATGTGCAAAGGACGAAACAGGTGCCAATAGACATTCACAAGCATGCGTTTTGACGGAACAGACATGGACAAGACGGACATTTTCACAGACATAGACATAATATGTACATATATATATATTTTGGGTCGTTTGGGTTGGTCTGGTCGTTCTGTCCGGTAGAATGGCAGGGCGGTGCAACTCTACCTTGGGGCTTTGTTGGTGAGTATGAGTCCTGGTCCATTCTTCCTTCCATTTGGGTATGTTGTCCGGTATGGTGGCGTTGTTACATCTTTATTTATGTTATTCAGTCCTTTTATTGTTGGTTCTCTGAAGGAAGAATCCAGCACCTGAAAAAGAAAGCTAGAGAAGAGAGAGTATTTGATCTTACTTTGGTTTTATGGTTATTTTGTCTAGTAAGGCTTCGTGGGGGGGGGGGGCGGGGAATCATTATAAACTAATAATAAAAATAATAAGTGAGAGTTAAAAAAAAAATAAAAAAAAAAAATTGTTAAACTGAATTGCAGATAAATAATAAGAATGATAAATTTCTCATAAATTATATTTAATGGTAATAATGAGAATAATAAATTACTTATGAATTATATTAATGGTTCATTATACATTTTAAAAGATACTGGTTGATTCATGGAAGAGACTCAGACAGTTGTCAATCTTCCATGGTTTACCTATGCATTGGAAGGGCTTATCTATTCCATAATAGTGTTGGGCAGTTTCGTCTATCATAATTCGAATCATGTCCAGTAGATTTTGGTGTTCTCTGTCGTTCAGGTGGATCATATCTTTCTGTAGCATCTTTTCTGAGGCCGTTCTCCAGTTCTTTTTCTGGTAGGAGTAAGTTCCCCCGTAGTGCAACATGGGGTATGGGGCCAGTTTCCTCAGCATGTGCTGATTTAGCTTCTCTTGTATATGAATATACTCGAGAGGACTAGCGAAGTATCTGGGTTTAAGCCTTGGGTAGGAATTTATCCAAATGACAGGAATCATCCCGACTCTGCCCTGAATGGCAAGCATGACCTCGATGATATGGTCAGCAAGTGTTTCGGGGTTGGTGTCGGGCTGAATGTCATTGCCCCCGATATAAACAAGTGCTATATCTGTGGCTTTGGATATTCGGCTCAGTCTACTTCTGCATGATGAAACCCTGGCCCCACTTACTCCGTAGTCCAGTATGTTGTGGCAATTGTGGATCGGTTGTTTTGTTTTCTTGGCGTACTTCTGGAGATGTCTGATGTAGGATGATCCAGTTAGTGCGACGTTCGGTTTACTGGCCATGATGAAGAATGATTAGACTATATTGTTTGTGGTTTTATATCCTGTGCTTGACACTCTAGACCTAATTGACTAGTGAAGGTGGGTCTTGACTGTGGGTTAGATTGTCATGACACGCGGCTTGCTTTCGAGCTTCTTTGTTTGGTCCATGTTCGATCAGTTGTCATTGATCTTTGGGGGAGTTTGTTCAATTAATCAGTGTGGTTTCATAGATTGGTTGATTGGTCTATTGAATCTTGTTAATGAGGTAGGGAGGTTTACGCTTCCTTCGAGAGGACATTTTTGCGCTCCACCCTACTGTTGATTAGTTGGTTTTATTAGTTGATTTATTAATTTTATCGGAGTTATATTAGTTGTGTAAGGCGGATTACGCTTCCTTCTAGAGGACATTTTTGCGCTCCACCCTACTATTAATTAATTGGTTTTATTAGTTGGAAGATTAGTGGTTTTATTATAAATGTAGGGAGGTTTACGCTTCCTTCTAGAGGACATTTTTGCGCTCCACCCTACTGTTGATTAGTTGGTTTTATTAGTTGTGTAAGGCGGTTTACGCTTCCTTCTAGAGGACATTTTTGCGCTCCATCCTACAGTTAGTTGATTGGTTTAATTAGTTGATTTGTTAATTATATCGGAGTTATATTAGTTGTGTAGGGCGGTTTACGCTTCCTTCTAGAGGACATTTTTGCGCTCCACCCTACTCTTAATTGATTATATTCATTATTTTATATATTTGGTCATCCCTATGTTCTCAATAAAATCCCAGACAAGTTGTGATGTCCAGTGTCTATCGTCGGGTTGTGGAGAGAGGAGTGATTTGAGACAGAGGGTGTTTCCCCTCTCTGCTAGATTCTTAATTACAGATTGACGTTCTTTGTTCAATTGATTGCAGTCAATTAGCAGGTGAGACGTGGTCGCGATTTGTCCACATGGGCATTTAATTGGATTGAAGGTGAAGTCTTTTATTACGTTTATCGTTTTAAGCCTCGTGATGAGTTTGCATATTTTGATTGATGGATGATTGGTGTAAACCTTGTCTACAAGATTGCTATCAATTTGATAGCGATGAGTATTCTCTTGTTTTAGACGGGTTTTCCAAACATTTTTAATTTTATCTTTGGCTATGCTTGTGAATTCTTGACTGCTGTATTCTAAATTTTCTATATCAGTTAATGTCAACCCTTCCTTGGCTAGCTTGTCAGCCTGTTCATTGCCGAAGATATTGATGTGGGAAGGGATCCATGCAAGGACTACTTCTCTTCCGTTATTTTTGATTGTTTGAATGATATATCTAATTTGGTGGATTATGTCCTGTCTGCTTTTGGAATAGTCTGATTCGATGGATTTAATGCTACTTAGTGAGTCTGATAGGATAACGATTTATAAAGAGTAGATTTTGCCAAGAGTAGACATAAACGCGGGCACAGACTAGAAAAAATCTTTTTACACTTTTGTGTTAGTTGAATTGTAATCTAATTTATGTTTAAAAAAACAACCTTAAATCAAATAAGCAGATATTTTCCCCAAACCCTCCGTTCAACCTCTGACTCTGTCACTCTGTGGAATATTATTAGGCCCCTATTTTCCTGATTCAGTCACAGTTAATAAATAATAAATAATGGAACTAGAATCAGTCTGTGGAAGTTTCTCTATAGTTTCATTATTTTTTCCAGTCGGTGATGATATGACTCATTCCACCTTACAGTTACAGCAATTACCATATTGAGAATTTACCGTTCAAGGACTCCATTTTGGCATTGAATTGGAATTTGAAGAAAAACTGGTAACAATTTCATTTAATTTTTATATTTTCTATATTTTTTTTTACCAGTGTCCTACAATGATTAGTGTATGTGAACATACAATCCCAAGTATTTATATGACTCTTACATGCAACAGAGAGAGAAAAATGACATAAACAAGGCCTTACGTGTACTTGTATTTGAAGAATCAAGTAGTCCAAGCTATGCCTATATGCATACCGGTAATCAACTACGACGACGATTAGCTTTCTTCCGTTTCCACCCTTTCCCTGCACACTGTTCCATTCTACTTAGCCTACAGACGCTAGGTCGTTTCGGGAAAAACGACAGGTAAGGTTAAATTTGATATGAATAATTCGTTTGCTGGTATGGGTATTTAGCAAACGGAGGAAACCGAATGGCCCAGAGAAAAACTCAAAGAGATTGGACAGGCGACTCTACTCCTTGAAATCGAAACCATGCCACTTAACACAATGACAGACCCTGTGATTTCATGTGAATGCATTAACTACTAGACCATTCCCCCCCAGCCCCACCCCATATTGAATAAAAGTATGGCTTATTTCAAATATGATATTTACATATAAAGAAAGTAGAGAGACTTCAATCTTACTAGAAAAATACTAGATTACCTGAAATGAAATGGGGTTTAAAGACAACGTCCTACTGTTCAGCTCCGACTGGTCTAATGCAGTGTGCTAAGAGAAAATGTTTGTCCGGGCAGCGACACTATGGCCTACTCTCATAGCGAATTCAAATGATGATGAGATAGTTGTATTTTACGTCCGCTTCCACCGAGGTGATATCGCAGACAATGACATGTTATGTGTACAAGGTGCATTAATTTACAATGTGATTAGTGAGAAATAATCGGATAATTAGGTTTTCATATATATGTACATAGGACAATAAACAACAGTAGGATAACATGTGCAAAGGACGAAACAGGTGCCAATAGACATTCACAAGCATGCGTTTTGACGGAACAGACATGGACAAGACGGACATTTTCACAGACATAGACATAATATGTACATATATATATATTTTGGGTCGTTTGGGTTGGTCTGGTCGTTCTGTCCGGTAGAATGGCAGGGCGGTGCAACTCTACCTTGGGGCTTTGTTGGTGAGTATGAGTCCTGGTCCATTCTTCCTTCCATTTGGGTATGTTGTCCGGTATGGTGGCGTTGTTACATCTTTATTTATGTTATTCAGTCCTTTTATTGTTGGTTCTCTGAAGGAAGAATCCAGCACCTGAAAAAGAAAGCTAGAGAAGAGAGAGTATTTGATCTTACTTTGGTTTTATGGTTATTTTGTCTAGTAAGGCTTCGTGGGGGGGGGGGGGGCGGGGAATCATTATAAACTAATAATAAAAATAATAAGTGAGAGTTAAAAAAAAAATAAAAAAAAAAAATTGTTAAACTGAATTGCAGATAAATAATAAGAATGATAAATTTCTCATAAATTATATTTAATGGTAATAATGAGAATAATAAATTACTTATGAATTATATTAATGGTTCATTATACATTTTAAAAGATACTGGTTGATTCATGGAAGAGACTCAGACAGTTGTCAATCTTCCATGGTTTACCTATGCATTGGAAGGGCTTATCTATTCCATAATAGTGTTGGGCAGTTTCGTCTATCATAATTCGAATCATGTCCAGTAGATTTTGGTGTTCTCTGTCGTTCAGGTGGATCATATCTTTCTGTAGCATCTTTTCTGAGGCCGTTCTCCAGTTCTTTTTCTGGTAGGAGTAAGTTCCCCCGTAGTGCAACATGGGGTATGGGGCCAGTTTCCTCAGCATGTGCTGATTTAGCTTCTCTTGTATATGAATATACTCGAGAGGACTAGCGAAGTATCTGGGTTTAAGCCTTGGGTAGGAATTTATCCAAATGACAGGAATCATCCCGACTCTGCCCTGAATGGCAAGCATGACCTCGATGATATGGTCAGCAAGTGTTTCGGGGTTGGTGTCGGGCTGAATGTCATTGCCCCCGATATAAACAAGTGCTATATCTGTGGCTTTGGATATTCGGCTCAGTCTACTTCTGCATGATGAAACCCTGGCCCCACTTACTCCGTAGTCCAGTATGTTGTGGCAATTGTGGATCGGTTGTTTTGTTTTCTTGGCGTACTTCTGGAGATGTCTGATGTAGGATGATCCAGTTAGTGCGACGTTCGGTTTACTGGCCATGATGAAGAATGATTAGACTATATTGTTTGTGGTTTTATATCCTGTGCTTGACACTCTAGACCTAATTGACTAGTGAAGCTGGGTCTTGACTGTGGGTTAGATTGTCATGACACGCGGCTTGCTTTCGAGCTTCTTTGTTTGGTCCATGTTCGATCAGTTGTCATTGATCTTTGGGGGAGTTTGTTCAATTAATCAGTGTGGTTTCATAGATTGGTTGATTGGTCTATTGAATCTTGTTAATGAGGTAGGGAGGTTTACGCTTCCTTCGAGAGGACATTTTTGCGCTCCACCCTACTGTTGATTAGTTGGTTTTATTAGTTGATTTATTAATTTTATCGGAGTTATATTAGTTGTGTAAGGCGGATTACGCTTCCTTCTAGAGGACATTTTTGCGCTCCACCCTACTATTAATTAATTGGTTTTATTAGTTGGAAGATTAGTGGTTTTATTATAAATGTAGGGAGGTTTACGCTTCCTTCTAGAGGACATTTTTGCGCTCCACCCTACTGTTGATTAGTTGGTTTTATTAGTTGTGTAAGGCGGTTTACGCTTCCTTCTAGAGGACATTTTTGCGCTCCATCCTACAGTTAGTTGATTGGTTTAATTAGTTGATTTGTTAATTATATCGGAGTTATATTAGTTGTGTAGGGCGGTTTACGCTTCCTTCTAGAGGACATTTTTGCGCTCCACCCTACTCTTAATTGATTATATTCATTATTTTATATATTTGGTCATCCCTATGTTCTCAATAAAATCCCAGACAAGTTGTGATGTCCAGTGTCTATCGTCGGGTTGTGGAGAGAGGAGTGATTTGAGACAGAGGGTGTTTCCCCTCTCTGCTAGATTCTTAATTACAGATTGACGTTCTTTGTTCAATTGATTGCAGTCAATTAGCAGGTGAGACGTGGTCGCGATTTGTCCACATGGGCATTTAATTGGATTGAAGGTGAAGTCTTTTATTACGTTTATCGTTTTAAGCCTCGTGATGAGTTTGCATATTTTGATTGATGGATGATTGGTGTAAACCTTGTCTACAAGATTGCTATCAATTTGATAGCGATGAGTATTCTCTTGTTTTAGACGGGTTTTCCAAACATTTTTAATTTTATCTTTGGCTATGCTTGTGAATTCTTGACTGCTGTATTCTAAATTTTCTATATCAGTTAATGTCAACCCTTCCTTGGCTAGCTTGTCAGCCTGTTCATTGCCGAAGATATTGATGTGGGAAGGGATCCATGCAAGGACTACTTCTCTTCCGTTATTTTTGATTGTTTGAATGATATATCTAATTTGGTGGATTATGTCCTGTCTGCTTTTGGAATAGTCTGATTCGATGGATTTAATGCTACTTAGTGAGTCTGATAGGATAACGGCTTTTTGGGTGGCAAGCCATTCGATTGCAGTTTTAATGGCCATCAATTCTGCGGTGTACACAGAGCAATGTTCTGGTATCCTTTTCTTGATGTTTAGCTTTACTTTGGGGATGAAAATGCCGTACCCTGTTAGTCCCTGTGTATTATTTTTCGACCCATCTGTATAGATTTTAATATAGTCTGCCCATTTTGTGTCTATCAGCTCTAGTGTTAGTGCTCTAGCCTCTATGGGATTATCGTGTTTGTTTGTATGATTGGATTGCTTAATTGCCAGGGTGGAGTGACGGGATAAGTTTTTGTTTCTATTATTGTCCCTTTTAAACCGTGTTTATTTAAGACATCGTTTGACATTTGCCCGAATGTCATAGGACGCGTATTTTTCCTATAGCCTATTCGTTTGAATTGTTGGAGGCACTTATATGTCGGACATTTTCTTTTAGCATTTGCAGTTTGCCCCAATACTTGAGTGACAGTTCCTCTCGTCTAAGATCAAGCGGGAGTTCTCCCATCTCTTGTAGAAGGGCAACTGTTTTGGTTCCTATTGCGGCTCTTGTGGCTAGTCTTAATGCCTTTCCTTGTATTATGTTTAATTTATTGAGCTGTGCATCACTTGCATTTGCATAAGCTAGACATCCGTAGTCGATTACCGAGCGGATGAATGCTCTGTATATTAGCATAAGAGTACTTCTGCTTGCGCCCCATTCCATTCCTCTGATGTATTTCATTAAATTGAGTGTTTTTGATGTGCGACTTACTACGCTATCTATATGTGCTTTCAAGAAAAGTTTTGAATCAAATATCATTCCTAAAAATTTGGCTTCTGATTTAAATTCAATTTTTGAGCCGTTAAGACTTAAGTCGATTTTCCTGTTAGTGTCAGTCGGGTGAAACAGCATTGCCACTGTTTTCCCTTCTGAGATTTTAAAACCCCAATCGTTTGCCCATTTTGAGATTTGTTTTAGGGTATATTGAAGCGATTTTTTGATTATGCCTATGTTATTTGAAGCTTTCCAGAACGAGCTGTCGTCAGCAAATAGTGCGGATTCAGTGCCCTTCCCCCCGTAGCTAGGAAGGTCATTTATCATTATGTTAAATAATATTGGGCTGATAACGGATCCTTGCGGCGTTCCGTTTTCCATTTTGAATTTGTCACTTAAGCAATTACCTACACGTACTCTAATGTGCCTATCGTTTAGAAAGTCTTCTATCCACTTGTACATTCTTCCTTTGATTTTCGCGTTATGGAGTTTGTGCAAGAGACCATCCACCCATACAAGGTCAAAGGCCTTTGTTAAATCAACGAAAATCGCGCATAGATATTGTTTAGCTGTGAAAGCTTTTGATATATCATGTTGTAATCTAATGATATGGTCTGCTGTCGACCTGTCGGAACGATAGCCACTTTGTTGTGTCGTGAAGATGTTGTTGCTTTCACAGTGGAATTTTAGTCTGTTTGTAATTATTGTTTCTAGTGTTTTACATAAAGTGGATGTTAGACTGACTGGGCGATACGACGTTGTTTCGTTTTTGTCTTTATTTGGCTTATGTAGGGGAATTACTGAGGCAGTTTTCCATTCTTGTGGAGTTTTTCCCTTCGTCCATGAGAGGTTAAAGATATCAAGGACTAACGCCAGTGCTTTCTCGGGTAGATTTTTCAGCATTGTGTATTTTACACAGTCTAGCCCTTCTGCACTGTCGGTTTTCGTCCGTAAAGCTTTTTTTAACTCATCTATATTAATGGGATTATTGAGATCTGTTTCGTTATCCGCATCTTGGTGTATTATTGGCGGTTGGGTTTTTAAAAATTTGTTTTTAATGGCCTTAAAAGTTTCGTTGTGTTGGCTGTTGCTTGAGCCATCCGCGTAAGTCTGGCCTAACAGGTTTGCTTTGTGCGTATTATTTAGGGCTGTTTCTGTTTTATAGTTTAATAGAGGTATATTTTGTCTTACTTTTTTACCGGTGATTCCTGATATTTTGTTCCATACTGTTTTAATTTTTGTTCGATCATTAAGCGAGCTGCAAAACTTTTGCCAGTTTTCTTCTTTGGCTTGTTTGATTTTGATTTCTGCGGACAGTTTTGCCTCATGGTAGCCATTTTTTGTTTCCTCATTCGGCCTACGTTTGTATTTTCGTAGCGCCGATTTTCGGTTGTTGACTAGAGTCTGAAGATTTTCTGACCACCAAGGTTTGGGGGATTTCCTATTGGTTTCTTTAGTTCGGGGGATAGCTTGCTCTGCTGAGCCAATTATTGCCTTAGTTAGATTATTTGAAAAGGTATCGATATAGTCATGTCTTATTGACTCGAAGTCCCAGCCATTGCATAATTTTTTGTATAGTTCCCAGTTTGCCTTGTCCATTTTCCATTTAGCCTGACATTTGATGTTTTCTGAGTTGGCGGTGTAGGCTATGGCGGTGTGGATTGCTATGTGATCGCTGCCTAAAGTTTCGTCTCCTACTCCCCAATTGCAATGAGGGAATAGTTTTGTTGAGGCTAGTGTCAGATCAATATGGGTTCCTTTTTTAGAGTTTTTCCCTATGAAAGTTGGCTCGCTATTGTTTTCATTGAGTAGTAGAAGGCTGCTGCCTTCTATGTACTCGTACAGTTCCTTCCCATCTGTGTCGCTCGCTGGTGAGCCCCATGCCTTATGATGGCAGTTGAAGTCTCCACAAATGATTAGGTTGTCTCCCGGAATTTGTTTGAAAATCCTATCGTAGTCTTTGTTTTTTATTTTAGTAGCTGGTGGGTTGTAGACATTTACTATGCTTAACGTTTGGTTATTTCCTATAGCAATGTCAATCGCCATTAACTCTAATTTACTTGTTTGATTTATTGTTAACCTGCTAAAAGGAATGTTGTTTTTGACATAAATGGCGAGACCGCCTCCTTTTGATTGGCCCGGTCGATCATGCCTTACCATTGTGTAGCTGTCCAAATTGATATCATTGTTTTTGGGAGTTAATCGTGTCTCTTGTATACACAGTATGTCTGGGTTGTTTTGATAGACATATTGTTTGAGTTCTATCAAACGAGACCGCAGCCCATTCACATTGAGTTGAAAGATTGTGATTGGCTTCTCCATTGTAAATGATAATGATTTGTTTATTTAAGTTATTAGTATGTTTACAATCCGTCTTCCTTATTGCTTGTACTGCATGTACGTTTGTTTTGATTAGGAATTTCGGTCTCAGTGATCATGGGATTATCCCCATATCTAATTGAGTTGTCTTCGTCATCTGTAGCAACTAAATCTATGTTTCTTTTTGCCGACAGCCTTGAGTGGCTTCGGCTTCTGCGATCTTTAATTTTAGTTTCGGAGGGTGGGGGCATGTCAGTGTTTATTGCCGTTTTCTCTGTTTGGGAAGGTTTTCCCTTATTTTTGGGGGTTTTGGTTATTGTAATCAAATTTGATGTGTTTAATATTACTTTCCCTATTAGAATGTTTCTTTCCTCCTCATTTTTAATTGAGCCGAGTTTTGTCAACTCTTTGCAGAAGCTGACAAACTCTTTTATACCTTTGAATTGGGGCGTAAACGATTTATCGGATTCGGTTTTGCTCAATTTTTGGGGGACTTCCTTATTATTAATTGATGGTGCTGTCGTTTTTTTAGGCATTGTTTTATTTGCAACGTGTGCCGTTGCTTCTCTGTGGCTGATGCCATGCGTATATTGTAGGTTTAGTACGGACTTTGTGCTTAGATATTTTGGACATGTCGGTGAGTCGGCACCGTGGTTGCCTCTGCAATTGACACATTTTAACTGTGAGGCCCTGCAGTCTTTGGTGTTGTGGGAGTTTCCACATTTCCCGCATATGGCCTCACTCCTACAGAATTTTTCAACGTGTCCTATCCTTTGACACTTCGTGCATATTTTGACCTTGGGGATATATGGGTGTACGGGACGTCTCTCGTACAACATATAGATTATTCCCTGCGGTGTTTCATTTTTATTGAAAGTGATTTGAACGGTTCTTATATTTTTTCCCTGCCTTACTGGGTATTGGTAGACGGCTAATGGATTATAGCCCCCTAGTTTTAAATTTTCTTTTATTTCGTCGTCCGAATAGTCCTTAGGGATGTTGTAAACAATTACCCTGTCCGTTTGGTTGTGCTCCGACATGGAGATCTCTACGTTGAGGGTCCCTAATATTTTTACAGTGGTGGCCAGTTGGGCATCTTCCATGTTTTGAAATGCAATCCTAACATTTCCATTGGCAAGGATCCGTATGTCTGGGAGAGCTGCTGTCCCCCATTTCATACGGATTTCATCTCCTATTTTGGACACCTTGGTGCCCTTAAAGGATTTCCCATTTTTGGGAGTACATAATACGATAAATTTATACTCCGGCACCGATTTTGATGCGAGAGCTGGTTGGGGAAGGAGTCGAAAGGTGACGAAAGTCTGAAGCCTGACTTTTGTTGAACAACTAAGATTAGCCCGCCCGCTAACTTGAGTTGTTCAGATGACGAATTTGGCTAGATACTTAAGAACAGATAACAAATAAAAGCAAAGAGAATAAGAATAACTTACAGTATAGTTTGATCCTAATAATCCAATAATCCACTAAGCACAAGAATAGATGTTAACAGGGCAAACGCTAATTAACAAGTGAGTGAGTGAGTCAAACTGCCAAGAGAACTTTTATGTGTACGCCAATGTGTACATTGGATCTCAGGGGAAACCACTCTGAAAAATCAAGATGAGCTTTCTCGGTCAACCCCAAGAGGTAACCTGTGGCCTCCATGCTAGTATTCCAGCACCTAACTCACTCAGTCACCATGGTCGTCTTCTAATTACTGCGACATTGAAACCATGTGACAAACAAGGATTATAAAAATAGATTTTTACGGCTTAGGTAGTTCCTTGGGATTAAAATTTTTGATACATATAGATACATTAGTTTCAAATCACACAGTTTGTATATATGGTATGGTAGCTTTAATGGTAAATTACATATCATGTATTTATTTTTTCAGTTTCAATATTGGATGTATATGCAAATCACCCAGGAAAAGATCATGTAACAAAAGAAATTATAAAAGTAAAAAAATGGAAGAAGAAATGGCTGGAAAAAATGATGATAGAGCAGCTTTTTCTTGGTGGGTAACTATTCAATTCTTATAGAAAAGATTGCTGTTATGCTATTTTGAAATCTAAAATTCAGTTTAGTATAGTAAAACTGTACACGTACATGTATGAGCACAGACAGAATCTTAGTTAGATATGACTGTCTCATCTGTGGCAAAGCAAACCAACACATGAAACAAAACAAATGTAGTTAAATTAACATTTTTTGACTTAATCAAAACTGTCTAGTCAATTTAAGCCAACTAATGTAATACATTGCATATTTTTTTTCAGTTAGCCACCTCGGAAGATCAAGACAGCTGGAAAGGGCTATTGATATTGTGGAAGTGTTTTCTTACAGAGGTTGCTTATCAGACAAAGGCAATGTAAGTACCATGCATATTTGCTTTTTGAATCAGGAACTGGTTCTATACACTTGGTGGGGGGGGGGGGGGTTGGATGGCCGAATGGTTAGCATGTGCGTGCTGTATCATACGGCCTGTCATCCTCGGTTGTACGTGACAAGGAGTAGGGTTGCCTGTTCAACCTCGTGGGTTTTCTCCAGGTCCTCCGGTTTCCTCCCACTGCTAAAGACCTATATGACTTCAAAACTATAAGATGGATGCAATGTTACACCCTTTCATAATCATTATTATAAAGCGTTCAAATGCATGAATTTGTAAAATATAATTAATATCATATTGTAATACTGTTTGCAATACTGTATTCACCACTGCCTTAGTGGAGATAATTGGTAAATTAAATGATTATTTTTTCATTTTGTCTTTTTTTCAAGACTTTTGTTCTGGCTTCTGACCCATTGAGGCATAATAATCTACCTGGGTCTGTAACTTGAAAAGACACAATAAGTATTATGCAAAGTTGAAACAAAATAGAGACTCAACGTGTGGAAAAATAAGTTATTTATTTAAAAATTGTGAACCGTAGAAAGTATATTTATTGCCAACTCAACCACATACTATCATCCAGGGTTTATGGACCTACTTATAGTCCAACCTTCGACGATGGGTTGTATGTTCAATCTAGTTGGAGGTGTACGATTGAACATACAATAATTCAATAACTCACTTCTCTTAGTATAATCTTATATTCTGTAACAATATCTAACAAAGATAATATATACATATAATACTGACCCACAGGATAAGTAACTTAATAAGGAACAGCATCTAAGAAATAACTTGTCACTATATCAGAGACCTGCCCTTCAGTATGTCCCGCTGCCTGCCTGTGGTTAACTCGCCTTTTTCTAATATATACAATTTTTAGGACTTTTATACCTTAGCTTTGTTTTTAGTTACAATATAATCCTTAATACCTTACTGGAATAACTTTACAATAGATAATAATTTATGAAACAATGTCTCTCTAATATAATTACAGAGTTTATTTTAATTAGGATTCTGGCTGATCTATAATGGCTCTGGCCTCAAATTAACTATGCTCTAATTCTACCTGGTCATAATACTTGAATATTAAGCAATCAAATTATTTTATAATTTTGAAAATGAAATGAAATGGGGTTTAACATCCTACTGTTTTGCTCATAAACTGGGCTAATGAAGACGGGCATACACCATACAGTGTGCTATGAGGGAAATTTTGCCCGGGCAGTGGCGCTACAGCCTACTCTTATATCGAATTCCAACTGCCAAGGGATCTTTTACATGCACGCCAATGTGTACACAGGACCTCGTTTTTTTATCCCATCCAAACGACTAGACAGCTGTCCTTGTCAGGTCCTCCGTCCTGTATCACTGACAAGGGGATGTCACGTCGGAAAATCTGGATGAACTTTCTCAGCCAATTCAGGGATCGAACACCCGACCTCCAGGCTAGTGAGCCAGCGTCGTACCCTCTTAGCCATGTGATCTCCTTATAATTTTGAAAAAGAATATAGTGATTGTAAAAGCTAATAAGTTATCAGTTGCATTTTATTTTTGTTTTTAATGTTAAATATCCCTCTCAAACACAATTATATTTTAATTCTCTCCAGAAATTTGTGTAAAATATAGACTGTAAATTAAAACTTTCATCTTTTAACTGTTGAGTCAATTTAAGTCATCTAATACATAGTATGTTTTTTTCCAGTTAACTACATCAGAAAGATAAAAACAGTTGGAAATGGCTATTCATATTGTGGAAACTTTTCTCACAGAGCTTGATAATCAGGCAAAATGTAAGTACCATACATATTTGTATTTTTAATCAGGAAGTAGTTTTATACACTTGCTTGGTAATCTAGTTATTCTTCTTGGGGCAATGCCTATTACTCAGCTATTTCAAGTACTTGGCATGCTTGATTTATGCCAATCACATCCATTGATTTCCTTCAAGTTATGATAGGGCCTATGTGTATTTTTACAGTAAATAGCAGTAAAATAATGATGGACAATATTTTACTTTTCAAATAGATTTTAAAGGGTAATATCCAATTTGTTGTCAATGGAAATAAAATAAGAATGGGTCCAAAAATAATTAGACATTGCCAAGTAAATAGGTGCTGCCAATGATGTAGTAGGGAATCTGGATTTGCAGACAATACATGTATGAACCGGGTGAATAGTTGACCTATTATGAGACTTCAGTCCCAAATCTCAAGACTTTTGGAATATTGGAATGCACGTAAAAGATCCCCTGGCAGTTGGAATTCGATATAAGAATAGATGATAGTGCCGCTGCCCGGGCAAAAATTCCCTCATAGCACACTGTGTGGCATATGCCCGTCATTATTAGCCCAGTATAGGAGCAGAACAGTAGGACGTTAAACCCCATTTCATTTCATTTTTCTGACTTTTAACCCATTTGATTTGAGCATAATAATCTGCCTGGGTCTTTTAGTGGACAAGACACAATAAGCGTTACGCAAAGTTGAAACCAAATAGAGACTCAGTCTCGATGTGGCAAAATAAATTGTTTATTTAAACATTGTATTCTTATTGCCTACTTTTTATTTTTTAGGCTGGAACACCCTTGAAAGAGTATTTGATGTATGATAACAACAAGAGAACCCAAGCATCAATTTATTTTATACTTCTGGGAAAGAATGCATTTGACCCAATTTTTAAATATTTATTTTTTGTTATTAATGTTAAATTTTCTTCCAAAACACAACTAGATTTTAATTCTCTTCAAATATGTATGTATAATATAGCAAGTAAACTGACATATAAATCACTTAGAATTTGGTCGGAAATCATAAAGTATTTAATAGGCATTACTAGAAACCAAATGTAGATCAAATACACCCAGAATTACAAAAAACCTTGACCTACATTAAGGTGACTTTCCCTTGCTTATGAAATGAAATACGTTTTAATATCCTGCTTTTCTGTGTTCTTAGAGTGATTCTACCCTACCCTTATATCAAATATTTCAACTGTCAAGGGTTCTTTAAAGGGTACCCAGGGGGGCCGAATGGTTAACACGCACACATTTGATCAGAAGGTCTGTCATTGATTCAAATAATTCAATTTTCAAGGGTTCTTCAAAGTGTACGCAGTTGGGTTGGTTTCGATTCTGGGGGGTGGGGGTGGATGGCCGAATGGTTAGCACGTGCATGCTGTATCATACGGCCTCCTGTCATTGAGTCAACTGGCATGGTTTCGAATCCCCGGTTGTAGACAAGGAGTAGGGTCGCCTGTCCAATCTTGTGGGTTTTCTCCGGGACCTCCGGTTTCCTCCCACTGCTAAAGACCCCTACGCGCTAGCGAATTATTGAAATAAAATTAAACCATATGTTAGTCCCAAAATGACCTAGTTTGTGTCGAGTAGACGTTAAACCCCATTTCTCTCTGTCTCTCTCTCTTTTGATTCTGGGCTTGTACCCAATTATCCCTTGCCATATCCAATACTGAAAAGTGGGAACTATGCCGGAAAATCCAGTTGAAATTTCTCGGCCAACGCCTTATGCTCACTGAACCACTGTGGCTTATGACTTGTGATTGTATATAAATCTTTTGTACATATGATATTTTTTTATTTCAATCCTGTAATCTTGATGCTTTGCTTCTTTTATTTATAAAATATTCATTTTGTTTGGGGTTTTTTTAATGAGGAAAAGGCTCTACATCATTTTATTACTCCTGCAAAATAGAGCAATTTTCTTTTGTTAGTTTTCTGTGTATGCTAGTTATTTCTAGATGCCTCACAAATCACTTGTAGTGTGATTTTGTAGCATTTTTCAGTTTTTGAAATTGTTTCAATTTAGTGCATAATTAATCTTATTAGTGCTTAGTTTGGATGTTATTAAATTTAGATATATTTGAATTATATATTTTGGGGTATGGGGTAGGGATACTGTGTACATATCTTTATATTCTCAGTTCTTGTTTTGGGGTAAAGAACAATTTAAATAGCTATTTTATATTTTGTGATGGGTAAAGTGTGTGGGGCAAAAAACAATTTAAATAGCTATTTTATATTTTGTGATGGGTAAAGTGGGTGGGGGGAGGGGTCATTATATATAACACAATATAATTTGTATTAGAATTGAAGTCTCTGTTTTTCTGTTAACATTTCAAATATCTATTTAGTTTTGATGTATTAATTTACTTTTTCCTATGATTTTATGAATAAATAATAATCTTACAAACATTTTTTTTGTTTCCTTCTTTTATCAAACTTTACAGGTCTAACAGAGCAAAGAGAGGGGTCCTGCATAGAAAGGTTGCTATGCTGGATATAAATTGGGGAAAAATACAACACATGTTTTTGATGATGGTTATACACAAGTTTGTATGAAACCACACAAGTTTCAGAAATTTCAACACAAGTTTCAGAAATTTTAACACAAGTTTCAGAAATTTCAACACAAGTATTGTGTAGATTTCACACAAGTTTCAACACAAGTTTTGTGTTGTTTGATACATTTTAACACAAGTTTTGTGTTGTTTCAACATTTAACACAAGTTTTGTGTTGTTTTAACACAAGTTTGTGTTGTTAAATAGAGACACCTAACTTGTGTTGAATTTAACACAAGTTTGTGTTGTTTCAACACAAGTTTTTTTCAGTGTATCAATAATTTCAACCTGGAAGAAATTTCGTAACTATTCTTTGTACATTTTCTATTGATGTAATGTTTATTTCTAATATTAAATCGAAAAGGTTCTCGTCGTTTGTATCACTTCCTTTACTACTACAATATGGGCTTCCTGTTAAAATTTCATCACCATCTATTAATTAAAATGTTGGTCCATGGACATGTAGAAAGTCTGTTATCAACTAAATTTCATTATTATGTGTTTTGTATTTATATGAATACATCGCTTCCGATTTATTTTAGCAATTCATATCCCGCTAATGAAATCTCAGACACTGTTCGTTGGTTTTATTTAAATAATTGCCATTACTTGTGGTTTAATGTTTTCATCATAAAGTTCAAGGTCGTAAATTTTATTCGTAAGCAATCAGGATTTGTATAGAAACAGATTATGTTTTCAAATTTGTCCAACGAACTTGCCCAATTTGTTTTGTGCTTATAATATATCCCTTAATGTATTCCCCCGAGGATTCATCCTCTAAATTCTGTGCTTTAAGTTCTTTCTAATTAAGTATCATTTTATGGTCTACAGGCACCTCTTTTAAACAACATTTTTCAATCGATGTTACTCAAATAGCCTAACAAGAGTCTCTGTAGTTTAACATCTCTGTCTTTCTTTTTTTTTACCTAACCTCGACACCTGAGTACATTTGAAATTTAAGGCCAAAATATAGAGGAATGATGTGTTTTACCTGGTCTCAAAAATTCAGCTCACAATATTTAGTCGTTTGGACGTGAACGTCATAAATGCTTATCCGCACACGTAACCCTTTTAAGATTTCTGGTTATTTTTTCGTTGGGTGACCTGATAATCGATTCCCATTCCTTTAGAGGATTAAACAATGAATGACCCATGTGCTATACTTGATAACGAAAGGTAAATTTCATCTACACATTATTTTGATAAAGTAAAAGTCTGGTTTATCCATAAGCCGCATAATACAGTTTGGTACACCGGTCTCCATTTCCAGATGAAGACCGACAGGTTTAAGTTGTTTGAAAACGTATCACAAATATTGAGTTAGTTGCTCGGCCCTTTGGTAGAGGATTTTAAGGGATTTTAAAACAAAATTACGCAGTTTTATTCCCCAACATATTATCGGGATTGGCCCTTTTTCGATTTTCTCAATCATCCATTTCTTTAATTATTATATTCTCCCAGAACGTTATCACTTTTATATGCCCACACGATAGAGGCTATAAGCTATACTTTTTATCGAATTTTTTCAAATTTTGTGAAGCATTGGGGTCATAAAAGGACACACCCTGTTAATATTCTGCTTTTCGCGACCGGTGTAGCACCATGGGTCGTCTGTCGGACATGCAGAGCGGGCACACGTTAAAAACTGATCGCCACATCCGGCGTATAATCCATGCACTCTTTTCATACCACATATCTTGGAACAGCACTTGATCGTCTAGTATTGGCTCTGGTTTTATTTGTAATGTACTTCTTATGACTCCAGTTGTATATCTTTAAATGTCATTCTGACATCCCACGTTATCAGTCCCAAAACATCGTATGATTAACAAACAAGATAACAGGAATAAAAGTACGGTTTCTACAGTTTTATATCAAGCTGGTTACATAATTTCAAGCATAGATTACAATAAAAGTCAAACCCTCTATCTCTTGAAGCTATAACTTTTAACAGATTTGGTGGGAAGCATTGGGGTCTGAAAACTAATGATTTTCAGCGTTCTGCGACTTTCGGTTTCCCTCATCCCCTTTGCCGAAAACCTTGTGAACGCGATAGAGCTATAGGTTTTTTTTGTTTAGATTGAAGCATTGTGGTCATTAGAGGACACACCAGAGTTATGCCCTCTTTTCCAAATTTTCGAATTTGGTGATTATCTGAAGACTAATCCTATCGATATGCTGCTTCCCACAACTCTATGTTCCGGGGTCATGCCGAGAGCATTGTGAAAGCGATAAAAGCTATAGTTTTATACGGAGTTGTTTTTTTAAATTGGCTGGAAGCAATGGGGTGATGCGCATATTAACTTCATTGATATCTAGCGTTCTGTGACTTCTGGTTCTGGATTTATCTCCCCTCTAACGAAATCAAATTTTTGTGTGAATCATTGAGATCATGAGAGGTCGAACCCTCTAGCGAAATCGTTGTCAACGAGATAGAGACTTCAGTTTTCAACAAATTTATACATTTGGTTTGAAGCATTAGAGTCGAACCCTATTGATACTCAGCGTTTAACAACGTTGTGTTTTGGCGTTACTTCGTTTGCTAATAGCTGATACATATAATCAGCGATGACAAAGCTCTTCCAAGTTTGTTTTTGTTGGCAATCTATTGTTTATAAATGTCTACATCGTTCATCTCTCTATCAGCTTTTAAGTTAGTCTCTGCTTTCTCTTTACATTTTGTGCAGAAACAAACAGTGAATGTCCACCCTACGTGTGGGGGAAATATAAAGTTTGGCTGTCATTTAAAGACATCGGATGCAGAAATGTTTTGTGAAATTGTGTATACACATATTACGTTCCCAAGCTTCATTGTCCGGTCGCCAAACCAAATTTTTCGAGTGAACCTGGAAATTATCTACAAAGTTTTTTTAATGATTGATTTTAGTAGACTATGGTGTCCTCTTTCAGAATCTGCTGAGTGACCCTCTGTCACACTTGAGCGTTTTGAGAAATTCAAGATGGCGTCCAAGACGGCCGCCACATCAAATAATTATCCCTTATAGCTCCCATAGTATTTATTCTAGGATGATAATTTTGGTGTCTAACCGTATGTTTATGGGGTCAAGGGATACACTGAAATCATGTATTATGTTGTGGGGTGATAAGATGATAGCAAAATCAAACACGCCAGACAATATGGCCCTTTAACTAGTTAGCGGCGGTTGGGGGCAATTTTTTCACCGAACCAAACTATATCTAGAGACAAACTATATATTTCTAGACATAGGAGCGTATGAGTGATAGAATAACACCACATACATCCCTATCAGGGGCTGCAGGGCCACATGGGTCGGTCCTGAAAAGGGAGGCAGAAGCTGATTGTTGAAAATTTAAAAGAAAAAAATTCTACCCGCAAAACAGGAACATAACCTCCACAAAACTAGGTAATATCCAGTTTAATCCTTCAGTCGTGTTTCTGGCTGCAACCTGTGACAGCACAAGCGCTAGTGCTGATCGATACAGGCACACGTACTACATGAGCTGTTACATCTGATGAGCCACATGGCAGACTCCGGAGCAAGTTGGCCGGTTGTAATGTTCTCAATTTGGTATCCTTCTCCCAGCAATATTGTTCCAGATCAAGTTCCGGTGGATTCCGATCTTTTTACGTTCTCTGCAAATGTATCATTCGTTGAACAAGATTACATGGTTTGGATGGGGAATAATGACGATACATTTCCAGTTTTAGATGTCCACACCCTCCAGCGTGTTTTAGACATATTTCTAGAACCCCGTCCATAAAAAGCTGACATAAATACAGTGACCTGTGTAACTGTGTAAGCAATGGTTCTATTGGGGTGTCTATTACTCCGACGATTGAGCGTGAATACAATCAAGCTCTAACCACTTTCAAAAGTGTTGATTTCCCCACGACGTAGCCGCATGTAACCGTATCACATCCAGTAAGAGCATGAGCTGGCAGGATTTCAATGATAATTGACATACGTTTCTCCGTAGTTTGACTAATGTCAACGGTTGTTCTTTCCTCGATTGGCGATTCCACTGTAAGCTTGTTTTGGACCGAGCTCTTGCAAATCGGTGATTGAAACACGCTGGAAGGTATAGGCATCCAAAACTGGAAATGTATCGACATCATCCTCACCAAAACCATGTAGTCTAGCTCCTACGAATGATGCATTTGTAGCGAACGTAAAAATATGTCATCGCAAAGCTATTGAGTGGCGTTCACTGGAAGATCGGAATTTTCATTCTGGTTTTCTAATTTTGTCAGATTTTACTTTCAAATTTATTTACTTTGCCTTTCTTATATGTTCTAATATCTTAGGGTAAAGTCTGTTTACCCTGCCATTTGTTTACACAATCGTTATAATAATAAGTGGATTTTATAAATCGGAAATGATCAAAACAGTAATACCCAAAAGTGAAGTAGTATCAGGTATCTATTGAAGATAAAGCATAATAGAAATTCATACAAATCGCCCCCTCCCCAAAATGTATCACAGATACAATAATGTTGGTGGCTCAAGCTGTCTCCCTAACCAGGAGGTTTCGGATTTGTTCTGGTTTTGGCCAAGACAGTTTCTCGGGGTTTTCCCATTTGGGTTTCCCCTTTCAATGTGCAGTGCAGGGGGTCTAGCAAGAAAAGGAGTCTAGGAGTTTAGATTGGACGAAACACCGTGGTCTCGGGTGGCAGGTTGGCGTGCGCGTAAATTCCAAAAAGACCGTAACACTGTTGTCCGGACAACATTTCCCTCATAGCCGGGATGTTGCCGGTAAGTATGATATTAATCCCACACCGTTGTCCGGGCAACATTTCTCTCATAGCCGGTAAGTAGGATATTAAACCCATTTTCATTTCATTTGATAATACATTCTCTTCTCGAATGCTTATATCGACAGCCTAATAACCCACCTATTGGCGTTTATGTTCACTTATAGACCATTGTCTGTAAATAGCATGACCATATACAGGCATCAAACGACGACCTCAGAACGAAATTTGACAATGTTCAATATATTAAAGACAAAGACAGCCACCTAATCTGAAAAGCCCTCTAACCAAAGCAAAATTCAATTCGGCTATCAAAAGGACCGGATTTTATGTATCGCAGAGACGGGCACACATCTAAGGAATAGAGTCCGAAACCGTCGACGGGATTGTAAAACTGAAAATAGGCCCTTATTTGTAAATAGACATATTTAAATGTGCACAACACCTACAATTAAAATTCCAAATTTTCCCGTTTTAAAAAATGAAAGTCGATGATATAACAAAAAGTAAAATAATGGAAAACCTTTTTTATTAAAAAAATATACGCGCCGTAAATTAAGACTTAATGGTCAATAAGTAACAATGGGTCATTAATTTAATTAATATTCTTAATCTATCCCAAGATTAATTTCCACTCATTGTTAATAAATTATACCCATATACAACAGATTAACAGATGTGTATACGGGTTTTCTGATAGTTACCTACTATATAAACACATTGTAACTATATAGACAATTAAAACCATAGTGCTGCTATGTAAATATGTATACATTGCAGTATGGTGTCCATGCAATGTCATTATGATTGAATAGCTCCAAGATGAGTGAAATGTTATTAAGCCAGTGGTGAAATCAGTTTGTGTTGGCATACATACCTTTTATCCTTTCATAGTTTACCGTGAACCAAAGCAGTATCGCTTTACGGTTGTGCTAATACATTATCGTGTCATGAACTATCGTCGTCATAGTGTAGAATCAAACAAAATGTATGCATTATTAAACAATCATTGGAATTTAAATGGTTTTTATGTCACATTGATTTCTTAACCTCACTCTCGATGAGTTAAATACAGTGACCGTATATTGTTTCCACCCGCCCACAACTGGGTATTTTGTTTGACATATCACAAGAGTTGTAGTCTTCAATTGTTAGCCATAGTCCAGATACGCCAAAATTAGGTTTAGGATGACTCGGTCTACATTTTCGAATTTGAACTATGAAGTTTAAATTAAAGTAATAATTCATTATCACATTCACTAGGAAAATGAATGTAATTGATTTTGATTAACTCCCTAAATGGTCGTAATTTCAGATTATGATGATTTTGACATATATTGCAGAATGTAGTTAATTTGTAAATAACATACTATTTGTAACAACATTACAACAGTTCGCCGTCATTCTAGCGAACCTGAAGTCCCACTAGGTTTGAGAAAATTGGGCTTAAAAAGTTTGAAAGGCTTCATTAAAAAAATAATTATAAGGACTAAATATAAGGCGATGATTTATAAAACCATCACCATGATTACGTAAAATATAAGAGGTATTTTAGTGTTCTGTGGTACTTGGTTACCAAGACAACATCACAGTTTGATGGCGGTCTTCATTCGCCAGTTTGAGAGAAAAATTTTATAAAGATGGGAATCATATTCGTCACACACTCGTCTGTTCGAGA
This sequence comes from Patella vulgata, assembly GCF_932274485.2. Lineage (NCBI taxonomy): Eukaryota > Metazoa > Mollusca > Gastropoda > Patellidae > Patella > Patella vulgata. The sequence continues at coordinate 17,765,561 of NC_065883.2, forward strand.
GAAAACTATTTCTGCCTTTGTCTATATTCGTCTATAAAACCTTTGATAAAGATTTGAAGTTTAAGCTTTATTTATGTAAGGCATTATCCAAAATAATATCTATATCGGTGCTTGCCACTGATACTTTATTTGGTTATTGGCCACCGTTCGAAGACTATTAAAATGTGTTCGTCTCTTCACCGTCACTTTTTGGGCCACAATAATGGTTTGGTTTTTTTTTCTAATTGAGATAGATTGTTCAAACGTGGCTAGGTGTTAATTAGGTGAATGGTTTGATGGCGTTTGACGAAGATCTTTTTTGCTTAGAGTATGCAGAGGTAAGCAATTTGATTGGTCGATGCCATGGAACACGAAAACTTTAATTCTAATTGAGTGAGATTATGGTTTCATTACATCAGCACCTTTAACAGGTTCGATATTCTTGGGCGAGTCCAGGTTTTTAAGCAGTGGGGGTTGAAGGGCTGGATGCCAGTCCATCCACACTCAGCAAATGAGAAAATGGAGGACTGTAGATGCCATTTCCGACCTATTCGTGTCCCGGATTCCGCAAATTGGGCTCGAGATGCCCCCAAGCCACTCTACCCCCGGATCCGTGACTGCAATTAGATTGTCAGCGACTTCGGGGCACGATAACTTGATTCTAATTGCTTACGTTCCATTATGAACATTTCTGCTTTTGCTGGGTTTGATTATTTCATGCTTACAAAATGATGAATGTGCAATTAATTAATGTGTCATCTATTTAATTTCGGATAGTCTGGTGACGTTAGTCTCACTGTAGACTTGTTGAGTAAGCTCCAATATGGTCTACATTAATAAAAAGTACATTTTCAACTTTTGCAAAAACATTTATTATATCAGTTAAGAGGTGTAGACATGCAATGTATTCATTTAAATAAAAAGTTACAAAACAATTTCAATAATTAATAAACAAAATTATATATTTACTATAATAAATAACTCTTGCCTTAGAGGTATTTTGACTTTATCATTACCGGTATTAGGACTTTGTACATTGTACTTTATACATATAATCAATGGAAAAGACATTGTAGCAGAGCATTTAATAATGGCAGCGATACCCTTCCATATGACTGATGAATTCCCGTAATATTAAACATACATTATACAAGAGCTAAATATGATTAGTCTTTATTTAGGCTTCAGATGTCATAGAAATTATAAATTAGATCTTTATTTACACAACAGGCACAAAATCAACTCTGTAGACCCACGGATGACTTGGATCGGCTTGGATTTAAACAGGATTTTACTGATTGATTAAATTTTTAAATGGCGTCGTAAGCGGAGATTAACCGTTACGTTGATGTCATACTCCCGGAAATTTTAGATCGAGGCTAAATGATAGAGTGCACGAAGCGAGGCCGCTGTTGAGCGAGGCCGCATTCAAATTGATTGAAAGTTCGATATATACGGCCTTGATATTATGTTTAGTTGTGGTTAAAATGAGAGTTTGGATGTCGGTATTATACGCTCTTTTGTCACTTGCGTTTACAGAAAATTATGGAAATTGATAAACATCGCAGCTAACATCAACCCAGTTGAATTGCAGCCCAATTGGGCATTGGGTCACTGTTTCCTATTTGTCTGCTTCGGGAGTTACGCAGAGCTACAAGTTACAGTACAAGAGTACACGCAGGCTAACAAGAAGTCGGCTACAATTATGCCTCATTGATTTGGTCCATTCCTTTCAAACTTTCGCTTCTTATCTATATATTAAAAGCCTTATTTTTAATTTGTAGTAAAAATAAATGTGATACGAATTGAATTGAAACCCCGTCTCAAATCGAATAGGCTAACGGTACCACAGCCATTGAAAACGTTACTTGATAATCGAGATTATGTAGGTGGAGTTAACGCCTGTCAATCAAACGATCGGCCATTCTCGGAGACGGTGAAGAGAGAGTTGACTCCTATTTCTAGTCCAAAATTACAATGGTGATAACTTTGTTCAGAATAAAGTAATTTGACTGAAATTTTCAATATATTCTTCTTTCATCATCTATTTTTGAACTGTTATAGCAAGAATGACCACCTCTATTAAAATCTCCCGTAATGTATCTTTAATGTATTCAACTCATAATTTATGTTTTGGGACCATGTTCGACAAATGGGGCGCTGTCCATTAATGGTTTAATAAAAAACGGACTTGCACGTTTTCGCCAAATCGTATATTGAAGGATAAAACATTGTTTGAAAGATGTAGATCAAATTCTGCATGTCCGACGTAACTGTATAGTCAAATTGAAAATGGTATTTTTTTTGTTAATCGCCGAACGCCTCAAAAGCGCCATTTTTCTTTTTTTAAAGTCATGACTGAGGAGATTGAGTCGCATTCTTGAAAATTGATTGGCAAGCTGAGAAAGAATGCATACAGTTTCTTCCATGACCGCCAAGAGATTAGATGGTATTTAACTGCATTTAAACAAAATTTATATTTACTTTTTACAGGCATTCCATAACAAATTGTATGTCAGTGAATGTTTTATTTTTCCTTAGTTTACTAACTTTCAATAGTAACAATACCAAAGTTGTATTACTGCAGACGTTCTCTGGTACATTATAATATTTGAAAATGTTTGGTGGTCTGTACCCAGGTTGTGCTTAAGAGTTACCCCCCATTAACAACAAATCATCTACTTTGCGGACTACAGCGTTTCTCAGATTCTATCCGGTTTTTTTTAAATTCTTACTGTAGCTTGCATCATTACAGGCCCGAGACTGTACAGCGCGGTGAACGTATACGGCTGGCCCCCGGGTCCATTCACTTGCTTTGATATTTGTTGTTTATTACTTGCAATGTCTATGTGGTTTGTCTTTTGTTTTGCGTGTAGACTGGTCCTCCTACATACTAATAGTATTTGGATTTTACCACTGAAATGTGTCAAATCACATGTTCGCGAATTGTTCACACCATAAACCAAGACACACACGAAGTATATATTCATTTGCTAAATAGAAATTAGATTTAACACAGATTCTGCTTACTACAAGACCTACGCCAACTTAATATGTTTAATAAAGCAAGATATAATTTATCTATTTAAACAAACCTTCTGATAATGTCTGAAATTTGGTAAACCTTCTCATAAAATCCACAAAAAAAACAATTCTAGGTCGTAATGAAACGCGAAATTAATATCAAATGAACCAATCTGACAAAGACCGATGTTTAATTATAAGTTATTGATAATAGCATCTAAAATCCAAGATGACGCGCCATATTTCACCAAAACCTTATCTAATGAGAGAGAGCGTAATACCAACTCAACACAAACCAGGCGATAGTGGAACTGACATGCTACAATTTTAATTCAATAGTTCGAAACCATGCCACTTGATTAAATGAGACGTTTGACCAGACGCCCAAACCCCTTCCCATAAACGACAATTTGGCTATATATTTTTTAAAAATGATGTTATCAAATCGCACAAAGCAATGATTACAAAATATGATATCCCCAGAAGCGATTTAAAGGTAAGAAATCAAATAGTGTTTACTTCAAAACGACATGTGATAAATATTACATAATAGTTGTCGGTTAACTAAAGTATTAACATCTGTTGTATAGGAATATTACATAAAATAGATATACTATTTAATCGCTATACCAGATAATATATCACAACAATTCTGGTTTAACAATTCGATGAACCCTATCGATAACTAGCCAAGATCCGTTTTCAAATTTGGTGTGAAGCATAGAGGTCACGAAGAGGTCGTACGCTTCAACATTCAGCAACTTTCTTACCCGGGGTTGTGCTATCTTTTCGGAAAACGTTGTGAACGCGATAGAGCCTATAGATTTTTTTTTCAACGTGTTCTACGCCTTGCTTTCCTGGATTCTGACCCCCTTTTCAGAAAAGCTTGTCAACGTGATAGGGGCTACAAACTTTTTTCGAGACAAACTGCTTTGTGGTCGTATTCATAGGAATTTGTAATAAATGTTTTACGTTTTGTCCATATTAACATTTAATGATATGGCGAACATCGTCTAACCCGCTCAATATCTTAGCCATTCTATGATCTAGAAAGCTGACCGCATATCTAAATAATATCAGAAGAAAGACCTGCAATTGGCAGATTTATTGCTTACATAATGCATCTTTTAAGGCCATAGTGTATATTAGCGCTATAGCATAATAATTGAAATAGCTGAGGGTAGTTATACTCTAGGCTAATGAAGAAATATGTTCCAGTTCATACATTACCCCCTGTTTAAAATACTCATTTGTTCAGCACCTTTTTCTCATATAGAGAAACGAACCAGGTTAAAAAATAAGTTCTGCTAAAATTGGTTACGGATTCCTAGTAGTTTCTTCTACTACCAAGAGATTACTCCATATGTCGAGGAAGATCGTGGCGTGCCGCAGAGTCCTTTCAAAAAATTGAAAATATTAACACCATCTGTATGTTTAGAATATGCTATTTCGTCGCGTTGTCGTAATTACTAATAACCTCTTTTCGCTGCGGCTTTCGAGGGCGCATTACTTCTCGTTCTACTGAACAAATTCGGGTTACTTGATTGCTTTTCGATTTGGCGAACGCTATTTGAGATGCAGAATATGGGTTATCTGAAAACGAACGTTTTGATCTTTTCCGCGTTTGTGTGTAAAGCCTACTTATACCTTGAACTGAAACGAGTCGATACTTAAGCCATGCTCATTAGGCCATTGCGACACTTGAAGTTCCGAATTAAACCTTCAACAAGTATTGTAAAGTTCTGTTGATGTTCCATGGACAGTGATACCATCGCAATCGATAATAAAATAATTTTAAATGCTTGTATTGTGGTGAGCATTTGTGATGCATTGTGTATAAGAGTTCGGGGCTTCACACTGCAGATGTTCTTCCCGCCTCGCTATTCTCTAATAAATAAGCGATTTGCCAATGGTTATACGGAATTGAGGAATATACTTTTTGTTTACAGCGATAATCGGTATTCATTTTTAATCAAATATACTTTTGAACACGGTATGAACCATACTGATCAGCAGTGAATATTCGCTAGGCCGCTAAAATCACTGATTGGGATGACATTTGTTCTGGTTAATTACCTCGCAATATAAGTTTTTTTCCTTCTGAAAATTAAATTCTATTACTAAATGCCATTGAAACAAATTAAATTCTAGAACCCTTTTTTTAAGTATGAAAAAAAATAAAGGCATTTGGAGTATATTCGGATAAAAATATTCCTTATTTATTGTAAATGGGTTTTATAAAATGAATAAAAGGAACAATTCTGCACTGACCAGTTTAGGTTATGTAAACAATGCACGCTCCATCGTACCAATGATCGATGCCTTGTGATGTGACGTCACATTTAGAAGGCATTTGATCTTATAAAGGTCTGCCTCTGTGAAACAGATTGGGTAAGAACATTGGAATCAGTAGAGCCGCCTACCTATACTCCCAATAAAAACTCTTATAAAGCGATCTAGTTAGTGCCGAGTTGACGTCAAACCCTATTTCAATCTATCCTGTTCCATAAGTATGATGCATTGTTGTTTAGCATGTACATTAATCATTATGTCTGGTAAAAGAGGATATGCTGATATATTTTTTGTCCCCTATATAGCACTTTTACAGATCATGTTATTGTTTCGTGGAATTGCGATAGTTAGTTTTTGTTATTGAATTATGGCTGGTTGTTGACTCAAAATCAATGAAAATTCTGTTTTCCTGAATTAATTTTGATCAAACTTCTAAGTTGGTCGATGAAGGTTTCGTTACGTTTGTGGGATTATGCTAATTTCTTTTTCACTGAATTATGGTCCATTTTGATTTTAAAACATCGATGAAGATTCTTTTTACCGGAGTTATTTTAGGTTAAATTTTGAGATATGCAAAGTAACAAATCAAGTTTCGTGGGTTTTGACTGAAATTTAGTGCGCTGTTTTACATAATTCATTTCAGTAAAAATCCATTTTACAGAATTTATTCCGTCTGTACGTTTTTATACGTCCACATGAAAATGTTGTCGTCGCCCCTGGACGTCCGTCCGTACACAATTAGTTTGTGGGCACTCTACAGGTCACAATTTTATTCGATTTTGACGAAACTTAAAATATACGACTATCTCCCAAAGATCTCGGTTCCTTTCGATATTGACATATCGGACCATAACGTCGTGGATTATTGCCCCTGATTGTACGAAAAATCACGTTTTTAGCTTGTGGGCACTCTAGAGTTCACAATTTACATCTAATTTTGATAAAACTTGATATGCATATTTATAACCCACAGATATTGGTTCCTTTCAATATTTGCGCATATCGGATCATCACTTCCTGAATTATGGCCCATGATTGTACGAAAAATCGCGTTTTTAGCTTGGGATCCCTCTAGAGGTCACAGTTATTATCCGATTTCAAACACCGTATTTGAATATATCACCGTTACATTGTAATGACGCTTGAGTTCGAATTTCGTGAAAATCGGACCAAAACTGCCGGACAAAATGTCCGCCCCTCGTACGCAAATAGTGTAAACAAAATATGGTATATCAAGTGTAGACCCTCTAGAGGTCATTATGTTGATGTGATTTTGATGAAACTTGAAAAGTATGTTCATAACCCATAGCTCTTGGTTCCTCTCAAAATTCGCGCATATCGGATCTTAACTTTCTGAATTATGGACCTAGAGGTAACAATTTTTATTCGATTTAAAAAACCGTTTGAATATTTCACCGTTACACTCTTATGATTGCTGAGTCACAATTTTGTGAAAATCGGACCGAGATTGCCGGACAAAATGGCCCTCCCTCGTACGCAAATAGGGTAAATATATGGTACATCAAGGTTGTGGACCCTCTAGAGGCCACAATTTTGATAAAACTTGAAATACATATTTAGAACCCAAAGATCTTGGTTCCTTTTGATATTCGAGCATATTAGATCGTAACTTCCCGAATTATGACCCTTGATTGTACGAAAAATCGCGTTGTTAGTTTGTGTTCCCTCTAGAGGTCACAATTTTTATCCGATTGAGAAAAAAACGTTTGAATATTTCACCCTTACACCCTAATGACGACTGAGATAGAATTTCGTGAAAATCGGACCAAAACTGCCTGACAAAATGGTCGCCCCTCGTACGCAAATAGTGTAAATATATGATATATCAAGGTTGCAAGTGGACCCTCTAGAAGTCATAATGTTGATCCGATTTTGATGAAACTTGAAATATATCTTTATAACCCAAAGATCTTGGCCCCTGTCGATACTCGCGCATATCGGATCTTAACTTCCTGAATTATGGCCCTAGATTGTACGAAAAATCTATCGATCTCTTGCAAAATATTGGCGTATCCTGTCTGGCATCCACTGGTTTCATTTTTGATTATGTATTGACAAACATATATTTGGAGTATCAGCCTCTTATGATACTTGTTAATAATCTTAATACCAAGATAGGTTTGTTTCCGATATTCGACATTTATTAGCACCAATGTCGACTTGTAATATGAAACCTTCCAATCTACAGGTTAAAACATAGAAGTTTGTTTTTTAAACCAAAACTTGCTGGGTCACCCAAGAACTTTAATCGGTCTACCGGTCGGGGTATTTCCAATTTTTAATATAAACTAACTGGTATTGTTTAATGACTGGTCATAAGACGAATTTAAAGTATCGCATCTATTAAATTTTGCCCCTGTCATCAAATTCTTGTTATAACTCTTTAGATAGTGTTCTAACCAATCTTATTTTTCAATATGAGATGAGATTTTAGAGAATTTCTGTTGAATATTGCAAATCATTTTAAAATATATAACAAGATTAAATAAAAACACCTCCGACAATTAAACTGTTGGGTGACATATGCTTTGTTGCCAGCCAAGACGTCTTTTGCATATATAATGTGGCCTACCTCTAACTGTGTGAACATTATGGCAATGAATTTGATAAAGGTTAACAGATACTTCCCTAAGGGTATGTGCCACATTGTGTGTACTGATTACATGATCGCTATACTATGGATTTGCTCAAGAATACTGGGCCGTCTTCATCAGCCCAGTTTGTGCAGGAAAGTTGGTACAAAATGAAATGAAATCGTGTTTAACGTCCTACGGCTCTGCTCCGGCCGGGCTATTGAAGACGGGCATGCGTCATTCAGTGTACTATGAGGGAAATTTTGCGGGGACAGCGGCGATATGGCCTTCTCCTATATCGAATTCCAACCGTCACGGGTTCTTTTTCGTCTCATCCTAGAAATTAAGACGTTAAACTCGATTACATTTCATTTAATACTGACCACCATTTAAATTCAGATGTCGAGGCGTGATATGTTTTTCATTTGCTGAATTTGTAGTCTTTGTTTTCACATCACAAAGAGGACTTATCGAGTTTCGTTATGAGCAATGATTTACGAATGTGCGAAGAACTTTTGTCTTGTCTAGCGAATGCGACGTAATCACGTTGGTGGTGCATCTTAATGACGATAAACAGATTGGGGAGAATAGTCTGTAATACTGCTGTCAATTGAAATCTTAGACGGAATGAAATGAAATTGGGTTTGACGTCCTACGTCTTTGAATTTTATGAGACAAGAATAGATTAAAGTCTAATCGTTTTCATATTACATATATGACACTCCAATCTATCAACATAGATTTAAATTAATTACAAAAATCGTAACCAATTTTCTTCTTTTTTCACAATCAAAAACGATTCAATCACAGTTATATTATTGTGATGCAGGACATTGCCTGATATTTTCTCGTTCTTCTGTACACTTACTTCTTGTTAAAGCACTATTTATTTTATTATTCAGGCCATATACGCAGCAACATGTAAAGTGAAATCTTCATAAATCCATCTCGACATGCCTAACCACTCGAAACAAACTCCCTGAAGAATAGATGAATATCACAAGACTTAACATTACTTTCAATCTCAACTTAAAACCCCTGGACGGCTAATGAAAAGTTGACGTTGAGGGTTTTCTATCGTAATTAGCACAGAGTCTCTGTCGATGACCCGAAAGACAGCAATATTTCTTAATAACCTCATTACTACTCCGTATTGGAAATCGTGTTCCAACAGCGGGTGCGTGTCTTGTTGATTCCAGTATATATTGTAAGCCGGCCTTACGAGGTGGATTGTAATCCTCATTATATAATAGACAGGCAACTAACCAAATGAGCGGTAAGAGTCTTTTAGTTATGAGTTTGTAATCAAAAATAGAATACAAGGAAACTGTTCAGACATGGGTAGCACATGATTTAATATAGTATAGATAATATATTTATATTTTACTTATCTGTCGGAAATATTCAGAAGCAAAGTTTGGAAATTGAATTCTAGGGTTTTACATATATAGTGTCATTTTCATAATAATCTGTTTTTGTATTAAAATGTCACTGAGTATTTTTGTATTAACCTGTCTCTGAATGTTTACCTAACATGGAAATTGTGGTGTCACTGAATGTTTTTTATCTTAACCTGTCTCGGAATGTTTACCTAACATGCAAAATGTGATGACTGTTTTGTATTAACCTGTCCCTAAATGTTTACTTAACCAGGAAATTGTGATGACAGCATTCATATTTTTCACAGAGTAAAGAATTCTATTGGAGATGGCATCGCATCGTGGGCAGTAATCTTATTGCCTGCGGAGTTAATCGAGAAACTGTTAAATAATTAAATACGAGATGGGTCACGTCAGTAAATTGTGAACAATGTGGGTTTAAAATAATATTAATAAATTGGTTAGATTATTTTCAACAACTGTTTATAACTTTAAGTAAAATCAACATGCATGATTAAATATATGGGTTCCCAAGTTATTGTATCAGGCATCACGTATTCAAGTGGACATTTTATGCTTGCTCTTTTAAAGGGGCTAAATCGCTATTCTTTGACATCTAGAAATGGACACAAATTTTAAAAAATTTATTTTGTCTTAAATATTAGATATCAGAAACCCATCTTTTGACGGTAAGATAATGACATCAATGTTGATTTAAATTGACAACTAAGTCGAAGACTGTGGATGATGGTGTATTGCTTTTTAAAGTTTGTTTATATTTTAAATACCACCTCTGTCGTTATGTTCGTATCCTGAAATATTGAAGCTCGACGAGGCATAAAGTAGGAGGACGGATAGAACCACTTCGTTTTGTTTGTTTCTCTTCGGATTGAATTATAGCAAATATGGTCTGATGATGATCAACATAACCAACACCACTAAGACGCTGTGCCCGGACAACTATTCGTCAGCTGTAAATTATAGTTAATATACTTTAGTCTTAACCCATTCATGGTGCCACGTTATATAGGTGAAGAACACACCTTGATATTGGGAGTAATACTATAATTTTTAGCAGAGCTATCGTCTTTCTAGTTTTAGTAAAACCATGTAAATGGTGTTCATTTTTTCCAAAGTGAAGATTCTATACTTAGCTGTTGGTGGGCGTTCTCGCACAATCAAGTTTGAAAACTTATGTTTGACTGTTCGGAAAATGACATTCTAGTTTATGTGTACTACATTATTAAGTACGTGTGGCGTTTCGGTCAGAAATCAATATTTGGCGAATTCCTGAAAGATCTACTTCTTCAGCAGTCAAAATCCTAGATTCATAAAAAATAAATATATTACCAAACTGCCGAAGAAAATATTTGTTACAAAAAAAAATACTCGAGAAATACTCAGAGTATTGCTTTTATTCCCATAGAAGGGGGCAGCTCTATAGTCTGGGGATTTGATTTTCTAAATAAACATTAAATTAATTCAAACTTGATGTGGCTTTTCGATATTTATGACAATGATGTGACCAGTATATATTTTTCCGTTATCGGTATTTTTAAAAGGTCTTCGTAGATGGTTAACCTATCGCCCCTGCTGTTTCGAATTATTCATGGGCAGATCTCTTTATAATAATTTCAATGTCGATATACTTGGCACTAAAGAAGGTCGACTTCTAGCACCAGTATATATTTTTCCGTTATCGGTACTTTTAAAAGGTCTTCGTAGATGGTTAACCTATCGCCCCTGCTGTTTCGAATTATTCATGAGAAGATCTATTCATAATAATTTCAATGTCGATATTCTTGGCACTAAAGAAGGTCGACTTCTAGCACTTCACATCGATTTAGCCTGTGTTATCGTCCTAGTCAATCACTAAGAATCAATATAAATAGTTGTGGCAAATGGAGGTTTTAAATACTTTATTAACAATGGCGCTATCCTAAAACCATCAGCACTAAGCTCGGTATTATATTAAAAAATATTTTTTCTGTTGTTAATTGTTGACCGCTGTGTCTTTTATACAGAACACGTACAATGTACGGTAACTTCTGTCTGGGTCCATTAAAGGCCATTTGCTTTTCAGAAAAGCCATTATCGATAGATTTAATTTACTCAGACTCTGATCTCTTACCAAAGTGAACACATATAATATATTTAATTTCTTATTTATAGCACCACCGTTAGACCATTACATGCTCATCTAAAAAATCAATTTAAAACTTATCATGTCTTTACTGATTGAGTCGTTATTGGTTTGCCACTTTCAAAGAGAAATAACATCTTGGAAAATTGTCATCGCAGTCGCACTAGGATAATGAGAAAGGTTATAGTCTGTAAAGCATAATCCACATATTTAAAGATTTGACTTGACGATTTCCTTAAAATAAACGAATGTCATTTCTCACAAACTTCGGATCAATCAAAATCCCATTGCTGTGGAATTTAGACTTCCAGCTTTTTACTAAATCGTGTAAAATATGCCTTGATTTTAAACATATTTCATGATGCGGGGTACAAAGCATGTTTTATGTAATTAGTCTCCTTTGACTATAATCGACAATGTGTTTGATATTAGATAAGCTCTTCTTATCTGGTGAAAAAAAAGACAAATGAAGTAATCCATATACGCCCCGTTTGTCTAATTATATAAAGCTGTTTTGATTGAAAAAAAAATCATTATATATACTATATTAAGTTGAGAAATGTTTTATAAGTTGACAATGCCTAATTAACACAATTTTTAAACGTTAAGTGAGTTGTTATTCAAACAGACGTGAGTAGATCGTAAAACACGCCAATCGGTTCCGCACGACAGCCTTATAAGTAAAATGATGTTTGCCTTTTAAAAGTTGACAGGGTTAGACATGCAAAGATGCCTTCCCGTGAACAAACTGTGTGATATGATGATATTGTTGAACTAGAAACATATTCAAACCAATTTATTAAATCCCTCTCTAATCATTTTAATTCTAAAATAAACACTACTCCATATGGCAAGAGGCTTTTCTAAGCAGTCTTGTTTGTCACGTGACTTGATGAGGAAGAACCTATTTTCAGATTATGTTTGTCGTTAGTCGATGTCCATTTACCATAAATATCGAAGCCTAAGTAAATAATTTGATTAACCTCTGCCAGTTTCATTTTCCGACGTTTAAACCTCTTAATGTTCTGCCCATCGTTACCCATTAGATCACCACATATTAAGGGGCCCTTACGTCACTCGAGAAGACCTGCTGTCAGTTCCTGACACCCTTTCATTTTTGTCCCGTAGATGTTTTTCAGGGAATCGAGTATTTTCAAGTAAAATTTGGTGTCTCTACTTCACATATATTATGCCATACTTTTGTTGCAAATAACTACTCTATAAATTTAATACTTTCGTTACCATGTATCTTTTAAAATTAGTGCATTTTAGTCACATAGTTCGCTACCTACATTGCAGTTAGCTTCAAAGCTATTTTTCCTAGGACGTTTAACTTCAACTATACGCTTTCGTCTTTAGCGAATAATCATGCAGCTGTATACAACACATTTACGCTTAAAAATATAATGACCACATAGCGCTTTCCATTTAAACTGATTGTATTATTGAGATGCGTTCCCACATACAAACGGTGTGATTTTAAGTTATACTAGCAGGATACCCGACTTTGCCCGGTGCCCAAATTCACCAGGGGCCCTATTCGCAAGGATCTCACATTCGCCAGAGGCTCCAATTCGGCCGGCGTCCATCAATTTCGAAGCCTAAATAAATTCTTGGATTATTATCCATCGTTTCAGCTCACGCTTAATCTCTCAATTTTCCCACAACCGCTAGCCACCCGATCAACACACACCAAGCGCTGCCAACATCAATGGAGCAGATAACAAACCGACGGGTTGCCAGTTAGTCATTACCTTACATTTGTCTTGTAAACGCCAAATGTTGGTTTGTTTTTCAATGAATCCAGTATGATCAAATGATACGAGCGTAGAAATCTAAAATACTATTTTAACGTTAATTCAACAACATTTTCTGGCGTAAATGCAACATAAATTTGAAAACGCACTTATACTTGGAAGCTTTTCCTAGGTAATCAATCATTTTAATTTACGCTCTGGCGTATGCTTGAAGGGGTTATAATATTAACAATGTTTCTAAAACATACAAATATCATACATTCAATTTTTCACCCTCTGTGAAGCATAACAACGCCAATTCTTTATGTGCTCATTTATTTCTAAGTCGTTGGCATTTCGTGTCATTTGGGCCTTTCCGTAGTACATCCCTTAAAACAAATTGTCTTGAAAAAAGTATCACTTGTAGACAATACTGACAAATGTATGCCCCAATGAATTATTTGACAGGATTATAGCATGGCTGACAAAACCATGTCACATTTTACCCACCCACTTAATGGGTCATTGTCTAACTGCTGTTGGATAATTTAATTTGCAGGTGTCTGGGAAATTCTGTTAATGAAAATCATTTCATAAATTCCACTAGAATATCATACTAAAACAGATACATTCATTGATGGTAGGTGGTATTTCTCCGTAAAGGAACATTCCCATATTTCACAGGGTTCCACAGATAAAAAGGGGGCTTAATACGCAAATCAAGATCTAACATGTGCACAAATACCCAGAATTTCTTATTTAGGAGGTTTGGCACAACATAATGAACAGTTCGGAAATGATTGCTGGATTTTCTTATCGAAATTACGTAAGTAGACATGACAGGCTTTTGGCTATATCGTGGAATCTGAACCTTTCGCCAAATGAAAAGTAAGAGTGTGCATTTCTTCGGGAAAGTACCACAAGTAAAGGATAGTATTGTTTCGATGTGCGATTTATGGAATGACTCCTGTAGAAATATAATACCGGATATCTCGTTAGCTATTTTCATAGGATTCGGTGAAGTGAAATGGTGAGATGTTTTGCGCTATAAATAGGCCTGTCAACATTCAAAATAAAACTTAGGGTGTACATAATGGTTTAATTCATTTCATTTTCCCACTCACTGTGTAAACCATTAACTTTAAGTCACAACAATGGGTATTAATTTATAATTGACATACGCGGGGGAGAACAACGGTATGTTGAAGGTTAAACTGTTATGCAGTACTGTAAATGTTGTTTATCGACTGTTTTAATCTAATGGTCATCGGGGAAGTGAGTACTGTAAACATTTTTCAATGGTTTAACGTTGAAAGCTTTATTGTTTATTAAGTCGATGATTCTAGATTTTTACTTATTCCTTTGCTTCAATGGCGTGTTCACGGGGAGCGTTTGGGTGTAGTGTAAGGAGGGGCTTTGCCAATTTTATGGAAAGTTCGTTCCCGTTATTCGTATCGTCCAAAATGAAGAGAACGGGGGGGGGGGGGGGGGTAATCTCCATTATGATAGCAACCATCCGACAATTTGCTTTCCGGTGAATTGGGTATTGTAGTAGTACTTTGAGTAATTTTGGGATCGGATCAGGAACTCTTAAACTTAATTATGTTAAGTTTGAGCTTAGGAAAATATGTTTTATCTCCTACCATGTTACTAACCATGTTGATATCACACCGCCATCTTTATTTTAGACAATTAGAGTAAAAACATTTTCGTTCAATCTAGCCCAGTATTTACAATCAAAAAGTAATTATTTTTGACTTTTGAAATATATAAGAACTAGCGTTTTGTGCCTCTAAGCTTGCATGAAATGAAAACGTTAACTCAAGTATATTTCTATGTATACAGTAGGCTCAGATCAGATCATCTTGATTCTTTAGTTTCTATTTTTAAAATAGGAGAATGGCCGATGCATCTGATCCACTTCTCGAAAGCTTCAGTATTAACAAGTGTCTAAATGATCTGCTGCAGGCGCAATGACCAAATCGTAAGTGCTAGTTATGACTGAATGTAGGAAGAAAAATAACGCCAAGCATTGCTATCCAACATCCATTACTAAATGTTCAGTGATCTGATTGCATCAGTGCTGTAGTTTATTTTATTTTTTGATGTGACAGCAGTATAATGGGGCAGCTAATAGTAATAAAATCAAGTATATAAACCTAAGAGATGACTAATACATTATCCTGCTTGTACATTAATTTTAAAGAAAGAAACTTATGAACCAAACAAATTAATCACAATGATACATTCACGAAGAAATGGAACTATCTTTAATTTTATATTTGAGCATATTCTGCAGGGCAAAGAATACATTCCCACCTCAGGATTGTGAAAGAAGAGAAAAAAGGGTCATAATATGCGCAATATCTCTTTAACTTCACTCTGTAGAGCGCTTACAAGGGGCAATGATACCGTATAAAATTGAATTCAAAGTCTGCATTTCAATGGAATTATTCAGCGACGAGGGCCAATAACTGCACATAAATCTGATGCACGATAAGGCTGGTCCTTATAAAAGGTCTTCAAAATATACAAAACAAACATGACCTTTACAGCGTTTAAAGGAGAATACAAACGAATGGATGGAATCGGGTGACGATAAATGACCCCTTATCAAATGTTTGCGTATAAAAATGAGGATAAAACCCCACGTACGTCATTGCAGATTTGATAGAAGTTGAGTTAATTTTCTAATAGAAATTCTACGGAGGGTATCGACGAATCCTCCCCGTTAAGAGCAACATTTAATTTGAATCTTCTCGATCTATTGACAATAAAATTACATGGCTTACTAATGGCCGCTTTAAATCTTCTCTTTTAGCTGGTAAATTATCAATAAATCGATAGAATCATCCTCAGTGGTTATTAACAGTTGATATTAAACACTGATTGTACTGTATGCAATTCATTTTTTTAAATTATTATTATAATAGAAATTCTACGGAATATATCAAAGAATGCACCCAGCTGAGCATATAATCAATCTATAACCATTGGAATTACATATAGCCAAACAATGGGTTGATTATCATCCTAGGTGACTTTAAACTGTTGATATTAACTCCGGGTATAAAGCCCTTCAGCCACCAAGTAGCTGTAGAGGAGGATTCTTTGTCAGAAACCTACATACATATGCGTACTAACGGTTGTACTGATTGAAGGGGCAATCAGGGCGTAAATGTCTGGAGAATGGGTAGGGGGGTACTCCCTCGCCCCCTCCCCAACCCCCAAGGGAATAAAGTAGTCGGTCGCAAAATGAGTGCAGTCTGTCTAAAAGTTATGCATCGGCGACTAAATGAATTAATGTCGTAAACAAGCAATGCCAAAATGGAAGGGAAAATCCCCAAAAATGTATTTTCGTGAATCCGTGCACCTAAATTGCATACGTCAAGCTTGTCATGTTTGAAAAAATGCTTTTCACTCTTGTTCTGTTGTACGTATGTTGCCATGTTGGTCTAAGAAATGTTTTCCCCCGAGGGGAAAAAATAGTCGGTCTCAAAATAATACAAGCAATGCAAAAATAGAAGGGGAAAATCCAAAATAATGTATTTGCGTTAATCCGTGCACCTTATTGTATACGTCACACTACTCGCGCAAAACAATAGTATAAAATAACAGTGTTAACTTATCATATTTGCAAAAAAATGCTTTTCACTCTTATTCTGTTGTGAGTATGTAGGTCTAAGAAAAACAATTCCCCAGGGAGAAAAATAGTCGGTCTCAAAATAAGTGCAGTCACTGCAGTCAGTCTCAAAATTATGCATCGGCGACTAAATGAATTAATGAGAAAAAGAACAGGAAAATCTCAAATACTTTATATATATATTTGCGTGAATCCGTGCACCTAAATTGCATACGTCACACAAAACTCTAGTATAAAATAACCCTGTCATGTTTGAAAAATGTTTTCCCTCTTATTCTGTTGTGAGTATGTTGGTCTAAGAAATGTTTTCGATGGAAAACAAATAGTCGGTCTCCAAATAAGTGCTCACAGCAGGCGGTCTCAGAATAAATGCATTAATGCGGTAAATAAACAATGCCAAAATAGAAGGGAAAATTCCCAAATACTTAATATTGTGTGAATCCGAGCCCCTAAATTGCAACGGTATAGTATAAAATAACCTAGTCAACCTGTCATATTTGAACAAAAAATGTCCCTCATATTCTGTTATGAGTATGTTGGTCTCAGAAATTGCGAGAGCATGTTACGAAGATTTTGATATTTCGAAATATAATCTTGATTGTCATAGGAATAATATTAGTCGGACAGTTTTATCTTTTGGATTGGTAAAAGAAAGGATAAGTTTGTTTCGGAAATTCGTAAAATATCTTTAAATTGTGAAATGTTAAGGCAATCTATTGAACTTAAAGATACTTTTCCACAAAAGTATTTATCGGGTGGTTATTTCCAATAAAAGTATGGCAATTTTAGTATATATGGAAAGTCGAAACATTCAATCTTACTAGAAAAATACTGGATTCGCTGAAAAGCAGCCATGGAGCGCATTCAGGACAAAAATGTAAGGGTTTCCCTAACCGATTAGGGATGTCTGCTCGAGTGACATCAAAGGTCGCACGCAAAGATTGTCTGATCTCCCAACGTTAGTGGGTGCTTAATGTATATTATGTTGATAAATATGATGGTACAGCAGTTTTTGAGATAGATTTATGCAGTGGATAATCTGAGAATTTATTGGACTTCGATGATAAATAATCAGCGATTATTGTATATGCTTGTATATGCAATGAATTTTCCCCCGGCTTCGCCCCTGTTGCTAGGTACCTCATCAGCCAAGTAACGTGATACAAACACTACCTCATTTCATAGATTTTAATAGCAGGGGTATGCCTGACGAATCAATGTTTTGAGGAGGAAAATTATGATAGATTAATTAGTTTTAATATGTTTTTAGTCCAAATATTGAATATGTTTTTAGTCCAAATATAACATCATATCACCCAGTTTGTACGCGGGAATGTATCTTTAAATATATCTATATGTTGCATATTCAATCGCAGTAGAAATAATAAATCGTAGTTTACTCATGTTAAAAGTGTATGCTGACCATCAGAATTCCGCAAAATCTTCCCTCAGAGTCCAGGAAATGGCATTTCGGGTACTTTAAGGACTCAAAACATTTTCGGGGGTGGGAGGGGGTATGCCCCGGACCACCTACAAATCTCGAACCTGTGGTTCTCGGCTCTTGACTGCATCACTCGTGTCAATGGCATATGCATCCGTCGGTCGCATTTTTGCTACCCCCCCCCCCCTCCCAAAAAAAGAAAAAAGAAATCTGATTCTGGTACAATATTTTTATTTTCGCATTAAGAATTCCCCACAGTCTGAAACTGTTTCTATATAGCTTGATATAAAATGGAATTATGCGATGAAAATTATGTAACAGTGTATGTCACCTGTCTGGTAACACGAAACCTCTGTAGTGTCTGGTTAACAGCTTCAAAAATCAACCTGATTGATCAGACAGAGGCCATGAAATATTGATTCGTGTTCCAAGTAACAACTTGTACGTTATTTTATCTTGTTTCGATTTCAGTAGATATATGTGGATTGATTTTTTGGATTTTTCGATTGGATGCCCATCAAAATAATACTTTTATCTTCATGTCATGTTTTCTCGTGTTGAGGCGTTTATATTAGGTTATGTACTAGGTGATGTTTCTTGCACAAATAAGATTAGAAGGTCCATCCACTGTGTGGAACTCAATTATACCTTAAAAGTAGGAGCGAATAAGATTATAGGCTAATCTTGAGCCGTGCCTGTTTTTGCTGACATTTCTATTTTACAGATTTGTATTTGCTTAAGGCATCCTTATCTTGATTTGATCGATAGTTGGACGCATTCGAGATTTACTGGACTTCGCCTAGTTATATCACAGATATTTTAAGATCTAGTATTCCTGTTCGCATCTTAAAGCTAAATTTGTTTCGCTTAAACCGTGACCTTAGATTTGATACAACTTTGCGTGCTGTTTCCACTTCGGTTTTTTTTGCTGGTTTATCAACCATTAGTTGATTTATTAACGCTTCCTAGAATACCAAACACCCCAATGACATTTACAAGAAACTGTAGACCAGATTAAATGTCTTCTTGTTTGTGACATATTGCCTAATAATTTTATGAAATACTACATAAACAATAGCCAAGATTCATTTCAAAATGAATCGTAAATGAGACAATGGCATTAATTTCCGTATATTATTCGTTTCGTTAAAATATGTAAGTGTTGTATGCTGTGTTATCTAACAGATCGTGACCCTAAGTCATATTTATGTATCTTCCATTTGTTTGTTAAAAGAAATGGGTTGCAAGGGAAGTTGTGAGTGAGTTACTTTGGCGGTTTTTTGCTATCCGAGGAATTATATATTTGCCCTTTACGCGACAACAAATTAGTTTAAACATCTCATATTTCAACATGTTAGCATTTGAAATGTCGGGATTGTAATGTATTAAAACGTTTGTAGCCATATAAAATAGAACTTCTGATATCCGTTCTGGTTCCTTTAATTAACCTATCCGCATCTTAGTGATTATAATTGTGTATCTTCCTTATTGATGATTCATGGCCATGCATCAGACCCATATATATAGGTATAATTACTGAAATTATAGGGGTAGGCACTGGTTTGGAAACCGTAAATACATGATTGCTGTATACACTACTGGTAATAAATAGAAAACTCTTGATTTATCAGCAATCTAATACTTAGCGTAACCATTCCTTATTATTGAAGAATAAATGAGAAAGCGTCATATCCCGTGTTTCTTCCTTTATAAATCTATCAATCTGTCTGTATCTCCCACTACCAATTCAATAAAATTCCGTTATAACAAAGTGTAATAAGATTCAAATCGACCCGTGAGACCTTCCCAGCTGGACTCACTTGACATTCGTATGTAATATTGTAAAGTCTACAGCAGTATCTCCCACTCTGTATATATAATGATCTAGTACATACCTAGTGGCTTGTAGAGGGAAAAATAAAACAAATTTCCTCAAATACACGGCCCAAGGTGGTCTATATTTGCTAGTGGATGTTTCGAAAATGCAGCCAACTTTAGTTTTCTTTCTTTCTTAATAGACTATACATATCCATGTCTATATATGCATTATAATTAAAAAGGCATTATACAAAAGCTAAATCTGCCTATATTCCAGGTCTTTCTTTAGGCTTTACTTGTTATCTAAATTATTAATTAGACATTAATTAACTTATCAAGACCATAATCAACTCACGGTGCCATCGTCATCCTGCTATATTTGGTGGATTTGAATACTGTTTGTAATGGATGATCGAGACTTTGTTTATTATCGTACCAATCGTAGTAATGACGATCGAGGCTAGCCTAAAATTGAATCGGTAATATCTCGGTTCAAAGTTCCTGCGTTTAATTCCAGTATAGAGAAAAATTATTAAGAAAAGAAATCGTCCCTATGTTACTACGATTGGAAAATTAGATTTGTTTTACGATCTATCAATTGGAGACACCTTATCGTGAATAATATCAAGGAAGTGAAGTAGTATATGTTTGACATATCATTTCATCATTCTTGCAAATATAACTTCCTTGTTTATTCATCTACTCAGAACAATGAAATTTCTTCAAACAGAAATTATATATTGACGAGACGTAGTATCCCATTTATCAATTAAATATCATGTATTCTGAATCACGGACAAGCTTTTGAATAATAAGTCGATCATTAATATCATCGTGTGTTATTAACTTATAAAAGTGTCGATATTGCAGCCACAGAAAAAATAGATGAATTAAAGATTAGATAAAGTAGAATACACAAATAGATCTGATAAAAATCATTGCATTTCTGTACTTTATTAAGGATATCTGCCCACTGACAACATGTTTATAAGATTTTAACGCTTTGTAATGTCAAGAAATTGGTCATAAAAACTGGAGCTAAAAGAAAGCCATCGTAAAATCGTAAGACGTAATATTGCTTCTTCCTGGTGTTATATTTTAGGATCAAATCAAGACGTGCCCTTTACGTGATACAGAAGTTGATATTGAGACCTTGCCTATTATAATCAATGTTTTTCTTCAAGTAAACAGTCTCTAATATTTCTTGAGATTCTGACGCAAGCGTAAAATGCACCACAATTAAATACGAAATCGGTTAACTTGAAAGTTATTTATTTTAAAAAAAATGGTTTAAGAAATCCGTTACTGTGCAGTTCTGTCTATTTAGTTTGGCATGATAAATTTACTGGGTTGAAGGCATGTCTAATAACTGACATTTGATTTCCGCCTGCGATTAACATATTGCAAGTGTGCCTTGAATTAGAATTACAGAATTAGAAAATCAGGTTATACCAAAGATATGCCAATTGTGAAGGATATAGGCTTTTTTCCAATGAGTTTTAGATGGTCTTGGGACAATGTCCAAAAATATTTTTGGACTTGCTTCTCTAGACATACGGAATATAAGCCCCTTTTTATAGGCCCACATTCTCATGTGGACGTATATTGTCGTCGCCCCTGTCCGTCCACCCGGACGTCCGTCTACACTCTACAGGTCACAATTTTTATTCGATTTTAACGAAACTTAAAATATAGGTCTATCTCCCAAAGATCTCGGTTCCTGTCGATATTGGCATATATCGGACCACAACTTCAAGGATTATGGTCCCTGATTGTACTAAAAATCTTGTTGTTAGCTTGTGGACACTCTAGAGGTCACAATTTTCATCTGATTTTAATGAAACTTAAAATTCGTATTTATAACCCAAAGGTCTTGGTTATAACCTCCTGAATTATGGCCCATGATTGTACGAAAAATCGCGTTTTTAGCTTGTGATCTCTCTAGAGGTCATAATTTTTATCCGATTTAAAAAAAACCGTTTGAATATATTACAATAGGCCACAATTTTGATCTGATTTTGATGAAACTTGAAATACATGTTTATAACCCAAAGGTCTTGGTTCCTGTCGATATTTGCGCATATCGGATCGTAACTTCCTCAATTATGGTTCTTTTATTGCACGAAAAATCGCATTTTGTTTTAGCATGTTCTGTATCCATCTCTTGCAAAATGTGGGCGTATCCTGCCTGGCAGCCACTGGTTGCATACTACTGTGCGTTTTGTGATTTTCAATAATCGACATAAATTTAACTTGACATGATCAATTATATGGATATACATTTCAGATGATATACAGCAAGATGACGAGCCTTTCGGCAGTTCAGTATGGCAGGTACCGAAGTCTAAATTTATTAACTATATTTGATATTTGTAGGGGACAAGGGCGAATGATTAATGCGTGCGCGTTGCATAATAAGGTCTGTCACTGAGTCAAGTGGCATGATTTCGAATCACCGCTTGTACGTGGCAAGGAGTGGGAGCGCCTGTCCAATCTCGTGGATTTTCTCTGGGTCCTACGGTTTCGCTCCTCTGCTAAAGAGCCCTACGCGCAGGCCAATTAATGAAATAAAATTGAACCATATGTTAGTCCCGAGATGACCTAGTTTGTGTCGAGTGGACGTTAAACCCCATTTCTTTCTCTCTCCCTTGATATTGGTGTCATTAATCAGCGAAATAACTTAATCGTTCGATCCGATGCCAGGATTATTATCGTTCAGTATCGTTGCAACGTTCGACTCGGATTAACAAATCAGTTTTCCCATGTAGCTGGAATTATACTCAGTATTCAGATGCAGTTATGCCTCTCACCAGCTTATAAATGAAATGGGGTTTAACGTCCTACTTTTCTGCCCCGACTGGGCTAAGGAAGACGGGCATCTACAGTATGCGTATGAGGAAATTTTTGCCCAGACAGTGACCCATGTTTACAAATTACATGGGACCTTAATTGGTTCCATCCCTACGAACGACTAGAAACAGTTTATGTCAGGCCAAACGCCATGTTCCACTGACAAGGGGAAACCACGACGCAAACCACGAGGAACTTGTTCCCCCAACCTCGGGGGCGAACCCGGGACGTCCTGGTCCACGAACCATTGTCTTACTCACTGAGCCAACACGACTTCTTCTGTCAATGTATTTATCTATCTATCCTAGCTTTTTATATGCCGTGATAATTTGGACTGTCTGTGTTGCTCTGCACTGTCGTCTAGGTACTGCATATAAATGGTTAATATCATTTTTTTTAGAAAAATAATCAGTCTATAGATTATAAATGTAATAATTATCATATTCATATTCTAGGATGAGAAGTATATGATAAGTATCATGATACCTATTGGTATAAGTATAACAGGAGCAATGATTATAATGATCATGGCTTATGCTGGAAAAATCTGTAAAAAACGAAGGGAAGAAGTAGCAATATCAACATTGGAAAGAGTTATCCCCAAGGTAAATTGTTCATAATAGCACATTTTATTTTTTATTTCCGCTATCTGTCTAAAGTGTGTGTACAGCAGTGCACCAATGTTAACACTTTCTCCAGTTTCGATTTTAATGAATTAAAGTGGCCGTCCCAATTATATTTTAGTGAATGAAACTAAACTGTTTGAAGAGATATTAGAAACGTTTTTCGTATTTCCCTTTAAATAAGTGAAAATATATGTAGTGTTTTGTGACAGGGGGCCGCGTTGGTAGTGAGTAAGGCGCTACCATTTTCTAACGCGGTTCTCAATAATTGTCAGTTGTACAGGACGGGATGACTGGCAAGGTCAGTTCTAGTCGTTCCGATGGGACGAAAAGCCGAGGTCCCGTGTACACATTATCCTGCCAGTAAAAATAATCTAGACAGTTGGAATTCTAAATAGCGCCTCTGTAAGGGCAATACTTCCCTCATAGCACACTGCATGGCGTATGTCCATCTTCATTAGTCCAGTCGCTGCAGAAAAGCATGACGTTAAACACATTCCATTTCATTTCAATCTAAAGTGTGTGTGCAGTAGCAATGAATTAAAGTGGCTGTCCCAAATATGTTTTATTGAATAAAACTGGTTAATTGTGTGCAACGGTACATTAGAAACGTGTTTCGTAGTTCCCTTTAAATAACTGGAAGTAGGTAGCACGTGTTTGTCGATGCCAGCCTCCATGTGTGATTGATTTAAGTCTCTAAAATCACCACTGTTTCCATATTAGGAAAACTATGTCTATGGGTTTGCAAACATGTGATAGACGCGGTTATCAGATCACACATTACCAGTAAATTAATAGAGAAAATCCTTCATCTGTATAAAATCATCTGATATAAGTACAAAATATTCCACGGTTAATCAGATGTAACGTTCTCAATGAAAAATAATACAATATCTGTGGACAAATTCAATACTATATAATTTTTTTTTAATAAAAGTTGCATAAATATCTCTGTTTTGTTTATCTTCCATACAGCCCTTGTCATCTACGGTCACACTGGAAGACGTTTCAAACCTAATAAGTGATACTGATGACGAAGAATATTAAACCGTCTTGACAGATACATGTAGTTTAATAACTTCCTTGATTTTGTTTGTTGATCTTTATTCTATTTTGAGCCTGTACTTTATTAGTTATTAATTTATAACACCCAACCAAATTCAGTCTTAAAACCTGTTATGGTCATTTGCAAACTTATTTAAAGGTATGATGTCTCGTGTAGTGCTATAGGAATCCCTTGCATACTGCAATATTGTGACAGTTTAATCTCTAATAAGAATATCAGTTACAAAATCCCATTCAGTATTTATAAAGTTATGATCAATTGAAATTTCATGGATCTATGCTGCTCGCTATGTAACAAGACACCGCCATCTTTTATTGGTATCAGAGAAACCTGTTGTTGTTGACTTGTTGTTTATTACAAATTTAACGTCTAATACATTATACATGATAATATAGGCAGGTTTATTTTATTTAGTTATTTACATATGAAGAGACTCGGAGAAAAAACCCGGTGGGCCTGCAGTTTAAATCTGACTGAATCCAAGCCGGGAGATTATATAGAGTTCATATTTTGATTTTATTTTCTGCATTAAATGTTTAATAATTAATCTATGAGTAGATAATATTTTGTGAGGATTAAGCTGTGAGAAATTTAATATTTTAGCGAAATTGCAAATTAAATATACCGTTTCACAGCTCTTAATTCTTTAATTGGTTGGCTACCAAAATAACGTCTCTTT
This sequence comes from Patella vulgata, assembly GCF_932274485.2. Lineage (NCBI taxonomy): Eukaryota > Metazoa > Mollusca > Gastropoda > Patellidae > Patella > Patella vulgata. The sequence continues at coordinate 17,790,828 of NC_065883.2, forward strand.
TCAAGTGTTGCAGAGAGATATATAATGGTCACTATTCATCAATTATTGTTTAAAGATTTATATTTTTAATTAATATGCATATAGTCAATAATTAGTACGATTAATGATGACAGATTATTGTGGCTTCCATGGTCATATTGTCGCTTTAATTTCATATGGCATTATATTCAACCTTGACAATTGGAATTCGAAATAAGAGTAGGTCGTAATGCCGCAAAATTTACCCCATCGCACATTGTATTATGTCCGCCTTCAATAGCCCAGTTGGTGCACAAAAATAGGACGTTAAACCCAATTTCATTTCATTGCATTATACGCGATGTTGGGTGTACGTGGTATGTTGACATTATATGCTTACTAAACTTTAATTTTTAAAGAGGAAATCAATGTATTTAATGGCGCCGGTATTACCAATTTTATCGTTGCTCCTAATGTCTGGAAATTATTGTTTTGTATATCTAGATATATATATCAGATAGTATGTAAATGTTGATACACCTTTCTTTATAATTGTGATCTATAAACCTTATCAGGCTCGTCTCGTAAACTTTCCAAGGGATACAATGTTAAGCATATCTGGCATTAAATTCGTCCGCTTCTGTCGTTCTGATTAACACCCCACCAGCTTTCCTACGGTACTCCACTCCCGGGCAATATCACATTCTGAAATATGTTGCCCTCCCTGTCCCCAACTCTGCCCACTCGATCTAATTCCAAACACATATCTTTATATTTACAGTTTCTTTTACTTTTGCATATTAAAACATTATATGACATACAGTTTGATTGTATAATTAGTGTTTCAGTATTAAGAAATTGTTGTAGATTGTATTAAGAAATTGTCAAAAAAAAAAGAAATGAATAATGGTTTCTCTGGTGTTACTAGATTTATCTACAGCCTTTGATACGATTAACCGTGATCTTATGTTGAAGACTTTCGAAACCCAACACAGTATTCATGGACCTTGTCTAAAATGGTTCGCCTCATACTTAAACAATCGAATTCAATCAACTGCCATTGCAGATGCGAAATCGGATGCAGTTGAATTAAACTGGGGAGTTCCCCAAGGCTCGGTGCTCGGACCTGTCCTGTTTATTCTCTACACAACTAGTGTATCTCATATCATCAGCCAATACAGCCTATTACACCATTCTTATGCAGACGACATTGAGATTACCGTATTGATAGTTTTTATCCCAGTGACTTTGACCAATCATTTCAAAATGCACCAAATCTTTAAAAAGCTGGATGTCCACCAATATGTTGAAATTAAATGATGATAAAACTGAAGCTATCATGATCGGATCAAAACACTCACTATCAAAATCAGATACATCAACTTTGAAAATAGCTGACTCAGAAATTAAACCCGTCAACAAAGTTTAAAATCTGGGTTTTTACATCGATTCGGAACTCTCCGTGGAAGTTCAGAATTATTATATCTCTAAACCTGTTTTTTTCCACCTCCGCTCTATCAGAAACATTCGTCATCTCATATCGAAGGACGCAGCTTATACTCTGGTTCGATCGCTCGTCTTATCAAGATTAGAGAGAGAGAGAGAGAAGTGGGGTTTAACGTCCACTCGACACAAACTAGGTCATTTCTAGACTAACATATGGTTTAATTTTATTTAGATAATTCGCATGCGCATAGGGGTCTTTAGCAGTGGGAGGAAACCGGATTATCAAGATTAGACTATTGCAATAACCTGTTATCTGAAATATCCCACAAACTGATATCAAAACTCCAAACCCTTCACAATACTCAGCTAGAATCATCAGTCGAATAAACAGGAATTCGCACATTACACCAGCACTCAAAGAACTTCACTGGCTGCCAATTAAATCAAGAATAGATTTTAAGCTCTTGTGCCTTGCGTATAAGTGTTTACATGGAAATGGACCTTTCTATCTAGTAGATCTTTTACAACCATATTTTCCTGGGCGTGCACTCCATTCTCAACAAGAACATCTTCTTATAATTCCAAAATATAAACTCAAATCATTTGGATACAGATCGTTTGTTCATATTGTGCCTGTTCTGTGGAATTCATTACCGCTGAACATTAATTAAAAAACTCATCTATTTACGGCCTATTATGACACCCAGACTGTGTAGCGCTTTGAGTATGCATACTAGCATGGAACTGTAGGCGGTATAAATATACATATTATTTATTATTATAAATGAAATGGGATTTAACTCTTCACCAAGGGGGGTTGGATGGCTGAATGGTTAGCACGTGTGCGCTGTAACATAAAGTCTGTCATTGAGTCAACTGGTGTGGTTTCGAATCCCCGGTTGTACGAGGCAAGGAGTAGGGTCGCCTGTCCAACCTCGTGGGTTTTCTCCGGGTGGACGTTAAACCCCATTTCTCTCTCTCTCTCTTTCTTCACCAACCCGGATAAATGAAATGAAATGAAATGAAATGGGGTTTAACGTCCTACTGTTTTGCTCCGAACTGGGCTAATGAAGACAGGCATACGCCATACAGTGTGCTATGAGGGAAATTTTGCCCGGACAGCGGCACTACGGCCTACTCTTATATCGAATTCCAACTGTCAAGGGATCTTTAACGTGCACGCCAATGTGTACACGGGACCTCGGTTTTTCGTCCCATCCGAACGACTAGACAGCTGTCCTTGTCAGCCCCTCCGTCCTGCATCACTGACAAGGGAGAACCACTCCGGAAAATCTGGATGAACTTTCTCGGCCAATGCAGGGATCGAACACTCGACCTCCAGGCTAGCGAGCCAGCGCCTTACCCACTTAGCCACCGTGATCCCCCCCAACCCGGATAAAGGAAAGGGGCATACGCCATGCAATATGTGTTAAGAAGAAACTTTAGCAAGGCGATGGGCATTTCTGCGTACTTTATATCCAATGTTCAAATGCCACGGTGTACACAGGACGCTTTTTCTTGCCAGTGCAGAAAAGTAGGATGTTAAACCCCATTTTATTTCATTTTCCGTGCCAAACCTTCCATCATGTAATACTAACAAGAGTAAGCAGGAGAGCTGGTGCCTTACTGAGCCTCCATGACAACTGCCCCTCTAACTTTCCCCGCCAAAAAAAAAGATTATACAATGTAGTGAATTAGGTTTAACCTATATTTTGGTCACTTTTCAAATTTATCAGACAACGATTTAATTTTCATGATACTAAGTACAAGCTGGGTCGCATTTTGCCAGGCCATTCACAGATTATAATCTTTACAGTTTCATATAATCGAATCCAGGGCAAAATTACTCATCTAAAATGGCTTCTCTATTAGTGGAACAATTGAAAAGTTGAGAAACAATGGTACAACATTTTAGATGTTGAGTCTGGTAAAATACCATGGTATAATACCACTGTTCAAACAATGGTTTTCCATTTATGTCTTTTTTTACACGTCCATTTACACATTACAATAAGTAAAAAAACGAGAAATTAAAAAAATGTAAACTTAAGCTGGCCATAAATTATTATAAGATCGGTTGATTTTCATATTTGTGGAATGAAAAGTTTTAAATATTGAGATTTTAAGTTCAAATTCAACCCTTTCCATTCATCTTTCTGAAATTTAAATCTACATTGAACAGTCAAATATATGCCATTTAAATTCAAAGGACACAATGATGATTAACTTTAGAACATTTTATTACAAAATTTAATCCTGGCATGTCAAGCTTTTAGCTATCATACTTACATAGTATAGATACACATGCACAATAATAAACAAGGCACAACATGTAAATAAAGCATTTTAACATTTGATCAAAAATTGAAAACAGAACATTAACAAAATAATGTTGTTCTACTTTGATAAAATATTTTATTTGATCTATCCAGGCTTTTCATTCTGTTTATTTCTCTAAAACAACAATATGAATTTTTTCAATTTATATTTTATTTGATCTTTATACTTGGGCAAGTGTTGGGCAATAAAAATGCCAACATGAAAATTATTTTTTCAAGGACTAATTAAACAGACATTATGTAAGAGCTAAATCTGCTTATTACAGGCGTTCTTTGGGCCTTATAAAAATTACTAATTAAGACATTTATTATCATGACAAGATCATAGTTAACTCTCGGTGGCATTGGGTGGCTCTGATTTTAAGTAGATTAGAACGGTTCATCCATTTAATGATTTAATCTAAAAATGGAGAAGGGAGGCTAAGACTGGAATGACCAGTACAATAGTTACAATCAATGCACACATCTTGTCATAAATACAACCTTTGATAACTTCGCTCAAACTTAAGTAATTTGATTGAAATTTTCAATATATTCATTTTGCATTATCTGTTTTGGAATATTATAGTATCTAAATTTTACATAATGCGCCTTTAAATTTGTGTTCCTAAAATATACAAGACATTCATTATATATTTGACAACAATGATTTCTTGGAGGATATTGTTCAGATACGTACATACAACTTTAACAGCTAAATACTTATTGGAGAAAACAAGCTTAGACAATGAAGATGAACATTGCGCCACATATTTACATAATGATTTCAATTCAAATTGAAGACAAGAAAGTGAGAAACATGAGCTAAATTAATTCCAAACAAATTTACACAAAGTCAAATATTAGAACTTCATAATGATTAAAAATTAGACAAAATTTTCTGTTATTTCTTTAAAAAAGAGAAAATGTAAAATATAGTATGTTATGAAGATATGATTTACATGTTGGTGTTATAACATACAGATGAATGTAATAAATATCAGATAAAGTTTAACTCTGGTTAATAAAATGATAATGCTAAATCTATCTTCTGTATTTCAATACTTTTGTACTCTCTCAATATTCTAATATTTGTAGTAGGCTTGATTCAGGAAGAAACTAGCACGTATATCATACTAAAAAAAACAAAAGAAACAATATTTAATTAAGCTAAATTAATTGCTGAGATTGTTCAATTAATATTAGGGAATATTGAGTAGGCGAGGGGTATAACACATGAGCATTAGATTATAAGATCTGTTATAGTGTTCAGAGTAAGTTTGGCTCTGTTCGAGTATCAATCCTTAAAGTTTTATACAATACAATTAATACAATTAATACAATAAAAACATGCTGCATGTTAGGCCTGAAGTAGGTTGTGTTAGCCACGGATGATCTGGTTAATTTATCAGCATAGGTTGACATCCCGTTGTTGATACAAGGGAGATAATACACATTAAAGACACTAATAATACTTGTCTTTACTTTGTGGGGTTTGTGGGCTCAGATTGGATACAGCTAACTGCATTAAAGCCTTTGTCATTTCATTTTTTATACTGAAAACTGTTTACTATTGATATACTAACATTTCTAGCTTAATTAAAGAGTAATGTTCTGGATAAATAAAGTCAAATGGGACTGTTTTAAATACTAAAATTTCAGTGAAAACTATGCGAAGATCGATTTTTGGGACCTGGGTAATGAGAAAAACAAGCTTGGGGTCCACGGTTTAGGATAAAACATATTGGGTCAGTAAATATGGTAATTTGAATAACCGAAGACATGACAGAAAAATAGACTAACCTGTATAAATAATAAAAGAAAGAAATGAGGTAAAAGGCTAGTTTAATCCATCCCTCCTTCTGGGCTCTATTTAACTCATCTGCATTCATTATAGATGTAGGATCATATAGACCTGGTACAGACATCACAGGTCGAGACATATACCTAATGATGAAAGAAATGATTTACAAACATGTATTTAGGTAAATTGATACAATAAATTGTGTCTATTGTTTCTTAAATTTATCATTAGTCTAACTAAGCATGAAAAGGTTCCATTTTAAATAATCGATAATGCTAAATTAGGTCAAAATTTGCCTACATGTATTTTCATTATCTGTATTCTGAAATGTTTGTATTTCTTTATGATTACATTTGTAGCTATGATACAATATACATGTATGTAAGCAAAATTGCCCTTTTAAAGAACAAAATGCAGAGAGATTAAAATGCTATGAATTTGTTTCAAGCTGGCAGCTTTTTAATGTATGAATTTCTATCTCTTTTTCTATCTTATTAATGGATATATGTTCTCATTGTTTAAAGGGCAAAATGTAAGAAAGATCATTGGCCTAATTTTCAACCCTTATTATTATTATTAACTTTTGTAAAATTGATATAAATATACCCACCTCCTTATATGATAAATAGCTAATGGTAAATTAAATATTAGCGATCCAAATTGAAATGCAAACAGAAATAGTGTTGTAAACAATAGATGTATGGCATATTCAGGCAAAACAAGCTGAAAAATAAAATATCATTAAGATTATCTGACTGGCTTCATAGTGCTAACTGCTAACATTTATTTAGTTTATTATACAAAAAATGTACATGTGTAACTTCAGCTACTGAATAAAATTTGCCTCATGGACTTAATCATTGTGCAGCCCAGTATAACAAGATTTTCAAATTTATCAAGGTCTATAAATCTGACAGTAATTATCGGAAATTATGCTTCTTCATATCATGACATAAACCCTTAAAAATTTTGATCAATCATCCAGATGACAACAATTATACAACCTCAGTTTAAATGTAAAAAAAAAAAACCACAATAAAATATTGTAAATTTATTTGTCTTACTGGATTAAGACTAGAACATTGATCTATTGGATTCTTGTAATCTGTTTTCAATTCATCAAAAGCAATTATCTGGAAGAAAAAAGTGCCCCATTATTAATTATTAGAGATGATAAATATCCCCCTGCGGCCTGCATAGGAAGAAAGAAAAACAATTCTGTGAAATTCATCTAGGGAGCCAGGGTGGATTCTCAAGCATGGCTTACCCATCAAATCCATGCCAGAGGTGCAGATGCAGTGCCTGCCAAGAAACAGCATACTACATGTAGCCTACAGTAGGCCTACTTACAGTCATTTGGATGACCAAAAAAAATGAGGCAAAGCGCAACTACTCATCATAATGATGATTGACTGGTTCCAATTCCAAAGTAGGGTTTTAAATTTTGTCAATTTGTATTCTGCAGTGCTGTATTTACTTAAGCGGTGGACACACTAGCCGAATGATTCGGCCGAATCAATCGGCGTCGAAATTCGCCTAGTGTGTCCACTGTCATTCGGCCGAATGATTCGCCCGAATCAAACATGTTTGATATATTCGGCCGAATATAGAATTCATTAGCCAATCACCACTCATATCGAGAAGTCATGTGATAGATTGAAGACATAGACGCCGCCATGTTTAATCATGTGACGTGAAAGGTGACGCAATCGACAGGTTGAATCGGGCGAAGCATTCGGCTAGTGTGTCCACCCATTCGGCCGAATAAAATTCAGCGCCGATTGATTCGGCTAATGTGTCCACTGCTTTAGGCTTGGCAAGCTGAAGTGCCTAGGGGCTGAGGCAGGGCCACATGGAAATAAGTAATTATGTAACAAATAGTGAAGAGTGGAACACTGAAATGTTCATCTTATCTTACCAAACAGTTTTTCTTAATTTTCGAGTGACATGAAAACGTGATTCTGGTTTGGCAGCCATTTAAAAATGAACAGAAATTTTGCATCTATAGCAGTTGGGTTTAATCAAATCATATAATTATGCGGTAAGGTTTCACCTTTATTTCAAAGGAAATTGGTTTATTATATGTTAAGCTATGTACAGTTAGTAGGCCTACAGTTTGGTGTAATTCAAATTGGAAATTAAGGAATTTGTACTATAGATAGGCCAGTAACTTTTTTTTTTAGTCAAATGACTACAAAACTTGCTCAAAGATAGGCCTTAGGACTTTCCACTGCTGTGGCTGGAGCAAAACGGAAGATATCAGTACTGGAACCATTTCTACTTCGACCTAATAAGTGTATAATAAGTGTCATAAGCGTTTCATTCACTGTAGCTTACACCTCCATCATCCTCGACTGTCAGTCGACTAATCTCTTTCCGCTCTTCATCTAAATCAAGCACCATCTGTGGGTATTTTAAGAGTATGTCTTGCGACTATACCGTCGTACATACAATAAAGGGGAAAAATTTAATGAGGTGCTGAGGAATTAAACATGCCTGAACAAATATAAATACGAATCCGATGAGATTGAGTCATCAGTAGCCGGACGATTTCGATGGCTCGCTAATTTAATGGTCAATATTAAGTCTAATGATGTAAGTAATGACAATATGATGTAATTAAATAACAATACATATATAAGATATAAAGGCTTACATGAAATATCGCGAAAAATATCAATACTGCCGTCAATATTAATGCCACAATGTAACAAAATGCTGCAAAAGTAAACGCCATTGTTGATCATTGGGACAGATAACTCTACCATACCTTTTCGACAGGTACATCAGGGATAGAACCACAGTTAACTTTGTGCTATGAATCAAAGTTTGTCTGGCAAAGAAACGTACGCCATCACTAAGCCCATACAAGTTATCACATTGATTTTTTTATATGGGTAAACAGAAGGCATAACTCTTCAAGAACAGTGACCTAAATTTATTGTACCAGTAACAACTTTAGCCCCTCAGAGCATCAACTTGATTCTGGACATTGGTCAAAGATACCAATTATTAACAGACGAAGTAAGGCTGATATTCCACCCCTGAATCCAAAAATAAATAAGTGACAAAGATTATTGTATATTGCACATTCATTTTTTGTAAAGCACCGAGCAATCAAGCTGTTCATCAATAAGCAGAAAATGCTCATGATCGGCCAACTTACTATAGTCAGTGTTGATATAGTGAAACTATACCCCAAATTTTACCATTCTTGATCCTTAATCAGTATAAACATTTTCTTGTCCCAATGCAATGAGCAATCAAATTACTTATCTCTGCATTATTATTAGCTGGATATGTTAATCATCAAACTCAGTCAAGACATTCGACTTAGTGAACATCTAGTTGAACATTCTACCTCAATTAAAAGCAGAATTATTGTTCCAAAGTCTCAACCAATCAGATCACTTACCACTACTTGCCTTAAGAAGACCATCCGTCAAAAGGCATGGGACACTTGACAGACTTTTTTTGTCTCCCCAGTGTAACCAATCAATTGAAAATTGGTTTGCCGATTTTAGGTTAAATCAATGGAGGGCAGACAACAGTGAGGGTGTATAACGTGGACACTTAGAATAGATCAACAGATGATATTTGTGTTGATCTAAAAAGTTTGCATAACTGACTACATTGGCTATATTATTATACTCCCATTCTGAGAAAATTAGTTTACTCAGTGACAAATTGTAATCAAGCAGGAAACCTAAAAGGTCTAACAAGGTGGTAGATGAATGATTATAATAAAAATAAGACTTTTTCTTGAGAGAAAATCTCGCTGGGGACCCAGTACAGTGCAGTCTGTAAGTGAAGATTTCATGGTTACAGTCTGAAGCAATATTTCGAGCCGGGAGTTGACATCGGGTTTGGGCCAGTGCCAATTAGCACCTACCATCCAACAGTGTATTTACGTCTGTGTTTCGGAGGCTTCCCCCCAGCTCTTAGTGGTGTGCTGTTCCCCCCTCCCTCCATTTTTCACCTGTCCAAGTCTTGGCCCCGAGTTCACAAAGCATTCTCATGTTTAAGTTAAGAATTTACTCAACTTTCAATATCTTTGATCCAGAAACACAAAACTTTACTGATTTATTTGATACATTAAAACAACAAAAGTTTTACAAAGGGCTATATTTTACTTAAAAAAATTTGAGTATATTTTTAAGTCTGGGAATGCTTTGTGAACTCAGGGTCCTGTACTAGTGCCTACCATTGTTTATGACTGCTTCAGTAAATAGCAGATCTATGAGTAAATAAAACGACAAATTTTATTATTCATTTCTTTAATAATTTTTCAATACAAAGAAAAAATTATATAAAATAGGAGACATATATATATGCAGTTGGTAGAAAATATTTTCTCTCAAGTCTACTCAACCTCATTAATACAATTGAATGAAATAAACTTCTCAGTCTATACAAATTTATTATTATAAATGAATAAATAAATATATATGTATTCAATAACCTTGTTTTTGGAGTCAATTTATGACAGGCTTTTATCAATTGAGCAATGCCCTTCTAACTTTCCATAATCCAAAGACGATAACCCGACTGTAAAAAATCTCTAACAGACTTTAATTGTGAAATTAGACCGGGAATGTTTATATTAAACTGTGAGCAAAACTAAGGTCAGTGCACTACATGGATGCTGTGATGAATGAGATAAAGCCTATTTTATAGTGGATGAAACTAATTGTTATTTTGATAGCATGTAGAACCATGAAGTTGATAATACAATTATTAGAAAGTAGTAGGCCTAGTTGTGGATTAGCACATTGAAGTGAACTACTAAAGCTCTAAAAATGAAAAATTTGTATCTGTTTTTTTAAAAAAAAAAAACAACAACATAATATGGGTACTATTTAGTGTATACATATACATGCATGTTAATTCAGGTAAATTATATATTAATTCAAATAAACAAAGCATAAATTACAAATCAGATAAGTAATAACTAATAAGTATACAACTATGAAAAATAAATAAAAGTAAACTAATTAGTATGCAGATATCAACTAAAAAATTCATCAATAGGAGTAAATATAAAAGAAAGCAATAATTTAATATGTAGTAAATCATTAAAATAAAATAATCAGAATTAGACCATGCTTGGCTAAATAATACATCAACTAGTACCTATGTCTTTCTTCTATAATACACCATACATTTATTTATTAATTCTTAAAAATATATTTTTTTGTAGCAATACTATAAAACACATCAACAGATTTTTTTGTAGCAATACTATAAAACTATTAACTAAATAAGGGTTTATTTGTAGCAATACCATAAAAGATAACAAATGAATTTGTAATAATAATATACACTTAACCATAATAAGGGTTTGTAGTGATAAATACTAAAGGTTTTTTTGTAATGATGCTATAAAACATCCCAAGTGATTATTTAATAGCAATACTATATATGACGCTTATCAAAAAATATTTCTGAGTATACTAAATGTTTTTTTTTGGTAACAATACCACAGAACATACCAAATGATTTTTGTAGCAATACTATAAAACTTCCCAAATATCTTTTGTAGTGATACTCCAAATATCTTTTGTAGTGATACTAAAAAATATAAGAAATTATCTATTTTTTTGTATCAAAAATATGAAATTTGCCAAAAGATATTTTTGTAGCAATACTATGAAAAAAATACCGAAGGAGTTTTTGTAGCAATGCTATAAAACATACCAATGTCAGTGTGGTATGAGGGAAAATTGTACATGGATAGACTTCGGTTTTGCGTCCCATTTGAACAACAAGACACATTTTGTCATTTGCAAGGCCCTCTATGTAGAGGGACCACAAACTAAAAACACGATTTTTTGTATAATCAGGGTCCATAATCCAGGAAGTAACATTCCGATATGCACAATTATTGTCAGGAACCAAAATCTTGGGATATAAACAAACATTTCAAGTTTCAAGAAAATCGGTTTAAGTTGTGACCTCTAAGCTGGGGAAATTTCGAAGTGGAAGCCCTTGGTATTACATGCCTTTACACTATTTGTGACAAGGAGTGGCCATTTTGTTGGGCAGTTTTGGTCCGATTTTCACAAAATTCTAACTCAACTGGCCTTATGGAGTTACAGTGATATATTTAAATGTTTTTTTTTTAAATCGGACAAAAATATTGAGCTCTAGATGGGCCACAAACTAAAAACACAATTTGTGGTAGGAAATTACAACCCGATATGCACAAATATCGAAAGGAATCATGATTTGTGGGTTCTTAACCTACATTTTGAGTTTCATCACAATTGGATAAAATTTGTGACATCTAGAGTGTCCAAAAGCTAAAAACATGATCAGGGACCATAATCCATGAAGTTACGGTTCGATCGAAAGGAACTGTAATCTTGGGGAGATAAACCTATATTTCAAGTTTCGTCAAAATCAAATAAAAATTGTGAACTGTACAGTGTACACAAACAATTTGTGGATGGACAGACTGCCTGACTGACTGGACGTCCAGGGGCAACAACAATATACATTTTCATGTGGATGTATAAAAAGAATAAGTATCATGTTTTATATTTATTACAAATATAACAACGGAAGACTAAAGTACACACACAAGAAAAAATATTTACAGAATTGTACATTTTTATTGACAATTATATTCGATCACTTGTAATTTGATTTTGTCTATTTATTATTATAAAATGTGTACATTTTAAACAGTAATGTGCATGTTTTGCATGCTATTAAAAAGAGTTTGTGACCAAAAATAACTATTAGGCCACACAAAATACATATTCTGATCCTCAGACAATCCTTAATAAAAAATCTGATGGGAGACAGTGGTTTTTATTTCTGTATGTTTATTTTGTCAAATGATCACAACTGGGCTAAAAGACTTCACATTTCAAGATTATCATGTTATTCATAGGAATATATGATTATCCAGTATCATTTACGATTGTCAACAACATTATTATACTTGATAAATAAGCCTACAACACAATTTTTGGATTCATGAATATTTTTTTACTTCCAGTTAGGGCTAAAACAATTACATGTGGTAATTTAAGGGACAAGGGATTATATTGAGAACAAGAATATTATTTGTATTTTGTATGTGGCCTTATTCAGACTTTCATACTTTGACGTTGATAAAATAAAACATAAGGAGTTCCCATTAATGATGCCTCTTTTCCGGTTAATTTTTCTCGAAATTCTTCATCACTAAAGATGCGAATGGCTTCATCATCACACTCATACCATGCTACACTGTGTTTGGAGGAATGGTCCATTAAGTGAGAATTTGGTCCGTCAGAATACATTTTGATATTATCCATGTCATTTGACCTCACCTTTACATAAGAAAGATAATGACCAGATGTAATAGTTGTACCAGCATGTGTAACAATACCATACAAAGAGTACCTGAAAAGAACAAAGATTGGTTTCAGGACAGCCAATTTTAATTAGGTTTGATTAGGTTGCCGACTAGTCGATTATGATATTCACCATAATAATACTTTACTAGCACCAATAACTGGCACCGAACTATCAAATCACTATGTCTTTCAGCAGAAAGAGCTCTGCATCCTATATATAAGTTTATTAACACTTACAATCTAAGTCATGAAAGGGCACTGTTTCTGTTTGACCATATGATTGTCCCAATATTATGTTATGGTGCTGATATTTGGGGTTTTGAAGTATATAGTAAAATAGAATCAGTGCAAAACAAATTCTGCAAGAAAATCCTAGGTGTAAAACCAACCACAACAAACTGTGCCTCACTTGGGGAATTGGGGCGGTCACCGCTATATGTCATATATAACCCTAAGTGCGTTAAGTATTGGCTAAAAATATTAGAAATGGGTGATGAAAGATACCCAAAAAGGTGTTATGAAATGTTACTAAAATTACATAATGCTGGTAGGATAACTTGGGCTACAGTACCAAGATTAAGGAATTACTGAGTATCTATGGCTTCCAATATGTTTGGATCTGTCAACAAGTAGGAAATTCAAACAATTTTATGTATACATTCAAACAAAGAGTTAAAGATTGTTGTACCCAGAAATGGCATGAAAACATAGAAAGCTGTAGTAAACCTCAATTCTATTGTGAGATAAAATCTCTGTTAGAACCAGAGAAATACCTGTCATGTGTTGAAAATAAATTGTATAGAGTCGCTTACCGTCGACTCAGATTGAGTAGTCATAATTTAGATGTATTTACACAGGTCGAGTGAACAGTGTAAATAGCTATGAGAGATATTGTCAATTTTGCTGTATAACTAAATGCAAAACTGTGGTCGAGGACAAATTACACTTTCTGAGAATTTGTGATAATTATACCGATTTAAGAGTTTTGTATAAAGTGAGCACATACTTGGATTATAGAGAATCAACCTTACACTGTTTACAAAGTAAATGTGATGATGTAATGAATAATATATGCAAATTTGTATATCATGCATTCTTGAAAAGAGACAATTACATAAAATCAAAATCTAAACATAAAGCACAATCACAGAGTACAAAGTGAATAAATATAATCACTTATAACATAGTCATTGTATATTGAAAGTATGTCTGATCAACTGAAAAATGAAACTGTACAAATGTATCAAATGGACTGTACATGTATATTGAAAATGAATTGTATTTATTTATAGATGTTAAAATTGTCGATCATCAATATGAATATTCATGAGCTAACATATATTGAGTGTAATATGGGTCTGTGGCTTTACATGCATTGAAAATAAAATTATTATTATTATATAAAACAGTATTTGGAAAATGTGGTGGTGCTGTAGACAGTAGTAGCTCATTTTAGCTACATCATTTGTAATTTTTGGTGCCACAGTAGAAAAACCCTTGTTCCTACATTACAAAGAAATAATCAAAACATTCTTGTCACATTCAAGCGAGTGGGAAATGGGGTTTAGTGTCCAATCAACACAAACCAGGTCATTTATCTCAATAAATCACTTCCATGTAAGCGGACTTTAGCACTAAAGAGGATCCACGAAGTTGGATAGGTGACCCTACTCCCTAGTCATGTACAAGCTTAGGGTCAACCTACGCTACTTGACTCAATGACCTTATGATCTAAAGCACAAGTGTTAGACGACTCAAACACCCAACACCCCTTACATGTATCACATTCAATGGTGTAAAACTGTATATTAACAATATAAACTTACGTATGATTAGGTTTACGACAAGATCTAGGACATTGATACTGTAAACATGGTAGTGTTAATGGTATAGATATATGATCATTTATTTTACATAAATTACCAAACAACCTACAAAAAAAACACCAATAAGTAAGAAATATGTTTTAAATGAAGAAGATTTGAACATAAGTATTGACATAAGTAAAACAATAAACAATTTGTAAATCAAGCATATATTTGGGGGCTGTGAAAAGTCACGGCATCAAATTATATTTTAATCCTTGCGATTAATGAATATCCAGTAAGAGAGAGAGAAATGGGGTTTAACGTCCACTCGACACAAACCAGGTCATTTCGGGACTAACATATGGTTTAATTTTATTTCAATAATTCGCTTGCGCGTAGGGGTCTTTAGCAGTGGGAGGAAACCAGAGGACCCGGAGAAAACCCACAAGGTTGGACAGGCGACCCTACTCCTTGTCACGTACAACCGGGGATACGAAACCACGCCAGTTGACTCAATGACAGGCTTTATGATATGCTAACCATTCGGCCACCCAACCCCCAGAATATCCAGTAAATAAAACTACATTTATTAGTCAAAGTATATATGAAATATCGTCTTAATATATTAAAATTCAGAGCAAACTGTCCAATTTTACCCCAAAACTGAAATGGATATATAGTACTTTTGGAAAAGAGTTTTTGTTATATACATGTACCATAGCCCACATTAATGTGATCAAAATATCATAAATTAATTCTATTTATATATATAAAAGTCACCTGTCTGAGGCAGAGAAACGTTTTAAATGTAATGTAAGGACATCAGGTAGAACTTCATAATGTAGAGATCTCTCTGCTTCTACGTATCGAAAACAATTCTCACAAAAATATTTATTATCTTCCCTTAATCTCTCTACTTCAGAAAAAGCGGACATTAACTTGGACAAACAGGAGTCATCAACACCATCTAAAAAAAAAATATTATATTCTTGTACTTACTTAAACTTTAATATCAAGCTAAATGTGGTATCTTAGTATTCTTAAGAGTGCAGTAAGCAAAAATAAAACAAGGTTTGTTGTTCGATTTTCCTACACCAACTGAGTTAATGGAGATCAGCATATGCCATGTGGTGTGCCGAGAGATACGGCCTGCTCTATATTTCTATTTTTAATTGTCAGGGAATCTTTAACATGCATCCAATGGTAAACACAAGATTTTGATTCTTCATCCCTTGCCAGGCCCTCTGTACTGCATTACTGACCAAGATAAAAATCCAGAGGTATCATTTCAGCCAAACCTGGGACCTCCTAGCTTGTGAGCCAGTGCTATACTCAACAAACCAATGCAGTTCAATCGCAATAAACAAAAAAATAAAGGGAAGTATAAAAATACTGAAACAACATCTACTCAGTTGGTTGCTTTATTAAAGCTGGAAGAATATCTATTGCACCTTTGATGGTTTAGTTTGTTTTCTTAACTAAAGAGCCCTGGGGAAGAACGATCTAAGGCACTTTTTCAATGAACCCCAGTTAATAGTGCCATCTGGTAGCAAATTGTATAAGCTTTCTTTGGAGCAATCAATTTCAGGTAAAAACGATCAGAGTCACATCGAACCAAGGCCCTTCTGAAATGGCCTCCCGGACAAATACGTCCATCGTACCCTTTCTTTGACCTTAATTTGGCTGAAAAGTGGAAGTTAGTTGTTGTACTGGTAATTATGATTCGTATTAAACATCATTTTGAAGTTGTAATTAAACCCACTCGTTGTTCCATTCCGTCAAGCATTCTCATTCTCGTCCAAAAGTCTGTTTTGCCTTTTATGCAAAAAGACAAAAATGTGACTTAGATCGTTCTTCCCATGGACTCTTCAAATATTAAATAATCAATCTGAGTACACTTTAACATGGATTAAGTTGTGAAAAAAATTAGATATAATGCAGCAAAAGCATTCTGAAATTAAAGATTCACAATATTTTCATGCTTAATTTTTTTTGCTTTATTTATACTATAGTACCTTTATCTGTTTCATCCTCATCAGAATCAACATCCTCTTTTTCTCTTCTTAAAGGAACACTGACATCTTGAAAATCTTCTTGTCTTTCTTTAGCAAATTCACACTCCATACATTTAGTCTTTAACATCATTGTCCCTTGAAATAATTTTTCTACAAAATCACAGTTAGTTCCCTTTTCTTTTCCTGGGCTCTTCTTAGGGGAACGTAATGGGCTTACACATGGTCTCATAGACATTTTATGAGCACAAGACGCTGGGTTTTCACTGAAATTAACTTTACGTTTGGCAAGTGATGACATTCCAGGAGAAACTTTCATATATAATTCTGATGACGTTGACAGTGAGGCAGAATCTTGCAATTTTTTGTTTAATCTCGGCGACTGTCTTCTTGGAGAAACAGACAAAATATTTGGCGATTGGCTTCGGGCACGTTCACATCGGCTCCACTTGGTGGGTGTATTGTCTGGAGTGGCACTGCGTCGATTCCTGGGGGATTGTATAATTGGTAATGGTGATTTTGAGAAACACCCGTTGGTCTTAGATGTAGAAGGACTCAGTTCTATTGTTTTAGAATGAGGTTTAAGAGAGAAAGTCTCAGATATTGCATTTGTAATGGAATCAATCGGATTTTCTTCATCATCATTAAAACACATCTTTCTTTTAGCGCTACCTGGGTTAAGGCTTCCTATTAAATCTTTCCCGTTTACTTGAATTTGACAATTCGCAATTGGAGACAAATTATTCATTTCTTTCATAGAATTCAAGCTCTTCATGGCATGGGTGGCATTGACACTCTTAAGAGGACTGTTGCACACACTGTCGCACTTTTCTAGTTTCAGTTGAAGCCGTTTAGTTTTACAGCATCTGTTCATGGGAGAAACAAGATAAGATTTACTCGGATTTGGTAACGCCTCGTATGACCTACATCGTAACATATTTCGACTAGGTAAAGCATTCTCGTTATTATTATGATCATGATTGAGGTCTTCGTTGTTGTTGATATCAGTAAGATTAGTTTGAGGTAGTTGTGTTGGGTTGGTACTCGGCCGAACAACCACTCGCTGCATTCCAAGTCTCCTACGGGGTTGTTCACTTTTGGAAAACATGGTGCTAATTCCTGGTTGACTGCTGTCTGACTTCAATGATGGGTTATGGTTGGGTTCCTTTGTACTGAGTGGAATCTCTAATTTCCTCTTCTTTTTGCTTGGTCTTCCTCTTCTTCTGACAAGTTCTTCCACCCCATCTTTCTTTAATTCAACATCTGGCATACTGCCATTAGTTTTTTTCATTAAATTACCCTCCAATGGTTTAATGTCACCATTTTCTGTTTTGATTTCTCCAATTGTATGAATTTCATCTAATAAATCTTTGTTAGGCGTTTTGGGTTCACTTTTAATTTTCGGTTTCTCACAGGCTGTCAGAAACTGTTTCATTATGTGGTTCATCTTTGGTTGTGGTTTTGCTACAGGAATGTAAGATTTCACCTCCTCATGTTTTTTGCTCCAGGCTTTTTCAGCATCGGCAAGGTAACACAAAAGACACCGAAGAAGTTCCTGAGCATCATGTTGAAAATTACCCTCAAACATTGGGTTAAATTCCCTGAAATCGAGCAAATAATGAAATTTAACAATTATCTACAGGATATCAAAGGTTTAACTTATTAAAGATACATTATGGAAGATTAGACGAGCTGACAGTTCTCACTATAATAATTAAATAATAGATAATGGGAATATTCTAAAAATTTCAGTCAAATTACTTCACTCTTAGCCGAGAAGTACTCATTTTAAAAACCTTGTAGCCTTGCTCGTCATTGTCGCTGTTGTGATGAAAATAAAAAAAAGTCTTGATTATCTATTTTTGCATTTAGATAATTCGTGACCTACACCAAATTTGTCTTAGATTACAAAGTTAGCGAGTTCTACTCCTATTAGAAATGTGAGCTTAAACCACCCGATAACCTGAAAAAAATTACTGATTTTATGTAAATACCTGATAATATCCAGTATTTTATTTGGTTTAACTGCCATACTACTAACATCAGCACTAGCCATTTCTGAATATCTATCTTCATGTCTCTCCATATCTTTGTACAGCTTAAAAAGTTAAAAAGGATTACATATAAGAATTAAATAATTATTGTATAAACACCCAATTTTCTACCATAACATTCATATCCAATAAGGCAGAAAATTATTAATTTTTCAAACAAAACAGTATTGAAATGAAGGCGAGTAGGACAGGTATTTTCATATAAACAAATGTGTTTGGGCCGACCAGGACTGGTCCAAGACATACATGTAAAGAATATATTATGTTGTATTATTAACATACACGTGTTGTCAATTACAGAACAATTCCTGTCAGCCAACAGTGAATTTTCAGCTACTCTGACTAGTGACTCTATTGCTTCGAAATAGTTGCTTGTGAGAATCAAACTGCCATAGTGCACCTCTCCACAATGGTATTTTTGGTCTTACCAGATATAACAATATCATGACCGGAATGCACAGTTTCAATGAGAATTCTGTGGTGCATGCTACACTATTGGTTAATAAACACTGAAATTACCTGATATAAACATTTGACCAATTCCATAGACAGTTTCCCATCTTCATTAGTTTCAGATTCTTCATCTGGTGGGCCTTCCTGAAATGTTAAAGAGAAAATGTCATCAGGGATGTAGCCAGGATTTGCTGAGTGGTGGAAAAACTTGTTTCCGAGCGTAGCGATGACAAATTTTTTTTTTGGAGGGGGGCGTGGTCTTTTATGAAAATTCAACCCTTCTTGGTGTATTTTCAGAGCATCTGCTGCCTTTTGTATTTGCTTCAGTGCAAATCAAATTTCCATTTATATATTCAAATTTTTACCAAATTCACTTAATTTTCATCAATGATACAGAGACTCTGCTAGGGATCTAAAAACTTTTTGACACAAACCGACCAAGCATAAAATTGCCCTACCCCACTCTGTTTCTCAGATTTTTGGTTTTTCTAATATTACTTTATTACTTTGAGATTAAAAATTTAAAACAATTCTTAAAACGGTGTTTCTGTTTTATTTGAGTACAACGAATTATGACAACAGGTAGATGTTGATAATTAAAACACGTTGTTTTATTTGACTTGTGTCTCACGAATTACGACACCATTTACGACATCCAAACCTTTAACATTGGAGTGCCGTAAATTGGTCTAGGTGACCTATTTACGGCAAATATACAAATTTAAAGACCGTAGAATTGTAAAATGAATAGACCTACACAACTTCTAAATATAAATAAACAAAATACCAATACTTCTTTCTTTTAAACTAATTTGGGATGATAGGGTCTACTACAGCACAGAAAAATAAATTATGCCGTGGCAGACATGGTTTGCGTCGGCTTTTACCATGGCTTTGCTGTTTGCCGTGGTATATTTCGAGCGCTGAGCTTGTGTACAGAGAAGGACGAAGGGGTTTAAACATGACTGGGCGTCTTTCTACGATTTTTTCTTTGTGCTGGGTGGCAAAAAATAGTGCCGAGCGCAAGCACCCGGTGTGGCTACATCCCTGTGTCATTGTGATCCCAATTGAAAACGATGTTTCAATGGCATTTAGTAATTGAACTGGAGATATAAACACACACGCACAGTCTGGAACCACAATGACTCAGTGAGAAAGACTTTAGCGCGCTAACCTGGAGGCCCCTTGTTTAATCCGAGTGTTTGCCAAGAAAGTTCATCAGGATTTTCCGACATGGTTCTCCCTGGTCAGCGGTGCAGGACAGAGGGCCTGGCGAGGAACAATGTATACATATAGTTATACGGATGGTACAAAAGACCAAGATCCTGTGTAGACATTTGTGTGTACATAAAAGATCCCTTGGCAGCTGGATTTCAATATAAAAGTAGGATGTCATGTTGCCGTCCACAAAATTTCTTTCATAGCACACTGTATGGCCTATTTTCGTCTTCATTAGCCCAGTCGGAGCAGAAGAGTAGGACGTTAAACCCCATTTCATTGCATTTCATACACAAGACACAATATATACAATATATTCAAACTTTATCATACTCCAAAATATTCAATATATCCCACAATTTGTCTAAATGGACATCCAAATTAAAAGCTGTACCATACTGCAAATATTTTCAACATTACATACTTTTAAAAGTTTCTCTTTTGCAGCCTTTTCCACTACAACAATATTCTTAAACAGATCTATTAGACATGTCATAAACCTTGGTGTATATCTTAACACTTGTAATACACTATTCAGAAAGCATGTGTTACCTAAAAAAATAAAATAAAATAAAAATCATATTATGTTGAAATAAGACAAATAAATAAATAGACACAGGTTGTGTTTTTTTTCAACACTTACTTTAAACATACATTATGCAAGAGCTAAATCTGCCTATTGCAGGTCTTTCTTTAGGCCTGAAATGTTATATAAACTATTAATTAGACATTTATTAACAAAACAAGACTATAATCGACTCTCGATGGCATCAGGTACTCAAGATTTTCATTAGATTAAAACGGTTCGCTATTGAAAAATTCAATTTAAAAATGGGAAAGCAAGGCTAAGTCAGGATTATACCAGTGCCCTGGTTACCACTGTGCACTCACCTTGTCAAAACTACAAACAATGATAACTTGGCTGAGAATGAAGTAATTTGCATGAAATTTTCAATATTTTCTTTTTTTATCATCTACATGAATTTTTGAATTATTGTAGGAAGAATGGCCAACTTTTTATCAAACTCTTAACTAATGCATCTTTAAAGTATCTACATTTATATTCCATGTAGCACATAGCCGATCATTGGTCACGGTAGTATAATACAACATCTGGGAAATATTCCCTTATTGTTAGTTTGTTTTTCAATTTGAGTGAAGTCTGTATGACTACAGTGCAGTGGACGCTTACGACTAGCTCCAGGATCATTCACTTGATCTGATATCTGTTGTTTGCGATTTCTGTGTATTGTGCCTTGTCCATAGAATTTCTTGTGTATTGTTGTGGTGTGTGGTGCAGTCCCCCTACACTTAGTATTAACACTATGTAGTTTTCGATTTAGTTGCTTTTGTCGATTGGGGGGCAGGGAAGAAATGGGGCTTACACCCACCCCCCCACCCCCCAACACTTGACACAAACACATATTAGCTCATTTCGGGACTAACATATGGTTCAATTTCATTTCACTAATTTGAATTTAGGTACTTTAGCAGCGGGAGTAAACCAGAGGACCCGGGGAGAAAACCCACAAGGCCAAATAGAAAACATTATGATGTAGAGATCCTAACCTAAATTTACAAGCGATGCTACTGGAGGTACTAGTGATTCTTCAACAGGTATACAACTCTCACTTTCTCTTGATACTTCTTGTTGTACATCTTCATCTATATCACCAATACCATTACATTCTTCCTCACTATAAAGTAAAATAAACATTTAATGTACATGTAAATATCAGTATTTTCTTAACACATTGTTTGTAACTAACTATTAATAGATGGTGGAGAAAATCTTTATAGAATGAAGACATAGCTTGCCGGACAAGGCAATACTTGCCCACCAACAGCTTACTTCGTCAAACAGACCTACATGTAGGTAGTGTTGACAAGATGTTAAACACTACTTTCATTTGCTTCAAGCAGTAATATTTTTATTTATGTTATAAAAACAAACCATCTCCAACCATTGCATGGAGTTAAAACCTGCAATATTACATGCATGGTCATCGGTAAGTACTTTCAAAAGTAAGAATTCAGGGATAAAAAAGTGAGAAGCTTAGATTGACCCCCCCCCCCCAAATGCAACAGGTTTCCATAGTTTACAGTACATGACATAATAGAGTGATCAGAAATGAATATTATGGGAGAAAAAGAAAGTACCAAAGCTTAAGCAGTTAGAATATATAAATTAATATGCATTTTCAATAACTGGTATTATCAAAAGCTAATTTATATGTATGATGACAAAATTATTCTAGACTGCATAGACTTATTACTGCTTTAAGCTTACTTTATAGATTGTAGCTTAGGTTCACCATAAAGGCATTTGTTAGCTTCATCTGCTGTGCTTGGCACACAACCAGCAGCTGGTGTGTTCTTCCTGTTGGATTTTAATGAAAGCCTTGGGCGCTTCTTCACAGGTGCTAATTTATCTTCAAATGCAACCACCATTTTCTCCTCTTTCACCAAAAGTCTGTTCAGTCTTGCAGATTCATCAATATGACTTGACTGGTGTAATTTTATAATTTATATTCATTCCATTTTTTCCTGAATTACATAACACAACAAATATGAAATTAAGCAATCATATTACTGCATTCAACTAGAAAATATATTTCTCAATTGTGAAATGAAATGAAATGGAGTTTAACATCCTACTGTTCTGCTCCTAATATACTGGGTCAATGAAGACAGGCATATGCCATACAGTGTGCTATGAGGGAAACTTTGCCCAGGCAGCAGCACTATGGCCTATTCTTATATCGAATTTCAACTGCCAAGGGATCCTTTACGTGCATGCCAATGTATACACGGGACCTTGCTTTTTCCTCCCATATGAATGACTGGACAGCTGTCCTTGTCAGGTCTTTCACCACTGACAAGGGGAAACCACATCGGAAAATCCTGATAAACTTTCTTGGCCAATGCTCTGATAACTTTGCATGTGTACCAGTACCATTAGTGTTATTGCCTAGTTCAATTTATCTTTTAAGATGTTAGTCCCAAAATGACCTAGTTTGTGTCGAGTGGACGTTAAACCCCATTTCTCTCTCTCTCTCTTATCTCTTTTAAGACAGAAAAGGAACAAAGTGAAAGTGATCATAAAATCATAACAAATAGAAATAAGATTAGGCTGAAAAATACTGTTCATATAATGTACTGATCATCATGGCATTTAGTTAATGGTCTCCGTTAAAAGCTCGAAGGACATCATTATAATCATAATGGAAATATTGGAAACAAGTGGATGTATCATTCTTTTGGGAATATTAATGCAAATCAAATCGACTAGACTGAAAAAAACACATATTTGAGTGAATCAGCGTAGGTTTGATTTCCTAACATTACGAATTGTTGAAAAAAACAAAAAAAACAAGCGATAGCAGGTAGCCTAAATTATATGCAGATTCAACCTGGCTCACTATTACTGTATTAGTGACTGGGACTGGGTCTGGGAAGACTACTATAGCAATGGTGTGTGTGTGTGTGTGTTGCTGTCAGAGAAACAACTTACAAATTAATAACAGATTTGTAAACAATATTTGATTCATACCTTGCAAGCAAATGAGACGCAAACAGGTAATTAAATAGGGCTATCGGTATGCTACAGTACTACTACAGAGAAATAAGCAGATGGTTCACAAAAAAATAAGCTTGAGCGGGAAAAGTTGTTTACAAAACACTGATTTAAAATAATATCATACGAAACGAAAATTTAAACTTGGAAGCAAACATGTCCAGTAAAAGATAAGTTATATGTACATTTTTAACCGTAAGTGAAACTAAATTAAAGCAACTAATGTCAATTGGAAAAGAATAATTAATCTTATTAAAACGGAACTTACTAGAGTTAGATTAATCTTTGATCCGGAAGTTGATATTGGTATCGGTTGATTTAAAATTCGGAATTAGTGAGAGGAAGAAACCGAAACGAAGTTATAAAATATTTGTATTAGGTTGAAAGTAGAACTTGTAGATCCGGGCCCTTATTCACGAAAAATCAAACTAAGTTACAACCAAAATTTTAAGAAATACTGCAACTTCATTGGATATGTGCAAATTGATTTTACTGGTCAGCCAATCGAATTGCAGTATGTCTTAAAATTTCGATTGTATAATCTTAGTTTAAGTTTTTGTGAATAAGGGGCCAGGGACCTGTTTCACGAAATTTTAACTAAGATAAAATCCAAATTTTAGTAATTTGATTGGATAATATTAGATTGATTTTAGTGCTAAGCCAATCAAAATTGAAGTATCTATTAAAATTTGGATTTTATCTTTAGTTAAGATTTCGAGAAACAGGGCCCAGAATTTACATGTCTAACAATAGCTATTTAAGACGATTCAATAATTCATTTGTTAATATAATAGATTAATTGTATTACTCGTTTTTTTTTATTATTATTATCAAAAAATAAATAATGGACAGTCAATCCATGTGTATGTTTATGCAGCTAGTAGTCTACTCTTGCATCTGTTGCCCCCCCCCCCCACCCTCCTGCCTTTCTTCACCTTGAACTGCATACAATAGAAACTTCTTACATTTCTAAAAGCGTGAGCAGACTGTGGTATATGATTTTAACCCAACTTTTATAACAGAATATCAGGTAGATTAAAAATTCAGCGGAGACTTATAGTCCAAGTACGACCGGCAAAAAAATGCCTTTATAAGCCCGTTTTGCAGGTACGCGTTTTCGCCGGCGAAAAAGTCGGTCTAATGTCAATGTAATGGGATCTTTTCCAATGTAACTGTCACAATTCGATAACAGTACATATTCACGGTTCCTGTTCCTTAGACGCTCATACTAGTTATGAATAGGTTTGGGGTTATTATAGGCCTAGTGTAGGCTAATCTACTTCACATTCCTCCGCATTATCATTGTTTTGTTGGGGGGGGGGGGTTGGGGGGGGGGGGGGGATTGTTTAATTTTTTCACTTTTCATCTTCAATTATTTACAAGCATATATAAGAACGTACGTGTTATAGTATAATATTGCACAGCCATAATACATATAAATAGACATGGGTCCATCAGAAGGGGTGTAATTAGTATCAATATTCTTATAATACATTCGATTAAAAAGCAGTAATTGTATTCCATAGAATTGTGACCTGTATATTCGATTAAGAGTGTAACGTATAATTATTCTTATTGATATTATACATGTTCCATTTCTGTAAGAATATGTCAAATTTATCATTTCATATAGAGATATGTTTTCCACCTGGTATTGGAAGGCAATAATGCCAAAGCAAACCCTGTAGGCTATTGGACTACTCTTTGATAAAGTACATCTAAATATATGTGTAGTATTTACAACAGATAATGGACGGAGCCCCAACTTTACCGATCATTATCTCTTCCATTGTTAAGTTGGTGTCTTTATATTCAATAATAGTCAAATACTTGAAAACATCATTCCACAATTTCTTAATGATAGTAAAGGTGTTCTACTCTTTCAATTTCCGTTATACAAAAGGAGCAGTATATAGTTATCACCTACTCTTTTTATTTTATACAATTTTTTTGTGAGAATAATTCTATGAAAGAACATAAATTAGAATTCTTGGAGCTTTGTATCCAATATACAACTTTCAAACATAGTATATAGTATTTACTCCATATAGATAGCTTTGCACACAATTGTTTCCCACCATATTTCATTTCGCCCATTTCTCTACTATCATTTTCTATTAATAGAGTATATGTATATGTTTGCAACCCTTTTGTTTACTGAAGAGTAATTCTAGTGGCTTAAATTAGGATTGGTGGGGGTAGAGGAAAATAGCATTTGGATATGAGGCTTAATTTCCACTCTTTTGTGATTGCTAGCTTCAGAGCTTCATATTGGAATGATCATTATTAAGTTAAGATTCAATGGGGACCAGTTTGTTAAGGTACAGAAAAAAAAGCAAGTTAATGAATATTGGTTGAGTATGTTCCGTAAATATTCATAGTATGATTTCTTCAAACAGGAGACATTGAATGACCAATAATTATTTGCCATGGCTTCGATCCTGATATCAAGAACAAAGATACCTCCTTTGATGGTCCATGAATCAAAAAATAATGATAAACAGACGTAAATATAACAATTATAACGTATTTGTTCCCACGATCTATTAAGCCCCACTTCACATCTATCACACATGCCATCTTTCTGACACAGTATAACGACCAAGTCAAGAAAAACAATACAGTGTTTGCATAATACTTGAACTTCGATCACACGAGAGGTCGTAAATAAATAGACACGACATATACTTAGAGCTACTTAAGAAAAAAATATATATTATGCATACAAAGCTGATATTGATGTATTTTATCGATAATAAATATACTATATACTAACCATTTTATTATAATAGAGAGGTGAGCGTCCATTCTACACAAATTACGAAATTTCGGGACAAATATATATCATGGTACAATCCAGTAAGTGGGAACATATTGGAGGACTCGGAGAAACCTCTACTGTTTGTTGTGCACAAAGAGAGGGAGAGAGAAATAGGGTTTAACGCCCACTCGTCACAAATTAGGTCATTTCGGGACTAACATATGGTTCAATTTTATTTTAATAATTCACTTGCACTTAGGGGTCTTTAGCAGTGGGAGGAAACTGGAGAACCCGGAGAAACTCCACGAGGTTGGACCCTACTCCTTGTCACGTACAACCGGGGAACCGAAACTACGCCAGTTGACTCAATGACAGGCCTTATGATACAACGCACATGCACTAACCATTCGCCCCCCCCCCCACACACACACACACCACAAGCATAGGGTCGAAACGATGTTATTTCACTCATTTACAGACCTTGTGATCTAAAGCGCACGCGTTATACCACTTGTTATCCCCTTCCACCACCAGAATCGAAGTTATTATTACAAGTCCAGCATTCGGTGGCGAAAAACACGCGCTATGGAACCTTCAATGTCTGTAAAAGGAATGATCGCTGCTACATGTTATGTTCAGAAATGGAACATATTCGAATTTACGCCAATCGCTTAACTTTACCTCACAAACTCAACGAAAAAAAAAACCCTCCAGGGTTGGACAAAATCCCCACGAAATTAATTAACTCGAGTTCTGTCGTTTGAAGACAACACAGTTATTATAAACTTTCATTTTAAAGGGACAATAACACTCTTGCTGGCTTGACAGCTCCAGAAAATAAAAAATAGCCTTATTCTAAGTACTAGATGTTTAAGTGTCCTACCTGTTGTGTAAATTATCCATTACATCCTATTTTACTTGTCCAGAGGGTTCGAAAATATTTTTAAATTCAAGTCACATTTGAAGAGGTTTACGTTAGGCTTTTCAAATCATTTAGTTGAATTTTTCCAATTTTTTAAATTAGGTGTGTTAAGATGAAATTTGTATCACCAATTAATTGGAATATTGTAAAATAGTACAATTTGTTGACCAGAATAAAGATTGGGACATATTATTCAGTTACAACAAGAGTGGTATTGGGCCATTAAACATTTATTTTGAGCATTATCGAATCTTGTGTTATGTGTTTTTAATCTATAGTGCCCGGTCAAAATGGAATACATGTACACATATTTTAGAGTTCTTGCATTACACAAGAGAAACGACTATTCGAATCGAACCTAAAGTGTCGATGGTTTGTTTATATAGTGAGAATTTCGGTATTAGATAACAAATTAATCTTTTGAGCATGACCGAATATGAAATAAAATTCATCGGATTTTTCCGCCCTGGTTCTCCCTTGTCAGTGGTGTTGGATCGAGGGCTTGACGAGGGACAGTGTAGTAGTTCCGTTGGGACGAAAACCCGTGCATTGCAGTAGGACGTTAAATTCCATTTTATTTCGAATATTAAATACCTGGTCCACATTCTATAGTATGTTACTTGCAGTAACGCCACCATTACTGTTTTCTTTTTAAAATTCTGTGACGATTTGCATTTTTTTATAGAGCAAACGTATTTGGACATTCGTGTGTGGGTGACAGTATTAGGTTTTTAAAAAATACTAAATTAGATATTTTGAGTGTTATTTATAAAAAAAAAAAATGTTGATATTTTGTAAGCGTTTGCTATTAAAGGAAATTTAATGGCAATTTACGAGTCAGTTTAACCGGTTTTAAATAATAATTTTATCCCTTTTTCATTCTTCTTGTAAATAATTTTAAAAGTACAAGGTTATCCAGGTAACGAAACACGTTGTAAACCTTGTATACCCAATAATCAATATTAGCCCGTATTGATGAAAGAAACATGCACGAATGCCTACTAGCGTTATATTCAAGTCTTTTTATTTCCACACTGACATTAATGTCGGGAACAATCTCCACATGACAATGGTATACATTCCGCCCACTGTTATACCAACACGGATAGTGTTTTTCATGAAACGATATATTTTAAGAATCTAAGAAAAATTGAGCAATAGTTTGGGCATTGATAAGTAAGAAATCACCCATATCCAATTATTATTTTCTCGCTCCTTTTAAAGATGCATTATGTAAGATTTAAATAAAGATCCGATCGTTGTTACTATAATAGTTCGAAAATAGATACTAAAAATGAATAATATGGAAAATTTCATTCAAATTACTTTATTCTGAGCGAAGTTATGACTGTTTGTAAATTTAGCGTAGAGCATTTATTAAACATGCATTATGCAAGAGCAAAATCTGCTTATTACAAGTCTTTCTTTAGGCTGGAAATGTTATCTAAATTATCAATTAGACATTAATTAACTTATCCAGACCATAATTAACTCTCGATGTCAAAGCTAGCCTTCGATGTTGGCTGGATTAGATTCCTATATGCCGCTAACGGCTATTGATAATTAAATCAGAAAAAGTGGATAATCGAGACTATGCTGTTTATATTAATGATTTTAGTAATGATGACCGAGACTATGCAAAAATTTCACCCGCTTCTTTCTCGGCTCATAGTGGATCAATTTGACTGAAATTTCCAGCAAATTACCTTTACACTATCAAGTTTTTAACTATTATAGCGAGAACTGCCATCTCTTTATCTTATCTCCCATAATGTATCTTCAATGTAGCAACGGTCTTTGACAACCGAGACTAAGCCTCGATTGTCTATTTTATCATTAAAGCTCGCGGGTGTTCAAATCTATTTAAATCTCGGCCTGCCGGGTAAATAATTGTCTAAATAAATGTTTATATCACATTAATTTGAAGCCGAAATAAAGACCTCCAATAGGTAGACTTAGCTCTTACATAATGCATCTTTAATACCGAGCGCGATATAAATTTCTCATCTTAATTTTAACATTTGAGGTTACGCCTTGGAACATCGGGTTTTCAAGAGAAGTAATTTACCAAAGGGAAAAAAATGACATTGGGCGGAGAATAGGATATTACTCTTTCTATAGAAAATCAAATATTACTTATGTTGCAATTTTATATTATGAAAGAAACGTCTGGTTGTGGCAAATCTTGATCAAATGTACCAATCGGTTGTTAGAGGGTTGTCAGATATTTAACTGGAAACAATATTTAACTGGAAACAACAAACCCGGTTTAAGTAACTGTTGGTTGTAATCGTTCCGTTTTCTAACTATTGGGTCCACTATCATTTCTCTATTCGGCTTGTTTAGTAATACGCAAATTGTAATTAGTCGACTTCAGATCATCCTACCAATCTAAACCTCATGAAAATATAGAGATCCCCGACGAAGACTGGTCCGAAAGCCTTTGCTTATAGAGATGCTTAATTGGTTGGCTGTCGAAGCCATCGTTGTGCTCCTATCACATTTGGTTCACATTGCGTTTTGTTTTTAGCAGATACAATGGATGGGAATAGGTTTGTTCTCACTTTCCCAGCAAATTAACCCTACTAATTAAGCGAATTGGGGATTAGTTATAGATTAGTAAGTTATACTCTGTTTTAATTATCGCATGAACAGTTCAATTTAACCTATGACATGTGTGAACTATAAATCACTGTCTGATTTTTCGTTCATATGTCAGTTTAATTTTATACTTAATTACGATGAACACTGTTTATGATAAAAGTTTATTAAAAAGTTGAAAGTTCAAATTGTATGTCATTCCAAAATGGCTAATGCATAGGTAAACGTTAGATTCATTCCAAACTCGAGAGGTACTCGAAGCCTAGTTTATGATAATTATAAGTTTAGTGTTAAGACAAGAAGAGGAGCCACCATTCACTGGAGGTGTACTGTTCGTGAATGCCCTGCTACTTGCAATACCAGGAATGACCTGGTTACTACCTATACAGAAACATCCATAATTATCAAGCTGATCCAACCAAATTAATATAAAGATATATATACTATAATAGTTTTATATTTTTGATATTTTTTCAGATTTACGGGTTTCAGAAGCAGATGACTGTGTAAAGTTTGTACCAACTTTTTACAGTGCACATTCCATGTTATATCGAGCCAGATCCCAAAATTTACCAACTATACCAAAGAACCGATGTGATGTAGAACTGCTTTAATGTTATAAAGAAACAAAAAATGGTGAAAACTTCTTACTTCATGCAGAATACCAGAATAAGATGTTAGTATTATGCACCCAAGAAAATCTCTACCAACTAGCAGCAGTCGATATCCTATTCTGCGACGGAACCTTCGCTATTTGTCCAAGCCTTTATTACCAACTATACACTATTCATACTTTTATTGGTACCAACATGTTACGCCCTTATGCCAGATAAAAAAAAGTCAACATACCAAAAATTTTTCCAGATACTGAAAGAGAAATCCAGTTCATTAAATTTAAACCTACAACCAACTACCATCTTCACAGACTTCGAAGTAGCAGCACAGAATGCAGTTCGTCTAGAATTTAACTGCACCCTTAAAGGTTGTATGTTCCATTTCCGACAGTCTATCTGGAGAAATCCCCAGAAACATGGTTTGCAGAAACTGTTTGGTGAGAACAATTCTGTGACTAGTTTTGTGAAACGAGCGGCCGCGTTAGCCCTTATAAAACCTGGTGATATTGAAGACTTTTGGTTTTACTCCTTAGAAGACGCGGGTATGGATATTCCTGTGGTTCGCGAATTTGCAGACTCTATTACAGAACAGTGGGTCGAAGGTGTAGATATAAGTTTATGGAACCATTTCTATACTGAAGGTGCAAGAACAACCAACAATGTTGAAGGTTGGCATTCAAAGTATCGTCAAACCATCCGAATATTTTTAGATTCATAGAACTACTAAAGTCAGAACAG
The DNA here is from genome assembly GCF_932274485.2 of Patella vulgata. Taxonomy (NCBI): domain Eukaryota; kingdom Metazoa; phylum Mollusca; class Gastropoda; family Patellidae; genus Patella; species Patella vulgata. The sequence continues at coordinate 17,822,461 of NC_065883.2, forward strand.
GGTTACACAGAGATACAAATTTTACAATATGGAAATGGAGGCGTTTCACGTCCAGAGAAAAGAAAATACATAGAATTAAACAGAAGAATACATGATGAAAAACAAAGATTATTAACTGGTTTGACGACTTTATATGAATACGGAAATTCGATATCACATTTAGTCGGATTTTAAATATACATGCACAATACTAAATTTGTTAATAAAATAACTTGTATGTAAAGTAGTTAATATTGATATGAAAAATATATATGTACATGCTAAATTTGTTAATGAAATAACTTTTATGTAAAGTGGTTAATATTGATATGAAAAAGACTATAGTTTTAACACCATTGTTACCCTAATTAGTACTGGTCCAATGATTTTACCTGGAAAACAATAGCTGCTGGGAAAGTAAGAACACCCCTGGGAATATCCCCGTCATAGACCTTAAGCCTGGAAGCATTCAGACACAAAGTTTGTTTATAGGTCAATTTCGAGACGCAAATACAAACAGGGTATGAAATTGTCACCCTCAATAACATCCCATATCTCTTATTTCGTCTGGGTTAATAACGAGATCTTATCAAATCGACCGTTTCATGTCCCACAGCTGTACATAATTAACAAGCAACGCTGAAATCTGTGCTATATTAATTTATGAGTAGGTTACTCGTATTTCAATCAATATATCGGTCATTACAATATTTTGTGTAATCATTTATTTTGTTTTCTCTTTGAAGGAACACTGCCATAATTATGTATGTTGAACGTGCATGGATTTAATTATTTAAATAAATGAAACACCAAAATTTAAAAAAAATGTCATTTATAGTAAAATTCACTATTTTCATCTTAAAAACGTTGAGTCATTCGGACACGATCAGTCTCATTGCTTAAAGGGCGTATAACTCTATTCGTTGGAACCTTTAAATAGACCAAAATGGGTCTAAAAGTACATGTTAATGTAATATGAAAGGACATGTATATAAAGTGATTTACAGTCATTTTTAAAAAAGATTATTGTAATTTCTAATCAGTTTTGTTCGGTGAAATACGGGACCAGTCCAAGCTGTTGCGCTTGCTTGTTCCATTCCACAGGTTTTTTAATTATTGTTTTACTGTTTGTGAGTCAATCATTTTTAAAATTATTTCCGCATTGTTTATTTTTTGTTAAATTACTATTGGCACTAAACTCCATAGAGTACACGATGTCGTGCACTGATATTAAAATGCTCGTAATGTCGTAAATATTACATATTAGTAATTCGTAGTCTAAATTTTGAATATTATGGATAATATTGAGTTAGAGGTTTAGCTCCTTTAAAAACGATGCAATATCCGCATAAAATGATTTTGGACCGTTGCAGATTTTGAATCTTGCGGCAAAAATCGCCGATCCCAGTATTTCATGTTAAATTTCCGATTGAATGACCCTATTTTTAACCAGATAATAGTAAACACCAGTGTTATTTTTATTTTGCCTTGTAAGTGTCTCGATAAAGCGACATCCGTACCCCAGTAGGATACTCGATAGGACGTTCCAGAATAGAGAGAGAGAGAGAGAAATGGAGTTTAACGTCCACTCGACACAAACTAGGTCATTTCGGGACTAACATATGGTTTAATTTTATTTCAATAATTCGCTTGCGCGTAGGGGTCTTTAGCAGTGGGAGGAAACCGGAGGACCCGGAGAAAACCCACGAGGTTGGATTAGTAATGCAGGGGTTGAGGTAGTTTAAGCGTTTCGGCGTGTTTTTCACATACAATTATACAGCTTTATATACTCAAATATATCTTAGGTAGCTCCTTTATATAATTTGAGTATGGACATGTGTATCACCTTTATTTGATGTGCATAGATTGCAAAAGAAGAACAAAATAATATGAATTTTGACATTTATGTATTTTTATTTTTTAAAAATGAGATAAACGCAATGTTTAACAAACAGTTTACATAACTAAACCAATAAATTTTTATTCAGCTGACATCATCTACAGTCAATTAATTTATGATAATAGAGTTTAAAACAATAGCAAGCAAGTAACTAATCATGTAAATTCCTTTTTTGGTTTGCACAGTACATGAACTTCAACTTGAAGGGAAGCTAGCCACATTAACGAATTTTGTCAAAATACTCAATGAAACGTTGGTTTTCGGAAGTGGTTCTTAAAGGATTTTGGTTTGCACAGTACATGAATTTCAACTTGAAGGGAAGCTAGCCACATTAACGAATTTTGTCAAAATATTCAATGAAACGTTGGTTTTCGGAAGTGGTTCTTAAAGGATTTCGAATAACCTGAGTGAAACAGACACAGAAATTAATATCTATTGTTATGCCCCTTTAAGTTTGGAAAAGAGCCGGAGTGTATTTTCACAAATGAGGACAGACAAAGCAAATACTACACCAAATCCTAAAGCCGCAAATGCCCCTTTAATATCGTCTAAATACATGGCCTTCAGCTCCGTACTATCTGAATGAAGACATTCTTTAGGGCGTTGGTCCTTATATCGAGCCTGCTCCCATCTTTTTAGAACACCTCCATCAAATAAATGAAACATAAAACGCTGAATTTCGGGCGTCAAAGGAGAATCTGTAGGAAGAGCGAGGGCAACATGTTGTGTTGCCAGTACATTTGTAATTGTGTCAAATGTACAGTCATTCCGCGAGAGCTTAAACAGAAGAGGGTCTAGCGAAATATAAGCATATTTCCCTTTTGTAACTCGGTCAATGTGCTCTGTAGCACTTGTTGAAAGCACACCGGGGTCGGACTTATTGAATTCGAGTATTTTATTCCAAGCTTTCCGCATGTCAGCCCGTTTGGCTTCTCTCAATAACGCAGCCGTCAGGGTGGACGGATGGACACCCCATTTCCATCCCTCAAGTTCTACCATCTCTTCGAGACTGTTAAACGGTTTCTTCTCCCGCCTAACAGAAAGGGAAGCCGTTAGGTTACCAGAATAAGTCGCTGCTATCACCACACAAAACAACCATAAGGAAAACGTCAGAACCCTACCGGTCCAGGTTCGTGGACGAATACCATCACCTCCTAAGAACAGACATCCAGCTACTGATAAAAACAGGTTGGATACACCCACAAATTCCGTTGCTGGCGAAGTTTTATGATGTGTGTTGTCTTTATTTACCGGGTTAACCTTTTCCAAAATATAAAAAACGATACAAATTCCAACAGCGGCGGAGAATAAAACATAATAAACTTGTAGCTGAAATGGCTGCATGATATTTAACCATCCTTTGGTCGAATCATCTTCCTTTCGGAACACCATGCCAAGTCCCTGGGTAAAAAAAGGCGGCAAAATAAAATCAACCACCCCTTCCCTATCTGGAGTCAACGTAAGCTCTGCTACTGCCATGTCAACTTCGCGTCTTATCATTTGGGCTACCAATCCGTCCCACGAACCATTGACGAGGTTGCCCCATTGGTTATCTTCTGGTTCCACAAACCTATACGTAAAGTTTAAAAACCTGGACATAGCATCACAAAAGGTCTTTGCGTAACCTGAGTATGTAATGTTTCCACTATCATTATGCTTAATAAAAAACTGCGGCGCGACATGAGAAGTTATGATAAAATGTCTACCATTGAAGCCATACAATGTATTTGGGAAGAGGGATGATTTTGTGTAGGTTCGTACAAGAGCAAACCGTCTGTTAGATAAAGTGAACGTGAATACACCCACAGAAGACTCGAAGCACGAAATAATTACAATATTTTCCAGAACAATTTGGTCAGTATTAAGAACCGAAAATACACATGTATTATCATCACCAGGAACAAATATCCAAAACGACTTATGACTGAAGTCTGTAGATCGATTAGAACGAGCATCTAGAGTATTTGCGATTGCCAAGAGGTTGAGAACATCATGGCCCCCAAACAGAATGATTGAAATATTTGGGAAATATTGTTTGTGTATCATTAATAACAGAGATGTCTCTTGTCCTTTCCAGTCGTGAACATCAAAAAACGCCGCTGGTGTGTATTGTGTTTCCACAGAGTCGTAAAAATCCCAAAGTAAATTTAAGCCGTGACTGTCATAAATGACCACCAACCTCATCCAGGACATAATATCACTGATGGTAGCGATAAGTTCTAGAATACGGGGGTGTTTCGTGCTGTATTCTCTATCAAATAACGTTGTTTTGTTTACGAAATTCATTCGGCCACTTTCGTGCGAACATACTGGGAAGATAATAGACATGACGATGACGTATATTGAAAAAGACACAAGCCCCAAGAAATGCATCTTATGGAAGTGCGCTGACATTTCCGATCGTAAGTGTAAAATTATATTCCACAGAAAATCACAGCTGGGTGGTAGTCAAACAAATAATCTACCAGTGTCCACAAATATCTCCGTTTTATTAAATACTTTACGAATCCTTGTATTGGTCATCGTCAGTTACCAACATTAACCGAAAATAATCTCCAGCACTTCTCTCACCGCACAATCATTTTTTGTATTAAGAAATATAAATATCCACAAAATTACCAACACATTAAAACTCTACATTTAGATATAAGATACAAAAACGGAACGTGTGGTATTTCACGAACTCGTGCTTTTGCTGAAATAATTTACCTCGTGAATGTACACCTAAATCATGGTTATATACTTGGCAAACATAATAATGATGTCTGTTAGATTAAAAAGAATGTACTATATTGACGGATTGATTTTCTCTATTTATTTGTTGACACCGACATAACCGAACACCATTATTTCTTGTCCTGAAATAAGCCCGGGTCTATAATGGCCGAGCCATTAGCTAATGCAGAATCACACAACATATTCACCTGGTTGGTTGTCTATTTTGGAACATTATGTTTTCTATTTTAAGGAATACGGTGACCGTGATCTGAAAAAAATAAAAATTTGAAATTAGATTTCAATTACCGTAGTAAGGCGGTAAGTGAAAATATTTTTACACGAATGTAACGTACACGGAAATTGAAATATGGAATATCTTAATACGCGGATTTCCGAATCTAATTACATTACATTGTCGATATAATGGTTCATTGTCAGTTCAATCATACATGACAAATCACCATGCCGTTAAACCAGCCATAGTCATCCTTATATACATCATAATTTTCAATAGAATAAATACTTGAATCTCAAAACAGACAATGTTTTGCAGTGGTGTGGTCATGCCCGGTGCCAACTCCTTGTTTGGATGCCCCAAGATTTCAAGTATAGGGCCTAGTACTCATAAATGTGAGAAAGGAGGACATTTTAAATACGTAAAAACACATGAATATACATATACAGTGATAATATCATTCTGTACACAGAGAACTACCTAGTTCGAGAATAGATCTCTGCCCTGAATGGCCGCCATTTCCAAAAATTAGTATCCTATTCTGTAATGCGGCTCTACTCCATTTCATATCTGTCATACACAAAATGACTAAATAAACCTTTTCAATTATTTTTTTAAAGATACATTATGGGAGATTAGATAAAGAGTTGACAGATCTCATTATTATAGTTAAAACTAGACAATTTAAAGGGAATTTGCTGAAAATTTCAGTGAAATTGATCCACTCTAAACCGAGAATTTAGCGATTGAATTTTAGGCTTAGTTTCGATCATCATTACTAAAGTCGGTACGATAAGAACATGGTCTCCATTATCCATTTTTGGATTTAATCGTCAATGAGCGTTGAGCCGCTGATCGGATTCCAATCCAGTAAATATCGTAGGCTAGCAAGAGTTGATTATGGTCTGGGTAAGTTAAGTAATGTCTAATTAACAATTTAGGTAACATTTCAGGCCTAAAGAAAGACCTGAAATAGGTAGATTTAGCTTTTGCATAATGTATGTTTAATAAGTGAAATAAATACTTCTCAAAATTTTCGAAGTATACTAAAATCGTCGATTTGGTACTTAAAATGTCAGTCATCCAGCTTAGTGTCCGTTCTCAAGCGGAACTAATTGTAGACAGACAGCGTTAGTTTAGTATACGGTAATATTAGATTCCAAAATTGTTTATTTAATTTTAATCTCTGATTGGACGCCCCAAGTACCGACTTTCAAAAATTGCTTGGTAATATGTTTACCTGAAAATAAATGTGTCATTCAAGATAGTACTTAAAATGTCGGTCATCCAGCTTAGTGTCCGTTCTCAAGCGGAGCTAATTGTAGACAGGCAGCGTTAGTTTAGTATACGGTAATATTAGATTCCAAAATTGTTTATTTAATTTCAATCTCTGAGTGGATGCCCCCTGTACCGACTTTCATAATCTGCTTGGTATTTATATGTATATCAGAAAATACATGTGTCAATCAAGATGTTTTGCGCAATGTATTCTAATCTGTTTACGTGTAATTATAGAGCTACAATTTCAGTGTCATTGGACAAGGAAGAAATCTTAGGTAGCAGATTAAATTAAAAACGAATTTATTTATTTATGTTATTACGGTACAACGGAGCCAGACACTTTACAAGTTAAAACTAGAGAATCAATAGAAACAACGAGATTTAATCTACATAACAAGCATTCTTTAGATTTATTAATCAGGATTTCTTGCGCCGGATAATAAGCCAGACCAGAACAGATCAGATGTCAAATATAGAGTTTAAAGGGAAGACATCACTATCACCATGAAAATTAATGAAAGTTATTTTGAAGAATACCATTTTCAAATTAATAATCTTACCGAAAATTCAATAACTGACCTTATCTTAGGGATAACTTGGCAGATTTGTCACAAATTTTGCATACATTCTAACATGGATGTAAATGGAAAGTCCAATAACTTCAAATCGAACATTATTATTTTACCAACAATTATACCTGAAAACAAAACTTCCAATGCCAGTTATTATTTAAGGTCATAGTATCGAATTTAGACAATTATTAATATGTTATCAAAAGTCTACTAAATTATTCAGGTCATCTAGTTTAACCCGAACAACATGGTCACTTTATTTATTTTTATCTGTAAATATATTTGTATCTGTAAATATACTATTCTTATCTGTAAATATGATTTTTATTAAAGTTTATGATTTAAATATCGAATGATTTTAAAGACAAAATGAATTTATTAAAATTGACTACTTTGATCAAAATTGAGCACTGTAATCAAAATTGTGTACTTTGATCAAAATTGTGTACTTTGATCAAAATTGAGTACCCTGATCAAAATTGAGTAATATGATCAAAATTGAGTAATATGATCAAAATTGAGTAATGGAACCAAATAATTCATTACTTTTATAAAAATTGATTAACCATATCAAAATTTTATTACGCTTGAGTACGTCGCTAATATTGTGCCTAGTAAAATGAGTTATTTTTTTTTCTTGGTGAAAGCTATAATGGCTCTTTAAGTATTAATTATGACAAATGAAGCCCAATGAGACAAAAAAGTACCTGTTGCCTGGTCAGACAATACAGAGTTAAAATTCAATGACATAAAATATATAGATTGATGTAATGAAATAAAAAAGCCCACAAGGGACAGTGCTTAACTAGTCTCGATAAAATAGTAGTTAATGAATAGTATTCTAAATAATTAATCGAAATAACGATTACACACCGAGTGCTTAGCAAATAATTTACGTAAACTGAGTATACATCGTTCAAGATAAAATTTAAATAGTTCAATAGATATTAAGTGTTTGCCTATGTTACGAGAGACATTTTACACTATATCACATTATCTACAAATAAACTGGTAACTAGCCTATTGATTTCAGGACCATTTTCGATTTCTAACCATTTTCGATTTCTAACCATCTTATTGCATGCATGAACATGATACGGGCTGTTTAAACCTAATTGAACGTTTACCATTAAAGACTGTTTTGTCCATTATTTTTCTTCCCTAAAAGAAAATCCAAATAGTCTGTCTGAGGTTGTCAATTTTCATCAGTTTAATTTAAAATCAAAGTTAGCACAGCTGTTTTGCCAATAATGTTCTCAATATACCCTAAACAATCAAAATTAATTCACGCCGACAATTTTATGTGTCTTAGACAAATACATGTAATAATATTTGCTGTCCTTATCGTACAAACAGCCCATTCTCTCCGTAAAGGTTATGTTCTGTATCCTCGACCGTAATGACAATAATCATTACACTACCATAGTGCGTATTTTTGACTTTAAAGATGTACTCGAACGTTCTAGCGAATGTCGCTCTTAATGGTTTGTGTTCAGGCATAAAAATGATGTGTTTTAACAAATTATGTGTCTAGCCCCATACAATTTAAATTTTTGTTTTAAGAAATTAAGCGGATGCCTCAGTATGTTTATGTCTATATCACACCTTCCCGGTATTATTGGCCATAAATTACCCAGGTTTTCTCTTGTCTTCAAACCGTTTTAAAACGACCGAAGCGACCTACGTTCACCCAGGTTTCAACACGTTCACGCAGGTTTCAACACGTTCACCCAGGTTTCACCACGACCTGACCACCGATATCCACGTTTGACCCAGGTTTGCTCACCGTGGTCAAATACTGCGAATGTGTGACAAGGGCTTTACTAAGTTTAGTGTAATGCATCGACAGTGGAACCACTGATTTTGTCAAAAATCATAAAAAAGAATTATTAACTTAGTTGTAATGGTAATCATTTAAACCGGGTAAACTTTTCCCTTTTAACATTTTAAAAATTGCACAGAACCTTAGGTTAAAATCGATTTTGATAAAACTTTCAAAATAAGCACCAAATGACCCACTTTATCGGTTTCGATCAACCTTCGACCCGATTTCAAAGTTTTGCACTTTTTTAAAAAAAACAAATTATGACGTCACTTTAAAAGACTGGATAAGTAATAACGATAAACGCCTCGACCAGGCATAACTTCACATCAGATATTACTGATTTTGTCAAGAATCTTAAAGAAAATAGAATTATTAACTAAGTTATAACGGTAAACATTTCAACCGGGTAAAACATCCCATTTAAAAAATTTTTAAGAGGAGCTGCACAGAAACTTTTGTTTACCAACTGATTTTGATGAAACTTTCAGAATAAGCACCAAATTTTAAAAAAAAAAAATTTTATGAAGTCACTTTAGGTTAAATATCAAAATTTAATTCAGCCGATCGATAGCAAATTGTGAATGGTTTCTAAAACTATATAAAGATATTGAAAATCGGATAAGAATTCTAAGACGAGATATATTTTAAAGATTAACCTAGGTTTTCAAAATGGTGGCACTTCCGGTGAATTTGAACTTGCCTCCTATTTACAAATATTTTTAAATAAGGCAAAATTAAAGAAGTTGAACATTTGTGCTCGGAAAATTTTGTTGACATTTTTGGCTTAATCCCCCATTTGTAACGGATTATGAAAGTTTCAGCTCGAAAAGTTCAAAATAAAAAAGTTACACACAGAAATCTCAGTTTCCAATTTAAATCCTAAAATTACGAACACATACCAGTTGGTGAAAACCACATTGAAATAAATTCATAAATAAAAAAAAGTTTCCTTTGATGTCTAATATTGGTCTTATTTTAGCTATGACGTCACTTCCTGATATGACGTCTTAGATATTTATTAAGCTTTTGAACTAAACACCTTTCTCAGATAGTACAGTGTTTATTTCTGTAGACTATTCGGCCACCCAACCCCCCAGAATATGTCTAGAGATCACATACAAAGTATTTGCTCCACTGCCTTCTATCATATACATCGAATTGGAAAGATCCAACGCTATCTCAGTTATGAAAATAAAGAAAAACTCATTCACGAATTCATCTCAAATAAACTAGATTGCCACAATGGTTTACTATACGGCTTACCAGACTATCAGATTAACAAACTACAACATGTTCATAATTCAGCAGCTCGACTCCTCACTAAAACTAGAAAACATCAACACATCTCCCCAGTATTGCAACCTTTACATTGGCTCCCAAATCCGCAAATAATTTCGTTCAAGTTACTCCTCTTCATCTTCAAAACGTTAAACGGCCAAGCTCCATTTTATATAAAAAGTCTTGTAAACCCTATACTACCAACAGAAATCTCCGTTCCCAGAAGAAAAAAAAAACATCTTCTAAAATTTCCAGCTATTAATTTACGACTTGGAAAACGTGCCTTTTCTTATGCGGGTCCTTTTCTATGGAATAGACTACCACAGTCAATGAAACAATTACCGTCTGTGTGCCATTTTAAATCTCAACTCAAAACATTCTTGTTTCAAAACCATGATCTGTAAATAATCAGTGAATATAACGCGCTTTATAAATGACAATGTTATTATTATTATTCTTTTCCGAAAACGCGAGGAAGAAAAAAAAATAATAATCTTTATGAAAACCATAGTTTTTATACTAGTGTAAAAACTAATAAATCACAAGAGACACAAACCTCGTTCATTAATGAACACATACTGTGTATTCCATAGAATTGTATCCCTTGTATTTCCAGTTCAATTATTACATACTATTTCATTTATATCACTCGTTAAGTCGACGCGATGAAAATAATACGACTAAATGGCTTTCTGTTGTTGAATTATTGTAAAACCAAAGACCACTGTCGATATATCTGCTTCAACAAATGTTATATGTGATCTAAATTAGAATGTAATGAGAATTAAAACAAGACAATTAGTGAACTACTTACTACATGATATATACTTGCTGTAGTTAATCTTGCAATGAGACTATATTGGCCTAGCCGTTACAATTCCCATCTCAGTGCCAAGAAAACTAAGATATTAACCCAGTATAGTAATTGATTCAGATGTTTATTCACCAGTATGATTTCTCCCGTTTTAATATTGACTCAATCTGTGGATATCGATAACACCTATAATAATAGACTATTAATATTTGATTACCTGAAAGGCGTTTCTAATATGTGTAACACTACTACCACACTTTATTTAATTTCACGTTTCAACAGCTTCTGGCAAACAAATAAACATATTTCTGATGTAAAGTTTGTATGTAAGATAATACAATTACAAAAGTGTTTATACCTCGCATTGATTACGGAGCTACAGGTATATGCTAGGTTCAAATTACCGCTAAACCATTTTCCATTTATTTGCCAACCACAGGCCAAATCGTCATCAAACAAAAAGTACATACTTCACCACGATTGGATATCCTGGATGGCAACAGAAGCTGGAAAATTCACGGGTTCATATTGTCAGCGCACAAATCAGTTGGGTTTGTTAGTGAGATTAATGTTAATCGTAAAATGTAATATGAACACTCAGGGTAGTATAACGATATGCCTGTATCAAATCAGCACTGTTGAACCATGACAATGGTTAATATTTTATCGGTAATAGGTTCTGACATGAAGATTCTTTCTTTTGCAGTAAACCATACAAAAGATACATTCCCACGCAAGAATTTATCGGGGAGTTATTTTTTTTCCAATAAATATATAGCTATTGTGATATACATGTATATGGAAATTAGAAACACCCAATCTTAATAGAAAAATACTGGGTTCCCTGAACAACATCCATGGGGCGCGCACACGACAGAAATGTAAAAGTATTCCTAGAGTGACGTAAAAAAAGCTTCATATCTGTTGATCTAATGGTTAACGGTTGTGATAACATGGAGAGAATTGAACGTCCAGTAAATTCTGCAATTAGCACATGATAATCCAGGAATTTACTTAGGCTTCGATATTTATGATGGGCAGACACAAGCGGGGATGGATTCTCCCCCAATCAAGTCAGGTAATAGACAAGGCGGATATTTTGTTTTCGATTAAAATGTTTTGAGAGGGATTTGAAGAAAACTTTTGATAGACAAATTAGTTTGAATATGTTTTCGTCTAAATATTTTAACAAATAAGACAGTACTGTTTACGTGGGAAGGCATATATAACAATAACGTGATTTTGTATTATAAATTCTCTGAAAAGATTAAAAACATTATATTATTAAAGCTATGGAGTTTCCATCGCATGATAAAGATGTCCATAGATTGGAGGTGGGTAAGACGCTGGCTCGCTAGCCTGGAAGTCGGGTGTTCGATCCCTGCATTGGCCGAGAAAGTTCATCCCGATTTTCCGGCGTGGTTCCCCTTGTCAATGATGCAGGACGGAGGGCCTGACAAGGACAGCTGTCTAGTCGTTCGGATAGGACGAAAAACCGAGGTCCCGTGTACATATTGGCGTGCATGTAAAAGACACCTTGACAGTTGGAATTCGATATAAGAGTAGGCCACAGTGCCGCTGTCCGGGCAAAATTTCCCTCATAGCACACTGTATGGCGTATGCCCGTCATCATTAGCCCAGTTCGGAGCAAAAGAGTAGGACGTTAAACCCCATTTCATTTCATTTCTCAAAAGAAGATTAAAAACATTATATTGTTAAAGCTATGGGGCTTCCACCACACATCTAAAATAATTATATGATAAAGATTTGCCACAGATTGATGAGTCGATTAGGCGTTACCTGATGATGAATATCAGTACTGAGTGCTTTAGTCTGGTAACACTTGATTAATGTGCAAACGCATTATCTTAAAAAGGTTTGATATGTTCCAATCCATATAATAATCTATCGATGTTTCAATAAACCGGTGTTATTTTACTTATAGATAGTGGCACATTACTGCATTGCACAATACAAATTACTCATAATTAATATAGTATATTAAATTATTAAATGCTGGATAACTTTCAAAAATACGTTGTACATTTTTATCGCAGTTTGAAAATCCTAACGCCAATGGTATATAGTCGAGCGATCGATGAACTGGCCTACAATATTCCGTTTTTATCAATTAGACCTATTGTTCGGATGAAACAAAAATCCGAATTCAACCCGTATGTACATAGGCGTGCATGCAAAAGAAGCCTTGATATTTGGAAATTGAAAAGAGAGTAGTACCTCGGGACGTGTACTAAAAGTATACAAAGACAAAAGAGTAAGAGCAATGTGCACTCACGTTCAATATACGTTCATTTTAAATACCCAGAAATATACAATTGTGCATGAATGCAGCATACATCAAGCCAGTCACCGCGCCATAAAGAGAATTGACAAAGTACCAGAATAAAGCTAATGTTAAGATAAACAGAAAAATGTCAGCTAGATAAAGCTGACTCAGGTACCTTACGTGATCGATCAATACCCTTCACAATAACAGCTTCTTACTTAAAGTTACCCAAAGGCACTATCTTATCAAGGTGCAACACCAGTTTGTTATTAATAGTTAATGGAATAAATAAATGCAATACTGAGTATAAAGGATTGTGTTATGTGATAGGTAACACGAAAATTACCTCATTACTTTTAATCTTCATAGTTTAATCTTTAAAGATAAGCGTTTGAAAAGTAGACTTTTAAGTCATTTCCTGTAATAAAGAAATGAGTAACTTTTGTCTATTCTAAATGCAAATCCCTGAAATATATTTCTAATTACCTCCAGCAGTATGATTTTTAATGGGAAATATTGATTTTTAAGGATGTGTAAGCCATGTAACATTAGGTGAAGTTACCTTTTGTGTTGGCGTTAGATTATTTTGCAGACAGACCCGTTGTTGTCAAGTCGACACCAACGGACTCTTAACGTCTATCCCTGACAACACATAGTAGTAAGATCGGTAAAATTTAAAAATAAAGTTCACAGATCTACAACATGTGGCTGGCCAAAAACGGTAACACTTTAACACCAACGTTGCAACCCTTTGAGCTGTCGTTGCTGGTTCCCGTTTCAACATCCAAAACTTAATTGAATATGAACCCTTTTGAGATGTAGGAGCTGGTCCCCGATTCAACCGCACGGAAATATAAGCCAAAACTTAGGATTTGATGTTGAGAATAATTTAGGTTGTGGATAGGTGGTTATGTGCATCGATTTGTTTTTGCTGTCCATGTCAACGTTTTAGCTACAAAATAAACAATAACATCAATCAATTCCTGTTAGAATTTCACTGGTTAAATGGCTGCGGGTTTAACTAATGTTTTATTTTTGTCGAAAGAGATTCGAAAATAACTATCCTCCGGAGGTTAGCACCAGAGCGAAACCATGATATGTGTTATTACATAGTTTGCGTTAGTAATTGAGGTATTGATTGATAACACCAGCTCGGCGCTTGGTTTGATAATCTCAGATTAAAGTGAACGAGATAATGTTATTATTTATAAATCATATGAACAATACATATGTGTAAGTTCCGTCAACACAAATCCAAGTTTGTTTAGTTTCCATTTGCATCGTTAAAGTATAGCGTCGCAAAAGTAGTAGTAGTGTATGGCTTAACGTCCATATCCACCTAGTATGATATCGCAGATAAGTGTCACACAATTATCTGTGTGCCTCTTAAGTAGTGTAGTGTTTGTTTGATCCGGTTTGATGATTCACGTCATCAACTAAAACATGAATGCAGATGATTGGAGAAAATCTGGACATATCTGTACTGATGCTAAAACCAAATGTTTAAACGAGAAGGGGGATCACGTGGCTAAGTGGGTAAGACGCTGGCTCGCTAGCTTGGAGGTCGGGTGTTCGATCCCTGCATTGGCCGAGAAAGTTCATCCAGATTTTCCCGCGTGGTTCCCCCTTGTAGGTGATGCAGGACGGAGGGCCTGACAAGGACAGCTGTCTAGTCGTTCGGATGGTACAAAAACCGAGGTCCCGTGTACACATTGCCGTGCACGTAAAAGATCCTTTGACAGTTGAAATTCGATATAAGAGTAGGCCGTAGTGCCGCTGTCCGGACAAAGTTTCCCTCACAGCACACTGTATGGCGTATGCCCGTCTTCATTAGCCCAGTTCGGGTCAGAACAGTAGGACGTTAAACCCCATTTCATTTCATTTCATTTTAAACGAGAAGATTTATAATTATTCAAAATCTACTAAACTCTTTCTAAGACTTCTTTTCAGACAGTATGCCTTTAGCGAGACCGGTGCACCTGCCCTAATCCCAAAATAAATAGATGGCACTAATTTAGTACTTGTATATATCTCTTTTTATGAAGTATATCGAGCAATCAAAGAGCTTATAACCAGTATCTGCAGACTCCTCTGGCTAATGAAGACGGGCACATAAGAGGGAACATGTGCATAGACAATCGTGTTTCCGCTTATCCTTCGTTAAATAACAACTGCCAAGGATTCTTTTAAGTGCACGCGGGAGTTCTCTTCGATTCGTTGTCTATTTCCAGTACTCCAGTGGCATTTCTGTCAGGTTCACTCAAAAGGCTATTAATCCACTTGAAAAACTTTAAGATAGGAATGTTCATTACAGTAAGTCATCCTAATAAACCACAATAATATAGTAGGGTGAATTTGGACTCAATAGTAAATGTTTAATACGTCATGCTAATCCGCACAGTATTACATAATTCAGTCAATTATATTTTAATGGATCTTAATCCACCTTAATTACCCACCATTTATATCTACTTCATATTGACTTATATATTTCATTAATCACCTGTCTCCAGTATTCTTTGTTTTAAACTTTAAATTGAGCTTATAAATTATAATTAACGTCAACGGGCTATAGCGTTTAGTTACCAGGGTATATTGTTTGTAGATTTATAGGATTAATGCCCTAGGCGATGCATGGGGATATATAGACCCAAAATGACAGAATTTGGGAAGAGCTGGCTATACACGTGTCTTGGGAGATCAACTTAGATCACATACCTAAGGACAGACCTTATTTACCTGTATTTGGAGACATAAGTTTATGTCAATTCCCATATCCACATTGGAGCTTATTTACTATTAAGCATTGGACCAATAATTGTTATATTAATTGTCTGTTGTGATATTTGTTGATTACTGTTTACCAAAGAATATAGAGAACTATTAACAACCATCAACAGTCTTGTCTTCTTTTAATCAACAACGAAGATTCCAGAAAATACACGAAAAGTGCACTTGTACAAATGGGGAGATTGCTTTGAGTGGCAAGATTTCGTTCGTACCTCAAACAGCCAAGCGAGAAGTTTAGAACGAGCTAGAACACTTTCCAACAATATAAATATTCAAGAAAGCAGAATTGGATACCAACAGTCCTGAGGAAGAAGAAACCACAGCTACACTAACCCTAGATAAGCAAAAGCGGGAAGAAGGCGAAAATGTTCCGGTCATCTAATCCAAGATATCCAGACCATGGTGGAAATTCGTACAGTCAAGACGTTGGAATATTCAAGCCGACGTCATCAAATGGAGCTTTAGATAACAGAAGACAAAAAGGTATGTGGTCTTTTTATCAAGGTAATCGCCATGCGCCATCTAGTTATTGTCAGTTTAATTATCAACATCATAGTCCTCGTGCTCTTGCTCCTAAACATGATTATAAAGTCAAACGATCTGTTTCTTTAAATGTTCAAAGAAATAAAAATAAAACATCGGCTAAAACCGATCGCGACACTAAAAGAAAACATGAATATGAAACACGGAAATTCTTTATGAGGCAACTTCCATTTTTGCAAATTGGCATACGAGCGTTTCATGAAATTCAAAATTTAAATGGCGTGATAAAGCAACAGTTAAAAGCAGTGATGAAAAAATTAGACGTTACCCATACTATTAGGAACACGCCTATTCAAAATCTAAGCCATGATAAATGTAACATTGAAGCTAATAAATTAAATAGGAAAATCTCTGAATTGACCTCGGAACTTGAAAGCGCGCATAAACATAAACTTGAGATGCACCTTGATCTCGACGAATTATTACGTTCTAAAGAACAATTAGAAAAGACCCATGGAAACGCTATGCTCGAAATTGAAAGATTGGGCGTGAGAGAAAACTTTTTAGAGTCGAGCAAGAGTGACATAATATGCGAGCTTATTGAACATCAGAAACAGATCGAAGACCTTAAAGAAGAAAATGAACATTTAAAACAAGATTTGAACAATTGTTACGACTATGATGAAAACGATTTTTGTGAAGGTCCACCCAATACATGGCCCTGTAATAACGGGAACGATTTTTATGATGGCCCACCCAATACTTGGCCCTGTAATAACGGGGACGATTTTTATGATGGCCCACCCAATACTGGTCCATATGATAATGGTGGTAACGATTTTAATGATGGACCACCCAATACTTGGAAGTATAATAATGGAGATGATTTTTATGGGGGTCCATCGAATATGCGTCCATATAATAATGTAGGAAATCATTTTAATAATGGCCCACCAAACAATTGGCCAAATAACAGTGGACCAAAACATAAAAATAAATTTAGAAACAAATCTTTTAACAAGCGATTTTAATTATTTTATTTACGTGATAAAGACTGACAATACAATTACCTTGATAAGCCACATACCTATTCCAATTTATATTTATTGATATTTGTATTCTATATACTTAGTGTGTGTTTCATTATGATTTTTTATATTTCTGTTTTATAATTTTTATTAAACCGGGTGAGGGCACCCATATCCACTATATGTCGACTCCCATCCGCTTTACAGAATTTGTTAATTTTTATATTTGTACTTATATATGTTGATATTGATATGATGTATTATGATTGTTTTTATATGTTGCCGATTTATATTCGGGACGAATATTTTTTTTAAAATCTGGGAGTATTATAGTAGGGTGAATTTGGACTCAATAGTAAATGTTTAATACGTCATGCTAATCCGCACAGTATTACATAATTCAGTCAATTATATTTTAATGGATCTTAATCCACCTTAATTACCCACCATTTATATCTACTTCATATTGTCTTATATATTTCATTAATCACCTGTCTCCAGTATTCTTTGTTTTAAACTTTAAATTGAGCTTATAAATTATAATTAACGTCAACGGGCTATAGCGTTTAGTTACCAGGGTATATTGTTTGTAGATTTATAGAATTAATGCCCTAGGCGATGCATGGGGATATATAGACCCAAAATGACAGAATTTGGGAAGAGCTGGCTATACACGTGTCTTGGGAGATCAACTTAGATCACATACCTAAGGACAGACCTTATTTACCTGTATTTGAAGACATAAGTTTATGTCAATTCCCATATCCACATTGGAGCTTATTTACTATTAAGCATTGGACCAATAATTGTTATATTAATTGTCTGTTGTGATATTTGTTGATTACTGTTTACCAAAGAATATAGAGAACTATTAACAACCATCAACAGTCTTGTCTTCTTTTAATCAACAACGAAGATTCCAGAAAATACACGAAAAGTGCACTTGTACAATAAGACCGCAATATGCCAAATTTCAAGTAGATTCATAATTCCAATATATCAGTGAAAATTTAGTTCTTTAAAGTCACAAATTTCATTCATGAATTGGCAGTCCCCCACTGGGTCGTGGAATCAAAGCCAAGAGTAATGTCCTTTGTTTTCATTGCCAATTCGGATGACTGAGAGTCAGCAATAATGTCTAGTTCTCTTGCTATCATGCTCCACAGTTGTGCGATTTTGTATTTGACTTAAGTTTCCTTTGGAGATCACGAATGATTTCATTATATGTATTTTCAATGACTATTATTCTTCAAGGTCATTGCAGCTAGATTGACCTTATTGTACACATTTCTCTCCGGTTTATAATCAAGGATGGTTTCAATGGTATCGGGAAATTACCGCCATAGCACACTGTTTCGTTTCATTTAAATAAAATGAAATGGGGCTTAACGTCCTACTGTTCTGCTCCTATACTGGGCTAAAAAAAGACGGGCATACGCCATACAGTGTGCTATGAGGGAAATTTTGCCCGGGCAGCGGCACTATCGCCTACTCTTATATCGAATTCCAACTGCCAAGGGATCTTTTACGTGCATTCCAATGTTTACACTTGACCTCAGTTTTTCGTCTCATCCGAAGGACTAGACAACTGTCCTTGTCAGGCCCTCCGTCCTGCATCACTGACAAGGGATCGAACACCCGACCTCCAGGCTAGCGAGCCAGTGCCTTACCCACTTAGCTACCGTGGCTCCCCGTTTCATTTATATGACAATATAGGATACCTGCACAATGAAGTAAGGACAGAATAAACATACAGCCGAGGCAATACAGTGGCATAAATTTAAGGGTATCCCACCCCACCCCAGCACAATGCATAGTTTATGGACGTTAATCTCCATTTGATTCCATTGTTGGCGATACGAAGGCTAGGTGTGTCAAGTAGGATAACGGTGAACATATATTTACATACGACTCTCCGTGTGTATTTTTATATTGAAACCGATTATTGATACTTGATTTCTGGTATTATTGAACACAATTTATCCCGAGATAACAGTTTTTACTTAGATAACAGTTAATATGAACATCTAAAATGGGAACATGACCATCTGTCGTGAAGCAGATAATGTTGTTGATTTCCAAGAGATTATCGCAAAATAAAATTGTTTATGGCCGTGGAAAGTAACGAATAGCGTGTGAAACATCGAAAACGAGGATTGTGTAATCTTATTGTTCAATGATTTTTCTAATAATGGAATAGGAGTCGATGATTAATTCGTTACTATGACAACAAATTTTGATATTTGGACTTTTGTGAGATTTGGTCGAACTATTTGGTGTTAATTCAATTCTGGGTCACCCAGATATGAACAAGGGGTTTTACATTTTTCTGTGTATTGTCATTGGCACAGAATCGCGTCAATTATTTGAAAACAGGGTCATAGGATTAACACCTATCTGGGGCCTTTGTGCTGCACAATGTATTGCTTACTGTATACAAAATCAGGTAAGTCGTATTTTAACTCAGTCGATCTTCCCCAGGATATCCTTTTCGTGTGTCCCTTGTCAGTGATGCAGGTCGGAGACCATGGCAAGGAGACGCGTCTGGTTGTTCGGATAGGATAAAAAAAAACGATGTTAAGGTTATCCCACCCCCTCTTTTTCATATAATTTGAAATGTTTGCTGGGGTTCTTTAAATAATTATGAAGCCATAAATGAATACACATAAACATATTCGCTTTTACACATAAGTCGGACTTAAAGAATATGAACGTTTGATTTGGTGTTTATTTTTTCTTTAATGGGACTACTTGGCATCTGCGACCTGTGAATTCAAAACGGATTAACGAAAGGTGCATACATTTTTTTTATATTCGGCATTTTTCGAAAACTATTGGTAAGCCTAGAAAATAGGATATGGTATTTGCCATTAAGATTTAGGACTGGATAATCCTCGAATGATAAGACCTACTTGCGGGCAAAATAAATTTTAAAAAAAGATTACGAGGGTGAAATAGTTCGATAAAATGCCATTTAGTTTCTTAATTTTGATAGGATTGCTTGAAATACTGTAGTGGTTGACCTATTGCAAGGAAAAGAAGGCTATATACATTTAATGACCACGGTTTTATCCATTGGTTCATTCTTCTTTCTTCTAATCCAGTAAACAATGTATAAGGAGGTACATGTACTATGGAAACTAAAAACATTATCGGCCACAGACAATGCACGAATTATGTTCGTGATTGCATTGAACAATGCCCTTGATCATGTTTTTGGTATATTCAGAATGTCCTTGATTGTCTAGAATAATGCCCATGGTCATGCTTTTGTCACATTCAGAATGCTCTAATGGTCCTTGGTTGTATAGAATAATGCATCTGGTCATGTTTTTGTATATATTCAGAATGTCCTTGATTGTACAGAATAATCCCCATGGTCGTGTTTTTATATTCATAATGTCCATTTTCTTATATTCATAATGTCCTTTTTATATAGAACAATGTACATTGTCATGTTTTTTTCTATATATATATATATTCAGACTTGTGGGTCATGCTCTGATGAAACAGAACACGTGTGGATGTTCCAGTGTTCGGTTTGTATATTACATTTTAAATTCTGTAGACAATTTGGGAGTAACAGTAGGTCAGTAAGGCGCTGTCTCACTAACTCGTGATCTTCTAGGATAGAACACACAATATAGGATACCGACACAATGAAACAAAAGAGAGAGAGAGAGAGAGAAATGGGGTTTAACGTCCACCCGACACAAACTAGGTCATTTCGGGACTAACATATGGTTTAATTTTATTTCAATAATTCGCTTGCGCGTAGGGGTCTTTAGCAGTGGGGGGGGGGGGTGGATGGCTGAATGGTTAGCGTGCACGCGCTGTATCATAAAGTCTGTCATTGAGTCGACTGGCGTGGTTTCGAATCCCCGGTTGTACGTGGCAAGGAGTAGGGTCGCCTGTCCAACCTCGTGGGTTTTCTCCGGGTCCTCCGGTTTCCTCCCACTGCTAAAGACCCCTACGCGCAAGCGAATTATTGAAATAAAATTTAAAAAAACCATATGTTAGTCCCGAAATGACCTAGTTTGTGTCGAGTGGACGTTAAACCCTATTTCTCTCTCTCTCTCTTTAGCAGTGGGGGGAAACCGGAGGACCCGGAGAAAACCCACGAGGTTGGAAATGAAACAAGAAAAGAACAAACAATATAGGATACCGACTCAATAAAACAAGAACAGAATAAACAATATAGTAAAGAGCAATATAATTACAGATTCAGATTTTAAAGTAAAGATTTAACATTTGGTTGGGGGGGGGGGGGACATAAAAATTTCAAAACATTTTTCAGAAAAACTACACATTTTTGTATACACCCACATTTTCATGTGGACGTATTATGCCGTCGCCCCTGTTTGTCCGTCCGTCCGTCCGGACGTTCGTCCACAATTTGTTTGTGGACACTCTACAGGTCACAATTTTTATCCGATTTCAACGAAACTTGAAATATAGGTTTATCTCTCTAAGATCTCGGTTCCTTTCGATATTGGCATGTATCGGACCGTACCTTCATGGATTATGGCCCCTGATTGTACGAAAAATCACGTTTTTAGATTATGGACCCTATATAGGTCACTGTTTTATCCGATTTTGTTTAAACTTAAAATGTAAGTTTATAACCCAAAGATCTCAGTTCCTTTCAATATTCGCGCATATCAGACCGTAACTTCCTGAATTGTGGTCCCTGATTGTACGATTTAAAATTTCGTGAAAATCGGCCCAAAACTGACAGACAAAATGGCCGCCCCTAGTACTCAAATAGCGTAAAAATGTGGTATATCAATGTTGTTGACCCTCTAGAGGTTACAATTTTCTTCTGATTTTAATGATACTTGAAATGTAAGTTTATAACCCAAAGATCTTGGTTCCTTTCGATATTTGCGCATATCAGATAGTAACTTCCTGAATTATGGGCCCTGATTGTCCGAAAAATTGCGTTTTTAACTTGAGGTCCCTCTAGAGGTCACAATTATTATCCGATTTAAAAAAAAACGTTCAAAAATATCACTGTTACACCGTAATGTTAATTGAGTTCGAATTTCGTGAAAATCGGGCCAAAACTGCCGGACAAAATGGCCGCCACTCGTACGCAAATAGTGTATAACATCTGGTATATCAAGGTTGTGAACCCTCTAGAGGTCACAATATTAAACCGATTTTGATGAAAGTTGAAATACATGTTTATAACCCAAAGATCTTGGTTCCTGTCGATATTAGCGCGTATCGGATTGTATCTTCCTGAATTATGGCCCTTGAATGTAGAAAAAAATCACGTTTTTAGCTTGCGGACCATGTAGATCTTGGTTCCTTTTGAAAATCGCGTATATCCGAACGTCACTTCCTGGATTATGGCTCCTGTTTGTTCGAAAAATCGCATTTTTAGCTTGCAGATTCTCTAGGGGTCACAACTTTTTTTTCCAATTTTAAAAACTGTTTGAATATATCACCATTTCACCATAATGAAGGATGAATTTGAATTTCGGGAAAATCGAAATGAAACTGCCGGACAAAATGGCCGCTCTTTGTACGTAAATTGTGTAAAAGTATGCTACGAAGAATGTGGATCCTCTAGAGGTCACAATTTTTATCCGATTTTAATGAAACTTAAAAAATATCTTTATATCCCAAAGATCTCAGTCCCTTTTGATATTTTTGCATTTCAGACATTAACTTACTGGATTATTGCCACTGATTGTACAAACAATCCTGTTTGTTTTTATCTTGTTCTCTATCCATCTCTTGCAAAATGTAGGCGTATCCTGCCTGCCAGCCGCTGGTTTTATAACAAAATGTAGGCGTATCCTGCCTGCCAGCCGCTGGTTGTATAATAGTGTTGTATTAAACATCGCTAAAATACAGAAGCCTGGTTATATTCAAAAAATCGCAAATGGTATTCTTATATATTCTTTGATTCTTATTTTTTTAAAGTTTGCACCGAATGAAATGACGTGATAACATATAAAATAAAAATCTCCAATAACAAAACGGGAGTATCTTATAAAGCCAGTGTTAACATACCTTTCTATTGTTTAACAGGAACCTGGGTTGAAATGTTCAAATGTCGGAAGCTGTTCTATCTTCGGCTTTGAAGGCGGTGAGACAATTGATTTTATACACCCTCTCCCCTCTATTGTAAAGTGGTTAGTGTGTCATATTTGTTTTGATATCCTTGTTTAAAGATCAAAAGATTAAACAAGTCGATTATCAGCATTATATACTCTATGGAACCGTATAAGAGGAATAAGTGGGAGAGATACCGCGATAGGAATTCTGATGGGTTGCGATACTTTTTTTCCCTTGCAGAGTTAATTGATTCAACGCTATGTTTTAAATGTGCCCGTATGAATTAAGATTGCTATTCTGAAGCTTTGTCAACACATTCCATTTATGTCGACATAGCACATGGCGATATTTTGCAGACAGATCGATATGCACGTGATATTGTCTATGCATTTATTACATCATAATGTAATCTAATTTTTTTTTAATGTAATAGACTTTAGACATCCTAACACCACCTTACAGATGCATTATGAAAGAATTAGATACAGAGATTTCCGGTCTTGCTATTGTAGTTCAAAAAATCAAAAATAGATAATGAAAAATTATTATACTGAAAATTTTAATCAAACTGCTTTATTCTGTGCGAAATTATGAGTGTTTTAACGTTTTGACAAAATGTAGCGTAGTTTGTATATTATCGTAGCAACGGTACTTTTTATCGTTAAACTCTGAAATGGCCGAGGTATTCTAATCTACTTGAAATTGGGGCCAGCCGATGCCGACAATAGGCAGATTTAGCTCTTACATAATGCATATTTAATGATACTTTTGAAAGGGATTTTTCATGTTATAGGATACTATATATCTACGACTCGCAACGAATCTTAAAACGCATGGATTGAGCGATATCGGTTAGAATTTTGTTCAAATTCTAATTTGAACAACTCCTATGTCGAACACGGGAAATCGTAAAGGGCATTACGACCGGCGATTTTGAACGAGAAACAAAATCCCGTTGGGGCATAAAACATCAATATGTATATCAGCATTCGGCTCATATAGAACTATCTACTTCGAGAATAGCTCTCTGCCCCGAATAACCGCCATATTAATAAAAAAAAAATAGTGTACTATTTTGTAATGGGGCTCTTCTCCGTTTCAGATCTATAATACGCAAAAAGACTAAATAAACCTTTTTAATTTTATTAAATGGAAGTGGAATAAATACTTCTACTTAGTGGTTTCGACTAAAATGGTCGATTTAGAAATTAAAATGTCGGTCAATTAGCTTAGTGTCTGTTCTCAAGAGGAGCTAATTGTAGACAGACAGCGTAAGTTTAGTGTGGTACATCAGTTGTGTATAGATTTCGTCGGGTGAAGGAAAATACTATACAATCGACATGTAGCATATCTGAGCCACTGTATATGTTGGACTCTGGTTGAGCAATAATGAATATTACTATGAAGTAATCAAGTTCAGAATCGACCAATAGGCATATACATTCTAAACACTGACATTGTTTCTATGACCCGTCTAGAGGAGATGAGCATCGACATGGGTTCCATTCTTAGTATTGTAATTCTTTGTCTAAACCCACGACACAACGTGCGTCACGGCATCCCCTTCAGTTAGTGCCTGAAAAGCGCTAATACCTCTTTAATTTTGTCTGACCACAACCGTCTCTTCTACAGGGTATATTCCAGAAGTTCCACTTGTAAATATAGTCAGAAGTAAAGTGAATATAAATTATGTAGATCTTAAATGGGGTGCTGTCACAGTAGATATTCCTATTGTACATGTGATACAAGTACAATGGAGCGATGACGACCATTGGGATACTATTGGTATGGTAAGGTGTACATGTTTATAATTAGCAAATAACATCGATAGGCCTAGCCTATTTTCTGACAAATTCTGCTTTTTTCGAAGTTCGTTCTTGGGGCTTAACGTTCGCTTGCACCAAGGGTGATATCGCAAACATAATCTTTATACGCCTGTGTCAAATTATAGTTGTGTACATGTTATTACTGATTTATTTTCTGTAATACAATAAGTTATTTATAGACAAAAAAGTCCAATTAAAGGTTGATTTTCATAGATAAAAGTCCATAACAGAAAACTGATAAATGCTATTCAGATATCAAATCCAAGTTATGATTATTAAATAATCTCAATCGTTACAAACAATAAGCAAGATGGCGCCATACAATATTCAACTTAGCTGAAGTTAACTAATTGGGGACAAAATCCGTCTAAAAACGCTGACACGTCCCTGTTTTCAAACAGTCTTAACTAGATCTGGATAACAGTTTATTCCCAATATTTTGTTTTACGTTACGTTAATTATATTTAGACACAACACAACAATTACACGATCGTTGACATCGGATGCCAGAAGCCTTTGGTGCGTGTGGCCTCGGTATCGAGGTTCGGTTCCTTCTTTTTTAGCAAGCCAATCAAGATTCCAGGTAAATTATATCTACATGCATTTACATACCCTGATAATACAAACAAATTATGTAGTAAGAGAGATGGGGTTTAACGTCCACTCGAAACAAACTACATGTAGGTCATTTAGGGACTAACACATGGTTCAATTTTATTTCAATAATTCGCTTGCGCGCAGGGGTCTTTAGCAGTGGGAGGACCCGGATAAAAACCCACGAGGTTGGACAGGCGACCCTACTCTTTGTCACGTACAACCGGTAGGTCGAACCCCCGCAAGTTGACTCAATGACAGACCTTATGATACAGCGCGCATGTGCTAACCATTCGCCCCCCCCCCCCCCCCGGCTCAGTGAGTAAGACGCCGACCTACTAAACAGGCGGCCCGTTCCCAGTGTTCACAGAGAAAGTTTCCCACGATTTTCCAGCGTGGTTTGATCTTGCTAGTGGTATAGGACAGAGGACCGGGCATTGAAAGCGAGTAGTCATTGGAACGAAAACCGAGATTCCTTGTACACATTAGCATGCACGTAAACGAACTCTTGACAGTTGGAATTCGAAATAAGAGTAGATCGTAGGGCCGCTGTACTGGCAAATTTACCCTCATAGCACAGTGTATGGCGTAAGTCCTTCATTAAACCGGTTGCACTGCGGCATAATTGCCGGTAAAATGGCTGCCTAAAGCATTTTATTACTCTTTAGATTTCTAAGCATTGCACTGAATAAGGAAATTTAACAAATACTGTTTAGAATATGGGATTAAATAAACTTATAAAACTAAATCATGATAATTGGCTGACTTTTGTAAATGGAAATAGTATTGTTTCCTTATAAATTTTCTTCCAGATCTAGTCGTAGGTCCTGTACAAAACCTAAAGACCAGATATTTATATTATAACAAAACTGAAGATGAGATTAAACTTCTTCTTCGGTGGATGCCTCCAAGGGGTAATATATTTTGTTCATGACGCCGGTTGCTGTTTACTGTAATTTAAATTTAAAGTGTTTTTTATCAAGTGTGGAGACATCTGTTACACAATCCCCACCCCCACACCAACAATTATACAACAATAAAGTTGTTTTAAAATATACTGAATATACTGAAATAAACTGTTTCAAAACACAGAGACGGATTATATGGAATGCAATTACTGGTTTATTATCGGTACAGCTAGAAGTTTCTACTAGTATTTGTGGTTGAAAACGACATGAGAATACTTATCGAAACGCCGCGCTATATGTATATTAATCCGGTGACTTTGTTCCATATAAATGGTCTAGTGTTTTAATGCTACGCATGGGTTGTTCCAAAATATATTAGATTAGTTCACTTCGAATGGGTCAGAAACTTGGACACACTATCCAGTTTGAATTGGTATCAGCTTTTGTTTAATTTGTATTTAAGGTTGGCAGAATTCCAGCGATCTTTCATATGAGTTGAATCCGAAGCCTATTATAAAGGATTGTCCCGGAGTGCCCCAGTATCAACGTAATATTGGAATGTTCTTTGATGATATTGTAGATGTAAGTCTATACTTATAACTGTCTCATTTCTAAATAAATTTATGAAAAAAAATAACAAGTATTTGATACATAAGTCTCAGATTTCACTGTCTCAGATTAGATCAATTTATAAACAAATGTTTTTTGATCATAACGTAATTGTCTTTCATATTTGGTTTCATTAACGTATAATATGTTTATTTTCAGGAGGGGCTAGTTAAAATGGTATCAGTAAGAATTCCTGGCATTGCTAAGGACTGTCAAGTAACACTTCAGGTACGTTTAATTGGCCCTATTCACTAGAAAATATAAATGATTCATGCGGGTACAAAGTGATTCAGAATGAATGGTATGGAAAGATGCGAAGCTAAGAACGACGAAAAACATAATAAGTGGTTTATATTATTGTTGTAAATCAGTTAAAAAGTTAAGCACTAAATGTGGGTACTTATTATAATCCTCAGTTTTATATCAAATGAATTAACTTTAAAATATGGAACAAATATAATGGTCTGTAACCGTGGCCCAGTGTGCAATGCGGTCACTCGCTAACCTGGAGGTCCTGGGGTCGCTCCCATGAAAGTTCCTCGGGTTTTTCCGGTGTGGTTTCCCCTTGTCAGTGGTGCAGGACCGTGGGCCTGGCCCGGAACAGTGTTTAGTCGTTCGGATGGTACGAAAACTCGAGGACCCGTGTACACATTGACGTGCACGTAAAAGAACGCTTAACAGTTGGGTAATTAAATCTTTTAAGTGTAATTTAATCCTCATTATTAGGTAAATCAGTTCTAGAGAGAAAGACAAATTTTAATGGGGTTTAACGTGGACTTGACACAAACTAGGTAATTTCGGGACTAACATATGGTCCAATTTTTCTTCAATAAGTAGGGGGTCTTTATCAGTGGGAAGAAAACTGGAGGACGTGGAGAAAGCCCACGAGGTTGGACCCTACGTACAAGCGGGGAATCGAAACAACGCCACTTGACTCAATGACAAACCCTCTGATCCAACCATTCGACCCCCCCCCCCCCCCCCAGTTCAGTTGCATGTGCAATATATATTGGGTAATTAAGTTATATGTGTAATGTAGTCCTAATTGTAATATTGTGTAATTAAGTCCTAGGTGTAATATAGACCTAATTATTGTGTAATTAATTCCTAAGTGTAATGTGGTCCTAACTATTGTAAAATTCCAGGTAAACGCCAGGACACCATGTAACTTTGGACCTGTGGCCAATTTTACTGTTAGTAAGTATATATAAATTCTTACAGCGGTCGTCCTATTGTCATTTGCCTCAAGAAATTGTATACCATACTATAATGCTCTCCCAACTATAACAAACCTAATCACTGACTCTAACCAGAGCAACGCATAATGCGCAAACGTGCCTAAATATCGTTAAAGAAAAATTGCACGCGTCGTGTTTGCTGGATGGACACACTCTGATCTTGGTAGGATGGTGAATGTACCACATTGTAGAGCGAGCATATGAATTTACAAATCACCGGTGATAACCAAGGGGGTGAAGCAAGAAGGCCTTGGGATGAACAAAATTGGGAATAAAGCACATAGGAAGCATAATATATTGCATTAAATTTAAAAACTTGGTTCAATAAGTGGATTTTATGGTATAAATTACAATGTAGTATTTTTGTGTTATTTTCAGATTGTTCGTTGATTGATGGATACCAATGTCCACCTAAACCTTGTGAGTAAAGCACAGAATAACAGTGACATTTTACGTTTTGGACTTACATTTTAATGTTCGTTGTTGGTCTGACGCCTTTCCTTTCAGTATAGGCAATGTACATTGCTTTTGATACCGTACATTTTAAGTTTATTTGGACCCTTTTGACTCCGTACACTTTCGCCTCATAGAAACAAGTTGTAATTAGGCATGATTTGCTTAGTCTTTTTGATTTCTTTCCATATGTATGAGAATTGTATAAAGCCTTTGATACAATGCATTCTAAGGTAGCTTTGGACCTTTTAAGTCCTATAAGCGTGGCTCCATAGATGCACGTTGTAACTAGACGTGATGGACTCAGCCTTTCTGACTTCTTTCCATGTGTATACGCATTGTACAATGCTTTTGGTACCATGCATTCTAAGTGACGTCGTAAACTCTGGTCCCATAACAAGTTGTAACTACATGTTATGCTCCAGTCTTTCTGCCTGCTTTCTATCCCACATGTGCATTGTACACAGATTGTGATGCAATGCATTCTGTTTGACTCCGTGAATTTTGACTCCATAGATGCAAGTTGAGACAAGACAGGGTGTGCTCAGTCTTTCTGAAACAACTTGTACTCCATTTGAACACCTTGGATTTAGTGCTATTGCGCACATATTCTTTGCGTGATATTGTCTGTATTAGCTTGCTTTACGCTATATCTTTCTGCATATGTGTTCTTATTTTTATTATCATAGATAATCCACCAGGTAATGTAAGAGATGTGAAAATTGTTTTGATGCCAGGGCGCGAATCACCCAAAGCTTCTATAACTTGGTCCCAGCCCACAGATTTAGGTAGTGCTGGTATTATTTCGGAATACTGGATTCAATGGGGTGAGGTGGAGAACATGTCACAGAATTCATTTCTCGCCATACCAAAACTCATCGATGCCAAAAATATGTCAGTTCCAGGGGTAATTAGTTTTAACTTTTATTTTGATTGTACAAACAAATTCATCTAGAAATAACATTTATTTCAAAGAAAGGCACAAAATAACCAAGATCTGAAGTGACTGGTTTTGCTGATTCTTGATTAAGGAATGCGGGTAACATGACTGTACTTCTACAGTTAATTATTATTTGATTGTCCTTTTTCAAAGTTGGTCATGAATTGAATATGTTCTTTGATTCTAGAACCAGTTGTTTGTCGAATTTGATGTAACATCTAATATCACCCAAACAGTTATAGGTGTACAGGTATGACTTTTGTTGGTAATATAACAGTGAATAAAGTGAGGGCATTGGTGCGTTATGCCCATTTATTGGTTTTCTCTGTGCATTGTATCTGTATTAGCGCGGGACTAAATAACCATATGTGACACTGTCGTGGGCACAAACTCCCAAATAAACAATAAATATGACAATATTCCGTGTCAAAACAGCCAAACAGGACACCACGTGAGACCACCTTGTCACAGCAGCACTTCACCTTTGAACTTCAATCTGACCTTTTCTATGGGCTTCACGTTGTGTAGTTTACTACAACGAATGACCAGGCAGTGCTTGATCAGGCACATGTTTACGTGATTGAACACTAGCAAATACACCACCCTGGATTTCACCACCATGTACTTATTGGGAACTAATAACTAATGCCATGAACTACGGCCATATTTGGATTACTAGACTATGGCGTCATTAAACTAATTAAGTTAAGACAATTGTCCCGAGTAATTACAATATAATATCTATGTCGACCCAGACACATTACCCAGAATTTATATATTGTTAGACGTGATATCAAAATTGTATTGCACAGAATGATCCTTGTTCTTAGAGAAAATTTGTTTACTTTAGTCGTGGTAGAAACATGGCCCAGTGGAATATTACACCACTATATTAAAGTAAATGAAGCAGTGGTCAATGAGCTAATAATGTTTGTTATGATTGCTTCAGGAATATGTATACTAGTACGCATGAATAACTGCGTAACGATCGTTTTTACTTGAAAATATTTGTACCGTGCCATTTAGATTGTTGATATTAAAACACAATAAAATTTAATTATGTTAACATTAGAAGCAATATTAAGTGCACTGCTAAATGTATTGAATTTTATTGCCTTTTAGATAATGGCGTGTAGCCCTGGGCATAGTCTGGCAAGCAATGAATGGGTATCACCAATAATGAATATAGCACCAATTTCCATTGACGAATATAACATTCTAAAAGGTATGTGCAAAATTGATATAAATATTAACTTTAGAGTGAGTACAAAGTTTAAGACGGGTCTTCCAAATCAGTTCCTAAGATAGAGACGTTTTAAAATACAAATTTTGAGCGGGAACATTTTGTGTATTTCCAAGGTCTACTTTGCATTAAGGGGTGTAATGGCAGTAATGCTTTTGTTGTCTTTTATTAAAAGAGATTTCAGTTACTTTGAATACTATATACGCTAGCCTGGAGGTCGGGTGTTCGATCCCTGCATTGGCCGAGAAAGTTCATCCAGATTTTCCGGCGTGGTTCTCCCTTGTCAGTGATGCAGGACGGAGGGGCTGACAAGGAAAGCTGTCTAGTCGTTCGGATGGGACGAAAAACCGAGGTCCCGTGTACACATTGGCGTGCACGTAAAAGATCCCTTGGCAGTTGGAATTCGATATAAGAGTAGGCCGTAGTGCCGCTGTCCGGGCAAAATTTCCCTCATAGCACACTGTATGGCGTATGCCCGTCTTCATTAGCCCAGGTTAGGAGCAGAACAGTAGGACGTTAAACTCCATTTCATTTCATTTCATTTGAATACTATAATAAGATTATTGCAATTTATGTTTTGTTCAAAGTGATAATGCTTCTTTTAAAACGGAAATTGCAAATTTTCTAAGAAAGTCAAAACGTAATTATTTCTATGTCTTTTGCTCAACAGGATGCCAACTCACAATTATACGATCATAGGTGTCATTCTCACACTTAAAACTCATTTACACAGGAAATAATAACACATTACCTCCCAATTACCTCCCTTGTTTTCTATTCTCCACCATGGAGTAGCTTTTTTCAAACGTTTGAAAATGAAGAGGAAAATGATATTTTTGCCAATTTCTCAGCTGACAGTAGTGAATTATAGGATTAATAGGATTATTCTTTAACAAGGTAGGACTGTTTATGGATACCATATATTTTCAGGCTTTATTTTAATAAATTTTAAAAATATAAATTAAAAAATTGCAATTTCCGCTTTAAGATTTTACCTGTCTGAATAAAAATGAATAATTCGGTATAATTCTCATACAAAAACGGTCCAAAGGTCCTTATAAGCGTGAAATCAGGGTACTATTAAAATGGGCCCGTCCGTCCACCCGCAATCAGTCTGTTACACAATAAATTCTAATTCATGGGGAATATTCAGATGTGGAAAGATAAACCACGCCGGAACGTCTCGATGAACTTTCTCGACTAACACCGGCAACGAACCCTCGACCCCCAGGCTGGCGAACCAGCGTCTTACCCACTTAGTCAACGTGGTTCCTAATTAAGCGAGAGTGGTACAACTTGGTTCGTTGTTTCATTATAAGTTCGATAATTAGTATTTTCTGGTTTTTAGGTTAAGTAGAATGACGCGGTGTTCGATTGGTTGATGATTTATAAAAAGATATGTGGAAGTAATTAATGACTGTCATCTATTCATTTTGGTAGAGCCCGCCATCCTCATTGTTGGCTTATTTTTTTATTGACCGGAACGTTGATTTAAGTCAGAATGGTGTGTTACTGGCCGAGCTAACTCTGTATGATGAGAGCGCCACGGGATCACTAACCACAAGGCGTCGGGTTTCCTCCCGATGTTGGCTAAGAAAGTTCTTCGGTATGTTCTAGTAATGCAGGATGGAAGGTCTGACAATAAACTGCATGTAGTCGTTCGGATGGGATAAAACACCGAGGTCCCGTGTACACATTGGCGTGCACGGAAAAGAACCCTTTACGGTTGAAATTCGAAATAAGTGTAGGCCGTGGCGATGATGTCCAGGGAAAAATTCTCCTCATAGCACACAGCATAGCGTATGCCCCTCTTCAATTAGCCCACTTGGTGCGCGAAATTAGGACAACGTTACACCCCATTTTCGATCGATTAAATTTTCGTCCGATAAAATTAAGCTAATGAGGATATGTGTACTATTTTAGTTGGTTTATAATGCTTTACAAAATCTATAGAATTATTATACAATCAATATTAATATATTAACAAATCGTGACAAAGACATTCTTTCTTCAGGGCAATTATTGTCAGATCAGAATGGATTTATTGTTGTCAAAATGCCCATCAATGATCCATCTGTTCGAGTATTCTGGCAAATCAAAGAAGAGAAGAAAAAGATGTATGCATCTGTTCGTAGTTATAAATTTCGTTGGGGCCTTTATGAAAATAATTCTATTCAAGACAGCACCACGGCTGAGATATTAAAAGTAGGTATAAATTTGATGGTGATCCTAATGATAAATCTCAAGATTTACAAAAATAAAGCCATGTGGTAATATCGTCCGGATAAATATTCATTTAAGAATGTCTGATGTAAGAGCTAAATCTATCTATTGCATGTCTATTTTCTGGCTTCAAATGAATTATTATTTATAAATGTATTCATACAAGTCAGTGGTCAACTCCCTAGACAATTGTATAGCCGGGATATTGAATGGAAAAGAACACCCGTGCCATATAATAATTTATAACATGGACGGGAAATCTTCCTTTGTTCTTTTCGTTGAATAAGCAGATTGTTTTCCCTGTAGTAGATTGGATGCAGCTTAACCGTGCAATAACTAGACATGTCCAATGTTATTGCACTCTTTTGCTGATTAACACTAGTTTTAGTAGAAATCATATAGAGAAGTGGGGTGGGTTTTTTGTGCAATAACAACAGGCATGTTGAGCAGGTGTCAATGTTACAAGTCATTTATAGCACGCTTCATTCGTTAACAGGTTTAACATCTCAGCCTACGGCCTCGATGTTTAAACCTGTTAACTCATGACAGCCGTGCTATAAATATAACTTAATCGTAACATGAATAATTGAGATATGCAGCAGTGGTATTTGACAATCGAGACTACTCAGGCTTAATCTTGTCAAAACTTCAAACACACATAACTTCGTTCAGAATAAAGTATTTAAATTGAAATTTTCATTATATTTATTTTTCATTGTCTATCTGTCAGCTATTATAGCATGAAAGACCAGCTCTTTACCTAAATCTTACATGATGAATCCTTAAAATTAATAACTCTTATGAAATATGAACTAATGAATATTATAAAACGTTGTATTAGATTGCATTTACTATTTAGATATTCTTTCAAGCACTTATTATTATTTTTTATTCTTTTATGTCGAATCGTCTAATTACACATTTTATTCTACAAATGAAATTGGGTTTAACGTTCTGCGCCACTGACAATGGAAACACAGTCTGGGCAACTCAAAAGAACTTTCTCGTCGCCACTGACAATAGAAACCAAGGCTGGGCAATTCAAAGGAACATTCTCGGTATCCCCAGTGGTCTCATTCCGTTCTACACCACTATTCCCTGGGTTCATCCATGGGGTAGTCACGTATTCAAATTATCTCCCTTGCTCTTGGCTTGATTCTACGAACCAATCAAAAACAGTTTACAAACCAATCTTTGCCTCATTGCTTACGCTCACAGCAATATGACGGTTTGCATGCTGCAACAAGGTGAGAGTTACTTCCCTTCGCCAATTTCCTTTGTATTTAACGATATTTTTTATTGGTCGCTAAAAATAGCACAGTCACCCAGTGCAGATAATTTCTGGGAATACATCAATATTATATTATAGCTATATAAAAATTTTCTCAACAGAATGTAACGCACCTAGATTTACACCAACTAAAGCACAATAAGACTTACGGTATAGAGGTAAGCTAATGTGGTATACATTCTCTCGTATTTGTTAATACCGAGAAGTGCGAATAAAACTGGTTTAATAATTAATGAAGTCAAGTATTCTTTTTCGTCCATTCCTGGATTTCAAAACGGTACATGTATTTATATAATGGCGAGACCAGCGTCCTACAAATGACTACGGAAAGCCACTTCACTGCGTGCTTAATGCACGGACAGTGACATGTT
Organism: Patella vulgata; assembly: GCF_932274485.2. NCBI lineage: Eukaryota > Metazoa > Mollusca > Gastropoda > Patellidae > Patella > Patella vulgata. The sequence continues at coordinate 17,857,416 of NC_065883.2, forward strand.
TGAGTTAATGATAACGTTGCTTGAAAAGAGTAATATTATATCGGGTTATAGTGCACCGACAAGGACAATAACTATGATGGTTTGTGGGTTTTTTCTCAGCTTGTAGCTGTTTATGATACAGATGATGAAGAAGACACTATAGAGGAACAATGGGACAATACTACTTTTCATCTCTTCACCGTACCATTTCCACACAGTATGTATATATATACACAACATTATAAATTGATAGTATCAGACATGTCATACATACTTTTAGAGAGAGGGAGAGAGAAATGGAGTTTAATTTCCACTCGACACAAACCAGGTCATTTCGGCACTAAGATATGGTTTAACTATATTTCAATAATTCGCTTGCGCGTAGGGGGACCCGGAGAAAACCCACGAGGCAGTCGAGGCTGGAAGGTGCCCCTACTCCTTGTCAGGTACAACCGGGGAATCGAAACCACGCCTATTGACTTAATGACAGACCTTATGATACAGCGCGGACGTGCTAACCATTCGGCACCCCCCCCCCCCCATCAGAACGACTAGACGTGTTTCCTTCCCAGGCCCACAGTCATGCACCACTGATAAATGGAAATATTTTAGGAACTTTCTCGGTCAGGACAGTGATCAAACTCTGTCAAGCTCCTTACTCACCGGGCCAAAGTGTCCGCTTTATCATGGCGATTGGGTATATTCATAATCATACTCAGTTATAACCTTGTCTTGATGACCATGTCTAAATTATCCAGGTTGGAGCCAATCTCGTTAAAATACAGATCTTATTTCGTTTCGTTTATTATAGTTCAAAATACATTCTATTTGCCTTCACTTCACGGGGATCAGGAAGAGTTGTTATATAACTCGCGTTCTGGTTGATATGAGGGATTAACCAATAAAACTGTCTGTTCTGGCGAGTTCTTGGCGTGCGGTGCACGGAACTGTGGGTAGACATTCGCAGCGAAAACAAGTTGTCTTTCCAAATACCCAAGGCAGGTTAGTTAATCAAATGTCTGACGCCATAGGATCAAAAACAAACCACTCATATGACCCTTTACGCGACCTCCCAGTCAGCTATTAATGTATTGGAGTAGTAATGTGAAAGACCGGATAATCTAGCCAATGACTCGTTTTTCTCAAATATTGACAACGCATCCACACTAATATTCGTAGAATATTTTTCTGGATGATAGGGACTAGTAATGGAGGCCATCGAAAGTATAAAAGAAACGAAACGAAATATTGATCTATATTTAAACTCAGATTGGGTTGGAGCAGAAACGAAGAACGTTAAACACCATTTCATTCATGCATTGTCCTGTACTAATCTATGATGTGGTAGCACTTATATAATGTATGAATCTATAGGCAGATATTTTTGACAATCGTCTGCTTCTGCTATAAACAAAGATCTTTAAAATACTAATTTAGCATCAGAAATATTGCAATCAAGTGTGCTTGCGAACGCGTCGGATTTTTCCATATTAAACTTTACTCCAGTTTGTAAATACTTGATAATATCTTTCTAGGTGCTCCTAGTGTCGAAGTTCTCTCATCTACAACAGTCACACCAGTAAAAGACCCTGTTCCCTCAGGCAGTAATTATTCTTAGTCTTCTTTAAGCTAAACTCAATGTCTTAAAATTCATGTCCTGATGTGTCCTTAAAAAGATCTAATGTGTTTTAAACGGTCCAATGTGTCTTAAAAGTGTATAATGTGTGTATAAAAAGGTATACTATATTTTTTAAAAAAGGGCTCATGTATCTCTAAAAGGGTAAAATATATTTTTAAAAGGTAGGCCTATAATATATCTTTAAAAAGATATATATATTTTTAAAGGGATCTATTGTGTCTTAAAAGATCTTATGTGTCTTAAAGGATATAATGTGTGTTTGAAATATATAACATGATTTTAAAAAGATATGATGTGTCTTTAAAAAGATATAATGTGTCTTTAAAAAGATATAATGGTTCTTTAGAAGGGTCGATTGCGTTTTTAAAAAAAAAACTCTAGTGTGTCTTTTAAAATGTCTAAAGTGTCTTTAAAAGGGTATAATATATCTTAAAAAGATTTTATGTTTTTAAAGAGATATATTGTGGCTTAATGGGATCTAAGGTATTTTTTAAAAGATCTTACGTGTCTTAAAAGATCTTATCTTTCTTCAAAAAGATCTTATATCTATTTAAAACGATCTAAGATCAACACCTTTAACTTTATTTACAGAAAATCAGATAATGTTGGAAATGGTTATACCTGTAGTGCTTGTTATTATAGCAACTCTTGTTATTGTTGTTGTTATTGCTATAAAGTTACGATATAAACTACGCTATGTTAATAAAACACAAACAGTCAATACAGAACGCTTTTATTATCAACCGGAACAAGACAACAGGTTCGTTATATTTTAGTCAACAGGAAGTATTAAAATGTAATTATTATATTATAGTACAAATTCTTCGGAGCAGAGTGATATTCAGTGTAATTGCTAAATGCTTTACAAAAAGATAAAATCAATGGTTGTGAGCAATATATTTTGGGAATAGGGCGGGGACATCATCCCCACGGTTGACTTGTTTGTTGGGGTTTTTAAGAGACCTAAGTCAATAAAAGCAAAATTGGAATACAATCTAGAGGCATGAGTATTAATAGTTTATGTTGAAATATTATCTTTGTCAAATGAAAACGGGCCAATCGAGATGGTATACATGAAAGCAACGGCAAACTTAACATATCTGCTATACAGATGGTATTCCGGATTACCGTAATTCAATTTATTTAAAACACAATACTAGGACATATTATGAATGGATATTTCATCTTAAGTTTTTATTATTAGTTTTGTTGATAATGTGGATATACACATACATTCGATAACAACACAAGAAGTGACGGATAAATGGGAACTTCCACCCGGTGCTATAAAATTAGGCCGTGTTTTAGGAGAAGGTGCTTTTGGTCAGGTTAGACTCGGAAAGATCAGGAATAATGTGTTATCAGATAGAATGGTACCAACACCTCAACCATCAGATATAACATCAACACATACTATTGTAGCTGTTAAATTATTACATGGTAAGTTTTATAACATCAGTGCATACCACAGTAGCTATTATATACTATTCAAAAAAAGTAGGGGATATTTGATTTTGGGGGCATAATACTAAAATATGCAAATGACTACGAAAAAAGTCACTATAGAACCTAACAGAAGAAACATTTCCAGTTACATGTGACGCCCAAACGCACCAATAGCTACCGCATGGAATGCAGGTGATGCGTGGGATCATCATGGGGGTCCAACCCAAGATTTGCACGACTCTGACTTTGAATGTTACAGTCATTGTGGCATTGAATTCCAGGGTGGAAACATCAGTTTAATTGTTTTAGTGACCAGAAAACAAATTTTGATATGCGTCGGCTTACCCAAAATGAAAGGTTACGTGCCCTTGGCATGCTACAGATCGGCACAACACAGGCGGTTGTGGCGCAGACGATGAATGTTTCTCAGTCTGTCATAAGCAGGCTATGGTCCAGATACCGTGATACACAATCTGTACAGGACAGACCACGCTCAGGTCGACAAAGGGCGACAACTCAAGCCCAGGTTCGATTTATCCGTACCTTGGCCTTGAGAAATCGTGTCATCACAGCAAATCAGATCAGCGCTCGTCTTCAAACAGATACTGGTGTGAGAGTGAGTGGCCAGACTGCATCGACTGCATAGGGGTCACCTTCGCGCCCGACGTCCTCGCTTCCAAGACGTTAACGTCATCAGACATGATCGATTTGGGGGTGGTTCTGTTATGGTGTGGGGAGGCATCACTGTTGCTGGAAGAACGGCTTTACATGTTGTTGCAGGGCGTGTTACAGGCCAGTACTACCGGGACAACATCTTGGCAGTCCATGTTGTGCCGTTCGCACGACGTCATGGCCGCCGTTTCATCTTCCAGGATGACAACGCAAGATGTCACAGGGCCAGGATCGTTACAGGTTACCTCCAACAAAAGAACATCACCACATTACCTTGGCCAGCACTGAGTCCCGACCTCTCCCCCATCGAGCATGTCTGGGACATGCTTGGACAGAGGTTACGTCAACGTCAACAACGTCCTGCCAATGTCCAAGAACTTGCTGCTGCGTTGCAACAGGAATGGGACAATCTGGACCAAAATGACCTTAGACGTCTCATTAGGAGTATGCCACGTCGGATCAATGCTTGTTTGGCAAACAGAGGAGGATTTACCCGTTACTGACTTGGTTGTGATGCTGTGGTAACTTTGCTGTTTGACCCCGGGTATCATTTTACCCTTATAATGGTCAGTCTGTGCCTTACTTAGTCTAACGATCATTTGGAATAAATCGATGAATGTGAACTTCATTTCATTTTGTCATTTGTTTCTTCGTCAGTTTCATTAGGTGACTTTAATAACACTTAAAAATCAAATATCCCCTACTTTTTTTGAATAGTGGTTGGTAAGTTTTATGACATCAACACATACTACCGTAGCTGTTAAGGGGAGTGGGTGGCCGAATGGTTAGCACGTCCGTACTGTATGATAAGGTCTGTGATTGAGTCAACTAGCGTGGTTTCGATTCCCCGGTTGTACGTGACAAGGAGTAGGTTTTCTCCGGGGTCTCCGGGTTCCTCCGGTTTCTTACCACTGCTAAAGACTCCTACGCGCAAGCTAATTATTGAAATAAAATTGAACCATATGTTAGTACCGAAATGACCTAGTTTGTGTCGAATGGGCGTTTAACGTCATCCCTCTCTCTCTCTCTCTCTCTCTCTCTATCCTTCTCTCTCTCGCCGTAGCTGTTAAACTATTGCGTACTTATTTTTGTACAGTAGCTTTTTAGTTATTACGTGATAAATTTTATAACACCGGCATACTATATTATGCCTAGTTATCACACAGTAAGATTTACACATAAATAAAATACAATACATTAGAAGTGGGGTCAGGTGGCCCCGAAAAAAGTAATCGTGTCCCAGCTTGCACACGATATTTCAGTCTTTTGACTTGTTAGCCACAAACACACACCATCGACTAAATCAAAGCTAATTTGGCCAGTTTTAAACACACTTCTTTTAATGCATGACTTATATAGTTATAATTTATGAACTGGAATAGTCTACTTTTTTTAGATTAACAATAGTTCATTTATTTGATATATTCAATAATTCACTTTTATTTCGAACATGAACAGTTCACCTATTTTATGAACTTGATATTTCATTAACTTGACTTGTTCGCTTATTTTATGAACTTGACAACTAGTTCACTTATTTAATGAACTTGACTAGTTGACTTTTTTTTTATTAACATAAATAGTTCACTTATTTTTTGAACTTGAAAAATTCATTTATTTTAATAACTTGAATAGGACACATAGTTTATGTACTTTAAAGATACATTCCCGCGTACAAACTTTGTTATTTGATGATATATTTGGACTAAAAACATATTCAAAGTAGCCAATCTATCAAAAATTTGCTTCAATTCCCTTTCAAAACATTGTATTCGCCGGGGATACTTATAGCTATAAGTAAGCTGATGTTAGACACAATGTCTGTCAACTTAGCTTCATTGTGGGAGGATCCATTTTTCAGAATGTATTTATCATTACTTACTGTACATTTACCATACATATTGAGACCAAAGTAAATTCTTAATTATTTCTGTCAACTTCTTTTTCCGCCGTTTAATTGCAGAGTCTTTTGTACGTTGATACCCCTCAAACTGCCTAACCATTTGATCAAGAAATAACAACCGCTCCCTCACTTAAGCTGGCACACAATAACCTGGCAGATAACAGCTGGTTGCCAGTTAGTGATACCCTGACAATTTTGCCCAGTGCTTGTCCCATAGTCGTTTTTTGGGTAATCCAGTATTTTTCTAGTAAAGTTTGGTGTCTATACTGTTCATATACATGTATACCAAATTTGACATACTTTTATTGGAAATAACCACCCGATAAATACTTTTCTGGGAAAGTATCTTTAATGATTCACTTATTTTATAAACTTGAATAGTTCACTTATTGTGTTAACTTGAATATTTCATTTATTTCATTTAGTTCACGAATTTTATTAACGTGAATATGAACATGTGAATTTGTCAAAATCGTCTAATTCTTTACCTGGTTTGATAATTTCAGATAATACTGATAATCGTAATAAACAGGAATTTATAAAGGAGATTAATATAATGAAGGAAATAGGTGTACATAATAATATAGTTAGTATAATAGGCTGTTGTACATATAGAGATCCAGTATGTCTTATTGTAGAACATGTACCTAATGGAGATCTACTCACATATCTTCAAAATATTCGTCATGCTATTGATACGGTAGGTAATTTCATTGTGTTTGAATATTGGAGTGGACTCGTCTACAGGATGGGAGTCGCTATGGTTCAGTGGGTAAGGTGCTGGCTCACTAACCTGAACGTCCCGTTGTCAGTCGAACCAGGTCCTCGGCATGTTTTGGGGTAGTTTCCCCTTGTCTGGGTGCAGATAGTGCGAAAAACCGAGGACATGTGAGCGTTAAAGAATTCTTGACAGTTCGAATTCAATTGCTGTTCAGGCAAATATTCCCCCCATAGCACGCTGTATGGCGTTTGTCAGTCTTCTTTATCCCGGTAGGTTAAACCTCCTTTCATTTATTCATTCGTCTAAAAGATATTGCATGGTTTATGAATCGCGGTTATTAGAAAGCATGCGTCAAAATGTTTTATTTGACAGTTACATCGAAATTATTCAACTGAAATTATAGAACTTGTAGAGTGTATCTGCCAAGCAATTGCTAATCACCTTTCAACATTCAGCTTTTGAGTCGTTTTACGTACAATTTATTGTAGTGGATTTCAACAAGTTTTACGAACTCTCTGGGTCGGTGGGGGCGGAGGGGCGGACGAGCAGTGATTGTAATTTCGATAATTATGTGTGTTTATTCAAAATCAGAATTAATTGTATAACTTGTTATTGCAAGATGTATTGTAACACTATTTTAGTGATAACAGAGATCAGTTTCGTAAATATATGGTTTATTTACATCGGAACAGAATATAACACATCTTCATACAAAACAATACAGGAACTTAAACTAATATACTGGAACTAGACTATACATCGGGAACTAGACTACGACAGGAACATATCAGGGCGGTACATAACTATATTAAATCCAGCATTCCGCCCCTCTGCCAAGGCAGCGGCTGAACTTGGGGTGAGTCTATGCACTCGTCCATGCCCCTCTTCTCCTCTCCGCTCTGCCTGTCTAACTGCCAGTAAACTCCTGATTATATAGCGCCAGAGAATAGATAAGACAATGCAATTGTCTCTTTATCACGTTATGGTATGCTTACTGACCAGTGCATATTCCTTTGAAGTCACGTGGAGCTAAATTGAAGAAAGTTATAGAGTACTTTGTTACAATATAAAAACATCTATAAACTTTTCAATATAAACTGACGTTTATTTTAGGATGAGAATGTTGTGGTAGATGTTGATAATAATCAAACTCCGATGTTAACATCAGCTGATCTTCTGTCTTTCTGTCGACAAATCAGTATGGGCATGGTAAGTAAACTTAAATTTAGAAACAGAAATGAAAGAAGTTTAAAAGATAAATCCTTTTATACAGTAAATATTATATGAAATAGGACATAACATCCTATTTTTTGCATCAACCGTGATAATGAAACGTGTGATGACACATATTTCGCCTGTTTCGATTTCACAGCTGCCGGTGAATCATTGGCGTTCTGCCAATGGTATACACGGCTTTTCGTCCCAACCGAATGATTAGACGCTTTTCATAGCCAAACACCCCCACCCCCTGCACCACTAACAACATGAATCTGGCATGAAAATCAAAAAACTTTCTCAGCCAACAACCAGATCGAACACGGGACCTCCCAGTTATAGGCTAGGGCTATACTGACCGAGTCACCTTGGGAGGGAGGTTGGTGCTTAGTACAGTGTGTCGGGGAAGTACGTCGCGAGATGATTTAGGAGAAATGTTCATGTCTGCCCTCAGTTTTTCCTGTTCCTGTCCTCGGATCGTCGCAGAGTCCCTCAGAACTATGACACCGAGCTCGCATGGCGTTTCAGCTAATGGGCGTATAAAAATGAGCATGTAATCCAGCAATCCAGTCATCGAATTCATAACTGGCGATTAATTTTAAATAAAAACGGGGTTTTAGAGTAAAAACTGACCTGATTTCCTTGCAGATATAAACATCTGAAATGGTCTCAGACTAAATCTCCTGGCATCTAGATTTCACATGGTAAGCTCGCGCTCGGACGCGGTGGCTCCGCTGTCAATACAGTCCACCAATCAGCCCCCAACACCCCCACCCACACCCACACCCACACACGCACACACTTTTTAAAAATCCTGACTAAAAATCAAACATTTAATCCTTCAAACACAAATCTGTGTTCTTAATAGTAACAACACGAATACCCAAATCGACTTAGAAATAAATGTTATATCTTCTTTTTTCTTAGGAGTATTTATCAGAAAAGGGTTATGTTCACCGAGATCTGGCTGCCAGAAATATATTAATAGGAACAGATAAGATATTAAAGATAGGAGATTTTGGTTTAGCGAGATATATTTATGATGATAAAATCTATGTCAACAGAAAAGGCGGTAAATTGCCTGTAAAATGGATGTCTATAGAAGCTATCTTTGAACTGTCATTCTCTATTGCAAGCGACGTGTAGGTAGTTTAAATGATTTAAAATTATTCTTTTGTTTTATTAAACGGAACTAACACCCCAAGAAAAGCCATTTTCAGGCAAAATGTTTGAAAATGCCCTAAATGTTTTCTTAATGTCTATTTAAGAATGACGCGAAATAGTATTATTATCCCACGCCCGAACTAAGTTATGGTGGGGATAATGAAATGAGCCCCTATCTACCCCCTGTCCCGGGTGTGTTTCCGGCTGCATAATTCAAACACCTTTCAGAATTTGTATACAAATGAAATGAAATGGGGTTAACGTCCTAATATTCTGCACCAACCGGACAATGAAGGCGGGTGTACTTCATGTAGTGTACTATGGGGTGAAATTTGCCCGGATCGCGGCGATTCCGACTACTTTTCGCCAAATTCCTGTCATTGTGTACATCCGACCTCGGTTTTTTGTCCATTCCGAATGACTGGAAGCTGATTCTTGCCAGGTCCCCCATCCCACACATCTGGCAAGGGGAAACCATGTTGGAAAATCTCGGAGAACTTTCTCTTCCAAAACCGGGATCGAAGCCCGGACCGGCTGGTTAGTTAGCCAGCCAACGCTCGCTTAATAAACATATTACATTATTTGTGTTCTCTGCTTATTAGGCATTTATATTTCTATTTCCATAGAAACAAATGAATATCAACAAAACTCAATCATTTCTGATCGTATAGTATTTAAAGTTGCGTTAAAACGAAGTTATCTCCCTTCCATTATAACAAACCTGTCTAGCCCAGTTCGACCAACGCAGACCTCAATTTGCGTTGGTTTAATATGTTAAGCTGTGGAGCTTCAATCATGCATCACGCCATTCGTGAGTTCGATTCCATTATTGTACGCGGCAAGTTTGTAAACTTCGGTGGTGATTGACTTAAAGTGGTATGCAGTGGTGTTACAAACTGTCAACACTACGTTAGTGAGTTCTGCCTCGTTATTGTATGCAACAAGAGGTTGGATTACCAACATGTTATTACGGCTTTCTTTGACGGAACCTATAATAATAATATCTCCTCCCAGGCGCAATCAGAAAAATCAAACAAAGAATTTTATTTTAGTCCCGAAATGACCTAATTGTATTGCGTGAACTTTGACCCCCCACCACCACCATTTTTACTATTGCTCTTTGACTTATTTTTCATTCGACTTGATCAAAGAATACAAAACGTTTTCCATATTAATTTAGGATTGACTGAATAAAGTAACTAACGCCCTACTTTTCTGTTCCAATCAGAGTAATGAAGACTTATTACGACTTCATTCCTTAACCCAATTTTTCTACTTGACATATTTATTTCGCCAAATGACATAAGTGTGTGTTGTATTTCGTTTCGCAAATACCTTTCCTAATTTTCAGATGGTCGTTTGGGGTAGTAGTGTTTGAGATTGTAACATTTGGCGGCAATCCATATCCAGGAATCAATAACAAAGACCTATTACAGGAATTAAAGAAAGGTTACAGAATGGAGAAACCAGAAAACTGTTCCCAGGAACTGTAAGTTATTCCAATAATGCACTTTGTCATGTCTAGCTGTTCGAATGAGACGAAAAGCCGAGCTCCCGTGTAGACGTTGGTGTGCACGTAAAATAACCCTTGACAGATAATTCAATTGCTGCCCAGGAAAAATTTCTCCCATATCGCATGCCCGTCTTCATTATCCCGGTCAGTGCATAAAAGTAGGACGTTAAACCCTATTTCATTCATTCATTTGCAGGGGCTGTTCATTTAATTTCAAAAGCCTTATCCAAATTCAATGTTTCGATTGAAATATGGCTGAATGGCTATCTTATATTTTAACATTAACAGAACACAATTTTAACAGTTATATATAGCTGGAATGTGTCCTTTCATTCTATTAACGTCGTCAAAACATGTATCGTCAATTGGAGAAGAATAATTATCCTTTTTTATCGAATTGATAGAGCTTTTATTTTTTCCCCGGTCGACTAAGTGTAGCTTGTAGGTGTGGGTGGGAGAAGGTGGGCGTTTGATTCATTGCTGATCTATCTAGGTTTAGTATGAACCTTTACAAATGACAAAATTGTTTGATTTGCAATCACAGTTAATTTTGCAAAGCTGCATAAAGATGAGAGATATCAACAAACGGGGAAAAACCGTAGTCTCTTGATTAAGATCAAGTGGGAGGTGCACGAAACTACGTGTATGTCAATGTGTGATCGTGCAGAACACGAACGAACGCGGGATTATGAACATCCAGATCAACGTTTTTGTCACTCATGCTTTCCCAAGAGTTGATTTTTAAAAGGAAGAACAAATATGTAGGCACAAGAAATTTTTATAATTTATTCAAATTTAGTTATTTTAATTGTTCTTTGAATTCAAAAATATATTAAACTGGTATGAAACCAATATTCATGTGAAAATTATTACATCAAACCAACTCTATTAATTTTATTAGGCTTGCGTGTCACTGTTTTGGGAGTGGCACATTACCGTTTGGAATTATCAACTCGTGTCGGCCATGACGTGTTTTCCCGAGCGTGGTTTCACAAACACACAATATTGTTGACTAGAACAAAAACATTCTGGATATTTTCTATCTCGGTTGCCAGATATCAGGGTAACGCCGGCGAGGCTGATAGGGAAAATGAATAGTCGTTAACATGGAACCAAAAACATCCTATGCTGCACGTAAATTATCCATTGGTATTTGTGATGGTGTCGAAAGTAGGTGTACACGCCACTCCGCGGCAAAAAATATTCCCCTGGGCCCTATTTACTCTAAATATGGTGTAATGGTGACAAGACGTTAACCCCCATTCATTTACGTTCTTTGATATTAAGGAGCCGCTGTGGCTCAGTAGTAAGACGTTGGCTCGCTAACCTGGAGGTCCCGTGTTCGATCCCAGCGTTGTCCGAAAAAGTTGCTCGGGATTTTCTGGCATGGTTCCGCTTGTCAGTGGTGCAGGGCGGGGGGCCTGGCAAGGGACAACGTATAGTCGTTCGGATGGGACGAAAACCGAGGTCCATTGTACACATTGGCGTGCACGTAAAAGAACCCATCGACACAGCGCCGCTGTCCGGGCAAACTTTCCCTCATGGCACACTGGTGTATGCCTGTCTTCATTAACAGAACAGAAAAATAGGACGTTAAATCCCATTTCGTTTCATTTCTCTGGTATTGAACGGAGTTGTACTCGTTGGCGTGTACGTAATTAAAACATTGCTGTTGAAATCGATGAACAGTAGGCGGAAACGTCGCCGTCCAGGGGCAAAGTACCCTCACAGAACACGGCGTAGTGTAAACCCGCCCCATTTTATTTGTTGACGGCGTTTCATTCACATTTAAAGTTTCAAATCAATCCGTTTATTTAAATACAATAGTGTAAACAAACTCTATTTGGATGACAAAGTGCCAGATATCTTGAACTATCGGGGGATATGTACCCAGCTGTTAACGTAACTGAAATGAAATTGGGTTTAACGTATACGGCGTTTCTTCCTACTCTTCGAATTCGGACTACCAGGGATCTTTTACGTGCACTCCAACGTGTGCAGGTGACCTCATGTTTTCATCCCATCCCAATACTACTTTCTGGATAACGCCATATTGTGAAATGTAACCCACACAAAGTTATGGCTGCGGGAACGGGGGAAGCGGGAGATGGGGGGGGGGGTGTCATGTCTGCGATATCACAAGTGTGGAAGGAGACGTTAAACAATCAAGGGAGAGAAGGTCGCCATTTTCAGTGTTAAGGTACTTTCTAGAACCTCGCTACCCGTCACCATTAAGCCAACGAATGTTTAAATCGACCACACAAGTCCCAAAGTCTTAAAATAGATATAGTTGTTATCTTCACGTGGAATACAGAAAATAGAGTAAATATTTTTAAAAATTGTAAAAAGAATTTTATGTAATCAGTTATGGTTGAGTTCATGTCATTTCACTTCCTTTCTCCGTGCACAGATACAAGTATAATGTATGCCCTGTTCCGCGCTTAAAGGCTTTAATCAAAATACTGTATAGGTATTGTCGCTTAGCCCACTTACAGAGCTGTCTGTACATACTGGGTACGTTCATTTTGTTAATACAGTTAACGCAGGCCAGAAATTAGTTACTTAGTGCCTAATAAATCTTTATTCTAAAATTCCAAACACACCAAAATTCCGCATTATGACGTTGTGTGGTGGTTGGTTGTGCAGGTGAATGAATTCTAATTTAGAAAATGACTAAATATGATACCGTGTACGAAGCACCTGCACCTTGGGTTGGACTTCGCCTAATTAACTCACATCGAGAAGGTCGCTACAGCCCAGGTGTGAGGCCAAATATTTCCACGCACCTGTGTAACAAGTCTTCACAAGAATTCATAAATCAACGTACACAGCGACACTACCCCTTTTTTCCTCTTCACATCTTAAGGGCATAAACATATCAAATTAAAGAAGGCATACTTAGAAATGAATAAGTTGGAGAGTTTGTATAAGCTTGTATTAAAGTGTTATTGAAAATAATATCATTATATATTAGGTTTTTGTTTATAAATTGTGTAATAGAGACGGGCGTCCATTTATCTCTATATGTTGACAGGTTTGTTAAAGTTACTTAATAAAAAAAAGCCTATATAGATGTGTACGTGCTATGAAATAGGTCTATATTGTGATAAGAATCTGATATAGTTATAGACTCATCATCATCATTATCATGTATTATTTTCTATCGCAAATTCTAATGTCAAATGTGTTCCAATGATGTATTTGCCCTTATCTGATTCTTCTACAATTTAAGTCGAATTAGAACATTATATTTTATAAAGGATGTGCCTTTAAAGGTGGTGGTCCACCTGTATATTCTAACAATAGACAGACAAGGGTAATAACTACCAGAATGAACTTCGTTCAAACGCCAATATTGTGTTTTGTGACGCTACTGGACAACATGGAAGTGTCGATTGGGAAGGACACATAAAAACAAGAATAATTTTGGGTCATTGACAATAAATATCGCAATGTTTAAGCTTGTAGACGTCACATTTGAAGATATGCCCGTCTTTGATGACGTCACTAAGAGGGGGTGGGGGGCTAATTAACATCGAGTAGCTGTCATCATTATGTCTTCTGTTAGAATATATCTGATCGGTGCAGAAAAGTAGGACGTTAAACCCCATTTCATATAAGTTAGAATATAGAAATACAGATGGGACATCTCCTTTAAAAGGTCCGATCTTCTGTACGAGAAATTGGATAATAAATTATTTCACAAACACGATAACATGTCTTCAATTCTATCATTATACCACTTTTAATTCCGTTTTTTTTTTATCATTTGTCGAGGTCTGAACTGTATATATATCAACGTTGGGTGAATCTACAAAATCTAAATTACCAAAAGAGATTTAAATGACTCGACGCTTTAATGATTCTTACAAATCTAAACAGACTCGTCCTTTAAAACGCAAATATTTGAAATTCCACATCTGACAAAAATGCTTTGTGTGAAAGTTCAATGACTGGTCAAAAACAAACCTTAAAACACGTGGACTTTACGTCTTAAATAACGGAATAGATCTATACAATGATATAAATGATGATTGATGCTTTTGACAAGTTTACGGTAATATGTTCTCCGAATCAGCAGCAATATTGAACAATTAAATAGTTGGGAATTAACACTCGTCAGCATAACACGGCCATTTTGAGACTAACATACAGTTAATTTATGTCAATGGTCACGTGTGCAATGGTAGGGCGATGTATTTTGTCCTGACAGTGGCGTTTCAACGAATTCCAAACGTCAAGGGTTCTTTTACGTGCATACCCGTTTAACGTCAATTCGACACAAAGTAAGTGATTCCAGGACTAACATATCGTTCAATTTTATTTCAATAATTTGCTTGCGCATAGGGGTCTTTAGCAGTGGGAGGAAACCGAAGAACCCTGGGAAAACCTACGAGGTTGGACAGCCACGCCCATTTGACTCAATAACAAACCTTACGCAAAGCTCATGGGTTAGACTATTGGACCATCCAACACCCTAAAAGCATTGAATACAAGGTAAAAGGTATACCTGTATCCACCAAGGGAGATCACGTGGCTAAGTGGGTAAGACGCTGGCTCGCTAGCCTGGAGGTCGAGTGTTCGATCCTTGCATTGGCCGAGAAAATTCATCCAGATTTTCCGGCGTGGTTCCCCCTTGCCAGTGATGCAGGACAGAGGGCCTGACAAGGACAGCTGTCTAGTCCTTCGGATGAGACGAAAAACCGAGATCCCGTGTATACATTGAAATGCTCGTAAAAGATCCCTTGGCAGTTGGAATTCGATATAAGAGTAGGCGATAGTGCCGCTGTCCGGGCAAAATTTCCCTCATAGCACACTGTATGGCGTATGTCCGTCTGCTTTAGCCCAGCATAGGAGCAGAACAGTAGGATGTTAAACCTCATTTCATTTTGTAACAAGCAATCTAGAGCTACAGCGACTTGACTTAAACAAGGAGGATGTTTAATGTCTTACTCCCGTCAATCTCACTAAACCCGGCATTAATTTAACAAGACATATGTTAATGTCAGTCTCAACAAACAGTAGTACACACAGTTTTCTAGGCGTATTGATAGCTTTTGTTGTTGGTTAAACATTTAATGTTTTCACAGTCTGCTAGGAAAGTAAACGGGGAGAGATAAAAGTATGCTAAACCCCTTAGTTTACAATAAGCCTTGTTTACATGTTGTCGATTTGTTTACTGTGAGGTTAGTCGACAGTAGATTAGCGAAGTAGAGAGAACTCTCTTTTTTTTATTTACTAAAAAAAAATAAAGAGGGCCAAACTGTAGTTGTAATGAAATGAAATGGGGTTTGATGTCTAACTGTTCTGCTCCGCCTGGGCCAATGAAGACGGACATAGGCCATACATTGTCCTATGAGGGAAATTGTGTCCGAACAGCGGCACGACGGCCTACCCCTTCTTCGAATTCCAACCGCCAAAGGTTCTTTTATGTGCAATGCTAATGTGTATACGGAACCTCTGGTTTTCGTCCCATTCGAATGACTATACGCTTTCTCTTTTTCAGACCCTCTGTCCTGCACCACTGACAAGAGGGAACCACGCTGGAAAGTCCCGGTAACATTTCTCCGGAATCGAACACGGTCCCTCCAGGCTAGCGAGCGAACGTCTTACTCACTAAGCCACTTCGGCTCCCCCAAACCGTAATTGACGTACAAATGTATAAATGAAACCAGCTTGTTCGCGTTTTTAGATGTAAATCTGACGATCAATGAAACAAGACTGTTGCAGTTTAAAGGGATGTTTCGCTGAATCATAAATTACATGTATATGGAAATATGACTTAACATGGTATATGTTCACCTCTCACACTGGCAGCTACGGTGAACATTCGAATAACGACAGTATAGCGTTAAAAAGTTGGAGCGCAGAATCTAATATCGCTCCATAAATATTGCCAACCAGAAACATAAAGCGAAAGAGTTAGTAAAATTACCTTGGTTTTCTAGACGCTCATCCATACATTGGCATACGGTTATTGGGACACTGACTTCACAAACTGCATGGTTAAACACAGTTGTTATTTTAATTTTATAAGACCCGCCATGTAACATAACGCTCGGTATCACGAACCAAAGTTTAGTAACCATTCTGTCATTGTGGGAGAGAGGGAAATGGGGTTTAACGTCCACTCGACACAAACTATGTCATTTCGGGACTGACATATTGTTAAATTCCAGTTAAATTCGCTTGCGCATATGAGTTTTTGGCAGTAGGAGGAGACCGGAGGACCCGGAGAAAACCCACGAGTACGTGAGAATAGAAACCAGGCCTCTTGACTCAATGACTCAATGACATACCTTACCATCTAACGCCCACGCGTTAAACCATTCGGCACAACATTCGGCTGAACGCCATTCTGTTGTCATTCTTAAATCTTCACTAATAATGTTCAGGTCACAATATTATTCTGTGGAATACACATAACTATTTATAACTGGGCGACGTTTCGACTAGGCTTATGAAGAGACAATATATACATGTAAAAACAATATTTGGTTAATGCTGACCAACGAGATACAATCCTATAATGTTATTGGTACGGACGACCTTCAGTGTCGACTGTCGTAGGCGGAATGTCCCTTTATATTATTTGTCTTCAGATAAAGAGCTGTACAGTTGAATTACGTTTTTTATGTCAATTTACATATCTCTTTTCTTTTCAATTGTACATTGAATTATTGTGGTTAAACGTCTCGTCGACAGTGGAAGAAAAAAATGCCTTTTAAAAAAATGGGTACACTGTCAAAAGAGGTTGAAAACCGCTTAAATAGTGTTTGAAGTCTAAACTATTATGTCGATCAGAGTTAATGTTCTCTGGTTTTCTTTAAAATCAGGATAACACTTTGTATTCATTCTCCTTGTTAAAATGATAATATTTTGCACTTGTTGTTCAGACAATTATATACAATTTACGTGAAATTAAATTAAAAAATCATACATTCATTCTTTCGTTGTATATATTCAAAGTTGTCATGAGCAAGGGTTTTGGGTGGTCGAACGTATAACGGATGCGCTTTAGATCACATAGTCTGTCATTGGAGTCAAGAGGCGTGGTTTCGACCCTACACCTATACGTGACAAGGAGTAGGGTCCCCTTCCTAACCGCTCTCTCTATTGCGCTTTTTATACTGCAGTATATTGTCGTTTTTCTGTCCGTCCTGGGGTTGGGTGGCTGAATGGTTAACGCGAGCGTGTTGCATCATAAGTACTGTCATTGAGTCAAGTAGCGTGGTTTCGATTCCCCGATTGCACGTGACAAGGAATAGGGTCGCCTGGCCAACCTCGTGGGTTTGCTCCAGGTCCTCCTGTTTCCTCCCACTGCTAAAGACCCCTACGCGCAAGCGAATAAATGAAATAACCTAGTTTGTGTCGAGTGGACGTTAAACCATACACCCCATACACCCCCCTCTCTCTCTCTCTCTCTCTCTCTCTCTCTCTCTCTGTTTGAAAATTTTAATAGTGTGTGTTCGATTCATTAAAAGGAAGTCGCCTATTGAACAGTTTCGGACAATGGCTACATTGTTTTGAGCGTGACAACATTTACTGTTGTTCGGACATATAGCATAGGCTATGCTGATCAGACACCTAGCTGTCGGTGGTGTGTGTGTGGGGGGGGGGGGCAGATTTGTCTACTGTATTAAGGTGACTAGTGTTTGGGCGCCTGCCTAACCTCATGGGTTATTTCTCGCCCAAGTTTAGATACACCACACGTTAGACCCAAAATGACAATACACATTAAAATGTGGGTTTTATACTGTATCCATGTAACCAGTGGTTAACACTGTATCTATGTAACCAGTGTTTAACACTATATCCATGTAATCTGTGTTTAACACTATATCCTTGTAATCAGTGTTTAACACTATATCCTTGTAACTAGGGTTTACCACTGTATACATGTAATTAGTGTTTAACATTGTATCCATGTAACCAGTCTTTAATGCTGTATCCATGTAACTAGTACTTCTCGAAATAATCAGTGCAGACATAATCAGTGTACTATATCTAAGTAAAACTAAACAGTGTGTTTATGTCTATCGGAACAATCTGTGTTTCTAGTATATGTAAATAACTAGTCTGCTTATTAAACTATAACCGGTGTATACTATCTGATTTAATATCAGCAGTATCTTTTACTGCATCTAAACAAACCCGGTCTAATACCAATATATTCTGCTTATTAACCAATCAATCAGTACCGAAGTAAACCATGACATTTTTATTTGTTTAGCATAAGTATTTACGAATGTTTGAAGTCAACTATTCTCTTGCGTATAAAAAATATTACTTGTATAAATAATAATTTTCCGTGATTGGGAACTCCCGGGAAGAAAATACTAACCCCGCATTGTGAATATTTATACACGATACATGATTAGGATTCAGACCATTTATAAATCAATTATTTATAACCCTCGTATATAGTACTTTAATGAGGAGGTATAAACTGAAATGATCAACCCCTTTACAGCACAAACTATAGTCATCAAGTTTACCTTTTTTATGGGTTCTAGCCAATTAGATGGGTAATTGATTTACAAACGATTGTCTTTCTATTGAGGGCTTTATCATATAGAACTACAGGGTGCACTTATAGAACGCCCGCGTCTTTAACGTGGCTTGATAGCGAGCTTTGTTCAAGTATGGGAGGTCCGACAATAATAAGAATGTTGACGTATTGTTCTGGTGTTATTGTTCAAGGATATACTGCTCCAAACTCTAATCTTGTACACCAAATCTAAGATTATGGTGTGTGATACGAAGCTTAGTGGACGTCCACGAGGGAAAAGGCACACCTAGGTATTATTGTTGATAAAAATCGCTAGATGTTTATCTTTCTCCATACCAATGTTAATTATAATCTTTGTTGAGATACCGCCATCATCTTTTTTTAATGATATCCCATTCATGAAAGAATTTGAACGAAACTGTGCTAAATACGTAGTTTTGAAATAAGGGGATCAGTTCGAAATGACGCAGGTTTGTTTTCCGCGCCGAGTTTTATTGGCTTTTTAATATCTCATTTTTTTAGTTGTCAACAAACTTCTCCCTGAGTTAATAGTTCTGTAGATAATATATCCAGGACTGTGATGGCACAGAAATTAAGGCGCTGGCTCGCTAACCAGCAGGTTCCGGGTTCGATTCCAGTGTTGGCAGAGAAAATTCATCTGGATTTTCCGGGGTGGTTCGCCCCTTACTCATGGTGCAACGAGAGGACCTGGCAAGGAACAAGGTCTAGTCGTTCCTTGGGGACGAAATACCCAAGTCCCGTGCATAGGTAAAGGCCCTTAACATGTGGAATTTGAAATAAGAAAGAAACTACGGGGGCCCAGTTTGGGAGGCCCGAAGTTACAGGATATGAATACATTGCAGGACATGAATAACTTTAAATAGGCCTATATTCATTCATATTTAAGGCCAACCATGCTTTACTTCACAATTAGTAATTGACTGATACCTGTAAATAGCCACACCTGGCAGTCCTGCTGACAGATTGCCTGGAGTTTTGTTGGCTATTTAACATCTCATTTCATTTAGTTTTCAACAAACTTCTCCCTGAGATAATAGTTCTGTAGATAATATTCTAAGGCCCCGGGTTCCATTTATGTGGGGGGTTTTTAAGTTGGCGAGCTGCAGGACACTTTTCTAGTGCGGGGCCCAATTCTGTATATATAAGACAAATATAATGACCGTTACAATAACTGGCAGAATATATAGCTTAACCTTACTGTGAATATTACCGGGTTTTACCCAGTTCTGTCATTGAAATTTAATTAGGATTAATAGCCCGCTCGGCTAAAGCGCAATAATATGCAGTAGTCTCTAACCGGTTATAATTCTTGATTTAAATTTATTGCTTTATTTTTTTTAGACACGAATAATAATGCACATTTGTATTCACGTTCATCGTCTGGTTAAATTGATGACAAGTCATACACCAGGCCAACGATCTCGCTAAAAATTTAGAAAATTTGAAGAATTAGCATTACTACGCTGTACAAATTGTAGAAATTCCATTCGTAATGCAACCTACTTGTATTTACATGGAAACATATTTACAGGTATCAATTATTCTAGTAAATAAAATGAAGGAGATTTGTTATTTAGTCAGCTCTATTTTCGACCAGGCAATACTTATCTTGGGGGTGATGCGCTTTGAAAACAAGTCTGTCTAAGTCTCAGTCAATTCAGTTCGACCGACATGAAACTGGGCATGCCTGTTTCTTGAACCATTACGTGTTAATAGCCGGGCCTTGATTTTTGATATGACGTCACCATTTCAAGATGGCGACGATGACGTCATGCCCGGTTCCTAATGGCCGATGGTTTTGGTTTTAATACAGACGAATTGTATTAGGGAAAAAGCGAACCGAACAGACATCGGTGTTATAATTTCCGGATGGTATGGAACGGGTTGAAATTGGTTCAATTGAAATGAAATGAAAAGCCTTTAACGTCCTACATGTCTGCACCAATCGGGTTAATAAATACAGACTCCTAAACCATATGACATCGACAATAATACGGCAAATTGCGAGAAAATGATTACGAAACAAAAATGAATTAGGAAATAATCAACATGGATATAATTGTGTCCATGTTCATTTACTTTAGTTTTATTTCTAACCCAGATGTCTCACCTTTGTATGTATAGAACTGAGTCGTGTTGATTCACTTCAGATTTAGAACTCTATGCTGATTTTAGCGCTATGGGGACCCCTTTCGAACTATACCAGTTGAATACCTAATATGAATAACCGGTCAAAAATGATTCAACGGTATGACGAATTGAAAATTCATCGATTTATACTGCTATCTATGCAAGAAGGTGGGCACCTTCTTTTATTTACCGTGAACCAAATTGTTGGATCTGTGTTAAATCCGACTGAATCCAAGTCGGGAGATTATCTA
This sequence comes from Patella vulgata, assembly GCF_932274485.2. Taxonomy (NCBI): domain Eukaryota; kingdom Metazoa; phylum Mollusca; class Gastropoda; family Patellidae; genus Patella; species Patella vulgata. The sequence continues at coordinate 17,878,582 of NC_065883.2, forward strand.
GCGTTGGACAAGGACAGCGGTCTAGTCGTTCGGATGGGACGAAAAACCAAGGTCCCATGTAAACATTGGCGTGCACTTAAAAGATCCCTTGACAGGTGGAATTCGATATGAGTAGGCCGTATTGCCACTGTCCGGGCAAAATTGCCCTCATAGCACACTGTATGGCGTATGCCCGTCTTCATTAGCCCAGTTCGGAGCAGAACAGTAGGACGTTAAACTCCATTTCATTTCATTTCATTTATCTAGCTTTAGTACTTTGATATTGTTTTCTAAATTAAATGTTAAAGCCGTGAGAAATTTGATATTTTCCGATAATTCCCGTTTACCTAAATATTCAATCAACGGACTCGCCTCCATGACTAATCTTTGTCTAAGTTGAATGTCCGCGAGTTTGCGCGGAAGTTATTCAAGGGTTTTGGGGTCATTACCGGTAATGGAATTTTATATATCTGTTTCTATTGCCACGGTTGACATTTCAATATTTTACCATCAAGTGTCAATCTGAATAAATTAGTCACTTATGGAATTTGAGTAAATGGGATGGCGATCATTAGTTAGTTAACAGTGGTTTTATTGTATGTTAAATAACTGGAATAGCTGGGGGCTATCATTGGAGTGGCTAGAACTCTAGTAGAGGGTAATCACAAATAATTAACAATCCCTTTGATACAGATAATGGATGAACCTGTCTATGGCTATTTGTTACGGTATTTGTTAATTTCATAAAGCTTTTTATGTTTACTTTCCATATGTACATCTAAAATTCAAATTTGAAGAGGGATAGAGAAATGGGGTTTAACGTCCACTCGACACAAACTAGGTCATTTCGGGACTAACACAAGTTCTATTTTATTTCAATAATTCGCTTACGCGTAGGGGTCTTTAGCAGAGGACCCGGAGAAAACCCACGAGGTTGGAATTCAAGTTTGGAATGCGAAACATTTTGTTTAGCAGTGGTAAATGGTCGCCAATGAGTGTTCAGTGATGGGTGTATAACCCTTTCTTAAAGAGCATAAACCACTTCGTGTACGAAAATCGTCAGATGTCCTGTATATTTTCTACAGCTGTGTTAATTCCCAATAAATAGGAAGTGGCAATCAAATCTTAATGAATCTAGATGTGTGCTTTAAAAACTGTTCCTAGGAATTTCCCGGCTTGGCTTCCCCGTGTCAGTAGTACTAAACGTATGGGTCTGGCAAGGAAGAGCCTCTATAGTCGTTCGGATGTGACGAAAAAAAAGACCCTGTTTACGCGTAGGATTGTACGTAAAAGAACTCTTGACAGCAGGAATTCGAAATAAGAGTAGACCGTAGCACCACTGTCCGCCCCATCCCCCACACCACACCTCCCACAGCGTACGCTCCATAGCGTATGTCTGACTTCATTAACCCATTGGAGTAGAAAAGTACGACGTTAAACCACATTTCATTTTATTCTTAAGAAACAGAACCACTTAAAATAGTTTGAAAGCTAGTTTATAGAAAGAGGATCGTGTTTCAATAAATAAAAATGGGGGAAGAGAACCACTTCATTTAAATAAAATAAACCAGAGAGCTCGCCTGAAAAGCTTTCAGTGAATAACTACAACAGATGAAAACGAATCCACAGAAAGTCGTTAAACATGGGCTTGTGTTTATCCCTGGCCTACACAAAATGCAAGAGCATGCCATCGTTGAACATGCTATTTAGGCGAACCTGTGGGCTTAAGTCAAAAAGAACCGAGTGCGTTGTTCATAACCCCGCCAGTCTGTAAGTAAATATGGAGGGATAAAGAGATATACGTGTCAACAAAGAGTGTATTAACATGGTAGTGTGAGCCGGGAACATAGTCTTTTAAGCGACTGTTTAAGCGAAAGGTGTATCTATCTCTATATACATGCCAATGGCTGCTATCTTTTCTATCCCTTTTAGATATGATTCGTTGTTCCCTCCGTGATAAAAGAGAGCTAATTAAATCGATAAAAGTTGTTAAATTATTTAAATTGGTGTCTTATGTTGCTTGTTTATTTGAGTGGCCGGTGGTCTAACGCGTGCGCTTTAGATCATAAGGTCGCAGGTTTTTTGTACCGGCTTCGGCGAACTATTGAAATGAAAATATATCAAACCAAACCCCAAAAATTGCTGTGATTTGCTTTTATAATTGTATCGATAGTATTGAATGCGGGGCCGAGGTGGACCAGTGAGAAAGTCGTTGACTCGCTAACCTGGAGGTCCGGTGTTCGATTCCGCTGATGACTGAAAATGTTCATCACAATTTTTCGGCGTGGTCCCCTCTTGTTGGTTATGCAGGACAAAACAAAGGGCCTGGCAAGGGACAACGTATAGTCGTTCGGACTGGAAAATAAACCGAGGCCCCGTTGTACACATTGGCGTGAACGTTAAACAACCCTTGGCAGTAGAGTGTCTATATAAAAGTACGCCGTAGCGCCGCTATCCGGGTAAAGTTTCGCAATTTATGGCGTATGTCCGTTTTCATTAGCCCAGTCGGAGCAAAACAGTGGGATGTTAATCGTCATTTCATTTAATTTCAAATTTAAGCTACACAGTATCTGATTTACCTATTGGGGGGGGGGGGGAAATGGGGTTTAACGTCTACTCGACACAAACTAGGTCATTTCGGGACTAACATATGGTTTAGTTTTATTTCAATAATTCGCTTGCACGTAGGGGTCTTTATGAGTGGGAGGAAACCGGAGGACCCGGAGAAAACCCACGAGGTTAGAATTACCTATAGGCTTACCAAGCTAGAGCCCAGGGTCTTAAGATCTTTGCTTATATGTGTTTAAAACAAACTGTTGTCTACCTCTAGTCCTGGGGGTGGCGAATTCGGTGGGTCCCCATAAATAGAATAGCCTAGGACCTCTCGTCATCTTAATCCGACACAGGCTATAAGTAGGTCAATGGTTTGATTTACCATAATTACCTTGGATTATTTTCAATATGATATGTTATGAAACTCTTTGTATTTTGTTCTTGATGAAAGTTCCAGTACCCGTTTAAACCACTGGAAAAACCATCATTGCGCTAATGTTTTGCGATCGCTAACTATTAGCAATGTGATGAATTAGAAATGTGCGTTCCGGTGAGAAAACTAAAAGTTTAAAATGGTCAGCACTGACCCATCGCACCAACTGGTTTCCTTGGGGCCCATCGCGGTGAAGAATACGTGACTTGATGAGAATACCAAATATATAGTTTGGATTTAGGTCATTATATTTTTCAGTGGATGCGACGATTTTTTCAAATCGGGGCCGATGCACCCTTGACCCCTCTCTGCCCTCGTACCACGTCCGATGTTTCGAGGCCTGTTAGACATCCATGTTTACGAATGAACTCAGTAGTGAATTTAATGCTCATTTTGTCGGGCAAACAAGAAACTAGTCGCGGCATTTCCTTTCTGCTCTCTTTGACGTCTGTGTAACCTCTTCGACGCCATTGTCTTGTATATAGACGTACTTGATCATGATCGTAATTCAATATACAATTGATCAATAAAATTAGAACTTCCATCACCGTTCTGCTAAAGATATTGTATATCGTGAATGGCCTTTTAGCAGGTTTGAAAATATCTCTAGCCCGTACAGATGTGTCAACAGAGTGCTAATGTACATAGTTAGTTTTACTTCTGGCAGTCTATCGTCATTAAAATATCTTGAAGTTTTCACAACATTTCGCGTAATGGCGATGTACGTGTCACCCCCACACACCATAAAATAAACGCAGGTCAACAAAGTTAATTGTTTTGCGGAAACCACCCTACAAATTAGCTCACTGTTGACCTTTTTTCAATCACATTTTGAATGATTACAACTAGCCCATGCTGTATACTTGGGTTTCTGTCAAGACATTTTAGTGTTGGGGGAAGATAATCATGTGTGTCATTACGATGTGTGATTACACAGTCTCTGTGCGATTAAATTGACCTGAAATATACTTGAAACGTTTTGCCGAACCCGGTGCTAACATAGTGTGGATTTGCTGTATAACCACTATTCACAGGACAAGTTCTGGTAGCAGCACTGATCCTACTGTATTGGTACTATTCTCAGGACAAGTTCTGGTAGGAGCAGTTGTCCTACTGTATTGGTACTATTCTTAGGACAAGTTCTGGTAGCAGCAGTTGTCCTACTGTATTGGTACTATTCTGGTCCACGAATAGGCAGCCCTTTTTTCTTTTCTTTTTATATAAAAAAAATGCTGCCTATAAAAAAAAAATGCTGCCTATTCATGGACCAGCGGCATTATGGAAGATTAGATAAAAAGCTGACAGTTTTAAAAAATAGATAATGTAAAGGGAATATGCTGAAAATTTCAATAAACTACTTCGCTTTTAGTGGAGAAGAAAACCTCATTTCAATAACAATGTAGCCTCGGTTGTCATTGTTACCGTTGTTAAGGCTAATCATCAAGCGCCGTTGAAGCGCAGATCGTATTCAAATCTGTTTAAAATCGGACCCATCATAATCGGGCGTTGATTATGGTCAAATCACGCTGTTAATAAATATTTAATTAATAGTTAATATTTAAGGCCTAAAAACAGACCTGCAATAGGCACATTTAGCTCTTCCATAATGTATGTTTAAGATGTTTTTATAAACAATATTTTAGGGGAGGACATCACATAATGTGTCTATCTTAATTAAAGTTAATTTTTGTTGTCAATATTTTGTAAGTTAGCTTTTTTATAACACATATCAGCTGATGTTTAAAATAGCATGTAGGCGTTGTCATATTGACAGATCTTAATAAGGGTTATTGTCTATCAACTATTTAGGTCAATAAGCGAAATGTTAGCTTTCCCTTAAATGGGTGTGCTATATATAGACATGAAATGGTATAGGGTTTAACGTCCTACTGTTTAGCTCCGACTGGGCTAATGATGACGGGCATACGCCATACAGCGTGCCATGGGGGAAATTTTGCCGGGGCAACGGCGCTACGGCCTACTATTATATCGAATTCCAACTGCCAATGTGTACACGGGACCTCGTTTATTCGTTCCATCCCACAGAACGATTATACGTTGTCCTGCACACCGAGAAACCAGATGATATTTTTTCGGCCAACACCGGGATCGAACACGGTACATCCAGGTTTGCGAGCCAGCGCTTTACTCACTGAGCCACAATCATACAATCATAACGTCCATGGGGAAATGTTATCATACAAATAAATATTATGACCGACATAAGTCATATGATTTCTATATAATTTTACAAACCTATGTTACATTTCCCATTTTGGTAAACATATCTTTGCCAACATCAAAGATACATTATGGGAGATTCGATAACGAGTTGGCAGTTCTCGCTATAGTAGTTAAAAACTAAATAATGTAAAGGCAATTTGCTGAAAATTTCATTCAAATTGATCCACTATGAACCGAGAACTAAGCGGTTGAAATTTCCGGCTAGCCTTGATCATCATTACTAAAGTCAGTACGATAAACAGCATAGTCTCGATTATCCATTTAATCGTTAAATCGTGAAGGAAAGTTATGTAGTAAATCGGCTCATAATCCACTACAGATCGCAGGCTAACGATGCCATCTAGAGTTGATTATGGTCTGGATAGGTTAATTAATGTCTAATTTTTAGATAACATTTCAGGCCTAAAGAAAGACCTGCAATATACAGATTTAGCTCCTGCATAATGTATGTTTAATGTATTTTAAATATATTTTATTTACCTAATTATTTCTCCTGTATGATACGTGTTTTATAAAGACAATATGTCATTCATGCTAGTATGTTTAATAAATCACATATAAGCTACTTGGACTCAGTCTTAATTTAAAAAGACCAGAAATAACGTGGTGACAATATTATGGTATATAGGACATACTTTACCTTGCAAGTACGTAGGGTGCATAGGACAAACAAAAACATATCAAACCTGTTAATATGATGCCTTTTAAGGTGTGAAACATAAAAAACATACCAAACAAACTTAAACTCGCCGTTTAGCTATAAAAAAATTTATCAAGATCTAAAATGTCTAGCGGTAACGAGTTTTCTGTGATAATGTGGTCGTTGGTTCTTTGAGAAGTGTAAATTGTCAACTCGTCAAACTAAATGAACTTAAAAATATGATGGGTCTCTATCATATATAATTTGTAGGATGTCTACATGTGGACACTTTACCCTACCTTTACATATTTATAGTTTTACTATAACCATGTACTTTTTAATATTCAAGTTTTCAGAATTTTTGTCATTTTTGAGCGACATTAATCAGGTGTTCCGTGTGTTGTTTGTTTGGGTTTTACGTTAAAGGCTCAATACCACTCTTGTTGTAACTGAATAATATGTCCCAATCTTTATTCTGGTCAACAAATTGTACTATTTTACAATATTCCAATTAATTGGTGATATAAATTTCATCTTAACACACCTAATTTAAAAAATTGGAAAAAGTCAACTAAGTGATTTGAAAAGCCTGACGTAAAGCTTTTCAAATGTGACTTGGATTTAAAAATATTTTTGAACCCTCTGGACAAGTAAAATAGGATTTAATGGATAATTTACACAACAGGTAAGACACTAACACATCTAGTACTTAGAATATGGCTATTTTTTATTTTCTGGAGCTGTCAAGCCAGCAAGAGTGTTATTGTCCCTTTAAACCGTTGGGCTTACTTTATTTCATTGACGTCCAGCCTAGAGATGCCGTGTAGGCCTAATGGAAATAAAAAGGGTCTAACATCTCGTCAACACAATTCAATATTTCGGTAATTTTGAGACTAAACTATGATTATTTAAGTCTCTGTTCATGTATGTTATGCTAAGCGAGAATTTAGCCCGGACAACGGTGCTTCCACCTTCTTTTCTTCGATTTCACGGATTGTTTGTCCCATCCGGAAGACTGGGCAGCACTTTATTTGTTAGCGCAAAAGGTGCTAACCGTGCTGACTATAACTTAGGAACCATGCTTGAAAAATCTCGAGATTCTACTAAGCCCACACCGGGATTGGAATCCTGGACTAGAATTTTCGGGTCTAACATGGAAAGTGTATCTAGTTCCTCGGATCAATAGAAAAACCGAATCATATGTACAGCAATCTTCAGTAGAAAGCTTGACCTCGCTTTAAATTCGATCTTATCAAGGCCTTCGCGTATTTTTCGACACTAATTTCGATTGGTTCCTAACCCAGACGGGGACCTCTCAGATTCCTGTTTCGAAATTATAATCGCGAATACCAAGTCGCGCGCTTTCCAACTGAAATGTCTAGCTGTGATAATCGAGTTGTAAATTTCAAGCTTCGTTCAATATCAAGGTTGTTGGAACTTTCCACTTTTCGGCTATGACCCACTTCGCATCTTAGTCCAAACCTTTCTAATTTACTTTTTGTTCTTTTATTATTACGTGTTTGTATCATGTGTCTGTGGTAAAGGTAGATGATAACTACCTAAATGTTTGGGAATTCCAGACTAATGTAGTAACGGCTAGATGTTGTAAAGCTCGCAGTCGTTGCTTCAGGAACATGATGTACAGCTTGACAGTGCAGGTACAAAGAATAGGAAATATGTGATGCTTAGTGTCATGTCAACGTCATACGGTTATTTTAAGACTAATATGCGGTTATTTGTCTATAGCCAAGGGCGCATGGAATGTTGAATTGTGTCATCGATATTTCCGCGTACACTTCTTACTTTTCCTCCTCTTGTATTTCATATTTGGTGTTTATATTTTCAGATATGATATTATGTTGGATTGTTGGAAAGCGAAACCTTCAGACAGACCAAGTTTCACAAAGTTACGAGAACAATTGGAAAAGTTGATAGAAGATACTTCAGGTGTTGAATATCTGCAACTAAATGTAAATCTACAAGACAAGCGGTATTATGATGTTGATAACGATAATATATCTACTTTCTTATAGAATTACTTAATAGATAGCAACAGGATCTCAAACGGGTCTAGTTTTATATATTATCAAAAATCAGTAAATTATTTACAAAAACACCTACTGCACACAGAGAACTGTCTACTTTGAGAATATATCTCTACCCTGGATGGCCGCCATATTAAAAAAAAAGTATATTATTTTGTAATATGGATCTAATCCGTTTTACATCTTTCATACACACAAAGGCTAAAAAAACATTTCCGATTTTATTAAACGAACCCCGCGCATAATATTAAAAATTTACAAAGAAACATGTGGATAATAATAAACAAAAACAAAGAAATCAAGGAGATTTTTACTTTGTGAATGAGTGCTAGTAAGAACCACAAGCAAAATAAAAATCAAAACAAAAAGTTGAATTTATACGAACTGGTGGTTTTATGTTTGTTATTTTTTGTGAAAATAATGTTGTTAGTATTAGAAAGTATTGTTATTTCACCGTATATAAATTATATTAATAATTAAAAATAGGTAGATTTGGTCAAATCTTGGAGGAAAAATACTGTGAGTTTAGGCACAAATATGCAATCATGGTGTATTATTTTAATAGAGTTTAAAAGTTAAATGTATTTACACTTCACGCGGAAGAGTTATATCGATTGGGCAGTAATAATGGCAAAAGGTTGTTCAGATTAATGCGAGTCTAACACATAATTTTAGTCTGATTGTACAAGATTATATCGTGACGTGAAATGAATAATATATACATGATTGTAAATAAATTACCCCCGTTTTTGGAGCAGAATGTGTTTATATTGTTAATTGTTGTTTATTTCAAGTTTTATATGTTAAGTTTGTTGTTATTTATGATATAATTATAATAATATAGAATTTATTGCAATTATCATTATTGATTGACCCAATTTTACCGGCGTAATTTGTATTATACTTATCATCAATTTGATCTTTTAAAAAATCTAATGAAAGTTAAGCAACTGTTTCTGTTTACTTCGTGTTGATATTAGTAGTCAATTAAGAGATAAGACTAATATGTGGACCAGGAGTTCCAGGGTTCGATCCCGGTGTTGGCCGAGAACTTCCCCCTGGATTATCTAGCGTGGTTTCCCTATGTCAGAGGTGAAAGCGGGAGGGCCTGGCATGGAAAAGAACCCTTGACAGTTGGAATTCGAAATAAGAGTAGGCAGTAGCGCCGCCTTCCGAGTGAGCCTTGCACACTGCATGGCACATGACCGCCTACATTAGCCATGTTGGAGCAGAATAATAGGACGTTAACTCCATTTCATTTAATCACAGGCGCTAGTCTATAAATGATTTATTTCACTATTACATTATCCCAAAAGGAACTCTAAATTATTTATTGGAATAATGATTTTCATGTCTGATTACAACTGTTTATCTTCTAGTTGTTATTGTACAATGTTTTCCTAATTCACCCGATAAAACCTGCCGCGGAGCTTATCTATGACTAGTATGCTGTGTGTAGGCTCCGCGAAGCTACTGTTTGGTCCATCACTGTGACAGTAGTTTGGACTTTCCATTTCAGTTTTTTTTAAATTGCGTTATCTTTAAGAAAAGGCAAAGATAAATTTAGAAGCTGCTCGATTGCCCGTTCAGAGAGAGTGACTGTATGGGCTGACAAGTCAAGTATTGTCTAGTCTTTCGGATCGAACGAAAAACCGAGGTCCACGTGTGGACACAATGGCGTGGACACAAAGATTAACCTCATCATTATTAACGCACATGTGACCGTATGTTAGTCTCAAAATGACCAAAGTATTGTTTTAATGAGACGTTAAATCCCATTCCATGCAATCATTCAACTGGAAGATACATTTAAGAGTGTTTAGTGTTTTTTTGTCGATCATCTTTTCAATAAAAGTAAATGTAATATTACATCTATTTTTTTTTTAAAATGTGGTATTACGTCCAAATAAGTTAAATAACGGATAGCCATCGCTTTAACACTGTGTTAGTCTGAAAATGTGTTGATGAAACGTTAAACCCCATTATATCGATTGATTTAACCGAAAGCTGCATTTATTTGGCGTTTCTTTTGTCGGTCATCCTTTTAAAATAAATTAAATGTTTTATTATGTCCAGTTTAATTAAACAAAAATGTTGTATTGATGAAACGTTAAACTACAGTCCATTCATCCACTAAATTGGAAACTGCGTGTAAATGTTTTTGGCGTTTCTTTTGTCGTTCAGTTAAAAAAAAAATAAACACACTAAAATGCGGTATTGCATCAATTTTTTTAAAATGTGGTATTACGCGCACAAAGGATAACTATCTATTTAATGTAATTTAAATATAAAATATGTAGATATGGAATGCTGTAAGTATAAAATAGACATCTCGTGACGTGTACCCAATGGTGGGCTATGTTTTAATTGACTATGTCCACACGTGACATGTGTCAGACCATCTGCAGACACAATAAGCTAGTTGTTTAAGTATATATCGTATCCACGAACTGTCATTAACACAGCAAGAGCCTTGTTTTTATCTAACACTTACAAATTGTACAATTATCTTCACCAGTCGCTGTAAGGGAAATGGTGGGGGTTTCGGTAGCTTGGTTGATCTTGGTGATGACCTGACAATCAACACTTATTTGACACAAAAGTGGTATGATCCAGTGTTTATCATGCTGTATCCAAACTAAAATGCCACCGGGCCGTTTCTTAGAACTAACCCCAAAGGCACGGGGATCACTGCAGACATTGTTAACGAGCTAAACACGTGATATACACGTAATAAACTTGTCTAGATATAAACCAGTGATTGTATTTCCATATAAACTGTGTTGTGGTTTTTTTTTGTCTAGATTGTCTGTCCAACAAAGGCGGGCGTTGCTCAGGTATTCCGTTTGCCATTAGGCGAACTGGTTTGCGATATCACTACTGTGGATGCAGATGTTAAACCACCAGTTACTATTACTACTGCCGCGGTTCTCTACGACAAATTATACTGTACCACCTCTACGGAATTGTAAATTAGTTCAATCTATATAGAATCCGGTTTCAATTTCAGCCTCTAAACTGCGCATTTTGGAGAATCTTCTTTCCTTCTAGGCTGTCACTGTTGTTAGCCCTACACCCCAACCCATCTGCATATTGAAAATTAAGATCTTGTTTCGTTAATAAATCTGGATTCCTGCATTAAGATTCGATCCAACCAAACACGCCCTTACGTCCGGTGGAAACTATTTGTACTATTTGTAGCAGAGAGCTGCCACGACAAAATCAATTCCATTCCATAATTAGATTTTCTAATATCTTCTGCAAAATTGTGATATAAGAGTTTCGGTTAAAACTTCAAAAACTTGAATCAAGCAGGCTGCGTTGAGATATACATTTGTGAAAAACGAGACTCGGATAATTATACCGAACCGAAATAACACGACAGATCGAAATCTAAGCAAATAAACACTTTCACATAAATGTACTTACATATCAAAGGAACCATAATAATTCTATTTTAAATTGATTTCGTCTGTAATATCAAAAATATAGCCTTTTATCTAAATCTCTTTGTACATTGCCGATGTAATTTCTATGCTCAATTTGTTTCTTTACACTTTTCAACTTGTATACCTCTACATCTATTTTTTTATTAATTTTTATAAAAAGTTTAAGAGAATCTACCCTTTGTTTTCCTCCATTTTTTTTACCTCTCCGTAAATATTAGAATTTATTGTACTCAGTCCTCGTTCTGTTACGTGGCTGACATTTTCAAATATTAGTTTTGACATTTGAAACAAAAAATAAAGGGAAAAGAAAAATGCCCACGCTTAGCTTTCCAGCAATCTCTATGAATATTAAGGTTAACTCATTTTTAGGACCAGTTTGTTGAAATCTATTTTCCATGTGTTTTCTTTGTGCGCTATTGTTGGTAGTGTCTTTGTCTTCTGTACACATTCTTTCTCTAAATATTTTTGATAATTCGAAAAATTCTGGTTCAAAGTTTCAAACAGAAGCCTGTGTGCTTTGTGTTGTTAACGGCATAGTTTTCGTCTAAATACTTTGAAGCAGTATTATATTATTACATCAAGAACAATATCTAGATGGAATATTTGACGTTTGCTTTGTTTTAGCATACATGTGAGTTTCCCAATGTCATAAGATGTTCAGTGAATTTTTCTTTATTTTAAGGTCTTCTGGGAACAGATCGGCTACCTCTTTTTGTGCTAAACATCTACGTAATGCCTTCTTTGAGCGGCATTTAGCAATTGACACGTAATAAACACAAAAAAACAGAATATGGAGAGAGAGAGAGAGAGAGAGAAATGGGGTTTAACGTCCACTCGGCACAAACTAGGTCATTTCGGGACAAACATATGGTTTAATTTTATTTCAATAATTCGTTTGCGCATAGGGGTCTTTAGCAGTGGGAGGAAACCGGAGGACCCGGAGAAAATCCACGAGGTTGGACAGGCGATCCTACTCCTTGTCACGTACAACCGGGGATTCGAAACCACGCCAGTTGACTCAATGACAGGCTTTATGATACAGCACGCACGTGCTAACCATTCGGCCATCCAACCTCCCCCCCCCCCCCAGAATATGGAACACAATTACTATTTTAATTAAAGCGACGTGTCGTTGGGGGTTCTCTCAACGTTTTCAAGTAAATGATATTATATTATATTCATCATCATTTGCTTGACAATTCGCTTTAACTAAAATAGTAATTGTGTTCCATTTTTTATGTTCTTGTGATTATTAACTACGTAATGCGTTTTTAACCTCAGTGGACCATTGAGAGTGGTATTGGATCAGGCCATGGGTTCGATACTGGTGCAGACGGAGAACCCTGAAAAAAAAATAAGTCTTATGTAGTACACGTTTGTGTGCACGTAAATAAACCCAAGAGTTTGAATTCAATGAAACGTCGGCAAATATTCCCTCATAGCCCAATGCACGGCGTATTTACGTCTTCATTAGCCGTGTGAAAAGTAGGCAAATATTCCCCATAGCCCAATGTATGGCGTATATGTCTTTAATAGGCCATTGAAAAGTTGGCAAATATTCCCTTATACCCCAATGCATGGCTTATATACGTCGTCATTAGCTAAAATACTGTTTTAATATTTTAATAAAATAAATGCATACCTACTCAGATATTTAAACAGCCCCTTGGTTGTAATTATCCTCTAAAATAAAAACATAAAACAGTGTAATTTATTCTTTAATCAACTGAGTTTAGTTAATGTAAGGTATTATGTCTTAATTCATTTCTCTACACAAAGCTTTAACTATCCAGTTTTTCTACTAAATGTCAGCTTGAATAATTTTTACATCCATTTTATAAATATGTAGTGTACTGTTTAGCCACGAACATTTTCGGTTATCACATGGAGCGCCGGTATAGAATACATGAATACTAGAATTCATGGAAGTAAACTTGTTTAAAGTCAGTTCAGTGACTGATCCAAGTGGCGGAGTGGAGAGTAGGAGGCCGCCCCCCACTCCCAAGTAACAAAATAAAAAAAAATCCGCTTATAATCCTGGCCCCGAGTTCACAAAGCATTCTCAGACTTAAGTTAAGAATTTAATCAACTTTCAATCACTGTTTAGGGGAAATATCTTTGCTCCTCCAGAAACACAAAACTGTGCACATGGATTCTTAGTGATGTATTTAATACATTAACACAACAACGGTTTTATAAAGGGCTATATTTTAGTTAAAATAAGGCGAACAATTTTAAGTAAATTCTTAACTTAAGTCTGAGAATGCTTTGTGAACTCGAGGCCTGGTTCTATGAAACGTGTAATTTTGAACTGTTTGTATGTTAAATGTTGTATTCGTGTCCAGACATTAACACCACTATATTTCAAACATTTTGAGGAAGTGGGGAAGCCCCCCCCCCCCCAATCCCCCAAATCAAATATCCAGCGTCCGGCACTGAGTCAGTTTCACACTGGCATCAATCTAATCAAATATCAAGATCTAAATCTGCAAGATCGAACAGCAAAATTTATCATTCGAATATAGTTACATCGAATGAAACTGTATTTCGATCCAATAAGATTTGGTTTACACTTTCAGATTAATTCAGGCTTTCGATGTAGCCTACAAGAAGATTATTAATTGAATTATCTAAAGCCGGTTAACTAATATGATTCTTATTGATTATAGAATAAAATGCTCTACGACGTTCACGGGGGGAGATTACTTTCAGCATACAGTGTCAGTAGCATATGACTAAGTCGATATTATACAGAATCTACGGCATTAAATACACGAATTCAAATTTAGTAATAGTCCACTTCAATCAATATTGATGTTGTTATTTTACCATGACAATATGGGGCTGTCCAATGAACATTTGAAAATCAGTGTGCGGCGTCGACTTGTATAAGGTTTGTAATGAGGCGTCTTGATGAACGAGGCAAAGCGTCAGTGCGTAAGTGAAATGGAAAACCGTACTGCCGATGTACACATGACTAACCAGACGTAAACGACTAACATTCAGTTTGGACCATTCGTGTATTTTGCCGAATATTACCGATCAGAAATTACGATAAAATTTTTGTCATTGAATGTGGTCAGTTTATATATATATATATATTCATATTGCATTAATATGTGCCTTTCGACACATTTTCGTCCATTTTAGATTTTAAAAATAAGAGATTTAGCTCTTTTAAAACAATAATCATTCGGTTAACGTTGACATCAATGGAAATTCTCCAATAATTTACAATGGGCTGCTGCACAGAACTGGATGGTTAGTCTCGAGAATCTGCCCTATTCGTCTTTTGGAGACCACAATTTTGGGTGACTATCTGTGATATGGGTAGTGTAATTGAAAGCGAATAACACACGATTTCTGTCAAATTCAGTGGGTGGTTTTCTTAATTCCCGATTGGCTCTGTAACATATAAAATTCATTAACAGAAAATCTGTCACATTTTCATCTATTCTTTTCACTAATTATGTATTATGATCTAGGTACTAAGTAGTGGATGGAGATGAATGAAATGGGGTCTGGGTGTCTTCACATTATTAAGTTGTTACCTTCTCTGCATTAGCCATTCTGTTTAGTATTTAATAATACAGCGTGTTAAAGACAAGCGAAGCCAATCGGACCAATCATAGTCCTCGTTACCGACCTTTCTAAGATAAGTTACTGCCACAAACCATTTTGATCAAATCATTTGTCATTCTAGTAATAACTTGACATGGTAGAGATTAGGGTTTGGGAGAGAATGGTGGGGATCAGGTTTCAATAAAAATTCAACAAATAACAAGTCATGTTACACGGTTTGGGAGAGAGGGTGTAAGGGACAGGTTCCAATCAAAACTATTCTTAAATTCAACAAATAACAAATCATGTTTTGTTTGGGAGAGAAAGAGTGGGGATCAGACTCAAATCAAAAACTGTTCTCAAATTCAACAAATAACAAATCATGATATATATTTTTGTAATATATAATATAATATTCTTACACGTATAGATTTCACAAATAACTGGTCATTAATTCAACCATATACATGTAACTACAAGTCTTAAAATAGATTTTATAAATATATATACAAATCATGAACTTTATAACAGCATATTAAATACTATAGTCAACATTAAATGTTGCATTTAATTCACTTTTTTGTCTTTTTTAAATAATTATTTACTGGTAACTATCGTCCATATATAAAATAGAACGATCAAAAATAAGTAACAAAGCCGTTGATTAAAAAAAACAGATTTTTTGTTCTGACAAAAAAAGTTCCGGCTTTTGCTCCTATTTTTCAGCACTGTTATACATTCAATAATAATTCAAAACCAAAAATAAACATATATTCACTAAATTCACAACCATAGTAATGATATTTTATGACTAGTTCAGCTTGGTCTGTAAACAACACCATTAATATCTAACGACATAGTAACGGCATTGTAAATAATAATTGATAATGTGCACTATTTTTTGTATATAACTATGTATCTTTACAATGAATGTATATTTTTTGTATTTATAATAATGTAATAATTACAATTAAGAGAAATTACAATACAACAAAATGGTCTAGTCATGACCCTTAAATATACAGTTACATCATTCAAGTTACAGTTACAAATGTATCATCAATAGGCTATCAATAAGGTACATGTAAATTCTAATGAGGTAATTTTTGTTTTATAAGAGAAAAAAATGCCACTGATCTGGGAAAATTGCGACAACATTACTGAATATTTGGTTTTTATGTACTGTTTTCTGAGAGCTACAAACACTCTTTTATCCCGCCTAAACTTTTCCCGTTCACTCGCTCTCGCTCACTCTCCAGGGTAAGTAAGTATGTGTATAAAGGTTGTGAAACAAACCCATCGGACCTGAGTAGTTATATTAGCACACGTGTATATTGAACATGACATGCCGATCACTCATATACATGTACAGTATGAGGTACTTTCTTCAAGTGTTAAATAAAAAGATACCACACCACCTTGTACCAGGCACAGCACTCTTTCTACTGACCACGTCATGGCGTCCATTTTTCTACAAGATTTTATCACATTATAAACAAACGAGTTTTTTTCGTTTTTCGTGTTTTTTTTATTTCAAATAAACAATATTGAGGTTTTGTGAGCAGGAAAACATTACCGACAGCCACAACCTTCCACAACCATATCTTGATAGTTTTTAAGCACCACTTTATCCAACTCGTCTAAATATAACATAGAAATAGCGCTAAGGTCCGAGGGCACACAACACGCTTTAGGCACGGCAGTAGGATCCACAGAATGAACAAGAGTCTGCATAACAGCATGGTGTGTAGAGTTCAGATGCTGTCCCATCGGGAACGGACACTCCCCCCGACAAAAGTAAGCATTGTAGCCTGGGGGCGCTACTATCCAATCATTCCAACCCACATCACCAAAGTCTACGTATAAAACGTGTCTCTTGCACTCATTTTTATTTCCCTTTTTCTTCCGACGACGTCGCTTCCGTGCTTTACGTCGCCTCGCATTGGTGCTACGACTAGTCCTTGATTTAGGCCCACGGCCATCATCTGTGTACGTTACTAACAAAGGTCTTTGGATTTGCCACTGCTGTTCATCAATGTCTGTCGAGCGACGTAATCTCACATGTGACGTAGTCGATATCGACGGACTATCGGACACAATTCGCACTTCTATCCCATAATTATAACTAGGTCTCTTTCTCCACTTTAATACTGCTGGATGAACATCAAACGATTCCCACGAAGAGTTTCTCGTATCCACAATTTTAGTGTCAATAAGTCGTGCTATGCATTCACTATCTTTTGAAGGAGCTTGCATGATTTCATGAATCTCCAGTCTATGTTTATAATGATTCTTTTTTATATTATTTTGACCGTCTTTTTTCGCTTGTTCTGTTGGAGTTGCGGCTACGATGTCGTAGACGTCTTTAAACACACGTAGTTCTGACGCTGCCATGATTTCGCCATCAGGAATGGTGGAAACGTTAAACCAGATTCTAACACATGTTCTTTCATCACAGTCACTGCCAGTTTCAACATCTGAAAAATATGATAATAAAAATGACATTAGTTTTGACAAAGCATGATTTGTAATACAGTATTGTCCATTAATGTAGTATCACTTTCTTTCATTATCGCATTTAGCTTGATGTGTGATATTAACGGATAAAATGTAATAGTTGTGATTATCCACAATTAACAGCGAGAATACAGTCATTTAATTTATTTATTTATTCGATTATTTGTTAAGTCAGATTGTACCCTTTTTCCTACAACCCGCCCTTACAGCTGAAAGTAAATGCTTTCGATTCCCCAAATGCATATTTTTAATTCTTACATCTATATCCACATTAGGAAACCTTCTGATGAGGATAGAAATGAAATGAGTTTTAAACGTCCTACTGCTCTGGTCCGACTGGACTAATGAAGGCGGGTTGAGGTATAACTCAAAAGATAAAATGCTTACCATCATGGTAGAAACTGCGAACTGTGTTGGCGGAGACGATGCCTTTGCCTTTCGCCTGGGCGTAGGGACTGATGAACTCGGGATCCCTGTCTAAACGCTTGTACAAATCCAACATGTATCCAGGTATCGGCGTACGGCGTCCTGGAACGGGGCGAGATTTTAAACCAAAGAGACCCAGCAGGTTGGATTCTACCGCCTTGATGACTTTCTCATTCCTCCGGGGTGGCAGTTCTAGGCTTTCAGCTGAGGGTAAGAAGCTGTGATCTATAACAAGCACGGTCAGTAATAGCACCAAGCTACTGTAACAAACTGCGATCATAGTGGACACGACGCCTGAAAAGAGAAAGAATACAAACATTAAGAAACAAATTTTAAAAAAAAACCACAATCAGTTATTAAAATAAAGATTCTAACATATGGACGCTGCCATAAATAGAAAGAGAAAACAGTTACATCTGGCGGCTGCTGAAGACACGGCATCAGTTTTCTACAAATTGTTCTGGGTACAAGCTATGATAATAAATCATTCGTATATCCCCATCAATATGCACGTAACTGATTAACAAAGAAAATAAAGGTAGAAATATATATAGACTATGTACACGTGTAGTGAATTCAAAGTAAACACTGCAGAAACACCTGTAAACAGACACTGGTTCAAATATAAAAATTTTATAGCAGAAACTATAATAAGATTCTTATAAACATAATTGCACTTAATCTAATAAAAAGATGAAGGCCAGGATCAAACAAAGCCATCTTAAAGGTAATGTACTTACAATGACCATAAAATAAAACGAGCGAATATTTTATTTTCATTGTAAAAGTTTTAAACCATAAGCTTCTAATTCGTTACCTACGACTTTACATTCCGCGTTTCTATGGGGAGAATTCAGCGTACTATATACAACATAGCTAACGGGTTCGCGTATTGTGGAGGATATATGCGTATGGGGTCGTCATAGAGTATGACAATATAATAAGCCCCAGTGATAAAAAGGGCTTAAGTGGGATTTAGCTAAAGTGTCTCCCCCTAGGATTGTCAGTCGGATAACTATCAAATTTAAGACCTGTATAAATCGTTTTATTTTCTTGGTCACCCGCTTATGTTGCAGGTGTTCGTATGTTAAAGTCACGCTCGGCTACGATTGGGAAACCGACTTAAGTACAATCTGAGTAACAAACTACCCCACTCTATTTTCTATTCCATGATGGTAAACAGACAGAAAGTCAAAATGAAGGTTTCAGGATACCACATTATTGTTCAACGTAGTATAAGTTAACCATTGATGTTGGCAGCAAACGTGTCACACATTCGGTGTTAAAACTCCAAAACTTTTCAAATGTTTGATAAACTAGTTACGTGACCGCCTAAATGACGAATTACAGTCAGTACTTTAAGAATAGAACCCCCGCTTAAATTACTAGCAATTATAGCGTTTCTAAAAGTAACTGACTCAATATAATATGATATCTAATCTATTCACAAAAGGGACACGACTTTTAAGAACAAAAACAAACCGTGAACAAAGTTCCCGGGCATGAGTATGGAATGATTAACCCCTTGGGAAGAGTGTCATTTCTGAAACAGCGTATGGAGTCACGCCAAATGTACACATCCTATTCAATATTAAGCACATACAAATTGTGACAAAGTTTACTTATATTTATCATTAGATATGATAGAGCAAGCAAAGATGACAGTGGCACAAAGGGACCCCATCAACACATTTCAATTGTCAACAAACGATGTTGCTTGTTTTACGCGATAGGCACGGCAGAACGCAATCTGATCCGTTTCACAAAATGATCGCGCTTAAAGCACTTACACCTACGTTTGTTTTGTATCCGCGGCACGGAGACCTTTATGGACAAAATCCATTGTCACATGAAACTGTTTATGTACACTCGCGAGTGGATAATGCAAATCTATCTGTAAAATCCTTAATTTGGATTGGCACAGGTTTCTGACCACCTAAAGAAAAATGTCGGACGTGCTCTAAGCGCGGCGTTTTACTTTATTTCGTCTATTGAAGACCCGAACAAAAGCTAAACAAAAGAAACAATTTATCACCAAGTAAGGAATTTCCATGAACTTACAAACATTTGTGCTATAAGATTTATAAGATTTACAATGTAAAATTTATTGGATATAACATATTTTGGGCCACCTAAGTATATACCTCTTAGGGTATCACATGTTATTTAACTGTCCATTAGGCATAAGGCGGGCATATTTATGAGCTCTTCTCGTGAACGGTGTCGAGGGACTTATCGTAGCTATATTTTCAAACTGTGACGGACCCAACCAACTTAATGTCAACTTTGTTAGAGTATCCAATAAAATATACACATAAATGTAAGACATCCACGCAATTTGTAAAAGCGGGGCTAAAGTTCCAAGAGGAAAGGGCGAGTGTTTTGTCGTTGATACAGTACTTGCGGCAAACTGAAACAATTTTATCAAACTTTTCTACAGCAAAAACCGGAAATGGTTCACCTAGTCTAAATGCTAAAAGCGTGACGTTCCATTCTAAATATGAACCATGTTTTATTTGATTTATATATGTTAAAAATAGTGTAAGCTTTCAAAACACCAGCGGCAAATGTAGATGAGGTCCACACAAAATCAAAAAAGCCCACTTTTCCATTTAAAGAAAGGATTATTTGGACAGTAATATGATACATATATACACATGTTTGTCTGGTAAGTGTTTAAGTTATTGAGGGCAATTTTTCATGTACATATATTTTTTTCATTTCTTACTTCTCAAGCTAGAACACCTCCAACATATTGTATTTTACAAATAAGTGAAAATATAGCGGATATCCTGGTTGCTACTAATACAATTATCACCTAAAACTGTTTGTTTGATATTTCACTATTTGTACCCTAATGCTGACTTATCTAAAAAAAAATACCGACATCTAAATTTAGTATTTATAACTGAATTCTGACTTCGTTGTTTTTAATGACATTTGTGTTGCTATTATAACAGTACTTATTTACATTCGTTACACTGGACCTTTCTTACATAATTATTCATTTGTTTTACTATTAAAAAAAAATATTTATTTTAGTACTTAAACACTTTTCATCAATCAACTATCTGATACAAAAACTTTTAAGAAAACAGATCTATTAATTACTGCGATGACATATTGATTAATGCGTTGAGTTGTAACTCGTACGATCTGAGTTGTAACTCTCTTGATCTGAGTTCACCGGTGATGCAACCGTTAACGATGATCACTTATCAGGCTACGAACCGTTCAACCTAAATTATGTTAACCGTTAAAACTAATAATAAACAAAACAAGTCTTCCAGAGACAATAGACTGTCAATCAAGTCAATAATTAATTAGTATTGATTAGTCCTAATGTTAGTGAGTACAAACTAACACTGTTTCATTGTTATTTCCTAAAATACAATCGAAATGCAATTTGGTAAAAATATCTTTAAAAATGCTATTTCACGCAAATGTATTTATTGGAATATTAATGTACATTCTTACTTATGGCATATTTTAAAATGACTATTAGAATTTGGTGAATCGGTAATTAAACCGATTAATCCAATAACAAAGTTGAATTTTAAAATAATATGACCTGCTACATAAAAAGAATATACACCCCAGAATATGCAATTTCAATATTGTATATAGCATGACAGAGAGAGGCCACTCGACACAAACTTGGTCATTTCGGGACTAACATACGGTTCAGTTCTATTTCAATAATTCGCTTGTGCGTAGGGGAAGGACTCAAAGAAACCCCCGAGATTGACAGGCAACCTTACTCAAAATCACTCCACTTGACTCAATGACATCC
Source organism: Patella vulgata (assembly GCF_932274485.2). NCBI lineage: Eukaryota > Metazoa > Mollusca > Gastropoda > Patellidae > Patella > Patella vulgata. The sequence continues at coordinate 17,900,222 of NC_065883.2, forward strand.
CCTAAGACCTAAAGCGTAGATGATAATATAGTGGGCATTAACAGGGGTTTTCTATCAATGCCTTTCGAGATCACAGCCCTGTCTACAATAATTAAAAAAAAAGTAATATCCAATGTTATACTTACAAAAATCGTTTTACAATCTTGAATAATACAAGAAATACGTCCATTTCGGTACACACTAAACAATAACACCATATATAACAGTCGGGTATACTCAACAACACACTAAAACTAACTTAGCCATAGATCAACCTTAACGGTATGTAGAGCAAAGAAATAGGACCTACCTCTAGTGACGGCATCTTATATTAATATGAGGTCCAGGCCCCACTGACCAACTAGTGACGGTCATTATCAAAACAAATTGTCAATTTCAATAAGTCAATCATATCAATTGTGTCAAAGGGATTTGTCTCTAGGTAATCGGTTAAACAATAGATCTCAGTGATTAACGTCATCAAGTGAGTAGATTGCTCACTACGCTTCCTTGTTAATACTTTGATTATCAATGCAAAAATAACGAAGCCAGTATTTTTTAAGCAATTATTATTCATGATGACTAAATTTCTATATTTTTACGACTAATCCTTTATTGAGATTCATATATGATTACATAAATATATCACTATTTCAAAGACTTCTTTGCCGGAATCATATTACCATTTTCCCTTTATATTGAACAAAACAGGTCTTTAGCACCGATAAAAGATCGAATAACACACAGTTAACGTACAAGCCGCATCATTTACCATTGTTTATTTTCCCATTAAAACGTCCTTTTATAAATTAAAGGTTATAATGAGGAAGAAACACGATATATTTTATAGGCTATTGTCTCATGTTCTAATTAAATTGGTAATATAATTACTGTACAAATATCTTTGAATTTTTCAGACTTTTTGAACAGAACTAACGAAATGGTTAGATAATGGTAAAGAAGGTAAATTTACGATTGAATTACAATTTATGTTTATCTTAAATTATTCAATTTCGAGTGCATTACTAGTTCAGCATTATTCAGAATTTCGAGTGCAATTTACTAGCTGTGAAGTGTTCAGCATTATTCAGAATTCCGAGTGCATTTTACTAACAGTAAAAGAGTTCAGCATTATTCAGAATTTCGAGTGCATTTTACTAACTGAATATTACTTTTAGTGTCGAGTTCTGATTATCTAAAACTGCGGTGTATAGTGTATATTACTAGAGGTGCGTGATTCTGCAGTATCCCGAAATTCGATGCATAATGCATTTACTAAATTGAAGAGGATTTACTGCACATGGAATATTACTAGAAGTGCATAGCTATGAATTATACATGTATTCACTGTAAAGCGCATTTTACTGGCATTAACTAGAGTAATAGCATATCAGGTGTATATTCTTTGCCAGATTTCCACCATTGTTATGAAGGTATCCCACAGTCAACAACTTAGTACAAATAACAAGTGCACATTACTAGATATCTAAATTATCCATAACTACTCTGCATAGTGCATATTACTAGAGTCCGAATTATTCAAAGCTTCGCTACACAGTGCATACTACTACAAGTGGAGAGTTCGAATTATTCAGAACGTCGCTGCATAGTGCATATTACTATAATGTACGGGCATATCATGTCCGATGTATATCCATTGCAAGGATTTATTGTGAAACAAAATGCTGACTTGGTGCAGTTTGAATATGTTTCAGACACAAATAAAATACAGACACACACATCACACCGCACAGCGTGTGCTCCTTTAATAACCTGTCACTATTAAAGATTTCAAAATGTGCCGGTTGTGACAATAATTACACGATATATGCATATTTAGTCTTTTTTTTCGAATTTTGAACAGGGATAAATAAGACAATTGCAGCGTGCGTTTTATGATTCATTATTAACAAGAAGACATTTCTAGTCCTATCAATCTCAAAAGCAGTTAGTTAGCTTTAATATCTGAATTCTTAATTTTGATTTTTATGCAAACGAATTATTCATCATCATATTTTGTTTAAACCGGGACTGGTCCCCTAGCGTACTCATCTTGGCCTTGCAATTGTTGTTCCTCGAAAAAGTCTAAGGCTCGACCAATTCATGTATCATCGACATTAAACTTGGCATGCATGTTCCTTGGACAATTGTGCATCGTTTTTTTTATATGATGTCGCAATGCCGCCATAGTTGGCGCCTGGGCCATATTACGGCAGTACCTGTTTTCTTTAAAGTACTAATTTTGTTATTTGCCCGGGTATACATAAACAGGTAGGAGTCTATTCAGATACAAAATACATATTTAGAAATATATATATTTGAACAAGAGAAAGCACAATGTTTGCATAACGAACTTGTACCTGTACAACACTTGTTAATTCAGATGTTGATATCGACTATTTGTTGCGTGATAGCGAAAATTAATCTGTACTTTCTAATGAACTAGCTATAAGGTTTTCTGTATTAATTATATATAAGATCGACACACATTTTCTAGTTCATGTGGATCGATATACAAACCGACTGTATGAAGAACAAGTTTACTACACCGTAAAACACAGCCATCACAAAATACGATCGCATTGGGTTATAAAGTGGTCTTATTACAGAAATGCATTGTACCATTATTCTCTTCGTACAACATGACCAACTCATAACACAACTGATTTTCTGTAGGAAAGGGTCTTTTCGTGTGTCTACAATCATCAAGAATTCGGCAATTACTTCATTTGAGATCAGCTACTGGTTCAATCCCTGTTGCTCGGAATTTTCCAGCCTGGTTTCCCCTTGTCAGCGATTTAAGACGGGACGGGGAGGGGGGGGGGTGCGTCCCGTCATTCGCATGGGACGAAAAGCTGGGGTCCACCCCAGGACACGTTCATCTTATAGCACATTGAATGGCGTATGTCCGTATTCGTCAGGTCTGTCGGTGCAGGAAAATAGAGAATTAAACCCCATTTCAAATAACATAATTTCAGAGGCCATAAAGCCGACCCTTTTTACAACAAAACAACATCGGTCACTTTAAATCATTAACATCCCACGAGTTGGAATGACTTGTGTAAGAAAAATACTTCTGTGAATAGTAGATGTACACGTAGGTATAAGAGTGGTATCAGACAAAGCAACAAACGCGATCATAAACATTAGAAATCAACATTAAACGTACGTATTTGATTAGACAATCAAAATTGAAGGTAGAATTTCGTATTACAGACAGGAGAATATCTCTTGATTTGCCCAACCACAAAAGCTCGATATATATTTATAACAGTTTTATATATATATATATAAACGGACTTTTAACACAGACACTTAATTAAGCCTTTTCATTTGCTGTTTGGGCCAATAACTCGGCAACTAATCGGCAACTTGTATACATTGTTTAGGGATTGCTAACGGGAATCTAAGATCACAGAATTTTGTGTTTCTAGTTAAAAATATAATTATCATATTCGTACATCAAATCCACTTCTCTGGTCAACAATTTACTTGTTTATTCACCATAAAGAACAAAAACAAGCAATCACTAGTCTATATTGTTACTTATTCTATGGCGGAGATAAGGTAATAAGACATTTATTGCACATATAAAAAAAGAGACGTAATCTTTAAGCAATACATAAATAAGAAAATAAACTCGTGTACATGTTCTCTGTCAATGTAGGGAGATTTAATTCAACAAAGACCACGCGTATTTATCTTCATTCAAAGACAACCTGACTCTTTATTGACTGTCACATGTGGGCCAACGATAGAGTGAAAGTGCTAAACGCGACCTACAACCTCAGCGCTCAAACCTGAGGAATGTTATTCTTTACATAAGATTTTTGTTACAAATCCATTTATTTGTTTATGTGTGTTTGTTTGAGGTCGTGATAATAGTTACCTAATGCCATCAACCCATCCTTTGTCGAGACTTATTTAAAATGGGCTTTTTATCTACCATAACTCAACAAAGCGCTGCTCTCTCTCTCAATATATTTTTACTAATCACTTTAACAAATAAAAGCAGATTTCCCTCAGTCTATTCAGAGTACGTTCACAACAGAATGTCAAAAACTTTGTGCAGATTTTTTCCCCCTAAAACCACATCAAAAATTGTTGCATGAATTCTTGACGTTTAGAGTTGTTTTGCGGTTTTGTTTTCTTAATTCGTGAAACTAAAACTAAAACAATATATACCTTAGTTTCTATGAAATTCATTGTCATATATACAAGTGATCGTTATTCAAGCCAGAAACCACAACAAACGAACAGTAAAGAGATACCAGCGGCCTACATATATGTAAGACAACATTGTGTGATAATATTATACGGAAGTCACGTCTCGTTGATTAAAAATTCTGATAACAACTGTGAATGAACAAGGAAAAAAAATCAAAATATTTATCGCTAAAACAATTCAAAATACTAATAGATGATAATGCTGTCAACACTTCATGAAATGAATTATACTAATATATATGTATATAAAATATACTTGTATCCTATACATTTTGAAAACCATTAATGGTTTTCATGAAAAGACACCCTCTCAGCGTGTAACCCTGGTAAACACCCACTACTTCTTTCTGGTGCTATGTTTATTTATGAATTTACGCCTGACATTATTAATATTAAGTTATTTATTGTGGTCTCAAATCCAGAATAAAATAGATGTTATTACATTTTATTATGTAGCATAAAGCGGAAAGGAATTATAAATCTTAACATTTGAAATATGTTAGACATATTTTAAAATTAGTTTCGTTGTGAATTTGAATGTATACATATCTGTCCTAGCTTTATCATTTATGTACTTTTTCTAAATCGAAAAGTGAAGAGACAGGATATTATTTATCTGAAGGTACACGGGTATCATTAATCATGTCAAGAATACAATCCAAGCCTTGTGGCAAGATAAAGATGGTAGAAAAGGTTACTTTATTGTTAGTTTCTCGAACGTTAAGGTGGCTGGTTTTTGCTTAAATACATTTTACAGCCTTTTTATCTCTAACGGGCGTATCTAAATTATGAGCCAGGATTTACACTCAAGATAATGTCCTCACAATAGTGTACTAGTTACCGCGGTATATAGAAATTACCTTCTACAATACCCCTACACATATTCATAGTATATCAAAAGACTTAGTTTGGTCATATGTACAATGAATTATAGTATTATTTAGTATATATCTCATTTCGTTATGTGCAAAACTTTTCACATCCTATAATTTATCGGGAACCAAGCGTAGCGTCGGTAAGCACATGATAATATATTTATCAGTAGCAATTTACTGTTTAACAAGTCTTCACTTTTCTTTCCTCTCTATCGTTCAATTATATCTTCAGCTTATCTCTACTGACCCCGCTCTAATCGTTTTATGTTATCAAATTGTGGGCTGTTCGGACAACTTGTCTATTTTATTGTAAAACGCCCCTATACCTACTTTCAGATATTCATTAAAGCGTACACTTTAAAATACAATGAGGTTTATTTTTGTGCATTATCAGACTAATGTGCTGATTTAAATTTGTCCTGATAGCGGTGCCACGGTCTACTTCTGTTTCAATTCCCGACTGTTAGGGGATATCTTATGTGCTTTCAAATCGTATACACGGGACATTGTTTTTTTGTTTCAATCCCATCCGAAAGACTAGGCACTTGTCCTGGTTAGACCCTCTCCGTCCTGCACCGCTAATTATATTACACCAATATAATTATGTCTGGTACCCCGTTGAATATAGCCTGAAATCTAACCAGAAACCAGAGAAACAATCTCCTAAACGCTAAAGCAAATAAACATATACACCCATTACAGGAACCACAGTAAACAAAAGGGGGTTGATAAAAACATCTTTACTATCTAAAGAACCAAAAACATCCAACGTTTGTTTGTTTTATTGTAAACTTTTGTAAATGCTTGTTTTTATATTTTTAGCTCCAAATTCGTGATATGTATTATGGATGTCTGACTTTACCGAGACAATAGAAATGTATAAAAAAAGGGTCGGTACAAAATTCAAATACTTCACGAAATAATCTGACTGTTTCTTAACTAAAGTGGCGGAATCTAGAAGCGTGTGTCTTTTTATCATGTACGACACACGTAGATTACATGCGAACATCTCGAAATACAACACCAGCAAAAAACATATACATAAAGACGATAAGAAAGCTCAATTAGAATTCTTATAATACGAACCCTTCATCATGTCGTGTATAATAAACCAAGGTTCGTAAACGCCCAAGGCACCTTTTCTTAAGTAGGGGTCCTTCTAAAACCCTCGATTTGTACATTGCATTGTGGTTAAGAGCTGTAAATGGGACTTGAGCTCTTTGTTTCCCAAAGATGTTTTGAGGGCAAATAAAGTATCTTGTTGACATTTGCATTGATCTGTTTAGAGTTAGGTTACTTGAACATCTTTACCCTTGAAAAGACAAGAGAATTTAGTTGACTGACTCATCTGTTAAATGGTACAGCACAGCTGTAAAACACGACTTTTAAAATACGGTTTCAATGGTTTATTTGAAAACCGCCTTTTTTACAATGACATCAAGTGTACGTACATTATTCTCGGCTGAATAAAAAAGGTATAAGGTTCAACAAATATGTAGCAAAGCATTATGAAAAAAAACCACACCAGCAAAAAGCCAATCCGTGCGTGTATATGTGACTGATAATAAATCGCTAAGAATGCTTCATAAATCATACAATGCTGACAACGGTGCTGAATGAATTTTAAAATACGAATTCAGAAGCCGATAGGTGTAGGAAATCATGGCGCGTCGAGTCTTTCTGACATACAGAATCCGGCTATTCATTATTTTCGTTGACATTCAGTGAGGATAAAGTACGACCTTGTTAGCAATTATAGGATAAGTTGCAATGATTAGAGAACAAGAATATACACATTGCTCACTTAAATTCATAAAACATATTAACCTCCTACATGCAACTTAAACTTATTTTAGGATTAAAAAAAAGATTAATGTTTTTAAACATATCAATTACTGTTGAAGATTAATCGTTAAGTAAACCAGAAAAGAAAATGTTTCAAATAGGATAACAATCTTTTACTTACATGTAAAGAATAGGATTTAATTAAAATAGTGGTTGTACATTTCAAGCTCTGCCACTCAATTAAAGACAATCTTATACTGAATAAATATCATATTGTACGTCTAATCACCCTTCATTAGTATACAAAGGAGAGTCATTACAGAGGATATTGAAGCATCATGCTGCGAATCTAAAGCTCTATGTCTGGATAATTGTGGTTAAATTAACTAACATGGCATTCTAATCAATTACGTTCGTTTCGCAAAAAAGCTCAATCCACAAAGAGCTAAAGAATTTAATATAATGACTTTAAGAATAATTAGATAGTAGCTACAGTTTTCTATTTTGGGAAATGGTTCTGATTTTAAACCAGGTATTTTATCTAAAAGATAAAGTTAATTAAAGATATTTATATGAGGGACGTAGGGGGTGTAAGGGTATCACGTGAACGAAACAATTATCAACCTAATTATTAGACTAATATGTTAGTTTATCACGAGTCGGTACATAAGGTAGCGATGTCTGCCGTTGTCTTTATAACAGTGTGGGTGCATTTATAATAAAGCAAAAACAACCCTCAAAATTATCCAACATTGGAAGTGGGCCCTTTATGAAACATTAATTGATCCAAACATAATGACAGCTACTACTTCGTCGTTGGTTGACAATGCTAGGAGGGTCATTATATTCATATGACGTCTTCCGAGCTCCTGCCGAACTTTCTCAGCGCATACCAAACACCAGTTGAACAAATTAAAATGTCGCGTTACAAACAAGAAGGGAAAGATAAGGACGTCCCGTCATGTAACATCATGTCGGCTTCCTTCAACAATCCAGAGTCTTACAAAAACGAACAGCGCCGATAATTGTTTCTTCACAAATAAAAAAGAAAAGGTTTCTAAGATCGCGTAATCATCTGATATCTTTTCTCGTTTGTGTTTTATCTCGTTTTGACAATGTGAGATGGTGGGGGAGATAGATGCATTAACGTTGAAGTAATCGTTGCACCTGTTCTGTCAATTTCGTTTGAAGTGGCCGCCTATCACAGGTAGAATGATAACAGTGGCAGGTGTGCACTGAAGATTGTCTTTCCCTCATAAAACGTTGGTAACAGTAACTGATAATGCCTACAGGACGTAGCATTTAATGTCACACGGGTGAATTACAATCACCCTCGGTATTTCGAGTGGATTATAAGTTCAGCCTCATATTAAAGGTCCTCTATCGTATGTTTCTGTAGTATACAAGTATGTATTTCTACCTGAGGGTTTAAAGTGGCAAAAGTTCTATATTTGAATGGTTTATAAATGTAACCAAATACCGCAAAATACTGTTCAACTGTCCAAAATCTATAACTATTATATTATAAAAACTTGTCACAAACTTTATGAAACATGTGGTATGAGATTTTAAATAGTACTTATAAAAACGAACCGTTGATAATGAGATATGTTTTTAAAATAGGAAGTTTGATATGATTACACTGCTCAAGAGGCCTTCGCTTTAAGGTATGTTCCATTTGTCACAGCGTGTAACTGTCCCCTTATGCACAGTGTCACTGTAAAGCATCTCCTGTGACGTCTAACTATAACTAGTTATTCGTGAATTTACCAAGACGCAGCTTTTAAAAAAATAAAACTGTCATCCAGTTAGTTCTATATAGAGCAGCCTTCAAATAAAACGACCGTACCTAAATTTATGACCACCTTGAAGAGAATACACAAGTATTATATATGACGTCTCACTCAAATCCCTGTCACTTTCAAAACGGGCGAAGAAAAAATATATTAAAACACTATGCTATTCATATAGGGGGAGTGTGATGTTATCTTATGGATAAACTTATAGGGTATTGTATTAAAGAATTACACGTTAATGCGTGTAATAAAATCTTCTTGTGTGTATACAAGATCACAAAAAATAGAGATAAAAGCAATAAGTAAAATACTTACGTTGGCTTTCACGATCCGCTTAAACGGGGAATTTGGAAGTAGCATGTCCCATGCAATTTATGTTGACGACAGTAAAAAACAGTAGATTATAAATTTTATGGTTTGTGTGTATATCTAGATAACACACCCGCACAAATAAAACAAATAAGATATATTGGTTATAGCTGGTGTCCTGATGTAGGTCTGTCGCTTCTAATAGTAAATACGAATTCAAACCTAACGAATTCTTTACACGACAGTAAACTGCGACACCAACACATATCGCCCTCTTTTCTCCCACCTTGTTAGATTTACACTTCACAAGCTTTATGTATTATTCATAATAATAGTAATAGCAATATCACAAATTTAAATTTGTCACATCTTTAATTTCATAGAATAATATATTCAAAACGGCTGCTAATATCCATTATATTCCACTACATACACACCTTATGGAAAACAGTTCCGAAGCTGAAGAATCATCCGTGGGTATAATCGACACTGTTGCTAAAAGTGAAACTGTCAATCGGAAAATCATTACTGTACATGTGTAGATAATATATATCGGTATAAGTAAACAAGTATTTACAACCACATTATGATATTATAATTGATAACAATACAATATGTATTATATATATATACACGTGCACTGTGTCGATGTTGTTCGGTAGGAGCCCCACCGCCGTCGCTGTTCAGCAGTTAAAGCTAACTAAAGGTAAACCTTGTCGCATATCATTATAATTGCTGTGAGTACTTTCACCACCCTTTTTTCTCGTGACGCCTGTTAACATCCAAAGCAGAAGTAGTACGGTTTTAGCAGTTTGTCTGCTACAGATCGCGGTTTTTATTACGGGACCTGTTCACTCATCTGAACCCAAAACAATACTCACTTGTAGATCTCAACAACTGACTGAATAGCCCGCTCGCTTGATTGTTCGCTAGAGTCTGTTAATGAACTCACCAAGTTGACTACTAGTAGTAGTTGATTGGTTGAACACAGAGCAGCAAGGCGTGCTTTTAATACGGCCGTCAAAATCTACTTATTTAAAGTTGAACCAGGTTGTATATGTTATACTATATATTATAGGACAGACGTATACTATATGTGCAGTAATGTAACTAAAAGCTACACTGATGCGTGTAAACCACAAGTATTTATTGAACAACAAAATAAAATGAACTCGAGTAAAGAAATTCCTTGATTAAATAGTCGAAGCTACCCTTTATATACATGTAGATCCCGGATCACCTTCGAAACTTCGGGAAAAGCGACCATTACTTGTAAATGGATGAATTTGGTAGTTTAGCCTCGGGTATTATTCTGTCGAATTCCAAACAATTATTGAGAAATATAACGAACAGCCCTGGGTTTAGTCCTCGGCGTGTTATATATAGTGAATGAATTGACACTGTTCTCATACCATGTGAAATTATCGTATGATAATTTTAGACAGGGGACGTGATTATGTTACCCAGGTGTTCAAATTGGCTACGGAATCTATTCTCTGTTGGTCAGTTGGCTATTATTGTGGTCTTCATGAGCACAATGCAGCCTTTCAGCTCATAACACGTGAAAAAATCCCACAATTTCAGTAGGGGTCCCATTCCATTTTCAATATTCATTTTGAAATGAAAATTTGTTTTGTGGGAAAAACGCCAGTAAGGTTGTACGGTGCAATATTATTTTGTGCTTGTTGAAATGAATGAAGTAGTCATTTAGATAAATTCGCTAGGACATTTGACAACACTATGTTGAAATTGTTGTCGATAATCATTGATACAACGAGAACACGTTTTATTGTGGATTAATGCATTTAGCTAACAATTTTTAAGCGACCAAATAAAGAAAAGGCGATCATATTAAGAGAAAGCTCAAGCGAACAAATTTTAAGCGCTCAAATAAAGAGGAAGCTCTGAAATAAAAAAGAGTTTCCGTTTTAAACGAAACATGGATGACTGACAGGGAGACTTTAGATGCCGGAAGAAATTCGGATTATCAGATCCCCAAACCACGGATCTTAGACGACTGTAGTTTAATTTCCATACCAAAATTGAAGAATAAGCCCTTGGATCTATTTCGTCGGGGATGTTACCAGAGCCACTAATTTCACCTGCGTCAGTGCTTAACCAGAAAAGATTTGATGTTTCCCTAGGAATAGAGAACACTCTGAAACTTACAAGACCCACCTTTACCTTGTCACCACAACTGGTCAGATAGTCATTCTGATAGCGATTATATACTTGTCCAATGTAAAATGAATGACATTAGTTGCCGAAAAGTAACTGTTCTTAATCCTGAAAGCCTACATATGGCATTCGTGCTCAGGTAGTTGCGAACGGTAGCTTATGGAGAAGGTTTCGTTGTTTAGAGCCTTTGATTTTGAAAACTTTCCTCTTCATAGGTAGACGAAGAATCGCAACCAATCCCCAAAACAATGAAAACCCAGGTCTTTAGAACTGCACATGAAAGTTAGGACGAAGGAACTGATAGGAGTGACGAAATTATACGACCACACAGAGGATTGGGGTTTAACGTCACACTGTTCCGCACAGACACGGCTAATGAACACTGGCCGATCCCAGGTCTTTGGGGCGAAAAACAAAGAAATGTGTGTCTCAAAATGGCATCGCTGAACCCCAAAGCTTACGGAACTTTAAGAGTGTCCCCGTCTGCACTAGCTCAGTCGTGGCAGAACATTAGGATGTTAAACCCAATTTCATTTAAGAGTGTCCCTTTTTGAAATCGCCTCATTGTCATTTCATCTTGAAAATCGTAGCTCAACTTTAGATTTTCAGGAAGTAGGAAATCCCTCAAGAAAACCACAAAGGTCAACCGTCGAAAGTAGTGATAATAGATTACCGAAAATACATTTTCATTTTGAAGTTTCCTCGTTGACTTATCGTGACATGACAATTCCGTTCACAACTCACTTTTTTCACCTAGCATCAGAACTCACGTAATACTTGTCTCGCATAATAAAATAGTGGAAGATCTACAAGACTGTTGTTTATTCTTGATATTTTTAACTGCTAGTTCTCTTTAATAGTTTTTACTCGTCTAGACACATTTGTTGTGTCATTCTGTATCTTTCGGACTGATATTTGTTGATAACACACAAGGTAGACCAGTGTTCTATTTGTGGAAAATTGTATTACAGAAAGACTGGTTTCAGTTCCATAGGAATACATACCTGGACTGTCACTGTCAGCAGAAACTCAAATGAATGCTTTACGTCTCCCAAAGAAAATTATAATTCGGTTTAACAACCCATCGATGTACTAAAATTGAATCCTCTCTTCAGAATTAAGAACAATGTCTATTTTACTCCCCCGGTGCCTTTTAACCCACCCCTGTTGGCCCAGGCAACGTTATCGAAAAGTTCCTAGTCATTTGGAATTAAGTACCGTCAGTTGAACAAATCTGAATAAGCAATGCTCAGGCAGCATGTCTTCTAAATGTGGTTGAAATTTTGGACCAGAGTAGCTTCATGTTTGAATGATGTCCCTTTTGAGCGGGTTTGGAAACGTTTCACGTACTAGCCAGTGTCCAGCAAAGGATAGAACTAGAATTTAAGAATACTTCAGGTAATATTATTTTTGCTGGATAGCAGTGATTCCGCGTAATCTAATTTCAACTTTTAGGTGCAGACCAATGCGTACACCGAATAATTACTTTTTCAGTCACGCAGTTGATACTTGATAAGTCACGAAGGTTCTTCATCGACCACGCCTGGATTCTAGCCATGGATATTAGACTTGAGAGTTCAACGATGTGATCGCTGCTAAATCACAAATTTGAATAAGTACCCGCAAGGCAGCATCTTTACCAGATTCTTTCAATGACATTCAGCAATTGAAATACACACATCACAACTCCATGGAATACAATTAATTACTCTTTATTATTGAGCTTCTCTAAAGACTAGATAATCAAGTAGAAACGTCGCTCAGTAATAGAGAGAGAATGGGGTTTAACGTCCACTCGACACAAATTGTCATTTCGGGACTAACAGTTGGTTTATTTTTTTTATTTCAATAATTCGCTTCCGCGTAGGGGTCTTTAGCAGTGGGAGGAAAACTGGAGGAGCCGGAGAAAACCCACGAGGTTGGACAGGCGACCCTACTCCTTGTCACGTACAACCGGGGATTCGAAACCACCGCAGTTAACTCAATGACAGGCCTTATGATACAGCGCGCATGTTCTAATCATTTGGCCACCCCCTCCCCCGCTCAGTAATAAACAGTAATTTTATTTCATAGAATTGTCACATGTGTATTTACCAAATGTCGTTGAATTGATAAGTATGATAGAAATCCATTGAGGTTGGTGGAATTTGACTTAGAGGTCCTCGTCCAGCAGTAGCTTCGGCTTCAGGTATACAGTATACAGCAATTAGTGATTGCATGTGAATCGTGCACAAAGCCTATTATGTTTCGTTTCTAGAACACTTGATGTCGCTTTTAATTCCCATTTCACATGGCTTAGACATGGTTACTACTTTTGTATTATAGCTTAGTGGGGCCATAGTTTAGACTTCGGCCTTAATTGCCCGTTCTCGTTAGGAGAAGGTAACTTCTTCGGGCGAAATAGAGGGATACGTCGTCTTTGTACTGAGATAGTTTTATACCATGAAATATTCCATTCGCACGGTACCCATTGGATGTCTTCGTGTGTACAGTGAAATACTGTGAAATTTTGAAAGGACTAGCATTTTAGACATCAAGAGGCTATGAGATCTAAGGGAACAATATGGATTATTTCGTAATGTTTACGCCGGTTTTATATAGTAAGATAATGGTGTCTTCAAGTCTGGTATGCCACAATGTCGTTTTGTCCCCAAAAATTAGCGAGGGAATTTCCGTACTGGACGCAGACGACGACTGTCAAATTTGTTGTCTGCTCCAACGAACATACTTCAAACCTTAGATGGCGTCACTATATTGACCTGTACGTATTTAAAATAGCCACTAATACAAAGGTACATGGAAAATGTGTGAGATATGTGAAGATTCAGACAATTGAATTATTTCCAAGGTAAACCGGCCAAGTTGGCGGTAGATAGGCCCATGAATCAAATAAATCCAGTTTCTCTCATAATTCCTTTCTTTGAAACTCAAAGAACTAGTTATCACATTGGCGGAATATTTTTCTTTGCCATAATAGAACATTGCGATTATAGTATTAAGGACCAAGCATACCAGACTAAAAGTTAAATTTGGAGATCAATACCATACAGATTCAAAAGTACTTTTATTACAAACATTCTGGACCACAAATTATTCTATTCTATCATTTAAGCCACTTAAAGTTTACATCTTTCTGTATCTTATACACATATATCGTGCTAATAATTCTGCTATCTCTTTTGAAGCAAGGTAGCCCTTTTTTATGAAATTCATTTATATACTCAAATGATCTTAATTGTATAATAACATCAGTCTTCATACTGAAATACTTTTGAGAAGTGTGTGGACGATGTGTCCTGTTAAGTGATCGATGTGCTTTTCCGACAAGCCTTATTCCTAGACACTTCCCGAAAGAGTGCACTGTTCAGCTTTTAGGATTGGTACTACAGGTATAGTAGAGCTTACAGCGGCAAAGCCTTAAGTCATTGCTTGTCCATCGTTAAGATACGTGATTTTCACATATTTTAATATGTGAAAAGCACGTATCTTAAAACAATACAAGTAGGCCTGCGACAACAGTTTCGGAGATACTTAAACTCATCCTAACAAGAACGACCCACGGAGCTTCAAAGCTAGTATCATCCAATATTAAATGGTCCACAAAAGTAGAATTTTGAACAGTTTTAATTTTACAAACCCATTGGAATTGTTTGTTGCACGAGCTCATTTTATTTTGAGGACCTACCGACAAATCATAAGCAAAAGGACTATTTATTATTACTTTCTATGGTATACCTTTGCATGTGGTGTTTGGTCAATAATAGTGTTCATTTACCTCTTCTTCAGGTATAGACTCAATATATATATCCTACGTACATCACTTTGTGTGTATGATATTTACATTGTTTTTCTGTCTTAATACTTTACCCCACGGAATGTTTGGATTCACACACACACACACACACACACACCTTCACTAGATAACATCTCGAGCTAACAGTTTAGGATATGTGATCCTGTAAACACCTGGGCTGTTGGGAAGAAACCTGAGACTATTATTACTGTCGTATAGTTAATCAGTTCGGGTTAGGATAAAGACCACACTAACTGCTACTATAATCACTTTGATAATAAACACCCCCTTATTATTAACCATCACTTAACTTGACAATATCTCTAAATCTAAGGTGAGAAAAATATACTTTAATTCGGCAATTACTCGGCGAAAATTATGAGTCATAATATATCTGGGCTTTGTGTGTAAATACAATAATTTTAATATTAATAGTTGAAATACTATACTCGACATATATTAGCCTCATTTCTCAAATGAATAATCACAGTTAAAGAATCATTTAGTTAATATGCGATTTATGGCCTGACAGAAAATAGCCTTTAAAGGGTGGGGGCGGGGATCTTGGAGCACAAACAACTCATAATCGCATTTGCGGTAATTGGTTTGCCCATAGTTTTCGACGACCGAGATATTACCAAGGAGGAGGATTCCTTGTGCGTAAAGTGAACAAGAGAGGGTAAATCATTCACTCGACACAATCTAGGTTATTTCGAGACTAACATTTGGTTCAATTGTATTTCAATAGTTCGCTCGCGCGTAGGCTGTATTTGGCAGTAGGGCGAAACTGGAGACCGAACTGATGTTCGACTAACGATCCTACTCCTTGCCACGTACAAGCTTGGAATCGAAACTACGCCACTTGACTCAATGACAGGGCATGCGTTCGAATTTTTCAGTTCTTGTGGCCGCTATTTTAAAGGTCTTAATTCGGCCCTTGTCAAATTGATTTGTTTAGTAGTAAGCACAAAAGGATCACAATACACACATTGAGGTATTTAAGGTATTGTCCGCATTCGCACAACTTCACAATAAGTGTAGGACCAATAATAAATGAACCCTGGGCTGCGGATGTGCACCCAGTAAATGTATCCTCAAACATATATTAAAGCACAACCGGTTTATTTTATATATGTTAGCTTGCAACCATATGTCGCAAATCTTCCATCAAGCGAAGCAACCACACACTTCGAGGCTCCTACACAGTCGCCTTAGTTATGATGTGTACTTTTGTTTACTTCAATTTAACTACCATAAGTCTATTAAGTCCTCTCACTATTCACTAAGAAAAGAGGATAAAACGAAACACACACGTGGGGTTCTTTCACCGGCGTATTCAGAGCAAACACCTGCAAAATATTTTGTTCGCTGATGGGCTGTACCTTCATGCCTAATTTGTTCCCACCAAATGAGAGATTAAATTTGTATGAATGGGGAAAATTACGGGTGACAGAGTTGATGCAAGAGAAGTCATTTATTTTCTCAATTGACAAGTTTAATATTTTCACACGGATATTTTTTTCTTTTTATATTACCCATTTATTAAATTCACACAGGTGTAAAATTTACAAATATAGAAAATTAAATTTACCACAAAACTGACCGATATTTATACTTTAAATGAAATGGAATATTTTAACAATAATCGCGATCGTTTGTATGAATGAACAACGTTCGCTTAATGAGTAAGCAGCTGGCCCACTAACCAGCGTAGTTGTCCCTTGGCACTGGTGCAGGACGGAGAGCCTGACAAGAAACAGCGTCAAGTCGTTCAGATGGGACGAAAAGCCGAGGTCCCGTGTATACATTCCGTATATTTGGACGTAAACAAAACTGGCAGTTGGAATTCAGTTGCTGTCCTGGCAATTCGAAGAAATGTTTTGCCCTAGAAGGAATTATATTACCAAGAATTGAAGTCGCGTCCCCTCAAAGGCCAACATTAAAATCCATGGAGCGGAGTGCGACATGAGCACGGTATAGTTGCATCTTCACTGTCCTTGAACTACTGCTGCTTGAATCAACTCTCAATGAACACTGGCATACAGTATCTTCTACATTTACATGAACATTGAGTTGAAGTAAAGTGTCGTTCATGCACTATGTTATTACTTCCAGAAATCGTGATTCTACTATCTACGCGATATATACCGTTACGTGGTCCTGGGATTAAGTTCAACACGTGGTTCTTAATTTGCGTAGTGCCGGATTTAGAAAAGATGTTTTGTTTTAAGCATGGAGATCACGTCATTGCAGACTTGATGACATTATGTTGGGGATAACTCTTACACCAAACGACTTAAAGGGAAGTAACTACGTGAACAAAGTAATCCAGGCAGCTGAGCGACTAAGTCGGAGAGTGGTAGCTTACCCAACAATCATTGGTGGTGATGTAATCAGATAATCATTGTTGACATAATGATACAGGTTAATCGTTTCACATCTAATAGTAGAGTTTACCATAAACAATGGCTGGAATTGACAGCTAAAGAGCTTTGCTTATCCACAGGATGATAACATGATTAAATCAAATGTGATTCCGAATTGGGGTACTTTATATGGTCTAGCAAGGATTGCATGCCGGTAGTCCCGGATTTTTTTCCTTATGCTTTTTGTCTTCAGGCGACATCTCTTCTCGCCCCCTAACTGCAGATCTGGTGCATTCTTCGGGGCTTTTCACAAATAAAAATAGCTTCAAACGCATAATTCTCAACACATATCATCACAGTGGGTATGGAGATAAGATATTATATTACAAATTTTGAAGGGTGGACCACTAAAATAGTCACCGAAATTTTTTTTCGAAATGGCGTTAATTCACGTGCGTATACTAATTCTGGTTTGGCGGCCATTTGAAAAACGAAAGAAATATCTCGTAGCCGTTGCTTTTGATCAAATCGCGTAATTATGCGATAATTACAAAACTTCCTCAAAGCAAATCCTTAGAACCATCCATTACTGTGGCTAGAGCCAGGAAGGAAAACTTCAGTAGCGGTACCATTTCTTCTCGAACCCCTGTTTTCATTTTTTAGTTTTCTCTTGCTGGTCGCTGTGGGTGGGCTCACAGATGATCGTGACGTTCTTTCGAGTGGTATTGTATACTGTTTTGCTAACATGCTTCTTTGCCGCCTAACCCACAAGCGCTGGAGTAAGAATTGAAATCGTGTTTGGTTAGTTCACTATTGTCAACGGCTTCGGCGTTTCGTCCGAGTAGGACCGAACGTAAAACCACTCTTAAACAGACGTTATGCAATAGCTAAATCTGCCTATTGCAGGTCTTTCTTCGGGCCTTAAATGTAATATAAATTATTAATTATACATTAATTAACTTATCCAGACCATAATCTACTCTCGGTGCCATCGGATGACTCCAATTTTAAGTAGATTAGAACGGCTCAGCCATTTAATGATTTGATTTCAAAATGGATAATCGAGATTTTGTTTAATACGGTAGCAATGACGATGTTCTAATGGCAATAACTTGGCTCAGAGTGAAGTAATGAGACTGAAGTTTTCAACATATTCCCTTTTCATTATCTTTATTTAACTACTGTAGCAAGAATGGTCAGCTCTTTATCTAATCGTACATAATGCCCCTTTAATTAGCGCAGTCAAAAGTTAGTGTGCGGTCCTACTTAGTGTCTTCGCAAGGTTCCTATAAGTTGAATATATTTAAACATCATAATTGAACAACTTGTCAATGAACACACAGTCATGCTTTATAAATAATATACACAAATGGTTATAGTTTAGTTTTTATATATAAAGTGTTGTATGGCAGATCATTATTTCGTTTATATATACAAATATATAAAAGACTGTATTTTATTTTTTTTTATGTTTTTCAAACAAGGACCATTTATTTCGTTGATGTACACTATGCTTTTGTTGGCCATCATAATTAATAGTTATTTCTATTCTGTGAAGAGGTAAAAAAGAGATAAATTAAGGATTTGAAGCTACCCCTATCAAACAGTTGACTGCTTCTACCTATAGAAATCATGACTTAGTAAACTGATGGACTGATAAAGACCTCTTATATTGACGAGATAACATCGTTCTCCCTTGTTTGCTTCTTTAGATTACACAAACGCGATGGTTTTGATACGCTTGTCACGCGGGCTCTTATGTCATTCTTCAAAGGTGACGACTCAGTGTGGTGAGACCGAGCGTATATAAGAAACATTATCCACGTGAAATAAATGAGCAAGGTTGGGGTTAGCTGAGAGAACGATTTATTACCGATAACAAATATCTTTAGATGTACTTTATGTATGTTAAGTTCAATGATGAACACATCCATCGTTTACTCCGAAGGTGTCCCGTATATCCCTGCTCTTAAATCTTATGTACCGAACACACCAGGTAACACCAATAGCTGTATCTTAAGCGAGAGAGACACAGAGAGGGGGGGGGGGGGGTACTGTCAAACAGATAGTCCTTGCCTTAGGGAGAGAGAGAGAGGAGAGAAAGAGAGATGGGCTTTAACGTCTCCTCGACACAAACTAAGTCATTTCGGGACTACCATATGGTACAATTTTATTTCAGTAGAGGTATTTAGCAGTGGTCGGAAACCGAGGAGCCGGAAGGAAGAAAACCCACGACTTTAGGCAAGCGACCCCACACATTGTCACGTACTTAGTATGGTATCGAAACGTTAGACGACGGAATAGAAGGGTTACATCCAGCTGATATAAGTTGCTATTATATTTGCCTTTGAAATTTGATTAAATTGTGTGAACTAGAATAATACAGTTGAGCACCACACACTAGGCTACAGATATAGTCGAACGGTATATAACGATGGTGGTCCTGCTCCGCCCAAAATGAAATATGTACACTTAAATAGACAAGACAAATGAAGTGGAAACAATTTGTCCTGTATGTATTTGCACCTACTGACCTATTCAGATCAATATCCTCATTAAAGTTAATTAGTACTTTTAATTGACCTAGAAGGTGTGAGATATCGATTATTTGTTAGATTCCATGAACGACTAAAATAGTTATATACATTAAGTTGAAAGTGACATAGTTTCATACAATAATTGGTTGAAATTGACAATGTAAGTTTGCTGGCTTGCTGCGTTTTCGGTATGTAAGTCATTGGTCTCATCGCCTACCCCCCCCCCCCTCTCTCTCTCTCTCTCTCTCTCTCATAATGAAGGATGATTAGTCTCCAGTAATAACAGACGGACCTATACAGGGGTGAAGACTATATATGTCCACTTCTAGTTGTAAGTAAACAGGTGGTTGCACTTTACGATTCCGTCTAAATATCAGATGCCTTAATTGTATAATATTTCGACGAAATCGTCAGTGATTAGACAAATAAACTTGAGATTTCAATCTCCAATAAATCTTGCATCTTCATAACACCGCCCAGATTTTCTGATACCCACGATAAGATCCATATTGCTATATACAACCGTGTTCGAGTAGGAGGCTGTTCTGTGATTATTATCTTATCATTTTTGCACATCATTCAAATATACACCAAAAATATTTTTATAATATAACGCATAGAAATGTCGTATTTGTGCCAAATAATAATTAAAAACAAGAATATAATACCTTTTACTTGAAGGAATATCAAGTTCCTTTTACCGAAAAAGGAACAGCATGTCTCACAAAAGAGGAACTCCACGGAGAACTGTTGTTTTTTCATACGTTATAACGATTTGCACTATAAGCATATTAAAGGGCTATTGCAACATTGAACGAAGTATACAAATTTTTCATAGAAACAAAGCTAACGTTGTGAGCTTTGAAATGTCCCCGAAATGGCACGCCGAATCATGGCATTTCTATGTTTTTCATCTTTGGTCTCCTCGAATCTCTTCCGCCCAAATGATTATTAGTAATGTGAGTATATCCCACTCCCAAATGATTATTAGTAATGTGAGTATATCCCACCCCCAAATGATTATTAGTAATGTGAGTATTTCCCAATCCCAAACTCATGGTTTAGAGAAATAATCAATCATTCATGCAAAAGATCAATTTTTATACGTGATCGGCACAGTTAGTGTAAATCAAAGTAAATTCTTTTGTCCGCAATCTTTTGAAACAAGTCATATATTGAAATCAAATTTAATGGGTAAGGCAATACACGGAACACACGATGAAATATGTTTTCAATTACCTTCTTTAATTCCAGAAGTAATATTTTGATCGGCAAAAATTAAATGCTCGCTAGCCTGGAGGTCTGGTGTTCGATCACTATACATTGGCCGAGAAAGTTCATCCAGATTTTCCGGCTTGGTCGCCCCTCTTGTTAGTGATGCAGGGCGGATGGCCTGACAAGGACAGCTGTTTAGTCGTTCGGATGGGATGAAAAACCGAGGTCCTGTGTACACATTGGCGTGCACGTAAAACATCCCTTGACAGTTGGAATTTGATATAAGAGTAGACCGTAGTGCAAAATTCCCCTCATAGCACACTGTATGGCGTATGCCCGTCTTCATTAGCCCAGTTCGGAGCAGAACAGCAGGACGTTAAAATTCATTTCATTTCATTTCTATTCAAAAGAGGAATTCAGTGCCGCCCAAAACAGGAATTCCATATTCCCCACGACGGAAATTATTTTGCCATAACCAATCCCGAAACATAATAAATTAAAACATTAATATTTTCTTGACGAGGGACGCACTGATAAAAAAAAAGCAACATAGTCGCTGCGTGAAACTAATGTTATATTACCCAAAAAGATTCAGAGATCTGATAAAATCAGAACCGCCCTTCAATAATAATAGACGAGTTGTTATTTATTATATAACTTTAATTTGCATTTTACACGAGAAACAACAGTAAACAGGGTTAATATGCTTCTTGTGGGGTTTCAGCCGCTTCGTGATCTGTTTATCCTATTTTAACTCCAGTGTTTGCCAGTATTTATTAAGGTTATGATTTATCATACTGATAGCCAGCTTGTAATCTATCTTATTTTTGTAAAAGTTAATCCCCGTTTCCTGAATGTTACGTGAATATGTTCAAAAGCATTTTTATTTTATGATGAATTCAAATTCTAGCAATTTTAGACAGTTACACGGCAGGTCATGACCCCTGTATAATGAGGGGAGCGTGAGAGCTAGTAGGTGTTGTAATTAATTGCGTATTTAGCGCACGTGTGCGACGGAAACGATCAAAATTTATTTTAAGGATGTAAGTTTTAAAGCAATAAAATATGATTCTATAAAGTGGATACGTAATTTTGTTTGCATTATAGCCAACTAGACCTTTAAACGGGTGTGGGTGTGTGTGTGTGTGTGTTGGGAGGGGGGGGTGACTTAACGCGTGCGCTTTAGATCACAAGGTATGCCATTGAGTCAAGTGACGTGATTTCGATTCACCGGGTCCTCCGGTTTCTTCAAACTGCTAAAGAACTTTACGCGCAAGCGAATTATTGAAATGAAAACCATATGTTAGTCGCGAAAAGACATAGATTGTGTCGTTAAACCCCATTTTGACTTTAGGCACATTCCTCAATAAAGACAGATAAAGTTATGATATAAAAACACGTAACTATTGTCTTGTGGAGTGGTTATAAAATCACAGATAATGCAATCATTAACAAAATATATTAATTCCGTAAAGCCACCGTGTAGCTCGAGGGAGGTAGGTGCGTGAGATATTGTATTATATACCACACTATCTAGGCTATCTATTGCTCGCTGTTTGATATATACATGATACGTAGAGAGATATGAAATGATATTAATCGCACATACAGGTGTACACGGGGCGTGATTTCCGTAGCCGCTGGCGATTTACCGTGAAATCTAGAAGTAACCCTTTTACATAATCAAATGATACGAGTTGGACCGGCGTGGTGAGGTGGAATTGAATGTTAGCTATGTAATATAAGCGAATTGCAGCGGCATATTTGAATTTTATCCAATTAGAGGACCATAAAAGGAAATAATTCGAAATGAAATGTCACGCACAAATCACTTCGCAGAATAGCTATTAAGCTATAAATGAACTACCCATAACTAAAAATAAATACTCAGTACGCATTCATATTCTAGAACAAGAAGACTGACGTAAAATATTAACTAAATTCACCCATATTTCAATTTTGGCGTCATTTAAGGTTGATTTTATAATAGAAAATGTTGTAAAACTGTTCATCAAAGAGTAGACTGTGCAGTACTTTAACGCCTAACAAAATCTATATTTAAAGTGAGATACTCCTATGTTACAGTTTTTGTGTATTTGCCTCAAATATTTTAGAAATGCACTTTATGAGATAATTGTTAAAACATTTTTATAGTGTATATTTTTGGCGACAGATTCACAACATTTTAAATAATATCATAAGAATTAGGAAAGTTATACAATATTAAACCAATTATCCAGAGAAGAGGTAATGGGCATCAAGACTGTTCTGGTATGAATATGCAAAACCTGTCTGGTTGACGACACACGTCCCTGGAGATATTACGGTGGAGGTGACAATGCTTCCAATATATTTTGTTACAACAATTAATTTCTATTCAGGAGCCGCGGTGGTTCAGTGAGTAAGACGTTGACTCGCTAATCAAGAGATCTCGGGTTCGCTCCAGGTGTTCGCCGAGAACGATACCTTGGGATTATCTTGCGTGGTTTCCCCCATGTCAGTGGTTGCAGGACGGTATGTCTGACAAGGAACAATGTCTAGTCGTTCGGAAGGGACTAAAAACTGAAAGCCCGTGTACTCATTGGCGTGCACGTAAAATAACCATTGACAGTTGGAATTCGAAATAAGTGTGGACGGTAGTGCCACTGTCCCGGATAAAATTTCCATCATAGCACAGCGCACTGTATGGCGTATGTATGCTCGTCGTCGAAGAAAAGTACGGTGTTAAAATCCATGTGATTAGATAAATCAATTGGTAAAATGTTATTCCCTGATAATTACAAGAGTATCGTCTGTTAACCAGGTGTGAAAAGGAAAGAAACAATATCTCTTTCATCCTGTCTCTTCCTGCTGGCTGTTTATCATGCAAGGGGGTGAGCCCTTTTACCTGCCAGGGCCGAAAGATATTAAGCGGTGAAAAAGCGGTGGGTCTCTACACGATGTTTATGAAATAAACAGATTGAAATGGTGAACAAACATTGGATTTGCCTGTAAGATATTACCAGTTTTATCATCGCCCTGCCGTTCCCTTTATATTGATGTCAGTATAAACAGCTATACACGGCGATAATGTTATCAGAATGAAAAGTCAAAATCTACCCAATACAGTGTGTTTTATGATGTACAAGGTAATATTACAGAACAAAACTCTATAGCTAAAGGCACTTATTCATGTACACAAACATACAAAGAACTGAATCGCCAGATGAGACTCAAACGATTACTGCAACTGGTGTGAAACATCTGAACTAAAAACTGTAATTAAATTTCAAACATGATATGGAAATTATTTGGAAGACGAAACTAAGGTAAAGTCAAATCGTCAATCTACAACAACAAATGACCTCTGTGAAACACCACTTCAGCTTACATAATACCCACAACTTCAATATTTTGTTAATGGCCAACTTTTGTTTCAAATATTAGTTTAATACTCAAACTCTTGAATAAACATCAACCGGTGACTACTTTGAATTGCTTGGGCATAGAAGGAACTGAATAGATAATAGATCTCAAAATTTTTGACAAATAATTCCTGCTCACAACCGCTGCGATCTACTAACAATTTTCTTTTGGAAGAGACGTGTAGACATCGAGAGAAAGAAATGGGGTTTAACGTCAACTTGACAAAAACTAGGTCATTTCTGGTTAGTCGGACGAATCTATTCATTGTCACGTACAAGTGAGGGGGCGAAACCACGCCACTTGACTCAATGACAGACACCATCATCTAAAGCGCACGCGTTAGACTATTCGGTGCCCTCACCTCTTTTTATATCAAACATGATACACCTGCAAAATCCATATCTTGGTATAAAAATATTAGACTTTTCGGTAGATATGTCCACGAATAATAGTACTCCCCGATGAACTAGATATTTCACACATGCATTTATTTCAGTAGTTTTCGTATATCAGTTAAAACTTGGTGTAGGCTTTTAGGTTGTAGATTTCACAATCTCAAGAGAGACTTTACTTTTCCGTCGGCATAGAACTAACTACATTCAACGTTCTTCCGAATAACAGATTTGAGATTAATAAACAGATAGTAAGAATATACAATCGAATACAAAAGACCAAATAAAAGTACCCAATCTATTAATCGAGAACTAGAAGGAATGTATAAATGAAATGAAATGAAATGGGATTTAGCGTTCTTCTTTTTTAAAACTACGGGGCGATTATAATGAAGACGGGCATACGCCATACAGTGTACTGTGAGGGATAATTTGATCGGAAAGCAATCGAATTCCAAATGTCAAGTTTTCTTTTTTATGCACGCCAAACTGTACACGGGACCTAGGTTATTCGTTCCATCCGATCGACTAGGCACTGTCCTTGTCAGTCCCCCCCCCCAACCCCGTTATTCATCACAGACAAGAGGAACTTTCGCGGTTTAGGACACGGATAATATTCACTTTTATATGTTAGGTAGTTGTCGAAGAAATTTGCAATAAAACGAAAGAATTTTGGTCCTAAATAATCTGACTTCCTTGTAGGGGTCTTTAGCTTCGGGAGGAAACTGGGGGACGCAGCGAAACCCCATGAAGAGTTTGGATATGCGACTCTACTCCTAGTCATGTACAAGACTCTTGTTGGTGTGGGATGAAACCACGCCACTTAACTCAGTGGAAAATCTTGTGATCTAAAACCCGCACTTTAGATCATTCGACAATCTCCCACTCCACCCCAAGCCCCGACAGGAATTTAAAAGTCTAGGGCCTACGATATCATTTTTGGTTTGATTGCGTCTTTTTTGGAAAACTACCTGTTTTCATGTTTGTCCATAATGACGTGTTATATTGTTGTGTATTTCTGTAAAGGAAAAGTAAAGCTATTTATTTCTGATGTTTTGGAATGGCTCATCGGGGTCAGCTGAGTCGAAATTCCTTATGGGAGCATGTTCTTCTAATATCTCTGCCTACACTGTTATTCCTAAGATTTGTCATCCCGGAAAAAATGCCGTAGGTTTTTGGAAGCATTATATATAGAAAATGTACTGGTTTTAATTTCTGTAGAATAAAATAATATCAACATCATACTAATCCCTCATTTTATTGATGCACCCATTTCCTTTAGGCGTTTTCTACATCTTTGTAATTTAGCGTTGGTAAGGCTTTAATATCCGATCTTCTGAAGACTTGGTGGATATACTATTCTTTCATGTTAATAATTTATAATGAATATGGAATCCGTGACATTATCCCAAAAAGTGGCGATCGAAAATATCCTGCCAAAAACAAGTTCAACCGACATATCTACAAACCTTGAGGGGGAAGACTACGTAAAACATAGCTGGGATTCCAGCTGTATTATTGGTAGCTATGTGAGAATGCAGTGGAAGCAATCCCTGGCAGTTTCTGTCACGACCTCTCTCGTCTTTCATTAAACAATCTGTAACCTTCAGCTTCGTCAAATGGTGAAATAAGAGAATCAAAGGTATTTGGTAATCCATGGCAAAGGAGACCTTTTCTAATATGAGGTCCATGGTAGAATTAGTGGTGCATTACGCAGTAGCAAGGAACAAAAAAAAGAGCCGTGATAGGAACGACTCTGGATTTTTCTTCATATTATGAAGATATTTTGATTAAGATATTACCTATCTTTAAATTTGGCATTTTAAGCGTGCATATTAACTTGATCGATGAGTCGGAAAACTCCCAGTAACTTATAATTAAGTATCCACATGTACACAACAGAGGTGGCCAAGGTGGCTCAATGAGTAAGGTGGCTCAACAGCCAGGAGATCTCGAGTTCGATCCCGGTGTAGAGGTGGCCAAGGTGGCTCAATGAGTAAGGTGGCTCAACAGCCAGGAGATCTCGAGTTCGATCCCGGTGTTGACAGTCGACAGTTCCAATTGCCAGTGGTGCAAGTGCAGGACGGGGGTCCTGGCAAGGAACAGGGCACAGTCGTTGAGATGATAGTTAAACGCTGGTGCAATTTCCCTCATTGCACATTAGCCGGTTAGTTTAGAAAAATAGTAGCCCACGTTAAACACCATTTCATTTCATTTCCAATACCAAGAAGAACACGACCGGTAAACAGTGAGACGACATAAGAGCACCCATAAGCTATCATAGAATAGCCGAATCTAGTGAATGGGTCTATATAGTCAGGTGAAGCTTCACATTCTTGTCCAAACTGGAAAACCGGAAATGTGAATGAGAGACATCTCAAAATATCACAGACAATAGTGAGTACCGCCCGGTCCGTAAATAAATTGTGAGCCTCTAGGCTAGGCGTGTCTATTTAATAAATGGTGTCGGTTTGCGATATTAAAGCAGCTGATAACATTGACTATCAGTAAAATAATATAAATATTTCTCAGTATACCGTCATACAGCGCCCAATCAAAGATATTAGTGTGGTACTGGCTTACTACCCAGGAGGTCCCCGAAAAGGATCCCGATGCTGTACCAGAAAGTTCCTCGGTATTTTCCATCGTGTATTTTCCATCTGAGATTCGAGACGGATAAGGAGGATGGAAACGAAAAATGGTTTAGCCGCTTGAAAAACGGAAGTCCTGTGTTACCATTGACAGCACCTTAGGGATACCTGACAGTTGGAACACGAAATAGGATCGAGTCGATTGTAAAACCGTCTTCGTTAGCCCGGCTGGTACCGAAAAGTAAGTCGTACTACACCATTTCATTTCAAAATCCTGCTCCAAATACCATACTTAATCTTCTCGAGCACTGACTTAAAATTTCCATTTTGGTCTGAAACTCACATTCTGTTTATACGTTTACTTGTCCATTAAACAGACAAAATAAACAGGAGAAAAGGCTAGATAAGCCAACCAACTGGTACATATGGTTATAATTATTTCCATACATGAATGTTTGACATCGGTGTCTTAATGCTATGCAATAATGGATCATTTGACTCAGCTGAATCAGGTGTATGTTATTTCTATATAATGTTTACCGGATTTTATAATAATATATCGGCTGTTACATCGTGGCTGTCATGATTTCTACCTGTAGCCAGTAAACAAAAAATGAGATGAGACGAGTGTGCATCACTTTTCCTTGTTTGGCGGCCAGGTTGGCAGTAATCGCTAACATGTGTTGGAGGTTCTGGCGTTGATTTGTTCCACACGGCAGAAAAAACACGTGCGACCACTTAGAACCTGGGTTGAGTCCAGAGCAGATGGTTCATCAATCGCGCTCAAGTATGGCTAATTCATCAAGATACACAGTCGGTAAAATTATTTTCTTTTCCAAACAACAGTTCTTGGCACGAGCATACGATGTAAGGTAGATTTGAGAAATGACAATAAATTCTTGGAGCGGCTGTTTTCACGTCTGGTCGTGTCTCTATTTATCGTCTGCTTTGAAAAACGTACGGTTGTAATTTGTCCAGCATACCATACCTGACAAGCAGGAATATAAACATCTGAATTTACCGCAAGATTTCCAGATCAACCATGTTATTATCGGCTCATAATACTGCGAACCAGCCATATCGCACATCTTCTGTTTTTTGTATCTTTCACCAGCTATCTCGCATATTCCGCTCATGTTCGCCTAGAAATGTTGGCCAGGTGCTCACAACTTGTACATACTTTCTGATAACAATAAGATCTTTAGATCTTACTACTTATTAAACAAAGAGTCTGTTATAATTATCAAAAGGTTATTTCGGTGCAGACACGGTTCCTCTCTCCTGTCTGGTCCTGATTTCTGCCCTTTCTTCCACGTTTGTATAATATAATATACGCCAGAAATGCACGTTTATTATTAGAGTGGTCTTCACTTAACAGTTCTCAGCCCTTCGGTATTAGAAAACGAATTTTTTTAAGCCCCATCGATCCCCTCTCAACCACATGCATACCGTGTGTTTGATATAGTTCGTCTTGTGCTTGTCTGTAAGATGTTTCAGCATCAGGTTGGCAGATTTTTCTATCAATATTTGAATGGCATGACCAGCTGTATAGGTGTTAACGAGTGGAACTAAATGTTAATAATTGTCAAACAATTCCATTACCATAAATATTACAGCTGTTTTTTCTGTGTTCCTAGGTATCTTATACAACTAACGTGTGTTAAATAGTGTAAAAATATATTACACAGACTAGTTATCATAACCCACGTGTTGTTATAAGATTACCTTGTGTTACACCGCTGTAGGTATACACAAACACAACCCATACTCTACTTGGATAATTTGCCTGCAAATGAAAAGTTTGGATATTGATTGAAGGTCTGGTGTTTTTTGTTCGATTAACCACCCTATACTCATTTGGTGTCGTTGAAGAAGATCACAGAATGATGGAATCTTGGCCGCTGCAAGAAATTTAAAACAATAGTATTCTATATCGCTTTTTATAATATATTTGATATGGAAATCCATTGACGATTTGGAAAAATAAAAAAAAACATTTTACGTCCTATATTTCTTCTCCATCCGTGGTTATAAAGACGGACCAAAACAAAAGAATATATGTCTCTTCTTACTCTGTTTGGGACCAAGTCACAATTCACTAGATTATTTTAACAATCTGTTACCAAGTTTTCACCAAAGTATATATTTGTTTAAAAAATTTTCACCATGGTATATATTTGTTTAAAATTAAATGGAATGTACATATTACTCTTATTACTCAAGGGATCTTTTGCGTGAACGCCAATGTGTACACGGGACCTCGGTTTTGCGTACCATCCGAACGACAAGGGGAAACCACACCGGAAAATCTAAATGAACTTTCTCGACCAATGCAGGGATCGAACACCCGACCTCCAGGCTAGCGAGCCAGCGTCTTACCCACTTAGTGACGTGATCCCCCCATTACCTCAAGAATCAAGTATAGGTCCTTGTACTCAGACATTTGAGGAATGAGGACATTTTTAATTTGTAAACACAGAGGAAAGTCTAACTGTTTATTCAAATTAAATAGGACAGCTTGTACAACTAAGTCAATATCAAAAATTTCAAATTTTGATACTCTTTTATTGGATCCCCCCCCCCCCCCCACCACCACACACACGCACACGCTGAAATGGATGCCATGGACCATCTCCCCGACCGCCATCCTCTGCGCACCGCTAGTTTAGCATGAATGCCATTATCGCATTCAACCATGTCTTATTTTATATTTTGAATAATCTTTTTTCCAGTTATTTACTATTTCAATAAGGGGGGCCATGGTGGCAAAGTAGTTTCCCCTCGTCAGTGGTGCAGGACAGAGGGACTGACAAGGACAGCTGTCAAGTCGTTCGGATGGGACAAAAAATCGAGGTCCCGTGTACACATTGGTGTGTACGTAAAAGATCCCCGACAGTTGGAATTCGATATAAGAGTAAGCAATAATGCCGCTGCCCGAGCAAAATTTTCCCTCATAGCACACTGCAGTCGGAGCAGGACAGTCGAACGTTAAACCTCATTTCATTTCATTTCACTATTTCAATGAGCTTTAAAGCTCCTCACCATAACACACCTATCATTTTGCCAAGCTTTACCACGATACTGCCCAGATATGTCAACTTGTCCGCTTCTATTACAACATCTCGAATCATCTGATTTAGCATTGGCACGCAGGATCTTGATTATCTCTAGTAGTCTTAGCAATATTTTGCTCATTCGTTTTCGTTGACAGCATTTGATGACGAATGTGGGAGCAACACCATCTGCAAAAGTCTTCTAGTTCTTTTGTTGCCAAATATCGAATTCCTCTAGGAATTTCATAACCCAGTCCAATAACAATAAAAAGATTGGTGATGACACAAGACTGTCTACAATAAAAACTGTCTACAATAAAAACAATAAAAACTGTCTACAATAAAAACTGATGTAAATCTGGGTTGTGGATCAGGTAGCTTATGGATTAAGCTGACAATCTTAGCACTCACTGTACCAAATTGTTGATCAGTCCACCACCACAATAAAAGCCTTCCTAAATTCGGCGAAGTTCACAGGTAATCACTTTAAGGACTGTTTGATGGTTATTCAGAGTTATAGAAGTCAGCGACAGTCTTATAAAGTTAATGAAACTAGATATATGGCCGTATAAAGTAGTAAAAACATAATCATATAAAGTTACGGAAGACAGAGACATGATCATATAAGGTTATAGAAACTGTGGAGATATGGTAATATGGTGTTACTAAAGCTATAGGCACATCATTTATTGTTATAGAAGACAATACCGACATTTGAACGACGATATATGATCATAGGAATCAGAAACACGGCCATGTAAAATTCGATATACTAGAGATATGGTCATATATATTTATAGAGACTAGATATATGGTCACATTACAGAAACTAGAGATATAGTCTTATTATAGAGACTAGAGATATGCTCACATTTGAGAAACTAGAAATATGGTTATATATAATTACAGAGACTAGATAAATTATCATATCAGAGTCACTAGAGATATGGACATGTATTATTATTGAGACTAGAGACATGATCATATTAGAGAAGCTAGAGAGAGAGAAATGGGGTTTAACGTCCACTCGACACAAACTAGGTCATTTCGGGACTAAGAGAAGCTAGAGATATGATCACATATTATTATAGAGAATATAGATATGATCAAATAGGTTATATGATTGTATAGAAACTACTGTGTGTTGAGATGGGATAAAGTTATATACACTAGAAATTAGTTATTTCATAGTCTCTAGAGACAAGATGTTTGAACTAGAGACAAGGTCATATAGAGTTAGAGAATGTTGTTAAGGCTCTTTCATTTATGCAAGCTGTGAAAAAGATATAGATCCAATGATCGTAAATGACAAGGAATGGAGTCATAGCTCCCGGATCTCGTGGTTTACACCACATTGAAGTTGGAAGAAAATGTTATAATATCCAAGAATATGTTGATAGTTGTCGTGTTAAAACGACATTTGTAAAGTGTTGACGAGAGCTTGCACTTCATTCTGTGCCAACAGAAACGCGAGATATGACCAAAGTGTTCTTATAATGTTATGGCAACTGGAAACACAATCTCCTTAAAATCAAATTAATTTTGTACAAGACAAATATAGTTTATAGAAAGTGCAGAGATATTGTCATACAAACATGAGACCTCCTTGTTATAAGTTATGACTACTGGGGCCACATTCCTATTAAAATCGAATTAACTCATTAAGAAACATTAAATTGATATTGTTATTACTGTCTTCAATCATACTTACACAGGTGTCCTCCCACGATCTCACATAAATCAACAGAATAATGCATATTAGGTTTCCACGATACCTTAATGGAATAGAGATTAGCAAACATCTTAATTTTTACTGAGTCATTTATGTGTTGCTGCGTGGGTTCTATATTAATATCACCATCTGGGAACCCCTGTTTCAGGTTTAACTTGCATCTGTTATCAGTTAAACATATTAATTTACTATAAAAATAATTAACTATCAAAATATACTACCTGTCACTCAGCACTTGATGCACGGCTTATTTTCCCTCTTTGTCGACACGCGCTGGCGATGTTATCTTAATCTGGTGCTGGAATAAAAACTAGATGAAGAAAAGACAGGATCGGTAAAGAGCTGAAGAATGAGATAAAGAATAACAGTAGGTACAGCAAACGAACATGTTCATTCAATCTAGCCGTACAGTCTATCATGGATAGAACCAATATGCCTCGTTTCAACTAAACAACCCACAAAAGAGCATTTAATTGCGCGGGCCAAACCTCTTAGCAGGTGGTCGCAAGTGATGTATTTTTCTGATCTTATAAAGAACAAGTTAATGTTTTTATCAGACTGAACACACTGTTGCCGTAACTCATATTCAAGATACATGGTTTTGGTAACAAATTGAAACAACTGCAAGAATTGTTACCGGTTCCAAAACAAGTAAAATAAAAAAAAAGATATAAACGAAAAAACGAACGTGAAACAAAGCTACGGCGAAGTTTATCAGATCCGTGCACCTGTCAGGTGGATTTCATTTTCTGCTTAAAAATTATGTATCAATTGGAACACCCATACTAAAAGTCTATTAGAGTTCTCATTGAAAAAAAAAGTAGAAAACGTAACAAAAAAATGTCCCAGACGTATTGACTTGGGACCAAAATATGTTTTGAAAGTCAGTAGGAACTGTGAAGAGAATTCCAGCTGGAAAACCCCAAAAAACAGAAGCAAAAGAAGACGAAATGCCATAAGAGCGCAGGTGAATTTCTCATTACTGGCGAACATGATTGTTTCCTCCTCAGACATTATTACATATTGCAATTCTTTGTAATTCTCTGTCTGGGTATTTTGAAATATTGCATCCAATTTTTTCCACCATTCGTTTCGAATAATTTTGGGTAGTGGTTTTTAAGTTTTAAAAAGATTAGATCTGGAAACGTTTGCACTTCATACTGAAATTCAATTTGAACTCGAGTCAAATCGCCATAACAGATGATGTTCTTGTGGTTTTTTTCACAACAATATGACTTTCTGATAAAAGCCAAATGATAAAACTATCTGTTTTTGTAATTATTGGAGCAGTTTTTGAGAGAGTGGGAAGATATGTTATTACTCATGAACAAAGAATAAGATATATTTTAACATGTAGTTATCTCAAAATGAAATGCAGATGTCATTCGTAGATATATTCAACTAACAAAAACAGAATGTGCCATACTGGTACAACAATCTCTTACTGAATACTGGATATTGTATAACTTATAGAGTACATGTATGTTAAGTGTGTTTATAATATTTTCATCGTGGTTTGAGTTTATTTGTAGCAGACGCGATGATTCGGAGAGTACGACGCTGGCTCACTAAGCAGAGTGTCCGAGTTCGATTCCGATGGGGTGGGTAGAGTTGGGTGGCCAAATGGGGGTTTAACACGTGAGCTTTTGACCACAGGTCTTCCATTGGGTGTACGTGTACGTGATAAAGAGTAGGGTCGTCTTCCAACCTCGTGGGTTTTCTTCAAGCCCTCCGGATTCCTTCCACTGCTAAATATCCTTACACGCATGTGAATTATTGAAATAAAACTGCCATAGTTTATGTTGAGTGGGCGTTATACTCGTTCGGATGGGGCGAAAAACCGAAGCCATGTATGTATATATGTAATAAAGCAAATTAAAGATTTTCTGACAGTTGAAAATAGAAATAAGAGTAGACCGTAGTGTCGTTGTCATAACAAGATTTCCTTCATGAAACACTGCTAGCCGTGTATACCCGTCTTCATTAGCCCGGTTGCTGCATAAAAAAAAAGTGGGGGCCCCATTTCATTTCCTTTACTTGTAAATGAGGAGACTGTGCGATAATATGTTGACACCGCTAATCTTTAACAACTCAGGTGTCTTACAGCCGGGCTAAAGAGAGAGAGAGAGAGAGAGAGAGAGAGAGAGAGAAATGGGGTTTAACGTCCACTCGACACAAACTAAGTCATTTCGGAACTAACATATGGTTGAATTTTTTTTTATTTATTTCAATAATTCGCTTGCGCGTAGGGGTCTTTAGCAGTGGGAGGAAACCGGAGGACCCGGAGAAAACCCAAGAGGTTGGACAGGCGACCCTACTCCTTGTCACGTACAACCGGGGATTCGAAACCACGCCAGTTGACTCAATGACAGACCTTATGATACAGCGCGCGCGTGCTAACCATTTGGTCATCCACCCCCACCCCCCTACAGCCGGGCTAAAGACTTGGGCAGTTAATATTTATATCATCGATATTCCTTCGGTAGGAAGGTGTTTAGATAGAAACCCATTCTTCTAAAAGGTGTAGTCTAAGTGCATTGAAAATCTCAGTTCATTATGAAATGTGAGAGAGACATGGGGCTTAACGCCCATTCGACACAAACTAGAGCATTTCGGGACTAACATATGGTTCAATTTCATTTCAATAATCCTGCGAGGTTGGAGAGGCGAACCTCATCCTTGTCAGTTATAAGCTTGCGATGGAAACAATGCCACTTGACTCAATGACAGACACTAGACCTCCCTCACCCCTCCCCTACCCATTATGGAGAAATAGCCATATAGATAAAATGGCCACAAGTCTAATCATAGTAACGAAGTCATGGTCGCGTGTTGGGATCCCATAAATCCCCATGTACCGAGATTGTATGTCACAGATACTCTCTCTAATCTTGGATCAAATATCTATATGGCTTATCTTATGTATTCCTGTATACTTTCATTTAAAATTATTCCAATGTTTGATTAATCAAAATAAAAACTCCGCTTTACTTCAACCTTGGATTTCACCTTGTTGGAACTGTTTTTCAGACAACTTTTTTGTCTGCAGAGAGTAAACTATATCCATATACACGACAAATTCCATTTAGGCGATAAAAATCATGCCTGTTGCCACTGCTTCGGGTATGTCGATGTATCATGAAGATCCTAGAGCCACCTATCTTACAATACATATCACGACCCATTTTGTTTTCTATGACGTTAGGGGGTCTTTTCCAGACTATTAGGGTGCAAATATGCCCCTTATCTATTTTACTGCAAATAAATGGAAATCCGGTGTTCTAGAAAAGGTAAGCATACCTTAGCTCGGGCACAACATCGATCACTACTTATAGCGAGGTTGAGTTTGGACTTTCAGAAGCTGACTCCATATGTTATTGTACGATGCATGTAAGGTGACTATCCACATAATCACCGTCAATTGTGTTTTTAAACACAAATACTAAAGATATAAACGAACCGGGTTGGCCAATGTAGAAAACGGTAAATACTGGGTTATCGTTTGTATTTATTCCGCAGTGTTGTCAGTCTAACACACTAGGTACTATAGGAAATTTGAAAAACATCTGTGAGTTGGCAGAATTAATTGTTCTCTAGTTTGATCTAGATGTTCGACTTAACATTGTAGATGCATTAGTGAACTAAAAAAATACATAATTATTGTAAAGAATTATCTTTCTTCAGCAGCGGCATGCGTGCTGTTTTAGACACCTTATGCTTTCGTATTTCAGATGTCGCTGACGATGGCATTCTAATTTAAGAATCTAAGCAAAGTCCAGCTTAGGTGTGGGCCTGAGGAGCCCAGGCCCAGGGCCCCGCGGTTCATGGCAAAAAGAAATGAAATGAAATGAAATGGAGTTTAACGTCCTACTGTTCTGCTCCTAACCTGGGCTAATGAAGACGGGCATACGCCATACAGTGTGCTGTGAGGGAAATTTTGCCCGGACAGCGGCACTACGGCCTACTCTTATATCGAATTCCAACTGCCAAGGGATCTTTTACGTGCACGCCAATTTGTACACGGGACCTCGGTTTTTCGTCCCATCCGAACGACTAGACAGCTTTCTTTGTCAGCCCCTCCGTCCTGCATCACTGACAAGGGAGAACCATGCCGGAAAATCTGGATGAACTTTCTCGGCCAATGCAGGGATCGAACACCCGACCTCCAGGATAGCGTCTTACCCACTTAGCCACGGTATTCAATCTAGCGGCGCTATTGCGGATACTGAGCTATCCTCAACCTTCTCTGTGAAGTTCCTGATCGGTCTAGGCTTCTAGCGGCGCGATGGGCGGAGACTGGGTGAGTCTTCAATCCCT
Source organism: Patella vulgata (assembly GCF_932274485.2). Taxonomy (NCBI): domain Eukaryota; kingdom Metazoa; phylum Mollusca; class Gastropoda; family Patellidae; genus Patella; species Patella vulgata. The sequence continues at coordinate 17,936,772 of NC_065883.2, forward strand.
CAACCTTCTCTGTGATTATTCTTGTAACGCATGCGTTCCATTCAAAAAGATATGAAATAATCTTTTTGTCGCGTTAGGGGCCCCGCGATTCTAGTCAGGCCCAGGTTCCCGCTCCGATTAAGATGGGCTTTGAATCTAAGTTGAGATATTGAATGGATTAGACCATTCGCGCCGTATAATTGTTTAAAGATACATTATGGGAGATTAGATAAAGAGCTGGTAGTTCTCATAAATAATAGTTAAAAACTAGATAATGTAGAGGGAATTTGCTGAAAATTTCAGTCAAATTGATCCACTCTGAACTGAGAATTTAGCGATTGAATTTTGGGCTTAGCCTTTGATCTTCATTACTAAAGTCGGTACGATAAAAAACATTGTCTCGATTATCCATTTTTGATTTAATCAGAAGCAGCAGACCGGGTTCTAATCCAGTAAATATCGCAGGCTAGCGATGCCTTCGAGAGTTGATTATGATATTTTCTATATACTTACTTTTCATTTTCTATTTGTTAAGTATTATAGCAAGAATTGTCTTTATTTTAAATCTGACGTTAAACCCCATTCTCTCTCTCTCTATTTTAAATCTGACATAATGTATCTTTACTGGAACGCATAGGGAACTTGAGTAGGGGTCCTATAGATGACTCCTTTTTTTTCGCCCCGTTTTTGTCGTGTCGATTACCTAATGTTAAATAACGAAGAAAAACACATAACTGATTATGGGTACCCATACAGAAATTGAATTCCAACTGTCAATGACTCGTTCACACCAAGGTGTACACGGGACATTGGTTTCTTCGTCCCAGCCGAACGACCGGACACTGTTCCTTGCCATACCCCCGTCCTGCACCACTGACATGAGGAAACCACGCTGGAAAATTCCGGGAAACTTTCTCGCTTAACACCTTGTCGAATCCCGGACCTCATTGCTAGTGAGCCAGGGCCTTACTCAATGAACCACCGCGTTCCTGTGTTCTCTAAAACACACACACGCACATTCCATAGTATTTTTAATACAATAAATGTTCTTATTAAACTTTACAACTTTACTATCGTTACTATACGATCTGTATTCTGTTCAGTCAAGTAAAGTATAATAGACGTAGGTTACAGAGTGCACAAATATAGATCTGTTATTACTTGACGTACGATCATTTACAGATATATCAATATTAATACACCGAATACCACAATAACACAATAATAAAAACACACAAGGTACACAAAAATAAAACAAGGGGAGTTCCAAGACACCAATTAATACAAATAGTTTTATCAAGTAGTTTATTGTTTCAATCAGATTCAACATTCCAAGCCTTAAACCATGAATAGACTTCTTGCATAATTAAACGCGGACAAGTGTGTTTGCTCTTTAATTTATTCGATATGCTTGTATGAACGTTCTGTAACCAACAATGCCGTATTCTATAAACAATAAGATACCTAGGAGAACATCACGAAAGCACTGAGTTGACCAAACCGGTAACAACATTCCTGATCTGTTTTTTTTTTATTTTTATATTCTCAGTTAGCTGGGGACGTTGGGTTATTCGGTGCATGAGCAATTATATCACTCTGGTGTTAATATTTTGCGAATTTTTGAAGTCAATGATGTCCTTATGTATATATGAAGCCAACAGGTGCCATTATCATAATGACTTGAATTGCTTCTATAACTCATTTCTGTTCTAATTACGTTTTGCGCTCAAATCTTAGCAATTATTTGAAAAATGTTGTTGAAGATCTGTACTATTATCAAAATGAGATTTAATTAGTTTTTTCACTTAAACATACATTATCGTTATTTCTGTTATCACGGTTACCAACTGTAGATCGGCGTACAATAAGTGAAGAATTTTAAACCATAGTGTATAAAAGCAAATTTTTTCTAATTCGTAATAAAATGAAATGGTGTTATAAGAATGTCTCCTGCAGGTTTTTTGGATAACAACATCCGTTCCAACACAGATTCTATTTCGTTTCTTTTGTTATAGTTAAGAATTTCGTTTTACTTATCTTTACTGCACCAGGTGGAGGTCGTCGTAAGTATAAAAAAACAAACGAAATATAATATAGCTCTGTATTTTAATCAGATTGAGATTTTTGTTGTTTTTATTATTCATTTCTTTGGGGGGGGGGGGGTGAGGTGGGGGCGGGGAGGGGAGGGGTGACGGTGAGTGTAGCAATGAAATGACACAATTACTGTGACACCCGTCCCGTCCGAAACGAAAAGCGGTAGATAGGAGTGCTGAACTAAAGAGTGCAGAATGATAAGTCTTTATCACCCCGAAGCCGAAGTATCTTTCACCGGAATTTAATTTTTTTTATATTGGGATATTTCGGGCCAAATGTGTTCAATCTTTTCACTCCTTCAGCTTTGTAATGGGTAGTACGTAAACATAGGTACAGACTTTGATAAACGTCGTCCGATTTGTAGATTTTGTTGTGATTTGTAATCCATGGATTGTCGACTACAGGGAACGGCGGTGACTCTGTGAAGAAAGCGCTGGTTCGCCAACCAGAAGGTCCCGGGCACCATCCCGGTGTTGGCCGAGAACGGTAACCTCTGCTTAGTGGTGCAAGATTGGGGGCATAGTAAGGAGCAGCGTCTAGTCGTTCGGGTGAGGCAAAAAAACGAGGTCCCGTGTACACATTGGTGTGCACGTGAAAGAATCCTTAACAGTTGGTATTCCAAATATGGGTTTGCCGTAGCGCCGCTGTCCGGACAAAATTTCCCACAGAGCACACTGTATGCCGTATGCCCGTCTTTATTAGCCTGGATGGTGTAGAAAAGTAGGACATTAAACCCCATTTCATTTCATTCGAGGGAATCACGTGGCTAAGTGGGTAAGACGCTGGCTCGCTAGCCTGGAGGTCGGTTGTTCGATCCCTGCATTGGCCGAGATTTTCCGGTGTGGTTCCCCCTTGTCAGTGATGCAGGACGGAGGGCCTGACAAGGACAGCTGTCTAGTCGTTCGGATGGGACGAAAAACCGAGGTCCCGTGTACATATTGGCGTGCACGTAAAAGATCCCTTGGCAGTTGAAATTCGATATAAAAGTAGGCCGTAGCGCCGCAGCCCGGGCAAAATTTCCCTCACAGCACACTGTATGGCGTATACCCGTCTTCATTAGCCCAGTTTAGGAGCAGAACAGTAGGACGTTAAACCCCATTTCATTTCATTTCATTCGATACTAAATAGTATGTACAGTTCGACAGATTATAAGTAACAAAGATCGATAAGTAGTTTATCTAAACAAGGGGTGATGGTGAAGCTATACACACCTGGTAAATTGCCGACGACAGGGGCTCTTGGGGACTTATTCACAAAATCATTAAACCCCATTTCATTTTGCCGACTACAGGCAGCTTATATCGCTGTAAAATTTACTTTGACTTCTCGACCATCTTATCTTATGCTTATAAAAAGGAGATCATTTCACGTATTTCCTGGCTACAGTTAATGAAAGACGCCGATCGTCAATAAAATAAAATATCTACGACATATGTAAAGTGATATAGCATTTACACTGACATGAAACTCTCGACTTGAACATCATACAATCCGTACCGGGCCGCGCGATGAAACCCTACCTGTGTTTCGCTAGGAGATACACGAATGGATTAATAAAGACATGGCCACGACATCCATACCTACGGTGAATAAAGCGAAAACATTCTTCACAAAATAAGATTAACTAAAATATGGTAGATGTCAATTATTTATATAAACATAAACGCCTATCATTTTTTGGATTTTAAGCCCCATACTCTTTGTGATTTGAAGAAGTGAGTAGCTAGAAATGAATTATTTTTCTAAGACGGGCACAAGTCGACACGTAAATGATGTCTACATTATCACACAAATCTTATATGCAATAGTCGTATTATTTATGTTTTTTCAAGTGGCGTTCAGAGATGGGTGTAGAGTTGGTCACGACCCCGGGGATCCATTTCAGGGGGAATCAAAACTAAGGGCTTTTTAAAATTTGAAATTACCGCTATTAACTTTGTTATACAAGCGCTTCTAATACTTAATTGGAATAAAATGTTTATTTCATATGTTTTTACCTATTTAAAATGTTGCCCTTCCTCACAGTCCTGAGTACCATGCCCTAGACTTGAGTCTCGTGGGTATACAATTAAGGAATTTGCCCCAGGCATCACCAAACCACTGCACGCTTGGATATCTGGCGGATAACAGGGTTATTATTATTGAGATTCTGATCTATATCGAAGATTAATCATTTCTTTGCACACCAAATCTTTCCTATACTTTGTATTTTGCTTTGCAGGCTCAAGCAAAACTAGCGATGGCAGACGTATGAATTCTAAGAAGGGAAGTAATAGCCCGTCGTGAGCGTGATGAGCAGCACTAACAGATTCCAATTGAAACTGGGTTTAATAACGTCTTACTTTTCTGTGCCAGCCGGGATAATGAAGACGGGCATACGTGAAGGTATGTTTGCCCTGATAGCGCTACGTCCTACTCTTATTTTGATTTCCATCTGTCAGGGGATCTTTCACGTCAATCCCAATCGAACGAAGACACTTTTCCACCTGGCACCATTGACAAAGGGATACCAAGCTGGAAAATCCCACGGAACTTTCTCGATCAACACCCTACCAAGCCTACGTGACTCCACAAATTTGGTAGTGCAGAAACACAAGCTCGTGAATAGAAAGTATACCCAGGTTGCTCTGTAAATTGTATGCATACCCTGTCTGGTGACCGCCCCCCATCGTAAATTAGTAAATTGAGCAATATATGATACGAGTAAAATAATTGTTTTGCTTAGTTGTTATTTTAGGAAAATATATCTAAAAGGCTGTTCGATTTCCAAAATGGTGTGCGCAAATAGCAACCAGACTGCTCTGCGGTAGTAGAGCACAAATGTTTGGTGTTTCGGTGACTATGACGGTGGTTGATTAACCAAGAGATCCAGGATTCCAGTGTTGACTGAGACATTTCCTCAGGATTGGTCAGTAATGGGGGGTGGTGGGCTTGACAAATTAAAACGTCTAGTCTTTCGGGTAGTGCTTAAAACAGTTAAATTCGATAAAACGAAGGCGGAAACACCGATATCTGGGCATAATTGCTGTTATAGTACAAAAAGAGGGCGCGGTTTAAATCCGATTTTCTTTTCTTTTCAACTTTGGGAAGTCCCCCAGAAGAATATAAGTCAAGACCTCTGATCACATGACGATGATCGAATGTGTGTCTTTAAAATCAGCCAATAAATCAATTGAACAGTCAACTAAAAAAGACAAAGAATAATCTTGTATTACCCTTCAACAGCTTTCAAATTGTGTATAGGCGTAGGTGTTAAGGGTCCAAGTGCCTGATGAGTATATTTACTGTAACTTAGATCAACCTTCAATTTCGTGACTCGGGGTTGAAGGGATTATTTCCCAGCTGCCTTGATTTCTGATCGGCCATCCATCAGCCGGGTTATTCGATAGCCTTTTATATACATTACCGATTATCTATAAATCTGTATGTAAAGAAAGTAACGTGACGCCATCTTGAACCGGTAATACGATATTTGAAAGAGAGTGCAGTATCCTATAGATGTTTGTATACATTGTTCAATATTTTTATAAAGGTACTTTAGAATTGCTCGGAAGGCCTGACTCAACAAATAGCTTTCTTTCTGCGGTGAGGATAAATGACTCGATATTTCCCGTCTCGGGGCTTATCTGTAAACTTGAAAAGTCAAAGAAGAGACCATAGGCTACAGAAATTTAATCGTAGAGAAACAACCCATCGAAGCTCTAACGTATTGCCTATAGTAACATCCTGTTACACAAACCCTTCTCCTGTCATCAAGGATAGTATCTTTATTATGTACTGCAAGAGGTTCTTTACCAGAGGTGCTCTTGCATATTGCTTATACCGACATATCAATAAAGTTACGCTTTAGATCGGGGTCCTACTAACAGCGGGTTTTGTTTGGTCAATATCACCCAAAGTATTGCAAAAAATGACCGACAAGGAAATATATGCTATAGATATCCATATTAAATGATTAAATAAAAACTGTTAGCCGTGGTTATGATTCGAATTTCAGAAATTCTAATGAAGATCCGTGCTAGAATGGTATGGATTTCCAGTGCATTCCCAATTGACCAGTCCGCATATACGTATGGGAGTGCATGGAATGTAAATAACACGTCACTATGCAATACCACAAGGTAAAAGCTCCATGGCAAGGTCCTGATATACGAATCTACAAAATTATAAATACCAATTGAAGGTGAATAAAACCCTGGCTGCGATATATAATGATACATTTCCACACCAGCATTCTTCCGATTCCTGCTATTCTATAGAACTTATATCAAATGGGAACCGTTTTTGATAACACGTTCAGTATCAAATTTTAGTTTCTAATGGACAACTCTTGGATTTACTTCCTGATAATGAGAATAAGCAAAGAGAAGCGAATCATGTAAATACAGCCGGTAATGCCACAAAACGCAGCATATATTTGTCTTAAATTTGTTTGTAAAAAAAAATGCAAAATGGGGACGATTGGTATCTAAAAGGAGTATCTGGTTTAGAGGGTTGGTTGGCTCTTTATTTTTGTCCCCCCGCCTTTCGAAGATGGGCATTTTCTGCTTAGGGTAAGCAGAGATAAGCAATTTGCTTGGTTGATGCTTTGGGACACAATAATTTTAGTTCTAATTAAGTGAGAGTGATGAAACTTGGTGTATAGTTTCAATACATCAATACCTTGACTAGGTTCGATAATGAGCATTTTCTGCTCAGGGCAAGCAGAGCGATAAGCAATTTGATTGGTCTAGACTTTGGAACACAATAACTAATATTCTAATAGAGCTAGAATGTTCACACTTGGATGGGGTGTTTGTTAGATGAATGCCTTGATGGAGTTCGAAGAAGACGATTTTCTGCTAAGGGTAAGCAGAGATAAGCAATTTGATTGGTTGATGCTTTGGGACACAATGACTTTTCTTCTAATTAAGTGCGAGTGATGAAATTTGGGATATAGTTTTATTACATCAATACCTGGACGAAGTTCAATGATGAGCATTTTCTGTTCTGGGTAAGCAGAGCGATAAGCAATTTGATTGGTCAAGACTTTTGAACACAATAACTCTCATTCTAATTGAGCTAGAATGTAGGTGTTTGATAATGAGCATTTTCTGCTCAGGGTAAGCAGAGCGATAAGCAATTTGATTGGTCAAGACTTTGGAACACAATAACTCTCCTTCTAATTGAGGTAAAATGTTCAAACTTGGTGTAGGCGTTCACGATAAAGACTGTCTGCTTACGGTAAGCAGAGATAAGCAATCTGATTGGTTGATGCTTTGGGGCACCATAACTTTGGTTATAATTGAGAGTGATGAAACTCTGAGTATAGATTCATTATATCATTGCCTTGACGAAGTTCGTTGATAATCAGTTTGATTGCTTGATACTTTTGAAAAATATAAATGTGCTATTAATTAATATTATCATCTATTTATTTGTGTCATCTATTTATTTTGGGATTTCGACAGGGGACATCAGTCTCACTGTTGGCTTGTTCAGTATTTTACTGGGGTAATTTTCATAAGATTCAATTGGTATTGATGTAGCTATTTAATGGGGTCCAATCCAGTTTACCCCCCCCCCCCAAAAAAAAACCCCAAAAACCAAACAAACAAAAAACAAAACATATAACACAAATGTCCCCATTTTGTAAATCAACTCAAACGTTTATTGCATTAACTATTTGGTGCAGCAGCTATATAAGGAACTCATATACTACAACTATATATAGATATTAAAATAAATATTTTTTATAATACTGTTTCATATCAATTTATGATTATCTTTGGAATTATAATTTTCATTTTATATTTTTATACAATTCAGTAAAATTAGATTTTTAATTCGGTCGATTTAAATATTATGTTGGAATATATGAAAGGGAGCGACAGCCACGTAGGATTAGCCCAAACGGGAGCTTTTGGCTAGTTTAAGATTTTAGCATTTTCAAATAATTGAATTCAGTAAAGTTTGTTCACAAACTGATTTTGACACGATTCGACTAAATCAAGAGCGATAAATCTGTGAATAATTGACGAAATAGGATCTGTGTTTTAGTCCAATTGGGTCAAATCAAACAATCTAATTTTAATTAGATTGATTATATATAAATATTATTATAAATAGATATTGCTCTGGAAAATAATGTGTACATATAATAAATATCGTTTATAAAACTTTACATATAAAATATATCATTTTAAATAGGATTGTGGTAATACTGTTAATATAAATACTATTTTAATATGAAATGAGACAGAACATCACATCTATTTATTTCCATGATAAATAGATATACCCTTATATTAAATGTTTTTGCAACATATACCATGACTTCATTCTACTGACAATTACTATAGTTTATACGTTTTTTACATCATAATAAGCAGGGGCGGATCCAGGAATTTTTGCTGGAGGGGTTTGCCAGGTTCCTGAGAAAATGTATCCCCACCACCCCCATCAGCTTTAAATTTTTTGAGAAATACTTAGTCTCTATCGTCATTTTGGCATATATACACACACATTGAGCTTTTTCAGAGAAATCCAACATCCTGTTTGACGTCAATTTTTATTATGAATTAATACGATGACAATGTGATTCATTAATTGTGATATCACATATGTCTATATCATTATCTCGCGCTTTGAGTGCCCATCCCGTCGCACCATCTGACGATAAAGGATAAAGCACAATTATGACACTTTTCCCATAAAAAAGGTTGTTTTACAAAATTGTTTATGTAGCTGAGTGGGTGGGGGGCTGGGGGAAGGGTGGACCCCCCCCCCCCCCCCCGCTGGATCCGCCACTGATAAGATAATCTTCTTCCATTGTTTTTTTTATAGAAAAAGTATATTTGTAATACAGAGAACTCAAATAATAAGCCAACAATAAAATAAACAAATATTAATATACATGGAAACAGCTTTGCATCTAGTTACCATTTTAGGGCATGCATTTCCAGACTATCACTATCTGGTTCTAATACAATTTTTTTTCACTAATATAAAATTTTAAAAAATAACAAAAAACAACCCAAGACATATAATACCCTTTCGGGTTTGCAATATCAAATGAATTAAATATAGGTCTAATACAAATTTTCACACTTAATATAAAGTTTAAAAAAACAAAAACAATCACAAAATCATATAATACCCTTTCGGGTTTACAATACAGTATGAATTAAATATATATCTGATACAAATTTTGTCACTAATAATATAAAATTATAAACAGACAACAACAACCCAAGAACACACATAATACCTTTCAAGTTTACAATACAGTATGAATTTAAAAATATATATCTGATACAAATTTTCTCACTAATAATATAAAATTACAAACATAAAACAACAACCCAAGAACACACATAATACCTTTCGGGTTTACAATATCATATGAATTAAATATGGATCTGATACTAATTTTCTCTTGTGATATAGAATTTAAAAAACAAAAAAACAACCCAATCCATATAACTTTTTGGGGATTACAATATCGTATGAATTAAATATGGATCTGATTCATGAAATTTAAAAAAACAATTATGTAATACCCTATCGAGTTTACAATATCGTATGAATTAAATATGGATCTGATACAAGTTTTCTCACTTCATAAAATTTTAAAAAAATATAACAAGAACAACCCAAAAGCTATCGGGTTTGCAATATAATATAGTATGAATTAAATTTGAGTCTAATACAAATTTTCTCACCTAATACAAAACTCAAAAAAACAACCCAAACCATATAATAACCTTTCGGATTTACAATATCACAGCCTTATCAATAACAAGTATTAAAATTTATACATCATATAATATTATAACACAACAAATTCATAAAATTGTTAATATATTTGTTTAAAATATCACAGTGTTTATCAATATATACAAATAAATCAGCAGTATCATTTGCCTTATACCTTAACAATAACATAACAAGAAAATTTAACCAAATTCAGAGAATAATGTATTAAAGGATTATTATCAAATATTTTTTTTTTATTGAAAAACATTAATATTACATACATTAAGGGTTGATATATGTGCCCTTCCATCTAAGGTAATACTATAGACTTATTATATGGACATTTAGTTCAAATTAACACCCAGATTTAAGCAGCTACAGTATGTCCAATCAACTCATAGTTATTTAAGTTTATACATCTTATGATAATCAAGTGATATTGAAGTTTATACATTGTATGCCCACATCAAGTGACATTGAAGTCTATAAATTGTATGCCCACATCAAGTGACACTGAAGTTTATACATTGTGTGCCTCAGATCATATTATAATTGCTGTTTACATTGTATGTGTCAATCAAGTTTAATCACTGTATGCGCCAATCAAGTGTTACTGTTATTGAATCTTATGCATTGTATTCCCAAATCAAGTGACACTTAAGTGATATATGAACTCAACAATTATACAGGGTCACCTTCAATATCTTAATAAACAAATAATATCACAGCTAATAGAAATACTATTAAAAAACATTCCAAAACAAAATAATTTTAATCAGTTTATGTATTAATGAATAAGAAATGCTTCAACTAGTTTTATTCCTTTGGATAATACATCAATATATTACCTTTACCTAAAAACTTATACATTGGTGAAAATGATAGAAGACATATTCTAGGCTACATACTGATTACCCTGTTGCAGTTTTTGTTTCTTTGGTAAAGTTAGATCCCATATTCTTATAGTGCCATCATCACTACAGCTTACTATCCTGTCATCAGAAACCTGAAATATTAAATTTAATACCCATTGTATTAGTACATGGAGGAGAACCCCACCACACAGAAATCCAAAACATAAGATAAACCTGCGGACATGATATACAAACAACACAGGCATTGAAAGCAATAAACAACAAATATTACATTAAATCAAGTGAATGGATCTGGGATATGTACATGTATACTATTCGAGATTGATAAGTCATCCACTTAACCAATGATTATGAGTTTTTGCTGCATCTATTTTTTGTTAGCACCAAAACTTTTAGTTCAGTCATGATGTTATCAATACAGTAGATCACTTTACATGTTAAACATGTTGTATAATATCGAAGTTATTAAAGGACAAAAATTCAAAAATCAAAAACAATTAGACAAAAAAGAGAAGTTATAGACAGCAGGATAGGCAACAATTGGTAACCAAAAATCTAAATCTGACATTTCTTTTTAAAGATACCTATTTTATTGATAGATCCTCCAAGAAATATATGATCAGTTCCTTTGCAGCATAACCTAACAGTTGCCAATTAGTCTTTCACTGGGGGTTTAGAGAGTATCAGACATGTGTCCTGAATGGGGGTTCGGACCATTCCCAGCTCGCCCAGAGCATTTTTCTTTTCCTACATTTATAAAAAAATGTGCTAAGCATTACCACCATTTTGGCCTCACTCCACTCTAATCCAGTACATGTATGCACCTAAGTAAGCAGAAATATTGTCTGAGAGCTTCAGACTTTATTAAAATCACGGTTAAGCCCCCAGACCTCTTGCCTAACTTGGTATTGTCTCCACCTTGAACATGCCTGAATATTACCTTGATATCTCAACTCACCAGCCCACCTTTGAAAAGGAATAAACTTACAAAGTAACGTGTTGAATTTAGGATGTTGTATGTATTGCAGTTTATTCAACTTTATTTTATTTATGTATAAATAATTTCACTTTAAGTCATACAAGAGTTTACTAAAGTATATTAGTGTAATTTGCGTGAACTTTTAATCTTGTGTCTTAATATGGAAGGTTAAATATGACAGTAGTTGGCTGTACATTCTACTCTAGCTTAGCAACACTACTTCACATGACCATGTTAATTGGTATTTAGATACACACTGCTATATTAAATATACATATCAAATACCTTATCTACCTTTACATCATAAAGACTTCAATGTTGATACAATATCAATAACATGGGATGGATAAGAGACCTAAACAACAAATCATTGGTCAAACAGATACATATAGAACACAAACTGAAAAACGCATTCCTAATGCTTAAAGCAAGCAAGTGGAGTTCAAATTCATTGACTCTGACAAACTTAACTTTTAACTCTTGATAGTGTAGCTGCTTAAATTTTATTGGGGCCAAATCTGGACATGGTGAGGTACCTCTTATCAGGGTTCAGCATAAATGGAGTATGGTAGCCTATATATAACACCTGATTCACATCTCTATTATTTGGAAAGTTGATATAGCTAATTATATTGATTTATAATATACTTTTGTATCCTGTAGCTTTAGTTTCAGAAAACCATTAGGAATACAGATAGCTAAGATAATTCTTTTAGACTTTTCTATGTTAATTTAAGCTTGTCGATTTTTTTTTTTTTAATATCTATAAGGAAACATTTTCGTGTCAAAATTCCATCAACATTACGCCCAGGAGATTGTAAATGGTAGTAAATAAAATGATATTTCCTGTCTGCCTCTGTATTTTCAGAAGCATTCATTTATCCTGGTAGTAAAAGTATCCCCATATTATCTCTTAAAATCAGACAATCTTTTCAAGGATAAAATGTGTGGTCTATTTTTAACGCTTATGGTTCAACTAACAGAAATCTTATCACAGAAGTGTTACTGTAACCAAAACATTATGAAAATATAAATTTATATAATCATAGGCTTATAAAATAGCATTTCCTTAATAAAACATAGTTTATGGGTTTCTTACTTAAAACCAAAACATTGATGCATATTTACATAGTGTTTCGCAATGTTATCAGCATATAAAAAAATAACTATTAACATAGAATGACAATAAAGGCACTCGGTAGGACATAACGATAATAGTTTACCGGTGTTCATTTTTATTTCATTCACATCGCAGTAAATTGTCACACAGATAAGCCGATGCAGGTGTTCACCAAAATATAATTTGAAGCAATCAGGTTTTATAAAATGTTAATATGACATGACATAATCATAAATCAAATTGTAAAATAGAATGGACTTCTCATCATGACAAATGTCAACATATCTGAAACGACTTACGTAGTTGAATACGTGTGTTTTGTTGTGTTTATGAAAAAAAACCTGCTTTTAAATATACTTCACAGAGCACTGCATACAATCATGTCAACTGCAGTCAACCATAAAAATGCAACTGACATCTTTTGAAAAATACAATGTTCTTTCAAATACAAGATTAAAACAATTTTGGAATGGACATCTTTGAAATTTTAAAAAGAGACAACGTATTCTGGGGGGTGTTTCTCATTAAAACTTACATTAGTATGCCCCCTCCCCCCTACATAAATATGAATGTAAGTTTATATAAATTCAATTTAAAAAAAATATTTTTTTTTTAATTCAGCGCCGACTTATTCTGATACTCTCTGGATTAATATGAAAAAAGTGAATTTCTAATAGAAAAACTTTTAATGTTGGAGTCTACTCGGTGTTGGCCAAGAAAGTTCCTCAGAATTTTTCCAATTGGTTTCCCCTAGCAAGGAACAGTATATTTTCATTTGGAAGTGACAGAAAAGCTTTTGCAATTATAATTCAATGACTGACATGTAGGGTGTAAACGCTACTATCCTGGCAAAACTGTCAATGAAATAATAAAAACTAGTATGTCGAAACATGACAGCATTGTTATTTTGATCGATGTCCATACTAGACGGCGATTTCAGCATGGACCCCGCTTGTCAGTTGTGCATGATGGAGCCCCCCCCCCCCCACTCAACTGATTGAACTCTTTAAAATCTACTCCCTTCTTGATCTAATTAATTACCACCTTGTTCAACAGTTAAAATCTACTTGCTCTTTGATCTGATAAATCACCACATTTGACAACAGTTACACCTGATTGAACCCTAAAATCTATCCGCTCCTTGATCTGATAAATCACCACCTTGATCAACAGTTACACCTTTCAAGCAGATTACTTTTGTGGATTATACACAAGCATAACACCGACGGGCTCTTTAAAGTACAGTATACTACATTATCATATTGTATGTAAAGGTGATTAAATATATAATTATCTATATGGGAGGGGATTAACCAGGGTGCTGTGATCGACATTAGACCATCATAAACAATGACATGCTAAGTCGACAGGAATTAACTGGGCCTTGCTAAGAAACTTTGCGAGTATGAAATTACACGAGGAAGATGGTAATCTGGATGATAAAGAATAGAGGAGAACAATTATCGAGGTGATACAGAATGTAATTATTAGAGAAATGTAGCCAGGTCTTACCGATGACAACAAGAGGTTTGTTCTTACAAACAGTATCAAATTTTATATTATAAACTTTTAACCTGCGTAAAAAACACTTCATCTAGTATTAACATATACATGCGATCACCTTAAAGGGACTTTTATTTCTTTTATGAATACACAGCAGCGCATTTTATTTTTATTTAGTAGGTATATCCGAAAAACTCAATACATTCCATCTAGCTTATCTCATTTAGTTCAGATATCTTGATAAAAAAAGAATGTTTTTCTGTTCTTCAAATGGAACACTAAAAAAAAGGGGTAAAATATAAAATAAAAATAAAAATTGATCAACTAGGTACAGAGATGTGTTAATTCAGATTCTATATCTGTCTAGAGAGAGTGTGGCAAATAAGACCAGAGTAAATGAAATGAAATGAAATGGGGTTTAACGTCCTACTGTTCTGCTCCTATACTGGGCTAATGAAGACGGGCATATATGCCATACAGACACAGTGTGCTGAGGGAAATTTTGCCCGGGCAGCGGCACTATCGCCTACTCTTATATCGAATTCCAACTGCCAGGGGATCTTTTACGTGCATTCCAATATATACACGGGACCTCGGTTTTCGTCTCATCCGAAGGACTAGACAGCTGTCCTTGTCAGGCCCTCCGTCCTGCATCACTGACAAGGGGGAACCACGCCTGAAAATCTGGATAAACTTTCTCGGCCAATGCAGGGATCGAACACCCGACTTCCAGGCTAACGAGCCAGCGTCTTACCCACTTAGCCACGTGATCCCCAAGACCAGAGAAGAAAAGGCAACCATAGAACTTTCGGCACCACGATTGGGATCAAAAACCCAGGACCTCTTGTTAAGTGAGCCAGCACCTTATGCATTGAGCGAGTGTGACTCCCACTTTCTTGTGAAATGTGGCCACATTAAAATCATGTCGGCTGTAATTCAATCATATTTAATTTCATATATTTTATCAGAATTTTCCAGACACATATGATATATATATAGAGAGAAATGGGGTTTAACTTCCACTCGACACAAACTAGGTCATTTCGGGACTAACACATGGTTCAATTTCATTTCAATAATTCGCTTGCGTGTAGGGGTCTTTAGCAGTGGGAGGAAACCGGAGGACCCGGAGAAAACACAGGGGATTGGATAGGCGACCCTACTCCTTGTCACATACAACCGGGGAATCGAAACCCCGCCAGTTGACTCAATGACAGATCGCACGTGTTAACCATTCGGCCATCCAATCCCCCACATATGATATAACTCACATGATCACTTCGTTCGAAAAAGATAGATGTCTCTACTAAAGTGACAATATCTTGTCCAGGTTCTTAAAGTTACAATTTCATATTTTTAAGTTATATTTTTAAAATGTATTAAAATAAAGCCCTAAACTAGATGGTATCTATAAACAGTCCTACCTTGATAAAGAATAATCCTATTAATCCTATAATTCACTATTGCCAGTTGAGAAATAGGCAAAAATATCATTTTCAACTTCAAATTCAAAAGTTTGAAGATAGCTATTCCATGGTGGGGAATAGGAAAACAAGGGAGGTAATTGGGAGGTAATTGTGTTATTATTTCCGGGTTGAAGATTTTTAAGTGTGAGAAAGATAACCTATGATCGTATAATAGTGAGTTGACAACCTATTGAGCAAAAGACATAGGAATAATTATGTATCGACTTTCTTAGAAAATATGAAATTGTAACTTTAAGCTATTTGCAAGCCTATACCTAATTAAAAATTTGCCATAAGTAACATTCTGCTGTAACATATCATGATAGTGATTTGTTTTTATACAATTTCAGTTTCATTAATTTAAGACTATCCACAGTGTTAAGATAGAACTATGTCCATTGTGCCATGCTGCCTCAAAATCTACAGGTCTTGAATTGGAAATTAGACTATCCAAAGGTTCAACAGACAATTTTCCCCATAAGTAACAGGTTGTTGGTACTCTCTGAGCAGGGTCACATTCACAAACTAGTGCTAGGAATGAATGCCTTGGATTTGTACTGTACATTTATACATGTTTCCAACCCTAAAACTATAGATTTAAAATTGTCTCAGATATATCAAGTCCTATTTTATAGAAAAGAGAGAGAAAAAATGTGGTTTAACGTCCACTCGACACAATCAGGTCAATTCAGGACTAACATGGTTCAATAATTTGGTTAATTATTTCAATAATTTGGTTAAGCATAATAGGAGTCTTCACCAGTGGGAGGAAACTGGATGACCCTGAAAATCCCCACCAGGTTGATCTCATTCCTTGTCATGTACAAGTTGGGAATTGAAACCACTCGACCTTATGATCCAAAGTGTACACAACAGACCAATCGACCACCCAACCCCCTATTTAAAAGACGATAAATGGACACTGGATAAAATGTTCCTATATTCGATCAAATTAAATGATCCTGTACTGTTTGCACCATTACCTACAAGATTGTGGAGAGGGGACGACTTTAGAGGGAACTCTTTCAAATGCACAGGTTGTTATCACTTCTCTGAGTAAAACAAACTACGCCAAACCTTGCTGTTTTTCTCAATGACTGATAAATGACCTTAACATTAACATATAAAAACTCATCAGTTATTGTTTGCTTGTAATAATGTAAATACCACTGATGTAGGCCCACAGATTCTACCAGACCGGCTCAATTCAAGAAAGAGTGTTTTGTCTAAAACTACATGAGAACCATCACAACTTTATTCTCCAAGGACAAATGCAGACGAGGTGAACCGGAAGCCGCTATCAGAAGCTGATCACGGTAATGTTTAAAGGTGGCCTTTATATAATACGATCACATCCTACAGAGGTGGTACACCAACTTCTAAAATAAACTTTTCCCTACAGAAAAACGAATTAGTTCATCAAATATTCTCTTTATTTATTTCGACATATTCGGCGGGTGGATAGTAAACATTTTTAGCAGTGGTGAGATAGATGGACAAGCGATATTTGGGGATTGACATCATCCAGATGAGGATGTAAACCTTACATAAACATTGTTTAGTAAGGCTACATAGTTCATTATACCCACGAGACTTGAGTTAGTCGAGGCATTCTAGGGGAAATGTGTTTTAGTTCAGTACATAGTATTTATCTTACGTATTGGTGGCTAGATTAACAACATGTAGCCAGTTATTTGGACACGTAGACCTATCGATAGGATTGACGGTGCTCATAAGATACCATAACTCATTTTTACACCCTGACTATCTGTTCAAGGTCATTAAGGTATGTCCAATGCAAAAATCGTTAGGGCTTAAGTTTAAATGGTACTTTGTGTATTTGGAGCTCTTAATAAAAAAAAGAAAGGGTACAATGACGTCTGAGATGAAATGTCCTCTAAATGTGCAGTCTGCCCTTAAGATAATAAAAAAGACTATCTCTTATTGTGGAACTTAATTTGTTCACAGTTCTGAATCGGGATTATCAAACTAACCAATGGCGGGAGAGAGGTGAATCTATAATAACAGATATCCCACTTAGCTGGTATCTATATAGGATATTGGTGGTAAAATGAAGTGCCATTAAATAGGGCCTATCCTCCTACTGTTCTGTACCAAGAGAGCTAATGAAGATGGACATAAGCCATACAGGGTGCTATTAGATACACTACAGACTACTCTTATTTCAAATTCCAACTGTCAATGGGGCATGGCTGTCCATCCTGCACCACTGACAATGGGAAACCAGATCTGAAAATCATTTTCGGCCAACACTGGGAGCGAACCCGGGACCTCCAGGTTAGCGAGCCAGTGGCTTACTCATTGAGCCACCCTGGCTCCAGAAATGGTGGTACAACTTTAAACAAGTTATTTTGAGGCTAACATGTGAAAACTACCATGATCAAACCCAGTTCTTTAAATAAGAAATTTCAGTACAGTCTATCTTGAATGCCCTGCAAACAAATGATTTTCACAAATGGGAAGCTGTTCCTCAAAGAGGAAAAAGCCACCATTCCCTGCACGGCAACTTTGACTTGGAACTGTACTGTGAAAGCATTGTGAAGATTGTAACAATGCACTCATCAAGATAATACACTACCTGGTAGTTAATAAATTAGCGTAGGTAGGGACAAAGGCATTCCATCTCAGACATCCTGTTACCGATCGAGGAGGGTGATGAGTGAAATTAAACAGTAAAAGATCATTAATATCTTAGAAATTCCAAGGCAGTCAAAGGTGACACCTATCATTGATTGAAGATCCCTCCCATCCACAATGCATACTTTTTTTTTGTTAACAATATTTTATTTCATTTGAAAATGGATTGGGGAACAGGCTAGGCTTATGTTGATTCATCTTCAAGTATTTACAAACTGTTATTTGTAATTGCATAGGGGAGCCCCAGTGGCTCAGAAAGTAAGATGTTGGCACGCTAACCTGGAGGTCCTGTGTTTGATCCCTTCGTTGGCCAAGAAAGTTCATTGGGATTTTCTGGCGTGGTTTGTCCTTGCCAGTGGTGCACGACCAAGGGCCTGGCAAGGGACAATGAATAGTTGTTTAGATGGGATGGAAAACAGATATCCTGTGTACATCCTGTGAAAGATTCCTTACCAGTTGGAATTTGATACAAGAGTAGGCCGTAATGCCACTGTCCGGGCAAAATTTCCCTTATGGCACACTGTATGTTTAGAGCAGAACAGCAGGACGTTAAACCCCATTTCATTTCATTTTGTTATTGCGTAGGCAAGGACACATGCACAATTTCCAACTAAGTGTCCAATTCACAGATATTTAAAAAAAAAAATATTTTAAGGATGCAGCGTTGTTTATAATCGGTCGAAATGTATGTACTATTTAGTATTGAATAAATGAAATTAGGTTTTAAGTCCTACTTTTTGCACCTACTGGGCTAATTAAAATGGACATACACCAACAATGTGTTATGATGGAAATTTTTCAGACAGCAACTGAATTCCAACTGTCAACGGTTCTTGTACCTTGGTTTTTCATCCCATCCAAATGTTAGGCTCCTGTCATTGCCAGACCATCCATCCTGCATCACGGACAAGGGGGAACATCATCAGAAAATCCTGAGCAATTTTTACGACTAACACTGGGATCAAACACAGGATCTCTGGGTTAGCAAGCCAGCAGCTTACTCACTGAGCCACTATATAGTTTCATTCTTTCCATCTTCCAGTTTGGGTTCAATAACGATCAAAATCATTATTTCAGATATACTGCTAACGATCAAAAGAAGAACGCCAAAATTCAAATCATTCAAAGATTTCCATTTGCAAAAGGTGTTTACCCTCTTTAAAGTCTCTGTTTGTAGAACTGGTTTACAGATCAGATAAAATTACTTGGAAAATAAAAGCTCAATTACAAGGTTTTTAAAATCAAAATCATCAGAATGTACTGTTATCAATATCATCTGGATTCTGGGGGAGATCTTCTGGAGATTAGGAAGCTGCATGTAGAAGATACGATCAGGAATTTCTATTTTATACACGCAATCAACTCAAAACGGATGGACATCACATTACTTGTGGAATTGGCAGCTAGATGAATAACACCTGTTCATATTACGTCTTCCCTGAAAACTTGAAAAATTCTACCTTTAAACAATAAAACTTAGACGATCAATGGCTTGATAAGATGTTTCAATAACAATGTATATAGCAAGCACAGGATAGATTGGGTTAAAAACAAAGGCGCTAGACTAAACTCCACTAAAATATAAAGTGTGTACCGCTACGCTTTCCAGGTGTGCACACACAAGCTTCCAATCCTTTTAAGCAAGGAATGATCTATATCTGATTAAGGTAGGTAAAACAGCTCGCCATTTTACCTGTGAATCATAGAATGAAATTGTTTGTTTTAAAGGGGAAGATCAACATAAAACAGATGTGTAATTATAGTATCTGGTGATAAGCAGAGATAAATCTCAGCTAATGATAAGGAGTACGGAACTGGTATTTGTCACACCTACAGACTACCCTACTTCAACATGCTAAACCATTAACATTGACCCTCAACGATTAACCGTTTATTACCACCGAGTTGGAGATAAACTCATTTACAAATTCTGGTTAAAGGGTGACTTATTCCAATACTTTCCATAAAGTTAAAGAGTACAGAACAGGTATTTCTCACACCTACAGACTACCCTACATGAACATGCTAAACCATTAATATTGGCCCTAGACGATTAACCGTTCATTACCATCGAGTTGGAGATAAACTCATTTTACAAATTCTGGTTAAAGGGACATTTATCTAAATATAAGCTTACTTTCCACAAAGTTGAAGAGTACAGAACTGGTATTTGTCACACCTGCAAATTACCCCACTTCAACATTCTACACCATTAACATTGACCCTAAACGATTAACTGTTTATTACCTTCGAGTTTAAGATAAACTAATGTACAAATTCTGGTTAAAGGGTGACTTATTCCAATACTTTCCATAAAGTTAAAGAGTATGAAACTGGTATTTGTCACACCTGCGAATTACCCTACTTTAACATTCTATACCATTGACATTGACCCTAAACAATTAACTGTTTATTACCATCGAGTTTAAGATAAACTAATTTACTAATTCTTGTTAATGGACCTTTATCCCAATGATAAAGAGAACAGAACTCGTATTTGTCAAAAAAATTTGTCAGACATTTTTACTGAAAATAAAGGGGCATAACTCTTATCTTTATTTAAGAAGGCGGATTCAAACCACAATTAAAAATCATGTGTCAAAAAAATATTGTAATTCATGCTTAATAAAAAAAAATAGGTGCACTTCGTTATTTTTCTTATATAATTCCTGTACTGTATGCAAATTGATGTCAGTAATATTCCTCCAAAATTACATGTTATTGTTATACGATAGTAATATTTCTCCAAAATTATTGCATTTTTCGGGGTATAAGTCGATACTTTGTTCAGCAGAAGTCTGGCATGTGTCTTATACTGTGTTTCAACTTATCTTATATACAGATAAAGGCAAAAAAAATGATATCCCAAAAATGTTTGGCAGTAACCGTCGCTCCATGATTGTGAGCGAATGACATCATCTGCAAAATAAAAACATTCGACACTCACGAGATAACATCTAAAACAATTAAATACTTACACTATTAAAATTGAAATATTTGTTGACATTTCTTAGTTTGTTTATTTCTTTATTTAAAAACATAAACCCCATTCAAAATACTGTTATAAACCCAAGAATATACCATAAAAACTGAACCTTTTCTCTGACATTGGTCTTGTTGAAATTATCACGTTTCCATCTATATCGTAATTTCATGTATCTTGCGTGATTTCTACTTTTGTTTTCATTTATTGTATTATAACCACGTGTGATTAGAAACAGAGCCTGTATTGTCTAGTATTTATCCGATATGTGTTTGTGTGTAATAGCTTTATTTAATGAAGTGTTATCAGAGACAATTAATCAGATATATTTAGGGTGTTATATATTATTAGGATATGTGACATAATATGACTAGTTTCTACATGTAGTCGACCGACATAAAGGAGATTCAATTATCCGACAATGGAGTCACCAGGAGTTAAATACATTGATTAAGTTTATATAATAGTCCGAGAAAGGAGAAGCAATGACTTCTGTTCAGGATTGGATTGATGAATTGTCCGACAAAGGATTATGTCAGCCAATCAAGTCAGATTAAGTTGTTAATCAAGGTAGGTGTATAGAAGGTATAACACGATAAATATGCTGATCACTTAAATACCTAATGAATTCAGCCAATTATCAATGATAATTGGAATGAGTAATAGTTATATACTGAGTACACTCAAATAATTTTGAAAATTTGAACATTATTCTCCATATCTTGATGGGCATATTCCTGCGCAGATGTTGGAAAATAGCGTAGGACATGTCCGGCACATATGGGCGAAATAGCATCCATGCTACAGACTACCCTACTTCAATATTCTAAACTATTAACATTGACCTAAACGATTAACTGTTTAATACCACTGAGTTTAAGATAAACCAATTTACCAATTCTGCTTAATGGACCTTTATCCTAATACTTTCCACAACAATACCATACTCTTAATAAAATTTGACAAATATCAGCTTTCAAAATTGGGTGAATGAAATAAAATTCAGCAAGAAGCTGTGTGTTTATAACTTTTAATTTAACATTTCTGGATGTGTCCCAAGGTATTCAGGGACTCCTAATGAGACATGCATTTTCAATAAATAATATATAATTTGATAAAAATGAAAATAACCATTAGCATGTCTGTTCAATTTATAATTCTTAAGGAGGTAAAACAGAACTCGAACTATGATGTTATAATAGATAGATATATGCTGATATGTCTACATATTATATTACTTATATTATATCCAGATTTGGTCATAAATAAATAAAGAAAGAACTGTTTACACCCCAGTGAAAATTGATAACATAAACGTTTATCCTCTCTACAAAAGAAATAACAATAATTTTAATTAAAATATTTTGGCTTATTCCTAAAACAAACCTTACTCAGAAGTCAACTTACCCAGGTGAATTGCTCTATTATATTTAGAAATGTAGTCATTTTGTATTTATATACATGTATGTGGACATTTTCCTATTCATTTTTCTTTCTAGGAATGTATAAATGTATGTATAATTTTTCTTGTTAACTAGTGAATTTACCAGTTACTTAATTGTATTTTTTTCCTTTAGATTTTAAATCCTTTTAGTAAACCTACTACATTAATACTTTTCCACAATAAGCATGATCTTATAATCAAGTACATATGTATCCTATTGTTCTTGATGGACATTCATGGAACACAAAACCAGAAGCAACCTTTTCCACTAAAAATATGGTAAAAACATGTCCAAATATTGTCCATTTCACTTCTAACACCTAAAAATCTTAATGGCAAATCCATCTGTAGACACAAACTTTAAAGGGGAAATGTATCCAGATGATCTTATTCTAACCAAATGATACAAAATCTCCAAAAATTTGAATCAGGACTGGAGATTTACATAAGAAAAATTAAGCAATATGAACATTTTGAAATATGTTTTAATCAAAGATGTGGAGCAAGAAAAAAGAATGCTACACACTGTTTTGTCTTATGTTAGCACATATGGGGAATGTTAACCAAGGCATATGTAACCAATCTGCTACCATAATCACATTGGTTGCTTTTGTCAAGATGGGAAGTGTTTATCAAATTTTGACATTCAAGTTACAGCTTCATATAGTTTCAATTAGGCTGACATTTTTCGTCCATCTTGATGCCACTTGTTAGTTGGTTAGGATGGCTTTAATTTAAGAAGTCAGGCCTTCTATACCCCGTTTATAAGGAATAAATAAATAAATCTATTAAAATAAAACAACATATAGGTTTTTATATATTAACATTTATATATTATTTATATATTGTTCATTTATTTATAACAATAAATCAATTCCATTCAACTGCAAGTCAGATACTTTTAATATAATATCAAGTCTTATCAATACAATAATGAATAACTCAAACATAGTAATTAACATTCAAAACAGCAATCCTGTAGTCTGTGAATAGTGAAAAAGTTTTTCTTTTTCTTCTACCCACAAACAAAGTGTGAAATCATTATCATAAATGTCTTTATTAACATTTATTCAGTCAGGATTACATACTTTATGAATCCCAGAAACATCTTAGATTCAACAAATCAGATATGTGTATTTAATCCTGATTTTTCTATCCAGAATATTAATGAACAAGCCAACAGTGAGGCTGATGTCCCCCCCCCCCGAAATCCCAAAATAAATAGATGACACACATTAATTTATTGCACATTTATTTTTTTTTTTCAAAAGTATCAAGCAATCAAACTATACACTAAGTTTCATCACTGTCTATCAGATAGAATCAAGATTATCTTGTCCCAAAGTATTGACCAATGAAATTGAATAGCTCTGCTTAGCTTCAGCTCGAAATGTTAATCCTTGAACTCAGTCAAGACATTCACCTAATGAACATCTACATCAAGTCTAAACATTCTATCTCAATTAAAAGCAGAGTTATCATGTTCCAAAGTCTTGACCAATCAAATTGCTTATCGCTCATTAGCCTAAGCATAAAATTCTCACCATCGAAATTAGTCAAGGTAATGATATAATGAATTCATCACTCTCACTTCATTATAACCAAAGTTATCGTGCCTCAAAGCATCAACCAATCAGATTGCTTATTTCTGCTTACCTCAAACAGACAATGTTCATCATAGAACTCCACCAAGGCATTTACCTAAGGAACGCCCACACCAAGTTTAAACCTTCTACCTCAATTAGAAGGAGAATTATTGTGTTCCAAAGTCTCGACCAATCAAATTGTTTATCGCTCTGCGTACCCTCAGCACAAAATATTTATAATCCAGTGAATGTATTGATGTAATAAAGCTATACACCAAGTGTCCTCACCCTCACTTAATTAGAACTAAAGTTATTGTGTCTCATGTATATCAACCAATCAAATTGCTTATCTCTGCTTACCCCAAGCCGAAAATTCTCATCTTTGACCTCCATCAAGGCATTGACCTAATAAACACCTACACCAAGTTTGAACATTGTAGCTCAATTAGAAAGAGAGTTATTGTGTCCCAAAAAGTGTGACGGACAGACAGAAGGACGGACAGATAGACAGACAGATGGACGAACCCATTTTAATGGTCCCCTGCTTTCTTCGAAAGGCGGGGGACAAAAAGTCTATATACAGTAGAATCTGCATTAAGCAGCCACCCAAGGGAATTTTCACAACTGACCGCTTAACGGGCGTGGCCTCTTAATAAAATCTCGTTGCTTTTTGTGCCGACATAAATTAAATATTATGCTTGGATGCATTGGAAGCGGTAAATTTGGCCGTCGCTGAATCTTGCGCCGGACGAAAATTCTTTACTCAAATCTCGGACATAACTTCTGTAAACTTGTCATTTTGTACCAACCTTCGATACTACTGTCTACCATTGTGATGCATTCGATAATATTTATCCATTTTTGTGAAGAAAATCGATGAATTCATTTTATTTTATCAAAAAAGCACATGAACAAAAAACATCGCTAATTTTATCACCTATTTACAGGGGGTGTAACTCTGTATGTAATATAGGAGGCGCTAAGAGAGATACTAGTTGATCGTGACAAAACTCGGTACTTTTATTTTATTCAATCAGTATCAAACAATGTGTCGCTACGCGTGAAAACAATGATCAGGTTAGTCGTTTAATAAAACAAAAGATTAATTAACAGATAATCCCGGGTTGATTGTTATGTTTACATTTCTTTTTACCTGATCAGTGGGGGTCCAGTTAATTAACTACTACTCACGGGATTAGCGGGGGTGTTACAAAGAACGACAAGATGGTATCATTCAACAATGGCCGTTGAATGGGCGATGTTTTGTTGAATTTATTAGTAAAATAGTGACCGCTGGCCGCGTTAGAGGAGTGACCGTTGAATAAAGAGATGAAACAACAGAATTTCTACGGGGGGAATTTATCGTGACCGCTTACAAGGAGATGTCGCTGAATAGGAGTGGCTGCTCATACAGATTCTACTGTATAGCATTATCCCTGCGAGGAATCTAACAAACACCAGACACAATTAAGCTTGCATTTGCCAGATAGGTCTGTAAGAAGTCCTAAACAAATTCTGTACATACATATCAAGGGACCATCTGATAGCTGGCTTTTTAAAAAATACTAAAACTGATATTACCTTGACATCTCGAACAGGTCCCTTGTGACCTTGTAAAAGTCGTACACAAGTCATGGTCATTATATCCCATTCTTTAATTGATCCATCACTAAAAAGATAAAAAAGAAACAATGATTACTAACTAAACACAGTAACACCCCCTCCATTATAAAAATATATCTATTTCAGAGATTTCTAAGAAAATATAAGGATAGTCAAGTAAAATTTCACACATCAAAACTGATGCATAATGAGACAAAAACCTGTATAATGAAATATATTATAAGGCCTAGGAAAACAATGCAGAATATGCTGGGATGGAAGCAAATGGGCACAATACTACAATGGACATTGAAATGGTGAATGGATGAAAATCAGTGTAATGGATGATGAAAAAAAAGCCAGTGGGAACTGCAAGATGAGAAAGAACCTGAATAAAGACTGAATAAATGCTGAGACAGAGAGGGAAACCAATGGATATGATATTACGGACTCTAGTAGATAAAGCCAATGGGTATATGATATTACAGACTCCAATGGATGAGATATAAAACCCATGAGTATGACATTACTGAATCCCATGGATGAGATATAAAACCAATGGGTATGATATTACAGACTCCAGTGGATGAGATATAAAACCAATGAGTATGATATTACAGACTCCAATGGATGAGATATAAAACCAATGGGTATGATATTACAGACTCCAGTGGATGAGATATAAAACCAATGAGTATGACATTACTGAATCCCATGGATGAGATATAAAACCAATGGGTATGATATTACAGACTCCAATGGATGAGATATAAGACCAATCGGTATGATATTACAGACTCCAATGGATGAGATATAAAACCAATGGGTATGATATTACAGACTCCAGTGGATGAGATATAAAACCAATGAGTATGACATTACTGAATCCCATGGATGAGATATAAAACCAATGGGTATGATATTACAGACTCCAATGGATGAGATATAAGACCAATCGGTATGATATTACAGACTCCAATGGATGAGATATAAGACCAATGGGTATGATATTACAGACTCCAGTGGATGAGATATATGACCAATGGGTATGATATTACAGACTAAATGGATGAGACTAAAACCAATAGGTATGGTATTGCAGACTCCAGTGGATAGGATATAAGACCAATGGGTATGATATTGCAGACTCCAATGGATAAAATATAAGACCAATGGGTATGATATTACAGACTCCAGTGGATAAGATATAAAACCAAAAACCAATTCATACAGTTTAATGAAATGGAATCAATAATTGAAATCAATGTGTATAATGAGATCGGAAATGAAATGAAATTTAATGGGATCTGTTTGTTTGGCCAACATCCACTTTTACCTAAAGGTGTTATTGTAGACAATGGATTTTCTGTTCCAACCAGGCTGATGCAGTGTGTTATGAGAGAAATTTTGCCAGGACAGTGGTTCTACAGCCTACAGTTAATTCAAATTCCAACTGTCAAGAAATCTTTTACATGCACACAATGTAACCATCCTGCACGACTAACTAGGGTAAACTAGGACTGAAAATCCAGAGGAACTTTCTCGGCCAACCAGGAACCTCCTGATTAGTGAACCAGCGCCTTACTCGCCAAGGCTCCGCTGCTCCCTGAAACTATGGGTATGTTGAAATGAACAAGTGGGTAGAAGATGGAAACCTGAAAATATAAAATTGAAAGCAGAGTGGAATAACACTGATGAATATAATGAGAAAAATGATAAATGGACAAGACGAGGTGGAAACGCGATGAAAACAACTAGATATGATTAATCTAGATGGGTATCATGCTATCATGTGGCACTGAAATGTAAAGTAACCAATTGGATGAGAAAGAATTCAATGGGTATAATGAGACTGAAACCAAAGGATATAAGTAAGAAGATGATGGTTGTGATGATGAAGAACTTGAAGTCAATGTGCATAGGATATGAAAAAAAAAAAAAAAAATGAATATGATAAGTC
This sequence comes from Patella vulgata, assembly GCF_932274485.2. Classification (NCBI taxonomy): domain Eukaryota; kingdom Metazoa; phylum Mollusca; class Gastropoda; family Patellidae; genus Patella; species Patella vulgata. The sequence goes on from NC_065883.2 coordinate 17,964,758, forward strand.
GAGATGGCTACCATGCTATCACATATTTTGGAAAGCTATGGTAATGGTGAAACAATGTGAATATGAGATGAAAAAAAAATGAATATAAGTCTTGATGGCTACCATCCAATGGTTTAAAAACCTATATGGTAATGTGAAAAAATGTGCATATGATAGGAAAACAAATGAATACCATAAGTCTAGATGCTACTATTTGGAAACCTATGGTAATGATGAAACAATGTGTTTTCATGTTATATGGCATGGATGGTCTAATCTACTTAATATCTAAGCCATTTGATGGTATACTATAGTGTTGATTATTGGCATGTCATGTAAAATAAATGTCTAAATAATAATTCATATAACATTTGAAGCCAGAAAAAAAAAGACAGATTTAGCTTTTACATAATGCATCTTTAATCCAGTATTTCTATAACCTTACATTCAATCAATTTTAGCTACTCCAGCGTGGTTATTCTCTTTTATTAGGAGATGAAATGCAACTCGAAGAACAGACCACTTAACAGAGATGGTGGTGGCCAAACATAAATAATTTACAAGTTTCAAATATCTGAAACATTTTACATGTTTATTAAATAAATCTGATTTTAATTTACCTTAGCCAGTTTCTCCAATAATGTTCTGTATTTCACTTAGTATTTGTATGACTAAGAGTATTACATTGTGGGCAATGGCAGGCATTTCTATTGTATTATTCATGTATTTTCTATTTAACAATGTTTTGAGTAAGCAATAGATGTTTCTAACAGGTGAAAAGTAAACTTGATTATATCTGTACTAAAACAAGCTTAAACACCATTACTAAAATAAACTGGAAGAGAATTGGCTTGAGTAGAAAAGATAGTCGCGGAGAAGGAACAAGAAGTGAAGAATACAAAGTATTTTGTTTCTCTCACAAAACAACCTTTTAATATGTGTATCAACTCATTCAGAGGAATACAAAATGGAGTCCACCTGTTCACAATGATGCCAGTTCTGTGAAAACTTGTGGCTGATTGACAGCATATTTGTGTCTAACACCTGGTCTTAAGTGAAGGAAAACAATGAATTTGCCAGAGGTCAAATTAATAATAGCACAGTATTGTAACAACTCCAAATGTTAAACATTCTTGAAAACATTTCAGTTTTATTTTTTTAAATGTACTTGGATACCACCCTCTCTTTATCTCTATGTTTCAGCCTCTCTGATAAAACAAGCTGTATGTAATCTAACAAAATCTACACTTTAGAAAAATATATTACTCTTTATTATGTTACATTACCATTTGGACACATGAAATGGATTTAAACCTAACCTGTTTAAGTATTAAAAGCCCACTCCCTTCAATCCTCAGAAAAAAGGCAACATGTTATTAATGTCCTATATTGGTTTCGGGTGTTGGCTTACGATACTCTACTTTAAAGGAGCTACACCTCTTTTCTTTGGAACCTTAAAATTGACGCAAATGGTTTGAAAAGCACAGATAAATGCAATATGAATGTATAGAAACTGATTTACATTCAATTTCTAAAAATTTTATTTTACATTTCTGCACCAACTCAGCTAATAAGCCGGAATAAGTAAGCAGTGAAATGTGACTGGTTAGTCCAGTCTACACCATATCTTTTAGTCGCTTGTATATCGGCCATTTTTAATTACCTCCGCACTGACTTATGGGATATGTTTTGCTTTATAATTTGTTCATCAAGCCTTCTCACTACAAATGACGCTCAAGACCATAGAGAACCTGTATGCCAGAAACTGATTTTAAACAAGCCAACAGTGAGGCTGATGTCCCCCGCCGAAATCCCCAAATAAATAGATGACACATATTAATTAATTGCACATCTATTTTTTTTCAAAAGTATCCAGCAATCAACTGATTATAAACTATACACTAAGTTTCATCACTCTCTATCAGATAGAATCAAAGTTATCTTGTTCCAAAGCATCGACCAAGGAAATTGCTTATCTCTTCTTAGCTTTAGCACGATATGTTAATCATTGAACTAAGTCAAGATGAACATCTACATCAAGTTTTAACATTCTACCTCAATTAGAAGAAGAGTTGTTATGTTCCAAAGTCTTAACCAATCAAAATGCTTATTGCTCCTTAGCCTAAGCTGAAAATTCTCATCATCGAACTTAGTCAGGGTATTGATGTAATGAAACTATACACCAAGTTTCATCACTCTCACTTAATTAGAACTAAAGTTATCGTGTCCCAAAGTATCAACCAATCAAATTGCTTATCTCTGCTTACGCTAAGCAGAAAATGCTCATCTTCACACCCCATCAAGGCATTGACCTAATAAACACCTACACCAAGTTTGAACATTCTAGCTCAAATAGAAGGAGAGTTATTGTGTTCCAAATCTCGTCCAATCAAATTGCTTATCGCTCTGCTTACTCTGAGCAGAAAATGCTCATTGTCGAACTTAGTCAAGGTATTGATGTAATGAAACTATACACCAAGTTTCATCACTCTCACGTAATTAGAACTAAAGTCATCGTGTCCCAAAGCATCAACCAATCAAATTGCTTATCTCGGCTTACCCTAAGCCGAAAATGCTCATCTTCGAACTCCATCAAGGCATTGACCTAATAGACACCTACACCAAGTTTGAACATTCTAGGTCAATTAGAAGGAGAGTTATTGTGTCCCAAAAAAAAGTGTGACGGACAGACAGACAGACAGACAGACAGACGGACGAACCCATTTTAATAGTCCCCTGCTTTCTTCGAAAGGCGGGGGACATTATCAAACTTAGTCAAGGTATTACTGTAATGAAACTATACACCAAGTTTCATCAATCTCACTTAATTAGAACTAAAGTTATCGTGTCCCAAAGCATCAACCAATCAAATTGCTTATCTCTGCTTACCCTAAGCGGAAAATGCTCATCTTCGAACTCCATCAAGGCATTGACCTAATCAACACATACACCAAGTTTGAACATTCTAGCTCAATTAGGAAGAGAGTTATCGTGCCCCAAAGTATCAACCAATCAAATTGCTTATCTCTGCTTACCCTAAGCGGAAAATGCTCATCTTCACACCCCATCAAGGCATTGACCTAATAAACACATACACCAAGTTTGAACATTCTAGCTCAATTAAAAGTTATCGTGTCCCAAAGCATCAACCAATCAAATTGCTTATCTCTGCTTACCCTAAGCGGAAAATGCTCATCTTCGAACTCCATCAAGGCATTGACCTAATCAACACATACACCAAGTTTGAACATTCTAGCCCAATTAGGAAGAGAGTTATCGTGTCCCAAAGCATCAACCAATCAAATTGCTTATCTCTGCTTACCCTAAGCGGAAAATGCTCATCTTCGAACTCCATCAAGGCATTGACCTAATAAACACATACACCAAGTTTGAACATTCTAGCTCAATTAGGAAGAGAGTTATTGTGTCCCAAAAAGTGTGACGGACAGACAGACGGACAGACAGACAGACGGACGGACAGACGGACAGACAGACGGACAGACAGACAGACAGACGGACGAACCCATTTTAATAGTCCCCTGCTTTCTTCGAAAGGCGGGGGACAAATATTCATGTATTAAATATGGGATATGAAAAGCCAATATTTCCACATAAAGATAACAACATCAATATTGATTGAAATGAACCAATATTAAAATATAATTTGTGTTTTTAATGTTAAAGATTATGGATAATATTGAATATATTTCAAGAATAATTCATTTTATATAAACGAGGGCACGAGGGTAGACATGGAAGGAGTGTAACAGATTTGTTTTTGGTGCCTTTGCCAAGACAACAATCAATTGCCAAGATGAAACATTGTTATATCAATTATAGTTTGGGATACAGTCTCCAATTGATTGAGAGTGAGAAATGGGGTTTAACGTCCACTCAACACAAACTAGGTTATTTCGGGACTAACACATGGTTCAATTTTATTTCAATAATTCGCCTGCGCGTAGGGGTCGTTAGCAGTGGGAGGAAACTGGAGGACCCGGAGAAAACCCACGAGGTTGGACAGGCGAATCTCCAATTGATGGTTATGTTAGTAGGGTATAAGATGACAAAATGATATCTTGAGAGTTTTAATAACCCTTTGAAAGGACAATGGAGATTCTAATCGGATCCAACTTTTCTAAGCAAATTTACCCAGTCTCCCAATTTTGTCACAATTGATAGATGCAACCTCTCTCCTCCCACAAAATGCTAAATACAGTGAATGTTCAAATAATCATGTTTACTTACGCAGCTGCAGTAAGGAATCGCCCATTATGAAAAACCAGTTTGTGAATCGCATTCCCTTCATCGTGTGCTTGAATAGCTGCCTCTGCTTCACCACTATCTTTATTCCAGAAATACACAATACCATTGACATCACTTCCTAATACCAGTGAGCCTTGTACCTACAAAAAAATAAGGACTGCTGTAGGACAAAAGTATGTGGCAATTCTTGATCTTTTCAATCATATATCCAAACTATATTCTTTATGAGGAGGAGAAAGAAATGGACTTGAACAACTGTTCGTCAATTTGGAGGATGCTGAGCAAGTCGGAAAATATCAACTCAGACAAAATATATAAGGTCATGCAAGTGGACCTACTTGCCCCCAAAATCCTGCTCATATTCTTTTCAAGGAGAGAAGCAAATGGACTTCAACAACTGTTCATCCATTTCAAGAGCACTTTAGCAAAGAGCAGGAAAATCATAAAACTATACTGTCACCAACTATCACAAGAGGATTTTATGCTTGCACAGTCTAATAGGTACTGACTGTTCATTCTCTTTGATTTCTTGGTGGTTAATCTTGGTACGAATTCATTTCTTTATATTAGGAACTGAGGTCACTCAGTGGGTAAGGTGATAACTCATTAATCAGGAGGAATTTTTCAGAGTGGTTTACCCTTGTCAGTGGTGCAAGATGGAGGGTCTGACAAGTAACAGTGTCTTGTCATTCAGATGGGATTCCTTGAGAGGAAACTCACCCTCATCGCAGACTGCAAGGCATATATGTGCATCTTCATTATCCCAGTCGGTACCAGTACAACCAAAACTTATTTTTTGTTGTACAGTACCCCGCTAGTCAAATCAAAGTCATACCAGGATGGCAAAGTCAAGTTTGATGTGCTATAAGATGGCAATATTTGCCCAATAACAATACAATGTACCCAATTTTAGGTTACATCAAGGATCTTATATAAGCTACTAAAGTAGTGAGTGCAAAACTATAAAATGTTCTTTCGATTTCATCTTCTGTAAAGTGTTACGCCAAATTGTTTATCCAATTTCTGTTTGATTTTTTGGAATTTTGATAGTGAAAAAGGGGTATATTTATATTTCTGGCAGCCTATCTCTCTGCTTTATCTCAACATCTTAATTATCCTTCATCTTAGTGATGAGCAAACCCATTATACTAATTTAAATAAATGGATTTAAAGAAGACTAATTCAAAACATTCATTGTGTTTAATATAGTCGTATCTCTGGGGAGTAAAATTACAATTTACAAGAACCTGTTTCCTCATTTCTCAAATAAGTTCTTTAATTTTCTAACAGATATATCAATCAAAAATAGATCAATTTTGGGTGGAATAAATTTTTAATAATTAACTGCAACTGTTCATGCTTAGGAATATATGCAAATGAGGTATGGTTAATTACACATGCTGTATATTAGTAGAATTTTTTATACTTCAAGGTAATACGATTAGCCTATTGCATTCTGTTTCAATATGTCGACCAAACACTCTAACAAAGTTACATCTGATTTTCAAACAATGACTTCACCAAATTAGAGGTGGAAGATTGATAAAAAATATTTCCATTGCATAATTTATACAACTGGATTCCTTTCACTACTGAACCCGTAGGAGGGTGGGCACTACGGAAGCCTATAGAGAGCACCACCATAAACAAAAATGAAATGAAAGGGGGTTTAACGTCCTACTGTTTGGCTCCGGCTAGGCTAATGAAGACGGGCATGCGCCATAGTGGGCTATGAGGGAAATTTTGCCCAGACAGCAGCGCTACTGCCTACTCTTATATCCATTTCCAACTGCTAAGGGATCTTTTACGTGCATGCCAATATGTACACGCGACCTCAGTTTTTCGACCCATCCGAACAACTAGACAACTTTCCTTATCAGACTTTCTGTCATGCACCACTGACAAAGGAAACCGCACTGGAAAATTCATGAGGAACATTCTTGGCCAACACCGGGAGCGAACCCGGGACCTCCAGGCTAGGGGTGCCAGCGTCTTACTAACTTAGCCACCGTGGCTCAACCACCAAAAACAGCATATCAGACAAGAGACTGCAGAGAATACAGAATATTTTAAGCAGTTTTAATAAAAGTTATACATGACAGGACAATTACACCACACATAACAAAGAAACATAAAGCCATAAGAAAAAAAAAGAACACCAGCAAAAAATCTTCCAGACAAGACACATAATACACACAGCCGACCACGAGAAAACCAGACACATCAAGCATACAACACACAGACAGACACATCAATCATACAACAAGCAAATATAACGCCAAAAACAAACTCGTGGACAAGGCACATCATACATATACAACAACCAAACAGGGCACCACAATGCACATCATACATCATCCAAACAGAACACCAGAAAACAAATACACTGACATGACACATCATACAAACAATCAACGCTACAAGGCACATCATACATACAACCAAACAGAACACCACAAGGCACACAAAATAATATTAATAGTATAAACTAATTAAAAGAAAGATCTAGAGATAGATCGTGAAATTAAATGAAATGGGGTTTCATACGTCCTACTCCTACTGGGCAAATGAAGACATGGAGATTGATCATAATCGCCAAATGTGCTATACATTACTGGACCTGCAGTGATACAGGATTCTCTTAATATGAAAACAAACTCACATCAAAGCATGCAACCCAACCGCTGAGATAGAACTGTTTATAATTCATTTCAAACATACAAGGGTTTTGTTAGGCCCTTTATACCTCAAGACCTCGATGAAATGACTGATAGATGGACAATGGTGTTCAAAAAGGTGGACAATTTAAAAAAATTGCACAAAATTTCTAAATTATGTGTTGTGTTAGTATTCAAAAGACAACTATTGCAGATTTTACTTGTTTTTTTTTTAATTCTTAATTAGGTAATGTAGATAAATTACAACTAAATGTTTTTAATTACATCCTAGTATCTGTTTAATAACCTTTAATAACATTAATGGTATATCACGCTTGGGGGTTATAAAGATATTGGTTACCCAATTTAGTCTTTTACTGAATTTTCATAGCTGAATCACCAAGAATAAAGAAATGATAAAAAAAAACAGTATCAATGACCTGCTCACAACATACCAGATACTGTTTCCTTTTTTATATTTTCTTTTTTTGAACATGGGCGGATATGTTTCAATAAAATGATGTTTCACTAATGTGAATAAACTTTCAAGTTATTAATTCTGACTATATAAAAAAAGAAAGTAAAACTGCTAAAGAATAAAGAGCTGACAAAGAAATCATAAGATATGGTTGGCAAACAAGAAATCTATAGCATTAGAGTCAAAACCAGAAACTCCATCAATATATCCTTAAAGCTAATGTTTTATTTTAACAACAAGCACAGATAAAAATATATTTGAATAAAAAAATTACAAGATTCCTTAAATTAAATTATCCATCACAAAATGCATATAAATCCAGTATATATAGCAGACTAAAGATTTCATCGCTAGTTATGGTCTGGATAACTTAATTAATGTCCAGTTAATAATCTAGAAAACATTTCAGGCCCAAAGAAAGCCCTGCAATAGGCATGAAATGAAATGAAATGGGGTTTAACGTCCTACTGTTCTGCTCCTAACCTGGGCTAATGAAGACGGGCATACGCCATACAGTGTGCTATGAGGGAAATTTTGCCCGGACAGCGGCACTACGGCCTACTCTTATATCGAATTCCAACTGCCAAGGGATCTTTTACGTGCACGCCAATGTGTACACGGGACCTCGGTTTTTCGTCCCATCCGAACGACTAGACAGCTTACCTTGTCAGCCCCTCCGTCCTGCATCACTGACAAGGGAGAACCACGCCGGAAAATCTGGATGAACTTTCTCGGCCAATGCAGGGATCGAACACCCGACCTCCAGGCTAGCGAGCTAGCGCTGCAATAGGCAGATTTAGCTCTTGCATAATGCATGCTTAATTATAGTTTGTCTAAATTTGATTCCACCCCTAAAAGAAACCTTTCTTGAAAGATGCTTGTTAGTTGTAGTTTTTTAATTTAAAAAAAAAAAAAACAAACAAAAAAACAAACCAAAAACAAATCAGATAGAGTTGATTAAGTGAGAAAAAAAGTAGTTATTTAGCACTTCGGGTCAAATTCCAAGAAAATACAACAAAATTGAAATTGCTATTCTCAAGATTAAATAAACACTTGTAGACAAGGTGTCAGGTGAAAGGAAATGAAGTAAACTTGAAGTATATGAAAGTATAAGTTGTTTAATTGTTATTACTACATACATATCCTTCATGACATAAGTACAAAACCATGAAAACAGTCAATTCTCAGTTTAAAACGCTTACCAAAAACCATTTATTTTTCAAGATTCCAATTATCACCCAATCATTGTTAAATTGTCCTAATTTTTACACTAATTGAAACTGAATAATTTTGAATTAGTAGATTTGTTGCGAAATGTTTTAGCCTGATAGTTTCAAGATCTTGCATAAAAAATTCAAAATCACATCAATTACCAATTTCCACTTTTTAATGGTGTCATTTATAAATCCTTACTAGAAACAGATGTGAATCCAATGGATGACCTTAATTGGATATCATCTATTTATCTATCTCTAATTCACAGAATGATACAAGTTCATGTATAACATGCCAACAGTGAGTCTGATGACCTCTGCCTCAATGCCAAATTAAATAGATGACACTTGTGCTTTTTCTTTTTCTTTTATATAAAGTATCTAGCAATCAAATTAGCTTAGTTTAACCTAAGCAGAATATTACTCATTATGAAACTTTAATAAAGGTTGTAACTCTTACTCAGTCAGAATTGAAGTTAACCAACCATCAACAAATACAAATTTCTTATCTCTGTTTAGCCTTACGAAATATGCTCATCATCGAACTCAGTTAAGTAAGACTCAGTCATATATATACCAAATTCGAACATTCTACCCCAATTAAAAGTTAGTGTATTCCAAAAACTGGGATGAACAGACAGATGGGTAGCTAAAGACAGACCAACCCATTTTAATAGTCTCCTGCTTGTAACGTTAGGTGGGGGTACAATAAATTTCATATTCCTTATTCATAGTACGTGCAGGAGAACTGCACAACATATAAACAGAAACAAAGTCAGTGCTATCAATTCAAATATGTCGCTAAATTACACATTTTAATAACCAATCGCCTGACGAGTGCCAACTAATCAGATTTAGTTAAAGGTTGATGATTGCAAGTACTAAAAGATAGTAGGACGAACCCGCAATGTTCAGACCCCCAGAGTAAATTTTGAAAAATCAGGGTGACAGTGGTGATTTGTGGCAATTTTACGAAAGAAGTCAATATACCATAATATTGTGAAAATGGATTTGTTTTAACCTAAAAAAAGACATACAATTCTTCAAACACCCATACATGTGTGGTCCCAATGACGACATGGGTCAGTTTTGTCTTTTGTTGACTAGAACACCAATAATTCAATAAGTTAAAGATGCTGTAACTGCCAAAGTCATAGTGGTCTGACTCCAGTGGTGCTGACGCTTCATAATTATATTTCAATGAGCCTGGATGATCGTGTGAGTCAATACTAATTATATTATTCAACAATAACACTGGTTAATTTAGCTTTTGTTTCATTATGACAGGCACCTCAAGTTAATAGTTGATCAGTGAGGATTTTTATATAGTAAAAGTTGGTCTTTACGTACATGATGGGCCTATAATATGGTAAAAGCGTCTGTTTATCATTCCTAGAATTGTTTTAACAGCTAGTTTGTGTGTTATAAGATACGATTATAATTTGAAAGTCTTCGCTAAGCAAACTTCAGAATTTAAGTCATTTCTAGGGACCTACATGAGCTGAGCTATGATTGATGCAATTATTATTTACAAGCTTTATTATTTAGAGTATTTAGCTATAGTAGGTACAAGCTTATGCATAGGAAATTATCCAAATTGCATGTTTTGTCTTTGCAAATTGTCATTGCGCTTCCATAGAAAGTGTGATAATCATATCACTGCAGAGGTCAAAGATCAGTAAGCCTACCTATTTGTCCCCACCTTTCGATTCTAAGGCTAAATCCACGCCCATGGTCATTATTGCTATAACAGTTCAGAAACAGATAATGGAAAAAGAATATATTGAAAATCTTAATAAAATTACTCAAAATGAAGTTATGAAAGTTCGCAGATTTGACAAGAGCCATTGTTACAATAATAAATGGATCTCTATTTTCCATTTTAACCTTTAACAAAGATATGGCAGACAATGTCTAATCCACTCAATATATCTGTATTTGAAGCAAGAAAAAAAAAACCTGCTATAAACAGATTTAGCTCTTACATCATGCATCTTTAAATTGTAGGCTTATTCACAATACCTAATTTATATAGGATATATAGGATACAGGACACACAATGCTAAATGTAAATGTATATGAAATGAAATGAAATGAAATGAAATGAAATGGGGTTTAACGTCCTACTGTTCTGCTCCGAACTGGGCTAATGAAGATTGGCATACGCCATACAGTGAGCTATGAGGGAAATTTTGCCCAAACAGCGGCACTATGGCCTACTCTTATATCGAATTCCAACTGTTAAGAGATCTTTTTTACGTGCACGCCAATGTGTATACAGGACCTTGGTTTTTCAGCCCATCTGAATGACTAGACAGCTATCCTTGTCCTGCATCACTGACAAGGGGGAACCACGCCGGAAAATCTGGATGAACTTTTTTCGGACAATGCAGGGATCAAACACCAGACCTCCAGGCTAGCGAGCCAGCATACCCACTTAGCCACCTAATTTATATAGGATATATAGGACATACAATGCTTTATGTAATACAAATTGGTGTGTATTCACAATACCTGCTTTATATATGGGACATATATAGGATACACAATGCTTTATGTAATATAAATTGGTGTGTATTCACAAAACCTGCTTTATATATATAGGATATAGGACACAATGCTTTATGTAATATAAATTGGTGTGTATTCACAAAACCTAATTTATATAGGATATAGGACACAATGCTTTATGTAATATAAATTGGTATGTATACACAATATCTAATTTATATAATTTATATAAGACACACAATGCTTAATGTATCATAACCTGCAGTGTATTCCACAATGCCAAATTTTGTAAATAATAGTACAATTGCTTGCTGTGATAGTATATCTAGACAATAATCTATCTTAGCTACAGGAAATTATAGAAAAAATAAGTATCCATTAAAAAAAAAAAAAATCCAGAACTGTTGTCTTTAGAAATTCTTGTTTGTGCATTGATTAAGAAACAGGGTGTTAACAACTGAATTTGAAGTGGAGGATACACCCTTAATTATTTATTTATTTATATTTGCATGTAACCTTTGAAAAAAATGAAGTTAATTAGATAAAGTATTTTGTCTAATTAACATTCTTAAATTAACTCTATTATACTGATCCTATATCCATTCTATACAATTAAACCCAATTTATAGACAATGTACTATTACGTTCCACTGACGTAGAGAATTGACATATCATTGATGATTGCCGCTGCCGCCATTGGCAGTACAAGAAGTCCCTGTAGATTGTACTATAATTAATTCCATTATAATATTTTTATGGCTATTAAATAAAAACAAAGCATCTGACAAATATTTTTTATGGTTATTAAAGATACCTTGCCACGTACAAACTGTGTGATTTTATATTACATTTGGAGTAAAAACATATTCAAACTAATTTATCTATCAAAAGTTTGCTACAAATACCTCTCAAAACATTCTAATTGGAAGAAAACTACCCCAAGCAGTAAAATTCTATTTAAACTGCCTTTTTTGTCACTGGACTTGATTGAGGAGAGGGTCCATTTTCTGTTTGTACAATAAACATTGAAGCCTAAGTAAATTGTCGGATTATCAGACAATGTCTTTTCCTACTGTTTAATAGCAAAGTCTATAAGTCTCTCACTGTTCTCACAACCGTTATCCATTCAATCAACAAAACCATGTACTCTGTATGTCATTCAAGAGGACAACAAACAGCTGCCAGTTAGTGACCCCCTTATTTTTTTTGTCCTGTGATTGGGTATCTCTACTTTCTTTACACCACATTTGCCATATAATGTTATTATAGAAAATAACTAGCACATAAATACTTTCATGGGAATGTATCTTTAAATTCAAACAATGTATATATGCCAATAAATGATTCTGGCAATATGCTGAGTTTAATTCCAGTAAAAATTTAGGGCATCCTGAGGCAGAACAATAAAATCAGTCATCTGTATACCTCTGGGAGCCATGCTGGCTCAGTTAATATGGCATTGGCTTTCTAACTAGACGGTTCCAAGCATTATTTCCTGTTGCTGGAAAAGAAACTTGCTCAGCATTTTCAAGCCTGTTTTCCTCTTTTTTAGTGGTATAGGTTGGTAGGCTAGGCAAAGAAAAAATGTCTAGTCATTCAGATGGTATGAAAAACTGAGGATAACCTATGTACTCCTTCACATGTTGGCATAAAAAGTAGGACGTTAAACTCCCATTTCAATTCATTTCATATCATATATTTCTTCAAAAGAAGTTTTTAGATAAAATTATTTTACGGTATATCTTGTAAAACATTTACAATACACACAGTTCATAATCATCAAAAAGATTAGTTTCCAGACTTTTAAGCCTTACAACAATAATAACCCTTGACAGTTTTCATATAATTCTGATTGATGAACACTTTAATTTTTTCAACATGTAACCCAGAGTACCACCAATCAAACAGAAATAGTTATTACTAATGTTTTAAATGGGGGGAAAAAAATAGGAGAGGGCGGACATATAAGCAATTTAAATAAGTTTATTGAAGCTCTCTACTCTTATTTAATTACCAAAAATAACTCCGTTCTAAAATAAGTACATGTACATGGTATTTTCATGAATGAAATTACACTCTTCCTTTCGTCATTCATAATATTTTAGATAGTTTAAATAACCTTGCAAAATTCCAATCCTAAAGCTATAAATTGGCACATAAATGAAAGATGAATAATTGGACTGATTTAATGTTAATTTGTTAAAATTTAAATGGATAGGGGACCACAGTGGCCCAATAAGGTGCTGTCTCAGAGAGAGAGAGAGAGAGAGAGAGAGCGAGAGAGAGGGGCGAGCGAACCAAATCCTGTACAACTACAATGCCACTGAACTCAATGACAGGCCTTATGATCTAAAGCAGACACGTTAGATGGCCACCCACCCCCCTTGCTAAGATCAAACACAAGCTTTAATCAAACCTGTCACTTGCATTAAGTTTAACATCATCAAGCAATACTTGCAACTAAAAATAATCTATCTTCATTCAACTTCAAGACTTTTTATATTAGATGAAGCTTAACCATTTAAAGTTTGAAAGACACAGAGGAGTAACTTGAACTTAATTCTTTGGTGAACTGGGAGCCAATTCAGGGATTGCAATACAGGGGAGATGTGTTGATGTTTTCTGGTTTTCTACAAACTAAGTTAACAACCAGAAACAAGTTTCAATCCAGAAAAATTTGGCATGGATATTAGTACCAGTATATATCTATTTGACATTCTTTGAATGTTATTGTTTAAGTACATTAAGAAAGAGTCTATTAGTTGGTTGGAGATGACATTCTAGAATATGAAACAACACATGCACGTCTGTTTTATATCAGATTTTTATGAAGTTTTATCATGATTTTATATAACAAAAGGAAAGGAAATATGTACACAGCAGATGTATATTTTATGAAAATCCACAGGATTAAATGGAAATGAACTGGGGTTTAAGATCCTACAGGATTAAATGGAAATGAACTGGGGTTTAAGATCCTGCTGGATTATTTATAAATGGAAATAAACTGGGGTTAAAGATCCTACAGGATTAAATGGAAATGAACTGGGGTTTTAAGATCCTACTGGATTAAATGGAAATGAACTGGGGTTTAAGATCCTACAGGATTAAATGGAAATGAACTGGGGTTTAAGATCCTGCTGGATTATTTATAAATGGAAATGAACTGGGGTTTAAGATCCTACTGGATTAAATGGAATTGAACTGGGGTTTTAAGATCCTACTGGATTAAATGGAAATGAACTGGGGTTAAAGATCCTACTGGATTAAATGGAAATGAACTGGAGTTAAAGATCCTGCTGGATTATTTATAAATGGAAAAGAACTGGGGTTTAAGATCCTACTGGATTAAATGGAAATGAACTGGGGTTTAAAATTCTACTGGATTAAATGGAAATAAACTGGGGTTTAAGATCCTACAGGATTAAATGGAAATGAAATGGGGTTTAAGATCCTACTGGATTAAATGGAAATGAACTGGGGTTTAAGATCCTACTGGATTAAATGGAATTGAACTGGGATTTTAAGATCCTACTGGATTAAATGGAAATGAACTGGGGTTAAAGATCCTACTGGATTAAATGGAAATGAACTGAAGTTAAAGATCCTGCTGGATTATTTATAAAGGGAAATGAACTGGGGTTTAAGATCCTACTGGATTAAATGGAATTGAACTGGGGTTAAAGATCCTACAGCATTAAATGGAAATGAACTGCGGTTTAAGATTCTACTGGATTAAATGGAAATGAACTGGGGTTTATGATCCTACTGAATTAAATGGAAATGATATGAAAGGGGGTTTAATGCCCTACTGCATTAAATGGGATTGTTCTTATAAGATATAGAGGCGAATTGAGGAATAATATTGTTCTTCAATTAATGCAACTAATTATTGACTGCGTTATGTAGTCCTTGTCTACACCATATTCTGTAATACCATATCTATATTCCCTATTATTATGTGACCAATGAAGAGAACAGGAATTTGTATTCCTACAATCATGTGAACACAGGGCCATGGACGCATGGTTTTTCTTCAGACATGAAAGACATATCAATCTATTAAACCACAGATCATATTTCGTTGCCTTTTTATAGTTCAAAATTTCGCTCTACTTATCTTTACTACACTAGGATCTGGAATAGTGGTTATATAACCCGCGTTTAGCCAATGAAATGGTCTGTTGCGGTGCAGAGAACTGTGGGTATCCCACTAGAAACATCAACGATGATTTGTTAATCAAATGTCTGACATCATAAGGTCAAAAGTCACTTGTAGACCCCTGATGCAACATCCCACTACAAGAGGTCAGACCTTGATGTAGTGGAGGCCATCGAAAATATAAAAAAAATAAAGACTTATTACACTTTCACCACATATAAAGCTAGTGTTATCTAACATATCTAATAATTGATTTGAAAAAATTACAATTGATTTTCTGAGCTCATCCATGCCAAGATTCAAACCTAATTGCCAGAAAAAAGGTAACGCTCCCATTTTCTTTTACACAAGAACAAATTCAAATAGATAAAACAAACTACTTACCACAATAGATAAAATAGATGCATTAACATTATCATATATCTTTAAACAGTCACCAGTAAATAGATTACTTAATCTTACACACCTGAAATTAAATGATCAATTGAAGATTTAAACAAATTTTTCTATTGTTGCTTTCTCAAGTTATCTTAATCAAATAAATCATCTATATCAACAAATACAACTGGATAATAAAGACACAACTTACATGTCAGCTGAAGATGATATAATCTTATTATCATCAACAACCATAAATGAATTGACAGCTCCTTTATGTTGTATTGTATGACAACAGTTGTAGATTTTACGGCACCAAACTCGAACAGTGTTATCATATGATCCGGTCACTCTAGAAATAATAAACAAAAACAAAAAAATCAGATCAAACTAGAAGACTAAGTCTTCAAGGAAGGCTGAAAAGTTCTAAGCCTATCTGTGAAAGATCTGTACAAAGTCCAGTTCGAGGTGTACACACTTTTGCCAACGATGTTGCAAGGCCTGGATGCCGGTCAGGAAGAAATTTCTTCAGTCATCCTAAAAAAGTTGTTTACTGCTGACATGACGTCATCGTTGCTAGGAAAATGACAACAGGCTAGTTCCTCTTTTATTTTTGGAAACAGGTATCACCCATGGTTACAAATCTGGCCAAAATATTATCTATATCTGCTTCAAAATGGCGCAGACTGCCACAGGACGTCAGGAATCTGACACGTTTCTGTTCTGCAGTTAAGACCTTTGGCACCCATCTTGTAGAAACTTTTGTCATTCCTAATTTGTTGGCGAAAATGTGCTCAACCCTCTCATGAGAGATGCTCACCACACTGCATGGCAATATGTCAAGTGGTCAATTATCGATCAGCCATCACCATGTCATGCACTCGAGTAATATTTTATTGAATGTTTTTTGTTGATGGCTTTCTAGGACGTGGGTCATCGTCAAGGCTCTCTCTCTCTCTCTGTGCATGCCTAAATTCCACAGCCCACCTCCTTACCGTGGAAACGGAAGGGGCATCATCCCCTAAAGTGGAGACCATGTCGGCATGTATCTGTATTGAGGTTAGTCCTTTAAGTTACTTTAAGGTACTTGATGACTGTCCTATAGCCAGTTTTGTCCATTTCTAGTGATTTCAATGGGTAGGTTCACAAGATGGTCTGGTACAAAGACAATAATAACACTATAGTTGCAGTTCTTATGTCTATGATTTATTCAATGATTGTACTTGTTAGTGATAAATGTTTGTTTTAACTCAATTGATCTCTCCTTTTCAAGCTTAGAACTTTTCAGCTAGCCCTCATATAGCAAAAACTAAATCAAATTTGTGTACGTGGAAACACACAAAATGATTTCAAAGTAGCCAAAGACACATACTTTTACAATAATAGGTTAAAGTTTGTACAAAGTTTCATAAAGATATCTTGAGATATACTTCAGAAGGATGGATGGACTGATGATGCCAGCTATTTTATTATCCCACCCAAACTTTATTCTGCACAGGATAATTAACACCCTATTTAATAAGGATGCAGAGCACTTAAAGTCCAACAACAATATGAAGCATCATCATCTAACAATATGGCATTGATAAAGAAAATTTCAATTACTATTTTATGATTATTAATTTGTATTGTCTGAGACTGGAACTGGGTTTTAATGTCTCATCAACACAATACTTTGATCATGTTAAGACAAACATAGAGTAACTTTCATTTCCATGGTTATCGTTGCTATGCAAGGTAGGAGAATTTTACCTGGACAATGGCGTGTCAGGAGTTCTTTTAAGTGCACGATAATGTGTACACAGTCAATTGCACCTTGAATTTTTAGTAAGATCGATTGACTAGACACATTTTCTTTGTAAACCCTGCAGATGCCACCACTGGCAGGTAAAAGCTGGACTTGAAATTCTGTCTAAGATTAAGAGCTCAATACTTTGGATTAAGTAATGAATAGCCATGTTTAATGCCTTACATATAAGAATTAGTAAATTGTACACAGGAAATACCATCTTTATGACCAATCAATACTGATATTTTTGTATACTGGTACATATTCCATATCTATAATACATAAATTTACAAATAAATAATATTATTACTACATACTCCATATCTACAACACCTTTACAAATAAAGAATATATATATATTAATGTAATAGAAATCAAGCGGTTGCCATGCAAGATACGCACAGCATTTGCAAGAGATGGACAGAGAACAAGCTAAAAACGTGATTTTTCGTACAATCAGGGACCATAATCCAGGAAGTTACAGTCTGATATGCAACAAAATTGAAAGGAACTAAGATCTTTGGTATAAACATATATGTTAAGTTTCGTCAAAATCAGATAAAAATTGTGGATTGTAAGTGTAAAGTTTAAAGTGTCTACAAACAAATTTGATAGGATGTCCAGACATCCAAATGGACAGGGGTGACAGCAATATACATCACCATGAAATTGTGGACGTATAAAAAAGTGTGGGCATATGGGCATACCACCCCGAATGACACTACTTGGCACTTTTATTCTATTGCATTAAAAATGTTTTTTGTCAGGAATCAAGGTTCACAATCTTTTTGCTACACCACTGTATTCACAACCGACTGAACAATGTGAGCACTACTAGTGTATGTTTGAAAACTATTTCAATAACACCTTAAGTACTGCACATTCACTTGGGTCTTTTGGCGCTTGAATGCTATGAAATATAAAATAGCTTTATTTAACGGCCGGTTGCACCTTATTGCTGACAATCACATTTTTAAGTGATGATTATTTATAATAGTGATAAACAGATAAACTGGTAGTTATTATAAAAGTAGTCATTATTTTGTCTAATTATTTTGTTTAAGGAGATGAATTAATAT
Organism: Patella vulgata; assembly: GCF_932274485.2. Classification (NCBI taxonomy): domain Eukaryota; kingdom Metazoa; phylum Mollusca; class Gastropoda; family Patellidae; genus Patella; species Patella vulgata. The sequence goes on from NC_065883.2 coordinate 17,983,271, forward strand.
AAGCCTTTGGCTTGTTTTTGAATCCTGACCATTGACAATATTTGTATCTATCAATCTTATTTGAATATTGTTTAAATCAATTATATTGTCTAAAGAGGAATTGCTGAATTTGATGACCTTGAGGCTTATTTTGAATCCTTACCTTTGACAATGATAAGGCCAGCTCAATTTTCCGTCCTAGGTCATGAGATGTAAACAGGGCTAGTGCTAATTCCAAACCTAACCCTAACTCTGAACCTAGCCCCAATGCTTACCCATAATCTCGCCAACAATCAAGTGATCTAACCTTATTTACATCTCTGCGACCTTAAAGGGGAATTGTCAAATTTGACGACCTTGAGATACATATTTCGCTGCTTACTTTCTGATACAGTAAAATAACAACTATATGCATATCATATAAATTTAGGTGTTATATAACGCCCTGACAGCTCACAATGTCAGCTGTTATGCAACTTCCTTTTGTTTGATAGAAATGTCAACTACCTAAAGTCTAGCTCATGACCTGTTGTATGTGATTCGACACCACACAGATTATAGGGTTTGGTAACTTGCAGACCAGGCACAAGAAACAGGGTGAAAATTTAATATGTGCAGGACAAAAAATCTTTACGACCAGTCTCCGATCTTCAACGGTGCCGAATACACACTAGTGACACGTAAGTCTCACGCATGGGTTTACTAAAATTTCCCCACAGACTGCCCACAGTTGCATGTACAGCGGATTATGAGCTAGGGTTTATATATAATCATTTTGTTTCGTCAGTTTTAAAAAATATTTAAAATGAAACTTGTCCAACTTACCACAACTGTACAATCCCATGAACCAGTAGCCAAGATGTCATCATTAAAACAAAGACAATGTATACCACCCTAACAACGGTAAAAACAAGTAAAGAGAGAGATTTATTAAAAATACAAGCTACTCTTCTGCTATAAAAAAAAATATTCTGTGTGAAAAATAACACTTATAAAGATATAAATCATCTTGAAATGACAAATTACGTAAATTTTAAAGCTGTTTATATAAATTTTTGGGCAACTCGGTCAGGTCAGCTGTTTTAAATTCATGATTAATTTTAGTTTAATTTTTGGAGAAAAATAAAAACAGATCAGTTAATTAAAGGGACTTTAGAACTTTGGAGATCTTTTGGAAAGGACGGTAAAAATAAAATTGCTGTGATTTGATCTACAGTTATATGAGGGTAGATGTGGGTATTCCAATTACTTACACTGGATGGAAAGTTTAAGACACATCTGCCAATTCCTCGCTGAGATAGAGATGTTTTAAGATTCTGCATGAGTCGTATGCATTATAGTCTATAGTGGTTTTCAAGAAGCTCATCAGATTTTTGTGTGTAATTCTTAACACTAAGTAGACCATGCAGTTAATGGATTCTTGATTACTAGCCTAAGCTTACTTTGCATTGCATAATGAAATTCATTACATTTAATTTTCTTGTAGAAAGTGCTAATGTCTCATTAAGGAGACTGAGATGGTTCATTCAATTCCTATAAAGATATGATAAACTGAAAATGTCCGAACACTGGACATCCTCTGCAAACAATATAAGTGTTAAAAAATTTGATTGGCCTCTTTTTAATTCAATTGAATCTCAGCCATTGATATTTTGGTTTTGCTTTCTTAAAGATACATAATGTAAAATTTAGATAAAGAGCTGGCCATTCTTGTTATAATAGTTCGAAAATGGATAATGCAAAATGAATATATTGAAAATTTCATTAAAATTACCCTATTGCGAGCAAAGATATTAGCCTTTGAAGGTTGTTCGATGCTAAGTCTGAACCTTTCTCATCTACTTAATATTGGAGATATCCGATGGCATCGAGAGTTGATTATGGTCTTGTCATGTTAACAAATGTCTAATTATCTAATTAGTAGTTTATATAACATTTCAGGCCTACAGGCAGATTTGGCTATTGCATAACGTATGTTTAATTAATGTTTTTTAACAAACAATTTGAGCATATTTGAGCATAGATTTAGCCAGAAAAAAATTAAATATTGTCTGAAGAATTCACATTACAATCAGTGGCCTTAAAGTAGCTAAGTCTCTAACTCAATATCATCCAAAATCTTCAACATTGAAAACACAAATTATTTGTCAATTTAAATCAACATTGATGCTGTGATCTTACCGGAAAAAGATGGGCTTCTGATATCCAATATTTAAGACAAAATAAAGATTTTACCATTGGTACACGAATCGTGTACCATAATGCGTTTTAGCCCCAGTTCTAGCAAGAGACTCGAGGAACGAGGCTAGACATATTGCACCAAACCAAACGGCGTATGTAGACTGGAATAACCAGGCGCTAGAAATTTGCATTCATAACTGATTTGAAATTAGAGTAAAAACGGAAACCATTGAATGTATATCAGTTTATATACATTCATATTACAGTATTATATGAGTTGCGACCCACTTGTGTCAATTTCTAGGTCCCAAATGTTAGCGATTTAGCTCCTTTAAGCCACCTGTATAAAGAACCAAATTTAGTGCTCAAATAAGTATAGCATCAAGAAGTTATGGTTACGCATATAACTGATCATGTGCCATCAAGAAAGAAAAACTGACCTTATGTCCATATAATTTATGTATACTGCGACCACTTCGGATATCCCAGATTCTAATGGTTCTATCTAATCCTGCAGTTACTAATCGTCTCTTGTCAAATTGCAGACACATAATTCCATTCATATGACCCTACAAATGATGTAATATAGTCAAGGTGATGTTAATGATTACATTTCTGATCTATGTATTAGAATATAGTATTATACAGTAATTAGAAAATAAATATTTAAAGATACTTTAACATGTACAAACTGTGTGATTTGATGATATATATTTGGACTAAAAACATATTCAAACTAATTTATCTATCACAAGATTGCTTCAAATCCCCCTCAAAACATTTTAACACAAGGAAATACTCCAAGCCATAAAAATCTCTTTTAAACAGCCATTGTTTGTCATTTTACTAAGCAGCCAATCTGAGGAAGGTCCATTTTCAGCTTATATTTGTCTTTAATGGCTGTCTATTTTGTCATTATTCGCAGAGTCTATTTGCTGTTGTACATTTTAGGTCTCTCACAACCGTTAGCCATTTGACCCATACATCAAGAGCTCCATGTTCATATACTAAAATTGTTGTACTGTTATTGGAAATAAATACCCTATAAATACTTTGGTAGGAATTCATCTTTAAGATTACACAATAAACCAAAGACAGAGGAAACATTATAAGAATATTGAAAGGACAATATGAATATATATACTCATTATCTGAGAAGCAACTTTCAAGGGTCATACTTTGTTAAGATTAAAATCGTCCAACCTAGAATAATGAATAAACAATTGAGAATGCATAGTAGAATGAAGGTATTCACAAGTGCACATTTACTTAAAATAGGTTAAAATATTCCTAGCATTAATTTCTGGACTATTCTTTTGACAAACATATATTATGTGGGCGTAATAAATTTAACACTGTCATTTTAATGTTCTTACAGCGGAAACGGTACACAATAAAATAAACATTTAATTGAATCCTAGTTTTTTCATCTTATATTTTAAACATATGAGGGACATTAATTTAATTGTCTAAAATCTTTGATAAAATTATATTCTAAATATAAATCATTTACATCAAAATGAAATGGGGCTTGTTGACATTTTACTTTTCACCAGGCAACCGGGCTAATTATAATGAAGATGAGCATATGCCATGCAGTGTGCTATAAGATAAATTTTGCCTGGAAAGGAACACTTGGGACTATACTTATTTCGATTTGTAACTTTCATGGGGATCTTTAATGTACTGGCAATGCTATATATGGGATCTCAGTTTGTTGTACCATCCGAAGGAAATGAAATGAAATGAAATGGGGTTTAATGTCCTACTGTTCTGCTCCTATACTGGGCTAATAAGACGGACATATGCCATACAGTGTGCTATGAGGGAAATTTTGCCCGGGCAGCGGCACTATCGCCTACTCTTATATCGAATTCCATCTCATCCGAAGGACTAGACAGCTGTCCTTGTCAGGCCCTCCGTTCTGCACCACTGACAAGGGGAAACCACGTCGGAAAATCCAGATGAACTTTCTCGGCCAATGCAGGGATCGAACACACAACCTCCAGGCTAGAGAGCCAGCGTCTTAACCACCTAGCCACCGTGGCTCCCACCATCAGAAGGACTAGATGCTTTTCCTGGTCAGGTCTTTCATCCTGTTTAATGGAGGGGGGGGGGGGGGGCATTCCTAGCTGTATGTAGACATGTTATTAGCATTTGATCCTATATGATCAATAAACAATCAGGCCTGCCAACTTTAATTCATTGATAGAAAGTTTAACCAACATAATATTCAATCAAAACAAGACAAAGACCAATCTGAAATTTTCAAAATATATAGGGGTATGTTGCTCTCTTTGTCAATAGGATTTTTCTCTTTAAAATTGTTTTCAAAGCACAGAAAGACATGATTAAGCTATGCCAACTACAACAACAACCAATGGAAATGAAATAATATGTTTTACCTGTAATTTGCGTACTCTAAGAACACTTTTAACACTTCCAGCATAGCTCTTCTTGTTTATATCTAGACTCTCATCTTCCTTTTCTCCTTTCTTCTTCCATTCAAGATTTCTAGATGCTTTAGTTTTACCCTTGAAAATGAACATTTCAGAAAATTTAATTTATAAAATATTTGGATTACTTCAGCTTAGCAAGGAACAGACATATTTGATACATCATCATCATCATCATCATTATCCATCATTGACTATTATCTCAGTATATAAATTAATTTTTAAATGTTTATAAAAAATCATAGATTTATTTTTCTTAATCCATGATGTTTTATACCTATTTCATGGCACATCAATTTTCAGGCTAACAAATCTATCAGTCCATTGGTCAGGGCTGGCAAAACTGTTTGAAACAGGGGTTACGGTGATGCATGACGAAGGGCCTGACAAGGACAGTTGTCTAGGAGTTCGGATGGGACGAGAAACCGAGGTCTGGTGTACACATTGCCGTTGCGTAAAAGATCCCTTGACAATTGGAATTTGATATAAGAGTAGGCCGAAGTGCCGCTGTCAGGGCAAAATTTCCCTCATAGCACACTGTATGGTGTATGGCCATCTTCATTAGCCCAGTTCGGATTGAAACAATTGCTTTTTAAGTACTCATGTACTGACAGGAATAGATATCTGCCATATATTCACATTTCCTTATTTCCATATATAATATATATTTTCTTCAAAATAGACTACTTGTGATTCAAAAAGGCATGCTTACCAATAAATCAACTGTCTGTACAAGGCGTGGCCTAATATCTAATGCCTTATCGTCGTCTTCTACAGGTTCTTCATTTCTTATTATACTTCTTTCATACTTTGAAGATCTATAATATAAACAACATCATCATTTATCTTTTAACAATATCTCATCCAACTGTTTGTTGATTTAAGTATATAAAAAAAACAACAACAAAAAGACTTGAGATATAAATAGCATTTATTATTTGTACATCAAAACAAAATATATACAATACATGTATTAATGGTACTGTACATCAATCAAGAATGATTGTTGATTAAAGAAGAATGAATGAATTAAATGTGATTTATTTCCTACTTTTGTGCACCAACCAGAGAGAGAGGGAGAGAGAGAGAGAGAGAAATGGGGTTTAACGTCCACTCGACACAAACTAGGTCATTTCGGGACTAACATATGGTTGAATTTTATTTCAATAATTCGCTTGCGCGTAGGGGTCTTTAGCAGTGGGAGGAAACCGGAGGACCCGGAGAAAACCCACGAGGTTGGACAGGCGACCCTACTCCTTGCCACGTACAACCGGGGATTCGAAACCACGCCAGTTGACTCAATGACAGACTTTATGGTAGAGCGCGCACGTGCTAACCATTCAGCCATCCGTCCCCCTGCACCAACCAGACTAATGAAGATAGTCTGGAAATTTCTGGACAGGAAATGTATTTCAACTGTTATGGGTTCTGTTTTCCATCACAACCAAAGGACTAGACACTGTTCCTTATCGGGCCCTCTTTCCTGCACCCCTGAAAAAGGGAATTTATGCTGGAAAATCCTGGGGAGCTTTCTCTGTCAACACTGGGATAGGGATAGAACTCTGAACCTCCTGGTTAGAGAGAGAGAGAGATAGAGGGGAAGAGATTAACATCCACATGACACAAACTGGGTCATTTCAGGACTAACATATGGTTCAATTTTATTTCAATAATTTGCTTGTGCGTAGGGGTCTAAAGCAGTGAGCTAGGACCTTTCTCACTGAGCCACTGTGGCTCCCATTTAAATTAAAATGCATTGTTGAAATAAAGAGAAGATAATCCAACCTGCCGAACCGAATGATATTGGTCAAGTAACCGAAAACACAGGTATTTATTTTGGCCATGTTTTTCTATGTTAAGGCTCTTTAAAATGTGATGTTTCACAATTACAAATAAAAACATACATAAATAGCTTAGTTTATATGGGTATACAAATTTCTGATTTATTAGTTATAAGGTTATTTTTAAAACTTATTAAATGTTAAGCATCTATGACTCACCTCTCTTCTTCTGTCGTATTTGTATTCTGGCGTTCAGTATCTATAGGTATGTCATGTAAACTAGTCCGTACAGTTCTTCTACGCGATCTTCGGGATGAGTTACACCAGTCAAAACTTTTATCTACAAAAACAAGACATATATTTAACTGTCCTTAAGAAGTTAGAGTAAGGGGACACTACTCTCTTTTTACATGTGGATACAAGCCACCATTAGTTTCCAAATTTTAATGTTAATTCTGTTCTCCTTGCCTGGCTCCAACTTTAGCCCAAATTTCCATTGGACTGAACACTTTCCACCACAGACAAAGCAACAACTGGCCATGTATTTGTTCCAAAGTTTGTACGAGGTTGAACAGTAAAATTCTGAGAAACTTGAAGTAGTAGGCCTATACTATAAATATGTAACTCAATGCAAACCCTCTTTTTCAATTCAATACCAAAATGTCAATAAAAATGTCCATGCAAAAAGAGAGAGAGAGAGAGAGAGAGAGAGAGAGAGAGAGAGTATTAATAGATGGAACTACATTCATCAGAATTTTTTGTATCTAACTTCATAAGTTTCTAAATTTAGCTTTTGTATAATTATCACTTTTTTCATAATACCAAGGTCATATACGTTATTCAGAAATATAAAACGAAAACATGAATATATTTTGATTAAAAATATAAATTTTTTCTGAAAATTTTGTCAAGGATTCAAGGCCACACCAAAAAATCAGAAAGACTAGAGAACCTAGTCATTAGAGCTGCAACGATTCAGTTCGGTGCACCGATAACCGACACTAGCCGTCTCGGTTCGATCCACAATCTACAACGTTCAAATTTCGATTCGGTTTAATTGCAAATTAAATTTCAAATAAAAACAACGTACACCTTACCATATGAAAAAAAATGAAAGACCTGTAGCAATTAAGTCCACTTAAAATTTAAAAAAAAAACTTTGTTTTTACGTAACTTTTAATTTACGTTAACAAAACACGAATGTCACTCGAAAACATAACTAAAACAGAGTAACCTCCCTTTAAAACAATTTCCGTATGCTGACGAAAGTTTATTTATTTAAAATTGGTGACGTACCGAATGTTCCTTTCGATAATAGTTATGTACATTCTAAACGATCTCATTAGCTGATAATTCCGGTCATTATCTTCGGATATTTTCGTGTTTAGCGATTATTACCCGGAGTCAAGTAAACACTGGAAGGTAAAATTATGGCAGACGACGTACTTTGTCGACCACCTGGTAATTTGAAATCTAAAGTTTGGGATCATTTTGGTGTAAGAAAAAACTCTAAAGATGTGGCAACTTGTAGAGTATGCTACACTGACATATCCCATAAAACAGGAAACACAACAAACCTGTCAAACCAATAAAAGTGTTCAAGAGAATTTTAGTCTTGTGTTTTTATTGTTTTTAATGAATTATATACAGGAAAAATTACTGGTTATTGTAGCTGATAATCGAATCGAAAATAATCGAATCGAATGGTTAAAATCGATAATCAAACCGAATCGAGGTAGTTGTGAATCGTTGCAGCCCTACTAGTCATAACTACTAACATTGCTCAGTAATAGCAGTAATTGAATTCCATAGAATTGTGACCTGTATATTAAACAATGAGAGAGAGAGAGAGAGAGAGAGAGAGAGAGAGAGAGAGAGAGAGTGTTTTAACATCCACTGGACACAAACTAGGTCATTTCGGGACTAACATATAGTTCAATTTTTTTCAATAATTTGCTTGCACGTAGGGGTCTTTAGCAGTGGGAGGAAACCGGAGACACCGGAGAAAACCCACATGGTTGGACAGGCAACCCAACTCCTTGTCAATTACAACCGGGAATCGAAACCACACCAATTGACTCAATGACAGACCTTACGATACAGTGCGCACGTGCTAACCATGTGACCATCCCCCCCCCCATACAATTAAATAATGAGACTAAGCAAATTGTTTTAATATGTCATTCATCTGTCTCTCTTTAGCATTGCAATGTTTGTTTTTCCAAGCTGGTATTGAGCATATTTTATTATCAAACTTTGTTTTGTGATGACGTATGATAGCTAATTGAACGTTGCATTTGCTAGTGCACAATGAAATGTGGACATGGCTTACCATTAGATATATTTAAAAAAAAAAACAACAGAAGTCGTGGTGTTCTTACTTGTATCATCTATGGGAGGTAAAATGGTGTACTCATTCATAAATGGTTCTAGATCTTCTTCTGACATGCTTTCATCACCACTGTCATCTTCATGTATTCTGATTCTTCCAAGTAGCTTAGTTAGCTCTTCTTGCCTGCGTATTCGAGATAATGTTCCTCTGCGAAGTTTTAATTCAGCTGGCAATAGGAAAACCAAAACAGAGAGGGTGTTATTCTATGTATATACAACTGGCGGTAGTTTTTACTTTGATGTCCATAGCAGTTATATCTCATAACAACCTGTCATGACATCATCATAGGTTGATATATTCGTTCATATCAACCGCTGATGATGTCATGACAGGTTGATATTTCATATCAACCGCTAATGATGTCATTTCAGGTCAATATATTCGGCTCATATCAACCGCTGATGATGTAGATGATCGAAATAATACAAAAAAACACGGAAATAAATTTTTATTCTTTTGACAATTAAAATTTGTTATGCTACAGTTTCTAACATTCAGGACCGAAATAGACGGCGTACTTATCAACATACATGTATTTAGATCGGTTATCCATGTCTAAGACATCTTTCAGAATTTTCTTTTCGTCCACATTGCGATTATTTCTCCACACACTACAAGAATTGAAAGTATTTATCGCCCAAGAGTTCCTTTGTAAAGTATTTTTGGGTACAGTCCACTTAAAACAGTCGGTCAAATCCTTCTCTGAACAAACCGAAAACCTTCAATCATGGTTCACTGTCAGAATTCTTGGAAAAGAATGCCTTTTGGTCCAAATTTTCTGCAGGCTTTGGATAGATCCTCGTCGATATTTGCATTCATATCTATTCCATCGTCAATATGTTGGCTAAAAAGGACTGATTATTTGCCTGACTTCGTATCATTATCAATTTTGTTTTTTCTTTCAATTCAATAGTCCAAAATGGCGACGTATAAACAAAAACATGCACGTAATTGCACGTGATTACTTCGGTAATTTTCGCTATTTGGCGGAAACTATCGAGCAATTATCCAATCGTTGTTGCCTTTTAATGGAAGAGCCCATTAAATTTAAGGGTGAAATGGCGTTGTATATGTCGGATATAAACCTACTCTCCCTCGGAGAGCCCAAGCGTTCTCTACCATATCAACCTCGGGTAGGTTAATATCCTATACTTAACATATACTAATAATTAATAGGGAGGAGGTGGGGGGCATACATTTGCATGCACCAAAGGACACAGTCAGTTATTTCATATATCCTTATTTCAGTAATCATGCAGGTCTATGTAGTAAAAGTGAGAAACAGTTGGAGAGAGCCCGAAAAAAAAAGTTAGACAGGAAAACCATTAATATTGTTTTAATCCAGGACATGTTTAGGACAGCTCTTATCAACTGGTCATTACAGTCTTGACAAGTTTGTTGTTTCTGGATTACTGTCTATGAAATATTTTTGGAGGATTTTTTTTCTTTTCTACAACAACCAGGGAATCTTCACTCTTCTTTGGTACTTTTGAATAATGAAAGAATGTATGATATATTGGTTACTTACTCATCATACTATGTCTACGTTTAACTGGCCTTGCTTCAACTGAAACAAATACAATTTATTTTTATACTCTCTCATTAGATACATGTAGGTGTGTAAATCATTTAAAAAAAAAACATCTTTCACTAAAGATATTCATAAATTTCATAAAGATATTCATAAATTTCATAAAGATTACAGATATATTACTTCAAATGTTAAATATGATATTATCACAATACAATGAACAACAACTAAACATACTTTTATGAAAATATTAAATATGATTAAAGATTACAGATATATCAATTCAAATATTAAATAATATGATATTATCATAATTCAATGAACAATGAATTATGTCAAATATTATTGTTTAAATAATATGATATTATCATAATTCAATGAAAAATGAATAATGTCAAATATTATTGTTTTTTCTAGCCATTATAATACATTTTTCACTGAAGAATGGCTACAGATACTAATTAATTAAAATGTCAAATATTTATAATATTTCTAGTCATTATAATAAATTTTGAAAATTAAAGTGGAATACTTGTAAATTACATCAGATATATGTAGTACCGGTACATGTAATGTATTCTTACCTTGTTCAACAGTGTGTATTATATCTTGCATGATATCTACTGAAATAAATAACAATATAACTAAATTATACAATATATTCTGAAAAAGAAAAAATATCATACAGTAACTAAATCTGATTAAAATATTTTGTTTGAATAATAAATAGCACCAGCAAGTAACTTGAGTTCCCATTTCGGTACCATTTGCCTAGGTAGAAATCCTGCAAGGCATTTTCTAAAACAGAACATTGTGACTTTCTGTGAGTGAGACGCTCTTATTTTTGTCAAACAATAATAATCATACAAAAGTCCACAGAGGCAATCTTTTCACGGTTTGTCAGATTAAAGTCCCAATGCGCCAGAAGGCCACTAATCACTTTCCTTAGTTAAATGTAACTAAGATAAGGGTTAAAGAGTGCTTTATATAATAATAATTTACACTTACCAATTGATAGAAACAGATAAGACATGTGTGAAATCCATTAAAAGTTAAAGCAGCATTAAGGAAGAATATTAAAAAATAGTTAATGTAAAGGGAATATGCTAAAAATTTCAATTAAATTACTTCACTTTGAACTGAAAAACACTCATTTGAATAACACTGTGGTCTCAATTGTCACTGTTAACGTTGTTACGATAATAAACAAAGTTTTGATCATCCATTTTTATGGTTAATCATCCACAGCAGTTGAACCGCAGATCGGATTCAAATCTGTTGACAATCGGACCTGTCAGATGGCATCGAGAGTTGATTATGGTTTTGGCATGTTAATAAATGTTTAATTAATAGTTTAGATAACATTTAAGGCCTAAAGAAAGACCTGCAACAGGCAGATGTAGCTCTTGCATAATGTATGTTTAATAGAGCTTTAGTTGGTGATAGGATTAAACAATTTTAATAATATTTAGACCAATATGCTTATTTTTATTATGTATGGTTTGATAGTCTATATTTGCCTTTTAGTCTGAAATAGTGAGGATTTGTACAGGTAATAAATATAATTCAAAGTCCGTGTCCAATGGATGTGTCACTGCGTGGGTAACGTACGCCTGTGTGTGACCGACAAAGCCTCAACTCATTTCCGACAGATTTGTATGATATTATTACCTAAGTTTCATGTACAATCAATATATACACAATAGTATTGCAGCCAAGTAATTAGTTACCTTTTGGAAGATTTGTTTGGTTTAACAGACTATCCTTCATTATAAGTACTAAATGATAGAGCTCTTGATAAGCTAGTTTCCAATCAACTAGCATACTCTTAGAGTTAGTTTCCAATACCAGATTAGGTATATTACGGATACCTTCCTCTTCTCCTAAAATAAACACATACAATAAAATAAAACAGTGTTCAGAATATAGTATCCATTAATTCAGATCATGTATTATTTGAACAGGGCAGCTGTTATTAGTATTCCATTCCTTCCTATGACCATAACTTCCACAGCGGATCCAATGTGGGTGTGAGTGTGCGTGTGTGTGTTGAAGGGCTGAATGGTTAGCGCGTGCACGTTGTATCATAAGGTCTGTCATTGAGTCAACTGCCGTGGGGTCGCCTGTCCAACCTCGTGGGTTTTCTCCCTGGGTCCTCTGGTTTCCTCCCACTGCCAAAGACCCCTATGCGCAAGCGAATTATTGAAATAAAAAAAAAATTGAACCATATGTTAATCCCGAAATTACCTAGTTTGTGTCAAGTGGATGTTATACCCCATTCCGCTCTCTCGTGTACGATGTGTACTACATATCTTAACTATCATTCTGTCTTCAATGGGTACTACTTATACTAATTTTCATAGTGTCTACTAGTACATGGACTAATTATCAAAATATCTTCAATGAATACGACATGTACTAATTATCTGTGTCTTAAACATGTACTTATTATGATATTATCTTCAACATATAATCCTTATCATAGTGTCATCAATATATATTATATGTAATAATTATTATACAGTGTCTTCAATATGTCCTTATTAATATTACCATAGTGTCTTCAAAATATACGAGCGTATTATATGCACTAATTACAATAGTGTCTTCAATATGTGTTACATTTATTATGTACTGATAACCATGATGTATGCACTAATTTCCACGGTGTCTTCAATATATATATATATCATAGTACTAATTACCATGGTGTCTTCAATATGTACTACTAATTTAAACATTGTATACTTCTTGTCCTTTCAATAATATTTGTTAAGCTTTATTTGACAATTGTTTCAATGTATTATTTGATGATATGGTAGAAATATTTAAACATTATGGACATAAATTATTGATCAGAAAAGATAATAAAAGGATAATGAAAGATATTCTATCGATTTGGGTAATAACTACATTGTACATTTGACATACCCATTTCTAGGCATTTGAACATCCAGAGGTCCTCTGATGTACATAGATATCTCCATCTTCTACAAACCTATATTTGATAAAAAAAAATCTCAAATAATGAATCAATACATAACAATTACATGAAAACACAGAATGCATAACTATATTGATAACACATTTGACTAGCTCTGGTTATATTAGAACTAATGAAACAGGGCTAACTGAGACAGGTATTCACCATACAGTGTGTTTTATGAGGGAATTTTGCCCTGACAGCGGCACTATAGCCTACTCTTACTGGTTTATCAAATTCCAAATAAGCTGTCTGAAACATTGGAATCACTACTTAATTATCATAAACTCAAGTTTTACAACTGTTTACCTTCGCAAGTGGTGTTGAGTAATTAATTAGTCTGTTAATTACTTAACAACACCTTTTGTGAAAATAAACACTCAGTATCTAATCTAGACAGACCATTTTGAACTACACAACAATAGTTTTTGATGACTTAACAAATTTTAACAATTTGTCAACAATGGTTTGAAATTAAACATTAAATACAGAATCTCCTGCTAAAACACTACATGATATCTGAGTTGTGGTATATATTAATAAATACATACAGACTATAACTCATATAGTATATAACAATAACATTCCTACCTGGGAGGTTCTACAAATATCACGAGGTGGTAAAAAGGAGAAAACATTCAATAATAATTTATCACATAATCTATTTATATCTTTCTCATCTTCTAATCTAAAAATAGAAATAACAACCAAGAATTTACCTATCGTTCAAGAAAAAAAACCTCTTTTTAATTAAAAAAACAACCATCCTGATTAACTGAAGTATTTCTAAGATAATCTGATAACTTTTTTTAAGAAACAATATTTTATTTCATTTGAAATTGGATTCAGGAACAGACTAGGCCTTTGTTGACCCCCTCTCCAGATATTAAGTATATATAACCTTACCTTTGGTGGATATGATCTAGAAAGTCACTCAATATCATTGGTGTAGAGATTTTCATTATGGCTTTTAATAACCCAATCTTCTCAAAGTCTTCCCAATCCTGCATCCACTATATAACACAGTATTAAAAGAAAGATTCAAAATTTATATCACTGAATTATATGAAATGTAATGGGCTTTAACGTCCTACTTTTCTGCTCCATCCAGGCTAATGAAGACGGACAGCGTGCTATGAGTAAAATTTTGCAAGGAAAGCAAATTACAGCGATTCTTTTACGTGCACACCAATGTGTACACAGACCTCAGGTTTTTGTCCCATCTGAACAACTATACACAGCCACCTTGGAAATTATGAAGTTGATTTGTCATGTGGTCATGACTCAATAACATCTAAATTCACTTACAAGAAATATACGTTTAAGATATATTGTATTAACAACATTTCATTGCACAAAAGTAATATCTTAAACTTATAAAATATTGAATTATTCAAACAACTTACCATCCATACATGACACAGCTGATCTTTAAAGTTATCGACAAGTTCTAGACGCTTAGCTTTCAGAAAATGTTTACCCTCCGAAGGGGTGACTGGCCAGAATTTAATATGCTTGTAGAACTTAGGCAAGGTAACTGGTAATTCATCTGTTGTTGTAATAGATAATGGTAGAGCCATATCGCTTATTTCTCTCTGTAATTTACCTATAAAATTAAAACATACATGAAGATCAGAATCTAGAACTTATGAAAAAATTTATTACACAATTCTAGGAATATTCTTAAATTTTTACACTAAATGAAATGAAATGTAAATTTTTGGTAAGCTTATATAATTTTTCGATCTTCATCTGGTTAGTACAGAAAAAAGTAAGACGTTAAAATGAAGTATCACAATTACTAGAGATGCGTAACAGTTATAAAAAATGCCTCTTCTGGAAGGTTTTGAGATTGCTACAAAAAAGCAAATTAAGTGATATGTTTATTGAATAAGAAGTATGATGAACATCTTAATTGTCTTAGATAAATAATACTCTCTAATAAAAAAAAATATTTAAATATGTCCTATTAGATTTAATTTCAAGTACAGTATTAGCTACTCTGGCTGAATGGCCACTATTTCAGGTATGGCACAAAACAAGTACCAGGTACAAAAATAATTTGTCAATTTTTTTTATGTCCGCATATTTCTCGTCAAAATTGACTTATTTCTATCTCATTAAATTGTGAAAGCTGGTCAGAAATGAACAACAATTGCCATTTTTAGTGGCTAACAAGTTTTGCTTTTCGATCAAGTACTTTTCAATTGCTTAAAATGGCTAGTATTGTAACATAAATCCCTATGACACACACCAATATAAAGGCTTGGAATAAAGAATTAAAAAAGTGTCTTATTTAGAAAAAGCTGGTAATATATTTGATGATACACGCAGGTAGGCACCCTTAAAAAAACAATTACGATACCTAATTTGTTGACTTTCTCTTTTTCAAAGAAATCCAAGGTATCCACAGGTGAAAAGCTGAAGCTTCCAGTTCTACCATTGTTAGAAGATGCATTCCCTTCAACTTCTGTTTTCTTGATTTTAGCTGAACTTGGATTATATTCTAAAGTCTGTCCCATAAACTCAAAGGAAAAAGACACTCCACTGTCTGTACCCACTCTCTGACTAGAACAAAGTCCATCTGCTGAAGGAACTGGACTAAACAATTGACTATCTGATTTTAAATTGGACTTAGCTATGGAAATGTCACAAACTGGAGATATGACACAGCTGTTCACTGACAGTGACACCTTATCTTTTTCTATTTTGCTAACATCAGCTTCTAAAGTTTTATTTTCATTTCCATAAGCTGAAGGATACAAACTTTTTAGAGACGATTGAACAATATTTGAACTTAGACTTTCGGCATAATTTTCTAAACTGAATTCTTTTTTCTGGTTTTCTTTTTCAAACGACTGCTTGCTCACTTTCTTTTTCTTTGAATCCAAGTCTTGTTGATTCTTATTTTCAAACAACTGCTTGCTCACTTTCTTTTTATTTGAATCTAAGTCTTGTTGATTCTGATTTTGATTATCTGCTTTTGAATTTTGAGCTATTTCTATTGACGATTTTAAATCTGGTTTCTTTTTAGTATTAACAGATTTCTTTTTCTTGAATGATGATTTCTTTGGTTTTTCTTTGGAAACTGAGACATCTGATTTAACATAAAGAGAAGGATAGATGCGTTTTGAAGCCGTAAAATAATCTCTGTGACGTACAGGTTCAAGTGATGTTGCCAAAATATCCAGTTGCCTAGCTGAACATCTAAAATATAGAAAACACACAAACAAATCATAAGAACACATTTTAAGAAAAGGAAATAAGGATTAACAACCCTGTGGGCTAATGAAGATGGACAGACAGGCATGTACTATAACGGAAATTTTGCACAGCTAGCTTGTATTTTGTTCTCTGTAATTATCTTCATTTCACAGTATCAAAACAGAATTTAAATCTCAAATTTATGACATGGATTTTCCTTAAGTTTCTAAGGCAAATGAAACAATTTTCAAGAACTGGTGGTCCTACAGAGTTTCAAACAATAATAAATAAAATAGATGTGCTGGGTTTCAATTAGGCAGTGGATGAAATGAAGATATGTTAAGTTTACATGAATCTGATCATTATTAGTACAGAAAAACATATTGATAATGAGACTTGTGTCTACAATAACTAGCAGAATCTGTAACAAAACTTTTAATTTTTTTCATCATTAATTGTTGTAATTAATTTAACTTTACATCCACAGTCAGTTCCAGACCCATGGTTTTAATAAGGCACTATTTTATTGTATCTACATTTTCTGAGAAACATGAAGATACATTTATAATACATACTTACAAGCCTATGTTAGAGTATCAAACTACAATTTGACGTTGTCATAAAATCTAATTAATACCATCTCTAGATTTGAATATCATTAATGGTACATATACATCTGTCCATAAAAGATATAAAGCGTAATTGTACTAGAATATGTACCTGTTCGATATCCCTGAAAGTGCTAATTTTTGTTGCCATGATTTCCATGTATCAAACCATTCACATATTTTATTGTAAATTTGTTGATTGTTTAACTGGGAGACATTCCGTTCACTCAATCTCTCTGTCTCTTGTACCACAGGTGGAAGGTGAGCCACACCTTCAAAATTACCATATCTCAATCCTTTAGCTGGCTGTAAAGAAAACTCCCTAGTACTCAGAATGGGTACAATAGTTGATGGCATTTTGAATCTGTAAATAAATATAAATAAATATCATAATCTCCACAATGAATGACAGGGGCTGTTTACAAATGATACATGGTACGCAAGTTTTTGGCACACTATATACTATATAATTGTAGTGACTTTTGCAAGGTGTTATTTTATGTTTTATTTTATCAATTGTTAAAATTACACTTTCTGTTAAAATTAATAGTCATACAGATAGTCATGGTCAGTTAATCGCTATTTAAAAAATAGTCCATTTGTTATTGAGGGCCTATACTTAAAAAGTATGATGTACCGGTGTTTGATAGCACATACATAACAGACTATGTGAATATAACAGTACCAGACTTCTTAGTTATAATTATATCACCTTTTTAGCAATGACACATTGACATGGTATTCACTGAGGCCTCTATTAAAGAAATTTAATGTCAATCATGATCATTACCAGTACTGAATAAATAATGTTTAGTGGTATGTATAGAAAGTGGTTATAAATTATACAGGAGTCATTTATTATGATTTATTAGCATGTGTGTAACTAGTTATAAAGTGGGCTAATCCTAATACCCATTTGAATACACAAACCTAACCAATGGTGATGTACATGAATGTATAGATATCATTCATTAGTCATGGTCTTAACACCTTTGTGACATCTACTTAATGACTACTGACTGATTACAAATAGTTGTAACTGCTTATTTAACATTATGTACATCAAATGAATGTAAAAGTGATTGTTATATATCAGCCTTATATTTCATTATACGTTTTTATCTTTCGCACATTGTACTTTTAAATCAACCCCATTTTTTATTACACACCACCAGGGCCTGATATTGATTAAGCTTCTATGGGACCCCAGTCTGGCTGAAAATATCACTGGGGCCCTTGCATAGCAGTTAAAAGGGGGTGTATTCCGATCATTGTCCGTCACACTCACACACTGTCAGTATGGAAGACAGATTTATTTGGCACATAATGTGACATGTTTAAATTTATGGTACACATATTTTTGTAAAACTAATTTGGGGGCCCAGTCCTCTTTCCTACAGACAGGGTAATGATATGGGGCTTTTATTAGAATAACCTAGCACTATTGATAGTCAGCAGGAAACAGTACTGCAGTGGCACCTTTTTGTTGTTTGTCAATTTTCCTAATGCCAAGAGAACTATTTCTATGACGCGTCTTATCAATGACGTCACATATTTTCTACGTCAATGAAAATAATTCTCACACCTCTTTGTTCTTTTTTTAAAAACAAAATTAATGTATAAAATTTAGATCTAGAATCTAAATAAAAATCACTTTTGAAAAACTAAATTATTTAACATTTTTTGTATCACTTGAGAAAATTAATTATGAAGGTTTTATATTTGACAATAATCAGCTTCGCTCTAGGCCTACTCAGGCAATGCCTGTTACATATTAAGTAGACGTGCAGAGAAGTTTAATTTTGTAAAATAAATTTTCATGGCTAGACACAATTAAGCTAACCTGGAATTGCAATACCATATTGCAAGTTCTTCTTATTACATCCGCTTCTACTTAGACTTTTATTCTTGCTTTAAGTTTAACTTGTGAGTGAGGGTTCATTTGTTTACTTCCGTTCAAGGCGCCATCTTTGATCTCTAAGCTAACAGTATGATGGGAAATCAAGTTCATTAATCAAAACAACAGGTACTAATTGGCTGATAACGATTGATCAATCAATGATTAAACTATTAACAGTATAATTGATGACGAATCAAAATTCACACGATATATTTACTATTCTAGATATTTTGTCCCGCGAGCTATCTACGTAGACTTGATTGTCCAAGCTCCTTTTCTTACACGTTAAAACCGACTGGACAATTTAGCGGTAAAATTCGAAAGCAAAGTGTAAAACAACCGGATGTTTACAATTTTTAACTTGTTTTGCTTTTTGAACGCGAAAGTTCTCAATTTGATTTTATAAGATGTCTTCTGCATCGGGTTTCAATTCGTCAGATGATGAAGGCGAAGTTGATCTGACACCTTTTAAAACAGCATGGTATTTTATGAGCTTATAAATTTGGTCTTTGTAAACTGTTGTTTGACTTTTTTAAAGCGACAATCTCCCGACTTTTTAGTTTGAGTTTTCGATCTTCACTGGATATGTCAATGTGTCGGTTAAAACATTGCTGGTGGTTTTCAAATGTGCTTTGTTAGTAATGAAGGAATAAGATCCTTGCAATTTTAAGCAAGGCAGCGTCTAGTCTTTTGGATGGTACACAAAACTGATGTCCTGTACATAGGCTATTTGCGTGACTGAAAAGAACCATTTTTCCTTTTTTGATCCAGGATAGGTTAGCATTCATTGATAAAACTGGGACATTTATTATTCTGAGCAGACTAAAGCTAAATAAATTGAGCACGAAGCGCCTGCAGGGCGTGACAAAATGAGCGCCCAATGGACTCGATACATCGAGCGCCGATGCCGCGAACTTACTAAAGGGGTTTTGGGGCATGCACCCCCCCCCCCCGAAATTTTTTCATTTCTAGAAATGCGTTTTCAGCCATTTTTTGACGGTAGTTATACTAAAAATATGTTATTTCGATTGTCACATTTTTAGGAACCTGTTCGTAATTTAGCCATGATATCCACCCACACCTGTTTTTTTATGTTTTTGTAATTGTTGTTTTCTTGCAACGTAGGCTACATGCTTTTAAGATCTCATTGAAAACTACACGTACAACATTTATATTTCACAGAAAGGTCCAAATTCATTGACAAGCAATGACCTATTCACAGTGTTCTTGGATTTGTTATCAGTATTCAAATTAACACTGATTGGAAGGTCGATAGTGCTTGTGCTGAAGTAAGAGTGTTTGTAGCAAACACTGTTTTATACATTAAAAGTAATCACTAGTTTATGTATTTTGTGTTATTATTTTCAATTGAAAAACACCTGATTTAAAAAAAGGGACATTTAGGCATGCGAGAGGCATCAGGACGGGACAACAAAAAGGGCCCAAAAAAACGTGACTTTAAATAGAATGATATGTTTCTATTTTTCACTGAAAATGGTGTTAATCTTTGATGACATGGAGTCAGCCATTATTACATATGTGACAGAATTGGTTAAACACATTCCATTGATTCCAAATATAATTTTAACACAGAGATCATTGCTACGGATCGTTAGATGTGAAATGAACATTTAAAGAAATTGGAAGTGACGCAAAAAAATGACTAATACTAATACAAGTTACCCTTCTATAAAACTGACTGAAGTAACGAGCGATAACAGACACAGGGTAGAATTTCATTTCACTGATAATTCTGTTGAAGATGAAAATTAGCAACAAAACACATAACAAATCAAGTGAAATAATGTAAACATAATTGTACAAAAAAAGACAAATTCAGACATAAATCATAAAGGGTTTAAATTCAAAGGGATTTCTAACAATTTGTACTTCACCGAACTGATCATTAATCTTTCTTTTTTTTTTAACTTCAGGTTAGATCTTCAACTTGAAGGATGTACAGAAAAACTTGGCATCTCCGCGTTACCAGGTTAAATTATTTTTATACTAATGCTTTTCCAAGTTTCCTGTGAGACATATTTAGATAGCCATGAAGTATAAAAGTGTCACATAATTTGAACATTTTCACCCTTTTTTACACATCATAAAAAAAAAAAAAAAAAATTCTGATCCAACCAGTGTGATTCCTAGTGATGCTCCCATATATAGTAATACAATTATATTAAATGGTGACATGCAATTCATGATGCTTGACACTTGAGTTTGATATTATATTTTATTGATGTTGTTAATTTACCTGTGTTCTTACTACATAGTTTGGTCTATATAAAAATGTGAGTATTGTGGTGTAAATTTATGTGACGATTTTCTGTTAACAGGATGTAGATATAAAGATATATGGAGGAGTGTTACCAATGATTTAAGTAAGAATAAAGATGCATATTATGTAAGAATTAGACAAAGAGGTGGTTGTTCAATAGTTTAAAAATAAATGATGAAAAATGAATATATGTATGGAAAATTTCAGTCAAATTACTATATTCTAAGCAAAGTTATGGGTGTTTGAAGTTTTGATGAGACAAAGTACCATTGCCATGATAATAAAAGTCTTGTTTGTTAGTCCTTATATTGGTTGACGTCAATTTTAATGTTAACAATTACATGGTGCAGATGCTCTCATCCAATCAATATCTCAGCCATCCTCTGATGATCTAGAGATTTGAAGACTGACTTGTCATGTGAATAAATCTCTGATTTGAAGCCCCCCCCCCCCCAAAAAAAAATAAAATCTTGAATATGCAGATTTAGCTGTTACTTTACATGTACATTATGTGTAATTTAATGGTTGAGAGCGAGATATTAAGTAATATATTGAAACAACACAAGGGACATTAGTCCCGAGTGTTGTTTCAATATATTACGCAATGTCGTAAGTTCGAGACCTAAAACACAGACACCCTCACATGCTTTGCAATGAAATACGTCACATGGGTCCAAAATTTCAACTAGTATAAATAATGTACGCTTGGCACATTGCCGCTACCATTGTTTGAAATAATGGTATGCCAACATCAAAGGATGACGCCACGTCTGTATTTTAAGTATTTTTAATGTAGAAATATGTTTAAATGCAAGTTGGTATAATCTGTTACCATTGATCAGCCTGTAATGATACTAGTTTTCAAATGTACATTAATTTATATTTTGAAATTCTATCCAATTAAGCTCTGTACCTTGTATCTTTCAATAACTTTGTTTACTGTAAACCAAGGATTCCCTGTCTTTTTAATCCTATTTACCTCCGGAAAATTATTACATGAAGTCAAAGATAAGATGTAATTAATCATGTTTCTGTTTTGGTTTAGAATGCATGAAAGAAGAAGGAATAAAAGAAGTGTTTTGTTTATGTACAAAGGGTGAACTACATAAATATCGGGTAACCAGTTTGCTACAAGATTATTCCACGTTTGATGTTAATGTTCATCATTATCCATTCCCTGATGGTCAAACAGCTTCACTACCTAATCTTATCAAAATGTTAGAAGAATTAAAAATCAATATCTTAAATGGGAAGAAATCTCTTGTTCAGTAAGTATTCCAAGCATCCCTGACAGGATTTCCTAATCTTATGTTTTGAGTTGCTGCCAGTTCCAAAAATAGTATTTTTTGCTTGGAATTTATTTTCTGTTACTTTTGAAATTTATTTTATTTACAAAAAAATAGTTTTAAACAATGTACGACATTGTACCTTTTCCACATGGTCCATGGGTCTGAAAAGACTAAGAAGAATGAACAAGAAATAATGTCTGTTTTTTTGGCTTACCTGTCCAATGACAAGATCTGTTTCAATCAATCAACACAGAATTTGTATAGCACAAACAATACTTTGATCTGTTTGTATGGGTGCCACTGCCCTGGCCCATGGCTCGAATTTTTTTTTCTTGAAATGAGTCACACATTTAAAAAACTACTTATGGCAATTAAAAAACCCCAACAAAACAACCGTATTTACGAAGCATAAAGTCTCAAAATTTTTAACAAATTCTTAAATTTGGAATGGTACTAGTCAGTCATTTATGAGGTGAACTCTTCTCATCATTACCCACTAGTTCAATATTAATAGCTAAAAGGGACATAACTCAGATTCTCTCCCTATTGACTGTAATGTTAAAGTCATACCATTCATTGGTTAGAGAACACTTGCTTGAATATTCCAGTCATCTTAATCTTTTTACCCTAACCACAAAGAACACGATCATGAGGTAAAAATCTTGAATAGGGTTGAATAACTCAATTATTTTTTTTATGCAACGTCAAAAGTATCGATAGGTTGTGATTTTTGTGATATTTTTTTCTTAGGTAATTTCTCTATTACATGTCAGTTTAACTTTTGACCAAAATTGTACATATTTAACAAAATCTGGCAGAACATGTAAATTCAAGGTTCATCATTTCTATACCAAAAAGTCACTCAAACTGCCACACAAATGGGAGGAAAAAGATCTATATAAACCAGGGAACTACAACCGTATGTAGCGAAATAAGGGGAAATAATTACCTGTCCCAGTCAGGTTGACTGAATTTTCAAACACTCCATGACTAAACCTAGTTTAAGTGAAATTGTACTAACCTTAGAAACTTGTTAATAAATTACAGTATCCAATTTGGTTAATATTAGTAAATCTGAATAGCAGAGTAGACTTTGTAATACAATGAACATTACTTATACATTACTGTTATTCTTAATGATATTTTTTGGTTATATGGAAAAGAAACTGTTATAAAACTTAACCCTTTGAGTTTGAGCCTGTGAACATCCAGTTATACTTAATTAATAAAGTGTTATAATATTTATTCCAGTTGTTATGGTGGATTAGGCAGATCATGTTTAGGTGAGAACAACAAATACATTGATTGTAAACTTTCCTAATATATACTGATTTATATTTATAATGTTTATGACATAAATATACCCAAAATAAAAACAAACAACTAACATTGTTTACAGTTGTACTACTTTGTTAACTATATAATATCCAACAGTTTCATATAATCTGGGAGCCACGATGGCTAGGTGGTTAAGACGCTGGCTCGCTAGCCTGGAGGTTGGGCGTTCGATCCCTGCATTGGCCGAGAAAGTTCATCTGGATTTTCCGACGTGGTTTCCCATTTGTCAGTGGTGCAGAGTGGAGGGCCTGACAAGGACAGCTGTCTAGTCCTTCGGATGAGACGAAAAACCGAGGTCCTGTGTATACATTGGAATACACGTAAAAGATCCCTTGGCAGTTGGAATTCGATTTAAGAGTAGGCGATAGTGCCGCTGCCCGGGCAAAATTTCCCTCATAGCACACTGTATGGCGTATGCCCGTCTTCATTAGCCCAGTATAGGAGCAGAACAGTAGGACGTTAAACCCCATTTCATTTCATATAATCTGTTGTTACCAATATAAATATTTATAATACTATTTGTTTCTGTAGGTCTTTATTAAATTAAGTATTTCAGTGACCATCCAATCTGATTAAAATACAGATCTATATTTTGTTTCGTTTTTTATACTTTCGATGGCCTACACTACAAGAAGATCTGACAAGTTGTACTCGAAGGTCGTGTCAGGGGTCGTATGTGCGGCTTTTGACCCTATGATGTCATACATTGATTAATCAAACAGCGTTGACGTTTCTAGTGGTTTAACCACATTTGTGTGCATGGCACGCCAAGAAGTCGCCGTAACAGACCGTTTCATTGGCTTATCCCTCACTTCAAACCAAACAATGGTAATATAACAACTCTTACAGATCCTAGTGTAGTAAAGACAAGTAAAACAAAATTTTGAACTATAAAAAACGAAACAAAATAGGGTCTGTGTTTTAATCAGATTGGTGACCATCAGTTTAACATTATTATTATGTAGTCAAATAATTCTCATAAAGCTATTGGGAGCCACAGTGGCTCAGTGAGTAATGCACTAGCTCACTCACCAGATCTTAGATGATATGAGATCTGGAACTAATTCCTCAAAATTTCCCCCACTGCCGATGAATTTGCAATGATTAGGCTACAACTGCCGGGCTGACTTAGTATGGTGCGCTAAAAGAAATCCTGCCTACACGCTTACACCACTACTTTCACAGTTCAAAACCGAAATAATAGCAAGCCAAATCCTTCTCTCAAGTATTTCACATATGATCTAGTTAAAGTCTTGATATAACTTCAAATTATGGTATTTTCTACTTTCTTTTAGTTGCTAAGGGGGGGTTGCGTGCGCGTTGCATTGTAAGGTCTGTCATTGAGTCAAATGGCATGGTTTCAATTCCACATTTGTACAGGACAAGGAGTAGGGCCGTCTGTCCAACCTCGTGGGTTTTCTTTGGATTCTCAGGTTTCCTCCCACTGCTAAAGACACCTACGCGCAAGTGAATTAATGAAATAAAATTTAACCATATGTTAGTCCCAGAATGGTCTAGTTTGTGTCTAGTGGATGTTAAACCCTATTTCTCTCTCTCTCTCTTTAGTTGCTGCATGTTTAATGATGTATTTAGATGAGACTATAAAAGCAGAAGAAGCTATTAAACGTGTTAGAGATTTACAAGGGACACCGGCTATACAATCTGTCAAGGTAAGAACAAATCTAACTGGCTTTATTCTGGAAACAATAAGTACATCGAAATAAAGAATTGATAAAAGATTCCACTGCCCTGGCCAGTTTCTTAATAGATTATCTCCACTTATCGCATAAAATAAGGGTAATACATTCTACAGTAGATATCGCTTGTGTGATAAATTTCATAATCTACTGATATAGGAGATATCGCTTTACATGAATTTAATTGGTCAGTTATAAAGGAACTAAGGGGGGGGGTTATGGCCGAATGGTTAGCTCGCGTGCGCTGTTGTATCATACGGTCTGTCATTGAGTTAACTGGCGGGGTTTCGATTCCCCAGTTGTACGTGACAAAGAGTAGGGTCGACTGTCCAATCTCGTGGGTTTTCTCCGGGTCCTCCGGTTTCCTCCTACTGCTAAAGACCCCTACGCGCAAGCGAATTATTGAAATAAAATTAAACCATATGTTAGTCCCGAAATGACCTAGTTTGTGTCGAGTGGACGTTAAACCCCATTTCTCTCACTCTCTATAAAGGAACTACTTTTATGTATTTTCAAAGAACAGTTCATTTTTTTATTAAAAGTAATTTCTTTTTCATTAAAAATGAATTTGTTTTATTTAATTGACCTTGATGGAAACACTGGATCAATATAAAGGTCTTTGCAATAGTTGAATTGCCCTCAAAAAATGATGTATCATCACTACCCCGTAATGTTATCAGGTTCAGTAAAAGTGACAGCTATAGCAAAGAATTATATTGATTTATTTGTGCATGTAAGAAAGGATTGGGTGATAAATAAAATCTCCTACTCGTCTTTTTTGATATAAAAAAATATCAACACTCGTTGATAAAGTAAAAAAAACTTGGCAGAGCCTCGGGTTTTTTTACTTTATCGACTTGTGTTGATATTTTTTGATATCAAAAATCGGTATTTATCTGATAAATTTGATCAAAAGTGCACCTTCTTTTTGAGTGTTTAAAATCCAGGCTTAAATATTATGTTATATTTAATTTACAGTATGTGTGTTGAAAGTGCATAGAGCATACTTTACATGTGGAATTAACCCTATCAAATGTTCATAATAATTAATATTAGAAATTTTATTTATTTCAGCAATTTAATTTTGTAAATGATTTTCGTCAGATGCTACAAGACTACCAACAAACAGAAGGTAGTGAACAGAGATCTGTATCTAGATAATAGTTCATATATAATACACATGGATTGTGTAGAAATTTTATATTATTATCTTTATATATAGAAAATAAATGCATGGACAAAACTGTTAATGATTCGTCATTGTTTTTATTTTAAAACTAAATTTAATGTGATCATATATCTCAGTGGCTCAGTGAGTTAGAAGTTGGCTCACTAACCTGGCCGAGAAAGTTGATCTGGATCTTCACTGGTGTAGGACAGAGAGCCTCGCAGGGGACAATGTATTTCAGATGAGATGAAAAAACGAGATCCCATGTACACATTGGCATGCACGTTAAAAAAAACCCTTGAAGACATTGGACTGACTCTAGATTTTATCAACTGATTTTATTTAAATTTTGTGAAATAAGAACAAGCCCAGATATCCTAAACAATAGGCAAATGTTATAAAATCTATTATTTTTACATTTATTCACATGAAAAGCCTATAATCAACTCTCTAGAGCATTGGATGGCCGAAATTTAAATGTATTTGACCACCCATGAAATTTAAAAATTTAGCCATAAAAAGAATAATCAGTCTCTATTGTCAAGTACCATTGCTACAGTAATAAACTGTCTGGGCTACATCATGTCAAAACTTTGCTCAGTATAAAGTAGTTTGAATGAAATTTTCAATATATTTATTTACAATAGCTTGTTTTAAACTATTATAGCAAGAACGCCAAGCTCCTTTCTAAATCTTACATAATGCATCTGTAAAGATTGTATGGACTATGTATAAAGTACATGCCTTGGATGCTAATCAGGGCCCTGGGATAAGTAACTTAGTGGGAAGGGGGGGGGCTCAAAATGTTTTGAAAGATACAAGGCAGGGACGGATTAAGGGATCGATCAATGGAGGTGCCTCGTTCCGAAAGGCCAAGGTGAAGGCGAGGGATCCTTTCACTAGAAAATTTTGAAAATTGGATCCCCCTAGATCAGATTTAAAGGATTTTACTTTGAGTTTAGATACAAACTGGAATCTATGAATTCTGTGTCCAAATCAGTCCATAAACCAATGAAATTGGGTGAACGCCCACCGTCTGCACCATAAGGGAAATATGGCCCGATAAAGGTGGCGTTGCAATGGTTGATAACCCACTCCCTGGGGACAAAAATGACCAGTAAAACACCCCACCCGTAATTATGGGACAATGGACATGCAACATTACATATTTCGTATGAGTTTCTTACAAGCTTTCTGACTTGCGAAAATGTTGATGATCGCCTCGAGATCAATACCATCCATGGGCTTTACACAGACATTGCAAGAAATAAACAACATGCGTACGAGTCCGGTGGCTAAAGGGGGGGGGGGGGGAATCGCCACCCGAGCTGTGAATTTATGAGACCAAGTTTTTCTAGACCAGTTTTTTTGCGTAGATTAAGAATCTGGGTGGTGATCAGGCGTTTGAGGGGGCGTTTTCGAGATATGGGGGGTTCAATGTCTACAATTGGGGGAAATGTCATTATGTTGATATAAATGATGATCATGTTATATAATTATTAATAAAACATAAATTTCAAGGACTACCCATCTCTAATGGGTATATGATGCCCCTGGACAACTGTTTTGATTTGTAGGGAGGTGGGGTGGGTGGTTGCAGGTGTGCGTGTGTGTATGGAGGGGGGGGGGATCGGCGGGAAATGAGGTCACATCGATTTAAATGATACTTTTCATACAGCTTGATGAAACATCTCTAAAAATTTTTATAATATTCCCATTGTGTGGGGATGGACGCCGGGGTGGGTGCCCGCTGGGTTGCGCGGGATATGGTGGCCGGGTAACATGTGTTTTTTTGGACAGAAATCATTTGGTTTTAAATTGATCTTAAAAGTGGTTTCTCGTTAGCTTTTTCATTCATTACCTATTTCGTCATTCAATATATTAATTTATAATGGTACTTTTTAAGAGATCTGGAAATGTACATAAAAAAAACACAGTAAATCAGAGACATGTTTAGATATTAGTTTATTCTTAGTCTTCATCAGAAGATTCAAAATATGAGCTGGATGAATATCTTCTTGGTTGCTGACCAGCAGCTCGCATATATCCTTTGGATATGCTTTAGATAATTCACATTGCAAATCTTCATTCCAGCCATGCAGCAAAAGACCACTACGGCAAGGTGGTAATAAGAAAGGTCTGGGGTTTTTTCACCCAGAAAAGCTTTCTTCTAGCGTCATCTACTGATGTAAGTCGTCTTCTACGATATTTTCTTCCTTTGCCCATCTCATTATCGAACAAAATGTGTATATTTGGATCGTTGTGAGGAGAATGATTGGGGTGTCTATTTCGCCCGAGCAATTTGTTTCTGCGCTTCCATTAATTTGTAAACTATTTTGTGTCCTCGTGGTTTGTTGTCAGTTCTAGGATATTCTCGACACTTTCAATACTAATCTTGATATATTTTTTGATCCAATCAAGATTAGTATTGAAAGTGTCAAGAATATCTCGGCCTACATGCTTTCAGTGGTAATGACTATCTGTCTTTCTTTTTCCAACTTTCTAACATTTTTTAAAGAGCTGGGATAGACAAATGATGTTTCTGATGATGTAATTACTGGTTTAGAAAAAATGGTTTGTACCATGTACGGTGAAAGGCGACTTACATCAGTAGATGACACTAGAAAAAAGATTTTCTGGGGGAATTTTAATTGTGATGAAAAAAAACCCCAAACCTTTCTTTCTTTATTACCATCTTGCCTGAGTAGTTTTTGCTGCACATTAAACGCAACAATTATGTTGAAACAATATGGAGACAGGCTGCAAAACCAATAATCGAACAAGATGATCCTGCGATACCAGACTGGAATGAAGATTTACAATGTGAATGGGTATCTGAAGCATATCCAAAGGATATACGCGAGCTGTTGATTAGCCATCAAGAAGATATCTATCCCTCTCATATTATGAACTTCGATTTTGAACCTTCTGATGAAGACTAAGAATAAACTAATATCTAAACATGTCTCTAATTAACTGTGTATTTTATTTACATTTCCAGATCTCTTCAAAAGCACCATTACAATTTAATATTATTATTTGTGATGATGAAATTGGTACTGAACGAAAAAGCAATCTGATTAAAAATACAGATGTATATTTCGTTTCGTGTTTTTATACTTTCTATGGCCTATACTACATGAAGATGTGACTAGTTTTACTGGGAGAAAACATCATGGGTTATACGAGCGGCTTTTGATCCTATGACGTCAGACATTGTTTAATCAAATCGGCGTTGACGTTTCTAGGGGCTTACCAACAGTTCCGTGCAGAGCACGCAAAGAACTCGCCGTAACAGACAGTTACATTGGCTAATTCCTCATATCAGCTAGACCGCCTGTTATATAACAATTCTTCCAAATCCTAATGTTGTGAAGATAAGTAAAACGAAATTTTGTACTATAAAAAACGAAACGAAATAGCATTTTGTGTGTTTTAATCAGATTGAACGAAAAAGATAACGAGAAAACACTTTTCAGGTCAATTTTGAACCGAATGGTATCTGTGCCCAAAATTACGCCTGATCACCACCCAGATTCATAATCTACACAAAAAATGGTCTAGAAAAACTTGGTCTCATAAATCCACAGCTCGGGTGGCGATCCCCCCTCCCGACTATACATAATTGATCCTGATAAATCCTGATAGCACAGAATATATTGAGGAATGTGGATATCAACTTGCTTCAATCATAACGAAAGGTAACGAATTGAGCAGATAAGAAAAATGAGATCTAGGCATGCGCTTAACAGCACTGATGAGTGATGGGTTGATGCATCTGCCTTACTAAGACAAATGCACAGCCGGGGCTCGTGCACTGTGTAAACGGGGACCCTTTTGTTGGACCTTTTACAGGGGATCTATAACCAATTTTCTTCCCGGATTCAGCGTTTTCTTTCAGTTCATTTTTGGAGATTTTCAAAAAATTTCGCTACTGAAACAAACAAGGTCTCTGACGTCATCTTTGGCGTTAATCTGGGGTTACTGGAGGTCACTTTGCTAAAACACAGAAACTGAGATTTAACACACCATACCAAATACATGTACTACGTGTTGGTTTTTAATAATATAATAATAATCAGATGTACTCCATTTTGACAGGAAATTGAAAGCAGGCAAACAACAAATGGAAAGACAAAAACCGTTCCCATCAGACGTCAAAATATCAAAAAGAATTTTTTTTTCACATAAACTATCCGTTTATTTTTATCAATACCCCAAATTATGTTGAACTAGATTCAAACGGAACTTACTCATCAAAACAGTAGGCCTACGTAACAAGTCATAATAGACTGAATGGATAATTTAAGCATATATCTCGATTAGTGACAAATCACGCTGCCTTCAGTTTCGTTCTTAATGATCGGATACCAGTCAGCCTACATGGAGCGCCTCAAACGGACCGTGGCTCCGCGACCCGAAGGCCCGGGTAGATGGCTTATAGTTTTAAATTCGATAATTTTTCCCAAAAAAGTGGATTGACAGAATCCGATACTAAGTAAAAACACCCAGAAAAAAAATCACTGGGTTTTCATTTATTTGTACAAACAATTTTTTTTTTTTAAACATTACTCGGCATACCTCCGGGCCCCTGTACGCTTTGGGGCCTAAACAAATTGTTTTTAATGATCGTATACCAGTCAGACTATATAGAGCGATCGGTAACCGCGTGCATGATCACTGGCGGCAGGCGTTTTGCCCCACCGAAAAAAACATTGCCGACCACAGCTCTAAAGTACCTACTGTATACTGTGCCGGGTGTGCCCCCCCCCCCCCCTCTAAAAACTTCACTGCCCCTCCGCAGCCCGCAAGCTGGCTACAGGCCTGACTGGCGGTAGAAGGCGACACTGTTCGATAGGCCCGGACTAGGCCCCAAATACTCTGACTGTAACGATAGCCTCAAATAGAACGAGTATGTGTCGGGGTCTCACGATGCAAAGGCCCGGGCAGGTGGCTTATAAACTTATAGTTTTAAATTCAAAAAATTTTTCCAAAAAATGTGGACTGACAGAATCTGATTCTAATCCTACCCACGCAACTAGGTATAAACATCCAGAAAAGTCACCGGGTTTCTTCTACCTTACAATCAAGTAACAGTGTTTTTTTTGTTTTTAATTTATACCAAAATTTTGTTTTTGAAAAAACATTAGTTCTTACTGGTAAGACCAGCTCAATTTTTCGTCATATGTCACGAGATGTAAACAGCTTTAGCGCTAATCCCAACCCTAACCCCAATGGTTACCCTAACCTACAATCTCGTCAACAGTCATGTGCTCTAACCTTATTTACATCTCAGCAAACCTTGACAAAAATTGAGCTGGTCTTAACAAATAGATTTAGCCGCCCGGACCCCTGGACAAGTGCCCCAGATCTCGGGCCCGGTGCAAAAAACTTTTATTTTTCGGATACTTCTATAAATGTAACTGTAAAACCCGCCACGTAGCAGCTACAAATAAATTATTATTAATTATTTCAGGTCATGCAAAACCACAACCCAAAGGCATTATGACGTCATAATGAAATACTAGTCGCGCGATTCGCCTAGGAAACGTCAGATCTTAAAATGAATAACATTGTAATGCTGATTCGAATAAACCAATAAAATTAGGACTTATTTCAAAAATTTAATCATTATATGATTTACATATTTCAATAGTGTTTTTGTGGGGATTTTGTAATTTATAGATGTCTTGTAAGGCAATGATACGAGGCAAAGGTCCATGACGTCACAGTATTATTACGGTCACGTAATAACGCCTAGGTAACGTTGATCTAGAATCAAAGGTACCATAGTATTATTGATATTTTTTTAGTAAACCTTTCCTTGATCAGACAGATTATCGATAGGATTAACTAAATTCATCATGGTAAGTACTCAGCTCTTATTTTTAAATGCATATTTTTTTTCACAAACAAGAACATAATTTAATCTGTGATCACGCAATTTATATCTAAGTATATTGTAGCAGATCAAGGCCTGTATCCTATAATTATTTTACTAACCCAGAATGTTTAAGATCGATGTTATTATTTGGATCAATCGAGATGGTTTAATTTCTTTAAAATGACATCTTTTGCCCGTTGTATTGGAATGAGGAAAAGTCCAATACTTATATCGTTAGGTGGTGGCCTAGTGGTGGCCTAGTGTCTGTCACCCCACCATCCGGCGCCCACCCAATCTAGAGTCAATTTGTAACATATCTGACTCACGGTGCCAGGGAGTGCAAAACCTCCCAACTTACTCTCCGTTCACTTAGCTCCAGCTACTTCTAGATTTAGAAATAAGTAATATCAACATTAGCGATTCATATTTTATATATTTTATTTTATCTATACAACAGGACAAGAAACACACGAGTATGAGGAGTAAAATTCATTGTATTGACGAATCTTGTGAATTTACCAAGTCCGTCCCCAACATTGGAGGCGGAGATGTAAAGATAAAGAATATTGATGTCAGAGAAAATCACGCTAAATTATCTAAAGGTAGAATATTTTCTTCCAGGTGAATGACGGGGTGGGGTAACGCGTGCACGATTATAAGGTCTGTCATTGATGATTAAGACAAGTGGCGTGGTTTCGATTCCACGCTTGTACGTGGCATTGAGTAGGGTCGCGTGTCCAGCATCGTGGGTTTTCTCCAGGTTCTCCGGTTTCCTCCCACTGCTAAAACCCCTAAGTGCAAGCGAATTATTGAAATAAAATTGAGCCATATGACCTAGTTTGTGTCGAGTGGACGTTAAAAACTGTCTCCCTCTCTCCAGGTGAATGCCAGTTACTCAGGTATTAATAGTTTGAAAAGATCAAAATACAACAGAGTTCTAAAATGAATAATAATATTTATTAATAATTATTGGTAAGAGAATTATTAGTCGTCGCTATTTAACATACTATAAATATGGATATTTCAAGACCCAACAGCATTTACTGACATGGTAAAGTTCAAGAGCCCAATATACGAACGAACGACCACAATTACCCTAAGCCCCGGACTGGTCATGAACCCGACGTCCTGTGGGCATTCCCCAATTATCGAAGATCCTGTATAAGAAAGTGGGAACTTGGGTGAAAGGTTTCAAGGTACCCCTCCTCTCGATATCCCTTCTGCTACATTGGTTCATTTAAGCTGTTATTATTCAGTTAGTTTATATTATTATTTATAGTACAAGCAATGGTGCTGGAAGCAAGGGAAAAGAAAGCAAGAGAGAGAAGAGGTAATCATTTATACAAAACAGTTTTGGCCAAATAGTAATTCAATGAAATGGGGTTTAACGTCCTACTTTTCTGCTCCGAACTAGGCTAATGAAGACGGGTATACGCCATACGCACTACGGCCTACTCTTATATAGAATTCCAACTGTCAATGGATCTTTTACGTGCATGTCAATGTGTACACATGACCTCGGTTTGTTCCCATCCGAACGACTAAACAGCTGCCCTTGTCAGGCTCTCCGTCCTGCATCACTGACAAGGGGGTAATTCAAACACAGAAATACTAGATGCGCCCCCCCCCCCCTCTAAAAGAATATTCAAAGCCACAAGAAATCAACTGAAAATGACAGCGTGGCGCCTGTGTAATAGACCGGTTTATCCAGGGACAAGGTGATTGCTAGTCATGAAGCCCATCTCATACTCCGTCGGACTACAGGACATTGGCATTTCATTGAAAACCGACCGGATAGATTAAAAAAGCTGCCCCAAGGGTACATCATTCAGAATTTACCAGTATTATTCATAGGGATATCTCCTTTAAGGTCTAGGTTATGACACCTAGTGGTAGAGAGTTCTGTTTTCCAAGAGGAAACGCCACGGCCCGGGTTACATACATCACATACTCATTATGATAGAACTATAAAATAAACAATATATTTTTAGTGTTGCGGCATGTCATCAGAGTTTATATGAAAAAGGGTGAAACGGAGGAAGATGCCATTAAGTGTAACACTCATGACACGAGAAAAGAAATCGCAGCTACTGTGACATGCGATACCAGCACACATTTAGGTAGGATATAACAAATTATAGAATGTTTGTATAATAAATAACCTGTATAAAATACAGGTGGTGAGATATAACAAATTATACAATGATTGTATAAAGATACCTGGACACTCCGACATTTATAAGATTCGAAGTGCCAGAGTTAAGTTATGTTTTATATCTCTATGACGGTGATATATTATGATCTTTACAGACAGGAAGGAATTCGTGTTTGCATAGGCCACAACACTAAATTGCATATATATATACTATTCAAAAAAAGTAGGGGATATTTGATTTTTGGGGCATAATACTAAAATATGCAAATGACTACGAAAAAAGTCACTATAGAACCTAACAGAAGAAACATTTCCAGTTACATGTGACGCCCAAACGCACCAATAGCTACCGCATGGAATGCAGGTGATGCTTGGGATCATCATGGGGGTCCAACCCAAGATTTGCACGACTCTGACTTTGAATGTTACAGTCATTGTGGCATAGAATTCCAGGGTGGAAACATCAGTTTAATTGTTTTAGTGACCAGAAAACAAATTTTGATATGCGTCGGCTTACCCAAAATGAAAGGTTACGTGCCCTTGGCATGCTACAGATCGGCACAACACAGGCGGTTGTGGCGCGGACGATGAATGTTTCTCAGTCTGTCATAAGCAGGCTATGGTCCAGATACCGTGATACACAATCTGTACAGGACAGACCACGCTCAGGTCGACCAAGGGCGACAACTCAAGCCCAGGATCGATTTATCCGTACCTTGGCCTTGAGAAATCGTGTCATCACAGCAAATCAGATCAGCGCTCGTCTTCAAACAGACACTGGTGTGAGAGTGAGTGGCCAGACGATTCGGAATCGACTGCATAGGGGTCACCTTCGCGCCCGACGTCCTCGCGTGATCCCTTGTTTGAGAGATCATCACATTCAGGCAAGACGTCGTTGGTGTAGGGATCGTCAACACTGGGATAATCGACGCTGGAGCAATGTGATGTTTTCAGATGAGTCAAGGTTCACTGTTGATTTTTTGGGTGGTTCTGTTATGGTGTGGGGAGGCATCACTGTTGCTGGAAGAACGGCTTTACATGTTGTTGCAGGGCGTGTTACAGGCCAGTACTACCGGGACATCTTGGCAGTCCATGTTGTGCCGTTCGCACGACGTCATGGCCGCCGTTTCATCTTCCAGGATGACAACGCAAGATGTCACAGGGCCAGGATCGTTACAGGTTACCTCCAACAACAGAACATCACCACATTACCTTGACCAGCACTGAGTCCCGACCTCTCCCCCATCGAGCATGTCTGGGACATGCTTGGACAGAGGTTACGTCAACGTCAACAACGTCCTGCCAATGTCCAAGAACTTGCTGCTGCGTTGCAACAGGAATGGGACAATCTGGACCAAAATGACCTTAGACGTCTCATTAGGAGTATACCACGTCGGATCAATGCTTGTTTGGCAAACAGAGGAGGATTTACCCGTTACTGACTTGGTTGTGATGCTGTGGTAACTTTGCTGTTTGACCCCGGGTATCATTTTACCCTTATACTGGTCAGTCTGTGCCTTACTTAGTCTAACGATCATTTGGAATAAATCGATGAATGTGAACTTCATTTCATTTTGTCATTTGTTTCTTCGTCAGTTTCATTAGGTGACTTTAATAACACTTAAAAATCAAATATCCCCTACTTTTTTTGAATAGTATATTTTGTTATTTAAACATTACTTTTGTGAAATAAACGGTTGTAATGTTTTACAGGTACCGGTCGTTTTGACACATTTCTATACGTAAGTACTATTTCACTCTTTATCCTTAGAATGTCACACAACTCTATAAGTTGTATTAGAATAAAGCACTTTCATTTATCTATCGTAGAACTCTCTAACTATGTGGGATCTGACTCCAGTGTTGATCGAAAGAGTTCCTCGGGGTTTTTCAGCATGGTTTTCCCTTGTCAATTGTGCAGGTTGGTAGACCTAGTAAGGATCAGCGTCTAGTCGTTTGGATGGGACGTAAAAGAACACTTGACTGTCCGGTCAAAATCCCCTTCATAAGACACTTCATGGCGTATTGTCGCCTTCGTTAACCCGGTTAAACCATATTTCATTCTAGTTGCTATATGTTTAAAATTGACAAGATATTTGATAGTATGTAGTAAAGTAATTTAATTGTAAAATATTGGCTCTTTGATTTCTACAGGCTATTGGTTTGAAGAAAAAAGTCACATACACACGTGTTAGAAAATTCAAGCTACCCTCCGGTAAGTAACAGTGGTTTTTGTTGATAGGTTTGGGGGATTATTTCGGATAGACTAAATGCTGACAAAAATTGATAAGTTTGTTTTGACTGCCAGACTACTTATCCGCCGTGGGCGTATATTTTGTTGTCTGGCAACCCATCTGTATATAATTTCATAATATCTTTCATTATGTCGATTATGTTTAATTTCTGTTATAAATAGATTAATTACAATTTACAGAGCAAAGAAGTTTAAAGAACCGCTTTCTGGCACTTTTTGCCTGTGGTAAAGGAGAAGAGTAGGTCCTAACAGATAAATAAGATCAAGACCAAGAAAAATCTAATGGATCATCATGATCATCCATCTGGGAAAGTATCAGGTGTGAAGGCGGACACACCACACCACAGCACCATAGAATCGTGATGGCGACCAGAAAACCTCCGAAGTTCAAACTTCATGTAGAAGATTTTTCTAAAGCTGTCAAGTCTATTAATGAGTAGGCCTATGATCTGGCACAGTGACTAAGCCACGTTTACCCGATCAGTTATTGGCATTCGCCACTGTCGCAACACAGATAATGTAATACCGAAATGCATGATTATAATAGCACACCTAATTTCGTCTTTGACCAGTTTCATAAGGCGACGTTATATATGAAATAGTGGAATCAACATCACACACACTCTTCTTCAAGTTAAGAATACAGGAAAAGACAACTCTAAGCACATGGAATGTCGGGCTTTCCTGTCCTCTTCAATGTAATATATAACTATTTAATATCAATTTTAAAATCTTTTAGTGACATTTAGTAACTGGCTAGAATAATAAACTATAACATACACTTATGGAAAACAGTTACTGATTTATTTTTAGGCGACGTTTCGAAGAGTATTCCCTGAACGTTATCAAGCTAATACAACATAACAAAATGAAGCAACATTTTGTTATGTTGTATTAGCTTGATACCGTTCAGAGAATACTCTTCGAAACGTCGCCTAAATAAATCAGTAACTGTTTTCCATAAGTATATGTTATAGATTATTATGTATTTCACAGGATTAAACAATTGTCAATTATAATTACTTTGTTTTTTCTGTTGTGACGTGCCGAGAAAGCACCGAGTTGCCCCCCTTACATTACTCTTTCAAATTTGTCTTAACATACTGTTATGCAAAGAGAAGGATCGGTGGCATATTTTGATTCAAGTATTATGTCGTATTGACGGTAATGGCACTTTTAAGAAATTGTAAAGAAAGTGTGCGCAGTTATGTTAAATAGTAGCCTATTAGTAGAAAATGTAGTCTGAATCTTCTCTAGTGCCATTCTCAACACGCAAATAAAACCGATAAGACAAACCTGCGGACACAAGCTACATAGTAGGCCTACATAGATATTGCAAGAAATAAACAATAAATATTAAATCAAGTGAATGAATCCGGGAGCCAGCCGTTTCCAAGCGTCCACTGTGTTGTATAGCCCCGGCCTGTAATTGTGCTGGCCCTGTTTCACGAAATTTTAACTAAAGATAAAATCCAAATTTTAGTAGATACTTCAATTTTGATTGGCTAAGCACTAAAATCAATCTAATATTATCCAATCAAATTACTAAAATTTGGATTTTATCTTGTAAAGAAAGTGTGCGCAGTTATGTTAAATAGTAGCCTATTAGTAGAAAATGTAGTCTGAATCTTCTCTAGTGCCATTCTCAACACGCAAATAAAACCGATAAGACAAACCTGCGGACACAAGCTACATAGTAGGCCTACATAGATATTGCAAGAAATAAACAATAAATATTAAATCAAGTGAATGAATCCGGGAGCCAGCCGTTTCCAAGCGTCCACTGTGTTGTATAGCCCCGGCCTGTAATTGTGCTGGCCCTGTTTCACGAAATTTTAACTAAAGATAAAATCCAAATTTTAGTAGATACTTCAATTTTGATTGGCTAAGCACTAAAATCAATCTAATATTATCCAATCAAATTACTAAAATTTGGATTTTATCTTAGTTAAAATTTCGTGAAACAGGCCCCTGTTCACTAAAATGAAAAACAAAACAGTGAATGACAAAGGGACAGGCCTAATTATACGACCTGTTTTGACCGTGGTAATCCACTGAATGGCGATAATCTTCCAGATTACGTCAGAAATTAGAAGGCCAGCAGGTTTAACAATAATAAAGAGGTTTAACATTAATTCTAGGAGTAATAGTACCAAGAGCAGATTGTGAAATTTAAAAGGGCATTATGGGGAAATTAGATACAGAGCTGGCAGTTTTCACTATATACTTAAAAACTAGATAATGTAAAAGTAATTTGCTGAAAATTAAGTCAAATTGACCCACTCTGAACCAAGATATTATCTTTTGAATTTAAGGCCTATCCTCGATCATCATTTCCTAAAATGTAACGGCCTACTTTTCTGCCCCACTTGGGCTAATGAAGACGGGCATACGCCAAACATTTTGTTATGAGGGGAATTGTACCCGGGCTACTATTACATCGGTTCCAGCTGCCAAGGATTCTTACGTGCACGCTAGTATGTACACTGGAACCCGGTTTTCATCCCGACCGAACGACTAAACGTTGTCCCTTGCCAGGACCCCCGCCCTGCATGACTGACACTTGTGGGGGGAGGGGGGGCATGCCGGAAAATTCCTATGACTCTTCTCGACCAACACCGGGATTGAACACGGAATCAACAGGTTAGCGAACCAACTCAGCCAATTAGCAAAATAACTATTGTAAGGTGAGATGAAATGCAGTAGATAAAATAATGACACGTGGCTTAACGTTTTACTGGTCTGCTTCGCACGGGCTAATGAAAATGGGCTTACACCATGCAGTGTCCTATGAAGGAATTTAGCCCATACAGCGGCGCTACGGTCTACTCATATTGAATTCATTATACTGTCAATGGTTCTTTTACGTGCACGCGATCCCATCCGAACGACTATACTCTGTAAAAACCTTCGTTCTACACCACTGACAAAGTGGGGGGGGGGGGGTCACGCCGAAAATTCCCGATGAACTTTCTCGGCCAACGTAGGACTTAGCGAACCAACGTACTACTCACTGAGCCACCGTGCCCCCCCCCCCCCCCCAGTAGACAAAATAGACCATACTGTACTGTAGAGACCTGACCTTGTGAGATTAAGCGAACAAACTGATGAACTAAACAATTACTTGTAAACAGTCAGAAATCAACCCAAATAATAACAGCAGTGTGAGGTTAACTACTTGTTTTTCGTTATTCGCCAACATCGAAATACGAGTAGTATGTTTTTCTTTATTCAGTAATATCGAAAAATGAAAATCGGTTCACCTCGGGTACTCCGGTTTCATCCCACAAAGCCCTACAAGGAACGCTAAACACCAACAGTCGACATGCAGGTTGTATTATCTCGTAATCAGGCTTGCTTGAAGACGGTTGTTATTACCGATGCCTGTGCGAATTTTACCAGCCCGTCTATGATGCAGAGTTCCCATGCTTGCAAATTGACAGTAATGCAAGCTTTTATCCGAAAGCCTCGTCCTGGAACAATCACTCATAGTAAGGGAGCTAGGTTCAGGTTGTTCCAAAAATCGCGTACAAAATTTCGTGCATAGGTCGACCAACTTCAGATGTCGCCAAATACAGACACCTGCTCCTTCCTTCCTCCCTTAAGAACACCCCATTTACCACCCTGAGATATGAGTTTTTTCGACTTTCGCGTACAACAATATTTTTTTCGTTAAAAGTTTCACTATTGGTCCGCTAGAACATAACACTAAGTTAAGAACGCGAAATCCCCTTCTATCCCGGATAAGAACTACAAAACGAGGGCCCATGGGTGAAATGACCAAAATGACGATTTAATTCGACTTTGGCGTAAAAAAATAAACTTTCGTACATACGTCGACCAACCACAGATGTCATCAAAAACACTGCTTAAGAAGACCCATTTTGTTCATTTCACGCTTCGATTTAAAAGAGATGATTTGTACCCGTGCCAACCAGGTTTATAAATATTCTTAATTGTAGTTGGATGTGGCAGAAATGTAAAAAATAGCAAAACTCTAAAGTCGTTTTGATTATTTATGTTATTATTCCGATCTGATTCGCATCAGATTCTTCCATAATAGGGAACTAGTCGTATCGCCTTACGGTGCTAGTTTAATTATCGCCAAACTAATTACACGACAAAAAGATAAATATAAATGAAAGGTGTGAAAGTCCTGGCCAGCTTGTTCAAATGAATAGTAACATATCTATTTCGGTAATAGTGTTAATGAACTATGAAACAAACTATAAAATTAACCGTTAATTCTAAATCAAGAGCTATAATTTAACCTTTACATTGCTATAAATTGATCTATTCGTCCACGTTAAGAATTTTAATTACTTGTTTAACACGCGACATTTTTTTAAAATACATAATCAGAATTTCATCGAGAGACAAAAGATAGTAAGTATTTACAATTTCATTCTGTGCTTTATTTATTTGAATTTAGTAAAATTAACTACCCGTTCCGATAGCAATGGTATCTAATATACATAATAAATTAAGTAAAAGTAAATTCTATGACAAAGGTACTTCACTTGCTTAAATATTGGGCTAAAAATTAATTTGTTTACGCGAAGTTCTGAATCTGAGGTCATTCTCATTGACAAATAATAAAACATACTAGCTTTGAATTATTCAAATCGATCAATTTAATGTAAGTTACGAATACTTTAGTTTATTTCCTGAAATGAAAATACCTTTATAGATCATGTTAATCTTAATAGCTTTCCACTTCAGTCTTAGAAAAATTGATTTTTTGTAGTTAAAATAGCATATATTATAATAAAATATACAGATCACCATTATCCACTTTCTATGACACCTTTTATTTGTTTTAGAAGTTTGTAAAAATGGGATCTGCTAAAACTAAACCAATGGCTAATATTGAAGATCGTGGGAGCGCTGTGGTATCTGATACTTAACAAAAAGTGTATGGTGGATTTTTCTATTTAAAGAATAATGTAGGGGGAAGGGTTGGTCAATTTCAGACAACCCATGCCGACCTGCGTAAAAAGAAAATAGAAATGTTAGATATCACGAATAATTCTACAATAACCAAACATGGACGGGTCAAGACTTATTTGGCGCAGCAAAGAGTCGAGCTTTATTTAAAGAATAATGTCCTTGATAATGCAGAGGGAAGAGTTGGTCCATCGCAGGCAAACCATGTCAACCAGCGTGAAAAGAAAATTGAAATGTTAGTTAGCAAGAACAATACTACACTATCTCGATTTAAATCAACAAATAACCAAACACGGACGGGTCAAGACTTGTTTGGAGCAGCAAAGAGTCGAGCTTTATTTAAAGGGTTGGTCCATCGCTGGCAACCCATGCCGTCCCGCGTCAAAAGAAAATTGAAATGTTAGATAGCACGAACAATTCTACACTATCTCGATTTAAATCAACAAATAACCAAACATGGAGGGTCACGAAAATCAGCAGCTCCATGTTTACATACAAAGTCACAGATGCTAACCACAACCCTAACTACTCCCTCTGGAAGGAAAACGTTAATGACGCCCATGACACTGTCGTCAGCACCACCCTACGACTTGGATCACGAAAATGTGATGTACCCACACAAAGGTCGGATAACCTTGGCGCCGAAGAGTAAAGTCTGATTCCGCACTCTGGAAATCATTTAGAAACAGATGTAGAAGCCTCTCCTGTGTTCATAAGGGGTGCTAACGATATCACAAACGCCGACCCTAACTCCCACAAATCTCTGACACTAACCTATTTCGTTGTTCAAACGTCATATGGATTTTCAACTCGTAAAACAAGGCCGAGGACAGATTGTGGTGAAGTTATTTTCCATCAAAATAGCAATCGCTCCAGAAGAGTAGAAAGTCACTGATAATATATCTCAAAGCTGTTTAATGTGGTTTGTGTTTAATTAAAAACATATTTTAATAAATGCAAAGTTTTACCCTTTTTTTTAATTCTTTTTTTCTTAAAGTATTATTTTTTTTCAAATCTAGTTATTAATTTGTTACAAATATACACACAATCCAAACAATATGATGGATTGGTTGGTAAAGAGTAATTGCTGCACACACCTATGTCACCGTATAGTACTTGAAAACACTGTGGCATACTTGCACGTAAATAAAATGAACCCCATCCGAACAACTATACGTTGTCCCGTGCCAGAACATCCGTCCTACATCACTGACAAGGAGAGGGAGAGAGAGAATCAAGACTTATTCTCTATTGTCAAGTTCCATTGCTACAGTAATAAACTGTCTGTGCTACATCATGTCAAAACTTTGCCCAGTATTAAGTAGTTTGAATGAAATTTTCAATAAATTCATTTACAATAGCTTGTTTTAAACTATTATAGCAAGAACGACAAACTCCTTATCTAAATCTTACATAATGCATCTTTGAAGATTGTATAGACTTGTGTAAAGTACACTCCTTGGATGCTAGGGACGAGCAACTTAGTGGGAGGGGGGGGGGCTCAAAATGTTTTGAAAGATACAAGGCATGGGCGTATTAAGGGATTGGCCAATGGAGGCCGGGTGAGTAGTCCTTTCACCAGAAAAGTTTGAAAATTGGATCCCCATAGATTAGATTTAAAGCACTTTCCTGTGGGTTTAGACACAAACTGGAACCTATGAATTCGGTGTTCAAATCAGTCAATAAATGAATGAAATTGGGTTGAACGCCCACCGTCTTCACCATAAGGGAAATTTTGTCCGATAAAGGTGGTGTTTCAATGGTTGATAACCCACTCCCTGGGGACAAAAATGACCCGTAAAAGACCCCACCACTAATTTTGGGACAATGGACAATCAACATTACATATTTCGTATGAGTTTCTTACAAGATTTCTGACTTGCGAAAATGTTGATGATCGCCTCGAGATCAATACCATCCATGGGCTTTACACAGATATTGCAAGTAATAAACAACATGCGTACATAATATACTATCAACTAAATTGATCCTGATAAATCCTGATAGCACAGAATATATTGAGGAATGTGAATATCAACCTCCTCCAATCATAACGAACGTTAACGAATATCCAGACGCCGAATTCAGAGCACTGCACATGCACCCAATGCGGTGCGTTGAACAGACAAGAAAAATGAGACCTAGGCTTGCGCTTATCAGCACTGATGAATGATGCGTTGATGCATCTGCGATACCAAAACAAATGCACAGCCGGGACTCGTACACTGATGTAAACGGGTCCCTTTTCTTGGACTTTTTTTCCGATTCAGGGGTCTTTTTTCGGATTGAGGCCTGAGGACCTTTTACAGGGGATCTATAAAAAAATTTCTTCCCGGATTCAACGTTTTCTTTCGGAGATTTTCAAAAAAATTCGCTACTGAAACAAACAAGGTCTCTGGCGTTACCTTTGGTGTTACTGGAGGTCACTTTGCTAAAACACAGAAACTGAGATTTAACACACCATACCAAATACATGTACTACGTGTTCGTTTTTAATAATATAATAATAATCAGATGTACTCCATTTTGACATAAACTATTCGTTTATTTTTTTCAATACCCCAAATCATGTTGAACTGGATTCAAACGGAACTTGTCGTGCACTCTTGGAAGCGAACTCATCAAAACAGTAGGCCTACGTGACAAGTCATAATAGACTGAATGGATAATAAGCTTATCCCGATTAGTTACAAATCACGCCTTCAATTTCGTTCGGGGATCACGTGGCTAAGTGTGTAAGACGCTGCCTCGCTAGCCACAAGGTCGAGAAAGTTCATCCCGATTTTCCGGCGTGGTTTCCCCTTGTCAGTGATGTAGGGCGGAGGGCCTGACAAGAACAGCTGT
Source organism: Patella vulgata (assembly GCF_932274485.2). Taxonomy (NCBI): domain Eukaryota; kingdom Metazoa; phylum Mollusca; class Gastropoda; family Patellidae; genus Patella; species Patella vulgata. The sequence continues at coordinate 18,028,143 of NC_065883.2, forward strand.
CTAGTCGTTCGAATGGGACGAAAAACCGAGGTCCCGTGTACACAGTGGCGTGCACGTAAAAGATCCCTTGGCAGTTAGAATTCGATATAAGAGTGGGCCGTAGCGCCGCTGTCCGGGCAAAATTTCCCTCATAGCACACTATATGGCGTATGCCCGTTTTCATTAGCCCAGGTTAGGAGCAGAACAGTAGGACGTTAAACCCCATTTCATTTCAATTTCGTTCTTAATGATCGGATACCAGTCAGTCTACGTGGAGCACCTCAAACGGACCGTAGATGGCTTATAGTTTTAAATTCAATAATTTTTCCAAAAGCAGTGAACTGACAGAATCCGATACTAGGTACAAACACCCAGAAAAAAAATCACTGGGTTTTCATTTATTTGTACAAACAATTTTTTTTTAAAAAAACATTACTCGGCATACCTCCGGTCCCCTGTAGGCTCTGGGGCCTAAACAAAATTGTTTTTAATCATCGTATACCAGTCAGACTATATAGAGCGATCGGTAACCGCCCCACCCCCCGCCGAAAAATAATTTGCCGACCATAGCTCTAAATAGGCTAGCTCTAAATTACCTAGTGCCGCCTGACTGGTGGTAGAAGGCGACACAGTTCTACAGGCCCGGACTAGGCCCCAAATACTCTGACGGTGACGATAGCCTCAAATAGAACGAGTATGGATCGTGGTCTCACGGTGCAAAGGCCCGGACAGGTGGCTTATAGTTTTAAATTCAACAATTTTTTCCCCAAAAAGTTGACTGACAGAATCTGATTCTAATCCTACCCACGCAACTAGGTATAAACATCCAGAAAAGTCACCGGTTTTCTTCTACCTTAAAATCAAGTAACAGTGTTTTTTTTTTGTTTTTAATTATTTATTTATACCAACATTTTGTTTTTGAAAAAACATTAGTTCTTACTGGTAAGGTCAGCTCAATTTTTCGTCATATGTCACGAGATGTAAACAGCTCTAGGGCTAATCCCAACCCTAACACCAGTGGTTACCCTAACCTACAATCTCGTCAACAGTCACGTGCCCTAACCTTATTTACAACTTAGCAAATCTTGACAATAATTGAGCTGGCCTTAACAAATAGATTTAGCCGCCCCAGACCCCTGGACAAGTGCCCCAGATCTAGGGCCAGGTGCAAAAAACTTTTATTTTTCAGAATACTTCTATAAATGTAACTGTAAAACCCGCCACGTAGCAGCTACAAATAAATTATTATTAATTAATGTCATGCAAAACAACAACCCAAAGGCATTATGACGTCATAATGAAATACTAGTCGCGCGTTTCGCCTAGGAAACGTCAGATCTTAAAATGAATAACACTGTAATGCTGATTCGAATAAACCAATAAAATTAGGACTTATTTCAAAAATTTAATCATTATATGATTTACATATTTCAATAGAGTTTTTGTGGGGATTTTGTAATTTATAGATGTCTTGTAAGGCAATGATACGAGGCAAAGGTCCATGACGTCAAAGTATTATTACGGTCACGTAATAACGCCTAGGTAACGTTGATCTAGAATCAAAGGTACCATAGTATTATTGATATTTTTTTAGTAAACATTTCCTTGATCAGACAGATTATCGATAGGATTAACTAAATTCATCATGGTAAGTACTCAGCTCTTATTTTTAAATGCATATTTTTTTTTCACAAACAAGAACATAATTTAATCTGTGATCACGCAATTTATATCTAAGTATATTGTAGCAGATCAAGGTCTGTATCCTATAATTATTTTACTAACCCAGAATGTTTAAGATCGATGTTATTATTTGGATCAATCGAGATGGTTTAATTTCTTTAAAATGACATCTTTTGCCCGTTGTATTGGAATGAGGAAAAGTCCAATACTTATATCGTTAAGTGGTGGCCTAGGGTTTGTCACCCCACTATCCGTCGCCCACCCAATCTAGAGTCAATTTGTAACATAATCTGAGTCACTGCCAGGGAGTGCAAAACCTCCCAACTTACTCTCCATTCACTTAGCTCCAGCTACTTCTAGATTTAGAAATAAGTAATATCAACATTAGCGATTCATATTTTATATATTTTATTTTATCTATACAACAGGACAAGAAACACACGAGTATGAGGAGTAAAATTCATTGTATTGACGAATCTTGTGAATTTACCAAGTCCGTCCCCAACATTGGAGGCGGAGATGTAAAGATAAAGAATATTGATGTCAGAGAAAATCACGCTAAATTATCTAAAGGTAGAATATTTTCTTCCAGGTGAATGACGGGGTGGGGTAACGCGTGCACGATTATAAGGTCTGTCATTGATGATTAAGACAAGTGGCGTGGTTTCGATTCCACGCTTGTACGTGGCATTGAGTAGGGTCGCGTGTCCAGCATCGTGGGTTTTCTCCAGGTTCTCCGGTTTCCTCCCACTGCTAAAACCCCTAAGTGCAAGCGAATTATTGAAATAAAATTGAGCCATATGACCTAGTTTGTGTCGAGTGGACGTTAAAACCTGTCTCCCTCTCTCCAGGTGAATGCCAGTTACTCAGGTATTAATAGTTTGAAAAGATCAAAATACAACAGAGTTCTAAAATGAATAATAATATTTATTAATAATTATTGGTAAGAGAATTATTAGTCGTCGCTATTTAACATACTATAAATATGGATATTTCAAGACCCAACAGCATTTACTGACATGGTAAAGTTCAAGAGCCCAATATACGAACGAACGACCACAATTACCCTAAGCCCCGGACTGGTCATGAACCCGACGTCCTGTGGGCATTCCCCAATTATCGAAGATCCTGTATAAGAAAGTGGGAACTTGGGTGAAAGGTTTCAAGGCACCCCTCCTCTCGATATCCCTTCTGCTACATTGGTTCATTTAAGCTGTTATTATTCAGTTAGTTTATATTATTATTTATAGTACAAGCAATGGTGCTGGAAGCGAGGGAAAAGAAAGCAAGAGAGAGAAGAGGTAATAATTTATACAGAACAGTTTTGGCCAAATAGTAATTCAATGAAATGGGGTTTAACGTCCTACTGTTCTGCTCCGAACTAGGCTAATGAAGACGGGTATACGCCATACAGTGTGCTATGAGGGAAATTTTTCCCGGACAGTGGCACTAAGGCCTACTCTTATATCGAATTCCAACTGTCAATGGATCTTTTACGTGCACGCCAATGTGTACACATGACCTCGATTTTTTGTACCATCCGAACGACTAGACAGCTGCCCTTGTCAGGCCCTCCGTTCTGCTTCACTGACAAGGGGGTAATTCAAGCACAGCAATACGCAATACTTGCATATTATAATACCAGATGCCCCCCCCCCCCCTCTAAAAGAATATTCAAAGCCACAAGAAATCAACCGAAAATGACAGCGTAGCGTTTGTATAATAGACCGGTTTGTCCAGGGACAAGGTGATTGCTAGTCATGAAGCCCATCTCATATTCCATCGGACTACAGGACATTGGTATTTCTTTGAAAACCGACCGGATAGATTCAAAAAGCTGCCCCAAGGGTACATCATTCAGAATTTACCAGTATTATTCACAGGGATGTCTCCTTTAAGGTCTAGGTTAGGACACGTAGTGGCAGAGAGTTCTGTTTTCCAAGAGGAAACGCCACGGCCCGGGTTACATACATCACATACTCATTATTATATAACTATAAAATAAACAATATATTTTTAGTGTTGCGGCATGTCATCAGAGTTTATATGAAAAAGGGTGAAACGGAGGAAGATGCCATTAAGTGTAACACTCATGACACGAGAAAAGAAATAGCAGCTGCTGTGACATGTGATACCAGCACACATTTGGGTATGATATAACACATTATATAACGATTGTATAATATATACCCTGTACAAAATATACAGGCGGTGAGATATAACAAATCATAGAATGATTGTATAATAAATAACCTGTATAAAATACAGATGGTGAGATATAACAAATTATACAATGGTTGTATAAAATACTCTGGCCACTCCGACATTTATAAGATTCGAAGTGCCAGAGTTAAGTTATGCTTTATATCTTAAACACGGTGATATATTATGATCTTTACAGATAGGAAGCAATTCGCGCTTGCATAGGCCACAACACTAAATTGCATATATTTTGTTACTCAAACGAAATACTTTTGTGAAATAAATGGTTGTAATGTTTTACAGGTACCGGTCGTTTTGACACATTTCTATATGTAAGTACTATTTCACTCTTTATCCTTAGAATGTCACACAACTCTATAAATTGTATTAGAAATTATCAAAAAATAAAGCACTTTCATTTATCTATCGTGGGACTCTCTAACCATGTGGGATCTGACTCCAGTGTTGATCGAAAGAGTTCCTAGGGGTTTTTCAGCATGGTTTTCCCTTGTCAATTGTAAAATATTGGCTCTTTGATTTCTACAGGCTATTGGTTTGAAGAAAAAAGTCACATACACACGTGTTAGAAAATTCAAGCTACCCTCCGGTAAGTAACAGTGGTTTTTGTTGATAGGTTTGGGGGATTATTTCGGATAGACTAAATGCTGACAAAAATTGATAAGTTTGTTTTGACTGCCAGACTACTTATCCGCCGTGGGCGTATATTTTGTTGTCTGGCAACCCATCTGTATATAATTTCATAATATCTTTCATTATGTCGATTATGTTTAATTTCTGTTATAAATAGATTAATTACAATTTACAGAGCAAAGAAGTTTAAAGAACCGCTTTCTGGCACTTTTTGCCTGTGGTAAAGGAGAAGAGTAGGTCCTAACAGATAAATAAGATCAAGACCAAGAAAAATCTAATGGATCATCATGATCATCCATCTGGGAAAGTATCAGGTGTGAAGGCGGACACACCACACCACAGCACCATAGAATCGTGATGGCGACCAGAAAACCTCTGAAGTTCAAACTTCATGTAGAAGATTTTTCTAAAGCTGTCAAGTCTATTAATGAGTAGGCCTATGATCTGGCACAGTGACTAAGCCACGTTTACCCGATCAGTTATTGGCATTCGCCACTGTCGCAACACAGATAATGTAATACCGAAATGCATGATTATAATAGCACACCTAATTTCGTCTTTGACCAGTTTCATAAGGCGACGTTATATATGAAATAGTGGAATCAACATCACACACACTCTTCTTCAAGTTAAGAATACAGGAAAAGACAACTCTAAGCACTTGGAATGTCGGGCTTTCCTGTCCTCTTCAATGTAATATATAACTATTTAATATCAATTTTAAAATCTTTTAGTGACATTTAGTAACTGACTAGAATAATAAACTATAACATACACTTATGGAAAACAGTTACTGATTTATTTTTAGGCGACGTTTCGAAGAGTATTCCCTGAACGTTATCAAGCTAATACAACATAACAAAATGAAGCAACATTTTGTTATGTTGTATTAGCTTGATACCGTTCAGAGAATATTCTTCGAAACGTCGCCTAAATAAATCAGTAACTGTTTTCCATAAGTATGTGTTATAGATTATTATGTATTTCACAGGATTAAACAATTTTCAATTATAATTACTTTAGTTTTTCTGTTGTGACGTGCTGAGAAAGGACCGAGTTACCCCCCTTACATTACTCTTTCAAAATGTGTCTTAACATACTGTTTTGCAAAGAGAAGGATAGGTGGCATATTTTGATTCAAGTATGATGTCGTATTGACGGTAATGGCACTTTTAAGAAATTGTAAAGAAAGTGTGCGCAGTTATGTTAAATAGTAGCCTATTAGTAGCAAATGTAGTCTGAATCTTCTCTAGGGCCATACACAACACGCAAATAAAACCGATAAGACAAACCTGCGGACGCAAGCTACATATGTAGGCCTACATAGATATTGCAAGAAATAAACAATAAATATTAAATCAAGTGAATGAATCCGAGAGCCAGCCGTTTCCAAGCGTCCACTGTGCTGTATAGCCCCGGCCTGTAATTGTGCTGTTCACTAAAATGAAAAACAAAACAATGAATGACAAAGGCGCATGCCTAATAATGCGACCTGTTTTGACCGTGGTCATCCCCTGAATGGCGATAATCTGCCAGATTACGTCAGGAATTAGAAGGCCAGCAGGTTTAACAATAATAAAGAGGTTTAACTTTAATCCGGATGGAATTTCGGAAAACGCCAAAACTTAATAAATAAAGCGTAGACTAGGAGCAAAGTGACGGCTGCCATGTACATATTTTTTAAAACCCAGTGCATTCCCATCGAGAGTGACACAAACATAATGGTGTTCATTATAGGCGTAATTAAGCTGTACTGAAATATTTAAGATGGCGGCCATGTAAAGATGGGATATTGTTCTCTAAGTTATTAAGCTCATAGCTGTGATATTATTGTAATAGAAGTGGAGGGAGTTGGTTATAATAGGAGTAATAGTACCAAGAACAGATTGTGAAATTTAAAGGCGCATTATGGGAAATTAGATACAGAGCTGTATACTTACAAACTAGATAATGTAAAGGGAATTTGCTGAAAATTTCAGTCAAATTGACCCACTCTGAACCAAGATATTAGCTTTTGAATTTTAGGCCTATCCTCGATCATCATTTCCTAAAATGTAACGCCCTGCTTTTCTGCCCCACTTGGGCTAATGAAGACGGGCATACGCCAAACAGTGTGCTATGAGGGGAATTGTACCCGGGCTACTATTACATCGAATTCCAGCTGTCAAGGTTTTTTTTTAAGTGCACGCTAGTGTGTACACGGGACCCCGGTTTTCGTCCCATCCGAACAGGGGGGGGGGGGTGTAACCATGCCGGAAAATTCCTATGACTCTTCTCGACCAACACCGGGATTGAACACGGAATCTGCAGGTTAGCGAACCAACTGAGCCAATTAGCAAAATAACTGTATGAAATAGATAAATATTGTAGAGTGACGTGTAAATCAGTATACAAAATAGACCATAGTATATCTCGTCAATTTTGAATTTAAAATGAATAATATATTAACATATCATAATATTTATTTGTACACCAACGTCTTACTTCACTGAGCCACCTCGGCTCGTATTCGCAAAATGACTGTATGAAATAGATAACCTTTGTAAGGTGAACTGAAAACCAGTAGATAAAATAATGAAATGGGGCTTAACGTTTTACTGTTCTGCTCCGCATGGGCTAATGAAGACGGACTTACACTATGCGGTGTCCTATGAAGAAAATTTTGCCAGGACAGCGGCGTTACGGCATACTGTCAAGGGTTCTTTTAGTGTGCACGCGAATGTGTACACGTGATCTCTATTTTTCGTCCCACCCGAACGACTATACGTTGTCAAGCCCTTCGTTCTACACCACTGACAAAGGGGGGGGGGGGGTGAATCACGCCGGAAAATCCAGATGAACTTTCTCGGGCAACGTATTTTTGAAACAGGTTATGCAAGATCTTTTTCGACGTTTGAAATTAAATGTACGGTGCTAAGACCACCTAAAGATAAGTTTTATATGTCCCTTTTATTAATTAGAACAGGTTTCGCTTTAGTTTTTATATTTTACGCTGAAATTTTATTGCTTTAAATCTTCCTAGTGCAAAAACGAAAAAATTGACCTTTTGGCCTCCGATGTCATAAACAGGGGCGAATTTAACAAGTTAACATTTTTATTGAAAGGTTGATTACTTTCGATCATTTTCAGCATATTTCCATGATACAAAAATGGCTTCGCATTCACTTTCAGTGCAAATGACCTCATTTGACCTTTGACCCCGAATATCTCAAAAACGCCCCAACGACGGACTGATTACCACTCGGCATCGTATTCTACGCAAAATTTTACTTCAGAAAAGTTGAGTCTGGTTTTGCGCCCATTTGATGGACCCCCACGCCCCTGTACTGAGCCTCCGGTCTAATAGTAAGGGAGCTGGGTTCCGGTTGTTTCGAAAATCGCGAACAAAATTTCTACAAGGCTAAACGATTGGACAGCGTTGCTCGATACTCTGAACATTGATTCTTAATTACCCCCATCACCACCCTGAGATATGAGTTAATTCGACTTCAGCGTACAACAATAATTTTTTCGTTAAAAGTTTCACTATTGGTCCGCTAGAACTTAAAACTAACTTAAGAATGCGAAATGCCCTTCTATCCCGGATAAGAACTACAAAACGAGGGGCCCATGAGTGAAATGACCAGAATGACGATTTAATTCGACTTCTGCGTACAACGATCAACTTTCGACAAAACACTGCTTAAGAAGACCCATTTTGGTCATTTCACGCTTCGATAAAAAAAAGGAGATGATTTGTACCCGTGCCAGGCAGGTTTATAAATATGCTTAATTATAGTTGGATGTGGCAGAAATGTAATACATAGCAATACTCTATCGTCATTTTGATTATTGATGTGATTATTCCGATCTGATTCACATCAGATTCTTCCACAGGGAACTACATAGTACCATCTCTGATCTTGTCGCCTTACGGTGCTAGTTTAATTTTAATTATCGTCAAACTAATTACACGACATAAAGATAAATATAAATGAAAGGTGTGTAAGTCCTGGCCAATTTGTTCAAATGAATATAGTAACATATCTATACTATTCAAAAAAAGTAGGGGATATTTGATTTTTAAGTGTTATTAAAGTCACCTAATGAAACTGACGAAGAAACAAATGACAAAATGAAATGAAGTTCACATTCATCGATTTATTCCAAATGATCGTTAGACTAAGTAAGGCACAGACTGACCAGTATAAGGGTAAAATGATACCCGGGGTCAAACAGCAAAGTTACCACAGCATCACAACCAAGTCAGTAACGGGTAAATCCTCCTCTGTTTGCCAAACAAGCATTGATCCGACGTGGCATACTCCTAATGAGACGTCTAAGGTCATTTTGGTCCAGATTGTCCCATTCCTGTTGCAACGCAGCAGCAAGTTCTTGGACATTGGCAGGACGTTGTTGACGTTGACGTAACCTCTGTCCAAGCATGTCCCAGACATGCTCGATGGGGGAGAGGTCGGGACTCAGTGCTGGCCAAGGTAATGTGGTGATGTTCTGTTGTTGGAGGTAACCTGTAACGATCCTGGCCCTGTGACATCTTGCGTTGTCGTCCTGGAAGATGAAACGGCGGCCATGACGTCGTGCGAACGGCACAACATGGACTGCCAAGATGTTGTCCCGGTAGTACTGGCCTGTAACACGCCCTGCAACAACATGTAAAGCCGTTCTTCCAGCAACAGTGATGCCTCCCCACACCATAACAGAACCACCCCCAAATCGATCATGTCTGATGACGTTAACGTCTTGGAAGCGCTCGTTTCGACGACGCCACACCCTTCTACGTCTGTCCAAAAAATCAACAGTGAACCTTGTTTCATCTGAAAACATCACATTGCTCCAGCGTCGATTATCCCAGTGTTGACGATCCCTACACCAACGACGTCTTGCCTGAATGTGATGATCTCTCAAACAAGGGATCACGCGAGGACGTCGGGCGCGAAGGTGACCCCTATGCAGTCGATTCCGAATCGTCTGGCCACTCACTCTCACACCAGTGTCTGTTTGAAGACGAGCGCTGATCTGATTTGCTGTGATGACACGATTTCTCAAGGCCAAGGTACGGATAAATCGATCCTGGGCTTGAGTTGTCGCCCTTGGTCGACCTGAGCGTGGTCTGTCCTGTACAGATTGTGTATCACGGTATCTGGACCATAGCCTGCTTATGACAGACTGAGAAACATTCATCGTCCGCGCCACAACCGCCTGTGTTGTGCCGATCTGTAGCATGCCAAGGGCACGTAACCTTTCATTTTGGGTAAGCCGACGCATATCAAAATTTGTTTTCTGGTCACTAAAACAATTAAACTGATGTTTCCACCCTGGAATTCAATGCCACAATGACTGTAACATTCAAAGTCAGAGTCGTGCAAATCTTGGGTTGGACCCCCATGATGATCCCAAGCATCACCTGCATTCCATGCGGTAGCTATTGGTGCGTTTGGGCGTCACATGTAACTGGAAATGTTTCTTCTGTTAGGTTCTATAGTGACTTTTTTCGTAGTCATTTGCATATTTTAGTATTATGCCCCCAAAATCAAATATCCCCTACTTTTTTTTGAATAGTATATTTTGGTAATAGTGTTAATGAACTATATGATACAAACTATAAAATGAACCGTTTATTCTAAATCAAGAGCTATTTAAACTTTAAATTGCTATAAACAGATTTTTTCGTCCACATTAAGAATTTTAATTATTTGTTTAACACGCGACATTATCTATATATAATCTTGATTTTTTTAAATAAATACTCAGAACTTCATCGAGAGACCAAAGATAAATATTGCCAAGATTTACAGTAATAACTGTGTAATAAAACGTCGACCATGTAAGTATTTACAAATCCATTTAAACGTATAATTCTGTGCTTCATTTATTTTTATTTTAGTAAAATTAACTACCCATTCCGATAGCAATGGTATCTAATATAGATAATAAATTAAGTAAAAGTAAATTCTATGACAAAGACAGGTACTTCATTTCTTTAATGTTTAAGCTAAACATTTCTTTTGTTTATGCAGAGTTCTGAATCTGAGGTAATTTTCATTGACAAATACTAAGACATACTAGCTTCGAATTATTCAAATCGACCAATTTAATGTAAGTTACGAATACTTTAGTTTATTTTCCGAAATGAAACTACCTTTAGATCATGTTAATCTTAATAGCTTTCCAGTTCAGTCCTAGAAAAATTGATTTTTTTGTAGTTCAAATAGCATAATGACTAAAAGTAAAACAGAAATATAATAAATATATAGACCACCATTATCCACTTTCTATAACACCTTTTATTTGTTTTAGAAATTTATAAAAATAGGATCTGCTAAAACTAAACTAATGATTAATATTGAAGATCGTGGGAGAGCTGCGGAATCTGGTACCGGTACTAAACAAAAAGTGTATGGTGGAATTTTCTTTTTACAGAATAATGTCTTTAATAATGTAAAGGGAAGGGTTGGTCCATTTCAGGCAAATCATGCCGACCTACGTAAAAAGAAAATTGAAATGTTAGATAGCACGAATAATTCAACACTATGTCGATTTAAATCAACAATAACCAGGACTAGTTTGGAGCAGCAACGAGTCGAGCTTTTTAAAGATTAATATCCTTGATAATGTAGATGGAAGGGTTGGTCCATCGCAGGCAACCCATGCCGACCCGATAGAAATATTAGATAGCAATAGTCCGGTGGTTGAAAGGGGGAATCGCCACCCGAGCTGTGAATTTATGAGACCAAGTTTTTCTAGACCCGTTTTTTTTTTGCGTGGTGATCAGGCGTTTGATGGGGCGTTTTCGAGATAGGGGGGGGGGGGGGTAAAATGTCTACAATTGGGGAAAAATGTCGTTATGCTGATATAAATAAAACTTAAATTTCCAGGACTGTCCATCTCTAAAGAAGTGCATACCATGCCCCTGGACAACTGTCTTGATATGTGGGGAGGTGGGGTGGGTGTAGCAGGTGTATGTGTATGGAGGGGGGGGGGGGATTGGCGGGAAATGAGTTCACGTAGATTTAAATGATGATTTTGTTTGAGCTTGGTAAAAACATTACCGTTTAATTCCGCTGCACATCTCTAATTTTGTGGGCAAGATTACCATTGTATGGGGCGGGGGACAAAATGTAATTTTGGGGACAGAAACCATTCTGTTCAAAATTGACCTGAAAAGTGTTTTCTCTTTAGCTTTTTCGTTCAATCTAATTAAAACACAGATGCTATTTCGTTTCGTTTTTCATAGTTCAAAATTTAGTTTTACTTGTCTTCACACAACACTAGGATCTGGAAGGGTTGTTATATAACGGGCGGTCTAGTTGATGTGAGGAATTAGCCAATGAAACGGTCTTTTACGGCGAGTTCTTGACGTTCTCTGCACGGAACTGTGGGTAAACCCATAGAAACGTCAAAGCTGATTGATTAATCAATGTCTGACGTCATATGGTCAAAAGCCGCTCGTCCGACCCCTGACGTGAACTCCCAGTACAACTGGTCAGCTCTTCATGTAGTGTAGGCCATTGAAAGTATAAAAGCACGAAACGAAATATACATCTGTATTTTAATCACATTGCTTTTTCGTACAGTACCAATTTCGTCCTTCCAAATAATAATGTTAATGGTACTTTCAAAGAGATCTGGAAATGTACATAAAAACACAGTAAATTAGAGACATGTTTAGATATTAGTTTATTCTTAGTCTTTATCAGAAGATTCAAAATCAACGTTCATAATATGAGCGGGATAATTGTGGTCTCTAGTTATACCAGATGTTTACACTATTTGCGTACGAAATGCGGCCATTTTGTCCGGCAGTTTTAGTCAGATTTTCATGAAATTCAAACTCATCAAACATTACGGTGTAACGGTGATATATTCGGACGTTTTTTTTAAATCGGATAATAATTGTGACCTCTAGAGGCACCCACAAGCTAAAAACGCGATTTTTCGTACAATCAGGGGACATAATTCAGGAAGTTACGATTCAATATGTACGAAAATCGACAGGAACCAAGATATTTGTGTTATAAACATGCATTTCAAGTTTCATCAACATCAGATGAAAATTGTGACCTCAAGAGGGTCCACAACCCTGATACACAATATTTTGACACTATTTGCGAACGAGGGGCGGTCATTTAGTCCGTCAGTTTCGGTTCGATTTTTACGAAATTCGAACTAAACCATCCTCAGGGTGTAACGGTGATATGTTCAAACGTTTTCTTTAAATCGGATAATTGTGACCTCTAGAGGGACCCACAAGCTAAAAAGGCGATTTTCGTCCAATCAGGGGCCATAATTCGAGAAGTTACGATTCGATATGTACGAAAATCGACAGGAACCAAGATATTTGGGTTATAAACATGCATTGCAAGTTTGAACTAAACCGGATAGAAATTGTGACCTCTACAGTGTTCACCAGCTAAAAACATGATTTTTCGTACAACCAGGGGCCATAATCCACGAAGTTACAGTCCGATACATGCCAATATCGAAAGTAACCGAGATCTTAGGGTGATAAACCTATATTTCAAGTTTCATTGAAAATGAAGACGGACGCCACATAGTGTGTTAGGAGGGACATTTTGCCCGGACAGCGGAGCTACTACCTACAGGGAAGTCACGGTGGCTAAGATGCTGGCTCGCTAGCCTGGAGGTCGGGTGTTCGATCTCTGCATTGGCCGAGAAAGTTCATCCAGATTTTCCGGTGTGGCCCCCCCTTGTTAGTGATGCAGGACGGAGGGCCTGACAAGGGCAGCTGTCTAGTCATTCGGATGAGACGAAAAGCCAAGGTCCCGTGTACACATTTCCGTGCACATAAAAGATCCCTTGACAGTTGGAATTCGATATAAGAGTAGGTTGTAGTGACGCACTCCGGGCAAAATTTCCCTCATAACACAATGTATGGCGTATGTCCGTCTTCATTAGCCTAGTTCGAAGCAAAACAGTAGGACGTTAAACCTCATTTCATTTCTACTGCCTACATCCAACTGTCAAGAGATATTTTACATGCACGCCAATGTGTACATGTAACCCCATTTTGCATCCTATCCGAACAACTATACGTTGTCCCGTGTCAGACCCTCTGTCTTACACCACTGACAAGGAGGGACCATGTCGGAAAACCCCGACGAACTGTATCGGCCAACACCGTGATCGAACACGGAACCTCCAGACTCCCACATGCACCAAATGACCTAGTTTGTGTCACCATCTCTCAAAACCCTAATACCATTATTGTAATAACAATTCAATTAAATATTGAGAATTACACCCATCCGATTGACTGTATTAGCATTATACGAGTCATTTCCTATCCAGTGCCGGATACCACACCCACCACCAGATACCCGGCAGACGCACATTCTGATCATACCAGATATACATGTATTGATACTATACAGGAGAAAATTGGTATACTTTTCAGCTAGGTCGATTATGTTAAAGACGTTTCAAAAATCGCTTTCTTGCACTTTTTGTCTGTGCCATGGGGTAAAGGAGAAGCGGAACACTCAACAGAAAAATACATCGATGGTGTACTCGAGACCGATGCGAAATCTAATGGATCATCATCCATTTGGGAAAACATCAGACGTGAAGACGTGCATACCGCCATTAAAACACTATAGAAAGGTGGTGGGTTTTACAGTTCAAACTCGTGTAAAAGCTTTCTCCCAAAACTGAAAAGTCCATATAAATGCATGATCTAATACAATGGATAAGCTACCTCGGATACTATCGACATACTTCCACTACAACACCATAATATTGATGGCATGTTAAGAGTTTAAACTTCATGTAAAAGCTTTATCTGTAGCTGAAAAGTCCATAAAAATGAGCATGAACCATCACAGTGCATAAGCTATCGGTCACTGGCACAGCGCATAATAATACTGTTAAACGGAGGATAGGGATATATAATTAATAATTGCGCATAATGTCGCACACTTAATTCCATTTTGGTTCAGTTTCCATGAAGATAACTGTCACACAAGATTAGAATACAGGAAAAACAATTATGTCCACCTGCTTGATGAGAGAACAATATTTCATGAATATATTGCAAACTTTAAAATTTTGTTCACAATATCAATTGATTATCTTATCTAAAAATGATATTTCGTAATATAAGTTCAAGATAAAAATAACGCAGATTACTATCAATTTTAAAATATTTTATTATCTTGCATTTTATTATCTTGCTTTGATACAAAGCAGAAGATGAGTATGTGCACATCTTATATATTAAAATAAATTGTAATGTTTTAAAATGCAGATTGATGTAATTCACACCACTAAAAACTGGAAATTTTAATTACTTTGATATATTTCGAAGTGTGCCGAGGGGACGGAGTTGTCTCCCATAATTGCTGTCCGTTTTAGTTCATTCTTCTTTCTAAAATTTGTTTTAACATACTCTTGTCAATAGAAGGCACGGCTAGGTGTAATATACATTAAGAATAACTGTAATATTGGGAAATTGCGAAGCCCGCGAGTAGTTCTATTAAATGATACCTTAATTCTTGTGCATCTCAAGACACTATTCACCGGGTGCACTACTCTGAAGCTCAATGCACAGTCCATGAGAACTACACTCACAATTGTTGTTATGTGCTAAGCATGTGTGTATCTCATAAAAACTGGCAGTTGTATCATCTAGATTTTAAATATTTTAATGATTGCGAATATACTAGAAAGGTGGCAGCGTTCACCGGAAATGCTCTGATGCATGTTATTAATGTTCCTTTGTATAGTGCTCTAACTCCTTCTTCACGAACAGTCTTTTTGGCGCAATCAATTAATCCTTTATAAACATTATCTAAATCCGCTTGTACACGGCTTTTAACTACATCCAGTGGCATTATGGAAAGCCAACAAACTGTGCCAGCCATACCTCCAGCAAAGAGATTTGCAGTTATACCATTTTTGTCTGTCAGTGAGTATTTATGCATTACGTGTTCGAGATATTCAAACGTTAAGCAATAAAGACCATAACTTGGTACGTCACGATAGCTCATGATAACTAATCCCTTATAGAGACCACGAATTCCATGTTGCTTCACAACATCTCGGGCACACTGATATGGTGTAGTGAAGTAACGTCTGTTTTGTGCTTGTAATCCTAAAATATAAAGAATGAAAGTATCAATTGTGGCCCCGATCACTGTAATGGGTCAGATTGAGATCCCTGGTTATAAACATACATTTTAAGTTCAAGATAAGAATTGTGACCTCTTAGAATGTCCACAAGCTAAAAACGTACAATCAGAGGCCATATCCATTTAGTTACGTTCCGATACATGACAATATCAAAGGAACAGAGATCTTTTGGAGATAAACCTAACTTTCAAATGTCAAAATCAAAACAAAATTGTGATCTGTGTGTCCACAAACAAATTGTGGACGGACCTCGCAGGGGCGACAACAATTTAGTATACGTCCACATGAATATGTGAGTGTATACGTCCACATGAATATGTGAGTGTATAACAAAAACTGCGTCTCGGCGACGGATTCAGGTTCGTCAAGCCATGGACCGTGTATAGATGGACAGGCAACGAGTCCCGTCTGTTGGATGCACGCGCGAGACACGGAGAGATCTCAATGTCAACGGCAAATCAGCGATGTGATTATTGACGCTGACATGTTTAATCATATGACGTGAAAGGTGGCGCAATCAACTGTTGAATCGGTCGAAGAATTCACCTAGTGTGTCTACTCAATCGGCAGAATGAATCTGGATGCAACTGATTTGGGCAGAAATTCGGCTTAAGAGCCTGCCACGTAAGTAGCTCTTATTGGTTAATCTAATGTCTAACGATTGAAATTATTGAGAGAATTAAACATCCAGTTGGCAGGGGATAATCTAGAATTTCACGTATGGTAAATGGACAGCAACGAACGAAAATATAAACTAAACAAGGGCTATTCTCGCGGCATAGGGTCCGCTTAGAATGTTTTAGGGGGAGATTTGAATCAAACTTTTGATAGATAAAGTAGTTTGAATATGGTTTAGTCCAAATCACTACGTTTGTATCGGGGAAGCCATCTTTAAATACATGTATAATGAAATACTACATTCGCATTCTCGGTATCCCAAGTGGTATCGTTCCCTTCTACTCCAATAAACTGGGTCCATCCACGGGGGAGACACAGTCAAATTATCCGCCCTTGATACCTCTATTTTTATCGACCAATCGAGTGCGCGAAGGGAAGTAATTCGCATTTTACTGCAACATTAGTTGAGTGTGGTCAACGTAAACAATGACGCCGAGACTGGTATGTAAACTGTTTTTTGATTGGTTCGTAGAATCAAGCTACGATCAAGGGCAGATAATTTGAATTAGTTCAAACTCCGTGGATGACCCCAGAAGTTAGTGGAGTACAACGGAACAATCCCAGTGGGGATACCGAGAATGCTACAGCCACTGAACTGCAACTAATTTAAACAAATAATAAGCAGAGAATTTATTTATATACGCTACTGAGAAAGCATAGCTAGACCTGATTCGCCATGACGGTGCAGATTTTTTTCATTTCCATATCCAACAGTAAGAAAAACAGCGGAGAAAATATGAATTTAAGCAGTTATACTATATAATGCTACGAAGGGCCTAAACGATCAGCGAATCAAGATCTAGATCTCTTCGAAATGTCAGTTTTGTCACATCTGACGAACTATCAACAATCAGTCCACTCATCCCAAGTACTGATAGTGTACCATTTGTGGCTACGTGGCTCATTTGTTGTTGTTGGCCTTGATTAAAAAAACGTGTAAGACAAATGGCGAGTTAAATGCATTTATATTACACAAATCAATCCTGATATCCGTGCAGTGGGCAAGGGTAGGAGGAAACGCCGATTTATACACTAGTAAAACGTGAGGCTATCTAGTTGCTTCGCGACTAATAACTTTAAAGAACGTTATCACTGGAGAGTTATTTTCTGTATACAAAAACGCATGTAGATAAGTCGTTATCTCTACAATTAGGAGGCCAATTGGCATTTTTCATAGATGCTGATTCATGTTTAATCATGTGGAATGGCTGACATATACAGACTTACCAGACTGAAGCCGAAGGTCTGAAGATCTCGGGGACCTCCGCCCAATGTGTATCATATTTTTTAACCTGTGTCGAGAGGCTGGCAGATTGGGATAGACCCCAAAAATGGAATAGCCTAGGGCCTCTCTTCATCTAAATGATCCGGTGACTAAACATAAAAACAAAGTAGTTACCTGAATTTTTAGTTTCATTTCCAATCTGTGACTGGAGTATTACTTTAATCAAATCTACTGGACAAGCTAAACCAAGCTGAGCTGCCCCAGCCACACAGCCAGACATATAGATACATAAATAACTAGGCTTGCTTCCTTCATTTCCCAATAGTCTTTGAAACACCCTTAAACTTGAACCATACACACCAAAAAAGATAGAATTAACTACGCCATATGACAACATTGGCCATGCCAGTCCACGTAGAAAACCTTTGGTCTGAAAATAGATAATTATTTATGACTCTAACAATGTATACTGCATTATAGCATTCTGACAGAATACCCAAGCATAGGCTCTCTCGCACATCTCATACTTTGCTGTTAACATGGTTAACGCATTTACACTTTCATGCAATGACATACTACTCAACTTTCGTTTAAGTTTATGATTTTGGTAACAACAAAGAGTCAGACCTGTTTGTATTACCCGGACTTTACCACAAGGCTGGCTAAACCCTTTCAAGATGTTTAATTTAAGCATTCAAATTTGCTTGCATTTTAGAGTCGGTGCCTAATCTGTATTGTTTTCGTAGAAAATTAAAAGAAAACAAAAAAACATGTATAATACTTTTTCAAAATCCCACAGTTTCGTTCCTTCTATAAGAAGACAATGTAGCAGTGAGGCTGGTGTTCCCTGTCGCAATCCAACAGTAAATAGATGACATACTAATTAATTGCACATTTATCTTTTTGAACAGTATCAAGCAATCAAACTGATTATCTATATTTAGTCTAAGCACTCAGTCAAGGGTTTGAAGTACCTGGTATTGAAACTATTATACTAAATTTCATTCCTCCCCATCAGTTAGAATCAAAGTTCTCATGCCCCAAAGCATCGAGCAATGAAATTGCTAAGCTTTAGCGGATAATGTTAATTTACCGAAGGAACATTACACCAAGTTTAAACATTCTATCGCAATTGAAAACAGAGTTGTTATGTTCCAAAGTCTTGACCAATTTAATTGCTTATCGCTACTTAGCCTAAGCAGAACATTCTCATCATCGACCTTAGTCAAAGTGTTGGTATAATGAATCTATACTATGAGTCGCGATCAATCAAATTGCTTTTATCTGCTTAAGCTTAGTGAAAGCGCATGATCCTACACTGTCAATGCATTCACGTAATAAACGCATACACCAAGTTTGAGCATTCTTCTTTAATTAGGAGAGTTATTGTTCCAAAGTATCGACCAATCAGAACACGCCCATCGTCACGGTATGGGTGTAATGAAACTATATACGACGTTCACCCCTCTGACTCAAATAGAATCGGCCTCCGAAGTCTCGACCAATCAAAATACTTATCGCTCTGCTTGTCCTGGGCACAAAATGCTCATTATCAAACTTAGTCAAAGTATTGATATTATGAAACTATACACCAAGTTTCACCACCTATTTAATTAGAACCAAAGTTATCGTGTCCCAAAGCATCAACCAATAAAATTGTTTATCTTTACTTGGCCTAAGCAGAAAATGCTCATCTTCGAACTCCATCAAGGCATTCCCAGACAGAAAGACGAACGGTACCACAGACCCGTCTTAATAGTCCCCTGCTTTCGTTGAAAGGCGGAGGACAAAAAGAATAATGGGAACAATTACTTACCCAACCATGTTTTGTATGTATCTGCCGCAGAGCATCGTTCGTTCCTCGGTAGCCATGACCTTTATGTTGAGTCTGCAGTTGAATCTATAGAATTTTACAACAGAAGGTCAATTATAAAGACGGGGAGTAGACAGAGTCTCGAAAACGTAGACAAATATATTTTGATTAGGCCAAGGAAATAAAATATCTGTGTTTAGGGTTATTTGCCCCCCCCCCAAAAAAAAAAATCTACGATTAGTTGTTTCGTTGGGCTTGTATTAACTATTTCATAGCATTTCTAGTTTAACTGCTGAATAAATCATAAAAATAATACAGTAATTTCAGTTTTGTAATTCGCCTAGAGAATATCACAGAGTATGGGAAATGTTTAGTGTCGATGATTTTGAATGCCAGGTAACTGTCCACACAAGTATTTTTGTTTTATTTTGAAATTTTATAGATAATCTGTTTGTGTATAATTAGATATGGTACAGGAAAATACCAGCCAAACCTGCTGGAAAACAATGCCGACTTTGCCAACTAGAAAGTCAATCAACTAACAACTGCTACCATTCCTATAGTTATTAAAATAGAATTTGTTCATATAATGTTCGTTTTATATTCTTTCTAATGATACCTAACGTGATTGTATTTATGTTTGAAAGATGTAAAGAAAATAAATGTTGAAACTTGTGACAATTTCCGGCATTATGTAATTTTCTTAATTGTAACGTCATTAAAAGTAGTCCAAAACACAGATCTTGCCATATTTTGATTCGCACTTCGTGGCCTGAATATTTATTTAGCCCTTAATCAAGCCTTTGATTCGTATAAAATTACATTAAAAAAAATTCTCCAAAGTTTCTAATTTTGCCATGAAAGTCAAAATTCATTTTCAAAGCAAAAATTCAATATGATCCCCTGAAAACAACACCTGCATATTTGAGACGAAAAAAAAGCTTATAAAATGAACTTAAAAATGAAATTTGTAACGTATTCCTGAACCAAATGTTTCTTTATTTACATGTGTAAAGTTTCTTTATTACATTTAATTACAGGCATACATTACATTACACGTTCATTCTGCACTAAATTGAGCCAAATGGAATACCAACAAATATCTCGTCCGAGGAGAAACCTGTGTCAACTTATCTGGACCCACCTGAAATTGTACGCGCAACAGATACGTTACACAAACAAATAATCAACGAAGAACCCAGGTAGTTATCTTAATTGTGACGTAATACTATAATGTATTATCTAGATCAAGACACTGGTAGAAAAACCATTTTTCTCATATATTGCACGGTGGTTTCCGTATGTTTAAAATTAAATAATGTTGACAAATTCGGGTGTTTATTGTGAAATATAAGATGGACAATCAAACAGGGTAAGAGCATGTTGATCGCTGTATGGAATAAAGGCTACTATTAATATGGAATTCATCGAGCGATCAGTTATAAATGACGAAGTATCACTTGTTTTAGCGGTAATGTATCTGTAGCAGAATAATTTGATTTTTCAGACAATATCGAAAGTAAAAAATAACGATTTTTAACTTCCCTAAAAACAACAATAAACAGATAACCATGCAAGTTTCTGGCACATTAACATCAAATAGTGCATATATGGATCTCAAACATTAGGGTAACGTATCTGTTTCTTTGAGGGCATTTAAATCCGCGTCAGATAACTGACAATTTCTCTTAGATCTTCGAACAGGGAGAGGTTCGTCGATGATTCGGATATTTGATAATGGAATTAACAATTCGTCTGGTCTTTCCGGCCATCGCAAAGTAAGTTGTCCTTTAGAATAATGTTTGGTCATTAATGTAACGAAAGCTTCAACTGTGCCCGCTTTTCCACCTCCAGAACTCTACCAACATATCAATACCCGTCAATAACAGCAACTATAAAGGCGTCTTCTTTTACGTTAGATTGATCATTAATAGCAACAGACGATGACGAAGAACCAGCAGCAGATGACGAAGAATCAGTAGCAGATGATGATGGCGAAGAACGGGAAGTCGCAGAGCCAGCGGCAGAAGAAGACGTAAGTTTATGTTCTATCCAGCCAATGCAGAGATCAGTACCGTCTAAACAGCCGCTACAATAACAGGAAACCGATCGGGTAAATATTATACCAGGACTAGGACAGTACACGGTATGTAATTTCATAGTACCCTGAACAACCTTTGTTGCCATGTCTGTCAGGCACTGAGATGCGGAATCATAGTCGACTTGCGAGTAAAAGAATGCACTAATTGACTTTTCATTTTCGTGAGCCCATTTATAGAATTCATATCCGTCTTGAATAACGGCTTTCCCCTGCTTTACATGCTCCACCTATTCCATCACAAGGACCCTTGCCATGACCGGCCTCGAAATAGTTCCACCTGACATTTACTTCGAACAGCTCTTGATGTCGTGAAATGATGGAAAACATGAATCGGTTTCTATACTGTGAAGAAAAACTGTCTGTCCTGTTGTGAATTGTGGTCATATCTGGGTTGTATTTTTTAATAATGGAAACGAAATTTTAAGTATTGGCAGGACAGCTGTGGAATGTGATGATTTATATCGGTGATAAAAGCAAAGTTTTTGTGACTTAATGCTCACTCTTCATTTCTTCGATAAGCTAGAAATGAAATGAAATGAAATGGGGTTCAACGTCCTACTGTTCTGCTCCTATATCGATAAGCTAGAACTGGGTGTATTGTAACCGAAGTAATGTTCCAATAAGCTGATTGGGTTTCATCCATAGTTTGGCAGGTGAAATTCTCCGCAAAATCCATTTATAATATTACATGACCCAGTGATAGGTTGGCTTTTAAATCAAGGAGCGCCTTATATTGTGCGCTGACTCCGGAAACATGCTCAAGGAATAATGAGTACTAGGTGAGAATTATGTCCTGAAAATCTGCCTTGTCTTTTGTCAACTTAACTATTCTCATTTTCTTGTTTCCTTCAACTTCAACTCGACGCCATTCATCACATTCCACAGCTGGTATTTCTATAGACTCCAACTTTTCTTTCATGTCGTCTACAGACACGGCTTTCTTAACAACTTCCGGATTCGGTGATATGTTAATATCCAGCGATCTTAAATCAAATGTTGATAATGAAAAATTCCAAAGAATTACTTGATGGTTTGCAATCTAGATCCCTTGCTTCAGTCTCATCTATTCATCAAACGTTTGACTTCTACTTTGTACACTAAAATTCCCCATAGTAAATTAAAAGCCCGGTTGAAAGACATTATTCACAGTGTCTTTTCGTCTAAATCAGGTACTGCTAGATATCAATATTTAGTTGTAAATTACAATTCCGCATATTTCGTTAAGAATCACAGTGATTCCAAAAACAAATTCACGGCCATCAGGATAATTCAGATGTTGGATTTTTTAATTGATAACATCTTTGTTGAATTTGGAGTGGAAATATATCAGCAAGTGGTTGGCATCCCCATGGGCACCAACTGTGCACCTTTGCTTGCTGATCTGTTTCTCTATTCGTACGAGACCGATTACATACAGACGCTCGTAAAAACTAATAAACGATCAGTCAGACTTTTTAATTTCACTTATCGATATATCGATGACGTTTTATCACTTAATAATCCTAAATTTAGTGATTATGTAGAATTCATATATCCTGATGAGCTCGAAATTAAAAACACCACTGACAGTGACAATTACGCTTCCTACTTGGATCTGCGTCTCGATTTTGACAATTGCCATAAACTGAGTGTTAAATTGTACGATAATCGTGATGACTTTGACTTTCCGATTGTTAACTTTCCATTTATTAGTAGTAACATTCCAATATCACCAGCTTATGGAGTGTTTGTGTCTCAGCTAATTCGTTACGCTAGATCTTGTTCCTTTTATTCTGATTTTTTTTAAGTAGATCGAGGCATTTGTCTTCTAAGCTTCAACTACAAGGATACTTGCGCACTAAACTTATTAAAACCTTTAAAAAGTTTTATGGCTGTCATATTGATTTGATTGGTAAATATAACGTGTCTCTCTCGGCTATTATTCTAGATATATTTAATTGACACGTATACTATTACTCTCTCCCTGATAATGTCTACTACATCGTCAACACAGTTTATCGCGTGCATTTTGCATACCGATAGTTCATTGGCCAATCACGCTATTTTACCGACATTTCGCCTAATAGTTTGGATGCAGCTATGGCGGGTGTGGCGCCAGGCAGGGTACGCTTTCTCTTCCGGACACCTGTTACCACTGTTTGTCGTGTATTTTGTACACGAGGAGCAGTCCATTTGCTGATTACACTATTTTGCTTTAATACACGATTTTGCCTATAACGTTTTTTAGGACTTCGAATTCTGTCTTATGGTTTGGATTGTTCGTACTTGGTTTTATTTTATTTAAGTTTTAAGGCCATATTCTAATGAGAGGTCCCAAGGCATGTATTTCTGGATAAAAGGGAGGTTAGGTTAATATTTTTCGGTCTCAATTTGTAAAATGATGAATAAATTACTTAGATAATCGTTGAATATTCTGGTTTGCTGTTTGTTTCCATTGATCTTCACCGGATCCTTCTTTCCAGGTAAGCACCTGCTTACGTCATCCCTTTCAAAATACGCCAAGATATATGCCTTTCTACTTCTTGCATCTGACGTGACTGACGACGTCGTTTGCCATTAGAAATTAATTTAGAATGTGTTATACGTTTTCCCCGATTTCCCAGCTAACGTGCATCATCATGGTCTATATTTCTTTATTATTTTTCCATAGATTACATTGTTGATTAATATTCGATCTTTCTGTGCTGGTTTTTTTTTCCTCTTGTTTTTTTTCTGTTCAATACGAACAGAAAGCGCTAGTATTAGTATTTTGGTGTCTTTCTTTAATTTAGTTTATACAATCTTCAAAAAAAGTAGGGGATATTGAAATGCAAATACCTATGTGATATGATAAATAGTCATGGGCACTTGACATGCTTTGAGAGTATGTTCACAGATGAAGAAATTATCGCCCCATCAGAATCACTGAGATAAATGTGCGACACGCAATAGCGCCATACACATGGAAGGGGTTCATGGTCAAATTTGACACTTCAAGGAAGGGTTGATGAAAACTACCGCTTGCTGGTTTCCTATCGGTTCTAGCTTTAGTGTGTTACGTTTAATTTGATCGGGAGACCTGTTCGTCGACTTTAACGCCAACTGACAACACTGCTAGAATTGGCCGTGGCATTGCAAGAGGAGTGAGTCAGATTGCCCCAAATCGTGATTGGACGGTTGATTAGGAGCATGCCACGACGAATTGCTGAATGTCTGAGGATTGGTGGAGCAATTACTCATTATTAAGACAAAAATCAAAAACGTCTATTTTCACTTTTGACAGTGTATCTCTTTGCGATTGAAATGGGGCCGTCAGATAAGCCGCCCATATGAACTTTTATGTTCATGTGTAGGCAATTGGCCGGTTATTAACATACACTGGTTACCCCTAATAAAAACAGCAGTGCACTCACGCAGTTTTGTATTGTTTCTGAATATCCCCTATCAATATAATAAGAACCTTACTGATACAGCTCAGCAGAATTTCCAGTGATTTTCCCCAATCAAACTGGCTTAAAGGTAGGTTTGACAGATTACGTTACCACCATAAAACAGATACGTTACTTACCATTGCTCTAACGTAGCACTTCATTTGATTAAATTATTTGGTTTTTCACCTTAAAAATCATAAATTAAGTTGTTGATAGTAGGAACCGACGTAAACATTTTCGTAAAATACAGAAAATGTAGTATTACTAACCCAAAACTGTCCTGATTTCAATATCTGAATTTATATTGTCATTAACGTCGTTAAATCTAAGATGGCGGCTTCGAGGTCTAAAGGACACGTGGTCGTCAGATTCTCGTTTGATATCACTTTATTTAAATGGGTAGTGGCGTTAATTTTCAATTTTACTCATAACGGTAACGTATCTGTTTATTATGTATCTGTTGTTCGTAACTATACCATTACTTGAGAAGTATATTTTATTGTCTGTAGCTTTCTTTCGCTGTCGTACAAATCATAGCTGCCACCTATGTAGAAATGAAAACCCTGAATCATCTCGTACGTGGCTCTACTTACAGTAAATTAAGAACAGTATGATCACGTATATGTTGAAAACCGAACGCACCTTTTTGCTTTTCGTCTGTGCGATGTATATAGCAGAGATCCTAATTAATTCAGCTTTTTCTTATTTTAAATGAATAAATCCATGCAACAATCGGTTATTCTGGGAGCATTCTTACCTCACCAAACCCCATACGACAAAATTTAACCACTCCAAATATATGGTCACGTATCTCTGTGAAATTTAAATTCCAAGAATATGGGGGGTGTAAAATGGATTTTATTCGAAACAATGGCGCTATATACTATGGAAAAATATAAAAAAAAATAACAACTTTTAATGTGATAACTTTTATTAACAGAACAAACATTACAGAGAAAGCAAACAAAGAGCGACAAGTAAAAATGGCCTATTGAAGAGCCGATTATGTAAATTGCCTCATGTAAGGACGGTAATACATGCTGGTGTGATCAAATATAGACTAATAACTTTATGTTAGAATTAAAAATCGTTATCCAAATAGATATTTGTTATCTAAAATGTACGGGCGACAATATATAGCGTATTTGGTTCAGAATAGTAGAGAATGAACGTACAAGTCTTAGAAGTCAGTACAGGGTACTTTAAATTTTAAAAACAGCTCTGAAAGTTCTCAATTGTTTTATGCTGAAACAGTAGTAAGACAGCATGGGAGATTAGGTTGTTGTTTTTTTGTTTTTGAAATGTTTAGTATATGTTTTAGAATGAGTTTGACTGAACATAGTGAATTATCTAATTTGTAAATTGACTGGCAAACAGTAATTAATATAAATGTAATCTTATTTTTTTTTATTCCAGAAAGGACAAGTCTTGGAAATACCATTGAGCATAGTGACGGAACAATATTTTGGAATCGGGGGCCTTATTTAAGAAAACCTAAACTAAAATTTTTTAAGAATGCAGCCTTTTCATTGACCAGGAGGTAAAATTTGTGCTGTGATTTTAGAGCTAAGCCAACGAACGATCAGAGAAAATATCATAGTAAAAATGGCCATTTGCTTGATTTTTCACTTAAAGATATTACATAACACAAAATCACCACATTAGTATCAAAACAAAGGTTGCTCGCCAAAAATTAACACCGTAAAATTATACTTATGGTTTTTCACTTTCTAATTTTCGCATTTGCAAATTCACTGACTTTTTCATCTTTGCATTTTCAACTATAATAATTTCACCACTGTATTTTCAACCACTAAATTGGGGGATCACGTGGGTAAGACGCTGGTTCGCTAGCTTGGAGGTCGGGTGTTCGATCCCTGCATTGGCCGAGAAAGTTCATCCAGATTTTCCGGCGTGGTTCCCCCTTGTCAGTGATGCAGGACGGAGCGCCTGACAAGGACAGCTGTCTAGTCCTTCGGATGAGACAAAAACCCGAGGTCCCGTGTATATATTGGAATGCGCGTAAAAGATCCCTTAGCAGTTGGAATTCGATATAAGAGTAGGCGATAGTGCCGCTGCCCGGGGAAAATTTCCCCCATAGCACACTGTAATTCGTATGCCCGTCTTCATTAGCCCAGCATAGGAGCACTAAAATTTCTCCAATCGAACGGACAGAGGGCGTGGTTCCGGGTTCAGCCGAAGTTGACGTCATAGGACGTCAATATTTAACGTCTGGACTACAATTAATGCTCCATTGGGTTATTCATGACTCTTAAGATTGTCAGATTTTATTATTATTTTTTTGTTGTTGAAAAAATCAAATAAATTGCTTGTCATGTCAGACAACTTTTTGTTTAATAAGTTATATCATCGAACCTTGAGGTTGGCTCATTATCTTAATAGACCCGACAAATCTTTGACTGAACATCAGCATGAATGTGAGCGGATTGCTTGCATTATTTCTGAAACAAGTGTAACTGCTGAAGAGGTGTCTGGCTGCCTTAATCAATCAAAAAAGGCTTTACAGTTATTAGACGATGCAATAAAATTACAAACAAGACAATTAGGACACGACAGAGAGTATCATGTTTCGTCAGGAATAGTTGGTCCGCCCAAGTTATTTATTCCACAAGAACAGTTACAATATTTAGTTGATAACAATTTTAAATTATCCGAAATTGCAAATTTATACAGCGTTTCCAAACGCACAATTTGCAGACGTCTCAAAGAATATGATATATCCATTTCACAGTACTGTAAGTGATGATGAGCTGGATAATTTAGTTACTACTATTATATCAAGATTTCCTGATCAGGGATATAGCAGTGTAAAGGTCCATTTATCAGCTCAGGGATTTACCTTGCAAGAGAAAGAGATGCCATGAAGAAAGTAGAATCGAAGAATTAATTATGGCATGTTGATGGGTACCATTATACACATGTTATTTTCTCTTAAATGTCAATGGTGAAGCTCCATACTACACTTTGTAGTTGTATTTCGACAGAGAAGGCAAACATTTCTCTGGAGCATAATTTCGCGCATGGCTATTAAACCCACTTCATTTCATTTCTATGAATAATTAAAGTACATCAATTGACCATTTTTTTCCCTTTTTTCAGGAGATGATAATTTTCCAACTATATGCTTCAGCATGTCAGTCCCATTGGCGTGGGCGACGAGTGTCTCTATCGTCTGACGTGTTATGCAACAACCGATTTCTTTTGCAATTGTTCTGCATTCGCCAAGAGCTTGGTGTTTCATGGAGGGAAATCTCACAATTGTTGCCAAAAATATTTCCTGATCTGCCCCTGACCAAGTTCCGCTGGAAAATGGAGGCGTGTGTTAGTCAAGCTCAGCATCGCTTAGCTGTTGGAGAACCACTTCATGATTTTGTTTGATGCAACTCAGAATTTGTGTAGTGTTGGCCCAATCGGTGATGGTATTGGGGACCCAGATGATCTTAAATTAAAGATAGCTGGTGGCAACGAGCCTGTTATTCTCTCAAACAATCTCGTTCATGAAATTACTCAATTTGCTCGATAGAAAAAAACTTATAATAACTAGGCAGAATGTAATTTTTCAGGCGTTGGGTGCAAATCCATTGATGGATATGGAATTCAAGGAAGTTAGTGAGGACATAAAAAGAACCCACAGCAAAATACTCAAGTCAAAAAAGAGAAAAAAGTTATATGGTAAAAGTGGGTTTGAAAGATTTAAAAGTAGATTGTCAAGATTAGTGTATATGAATGGTGCCGCTAACACATGCTGTTATGATAGTCATGGTTTTAGTAGTCAACAGAGAATTAGCCTAGAATTTTAGAGAAAGAAGAAGTTAGGTCTACTCTATTAAGTGAAGAAATGAAATTGATGCACATGACAAGGGACATGAGGATGATAAAAGGAGAGTTAGAGGAGAGAGAACTAGAAGTGAGCGAACTTAATGTCGAACTAAGTGTATATTGAGAGCAAACAATAGAGACAAACATCGATTTAGGGATAATGCATACCGAACGTTATGTATTGCGAACCAAATTCCACGAATTGAAGGAAAGTTATAATGATCTTACGAAGTTGCACAATGTTACTGTTGATGAAAATATAGAATTAAAAGGCCGAGCAAAGTATAAGAAACGCCTTGAAAAAGAAAAGACCCTGCCCAGTAAAGTGAAAGTTCTGATTCACCATGAGAATGGAGGCTTTGGAGATTTCATAAATTCCTCGAAGCAGTCCAAGAAAAAATTACAAAATATGCTGAGTGAAAGTAGGCAAGCCATAAAGAAACTTGACGAGAAAGTTGATAGAATATGAACAGAAATGTGACAAATAAGCCAATGAATTAGAAGATCAACATATAGAAGATCCTCGTTTATGGTAACAGATACTCTGATGTAGTTGTAACATGAATAATACAGCTAATTGGAGAGATAGACAGGACAAAACCTGTTTGACTGTAATATTGATCTCCCATCAGACAGAAGTGTTGTGCGGTTTGCTGACAGGGGTAATGTTCTTGCAGAATGCCATTCCACATACCATCCTAAAGTCTGATGGATTTGATTTTCATACTGATGGAACATCGCGTGATCATAGGGAGTATGTAGGGAACCAGGCAAATTTATCCAGTGGAGTGGTGCCAAGTATGGGCCACACACTAGTTACCACAGAGGACAAAGAGACACTACTTGATGTTGCTACAAACCTCCTTCGAGAATTGGCAGATGTCTATGATGTGGAAAATGTTGAAATATTTCAGTCCATCCTTCACAAATTTGCGGGTTTGATGTCTGATCGCGCAAGCGTATATGAAGAGTTTCAACAGCGCGATGGAAGCAAAAAGAAAGGAGCTACTTGGCGATGCTGTCACAGATGCTGTTCCTCTACTATAATGCTCATTTCCTACTATGTCTGTGTTCTAAGTCCGAAAAGGTTCTTCGTGGTCTGGACAGTACACTTGGAAAGTTGGTTAGAGACTGCAAGCCTTTTTTTGGAGGTTTTGCTAGTGTTGGGGAGAGTTCAGCTTCCAGATATATCCGCACGTGCTGTGATGCGATAGGACCAAGGGGCGATGAGAAAAGGGCTGTCAAGAAGTCGCATGTCCCGAGTTTTAGGAGTATTCGCTTTAATAGCTTCTTTGAGGCAGGACATCTCTGAATAACTTCAGACAAGCCCCACATCTAAAGCTTCAGGGTGTGTTGACGGATTGTGAATCTGACACAATTGGTGTACTGATAAGAGCAATTGGAATACTCTTCTTTATGGTGAGTAGTAGGAAACCGGACGACCCGGAGAAAACCCACGAGGTTGGACAGGCAACCCTACTCCTTGTCACGTATAATCGGGGATTCGAAACCACGCCAGTTAACTCAATGTCAGGCCTCATGATACAGCGCGCACGTGCTAACCATTCGGCCATCCACCCCCCCCCCCTCCCCAACAAATTAGGTAGGTGGGGCAAACCTTGCTGATCTTGACTTCAGTATGTTTACTAAGAGAAATGCCACTCTGCATCATCGAATTTCCACAACCATGATGAAACTGAATAAGCTGATGGCATCTTGGGTTCTTCTTAAGCCGAAAGAGGATCAGGGGCGGTTACTGTTAAGCCTCTGCCACGAAAGCCCGGTAATTACGTTATAGGCACAAACAAAAGTAACAAGATGACATTGAAAAGATCAAAGTTCGTCTCCTTGCTGTTCGAGAAGAACTACATAAGAAACGCCAGAAAGCCATAGAACGGAAAGCTGCCATTTCTGGTAAGGTTAAGAGCCAAGGAGGCCTCTGTCTTATTGAACAGGATGTGAATAACTTGAATAATGATCTCAATGTAACAGGGAAAATGGCAGTACTCAACAACGAAATCCAATAGCCGAAAGTTGTAATAGACGTTAAAAACCCTCTTCTTAAAGTAGCTAAGTCTCTAGCTCAATATCATCCAAAATCTTCGACATTGAAAACACGATTTATGTGTCGGTTTAAATCAACATTGATGTTGTGATCTTACCGGGAAAAGATGGCCTTCTGATATCCAATATTTAAGACAAAATGCGTTTAAGCGCTATTTGTAATAAGGGACTCGAAAAACGAGGCTAGGGATATTCCACAAGTCATGTCAAACGATGATGCTATATTCTTATCTGGAGAGCTAGCCCAATAAATAATATCGGCGTAGACTGGAATAACCATACGCTAGAGATTACAATTCGATTGAGAATACTGGCGTATTTCGCCGAACCTAACTGATTAGAAATTACAGTAAAAACAGAAACGATTGAATGTAAATCAATTTATATTCATTCATATTACATTATTGTATGCGTTGCGACCCATTTGTGTCAATTTCTAGGTCCCAAATATTAGCGACTTAGCTCCTTTCGGTCATCAAATCTATCATAGAATGTTATGGCAAAGAACCTCAAGTCCTTCCTTCGAAGACTGCGAAAAGAAAACACGGGTATGTATAATTTAAATAACTTTTAAAACAAATCATTTGCAGCACAAGTTAGTCACTCGTTTGTTCAGGGGACTACTGTAACCTGGAAAATGATTCACTCAGAATTTAACTTCATTCATACTTTGTGGATCCCTTAGTACCGCAAAATGTTAATTTTTCGGTTAAAGGTAGGCAATCACAAATAAAACATGGCACAAAATGTTTTCGGATTACTATATTACATTAATAATTTAATTTCAGATTTACAAGGGGACGAAGAAACAATGGAAATAGACCAGCCATCTGATGCCAGTGATGTTCTTCTTGAGGAGCTAAAGGAATCTAGTTTAGACCCCGATTCAGAGATAGAAACCGATTTGAAGAATTCAAGTAAGTCACGCTTTCACTTCAGAGCTGAGGGTCAACTATTAGAATACAACCTAATTAGCTCTACATCTATAAATTGAGTCCAACTTAAAGATACATTATGGACGATTAGATAAAGAGTTGGCAGTTCTCACTATCAATAGTTAATAACTGGATAATGTAAAGGGAATGTGCTGCAAATTTATTGAGGGGGGGGGGGCAAACACTCTAACTTGCCTTAATCGAGTAAACAAGACAGGCAAAAATGGATTGCTGACTCATTTCATGAAAAAGTTTGAGTGTAATAGTGATGGGCAGATTTTAAGGATGCATCGATACGACGGGGATTGCGATTAATTATGATTATTAGGTCAGCCAATTAAATAATCACATACTTAGTAGATTATTTGGTGCATTGTGATTATCAATCTGTTAAACCCTTTAACAGTATCCATGGGTACTGACTTTGAAATCATTAGTTCAGTGTTGAAATCGATGTCATTAATCTATATATATATTTGTGACTGTCGTTTGTCTGTCTTTCTGTCTGTTCGGGGTTGGCGGCTACACTAGGTCTGCCCCGAGTCTGAAATTTGGGGTATAAGGGTAACTCGGACCGGGGAGTAACATAGGCCAGGTGGCGTTAGTCTACCACTTACGGTTTCGGGGTTTCGGAGTTATGACCCCCGAGCGAAGCCGGTCTGTTCGGGGTTGGCGGCTACACTAGGTCTGCCCCGAGTCTGAAATTTGGGGTTTAGGGGTAGCCCGGCCCGGGGAGTAGCATTGGCCAGGTGGCGTTAGTCTACCACTTCCGGTTTCGGAGTTATGACCCCCGAGCGAAGTCTGTTCGGGGTTGGTTGGCGGCTACATCTGCCCCGAGTCTGAAATTTGGGATATAGGGGTAACTCGGACCGGGGAGTAACATAGACCAAGTGGCGTTAGTCTACCACTTCCGGTTTCGGAGTTATGACCCCCGAGCGAAGCCGGTCTGTTCGGGGTTGGCGGCTACACTAGGTCTGCCCCGAGTCTGAAATTTGGGGTATAGGGTAGCTCGGACCGGGGAGTAACATAGACCAGGTGGCGTTAGTCTACCACTTCCGGAGTTATGACCCCCGAGCGAAGCCGGGTATCCTGCTAGTAATTTAATAATCGCGATAATGAATCTTTCAAGCATGATTATTTGAATTATCCAGATTATTTTTTCATGTATCGTTGCATCCTTAGTAGATTATTTGGTACATTGTGATTATCAATTTGTTACACCAGTTATTCATAGGTAGAATGTCACTGTGTTGTATTTAAGTTAAAATTTGTGAACATGATTTTATTAATCAGCCAATATCACAGGAGTCAAAGGTATTAAAATGTCTTAAAAGAATTAAACCAGGGACAGTGCCTGATGGCATAGGTATTTATTTCTTAAAGTCATGACCTAAAATATTTGCTGTTGTTTTGACTGAATTGTTTAACAAAGTGTTTAACTCTGGTACCTTCCCTGCATTGATTGTCCCTGTTTATAAAAAAAGGTTTGAAATCTGACCCAAATAATTATATATCATCCTTATTAGATTGCCTTGGGGAAAGTTTACTCTACTGTGCCAAACGAAAAATCAAGAGTGGTCTGAAATGAACAAACAGTATTTGGAGGCCCAGGTGGGATATCGAATCGGTTATTCAACGAACCGGCTATTCAACAGACTGGCACAAAAATATCTAGCTAAACAAAAAGGCTGTTTTTATTGTTTATGTGTAGGTTTCTCAAAGGCCTTTGATAAATATGCCACAGCTGATGTCATTGCTTTTAAGGAAATATGTATCAGTTGTATGGTGTTTAGAAACGGTGGCATTTTGATAAGGAATGAAAAATGGTTCCTGAATGACAATAAAGTAGAATGTCTAACCTGCTACTACAATTATATATTTAGCTTAACTTTTCTCCTCCATAATGCGTTTCACCATATGTAACAAGGGACTCGAAAAACGAGGATAGACATATTCTTATCCGGAGATCTTATCTGGTGAGCATGCGCAATAAATACTATCAGTGTAGACTGGAATAACCAGACACTAGAGATTACCATTCGTTTAAGACTTCTGGCGTATTTCGCCGAACATAACTGATTAGAAATTACAGTAAAAACAGAATCGAATGAATGTAAATCAAGATCGAAGAATGATCGAATTGAGTGAAAATCTCAAAGACTACATGTATAGTAATTTTAAGTTAAGCATTATATCAAGCGACATATTAAACATGTCACGTGAAAGTATCGTATCAGCGTAATATTACCGGACTTATATTGAATGTCTTGCCACTAAATACCCCCTTACCCCATGTTGTCAATTATGCAAAGTAGGAAATAAAGATTCATATCAGTTTTTATCTTGTCTTCGAATGTCTGAATGACGTAAAAATAAGAAAGGTAATTATGATTGATATATGTACGTCTAATGATAAAACACTTTTAGTTCTCATACCCATCTATGCGTTCATAAAACAGGCCTTATTATTACCTAGGCAAACTATACTAGCACCTCCACAGGTAACTCGATTCTGATATTATATATTTTGTATGTACTATTGCTCGATGGCCTTCTAGAGATTATTTATTATCCATGAGTTCTCAATTTAAAATCATAAGTTCAATATATAAATCTTCATCTGTAAAAACTACTGCTTCCAACTGATTGATATTGATCGTTAAATGCAATTTTTAAAAAACAGTTTTGGTGTGTGGGAGAGGGATAGAGGATCAATAATTTTGCAAAAAAAAATTATAATTTGGTGGCCATCTGAAATTACCTTTTTCTCGGCGCTTTTGTTCGAACCTTGGAAATCATTACTCTCTTCCCCATGACCTTTACCCAGCACCATAACAGATAGTCCAATATTAGTCTAGATGCCATTTTAATGCAATCTGTCAATCAAATACGGTTTGGTGGCCATCCGAAAATACCTCTTTTTCGGCAAATTTTGCGATTTTGAACATTGCCCCTGCCCTCAGCTCCAAACCATAATAGATAAATCAATTCTGATTGTTTCATTGAAGATATAAGCCTCATATTAACCTAGATGCCAATTCTTATTCAAATCGTCAAGAAATAACATTTGGTAGCAGACTAAAGATGTTGGAATTTTCATAAAGGATTCCCAAATTAATGTGACTGATTTTCTTTGCAGATGTGTATGGGAAAATGTGATTTGATCTGTATTGAAAGGATTATTTGAAAAATAAACATCATCAGAAAATGCGCGGTGGTTATTTTCGGCCACGCAAAAGTTGGCATTTTTGAAAGTCTTTTTTTTAAAAAACCCATAAATATTTTATTAAATCGTATGCAAAGCCACCAAGATAACTCAAACTTTCGTGAATGATCGCACACAGACTGAAGTTTAAGTCCAGCGACCTTTGTAGGATTTAACAAGCCAACAGTGAGGCTGATGTCCCCCGCCGAAATCCCCAAATAAATAGATGACACATATTAATTAATCGCACATCTATTTTTTTCAAAAGTATCAAGCAATCAAACTGATTATCAACTATACACTAAGTTTCACCACACTCTATTAGATAGAATCAAAGTTATCTTGTCCCAAAGCATCGCCCAAGGAAATTGCTTATCTCTGCTTAGCTTTAGCTCGATGTTAATTATTGAACTCAGTCAAGACGAACATCTACACAAGTTTAAATATTCTACCTCAATTAGAAGCAAAGTTGTTATGTTCCAAAGTCTTGACCCATCAAAATGCTTATTGCTTCTTAGCCTAAGCAGACGATTGTCATCATCGAACTTAGTCAAGGTATTGATGTAATGAAACTATACACCAAGTTTCATCACTCTCACCTAATTAGAACTAAAGTTATCGTGTCCCAAAGCATCAACCAATCAAATTGCCTATCTCTACTTACCATAAGCAGAAAATGCTCATCTTCACACTCTATCAAAGCATTGACCTCATAAACACCTACACCAAGTTTGAAAATTCTAGCTCAATTAGAAGGAGGACTATTGTGTTCCAACGTCTCGGACAATCAAATTGCTCATCGCTCTGCTTACCCTCAGCAGAAAATGCTCAATATCGGACTTAGTCAAGGTATTGATGTTATGAAACTATACACCAAGTTTCATCACTCTAACTTAATTGGAACTAAAGTTATCGTGTCCCAAAGCATCAACCAATCAAATTGCTTATCTCTAATTACCCTGAGCAGAAAATGCTCATCTTCGAACTCCATCAAGGCATTTTTGAAAGTCATTTTTGAAAGTCTTTTTTAAAAATCCATTTGCCGAAAAAGAGGTATTTTCAGATGGCCACCAAAATGTATTTTTTGGGGTCACCCTGTATATGCCAAACAAATCAACATTTCTAAAGATTGAAATTTAGCTATTGGTACCTAGTATAATGATTTATGAATTACCTTTGTTGTATCAAAAGGGTGTCCAACAATAAGTCCACTTGTACCTGAAATAATTCATTGATAATTTATACATATTATAACCAAAACCATCTTCCGCGAAGTAATTTAGTTCGCACACTCGACACCTCTCCAAGGCTGGCATAAAACAATATATAATAAGTACATTTATATTGCTCTAATTCCACATTTAACGTTATAAAAAACAGACTCTGCTTACAAATATTCTTCAATTAAAGGAAGCTCCAGTGGGTAAGACGCTGGCTCGCTAGCCTGGGTGTCGAGTTTTCGATCCCTGCATTGGCCGAGAAAGTTCATCGGGATTGGGTAAAACGTTAGCTTGCTAATCTAATGGATGGCTCTAACCCGGTGTTGACCGCGGATTTCATTGGGATTTTCCGGTGTGGTTCCCCCTTGTCAGTTGTGCAGGACAGAGGGTCTGACAAGGACAGTTGGTTAGTCGTTCCGATGGTACGAAAAACCGAGACCCCGTGTATACATTGGGGTGCAGGTAAAAGATCCCTTGACTGTTGGAATTCGATATAAGAGTAGACCTTAGTGGCGCTACTCGGGCACACTTTATGGCGTATGCCCGTCTTCATTAGCCCAGTATAGGAGCAGAACAGTAGGACGTTAAACCACATTCCATTTCCTTAAGTAAGTATGGTTTCAGTCTGGATTTAAGGAGTGATCAAAGTTTTTGAGGTAGCGCGTTCAACAAATTGGCGGAAACACCCCCAAATGAGTTTATATTTTGGGACATACACTAGGTAACACGGCAGGGTGTGTATGGTTCGGCGCCTGTATTAGCCGAGAGAGTGCCTCAGGATTTTTCAGCCTGGTTCCCCTTGATTGAGGTTCTTGACCGAGAGCGGAGGCCGACCCAGTTCAGCTCTGAACGTAAGTCTCATAACACTCGTCCTGTACGTTCAGGAACCGCTCTATTGAATCCTTGTCGAAAAAAATTTTACTGGCCAACTTTGTACTGTTAAACGACCGCATGTCAATCTCTGTGAAAGCCTGTACAATGTAAAGGAAAACAAGACCTTGTTTACCTCACTAGAGTCAGTATGTGCGACATCGTATCAGATTCAAGCCTGCTATAAACGAAAATTCCTATTAGTGTCGAAGTACTGGTGGACAGAAGTACTTTACCATATCATGCCTCACACCGCCCCCTTGTAATATACAGAACTTATACGTTCTTCTTTCGTAATAGAAGAGACATAACAGAATTCCAACAACGAAGCATCAACGTTCAGCTCCATTAACACCAGCCAAATCAGTCCCGGTTGCCTAATTGAACTCCTGGTTGGTTAATTCATTAATTTTAGATATCAAAGGGACCTTTCGGCCAACAAATTATAAACTACGACATCGAGATAAATCTTGAGAGCTGCATTAGAATATGAAGCCGTCAACCTCCTTAGGAGAATCAGTGTGGACATTTCATGCGAAATGAAATAGAGTTTAACGCCCTACTGTTTTCCTCTGATTGGGCTAATGACATTTTATACAACAATTGCGCATAAAAATATAAGTGGCGGCGAAAATATTTCTGTACTTGAACGAATATCATGCTGAATTTAGTCGGTCTGGAGAACGATCGCATGTTTCTTCCCCCGTAGTACACTGACAACTATAACAATGACGTAAATTAGTCACCTAGTTTAGATCAAACCAACAGTGGCAAGACGCTCGACGCCCACATTTTGCAAGAGATGGATAGAGAACAAGCTAAAAAAAAATCCAACGTGATTTTTCGTACAATCGGGGGACATAATCCAAGCAGTTATGGTCTGAAATGTACCAATATCGAAAGGGACTGAGATCGTTGGGATATAAAGATATAAGTTTCATCAAAATTGTGATCTCTAGAGGGTCAACAACCTTCCTATTACATACTTGCACATAATTTGCGTACAAGGAGCGGCCATTTTGTCGGGAAGTTTCGTTTCAATTTGGCAAAATTCGAACCCAACCTTCATTATCGTGAAAGGGTGATATATTTCAACGGGTTTTAAAATCTGATAAAAATTGTTTTCTCTAAAGGATTCACGAGCTAAAAAAATGTGATTTTGCGAAGTCAGGGGCTATAATCCAGTAATGTGTGCATATATATTCAAAGGAACTGGGATCTTTGAGATATAACATATATTTTAAGTTTCATTAAAATCGGACAAAAATTGTGGCCTCTGCGAGCTCAACAACCTTGGCATTACCGATATCACCAGCTTATGGAGTGTTTGTGTCTCAACTAATTCGTTAAGCGAGAGCTTGTTCATTTTATTCTGATTTTTTAAGTAGATCGAGGCATTTGTCATCTAAGCTTCAACTACAGGGATACTTGCGTATAAGGAGCGGCCATATTGTCCGGCAGTTTCGGTCAGATTTTTACAAAATTCGAACGCAACCTTCATTGTTGTGTAACGGCGATATATTTAAATGTTGGTTTTTTTTAAAAATGGAATACAAATTGTAACTTCTAGTGGGCCCACAAGCTAAATATGCGATTTTTCGAACAATCTGGGTCCATTAATCCAGGAAGTTACATTCGGACATGTGCGATTATCGCAAGGAGCCAAGATCTTTGTGATATAAACATAAATGTCAAGTTCCATTAAAATCGGATCACAATTGTAGTGTCTAGAAAGTCCACAACCTTGATTTACCATATTTTTACACTATTTGAGTACGACAGGCTGCCATTATGTTCGTCAGTTTTCGTCCGATTTTCACGAAATTCGAACTCAACAATCATTAGGGTGTAACGGGGATATATTCAAACGTTTTGGGGTTTTTTTAACAATCGGATAAAAATTGTGACCTCTAGAGGGACCAAAAGCTAAAATCGCGACGTTTCGTACAATCAAGGACCATAATTCAGGAAGTTACAATCCGATATGCGCAAATATCGACAGGAACCAAGATCTTTGGGTAATAAACATGCATCTCAAGTTTCATCAAAATCAGATGCAAATTGTGATCTCTAGCGTATGCACAAGCTAAAGCGTGATTTTTCGAACAATCAGGGGTCATAATCCATGAAGTTACGGCCGACTACATGCCAATATCGAAAGGAAACGATATCTTTGGGATATAAACCTATATTTCAAGTTTCGTCAAAATCGGATAAAAATTATGACCTGTACACGGACAGGGGCGACGACAATATACGTCCACTCTATTTCAAGTTTCATCAAAAGCTACTAAAAACGCGAACTTTCGTACAATCAAGGGTCATAAGGCAGGAAGTTACGATCCTATATGCGCAAATATCTATAGGAAACAAGATCTTTGGGTAATAAACATACATCTAAAGTTTCATCAAAATCAGATACAAATTGTGACCTCTAGAGTATGCACAAGCTAAAAACGTGATTTTTCGAACAATCAGGGGCCATAATCCATGAAGTTACGGACCGCTACATGCCAATATCGACAGGAACCGATATCCTTGGGATATAAACCTAAATTTCAAGTTTCGTCAAAATCGGACAAAAATTGTGACCTGTACACGGACAGGGGCGACACGTCCACATGGAAATGTGGGCGTATAAAAAGGTAGTCGGATATATTTGGGCCGATTTTTGCTTCGTTCGTAGGCCGCTGCCCACACCGCCTAGAGGGTAACACGCATCTGACAGAAGGCCAGGGAAAGTTCTGTGTCAGCGCGTTAACGATTCCCTGACAATTTTTATAACATTTGCCTGGTTTTTTTTTGATAGGCTCAAATCAGCATGGCGTTAACCCCTATTTTATCTCTCCGTTATTTATTTATTTTTTTTACTTATCGTGGGCTGAGGATTAACTGGTTCTATGTCCACTTTTCAGTAAAAATGAGATATTTGCATAAACATAATCTGTGAATCAACAGGTGTTATGTCCTGTGAGCATGATTTAATACAGAGGCGCCCTCTAGGTTAAATTGCCAAAAAAACACATAGGCCTTTGTTTAAATTTTAAGTCGATTCCCACTCACAAAGTTCTATGTCCACTTTCACCAATAGAATTACTGGATCTGTGCCATGTGATCTAGTTACAAAATGGCCGAAAAGGAAAATAGCATGGCTGGGTGTACAGGGCAGAAAAGTCATCGGTAGCCGCTTAGAATATTGTCCGACAATGAAATCTTGTTAGGCACCTTAAGACGACTTAATTTTTTGTTGAAAACTTTTTTTTATTTGGTTTTAAGGGGTCGTTTGAGATAGTACTAGTTAATTCTCGTTAAAACATGTATTGTATGTACATGTAAAATGTACACAGTTTATGGAGATGGATTGCATTTCGGTGCCGGACGTCGAAAGTCCTCGACACATGTTATTTCCATTAGAATGCCAGACGCCGAGAGTTTTCGACATGAGTTATTTTTAACTGCAAAGGCTGTGCGTTTAGTTCCGACTACCGCTGACTTT
Source organism: Patella vulgata (assembly GCF_932274485.2). Classification (NCBI taxonomy): domain Eukaryota; kingdom Metazoa; phylum Mollusca; class Gastropoda; family Patellidae; genus Patella; species Patella vulgata. The sequence goes on from NC_065883.2 coordinate 18,068,663, forward strand.
CATTTAGCCTTTTTACTTCCGTTTTCTTTCAGAATTTTCGCAAATTGGCATGAAATGGGGCCACAAACGTTGTTTTCGTCCCGAAAAGTCGTGATATTTATCAACATGTATTTAGATTTATGAAAAACACCTCTTTTACAACTATGTGATTCAGATAAAATAAAACCAAGTAAGAACAATCCAAACCATAAGACAGAATTCGAAATCCTAAAAAACGTTATAGGCAAAATAGTGTATTCAAGCAAAATCTTCTTGGGGCACAAAGTTCTATCTCCATGTTTCTGACAAATTCGTTACATTTTGTAAACCACAAAGACCTATCTCCATTTATCGTATTTCAGTTAGACCAAATTAAATCACACTGCACCAAGAAACACCACACACTCTGCTAGCTTCATATATTGATAGCTTCAACAACTGTGAAAATTTGGTAAAAATTCATAAAATTTCAAATTACAGAGATGCCAAACTTCACACCCATTTTTCTCAATTTAACAAAAAGTGGACATAGAACCAGTTAATCCTCAGCCCACGTTATTTTACTACTCACCTCCTAAGGCTCCAGCAATATAATCATGAAACACGTTTGGTGCCGGTTGCTGGGAAATAATGGGCGTCTCCATTTGCAATAATTAACTTGTGTGATCACTGCTTATATCATCTGTGGAAACACGAGTGAGTTCAAATTCATATATAGCACGACATTAGATATGGGATTTATAACAAAAAACCATACCAAGTGTAATTAACTGTTATCTGATACACTGACCCACTATTACTGATATACATCAAGTTGACTGAAACTAATAGTAACTTTATTGTAATTTTGTTTATGCAAACTGACTTGATTACTCAGCTAAACAAAAAACATGATTTGACATTCTTTTTTTTATATTCTATACTGTGTAAACACTATTTGAGCGATAGACCTTCGATTTGAAGTTCTCAAACATCCACATTGTACGTACAGTATATTAAACCAATATGATAGACAACACGCGCACGCGGGCGAAGCCGGAGTGTTCTCTATCATATCAATCCGATGGGGGAGAAGGTTTATATCCGACATATACAATGCCATAGTTTTAATCGTCCTTAAAACTAAATATACTCTTCCATATAAAGTCAACAATGATCGGTTGTCTCGATAATTTCCGCCAAATAACGAAAATTACCGAACTTAATCACGTGAATGTACGTGAAGGTTCCTTTCAAAGTACCTTCTACCCATTTTTGAGTCTCTATGAAGAATTAATCCCTTTAAGCCAACAGATTGAAGGCGAAATAGATGTAAATGCGAATTCCCACGAGGATCTACTAATTGCTATTCAAAAAGCTGATGAAAATTTTGACCAGTAAAAAGCTATGTGTTCCGATTGTTCTGACTGTGAACCTGAAATGTTTTAAGTACGTTCAGAGAAGGATTTAACGGTTGTCCCCAAAAATACTTAACGAAGGGACTGTTGGGCTATAAATAATTTCAAGTCTGGGAGTGTGTGGAGAAATAATTCTACATGTGGACGAAGAGAAAATTCTAAAATATGTTTTAGACATGGACAATCAAAGTGTTAAGGGTAAGTTGAAAGTTTCTTAACGGTATTTTATAAGCCCATAGTTGTTTTGGACATATCGAATTATCGAGGTTAAGTTGTACTTTTCTTCTGATATTTTTGATAAACTTTTGTAACCTATAATTACTGTGTGCATATCTTTCAGGTGTCAGAATATAACAACAACAAAGGTGTTTTGCTACACGAAAGAGGGTCGTGTTCCGACAATGCAGCTGATACATAAAAAAAAATATACGAAATTAAGGGTCAGATCTAAATACCGATAGGTACACCTGTTTCGGTGCTGAATGCAACTAACTGTAGCATAAACATTTGTAATTATCAAGAGAATAAAAAAAAGGATTTCTGTGTTCTTTGTAGTATTTCATTAACATCATCAGAGGTTGATATGAACTGATTATATCAACCTATGATAACGTCATGACAGTTTGATATCAGATATAACTTGTATGGACATCAAAGAAAAAAAATACCACCAGATGTACATCACATGTTAATGTTATTGATATAGGTACTCTAACTTTTGAATAATTATACTTTAAATAGTGTACTGGTTTTTTCTAGGCTACCAGATATATTTTTGATAAATCTTGTGATTTAAAAGGTCCTTTGATTAAAGATGCATTATGCAAGATCGATACTGAGCTGTCCGTCCTTACTTTTTTTAGTTTAAAAATAGATAATGAAAAATGGATATATTGAACATTTCATCACATTGCCCACATTACTTCAGAGATTGTCTCAGTTATAAAGTACCATTCGTACAAAGTCATGATTTTCCATGTTAACGTTAAATGTCTAATCCGATGAATTTGAGCTTGTCATTTGACTAAATGTCTAAATAATAATTAACAATAGGCAGATTTAGCTCTTACATAATGCATCTTTAACTAATTGAACTGAAGCTTATATAACTTCAAGAGATTGTCTGTTATATCCATGTCTGTTAACAGCTGGGGGGGGGGGGGAGGGGCAATGGTTTGCGCGTTCGATGACAAGGAGTAGGATCGCATGTCCAACCTTGTGGGTTTTTTCCGGTTTCCTCCCACAGCATAAAAGCTCTAAGCGCCAGCGAATTATTTAAATAAAATTGAACCATGTTAGTACCGAAATTACCTAGTTGGCGTCCAGTGGACGTTAAACCTCGTTTCTCTCTGTTAACAGCTCGAGCTACAAATACACATTTAATTAACACATTTCATTTTCCGTGACAATATTCACAGTAGTCTGGTCCTTTTTACGTAAACATCACGACAATGATGACGTGGAAATAAAGAGTTTATTTGTCGATCACGCGATCGTCAAAGCGAGTATATTTTGACGTCATCTCCATGGTTACCTTGTAGCTCATTTTCTGTCCATTCCATAACCCGTGACATAAATAGGTATAAAATAGTCTCCAAAATTACATGTACAAACTGTGATTTGATGATATATATTTCATTACTCGCTGTCAATTCTTCGATTAGCCTATGCCAACTGCTTTCCCGGCCATTCAACAGCTAGCCAGGCACTCTCTACATTTACATCTCTCTAGCAAACAACAAGCCGTCGGTTTGTCAGTGAGACCCTTACAGTGTTGCATTGTGAGCGCTCTGTGTGTGATTTTTGAGAAATGCAGTAGCTTTCTAGCCACATACTGAAGAATACAATTCGATCAAAATGAACACAAATAGTCTTAGAAGAAATAAAAATTCGATTTCTAGGTGGAAATAGCGCTTACGAGCCCGACGGGAAACATGTTGATCGTTTGTTTATGCAAACTGAGGTGATAGTGTGATGCGACTTCTCAGTCCGACAAAGCATTATTTGGCATCCTTATTTGAATCTCGCATCGAGTTAACATTAAAGGGACTATTTTTACCGCCCTTAAAAGGGTTAGGGTTAGAATTCCCCCAAATACTTATTGATATAAAGCGGCGATTGTGGATTCCGAAAATTCCCCAATCTCCTAATACGGCCTACAATTAGCATCCCGGAAAGATTACAATGCTCCTATGGTTTTCCTGGTAATTACTTTTGGAGTTATTGTCATTGATCAATTGAAAAATCTTGTGAAATTTATACATTGTGTTAATGATCATGAGACGAATGATTTCTTTATAAATATTTTATACGCTCTAGGAGATAAAGTCATATAATTCGAAATTTATACACAGTGTTGATGCCTATCTCTTGAAATGTATGGGCCAGCGCTTGTAGCCATTGCCAAAATTTACCTTTGTCATAATTATTAATTGCTGTGATGTAGAAAAGTAGGCCATAAATTGTCACGAGTATTAAATGGTGTAATGAAATACTATATAAAGATTCAATCAGTGCAAAGTCCTCAACCTTTGCCACTAGTATTAGTAACTGCATATCTATCCTATCCTATAATGAGACACTTTTATTCTTAGGGCTGCACATTGTCGGGTATTTTCGTCATTGGTAAACATTCCGTCAGATTGTCGTCGACGGTTTGTAGTTATAATACGTACGTTTCTAGTTTATTTCATTTTTCGAAGGGACGTGAATGGAGGTCTGAATGCGATGTGAAAGTTTGACTGGTTACCAGTACCAGTTGTTTAAATATGAATAATAATTTACAAATTCTTATAATGACACATTTCCTTTCCCAACGAATCGGGATGCAGCAATCAAGCTATAATGACACATTTCCTTCCAAACGAATCGGGATGCAGCAATCAAGCTTAGTCTGTGTCATCCGTAAATAAGAGACCCTTTTCTTTGATGTAGCCTAATTTCCGTGGGCCTACAGATAATTTTTAAAATATGTTGTGTAAAACAACTAATCCATCAGAATAATTTCCTGTGCTATCTACGTTACGGAAGGCGAAAAAAGTCAATATCCACTCTAGAGAGAACAGAGAAACCCTTTTTACGGATTGTCATACCTACCAAAATATGTATTATTCTTCTACACCGATATAATACATCATGTGGTGCATCATACTATAATTCTTTGAGATGGTCAATTCTATTCTATTGTTAATGACAGTCCAAATTACTTTTTATGTCACTTTATATGTGCAGTTCCGTCGACACTGTTAGCAACAATTTCTAGTTGACCTTTTCTGGTTGAAAGATTAGATGTTAAACTATTATTTGACATATACTTTGGACATCATTTTCTATTTAGACTTTGCTTATGTCGGTAAAGTGGGTCGAGAGATTTAAATTTTCGTAAATAAAATTAATTAACTGATCTTTAACGTCCTAGTTTGTAGCGCCTAACGAAGAAGGGTTCTTGAAAAAAAAATACGGCCTATCTTCACTGTATTGGCGGATTATAACGGGCGAATAAAAATATAGTTCTTACATTGACCTCATCTTTTTTATCACAATCCTTGATATCACATTATTCATGAATATTAACCCACTAACGTATATATCTATATGGATATTATAGGAATGTTTGTAGGAGAGGAAGGAAACCAGAGCCCCCTTAAAGTTGCAATTTCATATTTTTAAGTTATATTTTTAAAATGTATTAAAATCAAGCCTTAAAATAGATGGTAACTATAAACAGTCCTACCTTGTTAAAGAATAATCCTATTATTCCTATAATTCACTATTGCCAGTTGAGAAATTGGCAAAAATATTATTTTCAACTTCAAATTCAAACGTTTGAAGTTAGCTATTCCATAGGGGAAATAGAAAACAAGGGAGGTAATAATTGTGTTATTATTTCCGGGGTCAAGGATTTATAAGTGGGAGAATGATACCTATGATCGTATAATAGTGAGTTGACAACCATTGAGCAAAAGACATAGAAATAATTATGTTTTGACTTTCTTAGAAAATATGAAATTCCCGCTTTAAAGACTCACTCGATTCGATCGACGACTGGACTAATATTGGCAAAAACTTGACCGTCCCAGTGAAATGTATTTCTGATCTCGCATAAGATTATCTACGTTACAGAAAAGGTTAAAGAAGTTATTTGATAGAATGGACATTTTTGTTGCATTTGTCTGATATACGTATACGTTCATTATACACCCTGGTGTGTTATCTCCGGGCCTTGGAAAAAAAATGGTTTCACTGGGCCCCAATCGTGGTCAAGACTACATGGTGAATGAAACTAGTTTGATTCACCCTCCCCCGCACCTCAGTCATAGATCAATTCTTTCCAGGATTTAGGTAGTTATATTTTTCAGTGGAGCCGACGGGTTGTCCATGTGGTCCTCATAGCAATACGGGTTTGTAAAGAGACAGGCTATTCTTAATTCTTTTCAGAATTCTCTATAATGTACCGGAGCAAATCAGTAGGACATAATTAAAGCCCCATTTTAGTTCTTATAGTATATTTGTCACATCTCTGAAAGAACTGTAGTTTTGTGTTCGGATCATGTAACTTACACCTTTATATAGGTTTGACATAGGTGTTTGTGTATCATGCATTGTTTCATGGTTTGGTAAATCTACGATGTTTAATAAATCTGTACTACACAAAACAAAATTATATCGACCTGCAAACATCAAAATAGTTTATCACACGTCACGTATTACTAGAAGTTTGTTTAGACTATTATATTACCCAGAAAATTTTAACGTATTTATACCGTCTAATAAATTTGTAGCGGAATTCCCCCAAATACCAACCTGTTGACCCTTCTGCCTAAAATGTTTAATATGAATAACATACTACTTTCGCACATTCCTTATCAGATCGTCGGGTCCAACGGTGGCTAAGCGAGTAAGGTGCTGGCTCGCTAGTCTGGAGGTCGCGTGTTCGATCCCCCTGCATTGGTCGAGAAATTTCATCGGGATTTTCGGCGTGGGTTTCCCTTGTCAGTGGTGCAAGACGGAGGTCTGACAAGAACAGCTGTCTAGTCTTTCGGATGGTACGAAAAAACGAGGTCCCGTATACACATTGGCGTGCACTTAAAATGGAAGACTGCAAAAATACAGTGTGATATACCGGATTAGTCTATGTTTCTACTCCGTATATGCGATAACACTAATATGGAAGCAGGCGTTAAACCATCAGCTACTACTACTACATTCATGAAATGAAAAGATGACTAGTCACCACCATCCCGCACCCTTGCACTTGTTTGGAAGGCACAAGGAAAACAACTTCTTGGAATATCAATGGGACTAGTCAGAAGATTCATACTCTGATCACAGTAGCTCGGCAAGGCAGGGTCGTTACCCCCTGTATGATTTGCACAACAACCTTTGCCTGCCTTAATCAGTTGCTGTATGTTTTTTAAACAACAAGTTTCCACAGAAAATAAAATACTATAATAGGTTGATGTTTGTAGAATGTTTCAAACAGATTTCTTGAACGGATAATGAAACCTGCTTCGGAAAAGAAATCGGGACGGAAGGACTGTCATCAAAAAATAATAAGTTGAATGTAAAAGGCATTTTAAGGTATCCTGAACAGTTTCTGAGATATGCTCTAGAAATAGTAATTATATACCAAAAACTAAGTCAAATGTGTAGTAAATATTCAAAAAATCATTTTATAGAGAAATTTGTTTCCATGGAATAACAACAAGTATTAAAACCGCGAAATTTCCAATAAGCAAAAGGCACAACTACTGTCACAGGTTGATGTTTGTACAAAGTTGCATGAAGATATCTTGAATGGTTTATGAGATATGATCCGTAAACAAAATTATACACCAAAAACTAAGTCAATTTTGTTTCCATGGAAACACAAAAATATAAACCCAAGAAATTCCTAAATAGCAAAATGCGCCACTACTGTAATAGGTCGATGTGTGTGCAAGGGTTTATAAAGATATCTTCAACGGTTTATGATATGCTCCGGAAACAAAATTGCACACCCAAACCAAAACTAAATCTAATTTGTTTCCACGGAAACACAAAAATCATTAAATTCAAAATTAGCAAAAGGCACAACTACTATAATAGATTAATGTTTTTTCAAAGTTTCGTGAAGATACCTTAAATGGTTTATGAGATATGCTCCAGAAACAAAATTGTAAACCAAAAACTAAGTCAAATTTGTTTCCATGGAAACACAGAAAATATAAATCCAAGAAATTCCTAAATAGCAAAAGGCATAATTACTGTAATAGGTTCATGTGTGTACAGAGTTTCAAAAATATATTTTGGACAGTTTATGAGATATGTTCCGTTAACAAAATCGGGACTGACAAAGCCCATTTCAATATCACGCCCTAACTTCATTCGGCGCCGGATAATTAATAGTTCGACTCCAAATAATTCGTTCAAGGGTTGCTTCCCTTTATTGCGATGTAACCATCATTGCAATTTGTGCCCGATTCTTCAGTTTTGATTGTATCTATCTTGCAGAAATGAAAACATGAAAGACCCCCACATCATAAAGTATTTTGGGAAATAGGCTATCTCGCCCCAGGTTAATTCACCCGTCAAGAAATTGGCGAAATCGTCCAAACGTATAAGTTAGCCATTAATCAAGATCGCCCAGTTGGATTCGCTACATACTTCATTTCTATGCGGTTAAAATTTAAAATTATGTTTTGTTTGTGAATGATATTGCTGGTATAAGCCCATCCGCTATAAAAATAAGCATTATCATCCGAAAGGCAATAATCTATAAGTATTATACCGTGACTGTCGTTATTTGGATTGCAAATCTTTGTAGCACATTAAACGATTGTGATATTACATTTGCTATATGTACTGTTGTTAGTATGTTTGTATGGATATTCGAATAATAAACTCCGCGAAGATTCGATTAGCTTGTACGAGAGAGATGTTATTGTTACCTTATTCGTCTAACACTCATTGCTGTTTTTTGTTGTTGATTGTTTATGGTTTTACAATCTGTATTTAACCTGCAATTAACAAGCATTAAATATAGTGTGGGGGAGGGGCAGGGTAGAGATCCAGGTCCGAAATATGAGCTTAACTTGATCTTTTGGCTTTAATAAAAAACATATAAATAAACAATATCCGTTAAAAAAAATATAAATAAACAATATTCGCTATAATAGGCAATAACGAGCTATACATCTTAAACCTTAAAGTGTCAAAACACGAGTTAGGAATCAATAATTGTGAATTTTGACACCGTCCCGCACAATATTAAACATTCCACAGGGAACGATGTCGGACTCAAAATCTAATGTAACTTGAAAAAAAGTGACCCAACAATTTTGAATTTATTTAGGTAGGATTCCGAAATCTAAAACGAACATATTCTTATCTTATGCCACATTGGACATATTTTAGTAAATGACCCCGAGGGCTTCTTTTTATGTCTCCGAAATTTATTACAGGATTTTTTCTAATACTCGAAAGGGATTCTTCTCTTACCAGGATGCACCATTCCATAGATAACTGTTTTCTCTAGCGTGTTGAAGTTCTCAATTTGCGATCTGATATGTTCTTTCTATATTGCTTTATACATAAATGCAAAACCCCACCGTATTTTAAAAATAAATTAGGCAATAAGTACACCGTACTTTGGTGTCACAATCTTTCGTGCCTAAATATGAATGAGTATGAAAGCATCTTAGTAAAACATTCTAACAGAGATTGAATTCTCTCTGGAATTATATATACTAAAATATCCTTTAAGAATTATCAAATAGCAAATTGGCACAAGCTTTTGATGAAATAAAAATGTTCGTCGAATACAAAATTGTAGACGGTGGTGATTTTTTTTTTATTTTATTTTTTTTTATTTTTGGTAATGGTTTGCGATATCTAAAGTTTCTCTTTATTTGATCACTTTATTTAAGTTAACATCTCACAATTTTGTTGCGAAATTTCGAAGACGGTCTATAAAGAAGCGGCTGCATTATGCACCAGTATGCTGTTAATATTTATGCGTTTATAAAGTTTACATGTCATTCAGAAATAACTCAACTTTGACAAAACTTGTGGGAGAATAAGTTAACGTGAACGAAAGCAAAAGTTACGTGGGAGAGTAATTATCAGTAACGAACAGCCGATAATAATGTTTTTTTTTTTTAAAAATCAACAAACCCTTCGTTTCAAAGGTAATCAAGTACAAACATTTTTATATCATTGACTAACAATACTTCCCCTCCACATTTGTCAAGAGATCTTGAACTATGTCGATCAATCCTACATTTCATATCAATCAAAATATTTCAATGACATCGCACAGCATGAGTCAACCATATCACTATTCAAGATTCCTGAAGGGTTGTATTTTTAGAATTTAATACAGAATTTATATCAATTAAAATCTAAAGCACATATAGGTCAATCTATTGGAAAGTTAATGGGATATTTTTATAAATTATAAAGTATGACTCGATAGTTCCTGCTAAGATCTGTAGTGGGAAAACCGATGTTAATCGAAACAGATCATTCGATCCCATAATTTTAATATTGATCGAATATTATGTACCCGTGGTTGTACAATTGCAGTGTATATTCGAGTCTCTGATTGTCATTTGGAGGGGGGGGGGGGCTTTACCTCCTTTGCAAACACAGTATTTATTGTAAAGGTTAAATCACTGAAAGAATTGTCAGCCTCAAAATTTTGAATTCCGTTCAGTATGTATAAGGATGTGATGAATTGAGAAGTTAGAAATATTCCCCATTATGTGCAATCTGATTAAAATACAAATCTCTTATTTCGTTTCGTTTTTTTTATAGTTCAAAATTTCGTTTTACCTTTATTTATTATACTAGGATCTGGAAGAGATCTTATCATTGACGTATTCTGGACCTGTGGGATTAGCTAATGAAACGGTCTGTTACGATGTGCTTTTGGCGTGAGCTGCACGGAACTGTGGGTAATCCACTAGAAACATCAATGCTGATTGGTTAATGAAATATCTGATGTCATAGGGTCATAAGCCGCTCGTATAACCTCTGACACGACCCCCAAAACAACTGGCCAGATCTTCATGTAGTGCAGGCCATCGAAAGTATCAAAAACGAAACGAAATATAGATCTGCATTTTAATAAGATTGCATTATGTGCAGACCATATAAACACGTCAGCACCACCCATAACTGTTTGGCAAATAATCCCGAGCCGAGGTATAATTAACCACCTGAGATATTTTGGTTTTGTTTCCTTAAATTAGATATTGTTTTTGTGTGACCATTTAGACATTGTCCGACACAGGCAGATGACCAGCGTCTTTAAGGTGGTTAAAAAGCAAAAATACTGGCGGGCATTTCATTCCAAAATCGGTGACATAACCATTATGGAAATCCATACCCCACTTTTACTCAGTCGATGCTATACAGAACATGAACTTTTAATTTGAATAAATTTGCTCCTAGAGACACGCGCGTCTGCCTTTGACACTTTGATGTAATGTACCAAATTTCAATATGCTTGGTTGTTTTGGGTCTGGCATACCATCAGTCTAATGGCCAAAGGGGAAAATCCCAGTCGATTGTATTGTTGAGTTCCTGATAGTTTTACTATTTAAATTCAAATCAAGTTAATGGAAAAACATGTAGAGACATTGTTTAATCAAATCGACCAAATGTACTTAAAAATATATTACGTCGAGAATAATTAGGTCATATGAACGCTAATTATTCCTAGTGACGAAGAGAACATAATGTTGAAAACTTAAAGTAGCTAAGTCTCTAACTCAATATCATTATGGGGGATTAGATAAAGCGCTGGTAGTTTACACTATAATACTATAATAGTTAAAAACTAGATCATGTAAACGGAATTTGTTGAAAATTTCAGTCAGATTGATCCACACTGAACCGAGTATTTAGCGATTGAAGTTTGGACCTAGCCTCGATCATCATTACTAAAGTCAGTACGATAAAAATATAGTCTCGATTATCCATTTTTTAAAATTTAATCAGAAGCAGCAGATCGGGATATAATCCAGTAAATATCGAAGGCTAGCGATGCCATCGAGAGTTGATTATGGCCTGGATCAGTTAATTAATGTCTAATTAATAATTTAGAAAACATTTCAGTCCTAAAGAAAGACCTGCAATAGGCAGATTTAGCTCTTGCATACTGTGTGTTTAAATTCACGAAAAAAAGCTAAGGATAGCATGACAACAGTGCGTATGAGCCCCACTAAGAGGAGCCACCACGACAGATACGTCCACTCGCAGGTTTCAGAAATGACCGCAACCAAACAAGGAATATGTTAGGCTTTTTGCGTTACACATGAGCCACGGTGGATCAGTGAGTATGCCGCTTGATCACTAGCCAGGAGGTACCGTGTTCTATCACTGTGTTTTCCAAGCCGGTTTTGCCTGGCCAGTGGCGCAGTACGGAGTGTTAGTCAAGGAATAGGTTTCAGTCTTTCGGATGTTACGACCACCCGAGGTCCACCCGCATATTCGCCGACCTGTATGTAAAAGAACCGTTGGCAATAGGAATTCGATGAAGAAAAGACGCAAACGCCAATGTACCGCATAGCATAATGCAACCTGTGTACGGGGGGTGGGGGGGGTCTAGTGGTTTAACACGTACTTGTGAAATCACAAATTTTATCATTGAATCAAGAGGCCTGGTTTCGATTCCCTGAAAGTGACAAGGAGTAGAGTTGCCTGTCCAACCTCGTGGGTTTTCTCAGGGTCCTCTGATTCCCTCCCACTTTGAAAGAATCTTAAGCACAGGCGAATTTTTGAAATAAAATTGAACCGTATGTTAGTCCCGAAATGATCTAGTTTGCGTCGAGTATACGTTTAACCGCATCCCTCTTCGGTGTACACAAGCGAGAGAGGGAGAAATGGGGTTTAAGGTCCACTCGACACAAACTGGGTCATTTCGGGACTAACACATGGTTCAATTTTATTTTAATATTTCGCTTGCGCGTAGGGGTCTCTAGCAGTGGGGGGAAACCAGAGGACCCGGAGAAAACCAACGAGGTTGGACAGGCGACCCTACTCCTTGTCACGTACAACCGGGGAATCGAAACCACGCCAGTTGACTCAATGACAGACGTTATGATATAGCGCGCACGTGCTAACCATTCGGCCATCCAACCCCCATGTACACAAGCCACTGTGGACAGGGGTGAGGACAACACACGTTAACATCCAATGGTTGTGGTCAGTGTATCAACTATCATCTACACAGTTCAACCCATCATGGGTCGGTGTATGCATTATCTTTCTCGTGTATTTGAAAACATAAGGCATACAAATTAGTATGTCACACTTTATCTCAATATGCATAAAATCAGTTATCACACTCTGTCACGAATAATGCATGTTAAAGACTTTATTTTGTATAGTTCATATCTTTATTATATTAATAACCAGATCCCCTTATTCTCACAGATTCATTTTTAATAATTTATAAAGCGTCTATACAGAAATATTACGGTTATTACCAGAAATAAAATATGTCTTTTCCTAGTGGGTGTCACATTACTGAAGTAACCATAACCAATAAATTCGTGCTTTTCTAGATTAAAAAAGACGCCTTCAAGGGCCATAATTCTGTAACAAAATGTGATTTATACTAGTCATAAATTTTAATACAAGCCGTTTATAGATGTGAATAGCATGAGATTGAATGTAGTCAAACACATGCAATAATATCTAAATGATAACTTATAAATTGGCTTCTTTTTTCTCTCGAAAACATTTCATTTGAATGGCATAACATTATATACACTATACGGTTCTGATATAATCACTTGGGAATTACGTCGCAATCTATAGTTCTTCTGATGTAACAAACAGACAATTAACATCGGTATATTATTCATGAAGCGTCGAAACCAATAACAGTTTTCGTCGTTAAAATCTACATGGTCGCCACAAAATATTTACACAGGTGGGCCAAGAGGGAAACGAATTCCGTTAGCTAAACTTGTATTTCATGGTACAGAATTTACCGTTAATATTTCCTTTGCCGCAACTTGACAGCGAACCACGATACACAATGGACGAAGGGTCTGACAATCCATTAGTCGGATCACTTGGGAGTCCGTACGTCCACATATAGTCCAACAATAGCAATCCGATGACGGCTCCTTTCGCGTCTTCGTCTGTCCATACCTACCTAGCCCATCATTCATATATCTTGTCATTAGGTTGTTATTTAGTTCACACCATTGGTTCTGCGATTGTCTGAGCAGGATATTGTGACCTTAATACCGGTTATCAGTCTTTTATAAGTATACTAACAAGCATTCCGACATGGTCGGGTTGGGGATAAATACCTTCGCTTCGAAACGAGTGGCACGTCACCTGTCTAGTGTTCGATCTATTGGTGTTAATAAAGTTGATAGATAATGAACGTTCGATATATTGGATGTTCTGCATGTAATTAAATATTATAGAGCATTTGCTAAATATATTTTGGGAGTGGCTTTGCTCACCTGACCACATGTGCAAATATTAAGATATTTTAGTTTGTTTTCCGTATAGAACTACTAGGCACAATATTTATTCCACAAAAAGAATACTATTCAAAGGTATAAACGACGCTCGACAATAACTATTATTTCCTCTAACATTTTAGTCGGATGATTTAGGAACTTCTCCACTCGGATCCCAAACATAGCTGCGCCATTGACCTATATTCTTCATTTTAAATTTACATTGGAGTCATTGTGAAATAACTTGTGGCTTGGATCACGAAGACCTTGCTGTAATTGGTCACAACTGTATTTATCCACGACTAAGATTTTCTTACTTGACCCTTATAATATCATATTTTAAGACTTTCACGATTTACCCTTATAATACCATGCTTTAATTCTCCAAGACTTACATATTTGACACTTATATTTTCATGTTAAATGTCAAAGACTTTCATATTTGACCTTTATACTGCCATTGTTTAGTCTACGTCTTTCATACTCGACCCTTAAAATTTTGTATTTGGCCCGTATAATATCATGTTATAACTGTCTTCATACTTGACCCTTATAACATCATGTTTTAATTTTCTAAGACTATCATGATTGACCCTTATAATCTTATGTTTTAATTCTAAGATTTTTATACTTGACCCTTATAATATCGTGAATTAAGCCCAAAAACTTGAGCCATATAATATCATGTGACAAGTCTAAGACTTTTATCCTTGACCCTCACAATATCATATTTTAAGTCTAAGACTTTCACACTTGGCACTTACAATATCATATTTTAATTCTTAGGCCCACCTTCGGTATACGTGTTTTAACCTTTACAACTGGTATATACCTGATCATTATATGTTTTTAGTCCAAAACGTTCATACTTGACCCTTATAATATGTTTTATTTCCTTAAGACTTTCATACTTGACCCTTATATTATCATGTTAATATTTGACTTCCATATTTGACCTTTATAATAACATACGAATTTCATATATCATTGTTTAGTCTAAGACTTTAATACGTAATCCTTATAATGTGTTTTAGTCCAAAACTTTCATACTTAACACTTATAATATCACGTTTTAATTCTCGAAGACTCACATACTTGACACTTATATTATCATGTTAATATTTTACTTCCATATTTGACCTTTATACTATCATTGTTTAGTCTACGACTTTCATACTCGACCCTTAAAATATCATTTTGTAGTCTAAGAATTTTGTACTTGGCTCTTATAACATCATGTTATAAGACATTCAAACTTGACCCTTATAATAGCATGTTTTAATTCTCCACGACTATCATGATTGACCAATATAATAATCATGTTTTAATTGACCCTTATAATACCATGATTTAATTCTCTAAGACTTGCATACTAGACCCTTATAAAATCATTATAAGTCTTAAGACTTTCATACTTGACCCTTATAATATGATTTATATTGCCAGATGAAAATATTTTAACGCCTTCCCTCATGATTAGAAAAATTAATCATCCGGTTACAACAATTAGTTGACTTGTTTCTATTAAATTGCCAATATACATAATTATATGACTCGACGTTCAGTAAATGGTCTCACCCTACCCAATTATTTGCAATAACTTAGAATTGAATATTCTGAATTTGGGAATCACTCGACGATTTGCCATGAAACAATTCTGATTTTCAATTGGGCTTATAAATTATGCTCCAATATTCAATCTCGAACTTATATAAACAAGCCAACAGCGAAGCTGATGTCCCCCACCGCAATCCCAAAATAAAAAAAAACTGACACATATCAATTAATTGCACATTCATCTTTTCGAAAAGTAACGAGCAATCAAACTGAATATCTATATTTAATCTAAGCAGAAAATGTTCACGATCGAAATTGTCATGGTTTTGAAGTACCTGGTAGTGAAACTCTACACTAAGTTTCACTACTTTCCATAAGTTTTCTTGTCCCAGAGCATCGACCAATGAAATTAGTTGGCTCTGCTTAGCTTTAGCGGAAAGTGTTAATTATTGAACTCCGTCAAAACATTTAACTAATGAACATTTACAAGTTTAAACATTCTACCTGAATTAAAAGCAGAGATTTTATGTTTCAAAGTCTTTATCAATCAATTTGCTTAGCCTAAGCAGAACATTCTCATCATCGAACTTAGTCAAGGTATTTATTTAATGAATATATACTCAAGAGTTTCATCACTGACGCAGTTAGAACCAACGTTATCGTGTTCCAAAGGCACGACCAATCAAATTGCATAACTCTGCTTAGCCTTAGTGGGAAATGCTCATCTTCCAACTCCATCAAGCCATTCACCTAATAAACACCTATACCAAATTGTGTTCCTGAGTCCCGACCGATCAAATTGCTTAACGCCTAACCTGAGCAGAAGATACGCATTATCGAACTTAGTCCAGGTATTTTGCTAAAATTATACTTACTATTACTATACACCAAGTTTCATCACTCTCACTTAATTAGCGTGCCCCAAACCATCAACCGACCAAATTGTTTATCTCTGCCCGGTTTAATCAAAACATGCACATCTTCGAACTCCATCAAGCCATTCACCTAATGAAAACCTACACTAAGTTTGAACATTCCAGCTCAATTAAAAGTGTGTGTGTGTGTGTGGGGGGGGGGGGTACTGTGTTCCAGACAGACCCGTTTTGATAGTCCTCTGCTTTCTTGGAAAGGCGGGGGACAATTACACCTATAAGTATTTGTATTTAAGAATATTATTCCTACAATCATTGAATGCAAAGTAAATTCCGACATTATTTGTTGCATGGCACCCTATTTTAACCTTGCAATTGATCTTTTTTATAGCCACTAATTTCGTATTCTGTTTACGATGATTTATTCTGTGAGAATATATTATTTCACAAATAATGATGACCCATAAAACAACCCTCAGACACTTGGCATATGAATGGGAAACGGCCATTAATAAAAATTGATTACAGACTAGACTGATACCATTAACGATCCTGTGGTTCAGATTTTATTATGGGCCATCATAATCGCCATCATTTGATACACGTATTCATCATAAAATGTTGTTGTCAGTGGGCAAACAGTCACAGCTTTTTGCAAGACTAGGTTCAAAGTTCTTCATATCCTTTTTTTAAATTAAGTAAATACGATAGAAACCTTGGTTGCGGAGCGTGACCAGAATCAACAAGAAAATCTGATCCAGGATATTTTGAGGCGCTAACGGTTATTGTGCAATTTCAACCGGAGATCACTCCAGGCGCCCCACTTAAACACGTAATGGCACGATTTGAAATTATATCCAAACAACGAATAACATGATTCAGAACGATTTCCTATATGTCGATTAAAGATCGCTAATTTGTCCTCCGTGTCCATTGACGATTGGCGACCACAATAAAATAAAATTCAAATTGTGTAATTATCTTCGCATATGATTGATTTTCGAGAAATGTTATAATAACTAATCAATATCTGAATAACAAGATTACGGGAAATTTGGTTTCGAAATTCATTTTGTGTGACAATTTATTAGGTACCTCGCGGTATCTGGTTCTAGAGGACCTTTCAGTTATATGAGTTCTACTTATACTAGAGACATGTACGCTGTAGGTTTATGATTTTCTAATTGGAATCGACTCATTTTAGCCAAGCCGTTTGCTCATTACGTATACATTAGTGTCCTGATAAGAACAAGGTTAAGACCTATACCGGAATAACGGAGACGAGCAAGCACCATGCAGTGTGCTATAAGATAAAGTGTTGTGCCCTAGCAGCAAATAATTTAGAAATAATTTTATATGGACCAGAGAGAGAGAAAGAGAAATGGGGTTTAAAGTCCCATCGACACAAACTGTCATTTCGGGACTAACAATTTTATTTCGCTTGCACGTATGGCTCTATAGCAGTGGGAGGAAACCGGACAAAGTCCACAAGCGACCCTACCCCTTGTCACGTACAAGCGAGATGTTGTTCCTAGCCAGTGCCTTGGTCCTGGACCACTGACAAAGGGAGCACACCATGAGCATAATATAATTTTAAGACAAAATTTACCATCGACTATATTTTTCATTACCAATATGGAAAAATATCCAAATAAAATTTAAGATATTTTGACAGTCTGATTATGAAATTGCTGTCCGAGCCATGTTGTTCCTAGCCAGTGCCTTGGTCCTGGACCACTGACAAAGGGAGCACACCATGAGCATAATATAATTTTAAGACAAAATTTACCATCGACTAAATTTTTCATTAGCAATATGGAAAAATATCCAAATAAAATTTAAGATATTTTGACAGTCTGATTATGAAATTGCTGTCCGAGCCATGGACTTGTTGAATTGGGGATTTCGATTTATTGCACATATAATGATTTACGATACAATAAACAGTTATAAACCTCTTACCGCTAAACTTGGTACTGTTCCCGGTTGATTAAAATCGATTTCACAATACAATGCCCCGTACCCCTATAAATAAAAACGTAAGTTCTCACTTCTAACATCTATAAAATTCCTTCATAGATTCAAGCGAATGGATGTCAACAACCAAGGAGTGTTCAGCCGAGTTTTAGGAATATGGAATTCGCGGGAGAATTTGATCACTGTTTAGACCACAAGTAGACACTCCTGCAGGCAGCTACGGCACTAATATGATATTATCAATCCACCTTTCAAATTATAGTAGCCCACGGCTGTGCTGACCCACTAACTAGGAAGATCCATGTTCGATCCCGATATTGGTTAAGTTACTCGATATTTTTCAGCGTCTAGTCGTTTGAATGGGACATAAACCCGAAGATCCGTGTACATGTTGGCGTGCACGTAAACGATTCATTGACAGTTGGAAGTCGATGAAGAGTAGGTAGAAATCCTACTGCCCAGAAAAAATTTCCCTAATAAAAAAAACTGAATGATTATGACTCCTTTTCGTGTGTCCGCCTTCCACAAAGATTCTCGATAAACATATTTTGTTGGCCCCTCAAATGTCCAGACTCGGATGATAACAGTTTGTTTTATTTAAAGTTACAATTTCATATTTTCTAAGAAAGTCAACATTTATTTCTATGTCTTTTGCTCAATTGGTTGTCAACTCACTATTATACGATCATAGGTTTCATTCTCACACTTAAAACTCATTTACACCGGAAATAACAACACAATTACCTCCCTTGTTTTCTATTCTCCACCTTGGAGTAGTTATCTTCAAACGTTTGAATTTGTAGATGAAAATGATATTTTTGCCAATTTCTCAACTGGCAATAGTGAATAATAGGATTATTCTTTAACAAGGTAGGACTGTTTATAGATACCATCTACTTTAATGCTTTTTAAAGGGACAATAACACTCTTGCTGGCTTGAAAGCTCCAGACAATAAATAATATCTCTATCTAAGTACTAGATGTTTAAGTGTACTACCTGTTGTGTAAATTATCCATTACATCCTATTTTACTTGTCCAGAGGATTCGAAAATATTTTTAAATTGAAGTTTCATTTGAAAAGGTTTACGTTAGACGTTTCAAACCATTATGTTGAATTTTTCAAAATTTTTAAATAAGGTGTGTTAAGATGAAATTTGTATCATCAATTAATTGAAATATTGTAAAATAGTACAATTTGTTGACCAGAATAAAGATTGGGACATATTATTCAGTTACAACAAGAGTGGTATTGAGCCTTTAAAAATTTTTAAAAAAAATATTGTGACGATTTTTATTTCATAGCTTACCGTTTAGACGGAAGATTTATCCGTATCCACCTACATTCCCCCGTCTTTCGTCACATTTTCCTTTTAATATGTTGATGTTATTCTACTTTCGATTTATTTATAAATATACGCGAGTCTCGCGGAAGAACGTGACGTTCGCGAGTAGGCGTATTTGCAAGGTATTACGGGAGTTCTCGTTGCCCGTTATTTTACGAGATTGTATATTAGCTGTCACACAGCGCACTTTCGATAGATCTTTGACCTCAAACGCTTACTTAGGATAACTAAGCAGTATTCGAACGTGAGTGGATGTCTGAAGGTACCTTTTTGTGTTCTTTTATGATTCAGTGATTCCCTCCGAGTGTTCGGTGCTAAGTTATATTGTTTAATAGTGTTTTACTACCTCTAGTGTTATTATATTAGAGATCATATTATTGTTTCATTATTACGTGTGTGTCAGTTTACCAGATTTCATACATCGTTACTGATCGTGTACACGTGTGTCGACCATAATTTGGGTTTCGCCTGAAAGTGGTTTGATATTTATATCATTATTATTATTGTGTTATATTTTGTAATTTGATCTTGACCAGAGGATAATATATATTTATTTTTATATGAATATTTATTTTGTTGTTTGTGTTATTGAGTAAGGGGAGACATTGTGCAAGGCGACATTGCAGTCGTATTTCATTCAATTATTATTGGAGATCCCGGTCAAAATTGGGAAGGAATTCCTTATAGTCACTCTTTAGCTGACACTTACCCATTACTAACCGAAGAGAGTTGTGATCCCAGGCGAGCTTAGAAAAACCCCTCCCTGGATATCAGATCAGTAGCCGAGGTTCCACTAGTGAGTCATTGTGATAGAGGGGCCTATTTTAGAGTGGATACAACCGCTGGACGCTACAGGGTTTTCTTGGTGGGATTGGATTATCCCTCATTGTACAATGTCTCGCTTCTCAATACATGCAAGCAACATTTCCCGCCTGTGACCGTGTTGACCCATAACTGTGTGTCTTTGTGTTATATTTAATTTGACAACATTATGACCACGTACAGTCTGGTAGACATGGACTTGACATTCGCCTGTGATCGTACCCCTGTGCTTCACCCTAGTGTGGTTCCTGTACAAAATCCTGTGTTTGACCCAAATGTGGTTCCTGTACAAAATCCTGTGCATATAGAGCCTTATGTGACTCCAAAGACGAGGATGGACAGAAGGTGGTGGAAAGAGAAGTCGGAGCTGATGATAGAATGATCGATGGTAGCACCAACACGGAGAAGATGATGACTAGGGATGTTGGAGTGCAGTGTTGTTATGTAAGGTACAAGAAGAGAACCGAGGTCGAATGGATGATGAAGAATGGAAGGAAGAAGACTGTGGTGTATGAGGCTGATTAGGAGGTTGATTTGGGGATGCAAGATGATGGTGATGATGAAGATGAATGTTAATTTATGTCTGTTTAATTGAGACGATGGTTTATGGTTATGGAATATGGTGTAGATAATTTATGGTATGGTTATGGAGTGAATGGTGAAGAAGATGGTTTATGGTACACGATGGAAAGGGCTAGATGTTGAAGAAGATTTACATTTTTATTTAATTGATATTATGATTTGTTAAAAGTTGTTTTTGTATATCGTTTTCTGTATTATTCATCATTCATCGTTTTGTATTATTTTATATTTCTTAAATAATTCCATGTATGGCAATGCGGGACGCATTGAGCGGAGGCGTGGGTAGTGTGACGGTTTTTATTTCATAGCTTACCGTTTAGACGGAAGATTTATCCGTATCCACCCACATTCCCTCGTCTTTCGTCACATTTTCCTTTTAATATATATTCATTTGTCCATCCATAATTTAAATGCATGTACTTAATTTATCCGGTGATCTCGATGTTGATGTTATTCTACTTTCGATTTATTTATAAATATACGCGAGTCTCGCGGAAAAACGTGACGTTCGCGAGTAGGCGTATTTGCAAGGTATTACGGGAGTTCTCGTTGCCCGTTATTTTACGAGATTGTATATTAGCTGTCACACAGCGCACTTTCGATAGATCTTTGACCTCAAACGCTTACTTAGGATAACTAAGCAGTATTAGAACGTGAGTGGATGTCTGAAGGTTCCTTTTTGTGTTCTTTTATGATTCAGTGATTCCCTCCGAGTGTTCGGTGCTAAGTTATATTGTTTAATAGTGTTTTACTACCTCTAGTGTTATTATATTAGAGATCATATTATTGTTTCATTATTACGTGTGTGTCAGTTTACCAGATTTCATACATCGTTACTGATCGTGTACACGTGTGTCGACCATAATTTGGGTTTCGCCTGAAAGTGGTTTGATATTTATATCATTATTATTATTGTGTTATATTTTGTAATTTGATCTTGACCAGAGGATAATATATATTTATTTTTATATGAATATATCTATTTTGTTGTTTGTGTTATTGAGTAAGGGGAGACATTGTGCAAGGCGACATTGCAGTCGTATTTCATTCAATTATTATTGGAGATCCCGGTCAAAATTGGGAAGGAATTCCTTATAGTCACTCTTTAGCTGACACTTACCCATTACTAACCGAAGAGAGTTGTGATCCCAGGCGAGCTTAGAAAAACCCCTCCCTGGATATCAGATCAGTAGCCGAGGTTCCACTAGTGAGTCATTGTGATAGAGGGGCCTATTTTAGAGTGGATACAACCGCTGGACGCTACAGGGTTTTCTTGGTGGGATTGGATTATCCCTCATTGTACAATGTCTCGCTTCTCAATACATGCAAGCAACATTTCCCGCCTGTGACCGTGTTGACCCATAACTGTGTGTCTTTGTGTTATATTTAATTTGACAACATTATGACCACGTACAGTCTGGTAGACATGGACTTGACATTCGCCTGTGATCGTACCCCTGTGCTTCACCCTAGTGTGGTTCCTGTACAAAATCCTGTGTTTGACCCAAATGTGGTTCCTGTACAAAATCCTGTGCATATAGAGCCTTATGTGACTCCAAAGACGAGGATGGACAGAAGGTGGTGGAAAGAGAAGTCGGAGCTGATGATAGAATGATCGATGGTTGCACCAACACGGAGAAGATGATGACTAGGGATGTTGGAGTGCAGTGTTGTTATGTAAGGTACAAGAAGAGAACCGAGGTCGAATGGATGATGAAGAATGGAAGGAAGAAGACTGTGGTGTATGAGGCTGATTAGGAGGTTGATTTGGGGATGATGGTGATGATGAAGATGAATGTTAATTTATGTCTGTTTAATTGAGACGATGGTTTATGGTTATGGAATATGGTGTAGATAATTTATGGTATGGTTATGGAGTGAATGGTGAAGAAGATGGTTTATGGTACACGATGGAAAGGGCTAGATGTTGAAGAAGATTTACATTTTTATTTAATTGATATTATGATTTGTTAAAAGTTGTTTTTGTATATCGTTTTCTGTATTATTCATCATTCATCGTTTTGTATTATTTTATATTTCTTAAATAATTCCATGTATGGCAATGCGGGACGCATTGAGCGGAGGCGTGGGTAGTGTGACGGTTTTTATTTCATAGCTTACCGTTTAGACGGAAGATTTATCCGTATCCACCCACATTCCCTCGTCTTTCGTCACATTTTCCTTTTAATATATATTCATTTGTCCATCCATAATTTAAATGCATGTACTTAATTTATCCGGTGATCTCGATGTTGATGTTATTCTACTTTCGATTTATTTATAAATATACGCGAGTCTCGCGGAAAAACGTGACGTTCGCGAGTAGGCGTATTTGCAAGGTATTACGGGAGTTCTCGTTGCCCGTTATTTTACGAGATTGTATATTAGCTGTCACACAGCGCACTTTCGATAGATCTTTGACCTCAAACGCTTACTTAGGATAACTAAGCAGTATTAGAACGTGAGTGGATGTCTGAAGGTTCCTTTTTGTGTTCTTTTATGATTCAGTGATTCCCTCCGAGTGTTCGGTGCTAAGTTATATTGTTTAATAGTGTTTTACTACCTCTAGTGTTATTATATTAGAGATCATATTATTGTTTCATTATTACGTGTGTGTCAGTTTACCAGATTTCATACATCGTTACTGATCGTGTACACGTGTGTCGACCATAATTTGGGTTTCGCCTGAAAGTGGTTTGATATTTATATCATTATTATTATTGTGTTATATTTTGTAATTTGATCTTGACCAGAGGATAATATATATTTATTTTTATATGAATATATCTATTTTGTTGTTTGTGTTATTGAGTAAGGGGAGACATTGTGCAAGGCGACATTGCAGTCGTATTTCATTCAATTATTATTGGAGATCCCGGTCAAAATTGGGAAGGAATTCCTTATAGTCACTCTTTAGCGGACACTTACCCATTACTAACCGAAGAGAGTTGTGATCCCAGGCGAGCTTAGAAAAACCCCTCCCTGGATATCAGATCAGTAGCCGAGGTTCCACTAGTGAGTCATTGTGATAGAGGGGCCTATTTTAGAGTGGATACAACCGTTGGACGCTACAATATAACTTAAAAATATGAAATTGCAACTTTAAAAGGGTGATAAAAGTTTTTGTTTTTTTTTAAACAAAAAAAAAATGTTGATGAATCAGTAAAGTGCCGAATATTATTCGATAACATTCCTTAGTCCGTCCGAAATCGGCTAACATTTGTAAGGAAAGGATGTCAACTTTCGAATTGCTCGATCAGATTTGAAAAATTGTATCGATTTAAATTGACGAAAAGGCTTTGTTGTGAAATAAAATGAAATGGTGGATTGAGCGTTCTACTTTCCTCATTGTAATTTGAAGAGCTTTGTACATATAAATACTGATAAGCCCGTCATGTAGTTTTAAACGTCATACATATTAAGACCCTTTCAAAATTAGAAAGGTTTTTCTTTATGCGTGGTTTTGTTCTCATAAGTGAATATAAAGATTTTCTTTAAAGATGACTTTCCACGTACAAACTGTGTGATTTGATAATATATTTGGACTAAAACATATTCAAACGAATTCATTTATATAAATTTTTCTTCAAATTCCTCTCTTAACATGTTAATGGCAAGATAACTAATCCATTTCGTTAGAATCTATTTAATCACCCTTGTTTGTCACGTGACTTGGTATACGAAAAATCAATTTTTAGTTGTCCATTCACAATAAATATCGAAGCTAATTCGTTGATAATCCTCTGCCACCTTCTTTTTCTAGACACAGGTCGTTAGATCAGCATATAAGAAACGCTCCTTACGTCACTCGACCAGACATTTTGTTCCTGTGAGCGCTGCATGGGTGTTTTCAGGGAATCCAGTGTTTTTTTTTCTAATAAGATTGGGCGTCTCTACTTTCCATATCCTATGAATGCTTTTGATGGAATGTATCTTTAATGATCGTTCGCCAAAACTGGACATTCAGGGGAAAAGATTGCCATGATATTGCACATGAAAATGAAATGAAATGGGATTTAACGTCCTACTGTTCTGCTCCGAACTAGGCTAATGAAGACGGGCATACGCCATACAGTTTGCAATGAGGGAAATTTTGCTCGGACAGCGGCACTACGGCCTACTTTTATATCGAATTCCATCTGTCAAGGGATCTATTACGTGCACGCCAATGTGTACACGAGACCTCGGTTTTTCGCCCCATCCGAACGACTAGACAGGCTATCCTGCATCACTGACAAGGCGGAACCACGCCGGAAAGGAATAACAACATACGTCAAACAGTACATGAATAGCATAAACAACTCCAAATGTTAAAAACAACCATTTGCTAGTTATCTGGAATTACCTCAACACATTTTTTCATATATTATTCTGTTTTGAGAAAAACAGTATAACTTGATGTCAGAATATATAGTGTTGGACGACTCTAAGACGACATAAAATTGTTAAAAAAATACAATAGGGCATCCTTTGGGAATGCATCAAGGCTAGAAATATGTCAAACATATATAATTTTGAAAAGATAAAGATATAAGTTGTTGTGACAATATTCATTGGAGACATGGAATACAGTATAATGCAGACCATCAATTATTGGCCTGGGCGACTGAATGATATGCTTAAATTGGTAGAAAACAAATCCATTTAGAGACAAACAACTATTAGTTTATATTCAAAGCGCCAATCAGACGGCGATTATATCGTCTTTTCAGTCAAAAGACACACTAATGATGATAAAACAATAAGCCAGAAAGAAGCAAGGTGACCATACATAATTAAATTTAAATATGAATAGACGTCTTTACAAATATAAAATGTCGATTTGCGTGTGAACCAACAGTGAGGCTGACGCCCCCCCCCCCCCGCCGAAATCCCAAAATAAATAGATGACACATATTAATTAATCGCACATTTATTTTTTTCAAAAGTATCGAGCTATTAAACGGATTATCAACTATACACTAAGTTTCACCACTCTCTGTTAGATAAAATCAAAGTTATCTTGTACCAAAGCATCAACCAATGAAATTGCTTAGCTTTAGCTTGAAATGTTAATCACTGAACTCAGTCAAGACATTCACTTAATGAATATCTACATCAAGTTTAAACAATCTACCTCAATTAAAAGCAGAGTTATGTTCCAAAGTTTTGACCAATCAAATTGTTATCGTTCCTTAGCCTAAGCAGAAAATCTCCATCATCGAACTTAGTCACGGTAATGATATGATGTACCAGAATCTCGGTTTGTCAGGCCCTCCGTCCTGCACCACTGACAATGGGAAACCAGGCCGGAAAACCCCGATGAACTTTCGATAGATCTTTGATTGAGACCCCAAACGCTTACTTAGGATAACTAAGCAGTATTAGAACGTGAGTGGTTGTCTTAAGGTTCCTCTTTGTGTTCTTTTATGATTCAGTGATTCCCTCCGAGTGTTCGGTGCTAAGTTATATTGTTTAATAGTGTTTTACTACCTCTAGTGTTATTATATTAGAGATCATATTATTGTTTCATTATTACGTGTGTGTCAGTTTACCAGATTTCATACATCGTTACTGATCGTGTACACGTGTTTGCAAATAAAATTTTAGTTCCACTGGTCGAGCCAGTATTAAGCTATACCGTATTTTACGTTCCAGTGAAGACCATGTCAAAAACTAAACACAGACTAGGACACAAACCGACATCAGCTTAATATATCCAAACTACGCAAGTAGAGTTTATCTATCTAGTCGAGCTAGAATAGAGTGATCCATGAAATACATTTAATCAAGCGTTAACATATTCGAGAATGGCAAACTGTTATGGGATGCATGAATTACGGACCGAACTGACACATAACATTGTTCCAGACTTATGTCCATTTTAAATTAATTCTCCCGAGGGTTT
The DNA here is from genome assembly GCF_932274485.2 of Patella vulgata. Classification (NCBI taxonomy): domain Eukaryota; kingdom Metazoa; phylum Mollusca; class Gastropoda; family Patellidae; genus Patella; species Patella vulgata. Next base: position 18,095,550 of record NC_065883.2, read on the forward strand.
TACAACCTACGTGCATTGCATTAATATATTGTCGCTGGTGTTTAGCAGCGGGTTGGGCGGGTCGTATGACTGGTGAAAACTATCATTGTTGAACAGGCGACACGACTCACGTACAAGTTTAGGACCGAACCCCACCGCTGGACTCGATGCCAGACGCGTTAGACCACTGGTCCACAACCTTGATATACCATATTTTTACACAATTTGCGTACAAGGGGCGGCCAATATGTCCGTCAGTTTTTGTCCGATTTTTTCGAAATTTAAACTCAACCATCATTAGTGTATAACTGTGATATATTCACGCTTTTATTTTTAAATCGGATAAAAATTGTGACATCTGTAGGGACCACAAGCTCAAAACGCGATTTTCGTAATATCAATGGCCATAATTCAGGAAATTACGATCCGATATACGCGAATATCGCAAGGAAACAAGATATTTGGCTTATAAACATGCAGTTCAAGTTTCATCGAAATCGGATCAAAATTGTGACCTTAAGAGTGTCCATCAACAAGCTAAAAACGTGATTTTTCGTACAATTAGAGGCCATAATCCAAGAAGTTATGGTCCGATACATGCCAATGTCGAGAGGAACCGAGATCTTTGGGAGATAAACCTATATTTCAAGTTTCGTCAAAGTCGGATAAAAATAGTGACCTGTAGAGTGTCCGCAAACAAATTGTGGACGGACAGAGGCGACGACAATTTCATGTGGACGTATAAAAACGAAGAAAGCTATATATCTCTAAACCTGAATATTATTGCTCCTAACCAGGAAACTCGGCTGGTGCAAATGATACAAACTCCAGGAAATAAAAGTGGCGGAGCAAGGTATACTACAACGGCACTCCAAATTGGTACATCAATATTTGATAAGGTCCATTTCACAACTGTCGTATCGGAACTAGTGCCCGGTTTGACGGTATTTAGGATTAACCAAGCAAGAAAACATATGGTTCATCCATTGCAAATGGAGCCCATCACAAGAACAAGTCACAATGCCATTAATGCAGATAACTTATTAGACTTTAATTCGCGACCGGAATTCAAAGAAGATGTTACCTATGGATGGGATTAAGAAGACAAAACAACGTAGCCACGGCGAGAATATAGAGATGCCAAACATTGTCCGCATCGCGGCTAACACAAGTGTACCGGGCTTACTGAGCTGAAGTTGGTTTTGAACCTCATGGCCGGAGTACTCTCAACAGTATAATTCAAGTGTCACTCGAAGGATTAGATAAGAATGCGGCTGAGGGGAGCACAGGCATTTGAAACGTTATTAGCAGCAGAATACGGTATGGGCACCGCTTAGTTCCAGAATATCATAGAACCACTGTGGGCTGGACAGTTGTATTTGAAAGCAGACTTATACCAAAACGTCAAACAATTTTGATTTGATTTTGACGAAACTTGAATTAACCCAAAGATTTTGGTTACTGTCGGATCATAACATCCTGAATTATGGCCCTTGATTTTACGAAAAATCACGTTTTTAGCTTGTGGTCAGTCAAGAGGTCACATTTTGTTTTATCTAATTTAAAAAAAAATATATCACCGTTACACATCAATAAAGGTTGAGTTTGAATTTCGTAAAATCTGACCCAAACTGCCGGACCAAATGGCCGCTCCTTGTACCCAAATAGTGTAAAAGTATGTAATGCCAAGGTTGTGGACACTCTAGCAGTCACAATTTTTATATGATTTTGCAAAACTCGAAATGTTTGATTATAATCCAAATATCTTGGTTCCTTTCGATATTTGCGCATATCGGACCGTAACTTCCTGGTTTATGACCCTTAGTTGTACGACAAAATCACATTTTTAGCTTGTGGACCCTCTGGAGGTCACAATTGTTATCCGATTTAAAACAAACGTTCGAATATATCACCGTTACACTCTAATGCTGGTTGAATTCGAATTTTGTGAAAATAGGACCGAAACTGCCTCAAAAAAAGGCCGCTTCTTGTACGCAAATAGTGTAAAAGTAAGTAATATCAAGGTTGTGGACCTCCTAGAAGTCACAATTTGTATGTGATTTTGATTAAATTTATAATATATCTTAATATCCCAAATATCTCAGTCCCTATTAATATTCACGCATTTCAGACCATCACTTCCTGGATTATGGCCTCTGGTTGTACGAAAAATCGCCCTTTTTTAGGTTGTTCTCTATCCATCTTTTGCAAAATGTGGGCGTATCTTGCCTGGCAACCGCTGGTTGAACGATAGTTTGTCTACAACCATGAGCAGAAAGTGATTTCAGGGCTTTATGCGTCCCGAAAATGACTGAAAATGCATCGAAATGAAATGGGGTTTAACGTCCTACTGTTCTGCTCCGACTAGGCTAATGAAGACGGACATAACCCATACTGTGTCCTATGAGGGCAATTTTGCCGGGACACTGGCACTATGGCCTACTCTTACATCAAATTCCAACTGCCAAGGGATCTTTTACGTGCACGCCAATGTATGCATGGGTCCTCGGTTTTTCGTCCCACACGAACGATTAGACAGCTGTCTTTGTCAGAAACTCCATCCTGCAAGGGATCTTTTACGTGCACGCCAATGTATGCATTGGTCCTACACAAACGATTAGACAGATGTCTTTTTCAGACCCTCTAGTCTGCACCCCTGACAAGGGAAAACCACGCCGGAAATTCCCTATGAACTTTCTCGGCCAATTCAGGGATCGAACACGCGACCTCCAGGCTAGCGAGCCAGCGTCTAGCCCACTTATCCACCGTTGTTCCGAAAAGGCACCGATTACACAACAAAACATCTATGATGTCACATGGAAACAATACCCTGGCTGGTTTTTTTCTGATCCCGAAAGCAACAAAAATTCGTCACATTTCTTTTCTGATTTTGCCGTAAAATCATTTCGGTCATACCGAAAACGTGTGATTTCTTGTGCTCCTAAAAATACTGATTGAAGGCAGAAGAAAATAGCGGAAAAGTTGAATATCAGGGGCCTGTTTCACGGAATTGTAACTAAGATAAAATCCAAATTTTAGTAATTTGATTGGATGATATTAGACTGATTTTAGTGCTTAGCAAATCAAAATTGAAGTATCTACTAACATTTGGATTTTATCTTTGGTTAAGATTTCGAGAAACAAGGCCCAGCTCTTGTGTGCGTTGTCAAGAAGTTGCAGAATGGTAGACGTGTGGGAAATGCGGCAGGAAACGGATTACAACGCCGAGGTTAGATCGGAAAATTGTTTCAAAATCGTTGAAACACCGCCGAGCAGCGTGCTGGAAGTTGTCCACGTTATTGGCCAAAGATGGCTTCGAAATCCAGTCGAAGGACTGTCAATAGACGCCTGCCAGATACCGGACTACGGGCTTACCGTCCGAGGAAAAGGCCTCGTTTTACTAATGAAATGAAGAAAGCCCGCCTACGTTGGGCCCAGACGCACCAGACCTCGACAGTTGAAGATTGGGAACGCGGCATCTTCTCTGACGAATCTTCTTTAGCAGTTCTGGACGACCGGGTTCAGTACTCGGCACCGTGTCACATTTAGAAGCGGTCAATGTTGTGGTTTCAACAGAACCGTATATGTAAGTACTGAAGTGGCCTGGCAACTCGACCGATATAAACCCAATCGAAAATTTATGGGAGATTCTCTAAAGACGAAATTCACACGATACCAAACATCCAAAAAATGGATTTGATTGCCAGATTGATCAAGGTGTGGTTCCACTCTCCAACAATCCTGACTCTTGGTCAGATCAATGCCAAGACGGGGCGAAGCTCTCATGAAGGCTAAAGGCGGTCAGACGAAGTACTATACTAATGGAATGGACTGACGGATGAAATAAATGGACGCTGCATTGAATAATTAGTTGAATTACGTCGATTTTTGAACATTTTAAAAGCTGTAGTTCGATTCGACCTTACCAAAACTTACGAAAAAGATATGAACTGTGAAACCGAGCTTTTTTCGTAAATACGTCACGAATGGTCGTGACGTCATGTTGCGTCACTTCATTCAGGCCCCGAGTTCACGAAGCATTCTCAGACTTAAGTTAAGAATTTACTCAAAATTGTTCTTCTTATTTTAACCAAATTATAGCCCTTTATAAAACTTCTGTTGTTTAATGTAGCAAATACACCAATAAGAAACTATGTGCAAATTTTTGTGTTTCTGGATCAAAAATATTTCTCATAAACAGTGATTGAAAGTTGAGTAAATTCTTAACTAAAGTCTGAGAATGTTTTGTGAACTCGGGGCCAGACTTCTGTAACCATTCTCAGTCTGAATGTTGACAATGTCGGCATTATAGCCATTATGTTTTTTTTATGTCAAAAGCCGAAATGGAGCCCAAAAAGCGTAACCCTCGGAACCCTACAGCCCTCGGCGTTTTGATTGAGGGCGTTGAACAGAACTATGGAATTCTAAAAAGAACATTGAGCAGCCGCCTGACCAAATCATCGAAAGACAAAGTTTGGGAGAATATTTGTACGAAGAAATAGATAGAACTCAATGACCATTGAATATTGCTCGGGTTATTCAATGGTTCAAGAGAGTGTTTCCCTACGTTAGTATACCGTTAGCCATAGTCTTGTTTAATGAAAACTAGCCTATACTAAAAAATATTCCTGAGCTCCGGTTTGTGATAAATTAAATTAAATACTATGTTGTAATGTAAATGCTGGCTTACAACCGAAGGACCACGAGGCCCTATGCTTCAGCCTGTACGCATACCGGTACTATAGTAGGTAAATCCGACCCTGACCATAAAAGGCAATTTCATATCAATTGTGAAGTCTAAACACTGGTAAATATTACTTACAGAGTGAACAGCGTTTCCTCGGGGAAGAAGGGTACTGAGGAGATAAAGAAAACTGGAGCGACTACAGTAGCGGGCAAAGGAAGGAAGGCTCCAGAAGGGAAGAGATGAGGAAGACAGGCGAGGGCGATGCTTCGCCAGATATAACCGACAGGGAACAAAAGGTGCATGTCATTATATTGATAGTCGCGAGTAATAAAGAACGCATTGATTAAGCCCTTTTGTGTAATATATTGATAAATCAGTAGTAAAGGTACATCTTATGACTTTCTTCTGTATTCTCAAACTAAGCATGCACTCCAAATACCAAACAACGGTGCTAAAGTATCGGTCAACGAATAATTATTAACCATAGAACGAGTGCGACCTCTAACAGAGAATGAAAGATTGGTGATGAAAAGGAAAATATGGAAATAAACATAGTAAGACAAAAGGTGGAGAAAGAAAGGCTTAATTTAGCAAACCACAAGTGTTCAATTCGATCCCACTACACATTATAAAATTTTACTGATTTTCAGCTTATTTATGAAAATGAACTTTGCTTTGCTTGCTTAATATTTCAAATCTTTGTCTAACTAGATTATTGCGGAAAGTGGCAGCATTAACGTTTTGTACATGTGGGTTTTGGTTAACAGGATTATGGTCCTTGATATCATCAGGTTCCACCCCTGGAAGGGGGAGATCATTCGTTTACACAGGTTGTGCAGTGTACACACTGCAAAAATAATGTTAACACACTTCTGCGGCACATACATTAAACATCCTCCAGACTTGTGATGAATACATCAGCAAAATAATTATTGTATAAGCTAATTTTATTAAGTATTAGGCAACGGATTTAATAATGGGGGTTGGGGTCAAAAGGAGAACTAGTTGAACTAGCCTTTTTAATTCAATCGGTGTTTTAAAGATACCTTCCCGTGTACAAACTGTGATTTCATGATATCTTTTAATTAGCTTTAATATTGTCGGCGCCTAATTACCGTTTATATTGAGCTCGAACGCGACCACTGCGCCTTTTCGTACTAAAAGCGGCGGTACGCACAGAAATTCGTAGATGAAACTGACACATTTATGATTTGACCATGCCCGGCTACACATCATCTCGGGTATGCTTTTGACTCCATACTCCGATCGTTCGCGCGAAATATTCCCCAAAACGACTTCATTCAAAAAGCACTTAATTAATCAAATGAGACCGCGGCGTTCGTGCCCTGCAGTATAAACGACCCTTCACGGCGCCTTAAACAGTGTCCATTCACCCACACAACAGCTACACCCACAAACGGATTTTCTTCCCTCAGTGCAAATGTAATGTCTTGGATCCGCCCCTGTGACTGACGTTTATAAATGGCAATGAATGTATTCCTTTTCTTTTTTTTATTTAACAAAAACACAAAAAACGGCCACCTGAATCGAGATTGATTGTAGCATTCCAAACGCCCTCCCAACAGTGCATCATGTCCTTTTATGGACATTGTTGTAACGATCCCCTGCTCTGCTACTTGGGTTCGTAAATGGCACCATAAGCCATGTTTTTAAGGGGTACCCACTATCGCCCAATAAAGCAGACTGGCTGCCAGCCATTCGGTCTTCTAGCATTTTCCTGGTTACTCCACTGTGTTGCAAAATGTAGGAGTCGTGGACTGATCCCGGAAATTTGGCCAAGACACTTGTAAATCTGAAATTTATAATTTTATTCTTTCGGTATCGGTATAAATCATGTAGTTTTGAAATCTCGCTTGTCCCAAATGTTGGTTTAATAATCTGCCATGTTGAAGCTTACAATTAAAACAAGACGATAAATCGTACGTTTATCTGACTTTAGAATCGGCTATTGCCTGAACATTAATGGAATGAAACCCTTTCGTGCAGACGAACAGCGGCTCAGTTTCTCCCGATGGTGCTATGATGGCAACTTGTGTACCATCAATCGTTCCCACTACATTTTGGAAGCCTGCTATTTGGTGAAAACCTTCCTTTGTAGAACTGATATCTTCCATTGAATAGGGGAAATTTATTGTTAATTTATCGTCAACACGGATTGTCATTGCTCGTAAAACACGATAAATTACTCTAGACACCGATGGTACACTAACCACATGTGCACCAGCAATAATGTTTAGGAAGCTACCTGTTGCATAATATCGTAATGCAATCAGACTTGTACAGGTTATGACAAGGATTTCGATCGGGAAGTTGTGGTTTCGATATCATCATTAATACAGTTAATAACATGTAATATTACTGGTTCCGATCAAGTCTGTACCGCCAAACTAACTCCTCGTCCGTATGGGTGTCGAGAGGGTTTCATCTACAATTACACGACAATTGAAACGCGATTCTTGCGCAAGTTTACGTTACGATAAACTTGCGGATATTTTTATCGTAAGTTGCTTTGTGAAACTGTCCCCAGGTTCTGTAATTATCCCCAAAACGTAACTGATGTATTAGAGAAAAGGGTGGGGGATGGTTAGCTCGTTGGCGTTGTATCATAAGGTCTGTCATTGAGTCAACTGGCGTGGTTTCGATTACCCATTGTACTTGACAAGGAGTAGGGTAGACTGTCCAACCTCGCCGTTTTTCTTCGGGTCCTCCGGTTTCCTCCCACTGCTAATGACCCCTACACGCGTAAGCGAATTATTGAAATAAAATTGAACCATGTTAGTCCCGAAATGATCTAGTTTGTGTCGAGTGGGACGTTAAGCCCCATCTCTCTCTCTATTAGAGAAACGGCATAAAAACATGACGGACATCGATGACGTCATCAGTTACTTCGACCAAACCATGCAATGTGAAGTGGATGCCAATATGGTTATGTGTATGAATATTCAGTTCAATATATTCACGGTGCATGATTTTATCCATACTTTAATTTTAGTGAGTTAATTCTGCAACGTTCTTAGAAATTGGCCAGTACTGTAGATAGCCCTCGCCATCTACGGACATGATGAGTTGGACTAGGAGCTCGGAATGACCTCTTATCCATTTCACTTCACCTAGGAACATCAGTGACAAATGCATGTATTCCTGATAATCAGCTCGAGGATTTTGGGCTTTCAGGGCTATAATACATGAGGTCATTTGTAAAATAAATAGGACCGGTAATGTCAGTTTATTTTGGATTGGTGTACAGGTTTATCATATTATTTTAGCAGTCAACGAGTGAAATTAAAATTTCGTTTTTCTAAAATTAACGCTGTTAACATTGCTGTACTTTAATTTAAATCCAATTTTGATCTGTTTTAAATATTTAAAATGTCTTCGTTGCTCACATTTGTCGGTACAAGGCCCTAAGATCGAGTCATCACTCCGGGCATCACCAAATCTCTACACGCCACTGATTTGAGGCATTGACTTTTGAAAGGTATCGTTTTGATTCAGAAGAAATTCTGTTTATCACTGTTTATCGAAGAAATGAGAAAACCCATGTTATTCCGTCATTGCTGCAAGTATTTATGGCGTTACGGTTTAATCCTTGCTGTATTTTCCAGCAAGTGATTGCACATATTCTTGGAATCCACGACAAAAGCACAGCTTGATAGTTTGTGCACCGTGATACAGGTCCGTAGATGAAAAGGATCGACGAATATATCACTTTCGCACTAGCTGTGTTTCCACACGTGAATGACGATGATATAGTGGATGGTACCAATGTACTTACTCTGGCACCTCGAGTAAACGACATTGATTTTAACTATAGGAATGCCATGTGCAACAGTGAGACGATATTCACCGATATATATTGTCGCCATGTGGTCCTACTAATGACCAAAAATTTATTTGTCCGGATAATATAATTTTAGTGCAAAATGTTATCCAAATTTGGCCCCAATAATGTCAATGTTCGACCTATTTTTTCCGTTAAAAATATATGTTTCTTATTTCCTGTGTATAACCTGCATCAATCAAGTATTTTGTGGGTATGTAGCTGGGTACTTAACCACATCACAAAAACAATTGTGTCAAATCTCTGACCCATGGGTTATCACTCCCTGTACATCCTCGGTTCCACTCAACTAACGCCTTCGTTCATCCAGCACACTATAAAGGTAATCAGCACATTATAAGCAGAAATCAAGCTGGCACGCTATAACAAATTCGCTGGACGACAGTGACATCAAAGACCCATTTATTTCGACAAAACGAGAATTTTTCTGTCCTAAAGGAAATTACTTGAAAGGTTTGGTGGTAAAAATGCGCGGCTTGAAAGGTTTGGTGGTAAAAATGCGCGGCTTTATCCAATACCCCCCTCTTCGGTAAATTCATTCTTTGTTGAGCACAACGCATATATACTTTTTGTTTTAAAATTACCAAAATTAATTAGGCCTACTATAAACTCTATTTAAGAGAGAGAGCCGGGCCTTAATACGAAATTCCAGTTACTTTCAATTTATCTTGTTTGTCAAAGGCTAGGATTAGCCATAGCATGTCAGCTTGATTTCTGCTTATCATGTAGAAAAATTCTTATGTGCTGGCTCTTATAGTGTGTCAGGTCGATCTCGGCATATCGTTGTGAACGTAAACAATGAGACTAAGACCGGTTTGTAAACTGGTATTTGATTGCTTCGCAGACTCCAGCTGCGATCAAGGGCAGGTGATTTGAATACGTGAATACCCCGTGCATGAACCCAGGGCATATTGGAGGAGAACGGAATGAGGCCACTGGGGATATAGTGGATGACCCTGCATGGTGCTCTCACGGACAAGTTTTTAAATTCAATCTCTGCGAATATCTCAAATCTGATCACTGGTACTTCACTTTATAACGTAGAAGATTAAACTCTTTAAATGAAAAAATCTACTTGGTAATGCGTGAAGGTTAAAAACGGATTATACGATAATGAAACTAATCAAACATCACCATTATAGACACGGTAGAAGATGCCCTCTAAGCTATTCATAAAAACTTCTGACTGTACGTCCTCTTCTGTCCTAATTTCGAATCTTGGGGGGGAAAAAAGGGGGGTGAATGTTCAATTAATACCTGCCTTAATTTTGATGGATTAGGTAAATATGGAAATCCCCTTGTGTATTAAACGTACGTACTAATGAGGATGGCGCCTATTGCTATTCCATGTGATACGAGTTGCTTCCCTTAACCTCAGCTTCATCATGCCAAGGTATTACTGAGCTTGTCTGTAAAGAAAACGAGTAGCCTTTCCCTAAACTAAAAAAAAGGGGGAATCATGTACCGTGTAGGAAAAGCAACAATTGTAGAAATTACAGTATAATGTAGGGTTCCTACATTAGTCCAACACGCGGAAAGTAAGAAACCGTGAATCATTTGAGTCTTGATTATTACAAGGGGAATAAAACGTGCACGCTACAAGGAGCTATACTGACGGGTTAGATATAATACAAGTATAAAATACAAACTATGATATACACAAATATAAACACAAATCATGGTGAACAGCAAATTACTGAAGTACAATTGGGCTATAAGTTATTCCAGAAATGACCCATATTATCTTTATATGTGGGATACAATAACCGTCAGTTTCTTACTCATTCCGAAATGAAAAACATACCTTATTTTTAACCTTTCATCTGGAATTATGTCCATTATTTTGACTGTAAATATGGGTGAAATTTCGAAAGATTATGGACTTTGATGCGGTTCTTCCTTATGAATAATGAAATTTTAATGTAATAGTTAAATTGCCAAGCGCAAGATCAACACAAAACCTGTTTGAAATTTACGAGTCTAAATTTTTTAAACTTCACTGGTTTCTTCCTGACGGATCAAACGAAAATGCCAACAATGAGGCTGATGTCCCCCGCCGAAATCCCAAAATAATAGATGACACATTTTAATTTATCGCACATTTATTTTTTTCAAACGTATCAAGCAATCAAATTGTTATCAACTATACACTAAGTTCCATCGCCCTCTATCAGATAGAATCAAAGTTATCTTGTCCTAAAGCATTGTTAAGCTCTGCTTAGCTTTAGCTCGAAATGTTAATCATTGAACTAAGTCAAGACATTCACCTAATGAACATCTACATCAAGTTTAAACATTCTACCTCATTTAATAGCAGAGCTGTTATGTTCCAAAGTCTTGACCGATCAAATTGCTTATCGCTCCTTAGCCTAAGCAGAAAATTCTCTTCATCGAAATTAGTCAAGGCAATAATATAAAACTATACACCAAGTGTTCTCACTCTCACTTAATTAGAACTAAAGTTATCGTGTCCCAAAGGATCAACCAATCAAATTGCTTATCTCTGCTTGCCCTAAGCAGACAATTCTCATCTTCGAACTCCATCAAGGCATTCAACTAATAAACACCTACGCCAAGTGTGAACATTCTTCCTCTATTAGAATAAGAGTAATTGTGTTCTAAAGTCTCGGCCAATCAAATTGCTTATCGCTCTGCTTACCCTGAGCAGAAAATGCTCAATCTCGAACTTAGTTACGGTATTGATGTAATGAAACTATACACCGAGTTTCATCACTCTCACTTAATTGGAACTAAAGTTATCGTGCCCCAAAGCATCAACCAATCAAATTGTTTATCTCTACTTACCCTAAGCAGAAAATGTTCATCTTCACACTCCATCAAGGCATTGAACTAATAAACACCTACACCAAGTTTGAACATTTTAGCTCAATTAGGAGGGTTATTGTGTTCCAAAGTCTCGGCCAATCAAATTGCTTATCGCTCTGTTTACCCCGAGCAGAAAGTGCTCATTATCGAACTTAGTCAAGGTATTGATGTAATGAAACTATACACCAAGTTTTATCACTCTCACTTAATTAGAACTAAAGTTATCGTGTCCCAAAGCATCAACCAATCAAATTGCTTATCTCTGCTTACCCTAAGCAGAAAATGCTCATCTTCGAACTCCATTAAGGCATTGACTTAATAAACACCTACACCAAGTTTGAACTTTCTAGGTCAATTAGAAGGAGAGTTATTGTGTCGCAAAAAGTGTGACGGACAGACAGACAGACGGACGAACCCATTTTAATAGTCCCCTGCTTTCTTCAAAAGGCGGGGGACAAAAAATGACCAGTGGCTTTTTTTGAGTTGTTGATAGCATTGTTCATATCAAATTTAAAGAAAATCCATGCAGTCATGACTGAGAAAATTTGTCTTTTTATTGTCACCGGCACCCTTTATTATCATGCTTTTGGGCCACGTTTGGAACGTAGTTGGTAAATAAAATTGGTATTTTTTGGTGAGTAATATGTAGTGTACCACCCAAAATAACAAAAAATGTCATCTCTTATCAACAAAATTTACAGTGCTAGCTTTATAATGTGCATTTTAGACTGCTCAACGCCCTTAAGTTTCCTCAACATCGGATAAAAATTGTGACCATAATCCATGAAGTTACGGTTCGATATGCGGGAATATCGACAGGAACCGGGATGTTTGGGATATAACCATATATCAAAATCGGATAAATACTGTGACCTTTACAGTGATGAAAAAGTTAAAATCGCGATATTGAAAGGAAACGAGATCTTTGGGTTATAAACATACATTTCAAGTTTCATTAAAATCAAATAATTGTAATACCTAGAGTGTCCACAAGCTAAAAACGTATTTGTTTGTACAACCAGGGAACATACCCAGGAAGTGACGGTCCGATACGTGCCAATATCGAAAGGATTCGAGATCTTTTGGAGATTAACCTAAATTTCAAGTTTCGTCAAAATCGAATAAAAATTGTGATCTGTTGAATGTCCACAAACAAATTGTGAACGGACGGATGGACAGGGGAGACAATAAACGTACAAACAGGGTTTTATTTATGTAGTCATAAAGTAATGGTATTTGATTACTTTGTTAATAATGGTTAAAGTAATTGTAACGATTACATTTAAAAAGTAATGGCAATTTAAATTAGTTACTTTGGCAATGTTATGGCCCCGGCCATAAGGCGTAATAAATTGCATAAATATATAGATTACAGATGCAATCATTGTTAAAAAAAACTTGTTCCGGTTTTTAACGAATGGTTATTGCTTTCTAGTTTTCGTGGTTTAAAATACATCTTGAAGATTGTTTCCCTGGTATGGATGCAATCTAATTACCAGGATTCTTGTGCAAAGAAAGGTACAGTCCATTTAAATAAAAGCATATGACAGTAATTTTAAGATAAATAAAATAAAACCAAGTACGACGTAAGATCTAGATATATAACTGATCCCTGTTGAAGATGTCGAGAAGTTTGTTTATTTGCGTAGCAACAGTACTTCTAATCCATGTAAATCATGACCATGCAATGGTCTAGATTTCCTGTCACATACGTCCGTCGACCGTTTACATTCTCTTGTGAACACTCTTAAGTGCCGGAGATCTTTTTTGTCACCCGCCTTTCGAAGAAAGCAGGGGACTATTAAGATGGGTTCATCCGTCTGTCTGTCACACCTTTTGCGACACAATATCTCTCCTTCTAATTGAGCTAGAATGTTCAAACTTGACGTAGGTGTTTATTAGATCAATGCCGTGCTGGAGTTCGAAGGTGAGAATTGTCTGCTTAAGGTGAGCAGAGATAAGCAATTTGATTGGTTGATGCTTTGGGACACGATAACTTTAGTTCTAATTAAGTAAGAGTGATGACACTTGGTGTAAAGTTTCCTTACATCGATACCTTGACTAAGTTCGATAATGAGCATTTTCTGCTCAGGGTAAGCAGAGCGACAAGCAATTTGATTGGTCGAGACTTTGGAACACAATTACTCTTATTCTAATAGAGGAAGAATGTTCAAACTCGGTGTAGGTGTTTATGAGGCAAATGCCTTGATAGAGTGCGAAGAGCATTTTCTTGCTTATGGGACACGATTGGTTGATGCTTTGGGACACGATAACTTTAGTTCTAATTAAGTGAGAGTGATGAAACTTGGTGTATAGTTTCATTACATCAATACCTTGACTAAGTTCGATGATGAGAATTGTCTGCTTAGAATAAGGAGCAATAAGCATTTTGATTGGTCAAGACTTTGGAACATAACAGCTCTGCTATTAAATGAGGTAGAATGTTTAAACTTGATGTAAATGTTTCATTAGTTCAATGATTAACATTTCGAGCTAAAGCTAAGCAGAGCTTAACAATGCTTTAGGACAAGATAACTTTGATTCTATCTGATAGAGGGTGATGGAACTTAGTGTATAGTTGATAACAATTTGATTGCTTGATACGTTTGAAAAAAATAAATGTGCGATAAATTAAAATGTGTCATCTATTATTTTGGGATTTCGGCGGGGGACATCAGCCTCATTGTTGGCATTTTCGTTTGATCCGTCAGGAAGAAACCAGTAGACGTGGTATAAGGGTTAATCAGCGAACTGGATGTATGAGAAGTGTTGTTGACGTTTGGGAAAGTAGGACGAGGGGAAATGTGTAGGGAGTGAAGTGCTGTAAAGGGATAGTTAGATGTATTATGAATGGTTAGAGTGGCTGTGGTGTTACGGTGAAATACTATGCCGCCACCGTAACACCACAGCTTTATGATATGTTAGACAGGAGTGATGTAATGGGTGTCAACAACTGGGTATGCTGGTACCGTCGCAACGTAGCCGTGAAATATATATTGTGGGGGGGAAGGGCGGAAACGGAAAAATATACAATGTTGACAGTATGTGCCAGGCATGAGGCTGCGCAGACCGAGCGGCAGCTCGATAGGGAGTGTGTGGGAGGGTCACCCTCATAAAAAATTTTTTTTTAAATTTCAGTTTTCTGTAAGCAGTGAAAACACTATTTTGGCATTGTTTGCGGGGTTAAACCTAAAAATCACATTAATACACCTATTGCACGATATTGTGAAACTAGCTGACGAAGACAGCTCGGGCGGCGATTGTTCGACTCGGGGCTGCTCTGTCAGTATCTAACAAACGCATTTAGTTCGCGTACAACTTTTAAAAACCGAATGTCAGTATGGTATTTCTCACATAATTGGTTATCGCAAAAACAGAGTAAACTGAAAGCAAGTAATCTCGACTCAAACCTATAGTCTATAGCCCACTTACTACACTGTCAACTAGGCTTCCTATATTATTGTTTGTGGACGGTTTACTACTCAATGATAAGCCTGCGCCGCAAAAAGAGGTCTCGCCTTTTATTATTAGTATAATGACTTCCTCATGTGCGGCAGGTTAGTTTGCTTCTAAAAACACTGTTTTCCGTTCCAAACAATACAAAAGTAATTTTCTACCAGATGACCATGGTTCTTTTCACCGAGACTAGATAATTTCTCTCGGTGTAAGGATATAGCTATGGATAAGTTCATACAAGGTCAATAAATCCGCGGTCACTTCGGGTCACACTGTTGAGAAAATAAACCGATGGGTTTGTTTAGTAGCAAATCGAGCGTGAATCAACTGAGTTTGTACTGAAAAATTTTTGAGTGATATGTATGAACTGTCTTCACACATTCGGTTTATAATTAGCGATACACAGGTAGAGTGGCAAGTATTGTACTTCACAGACTGTTTACCTCCGAACTACCTCCGCACGAAATCCCCGATTTGGGTACTTGTAAAAGAAAAAGAAATAGTACCTGTGCGCGTGCCAGTAAAAAAAAAACCTAAGAGTTCGCGCATAAAAATGCCCGAACGTACCAGGCGCCAGGCCATCCAGTGAACACAATTACTCTTATTCTAATAGAGGAAGAATGTTCAAACTCGGTGTAGGTGTTTATGAGGCAAATGCCTTGATAGAGTGCGAAGAGCATTTTCTTGCTTATGGGACACGATTGGTTGATGCCTTGGGACACGATAACTTTAGTTCTAATTAAGTGAGAGTGATGAAACTTGGTGTATAGTTTCATTACATCAATACCTTGACTAAGTTCGATGATGAGAATTGTCTGCTTAGACTAAGGAGCAATAAGCATTTTGATTGGTCAAGACTTTGGAACATAACAACTCTGCTTCTAATTGAGGTAGAATGTTTAAACTTGATGTAGATGTTCGTCTTGACTGAGTTCAATGATTAACATATCGAGCTAAAGCTAAGCAGAGATAAGCCATTTCCTTGGTCGATGCTTTGGGACAAGATAACTTTGATTCTATCTGATAGAGAGTGATGAAACTTAGTGTATAGTTGATAATCAGTTTGATTGCTCGATACTTTTGAAAAAAAATAGATGTGCGATTAATTAATATGTGTCATCTATTTATTTGGGGATTTCGGCGGGGGACATCAGCCTCACTGTTGGCTTGTTTTACTATAGACTGTGGTTTGTCTCTTATCCATGGAAACGCAAAAAAAAAATGATAAGTTTTCTTGGAAATTCTATTAGTACATGCCAAAACGAAATATCGATAATCACCCCAGTAGATGGAAAGTAGAGGTTATAAGCTACGTTTCGACACGAAAAACGTTGGAAAATATCAACTAAAAAGTATTTTAAAATCATTCTTCATTATTTACCTTGAAAATGGGATTTGGGGTTATACGTCCACAACAAGTTTTAAAATACAACAATCCGGACGTAAAAAGTAAATATCGACTTCTGTGCACTACTCGGCCGCTCTAAAAATCATTTTATACATTCAAAAATAGCAGTGTTCGACCATCAAAAAATGAAATTCAGCCATGTTCCAATAGCGATAGATGGTAGACCTGGATAATCGCGTCTTATAAGGAATTCCTTCTAACGTCATATCTAGATAGACGTGAATGATCCAGTATGAAACTACTGCTGGACGCGGCCATGTTGTTTACAGCGGATGACGTGACGGTGTATACAACGTCATAATTTATTCAAGAACTGATCTAAGTCGGAAAAACCTTCTCGTTTGCTATAAATACTTTTGTTCTTTCCGCTTATACCTCCATTTATTACACAACAAACGGTCGGGCTGTTATGTGTCCTTTTACACATGGAACAAGTTTGCAAAGTCCTAATGAGATTGGTGTTGAAAAGTTAGTGCGTATTTTAGACTACTCAACACCCTTAACATATATGTTTATATCCAACGATCTTTGTTCCTTTTGATATTGGAAGTTGCCGGTAAATATATTGTGATTCCAAACAATTTGAAAACCAGTGAGTTCAATGGATTTATTAATATGCGGTTAGATACGGAAATCTAAACTGTTTTTCTGATAAAATAAAACCAAGTACGAACAATCCAAACCATAAGACAGAATTCGAAGTCCTAAAAAACGTTATAGGCAAAATAGTGTATGCAAGCAAAATAGTCTGATGCTTTTAGTATGTATATCGGTTGACTGTTTGAATTTCACTGTGTTTCATGCAGGGGATTTGGACCACTAGTTATTTGAATAAACGTTGATTTTTGAATTTGGGTTGACTTTAAATACTGTACAATTATTTCAAATTATTAACGGACCGGCATTAAAATTGGTGTTTTAGACTGTCTAGCAAACTCAATATTTGTGATTTTTATGGTGTGATTCATCTTATGGTGCTTATTTTATTGACATTTAGCCCTACTTGCAAATTTAGTATGGATTTCGACAAATTCCCGGATGCCGCGATCAATGAACTTTATTCGGAACGAGCCATACATTTCACATAAGCACGAAAGCTCAAAGAAGAGATTCGGTATCTAGGGACTCATTTTGTAACATTTAGTATATGATCTCAAAACACGAAAGTATAAGAATATTTATAAAGCTTTGGTAGACGTGGAAGAGAAATAAGCTTCTAGGCAGATATATGAGATTGTTGCAGAGTACCCAATTTGACAAATTGACAATTTCCTGTTAAATGAAACAAAGCCTGTTGAGAATTCAATATTTTAATGAAATAGAACAGTTTGCTAAAGCTTAAAGTGACAGAGTTACAGAAAAAACAGTAGTACAGAAAATCTCAGAATTTAAGCAATAATCAGAATTAATGCAAGCGAAAATGGAAGGTCAGGTCGAATTTAGTCTCAAAATTTACATGGATGATTTGATGACTGATAATTCTGAATCTCCTCTCAAAATCAATTTGCAAACTAGTATTGCTCATTCTGTCTTGTCTGCTAATAGTGTATGTGTCTCCCTTCTCCCGTTGAACAATTTAACCTATAGTTTACCTATAACCGTTTCAAGTAATTTACCTGTGTTTATATCAAGTACTATCTATTGTACCAGTATGCTTTGTCGTAGTTCTGAGAATTTACATCTGTTAATATTCCTTCATCTGTGCATGATATGCTCTATACCGTTTCCTCTATCTAGATTTAAATGTTCCTACAGTAGAAAGTACTAGTGTTAAATCCCCTCATTTTTAATCCGTAAGTGAATAATGTTGGTCTGTCTTATTTTATTGTGGCATAATAATTTCAACATTGATAAATGTAAATGAACAAGTTAAGCAGCTGACAATTGGTGACGCAAATCCTTCACGTAACAGTGACAAAATTGTGTAAAGCTATGCTTAAACCAAAGTTGGAATATCCGCATTCTTCATTCATAACTTTGAAACCTGTTTAGAAAGCCAATAATTCCAGAACACTGCAGTTATTAATATAACATTGTACTTTGAAGGCGTACAACGCGGTAGAAAGTTGTGCAAAATTACCCGCAAAAGAGCGATATGTCACAGCTAGAAAAATATTACTAGAAAATTTCGGTCGATCACACATTGTAGCAGACTCTCATTTGAAAAAAAACCAAAACATGAGAATTTATCCCTAATTAAATTCGCGGACAGTGCCTCTTTGATGGAGTTTGGACGTAATATGGCTGAACTGTTCTAATCTATTTAATATCTGAGAACTCAGGTGCCATCGAGAGTTGATTATTGCCTGGACAAGTTAATTAATGTCTAATTAATAATTTAGATAATATTTGATAGTTTGTGGACAACAGACATTGCTGATTCGGAAGTTGATTATAAAGTAGGGATGTCGTTGGATGATAGGAGAGCTTTGTGGATTTTTGAAAACAGTTTATCTAAAGTTGATAATCGTTACCAAGTAGCTCTTCCGTGGAAAAGCGAAACTCCTTATCTGTCAAATAACAGGATAATTGCGGTTTACCCACTCATCCAGTAAAACACTCTTTAAAACCTGATAAGGTCAGGGTTGTGTTTGAATAAACAATTCTCTCTGTGACATATTCGATGTTTGACCCCCCCCCCCCTTGGGTTTGCTGCGCCCTTTCTTGTGAAAGCCAAGTTGTTGCTGCAGATGCTAAGCAGGAAACGATTAGGATGGGATGATTGAATTCCTGAAGATGGAATAGATGGTGAAATGACTTTAAACGTTATCGGAGATTAAAGTTCCGCGGTGTTATAAATTACAGGACTTATATGATATTGTAGACATTCAATTACATATCTGTTCACATTTCCGCTGTGTAGATAAAGTTATGAACATTCATTGTGCTTTTTTGCGCCACTTAAGGATAGTTCAATTCCTCGGTTGGAATTATCGGCTGCTGTTGTTTCCTGCAGATTGAATATCAATACGCACTTCTCTTTCACACAACCAGTGGAGCCCTTCCACTTTCTGATCCTCTAGTAACACTGATCTTATTTAACCTGTCTTAAGGGCTCTTCCTATTACTTGCACAGGGCATCATTTAGGATTAGATAATTTAACGTGAAATCGTGGTAGAAGATATGGATGCACAACATTTCTTCGTATCAAATGATAGAACTGAACATTTTCTTTGGTACCAAAGCGTGCCAAAATCCAAAAACGGTTTTCGCCGATAGCTAAAGATGTTTTATGGCCAAGATCAATCATGTTTCATTTTCATAAACATTGTATTCGGCAAAACAAAATCGCTCCTTCTGTGGGTACCGTCAGCACAAGACTGAAAACAAGTATGCTCTTAAATTCTTTTAAACCCCCTTTCGCTTATCACATTGTAAATAATTTCACTATGTATATATAACATGTTATTGTCTGCGATATCACCTCGGTGGAAGCGGACGTTTTAAATAAAGCTATTTCACACACACACACATTCAGTATACCTTGTCAAGCACAGTGTCCACACCCGGCTAGCAAGATTTCAACTACCAATTACCTCCTGACTTATGGACGATTTTTCACTCTCAGCTTACTGAAAATATTATTGCTACACAAGAGAACAACAGTTTTGAGGCATTTGTCATCTAAGCTTCAACTACAAGGATACTTGCGCACTAAACTTATTAAAACCTTTAAAAAGTTTTATGGCCGTCATATTGATTTGATTGGTAAATATAACGTGTCTCTCTCGGCTATTATTCTAGATATATTTAAGTGACACGTATACTATTACTATCTCCCTGATAATGTCTACTACATCGTTAACACAGTTCATCGCGTGCATTTTGCATCCGATAGTTCATTGGCCAATCACGCTATTTTACCGACATTTCGCCTAATAGTTTGGATGCAGCTATGGCGGGTGTGGCGCCAGGCAGGGTAAGCTTACTCTTCCGGACACCTGTTACCACTGTTTGTCGTGTATTTTGTACACGAGGAACAGTCCATTTGCTGATTACACTATTTTGCCTATAACGTTTTTTAGGACTTCGAATTCTGTCTTATGGTTTGGATTGTTCGTAGTTGGTTTTATTTTATTGCTGCTTTGGATATATTTTCGAATGATAATACTAGACTTTATGACGCAGAAAATTATTTGGTGTTTCTAAGTTGTTGTGCAAAACATTTCACGAAATCGGAAAAAAAAATGTTATGTTCCTGAAGCAACGACCGCGAGTTGTACAATATCTAGACGTTGCTAGACTGGGCTGTAATTCCCAAACTTATAGCTACGTTTGAAGCAACGACCGCGAGTTGTACAATATCTAGACGTTGCTAGACTGGGCTGTAATTCCCAAACTTATAGCTACGTTATCTCGCTTTACCGCAGACATGTGATCAGGGCAATGGGATTAGTTCTCATGACGCCTCGTACATGGCGAATATTTCATTAAAACTGCAACAACAAATCCCAGAGTGGAAGTATGTAAATTTTCATGTATTGCTTGTGCCGCCCCATATTGAATCCGAGGAATTCTGACTTATAATTGATGCAGATAGGGGTGAGATCAGATTGTTCTAAATTGAACAAACCATTAAACATTGTTGAATTTTATAAAGTTTGTGATATTTTCCTGAGGATATAAATAACAAACATGGCCTCAACCTTTTGGGGTTCAGTTATTCGTTATGAATACCACCAAGCTTTCTTTTCTAAAGCTTGTAATTTGTTAGCCCAGTGCGTTGCCAGTGGGGAATTGGACATTCCTCTGTTACTTTTTTAACTAGTTTTTCGAATAGCAAGCGAAATGTGGACACAGCCATTCGTGAGCGCCTATTTGTAATAATTTTAGCGCAGCTAACAGCCGGGGATGGGAAAACTGTACTTTAGCACATAACTGCTTATCTTGTACAGGATCATGCCCCTTGGTTAAATGCAGGAAAGGGATAATTAAACATGCATTATGCAAGAGCTAAATCCGATTATTGCAAGTCTTAATTTAGGCTTCAGATGTTATAGAAATTATAAATTAGATCTTTATTTAAACAACAAGACCAAAATCAACTCTGTAGACCCACGGATGGCTCGGATTTAAATAGGATTTCACTAATTGATTAAATCAGATAAGGGGTAACCTGATGAAAATACGTCAGTTAGATCGAGGCTAAATGATAGAGTGTACTTAGCGAGGCCGCTGTAAAGCGTTTCCGTATGCCATTGAAAACTTTACTTGATAATCGAGATATGTAGGTGGAGTTAACGCCTGTCAATCAAACGTTCGGCGAAGGTGAAAACACATTTCGCTACCATTTCTAGGCAAATATTACAACGATGATAACTATGTTCAGAATAAAGTAATTTGACTGAATTTTTCAATATATTCTTCTTTCATCATCTACTTTTGAACTGTTATAGCAAGAATGGCCAACTCTCTATAAATATCTCCCATAATGTATCTTTAAAAGTTCACTTAATTAAGTCATAGTCATTAGTTATTGTTATGGTCTTCATTTGTTGGTTAATTATCTTGAGATAAATATCTTAACTCAATTTAATTTTTTCGTGCTGTGCCACACACCTCTTTGTGCAAATAAATTGTGTTAAAATTTATTAGTATTTTTGTTCCCTGTTTTATTGGCATTAAAATAATGATACGCTAACATCAAAGGATAACGTCACATCTGCAAAGTCGGGTGTTTGATCCCTGCATTGGCCGAGTAAGTTCATCCAGATTTTCTGGCGTGGGCCCCCTTATAAGTGATGCGGGACGGAAGGGCTGACAAGGACAGCTGTCTAGTCGTTCGGATGGTACGAAAACCGAGGCCCCGTGTACACAGTTGGAATTCGATATAAAAGTAGGCCGTAGTGCCGTTGTCCGGGCAAAATTCCCCTCATAGCAAACTTTATGGCGTATGGCCGTCTTTATTAGCCCAGTTCGGAGCAGAACAGTAGGACGTTAAACCCCATTTCATTTCATTTTATTCGCATGACAATGTTCAGGTCCAAACGAAAGCTTCGGTTCGAAAGGGTATAAGGTATAATGGTACTCCGGGAATACAACACAAATTGAAAATGTGTATGTTTCTGATAGATATATATTTCATAATGTCGTTTTCTTTGCCAAGTTTACTTCGGGACCTATTTAAAGGTTTTATTGACGTTTTTGGAGTTGTTGGTTTCTAGCACGGGGCAGAGAGGGGACTGAATACCAAGCTGTCAAACGACGTGGTCAATGATTATGATAAAACCGGATGGAGGAATTAAATCAGTTTCCTGATAACAATCTTAATCTCTGATTCAGAAATTGTTCTACAATGATACACAATTTATTTTTGAAATAAGGATTTCAGAATTTCAAAGCATCCTGAAGCACACCCGTCATTGTAGGTATGTTAAAATAGGCCCTGTTTTGCTTTAAAACACACTATATTTTTCTAAATTCTAACCATAGGCGAGCATTAACCTCTGCAGCTAGCTACCAAAAATGTTCGTCAATATCGCTACCTGTAGTGATATGTATTTCGAAAGAGAAACCGTAGACAGAGCTGGACATCGACCTTTGATTTAAAAATAAATTTAGTGTGTGTTATATTTTAGAATTAACCGTTTAACACAACCATTCTCTCTTAAAAGACTTGGCTTTGATTAGTTTCCACACGTCAGTTTATTATAGGGGTCCATCAATACAAGTGCTAACTATTACTTGATAGCACATCAAATAACCCAAATTACAATCATATAATACTACTTAGACCTAAACTCACCGTTATATTAAATGTTGAATTGTACTTAACGCTTTCACCACCGACCATATGGTCCAATATCTCACCGTTCTGTATACATTTTTACGACATTTTTATCTTCTGCAAGGTTCTTGTTTGCTCAATGTCGGTGTTAATGGTTTTTAGTATGTCCTTGAGCCATTTTTTACACTGGTCGACAAAGATACTGGAATTTTGACAAAGACGATATATAGCTGCTAATATCATAATCTGATATTGATAAAACAATAAAATTGTCTGATTTCGTGATTATTAAGTTCTGAGATGGTAGTCTTGCCACGTTTAACCCGAGTTTAAAAAAGTATTTATTCTTGAATGGCTAAGATCGTAAACATTATAACCATCGTCTGGAAAATATTATATCCAACATCTTGAATCTATTCAAACTAGCGGGGAAAATTTATCTGTTGCCAAGATATTTGAAGCGAAATTCATTTTATAATCTTCGCATCGTAACGCCACCCCCATTACATTATACACTAGTGAAATGAAATCGGGTTCAACGTCCAACTTTTCAGCACTAACCATATTGTGTGCTAACATGAAAGGTGTTTCGTCCGAACATCAGCAAATTTCAATTTTCAGGAGCACGTATACGAATGCCTGGGCAAAAATCCCAGGAACGGCCTAATGTGGGACCATAACGCGGGACGTCCTGGTTAATCAGTGGAATCATACCCGGGACTTCTTGCTTAATCAGTCACTACACTTTTAAGATGTTGATTGGCATTTTTGTTGTAGGCTGATGATGTAATTCAATAGAATAGATGTTTTTTCTAATTATTCCCAATGGGACCCTAATATTTACTTAACACTCGATCTGGCAACACGAATAATTTAAATTTGAAGTAAGTATATTCTGAACATTAAATACAAACAATATTTTTACACTCCGAGCGGGTAAAAACATACCCATCGAATTCGAATGTATTTATATATAACAGAACAATATTAAGCTAGTTGTCTACATACCTTGTTCATGATCATTTTTAGTAGCAAATCGGAAATCATTATGTTTGGCAAATTTTACGTGCCGATATCTGCTAGACGGAGGGACTGACATGGACAGCTGTTTAGTGGTTTGGATGGATGAAGAATCGAGGTCCCGTGCACATATTGGCGTACACATTTGTGCAAAATGTCCCTCATAGCACACGGGGGGGGGGGGGCGAATGGTTAGCACGTGCGCTGTATCATACGGTCTGACATTTGAGTCAACTGGCGGGGTTTCGATTCCCCGGTTGTACGTGACAAGGAGTAGGGTCGCCTGTCCAACCCCGTTTCCTCCCACTGCTAAAGACCCCTACGGGCAAGCGAATTATAGAAATAAAATTGAACAGTGTGTTAGTCCCGAAATGACCTAGTTTGTGTCGAGTGGACATTAAACCCATCTCTCTCTCTCTCTCTCGAGGACACTAAACGACTTCATAATGAAGGATGCTAGGCGGAAGTGTCACATTTGTTCGATGTTAACGCCAAACATGTAAAGCGTCAATGAAGAAGACACGCCTCACACGTATTATTAAGTTTTAAAGAAAAATGTTTCAAGATTAATCACATTTCGTCTTGACTGATATATCAATGTCAGTACGTTTAACTCTAGATGGGAGAAGTTGTATGTTTTGATTTAATATAATTTAATATATTAAAAAAAAACAACCAGTGGCAACAAACTTGATACTTTGATCGCATTAATACGTATTTAGCAAATATATTTCATACGCCCCTATTTTGAAAGAGCGCATTACGTCGATATTTTTACAAGGTTAAATTTTAAATGAAACTTGTTCACTTTGGGTTCAAGAGCCTGGACCGGTAGCGGACAAATTGACTAGGTAGCCAAGATATTCATGTGTTAGCCCAAATGTTGTCCTACATATTGACATAGGAAGCGAAATGAAATGAAATGGGGTTTAACGCCCTACTGTTCTGCTCCGAACTGGGTTACATAGGAAGCTATTATTAGCAGTTGAATTGTGGTCTTGATGACTATCAGTTTAATATGTCTTTTTTACAGGCGAACATACTCCAAAATATAGCTTATACGTATAAAAAATAAATAATGCAGCATTGATTTTCTATTTTGATTATAGGTTTATCTCGATTAAAATCTATACCGTTTATCACGAAGCTGGTCGATAACAAGTAGAATTATGCCTTTAAATTCTCAATCAAATTTGAAGGATGGGTATTGTAGGGTTTCCAACTGTACATATATGAAAGTATGCAAGTAGAACTTTTTGTTTCAAGAATGTATTTATTGAACCCTTGCCTCCCAAAGTTTAAATATGGATAAGACGAAGATATCCAGTTCAAGGTCACTAACCCCAATTTTGGTATCGATAAGAAGATAATTATTTTGAAGTCCAGAAGAACAAAAATTAAATTTATCATTGACATACCGTTTTTCTTAAATCGTTTGTGAACTCTTAACATTTTGATGATTAAGCACATATACTTCGAACTGCATATAGGTTAATTTGACTGATTTTGAAAATCATTGGTATTGTATTGGATTATTTCAGATAACGACCTCCTACGAAGGTACAGCGAAGTAGACAATAACGCATAATGAAAGAATAAGTTGTGATGTATTCATAATATTAAAGCTATGGGTAGAGGTGCATATTTATTTCGCCTGATCGCGGCGATTAATATCGCCAGCGATTTTTTATAGCCGATCACGAACGTGCACACGTAGTGATCGTATCGAGAGCGTACAAGTAAATTACATCGATCACGTGACTTGCACAATATGGCGAACCCCCGAAAACGTCAGGTTGCTGTGGTATCTGCTATTTATTTGCTTCTAAAACTCCGGAATCGTGACTTAAAACAGGCAATCCCTTTCTGACCAAAGAATCGCCAATTCGGCAGTGGGGGCAGCCATTTTGAGGTCATATGATATCAATGATGAATCCGATTGACTTATGAAAATGGTTCGCTCGACAATATACGCTGGACACGGGCAGACGAGGGGATATGCCAGCGTAAAATATCTAACCTGGTAGATATGGGCGATCGGTCGGGCGAATGATTCGCTGCGCAGAATCGTCGTTGCGATTTTTTTGAGCGACTTCACATACTTTTCAGCCAAGAAAAAGATCTTCATATATTCTCTAAATGACATTTAGTTTTTAACGGGTTTTTTTTTGGTCAAATTTGGAATGAAGATTTGGGGTCACGAGATAAAAAGGGCTGTTGATTTACATATTAGGAATTTCTGTTCCAAAGATAGAGCATATTATGTCCGAAAACTGGTGGACACGGTAGAGAAGGGATTTATTATGGCATCCTTATCAAATCTGACATCCAAGTTTGCCTTTCAGATACTTTGAATGGTTCGAGACAGAGCTGCTGTTTGGACCCATTTCAATGCTTTGCGTGGCTATCTTTCAAAATTGGTATCCATACTAATAAACGTTTTATTTTGAGCATTACTTGCCTGGTAGTTCAAAATTATTTCCATAAGAACGTTGTTTAACCGGTATGTTTCATAAATTTCAAAATTAATGCAGGGGGGTTTAAAGGAGCTGGCCCATCTACTTCTGTAATCTACATAGATAACAACGATCACATATAGTAGCATCAATAGAATACACACTTTCTAAACGTCACGGTATTACCGAAGAACATTGTCATATTTTAAGATTGGAGACGTCATATTGAAATGTCTCCTAGTATTGATGACGTCATTAAACTATACTCTGATTGCAGGTAAAACTTGAGTGGGGACAAAAAACAGTTGATCCGAGTAGTCGTCATAATTATTCATCTTCTGATAAAATTTAAAAACCGATGGACCTTCTCCGTTTAATATTTTAGGCCAACGATATCCACTTTGGGTGTTAATCTTAATACATCAACGACCTTCTGGAGACCTAACGTTCCGTGGCATAGTTCACGTTTCTGTCCGCGGTAACGCCTATCGTTGAAAATAATGTTCTGATAAGTGATAATTGTCTAGATCAGTAAAAGCGTTAGACTCTTTAGGCTTTCTAATCAGATGTTTTTTAATTGCCAATGTCTAGCTTTATATAGGTATCCAATGCTAACACTTACTTATATTGTTGCTGGAGCGGCAAGGAGTTGTCGCTGTACAGATCAGTACCAAACCTAGTTATCTTGGAAAAAAGCCCAACTCAAAAAACATTCCTCGTTTTGAAAACCTAGTAAATGAATTAAATAGCTTCCAATTGAAGGTTCATCATTGTCTACTTTTAAGACCAATCTGAAATTGAAATTAAACCCATACCAGTTACACGCAAAACCCATTTTAATTTTTTTGTTTTTAAAAAAAAAACAATAAATGCGTTCGAGAGGTGTTTGACAAAAGCTCGTATTTACATCAAGTTTACAACCGTATCGAACTCCTTTAATGCCCATAATAAATAATTTTGTGAAATATTTAATCCATCAGAAAATGGCAAACATGTGGGACACACACTACTATACAGAGCTTATATTGGGTCACAGTACACCACTAAATACCCATTGACCTTAATGTTCATTCTCGTTGAACGGGGGGGGGGGATGACCGAATGGTTAGCAAGTGCACGCTGTATCATAAGGTCTGTCATTGAGTCAACTGGCGTGGTTTCGATTCATCAGTTGTACGTGACAAGGAGTGGGGCAGCCTGTCCAACCTCGTGGGTTTTCTCTGGGTTCCTCCGGTTTCCTACCACTGCTAAAGACCCCTACGCGCAAGCAAATTGAAATAAAATTGAACCATGTGTTAGTCCCGAAATTTTCACGGCGATGTGGGTCCAAGGAAACGTGTGGTCCTACAGCCCAGAGCTACCAAGCCTCCCCCCCCCCCCACACACACACACACACTCCCTCCTTTCCCCGAAATGTCCATAATTACTTTATATTTTATTTTATGTATCTATGCTTCTAAATATATTAATTTTTAATGAAGTTTGTTCTTATTTTATCGTCGGTGTTAAAAAGCTTGTCGATGGTCGTTCAAATTCACAACCCCATACTTATAACTGCGATTCATTTTGAATGGCTTACCGAAATGTGAATTTGATATTAACAGGTCATTCAATTATTTATGTATGCTCGTTCAGTTTTCAATTATTCCCCCATCTTCCGAACAGCAACTCTTTCCGTATCCTAGTGGGACCTGGGATATAGACAATTATCGCGAAGGGTATGCTAAGGTTAATAATACTTCAGAAAGGTTTTCAGACAACCGTCGACACGTGTTACTAAAGATTTGATATCAGAAGGAATACTGTGGATAAATTGACGGTACAACAATTCGAAGTCTTTCTTACCAGAAACTTGACCCTAGGCACCACTCATCATGTTCTTCATGGAAGCGACAGATGGCAGGTTCCTGCTCCATATTGTGTGAGAGAGAGAGAGAGAGAAGTGGGGTTTAACGTCCACTCGACACAAACTAGGTCATTTCGGGACTAATATATGGTTTAATTTTATTTACATAATTCGCTTGCGCGTAGGGGTCTTTAGCAGTGGGAGGAAACCGAAGGACCCGGAGAAAACCCACCAGGTTGGACAGGCGACCCTACTCCTTGCCACGTGCAACCGGGGATTCGAAACAACTGGTCCATATTGTACGCTCGTGCTTGTTTTAAAGACTTTTATATAACTGCATGTGTTCCAAAATATACATATATGCAGCTGACCAAATTCTTTCAATAAAACAAAGTCAACAAATGAATAACATAGCGATCTTAAAGTATAATAACGCGACCCTGTACTCTGCCGTTTGGACGACTGTATCTGACAAGGAAGTTAACACGCTGTGGAATGTCTAATTTGAAAAGTATACATAATTTGACAGCCATAATTGAAAAATAGACTTTTTCGTTTTACATGTGATTTTACAACTATTTTGGCAGTACAATAAGTCACGAATGGGATTCGCTCGATGACTTACATTTGACTAACCCGTTACCCTGCATTAAAGGTGCTAATTCTCCAACTCAATATTTCCATAATATTCTAAATTTTAAAAAAATATTGATCAATTTCAACCAATATTTATGCAATATTTAAGAAACAATCGACATTTTATAATATCGGTAAACGAGTCGTGTACCCTATGGTTTCTGGTGTCCATCAAGAGATACTGGAATACGGTGTCTTATTTAATTATGGAATACTTCTAGGTACTGCTACAGTTTAAATCGAACGTGCAACTAAACAGACATAACTCGGTAACTGTTGTACCTTTTCTCTCCCTCGGATGCCAAAGGAAATCTTTAAACCGTCGTGCAGCATGTAGAATTTAGAAATCTTTAGCACATGTTTTCAAATAACGTGTTGGTGGATATTTACATAGCAACAATGATATAAAAACTAAAAAAAAACAATCCTTGTTTGCATGTTAATATTTTCAGGTTTATTAAACTTTAACTTCTAATTTTATATTAATTCATGTTTCATCTAATCTAATTAGTTATTGATCCTTTGAAGTGATCAGGTGCATCGTTGTGGTATCAATTATTAATTCATTAAATCTGACAAAACGAAGAACGTTTCTCATTTGCTAACCCATGCTAGAAATATGAGATGAGAAAAGAACAGGAAAGTAACCAATTTCAGTTTTCGTATTAATATCTAAATAGGGTGGGTGCTTTAGTGTAGGAATTTGATGTTTTTATACGCCCACATTTCTATGTATACGTATATTGTCGTCGCCCCTGTCCGTCCGTCCACAATTCGTTTGTGGACACTCTACATGTCACAATTTTTATCCGATTTTGATGAAACTTGAAATATAGGTTTATCTCCCAAATATCCCGGTATATATCGGATCGTAAGTTCATGGATTAGGGCCCCTTATTGTAAGAAAAATCAAGTTTTGGGCTTGTGGAGTAGAGTTTACAATTTTTATCCGATTTTGGTGAAACTTGGAATATATGATTATAACCCAACAATATCTGGATTATGGCCCCTGGTTGAACGAAAAAACACGTATTAAGCGTGTGGTTCCACTAGAGTTCAAAATTGTTATCCAGTTTAAATGAAACGTTCGAATATATTACCGTTACACCATAATGATGGTTGAGTTCGAATTTCGTGAAGACCGAAACTACCGGACAAAATGGCCACTCCCTGTACGCAAATAGTATTAAAGTATGTAATATCAAGGTTGTGGACTCTCTAGAGGTCAAAACATTTGTTCGATTTTGATGATGATAACTTCTTGGATTATGGCCCGTGATTGTATGAAAATTCACGTTTTTTTTTAGATTGTTCTCTGTCCATATTTTGCAAAATGTGGGCATATCTTGCCTGTCAACCGCTGGTTTCTAATAATAAAGCATGGACACGGAAATTTTTGCGGTTAAGAAGAGTCGAATACGGTATCAGGAAGTGAAATGGAGTTTAACGCAATACTGTTCTGTTCCAACTGGGCAGATGAAGAAGTGTATATACCACACGGTGTGCAATGAGGTAAATTTTGCGGCGCTGCGGCCTACTTGTATATCGAATTCCAACTGACAAGGGTTAGTTTACGTTCACACCAATATTCCTTGCCAAACCAACTGCCCTGCATCACTGACGAGCTGGAGGAAACAACAACTTCCCGCTTCCATTTGGCACTGGTGGTAACATGTCCTCAAATTCGATGTTGCGTAAGAATAGCCATGTCTACATACTTAAGATTATCAATTTACTCTTATGATTGAATTAAATTCCTTAAATGAGTTATGTAAGTTTTGCTTTTCTCTCTTCAGTTTTAAAAACAAAATCGTTTCTTTTTAATTGTAAACAAAATTCAATCTATGGGGGAATTTGTCAGATCCTTCTCCTACACTACTGGTGATTTTAAAGGTCTACGCAATAACAATCTGGTTAAACGACAGATCCTATTTCGTTTTGTTTATTATAGTTCAAAATATTGTTTTACTTGTCTGCGCTACACACTTCACGTAATGGAAGTCATCGAAAGTGTCAAAAATCGAGAAGAAATATAAACCGGCTTTTTAATCAGATTGACGGTATTATGACCCTAGGACTAGTGAAGAATCAGTGATAGGACTTTCAACTTGAAAGAACTTACATAAACCAGGACTGAACAAAATTGAAATTCGAATCAAAGACACCCACTAGTCCCTTTAAATGAATTTTGTAATCCTGCCTATGATGAATGAGGTTATTTTTTTTCTATCAAATGCACTACTTATATCGACCTTTACTATCTTACTTTAAAGGGAAAATATCACCAAGAAAAGAAATATTATTATCAAAAATACACCACTAGTATCAACCTTTAAAATTTTTCTTTAAAGCGGAAACATCACCAAGGAAATAAATATTATTATTTTGAAGAATATCGTTTTTAAAATAACTATAGAATCAATTAATTTGAACCAAAACACTTTAAAATAAAATCAGTATTATAGACAATATACGTAGGATGGAAATAATTGAGACTATAATAATATATTGACCATTTCCTTCACTAACCAATCATTGTTTCTTTTTCATTAAACCACACATTGTTATCCCTGTGGCCTTCAATTCCGGTGTGGTTTCCCGTTGTCAGTGGTGCATGACGGAGGGCCTGACAAGGATAGCTGTCAAGGCCTTTCGAATTGTACGAAAAACCGAGGACCCGTGTATACATTGGTGTGCACTAAAAGATATCCTTGGAAGTTGGAATTCGATATAAGAGTAATCCATAGTGCCGCTGCCCGGGCAAAATTTCCCTAATAGCACACTGTATGACGTATGCCCGTCCTCATTAGCCCTGTCGGAACAGGGCAGTAGAACGTTAAACCCCAATTTCGTTTCATTTACATTTCATTTTTGTGGCCTTCAAGTATACTGAGCGCCATGGAAAACGCATCACTTTTTTTCCCAAATATTTTATTACTAGGTGGTTTTGTATATATAATATCATGCAATACTATGAACTATTGTTTCACACAATGCTCCCAAATGCAAAAAATATCGGCCCGCGTGCAAAAAAAAATTGCACGAGATGCACATGAAAAACCCAATATTCACGTGCAGCATTGTGTGTGAGCCCTTTAAAAGCATGTTTTCAACTTAATGTGCAGTACATGAACTGTGAAACGTCAATCTGTCGTAATTTATTGTTGGACGTGTGAAGGAATCGAGCTAGAGATGCCGAGACTTACTGAAAGTCAACGGAATGAAGCCATGGGAATGTCCAGGGCTGGCATGTCTACACGTGTTATTGCCAGACACTTCAATTGTCATCAGTCCACTATTGAAAGGTTGGTGGAACGTGTTCGAGTTACTGGATCAACACGTGACCGTCAACGTCCTGGTCCACAACGCGTTACAACCCCGGCTCAAGACCGCTACATCCGGGTCACTCATCTGCGTGACAGATTCCCCCCAGGGACTCGAACAGGTGCAGCAGTCGTCGGAAGACAAGGGACCAGTAAGTGCCAACACCGTAAGACGTCTAAGAGAAGTAGGACTCCGTGCACGACGACCTTATGTTGGAGCTATCCTCAGGGATCATCACCGTCAGCGACGTTTGATAGGGGCTCAAGGACACCAGACATGGAGAAGAGTAAACTGGCAAAGTGTGCTCTTCATTGATGAGAGTCGCTTTCATCTTTATCACGCTGATGGCCGTCAACGTGTGTGGAGACGTCTTGGGGAACGTCTTGCAGACTGCTGCGTCTTCGAAACGAATCGATGGGGTGGGGGGAAGTGTAATGGTGTGGGGAGGCTTCACATTTCATCACCGGACCGCCCTACACATTTGTAGCCTACCGTGCTGATTGCCCGTGGGGGACACACGCGCTACTGACATCTGTGTCGTACTTTTGGTTTTGACCCCTCTGACTTTGTGCCCTTGATTACAGATTAAACATCCATAAGTGTACACATGTGTTGTTATTGATGTGTTCCCATTTGAATATTGTTCACAATAAGAAGCAAAATAAATAAGATATGTTTACAGGATCATTTTGTTATACGAAAAACTAAGTGATGCGTTTTCCATGGCGCTCAGTATATTTGGGTGGGGAAGCCACCATGGTGGCCCGGTGCGTGCGTAAATCACTATTATAGACAATATCGATCTTTAATACCTTCCTTTAAAGGAGCAATACTACAACGGAAATAAATATTATTAATTTGAAGAATATCGTTTTAAAATAACGATAGAAACATATGATTATTGAGAATCCGTCTTACCTGCTTTTATCAGGTTATTTTGAACCAAAACTCTTTAAAAATCACTTTTATAGACATGGAAAACAAATTAGATAATTAGAAGCCATATTGAAGACACCTTACAAAAATTATGTGTTGATTTTTCGTAAATGGATTATTCTATTGATGAAACCAAAATTGCAACCATAAATTGTTCTTAAACATACATTATGCAAGAGCTAAATCTGACTATTGCAGGCGTTTCTTTAGGACTGAAATGTTATCTAAAAATTAATAACAAGACATTAATGAACTTATCCAGACCATAATCAACTCTCGATGTCATCGCTAGCCTACGATATTTACTGGATTGGAATCCATCTGCTGCTCAAGGCGCATTGATGATTAAATCAAAAAGTGGATAATCGAGACTATGTTTTTTTATCGTATCGACTTTAGTAATGATGATCGAGGCTAGGCCTAAAACATTTAGGAGCAATACAAAAGTATAATAGAAATGTGTAAGTTATTGGGTAGATGAAATAAAACAGCAGTCCAGTAGCTGACTTTACAGAATGCAAGAGTAACTTTTACATCATGTTCTGCTGGTTTGTTTCTTTACGCTAGCTTGATAAATCCTCACATAACGTCATCCGTGTTGGACTACGCCTTTAAAGGCTCAATACCACTCTTGTAACTGAATAATATGTCCCAATCTTTATTCTGGTCAACAAATTGTACTAATTTACAATATTCCAATTATTTGATGGTACAAATTTCATCTTAACACACCTAATTTAAAAAAATTTAAAAATTCAAATACATGATTTGAAAAACCTGACCTAAAGCTTTTCAAATGTGACTTGGATTTAAAAATATTTTTGAACCCTTTGGACAAGTAAAATAGGATTTAATAGATAATTTACACAACAGGTAGGACACTAACATATCTAGTACTTAGAATAAGGCTATTTTTTATTTTCTGGAGCTGTCAAGCCAGCCAGAGTGTTATTGTCCCTTTATGGTAATCGTTTTTCATTTTCAACCTGATTATATAAATTCGGTCGGATCGTAATGGTGCAAGCGTAGGCTACTCTTGATTTATGTTGCTTTTTTCAACTCTCTTAATCGACTCCCTTGAATTTCAATTAAAAAAATTGAAATTACAAATAGATCTGGAAAACGGGTTTTACTGATCGTGAAAATAATCTAACTAGCCTTTTACGATGTTCTATCTTGTGGAGCTTTCGGCTCCAACGAGATTGATAAAAACAGTCATACAGGCAGTTTTGCCCAGACGCGAGTCTGTCCGAACGACCAGATAATTTCCTCGTGAAGTCCTTCGTTTCGGTTATTAAGTTCAAAATATAGTTTTATTTGTCTGCCCTAAACACTTCACGTAGTGGAGGCCATCGAAAGTATAAACAAAAACGAGACGAAAAATAAATCTGCTTTTTCATCAGATTGGCATTATTATAACCCTAGGCCTAGTGAAGAATCAGAGATAGTACTTCCAACTTGTAAGAAACTAAAATAACTCGGGGCTGAACAAAATTGAAATTCGAATCAAAGACACCCTCTAGTCTCTTTAAATGAATTTTGTAATCATACCTATGATGAATGAGGTTATTTTTTTTTATCAAATGCACTACTAGTCTCGACCTTTAATAGTTTTTCTTTAAAGGGGAAATATCACCAAGGAAATAAATATTATTTTGAATGATATCGTTTTTAAAATAACTATAGAATCAATTAATTATCGAGAATCACTATTATAGACAATATACGTAGGATGGAAATAATTGAGACTAATATGTTATTGACCATTCTCCTTTACAAACCAATCATTGTTTCTTCTTCATTAAACGACACATTGTTATGCCTGTGGCCTTCAAATATTTGGGGGAGCCACGATGGCCCTGTGCGTAAGACGTTGGAGCTTGATCCCTGCGTTGGCCGAGAAAGTTCAACGGAGTTTTCCGGCGTGGTTCCCCCTTGTCAGTGGTGCAAGACAGAGAGCCTGGCAAGGGAAAACGTATAGTCGTTCGAGAGAGAGAGAGAAATGGGGTTTAACGTCCCCACTCGACACAAACTAGGTCATTTCGGGACTAACATATGGTTTTTTTAAAATTTTATTTCAATAATTCGCTTGCGCGTAGGGGTCTTTAGCAGTGGGGGGAAACCGGAGGACCCGGAGAAAACCCACGAGGTTGGACAGGCGACCCTACTCCTTGTCACGTACAACCGGGGATTCGAAACCACACCAGTCGACTCAATGACAGACTTTATGATACAGCGCGCGCACGCTAACCATTCAGCCATCCAACCCCCCTATAGTCGTTCGAATGTTAAGAAAAGTTTGACGTGCACGTAAAAGGGTAAGCCGTAGCGCCGCTGTTCGAGGAAATTTCCTTCTTAGCACACCGTATGGCGCATGCCCGTCTTCATCAGCCAGGTCGGGGCAGAATCGTAGGACGTTATGTAACACTATTATAGTGATAACAGAGATCAGTTTAGTAAATATATTTTAATATAAAGCAGCTACATAAATTAAACAAGACCTACAAAAAACGGGAACTAAATTACAAGAACATCAACACAGTAGATGAATAGTTTAAAATAACCATTCCGCCCCTATGCCGTTATAGCGGGTGAACGCGGATGAGTCCTCCCTAACTGTCAGCAAACTATATACCTTTGCACTGGGCCTACACACACGAGATCATTACTATATATGGAGTTTACAAGTTATGGTATAATGTATATGGGTCATATCTCCATTGTCCATACATGTGGAAATTGATAGTCTTTAATTAGTGTGTACGTGTTTAGAACAAAGTGTATAGTTGAAAACCAAATTCATTTATTATCAAAACCAGCTGGAGTCAATAAGTTCACTGCATCTAAATAATAGTTTCATAAAATAGAAAATTGAGCACTTTGTCACTATTAAATCCCATTTCATTTCAAAGATTTAAGGAACAAATTACAGTAGATGAATAGAAGAAGACGCCTTATGTGTTGATTTTTCGTAGATTGATTATTCTATCGCTGAAGGGAGAAATTGTTTTTAGTATTTTTGAAGTTTCCTGTTGTGAGTTGTTTAGATTTTAGTTCATCCAAACTAAATTATGTCAACCTTCACATGATTTGATGGTGATTTGTTATTTATTACTTACAATGTCCGTGTGTGATGTGTTTTGTACACGGAGTTGTTTTCTGTGTTTCTATTTGGTTGTTATGTGTGGCGTTGTTTTCCTTTACGTTATCAAAAGCAACTTGATATTGTTGAACACCTCATCTTGTAAAATCCATTATTCCAGTGTCTTTCAAACTTATTATTTAAAAATAAAATCATTAAAGAGGTACTCTAATTGTTATGTGTAGTGTGGTTCTCCTGTACGCTGTCAAGTGCACATAGTTACCAGTTGATGCATGTTTCATTTCCTGTATATCTCTTTGTCTGGATTTTTTTTTAAAACACCCGACAACTTATGCTGTAAAACCCATTTGGTTGTTTAAATCATTAAAGGGGTACTCTAACCGTTTCCTTTTTTTTCTTTTTTTTCTAAAGAATGATATATTTGATCCAATATTTAGGAGCAATACAAAAGTATAATATAAATGTATTATTGGGTAGATGAAATAATACAGCAGTGCAGTAGTTGACTTTACAAAATGCAAGAGTAACTTTTAACATCATGTTCTGCTGGTTTGTTTCTTTACGCTTTCTTGACAAATCCTCACATAACGTCATCCGTGTTGGACCACGCCTTGTGCAAAGGTCAAACTATTTTAATTCTGCTCTGATTTTCTCCTTTAAGGTAATCGTTTTTCATAATTCTTCCTAATTAAATAAATTCGACCAAAACGTTACGATGTAACGTATGTTGTTTCTTTATCGCTTCCATCGATTTTCGATTAAAAAAAATAGAAATAACAAATTGATCCGGAAAACATGCTTTACTGATCAAGAACATAATCCAGCTGGCCTTCTATTATGTTCTATAATTCACAACGATAAGGCCACGCTAATTTAAATTTGTGTTCTTTCAAAACACATTTTAAAGGTCATTCATATTTCTTGGGGAAACAAAACTAATTTTAAAACAAATAGTATTTGGTTGCTCTCCTCCAAAGCTTTGGATTCCAAAAAAATCAGTTTTGAAATTTTGAATATAACATAGTTCACAAAGCTCCAAAATCGGCTCCCAGGGAGAAGTTGCCGTTCGTTTCTCTCATGGAAATCGCGTCCGTTGGCTATTTTGATGTATCCTTCCCCCCGTAGCTTCACAAAGCCCGGAGCCACGGGTGGTTAAGACGATGGCTCCCTAGCCTGGAGGTCGGGTGTTCGATCCCTGCATTGGTCGAGAAAGTTCATCTGGATTTTCCGACGTGGTATCCCTTTGTCAATTGTGGAGAAGGGAGAGCCTGACAAGGACAGCTATCTAGTCATTCGGATGAGACGAAAAACCGAGGCCCCGTGTATAGATTGGAATGCACGTAAAAGATCCCTTGGCAATTGGAATTCGATAGCACACTGTATGGCGTATGCTCGTCTTCATTAGCCCTGCAGTATAGGATTAGAACAGTGGGACGTTAAACCCCATTTCATTTCATTTCACAAAGCCCAAACTCGTGTTTCTTCACAAATTTCGCGTATTTTACGCTCATTTTGCACGCTAAAAATACTGTAGTTCATAAAATCGATGCCTAATTGTTGAGAAATCGGCAGCATTTCATTCAAACAAATTCACCCAATCAAGAGCATAGGAGATACCGAGATTAACAAAATCAAGTAGCTTAGCTCTTTTTTGTTATGTTGGTTTGGCCTAAGTAATCTGTCAGTGGCATTTAAAAGAATGCCATTTAGTATAGTAACCATTGGGCTAAACGTAGATTTGCATATTGCTTAAATAAATCCTATGATCTGGACAAATCGTTGGCTTTTCTCCCACAGCCAGACAGCCAGGCCTGATTTTTCTTTTATTTATTTACATAAGATTTCTTCGTTAGTTAATTACGTAGCGCACCTTTTATGAATTAATGATAAAACAGGTCGGATCGATTGTGTTCAGATGGAATTCTTATGTTTTATAATATTTATTCACCGTTATTTTAATATTATGTTTTCTTTAATTGTATTATATTGCTCGGGTTGTCTTGTACATACCTGTATAGAAACGGGTTTAAAGATGCCTTACCGTGTGCGTGTGTGTGTGTGTGGGGGGGGGGGCGAATGGTTAGCACGTGCGCACTGTATGATAAGGCCTCAATTGGCGTGGTTTCGGATCCCCGGTTGTACGTGACAAGGAGTAAGGTCGTCTGTCCAACCCCGTGGGTTTTCTCCGGGTCCTCTGGTTTCTTCCCACTGCTAAAGAACCCTACGCGCAAGCGAATTATTGAAATAAAATTTTAAAAAACATATGTTAGTCCCGAAATTACCTAGTTTGTGGCGAGTGGGCGTTAAACCCCATCTCTCTCAATAATCTCAATAAAACCGTCATAAGCTGTAAAACTCTATAACAGTCTTGTTTGTCACTTGATCTGGTCGCGGTAGAATCCCTTTATAGCTTGTATTTATTGTTACTTACTGCCCATTTAGCCAAAATATCTAAGCCTAAGTAAATTCGCCGATTATCCTCTTTTCCCGCCTTTAAACGCTGAATCTACTAAACGTTTTAGTCCTCTCAATGTTCTCATGCCCGCTAGCCATTCAGACGGGCATACAGCATACAGTGTGCTATGAACAGTGGCAATTTCTGTTCTGTTCCGACTGGGATAATGAAGACGGGTATACAGCATACAGTGTGCTATGAACAGCGGCTATTTCTTCCGATTGGGCTAATGAAAACGGGCATATGTCATGCAGTGTGCCCGGGTGCAAGTATAGACTGGACCTCGATTGTTTGTCCCATCCGAACGAATATACGTTGTCCCTCCGCTCTACAACACTGACAACGGGAAACCACACCGGAAAATCCAACCAACACCAGGAACGAGTCAACGTCTTGCTCACTGAGCCACCACAACCCCCTCAGTAATATGAGACAGGAAGACATTTTAAATGTTCAGCGAAGTTAATAGCGATAATATTAAATTTCAAAACACATAATTTAAAGTTTTTGATTGGATGCCCCCATCCCCCTTTATCTCTCTTGCGTAACTGTTGGTTGGTACTAATACCAAGAGCCTTGATAATTTAAGAAGTTATTAAGTCATGATATGTTGTGAATAAGATGTGTGGGTGGTATTTTGACTTCTTTTTTTTATAGTTTTACACTTTCGCTAACCATTAACGTTACCCTTATATCAAGTATTGTAGAAATTCTATTAGCGTACGCATATGCGAAATTGTTAATTAAAAATGTATTTCAATTTCATAGTTCCCATTTAAACGATAAAATATACACTTAAACATTCCGTTGTATACTTATCCTTGCAGCACATTTCGGGGTCAGTAAGGTTAGATTAATATACCTATATATTTGTAACCAACTTCCGACCGATTAAACTAGGGGTTGACACGTATTCTGGATGTACATCTTGGTATGTAAGACAGTGGGTGGGTCCAATCACTGTGGCGTTCACTTAAAGCCGCATATTGCTTGACATACGAGGAACAAATGCAGGGCTTGATTGGTTGGAAATATTGGATTTTTATCTAGCGAGAGATATAGGTGACTATCTGTTGTGGCGATCCCTTGCTTA
This sequence comes from Patella vulgata, assembly GCF_932274485.2. Taxonomy (NCBI): domain Eukaryota; kingdom Metazoa; phylum Mollusca; class Gastropoda; family Patellidae; genus Patella; species Patella vulgata. The sequence goes on from NC_065883.2 coordinate 18,135,365, forward strand.
CCATTACCACACACACGGACAACTAACACAGAAGCGATCGAAACAAGCAGGTGGGGATTCATTCATGACCATAACTTAGGTAATTCATTGAGAAGCAGACAACTTTGGAATTTTTTCATCATTTACAGAAATTTGTGAGAAATCAAAGTGTTACTTTGAGACTTCTTTTTTGAAGTTTATAAAGTTTCGTATAATAATGTGCTGATTTTTTTGTATGTGTAGCCGTAGTTTCGTATAAAGGCCAGTAAATACAATTTCCACTCAAAACACTTAACGAGATCTAATACGATTTGGATTGTTATATATATATCTATACAATATATATAACACCCGTGGGAAAAATTAAACAGTCTGTTCGGTTTGTTTCTTAATGTTGTTGTAAAATGAAATCGTCTATAAAATACCACAAAGAATATTAAAACCATTGTAATCCGTGGTAATGTGCAAATAACGTTACTGACAATCGATGTTCTATATTCCAAGTGAGTGTTGAAATACGATACCTGTATTATGGCCGAAATCTCCATATTTGATCTGACCAACAATGCTTCTGTATATCATTCTAAAGATGACGACGACCTCTACTGGGAGTACTATGGAGGTAACGGGACGGAAAGCCATTCCCCATCCAGCTGTGGGGATTTGTCCGATCGTCACCGCGACTACACCCAAATTCCCGCCGTAAGCATGGCTATAGCCGTTCTGTATAGTCTTGTCATATTTTTGGCTGTTACCGGAAATAGCTTGGTTATTTGGACAGTTTGGAGAAATACCCATATGCATACAGTAACTAACTACTATATTGTTAACTTAGCTATCTCAGATCTCTTGGTTTCTGCGATTGTCATGCCCTTAAAACTTTTGGAATATACAGCACCGTGTGAATGGCACGTATTTGGCAGTGATGCTCTGTGTTCTGTACTCAATTACTTGTTGCCTATATTTGTTTTTGCTAGTGTTCTCACCCTTGTCGCTATTTCCCTAGAGAGGTAAGTCGATTGATTTTATTGGAAGTTTAATTACTCTATAACAGTATTTCAATGTTTTTGATTCTTTCCAAATCCCCCTGATAATTATACAACATTTCTTTGTATCTAGATATGATTGGCTTGGTTAGGTCAATTGTTTTCAGATGTGGCATTGTGATTTTTAAAAGGGAATACCAATTAGAAAAACAGGAATTCATGTTTTATTCATCAGTAATCAAAGCACACTTCTTTCGACAGTGCACCCCTGATCCTTAGGAATTTCAGACGGGGGTCGTTAATTCCATTGAAACCGGCTAAAAACTTACTACTACCCGTAAAGTGTTATATTTTAGCTAGCGATCAATGGAATGCCATAGTCCAGGATTCAATTTTGTTATATAATTTTATAAAACTCAATTTGTTTTCATATCAAGAGAAATGGGTTTAACGTCCACTCGACACATAATAAGTCATTTCGGGACTAACATATGGTTCAATTCTATTTCCATAATTCGCTTGCGCGTAGGGGTCTTCAACGGTGGGACGAAACCGGAGGACCCGGAGTAAACCCACGAGGTTGGACAGGCGACCCTACTCCTTGTCACGTTCAACCGGGATATCGAAACCACGCTAGTCGACTCAATGACAGACTTTATGATACAGCGCGCACGTGCTAACCATTCCGCCATCCAACCCCCCTTAATCTTAAGACTTGACAGCAGATGTTTTAAATTCTTAACTACCTTGCATATTATTTAAGCCTATCGGTTTTTTAGTTTTACAATTGTATCTTAAATTGGGCGAACTCCTTCTGCATTTAAAGGTATTTATGATATCTTAGATTGATCTGTTCTTTCAAATCGAGTCTGCGTAGGTAAAAAGTGTCATTTGATATATTAGCGATATTTGTGGAATTATTCGTCTACGCTCACCTTTCCACACATGACGCATTCACAAAAATCCGACTTGTAAACATGTTGATGTATTATTTATTAGAAAGTCACCCACGTTAATACGGAGAAATTCGTTTTAAAGTTGCCTATTATAGAACAATAGACAAAATACTGCAACAATTCAGTCACTTTAGGCAATAAGTACCGGTCAATTTACAAAAGTTATCATAAAAGGCGTTTGGCAATACCCACTAAAAAAGTTCAATGACGTACACGCAGATAGCAATTTAGATTTTTGATCTTACGTGGTCTTTAATGTTCGTAGACTACTCTGCCTCGCGATAGTCAAAATAGTGTACCACGGCTTAGCCTAATTGCACATCACCATAGATTATGCAAAATTGACAATGACATGATCGTGTAATCTACCTTTACCCCCTTTCTATCCTAGTTAATCTTATTTCTATTAACGAATTATGGAACTGCACAACGGCGGTTATTTTTCTTAACGGTATGGACCGAATGGTTGCTTGAGAATAAATTCGTTACGAAATATGAAAGAAGAGCGAACTTGTTTTTGGAGAATAGTAAAAAAAGGGGCATTTAATGGATAACGTGCGTGTCATTAATGGCCCTGTGTTTTATATATTCACACCATAGTCACAGAAACATGCTGTGTTCTGATTATTTCTGATTTCTTAGTTATAGAATATTTGATTAATCAAAGTACAGAACAATGGAGACCCGTTATAGTACCTAAGGCGAAACCTTTAAAACGTTAATCGAACACGACACCGGGTTATCAGCGAATGTATGTTCAATCTAGGAAAAAAAAGGACAGAATTCTCAGTAGAATAAAGGAGAACCCTAATGAATTCTTCTGATCAGGGCAAAGGACTTTTTCTCGGGCACATGATGGGACAAGTCAAAGGAAGAAATCGATAAAGAACAAAGTTGTCTGTGGAATTAAATAAAACCTCTTCGGAATTACTGTTGAGACAAGAGGAAGAACCCTATTGGAATTCATCACTCGCAAATCGTGGAGTAATGTCTCTCCGTTTACGTAGAACCCAATCAATGTACGACAGGTATAATAGATTAAATTGGTTTCTTTCGATTTTATTTGTCGTGCGACTTTGCTATTGGCTAGTAGGGAATGTGGAACACAAAATCAGTTATTCGGGCGTTAATTAATTTAGACTTTTTATCATCGTTGGGAGCTGGGGGCTCAGTGAGTAAGGCACATGCTCACTACCGTCTTAGGAGTAAGCGCAATATTTCGTTCAAAGCACACTGCATGACGTATACCCGTCTTAATTGGTCCGGTTGGTGCAGAAAAACAGATCGTTGAACCGCATTTCATTTTATTTTATGATCATCTGATGCGGTATCAGTAGGATGAAATGTTTGGAAAATCGTGGTATCAATGGTGAATTTTGGGAGTGGGGGGGGGGGGCACACTTCTTTGTAAGGGCACCATATTTCAAAGTGGTGGGTGAGGGCTACCATAACACGCACACCCTCCTACCCACACCCAACGGGCCTGATACTGATTATAATCAGATTTCACCGGACCGTAATCCTATGAGATAATTAAAGGGACAAGAATAAACAGCTATAGGGATAAACGACATAATTATTTCCAAAGACTAGTTGATTTGATTACAATAATCGATGTAATATCATAATCATCAAATATACTTCATTAAGAAAATGTTCCTAGTCTCTATGATGTTATTATTGGCGTCTGTATATCTTTTAATTATCACTTATTATTCACCATCAACTTATCTTATTAAAAGTTTATATATCTTCCGTATCCTCGATACGCTAACCCGCACGTAAGTGCATGTTGATCGATCCTTCAGTATTCGTCAATTAGTCCTAAAGTGATATCTTCTACACGATCGACAATGTGTGACGAAGCCTGCTACCGCCAGGGCTAGACACTTTGTACTTTAAAGGCGATCCTAACTATCTTTCATAAATTGAATGAAGTACGGTAATTGCCTCGTTCCGCGGACCATCTTATTGGCGACGGCATGTTACAATTCTCGAATTATAAAGACCTTGAATGATATTCAGCGTCACTCGGGCGGTAGCTCATTCGTAGCCGATTCGTTGTCCCAATAAGCCAGGTATTAGTCGATCCAGGGTTCCATCGCCCAAAGTTCCGGTTAATCGAAATGGTCGCAATATAATTTACGAATTACGAAGACAAGTGAATAAAATTTCAGCCTTTTGAAAGACAATTTGATTAGACATTATACAATGAAGTTTCGAACCACCCAAATTGTGTTCTATTTAGCGGTTTCTTTCGATCCACTATTTCATTTGCCTGAATGAGAATTGGGCTTCAACCCAATAATGACAATCCAGGAGTGCTAAAATATACAAACATGAAATGAAATGGCCATTTGCGTCATACTTTTCTATGCCAACTGGGCTAACGTGGAAAGTTGTGAACTGAATACGACACCATGGCCTATATAACTCGGATTTCTATTTTAAATGGTATAAACGAAACCTCCGGTTTTCGCTTCATCCATACGACCAGACATGTTTCCATGCCACGTCATCCGCCCCGCACTATTGATAACGGTAAACCTGTCTTGAATGCCCCGGGGGACCTTCTGGGCCAACGCCGAGATCGAACGCGGAAAATGCTTTATTTAACGTCCGCTTCCACCGAAGTGATATCGCAGACAAAGAGTCGGTGTTAAATAATAAAAATATCATAGTTCACATTGTAAACAACTGCGTGAGCCGACACGGGGATCGAATTTTGAAACTGCAGGTTAATACGGATGCTGATATGTACCCCTTCGCTCTTTTTGCCTTCGCGTTAACTAAGGGGTCCTATTTGTCCTAATCGTCGCTATTTCGTTTCGTCATAAGTTAACAGCGCAAAGGTAAGAAGGCGAGTAACATCTTAGCTTCCAGTTGTTCACTTCTTGGCTTCACTTCGTCGCTATGGGTCTATATATCACTGGAAGGCAAGACACCGTTAAGCGATTTGTCATCGTTTTCCAAGATGTAGCGACGGGGCGCGGTGTGGCCTTTTGTTGCAGCTCTTTAGCTTCCCCGTCCAAATTAAGGGGAAGGTAAAAAAGGAATACATATCGGCTTCCATAGGTTAGTGAACCAGCTATATACAAAGGACAATTGCAACGGGGTTTAACGTCTCGCTGTTCTGCACCGAATATAAGGAATGTAGTCTATATAGTAAACATCTTTGTGGGTTGAACACTCATTGATTCTACAAAATCAAAACACGTAATACATCTGGAAATATACTTCAACGTTTTGTTTTATTTAATCACTCCCATTCTCAATTGGTGGTTATCGAAACTGCCAAGAAGGCAATGAGATTCGACCACCAACCCTACATCGTAAGTAGATTTCATTCTTGATAATGGATGTGAAATGGAAATTATGTAAAAAAGAAAAGTATGGGTGTTACACTGATTATTGAATGATGTATACAAAATAATTTATATTTAGTAACTGCCAATCTTATTAAAGTTAAAGATGAATTTCTACTTTCACTTAGAATAAAAATATCATATTGAGAAACACTTAGACTTCTGTAATGGTTAAAAATTCTATGATTAAAATGTCTCCTTTTTTTAAAAATCTTTTAGTAGATTTAACTTCACCTTTGCGCAAAACGAGTAAGGTTCTAACTTGTTAACCTGGGAATCACGCGTTGCACCCCGGTGTTGGCCGAGAAATATCCTCGGGATTTTCCGATGTGGTTTTACCTTCTCAAGTGACGAAGGATACAGCGTCTGTAAGGAACAGTATCTAGCCATGCAGGTGAGAACGTGTGCACATGGGCGTTTACGTAAAAGAAACCTTGACGGTTACAGTTCGGTCAAGGATAGGCTGTAGGTCAACATCTATCTCATATCAGACTACATTGGTGTATGCCCATCTTCATTTTTCCGGTTGATGCAAAAAAAGTAGGAAATTAAACCCCGTTTCATTTTATTTCATTTTGTTACTAGTTAAAGACCGACTGTGATGACCGTATCTTTAAAGTTTTATCATTACGAATAATGCAGTTGAAAATTGGACTAAGTCTTGCAGCAACACTCGACATTGATTAGATTATTTAGTGAATATTTTGAACGACCTACCACAGCTTTTGGTGTAGAATTGAATCAAAGACGGAAAGGTGCATCGAACTGAGAATTGATGCGATTAACTCTGACAGTGTTAACGTCCCTAAAAACATATTTCTTGTTATACTCCATTCGCTTCCTCGATATATTTACAACCCTATATTACAGCATATGACACTTCAAGATTAAGTCATGAATTTAAACTGAAAGGAAGTAAGATTTGTTTTAATAATTTATGTCATCTTAAAGTCCCGGTTCCACTTAGTCCAAATCTGATTTCAAATATATTTAATAGCTAATCTCTAGAAAATACATAAAAAATGTTATATTCCATTCTTGGATTAACCGGATATACTCTGTTACGAAAATCTAAAAGGGTGCAGAAAATATGGTACAATATACCTGGCAATATATTATACGATTTTAGAAGAATATTACACATTTTTGGTAAATATGACAATCCATACTACAAAGTTGAAAACGGGCTTCTGATTTCTAGGAGACAATGGCACTTGAATACTGTGGGTTTAAAATTATAATGAATGGATGAAATGGGGTTAAACGTCTTATTTTTCTGCATCCACCTTTGTTTTTCGTCCCATCCTAACGACTGGACGCTGTTCTTTGTCAAGGGGAAACCATGCTAGAAAATAGCGGGGAATTTTCTCGGACAAAAGCGGATCGTACCCTGGACCTCCTGGTAAGTGAATCAGTGTCTTACCCAATGTGTCACTAAAATTATACTGTGGATTAATAGTGGGCCAAATATTAACAATTATAAGAGATTCTGTGCTCTTAGGACGGAGGGCCTGGAAAGGACAGCTGTCTAGTCGTTCAGATGGGACGAAAAACCGAGGTCCCGTGTACACATTGGCGTGCACGTAAAAGATCCCTTGGCAGTTGGAATTCGATATAAGAGTAGGCGATGGTGCCGCTGTCCGGGCAAAATTTCCCTCATAGCATAATTCGATATAAGAGTAGGTCGTAGCGACGCTGACCGGGCAAAATTTCCCTCATAGCACACTGTATGGCGTATGCCCGTTTTTATTAACCCAGTTTAGGAGCAGAACAGTAGGACGTTAAACCCCATTTCATTTCATTTCTGTGCTCTTTTGTGTACAAAGCGAAACTGGGTTTGGGTCTTTAATAATACTATCGTTTGTTCTAAAGCCATTTAATTATATGATAAACCGTTTTCATTTTTAATATTTTATTGAAAAAAATTAAAATCATTTGAAAAAAATATATATGATTTTGTATAATTATCAAGTTATTCCGAAGACAATTCCACTTGGTTATATAGATTATGTAAAATTTAGATAAAACACTTCTTCTTTTTTTTTTGGTTTAGCTAAAATATATATATTTTTTCTTGACAATATCCTGTGTTTGAGAGAGAGGGGGAGTGGAAGATTATACACCCACTCAACACAAAAAAACGAAAGAAAAACATGTTTGGCAAGTAGTCCCACTACGTGTGGCGTACATGTCATGCGTAGGCTCGAAATCACTTGTACCGTCAACACATTATGCCATTTAACGCACATGTCATAGCTTGATACACTAGAGACAATATTACAAATATTTCTTAAGAATGCATAAGAAACAAAATTCTAAAATCTGTCACCGTATGCTTAAATTAGGTTAATAAATAATACCTTTGTTTACGGTTACTTTGCCAAAACATAGTCTGTGGGTGGAACACACTTTCTGTTTTCCTCGGTTTTCGTGGACTAAAATTAACTGAATCCAGGACTCTTTCCCGCAATTCTGTAATCTGAATTCAATGCGAATTCTACAAAGTATTCACAATTTATCGTAATCACGCTAATGAATCGATGTAATAATATGCAGCGCTATGCCTCGCTTGTTAAATGTATACGCAAAAACTCCCCAGAGCCGACATGTGATGCATACTCTCTTCTGCTACATATTTTAATAGCCTTGTGATCGTCTAGTATTACATCTGGTTATATTTGTAATTCTCTTCTTAGGATTCTTTTTCATTTTTTGTATTTTCTTCTTACAACAATGTTAAAGTTCGTTTCTACATTTTATATCAAGCACTGGATACATAGGTTACAAGCATATGTTACATTACAATACTTAAAATTCCTGTTAAAGTCTAACCAGCGTGGCTAGACTCAGGAAACCGTTACAACATATGGTCGTCTAAAGAACTCAGGCGACGTCTAACACTAAAGAATCTACATGATGTCTCTTGATCAGCCAGAGCTCTGATGGTTTTCTACCCTTCGGTTTCGGCTTTCAATTATCTAATTGGTCAAACATGATGTAATTAATTGTAATGATTGGTTACTAAACCAAATAATGCAATGGTAACTTTCCTATCATTAGTGATAAACATGGTATTCTGTTTTCGCACAGAACCAGCTATGGTTTGGTTTTAAAATCTTTTTACGTGTCAACTCATCACTCATTCCATTTAAGTGCGTGAGGTATGACTTCTCTACAAAATGAAACCCAATAATTAGTTAAAGATATAAAATAATACTATTATTAATTTAAAGAGCAAAAATTCTACTAATCTTATTACATCGATCGCCAATCTTCGAACTAGAAAATATAGTTTTCAGGTCATGAAATATCCGCAATAAACTAAATATCAAAACATGACTTTCGCAACATTACATGCCGGACACACAGAAATCTTGTCTATGCTTCCGTCTATATTTATTTAATGTAATTAATGACAAGTTTACATAATTATTTCATTATATCGAATGTTCCCGTATATTATACATAAACTTTATCTTTTACATTGCTTTGGGAATTTTAAATGCCCAAATATAACTTTATTATGTCATTTTAAATACGGCATGGTGTTTATTATTTCTTAACATTCTAGCTCGATACTGAGTACGATTTCAGAAAATGAAACCGGTTCGCACTGTTGTAATTATGCTTCCGAAATGTCACGACATTCAAGATTTAACGAGTAATGCTTCCGGAAAGTAAAGCCGGTTCGAACTGTTGTAAATACCGAAATTTCAGTGTTAGAATGTGTCTACAGAGAACCACGCCAAGTCGCCAAGACCGATTTATAGGAGCTTGGAAATATGGAAATAGCTTTGGTTAGGTAAAACCAAAATATCGCAACACGGATTTCATTAACTTTGGCAATATCCGTTTGATTTTGCAACTATTCTTGGGATCATTTAATGTTTTAGCAGATGAGTTGGATGAGTGGGTATGAACACAAGAAGTGTAAAGCACGGGGATGTCGAATAAATGAGCATCCGACTTATGCTTCCGATTTATTGTGATCCACTTCCTGCAAATGTTGTTTTAATGGTGCTTAGCCGAGTGACTTTATCTATCGTCTGGGGAGTTAATGGCCCCACCATTTCCCTGTAGAGATACGACGTACATTATCTAAATCTGCCAATTGTGGGTCTTTCCTTTTGGCTTCAAATGTTATATAACTCACAGAAGAATATTATTCTGGCAACTGTTCGACTTTTGAAAGTCGGAATAATGCAGGCGTCTGCCTTCCATACTCAAAGATTAAACATCCATTATGCAAGAGTTTAATCTGCCTATTGCATGTTATCTAAATTATTAAATACACATTAATTAACTGATCCAGGCCATAATCAACCCTCGGTGCCATCGTTAGCATGCGATCTTTAGTGGATTTGAATTCATTTTGTGGTGGATAATTTAATGCAAAACTGGCCGGATAATCGAGACTTTGTTTATTATAGATCTAACTTTAGTAAAGATGATCGAGGCTAGCCTAAAATTGAATCGTTAATATCTTGGATCGGAGTGAAGCAATTTGACTGAAATCTTTAGCATTTTCTCTATTCATTATCTATTTTTTAACAATTATAGCCAGAACTGTCAGGGTTATCTTAACTAATGCCCCATTTAATAATTAATCATTTCCCTTGAATGAAAATTATCAGAATTGTCTCCCCAATCACGGATATTTCGGACCTAGAACGGAAATATCGTATCCTCGGTCACGGATGGTTCCATCATTGACTGGCTAATACCATTCAACTGATTGATGTCATTGAATTATTCAGCAATCAGTCCATTCAGCTATCTTGCGGTGTCTTTTTTATTGCTTGAGTTTGTTCAATTGGTTTTACTGGTTAATTGATGGGTGTAATTTACAAGCACTATCGTATTTCGTAAGATTCCTTATAAGTTAACCTTCACGCTTTTGTCAAAGTACTTGATGTCTGAGCATTGGATTAGTACGTCTTTAGTTAAGATCATCAAGTAGCTTTGATCAAATTGACTTCCGATAGTACCTTACAAAGGTGGTTAAACGGCATTTCGGCCATATCTGATCTGCTTTGAAAATAAATAATTTCTGCCTGATTTCAATAACTTATATCACAGACAGTATTATAACCATGTTTACTGTTGAGGTGATGTTGGTGTGTGGTGTGTGTGTGTGGGGGGGGGGGGGGCGTTAGGTCTAAAGCAGTACATTGTCGATGCAAAGTCAATCCTTCACTTGTATGTGACCGGAATCGGGATCTCCTGTATAAACTCTTAGAGTTGGCACGTTAATCCCAAAATAACCTTGTTATATAAATTGTGTAGACGTTACATATTTTTCCATTCCTTATATAAATATAGATATTTTCGAGAAATAGCTATTGACATACTGTGTAACTAAGGCTGCGCGGGTATCAAAAACATAATTACACATTTCAGCTCAACAGCATATAATTTCTAACAGATTTTTTACTGCCCATATCCTCTTACAATAAATCGATTCTTCAAAGGTAGGCTATATTAAGATATCGGTTTTATCAGACGTATAATGTCGTGTATTATCAATAAAAAATATAGAGATAATCGCAAGAGAGACAATACGTCCAGATGTATTGTACCCAGTGACGTATGAAGGGGTGCAGTGGGCTATTCCCCACCAACTCGTCCTAGAGCCGCCACTGTTTTAACAGACACGTCAAATAAACTGAATTTATGAAACTTATTTCATTTAATTTCAAATTATGCACCAATGCCGAAACTTCGCCTTGTGTGGCCTGCCTTTTCCCCTTGTCAGTGCGTGATGCACGGGGGATCTGACAAGGACCGTGGGAAGTCGTTCAGATCGGAAGAAAACCAGAGTGCACGTAGGGGCAACATTGACGGTTGGAAATCGAAATAATAGCACGCTGCATGGGGGGCGACCGTCTACATTAGTCCAATCGGTGCAGCAGAGTAAGGCGTTACAACATCTCATTTCCAAAATCCCGAATTCTCCACTGTTTCTGTGAGATTTAATATCGCTATCACGCATCTTGATAGAACCACATCTAGATAAGTATTCAACCTTATGTCGCGATGCAATCTCTATTATCGCTATTTCCGATAATCTGCAATCATCCATATCCCTGCTAAAATTGAATTACAAGATTTCCGTTTCCGCTCCCAAAGTGCTATTGTTTTATTTCTTTGTGATGAACAAATATACATCCTAAACAAAACAAAATAGTCTATGAATAATATAATAAAACAACAAAGGACTCCGTTAGCCCACGACGGAAACAAGTGACTGTATATGTATGCTGGTTGTGGAATGCCAAATCCGGATATAGAAGACGTACATGTATGAAATACTATCTCAAAATCATCTTCATGACTACAGAATATTGTATACTTCCTGTAATATCGACAGATTATTTAATAAATCGGAAATGATTATACAGTGTAAAATGGCAAAGGGGGTACGTTTTATTTCAAATAGTTAGGAATTACTAAGTATGCAGAATATGTAAAGCCAGGCGCGCACTGATTCAAATCAACAACAAACATAAATATATTAAGCCGGATGCGAACAGATTCAAATCAAGAATCGAAAGTAACAAATTAAACCGGGCGCACACTGATTCGTGTCATCATTTAAAATTAAAAAATTAAGCCGAGCGCACACTGATTCATATCAATTATAATAAAAGGTCACACATGAAAGCGAGCGCGCACTGATTCAAGTCAACAACAAACAGTAACAAATTAAACCGTGCGCACAATGATTCATATCAATAATGAACAGAAACCGAAACATAGTAATAAGAAACAACAAAATTAAACCGTTCACACAATTGATTCATATCAATAATGAACAGAAACAGGTTAACTAACACTCATTGTTTATAATGTACTACGCGTAACCTAGAAACAGAAATATAATATAAACAAATAATATTCACACAATTTCAAAATGGTAGCGCATAGTAAATTTATGTGAATTTCTATAATTTATCAATGTACATCCAAAGGAATGTCATCGGATTCAGAGGGCGAATTTACTTCAATAGAAGTTACCATTGTGTGTGTTAATGGCACTTTTCATTGTGATTGTGATTGGCCCAATGCATCCTCATTTCGGTAAACAAAGCATAAGACATAGGTTTATTTAGCTTTCAGTGTTTATCCGCGCGGTTGTTTACTGTTTTTCATCGCTGCACATTAATACGAAAACGTCATTCAACCCGTTTCAGATAACATATTTAACACATTGATTCTGGGACTAACATATTGTACCATGAAATTACAACCTTCCTAGTTCAGTTTTACCTTTTAATTACATTGACTTAATTGATGATGTCTGAAGAAGTAAAACAATAAGACGCTAAAGGCGTAATATGTCCTTGAGACAACGTTAAGATCAAACATTGCTTTATGTAGAAATTGGTTGAACACGCGCGAGCCTAATATAGGAAATACAAAATAGGGTGAAAGACGGAACAATATAAGCAAAGGCTTTCCCTTCACATATCAAATATTCTGCTTAGCTTTGTAACTCCTAAGTTTATCATCCTTTATGTCTGAAAGATTCCCAACAGACCAGAAAATCGATCTTATGAACAGTTTCCAGCAAATTTATTATTATTATTATTTTTTCGTTTTGTTTTTGTTTTTTTATTATGTTTTTTTCACTTTTAGCTTTTCAGGTCTTGTTAGAATAAATGTGCCCGCCCAACTAAGGCGTTTATAATAAAGATGACAAATAGGAGAAAGATAGGTGGAGTTAAAGGACAGTATTGGTGCCAGTCATTATCACATATGTGATAGAACTGGTTAAACACGTTCCAAATATTATTTTATCCTTTTGCGTTCGTCACTTCCTATTGTTGAAAAATTGATTATTCATCTATCGTAGCAATGGCCTCTGTGATAAAATAATATTTGGAACGTGTTTAACCAGTTCTATCACATATGTGATAACGACTGGCACCAATATTGTCCTTTAAACGTCAACCTAACACAAAGCCTGGTCGCTTTACGACTAACATATGTTGTTGTTTTATTTCTATAACACGTTTGCGCTTGGGGTCTATAACAGTGGGTGGAAACCGGAGGACCCAAAGAAAAAAATAGAATGTTTGGCGCGCGACCTTACTCCTTGTCATGTACAAGACTGGGCCAGAATTCAGTTTGTACTAGCGACAAGGCACATAATTTTATAATACGAACACAGTTTATGTTATCCGAACTGATTCAAATAACATCTTTTTCCCGTTTTAGGATTGTGAATGGAAGGGGGGGGGGCAGGAGGTCGCTCGCGAGGTGTTGGTCGAGAAAGTTCCTTGGGTTTTTCTGTTGTGGTTTCCCCTTGTCGTGCAGGAAGTAGGGTCTAGTCTTTCGGATGGGACCGAAAATCCAATACAGTCCCGGCATAATACGTTATATATTATACTGATAAATCTAAGAAATTATATTGGTGATAATATATATACCATTTATTATACAACCTGTTATAATGATAACAAGTTAAGACTATATGTTATTAGTGTATGTTAAAGATAGTTTAGCATTCATTATATAAACTTTTATAAGCTAAGACTGTGATAGTTTATCATTCATTATATAAACTTTTATACCGACGAAAAGCTAAGACTGTATGTTAGTGATAGTTTAGCATTCATTATGTAAACTTTTATAAGCTAAGATTGTGATAGTTTATCATTCATTATATAAACTTTTATACCGACGAAAAGCTAAGACTGTATGTTGGTGATAGTTTACCATTCATTATATAAACTTTTATAACGACGAAAAAATTAAAACTGTGATAGTGTTTCATTGATTATAAAAAAAACCATTTATACCTACGAAAAGTTATGACTGTGATAGTTTAGAATTCATTATATAAACTTCTATAATGACGAAAAGCTAAGACTGTATGTTGGTGATAATTTAACTTTATATAAACTTTTATAATGAATTATTTAATGAATTTAGTCCTGATTGACATTTTTATCCAGTGCCAATCTAATATTAAGGTATGTGTCTGAAAAGCGTGGTCGGACTATCGGATGCTATTACTAACCTAGTCTATCATTATTCTTTTCCTATATTTCCGTTACCGCGGACATCAACGCCAAATCTCTGAGGGGGCGTTAGACTCCGTCAAGTCGCGCATGTATTGATTATGTTTTTACTAATCACGGACAAGGTCATTTAATGTCAATAGCGCCCAAATGGATGACTAATAAGAGAAGATATATTATAGATATGCATGTCTGACATATCATATCCAAAATTTAAATAACATCATATATTAAATACAAAAATCTGGATAATTGAAATTTTGACAAATAGAGAAACCCCGTTTCGAGTCTTTTTTGATATCAACTTTATCGACGAGTGTTGATATTTTTTTATGTCAAAAAAGACGAGTGGGAGATTTTATTTATCACCCAATCCTTACTAACATGCACATATAAATAAATATAATTCTTTGCTATAGATGTCACTTTTACTGAACCTGATTACATTACGGCGTAGTGATACATCATTTTTTGACAGCAATTCAACCATTGCAAAGTTCTTTATATTAAGACCAGTGTTTCCGCCAAATTCAATTAAATAAAAATGGTTCATTTTTAATATAAAAAAGAGGTTACTTTTAATAAAAAATGAACTATTCTTTGAAAAAAAAAAAGTAGTTCCTTTTTAATTGACCAATCAAATTCATGTAAAGCGATATCTCCTTAGGATTATGAAATTTATCAGACAAGCGATATCTACTGTAGAATGTATTATTGGGTGATAAAGCGACGTAATACCGACTAGGAGGAACGAAAGTTTACAGTGGATAACATTAATACAACTCATATAGATGAATAAATATGTAATGTATAAATATGCCATGTAATTAATATCAAAAATTCAATTCAGTTTAATTGCATATCTTTTGTAACTTCCATTCCATTCTTAATTATGTGGGCGCCGCGGAGATCCGGGGAGTAAGACTCTGGCTCGCTAACCAGGGGATCTCTGGCTAGCTGCCGGTGTTGGCCGAGAAAGTTCATCAGGATATTCGGCGCGGCTTCTCCTTGTCAGTGGTACAGGACGGGGGCCTGACAGTGAACATTGTATAGTCGTTTATTTCGGACACGAAAACCTGAGGTACGGTGTATACAATGGGGTGCACGTTAAAGATCTCTTAACAACTGGGATACGAAGTAAGAGTAGGTCGTAGTGCCGCTGTCTGGGTTAAATTTCCCTCATAGCATACTGTATGGCGTTTGTCCATCTTCATTAGCCCAGTCGGTGCAGAAAAGTAAGAAATTAAATAATATGATCTGTATACAAGAACATATCTACCTACGCCTGTGATAAGAATATCTGTGTTAAAAACTCCATTAGGGTGAAAGGAAGTGTGTGAAATAAACAGTTGGTAATAAAGAATAAAATAATACCCTGATTATAAATTTAAGTGTATACTATAGAAATTCACTGACTGTGCTGATGTAAACTATTTCCGTTCTTGGCAACTATTTCCGTTCTCGGCAAACTAATAAAAATTTGTGTTCAAAATGCCTTTATGGGCGTACTTTTTCCGGTTTGCTGGAAACCTGTGAAATATTGTGTACATAAATTTTTTTGGTGAAAACTGTGAAATGTTTGTGTACATAAATGTTTTTGGTGAAAACTGTGAAATGTTGTGCACAAAAATGTTTTTGAGATTATGTATTATAGTTATTATTGAGGAATCAATGGACACATTTATATGGGAGCTTTGTTGTCTGTGCCAGAACCTTTTCGCTAGATTAAATGAAGAACCAAAGTCAGATTGCGATAGAATATTTTATGTTAGTCCAGTCACATTATTGTCAATTTAGTTTTAGAGTAGATAAGCTTAGCGCACACGAGACATTTTTTCGCTTTATAAAGCAACGAGCAATTATTAGACAATCAGCAATGCTGTGGAAATCGAATACCACGGATGATCTGTGCTGTTCGATCTGTGGGATGTATTCGATCTCGTTTAACTATGTTTTAATTTAATCAGTAGTGTAACCGTTGTTTATGTCTATTTGACTTTCGGGACGGGAATACCCCCCCCCCCCCCCGCAACCCCTATTGTATGAGAGCAAAGATGTTTAATTTCTTGAAGAAAGTAATATTGCTCTTTTGAATATTAAAAAAATATAATTATAGCCATTCTGAGTCTTTCGGGCAGCTGAGATATCATTCATATTGAAGTATAGCTGTCTTTCTGACTCCGATAACACTTGTATGTAACACCGAGGGTAGCTTTAAACAAGGCGGTTACTCAATCATAATAAAACAGAGTTTTATCAATACAAGGCGATCAATGTGTATTCCATCGTTTCTGAAACTAATTTGAAAATCAGTTTACAATTGTCACAAATTAAATCGCAATCCAGTCAAGATAAACACAATTCAACATTCTGTGAAAGCCAGGATGTGATGGAATTGTTTGAAAGTCAATAATATGGAATTGATGTAAAGTTTCTAAGTTAAACTTGTCGGTATCGAAAACTTTATTTCACCTCTTTGCCCCAAGAGCAATCTTTTGAACGAGATATCCCGATGTAATTTGAATGGGAAGAAAAGACGGCGAACTAATTCAGTTGGCCAATATGAACGTTGTATTCCAGTGACGCACAGAGATATGTGTGTAAACATAGTGGACATGCGAACAGGAATAAATTGGATAAATATCAGGGGACCGCAAGCGGATATGGAAAAAGTTTGACGTTAGTAAAAATGTCCTCACCACCACTTTACAAACTGAAATAAAATATGAATAAAAGTCAGAGGTTGAAGTATTAATTTCTTCCACGCCACACAGACACTGATGAATTAAGGGATGCGGAGTAGGTGGCTAATGACTCCGACTTCTGAAATCCGGGATATACTTACTAATTGCAGAACATGATGCGAACAGGTTATTACATACCGGTAACATTGTTGAAAGAATACTAAACAGGACAAGCTGGTAGATCTGTGAAACCACTGGGTCAAAACCCAGAACTACTAACAAACTAGTAAAGCAAAAGTAGGAATTTATATTCGAGTCATACAACAGACCCATATTGCACACAAAGAACTATCTACAGTACTCTGAGAATAGATCTTTGCCCTAAATGGCCGCCATATCCAAAAATTAGTAAACTGTCTTTTTATGCGGTTCTATCCGGTTTCACATTTGTCATACAAATTAAACCGTTTCAATTTAAATAAATGGAAGCAGAATAAATACTTCTTAAAATTCTAGAAGTATACTTAGGGTTTTCGACTAAAATCGTCGATTTGAGACTTACAATGTCGGTCAACTAGCTTAGCGTCTGTTCTCAAGCGGTGCTAATACTGTAGACAGAATAAGTAAGTTTAGCATGACAAAAGACCCTGATATCGGTGTGTGTTTTATGAAGGTGTTGTACTCTCGGCTGAACAGAAGAACAAAGATAAAGCTGATGTCCTAATTGCTAGTAAAATGATAGAAGTTGAGGAAAGGGGTCACACGTCCAATTAGCACAAATTAGGCGATTTCAAGACTAAGGTATGGTATAATATTATTTCAATAATTTGCTTGCGCATAAGATGTCTTTAGCAGTGGGGGGGGGGGGGGAGGGGATTCAGAGGGCCCGCCAAGTTTACAGGCAACCTTAACTCCCTTTCACATACAAGCTTGTAGGTTGAAACTACGCTAAGTAACTAAATATCAGACCTTATGCACGATAAAGCTAGTGAAGCAGTAATTGTAGTTCATAGAACTAACTGTGTCTGTGTATTTCCAGTTCAATTATTAAATGTCATTGAAACAATTTAATAATGAATAACTTGTTTGGGTTGTAGAAAAGTATCAGGACGAATGTAAATAGTGGAGCAACGGGATTAAACAATTCTCCACTGAATTTAAATAGGTACCATATGAATGGAGAATCAAATTAATGCGTGACAGATGAGCTTTCGTTCGAGTCTTGTGCGCCAGGAACTGACCCAAACCGGGTACCGAGTTGACAACACGACTCATCCGTTAAAGAGTTCACTTAGGGTATAGTCTGAACCAGAATAAGATTCTTTTTTGTACCAGACAGTTCCGGTAACCATATCTACGTCAATTTCAGCGATTTTAATTTTCTATAGAATCACGCCATCTATGTTGTACATGTTATATAGATCACTACAAATTTCTTGTCTTTTTGACTGACTTTAACTTTTCCCTAAATGTCCATTGGTTTAAGCGCCTTTTACCACAGACGGAGCAGCATATGATAGCGTCTGGCTCATGTATAATGTTCACCGTGAAAAACGTGAGATACGTAAACTGGTAATCCGACGTACAACTCCACGCAACCCACCTTTTCCGCCGCAAAATCATGAAAGTTCACACTGGCACAAAATGTAAATCCAAACCTGTTCCGTAAAGTCAAGAAAAATCGACACCCAAAGGCGGAATAGAGAAATTAAGAAGGGACTAAATGAGGAACGGGGAGTTAATAATGGTTTGTGCCCTATATAGCTGAATGACTAGAGGAGTGCAGCAGTAAAAGCAACATTTCGTCTGACTAGCCTTAGTGTTTTGAATTTCCATCTTTTCCGAAAACACAATTTAAGACAATACGGGACTAACATAGGGTTCAATTTTATTCCAAAAATCGCTTACATTAAATTGAGCGAGTGTGAGGAGACCGGAAGAACCGGAGAAAAACCACGAGGTAGGATAGGCACCCATACTCCTTCTTACGCAAAAGCTTGGGATCGAAATCACGTCACTTGGCCCAATGACAGACCTTAAGATCTAAAGCGCATGCGTTAGACCACTCGACCACCCAACCTTTGAAAACACAAAGTGTTTAATTAAAAACGTACACAATCCATTGTTTAAAATATTTATGAACAAAAGGATAAGATTAAAAATTGCAATTTAAAGCTACGTTCCGAGAAAAGTATTTATCGGATGGTTATTTCAAATAAAAGTATGGCAATTTTGGTATATATGGAAAGTAGAAATATCTAATCTTACTAGAAAAAATAATGGATTCCCTGAAAAACACTCATGGAGCACGTACAGGACAAAAATGTACGGGTTTCCCTAATCGACAGTCCGACGATTAGGGGTGTCGGCACGCGTTCGAAGGTTGCACGCGGAGATTGAGCGCTTGGTGTACATGTTGATAAACTTTATGAAGAGTTAGAAGTACAAAACTTTCTGAGATAAAATGAAATGAAATGAAATGGGGTTAAACGTCCTACTGTTCTGCTCCTATGCTGGGCTAATGAAGACGGGCATACGCCATACAGTGTGCTATGAGGGAAATTTTGCCCGGGCAGCGGCACTATCGCCTACTCTTATATCGAATTCCAACTGCCAAGGGATCTTTTACGTGCATTCCAATGTATACACGGGTCCTCGGTTTTTCGTCTCATCCGAAGGACTAGACAGCTGTCCTTGTCAGGCCCTCCGTCCTGCTTCTGAGATAAAAATCGCGGAAAAAGAAGCGGACAGTGGATAATCCGAGAATTTAATTAGGCTTCGATATTTGTTATAAATAGTCAGCGATAAAGGCAACATCGTCTTGTGTATGCAATGAATTCTCCTCCGACCTCGCACCCGTTGTGTCACGTGACACAAACATAACCTCATTTGGTCGATTTTTTATAACCGGCTATTCCTGACAATTGCAATGTTTTGAGAAGGATTTAAAGCAAAATTATGATAAATTAATTAGTTTGAATATGTTTTTAGTTCAAATCTATCATCAAATCACCCAGTTTGTACCCGGGAATGTATCTTTAAAACTGAAATATAAAACAATACTAACTCAGTAATAAAGAAATTGTAACTAAGCAATAGAAAAATGATGACATGTAGTAAAATGAAATAAAATGAAAGGTGTCCCACCCGAACACAATACGTTGTTCCTTGCCAAGTCTTCCGTCCTACACCACTGACAAGGGCCGATTAACTTTCTCGGCCAACACAGACAGGGATCGAACACGGGAGCCAAAGTCCTACCCACTGAACCACCGTGGCTCCCCGAGACGTAATAAACTATTTGTAAAGTTGAAGTTGAGTTATCAATTAAATTTGATCATCTACAAGCTATGGATAATTCGTGAAACGAGAACATAAGAACCCCCTGAGTGGAAGATTAGTAAGCTGGATACCCGTTTAATTGGTTTCATATTTTTAATAATTTCGTCTTATTATTTATCAGCTAAGTGTAAGCTAAAAAATGTATAAATAGGCCGACTACGCGACATGTTAGTGTTACGAAACGTCGTTATAAAATAATAGAAAAGTAGTTATATCAATATATACCGTGTGTTGTGTTTTGTTATGAATAGTATGTAGAAATGTTGCGTGGCTGATGTTTTCGGTACGTTCTAATGATATTGTTCATTGAGAGGCAAACAATACATATTTCAAGGCACTTCTCTAAAGAATTTCTACATATTGTAACAATAGTTTGTTAACCGTATGAAGTCCTCATATGAGAAGTGATTTCAACTGTCCTAGAGAATGATGTCATACCCTGTTTTGTACTCCTTGGCGATAAATAGATCTATAGTTTGATCCTGGATCTTTGAAGCCCAAATTGGTAAACATGAAATGAAATGGGGTTTAACGTCCTACTATTCTGCCCCTAACCTGGGCTAATTAAGACGGCAACAACCTTGGAGTTAAAGGGCACCAGCAGACTAAACACAAGCTTTCATCCACGTTTTTTAGTTTCGTGGTATTCTCTAATAATAAGTGGTATCGGGTCTTCTAGAAATAAAACTTTGTTTTGCGCAAGATACCCGTCTTTAATTGTGGCTAAATAGGTTGATAATTTGGACCTTGATGGCAGCGTTGAAGCTACTATAAAAAGTGTTTATTCAGATGTGTTCATCTTGTCTACGATATCACCCTAGGTGGAAGTGGACGTAAAACTCTAGAAAAGAACGAACGAACGAAAATGTGTTCATTTACGTAGCTCAGTCCCACGAGGTGGGGGAAATTCGCATTAAGAAAACTGTATTTCAAGCTTATTGTCCCAAAAAGTTGTAAGGATTTCAATAAATAAATAATAATGGATATATCAAATATTGGTTTATTGATTTAAAATTCTATACATTAACGGATGTGCGAATACACCACCTTGGGCCCTGTCTTCACTGGCATTGTCTTAGGTATCACGAAGTTCAATTACTATTTTATTATTTATGAATCCACTATAGTCTTAGCAAAGCAAAAGCTTAGAAACACTCCATTCCAGTATGAAAGAAGCTTCAGGAATAATGATTGTAAAGATTTTGAGTAACTTGGATTGAGACTACATAAATAAAACAAGAGGTCATTGAGTAGGGTTCACCGCTCTAATACTGTAAATATAAAACTGTTAGCTCCGTGAGACCTCCTCAAAAGAGAAGTCATGTCTGATTTTTAGTAAGAGTAAAATGCAGTCAGTGCCGTTTTAACACATGGGCACCCAAGCCCGGGTCCCCAGGAACAAAATGATGTCATGCTAATCTAAGTATGTTGTGACATGCTGTCAATAAATAAATACTATACCAGAAATATATGTTATTGTGTTACAAGTGGACATTGACATTCGCCTCGGATTTTGGTTGTGTTGAAAGCTCCCCCCCTCCCCGATGCACTGCTGTGTCATGTGCATGACACCATTGTGATTTAAATATTTTTTTAAATAGGCAACCATATTAACGCAATAATCATTAATTATCGGTTTTAATGGCAAATGCATCAAATGTAAAATAGCATTATTTCTGGTATTCTAACATTTACAAGTCTAAGTTTGGTATCAAAATATGACCTGAGGAAGAGAATTAATCAGTGTAAACCTAGGAGCGAATGGAAATATCGCCTGTATATTTACAGTGTCATGGAGTAAAGTTACCGTGATTATCCAGACAGTAGACCCTGGTTTCGATCGGAATAAGACTGACATATCTACACATATTATGTGTCAAAGGGCCATAATTGCCTTTGGAGTAGGGTGGGGGGCGACGAATTCCTTTCTCACCCTCTCATTTACACTCTCTGCTGGAGTCACTGGACTATCCTACCAAGCACGACTGGTTCTTCTGGCCAGTTTTCCAGGAAACATTAGTTTGTGGTATCGCCGTAGTTAAGAGCATCAAGCGTTGATACCTAACGTCAGCTTTTGTGCCCATGATAAATTGAACATTGTTATATTATCAGGCAATATCCCTTTAATTCCATAAAAAAAAACCACTTCATTCTGACATGTTGAGGTTTTCGCTGAATTTGTAATTTAAACGCGAACAAGTATAGCTTCTTGTAAATAAACTAATTCACAATATAAACTGTTTCCAGCATGCAATTTATATCGATATTTCAAACTAGTTGTTTTTTAAGAATAAATCACACCAATTTGTAATACTGAAGATAACATTAAGTAGGCCTAAGTCAATATTCTAAAAGTGCGTCAAAAAAATGTTGTAACTAAGTTTACTGAAATAAGCAATAATGACTAGATTATTTGTTTTAAACAATATTTGTTGCTTAATATCAACTATAAGGGATTCCATCTATATATTGGATAAGGATTCAAAACAAATCATTGGCTTATTGCTTGTGTGAAATTTTATCATTACAAAAGATAATCAACCAGCACAAATGAAACCTTTTAATTTTTTTAATGGATTTTCCAAAACACAAATAAGTAACCTCCAAAAAGCCGACATCATTTAACTCTTCTAAGATACAATCCGTATTCCTCAAATAATGGGAGCCGCGGTGGCTCGCTGAGTAAGACCCTGGCCTGCTAGCCTTAAAGTCGCGGGGTCGCTCCCATGGTTGGCCGAGAAACAATGACGTAGTTCATCTTGTTCATGCACCGCAATGTATATATATATACGGATGGACTTGAGCTTTTCCACCCATCAGATCGACTAAACACGGACGGCTGCAGTCAAACATTTATAAACTATTTGGCTGGATGATCGAGTTTAAGTTACACACAGTAGACTGTTTGAACATTTTTAAGCTTTCTTTTGTTTTTGTTTGTAATTTAGGTAATGGAATTGGTCAGTAAATAGCGAATTCCGTGACTGATGCGTTTTTTAAGATTATTATTACGATAAAGTACATAAGAAAATCATTCAAGAATGGTGTTTTATTTTTTATCGGAAGTAAGACTGTTATTTTAGATTTATATAAAAAATTGATTATTAATCCTTAATTTCATGGGTAAATTTCCTTGTTGTTTTTCTTCGTATCTAGTCTATGTTGCTAACGAAACTATTCTGTTGTGTATTTGTGTAGAAAAAGATAATTCGAATCAATATCAAAGATCCTAACAATGGGATTATTTATAAAGAACAAAGGTTGTTTTAGACATAAACATCAAGTCTTTAAGGTAATTTCCGGGTCTTGAAAACACATTTCTGTATAAAGGAAGTTTTATTATGCAGCGTGTATAATATATACCATAGACATTAAAAGATTTAAAGAACACAAAGTAGATACTTCTGGGGATTAAAGGAATGTTGTCGTAGTCCCCGTTCTTCCTCCTACCTTCATTAGCCCCGTTGGTGCCGACAGGTAGGCCATTAAACCCCATTTCATTTTATTTCACGCCCCCGTCCACTATGTCTTATGAACACTCTACAAACGTTTAGAAATATATACACTTATAGATATATAAGCTTGACGAATTTCAACAATTTCCTTCAATTAATAGTGATATTATGGTTCTTGTTCACTTTGTAAAATCTTGTGAACACTCTAGGAACAAAAGATATTGTCCGAACTGATTGAATGCATTGTTATGATTATGGAAAAAATCATCATCTGCTATAGGCTACTTTAATTTTATGTGTTCTCGTGTCCATTATTGTGAAACGTTTATCAAATTACTAATAATTACTGAGTTATTGCCCATGATTACATCGTAATACTTTGTCAACGTACCAATGGTATTTTGGAACATAACGATTTTATATTTAATTTACCTCAAAGATTCACAGTGCGACAACATTTACTCGGAAGACTTGTATGGACGCCGATAAGTTCCTCGCTATAATGGTTAAAAAATGGATTACGTAAAGGGAATAATAATATGCTGAAAATTTCAGTCAAATTACTTCGCCCTGAGCCGAGAAATAATCATCAATAGGTGGATTGTATGGCCCAATTTTCTAAAGCGTGGACTTTATAAGGTTTTTCATTATTGAGTCCAGCGGTGTGATTTTGATTCCACATATGTACGTGACAAGCAGTAAAGGTGCTCGTGGGTTTCTCCGCGTTCCTCCCACTTCTAAAGACCACAAATTATTGAAATAAATTTATACCTGTTGATTTCGAAAAGACCTAGTTTGTTATGGGGGGGGGGGGCAACGTTAACACTACACCGCTCCCTGTCTCTATCTCAGCCAGGGTGTCACAAAACTAAAAGAATGGAATATAAGACACTATGGTGTCACCTATCCGCGAATATCCTGCAACACGGCACTAAAACGAGGTATGTGACTCTCTATCTCGTGTCACAAGTCTTTTAAAAGACTTCCTTGGTTACGGTCACCAAATAGAATGTATGTAACACCATTGACCCGTGTCACAATTTTTATCATCAGTAACTTAAATACAAGACCATACCTAATCAAAAGTCGTTTTAATTTTACAACAAACATATTGTTGGCCCATAAATTATTGAAATCGATCTTTGCTGACTAAAATATATACACATTTAAAGTTTGTATAGGTTTCTATTGATTTTACACCATTATCAGTATGTGTCGTGGATAAAGATTGTATCAATAGGCATGTGAGTAATTGTAAAATAAAAAAAAGTCTTTAGAATAAAACGTTACCTTGATTTTTGAGATATATTTTATGTCTTTAAGGTATTCAGAACAATATTTATCTTTTGTGTAAACTGCTTCAATCACATATTTATCTTTTGGGTAAACTGCTTCAACCATATACTTGAGCCAGAACAGCTTGTCCTCTATAGTCCACCATATTCATCATATATAAAGGGTGATATTGAAAGTTTCAAGATTTCCAAAGGTATTATCATTTTTAATGGTTTTAATAGACATGACTTTGCTGGTGATACATCGGAATCAATATACATAACGTGGTGGAATAAACACTCAATTTTAAACGAATCATGTTAGTTGAGAACTTGTATTTTTAAACGGTGTTCATTCTTAAATGTTCTTATCCTGAGGCGGTTGAGTACGACTTTAAAAAAAAAAATTTATCATTAGGGTAAGATGGCTAGATTTATGTTTATTTCAAACAACTGGCCATGTATGCCTTTTGACCCCGCACTCTGGCTGGCAAATGAAAATAGTCAGTTTCCAAAACTTCGCTCCGAAAGCAATCTTCGCGGTTTTCCGCACGAACATTCGTTCGCTATAGCCGTTAGTGTAAACGACTTCATTCAAATAATAGTCAATCCATCAAATATGATCGCATAGGTCAGCAGACGATGCACTTAAGCTAGATTCTACGTAAAGCGGAATACTATGAAATATGAAACAAAGGAAAAACAACAAGACAAACGAATTAAAAATCATCTGATGTTAATTACCTACTCATCGACCGATTTTGAGAAATGTTTGTTGTATTAGATGTATGTTTTCAATATTAAAGTATATAATCAAATTAATTTTGAGTGAGTTTCATTTCCTCATCTGTAACATCTTTAGCGATACGAAACTGTCTATCTAATTAGACGTTATTGAAATCAGACCAAGGTTATTCATTAGATATGAAGCTGAAGTGAAACACATATGGGACTTTTTGAGACATTATAAAATTATAACAAATAACATACAATGTCATCCTTAATTTCTTGGTTGGCGCAGTCTTTACAACAATCATCGTGATTAGGCTTCATGTATTTTTTTTATGGAAGTGTGAGATTATTTCGAAATGTCGTGGCATGGAAAAGCCGCTTATATACTACATTCATCACTACTTAATTTCGCAACGGGCTTATTTTCCATGACTAAAGTGTGACCATTCTAATAAAAACTATACCATAATTTCGTTCCGTTTTATTTGTTGGTTGTATAAATCAGTTACCAACAGAACAGAATATATGGAAATAATTTTAACACCTTATTTCAATTAGAATATTTTTATGGTGTTCTATGTAAGATAAAGTCGTCGTTTTTTTTTTATCAATGGCCACTTAGGGGCGGGTCTCTCAGAGCCGATTTGCATCATATCTAAACCACGGTATATGTTTGAGCAATGCAATGAAGATCAGAATCCGCCAATAGAGTTAAAAACTGCATAAAGACCACGTGAGTTTTTTTCTAGTTGAGATGGGGTGCAAGAACTCGTGGCCGTGCAAAAAAAGCGCCATTGTGACTCCTTCATTTATCCTTTAGCCCCTTTTACTTGACCACCCGCAACACACCGACATATCTTCTGAAAGGTTTGTTTGAAAATAAATCACATACAATTTTTTTAACCAGTTCAACCTCGGTTTTCTGAATGTACAAACACACATAGCTGTCGGGTGTTTAGTGTCTTTCCAATTACCAAAACATATGCTTTACAGGAATTACACCCTTTAATATACAAAAATTCCGACCGTGAGAAAATATTGATTTGTAGAAATGTAATACTGAAAATTTGCGACGATGGTGTTTAGTTGTCTAGAAGTGTGGAACATGGATATTTGTTCTGTTAGACAAGTGGAAGCAAAATAAACCCTGATCAATTACAGACTTATCATCAAAGCTTGCAGCGATTTCTTAATGATCAAAAAGACGACCTTCATTTTATTCACTTTAAACAAGAAACTTAATAAAGTTAAGTCAACAGAAATTGACTAAAGGGCTCTTATCAGATCCATTATAAACTTCGTAATACTATTTGGTTTGAATTTCTTTAAAAATCTATCGAAATGCATTGATTTAGTGCAATGGAATACAACAATTCAGGTTAAATATAGCTTTTGTCCATTTCGATAATGGTTAAAAGTTCCAAACAATCTGATTTAAATACAAATTTATATTTCGTTTCGTTTTATTTTTATATACTTTCGATGTCCCACGCACGGTGTAGTGAAGGCAAATATACCAAGAAATTTGAACCTATTAAAAACGAAACGAAATTACCTGTCAAGAAGGGGGTTGTGTGTTGTATGGGGCCTGAAGATGGACAAAACTAGTGAGAATTTAGTCTATTTTCGTGTTTACAAATGGGCGAGGGGGTGGCGAATAAAAGAAACAGTAGGTCCCACTGTAAAGCAACGTTTATACCACGTGAATATTTGTTTGAGCTTTCTTATAAAAGAATTTTTTTTTTTAGCTATTGCAAGGTTTTTTTTTAAACATTGGGGTTTATAACAGATTGATGATTAATTGTATTTCTATGAACCCTATTCTTGTCCTTGGGCAATTGCCACAGCATTCGACTTGTTTTAAATTTCAAGATGGCGGCGATGACGTCATACACAGTTCCACGTTCATAGTCCGTTGTAGCTTATTTTTATATCATATTATCAAGGGCTTTTAGACAACTGTAGCAACATGTTGTTTTAGATGTAGAGACCATTTCGATTAGTATCGTTTAATGTGTAAACTGGAAAAAAACTAACACTTTAGCCAACAAACACATGTTTATAGATATGTAAATATATGTAATTAATAATTAGATCGCCACTGTTTGAGGGGCACCAAGTACTGACCGGAATTAGAATTTATCTAGTGATACTCAATTATCTACAATACTCAATTTGAGACTGATATAGTACACGCCCATACATATTTTTATATAATAAATTATTCATCATAAAGTTAAAAATGGCAACTATAACAGAAGATGCAAATGAATATAATAATAAACAGGACATTGTTACTAGATATTTATAAAGAGATAAGTCCATAATTGGATGTCTGGAACAATAACAACTTAATCCATAAAATCTTGTCTATGTATGCCTGATTGTGTTTGGTAAATTAGGACCTTTTGATCAAATCTTGTTTTGTTCCTAATGAATCTAGGGTGTTTGCTTTATATCAGTTCAATTGGTTTATCAAAGAAAGCGCGCATAAACCTGAAATCCACGAAAATTGAACTTGCCCGGAACACTAGTTTTAACTACCCAGTTTGAATTATTTGTGATATTTCTGCTAGACTAAATGATAAGCTGTTATTTAAATGATTTTAAGTGGTATCACTAGCTCTTTGTCTTAAATTGAAAAAAATCAAGATTAAACCAATTTGACTTTAAACATAGCTTTCGCAACTATGACAGTATTTATCGTGTCTATACATGCAAGAACTGAATTATAATGTCAGCCAATATTTAAATCGGGATGAAATATTTAAAGGCATCTTAACCCTCGACACTGTCCTCGTTGTGTTTATAGTAAACATATCATGCACATAACAGGGTAAGACACTGTCCTCGTTGTGTTTACATTTAACACATCCTGCATATGACAGACTCGACTTGACTTGGTAGCGGGCTTAACGTCTGCTTCGGCCTTGGGCAAACTGTCTTGTGGCCCGCTCAACTCTGGTAAGGCTGACCCTCGCGCTTGCGTTTAATTGATTGGTCACCTTCAACTATGCCACCATTGGTTCATACAGCATGTTCTGATATGGGAACTGTGGAGGAAGGAAAGAATGGCGATTGCACAAATTTCGTGACTAATATCAAGTTCTACGACCATATTTGGATTACCAGACTATGGCGCCATGGAACTAATTCCTATTGTAACTATGTCGACCCTGGTAAAATATAAAACCCAGAATAAAAAATGAAAGAAAACTAAAAAACCTTTGACATTAATCAATTTAATTAATATACAAACTAATATATACATGCAGTTTCATGCCTTTCCATTATACGAACCCTACCTAGTGCTCCCTTACCAAATTCAATAAACTCTAAGTGTAGTAAAATATTCTCTTTTTAAATTGTAAATGATAAAAGTTAATTCTATCTCCAGACACTATTATACGCGAATGTAAGAATATTATTTACACAATTCAGCATCTCAGAAGAATAAACATATAGCAGACCGAAGACCACTGCCGTGTATCCAGTTCAATTATGTCAACTACAGCTATTCAATAATCTGAATGTGTAAGCAGAGACTAGACTCGGGACGCTATTGTATTTTTAACAATATAGTGGAAATAAGGTTTCAATAATAGGATTTACTGGTTTAATTAATTAGTGGAAATAAGTTTTCACTTACAGGATTTACAGGGAGACGTGCTGACGCAAGAGATCTTCGTTTTGGTAGCAAATGCATTAATCAATCTTGTTCGAATATAGCAATTTGAAGTGTATATGTTATATAATTATTTTTTAAGTCTCAATATTCTGCGCTACACAAAATGAAATGAAATGAAATGGAGTTTAACGTCCTACTGTTCTGCTCCTAACCTGGGCTAATGAAGACGGGCATACGCCATACAGTGTGCTATGAGGGAAATTTTGCCCGGACAGCGGCACTATGGCCTACTCTTATATCGAATTTCAACTGTCAACGGATCTTTTACGTGTACGCCAATGTGTACACGGGACCTCGGTTTTTCGTCCCATCCGAACGACTAGACAGCTTTCCTTGTCAGCCCCTCCTTCCTGCATCAGTGACAAGGAGAACCACGCCGGAAAATCTGGATGAACTTTCTCGGCCAATGCAGGGATCGACCATCCGACCTCCAGGCTAGCGAGCTAGCGTCTTACCCACTTAGCCACGTGATCCCCTGCGCTACACAAGATAAAAATAAATGAAATGGGGGTTTAAAGTCCTACTTTTCTGCAACAGACTGCTAATGTAAATGGGCACACGCAATGAAGTTTGCTATGGGGGAAAATAATTTCACGGGAAGCGGCGTCACGGCTTACTCGTATGTCTTATTGCAAATGCCAACGTCTACAGTAGACACCCTGCTCTACCAGCCCCTTCCCACCCGGTCCTACACTACTGACAAGGGAGAATCCCGCTGACACTATAAAAAAGAAGGGGTTTTTTTTTACCAAAAAGGTATTGTTCCAAGGATTATTAAAGATCTTACTATGTCTACATAATACTTTTCAGCCCGTAAATATAAATTCTTGGTCAGACTTATAATTATATTCTTTCATTTGTAATCAGAATGAGAAGACGTACATTAAATCATTTACGTCCATAATTTGCTGCAAGGTTAAACCAGCCTCAAATGAACAATTTCAATTAAGTTGATCAAGATAACACCAGAATTGATTGAATATAAAACCTTATTTAAAAAATCACCGAAGACGTGAAACACGTCCACCTTTTAGCGTTTCTGATTACCTTAAAACACGAAATGTTATTAAACCTTATTGACGAGTTAAACAGGCACTACACGTTCCTCTGAATTTTGTTACAACTAAGCAAATATGAGTCTTGTTTGAATAAAAAAAAAATCGTTTACCAAACCCATTCAGCATTTTAGTATTGAACTAAATTAAAATAAAATGAAATGAAGCACAGAAAGCATATGTCTGTGATTGCAACATAAAGTATTAGAGGAGAAT
The DNA here is from genome assembly GCF_932274485.2 of Patella vulgata. NCBI lineage: Eukaryota > Metazoa > Mollusca > Gastropoda > Patellidae > Patella > Patella vulgata. Next base: position 18,166,123 of record NC_065883.2, read on the forward strand.
GACGGACAACTAAAAGGAAAAATGGAATGGAAAGAAATAGGGTTTAGCGTCCTACTATTTGGCTCCGACTGGGATAATGAAGACGGACATATGCCAGTGTGCTGTGAGGAAAATGTGTCCGGACCGCTGTACTACGGCCTACTCCGTCCGAATTCCAAGAGACGTTAAACCCCATTCCATTCCAACGTGTACATGGCTAGACCTCGGCTTTTCGTATCATCCAAACGATTAGGCCCACTTTTCATGTGTGCCAACCCTGATAAATTAAAGTACAAGGATAACCAGGGAAACATCATACATCGACACGTCGTAAAGGAAATCCCCGGTTGACAATATGTTCCAATGCTGTCTGCAATAATAATGAATACCTTGTCTGAATAGCAATTGCTCGATTTAAAAACAATAAATACCAACGATTCGTGGTGTGTAAGTAAACATAGAAAAACAGATCGCCAGACACAAAATAACAAATTGATTTAAATTATTGCCAATCTGAACAAATCTTGCATAAACATGTTCAGCCATATGTAGGACTGCTTTAAAGAATGGCTCATTCTAACCCGAACACAGATTTATGACACGCGTCTGTTTCAGATAGCAAGAACGCTTAAAGAGCGTGTTTTAAGATAAACTTCTCTCTGTTACCTGAATTACAGTTATTTTAATTTCACAACAAGACTTCTGTATCGTTTTATTGTTTACAATCATGGTGGTCTTTAAATTAAATCACTTAATTTCAATTCACACTATCGAAATCCCAAGCACTTACCTGATTAGCAAGCATGCTCATATCTATCTATATGAAATATAAAACAAAATAAAACGTGAAACGATCTGAATAAAAATAGAATTTTATTAGACTAAAATTATTTTAACCAGTTTGAGATACTATCGATTAAATACATTCAAAATCTTGCATTAGTAAGCGAAATAAAATGGGGATTTTGCGTCCTATACTTCTCTACTCAAACTGGGCTAATGAAGATGGTGCATACGAAAGCATGTTAATTAAATCTTATTAAGATGTAAATAATTGTACAATGCTTTACAGTTTAATTAACAAGGGTTAGAAAAGAAAATGCCCCGATTGTCTTCGTAGTAACAATGAGGGGCGCTATCAAATTGATTTATCGGTACGTTAATTGAAACTATGTAAGCGCACTACGTGTCAGCAATGTTAATTTGATACAGAAATGTTCATATTGTACACTTTTGAAAATAAGGATACAAAACAAGCCCCCCTGCCATAGAAATCTTGTAAAGTAACGATAAATATATTGTATAGGCGTGACTTTCTTCACGCATAACATAAGACATAAAACGCTTCTCGGTATTTATAATTCGCCGAAAAGCACCAAAAGCCGAAATGAGAGAAACGTATGGCTTTTCTAATCAACGTAAACAATTCATATCCGGTGAATCCCGATCATTGAGTCATTTTCCTATTTTATCTCTATTTCAGTTTTCGGTGAACTTTTCTCCCCCGACAAGGCTATCTTTAACACCACTGTTCCTTCAACGGTTTGATTATATCCATTTAACCCAACAACTCGTAAGGCCATTCCTCCTATTAATCTGTAATTACTAGATAATATTAGAATTATCAGCTAATCTTTCTTTCCAACAACACGCGATGCCCTGGAGCCAATTTAGGCTAGTAGAATCACTTTGAAGACTATTTACAAAATCTACTTAGACCCATAATTCCTGCAAGAGATTAAGACTAGTCTACAATTATATCATTCATCTTATTTTCACCCCATCGTAAGAAAAACAGCCTGACACAGCCACTTGGAATACAATTTAAAAGCAATCAACTAACGTAGATCGTGGCAATATGACTATTTGTAGTCCAAGACTATGGGCGGGTTGACCGATAGTGGTCCAGATCCTAGATCTTTGGATCTTATACCCAACACCAGTTCATTTGAACGCACGATTATATGTGACAATGAGTATGGTAGCCGAGCCAACCCCACAGGTCTGTCCTCCAACCCGCTGATAATAATTTAACATGTTTGTCCATATTAGGTTAAATGGTAGTCAGAAAAATTATGCTTACATTTGAAATTCCAAAATCTGAGAAACGATTGCTACCGTCAAAGTATTACTTTATTGCTAAAGGATTGAAGGTATAACATTTAAGTCCATCACACTGAAGCGATGGAGAGAGGGGTACTAATGTCGATCGATCTTTGTTCTAAAACAAAAACATCTTCGCGTCATCAGCTGCTTTCACACTTTAAGTGAACATTTTTTTCCAAAGTCGTCGCCTCTAATCCATAGAACAATATGACCAACCATGGCCACTAACAAGTCCCAATACATCAATAATAAAATAAATGATCCGCCGATTTCATGGCATGATTCAATTTTTTTTCTGTCGGCTGTGCGTTCAATGGAAACCTGTTCCGGATACAGGAAATGAAAAAGACCACCATAAATAGAATCGCCTCTGTATCTTCGGCACTTCTAATTATACCGCCTTTCGAGTGATTCAATTAAATTATTAATTAGTATATAGCTTTACTATTTAACACAGGAGCGGAACGTCGGCCTTCATTACACAAAACATAATACAGTAATATTATCACAGGGTTGCTAGAATTATACCAAGGTCAAGCAAACTGAAATGCACTCATAAAACTACACATTAAAATGTTGATTTTGTCGAATGGTTCATTTAATGTTTTGCTTAGTCTCTTATTTACATGTCATCTTTATTTTTAACATTTTTTTTAAATATTAAGTCCTTCTTAATTGTATTAATCTACGACCAATATTTCTGCAGAGCTGTCTTAAACAGAACGACTTTAAAAATATGGCAGTAACGAATGCAAAGCTAAAACCTTATCACTTGCCTAACCTATGACAATAGCCTGCAAACTACATGTACGAAAAATCTATCCACGTAATTGTACTACATACAATTGTGAATTCCAGTGTGTAAGTGATTGTTGTAACTCTGACTGTGTGGAATTCTGTTAATGGTCAATTCCAGATGGTCCAGGATTCTTGTAAATATGAATACCAGTTTCGTCACTTCTTCAACTTACATTTGAATTAAAAATGTATTGTTTGCGATGTCACTTCGGTGGAAGTGGGCGTCAAATAAAGCTATTTTACACGCATTAAAAATTTATACATATCAAAGTGTAGTCAGTCAGTTTCTGATCTATCTCATGTCCCACGCAGTGTTTCGTTTGATTAGACCTAACTTAGTCAAATACTGCTGCACTCCGGTTCCAATTATGACATTTAACTGTCGAGTCAACAACCAATACACATACAGAGTAAACAAAATCAGTCGGGTTTAACCAGAACACTAAATATGTTATCCTATAAAAGTAAAATGACAATCACGACTACGTTACGCCATAACGCGCGAAATGTATTATGTGTAGTTTAATGATCGAGGGCGAGACACAGGGCGATATCTATATATTACGCAATGTCTTGCACGAGACCATTAAACAATTTAAAATCCAGATACTATCTAACACGTGCATTTCAATGAAATACGTCACGCAGGTCAAATATTTCAACGAGTATAAATAATGTACGCTTGGCACGTTGCCCGTACCATTATTTTAAATAATAGGCCAACATCAAAGGATGATGTCACATCTGTATTTTAAGCTCAATTAACCAGCGCATAGCAGAACATTGCAGGTAAATTAATTGTGACAAACGCGTCTATCAAAACTAGCTACAAACGTGAATATTGGGTAAACACCACATGTAGAATCGTTTTATCATCTGTTGGACCACGCAGTGGACGAACAATAGTTTCACCCTCGTTTAAATAAACTATCCGAAGTTTTAGGGAATACCCCATATCCAGAAGACCGACTGTCATGTTACGTATTTTGTTTTAACAAACAGGATAGAACAAGACTTTCAATAAAGGTGCCCCGGAGAGATTTGATTGGACGATAAATGTAGGTACACTCCGTCAAAACCCCAAGTTTTAGCTCTAAATACAGCAATCGGTAGAGGGTGATTTCTCGGGCCATTGCTTTGTTCAGGAATATGGATTTGTAAGCTGAAGCCTAGTGCCCAGTATGTAAGGGGAATCCGTTTTCATTCACGGCTTTGCTCAGTCGTGTTTAAATCACACTTTCATCTTCATATAAACCCGGCAATGGGTATAGTGTGCCCAAGCTGTCACTTTAATACTTAAATAGATGAATGATTATATGAATTAGTGAAATAGATTCAATCGTGTTTCACAGATGTTTCATTGTTCCTATGACAACTGATTGACGTTATTGATAAGTTTGCACTGATAATGACATGACAGTTTTATTTTTAAAACGTATCCGTATTCTCCAGACAAACCATTTGCGTGAAGACACAACACAAATTTAATGACCTGTCACATTGAAATAAACTGTATTACATTTCTATAAATAGAAACAAAAACAAGTACATGCACCAAGTAAGAAAACAACCATCTCGTAAAGTTTCTGACACCTAAAGAATAATGGAATGGGTTGTTTGTTTTAATTAGACCTCAACACCTACTTCTTAAAATTGTATTTAATGAATGGTCCGGGAATCTAATTTAGATTTGGTCATCTATCAACGTGTGGGCATATTAACCGCGTAAAAGTTATTAACAACGCGATCGTAGCATAGCGAAAAGTTTCATTGATACCCAAATACGACTGTCAGTCGAGAATCATAATAGATTCTACTATATCCCTAAAGTCTGGTCATCAGAATACACATTTATACTGCGTATTGACTTATATCCAGCAGATAGGATTCCTCACAATTCCCAGACATCGGTGACCATCCACGGCCACAATTATTTATAATGGATTATTTATACGTATGCCGAAGCCCCTTGACCAAAGACGTTAATTTTGTTACAGCTTGAAGGGATTGATATCTGGAGATGATAACGTAATTGGTTGAAGCGGCACCGTACTACTTTAGGGTTTCACAGGCTTTTTACACGGATTATAAGCAGGGTTTTAATACGATAAATTACATCCGTATTATTTTAAGCTACGTCGAATGCTGCATCTAGTATAGTTTCAACAAATAATTAGTAAAACATCCATGTATAAAGCGTTTATTTCCAACAGAAACACGCAAAATACGGAAAGTCATATTTACCAAAATATTTAATATTCTTATTCCATAGCATGATATTAATGGAGCTAAGTCGCTAACTCAATATTTTCCAGAATTCAATATTGATCAATTTCAAACAATATTGAGGCTCTTATCGTGCCGTGAAGCTATAGGATCCTAATATCCAATATTTAAAACACAATTAACATTTTATAATCGGCACACGAGTCGTGTACCCTATGGTTTTGGGTGCCATTTTGTTATGACCAAATGAAACATATCCCACAAGACAATGTGGAAGTATATTAGAAAGGCAAATTCACAAACGACAAAATAATAATTTAAAAAAAAAAACGTGTAGAATGCACTAAGCAGGCGTAATTAAACGACTGCCGTTCAATTTGAATTTTTACGTATTTCACCGAACATAATATATTATAAATTACAATATTTTTTTTTTTTTTTTACAAAACAAATTGAATATAAATCACTTTAGATACATTCATATTACATTAATGTGTGCTTTTAGAACCATTATTGTCTATTTCAAGGTTCCAAAAAATAAAGGTGTTCGATCCCTGCATTGGCCGAGAAAGCTCATCCAGATTTTCCGGCGTGGTTCCCGGTTGTCAGTGATGCAGTACGGAGGGCCTGACAAGGACAGCTGTCGAGTCGTTCGGATGGGACGAAAAACCGAGATCCCGTGTACATATTGGAGTACACGTAAAAGATCCCTTGACAGTTGGAATCTCGATATAAGAGTAGGCCGTAGTGCCGCTGTCCGGGCAAAATTGCCCTCATAGGACACTGTATGGCGTATGCCCGTCTTCATTAGCCCAGTTCGGAGCAGAATATAGTAGGACGTTAAACCTCATTTCATTTCCAAAAATAGAGCCATACGCCCTTTAATATAGACAGGAGGCTCAGCGCGGGGGGGGGGGGGGTTCCATCAAATGGGCACAAAACCAGACCCAACTTTTCTAGAGTAAAATTTTGCTTAGAATACGATGCCGAGTGGTAATCAGTCCGCCGTTGGGGTTTTTTCGAGATATTCTGGGTCTGGTTTTGTGCTCATTTGATGGACACCCCCCCCCCCCCCCCACTGCGCGCTGAGCATCCAGACTAATAATATTGGATATACACTTTATTTTACTGAAATTTGGCATTGGCGGATTTCCAAAGAAATGTCATTTATTTAGGAATTGCACACTATCGACATTTACTGCTGTAGTTTTGTATTCACTGCAAGTTCACTTATGATATGGCCGACAAAATTTTTCACGTAAAGACACACAGGGCCCCTTTTTACGATACGGAATACTTTAGTAAGGGTCCGCTAATAGAAATGAAATTCATTTAATTATGCTTTAACATGAGTGGTGATTACTGAATAAATATTGAAATTTCATTACTCGTTATGAGATTGAAGAGAAATCATTATGGATCGCCCTATGAACATTTTGTCAAGACTGATTAATTACTTGATGAGTTAGATGACCAAGTAGGAAGACCTTATTGATTCTCTTGTTTTCTATGTAAGCAGGATTTTATTTATGACGGTAACGGAAGAATTCGAGACGATTTCTTCCGTAGAACCTATTTTCAGTGCAGTAACGTGACTTGGTAATGAAGAGACCTGACATATGCCAGTAACACAGTAACGCACAGGAAAACATATTACATTTTAATTGAATATTATCATATGCTGCTTGTCTAAGATATGTGTGTCTGTCGGGTAGCGTGGGGTGCCGAGGGTCGGGTATAGTCTGATCTATGTGCTAAAGGTGATGTTTATTTTAACTCTGTTCTGATCATTTTACTATGGACCCAACATTACGTTGCTCTTATTGTTCTTGAGAGCGACGCTTTGGAAAAAAAGTCTAATTGCTCATTGGATAATTAAGCACCTATTTTGATATGATGTCACAATTCTAAGATGCTGCAATGGCGTCATGTGTTACTTGTTTTTTTTTTATTTTTCCTTTTTGCGAGGGTAGGAGTTGGAACAATTTTACTATGATATCCGATACATTTTCCTTGCTCTAAGTAAAAATCTTCAGATAGATATAACAAGTCAAAACTATCTTTGCTAAGCATTTAGTAATTGGACACATTAACACACGGTACAATTCTATGGATGCACAATTACTAATTGCCTATCAAAGAAGATAATATACGTCATCAATATAGAGATGTGACTACCAAACTACTTACTGTATCATTTGCTTGATGAAGACGAAAGTATCCTCGTCGAAACGTCGCTTAGTATTTAATCTCTTTAATTTAATTGTGTATCCATAAAATTGTACCTTGTGTTAGTCAAAACTTTTTTTTTTCTTGAAAAATGTTTATTCACAAATGTGTTAGTCAAAACTAGTTTACCCTAAATCCAATTTGTTATTCTACGTTTTTTGTACACAAATTTACCAGGCCTTATAAAAGACATCCAAGCTACCACCTACTTTATCTGTTCTTCATATTGACAAGTCCCTACATGGAAGGATAAGAGTTAATATAAATCATTTGTGCCATTTTCCATCCCAGTGATTAATCTTGGACAACGTTTTTTCTAAACTATGTTGCTTTAAACTGTATTTTTCTGTCTGGAAAAGCATTAAAACAACAAACGCCTATAGAATTTTAAACTATTTATCAATCATTATCTATATTGTAAATGTAAATTTAAATTAGATATATTCTTAAAGATGTACTATGCAAGAGCTTAATCTAGCGATGTTTCCCCTTGTCAGTGGTGCATGATGGAGGCCCTGACACGGACAGCTGTTCGGATGGGACATAAAACCGAGGCCACGTGTACACGTAAAAGATCCCCTGGAAGTTGGAATTCGATATAAGAGTGGCCCTTAGTGCCGCTTTCCGGGTAAAATGTCCTTTATAGCGTATGCCCGTCCTCATTATCCCAGCCGGAGCAGAACAGTAGGACGTTAAATTTCATTATATTTCCATTTGATGACAGAGATTTAAATGGTTTAGAACGCCAGCGAGATTTTAAAATTTAACGATATAATGGATAATCGAGATTTAATCGGAGCAGAACAGGAGATTTAAATGGATTAGAACGCCAGCGAGATTAAAACATTTAACGATATAATGGATAATCGAGATTTAATTCGTTTATCCAGTATCAATAAAAAAAATCAACGCTTTATCATCCAACACTCATGACTTCGTCCAGAATAAAGTAATTTGAATGCTGTTCTCGATATAATCATTTTTCATTGTTTATTTGTGAACTAGTATAGCAAGAACAGTCAGCCCTTTATCTAAATCTTACATAATGCATCTTTAATAACGAAATTCCGACTGTGTGTGGGAAGGTTATAGATTAATAATGGTAGATATCATTAGAAATTCAGACTGTGTCTTGGAAGGATATAAATACTCTATTCTTAATATTAAATTAATAATGGTGTTATTCATTAGGTATTCATGTTTTAAATGTTTTTATTATTATTAAGTTTTCGTATTTGGTAATCTGCTTTTAATTGGAAAATTCAATTTGTATTTTTTTTCTTTTTACCCCCCCCCCCCCCCAAAAAAAAACCAACAAAACCCCAAAAAGCCTTATAACAATAATATGTTCTTGGGTTGTCCTATTGAAGTTAATAGGTGTTTATTTATTAATGAAAATTCCGCTACTTACAAATAAACAACTTTTTGATGAATTGAATGATTAGTTGAGGAACAGATCTGACTTAATATGTAATGATTCACATATATATTTTAACACTGCGGAGTACGGAAATATAGCAGGGCTTTCCCAAATTCTTCTGTATCAATTCTAAATTATTTCCACAATAAAAGTGATAAATTATTCACTTAAATAAAATAGAAAGCTGGAGAGTAAAAATTCGGGAAAATGGACTGTTTTATTGGGAGAGCTTTGCATTGTATTTGATGCTTACCATAAAAACACTTTCAGTATGGATTACCTGCAGCGATTCGGATGTAATATGGTACAATGGCATCCAGTAATTTTCCATACAATGATTATTTGTTAGAGCTATTGCAGTATTCCCTACTATATCAAAGAAATTACTTTCCTTTCTATATTATATCTTTTAAAGTGCAGTTTTAAACCAATATTAACGCCTTTAAAGCGTTGGTTAAATGGACCACCCTACACTTTGAAACCAATGTCAAAGGGAACATCAGCAATCGTTGTAATTAACAAGATTAATTTGAAGGTTTGGTTCTTTTCATCTCATGTTTGAAATTGTTATCTGGAGATCCAGATGGATTGAACCCATGCGTCTCATAAAATGCATACCCTCCACAAATGATAAAGTCGGACATCCTGTCGTACTTATATTGCGGCTGAAAACTGCCGTGGAATGGGCTTTGAAAAGCGTGTGAAAACGTACAAGTTTATTGGCGAGTTTTCTGCGTTTAGATTCGGTGTGACTGCCAAATGAAAATCGTTTGCCCATTTACAATAATAAAACCAGAAAGATTCCAGACAATTTGGTAGTATTGGGTTATTATTTGCTTGATTTGGGTGATATAGGGAGGTAAATGGAACAGCCAGACATCGGCAATCACATTTGAAGTACATTTCTCACGATATATCTCACTAATTTAGAAAAAAATCAAGTAATATGCTCATTTTGCACTATTATGTTGTAGTATTAGGTAGTATGTGGTGATATTGGAGTGGCATTCGGTTGGTATTGGGTAGTATTGGCTAAATCGTCCGCCGGTGCTATTATGCTAGGATTTTGAATTCGTTCAAGATGTGTGAAATTAGTTGAAATTTGCTAATTTATTCTCAACTCGTAAGGGGTCGTAAGAACAAGCTGCAGTAATCATCCTGTATGCAACATATAATACTCTGCAAATTGGTCAAATGACAGACTTGTTATTGTAGTAGCCTATATTACACGATTTCTGTCATCCGTGACAAATCAACAGTGAATGAATCATTTTTTGTTTCTTCTTTTAGACATTTGACGTTAATCTGCACCATTCTGCGGCTTAGATCTTATTGATTTGTACAATCCTTCTTATGAATAAAGAATAGCATCTGTTCACCTTTTTGTAAATTCGATAGTCCAAACGAGAAATATGAATGGGATTTTAAATGATGTGGAATAACCTTGTCATCCTATATTTGAATAAATATCAACAGGTTAACAGGCTGCAAAAAGGGGATATGTAATTTTTCTAAAGCTGCTTCTTATAATATGCCAAAAGCAATAAATCACATGGAATCCATGACTCCTTAATGTCTTTCATAAATACGTATACAATTACGTGTTATTATGATATAGGACTTTAAGGCATGCTGCTCATTTATGAGATGATGCGTTTGGTTCAGATTTTCTTATTAAAGATGGTGCCGTTTACGGCCGGCTTCTAAAAACCTCAGAACGTGACATTTTATGTCAATCCATGTCTGAGACTGTAGGGCTCATTTATCATAATTTGACAATCTCGAGGGTGTTCGTGGTGTGAGCCAGGACAAATAGAAATCTTGGTTTCTTGGCAAAAAGCAGTAGACCAATTCATACAGAGAATACATTCCATCACATGCGCATCCGTTGTTCAGATCTCGTATCGAAAGTACATTCGCTATAGGCAAGGGATAACTAGCTGGTCTATTAATCGCCGGATTGCTATTTTGTGAATAACATATCTTGTCTTGCAGTGCTGACCCGGCAGGAGGGATTTTAGTTCGTGAATTGTGCAGTATACATACAACTACTAGGGTGTGGTGTGTGCGCATATCCCTGATGTGGATTGATGGTTATACACTGCGCCCAAGTATCCGTGTAAATACTTAGTAAGGATTCATTGCGAATGGATGTCGATGCAACTCAACATAACGTTTCTCTTTTTCAGTGGTGCAGAATGCGGTCTGGCAAGGAAAACGGTCTAGTCGTTCGGTTGACAAAAACGTTCTTGCGTGTAAACCATCGACATCATGCTAAAGATCCCCTAACAGCTAGAAATCGAAATGAGAGTTGCCAAAAATTCACCTCATAGCACACAAACTTGTATGTCGGTTTTCATTAGCTCTATTGGCGAAAAAAAGTCTGACGTTAAATTCATTTTTTATTACATGTCACACATAAACGATCGTAGACACTTAAATATTTATTCCCACAGCAAATAGAACTGTAATTACACGTATGTTGCAACTCATTGGAGAATATATCTAAATCAAAAACAAACTATATTACTGTTTATTGACTAAATTCGATAGGTGTTGTATGGTATTTTTTCAGATTAAATTTCGAAGCTATTAATGTTTTCCAGGGTAAGATAATTGTTATAACAGATATGTTCCCTCGGGCATCATTAAGTTATCCATTTGACTTATTTCCCTTGACATATGTCGTAAGATATGAAATGAAATGGGGTTTAACTAGACGATGTATTTCTAGACCTCCCATTCCCACCGTATACTGAACAAGACTCTGAAACACGACTGGCTCTTCTAGCAAGCTTCTCAGGTGGAAGTGGGTGTTCAACCCCTGGGACTAACGATGGGGTTTAACGTCCTAAGTTTCTGCACCAAAGGGACTACTGAAGACGGGCATGCAGTGTGCTGTGAGGGAAATTTCGTGTCCGCTTACTCTTCATTGGATCCAACTGTCACGGGTTATTTTACGGGCTCGCATGGGTTTTCGTCCAATCCAAACGACTAGACGCCATTCTTTGTCAGCCCCGCCCCCTCCCCATTTTACACCATTGACAAGGAGAAATGTAAGATATGGTGAGTGTAGCTTTACTTCCGTTAAACTCGAATCTCTTCCAAAAAAAATCAAATCAAAGAAACTTTGCCTCTAAGATAATAGCCTTGAACACTTAAAATTGCTATTCGAATAGTCTACACAGTTTTTAAAGGAAGTGATTCAGGTCAACATAACAGAGAAATATGAGCCTAAATATCGACCACCCGGCCTATACCTGCCAATAGCAATATCACATTTTAGGATAGAAATAGATTTTAAAGGCCGACCAACCTTACACGGAGAAATATCGTGAATAGAATATGATGTGTCGTTAAAAAGCATTGAAATTTAAGGCACATATTGAATTTTTTTACTACGCTGCTTATGATGATCTTGGGCGATATGAAACAGACGGCCGGATGTTAACATTTCCGTCCAATTACGAATTTGTGGTCTCTGGAGTTTCTTTTCCGGAGCATAGGAGGTGGTGCCTTTCCAAGTGGTAAAATTTCATTAATTAAGTTCGTTTAAGCAGACGCCTTTCGATTAACACACTTTGGTCAGAACAGCGATCTTAAAACCATTAGGGGGTCATCTACATTAAAGGAATTTTTAAAACAAAATCCACCTTACAATGAACGTTTAATAATGAAGTCAAATGAGAGGATAATAATCACTCCATGATTTACTTAATGCATGTGGTGACGGTTGATCTTTGGCGATGACCAAGAATAAGTACACGAATACCATGGGATCTAACTGTGTGGAGAATACAGAATTGTATTATTATTCCGATGGTTACATTATTATAGCTTACTGACTTCCTGAACAGATCGTAAGCCCGATGGCATTTTCTCATTACTTATTAGTAAGGAAGATTATTATGATAAGACACAATACTCCGAAAGTTCCTTAATAAGTATAAGGTAATAAGGCATAGATGCTATACAATTTTGCTTTGGCTTATGGAATCCCAAACTGCCTATCCAGACAGTAATGAGTAAGCTATATAAGGCACATTGCCGTTTTTACGGTAAAGGAATCCGAGATTTGATTATTGTTTGCCACATTCTAACTAGCTGACTTTAGCAAGATAATCTGTAACTTTTTCAATAGTAATTTGAACACGACCAGTGTCTTGGTCGATCATTTTCAGGTGAAATGAATTGTGTTATAAAAACATAAACACTTACTTACTAAACGCCAGTAATTTAAACCATATCAGTTACTTTAAAGTGGAGCCAATTACAGGACTGGTGTGCTATTAAGAACTTAGCAAAATACACTGTAACGTTTTCAATACCAGTAATTTGAAAAGATAAATTGTTTCAATGGAATTTAGTATTTGAACTGGAATATACAGGTCACAATGCTATGGAATATAATTACTGCATATTATATTATATAGAACGTTGTGAAATGCCGCTTCCACAAATGTCCCCATTGTAGGAACTATAGAAGCATATATAGTTTCCATTGCTGTCGAGACATAGAGTTGTGTCTACTGTCAAAAGATATTGGGGCTGGGGTGGCTCAGTGTGTAAGAGGCTGGTTCGATTCCGGTGGAGGGCCTGACAAGGAACAGTGTTTAGTTGTTCGGGTGGGACGAAAAATCGAGGTCACGTACATACATCCCCTCATAGCAGACAGTGTGGTGTATGTCCGCCTTCGTTGGCCCATTCGGTATGGACAAGTAGGACGTTAAACCCCATTTTCAATTCATTTTGGCTCTTTCTTAGCCTATTCATTGCCATGTTAACATATTAATCACCTTTAGTCTATATTTTCCCAGGTTAAAAGAAATACCATCTCATTTGTTTTTTAATTAAGTTGCCTGGCTACACATACTGTCAACGGTATATGCTTAATGATAGAATAGTTAATAAATCGATATAAGAAGTCCTGTTGATATATACGTAATATTATTATATAGTTATCGATTAGCATATGGGCAATTTATATTGAAATGTCAATTTATCCGATATCTGAAAGATGGGAGAAGTTCATGCAGTGTACTTTAGGGGATTCATATACTTTGATTTGACATTTTAGAGCCTTGTTCCTTAATTGAACAAGGTATGATCGGAAGTGTTGGTGTTTTTAGGGGTGTAATTGAACCATGTGTTAGTCCCGAAATGACCTAGCTTGTGGCGAGTGGACGTTACCCCCCCCCCCCCTCTCTCTCTCGCTTCGGCGACCTAGGGTCATTAAGAATTATTTTTAGGGCTTGGTAATATTCAATAACTTAATGATGGCAGGGTTTTAAACGGGTTACCTTTGTCAACTCGCCGTTGAAGAAGTGGTACCGGCATATCTAGTCTTGTGCACAGCACCTAATAATTCGAAACACAATGAAAACGGCTAGTACCCAAGTAAATTTTGATCCCGTTGCACGTCCCATACCCTTCTCATAACTTACACGCAAACTTACACATAAACAATTTCAATTAAATCCATTTGTCGTCATTTTTTTTTAAATAAACAGAAACGTGTGTAACGGTGCACGTCCAACACTCGTCTAATAACTTACACGCAATGGGGACATAAACAATTTCAGTTAAATCCATTTCTCGTCATTTTTTCAATAAACAGAAAAATTTGTAACGTTGCACGTCCCATACCCGTCTCATAACTTACACGCAATGGAGACATAAACAATTTCAATTAAATCCATTTGTCGTCATTTTTCAATAAACAGAAAAATTTGTAACTAATGACTATGAGTTGTCGACTTACTGTTATCGATAACATTGTTAGATTGAAATTAATTTCCGTCTATTGTCACACGATAAATCATAACACCTCTGTCTTGGCATTTAGGAATGTTCCAGAAACTGTTGATTTATAAAGCAAGAACGCAATGTAAGTCTGTAAACCCGTACATAAAATTAATGGTAGTTTTGATAAAAATTGCGAGGAAATTAATCCCATTGAAGTCATCCGGGAGCATCAATATTAATATGGGCGGCTGTACCAGATAAATTACTAGTTTTCTTTGTGTAATGGATGATTAATTGTTATAACTACAATGGCTAACATGATTGTCTTCCATATATAGTCACGGAGTCATGGTGACTTAGTGGGTATGGCGCTGGACAACTAACCAGGATGTCCATGTTCGATGCCGGTAGTGGCCGAGAATGTTCCTCAGTATTTTTCAGCGTGTTTTCACTTACCGGTGGTTCCCGCTTGGGTGGGTCGAGAACCAAGGACTGTATAACCATTGCAAAGAAATAAATTATGACTTAGGTCGGATTGGAACTGGCAAAGTAAATAAAGATAAATTATTCAGTGCAGGTGACTTACTAACATTAAGATGCTTTATGCGAAAGCTAAATATGTCCTTTTCTGGCTTCAAATTTTGTATAGCTTATTATTTAGACATTTATCTACCCGACATCCTCATAATCAACCCACTGCCGAGATATTAAATGGTTTAATTATTTTAACGTTAAAGTGGATAATCAAGACTTTGTTTATTTTCGTTGGTATGATACTTGATGATCGAGGCTATTTATATCAGATCTGCAAAAAATGATAACTACGCTCTGAATAACGTAAAATTATAAGGCGTACTTCAGTTCAACATTCTAATTTTTCCCCACAAACGCCGCATTTCTATAATCGGTACCGCATGGTGTGAAGCAGGCCCTGCTTAAATACCATGATGTGGCAGTTTCCAAATTCTGAGTTTAGGTTAAGAATACGTAAACAATTGGATAATATTCAAATTAGCATAAGAAATGGCCAGACAATGTGTTCCTAATTGGCGCATTCCTAACAGGTCGTATATCTGAAATCAATCCGTTACAAACAGGCATACATTTAAATTATTGAAACGTGCTAGACGTATTAACTAAAACATGAAATAAAGCTTACATTAAAATGCATGATCTCCATAAATTGTTATAGACGATTTTCCTAGAACGAAAAAATATATAGTTTAGTGTACTACTTTTCTTAATCCAGCGGGGTAAGGAACGCAGGCATCCGCCATGCAGTGTTCTATGAGGGAATTCCAATTTGTATACATCCAAACCATTAGACGATTTTATCATTGGAAGAACTTCCCTCGTTTACCACTGTAGGGGAGCTTTCTCGTCCAAAAACGGGATCGATCTCGAAATATCTTGGTAAGTGAGTCAGGCTGACTCCAAATAACTTGAAACTTTTGAAACCCCAAAGGTCTCCCTTGCTCTGTATCTCTTTCTCTCTCTCTCTCTCTCTCTCTCTGATATGTATAAAATACCAAGAATCCGTAATAATAAGTGCAGAGCTCTATATTACTAATATACATGTACTTTTTTACGAAGATGTTGGCTTATTTAAGCAATTTATTATAAAGAGTATTAAATATGAGTAATAAATGTTTCTATATTATGTCGAACTTTTGAATGACAAGATTTCACAATAGCTTAGACCTTTGAGATAGCTATATGTAATTCGAGAACGGAAACATACGACTCTTAAATCATTTCATTTTGTCTAGAAATAAAAGAACTGTCGATGTTAAAGTGGCATTAACACCTTTTAAGGTTTCAATAATCAGATTATATAATAATACTGATTGCTAAATATACATAGTTCAGTCTTAGGTACAAAAAAACATTTTCAAATAACATCCCTTATTTACTCCTCGATAACTTCACAATACATTGTGTGTAAGCCCACTTTCATTAGTCCAGTCGTTGCTGGAAAGTGGGACGTTAAAACCCATTTCATTTCATTTCGTTAATAAATGTAAACCGACGATATGTTGGTTGCCAACTTATAATATAACAAATATGTTTTTCAAACGTGTATCTGAGAATACGTGGAAGGGATTGGATAAAAGCTGTACATGTAATATTATGTTTGACGGTGGGTTGTCAATTTGGATATTTTATTGTTTCAGCCTCAGTGTGGTAATTATAGTAAGCATTCGCTAATGTTCATTGGAATCATCGCCCTGCTATACAAATACGCCTGCAAGCAATCTAAAGATTCCACAATCACCTGGCATCTCTTAATCCCTGATAAAATCGTGTAATAATCTGGTAGATTAGTGTTAGAGTACAAGCTTAAAGATATTACTTTAGGGATCAACTCACTGGGTAAAGAAATAATTTTGTTAACGGATCACAATAAGTCTGTTAGCAAAATGCGAGGTCAATCTGTTGCTCACATATGAAATGAAATGAAATGGGGTTTAACGGTCCACTGTTCTGCTCTGACAGGGCTAATGAAAACGGGCATACGTCATACAGTGTGCTATGAGGCGCTACGGCCTACTCTTATATCGAATTCCAACTGCCAATGGTTCTTTTACGTGCACTACAATGTGTACACGGAACCTCGGTTTTTCGTCCCATAAGAACGACCAGACAGCTGTCCATGTCCGGGTCTCCGTTCTGCCCCACTGACAAGGGGGAAACCACGCCGGAAAATCTCGATTAACTTTCTCGACCAACCTGAAGCGAACCCGTGACCCCCAGGCCACCATGGCTTCCTGCTCACATATAGACTTCAGGTGGACCTTTACTTGTAGTAATAGGTAATGTTTAAAAGAAATACGATGATTTCAAGTTCTATAATATCGAAAATTATTCTCAATGTGATTCGATCTAGCTAAAAACATAAAATAGAATTATTTGAGGTTTTTAAAGGCTCAATACCACTGTTGTTGTAACTGAATAATATGTCCCAATCTTTATTCTGGTCAACAAATTGTACTATTTTACAATATTCCAATTAATTGATGATACAAATTTCATCTTAACTCACCTAATTTAAAAAATTGGAAAAATTCAACTAAATGATTTGAAAAGCCTTACGTAAAGCTTTTCAAATGTGACTTGGATTTAAAAATATTTTTGAACCCTCTGGACAAGTAAAATAGGATTTAATGGATAATTTACAGGTAGGACACTAACACATCTATTACTTAGAATAAGGCTATTTTTTTATTTTCTGGAGCTGTCAAGCCAGCAAGAGTGTTATTGTCCCTTTAAGAAATGCAATGATTTTTTTTATGATAGCTAAAAAATAAAAAAGATTTCTTGTAACCTTGTTTTAAAGACATTTATTACTTGTATTATAGACACGATAATGTCTTTTTAAACGAATATATTCCCGAGAGAAACAGTTACAAATACTCTTTTTTAAGCCTATATTTTTGAAAAGAGAGAGATAGAGAGAGAGAGAGAGAGAGAGAGAGAGAGTGTTTAACGTCCACTCGACACAACCAGGTCATTTTGGGACTAACATATGGTTCAATTTGATTTTAATAATTCGCTTGCGGTTAGGTTTTATTTTTAGCAGTGGGAGGAAACCGGAGGACCCGCAGAAAACCCACGAGGAGTTATGACTGTACAGCTAGTATTGCATAATCGGAGATTATTTAGAAAAATGGCAATTAACATCTTCCATGCGTGAAACTGATTAAAACATCCTTATCATATTATGACCCACAGATGGGAGACATTGGAACTGACCAGACATGACCAACAGCCAGGTGGACGTCATTAGTTACTACCCCTGGCCTAAGTTATTATGCAATATAGCTAGCTGCATAATCTCGTCGATCATCCTTTGTCTAGAAGCTGCATAATCTCGTCGATCATCCTTTGTCTAGAAGGGAGATTATAAGCATGAATCCAAAGGAGATTATTCAGTCATGGAAGTAATTGACACCCAAGGGTGTCAAGTCAAGCTAGGACCATGGCTCCCTTAGCTAATTACAGTCTTTAATTATAAGAATTTTGTACATGGTATGTTTGAAGAACAATAAAAGTAGCGTATGAAGTTAAACCAGCGTTGCCATCATAAAGAACCAATACTGTAACACTAGTCGTAAGAACGAATTCAGAATCGCACGTTCGGTTAGTCCTAAGGAGAAACTCTGTCGAAATTCCGGGATGTAAAACCATTTGGGCACAGTAAATGCCTTTATCATTACAACTTTTTTAACACTAATAATTCAGACTTGCTGGAATAGTTTGGTTAGACATCAATAGAAACCCTATCGAATTCTACTCGGAATTATTATTGCCCCTGTCACTTAAACCTTGTGCATGCTGTACAGATCAGGAATAGTTTTCAAATTTGTTTAAGTAGTCGTATTGATGAACCCTATTAAAATTCGGAGAGGCCAATTTTATACAGAGATATTGTCTATGGTCCAAAACTTACCCCCCCCCCCTACCCCTCCCTCTCCCTCTTCATTATACTGCTGGTTGTTTAGTGGTTCTTTATAATGGTGTCAATAATAACATGTTGCCTTTGTTATTCCAAGTTGTTTTCTACATCTGCTATAAAAATAATATAAATACACAATGCCTTCTTACATCATAACTTTATTTTAAAAAATAACATTTTTAAGAAAAGATATGGATTTATCCAGGTCTAATATTTTCATAAAAGGAGGCAACTATTATTTGTTTTCGTATTCATCGGAACATGCCGAATAAACACCAACTGTGTATTATAAATATAGTTAATCAATAGTTTGATCAATACACCGCCCTATTTTAGTCTATATTATAACAATAAACGTAACTTAAATAATAACTTAAATATAGAAAAACCAAGATCTAAAACCCTGGTAGTTAAATACCATACTGTTAAAAATCTATAAATTGTTTAAAATCAGTAATCTATAATGAAAGCGTGGGAATAAGAACATCCGCCCTTTTCTTATTTTGATCTCCAGTGGACCCACTTACAAAATCTTTTAATTTATATATGTAAATCTATCCATAGCATGTGACAGCTTTGACAAACGCAGTGGATCCCGGATCCATTCACTTGATTCGATATATGTTGTTTATTTCTTGCAATGTCTATGTGGTGTCCGCAGGTTTGCCTTGTAGTTTTGTTTTGTGTGTAGTCCGGTCCTCCTGTACATACTATTATACTCATAGGTTATATTTTTTATACGCCCACATTTTCATGTGGAGGTATATTGTCGTCGCTCCTGTCTGTCCGCCCACAATTTGTTTGTGGACACTCTCTCTACAGGTCACAATTTTTATCCGATTTTGACAAAACTTGAAATATAGGTTTATCGCCCAAGGATCTCGGTTCCTTTCGATATTGGCATGTATCGGATTAACGCCCCTGACTGTACGAAAAAACACGTTTTTAGCTTGTGGACACTGTAAAGGTCACTCTAGAGGTCACAACTTTGATCCGATTTAAAAAAAAAAAACGTTTTAATATATCACCGTTACACCCTAATTTCGTGAAAATTGGACCAAAACTGAAGGACAAAATGGCTGTTCCTTATACGCAAATAGTGTAAAATATGGTATATCACGGTTGTGGACCCTGTAGAGGTCACAGCGTATAGTCGTTCGGGTGGGAGAAAAACACGAGGTCCAGCGTACACATTGGTGTGCACGTAAACGAACTCTTGGCAGTTGGAGTTCAATATAATAGTATGCCATAGTGTCCATCATAGCACACTGTAAGGCATATGCCCGTCGTTATCAGCCCAGTCGAAGCAGAACAGTTATAAGTTAAACCCATTTTCATTTCATTTCACAAAAGATCATGACATTTTACTTCAAACATTGTTTACAACTATACACACATTGAATATTCTAAGAGCGGAGTGAGATAAAACGAATACAGATTTGGTTGGAAAACCACTGAAATGATCAGATAGGCATGATTGAAAGAGTGTTTTCCATTTCTTTGATAGATGTGTGGCCTGCAGCTAAGAAGGTGTATACTGTTATTCATCTAAATAGTTATCTATGGCTGTTTTCTCGTTAAATCTATAATCATATTAATACACATTATTTCTGGTGACTTGTATGCTAAGATGAAAATAAGACACAGCATGAACTATTGTCCGCTGAAAGGACGTATATAATTTGAACTCAAAGCACTGACAAGGATGTACATTTCGCGATCCATTTACATTAATCACAAAAGAAGAGCAAATTGATATGCCTTTTGAACTTTTCTAAAAGATGCATTATCTAAGAGCTAGATCTGCCCACCACGTCTTACTTTGGCTTCAAATGTTATATAAACTATTATTTAAAAATGAAATGAAATGGGGTTTAACGTCCTACTGTTCTGCTCTGACTAGGCTCTATTATTTATATATTTATTTACGACATTTATTTAACTCTCTAGAACATCGGATAACCGAGATTTAAATGGATTGAAACACGTTGCTCCGATAATAAACAATCTATACTACCGGGTGACACAAAAAAAGCGTTCATCACCTAAACTTGAATAACGAAGAGGGGTCGTCAGGGACCTCCAGTGGTTCCAGCAGGATGGTGCCACCCCCCACACCTCAAACGAATCATTGGCATGGCTACAGCAGCGTTTCTCTGACCGACTGATCAGCCGCAGGTGTGACCCGGAGTGGTCGCCGCATTCACCGGTCTTGAACGCCCCAGATTTTTATCTGTGGGGAGACCTTAAGGACAGGGTGTATGGCAACAACCCCCAGACTATCCCTGATCTGAAGGCACCAATCACAGCAGCAATAAAAGCGATCCCAAGAGAAGAATGTGGGAGGGTCATCGAGAACTTTGCCCGCCGGATCCAAATGTGCTTGCAGCACCGGGGAGCTCATTTAGAGCACATTTTTTTGAGCGCCAGTTAAACAAAGAGTTTTTGTGGTACAGACTTGAAACTTTGGAGATGTCTGCTACATAGACTCAACCTAATGTAGCTGAATTTTTGTGTTAATCGAAATCAAATTTTGGAAGTTATTCGATTTTTATTGATGAACGTTTTTTTTTGTGTCACCCTGTACATCCTGTTAAAACTTCAAACACTTATAACTTCGCTCAGAATAAAGTAATTTGAATAAAATTTTCAATAGTTTCATTATCTATTTTTGAACTATAATAGAATGAACGACCAGATCTTTTTCTTACATAATGCATATTTAATACATTACATCGCTGGCAGCCGGCTTTTAGTTATTTTGGTTAACGATTAGTGGTGGACTCCAAACATTAAAAGAGCAAACAGACCATTTCGTATCTTAAATGAAATGAAATGAAATGGGGTTTAACATCCTACTGTTCTGCTCCGACTGGACAAACCATTTCGGGCCTGAGGTAGCGATTAATGTTGATAGTATTATTTCGCCCATGTTAAGGTGCGAGTTGTGGTACTTACGAAGCCGGGTGATCTGGGGAAAAGTAGATAGGCTATAAACCCATGGCTGCATTGGTAATATAGACCAATGATTAAAAGCGCAATACTTTAGGACATAGCGCCTGGCCTGTCATATATACCTAATAGTAAGTGCAGGGGGACTGCACCACACAAAATTTACACAAAAACAAATACACGGACAGGACATCATACTCAGGAAAACACAAACATACAGACAATTCAAAAAAAGTGAATGGATCCGGGGGCTAGCCGTAAGCGTCCACTGCGCTGTACAGTCCCGGGTCTGTAGTGACACAGACTTCACTCAAATTTGAAAACAATTAGGAATACAACCCAAAGAACCCATTGTGTAATGCTAGCATCAGTCATGATCTGCTATATGCTACACGAAATACGAATGTAAGCATATGTAGTAAAATTCAACTATACAAGTAACCACATCGGTGAAATGTATAAAAAAGTAGTCTAAACTCTTAAATTCAATAAAGAAACGCTTCAGTATTCAATACATATAGGGTACATATTCCATCTTATCTGCTCCAAACGGGTGGTTTTTCGTCCAACCCGAGCGACTAGACCTTGTTCCTTGCCATACTGGAAACCACCCCTGACTTCCTGGTTAGTAACCAGCGTCTTACTCACTGAACCAACAGTCAATAAGAACAGAAAACAACACTCTTATTGATCCAAGTTAGGATCATCAGATGTATATTATGTCCGGTATAGTGTGATTTAATAATAGATAGTGTGATAGATAGCAACCTACTTTTGTTTTCTCTTTATATACCGTACGTGCAGTTTACTTTCTCTTATCCCCGCGTATAAATAATTTAGACAAATAACCCCAGCTACTTGGATCTATGACCAAGATAAATCGTGGAGAGATTTAATAGACATTACTGCCAGAATTAATACCAGGAAGACTTGGAGAAGACTTAAGAGGTGTCGCGCATGTCAATCACCGCGTACATAGTACTCTATTCGACTCGTGTAATCCTCTTGTAATTGTCCCAACAAGATGTGATGTTACTTACTAAGATATGGAACACATCAGACGAGGAGTTAATTTGAATCGCTGCTCGACATCCATTATCTGATCGTCAGCAGAAAATAAAATGACTGTAATCATTGGTCGGTAACAGATGCATCTGTTTCGCTGTATTTTCGTGACGTCAGATATGGTTCTATTAGGCGTATTAATTTAAACTGATTAATGAGAATGTTATAATCTGCTATTCTTAGTTTTTTGATTAATAATTTGACACACATATTAAGCGGGGGTTCAGTGTTATCTTATTACAATATCGAAATAGGTCGTCCTTAGAACTCATCCTAGAATTTCTGAGAATGAAACTGCTCATCAAATGGATTTCACAACAAGAAACTTTGTCCCAAAGTAAGGAGCTCGCAGTAGGACTGGACTACTTGTAAATCAAAAAGTGTTTTTCACGCAGGAACTTGGCCTAGACCTCTTTGTTTCGGGCACCAACGTAGCCCTTACCTCGTGGTCCCTGTGGCGATATTTGGCCCAAGATACGATTGTGTAATCGAATGTTTAAGTAGTCTTCGGGAGTACCGATATTGCCAAAATGATGATGTTAATTTATGTAATATACTTTAATGTTTAAAGGGGTAATTTGAGTTATTCATCCTGAAGGCGAATGCGATTTTATGGTTAGGTAAATGTCTTAGAAGTAGAATGTCTTAGGTTCGAGTCTAGAAGAAAATTCAGGACGTCACTATCAAGTAGAAGTCATGCTTTAGTCTCTTTTATTAGTCTTTTTAGATAAATTCTAGCAATCCAGGTGGAAGGGTTAACGTAGAAAGTGGGACAGGTTATTTCCCATTAAGATTCAGGACATATCAGTAAACACTCTACGGGGTTGGAATCTCTAGGAGTTACGGATGGGCTTCAAATAAGTAGATATAGACCATCCACGGAAAGAAAACGAAGATTATATTGTGCATTACTGGTCACAACTTTATTCATAACATGATAAGGAACGGCGTCTAGTCCTTCGGATAGGACGAAACAAATGTGGCCCCCATGTACACCTTCGCGTGCAAGTAAAATAACCCTTAACAGTAGGAATTCATTGCATGGCGTATACCCGTTTACATTAGCCCGGTTGGTCCAAAATGAAGGACGTTAAACCCCATATCATTCATTCATTCATATCATAATACATAGACATATAAGGTCTATGGTCATTCGAATATGTATATTGTGAGAATTTCAACTCTAGCTGAGAATTTCAACTCTAGCTGAGAATTTCAACTCTAACTGAGAATCTAATCCCAACCCAGATGACCAGTTCATATTTCAGTGATGCGTATGATCAATTCTTAACGGCTGTAATTGATATCGACCTATATTATATATTCAATAAGAGAATTGGAGGAACTAATCAAATCAATTATTGAGCCATCGACATTATAAGTCCTCCTCTCTACTATCTATGTCAATTAGAGATGTCAATATCAAGCTTAATTCACCGTACGTTTCTATAGAATATTAATTACCATTAATATTAAGGATCACGTTCACCCAAATAAAAAACTCTTTGTAGGACAAGTTATACATTTCCCAGTCTAAAAGATTGGCTTGGTGGCAAAGAGAAAACTTTCAAATTTAGTTGCGGTTCCCGTATTCTACCATCCTCTGATTTCAGTTTTCAGTGTCAATAGTAAAGAAAACAACATTTACTCGTTTTATTCGTGTATACGTTTCCAAATATCTATTGTAATAAGCTGGTTTGGTGGCTTAGAAATGGGCTTTAACGCCCGGCTGTTCTGACCAACTGGGCTAATGAAAACGGGAATAAGTCATAGCGTGTGCTACGGCAGCGCTTAGGCGGTTAAGCCAAACCGTACAAATTTAGTAGCGTTTACTCCCTATTGCTACCACCCCCCTGGCCTTGTGTCTGTTTTGACCGCAAGGGCCAACATAATTATATTGGTTTTAATTTTCTGTAAAACGTCAAACCTCACTTCATTCTTAACTTGTTGATCGATCCAGAAAACGGTAAAGTGAGAAGTTAAAGTCCCTTCAACACAAACTAGGGCATTTTTTATTTCAATAAATCATTTCCACGCAATGCTTGTTTATGGTAGAATCGATTTTTCAAAAATTTAGATTGAACTAATAACACCCCATTGAGCGATTCGTCTGTAACCTTGTAGAACTTGAATGTGGAAAATATATTTCTTGCTTGTCTTAAAGGAGTTAAACCTATAACTAAATATTTTCAAATGTCGAAATTAAAGGGACAATAACACTCTTGCTGGCTTGAAAGCTCCAGAAAATAAATAATATCTCTATCTAAGTACTAGATGTTTAAGTGTCCTACCTGTTGTGTAAATTATCCATTACATCCTATTTTACTTGTCCAGAGGGTTCGAAAATATTTTTAAATCGAAGTTTCATTTGAAAAGGTTTACCTTAGACGTTTCAAACCATTATGTTGAATTTTTCAAAAATTTTAAATAAGGTGTGTTAAGATGAAATTTGTATCATCAATTAATTGAAATATTGTAAAATAGTACAATTTGTTGACCAGAATAAAGATTGGGACATATTATTCAGTTACAACAAGAGTGGTATTGAGCCTTTAAAGACACGAATTAGAATTCAATATTGGCCCATTTCAATAAATCAATCAACATGGGGTCCTAATATTTAATATTTAAGACACAATGAACACTTAAAATCAGTACACGAATCATCTATTCTATGGTTTCAGTTACCATTTGTAATGAACAAAGAAAACCATATCCTACAAGTCAATTCGGAAGTAACAAGTAATGGCTGATTCCCATACGACCAAAATTATACAATATACAATTACCTTATATACAGTATGGAAGCCACGATGACGCATTGTGTGGGTCGTTGGCACATTAACCTAGCGGTCCCTGCGTTGGTCGAGACAGTTTTATCAACGATTATGCAAATTTTGTGACTTAAACTCGATCAGAAAGGAACAACGTTTTTTACCTTCTTTAAGCGGCATTTAGCAATTGACACAAACACATAGTATGGAACACAATTATTTAAATTAAAGCGACATTTCGTTAAACATGTTTTATGTGTAATAAACTTTCTCATCAAATCAACAGATTTTATACATTTTTTTAATATTTTTCTGGCAAATGTATTCCTACATCCGGCATTACGTGAGCAAATGTCTAGACAATACGAATAATATACAGATATAAATATAAAATTAGAATACAATTATGCCGCCTAGAGCACAATTTAAATCAAGCAGATTAATTTTATATTAAACGTGGATAAAAAAAATGTTAAATTTATTGCATTCCTTATTCTTTTGAGTGTTGCATAATGCAGCATTACAATTTTTCTCACTGCACACAAGATCATAAGAATCGATTAATGCAATAATACAAACTCTATTAAATTATATCGTCGTTCTATGGAATACGTAATAGGCTAAAAGTACTTAATATAGTACAATTGCACTGGCTTACTCTAAAGTTAGAGTCGCGGTGGTAAAGTGGGTAAGTCGCGGGCTAGGACTTCCCGGGTGCGATCCCGAAATCGGCCGAAAAAGTTCATTGCGAATTCATAATAGGCCGTATCACCGCAGTCAGGGCAAAATGTCGCATATATAGCACACTTGATATCATTATGCTTGATATCATTAGCCCGATTGGTGCAGAAACGTGGGACCTTTAATCCCATTATATTTCACATTGCTATAACTATAACGTTAACATAATATTTATCATAGCTAACTTCCCCTCTTCTTTTTGTTTCACTTTTATAGTAAGTTAAAGCCCCTATTTCTATCGCAATTAGTCAAATTTGTGTGTAATCTTCTTCTGAATGATGGAATAGCACCACGAAAGTAAAATGATTCTGGGCATGAATGGAGTTGGTTTGTTTTGAGGCAAATAATCAATATGGATAAATACCGGAATGGTATCAGAAATTGCCGGAACTGGAACGTACATGAGCCTTGCAGGAACACAATCAAATCGTAAAGACACAAATAATCTTGAACCCGGACCGAACATCATATGTTTTACACATTTAAATAATTGCCATTGGCCTGAATTATTTATTTAGTTGAATGAAGTTATGGCTTAAAATCTTTCTTTTACCCTGAAAGTATAATTACCATTAATTTCATGAAGATCTAATATTATATTCTCCTTAGAGAGACCGTCAACTATAATTCCATCCCCTTGTGTAATAATAAATTCGCATGTCCACACTTTAGTCGCCACGATGTAGATTTTTATTTTTAATACCCAAAAACGTGTATTAGATTTAGGTAATTTCGCATTTCATTTTGAGGATTGATTAGGATAAATAGAGAATCTCCTACCAGTCTTTTTTATATCAAAAAATATCAACACAAGTTGATAAAGTAACAAAAAACGAGTAGGAGATTTTATTTAACACCCAATCCCTTCTTACAAATATAATTCTTTGCTGTAGATTTTACTTTAACTGAACATTACGGCGTAGTGATACATCATTTTTTGACAGCAATTCGACCATTGCAAAGTCCTTTATATTGACCCAGTGTTTCCATCAAGGTCAATAGTTCATTTTTAATTTAAAAAAAGTTACTTTTAATAAGAAAAGAACTGTTCTTTGAAAATAAAAAAAGTAGTTCCTTATCGCAGTAGATTATGAAATATATCACACCAGCGATATCTACTGTAGAATGTATTATTGGGTGATAAAGATGGTTAAATGATAATGTTGGTCTCCACTAATTATACATGTGACAGAACTGATTAAACAGATTCAAAATATAATTCTTTAATGGATATCTTTGCAACGGTTGAATGTCCGCAACAATGTTTAAAGGGACAATAACACTCTTGCTGGCTTGAAAGCTCCAGAAAATAAATAATATCTCTATCTAAGTACTAGATGTTTAAGTGTCCTACCTGTTGTGTAAATTATCCATTACATCCTATTTTACTTGTCCAGAGGGTTCGAAAATATTTTTAAATCGAAGTTTCATTTGCAAAGGTTTACGTTAGACGTTTCAAACCATTATGTTGAATTTTTCAAAATTTTTAAATAAGGTGTGTTAAGATGAAATTTGTATCATCAATTAATTGAAATATTCCAAAATAGTACAATTTGTTGACCATAATAAAGATTGGGACATATTATTCAGTTACAACAAGAGTGGTATTGAGCCTTTAAAGAATCGTGATGTGGCGCAAATAAAGGGAAGCCGTGATTGTTACCCACAGAGACGTTGGCTCGCTAACCTGGAGGTCCCGTGTGCGATCCCTGTGTTGGCCGATAAAGTTCATCGGGATTTTCCGACGTGGTTCCGCCTTGTCAGTGTTACAGGATAGAGGCCGTGTACACATTTGAGTGCACGTAAAAGATCCCTTGGCAGATGGAATTCGATATAAGTGTAGGCCGCAGTGCCGTTGTGCGGGGAAAATTTCCCTTATAGCACACTGTAAGACTCATGCTGGCCTTCATTAGCCCAGTGGAGGGCAGAACAGTATGGCGTTAACCCCCATTTCATTTATTTCATTCATAGTTACCCACTGAAGTAAAGGCCGGTAACAACTACATAGATGACGTTAAACTCGCGGATATTTTTTTCTGAAGCCTAAGACTATAAGAGGATGTTTGAAACAAACTATTCATAAAAAGAATTGACTGAAGAGATCGGAGTGGAAATCGGCTTTACTTCTCATCCGTTCACCGTTTTTGTCAGTCCGCTAGCACCAAGCCGTGATTGAAAAAAAAAACGAGGATTGAATTCTGAGAATCCTTGTCAAGGGTCCAGACTAGAACATCTTGGCACTAATAACATGTGGTATGTCTGCGGGTGTATATTTAATTCAATAATTCACTTGAAAGCACATATCTTTAAAAATGGGGGTGGGGAGGGACAGGCGAGACCAATTAGATTAGGTAGGCGACCCTAGTACCTGTCCCGTACAAACATGGGATCAAACCGAGCTATATACGTTTACATTAAAGTACTCTAACACCATGTCCTACTTACAGTAGATTAAAATACTTGATTTTGAAACTTAATACCCCATACGTCTATGATAATTGACTTAAAGACATGTCAACACGACACTTTGACGCATTCCATTTCATTTTAAGCCACGGGGAGACAAGTGAAATAAATATTTATTACACGGTTTTGAATTCTCGGGTTTTTGATCTTACATATTCCCAGGGGCGGATTGGGGCCGGGAACCGGCCCGGGCTCCCGTGTCGGAGCGGCCCCTTTTACTAAACGCGGAGCCCGGACCCCAAATATGCGATTTGGTGGCATATCTGATTATAATCTCTGTCAAATAATATAACGAGTATAACGAATATAAAAATGTCAAGGAATGTTTAACACCAGCCCCAGGAAATCGTCTCGCACTCATATTCAGCCAGCAGACCAGCTATCATCAAATTTTACGAACCATCGGCAGACGTTTCTGGCGTATCCCCACAAACAAGGTGCAGATGACTTAATAATTAGTAAATTTGCCGGCGACAGTGTCGGGTGAATCCGATGAAATTTTCGGATGAAATTCGGAATCCCCATTGCAGGATTCCGAATTCCCGCCCACATCCAGCACACCCGGCCCAGAAAGTCTATTATAGCAGACCATTCCAGACTCCAGTGATGGCGTGGCGGCCCGTAATCATCGCTACATGGCCGGTCCAATACATGCCCCCCCCCCCCTTAGCAGAAAAGGTTTTTTTTAGACGAATTGGACAAAATTAATTTTTTTCATTTTTTCTCCGACCAGCCCTTCGGGCGATCGCCCCGGATGGCCCAATCCGCCTCTGCATATTCCGAATAAATAAATTATACAAATTCATTTTCTTTCATGCCTTGCCTTTCGTAATGAAGACGGGTATGTGCCATGCAGTGTGTTACTTTTCAATTACGTACACATGAACGTGTACAAGACAGCTTGGATTTTCGTTCCATCCGAACGACCAGACGCTGTTCTTTACCAGGCCCATGCTTCTACACCACTGACAGTGGGGACTTTCTCAACCAACACCGGAATGGAACACCAGACCTCCTGACAAGTGAGCCAGTGTCGTACTGGCCGAGTTACCGTCGCTCCACGATCTTCGTAATACAATTAGTCAAATGGTATAACCATTAGGTATATTCGTGAATAAATTCCTGATTAACTTCTTAAAGATGTCTTCCCACGTAAAAACTGTGTGATTTGATGAATACCTTACTAGCTAAAGTCTTAAAGGGCCAATCCCGATAATATTTTGGAGAATAAAACTGCTTAATTTTGGGTTAAAATCCCATAAAAGCCTCTACCTTAGGGCCGAGCAACTTAAATCCGTCAGTCTTCATCTTGGAAAAGATGGGTGTCCCAAGCTGTATTATGCGGTGTCTGGATAAAACCAAGACTTTTATTTTATAAAAATAATGTGTCGGTGAAATTTACCTTTCGTTATCAAGTATAGTACATGGGTCATTCACTGTATAAACCTCAAAAGGAACGGGAATCGATTATCAGGTCACCCGTCGAAAAACTGACCCGAAATCTTAAAAGGGTTACGTGTTCGGATAAGCAGTTTTTAAGTTCACGTCCAAACGACTCAATATTTTGAGCTAAAATTTTAAGAAGGGGTATATACAACATTCCTCTATATTTTGGCGTTTAAATTTCATACGTACTCAGACTTTTATTTCGTAGACTCTGTTCAAATCGGGATAGTCCCTTTAAGTTTTTACACGAGTTGAGTAATTGTGCCTGGGTATGGCCGATTGCTATCTTTGTCCAGAAATTTCCGATTAGGGTATGCATAGTGTCTTCGCTTCTAGCAATATACGAATCGGTTATGTGTTAAATTTAAGCACCATTCTCACTTTGGTGTACCGTACTTTGAAAACTTGTGAAAAATATTGGATGAACAACAACAGAGATTTGAATATTAATAACAGTATTTTAGTCGAATTGCACGGTTAAATTATTTGAAATCGTAACATTGAAAACAAAAATACATTTCAATAATTATGCGTGGTCTACTCGTATCAGGTTTAATTGGACAAGTTCATGCTCCTTCCGGTTTTTTCCAGTCTAACTTTTATTGTAATAATATTCTTGTGAACACCATGATTGATTATTTTGATCACGATCTAATTCAAGTAGATTATTCTCTCCTTTGATTCACACCAATTTGAAATATATAACATTAAGGTCACTCGATCAATCTCAAGGGTTCTTTGCTAATCGTCTCCCAGTTTCGTAAAACAATCAAATATGAGTCTGTACATCGGCTGTATTTACGTCCAATATGCTTTGTTTGTCTCGATATAGTTTACATAGTTTGTATGGATCATGATCTGGCATAAGCCGACTGTTTGTGGTTAAAATTGAGTCCCAATTATTTATATTATTTGTTCCATAGTATAGTAAAATATCACATGTGTTACAGCTTCCCTTTTACAATGTACTAAATTCTGATGTTATTAGCCCTGTCTTCATTAGCCCAGTCGGTGCAGAACAGTAGGACGTTAACTCTTTATAATTTCATTTTGTTTCTTTAGTAACGGTGTTCTATGTTGGCAAAAAATGGCTACGAATAATCTAAATTGATAGCTTTAGATTTAAATTGTAGTCTTTTTCCCATTTCACGTTTATAATGCAGTGTATATTTAACAGTGCTAAGCACCGGATAATAACAACCTCTTAATACCGGGATCGTTACCAGTCATCTCCACCATATTTAGCAGGGATAAACTCGAGATATTTCACAAACTTCATTTTTTAATAATAATAATAAAAGTCATATACAACAGATTAAAAATAATGGATGGATAATTATACAATATATTTTAAAAAAATGAAAGGCTTGATGTCATTACATTCGTTAATTATAGTCGGACAGTGGCATATTAATAAGATGTTGTCCAGTTGAACTTACGCTCAGTCATATTTGAAAAAATACAACAATTTGAAAGACAAAAACACATCGATAAGGTTCCAATCTTTTCGTTCATAAAACAAAACCCATTTGTATTCCATGTAATTTACAATTGTACACGATGTGTTCAAATTCGGATAAATGTTATTATTATACTATATGTATTTAAATGTAGTTGTAAATTGTGGAGCCTATCATGTACTTGCCATTTACAGGTAGTTATTACTTTGTTACTCATGTAGACGGATTGTTAGTGGAAGAACGCCGTTAAGTGGTCTAGCTTGTAAGTGCCGTTCTGAATGAAGAGTATTTGAATGTGATGATAGACCATGGGTATTGTCGTATTTCAGATTGGCGCACTTTTTAAAGAACCCATTCACTCATTTAATATAGTCAGGGACTTGTTGGCGGACGACGGACACGTTTGCCAGTAGAATACGTACACATTAAATCTAAGGAGAGCTGGAAAGATATGTTTGAAAAAAAAGCTAGGATGCCAGTAGATCACTGATTTTAAAACTGCTTATACATACACCCACCTGTTGCACACATGGGAATTGGTTTATGCAAATACACGGTTAATGTTAACAAACTCCCATCCGCTCATTTGCATAATATCTATTTATTCACTATGTAATCAAATATTTTTTCCGAGCCAGTACGTGTAACTTAATATACGAGTATTTACACTAAATAATTTAGTGTTGATGAAATCGACAGAGAATAAATTATCTATGCCCACGTAAGAATTATGGGTTCTTTTGCTCTTAACTGGTGGTGGGTGGGTTCCGAATGGTTAGCGCGTGCGCGTTGTATCATTAGGTCTTTCATTGAGTCCACTGGCGTGGTTTCGATTCCCCGGTTGTACGTGACAAGGAGTAGGTCGACTGTCCAACGTCGTGGGTTTTCTCCGGGTCCTCCGGTTTCCTCCAACTGCTACAGACCCATACGTACGCGCAAGCGAATTATTGAAATAAAATTGAACCTAGTTTGTGTCGAGTGCAATTAAACTCCCCCCCCCCCTCTCTCTCTCCGATTAGTTTGACAATAGACGAATTGGATCGTGAAATGAAACGGGATTTAAAGCCTACCTAACAATCCGCCGTACGTGCTACTACGGACAGTTCAAGGGGGGGGGGGATTTTTAGTAAACCCGTGCGTGAGACTTACGCATCACGTGCGTGTGTTCGGCACTGTAGAAGATCGTAGACCGGCAGTGCAGACTTTCACTTCGTTTCTTGCGGCTGGTCTGTGGACTACCAAACCCCAGGACTCGTGCGTGTCAAAGCACGTACAGCGGGTTATGGGTAATGAAATGAAATGGGGTTTAACGTCCTACTGTTCTGCTCCGACTGGGCTAATGAAGACGGGCATACGCCATACAGTGTGCTATGAGAGAAATTTTGCCCGGACAGCGGCACTACGGCCCACACTTACATCGAATTCCAACTGTCAAGGGATCTTCTACGTGTACGCCAATATGTACACGGGATCTCGGTTTTTCGTCCCATCCGAACGACTAGACAGCTTTCCTTGTCAGGCCCTCCGACCTGCATCACTGCCAAGGGAGAACCACGCCGGAAAATCTAGATGAACTTTCTCGGCCAATGCAGGGATCGAACACCCGACCTACAGGCTAGTGAGCCAGCGTCTTACCCACTTAGCAACCGTGAGCCCCAGGGGGTTGTGAACAAGGTTTTACTACAGGGATATATTATCATACGAGTGGAAAGTGAACTAAATGAGGAAGGACATATGCCCGTCTTTATTAGTCCTGACGTTAAACCTCATTTGATTTCCACTTCATTTTAGTTCTGGTACTTCTTACCTCGTTACTCAATCAGTTAAGACACTCCCAGCAGATATTTGTGGTATTCATTTATCTTTCGATCCCTGCATTGGCCGAGAAAGTTCATCCAGATTTTCCGGCGTGGTTCTCCCTTGTCAGTGATGCAGGACGGAGGGGCTGACAAGGAAAGCTGTCTAGTCGTTCGGATGGGACGAAAAACCGAGGTCCCGTGTACACATTGGCGTGCACGTAAAAGATTCCTTGGCAGTTGGAATTCGATATAAGAGTAGGCCGTAGTGCCGCTGCCCGGGCAAAATTTCCCTCATAGCACACTGTATCGCGTATGCCCGTCTTCATTAGCCCAGGTTAGGAGCAGAACAGTAAGACGTTAAACCCCATTTCATTTCATTTCATTCATTTATCTCTTGGCCAGTAGCCGACACTCGCAGGTCACGGGGATAGCTACATACATACTACACAGCAGCATCTGCAGACAATCTCTTTACAATATTAGCAGTTTTCATATATCAATATCGGTAGGACATTCAGATATACTAGCGAACACGAACAGTATTCATTCAACTAACAACATACTAATAACGAAGGAATTTACATACATAATACACAGCAGCATCGCCAGACAATCTCTTCATAATACTAGCATCGGTAGGACATTCAAATATGCTAGCGAACACGAACAGTATTCATTCAACTAACAACATACATACTAATAACGAAGGAATTTACCTGCGGTGCACATTAACTTCAAAGGTGTATGTATGTGTTATTTTCCAAAACATTTAATTCACTTTGTGATACTTTAATAAAATGTTCTGGGGTTTTATCTGAAGTGTTGTGTACAGCTGGGGGCAACCGTGGTTTAAAGTGGTTTTTTGGGTTTTTTTTTTTGTATTCTATAAAACGCAGTCTTGGATTGCACGCCTTCGGCATGGTTAGGCAGCTGTTTTAAGCTAAATGGGTTAATAAAAGTACCACTTAAAGATACATTATGGAAGATTTTTTATAGAGAGTTGGCCATTCTTGCTATAACAGTTCAAAAGTAGACGATGAAAGAAGAATATATTGAAAATTTCAGTCAAAGTACTTTATTCTGAACAAAGTTATCATCGTTGTAATATTTGACTAGAAATGGTTGTCAAATATATCTTCACCTTCAACTACATAATCTCGATTATCAAGTAACGTTTTCAATGGCTTGAGACGGGGTTGCAGTTAAATTCGTATCACATTTATTTTTACTATAGATAAGAAGCGAAAGTTTGAAAGGAATGGACCAAATCAACGAGGCATAATTATAGCCGACATCTTGTTAGCCTGCGTGTACTCTTGTACTGTAACGTGACTACGTGACTCCCGAAGCAGACAATTACTGAAATAGGAAACACTACAGTGATCCAATGGGCCTGCAATTCAACTGGGGTGATGTTAGCTGCGATGTTTATCAATTTCCGTAATTTTTCTGTAAACGCAGTGACAAAAGAGCGTTTATTACCAACATCCAAACTCTCATTTAAACCACAACTGAACATAATATCAAGGCTCAACAGCGGCCTCGCTTCGTACACTCTATCATTTAGCCTCGATCTAACTGATGACGTCGACGTAACGGTTAATAATCTCCGCATGGGGCGCCATTTTTGATTTAATCAATCAGTGAAATCCTATTTAAATCCAAGCTGTAGCCGAGCCATCCGTGGGCCTACAGAGTTGATTCTGGGCTTGTTGTTTAAATAAAGATCTAATTTATAAGTTCTATAACATCTGAAGCCTAAATTAAGACTTGCAATAATCAGATTTAGCTCTTGCATAATGTATGTTTAAAGTTACTTTGATTTGTATTTCTTGATAAACGTATTCCATTTCAAAGATTTGCAAAGTGACGTTTTAGATAACTTAATTTTTAAGAAGCGATGGTTGTTGCTCTTGTGGCCTATTTTCTACCAAATTAATTGCATTTTTATATGCCCACATTTTCATATGAACATACTATGCTGTCGCCCCTGTCCGTCAGATATTGACGATACTTAAAAAAGTTGTGTACATCCCAAATATCTCGAGTACTTGAGTTCGAGTTTCGTGAAAACTGGTCCCAAACCACCCGTCAACATGGCCACTACTCCTTACGCAAATAGTATAACCCTTATGGTCTTCCGTACAGTTGGCATGGATGTTTACCTATCCAGCCAACTCCAAAAAAGGAATAGTTGTTGTTTCTGCTTCACATTCATTACAATGTAAATATATTTAATTAGCTTAAGAACGTTGCTTCCGTTTCCAAGATAAGCTATGAATGGCCGGTTCGTTTGTCTAGAAACTGATATGTAACTCCCGGAAGTGTCGTAAAAGTAGAAAGTCGGTTGTTACGGAACAAAGCAGAAAGAAGTAAACAGCAACTGACGGCCAAAAACTACTCGACGAGGAATGAAATAAAGATGGGGTTTAACTTCCGGCTTTACTGCACCGCCTGGGCTAGTGAAGACGGATCACCCGTCGCCAGGGTAATTGACGCCCGTGTGAGGGGGTTTTAATCAATTTAATGTAAATGTAATTTTTTAATTTTATAAAATAAATTTTATTTTTATATAAAATAATTTTTTATTTTTATATTAAAATACAATTAAATGAAAAGAGCATTAGGTAATATTAGATAAAGTGCTGACAGTTCTCGCTATATTAGTTTTAAAAATAAATAGATAATAAAAAAAAATGCTAAAAATTTCAAATTGCTTCAGTCCTTCAGTCTGAACCTAGATATTAGCGATTCAGTTTTAGGCTAGCCTCGATCGTTATTACTACCGTTGTTGCGATAATAAACAAAGTCTCAAATATCCATTTTACGGATATTTCATCCACCGCAAAACTTATTCAAATCCACTAAATATCACAGGTATCCGATGGCATCGAGAGTTGATTATGGTCATGGTATGTTAATAAATGTCTAATCAATAATTTAGATAACATTTCAGGCCTAACGAAAGATCTGCAATAAGCTGATTTAGTTCTTGCTTAATGCATGTTTAAACAAAAATACAATTTACAAATCTGATAAGACAAATGTCTGCTTTGGAAAACAGATATTATTTTAAACATACAAATGTTACTTCTTAGATACACAAGTTAATTTTAAGATACACATGTTAATTTTAAGATACAAATGTCGAAATACGACAGCAAATGAAAAATTAAGGAATATGAATAACGAATTAAGCACACTGAATAAAGGACTGCTTGATTTTACAATGACTTTTGTATCTGTAAACAAACTAGTTAATAATGTTCAATAATATCGGGCCATGAAAGCCGAAGTTCAGTTGTCGTTGAATTTAGAAAACGATTATCTTCAGGACATCAGTCGATCTCGTTTTTGAGAGCAACTAAATAAGATCATTGCATCTTTAAAGAGGTGCGTTCAAAACAGAGCCGTTGGCCACCACCTATTATTGTTAAAAACTTGTGAATTAAAGATGGATTTACACGAAAGTATTTATGAGGTAGTTATCTCCAATTAACGTATGGCATATTTGGTATGTATGGAAAGTTGAGACACCCAATCATATTAAACAAATACTTGATTCACAAATGAGGCGCCCACGGGACAAAAATGTAATGGTGGGTATTAACTGGCAACATGTTGGCTTGTTGTCTGCTCGAATGATGTATGGAGCGATTGGTTTTGTCAACCGAATAGCTAACGGTTGTGAGAACATTGATAGACTATAGATTCTGCTATTAAACGGTGGGCAAGGAAGTTCGCGGAGCATCATAATCTTGGAATTTACTTCGATAATTTGGGGTAAATGGACAGCGAGTAAAGACCAATCCAATCTAACAAACAAGTATCCTTATAATAGATTTTTACAGCTTGGGTAGTTTGTTGCGATTTCAAGCTGGATTTTAAGCAATCTTTTGACAGGAAAAAATAGTTTGAATATGTGTTTAATCCAAATGTATCATACAACTTCACAGTTTGTACGTGGGAAGGCATCTTTAACTATTACATTTATACAAAAAAACATCGACCGATGATTTGTATTACTTAAAGGGGCCAAGTCTCTAACCCAATATCATCCAAAATCTTCAACATTGAAAACACGATTTATTTGTCAAATTAAATCAACATTCATGTTGTGATCTTGCCGGAAAAAGATGGGTATTTGATATCCAATATTTAAGACAAAATAAACATTTTACCATTGGTACGCGAATCGTGTACCATAATGCGCTTCAGCCCCAGTTGTATCAAGAGACTCGAGGGACGCGGCTAGACACATTGCACCAAATCAAACGGCGTATGTAGACTGGAATAACCAGACGCTAGAAATTTGCACTCGCTTGAGACTGCTGGCTTATTTCGCCGAACATAACTGATTTGAAATTGGAGTAAAAACGGAAACCATTGAATGTAAATCAGTTTATATACATTCATATTACAGTATTATATGCGTTGCGACCCACTTTTGTCAATTTCTAGGTTCAAAATGTTAGCGATTTAGCTCCTTTAACCTAATTCCTTCAACGTTTAGCTTAGATCATATATAATCTACTGTATGCCTTTAACTAAGCTAGTTTTTGTCATGAAAATCCCACTCTACCCAGCGGCAACCCCCACACTGTTATTATATATGAAGCTACTCCATTGTCATCCGGAACATACCAAATTGGCGGAAATGCACTCGGTGAGTCATGTTAAAGGACAATATTTGTGTCAGTCATTATAAAATATGTGATAGAGCTCGTTAAATACATCCCAAATATAATTTTAACACAGAGATCATTGCTACGGGAGATGTCTAACAAGCACGTGAAGAAACGGGAAGTGACGTCAAACATGACAAACATGAGTTGTCCTTCTATATAC
Source organism: Patella vulgata (assembly GCF_932274485.2). Classification (NCBI taxonomy): domain Eukaryota; kingdom Metazoa; phylum Mollusca; class Gastropoda; family Patellidae; genus Patella; species Patella vulgata. Next base: position 18,204,633 of record NC_065883.2, read on the forward strand.
TTGACTGAAGTAATGAGCGGTAACAGACGAACGATCGAATTTCATTTCACTGATAATTCCGTTGAAGATGAAAAGTTGTTATATCTGACGATGAGAGGATATCTGACAATTCAAAAAAAGAATTGGCTGTCAGTAGATAAAAGATAACGAACAAATTAGAAAAAGTCCGTGCATTACTATGTTTTTATTAACAGCAGAATGAATAAAAACGGGGGAATGCACGGGATTTTTCTACTTTTTCTCGTGTCCCTTATCTAGTGACAGCCAATTCTATTTTTGAATTGTGAGATACCCTCTCACCGTCCCATATAATAACTTTTCAAACTCAACGGAATTATCAGTGAAATGAAATTCGATCGTTTGTCTGTTACCGCTCGTTACTTCAGTCTGTTATACAGAAGGACAACTCGTGTTTGTCATGTTTGGCGTCACTTCCCGTTTCTTCACGTGCTTGTTACACGTCTCCCGTAGCAATGATCTCTGTGTTAAAATTATATTTGGAATGTATTTAACCAGTTCTATCACATATGTAATAATGACTGACCCCAATATTGTCCTTTAATGTTCTGCCCGTGAGTAAAACTTTTGCGTGAAATTCTCTTGGAACTCGTTATTCTATTTTCAAGTAACGATCTGAACCTATGCGATACGTTTTCAAGAATCCACCAAGGTCTCGGTGTTTCCGGTGGATTGGGGCACGAGATTATTAACTAGCAATTGTCTTGCGTCTGGATAAACATGTCCACAAATCAGACGCGTGCGCAGGAACAACTTCCCACAATACCTCTGTTATCTCGCTGCTTCCCGGCGTTTTAATTATATCTTGGCTAATATAACAAACCACAAGTTTAATAAGCCATGCCCTCACATTTTTGTGATTGATATACCAAATTGTTTACTTGCACTTCTTTAAATTATTAAAAAATTATTAAAGATTTGTCGTATAGATTTTGTCCTATTAATAATCCAAATTAGATAAACCAAGAACAAAGACGTTTATCTCGAGGCATTCTTAAACATAGTAATGATTATAAAACATTTTCCATTAAAACCATCGCTTTCTCGGTATTAATATTTTAATTATAACGTAATGACATTCTTTCAAGTCATTTTTTATGTTATTTTATAATTTTAGAATGTAATCTTCCTCCATTTCACGACATTATTAAAGAATGCTATAGGACAGATTGAGCCCCCGTGGTTTCTTACTGTAGGCCTATATATTTCTGGGTTTCATGAAGTCATTAATTTTAAAATGATACGCAATAAGGACATATTGTTTACCGACAAGTAAAAACGGTCGAAATCAGCTCCGTGGTTCCTTGCTGTATGTTTTTCTGGTTTTCGTGAGGTCATTAATTTTAAAATGTTAACAATCGACCTATAATCTTCCTTAATTTCACGATGATACGCAATAAGGACATATTGTTTACCGACAAATAATTAATTTTAAAATGTTAACAATCGACCTGTAATTTATCTGAATTTCACGACATTATCAAAGGACGGTACGTAATAAGGACATGTTGTTTACAGACATGTAAACGCGGAAGTATTCAGCTTCCGTGGTTCCTTGCTGTTACATGTATTGTTTTGGGGGTATTTTTATGAAGTCATTAGTGGATAACAGGACGGGTATCTTCCTCCTTGTTCAAGTATTCAGACGACATCTAAATGGCAACATACGATTTTGACTAATGGAATGGAACAAGAACAGGCCATAACCTAATTAGCTCATGTCATCTCGCCTGTTGTCCGGATGGGATACAGAATGTCAATGCGGCTCTATTCAAGTGCAATAAAGGAAGAGCACATTCATAATCCTCGAAAGGGGAAACGAAGAATACTGCGATGCCCCCTTACCCTGCTATACAAGAGGCATTAGACGTTCTGTTTATGTACTAATGCCTATTTATACGGCGCTATATAAGCAAACAACTTGGTTTTTATTCGGCTATAATAGTGAATATATTACAACAAATTTCATTCAATTTACTTTATTCTGAGCGATGTTAGAGTTTTCGAAGATGCAGCGTGGATCAAAAAACACCACACTAAGACTAATAAAATTGTGTTTCATAATTTATTTACCAGCGACTCGAGACTCGAGCATTTTAAAATTGAATTTATCTTGGCATGGATTCGACCACTAATTCGGCACACCTCGGCATAAACTGTAGTCCGCCGAGGTTATCCGATTGCTGATCTCTGAGGAATGTGTAGTCGCCATTGTCGCGGCGGTCGAAGAAGAAAGGCCAGCTCGCGCTCTGGTAACCGATTTGCAGTTTCACGAAGTTTGAAGTTTACACAATAAAATAAGTTCTTTTAAAATCCTAAAAAAATAGCATGTTACAATGTCGATAAACACCTCCTGTTTCGCATTAAGAGAGGTGTGATTTTTCAATAGACATGTCCTGAGATTTTACATTAGACAATATTGGACAATAACACCCCTCTAAATGCGAAACAGGAGGTGTTATCTCCTAAACATGACGGCAGTTTGGGGCATCTATTTTTAAAGTAGATAGTTCTCAGTAGATAGTTCTTGAACTAAAAATTAAGCAAGAGCAATAAATGGTGTTTGGTGCAACTCATTTTAATAGACTTTCGTTATATTTTCAGGTACTACGCCATTGTTCACCCATTGTCTGCTATGAAGATAAACAGTAAATCTAGAACCAGGAAGATTATAGCTGTAACATGGATAATACCTATAATACTTGCTTCACCATATACATATTGTAGCAGTTATGGTTTTGTAATAGAAAGTGAACTGGGCCGAATTTCGCGCCAAATCTGTAATGACAGATTTGACGAGATAGACATTGCTATGTACGGACCGGAAGCCTGGGGATCTGGGAGGTTCAGACGAGGATTTTTTATATTCTTATTTTTGGCAGTGTACCTCATTCCTGCGTTTCTTATTCTAACAACTTGTGTTAAAATAGCCATTTGTCTACTACAACCAATAAGTATCAAGCGACTACCGTCATTGGGCCGTAAAGAACATAGTCGGCGACATGAGGAAAATAAACGCAAGGTAAGCCAAACCCTTCCATTTTATCGTGGAACCATTTAGGTGCCAAGCGTTGGGTATTTACATTACTGAGGAGGGTAATTAAAAATGGCTGATCCACAATCCACAAACTGAATTCCATGTTCAAATTGACCAAAATCCAACATAGCCGTCAGTATTTGCTGGAAAATGACACTTGGTTTCCAATTATCATAATAGGATCGAGTTTGGTTTATAAAAAAAACAATATAAACTTTCGGGGTAGCGGAGTCTATTCCATACCAACTTTGGTGATTACTTATACCACGAAGTCAATATTGGGGAATAATTCAAGATGGTGGTCAGTTTGGGCGGGAAAATTCGAATTTTACAAAATGATCACATTTCGTGTCAAAATATGCCATATTCGACACACTTCCTCATTTTGGTGATTAATCGGTTCCCCTGGGTCAATATAGGAGGAAATTTAGTATGAACTATGGCAGCTGGCTAAAAATGGTCTAAATCTGTAAAAGGCAGACCAATTATGTTGAAACAAACTTTAGCCACCAACAAGTAAAATCATTGAATGAATCATTGATATAAGAACTGCATCTGTATTGTTATTATTGTCTTCGTACAAGACCATCTTGAGAAGCTACTTATTGAAATCACCAGAAATGGACAAAAAGGCTATAGGGCAGTCATCAAGTACCTGCAACTGAAAGGATTAACCCTAAACACATATATATGCCGACATGGTAGCACTTTAGGGTAGGATGTTCCTTACTTTTCCACAGTAAAGAAGTTGGCTGCGGAATTTAAGCATGGGAGAGGGAGCCTAGGCGATGACCCGGGTCCTTAAAGGCCACCAACAGCAACCATTCAAGAAAACATTACATGGTGAAGTCCCGTGACAATCTGTGCCGTTTTGAAGCAGATTCCGATAATTTTTTTGCCAGATTTGTAACCATGTATGAGACCTGATGTAAAATTCTAATTTCCTCGCCCAAACTGGCTACAATCATGACCCCCACCCAAAACACAAAACCTTGTATGGAAATGAATTCAGCTACTCCAAAAACGTATATTTTGATACTAAACTCGATCATAGGTGGAAGTTGGAATTTTCAAGCCGTAAACAGTGGCCATTTTGGATTTCGTTCAGTTTGACCCATTTAGACACGGTTTTCGGACTGGGACTATTTTATTGGGGGGGGGGGGTTATACGTCTAGACCCACCTTCTATTGCAGCAACTGCCTGGGCTATTTGGCTTGCCACGCTAAAAGCAACCCCAATATGAATTTCGTTCCGATGGGCCTGGGATTAACACTGAGCGTTTAACGCCCCTTTGACTAGATATCAAGTTAGGCCACCCCTTCTCCGTCATTACCGATTTATTAGAGACTAAAGATTGTTTATTAAAAATAAACGACTGTTCTAATTATATTTTCGTCGCCCTCGTCCGTCCGTCCACAAATTGTTTGTGGACACTCTACAGGTCACAAGTCTTATCCAATTTTGACGAAACTTGACTGATTGCACGAAAAATCGCCTTTTTATCTTGGGGTCTCCCTAGAGGTCACACTTTTTATCCGATTTAATAGAATCGTTCCAATATATCACTGTTACACCATAATGATGATTGAGTTCGAATATCGTGAAAATCAGACCGAAACTGCCCACCAAAATGGCCGCTCCCCATACGCAAATAGTGTAAAAGTATGGCATATCAAGGTTGTGTACCCTCTAGAGGCTATAATTTTGATCCGATGTTGATGAAAATTTACATTTATGTTTATATCACAAACATCTCGGACACTTTCGATAGTCGCGCATATTGGTCTGTCACTTTCTGGATTATGGCCCCTGATTGTACGAAAAACTCACGATTTTAACTTGTGGGTCCTTTAGAGGTCACAATTTGTATTCAAATTTAAAAACCGTTTAATTATATCACCGTTATACCTTAATGATGGTGAAAATCCAATCGAAAGTGCCCGACAAAATGGCCGCTCTTTGTATGCAAACAGTATAAAAGTATGTAATACCAAGGTTGTGGTCACAATTTTTTCCGATTTGAATGAAACTTGAAATGTGTGTTTAGAACCCAAAGATATCGGACAGTAACTTCCTGGATAATGGCGCCTGATTCTACAAAAGATCACATTATTTTTTTTAGCTCGTTCACTGTCCACCTCTTGCAAAATGGGGGCGTATCTTGCATAGTAACCGCTTGTTTATTCAAATGTTACTGTTTCTAACAAAATATCGTGATGATAGAAAGTTGATTAAATTACCAATTCGAGCGAAAAATCAGAAAACATAAAAGAAAGGAAACTGAAATTAGATTTTAATTTTATTCATGTAACTTTAAACGTTAAATAGCCGGTTAAATTCAAAATCATGTTAATGGCGTAAAAGGGACCAAAAATAACATCTAGTTTTAGTTAATCATCTTTAAAGTACGAATAATTCTAACTTAATATCATATATTCAAAATGAAAAACACAAATTAGAATTCGGTATTCGTCCGTTTCAATCAATGTTGTTATCATACTGTGTGTGTATATATATATAATTTCATCTTGGGTGAAAGCGCTAGCTAAGATGAAATTAGTTTTTTCTTTCTGGGTGAAAGCGCTAAGATGAAATTAGTTTTTTCTTTCTAAAAACCTCACTTTCCATATACTTTTACCCGAGAGTAGAATCTTTTAGGTGGATCACGCATTTTCCACCAAGGATTAGCAGAGATTAGCAATTTGATTGGTTCAGACTTTGGAACACGACAACTTTGGATCTAATTGGGTGAAAGCGATGAAATTCCGAGTATAGTTTCATTATATCAATACCTTGACTAAGTTCGATGATGAGAATTGTCTGCTTAGGCTAAGTAGCGATAAGCAATGTAGATAGGTCAAGCTTTTGAAACATAACAGCTCTGCTTTTAATTAAGGTAGAATGTTTAAACTTGTCGTGACTTAGTTCAATGATTAACATTTCCCACTAAAGCTAAGCAGAGCTAAGCAATTTCATTGGTCGATGATTTGGGACAAAATAACTTTGATTCTAATTAATGGAAAGTAATGATACTTAGTGTATAATTTCACTACCAGGTACTTCAAAACCTTGACTGAATTTGATCGTGAACATTTTATGCTTAGACACAATAGATAATCTGTACTATCGGACTTGTTCTAAATCGGAGTGAACATCTTAAATTGACATCTTCTCCTTAACCGCTTGAAAAATTGCAAGCATGTTGTCGTAGACTCCTAGCTTTAAACCTTATTTGTCAAGTGGCCATAATGTCAAGATTGTACTTTTTCAGATTTGTTTAAATGAAGTATTCCACTTTTTGTGCAATTTTTAATCTTTGCCAAAACCATTTAAATAATTACATTCGAATTACCTTAGCATTGGTCGATTTGGTAAATTACAGTACTTTTGATCGTGCATGATCTTGGGCCCTAAACTTCTGGTTATAGCTCTTTTAAAAGAATAAAATCGTCAGCGTTTAAGAGATAACAGCGAGTGTGCATTTTTTTTTTTTTTTTTTTTTTTGCTTTATATTCTATAAGCTTTCTAACGTGACTCTTGAGGTTAATTTTGTGAAAATTAAGACACGTCTTTATGGTCGTCTGATCTGCCATTTACAGATCAAAGTAGGAAGATTTCAATCAAGTCTTCAGTCTAAAAATCTTTTTAATTCCAAATAAATGGAATATTAATCTTAAATAGTCTAGCACAAATGGCTTGGATGGTTATTGACTTGACTATTAACAATATTGTTAAGTATGGGAATTAGATACGAAATCGAAAGGATTCAGATCGTATGTGTCAAAGTTAAGATTGTCAAAATAAATATGTTATAATATTAATTAATGTTTTAGTGTGATTGTTGGGTGAAATACCAATTATTCCATAATATATGGTTTAAAAATCATTCCAGTAACCATTTAGTGGCACAAAATTGTTTGACTTGAAATATATACTTATTGTATATTGACCCGTGGGACCTAGGCATAAGGAAATTAACACAATAATATATTTAAATCGGGAAAAAATTTAATTGTAATATTGGAGCCAAACGGTATCCACAATCCAAATCATACTCCTCGCAGTGTTTCGTTTGATTATACCTAATCCCACTAAACACTGCTTTAACGAAAGCATATTTCTGTTCCAAATTATGACTGGTCAATGGTCCGATTAACAACCAATAGCTAACTGCGTTACAAAAGCATTACTCTTAAAACAGAGCTCCAAATTGGACCAAATATGTTTACATAGCGTTACGTCATGACTCACGACATTATTATGCCCAATTAACCAGTGCACAAAAGAATATTGCAGAAAAATTAATTGCGTGACAAACGAGGCTATCAAATCAAAAACAATGTAAACAATACTGTTTGGAGGGCTGTCATGTTGCTGTACTTGGGATAGATTTGATTGAACGGGAAGAATAGACAAACTCCCTCAAAAGTTCAAGTATCAGAAGCCAATCCAGCAATGGCCAGAAAGGGATTTCTCGGGCCGGAATATGAATTCAAATAAGCAATTACGAAGATGTTGATCACCAGCACTGCAAAGAATCAGATATTAAATCTATACATAAAGGATATGGGTTGCTTGTGGGGTTTGCTGTAGGAAACCAAACGGTTGAACTTATCCATTTTAAAATTACTTTAGAATACCAATATACGCAATGGTGCTATTTATTTTGTATTTGGTACAGCTGTTAATGATGAAACGAACAATTATTGACACAACACGCTTCCAAGGATATCCAATGGAGAAAACTTGCAATATTGACCCACCTTGCATACAAATGGATTTTATAAAAAAAAAGAGAGAGATAAACTTTGTGGACGTTTCATCCCCGTTTCATTTCACGTACTGCTGACCTAGTTAATAAAATATATTTTTCCGGTACTAAAATAACCTTAATGGTTCTATTTATTTTGTATTTGGTGCAGTATCTAATGGTGAAATTGACAGCGCGTTATAGTCAAAGATAGAAAATACCCTTTATCAATATTTGGTCGTGGGGGTTATCCACCTTGCACAAGATAATTGCGCCCTTGAGAATTTAAAATAACTCTATAATAACCAGTGATTTTCAAGAATTTTAATGGTGCTATTTATTTTCTATTTGGGACAGTAATTAATGATGAAACTGACAGTTTAAATGGAGATAAACTCTACCCGTACAATGCCAAATAACACAACTAGTAATTTATATTACATTGAATTTTAGGATTGATAATGGCTTTTTTTCTAGATTAACCTCGTTCTTGTGGGCGTACACTAATTTGGCAGATGGTAATTTTCTAAAGTGGGGAAATCTTCCACCTGATTGCTTACTTAACACATGACACATAATATATATCTCGTTCCGTATATTTATTTTAGATTGATCGGAACCTAGAATCAGATCAAATTAAAGTAGCTAAGTCTCTAACTCAATATCATCCAAAATCTTCGACATTGAAAACCCGATTTATTTGTCGGTTTAAATCAATATTGATGATGTGATCTTACCCGGAAAAGATGAGATTCTGATATCCAATATTTAAAGACAAAATAAACATTTTACAATTGGTACACGAATCGTGTACCATAATGCGTTTCAGCACTATTTGTAATAAGGGACTCGAAAAACTAGGCTAGGCATATTCCACACGTCATGTCAAACGGTGACATCATATTCTTATCTGGAGAGCATGCCCACTAAATACTATCGGCGTAGACTGGAATAACAAGACGCTAGTGATTGAAATTCGATTGAGAATACTGGCTTATTTCGCAGAACCTAACTGATTAGAAATTACAGTAAAAACAGAAACGATTGAATGTAAATCAATTTATATGCATTCATATTACATTATTGTATGCGTTGCGACCCATTTGTGTCAATTTCTAGGCCCCAAATATTAGCGACTTAGCTCCTTTAAGTTAACATGTACATGTATATTACCGTTCCCGTTAAGGTTGGGCCCCGTTTCTTAGTCATTATAAATAATTAACGCAATTTATAATTTGAAAAGTTCTTGCCCCCGGTTCCAAAACTGGTGTAGTTTACATTTAATTGTCCGATTTTGTTTTGCGTTTAATTGAGAATTTCTGATATTTTTTTCAGGTTAGACCTATTATATTACTATAATTTTAGAACATTGTAATTTAGGCATTAAGTCCGAGTTGGGACTAACTGTATAACCCAGAAGTTTGCATACTTGCACCAAACGTCGACCTAATCAGCCGCATGTAAATTAATTGAAATTGTGTACTTTTCTGCACCAACCGGGATAATGAAGGCCGGCATACACCAAGCAGTGTGATATGGGGGAAATTTTCCCCGGTCTACTACGGCCTACTTTTATTTCAAATTCGAAGGGGTTCTTTTATGTGCATGCCAACGTATACATTGTTTCCTGGTTTATTTTCGTCCAATCCGAACGACTGTTCCTTTCCAAGCCCTCCGTCCTTCACCGCTGACAAGGGGAATCCTGCCAGAAATCCCCGATGACCTTTCTCGGACAACACCAGAAGCGAACCTGCTCATCCACAAAAAATTGTGAACGCACGGCCGACACGAATCAAGACCGCTTACATGAGCATTAAACATGGTTTAAGTTTGAGTGTGGGTTGCCATTATATTCGGAGGATGTCGAAAAATAAATTCAGCGACAAAATGACAAATATTTTTTTACATATAAACTAAAGAAAAAACTCTTTTACACACAATTTTTGTTCATTTGAAAAACTTAATAATTATCGGGTGATGTTATTGACGTCATCAATGCTACAAAATGTTTCAAAGTGGCACCGCCAAGTTTAAAAATACCGATGTTTGTTTCGTTAGTTGCTAGTCCAGATTCCACCCACTGACGTCATTGGCGAGGTCTTGAAACGGAGCTGTCAACGTGATTTTTAATAGTCTGTTCAATATATAAATTACGAAGGACACATTGGACCAAATCAAGTATCGACAGGTTTTAAATAGTCTATTAATTTCTTAATTATACAATGAACGAATTAGCCCAAATCGAGTACCGAGTCAAATCTGAAGTGTAAAGTCGTACTCCTCCCACTCCGCCCACTATTACGATTCGTGCTACGATTGGCATCGTGGTTTTAATCATGGAGTAATCGTGGTGATTCTATCAGGTCTTATCATATATGAACAGTCATATCGTAACGCATCGCATGACAGTGGGAACCTAGCATAAAAGAAATGAAATGAAATGAAATGGGGTTTAACGTCCTACTGTTCTGCTCCTATACTGGGCTAATAAAGACGGGCATACGCCATACAGTGTGCTACGAGGGAAATTTTGCCCGGGCAGCGGCACTATCGCCTACTCTTATATCGAATTCCAACTGCCAAGGGATCTTTTACGTGCATTCCAATGTATACACGGGACCTCGGCTTTTCGTCTCATCCGAAGGATTAGAAAGCTGTCCTTGTCAGGCCCCCCGTTCTGCACCACTGACAAGGGGAAACCACGTCGGAAAATCCAGATGAACTTTCTCGGCCAATGCAAGGATCGAACACCCGACCTCCAGGCTAGCAAGCCAGCCTAGCATAAAAGACAAATAAAAACATAATGAAATTAACCTTTTCAAAAGTCGAGTGTGATTACCGTATGTGTGGAATCTGAAAAAATACTCTTATAAATTGTCAGGCTAGATTATATTTTACGTAAATTAATGAGTAAAAACATTAAAACACTGTCAGACAATTGTGCATTTAAGTTGAAAGTTTTATTTAAATATTTTTATTTTTGATTATGGCAGTCATATTAGTAATTTAAGTTGTCGATTATTTTTAGCGAAAACATAGCATTTTTGTAAATTTGTAAATTACATTCGCTTTTTACTGAGTTAAGGCTGATATGGGATTCCGTGTTACTGAAAAAATCATTTTGCATTATGTTCAACAGAGAATACAAAAACATTAATAATTTGAAACACTTAAAAAAAAACACTGGTCTCATAACGGATCTGGCATGCCGAGTTGATGGAAATTGGGCACAGCTTGATGCCACTACTTTGGTTTGTAATAATTAAGGAAAAGATTCTTGTTAACATTTTGTTTGCTAAAAACTGGAGGAAGGTCTAAATATGACTTTGCCAATGTCTTTTTTCATGATTAACTTCGTCTGATTATGTAATTGACATCATATTTTGTCATTATTTCCATTAAGGTCGTCCCCATAGACATATATTTCTTTTTATTGACAACCTTGTTATTTTAGTCACCATGAGAAATGACTATTGTTCATGACAACACCTGCCATTAACATAATAGTATGTAAATTAAAGTCGCTCGTACTCCTTTTCATTTCTACGATAATATCCAATTTTCACAGCTGTATCCACGCTAAATATACTCGTATTCATTATTTAAAGATACATTTTGCAAGATTTGGATAAAGAACTGACCGCTCTTGCTATAATAGTTCAAAAATAGATCATGCAAAATGAATATATTAAACATTTCATTCTAATTACTTTATTCTGAGCGCAGTTATCAATGTTTGTAGTTCTGAAAAGATGTGTGCACTGATTCTTTATTACCGTAACCATGGTGCTGGTTATTCGAGACTACATTTTTAAGTTAAATTATTAAACGGCCGAACCGTTCTAATCCGATGGCATCGAAAGTTGATTATGGTCTTGTCATGTTAATAAATATCTATTTAATAATTTATAAAACATTTAAGGCCTAAAGAAAGACATGCAACAGACAGATTTAGCTCTTGAATAAAGCCTCTTTAACATTTATTTTTAATTAAGACTCTGCACCAACATGGCTACTGAAGGCGGATTTAATTAAGAAAACAGTATCAAAGCATCAACGGTTGTAATCTCGCGGATTGGATTCAATTAAATTATAAAGAGGCCCATCAAAATATTTTAGTGGAGCTTATAGATGGCACTGGCTTGTTTATTAGGATGCGAATGGTAAATACTTTGTAAATACTGAACGGAATTGAAACATTTCAGCGCTGGTAGAGATTCAACTGTCATTTTGGTTAGCAAGGGTTAAATGGCCATTGTATGGCAACCAGAAACTTTAAACTAGTTCGCCGACATGGCCTTGATAAAGAATAGGATTTAAAGGCCAAAGCACGCGGTTAATTAGCTGAGAATGCATCAAGGACATCCCTGACCAACACCTAGGTGTCTTTGTTGGTGATTGATATTTCAGATACTTGAGGTGTGATCTGCCACTCTGTAGACTAAGGTAGTCTTCGTGGCTCCGATCTCCGCGTTCATCTTTTTTTTATCCATCGCGCTTTGTTCATCTACCACTGCATGTCATGTGGTACTGCAGTAGGAAATCGAAAAGAAAAAATGATGACAAACTTGTGGCATAATTTACTCTAATGCCAAAAATAACTACCTGTTAATATTAATGGTCTATATTTTACCAACACGTACGACACATGTTCAATCAACTGTCGCCAGTAGGAGTTTGTCAAATAGATCTTGGGCGCCATTAAATCCAACTTAAAGAACTCCTCCAAGAAAATATGACATCCATTGCCCTGATCTGTCAATTTAAGTGTTCAACACAAATATGCCCACAATTGACTAAATGAAGAAGAGATTTCTGTTGAATAATGGCATAATAGCTATCTATTTTTGGTCAAGTGGGAACTATTTGTATCACCAATAATGTCTCTGCTCTGATTACCCATTGCTCTCCGATGGCGACGAAAAATTGGTCGGTTTTGTAATTGGAGTCAGTATTAAATATACATTTCTAGCAAGAATGAAACCTTTAAGCCGCCCAAACTGGATATCCTGAAGAAGGTTGGCCTGCAGTATTGAACCGCACATTCTACTATCTATATTCCGCTGTTCTGCTATTGAGGAAATGTTGGTCGTTACATAGACTATAAATTATTACATAATTCGTGGTAATAGGGTCTTACTAAGGGACTTCCATTCGGTTCGGCTGAAATCGTGTTCTCTTTTTAGATTGTACTCGTGGTGTTTTCTTTTAGATTGTAATTGTTATGTGTTCTTCTTATTTTGTAATATTTGTGTTGTATCTTATATTGTAATCTTTGTGTTTTCATCTTATTTGATTGTAATCTTTGTGTTTTCTTCTACTTTCTGTTCTCGCCTTCTTTTGTTGTAGTCTGTGGGTCTTCGGCTTCTTATGTTGAAATCTTTGTGTCATCGTTTAATGTGTTTCGAGTAGAATATATGCGTGCCTAATTAACTATAACTTCGCTGCCATACCAGTCTAATTAGTTTGGCTTCACTCTATTGGCTTAAAACCTATTTTATGTTATTTATATATTTATACATTAAGGTCCCATTTATCTAACAGTAGACTTTGTCGCACGAATGTCAGTTCAAATCAACGATACGTGTATATTGCTTATAACCTCTTTAAAAGGGAACAGTGTCTAGTCGATTGGATAGGAAAAAACCCGAGATCCCGTGTACACGTTGGCATGCACGTAAAAGAAGCCTTGACGGGTGGAATTCTATTGCTGCCCGAGCACGGTTTCCCTTATAGCACACTGAATGGCATATGCCCATTATGATCCTTATCCCAATTGGTGAACTCTGTTTTGTCCAGATGTATCTTGTAATCGCGACTGAACAGAATGAATCGTTGTAGAAGACGTGGGATAACTTATAATTTAAAATGAAAAATGACATGCAGTAATAAATTCTTAGCCTCGCGTTCGATCATGATATTTTAGACAAACGGCATACCTGTAATCCATATGTTTTGCGCTTCATCGGTCAGACATCAGCAGAGGGTGGAATTCAAAGACATGCATCTATAGAGAGAGTCGGGGGGGGGGGGGATTTAGTCCCTTTCTGGGGAGGAGTGGTGAGGGTAGTCCAATAATTAGAAAAGCTAAAGGACATTTCCAAAATTGGAGGATAGCATGAACTTTAATACTACATACCCAGGATTTATAAATACTGTAGTAACTAATAAAGTTAAGGTGGTTATTTGACAGTTGGCTGCAGATAGGAGAATAGTTTGAAAGCAAGACTGAAGAGGGGGGCGGGTCCAAAACCACGAATCTACGGGGAAAAACTTGAGTACGAAAACAAATTTTAGTTTATTGTGCCGATACACTTCTGTTTTCTTTTGAATTATGTCTGGTTTGCTTATATAGTCTCAGTGTGACACTATAGGGACAGATGTGACTACCCTGGTCACAGGCTCCAAATAGGAGATAGGATGCGACACTATCCTATCCTGTGTCTCTGCAACAAAAAGGAATTAGCTGTGACACTTTAATCTAGGACTTTGTTTGACTTCACGTTATGGGATCAATTATTTCAATCATCAATTAACTGACTCTGGAACACCATTTATGTTGTTACTAAGTTTATACATGGTTTATATAACAAATACAGCAAACTACAAAGGTTAACTACAGGAAAACTACAGCCTCTATTATAAATACTTTAGGAGTCATTAAAATATCCACGGTCTGAGTTTAACATCCTTTATAACACTGACCTAACGACTGAAACATACTACTATATAGCTATACATGATCTTCGCGCAAGGATGGATGATGTCTTCACCCCAGCCTCTAGGCCGAGGAGGCTATGATATTCCTGTCTCGGACCGCTCTAAGATGTCTGTGAGTAAATCAAACTCGCTCTCTCCTATATAAAGAGTATAACGCGTCAGCTATTAGGGCGGGACAATTACCATTTTTGGGTAGAGTTTCGTATGAGCACCGTTTAATGTCAACATTATTCTATTTGATTGGGCTAATCTTTGCACGAGTGACTGGACGATAGTACCCTACTTTCAGCAATTGATAGTGGCAAGAACTGTCTGTGAGTTAGTCTAAGAAACTTGAATCTTGCAGAATACCTACTTAGCCTATTTCTCGTTGTCCCCCGTTTGTTTAACAACTTCAATATATTAAGAACATATAATAAAACTAAAATAACCCCTATAGTATTACATCAGTTCTTGGTGGAAGAGTGGTTGTTGTTCGTTCAATCATAGACAGTGAATCGGCTGATCAAGCGCAGAATATGGGGCATGTAGAATGCGGTCGTCTGAACAGCACTAGCAGAAACATATTTCTGTAAACTATCTTGTCTTAAAGTAGACAGTTGACACGTTTATCAGACGTAAAATTGTCAGTTAATAAGTCAATGTCTAATAGCAAAAAAAGAAGCAGATGTTTTAACTGTATCGATAAAAAAATATATCCCAGAGACACCAATTGTAACAAGATTTTGATGAAGTCGTCGAGTTTTCAAGTATAAATTAGAACATGTCAAGGCATACAAATAATCATGTAAATTCAACAGCTCCAAATCTTCAAGTTTTTTATTAATTTGACTCTCAATCAATACTATATCACTTAATAAAACTAGATTTCACTGGGGTTCATTATATCAAACTGAACAGATAAAGGAAACCAAAGCTGCAGGGAACGTCGAGAGTCTGAAATCTAGGTGGAAGTTGATTCCGAAGGAAATAAGAAATAAATTAAATCTACACGACACCCACTCTAAACTTTCTCTATCCCTAAGCATCTTTAGAACATTTTGCTAGTGCTTCTTAGTGGAAATGATCTCTTGGTTATGTCTATGAAAAAAAGACGAAAACAGATCAAATTATATTCAGATAGACTGGAGGTCCGTTCAACAGGGTCACTCAGTTACCATATAATATAATCAGTGTTATTATTATCTATAGGTTGGGGCAGGCTGAGGCCTTGGGGCACAGGATCACGGGGCTTCCAGCCAAACTTTCATAAGCCTTTCTTATACATATTGTAGTAGTAAATACCCCTCATCACACCTTCGTCTTCATCTAGTCGTCTGGTGGGAGATGAAGGGGAAATCTCATTGGTAGAATAGCTTATGGTCTCTCCTAATGAAGATAATAATCCGCACATAGACTTAGCTCGGTAAAAAAAATGGCAGTCGCCAGTTCACGAATGCGGCGTGTCCGTGTAAAATACTTTCTTTAGTCTTTAAAATATTTCACGAATCTCCAATCAAGCAGAACTATAAACGAAACGGCTCAACTAGTCTTACAAGTCTAAGCTAGGGATCTTTAGGTCGTGAACCCTAACATTGTTACTTGTCAAAGAAAGATTTGAAGACAGATTAATTTGTATCATCATGACGGTTGTATACGTGGTCCTCTTCGTGTTTGGACTGATGCAGCTGATGAATTTAAATGTTATATTCGGGTCCAGATATAGTCACAAAACACTACTGACACAATTTTCTTGGAGCAGCAAGCCACACACTTTTCCCCCTAACCAAATATCCTGCCTCAGCCACTGCACCCCGAACCCAGTACTAGTAAACAGCATATAGCTCTGTTCTTAATTGTTGCTCCATTTATTCATAAGATTGTCGTTTAAAAATTGACTGGTTTAAAGGCTTTGGCGTCTGTTGGCTGTTCAAGCTCTCATTTAATCAAGTCCAATTCTCCAGTGAAATAAATCCTTCAATAATGACAGATCTATTTTTTTTCTCGGGGATGTCTTTTATGAACCTTCAGATTTGAGGGTCAATTAGGGCGGGTAATCAGTCATGAGTGGTCGTTGAACAGAGACAAGAGCTACTCCGAAAAACCAATGACTTTCAGTAACATGTAGCTAATTTTGGCTTTTCGATAGTCTTAAAAATAACTCTCTGGATCTCGAAAGGCTTATGCCGATTCTATAGATCTCAGAAGGCTAATTTCGTGCTAAGCCGATGAGCGGTAGACCCTACATCCCAATAGGTAATCGCGTTAAAATCTCGACTTATCTAATTCTAAAACAAAACTGTCTCTTTTAAAGTTTTTACTGGCAATAATAGAGATAGTTGACAAGATCGGATAGATCACAGGCAGCCAAACACATTGTTTTGAAACACAACGGAACGTTCATATTTTTATCTTTAAAAAATGATTCTTCTTTAATGAACGAGAAATGCGAAATGATATAACCAAGCTATCTATTAACTAATAACTGACAGTCATTTAATTTTCAAGGCCCGTTTAAAGTAGGGAAAACTGTTTATGTCAAAAAAAGGAATTTTATTAGGCTGTTCTATTATTTCTCGAACGATTAAACGAGCGTTGACATACTTAGTTGCATTATTGAAACACAACATGTTGTATATCAACATTAGGTGAATATGTCGGATTGCCAGATTGCCAACCTATGATGCAAATCAAGACGTAAAATCTACTGAAATTTACTATTTTATTTTTCATTTAGATCAAAGAGATCTAGCCATTTTATTAACATTATTAAAACAAGGTTTACAAAGTAGATACAAATTAGATCGGTTCATTTAAGACGTCAATGCTAAAATTGCTTAAGCCAAGGCTTTTTTCTGGCTTCAGATATTAAACTATTCTTTTGAAATTCATTCATATGACAAACCCATAATCAACTCTTTAGAACATCGGACAGCTTTGATAGTACGACAGACCAAATCGTAATGTTACGACAGTGCATGGCGTCATTCACAAAAGAGTTACAAACAACTTTCTTTTCTTAAAAATGAAGTCTTATGTGGATTAAAAGTAATACAAATTTAATACAAATTTAATTACATCAGTTAGTCTGAAACCCGAAACCCGATCAAAGTAACCATTCATAACCATTTGACTTAAATTTTCAATATATACAATTTTCATTATCTATTTTAGAGCTATTATAGAAAGAACGACCAGCTCTTTCTATAAATGTGGCATAGTGCCTTTTGAACATCTTTCGTAAATTCTTCGATTTTAACTAAATACCCATTGTTACTATTTTCTTAATGAACCTTTTAATATATTAATTGATTATTTCTATCATGTTCTTATCTGAGATAAGCTCTGAGCCGTAATGGAAGTTAAGCCATGGCATTTATTAAATCGCGTGTCAACAACTGTTTAACCTAAAATAGAAACTTTAAACACGATATTTTCACCAGTCAATAAATTTGTATTTTATCATTTATGCTCCAAAGATTTTATACACAAAGTTTCCATATTGAATGAGCATCCTTGTTTAGAAGCGTACAGACTGAAATAGATTACCTAGTTCAACCTGACAGATTAAAAAGTAGTATAATATGATGATAGATATCCACACTAGATAACCGAACTGAAGGCATATATGGGGCTGGTGAAACTAGACTAGGTCAGTAGTTTACGTTAGCAACGAGGTGCCGTAGGTGACATGAAAAACCAATGGGAATCATCGCCCGATTATTGACAATAGCCCCCACCAGCCCCTATACACCCCTATTGTTATATAACAGTCTCTGTTGATGATTAAAATAATGGCACCGTTTAGAATTAACCCTTTATCAAGTATATTTATAGAGTTGAAACAGTTTGTATTTTAGTTTCTATTTTCATCATTGACTTGATTTTGATTGCAGCGATATTACGATGTGCTGCATAATTTCATTTGAACCACCGTAACACGCAACGTCGGATTAACCATGGTGGGGACCTGGAACATGTGGGGGCCCCTGATGACCGACTGCGGAGCTGTGGCCGGTGAAGCCGTCCACCGCGAGCGCCGAAGGCGCTAAGCCCCTCTAGGGGGGTTCGGGGACAACCCCCCCCCCCCGAAAATTGTCAGAAATTGGAGGCCGAAAACATGATTTCCTGGCATTTCAGGCACTTGTGTGGAGCCATTTAGAAGTACCTCCCCCAGAAAAAAATAAAATTCTGCCACAAAATTAGCGCATTCTGGCGTTATTTCAGTGGACCAATCCATGCGAGTGCTATGAAATGATGGCATTTCTAGAGGAGGGGGCTAGACGCAACTGAGATTTTTGTGGGGGCTCTCTAATGTGGGGGGCCCTGGGGCCTGTGCCCCATGGTTTATCCGGCCCTGGTAACATGGAAAGTAAGTTCGGCAGTCGTCGTATAACCCAGCCCTATTTATCTCTTGTCTGTGGTACACGCCCGAACACGGGCATTTTTTACTGTTATAATAGTATAATAAACGACCAGCACGCTCCTCACCAACCCTCTCCGACCACTACCAATCAGTTGCAATGCGGCTAATTTTAAGCATTTTTAAATATAAAGTCGTAAAGGATCGATCAACTTTAGCTGTCAGTGGCTTAGGAAATATTCAGATACGAAGTTCAGACGCCCTATATTAGCAACCCTAGAGAGGGTATAAGCTTTAAAGAGTACAGCCTTAAGGACCCTAGGGACCGTTCTGAAAAATGGTCTTAAAAATACAGGCCAAAGGGTATGACTATTTTTCTTCTCGTTAGAAATCTGTGTTGTTGATATTGTGAATCAAAAATCAAGTGAATGAAGGATGTGTCTGCAGAGAGTAGCAATTAAGATAAGGCATTTGATTGAACGCCTAGAATGAAGAGTTAAATCAATACTCAGCGAACAAAACTTGCTTCAGTAAAGTGCTTCTTTTATGACTTGAAGAAATGCGTAATTTAGACTTTAACCGACAGATTGAATTTTATGTAGCAATAGACTTGAAGATTGTTTGGATAGAATTACTGTAGACCAGTTCACTTCTTACAATAAACCTGCCAGTACCTAATACAATTATTTATATACTCTCTGTAAATTAAAGCTTATATTTTACATGCTGAATGTACCGCCATTGAAAGATCCTGAAATAGCTCGAGTTCTTGAAACACAAGTCCGGACACAGTTTTTCTTTCCACCATTGTAACACCCCGCTTTCACGTGGTCTACGAATGCCATAGCGTTCTCATTGCTGGGAGTTTGTTTCAAATTAGGCAATAAAGTTCTAATGGGGCGGGGGATATCCATATTAGTGACAGTTGTGTTGTGATTAATTATGCCAGACGAGTGAAATACTATATAAAACTATTAAAAATACAATACGTAAGAACTAAATTTGGCTTCATATCTTGAGTAAATTATTTATGAGACATGTATTCACACAATCAACACTCTAGACTATCTGATGGTCGTAATGTTTAATGGATCGAAACGTCATCGTCATTTAACAATTTAATTTAAAAATAGATAATTGAGAATGCTTATTATTGTAACAATGGTTGCAATGAAAATCGAGACCTGTCTATCTAATAATTTACATAACATTTGATCTGCAATATTGGCAGACTTAGCTCTTACAAAATGAATATTTAATTTTGACAAAACTGATGGGACATACTCTATACGATTAAATTCATATTTCAAAAGACTGAGCGGAAGTCGGTTTGTTTTTCACTCTGTTGACAGCGGGACCCTATGGATTACATCTCAACACTGGCTTTATCTATTAATTTTGGCCTACAACAACAGATTGTCAAACTACAAAACAAATCAACATATAGCGCCCAACGAAAAGTATAATTTCATTTTTGACACAAATTATACATTCAGGGAATTCATATTTTAGAATTAATGGCTCTATATTCACTTTGGTAAAGTGTCTTTTCTGATTAGTTATCTTCTCATGGGTCCTGTTATGAATTCTACTTAAGTTGAAATGAAATCATTTTCATCAGTTTCGATCCACTGTCTGATATTTTTGAAATGAAACAAAATAAGCAAACCAATTCTGTTTGACAGACCAGTTTTTGTTCTTGTCTTCCTTGTTGCTGGTTAAATATATCGCGGTTAGTGATGGTATGCCATTAAATCTTCGGCCCATCCACTCTTCCTCGTTTGATTAGCATTCAGAAAAAAAGAAATTTTGCAGTTGAGCAATTTGGGTTTTCGAAAAACATCCTTTATAAGCGAATATAATGACAAGCCTGACTTAAGCCTGGTTTTATCCATGCTGGGACATCATCTAGTGTTGGTATATTGTTTTTTTAATTAAATGTTAAATATTCAATCTGGGTACATATTAGCATGGATGAAGCTTAGAAAAATGGATGTAATATGGTAGCGACAAATGCGAATGGCGCATCGTTTCTTTAAGTTAAAAATGTATTGTGTTATCACAATTCCCGCCTCACTGTTTGGTTTATGTCCCATAAAAATGTTAACAGACATAACATCTGTTCACAGTAATAATTGTGCCACAAGAATTTCTTGTGTTCCAGACAGTCTTGGAAGCATTTCAACAATTCCAGGGTACTTTCACATACAAAGTACTGTTTCTCTATGATTGATAAAATATCAACAAATCTTGCTCATTTTTAAGATTATCCCTGATTTTTATTTCCTTTACTTGACATTGCGAATAACGTCCATTGATGTTGTTACCTTGTCGTGAAAATATACAATATTTATTTATAACAGTTCAGTAGTCTATGTTAAAGTAATTAGTTATGGCCGATTAACAAACGACAAATTAATGACAATAAAAAAAAACGTGCAGAATGGCCTAAGCAGACTTATAAGAGTGTTGTTCAATTTCCGTATTTAATTGATTAGAAAGTACAATACTTCATAAAAAAAAAAAAATAAAAGACCACTAAATATAAATCCCTTTATATACATTCATTTGTGCGCTTAGACCCATTTCCGACTATTATCTAAATTATTAATTAGACATTAATTAACTTATCCAGACCATATTCAACTCTCGGTGTCATCGCTAGCATGTGATATTGAATACATTTTGTCGAGAAATCGAGACAGACGTTTATCGTACCGACTTTAGTAATGATGATCGAGGCTAGCCTAACATTCAAAAGCTAATATCTCGGTTCAGAGTGGAGCAATTTGACTGAAATTTTCAGCATATTCTATTTACGTTATCTATGTTTTTAACTAGTATAGAGAGAACTGCCAACTCTGTGTCTAATCTCCCACAATGCCCATTTAAGAAAGCATCGACCGATGTGAATCATTTGTTGACTAAACGACGCTTCGGTTTACGTGCACACTTCTTTTTTTAAATCTTGATGGTCCCTACATCAAATAGCTACATCATGATCAACCGTGAGTATAAGAAGAGCAAATCCTATCATTGGGGTGAAAGAAATAAAATGAAATGGGGTTTATTTAACGTGCTATGTTTCTTGGAGTATAAGCAGATCTGCTTGGCATCCTGACTGAGATAGTAGTTATATTAATTTAGTTTAGCTTGTTAAGCTATCGTATCCATACACCCGTGGCATTCGTTAGAAAGCAATACATGTGAACAACTAATGTTATTTGCCGACTGCAATCAGTGTTTAAGTTGTTTTAAACCTGTTATTTTGAAAATGGGGTTATTGTATAAAGTCCAATCTCCTTCAAACTGTTGTCACGGGCCATGCATATAATGAAGATGGTATATAAAATGGTTTTATTCTTCTGTATTTGATAGAATATATTGAGATGCAACGTGTTGTCTAGTCGTTCGGATGGTACCAAAAACCGAGGTATCGTGCATTTTAAAGAACCCTTGACAGTTGGAATTCTTAATAAGAGTATGTCATTTGTCTGAAAACGTCCCTCATAGCACACTACATGGCTTATATCCATCTTCATTATCCTAGGGCATTTTGAAACAAACATATGGTTACATGTTTTATTTACTATGGAGAATAAATGTCCCTCTACTATTCTTCGAAATATGTTGACCGATGGGCACCGGATTTTTGTTTTATTCAATCCAGTAGACAGACGTTTCTTGTCTACACCTGACAAGTGACAACAGGACTTCATAAAATCGTGATGGCTTCTCTTTTAGGTGCACATCGGGATAGAAACTCGAGACATACTGGTCTACTTCTATTGTATTTTAATTGACATTTTCAATATCTTTCCGCCATCTCAACCCAGCATCCTGCTACATAAGTCAATGTGGTCAATTAATAGTATCTCGACCTATACTATTTGTAGTGAGAGGTTAATGGCTCCCATGGTGTTGGCAATAAAGGGTGGAGCAGATGTTTTAAAGGCCAGTTATCTGACATATATAATTACCTATCTGTTTTAATGTCCCATAATAAATATTTGTTTAAAGTAGGCCTACATACATGAGCGTGTGTTGATGGCCAGAAATTCCCCTTGTGTGTTTACTTTGTATTGCATTTTGTTCCTTTGATGGTAATTATGTGTTAGTATATGTCCGTGATGGAGGTGTGGGGTGTGGATGGCCGAATGGTTAACACGTGCGCACTGTATCATAAGGCCTGTCATTGAGTCAACTGGCGTGATTTAAAATCTCCGGTTGTACGTGACAAGAAGTGGGGTCGCCTGTCCACCAACCTCGTGGGTTTTTCTCCGGGTCCTCCGGTTTCCTCCCACTGCTAAAGATCCTTACGGGCAAGCGAATTATTGAAATAAAATTAACCATATGTTAGTCCCGAAATGACCTAGTTTGTGTCAAGTGGACGTTCAATGACCTTGCTGTCTCTAATATTTAGCAATATTGAAAGCAATTTTTTTAAAAACCTATTTTCGTTGGGTTAGTATTAAGTAAGGTGGTAGAAAACAATTACATGTAGTAGGTATCAGCTTTCATTAGTATTTTATTTTATTTTCCATTATGTTAAACATTATGACACACGAAAACATGAATTCTGATCCAGTGTGGATTTCATTGCAAAAACTGTTAGGTTGTAGTAATTGATCTGAAGAATTGCGCTATAGTTGGGTTTATTATTCCAAGGCCTTTTTCTTATGTCAGCCGGAAAAGTGACGTCGTTTGGTTTATAGTTACAAATGGTTTGGTCACGTCAGTCGGAAATTGATGTTTTTTGGGACATTAACTGCTATATTTACACTGGAGTAGGTGAATGATGTGTTTTGACTTTTATTTCTAAAATGTAATAGTTAACTTTGGAAACATGTTGGTCATGTCCAGCAGACAGTGATCTGTTTGTGTTTTCTTTTAAAATGTTTCACGGGATACCGAAACCAGCCCATGGCTTATATAAATCGGCTTCCCAAAAAGCAAGATACAAATGATCTAAGTATATAATAAGTTTACACAAAAAATATAATCAAGTGTTAGCTAAAATCACTATCAAGAAAGGGTCGATACTCGAATACTTAGTTATTCTTTCCACAGATTCTTGAAATAAAAACCTCCTTCCTAAACGTACAGCAGACACTTCCGAGCCTGAGGCGAACAGACGGAATGCAAGATTTCGTTTGCCTTGACATTTTAAAACTGGGCATTACCCTTCAAAAATCTCTAAAATATAAACTCCTACTTTTAGATTTTTTTTACGGTTTGTTGATAGGGGCAGTAACTCTGAGATGAATCATAGTTCTACCCTAAACAATTTTGTATTTTCTTAACCACAAAACTTCAGGTCAATTTGAGTACAATAAATAATTCAGTATACATACATACTAACTCAATATCATCCAAAATCTTCGACATTGAAAACACGATATATTTGTCGGTTTAAATGCACCCGATTAGATTTTATTACATACTTCGAGAAGGTATTTGTTGAGTAATAAAACCTTCTAGTAGTTTATCGAGGGCTGGCCGTCCTTACCGCACGGTACAAATAAAACCTTCTAGTAGTTTATCGAGGTTCGGGTGCTTCCGGAGTCCAAAATGGCCGCTTTATATAAATGAGAATTTTGGGGATAACTAACCCTAACCCTAACCCTTTTTAAAAAGACTGAACTTGGGTCTAATTTAGTTTTTACTTCTCTTAAAAGGGTTAGGGTTAGGGTTCGGGTTAGTATTCCCCTAAATACTCATTTGTATAAAGCGGCCATTTTGGTATGAGTTCTGGCTTGTTCTGGAATTTGTTGCTTCTAGTGGTGATAATATTTGTACCGTGCGGTAAGGACGGCCAGCCCTCGATAAACTACTAGAAGGTTTTATTACTCAACAAATACCTTCTCGAAGTATGTAATAAAATCTAATCGGGTGTTAAATCAACATTGATGTTGTGATCTTGCCGGGAAAAGATGGCCTTCTGATATCCAATATTTAAGACAAAATAAACATTTTACAATTGGTACACGAATCGTGTACCATAATGCGTTTCAGTGCTATTTGTAATAAGGGACTCGAAAAACGAGGCTAGGGATATATTCCACAAGTCATGTCAAACGGTGACGCTATATTCTTATCTGGAGAGCAAGCCCAATAAATAATATCGGCTTAGACTGGAATAACCAGACGCTAGAGATTGAAATTCGACTGAGAATACTGGCGTATTTCGCCGAACCTAACTGATTAGAAATTACAGTAAAAACAGACACGATTGAATGTAAATCAATTTATATACATTCATATTACATTATTGTATGCGCTGCGACCCATTTGTGTCAATTTCGTGATCCCAAATATTAGCGACTTAGCTCCTTTAAGCCATGAAAATTCAGATATACTCAGAAAACTGGAAGATCGGAATCGGCGACTTTTAAGTTTTTGTCATTCCAATTCTTTGTGATGTGTATTAAATCATGATAAACACCAGGGGACAGTCGTTTCATCTATAGCTGTTTGTGTAGTTTCTTGTGTCTTCCTTGATTAAAATTCATAATGGTTTCCTTATTTAATCTTTTTTATCTTATTGTTTGGCACAACATAACCCAATTAGAGCTGAAGGTCCATCTAGTTCTTTCCAGTCACAAGGTTTAGCTTTGAATACTTAAATTGAAAGAATATGCCACATTCAAAATCAAAGTCGTTAAAGCGGTCATTAAGTCGTCTAGGTCATGATTTTGTTTTTGCAATCGGTCACTAACGATTATATCGCTTCATTTCATCTTTTTCCAATCACAGAATTTATTTTCAGTTTTAAAAGGAAGAGGTGCGACAGTTTCGTATATCAATGTCATTAAAGCAAATATTAAATCGTCTGGGTTATTATAATCTACAATTGTTTAATAAGCCAGTGGTTTCTTCAAATAGCCCACTGTGACGTCTTCTAAATTATAGGGATAAGACAATATTGATGTCAGTCATTATCACATATGTAATAGAACTAACACGTTCCAAATATAATTTTAACACAGTGATCATTGCTACGATAGATGTGTAATGAAGATTTCAAGAAACGGAAGTGACGAAAGTAAAAGAAAACACGACCGTTCTATATAACTGACTGAAATAACGAGTGATAACTAACAATTCCTTCGAAGCGTAAAAGTTGTTATGTGAGACTGTGAGAGGATATCTGACAATTCAAAAAAGTATTTGAATGTCACTAGATAAAAGAAAACGGGAAAAATAGAAACAGCCCGTACATTCACTTGTTTTTATAAATTCTATACATGGTACTGCACGGACTTCATCTATTTTTTTCGTTTTCTCTATTCTACTGTCAATTATTATTATTTATTTTTTTGAATTGTCAGATGTCCCCCCACAGTCCCATATAACAACCTTTGGTCTTCGAAGGAATTATTAGTGAGCAGAAATTCGCCCGTGTATCTGTTATCGCTCGTCACTTCAGTCAGTTATATAGAAGGATAACTCGTGTTTTCCGTTTGCTTTCGTCACTTCCGTTTCTATAAATCTTCATTACCTATCTATCGTAGCAATGATCTCTGTGTTAAAATTATATTTCGGACGTGTTTAACTAGTTCTATTACATATGTGATAATACCTACATTTTAATAACTGACTGGGTTATAAAAGCACATGTGGCGGCTACTCATTAGAACACAAATGGCGGCCTTTTTTCCAAAGCGTGTTGTGAATGGAAATTTGCTCTTGGGTAATATTGAACGCTACGAGTAGATGATTAAGACTATGGGCAGCGCCCAAAATCTTCCATTAGGGATCCTTTTTTTACTGGGCACGCTCAGTTTACTGACTAAATGTATTCCATTCTGAATTTCCCCAGAACAATTTCACAAGCGGCGCATACTCGGCATACCGCACACGCACGCTCAATATCCATTTTATATGCCTTAATTCATTTATAATAATCTCCGATCTTCTAGGAATCCCGCCACTATTGTCATCTGCCGATTTTAACTTCATTGGTATACCGTTGGTATACCGGTTCAAAGCAGACTATATGTATCACAGTTAATTTATGTCTTTAGTTATTTTATTTAATCTTCTTCTCTTTTTTTCAGGTGGCACGGATGGTCATCGTTATCGCTATAGCCTTTATTGTTGCCTGGTCACCCCAATACATAGTTAGTATTGTCAGCCAACTTCAATCACTTCATGGCGGAATCAACTTTCTACAGAAAGGACAGTTTCTCTTTACCATGCTGATGACTCACTTATGTGGCTTCCTCAACAGTTGTATTAACCCTTTCATCTACACCATCATGAGTCGCAAGTTCCGCAAGAGTTTCAGATACATCTTTACGCGGGTATTCTTCTGTTGTCAAAAGAAAAGGACATATCGGTATCAGACAAGCCTTACTCGTAACCAATCAGCCGGCCTGTCTTCGGTTGGAAAGCAGTCTTTGACCGAGTTTCGCGATGGGAACGAATATCGTCTGAGCGAAGCTCCGTCATCTGGTGGAGATAGTAGTGGCGGTAGTCAACAAGGGCGTGGATTTCAAGTTCGCTACAAGGACAGTTCCCAGTCGCTGATAGAGTCTCGTGGAAGCAACAAAAAGTGGGCGACCTCCAGTGGGAAGCACCACTCTGGCGGTTCTCTTATTGTATTGAAATGTTTCAAATATAAGGAACGGGCTTTTAAGGATAATGACGGGGAAGTCCTTGAGAACACAAACGTTCCAGATAATAACACTTTAAATATAAGGGACAATAGGTGTCAAGGATACATGAATGATAAAGCACCTAAAATAGAAATAACGGTTGAAGATCAAGACTCCATTCTGAAAGATCCAAAACTTTTGGAAATAGAATGTTTAGAAACTAAATTGGGTCATTCTAATGGGAAGATTAATGGTTTTGCTCTTAATGGTGAATGTGAAACACTTTCATAAATCTTAAAACATTGGTTCCTGTCTAAGATCCGATGTCTGTTGCTTTACGAAAACAAGTTAGGGGTTATTTTTGGTTGTCAACTTATGTATTTATCATCAAGTATGAATCATTGGTGAAACATATAGTGCATCCCGGTTATTCCGAACGAGCAGTATTTTTTTTTTTTTTTTTTTTTTTTTTGCTTTGGTGGGAGCGCGGGGGTAGGGTTGCGGAATGTAATTGATTGAGATCTAAAGATATATGATGTCTTTATCAAAGACCAAAGTAGTAATTTGTATACTTATTAGAATTTGTGTGAGCTTGGAACTGTGGTCTATATTCCGAACATTTCAAGATATTAATGTTCAGAGATCAGACATGATTTGATCTTTAACACAAATAGTTAAGAACACAATATGGATTACCAATGGACTTCGACTGTACACATATGTTTTTGCTTAATATCCTATATGGTGGCATTTTAATTATAAAGATCATGGCATAAGAAACGTTTAACGTCAGCGTACTCGTTGCCTATAAACAAAAACGCGATCATATATCGGGACCTATCATCAAACAATGGTGTATTTAGGGAGAGTCCGCTATTAAGATTCGGCTGTAAAATTCTAATTCCAGGTTTATCCCGTTTTATTTCTCGGTTGCTTACCCCATTTACTCTTGGTTTAATGACATTATGATTGCTGGATTGATCAAAATGTCAATTAAAACATGTGATACAAAAAAATCCGGAAAAACTTTATAAAGTTTTCGATTGCCTGTCTAAACAAGATCAAAGATGTTATTATGTTGTCATCAGATGCCTAGAACATTGTCTTCATTAGCCCCGTTGGTCCGGAAGCGTAGGCCTATGAAATGAAATGGGGTTAGGACCCCTACTGTTCTGCACCAAGACGGCCAATGAAAGCGTAAAATGTTAATATGCCTAGACCGCGCTATCTATAAACGTTTATTTAGAACAAAAGCAAGTGTAATGATCAACTGAATGCATAGAACAAAAAAAAACCCCACCCTTTTCAAAAATAGATTGTCTAAAGGGAAAACTGAAAGGAAGGTCTTCTTTGATTGTAAGTCTCCTTCTTGCATTTCTGAATGTAACAACATCAGATCGCGGACATCACAGATCAATTCTTTTCAAATACAAAAAAAAAATGGGAATGTTGAAAATAACCTTTTGTTTTGGTACAGACGTGGGGTATATAATGTGATAAAGTTTAGAATAACAATAACCATAACTAATAAAGTTTAAAATAACGCTCTTAGGTAGGCTAAGATAAGATTTCAGATAAATAATTATTCCAGTAACTCCCGAGACCAAATGAAACTGGCGTCATGAAACTGATGCTTTTTAGAATAAGCCGTCATGTGTTATTCGCTGGTGCAGGAATATCACCGACAAAACTAATAATTTTTCGTGTGCACTGGCTTCTATTGGCTAACGACTTGGAAAGTCTATATACACATATTGCCATTTTTGTTTTCTTGTTTTGTGTTGATGTTATGGCTAGTGGATCGCCTGAATATAAATGACATTCTGACATGTTATGTAAATAAAAATAAAATTATTTCAGATAATAAAATAAAGATTGGTTTTTTATTTTACGTTTTAGCGGTTTCTGAAAATGACTGGAGTTTATCGGAAGAGGGTGTGTACATGGACTTGCGTGGTTCCGTTCCATCCTTCCCTGTTGGCTGCCTTGTCATCCATTTGACGTTTCTTGGTGCATAGGCGATCTTTTTTTTTCAATTCGAGATAAGAAATTGGGAACTATGCGGAAATTTAGGGAAATGCGGGTAATCAAACAATCTGGGTATTTTTTTTTAAAGGAATGTGAAGCACTGGGGCATAGTGGGTTCGGGAAGTTGTCCCCCTCCCCCAACCCCCAAAAAACATTTTGAACTTCGGCAATCCTTAATGAAGATTTGAGATGCCATATCTTGTGTTTTATGTTGTTTACCCAAGTGTGATGTTTACCTAATTATGCCACATTCCATCTCTCAAATAGTACCGAATGACTTCATCAGGATTGGTCCACTGCTTCGTTATTTTATTCAGAAAGCAATGGGCCAGTTTTTGTTCAGCAGTGGGAGTCCCACCACCTACTGTACTAAAGATTGCCAATAAATACACAACGAAAGCACATCTCTAGAAGGACTTTCTAGTTGTCAAGCAACTACATCAGTGTCAGTCGGATGTTGAAATTGACGTTCACCATCTGCTTTGTTTGGGCTTACCCTTAAAGAAAATACTCTATTATCGAACTTAGTCAAAGTATTGATGTAATGAATGAAACTAAGTTTCGCCACTCTCACTTAATTAGAACCAAAGTTAATGCATAAGCAGAAAATGGTCATCTTCAATTTCATCAAGGAATTCACAAATTAAACACCTACACCAAATTTGAACATTCTACCCCAATTAGAAGGAAAGGTATTGTGTTAACAATTCTCGACCAATCAAATTGCTTATTGGTCTGCTTACCCTGTGCAGAAAATGACCATTATCGAACTTAAACCAAGTCTCATCACTCTCTCTTAATTAGAACCAAAGTTATGTCCCAAAGCATCAACCAATCAAAATGCTTATCTCTACTTAGCGTAAGTCGAAAACGCTAATTTTTGAACTCTATTAAGGAATTCACCTAATAAACACCTACACCAAGTTTCAACATTCGAGCTCCATTTAAAGGAGAGTTATTGTGTCCAAAAAAGAGTGACAGACAGATAGACAGACCCATTTTTATAGTCTCCTGCTTTCTTTGAAGGGCGGGAGACAAAAAAAACCAAAACAGTAATGAATTACTAAAACATCATTTATGTCTTAAATATCAAGCACTGTTTCATTTATACTCTTACATACATTTCATTTTTTCACACAAACAACACGAGATATATATATTATTATTATATACAAACAATTTTTTCAAAAAAAAATGTACAAAGTATATAGATATAGTATTTACATATTTATAAAAGCCTTACTTACATCCTTAATTATCTATTCAAATCATTTTAAACAAAGAATCAAACAACACACAATAAGCTAAAACTATGAAAGGGTTGGCATCATTTTAAAATTCAAGTATCATCTATCTATATAAATGCATAATGTTGGTTAAACCGTTTCAGGAGACCAGAAGGTATATTAAGCTATTTACTCCCTGTAAGAGACCACTATAAAAAAGTCTATTACATAAAAATATAATGGTATTAAATGGCCACCAAAGGCCAATTTTCTAAGGGTTCTTATTAAAGGTCTTAAAACACTCTGAAGGAGCAATGGGTTAAATTTTCATTTCAAAAGTTGGATTATTTACTAATCATTTGCTATATGGGATTCTGCCATGCCGTTTGCTATGAGGGAAATTTCGTCCAGATAGCAGCGTTTCCACATGCTCTTCATCGAATTCAACTGCCAAGGGTTCTTTTATGCTTCTACCAATGTCTACACGGGACCTTAGAGTTTTGTCACTTCTGAACCATTAGACACTGTTCCTTGCCATGCCTTCCTTTTTTCTACTCCACTGCCAACACTAGGATCGGATCTTCTAGTTAGTGAGCCAGTGTATTACTCATTAAGCCATCATGGCACACAACCCAAATCAAAGAAGAGGTGGTGCCATTTTAAAAAATAATTACTCTATAATGATCTCCAACATGGAACAGTAATAACTATCACTTTCATATCTCCTTCAAAATTCTATTAAATATCTGTTAACAAATAAATTCATAAAATGCATATAAGTTTATTGGCTTTCCTTTAATAAATATAAAAATTAAAGCGACAATTTAATTTGTCTGCTAGGTTTAGATTTAATGGAAAATGTAGTCCAGCAAAACATCGAAAAAATACCACATGCATACAACACACAAAAAAAAAAACAAATAAAAAAAACAAAACAACAGCCAATGTTTGGCAAATAAAACATATTTCGGATGTGTTTCTGAATCTATGATTGCGTAATTTTACATCAAGATAGAAAAGCATGCTGCAATTAGCGTTGATCAATTGTTAATAAACAAGATGCTAACCTCTAAATGTAACACAGTTAAGGATATAATATGTTTCTTTCATTCGGTTTGTCTAATAATTGTCTACTATATAAATTTTAATAAGTCTATATACAAGTGTATTTATATGACAAGAATTTTTCACAGTGTATTATTATATACATTATATTAAAATCATCACATCATAATCAACCGATCTGGGTTTTTTTTCA
The DNA here is from genome assembly GCF_932274485.2 of Patella vulgata. Lineage (NCBI taxonomy): Eukaryota > Metazoa > Mollusca > Gastropoda > Patellidae > Patella > Patella vulgata. The sequence continues at coordinate 18,236,613 of NC_065883.2, forward strand.
AAATTTTGCAAGTTCGTTAATTTTTTGCATATTTTATTTATCGCAGATTTGCAAATTATTTTTTGATAAAGAATAATATGACAATTTTACGATCAGCTCAATTTTTAAATCAATATTTAAGTGTTTATAATATTAGTTTTGCTGTGTTTTCTGACATAATAGTAGTTGACACAAATTTGGATATAATAGATTTCAAACGACTTTGAAGAACAAAACCACACCAATCATCTCATATAATTTTAAAAAATAAGTATTGAGAAATGCAAGCAACTTCAAAAAGTAGACGTTATATGTTTTGCATTTTTCAGAAATCCAGAATAATTCTTTAAAAAGGATTGGAGATTTGTCAATAATAATTTGCCAACATGTCTATCATTAACAAGGATTTTACGCATGCATAATAGAAGTTGGGTACATATAGGTAATCTCTTTCAGCATCAACTATTTTATTATTAGTTTAAAAATACCCTTACCAACACACAATGTACAATTTTTGATAACTGAAATACTTTGTCTTATAACCTCAAATATTTTATTGAACCAAATATACATTATGTATAACCTACACTAATTGATTATACTGCTGATCAAATCAATTCCATTGCTGGTAACTAAAAGATGTTTCTGTGAACTTTACTATTAAATAATATAGTACTTTTTACTATACCATTAAATAATATAGTACATTTTGCTATACCATTAAATAATATAGTACATTTTGCTATAGCATTAAAAAATAATATAGTACTTTTTACTATACCATTAAATAATATAGTACTTCAAAATAATATAGTACTTTTTACTTTACCTTGAATAATATAATACATGTACTTCTTGCTATAGCATTAACATATAATATAAGTACTTAATATTACACCTTAAATAATATGATAATTCTGACTATAGCATTAAAAAATAAAGTACTTTATACTATATATTTTTATCATTTATAATTAGTGCATTACACTATACCATTAAATCATATAGTGCATTACACTATACCATTAAATAACATTACACTATGCCATTAAATAATGTAGTACTGGTTACTACATCATTAAATAATAAAGTACTTTATACAGTCCAATTAAATAATATATATAGTACTTTATACTTAACTAAATTAGATAATACTTTAGGATTTAAAACTACAGTCTTTTATATTATACTATTAATTAATTAAGTAATTTCTACACTTTACTATTTAATAATATAGTACATGTAATTTTATACTACCTGGTATTTACTAACATAGTACATGTAATTAATTCTAATATTACCGGGTATTTAATAACATAGTACAATTAATTATATAATACCCAGTATTTAATAATATAGTACATGTAATTAATTACATATTACCTGGTATTTAATAATATATAGTACTTTTACAATTCACAATTAAATAATGTTATACTTTATACTTTACTACTCTGAATAATAAAAAATTCAGCAAAACATTTTTCTTGATGGAATAAATTTGGCCTTACGTGTAATGATCAAAGAGGATTATTGTTTCCAATGAATTTCTGATAAGAAAGAACATAGAGTACTGAAATAGCACCATGTGTAATGTTATATGGGTAAGGTAATATGGTGAGATTTAATCTGCTCTTCGTAACATTAATACCATGACTAGTAACGATGCAAGTATTGCCAGTAGATAGAGTTCCCAATCAGGTCCTAAATATAACCTTGGATCAATACTTTCCATAAAACCATTCCAACCTTCAAACTGCAGGAGAAAAACAATAATTGCATAATAGATTTACTTATAAGAGGGTGTAATTTGATATGAACATAATTTGAAGACTACCTGCATAAAAAACAAGAAGCAATATAACTGGAAACGCATAAAAAGCAGGATCAAATGAGCTATCTTTTAAACCAAAAACACACATTGGAGAATCCAATAGCATTAACAAATTCTATGGTGTCAAAATGTTTTCTATGAAAGTATTGCCAACAGTGTAAACAGACATAATAAAACCAAGTAAAATGGAACTTCCAGCTTAAAGTGCTATTTTTGTTAAGGAATAACCAAGCCTTTCTCTATAGACAAGTTTCCTCAAGGTTAATCTGGCCATCTTGTGCAACCTGAACACTTATTTTTACGGTAACTTAAAGTTTAAAGGGCCAATCCTGATAATATTTTGGAAAATAAAACTGCTTAAGTTTGTATTAAAATCCTTTACCTGAGGCAGAGCAACTAATGTGATACATTTTCAAACAACTTAAACCTGTCAGTCGTCATCTGGAAATGGACACCGGTGTCCCTAGTTGTATTATGTGGTGTCTGGATAAAACCAGACTTTTATTTTATAAAAATATGTGTCGGTGAATAATGTATCAAGTACAGCACATGGGTCATTCTCTGTATAGACCTCTAAAGGAACGGGAATCGATTATCAGGTTACCCTACAAAAAAACTGACGCGAAATCTTAAAAGGGTTAAGTGGCCGGATAAGTAGTTTTGAGACAAGGTAAATACACCCCTTCCCGCTTAAATTTCATACGTACTCAAATTTTTTATTTTGAGACTGTTCAAATCGGGATAGTCCCTTTAAGTAAAGTAATAGAATGAAAGTGATTAGCCAGTTGATAATAAATGAAAGAAGAAAGAAACCCTAAAATGTCAACTGAAAGTTTGTCAGACACCTGTTGGTTTTTAGAATGTGAAGCGATATAGCGATTAACAACAATAAGCACTTGCTTTGCCAATAACTATTTGCCAACTGCCAGTATCAGAGTACCCACAGCACACAAGATTGAGGGGTCCTTTAAAAAGTAAAAATACCTTACCTCTTTATTAAAGACATCAAATCCGTAGAAGAGTCCAAGTTTTACTAAAGCCATTGTTACTGGTACCTGTGCATCTGCACTCGTTTCTGCAGCCATATCATAAAATCTTTTAGCAAGATGCACATCCTGGAAAGACATCATAAACAATGACAATATTTGGGGAAAGAAAAATCTGTTTTCCCTTTAACAGCATTTATCACAACATAATTTAATAAACATAATTTACCAAGCAAATGAAATGAAATGGAGTTTAACATCCTACTGTTAATTTACAAGGCAAAAAAGCATACGTCTATCAGCAGCAGAGTCTTTCGAGCAGATCTGATCCTAATTAATAAAACTAAGGCACTAACAAGGTTTAGAAACATGGTGGAATAAATCAAATATAATATAGCCTCATATAAATTTCCCATAAATTGGATCATAATTAAAGCCATTTCTAGGTGCTAATAAGATTTTGTAACAAAGGCAAATAACTCTGGAGGCTACAATCGATATTTGGTGGCAAAGGGGAAAAACACTGGAATTCATTGAAAATCAATAGGATTCTTCCTTTCAATAATAAAATCTGAAAACATTTCATAACAAAGGAGAATAATTCAGGAAGTTTTATTTGAAAGTACTGAAATTTAATAGGGCTCTTTTTCCAAAGGGAGAGAGAGAGAGAGAAATGGGGTTTAACGTCCACTCGACACAAACTAGGTCATTTCGGGACTAACACATGGTTCAAGTTTATTTCAATAATTCGCGTGCGCGTAGGGGTCTTTAGCAGTGGGAGGAAACCGGAGGACCTGGAGAAAACCCACGAGGTTGGACAGCGACCCTACTCCTTGTCACGTACAACCAGGGAATCGAAACCCCGCCAGTTGACTCAATGCCTGATCGTATGATACAGCGCGCGCGTGCTAACCATTCGGCCATCCAACCCCCCCTTTTTCCAAAGGACAGACAACCAATATAAAGATTGGATCATAATTGAAGCCTTATTATTCCACAAGTGACAAGTCATTTACATTGTAACGATATCAAGATCGTATTAATTATAATTACCTGTTTTAATCCAAGTCCATTTTCATGCATATAACCCAAATTAAACATGGCTTGAGCATTATGTTGTTGTTCTGTTGCTAAGCGATAATAAATGGCTGCGCTCTCGTAATCAATCTCTGTGCCATATCCATAATAATGGTAGTCACCCATTTTAACTCGAGCTACAGTGGAACCTTATCAAATCAGAAAAAAATATATGTTTATGAGCATCCCTTTACATTGAGAACAATAAAACTAAATAAAACCGACACTCTTAAAACGCTTAATGGATTCTGCCATTAAGCAATTAACTTTAGTAAAACTGTATCATGTAGCAGTACACATATTTTGAATTAAGACTTCAAATAGATACATCTTGTCACTTAAAACTTTGAAAAGCTTCCTGAAAGATAATGAGTAGAAATTCTATTCTTTTAGACCATCATTTCACAATGGATGAATGCATGTTGTGCTTTCATTAGTCTCCATTCAAGCAATATGTTCACCCGATACATTTAATGAAAGTGTCCTAGAAAACAAACAGAAATTCTATTCATCCATTCACAGAAGCAAGTACTTGTAAACTAAAATAAAATACCATACTGTTCTTGATTATGGACGATTAGAAATAAGTTAAAGATATTTCATGTCAAAAACTAGAATTGCAAGGGAACAAAAGGGCAGTAGCAAATTACTAACACAATAAATCAAGAAATTTTTAAAAGAAAAAATTGAATCTTTTGACCTGTAGTCGTAGAGTATTTACAATGGCAATAAATCATGTAGGGTCCCAGCAAAAGCTATTTCCCAAAAATTTAAGTAAATAATCTGATATGTTGAGAATAACTTCACAATGTTTTAGAGAAAAGGGCAATAACTCAATATATATTAGAAATAATCACAATCATTATTCATTGCAATAATCGAACCTGTACATCAGACGTGGAATTTACAGCAATTTTTGAGACAAAGAATGTAAAGCATTTGATGAAATGAGCAATTTAAAGAAATAGTTGATATTCAATAGGCTTTTCCATTTCACTAATCTCAACAATGAAAATAACCATTTGTATAAAGGGAAAAAGGGCAATAATCCAAGAAGCTATAATCAGAAATTGCTTCGATTCAATAGGCTTCTTCATCTAACTAATGCAATATAAAAGATTGAATTATTTATGTAGTTAGATCGGTATGTAGACAGGGGAAACAGCAATATAGGCCATGCCATGTTTCAAGGTAGACTTATAAAAATGATAAAAAGAAAATCTGGAATTTAAACTGATGTATTATTTACCTTGTGAAGCAGCTCTAGTATATTGTAATAAAGCTCTCTGATATGTTTCCAGGTCTGAAAATATTCTGGATTCACCTGAAAAAAATGTCAATAGTCATATATACTAACCAGATATATTTCAGGCTAAAACCAGTTAATTCTTGAAAAGGATTTTAAAACCTTTATTCTAGTCCCAAGTAATTGTTAAACAAATACTAAAACTCAGTTCTCAGGTGGACTTTAGTGCTGGCACGATATATCGTTGAATTGATGTATCGAGATTCACCTTCTCACGATTCGTGTATTGAATCATCATGAGATGCTGAATTGATGTATCGGGATTCTTTTTTCATGTTTTTTTTGTTGTTGTCACTTCAGTAAGTAACCTGCCACTCTTAAAGATACATTATTGGAGATTAGATAAAGAGCTGGCAGTTCTCACTATGTCAGTCAAATTGATCCTCTCTGAACCAAGATTTTAGCAATTGAATTTTCGGCCTAGCCTCGATCATCATTACTAAAGTCGGTAAGATAAAGAAAATAGTCTTGATTATCCATTTCATGATTAAATCATGAATGGAAGTCGAACAGCAAATCAGAACCTAATCCAATAAACATCGCAGGCTAAATTAATAATTTAGATAAGATTTCAGGCCTAAAGAAAGACCTGCAATAGGCAGATTTAGCTCTTGCATAATGTATGTTCAATTATCGATGTCACACATTATCCATCGGTACACAAACACTAGTTTGTTTTGATCCTTATTTTTATCCCCATCAATATCATGATATAAAACAGTTTTATTTCTTCGACATCAGCAGTACTAAAAATATCAATTATTCATTTATCCTGTTGTTTTTTGGTAAATATTATCCTGAATCGTGAACTAATCCTATCGAAGCACCTGAATCGCAAAACATATTGTATCGTGACTGCAGTGGCAATACCCAGCACTAGTGGACCTGATAAACCTGTTCATGACACAAAAGTGTGTGCAGCCACCGAATCGATTCACTTGATTTGATATTTGATTATTTGGTGCAATGTCTATTTTCTGTCTTCTCCGCAGGTTTATCTTGTAGATTTTTATTTTGCATGTAGTGCGGTCCTCCTGCACTTACTATTAGAATTTCTGAGTTGTTTTAAGTTTCCATTACTAGAATAGAATGTTGCTGCATTTTAATTGCCTCTTGGAAAAACTTACAAACATTAAACAGTCATGTTTAATAGGATAGGAAACACAATGAAAAATTGGAGGCAATCATTTCCAAACAGCTCTATATTATTACTTGAAACTTTTAGACAGTGTAAATAGGCCAATTTAATACACTACTGGGAAATTGGGTATCATCAAATTATACGCTATAGTTCAACTGAGAGTAGAATATATGAATTCACACGCAGGAATATGATTATTTAAATGAGTTCTGTTCTAGATATATCAGTGAGCTTTATTAAGAAAAATTACAAATTTCTAATGAGCAATTTGCAAAAAATATTCATCTTATCCCAGAATTTTTCTATGAGAGAGAGAGAGAGAGAGAGAGAGAGAGAGAGAGAGAGAGAGAGAGAGAGAGAGAAATGGGGTTTAACATCTACTCGACACAAACTAGGTCATTTCGGGACTAACATATGGTTCAATTTTATTTCAATAATTAACTTGCATGTAGGGGTCTTTAGCAGTGGGAGGAAACCCGAGGACCTGGAGAAAACTCACAAGGTTGGACAGGCCCTACTCCTTGTCATGTACAGGGAATCATTTTTCTGTAAACTTATTGAGTGCTATCAAGATACTTTAAGGTAGAGTGGGTTGTTATAGTATCACTGATCAGGGATTTCATTTTTCACGGTAATGTAATAAGTGCAGAGGATTTGGATTTGTTTCTCTCACACACAGTCTTAGATTATCTAATATTTCGCGCATGTGCTGACAATTAATAACAAAAAAAAATGGAAATAGCTAGGTCAATCATTATTATTGACCTCCATTAATTAATTGTTTAACAAGAACATATTTTCTATCAGATAAGCAAAATCTGTCACTTTAAAATTGATTAGTTCTCTTAGTATCAAAATCAAAGGCTTCCAGAGTACTTTGACTCCCTTCAAACTTGATTAGTTCTCTCATAGGTGTACAGGCTCGATGAATGTTACAGGGGTTAAACTTGAAATGTCTGAAAAAATTTGGGGTTACAGACGGCAGTACAGTTCGTCTGTGAGAGGGGAAGGAGCGGAGCCTACCGTGTAGGACCCTCCCCCCAAGAAAATTTGGAAAATTTTACAGCCACAAACACATTTTCCTGGTGCGAAGTTCAATAGTGGGAACCTAGCATTAAAATGATTAAGACTGTTGTATTAACATCTTCTATTTCTATTGTAACACCTCACTGGTTGGCACAAATAAAATGAATAGTTAGACCTTTTATGCTCCCTAATGCTGTCACATGTGTACAAATAAAATAGATATTTGAGTAACTTCCTTGTTCAATAAGTATGCCGATAATAATATATAATATAATGAAGAAGGTGTGAAATTGTATATGTATGTATAACATCAACGATAAGTATATGGTTGGTGTAATTCAGTATAATATCAACGATAAATATATCATTGATGTAATTCATTGTTTATACAATTGGATCATGACGTGACTTTTAAACCGGTATCCTCTTATTACCAATATTAGATTAGCTTCCCGCCCCCTGGCTCGTATGCCTATGAGTTCTCTTAATGTCAAAATAAATGGTTTCTAGAGTACTTGTACTCTCACTTCAACCTTGATTAGTTCTCTTAATGTCAAAATATGTAATATGTAGATTACTTACCTTGATCAAGTAAATATGCTACATTGGATTGGGCTACTTCATATCCTAACTCAGCTAAAAATGTATATTTAAACAGAGCATTGTCTATATGACCTTCTTTATATAACTTGTGAGCTTCCATTAATTTCTCGGCCCATTTACCTCTCTCTGCTACATTTTTATATAGCTAGAAAATGTCAAAAAAAAAAAAAAATTATCCCTAATCATTAAGTGTCTTTTAGTGACTGTGCAACAGATTAACAGAACATAAATTTTATAGGAATAAATCACTGGTTTGTTAATGTTATAGAAGCATGACATTTCAACAAGTATCCTCTTATTGACATCAAGCACATTGAGTGATTGATTCCAATGACATTTGTTTTCTGTTAATAATAATCCATTTTACACTATAAACCTGACTAATCATAAGCCAGTTGGATTTCACTTTTGGCACAAGAGAATTACTTGCTTTCGAAATCATGGAAATAAACTAAATTGAAAACATGTATTTTGTGTGTGTTTAAGCAAGTCATTGTTTCTTAATCTTCTGTTTCTCGGAGAGAACATGCAAGACCATTTGCAATGGGAAGGAAAAATAATAAACATTCAAAGTCTGTCTGGTTTCCTTTACTCTCTTCCAATGAGCAAAACAAATCAGCTAATGCTTCTTAATGAAGTATTTTGCAAAAGATGTCAGAATTTCTGTGAATAAGAAAATGGATATTATTTCTTATAGCTATTTTTATTAAAGATACATTATGGGAGATAAGATAAAGAGATGGCAGTTCTCGCTATAATAGTTAAAAACTAGATAGTGTAAAGGTAATTTGCTGAAAATTTCAGTAAAATTGATCCACTATGAGCTGAGAAAGAAGCGGGTGAAATTTTTGCATAGTCTCGGTCATCATTGCTAAAATCATTAATATAAACAGCATAGTCTCGATTATCCACTTTTTTTGATTTAATTATCAATGGCCGTTAGCAGCATATAGGAATCTAATCCAGCCAACATTTTCAAGCATTCACAAGGTTCAGCAAAGTAAAACAAGGGGAATAACTCTAGAAATAATTGACAGAAATTGCTGAAATTCAATAAGATTCTTCGTCTCATTAATTTAAATGATACATGTAAATTTTATTATACTGATCAGATGATAACTTTTGATGTTCGAGCATTCACAAGGTTCAACAAAGTGAAAGATTGGCCATAACTTTAGAAGTAATTAACAGCAATTTCTGAAATTCAATAGGCTTCTTTGTTTCACTCATTTAAATGATGTATATAAATTTCATATACATCGGATGAAATTTTTGTCGTTGTAGAGTTCATATGGTGAAACAAGGGCCATAACTCTAGACGTAATTAAGAGATTCTTCATCTCACTAATTTAAAGAACATATATCAACTTCTAAACAATCAGATGATAACTGTTGGTTATGTAGACGACAGACGGATGGGGTGACGGCAATATACGGTCACATTTCCATTTGGGCATACAATAAAGGGAACTAATGAAATGAAATGAATATTTATCCCAAATATTTATTTTCTGTAGGATTATAAATCATATACACATTATTATAGCTGATTCATTCATTCCATTTTCTTGTAAGCAATCACAATTGTTTTGACTTTTTCTTCCACTCTAAAGAGAGTACATATATCAGAAATATTTTAAGGAAGTTATATACATGTAACACAAGGAGTAATGAACGGAAATTCGACAATCTCCTGATATTTGAATATTTTTCAAAAACGATGATCTGAGTTTTTCACATTAGCAAGGTTCTGTTTCATAATATTTTCATTTTTAACTTTTTCCACTTATATCGTCTACCGAACAAAGAGAGAGAGAGAGAGAAAGAGATGGGATTTAACTAGGTCATTTGAGACTAACACATGGTTCAATTTCATTTCAATAATTTGCTTGCGCATAGGGGTCTTTAGCACTGGGAGGAAACAGGAGGACCCAGAGAAAACTCACGAGGTTGGACAGACGACCCTACTCCTTGTCATGTACAAGTGGAGTATCGAAACCACACCACCTGAATCAATGACAGGCCTTATGGTTTCATGCACACACATTAAACCACTAGATCATCCAACCCCGCATCTGCCAAACAAACCGACTGCACTGATTTATATATTAATCCTTAACTTAAAATCAATATAGCATATAAGTAAGTATATGTATGTAAAATCATATTTTACCTCAACAGCCGTATGACAATTTCTTAATACGCCAGTTCCAGTAGCATGCATCTGTGCTAGATTATAAAATGCTAGAACATGGCCGCCTTGTGAAGCTAAATTAAAATATTTTACTGCTAATTTATAATCTCTTCTTACTCCTAAACCACCTGCAAATATATAATCTTAATTTAAATAAACACTAAACAAATACAACGCATTCATATTTACACCACAAAATATACAGTTGTGTGTCTGTACCTCTGCTATATATACCGGTAGTTACAAATAATACACTATTATACACCTACGACATGCTCCTCATAGGAAACACTTGTGTGGGATATTCAACTAGGTGGAAGCCGATGTTAAACTCAACAACTACAAATCAGTATTACATCAAGATTTTTGTTACTTCATATTTCTAAAATTCAACCTTATCAAAATTACTTATAATTTTTGTTCAAAAATAGTATAGCGATTCAAACTATGCCCTGTAAAAAGGAGAAATATTGTCAAGAAATTTTATATAAATTTAGAATATTATAACGTCATTTTTCATATTCTACTGTAAATATTTACCTTGTTTATGTTCTACTGTAACATCATTCTCGGCATCCCAAGTGGTATCACTCCACTGGGTTTTCACGAATTCAAATTATCTGCCCTTGATCGTAGCTTGATTCTACGAACCAATCAAAAAACAGTTTACATACCAGTCTTGCCAATATTGTTTACGTTCATCACAATAATCTTAGTTGCAATAAAATGCGAGTTACTTCCCTTCGCTCACTCGATTGGTCGATAAAAATGGCAGAAGTATCAAGGGCGGATAATTTGACTATGTATCTACCACTGGGGATACCGAGAATACTGTAACATATCTATCTAAATTTAGAATATCATACATCTTCCATATTCTACTGTAAAAGATCTACCTAAATTTAGCATATTATAAAATGTTATTTTTCATATTCCACTGTAAAATGTCAAAATACATAAACACAATATATTTTTCGTATTCCACAGTAAAATATCTATCTAATCTAAATGATCTGATATGGTGTCTTTTTTATATAAATGATCATATCTTTTATTTACTCAGTACATACAGATAATATTTCAATTAAATACATTTACTTACTAAAATACATGATACCAAGTTGTAATTGTCCATCAACCCAACCTTGATCTGCTGCCAGAGAAAAATATCGGAATGCTTTCGAATGATCCTATAATGTATAAAAATATACATCACAATAATGAAAATTCTGTTAGTCAACTGTGCAATTATTTATTCAATTATGAAGAAATCTATTGAAGTTTAATTACCTTTGACGATAGAAAGGCTTAATGGACTAATGTGTGCGCTTTAGATCCTAACGTCTGTCGTTGAGCCAAGTGGCATGGTTTCAATTTTCCCTGTGTACATGACAAGGAGTAGAGTTGACTGTTCAAACTCATGGCTTTACTCCACCCACTGCTAAGCGGTTTCTATTTTAAAAATTGAACCATATGTTAGTCCCAAAACAAACTAGTTTGTGTTGATCGAACAGTAAAGCTCATTTCTATACCTCTACCTTATATAATAACAGGAAAAGAGACTTACCCTGTCTACTCCACGACCCACTAAATGCATCATACCAAGACCACTCTGTCCTACTGGATTTCCCTTTAAAACAACATAATCATAATATTACAGTAAGAAACATTAGCAATGAAATTATGTTCATCAATATAGAATATATAAAAAACATAGAATATATTATATTATGCTCTATACTTTATTACCATCTAGGTTTAAATAATGTAGAGCTGTTCTATTATTTTGTTCTTACTTTATCAGCAGCTATACTAATGTCCAAAAGAAAGTATACACTGTGCATTTGTCCTGCTTCAAACAAAGTCATTTTTCCATTGTATGCGGTATTTGGGTACAATGTCCATTTGTTTTGCCATTTATTTGCTGAGAAATATTGAGTTTGGATGCAAGAAAGATGTTCAGTGTAGTTTTATCACATTTTGTTGATTTAAACAAAACTTAGTCATATTTTTAGTGTGTATACTTTCTTTTGGACATTAGTATAGTTTAGTGTAGAGATTTTTTATTATATATTCTAAATGCTTTTACTTTATTAGCAGCTAGTATAAAATACTGTAGAGATGTTTTTATTATTATGTTTACGTGTACTTACTTTATCAGCAGCTAATTTAAAATAATGTAAAGCTGTTTTATTATTCTGTTCTACAGCTGGACTATCTTCCACATACATCTGTAGATATAGGTATTAAATATTATATATAAAATAGTATAATCGTTCTACATACAGTTTATAGACCCGTATTTAATGTGGATGTTTTGTGTCATCATCCTGTCCGTCATTTATCCACAAATTCTACAGGTCAGAGTTTTCATCAGATCTTTTCAAATTTTGAGGAACTGCTAAAATTGGTTATAATGAAGCCCTCGTCAATGTTTAACATAAACTAAATATATTACACATATCAAATTGTGAAGATTTGGTGCCTTCTGACCATGGGTTTCTACTCAGCCATTTATGCCGGTCATGTCCGCTCAAGTTAAATATTGGCAAAAATGTCTTGGTGTCCATTGGTCAATTTACGTGAAGAAATACTGACATGTTCTTAAAATAACTTTTAGGAATTCCATTGCTCATTTTTTTAAAACTATAAAATAGTAGGCCTACAAACCTTTCCTAAAAATGCCATAGCATTGGCATTACCAGATTCAGCTGCCATCAGAAAATAATGTAGTGCTTGCTACAAAATAAAAGATCAAGTTATTACACTATGTCATTCAAATAGAACTGAAAATTGTCAGTAACTTGAAGTATCTTGGCAAAATCAAACTTTATCTCAATAATACAGGGGAAGTAACTCTTAAATACAGTGATTGTGTAAAATAATTGATGATCACCCCAGGCTAAACACGATGCCGGGATTCTCACTAGTCTGAAGTGAATCTCACTCTATCACTAAGATCATTGGAAGGTGTTACACTAGAGAAGCTTGTGTCATCAGAATAGGGTATGCATATGGTGATAAGTTCTTTCAGTCGAAACGTCGCTCAGTAATAAGTAATAGTTATTAGCACACTTTCCGAGGTGTATCGGTGAATATCAGGACAGTTTTGGTCGACGAGCCCAGCCGACCAAAACTGTCCTGACGATACACCGAGGAAAGGTGCTAATAACTTACTTACAACACATTTCAATCGAGTATTGTGAAGCAAAATGTGAAAAATAGTATTTATTATCGAGTCGTTTCAACCGAAAAGTGACAAATACTTTCTGCTCTTTCTGAGCCTCACGTTACATTTCATGGTAGAATGATTTTGCAGTGGAGAGACGACCTGAGTAGTATTTACATGTGCGTCTTGATATGATACTCTAAGCGTAAAACAATCACGTGTTTGTTTAGACCACATCGTCAAAACAACTTGTCTATGGTGTAGAGGACTGCGATATTATTAAATGTAGTGTAAAGGAAATACGAATTGCGGGTCATTCCTGGTGAAAGTATGCATCGGCGGATGGTTCTTCCGTTGAAATTTATTTGTAACAAAATTTATGACTTTCTAGGCGTTTTTTTTTCATCCTGCTTATTTTCAATGCCTGTGAAGTGTCCAGCAAGAGAACTGTGCCTTCTATCATCACAATTAATTAAAATAATTATTCAATATTCTAATTTATATATTTTGCATATTAATATAAATCAAACCAAATTATGAAATAGATGCCAATTGATATGTATAATAATTGATTTTTGTAATATGTTGTTATGTTAATTTAATGTCATTGTATATGTTTTTGAACTGCCATGTAGTTCCCCCTGGTTTGTTTTGTTACTATGATTTTGACTAGTTATTTCATGTACATTATCCTTGAGCATTGTTTAGAGCTATCCTTATCAATTGCGATCTGGGTCGGACTAAACGTCTGCTACTTATTGCTTGATAGGTATCTAAAACAGTATAAAAGTATCCGTGTATTAGAAATGAACAGTACTCTTTCTGTACATTTCTGATACATGGATACTTTTAAGCATGTATTGAAAATAAACAGGACAGTTTTAACACAGGTTGCCACTACAGGACAGTTTTAACAAAGGTTGCCAATGGCAACGAGTAGAAGTGAGATGTAAGCAGTAATTGTATTCCATAGAATTGTGACCTGTTTATAAGTTCTTTGAGGTTGTCTCTTATGACTACACTCAAGTTCTGGTTAACTATGTCCATGCACACATCAGTAAAAGGTAAAACCTCTTGTGTGTGGCAATGACAGAAGTTATGTATACAACAATGACAACAGGAAGGAGTTTGGGTACAAAATACTCCTTTATATACAGTAGTTCTCAAGGATGTAAAAGTGTTCTCAGTATAGAACATATCTGCATCAATATCACTTCCATTCTGTTATCCAGAAGGATAAACAACTGTTTTGAATATACATGTACTGGTAGATATTAAGTTAAATTTCAGTCATAACTGACTTACCTCATGATTTATTTCTACACCTCTTCCACCTTGATAATACAATTGACCTAAAACAACCTACAATATATAAAAAACATAATGATGCAATGTATATATATATATAGTATGATTATCAAAATATAGATCAATATGAGGGGAGCCACAGTGGCTCAGCAGGGCTAGAAATTCATGCGAATCTCCGAATCTGATTCGCGCAAGGATTCTCGCAAGAGCTTACGCTGCGAATCTATAAAGATTCGCGTAAAATTTTTCTTAAAAAAAAAAAAATCTTGGAGAATTCTCGAGTCCAACTGTTGAATGTCAGTCAGGGTTAATTGTGGGATTTAGCCGATTGATGTTTAATCTAGCCGATTGGTAAAACAATGAATGGGCCACATGGTATCATAAATCAATCTACTTGTCTTTTTTTGTCTAATATTACAACGCGTTAATTATTACTTGTTAATAAAGAAGTGTCGGCTACAACAAGTCATACCTTAGTGCGAATCGGCCATATGTGGTTCATAATTCGAGTAATTAGCACATTTAACGGCGATTTTGATAATCCGGTAAAATACGCACATGGTGAATGAAGACGATCTCGGCATGGTTTGCGAATCGCGCATCTTCCTCGCTCCGTCCGTGTGAATTCCAGGTATTAAAATAATAACTGGATCATACATTGATGGATACACCAACCAGTTGTTAGTTAAATTTAAATTTGCATTGAATATAATCCCCTGATAGAACACCGAATACACGGAGAGAGAAACAGTGGATATCTCGAATGTCGAATTCCAATGACACGTGACATATTGGTTGGAATTAGGTCAATAAACCAGTTCTAAATAGCGTTTACCGTTATGATTTTTTATTTTATATACATGCTGACAGAGACTTAATTTAAAAAATATTATTGAAGGCTATATCATAGTCATACCGAAGTTTATTTTGTCACGTGATCATTGTGCAGTTTGTCTATCATCGACAAATGAATAAAAACTTTTGCAAGTTACATGACTAGTTGCGTGATAGACAAAAGACTACAAATTGTTCTATGAAGAAATGCCATGGTGCTGTATCAGCTTATTTTGACTATGGCATTTTCTGAATATTACTTTTGACACAATTTAAGTGATTGGGTTTTTTATCATTGTTGTTGTATTTTGGTGTTTTAGATTATCACAATAAACACAATTTTGTTTTTTTAGACAGTATTATTAATTAAGATTCGGAGGATTCACGCAGATTCCATGTATGAGAATCCTCTTAGATTCTCGCAAAAAATGACGAATTTCTAGCCCTGCTCAGTGGGTAAGACGTTTGCTCGCTAACTTGGAGGTCCTGTGTTCGATCCCTGCGTTGGCCGAGAAAGTTCTTCGTCATTTTACTGCGTTGTTTCCCCTTGACATTGGTCCAGGACGGAGGATCTGGCAAGGGACAACATATAGCTGTTCAGATAGGATGAAAAGCAGAGGCCCCATGTACACTTTGGTGCATGTAAAAGGCTGTAGCCGTGCTGTCCAGGCAAAATTTCCCTTGTAGCACACTGTCTTCTTTAGCTCAGTCGGAGCAGGATGTTAAACATCATTTCATTTGATATCAGATTGTTTACTTGTACACTATTTCTCCAGAAAATACTGAAATAATTCGGTTTCATTTCTACATGGCCTAACACATGATTGTCAAATCATTTGTACATAGGCTAAAAATTCATACCATTTGTGGGGTTGATCAATAATTAGGTATCTCCATTAATGAGTTGTATTAATGAAGTTTTTATGTCAATTTTTTCTTTCACTTTAACAGGAGATAAACCCCACAATTTGGTTTTAACTTTCATTTAAAAAATAAATCATTTAAGTGTAATTAAAAGTAAATTATTTGAATTTTCTCATATGCAAATTGATTGATCTGTAATCTCTCAGTCACGTAAGGATAGAGCTACTGGGAATATGAGAAGCCTGGGTGGCACCTGATGCCCATCTATAGTTTTCTTTGAACTGAGTATATATACCTGAGCTTGAACATCTCCTTTATCAGCTAAGAAATGATAATATTGTAACAAATCATCATCTAATAATGGTGAATTTTGTCCTTGATTTTCCAGTTCATCTTGTAATCTAATACGCTGTATTATCGGACCTCCTGTCTCCTTTACTGAATTGGCAACTACAATATATTTACAATAAAAGCTTACATATATTGGGGGAATACATTCTTTGGGATCGTATTGTAATCAAAGTTCTATTCATTATTTGGAAATTGTGTGCATGATAGAATGTATAACCTTGCTCTTTGTAATCTATATTATGAAATGTTTTTTAAAAAACAAACATTTTCCACTAAAAGTATTAGAAATTCTGGTATGTTTTATAGTCTATCAGTATATTTTATCTTGTATACAATCACAAATTTATGCTTTCAAAATAAGAAGATTTTTTTTTTTAAAAGGACATGAAACTGCCAATTTCATTGGATTCTTAATCTTATGAATTTTAAAACTGCTTTGTGCTAAGTCGGTATGGAATTCGCCGAGATAATGGAAGTGAACTTAGAAAAGGAGCTATTGAAAAGTCATGAATGACAGTACATTCTGTAATAGAAATCCTTTAAGCTAGGTTCCAAGTATCTTGATTCGCACTACGATTGAAATAGTAGCAATCATGTTGACTGTATCGAAACGTATCTGCACGTAGCACATCGTGGAGTCAACTTGGACAATCCTATCATAACGCATCACACAACAGCCAGAACTTGGCATAAGCAGAATTCCCATCTTCAAATAATTTAGTTAAAAGGAACCAGTGTGGACAAACTGGCAAAAGGTTTGATTCTCATCATAAATCTTGGCTCACTTGTTTCTGCTTATCCTCTTAGATAAAACTCCAAGTTAGATTAA
The DNA here is from genome assembly GCF_932274485.2 of Patella vulgata. Classification (NCBI taxonomy): domain Eukaryota; kingdom Metazoa; phylum Mollusca; class Gastropoda; family Patellidae; genus Patella; species Patella vulgata. The sequence continues at coordinate 18,254,114 of NC_065883.2, forward strand.
AACCTTACTGTACCTGTAGTGGCGACTTTTTTATAATATGGAAGAGCTGTTTCACATTTCATTTCAACACCAATACCAGCCGAATATCTGTAACCCTGTAAATATAAATCAGAAATATCAATACAATTATTAGGTATGGCAAAAATTAAAATACCAATTCTACAAACAAACTATCAAATGCTCTTGACATTCATCAAGTTGTACATCTTCAATAGTTTCAATTTTCTTGTTTATATTTAGTCGATTCTATAGTGTTTATCTCTTTAGTTAAATTGGTAGCATTTACTGTGAAAAATGCAATTCTAGAAATAGATACCCTACAGCTATTCATAGTTGAGCTGGTAGACATCTGAATTAGTATTACGTCACTCATGAACTCTGACTTGAAGATACTTTCACAATATTATAATTTGTCTTAAAAATGCTCTCTTGCATTATGTACATTACACATACATTTACTTCAAATAAATATTCAAAATATGAAATATAAAGTTGGTTTTTCTATTCACTTTTACATAAATTGGATTAGTGAATCAGCTGGGCCAAGTTAAAATGCTTGATTAAGCTACAAATGTAACTTGACTTACCAGTGCCATTTGAGCTAATGGATCTCCACCTAAAGCAGCAAAGGTAAAGTATATAAGGGCCTACAAATATAAAATTACATAGAAATTATCAATAATCATCAAAAGAGCATACAAACTGTATTTCATGTCATCATAAAGGACTCTCTATGTAAAAAAAAATGTCCGGTCCGAGTAACTTACCCCCCCCCTCCCCCACCACCAACTTTATCATCCTGGCTGTAATAAGACCCTCTTGTCTGTTTGGACATTAGGGATTTGTACTATAGCTAATGGACAAGAGTCGATTCTTGTGAGTGAGTACAATAGGGAAATATCCTTTAATCAACAATCATCAGTCCTAGGCAAAAAAACTCAAATTTAATAGGAATCAATTTTTCTTGCAAATCGGTGAAGGTTAAATAAGAGTATGTAATGTACTAATTCACATCAATGGTATCAAGGATGATAACTCTAGAAGTACTTTTACGTGAAATGCTCAAAATCTGTAATGTTTATGTTTATGAAAATTGAAGAAGTATTGAACTCGGTAGATGAGTATAAATATACATATAGAACTGCTTTTGGGAAGATGATCAAATTCGATAGGGACCATCTTTGCCTCAATACTAAAGGAGTTAAGAATGAACTTAACTCTGTAGAGTTAGACAAATAATTATGAACAGGCAGACAGACATTCAGGGTAGATAACAATTTATAATCACATTAACATATAGTTGTATTAAAATTGGCTTAACTATAAAATCAATGATATTTTCAACTTCAACGTAAAAACAATTACTGTTAATCTCATATGAATTTGAAACTTTTACTTATTTTCATACTTACTTTTGCTTGGCTTGAATTGTGAACCAATCCACTACTATAGAGAAAACCAAGACCCTGAAAAACAGAAACATTGAGTCAATAAGGTTGGCAACATAGTCTAGTCATTCAGATGGTACGAAAAAATGAAGTCCTATGTCAATATTGGCATGCATGTGAATTTCACCTTGACAATTAAAATTTGAAAAAGAGTAGGAGAAAAGGCTTATGTCCAGCAGGTAAAATTTCCTTCATAGTGCACTGCATAGTGTATCTCCATCTTCATTAGGCCCAGTTGGTGCAGAGGAAACATTAAACCAGGGATGCTATTTCAAATCAAAATTTTGCCTCTCGGGACATTTGCAGTTCAGAATTAGGTCACCACTTCAGGAAATAGGGTCAATAAGCTGCCATTCTCTTTAATGGACTTCATCTAGAAATATTTCTTATGTAAAGCCTAGCTCACAATCCGCCGTACATGCTACTCTGGGGGCAATTTAGTAAACCCGTGCATGAGTCTTAAGCATCAATTGCCTTTGTTCGGCACCAAAGAGAATCACAGACTGGCTATAGAGATTTTTCGTCTGTCACATTTTTCACCCAGTTACTTGCGGCTAGTATGCGAGCTACCAAACCCTACGACCCGTGTATTTCAAAACACGTAGGGCAGTTTGTCATCTAGGCTTTATGTAGGATATCGTGTTCTGAATAATGTTGACGATTAGTACAAAAAATTAGGTGGTCAACTTTATGACAGTAAATCCCATTTTATTTCATTACATGTACTTAAATTTAACAATCTAGCGTGAAAAGTGTTCTTTAGATAGTAATTCAGACAATGAGAACAATTACAGACAGAAATAAAATAAATTTTAGACATTTACTGATGATTACAAAAGATAATAGAAAGTAATAGCATCCATTAGGTTTGATCGTTTTTAATAATGTTTAAACCAGTATGTTTTTTTGCAAAGACTACTTTATTGTTGTACATCATATGTTGTGTATTTGCTTTCAATGTGGTATGACTGGTTTGGTATTATTTATACAATATATAAACTTACCAACTGGCCTTTTGGTGAACCTCTTCCAGCCAAGTCTTCGAAAATCTCATTAGCTCTTGTAACATTATTGGGTAAGTAATCTCCAAATAAATGAGCAAAGGCCACATAATTTAAGGCCTCGCTGTGGTTTAAATTGGCTGCTTGGAGGAAGTATAAATAAGCTCTAAAATAAAGAAAACATGGTTTATTTTTACATTAGCAGTAATTGTAGACAGTAAGTGATATCATTATAAATCCATAATAATGTTTTTATATTTAGTGTAGACAATAAGTACCAGTAATATTAATCCATAATATTCGGGGCGGGGGGTAACATTGTAGTAGACAGTGGGTAATACTAATCCATAAAAATTATATCATAATCTCTTCCACTTCTGAAAAACATCTAGAAAGAACTAATAATTATGCATTGGGTGTTCCCTCTTTTGTAATTTTCAAACATCACAGAGTGCATTTAATTAATTCAAAACAAACTGAAATGTGCAATCAATGAAAAATATAGACATATTAAAAACATATAAAACTTTAAACTAGTTGATTAAACACACATTATGCAAGAGCTAAATCTGTCTATTGCGGGTCTTTCTTTAGGCCTCAAGTGTTATCTAGATTATTAATTAGACATTAATTAACCTATCCAGACCATAATCAACTCTAGATGGCATCAGTAGCCTGCGATCTTAAGTGGATTGTTAGCCGATTTACTGCATAACTTTCCTTCGAGATTAAACGATTTAATGGATAATCAAGACTATGCTGTTTATCGTACTGACTTTAGTAATGATGATCAAGGCTAGCCGGAAATTTCAACTGCTTATTAGTTTTCGGTTTATAGTGGATCAATTTGAATGAAATTTTCAGCAAATTGTCTTTACATTATCTAGTTTTTAACTATTATAGTGAGAACTGTAAACTCGTTATTAAATCTCCCATAATGTATCTTTAATAAACAGGCAGTTTTAATTTATATTTATTAATTAAATTTTACTTACTGTGAATGGTCCTTTTCATAAGATTTATGTATAAGACTTTCACCTTTCTCAAACAAATCATTAGCTGAAATATAGTAATAAAACAAAATGTGCTATAAAACATGGGTTGCCATTGAACAAACCATACACCTACCAGTAGCTTAGCAATCTAGTTGTTTATGAAGATTATCACCATTTATCATTTTGAAAAGAATTTCTCCCAATTCCAGTAATTTTAAACAAACATTTCATAACAAACACTTTGATGACAAGGTTTTGATGAAAAGAGCAATTCCTACATAATTTGATTTTTAACAAACTTTGCAAATAAATTCTCTCCACATCTATTTCATCATATTCACCTTCTTTTTCTTCAGGAGTTAGTTCGCGTTCTTCTACTTTCGTTTCTTCCTCATCAACTGCACGACTATCATCACTGTCTATTCTATTCTCTTCATCTCTCCTTTCATTTTCATCATTGTCTTTATCTTCTTCATCTTTATCATATCTTCTATCTTCATCATCCCTTCTTTCCTCATCTTCTCTTCTCCTTTCTTCTTCATCTCTTCTGTCATCTTCTTCTCTTCTCCTATCTTCTTCATCATCATCATCCCTGCGCCTGTCCTCATCATCTCTTCTATCCTCATCATCCCTTCTATCCTCATCATCCCTTCCTCGGTCTTCATCCCTTCTATCCTCATCACCCCTTCTATCCTCATCATCTCTTCTGTCTTCATCATCCCTTCGTCTGTCTTCATCTTCCCTTCTTTTTCCATTATCATCTCCTTCTACAAAGATTTAATATGAACTACATGCATGTGAAAAATTACACAACCAAAAAGTAAACTATAATGTACTGGTGCTCTACAGTACAAGTTGTAGTAAGCTAAAATAAAATATTATTCAACTTTACTCAGAATTAAAGTGACACATTTTTGTAACCTTCTTCAAATTGCTCTAATTAAAGGCCCTTGTCAAATTCAATTTAGAAAATTGGGGTCAAATGTTGGTCCAAGAAAATAAACTGATGATTATTTGAATATATATACATGTACATGTATATAATTGTTGGTGCCACAAATAATTTGACCTTTGACCTCAACAAATCACTGTATGTTGAGTGCTGTGAAAGTGTAATAGAATGCTCATGAAATTATGACATGATACATATACACCTCTAATATCAATATTAGATATTTTGGAGACATGAAAATCCATATACATGTAACAAATGCTAAAACAGACTCATTCTTTATCTTGCCTCATTAGGGATAATGACATTTACATCTTCAATAATGCAGATACCTTTGTACCAGAAGAATTCATAGCTACTATTGTTTGGAAATAGATTGGAATTAAATGCTTTATACATGCATGTTTTATTATTGATTATTTACAGAAATTATAGGCGTAGATGTATTCCTAAAGTTGACCAAAGCCTTTATTGATAGTAATGATACTCAATTTTCTCGCATAGTTTGTTTTTCTTCTATTTCAAACTACATCGATCAAGTCAACTTCAGATAAAACCACTCACCTTTTTTGTTTCCTACTACACATGTATTAAAGACATACATGGTATATACATGTATCATATTTACATGTATACAGATATATGTAAGTTTGTTAAAAGGAAAAAGAATTAAAAGATCATGAAATTGTGTATTACATTTAGTCATGATCTGTTGTTATACAAAAACCTACAAATCTTTGATTGATCATTAGAAATGTTGTAATACAAAGATTTAACAAATGTTTTTTATGCTCTAAAAATCACCTAATGATTTGTCTACTGGATCTAAATCTGATCAAATCCATATCTTAAGCCTACACACACAAGGATGGACAACTATAGTGTTCTAATTATACTATTACAATACATGCATAGATATTGAGTACATAAGGGAAGATCTATCTATATACATCTACATGTACGTCAAATGAACCTGCATCAAAATGTAAGAGTACACATCACCAAGTACTAAGAATATTGTACGCAGAATTGAGGAATATTAGAATGTCAGTATTTCGAAGGATAAGCTCAAGATTCCCAAATATTAATGTCCCTCCCTCACCTTTTTTAACGGCCTGTTGTAACTGTTCTCTGTGGGTAACAAGCTCTGGTAAGGCCTGTAGAAAATGTTCCTCTTCAGTGTTGAAAGTACCATCTCCATTCAATGTTTGGGTATATTTAACTGATTTAATATAACCAAATTCATCAACATCATACAAGATAACGGTCTCCTTCATTGTACCTTTACTGGTCTTGTAAATACCTTTAACTTTGTCTAATGCCAAAGAGAAACGATCAAAAGGCTCAGGTAGACTATCCAAATCAAAAATATTACTGTTTTTAGTTTTAGACCGTGAACCTGATTTTTTATCATTGCCAATAATTTGTTTAAATTCATTTAAATCTACTGATTCAAATCTTACACCATCTTCTTCAAAAGTCTGTGGCTTCTTGTTTTCAGATTTCATGTTATAAACTGGTTTTGCTTCTCCGACAGGAGGATTAGACGATAAACTGGGATTGTTTGAATTTGTAGTTTGATCTCTGTGTTTGGCTTCATTGACACTGCTGCTGGGTTTATCCCCTTTTGGAATTTCAACTACTACATCCTTCTGTACAACTTGCTCCTTTAATACATTTACTTGAACAACTTTACGTTCTTTTCTATCACCAGGAGGTTCAGATCTTTGAAAATGACCTGGTTCTGGTGATAACGTAAACTCTCCCTTCTCTTTTTCTGGACTAGGAGTATTCCTGAATTCCTCTTTCATTTGGGCAGAGTCTTTATTTTGATTAGAATTTATTTCGGGACCAGGCTTATTATTGAAGTGATGTTGACTTTTCCTTTGATACTGACTTTGAGCCTTTTCGGAATGTTTAATTGAGTCATCTATTATATGATTTACATGCACTTGTTCTGTGGGTTTTTCCACAATATTTTCCTTTAAAGTTTCTTTCTTATTTGAAGCAGCAACATTATCTAATGTTCTTTTTTTGTCAGATTTTATATTTTGATTTGAGTTGGCAGCATCTTGACCCTCAGAATCCAACATGTCATTAGGTTTATTAAGATGGGGTGGGGGCATGGGAAGTGACTCAGGGGCCATGTGAGGTGAAGAAGAAGAATGAGGAGGTGAAGAGGTTTTACCTGAGCCATCATCTTCATTAGTCACAGAGTCTCTGTTTTCATGCTCTGTGGCTCTTGTGTTCTCGTCCGCACATATAAATGAACTGTGCAAATACACAAGACAAACCAGTACCACTACAATATATCTCATGATGAGAAACTTTATGTAGAGATCAAGAATACCAGTCACTGATATAGTTATATATAATATGCTAATTCCATCTAATCTGAAAAACATAAAACATATGCATCATAAATTTTATGATACAAATTTCACTGATATTTTGCTTTAATTGATCAGAATGCAGTCCCACTGTGACTGAGTTGACATATCTGCTCTATACAATGTCTAGTCAATGAATTATGCTGTTGCCTATCTAACGTTATCTTGTTTTGTTGGTAAAAATTCATGGGGGCTGAGTTATCGAGACCTTGATAAGTACATCCACATTCAGTGTGACATGATAACATTGCTCTCCCATATAGTGTCAATACACTTTCTTATGCCAAGCGATTTTCGCATAAATTCAATTCCTGATGTTTTTTGATGTCTGGTGTTGTAAGGACAAAATATTTGTCATAAAAGTCTGAATATAAAGTCTGTTGGGTTTTATTACGTATCTGTTCGTGAAAACATTATAGTATACAGCATTACATGGTGGCGACTTGCACTGACATACGATGTAACTGTTGCGAAGGTCGATCAATTATTCTTTCGTGACCTGAAGGCTGAAGTGGCTTAGCCTGCTGGTGCTATAATCCTCGGAACAAAAAATCCGGGTCAAGAGAGAGACTACCCAGATAGTAAGGTGGTTAAATAATCAGTTCAACAATGTTTTACTGGTAAAATTGAAAGCAATCACAAGTGCATTGTATTAAATTCATACTCACGGTGGTGGATAAGAAAATACAATTCATTTACACACCGAAATAAAGCTTATAATTTGTCGATAGATATAGTAATGCCACGTAAGTCTTCCATATTGGATAACAGCGTCCCCAAGTGTCAAAATGAAGTATATACATCATGAGGACGTGGATCTTCACACAAATCTCTTAATTATTCAGTCACAGCCGGCCTTATAAATTAGTGTTGTTATGGCAAGTTATTTATCTGTCATAACCTTAATATAGAAGCCTTGTAGTGTCGACAGATGTCTTCTGGCAATGATGTTTGTTTCAGAATATGTACGCAGATAGTTTAAAAATTGGAGTTGGACTTGTTGCATTCTTCACTATCAGTTCGCCGGGACAAACACGTTCAAGCAGAAATTAAACCGGGTAAGATGAGAGGAGGCTAAAACATTTCATTGTCTACTTATGTCCATTAAAAGATAGAAAAAAATCAATATCGCAATTTTAAGAAATAATGGGGAAAAATATAGATTAATATTTGATGAAGTCATCCAACGAATAACAATGCTAGATGTACAATTTAGAAAATAGACGTTTTCGCTCATTTGGAAGAAAATGTTTAGTTTTTGCCATCGATCTCTGAAAAAAGGCTATTTAAAGTGTATAAATCGATACTCTTTGACACCTAGAAATGGACAAAAAATACGTCGCAACGCATATAATGTATTATTCATGTATATAGAATGTTTTCATTCAATCCTTTCTTTTTTACTGTAATTTCTTATACGCGTAGAGTCCTTATTGAATGACAGACTTTGGCGCCAGGTTATGCCAGTCTACGCTGGTAGTAATCTCCTGTGGGGTATATTTAGCCTCGTTCATCGAGTTATTTCATTACAAATGGCGCTCAATAGCATACTTAACTGGCACGCGATTCGTAGTCCAAATTTTAAAATGTTCACTTTGTCTTAAATATTGGATATCAGAAGCCTATTTTTTCACGCTAAGATAACAGCATCATTGTTGATTTAAATTGACGAAAAGTCGTGTTTGCAATGTCAAAGACTGTGGATGATATTGAGTTAGTGACTTGCCTCCTTTAACAGACACACGATGAATAAAGCCTAGGCAATGAATGATATAAGAATAATAGCCTCTTGTGTGATTATAACTACCAAGGACGTGTATTTGTCATACCTTTTAGGGGGGGGGGGGGAGGGGACGGACGAACCCTGGAATCTGGAACATTTAATTACCAAACCAAAATAATAATTACAAACAGTTTACTGTACCAGTGTTATTTCGATGAAAGGCTGTAACTAGGGGTAATATGATGACAATATGGAAAAATTTACTACCTACTTCAAAGCTGCATAAATATTAATTGTTCATGAAGTTAGGTGAATCGTCCAAAGACGTTTGTTCTACGATCCGGGGGTTGTTTCACGAAATTTTAACTAAGATAAAATCAAAATTTTAGTAATTTGATTGGATAATATTAGATTGATTTTAGTGCATAGCCAATCAAAATTCAAGTATCTACTAAATTTGGATTTTATCTTTAGTTAAGATTTCGAGAAACAGAGCCCAGGACTGTTCTCTTTGAATATCTTGGCGACATGCAGGAGGTCATTATGCACCGCACACGCCATCAGGACGTGTCTCTGTCGGTTATGCGTCATGGGGTTGCGTAGTCAAGTTTTGATACGGCGCAGAGTGCTGAAAGATCGCTCGAGTAAGCAGGGACTAGCAGTGTTCTGCAGTGTGAAGGGACAGAAGGGAACGTCCGCCTCACTTCAGGTGACATAATGAGGAACGCTTCGTGCACAAGTGAAATAGATTTGGCCGAAAACTGGCGCTTGAAGAATGACAATTCTTGTTCCAAGTCTCGATTCAGTTCCAGATACGTAGAAACAAGCTCACCATCATGTGGATATAAACCTGAAAATCTGTCCTGGCGGTCAAAATCATGGGGGGGGGGGCAGAGACCTATCCCCCCCTCCGTTACACCCCTAATTCCACTGGCTACTACAACAAGAGATGAAATGAAATGAAATGAAATGAAATGGAGTTTAACGTCCTACTGTTCTGCTCCGAACTGGGCTAATGAGGACGGGCATACGCCATACAGTGTGCTATGAGGGAAATTTTGCCCGGACAGCAGCACTACGACCTGCTCTTATATCGAATTCCAACTGTCAAGGGATCTTTTACGTGCACGCCAATGTGTACACGGGATCTCGTTTTTTTGTTCCATCCGAACGACTAGACAGGCCCTTGACAGCCTTGTGGTCGGGTGTTCGATCCCTGCAATGGCCGAGAAAGTTCATTCCCCTTGGCAGTGATGCAGGACAGAGGGCCTGACAAGGCCAGCTGTCTAGTCGTTCGGATCTTTCACGTGCACGCCAACGTGTAAACGGGACCTCAGTGTTTTGTCCTATCCGAACGACTAGACAGCTGTCCTTGTCAGGCCCACTGCCAAGGGAAATGAACTTTCTCGGCCAATGCAGGGATCGAACACCCGACCTCCAGGCTGTCAAGGGCCTGTCTAGTCGTTCGGATGGAACAAAAAAACGAGATCCCGTGTACACATTGGCGTGCACGTAAAATTACCCACTTAGCCACCGTGATTCCCTACTACAACAAGAAGAATAAGAATAATAAAAATAATAATTTTGCCGATTTGATAGTGAGCCTAAAATCCAAACCGATTGGGTTAAACAATATGATTTGGCATTGTTCATTAATGAATGTACCGACTGTGATAGGTCGACTCCATCTAGATCTACCTATCAGAACCTGCGATACAGAAAATTCGCTTTGCTGAGACATATTTAGATGTTCATGAAGTGACCAACCGAATACGGAGATCGGAAATAGTTTTTAACTATAGATTATTTGATAACTTAACTTATACTGACTACAAGCAATCCACACACGGAGCACATGAACAGTCAGTATAAATACATATTCTATGAGAACTTATGGGGCTAAAGGTTACAGTCTTTTGAACTTACACCCCACTGTATAATAAAGATATCACCGATGTCATATCAAAGGCAAGTACAGAGATTTTGTAATGAAATTTGGAGCAAAAAATGTGTAAAAATATAGAATGATTTAGAATCGGAATTCTACGTGATGTGGCTCATCCGTATTTCTATCGGAATGTTTTTAGGTTTTGGGAAATTTATTATGGTTACCCAGATTATGAAAACCCGTGTATATATTTCATTCCAACAAAAACTGTACTTGTACTTCTTATGTCTTTAGAAGAAAAGAAACTTAACAACATCGAGTTTGTTTAAGAGAAACACTGACAGCCGATAATTTGACCTCCAAGTTCATAATAAGCATTACGACGACTGGGCTACGGGAGTGATACCTTTATATGGTGCCAGTAGACGTCCATCTTCATTGCGATCTATTATTAGGTATAATACAGCATTTACAAAAGAAAGAGAACAACATCAAGTTGGATGAAGAAGAACTATGGAAGTTCGTTATATCTATACTCTATAAAAAAAAGTAGGGGATATTGATATGCAAATACCTATGCAGGTTGTGATATGATAAATAGTCATGGACACTTGACATGCTTTGAGAGTATGATCACAGATGGAGAACTTATTGCCCCAACAGAACCACTGAGCTGCATGTACGACACGCAATAGCGCCATACACGTGGGAGGGGTTCATTGTCAAATTTGACACTTCAAGGAAGGGTTGATGAAAACTGCCGCGTGCTGGTTTATCCTATCGGTTCTTGCCTAAGATTTACTGTTTGGCGTATATTTACTTTAGTGGGTTACGTTTAATTTGATCGGGAGACGTGTTCGTCGACGTCAACGTCTACCGACAACACTGCAAGAATTGGCCGTGGCACTGCAAGAGGGGTGGGTCAGATTGCCCCAAATCGTGATTGGACGGTTGATTAGAAGTATGCCAGGACGAATTGCTGAATGTCTGAGGATTTCACTTTTGACGGTGTATCTCTTTGCGAGTGAAATGGGGCCGTCAGATTAGCCGCCCATATGAACTGTTTATGTTCATGTGTAGGCAATTGGTCTGTTATGCACTGGTTACCTCTAATAAAAACAGCAGTGCATTTCCGCATTTTTGTATTGTTTCTGAATATCCCCTACTTTTTTTTGAAGAGTATATTACGGCGACTAGCCTACGATGGTGATAGTGTTCGCGGTGCCAGTAGACTTTCATCATCATTGTAGTCTATTAAATTTCGAGGACGAAAATTTGATCCAGTAAGTCTTATTAAAACCAAGGAGTGCTCTTAATTATATATAAATCTATATCACATGTGTGGATATTTCTTGATTATAATAACATTCATATTATTAAAGATTGCGTCCTCCCTTTAAAGAAATCACACAATGATAAAAAGGGCCAAAAATGATTTTAATTGTTTGCTTAGGGACAAATATATCCATAAACCAAAATAACCGTCAATATAGATGTCATTCGACTTTCTTATCTGCTAATCACTTTAAAAATGAACTAATAAATAACTTGAATATACGTACGCCTTCTCATAGTTTCGTTACTGTACACAATCAGCATTTGAATCACAAACTCGCATCCTGTGGTTTCTTACATAGAGAGGGAGAAGATATTGATTTTTGTTTGAAGATTCGGAGATTTGATTAAATAATAAGATGAAGAAGCTGCTAAAAGTAATGAGCATCCTCCTCATTTTTATATTGTCACAAAATATTTTAGTGGAAGGCAAAAGCTTTTTTGACTGTAGAGAAGTATGTGAGATGGACTACGAAATATCGGAAATGCTATACATGAAATGTTCACATCTTTGTGGCGGTAAATATATGTTATGTTTTAATTCTTTATCTGTTAGGCTTCTATCTTGTATTTTAAAGATAAAATATATAGTTCCTGACGTGAGTTTAAATAAAGGTTTACACAAGTTTGGTATGAGGTTTGATTATTTTTGATAGGCAAATTACTTACATGTTGCCCAAGTCTATAACGTAGATTGGTTTTAAGTTTTAATTAGACTAAATAAAGATTTAGGACCCAATGATCAGTTTATTTATAAATAAAGTCAGTTATTTCAAAATGACTTAATCACGCCAAGTAGGGAGGCTCGATTGCACTTACCAGGGTATACAAATCAATTTTTGAAGCGCAGGTGAACCCACTCAAAAGTTCTTTGTAAAGTATTTTTTAACATGCTGAGGCCTGTTTCACGAAATTTTAACTAAGACAATATCCAAATTTTACTAATTTGATTAGATAATATTAGATTGATTTTAGTGCTTAGCCAATCAAAATTGAATTATCTACTAAAATTTGGATTTTATCTTTAGTTACGATTTCGAGAAACAGGGCCCTGTTGTCATTACGGAAATTATTATTTATGAAACCAGTGGTGAGATTCAAACATTTAAGGGCATGTCCTCTCACTAACTAATGTTAGGTTTGTTCAATATATAGGCACAAAAGTTTTTACTTGCTCCCCAATTCACCAATATATTTTAATTTTAGTTCACTTATATATCCACTGTATAATTGATTATTGTGCGTAGATCACTGTTTATATTTTTTTCTGTATTTTTTCTGATTTCATGCATTTCTCGGTTTCCTGGGGTAAAATAAATAAGAATATTTTTACTCAATTCCGAGGTGCGTTAATTGCATGCTGTTAACCACTGTCGGTGTCAGGCATTGCTCTGATTTTAGCATTCTGCCTAGACTGATTGAATCTTTGTAGCATCTATCAAAAGTAATAGAACAAGGTGGTGTTTTGTGGAGGAAATGTGAATCTTTATATTTGTTCATTCATTCATTTAAAATATATTAATAAATTCATAAAGTTGCTGTGGAGGGGGGGGGGGGGCGTTATCTATGACTGATCGTACGAGCGTACAATGGGCCTACAGACTTTTCTCTTTACTATTTCAGGTTATAAAAAAATTCAACATGACCATCAACCAATTGAAACAACTGCAAAACCGGACACAACAACGCCTGTTTGTGATTTCTTATGTTCAGTACAACTCGGTGGCCATGCCTGTGATTGTAGTAAACCAGGACTACCCGGATAACAGTGATATTTTAGAAATGTTATCAAGAACTTTATTATAATATACTATATCCTTACTGTGCTTTCAGAACTTTCCGGACCTTTAAAATGGCATGTGCTGTATTATATTACGTGTTGTGTGTAAAATATAAATTGTTTTCAAACTGTTAAAAATTTAAGATGCATTATGTAAGAGCGTAATCGGCCTATTACAAGTTTTTTTTCTGGCTTCAAATTTTATATAAAACATTATTTAGACATTTACTAATATGTCACAAGCCCGCAGTCAACTCTCTAGAGCATCGGATGGCAGAGAGTTAAATGGATTAGAGCGATAAAATGGATAATCGAGACTTGGTCTTGTTTGTCCAATACCGTTGCTACGATTATAAACAAGCTACGCAACATCTTCCAAAACTCGTAACTTCGCTCGAAATAAAGTAATTTTTGAATGAAATTTAAATATATTCATTTATATTCCTATTTTGAACTATTATAGCAAGAACGGTCAGCTCTTTATCTAAATTTTACATAATGCATCTTTAATACCGATAAATCAATGATAACCGCGATATAAAACATCATAACTAAATGATGTATTTATTTACGTAATCGTATAGAATAAATATATTTCAGGAAGCTTCAGGGTCAAATATCGGAAAATTTTCCAATATTATTATTAGCTCATATACGGTGTTTTCTTAAAATAACATTCCTGTGAATATACAAGTATTTACAATGCTGGTATAATATAGAAAACAAGTTCAACTATATCTTTATAACGACTTCCTTCCTGAAAAAAACATTTGAATAATTCAAGGGAAAATGATGATCTATAGTGATGAGTAATATAAATATATTATTGATTAAAATTTTGTATTAATACTTCTATGGTTGTCATGGGAATATATCTTTAATCTATAAAATATAAAAATTTGTTGTTAATTTTCTGATTTATTTTTATTTATTGTGCAAAAGCAACGATTTTCGGTTTAAAATCGTTGATCATTTTATGATATTGATCACGATATTTGTGTCGGAACTATCAGTAAACCTCCTATACACCAATTAAAAAAACAAATAGTAATACAGTGTAATATAACTTTGATCAAACTAAAATTCAGACACAAGCTTTGGAGATTAATTTGTAATATTGAATTTTTAAAGATTAAAGTTAAATTCAGTAGCCTTCGTAGAAGGCGAGGGACGTGATAAAGTATGCCCCATTTTGAATACTGCAATTTCTGTTCCCACTGCCACTCGCAATAATGCCCCCAACAGACAACATTATATGTATACTATAAACGCCGTATGTCCGTCTTCATTTGCCCGGTCGGTATAGAAACCGAGGCGTTATACCCCATTTCATTTCATTTTTGTCTCCATAGGAACACAGAAGAATAGAAACTACTCCATGTTAGCACAACCCCATAACTGTTTCCTCTTCTTTCTATTCTCATTTGGCTGGCGATAATTTCAATATCAGCCTGTTTTTCGGGAATTAAAATCTGTTCCATTCTGAAGTTTTCCTGTAAGGGGGGGGGGGGGTATGGCTACTGTATAGCGCTTACGATCTTCATGAAGGAAAATGAATGCCGTTTAACGCATAGATATCTATGGTTTAACGTCCTATTTTTCTGATACAGACGGGATAATGAAGGCGGCTTGCCACGTCTGGGCCAACTTTTGAGGTGTGAATTTTCATCCGATATTATTTCGATAGGGTTCTTCATTGTGACTAGCGAAACTGGTGTTCTCAAATCTCTGATCTCTAGAGAATTTACATAAAATACGAAAGGCGTTTACAAGAACAATAAACCGGTGAAAAAAAAAATCTTTAAGTGACTTCAAATTTCGATGTGGTTTTGAATAATCCCAGCCAATTCGAAGAATAAGACAAGGCGTCGGTGACCAGGGCAATAAATCTGTTAAACATGACGCGTAACTACTAATTTTGATATATCATCTTTGAACCCCGAACAATCCTAGACAGTTAGAAAAATAAAGAATGTACCAGGTATCGGTATCAAATACTAGTAGTCAAGGACAATAGGTTTCGAATCCCCGGTTGTACGAGCCAGCGTTTTACCCATAGATCCACCGCGGCTCTCAAAGTTAGTGCCAGTATATAAAAGCACATTGTACGTTTATGTAAACGACCAGCCGAGTCGAGCCGTACGTGAGTTTAACAAATTTTAATTTTCGAAATGATCAGTCCACGCCTCGAGCCGTTTTTGAATCGTACCTAAAATCACTCAAACCCGAAAATAAAACACTGTTCTGACAGTCCACATTATAGGTTAGAAGCGGCTTCCCGTTCCTCTAAAAAAAGATGAAGACAACCACACTGACCAAAAAATTTTCAAGCTTTTTGAAGATCAATACAAATATAGCCTATAGGACATGCTGATTTTATTTTTTTTATCTTTTTTTTTATTTAAAATCCTCCAAACCCAAAAAACACCACTGTCCCCACAGCTAAGAATAGTTTTTTGGAAGTGTAATATTACATGATTAGTTATTACCCTATACAAGGACGGATATAAATAGAAATCGGGATAAATTGATGAGGACAAATTGAAGTTTAACACGTCACTACAGACTACCAGCACAGTAGTAGTACCACAAAGTAAAAATCTGTGGTACTACGGCCACGGGAGTGTTAAACCCGAGAGGCGTCCCTATTTTTTGTGGTAAAGACATCGCATTGCACACGTTTCTGTGTTTGCTTTATTAATTATCAAACCAAACTTTCAGGCAACTTTATAATAACCAGTTTGGATATTGATAAACAAAGCAAAGGCGGCGAGCAAGATACGCTTTTTTATGACATAAAGTTTGACGTAAAAATGAAAATCCAATAATCTGTGCGTAGACTCGATGGTCAAGACTAAAATGATTGTGTGCATGCATTCGGATTACACAAGAACGTATCAGTGATTTCCCTATTCAAAATTTATATTTCAGAACAAGAGAGCATAATTTACGCATGCGTGCTAGTCAGTTTTAAGCGAATCACACGCCTTACGCATGCTCCAGGATCAGACTAGGTCGATTCGAACACATCCCTTGACGATTGACCAAAATGGTGGACTATTCAACAGTTTGTAAATCAAAACAGAAATTTAAAATCATTTGCTAGCGAATTCAGAAGTACGACTCACAGGTGACGCTGAAATTCATATTAGCACGTACTGACGTAGATTCTAGGTCTTGAAATAATAAGATTTTAATAAGTAGGCCTAGCCTGATTCTTGAATTCAATGACTTGTTTTTTTCAGATATGGTCGTTACTATAAACTTGCTCAGACTTGCTAAAAATTTTAAGATCCAGGTTAGGTATAACATTAGATACCTACAATAACAGTATTTACAGATAATAATACAACTGCCCTAACTAGGTGGATCACAAATCGGAATTAACTTGTGGTCTGTTGATTTTGTAATTTCATGTGATGATCATATTCATATCATAATCATTGACATAAAAAGCTGTCACTGTCATTATTAATGTATGATACAATAGTAAGTAAAGTTGAATATTCCTGATAGCTTAGTCAGTCAGGAACATTCGGAATTACAATCGAGTGATCAGTGAAACATAAATATTGCTGCCAGTCACGAAACTTGTTAATTGTGGTGTGAATCGTGACAAATTAAAGTAAGCTTTCCTAGTGGACTTTTTCAGATTTGGCATATCGCACAAAATTCTTGTGTTTACATATTTGACACTTTTCAAGGGATTGAAATAATTCACTTGTGAAACTTCAACTGTTTTCAAGTACAGTAGTCACCACTAGCTTCGATTGTCTATTAATAAATACTGGTAACATAGGTACATGCACATATAATATAAGTTATACTAGCTTAAGCTTCCCCATTAAACATGTAAAACATAAAACATGGTTAGCCTATTTCTAATCACTAAGCAAACCAAGTACGAACAATCCAAACCATTAGACAAAATTCGAAGTCCTAAAAAAACGGTATAGGCAAAATAGTGTAATAAGGCAAAATAGTGTAATCCGCATATGGACTGTTCACCGTGTACAAAATACATGACAAACAGTGGTAACAGGTGTCCGGAAGAGTAAGCTTACCCTGCCTGGCGCCACACCCGCCATAGCTGCATCAAAACTATTAGGCGAAATCTCGGTAAAATAGCGTGATTGGCCAATGGACTATCGGTATGCAAAATGCACGTAATGAACAGTGTTAACGATGTAGTAGACAGACATTATCAGGGAGATAGTATACGCCTGATTTGGTAGTGTACGAAAAGTTATCTACTCTGTAGTACTATCTCCAATCATATGGAATCAACACACATAAATTTTAGCATAGATATTTGAAGTTGATTTCTGAAGATAGCTTATGGGTATTACTGTGCACAAAACTATGTTATAAACAAGATTCTATTTTAGTTTTCAGAACAATGGAAGAGTTAAGCATTACAGACTTTGATTTTAGTGAAGACGAAATATTAGGTGAACTCAACAGACTTGGTTACCACAATGTACCTAAAGCAAAGTTGAAGGAATTTCAAAGAGGTTGGTTTCATGTTCTTAGGGCCCACTGGACCCTAAATATAAACAATGTAGGATATCTGCACAATAAAACACAGAATAAATTCATTGAGAATCTAAAGATTGGAAGAAGTTAAAAACATCTATATATTTAATCATTTTCAGTAACATGATATGGACTAGACTTGGCTTCCATGGGGGCCGTAGTAGCTGGTTTCCCAGAATATTCCAGCATGGTTTCTCCTGGTCAGTGGGTGCACGGTGGAGGGACTGGCAAGTACAGTGTCTAGTTAATAGGATGGGATAAAAAAAACTGAGCTCCTGTGTAATCATTTGCGTGCACATAAAAGAACCCATGACAATTTGAATTCGAACTAAGAGTAAGCTATAGTGTCACTGCCCTGGCATAATTTTCCCTCACAGCATGCCCGTCTTGGTTGGCCCAATTGGTGCAGAAAAGTAGGACGTTAAACTCCATTTCATTTTATTTCTTAGTTTCCTAGTTTCTGTACATAGTAAGTTTCATTTGGGTAGCATGGGCCAGGGGGTTTTCTAGGCCAATTATTATTTGTAAAACAGTGACTACTGTAACTTCAGAGTTTGAGGCGAGCAATAAAATAGTCATATATAGTGACATCAGTTGATAAATAAAACTAAAATTGCATGATATGTCGAAATTGTTCCTCTTTCTGTACAAGCTGGTGTATACGAGCCAGGTTATCATGTGGTCTATAATTTTAGAAAAAGCTACGGTTATTTAAAGCAGTTGATCACCACAAAAGATCCTTGTTCATAGATAACGAGTTCAATGTTAAACATACTTGTTCTTTTTTTTTTCAGATTTAAAATTGTTAATACACAATGATAAAAGTAATTCTATAAATACTAGTCTATCATCTGATTATCATGATAAAACTACAGATGATGAATTTAGTAAGTAATTCTATATTTTTAATGTGTTTTTATAGATATAACTATATAGTTTCTTTATTTTTGAATTTGAATGTGTCTTTATCTAATTATCATGAAAAAATTACAGATTTTGAAATAAACTGTAATAACAGATGATAATCAAATTGTAATAATTACAGATGATGAAATAAACAAATAGTAATGATTATATGTGATGAATTAAAATTCCAAATAATCAAATGTAATGATTACACTTCGAAATTATCAATTTAATTGTAATGCTTACAGATGACTAATTAAAATTCAAAATAATCAAATTGTAATGTTAAAACTACAGAAACCCCTCACCATTCATGATGGCCTTCAACAGTGTTATTTGATGAAATAAGTTCTTTGATGAATTGAACTATTCTGGGGGTTTTATTTTCTTCAGTATAATAGTATGGTGTGTTTATGATCAAGCATTTCTTGTTTTTATTCTATAACTACATGCAAATACAAGGAAATATTGAATACAGCCATTGAATAACCTATGGTTGTATTCAATGGGTTGGACATGTACTACTTTTGTCCAGAATGACGTCATTTTCAGAATTACGTCAAACTGTAATGACGTCGGCACTAGCCACTAGGCAACCACAATTTTTTTTAAAAAGAAAGATAAAAGGGTGGAACCTATGATGAAGTTTAATGTTATTGGTGATGATTTTTTTTTATTGATAATCTGGATAGTACAGTGTATTTTGAGATTTGCATGTAACTATAGAATAAAAACAAAATTTGATGACCATGTATACTCAAGGGAGTATATCCCTGCGGCAGGGATACACTCGAGTGAACCATTGAATAACCCGAGCGGTATTCAGTAGTCATGGCGTTCTATCTATTTATCCTCTTATACATCATTTTGTAAACACATTTTTCACATATTGTTACCTTTATTATTATTAATTTGTAGGTCCACCTCTCAAGATAGATATAAGTAATACCAATGCAAATGCTGGAAGTCGTGACAAGACAGTGAAAATCAGCAGAGATCTCGAAAAAGAGCACAATTCTGGATATGAAAGGCCGGCTTTTGTTACAGGTCAACCATCCAGAGGTCACAGTTTATATAGTAAACCACATATACGAGATGATGTATCTGAAACTGATTCAGAATGTAGACGTATGGTCAAACGCAAAACAGTCAGGTAATATCAATTACAGTACAATCCAAGTGTATTGAGCAAAAATCTCTGACTGTGGCATTTTCTAGCCAGGATTTGTTGAGTCACTGATTGTGATATTTGCAAGAATATTTTAGGCTATTCTGAGCACCAAGTCTAGAAGACAGAAATGATATAACAGGATCCTTATTGACCAAAATAAAGATAAACATTTTGAAATACATCGAGAAATATAACTACAATAATGATAATGAGAATTTTGGCTTCAACTGTACTTGTTTAACCGTTCAAAGAACAAAATGTTTCATGACAATTGATTGAACTACACTCAGCCTTTACTAGTCTTGATGTTTTTCAAGCTATGAACAATTCTATCTTCCTTGAAAATGACATGAGTGTTACTTTTGTAAATTAGAATCTTTTATTTATTTTTTTGTTACAGAAAGAATGAGAAAGGAACCAGATATATTGATGAATCTATGACAGAGAGTGATGCAGGTTGGTTTAATTGTTGTTTTCTTTCTAGTGCATATCATTAGTGCTGTTAATTTAACGGCGCACACTATGCATTACTGGTGACTTGGTTATAGAGGTCTACCAATATTTCAGAAACTAAACACAGCTTAGGCAACACAAATAAAATAACTTGTTTCTCGGGCACCGCCCGCACGCAAAATTGGTTGCGCGTGCAGTCTATTTATTAGTCTTGATGAAAAAAAATAAATATGTAACGCCCGCCCGCACATCGACAAGCACGTCGTAAAAAAAATATCCCGCATGTACCTACATCCGCCATACATGTATATCTATTCAAATGTATTAAAACTGATTCAGATGAACATGCTGTCTTTTTTATCCGAACAATGGCGAAGTTTGGCAGATTTGCCTTTTTTATTGATATCGAAAGAACCTCCATTTTGTATCACGTGATATTAATTACCTCCCCTGATAAACTAGAATTTGATTCGTGTTAAAAGTCATTGGCGACAATATTTCAATCATTCGATCGTAATCGGCTCATTATTGCCGGCTTCAGTCGGTCCTTGTTTGGAAAATCCTATTGATAAAATAATGAACCGTAGAACAGGTTAATTAATTATAGCTAAGAATACGATACGATGACGATAGTCGTCATAATGCATACCTTAGAATCTGGGTCATTATTAGCACATTTACGGTAGTTTCGATAATCCGGAAAATAATAATTGGATTACCGATTTGATGGTTTTACTGACCAGTTGTTAGTTAGATTTAAATAGTCATTCAATATAAATACCGGATAGAACACCGAATATCCTGAGAAACACACCGAATATCCCAAGAAACAGTATTTCCGGCAATCTCCAATACCGATGACACGGTGTGACATGCATTGGTTGGAATTCGGTAAATAATTATAAATAAACCGGCGATACTAGATTTAGTTTTAAATACTGTTTACCATGATTATTATTTTTGATACACCTGGTGAAAGAGGCTTAGTTTTTAAAAATATTGTTGTCTTTATGGAGGGCTATTACATAGTCGTATGGAATTTTATTTTAAACCAATTTCAATTATGTGAATTAAATATGGAAAATTATTTTCCTTTCAGTCAGTGTTCAGTCTCAGTGTTTTAGTAGACTTGATTTTGGGTTTATGTTTTAAGTATGTACAATAAAGTTGAATATAACGGAAAGCAAAAACGTAAACAAGTAATGACTTTCTCATTTAAAAAAAAAAAAAAAGAAAGACCGCCCTCCCGCCCCAACAATTTTCAGCAATAGCCAAATTTTATTTTGCACCATCAATGAGTAAAAAAAAAAAAGAAACCGCCCTCCCTCCCTACAGTTTCAGCTGTCAGTTGCCCGAGAAACAAGACATTTATTTTGTGTGGCCTTAGTATGCTATTTATATAAAATTAATAGTAAATATTTGGGTGATTATAGAAAGAGTGATAGCCCTTATCTAGAAATATCTTTGCTCAAATGGACACTACATTGGTTTATTTTCCATCATTTTTGGTCTAGTAGAGGGTCTGCTAAAAAGAAATTTTACTTAACAAGCCCCACATACCAGCCAAATCTGACTTACATCATCATGAAATTAGCAAATCAGACACAATTCTATTTCAATCATTCTAAAGTGCATTAAAAAATATTTTGGTGAGGGTCATATTTTTCCAAATTGAATCACTCAGTTTTAGGTTCTAACATAATATGTATGAAATATTAAATCACAAATAAGTGTTATTATTTGATGGCAACAGAGCACAAATTTTAAACACATTTTTCTCAATACATAAATGTCAGATTCGTTGGTTAGCGAGAAACATGACAATTCGTATAAGAAAGCCAGAGTAGAATTTTAGAACAATCAAGAAAGAACACAAGAGGATAGCATTGTTTGAATCCTAGTAATTAAAGATAAGTTATAATTTTCAGGAAGTGTTATTGATGCACATGAAAGATTAGAGCGAATGAGATTAAGAGATTTTGATCGTGCATCAACAGGTAGAAGATCAAGATTATCACATAGTGATGATGAAGAGGTAGTCTGTATTAAAAGTTCTAATTAATTATCATTTGTGGGATTTTGATAGTTAACGACCTAAAAGTAATATCACTCCAAAAATGGTCCAGTTCCTTTTATAATGAGTTGAAAATATGTCAACATTCAGCATCCTCTGTGGACGATAAAACAGGAAGGGTCAAAGCAAGCAACCTAAAATCTTTGATGACCCTATTTTTAATCCAGATGTACTCAAACTGGGAGATTATCTACTTTCGATATTTTGATTGATTTCTTAATTGGAGCCACTGGCTCGCTAGCCTGGAGGTCGCCGGTTTGATCTGTGTGTACACATTGGCATGCACATTAAAGATCCCTTGGCAGTTGTAATTTGATATAAGGGTAGGCCATTGCACTGCTGTCCTAGCAAATTTCCCTCATAGCACACTGTATGGCGTATGTCCGACTTCATTAGCCCAGTCAGAGTAGGACATTAAACCCCACTCCATTTCATATTTTCTTAATTAAGAAAAAAAATCTTTAAGGCATTACATTAATGATATTATTATTAAATATTGTAGCCACCATATCGATTAGCTGATGACGACCCTCGTCCTGCATCTGTCATCCTACGTCGTTCAGAACATCCTCATACCAAAAACCTTCGCAAATCAGATCCTGTTGCAAAATATCAACAGTTTAAACAAGTGTGGCAGTCTTTCCGAGCTCCAGGAGAACGAGATCATAAAAATTTACGCTGGAATATAAGAGAACGGATGTTAGCCCAGGAGGTACCAGATAAGGTAATCCATCTTATTGACAATTTGTGTTTAGTTATCATAATGCAAAATATGGTACATTTTGGGTTTGCCGCACTAGACCTTCAAAGTCTCACCAGAATAGTGACCCTTATAATTGATAAACTCCCATTGAATAGTGGTCGTAACTTGTGGTCATACCTGTCTGTACATCCAATGGTCCCCCTCCCACTATTACACAATGTTTCTGTTTAGTAATTTTCAATAACCCGAACAACTCAAGTTATCTGATTACCCGTACTTGTTAATGCCAGGAAGAACTCAATCAGATTAAAATACAGATCTATACAATGTGGTGGCGCTGGCTGTTAAACTGTGAAGAATGATCATTTCTTATCGCAGTCAATTGATTCTTGGCTGATTTGAATAATACAATTTTTGTTTATTATTTGTTAGCAAAAATAACAAAGCTAGCTGACACGAAAGTATCTTTCTAAATGACTGGAGATTGCATTTACACAACATTTATAACAAGAAAAAATGTAGTTTAATAGCCCACAATGTATTGATGTACTGGTGTAGCTACATCAGAAGAGACGTTGATGAAGGAATTGTTGACTGTTAGATCGATTCATTTTTCATGACTGCACCAAATTTGAGTTTTCAAGCCTTTTCACAAGTTGCCTTGTGCTAACTTTTACATTTGAAAAATATTTACCTGATATAGGTTCTGATTGAAATGCAAAGTTGCCCTTATATTGGCCTTTTGTGTAGACTTCTGAAAGTAGTGTACAATCAACCAAATTGCGTATTGCGTGCCAAAAATGCAAACTTTTCTTGGGGGTGGGGGCATGCCCCCAAACACCCTAGGTTATTTCACATCTTCGCCACTCAATTTGAGCGTCTGTTGTGCTCTTTAGCAACTGTGGCGCTATTATCAAACTTTTGGCTCTCAGAAAGTACCCGTCTGCTCTAATACTTTACCCACCTACAGTAATGTTTAATGAAACCCCCGTGTTAGTGTCTTGTAAATGTTCTCATTATCTAAAATAAAAATTTGACAGCCTTTGTTGGCCGGTCTGATGCCTTAATTAAATACTGTTACAATCGTATGTTTTTTTTCCTGACAACTTATCTCTTGGAAATATTTTTTCCGTTTAGTTACTTCATATTTTGGTTTTGGAAAGATTCTGATTTATTTTGATTCTTTTTTTTTTTTTTAAATTACAACTACAGAATTTTCCAATGTTACGTTATACTCTTATTGTTAATTTTTGTGGGTTTTACAGAAAAGTCACAGAGTATTTGTCCAGAATAAATATGTTGTACCAACAGAAAAACAGCGGAAAACTCTACGATGGCAAGTTAGGATGGATATGGCTCAAGGTGTGAAACCAACTAGTGGATTTTTTCATGAATACTGATAACAAATTTCATCTCATTGTGTGTCAACAGGAATAACATTAAGTGCAACCAATTGTTGAAAGGCTTCAAATATGGATACTAATTATTATAAAATATAATAGGATAGTTTTCTGTGAGTAAGCTAGTCACTGGTAACATTTATATACAGCGTAAGTAAATATATTGAGTTGTGTGAAATTTGATAAGAAAGTTCATATGTCTTTTCATATAGTCAATCAATATTAAGCCTGTATGGTCTTTGGACATTTGTGATATGTGATAATATGTTCATAAATAAACTTTGAAATTAACAGCTATTTTTCATTCATCATTGAACTGCATGACATTATGTACATATTAGAGATAGTATATAAATAAAGCATGTAGATTTATTGTGTACATTTTTAATTTATTGTATTATAATAAAAGCAAATTTTCTTTGTATATAACCAGGTCAATGTTCTCTTTTTATACACCCACATTGAAATGTAGTGGTATATTGTCTTCAACCCGATCTGTCCATCGTCTACAATTGCTCCTGAATGCTATAGAAGCCCAAGTTAATATCCGATTGACTTTAAATTTATACATAGTGTTCAAGTGCATGGGATGAAGAAGTCTATTGATTTTGAACAATTTCTGATAATTACTGCCAGAGATATGTCCCTTGATAAGGTGATCCATGCACTCTACAGAAATACAGTCCACCGCTGATAGTTCGAGACTACCACTGAAGCGTGCACATTCGCCGTGTCGAGACCAACTTTCTGACAGTATGATACCATAAATAGCCATGGCACTTGCAATTCTCTACAAATCTATCAACTATTACAGCCGTAAAAAAATTTATTGTTGACGATTTTGAATAGCAGTAAAATTAAGCTTCTTGGTTATTACAGCAGATTTAGAAATTACGTTCGTTTCATTTTTTAAATTGCTTTATCATTAACTGTACCGTTAAGAGCGGCATCTTTTGGTTTAGTACAAATAATATCTCTGAAACACTCGGGTTAGACAGGAACATGATACTAGCAGTAGTTTCATTTTACTTTTACAAGCTTCTTAAAACAATTGTTGAGCTAGCTAACGTGCTTATTTCTAAATTCAATTTCTTGTTCTAGCTTTCTGCTATGTTTCGTAAAAAAGTAGTCTTGATTATCTCGACCTGTCAATCAAACGTAGAATGGTCGATAGACTGGTTAAGCGAGACTAATTTCAAAACAAGGGCATGTAACCTATCTTTTACTCAAAAGTGTCTGGATGTTGTGGACGACACTTGGGACCAGTTTTCAGTCTATTATTTATAGATGATTAATGGTCATAGCTTATTAAGTACAACATGATCGTTTATTTAGTGACTATAATTGTGTGAAACTGATTTGAGGCTTGGCATATATATAAATATTGTGGCGTAATTGTCGAGATATTTGGAGATATTTATTTATGGTGGGTCACCCTACCCTTGAACACTTTTGAAGTGGGTGCTCTAGCTAGAAGCTAAAAATAATATCCAATTGACATTAAATTAATTTATACAGTATTGAGTGAGACGAAGAACCCTATTGATCAATGATACCCGATAATTACTGCCAGACTTACGACCCTTGATCACTTTGAAAAATCTTATGGATACTCGAGAAGCTAAAGTTAATATCTAATTGACTTTAAATTTATACAATGTTAAGATCATGGGACGAACAACCCTACGGATTTAAACATGAGTATGACCCTTGATCACTTTGAAAAATCTTCTGAACACTGAGGCTGAAGTTGATATCCGATTCACATGAAATTTTATACAGTGATCAAGGTCATGAGACAAAGAAGCCTGTGGATTTTCCACTATGATAAATAACTACTGCCAGAGTTATGGCCCTTGATCACATGTGGATGCTCTATACCAAAGTGTGGCATGGGACAGAATTATAACCCAAACAAATCTTAATCAGTTGTTATTACCAGTTTTTAGTGCCTTGTAAATGCTTTCATTACTGACAAAAGCAATAATATGGGACAAAACTTGTGGACTGCTTGGATGACTTTCCTGATGTGGGCGTACACTTCTTTGCCAGGCAACCTATCTTTATACATCCACATTGACTCAAAGTTATTGTGTCACTCGTTTTCTGCAGAGCTATTGTCATTGTGATGAAAACCTTCTGATTTGTGGATTTTTCTGCATCATGGGTTGTGATTGGTAGATTGATCCAGAGTCGATCAATTAAATTAGTGCTTGCTGAAAACACTCTATAAAGTGAATATTTTGATAACAGAATAAAATCACACGTATTCTAGAACTGCACATACATGTACTAACCCAAACAAAAGAATCACTGAAATTCAATTTAATAAAAAATGATTTTAATCAAATTTATGATGTACACAACCGATATCGCACAAATCTAATTACATGTGATACCGCATAAATCTTAATTACACATCTCCTCTTATGCAGGTGCTGAAAGCTATTTCTACACTCATTATGTCCATGTTTCAATTATATTATCTTACTGATGTAAACGAAACTTTGCTTGTCTCTCTGTTCTATGTAATTGATATAAAAGTTTTTCTTCTAATTTTTCTACAGCTGCTAATGTCAACACTAATGTTTCATGCTTTAACATACTGTACACATTTAAACCTGAAAACATACATAAAATATATTAAAAACACTGAATTATAATCAGAAACAAATTGCATTCCTTATTCCTATGTTATGTCATCTAGACCCAGTTTGAACATTTTACTTCAGTTAGAAGCAAAGTTAATGTTTCCTAAAGTGTTGACCTAAGCAGAAAAGACATTCACCTACTGATACACCAATAGTGTGACAGACAGATCAATGAACCCATTTTAATAGTCTCCTTCTTTCTTCAAAAGGTGTGGGACAATAATTTAAATATATATGTACTTATAATTACTGTAGGTATAATAACTCACCATATGTCGGCATAAGATTAAAACTAGGTAAATCTTGTACAGCTAAGGAAATATTTCGAGGCATAATATCAGTACTGAAAAATAAGTTGAAAGTCCATTTCAATTTCTTAAAACTTTATACAAAATAATAGCCAATGTAATAAAGATCTAAAGAATAACCCTCCTCTTTTCGTGTATATTTTAATCTAATCAGATTGTACTTTATATTTCAAGGCAGTTTTCCAAATTGACATTCAATATTTATTTATAGCAGAACAAGAACATGTACGAGAATGTGATGCTTTATCTAGCTTGTATGTAGTTTACAGTTAAACTTAATTTCAAATAAGACTAGTCCAGACCTATCATTTGTGTTTTTTCAATGAGCTTTAGTAAAGGATATAGTAACTGTAGGGCAACTACTAAGATTGACATTAAAAATATACAGAAATTGAACTGATTTTATAGCAATGCTACAAGTAACTATCAGAATATTTAATTGTGAAAAAATCCGACATGAACTAGAAAGACATGTCTGAAACAGTTAAACATTTAACAATAGTTTAAATCAATACATACTCATCTACAAATAATACAGAAAATCCCCAAAATCTTGTATCAATTAAATCTTCCATGTACTGAAAAAGAAGCCAACAGAAGTGAACTTTTTAAATGGATGGACAATACAATATACTTCCTCCCCCACCATTCTATATACATGTACATGTAACTCCTTGTAATAATGCAAACTTGGTGAAATACTCATATTTATGTTGAGATTTTAGATTTAGTATTTTCCATGCAAGGAATACATAACACGAACCTAGTGTAAACTCTAGTTGAACCTACAACCAAATATAATTTTTTAATGTAATAATGAAAATAAATCTGCTGTACCAGTAAGATACAAAATCTCAAATCTATTTCTATTTAACTTTACCTCTGGATCATCTGTAGGAATTTCTAGTGAATCTACAATATGGAGATTATTCTGAAAGGAAAAACAATGCAATGAGTAAAATCTTTTTTTTTGGTACAAGTATATATCATATAGTACATTTATAACCTTATATATAGACTGTAGGCTCAGTGTGGCAGGTGTCAATCAAATGGGCACAAAACCAGACTCAACTTTTCTATAGTAAAATTTTGCACTGAAAGTGAATGCACAGCCATTCCTTGTATCATGAAAACATGCTGAAAATGATCGAAAGTAATCCCCTTTTCAATAAAAATGTAAAGTTGCTAAATTCACCTTTGTTCTTTGTGACCCCAGAGGTCAAAAGTTCAAATTTTCCGTTTTTGCACTAGGAAGATTTAAAGCAATAAAATGTCAGCATCATAAAATATAAAAACTAAAGTGAAACCTGTTCTAATTAATAATAGGAACATTTAAAATTTATCTTCAGGTGGTCTTAGCACGGTACGTTTACTTTGGAACGTCAAAAAAGATCTTGCATAACAGAACCAAAACACTTCGAAACCTGTTTCAAAAATATGTAAAAACTGTCAAATCAAAATCTCTCTGATTTAGTTTAACAACTAAAACAATTGAACCAAACCGGAGTTTGTGTTTATAGAGCCTGTAAATTTGGCAAAACAAACCAAATGCCTAGCCTTCTTTGCCTTTTGTCATATTACAGTTGTTGCAGCCATTTAATATTCAGTTCTCTTTATTTTAAATAGTACCATATCAATCAAAGCGGGATGTGAACGTATATTGCTGTGGTACTGATGCTCTAGTTCAGTGTTATTGGAGGAAAAAAAATGGTTTACCTGAGCGAATTTTATTGATAAAGTAGAACACAATCCACCTACACGTAGATTATTCGATAACATATAAAAATAACTCTGTGGTCCTCTTGGTCCAAATGCTTTTCCACCTTAAATAAAGTAAGAAACAGTGCATTAACATTCGAGATAGATGTTTAAAAAACTGAGGTAAGACAACCACACTGACAACATTCTGAGTAATTTTTTAATATACAATTTAACTGTTAATAGCTCGGTTTCCCTAGTGGTCTGATTCCGTTCTACTCCACTATACCCTGGGTTAATCCATAGGGTTTCCACGATTTCAAATTATCTGCTCTGGCCTTGATTGTAGCTTGAGTCTACGAACCAATCAAAAAGCAGTTTACAAACCAGTCTTACTAATTAAACGACCTTCATTTTGCATTCGTTTTATAAGGGTAGATAACCCTATTCATGTCCATTTATTGAATGATTTATGTATGAAATGTATATAGTTCTAAGTACAGTTTTATATTTTACCTCCTTTCCATAATGGTGATCTTATACTACCATGTCTTGCTCTACCCATGCCTTTCTGAGGCCATGGCTTTCTACCACCACCCCTTTTTTCTGCACGGGTTTGAAGGGTTTCATAAGACTAAAAACAAAACATAATTAACATAGTTAAAGAATAGGGCAACTTTTTAGCATTAGCCCATTTACATCATTTATATATTTCAAGTCTTTTTACATAACTTTGACTGTGTTTTAAGGTTAATTTCTTGGAAATTCTAAATTTATGGCATGTAAATTGAGACAAGTAAGTTCTCCAGTTAGTCAATTTCAATGCCAGTCAATATGAATAAAAAGAGAGTTCTACTCCATGGCCACCAGACCTATTGTTACATACACATGGCAGTCGACAGATTAGTAATAATAACAACAAGCCAACAGTGAGGCTGATGTCCCCCGCCGAAATCCCCAAATAAATAGATGACACATATTAATTAATCGCACATCTATTTTTTTTCAAAAGTATCCAGCAATCAACTGATTATAAACTATACACTAAGTTTCATCACTCTCTATCAGATAGAATCAAAGTTATCTTGTTCCAAAGCATCGACCAAGGAAATTGCTTATCTCTTCTTAGCTTTAGCACGATATGTTAATCATTGAACTAAGTCAAGATGAACATCTACATCAAGTTTTAACATTCTACCTCAATTAGAAGAAGAGTTGTTATGTTCCAAAGTCTTAACCAATCAAAATGCTTATTGCTCCTTAGCCTAAGCTGAAAATTCTCATCATCGAACTTAGTCAGGGTATTACTGTAATGAAACTATACACCAAGTTTCATCAATCTCACTTAATTAGAAC
Organism: Patella vulgata; assembly: GCF_932274485.2. NCBI lineage: Eukaryota > Metazoa > Mollusca > Gastropoda > Patellidae > Patella > Patella vulgata. The sequence continues at coordinate 18,284,882 of NC_065883.2, forward strand.
TAAAGTTATCGTGTCCCAAAGCATCAACCAATCAAATTGCTTATCTCTGCTTACCCTAAGCGGAAAATGCTCATCTTCGAACTCCATCAAGGCATTGACCTAATCAACACATACACCAAGTTTGAACATTCTAGCTCAATTAGGAAGAGAGTTATCGTGCCCCAAAGTATCAACCAATCAAATTGCTTATCTCTGCTTACCCTAAGCGGAAAATGCTCATCTTCGAACTCCATCAAGGCATTGACCTAATAAACACATACACCAAGTTTGAACATTCTAGCTCAATTAAAAGTTATCGTGTCCCAAAGCATCAACCAATCAAATTGCTTATCTCTGCTTACCCTAAGCGGAAAATGCTCATCTTCGAACTCCATCAAGGCATTGACCTAATCAACATATACACCAAGTTTGAACATTCTAGCCCAATTAGGAAGAGAGTTATCGTGTCCCAAAGCATCAACCAATCAAATTGCTTATCTCTGCTTACCCTAAGCGGAAAATGCTCATCTTCGAACTCCATCAAGGCATTGACCTAATAAACACATACACCAAGTTTGAACATTCTAGCTCAATTAGGAAGAGAGTTATTGTGTCCCAAAAAGTGTGACGGACAGACAGACGGACGGACAGACGGACAGACAGACGGACAGACAGACAGACGGACGAACCCATTTTAATAGTCCCCTGCTTTCTTCGAAAGGCGGGGGACAATAATAATGACTTTATTTAAGAAGGGTTGAAGATGAGGCTATAAAGACCTCCTGTACAGAATATATAAGGCATGTCACCAACTGATACAGACTGTGTCTTTATTTTAAAACAAAAATATTCACGAATATTTCTTCTTGCAATGATGTTTTCATTTAGATTATTTAGAATAAATAACTGAGAAAAAGTCTTTTTAATGCTTATAGGAAGTAGTCTCTATTTTGGAACCAATCTAGTATGTAAGGACGCTTGCAATGCATAAATCACAAATATTGTTATATTTAATCTTGTAGCATGATTTAAATCTTTCAAGCCAGAAATACAAAAAAAAATGTAAATGATGAAAAGTTATAGCTCTCTGAAGATGGCTAATTTACAACACTCATCAAGCGTTTAGACCTAAAGATGTAGAGGCTGGTGAGCAAACACTAGGAGCTATGAATTAAAGACTCTAGAAGATCACATGTTTCACTGGCTTTCACATGCGTGATTTGCATTAACAGTTATTTTTCAAGGTATTTATTGATGTGCAGAAAATATTGTAAGTACCATAAGAAATATTTACTTACTATTTTCTTATACAACCTTTGCCATTGAATATTTTGGTGAATTAAATCTATCCTAAAATGAAAATGAAATTTGTCAAAATATAGATAACCTATAATAATGTCATATATTTGATTAATGCTTTAGCAGATCTCAAATAAACATTTCTTGTTCCATTCGTTGTGTGCCACACCAATCTCAAGCTGACAAGACAGGCTTATTCAAAGCTCTGCTGACATTTACTCAAAATTGGGGCCTGTTCTAAGCCAATAAATGCTTATTCAATACTCTCTGCTGACATTTACTCAAAATTGGGGACTGTTCTATGATGCTGCTGTATTTCACAGCTCTAGAAACCACACTTTATAAATTCCTTGATCAACGTCTGCACAGGGTTCTGAAGTCTTTTTTTTTTGTAATTTTATCTGTCCCCCACAAAGAGAAAAAAAATATGTTCATACCTTGGGAAAGCTCCAAAGACATCTGGGTGAAGATCTATTAAGCCGATGTTATTTTCCTCAACAGTTTCAAGTGATTCTAGCCAAGCTTGTTTTGGTTGTGAATACTGACTCACAAAGTCTAATTTTCGTGATGTAATAATTGGTAATGATCTTTGTTTTGGTAAATGTTTTGATCCTGAAATACAAATAATTATTCGACTTCAGTGGGGTAGCAAGAACTTAAATGAGTACAAGAAAGTGTGGACAGAAAAATTGACGAGCGAAACGATAGTATACTATATGACCTCATTGAGAGCAGATGTATAAAAATACATCACTTGGGATCAGTAAAAGATAATAAAAATTTAACCACCCCCCGCCTCCAAAAACATGTCAATCAGTTTGTTGGGCATACTGACAATTTGAAATGTTCCCTCTTTGAAATAAAATGAAATGAAATGAATTTAACATCCTACCTTTCTGCACCAACCAAGCTAATGAAAACGGACATGCATCGTAGAGTGTGACATGTGTTGTTAGGGAGCTTTCTCAGCCAACACAGCCAAACCCTGGACCTTATGGTTAGTGAGCAAAAGCTTTACTCACTCACTGAGCAATCATGACTCCCTCTTTGATTTGGGTGAAAAATACAAATTTTTGACTAAAATTACTAAAAAAATATAATAAACCTAGTTTAAATTAATCTTTTGAAAAAATATTTAATTGTAAAGAGATTGTCCCATCACTAATCAAAAACTTTTTAAATTAGATGAATCCATTTCAAAATATATAAATATATACTTTATTTTGACCTAAATCAAACAAGTTTTTAGTTATGTTATAGGTTATTAGCCCAGTTCAGAGCAAAATAGTAGGACGTTAAACCTCATTTCATTTCATTCCATTTCTGTTATAGGTTTGTGTTTTTAACATACCATCAATATCTAAAGTATCCACACTACTTTGGGTAAATTCTTGGAAACATCTAGTTGTAGTTGATAAGCTCTGAAATATAAAATTTAATAACAATATATATTTACACACAAACATTCATGTGTTCACAATTATGCATAGTTATTTCCTTCAGTCTGATAAAAGTTTTAAAAAATCGTACAAAACCCCTTCGTGGTAGCTAGGGATATGCCTGTTAGTTTTGTTCTGAGAGAGAAATAGAGGTGGAGTTTAAAGTCCACCCGATACAAACTAGGTCATTCCGGGACTAACACATGGTTCAATTTTATTTCAATAATTCACTTGTGTGTAGGGGTCTTTAGCAGTGGGAGGAAACCAGAGGACGCGGGAAAACCCACGAGGTTGGACAGGCGACCCTATACCTTGTCCTGAAACTGAAAGCAACAAAAACATTATAGTTTTGTTATTTTGTTCATTTCATTAAATACAAACTTTATAAGTATTCTTCTTCATAATATTTAACACAGTATATACTACTATAAGCTTATGGGATGGTAGCTACTCCATTTCGGAGGGGGGGTCACGGTGGCTAAGTGGGTAAGCTGCTGGCTCGCTAGCACTAGGGACCGGGTATCATTCAGATGTGATGAAAAAAGGAAAGAAACTGAGCTTACCATCTATAATCTAATACACATATCCAGTTAATAGATTGCCATGCAGAAAGTGTTAAATACCATCAAGATTCATCAAAAACCGCCCAGTTTGTGCTACTGTTTAGTTTGACATCGGTTGTCTAGTTTATGAAACTAAATGGTCATAAACTGGATGACCAATATCAAAACTAAACTAAATGGTCATAAACTAGATGACTGATGTCAAAACTAAATGGTGTTTCTTAAACTAAACGGTAGCACAAACGGGTGGTATTTAATGAATCTTGGTGGTATTTAATACTTTCTGCATGGCAATCTATTAACTGAATATGTGTATTAGATTATAGATGGTAAGCTCAGTTTCTTTCCTTTTTTCATCAAATCTGAATGATACCCGGTCCCTAGTGTAGTCTGGAGGTCGGGTGTTCGATCCCTGCATTGGCCAAGAAAGTTCATCCAGATTTTCCAGCGTGGTTCCCCCTTGTCAGTGATGCAGGATGGAGGGCCTGACAAGAACAGCTGTCTAATTGCTCGGATGGGACGAAAAACCACGGATTGGACAAAAACCTGAGGTCCCGTGCACACATGAGAGTGCACATAAAAGATCCCTTGACAGTTGGAATTCGATATAAGAGTAGGCCGTAGTGTCGCTGTCCGGGCAAAATTTCCCGCATAGCACACTGTATGGTGTATGCCCGTCTTCATTAGCCCAGTTCGGAGCAGAACAGTAGGGCATTAAACCCCATTTCATTTCATTTCATAATTTCATTTCCATTTAGGAGGTTAAGGCCTTTTCCAAAATATACATTAATTACAATCATTTAATCAGCTGAATAACCTTGAAGTGGATTATACTAAAGTCGTATCCAAAGCTTCCTTTCGCAAAACTGTTTTTTGAAATAGACAGGGTACAAAATGCCCTTTTTAACATTTTACTGGTTATTCTATTTGGTTTGTGACATTTTAATCTGGGTAACTAATTCACGGAAATAATTTCCATCACTTCACATCCAAGCCTGTGCAATGCCTTTTTTCCTAGAGTTTACTAGAGTTATCTTTCCTTGATCGCATAAATTTCGTATTTTACATTTTCTGAAATGCATATGACCAGATTCATTTCAAAATTGATTCATTTTGCAAAGGTAGTGATATTTACTTTATCTTTGGTATACCCATTTAATAAATTTCGTAGAAAAAATAACATGTTGAATTATTAAAATTAATTTCGATTCGTTTCTATTTTCAATATTGAAAATTAAATTATTAATGGCGACTTCCATTACCTTGTGAAAGCGCACATTATATTTTCTAAAATGTTTTATCACGTAAGCAATTTTATTTAGATATCCTTCATCAATAAGCAATAATGAATGGATTTTATCCAAGCCTATGTTTCATTTATTTTTACTTGTTGCTGCTTTCAAGTCTTATACAACTAATTATTTTCAAAAGTAGTCGAAGTGCCAGTGGGCCAGAAATTTTTTGACTTGTTGATATAAGTTATAATATGTAAAAGGCTTTGCCTGAGTAGAGCGAAGCTGATTATTGTTGTCAAGTATCAAACCTGCATAATTAAGTGATGCAAAAAATGTTAAATAATTTAAATTTAGACCTAAATTGTATGATGAGTATTGGATAAATTACCGATTAATTTTGTTTAAAAAAAGAACAAAAGAGTGTGAGAATTATATATGTGACGTCATTGATTAGACGCTTAATCTCGCTTATACACGATTTGATAAAGGAGAGGTAGCTCTGACTATGGTGACATCCCCATTGCCTGTTTTGCGCAGTGCATCCGGTTCTGCTCTTGTGTTACCGGAACTGGAAAAGAGCTTTTCTCAAGCACCGCGCCTTGCGTGATGCTTTAGAGCTTTGCTCTACATGTATATTAGTTATAGACTTGTAGTTATATTGTTCCAAAGGACTGAAGTTTGTCGTTTATTAAGAAATATTTATTTATTTCTGTTATTTCTAAACGTTTAGCCTTTCTCTACTATTTCCCATTGCAGTCAACTGTCCTTGTTGTAATTATATTGGACTGTTGGTGCCAATACATGTATATGTAATTCTGATACTGATACCAGCATACACCATGCCAATGTATCTATCTTTTAGTGGTTTATTTTAATGTCTGCTTCAAACAATAGTGACATCACAGATAATATAAGACATCCATTTGGAATTCAGCGAAGAGTAGACTGCTGTTGTTGAAAAGTTCCCCTCATTATAGCACACTGCATGGACATGTCACATGCATGGTGTATCCATCTTCATTTAGCCTAGTTGGGGCAGAAAAGTAGCTCATTAAACCCCATTCTATTTCATTTAATATCCCACTGATAACTGTTTATGACTGAATAATTTGGTATTAGCAATAATCTTTTAATGGATATTATTAGTATTACATCCTGAAGACATTAGACAAGAATTTAAAATAGATTCTTATCTGTTTACTTTCAGGTTTCTCTTGAGCATGAAATTCTTCTCCATCCTAGATATTTTGGACCCAATCTCTTAAATACAGTGAAACAAAAATTATTTACAGAAGTAGAAGGAACATGTACAGGAAAGTAAGTAACAATTTAAACCAATCTAATTAAAATACAGATCTATATTTCGTTTCGTTTTTTATACTTTCGATGGCCTACACTACATGTAGTAAAGACAAGTAAAACGAAATTTTGAACTATAAAAACGAAACGAAATAGGATCTGTATTTTAATCAGATTGAATTTAAAGTAGAAAAGTCTCTAACTCAATATCATCCAAAATCTTCGACATTGAAAACACGATTTATTTGTCAGTTTAAATCAACATTGATGTTGTGATCTTACCGGGAAAAGATGGCCTTCTGATATCCATTATTTAAGACAAAATAAACATTTTACAATTGGTAGACGAATCGTGTACCATAATGCATTTCGGCGCTATTTGTCATAAGGGACTCGAAAAACGAGGCTAGGCATATTCCACAAGTCATGTCAAACGGTGACGCTATATTCTTATCTGGAGAGCATGCCCAATAAATACTATCGGCGTAGACTGGAATAACCAGACGCTAGAGATTGAAATTTGATTGAGAATACTGGCGTATTTCACCGAACCTAACTGATTAGAAATTACAGTAAAAACAGAAACGATTGAATGTAAATCAATTTATATACATTCATATTACATTATTGTATGCGTTGCGACCCATTTGTGTCAATTTCTAGGTCCCAAATATTAGCGACTTAGCTCCTCTAAACCATAATGCATCACCAGAAGACCAATAATTTTTTCCCCTTATTTAAATTTAACAAAAATGAATGTTAGAAAGTGTTCTTTACAAGTACTTTGGACTGTTAATAATCCTGGTATAAATGACCTTTTGAACTCATGTTTATTGTAGTTATTCTTCAGTCATTGACTGACATGTCTAAGATGATAAAGATGGTGGGATCTAGGATGAAATGAGTAGAAAGCGATTTGAACTTTTAAGACTATTTTTTATTATATGCTCACATTTGATTTGTACATACAGGTACATGCATCTTGTTGTTACCATTATCCGTCTGTCTGTATTGTGACGACTCTGCACATGACAGTTCTTGTTGGATTTTTATCAAACTTGCAGCAATCGTTCAGTTAGTTGTAACTCGTAATGTAAGGAAGATTAGAACTATACCGAAATTTGAAATTTCAGGGATAACTCTGACCTATACATGTATTTATTCTATTTACAAGTTTCATACATATTAAACATACATTATGCAAAAGCTAAATCTGCCTATTGCAGGTTTTTCTTTAGGCCTGAAATGTTATCTAAATTATTAATTAGACATTAATTAACTTATCCAGACTGTAATCAACTCTCAATGGCATCGCTAGCCTGCGATATTTTCTGGATTAGAATCCTATCTGCTGCTTAACGCTCATTGATGATTGAATCAAAAAATGGATAGTTGAGACTATGTTTTTTGTTGTACCGACTTTAATAATGATGATCGAGGCTAGACCCAAAATTCAATCGCTAAAATCTCGGTTCAGAGTTGATCAATTTGATTGAAACTTTCAGCAAATTGCCTTTACATTATCTAGTTTTTAACAATTATAGTGTGAATTGCCAGCTCTCTATCTAATCTCCCATAATGGATCTTTAAGCTCTTCCTTTATGTCCCAATGAACTATTTCCGCTAATTTGAGAAACATCATTAAAGAACGCTGACCTGCAAAGTGGTCTAGATATTTTAGACAATAGACAGATCTACAAATCAAGATAATGGCAATATATGTCCACATTTTTGTTCACAATAGGTATGGTTTTGTTATTGCTGTGACAACCATTGATAATATTGGTGCTGGTCTAATTCAGCCTAGTCGAGGTTTTGTACTATATCCAGTAAGATATAAAGCCATTGTATTCCGACCTTTCAAAGGTGAAGTATTAGATGCAGTTGTTACCCAAGTAAACAAGGTAAATATTAGCTAATTTTAGCTGCGTGAATATGCCAGTAGAATTAGTAGTGAGTTTCTAGACAAAAATGCCTACCCCTTCTTGCATCAATAAACTTTTAGCTGTGTGAATTAGAAGTGTATCCAGGAATTATTAATTATATTCCAAGTTCTTTATGAAATACAATGGTACATGTTATTTAATCTGGGTTCTGTTAATTTTTAAGCTCTCTAATCAGAAATCAATGCATTTGAGCAAATTACCATTGCTTGATAACTATTATTTTGAACAATATGATTTTTTAAGTTTCTCCAATAATTTTCTGATTCACTATTTTAGGTTGGCCTATTTACAGAAGTTGGACCATTATCTTGCTTTATTTCTCGACACGTAAGTTATAACCTTTTAAACTATTATTTACCAATCTTTTCATTTCATTTATACAATTTCCTACAACTATACTTCAAATTCAAAAATGTTAATGTTGTCTATGTTCAGGCTGGTATGGGATGAAACTCCCAAAAAATATACAGACCACTCAGCACATGATCATCAACTTCCCTTTGTTAAGTCCCATTCTCTTCATCATTAAATGGGGAGCCTCGATGGCTAAGTGAGTAAGACGCTGACTTGCTAGCCTGAATGTCGCATGTTTAATCCCGGTGTTGACCGAGAAAGTTCATTTAGATTTTACGACATGGTTGTCTTTGTCAGTTCTGCAGGACGGAGAGCCTGACAAGAATGGCTGTCTAATTGTTCGGATGGGACGAAAAACCAAGTTCCTGTGTAGACATTGGCATGCACGTTAAAGGATCCCTTGGCAGCTGTAATGCGATATAAGAGTAGGCCGCAGCACCTTTGTCTGTCTGGGCAAAATTTCCCTCATAGCACACTGTATGGTGTATGCCGTCTACATTAGCCCAGTTGGAGCAGAACAGTAGAACGTTAAAACCCATTTCATCATTAAATGGGATGGCTGACCTCTTTCTGTATTTTAACAATAGATGCATGACAATAACAGCTGCTAGAATCAACTTTTAAAAACATTATATGCCCCTTCATCAAATTTAATATTTAATTTAAAATTTTGTTGGAATTGGTATTAGCTATTTTGTGTCTTGCCTGTCCAAGAAAAACACAATAAAATCCTGGTATTTTATCTTACAGCTTTTTGTTTAAAGGGCATAGGGTCACCCTCTTTGGCTGCTTTAAATAGCCAAAAATGATTCAAAGAGCACATATTGATGTAAAGGGAATATAATATATAAAGTGATTTATATTCAATTTTTAAAAAATTATTGTAATATCTAATGAATTGTGCTCAGTGAAATATGTGAATAGTCCAAATTATTTTTATACGCCCACATTTTCATGTGGACGTATATTGTCGTCGCCCCTGTCCGTCCACAATTGTTTGTGAACAGTCTGCAGGTCACAATTTTTATCCGATTTCAATGAAACTTGAAATATAGGTTTATCACCCTAAGATCTTGGTTCCTTTCGATATTGGCATCTATCGAACCGTAACATAATGGATTATGGCCCCTGATTGTACGAAAAATCACGTTTTTGGCTTGTGAACACTGTAGAGGTCACAATTTTTATCCGATTTTGTTGAAACTTGAAATGTAAGTTTATAACCCAAAGATCACGGTTCCTTTCGATATTCGCGCATATCGGACCATAACTTCCTGAATTATGGCCCCTGATTGTACGTAAAAACGCGTTTTTTATCTTGTGGACCCTATAGAGGTCATAATTTTTATCCGATTTAAAAAAACGTATTATTATATCACCGTTAAACCCTAAGGATGGTTGAGTTCGAATTTCGTGAAAATCAGCCCAAAACTGACAGACAAAATGGCCACCGTTCGTTCTCAAATTGCGTAAAAATATGGTATATCAAGGTTGTGGACCCTATAGAGGTCACAATTTTTATCCGATTTTGTTGAAACTTGAAATGTAAGTTTATAACCCAAAGATCTCAATTCCGTTCGATATTCATGCATATCGGACCGTAACTTCCTGAATTATGGCCCCTGATTGTACAAAAAATCACGTTTTTAGCTTGTGGGCCCTATAGAGGTCATAATTTTTATCCGATTTAAAAAAATGTATTATTATATCACTGTTACACCCTAAGGACGACTGAGTTCGAAAATCGGCCCAAAACTGACAGACAAAATGGACGATTTAAAAAAAAACGTGTTAATATATCACCGTTACACCCTAAGGACAGCTGAGTTCGAATTTCGTGAAAATCGGACCAAAACTGACAGACAAAATGGCCGCCCTTCATTCTCAAATAGTGTAAAAATATGGTATATCAAGGTTGTGGACCCTATAGAGGTCACAATTTTTATCCGATTTTGTTGAAACTTGAAATGTAAGTTTATAACACAAAGATCTCGGTTCCTTTCGATATTCGCGCATATCGGACCATAACTTCATGAATTATGGCCCCTTATTGTATGACAAATCGCGTTTTTAGCTTGTGGATCCTATAGAGGTCATCAATTTTATCTGATTTAAAAAAACGTTTTATTATATCACCGTTAAACCCTAAGGACAGTTGAGTTCGAATTTTGTGAAAAATGGCCCAAAACTGACAGACAAAATGGCCGCCGTTCGTTCTCAAATAGCGTAAAAATATGGTATATCAAGATGGTGGACCCTATAGAGGTCACAATTTTTATCCAATTTTGTTGAAACTTGATATGTAAGTTTATAACCAAAAGATCTCAATTCCTTTCGATATTCACGCATATCGGACCGTAACTTCCTGAATTATGGCCCCTGATTGTACGAAAAATCACGTTTTTAGCTTGTGGACCCTATAGAGCATAATTATTATCCGATTTAAAAAATCATATTATTATATCACCATTATACCCTAAGGAAGACCGAGTTCGAATTTCGTGAAGATCGGCCAAAAACTGACAGATAAAATGGCTGCCCTTCGTTCTCAAATAGCGTAAAAATATGGTATATCAAGGTTGTGGACCCTATAGACGTTACAATTTTTATCCGATTTTGTTGAAACTTGAAATGTAAGTTTATAACCCAAAGATCTTGGTTCCTTTTGATATTCGCGCATATCGGACCGTAACTTACTGAATTATGGCCCCTGATTGTACGAAAAATCGCGTTTTTAGCTTGTGGACCCTATAGAGGTCATAATTTTTATCCGATTTAAAAAAATGTATTATTATATCACTGTTACACCCTAAGGACGACTGAGTTCGAAAATCGGCCCAAAACTGACAGACAAAATGGCCGCCCCTCGTTCTCAAATTGCGTAAAAATATGGTATATCAAGGTTGTGGACCCTATAGAGATCACAATTTTTATCTGATTTTGTTGAAACTTGAAATGTAAGTTTATAACTCGAAGATCTTGGTTCCTTTCGATATTTGCGCATATCGAATTGTAATTTCCTGAATTATGGTCCTTGATTGTAGGAAAAATCACTTTCGTTTTAGCTTGTTTTCTATCCATCTCTCGAAAATGTGGGCGTATCCTGCCTGGCAGCTGCTGGTTAATATTATTTTGTTGTTTGTGAATCAGCCATTACTTCTGTATTGTCTTGTAGCATATGTTTTTCTTTGCTCATTATATATGGTACCCGTTACCATTAGTGTAGCCTTCTGATTATAAAATGTGTATTGTATAATAATATTCCCATTTCCATAGCAAGATAACATCATCAATATTGAATTCTAATTCGTGTTTTTAATTTCTCTATTATGGAAAATAATGAGATAGAGGCTTAGTTTATTTAATATATCAACACTACATGTACACATCTCTATTTTCAGTCTATTCCAGCTGATATGGAATTTGATCCAAACTCAAATCCACCATGTTACAAAACAAAAGATGAAGTAAGTGATATTGTTTAATTAATTGTTTTATTATATGTAAGGTCTATTTGTATTTGAGTGGTCAAAGGGTAAACTATTTTCAGAGGTGTATCTGTAGTGTTAGTCACATTTATTTAAATCTGTATAGGTACAGTGTAGAGCTCATCTCATAAATTATCAAACATAACACCCCTTTAATATAACAATAGATTAATCAACAGTGATCAATTCGAAGATAGATGCATCAGTGATGTTAGGTGAATCCCAGATATAAAAGAGAGAGAGAAATAGGGTTTTACGTCCACTCGACACAAACTAGGTCATTTTGGAACTAACATAGGGTTCAATTGTATTTTAATAACTCTCTTGCGCGTAGGGGTCTTGAGCAGTGGGAGGAAGCCGGAAGCCCCTGGTGGAAACCCACAAGGTTGGACAGGCAAGTAAGGCAACCCTACTTTGTTTGTGCCGAGTCAACAGTTTCCTCATTATCTGATTAATGTCTGATTTGTTTAGATTATTTATAAGAAAGTTAATGTTTCATGATCATCTTTTCAGAAATTATTTTGATTATTTTTAGGATATTGTGGTACAACAAGATGATGAAATAAGAATCAAAATAGTAGGAACTAGAGTTGATGCCAAGGATATAGTAAGTTTTAATATATATATCTATTACTGTGAAGTTAACTCTAATTAAAGAGGTTCTACAATAAATATACAAATGAACTATTGGAGTTTACATTGAGTAAGGTGCTGGCTCTACATATCCAAACGAGAACTGAATCACTTGAAGGATTGTATTCCTTTAACAGATTCAACTTTCTAACTATTTTAATTTGCATGGGATGTAAAATCTCTTGAACTTTTTTTATTTCCTCATCACTGTACTCTAAATATCTACTTTATTTTTTTGACAGTTTGCTATTGGTACATTAATGGATGATTATCTAGGTAGGTTTAGGTTTTATTATCTTTATGTCTGATGTAATTAGTTATTCTAGTTTTCATAGTCAACAGATAAAACACTGTAACATGGTATCGTTTAATCTTGTTTATTTAGCCCTAATTTCTTTCACATTCATTCATTCAAAAATATTGGTGAGAGAAAATTCACCCGGATTTGTGGTTTCCCCTCTTGTCAGTGGTGCAGGAATGATTGCCTGGAAAACCAAGGCTCTGTGTATACGTTGGTGTGCACATAAAAGATCCTTTGGCAGTTGTAATTCGATATAAGAGTAGGCCATAGTACTACTGCCCGGGCAAAATTTTGGAACAGTGATCGGGAAATTAAATGCTTGCAAATTAGACACTCATTATCAAAATTAAATGGTCAGCTTTAAACTGGACACAAATACAAATTAGATGATTTGGAGTGATTTTAGACGATATCTACATATTTTCAAACAATGTGAAAGAAATAGGGGCTAAATATGCAAGATTAAATGATGCCTTGGTTACAGAGATAATTGTTACCATGATAATATCAGTTTTGCCAATGTACACATAACCGTACAAACAATAAAATTCACTTACAATTACCCTGAATGAAGTCTTGCAATAACACTGTCTAGAATATTCAAGTATCAAAATTAATGAATGTGTCAAGGAATGTAAAAATATGCATGTCGTTATAACTGAAGAAAAAAATAAGTACAGAATTTGTATCATTTTCCTAGAAGAAAAGGTCAGCAGACAAATATTAAGGGTTATAGAGACACAGTGCTCTTTTGGTCATAAATGATATTAAATACCAGAAATTAAATTATTATCTTTTTATTGGGTTTTTTTTTTTTTATTAACTATTATATTATGAGACCAAATATGATCCATGCTATTGACCTCTTCATTTATTTGACCTCTTGAGAAGAATATTATGGGTTAATTATGATAAGAGAAATATTTGCTTGTCAACAAGAGAGGTGTTGAGGGAAATGTTTACTAATTACTATTTTTTGTGTATTGCAGGTTTGGTTAGCTAAGATCTGTTATTCCTGTATCATTACTTATCATCACTACCATTATGTAAATAAAACATCTGTATTATAAAACAATAAAATAACTGTATATACAAGAATTTTAGCTTTACTTATACTTTTAATTATATAATAGGTGTCACCACTTTCTTCCTTAGATAATATTGATAAATTCAAGATGGCGTCTAAGACCGTCACCATTTCAAATAATCCCCAATAACTCCTATAATATTTAGTCTAGAATGATAATTTTGGTGTCTAACCGTACATTTCTTGGGTCCAGGAATACAATGAAATCGTTCATTATGTTGTGGGGTGATTAGATGATAGTAAAATCCAAAATGCAGAAAATATTGCCCTTTAACTGATTAGTGGCCGCTGAGGGCCATTATTTCAACAAAACAACTATATCTAGAGATAAATTATATATTTCTGGATAGTAAAATCCAACATGCCAGATAATATGGCCCTTTAACTTCTTAGCGGCGTTTGTGGGCGATTATTTCACCAAACCAAACTATATCTAGAACAACTATATACTTCTGGACATAGTACCGTAAGAGTGATAGGATAATACCACATACATTCTTGTCAGGGGTTCTAGGACCACATGGGTCGGCCCTGAAAAGGGAGGCATAAGCTGGTTGTTGAGCATTTAAAAAAAACCAAATTCTACCCGCAAAATAGGAATCTCCACAAAACATAGTAATATCCAATTTAATCCTTTAGTCGTATTTCTGGCTGCAAACTGTGACAGCACAAGCGCACAATACTGTATATTCTAAGCCATCCCTAGTGCAGCTACATGAGCAGTCACTCTTGCATCCACATCTGATGAGTCACATAACAGACTTCACCGAGCAAGTTTAACAGCTGTAATGTTTTCAATTTAGTGTCTTCCCTTGCATAATGTATGTTTAAGCATACCCGGCCCAATGTAGTGACACAACTTTTGTGTATCTGCAAATTATTTCAGTCGATCAAGTTAATCAAGCAGTCTTTTGAACCAAATTGGAACGACCATTTATACAGGTTCTCTACTAGCTACGAGAACGTAACTAAAATCGCTGAGATACACTGATTTGAGAGATTAAGGTTTGTTATCTGGTTCTCTACTTGTGAGTTCCCTTTGTATAAGTCGAGCCCTGTCTTCAGACACCAAACCTGCTCAGTTTTAAAATGTTGGACAAAGCCAACTTTTAACGCTTCGGTTTAAAAGAGATGATTTATACCCTTGTCAGGTAGTTGGGTGCAGGGCCTAAAATAAGTTCAAATTCTCGTGGCACTGATTCTGTGCCCAACGGCGAGCGGCGGAGGTGCGAAGTTCAGAGCTGAAAAACGACATCTTTGAACAATACTAGCGCAGTTAACATAGGAGTTTATTTGACTATGCGCAGACTTTTTCGCATGAAAACTTGCTCGACCCTGCAGGGCATTTTTTCTGGAAAAAACTCAATGTCGCTTGCCCACATTGGTTTTTAGGCTGTGGTGGATCAAGCTCCGGTTTTCCATCCATATTTCAATACTTAAAAATCGCAGAAATTTAAGTCAAAACAAAACTTGTACAAAGTAAAACTGAAATGACGATCAAGGACGCAGCGGATCGGATACCAGGCCAACTGAAAAGCATGTCTAGTGAGCTGATGTGGCTGGCGCTCAGTCGACTCATCCGAGGGAGTCGATCGAGCGCCATCTGATCTGATCTGATCTGATCTGTGCAACTTACCACACCAAGAGGAAACACCCATTAGAGGTCAGGAGGCATCGCTACCTTAGTGTTTTTTTTATTTTATTTATTTTTTTTAAAAGTGCGTTTTTCTTTTTTTCGAGGCACGGGTTTTTGATTTCGAAGCACGTTCGTGCTCCAAAGCAAGTTATTTTAGACCTTGGGGCCGACTAATCACAGACTGAGTTCATTGGAAATCCCAAGACAGCTATGACCGGGTCTGACTAGCTAGTTACTTTCGCTTTCCACTCCACGTGAACGCCGATCAAGCACCCACTGTCGTGTTTATTTTAATATACCCCTTCTACTTTGCTGATTATTGATATATAGCGCCTATGCTTATTTAGCTTGATCGGACTACGGTTACAGAGATAAGCCCCGTTTAATTTTGGCGATCGGGCCAAATGGGCGTGTGTCAATATTAAAATGACCATAGCTCAGTAACTGCTTCATCTTCATATACGGGACCGGGGTGTTTTCGACTGCTATCCTGCATACTGTCATATCTTTAAACCACCGTGGACCCCTTAATTAAGAGTTAGTGAACATCTACAGGACAGTCTACACGACCTTAAAGTACAATGTTGCCCGTCTACCAATAATTTACCTTGAAGTACTTTTTATCAAATGATAAATCAATATATGGCTTAAGTCAGGGCTGACTTTACCATTAAGCAAAATAAACACTTGCTTGGAACGTTCACGAAAAATCCCGCTGTTGAAGTATATTTTAAAAAATCGCAATACAACGACTGGCTACCATGTAAATATATATGTTTCGTAAACTGAGTTTGGAGGATCTGATCAAAGACTTTAAAATAAAAAGTAGGAGAAGTTTTTCAAATAATGTCAATATAAACATTATTTTCAGTCGTAATTTCATTAATTTCGAAAAGAAAACTCTAATTTTATAGTTTTACATATTGAATGTTAGGCTTGAGTTATGAACAACACGACAAAGAGAGTTTAGTAGGGGAATTTTTTATGAGGAGGATCCAAATGAAACAAAACTTGATCACGTAACTTTAGTTTATGAGGATGCATATTTGACCATCACTTTGTTAACTACAATACTATATACATATACACATTGACATTTACAAGAAAGTTGTATAGATATTTAAAGTATTTTGTACATTTTGTGTATTATAAATGGATTTAAAAAAGTAAACATAAGTTTGATGGTCACAAACTGATAAGGAAGGGGTTATTAAAGTACATTAGTAGCTTGTACCGTATGTATAAAGTATACCAAAAGAACAGCCCTTTTTCCATAAGCAGCAGTGATGCGTGAAATTATACAAAATATTGCTGACAGGCTAACAAGACACAATTTTATGGAACACAGTTACTTTTCACTTCACACATGTTTCCAGGATGATTATCTCTGTGTTTTATTTTAGCAATGTAAACCATATTGGGATATGTACAGGTTTTATACAAATAGAATCTTAACGATTGTTGTAAATAAATAGGAGTTAGGGCCTACACTATTTAAATTTTTTTTTTTTTTTTTGGGGGGGGGGCGTCCAAGTATATTCAGACCCCCCCCCCCCCAGAAAAACATTTGGGGGATCGGACCCCCCCCCCCCCAATGTGTGAAGCCCATGCTCAAGAGCATCCATGTCCACAAGCTCAAGACTTCTTTCAAGTTCTTTCTTTCGTTCATGAACATAAACACATAAATCAATTATATGATCACATTAGCTTCTAACGCATCCCCAACGGATATAATGCGTAACGTAACTGTGGGGAATCTTTGAAATACAATCGACCTCTTCAGAAGATAAACAATGTTTATAATTTTCAAGTCAACCGGATGATAACCGTAGAGCAGGGTTTCCCCACAACTTATTCTGAACGACCAGCAGTGATCCGACCAGCGCCGTCGCGGGGGTATGAGGACCCTCCCCCAGAATGTTTTCAAAACATGATTGCCCGAAACCAGTTTTGCGAGCATTTCAGAAGAAGAAACTTACTCCTCAAATTCACAAAAAGGGATTGAAACTCAAAATCAGTCGCGATCCCATGGCAATTTAGCGACCGTGGCGAAAGTATCAAGTGACCCCATTTAAATTGGTTTCGCGACCCCACAAATGGGAACCCCGGCCCTAGAGGTCGATATTTAGTTGTTATTAAAATAAAACAATATTATTTTGTATTCGGTCAAGATATCCGAAAGGGATTGGGAAAATCGACTTAACCTATGTTGTAAAACCACTCTCCCTAAGAGTGTCTATAACAGTGGTGTGTATAGAGGGGGCGACGGCCCAGAGCATCCATTTAAGGGGGTATACGGTTCCATAAATGTATAAACACTTTATATATTGCGATTATATATTGCATACTTCATCTTTCTTGAGCTGCGATGCATTTGACCTAACCGATACATTCGACCTAAAAGTTTATCAGTTTATATTGCAATTATTGATAACTTGCATACTTCATCTTTCTTGAGCTGCGATACATTTGACCTAACCGCTTATCAATCAGCGATTTGATCGGGAATCAATGACACCGTTCTGTCAGGAATACAGTCAAATTGTAGCAGGGCCAGTATTGATTTCTTTCTCTTTATTTTTGTGGGGAGGGGGTGGGGCTTGGAATTGAACAGGACATTGATGATGGTTAGACGGGCGAAATGGTGTGTACCTATAGTTGTGTTGAAAATTAATCTACTAATGAGATTGATACATCAGCTACTCGTAAATATCCCGTTATTTTAAGTTATCTAGAAATATATCCCTGATTGACTGACCATAAAAACTATGACAAATATATCTACACAGGTATAATATCTATAATTTATTTATAGAACAACAATTTTTTTTATGAAATAAATACATGTATTTACAAATTTGTTTTATGTACATTTAGAGTCAATACTCTATTCAGTCTCTTTCTACAGCTTCCTCAGTACCTTCTGTATCTTTATCTTTTAAAAATTAATGTTTCTCATTTCTTTTTACCCTGCCCCTCCCCCTCCCTCGTTTTATTTCTCAATCTGCTTGTTTTTTAGCACAGCCACAAGTACACAATTTTCGAAGCCGTTTTCCCACTCTGATAAAAAATTTACGGAAATTGCTTTTATTTTTCTCTTTTTTGCCTTCTACAACTTTTGCTCCATCATTCTTCCCCTCCTCCAATTCCATTACTATTTCCGATTCTTCTATATCCCCCTTATCCATTCCCCTATCTTCCTTTTCTTTGGTTTGTGTTTTTATTTCCATCACATCGATTTCTTCTCTTAGTGCATTTATTTGTGTGTCTTGATTTTCCGTTTCTCTGTTGTTTTCTACTTTATATTCTGTTTCTACATCTTTTACTTCTTTATATTCTGTCTCTACATCTTGTACTTCTTCATACTCTGTCTCTACATCTTTTGCTTCTTTATACCCTGTTTCTACATCGTTTACTTCTTTATACTCTGTTTCTACATCTTTTGCTTCTTTATAATCTGTTTCTACATATTGTACTTCTTTATATTCTGTTTCTACATCTTTTACTTCTTTATATTCTGTCTCTACATCTTGTACTTCTTTATACTCTGTCTCTACATCTTTTGCTTCTTTATACCCTGTTTCTACATCGTTTACTTCTTTATACTCTGTTTCTACATCTTTTGCTTCTTTATAATCTGTTTCTACATATTGTACTTCTTTATATTCTGTTTCTACATCTTTTACTTCTTTATATTCTGTCTCTACATCTTGTACTTCTTTATACTCTGTCTCTACATCTTTTGCTTCTTTATACCCTGTTTCTACATCGTTTACTTCTTTATACTCTGTTTCTACATCTTTTGCTTCTTTATAATCTGTTTCTACATATTGTACTTCTTTATATTCTGTTTCTACATCTTGTACTTCTTTATACCCCGTTTCTATATCTTGTACTTCTTTATATTCTGTTTCTACATCTTTTACTTCTTTATACTCTGTTTCTACATCGTTTACTTCTTTATACTCTGTTTCTACATCTTTTGCTTCTTTATAATCTGTTTCTACATATTGTACTTCTTTATATTCTGTCTCTACATCTTTTACTTCTTTATACTCTGTTTCTACATCTTTAACTTCTTTAAATTCGGTCTCTACATCTTTTGCTTCTTTATACTCTGTTTCTACATCTTGTACTTCTTTATATTCTGTTTCTACATCTTTTACTTCTTTATATTCTGTTTCTTCATCTTTTACTTCTTTAAATTCGGTCTCTACATCTTTTGCTTCTTTATACTCTGTTTCTACATCTTGTACTTCTTTATATTCTGTTTCTACATCTTTTACTTCTTTATATTCTGTTTCTTCATCTTTTACTTCTTTAAATTCGGTCTCTACATCTTTTGCTTCTTTATACTCTGTTTCTACATCTTGTACTTCTTTATATTCTGTTTCTACATCTTTTACTTCTTTATATTCTGGTTCTTCATCTTTTACTTCTTTAAATTCGGTTTCTACATCTTGTACTTCTTTATACCCTGTTTCTACATCTTGTACTTCTTTATACCCTGTTTCTACATCTTTTACTTCTTTATATTCTGTCTCTACACCCTGTACTTCTTTATATTCTGTCTCTACATCTTGTACTTCTTCATACTCTGTTTCTATGTATTTTACTCTTTTACATTCTGTTTCTATATATTTTACTTCTTTATACTCTGTTTCTATATATTTTACTACTTTATATTCTGTTTCTATATATTTTACTTCTTTGTACACTGTTTCTATGTATTTTACTTCTTTATATTCCGTTTCTACATCTTGTATTTCTCTATATTCTGTATCTACATCTTTTACTTCTTTATACTTTGTTTCTATGTATTTTACTTCTTTACATTCTGTTTCTATATATTTTACTTGTTTGTACACTGTTTCTATGTATTTAACTTCTTTATATTCTGTTTCTATATCTATTACTTCTTTATATTCTGTTTCTATGAATTTTACTTCTGTATTTTCTGTTTCTATGTATGTTACTTCTGTATTCTCTGTTTTTATGTAGTTTACTGCTTTATTTTCTGTTTCTATGTAGTTTACTTCTGTATTTTCTGTGTCTATACATTTTACTTCTGTATTTTCTGTGTCTATATATTTTACTTCTGTACATTCTGTTTCTGTGTCTATATATTTTACTTCTGTATTTTCTGTTTCTATATATTGTACTTCTGTATTTTCTGTGTCTATACATTTTACTTCTGTATTTTCTGTGTCTATATATTTTGCTTCTGTATTTTCTGTTTCTATACATTTTACTTCTGTATTTTCTGTGTCTATGTATTTTACTTCTGTATTTTCTGTGTCTATACATTTTACTTCTGTATTTTCTGTTTGTATATTTTTTTCTTCTTTATACTCTGGTGCAGGTACATTCTTCATTTTCGGATGCGGTCCAAACATATTTGTACGAACTGTGTCAGTGTGTATCTTTATTCTGACCTCTGGTCTTACCAACAAATAGGGTTTGATATTCTCTGGTGGGGAAGTGCTGTTTCTGTACAGGTCCATCAGAACATATGGGCTGACTGAAAAATTAGAATAAAGATATGTAGATCAAAACAGGTGGTTAAAAATTAAATTCTGTTCCATCATATTTTTTATGTTTTAACATGGAATTCGAACTGTCATGGGATCTTTTACGTGCAATCCAATGTATACAAGGGTATCTCGGTTTTCCTTCCATCCGAACGGCTATACGTTGTCACTTACCAGGTTGTCGTGTACCATATGTAAACGATTTCCGCATCACTATCACCTGTTAACAAACCGTTGGAACACAACCCCGTGTCTCTGTTCGGTTATGGGCTGAGTCGTCTAATGTGGAAAGCTGTTGGGTTGGGGATATAAGAAGCATACCCGCTCTGACCGTACATGATACCCATATCTACGTGTGGTTACTTACTTTTCTTTTGATTTTTTGTTGATTTGCAGCCGCCTGGAATGACACCTAATAATACAAATTTTCTGTTTTTCTGATTTTGTGCACTTTTCTTGTGTATTTCAAATATCTTGCCATGTTTCAGGCAAAATGCTCTCCCTTCTTTTTTGAAGTATCCTGGCTCCAATCCATTCTCGAGGTCTTCGGGACATGTTGCTATTTCAACGTCTGAATTAAATAATAATAAAACCATGACATGTAATTATTTTAAATAAAAATAAAAAATAACAGCATGTCAGTCTCCATATGTTCGAGATAATGTGTCGACGAGACGTGAGAGCCGATTTCATTTATTTAGACATGGAAGTGCGTTTTAATCTATTTATTATATACGTGTGACGGTTTCAATGTCAAGTTAAAATTTGTGTGAAAATAATATAGACAGCCTAGCCATCTGGTATTTTTAGTTATTACATTAGTGAATTTCAGAAGGGCAGTGGTATCAGCTTCTCATTCAAAAACATTGAACAAGTAGTGCAGGTGAGAAGAAGTAATGCATTTTTTCTTACCTTCTTCATCTCCTGTTTTTATATCTTCAGTTTTTATATCTTCTGCTGTTTTTATATCTTCGTTTTTTATATCTTCTGTTTCCTTTTTTATATCTTCTTCCGTTTTAATATCTTCACTTTTTACATCTTCAATTTTAATATCTTCGGTTTCTGTTTTTATATCATCAGTTTTTATATCTTCGGTTTTTATATATTTGGTTTCTGTATCTATGTATTCTGTTTTTATATCTTCTTCCGTATTTATATCATCTGTTTCTGTTTTTATATCTTCTGCAGTTTTTATATCCTTTGTTTCTGCTTCTAAATCTTCAGTTTTTATATCTTCTGTTTTCATATCTTCTGCTTTTATATTTTCGGTTTTTATATCTTTGGTTTTTATATCTTCTGCTTTTTTATCTTCTGCAGTTCCTATATCTTCTGCAGTTCTTATATCTTCTGCAGTTTTTATATCGTCTGTAGTTTTTATATCTTCAGTTTTTATATCTTCGGTTTTTATATCTTCTGCTTTTATATATTCTGCAGTTCTTATATATTCTGCAGTTCTTATATCTTCTGCAGTTCTTATATCTTCAGTTTTTATATCGTTTGTAGTTTTTATATCTTCAGTTTTTATATCTTCAGTTTTTATATCTTCTGCAGTTTTTATATCTTCAGTTTTTATATCTTCTGCTTTTATATCTTCTGCAGTTCTTATATCTTCTGCAGTTTTTATATCTTCAGTTTCTATATCTCCAGTTTTTATATCGTCTGCAGTTTTTATATCGTCTGCAGTTTTTATATCCTCTGTCTCTAAATCTTCAGTTTTCATATCTTCGGTTTTTATATCTTCTGTAGTTTTTATGTATTCAGTAGTTTCCACACCTTCTGTTTTCATATCTTCTGCTTTTATATCTTCAGTTTTTATATCTTCGATTTTTATATCTTCGACAGTTTTTCTATCTTCAGTTTCTATATCTTCGGTTTTTATATCTTCTGCTGTTATATCTTCTGCAGTTGTTATATCTTCTGCAGTTTTTATATCTTCTGTGGTTTTTATATCTTCAGTTTTTATATCTTTGGTTTCTGTTTTTATATCTTTAGTTTTTATATCTTCGGTTTTTATGTCCCCTGTTTCTTTTTCTAAATCTCCAGTTTTGATGTCTTCTGTTTGTATATCTTCTTCAGTTGTTTTATCGTCTGTTTTTGTTTTTATATATTCTGTTTCTATATCGTTGGTTTCTGTTTTTATTTCTTCTGCAGATTTCATATCTTCATCTTTTGATTCCATAACTCCAATTTCTATATCTTCTCTAACACGACCTTCTATTTCTCTGTCTTCGCTTTCTTTACTTTCTGTTGGTGAATTCCCGAAGGACAAAGGCATTACTCCGAACTTCATTATAACTACAAACGAAAGTTTACATATTAAAATTTCTCATTAAAAAAAAAAACCCAAAACGAAGTCGCAGATATTCATTGGCATTTATCGGTCAATATTGATTTTTATTGTTATTTATTTTGTTTTTGTCACGTCTTAACCCGCGCTAAAATGAATTTTTCAACATTTAATCAAGAAACAAAATTGATATATCAACGATAGACAATCTCCCGGCATGGATTCGCTCTGATTTAAAAGAGGCTCATCAAAAGATTTCAGTGAAAATCTTTAGTATGTAGCTAGTAGATATTTTCACCTATCATTGAGCGTTTTAATATAAATTTTGGTCATATTGTCCCCAGTGACGGAGTTAGATGAGGCGCCTGATACCTCCCTACCCTTTCGACTGGAGAAAAATGAAAGTGACCTTTAAACACAATTGTGCAAAGCCGGGGATAGTGAGGGATGTTTAAGACTACGGTACGTGTAAGAAAGGCTACGGAAAGTGTCAAAAATATTATACACCTTGGCCGGATGCCCCAATGTGTTGAGGACCCAATGTTTTCAGTCTGCCAAGTCTGTAGGTAAATCTATCCCTGATTGTTCTCTCTTTCTGTCTAGAGAGATATTGACATGGGGTTTAACGTTCATTCGACACAATGCCATTTTGGGACTAATGTATGTATCCATTCTGTTTAAATAATTTGCTTGAGCGTAGTGTTATTTAGCAGTCAGGGGAAACAGGAGGGCCCAAAGAAACTCCACGAGGTGGGACAGGCGATCCTACTCCTTGTCACGTACAAACAGGGAATTTACAAACTTTATGGTTTCACGCACACGCGTTAAACCACTGGATCACACCCACATTTTGTATAGACCTACTGCTTAATTTGGTAAATCCAGTGGCACATTATGAAGTGAAAGTGTAAAGTTATTTCATTTCATATTTCCTTACTTTATGTGTTTCGTGTTTTTGAATGCCATATTTTCGCGTTAGATTTGAAAACAGAAATAAAAGACGACGAAAAGAAGGCGCGATTATCCACATATTGTGCACTGAAATAAATGTCGTATTATCGCTTTTGAAATAGCTAAAACATCAAGAAATTAATCTGTGGTCAATGAACAATTAGCGCCATGACAACGACCGGCACTCATTTTATTTGCATTATTAACTTTCTTTTACTGTATAATAAACGAGACAGATTTTAGAAAAATTAAAAATAGTTTACATTACTTACCTGAAGTCAAAACTCTGTATTTAAAATATTTTCGATAATTTTTTCCGCTAAAATAAACCTGTGTAAGTGATAATATCGTTATAATATTATCGATTATGCTTGCTCCATATTACAAGACAATAAATTGTGACGTCATACTAATTGTGACGTCACAATGAATATAACGCTATCGAATGTCGATTTTCATTGGCCATTATCATTCTAAATTTGGGATTCTTTCCTATTTCATTGGGGGGGGGGGGGTATATTCTTCCAATGTGACGTGTATTCAATTCTATTAAAGGGACTCTTAAAAAAAGGGAAGGGGGGGGGGGGGGTCGGTATTCAAAGAGAAACATTAAATTAGATTTGTGAAATTTGAAATAATCGCTGTACAACAAGCTGTCTTACTTAATTTGAACAAAAAGGTGTTTTTGTCTAAAATAATTATCTCCCTTCCTCATCTGAATACTAGGTCCTATACCTGAGTCTTGGGGTCATATAATCAATAACTTGGCCCCCGACATAACTAACCCTCTGCAAGTGGTCCATCAGGAATTTTGCCGGACTCAGAGCATAAAATACTCACTAGAGAAAGATCATTCGCTTTTCCCACTGACAGAATTATAATACCAGTAAATATTTTATTTTTGGGGGGATTTAAATAATTTTACTTATTCTGACAATTTCCAGCCAGAGCAGTAACGGGTGTACTTTTAATTGATTGGAGGGGGCATAATCGAGAATGCACTAGCATTTCCCAACTCCTTGGGCAGCCCCCCCCCCCCCCCTAACTTTCGGGCAATCTTACATATCGGGCAGACGGGTAAAGTGGAAAAAAAATGATTATTTCATCTAGATGGCAAAATAAAGTCCAATCTCTAAAATAAGACACTAATTTTACTTTACTTTTAATTGAATATCACGAATTTGTACTGAATTGACTATCGACTAAAACATTTTGTCGGGAGACAATCTACTTTTTGCGACATTTTTCGGGCATTGATTATTAATTATGAATGCAGCTGCAACAGTCTGGTTGGATATTTGGAATTTAGGTCGGCATAGAGTGAGCTTTCGGTTACAAAACCATAGGGCAACTTTAGATTTGCTTAACTCACGGGTTAGAATAGCAGAAAAAGACATTTGCGGTGGTTAGATTTCTCCGGGAGGGCGAGGCCCACATACTCCACGACGATTAATAAAAATTGGTTGTTTGGGATTCAGGTCAGCCATCATCAGGTAGGCTATATGTACCACACTGAAGTTGCTGGGATAGCAGAAAAACACGTTTGTGGCAGTAAAGTTTGTTTGGGATTCAGGTCAGTCACGTATGCGGTAGGCTATATGTATCACACTAAAGTTGCTGTGATAGCAGAAAAACAAGTTTGCGACAGTTAAATTTTCTCCCGACGGTACCGTCTTCGCGGTCTGTAAACGATTGATTGATTGATTGGAGTTCCAGTCAGCCATCTTAATTAGACTATATTGGACCACTTTAAAGTTGTTGGAATAGCAGGAAATGCGTTTGCGGCCGTCTAATTTTCTCAAATTTTCTCCAACAGTCCCTAAACGGTAAGCTTCGCTCTCACAGAAGACCAGCGCCCCCGCCTGTAACCCGAAATGCTTTCGGGCATTCCGGGTTCTGCCCCCCCCCCCTCCTCCCAACTGTCATCGTTTTCCACTCCACTTGGACGCCGATCAGCCACCCACCATTTCCCCCTAACCGAGATAAAGTAAGACGTCAAACAAACGAAAACGAATCTAACAGTACATAGGGCCGACCAGGGCCTAAAATAAGGTTAAATTCTCGTGGCACTGATTCTGTGCCCAACGGCGAGCGCCGGCCCCGTCGGAGGTGCGATGTTCAGAGCTGAAAAACGACATCTTTGAACAATACTAGCGCAGTTTACATAGGAGTTTATTTGACTATGCGCAGACTTTTTCGCATGAAAACTTGCTCGACCCTGCAGGGCATTTTTTCTGGAAAAAAATCAATGTCGCTTGCCCACATTGGTTTTTAGGCTGTGGTGGATCAAGCTCCGGTTTTCCATCCATATTTCAATACTTAAAAATCGCAGAAAATTAAGTCAAAGCAAAACTTGTACAAAGTAAAACTGAAATGACGATCAAGAACGCAGCGGATCGGACACCAGGCCTACTGAAAAGCATGTCTAGTGAGCTGATGTGGCTGGCGCTCAGTCGACTCATCCGAGGGAGTCGATCGAGCGTCAGTTGATCTGATCTGATCTGTGCAACTTACAACAACAAGAGGAAACACCCATTAGGGGTCAGGAGGCATCGCTACCTTAGTGGTTTTTATTATTTTTTTTTAAAGTGCGTTTTTATTTTTTCGAGGCACGGGTTTTTGATTTCGAAGCATGTTCGTGCTCCAAAGCACGTTATTTTAGACCTTGGTTGGGTGTGGCAGATATATGAGTTGTGTGGAAGAAAAAATTGACAGTTTTGCGTGTAGAATTTCGACGTGATTTACATCGACATCTCCCAGAAAGAACTATAATATAGTGCCATCTCTTATCTCGATATACAGCACAGTTTAGGCCAACTTTTGATTTGAATTCCAAAACTTAAGTTTTATTATTTCTCTGGGTCCTATTTGTTGTTTCTGACTGAAGTTGAGAGCTGTAGTTTATTAAAAAAAAAAGTTATTGTAATGTAGTTAAAGATGTCACCAGTGGTTTCATGATATATTTGGACTAAACAAATAATCAAACTTATTTTGCGATCAAAAGTCTGATTCTAATTCCTCTCAAATCATTTTTGTCCCTCGTCTTTCGAAGAAAGCAGGGGATGATTAAAACGAGTCTGTCAGTCCGCCCGTCTGTCTGCCCGTCAAACTTTTCGGGACACAATAACTTTCCTTCTAATTGCGCTAGGTGTTTATTAGGTAAATGCCTTTATAGAGTTCCAAGAGGAGCATTTTCTGCTAAGGGTAAGCAGAGACAAGCAATTTGATTGGTTTGTTCTTTGAGACACGATAACTTTAGTCCTAATCAAGTGAGTGTGATGAAACTTGGTGTATACTTTCATTACACCAATGCCTTGACTAAGTTCGATAATGAGTATTTTCTGCTTAGGCTAAGAAGCGATAAGCAATTTGATTGGTCAAGACTTTGGAACATATTAACTCTGTTTCACTACCAGATACTCTGATCGTGAACATTTTATGCTTAGACTAAGCATAGCTAATCAGTTTGATTGCTCAATACTTTTGAAAATGATAAATGTGCAATTAATCAACATGTGTGATCTATTTATTTTGAGATTTCGGTGGGGGACATCAACCTCACTGTTGGCTTGTTATCACAAGAAAAATTCCCATGTAATTTATCTTACGAAGCTATGTTTGTCACGTAACTACATGACGAATCCATTGGAAGCTCGTATTTGTCGTTAGTCGCTGTTCATTTACCATAAATATCGAAGCCCAAGTAAATTCTTGAATTATCCTCGGTCAACTTGTTTTTTCCGCCGTTTGAGTCAAATTTATTCAAATGAAGTTTCGGTGGTGGCAGCGCTCGTAACAAGATTCGAACATCTAACATAAGCTACCATTGGTAGCGGGAAGTTTACTTGTGTTACAGCTTGACTACCGTAGCCCCAAGGTGAAATAAACACAAACAACATGCAATATTGTACTTCGGAACAAGACTTTGCCCGCCCAACCCTGTTGTCCTTTTAATAATTTAAAAAGACGTATTATTATCAAGAGACCAATTGGTCATGCGTGTACCAATATTAATGACACCCGCTTTATTCATATGACAGGTATATCCTTTCGACACCGTGAACGGGTTAGACTATGTCTTATGTGTGATTCTTATCCATGTACAATTGTATATAGGGGCATACTAATTAATTTTACAACAAAATATCACAGGTGTTCGCGTTAGTTGACTGTTTTAATTCGTCTTCCCATTTACCGGGATACGTGCAGGGATAATTACATCCAAAGGCCCCTTTTCCATGTACGCGTTTCCGCGCGCGATTTTGCCGGCGATAAATCCAGTCTAATTTAAATGTAATAATGGACGCGTTTCCATGTAACCTGCGGAAACGCGTACATGGAAACGAGAGTCTAACTTTGAACCGACAGTTTACATCCATATAACAAAAAAATGAGTTTTGGGGTAGGAATTGTGGTGTATCTTTTAATCGCTTGAGAAAATCTTTGTTTAGTATCGTACCAACGGTAGTAATGACGATCGAGCTAGCTTAAGATTGAATCGCTAATATCTCGGTTCAGAGTGAAGCAATTTGACTTAAGTTTTCAGCATATTCTATTTTCTTGATCTATATTTAACTATTATACCGAGAACTGCCAGCTCTTTATCTAATCTTACCTATCATTGCCCCTTTAAGAGTTCAAAATGACAGTTTTTCCACTTTAATAGGTATTGTATGTTACTATTCTTAAACATACATTATGCAAGAGCTAAATCTGTCTATTGCAGGTCTTTCTTTAGGCCTGAAATGTTTTCTAAATTATTAATTAGACATTATTAACCTATCCAGACCACAACCAACTCAAGATGGCATCGCTAGCCTGCCATCTTAAGTGGATTATGAGCCGATTTACTGCATAACTTTCCTTCGCGATTTAACGATTAAATGGATGTGTCTTTAATAGTTCATTTTGTAACTTGAATGTTGTCATGACAAGGCATGACCTGACCAGACATCACGTGTCGAAACACGTCTTATTTTAGTAGGTTATTTGATGTACTTATCCCTACGCCCCCAAAAGAAAATCAAACTCACTATGTAACTGATAAATAAATGAGTACAAGATATAAAAGATAGGAAATCACCAATAAGCTTATTAATCATACACTGTTTATCAATTGATTGCCTTAACCTTTGTACATATTTAAACGTTTCACAATAGATTGCAATCATGTGAGTTGATTTTAGACTAGTGTATATAGGCCTAACGAAATATTGCCTACAGACTATATAAATACCACCAGATAAAACCACTAGCAACCCATGTCCTATTACTACGTGAAGAAAATGGTTGGAGTAATAAGTTTGAACTGCTTTCTCATATTAATGGGATCTGTTTTTGTAGCAGGTTATATTCCTTTATCATGTATGTATATTTTCCTTTTATTACACAATTATGCAATAAAAATGGAGGTCGGGTGTTCGATCCCTGCATTAGCTGAGAAAGTTCATCCATATTTTCCGGCGTGGTTCCCCCCTTGTCAGTGATGCAGGACGCGTGGGGGGGGGGGGGGGCTGACAAGGACAGCTGTCTAGTCGTTCGGATGGGACGATAAACCGAGGTCCTGCGTACACATTGGCGTGCACGTAAAAGATCCCTTGACAGTTGGAATTCGATATAAGAGTAGGCCGTAGTGCCGCTGTCCGGGCAAAATTTCCCTCATAGCACACAGTATGGCGTAAAAATTACAATAATAGACGAGTTGGACAATGGATTTGGTTAGGAATCAAAAGGTGCCAGTAATTTCTGCTACTTCGAGTAGCTGTATAATTTGGGAAATATTAATTTGTCTACTCTGTATACCTACTACTTTAGAATACAACTGCATATTGTTAAAACAGTATTGAATTTACTGACTTTTTCAGATTATCTCACAGAAAAATGTAATAATAATGTAGTATTTTCTCATGATGTGAGGATTCGACTGTCAAGATATTCATCAAGCTATTTACCAAGATCATTAAGTTGTCATTTAGCAGTAACTTCAGTCAAACCCAGTGATCATATTATGATTAAATTTAGAGATCTTGACACACAACTTTCAACCAGGTGTACAACAAACAGTCTGAAAATAACTGATGGCGTTACAGCACAAGCAATAGGTATAGATTACGTTTATTTTAGTTATTACTCACTTACTGTAAAATTCTCTTTATTCTTTATCAAAATTCCATATATAGCATCTTTCACGTATAAGCTCGGCCCATTATTCATAAAAAAAATTTCTGTCAGTATTTATATCTAGTCTAAAAGTCCATTTTTTACTGTCCACCGCACATTGCCCAAATGCCCGTATACGTGTACACTGTGTTATAAAAAACATCCCATCTAACGACACAAGTTATAATATGATCGGTATAAAATTTGTGTGCATTATTTGAATTAGTGACACAAACTTCAACAATTTCTAGAATTTTGGCCCTTGTTTCATTTTGTAGAACCCTGTGGACACTAACAGGAGTTATCATCCGATCTGTATTAAATTTATAAGCATTATTTGAATTAGTGAAACGAATAATCATATTGAATTTTAACAATTTCCAGAGGTATGACCCTTGTATCACATTATAGAACCTTGTGAACGCTCTAACGACAAAAGCTGTCAAGTTCATCTGGATTTTCCCGAGGGCCTGGCAAGGAACAACGTATAGTTGTTCGGACCGGACGAAAACCAAGGTCCCGTATACACATTGAAGTGCGCGTAAAAGATCCTTGACAGTTGGAATTCGATACAAGAGAAGTTCATAGCACCATTGTCTGGGTAAAATTTCCTTCGTAGCACACTTTATGGCGTATTCCCGTCTTCATCAGCCCATTCGGGACAGAACAGTGGGACATTAAACCCGATTTCATTTAATTTTTCAACCATTTCTTTTAATCACTTCTAGATGTATGTCCCTTGTTTTACTTTGCAGAATCTTGTGAACTCTCCTACAACCAAATTTATCTCCCCTTCTTGCCAGTAAGCGAAACCCCAGTTTAAACCTTGACATGGAAATATAGTCCACCTAATGTTTTTGATGGATTGTACACGTATATCTTCAATATGTATAGATTTAGAATCCGGATGATGCCACCCTGGCACCCTTGGGAAAATCTAAATATTCAAAATGAGCCACCATATTGAATCTGGACCCTAACGGAATTAACCGTCACTTTCGGGAGGGATAACCAAGCTCATTGGATTCAGTAGGTCGATTTATCATAGAAACCACCTTCAAATCAAAGTCCGAGAGAATTTGTCACGAATTTTACCCAACTAAATAACAAGAAAATGCGCCTTGGCGGCCATATTGAAAATTGAAATTTCCCAAAAGGCACCTGTGCGGCATCATCCGGATTCTGAATCTACACATATTGAAGATATATAATCAAAAAAAAAAAAGAAAAAAAAGCATTAGGTGGACTATATTGCAAGGTTTGTCGACCTGATGCAGGACTATTACTACGTTAGTTAGTTAATCCACAGGAGTCTGACCTTATATGCATACACCATGTCAAACCAGACAATATATAATAAAAAAGAACAGGAATGCAATGCCTGTTGAAGACTCGATATACCTGCTCTCGCTTCGGCTCGTTTTTTTTCAACAATTCGTAATGTTAGGCAATCAAACCTCTGTCGATTCACTCAGATATGTTTTTTCTTCAATCTAGTCGTTTTGATTTGCATAAATACTCCCACAAAACGATATAATAGCCACTTGTTTCCAATATTTACATTAATTTCGTCCATTTCCATTTTGTCACTGCCGCCATGCGCTGACGTCACACAAAATCAATCCGCAGTGACTAGACCATTGAAACAAGTGCCAAAGATATTTTTAGTTTTTCTCCACCTTTCCATTTTCCCCCTTTTGCATGGCGAATTTTGTTGACTTTTGGGTGTAGAATCGAAGAAGAGGGTTTGTATATACATTTTCTGCCAGGTTTTGGTGAATATTCATCATTTTTAGGCGGACGTATACAAGACTCCAGAGGTTGGTTAGGTTTTTGTGTGACGTCAGCGCATGGCGGCAGTGACAAAATGGACATGGACGAAAGTAATGTAAATATTGGAAACAAGTGGCTATGATATCGTTTTGTGGTAGTATTTATGCAAATCATTCCTGTTCTTTGTTTATTATATATTGTCTGGTTGGACATGGTGTATGGATATATACACGGATAGAAGGTCAGACTCCTGTGGTTAATCCGAGTCCGTATATCTAGCATTAAATACAGTGTCCATAGTTAAAGTCCCGTACATAGGTCAATTCGTTATCACGGCCATCGGCCATTAGCATGAAAGTCCATTAATCCGACCTTCTCGTATTTCTAGTATAACTTTTCATACAGCGTTATCAAGAACTCCTTGTACTTTGGTACAATATAGGCTTGTTACAGGCATAATTTGTTTTTATACGCCCACATTTTCATGTGGACGTATATTGTCGTCGCCCCTGTCCGTCCGGACGTCCGTCCGCCCGTCCACAATTTGTTTGTGGACTCTCTACAGGTCACAATTCTTGTCCGATTTTGACGAAACTTGAAATATAGCTTTATCCCCAAAACATCTCGGCTGCTTTCGATATTGGCATGTATCGGATCGAAACTTCATGGATTATGGCCCCTGTTTGTACGAAAAATCACGTTTTTAGCTTGTGGACCCTATAGAGGTCACAATTTTTATCCGATTTTGTTGAAACTTGAAATGTAAGTTTATAACCCAAAGATCTCAGTTCCTTTCGATATTCGCGCATATCGGACAGTAACTTCCTGAATTATGGCCCCTGTTTGTACGAAAAATCGCGTTTTTAGCTTGTGGACCCTATATAGGTCATAATTTTTATCCGATTTAAAAAACCGTAATATTATATCACCGTTACACCCTAAGGACGACTGAGTTCGAATTTCGTGAAAATCGGCCCAAAATTGACAGACAAAATGGCCGCCGTTCGTTCTCAAATAGCGTAAAAATATGGTATATCAAGGTTGTGGACCCTATAGAGGTCACAATTTTTATCCGATTTTGTTGAAACTTGAAATGTAATTTTATAACCGAAAGATCTCGGTTCCTTTCGATATTCGCGCATATCGGACCTTAACTTCCTGAATTATGGTCCCTGATTGTACGAAAAATCGCGTTTTTAGCTTGTGGACCCTATATAGGTCATAATTTGTATCCGGTTTAAAAAAACGTATTATTAGATCACCGTTACACCCTAAAAACAGCTGAGGTCGAATTTTGTGAAAATCGGCCCAAAATTGACAGACAAAATGGCTGCCGTTCGTTCTCAAATAGCGTAAGAATATGGTATATCAAGGTTGTGGACCCTATAGAGGTCACAATATTTGTCCGATTTTGATGAAACTTGAAATGTAAGTTTATAACCCAAAGATCTCGGTTCCTTTTGATATTCGCGCATATCGTACCGTAACTTCCTGAATTATGGCCCATGATTGTACGAAAAATCGCGTTTTTAGCTTGTGGACCCTATAGAGGTCATAATTTTTATCCGGTTTAAAAAAACGTATTGTTAGATCACCGTTACACCCTAAAAACAGCTGAGGTCGAATTTCATGAAAATCGTCCCAAAATTGACAGACAAAATGGCCGCCGTTCGTTCTCAAATAGCGTAAAAATATGGTATATCAAGGTTGTGGACCCTATAGAGGTCACAATTTTGATCCGATTTTGATGAAACTTGAAATACATATTTATAACCCAAAGATCTTGGTTCCTTTCGATATTCGCACATATTGGATCATAACTTCCTAAATTATGGCCCTTGATTGTACGAAAAAATCACTTCTTTTTTGAGCTTGTTCTCTGTCCATCTCTTGCAAAATGTGGGCGTATCTTGCATGGCAACCGCTTGTTCACTAATCTGTTAATTTTGGGCTACAATCGCGTTTATTCATTGTCTAATCCTCGATGAAATTAACTCAAATTGATTATGCAAGATTTAATTAAGAAAACAAAATCAACTTATGAACGGTAGATAAGATCCTAGCTTGGATTTAGCTGGATTAAAAAGAGGATCATCAGAAGCTTTCAGCAAAGATTATAGCTGTGCTGTCGTGTTTTGACCATATACCGTTTGAACTGATATTCGTTTTTCGAGATTTAAATTTCAGAATCAGTTATATAAAAATGACTGATAATAACGATTTTAGTTGTACCTGATAAAATGTCCGACACCTACGGAACTAGTAACTGGCATTTTGAACTTTGTGCCGTACAGGTATTACAAATATCAATAGAACGCAGAAAAAAAGACAAATATGCGCCAAACAAAATGACGTGCCTCTGGGGGATCGTGCCGAACAAAACCCGAATTTGTGCCTGACAATGACTGTGACATTGTGCCTTACATAAAGCAAGTTATTATTGTACTAATTAAATTGTGATTGTTTATTTTATCTAGACACTAAAATATTTCAGGACCTCAAAAAGGATTTTGTGGGTTTAGTACACCATATCAAGTTTACCAATCAACAGGAGACTCTATATATTTAGATTTTACAACAAATTCCCTATTCCAAACTGGCGATTTTGACATCCTCTTAACATCATTCAACTACGGTAGTTCAGTAAATGGTAAGTACATGTATGTTGTTAAAACTGAATGTAAAACAAGTAGGATGTTTTTTCATAGACCAGGAATCAAGCGTGTCGTCATCACCATCATCTTGGAATAATTATTTACATATCAAATATCGAAGTCCATCAATTGATACGCAGTTGTCCAATAAATTTAGCTTGCAAAGTTTCGTGTTAATCGTAATTGAATTGGTTGACACTGAGGCTTTTTTCCAAGAAGAACAACAAGATGAGTAGTGCTTTGGACCATGTTTCTGGTCCACTAAACAACACACCATTTGAAACCTCCCAATCGTGAGATATACAAGTACAATATTGCTATGGTTTTAACATTGATGAGACGAATATTAAGCCTATTTTGTAAATTTATATGCATTGTTCGGGGTTAGTGAAATGAAGAAGTCCTTCCCTTAATAACTGGCCTTTGTCCACTTCGTTAAATCACGTGAATGATCTAGAGTTACGGCCTTGGTCCATTTTAACTCGTTTGAACAAAGAACAAGTTTCATGAAAATCGGATAAAAAATTGTGACCTATAGAGAGCCCACAACCTTGGTAATAAATGTACAAGATTTTACACTATTTGCTTAAAGAGGAGCTGTCTTTTAGACGGGAAGTTTCGATCCTATTTTCACGAAATTCGAACTCAACCGTAATTATGGTGTAACGGCTGTATATTTAAACGTTTTTCTTTTAACAATCAAATAAAAATTGTAAGCTCTATATACGGTCCGGTATGGGCGAATATCGAAAAGAGTCGAGATCTTTGGGATATAAACACTAGTTCTACAAGTTCCTCACATTTATAATACAAAACGTGTATCGGTAACAATGATAAATTTAGCTGTACCCATAGGGTAGGTGATAAGACTGGAACGAAAGGTCGCGGAGCCCAGAAAATCGACAGGGTTCGCCCCTCTCCCCCCCCCCCCCTTACTCCAATTTGAAAATAAATCCATAAGAAATTGTAGCCTCTATCGCGTTAACAAGGTTATCGGAAAGGGGAAGGGATGACTCCGACACGGCAAGTCACAGGGCAACGGGTGTCCATAGGTTTCATCTTCGCAATGCATCACACCAAACTTTTAACAATCCCTTAAAAACTGTAGTCTCTATCGTCTTTACAAGCCAATTGTTGACAAACCAATGGACCGACAGACGTGGTAACGACATATATAATACGCCGACACTGAAATGTAGGGTATAAAAATTGTGTGGGATTTACAGACTAAGACAAAATGATATTCATCTGCTATTTCCAAATCGTTACAGTATGTAACAATATCCTGTATCAGGATCACTATCCTTGAAGAAATGCTTGAAGAGCACAGGTGACGACAATACACGTCAGCCAAGGCAGTCAATGTATAAAACTCATGTCATAGTACTTAGAAATTGAGAAATTCTAGATTAAGTACATTTCATCCAATTTCTAGAACATACAGTAATTTCAGACGAATTTCAACTTGGAAAATGTAAGGATTTTATACGCATAAGAATAACATGTTGGTTTTTTTTCAAGCTTGTGAACACGATATAATTATATCAAATTTATTGAATGCATCTGAATGCATAACGGGTCCTTATCAAATTTGATCAACTTCCAAGTAGGGTCTCATAAAATAAAACGGGAACATGTAGTCTTATAATCCATCAACCTTATCTTATCGTATCATTCTTAAATCAGTTGTGTTTCAACAGCCTTTCTAACTATGAACGTTTTATTTTGTTGTAGGCAGCTGTGCATCAAATGAGTTTAAATGTAGTAATAATAAATGTATTTGGAGTGGACTAACATGTGATGGATATAATAATTGTGGTGATAATTCAGATGAAATATCAGGTTGTGGAACAACTAGTGTTGCAATTATTGCTGGCTCTGTCGGTGGCGTCATTTTTATCATCATTGTCCTAGTTATCATATTTGGTGCACGTAGAAGATACTACTATCATAGTCATGTAAGTATTTTTATTTAATCTTTTCTTTCTGACTACCGTAAAAGCATCCAGAAAATTAATGGCGTTAGCAATTGTCTTGATTTGATGGAGAACAGCGAAACTCGATAGGGCTCATTCTCTCATTATCCCAATGGTTCTATTGGAATTTGAAAAAAAAATCTGTTAAAAACTGTAGCCTATATCGCCTTCACAATGTTTTCGGAAATGGGGGTAACTCCGGAAAATTTGAAATAAATCTTTTAAAAACAGTAGCTTCAAGTGTCGTCTGAAGGCTTTCGGCCAATTTGGAATAACACCGGGACGAAAGGATGCGAAACGCTGCAGCATGAACACAATAATTTGATAATTCGGCGGAAAGAAAGGTCGCGGAACTCTGATTATCGATAGGATTCGTCCTCCCATGACCCCAATACTTCAAACTACAAAACAAATCTATCGCGCTTACAGGTTTTTAAGGGAAAGAAGGCATAACTCCGGAACGGAAGGTCCTCTGATGCACACAATCACGAATCTGCAGATCCTTAACATATATTGTAAGTTCTATCTAAATCGGAGGATCCACAGTCTTGGTATATGTATTAAATGCCTTGAAACTGTTGGCGTATTTAACGGCAAGTCTCGATTTTTTAAAATCGAATAAAATAAATTGCTACAACTAAAGCGTCCACAAGCTAAGAACG
Source organism: Patella vulgata (assembly GCF_932274485.2). Lineage (NCBI taxonomy): Eukaryota > Metazoa > Mollusca > Gastropoda > Patellidae > Patella > Patella vulgata. The sequence continues at coordinate 18,322,134 of NC_065883.2, forward strand.
TGATTTTCGGTACATATACTTGACAAAATCGTATACAAATTGTGACCTCCAGAGGGTCCAGAAGTCAAACTAAGAACGCGATTTATACCTTTGGGATATAAACATATATTTAAAATTGTCAAACTAAATTAAAGAAAGACATCAAAATACTAAATTAACGTCTAGCGCTTTCTGTTCGTACGTACTGAACATCTTCAGGCCATTTTTATTTAAGAAAGATTACGTAATACTTAATATTTTTGGTGATTCAGTAGTATTTTTTTTAATTTTTTTTTTATTTAATTTTACAAGAATAAATATATCCTTTTTTTCTTTGCAGGGTGGTCACTGTTGAAGAAACACTTATAATACAATGTAGATCATTTTTATATTTACACAGTTTTTGTTTTTTTATTCGAAAACAAAATATACCCATTTGCATATAGTCACTTTCACAATGAAAACAAACATAATTATTTTATTAATAAATATCTTTGAAATATCCATCTTCTGGCAGTCCTTATGCTTCGCACCAGATTTGAAAAGAAAGGTAGTCTATAACAACGGAAGCAGAAAGGGTTGGGACGGGATTCTGAACGGAAGGTCACGGAACATTGAAACTCTATAGGGGTTTATCCTCTGATGACCCCAACTTTTGAAGCAAAATTGAAGCGTTATCCAGGTTTTCGAACAAGATTTTCGCACAAAGATAGAATGGTCGTCGAGAGCTTAACATCGATAAGGATCGTTCTCTCATGACCCTAATGCTTCAAACCAAATTTTCACAAACAAAAGGTTGTGGAGTGCTGAAAATCGGTAGGTGTAGTTCTCTCATGACCCAATGCTTCACAAGGAAATCGATAGGGATGGATAGTGACATCATGGTTCCAATGCGTTAAATTTGGAAAAATAATTCAGTTAAAACCGGTAGCCAAAGCCGCGCTAACAAGGTTTGTGCACACGAGGGATAACTGGGAACAAAAGACCGAGGAGTGCTAAAACTGAATACATGTAGGTGTCGACCTCTCATCAAATTTGAAATAAATCCGTCCAAGACTCTTAACAAACAATTGTTGACGACGAACCGAGGCGACAACTATATGCGCCAAAACAACATGTGGGCTAATAAACAGTATCAGGATAATAATCAGATATAATTAAAATTCGATCGGCTTCTAGTTCTTCGGAATGAAATGAAATGAAATGGGATTTAATTATTTAATATCCTACTACGAAATAGACACTGTTACTTGCCAGAGCCTCTGTCCTGCATCACCGACAAGCGGAAAACATGTCGGAAAACCCCGGTGACCTTCCTCAGCCAATATCGGATGCGAACCTCCTGGTCAGCGCGCCAGCATCTTACTCACTAAACCACCGCGGATCCAACTTTTTTTCTTACTGATGTTATAATATTTATTCTACAAATGCACCGGCAATCAGATGGTAATGAAGTGAGAAGGCATCCTCACATAAACACTGTTTTTTAATTTCAAATCAATCAGAAATTAGCTTTAGGTGTCCACAAGATGTTGAAAGTATTTAGGGCAGTAACTTAAAAAGTAATTTTATGCTTATTCATCCCACGAACAAAAACACCGTATATCACTTGATCATCCTGAACATCCATAAGTTTGTTTTTAAAGTGGTCAATCGGATCGGTCAAATAAACGATCCTGGCTCCACACCATATTGAAGTAAAATAGGCCGATGATGATCATTCAAATACGATAGTATCCAATTTAGTACATTACACAATCCGCATGATCTAGTATACTTGATTTGTCAATCATGTTCAATGCCACGGCGGGATCTATGAACACTGGTACTACTGAGGGCTTTCTATCCATATTCAGAAACAGGTCAATGTAAAGGTGCAACAGGAATGTCTCAGTACTGTGGTGTTTGTAAACAAATTTGAAAGACTGCATAATATCTTTGGCGTGAAACACATGATTATAATTGCATAATCAAGGTTAATAACTTTTAGATATTTGGCAGACCAGTGTATATATATAGCCTTTAGACAGACCAGTGCATATATATAGCCTTTAGGCAGACAAGTCATTAGGCTGACAGGATATCCACTGGACAGGCTAGTATGTGTAGTTTAAGGGCAAGGTAAGGTGACACCATTTTGTCACAACACCTGAAAAGATGAAAAATTTATTTCAAAAACCAGAACAGTGGCCCTTGGATACAAAAGTCTAAAATAAAAAACATTACTCACAGACCATTTTTTTACTACCACTGACCCTTTAAACAGATCTTGTGATCACTGAGGCGTAAATTTATGGTGAAAATATCGCAAAATGTCCAACAAACGCGGTTACACCCACAAGAATTATTTGAACTTTCTAACGTTACTTATCACATTCAACTATTGTCCCATGGTGTGTACAAGAACCGTCGAGACTCGCTTTTTCAATTAACCTCTCTCTATCCGTCGGTACATACTCGCATGTGCTTAAGCCATTTTGTTATTTCGCCTCGCCCTTCTTCTCCAGTGACCCTCTGTTGACATATCACTGAAGCACGAAAAATCGCCAGGTTGATCGAACCTACTGACGGAATACAAATCGAGGGAAATCAATTATTTACATACCTATATAATTTTAAAAACCCTAACCGTTGCAGTTTCTTTCTGATCACCCATTATATATAATTTGTAGTTCCGAACACCGCTCAAACGACCTTCACCCTTTACAGGCATTACTCCGCGTTCAATGAGTTTTTGGCTCAAGTTTATAATTTGCTGTAATAAGTGTCATATGATGTGGCATACTATTTGACACATATCAGTAAGAATATGTTGCTTGTATTACAATTTGTTGGTGAAGTGTAACTTATGGAATTTAAATTGGCTTTGCCGGACTATTGCCATTCGCTGCAGAATTTCTAGAAGGTGTCATTCGGTCTCCAAATGTCAACAATTAAGAAATTTGGCCAAAACTTTATTTCGTGATTATTTTGAGAGAAATGTTTTGTAAGGAGAAAATTTGAAAGGTACTGTGGCATTATGTAGCATCGATGTCATTAGAAAGATGGGACGAACTGTCAAAAAAGTTGGTACATGTGGTTTCGTCGTCAAGTGATCTCAAATTCGTTGAATAAATTTTATTTTCATGTTGGTAAGTACACATTGCATTCTTGCATTGCAACTTATGTTGTGGTGGTATCAATTTGGAAAAAAATATTTTTTAATTGCTTATCCTGTATTTTGTTTGGGACTACGGAACGCCATAGGTAACACATGCCAAAGACGACAGTCTTCAATTTATTTGCCTAATCATTTAGGCTTTTTGAAATTAAAACTTTGCCAAAATGCATTATTATTAACTTGAAAATTAATTGTTGGATATTTTCAATTTCTTCTAGTGATAAATTTTATAGGTTTATATATAAGTTAAAATTATCAAGTTTTAGCCTAGGTCTATATTATTAAATTATTTTTTGTGTCTTACTTTATTTAAGACATGGTTTGTTGGGTTTTTCATTTTTAAAATTATTATATAATAATTATACTATTATAATTATGTGTCTTTTATTTAGGATTTGTTTCATATAAACTTTTCACTGATATACCTTGTAATTTTTATTCTTATTTTACAGAATTGGACAAGATAATCTACACAGATTATGGTGGCCCTGTTGCTTTAAAGTTATAGGAGGTAAATCGCTAATATTTGAGACCTAGAAATTGACACAAATGGGTAGCAACGCATATAATAATGTAACTGATTTACATTCTCAATCGTTTCCGTTTTTACTCAAATTTCAATTCAATTATGTTCGGCGAAATATGTCAGAAGTCTCAATTGAATGACAATCTCTAGCGTCTGGTTATTCCAGTCTACAATAATAGTATTTATTGTGCATACTCACCAGATAAGAATAGGGCATCACCGCTTAACATGACTTGTGGAATATGTCTAGCCTCGTTCTTCGAATACCTCATTACAAAAGGTCTTGAAACGCATTATGGTACACGATACGTGTACCAATGGTAAAATGATTATTTTGTCTTAAATATCGGATATCAGAAGGCCATCTTTTCCCGGTAAGATCACAACATCAATGTTGATTTAAACTGACAAATAATTTGTATTTTCAAGGTGGAAGACTTTGGATGATATTGAGTTAGACTTGTGTAATTTGACAGATAAACAAGGAAAACTATGATTTCTATGGAATTTAAAGCAGCATTAAAAATTATGTGGCATTTATGATAAAAAAAACCCTTTAAAATGGTACCTATTGTCAATTTATATGAAAAAAACCCTCAAAAACATTAAACATTCCGAGTCAAATAAAATATGTGAATATGGTTAATGTATACAATGGTAGCTGTCTTTTTTTAAATCTAGCATACCAAAAGCAACCATTAAATACATGCCAATCAAAAACATTTCCTATCTAGACAGTTAAGTTACACTTTTGCAAAGTGACAAGTGTTGTGCATGGGCAGGGTATGCCCAAAATATCACTATTAATATTACGCAAACCCTGTTGGCAAGTTTACAAATCTATGTAGGCATTCTAGAAGACAGAAACATTGTACATATGTGAATGGATGTGATTCGTGTATATGTCAGCATCTAATTAACTAAAACATCTGATATCACTTCCCATTGGAAAGTTTGCAAATAATGCTGAATGTTTTACACATGTACATGTATATTGAGAATTTGTGTATGTGCTGGATTTAGAAAATGAATTGAAAAATACACCTTTACATTATTTATTTTCATAAATATAGGCCAGGAACTGAAATGTGATTTAGGATTTGTTGACTTTAATATAATAACAGGTGGGTATAACAAATTGTGCAAATTTAACGTGTCCACATTTGATCACAAGGTCTGTCATTGAGTCCAGTGGCGTAGTTTCAGTTGTCCACTTGTATGTGACAGGCAGCCTGGTCGCCTGTCAAGCCTCATGGGTTTTCTCCAGGTCTTTCCACTGCTAAAGACCCCTACACACTAGCGTTTTATTGAACTAAATTTGAACCATGTGTTAGTCCCGAAATGACCTAGTTTGTGTCCAGAAGACATTAAATCTCTCTCTCTGTGTCTTTCCCTTTCACACAAATAATACATTCATCATTATGGTATAACTATATACATGTAATAAGCCTTAGCAGACATACATACATTGTAATATAGCCCTGTATTCAAGGATTGCGTGGTGTCGGGTTATAATGTCGTGGTGTCGGGTTGTCGCCTTATGAAGGGCGACACCACGACATCACGACATGATACCAATCAGCCACCATAGCCGAAAACCGAATTTGACAAAAATCAAAAAATGTATTTTTCACATGTATGGCGCCCTTCATTTCTTTCAATACGCCAACCTGAAAGTGGTCCACTTTCTGAACTCCAATCAACAAATCAACCAATCAGGCTGTTGTCGTTGCCTTCGGGGTGTTCTCATTCGGCTCAAAATATTGATTAAGGGGATTAAGGGTTTAGGGCTGGTGGATTATTGTGTCATACATCACCGGAAAGTAGGTTTCTATGGCTCTTTGAATCTACTTGTTATTTTCTGACCCCTTTGAATATTTGCGCCCCATCTCCAATGAAAACAATCATGTTGCTCTGATGCTGTTCTCAAACAGAATCAAACCTATATCGTACCTGAGATTTGTTACCATGTTTCACACAACCCAACATTGATCAGCACCGGGATTAAGGGTATCATTGATTTTAACGCTTATTGGGAATACGCCACGGAAACTACAATAGAAATGTATTTACAAAAACATTCTAAAGAGTGAAAACTGACATATTTCAAGCTTTACTGTATTTAAAGAAATAATTTAAATCAGCCGGCTGAAACCCCGTCTCCGCTATTTGTTCAATCATTCTTAAGGTATAGTGCCAGTTTCCACCGAAAATGATATCGCAAACACGTGTTCAATTTATAAAAGCATACATTCCTACAAAATGTTTCTTTGGTCAAGTGAAGCAAAAAAAAATCAAAAAAAATCATAACTATGCGAGGGTGTGGTAGTAAATTCGTGGTAACAAGTCTGAATAGGCTTATGGGACAATAGAGCAAGTTAACCTTGATGTTGACAAATACGTAAGACGATATGAACACCAACTAAAAAGATATCTAATGTGATACAGCTGCAAGGTGATATATCGTCCCCTGAGAGGTAAAAGGTTGCAAGTGACAAAACAGGCAAATTTGATATTTTTGCACCAAAAGTTTATAAATTGACCCCTCCAGGTTATAACAAACAATGGTGACAATTGCAATGATACAAACTACAATATGGGCAATTAATATTAGGTAGTAAGTGGAAAACTTTACCAAGATGTCACCGGGGAAAGGTAGTAAGTACACTGATGGCAGTGTAACAAGGTCGTAAGTGACATTTAAATATGTGGGTAGCAACTTCTTTCTGGCAAACTTCTTTCTGGCTTTCCCACAAAAGCTGTGTACATTTCATTTTGCGATAATAGTGTTTAAAATTGATCAACCCGCAGTAGACTTTAATCCTTGAGTGGCATTTAGGGATTGGGCACATTAAAAAACACAATACAATTTATATGGAAAAAATAATCACTGGTCTGTACACACATAGCACGACGTTTCGACAAGTATCCTCTTATCGTTGTTGTTTTGGGCTTGATAACAATAAGGGAATACTTGTCGAAACGTCGTGCTATATGTGTACAAAACAGTGTTTGTTTTTTCCATATAAATTGTGTTGTGTTTTTTTCACAGTAGACTACACAAAGAACGGGGGTGTAGAGAGCTATTATCGTTGTCGTTTTGTGCCTGATAACGATAAGGGGATACTTGTCGAAACGTCGTGCTATATGTGTAAAACACAGTGATTGTTTTTTCGATATAAATTGTGTTGTGCTTTTTTTTTTACAGTAGACTACACAACGAACGGGGGTGTAGGGGGCACTTTTTGCTATATTGCATGTAAGAGACGCTTTTAATACCCCACGTTCGCCATTTCAATGGACTGTGGTATGGGAACTAAAGAGGGATAGGGAGAGGGCTGTGATGCAATGAGACGTCCCTTGAGAGAGAGAGAGAGAGAGAGAGAGAGAGAGAGAGAGAGAGAGAGAGAGAAGGGGCGATGGGAGGGGGGGCTGAGAGCGAGAAAGAGAGTTAGAGAGAGTCACATTGTAACTTAAAGATAGGGCTACAGAGAGCTAGAGAGGGGGCTGGGGTAGTTAAAGAGACGGGCTAGGGACAGAGAACTAGCGATAGTGAGGGCTAGAGAGAGCGAACTAGAGAGGACGAGGGCTAGATAGAGAGAGGACAAGAGCTAGAGAGCGAGCTTAAGAGTAGAGTAGAGAGGGAGAGGGGGGGGGCTGAGAGCTCGAAAGAGATCCACATTGTAACTTAGAGAGACAGGGCTATAGAGAGGGAGAGGGGGATAGCTAGAGAGGCGGGCTAGGGACAGAGAGCTAGCGGGAGCGAAGGTTAGAGAGAGCGAACTAGAGAGGACGAGAGCTACATAGAGAGAGGACAAGAGCTAGAGAGCGAGCTTAAGAGTAGAGAGAGATGGTGATTAACGTCCACTTGGTTCAATTTTTACTTCTCGAGGGAGAACAAGCTAGAGAGAAGGGCGAGAGCTAGAGAGCAAGCTTAGCCTATTAGAGAGAGATAGAAAGAAAGAGAGAGAATCCACAAGATGAAGAACTAAAGAAAGAGAGCAAGAAGATAGGGAGAGAGGGCGTGAGCTAGAGAGAAAGCTAGAGCGTGTGAGATAGAGACCTAGGAAAGTAGCGAGATAGAAGGCGAGAGCTAGGGGCGGGCTATAAAGAGAACTATCGATATGAGGAGAGCAATCTAGTGGACGAGAGTGAGGGGCGGAGGGGGTGGGGGTTAGAGAAAGATAGAGATAAGCCTGCGATGTGATGATACTGTCAATCTACTGGGAGAAGGTTAGAGAGAGAGATCGAGAGAGAATGAGCTAAAGGTTGGGGTGGTAGGGAGGGGGCTAGCAAGGGTAGGGAGTAGCGATAGAGAAGGGAGAGCAGGGGGGTGGGGTGGGCACAGCAAGGGAGAGTGGGGGCTAGAGCGAGATAAAAAAGTGGGCGAGTTAGAGAGGTGAAGAGAGTGAGATTATAGAGAGAAGGTTGTACGATACCGCGAGGCTTGACAGGGAGGGTGCGCGCGTAAGCCAGATAAAGGTATCAAGATAGCGTGAGAGATAGAGGGAAGAGGGGGCTGGGGTTAGAGAGGGGTATAACATCCACTGAACACAAACTAGGCTATAATTTTACTTCAATAATTTGCTTGCACTAGGGGTCTGTATCAATGATAGAAGTCGGAGAAAACCCAACGAGGTTGAGCAGGCTACCATACTGTTAACCATGCCACTTAACTCAATTACAGACCTTAAGATCTAAAGCGTACTCGTAAGACCAATCTAACTTCCACCCCATCGCTAAATCACACAAGAGAGTAGAAAAAGGTCGTAAGTGACTTTTCCGAGTTACCACACCTGATAACTGAAAACTTTATACTGCATTTCTAGCTATTCCCAATCATAACATACTGTACAAAATATTAGAAAAAACAATAAATAAACATTTTACAGGACCATTTTCAAACCTTTTAACTCGATTTTCTCGAAAAGTGAAAAATGTCACTTACGACCTTTACCCTCTCAGGGGACGATATGCGTATTATTCAGCATAGATAATTAAAATCTCTATTCAAGTTAAACCAACTGTATTTGTTTATATTTAAGTCTTACGTCTAGCTGAATAAATTTTATGATTTATTGTCATTACAACATCTATTGGTGGCTAACAGCGTGTAACCTAAAACTAAAATTGGATTTTTATTATTGCCAATGATAATATGTACCTTGAATTTTCTACACGAAGTCTATCGCATCCAGGTATTTAAAGTGCGATTACAATATATTCATTTAAGACAAAACTTTGTTATTTCGGGATTGATATATCGTAAAATTCATCTTATTTTAATAACTACATCCAAACTACAGTGTAAACACGGTTTGGAGGCTATATCTGAACTAAGGGGTACATCGAACTACAGTGTACATTATGGTTTAGAGACAGTATCTAATATCCAACAGGAAAAATGACAATTAATTTCATATCTGCCATTTTGTTGCTGCCATTTTGTATTTTCAAAATTTATCTTCAAATTCGGAGACATCGAAAACCATATAAAAGCCAAAGCAAAAGTCATATCTTACGTATCTTACGAGATGCCCTTTTACTATACCAAATTTATGGGTTTTTTTTGTTAAATGGCATTATATTACCAAATTCGGCAGCCATTTTAAAAGAAATGCCCGGCACCATATGGAAAATACATTTCTTTAATTGATGTTTGTCAAATTCGATTTTTCCGCACATTTCGCTTGCATAACCACTCTGTGTTTGAGGAATTTAAAAAGTGATCATTTATAATCCCACGAGTAAATAGTAAAACACACTGATTGCGGCGAGATATCGCTCTCAGAAAATTCCCTGATTTTGAGTGTGATTTTGTTTGATATATTAATCACTGAACCAAACTGCATTGGTTTCTTTTGCATTTTTATTAGGCTAAAACGTTATCCCTCAACGCCTATGGAGAAAAGGAGTAGGGTTGCCTGTCCAACCTAGTGGGTTTTCTCCGGGTCCTCCGGTTTCCTCCCACTACTAAAGACCCCTAAAATTAAACCATATGTTAGTCCCGAAATGACCTAGTTTGTGTCGAGTGGACGTTAAACCCCATCATTGGCTGCACTTTCATGAATAAACAATCTCGGGCAATGAAATTAAGCACGTGGTACATAACTGAAAACGGCGACATTATTAAGTCTATATATTGCATTAAAATATGACTTGTTGATTTGGAGTCAAATCGACTATTGGCATGATGTAAACATATCGACATAGTTTTTGTCGTTTAGAGGTGAATTTAATGCGTCGAGTTGACTTATTAAGTCGATTTTTTGTAATATAACTCATGAAGTTGACATATTTTAGTTCGATGTGTTGCGATATTATCTCAATAAGTAGTGACCCAAACACGCTTCCATAATATATAGGACCTTTCGGTTGAATCATATCATAGGAATATCTTATTTGAACGTTTTACGTATTGTCGACATTAAGGTGTACATGTTCTATAGTTCCATTTAGCCTATACATTTTTTTGTTTCACTTGACTAAACAAAACATTGTGTAGGAATGTAGGCTTTTATAGATTAAACAAAAAGCTGATAAATGTTGAGATGTGTGGAACATGCTCGAGGTGATTTGTAACAGGCACGATATACTCTTAAAAAAAAAAGTAGGGGATATTAAAATGCAAATACCTATGCAGGTTGTAATATGTGTAGTCATGGACACTAGACATGCTTTAACAGTATGTTTACATATGAAGAACTTATCGCCCCAACAGAACCACTGAGCGGCACATGCGACACGCAATATCGCCATACGCGAGGGTTCATTGTCAAATTTGACACTTCAAGGAAGGGTTGATGAAAACTGCCGCGTGCTGGTTTATCTATCCATGTTTGCTTTCCCATCGGTTCTTGCATAATATTTACTGTGTAGCGTATCTTTGCTTTAGTGTGTTACGTTTAACTTGATCGGGAGATGTGTTCGTCGACGTCAACGGACAACACTGCAAGAATTAGCCGTCGCACTGCAAGAGGAGTGGCCCGGGTCAGATTGCCCCAAATCGTGACTGGACAGTTCATTAAGAGCATGCCACGACGAATTGCTGAATGTCTGAGGATTGGTGGAGCAAAAATGTTCATTTCACTTTTGACGGTGTATCTATTTGCGAGTGTAAAGGGACCGTCAGATAAGTCGCCCATATGAAATGTTTATATTCATGTGTAGGGCATTGGCCTTTTATTAACATACACTGGTTACCTCTAATAAAAACAGCAGTACATTTCCGCAGTTTTGTATTGTTTATGAATATCCCCTACTTTTTTATGAAGAGTATATATTTGATACTAGTTGCGCATCAGAAAAACATGATTATTTCACTGGGTTTGGGACGCAAATACCCAAAGGTGTCGGACAAACACTAAAGCAACTGCGTCTCCTTCACTGGGCACCTTCAATATATGTCTACCTGTGGAATAACATGTACATGATTTGTATCTGTTAAATTTGTGAGGTTTATATATTAGATTAATATTATTATTTACTCATGGGCGCAGGGGCGAATTGGGGCCCGGGAACCGGCTCGGACTCCCGTGTCGGAGCGGCCCCTTTTACTGACCGCGGAGCCCGGATGGGGGGTCCGGGGGCTCTCCCCCATTAAATTTTGAAAAATGAACCCCAAATATGCGATTTGGTGGCATATCTGATTATAATCTCTGTCAAATAATATATCTCATCAATCGATTAATTTAGGCCAAAACCCCAACCTGCAAGTAATTTACAACCATCAACCTGTGAAATTATCATATCGTCATATTAATTAACGTATTATCATTGTATCGTCAAGACCAGCAACATCAAATTTTGCTGAGGCCTTAAAATTGATTTTTTTTTTGAGTTACGAACCATCGGCAGACGTTTCTGGCGACAGCGTCGGGTGAATCCGATGAAATTTTCGGATGAAATTCGGAATCCCCATCGCAGGATTCCGAATTCCGGCCCACACCCAGCACACCCGGCCCAGAAAGTCTTATTATACCAGCCCATTCCAGACCCCAGTGATGGCGTGGCGGCCCGTTAAAGTCACCGGCCACATAAAACATGCTCATCATCGTTCCAATTGCCGGTCCAATAACCCCCCCCCCTATATAATGTTCCGCAGAAAAGGTTTTTTTAGACGAATTAGACAAAACTTATTTTTTTCATTTTTTGTCCGACCGGCCCTTCGCCCGATCGCCCGATGGCCCAATCCGCCCCTGCATGGGCGGGGAGAGATAACGTCTTACCCCAAACAAATTACAAAAGACACCAGGAAGTTTCGTAGAGCGATATCTCGTCTCACATGTCACTGATGAAACAATATGCCCGAAACACATGTTACGCTAGACACCTTTTATTTAAAGGAGCTAAATCGCATATAATGTAGTATGAATGTAAATAAACTGATTCGGTATTTCGCCGAACATAACTGCTTTGAAATTAGAGTAAAAACGGAAACGATTGAACGTAAATCAATTTATATACATTCATATTACATTATTATATGCTTTGCGACCCATTTATGTCAATTTCTAGGTCCCAAATATTAGCGATTTAGCTCCCTTAAATTACACTGATTTTAAGCTACACTGATTTTAAATGTTTTATCTAATCAATTTAAAGAAATTTCTATTTTCGAAAAATTGATGATACAATTAATGATTGATGACCCAATCCGGAATGGCCCCAGACCAAAAAATAATGGAATTTCAGGCATTTATTTTGCCGGCTAGAAGGCAAAAAGGTTTTATCTTTCAAATTACTATATAATTTAAATTTTAATTTTTCACTTTACCCGTCTGCACAAAAAATCTGATTTTTAAAAGCGTATGCTATAGAAGACCAAATGGGACAATATTCATGATTCTTGTTTCTACATTCCAATTTGAACATTTTAGACACGAACGCAACATTCTAAACTAATGATTCTTGTTTCTACATTCTTATGTCGTCAACATTTCATGCACAAAATCAACATTTTAAACAAAAAATTGACTTTATGTTTCATTTTCGGCGTTTTATCGGTAACTTTTATATATCATTAAATATTAAAATTAAAAAATAATTTCTTAATTTTACACGACAAAGAAATCAATTCTTTGGTTTCTGAAAGTATCTAAAAAAAATCTGGAATTTGAACTCTTATGAAAATATTTTCTACGTTTCAAAAAGTCTTGAAGTTAAAATCTTGGTTTCTGAAAGTATCAAAAAAAAATTCTGGAATTTGAACTCTTATGAAAATATTTTCTACGTTTCAAAAAGTCTTGAAGTTAAAATCTTGAAATGAAAATGTCCAGAAAAATATAATGAATTATCAACATTATTACACCAGAGGGCGTTAGCGTATGTGTACAACTTTGATACAGACTATAGATTAGAAATCAAAAGTAGATTTTTCCACTCGAAACACGCGTAGGTGTAATTTGCAATCACTATCCTATAGTTATAGTTAATATGAAAAAGTAAACAAATAACAGTGAATAGATTCCATTTAAAACACAGCATTATCATCCATTTTTGCCATATTCGAAACACGTGTAGGTCTAATTAAGTAATTTGTAAACATATGAAAAAGTAAACAAATAACAGCGAATATGTAAGAAAGGCCTTTGTCCTAATTTTTCTAGCTGTTTAAATTATAAAAGTTATTTGTATTGTTATTATGTCTCGAGCTTAATTTCTGTTTCATGCAACTAATTACGTGTACTGTAAACACAACAGGGGCCCACTTCCACTCGTGGAAAAGTCTACTTTTGATTTCTAATCTATAGTCTGTATCAAAGTTGTATACATACGCTAACGCCCTCTGGTGTAATAATGTTGATATTTTCATTTCAAGATTTTAACTTCAAGACTTTTTGAAACGTAGAAAATATTTTCATAAGAGTTCAAATTCCAGAATTTTTTTTGATACTTTCAGAAACCAATGCATTGATTTCTTTGTGTAAAATTAAGAAATTATTTTTTAATTTTATTATTTAATGATATATAAAAGTTACCGATAAAACGCCGAAAATGAAACATAAAGTCAATTTTTTGTTTAAAATGTTGATTTTGTGCATGAAATGTTGACATAAGAATGTAGAAACAAGAATCATTAGTTTAGAATGTTGCGTTCGTGTCTAAAATGTTCAAACCGGAATGTAGAAACAAGAATCATGAATATTGTCCCATTTGATCTTCCATAGTATGCAAGTTAAATATATTTAATAGCGCTTTTATCTGGTGTATCTTTCATTTCATTTCATTTCTATATACGGCTTTGGTTGACACCTGCCGTTTACGTCATCGAAACATTGACGTCATCGAGACGTTGACGTCATATACTCGTGAATGTTTCAATATTAATGACCTCTCACGTCGAAACGAGAATTTTGACAGTAACAAAATGACAAAATATTATTTTCGAAATTAATAAAAAATACGAAACAAATTTGTTATCAAAATTAAAAGCAATGTTTCCTGAATGAAAAAATAAAATAAAAATATAGACATTCATATGTATTTAGAAAACTGTTTAGGGCTAAAGCCTGTCTGCCTAATGCCCATAATAATAGATAAATAAATATACGCAGGTCAAAACTTAAGAGTAAAAATTAAATTTTATTAATTTTCTTTCTTTAAATCCAGATACCCAAAATTACTGTGAGAGGCAACTAAAATCTATTCCAACTACAGAAATGTGATTTCTCACTTTTTAGCATGTAAAATTCATCAGTTAAATATTAGGCAGACCGGTTTTTGTCTGCCTAATCCATCGGTCTGCTTAATGGCTATATATATGTGTTTATGGTCCACTTAATGCCCACGTTATATATATATATACACACATAAATTAAATTAAATAAACACATAATACAAATTATTATTTGCAGAATGTTCTTTGAAATAGACATGTTTTTAAAGTCTTCTTAAAACTTTCCAAAGAAGGACACTCTTTTAGATTTCGCGGTAGTTTATTCCATAGTTTCGGTCCCGCTACACTAAAGGATCTGTCAGCAAAGGTTTTATATTTGGTTTTTGGAACATGTAAATCCTGGGCGGTCGATGATCGTGTGGAATATCGATTCGAGTTATATGTTAAAAGATCACAGAGGTAATCTGGAGCATTATTGTTCAAACATTTGTATACCATCAGTAGGGTTTTATATTCGGCACGGACATGTATTGGAAGAAAATGGAGTTGTTTTAAGGCGTCTGATGAATTGGAGAATTTGGATTGTCCAAGAATCATTTTGGCCGTAAGGGTTTGCACTCGCTGAAGAGGAGCAAGTGTTGTTTTTGGTAAATTCACAAACAGACCGTTACAGTAGTCTAAATGTGAAAGTATGAGAGCGTTGGCCAGCTTTAAACACGTCGGTCTGTCCAAAAAGTGTCTTATTTTCTTAATGTTAAATAGAGATAGCGACGCAGCACGTGTCTTGGCTGCAATATGGGACTTCAGGGTTAGATTTTGATCCATGGTAACTCCAAGAACAAATCCAAAATCGTTTGCACCTCGGACGCATGATCACCAGCTTTAAAACAACCGTAGATGTTGTGATCGTCAGCATAACCAACCAATGTTAGATCGTTACCCACAAAATACTGTAAAGTGCTGGAATAGCTCGTAAAGAAGAGAGGGCCATTTATGCTACCCTGGGGCACGGAATAACTGATATTCACTGGATCTGAATATGTGTCTGCAATCTTGACTTTGAAGCTACGACCACTCAGATAAGAGTGTGTCCATTTTGCTGCCGTTTTGCGTATACCAAAGCACTTTTCCAGGACATCAAGAAGTAGTTGGTGATTGACGGTGTCAAAAGCTGCACTTAAATCAATCGCAACGAAAGGAGTAATAGGTGATGTTCCATGTTATGCAGAAGATCCTTGTAAATCTTCAACGTCAAAGTTTCGTTACTGTAATTAGCACGATATGCACTCTGATAAGACGGGAGTAGTTGATGCTGATTCATGTGTTGGGTAAAGCTAATCATGGACGCTTTCTCTACCAATTTAGACAAGAATGACAGGTTGCTCACTGAACGATAGTTCTTTTTTATAAGTTCAAGATTTTGTTTTTTCAACAAAGGATTTATGATAGCTTGTTTCCAATCATTGTGGAATTCACCAGTCGATAGTGAAACATTTATTACATTTTTTTTTGTAAACAATATTTTATTTCAAGTTTATAAAAAGGGAACAGGCATAGCCTATATTACCCCTCTCCTCGTACAAAGAATTTAAAACATAATAAACAGATCTGCTATGTACATACTATTAAATAATGGCGAAAAACATATAAATTATATACACACTATTTATAACAAGTGAAAAAAAGAGAAAGTGCTATTTTAAAACTTGAATTAAAATTGTTCTGAGTAAATCAGATATTGAATCGTCTGGTGACATCGAAGTATTCATGAACTGATTTAAAGATGTTATTTGATGTAGCCTGATTTTCTATGCCAAAAAGAAGTGGTTTAATGGTTTGCTGGTGAGATGGTAAAAGATTTATAGTGTTTTTCCGTGCATCTGATTACAGTGGGCACCAGCGGAGAAAATGTTCAGTATCTTCAAAGCGATGACCACAGCTGCATGATGGATCCTCGGAGATATGTCGTAAAAATTTATGCCCGTTTAGGTCGCTACAAGAAAGCCGCAATCTACTATGTATAATCTGGTTCTTTCTTTTGCCCTGTAGAAATGAATTTGGAATAATAGGATCGTTTAATTTTAGATTTTGTTTGAAAGTAGTGAGAGACGGAGAAAATCTTATATTGATATCAAGTTTGTTCCATTCTTTTGGTCGAGTGGACGTTAAACCCCATCTCTCTCTCTCTCTCTCTCTCTCTCTCTTTCTCTCTCTCGATTCTTTTGTTGATGAGGGTCCGAAAGAGTTCGAAAATATTTTTGTTCTACATTGGTATTCTGAAAGATTGTCATTGTTACGAAGATGATAATTATTGGGTCGGTACAGTATTAAGTCTTTTAGGTACGCAGGTGTCAGGTCATTAATGATTTTATAAATAAGTGTCAGTTTGTGTAGTTTGCGCCTTTCTTGTAGCGTAATAAACCCGGTTTCGTTATATAAGAGTTTATGGCTGGTACCCCTTACAGCCCAAGATATAGTTCGAAGTGCATCTAATTGTAAGTTTTCTAGTTTGTTAGTAGATCGAAATGGGGTAAAATAAAGGAAGTGTACAGAGTATGCAGGGATTTTCGATTAAGCCTATATTTGAGTGACCTTAAGGAGTTAATTAAACTGCTTGTTTTATTGATAATTGAGTACACGTGAGCGTGCCATTTGCAGTTTGACTGAAGGAATAAACCGAGATGTTTATGTTCGTTGACTTCTTTTATTGGAATTTGATTAAATCTAAGTGCTGGTAGTAGAGGATTTTTCTTGATAGTTAGTGCCAGTGTTTCGGTTTTGAGGGGGTTCAAGGATACCAGTCATATTTAGCCCATCTATTTAGTTTTTCTAAGTCGGTATTCATTGTATCGGCATTTGCAGCTGGATCATCGATTGTTAGATACAGAGTTGTGTCGTCAGCAAATAAACGGATGTTTGAATTTATATTTTCTATCTAGTATGTCATTTATGTAGATTAGAAATAGAAGTGGACCGAGAACAGAGCCCTGCGGAACACCGGATTCACAAAAACTCTTTGTTTGCGGTTAGTTAAATAATTTTTGAACCAGTGAAGGACGTCCCCTCTGACCCCAGCCGCATCAAGCTTATGACAGAGTCCAGCGTGCCAGACTCGTGTCAAAAGCTTTACTTATGTCGCAGAACACTGCTTTCGTATATTTGTCTTGATCGATGGCTTGACAAAACGCGTGAGTTAGGTCAGTAAGTTGATAGACGTACGATTCACCGTGAAGAAAGCCGCTCTGAAGTTTAGTAATAATAGAATTGTCATGGAAGAACAATTGGTTATAATCAAATCAATAAGAGAGTTATTTCCTTTGTTGTCGTATCTTGTAGGTTTGTTTATTAGTTGCTTTAAGTCGAAAAGATTAATGGCGTTAGGTATAAAAGTATTGTGTTTAAGATTCATATCGATATTAAAATCACCTAAGATAAAATATTTATTTATATCATCATATATTGATCTTGAAATTGATTCAGTAATTTTATTATTAATATCATAGGTCGAGTTAGGGGGTCTGTAAAAATTTCCTATAAGTAATTTGGTATTATTTGAATTGATTTCTAGCCATATGCACTCTGTACTGTCGATTTCTAGATTTAATCTTCGTTTAAAACATAAATTTCTTCGAATATATACTAAAACCCCACCCCCTGTCTGCCTGTCCTGTCTTTTCTAATGGGGTCGTGAAATGACGGGATAGTTAGCATATTAGTATTTATCGTTTCGTCAAGCCATGTCTCACTTAGCGATATTATATCAAAATTATTTGAGAGTTCTGCTGTAATGATATCGACTTTATTTGTAAGGCTTCTTACATTCAGGTGCACGAGAGATAGTGTATCAGATGGACCGGGATTTACTTAGATGTCACCAGAAAAAATTAATGTCAACTGTGAAATATTTGGTTGATTAACAATTTGTTTTTTGTCGATGCTACAATTGTTTTTATTGCATAAAACCGCATCATTTGCTAGTGATCGGTGAAAATGGTCGTTTTCCCATTTCACGGAAGTAGTTAACCAGGATGCAGATAGACCAGTTAAACGGGGTTTATTTTAAGGGATTGACACGTGCCTGGCTTTAGTATCGGTGATTATAAAGGCTATAGCTGGCAAGTCACTCGGGCGTATTATTACATATGTTAACGTTTAAAACCGTACCATGGGTGTTTCCAAAGAAATTAATCTACAACACCAATTATTGACAAATAACGATAAGGATAAAACAGATGATCAAGCTACCACATCAAATATAAAGAATGGCGAAAATACCAAAAGAACGAAATGGAAAAGAGGAATAGAGTTTCTGCTTTCACTCGTTGGATACAGTGTTGGGTTGGGCAATATCTGGAGATTTCCGTACCTGTGTGCTAAAAATGGCGGAGGTAAAGAGTCTTGTTAAAATAGATATAGGATTTGATTATTCTTGTAGCTTTTGTAAACTCGTGAATTAGGAGTTGTTTCTTTTTTTCGAAAACATTCACAAGTTTAACCTTTCCATATTAAATGGAACATGCCAACAGTTAATCCCATTTTCCATACTCGTTTTCGTGGCGTTCCCGCGCCTTTTCACGTCTAATGCCCAGAATAAACAAATGGCACTCATCAAATTTGATGTAGAAGCTCGTTGCGTGATTGTCTCAACTACATCCGATGATGAACATTTTCTGCTAAGGTAAACCAGAGGTAAACAAACTAATTGGCCGAGACTTTAAAATACAAGAACTTTGTGTATAGGTTTCATTACATCAAATAATGACTAATATAAGATCGACGATGGGCATTTTCTGCTATGGCAATAAACAGTTTGGTTACTAGATGCCTTAAACAAAGATAAATTTGCAAGTAATTAACTTGGAGCAGACTTGTCGAGTTCCAAAAAGGCGTTAAATGTATCACTTTAAAGTAGCTAAGTCTCTAACTCAATATCATCCAAAATCTCCAACATTCAAAACGTGAATTATTTGCCAATTTAAATCAACATTGATGTTGTGATCTTACCGGGAAAAGATGGGCTTCTGATATCCAATATTTAGGACAAAATAAACATTTTACCAATGGTACACGAATCGTGTACTATAATGCTTTTCAGCGCCATTTGTAACAAGGGACTCGGAAAACCAGGCTAAGCATATTCAACAGGTCTTGTCAAACGTTGACATCATATTCTTATCTGGAGAACATGCGCAATAAATACTATCGGTGTAGACTGAAAAAAACAGACGCTAGAGATTTCCATTCGATTGAGACTTCTGGCGTATTTCGCCGAACATAACTGATTAGAAATTAGAGTAAAAACAGAAACTATTGAATGTAAATCAGTTTATATACATTCATATTACATTATTATATGCATTGCGACCCATTTGTGTCAATGTATAGATCCCAAATATTAGCGATTTAGCTCCTTTAAGTATTAGACATGGACGCACTATAGATTAATATTCAGTTTTGCGTTCTTAAAGGTGTCCATGTCAGTTTCTACATTCAGACATTTATACAAGTAGGCGACCTATTGAAGTACATGAATGAATCACGACAATGAGCTATAAATTGATTTTTTTTTATGAATTGAGTCATACCTAACAGACATAATTATCTGTTACGGTGTTTTTTAAGAGAGTAAGTGTGATTGAATGTTAATGGTATGAATCGGGTATCATATTTATCGGGCAATAAAGTGGACGAAATCTTAGTCAATAATACTTGCTCTGCACAATTTCTAAAAAAAATTAAAAAAAAATACTTAAATTCAGCATTTACAATTGAAATATTTTTTCACTTTAATCTTTGGAGACCCCCAGCCCCAGCTGGCGAAGGCGCCTGCTGCTAATCCTAACGCCCGTGCGTTAATCCAGCCCTGTCCTACGGCCAGGAGTGCTCTCATTACTGTGTATGAAGGTTATTAATTTTGAACGATATCGATACCGAGGCAGTTATCAACATTTTCACAGGTCAGAAAGCTGGAAGGAGACAGGAAACTTCTTAAGTGGGTGATTGACAGTTACACTATCCAGTTAGAATCAGCCTGCTGTATCGTTAAAACCTATTTTGCACAAAAATACTTATAACTACGTAACCGTGACGAAAGCCAAAAAAATCGCATTGTTTGAAAAGGCTTATGCTGATTATCATGTGAATTTCATATAAGATGTTTTAAGTATAATCAAAATGTCGACCTAGTGTTTAAAGTCCTACTGCATGACGCACGCCCGTCTTCATTAGCCCAGTTGGTGCAAACAGACAGGATATGGTATTAAACCCAATTTCGCAGGATTTGAGCATTGAAATCATCGGTTCCAGTTTATAACCAAACCGACCGGAAAGTTCTCTAAATTTAATCAACTGCGATATAACCTTCAAAATCCCCCACCATAACCCCAACCCCGTCATCGAGGGCTTTCGGAACGAGCAGCCTGCGATGACCGAAATGGAAACATTTCTATCAAAATCTCCCACCATAACCCCAACCCCGTCAATGGGACTTTTCGGAAACAGCAGCCTCCGGTGACCGAAATCGATATGTTGCTATAAATCAGGGTGCACCGATGAAACTTTATGGACTGAAAAAAATGCAGAAACATAGTAAATTGATACACAAGATTAAACTCAGTAATTGTGTATCCATTAAATTGTACCTTCTGTTATTATTTTTTTCTCTCCCTTCCCGTCTGCCCTAAAAGTCAGATTGCCCAAGAATTAGGGGACCCATCTGACCTCTGGCCTGTACGCCAATGTAGTCTGTTATTATAGGCTATATTCTTTCATAACTAGTTTCCAGGTGTTTTTTATTACTATTTCATCATTTCTCAATACCCATATTTAGAGACTACCAAATCCTTTCTGTGTATTTCTATTACCCTAGGTCTGTTCAGGCCATGAGAATAAGATCTGAGAAGCATTGTATTTGTACACAACATTGACTAGAAATTTAACATAATTATGGCTGTAAAAATGAAAAAAAAACAGCAATTGAAATAGTCACTGATAAATGTCAAATGTAACAAAGAAAATGCATGTAATTATAGAGCGTATAGCTCCGCTCTGTATAATCTTAAACAAGTCAGAATGGGTCTTAAAGAACGTATTGATGCAATATGAATGTATATAAATATATAAATTTATTTTATGATCAGTAGTGGAATACCGCGTTTTATCAGTGAAATAAAAGTGTTATTCCACTGGCTAGCAGTAGTCCATGTTGTTTTTACCTCAAATGATTGTAAAATCATAAAATAAATAGAACATTTGTCGTTTTGTCGTGAATAAGATATTTTATTTCATCTCTAAGCAAGAAAACATTTATATTTTCACTCATGCTACGCATTCTTTCTTCTCGATGAAATAAAATATGTTATTCACTCTAAAACGACAAATATCCTCTATATATACATTCAATTTTTAAATGTATACAAATATATACATTCGATTTTTAATGAGATATATCCAATGTCAGTTCAGACTCTGCCTCTGGTGTTTTCTTTACAAGGAATGTATTTTCTTCGTATTTGTCAAGTGAACCATTATGTGAGAAGTTTGTGCTTCATTTTTATGTGAACCGGTATTGTTGTTCTCACCTGCTGTTTTGGATGAGGGGAGATGTTATGCGAGTCTGTGCTTTGTTTTAGCATGATGATCTTTGTAATCGGAATCAACGTTTTGTTACACCCTGAACACATGATCTTTTATTTTCGATACGCTCGTGTTCGTTTCTCCGAATCGGGTCTGTCTGCTATCGTAAGACACGACGGCGATGAAGATCAATATAAGTATGTTTTCTGCAATTTCCAATAATGATATCCGATCGATCAAACCGGAAATCGATAGTAGCTAAATACGCCGTTCACTAAAAGCGCAACTAAAATAACAAGACTTGCAGAAAAGGAATATTCGAGAACCTCCGAATCAATAATCAAGGCAGGTACAAATTATCAAAACCACCGAATCAATAATCAAGGCAGGTACAAATTATCAAAACCAAAACACTAATAGAACGTAAAGTGGAACAAGAAAGCGATATCTGTATTCGGAAATTAACACAAATTAAATCTGGAATAAAGAAACAAGAGCACGCGAATCCTTTAAAAATTCTTGTTCGGATCCAAGTAAAATTTCTAAAGAGTACTCGGGCCCGGTTAATTGGTTTAATTTTTTACTCCGATCCCACAAATCCCACAAAACGCTCATCCGACGAAGACACGTTTTAATTAGGTTCCGAGTAAAATACAGAATAAAATGAGACACCGAGAATATGTATAATGATGATGCAGATTGATATGGCCCACGGGCTATGTAAACATTTTAATTCGAGTCCAAGTGAAATTCATTTAAACATGAGAGATCTCGAGAGTAGACTAGTGCTAGTCCAGGCATTTTAACTCAATTCCGCGTCCTTCCGGGCAGTTTTTGGAATAGAAATGCCGAATTGTAAAATTCAAATTTTCACGCCAAAACTGGCCACCATCTTGAATTATTCCCCAATATTGAAACCGCGGTATAATTAATCACCAAAAATGTGTATGGACATGAATTCAGCTACCCCGAAAACATATATTTTAATACCAAACTCGATCATATTATGATAATTGGTTGACAATTGAAATTTTCAAGTCAAAACCGGCAGCCATTTTGGATTTTAGCCAATTTCACCTATTTGGACACAGATTTCGGACTGGGATTTTTTGGGAGGGTGATAATATAAGTCTAAACCGACCATAAACCGTGGTCCGCATTTCTTATTGCACCAACTGCCCACACTAATATTATCTTGCCTAGACTATATGGGATGTTGGGGATTTTAGTGTTAGGTTGGTTTGATTATATGCGATGAAGCAACCTGAACATAATGGACGTTTCTTTATTTTTCTATATTGTCACATATACCCATGTATCTAGTTCCACCAGTAGGCTATAATGCCCGAATAAAGTTATTCCACGCAGTCAGACTTGCTGTTTGATTTTTTAGTCAATAGAAATTTGTTATATCCCGAGATTTCACTTCCCGAAAATTTGATGAAACAAATAATGATGATGATGCAAGACAATGGAAATTGAAACCAGATTAAATGATCTATAGCAGGTATCTTTCGAAACTCGGGAGATCAGGTATCCGTCAAAATGGTCAAATTGTAATATAGTCTCTGATCCAAAAAAAAAAAGAAAAAAAAAAAGGTAACAACAATGATGTCAATAATTATAGAGGGATAACCTTAAGGTGTGTATTTAGCCAAATTTAATTATTTTGTATTGTTATAAATAATCATCTGCTTTCTTTAGCTATATAGAATTATGTTCTCTCAAATACGCAGTTCGGTTTTCAACCCAAAAAGCACAGTTGGTTGCATTTTTGTTTTACAAATGATAGTAAATAAACATCTGTCATCGCAAGAAGTTATATTGTGCTTTTATTGACTACTCAAAAGCCTTTGACAAAATCGACAGAATATTTTTGTTAGATAAACTCTAACTTACTGGTGTAAGCTCAAAATCAATCAGATGTATAAAATCAGGGTATGATAATGCAAATATAGCCTACGTGTAAAATGTTAAATATTCAGAACATTGTTCATCGTTTTCTGGAGTTAAACAAGGTGATGATCTCTCAGCTCTCTTATTTTTACTATATTTGAATGATTTTAATACTTATATTAATAATAATGCCGTGGATTTAGTTAGTTAATCTGATATTCTGATATTAACCTCTATTATGTATGCTGACGATACTGCTGTAATGATAACGCCAGCAAAGGGGTTGCACCATTTACAAGATAAATTACTTTCTTATTGTAATAAATTGTTATATTTCAACGAGGATATTTAAATTCTTAAAACTATATATAACTTCATGTATAATAATAACAGGGTTGAATGTGTAAAAACCTTTACATACTTAGGAATAGAGCTGTCTTCAAACGGTAGATTTAATAATACGCAGAAAGCTCTATCTGTAAAAAGCTCCAAAACGCCTTTATCAATTATTTAATGTTTTTAAAAATGTATACTTTAATTATAAATAAGAATGGTTTTTTTTATTTGATACCCAATCTAATTAAAATATAGATCTATATTTCGTTTCGTTTTTTATACTTTCGATGGCCTACTCTACATGTAGATCTAACAACCAATTAGCGACCACCATGTATTTTTTATCTCCTTTTGCTTTGTTTTGATTTCTATTGCCGCTAATGTCTACCCACAGTTCCGCGCAAAAAAGGTCAAACGCTCGATTCGACTGACCATTTGATTGGCTGACCCCTCATTTAAGCAGAACACGAGTTAAATAACAACGCTTCCAGATCCAAGTGTAGTAAAGACAAGTAAAATCGAAATTTTGAACTATAAAAACGAAACGAAATTGGACCTGTGTTTTAATAAGATTGTTTGATACCTATGCTGGTTCTATTTTATCTTATGCATGCCCTATATGGGGCTTCCATACCTCACCAGACATCGAACGATTGCATCTAAAATTTTGCAAAAGAACTCTATGTGTAAAAGGTCCGCCCCAACACCAACAGTCTTATCTGTGATCTCGGCAGAGTACCACTTCCAATTACACGACTTCGACATATAGTTATATATTGAATACATATTATTTCATTTAAAACAAGTCTATTACATCAGCTGTACAATGCTATTCTTCACGATGTGTCCATGACGAATAAAAACGAAGGTTTTAATTAGGCGAATAATATTAAATGTATATTGGGATCTCTTGGATTTGCCTCAGTTTTCAATGATCAATATGTTGTTTTACCTGTATATAATGAACTTAAACTTAGATTAAACGATCAAAAATTTGAAGACTGGAATCAAGATCGCTCGAAATATTCAAAGCTAAATTATTACAACCTTTTCACCATTGCCCTATCACAAAAAGAATATTTATCAAAATCTTAAATCATAATTACTGTGTATCTTTGTCCAAATTTAGATGTTTATCACATAATTACTTGTTTAGCGAAACGGGAATACACGATTAAATTACCAGAAACGATAGAATTTGTAATTTATGCAATCTGAATGCAATTTAGAAAACGATGAAGAGGAATATCATGTTTATGTGTTGTCCATAAGGAAATTACCCTTCACTTCAAAAATTTATAGATATGTCTTCCACATTGCTAGTTATTTTAATCTCATTAGCAAAATATACACATTTATCATTTATTTAGCGTCAGTCTATTCTAGAAGCTATTATTTTGATAGGTGAATTCAGTTTACCGTGGCTTCATACGGTATGTAAAATATGCCAGCTTACATAATCGGATATTATTATTATATCAAAGCATATGTAAGCATATCTTACAAATAAAATTGATATTTATAGCATTCTATACGGTACATGAACATTGCAATAGGCCTATTGTACACGCAAAACATAAATGTATAGAAAATTGGCAATGCTTGGATGAGATTTGACGTTTAAGTACTGAAATATATTGTCCAATATGGTGTGCAAATAGACTAAAGTCGCCAAAACTGGGCTAATGTAATATGTAAAGAGTGATTTTTTTAAGATTCTGTCTATTATATACCGGTAATTGATTATAATAGGCCTACCTCAAGAATAAAATGGTTGCATGTTATCTTTTTTATCACACATTTTTGGCAGATCAAATATACCAGTAGGCGGAAAAAAATATGAACATTTTTTTGAAATAAAATATTATCATACATTTTTGGGGGGAAAAAATTGAAAGCCAGTGTGAGCCCTGTATTCTTCCCTAGAAATGAATTATGAAATTGGGTTTAACGCCCTACCGTTCTGCTCCGACTGGGCTAATGAAGACGCGTCTTCACTAGAAAAAGTACATACTTTCCTAACTTGTTTTATTCTATTTGCACTTTTAACACCTTTCCACTTTTATTTATTTATTTATTGTACTTGCTATACGTTATGTTACTTAGAGCAATAATAACAAAAAAATAATTACTAACATTTAAACATGCATTATGCAAGAGCTAAATCTGCCTATTGCAGGTCTTTTTTAGGCCTGAAATGTTTTCTAAAGTATTAGACATTAATTAACTGATCCATGCCTTAATCAACTCTCGATGGCATCAGATTTCTCCGATATTAAATAGATTAGAATGGTTCAGCGATACTTTGATTTAATCAAATGTGGAGGACCGAGACTTAGCTTCGATCAACCAGTACGGTAGTTGAAATTATTGCACACGTCTGTCAAACCTTCAAAGGCTAATATCTTCGCTTGCAATAGAGTAATTTGAATGAAATTTTCAAATTATTCATTTTACATCATCTACTTTCATACTATACTATTCAAAAAAAGTAGGGGATATTTGATTTTGGGGGCATAATACTAAAATATGCAAATGACTACGAAAAAAGTCACTATAGAACCTAACAGAAGAAACATTTCCAGTTACATGTGACGCCCAAACGCACCAATAGCTACCGCATGGAATGCAGGTGATGCTTGGGATCATCATGGGGGTCCAACCCAAGATTTGCACGACTCTGACTTTGAATGTTACAGTCATTGTGGCATTGAATTCCAGGGTGGAAACATCAGTTTAATTGTTTTAGTGACCAGAAAACAAATTTTGATATGCGTCGGCTTACCCAAAATGAAAGGTTACGTGCCCTTGGCATGCTACAGATCGGCACAACACAGGCGGTTGTGGCGCGGACGATGAATGTTTCTCAGTCTGTCATAAGCAGGCTATGGTCCAGATACCGTGATACACAATCTGTACAGGACAGACCACGCTCAGGTCGACCAAGGGCGACAACTCAAGCCCAGGATCGATTTATCCGTACCTTGGCCTTGAGAAATCGTGTCATCACAGCAAATCAGATCAGCGCTCGTCTTCAAACAGTCACTGGTGTGAGAGTGAGTGGCCAGACGATTCGGAATCGACTGCATAGGGGTCACCTTCGCGCCCGACGTCCTCGCGTGATCACTTGTTTGAGAGATCATCACATTCAGACAAGACGTCGTTGGTGTAGGGATCGTCAACACTGGGATAATCGACGCTGGAGAAATGTGATGTTTTCAGATGAGTCAAGGTTCACTGTTGATTTTTTGGACAGACGTAGGAGGGTGTGGCGTCGTCGAAACGAGCGCTTCCAAGACGTTAACGTCATCAGACATGATCGATTTGGGGGTGGTTCTGTTATGGTGTGGGGAGGCATCACTGTTGCTGGAAGAACGGCTTTACATGTTGTTGCAGGGCGTGTTACAGGCCAGTACTACCGGGACAACATCTTGGCAGTCCATGTTGTGCCGTTCGCACGACGTCATGGCCGCCGTTTCATCTTCCAGGATGACAACGCAAGATGTCACAGGGCCAGGATCGTTACAGGTTACCTCCAACAACAGAACATCACCACATTACCTTGGCCAGCACTGAGTCCCGACCTCTCCCCCATCGAGCATGTCTGGGACATGCTTGGACAGAGGTAACGTCAACGTCAACAACGTCCTGCCAATGTCTAAGAACTTGCTGCTGCGTTGCAACAGGAATGGGACAATCTGGACCAAAATGACCTTAGACGTCTCATTAGGAGTATGCCACGTCGGATCAATGCTTGTTTGGCAAACAGAGGAGGATTTACCCGTTACTGACTTGGTTGTGATGCTGTGGTAACTTTGCTGTTTGACCCCGAGTATCATTTTACCCTTATAATGGCCAGTCTGTGCCTTACTTAGTCTAACGATCATTTGGAATAAATCGATGAATGTGAACTTCATTTCATTTTGTCATTTGTTTCTTCGTCAGTTTCATTAGGTGACTTTAATAACACTTAAAAATCAAATATCCCCTACTTTTTTTGAATAGTATATTATAGCAAGAATGGCTAGTTCTTTATCTAAATCTAACATAATGTATCTTTAATATCATCGGTATATATGTTTAAATCAGGGATCTTGTAGAGAACGTGTGTTCTTCGGAATATTCAATTACTGTTTTCATTTAACTAACATCTATTTCATTAACTATTGGTCGAGAAAGTAAATGGGTACATCAAAGGGATCTCTGCGGAAAACTCGATTTTGCAGCAGCAGCCAGAAATTTGTGAAACATTTCTGCCTATTTCCTAACCCTCATGTCTTTAAAAGAGCCCCACAGAAGTTGTTGGTAAGAATGCCTGCGATATTTGGAATGAAATAAATATTCCAATTGATCAGTATTTAATTTTATATTTTCAGCCGTTTTCCTAATTCCGTATCTGATTTTTATGATATTGATAGCATTTCCACTGACTTTTATGGAATTGACGCTTGGGCAGTTTTCTGGTAAGAGTGCCTACGATGTTTGGAATATTTGTCCGGCGCTAAGAGGTAATTTCATTCTATTCATAATCTGTTGTTCTATACTACAATTATTGGAACGCAGTTTTAAAAACTCATGTTGTCAATTTTACAAAAATATTAAATCATTATGGATTATACTAAAACGATATCCCCTGTTACGGCGGTCACACGGCTACATTGTTAAAGAAGATCTGACAAGACGCAAACCGTGCTTCCAGTGTACCTCTTGAACTCGACCATCCGTCCATATTCTGCCCATCAACAGCAGACTTTAATCACAAAACGGAGTTGGCTATAGGTATACAAAAATTATTGACAAGAAACAAAGGTCTACTATAGATGAATAAAATTGACATATAAATAGTGCTATGAAATGGGCCCTCAAACGTGAACAGCCAGTTACTTCCCTTTCCTTTTGACTGTATTAAATTTTCAACTATTTGAAATCTGCAAATGAAAGACCATCAAATCATAAACAGTATGATATTTAGTTAGAAATCGAGTGAATTATTAGTAAATCTGTTTTAACTGTCGTCGAGGGGCGGGGGTAATGAATTTCCTGCCAAACTCTAAAAGCAAATGACAATCATCGGCTTATATTAAAATTTCCAGAATAGATGCCATCGAGATGCGGTATACAGTTTTATCTATATGGTTTTATCATTGTCTTATATATTATATTATAGGATTGGGCGTGTCCATGAGCTGTGTGGCTGGGATGTGCAGTCTGTATTATAATACTATTCTTGCATGGATATTATACTACCTGGTCCATTCCTTCATGTCACCTCTACCATGGACAACTTGTGGAAATACTTGGAATAGTGACACCTGCTTTGTACGAAATAAAGAAAATGTATCGGAATCGAACCATACCTATTATACAAATGGAACTGTATCAAATATCCAGAACATGTCAAATAAGTTCCATACTGCCCCAGAAGAATTTTGGAAGTAAGTACTTCTTCACAACCTCGGGATTCACCTTTCTTTGATCTAATCCTCAATAACTAAGTAATGACAGAATCACCCGGCTCTCGATGTAATTATTGAACAATTAATGAGACAACATAATCTTGGTGTATTAGAGATCCATGGGTAAAGGACGGGGGGACTGCACGCTGGTATCATCCTAGCGGCCAGCTGACGTCAAATTACAGAAAACTGCAACAGGAATTTCCCTTCAAACGACTCCTTTAACTTGTGTTAATAAATTTAAGTAGCAATGCTGCACCAAGGGCGCTAATATGTATCTCCAGTTTCCCATTCATATAATCCATTTAGATACCGGATGAAAAAAAACCCTAACTATGGAGTTTCATTGGTCTGAAGGATGGATAGGGACGCTTTTTACGAACCCAGCCCCCAGTAAAATGTCAAATCTCATTTGTTAAAGAATATTAAAGATGTATTTTATAAGAGCGCTAAATCTGCCAATTGCCGTCAAATCTTATATAAATTATTATCTAGCCATTTATTCACTTGACAAACCCGTAATCCTCTCGCTAAATCATTGGATGACTAAGATTTAAACGGATTTGAAAACCCACAAGATTTAACGATAAAATGGATAATCCAGACTTAGTCTCGGTTGTCAAGTACCGTTTCTACGATAATAAACAATCTACGCTACATCTTCAAACAGTCATAATTTCGCCCGAATATAGTAATTTGTCTATTTTTGAATTATTAGAGCAAAAACGGTAACCTCTTTATCTAAATCTTACACAATGCATCTTTAATATGTTCGATTTTAACGAAAATGCAAACGCACACTTACAATTATTTGTTAGCTACAATGAAACATATATTCTTTTATCCAGTAACAACCTACTTGTGATATCGAGTGGATTGGGTGATTTTGGCACCATGCAGTGGCATCTAGTAGTTGCTCTAATTGTAGCTTGGGTTATAATATGGCTCTGTATAATCAAAGGTGTAAAATCAGTTGGGAAGGTAAAATAATACTTGTATCTACACGGTCGTCCCAAAAAATGAAACTACACACCGGGGCGTGTCAAGGAATTTTAGCAGCAGGTGGTCCAAGGTCTGAGACATTATTTCTACTCATTAGTGCACACATGTATAGGATTGGCGTGGCACCAAAACGGCGAAAATGCTTCGAACATTATTTCGAATAATGAAGGGGAAAACCTGCTCTTCATGAACAGGGGAGGATCCGGACTCCCTGCACCCACCTCCGTTGAGACGCACCTGACACGCACGTATAGACTTTCAGTAGATACTCGAAAGTCATGGATAACATTTCTCTTGGACGTCAGTATATGTACTTTGTACGCTAGATGTTTCCTGAGATATAAATAATAAAGCCTTGGGGTATTCCCATATAGCCAAAGAAAATATCGATATTAAATTAACTCCTCCGAATTGACCCCATCGTTTTCCCTGGAACGTCTCTTCTTTCGATATGAATATTATCTGGTAGTACAGAACAGAATCCATCTTGACTTTGTGAGGTTTCATTAATGTAGCAACTGTGTGTATGTCACATTTCATTACCATCATTGCAATAGCCAACAAAACTAAATTGTGCAAGACTACTGTCATCGTTAACTATTGATCAATTATTATTGTTCATATTCCGGCTTAACTACATACTCTGTTAATAATTCTGACTGCCAGTGTTTACATTGTCATACACTCCAAGTCCGGCCAAGTACTGTTTTCTCCAGGCTATTGCGGCCCATGGACCCACGCCTATAAGGACTTAGGATGGAAGCCCCCCCCCCACCCAATCAAGAATTGCTTCCGCTCGCCCTTCACTCAATTGTATCCAAGAGTTTGAATTTTAGAACGTTATAAAAATGTACATTGACCAAAAATTTATTTTTCATTAAAAATATGTTTTGGAATCAAATGAATGACTTAATAAATCCCGAGGCAACATGTGAAATCCGACCGCTTAAAACATTCCAAATATCATGGTTGCACAAATCCATCCAATCATCAGGTTATTTTCATTTATCTGTAGGTTGTGTATGTGACAGCAACCTTCCCATATCTCATCCTACTAATATTATTAGTAAGGGCGCTTACACTACCTGGTGCAATGAAAGGTATACAGTTTTACATGATTCCAGATTTCAGTAAACTTCTATACATTCAGGTATATATAAGATATTCACCGAAAATTTACTGAATGCAAACAACTGGTTATCGACTGGTTAACTTTAAAACTAGTCCATTTGTTGTGGTGTTTTAAGACAGAGATTCGTATACTTTAAAGTATGAGTTGAGCTTGCTTATTTTGAGCATGTCGTGGACAGTAATGTATGCCGCAACGAACGCTTCATATACGTACTTTTTTTTATAAACCTACCTATCCACGATCTTTGAGATCCCTGAAAACTTCATTTCTGCTACATGTTGTAGTCTTAAAATGTGATTATTTATCTCCAAAGATCAGATTTCTTTGCAATAGTTGTTGTTGTTATTCCCTACCCATTAATTACTGCCCTCTTAACACCTTGTTTGTAATTTATTGTTATGAAGAAACTTAAGTCTCGGTGTTTGCATAATGAAGTTTGTGGATAATTGAATTCTTATCTGAATCTGATAACTCTCTGGGATGTATCAAGCATATTAAACGGCCAGCTTCTTCACCTTATTTTAAACACTAAACAGTCTTATTTACTAAATGGAAATTAGAATGCGAATTATTGTTCTCTTACAATCTTTGAGAATTACATTTATGATCATCACTTGTATTAAAAGTCAACGAATTGTTAAATCTATAAATTGCGTCAGTTAATCATCTCAGTAAGTAATTAGTATGTGTTGTACATTGTAGGTATGGACAGAATCCCTACTGCAGATGTTTTTCTCAATGGGAATGGGATGGGGTGTATTCATCACAATGGCCAGTTATAATAAATTTAACCATAATGTCATGAGGTTAGTATATACGTATACTAGATAATTGTTGTTATAGTGATTTCAAAATCTCGAAAATCTATTATTTAGCATAAAAGAATACGACTAAGGAAACTTCAACAGTTATGAAACGCGAAAAGTGAACTGATGCAATGCAAAAAAGGAAGAAAAAAAAACCAAAACAAAGAAGAAATAAAGCGAGGTTCGGGTCCTGCGTTTCTGAAACGATTGGGGTAATGAAGGCCTTTACAGGTGATGCAGCTGAACAAACAAGTTTTGTTGGACTTCTTTAGAATCGCGAGAACCTATAATATAGTAAAATTAATCGAGATAATATTGACTTTATGCTAACTAGACATAGGGGATACACGTCGACATGGATTTAGTTATAGGAAACTACTTTTTCTGAAATATGAAATTGGTAATTTATTTTCCAGGTTATTGCTAAAGATATCCGAATAATTGAACATATAAATCTTTTCATTGAATGATTGTTTTCAGAGATACTATTATATATTGTTTTGCTGGAGAAGGTACAAGTTTCTTGGCTGGATTCGTTGTTTTTTCCGTGCTTGGTTTTATGTCTCATGAAACTGGACTGGACATCGTTGATATTATTAGAACAGGTGATAGTAGTATTTAAATGTAGTATCAATCATTCAAAATGCCGGTATAAATGCGTTCTTTAAGCTTAATCAAAAGTATGTGGTTCTGTTTTTTAAGAGAAATAGGGTTTAACGTCCACTCAACACAAACTAGGTCATTTTGGGACTAACATATGGTTCAATTTTATATCAACAATTCGCTTGTGCGTAGGGGTCTTTAGCAGTGGGAGGAAACCGGAGAACCCGATGAAACCTAAGAGGTTGGACAGGCGACCCTACTCCTTGTCAAGTACAGCCGGGGAATCGAAACCACACCAGTTGACTCAATAACAGACCTTATGATACAGCGCGCACGTGCTAACCATTCAGAGAGTCTTAGAAGTCAAGGATGTCAGAGTATCGGGTACTACATATCTGGTAATAGGTTTTGTAACAACCATGAGACATAAATGTTACTAATCCAATCTGAGCTGTTAGTTATAAATTCAGAAGCGCATTCAAATTCACGAGGACATCATAGAAAATATGCATACAGTGTGACTTGCGCCCTGTCTACTCTGGTTCAGAAATTTGGATTATATATGTATTATAAGATAAACAATTATGTGGGTCGTTTTCTGGGTAATATAAATGTCAATTAATTTCCAATGGTTAACATACAGATTAAAATGTTGATGATGGCGAGATATCTCTTTTGTTTAATGCGTTTTGATTATATCAGGTCCGGGTCTGGTATTTATTGCCTATCCTGAAGCGCTAAGTCAACTTCCAATACCACAGTTATGGGCAGTTCTTTTCTTCTTGATGCTCACACTGGTAGCCTTGGACACAATGGTAAGTTTTAATAATCTCTGCAAGCAAGGTATATATCTTACTCGTCACTATATACCCGGTCGGTCCAATGCATTTTTCTTGTACCTCTAGTGAAATGTTATATTTTTCTGTTGTTCCATTATTGCTGAATATGTTATGTTTTAGGTGTTAATGTATTTATTGTAACCTGTATTATTTCCACGCAGTTTGTTGATGTAGAAGTATGTGTAACAACTATAGTTGATCTGATACCAAAACCCACAGCTAGAATAAGGTTGATAGTGACCAGTTCTACATGCTTCTGTATGTTTCTTGTATGCTTGATATATACCACACAGGTATAGTTAACGAAGTTTAACCTTTTGATCTCTTAATTACTTGAATTACACATATTAAAGACGTTTGTCAACTAAGGGAATTATTTCGTCCATACCGAAATTTTTGCAGTGTATGAATATTAAAATGATTGTGTACAGCCTCTTTCAAATATAAATCCATCAAACAATCATAAAGTATTCTTGAGGTAAGCTTAAGTCATGATGTGAAAGTTTGATAGCTAAAATGTTCGCTTAGTGGGCAAAGGTCTTTAAGTCAGTTTACGTTTATGGAGCGGAATTCACGAGTATTTTCTACACATTAGCCTAGTAGTGTTTCTTCTGATATAATATGTTCTTATTTACATTTATAGTAAATTGGTCATTTACCTGTGTAAAAATTATCCCTCTATAAGTCTTACTTCTCCAATATTGCTGTTAGAATATGCTTTATTCTCTCTCGTATTCTTTATATTAAAACTCATTGTAGACTAGCAAATTAGTTTTGTAAATATTTCGACGTGATGAAAACATCAAATTCTAATAATCCTCGTTAAGGTAACTGATGCTGTTTATTTTACAATACCGATTCTGACTTATATGATAACTAATAGTTGTATAAAATCGCGCCTTATTTCACAACGCAACCTCAACACATTATCAGGGAGTACATAAGACAAAGTAAGCTTGCGATAGAATGGCTAGATTGTTGTAACGTTGTGTTATGGGTTTATTGTTTTGGTCTCGTTTTAGAAAAATACATATTATTGTCAGTACTGTAATAGAAACCCATTTCATCCTGCAATAACTTGATATTTGTATTTATGTAGTTTGCTTTGTCGTATCCTTACTCTAATACTGCCATAATGTGATATTATCATGTTATTGAAATTTCAATATCAGTCACAATATAATTTTAAACATCACCATATATTACCATAAGGAACTTTAGAATTATGTCGCTTTTAGAGTGAAATGTTTACGAAACTAAGCTATAATCTGCTTTAATATCAAACATATGACAATGAATCAAGCGTAATAAGAAATACAATAACAGTTCTATCAGCAACATTTAAGAAATAAGATGGGTTTCTGATATCTATTATTTAAGACAAAATATACATTTTACCATAAGGGACTCGAAGAATCAGGCTAGACATATTCCTCAAGTTATGTCAAACGGTGATCCAATTTCTAGGTCCCAAATATTAGCGATTTAGCTCCTTTAAGAGTTAGGATTATGCCGTGAATTCTGCTCCATACCCGTTTACTTTGTTGTCTTATCTTCTATTTTAAGTGGAGGTATATAGCACCAAGAAAGTTTTGTTTTGTTTTATACTTGAAACATGAGACACCACTTTCATATCATATCATATAAACATAGTCTATATTTAGTGGTGATACCTCCACTTCAATATTTAGACCTTGAAATATAATAAAAAATAAACTGATAAATTCCTTTTATGGTGTAGCCATGGCTATTATTTTGAATATTGTTGTTATATGTATATTGCTTTAATTTTAAGTTTTAAAAAATGAAGCTTCCCTCGGTATTAGTTGAAGACAACCGTGTCTATTCTCCGCACAGGGAATATAGGAACTAATATTTTCAAATTTGTAAACGCCATAGTTAGTTTCTGAAATAGCCCGTGTGTCAAGTTCAGGGCCTATTTTAATTAAGGTTTTATTGGCTAAGCACGGTTTCTGGGGTTTTATGGTTCTGTGAAAAATTCCAGAATCTGACTTCCGTAAATCACGCTTACACTTTTATAACCAAAATACAACAGAATTAACATATTTATATGTATAACCGTGTGTCAGTATCATTAACTGCCCAAAGAAACATCCAAAGGTAAACGAACCTTTACTGTCACCTGCACCTGACCATGTTCTGCTCTGTAATGTTCATGTTTTAAGTAGTGGTAGGAATACGTCAACAAAACAGAAATTGAAAGTGGTCGATGGTCATATTGATAGCTAAGTTTCCCCACACAATCGTGCCAGATTCACAAAGCTACATACAAATTTTTTCAAATCGTGGATTTCAGATTTTCAAAGCACGTTCGGGTCTGTAGGCATTTTATAGGCCCTGTTCAAGTTGATAATGATCGGCTTGGTAGTAGTCCCATAGTAACTGTTTAACGCCGATAACTTATTCTTAAAATGTATAACTGTCTTTGCACAAATGTAAACGGCCATAAAGATGCATTATGTAAGCGCTTCAAATGTTGTTTAAATTATTATTTCGACATTTATTGACATGACAAGCCCATAATTAACTCTCTAGACAACAGGATGGCTTGGATATCTATTTTTGAACGACCAGCTCAATCTTACATAATGCATCTTTAATCGTGTCGCACTCTGGGTATATTCCGTAGTGTTGTAGAGTGCATTATACACACGAATGCATTATTATTTCAAATCAAAAGAATTTTCAAGGCTAACGACCGGATAACTATGGCAACAAGTAGTATGAACAATAGCCATGGATACGCCATATTAGCATGTCTACAAAACAACCTTTACAATATATTGTCACAGACTTGGAGAGGCAGAATTTGATGTATAATTTTTCTTATGAAAGATGCATTTGAATTAAATTGTAAATTTACTAATGGAAAGATGTTCTCTTTTCTTCCTTCTTTGCAGCTATGTCCTTTATTAACTATGCATTTTAATTTTGTTTCTGAAATTGGTGAATAAAAACTTATTCCATCTCAATATTTACACATTTACGGGTACTAAATTTGCAGTTACTGTTGGTGAGTGATAAAAATTACAAAATTGAGGTTATTTCTGTCGATATTTTTAAAAATATAACATTGCATTAAAAGGGTGTGTGTGTTTTGAGGGAATGGGGGGTGTGGGGTGTCGGTGGCGGTGGGGGTGGGGGGTAAGCTGCTGACAATAAACCATGATGTAAGGTATGAATAATAATTTAAAACATTAAACTTTAATTAAATTAGTAAGCACTCGTAACATAAGTATACAAAGGGCAGAACTAGAAAACAAAAACGCCCACATCATGGTTAGAGTTCAATATTTAAATATTTAAAGTGAACATAAACTAAACGCAAAAAAGTGCACATGGTATATGCTTGAATATCTTGTAGTTTAATACTATATAGCCCTGCTCATTCAATGCAGCTTAAATCGAATGAAAATTTAACTGGCAGTTGAAGTAGATTTCACAGGTTAATCAATTAACACATATAACTGTTATGATTGATCAGG
Organism: Patella vulgata; assembly: GCF_932274485.2. NCBI lineage: Eukaryota > Metazoa > Mollusca > Gastropoda > Patellidae > Patella > Patella vulgata. The sequence continues at coordinate 18,359,568 of NC_065883.2, forward strand.
GTTTAAGGTTCTTGTTTGGTTAATTAGATTGTTAATGGTTAATAAGACTACATTTTAGTCTTTTTTTCTGCAGGCCAGAAATGAATGTATGATTGAATATCTGACATGCCATTTTGCTCAAATTTCATTTATTACAGGGGAAGACTGAATTCTACACCCTAATAAAGCATTGCAACCTTGCCTCCACACATTATTACACAATTATACAATAACCACGTTGAGCAATGGTATGGATCCGGTATACGATATTACAATGATTGATTGAAAATCATAAGTTAACATTTAACCTATTATCTTTTAGGCAGGTATTTATGTTTTTCAACTAGCAGACTGGTATTTTGCAGCTATCACTCTCCATTTGATTACCATTTTAGAGTGCATTGCTATAGGATGGATATACGGTAAGTTTAGGGCAAAATGTGCATTCCATTATGTTGTATACGTTGTTAAACACTGAAGATGTTTCTGTCTTTTCTTTAGCGGTAAGTCACATACTGTTTGCCGGAAATGTGAAATTTTGAAAGTGAATTGTTCAAATTGACCTTTAATTAGAGTTATACTTTATTTGAAAGGAGGTCCATATGTTTAGTTTATGGAATTGCAGTCAACATACAGCCCACCAGTGAGGCTGTTGACACATATTAATTAATTGCACATTTATATTTTTGTTAAGCATCAAGCAATAACTGAGAAGAAAATGCTGGTGATTGAATTTAGTCAAAATCCCGATGTAGTGAAACTATATTAAGATAGCCACGGACAGCGGCTTATCCGAAAGGGAAACTTGTGTGTTTTTAATATGATAATTCTACATAAATATTCCCTGAATGTGACAGAGATTCTGCTCTATATTTCTCCCAACTGTTTAATGTCAGTAAACAAATGTTTTCTACACTATTTTATATATCAATCTATTATTTAATATCAGGTGCTGATAGATATTTTGGTGACATAGAATTGATGTTAGGAAAACGTCCACCTATACTGTTAAAATATATTTGGTGCTTTATCATACCAATTATTCTGACCGTAAGTTATTTTATATTTGGAACCACGGTCGATCAGTGAGTAAGACGTTAGCCCGCTAATTAGGAGATCTAGGGTTCGCTTCCGGTGTTGGCCGAGAAAGTTTAGCAGGACATTCCGGCATGCCCCCCCCCCTCCTTGAAGTTATTCCAGGCATAGAATATACCCCAAAGATCAAAGAGATTTACCGTTACAGGTTTATAATACAGTAGAACGTTAACTGCTAGTCCATTTCATTTCGAGTCACTCATGTCATCGATTTAACGAAATTAGGAGTCTTTACTTCAAATTGTACAATCTTAAATTGTGTAATATCCTGATTTCTAGCATCCAACTTTCATGTGTTTATAAAAATGAAAACGCCAATTAGAAATGTCTATCTTTGCAGTTTAGCTAAATGGGTTTTTTTATAATTGTGTGTCTATATTGAAAAGGCCTTCGTAATGATATTTTGCAGAATTCCAAGTCATATATTCCCAACACAATTGCATTGAAATATATATATATATATATATATATATATATATATATATATATATATATATATATATATATATTGGTCTTTTCAGGTAATTTTACTGTTCACACTGATCAAATATGAACTACCTACATATAATGACTATCATTACCCAACCTATGCTACAGGTATAGGATGGTTTGTGGCTATTATATCTGCATTACCTATACCAATCTGGATGGTAAAGGAAATACTAGGACAAAAAGGTACTTTGGTTCAGGTATGTCTAGAATTTTAAAGTTAACGGGTTTGTTTGGTTTGTTTTTTTTGTTTTTTTTTTTTAAACACAGATGTTAAAACTTGGAGAAAATGGTCCTCTGATTCAGGTACCTCTACAATCTGAATGTAGTGGGTTGGAGTTTTTTTGGGTTTTTTTTTTTTTCGTTTTGTTTTTTAAGTACAGATATTAAAATTTGTGGATACATGCAAGTAATTGGGTAACGGGGCTTGAATAGACTAAAATTTTGGATTTATGTAATTATCACGGTATGCATGAGGGACAATATTTTCACAAAGCAACTAAATTCTAATTAAAAACAAATAAATAAAGAGAGTGAGAGAAATGGGGTTTCAACGTACTCAACATAAACTAGGTCATTTCGGGACTAATATAAGGTACAATTTTATTTCAATAATATATATAATTTGCTTGCACGTAGGGTATTTGTAGTTGGAGAAAACAGGATGACCCGGAGAGAAATTCCATGAGGTGAGACAGACAAACCTATTCTTTGTCACGTACAAATGTGGGATAGAAACCACGTCACATTATAATTTAAAGCGCACCCCCACCCTACCTCAGGTCATTTATATTGGGGGTATGTATACGCTCCAATCATCTGGCTACTGTCAGGCAAGTGGTATTTTGTTAAGAAATCGACTCCAAAAGGTGGAATATGGTTATTATTTTATTGTCATTTGCTAATTAATTCTTTCCAGAGAATCAAAAATTCATTTAAACCGAATGAAAGATGGGGTCCAGCCAAAGAATACAGGCTAACAAATCAGTATGCAGAGTCTAGTATATGACAATATTATCTTACCCTAGGGATGGCCAACCTTGGGCGCATGCGCCAAACAGGAAGCATCGGATGATCCCTGTAATGATAATAAAGTAGGGCAGTAAGCCTACTCATTTTTTTTAGCAATGTTTTGTTTTTATTATTTCGTGCACATTCTATTTAGCGAATGTTATGTTCTTTCACATTAATATGTTTTCAGTTTAAACAATATGCCCAATGAATCAAACTATCGTCCCATCTATAAAAACATATTTTTTCAAGATGTATGACGGGGTTACATTTGAATTCGTGTATGACACGTGGTATGCAAAAGGTGGGCCACTTAGACTATAATTCGAATTAAGGGAAATATACTGATATTAAGTAATCTTTGATGTTTTATTGTTATCATGATACTCCTTTAATTGATATATTCAAAAAAAGTAGGGGATATTCAGAAACAATACAAAAATGCGGAAATGCAATGCTGTTTTTATAAGAGGTAACCAGTGTATGTTAATAACAGGCCAATTGCCTACACATGAACATAAACAGTTCATATGGGCGGCTTATCTGACGGCCCCATTTCACTCGCAAAGAGATACACTGTCAAAAGTGAAAATGGACGTTTTTGATTTTTGTCTTAATAATGAGTAATTGCTCCTCCAATCCTCAGACATTCAGCAATTCGCCATGGTATGCTCCTAATCAACCGTCCAATCACGATTTGGAGCAATCTGACCCACTCCTCTTGCAGTGCCACTGCCAATTCATGAGTGTTGTCGGTTGACGTTGACGTCGACGAACACGTTTACCGACCAAATTAAACGTACACACTAAAGCAAGATACGCTAAACAGTAAATCTTATGCAAGGACCGATATGAAAGCAAACATGGATAGAATAAACAAGCAAGCGGCGGTTTTCATCAACCCTTCCTTGAAGTGTCAAATTTGACAATGAACCCCTCCCACGTGTGTGGCGCTATTGCGTGTCGCACATGCAGCTCAGTGGTTCTGTTGGGGCGATAAGTTCTTCGTCTGTGAACATACTTTCAAAGCATGTCAAGTGTCCATGACTATTTATCATATCACAACCTGCATAGGTATTCGCATTTCAATATCCCCTACTTTTTTTGAAGAGTATATTTCAAGTTAGACTCAAGAGTTACATTTATTTTAATATTACATGTATAATATTATTATATTTATAGGCACATTTAATTATTGTTTAACATTATTATGTTTATCTAATAATCAAACAAATATGTGCATTTATTTATCAGTTATTTTGATCTAAATGTAAGTTTCAGAAAATTAGATTTATATTACTTAAATAATCAAATAAATGTAAGAGATTTTATTTAGATTAGAGCGAAAGACTTAGTTTTCTATCACACTGGAGTTATCCCCCATCCTTGTTAGCGCTTCGGGTCCATTCTGGGTTTAACGTCCTACACCGATTTGGCAAATGAAGACGAGCATACGTCATCCAGTTTGATATGAGCCTACTCTTATATCGAATTCCGGCTGTCAAAGGTTCTTTTACGTGCACGCCAATGTGTATACGGTACCTCGGTTTTTCGTCAGATCCAAACGAATATACATTGTCCCTTCTCGGGCCCTGCGTCCAACACCACTGACAATGGGGAACTACGCCAGAAAATCCAGATGAACTTTCTCAGCTAACACCGGGATCGAACCAAACCATCGCCCTACTCACTGAGCCACTGTGGCTCCACATTCCTGTCTTTCAAAACGACGAAAAAGAATAGTTCTTCAGAGTTATATGGCGATACATTTTCAGTGTATGAACAATTAAGATATATCTTAAACTGAGAACACCAAGTTGGCGGCCCAACATGAAATGAAATGAAACGGGGTTTAACGTCCTACTGTTGTAACTGTTCTGCTCCTACTGGTCTAATGAAGACGGGCATACGCCATATAGTGTGCTATGAGGAAAGTTTGCACTATGGCCAACTCTTATATCGAATTCCAACGGAAAATCCCGATGAATTTTATCGGCCTTTGCAGGGATCGAACACGCGACCTCCGGGCTAGCGAGCCAGCGCGGCCCAACACAAAAAAGATAAAGTAGAATGCAAATATATAAACAAAATGTCTTACGAAGGTAGGTATAACTAGATATAAACAAATGAACATATTAACATATGCATTTTATAAAACATCAATTAACAATAGATACATTTTACAAACAAAATGTATCTGATTTTACCAATGGTCAATAAACCTTTGAGTCATATAAAAATCACTTGATGAAATTGTATATCCGAATTTTGAGTATAAAGGAACTTTATCCTCGTCAGTCTCCAACGATGCTTCATAACACCCAAGTTCAGCAGCCAGTAAGGTCAAAGTTTCTACCAGTCTGAAATTAAGAATTTTCTGCAAGTTACACTATGTTAATAATACTTCGCTTCGTTTATTTTCGTTTAAATACTTCATTTCGTTTCGTCTTAAGTTCTCACATAACCGATCAAACACCGGTCAAGAAATATGGAATGTCTACCCGAACCTTTGGTCTTCTTACTTCTATGATTGAATCGTGTGCTCTACAAGATTCTATTATAATGGCTACCCACATACCGGTGGGTATATTTAAAATGGTTAGGATGCGTTGATTGATAAAATATTCCAATCTTATTTCTAGTATTATTTTAGTGATAAGGTATGGTTGATTCAAATGAGACCAGGCAAATCTGGATTCGTTTCGAAATTAAGTTTTTTAAAATCTTATTTCCAGATGTTACCTGGAAATAAGAGAGTGCAAAAATGGGAATTATGGATAACCAAGCACGCCATTTTTACTTTTACGCACAGTCTGAGGCTACTTTAAAATTGTGAAGAATCTCGAATTTGCAACAGCCTTTATATTTAAAGGGTACATATTTTTGACTTTTGAACTATATGTGAACCATCCGGCTTGTGTGTGTCTTGAACTTACATTTTGGCAAATTGTCGACCTCTGTAAGGTTTACTAACCACGACATCTTCTATTCTTCCCCTCTGTAAAATAAAATATTTAATCAAAGAGGATTTACCACTTTCGCAAAGCGCAAAGAAAAAAAAAAAACAATTAATATAGAATAATATCATATCTCCCCACTGACAAGGGAAAATCAGGTCGGAAACTTTCTCGACTAATACGGGGAGCGAGCCCGAGACCCCTGGTTAATGAGCCAGCGACTTACTTACTGAGCCACCGCGTTCCCCATGAGCATTCGTTAAACACGGGACGAATTTCTTTTTTAAAATATATTGGGCTTCTTCTTTGGACAATTATCGACTCACTGACTGACGACGATGGTTGCGATGACGTCATGGCCTGTGCCTAACATTCTCAACTTAGAGACACGCTACGTACCGAGAAATACAGCTGGCTATCATTTAGTTTTTCGAGCGGTAGTTTCGTACAGGTTCCTGGTTTAGTTCAAGCTGTACTTATTTTCTATTTATCTTGTTAGCGTGTGCAATCCGAATTTTCATCCGAACCACTACTATTTCGTTTTTCGGCTAATACATATAGTATGTACTTTGACTTACCGAAGTTCCCCCAAAGAGAAACTTGAGCTCGTTAACTAATGTTGCACTGGCAATAGTTTTATTAGTATTTAAATCTTCTATAACTGTAACAAAGTGAATATCACCGGCAGATTTCATCTTTATAAATCTCTCTGAAGTAAATAAATACACAATTTTTATTCATAACAATACGAGATGTCATGCTACGAGGGAAATTATGCCCTGACAGCGGCTCTACGACCTACTCTTATGTTGAAATCCATCCGTCAAGGGTTCTTTTACATGCACGTCAATGTGTACACGGGACCTCGGTTTTTCGTCTCATCCGAATGACTATTAGAACTATTAGACAGCTGTCCTTTTCCGGCCCTCAGTCCTGCATCAAAATCCCGGGGTTACTTTCTCGGTCAACACCGTTTAGCGAGCCAGTGTCTTACTCCCTGAGCCACCATGGCTCCCCTTTTAATTTAAACGGGGCGATGAAATAAAACAAAGCAGGAATTGGTTACATATTCCACACAAATTTCAATTACCTGTAAATTGTTGTTTTGAAATTTTAGGACCAGGAACATGTTCATCCAATAATTCCATGTAACCTGTCAATTGAAATATTTTTAACAAATTTCAGTGGCGTACTTTAAAATATAATTACCCCTATCATATTCTTCAAGATATTATATAATATTTTATAAGTACCCATATAATAATCTTCAAATTATTATATAATTACTGCTGTTTAGTCTTTCGGATGGGACAAAAAAGACGCCCCGCGTACACATTGACATGCACTTAAAAAATCCCTTGGCATTTGGAATTCGATATAACAGTAGGCTCTATTCGGGCAAAATTTCCGTCATAGCACATTGTATGGCGTATGCCCGTCTTCATTAACCCAGTCGGAGCAAACAGTAGGACTCGTTACTTCATTTCATTTTATCTCATGTCATTTATATATTTACCCCTATCATAATCTTCAAGACATAAAGGTCTCATAACCATATCTTTACAAATATTTGATGGTGTGATCGGTGGATTAAACGATGCTTTATGTTTGGTGAAGTCAACCCTATCAAGAATAGATGGATTATATATTGGGTCATCACCTCGCTGACTCTGAAAAACGGTAAACGATAATATTATCTCCACACATATACATGTAGACAGGAACAGTCTCAGACACAATGTAGTAAGTACCATTGGTTAAACATACCATACATTATGCAAGAGCTAAATCTGTCTATTGCAGGTCTTTCTTTAGGCCTGAAAGGTTATCTAAATTATTAATTAGACATTAATTAACTTATCCAGACCATAATCAACTCTAGATGGCATCGCTGGCCTGCGATCTTAAGTGGATTGTGAGCCGATTTACTGCATAACTTTCATTCTCGATTAAACGATTAAATAGATAATCGAGACTATCCTGTTTATTGTACTGACTTTAGTAATGATGACCGAGGCTAGGCAGAAATTTCATTCGCTTAGTTTTCGGTTCATAGTGGATCAATTTGAATGAAATTTTCAGCAAATTGCCTTTACGTTATCTAGTTTCTAACTATTATAGTGAGAACTGCCAACTCGTTATCGAATCTCCCATAATGTATCTTTAAATGAGTGAAAGACTCCCAGAAACCTCTATCATAGGTTCCTCTTCCACATTTTTTTCTCACCCAAAGAATAAAAAACCCAGCAAAAATGAATCGTTAATAGTGATTCTTGACCACGAATTTTATGCTAAAAATATGAGTCTGGTTAATTTAGACTACGAAAATATATTTCGTTCAGTTAATTTCCTGCCCCAAATTTTTATCAGGTATTATTATTAGGAGCTAGCAACTATATGCCTAACTACAAGGTTTTACGAATAAATAAAAGTAAATTTCACAGACATGCTGTATCGGTAAGTTGCCGCGAGCGTGAGTATAAGAAACTACATGAGGTGACACTGAACCGAGAAACGTTACAACTAAATTAAAAATAAAATCGCCGAGTTTTAGCCAAAGTTTTGATCGAGTTCGTGTACCGAATCATTAAAAAAAAATTCACGGCTTCATTGATAAATAAGTGAATGAATATTCGCACGTGAATGTCTATTTTTGCGAATGTTTGCTGCTTGCAGTGCACGAGCGACCGAATAGATTTCATTTGAGTATTTCACTGTCATTAGAGATGCATCGATCGTGCTCACAAGTAGATTTAGTTTTTGTTACTAATGTTATTGTAGGGCCTATGATACTATGAACTTGAGGCTTTGGACCACCCTACTCTATGCCCAGTGCATATAACTCATAGGGTATAACCTATATGAAGCAAGCAATACGAAGGGCTAATGATATTTATCCGGTGAGTTTTAATGATTGTGTGGAGGGTGATTAGTCCCAAAGCGAACCAGACTTGCCATTCAGTTACATCTCCTACTCCTACCCATTTGCCTCGACTAAACCTAGATGATGTCACTTCTGGGTCAACTGTAATGCTGACTTTTAATATAATATTTGTAAAGAAATAAACTTACCACTATATTATGGGACACACTCATCGTAAATTTATTACTTCACGCATATATCTGGGTTATCAATAATCAAGGTTGTTATTTGATAGCTATGCGTTTGTCAACGATATTGCACTTTCCTGCACTTTGCACAGTTCATTATCGTTCTGGTCGCAGAACCGTGAAATGTTCAGGGGGTGTTAATGGGGACTAGCCACGACCTCACACCAAATTTCAGTCGAATCGACCAATAACTTTTCATTTTACCGACCCTTTAGCTTCTGTTAGAGTTACGTTCATGAGATAAACGCCATTTTGTTTGTTGACTATTTAGACTCGAATAACAAGACACTAAGACTGATTGCGGCACACTACGCTTCTTGCCTAACACCCCCATCTTGTTAAGAAATAATCCAAAATCCTATAATTCACTTGTGTCAGTTGAGAAATTAGCAAATATTTCATTTTCTTTTTAAATCTAACGTTGACTTTTAAGGTGTTATTATCACGTGTGCAGGTTTGAAAGGTCTCGCTGAACCAGACATTAATATCCTTATCTATTAACCACGGACCATGACAACCAAAATAACTCTTTCTTCCATTGTGTAGACTTCGTTACCGAGTGAAAAGAAATGATACAATTTCAAAATACCGTCGGCGAGTAGAAATTATTTCCATTTTATATCTGATTGTTTTTTTAAGTACTAGAATGATTCATATGATTTGACAACCTATTAAGTAATAGATATATACATAATTATGCTTTGACTTTCTTAGAAAATATGCTTTAAAGACCCTGATCGGATCAACGGAGTTTGTGTGGTGCGTATACTGTATGGACAAATTGTCCGGGGGCGTACAAAGTGGTAGTGAACGTAAAAGATCCCTTGGTGATGGCTGTGTGGCTACCTACACGAACTTGTCAGCGTTACGCCATGTAGAAATTAGTAGTGCACGTAAGAGATTTAATTGCTGTAGTTTGGTTGGGAACTTTTTGTTTAGTAGCTTTTGGATGGGAAGAAGCACCCAGTGCACGTAGAAATCCTCTGTTGTGTTATGTGATCGGGGTAATAGTAGCTTTGGTGCATTACTCCTGCCAAGGTATGTTGCTCCATACGGTCTGTTGATGTCACCGGTGTCATCAGACAATAATTTTCAGAGATTATTACAAATATGTGAAACCTGCGGTAAGAGGTGGAGATTTTGCTTCTCACCAACCAAATGTATGGTGCCGAATCAATCCTCCGGTTTCCTACCACATTTAAAGATCCCTACGCACAAGCGAATTATTGAAATAAAATGGAATCATAGTTTGTGTCGTTGCCCAACCCCTCTCTCTCTCCCTCTCACTCATATTGAATCATATGTTAGTCCCGAAATGACATACCCTCTCTCTCTCTCTCTCTCTCTCTCTCGCTCCCTCTCTCTCTCTCAATTTAACGATCGAAGTTTGATACTTGTCTATTTGTATTGTTATTCCCCTGGCTGTGAAAGGATTAAACCATATGGTCATTGCTAAGTAGATAAAACATTGCGTGTATGCTGAAAGCCAAATCTTTAACTTGATATCATCAACTGTCTTCGACATTGCACACACGACATATTGGTCAATTTAAATTAACATTATTGATGTTATCTTTCCGAGAAAAGCTGGGTTTCTGATATCCAATATTTAAAGGGCCAATCTCGATTATATTTTGGAGAATAAAACTGGTTAATTTTGTGCTAAAAGCCCTTAAAATCATCTACCTAAGGGCCGAGCAACTAACTCAATATACGCAATACATTTTTGGAAAACATAAACCCGCCAGTCTTCATCTGGAAATGGAGACTGGTGTCCCAAGCTGTATTATATGTTGTGTGGATAGAACAAAACTTTTATTTTATAAAAAAAAACGTGTAGGTGAAATTTTCCTTTCGTTATCATATCCAAACGACTCAATATTTTTAGCTAAAATTTTTAGACAAGGTAAATGCGCCATTCCTCTATATTTTGGCGCTTACATTTCATACGTACAGAGGTCCCTTTAAGACAAAATGAAAAATTTATAATTGGGACAGGAATGCGTGCCAGAATGCTTTTGAGTGCCATTTGTATGAATAGACTTGATGATCGAGGTTCCGCGTATTTCGCTGAACATAACTGATTAGAAATTACAGTATAAACAGAAACGATTGAATGTAAATCAGTTTACATACACATTACTATATGCGTTGCGACCCATTTATGTCGATTTCTAGGTCCAAAAGAATAGCGATTTAGCTCCTTTAAGCGTAAACCATTTGCAATTATATTCTTGGTATATGAACTTGGAACTCCAAAAACGCCTGCAAAATATTCGTCCGACCTTGTACCTCGCTCTGTAAAAATGTTGATGAAGTTACATTATGTAAAACTTGCTGCATATTAATATGTTTAATGTAATAGTAATATGAGAAGGTTCAGTGCTGTTAACAAGAACTACTTTATTATCAGTTAAAAATAAAACCCTTCGATTCATTAATAATACAGATATTTTTGACCTTCAGTGCGCTGTAATAATGTTCATGACGCTGCGATCCATCTGTAAGTCCGTGTCCAACTTCGTTTTCTGCATTGCCGCTTTTTGTATATATTTTATGCGTGCTTTTGTTGGTTGTATTAATCAAAGGGAATACAGAATGTTATTTTTATCACAGGGAATTTCCCTGTACACCATCTGTTTACTTCCTTATCCTGCCGCCTGAAAACCATTACTAGTCCTTCAATTCTAGACCACAAAATTAACAGAAACCGATCTTCAAAAAATAGAGAATGAATTTATCTATATGGTATCACAAAGTACATTCATGAAAGTCAGTAACAATTAGTGGTCAAACACCACTTTTAGTCATTTTTGCCACAGTCTATTTCTTTATGAATATCTTTTCCAAGCCTAAACATGGGGCCTCATATATCACAGAAGCAATAAAACTAACAGCATACGTCACTGCTACCACTCCAATATAACCATTTATCTGAAAAGACAACAAAACAAAATGGATGAATTGATCAGAAGAATATCCTTTAAAATGCCGTAAGAAAACTGTATTTTGTGGTTTCCCCTTTCAGTGGTGTAGGACGGAGGGCCTGGCAAGGACAGTAACTAATTGATCAGATGGGACGACAAACCGAGGCCCCTTGTACACATTGGCGTGCACGTAAAAGTAGGGCGTTAAACCCCCATTTCATTCATTTATTCATTACATTGTAAACTCCTTAATTGGCTCAGTGGGTAGGACTTTGGCTTGCTAACCTGGCGGTCCGGTGTTCGATCGTTGTGTTGGCAGCGAAAGTTCATCGGGCTTTTCCGGCGTGGTTCCCTCTTGTCAGCGGTGTAGGACAGAGGCCTTGACAAGGGACAGCTTATAGTCGTTCGGATGGGTCAAAAAGCCGAGGTCCCGTGTACACAATGGCGTGCACGTAAACGATACATTGACAGTTGAAATCGATATAAGAGAAGGCTGTAGTGCCGCTGTCCGGGCAAAATTTCATTGATAGCCCATTATGTCCGTCTTCATTTCATGTGAAGTGGACTTAGTAGTTCTAGTAAAAATACACACCCGCTGCTCCGTACACGATACTCGCCATCAATTTCATGGAATACATTCACGTAGCAGCATCTCAAATTTGACATACACTCTTAAAAGGGTTTCCTTCTCGAGAAGGGCAACAGGGAATGGAACCCTACAGGTAGCTGTATCAGGGTGGATAAATGATGGGTTTAGATGAGCTGACCCACCAAATAATGCTGTAGCCCCATTGATTTCGATGAGTTATACTTACAATATAATACATATCTGCATACGGTAAAGATCTAATACTTCCTATTTCACTAGTTAATATTATCAGATGAATTAAATAAGCTGCGTATGTTAATCTAGATAATGGTATCCAAGCATTCCACGATAAAATAGTGTTGACGAAACCTGGAAATTAAAATAAATAAATAATTTAATTAAAATATGAAACATATCCATCACGATCAACATGAAAATAAAGGTGACTGAATTTATATATCATATTCAAAATAACGCTAAACACGCAAAATAATCGAAAATACAAACAGTGACCTGTACATCAGTATTCGAGGAACTTCTTGAAAACCACCAAAGACTATGATGTGTACACAAACAATGGATAAAAGACCCAAATTATCGAGTTCCGATTCCATTTAAAAATGATATGTGTCCTTACAACATATAATTACATTGCTATCGTCTGATTAATGACAATTTTATATGTCGTCACAAACAAACTGAACAGGGCCAACGAACGAAGAGTTGTGACGGGCTGGTTCTTACAACGTCAATATAGATATTCTAGGAATGTACGACTGGGTAGGGGGGCTTTAAGATACACGTCAAGTTGTAGTTTTAAAGGGAAAGAGTGTATGACTTGATAAGGGAACCCAAACTATCTGCTCTGTTTCAATCCTTTAGACCATTTGTTATTATTCTGTCAGAGAATTCTAGTAAATTTTGTAAAGATATAGATAGTTAAGATATAAATAGTTGTTATCTAATATTTTAATCAAGCTCCATTACCTCCATATCCGTTCACACATAGAAGGATCATCCATGATAATGCCAGGGCAAACGCTGGTCGATAAAGCGTCTCTTGAGCTATAAATGTGTCTTCAGACCAAGCATGACCATTCTTTCTATAACAATCATATGTGATATATGTTGCTAAAAGACCTAGAACACCCGCAATGACAGAACCACTGAATACAAATACCTGAAACAAAATACCAACATTTTAATTTGATTTTGCATTGCATGCACAAGAAGAGCTCTACGAGAATACGGACAATATGTCGTCATAGAAAACAGGAATTTTAGTTTTAAAAAGTACGAGCGTACTATGGACAAGGAACTGAGTATGACATTATCGCTGCCATCGTGGAATTGGGACCGTGTATCAAAAATGTAATTTTGTCAACCGATTCACAATAGTACAAGGAACAAACATGTCAAGAATCATGTCATCGTACTTGATTTGACGGAGCCTTAGACTTCTTTCGACGAGCCTCGCCCAAAAAATAAGAAAGAGGACAGAAAGACGAGTAGCGCGTGGGACCCAGTTCCTGGACTATAAAAGTCTAACCTACTAAGGATGCAAATACTATTAGAATACCAATAAAAATATGTTAGTGTTTGGGGTATTCGGATGACGATTTGGTTGACTACCCCATTAATGATATGTTTCAATTCCTCTTTGATTTGGAACGTTTTCAACATAGATTGTTATAAATGACAATATTGTTTTATCCTCAGTGTATATTTCACAAATATTTGGAACGTTTTCAACATAGATTGTTATAAATGACAATATTGTTTTATCCTCAGTGTATATTTCACAAATATTTGGGAAACCCAAAAGAATACTTTATCGGGGTGGTATATACAACAAGGGGGTGGTATATACAACAATTAGAGAATTTTTTTTTTAGCGCACGCTCCATATTTTACCTTCGACAGCTTTTTCCCCTTTTTCTTGTGAATGAGGTAGCCAAGGGCTAAACCAATAGCATACACACCGACCCTGGTGTAAGGTTTAACATAAACTATATTAAAGTAATCGGCATTAAAAGACATCCCTGATGCAGTCCGCCTGTGGATAAAGAAAATAAATATGGGAAAATACGTTTGTCACAGAGAACAATGCTTTCAGGATCTGGATCTTAAAAAATTGGGGGGGGGGGGGTATATGTTAATCAAAGGGTATCTTTCCAGATACTAATACGGAAAGCTTCGGACAATCCATTAAGTTTAAAGTCCCCTGCATTATCTAGTACACTTGCAAGATGACAAATATGAGTAATACCCACGCTAACAGATCAATGACAGACTCAATAGTTAACGCTATGTTATAAATAACTATTGTTAAATTATTGTGGGATTATTGGGTAATTTGAGTATATTGCAAATACAGTTTTTTCTGGGGGGTTTCTAAGTCTGTTTTACATTTTGAGTGAAGTCCTGTATCATTACAGCGCTGTGGACGCTTACGGCCATTATCCACCTGGTCCATTTGTTGTTTATTGCTTGCAATTTGTGTGTCTTGTCCGCAAGTTTGTCTTACCGGGTTTTTTTGCTTGTAGTGTGGCCCTCCTGTATTGTTCATTGAGTCATTAAAAATATCATAGTTTCAGATCTAATTATTCCTCCAATCAAGAGTCCAAAATGCAGGAGAATTAATTAATTCTACATACATTTAATTGTAAATAATGTTTTTTCTTACTGAAATATTCCCTTGAAATGTATATCCCACGCTGTATAACCAGTTGTAATATATTGTATTGCTAGCAAAATTGCTAATATTACAAAACCAACCACACGATGGCTGTAAATAAACAGTTTTTGTGGATTAAATGTCGGATTGATAATTAAGACGAAACAAAAAGTTATTATGGCATGTAGAAATTTAATTGAAATCCTCTCAATTATATTCAAATATGCAGTTTATTTTGGATGGATTGAAATATTCTTCATTAAGTTTAAAGAAGACATTAAATCTAACTGTGCATAAAAAGGTAGATAAAAGTATATAAGCAGCTCTCGAAAAAAATATGATCATTACAGTTAAAATTTCATCCGTCAGAGGATTTTGGCTATTGAATTTAATATGTTTGTGTTTCAAAGCAAAATGGTGTTGAAATATACAGTGTCAATATTAAATGTATAAATTTAAAAACTAACCCTAATGCTAACGGTATTAATGCCAGTGGACCGATGATGTAAAACTGCATATCATTTGCTAGGTACCACGACCATCTCATACACTATAAAATAATTCAGTTGTTGTTGTATAGATGCATTACTGTTTGTTATTATGTTATAACCAAAATAGAGAATTTTCGGATTAAGATTAGCTTTGTGTTTTAAATAGGAATTCTTTAAGTTTGGACTAAGAGTTGACGTCTGGTTTATTCCACCACATAACAGATATATACTGGAATGCTAGAAACAATTTGGCGAGAATATCCGTGACTCCTTGTTTTAACGCCAATCCTAATTCTCGGTCAATAAAATAGAATACACAGATATGCTGTGTGAATACCATTTTCCACTTGCAGTAAATTGTTCAATTTAGACGCCAAAGGTAACTTATTGGGAAGCCGGGCGGGTAGTCGTACAATGCTAGTAGCGGTTTGTAGAAAAGTCGCATCGAAAAATAAATATTGCACGTGGTTGTTTAGGGAAGTCGTAATGAAAATTGTATAATGCCAATGGGGGCTTGTAGGGACGTCATATTAAAAGTTGAGTTGTGTAATTCCAGGATTATTTTTGGGAGATTTGGAATGAAAATTGTTTAATACAACTGTAGTAAAATCGAACTGGAAATTGGGGGTGTGGGCGAAATAGAAGTCGGATGGAAATTATAGGATGCTAATGCCAACATGTATAAGGAAATTGAGCGAGAAGTTGTATAAAGCCAATGATAGAACATTGCCATTGTTTGCTCTGGCAGTAAAACATAGTTCACCGATAACGATAAACATCAGTACTCACCATTGCGTTTCGCTCAGATTTATATAAATTATTTATATACAAAAGATTAGTCCACCAATTGTCTTTACAGTTTTGTGCATCTTCATCAGCGGTACCTGGTACCATAGGTCCATCTATTAAATATTTTGCCAGATGTGCATAGAACAGAAGCACAAGGGCGTATAATGGCGTTAACCTAAATATATATGGGAAAAGCAGAGTTCATAAACTTAATGTTAAAGTTTCAGTCAACTACTTCGTGGATTACTCTTGGTAATGATAGAGCTTTTACTGCCATGTTACTAGATAATCCATTCTAAGTACCCTAGTTAGCAATATCTCGTATTATTTCTTGTCCGGGGTAATTATATAGTTTTCACTCTCGTGTTAGTAGATAATCGAGACTAAGCACCATATTAACAGTTGGTTAGCAATCTCTTGTAGTATTCTTTGCCCAGAAAAAAAATCTGCAATCAACTTTGAACTGTTTGATTGTTGAAGTTCATGAGCCAATTCGATTACATGTCTTTTAATTACTTCTCTGGGGCAACCACGATGACGGCGTAGGTAGTTGCTAATAATATAAACAAACATCCATCAATTATTGTATTAATATAGATAAAATGAATCTAAGCTACCTACCTCCAATATCGGTGAAAATAATATAAACCCATCTGTTTTCCTGTCACCTTGCCACCCATTCTACTACAATCTCGAAGGAAAAGGTAAGCCACCAACAACCCGCTATAAGTCAAGAATGAAACAAGTTGACTATGCAACGAATCAGATCAAATTCAGATATCAAGTTCGCTCCGTTCTACTTCTAAAATGTTTTACTACAAAACAGTGCAAAAGTCTCATTTTGATTAGACTGTTATGTAGTAATTAAGGTTACGTATACCAGGGATATTGTTAAAAACCAACAATAGTGTTCGCCCTATCTGGGTAAACTGAGATTGCCAAACTAATCAGCAGTAAATAATCGCTTAACCGCTACTATCACTGATAGGAAAGACATCTGAGCGAGTTAATTAGCTCTCAGTATTAACCTTTTTTTTCCTTCCGCAAATTAAATTTAAATTTTTTTTTTAAATTTTTCAAAAAAAGTTTATGGAAGCATATCTAAATAAAAATATTTCCTAATTAGTGTAAATGGTACATAAAATAGTACGCGAAGACGTAAAATGAGTAAACGTCACCAATTCGTAGACCTATACTGCGCGTGAACTTAAACGTCAGTCATCTTGCACAGAGTAAAAAGAAGACTTCCGCATTAGCGTTGTGAAACAGATTGTGAGGTTGCCAAAGAGGTCAGTGCA
This sequence comes from Patella vulgata, assembly GCF_932274485.2. NCBI lineage: Eukaryota > Metazoa > Mollusca > Gastropoda > Patellidae > Patella > Patella vulgata. The sequence continues at coordinate 18,376,981 of NC_065883.2, forward strand.
TAATGTCCCACACCCATATTTCCGGTTTTAAAGATATGTTGATGGTTGATTTTTATATCAAATGAGAGAATCAAATGCTGCATCTATTGTTACAGTCGAACATAGCGAAGGAGTGTCAAGATATGTCACCCTACTATATAGAAACCTAGTTGTTGAAATGACATACATGATGACGTATAATTGTAAAATAAAAATGACAAAGTCTATAGTATACTTATTATAAAATAGAAACAATACATTTGGAAGTTACCTTAGGACAAAGAAAGTATCAACAGAAAGGGTTCCATTTATTATGAATTGAAAGCCAAACGTTTGCATTCTACTCAGATAGTCTTTCTTATTCTCTGAAATAAAAATGAAATTAAAACAGCTTTTATACTTGTTCTCGTTTGTAGCATCGTTTGAAGATTTTGGAAATACAAGACGCAACTAGTCTATAAAGTTAACTTGTTTTTAGTGCAATAGGTGTAATATTAAAATATGACTGGATATCACCATAATATTGGGTAATATAACCGCCATTTTTGTGCAATAGGTGCGTGTATTATGACTGTATATCACCAAAATATTACGTAACATAACCGCCATTTTTGTGCAATAGAGGTATTTAAAGGACAATATTGGTGCCAGTCATTATCACATATGTGATAGAACTGGTTAAACACGTTCCAAATATTATTTTATCACAGAGATCATTGCTGCGATAGATGAATAATCAATGTTTCGAACGTAGGAAGTGACGAACGCAAAAGGAAAACACGAGTTATCTCTCTATATAACTGGCTGAAGTGACGGGTGATAACAGATACATGGGCGAATTTCTGCTCACTAAAAATTCCTTCGAAGAACAAAAGTTGTTATATGAGACTGTAAGAGTATACCTGACAATTCAAAAAAGTAATTGCATGTCATTAGGTAAGAGAACACGAGAAAAATAGAAACAGTCCGTACATTCACGGGTTTTTATTCATGCTATACTTATAAAAACATGGTAATGCACGGACTTTTTCTATTTTTCTTTCATGTTCTCTTATCTATTGAGAGTCAATTTTGTTAATGAATTGTCAGATATCCTTTCACAGTCCCATACAACAACTTTTGGTCTTCGAAGGAATTATTAGTGAGCAGAAATTCGCCCATGTATCTGTTATCACCCGTCACTTCAGCCAGTTATATAAAAGGATAACTCGTGTTTTCCTTTTGCGTTTGTCACTTCCTATTGTTGAAACATTGATTACTCATCTATCGTAGCAATGATCTCTGTGATAAAATAATATTTGGAAAGTGATTAACCAGTTCTATCACATATGTGATAATTACTGGCACCAATATTGTCCTTTAATATGGATGTATATCACCAAAATATTACTTAACATAACTGCCAGTTTTGTGCCATAGGTGCGTGTAATATGGCTGTATATTACCACAATATTACGTAACATAACCGCCATTTTTGTATGCACTATCGTCGTAGTAAGAATTATTAAGTAGATAACTTACCCGCCACACCGCCCAGTAATTCTAGAAAATGGCTTAATATAACCCAACACATACTTAAAACCCTAATACCATGTAAACATGTTAATGTCCCGGACGGTGCCGAACAATCCAGAATTCTCTTGCCATTCCGATAAATTGAAAAAGTTAGTAGCATCTGCACACATAAACCATTTTCTGAAAACAAAAACAACAACATTACTTTCACATACTGATTAAGAAGTAATTTAGACAAATTTAAACATAAATTAGCTCTTGCATGTTGGTTTTGTGTATTTGTTTTTGTGAACTACCAAAAATATTCAACCTGCTGCCTGAAGTGTAGGAATAACTGGGAAATAAAATTTACTATTGTTTTCTGTAGATTTTGGAAGATGCATTATCAAAGATAAAGAGCTACAGAAGTTCAATATATTAAAAGATTGAAAATTTCAGTCAAATTACTTTATTCTGAGCGAAGTTATGAGTGTTTGAAATTTTGACAAGATGTAGCGTAGTCTCGATTGTCGAGTACCATTGCTACGATAATAAACAAACTCTCGATTATCCATTTTAATAAAAGACCTGATATAGACAGAATTAGCTCTTGTATAATGAATGCATCCTTAGCAATTAATGACTTACTCTTAGCACTCGGTTTAGGTTGTGTCGGTGTATCTTTCGATGGTCCAAGTACTTTTGTTTCCTGTACACTATTGTCGCTGCTTATTATATCTGCAGAAATGATGACAGTAGTGTCAGGATTCGCTTTTCCATTGATTTCTACTTCTTTTTTAAGGCCGCCGTCATTGCCACCATTTTCAATAACTGTTGTATTGAAGTTAGTTGCTTTATTATCGCTGGGATTTTTTTCAGCATCTTTGTCCTTTAAGACAATATCCTTTTTACCATTTAATAATATTACTGCCTTGCTGGCAATCGTTTTGTTTTTCAATCGAAGGGCGTACCTCTCTTGACCTAAGTCGATTATTGTCCCGACCAAACATAACAAGCCAAATACACTCAAAATAACACTGAAACAGTCAAATTGAAAATACATTTATACATGTTTGATGTCTTGTATATAAGTTACATGACGTCCAGATCAAAATTAAAACAGATTGTGGATAGGCTTGCCGGAATGGACCATTGGTCCAAGAATCATTAGAGCATTCATTTATTTCCCTAAAAGTAAGAATTTTGAAACAAACCTACATTGAAACAATGGCCCCAGTGTCTGCTTCCATAGATATTGGTTCCACAAATTGTACCGAAGAGATAGCAAGACCAAGTCTCCCCAATTCCGCTGAAGAGAAAATAGCATTCTTACAGAAATTGCAGTATGGAAAACGAAACAAAATATATATATAGAGAGAGAGGAATGGGGTTTAACGTCCACTCGACACAAACCAGGTCACTTCGGGACTAACATAAGATTCAATTTTATTTCAATAATTTGCTTGCGTTTAGCAGTGGGAGGAAATCGGAGAAAACCTACGAGGTTGGACACGGGCTCCTACTCCTTGTCACGTACAACCGAGGAATCGAAACCACGCCACTTGACTCAATGACAGACCTTATGATACCGCGCGCACGTGCTAACCATTCCGCCATCCAACCCCCCGAAACGAAATATAGATGTACATTTAATCAGATGGAATACCATTAAGGGCAATGTTGTTTCTACAATCTATGTTAATATTTTAATTTCTAGATTTGCCAGAAGAAAGGAATAGGAATTAATCATTACTATTTTTTTTTACTAACTTACATGCATTTAAAACAGCAGTTAGATTTTCCTTGGCACAAGATTTGGGAACACACAAATCCCACCTCAGATGAGATAATGCCTAAATACAAGACAAATCATTATTATATTATTATACAAATTCGTGGTGTAAGTATAGATATATGTGTGTGTGTGTGTGTGTGTTGGGGGGGGGGGGTGTTTGTATTGATTAGTGTGTTTGAGATATTACGAGTATATGTTGGTCTAAGGGGAATCTTTAAGAACCCAAATGTCTCCTTCTTAATTGTGTTCTAGTTCTCCTCTTCTCTTCTCTGGGCATTTCGTGTTTCACCAGAATCAACCGTATGTGGCTGGAATCCGATGTTCATAACCACAACTTGACGAAGCTCGCTTGCAACCACGTGGTTGTTTTAGACCTAGTCGAAATTGTTCTACTTTAATGAGCAGCTGTCTGGTGAAAAGATTACTAGAAATTAATAATGCTATTTTTATAGCGCAAAACAAATTAGATTAATTTCGTTTTGTTTTTTTTTTCTGATTCTTACACTACACTGCAATCTAATAACCTACTTTCTATCACAACGTTTTCCGTCAGTGATACGTCAATGTATATCAACCATGAGTCATTCTATAACCATATTAATAGGGATTTACACCCGCTTCCACCCGGTATAATATCGCAGAAATAAAACCCCAACCTATTCATATCCACAGTAACACGCTTGTGTTATATAATTATCTTAATTCACAAACTGACTGATCAATCCACAAATTCACATGATCTGAACACCGCCTTCAAAGTAACGTAAGATGTCAGTGCAGGTTAAAACAAAATTTAAAATACGAAACGTAATTGACATCTGATTTTAAACTGCAATTCAAACTACTTACTTTCATCACACTTAAATTCGGTAGTTTTATGGATATTTTGGCATAGGAACCACTAATCTCGTGGCCATGGTTACCAGGCATCACATGATTGATTTCCATACATTTGTCATAGTTACCAAGAAATATCACCGTTCCTTGTAAAATGTTTTTCTGTAATTTTCCCGATGAGTCGAACACTAAATATATAAATCAATGAACGTATTTCAGATTATATTTAATTGTAAAACACATATTTTCTTTTTATTATGGTTTTCTATTTCAGAGATGTTTCTTATTTGGGAAATATGATCACTGTCAGACATTATAAGGAATAATTGTCCTGTACGTCAAAGATAACAGTTTTTAATATGACTGACTGTGCTATGCAAATAACGTTCAATGCGATTATGTATGTACAATATGGACAAATGGAGGACCTATGTATGCATATGGGTAAATTGAAATTCTGTGTTTACACAAAATGGACAAATTGAGGATCTATGCATCCACAATTTCGCATCATAATATATTTGTAAATATGGACAGAATGTTTGGTCTGATATTTCTGCAAGTGATTCCTATATTGCTCAGATCATGTTCAGGGACATTAGAATATTCAGTGGCGAATACGACATTCAGTACATTTCACTCTAGACAATGTACAAGCATTATTATCATTATTAAAACATTATCAAACTCATACTTACTCTCAAAAGCCCACATTTCAAAATTCTGTAAAGCGGTAAGCACAGATTCCGCGTCTTGAGAACATGTGGAATTTCCTGGAATCTGGTCTTTCATTAATTCGAATACTAGAGAAGGAAGGTGGCTAATAGTCCCCTGTAGTATTGTCAAAAACCTAGTCATATTATGAGCATCGGTTACATTTGAGGGTGCAGCAATTTGCGGCTTTTGCCCTCCGCAGCAAACCAGAAGTCCTAAAACAAAACATGGAATCACTCGAGTGGTAATCATTTTTTCTGGATTCTTGTCCTTAAACAGCGAAAGTAAACAGTCCAAATATGAATATCAAAAAAAGAAGAATCCACGATAAAACAAAAACCTTCAGGGATTAAATGAGTCTATTGTTCTCCCATATCCAATAAATTCATGAACATTAAAACCGATAATAAATTACGATGATTCCAACATCGTTTCTTTACATTTTATATTTCTGTTTTTGGTGGTGGTTTTGGTGATAAATTCCAATTGCAAAATATATAACCCTACTTCAACGCTGTGATATTATTCCTTATGATTTGATATGCTCTACATTGTTAATTATATACTACGACTCTGATTAGGGTTTCACGTCAATTTCGTTTGTTATTTGTATTGGCATACGTAAGTATCTAGGTAATAAAAGAGTCAGTTCATTTACCCTTCCATTATGGAATTGTTGTTTTGATCAGTTAAATATAGGCGAAGATTTAATATCGGTTAGAGTCCAAAGTCCAAAAGAACAATGAACAAAATATCAAAGTATTATAAATATGGACTTCCTATTTATATAATAATATCGATGTAACCAACCCCTAAAACGAAATTCTTATCGAGTTAAAAGAAAATAGTATCATGCCGAGAATCATGTAGATCGCACGTGTCGCGTGCTCTTGGGGACTGAAACAGAAACTGCGTGGCTTGAAAAGCGTTGGTTGCTGGGTAGATAGTATATTGTACTTGTCAGTGGTTGGCGGGGGTAGGGGGGTAAAGGTAAAATGTGTCTTGACGATTGGAACAAAAAGCGCTAATGCACTTAAAAGAACCCTTAACAGTTAGGATTCCAAGAAGAGTAACGCCGCTGTTCCAACAAACACGCCCCCCCCCCCGCCCGTCTCCATCCTAAACACAGATACCCCCTCTTATTGCATGCGTAACCCTTATAGAAGTTCTGTCTCTATCTGGCCAGGTCAGGGGCGTCGTGCAAAAAAACTTTTCGGCAAGTGTGTTCATGGTAAATCAAATTTACTCTCCGCGGAGCTTGTGGGTGGCAGCGCCGCCCCACATCGAATGCCGCAGGCATGAGCATGCAAGGGGGTCCGGGGGGCCCTCCCCCGTAAATTTTTAAAATTAGAAGTCGGGAAACGCCATTTCGATGGATTAGAGACAATAAAGTTATGATTGAAAAATGGTCGGTTTTTTTTCAGTGATAATTGTAATTTATCACTCGAAAGTTGAAGTATATTTCATTCATCTCAACTGCGATTTAATTATTGAATGGACATTTCGAACAACTTCATGCAAAACCCCATTCCTTCCTCCACCCCAACCTCTGCCAGGGTTATGCCATTTATGGTTAAATACGTATTTAGATGTATTTGTATTTTAATAAAAAATACTTTCAGCTTTATTTTTGACACCCGTATATGGATATTTTATCAAATACAACATACAGTCATAAATAGGGATTTTCTAGCTACAGCAAACTCTAACTCCCGGAAAATTAAGATCGAAATGAAATGATAGAGTGTACGAAGCGAGGCCGCTGTTGAGCACTGATAATGACAAATTATACAATTCCTGGAGACCGTGTGATGACTAAAACAGACGGACAGGTCTTCTGTCTTAATAATATCAATAAAAATATTTTTATTTCCACCAGAATTTGGGTGGTGCCCCCCCCCCCCCGGGCCCCAATGAGCACGGCGCTATTGGGCCAGGTTCATGCATATCCAAAAGTTGAATGATCGCCACCGTAAGATATTGTTGTTCGTTATAAAATGCCTGTTGTGTCAGGAATCGCTACAAATATATATTTGGTCAAACCTCGTGTTTAATTTATTTTATAACGGGCTAAATACTTAACAAAATGGCAGTGGTCGGTGTCGCGCATTATTTCTGTTAGATTCGATTGTGAATAGAAAATGAATTTTAAATTGTCTTTAAACTTTAATTTATGGCACTGGACTGCACTGCACACCACTATCTACACATTCTTGTACTTTTATATTATCAATATAATTTAGTACTCTCAGCTGTTTTCAAGGCCGAACAGAAATAATTTTTAATGTAAAGGCCGGCCTGACATTAATGTATAAATATCACATATCGTGGACAACACATGCATGGTTTTTTTTTTTAAATAATGCTTATTACATACTAATAAGATTAACTGGATTTAGATACATTAAAATTTTATTACTCCGAGCAATACCCCTATACAAATTAAAGTCAGGTGTCTTTATCGAATGTTAAATTGGCAAAATGAATAGAGATATTAAAATCTATATTATGTCATATTTTAAACTATTTGACGCAAGAGGTTAAAGGTCGACATTTAATGAACCACGCGCAGCGGCTACCCCAATCATAGATCAAGTAACAAGAACGAAACATTTGAACCACATAAATGGGTTGTGTTTTGGCAATGTGGAAGGTACTCGAATCCCCCGATCCTTTGAGATCTCCATCGTGACACTGTTTGGCAGTGTGGGAGGTACGCGAATTCCCCGATCCTTTGAGAGTTCGGAAGATCCTTCGAAAGTAAATCTGGTCGAAGTTTGACAAAAATTACCATTAGTGACCAGAAGATTTGAGAAGTCTTCTCTTGGGACAAACGACGAAACTATTGATCTTTAATGTTGTATACTAAAAGAAAGAATTAAGCATTCCCTGTATATTTTACAATGACTGGTTATGGAAGCTTTGGCAATGAAACCCTTTTGATATAACCACGGAAAACAGTGGGGTTTGCAAGAAGACAAATATCGTAAAACTTTGATACACCTTTAAAGGCTCAATACCACTCTTGTTGTAACTGAATAATATGTCCTAATCTTTATTCTGGTCAACAAATTGTACTATTTTACAATATTCCAATTAATTGATGATACAAATTTCATCTTAACACGCCTAATTTAAAAAATTGGAAAAATTCAACTAAATGATTTGAAAAGCCTGACGTAAAGCTTTTCAAATGTGACTTGGATTTAAAAATATTTTTGAACCCTCTGGACAAGTAAAATAGGATTTAATGGATAATTTACACAACACAACTAACACATCTAGTACTTAGAATAAGGCTATTTTTTATTTTATTTTTTGGAGCTGTCAAGCCAGCAAGAGTGTTATTGTCCCTTTAACATCTCAATCATGCTTTTTCAATAAATATGGAGGTGTAGAGTCATGCGGGACATAATTTTAGATCATGATTGGTCTAACACGTGCGCACCAGATCGTAAATCGCGCGCTTGAGTCTATTGCTGTGGTTTCGATCCATATTTCGATTCACAATTCAATGTACTCGCAACAACCTTAATCTCTAATGTAGGGTATACGATATACAGATATATCAAAATGGTGGGCTGGTGAGAAGGCAATTTTAGAATATGTGTGGCAAGTGGGATGACACCTGAGTGAGAATTACCTATATTTTCCAGGCCTTGACCATTATTTAGTACATGTTATAAATTCCTAAGTATTTTAATCCATATCGATAACCCTTACATACTCAATCGTTTTTAAAAGGCTCTACTTTATATTTTTGTTGGTTTGCCACTGACGATAAATCTGTGTTTGGGTTCACTCGGTAGTTTTCTTCTTGGTATAAGAATGACATTGTAGAAATAAGGTTCACTCCAAAACCCAAAATAAGGGAAGTCATCGATAGGGTTAAAAACTATACGGACTAGAAAAAAGCTAAGTCGTTATATCAATTCCTTCTTTTACCCTTGACCATGTCAATAGCCGTTGCCGTTGTGAAGGTAAACAGATATCAATTAGAGAAATCCCCCATGAAAATGACGTCATGTCACAAAGATCCCGAGTGGGGCACAGAGGCAGTTATAGTACAGGCATTTTCATGATTGAAGACAAGAGAAGAGGGATATAACCAGTAGATTTCATATATATATATATTTGTTGAAAGTTATGTGATCATTGGTGTTATACCATCAAAACACCAGGAGTTTATAATATAAGCTTTAAAGATACCTTCTCGCGTACAAACTGTGTGATGTGATGATATATTTGGACTAAAAACTAAATAATCTATCACAAATTTGTTTCAAATCTCACTCAAAACTTAGTATTCACGAGGAGATAATCCACGCTATAAAGAAATATATTTTTAGAAGCCATGTTTTTCACCTAATTTGATTGAGGGAGGGTACATTTTTCAGAATGCATTTGTCATTACTTACTGCCCATTTACCATACATATGGAGGTCTAAGTAAACCCTTGAATTATTTTCTGCCAACTTCTTTTTCCGCCATTTAATTGCAGAGTCTGTTATACGTTTACACCCCCAAATGTTCCCAAAACGCCTAATCATTCGATCAACAATAAATAACAACCGCTCCATAAGTCAAGCTGGCAGACAATAAGCCACCAGGTTGCCAGTTAGTGAAACCCTGACATTTTTGCCTAGTGCTTGCCCAATGGGTGTTTTTCGGGTAATCAAGTAGTACGATTTGGCGTCTATACTTTCCATATATTATACCAAATTTGTCATACTTCTATTGGAAATAAACACCCAATAAACACGTTGGTCAGAATGTATCTTTAAGCTACTTTATGATCGGTTTTTGAAGTTCCGAAAGCCTCATTCATATTTATAAAAAATGTGCATTTGTGCCCCCCCCCCTCCCGTGTGCCACTAAATATATAGTGATATCACTGTCATGGTCATGGAACACATGAAAACATAGCGGCACACCTGGCTAAATGCATATGAAAAATATTTGAATTTTGCAAAATAAAAACATGGCAAGTTAGACGGCATACATCCGTAGACAGAGACTGGTCATAGACACATGGAGTGACTCAACTAAATAAAGAAATACACAGATATGAGCTTATCAGTAGACACCAGTGAATACTCAATTAGGATAATGTGGTATTTCGCATTTTCTTAGTGTGCAGTTCAAAATTCAGCGACACTGTTAAGCGGCACACAGGTGTGTGCCGCGGCACACTGGCTGAGAATCACTGCTCTAGCCCAAGGAGGAGAATCGAAGCCCGTGCAACTCTTTTAAAGACGACCATCGATATTGGCAAGGCACTTTTTTTTCCTTGACTTGTTATTCTGCAAAACACAACGTACTGATAATAGTAATATGGATACTGCGTGCCAATATTTTTTCTAAGAATTATCTCGGAGTGGAGGATTTCTTGTGTGACTATTGATGGATACCGAAACTACGGATTACCGGGCACTTAATGTCACTGAACCAGTTGATTTCCAGGACACCTAATTATTCCCAAACCTTATTTACAATTCAGACAGACCTCCAATATTCCTACCCGAAAAGCCGATAGAATTACAATACGGATTAAACTATTAATTTGAACAATTATGCCCAAGATAGAATGTATACAGCGTAAAAGTTGACTGAAAATATGACGAAGGGGGACTATTTGCAGTAGACAGTAAATCTCATTGCAATTGTTTCTAGTTCAAACCACAGATTGCCTGGACTAAACGGGATTCTATCAAACACGGACATGCATGTGCTGAAAACTCACAACAAAATGAATGGTGATTCAAGGGTGGTCCCTTCCGTACGCGCTAAAAGTTAGGTAATTGTAGAGATTATTAAGTGTCTCTGTTCGGAAATCCACTTGAATGGTGACAATGATAATATCCATTTGACTCAATTTAAAGATTTTTAATGGGTGGGCTGTGTAACGCATGCATCTCTAAGCTCATGAATGTTCTCCGGGTCCTCCGGTTCCTTCCACGGCTAACGACCCCTACGCGCAAGTGAATTATTGAAATAAAATTGAACTCTATGTTAGGTTGTGTCGAATGGACGCTACCCCCACCCCCTTCCCCGCTCTGTCTGTCCCGCTTAATGGTTATCATCCAAGTGCTCAAGTGAATTATTAAATAAAGGTTTACCATATGTTATGCCCAATATGAGGTAGTCTATCACTCCATATATTACAGTCTTTCTCTGTAAATATAGATTGTATCAAAAGTAAGACATTTCTTTCAAATGTATCACAATTGGTCTATTTACATTATATTAAATATACAATAATATCTCGACTATATCTCAATCAATCTCTGATAACATGTATGTGACTTATAACCCGAATCAAACATGACATGGTTGTTTTATTATGATTAATCTTATGATACTAACAAATCTCCTAGGACCTTTCCACCCAAATATTTATACACACAATAAGTGTTTTTTTACACTTTAATTGTACGTGCAGTACAGAATGTTTGGTATCTGCTAATATGATAAGGTGCGATGTGTCAACCTTACTGCTAATAAATATAGAGGCTATTCCATAAAATTCTGTGTCTACTTTAATTATGGGGGGGGGGGGGCAATCAGGGCAAAACGACGGGGCGGTGCGATGGGTCAACCGACGAAAAGGATAACGTCATATATGTAGATGAATTTATATAAGCTTCGACTTGTTTTCAAATCCATTGCATCCGTATTGTATTATACTCATGTCCGCTGCCCGCCCATCATCCGTCTGTTCATTCATTTTATGTGTAGACAAACTTACCGGAAAATTATGACAACATACCATTAATTCACTTTGACAAAGATCCGGATTCCAAAAGTACAATGTCATTTCAAGTGCAGAATTTCAACAGTGCTTATAGATTATATCGCGATGTTTCGGTGTGGTTCCATCTTGTCAGTGGTGCAGGATAGAGGACCGGACAAAGGACAACGTATAGTACTTCGGAAGATACGAAAAACAGAGGTCCTGTGTACACGTTGGTGTGCACGTAAAAGATCTATTTGCAGTTGGAATTCGATATAATAGGAAGCCGTTGCGCCGCTGTCCGTGCAAAATTTCCGCCATAGCACTCTGAATGACGTATGCCCGTCTTCATTAGCCCAGTCGGAGTAGAACAGTACAAGTTTAAACCCCTTTTCATTTCATTTCAGTATAGATTATCTGGCATATACAAATATCGTATAGAGGCGCGCATTAAACCACTAGACCGCACTGAGCAAAACAAGTTATACATCCTTGAATTGAGTTAAATGAATACTCTGATTGTCACCATTCAAGTAAATTTCCTAACGGTCACTTAATCATCTTTACAATTTCCCTGTTTTGTTTATCTACGTTTTAAATAATAGACAATTGTAATGGCGATTACCATTAACAAACATTCAAATGTATTCACAAAATAACTTATTAATCGAAGGCACCAGTGATTGATGAATGCCCATTCATTTTGGTGTGGGTTTCCTAATGCAGCATATGCTGAACGCAGAAAATATCACCATGAACGCAGAAAATATCAGCAATCTTATCCGAAAAAACATAATGACAACGCTTTTTTTCCGTTGGGCATCAGCTTTTACAGCACACGATTGGCCCTCCAATGGAGAACGATCCAGTTCCATTTATAGTTAATGTTAATGTCTAAGAATACACTGCTCTGCTTAATTTATCAGGGTCATAAGATTTAGAATGTCATAATGTGCCACAGCTTAATATTGTAATACTATACAATATAGATTCTTGTAATTGCTTAAAACAATTGCCTTCACACATGGGGGGGGGGGGCTGTTTGAATTGTAAATAAGATTTGGGAATAATTAGGTGTCCTGGAATTCAACTGGTTCAACAACATTAAGTACCTGGTAATCCATACTTTTTTTTTCACCCATCATGCATTAGTCACGAAAGAAAGTCTCTACTCACAGCTAACTTTTAGAGAAAAAAACTGGCACGCAGTTTCCATATTACTAACATCAGTACGTTGTGTTTTGATCTCAGTTAAGTTTGCAGACTAACCAATCAAGTCTTTAAATGGACTGCATTGTGCCACGATTGGGAGATCTTACCTTTGTTCCATATCAGCCTCCCTGGGCTAGAGCCTGGACAGACTATAGAAGACATTATTCGGTGTTCATTAGAGACATCATAGTGTTTTAGAAGTTAGGTCTGAGTTCAAGGCTAGTGGAACGCTGACTATAGATTACTTTAACAAATAAGCTTTCATGTGTGCGAAAACATGTTTATCACCCAATAATACATTCTTCAGTAGATATCGCTTGTGTGATATATTTCATAATCTACTGCGATAAGGAACTACTTTTTTTTATTTTCAAAGAACAGTTCATTTCTTATTAAAAGTAACTTTTTTTTAATTAAAAATGAACTATTGTTATTCAATTGACCTTGATGGAAACACCGGGTCAATATAAAGGACTTTGCAATGGTTGAATTGCTGTCAAAAAATGATGTATCACTACGCCGTAATGTTCAGTAAAAGTGAAATCTACAGCAAAGAATCATATTTATCTATTTGTGCATGTAAGAAGGGATTGGGTGATAAATAAAATCTCCTACTCGTCTTTTTTGATTCCACCCCTAATTGCCTCAAACATGTGTTTAGAACACTCGTGAATTGACATCTAGTCAGGGGCTTAGTGTCGAAGTGACAGAAAAGGTGACCGTCAAATTTTGGTCTTGATTTCAAAAACTCAAGGACAAAGTGTACCATTTGCTTTTGGAATTTCTATGTTTGTCTCTCGACTAACTTGATCTGTTTTCCTACCCGAAAAAAAAATGCCAGTATATAAACAGCTTGAAATAATTTTCATTTGTATAGATTTTGGAATTTTATCAATAATCTCATCGAACGATGTGTAATGAACTGTATATAAATTAGGATCAAGGAAATCATTTATGCTGTTATTTTCAGGATAAGACAGATGTGTTATCGTTCGCCACCCTCCATCTGATTTTTGTACTACTTCTATTGGGAACATGTGCATGTTAGATATGGGAGGATCTTCGAAAGGACCTACAATTCTGCCTAGATCAAATTCTTTAGTTATCTTTTCCTGTAATTCCTGTTTATATTGCCCAGCCGAAATAAGATTTTTACATAAAGTTTTAGTTCTAGGACCGTTATACTGCCAGTGAAATATTTTAATTCTGCTGCTTGTACTTTATTTGGATATATTAGTAGATATTGTAGAAGCTTTTTTTTTTGTTTTGGTGAAGCGCCAAGGGCCCAAATATTTGTTGTTTTGGAAAGTGTTGGCTTGTGTTGGATTTCTAGCTTGCAATGTTTCTGTTTGAGTTCTGAAAACTGTTGGCTAGTCTTAGTTCTGTTTCGTGTTAAATTGGGGACGGGAAGTCTGATATATTACACTTTGAGGATTATGGGTGTTTTTAAGGGGCAGAAAATCTTTGGGTGTTCATTATTGCATTGAATACATGTATGTGCATATGAAGATTGCGAAATGTAACCAGAACCTTTATTGTTATACTCGAAGCATTTTCCAAAAGTAGAACAACCTTTAGTGGGAAACTGAATCAGCTGGTTGGCCACTGGTATAACACTGGACATGTACAATAACCAAAGCTCATAGACAATGTTACCCCTGAGCCAGATAGATCATTTGCAGGTTTTAGTCTAAATTGTTCGTCATATGTTTTCCACCCCATAGTCCTAATCCTTGAAGCCCCCAATCGGATGGTGCTAATTTATTTTAACAAATTCTGAAATTTAGTAGGATGAACTGAGGAGTATATACTTAAATATATTAAGAAGGCGTCAGTCCATTTTTTCAATATCAAAACTTTTGATTGTTGACTTCTCTTTAGTCATTATTTCCCCATTAGGAAAGTCTTCTTTCAGAGTCCTTTGGTGTGGCCAATAATGAAGCGTGATCGACATAGTCACCATGCCAAATCTTTTGCTTTATGGTTGAAGAAACCTGTGCTCCCAGAGCGCTATGGATACTCTGAACCAGCATTGGGTTGCTTTTGCAGTGTGAGAGTCTAAAAGCTCTCATTTATTGTAGTACTCTGATTAATATTATCTTCAGTGATATTAATTATTTCGTTGCCCCCATCAAGGTTTGCTGAATCAGCAAGGGCCATTGTAAATAATGTCTGGGATCATCTGCTAGCAGTAGGCCTCATTTTCTCCTCTCTGTTTTTTGTCAGTTGCCACCCATCGACCCTGAGCATATGGGCTGGAGCTTGGGCGAGATAATTGTTGTGTAGTTTTGCCTCTACCCATAGTATCTCTCTAGCATATGTAATAAAAGAAAACAATCACGAAAGAAAATCAACAGGCAACGACTCACCTAGGCTATGTCTCGTTATACCTGTATGCCTACTGACTGTGGTGACGTACCTGTAGTGTAGGTCTATTCATTTAATAATACCAGATTAACACCAAGACTCAGTTTCAGGGTTGAAATCTAGGTAGGCCTTATGGTGCTTTTTTTTAGCCTGTTGGACGTCAAAGGAAATCAGAACATAAGTGTAACAATTGTCGTCTTGCCGAAGTGTTGCGATTGAATGAATGCATAGTCAAGTATAGACCGTATGACTTTCTAGAGGGGTAGCTATTGGGAGCATCAATTGTTTACATTCTATGGTTTCTTAATTATATTTTATATCCGAAGTATAGATATGTTTATTAGTAGATTCTATATATTAGAGTAAATATTAAATACGTACATTATTATTCAGTTAATCAAATTATGATTATAAATATTTGGTTCGAATTTGTATGTGTAATTTATTAGTTACTCCTATAAATCGTGGTCTTTCGTCTGGGATCAAGCATGGCAGCCAAATTTGTGCGTTGCGGAAAGGGGTGAAGTCAAAAAGGTATTGTGTTATAAACATATATTTTTGGTTGTAATTATCAGTTAATATGTCCATCACATAACTAAGTATATGTCAGTATTCTTATTTGATATGTATAATTGCGTTTTGGGTTTGAAATCTTGTGTATTGTATTAGCTGTCATGCAGGCACTGTCAAACGCCGTTTCCTAGCTAACAATATTACGTAGTTTGTACGTTGTGCTATAGTTATTATCGTATATCAATTAGTACCGTTTAGTAATTCTGTTAACTTTTGTTATTTCAGTTTTCACATATGTGTATGTGTGTGTATATTCAACTTGATATTCATCATATAATCAACTTAGAATTGTCTGTCAACTAAATGATGATATAAAGATAATTCATTGAACCCTAAAACTTGTATGTTAAATTTGTTGATTATTCCGGTACACATTTAGTAAAAGACTTGCGACTTAATCCCAGAAGATTGCGCAGAGCATCACACCTCTGTTCATTTGTGTTTGGCTGCCTGCGTAACGAGGTGTGCTGTTACAATAAGACTATCGCATTCCTGCTACAAAATTGGCGTCGCACAGATTTTCATATTTGCTGCATTTCATTTGTAAATGTTCCTCATCCTACTACTAGATTATGTGTTCCCAATCGACGATTTGTTAAAGCCAAGTTTGAGGCCATTCTGTATTAAAATATTCACCATCAACACAAACTTGTGTTCTTTTCTAATGCAATAACACAAACTTGTGTTCTTTGTATTGTAGTAACCCAAACTGGTGCAGAATTACAAAATCTTGTGTTTATAATATAATTAACACGAGTAATGTGTATGTTACACCACATGTTTTATGTTATCAAACGTAAACGTATCAATATGACAAAGACAATTTGGTGTAGTATAGGGGGTCATCAGACTTTCGATAGTGACTAAATATGCAAAATCTTAATTAGGATCGGGGGAGTCTTCCCATGAAAATATATCATCAGGCGGGTCAGATAACTTTCTTTAGGGATTATTACGGGATGAGTTATGTCCCTTGATAAACCTGATTTCCATCTTCTCTCACCAACTCTTAATAAATTGTCTTCATTAATAAATGGATCTAATTTATATAATTTACAGGATCTTTTGATTTCTCTATGTTGGCAGGTTTCTTTTGGTCTCTAATTATAGATATTTCTTCTTTAAAATTTATATTGTGTTGCTGGCTAATAATTTGTTTCTCCGCTTTTTTTTTTTTTTTTTTTTTTTTTTTTTAAATTAAAATTTATTGAACAAATTCAGATCTACTAATATACCCAAATGTACATTTATACATAAATCATAGAATCAACAGCAACATCATAATATATATATAAAAAAACCAAAAGATAACAGTTCAACAAACTTAAACATGCAAGACTTTTAGCATTATTATGAAACCAAGAAATGTGATTTGTAACATGGATGAGAAATCTTCCTTTGTTCTTTTCGTTGAATAAGCAGATTGTTTTCCCTCTAGTAGATTGGGTGGAGCTTAACCGTGCAATAATAAGACATGTTCTATGTTATTGCACACTTTTGCTGGTTTACACTAGTTTTAGTAGAAATCATATAGAGAAGTGGGTTTGGGTTTTCTGTGCAATAACAATAAGCATGTTGGGCAGTTTTCAATGTTACAAGTCATAACTTAATAACTGTAGGCAATAAATTATTGCAGTTTAAAGTTTTCATATATTTACAAGTAATTGCTGCCAACAATTTACTAGTGACATCGAACATTATTAGCTGCTGAACTATTTATCTGTATTATAACATTATGTAAAAACATTGTGTTCAATATAAGATTACCATCCTTTTCTCATTCAGTATATATAAACATGTATTTGGTCCCATAGAAGAACAATTTCCCAGTGTGCTATGAGAGAAATTTTGCCTACTCGTATCCAATTCAAACTGCGAAGGGATCTTTCACGTGCACTCCGATGTTTTCTACTGGCATCACTGCAGTCAATCTTTGGGCATAAAAAGTTCATTTTCGACATCGATTTTCCACTGACGTCACTGTATTGCTTTGCTTTTTGGCTGTCTATAGAGAAGATGGCGTAACATTCGTGAGGAGTGTCTAAATTTGGCCCCGGTTAGGTGTAATCCCATATTTTTAGTCGATATAAGAAAACACAAGACAAGGACAAGGCATATTTACAACTGTATTTCAGTATGGATGTATACAGATGAATGTTTAAGATAGCCCCATGCATTTCCTTGTGGAAGGGCTGGGAATAAATAACATAAACTTTAGAAATGATTACTGTAGTTTAGGATAAAGTTAGTTCAAGTCGCACCCCAGCTAGAATGACCCGGGTGCAAATTCCTGTGTGGGACAAGAAGATCTTGTGTTTGTACAAATACATGTATTGACGTGTACATAAAGCAACGTTTGTCAGTTGGATATTGAAGCGCTAAGTTTTCCACATAAATTAATATTATACCAAATGTTTGTTTCGAAATGACTGAAGTAATGTTTTGACAAACATTAGACCCTCATCCATTCCATTCATATCGCACAGATAACATTATCTGGAATATCAGTAGTTAGCTATAACATGTAAGAAATATAAACCTACATTTTAAACTCGAACAAATCAGGGCCCTTATTCACGAAAACTTAAACTAAGATACAATCGAAATTTTAAGAAATACTGCAATTCGATTGGCTGACCAGTAAAATCAATTTGCATATATCCAATTTGCATATTGGTCAGCCAATCGAATTGCAGTATTTCTTAAAATTTCGATTGTATCTTAGTTTAAGTTTTCGTGAATAAGGGCCCTGAGGCATAATTGTTGACCCATATGTCAGTAGTGTAATCTTTGAGTGACATTTAGCGATCGGGAAACACATTAATAGAACACAGTTTTCATGGGAAACAATCACTAGTTTTTATTCTAAAAGCACATTACGACAAGCGTCAACTTATGATAACGATAAGAGGATACTTGTCGAAACTATTAGTGATTGTTTCCAATATAAACTGGATGACTTGTTTTTACGGTAATGACAGCATGTCCATACATATAATACACAACAAGTAAATATAATAATAATATAGTTGTTCTACCGATTGCTACCGTTCGTCTGGGGAAGCGGTTTGGGTCGTTTCTTGGATAATAACAATTTGAACCGGGGGGGGGGGGGGGGTATAGGGAAGGGTCCTGTTTATTTTGGCATCTGCTATCCGGTGGTTCGGTTAAGTTTCTGTCCTCGTTTGTCTGCTTTATTTTGGTAAAAGCGTAAATTACTAAACAAGACTGTATAGGATCAGTTAACTTTTGCAAATCTGCAAGGAGTAAACCAATCTGATTATATTTCGTTTCGGGTTGGGTTTTTGTGCTTTTGATGGTCTCTACTACATGACGAACTGACCAGCTGTAGTGGGTGGATGGGGGCGTGTCAGGGGTTATACGAGTGGCGTTTGACGCTATAACGTCAGACATTCTATTAACCAATCACTGTTGATGAACTCGCTACAAGAGACCGTTTCACTGGCCCTCACATCCACCAGAACGCGGGTTATATAACAACTCTTCCAGATGCTAGTGTAGTAAAGACAAGTAAAACGAAACTTTTAACTTTTTTAACTATAAAAATACGAAATCAAATAGATTGTTGTTATTACAGATTTAACGCCCAATACATTAAAGGGACAATAACACTCTTGCTGGCTTGACAGCTCCAGAAAATAAATAATAGCCTTATTCTAAGTATTAGATGTTTAAGTATCCTACCTGTTGTGTAAATTATCCATTAAATCATAATTTACTTGTCCAGAGGGTTTGAAAATGTTTTTAAATCCAAGTCACATTTGAAAAGCTTTACGTTTGGCTTTTCAAATCATTTAGTTGAATTTTTCCAATTTTTTAAATTAGGTGTGTTAAGATGAAATTTGTATCATTAATTAACTGGAATATTGTAAAATAGTACAATTTGTTGACCAGAATAAAGATTGGGACATATTATTCAGTTACAACAAGAGTGGTATTGAGCCTTTAAATATGACATTATGGACAGGTTGATTTAATTAAACTATTCACTCATAAAGGGTTGGACATTGGTAAAAACACAAAATAAAAAAGTCCTTATATATCAAAAAGTCACCTTAAACACACTTATAAAATCGCTGTCGTGAGAAGAGAGGGTCATCTTCTCCTTTTGTTATGATAAAACAATTTAAAACAGGAGGTCCAACTGACTGATGTTTGGCGTCATCAGTGAGGATAGAAAAAAAACGTGGGGGGGGGGGGAGAGAATCCGCTTGCATTATGTGGAAAATCGACGTGCTAGCGGTAAAAGCAACATAGCTGGACCCGTGGATTATTTACATACTGTGAAAAACTGTTCATCCAATAAGTTCCATATAGTTAAACGTTGGTTAAAAGTCCTTTAAAGCGGTTCACAACTTCAGCGTTTGTTTAGTGCGACCCTCTTGCACCCATTTAATGGTTGGTTGTTAGTCATTAAAGGGACAATAACACTCTTGCTGGCTTGACAGCTCCAGAAAAAAAAGCCTTATTCTAAGTATTAGATGTTTAAGTGTCCTACCTGTTGTGTAAATTATCCATTCCATCCTATTTTACTTGTCCAGAGGGTTCGAAAATATTTTTAAATCCAAGTCACATTTGAAAAGGTTTACGTTAGGCTTTTCAAATCATTTAGTTGAATTTTTCCATTTTTTTAAATTAGGTGTGTTAAGATGAAATTTGTATCATCAATTAATTGGAATATTGTAAAATAGTACATTTTGTTGACCAGAATGAAAATTGGGACATATTATTCAGTTACAACAAGAGTGGTATTGAGCCTTTAAGTAAACAATGGATCACCCTCATCCAGCATAAGCTTGGGTTAAAGATTACCAATCTTGTATGTAATGATGTGATATTGGTTACAGTGTTTTCACACCTGCAAACTAACGACAATGCGGGTTTTATTAAACATACATTAAGCAAGAGCTAAATCTGCCTATTGCAGGTCTTTCTTTAGACCTGAAATGTTATCTAAATTATTAATTAAACATTAATTAACTTATCCAGACCATAATCAACTCTCGATGACATTGCTAGCCTGCGATGTTTATTGGATTAGGTTCCGATTTGCTGTTCGACTTACATTCATAATAAAATCAAAAAATGGATAATCGAGACTATGTTTTTTATCCTACCGATTTTAGTAATGATAATTGAGACTAGCCCCAATATTCAGAGTGGATCAATTTGACTGAAATTTTCAGCAAATTGGCTTTACATTATCTAGTTTTTAACTATTATAATGAGAACTGCTAGCTAATTTCCCATAATGTATCTTTAAACAATTGGCTATAAATATCTTAGGTAATGTCGTAAGAAATAACTAGATGTTAAAGTATGTAAAATTAATTAATTTGCTTTTTAAACTTTACGAAGTTAAATAGCACATTCCATTCTAAACATTTCATGTTGGTTCATGCTTCGTCGTTTTCCATCAACCAAATATTAATCGTATACGTATCTTCAATATACTAACTTAATAATGACTGTTAGCAAAAAAAAAACCCTAGACAATACAAGATTGAATCACTTATATCCAACATCAGTTTGGATTAAAGATTACACAGCAAGTGTGGGCATTTTCTCATAGTGAAGTTATTAATATTGATAGCCTAACAAAGTACATTCTACATTTTTTAATTAAAAATTTGGTCAAGGTAAGGATTACGTTCGCTATAAATCGTTTGCGTGAACCCCTCGTTTAAATTTGGTTAGAATGCAAATTGAATGTATTCCATCAGACAGACAAAAATAAAATCAAATCAAAATTTTTATAAATAGTACAGATTACTTAAATAGTGCAAGTCTTTTAAATATCACAAGTTGTTTGAGCAGACCCCCGCACCCCTCTGCCCCAAAAGTATAAAACCTTTTATTTCGCTGATCAAATTAAAGATAAATAAGAAAACTCTAAAATGAAAAATTAAAATCCAATATATTTATTTACATAGTATTATATACCGCTTTATTTTTAATAATATGTACAAATTCGTAGCACAATCAATCAGCCATTTATTTAAAAAAAAGTAGACATTTAAAACAATTCAGCCATTAATGAAAAGTAAACTATTGCAACCAATCAGCTATTTATAAAAAAAAGGAGACTATAAACACCAATCAGCCATTTATGACAAGTAGACTAATACCACCAATCAGTCATTTATGAAAGGTAGATTACTACGATCAATCAGTCATTTATGACAAGTAGACTAATACCACCAACCAGCCATTAATGAAGAGTAGACTATTACAATCAATCAACCATTTATAAAAAATAGACTTTTACAGTCAATCAGCCATGTATGAAAAGTGGACTAATTCCACCAATTAGCCATTTATGAAAACTACACTAATACCACCAATCAGCCCTTATGAAAAGTAGACTAATACCACCAATCAGCCATTTATGAAAAAATGATTAATACCACCAAGCAGCCATGTATGAAAAGTAGACCATTACAACCAATCAGCCATGTATGAAAAGTAGACTAATACCACCAATCAGCCATTTATGAAAGGTAGACTAATACCACCAATAAGCCATTTCTAAAAAAGTAGACTTGTACTTATTGTAATTGAAAGGATGATCTAGTTCAGTGACCGATGGCGTGACAAATGTTGGATAATGTCTATTTTTTAATAAATATTTTCTCCAACCCCAAACATGGTGCCTCGATTAATAAAGCCAAGATAAAACTAACTGCAAACGTCAGTGCAAATGTTCCCATAAAACCATTGATCTGCAAATATAAATTTCACATAGACATTTAGACTAAAGACAATAAAATTAGTATTACAAAAATAGGAAATCGAACTATCCTAACGTAAGTTTACTTTATTTCTTATAGATTTCACGTCATCACTTACTGAACCCTTGTACTGGTCAGTACACAGGGGACTGGGGGGGGGGGGGGTCTCATTTATATGTCCATGAAAATTGAGTCCAAGATGGCATCATAACCAAAAATACTTTTCAGCCCCTATTTTGAAGTTCTAATTATCTAGCTTAGTTTTGGTTCAATTTAAGTTTGGGATTTTGCGGCTTTTAATACAAAAAGTAAAACAGAAATTGTTGGCTACAAAGATCAAAGGCCCTTCATGAATACAAATAGTATTGATCAAAAAGATGCGATCGGTCTTGAATAATATTATCAAAACAATATATCAAATTTCAAAAAATCGCATTACTAGCATAAGGTAAGTTTTGTTTGAATGTTAGGTCCAGCTGGGACATGGAACAGCCTGCTTTATCTTCGGGGTTACTCCTCAACCTTAACATGGGATGAAGCCTTTTAGTTGGTCTCATTTAAGCCACTGGGGATCAGTCCTTAAATTCTCATCGAGAATGAACAGACACATAGAATTAGCATCTGATATACACACAGGGCGCATACAGTGCGTAATTTGCCACAATTGAGCATTGTTTCAATACCTGACTATTGTATTATGGGAAAATGGCTCCCGTGGGATAAACTGTGTTAAACTTACCATATAATACATATCTATATATGCAAAAGATCTGATGCTTTCTGTTTCAGCTGACAGAATTATAAGATGAACTAAATATGCTCCATACGTTAATCTAGACAGTGGTATCCAGGCACTCCATGATAAAAAGCTATTAACAATACCTAAAAAGAAAAGTTTTTAAGTTACGATTGTTTACTGATGATGTTTGGTGCTAACAGAAATAACAGGAAAAAGCCCAAAGAATTAAATGTCGTTAATTAGGAAAAACAAAGTCTATTCTCTTACTGGTATAAATGAACCCTGGTCTGATCACTCTTCAAAAACAGTATTCAGGGTGTAAAGATCATGGATAAATATTTATTAAAAATAAGAATAATGGACAAACAAACTATCAAAAAATGATTTACCTCCGTATCCATTAACACAAACGAAAATCATCCAGGCAACAGCAATAGCCCAAGCAGGTCGGTAAAGTGTTTCTTGTGCCATAAAGTATTCATTTGTCCATTTGTGTCCATCTACTTTGTAATTATCATAAGTTAAATATGTTGATAAGAGACCGAATACAGCAGCAATTATACTACCAATCACTAAAATTAACTGAAAAATACAATTTACGTGATATGAATACTCGTAGATGTTATGATGTCCATACAGAAGTATGATTACATCATTTGCTGTTATTTTCAAGTTCTTATTAATTAAACGTTGTACGGTCCTACATATCTATGCAAATTCATTTATCGATAAAAATAATTCAACGGCATCAAATGTAGCTGTGGTTGTTTTTCAGTGTACCAGAACACCCCATAAAACAAAATACATGAAACATCTTCTTTGGGTCTCGGTCAGAAACGGAATCAATTTTAAACTTCTTTGTATTGCGCAGAAATGACTTAATATAACAGCCCATATGACAAACCACAAGGAACGCTCAGATCGCAAAATGAATATTATTTAACGGTATCTAATTATATACTTAAAACACTTGGGCACAGACCTTGCTCCTTCGTTCGTACAAACCCTATGATATTCTCTTCCTTTAGGAACAAAGAACTCAAAGTGTGTGGAATCTATCAAGACACGAGCTCACAAAGCATTCTCAGACTTAAGTTAAGAATTCACTCAAAATTGTTCACCTTATTTTAACTAAAATATAGCACTTTATAAAACATTTTTGTTCTAATGTATCAGATACACCAATAAGAAACTGTGTGCAAAGTTTTATGTTTCTGGATCAAAGATATTTCTCATAAACAGTGATTGAAAGTTGTTTAAATTCTTAACTGAGAAAGCTTTGTGAAAAAGCGGCCTATCTATTTACTATATATATAATTAATACACTGATTGCCTTATTTGTTTTTTCTAAAATATATCTATACTACAGTCAGTGTGGATCCCTGTATTCAGTTTGCTCAAAGTCTTGATTTACAGTTCTTCTACATTGTGCGATCAGTTTAAAGAATTAAATAAAATAAAACCAAGTACGAACAATCCAAACCATAAGACAGAATTCGAAGTCCTAAAAAAACGTTATAGGCAAAATAGTGTATTCAAGAAAAATAGTGTAATCAGCAAATTGACTGCTCCTCGTGTACAAAATACACGACAAACAATGGTAACAGGTGTCCGGAAGAGTAAGCTTACCCTGCCTGGCGCCACACCCGCCATAGCTGCATCCAAACTATTACGCGAAATGTCGGCAACATAGCGTGATAGGCCAATGAACTATCGGTATGCAAAATGCACGCGATGAACTGTGTTAACGATGTAGTAGACATTATCAGGGAGATAGTAATGGTATACGTGTCAATTAAATATATCTAGAATAATAGCCGAGAGAGACACGTTATATTTACCAATCAAATCAATATGACGGCCATAAAACTTTTTAAAGGTTTTAATAAGTTTAGTGCGCAAGTATCCTTGTAGTTGAAGCTTAGATGACAAATGCCTCGATCTACTTAAAAAATCAGAATAAAAGGAACAAGCTCTCGCGTAACGAATTAGCTGAGACACAAACACTCCATAACCTGGTGATATTGGAATGTTACTACTAATAAATGGAAAGTTACCAATCGGAAAGTCAAAGTCATCACGTTTATCGTACAATTTAACACTCAGTTTATGGCAATTGTCAAAATCGAGACGCAGATCCAAGTAGGAAGCGTAATTGTCACTGTCAGTGGTGTTTCTAATTTCGAGCTCATCAGGCTATTATTATACCTTAGGAATCTTCCGTTTCCCTTTGGTCTTGTGAATGATGAAACCAAGAATCAAACCAATGGCGTATACACCAACTCTGCTATAAGGTTTCACATAAACCTGTTCAAAAAATTTTCCAAATGCACCTTGTCTGTTTGGATAGTTAAAATAATAAAAATAAAATTTATAATGAGTCATAACAATACACACAACGATAATTATCTGGTTCCCCAAAAAAGATCGAGAATTTTAAATTTTCGGACCGACACATTTCAGCCCGAGCATACGTTTTAGGGTTAATGTCAGGCCATTTGAATTTGAATGAATGAATGTATAAACCTGGGCTCAACGACCTACTTTTCGAGCTAATAAAGACGGGCATACGACATAAAGTGTGCTAGGCTATGATGGAAATTGCATTCCAACTGCAAAAGTTTCTTTTACATGCACGCCAACGTATACAACGTTTTTTTTTCGTTTCATCGAAAGCAGGGCCTTAAACACCATTTCATTTCGTTTTGTCTAACGACCATGTGCAGTCCTTCGTCCAAGAACTTTCGCAGCCTATACCAAAATTGAACCCGGAACCAGCACGGCTCACGAAATAGGCAATTAAGAACCAATACAAATAATCCGAAAACCAATACCAATGTTACATCGACCTATTTTAGCACATTACAGTAGTAGTCTTTAGTACGAATTCTACGTATACCCAAATTCTGTCGGAAAGAGTAAAGTTTCTATTTCGTTACATTCCAGGCTTTGGATGTGCAAGTGTAGCAACTGATATTCACTACAAGGAGGACGTCTCAGCTTTGATAACAAACGGACTAAACCTTTATATTAGGTCCACCTTCTTTAAAGAAGGTCCGCCCCCACCACCACCAGAACTTTAGAACTGTATTTCTTGTATCCCCATTAGCCCCCGAAGCGTACCCGCGTGAAATTTACCAAGTTTAGAAACATTCTACACCACTATTTAAAACTAAAAAAGTACATAAGTACTGGGTTTTTTTATCGACTGAGACGTTAGATTGAAGTAATAGGGTATGTTTCAAGGTCATCAAACTAATTCCTACAATAAATTTCTACTCACTGTAAGAAACCCGCGAAGTTAATATTCCATGTTATATAACCAGTTGAAATAATCTGCGATGCAACCAGTCCCAGTAGTACTAGTATACCAATAACATTGTACCTGGTTAAAGAAAAAAAAGAAAAAGATAGAGTGATTTATATGGTAATGTCTGTACAATACGCATGTGTACCCCTGAACCCTTTACGTATGCATGTCCCTTGTTTGTTCATTTACAGTGATTAACAGCCCCCCTCATAAACTCGAAGCACTCGTCGTAGTTGGCTAAATTTAGTCGAAACAATACATATTTCGGGCTGCGCATTCTTGAAATTATTTCAGATAATGAATAACATATATACAAATATCAGCGACTGGGCTTCTCGTTAAGTATAAGTACTATATCACATATGTTGATGTGTATATTGTATTTTTGTATATAGTTACCCTACAGCTAGTGGAATTTATGCTAGTGTACTTATGACATAAAACTGCATATCATTCGCTAAAAAACTAGACCAGCTCATACACTGTTAAATCAAACGACACGGATAAGAAATTTAATTGCATACTCACCCTAGAGCTAGTGGAATTAATGCCAGCGGACTAATGACATAAAACTGCATATCATTTGCTAGATACCACGACCAGGCCATACACTGCCAAATAAAGTATCCAGAATAAGCAAAATTGAATTTCGATTTCGTTCTTTTTACATTTTCCTCATATACATTTAACACGAATTGCAGAATAAATGGGATCTTAGAACAGGACTAATGAGTCACAACTACGCACTAAAATTTACATGGTTGTACTTAAGACTTAAGTAACGTACAGGATGTCTTCAAGGTAATTCAAAAACTCTTCAAACACTTAAAAAATTCTACATGTATTACTTGTTTCCAAACTCTATCAAATATGACAATTTGTTGTGATTTCCTTGCACAAAATGATATTTTGCTGCCGGAAGATGATACATCTTGAAAATAGCCACCATCTTCGATTTTCGTCTGCGGCACTATCAAGATTCATTAAATTTGTCTGAAAAATTGTAGTGATCCCTTTCTCCATTACCAGACACGCCACCCCAATCCCTACTATATACTTACCAGTTCTGAGTCCAAACGATATAAATTGATAATTACCAGAAACGCCGGGGATGGGTGGCCAAATGATTAGCGCGTACGCGTTGTATCATTACGTCTGTCATTGAGTAAACTGGCGTGGATTCGATTCCACGGTTGTACGTGACAAGGAGTATAGTCGCCTGTCCATCCTCGTGGGTTTTTTCCGGGTCCCCCGGTTTCCTCCCAATGCTAAAGAACCCTACGCGCAAGTCAATTAATGAAATAAAATTGAATCATTTGTTAGTCCCGAAGTGACCTAGTTTGTGTCGAGTTTGTGTCGAGATGACGAAAAACTCAATTTCTCACCCTCTCTCTCACCAGACACGCCACCCCAACCCCTACTTTATACTAACCATTTCTGTT
This sequence comes from Patella vulgata, assembly GCF_932274485.2. NCBI lineage: Eukaryota > Metazoa > Mollusca > Gastropoda > Patellidae > Patella > Patella vulgata. The sequence goes on from NC_065883.2 coordinate 18,404,928, forward strand.
GAGTCCGATTTATATAAATTGTTAATGTACAAAAGATTTGTCCACCAATAATCTTTACAGTTCTGTTCTGCTCCTATTCCTACAGCCGTCGCTACCTGTGGACCGTCCATTAAGTACTTAGTAAGATGGGTATAGAATAGAATGACAAGCATGTAGAGTGGTGTCAACCTGTAAATAAATTATTGATTTTAAATATTATGTACATAGGATCAGTAGACCTTGAAGCTCCAGCACGCCAGAATCAAGTTAAATATACACAACCAAAAGTATAAGCAATTCCATTTGTTACAATTTCTGGTCCAACGATTGTTTAGTTCGATTAATCAAACTTTAGTTATGACCATTTAAAGCTTAGATTGTTTGTATTGATTACTTTTATCGGATCTAGAAATGTTGCACAATACTACGAGCCAATGAAATCTAAGTAGCAGTTTTATATAATGTATAGTTACAAAGGATATGATATCAAATACATCAATTCCTACCTCCAGTATCTATGGAAATAATACAACGCCATCTGTTTTCCGGTCACCTTTCCAGTTTTAGAAATTTCTCGAAGAAAGAGGTACGACACTAGAAGTCCACTGGAAGAGAATCATACGGTAACAGTTAGTCCAGTACAACATCTGTATTTTGGCTATGTACATCCGCGTATTGGATTTCAAAACTGACAAACAGACCCTAGGGTATTATAAATGGGATGGTACATAGTAATATCTAATGTCTATAAATAAGTTAGCATATAGTACCTTGGAAGGAAGAAGCTGTCTACAGGCAGAAACGGTAAGGGATTATAGATGGGGTGGTATTATAGTAATGTCTATAATTAAGTTAATATATAGTACCTTGGAAGGAAGGAGTTGTCTACGGACAGAGACGGTAAGGGATTATAGATGGGGTGGTATTATAGTAATGTCTATAATTAAATTAATATATAGTACCATGGAAGGAAGAACCTGTCTACAGATAGACACGGTAAGGGATTATAGATGGGGTGGTATTATAGTAATGTCTATAATGAAGTAAACATATCGTACCTTAGAAGGAAGAAGCTGTCTACAGACAGCGTTCCATTTGTAATGATTTGAAACGTGAAGTCGCCCATTCTACCAAAAAAATCCATTTTATTTTCTGAAACGGAGATAAACTTGTATTGTACTTGTTTTAGGTCTGTCATAATGGTAATAGTAAATCCAAAGAAATCCGACGTCTTTTTATATAATTTACAACATACAAACGCAGTCATAATAGATAGATATTTTAAAACATTATTTGCTTTTATATGTTCGAATCCTATTGATTGTTACAGAAAAATCATACAAATTTATTTCTGAAACAGACGGGTGAGGATTAACGACTTGTGGTCAAACTTGCAGTAACAGAATTTTAAGCACGACTCGGAACTTCACAAATGGTATCGAATATTCCCAAGTATCGCAATTCCCACTTTTCCCGATCATTTCCAAATGGCTCAATATATTTTGCTTAAGTTAAACACATACGGCGCATGGTAGTGTTTTATTTGCATATTTAAACACAACGTCTTCCCCGAAACAAGGACAACATAAATCCCAAAGACAAACCCACGAACAAGATACGTCCCACATGAACAAGATACATTATCATACACGAACAAGACACATCACACACGAACAAGACACATTACACATGAACAAGATACATTACACGCGAACAAAATACATCCCACACAGACAGATACATAACACACAGACAAGACACATACTAACAAGATACATCACAAAGGACAAGACACATTACACAAAGACAAGACACATTACATACTAACAAGATACATCACTAAGGACAATACACATTACACACGAACAAAACACACCACAAACTGACAAGACACATTACTCAAGGACAAGATACGTCAGACAAGAACCTATAACTACTATAGTCCCAAACTTGCACTGGCGTATGAAGTCATTAAGTTATAATACTAGCTAACAACTGGCGATAATCGGCTAGAATTTCGAAAAAATTACCTTAGTGTGAGAGGACAACAAACGATGACATTTACAAATAATAATCATTGAAAAGGTGCAAAATAAATATTTATACCTACCCACAACACCGAGTAGTTGCATTATAAAATGGCCTAATAAAACCCAGGTCATACTCAATACTCTAATTCCATGTAAACAACTTAATGTACCAGATGGGGTTGAACAGTCCAGAATCTTCTTTCCATTACGAATAATAGAGAAGGTCAGTAATATTTGACTACATTTTCCAATTTCTGAAAATAATATCGATATCAAGGTATTAGTAATCTAAAACACAAATATACTCTTAAAAAAAAAGTAGGGGATATTGAAATACAAATATCTCTGCAGGTTGTGATATGATAAATAGCCATGGACACTTGACATGCTTTGAGAGTATATTCACAGATGAAGAACTTATCGCCCCAACAGAACCACTGAGCTGCACATGAGACACGCAATAGCGCCATACACGTGGGAGGGGTTCATTGTCAAATTTGACACTTCAGGGAAGGGTTGATGAAAACTGCCGCGTGCTGGTTTATCTACCCATGTTTGCTCTTCTATCGGTTCTTGCATAAGATTTACTGTTTAGCGTATTTTTGTTTTAGTGTGTTACGTTTAATTTGATAGGGAGACTTGTTCGTCGACGTCAACGTCATCCGACAACACTGCAAGAATTGGCCGTGGCACTGCCAGAGGAGTGGGTCAGATTGCCCCAAATCGAGATTGGACGGTTGATTAGGAGCATGCCACGACGAATTGCTGAATGTCTGAAGATTGGTTGAGCAATTACTCATTATTAAGACAAATTTTCACTTTTGACAGTGTATCGCTTTGCGAGTGAAATGGGGCCGTCAGATAAGCCGCCCATATGAACTGTTTATGTTCATGTGTAGGCAATTGGCCTGTTATTAACATACACTGGTTACCTCTAATAAAAACAGAAGTGCATTTCCGCAGTTTTGTATTGTTTCTGAATATCCTCTACTTTTTTGGAAGAGTATATAATCGAAATTCTTTCCGATATATTTATTCGACCAATAAGTGGTCAATTTATGGCGTGCGTTTCGAAATCAAATTGTGCCTTTACTTAATATATCCGGATCTTCCCTGTAATTATTACCGATTGCTCACCAGGAGTTGTCTGTTTTACATCAAAATGTTTAAGATTGCCATTAGACAGTGCTACACCATTGGCCTTGACTCCTCCATTTTGATTATTACGTTCGACGTCATGGTTGGAGTCGACGCTTATTGATGTTAAGGATATGGCAGGGTTGTCTATGCCGACGTCTCCATTTACAGAAACCATATTAGTCTCATTTAAAGGGATTTTGTCACTTATTGTTGTGACGACTTCCCCGTTTCCTAAATTGTCTGTGTGTCCTAGAGATTTCCTGTTTTTCGAGTGAAAAGTATATCTTGATTGAACCAGATCCAGTAATGTACCAAGTAGACATAGAAGACCAAAAACGCTGTAAACAAATCTGGAAAAGAAATAGATAATATGATGAAACGAAATGATGAAAGCTCCAATCCCATTGGTGGTACAGCAATTTTCTTATAGTGCCTTTAAAATAAAACCACACCTGTATTTCAACAATGTTTTCTTTTACTATAGGTTCCTTAGTGTTATAAATTTCATTATATAGTACTACTTCTGGTTTAGGACTCTGTCCGTGCAACGGCATGCAGATCGACATCTAGTATACAATAATTATTGTAATAGGTGAATAGTAACCGATTTTCTGAATAGGATTAAAAATAAGAGTATCACCACCAACTCACACTGTAACAATAGCACCCGTATCTCCCTTCATAGATATAACTTCTACAAACTCTACTGAACTAACAGCCATACCCACAGCTTTTAATTGCTCTGAAAAATATAAACTATAATTATTATGTTATATAGTTTCAAATTTTTCACATTCTGCCAAATTACTGATGGACGGCGATGTTTTTTTCCAGCTTATTTTTACATTTATAAATCTTAATAATTGACATGAGAGGGGAGGGGCATGATTACTACGTTGTGGTGTACAAAAATGTCCTATTGGGAGATCTTTAGCAGAAACAAAGGACGAGCATCCCTTCAGAATTAAATACCACTGCTAAATAAAACTTTCAGGAATTTCCCACAAGGTTTCCAATGGTGCCAGTTTAAATAAATTTACATGTTGTAAATAATAACAAAAATATATATTCATTTCATTCAAATATTTTCCTAGGTGTTTGGGATACAATAATATTTCAGTGATACTCGGGTTCTTTTGTCTTTCGATATCAATCTTCAAAGCTAGTTAGACGTTGCTCCAGAGCAATCCCGTGGTTTCCAATACCTTCGCCAAGAAGAAAAGAGCAGAGAGAATGCGAGCGGCGATTAGACCCCGTATTATGACATTATCACAAAGGGGTAATAATCTACTTACGTGTATTCAACGCAGCTGTCATATTCACCTTTTTGCATGAGTTTGGTATACACACGTCCCATCTTAAGGAAGGAGGTCCAAGTGCCTAAAATATTAACAAACATGTTCAAGAATTACGTTGATGATTTTGAGTTCAGGGTGTGCCAGTTATGTTTTTACTCCATGTATTTATTTCCTAACACACTGGAGCGTACCAACAACAAGGCTTCAATAACCCTTTAAAGTATATTGTTTTAGCACATTTGCCCCTATTTATAACGGTTATCCACATTAGTATGTATTGAAGGGGCATTATGGGAGATTGGGTAAAAAAATTGAAGTTTTGGCTACAATAGTTAAAAAAAGATAACGTAAATAGAATATGTTGAATATTTCAGTTAAATTGCTCCACTCTGAACCGAGATTAGCTTTTGAATTTTAGGCTAGCCTCTTTTATCATTTCTAAAGTCAGTACGATAAAAACAAAGTCTCGATTATCCAGTTTTACGTTTAATTACATCCTTCACAAAATGTATTCCAATCCGCTAAATATCACAGGCAAGCGATGTCACCGAGGGTTGAATATGGTCTGGATAAGTTAATTAATGTCTTATTCTAATTTAGATAAAATTTCAGGTCTAAAGAAAGACCTGTGAACAAAAGTGCTGTGGGGCTGAATCATCAAAATGCGATACATAGCTCTGACTAATCTGAAATTAAAACAATGCGAAGAATAAAAATTCTCCGTATTGTTTTAATTTCACATGACGGTAAAGACTTTCGCACAATGGCAGTTCATACCGTCCAGATACGGTTGATCTTCATGCTAGGGTTTATGAACGTTTGAAGTAGCGGATCTAGAAGCTGTGAATAGGTTGGCAGTTTTATACAAGTTGGCATAAAGTTCATGTCATATTCTGATTGTTATTGATTTTGTTATTATTTTTTTGTCAACCATAGGGGCAGTGGCGTAGCCAGGATGTTTGCGAAGAAGAGAGGAGGGGGGGGGGCTTGGATGGCCTGGAGCTCCCACCCCCACCCCCTCGCTACGCCAATGCTTAGGGGTGCTTACTTTGTCTCGATAATATTATTTAAAGACTTACAAACAATCCAGCTGGTATTAAAGGTGATATAGACTTTGGAAGACTTAAAGATATTTTAGCGTATGCACCCTGAATCTGGTGTCCATCAGAGTTAGGTATTGGTATCACTTGGTTTATTTTGATGCAGTCGTCATAACTACCAAGAAATGTCAGTGTACCTTGCAAAATGCCCTTTGGTAACTTTCCGGAACTGTCGAACACTAAGTGTTTTATTTTTATTGAAATGAAAAAAGAAGATTAGTAAATAATGAACACCAATAATAAAAATGTACAAAAACACAATAATAATTTGGTACATTAATAAACAGTAGTGACAGTGGCGGACGCAGGTTATTTGGTTAGGTTATGGGGGTGTCAATCATTGGTGATTTGTGGCGCGCATATCTGGAGCCAATTATAACATTCACTTTCATTAGTTAACTTTTTATACAGTAGCGACTGACCAGGCGTAACACGGGTGTAGCAATGAACCGGAAATAGCATAACTCCGGAAGTGCTAAGTCATCGCCATCAGGCCTATGTTACTCCCCGGTCCGAGTTACTTCTATACACACAATTTTAGCCTCGGAAGCTCTAGTGTAGCCGCCAACCCTGAACAGAGAGACAGGCAGACAGACAGTCGACACAAATATTAGTATACATTTATTGAGCGGACCAGGGACTCGAACTGGGTAAGCCACTGTGTGGTGTTATTGTTTCGTCGATGCTTGTATTGTAAAAACACCGAAATGTTAAGAGTCAAGTCACTAAACCTCGATGGCATATGCCGTATTCTCTTAAATTTCAAGTGGAACTCTAAATTATCTCGCCCAATCAAAGGCTATTACAGGAAATATCAAATAAATATAAGCGGCGGCAAGAATTCTATAAAGCATCTACCCTAGGAACCAGTGTTAATGTCATGGGATATGATTCCATAGATTATAAAACTAATTCAAGCTTTAATTGAAATTAAAGGTGAACTTACTTTGTAATGCCCACATTTCAAATCCCTGTAAACTAGTCAGAACTGCTTTAACATCTTGCGAACACTGACTATTCCCAGATATTTGATCCTTTAGCATACTAAAGAGGAGAGTCGGGATTTGACTATAATTTCCCTGAAGTATTGGTAGAAACTGCATAAAATTTTGTAGATTGAGTCCACTCCCTGTCATAGGATTGTTCCCTGGTTGATTAGAATTTCCTTGGAGTGACTGTAACATTTGCATTAGGGGGTTATTTCCCGAATTCCCGTTTCCCAATAGCGATGATACTAATGAAGTTAAGGGGTTGTTTCCTGTTTGACTCGAATTTACATTACCAAGGAGAGGCTGCAACCATTGCATTATTCCTGATTGATTAGAATTTCCATTACCAAGGAAAGGCTGTAACATTTGCACTATTCCTGGTTGACTTGAGTTTCCGTTACCAAGTAACGGTTGTAATAATTGCATTATTCCTGGTTGCAGTTCCTGTAACAAGTGCAATAATCCTGGTTGACTAGAATTCCCATTACTAATGGTTGGCTGTATCGTTATACCTGATGTACTTGAACTTCCATTACCAGTGCTTGGCTGTTTCGTTATTAATGTTGTATCTGAACTACCTTTACTAGTGCTTGGCTGTTTCGTTATTCCTGGTATACTTGAAATTCCATTACTAGTGCTTGGCTGTTTCGTTATTCCTTGTGTACTTGAACTTCCTTTACTAGTGCTTGGCTGTTTTGTTATCTCTGGTGTATTTGAACTTCCATTACTAAATTGTGTTAGTAATTTGTTGTTTACGAGCTGGCTGGAATCTTGTGTGACTGAATCTTTAGTAAGTCCAAATCCAATAAAAAGACTGACCACAAGGCAGATGACAACTCGGTTCGGTACCATTCCGTTTTTCGGTTTTCAGACAAACCACTTAAAATATAAAGAACATTTTTAGATTAAATAAAACCTATGTTTACAAAATAATATAACATAATTTAAACTTTAAGCTATTTTGATACCACAGATAGTTTTAAATATTGACTTGTCAATGATTAACAATTTAGCAGTTAGTAGATAAACATATGACAAAATCGAGTTTATATACTAACATGAATCCATGTGTCTCAAAGGAGTTACGTTTATGCAACCTTAAAACTCATTCTCAATTAAACATATCATTGCCGGACAAAAATGAAATCTACACCCACCAGCAACTGTGATTGAATATTATGGGCCATAACTCAAAATGAAATGGGCGCGGGGTGGGGGGTAACGTCCTATTGTTCTGCCAAAAACAGGACTAATAAGGCGGACAAGGGGGAGCCACGTCGGAAAATTCCGATGAACCTACTAGGCTAAAATCGGGATCGAACAAGTTATCTCTACCATAGTGAGCGAACGTCTAACTGACTGAGCCATCGCTATAACTCGAATGCTCTAGCCTATTCGGCGTTTATAAACATTCTATTAAAAGGGCATTATAATAATCCAATCAATGGTTCAAGTAATATTTTAAATTTGTGAAATACCCATTTACAGTTTGTTGGATGATTACTGTAAGCAATAAAGATTCCCAAAAAATTTGTTTAATATAGTAAACAGAATTAGATGGGGTCTTATCAATAAACACTAAAAATATTGTTTAATAAGTAACAAGTGTTAAAAGGTGTTTTATTAATAAACCCTAAAGAGATAAATTTTCTTAACCATAAACAGGTTAATCAAAGCAGATATAACGCGCGTGACTGATTTCTTGACTTACAGTGATCCTGTACCCCATATGACGTCACATACCGGGTATTGATGTGTAGGATAAAGCACGAGACTGGGGTTATGCTGGGAAAAGAAAGACTGAAGAAAATAAACCGTAAAAAAGAAAAAGCGTGGCCGAAAGGCCGAGGTTTTTCTGTCGAGGGCTTTTTCTGAAGTCTTTCTTTCCCAGCATAACCGAAGTTGAGGATTTTATCTTGCTTATAAACCGTCTATGTTTACATGTACGCAAGATGAGAATATCCCAGAATTCTCTTAGAAAAACCTTAGATCATTATTTCTTATGGAAAAAAATCCTACCCTGGAAGAATAACCTGTTACAGGTTTTAAGAAAAACTTTCAGAAGAATAACCTCACATTCCCCTGTATATTATATCCAAAGATTATCAGACTGCAAGTTATTCCAGACATAGAATATACCCCAAAGATCAAAGAGATTTACCGTTACAGGTTTATAAGTGCTAATAAAAGACTAACCTCTTGGCTAATATATATTTTAAATTGTAACGACTCGACTTCTCCTTAAAAAATTATTTTGTTTATAGACGTATAGTCATAAACAATTTGTGAATGTTCTGTCCACATGACCGCGATATACTATCTATCTCTAGTTAATGCTAATGTCATGTCCCCAGTTTGATATCTTGAAATAACATTAGACTTTGATAACTTTCTCTGTTTTTATCTATTTGAAACTAATCAACTGTCAAGTACTATTATTATATTGGGATTTCCCTTTTAATCAAAAAGTGTTTAGTGCATCCACCCAGAGAGCGTTAGTTACGAAAATGCAATAAATTCGGTTCTTTATGTAATACTAGAAGAATGCCCGGCTTCGCTCGGGGGTCATAACCCCGAAACCGGCCTATGTTACTCCCCGGTCCGGCTACCCCTATACCCCAAATTTCAGACTCGGGGCAGACCTAGTGTAGCCGCCAACCCCGAACAGACAGACAAACAGACAAACGTCAGTCACAAATATTAGTATAGATAGATTAGATATCCCAGATAGAGTTAACAATCAAGAGAGGGTGAAATGGGGATTAACTTCCAGTCGACAAAAACTAGGTCATTCGAGACTAACATACGGTTTAATTTTATTTCAATGATTCGCTACAGGTGTCTGTAGCAGTTCGAGGAAACCGGAGAACCATAAGAAACACAGAAGATTGAAAAGTCAGTTTAATCATTGTCACGTACAATCTGACAATCGAAACAACGACACTTGATTCATTGACAGACCTTGTGATCGTGAACAATCAAGCATAAATTTTTCGCTGGCTTTGTATATTCTAGTTTTACCTACTTACTATCAAAGCCAATGATGGTTATATAGAAACAAAAACAGTCATACAGTGCCCCCCCCCCACCCAACATACTTCTCGGTTTATTTAACACAAACCCATGCCCTATATGCCGCAATCAAAATAAAACGATGACGTCTGATTGATAGGTCGGAAGAAATGTTTTCTGATCTATAAGTAAGGAAGATGGACACAAATATGAATTGTCTTAAAATATATTTACATTTTTCGCAATCTGGTTAAAACACAGATCCTATTTCGCTTCGTTTTTATAGTTCAAAATTTCGTTTTACTTGTCTTTACCAAGTTAGTGTAGGCCATCGAAAGTATAAAAAAAACGAAACGAAATATAGATCTGTATTTTAATCAGATTTATATTTTTCGTCAATATGAAGAAAACTATATCCTTTTTAATCAAAGCTAATCAAGCTGTTTGGACATGTTCGACCAGTCTTTATACGCTAATTCTAAATATAGGCATACGCTGATTATTAGTATTAGACAGATACTGTAGTACATATTGTTGGGAATAAACATGAAATGGGGTTTAACGTCCCACTGCACTTCCCCGACTGTCCTAATGAAGACGGTGGAATAAAGCTGAAAGTTGATAAATATTTAAATGTCCTGTAGAGTTTATATCGGATATGAACAAATTTGTAAAAGTATATTGTTTTATTAAAGAGATATCGCTGATTAAATTTTTATTTTTATCAATATTACTGCCATATATAGTTATGTCGCCCGCTTTAAAACCAATGCGGCGTAACTAGAGAGCTGGGTGCCTATACGGAATTTCGTGAATATTATTGAAAGAATATTATTTGAAGTTTTTGTAAAACATACGATACCTATTTTAGTTTAAACTCACAAATTATTCACGTTTTAAATAGTTTTGAATGGCTAGAAATCGGTTCATTCTATTTTTCACGTTTCGTTATTTAAACAATTAGTATGAATAATGTACTCGAAAAACTCCGCTGATAATGTTCAGCTAAAGTTTGATTAAAGTTAGAAATACGGAATTCTAAAGCAAATTTGTCGCTTATTTCGTTTTTGAAACTAAGTACACTGGTTTGGATATGCATGGGAGTCACGGTGGCTCAGTGAATAAGACTAACCTAGGGGCCCCGTGTTCGATCCATCTGTTGACCGAGAATGTTCATCGGGATTGTCTGGCGTGGATCTCCCTTTCCGGCGTATGACGGAGGGTCTGGCAAGGGACAACGTATAGTCATTCGGGTGGGACGAAAAAACGAGTTCCCGTGTACACACCTTCGTACACGTAAAAGAACTCTTGGCAGTTGGAATTCGGTATAAGAGAGAGCCGTAGTGCCGCTGTCCGGACCAAACTTCCCTCATAGCACACTGTATGGCGTATGCCCCGTCATCGTTAGCCCAGTCGTTGTAGAACAGTCGAACGTTAAACCAAATTTCATCTTTATTCCCAACAATATCTACTACTAATATTGATAATCAGCACATCACGGTGGCTAAGTGGGTAAGACGCTGGCTCGCTAGCCTGGAGGTCGGGTGTTCGATCCCTGCATTGGCCGAGAAAGTTCATCAAGATTTTCCGGCGTGCTTCCCCCTTGTCAGTGATGCAGGACGGAAGGCCTGACAAGAATAGCAGTCTAGTCGTTTGGGTGGGACGAAAAACCGAGGTCCCGTGTAGACATTGGCGTAAAAGATCCCTTGACAGTTGGAATTCGATAAGAATAGGCCGTAGTGCCGCTGTCCGGGCAAAATTTCCCTCATAGCACACTGTATGGCGTATGCCCGTCTTCATTAACCCAGTTCGGAGCAGAACAGTCAACAGTAGGACGCTAAATTCCATTTCATTTCATTTCATATCACAATAATGGTTGGGATATTTAATTCGCATTAAACCTACTCACCTCTAACTTTGTTGTTTAGTATTGGTGGTCTAGTCCTGATAATGAATCAAGATAGACTACCCGTTATCTTAATCTGTTGCCGAGCAATATCACACGATCTTATATAGCCTAATATGGTGGTCTTTGATTTATATTAAAGTATATAAATTTATATGTAACTAAGTAAAAAAGTAAATATCAGGTGTTTGACACAGTTCTTTCATCATAACTTAACTCACTTGTGTAAATATATTTAGTTAATAAAACTAAGATAAGATAGTTTGTAAGTGATGTAAACTCTAAAATAAGAAATAGGACTGTTTATCGGTGCCGTGTACTTTGCACTGTATACAGAAATAAAAATATGCAACCATGTATGGTAAAACGTATGATGTTATCCTTATTAGGATTTGCTACCATAGACCAATGTAATAATAGTTTTACAATTAAATAGTTTAATTAACGTTAACTACTTTATTTTATTTAGCCAATTCTACAATCATATGTCACCCCCACCGAAGTCCCCCACACCTCATAACATACTTATAGTAAACTGCCGAGTGTTGAACACAGTACTGTCATTCTACTTCATATGATCGTTTTTATATGAGATCCCTCAAAAAGATTTTAGGTTTCAAAGTCATTTTAATTTTTCAAAATTTATGACTTTGTGTTTGGCATGTGAAATATTATATATCATTCTCTCGAAAAGTCGTTTGGGAACTAGACTGAGGCGAGAAGAATCAATGTTGTTCCAAAAAATTTCATTAGGAATTCAACCAATTCTTCAGGGACAATGCAGCTAGTATACGCCCAAAACTTAAATCAAAACTATACATTAAATCACCCTACAACAAATTCTAACAAAATGCTTGAAAACTTTATCATGATTTCAGGAATATGAACTTCAGAAATTAATCCTGAAGCCAAAACCGACATCGTTCAAACACGATCTGATTCCTACCAAGCCTCTACTTCAGATTCTGGATGTAGTACTTTATATAACCGAGATCAACCTTAGTACTTTAAGAATGCGATTATCAAACATCTCCCTCAAAAACATCACTTGATACAGAGCTGTTTACAAATTAACGCACTGTGTCAAAATTACCATTGCTGTCCTAGTCCATTGGAAAACCAGTGAAGAAATGGGGTTTTTGGACCGGAAACCAATCTGCTTACGGACATTCAGCAACAACTTATGGGATCGCTTTGAAATTTTCAGCGTGGATGGAAAAGTGGATGTTGTTAATTTTATTGGCAAGTCAAAATGTAGCTGTCTGGTTTGTGAAAACTTGCAGTTTCCAGTCGCCAATACCGGGGTAAATAATTCGCAATTTCAGAATTTTGATTCTGGAAAATCTGTCGTTTTCTTTTTCCATGCAGAATTGGGAAATGTAACGTTGTAATATTTAAGTTTTGATAATTTAAGCTTCAAATTATAATGATAAGTGATAAATGAATATAAAAAAATATCTAACTTTTAATATAGCGTTTTTGGCTTATAAATAATTAACGATATATGATGTACAATGGAATCAGCTGTAATAATGTAACAGACAAACTTATAGGAATATATATATATATATATTCGTTTTACCTTTTTATAATATTTGAAGTGTTGTAAATATTATTTTATCTCAAATTAGCTAATATATATATCCGTATTACAAATACGAAAGTACATTAACCATGTTTATAGCTAAATGGCATTATCATATCAGTTATTACCCAGATTTCAGAAGCAGAAGATAACACTGGGTGGTCGATAAAATTGGGGCCACTGGTCACCAGCTGAAATATGAAAACAAAGGTTCAATATAAACCTTTAAGAAGTTTGTTAGTATTAGTATCTGGTGTTTAATGAAACTTAAATATCGAGTAAAACGTTTTCTCAGTTAAATTTGTTTTCTGGGGCCTTATTCACGAAATTTTAACTAAGATAAAATCAAAATTTTAGTTATTTGATTGGATAATATTAGATTGATTTTAGTGCTTAGCCAATCAAAACTGAAGTATCTACTAAAATTTGGATTTTATCTTTAGTTAAGATTTCGTGAATCAGGGCCCAGATATGTCAAATACGGGTTTTTTTTCAGATTGGGTTTCATGGAATTGGAGTTTTCTAAGATTGGTGTCGATATATAAAAGGTCCTCGAAATCTGAACTGTAATCACCCAATAATAATCATAATGTACTTTCTTGTGACATAATATTAAAATCCAACAAGTTTCAATAAAATTGTGCAGTTGGCTTGCCTTCAAAAGGGTAATAATTCATCGATGTTGTATTGTTCATCCAGATTGGTCAATAACTCTATATTATTTGAAGGTCTGTGAAGATAGTGAATGGTTTGACGGGGAGGGGTGGCGACTTTTAGAGTGGCCGTTAATATATCGGATACGACGAATACCATGAAATTTTCGAGTGATTCGTTCTCACAGCAATAACTAGAATTTAGTAGGTTTTTGGCAAAATAGTTGAGGAGTCAATAGCACAGATATGTTAATATTTGTGTACTGTTCACGTATATCATTTTAACAAGATACCATTTCAGATAACATGAGGCAGGCTATCACTGAGTTCAGAGTGCAATGAAGAAAATGTAAATTGTGGAAATTAAGACTTAAAAACTTTTAAATGTGTTTAAATACATAATTTATAGTTTATCTTACTTGATTTCCTTACTGGATATTATATAATTTAGTTAAGAATACTGGGTTCCAGAGTAATTATTTATGAACACAACAATTAGATACTTCTCAAACAGAACAATATAAAACAAGTTTCAGGTCGACCAGGCAATAACAGGATAATGTAGTCTCTATAGTGTCCACAGCCAATTGTGGACCTCGATGAAGATTTCCCCAAAGTCACGAGATGTAAGCCAGGCTAGCGCCAACCCTTGAGGAAATCTGCAGGTGGCCTTAATATTCAGATCTGACCGTGTTACGCCGGGTCAATTGCTAGTAAGATATAAAATTAAACCCGCGATTGCCAGGCAAGATACGCCCACATTTTGCAAGAGATAGACAGAATAAGCAGGGTCATAATCCATGAGGTTACAGTCCGATATGAACGAATATAGACATATATTTTAAGTTTCATCAAAATTGGACAAAAGCTGCGACTTCTAGAGGGTCCATAACCTTGATATTACATACTTTTAGACTATTTGTGTACACGTAGCAGACATTTTGTCAAGCAGTTTCATCAAGATCGGATAAAAACTGTGACTTCTAGAGAGTCCACTATATGCGTGCGAGGAGTAATCATTTTGTCCGGTAGTTTCAGTCGGATTTTTATGAAAGTCGATCTCAACCTTCATTGAGGTGGAACGTTGATACATTTCAACGGTTTTTTAAAATTGAATACAAATTTTGACTTCTAGAGGGTCCACGAGCTAAAAACGTAATTTTTCGAACAATCAGGGGCTATAATCCAGGAAGTAACGTTCCGATATGCGTGATTATCGAAAGGAACCGAGATCCTTGTGTCTTAAACAAAAAATTAAGGTTTCATCAAAATCAGATAACTATCGTGTTCTCTAGAGGGTCCACAACCTTGAAATGCCATACTTTTACACTATTTGCGTCCGAGAAGCGGCCATTTTGTCCGGTAGTTTCGGTCTCATTTCCAAAAAATTAGAACGGGTTTTTTTTGTAAATGGGATAGAAATTGTGACTCTAGAGGGACCACAAGTTAAAAACGCAATATTTCGTAGAATCAAGGGCCATAATCCAGGAAGTTACGGTCCGATATGCGCTTATATCGAAAGGAACCGAGATGTTTCGGTTATAAATAAACATGTCAAGTTTCATCAAAATCGGGCGTCCACAAGCTAAAAACGTGATTTTCGAACAATCAGGGGCAATAATCCATGAAGTTACGGTCCGTTACATGCCAATTAAGAAAGGAACCGGATCTTTGGGAGATACGCCTATATGTCAAGTTTCGTTAAAATGGGCTATACTATATACCGGAAAACACCGAAAAACACCCGGAAAACACCATGTTATACTTAATACCGGAAAAACACTAAATACCGGAAAACACACTAAATACCGGAAAACACACGAAATACCAAAAACATGCTAAATAGGTAACTCGGAGCCTTGTCCCCTGCAAAACACCGGAAAAACCTAACCCTAACCCACCACTGGTCCTCTAGAAAACAGCGGAAAAACCTAACCCTAGCTCTAACCCTAACTCCCCGCAAACAGCGGACCAGGCTCTGTGTTACCTATTTAGGGTGTTTTCCGGTATTTGGTGGTTTCCCGGTATTCAGTATAACATGGTGTTTTCCGGTATATAGTATTGGCGGTTAAAATCAGATAAAAATTATGACCTGTATGATTGACGGGCGGACAGGGGTGAAATTGTGGGCATACAAAAACGATTACTGTAGCGTTAAGATAAAGTTAGCCAATTTCAAATACTTAGTCATAACTAAATTAGTGTCATATCGAACAGATAAAACACACATGAATATAAGTCGATATCATTTATCTTGGCCGTTTTTAAAAAGTTTAAATTATGACAAATTTTAGGCCTGGTTTTCGACCCATAGTGCGGCCACATTTTTAATGGTTTAAAATGAAGCCTGTTCACGTGATTTAAAATTAATAATATTTTATTATTCATTTATACAGCCTAACAAAATCCTATCAATAGATTGTTTGCGAAATAATCGCTAGATCAGTAGTCACGTGAAACTGAAACATTTTCAATATAATTATTTATGAATTTTAGCAATATTCAGACGACCGTAAATCAGCCTGGACTATTAAAGGCTCAATACCACTCTTGTTGTAACTGAATAATATGCCCCAATCTTTATTCTGGTCAACAAATTGTACTTTTACAATATTCCAATTAATGGTTGATACAAATTTCATCTTAACACACCTAATTTAAAAAATTGGAAAAATTCAACTTAATGATTTGAAAAGCCTGACGTAAAGCTTTTCAAATGTGACTTGGATTTAAAAATATTTTTGAACCCTCTGGACAAGTAAAATAGGATTTAATGGATAATTTACACAACAGGTAAGACACTAACACATCTAGTACTTAGAATAAGGTTATTTTTTTACTTTCTGGAGCTGTCAAGTCAGCAAGAGTGTTATTGTCCCTTCAAGATAGAAACTATTTGAACACGGTCGCTTTTTAAATCTTTCAAAAAATAACATCCAGCCGAGGCTAAGAAGTTGCATTCCAAAAAAAAAAAACCAGGTATGTTTGTTGAAAGGAATTGTTCTTTCAAAAATAACATTAAAGCGAGACTATCTATTATTCCTAATGTTTATTACGTTCATATTCATATGAGAGATAACCAAATTCATGAGTAACGAACTCGGTTAATAATACTTGAGCCTGTGATTTAGAACGAGTTAATTTACATTCCATGATGTAGGGCCTACAATAGTCAACATCTTGTGTTAACAAAGCAAAGTAGTCTAACCAGCGGTGGCGTTTCGAAACTAGCCATACCCAGGTACAAGGAAGCAATCCCCCCAGCCCTTTGTGACGGAGTAAAGTTGCCATTATATCGTTTATTGCTTTCCTTATCCTGAAATAATCCAAATCACATAATTCCATCGAGAATGTTTTAATATTGTCTCCCGCTCTTTGTCCCGTCAAAGTTGGCCTACACGGATTTTTCTACAAACGTAAACAAAGTTGTTCAGGGCATACACCATTGTCTGCGATATTCATTGTGGAAGCAGACGTTAAAGACCAACCAGCAGCGGCAACCAAAGAAAGAACAACCAATATGGTTGACGACAATATACATGGATATGTACTGAGCGCCATGGAAAACGCATCACTTAGTTTTTCGTATAACAAAATGATCCTGTAAACATCTTATTTATTTTGCTTCTTATTGTGAACAATATTCAAATGGGAACACATCAATAACAACACATTTGTACACTTATGGATGTTTAATCTGTAATCAAGGGTACAAAGTCAGAGGGGTCAAAACCAAAAGTACGACACAGATGTCAGTAGCGAGTGTGTCCTCCACGGGCTCTTACGCACGCTGTGCAGCGACGTCGCATGGAATTTACCAATGTTTAAAAGAAGGCCTGGGGCAAATTGTTCCATTCTTGGACAAGAGCAGCTTCTAAAGCAGCAATGGTGTGCATCTGTGGTCTCCGATACAGACGGCGTCCAATCTCATCCCAGACATGTTCTATCGGTGCCATGTCCGGAGACATGGCTGGCCAGTCCAAGACACTGATGTTTTTAGCAGCCAGGTAGTCCATATTAAAACGGGCGGTATGCGGACGTGCATTATCCTGTTGGAAGTGCTGAAGTTGTGGGTGCGCTCGAAACATCGGAACAACAATTGGTTGCAAGACATCATCACGGTAGGCTACAGCATTAACGCGACCCCTGCAAATGTGTAGGGCGGTCCGGTGATGAAATGTGAAGCCTCCCGACACCATTACACTTCCCCCACCCCATCGATTCGTTTCGAAGACGCAGCAGTCTGCAAGACGTTCCCCAAGACGTCTCCACACACGTTGACGGCCATCAGCGTGATAAAGATGAAAGCGACTCTCATCACTGAAGAGCACACTTTGCCAGTCTACTCTTCTCCATGTCTGGTGTCCTTGAGCCCATATCAAACGCCGCAGACGGTGATGATCCCTGAGGATAGCTCCAACATAAGGTCGTCGTGCACGGAGTCCTACTTCTCTTAGACGACGTCTTACGGTGTTGGCACTTACTGGTCCTTGTCTTCCGACGACTGCTGCACCTGTTCGAGTCGCTGGGCGGAATCAGTCACGCAGATGAGTGACCCGGATGTAGCGGTCTTAAGCCTGGGTTGTAACGCGTTGTGGACCAGGACGTTGACGGTCACGTGTTGATCCAGTAACTCCAACACGTTCCACCAACCTTACAATAGTGGACTGATGACAATTGAAGTGTCTTGCAATAGCAGGTGTAGACATGCCAGCCCTGGACATTTCCATGGCTTCATTCCGTTGATTTTCAGTAAGTCTCGGCATCTCTAGCTCGATTCCTTCACACGTCCAACAACAAATTACGGCAGATTGACGTTTCACAGTTCATGTACTGCACATTAAGTTGAAAACATGCTTTTAAAGGGCTCTCACACAATGCTGCACGTGAATATTGGGTTTTTCATGTGCATCTCGTGCAATTTTTTTTTGTGCACACGGGCCGATATTTTTTTGCGTTTGGGAGCGTTGTGTGAAACAATAGTTCATAGTATTGCATAAAATTATACATACAAAACCACCTAGTAATAAAATATTTGAGAAAAAAAAGTGATGCGTTTTTCATGGCGCTCAGTATATTTAATGCGGGAAAATAAAAAGTAAGCAACTAATTCAAATACATTGAAATATTTATTCCAATGAACAAATTTAATATTAGCAATATATTATCAAAATTTAATGAATAAATAAATTCAAACAACAACAACAACAACAATCTAGACTAAAACATCAATCAACAAATACAATTTACTTATGAGTTATATAGGTAACTTGTCACAACAAGTTTAATATTCACGTGGTTTCGTTTGGGAAGGAATACTAAAACTAAGCTCAATGCTGCTTTATGTTTGTCTCTTCACAACCAATTTTGACAATAATAGTACAAGTTATTCGATAAATCGATTATATAGGCATGCTCAAATATTAAGAACGATATCGTAAGCCTGCATCAGTGTTTGGTAAAGCGGGTCGCATGGTACATGTTACTGTGCACGCACACCAAATCAACAACTAATGCTATCAGATTTTTAATATTGATTGAGGTCCTATTCCCACTAGGCATCAATCGGAATGACATGTCCCAGCTGTGTTTTATAATAAACGTACATGTAGTTGTCTTGGTCCTCTGGAATTTAATTCAGTCCTTCCAAAGAATTCCTGTGTTCGGAAACATTTTATTTGTTTATCCAGCTGGGCTTTTCTGCTTTTATCATGAAAAAACATAAGTGCTCGTTGAAATACAAAATGATACCTCTTTCAGTAGATTGATTCAAGACTAGGTCACACTTTCCATAAGGTGTGAATGGGGCTTAATATTGGAACACAAGACTTACATGGTGATCAAATACAATGTGTGCTTCTTTTTGATCCAGCTAGACTGAAACAAAAATTCATATGACTGATGCCAGCGGGAATCGAACTTTACACCTAACTTTGAGTTTCATTTTAATTAACAATGTATTCAAAATCAGAGAAAGGGCCGGAAATTGTTATAATTCAAAGTATACATGTTCTGATAGATAAAAACTAGAAAAAGAATTAGGTCAAAAAGGACGAGGGACATTTTTCATTTAATGAAACCTGCAGTTTCATTGTTACAAATACTGATCATTATAAAATAAATATGTCACTTTTATATAAATAAATCAATTTACAACACATCATGTTTACATAAAAATAATCCAGTACATCATACGCTTTAATATTAAGATAGAGAACGTGCTTTAAAAAAAATATAGGTACTTGTTAGCTATGTGATATAAAACACGAAAGCTTTTTCAGAATAACATTTTCCACTAAAGTCTTTGTCTTTAAACAATGCCGTCAAATTATCCAACTATACGATACATCTATCGAGTCGGCTATGCCAATTTAGAATCATGATTAGTGAAACATGGTGCAAATTAATACAGGACAACAATAACAACTGTATAATTATGAATAAGCCATAGTAGAGATTCTAAATTTCTAGCTAAAAATATTATATGTGCAAGTATAACTATGATAATATATATATGTACATTGGTAGTATGAGTATATATATATTTATTTAGTAGAAATGGCTAAATATTAAATACTATTCCCTACTCTTCAAATTTAGGCATTTTATGTATTAAGATCTTAAATACATACATCTTCCCCTCTAATCGGTCTTACCAAACATTTCAACACATGTAAGATTTAGACTTTTTGCAAGAGACCGACTGATTGAAGCTCAAAGTCGAAAAAATAAATAAAATAAATAAACGAATTAAGTTACCTTTAAAATCTGATGATTTTAGAAAATATCCTGGTCACGGCACCAAGTTAAATACAAAGAACGGTTTGTTAGATTTGTCCATATTTGAAAAAAAATAATATATATATATATAATAAATTACATGTTAGGGGGAAATTCTTGCAAGTGCCTACAAGTACAATCCCATTGTATTGTCATTTATATTGCACATTTTAAATCAATTTTGACACAATCTGAGTGGTATATTTAAAAAAATAATTCTTTAATAATAAAATGTCGTTTAAGTTAATAATATGTAACTACAACTATTAAATACATGTTACTTTATCTATCATAATAATATCTTTTTGAATTTAGAAAAGCGGACTGGCAATAAGAAAACATTTTAGGTTTCAAATATACAGTTTCGGTCTCAAATATACAGTTTCGGTCTCAAATATACAGTTTCTACTTCATAAATAGAAACAGAAAATGATATTAAATAGAGTTCTTTTAGAAAATATACAGTTTCTACTTCATGAATAGAAACAGAAAATGATATTAAATAGAGTTCATTTAGAAAATAGACATCATTTTTTACCCAAATCCTGTTAAACATTTTGTTTTGCAATGTAATGGTTAACATAAAAAAAAATCTCTTGCGTTTTTTATGATTAACAAATTAATAAGGAGGGTATTCTCCTGTTATCAGCAATGATTTATTCTTATTATTTTTTTCACATAAGTACAAGAGGTCCCTGTGTTAAAAAATAAAACTGCTTTCGACAATTAATAAATAAAAGCTACTTTTGTACATGCAACTTAAATATGCATTTCTTTGGTTATTATCTTCTTTTCTTTCACGCTTCCTTTACTTTTTGAAAGAGTGGGTGTCTCTGGGGGAGAGTTGGAGGTACTCATACGATGCGTTGATGACCTACGAGCTTTCATGGAGAACCGTTTAGCAGTTCGTAAAATTGATGAATCCGATTTTTCACGCTCGATCTTCTCCGGGCCAGAATCACCGCCTGAAATGAAATAGGAGAAGGGACATTTTAATATGAAATATACATGCAAATCATTTTTGAAATATGGAAAAGGCAATAAAAATATGTATGCTAGAAGATGCTGTATGCACATGAGTAAAGATATGTTTTAAATCTAAAGGGCGTTGTGGAAATCATATATATATATATAACCTATTAATGTCTTAGGCATTAAAATATATTTAATACATGCTCTATCAGAAATCAACACGTTTATAATTCAACACTTGGTTTCAGGTGTCAATGTTATACATGTGTGAATGCCAATTTGCAGGAAAAGTGAAATATTGTATTTTTAAGACAAATACAACAATATACATATATTTATATATGTCAATTCGTCAAATTAATGAGGTTGCAAACCAATTTTCAATCTAGAACATCCACATGCTATGTAAAAGATGGTGTACAATGCAGACAATCCTGGACTCCTGGCTTAATAGAAGTTCTTAAATAAGTATACAATGATAAATGCATCGAGATTACGTCACCAGCCCCGTTACACCCATTATCAGCAGTCGCCTTTGCTAGTTATAATACGCAGTTAAAAAATCTACACAGCCCAATTGTAAATAGAGAGATGACCCTGGAATAATCGTCCAAAATTATGCGAATTCCAATTGAATTCATGCTTTATGAAAAGTAACAGAGTTTTCAACAATTCCACAAAGACGAAACTGCACGGATTCTAAATATCGACAGAGTTTTTGTTTGTGACACTAACAACAACCTCACCAAGTTGTAAAAAAAAACCCCAACCGAATCCCTGTGAAATTCGATAAGGTTCTTCCAACAGCTATTTGAAAATAAGGAACCCTGTCCTGTATCATATTTACAATTTGATAGGCATCTTCCTCGTAACCCAAAGAACAATCCCTGTGAATGAACAATCCACGTGAATGAACAATCCACGTGAATGAAAAAAGAAAGATCCGCAGAGAAGTCTGACCAGTGGAATGTCCATGTGGAATTATGAAGAGATGACGGAATCATGCGTTAACAATATACGATACATACTATTAAAAATAAATAAGAAAACAAAAGACCCCTGTGCAAAACAAATAACTAAGAAAAAAATGAAATCCAGTTAAAATTTGATATATGCAGAGAATTAGAACAATGAATTTTTCGGTTATTTAAGCAGAGAATCATATTAATTTTTTTGAGTTTCTCCAAGTTTAAGGCATCGCTTACGGGGAACAATGCGTACCAGCCGCTTGTTAAGACTGACGACCAATAGGCCATAAAGTCTGGTAAGAGTATGTTGATTGTCCAATAAAGCAATAGCCAGTGTATAATGCCTGTCCATTCTCTTGCAGGTTAAGTAATTTTTTCTTCAATGTTAGTTCACCCACCACTCTGATTTTCAATATGTAATACATTTCCCTACACATAATACGCTATAACAGGTCATAATATAAAGAAACAATACATATTTTCTACAAAGTCTAAGTCGAAAAGTATATCAACATAAAACAAATTCAATCTTTTTCTGTTTGAAAGGGGTGGGGTGGGGGATTGAGACGCAATTTACTCTCACACAACGTCTAACATTCATTATGACTTGGTTTTCTGGCTTTTACTAGTAGCACATTAGAGAGTAAAATTTTCCCCATAGTATATTAAATGGATGAAAGAAGTTATGCAATATTACAAAATACAAAGTGTGTGCCAATCCTATTGAAGGACATAAAAACTAAACGTGAAAACAATGAAAAACATGTTAACATAATACATAACATAATCTCAAACTTTAAAAAAATGCAAAAGAATATCACAGCATGCATGATTAAGCAACTAAAAAAATAAACAAACAGGAGATAAACATTCAAATAAATTTTAATTAATTCATGCAAAACAAAATAATCAAATAATGTGACCTGAACTAAATAAAAGATGAAGTTAGTTTAAAAGATGGGTTTCACAATAACGACTTACCATTTATTTCAATATATCCTTGTTAAGCTAAATTCAAAAATATATATGGTAAAAGTAGAATGATGAAAGATGAATTTTAATAAAAATTTTACCACCACCCAATGAGTTAAACCACCGGCAACATTGATACTGCTGCTGTCGAAGAAAAATATTACCACTGTTCTTATCTATGAATCCATATAAGGTCTGTGGCTTAAAACATTGAAAAACAACTAGTTAACAACTGATAATATCCAATACCATATTAAACCTTATCTTAGTCTCAACAAGAAAAGGAATTTGTTGTTTCGCCTTTATTATAAAAAATGATCAGATTCCAATGGAAGAATTGAATGTATTTCAGTGGAAGACTTGAATTAAAAGGTACTTAATTAAGAATGGTATATTCAAACTGAAATAAGATTCAGTTTTTAATACTGATTTATTGTGGTGGGTATCGGGGGAAACTGAATCAATGAATGGTATAAATAAATAATGAATAAGCTCTCTGTTGTATTTGGTCCTTTTGGTCTGGGTCCATCAAGATAGTTTTTTAAGACTGATGATAAACACTGTGATCAAGATTATTAGCTGGATAAGGTTAGTTCACATTACACTGTTACTAACCATGCAATAAGAGTTATCTAATAAACCCAAATGTGATAGTACTGATGATGATGATGTGAGTTTTTGTGGTGAAATAACAGAACCATAATAGTTAGTAGTCTTGGGTCACCATAACACTTCAAGATTTATCTACAAGGCCATCAAAACTGAAATAAAATATCTATCAAACCACAACACAAATTAGAATTCCCAGAATAGTTACTCAACACTAATCTTTATATAATTATATATGCTTTGAGCAATGGCATGACTTAATTTAAATACGTAATGTATCCACAAGCATGTCAAAAATGGTATTGACTCTGAAAAGTCCATTGTATTCAGTAGCTTTTCTTTTTATTTTCTTAGAAATTTCATGAAAAATGAAGAATCAAACTTGGTTTTTCAATAATAACAGTTAAATGTTTTATCTTATAGTACAGCTGTTCTATGAATTCCAAATTGGTTAGTCGTATATTATTTTGACATATATCAGAACTACTACAGCTATATACAAAGACTTTCAAGACTGGCATTATCACAGCAACTAGCAACCATCACCTTTAAAGGGTGTCAAAATCAGTGCATGTTGAGCTTGTGGTCTGCTGTCGTCGCAATCCTGCAGTCGGCCAAAAAATGGCTCCAGGTGCTGTATGATGATGGTGAACTACAATTAAGTGATAAATAACCAAATCAATTAAGTAATTGTGCTGTTATGTAAAAGGGCAATATCCAGGGAAACATTGCTGTTCTCTATAATTAAAAGAACTGATACATTTAGATAACAGCTGGTGCGATTCCAAAAACTGTCCCGTTTGATTAGCCATATATTAATATTGAGGTTCAACTTTTGTTGTACTTTTATTAATTCCTTTCATTATTATACAAATGTGAAATATGTACAATTAAAGTGAAGAAAAAATTAATTAATAAATTACAATGAATAATAAAAACAATATGATATAACAATTATGTATAATAGTAATAGGATAAAGGATTGAGTAGGATATACATGTGATAATGCGAATACAAATTATGCTGAAAAATAATTCTTCCATCTCATAAAATATTTTAATTCTAAAACAGATATTACCAGTAAATGATAAAAGTACAGAATTTCCCCAATCTTTTATCGAAAAGCTGTCTATTAAAATATAAAAAGTTTATAAATTTTTTTAAAAACAACTTAAATCCTTTATATAGTTGTTATGCATAAGTCAAATTTTGGAAAAAAGGTTAGGTTCTAATGAAAGTAAAATTAACTTCTCTTATTGAAAGCTATGCCTGACTAACTGTTATTGATTATAACACTGTTAAAGAGCTCAGACACTGTTAAAACTTTTATGATTTTAATTACAACAAAAATCTGATATGCACAGCATTTTCTGGACGGATAAAATTAAACTACATATAATACACTATCAACTGAGTATTAAACAATAAAATACAAGAAATATACATGTGTTTAAAGACTGGGTTTCTGGTAAAAGGAATCGACATGATATTTATATTTAATGTAGAGCATCTAAATGATATTTCAACGTTTGACTTTAAAAAAATCTCAAAATTTTATCAAAGAAACCAAAACCAAAGAAAGTAAAACAGTTTACTCGATTTCTACTACTTCATTTATAGTGTCTGGTCATTCAAGTGTCTTTGTCAATGTTAGAGTGTCTGCATTGTTTGTAACTTTTTTTTATATTGTGAGAGACAGAAGAAATACATGTATGCAATGAATAATATAAGTTATAGAACAATGAAAATATTATAATGTTGCTTTATATAGCTATATACACAAACTATTACGACTTTGTATACTTAAAAATATGATATGATTCAATACCAACAGCTTACTGATAAAAGAAAATATGATATAAAATAAAAGAAAATATGATATAAAATGATAAATATTGACATATATAATGTATTCTTACATGTAATATATTACTTTATATCAGCATCATATAATTTATTAACTATTTATCAAGATGGGCTGTCAAGATATAGCTGCCTCTAAACCCTTGAGCCCAAAACTCATAAGATATTCCTGCCTCGAAACCCTCAAGTCCAAAACTCAACTTGTTTTTTCTGCCTCTAAACTACTGTGTCAAAAACACCCTTGAGCCCAAAACTCATATGATGTTCTTGCCTCTAGCTGA
Source organism: Patella vulgata (assembly GCF_932274485.2). Classification (NCBI taxonomy): domain Eukaryota; kingdom Metazoa; phylum Mollusca; class Gastropoda; family Patellidae; genus Patella; species Patella vulgata. The sequence continues at coordinate 18,431,065 of NC_065883.2, forward strand.
ACCCTTGGAAAAGTAACGTACATCCTAGATTGATAAATTATCAATTCTCCCTATGTCACAGCAATATAACATTGATAAATACTGAGTATAACAATGTCAGACAATCATTCCTTTATCAATTTACGTGCTAGAATACAAACTAGAAACAGCTATAGTCTCTATGATGATAACTGGATACCCTATACAGATGGGTTTAAACTTCAAAGGGTTAATATTATATTGTGGTACTGATTAATAATCATGATGGTTAGATCTACATTTACTTGCTTGTAGTATGCTACAGTTATATTTAGTATACTGCTGTACTTCAAAGGAAAGATGGGAATATGAATAATGTACATAGATTATTATATCATGAATGTTAATTTGATGAATGTACCACATACTTGTATTAAAAATAAATTGAAATGAAAATTAAAACATAGTGCATATACTTAAATTATATATTTAAATGTATATAAAGATATCTTATAAAAGTGAAATGATTAAAATGAACCGAAAAGTAAAACTGGAATTTAAAATATAAAATCAAACCTACACCAAATTCAATTTAAATGCTTGTAAAAAGACCAGGAATTTTCAAACTTATTGTGTAATTTGATATTGTTTATTTTCTAAATTATTTCACTAAAAAACAAAATATTTCAGTTTAAAAGTAAACTATATTGGTCTTTTTTTTTTTTTACAAAAACTGTGATGTGTGAAACCCTTAATATTGGTTCTATATCTTTTCAAATGGTGTAGATTTCAAATCAACACTAACATAATATAACACCATCTCCAAAGGCTAATTATAAGCAGATTGACAGTCGAAGATAGCATTCTATTGTAACAGATTTAGCATGATGTTTTTCTATCCAGTACTTGTTCATAAAAGTAATGTTTCAAAGATCATCATAATGAAACTGTTATTACAGAATCTCTTTATTCAAGATCTAATAAGAACAAAAGGTAAATTATACAGCATTATATGGGCTTACGGCACTAAAATTACACAAAATTAAATAAATCCAGTCTAGGCATATATTTCCGACATAGTTTCTTAGTGATCTGAAGACTTTTTCATTTGCACATCGTAAATATTACCAGATTCAGTTGAAAAAAAAGATTAAAAAAACTCAAAATAAAAATACATGTACCGGGTAGCTGTATTATTTACCTGGTTTTTAAATCGACCCTGATCCATCTTGAAAAGCAATAGCAATAACAATTACTGACATTTGTTCATCAAAGATATCCACACTTATATTTTTTCAATGAAATTCATCAATCATTTTCTTACTTTAATCTTTTCTTTGAAATTAGATAAATTTGCACTTTAAAACTGCTTTAACAAAAACTTAAGTGGGAATTTAACCAAATCAGACTAAAGATTTTAAAGGAGTTCTTGAGAATGAACATAGCCTTTTCATATCGACACATAAATTCTCATAGGGATGAACAAATGTTGCAATTGGCAGGAAAGCAATTTCAATTAAGCCTCAAACACATGAATATTTTTCTGAAGATCGAGAAAGTCAAATATATTAATGTGTAGAATTTCATTGGTAATTCACAAAAAAATCTCCCTAAAAGTCAGATTTGATGCATTTGTATTTGAGACTTAATAAAAGAGACTGTCAATTGTTAGTAAAGCTATAAAAAGGTTAGATTATCCAGTCCCTTATGCCATAATGCCGACTGAATCTTCCTACCTCGGCCCTGTCGTAATGTAGATGGTGAAGCCACGCCTGATATATCTGATAATATAGTATCTGATAAACTACCACTACTTGTTTCTGAGGGCACTGTTGTATCCACAACTGTAAAATAAAGTTAAAACATTACCATACACACACAAGCATTATTGGGTGTAATCCAACTTCTTTTCCCTAACATTTTATAAGATTTGGAGAAGTGATAAGAAATGTATTTTTTTTTTTATTCTGTTGAAATACCATTATTCACATAATAGTATATTCAAAGTTTTTTTTATTGTTTATCATTTCTTCCTATATACAAAATACCAATTAAACAATTTTATAATAATAATGCAATTTCAAAAACTGACGAATTAATTTCTAAGAACATATTTTGAAAAAATGCGAAATGAATCTGTTCTTAGAAATGATCCCCAAAAATAAGTAAAGTCAAACTTACTTGCTGAATTTGTGGGTAAAACTGGGGCAAAAATATAAGCTGCAAAATCTTCAAATGTTGTATTTTCTGTATTCTGTTGTATGATTGTCTCCAGGCACTTGGCACGCTCCTCGTAACTAAGCAGCCATTAAGAAAATCTTAAACACATATGCAATAACAAATTTGTCTGCGAATCTATTGTAAAAATTGCCTGAAGAAACACACATCTGCTCAATTTGTTTTACATTTCTGACAAAAAAAACCCTAGATTATTCCTGTCCGCAAAAATAAATGTAAAGTGATATCTATTTTGGTGGTTGACCACCCTCCTACCTTGACCCAATGTTCAAATCATATTTTTTTTTTCCTAAACGTAAAATTTGACAATCAAATATATTAAATTGAATAATATAAATACTGGTAAAAACCAATTCCACTGTTGTACCATGTTCCCTACTCATACCGTTCTTCCTTTAACTCTTAAAAATCACCCAATCTGCTTGGTTGGTGGTCATCAAAAATAAAAATTAACTGATGCATTAAATAATTCACCTTCTACATGATCCAATAAAGCCGATATATTACAAATTAAACCCATTTCTAAACTACCCATTTGCTATAAAAGAACACAATTTTTATGGTAAACAATCACTGGTTTTATTCTAATAGCACGACGTTTCGACAAGTATCCTCTTATCGTTATCAAGCACAATGACATTTAGTAAACTTGGGTTTAATGTTATGTGTTGGTGAATAAAGGATACAAAGAATGAAAGAAAGGCATAAGTGATCGCTTAATACGACTAGCATTAATGGCTGTAGCTCGAACCAGACCAGGTAAAACTTTACTGTCTACTATTGCACCATCAAATAGAGGTCCAAAATATGGCACCTGAAGAAAAAAAAACAAATAGAATTTTCAAAACATTGAACAGTTTAATTAAGTTGCTAATCAACATCAAATGTACATTTTGGACAAAGGCATGTGATATCATCCAAGAAAACTAAAACAAAATTGTGAATCGAATATAAACTTCTATTTGAAACAAGTTATTTTTTTAAAAATACATGTTAATTAGAAAATATCTCTTATTAAACATTTTTTTTAAAGAACTAATAAATTACCGACGAGTTTCATCTTTTACAAGAGCATAGATTGTGTCGTTAAATAAGAGTCTCCAGAATTGAGTATATTTGACCTATAATTTCTGTTATGTATATTCCAATTATTTGAGCTATCTTCCACAAGAATACTAACCTCTGATTTTCTGTTGATCTGTATTCTGTATAAACCACAACTTAAAGGATATATAATGATTATAACATCACCAAACTCTGTAGGTATTATTCCACGTCGATAGTCTCTAGTGTGTTCAGACCATACTATATGTACTTCATCATTACCAAGATGTCGCATCTACAAATCAAATTTCATATAACTAAACTTTTGTTTTTCTCATTAGCTATCAATTTAAAGGAAATAAACCTCTTTTTTTATAATCTTTTAGTGGCAATTAGTAAACTGGATTGAGTAAACACATACTTATGGAAAACACCTTGATAAACTTGAGAGTTCCATACTTCACCTAAACATATCAGTAGTTGTTTTCCAGAAGTATGTTTTATAGTCTTTTACTCTTTGATATTTCAATTATTGATGGGGAAAGCTTTATATGATGAAAGTTTTGTGTTTGCTAATTATAGTTTAAATTTTGATAAAATTAAGTCAAACACAAAATCGATTATATCTCAACACTGCTTCAAGCTGATTAAAACACAGACCCTCTTTCGTTTCATTTTTTGTTGTTCAAATTTCGTTTTACTTGTCTTTACTACACTAGGATCTGGAAGAGTTGTTATATAACAAATGTTCTGCTTGATGTGAGGGATTAGCAAATGAAACGGTCTGTGAGTAACCTGCTATAAATATCAATGCTGATTGGTTAATCAAATGCCTGACGTCACAGGTCAAAAGTTGCCCGTATGACCCCTGACGCGACCTCTCACTACAACTGGTCAGATCTTCATACAGTGCAGGCGATCGAAGATATAAAAAAAATGGAACGAAATATAGATCTGTATTTTAATCAAATAGAAAAGAACACTGCTAATTTATGGACATAAAATTTTCAATGAAGACTAAATTGTCACCCCACTACAAATACCTTTGAGGCGCTACAAGTATAGCAGTAGTTTTGGGAAATTTTGAGCAATCCAAGTTCTAATTACCTTGACATGTTTTGATTCATCTGTACCAACAGGTATTCTAGTCGACACATGAAATATTACTTCACAGGTTGATGTTGCGTAGTATGGAGCTGTATCACCTGTTGTTTTATTTTTCTGTAAACCACCTATAAATCCCTGATGTAACTCCAGATCCACCTGGTATATAACAACAAATAACATGTTTAAGATACTCATAGCAAAGTCTACCCTGATGAAGATTTGGTTTTTAACCCCACAAGAGATTTAGTGACAGTTGACTAATGAACAAAAACTCAGAAGGGTATCAAATCAAACCCAGTACATCACAAAATATTAAATGGCAATTAATATCTTTTCTATTCTGCTATTGGAGTGAAGAAAATTAAACAGGGGGAGGGGGGGGCAAGGGGGGGCATTTGCCCCCCCCATTAATCTGGTCTGCCCTCTGTTTGCCCCCCCAATAATTTTAGAAAATAAAAAAAAGTATTTGTGATACGTTTCGGTAATCAATACCTTCTACGGTGAATAAATCCCACATCCCCACTCAGTCATAAACTTGCATGGTGTAGAGCATTTCCGACAGTCTATTTTTCAAAATTTTCTTGGCGAGGTCCCCAATGGACTCGCTACTTGGGCGCTCACAAGGGAAATTCGTTGAGGTTCGCAAGTCTGTTCGTTTGACATTTTGTTCTCTAGTCGGATATAAACTAGTGATCAGGCGACGAACGGTATCTGGGCAGATCTATTTATCTCGACGATCGGTGCCCGACAGAATACTGTAAGACAGCATTTCCGGCAGTCTATTTTTCAAAATTTTTGGGGGGAGGACTCCCTACTTTGACGCCCGTGAGTGGGCTTCGTCGTGATTCGCAAGTCCGTTCGTTTGACACTTTACCTTATCGATCAGTGCCTGAAATACTGCCAGGCTGCATTTCCGGCAACCTGTTTTTCAAAATTTTCTGGGGGAGGCCCCCTACCCCTTGTTGAAGCTCGTGCCTTTGCCCCCTTAACCTTGGACTTTGCCCCAGCTTTGCCCCTCCAATCACCGACGGCTGGCGCCGCCACTGATTAGTTACAGATACTAACCTCCCAACCTAGACCAGCTACAAAGCTCTCAAAGTCCCGACTACCAGAGGTATTCGATAAAATAGAATTCTTATCTTCTTGACCAGTAGCAACATAAATGACAGCTATCTTGTGAGTTTCCCGACTAAATAACAAAATACAATTAATAGAGAAAATTAAAAATCAACTGTAAACAATTCTTGTATTGCATTTACAATAGTACAGATGGGTTGTCATGCAAATAATTAAGTTCTCAATAGATGGTGTATAGGTTTAACTGTGTAAAAAGTGTGGCCTAAATATTTCTTCTATAAATATCGAGCTCGTGTTTGATTCCCGAAAAAAAATAGTATCCTCTGTTTCCCAACTAACAATGACATATATCTACATCAGTTATCATGACATTCGAGGCATTTTAACAGGTAATGGTTTTTATTCAGTCACCATTGGTAATTGTATCTGTATTGGCCGATATCTATGCTATCAACTTCTGATATTGGTAAAACCGATAGTAGCCCTATTGGCACATCACTAGTCCTAAAGAAGTGTATAGATTATTCATAGAATATTTCATTGGGTCTATTGTACATGGACATGAAAATAAAATAAAGATTTATCTTACATACCATTTTTGGTTGTCCAAATTTTTAAGTTCTCTCAACAATTTATCAGTCTTCTTCAGTAAATCAAACTGACATCTTTAATAGAAACATATATTTTAAACATAAGCACATTTCTTAACTAGAAACATATATATTAAACATTGAACACATTTAATTAAATTAATTACTAAAAGAGTGAATATTTTCAAGCTTATTTGAAAATAAAGCATATGTATATTTGAAAATAAAGCATATGTATATTTGAAAATAAAGCATATGTATATTTGAAAATAAAGCATATGTATATTTGAAAATAAAGCATATGTATATTTGAAAAGAAAAAGGCTATGTATATTTGAAAAGAAAAAGGCTATGTACATATCAAAATTAAGGCATATTTTTCAAAATAAAGCTTCAACATAAAGCATATTTTTCAAAATAAAGCATATTTTTCAAAATAAAGCATATTTTTCAAAATAAAGCATATTTTTCAAAATAAAGCATATTTTTCAAAATAAAGCATATTTTTCAAAATAGTTTTTTTTTCTTCAAAATATAGACATTTATAGGAGCTTAAATTTACCTTTTTTCCCATGACATCAGTCCCATTTGATCTAATAACATACGACACATCTGAAATGGTGATATAGGATCCTCCATCTCATCAGGTAGTTCTGGTTTGGCCAACATACTGTAACAATTTAATATAAGTAATATTTATAAAATTCATCACTTTAAAATTATTAGATCAAATGGATGGATCGTTATCAAAGTATTAGTGCAAATCAATCAAACAAGAATTATAAGTCTCTAACAAAACTTGAGATGCCAACATGTCCCATCTTATTTTTTGCATGTTTCATTTATTGAGTTAATTCATACATTTACAAACAATTCATTCAATGCATGGTTAATTAGATATAATGACACTAAAAATGGTAAATACAAAAATCCTGTCATTTAACACCACACATTACAGATAAAATATGAACTGTGTAACCCTAAATGAAGATTATAGGTACCACTGACTTTTTGGCAAAATCACGTCTATCATATTCAGAGGATGTTGAATGTTGACAAATTTTTGAATGCATCATATCTTTATAAATACTTAATGAAATAAAACTATTTTTTGGACTAATATTCCTTTAAGATATTCAACTTTCACAATATCACAGTCTGCAAGGGATTAGAAATCCTCAATTGACTTTAAGTTAAATGTTTTTTCAATGGTGGCTCGAGATTGGTCTACTTAATTCAGAAAATTCAAATAATAGAACAAGGTTTTTTTTTCACAAACATTTTAAAATATTTTAAGTATTTGTGAATATGCCCCAGGTTCACAAAAGCTGCCAGATGTATAAATAAAAGAAAAAAAATGAAAATTTATCTTAAATCTTTAAATTAACAATCAAAGCTTGTACAAACAGATTGGCAGACAACGAAATATATGCCCTCAGTAATAGCTAAGTCATCCTAACAGTCAATAAAGGTTGCCGAATACTGAATGTTTTGGTAAATGGCGTATTTACAAGATTCTTTAGTATAAATAAAGGACAATAACTCTTTAACTAATAATAAGAAAAGGTTGTAATTGTTATTCAAAGTAATAATCAAAACAAAGATAAAAAGTAGATCGTATCATGATTTTTGCTAGAGTGTTCACAAGTTTCTAATAATTGAGCAAGGATAACTATAGAAATAATTAACAGAAATTGCCCGTTCACATGATTCTACAATGGTAAGGGCAATAACTTCAGAAGTTATTTGAATATTCTTTTACGTCTCACTAATGTAATCATATATATATTGTGAAAGGATAGGATGATAAAAGTACATGTAGCTGTTGATGAGTGCTCACAATGACTGAAAAAAGGGATGGACATGAGCAATATGTCACATTTGACAAAAATAGTTTTTACTTTCACAATGAATCTGCCGAGTTTACAAAACTTAAATTAAAATACAGCTAGATAATACAAGTAGAAAAGAAAAGATATGATGTATAAAATTTTGATGAATATTTAATGCAAAATTGACATAAAACAGTCTTCCATGTTGGCAAATTTCAACTCATTTCACAAGGGAGTTGGAAAACATGAAATGACCAAATGAAGGTGATTAAAAAGAAGTTAGGAACTTTCAATATACATTTATCATTTAAACCAAAGAGGCATGTTCTTTTTTTATTAACAAAATTTGTGATCTACACTTTAATTTTACTACAATGGCATGCAGGTGTAAAAAGACCATACACAGTGATGAAATAAAAGATTATCTTGACACCAATATAATATCACTTACAGCTTTATTTCCCTTTGTCTGAGCATTTTAAATAAATCAATTCAATTGGTTTAATAATCATAATAAAGTCTAAGATATAGTATAGAAACCACCGTTTCCATATTGAATTCTCAGAAATCCATCGTCTTTCATCGAACATTTGACTCTAGATGCCGCTGGATAAATTTTATTCTCTTGATATCTGTGCAATAAGTGATGACATGTTTTTGATAAGGTCGGTTTATATTGATATTGATCAATTTTTATATAATTTTAAAGATGCATTATGTGAGATTCAGATAAAATTAGATAATGAAAAATGAATATATTGAAAATTAAGTCAGATTACTTTATTCTCAGCAAAGTTATTAATGTTTGAAGTTTTGATAAGAAATAGTGAATGTAGTCTTGATTGTCAAGTACCATAATAAATGACTTCTGAATTTTCCATTTTAACATTTGATCAAGATATTGCAGACACTGTCTAATCCATTTAATATCTCCATCATCCAGTGTTCAAGAGAGTTGACTACAAGTACAAGCTTGTCTAAATAACAATTTGTATAAAATTTCAAGCCAGAAAAAAACCTGAAATAGGCAGATTTAACTCTTACATAATGCATCTTTAAGGATAAATTTGTCTTATTTTCAAATTGAATCAGCATCAAAGATGTTATAACAAGAATACTGACAATAAAATCTGAGCCTACCTAACATCTGCCTTGTGATGTTTATAATACTCTAATTCTGCTTGTCTCTGATCTAGTACCATGGACGTCATCATTCCTTCAGCCTGATCACACAAGTCTTCTGGTATGGGCGGATTAATGTTCAATGGTTTGCCAAGCCTTAATAAACACTCCGGGCTTGTATGCCCAATATAACATAGTAACTAGAATATAACAATTTACATATTCTTAAACCAAGTTTTGGCAAAATGGGTAATGTTCAGTCAAACTTGCAAACCGAACTAAAACAACAATTATGAGTGTACTATGGACCATGAACTGAGTATGACATCATCACAGCCATCTAAGTCCGTCAGTCGATGCATCATTGTTTAAGAACTAAGCAACCCAAGTTTCATGTCCATCGTACATGAATTGTCAGAGTCTTATGCTTTTTTCGAAGAGAGTGGCCACAAGAACAACAAGACGAGTGGAGCTTGGGTACCAGTTCCTGGAGCAAAAACAACTCAGCATTTGGGTCTAGATTAATTCATTACAACTGAATAGTAATAGTCTTGATTAATAAATATTTCTTATAGATATATATACTATTCAAAAAAAGTAGGGGATATTTGATTTTGGGGGCATAATACTAAAATATGCAAATGACTACGAAAAAAGTCACTATAGAACCTAACAGAAGAAACATTTCCAGTTACATGTGACGCCCAAACGCACCAATAGCTACCGCATGGAATGCAGGTGATGCTTGGGATCATCATGGGGGTCCAACCCAAGATTTGCACGACTCTGACTTTGAATGTTACAGTCATTGTGGCATTGAATTCCAGGGTATAAACATCAGTTTAATTGTTTTAGTGACCAGAAAACAAATTTTGATATGCGTCGGCTTACCCAAAATGAAAGGTTACGTGCCCTTGGCATGCTACAGATCGGCACAACACAGGCGGTTGTGGCGCGGACGATGAATGTTTCTCAGTCTGTCATAAGCAGGCTATGGTCCAGATACCGTGATACACAATCTGTACAGGACAGACCACGCTCAGGTCGACCAAGGGCGACAACTCAAGCCCAGGATCGATTTATCCGTACCTTGGCCTTGAGAAATCGTGTCATCACAGCAAATCAGATCAGCGCTCGTCTTCAAACAGACACTGGTGTGAGAGTGAGTGGCCAGACGATTCGGAATCGACTGCATGGGGGTCACCTTCGCGCCCAACGTCCTCGCGTGATCCCTTGTTTGAGAGATCATCACATTCAGGCAAGACGTCGTTGGTGTAGGGATCGTCAACACTGGGAAAATCGACGCTGGAGCAATGTGATGTTTTCAGATGAGTCAAGGTTCACTGTTGATTTTTTGGACAGACGTAGGAGGGTGTGGCGTCGTCGAAACGAGCGCTTCCAAGACGTTAACGTCATCAGACATGATCGATTTGGGGGTGGTTCTGTTATGGTGTGGGGAGGCATCACTGTTGCTGGAAGAAAGGCTTTACATGCTGTTGCAGGGCGTGTTACAGGCCAGTACTACCGGGACAACATCTTGGCAGTCCATGTTGTGCCGTTCGCACGACGTCATGGCCGCCGTTTCATCTTCCAGGATGACAACGCAAGATGTCACAGGGCCAGGATCGTTACAGGTTACCTCCAACAACAGAACATCACCACATTATGTTGGCGAGCACTGAGCCCCGACCTCTCCCCGATCGAGCATGTCTGGGACATGCTTGGACAGAGGTTACGTCAACGTCAACAACGTCCTGCCAATGTCCAAGAACTTGCTGCTGTGTTGCAACAGGAATGGGACAATCTGGACCAAAATGACCTTAGACGTCTCATTAGGAGTATGCCACGTCGGATCAATGCTTGTTTGGCAAACAGAGGAGGATTTACCCGTTACTGACTTGGTTGTGATGCTGTGGTAACTTTGCTGTTTGACCCCGGGTATCATTTTACCCTTATAATGGTCAGTCTGTGCCTTACTTAGTCTAACGATCATTTGGAATAAATCGATGAATGTGAACTTCATTTCATTTTGTCATTTGTTTCTTCGTCAGTTTCATTAGGTGACTTTAATAACACTTAAAAATCAAATATCCCCTACTTTTTTTGAATAGTATATTACAAATGCTAACATAGTTAAAGTACTTACATCATCTAGATTGTCATCTTCCCCTGTATTCTCAAACATAGGTAAAATATTCGCGCCACGTTTAACCAAAGGTGCAGGTAAAGCTATGTCAGAATCTTCTTGTATAAGTAATGGTTCAAGTTCTGATTCTGTTGTCTTTCCCAACAATAATTGAGCATCTGTTTAAAACAAATAATATATCTTACAATATCCTGTCATGTTAAGTTTGTTCTTAAGGCAAAAATGTAAATGTTCACATTAGATGTTTTTCATATATAATTCCATTACCAGCTCTCTCAATCATACTCAGCCATTGTGACTTTAAACAAATTTTGGAGGTCTAGTTGGAATTTAACTCTTATAACTAAAGAATATTTTTCATCTAGAATACCTCTTTAGAAAATTCAGTTTTTCGATCATTCTTCAGGAAAGTAGCCATAACTAATAAAATGTGAGGTGCCTAAAAGTAAATGTTGGCAGAATTCTCAAGATATATCCCATTTAAATATGCAAATGTTTTCTTCCCATTGTCAATCAGATTACCAACATATACCATCAACAATGGGAGACTGTGTTGCATAATGTGTCACAATGAGGCTAACATTTGCTCGCCAACAGTATAATGAAAACAAGGAGCCGCTGTCACTGGTTTGTCCAAGTTAAGAGTTAAAGAGCGAGAGAATTGGGTTCAACTTTAATTCGAAACAAACTAGGTCATTTCGGAACTAACATGGTTCAATTCTATATCAATAATTCGCTTGCGCATAGTGGTCTTTAACGGTGAGAGGAAATCAGAGGACCCGGAGAAAACCCACAAGGTTGGGCAGGTGACCCGACTCCATGTCACGTACAAGCGGGAAATTTGAAACCATGCCACTTGACTCAAATACAGACATTATGATCAAATGGTTACACATTAAACATTCGGCCACTCCCCCCCCACCCCCCCGTAAAGAGTTAAAACCTTGGAAAAGGGTAAAATGCAAATTATATGCATGTTCACTTACTGTGTAAAGACGAACCCTTTTTACACCAAGGGGGGCTGTACAATACAGAACTTTCCCAACAAAAGTTTCCACCAACATCTCGAACTATTACACGACATACTGTTTTAGCTGTAGTTAATCCTGCTGTTACTCCACCACCTGGTGCTTCCTGAAAATTTATACCTTCTGTTTTACAAGACAATTGATTACCAGATATAGCTAACACATGTAAACGATCTCAAACTTAAACAAAAATTATGGGAGATCAGATAAAGAGCTATAGTTAAAAACTAGATAATGTAAAGGGAATTTGCTGAAAATTTCAGTCAAATTGATCCACGCTGAACCGAGAATTCAGTTATTGAATTTTGGGCCTAGCCTCGATCATTATTACTAAAGTCGGTATGATAAAAAACATAGTCTTAATTATCCATTTCTTGATTTAATCATGAATGAGCGTAGAGCAGTAGATTGGATCCTAATCCAGTAAATATCGCAGGCTAGCGATGGCATTGAAAGTTGATTATGGTCTGGAGAAATAAATTAATGTCTAAGTAATAATTTAGAGAACATTTCACACCTAAAGAAAGACCTGCAATAGGCAGATTTAGCTCTTGCACAATGTATCTTTAAGGGATGAATCATGTATACATTATAAATCTACATACTTCAAATTCAATGTATAATCTCAGACTTGCCTCCATTGTCTTAGTAAATCCCCAGTCAGTAGAAACAGAGTCGTCCATCAGAGAATAATTTTACAATGTTTGGAAATGGTAGGCTACAAAAAGTCCCAATGTAGCAAGCGATTTCTTAAACAGCAAAATCTGTTCTTTGTATTGTATGTACATTGTATGTATTTTGACTATGAAGAGCACCCTGGAGCAGCTTGTTAGCTGGAGCACTCAGCGCTATACAAATTTATTATTATTATTATTATTATTAAGTCTTTCATTAATAAGCCACACCTCAGGTCAATAAATTTACTAAAAGAGGTAAGTCACCAATTTATTGTTTCACACAAAACTTCATATAAATCATATCTACATTACCTTTGCTGGAAGTTCCACAAAAGAGACCAAACAACGACGATTTAAAACAAAAAACTGAAAAGAAAGACAATAGATCTAGTAAGTTAAAGTAATACAGAACGGATACTCTTGTACTAGGCTTATAAAATTAGCTGATTGTTGGCAAATATTAAGTTCATTTCACACTTATTCAAATGAATATTAAAGAATCAGAATTTGTGTAAGCAGAAAAAATGGATTATTCCATTTGGTGGTGCAGTGACATTTCATACCACATGCCCATGAGAATATATCCTATGCGGCTGCCATCCTAATCACAGGAAGGCGAGAGAGAGAGAGAGAGAGACAGACAGACAGAGAGAGAGTTTAACGGTCCACTCAACACAAACAAGGTCATTTCGGGACTAAAACATGGTTCAATTTCCATAATTCGCATGCTCATAGGGGTCTTTAGCAGTGGGGGGAAACCGGAGGACCTGGAGAAACTCAAGAGGTTGGACAGGCAACCCTACTCCTTGTCATGTACAACTGGGGAATCGAAACCAGCCCAGATGACTCAATAACAGACCTTACGATACAGAGCGCACATGCTAACCATTCGGCCATCCAACGCTCCATGAATTAAGGAATCAATGTATTATCATGGAGTTGCAAACTGAACCTCCTAGTATTTACCAGAAGCAAATTTAAAGAACAGGCATACGATCTACAGTTTTAATAACTACCTAAAATCCAAAAATTTTGGGTTTCTTTTACTACACAAGAATATTGAATATAGATAGCCTGTCTGACTAATTCTTGCTTTTAATTCTATCACAGAATTCATGAAATACACTACTACAGTTATTTAATTATATGTTAAAAATAATTTACCTGTACATTTGCAGCAGAAAAGATATCAGGTTTTAAATCTTCATCTAAATAATCTGGTATATCGTGCTGTTCTTGTACTAATGTATTAAGACGTGCTGGACCAGATCCCATAGGAAAATGACATAGATGGTTTACAAGATGTTTCATTAACTGAAATAAATTAAATATTTGGCTACATTTGAAAGATTTCCACTCAAATTGCTTGTCACATCCAGATTTTCCGACGTGGTTTCCCCATGTCAGTGGTGCAGAACGGAGGGCCTGACAAGGACAGCTGTCTAGTCCTTCGGATGAGATGAAAAACCGAGCTCCCGTGTATATATTGGAATGCACGTAAAAGATCCCCTGGCAGTTGGAATTTGATATAAGAGTAGGTGATAGTGCCGCTGCTCAGGCAAAATTTCCCTCATAGCACACTGTATGGCATATGCCCGTCTTCATTAGCCCAGTATAGGAGCAGAACAGTAGGACCCCATTTCATTTCATTTTCATTTCTCAAATTGCTTGTCACTCTCCTTAACCATTTGGTATTGATATGAAGAAACTATACATCAATTACCATCAAAGTTATCATGTTCCAAAGGGTTGACAACTAAAATAGCTCATCTCTCATCAGTAAATATGTACATCCACCTAATGAACATCTACATAAGGGGTGTCAAACTCATTTTGATTCAGGGACCACATGAACTAAAATTTTTACATCAAGTGGGCCAGAGATATACAAAAATATGAAGATAAAACAAAACTAGACTGGTTTCCAAATTGCCAAGAAATAATATTGAACACAATATTCTCTTGTATTACATACAACTAAGATATGTCTATGACATACAGTACGAGTTTTACTGAAACCAGAAAACAATAATAAATGATTTCCACTGCTAGTTTCTAAGAATTATCGACACATCAATTTGTTGAAATTTGTGCATGGGTCACATGTTTGACACCCAAGATCTACACCAAGTTTGAACATTCTTCCTCAATTAGAAGCAGACTTATTGTGTTCAGAGCCATGTGCCTGACAGATGGTTGGCCAGCAGGCAAATCCAAGATAAAAGTCCCCTCTTTACTCTGAAAGTCTGAGTGCCAATTAGCTCTTAATAGACTTACTGTTCTTGCTGCCAATTTAACAATATCTGTTTCAGGTTTACAAGGAGGATCGAACACATTTGGTGCTTCAGGCAGATTAGTTACATCTTCTAATATACTCTCTGATGTGTGAGATTTAGGAGAACTATTAACAACTGCTGGATTGTTGTCTGTGACGTTGCTGAAATCTGAATCCTGCATGAAATCAGAGAGTGAGTTAGCACTGCGAGGTAAAGAGGTAGTACTATGGCCTGTCACAGCTGAGTGAAGAACCTGAAATAATGTAAAAGTAATCAATTATAGTTTTTGCATATTAAGCAAATAAAACAAACATATCTTTTATTTTCTAATCAATGTTTCCCTGAAAAATAGGCAACTGGTTTTTCAACAGAATCTGGTTTTCTCTAGCAACGCACAAGTCTTTATAAATGTAAACGTAAACAGGGGGATAATTCTGCAATATGCAATTGAAAATTATGAATTATTTTAGGGGGTCTTCCTTATAACCCAAATTGGTAAATTCTGACCAAACAAAGGTAACAAGAATATTTGTCAACATTAAATATGGGCAAATAAAAATAACCCATACCCTGAAGACTTTATATAAACAGCTACGATCTGTATCAGTAGTCTCCATTAACAAGTATACAGGTATTTTCATACACCATTCAACCAGGCTGAACATCATCAGAACAATCAACTATAATACAAGTCAAAAATAGAATTTTATACATTCTAAGATCCTTTCCCTTTTATCATCAGTTGTTACAACTATAACATAACATAAAGCATCCTAATTTGCTACCGTAATTAAAGATATGTTATCTATTTGCCCACAAAATATATTTTCATTTGAGTGTATATTTCTATGCACAATAAACCAACAAAAAATTAAAACATTTTAATTATTATAGATTGTCAACCAAATGTCAGCACAAGCTGTTGTCCCTTGTTGCCTAGTGATGTGAGCTCTTGTTAACATGCTCATCCACTTTTCTTTGTAAAAATAGACTGATGTGTTATTCGTATTTTACTTTGTAGTTCTGAATATATTTTCCTATCAATGGTTACATATTTAGAAATATATCTGTAAGAGTGAACACAATTTGCATTTATTGTTATGCATGGTTGAGGCTTGATAATGCAGTCTTATAAAAAAGAAAAAAAACTATTTTAATGCCATTGATAAGTAGAAAATTAACGCAAAACATAATTTAGCTGTATGTACCCTTTTCTCCTCTTCTTGTGAAGAACTCTCCTGTGTAGAAATTAAACTTGATATAGTAGATATTATCACCTGTAGAAAAACACAAAATCATTTCATTTAAACAAATACACAATTTACCTCTAACATTATTAAACAGAAATTCTTGATCTGAAATGTCTTTACATAATGTGATATTATGGATTCACTAACCCTTTAAAATACTGACTGAGTGTTACCACAGAGCCAGGGTGGCTAAAAGGGTAAGATGCTGGCTCGCTAGAATGGAGGTTGAGTGTTTGATCCCTGTATTGGCTTGAGAAAGTTTATTAAGATTTTCCGGTGTGGTTTCCCATTATCAGTGGCGCAGGATGAAGACCTGACAATTACAGCTGTCTTGTCATTAGGACGGAACGAAAAATGATGTCCCGTGTATACATTGGCATGCACGTAAAAGATCCCTTGGCAGTTGGAATTCAATATAAGTGTAGGCAATAGTGCTGCTGACCAGGCAAAATTTCCCTTTTAGTACCCTGTATGTCGTATGCCCATCTTTAATAGCCCAGTCAGATCAGAACAGTATGTCGTTATAATCCATTTCATTTCTTTTCATTTCATGTGTTACCACTGACATAGTAATACTGCTAGATTGATAAATGTCTCAATGTTAAAATAGAAATGTATATAAGAGATCAATTCACGAAGGTGTCCAAAAGACTATTGAAGTCCTATAATATAATCCAGGTTTGAACAACTGGGTTGAAAGGGTTAATGAAAACTTACCTCTACAATCTTTTTAGGTAAATACGTATGATAAGTGAGCAGTTTATCTGTATGATCACACAATAACATCAACATGTCTGATGCTACTTTTGCCACTTTGCGGTTTACACACTAAATAATACAAAATAGAAAGATATATTCATAATAGATTCATTGCATAAGCAATACATTTTATTCTAACAATCCAATAAATTGAAACTAAGTCACAATAAAATTATCCTTTTTATAACTAAATTTTTAAATCTCGCAGGTGTTCTAATCCATTTAAATCTTGGCCATCCGATGATCTAGAGAGGTGTTTATAGGCTTGTGATGTGAATAAATGTCTAAATAATAACTTATATAACATTTGAAGTCAAAATAAAGACCATCAATTGGCAGATTTAGCTTTAATTAATGGCCATCTTTCAAAACCAGCCTTCTACAGTCATTACAGAAAAACATGTATAAAGTTCTGATATTTTCTGTCAAAGCTATTTTTTTTTTAATCTTTAAAAAGGGATACCTTTAAAGCTGCCAAAAGGATGTCTATACCATCTTTGATTTTAGGGTGAAGAGTTCCATGTGTGAGCTCTTCATATAAAAAGATACCAATACTACTAACAGCTACACATCTGAAGTAAAACAAAATATAATGCATAGATAAAAAATTGGAAGTCAATGACAGCAGCATAATATTCACTGTAATTATTTGAAAGGGAAGTCTAAAGAAGATACAACAGATACAAAATCAGTAACACAAAATCACCCCATGGTATAATTTGGACAAATCTATCCACTGCACAAAAGGTAAGTCCTTACAGTGGCAAAATAAAGTGAAAAATTAAAAATGAAAAGACAATAAAATAAAATGAAACAAAGACTGTATACAGTCTATTTTATTTCTTGCATTTGACAAATTTAATTGACATTGAATATTTACCTAGCCAGACCAGCTGGCTCTCGTTTTCCTGCTACTAGTAATGAATCAATGATATGGTTCTGAAAACAGATTAAATGTATATTCAAAATAAGTGAATGTTTTCCTAAGATTAAATGGCAATAACTGAAGTTAGAATTGATTATTTGTATAATATATGGATCAAAATGCTTTTGAAAGAGGTTTACACAGGTTTGTTTTGATTTCCTACTGCCATCTTAGACAATTAAAGTAATAATAAATCTGTTATCTTTTTGTACAAGCCCGCCCGTTTAATGTAATTTCTTTCATACACGAATGGCTTAATTAAGCAACAACAATTCTTTAAATTAAAATAGTAAATACTTTTGACTCTTTCTGATATAAATAAATAACCTATAGGCTAGCTATGCCTTCAACCAATCCAGAATTGTTTAACAAGTTGTTATTATTATACCAGTCCGATACCCAGCTCCATTCTTACACTCTTTCCCGCTAGTTTACATCATCCATTACTATTATTAAACTTAATTACCACAATAAACAGAGTTACCTCCCGTTAACCGTTAATTGCAGTAAAACAGTTTAGCTGCAGCACAGATTTTTGGCTGTGCATTAACTAATAAATTATATTGAAATTCATAAATCATGGCCTGAAACATTCACAGGGTCATGCTGGTTAATTTAGGCCCACATATTTCGGGGTGGATTGCTGCTATGAAACGTGATGGCTGAACATATACTATTCAAAAAAAGTAGGGGATATTTGATTTTTAAGTGTTATTAAAGTCACCTAATGAAACTGACGAAGAAACAAATGACAAAATGAAATGAAGTTCACATTCATCGATTTATTCCAAATGATCGTTAGACTAAGTAAGGCACAGACTGACCATTATAAGGGTAAAATGATACCCGGGGTCAAACAGCAAAGTTACCACAGCATCACAACCAAGTCAGTAACGGGTAAATCCTCCTCTGTTTGCCAAACAAGCATTGATCCGACGTGGCATACTCCTAATGAGACGTCTAAGGTCATTTTGGTCCAGATTGTCCCATTCCTGTTGCAACGCAGCAGCAAGTTCTTGGACATTGGCAGGACGTTGTTGACGTTGACGTAACCTCTGTCCAAGCATGTCCCAGACATGCTCGATGGGGGAGAGGTCAGGACTCAGTGCTGGCCAAGGTAATGTGGTGATGTTCTGTTGTTGGAGGTAACCTGTAACGATCCTGGCCCTGTGACATCTTGCGTTGTCATCCTGGAAGATGAAACGGCGGCCATGACGTCGTGCGAACGGCACAACATGGACTGCCAAGATGTTGTCCCGGTAGTACTGGCCTGTAACACGCCCTGCAACAACATGTAAAGCCGTTCTTCCAGCAACAGTGATGCCTCCCCACACCATAACAGAACCACCCCCAAATCGATCATGTCTGATGACGTTAACGTCTTGGAAGCGCTCGTTTCGACGACGCCACACCCTCCTACGTCTGTCCAAAAAATCAACAGTGAACCTTGACTCATCTGAAAACATCACATTGCTTCAGCGTCGATTATCCCAGTGTTGACGATCCCTACACCAACGACGTCTTGCCTGAATGTGATGATCTCTCAAACAAGGGATCACGCGAGGACGTCGGGCGCGAAGGTGACCCCTATGCAGTCGATTCCGAATCGTCTGGCCACTCACTCTCACACCAGTGTCTGTTTGAAGACGAGCGCTGATCTGATTTGCTGTGATGACACGATTTCTCAAGGCCAAGGTACGGATAAATCGATCCTGGGCTTGAGTTGTCGCCCTTGGTCGACCTGAGCGTGGTCTGTCCTGTACAGATTGTGTATCGAGGTATCTGGACCATAGCCTGCTTATGACAGACTGAGAAATATTCATCGTCCGCGCCACAACCGCCTGTGTTGTGCCGATCTGTAGCATGCCAAGGGCACGTAACCTTTCATTTTGGGTAAGCCGACGCATATCAAAATTTGTTTTCTGGTCACTAAAACAATTAAACTGATGTTTCCACCCTGGAATTCAATGCCACAATGACTGTAACATTCAAAGTCAGAGTCGTGCAAATCTTGGGTTGGACCCCCATGATGATCCCAAGCATCACCTGCATTCCATGCGGTAGCTATTGGTGCGTTTGGGCGTCACATGTAACTGGAAATGTTTCTTCTGTTAGGTTCTATAGTGACTTTTTTCGTAGTCATTTGCATATTTTAGTATTATGCTAGGGTGACCCACCATAAATAAATATCTCCATATATCTCGACAATTTCGCCACAATATTTATATATATGCCAAGCCTCAAATCAGTTTCACACAATTATAGTCACTAAATAAACGATCATGTTGTACTTAATAAGCTATGACCATTAATCATCTATAAATAATAGACTGAAAACTGGTTCCATGTGTCGTCCATAACATCCAGACACTTTTGAGTAAAAGATAGGTTACGTGCACTTGTTTTGAAATTAGAGTCGCTTAACCAGTCTATCGACCATTCTAAGGCTGATTGACAGGTTGGGATAATCAAGACTACTTTTTTACGAAACATAACAGAAAGCTAGAACAAGAAATTGAATTAAGAAATGAGCACGTTAGCTAGCTCAACAATTGTTTTAAGAAGCTTGTAAAAGTAAAATGAAACTACTGCTAGTATCATGTTCCTGTCTAACCCGAGTGTTTCAGAGATAGTATTTGTACTAAACCAAAAGATGCCGCTCTTAACGGTACAGTTAATGATAAAGCGATTTAAAAAATGAAACAAACGTAATTTCTAAATCTGCTGTAATAACCAAGAAGCTTAATTTTACTGCTATTCAAAATCGTCAACAATAAATTTTTTACGGCTGTAATAGTTGATAGATTTGTAGAGAATTGCACGTGCCATGGCTATTTATAGTATCATACTGTCAGAAAGTTGGCCTCGACACGGCGAATGTGCACGCTTCAGTGGTAGTCTCGAACTATCAGCGGTTGACTGTATTTCTGTAGGTGCATGGGCCACCCTAATTATGCCCCCAAAATCAAATATCCCCTACTTTTTTTGAATAGTATACATACACACATCTTTGATTTCTTTATATAGATTACAAAATGTGTTTCCTCTATTTAATATAATCAAAATATATTCATTACCTTCATATCACCACGTGTTAAAATCATTCTTTCTACAGAATTAGGTTTGAGAACTGGCATCTCATGAAAATGATTAGGAAAACATATCAAAGAACCTAACATTGAAACAGCTTCTGCTCTTGGAGGCTAAAAAAAAAGAAAAAAACAAAAATCCAAAATTCCATTTTTCAAAATTTTAGTACCAGAAATGCTCTAGAAGTAGGATACTAAGAATTTGTTTTTGTTTTATTTCAAAATAATTTTATAAAGAATGTAAAATAAAATCCAAGTGGAAGTATAGCAGTACGTTATTTTAAAAGATACTAACCTCTCTAACATCCATAGCAGTAATTATAGTCTTAGCTGCATATATAAAATCTAACATCAATAAATGAGAAGCTGGAAGTGAACAACCAAAATATTTGGGCCCACAATTACGAATTAAAACATTGGCCACATCCTGAAACAAAATGAACACATCAATTAAGAAATTGACACAGGTAGATATTGGATTTAAAATATTGGCTGCAAACAAAATGAAAGCAGAGTAAAAATACTGATATGTCAAAATTCGTATTGTGATAGATATTCAAAGGGATCCATACTGGAAGACATTAATTCTTTTTAGACAGTTTTAACTATACTGACCCAATCAGTGACACAAAATTATAATGCAATATTATGTTAATATGGCTATTATAATACTAAAATGATCTACGAGTCTAACCTATGATATAGAAAGAGAGAGAGAGAAGTGGGAGGAAACTGGATGCCCTGGAGAAAACCCACGAGGTTGGACAGGCAACCCTACTCCTTGTCACGAAGAACCGGGGAATAAAAAAACATGCCAGTTGACCCAGTAACAGACCTTATGATACAGCACGCACGTTCTAATCATTCGGTCATCCACCCCCCATGATATATAACAACGACACTAAACTGAGATGTAAAGCATATACTGTGATAAAATAGTAACCTAAACTATGATACTGAATCTTGATTTAATAATGTAACCATACTGCTAATATAATATTGATCTAATCTCAACATATAAAACATAAATAATATTGTGATAACACTTCATTAAATACTAACCTGATCCGGTGAGACTAAACCGTGATGTAAAACATTATAATACTAACCTGATTCGGTGAGACTAAACTGTGATGTAAAACATTATAATACTAACCTGATCTGGTGAGACTAAACTCTGATGTAAAACATTATATTTACTAACCTGATCTGGTGAGACTAAACCATGATGTAAAACATTATAATACTAACCTGATCCGGTGAGACTAAACCATGATGTAAAACATTATAATACTAACCTGATCTGGTGAGACTAAACCATGATGTAAAACATTATATTACTAACCTGATCTGGTGAGACTAAACCATGATGTAAAACATTATATTACTAACCTGATCTGGCGAAACTAAACCATGATGTAAAACATTATAATACAAACCTGATCTGGTGAGACTAAACCATGATGTAAAACATTATATTACTAACCTGATCCGGTGAGACTAAACCGTGATGTAAAACATTATAATACTGTGATAATATTTCTAGAGACGGAGTTATATCATGTCGCTGTAACATAATCTGACACAATTGTTGATAAGCTAATAATTTGCCTTCTTTGTATCTGTTGTCGAGTTTTAAACACTGTAAACAGAAACAGATAAATATCAAATATCAGACCTACGGATACATCCACAAGCCACAAAAACAACAGTGAAAATGTGAAAGGAAAGGTAACTCCACAATATGTTTTCAAAGATTACGATAAATAAATCAGGAAAATCATGCAGGTTGTCTTATACGCAAATGAACAATCTGCCAAATTTTTAAAAATTTTATCAACAACCTGTATCTCATTCTGTGATATCTTTATAAGAAGAATATTAGTCACTGAAATATTGCACATCAATATGAAAACTTACCTCAAAAAGCCAGGCAGCAAATTTCTGTTGATGGGGGATGAGAACTGGAGTTGCAGGGGATATCATGTTGTCAACCGTAACACCAAGATTTTCTCGCATCTAAAAAGAATTGTAACATTTATAGGTATTTTCAGGCGTCAATATATTAGCAGAACTAGAGTCTAAAACAATTTAGACATTCATATTACAATGTAGGTTTAAAATAGGTTTTAGATATGAATAAATTAGAGCGGAAAATTGTTAACCATCTTGGTCATGTCATAGTTATTGTGGACAATTGTCAACCATCATGGTCATGTGTTAGTTATTGTGGAAAATTGTCAACCATCATGGTCATGTGTTAGCTATTGTAAACAATTGTCAATCACCATGGTCATGTGTTAGTTATTATGGACAATTGTCAACCATCATGGTCATGTGTTAGTTATTGTGTAGACAATTGTCAATCACCATCGCCATGTGTTAGTTATTGTGGACAATTGTCAACTACCATGGTCATGTGTTATTTATAGGGGATCATTGTCAATCATCATGGTCATGTGTTAGTTATTGTGGACAATTGTCAACCATCATGGTCATGTGTTAGTTATTGTGGAAAATTGTCAACCATCATGGTCATGTGTTAGCTATTGTAGACAATTGTCAATCACCATGGTCATGTGTTAGTTATTATGGACAATTGTCAACCATCATGGTCATGTGTTAGTTATTGTGTAGACAATTGTCAATCACCATCGCCATGTGTTAGTTATTGTGGACATTTGTCAACTACCATGGTCATGTGTTATTTATAGGGGATAATTTTATTTGAAACCACGTTAATCTGCCTTCATAGGCAGATAATTTCTAAACACATGACAATGCACAAAGCATTCATTCCAAACAGATGTCCTTATTTACATCATTTGATAATTTTATGTTTTACAATATCACTAAGCACTATGTTAAAAATTTAATTTTCAGGAAAAAGTAATGTTCTTACCCTATGAAGGGTATCTTGCAGATCACTCAAATACTCAAAAACAGATGCATGAATTATAGGGTCTTCAATTTTATTTACATCACCCAGACATCCTAGCATCCTTTTCCATAAAATAACAGCCACATCAGGCATCCACCCTGTCACGGTACCACCACATAAAACACTTTTTGATTCATTTAAATCTTAAAAAAATGAAAGTTTAAATACATCATTCACTGGACCCACAGTCCCATTCCTCAAAACACATAAGATGGGTTGACACATAATTAAATTTTTTTAGCACCCAATAATATATTCTACAGAAGATATCGCTTGTGTGATAAATTGCATAATCTACTGCGATATCCCCTTAAGAGATATCGCTTTACTTGAATTTGATTGGTAAGTTGAAAAGGAACTACTTTTTTTATTTCAAAGAACAGTTCATTTTTTATTTAAAGTAACATCTTTTTTTATTAAAAATGAACTATTTTTATTTAATTGACCTTGATGGAAACACTGGGTCAATATAAAGGACTTTACAATGGTTGAATTGCTGTGAAAAAATGATGTATCACTACGCGGTAATGTAATCAGGTTCAGTAAAAGTGACATCTATAGCAAAGAATTATATTTATTTATTTATGTGCATGTAAGAAAGGATTGGGTGATAAATAAAATCTCCTATCGTCTTTTTTGATATCAAAAAATATCACCACTCCCTGGCAGAGCCTCGTTTTTTTTACTTTATCGACTTGTGTTGATATTTTTTTATATCAAAAAGATGACTCATAGGAGATTCTCTATTTATCATAAACCAAATTAAAAATTACATGTATATAAGTTACATAAAATGATCCCCTGAAAATTTAACAAAGATGCCGCAGATTACATTACATGAGAGGAATAGAAACATAAAATTACACAGGAAATAGTTTGAATTCTTTATCATCCAGTCCATTTCTATTGCAGTTTATCATCTTTTCCACCAGCACAGACTGAACCTGAGCTGGACTGAAATGTACTCAAATGCTGCTTGAACTTTCCTACCTCTGTGACACAGTGAATTTGGTGAGCTCACATTTTCATTTAAAAAAAATCAGAGGATAACAATGTAAATAAAGGTAACGTTTATTACTTACCTCCTGATCTGCTTTCATCAGCTCCTGCCATCATGTCAATATGTAGACTATCTCTATCTGGTGTAGGGCTATCTTTATGAGGGATTGTCATTTCACTGGTCGGTGAAGGTGATGCTGATCCAGACTGTGATACAGGAGATGGACTTCTCGACACTTCAACAAATAATTACACATCAATTAACCATATTTATGCAAATTAAACATGTATACTGAGCAAAGTACGTCACAAAAACCTTGCACCTTGCTTTCAAGAAAATAATTAAAGAGGCAGTCCCAGATTTCACAGGGTTCCCATTGATTAAAGTAGAATTCATTACACAAATCACACACGAAAATGTGAAGAAAGAACTCCAGCAAGTTTCAGTTCAAAATATTGAGCCATATGCTTACTGGGGTTAGATAAGAAATTCCACTGTTAATGAGTGACTTGGTAATCAAGATGATCACTTACCACAGATTAACTTAAACAAATTGACCCATTAAAATATGAAATGAAATGGGGTTTAATGTCCTACTTTTCTGTACCGACTACACTAAAATATATACCCGAGACATTTCCTTTTAACTTGAGTTTTTTTTGTTTTTTTATGCATGTAGATAAACACTTATTTCAACAGAAATTAGTATAGAATGCTTGTTACCTCTGGATGTAAGATGATCATAGTCTGATTTATCCAGACTCATATCATCTGCACTACATTCTATAAATTGCCCATTAGCTAGTTCAGCTGTGCATGTACTTGTTGTAGTTATTCTAGCTACTTCATCATCTTCCATAGCTGCTGTAGCACCTTTATAGCAAATGAATAATGTTTAATATCAGGAAATAAATTTACCGGTAATCACAATCAATTTGAGACTAGTGGGTAAAATGTGATGGTTAGAATTTTGCCAAGACGGCAACATTTCTGCCAACTGTTCAAAACTTTACCTAATCTACCACTTGCACCCTTTAACTTGTTTTTCGTTCTATCCAAGTTGATAGGTATGTTAAGGTATCAGCCTCAAAAGATATTGATATTTAACAATTTGAAATAGATTTTTTTATAAGATTATTAAGGCACTTTATTTCAACTAAAACCAATACCATTGAGATTTATAGTGGTTTTTTTATCACATCAATTGAAGTCCACACAAGACTTAATCTTGATGTTCTAACATCTTAAAATCTTACATTTTCAGATTTTTTTTACTTTTGAACTGAAATATCTTGATAATTCCTTATCTGGTATTAAAGAAAATTTTACACTAAATATCATTTTTTTTATTAATCCAGGGTATAAAGCAAAGCAAGCCATGGGTTAAATATGGGATACGACTGACAACCTGTTTATTATAACTGTAACACAATTGTGATATAGTTCAGGCCGATGCCAAGGTTTAACATTGCCATGAAAGAACAATTATATTACAAATATTCATATACAGAGGAGGAATTTAACTGAGATAAGAATATAATAACTGAACATACAAATTTACATGATTTTCTCTTAACAGTACATGTAACCAAAAACCTACCTGATTCTGTAGGAGAAAGGGGGTTATCACATGCAGGCATGCCAGAAGTTGGGCTCGTTTCTTCATTATCGAAACTTGCTCCTGAATAAAGCACCAATTATTCAGCATCAATTGAACAAGCATGCAGCAGTATAAAAACAAAAGTGAATAACGAAACCCAACAAGGTTTGTGAGTTTATTCATATTCATGAATTGTGGTTTTCAAAGGGGCCAGTTTAATAAATACTTAAATAACAAGATTTAATTTAATGCAAGCTTAAAAGCTAAACTACACAAAGAGATAGTTCTTTTAAATAAATTCATAATTAAGTGTGCCATGAAGCTAGCTAGCTGTGGGGGAGGTGAATAACAATATATTTAAAGGTTTGCATTTTATTAGTTTTACTGTAAAATAGGACAAAATATCTTAAATGTACAGATATGGGCAACGATTTCGACAATAGTGGTCACATCCAATGATGATTTACTATTTGAATATTCTAAGTCAATATTCAAATACTATTCAAAAATATTTTAAGTCAATAGTCAAATGCTATTCGAATATTCTAAGTCAATACGCAAATGCTATTCGAATATTCTAAGTCAATATTCAAATACTATTTGAATATTCTATGTCTATATTTATATCCTATTCAAATATCTGATTCAATCAAAATAGTCACTTTTGACTGTTTTGAGTGCATATTCAAATTTGTAAATACTGTAAATTGTTCAAATCAAAAATATTCTTCTTTTGTTTATTTTTGAACATTCATTGATTTAATTGAATTGATATGAGAAATCAGGCCAAATTCTATTAGTTTTATCAAATAACGAATAGTTAAAAATGAGTTCGAATAGATTTGAAAACATAGTTGACCTGGTACATTTCAGTTAATCTCTAAGTCAAATGAATATTCCTTAATTATAATCCTTAAGTAACTACAAATAAGTAAAAGACACAAAAAATAATATGGAACACAATTATTATTTTAATTAAAGCGACGTTTTTGATGATTATTTGTTAATTTGTTGTTACTTGCTTTTGCATAAACCATCATTGGCTTGACAATGTTGAGACAACCTTCAACAAAACGCCACTTTAATTAAAATAGTAATTTTGTTACATATGTTTTTGCGTTTAATATTAGGTGTGTCAATTGCTAAATGGCATAGTTTCATATAACGACAAATAAAAAAAAAAAATAACTGAACGTCACTTATGTTACAATTCATGCTTTACATGTAGTCATGCCTGTCTGTAAATTTTAAAACAACAATTAGTACTACAATTAAATTCCTACCTCTCAATTTTTCCAGAAGTTCCCTGGGATCCGCAATATTTCCTTCACTGCAGCTACGTAACATGATTTCTGAGGGATCTGAGCCTGCACGCGAGTGTGCCGGTGAAGGCTCACCACTCAATGAAAGCTGCTTGTGAAGTTCATGTTTTGATTTCATACTGCCATCACTTCGATACTTTCCTCTTTCAAAAGGGGAATCGGAGCTGGGTGCCGAGTTAGTTGAACCTCTCAATGTACTTCCTGATTCATTCCGTCCCCAGCTACGGGAAAATCCTTTATCACATACTGACCTAGATCGGGATTCTGCAAATTCAAATTCAAAAATTTCTTTATTCTTAAAAATATTTTCACAGTTTGAAATTTTAGAACACAATACATTATATAGAAATCATAATACTTCTCATTTTTATTTTATTTTTTTACATGCACACCACTGTATATACGATTAGACTTTTATTTCCTTCCCACCCATACAACTAAGCAACATTGTACTAGTCATTCCCGCAGGTGCTACCTCTAACAAGTAATAAATATCACCACACCATACAATTTGGCAGTAGGTGCAGTGAAATCTCGGTAGAACATAGTGACTTGAGATTCACCATGACTGTTACACTAGGTCTTTTCGGGACTAACATATGGTTCAATTTTAATTCAATAATTGGCTTGCGCATAGGGGTTTTTAGCAGTGGGAAGAAACCAGAGGACCCGGAGAAAACCCACGAGGTTGGACAGGCGACCCTACTCCTTGTCACATACAACCAGGGAATCGAAACCATGCCAGTTGACTCAATTACAGACCTTATGATATAATGTGCACATGCTAACTATTCGGTCATCCAACCTCCCAAGAATTATGTAATTGTATTTAAAATTGTATTAAACACTAATGAGTGTTATTCTCTATGGACAGTGGGAACAGTGTGCTCCATTTACAGCCATTGCTCTTGTTCGGCAAAACAGTATATCCTGCCAATTAGTAGCTGAGTAGTGTACAAATGGTATTACACTTTGAACAATGACAACCAGTCATAAAAATACCGCAATAAACACCATGTTCAATCATAGTATCCAATAGTACTTCTGTTCTGCCCTCATTCTGATCACAACAAAAAAAGTGCATTATTACCAACAAATAGCTAACACATAAGAGAAATGAAATAAAACCCAAGAGACAATCGTTGTAATACCTTTTCCCCTTTTTCGCTTCTCCTTTTGTTCACTCAATCGTTCTAATGGTAGATCATATAGATGCAGACCATACACTTGATTGGCTAAAACTCGTGTTAATGTTTCCATAGTTTTCTACAAACACAATAAAATAGAATCGTTAATTCAAATTCTGACGTTGCTGTTACAAAGAATTTAACGATACGGTTTAATGCCTCAGTGATTCTTTACTTAGGCTGTACTAAATCTAACATCAAGTAATTCCTATGGTTACATCATCCTCGGTATACCCAGTAGTATCGTTCCATTCTACTACACTAACCCCTGGGTCCATTTATGCGAGAGACATGTAGTCATATTATCCGCTATTGATACTTGTGCTATTTTTATTGAACAATCGAGTGGGCAAAGGGAAGTAACTCACATTTTTTTGCAACTGTGATTGTTGTAGTGAACATAAACAATGACGATAAGGCTAGTATGTAAACTGTTTCTTTAATTGGTTCATAGATTCAACCTACGATCAAGGGCAGATAATTTGAAATCGTGAAAACCCTGTGAATGGACCCAGGGCGTAGTGGAGTAGAACGCAACAATGCCACTGGGGATACCAAAGACCTGGTTACATGTACAATTTATTAGAGAGCCTTGTGTATTTGAATTTTAAGAGAATAATGACTCAGATCATACAAATATATTACAAAGTGACCAAGGACCATCACCCTATAAACAATTAACGGCTTTTGTGTCTCACTGATCTGAACAATACATAAATATTTCAAACAGATCAGATGATAACTTCTGACGTAAAGAGCGCAAACAAAATTCAACAAAATCACAGAAATTCTATAGGTTTCTTCACCGTACTAATGTAAAAAAAAAATATAAATACAACATTTTATCAATCAGATCATAAAAGCAGCTTGTAGAGTGTTCAAATGACATTGTGTACTGTGGATCAACAGATGGACAGCCGGGCGACAACAATGTGCGTCCACAGCTTTAATGTGGGTGCATAAAATTGTATACTTTAAAATAGACTTACAGCCCATTCTTTGACAACCTCCATCCAAGATGTTAGTGAAGCTAGAACTTGTAGAAATTCATCCCACAGTTCAACTGGTATTAATACATTCAAGTTAGCTTTAATCCACGTTACTATTAAAGTCTAAAATGTAACAAACAATGCATTGAGTGGAAACATACATTACATGTACTATATTCAAATCTAAAAATATGACCGTTTCTATCAATTTTTTTGTCTTGTCTTACAGAAATTTAAACCTATTATTAATACAGAAAATAAATCTCAGATTTTATATTTTCTTTTTATTATGTAATTTAATTTACATGCATATGTTTCAATTCCCTGGAATTTAAATTGAGTGACATTTATATATTTCTCAGCTGGGAAAAAATCTAATGTTAGCTTGACAATTAGCCTTTGAAGTTTGATCACCTATTCAAGGGTATACGGCCATCAGAAAAACTTTCATCTTTTACCTGAAAGATAGGCTGTGCTAAGCGGCCACCCAAACTTTTATGTCTTTCAGAGGGTGGATGTAATTTTAATACACCCGACGTAACACGTAGTAATACCACTAACATTTGTTCCCTGAAAGAATAAAAAAAAATGGGACATCTTAAATGAGATTGGAGAAAATACCATAAAAAAAGAAACTAATTTGCGAAAAACAAACTTTGTTTCAGAACCCTGACAATACACGACAATAGTATATAATATATGCTTACTGTATATTTCAGGGTATACACAATGATGAGTTATGTGGCATAGGCTACATTACCCAGACACCTGATAGTAAAGCGATGTTTTAAATGGATGTCCTGGGGACTTTTCTGACGTTCATCTATAGATATTTTAATTTGAAGCTAAGTATAAAAGAATGATCGAAATTTCAATTTGTCTATTGAGTATTACCGTGTTCTATCATTAGCCCAGTAGAAGTAGAACAGTAGGATGTTACATCTATATATATATTTGTGACTGTCGTTTGTCTGTCTGTCTTTCTGTCTGTCTGTCTGTCTGTTCGGGGTTGGCGGCTACACTAGGTCTGCCCCGAGTCTGAAATTTGGGGTATAGGGGAAGCTCGGACCGGGGAGTAACATAGGCCAGGTGGCGTTAGTCTACCACTTCCGGTTTCGGAGTTATGACCCCCGAGCGAAGCCGGTCTGTTCGGGGTTGGCGGCTACACAAGGTCTGCCCCGACTCTGAAATTTGGGGTATAGGAATAGCTCGGACCGGGGAGTAACATAGGCCAGGTGGCGTTAGTCTACCACTTCCGGTTTCAGAGTTATGACCCCCGAGCAAAGTCTGTCTGTTCGGGGTTGGCGGCTACACTAGGTCTGCCCCCAAGTCTGAAATTTGGGGTATAGGAGTAGCTCTGACCGGGGAGTAACATAGGCCAGGTGGCGTTAGTCTACCACTTCCGGTTTCGGAGTTATGACCCCCGAGCGAAGTCTGTTCGGGGTTGGCGGCTACATCTGCCCCGAGTATAGGGGTATAGGGGCAGCTCGGACCGGGGAGTAACATAGGCCAGGTGGCATTAGTCTACCACTTCCGGTTTCGGAGTTATGACCCCCGAGCGAAGCCAGGTATCCTGCTAGTTTCATATAAATATAAAAGAAGCTAAGTATAAAAGAAGAATGATCGAAATTTCAATTTGTCTATTGAGTATTATAGTGTTTTATCATTAGCCCAGTAGGAGTAGAACAGTAGGATGTTACATTTCATATAAATATACAGTTTTGACTGAGTTGGAAGACCATTTGTAATAGACTTACCATGTACTTTGATTGAGCGTAACATTCATCACTAAATATCTATAAATATTCAACACTCTTTTACACAAATCAACCTGAAAATATTATTTACAATCAAACAATTAATTAATATCAATCTTTCTTCTATACAAATCAATTCATAGTATGACTACAGTGGCCGAGTCATCTGACCAGTCCATAAAGCCTGTTGCTTTACAATCTTTAAAGGTAATGGCAGCATTAACAAGACAATACAAACTAGTCAAAAAGAACAACTCATGAAAAATAATTAAATTTTGATAGGCTTCTAGTTCTTCCTAGCGCTAACATACACCAAACCTGATAATGATAACTTTAGCTATTCGAAATATATTATAGGCTCCTAATTAGTCTCATGAACATATATATAAACTAAGTCAATTTCTCTTATGGATTTTATTGGTTTTAGCACTGCTTTTTATTTTAGAACACTATTATAGTTAATAACACTGTAACCCGGTAATAATTTAATCTTGTGTATTTAGCATTCGTTTAATTTCAAATATTTGTTTAGAAATTCGTAAAAATCCCCAAAAATCATCCAATTTGTACTTTTGTCCAGTTTTCTTGATCAATGTTAACAAATAAACAACCCAACTGATTATTGATGTATAATGAAAAGAATGATTTATTTTTAAACAGTGGTCAGGAAATTGGACACTCATTATCAAAATTAATCAATCAGCTTCAAACTTTACACAGGTACAAACTAGATGATTTTGGGTGATTTTAAATGATTTTTACAAATTTTTAAACAAAGATTTGATATTAAACGAATGTGAAAGAAATTTGTGCTAGATACACAAGATTAAGTGATACCCAGGTTACAGTGTAAAATACTCCATCTTTTAATAGAAGAAAATAATTACTGCACTACAGTAAACACCTCCGATTATAGAATATATCAAAAAAAATTTAGGAACCAAAGGGCAATGATGAGTTAGCACACAAGATGAGAAATTTTGTGAATGATGGCTGACGTAAATTCCTACCTGCTCTTGAAGTGAACAATCATCTGTTGTTTCAAGCAGGAATATATTTGCAGAGTTTGTTATAAAAACTTGTAAGATCTTCTGCATTCCTGCTCGCACATCAAACTGTTTATTATCACTACCTTCGTCAGCCAATTCTTGCACAGCACCCAGATAAGACGCATTGCGAATATACCTTGGTTTATCTGTCCCTTCAGGGAACAAACCTTGTCGAGCCATAGACAGATTACTGGCATTCGGAGACTCCTGAAAATTGTTTTTAAGAAAGCATGTAGGTAGATGTACCTATAATAAATCAGTACTTGAGACAAGTAAATCCATTTAAAATATTATTCAAATGATTAATAAAAAACTTTCATGCTAATCAAATCAAATAAATCATTAGTCAACTAGTCAAAAAACCAAAATCAAGTGCATGCAAAAAAAAAAAAAAAAAACTTAAAAAGTGCCTTTAATGATAATTCTTTTTAATTCTTACATCTATTAAACATTTAATTCTTGAACAAATGAAGAGAAATTATTGAACATTAAGAACAGTTAAACAATTGATATTCACGATATGAATCTATATTTTAGCACAACATTGCTGCAAACCGACTTTTAAAAAAAAGAAAAAAAAGACACATATTAGAATCATTTAAGATCATAGAATGTTCAATTTGATACATGGATATAAAAAAAAGAAAAATTTATATCTACAAAAAAAAAAGGAAAAAAAAAGAAAAATAATTCGCCTAAAAAAATCAAAAATAAAATAAAATAAAGAAATTGTAAAGATAGGTTGCCAGTTAAAGAAACATATGCCCACAGCAGCTAATTCCTGTAAATCTTTTGATAAATAAAAAGCAAAAATTTTGTTCTGTAAAATATCATTAGAGCATTGAAAAGATTCCACTACATGTACGTAATCAAGGGCAAGAACTCTAAAAATAATTATCAGAAATAGTTATTTGGTAAACTTAATCATCTCAATAATTGAAACAGAGAACATAAATATGAAGTAGATCAGATGATAACTTTTGTTTCTAAAAAGGAACATTGGAGTGTTGAAATTTCATTCTTCAGTTCTGTTGTCTAAACAGTGCACATAGAGAAAATGGGAATATATTCATTCCAAGCAGATCAGATGATAACTATTCTCTCATGAGTTTTAACAGAATTCTGCAAAGTGAAGAAAGGCCATAACTCTAGAGGTATTAACGGAAAAGTTTTTTAACTCTTTCATTTCATTAATTTTAATAATACATATTATAGAGATATAATAGAAATTTCACTAATTTTAATAATACATATTATAGACTTTATAGTAGAGATATAATATAAATTTATCAGACTGAATGATAATTGTCGTCATTAGAGTGTTCAAAAGTGATAAAGGGCAATAACTCTGAAGGTTGATACCAGAAATCGCTGAAATACAACACAACAGGCTTCTTTTTCACACTAATAAAGATTAGATGAGAAATGTAGTCTGTATACGTGTATAGTGTACATAAGAAATTGACTACAGACGGGAGCCATGACAATAAACAACCACATTTGAATGCAGACATAAAAAAAGGAAAAGAAGATGATTATGAGTATATGATACATACATCAGATGAGCCCTCTTCCACGATGTCTGATAAACTACTGTGTAACAAATCGGGCGTACTGCCACGATCTAAAACCTCAACCTCACTCAAAGGTTCACACATGAACACAGGTCTTTTATCTACATGCTGGGAGGAAAAATACTTACTATTATAATTTATCATGCACATGCTATTGTTGTAGCAATAAACTTTTGCATAAGTATTTAGCTTAAGAGACTAATCTGCAAATATCAGATATCCTTCCATGAAAATTTCAATTTGAGACCATTTTCTTTGGAGCTAGATTTAGTTTTCATATTAACTTTTTAATAATAATATAAAGGTTTTTTTCCTATATTGGGGGAAGCATGTTATAAAATCCCAAACCAAAATTTATATGTTAATGAAAAAATTCAAAAATAAACAAGAAATCATGCAGTAAACAATTAGTGAAAAAAACAAATGCGTAATAATGATAATAGGTACAATGTATTCTAAGAAAATAATAATAAGCTTTTACATAAACCTAACAAAAATAAACCGAAAAGCTAAAGATAGGAAAAAAATCTGTATCCATTTGTGTATTACTGGTTTTTTTTTTACATATAACCAGTTTAAATTAGAACGTGTCTTAAATATTTTGATAACATAAATGAAATACATAGTTAAAGGAGACTATATAATAATATTGAGAATATTTATGTAATCTGTAAAGCCATGCTCATTATAATGTCATAATAAAGAATATATCAGATTATGAAATGTTTTAAATGATGACGTATAAAGCTTACCTGAAACCATTCCTTATAAACAGTTATAACTCTTCTTATAGCGTCTGCATGTTGAAATGAAAACAAAAGAGCCTGGAAGAAAATAGATAATGTATTTCAACATTTTTTGAGACATCTTCAATTAAGGTTATCTTCAAATACTTGATTAGAAATTGTTTTAATGGAATCAATTTAAGAGCCTGCAAAGTTAATTTAAATTCACAAACCTGTCTAAAACATTCATGAATGATGTTAACATTCTCTCGGGTTGAAAACAGAACAGATCGCACAATTTCATATTCTGACAAGGTGTGTTCTTCATGAGACAAGTTGTGCAAATCTTTTTCTGAATATTGGGTACCAGCAGACAATGTACTGGTATTACTTCCAGGAACATTGTCTGTAGTGTCTTCCTTTAACTCAGAACTTTCTCGTTTTTCATCCTCAGAATTACTTGTTGTTGAGCTTGCATCAGTTAGTATCGGTCTGAATATGCCTCTGAAAATAAGACCAAGAGAAATAGTTAATCTTATTTGTCACTAGTAGCATAATTTTTATGTTTGTTTTCAATTAGTAAGACATGAAAAAAGCTAAGAAAAAAAAAAGTACTTCAATGATTGTCTATTCACTGAAAAGGATAAAATTATTTTCAGGAAGTTGTGACAGGTGTCATTCACTAGCCACAGTAACTTTCTCTTTCTAGAGCAACATTTAGTTTTCTGGGACAACTACCACACAGCTAACAATTTGTGGTTTAAGCTGCTTCTATTTTAACTGTAAAAATATCCAGGTCTAAGGGATATAATCAAGATATAGGGATTTGAAGGCGAGTTGCCTCCCTTGTTTTCTAAACCTCCAGATACGTGTAGATCCTGCTTATCTTGGAATGACCACAATCCCCAACACAACCACCAATGCTTCAGCACACATGGGTTTCATTCCTTGACATTAATTATTATTTGACGTTTGCTAATATACACAGCCAACCAAAAATCATGCAATACAGAAACGTCCCACGCCAACAAGCTAATTGTAATTATTTAAAGAGTAGTAACGATATGTTGCTGACCACATTCATACAAAAAAGACTCTCCACTGGACAAAAATTGATCTTCAAAATAAATCTTACTTATTATGTGCAGGTGTCGCTAAAGGTTTTTTACTCATCAATGTGAAGTTAGCCAACCAACGTATAAAAGAATCGCGACATTCTGAGACATTTATTGGTCGATCCTGTCTTCCCATTTCTTCCATGGAACGCATTCTGGGCAAGTCTGGAAAAAATAGTATATTAAATAATTTAATGTCTCCTCCAAAGATATATGAAATATCTACAGACAGCAGTAATAAGAGGAGGAGTTTAACGTCCACTTGACACTAACCAGAGAGAGAGGGAGAGAGGGAGGGAGAGAGAGAGAGAGAGAGAGGGATGGGTTTAACATCCACTCAACACAAATCAGGTCATTGCGGGACTAACATATGGTTTAATTTTATTTCAATAATTCGCTTGCGCTTAGGGTCTTTAGCAGTGGGAGGAAACCGGAGGACCCGGAGAAAACCCATGAGGTCATTTTTATATCAATAATTTACTTCCGTGCAGTGGCCTTTAGAGGTACCTAGAGAAAATCCTTGAGGTTAGGAAGGCTAGTATCCATGACTTTTTCAGATAACAAGCCTTATGATATAAAGCGCACTCATTATATCACTTGACCCTCCACACAACAGTAAATATTGTTCTTGTAGTGAACTAATAGTACTATCTATGGATGCTACGATTTTCCACTCATCCTAACATGTATTATTACTATTTGTACTTTGCTGATTGCAATTACCAGTATAAGTGAAATCTTAGGTAACTAAATTTATAAAATTAAAGTATATGTCAAATAAATAGAACTGTGTAGGGAAATTTAAATGCTATCAGTTGTCTATATGAATTCTGGTGATCTTACCTAGTACAGGTTCATAAATATCTCGATCACGTTGAATATTCGGTAACAGCCAAGGGAGATAAAACTGTTTAAATTTATTAAAGAGAAAGATAAAGCTGCTTTCTTTCATTTCTTTATTCATCCATTCAATCTTCACCACCTAAAAAAAAGGGGAGGATGAAATAATTTAATATCATATCCATAATATTAATATTTCAAATTCAGAAAGAAGCATCATATATATCAGTGACAGTGCAAAGGCACAATATATTTAGACTTTCAGATCATGCAAAAGTAGTATTACTAAGTAAAAAGCATCTTGGTCAAATAATTTCTAAATAATCTGTCAACCTCTGAATGGTAACTCATTTATATCCACTAACATTAAGACCAAGATGGTATCTAACTTATGTTTTCTATGGTATCTTGTTATCATTTAAACTGAAGCGAATATTCAAATATCATTCAAATAATGAATTAGAATATTTGAATAGTAAAATCAGCACTGAGTTAAGATCCTAGAAGAAGCTAGCATGTTGGATCACTATTTTTTTTACAAAAAACGTAAACTCTTTCGATCAAATATATTTAGACTTTTAGATCAATTAATTATAAATGTACATTAATTAGGAATTTTCTGAAAGGTCTAATTTGCTCACCTCTGATACCAAGCAAGCTAATAGAGCATCTAGAAAATACTTTGTGATATTGTCAGGCATTTTCTCACCAATAGATGGTAAAATTGGAGTTATTTCCCCTGCTGCTATCATTCCACTGCAAGCTAAAATGTGAATTTTAAACTTGACATAATTTATTAAATTGAATATAAAAATAATTTTCTTTTCTAAATAAAACAATGACAAATAATGTAATATGTGTACTAGCAAAGGAAATTTATACGCATAAATTATATACTTTCAGTTTTAACATTTTTGTGACAGGTAACTTATCTAAAATAAAATTATCTTTGCCTTTACATTTTCATTGATTTCAATAACCTGTTCTCCCTGTGGTAAACTTAATTCATCAATCTATATTTTGGATTTATACTTTGGATGCAGCTTGAGCAATGGGAAATGGCCAGGAGAGGAATGGGACAATTGCCATATGGATAAACTAAATACTAGCAACAAGTAGGTTTGATGCGGGTAATAAAAATACTAATATCCCTTTTATCTGGTTCAAACAGCCACACACATGCATCAGCAAAGCTTATACATAAATTTTAAGACTTTACTTGCATTTGTTAGGCAACGTACATGTTTTGGTATCATAAGGAAATTGGATATTTATACAGTGAATGTCAAGTTTACATGCAATTCATGAATTCATTCAAATTAATGATAAAACAAAATCATAAAACTTTATAAATTGTTGATAGCTAAATGAGAACAGGATGCATAGCCAGGAATATTTAATCTAATACTACTCTGTATCATAAAACTAAACCATTTAACAATTCATACTCAGTATAGTGTTTATATATGACACATTATAATATAGCAAGCTATGTCATCTTTATTTTCTGAAGATAAGTATTCATAACTATTATTTATTTGTAACATATGTAAAGTTATATATTATGCTGTGAGAAATGGCTTTTAAAACACTAAAATTATTGTACTTATTCTTGTGGGACACAATCACATTTGTGTACCAATATAAAATCTTCACAAATCAATATAGCTTGGGAATTTATCCAAAAGCTAGTAATCACTCCAAAAGGAAAGATGGGTTACCAGGCAATATAACATATGTCCACAGCAGATAGACGATTCACAAGATTTTACAAAGTGAATAAGGGACATAACTCTAGAATTGATAAACAAAAATTATTGAAATTCAATAGGATTCTTTGTCTCACTAATTTCAATAATGCATGTAAATTTCACTAATCTGAATAATTTGTACTGGAAGTGAAACAAGGACAATAACTATATAACTACACCTGAAATTAACAGCAATTGTTGAAACAACATATATAAATTTGGACAAGATTGATTGATAAATTTAGTTGGTAGTGGAGTGTTCACATAAAATTGTTGTTGACAGACGGACAGGAGAAGACAACAATAGTCACCACAATTCAATGTGGGCACATACATGTAAAAATTAAAACAAAAGTAGATACAAACTTTCAATCATTAATAATAAGCAATCACATCAATCAATTAAATTAGGATGTTATGAAACAATCTGATTAAAACACATATCTTTATAGTTCAAAATTCTGTTTTACTTGTCTTCACAACACTAGGATCTCGAAGAGTTGTTGTGTAAGCTGCGTTCTGGTTGATGTGAGGGATTAGCCGATGAAACGGTCTGTTACAGCAAGTTCTTAGTGTGCGATGCACGGAACTGTGGGTAATCCACTAGAAACGTTAACACCGACTGATTAATCAATGTCTGACGTCATAGGGTCAAAAGCCGCTTGTATGACCCCTGACACGACCTTCCACTACAGCTGGTCAGATCTTCATGTAGCGTAAGCCATCGAAAGTATAAAAAAGAAACGAAACGAAATATAGATCTGTATTTTTAATCAGATTGTTATGAAATCAACGTAACATGTGTTATTATAATGTCAAGGAGCAATTATTAATTTAATTATAACATAAGCTTTACATTTATTTATCTATGAGAATATCACATTTAATAACAGATTGAAATCTAACAGAAAATAAATGCCATGCCAAAATAAGAACCCAAATGAACATTTAATTTAATTAAAAGTTATTAAATCAAAAAATTTGGAATCAGACTTACTGAGAGGACTTAGAAAGGGATCTGTTTTCTCAACTGGAGACAAGAAAACAAAATAAGAATGAACAAATTTGTTTAAATGAAGTTTTCAATTCACATCAATGAATGGACGCTATAATGAAATAATGCACAGCACTTTTGAGTAGCATACTTATTGTTGTCATGGCAGCTTTTATGGTCCATGAACAAAAAAATAGCATGGGTCCACTTAATTTGGCCATAGTTCTTTTAATTAACCATTGCGTACTGCATACGTGACGAGTTGGACTGTTGACTATTTCTCCATACACGTTCGAATGATTAACGCATTTAAATAATTCAAAGTCATAAAAATGTACAACAATTAACATATTTTTTAAACTTATCAATATATTAACTCGTATTAATATTTGGGAAGCTCAAACAATATCGTTCTAGTAATTTCACTCGATAACATACATGTATAAAGATAATTGCACATGTACCATAATGGCAGCAAGTGTAAAAGTTCATTGTGTCAAGCAAATTAACGTCAAGAAGTTATTACATAAAAGACAACAACAGGATTAAAAACACACATAATTTTGAAATGATGTAAAGCAATTCTGATATATATATCATTCGCATGATTAACTCTAGTTATCAAGTGAAGACATCAATGTAAAGTTTTTAATTTGTTTGATGTTGATACAGTAAATGTGGCTACACGAGCGATGAAAGTCGGCAAATATGCTGTAACAACTCAGTTTTAAGAATCACACAGTACTAATTAATTAAAAACCAAATTCAGCTAATTAAAGTCATTAAATGTTAAGCTTTTAATCTGTTTGATGTTAATCCTCTTTTGATTGTGATTAGAGCAATATACACAAGGATAATTAATTGGCAATGGTTTCCATCCGTGGACTACTGAACACTGTTAATTTTATTATACCTGAAAGTTTACATCAAGACACGCACGGAGTTTCTTCGTATCCCGGGATTTTATGATTTAGCACAAAATGACCTACGGGTCTGATCCAGTTTCGGTCATTTTCCAGAGCCCTCGGTCCCGACCGGCATATACGGCCGACATGGAGCCCATGGTTCATTACCCTGAGTGTTACTATAGAACCAAATCAAGTACCGGTACAGGGACAGCTTCTAGACTGTGAAAGTTTTGTTTTCAAAATGGTTGATCTGTTCCACTAGTACTATATATGTTCAGCCGATGAAAAGAACATTATTGCACATTCAAGAAAAAAATATCTAGGTTCATTCAGTATTGCTTATAAAAGAATAAAATTAATTTAGGCTTGTATTTTTTATGTACTAAAATAATGGAAGAATAAAATACAACATGTTAAAGATACATGTACATTCTCACAAAAGTATTTAAGGGTAGTTACTTCCAATAAAAGTATGGCAAATTTGGCAATATGGAAAGTAGAGATGCTCAATCTTTTAGAAAAATACTGGATTACCATAAAAACACACATGGGGCAAGCACTGCGCAAAAATGTCAAGAGTATCACTATTCAAATACACTAATAATATATCAACAAGAGATACAATATAAGTTATAACCATCAAAATATTGTATGTCTTATCAAAGTTCGGAAAATAACCTCACCCTATTCACATACACAACAACTATCAACAAGAGATACAATATAGCCATCAAAATATTGTAACTTGTCTTGCCCTATCACATATATACATCCTATTAAATTTCCAAGCCTTAAAACTGGCACATTTTTCCTAACTGCATTTTCAAAGATGGCTAGGATCGAACTATGCTGCATAACTATAAGCAAAGAAATACATATCATGTGATATGTATACCATTTTGAAATCACATGATTTATGTTGCGGTTGCAATGATGTATGTTAATGTATATACATCATTTGGCGCTAGATATTGTTCGACCTAAAAGATTTGTTCGTCTATGTTACCATGTTCGTGGTGATTTTATGTTGTGCTAGACTTATTGTTCGACCTAAAACATTCGTTCATCGTGTGTGGACAAGAAAACAAAAATATTTGTTTGGTATTTTTGTTGGTCGACATAAATGTTGACTCATTTGTGTTTGGCTTTAGACTTTTTTTGAAGAGTGTCATCCTCAAGAACAACAAGATGAGTAGCCTTTGGCTCCCAGTTCCTGGTCCAAACAGCCTGGACAAATTAGCGGACACAGACAAGTATAGAAGACATTTTAGCTAATGGTTGATGTTAAAGAATAGCATACATAGCTGTTAACAGAGGATTAAATTGAGAATCATTATGTAAGATTTACAATTTAGATAAAGAGCTGGCCGTTCTTGCTATAATAGTTCAAAAATAGATAATGCAAAATGAATATACATGTATTAAAAATATTTTATTTAAATTACTTTATTCTGATAGAAGTTATCAATGTTTGTAGTTTTGACAAGATGTGTGCATTGATTGTGTATTATCGTAACCACTGTACTGGTTGTTCGAGACAAGGCCTCACTTCTCCATTTTTAAATTAAATCAATAAATTTATTAAATGGCCAAACCAATCTAATCTACTCAAAATTGGTGCCATCCAATGACCTAGAGCGTTGATTATGGTCTTGTCATGTTAATAAAATTATATAATACAGGGTTCCCGCGGCTTCGGCAAACATTTTTTCAAGGATATTCAATGATAAATATACGTCAAATTCAAGGATTTTCAATGACATTTTTTAGCCTAAAGAATTTTTCATCTTAAAAATAACCAAAACATTACCAACTATCGTTATAATCTCATATTTAAAAGGAATTGAAGACATTTGAAACAAAATTAAGGATCTCAACTGAAATTCAAGGATATTTTCCTATTTCCGCGAAATTCAAGGATATTCAAGACCTTGAAAATGACATTTTAAATTTAAGGATATTCAAGGATTTTCAAGGACCGCGGGAACCCTGTAATATTGAAGGCCTAAAAAAAGACCTGAAATAGGCAGATTTATCTCTTTAATGATTGGTATAGTCTGATAGTAGATCAATAAAAGTTCATTATAATGTGAGAATCTTATCGAATGAAGAATATGTCCATTGTTTCTATTTCAGCACCTTTATATTGTCCATGTGCCAAAATAACATTATAGAACAAAGCGGTTATTGTTATTTTGAATATGATATAAAAATAAAACAAATTTATTTCCTTGTTGAAAAGTGACAATACCTCTTTGTAAATACAAGGAAATCCTGTTTGAATTGTTAGAATCAAATAATTATACTTAATAATAAAACTGATCCTTCTAAACTCAATGACATTAACCACAGTTGATCATGTGAATGATTGCATAGACATTTCAGCATCATCTCCATGGTTACAGTACAGCTCATTACAGACACTTCAAAACCTCATCAACAGGATTTATGAGAAAAAAGACGAATTTAACAGAAAAAAAAAGGTTTCAAATTCAAGTATATGGCATATGTACTGTAAATATAGGAACTGACATTGGTAATTGACTGGCATATTGAGTTTTATATACTGGCACCACACTGGCCCAACATTGTCATAATCCACTTCACAGTTCATTCTGTTTGGCACATGAGATACTCAGGTATAACATCCCAATATACCAGGAAA
This sequence comes from Patella vulgata, assembly GCF_932274485.2. Lineage (NCBI taxonomy): Eukaryota > Metazoa > Mollusca > Gastropoda > Patellidae > Patella > Patella vulgata. Next base: position 18,474,600 of record NC_065883.2, read on the forward strand.
ACTCAAAAGTCAATAGTTAAATATACTCTTAGCATTCTGTTTTACATGCATACAGCAGGTCTTCTATACTGGTATATATTTGAATAAATTTGAAATAATGCTTTAAATTAAAATCTGTCAAGCTCTTATATCACAATACATTGATTTACCTCTTAACCAAGTATAGAAATAAAACTGAATTCCTATAAAAACAAAAAGGGATTTTACCAAAATGTTCCTGCTGAACTACATAAAGTAGCTTATAATAAAATACTACATCTACACACATACATGTACACTGTAGAGAGATAAGAACATCTAGAACATGAGGTTTATTAAGCACTCTTCACTTTCCGACACAAAAAAATAAACAGAGAGGTAATTCACAAGACTTACTATCAGGTGTTGTTGGAATTCGATTTAACAAAGCTTCTTGGTGCTGCCCATCTCCTAATCCTGGAACTAATTGCAGAAATATCTGATGACATTCTTCAGACGCATTGTCTTGTAAAATTTGATACCATATGATGTAGAGTCTCATTCCTTCTCTTCTTAACTGGAATTAAAATAATGAAATAATACTGCTTGGACAGCTAATAAAATAATACTGCTTGGACAGCTAATGAAATAATACTGCTTGGACAGCTAAGAAAATGTGCTATGCAACCTTTTGATGACAGCTTATTCTCCACATTTAAAACCTTCAAATACAAATCAAAACTATGGTCAGTTCTATTCTAGATGTATTAATGATGCAAATTTGAAAAGAAACGAAACGGAAAGGGGTTTAACGTTCTGCTTTTCTTCACCGAGTGGGCTAATAAGAAAGAGAGAGAAATGGGGTTTAACATCCACTCGACACAAATAGGTCATTTCTAGACTAACACATGGTTGAATTTTATTTCAATAATTCGCTTGCGCGTAGGGCTCTTTAACAGTGGGAGGAAAGCAGAGGGCCCGGAGAAAACACACGAGGTTGGACAGGTGACCATACTCCGACTGAATTGAAATAATGGAACGTTTATATGCTGATGTCCATTCCCCAAACTTAATTGTAGATTAACTTTTAGAAGCAAATTTATTTAATTTTATGTATCATACCTTTATACAATTTCCTGGATGTAGTAACTTTTTCAAAATTCCACCTGTGTAAACAAATAAAATTACATACATGTAGTACAACCATCTTACAACAATAGTAAAGGCCTATACACACCAAAGACTATTTCTCAGGTAGTTTTGATCCTTACCAATAATCACTGATCTGCAATAAATTGCATAGTTCAACAGAGGGTCCATAAGGTATTTGTGCAGGGGTGTTAAACTCATTCGATTCAGGGGCCACATGAACTAAAATTTTACATCAAGTTGGCCGGAGATATACAAAATATCAAGATTAAGTCAAACGTCCCAGAACTTTACTGAATTCGGAAAACAAAGCCAAACGTCCTTGACATGGGTAATTTTTGTAGACTGGTTTTCAAGTTGCCAAGAAATAATATTGAACATAACGTTTTTTTGTATTACATACAACTTAGATTATATCTATGACATATAGTACAGAAGTTAGAGATTTCCATCTCTAGTTTCTAAAAATTATCGACACTTAAGTTTGTTGAAATTTGTTCCACGGATCACATGTTTGACACTCCTGTATTAGAGTGTGCTGTTTATATATTCTCTAATCAACAGATACATATAATATATTGGAGAGAGAGAGAGAAATGGGGTTTAACGTCCACTCGACACAAACTAGGTCATTTTGAGACTAACATATGGTTCAAGTTTATTTCAATTGCGCATAGGGGTCTTTAGCAGTGGGAGGAAACCGGAAGATCTGGAGAAAACCCACGAGGTTGGATAGGCGAGGCTACTCCTTGTCACGTACAACAGGGGAATCGAAACCACGCCAGTTGGCTCAATAACAGAGACCTTATGATACAACACGTACATGCTAACCATCCCCCCTCCCCCAAATGAAAACGGGCATACAGTGAAATTTTGCACTGACAACTGAATTCCAACTTTTCGAGGTTCTTTTACGTTCACATCAATATGCCTTGGTTTTTTTGTTCAATGTGAACAACTGGACACTGTCCTTATCAGGCCTTCCATCCTGCATCACCGACAAAGGAGAAACACAACGAAAATCCCTGAGGAACCTTCACAGCCACACTGGGATGAGCCACCATATAAATAGAACTTTCATTATCAAACAAATACACTGACAAGTCACTATACAATACTTTATTACAATACATACATGTGAGCTTAACACAGATGTTGAAATCCACTGACAAATTATTTGATATAGTGTGACCCTAATATATCATATCTGACAAGGGTTTTACAAAAACCATATTGAGCATCAGGGATTTTTTTAGACCTCTGAATTTCGGCTCCTGTTATGATTTCTAAAGACATTTAACAGACAGTCAGGTTTGTTTTACAGGTCTGAAGGTCATAATGTTTCCTACAATACACTCCTACAATCTGGTGAATATTAGCGAAGCCATAACATTAACAATTTATCATTTAATCATACAAATAACCAGGTTTATTCTGGAATTTTGAAACCCAAATTTGTAATTAGGCAACTGTTTACTTTACGATATCAAAATAGGCCTAGAATACTGACCCCAACAATATAAATATACTGAAACAAACAGGTCTGCGATGGAATGTCACTCAGCAGTTGCAATCACTGGTACACATGACATCTTTGTAAAATTAATTAGGTAAAAATATTTACTTTTTATTACATGTATGTTTAAATTAAATTTAACTAATTATTAAACAAATGTTTAAGCTTGAAGTTTGGTTGAAAAAAATAAAATAGGCCTGATATAAATGCAGCATTCAATATACTTGTATTAGATGAGTGTTAAAATTTGATGCAGGCCCCACTGTCTATTGCAATAATGTTATATTGAAAACGTCAACATTGCACTTACCAATACTGTGAAACATCCATCTTTTGTGTATTAGTTCTGGTATCAAATACAATATTCTCTGCAAAACATTTTTTTATTATTATTACCAAAGACCCTGGTGTTGAGTGTTAAAATCAAAACCAATGTACATGCACCCTAACACTTACATTTCAATAAATAACTTTTAATTTGTCCAATCAAACAAGTGTTGTGCATAATATATATAAATCTATTTAAATCATTTTGAGTAAATCGATTCTCAAAACCTGGCATGAATATTATAACGACTCCCTTAGCGATACAATTTATTGAAAGATCAACTTTAGTTAAACTCCTTATCTCTACTATATACATGTCGGATTCCATACAGGTAGTACAATATAAATTTCTGAGCATAAGCATTAATGAGTAAAAGATTTTACCTCAAAAATGACCAATATTGACTCAAGTTCTTCTCTATGGGCTTTATTCGCTGAAAAACAATCAAAAGAACTGTAAGGATCACATATTTAATTTTCAACGGTACGATCTGACAAATGAGTTAACATATCGGTACCGTAGTAAACATAAATGTACAGCATACAGCTCAATTAATGCTTGTACAAAGAGAGTAATGTTTACTGACTTTTTAAAATTGTGTTTTAGAACTTTGATAAATCAAATTGACTTACACATCTTATGTGTAAGGTAGAAATTCAGCATAAATTATTACATGTACATACCCCTCTGTTTCAAGTCTGCTTCAATCGTACTAAAGTTATCATAGAAAATGTAATAAATATGAGAATAATTATCTTGAAAAAATCTTTTGGCTTCCTGAACATCATATCTGTAGGTTTCTGTAAAATACACAACAGAACATCAATTTACATTCATAAAAAACTCATATCTATACATGTATGTATGTATTGTATAAATAACTTAAGTGTAGGGAACTCATGTTTCCATCTGCAGGATTCTTTTTGGATAGACAATATCGCTTGAATGTCCAGGACTACAAAACAACCCTCCATCATATCACCACACTTGGAGGCTACAGTATGTAATCAATTAATGGTTGAAATCATAACATAATGGAATATTGCATATTCTGTTTAATTTAGCTTTACTAGTTCTGGAAACACTTAGGCCTATATATTATTTATATTATACCTATTACATGTACTTGTGAGAAAGTCCCTGTGGAGTGCTTACAACCACGCCCCCAAAGTCCAAACATAAAATTCCTGAAAAATGTGGATTTGGAGGGAGCAACAAACTTGAAAACAGGGAGCACCTATCAGAAATGGTTGCTGGGGTATACAGTTCAAACTGGGAGCATTTGTCTTATCAAGCAACTGATGACATTAGGCCTACTTATTTAGATTTCAGATTTTTCGTTCATTCATCCAATGCAATTGATTCTCTAGTTCGGTTCGGAGTTTGATCTACGTTGTAAAATAGTGACACAGTAACTGACAGTTCTTGATATAATGTGATTAGGTCAATATCTTACCATAGGCGCAACAAATAATTTTGACAGTTTCTAAAAAGTTAAGTTTCTGTTTGTAGGCTAGTTGCACTTACCCAAAACTGTCCGCAGGTGCTTCAACCTTGTTGCCGTATCTTTCTTTGGGTCTGCTACCTTTTGAGCCGACTTTTTAACATCGCCATGACTGGCCGACTTTCTAAACATAGAAAGTGCCGAAGACATTTGGCTAATCCTCTTCTTGCATACCCCAAATCCATTTAATCCATTTTGTTTTTTTCAACATCTCTTTTCATTCAATGGCAGAAATTATGACGAAGAGCGCATGCGTCGATGAGGATAACTCTGGATGAAAGTGTCAAATTACATGAGGAATACAACCGCATTATTTAAAGATCCTGTTTTCAGTTAAACTTACACGTATTTAAATTAAATTCTTTTGGCCATTTCGTTAAAACTAATGCCACCCTAGCAATATTACACCGTATTCAATTACGTTATCGCCCTAAAGTGCTAAATGATAACAAGCGCGGATTCGGGGGGGGGGGGGGGGGGGGCACAAACGACGCACGCCCCCCCCCCCCGCACTATTTGCGCGAAAGGAGAACAAGAAATACTTAAAAATGGAAGTGATCCATAACTTCAGAATCAAGAGTAACGAAAAACACTAGGAGAACAGCACGTACAATAGTCCAGTCAATTTATGAACAAAAAGAGGATCAAAAAAATTGCAAGAAAAGGTTTTTTGGTAGCGTTGGGTTTACTGAAAGACATCCTAAAAGTTTACCAAAATTGGAGTACCGGAAAATCCCAAATTTTTAAGTCATTTTCCTTTAAAAGGTACAACTTCAGACAAACACAAAGTCGTCAATGTTTAAGAGAAACACACCAAATCGACGCCATGCATTAGGTTGTCAGGGTCAAACTTCTGTATGGCATTGTTTTCATAGATGTCCGGTGCTTTCTTAAACCATCTTCGGGGATTTCGGGATTTCATTACCCCAGATTTAAACATGCTGGCCAGAATCCAGATCTACAAAGGGGCACAACTCTGCACTGTTTTATCATAAAATGGCAATTTATATGTCTCTAAATTAATGTTTTTGGGGTCATTCTTTCATTTGAAGATATGCCCAGTGGTGTTAAGTGGTTCCTTATACCATTTTCGGGGAATCCCCTAAAGCAAAACATGTTGACGCGAACCCAAATCTAGGGTGCCAACAATAATCCCACCCCACAATGAATGTCAACAAAACAATGGCTCTAATACTGAGCGTCCCGATAGAACATAGATCCTATTGCCTATTTAGTTGTTCGCAGATCGTTATCTCAGTTCTATTCAAGTTGACATAAAGTTTATGTCACTTATTATGATTGTTATCGATTTTGTTATTAATATTTTGTGAACCGTAGGGGCAGTAGCTATAAGACTGAGTAACTTGAACGGGAGAATTTGAGTCAATATCCTGGCTTTTGAGATATTCGGGGGGGGGGGGGGGGGTGCAAATTCATTTGAACGAGAGGATCAGAAATGGCAGTCAATGGGACAGAATCTCGAGATCTGCCTGTCAATTCCGCCTGATTTGTGAGAGTTGACAGAACAGTAGTATACAGTCTTGTGAACAACAGGATAAGAACTGGGACAAAATCTCGTGGCCTGCCTGCCAATTCCACCTGTCTTGTGAGAGTTGACAGAACATTTGTACAGTCTGTCGCCCACGACCCACTCACTAGTGGTACTAAAAGGAGGATTCACTATAACCGTAAATATGATAGTGAAAAGATAGTAGAAGACAATAGAGGAGTGGAAGAAAGATGACGTCACGGAATCGAGCGCCGTAGGCGTTAAAAAAATTCAGATAGCGATAAGATAGTATAAGGCAATAGAGGATTGGAAGAAAGTTAACAATGGAATCGAGCGCCCTAGCCTCGAAAATAATTCAGAAAACGTCTTATAATTGTTTTGGACTGGGTCTGAGGGGACTTTGTCTCATGCCCCCCCCCCTAAATCTGCGCCTTGGTAAGGCCAAAGTTCAATACATTATGCTGAATTATGCTGCACAGGCTACTTTAAGTAAGGGTGTGGCTTTTCATTTCTATTCTACCGAATGGTAACCCCACTGTGAAATAATTCTTGGAAGCTTACGTGCCAAATCGCATTCCATTTATGACCGTATTTCAGATACTAAAGGTGCTATATTATGATGAAGCAGGGCAGGGTAAAGCCTATTCGTAAATTTGGGTTCTCGGTCCCCTAAAACGGTATAAGGGACAAGTTAACACCACTGGGTATGTCGTCATATGAAAGAATGACCCCTAAAGCATAAATTTATATGTTCATTATACACGTATATACATTAATACGATCTTTTAAAAACCCAACCGTTTAGATTTTTGGTGTACATTGGTTAGGCAAATGTCAGCCATCTTGGATTTTACCGCTTTAAGGAACAAGTGAACACGCCAGGATTTATCTTCAAATGAAAGAATGGGCCCAAAAACATTAATTTATATGTTCGTATTACACTTATAGGGTCTTAAACCAAACAGTTAAGATTTTTTTGTGCATTGAAGGAGCGAATGTCGGCCATTTTACCAATTTAAGGGACCAGTTAACATTAATGGCTACATATTCAAATGAAAGAATGGCCCCAACAGCATCTTTAGGGTTCTAAAAACAACAGTTTAGGATTTTCTTGTACATTGATTAGGCCATTGATTCCGGTGCGCAAAATTTGGTAAACTTTTGGGATTTTATAAAGTATACCTCAATAAACGTTTTCTTGCAATTTTTGGGAGTACAAATCATCAATTGACTGGACTATATAGTCCAATCTCCAAAAACATTTGCAATAAGTATGACTTAAATATTCTTTATTATTATCATCATACATCACTAATCATTGATATACAATTATATAGGTTCAGTTTGTATAGACACGTAGATCTATGTGGTTGTCGATAAGAGCATGTATGGCGTAAACCTGGTAAAATATTCAGGTGCAAATTTAAATGTCTCGTCAGCAAACCGATGACTGGTTGAAGTAAGGACCTTCAATTGGTCTCTGTTGAATACAGTAAAAGTCTAGCTGGATTGTTTGTACCGCTGCCAGGTTCCCCATTAAAAGTTTCTTTGTATTGGTCTGGTATTTTTATGGCCTGTGGAGTTGGTGGTAGAGGTACCGGGTTTCCTGGTAGTATTCTTGAAACGTCGTATAGTACGTTTGAGGTTGAAGCTATGTAGCTGTTCCTTCTGGTAGTTTAACGACTGCAGAAGTGACAATTTGTTGTGCAATCTCTAGAGTTTGTTAGTTTGTAGATTTATAATTTATTTTTAAAAAAAGTACCGTTTTAAAATTCTGATGATTCAAGAGACATATCACAGTTTATTAATAATTAAATGAAGGTTTAATTTTATTTAGAGTAAGAGTTAATAATTTCGGCATTTTTGTCCAAGCGTGGCAAAAACGTGTTATAATTTTTGCCACAATTTTGCCACGTTGTAACGTGGCAAAAACAAAATGCCACGTTTGTCTGTAGATCCAAAACGGTTTTTTTAAAAAAAAAAAAATTGCTATGTTTTTGGTACGAGATATTTTCTCCAGAACAAGGCTGTTCACAAGGATGGATACATACTTTTTCAAAAGGGTTGGGGGTGGGGTTCAGCCAAACCAAAGTCTAGAAATGACATATAAAGAGTTTGTTACATTTTTTTGTTGCAGTTTCATATGTCCACACAATATTTCCAACAAAGAGATGTGAGAAATGAAAAACAGTCAAGTTCAAAGCGGAGCGAAATCAAAATTGTGGCAAAAATTTTAACACGTTTTTGCCACGTTTGGACAAAAATGCCGAACGAGGCATTCTGAGGTTTATAGTGTTATAATGTTAGACTAATATAGAGTTTTATATTAAGAATAGTTATATATATATAGTTCCTGGTCTAATGGCAATGACATGTTTTGGATTGACGGATAAAATTGTACTTTGCCCACCAAACCAATCATACTTAGAAGAAAAAGAAAGTTTTCAGCTTGAGACTATGCTGGCATGGAAATCCAAGATGATGAATTGCAGAATTTAAAGTGAAAACTGAACTTTACAAATTAGAAATGAACTGTTATAATGTTTGGAATTACATGTAGGACACTTCAAGAATCAACGAACTTTTAGATTTGAGTTATGTTTATCTGTGTTTAGTAGGTTAAAAGGAATTATTATAGGACTTAGAAGGGCAGTAAAGAACTTTATTTTGATTTTTGTTTATTTGTGTTTTTCTTTGATACAGATTGAAGCAGGTCGTTGATCGTATGTAATCATATATTCAAATATTTTATGCATGAAGTTTTTATTGTACAATGATGTCTCGTTCTCAAGGGGTTTTACTTCTCATAATATCAATATTATTTATTCCATGTTTTTACTTAAAACATGTCTTCGGCGTTAGACGGAAACTAGTACTATGGTCTTCGCGACCATATTGTATCTTTAATTAATGTTTTGATTCACACATTGAAGAGAAGTCATATCTCACGTACTTAAAATATGATTGAGTGGTATGGCACCGACTCGGTGTCCTTGCAAAGAAAAATCGACTGGGCTGCACTAATATGCTTGCGGTGACTGCAAAGGACATAGCTGTAGCGACTCCGAAACCAATTTTAGACAAATCTGATGATAATGTTTTGATAATTTGTTTCCATCTGGGCTATGTGACGCCCCCTCCCCCTCGTGACAGCAGTGCTGTGGTACTAATGCAATCAGTTAAATGTTATTCATAGTGAGGTACAGATACTTTTGTTACATTCTTTGGTCTTGCTAAAATGTGTGTGGGAACTTGATTTTTCAGGTTATTGCAAATGTTTTTTTGAGTTTAGACTAAAAGTGTGTTTTTCAGTCATGACCGGGGTGTCTAATTTGCATATTCCAGTGAAATTAATTCTGTTGCAATTTTTACAGATTGGTGTTTACTGCAAAGTGTTTTTATACGAGACTCTAATGGGGACATCTCACTGTGCCCCCTGCTATTGTTCTCATGGGGGAATTAATCAAGCAAGGGGATTATCGAATACAATGGTGTTAAAAGTATAGTCTGTTTTTTTTAAACTACTAGGTTTAAACTAATTAACAACTTTATTCACAATAAATTTCATAAAAGTAACAACAAATACATGTATCAAACATAAATCATAACCCTACTAAATGTGATATGGCGTCAGTATATTCAATTGCACTTTTTACTCCATTTAACAGTTTGATTTTTAGATCATTAATAGATTCTTCTACTCTTTTATATTTTCGTCTTTTAGGGGGCAATCGGCCCCCGTTATCCAATTGAACTATTGTATTTTCAGTAAAAGTCTGCTGTTGCTATTGGGTTTAGTATATTTTACTCTGTACTTATACCCCAAATTAACTAAATTTTTACCTCCTTGAGAATTAGGAATAAACCCTATGCGAACTTGAGCCATTTTAAAAGATATAATGTAATTGAGGGTGACAACTATCCTTATATAATGATAGTGAGTTTCTAATCATATATTTGATTGATTTATGAGTACTGTCTGAATGAAAGGTAGGTGAATAATATTTAAGATACTCGTTAACCAATGACACATGAACTTAACTTATATATTTTAATCATTAAAATAATTAAATTTTAACTAGGTGAACAGTACTAATAAGGATAAAGTCTATAATCCTTTGTTTACTTAAATTTTCACACCACTACCCTATAACACCAGTTGATTGGGGGGCACAGTGAGATTAAACCACTCTAATTTAGTCAGTTCCAGTCTTAAGTCTCCTCGTTTAGTGACGGCCAGTCGATTTGCTTTTTCAATAATAAGTCACTCACAGCACTAAAACCACATTCTACCAAATAGGAGGATGGGTAGTTACTCTATTCGCCAGGTACTAGGACTCTCATATTTTCGTTACTAGAGTAACTAGAGGATAGGGATCGCAACAGTAGTTTTCTTGCCAAACTAATGGAAATTGGGTATTTTGTTTCTACCTCATTACAGATCCACATCATAGTTCCTTTTATTTGAAGAGAGTTTTAACAGACTCATCATTTTGTATTTCTAACAGTTGGGATAAAAGTAATAAGGGAACAAGTGAACTTTTTTCTCATATCATCATTTTCAAAGTTGTACATCTAAATATTCAAATTATCCCCTAGTGGGGCGTGCGTCCCACGTTGGGACTCACTGATTTAAGTCCAGCGCACACGAAAGATTACCTGTAGTCTAGAGACAGTTTTGGTCGACATTACCTCGCCGAGATATATCGGTCGATATAATTCGGCCGTGCTTAATGTTGAAATAATTCTGTATCCAAGCGCCTGATATATTCTGATTTATTTGATTTTGCTCAAACAATAATGGATAATGTAAGTTACGTTTTGTTAATTAAGATCTCCCAGAGCCTGTTATCAATATAATGCAAGGTATGGGTCCTATCACAAGGACTAGGGACTTGGAGAGAGAGGGAGAGAGAGAGTGGGGGGGTAACGTCCACTCGACACAAACTAGGTCATGAACTAACATACGGTTCAATTTTATTTCAGTAATTCGCATGCACGTAGGGGTCTTTGCCAGTGGGAGGAAACCGGAGCACCCAGAGAAAACCCACGAGGTTCGACAGGCGACTCCACTTCCTGTCACGTACAACCGGGGAATCGAAACCACGCCAGTTGACTCAATGACAGACCTTAAGAGTATGATACAGCCCGCACGTGCTAACCATTCGCCCCCCCCCCCCCACAAAGGGTCTTGGAGCCACGGTTGCTAAGTGGGTAAGATGCTCGCACGCTAGCCTGAAGGTAGCGGGTACGATCTCGGTGTTGGCCGAAAAATTTCATCGGGAATTTTCGGGCGTGATTTCCTCGTGTCTGTGGGGTTGACAATGATATCTCTTGGCAGTTGGAATTCAATATAAGAGTATGACGTAGCGCCGCTGTCCGGGTACAATTTCCCTTATAACACACTGTATGGCATATCTCCGTCGGAGCAAAACAGTAAGACGTTAAACAACCCCCATAGTAGCGTCGACATATTAACACTGTTAGGTTTTCCTTGGTCCGCAGAAGCACCTGATCCGCCTATTATTAGCCTGCTAATAGTAGAAAGTTGTTAGTCATTTTTAGATGCTCGTAGCAGCGCTAAGGGTGCCTCTGCGCCTCTGGGGGTAAATTGTTAGCCGCTACAGTAACAACTAACAAGGGCAGCCTTTGTTATCTACTATTAGCAACCAACAAAGGCTGTAATAGTTAGTAGACCTATCCGCTATTAGCTTATTTATAAATCATTATTTTCTCGATCTCCGATAAATGGGAATAAAAGATAGAATTTGTATAGACTGCCTTCTTATGACGACCCGAACAATCTTCCAAGTTAGAACAAATCTTTCAAAAAACTTTGGCCTAAAATATATAGCCTACCGCCCGTCGATCCTCGCCACTGTATGTTACCGGGGGATCGAACCCGTAGCGTTGAACCTGGGTGTAGATTAGTCTATAGCGTAAAAGACTATGGAGTGCAGTAATTAATAAATTGTTTTAATAGCATTCGGTAATTGAACTGGAATATACAGGTCACACTAAAAGATTATATGCAACACAAATACCGTACTGCTTATTATTAGGCTGGAGGGGGGTCTGGAGTTTGCTCCCGGTGTGAATCCGTCGTGATTTTTAGGCAAAGTTTACCCTTGTCAGTAGGACAGGGCGGAGTGCCTCAAGGAAAAGCTATATAGTCGTCCAGATGGGACAGAAAGGAGGTCCCGCGTCCACGTAGAGGAATCCTTCAGTTTTGAATCGAAATAAGAGTACGCCGTACCCAGTACCGCCGAAAACCGCCCCCCCCCCTCACCCCAATAGCATACTGCATGCTGCATTGGGTCTATATGATGTTATTGTTAAATCCCATTTCATTTCTCCATGAACGGGAATCTTCGTTCCCTGCATTGGCCAAGAATTTCATCGGGTTTATTCGACATGGTTTCCCCTTAATTGTCAGTGGTGCAAGACGGAAGGCCTGACAAGAACAGTTGTCTAGTCGTTCGTGTATACATTGGCATGCACGTTAAAGATCCCTTGGCAGTTGGAATTCGATATAAGAGTAGGCCTAGGCCATATTTCCACTGCCCGGGCAATATTTTCCTTCATAGCACACTGTATGGCGTATGCCCGTCTTCATTAGCCCAGTCGGGGCCGAACAGTAGGACATTAAACCCCAATCATTTCATTTCATGAACGGAAATCGTCTTCAAGAATCGCATTGTGAGTTACTAGGGTTACGCTGTCTCTCGAACTACTTTCCTGCGCTCTTTTGGACAAGGTCCAAGGTCAACAAGGCGGGAAAGAGCGCCATATTAATACTTAAAACTTAGAAAATCCAAAATACGAGGTACCGGTATCTTACTTTATTTTATAAAAGATCAGACTTAAACAGGGGATAAAACCCATCCAAAGACTGGGCTTTAATAGTTAGAGAGACAGAGAGAGACTCGGACTCGGGACAGAGAGATGCCAGATGCCAGATGGCAGATGGGGATTAAGTCTAACTAAGATTAGCTAAACTAACTTAGTCTCTAAGTCTAATTCAATATCATCCACCAAAGTCTTACTCGTTGAAAACACGAATTATTTGTCAATTCAAATCAACATTGATGTTGTGATCTTACCGGGAAAAGGTAAGCTTCTGATACCCAATATTTAAAATAAAATAAATATTTTACCATTGCATTGGTACACGAATCGTGTACGGTGCCATAGTACGTTTGATTGTCATTTGTAACAAAGGACCGAGGCTAGACATATTCCACAACTGAATACTCATATCAAACGGTGACGCCATGAGAGCATGCGCAATAGACTGAAATAACCAGATACTAGAAATAGCGATTCGGTTGAGACTCATGCCATATTTCGCTGGAGATAACTGATTTGAAATTAGAGTCAAAACGGAAACAATTGAATGTAAATCAGTTTATTTATATACAATCAGATTACATTATTATTTGTTGCGACCCATTTGGGTCAATTTCTAGGTCCCAAACATTAGCGATTTACTTGATTTAGCTCCTTTAAAGTCCACTCGTCTCGACCACTTGACACAAACCATTAAACTAGGCCTAAATCATTTCGGGACTAATAGGCCTATTGTTAAATTCACTTGACAGTCGACCCATGCACGCCGTGTTAGGCTCAAATGACAGATTTTGTGAGATAGTGCTAAACAATATTCCTACTGCCATCAAGATCAAGCACTATTAGTATTTGGCCGTACTAGGTTTGAAGCCTACTTGTACTTGTAGCCTAAACTACTAAACTAGGCCTATGTTAACTATGTAGACCTACTGGTACTAATGCCATTTCTGATGATATGGATTTTGATGATATGAATTTTGAAGATATTAATATGATGATGAAACAAAATGAAATGAAATGCTGAAATGGGGTTTAACATCCTACTTTTCTGCTCTTTCTGGGCTAATGAAGAAGGCATACACTATCGTCTATCAATATGTTATGATGAGGCAAATTTTGGACAGAGTGACACTAATGTAGCCTACGTAAGCTTACTCTTTTTTGGAATTCTGTCTGTAGGGTTCTTTTAGTTCTATGTGCAGGACGCATTTTTCTTTCCATCCAAGCAACTAGGCACTGTTCCATGCAAAATTCAACCAGAAACATTATAGCCTGTTTTTGTGGTTTAACAAATTCCAATGGCAAAGCATATACTGATCTATAAAAGCATTTATAATGCGACTCTAGGCTGGGCCTTTCTATTCATGCTAATTAGCGAACTGAACAGCAAGTCATATGTATGTGTGCAGCATATGCAGGGGGGGCGTACTTATTCTTTTTAGAACACCTGATAGCACTTTTTGTTCACATTACCTGGTACCGTACGGTAATATATAATTAATGTTTTTCTTTCGTATTGTCAAAGAATAATCTGAATCGACCTATAGAATTAAAAGTGTACTCATAATAAAGTTTCAGTCGATAACTAAACAGTCCTTTGCTTGCTTCGGGTGTTAAGAAACATTATTAAAATTTCATTTCATTTTACAGAGGATGTAGGCCTAGCTCAGAGTTCAGAATAGATCACACTTCCTCTCAACAATAACTGATAAATGAGTATATCAATCCAAATGGTTATGCCTATTGTAGCTATTGAACATTGTACTGTATCCCTGACCTCCCCTGCACGCGCTGTATCATAAAGTCTGTCATTGAGTCGAGTCAGTCGACAGGCGTGGTTTCGAATCCCCGGTTGTACGTGACAAGGAGTAGGGTTGCCTGTCCAACCTCGTGGGTTTTCTCCGGGTCCTCCGTTTTCCTCCCACTGCTAAAGACCCCTAAGCGCATGCGAATTATTGAAATAAAATTAAACCATTTGTTAGTCCCGAAATGACCTAGTTTGTGTCGAGTGGACGTTAAACCCCATTTCTCTCTCCCCTGACCTCCCGAATATGATGTAAATAAACCAATGCCAGTGGATGGTGTATCAGAATTCATGAATGGACAGATAGACTACTTTTTTTTATACGCCAAAACTGAAATGTGGGCATATTATTGTCTGGCCGTCTGTACATCCACAAGTCTATTAAAGTTAATATCCGATTGATAAACAGTTTTTAAGGTCATGAGACAAAGAAGCCTATAAATTTTCAGTGAAAGTTATGGTCCTTATTATCGTATTGACATTGAATTTATAGTGTTTAAGGTCATGATACATGATATAGGACTTTAAACCCCATTTCATTTCATTGCAGGTCATGAGACGAAGAAGTCTTAATTTTCAACGATTTCTGATAATTACTGCCAGAGTTACGGTCCTTGATCACATAATCAAAAATGAAATGAATTGGGGTTTAACGTTCTATTGTTTTTCTCCTATACTGGGCTAATGTACAAGGGCATAGGCCATACAGGGTGCTTTGAGGGAAATTTTGCCCGGGCAGCGGCACTATGGCCTACTCTTATATCGAATTCCAACTGCCAAGGAATCTTTTACGTGCAAGCCAATGTATAAACAGGACCTCGGTTTTTCATCTCATCTGAATGACTAGACAGTTGTCCTTGTCAGGCCTCCCCCTTCGTCCTGCACCACTGACAAGATGAAACCACGTCAGAATAAAGCCCATAATCAACCTTGTGATTATGAACAGATTGAAACGGAATTGCCATTTAATAATCTAATTTAAAAATGGATGTACAAGACTTTGTGTATATCGTAACAAACAGTAGCAATGAAAATAGAGACTACACTGAATGCAGTAATTTTACTGAAATTTTCAAATTATTCCTTGTTCAAAATCTTTAATTGTTTTTTTTCTTCAATATGCTTACGGATTACAGTTTTTTTTGTGTTTACAACATTACTATAATCCTTTCATCCTACATCAGGACTACAGATATTTCTTGTGTTTTTTAAAATCGTGTAGTTCTTTACTAATAGTACATGTTTAATGTATGCTTGACAGGTCAGATTTTATTTGTTCCCATCTGCTGTAAGATGGCACCAGTAATGGTTACTCCACCCAAAATTTAGTTACATGTCTGTTTTGTCTGGTCCATAACACTATCATTGGGCATGATGGATTCTTCATATCGTAATACTCCTGTAATGTATTTATTTTAGATTTGTCAAAAGATGAGGTAAAAAAATTATCAATGGAGGAAAGCAATGCTTCAGGTTCGCACCTTCATCAGTCTCAATATTGAAAATTCTGTATGTTGCAAAGAATTAATCACTTAAACATACGTTATTCAAGAGCTCAATCTGCCTATTGCAGGTTTTTCTTTAGACCTGAAATGTTATATTATATAAACTATTAATTAGACATTTATTTACATGACAAGCATAAAATCAACTCTTGATACCATCGGATATCTCTGATATTAACTAGATTAGAACGGTTCAGCCATATTTTGATTTAATTTAGAAATGAAGGAGCGAGACTTAGCTTCGAACAACCAGTACGGTACGGTGGTTGCAATTATTGTACATGTCTTGTCAAACCTTCAAAGGCTAATATCTTTGCTTGCAATAGAGTAATTTGAACGAAATTTTCAATATATTCATTTTGCATTATCTATTTTCAAACTATTATAATAAGAACGGCCTGCTCTTTATCTATATCTTGCATAATGACAATAATGTATCTTTAATCTTTTCAATACACGTGGCCCCAGTAATTGGGTCATCACACAGTTCACAGCCTAGGTAACAATTTTCTGTGGGATCCAGTAACTGGGCCTATTCCAAGCCATGAATTAACTAGAATGCTTACAACCACATTCAATTAAACAAAGTAGGACCAAAAGTGAATAGGCCTAGCTGTAGTAGAATGACGATCACAAAGCTAGTCACCACAGTGACAAGTAAGGAATAGATTAAATGGGTATCAGTATCGCTGAGCAATTCACTGAGCAAAATAATACTTTTAAAATTATGTGTCTTAAAGATACATTATGGGAGATTTTAATAGAGAGTTGGCCATTCTTGCTGTAAAAGTCCAAAAATAGATGATGAAAGAGGACTATATTGAAAATTTCAGTCAAATTACTTTATTCTGAACAAAGTTATCACCATTGTAATTTTTGACTAGAAATAGGCGTCAACTCTTTCTTCGCCGTCTCCGAGAATGGCCGATCGTTTGATTGACAGGCGTTAACTCCACCTACATAATCTTGATTATCAAGTAACATTTTCAATGACTGTGGTACCGTTAGCCTATTCGGTTTGAGATGGGGTTGCACAATTCAATTCGTATCACATTTATTTTTACTACAAATTAAAAATAAGACTTTTAATATATATATAAGAAGCGAAAGTTTGAAAAGAATGAACCAAAAAATGAGGATAATTATAGCTGTATATATCGAACTTTCAATCACATTGACTGACATGCGGCATCGCTCAACAGCGGCCTAGCTTCGTACACTCTATCATTTAGCCTCGATCTTAAATTTCCGGGAGTATGACGTCAACTTAACGGTTAATCTCCGCTTACGACGCCATTTAAAAATTTAATCTCCGCTTACGACGCCATTTAAAAATTTAATCAATCAATGAAATCCTGTTTAAATCCAAGCCATCCGTGGGTCTACAGAGTTGATTTTGTGCTTGTTGTATAAATAAAGATCTAATTTATAATTTCTATGACATCTGAAGTCTAAATAAAGACTTGTAATAATCAGATTTAGCTCGTGCATAATGTATGTTAAAATATTTTTTAAGTTCTTTGAAATCCTATCGTCCTGTTTAGTTGAAATCCTGTCGTCCTGCTTTGAAATGCTAAATGATCACTTAATACCCTCAGTTCTCATATATTTGGTACCTTATCTTTTATCTTAATACACACCTTGGTTATTATTATCTTACTTACTTTTTCTTCAAAAATACTATTTGTTTTTTACAGGAGTCAAGGCTGGAAGGCAACTGAAGAAAATCAGTATTAACTAAAGATCACTAAACTTACCTAACAACACAACAAATACCATAAGGGAAATCTTCAGCAAAAAACAGATACATTTGAATACAGTGTAACATCTAATTCTCTACACCCGTTAATAAATTATTACTATGATACACTCCGAGAAGAAGAGCTACTTCAACTGGACAAATTAACTGATTACTAGAAATCTGAAGGAGCTGCTAATGCCTCAACATTGTCTCACAGTTTACAAACAGAACAGGTTTGTTTAATGCCTAAAGTGATAATATGCAAAAATATAAAACATGTTCGGAAAATTGTTCTTGCGGATGATTTCACAGAAAGCACTTTGTTTGACTATTATGAAGATGATGATGACGGAGATAATGATAAAGATATAGAATGTGTACATGTGTTGACTAATAGTTCATTTACCGAGTGTATTGATAAATAGTCTGTTTATCAACATATTGAGTGTACTGTTTATCAACATATTGAGTGTAGGCTATTGATAAAGAATTGGGTGAAAAAACATATTTAGTGTACTGAAAAATAATTTTTTATCAACTTATCGATTGTATTGATAACTTTTGTTGATCACCATATTGACTGCATTAGATAAAGTGTTATAAACTTGTTGAGTGCATTGATACATATAGAGAATCTCTTATCAGTCTTTTTTAATATCAAAAAATATCAACACAAGTTGATAAAGTAACAAAAAACAAGGCTCTGCCGAGTTTTTTTTTACTTTATCAACGAGTGTTGATATTTTTTGATATAAAAAAAGACGAGTAGGTGATTTTATTTAATTTATCACCCAATCCCTTCTTTTAAAATTATGTGTCTTAAAGATACATTATGGGAGATTTTAATAGAGAGTTGGCCATTCTTGCAGTAAAAGTCCAAAAATAGATGATGAAAGAGGACTATATTGAAAATTTCAGTCAAATTACTTTATTCTGAACAAAGTTATCACCATTGTAATTTTTGACTAGAAATAGGCGTCAACTCTCTCTTCGCCATCTCAGAGAATGGCCGATCGTTTGATTGACAGGCGTTAACTCCACCGACACAAGTTAATAAGGTAACAAAAAACAAGGCTCTGCCGAGTTTTTTTTACTTTATCAACGAGTGTTGATATTTTTTGATATAAAAAAAGACGAGTAGATGATTTAATGTATCACCCAATCCCTTCTTACATCCACAAATAGATAAATATAATTCTTTGCTGTAGATTTCACTTTTACTGAACATTACGGCGTAGTGATACATCATTTTTGACAGCAATTCAACCATTGCAAAGTCTTTTATATTGACCCAGTGTTTCCATCAAGGTCTATTGAATAACAATAGTTCATTTTTAATAAAAAAAAAAGTTACGTTTAATAAGAAATGAACTGTTCTTTGAAAATAAAAAAAGTAGTTCCTTTTCAACTGACCAATCAAATTCATGTAAAGCGATATCTCCTTAGGAGATATCGCAGTAGATTATGAAATATATCACACAAGCGATATCTACTGTAGAATGTATTTGGATGATAAAATTTATTAAGTGTTAAGAAATGTTTGTTTATCAGCTTATTACAAACTTTTATCAATATTACTGTAAATAATTTTATGTTTATTTTCTTAACTATAGTGTGAATAATATGTTCATTTTATCAACTATAGTGTATCAAGTGTATTGTTAAATTTTGTTGATCACAATATTGACTGTATTGATAAAGGGTTATAAACATATTGAGTGCATTGATACATAGTTTATTCAGTGTTATGAAGTGTTTATCAGCTTATTGACTGTATGTATAATTTTTTCATTTAATCAACTATAGTGTACATGGCGTATTGCTCATTAGTTAAAATAACTTATTGTTCATATGAACTATAGTGTGAATAATTTATTTCTCATTTTATTGATTATACTGTGAATAATGATTTGCTCATTTTATCAACTAAAGTGAAAATAATTTATTTTGCTCATTTTAACAACTGTAGTGAAATTAATATATTGTTTATTTTATCAACTATAGTGTGATTGATTTATTGGCGATTTTATTTTGTTAACTATATTGTAGATAGTTTATTGTCATTTTATCAATTATGGTGTGAATAATTTGTTCATTTTATCAGCTATAATTTATTGATTGATTAATAAAAGGATGTCGATATTATATTTCTTGTTGTAATTCTTCATAAATTGAGAAAACTTGCTATTTTGAAGGAAAATAGATATGAAAAATTCACATAAATTAAAATAATTGTAGCAGACAATTAATATTCAATGGCAATTTGATAAATGTCAGCACGATTTCAAAATCAGAGAGGCACTTTAATTAAATCATTCTAGAAAACGACTTACTAAATGGATCAAAGCATGACACATGACACATTGGTCAGAATAACACTGGCCACCTCAACGGCATATTCTTGTCCTGCCATCCGCAGTTGATAGCAATACCTACTCTTATCTGTTAAAAAAAATCGTTCTCCACTGTCTGTCTCACCAGTTCTGGTGTTGTTGGGTAAACTGTAGACGTTCACGTCGATGGCGTTGGATGGGGATCGGTCCACGGTAAGGTCTACGGCAATGGATGTTCTCTCTGTTAAGACGTCGGCGCACTGTATCGGTACTAATGGGTCTTCCGTGTGTTCCCACTGTCTGACGTGCTGTCTCAGACGCCTGTGTGAAGGGATTCTACAATTGCTGTCGCAGAACATGGCAGTCTTTAGGCCTTGTAACCCGTGGTCTACCAGTTCGGGGGGCGATCATCCGTGGTGTTGGTGACTCGAAAGCGTTGCTGAAGCCTGTAGATGGTCCGAACATTGACCTGTAAGTGATTGGCAACGGCTTGGGCAGTGTGGCGAGCGTCGAGTCTTCCAAGCGCCTGGTCCCTCTGAGCTGTCGTGAGTCGTGGCATGCTGCTGACGTTGTAGTGTGAATGATTCAACCAGGTATGGGGTGCATTTTATAGGACTGGTCCCGGTGAACAGCACGTGCAGCATGAGTTACTTGAAAATCATGGAGAACACATTACCATCTCAGAAGTCAGGTTGCGTTTTTGAGAATATTTCCTGGGTTCAATTCCGTGTTTGAGAAGGAGCCTTATTGCTCAGGTAAGGTTGGAGATGTGGTCACAAATAATAAAAACATTTGACATATTTTATGCAATGCGTCTATTCAGATTAACATACCAACCCGACGTTTCGTTTGCTGCTTAGTATATGTCATGTACAGATTGATCGATATGGAAAATTTACACAAATTAAAATAATTGTAACAGACATTAATATTTAATGGAAAAGCCATTGTTAAACCATTATTAAAGAAATCCAACAGGATTCTATAACTCTCGAAATATTGGTGCTGTATTAGACTCGAACCAATCGTTGAACGATCACATACAAAGTATTTGCTCCACCACCTTCTATCATATACATCGAATTTGAAAGATCCAACGCTATCCCATTTATGTAAATAAAGGAGAACTCATTCACGCATACATCTCAACTAAACTAGGTTACCAAAATGGTTTACTATACGGCTTACCAGACTATCAGATTAACAAACTACGTCATGTTCAAAATTCAGCAGCTCGGTGCCTCACTAAAACTAGAAATAGCAACACATCTCCACGGTATTGCAATCTCTACATTGGTTCCCAATTCAGCAAAGAATTAAGTTCAATTTACTCCTCTTTATCTGCAAAGCGTTAAACGGCCAAGCTCCATCTCATATAAAAAGTCTTGTAGAACCCTATACCACCAGCAGAAATCTTCGTTCTCAGAAAAAACATATTCTAAAATCTCCAGCTATTAACTTACAACTTGGAAAACGTACCCTTTCTTATACTAGCCCTTTTCTTTGGAATGACTACCACAGTCAATGAAACAATTACCCTCTGTGGGCCATTTTAAATCTCAACTCAAAACATTCTTGTTTCAAAACCCTGATCTGTAAATAATCAGTGAATATAACCAACAGCGCCTTAGAAACTGTTTTTGTTCTGTATTAACGCGCTTTACAAATAAACGATATCATTATTATTATTATCAGGATTACTATGGCCGACATTAATATAGTAATATGTCAAGTACAGATGGATCGGTATGGAAAATTCACACAAATTAAAGTAATTGTGGCAGGCACACGTCCTATGTGTAGTACATATATTTGCGCCCATGATTTGGGTTTTTTGGGGAATAACAGATCGATCGGTATGGAAAACTTACACCAAACAAGATAACTGTAGCAGCCAGTTAATATATTATGGCAATTATATTATCCCCACACACCTTACGCGTTTAACATGGCAATTTTGTAATCGGCACACACCCTAAATGCGTATTACATGCATTTGTGCACGGTATTTTAGGGTTACGACGGCCGACTCTCGAATTGTGTAAGTATAGATATACCATTTTGTGAAATTCACACACATTCACGCCAAAGAACATGATAAATCCGTCATATAATTATGCATTTATACGTTTGTGGGTGAGGAGACGTAATCCTCCCAACGAGCCACGGTGTAAGACGCTGGTTCATTAATCAGGGTATCCGATCTAGGTGCTGGCCGAGGAAGTTTCTTGGGATTTCCAATCGCGGTTTCCACTTGTCAGTGATGCAGACAGTGTCTAGCCTTACACGTTGGTAATCAAGTAAAAGAACCCTTGATTGACAGTTGAGTTGTTGAAAAAGAGTAGGCCGTGTGATTTGATATCCGGATAAAATTTCCCACATAGCACAATGCATGTCGTATGCTCGTCTTCAGTATCACCTGCAGTTGGTGCAGAAAAGTAGGACGTAAAACCGCATTTCATTTTGTAATCCTCCCAACGCATATTCCGTAACCTTTTTGTGCGATCGATGTTACCGGTAGTTATGTGTATCTCAGTCAGTCAATATGGAGAACCCGACGAAAACCCACTAGGCTACTGGTTGGGTAGAGATGGTTCCACTACTGATGTCTTCCGCCTTACTCCAGCCACAGTAGTAGCTCGTCCTGCGGAGTTCCTTTGCGTAAGTTTTTTAGTCAAATGACTACAAAAAGGTTACTGACCTACAGCTCCCTTAATTTATACATAAACTGGCCCAAAACTGTACTGTACATAGCTTAACATATAATAAACCAATTCCCATTGAAATAAAGGTGAAGCCTTACCGCATAATTATATGATATGAAACCAAACTGCTACGAGTAATTTTTCGCCTACCGAACTTATTTCATCTGGCCGGTGTCATGGCGGCTTTCGAATTATAAGAAACACCGCTTTGAAAATGTAAATCGCATTACCACAAAGTAACTACTTTAGTGGTCCAGTCTTCACTATTGTGATAGAATTACTATATCAATTGTAGCGTTAAACTGTGTGTTTAACTATACATTTAATTGTAGCTAATTGCCTCATGCTGATTGCAAACTTGTCTCAAGTTTATCAAAAGATAGGTTGACTGGCAACTAAACATGCGCCCACAGCACCTTTGTCTTCGGAGAAGTCCGTATGGGTCATATTTGTTGTTTTGCAGGTGGAAACATCAAAATGACACAAAAGCTGATCAAAAGAAACAACCTATTAATAAGTAATAAAGTAATTAGCCTGTAGAGAGTCCACAATATGTTTCAATGTCAGTGAGGGCTATAACTCTGCCAGTAATTATTGGTAGTCACTGAAAATCAATGGGTTTTTTTCGTCTGATGGCCATAACACTTACATCTTGTATAAGAGAGAGAGAGAGAGAAATGGGGTTAAACGTCCACTCGACACAAACTAGGTCATTTCGGGACTAACATGGTTTAATTTTATTTCAATAATTCACTTGCGCATAGGGGTCTTTAGCAGTGGGGGGAAATCGGAGGACCCGAAGAAAACCAACAAGGTTGGACAGGCGACTCTACTCCTTGTCACGTACGACCGGGGATTCGAAACCACCCCAGTTGACTCAATGACAGGCTTTCTGATACAGCGGGCACATGCTAACCATTCGGCCATCCAACCCCCCTCTTGTATAAGTCAATTGGATTATAACTTTAGCCTTTAGAGCGTCTTTATGACCTCAAGAGGGTCCACAAGCTAAAAACGTGTTTTTTGTACAATCAGGGGACATAATTCAGGAAGCTATGGTTCGATATATGTGAATATCTACTGGAACAGAGATCCTTTGGATATAAACATATTATTTAAGTTTCATCAATATCGGATAAAAACTGTGACCTCTTTAAAACATTACATACTTTTCCACTATTATCGCACAAGGAGCGTCCATTTTCACGAAATTCGAATTCAACCATCATTAGGGTGTAACCATGATATATTTGAATAGTTTCGAAAGAAACCGAGATGTTTGGGTTGTAAACATACGTTTTAAGTTTCATCAAAATCGGATAAGACTTGTGACCTCTGGAGTGTCCACAAGCTAAAAACGTGATTTTTTGTACAATCAGGGGCCATAATCCATAAAGTTACAGTCCGATACATGTCAATATCGAAAGAAACAGACATCTTTGGACAATAAACCTATATTAAAATTGTGACCTGTAGCGTGTCCACCCAAAAACAAATCGTGGACGGACAGACAGACAGGGACGACAACAATATACGTCCACATCAAAATGTGGGCGTAAAAAACTGATCTAATTATTTCACAAAGTTTAATCAATAATGATTACGTTACATATGCATGAATTAAAACCAAATCACAGTCTAGATATTTCAAAATTAATAAACAATTATCACAATTTTCCATAATATATACAATATTTCAAAATATAAAACAAAATGTTACATGTATTTACATTCAAAATTTGTAATGAAATAATAAGATCCAATGAAAAAAGTTCTTTATTGTTACATTATCATCAACTCAACTGTCTGTGAAGAAACGATGTAATAACATAACATAACATAACATATTACATTTGATATAGTGCACATTACTGCCATGCATTCAATGGCGCTTCACAAAGTCTTACACAAACGTTAAAGAAATGCTTTACGAAAAAAATATGTTTTGAGTTTCTTTTTAAAATCCGTTACAGTTTTGACATTGTTTCACACTTTCTGGAAGGGTATTCCAGAGCTGCGGTCCTAGCACACTGAACGATCTGTCTGCAAATGTTTTACTTTTTGTCTTGGGTATAAATGTTTTTTGATGACGATCTCATATTGCATGATGAAGTTTGGGACTGCAATAATTCAGAAAGGTAGACAGGGGCAAGGTTGTGGAGACACTTATACACCAGTACCAGTAGCTTGAATTGGCATCGGACTTCAACTGGCAATATATGAAGTTCTTTCAGAGCACCAGTCGAGCTATGGCCGTAATTAACACCAAGAATTAGCTTTGCAGTAAAATTTTGAATTCGTTGGAGAGGTTGAAGAGTAGTTGCTGGCAAACCACAGAGCAGACTATTTCTGTAATCCATATGGGAGAAAACTAAAGAACTGGCAATTTGAAGAGATGATTCTCGCGAAAGAAACGGACTCAATTTCCGCAAGTTGAACATTGCCGAAGCAGCACAACAAGTCTTCTGGGCAAAATGACTCTTTAAGTTTAAGTTTTCGTCCAAATGCATCCCCAGGAATTTAACACGGGATGAAGACCCAACTACAGAATCCCCAACTCTTAATTCGTGGATGGTAGACTTGTGGAGCTAACGGCTACCACCGAAGATAATAACCTCAGTTTTTTCGTCGTTCATCTTTAGTCGATTATGCAGCATCCAGATTTTAACGTCGTCTAAGGACTCTGATACGCGGGAAGCAATATGAGATTCTGCATCAAGATCTCCGGCTTTAAAACTGTCATACAAGCTGTGGTCATCGGCGTAGCCAACTAATGTTTGATTGTGTCTGATGCAGGATGCTAGTGTACTGGTATAGCAGATAAAGTAGATCGGACCATTGATGCTACCTTGTGGAACTGAAAAATTTACATGTTTTACATCGGAGAAATCATTCTTAACTTTTACATGAAAACTCCTGTTTTGTAGATATGACGCCATCCACTCTTTTGCAATTTCTGCAACACCAAAATGATTCGACATTATCGTAAGCAAAAGCTTGTGGTGCACGGTAATCAAAGGTTTCTATTTCTAGAATTCAATTTTTAATAAGCTCAATCTTGAAATGCATTTACTAAGCTCCATCTAGAAAGCATTTTACCAATCTAGATCTTGAAATTTCTCCTGTACCATTTTTCTTCTGGTATTCTTCTCTAGATTTCATTATTCCCTACAATGATATATTTGATCAGATAATTTATGTTACATACAGTACACAACCCATCACATTATATGATCAGCATGAATTATAATACCAATATAGATCACCTGAAAATCAACCAGGATGGTCTTCTCCAGGGCTCCAATATTAATATAAATGCCATTAAATCTAAAAATGACAACACAGGTGAAGTGAATACAGAGGACATGACCGTTCATGCAGCCGGAAATACTCCTGTAACAAGGTACTGCTTAAACTTTGCAGTACTTATCCATTTTTACAATCTAGTAATACATTTCAGGCCTTGATTTCAGTTTATTGGATTAATATATTAGGAGTTTCATCGCTCTCACATAATTAGAACTAAAGTTATCGTGTCCCAAAGCATCAACCAATCAAATTGCTTATCTCTGCTTACCCTAAGTAGAAGATTCTCATCTTCTAAACACCTACGGCAAGTGTGAACATTCTAACTCAATTAAAATGATAGGTATTGTGTTCCAAAGTCTCGACCAATCAAATTGCTTATCGCTCTGCTTACCCCGAACATGCTCATTATCGAACTTAGTCAAGGTATTGATGTAATGAAACTATACACCAAGTTTCATCACTCTCACTTAATTAGAACTAAAGTTATCGTGTCCCAAAGCATCAACCAATCAAATTGCTTATCTCTGCTTACCCTAGGCAGAAAGTGCTCATCTTCGAACTCCATTAAGGCATTGACCTAATAAACATCTACAAGAAGTTTGAACATTATAGCTCAATTAGAAGGAGAGTTATTGTGTTCTAAAATCTCTGCCAATCAAATAGCTTATCGCTCTGCTTACCCTGAGCAGAAAATGCTCATTATCGAACATAGTCAAGGTATTGATGTAATGAAATTATACATCAAGCTTCATCACTCAATCAA
Organism: Patella vulgata; assembly: GCF_932274485.2. Classification (NCBI taxonomy): domain Eukaryota; kingdom Metazoa; phylum Mollusca; class Gastropoda; family Patellidae; genus Patella; species Patella vulgata. Next base: position 18,501,574 of record NC_065883.2, read on the forward strand.
TTTGCTTATCTCTACTTAACCTAAGCAGAAAATGCTCATCTTTGCACTCATCTTTATTAGGTATTGACCTAATAAACACCTACACTGTCACCAAGTTTGAATATTCTACCTCAATTAGAAAGAGAGTTATTGTGTCCCAAAAAGTGTGACGGACAGACAAACTGACGGACAGACAGACAGACAAACGAACCCATTTTAATAGTTCCCTGCTTTCTTCGAAAGGCGGGGGACAATAATTTTTTTTAGAGAGTTCACAATACAAGATTCACAAAATAATACACAGTGAACGTTAACAAAGTGATGGTTGGGTGACTCTTCGAACTAGCCAAACCCTTACAGAAATTCTGACCTGTAGGGTGTTTATGAAGTATATTGTACAGTAACAACCATTAAACATACATTATGCATGAGCTAAATCTGCCTATTGCAAGTCTTTCTTTAGGCCTGAAATGTTTTCTAAATTATTAATTAGACATTAATTAAAAATACATTATGTAAGATTTAGATAAAGAGCTAGCCATTATTGCTATAACAGTTTGAAAATAGATGATGTAAAATGAATAAATTGAAATTTCCTGTAAATTACTCTATTGCGAATGAAGATATGATCCTTTGAAGTTTGACAAGATGTGTGCATTAATTGCAACCACTTTACTTAAGCTAAGCCTTGATACTCCAATTCTAAATTAAATCGAAATACGGCTGAACCGTTCTAATCTATTTAATATCGGAGACATCCCATGGCATCAAGAGTTGATTATGGTCTGGATCAGTTTATTAATATCTTATTAATAATTTAGATAACTTTTCAGGCTAAAGAAAGACCTGCAATAGGCAGATTTAGCTCTTGCATAATGTAAGTTTAACTAATCATCTCTTGATGTCATCTGATTTCTCTGATATTAGCTAGATTAGAACAGTTCAGCCATATTTTGATTTAATCTTAAAAAGGAGGAGCGAGACTTAGCTTTGAACAACCAGTACGGTCGATGCAATTATTGCACACGTCTTTTCAAAACTTCAAATTCTAATATCTTCGCTGGCAATAAAGCAATTTGAATGAAATTTTCAATATTATTCATTTTACATTATCTATTTTCGAACTATTATAGCAAGAATGGCTAGCTCTCTATCTAAATCTTACATAATGTATCTGTAAGTTGAAATGAAGGCACATAATTAGAAAGTATAAAGAAATTACTTGAAACATATTCCCCCCTTAAGTTCTTTTTGGGATCATTTCACTTCTGCTGAAGTCTTTAGTTTGATTTTTTCAACTTAAACATCCAACATCAATACATTCTTGTGTCTTTTCTCTGCTTAAGGAGCTTTATTTTTCTCCAAATCAACTTCTAAAAAATATAAATAAAACATAATGTGAAAAATTATTTAGCTACTGCCATGTACATGTACACTAACATAGTTAAAAATACCGCATTGGTTAACCTTCACTTCACTACACAAAAGGCCAATTCAGAATTAGATTGGAGGCCTTGTGCATGTTTAGGCCTATAGTTTACAGAAACTATTCTGAGATGCATCAATGTCCTTGTACGTTGTAAATCGCCACAAACTGGATCTGTCTGTTCTATTTCTGGTCAGTTTAACCCCCAAATTTATTTTTAGCTTGAGAAAATTGTAAAGTAAGTGGGTTTAAAATGTTTATTTCCTTCTGGTAGCCTATTCAGAAGCTTATATTCAAACTAGTTCAAAATTGCAGGGTATTTAAGACCGAATGCTGTTGCACATGTCGTCATTTTGCCAGGAACAGGCTATAGTTTACGGTACTGTGCATGCCCAAAGCAAGCTGGAGCCAGAGATTTTAAGACGGCTACAGGTGGGGTTGTTAAACTGGTTTATTTGGTCCCACCTTTGTGTTCAGACGATATTCAATCCAGTTCAATGTCAACGTCTGAACGCACTATAATATAAAAGGAGAGTCTTTGTGTGCTGGTAAATTTGTACAGATAATCTAACCTTTACTAATAACTTGGTGCAGTAATAATAAGCTTAGCTTTTTCTATGGAAAGAATCTGGGTGGCGATTAATTTGTTTACAAATTAAATTTCCAAAATTAACATAATATTTAACATTACCTCACTTTCCCTTACTAATGACATACACATGTGCTTAGGAATAGTTATTGGGTCCATGGACTGTTTTTCTTTTTTATATGTAAGGTAAACTTATGTACCAGCCACCCTCCTCCCTTCGTTCACTCATTGTTACCAGTCCATGTTTCCCCTTGTCAGTGAAGCAGGATGGAGGGCCTGACAAGGACAGCTGTCTAGTCGTTCGGATGGTACAAAAACCTGAGGTCCCATGTACACATTGACGTGCACGTTAAAGATCACTTGACAGTTGGAATTCAATATAAGAGTAGGCCGTAGCGCCACTGTCCAGGCAAAATCTCCCCTCATAGCACACTGTATGGCATATGCCTGTCTTCATTAGCCCAGTTTGGAGTAGAACAGTAGGACGTTAAACTCCATTTCATTTCATTTCATTTCATTTCTAAAAAGGCACAAACGTAAACTATATGAAATGGATAGATAGACTGATAGCATGGACAAAATTACATGACAATTTATACTAAAGAAATGAAATGGGGTGTTTATTGTCATACTTTCTGCAACTAATCCCACTAGTGTAGAATGTAGAAAACAACAATTGAAGGTTGTTTGGGGAATTAAATTCCAAATGGGATTATTCGAGCTATGGAAGACGGAGATGAAATGAAATTGGGTTTAATGTCCTACTGTTCTTTTCCGCCTGGGTTAATGAAGATGAGTACATGATATGAGTGAAATTTTGCCCGGACAGCTGCACTATGACCTACTCTTACAAGTTATATATCCAATTCCAACTGCCACGGCATCTTTTACGTGCACGCCAATGTGAACATGTGACCTTGTTTTTTGTCCCATCCAAATGACTAGACAGCTGTCCTGGTCAGGCCCCTGTCCTGCACCACTGACATGGGGTAACCACACCAGAGAATAATGAAACCGATATCTGACATGCAGTGTACTAGTACATGTATAAAGAAATTTTGGTTTGCCCGCCTACTCTTATTTCAATTTCAAACTGTAAAAGGTTCTTTTAGTTACCGGTACGTGCATGCCGTGTACAGGGGAACTTGTTTATCGTACCATCTGAATGACTAATTCCTGTCAGAACTGTATCTCGCAGACAAAATTCTTTGACCATTCCTATCAGTCCAAATGGAAAGCTTCAATAAGAAAATACTGAATTGTTTCAATCGCATTTAGTAATTGAACTGGAATATACAGGTCACAATTCTCTGGAATACAATTACTGCTTATTACTGAGCGATGTTTCGACTGGGCTTCCCTACTCGAAACATCGCTCAGTAATAAGCAGCACTGGTAATTGCAATCCATAGAACTGTACATAAATAATAATAATCAAATTTTTTGCTTTTTTTAAATAGAATTTTGTGATTCAAAACACTTGAAAATGGTGATAGATTATTATCAATATATAGCCTATTATCAAATGTTGTGGAAAATGATTCCTTTTGGCAAACAAAGAAATACAGTGAAAATAGAAGGAAAAGACTCCAAAATAGCCTTAGACAGAGACTGTGGTAATGGCTAAAAGAGTTGTATTTTCATATTGTGGCTTAATAATAATAAGGACGGACAGGAATTGACAGAAGACTTTGTCCGTGAGTGACCGTTACGAAACAAAACAACTGAATGACTACTAGAGCAGGTCACACTGTTAATTCCTTCCAGCTCAGTAAGACTAAAGTGTCTAAAAGTAGACTAAAACTAAAGCCGCAATAATTTAATATGTCATACGTTGCCTATCTTTTTGCTTTCGTCCTGTTTTCACATTCAATCTATTTTGTAAAAATCGAAAAATGATATCTAATTTTGCATCATTGTCTTCTTTTTCAGTAAGGGAATTTCTTCAACACAGGCCCTTATAATAAGAAATAACTAATATAATAGGCCCTAATAACAGTAACAATAAATAACAACGCATTGTTACATGAAATCAGAAAATTTGCCTGGCCTTTTAAGTTCAAAGTTTTGGTTCTATACACATTTGGCTGTGAGAGGAAGTAGATCTAGTAGGCTATGTATAGAAAAATTTAATTATTAATAAACTATATGAAATACTTACCGTTTGGGTCTTTAAACAAATACTGTAGGCCTATGTATAGGTCGCGAAACAAATCAACGTGTTCTTTGACTTCATAAAAGCATAAAAGGTTAGATATAATGATGCCATGGCCGTGGCGACATGCTTAGGGTTTTTTTTTTTTGTTTTTTTTTTCAGTCAACCCGATTGATTCAGTTTCAAAACTTTCGGCCTCATTCCTTGAGACGATAAATTTATCTAACGATAAAAACAAATTAATCTCAGAATGTCTGATATTGTATTGACGAGACATTCGACCCATTACACGTTCTCTTCCGTAAATAAGATAATCCTAAACAGTTTTGTTTTTTTTAAATTATATTATTAAATTGGTAACAGAATAATCAGATTCTGAAAGCGAATTATTCGGGTAAACGCGTCGCATAACCAGATCACCGCTCGAAATGGAACCATATCGCAAAATAGTTCCAGTTTTTGACTGGATTAAAGATAATAATTAATTGTGTGACATAATAAATTGACTTAGCTGCATTCGATATAAAATTTTGACAAGAAGAAAGTCCCTGTTACAGCCACGGTTATACCTCCATTAAAAGTCAAATCGGAATCTAGGCCACGACGAATCCCTAGTAACTCACTATTTTCAAAAATGACCGAAATATAAATTTACATTTGTTACAGAATCAGAATATTCCAAATCTTTCTAGAACTTTTGATTTGATGAATTTACATAGCTAACAAATGTTTTCATACTTTAGCATTGAAAAGAGATATTACGAATAACAATTTAACGTTCGATACATTTAAAACGAAAGGACAAATTACGTGGGTTTTTTTTATTTTTATTAAATTAGTAGGCCTACAAATCGTTACTGCTATAGTCAGAAATACGATTGGAATAGATAATAGATAAGATCAGATTTTAATGTACCAAAACATCCATTAAGACGGGAAGAATACTCCTATAGTAAAGGGAGCAAATTATAAAATGGTGGATCAAAAAGCGACTCAGAACTGTTCGAGAGAAGTTTATGCAATGTACAGTGTATATGTTATAATTGTCGAAATTAGAATATAGGGACCTCTGAAAAGAAAGTTCATTAAATAATAATATATATGCATACAGCGCACAGTTTCCTCCTATAAATAGGATAGGGCCTTGATTATCTACACAAAATCTCATCTTTAATCCCTATTTTAGTATTATTCATAAATATTTTGGCCGCAGTAAAATATGAGTAATTTAGTTGTTTATTAAATAAGTCCACATTTCGTCAATAACCAGAAAATGGGAATAAAGTTAGTTTTCCAAGTCTCGATTTATTTATTAGGAAAATAAAAACTATACGGCCCTTGTTAGTTGCTACTATAGTAGATAACAAAGGCTGCCCTTGTTAGTTGTTACTGTAGCGGCTAACAATTTACCCCCAGAGGCGCAGAGGCACCCTTAGCGCTGCTACGAGCATCTAAAAATGACTAACAACTCTCTACTACTAGCAGGCTAATAATAGGCGGATCGGGTGGCAGAAGCGAATTATTGTAATAAAATATACATGTACAATTCTTTTTTCTCTCTTGACTTGCCTTTCAAGAAATGCGTATCTGCGATATCAAGCTCAGTTGAAGTTGACGTTAATCCTTATCTATATAGGTCGAACCGATGGACTGGTTTTGGTCAATCCGTTAGATGTAGCATTTTATTTTTAATCTACGGTCATCGAGCATATGCAGTATAGCATAATCGTGGATATAGCGGAGGGTTCGTGAATTCTATTGTGGGAATCTTAATGTTAATCGGGTAAGCAACGTTTTCAAAATATATAACTAATGTATTAATATGTTAAGGATTAGCCCAAACGTCGAATAGTTTACACTATCTCTACACTGTAAGAAAATACGGTATTTGTTTCTATCACCAACTACTAATGCAATGGAGTTTATGATCATAAATAGAATTTACTTCAATATACAGTATAGCTAGGTATTTTGAATTAGTTCGATTTAAAAGCAATTTATTTTCTTTATACATGATTTATACAACACCCTAGTCAGTATGATAAATTAAGGAAATTTCATGAATGCTTTTAATTCTTCCAACATTTCTAGAACAGTTTGATTTATTTCCAAGTTATAATAATTAATAATGTGATTGAAAAAGTGTCGCAATGGAATTGATGTGTTGATAATAACATTACAGAAATATCGGATATAATGTATAAATAATTACAATTTCAGTAGTATGTCAAATCGGTTCTGATATATCAAAAATTTAAAATATAGGCTAGATAAACATAAATGCAAGAGAGAGAGAGAAATGGGGTTTAACGTCCACTCGACACAAACTAGGTCATTTCGAGACTAACATATGGTTTAGTTTTATTTCGATAATTCGCTTGCGCGTAGGGGTCTTTAGCAGTGGGAGGAAACCGGAGGACCCGGGGAAAACCCACGAGATTGGACAGGCGACCCTACTCCTTGTCACGTACAACCGGGGATTCAAAACCACGCCAGTTGACTCAATGACAGGCTTTATGATACAGCGCCCACGTGCTAACCATTTGGCCATCCACCCCACCACCCCACCCCCACATAAATGCAAATCATAATATACAACCATTATAAGTAATAACAAAGCTAATATAACGTAATTTGGTCTTGATATTAATAAATATAAATTAAGGTAATCGATATTGGACGAATAACGAGGATTTGTCCGTTTACAAATTAAGAAGGCAAAAACGCCGATGTCTGGGCCAAATTTCACTTGCAATGCAATGATAGAGACACTAAACCTCCGTATCATTTTTAACAACATTATCTGTAATGATATATAAACAAATTATATAGACATGACAAGGTTTGGGGGCGTTTGGAAAAGTGGACAATGAAATATTTATGAAACATGTCCTTTTTATTTCGCTGGAACAATAATAGTTTATCCTATCATCTTGTAAGATGTGGGGAAAATATATTCTACAAAATATATTAATCTGTGGTGTTTTTCACCACAAGAGTTCCACAAGATATTGAACTTAGAAAACAAAATCATTTTTTTTCAAAAAATTTCTTCTCAGACCTCCCTATATGCCTGCGTGGTACTACATTCCACAAGATTTTCGACTTAGAATAATTTTGATAGAGTGTTTTGGGTCTGTGGTGTTTTTCACCACAAGAGTTCCACAAGATATTGAACTTAGAAAAAATATCAGTTTTTTCAAAAATTTCTTCTCGGACACCCCTCTGTGCCTGTGTGGTACTACATTCCACAAGATTTTCGACTTAGAATAATTTTGATAGAGTGTTTTGGGTCTGTGGTGGTTTTCACCACAAAAGTTCCACAAGATATTTGGTCTATGGATAAATTACATAAAGTTAATATTATTGATTCTAATGTATGTCCTGTTTGTAAAGTAGATATAGAAAATATTATTCATATGTTTTTAGAATGTAATAGTCTTGTAAATATTTTAGATCTAATTAAGGAGATAATACTCGATATATCAAATTCACCAATGAATAGTGATGTATTTAAAACAAGTTTACTGTTTGGTATTCAATCCACTTCTGATAACAACAGTCATGATGAACTTTCCAATGTTGTTTTATCATCGGCAAGACAAGCTATTTATAAGCGCCGCTTATAATGTTTAAAAATATATTAAAAGATAATTTATACAATATTAGTAATATTTTTACGAATAATAAGCATCATTTTATTAATAAGTTCATTAAGCCGTCAGTCCTTATAATATATGAAAATAATGGAAATATTAAATTAGATTTTTGAAAGAGTTTGTATATACTCTCGACTTTTACTTTGTAAATTACCCTTTTAATTACTTTTAATGTAAACACTGTAAATATTTACACTGTGCATATCTATAAACCTCATAAAAATATGTTTTTAAAACCTACCTATTCACTCTTTCATATGTATAAGTGTAAATATTTTTCGTATGTTTTTGTTTATTCATGTGTGACATGTCTGTATGTATTTTAATATCTGAATAAACATACTTACAAGAAAAAAAAAAAAAGCGTGCGCGCGCTGTATCATAAAGTCTGTCATTGAGTCGACTGGCGTGGTTTCGAATCCCCGGTTGTACGTGGCAAGTCCAACCTCGTGGGTTTTCTCCGGGTCCTCCGGTTTCCTCCCGCTGCTGAAGACCCCTACGCGCAAGCGAATTATGTAAATAAAATTAAACCATATGTTAGTCCCGAAATGACCTAGTTTGTGTCGTGTGGACGTTAAACCCCATTTCTCTCTCTCTCTTTGTTCATGGAGAACTGCGCATCGATTGACGGACTATCATATTTCATATTTCACATTTCCAAGATGTTCGGTTCCATAACCAAGCTCCAAAAAATAATTATTTCTGCTAATTGTGTTCTTTATCCATGACATACTGCCCGCCACGAACCCTTTTTCGCCACTGGCAAGGAGAAACCACACTTGAAAATTCCGAGGAACGTTCTCGGCTAACACCGGGGTATGGAGCCGGGACTTCCTTAGCTCCCTAATAGTTCGGATGGGACCAAAAACCGGGATCCCGTTTACATATTAAAAATGCATTATGCAATCGATAAACCTGCCTTATTGCAGGTCTTTCTTTAGGCCTGAAATGTTATATAAACTACTGTATTAATTAGACATTTATTAACATGAACAAACCATAACCAAAAAGGATAACCAAGACTTTGTTAATTAGCGTGACAGCGGTAACAATGACAATCGAAGCTTCAGTGATTTTAAAATAAAGTATTCTCGGCTTAGACCCAAATTTCCGGCATATTCCCTTTACAGAATCTAGTTTTTAACTATTATAATGAGACCTGCCAGCTATTTATCTAATCTTCCATAATGAATCTTTAAAGGCTCAATACCACTCTTGTTGTAACTGAATAATATGTCCCAATCTTTATTCTGGTCAACAAATTGCACTATTTTACAATATTCCAATTAATTGATGATACAAATTTCATCTTAACACACCTAATTTTAAAAATTGGAAAAATTCAACTAAATATTTTGAATAGCCTGACGTAAGGCTTTTCAAATGTGACTTTGATTTAAAATATTGTTTAACCCTCTGGACAAGTAAAATAGGATTTAATGGATAATTTATACAACAGGTAAGACACTAACACATCTAGTACTTAGAATAAGGCTATTTTTTTTATTTTCTGGAGCTGTCAAGCCAGCAAGAGTGTTATTGTCCCTTTAATAAAGAACCGAAACAATGTGTGGATGGTGTGTTTACATCGGCATGTAAAGCTTGTACAATGCCTCGAAACGAAGCCACGTACTGTCAAGTAAGACAACCAAGTCGATAACTAAATTATAAAGTTCTTTTTTATACAAGCTTATAAGCCATGGATAAATTAAGATTTGCCAATGTGCCCCTCTCTATAATTTCAAACAGACACCGTGAAGGCAATATACATACGCTGGGTCTGGTTAAAGGGGTGGGGTGGGGCTGACTGGGCTGTCATATTATGTTTCTGTAGCTAAACAAGGGGAACATACAATTTTCGCAACTACGGTATGGCAACAAGAATGCATGTCCTCTTTTCACTGTTGTGGCAAGGACCCCGGTGACATTTTTAGCCAGGAACCCTATGTAAGCTTAATCCGACCCTGAATATATGACCACTTTAAAAAGTGGGCGTATAAATGTACGTTCAAAGCACTGACGATATCCAAAATAACTTTTTTTTTCCGAATTTTAACATTAACATGAATACAAACAATTCTTTGCAATAATCTATATTTTTATGAAAGGAGTTATAGAACCAACTCATTAATTTGAAAACAAGTATTGGATCTGATTCTTCTTAGTCCACCTTGTAAATCCTCTTGGATCTTTTCGGACACCCGTTCATTGCTCTGTTTTCCGAGAACTTTCTTTTTCTGCTGTTGAAAAGACATATCCTGATCAAATTTGGAAGAACAGCGGAAATTGGACACGAAAAATATACTTCACAACAAAATTCAGATTGTGATTGGCGGGACTTCGGGAAACTCCGGAAGGAATATATCACTTTAATTAGGAATATCAGAAAATGTATTATTAAAAAGCAAGAAATACCAATTCCACTGAAACGATTGTACCAGCCCTTAAATAAGTTAATGACATGATACCAAATGTTGATCTGATGAAAATGAAATGAAATGGGGTTTAACGTCATACTGTTCTGCTCCTATGCTGGGCTAATGAAGACGGGCATACGCTATACAGTGTGCTATGAGGGAAATTTTGCCCGGGCAGCGGCACTATCGCCTACTCTTATATCGAATTCCAACTGCCAAGGGATCTTTTACGTGCATTCCAATGTATACACGGGACCTCGGTTTTTCGTCTCATCCGAAGGACTAGACAGCTGCCCTTGTCAGGCCCTCCGTCCTGCATCACTGACAAGGGGGAACCATGCCGGAAAATCTGGATGAACTTTCTCGGCCAATGCAGGGATCGAACACCCGACCTCCAGGCTAGCGAGCCAGGGTCTTACCCACTTAGCCACGTGATCCCCTGATCTGATGATATTAATTATCAAAGCTTATTCAATATGAAATCATTTAACCCTCAATTATTGTTTTAGCCTCTGACTGGAAACTAGTTGTATTTCCGGTATCTGGACATTAGCCAATGTTAAATCTATTCTCGACAAGAGCAAAGCTACCACTGCATGGTACGTCCACATTCCTGCTTTGATTGAAATGGCACATGTTTAAAATGACAAGAATAAAATATGAATTGGCTAGGAGTTTGGTTTTGTCTTGCAAAATTTACATACTAAATATTAACAAAAAGAAATTTACACCGTCCTTGGGGGTCAGACAAGTACCAAAATCAATATTTGCAGTGCTTATGGTATAAGCCATAAATATGCCAAGTTCCAAGATGATCCATTCATAATTGCAGCCTTTAGACGATAAACAAAACAAATGGGCGTGGCTCTGCCCTAAAAAAAAGGGGGGGGGGGTATAAATATGTACAACTCTGTTATTGGGTGATTTATTACCCCAAACGTGAACAAAATCCATTAATAATTAAAACCTGTAGAGTATTTACAGACAAAATATTAACAGAAAGTGGGCGTGGTAAATTCAATATTTATTACTATTGACAATTAAGTTTAAGCTATTCAGTTACATTATTGTTAGTTGTAATAAATGAATACATCGTATTACTTAGTTGAGGAATATATATTTTATTTGTGAATAATATTTTCTGCATAATAGTGCTTGTGTGAAATTTTATAAACCGGCCATTTAAAGATGAAGAGAGAGCTGTAATCAGCGCCAAATATGAGATATTATCTTCCTTAAAGGGAGAGAGAGAGAGATGGGTTTTAACGTCCACTCGACACAAACTAGGTCATTTTGGGATTGTCATCTGGTTCAATTTTATTTCAATAATTAGAAGGACTGGGAGAAAACCCTCGGGGTTGAATAGGCGACCCTACTACTCCTTGTCACGTACAACCTTATAATCGAAACCACGCCAGTTGACTCAATGACAGACCTTATGATACAGTGCGCACGCTTCTGATATCCAATATTTAAGACAAAATGTTAAAATTGGCACAGATATCGTGTGTCAAAATACTCTCGAGCACCAGTTGTATGAAGGGATGCGATGAACGGGGTTAAACATATCCCATATTTCAATATGCATGTTTATAACCCAAAGATCTTGGTTCCTTTCGATATTCGCAGGTTATGGCCCCTCTAGAGGCCACAATTTTATCCGATTAAAAAATAAAAACGTTACATTATGTGACCGTTACACCATGATGATGGTTGAGTTCGAATTTCGTGAAAATCAGACCAAAACTGCCGGAAAAAATTGCCACCCCTCGTAAGCAATTAGTGTAAAAAAAATATGGTTTATCAAAGTTGTGGAGCCTCTAGAAGTCACAATTTTGATCCGATTTTGATGAAACCTGAAATACATTTTGATTACCCAAAGATCTTGCTTAATTTCAACATTCGCACATATCGAAACGTAACTTATTGAATTATGGCCCTTGGTTTTACGAAAAATATCTTTTCTAGCTTGTGGCCCCTCTAGAGGTCACATTTTTTATCCGATTTAAAAAAAACGTTTAAGTATATCACCGTGGATCCTTAATGATAGTTGTGATCGAATTTCGTGAAAATTGGACCAAAACTGCTGGACAAAATGGCTGCTTTTTGTACGCAAATAGTGTAAAAGTATGTAATACCAAGGTTGTGAACACTCTAGAAGTCATAATTTGCATCCGACTTTGATGAAACTTGAAATGTATGATTATAATCCAAAGATCTTGGTTCCTTTCGATATTTGCGCATTTTGCACCGTAACATCCTGGATTATGACCCCTGGTTGTACGAATGTCGCGTTACACCCAAATATCTCAGTCCCTTTCGATATTCGTGTATTTCAGACCATAACTTCCTGGATTATGATCCCTGATTGTACGGAAAATCGCTCGTTCTCTATCTATCTCTTGCAAAATGTGGGCTTATCATGCCTGGCAACCGCTGGTATAGGCGTTGCGACACATTTTGTCCATTTAATCGCGTTTACGAGACGTGGTAGTTATACAACAATATCTGGCGTAGATAAGGAAGGTCGAGAGACAATAGATGTGCCTAATGTGATCACGCACTACAAGGATATAAATCATTTCCCTTTTCTGTGCATATATGAATACACCAAACGAAAACAGATCAACATTAAACGATATAGTAAGTTGAAGTTTGATTATGATTTTTCAACACCATATTAATATTCTCGTAAATGAAAGCCACCAATATTGGATTTTATCACACATTCTATTTTGTTAACGTAAATTACACGGATTTAATTGTGATCTGGAGTGTAGAGACACAACAACTTCTAAGGCGAAACACGAAAAGACGACACAACCACAGTAAGCCAAAATGATAGGTCGCTAATATCGCAGTGTTTTAATTTCCGAATTTCTAGTTTTCGAGTTGAATGTTTGCTTGGTTTGCGTGTTGACGCCTTCAATTACTGATACAAACTATGATGAAGTCGAAAGTCACGCTAAGCAAGCCCATAGAACTAGAATACTAACGGGAACGCCCACCGTGTGACGTCACTACCTTATGTGACGGCGGGCCTCTGACGCTGATATCGGGCACAGCTTACTTCCGGTTTCTGCTCGCACTAACAAAATGCCTGACGCGAATTGTGTTTTGTTCGGATGTTCCGCCTGCAATAAAAGAAATCGGGGTTGATCATTCTATCGCTTACCCAAAAACAACATAGAGTGGAGAGAGAATCATTACGTATCATACAGTCTACCAGATCAGACCCGATAAATGACAAGACCTTGACAATATGTTCAAGACACGTTGAGCCGGATTATTTCGTTGAAAAAGTAAGTGAAAACTCAAATCAAAAGAAATTAATTATGTAGATTCTAGTTGGCAGTCCACCCTGACAACCTACAATGAAGTTAAGTTAAACCCATACTAGCTGAATGTCTGTATTTTCATGTTTGCCCGTTAGAATTTACCCTTTCTCTCATCAAAGTTGTATGCATATAGGTTTGTTTACATTAGTGCCGTAGCTAGGCCTAGTCTACTTGCAATTTGTTATGAAATTGACGAATACTACACCCGATGAGTGTGTGACAGCATGACGATTCTCTCTCAACAATCTTCTTTTACTTTAATTTTATGAATTACTAATTATTATTTTTTTTTAAAGGTCAAAGTTTTAACTGAGCAGCCCCATAAAAATTAAAATTGTATATTTATTTATGACTGACCTTGACCTGTCAAATCCTTTTACTTTTAAATTCCGAAATAATCTTGTTCCCGGTATGAATAATCAACAAGCATGGAAAAAAAATTAATTATATCTGAACCTTTTGTTTTGTATGTAGGAACCTTTTTATTTTGATTTTATGAATATTTCAGATGTTTACAAAAATTCTGGGTCCACATATCGAAGATTAAAAGAAGGGTTAGGGAGACTATCAACCTTAATAAAAGATCAGTATATGAACATTTAATTCATCAATATTAAACAGACATTATGCAAGAGCTAAATCTGTCAATTGCAGGTCTTTCTTTAGGCCTGGAATGTTATCTAAATTATTAATTAGACATTAATTAACTTATCCAGACCATAATCAACGCTCGATGGCATCGCTAGCCTGTGATATATACTGAATTAGAGCCCAGTCTGCTACTTCTGATTAAATCAAAAAATCGATAATCGAGACCATGGGTTTTTTTTATCGTACCGACTATAGTAATGCTGATCGAGGCTAGGCCCAAAATTTAATCATTAAATACTTGGTTCAGGGTGGATGAATTTGACTGAAATTTTCAGCAAATTCCCTTTACATTATCTATTTTTTAACTATTATAATGAGAACTGCTAGCTCTTTCTGTAATCTCCCATAATTTTATTTATAAATACTTGTATGAATATCCGATTCTTCTTTATATTTACTTTTGTAATTTTTTCGATTTTATTCAGAAACTGAGAAAATTATGAATACATGTATCAGAATCCAATTCTTCTTGTTTTAATTGAATTTTATGAATTTGTCTATTTTATTCAGAGTCCAAGGAAAACCGAGGAAACTCAATGTTTACATATGAACGAAGTAACCTTTCAGATGTTGCAGAAATCATTTTTATGTCAAATGTCTGCTTTGTGGCTATGTCAGTCTTCAAGTGATTATATCTATCTGTTTAAAACTGAAGATAAAAGTGTAACATACCATTTAACCATTGACAAGGACTTGAATTGTGAAGTACAGTATAATAATTTTTGTTTCCTGTTCAAATTAAAGTTACATCTATAGATTTACTTATAAGAACTGTTGAGAATATGAAGATATGTGGGGGCATAACATCAAAACATTTACAGTCTTATTCTCAATGTCAGCCTACAACTGTAAGATATATCAGACAGGTTGATATTTTCATGAACACAAATAAGTCAACATAGAAATTACGAAAGCTGTGTACTTGCTTCTGTATGTAATAGTTTTGTTGAGGACACTCAAAAAGAAATTTGTTTAAGTTGTCGACAGATTAACAGAGATTTACAGAGAAAGTAAATAGTAATAATAATAGTTTATTTCACATATATGGCTACATAGCACATTGCATATTCAGATTTTGATTGACAATATATAATTCAAAGAATCAATATTTACATACTTGTAAATGTAATTTACAATTCAAAAATAGCTTAGCAATAATATATAGTTGCCATATAAACGAGCAAACAGTGATAGAATATAATCATGTGGTATGAATTTGATTAAAATGTAGATTTCACTCCATTTTGATTTATTTCTTCCAACTGACTCGACTCCACATAGATTTGAGGTCAAATGAGAAGTTATAGAGTTAAACTGTGATCAGTGATGTCAGGTATTTTATTTACAGCACTTTGCTGCAAGCATTTCACACATTTCACAGATTTTTTATTTCTTGTTATTACTGTATTGTAGTTAATAAGTAATGAAAAGAAAACAAGGCCCCAAGTTCACAAAGCATTCTCAGTCTTAAGTTAAGGTTTTACTCAAAATTGTTTGTCTTATTTTAACTCAAATATAGCACTTTACTAACTATTGTTGTTTTAATGTAAATATATCAATAAGAAACTGTGCAAAGTTTTGTGTTTCTGGATCAAAGATATTTCTCAAAAACAGTGATTGAAGGTTGAGCAAATTCTTAAGTCTGGGAATGCTTTGTGAACTTGGGGCCAGGTTGATAATAGTAAACAAAATATATCGAGACGCAATGAAATAGCACCTCTGAGATGACGTGGCATAACTTTGCACCTTCCACAAAACCTAGCTTTTTAAAAGCTGCATTATATACCCCACGTGTGTACCAGAAAAATCAACATACTGATTCTGTTGGGTTTAATTTTTTTGATTGAGAATTGTTCGGGGTGCGTTTACGCAATCTTCAAAACATTCTCACATGTTATCATCGTAATATGATGTTGTTACATCCTTAATTGCAAGATTAAAGCAAATCTTTAAAACAAAATTGAGCTGAAAAGTACTAAGTAGGGCGTTAAACCTGGATTCATTTCAAACAAGATTTACATTCATCCATTTATAAAAGTGATGTATTATTTTTATTGCATCTCAGTATAAAATATTAACAATGATAACAAAATTTATATAAATTTTATACAGGTGCACAACTTGTAATGTGTGAGCTTTATAAATGTATTAAATTATTCTTAAATATACATTATGTAAGATTTTGATAAAGAGCTAGCCATTCTTGCTATAATAGTTCGAAGATAAAAAATGTAAAATGACTAATTTGAAAATTTCATTCAAATTACTCTATTGCGAGCGAAGATATTAGCCTTTGAAGGCTATTTTAGAATATTTCAATTAATTGATGATACAAATTTCATCTTAACACACCTTATTTAAAAAATTCAACATAATGGTTTGAAACGTCTAACGTAAACCTTTTCAAATGAAACTTCGATTTAAAAATATTTTCGAACCCTCTGGACAAGTAAAATAGGATGTAATGGATAATTTACACAACAGGTGGGACACTTAAACATCTAGTACTTAGATAGAGATATTATTTATTTTCTGGAGCTTTCAAGCCAGCAAGAGTGTTATTGTCCCTTTAAAGTAAATATTATACAAAATAAAAGAAACTGTTCCAAAGCAATTTGGGATCACGTGGCTAAGTGGGTAAGACGCTGGCTCGCTAGCCTGGAGGTCGGGTGTTCGATCCCTGCATTGGCCGAGATTTTCCGGCGTGGTTCCCCCTTTTCAGTGATGCAGTAAGGAGGGCCTGACAAGGACAGCTGTCTAATCCTTCGGATGATACGAAAACCTGAGGTCACCTGTATACATTGGAATGCACGTAAAAGATCCCGTGGCAGTTGGAATTCGATATAAGAATAGGTGATAGAGCCGCTGCCCGGGCAAAATTTCCCTTAAATCACACCTTATGGCGTATGCCCGTCTTCATTAGCCCAGCATAGGAGCAGAACAGTAGGACGTTAAACCCCATTTCATTTCATTTCCAAAGCAATTTGATCGTTTGAGAAGAAAAAAAATATATAGACATGGTCGAGACTATAATGAGTTTCATAACTTGCCCATTTGCTACGAACACTATGTGACTATATGCATGTATGTTGTATATGTAGAAAACTTACGGATGCTACTGGAACGACAGGTTGAGATGTCTCAAACAAATCTTTAGCAAAGAAAAGCTGTAGTAAAGAATACACATTTTTTTTTTATAAACAATATTTTTATTCAAGATGTCTGAATGGGATTGGGGAACAGGCTTAGCCTATGTAAAACCCCTTGTTATAAACAAGAAAAGGGCACTGGGAAACCAGCCAAAACTGGCACGGACATGCCAAAGGCTAACAACAATATACACAAAACAATAAATAAAAAAAATAAAATGTGAATGTCATCATAATTTATTAATAATAATTTTATAATATGTAGTAGAAAATGATACACAAACGTGTGTTCGGATAATTTAATGTCCGAAAATAAATGGTTTATACTCCCGATGGTATGTTATATAACTAATTTAAAAAAAACTCATTAAAATTATGAATAACTTACATCTATTACACCGTCAAGTTCTTGAAATTCCAGGACGTCGTACGCTTCTGCCATGTTGACATACGGCCGGAAGTTACTTGTGCCTTATTGACTTCGCGCATGCGATGTACAACATAATTATGTCATCACCGTTATACGTCACCGAGTGGGCGTTCCCGTTAGTGTTCTAGTTCTATGGCAAGCCTAAATGCAACCCGAAAAAAACGAGAGGCGCTAATATCGCAGTGTGTTTATTTTTTTATTTTCTATTTTCGAGTCGATGTTTGCCTTACATTTTTCGTAACTTCTACTTATCGATTATCGCGATCTGAAGGGGCGAAAAGTAGAAATTACGAATGGCAGATGTATTGGTGACAACTTTACGTTGTGTAGAGTGGGTTGTATCCGTTCTTTTTAGAGATTGGAATTCAAATGACGTATAAAGTAAAGAACAAATCAGCATGGTTGTTATTGTTTATTCTGGCGACAGCAATGATTATTATTAATTATATCTTAGACGAGGTAAGTACATTACATGTATTTTAAATCTAGAGACAGTTAGGGCTAGACATTATTTATTAAGCTTTTTGATAAAAATAAATATATGCTTTTGTTATACGAGAAATAATGCATAATGTGTCGACAGGACTTGGCAATCCAGAATTGAACTTTTCAAACTGGGTCATTTTAAAAATCGGGTAGAATTTTATCTTTCAAAAAGTAAATTTTCATTTGATTTAAAACTTTATTTCACATAATAACTAATCATTTTAATACGCCCACTTAATTTCACATAATAACTAATCGTTTTAATACGCCCACTTAATTTAACATAATATAATACGCCCACTTAATTTCAGATAATAACTATTCATTTTAATACACCCAGATATTTTAAGCGTTAGGGTAACAGTAACCACTTGTGTTTCCAATTTAGGGCATATTTAATGAAACAAGTAATTTTACAGTAAGCAGAAACCAACCATTCCATTGGCACCACAAGTTTAAATTAAACCAAATAATACAATAATAAAGGTGGTATATAGATAGTAGATACAAGAAAATGATATACAACCACAGTACTAAATGTTTTCTATTTAACTTTAGGGGGCCGCGGTGGCTCAGTGAGAAAGGCGCTGGCTCGCTAACTTGGAGGTCTCAGATTCGTTCGGGGACCGGTGTTGGCCAAGAAAGTTCCTCAGATGGGACAAAAAAAATCGAAAATAACTCTTGACAGATGGAATTCGAAATTACAGTAGGCCGGGGAAAACTTCGCTTTCTATTAAAGGACAATTTTGGTGTCAGCCAATATAACAGATATGTGATAGGCCTGGTTAAGGACATTCCAAATATAATTTTAATACGGAGACCTTGCTACGGTTAATCAGGAAGTGACGCAAAAAAATGTAAAACGCAAGTTCTGAAGTAGAAAGCGATAAAAGATACACAATCGGTTCTCATCTCACCAAGAACCTCCAATGCATCTCCCTGATAATTCCGTTGAAGTCGAAAAGTTGTTATATAACGCCGTATTTTTTTTTTTTTTTTTTGACTAATGAGCAATACTCTCGAAAAATGAATATTAGAGTATTAGTCCTGACATCAAATGCATACTTAACCTGGAATAAAATTTCATTAGAAGCTGTCTAATATAGATGGAGCCAAATCGTGAACTTCTATCAAAGTTCGTCGACAGATCAAAACCAGTTATCATAAATATGAAAAACACAGAATGTAAGCCTAAAATTATGAAAAACCGAAAAATACTAAAAGAACACACTGTTGGTTGATGGCCACCCCCCCCCCCCCCAAAAAAAAAAAAAAAAAAAAAATCTAGGTCTTATCAATAGGGCCTATGCAAACCCAACAGTAGACAAATGTTGGTATTTGGTATTTTAATGGTTATAGTGTGTTTGCAAAAGCAGAAGGAAGAAGAAGGATTAGGTCTAAATAATATGTCCACCCTAACCTACAGTCCCCGGCAACAATCACATGCCCGAGCCCTGTTTACATCTCGTGACCTTGGCGAAATCTGCAGGTGGCCTTAAGAGTAAGAATAAACTTATTCGACGAGCTAGATTCTTTAGAAGAACACTATAGATTAAATGATTCAACATAGTATATTAACGTTAGTATACTTATTTTTTGTTCTAATTAAACATTTGCATGATGATCAGTTTTATCGGTCATAAAATGTGAAAATTTATTTACATATCAATAGGGAGTCAGGCCAAGTAATATTCATCCAAAGCTAGATGATTCCAATATATACTCAGCCAAATTAAAAACTTGACACTCGGGATTTTTGGGACTAGATTTTTAATATTTGGTTTAAGGCAACTATTTTAGTGTTATGTTGTGCACAGACGACCTTGACATCAACAGAAAGCAAGAATACGTCTCGCCGAAAGTCCTTGACATTGATAACGTTCGTGATGTCACAGTACCCCCCAAAATGAAATTCACAGACTTGGAGAACAATCGGAATAAAGTGTTTAGTAACGGTTGTGGCCTCCTCTAGCGTCTCGTACTGCCACACAACGTCTTCTCATGGATCTCAGAACATTAGTAAACACTACCAGAGGAAGACGTCGCCACTGCTCAGCAAGAACATGTTGAAGGTCTTGCAACGTCAGTGGTGGATTCACTTGCTGACGAACACGTCGACCCAGTTTGTCCCAGATGTGTTCAATAGGATTAAGGTCGGGGCTAAGCGACGGCCAATCCAGGACTTGGACACCGCCATTTCTTAAAAAATTCTGGGTAGCAATTGCTGTATGGGGTCGAGCATTGTCTTGTTGAAACGTTAGTCCAGGTCCATGTCTCTGCTTAAACGGAAGAAGAACAGGTTGCAAAATCTGATCCCTGTACTGGACAGCAAGTTCCCTTGGACAACAACAAGACGAGAACGTCCATGTGCACAAAAAGAACCCCAAACCATGACGCTGCCGCCACCAAATCGGTCAACTTCTCTGACGCACACTTGAGCGTAACGTTCACCTCGTCTGCGGTACACTCGGGCCCTGCCATCGGCAAATCTCAAAGTGAATCGAGATTCGTCACTAAAGACAACCGAATTCCACTGTCTTTGAGTAAATCTTATGTGTCTTGTGGCCCACACAAGTCGGTTACGGCGATGAAGAGGTGTCAATATTGGTCCATTATAGGGCCTCCGAGCTCGAAGACCAGCAGTCTGCAAGCGATTTCGAACAGTTTGTGCAGTTACCCTTCCACCAAACATCTCTCTACTTGTGGAGGTTGCAGTGACAAATCTGTTTCTAAGATGTCGTAATCGTATTGCTTGATCTTCCTGGAGTGACGTCACACGTGGCGCTCCCGCCCTTGGGCGGTCGGCAATAGTTCCAGTTAGAAGCACTCTCATTCTAAGATTAATTATTGTCTGGCGTGAACAATTAAAGGCTCTTGCAACAGTGACCACAGACTGACCAGCATAGAGCCTACCTATAGCACGTAGACGTTCTACATTTGAAAGGCGCGGCATTTTCTAACAAAGATGAAAATAACAATTTTAATTTGTTTTTCCAGTTCAAGTTACGTGTGCGTGTTCAGTTTAAGCAAACTTGCATCGATTGACCTCACGAGTTTGTGTTTGCACGTGTTTTTCAGGTTTTTCATCTTTATATGCTCAAAAGTCACGTGATCCACGTGACTTTACAATTTTATGAAATTAAAGGCTTCTTACTACTTACTATCGTTAGAAACACTTTAAAATTTATTTGACTTACCAGAAAAAAAAATTTTGTTGAAATTCATCAGTGTCAAGTTTTTAATTTGGCTGAGTATATATGTGAATAAATTGAACTTTATTTACCGGTAATAATTATGAAAATCCCAATATTTATCATATGTGACACCTGGCATATTTTGGATATGTTTAACAGAATGATATTTTATATTTACTATTAATCGTTCATGTAAGTAAATTTGATAGTTTGTGTCACTTTTAATACATTAATATTTCATAATACGCATGCTTCGTGTAATATTTATAGTTTGAAATCTAACATTGTAAAATTTAGACAGTCTAATAGTGAACATGTTCCATCATGTTTTGGACAATACGTTTTCTGTTAAGATTTTAGCCTGAAAAACCTGCGTGCTCGTGACAATTTCGACAGTCATGCCTGAATGGCACAATATTTTAAACTGGCAATAAATACTGGGCATATTTCTTTAAATTTTGGTATACTTAAATCCAGATATTCTATGACATGCTCCGACTATTATTTATGGTAGATACATAAAAACTAGGACCTGAAGCTTTAAAAAATATTTATTATCCAATTCTATGACATGCTCCGACTATTATTTATGGTAGATACATAAAAACTAGGACCTGAAGCTTTAAAAAATATTTATTATCCAATTTAAAAATTGACGCTCATATAAAAAAAACCATGCTGATTATAACTTGATACACTCGAAGAACCAAATTATATTTGAAGGATCAAAGATAAATAAAAAAGTTATCATGCATGATTTTGAAACGATATTCAACTGAACTGATTAATATTGTAAACTTTATGTAAACAGTACGTCAGTCGACAGAAACTTCTGAAAAGTGGAACTTTTCTGGTAAAAAATAAACATTTACCCACATCTTGGTATAAGCATATTTAAAATGAACAGGCCTAAAAAATTCTGCGCGGATCAATCCGTTATATATAACACCTGTGGCTATTGGTAAATGGGAACAAGAGTAAAAAATCGAAATAACTAAAAGATCTTTAACTAATATCAATATATTCGCATCACTATTTAAATTAAAATTAACCCAGTCCACCCTTTGCAATAAATCACTAATTCATTTTCTGAACGAAAAAATCTGGAGCGAAATGCTAAATAAAAATTATCCTTAAAGGCTCAATACCACTCTTGTTGTAACTGAATAATATGCCCTAATCTTTATTCTGGTCAATAAATTGTACTATTTAACAATATTCCAATTAATTGATGATACAAAATTCATCTTAACACACCTAATTTAAAAAAATTGGAAAAATTCAACTAAATGATTTAAAAAACCTGACATAAAGGATTTCAAATATGACTTGGATTTAAAAATATTTTTGAACCCTTTGGACAAGTAAAATAGGATTTTTAAGGATAATTTACACAACAGGTAGGACACTAACACATCTAGTACTTAGAATAAGGCTATTTTTTTATTTTCTGGGGCTGTCAAGTCAGCAAGAGTGTTATTGTCCCTTTAAACGTAACTTAAATATAACATTACGCCTTAAAAAATCCATTTTGGATATTCAGAAATAAACAGACTTCAATCATACGAATGTGACTTTATTAAATATTTAGATCTATAAATTAGAACACGTTAAGCCTCAATATTTCGATAACTACGCCCTTAATAAATGGAAATAAATGGAGAACTCAGTCGCGTACCCTTAGCATTTAATTACTATATGTAAGAATAGAGCTTTAAAAGACTGTAAATGCACCACACATAAAATCGGCATAAGGCGGTGGCTATAATCCATCAATCGATCCCCTAATTAAGCATACTCCCCATCCCATTTATTCAAGAATGATAACATATCGAAACGGTGTTCAGGGCTGATCACGTAACTTATCAAATGATCTTCTCCAAAGCAGTAACTGAGAAAGGCGTTATTTGACATATTTTTCTCTTGTATAATTTATTCTTCAAATACAAACCATTAATACCCATCTTGGCATCGTGTATGACAGTGTGTATCAAAATAATCACTTATTTGTGATTATATTGAAATTTGTAAAAGACGTATTCTTTTTGAATATATTTTTAAAAATAATAACCTAAATACAACACAAGAAACTAGTCCAGTAGGTTTTGTTATTTGGACACATATTAGAATTTGCTGCATTGGAAACAAAATTTGACGAGTGACACTTGTTCAACAAGAAATTGTTACATTTTAAGTGATTTGAAGGGCGTCCAATCCACTATTATTGTACCGTTTTAAATTGTAGATTTTATTTTATTCAATCATGTAAAACATATTTATTACAATTTTATAATAATGTATAAAACATTGACTTCAGGTTTTGACTAGCATATGGAATTTATGGAAAATACGAAGGCTGATATACATAATACTATATGTATAGATCACACGCAGTATCAGAATACAGATAATGTGACGAGAAGCTAATATAAATAGGGCCTATATGTAACTTAATAGCCTATAATAGCTTATCACCCAATAATACATTCTACAGTAGAAATCGCTTGTGTGATAAATTAATTCTGTTTTTCCCATTAATATAGATTGACTAACAGCTTGTTTATTTCTCCAACACTCGTATTTATAGAACACAGCATAGAAACCACCGAATGCGATGACCCTTAATTAAATCCACTTTCTACATAGCACACCCTTTATATCCCCATATTCCTGAAGCAATGGTCCGAGAAATCCCTCTCTGCCTCTTGCTGGATTGGCATCTGATACTTGAGCTTTTGAGGGAGTGTGTGTATTCTTCCCGTTCAATCAAATCTATCCCAAGTACATGTACAGCGATATGACAGCCCTTCCTTTAATCTGGGGTCTTCCCTAAAACTTTGGACAGTGATTTAAGTTATTAAAAACGGTGAAAGTATTCTTCTTCTCAATACAGTATTGTTTACATTGTATTCGTGTTGATAGCCTCGTTTGTCATGCAATTAGTTTTTCTGCAATATTCTGATATGCACTGATTAATTGGGCATAACGTTATGTAAACATATTTGGTCCAATTTGGAGCTTTGTTTAAAATGTAACGATATTGTTACGCAGTTAGCTATTGGTTGTTAATAGGACTATTGACCAGTCATAATATGGAACAGAAATTTGCTTCCATTAAAGCAGTGTTTAGTGGGATCCGCTCTAATCAAACAAACACTGTGAGGAGTATGTTTTATCACCCAATAATACATTCTACAGTAGATATCGCTTGTGTGATATATTTCATAATCTACTGCGATATCTCCTTTTTTATTTTCTAAGAACAGTTCATTTCTTATTAAAGGTAACTTTTTTTTTTTATTAAAAATGAACTATTGTTATGCAATTGACCTTGACGGAAACACTGGGTCAATATAAAGGACTTTCGATGGTTGAATTGCTGTCAAAAAATGATGTATCACTACGCCGTATTGTTCATTAAAAGTGAAATCTACAGTAAAGAATTTAGGCGAAAGACCGAAGACATTTATCGTTCAAGTTCGTTGCAACAACCTCTGTGGGAGATTTTAATTTTTTAAATTACACGTCTCTTTATACTCATTTAAAAAAACATATCTCCACACATTCAGCATGTGCCAGTATTTAATAATTATTTTTTAAAAATGGAATTCTTTTTAACCTAATCACCTAAAAAAATAAACATTACACGCGTAGGAATACGCACTATGATCAATGCCGAGTGCCATTTTGGCCAATCAAAATAAAGAAAACTATTAGCCCCGATCCTTCAATCATGGCGTTTATAGTCAACAAGGACACATTGTTCTGGCATTCGAGGTATTCTGACCAGAAAAATGAAGTGCCTTATTCATCAGAATGCAACACAGCCCTGCAAGTTACTGGTTTTTAACGACAACACCTGGAGGCATTGTGTGGAATATTCAAAACAGTGGCAGACTTTGGATGAAGAAGAAAAAAACATTGCAATCTCGTATCGAGATGCGTTCGAAGGTATGTTTGTATGTTATTATTAGTTACTTTATTATTATTATTTTCTTAGTCTTAGTATTTAAATTATTTCGAGGCTGTGATTGTTCACGTTGGTTGTTGTTAAGAAATATATAAAGTACTTGCAGTGGTGGGCAAACTTTCAAGTTTTAAAACAAAACCGAAGCCTAAACTGGTGAAGGGCAAAACATTTTTATGAAACATAACTAACAAATTACATTAGTCATTAATTACAATGTCAAGGGTTATGAAATATCATTTTCAATAAAGTAATATTAGAAATATGGAGTACAGCACATAATATTTAAAATTACATTCTTATTAGAATCATTTTAGTCAGGTTCCATGGAACTTTGTCAAATTTATATTCCGTCGGTGATTGGTCTAAAACAAAACCTGCCGTCTTGTGGGAGCATAGTTTGGAATAGCCTTTACAGAAAAATCAAAGGCAATTAGTCTAAGCCGTGAAAAGATCTGCAAAGATTATTGATCCTACAGGCGGAAATGCTATTTAAATGAGCAATTTTAGATTTTGATTTCATTTAGAGATTGCATTGCTCAAAAAAATTTAGATGTAGGGATCTAGTGGGCCAGTTAATTGGGCTTCGTAGTTTTAGGCGATATATTTTAGTATAAATATCATGCAAGAATTATAGTTTAAAAATTAATATTCACCCAGGAAGTCTGAGCTAAGTTACTATATTACTGGTAATATATTGTTAATTGAGCAAAGATAATTTAATCTATCACACAATTGTATTAATTGTAGATGTTCGTGTAAAGTTGCTGCTCTTTCCTTTACAGATCTATGTGGATGTAAAGACTGTCAAAATTCCACACCTACACCCACAGAGATGGCTATGGATGATAATGATGATGATCATGATGATGAAGAAGAATGTTGAATGTAAAAACTATAATAATAATCAATACATTCTCAATAAAAAATAAATATATATATTTTCATTATTACATCAACAAATATCTGTTTAAAAAGTATTATTATTTTTTCCTTTTCTTTAAAATGATTTTCTATCCCCAATTCTTTGTACACCTTTAACCTGGCATTACTAAAATTAAAGCAATATATGGGAGCATGGATTTTATCCGCAGTTGAATGCTACATTCTCACATAGTTTATAACTCTTACATCATGGATTTTTTTTGTGTCTGTCCCTTATGATCGGCTGAAGTTTATTGATTTTTTTTATCTTGATTTCTGATATTTTTAAAATCAAGTTATTCCATCAGATTATAATTTTGTTTTATTTTATAGTAAAACTAATGGCTAGTCTGGAGGTAGGGTGTTCGATCCCTGCATTGGCCGAGAAAGTTCATCCAGATTTTCCGGCGTGGTTCTCCCTTGTCAGTGATGCAGGACGGAGGGGCCGACAAGGACAGCTGTCTAGTCGTTCGGATGGGACGAAAAACCGAGGTCCCGTGTACACATTGGTGTGCACGTAAAAGATCCCTTGACAGTTGGAATTCGATATAAGAGTAGGCCGTAGTGCTGCTGTCCGGGCAAAATTTCCCTCATAGCACACTGTATGGCGTATGCCCGTCTTCATTAGCCCAGATCGGAGCAAAACAGTAGGATGTTAATCCCCATTTCATTTCAGTAAAACTAATGTTTTAAATCTGTATCATTAGTCGAGTTTAAATTTTGAACAGTTTTACAATTCAAGTAATCTTTGTTAATATTGAACCTATCATTGAACTCGCTATAACATATATTAACCATAACAAATTCATTATGCATATTTTGTACACTTTAGTCCATGAATGATTTAGTATAATTATAAAATCAAAATCAACATGTTTTATTAAATTTTAAAATGACTTTGTATATATGTTTTTACATACCTATTGTATGCTGATTCAAGCCTATAAATTCATATCTTATCAACAGAGCTTGTACATACTGTTTTTTCCATATTCATTTTCATTAAAATCAGAACTTTTGTCAATTAAAGTCATTACAGTAATATTAAATGTTTAATTTTTGAACTACATGTATTAAAAATCTTAATTATTTATTTATATATCAGACATGTGCAGCATACATATTTATTTTAGTCTATTATGGTACATTTTTTCTCAGTTGTTAATTATCAATGAATTAGTGTATGTGTAGTGTGTACATGAGTGTGTGAGTGTATGTAATATATATATGTGTATATTTATGTATTTGATTTATTATTGTAATTTCATTATGTTTTGATTGTAATATTTATATCTGTTTGGTTTTTTTTATTTTTTTGGAGAGTGGGCTTACCTGCTCTATAATCCAATTATCTTTAATAAATAAAGTTAAAAAAAATAATTTATTTTTAAAACTCCCATAGACCGCTCCTTTGAGCAAGACCACTCCCAAAGACCGCTCCTTTGAGCAAGACCAAGTAGTCTATATATATTTTTTAAAATAGGGGAATTGACAAACAACCCAGTTAACATTGATGGTTAGATTTACGTAAAGTTTACGTCATTATGGTTAGATTTTGGTTAGCGTCCAATAATGGTAAAATTCTTTGGTTAAATTTACGTTACTTTTACGTCATAATGGTTATGGTTACTTTTACGTCAGAAAATGACGTAAATGTAACGTAAACTTTATGACGGATTACTAACCAATTTTTTTCCCTTTGAATACTTCTTGATTAAATAACATTACAAGTGTGTGCACATTCTAACAATTGATATATAGTCGGAATTCAGACAAAATAATTATATATGTATTATTGGTTATAATTCTAACGTTGATCTAAAGTAAAATTTACATCAGGTTTCTAACCGTTAGTTTATGGTTAGTTTTCTGACGTAAATCTAACGTTAGTTTTCTGACGTAAATCTAACGTTAGTTTTCTGACGTAAATCTAACGTTAGTGTTAGTTTTATGTCATAATTTTAACCGTTAATTTAACGTTAGTTTTCTAACGTAAATCTAATGTTAATTTTATAACATAAATCTAACTTTAGTTTTCTAACATAAATCTAACGTTAGTTTTCTAACATAAACCTGATATTAGTTGTAAAACGTAAAACAAATGTCAGTTTAATGTCATGATACTAACAATTAAGGGCCTGACAAGACAGCTGTCTAGTCATTAAAATGGGTAAGACCCTGGCTCGCTAGCCTGGAGGTCGGGTGTTCGATCCCTGCATTGGCCAAGAAAGTTCATCCAGATTTCCGGCGTGGTTTCCCCTTGTCAGTGATGCAGGACGGAGAGTCTGACAAGGACAGCTGTCTAGTTGTTCAGATGGGATAAAAAAAAACCCGAGGTCCCGTGTACACATTGGCATGCATGTAAAAGATCCCTTGACAGTTGGAATTCGATATAAGAGTAGGCCGTAGTGCCACTGTCAGGGCAAAATTTCCCTCATAACACACTGTATGGTGTATGGCCATCTGCATTAGCCCAGTTCGGAGCAGAACAGTTGGACGTTAAACCCCATTTCATTTCATTACATTTTGTATCCATTTCTAAGTGCCCAAGAATAGAGATCTAGCTCCTTTAGTAGTTGCGGTCTGTAGGTGACACACAAAGAGAAACTGAATGAATGAATGATCTACTATCATTTCAAATTCCAAATGTCAAGGGTTCTTTTACGTGCACACCCACGTGATGGACTAGACACTGTTTTTTTGAGGTCCTCTGTCCTACACCACTACTAACAAAGGGAACTTTCTCGACCAACATGGGGATCACGTTGGCTAAGTGGGTAAGACGCTGACTCGCTAGCCTGGAGGTCGGGTGTTCGATCCCTGCATTGGCTGAGAAAGTTCATCCAGATTTTCCTGCGTGTTTTCCCCTTGTCAGTGATACAGGACGGTGGGCCTGACAAGAACAGCTGTCTAGTCAGGGATGAAAAACTGAGGTCACGTGTACACACAGGAGTGCACATGAAAGATCCCTTGGTAGTTGGAACTTGATATAAGAGTAGGCCATAGCGCCGCTGCCTGGGCAAAATTTCCTTCATAGCATACTGTATGGCGTATGCTCGTCTTCATTAGCTCAGTTTAGGAGCAGAACAGTAGGACGTTAAACCCGATTTCATTTCATTTTTCTCGACCAACACGGAAATTAAACCCCTCATTTGCTAGCCAGTGTGTTACTAATTACTAGAGAGAGAGAGAGAGAAATGGGGTTTAACGTCTACTCGACACAAACTAGGTCATTTTGGGACTAACATGGTTTAATTTTTATTTACATAATTCGCTTGCGCGTAGGGGTCTTTAGCAGTGGGAGAAAACCGGAGGTTGGACAGGCGACCCTACTCCTTGTCACGTACAACCGGGGATCCGAAACCACGCCAGTCAACTCAATGACAGACTTTATGATACAGCGCCCGCACACTAACCATTCAGCCATCCAACCCCCCCGTTACTAATTACTAAGTTTGTGAAATGTAGGTTTTTCCTCATGTAGGTTTGTCCTGATGAAGACAGGTACATACCATACAATGTGCTATGAGGGAAATTTTGCCCCAGCAGCGGCACTATGGCCTACTAATATCGAATCCAACTGCCAAGGGATCTTTTCGTGCAAGCCAATGTATACATGGTACCTCGGTTTTTTGTCCCATCTGAGTGACTAGACTACTGTCCTTGTTCCTGCACCTCTGACAAGGGGAAACCATGTCGGAAAATCCTGATGAACTTTCTCCACCAATGCAGGGATCGAACACGTGCCCTCCGGATTACCGAGCCAGCATCTTACGCACTTAGCCACCGTGGCTTTATCAAAATTAGTAATGAAGATGTGCTATGACAGAAATTTTGCCTGGACAGCAGCATTACCGCACTTACTAATGACGATGTGCTAGGAAAGACATTTTGCCTGGAGAGCAGCATTTCCGCATATAGTCATTACCAATAGTTCTAAGTGCACGCCAACCTGTAAAACAGGTCTTTACACACTTTTCCATCATTACCAATTACTAGTCTGTGGGTTCACTAGTCCGTGGGTGCACTAATCCGTGCATTCACTAGTCCACTAGTCTGACTCTATAAAATACTATAAATATGAGTATTAAAGAAACCCAGTAGATATGGTGACTGATATCACCATTCGTAAACCGATAACCCAACATCACGGCATTTTAACCCGAAATCACAACATTTTAACCAGTATAGCATATGCCCTTCTACATTAGCCCACTTGGAACAAAATAGTAGGATTTTCAAACCCCATTTAAAATTCATTTTCATACTTTTCTGCACCAATCGGACTATTGAAGATAGTCATACGCAATGCAGAGTGCTATGACGAAAATTTTCTATGGACTGTGGCAGGGCGGAGGATCTGGCAAGGGATAAGGTATAGGTGTTTGGGTCATACAAAAAATCAAGTCCTCATGTACATATTGGCATGCACGTAAAAGACACTCCGACAGTTGTAATTCAATATCAGAGTAGGCCATAGTGCCGCTATCCGTGCAAAGTTTCCGTCATAGTACACTGTATATAGTGTATGCCTGTCTTCATTAGCTCACTCAGAGCAAAACAGTAGGATGTTTAATCTCATTTAATTTTATTTAATTTTCCTACTTTTCTGCACCAATGGGACTATAAAAGATAGGCTGGCAAGCGGACGAGTGCACCCGTTGACTATTGAGCATCATTTACTTGAAAACGTTGAGAGAACCCTCAACGAAATGTCGCTTTAATTAAAATAGTAATTGTGTTTTTTGTTGTATCATCGAGTCAAGTGAACGTTAAACCCCATTTCTCTCTCTCTCAATTTTGATACCCAAAAATTTGACAAAACAAATAATGATTGATTGTCGGAAACTGTTTCATAAAGCAAAGTTGTTCTCTACTAAAAGGTTATCACTGTCCAAATGTTCGGAGTAGTCCACACCTAGGCCGACTATGCATGAAGTGTTTTTATAATTAAATTTATTAAATATAGTACCTTGCACCAGTAAATATAAAATTAATGATCCTTTCACCAGTAAATATAAAATTCATAGGCCGACAATGCATTAATTGTTTTTTATAAATAAAGTTATTAAATGTAGTACCTTGCACCAGTAAATATAAACTTAATGATCCTTGGACCAGTAAATATAATATTCATGATCATTATTTATATAAGGCCTTCATCAACCTTGCACCAGTAAATATAAAATTAATGATCCTTGTACCAGTAAATATAAAATTCATGATCATTATTTATATAAGGCCTTCATGTATGTTTGTACAAGTGTACATTCTTGGAATTGTATTACCATTAACAATATGGAGATCAATTATAATAACCTTTGGCCTTGTTCATGAATCCTTAAATTTTTGAAAATTTAGTTCTTAATATGAAACTATCTAAATAAAATATTGCTTAAATCAATGTGTGTTGTTAATGTCATTCAAAATGGCGACTGTCTACATATACAATATATAAAATAGGTCATGAGTCGATTGTTGCCGTTTTTTTATTTCGAATTTAAAAGTTCAACACTTAATTATATAAGTTGTAAAACCATATAAAAATAAAGGTTGGACCAAGACTAGTTCCATTTTTTTAAGTTATGAATCTGAAAAATAGATAATAATGACCCAGTCAATTAACATAGAGATCTACTCTAGCTATATGAGTCCATATATTTATCGTCTCTCGATAAAAGACCTATCTCTGAAAATTAAAATTCCCCGATTTGATTATTCTTTTAATATGACGTAATTATGTAACCTCATATAAAATATAGTAGAGCGTATACAAACAAATTATATGAATAGATTCATTATCAGAAATATTACAGGCCTTTCAAACGAACAGTCGCCATTTTTAGAGCTACATAGATGTACAAATATATTTTTATCGTCTCGGGCAAGGTCAAGGTCACGATCTGTTCACGGTTGATGATTGTGTTTAAATCGGTTTATATCATATTATTTCTATTCACATTACAATATTTTTTTATAGGTTACGGTTATTGTTGTTATTTATCTAAATTGCTTTTATTATTTATTAAATATTTTTTGTTTGTTCGTTTGACCGGAACGTACGGAATTCTGGGATTTAAAATGGCGGCATAGGTTATTATTTTTCCCAAAGAAGAAATGATGCCGTGATTTAAAGTTAAATAAAGCTATTCCACACATACACAGACGATTTTGGATTCAGCAAAGTAAAGTTGAAGGTAAATGCACTTTTTATGCGAACTTCCGTTGACAGTATACCGATAGATCTAATGTTGATAAAAAAATAATCTGGCCGTGGAAAAAGTTTGCACGCAACTTTGTATATCAGACAGTCAGTATTTGTTTTTAACACGATGCAGTTACATTGTCCGTAAACCATACTATTCATAAACAAAATCAACATTGCTTTAAGTTATCGAAAGTAATACTGGTTCCAAAATTGTTTTTAAAAAATCTGGATTAAAAAATTATCAAACACATAACGAATTTATTAATGATGTAGACTGTTAATATTCAGGCTGTGCTAATTATAATATAAGTACATGTAGTATTTTCTAAACATTTTTATGGGTGTTTCAGGTTGGGTTTTTTTGTTGTTATTGTACTGATATTTTTGCAAATTTAATAATGCATAATGCAAGAGCTAAATCTATATATTGTACGTAGGTTAAGTAGGTATTTCTTGAGACTGTAAATGTTAAAATTTTTTATAAGACATTTTAATGTATTAACTTGCTAAGTCTATAATCAAGTCTCAATGCCATCGGGTGCTCGAGATGTTCACATATTCAAACACTGGCGGTTAATGTTAATGATTTAATTTAATTGAAAAATGGATAATCAAGACTTTAAGCTTATATACATAGGCCTATTTAAATGATATAACATTAAATAACAAGTTTGCCCGTACATACTTGTACATAAAGGTTTCAGTCCTACTCCCCTGCTTATTTTTTCTTGTAGTGGCCAAGAAAGTTCATCAGGATTTTCTGGCATGGTTCCTCTTTTAACTGGTGCAAGACAGAGGGGCTGGTAAGGGCTAATGTACAGTTGTTCGGATAGGACAAAAAACCAAGCTCTTTTGTACACACGGCCAGTCAAAATTTCCATCACAGCACACTTTCAAGCATTTGTCCAACTTCTTTAGCCCTGTTTGAGCAGCACAGTATGATGTTGAACCCCATTTCATTACAGATCCACAGTAGGTTGGCTGTCAGCCCAGTTGGAGCTAAACAGTAGGCCGTTTAACCCAATTACGTTTTTTTTTGGGAGTATAAAGTTGCTTTTTATTTTTTTATTTTTTTTACAGATCCTACATGTATATTTGAGCACCCTTGGTGGCAGTAATGACAAAGAAGTTCTAAAAAGATTTATATGGGCTTTATAATGAAAGTTAGACAACACTACTACTTGCCAAACACTACTACTTGTCACATAATGTAATGATATAAATATATATGTATCTATGGTAGCACAAATATCATCAGAATGTAGGCCAAAGCTTTACAAGCATTGTAGGCCTAAAATACTTTCTGTCTGAACTTTTGACAGTCAATTCTTTGATGACTAGTTAGTTTAGAGCAGATATCCTGTCACAGTATTATATAACAGCTCTTTGGCTTAAAGTCTAAACTGAGTTGTATCAGTGAGTTGAAAATCATCTGTGTTCCTGTTATTGCTCCCTGCTGCAGCCAGTAAACAATAACCTTTTGCGTTCCTTACAAATCTTCCAATTTTTATTGATAGATCAACCATAGCAAAGATCTCTATTAAGATTATATTTGTAATGTGTGTAACAAATTCTATGACATAGGTATAATATTGGTGTAGTTAAGTATATACCATATTTATGCACACATTTCAATGTTGGCATATTATTAGTCTCTATCATCTAGAAAAAAATATTCTATATTCTACGAATATTAGTGTGGTTGCGTTGTCAACATTTGAGAATAATCGGTCATAGGCTAGATTATCCGGTCTTTTACATTATCATAAACAAAGTCTAAGGGAGGTAACTAGTCCTAAAACAAGATGTTGACGCCCATGAAATTTATATAAGAATGCCATTTCCGAAAATCCATTTGATTGCAGTGTCAGTTCAATATCCAACACTCTTAATTTTTTTTATTGTAAAATTTCTCTCTTCATGGGCCATATCTATGTTGTTTTTTTTATTGAATCCTAATTCGTCATCACGATTCATGTTTGTTTATAAATGCAAGTGTTATTGACAACTGTCCCATACCCTCATTATTTATATGGCCCAACTTTTCTTCGGCGTACACCGGCACGGTATTAGACTAGGATAACAATCCCGAAACTCATGGAGTTGAAAAACATTAGTCTTATATACCGCCTCTACTTAATTATGGAAGTAGGTTGGAAAAATGTAAAATTTGGCAATTTGACTTATACTCAACATCGACTTATACCCTGTATGGTAATGTGATGATGCCCCCTCTTCCAGACAAGACATAGGCTATAACTGTTTCAAATGACAAGTGCTAAATGAAGTATTTATGTGGTCTTTGGTGAAAGAAATGAAATGAAATGAAATGGGGTTTAACGTCCTACTGTTCTGCTCCTAACCTGGGCTAATGAAGACGAGCATATGCCATACAGTGTACTATGAGGGAAATTTTTCCTGGGCAGCGGGGCTACGGCCTACTCTTATATCGAATTCCAACTGCCAAGGGATCTTTTACGTGCACGCCAATGTCTACACGGGACCTCGGTTTTTCGTCCCATAACGACTAGACAGCTGTCCCTCTGTCAGTTCCTCCGTCCTGCATCACTGACAAGGGAAACCACGCCGGAAAATCAGGATGAACTTTCTCGGCCAATACAGGGATCGAACACCCGATCTCCAGGCTAGCGAGCCAGCGTCTTACCCACTTAGCCACTTGATCCCCCCCTTTGGTGAACGAGAGAGAGAGAAATGGGGTTTACCGTCCACTCGACACAAACTAGGTCATTTCGGGACTAACATATGGTTTAATTTTTTATTTACATAATTCGCTTGCGCGTAGGGGTCTTTAGCAGTGGGAGGAAACCGAAGGACCCGGAGAAAACCCACGAGGTTGGACAGGCGACCCTACTCCTTGCCACGTACAACCGGGGTTTCGAAACCACGCCATTCGACTCAATGACAGACTTTATGATACAGCGCGCGCACGCTAACCATTCAGCCATCCACCACCCCCCTCCCTTTGTTGAAAGAAAACAGAGCTGTGGCTAGTGAAATGAAAGTTTAATGTCCTACTGTTTTGCTCTGAACTGGGCTAATGAAGATGGACATACGCCATACAGTGTGCTATGTGGGAAATTTTGCCCGGACAGTGGCACTATGGCCTTCTCTTATATCGAATTCTAACTTCAAGGGCTCTTGTACGTGCACGCCAATGTGTACATGGGACCTCATTTTTTTGTCCCATTTTAATGACTAGACAGCTGTCTTGTCTAGCCCTCTGTCCTGCATCACTGACAAGGGAGAACCACACCCGAAAATCTGGAGTAACTTTCTCGGCCAATGTCAGTGATGCAGGACGGAGGGCCTGACGAAGACAGTTGTCTAGTCGTTTGGATGGGACAAAAAAAACAAGGTCCAGTGTACACATTGGCGTGCACATAAAAGATCCCCTGGCAGTTGGAATTCGATACAAGAGTAGGCCATAGCGCTGCTGCCCGGGCAAAATTTCCCTCATAGCACACTGTATGGCGTAACCTTTTGCGTCTCTTCAAAATATTTCAAATCTTTTGTCATGGATCAACCATTGCAAATATCCGTGTTACAATTATATTTGAAATGTGTTAAACCAATTCTGCAACACATGTAATATTGGTGTAGTATATATCTTTTTTTATACACCCACATATCAATTTTGGCCCTGTTTGTCCGTACACTGGGTGTGAAATGTGAATCATTCCGATTGTGAGAGGACAAGCATTATCAATATACAGCTTTTCAGGACTTTGCTTTCCTTGGTTAATTCTCCCTAGTCTAGTCGTTTGGATGGTACGAATGATCGAGGTCCTGTGCACACATTGGTGTGCACGTGAAAGATCCCTTGGCAGTTTGAATTCGATATAAGAGTAGGCTTTAGCGCCGCTGTCTGGATAAAATTCCATAATAGGACACTGTATAGCATATTTCCATGTCATTAGCCCTGTCGGAATAGGACATTAAACCCATTTCATTTCACTCATTCCAAAGTTAACTTCTATTCCATCAATACCTTGAGCAAATAAGATAGAGGCTATAGGTTTTGGCCCAATTTGGTCAATATCCCAGTTTTTTCTTTCTTATATGCATATCAACACTTTCATAGCGCTAATGTAGACCTTTTTCTTGAACATTTTCCCGTGTCAGTGATGCCGGACAGAGGACCTGACATGGATGGCTGACTAGTCATACGGAAGGGACAAAAAAACCAAGGTACAGTGTAAACTCAAGTGTGTGTGTGTGTGTGAAAGATCCCTTGGCAGTTGGAATTTTATATAAGAGTACGCCATAGCTCTGCACACTGTGTGGCATATGCCCGTCTTCATTTCTCAAACAGCTGTGGATAAAAACTGTTAATATTTAAATGTGTATTTTGTATTTTATAACATTATATTTTTGTCTTTTAAATAAAGTATATGTATACATACTTGTAGTATATTTTGTCATATAATTCTGCTAGATTTTTAACTTTTCTGTGCAATACATTTAGAATTCTGACTGGTTATGGGTAGATAGAGAGCAATGGGGTAAAACATCCAATAGACATAAACTGTCCTTTGGGACTAAGTGATTCAATTCAAGTTGAATAATTCATCCGCACCAGGAATCTTTAGTAGTAGGAGGACCCAGAGAAAACCCATGTTCAAGTTGGGTGTGGAAACAAACCACTTGACTCAATGACAGACCTTATGATCTAAAGCGCACACGTTGGACCACTCAACTTTTAGCCTCACCCACGGGTCAGGAAAATTTGATTATTGGTTGAATGTACTTCCCATTTACTGCCGCAAATAATGAATAATTTTGAAGGTTTTAATGCTCATCAAAATTTGACTTTAGAATTGCATCCGTAAATGATGTTAATTTAATGTTAGATTTACGGTATAATGATCGGTTAGATATCCATCATTTTGCTCATCCTTTTAACGACAATTTAACGTCAGGAAATGACGTTAATCTAGCGTAAAGTTTACGTCATTTTTACGTTATATTTACATCATTTTCTGACGTAAATCTAACGTAAAGTTTACGTCATTTTCTGACGTAAATCTAACGAAAAGGACGTAAACTTTACGCAAATTTTACGTTAGATTTACGTCAGAAAATGACGTAAAGTTTACGTTAGATTTACGTCAGAAAATGACGTAAAGTTTACGTTAGATTAACGTCATTTCCTGACGTAAAATTATCGTTAAAAAGATGAGCAAAATGATGGTAAACTGACTGACCATTTTTACGTAAATGTAACGTAAAATTAACATCATATTGTTATGTGGGAAGGGACATTTTAGCCAGTTATTAGAACACAGCCTGTATTATACCTATGCATTAATTTCAAAGAGTCATAATTTAGCAAACACAAATAACTGTCCAAAAAACATCAGTTTTTACATTGTTATTACATTGTCAAACCTTATTAGGGGTGCCTTTGGTATGGATGTGGTCGGGCATTAGGAATTTCCGTTTTGTGGGGTGGAGGGTCCGAAAACACGGCACATAATCGCCAAGTGGTGAGCAGCTGTCAGTTGGACACTCTACCCAATGAGTCATTGCTGATCTAAATCTTTCACATTTATGCACTTATTACATGTTAGCCGACACCGGTAAATACCAGTATTAATAGCGCGCACTTTCTTTTCATAAGAAATATGATTAACAACGAGTTTGGCTAAAAAAAATCGACCTAATTATATTATAGGAAAACAACGACAGTGATCGATTAAATTCTCCTTAAGGTCACGTGTATTTACTGATATTCGCTATTTACTAGATTTTCATTGGCTGAAAGCTCGCCGTCTCACTACTTTTATTATTGCGAGGACAAAAAAATGCTGTCGTTTAGATTATTTGTTTAAAACGTTTCTGGCACATAAATTGGAGTGTGACAGTTTTGTTTACAACACATTAGGCTTATTTCTCGAGAAATAAATATTGAAACTTTCCACAGCGGTGAGTTGCAACGACTTTTGAAAACAAAGCTAGTTAGGACTTCCCAGTCCTCCGCCTAATTATATTTATCTATTTGTGCATGTAAGAAGGGATTGGGTGATAAATAAAATCTCCTACTCGTCTTTTTTGATATCAAAAAATATCAACACTCGTTGATAAAGTAAAAAAAAACTCGACAGAGCCTCGTTTTTTGTTACTTTATCAACTGGTAGGAGATTCTCTATTTATCCTGCGTATTTGCGAAATTGATAATAAAGAACTGTATTTTGAACATCATTGAACGGGAGCTGTCTTGGGAGAATTAACCTTCTTGGGTCAGCGTTAACTTGATATCAAGCGCATACCAGAACTATAATTTAGTAAAAACTGTATTTTACCGTAATATTTAGGCTTATAGAATCTGTCTGCCTCTCAGATAAACCGGGTCACCTCGGATTTTATAGTGTTAGAAACTGATAGTTTTTGCTATACAAAAACGTATGCCATATTACAAGACAGGCAACGGTGCATCAGACAAATATTATGGATATTACTGAAATGTAGATTATTTGTTTACAGTGCAATTTCAAATTTGCTAACTGAATATGAGTTTAATTGATTGGTAATCTATATAGCTCAACTACATTAATTAGTAATATGCTAATTATAAAATGAACATCCAGGTCACCGGGACATCAGTTGGTAACAATCGGCATTCCTCGATACACTCCAGGAGTAAATATTCTTTTTGAATTGGTTGTTTTTAGTTATGTACACGACTGAACCCCATTACCCTTGTCATTACGGTTTAGCCTACATACTGGTTTATGTACTTCCGGTTATTTATGCACGTAAATGTAAAGCAATTGTCTAAAATTTATTTGATACAAATCACGTTTAACACTTTTATCCGCGCTGTTATTTTTGTACAACCACATTTTATGCGGAAGTACATTGTCGTCACCCATTTCCTTCGTCATATTTGCAATAACTCTGCAGTCAGGAGGTTTCTTAGATTTGTTTGAAAATATTTAGCCATAAGAAAGAACCCCATCGATTTTTTTGCCTATGTTGCCAAACCCTTTAACATTTGCTGGAAAGTCATTTAGTGAATTGGAGGAATTACAAAGTTGTCGGATTCATGCTTGACCTTCAACCAGGTCATAGTCTCTATCATCCAGAAAAATATTCTACGAATATTAGTCTGGATGCGTTGTCAACATTTGAGAATAATAGGTCATCGGCTAGATTATCCGGTCTTTTATATTATCATAAACATAGTCTAACTGGTCCTAAAACAAGATGTTGACGCCCATAAAATTAATTTAAGAATGCCATTGCAGAAAATCCATTTGATTGCATCCCCAGTTCAATATCCAACACTCTTAAAAAAAATTGATGGTAAAATTCCCCTTGTCAGTGATGTAGGACGAAGGGTCTGACAAGGACAGCTGTCTAGTCATTCGGATGGACGAAAAACCTAGGTCACGTGTACATTATTGACTCTGATATATATTATAAAGATACTGATACTAAACAATATGTCGAATTCAATTCGTGTCACCCTAAACACATAAAAACGGCTGTACCCTATAATTTGGCCAGGAGTATCTGTACCATTGTGTCTAACACAATAACTAAATTTCAAAGACTACGGGAATTGAGAGAATTTCTGCTAGCCCGCAAATATCCCTCCACATTAATTAATGACGGAATTCAAAGGGCTATTAAAATACCGATAACGGAATTAAGGCAGGTAAAGATAAAGGATACAAATCACAATATAATTGCATTTGTCACCACCTTTAATCCTCACAATCCTAACATATGATTTAATTTTATTTCAATAATTCGCTTGCGCGTAGGGGTCTTTAGCAGTGGGAGGAAACCGGAGGACCCGGAGAAAACCCACGAGATTGGACAGGCGACCCAACTCCTTGTCACGTACAACCGGGGTTTCGAAACCAGAGAGTATAAGACAGGGTGATATGTAACGAACACTTTGTTCGAGAAATCAATCGTGCCGCCGACTTTTGGACCTTTCGAAGTTTATCTATGAGTTTAAAGGAGCTAAATCGCTAATATTTGGGACATAGAAATAATAATGTAATCTGATTGTATTTAAACTGATTTACATTCAATTGTTTCCGTTTTGACTAATTTCAAATCAGTCATGTCCAGCGAAATACAGCAGGAGTCTCAACCGAATAGCAATTTCTAGCGTCTTATTATTCCAGTCTATTGCGCATGCTCTCCAGATAAGATATGAGGTCACCGTTTGACAAAAGTTGTTGAATATTTCTAGCCTCATTCTTTCTGGTCACTTGTTGCAAATGACGCTGAAACGCACTATGGTACACGATTCGTGTACCAATGGTAAAATGATTATTTTGTCTTGAATATTGGATATCAGAAGCCAATCTTTTCCTGGTAAAGATCACAACATCAATGTTGATTTGAACTGACAAATAATTCGTATTTACAGCTTGTAAGACCTTGGATGATATTGATTTAGACTTAGAGACTTAGTTACTTTAAGTGGAAGTTACAATTATATATTATCAACCAGGAAAAATGAGATAATATTATATCTTGTTATCGACAGTCTGATAGTAAAATAGATAATAGAATATGTGTCTATTAGGCTGCAATTCAATCTGGTTAAAACACAGATCCTATTTCGTTTCGTTTTTATAGTTCAAAATTTCGTTTTACTTGTCTTTACTACACTTGGATCTGGAAGACTTGTTATTTAACTCGTATTCTGCTTGAAATGAGGGGTCAGCCAATCAAATGGTCTGTCGAATCGAGTGTTTGACCTTTTTTGCCCGGAACTGTGTGTAATCCACTAGTAACATCAATGCTGATTGGTTTGACGTCATAGGTCAAAAGTCGGTCTTTTGACCCCTGACGTGACCTATCGTTATAACTTGTCAGATCTTCATGTAGTGTAGGCCATCGAAAGTATAAAAAAAACGAAACGAAATATAGATCTGTATTTTAATGAGATTGCCTGCAATTACATTGTGGTATACGATTTACGGTAAACGGTAAACAGGCACAGCGGTTTACACGGCATATACTATACGTAGGTATACTGGCCTGGTCTGTTATGTTTCCCACCGATTTGGTATCCTCATTCATATCCGGACAGAATGGATTCAGACCAAGAGGAAACTCTGGCTTGGTTTCTACTTGCGGAGGCCTGAAGCATGGTGGCGTAAATGTCAGGTTTTGAGTCGGCTCATTCCAATATGGGGAGTGGGCAGTTAACTAGAAATCACTGTTCAGGAGAATCTAGAATAGTCTTCCATGCCTAGACATATG
Organism: Patella vulgata; assembly: GCF_932274485.2. Lineage (NCBI taxonomy): Eukaryota > Metazoa > Mollusca > Gastropoda > Patellidae > Patella > Patella vulgata. Next base: position 18,543,398 of record NC_065883.2, read on the forward strand.
CCCATCAATGTTCAGAACTTTTGATTCGAACTTTTTACAACATAAATGCCCCATTTTCTACTCACCTCATGGAATTTACTCCTCCCTGCAGCGAATATACACCGAAAAAAGAACGAACAGGTACGATACATACGCGTATATACTGTTAGAAATAAATGTTAATTTACCATAAGAATATGGTAAAATATTTACGTAGTTGTATGTTATTTTACATACGTATGTTTTATTACACCAAAATAGGAGTGATAGTACAAACAGTCGCAAAAGCCCCATATTATACAGGTGATTTTACCCTGAAAAAATTCATTTTACAAACGTAACGTCAAAATACAGTACAGAAATGTTTTATTCAATAGTAATAAAATCAAAAATTGAAATATTTTTGTTAACATTTCTCAACACACAACCAATTAACAGTGATTGTTGAAGTCCACAACCAAATAGCGAATGATGTTACGACAACCATCAGATCACTGTCAGAAATTTATGTAAAATTACAGTAGTACAAGTGATTTTTGTACCTCAATTGTCGGTATATTTTACAACATATACTACTTTTACCAAGTCTGGTGTATTTTTACCGAGTTTCGTGTATGTTTATCGTCTTTCATGTGTTTTTGACAATAAGCGCGATGAAATCAAAGACATATTCAATCCGATAAAAATACATATTATGTAATAAAAATGAACTGAAAGTAACGAAGCAAGCACGTAACTTTACAGATTTTACGTTTATTCACATTATTATGTAATTTACTTTTAGCTAAGAAATATAAGTAAAACTACAGCAGTTAAAGTATTTGTTTTTTCCTTAAAATGTTAGGAATATTTACCAATATTCAAAAGGCACATTCGAAATTCGGTAAAAATACATGCTTATTATGTAATATTTCAATATTGAACGGGAAAAAACATAGCCAGCATGTCATTTTACAGATGTACGTTTATTTACGTTATTTTGTAAATTTACTTATTGGTAGTTATCGTAATCGGTAAATTTACTATCTCTTGTTTTATTTTATTATTCCATAGCAACGAAACATTCCTAATAATCATCATTTTATAGTATTCATTTCAATTTGAAACCATAATATGGACAATCACATCTTGTAAATTCGGGTATATTGCATGTCATGTATATCTAGTGTCCATTATTTATAAGATCAATAAAGTGTATTGATATTTATCGTACGTTAATCAGTTTGTAAGTATTTTCTTAAATGTATAAAAAAAAACAATCGCGAGCTTGCATCTGAAAGCCTGGAACACTGCTCTCGTTTTCCAAACAGGATTATTGATATTCAGTATATATTGAAGTAATGTTAATACGAAATATTTTACACTAGAACTACTGGTTGCTAACTGAGTCTCAGCAAATGTTGCTCGAATCCTGCATGTAAAATTACCAATATTTAGGTTGTTTTTTTTAACAAAATGTGTAAATTAACAGTGTGATGTATTTTTACAAGAAATGCAAATTAACATTGTGATGTATTTTACAAAATATATGTCCTTTTACAGTAAAATGTTAAATAACTAATTGTGTAATTTTACCTATGATCTAGGGGCAACTTTTGCTGCCCGTAATTTTAGGGTAAAATAACCAAAATATTTTTAACAGTGTAGCGTGCCCCTATACGCGTATAGTCCGATGTAAACCGCTAAGCAAATTCCTGTTGTTCGAACACAAGTATTCGCGTATACCTCTAAACGTATACAGAATACCGTACACCCCTATGTAATAGCAGCCTAAGGAAAGGGAAGCCTATAACCACCATTAGCCCCCTTTAGAAAGCGAAAATCGAACAGAAGCAGTAACAACAGTACGCTACTCAAGCGAAAATAGAAAATTAAGAAATAAGCACATCACGATAATACATACTCGATAATAACGCCCCTCATTTTTTCGTGACTTTACTTTTCGACTCGTATTTTGGCTTGTGTAGCGTGATGTCGACTTTCGACTTTTGTAATTATGCATGTCAGTAAGATGGCGCCAGATTTGAATATGTGCAATTCGCGTTAACAAAATGTTTTCTGTGATAAACTTTTAGATTGATGGCGATATAGTGAACTATCATTTTGACTTTTCGAGTATTGTCTCGGAAGTTGTTTTGCCCTTTAAAAATTCGGAGTTTTGCCCTTAAAAAATTCAAAGATTTATTTACCGTCTGAAAGCTAACCATATCCAAGATCCATAGGGAGCCACGGTGGCTACATGAGTAAGACATTGACTAGCTAACCTGGAGGTTCCGTGTTCGATCTTTGTGTTGTCAGTAGTGTAGGTCATAGGGCCTGGCAAGGCACAACGTATAGCTGTTCGGGTGGGACAAAAAAACGAGTTCAATCGTACTCATTGGCGTGGAAGTGAAAGATCCCTTGGCAGTTGGAATTCGATGTAAGTGTAGGCTGTAGCGCCGCTGTCCGGGCAAGCTTCTCCACATAACGTATGCCAGCCTTATTGAGGTCATTGCTAGAAGCTAAATGTTGAGAACGTGAGGAACAGACAATATAGGACAGAATCTTGAGACCTGCCTGTCAATTTTGCCTGTTTTGTGAGAGTTGACCGAACATCTGTACAGTCTATCGCCCCACGACACACGCGCTAGTGGTACTAATAACAAAATTTCAGATAACAACGCATATGTAATATACTGAGTATTTAATTTGGGGGTTGACTGGGATGCAGCCAGGAGCCCAATATTAAAGGAGCCCCCAATATTTAGTTGATGTACCATAAATAAATATACATGTAAGCTTCGTCCGGCCCTGAATATACGACAACTTTAAAATGTGGGCGTATAAATGTTTTGGCTCCCTTCAAAGCACTATTAACAGCAGTGGATCTAGAAGCTGTGAATACCGGGGGAGGGGGGATCTAGAGCGCCATCCACAATCCCACCCCACAATGCATGTCAACAAAATACTGGCTATAATACTGAGTGGCCGGGTAGAACATAGATCGCATTGCCTATAGTTGTTGCTAATCTTTATCTCGCCGGAAAGCAGTTTTATGCAAATTGACATAAAGTTCTTTTTATGTTTTTTTAGATCGAAAGCTAAATTGAATATTGACAATTACGTTTAAACTATTCATTTATATTCTTGTTAATTGTAATAATTGAATAAATCGTATTAGTTACGGAATAAATATTTGATTTGCGAATAATATTTTGTGTATAATAATGCATGTGTGAAATTTTATAAACTGGCAATTTAAAGGGACTATCCCGATTTGAAAAGAGTCTCAAAAATAAAAGTCCGAGTTCGTATGAAATTTAAGCGCCAAAATATAGAGTAATGGTTTATTTACCCTGTCTCAAAATTTCAGCTCAAAATATTGAGTTGTTTAGACGTGAACGTCAAAAATGCTTATCCGGACACGTAACCCTAAAATTTCTGGTCAATTTTTTCGTTGGATGAACTGATAATCTATCGCCGTTCCTTTACAGGTCTATACAGTGAATGACCCATATGTGCCGTACTGGATAACGAAAGGTAAATTTCTCCTACACATTGTTTTTATAAAATAAAAGTCTGGTTTTATCCAGACACCACATAATACAGTTTGGGACACCGGTCTCCATTTCCAGATGAAGACTGACGGGTGTAAGGTAATTGAAAACATTTCACAAATATTGAATTAGTTGCTCGGCCCTTAGGTACGGGATTTTAAGGAGTTTTATAAAATTAAGCAGTTTTATTCTCCAAAATATTATCGGGATTGGCTCTTTAAGATGAAAACACAGTGTGCTGTAATCATCGATAAATAAGAGATATCCATTTAAACACCTTTATCCCCTTTAATCGCGTTTACGAGACATGATCGTGATAACAATACAGAGAAATCTGGTGCAGATATAAGATATAAAAGTAATACAATTTATTTTATGTGTTTTTCGACGTCTTTTGATTAATGAATTAAACGATATTTACGTAGTAATTGAGGTTTGATTATGGTTTTTCCAACACCATATTAACATTAGAGACAGGACCGATTTTTGGCACAATTGACGGATTCCCCGACAAATGGGGTATTGATCAATTACTAATTGTGAAGTAAAACATAGTTGGCCTTAAATATGAATGACTATAAGCACGGTGACACTTCTTGGGGCGACAAATTATCTAAGTGCATACCAGAAATATCAAAGGGGGATCTTTTTGAATATTTATGGACTAGCCTCTTTAGAGGCTGAGATAGCAAATCACCGGCCTTCGCTTCCCCTAAACCTGTGTAAACCAGTTCATATTTTAGCAAATAGAGAGGGTAGAATTATGATTTTTCCAAGATATTTTATAGGTTTTTTCAATCAAATGGAGAGTTGAAGGGGAAATAAACATAAAAAATTTACATATAAGTTGATTTGATAAATAGTTATATAGATAAAGTAGTTATAGTATGGAAGGGTGGGGGGCGTCACCGAAACTTTTGCCCTGGGGCGCTACATAGGCTTGTTGGAGCCCTGAATATAGGCCTAGTTAAAGTTATTTATATCCTGCAATGTATTCATATCTTGTAACTTCGAGCCATCTAAACTGGGCCGCACATTTTCTACAACCGGCCCTGATTAGCGATCAAATGAGAATGCATCTTGCCAGCTTGTAATTGTGCACACAAAGAGAAAAAGATAACCTGTTGATGTTTAGGCTATCTATTTTTCAACATCATATTCATGCAGTGAAGAAAAAATGTCCCAGTTTAAGGACGTATGTAAATTCTGCATAAGGTATATATAGGGCTCAATACTAAAGCAGGGTGGGCATTTGATCTTCTAATGTTAATATATATTACTATCAGGATACCCGGCTTCGCTCGGAGTCATAACTCCGAAACCGAAAGTGGTAGACTAACGCCACCTGGCCTATGTTACTCCCCGGTCCGAGCTACCCCTATACCCCAAATTTCGGACTCGGGGCAGACCTAGTGTAGCCGCCAACCCCGAACAGACCGGCTTCGCTCGGGGGTCAAAACTCCGAAACCGGAAGTGGTAGACTAACGCCACCTGGCCTATGTTACTCCCCGGTCCGAGCTATCCCTATACCCCAAATTTCAGACTCGGGGCAGATGTAGCCGCCAACCCCGAACAGACAGACTTCGCTCGCGAGGGGTCATAACTCCGAAACCGGAAGTGGTAGACTAACGCCACCTGGCCTATGTTACTCCCTGGTCCGAGCTACCCCTATACCCCAAATTTCAGACGCGGGACAGACCTAGTGTAGCAGCCAACCCCGAACAGACCGGCTTCGCTCGGGGGTCATAACCCCGAAACCGGAAGTGGTAGACTAACGCCACCTGGCCTATGTTACTCCCCGGTCCGAGCTACCCCTATACCCGAAATTTCAGACTCGGGGCAGATGTAGCCGCCAACCCCGAACAGACAGACTTCGATCGGGGGTTATAACTACCAAACCGGAAGTGGTAGACTAACGCCACCTAGCCTATGTTACTCCCTGGTCCGAGCTACCCCTATACCCCAAATTTCAGACGCGGGACAGACCTAGTGTAGCAGCCAACCCCGAACAGACCGGCTTCGCTCGGGGGTCTTAACTCCGAAACCCGAAGTGGTAGACTAACGCCACCTGGTCTATGTTACTACCCGGTCCGAGCTACCCCTATACCCCAAATTTCAGACTCGGGGCAGACCTAGTGTAGCCGCCAACCTCGAACAGACAGACAGACAGACAGACAGACAAACGACAGTCACAAATATATATATGTTACAGTCAATGTCTACAATCAGGCAATGTGTACAATGCCTGAAATAACCAGTCAATGTGTACATTGCCTAATGAGGCCAGTCATTGTGTACATTGCCTAAAATTTCCAGGCATTGTGTACATTGCCTGATTAATTAGCCCAATTATTGTACACATTGACTGATTGTTGAAGAGCGGTTATTGAGAAGACTAGATTTGGGCCTTCGCTTGCTTCCCCTAAACCTGTGTAAACCAGTTCATATTTTAGCAAATAGATAAGGTAGAATTATGATTTTTCCAAGATATTTTATAGGTCTTTTCAATCAAATGGAGAGTTGAAGGGGAAATAAACATAAAAAATTTACATATAAGTTGATTTGATAAATAGTTATATAGATAAAGTAGTTATAGTATGGAAGGGTGGGGGGCGTCACCGAAACTTTTGCCCTGGGGCGCTACATAGGCTTGTTGGAGCCCTGAATATAGGCCTAGTTAAAGTTATTTATATCCTGCAATGTATTCATATCTTGTAACTTCGAGCCATCTAAACTGGGCCGCACATTTTCTACAACCGGCCCTGATTAGCGATCAAATGAGAATGCATCTTGCCAGCTTGTAATTGTGCACACAAAGAGAAAAAGATAACCTGTTGATGTTTAGGCTATCTATTTTTCAACATCATATTCATGCAGTGAAGAAAAAATGTCCCAGTTTAAGGACGTATGTAAATTCTGCATAAGGTATATATAGGGCTCAATACTAAAGCAGGGTGGGCACTTGATCTTCTAATGTTAATATATATTACTATCAGGATATCCGGCTTCGCTCGGAGTCATAACTCCGAAACCGAAAGTGGTAGACTAACGCCACCTGGCCTATGTTACTCCCCGGTCCGAGCTACCCCTATACCCCAAATTTCGGACTCGGGGCAGACCTAGTGTAGCCGCCAACCCCGAACAGACCGGCTTCGCTCGGGGGTCATAACTCCGAAACCGGAAGTGGTAGACTAACGCCACCTGGCCTATGTTACTCCTCGGTCCGAGCTATCCCTATATCCCAAATTTCAGACTCGGGGCAGACCTAGTGTAGCCGCCAACCCCGAACAGACAGACTTCTCGAGGGGTCATAACTCCGAAACCGGAAGTGGTAGACTAACGCCACCTAGCCTATTTTACTCCCCGGTCCGTGCTACCCCTATACCCCAAATTTCGGACTCGGGGCAGACCTAGTGTAGCCGCCAACCCCGAACAGACCGGCTTCGCTCGGGGGTCAAAACTCCGAAACCGGAAGTGGTAGACTAACGCCACCTGGCCTATGTTACTCCCCGGTCCGAGCTATCCCTATACCCCAAATTTCAGACTCGGGGTAGATGTAGCCGCCAACCCCGAACAGACAGACTTCGCTCGCGAGGGGTCATAACTCCGAAACCGGAAGTGGTAGACTAACGCCACCTGGCCTATGCTACTCCTCGGTCCGAGCTACCCCTATATCCCAAATTTCAGACTCGGGGCAGACCTAGTAGGCTGGTTGGAGAAGGTGACAAATCCAGCTTTGTGGGAAGAAATTCCTACCCAAATGATTTCTTCATTTTCTGAAACAACTATGTCCCTAGTGTTCCAGAAAAATTTTCCCCGCCGACCGGAGTTGAGCAAATTTTTTTACAGCATTTTGAAATTTTGACCCCCTGGGTCAACATAATGAAACTGAAAACCATTTATAACTTCAAAAATATCAATTTTACAGCCTAGAAATGTATTATCAACATATAGGAAAGTGATACCAAGGATTCCAGAAATGATGTAAAAAGTAATGTACGACGTCACCGTGACGTCAGAATACAAAATGGCGGAACTGTGACGTCACTGTGATGTCAAAATTCAAAATGGCGGATACGTGTTGTGAATAAAGAGTTATTGTGTCCCAAACTTTCCACCGTACATTTGATCGGACAGACTGGCGGGTGAAAAGAAAGGTGGGGATCAAAAACATTATTATATGTCAAAGGGTATTCTCTTTATATAGTACCAAGACTGAATATACGCTAGAGAAGATAGGCAGTTTATACACCAACCAAGATAACTTAGTAGATAAACAAAAGGCTTTAGGCCTATATTGAGGCCTTTCCCATAACAAACAAACATGCAGGGCCTACACCATACATAAACCGGCTGGTTATGTGTCATAGCACAGACCTGTCACCTTCTGCATGCACATTGTCATGTATTGGGCACTGCATTCAATTATTTATCAGCCATGCATAGACCACGTTCTACTTTTCTAGGACTAAGCCAGGACCCAAGCAGTCTATTGATTCTCACTATAAATAAATAGGGTCTTAAAAAATACTTATTTTGCATTTTCCAAGGCCAGTTGTACTAACTTCCTCCCCCGATTTGTCGAAAACATAATGTAATTTATGTATATTCAAAGAAAACTAAACATATTCTAATAATAAATTGAAACAACGGGGGCTGCCATCTTTGTTTCAAGCAATCTGATTGGACAATTGAGTTACTAGGTTTTACTGTGGCATACTAGGGAAATGAAGGAAGTTGCTAGGTTGTGCCATGGGTGTAACTGCTTACAAAATGAAAAGATTGGAATATCTAGTACAACAACAGGAAGCACACACATTAGTAACTACAAATTTGGTCCTAACTCAATTTTGATAAAAAAAAAAAAGTGAGTTACTAGGTTTTGCCTAGTGGACACATTTGCGCGCACTTTTAAGAACCCTGACAGTTTGAATTAAATATAAGAGTAGGCCTGTGGGCGGCTGTCCGGGAATTTTTTTCTTCATAGAACACTGTATGGCGTTTGAATTTCGATAGGGTCCCCCCTGCCCCCCGACTAGTTTTTTGTTTGTTTTAATCTTAATCTGTGCCTGTATATAGGCATATTGATTCGTATTATGTTTCTTTCTGAATGTTGAAATTTAAATAAAATAAAATTAAATTATATAACATAAGTTAAAACAATATTTCAATATATAATCTTGTTATGATATATAACCAATAATGGATACAGTTTTGATAAAATAATAAAATACGGATTCGTTGATCAAGAAGGACAATACAATATATAAAAGAATTAACAATAGTGAAATATAATATAATTTAGTTTAAATAAATAATAGTTTCGTTCAAGATACCCGGACACGAACTTTTACACAAGAGGGACATTTCTCTGTTTAACTGTTTAACTAGATATATTTACTTTAGTGAAATATAATATAATTCAAATTTAAATAACAGTTACGTGAATCTCTCCTATACATATCAAACCTGTCCTGACATAAAATATTACACAATGAAACAGAACACCAAGTATATTATCTGGAGGGCTTAAAAGTCCAAATTTCAAGTAAATTAAGTTAATCCCCTATGTGTCTATTCCTCGAAATATGTTAAAGGGCCAATCCCAATAATATGTAGGAGAATAAAACTGCTTAATTTTGTGTTAAAATCCCTTAAAATCCTCCACCAAAGGGCCGAGCAACTAACTCAATATTTGTGATACGTTTTCAGACAATTTAACCTGTCAGTCTTCATCTGGAAATGGAGACCGGTGTCCCAAACTCTATTATATGGCTTATGGATAAACCAGACCTTTACTTTATAAAAATACTGTGTAGGTGAAATTTACCTTCGGTTATCAAGTACAGCACATGGGTCATTCATTGTATAGACCTCTAAAGGAATGGGAATCGATTATCAGGTCACCCAACGAAAAAATGACCAGAAATCTTAAAAGGGTTACGTGTCCGGATAAGCATTTGTGAAGTTCACGTCCAAACTACTAAATATTGTGAGCTGAATGATTGAGACAAGGTAAACACACCATTCCTCTATATTTTGGAGCTTAAATTTCAATCGTACTCAGACTTTTATTTTTGAGACGATCTGTTCAAATCGGAAAAGTCCCTTTAATATTTAAAGTAACATTTACTGATCTAAATATTTTCAAAAGCGAAATTCTATTATGACTTTCTGAATTATTAATCCATGTATACTTGGATCATTCACAATCTATGGCCCTCCATCTTGCACCCAACCAACCAAACATATATAAAGATAATAATAATCCATTTCGACAACCTGAATCACTTCCTACTACACTAATTTATAGAAATCTTGGTTCCAATATAATTTGAGTAAATGATGTTTAAAGTTATCAAGACGATAAAGTCGGTATTTAGATCACTTGGCTTGACCATAATCAACGCTCGATGTCATCGCTAGCCTGCGATATTTACTGGATTAGAACCCGGTCTGCTGCTTCTGATTAATTCAAGTTGACTGAAATTTCAGCAAATTTCCTTTACATTATCTAGTTCTTAACTATTATAGTAAGAACTAACAGCACTTTATCTAATAAATGTGCATATATTAATGCATCTATAGTAAAAGTGCCATTTAAAATTGTAATCCTGTTTATATATATATATATGACAAGGAAAGCTGTCTAGTCGTTCGGATGGGACGAAAAACCGAGGTCCCGTGTACACATTGGCGTGCACGTAAAAGATCCCTTGGCAGTTGGAATTCGATATAAGAGTAGGCCGTAGTGCCGCTGTCCGGGCAAAATTTCCCTCATAGCACACTGTATGGCGTATGCCCGTCTTCATTAGCCCAGGTTAGGAGCAGAACAGTAAGACGTTAAACCCCATTTCATTTCATTTCATTTTATATATATATATATCTAACATATTCTTATTTTTCAACATTTAAGTCTTCATTATCCTAGCAACGTTACTTGTTAATCGAGACCCAGTCTTGCTACCCCATTTTTGAATTATATCATTAAATGGCAATCGTATTTTAATCCATTTGTTCATCTGCGCCACCCGGTGAGCTAGAGAGTTGATTATAGGCTTTTCATGTAAATAAATGTCTGAATAGTAATTATATAACATTTAAAGCCAAAATGAAAACCTATAATGGGGAGAATTAGGTCTTACGTAATGCATCTTTAATATTTACTGGGGAAACCCGATACGTAATTGTAACGCGTGACTTATTAATATACCATCGGTTATCTAAACACTTATGTATTTCATATTTCATGGAAGCTAGGCGTGTCAAGCTTTCTCCGTACCGCCAGGCTTTTTATTCAAAGTGGTTGGAAATATTCCAAGTGTTACCTTTATTATATCTTCAAGTCAAGTTTTTGGAATACACGGTATTATTTTAGGCCCGTGGCCCTACTTTGGATACAATCATCTTTAATTTTAAGAAATTGAATTCTTTATTTATTTATTGAAATACACTGTACATTTATATATACGTAACTACAATATAAGCAGTATTACACACTAAAAGGACACACACTAAACAGTAATTATCACGCCGCACTAACGCCCCCCCCCCCCCACACACACACACACACACACACACCAACCACCCCTTATTAATCACAGAGAATAGGCAAAAACAAAAACAAAAATCTCACTTCGTTATACCCAACAAAATATCTGTTTTCCTTATTATTATTGTGTTGTCCTCTATACGAAAGTATACGTTATTATAGAGACAAATACCCAAAACGTACTGTTAGTTGAAAGTCTACCCAACAAAATATCTGTTTTCCTTATTATTATTTTGTTGTCCTCTATACGAAAGTATACATTATTATAGAGACAAATACCCAAAACGTACTGTTAGTTGAAAGTCTACAGTGTAGGTCCTAATTGGAACCTACGGTTTAAACTTTTTCAAGTAATTGAATTCTCACTTTATTAGAATTTACGACAATGCTCTAGATTTGTGGACCTCATTGATAGAATTCTTTGTTGTAATTTGCCGGGACTGTACTTGGTGGGTACTCGGACATTGATTTGTTCAAGCAAGCGTTGTTGCGAATTCTCCCGTATATACAAGGTATCAATGTTCAAACACTCTTATATTGCAATAACTCATGAGGGTTGGTTATCCTGAAAATGTTGCTTTTTCCCTAGTTTGACTTGGGTTAGTTTACTGAACTAAACACATACGTGATATACATTGCTTAAGGGGGAGGGTGGGGGTGAGAAATGAAATTGGGTTTATTTAACGTACTGCTCCGCTCCGACTGGGCTAATGAAAACGGACATACTCCATATAATTTGCCATCGTCTCGTATATAAATGTGTCTTTCTAGATCCGCAACGTTTGGCCATGGTTATACGTGATAACTAAGGGAGAGGGGTTTTACATAGCCTAAGCCTATTCCCCAATCCCATTCAGACAACCTGAATAAAAATATTGTTTAAAAAAAACAAATTTTTTTTTAAACCCAAACGACTCAATTTGTATAACTCTTCAATTTAAAAGATTACGTTTGGTATGGAATTGTTATGTTTTCCAGCTCACCCAACGAAAGCTTTGACCCAAAATCTTAAAAATGTTACGTAAACCGGTTACGTAAACCGACTCAATATTATGAGTTGAAATTTTCAGACAAGCTTAACACAATCTGATTAAAAAACAGATCCTATTTCTTTTGAGTTTTTTATAGTTCAAAATTTCGTTTTAATTGTCTTTACTATACTAGAATCTGGAAGAGTTGTTTTTATGTGACCCGCGTTCGGGTTGATATGAGGGTCATATCGGGGGTCATAACTACCAAACCGGAAGTGGTAGACTAACGCCACCTGGCCTATGTTACTTCCTGGTCCGAGCTACCCCTATACCCCAAATTTCAGACGCGGGACAGACCTAGTGTAGCAGCCAACCCCGAACAGACCGGCTTCGCTCGGGGGTCATAACTCCGAAACCCGAAGTGGTAGACTAACGCAGATGTGATCACAGAACGAAACCTGTGGTAATCTAGTCTTCTCAATAACCGCTCTTCAACAATCAGTCAATGTGTACAATAATTGGGCTAATTAATCAGGCAATGTACACAATGCCTGGAAATTTTAGGCAATGTACACAATGACTGGCCTCATTAGGCAATGTACACATTGCCTGATTGTAGACATTGATTGTAACATATATAGCGTTGAAAAATTTGTATTCAGATTTTATGCAGGCAAAAGCGGTAACCCCAAAAGTATGAGAGCTTTTGCCCCTGTCATTATTTAGGACTGGATTGGATAATCGCTGCGTGATGAGACCTGCTCTACGAGGGTGGAGCAGTTGGGTGAAATGTTTTTTTCTTTCCTATTTTATGTTTTTGCTTGACACAAGTTAGATATCGACCAATAACTGGATTTAAACGAAGGATTTATTGGTGACAGCTCTACAGAGTGTGTTGTATCCGCTCTCCTTTTAATAGACTGAAATTCAAATGACGTTGTCTAAATTTAAAGTAAAGAACAAATCAGCATGGCGGTTGTTGTTTATTCTGGCGACAGCAAGCATTATTATTGGTTTTATCTTAGATATGGTAAGTACATTATTAGAATTTGGATTATTTTAATGATCGAGCAGAATTTTATATTTCAAAAACTAAATTTTCATTTGATTTAAAACCTTAATTCACATAATAATTAATCATTTTAATACGCCCACTTAATTTCACATAATACCTATTCATTTTAATACGCCCAGATATTTTAACCGTTAGGGTAACAGTAACCACTTTTGTTTCCAATTTAGGGCATATTTAATGAAACAAGTAAATTTACAGTCAGCAGAAACCATTCCATTGGCACCACAAGATCAAAACCAAATAATCTAATTATAAAGGTGGTATTTACGTAACAAATATACTGGACAATGATACTACCATAAAACTGTAAAACTTTTTATGTAACTTTAGGGAGTCGGGGTGGCGCAGTGGGTAAGGCACTGGCTCGCTAACCAGGAGGTCTCGCATTAGCTCAGGAACCCGGTGTTGGCCGAGAACGTTGCTCGGAATTTTTCGGCGCGGTTTCCTCTTGTCAATGGTGCAGGGCATAGAGCTTAAGAAGGACAGTATCTAGTCGTTCGGATGGGACAAAAAACGAAAATAACCCTTGACAGTTGGAATTCAAAATGAGAGCAGGCCGTAGCGACACTGTACGGACAAAATTTCTCTCATCGCACACTGCATGGCGTATGCCCGTCTTCATAGCCCCGTCGGAGCAGAAAAGTAGGACTTTAAAGCACATTTCATTTCATTTCTTATGTAACTTATAGCCTAGCAGATAATAATAGTGTTGATATAATCATTACAACAATTTGGCCATTTCAATTTTTCTATTAAAGGACAATATTGGTGCCAGCCAATATTACATATGTAATAGACCTGGTTTAAACACGCATTCCAAATATATAATTTGCTACGGTTAATCTGAAACGAAGATTTGAAGAATCAGGACGTGACGCAAAACTGTAAAACACGAGTTATCCTTACTATTGAAGTAGAGAGTGATAACAGATACGCAGTCAATTTTCATCTCACTGATAATTGCGTTGAAGTCTAAAAGTTGTCAGATTTGCGCAAAAATGGAATTTCGCAAACCAGACTATCTGTATTCATCAACAATTATATTTATATACAAAACTAAAACAAAAACTGGTTATGCATGTTAACTCCTGACATGGGAAGTGATATGAGGTATTTCTCTGAAATACCGCACCCACGAAAACGAAAATTACAAAGGGGCTTAATATGTGCAAATCAGGTCTGAAATACAATCTGGATAGCTTACAATAAAGATCGCGTACATATAGTCAAACAGAGGATTGCTATGTCCATTCTAGGTGGCGTAGACTGTAGAATTATAATTAACATGACTTTGTGATAATATACCGTTATGAATGGATTATATGTAACAATATTATGGCCTCGACCTAATATTGGTTCTAAAATCATAAACAAGTTAGACGTCACGTAATCCAACGGAAATAGACGAAACTTTGATATCTTAAAATAACCTATAGGGGGGAATTTATCTTTTTGGTTGTCCTAAACACATTATATCTGTTTTCAACTGATTTTGTGATTGCACTTTAAACGAAATTTACCGGATATTCTCTCAAGCCTACTGTCCATATTTGGCTATTCCCTACGTCATTGGACTTGATTGACCAATCTTCCAATTCATAGGAGAAATCGGGGAAGATAAACGGCCAAAATTAAGTTTAGAAAATCAGATGCCATTGGGATTCGGAGAAGACCATGGCATAGTGTTTCCAGAAGTCTAGCTACACTGGCTAGACTTTGCAGGCGTAAGTTGAGAGAATGAAAGACCTGTTATTATTAAGTATTATGTAGACTATTGCTTGGATATAAAAACGTATATAAGAACCACTTGTTGTTCCTGATAAACATACGATTTGGCTGCTGTAATTAAGTACACAACGTGAAATCTAAGAGTAGAGACCTCGAAAAGTATCCACGCCAGTAAACCATAGACGACCAGACTGCTAGGTTCGTTATTATAGTCTTGAAGTACTTAGTCAAGATTTGAATTTTGTATTATGTTGGTTTTTTTGTCTATATATACAGTTGAGTTTTAAGACTTTGTGTATAGGTCTTAATTATGATGTTAGCCAAGTTAAGGCTAAAATGAGTTATTTAATCTTTGAGTATACGGTTAAAGTTCTGGAAAACGAAGTGCCAGTATATGTGTATATGTGGCGTGGATGCGTGTAGGTGTATTTAGGGGACATTTTCTCACAGAGGAATTGAAATAAATGACGCGATAAATTTGCGAGATTATCCGTGTAGTCATTATATTAGAGTTTAAAATGACAAATAAGGTATACGGTAGTTAAATTCCATATATGATAGACGTGTATATATTATGTTATGTGTCATTAAATTTTGTATTCAAAACGTCTATAACGTTATAATAATATATTTTAATTCCCTGCTCTCTAAATGATTCTATTTGTTGAATAAACACATGAGTAGGGTCACGTCCAAGTATTTGACCTTTGTTGGAGTTGTTTGCAAGTCACGCGATGAGTTGATAGAAAAGGAATTTATTAATGATTAAAACTATGTGTCTGTTATCGCTCTCTACTTCAATAGTAAGGATAACCCCTTGTTTTGCGTCACTTCCTGATTTTTCAATTCTTTGTTACGGATACTAAGCAGCAAAAGAAACGTCAGGTTGGTATGTTACTCTGAATAGACGCATTGCATGAAACTTGCCAATGTTTTTATTGTATATTTGTGATCACACCTTCCCAAACACAGAATTGAACCCAGGAAATGTCATCAAAAACGCAACCTGACTTCTGAGATTGTAATGTGTTCTCATGCTGCACGTGCTGTTCACCGGGACCAGCCCTATAAAATGCACCCCCATACCTGGTTGAATCATTCACACTACAACGTCAGTAGCATGTCACGACTCACGACAGCTCAGAGGAACCAGGCGCCGTTGCCAATTACTTCCAGGTCAATGTTCGGACCATCTATAGGCTTCAGCAACGCTTTCGGGCCACCAACACCGCGGATGATCGCCCCCGAACTGGTAGACCAAGAGTTACCACAAGGCGACAAGACCGCCATGTTGTGCGAAAACACGTGCAGAATCCCTTCACACAGGCATCTGAGACAGCACGTCAGACAGTGGGAACAAACGGAAGACCCATCAGTACCGATACAGTGTGCCGACGTCTCACCAGAGAGAACATCCATTGCCGTAGACCTTACTGTGAACCGATCCTCAACCCTCTCCATCGACGTGAACGTTTACAGTTTGCCCAACAACACCAGAACTGGCAGGACCAGAATATGGCGTGGACGCGGCCAGCATTATTCTGACCAATGTGTCATGGAATGAGACTGATAGGGAGGTCCGATCATAATGGTTTGGGGTGGAATCGGCCTGAACCAGAGAGTGGGTCCTGTGGTGTTCCAAAATCTTGGTCCAGGGAGAGGGGGCGACATCACAGCAGTGCGCTACATCGATCAAGCTCTCAGACCCCACGTCATACCTCATTTCGCACGTTATGGAAACAACGTTTTCCAGCATGACAACGCCCGTGCCCACACCTCCAGAGTTACTCGGGACTACCTACAGCAGAATGGTGTCAACGTTATGTACTTGCCAGCCCTTAAACCCGATTGAACATCTTTGGGATGAAATACAGATGAGACTTAATAACGTCGTACCGAGACCAAAACCGACATAATACCGTATAATACCGACATCCAAACTCCCATTTTAACCACAACTAAACATAATATCAAGGCCGTATATACTGAACTTTCAATCAAACTGACTGACAAGTGGCCTCGCTCAACAGCGGACTCGCTTCGTACACTCTAACATTTAGCCTCGATCTAAAATTTCCGTCAACGTATGACGTCAACGTAACGGTTAATCGCCGCTTACGACGCCTTTTAAAAATTTAATCAATCAATGAAATCCTGTTTAAATCCAAGCCGAATCGAAGCCATCCGTGGGTCTACAGAGTTGGTTTTTGAGCTTGTGTAAATAAAGATCTAATCTATAATTTCTTTGACATCTGAAGCCTAAATAAAGACTTGCAATAATCGTATTTAGCTCTTGCATAATGTATGTTTAATCACTAATGTGTCAACATACTGTTCACAAAAAATTGCTTTGATCCATTTAGTAAGTCGTTTCATAGAATGATTTGATTAAAGTGCCTCTCTGATTTTGAAATCGTACTGACGTTGTTTTGTTTTTTTTGCTGATTAGTATATGACAACTGTGTCGATAAGGAAAGTGAAACACGGGATCTTTCTGAACAGTAAATTATGTAAAGTAGCAATACTAATGAAAAGCAATTAGCCGTAATTTTTTTTTTTTTTTTTTTTTTTTTTTTTTTTTTTTGCTGTTTAGTATATTTGAAATGTGTTTAACCAGTTTTATCACCAACATCGTCCTTTAAGATTTATAACGCGGTTAGTACTGAAACTTCATACCTGTCCATCCAACTTTGTTCTATTTTAGAAGACAGTTATTGCAGAAAAAAATGAAAGTAATTTTACAGTCGCCAGAAATTACTCCCTTGTGACGAAAACAATTTCAAAACAGAAGACAGAACAGTTACCAATTAGAAAGGTGATATATCTGCCAGTACACACACACACCACAACACACACACACACACAACTCGAATGATAAATATGAATTTATTCGATAAAACAACAATATACTAATCAACATACAGGGCGGTTATTAGTTATGTTTATGGTTTAATGACGAAATTGCCAAGGAACCGATGGCACTGTTTTCCATCAAAAAACAAATACATTTTAAGAGTTCATTAAGCATGTCAAGGTGGCTCTTGTGGTTAAACGTCACATTGTTTACCTACATGACACCTGTATCCTAATGCTTCAGTAGTGTGTAGGCTCATAATGTCTGAGTGGCGGCTTCCAGCCTGTGCCTCACCCCTCCTTTGAAACGTCGGGCAACCGTTGCCACTCTCAGTACAATGCTGATTCTACCTCTTGCAAATTTTGTACATTGCCTGTACATAATATTTGCTCCATTGGATTTAAATCTAGTCTCATGCCTAGCCACGATACAGTAGTCACAACATTTTGTAAGGCAGGCCAGTATTGCCTTGTCGTCCATATAAACAGGCCTTATAGCAAGTGCGTGGTTGTCAAAATGTGGTATGACAACAGATTCCATGACAATGTGAATGTAGTGGTCAACTGTAAGACGTAAGAGTATAGTATTTTAACCATATACAGCTTGCAATCGTGCTAGACATATGCCCACACTATCACCGAGCCTCTACCGTAAGGAGCGGTTAGGCTGATCTTCCTGTGTGTATAAGCCGCCAGTCTGTGCATCCACCCACTAATTCGTCCATCCGTGACCTAGAGCAAAAACTTGCTTTCATCCTAACCGTAAGGAGCGGTTAGGCTGATCTTCCTGTGTGTATAAGCCGCCAGTCTGTGCATCCATCCACTAATTCGTCCATCCGTGACCTAGAGCAAAAACTTGCTTTCATCCTACTAATGGATGCCTAGTTACGACCGCAGATTTCAGTCCTATCTTGCTAAATACCATGCCAGACGTATTCCCTGGTGGAGATTTTGATGACCCTTCTAATGACGCGTACAAGATATGTTGCTGTTGGTTACATAGCTAAGAATTTGTTTATTTGTGATATGGTTGTCTTCATTTGGTAATTCGATAAATATAATCTAATACACAATTTAACACCACCAACAAAGGTAGGCCGGTAGACTTATAGTTTATGTTTCAGAGTCGTTACCATTTTCTGTCAAACAGATAAATGAACCGTCCTACACGGAACATCGCAAGGAATATGTATATTTCTAACGACCATTTTGCATAATGCAATGTAATAATATAAACATTCCAAATAAACATTCAATTTCTATGAAGTTACTCGCCTGCAGCAACATCTACAGGGTTGTAGATATTTGGGAAAATCGTTTTCTTGACAAAGGATTTATTTATCGATTTATACTCATAACTATGTTAGGAATGGATTTGGTTTTGAAACCCAATACCTTCAAGTCTATACCACGTTTTGCACTTTTTGAGTTATGTGTGCAATATTCTATTCAATCAGTAAGGACGGTATGAAATTTGTCCTTTAACTGCTATAATAACCTCTCTCGGCCTATTTTATTTACTGGATCATTACAGCAATTGATGAGAAATAATGTTTATTTATTTTAAACTAATTA
Source organism: Patella vulgata (assembly GCF_932274485.2). NCBI lineage: Eukaryota > Metazoa > Mollusca > Gastropoda > Patellidae > Patella > Patella vulgata. Next base: position 18,562,667 of record NC_065883.2, read on the forward strand.
ACAGTTTAACACGTACTCTTCATCTTCATCGGGGATAAATTCTAACTGATCAGTTAATCCAAGAACAGCTATGTAAACAATTTTGTCATTTCAGTTTTTCTATTAAGACCGGAAACTTGCGGAGCATTGACACATCAAGGTGGGCAAATCAAAAATGTTATACGCTCAAATTTGTTTTTTTTTTCAGAGCATAGATTTTGCAGAAAAATATAAGAGTAACTTTACAGTCTCCACTGGAACAACAATTTCAAAACCGAATAATGAACCGTTACCAATTAGAAAGGTGATATACTACCCCCCCCCCCCCCACACACACACACACACAACTCGAATAATACATATGCATTTATTCGATAAAACAACAATATACTAATCAACATAAAGGACGGTTATTAGTTACGTTTATGTTTTAATGACGAAATTGCCAAGGAACCGATGGCACTGCTTTCCATCAAAAAACAAATACATTTTAAGAGTTCATTAAGCATGTCAAGGTGGCTCTTGTGGTTAAACGTCTCATTGTTTACCTACATGACACCCGTATCCTAATGCTTCAGTGGTGTGTAGCTCATCATGTCTGGGTGGCGGATTCCAGCCTGTGCCTCACTACTCCTTTGAAACGTCGGGCAACCGTTGCCACTCTCAGTATAATGCTGATTCTACCTCTTGCAAATTTTGTACATTGCCTGTACATAATATTTGTTCCATTGGATTTAAATCTAGTCTCATGCCTAGCCACGATACAGTAGTCACAACATTTTGTAAGGCAGGCCAGTATTGCCTTGTCGTCCATATAAACAGGCCTTATAGCAAGTGCGTGGTTGTCAAAATGTGGTATGACAACAGATTCCATGACAATGTGAATGTATTGGTCAACTGTAAGACGTAAGAGTATAGTATTTTAACCATATACAGCTTGCAATCGTGCTAGACATATGCCCACACTATCACCGAGCCTCTACCGTAAGGAGCGGTTAGGCTGATCTTCCTGTGTGTATAAGCCGCCAGTCTGTGCATCCACCCACTAATTCGTCCATCCGTGACCTAGAGCAAAAACTTGCTTTCATCCTACTAATGGATGCTCAGTTACGACCGCAGATTTCAGTCATATCTTGCTAAAAACCATGCCAGACATATTCCCTGGTGGAGATTTTGATGACCAACAAATAATCGCGCGTACAAGATATGTTGCTGTTGGTTACATAGCTAACAATTTGTTTATTTCTGATAATTCGATAAATATATTTCAAAGCATGCAGCCGCTATATACAACACTGGCAACTCCTAATCTAATACACAATTTAATACCAACAGAGGTAGGCAGTTACACTTTTATTTTATATTTCCGAGTACATGTACATTACCATTTTCGGTCTCTTCATCTTCACTCGGGGATGATATCTTACTGATAAATTAATCCCAGAAAATGGTGCCCCATTTTGTTCTTTTTCAGACTATAGTTAATGCAGAAAAAAATAAAAGTAATTTTACACTCACCAGAAACTACTCCATTGGAACTTCAACAATTTCAAAACCGAATAATGAACCGTTACCAATTAGAAAGGTGATATATATATATATATGCCCTTACACCCCAGTTCTGTTTGGAAGATTAGTATACAGAACTGTCCACACGGTTCCGTGTTGCAACCGTTTTCCAGAACTATAATTATTGATGAATATGAATTTATACTTGAATATACACCATTAAAGGCCCGGTCCCAGTGGCCGATGGACACAAAACGTATGCAAAAAGGACACAGCGGACGAGCAAACTTTCGGGGATGGCTCCATCCATTTTCATCCGCTCCTGAAATGGACAAAATTGAGGAAAATTTGCGAAAACAGAACGGAAAAGAACGAACGTGGAAAGTATGTCATTACGGTTTAGCCAACATACTGGATCATGTACTTCCGGTTAATTATGTACTTAAATGTAAAGCAATTGTCTAAAATTTAGTTAATACTAATCACGTTTAACATTTTTGTTTGCGTTGTTATTTTTGTACGCCCCCATTTTTTGCGGTAGTCCATTGTCGTCACCCATTGCCGACGGCATACCGTTTGTCCTTCACCATATTTGCAATAACTCTGCAGCCAGGAGGTTTTTTTTAGATTATTTGTTTTGAGAATATTTAGTTAGCCATTGGCGCCTTCTCAACCTCGTGGGTTTAATCCGGGTACTCCGGTTTCCAACCAAAGAAAAGACCCTTGCGCATGCGCCAGTGGCGGTGCCATCCGTCTGTGATTGGAGGGGCAAAGCTGGGACAAAGTCCAAGGTCAAGGGGGCAAAGACACGAGCTTCAACTAGGGGTAGGGGGCCTCCCCCAGAAAATTTTGAAAAAAAGGTTGCCGGAAAGTGTCAAACGAATGGACTTGCGAATCACGACGAAGCCCACTCAAGAGCGTCAAAGTAGGTAGTCCTCCCCCAGAAAATTTTGAAAAATAGACTGCCGGAAATGCTGTCTTACAGTATTCTGTCAGGCACCGATCGTCGAGGTAAATAGATCTGACCAGATACCGTCCGTCGTCTGATCACTAGTTTATCCGACTAGAGAACAAAATGTCAAACGAACGGACTTGCGCACCTCAACGAATTCACCTTGTGAGCGCCAAAGTAGCGAGTTCATTGGGGACTTCGCCAAGAAAATTTTGATAAATAGACTGTCGGAAATGCTCTACAACATGCAAGTTTATGACTGAGTGGGGATGTGGTATTTATTCACCGAAACGTATCACAAATACTTTTTTTAATTTCCTAATTTTTTTTTGGGGGGGGGGCAAACAGAGGGCAGACCAGATTAGTGTGTAGGCTCACCATGTCTGGGTGGCGGCTTCCAGCGTCTGTCTCACCCCTCCTTTGAAACGTCGGCAACTGTTGCTACTCCCAGTATAATGCTGCTTCCAAATCTTTCAAATTTTGTACATTGCCTGTACATAATATTTGCTCCTTTGGATTTAAATCAAGATTCATGGCTAGCCATGTTACAGACCAGTAGTGCCCGAGAACGATAGGTTTGGCGATGTCGTGCATGTAAACAGGCCTTATGGCGAGTGCGTGGTTGTCAAAATGGGAGATAACCAGCGATTCCATGACAAAGTTTATGTACTGGGCGCCTGTAAGCGTATCTGTTACGGTAAACATATCCAGCTTGCAATGACCGAGCCTCTACCGTTAAGGGAGGTTAGGCTGATCTTCCTGTATTTAGAAGCCGCCAGTCTGTGCATCCACACACTAATTCGTCCATCCGTTACCTAGAGCAAAAACTTGCCTTCAGCCTACTAATGGATGCCTAGTTACGACCGCAGATTTCAGTCCTATCTTCCTAAAAACCATGCCAGACGTATTCCCTGGTGAAGATTTTGAAGACCCTTCTAATGACGCGTACAAGATATGTTGCTGTTGGTTACATAGCTAACAATTTGTTTATTTGTGATATGGTTGTCTTCATTTGATAATTCGATAAATATATTTCAGAGCATGCAGCCAATGTATACAACACTGACATCTCATAATCTAATACACAATTTAACACCACCAACAAAGATAGGCCGGTAGACTTATAGTTTATGTTTCAGAGTACATTACCATTTCCTGTCAAACAGATAAATGAACCGTCCTACACGGAACATCGCAAGGAATATGTATATTTCCAACGACCATTTTGCATAATGCAATGTAATAATATAAACATTCCAAATAAACATTCAATTTCTGTGAAGTTACTCGCCTTCGGCAACATCTACAGGGTTGTAGATATTTGGGGAAATCGTTTTCTTGACAAAGGATTTATTTATCGATTTATACTCATAATTATGTTAGGAATGGATTTGGGTTTGAAACCCAATACCTTCAAGTCTATACCACGTTTTGCACTTTTTGAGTTATATATGCAATATTTTATTCAATCAGTAAGGGCGGTATGAAATTTGTCCTTTAACTGCTATAATAACCTCTCTCGGCCTATTTTATTTACTGGATCATTACAGCAATTGATGAGAAATAATGTTTATTTATTTTAAACTAATTAACAGTTTAACACGTACTCTTCATCTTCATCGGGGATTAATTCTTACTGATCAGTTAATCCAAGAACAGCTATGTAAACAGTTTTGTCATTTCAGTTTTTCTATTAAGACCGGACACTTGCGGAGCATTGACACTTCAAGGTGGGCAAATCAAAAATGTTATACGCTCAAATTTGTTCTTTTTCAGAGCATAGATTTTGCAGAAAAATATAAGAGTAACTTTACAGTCTCCAGAAGCTACTTCACTGGAACAACAACAATTTCAAAACCGAATAATGAACCGTTACCAATTAGAAAGGTGATATACTATCGCCCCCCACCCCACACACACACACAACTCGAATGATAAATATGCATTTATTCGATAAAACAACAATATACTAATCAACATAAAGGACGGTTATTAGTTACGTTTATGTTTTAATGACGAAATTGCCAAGGAACCGATGGCACTGCTTTCCATCAAAAATCAAATACATTTTAAGAGTTCATTAAGCATGTCAAGGTGGCTCTTGTGGTTAAACGTCTCATTGTTTACCTACATGACACCCGTATCCTAATGCTTCAGTGGTGTGTAGCTCATCATGTCTGGGTGGCGGCTTCCAGCCTGTGCCTCACTACTCCTTTGAAACGTCGGGCAACCGTTGCCACTCTCAGTATAATGCTGATTCTACCTCTTGCAAATTTTGTACATTGCCTGTACATAATATTTGCTCCATTGGATTTAAATCTAGTCTCATGCCTAGCCACGATACAGTAGTCACAACATTTTGTTAGGCAGGCCAGTATTGCCTTGTCGTCCATATAAACAGGCCTTATAGCAAGTGCGTGGTTGTCAAAATGTGGTATGACAACAGATTCCATGACAATGTGAATGTAGTGGTCAACTGTAAGACGTAAGAGTATAGTATTTTAACCATATACAGCTTGCAATCGTGCTAGACATATGCCCACACTATCACCGAGCCTCTACCGTAAGGAGCGGTTAGGCTGATCTTCCTGTGTGTATAAGCCGACAGTCTGTGCATCCACCCCCTAATTCGTCCATCCGTGACCTAGAGCAAAAACTTGCTTTCATCCTACTAATGGATGCCTAGTTACGACCGCAGATTTCAGTCCTACCTTGCTAAATACCATGCCAGACGTATTCCCTGGTGGAGATTTTGATGACCCTTCTAATGACGCGTACAAGACATGTTGCTGTTGGTTACATAGCTAAGAATTTGTTTATTTGTGATATGGTTGTCTTCATTTGGTAATTCGATAAATATATTTCAGAGCATGCAGCCAATGTATACAACACTGACATCTCATAATCTAATACACAATTTAACACCACCAACAAAGGTAGGCCGGTAGACTTATAGTTTATGTTTCAGAGTCGTTACCATTTTCTGTCAAACAGATAAATGAACCGTCCTACACGGAACATCGCAAGGAATATGTATATTTCTAACGACCATTTTGCATAATGCAATGTAATAATATAAACATTCCAAATAAACATTCAATTTCTGTGAAGTTACTCGCCTGCAGCAACATCTACAGGGTTGTAGATATTTGGGAAAATCGTTTTCTTGACAAAGGATTTATTTATCGATTTATACTCATAACTATGTTAGGAATGGATTTGGTTTTGAAACCCAATACCTTCAAGTCTATACCACGTTTTGCACTTTTTGAGTTATGTGTGCAATATTCTATTCAATCAGTAAGGACGGTATGAAATTTGTCCTTTAACTGCTATAATAACCTCTCTCGGCCTATTTTATTTACTGGATCATTACAGCAATTGATGAGAAATAATGTTTATTTATTTTAAACTAATTAACAGTTTAACACGTACTCTTCATCTTCATCGGGGATGAATTCTAACTGATCAGTTAATCCAAGAACAGCTATGTAAACAATTTTGTCATTTCAGTTTTTCTATTAAGACCGGAGTTCTGTTTGGAAGATTAGTATACAGAACTGTCCATGTTGCAACCGTTTTCCAGAACTATAATTATTGCTGAATATGAATTTATACTTGAATATACACCATTAACCGGCGTACTGAAAATGGAAGAAATGTATTTTGAACATCTACATCTGCCATTACGGTTTAGCCTATATACTGGATCATGTACTTCCGGTTAATTATGCACTTAAATGTAAAGCAATTGTCTAAAATTTAGTAAATACTAATCACGTTTTACATTTTTGTCTGCGCTGTTATTTTTGTACGCCCCCATTTTATGCGGTAGTCCATTGTCGTCACCCATTGCCGACGGCATACCGTTTGTCCTTCACCATATTTGCAACAACTCTGCAGCCAGGAGGGTTTTTTTTAGATTATTTGTTTTGAGAATATTTAGTTAACCATTAGAAGGAACCCCGTCGAAATTATTTTTTTGTCAAGGCATTCCCATATTGCCGAAACACTTTCATATTTGCTGGGATTGTTGGGCTAATCTGGAAAGTAATTTAGTCAATTGGAGGATTTCATGCTTGACCTTGAACCAGGGTACGAGTATATTGTGACTTCAATAGAAATGTGTAATATAAAAACATCGTCAGTAGAAACAACTGTTGGAGATATTGGCGCCTTCTCAACCTCGTGGGTTTAATCCGGGTACTCCGGTTTTCAACCAAAGAAAAGACCCTTGCGCATGCGCCAGTGGCGGCGCCAGCCGTCGGTGATTGGAGGGGCAAAGCTGGGGCAAAGTCCAAGGTTAAGGGGGCAAAGGCATGAGCTTCAACTAGGGGTAGGGGGCCTCCCCCAGAAGATTTTGAAAAACAGGTTGCCGGAAATGCAGCCTGGCAGTATTTCAGGCACTGATCGATGAGGTAAAGTGTCAAACGAACGGACTTACGAATCACGACGAAGCCCACGCAGAAAATTTTGAGAAATAGACTGCCGGAAATGCTGTCTTACAGTATTCTTCCAGGCACCGAACGTCGAGGTAAATAGATCTGACCAGATACTGTCCGTCGCCTGATCACTAGTTTATCCGACTAGAGAACAAAATGTCAAACGAACAGACTTGCGAACCTCAACGAATTCCCCTTGTGAGCGCCAAAGTAGCGAGGCCGTTGGGGACCTCGCCATTAAAATTTAAAAAAATAGACTGTCGGAAATGCTCTACAACTTGCAAGTTTGTGACTGAGTGGGGATGTGGGATTAGTGGTGTGTCTGTCATCACTCCCTACTTCAATAGTAAGGATAACTCGTGCTTTCCTTTTTTGCGACACTTCCTGGTTCTTGAAATCTTTGTTACGGATAAACCTATATTTGAAATGTGTTTAACCAGTTCTATCGCATAAGTAATATTGACTGACACCAACATTGTCATTTAAGACCGATAACGCGGTTAACACTGAAACTTCATAGTGGTCCATCCATTTTGTTCTATTTCAGAGGAAAGTTATTGCAGAAAATAATGAAAGTAATTTTACAGTCGCCAGAAACTACTCCCTTGTGACGACGACAGTTTCGAAACAGAACATAGAACCGTTACCAATTAGAAAGGTGATATATCTGCCAATACATCCTAGAGAACATATTATTATACACCCCCCACCCCCTCAATATTTCGAATTATTGATATGAATTTAATCGCCAAAACAACAATATGCTAATCAACATACACATACGTTGATGTTGTAATGAAATTGCCAAGGAACCGATGTTTTTGATATAAAAAAAAAAATTCTAAGAGTGCGTTAAGCACGTCAAGGTGGCTCTTGTGATTTCACATTGTTTGCCTTTATGACTTCCATGTCCTAATGATTCAGTAGTGTGTAGACTTACCATGTCTGGGTGGCGGCTTCAAGCCTGTGCCTCACCCCTACTTTGAAACGTCGGCAACTGTTGCTACTCCCAGTATAATGCTGCTTCCAAATCTTTCAAATTTTGTACATTGCTTGTACATAATATTTGCTCCATTTAAATCCAGATTCATGGCTAGCCATGGTACAGTCGTCACAACATTTTGTTACGTACAGACCAGTAGTGCCCGAGAACGATAGGTTTGGCGATGTCGTGCATGTAAACAGGCCTTATGGCGAGTGCGTGGTTGTCAAAATGGGGGATAACCAGCGATTCCATGACAAAGTGAATGTACTGGGCGCCTGTAAGCGTATCTGGTACGGTAAACATATCCAGCTTGCAATCGTGCGAGACACTTACAACACCATGACCGAGCCTCTACCGTTAGGGGAGGTTAGGCTGATCTTCCCGTATTTAGAAGCCGCCAGTCTGTGCATCCGTTACCTAGAGCAAAAACTTGCCTTCATCCTACTAATGGATGCTTAGTTACGACCGCAGATTTCAGTCCTATCTTGCTAAAAACCATGCCAGACGTATTCCCTGGTGGAGATTTTGAAGACCCTTCTAATGACGCGTACAAGATATGTTGCTGTTGGTTACATAGCTAACAATTTGATTATTTGTGATATGGTTGTCTTCATTTGGTAATTCGATAAATATATTTCAGAGCATGCAGCCAATGTTCACAACACTGACATCTCCTAATCTAATAGACTTATAGAGTACATTACCATTTTCTGTCAAACAGATAAATTAACCGTCCTACACGGAACATCGCAAGGATTATGTATATTTCCAACGGCCATTTTGCATAATGCAATGTAATAATATAAACATTCCAAATAAACATTCAATTTCTGTGAAGTTACTCGCCTGCGGCAACATCTACAGGATTGTAGATATTTGGGGTTTATTTACCGATTTACACTCATAACTATGTGGACGTATATTGTCGTCGCCCCTGTCCGTCCGGTCGTCCGTCCGTCCGTCCACAATTGTTTGTGGACACTCTACAGGTCACAATTTTCATCCGATTTTGTTGAAACCTGAAATATAAGTTTATAACCCAAAGATCTCGGATCCTTTCGATATTCGCGCATATCGGATCGTAACTTCCTGAATTATGGCCCCTGATTGTACGAAAAATCGCGTTTTAGCTTGTGGATCCTATAGAGGTTATAATTTTGTATCCGATTTAAAAAAAACGTTTGAATCTGTCACCGTTACACCCTAAGGATGGATGAATTCGAATTTCGTAAAAATCGGACCAAAACTGACAGACAAAATGGCCGCCCCTCGCACTCAAATAGCGTAAAAATATGATAAATCAAGGTTGTGGACTCCCTGGAGGTCAAAATTTTCTTCTGATTTTGATGAAACTTGAAATAAAAGTTTATAACCCAAAGATATTGTTCCTTTCGATATTCGCGCATATCGGATTGTAACTTCCTGAATTATGGCCCCTGATTGTACGAAAAATCGCGTTTTTAGCTTTTGATCCCTCTACAGGTCGCAATTTTTATCCGATTTTGTTGAAACCTGAAATATCAGTTTATAACCCAAAGATCTCGGATCCTTTCGATATTCGCGCATATCGGATTGTAACTTCCTGAATTATGGCCCCTGATTGTACGAAAAATCGCGTTTTTAGCTTCAGGTCCCTCTAGAGGTCACAATTATTATCCGATTTATAAAAACGTTCAAATATATCACCATTGCGCCGTAATTTTGGCTGAGTTCCAATTTCGTGAAAATCGGACTAAAACTGCCGGACAAAATGGCCGTCCTTCTTACACAAGTAGTGTATAACATCTGGTATATCAAAGTTGTGGACTCTCTAGAGGTCACAATTTTGATCCGATTTTGATGAAACTTGAAATGCATGTTTATAACCCCAAAATGTTGGTTCATATTCGCGCGTATCGGATCATAACTTCCTGAATTATGGCCCCTGTCCCTGATTGTACGAAAAATCAGTTTTTAGCTTTTGACCCTCTAGAGGTCACAATTATTATCCGATTTAAAAAAAATGTTCCAATATATCGGATTTTAAAAAAACGTTTAAATATATCACCATTCCACCATAATGAATGTTGAATTCGAATTTCTGGAAAATCGAAATGAAACTGCCCTACAAAATGTCCGCTCTTTGTACGCAAATTGTGTAAAAGTATGCAATACGAAGGTTGTGGACCCTCTAGAGGTCACAATTATATCCCAAAGATCTCAGTCCCTTTTGATACTTGCGCATTTCAAACCATAACTTTCTGGAGTATTGCCCCGTTTGTTTTTAGCTTGTTCTATGTCCATCTTTTGCAAAATGTGGGCGTATCCTGCCTGGCAGCCGTTGGTTCTATTAAGACCGGAGACTTGATATCAAGAGCATCCGTTAATAGCCTTTAAAACCAGAATTATATAACTTAGGAAAAACTGTATTTCAACTTAATATTTTAGGCTTAGAATCTGTCTACCACTCAAATAAACCTTGTAAAAGTATGTATTGCCACGGTTGTGAACCCTCTAGAGTAAGAATATTTATCCGATTTTGATGAAACTTAACATATGTTTATATCCCATAGACCTCAGTCCCTTTCGATATTCGCGCATATTGGACCGCCATTTCCTGGATTATGGCCCTTGATTGTATGAAAAATCCCCTTTTGTTTAGCCTGTTCTCTGTCCATCTCTTGCAAAATGTGTGCGTATCATATTGTAGCACAATAGGGTGATGGTAATTCAGCCAACATATCTTTATCTTTCAGGAGTATTGTCCAAACTCCAAATGGTTTCTCAGCACACAACCAGAAAATGAAATCACCGTAGTAACAGCCTATTTCAATATTGGTAGTTTCATCAAAGGATCGGCTATTAAATTTACTCCAGACCGTTACCTAAAGTGGATGACATCTTTCCGGTACCTAAACAACCCTCTAGTTGTTTATGTCGACGAACAGAAAACGGCAGATATCTTCAAGAATCTAAGAAAACATTTAATGAATATAACAAAAATTGTTGTACTGGACAGAAAATATATGTGGTCATTTGGGCTTAAAAACAGAATCGAACAAATATACTCACCTGAATCCTATCCCAAGTTCCACCCTAACACTGTGGTTCCAGAGTATTCATGTGCCCAACATGCTAAATATGAATGTCTACATAATGCCATTTCAAAAGACTATTTCTCCACCCCTTATTTTTCTTGGTTGGATATTGGATATTTTCGTGACATAGTTGGGTGCAAAAAGGATTTCAAATTAGTGTTGCCAGATAATTTTAACAAAACAAAAATTTCGTATACGCAAGTCCGTGAATTTAATCAGAATATTACACTGTCATCTATTTTTCTGAAGAATAGCTTGTGGGTTGGAGGAGGAATGACATTAGCTAGTAAAGAGGTAACCAAGAAATTTATTCGTATTTTTAAGAACTCTGTAGAAATACTGTTGGAACAATCTTTAATGAATACAGATCAACAAGTGATTTATGCTATTTATTCCAAAGTAGGTCGAGCACTTTTTAAGCCTACGGTAGAAATACAGCTTCATAGATCAGGTGATTGGTTTTATTTAGGATTCCTCTGTCATCGCTCGTACAATAAATCCGTCATTCTATCGAAATCCTCTGCTATCCCCACTTATACTACTTCAACATTCAAACCATCATAAACATTGCCATCCTTATCAATTCAAACCTATTCCACCATTGCCTTCAAGAACATCATCAGGATAAACGAGGATTCGTGAAAAAGATAGCTAAAACAAGATAGTAGTTATTCGGTTAATCATTAGCCGATGTCAGAATTACACTGGCGACATGTGACCTATTCGAGGTCACTGTCCGTAATATTGCTCGAACTTATGAAACGGAAACTGATTTAATTTAACAAATTGTCCATTTTAATCGACTTTGCTAATGGGTTTTTTTTTCTCGGAAAAATCACTAGATAATGTCCCTAGTGTAGACAAGACGTAGATGCAATCCCTGCCCTCTTCTGGAATATCACCGGGGCCACGCTGGCTAAGTAGGTAAGACGCTGGCTCGCTAGCCTGGAGGTCGCGTGTTCGATCCCTGTATTGGCCGAGAAAGTTCATCGGAAATTTCTGACGTGGTTTCACCTTGTCGGTGGTGCATCCCTCATACAAAACTGTATGGCGTATGCCCGTCTTCATTAGCCCAGTCGGAGTAGAACAGTAGGACGTTAAACACCATTTCATTTCATTTCATTTTTTCAAAATATGTAAATATAAATGTGCCAGCAAATTATTTAAATATTTGAAAAGAGAAGTGAACGTACTTTTTAGTGATACGTAAAATATCTGGAATTTGTATTAAGACAGGTGTGTTCACTTTAAATACCCCAACCCCCGTCATTTAATAGTTTTGTACCACACGAATTTGATCGTTTTTCTTTCCCTTTGTCAGTGATGCTCGGGGTTATCACTACTATATGTCCATTCTAAATTCATACCATTTATTGTAAAGGTTTTATTGCTTTTATGTTTTATAAAGGTTCATTTATTGCTTGCGGGAGACCGGGCTATTAAAATGTTGTGCCGATTTATAATATTATTCGCTCTTGTTGTATTTCTTTTTGTTGCCAACTAGTAATATATCAGTTGAATGTGATTCTATGTGCATTTATATTTCCATAAATTTGATTCTTGAATCATGTTGGATAGGGGAGACTACACTACACACACGCTGAAATGTTGGCGTATAGAAATTGAATGTACGTCTAAATCAGTTTATATACATTTATATTTCAGTGAAGGGACCACGTGGCTAAGTGGGTAAGACGCTGGCTCGCTAGCCTGGAGGTCGGGTGTTCGATCCCTGCATTGGCCGAGAAAGTTCATCCAGATTTTCCGGCGTGGTTTCCCCTTGTCAGTGATGCAGGACTGAGGGCCTGACAAGGACAGCTGTTTAGTCCTTCGGATGAGACGAAAAACCGAGGTCCCGTGTATATATTGGAATGGACGTAAAAGATCCCCTGGCAGATGGAATTCGATATAAGAGTAGGCGATAGTGCCGCTGCCCGGGCACAATTCCCCTCATAGCAAACTGTATGGCGTATGCCCGTCTTCATTAGCCCAGTTTAGGAGCAGAACAGTAGAACGTTAAACCCCATTCCATTTTAAAGGAGCTAGGTCGCTAATATTTGGGACCTAGAAATTGACACATAGTGGGTCGGAACGCATATAATAATGTAATATGAATGTATATAAATTGATTTACATAACATCGTTTCTGTTTTTACTGTAATTTCTAATCAGTTAGATTCGGCCAAATACGGCAGTATTCTCAATCAAATTTCAATCTCTAGCGTCTGGTTTTTCCAGTCTACGCCGATAGTATTTATTGGGCATGCTCTACAGATAAGAATATACCGTCACCGTTTGACATGACTTGTGGAATATGCCTAGCCTCGTTTTTCGAGTCCCTTATTACAAATAGCGCTGAAACGCATTATGGTACACGATTCGTGTACCAATTGTAAAATGTTTATTTTGTCTTAAATATTGGATATCAGAAGGTTATCTTTTCCCGGTAAGATCACGACATCAATTTTGATTTAAATTGACAAATAATTCGTGTTTTCAATGTCGAAGATTTTGGATGATATTGAGTTAGGGACTTAGCTACTATAAGTTTCGAAGGAACAGGGCTATACACAATTAAATGATTTTTGTAACCCCTGGGATGCAGGTACAATGAGCCAAAGTCTCAGAGATCTTTAGCTGTCGGCCACCCCGAAATTAATCATAACATGCACATCAAAAGGTAAAAGTATGTGGTAATAATTGAAATTTTAAATGCAATGTAGAGCTTGAAATAGACGACAATTAATGCAATATGAATGTATATAAAGATATATTCTTTCACACGAACGATGTTGATTTCTTTGATGAGATAGACCGGTTACAATCTTTTTACTCCAGATTTGGAATATTCTCAAGAACAGCTACTAACGGTGACTTTATAATAATCATCTGCACGACTGTTTGTACACAGAGTTAATCTTACTTGAACGAATTTCTCACGATGAAGTGTTAAATCATTTTGGAAAAAAAAGCTCTGACAAGTATGTATAAACGGAACTCTGTATATTGAATGGACGGTTAGAAAAGAAATGAAATGAAATGGGGTTTAACGTCCTACTGTTCTGCTCCTAAACTGGGCTAATGAAGACGGGCATACGCCATACAGTGTGCTATGAGGGGAATTTTGCCCGGGCAGCGGCACTACGGCCTACTCTTATATCGAATTCCAACTGCCAAGGGATCTTTTACGTGCACGCCAATGTGTACACGAGACCTCGGTTTTTCGTCCCATCCAAACGACTAGACAGCTGTCCTTGTCAAGCCCTCCGTCCTGCATCACTGACAAGGGGAAACCACGCTGGAAAATCTGGATGAACTTTCTCGGCCAATGCAAGGATCGAACACCCGACCTCATGGCTAGCGAGCCAGCGTCTTACCCACTTAGCCACGTGATCCCCGAATGGACGGTTAGAGTCTGATAAATATACTTCTTGTACTAGAAACGGAAGTAGTTTAATTGATTATTTTCTTATAAATGCTGATTCATTGAAGTATGTTAATAATTTCATTGTACTAGATTTTTTAAAATTTTCTGATCACGCTTCACTACATCTCTGTTTAAATGTAAAAAAAGGCCCCTCACCTCATATTGTATGGGTTCATTCCCATATCGCCGACTCATCGAGTTTTAGGGGAAAAATTTTGGTCGACGTGATGGGAATGAGTGGCTAAGATAGACCCAAGCTGAAGGATAAAACCTCATTAAGCAGATAATTTTGGGAGCATTAATTTTTTTTTAAAATTTATAACAATCTTTAACACCTAACATAACACAATTTTAAATTTTTGCACGCATAAAGTGTCCAACATAGTCCAAAAATTCTAATAAATTCAGTCTTCCTTGTTCATAGCTATGCTTGGAATCTTCAATCTTCCTGTTGATATCGGTGTATTTTTTTTCTTTTTGGGTGGTTGTCGCTGGCCACTTGCATACTGCAGTAACTGAATTTCAATCGTCTTTTGCTCTTCTTGCAAAAATGCCCTCACTTCAAAAATATTAGGATGAGCTTTTCCAATTAATTTTATTAATTAGTGAGTGAGTCGACTTCTGATAAAAATCAATTTCAGTGAACTATATTAATAATGACTGGTCCATGCCACATTAACGCTTTTAATCCGTTTTAATCCCATCAAAGGGTGCCGCGGTCGACTTTCCAAAACTCGGTGAGTCGGCGATATGGGAAGACCCCATTGTATGACAGAGAACATTGTGAGTTACACCCCTTATCTTGAATGGGGTCAGGACAAGCTCGATGTCTTACGGTCAACCATAACAGACAATTTGAATGTATTTGATAATGTATTAAACGAAGAGTATTTTATTCCAAACCAGGGTACTATCAATAACAAAAACAATAGACTGTCTTCAAAGTTGTTTGAGTCTAGTTATAACGTTGTTGGTTCCACAAAAACAAATCAGAGGAATCCCTATCACAAATATCATAGTTATAACAAGCCAAAGGTGGAGCTGATGTCCCCCGCCGAAATTCCGAAATAAATAGATGACACATACTAATTAATTTCACGTTAATTTTTTTCAAAAGTATCGAGCAGTCAATCTGATTATTATCAGCTATACACTAAGTTTCATCACTCTCTATCAGATAGAATCAAAGTCAAAGAAATTGCTTAGCCCTGCCTACCTTTAGCTGGAAATGTTAATCATTGAACTCGGTGAAGACATTCATCTAATGGACATCAACATCAAGTTTAAACATTCTGAATCAATTAAAAGCAGAGTTGTTATGTTCCAAAGTCTTGACTGTTGCTCCTTAAAGCCTAAGCAAACTATCCTCATAAACATAAGACTTAGTCATGGTAATGATAATAATGAATCTATACTCGGAGTTTCATAGCTCTCACTTAATTATAACAAAGTTATCGTGTCCAAAAGCATCAACCAAATCAAATTGCTTATCTCTGCTTACCTTTAGCAGACAATTCTCATCTTCGAAGTCCAACAAGGCATCGAACTAATAAACACCTACACAAAGTTTGAACATTCTAGCTCAAATAGAAGTGTGGCGGACAAACAGACAGACGGACTGACGAACCAATTTTGATACTCCCATGCTTTCTTCGAAAGGCGGGGGACAAAATATATGGTTTAATAATAATTGTGTTTGTTCTAGAAATGATTTTATAAAGAATAGAAATATTTTTAATAAGAACTACAAATATAATGTTCCCCCAGGCTGATGTGAAGTTTATAGAGCTCCTACCAAGAGGAAACCCACAGGAAAATAAAGGCATTACGGAACTCAACAAAGCACTTCATCAAGTATGCCTAAACACCATGTTCAGTGTATATAATTAATTAAAACAAATGATCTATTCTTGAATAATGTCAATCATGAATTTGAACAATCACTCTATAATGGTCTAACACACCTTAATACCAAGGGAGCACCAAAGTTAGCCACTATATTGATAGCAGTACCGAAGACGAACAACATGCCATAATGAATATGTCAACCCATATGCTAATTCTTGGAGGATACAAAATGGTTAAGCATGGGCATCTAATTCTCCGGTTTCCTCCCACTGCTAAAGACCCCTACGCGCAAGCGAATTATTGAAATAAAATTAAACCATATGTTAGTCCCGAAATGACCTAGTTTGTGTCGAGTGGACGTTAAACCCCATTTCTCTCTCTCTCTCTCGCATCTAATTCTAATCTCCCTCAACCACCAGGGTTCAACCCAAGGTCACCCTAAGTGGCTGTGTCAACTAATAGATATTGATGAGTAGCCTACATTCCACATTGATTTTTACCTCAAACAATATCATCTTCTGTGTCTAAATCTGAGTCAAAAATATAGTTGGTTAACAGTGTGTTGCTATTTATTATTGCTAACATTTTAATGGGGTGTTCTCACTTTCGCAGCAGCTATTGTTTTCCAGGTAAAATATTTAGACCAGTACTAATTAGGGTAACAATGGTGTTAAAAACTATAGTCTTTTTCATATTAATATTAAATTGAACTGTTCATGCAATAATTAAAACAGAGTATAACTTACTAATCTATAACTAATCCCTAATCCGCTTTATTAGTAGGAAAATCTGCTGGGAAAGTGAGAACGAACCTTTTTAATTTACCTAGAATTTTCTACACCAAGTCTATCGCATCCAGATATTTAAAGCGCGTTACGAATATATTCATTTAAAAGAAACTATGTCATTTCGGGATTAACATATCGTAAAAATCATATTCATTTGTCGAGATCCATGAACTAGGCCCCGCGAGGGGTTCCCACTCTATTTGGGGAGGGAGTTATCTCCTTGCTTTTATAAAACTGACCGTAAAAAATGTTTTCTGTAATTTGTCCTGATGTTTCTAGCTTCCGCACAAATTTGGTGTGTGACAATCCTATCTGAAATTAAGTTTTGAACCCAATATTGAATTTAGTAACCTTAAAACCCTTATTTTAAAAGCAATATCCAAAAGGACACACATCGCCATTTTGGTTTCTAATTTGATCGTCGTTTTAAATTTACACCATCTGGACCATTCATAATTATTTTTTCAGAAAGAAATTGAACCTAGCAACCACCAAACCCATAAGACATATTACAAGCCATATCCAACGGAAAAACATGACGATTAATTAAAATTCCACCTATTTGGATTTCGTTTTGCCGGTCATCTTGAATTTCTGCAATCGAGAATATTTGAAATTTATTTTTGAGATCAGAGTTAAACCCAATACATATATAAGATATATTACAAAAATTGGGATTAGATTTTGCCAGCCATTTTGAATTTCTGCCATCAAGGATTCATTTTTGAGATCAGTATTGAACCCGGCAACATCGAAAACCGTGAAAATGACATTTTACAAGTAATATCCAACAAGTAATAAATTACGCAACAGTAGGACGTTAAACCCCATTTCATTTCATATTTTACGAGACTATCGCTGCCCCTTTATTACCAAATTTATGGTGTATTTTTAAATGGCATTACATTACCAAATTTGGCAGCCATTTTAAAAGATATAAAAAATACATTTTTTTAATTGATGTTTGTCAAATTTGATTTTTCGGCACATTTCGCTTGCATAACCTCTATATATGACATTATATTACCACATTTGGTAGCCATTTTGAAGGAAATGCTCGGCACCATATTAAAATTATATTTTTTAAATTGATGTTTGTCGAATTCGACTTTTCGGCACATTTCGCTTGCTTAACCACTCTGTGTTTTAGGAATTTAAAAAGAAATTTGTTATCAATCTAAATGTTTAAAAGATTTTCATAACAAGACGAGTTTAACTATTATGTATTGAACCATCGGGAGGCCTCGGGATAACTGCGAAAACTCTCAAAGCTTGTATTGAAAATTTGTCGATGTTTTCCCGACGGGGAAACTCGGGGATGCTTCCCTGAAGTTTCCGCGAAATACTTGTTCACCGAGGCATTCCCAATTTAACTAGCAAGACATCGCCGATGCTTCGGCAATGCCCCGGGGAAACAAATATTTCGCGGAAGCTCCAGGGAATCATCTCCAGAGTTTCCTTGTGGATCTGGGGGATCACGTGGCTAAGTGGGTAAGACGCTGGCTCGCTAGCCTGGAGGTCGGGTTTTCGATCCCTGCATTGACCGAGAAAGTTCATCCAGATTTCCCGGCGCGGTTTCCCCTGTAAGTGATGCAGGATGGATGGCCTAACAGGGACAACTGTCTAGTCGTTCGGGTGGGACGGAAAACCGAGGTCCCGTGTACACATTGGCGTGCACGTAAAAGATCCCATGGCAGTTGGAATTCGATATAAGAGTAGGCCGTAGCGCCGCTGCCCGGGCAAAATTTCCCTCATACCTCTCCGATCTGTTTTCCTGACAATAGAAGCATTGAAACTTTTCGAAGTTCTCCCGTGGCCTGCCGATGGGTCCACATGGCTCGATATGATAAATAGTCATGGACACTTGACATGCTTTGGGGGTATGTTCACAGATGAAGAACATATCGCCCCAACAGACCCACTGAAATAGCGCCATACACGTGGGAGGGGTTCATTGTCAAATTTGACACTTCAAGGCAGGGTTGATGAAAACTGCCGCGTGCTGGTTTATCCTATCAATGTTTGCCTTCCTATCGGTTCTTGCATACGATTTACTGTTTAGCGAATCTTTGCTTAAGTGTGTTACGTTCAATTTGATCGGGAAACATGTTCGTCAACCGACAACATGGCAAGAATTGGCCGTGGCACTACAAGAGGAGTCGTTCAGATTGCCACAAATCGTGATTGGATGGTTGATTAGGAGCTTGCCACGACTAATTGCTGAATGTCTGAGGATTGGTGAAGCAATTACTCATTATTAAGACAAAAATCAAAAACGCCCATTTTCACTTTTGACAGTATATCTCTTTGCGAGTGAAATAGTGCTGTCAGATAAGCCGCCCATATGACCTGTTTATGTTAAACTGTAGGCAATTGGCCTGTTATTAACATACACTGGTTACATCTAATAAAAACAGTAGTGCATTTACGCAGTTGTATATTGTTTCTGAATATCTCCTACTTTTTTGTAACAAGTGTCACTACTTGAAATTGCGCGACTTATTAATATTTCAATTGTTGATTATTTATTATTTTATCCTTATTATTTCGTCAATAATCTTATATGAGAGAGAGAGAGAGAGAGAGAGAGAGAGAGACAAACTAGGTCATTTCGAGACTAACATATGGTTTAATTTTATTTCAATAATTCACTTGCGCGTAGGGGTCTTTAGCAGTGGGACCTTAAAATCAAACGTTATATTAGATCCGGGCTTCTGAACATCGTTACAGTCCTGGATTTATTTTAAAAAGTCCTCGGTTGAACAGAGGACGTCCTCAGTTGACACGGGTCCACGATTAGAAGGTGTGTATTCAGATGTGTGTCCTCGATATACACCATATACAAACGCCCCCCCCCCCCCAACACACACACACACACATCATATTTATATCTTAGATTTTCTCCCACAGTAGGATTTTTTTATATTTAGATTGACCCCAAGACAAGATTTTTTATTCAGATTGGTGTCACAGCAGGATTTTCTTCATCGGCCACAACAACAGACTTTTCTTTAGGTTATCCCTCACGGCGGGGATTTTGCTCAGATTACCCCCAGCGGGATTTTTCTGTAGATTAGCGCTTACATCACGATTTTGTAAGGATTGCACGGTCCCGTCTATTTATATTTTTATAATAATATTAGTATTTGTATGGACCCAATGATTTTATATAGATTGCCCCCCTCACAGCAGCATTTTTATTCGGATTAGCCCCCACAACAGGAGTTTTCTTTAGATTATCCATCACATCGGGAGTTTTGTTCAGTTTGGCTTTCACAGCCAAATTTTTCTTAAGATTGGTGCCCACACCATTATTCTATAGATTGACACCACCCACCCATCCCCCAAAGCAGGACTGATTTATATTGGTTTAGTTTGGCCCTCGCAGCAGGATGTTCTATAGATTCGTCCCAACAATAAGATTTTCTATAGGTTACTATTACAGCATATTTATTACTATTACAGCATATTTATTATTATTACAGCATATTTATAGTGCGCGCTTTCATAAATCGTGTTCAGGGGCACTTTTCAAAGTGACAATGTAATCATATAAAAATAACAATAAAAAAAACAACCAGCAACATTCATAATAACACAACTTTATGGATTTACTACTTCTTAGTTTATTACATGCAACGTTTCAATACTCTTACAAGTATCTTTATCAAGCAATGATCAATAATGAATAACTAAGAAGTAGTAAATCCATAAAGTTGTGTTATTATGAATATTGTACCTCTACTTCTAAATGTCATTCAAGGAACAAACCAGCAACATTATAGACATATTAACATTTGTATACAGTGCCAGTTAAAACCTGTTTAAATAAACGTGGTAGGCTGTTTTTTTAAAGAATATAGAGATGTACACGATTTTATACTAAATGGAAGATTATTCCATAAAACAGGCGCTTGAAATCTAAGAGCCCCGACCATAAGAGACAAGCTGAACAGGTTTGGCCTTTAAAAGTAGTTTATTTGATGTATGAATGTTTGGCCCAGCAGAATTTTTCGGGAGAATAACCACCACAGGAGAATTTGTTTTCAGATTGGTTACCACAGCAGGAATTGTGGTTAGATTTTTCATTAGATTATCAATCATATCAGGAATTATCCATCACAACAGAATTATTCGGCAGAATAACCACCAAAGCGGACTTTTTCGTCAGAATAGCTATCACAGCAGAATTTTCAATAGATTGGTCCCAACAGCAGGAATTGTGGTTTGGCCCTGACTCTTTGTGAGTCTACTCAGATATGTCTTTGTCTCGCCCTGTTCAACCATCATCGAATGGTGGTGAAAAGCGCTCATTTAAGAAGGAGTGTGTTGTGAAAGTAAGAACTTCAAATTTTTCGAAAGTAAATATTGTGGATTTGATCGAGGCAGTAGAAAATGTTTGTGGTGAAGGATCATGTTTTGCCTGTATCCCGAGATCTCCAACACATTATGAAGTGACGGTTAATAACGAGGAAAATTCTAAGTTGCTATGGGAGGGTTTGAACATTGGTGATGATAAATTTCTATGTGATAGATTATGTCAAACTACGGTTGTTGTATCCTTTATGAACTTGCCTAGTTACATTGAAGATCGTGAAATTATTACAAGATTAAACGGACATGGAATAGAAGTCATAGGATAGGAGGTGTTTTTCTCACTTATCGAGTGTTTTGCTCACTTTAAACCGGTGCTTATCGGGTGTTTTCTCACTTCAACCCAGTGCTTATCTGGTGTTTTTCTCACTTCAACTCATCGCTTATCGAGTGTTTTGCTCACTTCAAACCGGTGCTTATCGGGTGTTTTTCTCACTTCAACCCAGTGCTTATCAGGTGTTTTTCTCACTTCAACCCGGGGCTTATCGGGTGCTTTTCTCACTTCAACTCATTTTGAAAGAAATGCCCTCCACCAAATGAAAAATCAAATGAAAAATACATTTTTAAATTGATGTTTGTCAAATTCGATTTTTCGACACACATCGCTTGCATAACCACTCTGTGTTTGAGGAATTTAAAAATAAATTATTTATCCTACCACCACTGAAAGACGCTGATTACGATATAGCGCTCTCGATAATTCCTGAAGAACGCCAAATTGAATTACGTTAATCGTGTCATTTTGTCTTGATTTTGTCTGACATATTATCATTGAACCAAATTGCATTGGTTTCTTTTGCAATTTTTTTAGGATAAATTATAGCCCGTAAAACTTTATACCAAGAAAAAAATAAAACACTCTTTCATGACGTCATAGTTTTTATGGCGTCATAGTTGGGACCCAAAATGGCGCCTGTAAATGAGTTGTCGTAACTTTCCCTACATAGGGCTTTGGTTACGCCTATCTTTCTTGTCTGCTTATAAACTACGTCGGATAATTAGACAGGAATTCTAGGCTACATTTTGGCGGCGCATCAAAATTACCTGTACGGCTTAAAGTTGTATGGTTGTACGCGGGCTGGTAGGAAGTAGGGTGGCAGGGCTCCCCGACTGCCTAACTGAATTCACGAACTAATTCAGCTTTATAACTTCATATTCCGCAGCAAGTGAGAATCGCGCCTATTTACAATCATCGTTTTGGGGAATCCCGAGATAGAGCGCGAATTCCTATCCGCATTCCTAGATAAGAATTTTTGAAAACCCTGGCGGCTACAGACCGTAATTATCAACCGATTTATAATACCATTTTATTATTAGGTTCGTACACCCATAAAGTATTTTAGGTTTTACACCCTTTCCGAGACAGTCACAGTCCTAGAAAGTCAGTGCCGGATTTAGATGACGTAGGTCCTTATTAGGTTCCTCCATATCCCCCACCTTCACGGCTACAGGAAAGTGTATTTTAAACTGCAAAATTGAACAAAGCTGAAGATGATCACGAATATTTTGTATGAAGCCGAATCCTGGTCATCTTACGAGAAAATATCATGTGTAAAATTGCAAGAATGTCATTGCCAAAATAAAGATTTAAAACAATGTGGTTTTCTATCGTTTTAGCAGTTCTGTCATTTTCTTTAATCTCACGAAATATGGACTATATCCCGAAGATTTTAGAAATCTCACGACATTCTCAAAAGCCTAGATCTGCAAATACTAGATACATAGGCCTACACACACGTCAATATTACAAATTTTAAGCGTACCAGGCACGGTACCAGGCACGGCACTCTTCGCTTTTTTGTAGTGTAAACAGGTTAAACTTAAGCGTGCCGCGCCAGGTACGGTGCCAATCTGGCCCTCTGAAATGAGGTGGTCTCGGAACGGTACCAGGACCGGCTCGCTTTAAATTTTTGTAGTGTAAACGCTAACCGGTCTCTGCGCGCTGTATCATAAAGTCTGTCATTGAGTCAACTGGCGGGGTTTCGATTCCCGGTTGTACGTGACAAGGAGTAGGATCGCCTGTCCACTATATGTTAATCCCGAAATGACCTAGTTTGTGTCGAGTGGACGTTAAACCCCATTTCTCTCTCTTTCGCTAACCAGTCTGAGCACGGATTACTGCGCATGCGCCAAATGAACCTTGACCTGTCAAAATGGCTGCTCAAAGTAAATAAACCATCATAATTGTTTTCATCTGGGAAATTTGTATAGGGGCTGAAATTAACTTTTCTGCGAAGAGTTCCACATTTAGCGTGCTTGGCACGGTTCTGAGACCGGTTATTTTATTGAGTAATGTAAACAGGTCAATTTCTTGAAATTTATCGCGGCCTGGTACCGTGCCCAGAACGGCAGGCTTATCGCGGCCAAGTGTAAACGGGGCTTTACTCTGAAGCTTACTCTTTCTCATAAATTGAGCTGCAATATAACAAATTGTCAAAATCTCTTATGGAAATTTATTGTCTGGAAATGCGTCTCGCGCAATTTTCACCGTCTGCACTCGGCCAAACTCAAGAATTTTCTTCACTGGAGCTTGGCAAGTCTGTGTAATTAAACTAATGTAGTCCAAATACAAGAAGTCCAAACTAAAACTCGAAACCAGACAGTCCTACTAACTCCAGTTGATCTTTGGAATAAACTTTGGGATTGGGGTGTCATAGTGTTGTCAGTACGAAAAATAAAACACAGAATACTTTAAAGTCTTTATTTTAGATATCATAAAGTTTTTTGTACAACCATAGTCAAATGACAAACATCTGCAACATATGGTCAAGTGTATGAACAGAATCAAAAGTAATTTTGACACTTGACCCAGCTGTCTGTGATAGATTTGTTTGTCTTAAGAAAATGAGACTCCTGGTCGGATTAGACCTGCTTGTACTTAAATCTTACTTTAAAACTTTCCAAATAGTCTTATAGCAGTAAAACTCGGAAACAATGTAATATTTTTTGTAATGGACAATATATAAATTTGGTAATATCCAGTGACCTTTAAAATTTTTAATTACATTATGTATCTTTTTAACAATATATTGAAAACATAACAATTTATATCTTTGTATAAAACATAACAACCTATATCTTTATGGTATATAAACCAGCTATCTCCCTATCTTGTAGTTCAAAAGAAAAGGCCCTATTTGCGGAAATGGTAGCTGCAATTGAGCAATATATGCAACTGTGAAATAAGTTCAAATATATATTATGCTAATTGAATAATGTGAAATAATTTCTAAATTATATTTATGTAAAAGTAGTTTACGAAATTGAACCAATCATGATCTAGTTCTGAGAAATTTGGTTAAAAACCTGGTGTTATTTTTAATATATATTCAAATAAATACACAAAGTTTGTACAGATTAAATTAACTATATATTTACAAATCTATAGCAGATGATTACTGTTCTTCATATTTAGACATGTAAGTCAATTCTCAAATATTTTGTCCATCTCAAATTCATCTCAAAGACATTTATTTCAAAGAAAAAGACCATTTGAACCTAATCCCAATTTATAAATCCATTTTTTAAAGTGGTTTTATACTTTAAAAAATAATTTAAATACATGTATTTTGTTCACGGTTAAATTCTTTGAAATAGGCCTACCTAATATTATGAAATCTGATGGGTAAATTCTTTAACCAGTCAATTTCAATACCACTCAAACACAAAAGCCAATTAATGTGACAGTAACAGGGCTCTGTACTACAATATTGTACCTCCAGCTAAAAATATTTAAATATATAATAGTACTTGTCTACATCTTTAACAAAGGTGTGGTAAGCCTTTCTTGACAGAGTAAGCTTACACTGTAAAAATTATCCATTTCCTAGGTGGCTGAATTCCGTTATTTAACTCTTTTAATTTTCTTAATCATTGTTTTCTTTTTTTTATTAGAAAATATGTTAGAAGTGTGAATTTTATCCTCACATTAGGTGTATTTCTATGGAGTATTCAGTATTAATCAGAAAATTTCTGTGAACTTTGGGGACAACATGTTTCATTTCATTTTATAATGGATTTAATACTGTATTTTATGTAAATAAATATCGGAATGTCCAAAAATTTACAAATTATTTCTGTTTGCATATGCGAAGACCACACGCAAAGTGTTCAATGTGGCTTATTCTGTTGAGAAGTGAGTGAATTTGTTCGAAGTTAATATATTTCAAGTCTTAGCCTATTTATATCACACCTTTAAATTTTAATGGCTCCCTGCAGTATCAAATATTTGAGATGATTTTCTTTTCCTCTCTTATAATGTACCATGTTCAAAGCATGCTGGGTTTTTTTAAGAATCATCTTTTCGTGTGCTTTAAAATTTACAATGACTCAAACTTTTAATAGCCCTACTTGTCTTAATAATTTTTTAATTTAGGGCTATTTTGTGGTGTTTGGAATTTGAAATAGGCCTACATGTATTTTTTAAAAATGTACTGGAAACAAAAAATACCAGGAATTTCTTTTTTCTTATTAATTTGAAAATGGAAATTCTGTAAATTACATGAAAAACAAATATATAGATAAAACTTTCTCCTGGTAATTTTTGTTTCTGTAACTTTTAATATTTTTTTTCATAGATTTCTTGTTACAGTGCATACCAATAAAAATGTTTAATATCTGCTTCTAAATATACAGTGTTATTTAAAAGCTCAAATAATATACAATACAGCATATATATATCACATATTATAATTATTATCATTAGATATACATTAAAATACATTAAGGTAAGGTTTTCGTTGTTCACCCGAGTCACTCGAGTCGACACCAGACCGTTCGCGTTTTGAATCGAGTTGGTCACATGACTGACTCGAGTCGCATATGGCATCCTATATGCAAAAAAGCCTGTCTCTCGATCACATACTGACGTCTTAACTGTTTTGATGTCATGTGACTACTCGAACTACTCGGACCGTTCGGGATGTTTCACCCGGGTAAACTCGGCAATGGAGTCGACTCGAGTGACGCGAGTAAACAACGAAAACCTTACCGAAGTATAAAAAGCCTCAAACATAAAACAATACAAGTGAATAATTGAAAGTTAAATGGATAATGAAAAAAGACTTTGCAGTTGCAGGAGCGTTGTGTAAAACTTCTATCACATTGCAGTTTGGTAAAAGGGCAACAAAGAATAAACATGCAACGCTTGCCACAAAACGCATTGTACAAACATATCTCAACATGCTAAAGGATTTGGCCAGTTTAAATGCTAAATTCAAGAAAGAAAAAAAAAAATCAAGATAAAGGGGCTTACTGTAATAAAACTATTTTAATTGTCACTAGCGAGAAATTAGAGATACAGTAATCTATACACATGGCTATAGTAATATGGCTTTATAAAAGTCATGATTTGTTCTATGCCACTTCTAAAAATATATGGCATTTGGCATTTATTTTCAAAATGTACCCAGTTAAGATTTAATGGATCTATTTTTACCTATAATTTATAATGATATTCAATATTTCATTTCCTTATCATTTCTATCAATTATTAATTAAATAAAAGTACTGGTTTTCGATGTTCAAACCAGTTTTGAACCATTTGATCAACTATATTGTCTTAAATTTGTATTTGGATTGCACAGAAATATTGCACAATTTCAATTTAAAAATATACATTTCTATCTATTTTCCAATTTTTTTTTACATTTGTTATTTTTTGTTAAATACATCTTTAATAATTAAAAAATGTGATATGTAACTATACATGTTTTAACAATTTAATAAAATATACATTATATGGCACTTAAGTATTAATAATGGTACATTTTTAATTTGATTGCTTTACAAATTAATTTACGAATTCAACAAAACAGTTCTCTTTGTACCCAATCTGACATCATTTCCATCAATTGATAAGTAATATAAACTCAAAGATCAGATTTGTTTGTGTATGTACATGTATGAATTAAACTCAAAATGGGCATTTAAACTACAAAAAACATGGTTTTAGATCATGGAAATATAGATCATATATTTTTTTAAAACATTTTAATTGCTAACAAAAATGCAGATAAAAACATTAAATAATCAACAATCTAAAATAAAAGCAAATAATAATAGCACTTTTTACTAAGCAGGTATCGGTATATATAATTTACTAATACTTAATAGCACTTTTATAGTAAATATATGTAGACATGTAATTTACTAATAGCACTTTTTGTTAAGTATCCAAATATATAATTTACTAAAAACACTTTTTGTTTAGTATCCAAATATATAATTTACTAATAGCACTTAAAACTATTTACACCTGTTGAAGTATTATGTAAAATCTAGGAATATAAATGGTGGGAATTTAAGCTCTCATTCTCCTCAGAAGGGGTTTTCCACTTTATTTTTGTATCCAAACGGTATATGTTTAAAACAAAATACTGTAAACGTAATAATTATATACATAGCTGCCGAACAAAATATAAAATAAATACATGACAGAGTCTGCCAGACAGACAATCAAAAATGGCAGAAATGAGACAGCAGAAATACATGCAGCAGAAAACAGGTTGAATTACACAAATATCACATGGGACTAAAACAAAATTAACTTATTTTAAAGGAACAAAAATTTATTTCTTGTCAAAATAATATCCGAACACTATTTAATATCTCTTTCTTTAGAACATTTTAACTGTCTCATTTTCATCCAATTTATTTTGTTCAACATAAATTTTTCAGCACTAGTCTGTATGCTTCTATAAATTTCACAAGACAATGATACATATACTGGTATATATTAATAATGTTGTAATCACTACTGGCACTTATCACAGTGCAGAACAAAACAACAATTCACTCATAAATAACTTTGAATACTCTGCGACTTATATATAACACCTGTCACTGTCAAGCACAAATTCAGGCTATTTGGCACAATTCTTCTGGAGAATGTCATTTTTTCAAACAACAATTTTTCTTTTTTCTGTGGTTGATATTTTTTAATAAATATCTGGCACAAAGATTAAAATGTTTTCAACAGTGCCAGATATTTGGTCTGGTAAATCAAAGATCGTTATTCCTGGCCTGTCTATATGGATAAGTGTTCAGATTGTCTACGATCCACATAATGTATGTATTATTATTACCAAGCTTAATTTCAAACTCTCACTTCATCATATTAGCCTACCTTTAAAGCAGTAGTAGGTTTTATCATCCAGATTTCGTCAACATGATTTTGCATGAATGACAAAAGTCCACCCAAGTTGTTGGTAGCGCAACCTATTACTAACTAAAATGGTCTCTTTTAACTAGCTAAATTCCTGCTGAAGATTTAATTACAGAACAGTTGCATTTTGTACAGCTAACATGTTCACAAAAAGTAGGCTATTGATTACAGAATACTTACAGTTACGTAAAGAAACATATTCATCACACCATATCAGTTATCTCCCTTGATTACCTAATGTTAACAATAATATTGTTTACGGTAATACAAAGTATATCTATGTTTCTAACTGCCCAGATCAACTTTTTACTGTAGAGTTCCGTACATTTTGTATATACTGTACTAAATCCTTGCAACCGTTCTGTAAGTCTACACTGTCTAAGTTTAAACATGAAGTAGCAGAATTACCAATCATTGACAAATCTGTACTATTCAAACAGACCTGATTCTGCATCGAAATTTCTTCCATTCTCTGTGTTTCTTGCTGATGTTCATTTGGAGGCTCCATTGAAGGATATTTTTCTTTATCTATGTCAGTGAGGGATGGAATGTTTGGTAGTTGAACACTGGTATCCATTTGTTCTGATTCTGTTATATGAGACCGGGCATGAGTTTGTTCTTCTGCTCCATGTCGAAAATTTCTACCACCATTATTCACTAAATAAGTTTGTCCATCTTCCACCGTAGCTTCTTTATCTTGAGCTTCAAATAATATAATAGTTTTATTTACACTGCTAAGAGCTTCATCCTGTAAATATATATTTGAACCACTTGCCACTTCCAATATGTCAGAATCAGGTGGAATGTGTATCTCGATGCCATTGGAAACAAAATAGCTGGATCCAGTTTCAGAATCTGTTGCAATATGATTTCTGTTATGTTCTACAACACTGGAACCTGCTAGTTGTGGAACATCATCTGGTTCTGCAGGCGAAGTGGATTCAGAATCAGAAATATATTCATATATTTGTTTACCTAAAATAGATTTAAAATAAAAAATACTGAAATGATCTGTTTTATAAATGTTTTTACTTTGGAATTTCACTACTCACCATGTTAAAAAAGAGGGATAGAAATTGGGTAAAACATAACATCCATAAACTAGGTCATTTTGGGACTAACAATTTACAATTATGATATAAAGCACATGTAGATACCACATGACCCCACCCCACTCCCTGACCATGGTTGACAAGAACATCAAACATTTTTGGTTGTATATGGCTGGTCTATAAATAGCAAAAATAAAAATATCGTACCTATACGAGGTTTTTTACAGGCCGCAGGATTATCTGAAAATACACAAAGAGTATCTTTAATAAGTTGGATTTCGCAGGTTTAAAAAAAAATGGTGCATATTTATTGTTTATAATCTGCAATTAAAAATTCAGTAAAATCATGCAGCTGAAGTCCTCATTAGGGAAAGTGATACCAGGTGTTTCAAATATGGTAAAAATATCAACATTGGTCTGGGGGATTTCTATATTTTTTGATCTTTGTGGCAGAAGTTTTAATTAAACTTCTTGTGAAATGACTGTCGGATGTGTATATAACACAAAGTGTGACAAACAGAGAGACGATCAATCAAACCCTCAGTGCACAATTAGATAATTTTATCAAACCTGGATAAGGAAGCATCTTCCTCTTTCTATCAGCATGACATGGTCTGTAGATTATGTCTATTTGGCAAGAGGTGCCATTCTTCAAACACTTTAATTCTATTTCTCCTGTCACATCTTCACTAATTCTTTCTTGATTGTTATATGGTGGAACTTTATAGTTAACCACCCTCTTGAAAAAAAAATATTACAAACGGAATCACACATCAGAACTGAAGTTTACAATTTTCAGAATAAACTGCAAAATTTTTATGTAAGTAAGCTGAGATTGTAAATAATACTTAGTATAGCAACTGTTTGTCAGTCAGAACTCATGTCCAGAGGTGGGGGGATAGTGGACCCCTCCATGCTTACACAGAGCTATTGTTTTCTACTGCATTCATCAAAATAAAGTGCGAAGCATTTCCACCATTTTGGCCCAAATACTGTCTAATCCTATATGTGTACAGTGTGTACCTAATTGAGAAGAAGTATTGTCTCAGAGCTTCTAATTTTATAAAACTAGATGTTTTCTCCATCTTGGACCCCCAACATCACCTGCTGAAATTCCTGAACAAGCCCCCCCCCCCCCCGCAGAAGTGTTACAAGGTGTTCTAGAAAGGGTAAGCATTCCTTAAATTTAATATTTGCACCAAGTCACATATCATATTTGTCTTTTACTTTTTCTAAATATCATCATATGAACCACACACAAATGAGGGATGTCACAGAAATGTTGAATTAATGTTGTAAAGTTGTCTAATATAGATGTATGGCCTATAAAAGTTTCAGCTGGTATAATTAAAAAATTACTTTTACAGTTTGCATTTTACATTAAATCTTTAGAAAGACATTTAAGCATAGAATTTAACAAATTTCCCTTCATATAGGCAAAGACAGGAGCCAAGTGTGACACCAGTGTAATAGAAATAGGTGAAACTAATTTCAATACGTCTATAAATGAAGTTGTCTCCCTTCACAAATTTTTTACATGTAAAGCCTAATGCGGATAAGGGTGCATTTGTGTTTATGTTGTCTGCAGACAACAACCATTGCCCGCAAGCAAACAAGTGTTTTAGCTCAAACAAGCTCCACATAAAATCAGAATCTTTTTTATTTCTGTCGGCATAATTTGTTCTTTTTCCGCCAACCAAAATTTCACTCAAGTCGCCGTTTCAGTAGGATCGGAGGTAATAAGTCTATTTTCAAATTGGGGTTAGAGTTAGGATTATAATAATTATATAGGGCGGCAATGTTGGACAACATGGGTCCAAATTTCTTCAGTAATGGTTGCCATTTTGAATGTCATATGATAACAATTTCCAAATATCTAAGAAGTTTGTTTTCACAAACATTTTGTTGGAACATTTTTAATCCTGTTTTTTTAACCCGCAGACGGTGAACAAATTGTTCGGGTAAAATATTCCATCGTCTGCGTCAGGCTTTACTTACTGTTCTGTAAGGAGCTAAGAGGGAAATTTTGACCAAACAGCTGCGTTTCTACCAACCATTTTCACTATATTCATTTTGCATTATCTATTTTTGAACGATTTTTGCAGGAACAGCAAGTTCTTTATCTAAGTCTTACATAATGTATCTTTAAGTTCAATTCTGAGTGAATGGCTAGCTCTTTACCTAAATCTTACATAATGCATCTTTAATTAATAGTAGGCCTACCTTATACAGAATGTCCTCAGACGTCAAAGATTTCCATTCTGATTCCCATTTATTTGTTTTTACGCGTACCTCATAATCTCCTGCAATATATCAGTAAAGACAAAAAACTCTATTATAAATATACTATACCAAGATAACCTATAAAACAATATTAATTGTTATAAATTGTCATGAATTAGATTTACTATACATGTATGCATACCTGGTGTAATATTTGGTCCGATCTTATCTTCTGTGAACAAATCCACATCTCCTCCACTGGCAGCTTCAAAAGAATACTGAGTAACTTTTATAATATTAAGCTTCACTTTTTCACCTTAAGGAAAAAATTCAGTCATTTATTCTTCAAAACACTTATCCAAATAAAATGGAATTGCCATGCATAGGAAAAATGCACTGTAACAGTAATGGACATGGCCCAATAAAAACAAGGAAGAACAAAGGCAATAAATATCAATGGCAAAGCCTTTTGAAATAAAAAATAATCTAATGGATCAAATTAACCCAGAACAGCAACATGAACCTGCCACAGGACATCATTACTTTCAAAGTCTAATGATAGTAACACTAAAGCATACCCTGCCCCATGCATGTCATCTGTCACAATATGCAGCTACATGTATGAGACCAAAAATATCCAGAATATGTATGGGGAACCAATGCCCCAATTAAATTTAGAATGCAAGTAATATATATATATATATATATATATATATAGAGAGAGAGAGAGAGAGAGAGAGAGAGAGATAAATGGGGTTCAACATCCACTCCACACAAACTAGTTCATTTTGGGACTAACATATGGTTCAATTTTATTTCAATAATTCGCTTGTGCGTAGGTCTTTAGCAGTGGAAGGAAACTGGTGGACCCGGAGAAAACCCACGAGGTTGGACAGGCGACCCTACTCCTTGTCACGTACAACCGGAGGACCCAGAGAAAAACCAGGTCAGTTGGCTCAATGACAGACCTAATGATACAGCGCGCACATGCTAACCATTCAGCCATCCAACCACCCAAGCATATAGAAGGATAGTAAAATGTACATTCATAGATAAAACATAAAATCAGGAGTTTATAGATATAATACAACAATAATAATATAAGATGTTCTGGAAAGATCATGCATACTGAATTCCGATTAAAAACAACTATTAAATCACATAATTAGTGAAGTATCCAAAACATACCGCCATCATGGTGAGTTATTCTTTCAGATAATTCGGACAGCACTGTGTCACCAAATTCCACCACAACTCTTAAACATACACTATCTGTTTTTATTTCTTTATAGAAATTTTTATCATCAACAAAACTACCTGAAAGTAAGCACATAGCATTAAATAAATATACCGAAAGTCGGAAATATGTTTTTTGGATGAAAACATTGTATGGAATCTCATAATTTAGAGGCTATTTCGAAAACAAACTTCTAAACCTTGCTACTAATTATGACAGGCCTCATAAAACCCTGATTAAAGTTAACTTTTATAATAAAAAAATGAATACCGGTAACAGGTAATGATGTATTTACCATATGATTACTCAAATTATGCACTAGGGTCGCTACGGTTATTGTGATGTTCAAAATTTCAGTAATATCGCAGTAAAGAACTGGTCTTTCTTGCTATAATTGTTCAAAAATAGATAATGCAAAATGAATAGAATGAAAATTACTTTATTTTGAGCAAAGTTATGAGTGTTCGAAGTTTTGACAACATGTAGCTTAAATAGTCCCAATTGTCAAGTATTGTTGATAGTTGATACGGTAATAAACCACTTTAACATTAAATTACTAAATTGGTGCAGGTGTTCTAATCCATTCAATAACTCAGCCATCCAATACTCTAGAAAGTTGATTATGGGCATGTCATGTGAATAAATGTCTAAATAATAATTTTATTTTTGAACCAGAAAAAAGACCTGCCATAGGCAGATTTAGCTCTTACATAATGCATCTTTAAATAGGTCTATCAAATGTACATAATAATTACTTACTTTTAAAAGTTTCAGGTAATAATTTTGCTGTCTCACTCAATGTTTTCATCTTTTCATTATTCTTGGTTCGCAATATGTACAGATATGGTATACTAGAAGAGATATTGGAAAACATCAAATTTTTTTAGCTATATATGAACTTCTCAAATACTCTAGAAGTGGTATACACAACACCTGTTACTACTTAACATGAAATAAAACAATAATCAGGTATAGGAATTAATGGGCGGAAGGTAAAGCTGGGTAATAAAAGCAAAGAAATGGAGTAAACACCTCAACCATTTTGAGACCCTTCAATTTATTTAATATTTTCACATATTATGCAATGACAGAAACAAGAAGAGTTCTTGTTTTATGACAATTCCTATTAGAGGACAATAGTACACTTGACATGACACCCCCGCATACAATACCCCTGACAAGTGGGACCAGTCTTTTAAAAACGAAATGTCACTTGCTGACCTATAATTCATTGAGGAACAAAGGTAACTTACTCAAATTTATAGTCTCTTTCGCTGTTCTTGTCTATATTGGTTTTAGATGCAGATTGGTAAAAACCCTTCTGGCAGTTTTTACCTAATAAGGTATTAGGATGTAGTCGGTGCTCTTGATCATCAGTAACACAAAATATTGAAACTTTCATTTTGTCTTCCACATCCGATTCTTGTATATTCTTTAACTGAAACAAAAGAAAGAAATTACTCATTATGTACATAGCTTATTTATAGAAAATATATTCATTTTTTAACTTTTATAATTCAATTCATACATGTTATTACATTATAATGGCATCTGTTAACATTTGAATTAATCAAAAAATGAGAGAGAGAGAGAGAGAGAGAGAGAGAGAGAGAGAGAGTTTAATGTCCACTTGACACAAACTAGGTCATTTCGGGACTAACATATGGTTCAATTTTATATCAATTGTTTGCTTGGGCGTAGGGGTCTTTAGCAGTGGGAGTAAACCGGAGGACCCAGAGAAAACCCATGAGGTTGGACAGGTGACTCTACTCCTTGTCAAGTACAACCGGGGAATCGAAACTAGAGGTTGGACAGCCGACCCTACTCCTTGTCAAGTACAACCGGAGAATCAAAACCAAGTCAGTTGACTCAATGGCAGACCTTATGATACAATGCACACATGCTAACCATTCGGCCATCCCTTCCCCCCCCCTTTAAAAAAAATGTGCATGGATTGAATTATCTTATAAAATATACTGTTTTTGCGAACAAATATCTGTATTTACATGGTCCTAATAATTGATTGACTTGTGAGGAAGTATATCACTCATTATTAATACACTGTGCATAAGGTCCAGAACTTAACCATGAGTGTGCCATTAAAAACTTTCAAAGACATTTCCATTTGGTTAATATGATAAAAAGGCCAAAGGAAGAACTAGCATTAAAATGTTTTGTATTTTGGTTAAGTACCCTACATTAAATAATGTCAGTAAATGTAGGCCCACATAATATCTGTTTGAAAAATGTTGTTAAATTGGTTTGTGGTATACAAAGATTCAATGGATTTATCTCCCTTTCATCATAAATATTTTGAGGAGTGGCTACTATTCAATGCCATGGTTTGTAGTTTTGCTGTATATCTGTAAGTGTATCTAGCAAATTTAACTCACAAGACAACAAGACAAATGGGATTCATATTGTAAATAGGCCTATATGTGGTGTTATTTTGAACATGGTTCTAATAATAAATAATAATTCTTTCAGTCAGTTTGCAGTTGACTGCTCTCTGTGGCTTTACAACAGGGCCGCTGAGAGAATTTTTATGTGCCCCCCCCCCCCCCCCCCCCCCCCCCCCCGTGCAACGACATTGAGACCATACAATAATAATCTACTATAAGTGCACTGAACTATAATATATCTGAAATGGGCCGACTGGGGCTTCATGGGCCTCTAAATAATCACAGGAATCTGACCTTCTATCTGTATAGATTCATACACAATACACAACTAAACAATAAATAATAAATATATCATATATAGTTTAGTTGGGTATTGTGTATACATATATACAGAAAGAAGGTCAGATTCCTGTGGATAATGTACTGGCTGTATCTGAAATAATAATTCTGATGAAAATAAATAAACGAAAAAAGTATGACAAAACAAGATAGTGTATAGTCTACATAAGAAATAAGTAGTCTACTTACTGTAATGGTCATTAATTTATTGGCATGTTGTTTTTTACCCGTTCTTTTTTCAGTCGGGTATCTGAACTTCTGATACCGACAGTCTCTGCCCAGCTCAATAAATATCTTCTTTTCATCTGCCATCTTTGAAATACTTTGGTTCTAAAAAGAAAGCCTACATCATTCACCAGCACTTATAATTACACTGTACACATTGATGTATCCTAAATAAATTAATGTCCACAATTGGGAGGGACCTATGTGTCAACTATTTTGTGAAGATGGGGGTGGATGGCCAAATGTTTAGAACGTGCACGCTGTATCATACGGTCTGTTATTGAGTCAACTGGCGGGGTTTCGATTCCCTGGTTGTATGTGACAAGGAGCAGGGTCGCCTGTCCAACCTCTGCTAAAGACCCCTACGCGCAAGTGAATTATTGAAATAAAATTGAACCATGTGTTAGTCCCGAAATGACCTAGTTTGTGTTGATGTTAAACCCCATTTCTCTCTCTCTCTCTTTCTCTCTCTATTTTGTGAAGTTTATTCTAATACTTTAACCAAATTTTAATTCAATATTAACAACTAACGAGGTTTCAGTAGTAAGTAGGGGCATTTATTATTCCAACCAAGAACATAAATGTTAATCATTTGATCATACCCCCAAAAACTTCCTGATATTATCTTAATTATCACAAATCCATATGCTCACCTACTGAAAGGACCCAAGTCTCTAACTCAATATTTTCCATAATATTTGAATTAAAAAACACAAATTAGAATTCAGAATTGATATAATATCCAATAGTTAAGACACAATTAACATCAGTACACGAAAGTACCCTATGGTTTTCGAGTGACATTTTGTAATGGACAAATAAAAACATATCCTACAACACAATGTGGAAGTATAATTAGTAAAGGCTGATTCACAGGCGTCAAAATAATTTTAAAATGCACTAAGCAGGAGTAAACAACTGTCGTTCAATTTGAACTGTGCACGTATTTCACCGAACATAACTGATTAGAAATTACAATATTTTTTTCAAAACTTGAAGACAAATCATTTTAAATACATTCATATTACACCATTAGTATGTGCTTTTGGAGTCATTTTTGTCTATTTTAAGGTTCCAAAATATAGAGCCATACGCCCTTTAAATGAGTACATGGTATGTTATTTATCATACAGTATTTATTTGAGAAGAGCATGATAAAAGTTATCTTACATACATAGGTAACATAGACATACATGTATTTTATATAGCCTACACATGTATCTATATCAGACTGCACTAATTAAATCATTGCACTGTTGATGCTATGCTGTTAATGTGAGTGGTGGACGATTATGGAATCCGACCAAAACCTTCCATTCCTTTACTCTTACCTGATTGTTATGTTATACAGAGATATAAATATTTAAAACTTGGAATTACCCTTTCTAATTATAGATTCACGGCCAGTTCCGTCTGTTTTGGAATTCCCAATACAAAACTCAAGTCTTATTTCTGTTTTAGCTGTATACAAATAATATGATCCCTTTGTCAATAAATTATGTCAGGTTGACCATGGTAATTTTGCGATCATACAAAAATTTGAAGTAGGCCGTCGAACATCATCATGCATCATGGATGATAATGAACCTGCACTGTAACTCCGTTATTCTTCCGACTAAAAATCATGAATATACACCAAATCCTGGCAGAAAATGTCAAATCAAACCCTATTCTTTGATTCCCACCAAAAGTCAACAGAAGTCGTTACGCAAAAGGCAAGAAAAACGAGAAAGAGTGAGAAAGGTGGCGGTCTATAAATAACACGCACTTTCGCAGTGGATTGAATTGGAAATACCGGTGGATAGACGTTTCGGTCACTAGACGTTTCGGCTTGAGTTATTTCGGCCTATAGACATTTCGGCTAACAGACGTTTCGGCCAATTTTACAAAACAATGTAGAAAATTTTTTACCAATGAATTCAAATTTTATCTTTTTTTAGTGTTCATCTCAAAAATTAATGAATTCTTTTATTTTATTATTATTATTTATGAAAAAAATGTTTTGAAAGTGAGTGAAGTAAGTTCTTGAAGCATTTATAGGGCGTACCGGAAATAGCTATATGCTTACTAAATTTTGCTAGACAATAGTATTCATAGTTAATAAAAACTAATTAATTTATGATTGATTGATTAATTAATTAAGACATCAAACAAGACCAACCACTTTTATCCTAAAGTTTCAAAAGATTTAGTTTTTACATTAATATAATTTCTCAATATTTGGCTGAGCTTGTAATTGCACAGATATACTCAAGCCCACTTAAAGTATAATACACACAAAAGAAAAAATCTGTAGGAGAAAACAAACAAATAAATCTTTTGATGAGAAAATAAAAACAAATGAATCTGTTGAAGAATACATAAAACAAATGGCCGAAACGTCTTCTTATCTTCTTATTTTTTAAAAAAAAAAAAAAGAGTGGACGAAAAATTCTAGCACGAAATATATTAGGCCGAAATGTCTTTAAGGAAATCTCAACTGGTCGAAACGTCCTACATTCGGAAATACCCTTTCTAATTATAGAAAAGTAGCACAAGATACACATTCGGAAATACCCTCTCTAATTGTAGAAAAGTAGCACAAGATACACAAACAACGTTCAGTACTGTTAAAAAATATCTAATACCCTGGCGATCATAAACAATGCTAAATCATTAACAACTCCACTTCACTTTATTCATTTGTTTGGACATTGAATCAGCGGTTCTTTCAGGATCAATTTGTAATGTAATATTTTCACTGAGTATACAATGAATTACTGGGGAAACCCGATTTATTTTCATAGAGATGTGAATTATTCATATTTTCAGTCTCCAATACTTTCAAAGACATCTAAATATCTTCGCAATTAATAAAATAAAGGCCATGGATCCTTGGAATATAATTCTCTTTGAATAACTTGCGTATTTGTTACTACAACCCCAAAGCAAAGTTCGGTGGCCATTTTCTGATAGGAAGTCAAATAAAGCAATTCAAACTGTAGCTCCCTGTTCAATCTAAAATAAAAATGGTTATTTACTCACCTTATATGAATGAAAAATAGTTTCTTATCTATCAAACATCGTTTTTCTTTCAAACCGTTAAATCTCCTTCATGTGCAGCAGCTCAACACGGAATGACCCACTCGATTGCGAGGCCTCACTATACGGGTGTGCAATGCGCGTAAGGGGATTCCCCTATATTTTGGCTATATGCCAGAAACGATGTCAGGTACATATATACGATCCATGATGTAATATAATAATATTAGACTACCTTTAAATAAAATATGACACCGTTTTCAGCCAATAGAATTTAAGGTACATGGTGTTTAGCGAAAAAACATTTGGGAGGTGGGTGTGGCATTTTGTTAGATGACAATTTATTATACACTGGAAAAGATAAGAAGTTAACGAATTACTTTTTAATTAATCATTAAATTTTTAATTGTAATAGACTATATTCTGATTTTTTGCAAATTGAACCAATAGGGCTTAATTTAAACACAGGCGAATGAGCCGACGATAGTTCTAAAATACCTACTGTAAAACAGCAGTCCGGGATCATCATGTGGAACGTGACACCTGGCACCCAGTCTCACCTAGGGACGGGTGTCAGTTGGAGCCCCTTCCTAAAGTGTTTGTGAAATTCACCATTTTAAATGATGTAAAATATGCCCTCTTTGACTCCTGGCAGGTGGGCCCTCAACCACACAATCTGTTGGTGTTAGTCCCGAAATGACCTAGTTTGTGTCGAGTGGACGCTAAACCCCATCTCTCTCTCTCTCTCTCTCTCTCTCCGCTATCTGTTTAACGATGGCATTAGATATAGCCTTAGCGAAATGTCATGGACTACCAGTGTAATTTTCTATAGAACATTCTAGAGGGTTTGACCAATGGGAGGCTATTCCATTTTCTATAGGATGAAATTCTATAGTATTCTACAAAATGTTGGGGTCTTGTAGGAAATAATGGTCCCAAATATTCTACAGTTTCTGTAGTGCAAATCCCATGATTTTTCCTAAAGATTTTTTTATAGTGTTTTCTGTAGTAAATTCTACAGTTATCTTTTTGTCTTTAATCAAGTTTTGCGAACAGATTGCACAGTTGTCCCACTGTCTGCAGTTTCTTGTTAATACTGACTTCTATGAAGTTGTTAAACATGTACTTTGGATTTAAAAATTCAGCCAATGAACAATCAGACTTCTTTTGGATTAACTTTATCTGTTCGTTTGCTAACGGATAATGAAATTGACTTTCCAGCAACAGAAATTCCCTCATAGTCCTTTGCGTAGCGCATATAACCGACTTCGTTAGCTTTATTTCTGTTTCATGCACCCCAACCCACCCACGAATCACCTCCAAGCATAACATTTCTGTTTTCACTCAGCCCCGATTTTTCACAGTAAAAGATTTTCTTGAAAAATTAAATGCAGACAAAAGTGATCTTAGGTGACCAATCACAGAGAATTTCAAATACATGACAACCTAGCTCAATCGAATATCGTTGATGATACTTCAGACAGCGAACCAGATGAAGAATCAGCAGCATTTACAATAAATGATCGGTATCATTGGGGAAAAGTTGATTTAGAACCCCCGGAAACTACGTTTCTTCCTGATGAAATCCTAGAACCCAATCCCCAAATGAACAAAACTGCATACTCGTACTACAAAGACTACGTCACTGACAGCATGCAAGACTCTGACCTTTTAAACTAATTTATATAGTACACAAAAAAATAGTTTCTGTGAATACATAATAGAGCAATTTCTGGGGGTTTATCTATCATGAGCTTAGTTAAGATTGGCAACATTCGTTGCTATTGGCAACAAAAATTCCACTATGCTTCCATTGTAGATGTCATATCTCGTTCGAGATTTCAAATCCTCATGACAAATATATATTTTGTAGATAATAATGTCACTGATAGCGAGAAACAAGCTGACAAAGTTTGGAAATTTCGACCATAGATTCAACAACAGAAAGACGACTTCTTGCCTGAAAAATACACCCAAAGAATGTCATTCAGTTGACGAAATTATCGTCCCCTTTAAAGGTCGCTCAAATATGAAGCAGTGCGTGCCAGGTAAGTCACACACATGAGGTTTTAAGATGAGGGGCGGAAGCGGTGTATCTGGTTTCCTTTGTGATTTTGGGGTATATCAGGACAGAAGACCTGACACTGGTACCCCTGAACCATCATTATTTGGAAGGGGAGGGGAGATAGTCTTGAGTCTAACAAAATCACCTCCAAATAGACGTAATTTTAAAATATTCGCAGTTTTCTCACTGGTTTACCTCTTTTAGAAGAACTGAAAGCAAATGGCTTTTTTTATGTGGGTACAAAAAGGGCAAACAGAATGAAAAAATTGCACGCTTCTCCCCGAAAAAGAACTAAAGAAAAAAGGGAGGGGGTTCTACTGATTATAGAGTTGACACTGTTAAAGGAGCTAAATCGCTAACATTTTGGACCTAGAAATTGACAAAAGTGGGTCGCAACGCATATAATACTGTAATATGAATGTATATAAACTGATTTACATTCAATGGTTTCCGTTTTTACTCCAATTTCAAATCAGTTATGTTCGGCGAAATAAGCCAGCAGTCTCAAGCGAGTGCAAATTTCTAGCGTCTGGTTATTCCAGTCTACATACGCCGTTTGATATGGTGCAATGTATCTAGCCTCGTCCCTCGAGTCTCTTGATACAACTGGGGCTGAAGCGCATTATGGTACACGATTCGTGTACCAATGGTAAAATGTTTATTTTGTCTTAAATATTGGATATCAAAAGCCCATCTTTTTCCGGTAAGATCACAACATGAATGTTGATGTAATTTTACAAATAAATCGTGTTTTCAATGTTGAAGATTTTTGATGATATTGAGTTAGAGACTTAGCTCCTTTAAGGCTGTTATCACTATATGATTGATGGTATGATAATAAGGCTGTAGGCCTAAATTTTGTTTGCAATTATGTTGGTATAGAACCAAAAAGTGTGGTATGTCAGGTCAAATAAAACTAATGTTGACGTAATAGGACCCCATATAGTTGAAGTTTATAATAAATTTATGGGAGATATTGATATGCTCTGTGCCTTGTATAAACCACGTCTCCGTGCTCGTCGTTGGTATTTATTATATATACATATGATATGGTTGCATACTATAATAATAGCTGTCACAAATGCATGGCTCACATATAGGAGAGATTAAAATAATCTATACGGTGAGACGAAGACAATGCGTTTTTTTTTTATTTTGTTTCTTTTTTTTTTCTTTTTTTATTGTGCGTTTTCTTTTCATGTTACGCATTTGTGTTAAAAATGGTCAAATATTGAGATGAAATGAAACACAATTTGATAAATTCACTGTTAATTTAGTACGATTTCAGATACTGCTGTAGGTTATAGGGATGTTGTAGTTTAGGCAACAAGAATGGCTTTAAATAAATCTGGAGCAGCACCCAGTACCAATATTCCCTACTTGTATATCTGTTTATGAAAAGACACCTTTTGTGACAAAAACCAACAGCTTCTTTTGTTTGAAGCAAAATTCTCATTCATTATAAATATAAGCAATATTGATATAGCATTTCGAAAAGCTCCTTTTTTCAATTAAGTCTAGCGAAACAATGACATTTGTAGGCCGGGTTTCACGGTGATATATTGATTTTTCGTTGACAGGACGTACCGTGATTACATCCTGACAACCGATAGGCCTGCCTACATACGATATACATATATATTAACGTTCGTGTCGACATTAACTCGCAAATTTTCCATCCGAGAAGAGATATAAACGTTTCATAAACTTAAAATCTAAATTGAAAAGATTTATAAACTCCCGATTAAATCCAAAATGTTGCGAGTATTGTTTGTAAATACCTTGATGTTGATGTTAATGTGCACAGGTAAGTTCCGTTCTTAAAATCATATTGCAACAAGTAAATTTTAATGAAACTGACATAAATTATCCGCCTGGTTTTTTTTATACATTGTCATAAAATGACTATTTGTTATAATTTTGGTTTGATTTTATTTTCAAGCAGGAATCTTATGTACCATCAGACTGCGATCACTTAGTAAGCAAACTCATGGATGGATGTCCCGTTTTGGGGTCTTGATTATAAGCCAAGTGTTTCAATCATGCCATTTATATAGACGCTGTCGATATGGGTGTCTTTGCTAGTAAAACATGGTTTCATTTGTTAAGTTCTGTCAGACACATTCAAGATTTATTTGCAAAATTTGTATTCAATCGCATTTAACTTCAATTTTCAAGGGTAAACGAACCCTTGAAAGATGTAGAGTAGGCGGAAACTATCTCGCATTACACGTAGTATAACCATAATCGTAGGGCTAGTGTCCCTTTAAAATCATTAGACCTCTTTGGTTTGAGTCTAGAATAAAAACAAATGTCAGTTTTTAATGGCTTTTATGTCTTGTTTTTTTATGTGGGGTATCAATCTGCCTTCGTTATACATCTAGCGTCAAAGATAAAAAAAACCAGTGCTAAGATATAACCGATGTAACCAAAAAAATGAAACTAAATGTAAACAGATTACCCTTTAATAATATTATTTTGAAACGTCATCTTTTAGAGGCATTTAGTAACTGGATAGAGCAATAAACTATAACACGTTTTAACGTCCGTTCAACCCTGGGATCGAAAACATTAAATTTTTAGTGTGGCCATTTATGTACTATTTGTGATTTATTAAAGATACATTATGTAAGATTTAGATAAAGAACTAGCTATTCTTGCTATAATAGTTCGAAAGTAGATGATGTAAAATGAATAATTTGAAAATTTCATTCAAATTACTCTATTGCAAGCGAAGATATTAGCCTTTGAAGGTTTGACAGACGTGTGCAATAATTTCAGCCACCGTACTGGTTGATCGAAGCTAAGTCT
This sequence comes from Patella vulgata, assembly GCF_932274485.2. Classification (NCBI taxonomy): domain Eukaryota; kingdom Metazoa; phylum Mollusca; class Gastropoda; family Patellidae; genus Patella; species Patella vulgata. The sequence goes on from NC_065883.2 coordinate 18,606,588, forward strand.
CGGTCCTCCACATTTGATTAAATCAAAGTATCGTTGAACCATTCTAATCTATTTAATATCGGAGAAATCTGATGCCATCGAGAGTTGATTAAGGCCTGGGTCAGTTAATTAATAATTTAGAAAACATTTCAGGCCTGAAGAAAGACCCGCAATAGGCAGATTTAGCTCTTGCATAATGCATGTTTAAAGTTCTAGTTCCATCACAAGTAACGAACAGTCCTGCTAATGTTTTCCATGTTTTATTAAATAGCACTGCCTTGCAAAACCGCTTATTCCTTTGTTATTTTACTGATGGTTGTTTACACGCTGGAAGCCTTTGACGGAACAAGCGATATTACAAAAGAACTGACTGTAATAGAGCTCGACGTGGTATCCCTGAGTATTTCCTTGGTAACGACGGTTCTCGTAATGAATAATATGCCTCTAAAAAGGATCGTGTCCTTGGAAAAAATAAAGTTTATAATGATTAGATATCGATTTTGAAGTCAGATTTAATGCCGCAATAAGCTGCAACAATACGCATACTCCACAAATGGGACAATATTTATCTACAGAGAGAGAGAGAGAGAGAGAGAGAAATTGGGTTTAACGTCCACTCGACACAAACTAGGTCATTTCGGGACTAAAATATGGTTTAATTTTATTTACATAATTCGCTTGCGCGTAGGGGTCTTTAGCAGTGGGAGGAAACCGGAGGACCCGGAAAAAACCCACGAGGTTGGACAGGCGACCCTACTCCTTGCCACGTACAACCGGGGATTCGAAACCACGCCAGTCGACTCAATGACAGACTTTATGATACAGCGCGCGCACGCTAACCATTCGGCCACCCAACCCCAGGTTTATACGCATAATATCTGCTTTATCAAGCAAAATGGTTGAGATTATACCATGATAGACGACTACAACATAATTATCTGGTTTAAACGACATAGGTTTATAATTTACAACAATCTGATTAAAACACAGATCCTATTTCGTTTTGTTTTTTATAGTTCAAAATTTCGTTTTACTTGTCTTGACTACACTAGGATCTGGAAGAGTTGTTATCATTGTCGTGTTCTGAATAAGAGCTTAGCCAGAGAAACGGTCTGTTACGGTGGGTAATCCACTAGTAACGTCAATGCTGGTTGGTTAATCAAAGGTCTGACGTCATAGGGTCAAAAGCCTCTCGTATGACCTCTGACGCGACTTACCGTTAAAACCGGTCAGATATTCATGTAGTGTAGGCCATCGAAAGTATAAAAAATCCGAAACGAAATATAGATCAGTATTTTAATCAGATTGAATTTACATGCAACGTTCTTCCAGGCTTATTAGCTTTCAACCTTTTGTTATTTACCATCTTCCGGCAAACCGAACTCTTCAAATGAACCCTTCCGTATATGAGTACAGCCCTATCAAGAGGGTTGGTGGGGTGAGGTTGGGATTATGGAAGGTCCTAGCTACGAGAACGTAACTAAAAACGCTGAGATATACTGATGTGCTTGTTTTTAGCTACGATTGGATGCCTTTAGTTCCAAGTGGCAAACTCAATTTCTTTATTAATGTATGTACCATCTTAAAAATAAGTTAATTTTATACTATTAGTACTTATTACACATATGCAGTTCAGTCTACTGAAACAACATTCATTTATCAGCAAATATTGACAATAAATAAATCAAGCGATGTTTTTTATCAAAATTGATTCGGACGTTCATAATTATCTCGAAACAAGGAGGGTGGAGAAATATCATTTGTTATCGAAGAAGGTCCAGGCGACAGTAGCAACGCCCCATATAAAATAATCTAATGAACAAAATGCTTCATTTTCGCTTTGTGGTTAAAAAAACCCCTTGATGTCTAAAACTTACAAAATGATTCTATTTGCTACGCGGGGCTGGGGGGATGGTTGAATGGTTAGCGTGCGCGCGCTGTATCATAAAGTCTGTCATTCAGTCGACTGGCGTGATTTCGAAGTCCCGGTTGTACGTGACAAGGAGTAGGGTCGCCTGTCCAACCTCGTGGGTTTTCTCCGGGTCCTCCGGTTTCCTCCCACTGCTAAAGACCCCTATGCACAAGCGAATTATTGAAATAAAATTAAACCATATGTTAGTCCCGAAATGACCTAGTTGTGTCGAGTGGACGTTAAACCCCATTTCTCTCTCTCTCTCTCTCTCTCTCTCTCTCTCTCTCTATTTGCTACGCCAGATAAGAGATGGCCATTGCATGAGTATATTCTTTTGTTTAACTGCTGGTTGGCTGACAAGTATGGCTATAAGCGTGACAGTCAATAAAAGCCTACAAGAAGAATGCCGTGCAATATTAATGTGGTACTATTGTAATAAAAAAGAACACATAAACTGTGTTTTAAAAAAGAGATCTAAATAGCGATAAAATGATAATTTATTTCAGTGGATTGTAAATAGTTTTCTATTCACTAAAATGAAATACGTCAGGATTTTTACTTGATAATGTGCGACAAAGTGCTCCATTACATGCAAAATCTTGTAGAAGGTGTCGAGATACTGTGATTCTTCCGCGAAATCCCGTGATAACTGGTAATTTTCTCGAAATCTCTATTAAATATTCTCGGGATCTCCTGATAATTTCTCCTGAGATAGTTCCATCCTGAGTTAACAGCCTCGGGAATTCGAGTCTATATTCTCAAGATATCAATCTGGTTAAAACACAGATCCTATTTCGTTTCGTTTTTATAGTTCAAAATTTCGTTTTACTTGTCTTTACTACATTTGGTTAAAACACAGATCCTATTTCGTTTCGTTTTTATAGTTCAAAATTTCGTTTTACTTGCCTTTACTACACTTGAATCTGGAAGAGTTGTTATTTAAAGGGACAATAACACTCTTGCTGGCTTGACAGCTCCAGAAAATAAATAATAGCCTTATTTTAAGTACTAGATGTTTAAGTGTCCTACCTGGTGTGTAAATTATCCATTACATCCTATTTTACTTGTCCAGAGGGTTCGAAAATATTTTTAAATCCAAGTCACATTTGAAAAGGTTTACGTTAGGCTTTTCAAATCATTTAGTTGAATTTTTCCAATTTTTTTAATTAGGTGTGTTAAGATGAAATTTGTATCACCAATTAATTGGGATATTGTAAAATAGTACAATTTGTTGACCAGAATAAAGATTGGGACATATTATTCAGTTACAACAAGAGTGGTATTGAGCCTTTAACTCGTGTTCTGTATGGTGTCAGGGATAAGCCAATGAAACGGTCTGGCAAGTCCCTTCATTTGACAAGTTTCACTCTGATCGGATAAACTAGTGGTCGGTCAGAGGACAGGTGGTATCTGGTCAGATCTATTTACCTCGGCGACCAGTGCCAGAAATACTGCTAGACTGCATTTCCGACAGACTGTTTTTCAAACATTTCCGGGGCAGCCCCCCCCCCACCTCTAGTTAAAGCTCGCGCCTTTTGCCCCTTAACCTTGGACTTTGCCCCAGCTTTGCCCCTCCAACCACCGGCGGCTGAGTTCAACCGCTGCCGTGACAGATTTTAAGGGCTGAATGGTTATCTAGAACTTTTGATATACCATGTTCATGTTTGGTTTAGGTTCCTGATGTATGGATGTTCCTGTTGTATTTATGTAGCTGTTTCACATTCTGTTCCCGATGGAGAGAGAGAGAGAGAGAGAGAGAGAGAGAGAGAGAGAGATGGGTTTAACGTCCACTCTACACAAACTAGGTCATTTCGGGACTAACATATGTTTTTAAATTTTATTTCAATAATTCGCTTGCGCGTAGGGGTCTTTAGCAGTGGGGGGAAACCGGAGGTTGGGCAGGCGACCCTACTCCTTGTCACGTACAACCAGGGATTCGAAACCACGCCAGTTGACTCAATGACAGACTTTATGATCAAACGCGCACGTGCTAACCATTCAGCCATCCACCCCCCTCCACCCTCCGATGTAAATAAATCATGTATGTACGAAACTGATCTTTGTAATAACTAATAGCGTTACAGATATGCGTTTTTTCTTCAGGGATGTTACTGGTTAGGTGTCGAAGTTAGGAATTCCGAATTTATGCTAGCCGTGGCATTCCAAGAATTTCACAAAATTTAACAAATTACACTATTCAGTTCACTTTATTCAGTAAAAAATGATCAGATAAAGGTCCAATTTTTTTTGCATCACTTTGCTTGGTATACCAAACCCGTTTCCACTCCGCCCCCTTTTCAGAATTCCTGTATCCGCTTCCAGGTGGGTCTTAATTTCAAATAATATTATATTCGAGCAAAGCATATACAGTATAACGAAACTTGTGCTGTTTACAATTAGCCCCGCCTGGGAACAGCCACGAAGCTGGTTAACCGACATTTTAATTCTTACATCGACGATTTTAGTCGAAAACACTATGTATTATGTATTTATTCCACTTTCATTTCCATATAATGAAATTGAGAATGTTTATTTAGTCTTTATGTGTATGAACGATGTAATAGCATAGAATAAGAACCCTAATTTTTTCAAATTGAAGGTCATTCAGGACAGAGATCTATTCTCAAAGTTGATAGTTCCCTGTGTGCAGAATGCAAGCAAAGGACACGGCTCCGTTTAGTACCAGTGTGGACTGAAAATTCATTTGTCACATAACCGTTTACTTTCATAACAAATCTATTATTTTTATACAGAGGTATAGAACTTTATCCATTTAAAAGACTTTTCTTGACGGATGTGTGTAAGAGCGCGTGTAATGTCTTTGACTTCTAAAGATATAATCAATTCTGTTTCATTCCAGATAAATTGAATTAAAACATGCTATTTGAAAGGGGGGTATTTATAAAGTGTCTAGCGCCCAGTAGTCAAATGTTTGTTTTTCAAAAAATTAAATTGATTACTTTCAAAGCGAAAGATGGTATTTGGAAAATAACAAGACCGGTGATATTAATAGATTAGGAAAGAAATTACCTGCAGTGTACTCTATCATATCAATCCGAGGGAGAGATGGTTTATTTTCGACATACACAACGTTATAGTCTATGCCCGAATTCCAATCAGTACAAAGTCGCTGAATTCCATTAAAAGAAAAGTAAAATTAGTGTTTTATTATATTATTTCTGACACTTTATTTTGCCAACAAGACGATATTTTGTCAAGCAGCTGTGGCTCCAGGCAAAATGTTTTAATCCATATAGTCGTGTCGATGCAAATTCATGGTATTTAATAAAAAAGAAAACCAAAATTAATGTTTTATTGAACTTCGGGAACTTTATTTTGCCAACTACACTTATAATATTTTTCCCTTCTATTGACCAATTCTTGAATGTTCTTGCAAATACAACTAGTTTTGTAATCGGAGTTCAGCTTTAATGATAGGAATTATTGTTGTCTAAGGCTACGATAGAGAAAACTTCCCAAATCCGGTTTAAATGATCTGATAAAAGTTAAAGGGTAAATGTAGGTAATGGATTTCATCAGGACCAATTTACCAAAAGTTCCCTTTATGGAATCACGCAGCCAGGCAATGTAATAACCCAATCTGTTTCACAGAGAATTACGAGTCCTCTAATATTTCACAGAGAATTACGAGTCCTCTAATATCTCTGTAAAAGATGACTGTCTTTAACACGTGCCGTCACAGCACGCGGCGTCAAGATTGGCTGAATGGCGCGTGCATTGTTTACATAAGACGTTACTGCTTCGGTCAGAATTCTGCCTTTTAGTCATTTTAATACCCATTTACACTAAATAGGAAATAATTGTTATCTACAAATACGTCAAATGTCTTTATTTATTTTTCTAATACATCAAAAAAATGTTTTAGAATTTAATTCATCGGTGGAAAAATGTTAATATTTGAGACTCATTAAGTCGCATTGATGTCATCCTTATCAGTGATTGTAGAGGCCTAGCGAATATTCACTGCTGATCAGTGTGGTAATAACCGTCAGCAGAAAATACCCTTGTAACTCTTTTGTCGATAAAAATGTCACTTAATTTGCCATTTGAGTCTCATTTGTATAAATTGATTAACGTTTGTTCCCTTTCTTCCTCTATTGTAGGATTAGTCTACATGATTGCCACCACTAGATCCATCTCCTGCACAGCTAACAAATCACTGACAGGTTATGAAGCTCAGGTAAACAACATGATCAGCTGTGGAAGATCTACACTCAACGATTCCTGCAACGAATTTTCATTCGACACTACTCAAAACCTTTGCCAGCCCTGTACAAATCATACTGGCAACACCGCCTTTGTTCATTTTGCATGTACTTCTTCATAGAATTAAGTGAAAAATGACTTGATGGATTTTCCCGAATGCTTCATGCAATTGCTAATATGAACAACTGACTTGGTGATTACTGTTGCTGTTAAAAGGTTTATAATATTATATAGATGTGAAATGGTTTAAACTACACCTTTGTATACAAGCGAGTACACCACCTTACACCTAATTTATAGACATTTCTAAGCCATTTTCCGTGAGAATTAATTTTTCGGGTAAATCTTATTCCGAAGCAGTCTAACTTTGATCTAATCAAAATGTGTACCAAGTGAAAATATTCCTTGTCAGCGGACAATGATGCTTCTGGCAAATAGGACAGAGAATGAATCAATAGTTGGCACTGGATCAGTTTGGAGTTCGGGAAGATTCACGGACAAAATTAATAATACAGACCAACTTATTAAGATTTATATATTTCTTATATATTTTTTGAGGGGGGTGGGGGTATTTGATTGTCCAATAGACTAATATCTATATTATAATTTCTTGTGTACTCTTAAAGTAATCGTAATATTATTGTAATCCGTGTATAGAAAATTTGATTGGCTATACAGTACTACAATTCTGAGTCTCAAGAAACCAAAAACATTGCTTTAACACTGTCTTTGTCTATTGAAGATTTTTTTCCAGCGTTGAATAATACAATGTCATTCAAGGAAGTTAATATAAACGAAAGCAATTCATATTTCTAAATATAAAAGGTTCGCCTCTGACATTCTGGTACTTTTCTTTTAAACCACGGAACATAATAGAAAAATCAATACGGACTATTAAGATCAAATAATAAGGTATCGAGGAGTTTTTGAGTAAGAACTTTAAAAGCTAAAAATACTATCCGCTACAAAAAAATACATACTGCTTCATATATGTTACACATTACAGACTTACTTGAGATATATCCAATATTCAACCTAAATATGGCTGTTTTGGGGCTATTATTAATTCGATGATGTTTGAGTTTTTTTATGAATAGGTCACAAAGTTGCAGAATAAATTTTTCTAAACTGGGGTAGTGATTTTTTAAAAATTATATCAAAATTGTTAGATAAAAGAAAAATGTTGTGTTATTATTTTTATTAATAACAAACAGCTTTATGGATAACATTCACTAGGTTTATTAACTGCACAGTTTCAATAAAGGTACTATCACAGTTATCAAAATGAAATGAAATGAAATGAGGTTCAACGTCGTCCTACTGTTCTGCTCCGAACTCTATGAGGGAAATTTTGCCCGGGCAGCGGCACTACGACCCACTCTTATATCGAATTCCAACTATCAAGGGATCTTTTACGTACACGGGACCTAGGTTTTTCGTCCCATCCGAACGACTAGACAGCTGTCCTTGTCAGTTCATCCGTCCTGCATCACTGACAAGGGGACACCACGCCGGAAAATCTCGATGAACTTTCTCGGTCATTACAGGGATCGAATACCCGACCTCCAGGCTAGCGAGCCAGCGTCTTAACCACTCACCGTTATCAAACAATGATACAATCAAACATGTTACAAGAGGTTATATACAAATGGGTAACAATATTTTTATTTTGTCACTATAAAAAATATCATTTAATTAAATATACATTTTGTAAGACTTGGATAAAGAGCAGGTCGTTCTATTATAATATTTCAAATTATTATAATTACTTTATTCTGGGCAAGTTAGAGTGTTTGAAGTTTTGATAGTAACACTGTTATCTCAATTTTCATTGCTACGATAATACGTCTCAATTATTCATGTTGAAATTAAAGAGCACATCAAGTGAGAAAACAATGTTACATGTATGTATAGCCAGTGGTTACTCTATACACGTTACGGCAAGTTCACACCAATTTGAGCCATCTTCACTCAAAGTTGCAAATAAATATAGATCCCCGGTAAAAACGTCTTTGCCAATTATCGAAACACTCTTAATCCCCCCCCCCCCCAGACGAAAGTGACGTCACAGTGACCGAATGCATAGTAGGAACGGTTATACACGCCGCGATGACGGATTCCGTAATCCCCTGATTAAATAAAACAATTAAACATACATTATGCAAGAGCTAAATCTGATTATTGCAAGTCTTTATTTAGGCTTCAGATGTCATAAAAATTATAAATTAGATCTTTATTTACACAACAAGCACAAAATCAACTCTGTAGACCCACGGATAGCTTGGATTCAGCTTGGATTTAAACGGGATTTCGTTGACTGATTTAATTTTAAATGGCGTCGTGAGCGGAGATTAACCGTTACGTTGACGTCATACTCCCGGATCGAGGCAAAATGATAGAGTGTACGCACTCGGCAAACCTCAACAGATTCCAGTACCCTACATCTAATCTCGGCTGTATGACAAAGCCCGCCATTAGAACTACTTTCAAGTTCCCGGATTACAATGACGTTGTCCATGACGACCAATGACGTCATTGATGACGTATTTGAAGAATGTTTTATCTTACAAAATTTTCAAAGTTTGAAGCTGTTTTTCTTTCAAGTTTATCCGATTTTCTTTAGACAAGGACAAATTTGCACTGAAAATTCTGCACACTCTTCGAACGACACAATTTTGAGAACTTCTTTCTAAACGCGGGCAAGTTTCCCTTATAAGTAAACCGGTGCCGCATCGCAAATGTATAGGCGTAGGTACATATCACTTACTGTCATACAGCCGAGGCTAGATGTAGGGTACCGGAATCTGCCGAGGTTTGCCGAGTGAGAGTGTACGAAGCGAGGCCGCTGAACATTGGGCGATGCCTTAATAAATGACATCTAAACTATTTAAAGTTCAATAAACTAAACACAGATAATGACAAATTATACAATTCCTGTAGACCGTTTGATGACAGACGGACAGGTCTTCTGTCTTAATAATATCAATAAAAATATTGTTATTTCCCCAATAGGCACGACGCCACTGGTGTAGGCCTATAGATTTATCATAATATTATGTCCTATATTCAATTGAGTTAATGCATGCCCAAAATACAAGTAAGAATGAAAATTTACCCTCTCACTCATTTTGTCCTATTGTTATAAAAATCCAAAAAGGTAAAACACAAATTCGGATATGACAGCAGACAAAAGACAGCAGAGATTATGTAGGTGGAGTTAACGCCTGTCAATCAAACGATCGGCCATACTAAGAATCGGTGAAGATGGAATTCAATCCCATTTCTAGTCAAAAATTACACTGGTGATAACTATACTATTCAAAAAAAGTAGGGGATATTTGATTTTTAAGTGTTATTAAAGTCACCTAATGAAACTGACGAAGAAACAAATGACAAAATGAAATGAAGTTCACATTCATCGATTTATTCCAAATGATCGTTAGACTAAGTAAGGCACAGACTGACCATTATAAGGGTAAAATGATACCCGGGGTCAAACAGCAAAGTTACCACAGCATCACAACCAAGTCAGTAACGGGTAAATCCTCCTCTGTTTGCCAAACAAGCATTGATCCGACGTGGCATACTCCTAATGAGACGTCTAAGGTCATTTTGGTCCAGATTGTCCCATTCCTGTTGCAACGCAGCAGCAAGTTCTTGGACATTGGCAGGACGTTGTTGACGTTGACGTAACCTCTGTCCAAGCATGTCCCAGACATGCTCGATGGGGGAGAGGTCGGGACTCAGTGCTGGCCAAGGTAATGTGGTGATGTTCTGTTGTTGGAGGTAACCTGTAACGATCCTGGCCCTGTGACATCTTGCGTTGTCATCCTGGAAGATGAAACGGCGGCCATGACGTCGTTCGAACGGCACAACATGGACTGCCAAGATGTTGTCCCGGTAGTACTGGCCTGTAACACGCCCTGCAACAACATGTAAAGCCGTTCTTCCAGCAACAGTGATGACTCCCCACACCATAACAGAACCACCCCCAAATCGATCATGTCTGATGACGTTAACGTCTTGGAAGCGCTCGTTTCGACGACGCCACACCCTCCTACGTCTGTCCAAAAAATCAATAGTGAACCTTGACTCATCTGAAAACATCACATTGCTCCAGCGTCGATTATCCCAGTGTTCACGATCCCTACACCAACGACGTCTTGCCTGAATGTGATGATCTCTCAAACAAGGGATCACGCGAGGACGTCGGGCGCGAAGGTGACCCCTATGCAGTCGATTCCGAATCGTCTGGCCACTCACTCTCACACCAGTGTCTGTTTGAAGACGAGCGCTGATCTGATTTGCTGTGATGACACGATTTCTCAAGGCCAAGGTACGGATAAATCGATCCTGGGCTTGAGTTGTCGCCCTTGGTCGACCTGAGCGTGGTCTGTCCTGTACAGATTGTGTATCACGGTATCTGGACCATAGCCTGCTTATGACAGACTGAGAAACATTCATCGTCCGCGCCACAACCGCCTGTGTTGTGCCGATCTGTAGCATGCCAAGGGCACGTAACCTTTCATTTTGGGTAAGCCGACGCATATCAAAATTTGTTTTCTGGTCACTAAAACAATTAAACTGATGTTTCCACCCTGGAATTCAATGCCACAATGACTGTAACATTCAAAGTCAGAGTCGTGCAAATCTTGGGTTGGACCCCCATGATGATCCCAAGCATCACCTGCATTCCATGCGGTAGCTATTGGTGCGTTTGGGCGTCACATGCAACTGGAAATGTTTCTTCTGTTAGGTTCTATAGTGACTTTTTTCGTAGTCATTTGTATATTTTAGTATTATCCCCCCAAAATCAAATATCCCCTACTTTTTTTGAATAGTATATGTTCAGAATAAAGTAATTTGACTGAAAGTTTCAAAAGATTCTTCTTTCATCATCTATTTTTGAACTGTTATAGCAAGAATGGCTAACTCCTTATAAAAATCTCCCATATGTATCTTTAATCTACGTGGTTACCTCAAGGTTTCTCCGTTGTCGGACATTTTAATCTCCTTGAAGTCAGCCGACAGCATGTAGAAACAAGTCAAATCCTATTAGTATATAACACCCCAAATCAATGGAAGTACTTATAACGTTCAAAATACTTCGCGATACTTATCTACTGCCCATTGCAGTCCTTTACCAAGCGTGAACGTGACGATGCTGTCACACACTTGACCGCTGGGTCCGAGTTCTGTGCCGCCACACCATGTTTATCTGTAACCATTTTATTTCGTAAAATTCTTTGACTTTGAGTGATGTAGCTGCTGATGTAGTTAATTATATTGAAATATTGGTTAGGTCAGTTAATTGAGCCGTCAATAAACACTAGTCAACTGGCGGTGGGTATAGACAGCGATACGTTCAAAATAGTGTATTCTATGTGTGGTCCTTGTGAAGTCACCAGCCAATCACCCGGATTAAGGTTGAAATTGAAAATTTTTTGTGTGTCCGATATTTAAACATATATGTCGAATAATTATAACCTCGGTGGAAGCGGACGTTAAAGAAAGCTATTTCACACACACAATTATAATCAGATTGGCGTGAACTTGCCTAATGTGTACATAGTAACCATTGGCTACACGTATATATGTTTTCTCATTTGATGTGCTCTTTAAATTATTAAATCGTGATCAAGTTTCAATCCATTAAAAATCAATACTATACACTAGAGGGTTGGTTATGGCCAAAAAACCTTCAATAGACAGATATACCATACATGTAGCTCTTACATGATGCATCTTTAAAGTGCCATACTGATGAGATTTATACTCAAAATAAATAAAGAACTGAACTGATCCTTTTTCAGTGAGTTTTTAATAGTCTGGTATGACCAGGTCTTGGGTGTGATCCAGCGACCTTTTAAATTGGTAGATTAATTTTAATTAAATGTCATATTATCTGAATAACAATTTTTTTATTTATATTTTTATCAAGTATGAACTTTATGTAATTTTATTATGTAAATGTTATAATGTCTTGTTCTATGTAATGCACATTTATGTGGCAGTTGTGTGATGTAGAAGGGAGTAATAATAAACAGTTGAAATTGGATATAACGTCCTACTGTTCTGTTCCTACTGGGCTAATGAAGACGGGAATACATCATGCCGTGTGCTAAGAGGGAAATTTTGCCCGGATAGTGGTGCTATGGCCTACTCGAATTCCAACTGCCAAGGGATCTTTTACATACAAGCCAATATGTACACAGGACCTCAGGTTTTTTTTTTCGATTCGAACGACTACACAGCTATCCTTGTCAGGTCCTCTGTCCTTCACCAATGACAAGGGGAAACCACGCCAGAAAATCTGATGAACTAAATGTAAACAATAATAATTCTATTACATAAAGAGCTTGATGGAAGTACATGTACACCTGCATTTTAGCAAGTCCCCTGTATCTTAGATTTAAGACCGTCTTCATTAGCCCAGTTGGTGCAGATAGGACGTTAAACCCCATTTCATTTCATTAGATTGAAGGGCTTCACTATAACGCCCATGGAATCTATTTTGACAGCTATCTTTCAATGAAACACACCTTATTGTATTATAAGCATCTCTATATTCTTGAGTCATATAGATTATCATAAAATAACTGTCAGAAAGATGTCTGTAGCTAAATAATACGTCACATATACAGGTATTCATAGAATGAAAGTTACCTACTTACTCCAATTCAAATAAAAAAATGATGAATTTGATATGATCCAAAGAAATTATTTTAAAGGTTTACGATCCATTCTGAAACAAACTTTACCAGGCATTCTCGAAACCAAAATGAAAAACTCTGCCATGAAGAAAATTTGTATTGTTGTAGAATTATTGTCCGTCAGGCTTCGCGGTGATTCAATGTCTCCGATCCTAATCGTTCATTTTTATTAAATATCTAAAGTTTCAACATGTTATCCATGTTAAAATGTACTCAAATTGATTATTTAACATTTAATTAAGAAAGCAAAACCATAATATCTACGAGACCCAAAAGGTTTTACTCAACTTTTAAAGGTGGCACTGGATTGTTTATATTATCTGTAGAGGATGCTGAATGTTGCAAACATAATTATCATATCTTTGGAAATATTGAATTGCAATTGAACCATTCTTTGGATGATGTTCCTTTTAGAAATCCAACTTTCAAAATATTATAATTTGCAATGGATTGAAAATCAGTGGCTTTAAGTATTACTATTGTCTAATAATTTATTATCTTTAATCTACATGTCAACAAATATAATACATGTATATAATAGAATATAATAAATAAAAACATAAATACAATAAATATCACAGTATAGACGGCAATTTCACTTATTTATACACATTCATAAACATATACATAGAAATCATTTGACAAAACTGTATAGATAAGAGTATTTATAGTACACTTTTGTATATTTAAAGAAGGAGCTGATATTGTGATATAACCATATAGACACATTATTTTAGGGGTTTTATAGATGTTGCTTTATTTTGTAAATATTTATGCAATAAAATTTTCAAATATATCCTGAATGTATGGATTTAATAATTATGTTTACCTCAACATACCTGAATAAAGAGTCCAAATAAAGTTTGAGACTATGCACAATCAGATTTACTTATATTAAAAAAAAAAATTTTTGGTTCAAAAATAAATTTTAAACTTAAACACAGGTTTCAAACTGCCATCTTAGTGAAATATATTAACAATAAATCTGATTTATTTTTTGTGCAAGCTGGTTCATTTTTTTTTAAGGCTTTTCTTTAATACTCTGATCAATGTGTTTAATTACACATTAACAACAGCCTTTACATTAATCAAGCACTAGTAAAATGGATTGAAATACAAGTCAAAATCAAGTAAGCAAATGACAGACCTGGTAATACGCAGAAGTGGCCATGACTTTTTACAAGTGATTAAACAACCGATGTAATTTTAAAATAGCATTTTATAAAGAAAACAAACAGTGTTTACTTATCATGAACATTTTGATTTCATTTTCTATCGTACAATGTAATTATTCAGAAATGTTACTGACATGAACTTGATTCAGGTACAAGAATTAAATATGGAAAATAGCAAGGTGCACTTACTTTTTTTATACTAATCATAGACATTATTCAGAACACGATATGCTACATAATGACCTAAGAAATATTTGTAATTAAAGTCCAATAAATGAATGGAAGCTTAATGACCATATTTACTGAAGTGGACGAATTCTGGTGACATAACTCTGGCCTCTTTTAACCCCAACTATAAATGCCTACATGCAAAATTTGGAAACAGAATCCCAGATTAAAACAGTGCTTTTGTGAATTGTCCTAGTGAAAGATCAAGCTATTTGCATTCTTATCTGTCCATCATAAAATTATCAATATCAAGCAAAATCTGTCAAAAACTCAAAGCTTTTTTATTGATTCTATTGGCATGTAAAAGGGCAGATACATGTATAAGATTGCTTGTAGGTGTCTAACACCTGCTTCCATGACAGAGAAATCGGAGAAAGAATTATCTATAAATAGCTGGTACTATCTTCATAGGTACTGAAATGAGGGGAAATAAATGTGTCCTACTTCATAGTGTCACCCCTTGTCAGTGGTGTAAGATGGAGGGTCTAACAAGGGACATAGTTGTTCGGATGGTATGAAAAACCCAGGTCATGAGTACATATTGAGTGCACATAAAACAACTCTTGACAGTTGGAATCCGAAAAAAAGAGTAGTCTGTAGCACCGCTGTCCTGACAAACTTTCCCTTACAGCACACCACTGTATGGCATATGCCTGTTTTCATTAGCCATAATTTCAACAGGATTTAAATTTGTGAAATAAACTCCATGGAATGTCTGGTGTTAAAACAGTAAAACATTGCCTTATTGATCATCTTCATTCAACGTAAATAGTTACTCTTAATTTAAATTAATTTTTCTCTTTTAACTTTTACATTAATTCATCAATATCAACTTGATCTGAGGAAGCTGTTGGTCGAATAAATTCTGAGTCGATTGTTAATCCACCACCAAGTCTTTCTTCTTTACTGATACCATCCAATATTTCATTTACCAAGGCAACACAAGATGAACTCAGTTTAACTGTATTATATTTATCTAACTGACCAATCTGTGATCGTAAAAAGTCTAATTCACGAGCTAATAACTGTCGATCTCTCATTAAACGCGTCTGTTTGGCGAGAATCTGAATTAACTGAAAGACAAAACGTGTGAAAATAAGTGACTCACTTCAAAGCTTTTACCAGTGTGAATAAAGCAGCTAAAAAAGGTTGACCATTGGAGGAAATTAGATACATGTACCCATACTGAATCAACTATTAAACTCAACATAATCACAGTCATTGAACAGCTTTATTAGCATACCACCATAAACAAAGAAAGAGAGAGAGAGAGAGAGAGAGAGAGAGAGAGAAATGGGGTTTAACGTCCAATTGACACAAACTGGGTCATTTTAGGACTAACACATGATTCAATTTCATTTCAATAATTCGCTTGCGTGTAGGTGTCTAGGACCCGGAGAAAACCCATGAGGTTGGACAGACGACCCTACTCCTTGTCACATACAGCTGGGAATCAAAACCATGCCAGTTGACTCAATGACAGAACTTATGATACAGTGCGCACGTGCTAACCATTCGACCATCCACCCCCACCACCATAAATAGAACAAAGTTTATGCGCAACTAGACATATAGATATAAATTGCATACAGGTAAATGTACAACAGTAAACGAAGAAATATTAAACTTATCATCAACGAGTAAGGCAGACAACACTATTCTTTGCAGCATAAAATCACAAGATTAGTTCCTCTGCTTATACTGAAAATAATCTTGTGATCTGCAGCAGTACACTGTCTTAAACCGATCATTAAGCTTCCTACCCCCATGTTCCTTGACTTTAAAAGATATCAATATAACTTGTGACTTATGGAATACTCAATCAAGTAAGAATAAGAATTTTAGGTGAAAAGGCATGCACCCACAGAAGATGATACTATATATATCGCAACTATTCAGAGGTGTTTATTACATTAAATAAGGTATATATTTACAAGACAGAGGTGTTAATTACATTAAATAAGGTATATATTTACCTGTTGTGACTGATGTTGGGCATGTTCATCCATCATCTTTAACCGTTCAGACATTTTATCATGAACTTGAGCATGTTGATCTGATTGATCATCTAATGTTGATAGTCTAGCTACACTACGTTCTAATCTCAGTCTCATTTCTTCATTTTCACGCGATAATTTACCAACTTCAGATCTAAAATCAAGGAAAAAAAACATTTTGTAAAGTCTTTAAAATACACCAACAGAAATCAAAGACAAACAAAGGATGATGTATTTATTTGAAAATGTCACATCAAATGTAGGGAACATATTGCACAATATCTATATTAATGATTATAAAACTATATTTTATTTGATTATCATGTGATGTCCCAATCAGGTAAGTGTAGGGAATTTAGAAGATAGGTGGCAAGGCAACAGCAGCCAAATTGCATATTTATTCTCTTGTAGGTAATGGGGGCTGACAAGACAATTTCATACAGATCAGACCAGTGTTCTTAATCGGCTTTTTTTTTTGTCGGCTTGAGCTGATTGATGTTTAATCTAGCCGATTGGTAAAACAATGAATCAGCCACTATGGTATCTTAAATCAATCTACTTCTGGCTAAATTACAACAGGTTAATTATTACTTGTTAATTAAGAAGTAAATCAACTTGCTTGTTGGCTAGAACAACAGTCATACCTTAGGGAGAATCGGCAATTTGGTTCATAATCTGTGTAGCCTAATTAGTACATTAAAAGGTAATTTTGATAATCCGGTAAAAAACAAAACAAGCTTGCTGATTATTCATAACAGGTTTAGTAAGCTGCTTTAGTAAAAATTAACACTTGTGGCGAAAGAAGACAATCTAGGCATGTTTGTCAATCGAGCGTCTTCCATGCTCAGTATGTATTACAGGTAGGCCTACTGGTAGATATTAAAATAATAACTGGATCATACATTGATGGATTCACTGACCAAAGTATAACTTTCGTCATTTGAGGGTTCACAAGGTACTATAACCTGAAACAAGGGCCTTAACTCTGGAAGTAATTCACAGAAAATGTTGAAATTTGACAGGATTTTGGTTTTATTAATTCAAATAATGCATATAAATTCCATACAGATAGGATGATAACTTTTGTCGTTCGAGCCTCCACAAAGTAAAACAAGGGCCCTAACTCTAGAAGTAATTAACAGAAATTGCTGAAATTCAATCGACTTCTTCGTTTCATTAATGTAAATGATGCACATAAATTTCATACAGATCGGATGATAACTTTTGTTACTGAAAGATGATTCTTCATCTCACTAATGTAAACAACATATAAATATGATAACAATCAGATGATAAATGTAGTCTGTAGAGTGTTCACAAGAAATCGTGAACAAAGGACGGACGGGGGTGGCGGCAATATATGACTACATTTTGATGTGGGCGTATAAAAAGGGTTGGATAGACATTTACTGTTATTATAGAAAAGAGGTCATCGTCTATAGTTAATAATATTTTCCCTTATAATAACAGATTAGTGTGAGGAATATAGAAAACGGTTTACGTTGGCGTAAAGCTAGAACCATTGTCGATAGTTTAAGACCAAATCTAAAATTTGCATCAGATCAATCCAATCCTATATTTTGACCAAATTCAAAGAGGTTTACCGGTAGTTGTTGGCAAACATGGCCTACATAATGGTAATTAAAAGCTTATCAGGCCAAAACAAAATAAATCCAAGAGGTTTAGCTCTTTCAAACAACGATGTTGGCAAAACATAAAGTGATATTTTGACATTTAAAGATACATTATGTTAGATTTAGATAAAGTTCTGGCCGTTCTTGCTATATTAGTTCAAAAATAGATAATGCAAAATGAAACTATTGAAAATTTTATTCAAATTACATGTACCTTATTCTGAGCGAAGTTACCAATGTTTGTAGTTTTGACAAGATGTGTGCATCGATTATTTATTATTGTAACCAAGGTGCTGGTTGTTTGAGGGTTAGTCTCGCTTCTCATTTTTAAATTAAATCATTAAATGGCTGAACTGTTCTAATCTACTTAAAATTAGATCCATCCGATGGCATTGAGAGCTGATTATGTTCTTGTCATGTTCATAAATGTCTAATTAGTAACTGATATAACATTTAAGACCTAAAGAAAGATTTATTCCTTGAATTATGCCTCTTTAAATACAATACATGTGCCCGTTAGGCCAAAAAAAAAAAAAATCAATGTATAGCTTTTTTTATCAATGATGTTGGAAGTTGGCAAAACATATAGAAATATTTGACATTTAATATATATTTATATAATATATATTTATATAGTCTGCATAATTAATAATCCCCTAGGTCAGAACAAAACACCCCAAAAATCCTTTTCTCAAAAACATTTGAATATTATCTCTTATTTATACTATGTAGACTCTTAGATTCACTTTGTATCAAATTTATGCAGAGGACTGTTTACCTTGCAATCGAAAAATCCATAAAACAACTATTCTTTTGCGACATTCCATCTGACAATCCAAGAATGATTTAGTACTTCACTGGTAATTGTTAAAAACTTTCTCAAACTTTACAATGACATTATTGACATTGTCTGGGAAAATAAAAGCTATTTGAAAAAATATAATCTCCTTTTTTGGGGGTCTGGACTTAAAACATGAAAGCATTTTGTGGTAATATTACCTTCAATAATTCAAAAAGGTTAAATCATTGAAAAGACTTCTACATCATAATCTAAGTGTGGGCTTGTTAACAATACTAATCAT
The DNA here is from genome assembly GCF_932274485.2 of Patella vulgata. Taxonomy (NCBI): domain Eukaryota; kingdom Metazoa; phylum Mollusca; class Gastropoda; family Patellidae; genus Patella; species Patella vulgata. Next base: position 18,625,535 of record NC_065883.2, read on the forward strand.
TACATAAAGGAGATAAAAAAAATGTCATGTTTACCGGTGTTTTTTGGTCATTTTATCCAGTTGAGTGGCCTGTTTTCTACATTCATCTCGTAATTTAAGAATCAGTCTATTCTGTTTATTCAGCATAGTATCCATTTCTGCATGCACTTGAGCTGTTAAGAAATTATTCAACAATATCATGAGGAGTTTTTATAGTTAAAAAAAACTTGTAATATTGTATGAAATCAAAAGGCTGAGTGGGCTTTGTCCTACTTCAAAAAGAGAAAGCATAATCTTGTTTTTTTTATTCAAATATTTAATGGCTGGGGATCAGCTGAAGGATAATGTGTATATCAAGGGGGTTCATTAATTGTCATGTTGATGCCCAAGTACACATTACAATATTCTGATTGCTTGTCATTCTGAATTACTCATGAACATGAGTGGCTGCATTTGCTAAGTACATTTATAATCTTGATTGCAATATCATCCAAAGTCTTACACGTTGAAAACACAAATTATTTGTCAATTCAAATCAACATTGATGTTGTGATCTTACCGGGAAAAGGTAGGCTTCTGATATCCAATATTTAAGACAAACTAAACATTTTACCATTGGTACACGAATCGTGTACCATAGTGCATTTCAGCATCATTTGTAACAAGTGACCAGAAAGAACGAGGCTAGACATATTCCACAACTCATGTCAAACGGTGACGCCACATCTTATCTGGAGAGCATGCGCAATAGACTGGAATAACCAGATGCTAGAAATTTCCCTTTGGTTGAGACTCATGCCGTATGTCGCTAGACATAACTGATTTGAAATTAAGAGTCAAAACGGAAACAATTGAATGTAAATCAGTTCATATACAATCAGATAACATTATTATATGCGTTGCGACCCATTTGGGTCAATTCCTAGGTCCCAAATATTAGCGATTTAGCTCCATTAACAATGCCAGCGATGAAGGTGTCAAACAAAAAGAGAGAGAGAAATGGGGTTTAACGTCCACTCGACACAAATTAGATAATTTCGGGACTAACATATGGTTTAATTTATTTCAATAATTCGCTTGCGCGCAGGGGTCTTTTAACAGTGGGAGGAAACTGGAGGACCCGGAGAAAACCCACGAGGTTGGACTGGCGACCCTACTCCTTGTCACGTACAACCGGGGATTCAAAACCACGCCAGTTGACTCAATGACAGGCCGTATGATACAGCGCACATGTGTAAATCAATCGGCCACCCAACTAACTATGAATTTTGCCAGGACAGTGGTGTAACAGCATACTCTTATATTAAATTCCAACTGTCAAGGTATTTTTTATGTGCACGCCAATGTATACCTGGGATCTCCAAATGACAAGACACTGTCCTTGCCAGGCCCTCCGTCCTACACAACTGACCAGGGGTAACCAAGGCAGATAAAACTGAGGAACGTCTCAGAGTGGATCCGGTACCTCCAGGCTAGCGAGATAGTGTCTTACTCACTGAGCCACATTGATTTCTGGTACATATACACGGTTGAATATTGAAGATAAATCCAAGAAAGCAACATTGTAATACAATAAAATAAGTAGCTAGTTCTCTGGCCAGGACATTCACTGGTTTATGTTCCGACATGGGAAACCCTGTGTGGATGCCTGCTAAGTTTCAGGAACTCGAGAATTAATTGGTTAAAAATCTTTCTAATGACATTAAATCGCAACCAATGAATAATTAAACTAGTCCATCAGAAGATGATGTCAGGTCATGGTGAACTGAACTCTTGGGGGTCTCAACGCAACGTAAAAATACATCATGTAATTATCTCTAATGATTCACAAAAGTAAAAAAAACAAGTCAACAGCGAGGCTGATGTCCCCCGCCGAAATCCCAAAATAAATAGATGACACATTTTAATTAAACGCACATTTATTTTTTTTCAAAAGTATCAAGCAATCAAACTGATTATCAACTATACACTAAGTTTCATCAGTCTCTATCAGATAGAATCAAAGTTACCTTGTTCCAAAGCATCGACCAATGAAATTGCTTACCTCTATTTACCTTTAGCCACGAAATGCTGATCATTGAACTCAGTCAAGACATTCTCCTAATAAACATCTTCATCAAGTTTAAACATTCTACCTCAATTAAAAGCAGTGTTGTTCTGTTCCAAAGTCTCAACCAATCAAATTGCTTATAGATCCTTAGCCTAAGCAGAACAGACTCATCATCAAACTTAGTCAAGGTAATGATATAATGAATCTATACTCGGAGCTTCATCACTGTCGCTTAATTAAAACCAAAGTTATTGTCCCCAAAGCATCAACCAATCAAATTGCTTATCTCTGCTTACCCTAATAAACACCTACACCAAGTTTGAACATTCTAGCTCAATTAGAAATAGAGTTATTATGTCCCAAAAAGTGTGACGGATGGACGGACGGACGGATTGACAGACATGCGAACTCATTTTAATAGTCCCCTGCTTTCTTCGAAAGGCGGGGGACAAAAAATATATACTATGCTAAAGATACATTAAGCAAGAGCTAAATCTGCCTATTGTAGGTTTTTATTTCAGCTACAAATGTTATATGAATTATTATTTAGACATTTATTCACATCAGATGGTGGAGATTTAAATGGATTGAAAAGAGATTGCCATTTAATGATTTTTATTAAAAAAAGGGGGAAGCAAGGCAGAGTCTCGATTAACAAGTAACGTTGCTACAATAATAAACAATCTATGTCACATCTTGTCAAAACCATGATCACATTGTGCAAAATAAAGTAATTTCAATGAAATTTTCAATGCAGTAATTTTGAATTATCTATTTTGGAACTATTATATAGCAGAAGGGCCCGCTCTTTATCTAAATCTTACATAATGCATCTTTAACTATAATAGTTAAACACATTTTACATCCAATAACACATATCGTCGGTGAAGTGTCAAAAGGGTGTATCTAAGAATTTCTAAAGATTAAGAAATAGAACCTTTTGCATTTCAAAATTTCCACAAATCAAGATACAAAATTTAGACACATGATACCCAGAACAGTTCTAATTGGTATAGAGATACACAGCTTAGACAGAAATGTGCATATTAATTGGGAGATTTACAAAATGCAAAAAAGTGAATTTGACTAATTTCCCCAAGATACACCCTTTTGACACTTCACCGACGATATGAGGAAAAACTTGACATGTTTCCATAAATAAGATTGCTGAACGAGATGGTTTTGGAACCCCAATTGCTGAACACGATGATTCAAGAAATAAGAGAAAAATGGTATTTAACCGCCACTTGACACAAACTATGTCATTTCGAGAGTAACTTATGATTCAATTTAATTTCAATAATTCATTTGCACGTAAGAGTCTTTAGATATGGGAGGAGATTGGAGGACCCAGAGAAAACCCATGAACTTGGACAGACGACCCGGTCTACTCCTTGTCATGTTCCTAGAAATAGAACCCCCCTGTCTGGTCCTCTCATCAAGATTTTCAATCAACAATGAAGCTGGGAAAAAGAAACAACACAAGAGAGGGAAAGAGAAATCGGATTTACGTCCACTCTACACAAACTTGGTAATATGGTTCAATTTTATTTCAATAATTTGCTTGCACGTAGCAGTGGAAGGAAACTGGAGAACCTAAAGAAAACCCACGAGGTTGGACAGGCAACCCTATTCCTGGTCACGTACAACCGGGGAATCGGAAAAAGAAACAATCTTTTCCCCTTGTATCTGGATGTTGTAGATAGCAACCATTTTCCATGTTATTATTCGAAATAAACCCGGCAGGCTTCATGGAAATAGGTTGCTATTTGACTACACATCGACACAAACTAGATTATTGTCACATCGACACAAACTAGATTATTGTCACTTCGACACAAACTAGATTATTGTCACTTCGACACAAACTAGAATATCGCCACTTGTGAGTGATAGTTATCCAATATCAACCACTGCTCATTTTGTGTACATGAAATTCAAATTATTAAATCAATATCAACCAATAATGACTTTACAGATGGTTGATACGGGGAATAAACATCATAACACATTAATAGTTGCTATGGGAGATATAGTCTGGAGGTGTGTAAATATATTAATAGAGCAGAAACCTGATGAACTTACAATTTTTATCCTCCATTTCAGCAATAACACTATTTAATTCATTTTCTCGTTGTTTAGCTTGTTTAGATACAGCCTTCATATCTTCACTTCTACCTTGTTCTACACTGTGGCGTGATAGTTTGGCTAAATGTAACTAGAAAAAAAAAAAAATACATGATAGAAATATTTTCATAATACACACTTGTATGTATCAAGCTTGAAACTGATCTTAATATAATCATTAGTAGTAAACCTTTAAACATACATTATGCAAGAGCTAAATCTGCCCATTGCACGTCTTTCTTTAGGCCTGAAATGTTATATAAACTATTAATTAGATATTTATTAACAAAACAAGAGCATAATCGACTCTCGATGGCATCGGATACTCGAGATTTTAACTAGATCAGAACGGTTCACCATTCAAAAATTTAATTTAAAAATGGGAAAGCGAGGCTAAGTCTTGAATATACCAGTCCCAAACAGTGATAATTTGGCTGAGAATAAAGTGATTTGAATGAAATTTTCAATATTTTCATTTTAAATTATCTATTTGTTAAGTATAAAAGCAAGAATGGTCAGCTCTTTGTCTAAATCTTACATAATGTATCTTTAACTATACTGAACTGGTATTTGGTAAGGTTTGAACAGATTGAATCATTTCTATAATAGACCAAATCCGGATGTAACAGCATACAGTATTAATGAGATTTTAATGCAACTTGTATAGCTACTTCATACCCTCAGTCAGACTTAAAAACTAAACAGATAACACTCATAAAAAACTGTACATGACCGGAGCAGGAAATGCTCATTATCGAACTTGGCCACGGTGGTGATGTAACAATACAATACACCAAATTTCATCACTATCACTCAATTAAAATCAAAATTATCATATTCCAGGCATTAACAAATCAAATTGCTTATCTCTGTACAGCCTTAGCAGGAATTTCTTATCATCGTACTCAGTCAAGACATTCACCACGTTTAAGTATTATACCTCTATTAGAAGCAAACTTACTGTGACAAGACAGAAGGCAGCACACAAATAAAATAATTGAATCCCAAAACTGCTTTATATGAATGCAATATTTATCTGTGAAATACAACTTACTTCTCGTTCTAAAGCTTGAGTATTAGTTGTTAGATGAATACACTCTTCTTTAGCGTTTACTAATTCTCTTTCAGCGGTATTTAAACGTCTGCGTAATTCATCAATTTCTGTCTTCTTTCTACTCTTTTCCTGCACGTATATCATGATAAAATTGATGATATCATGATAGGTTGGTAGTAATAAATGATATTTGAAGGAAAAACAATAAATCAAATATATTCAACATTTCTAATATTTGAAATATAGTTTTATAATTTCTTTGAAAATTGAGTTAGTAGATTTTTTATGATTTATTCATCAATACATCTGGGTTGCAATAGAAATAAAGGTTATTGTCATAAAGTGTCAAGTATATTTTTGAAATCCATTATCTAGTATTTTGAGATAGACTTCTTATTTCATTAAAATCAAGTAAAATAGTTATTAATTTTTCGGAAGCATATTTTCAGATAACATTAAATTTTAGATTTAGAGATTTAGAGTATATGTCCTAATTAACCATTAATTAGAGATTTTCTAGTGTATAATGAAAGATACTAACCTCATCATTTTGTTTATGTAATTGATCAAGTTGACATCTCATCTTGGCAGCATCTTGTACAGCTGTTGATCTATGTATAGATGTACTAGTTGTTTCCGTTCTATACATCTCAGACATCTACAACACAACAACATTGTTTATTCTCCATCAATAAGTTTACATCAGAAAAATTTACTAAGCAATTTCACTTAGATGTGTATATGATGGAAAATGGTAAACTTAAGGGATGATTTATAGAGAGATAGTGAGAAATGGGGTTTAACGTCCACTAACACAAACTAGGTCATTTCGGGACTAACACATGGTTCAATTTTATTTCAATAATTCGCTTGCTCGTAGGGGTCTTTAGCAGTGGGAGGAAACCGGAGGACCCGGAGTAAACCCACAAGGTTGGAGGGGCGACCCTACTCCTTGTCACATACAACCAGGGAATGGATCATTTATACGCAATTATCAATGATGTATTCTTAATTTCCAGAACATCGATATCTAAGAAAGATATTTGCTACTGATATACTATATTTTCAATCTATGAGGAAGATACTGCCCCAATCTTGTTAGGCACTGACCTAAAATATTAGTCAGGTAGCAATAAGTGAAGTAATTTATCAACTTAACTAATTAAGCAACAGGTGAGGTTACAGTACAATTTAAATTCTATATCAACTAGTGAAGTTATTCATCAACGTAAATTTCAAAAATATCTTTTGGGATGCTTTTTGGGTCATGAGTTTAAGAAATTTTATGACTTGTGTAGCTTCAATGATCTTGTGTTCCTGACTAAGCAATAGTTTTTAGAATCAATAAATTCTGGTAGTAGGAGACTAAACTACAAATATTATTTAATTGAACTAGTGTATTACCATTGTAACTTCTCTATCACATTTTCTAAGTTCTGCCTTGATTTCATCAAGTTCATTAGATAAAGATGTTTTCTGTCTCTCGGTTCTCTCCATTTCATGTTGTAATACAGTATAATGTTCTGTTACTTCTTTTAACTACAGTAATTAAAATTATGTGTTGACTAGTATTTACATAAGAAATACACAAGGTGTAGTAACCTGACCCATAGAAAATGTAATATCTTAAAGTGGTCAGTTAGTTATGTAATAAATTGAGCAAACACTTCCCCAACCCCCAACCATGAATATGGAAAGTTGAAGAGCAACGATCCAGTCATGCTGTAATAGTCTTAAAGTTTGCCTCTGATTTTCCAACTTAAAGAGACTTTATCACTCTCACCAAGAAAATAAATGTATTTATTTGTTTAATAAGATATAAACCATAATCTTTGGCTGAACTAGTTATCAAAAATTCAAGCATTGGCCTACTTAGATTAAGGTATTTTAAACAAGCATCGATTAAAATTTGTCACCACCAAAAAAAAAATGTGTACACTATGTAAATTGCAACTTTAAACATCTCCATATTTACAGTGACTCACAGATTTATCTTGGATGTTACCATACAGTCAACTCAAGTGAAGACCTCAGCAGAAGTGATAATGCATCATTAAAACAAATCACTTCTTTGCATCCAAAACATATTTTACAGAGGGAGCCATGGTGGCTCAGTGAGTATAGAACTAACTCACTGACCCGGAGGTCTAGAGTTCAAGTTTTTTATGATTATCCAGCATGGCTGCCCTTCTGTCAGAGCTGGATTTTTAAAACCAGGCCCAGAGTTCACAAAGCATCATCAGACTTAAGTTAAGAATTTTTCTCAAAATTGTTTGCCTTAATTTGACTAAAAATATAGCCCTTTATAAAACTTCTGTTGTTTTAATGTATCGAATACATCAATAAGTTTTGTGTTTCTGGAACAAAGGTATTTCTCATAAACAGTGATTGAAAGTTGAGTAAATTCTTAAATTAAAGATACATTATGGGAGATTTTTACAGAGAATTGGCCATTCTTGCTATAACAGTTCAAAAGTAGATGATGAAAGATGAATATTTTGAAAATTTCAGTCAAATTACTTTATTCTGAACATAGTTATCATCGTTGTAATATTTGACTAGAAATGGTAGTGAAATGTGCCTTCACCGTGGCTGATCGTGATTATCAAGTAAAGTTTTCAATGGCACGCGGAAACGCTCTACAGCGGCCTCGCTTAGTACACTCTATCATTTAGCCTCGATCTAACTGACGTATTCTCATCAGGATGCGCCATATTTGAATTAATTGATAAGTGAAATCCTATTTAAATCCGAGCTGTAGCCGAGCCATCCGTGGGTATACAGAGTTGATTTTGTGCTTGTTGTTTAAATAAAGATCTAATTTATAATTTCTATAACATCTGAAGCCTAAATTAAGACTTGCAATAATCAGATTTTGCTCTTGCATAATGTATGTTTAAGTCTAAGAAAGCTTTGTGAACTCGGGTCTGGTCAAAAATTCCTCCTCATAGCAAACTATATGGCATGCGCCCATCTTCAAGAGCAAGACATTAAACCTATTTCATTTTATTCCTAACATACATTATATTTTATAGAATTTGTACCTTTTTATTTAAATCATCTATGATAGCTTTATTTTCATTTCTAGCAGATTGTCTCTCCATTTCCATCTTACGATGTGTATCTGTTACATGAGCTTCAAATCTATCTCTCATATTACTTAACTCATCAGCAAACTGTTCTTTCTGTACTAAAGCCTGAAATTCAAATCAAATAAAATATCAATATGGGCTTATACATTAATATTTCAACAAAATATTACTAAATCAGCATGGTTAACAGCAAAGCCTTATATTTGAGAGAGAGCATCTGGCCAACTGTTACCATTTGTTACACTATCTGTAAGTTTAATACATCAACATAAGAACAACACATGTATAAAATAACAAGTGTCAGTGATAACAAATACAATGATAGTTCTCTATAAGATATAATAGGTGAAAGACGGGAAATGTGTAAGAATCTGTAATTGTGTAGCACAAAAGCCATTTTGTCACCCAATCACAATTAATTTAATACAATACAGTATGGCCATTGCTAATAAGAAAAGACCTTAGAAACTGGTGGAATTTTTTTTTAAACTGTAAAATATCAAAGAGTGATTTTGGCCATCCCTATGAATCATGACTGACCAGTTGCATTCCCTTTGATGTTATGTTACTGTATTAGATATGTCATTTGTCAAAAATCTTAAAAACTGTACACATTACTTAATATTAATAAAGTTTAATATATTATGATAATTTACCTCTGTTTGTTCTAATTGAGCTTGTTCTACTAATTCTATTCCTTTCTTCATCTGTTGATAAGCTTCTTCTTCTCTTCTCGTCATATCTGTTAATCTAGTTTTTAAACTCATACAATGTTCCATTAATTCATCTCTCTCTCTAAAAAACATTTATATACATCATATACTTAAAAAAGTAATAGATGTTAATCTTAATAATTTAAAAAATGAGGACACATGGTGATTCATTCAATATGGTCCTGGCTGCCTAACCATGAGCTCCTGACATAACTTTCCATCTGTTTTCCTCTTGTCAGTAGTGTCTAGTGATTTGGATGAGATAAAAAAAAAACATCCTGCGAATACCATTGGCAGCATGTTAAACTTGGAAATCCCAAAAAAGAGTAGGTCATTGAGCTGCTGTCCAGGCAAAATCTTCCACAAAGCGTTAAACCCCATTTCATTTCTTAACAATGCAGTTACTACTATCCAATTAAAGGTGCAAAGCCTCTTCGATTAATGTAAAATCAAATTGTAGACAAAATTTAGTGCAAATTTAACCTAAGTATCTTACATTTGAAATAACAATTTGATCACCATACATGTCCATTTAATCCCGAAAATCACTAGAAGCTTGATTGGGTGGAAAAATTCCAATTAATTCAAATTGGTAACCAATCTTGTAGGGCCAATAGTAGGTTAGTTTAACCAAAGCTGGTTATTTGAATATTCGTATGGTGAAATACCGTTCAGTGACATGATGTCAGGCCTGTGTCGAGACAACTGAGCACATTTCAATCTTTCAGGCGAACTAAGTTATCTATATTTTGGAACTAATGACCTATTACTACTTGATCTACCAGTCATAAAGTGGCAACTTACTTTGTAATTCTATCAATAGCTTGTTGATGAAAATTTCTCTGTGTGTCTGAGAGAAAAGTATTAGCTATCAAAATGGCAACTTACTTTGTAATTCTATCAATAGCTTGTTGATGAAAATTTCTCTGTGTATCAGAGAGAAAAGTATTAACTATCAAACCATTTTCATGTGTTGGTATTGTATCATGCATTCTAATCTGAGATTTCAAATCTTCAACAGTCTGTTCATATTTATGGACTTCATTTCTAAAACAAAATGACAGAACAAAAACAAATTAAATTGAATTTCTAATACAAGCAAAAATAACAAAGAAATCAACAAATATCTGACTAAGGTCATATGGAGAAAGATCCTTCTCGTAACAAACTTTATTGCTGTCGTTCGAACTTACGATTTATATTCGCAGATGTCATATCTTATTAACTTTGAAATCACTTATTTTTACAAGCTTTAGTGTAATTTATCTGTTTTATTATTTTATAGAGATGCCATATTTTTGTAAACCATTTGTTTTATATGATTTTATACTGTTATTGTTAAGAGCATTCCAACACTTTGTCATGAAACCTGTGGTATATAAAACATTCCATAATAAAAAACATGATAATATAAAGAAATATCTTTGAATATAAGAAAAGCTGTCTCGTGAGTCAGGTTGATTTGATATGATATTGGGTTACCTATGCTGTATTATGTACTCTTTAATTTGTTGAGTAGTTTTATTTCATCATCTATAAGTTTTAAGAAATCTACCATGTTTAATGTTAACAGCATGAGAGGACCCGGAAAAAACCCATGAGGTTGGACAGGCGATCCCACTCCTTGTCATGTACAACCGGGGAATCAAAACCATGGAAGTTGACTCAATCACAGACCTTATGATACAACGCGCACGTACTAACCAATCGGCATGAGCACTTATCCTTTTACTAAATCAAGGGGCACTTATTACGGATGAAAAATTGAAGATTATATAAGTATGAAAAAAAAAAAGTAACTAACAATTACCATTTTGGTGTCAACCTACCTTGCATGTAGTAACTGTGTTTCTAACCGTTCTGTTTTTGCAGCATGCAAGGAACTCAATCTTTCCTGAAAAAAAAAGTTAATAAAACTTCAGAGTTTGATACTGTTATATAAATAAAGTTTCAATTATTAATAGCTTTTCTCTCCATATTACCATTATAATACATTTTTAAAAATTTACACACAAAATTACAACTTACCAGTTCAATTTGCCATCTTTTATAGTCGGTACGAGACATTCCTGTATTAATAACATCTTTAACAACGTCATCTAAAGCTCCAGTTAACTTGAAAAACACAATAACTAATCTTTACAATCAAATAATCAGTTAGAATGAAATGAAATGAAGTTTAAAGCATCAAAATATTAATTTCATCCGTTTGAGACTGATTTATCATAAATTTCATGTCAATAGTTATGTGAGAAATGTGAATGGGTAGAATTTCCATGAGTTCTATACAGGCACGCTATTATGTATATAGGTTAAACGTTTCTCTTTTTTATCAAACTACTAGACATTCTATCCTTGTAAGCAATGTAGACACACCCTGAAAAACGAGAACTGGGAAATTACAAAATGTAATCATCAGAAGTCATACTTTTACATCAAAATGTACAACCGAACATACTAAGGAAAGGAGACTATGACCATAGAACAGTGCAATTTTTTTAAACATCACCTCTCAAACAGAAAACAATCATATTTGGAATGTGGTATCATGTATTTTCAAAGTGTATGCATACCCTTCTATGTGCATGACCTCAATCACAGCTACTGAGATTCCAATTAAACAGTGAGTTAAATAATAAAATAGAGAAGTTACCTTATTAATATCACCACCTTCCCTGATGATCTCATGTATAACTGTTGTTTTTAATTCTTGATGAAGATTCTTATTTTCTTCTAGTATTTCTGATAATTTTAGTTGTAAAACCGCCAACTCTTCCTGAATTAATGAAAATAATTACCAGTATATGCTTTGCTAGTTTCGTCAGCAAAATAACTTGGTTCTCATATTTTATTAAGTTGAAAATTGCTTCTTTATATGTTATTATTCTATCCAGAAATTAAAATACATTCTATAAAACCTAAATACATGTATGGGAAATGCTTGATTCTATCAGGTGGTAATCATGTGGGAGTGTGTGAATTAAAGGGAAGTAATTCAAACTTAAGCACCCTAAAGTCATATTATCTCCCCTTAGACCACCACAGTTCATTCCTGTTGCCATTTCATTAAGGACATTTGCAGAAGAGTCTTTCTTAACAAATATTAATTATATTCAGGGCTATTATTAAAGAATATTACACTGTACATCCAGTGACATGATTTAAAATTCACAAATGCTTCTAATCAAGTAGTATTAACGTGCCAGCGGACAATATACTGATAAAAATTACTTGTCTGGGTCTTATTGTTTTTTCACTAGTCATCAAGGTGGGACTGCTATTTCAACAGCCCCGCTGAATTCATTTTAAATCGTTATTATATGTATTTGTGAATTTTTTGTCTGTATAAGTTTACCTTAATATATCTGTTTTCCGCTTCAAGTTGATTGGTATAGCCAACTTGATTCTGTAATATCTGTGCTGCTTCTTCTGCAGTTGGAAGAGGTCCACGTGGTATGGAGTTCTCTTTTTCTGGGACCTAAGAAGTAGAGATGAATTAGAGATCATTTTTAAATAAATAAATGTAATAATAATAAATAATGTATAGTTAGTTCTAAAAGATGAAGATTAACAAGGTTTGTGCACAAGCCAATTCATGAAATAAAGATGTACCATATGTTTTTAGTCACAAATGACCTAGAGTCTGTTAAGTAGATCATGTTAAACAATATTTTTCTCCCTATTAAGACACACCTGAGCCAAAGAGAAATGACAAAGTTACCTCCTTATCTTGTAACATTTGACGAAGTTGTTGAGCAGCATCTCGATATTTTGGTGGACGATTTTCCAGGTCATGCCATGTCAATGTTCTAGGATGAACAGCTTTTATCAAATCATCTTTAGCTTTAATTGGAGAACCATGTCTTGCTGAGCCATGGGTAGGAGACTTTGCACTTCTAGGAGGAGAAAGGTTTCTTCTTGGTGTTGCATGTAGTGATTCTTTCAACTCATTTATGCTGTCATTGGCTCTATCTGGAATATATCAAAGTATAAATATCAATAATTTCTATGACTCTTTGTAGGCTAGAAAAATGTACACATATTTCTTTTATATTATATTTCTACAAAGACAGCAAACAACCTAATACATTTCTCTTCCACAATCACTAAAACATACAAATACAGTGTACACTGTATGTACACTGTACATTGTACAGAGTTGCTGCAATACCTGGGCATTAGAATGACAATTAAACACTATTTCAAGTTACACCAGACGGTATCAGTGGTTTAATACTGGCAATATATATTTCCCTGGTTCATCACATTATTTTGTCAAATAAAAATAACAGGGTGTCATTTTGAGTTAAAAAAAAAAACAGATCTAAATCCCTTATCATTACTGATCAGTCTCTTGTATTATAATAATAATGGCATATAAGCCATACATGGTTTACTGTGCATGAGATCTGAACAAATCCTCATCGGTAATAATATTCATTTTTGTTATCGAAATGAAATGAAAAAATGAAATGAGGTTGAACTTCCATCAGTTCTTCACTGACTTGGCCCAGGAATCTTAGTCTTATTTCAAATTTTAACTGCCTAAACAGGATCACAGTTTTATGTCCCATCCAAATGACTATTATTAAAGTAGCTAAGTCTCTAACTCAATATCATCCAAAATCTTCAACATTGAAAACACGATTTATTTGTCAAATTAAATCAACATTCATGTTGTGATCTTACCGGAAAAAGATTGGCTTTTGATATCCAATATTTAAGACAAAATAAACATTTTACCATTGGTACACGAATCGTGTACCATAATGCGCTTCAGCGCCAGTTCTATCAAGAGACTCGAGGGACAAGGCTAGACACACTGCACCAAATCAAACGGCGTATGTAGACTGGAATAACCAGACGCTAGAAATTTGCACTCGCTCGAGACTGCTGGCTTATTTTGCCGAACATAACTGATTTGAAATTGGAGTAAAAACGGAAGCCATTGAATGTAAATCAGTTTATATACATTCATAGTACAGTATTATATGCGTTGCGACCCACTTTTGTCAATTTCTAGGTCCCAAATGTTAGCGATTTAGCTTCTTTAAGTATTATATTATGTACATTGTCTCTGACAGTGACATGGGTCTGATCATGGGTGGAACCAGACCTCAGTCTCAGATGCCAGGTGAGATACTCAGATAGTTGTTTGAGAGAAAAATATGGTAGTTTTTGTTCAGTTTAAGTTATCGAGATTCACGAAGATTACGCCAGATAGCACCAACATGCCATTGTATTCCTTAATTCGAAACACGACAGGTCCAGGGATGCGTTACCTTATCTTTTGGTCGATTGATGATTTCAGTTTGAATTTGTCATGTTTTGACATGTTTACATTTACTCAACTTTTTTACGTGAACAAATCTGAAGTAAAACTAATTAGGCCTATTATACTCAACCTCTTATCGAGCGCTGATATTTATGAACTTCATCATCTGCATCGTATTCTTCAAAACTGTACATATTTTTAAAATCCACTCATTAGAAGTAAATGTGAATTTTTGTGATCACAGACGTTTTTTTTTCCATCCGGCAAATTCGATACCGGAAGTTTACATCCGTCAACAGACATGCGTAAAGGATTAAATGTGGCACGAGCAGACAGACTGAAAGAAAGAAGGCGGGGCATCAAAGTCGATACCGTACTGGATACTCCACTGTATTTGGACAGGAAAGAGAATTGGCACGTTTTAGCTGTAAATATAGGTTGCATGAAAGACAATGGATGAGGTTAGTGGGTATTTTAACCTTGTTTTAGTTTGATAACATATTGAGAGACAAATATTTGGGATTGACAAAATATTAGAGTGAAAAAATAAACCAAATCCAGTCGAGTAGAAGCAGCTTGTATCAGACTCAGAGACAATGATGATATCATTCAATGACTGTCTCTTGTCTTGTGCAACTTGTGGATTGAAAAATGAATATCGAGTGTGGTGTATTGTGTCACACACGAATCTCAGTATGGGGAACCACTTGTTGAAGAAGCCAATGTATATACTTAGGATTTGGCAAATTGTCAATGAATTGATTCATTTGTTGAGACAACAAAATCATGTCTTGCTTTATTTAAAATTAAAAAAAAGCCAAAAAAAAAAAAAGCCAGAGAATCGAGAGAAACAAAACAAAACATACATTGCTTAATATATTTGTATTAGAGTCTAATTTGAATTAGTAATTGTACAAGCATGGACCCTATTTATAATATATAGAATGCATAATTTAGTGCATTCATATCAATTAAGAGCAATACATGTGCCCTAGGCCCCATACCCATTCCCGTAAGTGTACTGCCTATTTGAAGAGATAGTCAGCTATATCATTCACTCATTATTGACTCAATCCTAGTAGATTGCATGACTGACTAACCTAAAAACAGAGAAATCAATATTCTATAGTAGTAGAAAGAACTGCATACAAAATAACTAAGAGATTATTATTGTACAATGGTCAACCCAAGCAAATTTAAACCTTATGTTTCAGTAAGAAAGTAAATAAAAAGAACAGCCACAATTATATAGGCTAATCTGTTTAGATTTGATTTATACATGTATTGCTTCTTTGTCTACCTCTAAGCTGTTAATCAACTCAGATAATCCTCTTTAAGATTAAAATAATACTCCCACATCAAGGGAAGGGTCATAAATTGAACTTGGCAAAACTTATGTCTCCATTTCATAGTACAGTACGGGTATCCTTAATTGCAGATAATTATAATGGTAAGTAGTTCTGAGTGCTTCCAGTCTTCTCCGGGTGACTTACATGTAATTTAAAAAGGTTATGCAAATTAAAATTGATTCATAACCCAATTTTATTTTTTGTTAGTCAATTTTTAATTTGAATTTTTATAATTGATAAATGAGCTATACATTTTAAATTTGAGCTATACATGTATAATGTAATAAGCTATTGAGCATAAGGTACATGAACATATATTTATGTACCAAAGAACGTGTTTTATTTTGCAGTAAATGTCAAATATTGCACAGAATGGGCAATTCCTGACATAAGAAGATTTTTGGTGAAAAATTCTCCAGAAGAAATCTTGATGGTTGATTTAGTTAGATAATAATTTTTACTGGGTAACTTGAAAACAAATTCCCCCAAATTAAAAAAAAATAAGTCATCTAATAGTAACACTATTGTTATATAAAGTAAGGTCTGCTTGTAGATGTGTGGATTAAAATGGAATGGTTGTAAATTTTATCAATTTATCAACATAAATTGAATATTACAAATTGCGATTTTAGTGAAAAAGTCTCTGATCACTCTTTTAAAAATCAACTTGGCCTATGCTTTTTAAATTAATTCATTTCATTCAAATGGATCATACATTTACTTCATGTGTCTAAAGCAAGAAAACAATTTTTTATGAGATGAAATGGAAAATGATAGTTTATATTTATTGTAAAGATTGACTTTCAAACATATGGAAATGGATTGATAAGAGTTAGAGAAGATTAAGATATATTTTTATCCCCAGTTGGCTGCTCCAGTCAGATTTAATTCAGTGTAAAGTTAGCTTCTAGAGTATGGCCTGTGTCTTATCAAACTTACTATCATGTCAAGTGAGAGTTTATCTAATGATAGTATTATATAAAATATGAGCGTTAAATTTCTGGCAAACAGTGAGAATCAGACAGAAATAAAGAGATAGGTTTTATAGTTTATATTAGAGCACTGGGGCATATAAGTGGTTGTCTTTCTTATACCTTCCTTATATCTTTATTGAGTGGAGTGGTTTCTCGCTGATTTTACCACATACAAATACCATACTGTACATTAAAAAAATTACTTAGTCTTCACTTGAAATTTAGTTTCAAAACTAAAATCTTAAACAATGTACAATGTATCTTTGATTTCATTGTTTATTTGTTTGATGAAGTTATACTTAATTTTAAATGAATTTTAAAATTTAATCAAGTTAATTCAGTAGTAGACAAGTGAATGCACATGTTTATTTATGTGTAGACTGTACAGACCAACATCCATTATTTTCCTTTTTCATAAGAAAGTTTGGACTTTGTAATTATAATACCAACTATTGATATCATATACATGTTATTAAATTACATAACAGTACATGTATGTGCTTACTGTTATATGCTCTTCTGAAACAGAAATTAATTGGCATTAGTCTGTGAGAAAGCTATAACTCTTAACAAAAGGTGGGATACAATTTAAAATGTATTTGTTTTTAGAAGCTTTTGTCAGCTTTTGATCAACCAAGTACATCAAAGTAAATCTTAAAAAAAAGTTACATTCAAAGCCATTATAAATGTCTGGACTTTAGTACGATATTACTATTAAAGCTACTTTCCCAGAAAAGTATTTATCGGGTGGTTATTTCCAATAAAAGTATGGCAATTTTGGTATATATGGAAAGTAGAAATATCCAATCTTACTTGAAAAATACTGAATTCCCTGAAAAACACTCATGGAGCGCATACAGGACAAAAATGTATGTGTTCCCTAACCGAAAGACCGAAGATTAGGAGTGTCTGCACGCAGAGATTGAGCGCTTGATGTACATGTTGATAAACTTTATGAAGAGTTAAACGTACAACACTTTCTGAGGTAAAAATCATGGAAAAAGACGCGGCAGTGGATAATCCGACAATTTAATTAGGCTTCGATATTTGTAATAAATAGTCAGCGATAAAGGCAACATCGTCTTGTGTATGCAACAAATTTTTCTCTGACTTCGCACCCGTTGTGTCACGTGACACAAACATGACCCCTTTTGATTGATTTTTTATAGCCGGGTATTCCCTGACAATTGCAATGTTTTGAGAAGGATTTGAAGCAAAATTATGATAAATTAATTAGTTTGAATATGTTTTTAATCCAAATATATCATCAAATCAGCCAGTTTGTACCCGGGAATGTATCTTTAAAAGTACTGCATTAAAAAAAATATTGTCATAATTCATTGGCAGATGAAAACAGGATTGTATAAAATGAAAAATTAAAGCATTATTATTTTGATGATGTTTTTACAGACATTATGGTATACATATAGGTGACCATTTGTAAGGAGTGGGATAAGTTCACTCATACGGTTTATACAGGTGTCTAACCCATTCAACCATATACAACAATATCTTATATTCAAGCATGATTGATTGTACATAACAAGATGCTAATCCTAACAAGTTAGGGTATTGTTGTCACCATTTAACCTAATAATAATATTTTCCCTCTTAATGGATGTTCTTACCCCCATGTATATTATAATGCCTACTTGAAAAGTTTTTGTTAACGATGTGTATGTCGGTAAAATTACATTGATTAAATGATAATTGTATGTAAGAATAAAAAGAAATGTATATCAATATTATTTATTATAGATAATTGGAGACAATAAGTACTATAAAATTTGATTTATTTGTGTCATTCAGTTTTATGCTTGTGAGGACAAGTCAGTCATTAGTTACAGAACATTTATTTTCAGTGTAAACTGTATGTAAAAAGGATGAATTGCTTGTTATTTGGTTGGTTTCGAAAGTTGAAACAAACTATAGTATTTTGCAGAAATATTCAAATTAATGCTGGCTCAAATATAATTTTACTGTAGACATGTAGTCAGGGCCGGTACCAACTACATGTATTCTCCAGCCGTTACACACCTCCACTCCCATCTTTTGATTTTCAAAAACAGATGTTTTGTAGAAGTTGATGACGTTGATGTACATGAAGGCCTGGATAAAATCAGAATAACTTGCAGTTACACTTCTGGATCAATTATATAACTGTGACCTTATAATTAGTAGTAATTCTTTCCTTATTGCAATAGTCGTTGTTTGTATTTTAGAGGAGAGTCGAAAAACAGCTCCTCTCAGTCAACAATTGAAAAAATCGCTCCCCTAAAAAAGCTCTTCCAGTATCGATAAGAGTGATTTAAAAATTAAGGAGAGTGATCTGATATTACATGTAGTTGTGTGTGTGGGGAAATGGTTCTGAAGATCAATAACTGCGTGTAATGCCATGGGGTCATTCCTGGTTTCATAAATGATAATAAACCCCCGATGACTTTCTTTGTAAAGGAGGGCGATTTTCAATTTTAGGGGGAGGGAGAAAAACCTCACCTCGGTCAACATTCAGGTGAGCAGCGACAGGCACTCGAGAGCAATCGCTTGCCTTAAAATACAATAACTGATTGCAAACAGACATAAAGTACAAAGTACATGTAATGTGTAAATTGTTACTTTTGTTGACATGTATATTTCAAACATTCTTCATGTCTCAAATAAAACTGAATACATATTCCAACTTTATTTCTCTTAAATTTTTAATAAGAGGGGAAACCAATGTGTGACAAATTTCATGGTCAGTGTGACTAATTATGATAGGAACTAGCAATTAGTGGTCATGGTTGTTTGATTTTACCTGATAAAGTCTAGACCAGTGACCTCTCAGATATGTCATGTTTAGTGTATAATGTAGTACCTGAACTTGTTACTAGAATGATTAAATGTTTCTACCAGCTTTAACACAACATGTATGTGATTTATATTAAATCTAATGGCTAGTCTCACAAATATATATTTTTATGGAAACATTAGAATGAGAATGGTAGGTGATTGTTTATATTTTAGTCTAATATCTATACTAAACACTCCTAGCTTTTTATTTCAACCATTTTTTCCAGTCATTTTTACCAGTCATTAATTGACAGACATTTTTAAAAAAAAAAAATGACTGAGAAATACCCTTCATTCAATTTGCATGCTTTAAAATTGAAATATTCAAACTGAAAATACCTATAAATACCTAAATGTACAATGCTTACAGTTAATACATGTATGTACAATCTCATAAAGTATAAAGGCAAGACATACAAAAAAAACCAGTCTTATAATTTTGAATGTTGCAACTATACATGTACAAGCGTTACAAGTTTCATAGTGTTAGTTAGCCCTCTATTATAAATTATAGGTATGTAAAGTATATGTACATGTGTACAGAAAGCAGAACTTGGATGAAGCTTTCCGGTAGTGGTTTGGTCGAATAGTGATTTTACTCTTTGAATATTCAAAGTATTATTCAATCATGCTATTTGAATATTTGATTCTGTTTAAGTAATAAATATTTGCATTATTTTGGGTGATTTTTCATATCTCTAGAGATGGCAAATATTTAGGATCAATATATTTTCCATACAATGTATCTCTTTTTTTATTTTTTTTTTTAATATTCTTTGATCGGATTAATGTTATTTAATATTTAAATAGAAAACAAAAAAAACTCATCACATTCCATTAGGTTTAATTGTCATCGCAAAATGAATCTGTTTCTTGTACTACACAACAAGAAAAGAATATAACCCATGCAAAAAAAATTTTTCACACTGTTTAGGTATAAAATGGTTCGACCTGGAAATAACGGTTTTAGATGTACATGTACCTGATACAAAGTCAGACGCAAATGAACTAGTTACTGGACATTTATGTTGGAATCGACATGTATTATAAATATCAATAAAAACACAGAAAAAATACAAATCAGTGCTAGACAAAATGTCAAACACCTTAGAATTTGTATCTGCCATTGTCTGTGACAGGTGCCTGATTTCCAGGATTGGTTCAAATGGGTTTTATCAACATACTTTAATGATCCATCATGGCTAATGAAGAAGGGCTGTTACGGTAAAAGCTTGAATTATATATAGTATATTGCTCTAAAAATATATTACTGTGTTGTCAACACATTTCATTATCTTGGGATTTGGTTATCTGCTGGATAGACAGAATTAAGGATCCATGTTTAGAAACTATAAACTACCCATTCATCACAATGCCCACAATTTAAAGATTAAAGTAAGCTTAATAGGAGGTCCAACAGCAATGAGTGTTTGAATGAACCCAGATCTGAATAGTGTAGTGTAGATAAAAATATATTCAGGTAAAAATATATGTGAACAAGGTTTACCTGTATATAGAAACAGTAAAATATAGTAAACACAGTGTGCTTGCAAGTCTACATGTTATACAGTCTATGTACAGAATATTTTTATGACTATAAACCTGCCTAAAGCAGTATAATATGTACTCTAAGGTTGTGGTGATGTTATAACAGTTGATACAATATACATGTAATGGTACGGGTAACTTAACCTAAACAAAAATATATTGTATGAATAGACAGATTTACCTTTAAAGCTACGTTCCCAGAAAAGCATTTATCAGGTGGTTATTTCCAATAAAAGTATGGCAATTTTGGTATACATGTATATGGAAGTAGAAATATCCAATCTTACTAGAAAAATACTGGATTCCCTGAAAAACACTCATGGAGCGTATACAGGACAAAAATGTACGTGTTCCCTAACCGAAAGACCGAAGATTAGGAGTGTCTGCAAGCGTGACGTCGAAGGTTGCCTGGGAGATTGAGCACTTGATGTACATGTTGATAAACTTTATGAAGAGTTAGACGTACAACACTTTCTGAGATAAAAAAACATGGAAAAAGACACGGGCAGTGGATAATCCAAGAATTTAATTAGGCTTCGATATTTGTAATAAATAGTTAGTGATAAAGGCAACATCGTCTTTTGCATGCCATGAATTCTCCTCCGACATCACACCCGTTGTGTCACGTAACACAAACATGACCGCTTTTGATCGAGTTTTTATAGCCAGGTATTCCCTGACAATTGCAATGTTTTCAGAAGGATTTGAAGCTAAATTATGATAAATTAATTAGTTTGAATATGTTTTTAGTCTAAATATATCATCAAATCACACAGTTTGTAGCCGGTAATGTATCTTTAAGAAAAGGGGGTTTGGTGGACAAATGGTGTAACACATGGGCTTTAGAACATTCAGTCGAGTGGCGTGACTTCGATCCGAAGGGACAACTGGTAGGATTGCCTGCCTAACCTTGTGGGTTTTCTCCAGGTCATCTGGTTTCCTCTCAATGCTAAAGTGTACATGCATTTTAATTATTGAAATAAATTTATACCATATGACATGGTTTGTGTTGAGTAAGCTTTAAACCCCATCTCTCCTTCTGTACATGTCAGAAAAACTGTGTACCGGTATGTACATTTTCTAACTGTCAAGATATTTCATCTTTATTTATTTACATGTAAAATCAGCATCTAGATTTAATGATCTGGTATATACAGACATATCTGGTATTTCCCTAACTATGACATGACTGACAGTGACAATATCTTGACGAGCAGCTTTAAGCCCCATTTACACTGTGCCCTGATAAAGAATAACATGCTTAGCCTATTCTTGACAGAGTTATATGCTTGGAACTTGGTATCCAATAAGGTAGATACATGTAGCAGAAGAATTTATAATAATGATTATTATTGATGATGTGTGTATCTGATGAATTAGACATTTTATACATAAATATTTGTTGAAACTGATCAGAGCCTTTATGTACATGTATGATCAGTACTGATTAAGTTTGAACCGTAATTAGCCTCTATGTTAACTGTCAAGTATCAACACTAATTGACTAAAAAAAAGAAAATATATACACCTATGCTTCGCCTGCATTTAGTAATTGAACCAGTCAGATTGTAATTAATTGAACTGGAAAAACATGGGACGTAATATACTTTTACTATGTAACATTATCAGATATTATTTACATTTAGATGTTTAACTATGTAAAAATGGAATTACGAAAATGATAGAACATTGTACTAATGTTATTTACATGTTATTTATCTCCAACAAGTTATAATCATTTACATGTCAAACTCTGCCCTTGTTTTTTTTTCTGGATGGCACTCGTATCACAATTACTCCACAATAAAAATATTTAAAATGCTAGTGGGTTTTTGTATCCTTGCATTAAAAAAATATCCAAAATACTACAGAGGCCTAAAAGGAGAGAGCAGGGATATATTTTAATGAATAAAACTAGTTAAAAATGGAATAATCTGATTGGATAAAAAAACCCACAAAAAACATTACCGGTATTTACAATAATGATTATCTATGCAATCCTATTCAATTATTTGAAGCTTGAATATTTTCCTCAAAGGACTTGAAACTTGGAGCTTCCATGAGAGGTTGGCTGTAAATCCCCAAATTCTACACTGTAAATACAAATACCAGGATAACCATTTCTATAGTAGTCAATGCTCACTGCAGTCATAAACAGGGCTGCCGACAACCAGTATCGCAGCGCAATTTGCGATACATATTTTGTCCGTTGCTAAATCATTAATATGCCTGTCATTTTGGATATTGACACAAGGATAATCCACATTTGAAGACTAGAAGGCTTTCTCAACACTTTCAACGTGTATAAAATGTTGAATAAAATTTTATAAACAAAACTCAATTCTCCGTGTGACATTTTCTTCTCGAACTACCCAGACACAATTCATTATACGGTACTATATAATACATGGACATAACTCTATGAATAGGGACTATTAAACCGGAAATAGGCAATCAAGTAGTACCACTCACGTTGTGAGACATCAAGTAATTATATCATATTCATTTTGAAAGAAATAAATCCAGTGTTCCCCCACGTATTGTAAATAAAATATAAAAAAATAAATATATGTTAGCGTATTGTAAAATGATAAATCAAAGTAAAAATTCCCGTAAAATATTATTGTTTATATCGCGTGTGTCTAGTTAATCGAGGTGCGCCTGATTGAACAAAAATAGTAATACACGATAAAAAGCAAACGAAATTGTTTTCTAACGAAGATTTCTAACGTAACGAAAAAATAACAATTAAAATGATTGGGGCTTCGGAAGTCACTGTCAAGAATTGGCTTCATACATAAGACCCAACTAAATGTCTACATCACATTCACAAACTATCACAAATACTTGTGGCAGTGCTAAAAAATCTAAGAATGGAATCTAATCATATGTGTTTTGAACAAAAGTAATATCTTGTTATTTAGGTGTTTTATGTTGACACTGAAAAACTGCTAATCAACTGTGAAAAATTACCGACAGCCCTGGTCATAAAGTCCAAGTGCTACATGTATATAATGAAAGAATAATATTCCCCGTACATGTATACATGTAAGTTCCCTATGACTGTTAAGTATAGTGTTCTATTCCAGTCATTTCCCAAGTAGCCTTTGAAAAGGAAAGTCAATCTATACATAAAATATAATTTTAAAAAACTGTGTATATTAAAAAAAGGCGACGCTACACAGTGCTTTTTAAAGGGCGATGTGTTAAAAAGTCGACATGGCTTTAACATTGAAAAAAGCAATGTGCGACGTGAACTTTACACTGCGCTATGCATTTTTCAAAGTCGAAGTGGAAAGTGGCTGAAATAAAACACCATAGTTAAGTCTATTTGGCAATCATTCCCAAATAAATCAATATTTTGGTATAAAATTAAATAGGCAAAATTGTCACATTTTGGTGTTTGATTTACTTTTATTTATGATTTCTTGTGAAATCTTGGACGGACTCTTTAAGTTAATGTACTCGAGACAAGAGGTCCAGATTTTATCTATTTGCTGTTCTCACCTTGAGATTTGACAGAAAAAAGTGTAAATTTATGGTATGTACATAATCCATTCATCAGTGTTAAATTGATATAACTGTATGAAGTAATATTACTACTAATAATATAATAGTATTAAGTAATATTGGTATTAAGGCCATATATATACCTCCATTATCATTATAATTGATAAAAGATAGGATCAAATCTATTTGTATACAGATCACCCCTACATGTATACTGTCATTTACCATACAATACATAGATCCTTCCTTTTACTTATATTGTATGTTTTATATACCTACAAATGTTTGTAATTGATCAGTACTGGTAGTACATGTATGTATGTTTGGATATGTTTTCACATTTACAGATAACATACTCAACATTTTCCCATGATTTCTTTTTTTTGTGTGTTCCTGTGTTGAACTAAGCTAGTTTTTTTAGTGAACATGGAATTTCTTGAGAACTAAAACAGTCCAGAAAAAGGTTCAAGATTTATTTGGAATATGTTAACATTTATTATTGAGTTGCTGTACAATGAATGTGTAGGTAGATGCAATGATAATTTTTGATTTATTATTCGTACATGTCAGATAAATATCTAATGGAGGTCATGGTACATGCAGTTAAGTGTCCCTGTGGACTGAGAAGAACCATCATAATTTTTCAAGGGTGGAGTCTGCAAGGTTGACAAAGAAGGTGCACCTGGTCATCCTCATGGTACTAAAAACTGATATTCATGTACTCATTGCCGTGCACGTCAAAGAACCCTTGACAGAAGTCGAAGCAGAGAAGGCATAAATGCTGCTGTTTGCACATATGTATAACTATAGAAAAAAATGACCATAAGTTTGTCTGAAAATGACCCGGTTATAGTGCTGACAAGACATTAAACCCCATTCCATTCGATTCTTTGTATTTAATGTACCAAATTCTGTGTGTGTGGGTGGCCTCCACCACATACTCACCCCTAATAGGATAATATAGTAGTTTCAGTAACTGTCATCTCTTTCCCTACACAAGAATGTTGGTACATATAGTAACTCAATAGGAGATCAGTATACATAGTGTTGTTATATTTACAGAACTAGATGACAGCTGTGCTTAATTTCTATCAATTGACCTAAACTAATTAGTCGATTAGTAGTCAATGTAAAGAATTTGCATCAAATGTACAGTGCAATTCATAGTTGTGGATTTATTCCGATGAGATTTTGCTTTGGAATAGTATTTCTAGAGCTGTTTATAAATATTGTTTGTTTTCTGTTTGTGTGGTCAAGTTCTGTATATGTATACAGTATGTATATGTACATCTATGGAATAGTATAGATAGACGTTATTGGTGTGTACTGTAAAGTTTAAGTTTGAGAACTGTTTAAAAATATACAATTTTTTTATGTGTATGGCTTGCAGGAGGAGAAATTATCAGTAACAAGTGAGGAAAGACTGTGTACATGTTTCAATTTTTTTTTTTATATAATTGAATTATTATGTTAGTTTTTAACAATAATAAGGTAGTATTTGGTAGTATTTAATTAGTATTTGGTGGTATTGGGTTTGGGTAGTATTGGGTAAATCGTCCTTCTGTATTGCAACTGCCTCTTTACCACCATATTATCTTGAAATTTCAGGTTAAAATTTCAAAATACTACGTATAGCTGTAATTGTAGTTGAATGAATTTTAAAAAAAAATCATCATATATACATGTATCACTGTTTGGCTTCTGTACTTATGCAAACACTTCTAATAAGTAAATGTCTCGGATTCTGTCTACAAATTTAAGTTTAGTTGGTAAAGATAAGTCATTGAATCTTACTGGAATTTTAATTCTCAATCAAGTAAATGCAGTTTTTAGTTTAAATTCTGTGCACGCTGAAGCAGATGTGACTAAGCCATTTGATGTTAAAGGGTTGGTATAACTTTGTTCAATAGGCAAGTAAGTGTTGATTTCTTGTTAAAAAGTATTATTTTGCCTCTAGTATTTGTGTGGAATACTGATTCAAGGAAAGGGTGTTCCAGTTTAAAGTATTATGTTTCCATCAATGAAACAGAATACAAGATGAATAAATCTAGTCAAGGCAATCAAACTAAAAGTTGAAATGATAAGTTTTATTATTACGTTTTTAATTAGTAATGCAGGTGCAGTCTAGTAAAGTATTATTTATTTTAGTCTTAATCTTTTTACTTTATTAAACTTTCTAATATCCTCAGATTGGAATGTGAGAAATAGTGGTAGAAATGATTAAAACTTAGAGCATACCGATAATATAATTATGAATATAGATTTTAATACCGGTACCCATAAAAAGAAATTGAACTGCTATTTAAACAGAAGATGTGATATGTGATTGTATTGATGTCAAGTGAGGCATAGAGAGAAGAACCTGGTTTTTATTGGTCAGCGGTTTAGGATTCTCATTGTTCTTCATCCTTGACTTATAGTTTACAAATAGGTTTATTAATATATGGATATAGATATCTATCTTATTTATATATGTACCTGGTACACTGTATGGAAATAATCAAAAACTCTTGTCCTACCTGACTCAACTGCTGGTCTTGGTTGCTGTAAACTGTCCATACATTGTTTATTTTGTTAAAAATCTGCTGGATATGTATTGGTATGTACTTGGCCAGGTGATCCGTTGAAAATTGTTGTTGATAGATGTGTATTAAAGTCTCAAAATGATTCAAAGGTGGTTACTTTCAAGTAGCATGCTTGAAGATTTGCAGATAAGTGTTGGCAAATATATCTACAAATGTATTGTTTAGAACGTCACACCCATGTATAGCTTTTAAGTTTGAGTAATCCTCAACTCGATTGGATGTCTCCAGATGGGAGTTCTTGTACCTTTGTGACCTGTATCTTCAGTTTTCCAATATACCAATCATTACAACAGGTAGACGACAAAAATATTCATATATAGTTATCCAATGAAGGAATAGGATGTTATCTCATAATTAATTAATATGGATTATGGACTAAATGAGTTAGAAATGTAATATACAATTATGGTATTGGTAGGCTAGCCGATTTGTCCTATTAACTTCTACTAATTGGTAAAAATAATAGATCTAAATGTGGTATATAATCTGTCTAAATGAGCATTTATAAATACAAATAGAATTGTAGATCAGCGTATTGTGCGAACACGGCAGTTCATAATTTAATAGTCTGTGAAAATATTTGGGTTTAATTATGTTCTATATATCAAGTATGAATAACTTTAATTCATATTAAAAATGTTAATGAAAAGATGTTAAAGATTTTGTAGGTTTATTTTGACAGCCATGTATTGGTAGACAGCAGGGTTCAGCCATTAACCACCTACTATTGCTTAGGAGACAAAATATATGCTTAAATGAAATCTAATTACCCGAATTATTACTACTGGCGTTTAATTACAGTCATTATTCCATTCTTAGAAATTTTTTATTAGTGGTTTCGGTGCAAAAAGTACTTTGATTTATAGTAAAAGAAAGGAATGCTTTGATGTTGCCGTTGTTTCGGAATTAGAATTTATGACTGTTTAATAATAAGACTATCATCATGAGAGTAATATGCAAATTTAATATGGAATATTATTAGCAGGTATGGGGTGCTGTGGAATTTCTGGATTTTAGTGTGTGTTTGTTAAACGTGTAATTGAAGTAAAAGATGGTTATCTATAGGTAGAATAGAGCTGTAAGCTTTCTTGTATTAGTGCTGTAGACATGTACGTGAAGGTGTGTTTTTTTGTGAAGTGTGTATTTCTAGCCGGCTATGATTATCTTTTTACCTGTCTCTGTCAGAACTACATGTATATATCCTAACATTATAATGTGTGTACCGGTACCTGTTATTTTTCTCAGCTGTATTAAATAACTGAATAGTGTTCCGTAAGGTGAAAGCTGATGGCTAACTTGGGTACTATAAGGTGATGACATTGTTTTCATAGCTACCAAGAACATACCTAAGGAAGGATTTTCGTTTCGCACTTGTAATCTGTCGGCTAATTTTGGATTTTAACTGAACCTAGGAATGGTGATTTGTTTAACTTTCGATGGTAGCAAAAAACCAAGGTGCTGATCTTCTTGGAAAGACTGTCATTTAAACATGTTTTCGTTTTATAAAGTGTAAAAGAGCATAGCAGAAGGTACATGAAAACTGTTATATAGAGTACTTTGCCAGTGAGAAGTTACCTATAGTATCTAATTCAGTGAGACTCAAGGATTACAGGTTATATGAAGAGATAGCTTATAATAACAATGAAACTTAATGGGATTATGAATATTATAATTCATAATCTGTTGTTTAATAATTAGCTGTTAACTTGATTATACCTGTATCAAGCTGAAAGTGATGTTTGTGTAGGTCTCTGTGTATGTTAGGAATTTGAACTAGAGTTCATGTTAAACTGCCAGGACTTGTTTCTCTTGGATAATGTGAAGCTTAAAAGTTTTAGGAGGTAAAAAATGATTGGATACTTCTGCTGACCTTAATATTTGACCTGTCTTGTCATTCTAGTGCATTTGAAATTTTTCGATGGTACTAGAATCAATAGGACTGGGTTTTTATTATTACCGTATTACGTTTGATTTGATTTGATTGTCCAATGTTTGATCTCTATAGGATAGAGGTGAGATACAGGTGGATTATTAAATTTTGAGTAAATTTTTCGAAACAAAGTTTAGGACATTTTTTGGCAACACAACTCTGTTTGTTATTGATTTTTGAAGTGTATTTTGTACTGGCCTTGAATAAATTCTCCATGGAGGTCGAAGGATTTGTTTTTCAGGGTTGACAGGCATTTTTTCTTGTAGTTTGTAATTTCCTACATGCAACATCAAGGAATATGTTTAAACAAGTTTGAGATGAACGCAACACTACTGTTTTGCAATCGGAGTAATCAGTGATGAATGCAGCCGTGAAAATTACTACCAACTTTTGAAATGTGATATAAATTATTAATGAGCTCAAAGAAAACAGAAATCTGATGAACATAACATAAACTTTGAAGCATAATTTATAAACATTATGTTGCTTAAAATAAGTGAACAGTTGGATGTTATCAAAATATATATTAGCCAGGATTATGTTTTCATGGCTGTCTTAGCTGTCTGCACTTTCTGAGGACGTTTTTTTCATGAGATGTTAAAATTATGACGGATATGTTTATTCATTCTTGGATTTTTGTACATTTAGAAAGTTATTGCTGCATAAAGTCAATCTTTGTTTTAAATAAATATATATATATGTTGTGTCAAAAATGAACATCTCAAGCAGAAGTGTAGCCTCCATGTTGTATTCTGAATCATGAATAACATGGTTGTTACTTAATAGAAAAATGGAGGGTATCCGCAAAAAAGCTGAAAAATTAATTGTGAAGCTGCAAGAAAAATACGGCGTTTCAAATAAATTGAAAATAAGACAAGAAATCAAGGTAAGTTGACAGCTTAACTTTGTGACGTAGTTAATTTTGTACAATTATTAATGAGTATAAATAAGGATGTTATAAACTATGACTGTTGTTTTGATAATGTTTTGTGGGCTTGCCAGACAGTCCATGACCTCAAATTTATCTGCCCAGAAAGGTTGAACCTATTTGTCAGAATGTTGCATATCAAAAAGCGGGTACTTGATTGAACGTCCCGGAATTGAATTCTCTCAATCCTAAAAACAGTGACAATCGAGTGAAAAGGGTTATTTCGGGCTACAACGCATGCGTCGACTGAATATCTCAACCAACTATGCAGCCGAAACATATTCTTTGCGTTTATTAACAATGTCATGATTCTACTCACACCACCTCCCTAGTCGGGACTGACAGAACGGTGACAGGACTGAATTCTGTGTCACTCGATTGCATTTCTGTCAATTCTGTTGAACCTATTTGTCAGAATGTTGCACATCAAAAAGCGGGTACTTGATTGAACGTCCCGGAATTGAATTCTCTCAATCCTAAAAATAGTGACAATCGAGTGAAAAGGGTTATTTCGGGCTACAAAGCATGCGTCGACTGAATATCTCAACCAACTATGCAGCCGAAACATATTCGTTGCGTTTAACAATGTCATGATTCTACTCACACCACCTCCGTAGTCGGGACTGACAGAACGGTGACAGGACTGAATTCTGTGTCACTCGATTGCATTTCTGTCAATTCGGGACGTTCTGGACTGTGAATCGAGCGTCACCTATCATTCACCAAAAATAGCTAAGTACATGACACCACTAATGATTGTCTATCCAGTATTTGATTGGACAACAACCCGCATGACTTGAGCAATGAAACCAAATACGTGTGGCAAAAATTACACATACCTTGTGATAAATTTCTTTTAAATTACTTTATTCTGATCAAAGTTATGACCGTTAAAGTTTTGACAAGATATGGTGTAGATTGTTTATTATCATAACAAGGGTACTTGTTATTCAAGACTTAGCCTTAATTTGCCATCTGTAAATTAAATGATTAAATGGTGACTGTTTTAAATTAATTCATTTAAATCTCCACCACCCTATGGTCTAGAGAGTTGAGTATAGGCTTGTCATGTGAATAAATGTCTATATAACATTTGAGGCCAAAATAAAGAACAGCAATAGGTTGATTTAGCTCTTACATAATGCATCTTTATTAATTGTTTGTTGTTTTGCTATTGTTTTTAATGACTGTGGACTACTACTAGAAATACACAAAATAAAAAATTTCATGCTTTTCACAAATATTCTTCAGAGAAAGAAGACAATTGTGTGTATATAAATGTCAAAATAACCATACTGTCACTCTATAAGTCCTGAAATCTTAATCTTATCTAAAACTTTTATACTCAATGACACTGTATCTCTCTTCATACATGATTAAAGGTGGTGACATTTAATTTATAATATCATGGTCAACAAGAATTTTAAATTGAAAAGGATAAGATTGAATTAAGAAAACATGTGCCATTTTAATTGAGTTGGGAGTGATCCCATAGATAAAAAGTACATAAAAATTGGAAGGGAGTAGTAGAATATGGATTCAGTATTGTACATATTTCTATTTTAATACAAAACTCATTTGATACCAGTTTACATGACTATAAATTATGATGTCTTGTCATGAGTATAATACGGTTATGTATGTTTTAGAAGAAACCACCATGTTTAAGATGAAAGCTTTGAGCTATTATTACCGATATTATCTAATTTAATTTAGATTAGAATGCAAATGGTAAATGATATTGCACATATTTACCTTGAGGCAGTGTTTAAAGTTTAAACCTGTGTAGGTAGGGTAGCTATGTAAATATAGAGTGTTCACTATGACATTGAAAACATAAGATATTAATATATAAACACAGCACTACATGTTTACACTACACCTACATGGAATTAAAGTTATTCTGAGTTTAATGCATGTTACTGGGTACGTGTGATCTGTGAAAAATAAACTTTCTCTAAACAGCAAAGGAAAGAAATGAAGTTTTATGTCTTTGTCAGTTTGAGGCTAATAATCACACACGGTCCATGTTTTGTGGTCACATGTGAAATTTTAGGCTGGAGGAGTTTTGTCTGTACAGTGCCATCTTCACCTACAACTGTTACTTTAACAAAGACTGGATGCCGTTCATTTTTTGTATATATATACTTCACCAAATTCCAACTTTTAAGATATCTTTTCTGAGCATGCCAATGTGTACACATACGGACCTCGGTTTTACATCCCATCTGGAAGACAAGGCAACACTTTCCTTGTCAACTTTGTTTATGTGCATGCCAGGACAGCTGTCTAGTCATTTGAATGGGTTGGAAAACTGAGGTCCTGTGTGCACATTGGCGTGCACGTAAAAGATCCCTTGACAGTTGGAATTCGATATAAGAGTAGGCCATAGTTTCCCTCATAGCACAATGTATGGCGTATGCCCGTCTTCATTAGCCCAGTTCGGAGAAGAACAGTAGGACGTTATTCCCGTTAAACCTCATTTCATTTCATTTTATTTCATTTCGAACACAGGTTAACCTCTGTTGAGAATCTTAAAAGTCAAGAAAATATTGAAATAATGATTTTAATGAAGACGTAATCTACATGTATAATCTGTCATAGAGTAACAGATGTGTCAGCGGTTACCTTTTAATTGATCTGAATAAAGTTTTCAATGTGTGTTTGTTATGGAAATTGTAACAGAGAATTGCTCTCCGTATTTAAATGTTACGCAAATTACACTAACATTTCCTTTTTTGTTACATAATCAAAATCTGTATGCACAAGGTAACATGTATATATACATTAACAGTCATGTTTTAAAATGTCATTACTTTATACAGACCAAACTATGCTGTGTCCATTACAAAACCTATTGAAACATAGAACAAAAAAATGAAAATGGCCAGTCTTTGATCTATTTTTTAATGAATACCACCCAATGTTAAGTACAATTTTTATGGCATCATTAACATACTTTACTGTTTTCTTTAAAAAATGAAAAAAATATATATATTTGTGTTAAAGTTGTATTAAATATAGTTAATATGTATTTGATATATAATCAGTGAATACATGCAACCATCCATTTACTAATTTCTTCAATTAATGTTGAAAAAATACTATTGGTGGTGACGAAAAAATAAACTTGAAACACACCTCACAAAGCGAATTATATTTGTGAATGACATTGAAATGTATAATATAGGAGGAAATAGAGTATATATTTTATGTGATGTTAAGTATATTTTACGACCATATGACACGGTATAAGACAGGTGAGATATTGTAACACCTGAATCATTTTATATATACTATCTATATCTTATTTAGTTCATGTTTACAAGACACTGTACAGGTATTCTATATATACAACAAACTCTCACAACCTGGGTGTATACATGTATTAATCATCTCAAAGATACATTTATTTTTGTATCCATTTTTAATCGTCAGCTTCTCCTGTTTCCCACTTCCAGATAATGTATCATATACCTTGTGTACATAATATACTTCAGTTGTAAATAAATAAAATAATATATTTCTTGTATTTGGATCCAAAAACAAATTTGATGCTATACTAAAAGATTGTATTAAAAATTTGATGTATGTCTGTAAACATCTCCATAAACCGAACTTAATGTACACGTAGATAGAAACTTTAAAGGTGATGGTACACTTATTTTTATAGTTTAAATTTAAAAGTTACTTTCACAACGTTACTGTTAGAACCAGAACTAACGATTGTCAATTTAAAGGGACAAAAACACAACAATGTTGATCTGTCGTTTTAAGCTTGGAGACGCCATGTTGAAACATCAGGTGATATTGATGTCACTTACATGAATGCATTCTTTAAAGTGGGGTGGTGCTTAAACAGGGGTGTCTAGAATTGTTCTAAAAGCTGATCCGGGTACATGTAACTGTCATTCATATGTATTAATGAGAAACATACTTTATACATTCTTCATGTGAGCGGTTATTGGTAAAACTAGACTGATCTACCATGTAAATTTCTGTCTGTGACATATATGAGAAGAACATTTGAATAAGGGAAATATAGAACAAATATATCTTGAGTTTTAATGTAAAAATTCATCTGCAGATGATGCTGAATATTAGTATTAAGAAATTTCAATTCATCTTTATAAATACTGAGTGGATATCAACAATGCTGTAACTGATATACCTTTATAGGTTAAACATTAGTAATGTTTTAGTTTGCATGGGATGACCAGCAGTTTTAATAAAAGAGAAATAAGCCAGTAAATAAAAAAATTGAATAGGTGCAAAGTATTTTCTTCGCATGCTTATTCCCTATTTGACATCTTATCCGAGTTCATGGGTGAGGTCAAACTGTGATATAGTAGATTGAAGTATCTGCTTGTTTATCTATAAATAACCATGGGGGTATCCCTTTAGAACCCACTAAAAATTTACCATGTAATTATTTCATTATCATGAAACAACAGTGTTAATCTATATGAAACCCTAAAAATTCTAAATATGTAAATGTATGTGATGTAATTCTTATAGAATTCTTACAGAGCCACAGTGGCTCAGTGAGTAAGATGTTAGCTCACTAACCTGGAGGTCCTGTGTTCAGTCGCTGTATCGACCGAGAAATTCATCTGGATTTTCTGTCGTGGTTCCCCCTTGTCAATAGTACAGGACAGAGATCTTGGCATGGGACAATGTATGGTCGTTTGGATGGGTCGAAAAACTGAGATCTTGTATACACATTGGCATGTACGTAGAAGATCCCTTGGCAGCTAGAATTCGATATAAGAGTAGGTCATAGCACCACTGCCCGGACAAGATTTCACCCATAGCACACTGTATATATGCCCGTCTTCATTAGCCCAGTAGGAGCAGAACAGTAAGGACATTAAACCCCATTTCATTCATTTAAAAACTGTTACTGTTTCAGACTGTTTACAGTAGAAATGTCTTACAGACATTGTTAACATTCCACATGTATTGAACACTTGTAAGTCTATTTACAATATGTATACAAAATAAAAACCCAATGTTTGAACAGTGAGAAATTCAGCTCAGATGCGATATATGTCCTGAAATAAGGAGTATTGACCTATACATGGAATTTATGTGTCAAAGTTGACATAACATTGACCTTTTAATGTTCATGCATGATGTAACATTGTTTAATCTACTTTTATTGATTAAATATGGTGCTGATTAATGGAGGCTATTCTGTAATTGAAGTAAAATGGTGTTTAACTGCCTACCTGTTCTGCAACAACCAGGCTATATGAACATAGGGTCGGCATAAGTTATGCGGTGTGCTATATTAGTAGGCCAAAGGTACACAGATTCTCAGTTTTACATCATATCCAAACGATTAGACATTGTTCATTGCCAGGCCTTCCATCCTGCACCATGGAAAGGGGAAACAAAGGGAAATCCTGAAGTACTTTCCTGGCCTAAACTGGGATCAAACCCCAGACCACCTGGTTAATGAGCCAGTGCCATACACACTGAGCAACCGTGGCTTCTTTCTGTATGGACAAGAGATATACATGTATTAAAGTAGCTAAATCGCCAATATTTGGGACCTAGAAATTGACACAAATGGGTCGCAACGCATATATATAATGTAATATGAATGTATATAAACTGATTTACATTCAATCGTTTCCATTTTACTCTAATTTCAAATCAGTTATGTGATGTGCGGCGAAATACGCCAGAAGTCTCAATCGAATGGCAATCTCTCGCGTCTGGTTATTCCAGTCTACACTGACAGTATTTATTGCGCATGCTCTCCAGATAAGAATATATCATTACCGTTTGACATAACTGGTGGAATATGTCTAGCCTCTTTCTTTGAGTCCCTTGTTACAAATTGTAAGATTGGGTGTCTGTACTTTCCATATTTACCAAATTTGACATACTTTCATTGAAATAAACACCCGATAAATAGTTTTCTGGGAAAGTATCTTTAAATAATCAATTTGAGTACATTTTTAGTGTGGATTCAGGGAGTTAAAAAATTATATATTGCCCAAAAAATGCAAATAACAATCAGCGACTTCAAGCTTTGGTTATAATTCTCTTTATATATTAATATTACATTCAAAGTACATGTAAGATAAATTCTTGTGTTGCATTCTATTTCCCCCCCTAGTTTCAGATCATGTGACAAGGTAAATAGTCACCCTAGTAGTGTCCCTATTTGAAACAGTGAAATGATCTGTTTCAGTGTTTCACCAGTCATTGTTTTTAAAGGTGCTTGTTCAAGCTCGAATACTTGAATCTTGATTTGAAAATCACTCCCTATAATTTCCATATTTTACATACATGAATATTGTTGACAAATGATTAAAAGTCACTGTGCTGTTTTGTATGCTAGAATGAATCCTAGGCTGTATAGACTTTAAATCTTAAGAATTTATAATGCAGAAACTAAAATCGGATTAAAGAAAATGGGACATGAATTTGATATATTATAAAATTAAATTGAACCATGTTAGTCCCGAAATGACCTAGTTTGTGTTGAGTGTATATTAAACCCCATCTCTCTCTCTCTCTGTTCTAACTCAATGAAGATGTTGTTATCCCAACAAAATTTTCCTCATTCATATGTACATGTAACAAACTGCATGGCAGAAAAGTATGACCTTAACTCCATTTGATTTCAATTCAAATTGTACAACAGTGCATTTCAAAATACTGCACTATGCGATACTTGTATATATTCTTTTGTTGTTGACAATTGTTAACTAAGCAGAAGTGAGTTACGTCAAATTTCAAGGGAGTGTACTTATTATAAATCATAATCACATGTAGTCATAATAAACATACATTTTACCTTTATATATTATAAACACACGTACAGTGGTGAAGCAATCAAATACCTCAAATCTTTCACTAATCGTTTGATAAGTACAAGCTTATATATATATTAAGTAGATCAAGACTTATGGGTAAACATGATTTAAACTTTATATTGCTTTTAAACGTAAGTGCTTTACATACATGTATATTATGATATCGAATCCGTTAGTTCTCTATTACTTTTAAGTGAACACTGCACAAGCTTTTCTAATAATTCATGTATGAGAAAGACTCGATTGATGGCTTATTTAACTTAATGATGCAAGTCTTTAGCCCACACCTGAGAGTAATCGCGTACAATGTGTGTATTATTTGGATAGCAACATGTGTGTTCCAGCTAATGTGATATTAATTTGCCAGTGGATATTCCAGATTCCATAGAAATTGAAGATTAGTGTGTTTTTTGTGTGGGATGTTTTGTATTCATCTATATTTAGATAAAACTACCTGTTTATATAACTGTTGGAATATAATAATACACGTTAATTCAGTGAGAATATGGTAAGTTATTGTCTTCTCGTAGACCTTTATCAATGTCCTATAGTAGTCTCTTGATTGGTGTTTCTTAACCTGGGGTGGCATTGAAAAAATTGGGGCGTCTGTGCACTGTAGTCAAAGAGGTCTGCAGGAGGTCCACAGGAAAAATGGGATCTGAGA
Source organism: Patella vulgata (assembly GCF_932274485.2). Lineage (NCBI taxonomy): Eukaryota > Metazoa > Mollusca > Gastropoda > Patellidae > Patella > Patella vulgata. The sequence goes on from NC_065883.2 coordinate 18,662,978, forward strand.
GTAAAATTCAGTAAGATATTGTTGGTATTTGCCTATTTGAACAATGTGGCATGCACGTTTGGTCTGAATGCTGCTAATACGGGAAATATGATTGAACAGAATAAATACGCTTATGAAGGGGGTCTTCAGATATTCCTAAAATGTCTCAAGGGATCTGTCCCTGCACAGTAATACACCAGGCTATGCACAGTAATGCACCTATTGACTGACAGGCCCAGGGTCATCCGAATCCTTGGAAAGAGTAGAAATAATAAACCTATAGTACTTGGGCCAGGAAAGAGTAGATTTAGACTAGCTCTATATATGTACATGATTACAGGTAGTGATCCTTCTGTCAGTTTTACAAATGTGGATTGTACAGTTTAAAGTACAAATGTAACTACACCCAAATTGTCATACATGCCTCATGTAGATAAAGAATGACTTGGTTAAATACATCTGTATGATACCAATTATAGGATACAACTTTGAATTACAACTGTAAATTATTTTAACAACATGAAATGGGATTTATTATGAAAGGATTGTTACTTGTTCATAGAAATCAGAATATTCTATTATCCAAAGGTCGAGACACAATTGCAGCAAAAAAATCAATGTGTTTTACAGTGTGTGTACGACTGAATTCCAACTGAATTCCATCGCTTGTACTGGCCGATTCTATCTACATCTATATACAACTGATAAAAATACACATTCTATACTTCATGTATTTTTTATAGATCAATCATCTGATATGGGAAAACTAAATTGATTGGGTTGTTTCTTCTAACACGGTGACATCATCTTTGGTTTTAAATATTCGATGACAGGATACAGAAACTAGTCTGATATTTGATTCACAAGCAAAAACAACTCACCAACAAACTCATTACCATACATGTATGACAACACCCTATTGATTGTGTTAATTGCTTAAAACTTATACAAATAAAACCTTGGGTGTTATGTGGAGTTAATCTCCTTGAGATATATCAGGAAAAACAACTCCAACATTTAGTTGATAAATATACAATAGTAATGATTCTATATTTAGTATTCGACTGTTGAATATGAATATATACTCTTCAAAAAAAAGTAGGGGATATTAAAATGCAAATACCTATGCAGGTTGTGATATGATAAATAGTCATGGACACTTGACATGCTTTGAGAGTATGTTCACAGATGAAGAACTTGTCGCCCCAACAGAACCACTGAGCTGCACGTTTGTTAATCCCTTGCAAACTACAATGTTGTGAAAGTTAAATCTCTAAAAGTAGGGTAATATCAATCCAAAAATGGTTCAATTATGATAATTGAAAATGTGTCAACATTTGACATCCACTGCAGATGACATATTGGATATAAACATGTATATATAGTCAACACAAGCCAGCACCACCTTTGATTTTTACTGAAATTGATTTTTAATCTGAATCTTAAGCCGTGAGATTAAATATTGTCCAAAAAATGCAATTGGCAATCAGTGTAGAATACAGTATTTATTTACAAGTTATTTAATATTTTCATTCGATCATGCCAGGAATCACCATGGTTTAAAACAATGACTACATTCATTATTTTTATCAGGTCTTTAGAAACTGGTACGATTTAAATATGTTATTGGTGTACTCTGTATATAGGTACAGGGGCCGGGCGACAAGTTTGTCATAACTGGATGAAAAAGTAAAATAAATAATTTGCCAAAAATCTTGATAAATAACTATGTTTTATGCAGCAGTGTACCATAGTCCTGGCACGATATATCGTTGAATTGATGTATCGAGATTCGCCTTTTCACAATTCGCGTATTGATCAATAGATATATCGCGATTTTTTTTTATGTTTTTTTGTCGCTTCAGTAAATACCTGTCCCTCTTAATTATCCACATCACACATTATCCATAGGTACTGTGGGTACACAAACACAGGTAAATTGATTTGGTCCTTTTTTTGATCCACATCAATAGCGTGATTTGAGACAGTTTTAGTTCTTTGACATCTGCAATACTAAAAATATCAATTGTTCATTTATCCTGTTGTTTCCTTGGTAAATATTGACCTGGTTATCGTATCATATCGTAGCAGCTGAATTGCAATACATATCGTATTGTGACTGCCTTGGACATACCAAGCACTAGTGTACCAACCTTCAATAAAATTCCTCAATGTTTGACCTAAAATAATTCTAGAAAACAGAATTTTCATTGATTTTAAAGATGCCATCATGCAAAAGCTAAATCTGCCTTTTCAGCTACAGGACTTTCTGGGGGCTTCAAATAATGTAATATGAATAGAAACACAATTTAAAGTAGCTATGTCTCTAACTCAATACCATCCAAAGTCTTTGACATTGAAAACACAAATTATTTGTCAATTTAAATCAACATTGATGTGATCTTACTGGGAAAAGATGGGCTTCTGATATCTAATATTTAAGACAAAAGTCACATTTTACCATTGGTACATGAATCGTGTACCATAATGCTTTTCAGTGCCATTTGTAACAAGGGACTTGAAGAACGAGGCTAGACATATTCCACAAGTCACGTCGAACGGTGATGCCATATTCTTATCTGGAGAGCATGCACGCAATAAATACCTTCGGTGTAGACTTGAATAACCAGACGCTAGAGATGGCCATTCGATTGAGATTCCTGGTGTATTTCGCCGAACATAATTTAACTGATTAGAAACTGCAGTAAAAACAGAAACAAATGAATGTAAATCAGTTTATGTACATTCATATTACATAATTGTATGCGTTGCAACCCATTTGTGTCAATTTCTAGTTCCCAAATATTAGCGATTTAGCTTCTTTAAACCAAGTAACCTTGCATCTATATTTACATTCAATAAAGACAGTGCTGGTTTTATTTAGCAGATGAAATTTGGATGTTATTTGCAGTGCGATAACATTAATATCTGACATCTTTTTTTACAAAAAAAATGTAGTTGGCCGTCAGACTCAAGATTTCTTTGATGCTAATTTTGTACACTGGTATGGGATTTGATTCTCTATTTTCTTTCCCCAGCAGATTCTAGTAAAAAGTGGAATTAGATCATGAAACAGATTGTACCATCCTTATTATACGCTCACATTTTCATGTGGAAGTACATGTATATTGTGCCGTTGCTTCTGTCCATTCATATTTGTGGTCAGAATTTTTTTCGGATTTTGATGAAACTACGAATATGCTTATATCCCAAAGATCTTGGATTTTAGCATGTATGGTTCGACAACTACTTGTATTATATTATTATATGCAGAAGAGATGATTAAACATACATTATGCAAATCTGTCCATTTGCAGGTCTTTCTTTAGTCCTGAAATGTTATCTAAATTATTAATTAGACATTAATTAACCTATCCAGACTATAATCAACTCTCGATGGCATCGCTAGCCTGCGATCTTTTGTGGATTATGAGCCAATTTACTGCATAACTTTCCTTCAAGATTTAACGATTAAATGGATAATCGAGACTATGCTGTTTATGATACTGACTTTAGTAATGATGATCGAGGCTAGGCGGAAATTTCAATCGCTTAGTTCTCGGTTCATAGTGGATCAATTTGAATGAAATTTTCAGCAAATTGCCTTTAAAATTGTTTTTAACTATTATAGTGAGAACTGCCAACTCGTTGTCGAATCTCCTATAATGTATCTTTAATATTTAAAAGTATGTGTGAATAACATTTGTTCTTTTATATTTGCCCCCCATTTAAATGTCAATTTGTTGAAACTGAATAAGTAAAGCTTTGTAATATACAAGTCTGTAATACTGTGAATCAGTAGATAAAGACTGGTTTATTTTATTAGAGATAATCTGTAGGTAAACATAGATAGATAAGGTTCTGAGGGATTATACTAAATATTTACTACATTCTTGACCTTAGGTTTATCAGATAATACATGGGGTTTATACTTTATCTTTAATAATCAACAAATGAATGATATTATTGATATGATATACATGCATAATAACAATCTATTAAATATTCATATTCTCATGATATAGATAGGTATTTTAAAATAAGAAATAAATATACCTACAATGAATGCATATTTTTTGATCAGAACATATTCTGACTTTGTGATTTTTGTGTCAAAATTTTTGATGTTTATTAAGAAATCTGTCTTCATTAGCCCAGTTCGGAGCAAAACAGTAGGACGTTAAACCCCATTTCATTTTATTAAGAAATGAAAGGAAATGGGGTTTAATGTCTTAGTTTTCTGGTTACTAATTACTCCTGGTTGCTAACATAAACCACATTCTCTTCACAAGCTTTTCACAAGCTTTAAACTTAGTAAGTTTCACTACTCAGACCTTTCTGTAAACACTTTCCCTCAACTTAAATCTCTGAATTTCATTTGAGGGATTGATAATCCCTTGCAAACTGTAATACCATGAAAATTGAATCTCTAAACTGAATATTGTTCCAAAAGTGGTTAAATTCAATTCAATATTTATAATGAATTGAATATTTGTCAACATTCAGCATCCATTGCAAACATTATTTTAGGATATAAACTGTAGTTTCTTTTTAATCCGATTGAATCCAAGCCAGAAATTATCTATGATTGGTCAATAAAAGTAGCACAGTCATCAAGGGTAGATAATTTGAATACGTATCTCCCCCATGGATGAACCCAGGGGTAAGTGGAGTGGAATGAAATGAGACCACTGTGGATACCGAGGATGGGTATGAAAAATATTTTGCCTGGACAGTGGTGTTTCTGCCTACTATTCTTTTATGTGCCATGGATTGTTTTATGTGCACACAACCATCAGACAATGTCCTTGCCAGGATTTCTTTCCTGTACCACTGACAAGGAGAATCCATGCTGAAAAGTCCAAAGGAACTTCCCTGTCCAACACCATAATTGAACTCTTGTGGGTGAGCCAGTGCCTTTTTCACCCACAGTGGCCCTCTACACATTCTCGACTCAACTCGACTACACACCTTGATCGAATGATCTCCTCATAATTCCTTATGACAAGGTCTACTAATCAGTTATTTACATCAAGCCACATGTAAATCATTATGGATAACTTGTACAGCAAATTCTATGCAATTAATTTTTGGATTTAAGCCCAGTTGACATTAATTAGTATATCATTATCCTGCGATAATTAACAGGAGACTAGATGTGTTCTATTGATCTAAGAAAAGAGAATTTTGATTGAAATTTAATGTCAGACACTGTCTATAAATACTGTAGGTGAATAATCACACTCTATGTACCATTTGTACACTATAGCGCAATCATACATTTTTTATACCAAATTGACTGTGAGAAAGTTTTAAAATAGAATAAAAATGTTTGATGATTGTTGATATCGTTAAATACTGTACTTACTTTATTTAAACATTGATAGTATAATAATACTGTCCAGTAGAACTCATTCATGATATAATTTAACTTGTGTAATTTGTGAGTCATTATAGATATTTTGACTGTATTTTGTGAAAGTGTAATTGTGTGCGTGAAGAGTGTGTTTTAAAAATTAGTGCATGCAATGAGTATGTTGACATTTTCTTACTTAACGAGAGGAAATAAGCATAATGACCTGTTTCATGCCTTTACATCAAATGTCTTGTCTCACCAAGACACACACTCAATATTTCGTCCTCTTTAAAACATGTCTTAAGCCACAGTTTAGTACAAGGAAGAGAGATGTAGGGGTTATTGTTGGACCTGTCATACGATGGACATTGTGGTTAAAGTCATGTCTGCACAGACGTCCATGAGCTGTTTTTTTTCTCACCTGTACAACAGTGGAAAAGTTCTGAACAGATTGACTTTCGTTTGAAATTTTTGGAGTTTTACCAAAACGAAACAGCCAAGTCTCTTCGTATCATGCTGTTAAAAATCGATTTTATTTTTCACTTGCTGAGTGCACCTGAATTTCAGTTAAAAGTATGTTGGTGATTTGCTATTTTTACGATATCATTTAAAAAAATTGCCATAATCAGTTATATCAAATTATCTGAACTGAATTCTAAGATGTTCAAATTAAAATTAAATTTTCAAAACCGTATGGTATATACTTCAGTCATTTAACCATGCATAAAGATCGCAGAGTACAAAAAAAACATTTCACTTTATTGTAAATAGCAGATGGAATGGAACCTATGATGAGATTGATTAATGTAGTGGATGATGAACATGTTTCGGGAAGTCCCAGATAAAGATTATCCTGTTAGTTGTTGATAGCAGAGGGGACAGAACCTATGAGATTGATTGATTAACGTAATGGATCATGAATACATGTCTCAGAATTACTAGATAAAAATATTCCAGTTAGATGTTGATAGCAGATGGCATGGAGAACCTGTGAGATTGTTAGAATTTTTATGTTTTCCATGTGTTTATGGTGAATATTTGATTGATTGGAATCATATGTATATTTGGCTGGTTTTTCTGTATTTTGTATATTATGGTGAATATTGGAGTAATTGGAATGATATGTTATAATTTCAGGAGTTGGACCAGGAACCGCTGCCTGATGATTGGTATCTTGTAGAGAGTAATGGACACAGAAGTCGTATACCAAGAACAATGTTATTCATGGGAAGAGAACATTGTGACGTACAAGTCAAGGTAAGTTATTCAGATTTATGCGTTATTGGGAAAGGTTTGCAATAAAATGAAACTATGCTACAACTACCTACAACAACATTTAATTTGCCTTACATTTTATACCAAATTAACCGATCATCTGCTTGGGTGGGGGGGGGGGGGCGATTCTTTGGTCTGTTACAACTGCAATTTTGTCAGTTTTCTCCTGTTTTAGAACACTGTTTGCTACCAAAAATTTGAAGTAAAAATGAGGTTGAAAGTCTTGTATTGATGTACGGTACATGTAATTGTGTTGATTGTAGTGTGTAGGTTAAAATTATAAACAATATTCCACAATGTTGAAGCATGATCAAATCGCTTTTGAAAATAGTTATGAGATAGACCCTGATCGATATTCAGATAGCATGTTGCACAATCACCCCCATGTCTTTGGTGTGATTGTTCATTAGTGGATAAAAAAGAACCATCATGTTCATCCTGACACTATCGAGGATACAAATTCCATAAGTTTCAAGACCGGAATCGGTAGCCTTGTGAACTGAAGGGTATTGCCTGCGTGAGAGTCATTCAATTTCTGAGAAAATAATTTGTTTTACGTTTTTCTTCCTTTGCTTCAAATTCCTACCGAACTTGCATTTGCATCTTTGGGGCGTTTTTTTTATACTACGAAGAACCAAGGAGCAGTGTTTGATTATTGTGGGAGAGGTATTGGCTAAGTGAGAAAGACTTTGGCTTGTTAACCTTGAGGTCCCATGGTCTATAACAGTGTTGTTCAAGAAAGTTTTATCAGGTTTTTCTGGCATGGTTTCCTCTTGTCAATGATGCAGGACAGAGGGCCCGGCAAGGGACAACGTACAGTCGTTCGGATGAGACGAGAAACTGAGGTTTTGTGTACACATTGACATGCACATAAGAGAATCCTTGTAATAAGAATAGGCCGTAGCACTGCTGTCCAGGCAAAATTCCTCTCATGGCACACTGTATGGCATATGCCCGTCTTCATAAGCCGAGTCTGAGTAGAGCAATAAGACTTGTTAAACACCATTTTATTCGATTATTGCATGAGTTAGATGTTTTATAGTCAGTTTCTGATACAAATTCAATATATATATCCATTTTCTTAAAATCATCAACTCAGACAATAATAAAAGAATGAACTTGGGATGTATTGGTACATACATGTACATGTATGGTTGTTAATGTTGTACCAAGGATGTCAAAGAACTTAATAAATAGTGGTTATTTCCCTTTACTGCTACCTGTGATATAATGTAGAATGACCTAGAGGTATATTATACTATCTATAGAAACCTGTTTAACTTGACAGGTAGCTTATAGATATACAGATAGTCCTAGTATAATAGCTAGATCTACATGTTCGTTTGTTTACACAGTTAGGTCTTTTATATGCTTGACTTGAGATGTCCCCCCTTTAACAATACTTCATGATGCTTACTAGAGGGGACAACCCATGTCATTAAATAGACTGTATTCATTATTAATCGTGACTCCGGTTTAAAAGGATATAGTAAGACGTTTTAAAGGTATTGGAGGTTTGATTATTTCTACATATTTATTGATATATTTTGTTTTTTAAGACAGGCTTCTCCAGCTGTTACTGACATGTTATAGAATTGTATATATATTTAGTCTATTTGGTTGTATGTTTGCCGAAAATATCAACCAAATCTTCTTTAATATGGGAGGGGCATCAACATTTTTTTTTTTACAGTAACCTAGAATATCTGAAATATGATTAGGTAATAGGCTAGGCTTATGTGAAACCCCTTTTCCTAAAAGTATCTTAAATGAGAGAACCTGATGGGCTATGAATTCAGTCATAATTTCTGATCAGGTCCAGACAGTTATTAACAAATGGAAGGGACATCAACAATTTTTCAGTAGCCTAGAATATCTGAAATACAATTGGGAAATAGGCTAGGTTTATGTGAAACCCCTTTTCCTAAAAGTATCTTGGATGAGAGAACTTGCTGGACTATCAAGTTAGTCATAATTTCTGATCAGGTCCAGACAGTTTAACAAATGGGAGGGACATCAACAATTTCTTTTGTTGAGTAGCGTAGAATATCTGAAATATGATTGGGAAATAGACTAGGCTTATGGGAAACCCCTCTTCCTGAAAGTAAGATTAGAGAACTTGCTGGGCTATCTACTCAGTCATAATTTCCAATCAGGTCCATACAATGAAATTGAAATGAACCATCTCTGACATATTTTCATGCCATGGTGGAATATTAGTACAAGATTAATATTTTTCATCTCTTCCCCCAACCATTTAATGTTTCTGTTATATATTTTGTATTGTGTATTCTGTCAGTATTTTTTTGTGCAGTTATTGTATACGACAATAAATACATCTCAAATCTGTGAATTTCATGCATCGTCAGATTAAAATGCCCAATGTAACAATTAAATATTAATTAAATTTGATGACGATTCCTTCCATTGGTAGTTGAATAATTCCAGCAAGATTTTTGAAAAAGAAAATCTGAGCTAAAGAGTTTCCAATGGCACCTTGCAAGGAAGTCAGTTCATCCTGTCTATAGTCTTGTATTCAAGTAAATTTAATGCAAACTAATTTAATGTATGAAAAATGTGCATATATATATAGAAATATAGAAATGTTGATTCCAGAAAGGTTCATGTTGTAGGGTACACTCCAAACCGGCCAAACAATTTGCTAGATATATACAATGTTTGTTAAGTTTCAAATGGATCTGAGCATATCCATAAGTATGTTGTCTATGTTGATGTTGTGGATAAAGGTTTTAAAAAAAATGCATTAAGAAGAATGAGAAGGGATGATTGGATTACATGTGATGCGTGTATCTAGGTCCAGTGTTTGTTAGTAATCAATATGATTCTGTGTAAACTGATACGATCCTCTTATATATCTCACTAACCACTGATTGATTTTTATACTCGATACCTTATTGTTGAGTGACCTTCGATGTATGACCCCTAAGTGTAAACAGATCATCAAGACCAAGTAAGAATTTAGCCAGACTAATACTGATAGAGAGTTTTCTGGGAGGGCTATTTGTGTATGATTTGATAAAAGTTTCTGTTTCTGATATAATTGATATTAAAGGGTTTGTAACAGTATTTAGTAAAGTTATGTCAATTCAAATTTTTGAAATCAATTTATGAGTTTTGGTATTTTCCAGTATGTTTGAATTTATCTTTGATATCATGTCGGTGGAAGGGTTTTTCTTGACAGTAGAAGGGATTAAGACTAAGGACTGGGTATTCTTTGCTTTATAGGTTCTACCTACTTCTAGGCAAATCACTAAATAATCAATGAACATTGAATAGTTTGATGAAATTTTCTTGTACATGTATCAACATTCTTATGAAATGAAATGAAATGGGGTTTAACGTCCTGCTTTTCTGCACCGTGTGGACATTCTTTTGACAGACAGGGAAAGGTGTTCATTGCATTTAATGACCACAGCTTTGTCTATTTTCAACTAATTCAGTTTAATAGGCCCTCCAACATGGTGAATTCCATAAGCGCATGAAGCTATAAGCTATCCTGCTTGTCTTAATATTATATAGTGTGTGTTCAGAATTTGTTTCTAAAAAGATCTTGTGAATGAAAATATTCCATTGATTAATCAAAATTAAGTAATGGTTTTGGTTTCACAGAAGTTACTGAAGAGAACCTGTGGGTATGTACACCAAGACAAAAATTTGAGTTACATAATAACCATTTATTTTGATTTTGCAAAATGTTCAAACTATTAACAGATCCACACAAGTTGTCATTGTTGATATGTAAATGTGTTGATATTGTTGATACATGTATGTAAATGTATAGACAACAGGAAAAATCACAAAATCTTGTGTAAACATATGTATAATTGACTAGTCTACTTTATTTATACAGAAAAATTTTCAATGTTTACTTTTGGCAAGGGATTGTGGTCATCATTAACTGGTGTGATTATAGTCGGCAGACGGTCAAAGTACCAACAGGAAATAGTGGGTGTAATACTGTTTAAGACACGGAAAGATGTGTTAACACAGCCACAAGGACTTGTTTTATCTCAGGTGATAGTTTGATTCTCACATACTTGCTTTAGTTTCTGAGGTCAACGTGAAATGACAAACGAGAGAAAATTGTGCTTGATAATCGTTTCTCTGGTTTTTGTTGATAACATTTATCGTAAGCCCTTGAATTTTTTATGAGTTGTGGAAGGAAAAACATTTGGATGTTGACACAATAGAATTGCCATCTATGTTGCTTTGTCACGATTCACTCTATCAACATGTTTGATGTATTGAAAGACTAATAAAATTTTAGAAAATTCACATCCTCTGGTGAAAAATTTGGATCCAAGGTCTAGCTGTGAACGCAGGTTTGATTAGGATATCAGAATGTTGATTAGGGGTTATGGGATTGTTCATTATGTTTCCCTTAAATCTGGACAGAATGGTTTTATTATAGTCTTACAAACTAGTCTGGTGGATTGGAAATTCAGATGGGACAATAATTAAAATTAAATGGAGATTTTGGGTGGCCGAATAGACAAAGGCCTGTTATCTATGCTGGTCATGGGTTCGAACCAGTGATGGGATTTTGCCCGTATATTCCGGACTTGTCCGAATCTTTTTTCCAAACGCCCAAAATTGTCCGACCGGGAATATGCCCAATCGGACATCAAGACATGGTGAATAATATTCAAAATTCCGAAATTAAGATAGTTTACTGAGTGTATAACTACCACTCAACCCGATTATCGTCGATAATACGCTGGGTTTATTAGGTAATTAAGTGATTAACGTATTTATCGTGTTATACCGTCTAAACCTACCTTGATTAACTACTTAATCTGCCTTGATTGACTGACTTAATCCTTTGTCGGACAATTCATCAATCTAATCTTAAACAAGTCATTGCTTTCCTTTTGTCGGACTATTCATCAATTCAATAAGAATGATTATAATTTTAGTCCACCGTTTACCGCGTGGTTTCTCAATTGTCGGGCATCTTAATCGCATTGATGTGAGCCGAGAGCATCTATAATAAATTAATCATAGATGTCACATATCGGAAGAGTCATTTTGTCTATGATATCTTTTACGTCTTTTAAGAATCCATATAGAAATTCTCATCCACAGTGGCACTTTCCCTTGATCTCGAGCGCGGCACGAATATTGCTTAACATAATATTATTAGGCAGTGCTTCCTATGAAGCTGTGTGATGTGAGTCACGTAGGCTATTAGTCTCTATTATCCAGAAAAATATTCTACGAATATGTTGAAGACTAGGAGTTTCTGGGTGACCGAGACTAGTACGCCGTACGCTGATGCTATACCGCACCCAGCAAAATAACAAAAAGGGGAGGAGCTATATGAGCAGAAATTCTAACGTATTTGTAGGCGGGAATTAAGAAGCATGTCAATCATTCTGCTGTGTTGCCAATGATGCCCGTCACTCTGTCGTGACTATGAAAGAGTGTTATTCGCTGAAGTTAGCGAATGCCTGTTTACAAGTGATTTAACTTTTTCAGAAGTTCTGCATTCATTTGCTGCCGTATAAACGAAGACACGTAATTCTAAAGGAATACTATGGTTGTGAATTTGATGCCGAAGCAGGATCGGCAAGCTTTCATTCAACATATTACGAAAATGCTTAATTTTGTAGGACATTTACTGACATAAATTTGAATGCCGTACGGGAATTAAGTGTGAAAAATAGCGAGGTCACCAATTTTTATTACGTACGGGATTTGAATATTTTGTTGACATGTGATTTTTAATTGTGGTATGAATTGAATACTGTACGGGAATTAAATATGAAAAATAGCGAGGTTCACCTATTTTTATTACGTATGGGATTTGAATATTTTGACATGTGACTTTTGATTGTGGTACGAATTCGTCTGCTTAAATAACGATAAGAGTTATGCCCCTTTATTTTCGGTAAAATGTCCGACAAGAAAAATTTTGAAATCCCATCACTGGTTCGAACCCACACTTGTATATAACAAGGATTATTCGGTCACCTGCCTAACCTCATGACTTTTTTTGCAGATTGTATGTCCCCTCCTGCAATAAATCCCACTTTATCTCTACGCAGTAGATTAAATAAATATGTCCTGTGTTGATCACTGCATTGGCCGAGAAAGATTATCAGGATTTTATGACACTTCTCCTCCTTATCAGTGGTATAGGACGGAGGGCCTGGCAAGGGACAACATATAGTGGTTTGGATGATACGAAAAACCAAGGTCCTGTGTACACAATCGCGTGCACGTAAAAGATTCCTTGGGCAGTTGGAATTCGATATAAGACTAGGCTGTAATGCCGCTGTCGGGGCAAAGTTTCCCTCATAGCACACTGTATGGCGTATGCCCATCTTCATTAGCCCAGAAGGATGTTAAACCCCATTTCATTTCAAACTTAAAGGTATGCAGGTGAACCTTGGATTTTCACTGTGCACTTCTGACAAGGGGGAACAAGGCTTAAAAATCCAAGGTAATTTTCTGAGACAACCCTGGGATGAAACCTGGGACGGCTTGATTAATGAGCCAGTGTTATACTCACCGAACCGCTGTGGCTCCCCTAAAATAATTTTGCCAATACTTATATTGATAGTTGTGACTCATTAATTTATTGTATACTTTATAATTTAGTAGCCGTAAAGATAAAATATTTATAAAGCATTTTAGTAATTGACGGGTAGTCATGGAGGGGAGTTGAAAGGTTGTAAAGATTATAGTAGTTAATTTGACAGATTAAGATGTATTTTCAAGATTAAGAGAGGGGTCAAAGTTGAACTAGTGCATGTTTTAAGAAGATACGTTTTACTTATTATAAATCTCTAGTAAGATAAGTTTTACTTACTATAAATCTTCATAGTAAGATATATTTATCTCTTTAAACAAAAACACAGCATGAAACTCTAGTTTCTCACATTTCAACAAAGAAAAAATATAACAGATAAATAAACTGCCTTCTACTAGTTAAGATAAATTTAGCTGAGACTCTGGTGGTGAATTAAATAAACCAGCAACATTAATGTATGATTTCTCTCTCTAATGCCACATAAACTGCCATCATAAAGTAATAATCAAATGATATATACTGTTTTACCTATGGACAAAAATACAACTTGTTTTTCTACGTCAGAAATAGATAAAAAGAAGAATAACAACCCACCTTGGATATTAGGTGTTCACAGAGAGCTTGATATTTAGACTCTTGGCAACCATCAAAGTCACTTTCTATATTTTCGTTTGGTTATTGATGATCCAGTTTCTCAGTCTGTTTCCTTTCCTAGTTCAGACGAGTCCAGCTCCACTTTGAGATTGATCCTGTTTTCGTTTCGCTATTTTGTGGGTATTTTTGTACACAGGTTTTAAGACTTTGTATGGCGTAGTGAAGGAATGTATATGGTTTAGGTAAGTGGTTTTAACATTTGTAGTAAGATGGTAGATTGACAGAATTCTTACCACGAAATGTACATCAACTTGTCAGTGTATAATAGTGTAATTAAACATGTCATCTTGTAGATATACACGTGTCAATGTCTGTCATTATACTGACTGGAATTCATGTACTAACATGGAGGTCAGAAGAATATAGGATGGAATCAAAATGTATAAGGAAATTATAATCATAGATGTATAGAATGGATTGGAATGGGGTTCAATATCTGATCAGCACATTACTTTGGTCATTTTGAGATTAACATATGGTATGTTCCATTATAATGTGCAATGCCATGGTGAGAACATTGCCTAAACAGTGGCATTTCTACATATTTTTCATTGAATTCCAACTTCCAAGAGTTCTTTAAGTGCATGAAAAATATTTACACAGACGGGTGGACTTTGATGGGTTTTTTTGTTTTTTTTATTCTCACCGATGTAAAGATTTAATGGTTTCTACTCGTTCTAGAATGCCTGAGATTACATTTCAATTATTATTTTGAAATTTCACGTACATGTAGTTAACAACTGGTACATGTATGGACAGTGACTTTTTCAGCGGACTTTGCCTAGTCTGCTACAATCAAGTCTAAACTATCACTCCAGTACCGTATAGTAAGGCACTAGCTCCCTAACCAGAACATCATGGTTTAAATCATAGTGTTTGTGAAGAAAGTACCTCAGGATTGTTCAGTGTGTTCTCCCCTTGTCATTGTTGCAGAACCGAGGGCCTGCCAATGAACAGCATCTAGTTGTTTAGATGGGATAAAAAAAAATGAGGTCCCATGTACACTGGAGTGCATGAAAATTGATGAAAAGTAGGTGGAAACGCTGCAAAATTTCCTTCCTTTAGCACACTGCATGGTATATTGTTGTCTTCATTAACCCATTTGGTGCAGAAAAGTCTGATGTTAAACCATCATTTTATTCCATGTGTTGTGTGCGAAGCAGGGTCATAGAACACCTGATATTCTGGTAGTTAACAATATGTATATAGACAATACTGTACTAATACTTAATAGTGTTTTATCTTTGCTATGTGTCTGTAAATATTTACTAGAAAACTCTTATAATTTGATTAAGGAAAGCATTAGAGATTCGCTGGTTGGTGAAAAAATAATTTTTGATTTGCTCTGATTGGACCAGACAGTTACAAGAGATTGCATACAAAATATGAGATAAATTCTCCAAGTCACCTCAAAGATGTACACATTTTAACTTTCAGTTTACAAGTCGTACAAATTTATGATGTTTTTTAAGGCATTGTTCAGTTACAGTTTTAACTTTTAAAATTTTTAAGGCATACAAATTTTTTGTGGTTTTTAAGCTGTTGTTTAATTGCATTTGTTTTAAGTTTTTTAAACTTTTAAGTTACATTTGCTTTAACTTTTTAGACTTTTAAGTCATACAAATGTTTAGTGGTTTTAAGTAATTTAACGAACACGTCTGAAAAATACCTTACACAAAAAAGTCAGTGCTCATATAGTATTTCAATAGTTTTAGGTTATTTTGAATATGATATGTTTAATTACATATAATGTCTTGGTGAGCATGATAATGCATCTCTAATAACTTGATAAATATTTTGAGTTGAGATCTTTATTTCCTGTTTTATAACATTTTTAGAAAAAAAGTCTTTCTGAAATGGATGCAACACTTGTGTAGGAAGGATCCCATTTATTATGAACACTGTTTGATAAACGAAAAGAATAGAGTTTAACACGTCTCGTCAACACAATTTTTGATCATGCAAAATTTACCTCATGGCACACTGCATGGCGTATGCCTGTCTTCATTAGCCCAGTCAGATCAGAACAGTAGGATGTTAGACTCCGTTTTGTTTCATTTCATTTATTTTTTCAATGGTCATTTAGTGATTCTAAAGAAGAGAGCTGTGCCTCGGTATAGTGGCGTTACCACCAACTCTTCATCCAATACCATCCGCACACAAATGTGTTCGTACAACTAGGCAACATTTTACTTGCAAGTCCTACAAGTACTACTGTTTGATGCGTTAACACCTCTAACATCGTAATTTGCCTGACAGTTATTTGTGTATTCTGCATTTAGTAGAAAACTGAAAAATGACACTGTATTAGAGTCCCCCTGACAAATTCACCAGGAAAAAAGAAATGTTTCTCCAAGTTTAGTTTTACATGTCAACAAATACGTATTAAAGTTAAAGTAAATTATTTGAATTTTTTGTTTTTTGGTGTGCAGCCATTTAAACTAGTTGCCATCATTGTATACTGTGTATATTGATGGAATAGGTGAGTTAAATAAATAAGACAGGGTGGATACACACAAACTTTTAAGACATGCATAAGTAGTTTAAAACAGACTCAAGTTTTAATCGTACATGCTATAAGATAGCTACATGTCTCCAATATTTGACAATAGGTGTAACTCTGGAGGAGTTGACATACCATCTTGTACATACACTTAAACATAGAACAGCTTTAGTCACAAAAATCTCTGTGTTGAAATGATGGATTGAGTTTTTACCATACATGTTATAAGACCTGTACACGTAGTGGCAGTATTTTACAATGTTGAGTAGGTGAAACTTTGAGGGAGACGACATTTTATTTTGTATATACCATTACAGTAAATTTTAGTTTAATACAATGCAAAACTGTTTTAGTCACAAAAATCTCTGATAAACTAATGGTATTGCTGTAAATTCTCATTATGTTCATTTAAATTGTAAGTTATTTTTAAGCTGTATCTTAGTGAAACTTATAAACAACATCAACATATTATAGTAGTTGTACCTTTTGCTGAATAGTCATTTCTCCGATTTAATAGTTTTTGTGTTTCCATGGAAACAAATTTGACATTTTGGATTTGGTATGCAAGGCCTCATGATATGATGTTGATAACTGATTCTTCCTTGAAGTTTTTGAAGGAAAAGTTTAAAATAAAATATTAGGTTTTTTTGATATTGAGAAATCGTTTGAAAAGTAGTGCCAAAAGTTTCACCCATATACAGGAAATAAAACAGGATTATAATCTAATAACTTGCCACTTGCCACTAGTGACGCTATGAAATTCTATTCTCTATTCTCACTTTAGCTTTGTTAGACTATTGAAAAGTCCTGTGAAGCATAATAGCTTTAAGACCTCTGCACTAAGCAAGTTTATTCACCAATTTGAATGCAAGTTAATATCCTCACCTAAACAGATAAAAATAATAAGAACATATGAACTCGGCAAAAAATTCTATTATGTTTTTCCTAATATAGATTATCATAAGAAAAGTAATATGGACATAAGTATTCCGTTAACAATGGGGTTATGTAACACTCTGTTCCATTTACATTAATAAAAGTCCTTCTGCAACAATTTATGTAACTTTTGAATCCATAGTATGTAAGACGTTCAATTGGACATAGCAAGAAATTGAATTAACGCAGCTGTAATCGAATACAATCGTACATTATTGATATTATGCTATGACCGAGGCTAGACTGGTTTTCATCTGATGACCTAAACTGGCTACTAGCCAATTCAATTAGATATTATACATGTACATGTGAGACTTACTTTTATGATAGGATTTCATATTGAACAAAACGGTTGGGTTTATTAAATCAACACTCGATTACTTATTGCTACTAGATATTTAATATAAGATTGCATAGATATTGATTGTTGTAAACGATTTAAGAGGTTAATATTTGATGTGTGAGGTATAATTGTAGGTAATAATATATGTACCGACGCAACCAAACAATTTTGTCTCAAGCACTACCAATGTGTATTGCCTGACCTGACAGAGTGTAAAAAGTTTTTTTTTTCTTTCTGAAAACCAAGGTATATTGTGCCAAATTTTGTGCGAAATGTTTTCAGGGCTAGGCGTACAAAATACCTGTATCTGTGTCAAGGCTCTTGTTTCGTTCATATGTACCTGGTGGAATAATATAAACTTACCTATCATATATGAATTTGCATTATATACAATGCAAACAACTTAGATTGGTTTGGGCTAATAATCTTGTTATGGAAAATGTGTATTAAAATGTCTAGCTGAAAATATATGTTGAAGTCGTAACTTATTTGTGTGTTATATTTTATTTTTCAGTCGGACACAGTTGATAAACGACATGCTGTGTTAACATATGATGTGTTCCTTTCTAAGTTCAAAATTAAAGATCTCAGTTCAATAAATAAGGTAAGTTTAAGTTAGTTAACTGGATATAAACTAAGAAACTATTTTGGTCAGAATACATTGTCTGTATTCAAAGAAAATGGTTGTATCTTTCTATTTTTATCTTTTTTTCAATTCTGATGTTTGAAAATTTGATTGTATAATTAGGCTTTCCTGTTTATCATTGAGGGGGTTGAATGGCCGAATGGGTAGCACGTGCGTGCTATATCATAAAGTCTTGTCATTGAGTCAACTGGCGTGGTTTCGATTCCCGGGTTGTACGTGACAAGGAGTAGGGTCGCCTGTCTAAGCTCATGGGTTTTCTCCGGGTTCTTCAGTTTCCTCCCACTGCTAAAGACCCCTACGTGCAAGCGAATTATTGAAATAAAATGATACCATATGTTAGTCCAGAAATGACCTTGGTTTGTGTCGAGTGGACGTTAAACCCTATTTCTCTCTCTCTCTCTCTTTATCAATGAAAATTTCCAGTTTTATAAATCTTGAGTATTATTATTGAGTACTTTTGCAGTGTGGTTGCTATGTTGTTGCCCCTGCTCATACGTCTGTCCATCAGCCAGATTACTTTCCTAAAAAATTTATACACAGTGTTTATGTTTATCAGACCTCAGATCCTATTGATTTACAATGATTTAACATTTGAACTGTTAAAGATTGTTGGTACATGTTTTGTTTATGATAGCACAAGTGTCTTGTATGTGCGGTATATAATATTTTAAGAATAGAAATGCGACAACCATTTTGGGCTACCTAGCTGCTGTTAGTAATGTGTTTCAATGCCTGTCAACTTATCTTTATTTCAGACATATGTAAATAGTACAAGAATCCAAGAACAAGAATACGTGACTTTAAATCACATGGATACTGTACAACTTGGTCATGATATCCTTTTATTACTATTTACAATTGTACATTGTTTTACTTTTATTACAATATTACATTGTTTTACTTTTATTACAATATTACATTGTTTTACTTTTATTACAATATTACATTGTTTTACTTTTATTACAGTATTACATTGTGTTACTTTTATTACAATATTACATTGTTTTACTTTTATTACAGTATTACATTGTGTTACTTTTATTACAGTATTACATTGTTTTACTTTTATTACAGTATTACATTGTGTTACTTTTATTACAATAGTAGTACAATTGAAAAGTTAAAATGTGAATAAATATTCCAAATAGCTTGACTAATAGTCTTACAGCAAAATATTGAGCTGCCCGGAATTGATCTCTAGATTTGCTTTGCTTAATGGGAATATGCAATTAAGGGAAATATTTTTCAACCATACTAAAATGTGGTAATTGAGACAATCTTTTACCCCAATAACTTAAGCATTTTATATAGACATGTCTATATCTAGGCTCTTATAGCATGGAATTAGGTAATTGTATCACATGACTGCATATAGTTGCATAGGATTAGCATAAAGGTTTCAGAGTGTCTTCCACATGAGAGCTTTTGATTCATAAAATTATGCAACTGGCAGCTCATTTATGTGATTTTGAATTTCTCATTACAGCATGTATTACTAGATATTGATATTTCAATCTTGACATTCAAGGTAACTTTCTTTTTTAATGAACTTCCAAAATTGGTACTAAAATCTGATGTTTAAAATTTCAACAATACATCTTTGTCAAATGAATATGGTTTGAAATATTTGTAATTTTATATCAGATTGCCAATAAATTAATTTGAATTTCATCAATAATTTTACTTTCCTTGACAAACTTACATTCACCAATATATAGAGTGGAGCAGGGTGGTCACCCGGATAGTGCCTGTGATACTACTCAAGGACGTGTGCCTAATTCGAATAATAAAGCAGCCATTATCACTAATCCTTCTGTAAGAAACTCAACCCAGGTAAGTGTAAAATGTTTTCTATACATATCTCATCACGCCAGAACACTACCAGGTAATCTAGACTATTTAATCATGATCTGCCAGCATTTAAATAGCCATGTCTAAGTAGATATCTCTCTAGAAGAATCAAGTAATTTTCTCTGACCTAACATTATACTGCTATAAAATCAAACAAGGATGTACGATTTATCACTGACGTTAATTAAGTTAGATCAAATTAGATATAAAAAGCGAGTATCAGAACCTTAATTGAGAGGGAAGGCAAGAGAAATTGTTTTCTGTGTGTAAATGAAATTTCTGATGATCATTTAGTCATGCACAATACAGGGCATGCTTACTTTCTACTGTCACTTACCACCAGTTTCATCTGAATGGACCCTCGATGTTAAATTCTAGTTTTTTTGATCAACCTTGACATTTAGATTTGGCTTTGGTTGGGTGCTTATTGTTATAGTCTTTTTATCTGTGTTTAGTAATGAAGTTTTCCTGGATGTACATATCACCTATTTATTGAATGGGGAGATAATCAGTTGATTATTGTTGGATTTACACATACTCTTGTCAAATTATAATAATTATTTCTGTGATGAATTTTAACGAGGTTATGTGTGTGTAGCCTGTGTTTGACCGAGCTAAACTGACAATAGCCTGTCTGGTCACATGCTAGTCGTGGTAAAAGGTGAGAACGTGAAGAATAAAACAAATATGCCTCGCCCTCACATTAAACATCTCACTTTCACCCTATTACTTCAGTCAATCGGTCAATATAGTCACAAGAAAATATACTATACCGTTAACTACATGTTAAGTGGCTGTGGTAGCCAGACAAGGCTGAGAAAATCAAACCACACCATTTAATCGTGCACTTAAAGAGACTTGCTGCTAGCTGAACAATTGAAGGACACAGACATCGATGAAAGAATTGGCTTGATCAGTACAATGAGTTATAGAATAAAGTAGATAATTAGTCAATGGATCTAAAAAATTTAGCAATTAAGATATTTTCTTTTATAAAAAGAACTAACAAGAATTATATTTGCATTTATTGTCAATACATGGTAATTTTATACATATATGTGGACACAAGATCAAGCAACAATTGGTTAAGATCACATTTTCAAATGTTAAAGAAATACAATGTGATATATTATTATGCTATTTAGAACCAAATTTCATGGTCTTTATCCACAAATCGTAGAATTTATCCTCTTTTTTCATAACAGTATTTATTCAATAAATATTTACATATAAAATATATAATTATTGGATCTGAAAGCAAACCAGAGCTTATATAAATTCATCTTCGGAATTAATTTACATAAATATAAATACATTGTAAAATCATAAATTATACACTTTTATACCTTAGAAAGAAAGAAATATTTACTCTCAATTAATTATGACCAGTCAGTTTTAGATGGTATTTAGTAATGTGATATGGTTAATATCGATCAGGGTAGAAGCTAATTAGTTTATTTATGTTAATGTCTCTAGTGATAATCCTGTATAATATATGTTTTGATCTTTAGCTTATCCATTTATAGTTACAATGTAAAAAGGCTAATGTACATCAATAGGCAAGTCATTAGGTCACCCGACTTAGTAGCAGCGAGGTTGGTCCTCCACTGTGCTGGAAGTGTACATTTTATGTATTGAATTATTGTTATTTATAAAATATAAGTTCCAGTAATTAAAAGATTGAAAAACCATTCCAGACTTATTAGTTATTGAAGAACCTAGGGGTTATATAATTATCAAAAGATTATGTTGGATATATATGGCAACTGAATGTGCTTTTAATTTTTCGTTGTTAAACTACAATTTCATTTTTCACCTAAATCAAATTCATTTATCATCAACTGTTACAAATGACTCAGTTGTCAATAAAGTGAATTGTATGTAGATGATGTATCCAGAAAAACCATTAAACATTTTCATGATAGAAAAAATAAATAACTACAGAATGACGTCATATGACATCTGTGCACAATTCGCTTGTGTTTATTGATGAATTAATGTTGTTCTATTAGTTAATCCCAAATTTAAGTTAACATTTAATTGAAAAGAAGATTTTGTCATGTTTGCAGACGCCTTTATAAATAAAAACTTAGTTTTTTCCAGAACATTAAATGACATACATTTAAATTGCTTTACACATGTTGCATCTATTGAAATGCTGCTCCATTCTTTGTGATCCTTACAACATGAATCATGTTTTAAAAGTGTTAGTAATTAGTATCACTTCATGGAGATTGTTGCCTATTGATAGAAAGATATTTTTCAATTTCATCTATACTTTACTGTTTGAATCACAAATCTCTATCCGTTGCTTTGATATGTTTTCTGTTCAAATTGATCAAATCAATGTTCAGATTTTTAGATTTTTTGAGTTGAAAATAAATGTGTATTGCTTTAAAGGCACAACAAGCCAAACTGTTCATATAAATTTAAAGTCAAACACATGTTGTTATGTAATTAAGCACATCTGAGTATAATTTTTTTTTTAATTATTGTTACTTAATTTATCTAAGACACAAATTTATCTAAGACACATTAAGATGGTGGAGTAAAATCTGTAGAAACCAATGTAAACTTTAAATGCCCATAAGTTAAGTTAAAATTAATCTATTTGAATAACTCTTTATTTAATTTTTTATTCTATGCACATTGGGGCTTTATTTAGATCAGCTTAAAGTCATTTCAGTTGGATATTTTCATGGAGGTTTAAAGTAATAATGCCTGTTTAATTACAAAAAATACTGACACACCTTCCTTAATATTGATTTAACTTCAAAAACAAAAACAAACTAAAAACCGAGTATGATTCACTAAAATGTAATTATTAGTAGGATAAAGTATAGTTCATATATTCGTAATCACAATATAACATACAATAACATAAATAAAACTTAGCAAATGGGGTGATGGGACTCAAAACGGAATTTAACAATTCTTTTAGTCTAATTGCAAATGAATACATATGGTAATTTTATGCCCACCCCCAGACACATTATCTATTGGTAGTCTACTGGGTTAATGAATACAAATGTACACTTGATATGATCTAGTCTACTTGATACTAGACACTTGATCTAGTCTACTGATTAATGAATACAATGATTGATAAGCCTGTTTCTAATCCGTTAATCTGCTCTCAATCACTGTGAAAGGAACGTCTGATTATCCTTAATCCCTGTTGATGTTGCCAGATCACATAGTTTAATGATTAATCTGTAAACAATATACTATTCATAGTATATAGTATTCTTTGTTTATAATTACAAACTATAATATACTACCAGATTTTCTTGGATCTGTTATTATAAACCTGGCTTATTGAAAGGTCATACTCATAGTGTATTCAACAGGTAGGAATTAATAATTTGAATATGAAACTTTTCAAATTACACAAAATCTAATAGGAATTAAGTTACAAAGTTTGAATCAGTTATAGTAATGTGATGTTAAATATTTTGTGAATGACACCAGGATTTTAGGTTAAATTTGTACGGAACTGTTCATTGTCAGCTTTACAATATATCCCTGGTATGCCACATTATGGCTACCTATTATCTATTTCATTATGTTTTTATATTTATCCATCTAAAATTAAATTATATGAAAATGACGTATATTTTTTTGGGAAATAATAATGTTGCACAGTTTATTACTGGTCTCCAGGATTGTTAAACTCAGACCCAAGTCAATATTCCATTATAACCCATAGATTCCAGTATAGGTACAATGGTAAATATTGACATTGTGTAACTTTTCACAGTTTTTAAGTGATGTTAATTGCTCAATAAAACATGGAACAAACAATACATTAATATAGCATGTACGTACAGGCAATCCAATAAAGTGAATCAAGCTGTGGACCCAATGATTATCCGAGTTTCATTTGAGTTTAAAAAAGAGCTAGGAGAATGTAGTTGATTTTCAAAAACGAAAGTTTAAATTTTAGCCTGAAGTCATCGATGTAGACAATAATCAAGAATAGAAATCTACATTATATTTATTATAATATGTTGATAAGTTATGGTATATTATACTGCCTGGAGACTGGTGTGATGTTGCTAAAAACATATTGATTGATTTCAACTGTGGTAATATTGATTAAGATTGGTGAATCATGCATGTTTATATTTTCTCATTACTCTAATCGTGACAGCTTTTAAATATATATGATGTCATGGTGATATCATTCGCAGGTGAATAATTGGCCATCCTTTACCATACCTATTTCTTCAAATTAGTTTCAAATCTGCGCTCGAGCAACTAAGAAGTTTATATTCAGAGATATATTTATTTCAGATTTTTTGAAAATCGCAAGCTAATGATGATCAGCATCATGTGTATTGTTCAGGTGTGAAAGAGTTTGTCTGAGAAGTTTTAAGACCACAATATTCGAAGCTCAGATTCGAGCGACATTTTAAAAAAAACAAGATTTTGTCACTTACAGATTTTAGTGACATTTTTTTAAAAACTGTTTTGTCCCAGATCCACCTAACTAACAAATTTTTATATTTCAGGGTATAATTGATGGACCAAATTGTATGACAGTTCAAGGTCACCCGGATATTGCCTTAACCTGGCCGCAAGTGAAGTTACGACGCCTCAATGCTGGTGGGATAATGCCAGAAAATAATGGATATAACATTGTCTCATCTGACCCAACCTTTCCAGTGCCTCTCAGTAACGATAATTACAATCATGAGTTTATGCCACTGTGTAATCAAGTGCCTGACCCGGTACCACCTACTTACACCACTGTTGCTGACAAACCAGAATCAAAAACTTATGAATATGATGTGTACTTAAACCAGGATTCCACCTCGGAAAATGGTATTTCTCATGTTCATGGAAAAATTATTCTTGAAGGTAAGACATTTAGAATTGTAATTTGAAATAGAGCTTTAAAGATGTATACAACATACATAGGGCACAGACAGTATTGTTCAGATAGGATAAAAAAAAAAAGCAACGTCGTTCAGATAGGATTTTTTTAAAAAAAAAAAGCAACATCATTTAGATAGATACATGTAGGATTAAAACTTGTCACATCATTCAAATAGGATATTAAAAAACAAATGTCATTAGGATAGGATAAATAAAAAGAGCGACATCATTTAAATAGGATGAGAAAAAGAATCGTCAATCAGTTAATATAAAAAATAAAAGCATCATCATTCACAAGATTTTAAGAAGTCACATCATTCAGATAGGGAACATCATTAATGATTTCTAGGCAGTCCGAAGTCATTGATTGCCACACCTTCAAAATTCTAAATTATAAAGCTTTTTGCTGCTATCAGTAGTCTGTAAATTTGCCAGCTAATGTTTTCATAATTCATGATTGTTGTGGAGCATTATATTAGAAGCTGATCTTAAAACAAAGTGTCTTGCCCTCCAAAGAATTTGCTCTCTTGTGATAAGACAATGGATTATGTTTTTGATAAGAAACACACAAAAGATTATTTTGGATTATATATCAATAAAATGTTATTCCAATGACTTGAGTTAAAAAGCACAAGCACTTTGGGGGTCATCAGGGTTTGTTGAGCAAATAGTTTTAGATTAGACATGATTTGACTATACAGTTACGTCAAGCATTATCAGATTTAGATTCTATGTAAAATATTGAATAAATCGGCTAAGCTATTAGTGCAATGGATGCTTACGGCTAGATTTGTTTTGTGTAAATTGTGTGTCGTGCAGTCCCCCTGCACTTACTACTATAATAGAAATACAGACTTTTTAGTTTTAAGGAGTTTAACAAACTCTCATGAAAAAAAAAACTGTCTAATTGGGGCCGTACTTTTATTCTCAATAATTAGGTGTGACAAGAATTATTCTGAATTTGATAGTATCAAAATTAAGAACATTTATTTGCTGGGTGAGAGTACGTGACAATATCTCTTTAAAAAGTGTATTTTAAGGCCATTAAACATCATATGAACTCATCACTCTATGACTTGCATGTTTTCATTTCTTCATTATTTTAAATTTTAAAAACAAAATTTGACTTAAAATTAGGTCCACTTGATATAATGTTACAGAGAAGTGTTGTAGTTATTAGCATATATTGAGAAAATGATTTGATGGATTTAGCCTGAACTTGCAGGAATATTTTATGGGGAGCTTTTCAGATATTATAATGACTGTCATAATAATTCTAAATTTTATCTTTTAAAAAGTCAATAAAACTGACTCATGATAAATTTTAATTTTCAATAATATATCAGTCTTGTTTATATGATTCATGTTAAAATATTTTATTGTATGTGTCACAATAAAACTAATCGATTAATATACAAACATGTATATATATACTTATCATATATTGATTAGCGACTGACGTTTGGCCTATTGTTAGAATTTGATCAATACATGTTACTCTGGTGAATTGTTTTATTTCTGAAAAGTTCGAACCAATTTGAGGAATTTACAGTAAAAAACCACTGCATGTCATTTGAGAACAGCACAGTGGCAGACTTTACATGTAGCTCAAATAACCATAGTCTGTGAAGTCTTTATGACTAACGTTGTAGACTGTGAGCATGCTCGTTGTTAACTTCCTGTGTACATTTCTGCATTGACAGAGTTGGAAACAGCCAAGAAAACCAGTGCATTATATGGCCAGCCAGACTGGTGGGGAGAAAATGAAATAAATAGCAATGGCAATACCCTGAACCCCAAGAGAGAAGGTAAGCTACCCCCCTTGAGGGCAGTGTCTTACTCTTATGTAGATTTAATTGTATTTAATCTATTGTCACCATGGACCTGACTATCTTATCATTTCAACTGGTATCAGTCCTGTGATGTTTAGTGTGAGTGAATAGATAATGAGGTATTTATATTGAACCACTGCTGTAGGTCTGATGTAAGTAAGTATATTACCCACTATGTGTAGATATTCAATAGACATTTGATTGAAATGCTTAGAATTTGTGGACTAACAAGGCTGAAAACTAACCAAAAATCAATGACTTCTATAAGAATTGAATGGTAGCTCAGAGTTACAATGTTCTATTGACTGAGACCAGATCACAGGCAAGCAAGTGTCAACATTAGTTTTATTTGGCTCTTGTTCAAGCATTTCATTGACCAGTGATATACTAGATGTTAGGTATGATATACTATATTTTATTACTTTTATTGAATAATAATATAAAGGTAATAGAATCAGCCGTCTGTGTGATATAAGGTGTCATTATTATATTATTTACTATTGGTTATGTGATAATTAGATATTGGTTATTTAGGTTTTCACTTTGATATTTGTATATAATACATTTTTCCCCCCTGTGATATACTTTATAAGAATATATACAATTTACCGTAGGTCATTGAACTTTGCTGTTAACAAAAGATATACACAGGTATCAATTCTATGGAATATAATTTTGACTATGCTTGCTTGATAAAGACTAGGGGATAAATTATTCCATATTATTGTGTCCTGTGTCAGAACAGTAGGACGTTAAACCCCATTTAATTTGTGTCCTGTATATACATGTATCCAGTTCAATTACAAAATAAATATTGGTATTTACAATTTAGTATAGGAACTACAGTAGTGGATGATTTGGTATCAACATTATTTGATGATTGTAATCATTTGATATTGTGAGAATATACCAGTAGGTAGCCTACTAATAACAACATGTTTGTCTGTTTAGCTATGGGACAAAATACATTGTCCATATACCTTTTAGCAATAGAAATATATTATTTAAATCATGTGTTTTTCATATAAAATAGTATTTATTTGCAAATTCATTGTCTTGCCATTGGCACACAGCCATAATTGTGTTGGCCTGGATATGATGAATTTCTGTACTTTCAAATCTGAATTTCGGTAGATATTTTGTAGAATGGGTCTCCAATGATCTAAAATGCTGCACTGTGGGTTAACCCCAATCTGATTAAAACATAGATCCTATTTCGTTTCGTTTTTATAGTTCAAAATTTCGTTTTACTTGTCTTTACTACACTTGAATCTGGAAGACTTATTTAACATGTGTTCTGCTTGAAATGAGGGGTCAGCCAATCAAAGTGTCTGTCGAATCGAGTGTTTGACCTTTTTTGCCCGGAACTGTGGGTAGTCCACTAGTAACATCAATGCTGATTGGTTAATCAAATGTCTGACGTCATAGGTCAAAAGTCGGTCTTTTGACCCCTGACGTGACCTATCGCTATAACTTGTCAGATCTTCATGTAGTGTAGGCCATCGAAAGTATAAAAAAACGAAACGAAATATAGATCTGTATTTTAATCAGATTGGGTTAACCCCATTCTTGGGACGATTAATACCGTCTGCTTGATCTTGAGTGTTTCTTCAAGATCTTTTGCAGTCATGATTGTAAACATGTATACGATGGAGTTCACATAAAAGAATCCTTGACAGTTGGAATTTGATAAAGAGCAAGCAGAAATGGCAATGTCCAAGCTAAATGCCTATTTTCATTAGCCTCGCTGGTGCAGAAAAGTAGGATGCTAGTCCTTTAGTTCTATTAAGTGGCTGAATTGTCAGCGCGTGCGCGTTGTATCACTACTTCTGTCATTGAGTCAACTGGCGTGGTTTCGATTCCCTGGTTGTACGTGGGTTTTCTCATTGAAATAAAATTGAACCATATGTTAGTCCCAAAATGACCTAGTTTGTGTCGAGTGGACGTTAAACCCCATTTCTCTCTCTCCCTTCCATTTTCTCCTTTAATATAAATAGTTATTCTGCAAAACAGGATACACTATAGTCAAGTGGGAGCATTGTACATGTACATTCCATAGAAACCTCTTGTACTGTTTATGATATAATTGGGATATATTTAGAACTGACACATTATTACCACTCTGACAAACAGACCCAGCGGTGGTAGAGGAGAACATGTGGCTGCTTCAAATTTTCAGCTACATTGATGACATCTTTATTGGCA
The DNA here is from genome assembly GCF_932274485.2 of Patella vulgata. Classification (NCBI taxonomy): domain Eukaryota; kingdom Metazoa; phylum Mollusca; class Gastropoda; family Patellidae; genus Patella; species Patella vulgata. The sequence continues at coordinate 18,691,995 of NC_065883.2, forward strand.
CAAGTGGCTGACTCATATTGGATGTAATTTTCCAGCTAGCAGGCTGACCGATTCTATAGGAGTGGAGTAATATAAATTGGAGAATACATGAAAGTTTAGAATTTGGTTCCAGTTCTTGTAGTGTTTCTGCAGCCAACAGGTGGCAGGAATATAATGTAGATATTTTTCACAGTGTTTATACATTAACTTTTGTTTGTTCAAGTTCTCTGGGAGAATTACACATTAATTCTGTAAATATTTGGAAGCCTTTCAGGACTGGCACCTTGTTAGTGTCGAGTTAACCTCCAAGAGAATGCCAGGATTTTCTTCTAATCAGTGTAGTTATAGAGTCAGCGTATATAGTGGCACACATTTTATATTGACTATACTGTGTTAAAAACAGCGTTATTGCGTTTTAGATTGTTTAAGGATGTGCTTCTGTGTGGAACAGTAACAGAACTCCCAGTTATTTTTAAGTTAAGTTGACTTGTAAAAACATTAGGAGTCAATGTTCAGTGTAAATAATACCTGTTGTTATTAAGTAAGTAAATCTCTTTGTTTATATACAATTGTGTTATATATAAATTTTATTTGCTTAATTTAAGTTCACGAGGTGTAATGTTGAAATAGTCAATATTGAATTAGATATCATGCATCAAAAAAAGAAAACAACCCAGTGTGATCCTTTTAAACATCTATTGTTATTTTGTGATCATGTGTGCTTCTTTTATAAACTTGATCAAATTGACTTGATATTTTTATCATAATGTTCAAATTTTATGCACTTTATGTAGGCATATAATGTAAGATATTAATAATTGATATTTACAAAATAGTTTTATTCAATGCCCTTTATATCTATTGTGGACGTATAACATATTGATTAGATAAATTTATTATTAAATTAATAATAGAAATATTATTAGGCATGAAGCTAAACTCAGATAACATAAAATAGATAAAAGTGTGATCCATTTGAATTCATAGGCTTTTCTAGTGGCATATTTTTTGCCATTAGGATTTATATTATTAGATGTAAGAAAAGTTAGTTAATTGTGGTTACAGATGGGATAGATACAAATTCTAAGATGCGATTAAATTATCCAAATGCTAAAAGTCAAGACATGCTTTGTGCCTAGGATAAAATGGTAAAAGTCAAAGTCTTCATAGCATGGAAAGGGTGAAATCAAATTATATACGTAGTTCAATCTCTCCAGCCTCTACATTTTCAACTCTGAAGATGATTTATTTTGGTTTTAGGTTGGTCTGTGCTGTGATGACTTGTATTAAAATATGTCAAGGGCTATTAATTAACTTACAGGTACATGTTTTATGGAGCTCATCACGTACATGTTATAATTGTATTAACCTAATCAACAGCCGTCTAATTGTTTTACTTGGCACTACTCCATCAATATAAACATGGCAGAGCCAAGAAACATAACTCTATTGACAAGTCTATTTATATATTAAAATATTCAATTTCTACAAACTGCACTACAGTATTTTAAAACGTAGAAATTAACAAGAGAAAAAAATTGGAATTTAGACAGCTTTGCACCTTTAAAACTTGTCAGCATGTATTCAGAGAGGTATGAACTTCAAAGGTGTGTGATGTAGAAATCATGCATATGTTATCCAATGGGTTTATCTACAAGATCAAATGTGTCACCCTTTCAAATGGTTTAGCACATTAATGGGAAAAGTTTGCATGAAATGCATCTTTCTCAAGAACTTGTAATGATTTGTATGTAACTTAAGATATTAATAAGGAATATAACCACATTGAATTAAATTAAAATATTTGTGTATAGAAACTGATTATAGTTCATGCATTATCTGTAATCTAAGAAAATATTGTTGGCCTCTGGAATGTTGGCCTTTGAATGCAATAAAAATTAAAAAATTGAAATAAGATGTCATGGATTCTAATTAAATTTTAGATTAAGTTTTTCTCAATTGACAAAATGTCATCATTTGTTGTATATTTTACATTACTTTTTTATTTGATGAGTTAAATACTGGTGCCATTGCTAAACAAGGGGCATATTACACCTGCTGTTTTTTTTGTGTAAACTTACTTTCATGTAGACTACAAATGTATCATGATATGATGAGTATGTCCAGTTGTTATCAGATTCTGTAATCTAAACTACCATAAAGACTATATCTAAACATCATAGAGAAAACTATATCACACATCATTAAGGTGATAATTTGATGTAATGTTGATAATAAACCATAAAGTATAGATAAACTACCAGAAACTTGATGAAAAACATGAAGTTAACCAGGGGTTGGTGTTTGTACCTTGCTTATTTTGTTTATTTATAAATGGTTTGACATGTTGTCTTTATGATAATCTTTATGCTGTATTCACTATCCAGTATTATCAACCAAAATATCTCTAGCAATCAATGTTGGAGTGTTGTGTATTCTGGAGAATTGGTGAAAATAATTGAACTGATCTGGCTCCCCATTCCATCTCAATATCATACCTTTAGCTGAAGTGATTGTTAAGGCTTTCAGATTTAGATAGAAAACAGATTCGATATTTTTTTTTTATCATGAGTTTTAATTAAGATAATGAGAAAATAAGTTTGTAAATTACTCTACTGACTGAAGATAATTTTGGCAACTGCTTCAGTTCATCACCTAATGAAAAACAATTCCATGAAGCTTCGTACTTATAACCTTGTGTTACCTGTAAATTACGTAGTTACGGCGGAGAAGATTGATTTTCTACATCTTGATATGAAGTTAGCTAATTGTAATGAGGCATGTCTTGACTGCCGTGTGTTTATAAATAATACAAGATGAAGTTGTTTTTATTTCTGAGTTATGTCAGGTATTTTTTTGGAGATGGAATAGTGTAAAAGTGCAGGCGAAAAGCTCAATAATTATGTTTTATAATATATTTTAATTGAACAATGAACGAAGCAACATTTTGCTTGGAATCTGTTTCAAATTTTTAAATGACTTGACCACAGTATCCATGCTATGTACAGGTTACTGCAAGATGATAATGGACATGTTATTAAAATGAAGAAAATTAATCAAAGTGTGACTTCAATTCCAAAGTTTTGTTTTTATGGACTTTTGAATTGCACTGTATATAGATGGTGAGTTATTGAATGTTCATATAATTTTAAAATAACTTGTATAGTTACAGCAACATAATATTATGAGGGTGAATGAAAAAAATCAATCATATGGACATCATTTCCAAAGTTTTTATGTGATGAGACTTTTGAATCACACTATCTACATGTATATTGTTGATGAGATATTAAATGTAATATTTGAATAAATAGGTGCTTTGAAGCATGGATGTGTATTTTTTAAATGTTCTACTGATAAACATTCTGTTGCATATTGTTGAAATATCTGAGCTTTTAGTTTTAATATTGATTTGTTTAATGCTGTTGGCATGTCTACTATAATAATATACAGTTATGAATTGTCGAAAATAGATCTACAGATGGCTTTGCCAAAATTCTACAGACACAATAAATATTGCAGGCAAAAATAGAACTGTGAAAGATTAGTATCATAAATACGCACATGTTGATGATGTATTGAGTGCTGAGTTATATTATGTATTTACCATCCAGTTGTGGTGCAGGAATTAATTGATCTCTTCATCAAAGGATTAGAGATTCATTATTTTAAGATGTTTGGAGAAAGTGTGGTAAGAAGGACGTGAACAGATAGGTGAGAGACAGACAGTAATCCTACATATTTTAGTGCTCCGATAAATATTTTTTTTCCATGATATTTTCTTTAGCCATAAAATGATAAGGTATTTAGTTTGATATTTTGAAATAGGATGAGCCGCAACTGCTACAAAATATTGATCAGTGTTAGAATAATCGAGCTATGTCAGATCGTCCTCATACAGATATAATATATATTGTACAACCACTAGTCTGTAAGATTATCCGATCATACTGACCTCTGACCTTTTTGATATAACAACCTTTAACTATCTGCATCTGTTAGTCGACAATTTTAAAGGTTAGATTTCTACTCAAATTCTATTTTACTCTACTGACACATAATAAGCTTTGTTTACTCGATGACCAATTTTTACAGAATTTTAGCTACATCCATATACTTGATCTATGGCTGTGTTCATATTAATAATTACCTGGAGTATATAGGTTCGGATCAATGTTTGTGTTCACATTCAGAAGATTAGAATTTATTTAAGCAGACAAAATAGATAAGTGATGCTTAAATGTTGCATGAACTGGAATGTGAAGATCTATTGTTATCCATTTCTAGTCAGTGTTGTATGTACCTTGCTGCAAGCAGTGTGTCTGAAACATGGATTAAGGAGTCTCTGCAGTCTGCTTTGAGTTTACTTTACTACCTGAGGCTTTAGATCTAGATCCCACATTTTATATGAAACAAATTAATGCTCACACACCTTAAACCTATATTCTCTGCTGGATAAAATGACAAACACCAATGGGATTGTGTCTGGGAAAACCTAAATTTGTCCCTGGCAATGTTTGTGACGGATGCCAGATTTCCAGGCTTGTTCGTCTGGTTCAGGGTAAAATCAGTGTGAACATAGCTTAAGTGTTTCCTTGTGTGTGTCATTACATGTCAACCACTTTAAGTGAACTAAGATATAGATGTAGGTAATTTGCAAATATTTCAAGCACTGCTTCAGAAATAAATGTTTACATTTAACAGAATTCCTTAAATTCAACAACAACTAAGGGTATTTTGTTTGATTTTACATTTCTCTTTGATGTCAAGACTTCACATGGGATATTTCTTTTAGAGATGGGAGGCATGTGATGGCTGATTAGCTTATACTGTAAATTCTAAGTTTATGTGTCTTTGAATGTTTGTAAACCAGGTTAAGACAGCAATAGGAGCTTCTCTATAATAACAGTATATTTTATGCTGTAGTCTGTATGTAAAACACCATGGATATTTAATGTGTTCTTAATGTTGATGTGTTAGACAAATTGTGATAGCACCACTGAGAGCACCACTTCATTGGGTTTGATCACTCTATAATTCATTATAGATCCAGGTACCCAGTTGTGATATATCTATTTGCCAATGGTATGGGGGTAATTACAATAGGGCATGCCAAGATGAAAGTGCTTCTTGACATTTATATCCCTTGTTCAAATACCCAAAACAAAGAATTCTATGAATTTCAACAATTTCCAGTAATGACTTCTAGAATTATGGACCCTGTTCTCTTTGTAACTTATCACCTGTTCTAGTTGATATTTATAAGCATTATTCAGAATTTTAACCATTTCTGATCATTAGAAAAAGTCATTACTGTATGTTAGAGAATCTTGTCAACGCACCTTTAATGTGATACAGTATAAAGATTGTTCTTTTTATGTACCCTAAAGATTCACAATGTGTCCCAACTGAATTTCTATGATTTTATGGTTCATGATCACCATTGAAATTCTATGGTTCACCATTGAAATTCTATTGAAATTCTATGGTTCACCATTGAAATTCTATTGAAATTCTATGGTTTACCATTGAAATTCTATGGTTCACCATTGAAATTCTATGGTTCACCATTGAAATTCTATGGTTCAATATCCCCAATGGATTTCTGTGTTATGGTGCAACTTTGAAGTTCTGTGTTATGGTTTATCATTGATATTCTGTATTCTGCCTCTCTTATGGTCATTATGTTCTGATCTGACGATCTTGAAGCACTGATGATCTTTAAGAACAAAATATTGGATCTCATATGGTCCCACTAATACATTGATTTCTTTTGGATAGAGTGTTTAGAGTTTTATCTATAATGAAATAAGTGAACCATAGTTGAAGGAACCTGTAAGTCCCTTATGGTCACTAATTATATAAGTCAGGGTTATATAGAGGCATTGTGTTCAGCATATGTTAGTTAATTTGTTTATCTTAAAGGGAGTAACACAGTATTGGTATGCCAGGTACTCTGTATATTACTGTAGCTATTTCACCTACTATGTAAATCATTGAGATAGGTGTCAGTGTCTATTGTTTTAACCACAATATGACCGAGGTGTGTTAACCCTATATGTTTAAGCGTGGTCTACAGTGTATGGTGTGGGTATTGGTGATATTAAAACATCAAAGAGTTTTTGCTTCTTAGATCATAGTAGATTCAGGTATAATATGGTTAAGTGTATCTCTGTATATTAATCTTATGCTGTATAATGGGATAGTTCGTGCATTAAACAGTCGCTCTCATCAGGTGATATTGTAGAAGAAGTGTTCTGAATTGCAAAGAACCCCATTCAAGCCATTTTGGTGACCAAATACAAATAGAAACTTCCAGGCAAGTTAGTTAAATAATTGAACAAATACCTTGTAAAATTTATTAGATCATCTTATTCAAGTTGATAGGTTTATTCGATTCAGACAGGAGTTATATCTCAGGTTTATTATATTTAGACAAGAGTTATAGTTATATCTCCTGTTAATTGTATTCAGACAAGAGTTGAAGAGTTATATCTCAGTTTTATTGTCCCCCGCCTTTCGAAGAAAGCAGGGGACTATTAAAATGGGTTCGTCCGTCTGTCTGTCTGTCCGTCTGTCTGTCCGTCTGTCCGTCCGTCTGTCTGTCCGTCACACTTTTTGGGACACAATAACTCTCTTCCTAATTGAGCTAGAATGTTCAAACTTGGTGTATGTGTTTATTAGGTCAATGCCTTGATGGAGTTCGAAGATGAGCATTTTCCGCTTAGGGTAAGCAGAGATAAGCAATTTGATTGGTTGATGCTTTGGGATACGATAACTCTCTTCCTAATTGGGCTAGAATGTTCAAACTTGGTGTATGTGTTGATTAGGTCAATGCCTTGATGGAGTTCGAAGATGAGCATTTTCCGCTTAGGGTAAGCAGAGATAAGCAATTTGATTGGTTGATGCTTTGGGACACGATAACTTTTAATTGAGCTAGAATGTTCAAACTTGGTGTATGTGTTTATTAGGTCAATGCCTTGATGGAGTTCGAAGATGAGCATTTTCCGCTTAGGGTAAGCAGAGATAAGCAATTTGATTGGTTGATACTTTGGGGCACGATAACTCTCTTCCTAATTGAGCTAGAATGTTCAAACTTGGTGTATGTGTTGATTAGGTCAATGCCTTGATGGAGTTCGAAGATGAGCATTTTCCGCTTAGGGTAAGCAGAGATAAGCAATTTGATTGGTTGAACTGTTTGATTGTTCAATACTTTGTAAAAGATAATTTGTGATAAATTTATATGTGTCCTCTAATTATTTTCCTATTTCGGCGGGGGACATCAGCCTCACTGTTGGCTTGTTATATTCAGACAAGAGTTATATCTCAGGTTTATTATATTCAAAAAAGAGTTATATCTCAGGTTTATTATATTCAGACAAGAGTTATATCTCAGGTTTATTATATTCAGACAAGAGTTATATCTCAGGTTTATTATATTTAGACAAGAGTTATAGTTATATCTCCTGTTAATTGTATTCAGACAAGAGTTGAAGAGTTATATCTCAGTTTTATTATATTCAGACAAGAGTTATATCTCAGGTTTATTATATTTAGACAAGAGTTATAGTTATATCTCCTGTTAATTGTATTCAGACAAGAGTTGAAGAGTTATATCTCAGTTTTATTATATTCAGACAAGAGTTATATCTCAGGTTTATTATATTCAAAAAAGAGTTATATCTCAGGTTTATTATATTCAGACAAGAGTTATATCTCAGGTTTATTATATTCAGACAAGAGTTATATCTCAGGTTTATTATATTTAGACAAGAGTTATAGTTATATCTCCTGTTAATTGTATTCAGACAAGAGTTGAAGAGTTATATCTCAGTTTTATTATATTCAGACAAGAGTTATATCTCAGGTTTATTATATTCAAACAAGAGTTATATCTTAGGTTTATTATATTCAGACAAGAGTTATATCTCAGGTTTATTATATTCAGGCAAGAGTTATATCTCTTGTTTATTATATTCAAACAAGAGTTATATCTCAGATTTATTGTATTCAGACAAGAGTTATATCTTAAATTTCTTTCCATTTCATTAATACTGGTAGAACAGGTATTTCAAGTTTCAGTAACAATAACTCTTCAGATTTTATTCAAAGATATATTTTTTTTACTATGCATAATTTCCCTTTTAACTTCAAACAAACAGGAATATAAATCATTGTTGGTTTTTATTGTGGGGATTGGGGAAAAAATGTTTACTTGAAGAAATTCTATAATTTGTCAGCCGACCTGAAGGAACTTTTACGTCTGTGATTGTTTAGTTTCATCTCCCATCTAGTATGTTACATTTATTGCTATAAGCACACGTCAGATATTTTGGGAAGGTGGTGAAAAAATTTATCTGTGAAAATAGCTTTTAGACTTGTGTGTGTGTGTGCATTAAGCTGCCAATATTAGTGATCGTATGTTGGCAGACTGTTATATATCAGAGAGGTTAGATTATTGATATATCCCTGGGGTTGCTTCACTTCTGCTGTATGTTCTTTTTAATTTGCACTTATTTAAAGATGCATTATGTAAGATTTAGAAAAAGCGCTGGCCGGTGTTGCTATAAATAATAGTTAAAAAATCGATATTGAAAATTTCATTCAAATTACTTTATTCGGAGCAAAATATGGGTGTTGGAAGATACATGTATAGCGTAGATGGTTTATTATCGTAGCAACGGTACTTGACTAAACCTAGCTTATCCATTTTATCATTAAAAATCTTGCAGGTGTTCAAATACATTTAAATCTCCTCCATCCGATGGACTCCAGATTTGATTCTAGGCTTGTCATGTGAATAAATGTGTAGATAATAATTTTTAAAGTCAGGAAAAAAGACCTGCAATACATAATCCATATTTAACAGTTTGGTAGTGAAGAAAACAAAAGTAGAGAAGGCTTTAAACCACAGTTTTATTGGTTATATGACTTGGTATAAAAGCACAAATCTATATTTTAGTTGGATTAAGTGTAGGGTACTCTGATTATATATAACAACAGACCAAGCAGAATATGAAGAAATTATTTCAGGCTATAGTGATTATTTTTAAAATTCATGCCCCAACGTGCTAGAATAAGGGGTTAAATATAGAGTTTAGACAATACAAAGTCAAAAATACTTTTATTTTAAAACAATATGGCCCAAAGAATTATTCAAATTGATCAATTCTAAGTTATGGTCCTTTTACATTTATTCTGGTTTTTATTCATTAATATCAGACAGCCATCTTTATCTCTTGGACACATAGGAATAAAAATGGTGCTATATTTTAATTATTCGAGGACGCATATTCAAATTTAAATTTTTCTTCCTATTTCTTTTGGGCAATAAAAAGTTTTAAAAAACCTTGGTTTCTCTTTTCAATAGCTCAGATCTTCAAGTTTTCAAGCTTAAATTTTAATATACAAATAGCCCTCACACAAGGTAATTTATCAAGATTCTGAAGAGCTAAAAATCAATTTGGCCTTATCTTTGGTATGCATGGAATCCTATTTGCTCATTGATCGCTGTCAGTTCATGCAGTATTACTTTTATTTAAAAGAGAACTGGGGACAATTTAAATTGATGGAACTGTCTCCTCAGCCATTTGACTAGATTATTACCTAAAACTTGTTGTGAGTCACCATCACATCAAATCCTTGTCTACTTATTTTATTTTACAAATCCGTATAAAATGTTTTACTTGGGTGTTGAATACAAAGATTTGGCAGAATTCCATATGGCAGTAGTTTAAGTTTATAGGATAATTTACAGAAAAAATTCTTACATTTCATCATTGTCAGAAGACCAATAATTACTTTAAAATGGATTGGAATTGTCGGCGCCAATTAGCGTTAAACATTCATCTGTCTGGGTCTGTGTTTTGTTAAGTTTTTTTTTGAATAATGAAGTTTGTCAATGAATGTACAGTAGTAATGAGAAATAAGAAAAATGTGTTGTTAAATTTTTGTCATAATTGTCATACGATACTTTGGCATACCTTGATAGTAGGGTGTGTTCATCTAATCTATTCCTTTCAAGAATAAAAACTGGATAAAACATAATAAACTATTAGATTTTACCTAGAAATATCATACTTACTTAAAGGTGAAAATTCTGAATATTTACCAATGAGTAGCCACAATGTAAACTTACATTATATAGTGACGCTGGAATTTACTTAACCTTTAAATGTATATTATAAGTTAATGTTGAACTATAATGGATGATAAGTTTCATATTTATGTTATTTAAATTACAAAAATCTGTGTTACCAAATCATATAGTTTATCATTTTGTCTAGAATAGATATAATTTGAATTGATTTATAGACATGTGTCTTGATAATCCTATAACTTTCTACTTTATATAACTGATCACATTGATTTTATGTAATGCAATTATGTTCCAGTGATAACCTGGGTTGTGGTTGATATGGATCAGTTCTTTGGTGGTAACCTGTAATTTACTGTTAATTGATGCCACATTCAGTTCAAATTCTGATTTTACCCAAAATGGTAATAGAACCCAAAAGGAGTTATATGCTTTAACTTGCTTTGTGAACTTGACATGAATGTCTTTAAATGGTTGTAGATGGTGGATGTTTTTAAATCTTACTTTATATTTATCTATTTCAGATGACCATGAGAATAAAGATTCATCAGATCGACCTTCAAGTTTAGAGATACAAAAAAAACAGAGAGAGATAGAAGTCGCCAAAATGGAGAAATATAAAACAGATCCACGATATCAACAGACCTACATGGAGATACCAATGAATGATTTAGTGGATGAAAAGAATGAAACGCCCCAACAAAGTGTTGCATCGTCACTGTCTAAAGACAGTTTGCTTTCACCTCCAGATACCAACGAGTTGGATAATAAAGATAAAACTTTACAAAAGACAAAAGGCAAATCGGTTGATTCTAGCATGGTGTTTACAATAGACTTTGGAGAGGACACAAAACAGAAAAAGAATAAAAATTCGGGGAATTTGAGTGATTTAATGCCCTCTAGATTAAAGGAAAGATTTCAGGAACGTCAGAGTGAAGTTAATGCAAGAAAGGAAAAAAACAAGTCACCTGTAAGTTTAAACATACCCATACTTTATATATTTACATGTACAGTGATCCGAACAAATGTCTTTGATACGATCATCAATGATATCATTGTGAGAAAATCAACAAATTTGGTTAAACATTACTATCAACATGCATCAAAGGAAGTCTTCTTTAAATTTTATAGGCCCACTTCATGATAAAATGTTGAAAATTTGTTTCCAATATTACTCCAAAATTTCTCATTAAGATATGTCAATGTAGTATAAATTTGAAGTATATTTTCTGTTATCCCAAGTAATTTTTTACCAGAATTGGGCAAATATGACTTCTTCCTCATTAATTAGGAATTGTACGAGGCTGGAAAAGTAGCCATTTGTATGCGATTTTGTAGGATCTTTCTATGTGAAATAAAACTCCCAAGTAAGACTTTAAAGCGGAAATTGCAAATTTTTAAGTTATATTTTTAAAATTTATTAAAATAAAGCCTGAAAATAGATGGTATCCATAAACAGTCCTACCTTGTTAAAGAATAATCCTATTAATCCTATAATTCACTATTGCCAGCTGAGAAATTGGCAAAAATATCATTTTCCTCTTCTTTTTTAAACGTTTGAATATCGCTACTCCATGGTGGGGAATAGAAAACAAGGGGGGTAATTGGGAGGTAATTGTGTTATTATTTCCTGTCTAAATGAATCTTAAGTGTGAGAATGACACCTATGATCGTATAATTGTGAGTTGACAACCTATTGAGCAAAAGACATAGAAATAATTACGTTTTGACTTTCTTAGAAAATTTGCAATTTCCGCTTTAAGTAGATTCTTCACTTCCTGAATTGAGTGTACATTTTGATGAATTAAAGGAGGAAATTTCTTTTATCTATACCAGTTTTCCCAATATACGTTTTATTTTCTTCAGGATTCGGAGATTGGGTCTAGTCAGCATAAAAAAGTAGAAGATGTTTGTGGATTTACAGAGTCTAAAAAATCCAGGAAATCTTCCGAGCAAATTAGTGCTTCTCGCAAATCAGACATTCAAAAGAAACCTTACTCACGGCGGAAATCTGTAGGTGAGGAATCCAGGGGTAAAAGTTCAACCCCAAAATCTGAGGAGGATTCTAATAAAAGTATGACTCGAAAGGAACTACGGAGTTCTACTCGTAAATCTCCTCTTGAAGAGGCGCGGACAAAAGCAAGAAAATCTTCTGTAGACGAGACAAGAACAAAGAATACGAGAATGTCTCCATTAGCCGAGAGATCAAAACGGACACAACATAAATCCCCTGTTGAAGAGGTTAAAGGTGAATTATCTGTACGAAAATCCCCAAAACAAGATCGACGGAGATCCCCACAGCAAGACAGACGTAGATCACCTCAACAAGACAGGCGGAAGTCACCTCAGCAAGAAAGAATAATTTGTGATGAAAATAGAAATGTTGGTAAGTGTTCATATAGGTGTTATACATGTAATAAAATTTATTATCAATTACCACAGCACCCCTGATATACTGTTTAGGTTATTCCAGCCAAATGTGTGAAGGGAGGCAACTCTCTTTTTTTGTGTTCTGTAAAACACAACTAGAGGAGAAGGGTAGGGGCAGAAATGGTATACTATCATTATTTTTATAATAAATAATTTTGTAGGCTGTGATATACCAATGTTGTAGAAATGTTATACTAAACTGTTGAATTAAATTGATGTCTCATAAGTTTTAGCAGAAGCCACATGGAGTATGTTTCTGGTTCACTTACCAGAAGGTCCCTGGTTCAATCCAAGTCAAATAAAATGAAATGGGGTTTAACATCCTACTGTTCTGCTCCGACTTGGCTAATGAAGACAGGCATATGCCATACAGTGTGCTATGAGGGAAATTTTGCCCGGACAACGGCGCTACCCTCACTCTTATATGAAATTCCAAATGCCAAGGGATCTTTTACGTGCACGACAATGTGTACACAGGACCTCAGTTTTTTATCCTATCCAAACGTCTAGACAGCTGTCCTTGTCAGTCCTTCATCCTGCACAACTAATAAGGGGAAACCATGCTGTTCAATCCAATGCTGAAAGAGAAAGTCTTATGATGCTTGGAATACCCTTTGTGGTGTGGGATGATGGATCTAACAAGGAAAAACAAGAGAAAGCGCTGTGTGACTAAATTTGTTCTTTCCAAATTTAGGATCCAGACCAGTAAAGTCCACCTCTAAACAATCGCCAGTATTGAGATCCGTGGATGGCGGTAATATCAGTCCTTCTAATTATTCTGACACCACATCATATCTTATTGATAAAATGTTCGAAGGGACCAAAGAAACTGCAGTTGGTGTGAAAAGTGGTGATGATATATCCATAAATAATGACGAAGAACCAAAGAGAATTTCCTGTACTAGTCCAGAAGATAAGTTAAGCGATGCAGGAACGTATACCATAGAAACAGAGGAAGCTAAAGACGAAGAAGAAGCTGCTCGAAGGAGGATTGATGAAGTTTTTGGTGTTATAGACCAAGAGGAATGGATGAAGATGTCTGGTGTTATAGGAGATAATGAATTACAGATCACAGAGGTCAATGTTTCTGATGGCACCGGTACCCAAAACAGCACGCCAACAGATGAATTTACTAGACAGATGAGTCTGGATGTTCAAGATGGTAGCTACCCTGAAGATCTGTGTAATGGAATTTATGAAGACCAACGTCTTATTATTGAGGTAAGATTTACTGTTTAAAATTATTTTTTGAGATTTCAGGATGCGGTGTGGTTTTAGCCGATATTGATGATCTTCCATATCAGTCACAGAACATTGAGCATGTATACCATTATATCAACGCTTCTACCAAAAAAATTGCTTCTAAAGATTGAATGGAACATTACAGATTTGATAAGTATTGGAAAATTCTGTTTAAGGAAGAATGCAACAGAAGTCCAATAAACATTTTCATTTTTTAAAGATACATTATGGGAGATTTGATAACGAGTTGGCAGTTCTCGCTATAATAGTTAAGAACTAGATAATGTAAAGGCAATTTGTTGAAAATTTCAGTCAAATTGATCCAATCTGAACCGAGAAATAAGCGAACGAAAGTTTCGCATAGCCTCGGTCATCATTACTAAAGTCAGTAGGACAAAAATCATAGTCTCGATTATCCATTTAATCGTTAAATCGAGAAGGAAAGTTGTGTAGCAAATCGCATCATAATCCAACAAATATCGCAGGCTAGCGTTGACATCGAGAGTTGATTATGGTCTGGATACGTTAATTAATGTCTAATTAATAGTTTACAGTATAACATTTCAGGCCTAAAGAAAGACCTACAATAGGCAGATTTAGCTCTTGCATAATGCATGTTTAAATTTAACTAAAATAAGGGCCAAAAAGTGGTTTTGCTAATAATTTAGACACCTATACAAAAAAAAAGCTGGATTAGATGCTATCATGACTTCAATATTTGAGGATTTCGTGGATCGAAATGAGTCATTCTTCAGATGTCAGCCTACTATTATAAGAGAAATTAATATGACAGTGTTAAGTCATTACAAAGTAGTGTGACCTTTATGTTATGATTTTGATAACTTTTGGACATATGTTTTCTGTAAAGACCACAACCTATATTTTTTTTATTGTGTGTGGTCTATGTTTACTGTTTATTTAATATTGGGCCTTGAAACAATAACCTACTTCATTCGCTAATGGCGTAATGCCTTGAATTACAAGAGGTGAACACAGTACAGGTATACACAAAGTGAAAAATAATTAATACCTCACACATTTTGATAAATAACAGAGGGGAATTAGAAAATAATATTTTACATAGAGACTAAACTTATATAAAAACTGTAGACACTAAACTAAAACAAATCAATCTTTGAGTTATAATAGTCTACAAGTCTTGGCAATATGACAACTTTTTTGTCAGCAGTGATTTTATTCAAAAAGCGTAATTTTTTGTTGACCCCTTTAAACAAGACAATAATTGTGAAACCAGAGAGTATTCTTTTGTGAAACAGGATGTGGACAAAAATAATTATAGTTCTGGGCATTATCAGGTGTTAAGTCGTAAATATTAAAAGATAAATTAACCTGTTTATTCGACCCATAAAACCTACTTTTATCTGAAATTACCAGGAAAAATAAAATTATAGACTTAGATAGTAAAATGAATTGAATAATTTAGTTACACACTGCTAACCATTCATTAGTACATTATGTATATTAGACACACAAGATGACAATGTGAAATCAAAAGAAATTAATGTAAACTTCAAATGAATGTACAGGTAATTACAGTAGGATTACTAAGAATCGCGATATTTAAATCTCACTCTGGTGTGTTGTCCCTTTATTTAGTGTATAGACATGATTAAAAGGTTGCTTTAGAAGATCCTATCTATCCTAAAAGCTTATTACTTTTAAATGAATTCAAAGGAAACATAAGATATTATACACTTCATTTGATTTGATTTTAATCGATTATTAACGTGCTCAGTTGTATCTTATCAAGATTTTCTGTGTTGAGTTTTCTGATGGAATAATAATATAGATTATTCTTCTATTGCCAGGTAGATATTGATTAGATTTAAATATTTATGTAGGTAAATAAGTACATAATGTCAACACTGTATATAAAGGTTATGTATATTAAGCCATCAAAGACATAGTGTATGATCAATACTTACAAACATACCTTAGATACAAGATATACATACATTGTGTTTATACAATATTTATTGCAGTATACATGTATATTAAAATGTTGATTTCAATATTCCTAATGCTGATTTCACAGATGGTCTATATTGAATGACCCAGTGGACTACATACCATAAATATTTGGTTGTCAGTAGTTTTATCATTACATAGTTACAGGTAATTACACTTATATATGTATTATAGTATGTAACACCATCCTGTAATTACCTGGATAGTCCACTTTCTAGGATATATTATACTTATATTGGAGAAAGAATTTATTTCTGTCATATGGTATGTACTAGAACTTAACATTGAATTCCCAAAAAGTTGTACTTGGCCTAATTTCTCAGATCTTTTTTACCGACCACTTTTCACTGTAAAATTTTTTTTTGCTTTTGTTGTCGAAAGCCAATCAAATCTTCAGTTCTGAGATCAATCAAGCTGCATTTAATTATAGAAGACCGTCTCGGATAATAAAAACAATAATTGCCTGTGTGCTTTTATTGAAGACTGAAAATAGATTTTGATCAGACGTTTCTAGTATTTTAATGACTATACATGTACTTTCCCAGAGTGTGTTAGACCTTTTAGAATAAAGGATTTATTTGAGGTTACTAGTGCTAGACTAGAATCTGTCCCAACACTCAACATTACCTACATGTATTAAGAGTTCAGGTAATTGTTTACTGTTTGAAGATATTTTTTGACAGATGCATTCCATTTGTATTAGTATAAAAAGAGTTCGTTAGAAAAAAGAAATTTGAACCTAGAAATTGACGGAAATGGGTTTCAATGCATATAATAATGTAATGTGAATGTATATAAACTGATTTACATTCAGTCGTTTCTGTTTTTACTGTAATTTCTAATCAATTATTTTCGGCGAAATATGCCAGAAGTCTCAATCAAATGGCAATCTCTAGCGTCTAGTTATTACAGTCTACACAGATAGTGTTTATTGCGCATGCTCTCTAGATAAGAATATGACGTCACCGTTTGACATGACTTGTGGAATATGTCTAGCCTCGTACTTCGAGTCCCTTGTTACGAATGGCGCTGAAACTCGTTATAGCACATGAATTGTGTACCAATGGTAAAATGTTTATTTTATCTTGGATATCAAAAGCCCATCTTTTCCCAGTAAGATCACAACATCAATGTTGATTTAAATTGACAAATAATTCGTGCTTTCAATGTCGAAGACTTTGGATGATATTGAGTTAGAGACTTTAATAAACATATCTTTGAAGTATAAATTTAACCATAATAGCTGTTTGTTCAAGTAATTGTTATCACTATGTGTTATTCTTGGAAATTTCAAGATTTTCAATTTAGGGTCAATTGGAAAATGTGTATGTGAGGTCCTCGAAATGTCACGGAAAAGGATTTATTATATAGTGTTTTACTACCATTTTAATTGACATTGACAAATTCTTAATGATTGATGATTGACACTTCATATATCAAGTTGATATACATGTGAAAATATTATTCTAATTACATGTATAGAGAGATTAAAGTACTTATATGATGTTACAAGGTAAGAAGAAATGTAAATTTGTTGGGATATTTAGGATAAACTCTGTGCAAACATGTAGTGTACTATGTTATGTGTCAGACTTTAATTTACAATGTAAACAGTCCCTTAAAGGTTAATAGTTGACGATTTGATATACCTGTAGGTATTTACCTTTTTAACTCCTTTTTCTGTATTGATAAGGTAAGCTTGTCTTTATTTAAGTGTTAAGTAGGGTATGTAAAGGTATTGTAACCAGTGGTCTCGCTCCTGTCAAAGGCTTTCTTTTTTTTTATCTGTTCCCACCACTTAAAATCTTGCCGGAACTAATTCATTGAATGGGTATTTTGTGTGTGATCTATGCTCTTTATACTACTGCCCGATAGCAAGTGGTTTTAAATAGACATCAATAGGGATAGTGTGAAAGTAAGACTTGGACCAACCCAGTCCGTTAATTTATTTAACTATACTGTTACTAGGGGAGTTGAAAATTGGCAAGTGTTTCTGCTGGCTTCTAATCCAGTTTGACTTTTGTAAGATTTAGTAGAAGGATAAAACTTCTGAATCACAGATTCTACTTTAGGAATAACATTTACAGTGCAAGTTTGACATTCGAAACTTTTCTAAAATAAGGTATGTACATCAACTGTTAGTTAAAATTGCTGAACTTTCTTTATTTAAAACCTGTTTGTAATTAATTTATGTAGCTTACTGTCATCAGTGTACTCTATATTCTAGTATTGTCTGTTCTGTCTTTGGTGTGGTAAAAGTTTGTCTCTGCATTTTCTATTTATACTTAATTTAAAATTCAAAATTGCTAAATACTCAGGATTTGTTCAATTAAGACAGAAAAATAAATTATTGTGAATACCAACATAAAATCAGTTTTACTGAAATTTTACTGAGCATCATTTGAATTTTTTGTACAATATACAAGATGATTAAATTCATTAAATTTTAACATACATTATGGCTATCTAAAGTTCTCGTCTCAGAACGTCAGTCTGCTAATAAGGATAAATCATTTGTATCCATGAACATTGAGGTCAAGATAGCATTAATAAACCTTTTTCTTGAAAATTTAATTGTCAAGATTACTATCCAAAGAAAACATTTCAGCCTATATTTTTTTTTTTAAATTTTAAAAAGGAAATTGACAATTAGCCATCTGGCACATCGAGGCTTTAAGCAATAAAACTTTAGAAATAAACTACTGTGAAAAAAAAAAACGATTACAGGCAAAAGGCTTCATTTTATAATTTACTTCAATGATTTGATTTAGATTAGAAATAGTTTTATGGTGAATCACCAGGTAAAATAATGATATAGGTATGTTTATATAAATAGATAATAAAAAGTTCACTTAATTCCTGATTTATGAGGCTTAAATAAATAGACAACAATAAACCTTAGATTAATGTAAACACAAGAAGACAGAACGATATGGTGTGGTATAATTATACAGTTTTCCTTTCTAATCTCACACCAGATTAACATTTTCTTGGCGTGAAGTCACCTCAGTATTTGGTTCCAATTGGTTGACATTTCTTTGTGTGGATAAATATAAAAGGAGATTTGGATGTTGATAAAGTATGACTGGTAATTGGAGAAAGGCTAAAAGGTTATGATGGACAACTCAGTCTTATCACCTTCTAAAATATCCACTCTCCATTACTTTTAATACAATTGCTCTGAAGAATTTGTGTATCTATATTTAGAATGAAAACTAATCACAAATACTTGCAGATACACATACATGCCTTAAAGGCACATGGCAAATTGTTCATATATTAATATAAAAAGTCCAAATTATGTATGATGTAAAGATTGTAGTTATATTATATAATATATGAAAGTTTTAAAACACATTAATAAAGAATGGACTGACATGTATGAAAAGGATTGCAGAATTATTATCATTACATTTTCTTTATTCACCTAAGACATATAAATATGGCGATGTTAAATCAATAGACTTTCTCTTAGAAACTTGACATTGATTAGGGATCATTGATGATCTTTAAACGCCAATCATGTCTCAAGATATGTCAAGCTTTGTTTATCTTTATGAAATGTTGGAAAATCTGAACTATTTGATTTTTCTCATATTGAACCATGATATACCCTGTGCATCGGAATATTTATGGCTATCATTTGCTTGAAAAACTGGTTTAAACAGTAATTATATTCCATAGAATTGTCTCCAGCATGTTCAGTTCAATTCTAAATGCCATTGAAGCAGTTGAAACAAAAGATGTTAAACATTTGTTGAAGTGTTCTTTTATGCTCTTAATTGCATTATGTGAGGACATCTTTCATGCAAATGTGAAATGACATTTGTCTGTTTATTGATCTTTGATATTTAGAATGAGTTGAAAAGGATAAAGTTGTTTTCTATTCTGAAAAACTATTTCTTATACAAAGCGTAGTATTGTTATTTCAAAAAGTAAATAGTAGCAAACTTCAGTCATTTCGACTCCATCCTTGTTTGACCAAGTAGGCTTACGTACGTACATACATAATGGATGAGGATGTAGGCTGAATCTAATTGTTCAGAATATTTAAGTATTTTTTTTCTTAATGTTGACCAACAGTACAGATTGACTCACTTTATTCAAGTTACAGGTTTTATTTAGAATAATTTACAAGTAGAAGGAAAATAAAACAAAATAATTATTTATACAAGTAACAACCATTGCTGGGTTGAGCTGTGTGTAGTGATCAGTGTGGTACATTTTACGCTTCATGCTTCTAGAACATCGGATGCAACTTTTATTTGAGAAGATCAAATAATATTTCTTTGTTAATACTACAGTAGGCCAACATGGTTTATTAATGCCATGGTTTTATTTACAAAGTTCAATTGGAATTGTCATAATTATTCAGGATGGTGAATCATCACATCACTTTAAAAATATGACTGAATGATTAATATATAATATGTTTAAAGCAGTGTTTAATAGATGATATACGAACAGCATGTGTTAGTTGAAGAAAACTTGCAGGACTTCCTCTGTGCAGATAATGGTGTGATGTGGGCTTTTTTTCTCAAGTGTATGTCAATTTTTAAACTCCACTATGCATAAGAAAATAAATGGATTTATCTGATGTCAGGTTTAAATTTAGGCAAATGGAAATTTCAAACATTTTACCAGGAAAAGAAGTAGGAAATTTTATAGGTTTGTAAAATTTGGTAGATAAAAATAAGCGATTTGTCCAGTTATCATTGGATCATTAGATTGAAAACCTTTTTACCATACGGTATCAATGACAAAATCTGAACTTGGGCACCCCCTACATTTTTTCTTTGGTTTGTAAGATTCAATAAATTTGTAGAAGATACTTTTTAACTCTGGACATTGTTGGTTTTTATAAAAACAATATTGCTTATATAAATTTTACTTCAAACTAAAATTTTGGATTCATAATGTAAATTTTTGATTGAATCACAGTAAATTGCGAAATAAATTTGAATTTTTTTATTCAGAATTGAATATTTTGATATCTATATGGTACATACTATTTACATGTATATCAAATAACTCTTATCATATCATTAAATATGGTTAACAGAATTTTAGATAATATATTATGGAGAAGTTTAATATCCACAGGGATGCTTGTGAAGTTGTACAGTGCGCAGTACATGTTTTTCTAAGCAAAAGGTTCGGGTATTTTTTCACATCTGCAGGATTTAGTTTCGTGTAGGGATGGGAAATACTTAGCCTTATAGGTTGTACATGTATCGGTACATGTTAATATTATATTGTTAAAAAGGTAGGCTGTTAACTTGGAACTTATTTATTTATAGTTCATACTCTATCTTATAGTCCCATCATACACTGTTGGCTTGATTATCTACCACATCTGTTTGCTCGCTTCTAAATGTTTGTACATGAGAGAAACTCTGTGAACAATTTTTTGAAGGCCGACTTTTAGCTGGTGCACACACATTCCGTGTCTCTCTGTGTGCAGTAGTAGTAATAGGAGTTACAACCAAGCTTTCATCATGAACAACAGACGTTTGTGTAATCTGGAGAAATATAAGAAATTACGGGTAAGCTTCCATAAATTGGTTTTGTTTTTTTTATTTGGATTCGTAATTTTCTGTTTTAATGCGAACACCTATTAATAAATAGAGACCTATGAATTTATATTTGAGGAGCTCATGGTTTATAAATTAATAATTCAAATTTAGATTTTTCTTGTTTTTCTCCTTGGAGTGTCTAGATGGCAATTTGAAAAAAAATAAGACAACCTTTTCTATTGACTTAGTTTTGCTGGTTTTGTAATTTAAAGAAACATGATTATGTGACAATTGACCCAAAGGAGTGAACATGTCTTCATTACTTCTTCTTCTTAAGCAATTGCCCAGTATGTTTCTGTTTACTTTTAAAGAAAATAATCTATCAGTTTCTATAATCTAACAATGGATAGATAATGATAGATATAGATAGGATGTTACCATAGATTAAAGAATATGTTGGGGACATCATCATCATCAGTACTACTAGATCTTCCAATATGGTGTCCCCAAGTGTAAAAATCGGTAAAATTTGTTTATTTTGCATGTCAAAAATATCTATCACATGTTTCTGCCCTTTCTAATTGACAATTGTTAGTTTGGGTTCTGTCATGAACACAATCTTTAATTGAGTGTGACATCTTGAAAGTTGATTCTAGTACTTGTCATTGTTTATCTAGTATATCTATCTATAGAAATAGGTGGACCTTCTCCATAAATTTTGGACAACTCAACTGGTTTCCAAGTAGCTAATTTTTCAAAGGCTAACAGTAAAAATGAATAAATCATTGGAGGTCTTTTATACAACAATGGGTCTTAAAATGGATGTGAAGTATATTGGGTTAGCCAGCGAGAGCTTTTAACCACTACATTGTCAACTCTAGTCATTCTCCCAGTGTAAATTGAAAACCCTGTGGACTAAAGGATTAGTGGAAATTGATTTATCGTGACCCACGTTTAAGATAAAGATAGATAAAATAAGTGAAGTGTATCATTGGGTTGTTGCCATCTGTTGTCAACTTTTTGGCAGACGGTCAAATTTGTTTGGCTTGCAGTTTTCTTAGATATGTTTTATAACTTTAAGAGAGGATGAAGTAAGTAGACATGTACTTTGCATATTCTATGGGTTTGTCTTAATTGTCATATATCATTCCTGATTTTTAATCTTAAAGATGAATTATATAAGAAGAACTAATTCTGCCTAGGCCTATAATAGATTTTTTTCTAGCTTCAAATGTTAAATGAATTAACTTTTAGGCGTTTATTCACATGACAAGTCCATAATCAACTCCGTAGGACTTCTGGACTTCAAACACTCATAACGTCGCTCAGAATATAATAATTTGACTGGAATTTTCAATATATTCATTTCTCATTATCTTCTTTGGAAGTATTCTAGCGAGAACAGCCAGCTCTTTATCTAATTCTTACCTAATGCATCTTTAAGAAAATAATATAATGTTTATAATATTTCCCTTTATGTATTATGAAGTAGGTAAAGGTTATTTTATATAACATTCAATCTTTAAAAATGGTATACTGTGAGTAATGTGAGAATTGAAGGATTAGACCATAAAATGTACATATGTGTTAAATTTTACAACCAAATGACATTGCATTTATTTTAGATATATTTATGCTAGTAAGCATGTATCTGAGATTGATTTTACAAGGTTGTAGGTTAAATGTCAAATGAAAACTTGTAGAATGTGAATGTGAAGTTATGACAGTTATAAGAAACAACTAGTTGTATTTATCATGAATAAAGATGATTGATAAGGATGTTAGAATTATTTTACTAAAGCTAAAGGTGTATGAAAATTAAGGTGTAGAAATAAGCAAATTATGCCGTTAAATTTATATTTTGTTGTTTCCTCATGCATATTTTAAAATATTGTGATTGATATTATTACTTCTGTTACTCGTTTAGACTATTATTGTTATAAAATTGGTACAGAATTTGACTATTGTATGTCTACATTCCATGAAATTTGTTATAGAAAGAGTTTGCATTTAAATTGTGAGTATTGTACAAGTAATAGATTCTTTGACTGTATTGTTTAAGAAGAGATGATGGAGATTCTGCTATCTGGAGGAATTTGATTCATTTTAATTTATTTACATAAATACATGTCTGAAAATGATTTATTGTAAGTAAAGTATATAAGATATTTGAAGTGGGGACTATTATGGTACATTTGATTAATGTATATTAGAGATTAGCTGGGATTAGGTGTGATAATAATTACATGTACTACACGTAGTAATTAGTGCTAGCTTATTACCTGATTAAATCATGTTAAACTGATTAAGCATGAAAGGTAATTATAGCATGATTGTAGTATGTTGTATTAAAGACAAGATTATACTAACTAGTATGGTACATGTTTAACTAGTTATAGTACATGGCCTTCTTCATGTGATTTATAATTTAAACATACTTTATACATGGGTGTTAAACAGTGGTAGTGTTCTGGAATATACATTTAGTGTAGTTGTTATATATGGAATAATAGGATGTTTCCTTCATTACGATATGGTGTAAGTATATTTTGGGTTTCAAGTTATTATGTTTATTTACTTAATGACAACATTTTTACAATGTCTTCTTACTACTGTATTATTCATTATATAAGATAGAAATGTTTGCAAACATTTATTTTGAATGGATGTTGATTTAGATAGAATTTTAACTTGCAGGTTATGTTCTTTTTAATAAAACTTGAAGAAATAAACCTGACAAAGATTTTGTTTTAACTTGATTTATCTAATTGTTTAAAAAAACTATAATTCCTTCTTGAAGACCAGTATAGGTAGTTAACCTGTTGAACAGCATAAGTATCTGATTTACCTATCAGTAAATACTACTTTAAATTGATGAAAAAATAAAATATGTTTTTGATTTGAAAGGATCAGATCCTGTTCTGTTCCATGATTACCCTGACATGTATAAAACTATGTAGTGAGATTGTTTGGCTGACTCATTCAAGATAGATATAGTTTCATCCTACATGTTCCTATGTTTTGGTGACATTTCTATGCAGGTTCTCATGCTACATGCTATTGAGTTCTACAGTTACTGTTACTATGCTGAAAATAGAATTAATTCTCCAAATGATGCACACAGTATGCAGATTTTTTGCAAGAGTTGGCGCTGAAATTCTTACTTGGTATATCATCAAATCGTCCACCAAATTTAAATTTTTTTAAGGAATATTTATGAAGATTACTTGAAATAACTTTAAAGGCACAACATTCACGATAGTTGACATAGTCTAAATTATGTATTATTTTCATGTAAAAATTTTGGTATAATTGTAAAGAATGAGTTAGCCAATATGAAAAAGATGGCAGAATTATTATAAGACACACAAAGATGGTGGTGTGAAATGTAAATTTTAAATGGCATAACCTGAGAAAAAATAAATTGATTTGAACAATTCAAGAACCAAGTACATTTGATTGTGGTTTGTCTTAAACTCTTAATATTTATTCTGGCAAGCTGGTACTGTATTTTTCGAGGTATAAGTCAATACTTGTTTCTGCGTATTTTGGACCTTCGTCTTGTACTCCTCATCAATATATCTTTTGAGATCCTCTGATTATTTATGGTGAATATCTTTTGAGATCCTCTGATTATTTATGGTTAATATCTTTTGAGATCCTCTGATTATTTAAGGTGAATATCTTTTGAGATCCTCTGAATATTTATGGTGAATATCTTTGGAGATTATCTTATTAAATATAGTGAATAAATTTTGAGTTATCTATATGTATATTGCTAGAGGCATCATCAAAATCATGAATAGAAATTAGAGATGATTTACATTTACATGATAAATCGGACATGGATATAGGTGAAACATAGAATAATTAATGTATTTTCGCGTTTTACATATAGGTACTATTATTTCTTTGACATTCTTAGTGAACAGGTGCACCAGGTATTTGTGAGGTCAAATAGGTGAATTGGTCAGTTATTTAGAAGAAATTTATTTACCACAAAAGTCAATGAGATACAATCAGATTTTAATACAGAAATGGTCAGTTACTTAGAAATTTATTAGAAAGTCATTAAGAGACTATAAAATTGGAATACAGAAATGGCTAGTTATATTGTATACTATGGAAATGATATGTAAATAAGAGTTGACTAAAACAAATGGGTTTATAATGATGACCTTTGAATGTTAATGGTGGTGTAAGATATGTGAGGAGAAAGATTAATGTAGTGGTTGTCATGTGTATACAATAAGTAAGGTGATGTCTTTAGATAGATGGGTAGTTAGCTACACAGACAGATATATTCTAACTTACTCAATTTAAACTGGGAATTTGACCAAACAGGTATGAATTTGAATTTTATAAAGAGACACAGTTCTTTATTTAAATCTTTCATAAATATACTCTATAGTTTTAAGCATCCAGAGCTGACAAGAAAAGTATGCCTAATCTTTAGAACAAAGGGAAAACGTAGGCCAAATCATGTAAACATTAATAGCATGCATGTACATGTAAAAGAGCACATAAATCGATGAAGAATGGGCGGAAATGTCACTGTCCAGGCAAAATTCTCCTTGCTTGTGTTGTGCATGTAAAATATTACCAAATTTCTTTCTCAATTTGATCAAACTATTGTGTTGACGAGATACAAACTCCATTTCATTTCATTTTATAGTTTTAAACCCTTTGTCATTCCTCGCAGTGTTTCGTTTGATTAGACGTAATCCCACTGAAAAAGGGATTTCTCAGGCCATTGCTTCAGGAATATGCAGAGCATAGTGTCTGTAATAGACATTTTCAAGCTGATTATATATGTATATGGTTACATATTTACTGGTGCTGATTTTGAGTTTTAAATAGTTGGCTTTAAGTACTGGTAGACTTGATTACAACTATGTTATATACAAACAATATACTGCTTACTAAGTGACACACTACCATATTTCCGTAACAATAGTTTGATTATTTTATGAATCAAGTAGTAATTTGATGGGTTGCCATCATGTGATGTTGATGTATGTTACAGGAAAACAACAGGAAATAACTACTTGGAATTATATCTTTAAATTGATATGTTATTCATAAAATTTATTTAACCCATTAACCGTTATAACTGTTATAACTGTCATAATTGTGTGGTTTTAGAATAATTAGGTTAGGAGTTGTTGACCCTTTATTAAGATAGGTAACAACAGGGGTTCACTTTAAAATCTTGCCAGCTAGACAATATTTTTGCATATTTGATAAACTCAACATTTAAAACAGGAAAAATGTTTGAAAATAGAAGAACTTTTATTATACGCCTACATTTTATGTCCTTCTCAAAGTTGCTTATGGTCTCCCTCTTTTTCATGTTGTCCATCTTAAGGGTATTTTTATAATGTTTTCCTCCTGTCCATTTCCATCTTTTCTTTTATAAACTTACGAATTGTTAGATGGTTATTTACTGACCAGAAGAACTTTCATTTTATTTGTATGTAAGTGTTTTGAAAACTTGCTAGATTGTTAAAAGTTTGTAGTGTTTATGCTTTAATTTTCAAAAACTATGTTATTTCACATGTATATTGACTGACTAGTATATTGTCAGCAAGGTCAAGTTCTATACCAGTCAATCTGAACTGGGAAATAAAATCATGTACTATTAAAATGTGAGCTCCGGTATATAAACAGAAAAGTTTACCTAGTTTAAATTGAGGGATAATTTCCACTGATGTGTGAATTAAACAGTGGTAATAGAAATAACCAATGAACACTTCTATATGATTGATGTGTAGATTTTTTACACCTTAAATTGCTCGAGATAAATGGGTGAAATTCTATTGAAAATCAAATTGATTCTTTTTATCTTAATTTCCTTTAAAGTATATTGAATGTCAAACTTTGTAATTAAAATTCCACTTATATACTGTTTGACACCATTTTGAATATATCAAGCGTGTAGGGTAAGTGTATAATTAAATAAATAAGAAGTTGTATGTTATAGATGGTTGACATTTTTATTTGGTTAAGTATGTTTGTAGGGTGAAAAGGTTAAATCTTTTGGGTGTCATATATTTCTTATGATAATATTGATATGATACAGATTTCTAGTTGATATTAAATTATAGATTTCTGTTAGTGAATTACTTTAAAGTAACGATGCACAATTGGTTATTTTTTACTAAAATATCAAATTTCTTACAACTTAATCAACGCCAATATGTACTCTGATTGATTATTTAACATTTAATTAAGAAAACAAAAACAAAATACCTACACTAGATTATTTCGTGGCTTGGATGCAATCAGAATTAAAACAGACCTATGTGGACAACAAAATGACAGCAGTGCTTATGTTGATGTAGTGAGCAGCATAAATCAGTGAAATTTCAATTCCTCATAACTTTGTAAATACTGAACAGAATTAAACCATTTTTTGGACTGATATTCTTATTAGAGATTCCATCTATTTATACTCTTTGTTACTAAGCAATGTTTCGACCAGCATTCTGTAGTCTTTTATCAAGCAAATGATCCGATACATTAATAAAACAAATGATGGGAGATTATATACATTCATGATAACATAAATTTATGGATTTATTTACTACTCCTGACTTTATTTCATGCTATGTTTCAAATCTCTTACAGGTAGAAAATCCATAAAGTTGTGTTATTATGAATGTTATACCACTACTATACTAAATTGTCATTTAATGTGAACAACAATAACAACAACTTAGTTAATGATAACCAATCAAAGACATGACACTAATTACCTACTAATTAACATAAAGTATAATGAACATGATGAATGTTGTGCCAAACATGTTATAAGTTTGTAACATTCCAACTTTTTAATTGGCTATATTAATGAACAGATTCCAATAATAACATACAGTATAATAACATGTGAAATGAATGAAGGTGTTGGCTAGAAATCACTTGTATAAAGAAAGAAATAAGACATACATGGCCCCATTGATGGGTTATGAATATATTTTACATACCAGTAAATCAAATAAGAATACATACACTAGGTCCATTCATTGATATATTTTAACCAAATCTGTTGAAGTGACAAAGAACAAACTGTTAGTTATTAAAGAAATGAATGATGTTCTGGCCCTTCTAGGAGGGCTTAGCTCAATTTCATTATTAGGAGGTTCTAGGTATGTCACAGGCAATTTAAAAATTGTATCATCGTTATCAGGAATAAAGGTTCATAATTGCCCACACTGTATGTATACCCATGTTCAATTCTGATTCATTACAAGGACTAGTTTGACAAATTATGTCCCACAGTGGCAAATATTCGATCGGATGTTTTGCATCCAGTTAGCTGAAGACCCCTACGTGCAAGCAAATTGTTGAAATAAACCATGTGTTAGTCCCATAATGACCTAGTTTGTGTTGAGTAATCTGTTAAACTTTCTCTCTCTCTCTCTCTCTCTCTCTGTGTTAAATATTGTCACCATCTGTTTGTCACTTACATTTTAATGAGTTCAACAGTGGCGAAAAAGGGACACCCATTACCTGGTAGCTTTCATGTTACCAAGAATATTAATTTGACTACAGAAAATATTCAAAGGGGAAATATCAGTTCAGTTCAGTTCACTCAAATTTCAAAGAGGAAGAACGCTGTATTTGTGTAGGAAGCAGTTATGTATTTACGACAAAGTGTCGTCAATGTCAATATCCTTTAAACGGGAATGTTGTACGTATTATTCACTAACAACAATATACTTACCATATTCAATAGAATACCAATAGACCCCCATGCCCTTTGATGTTTCTACCCACACATATACAATATCATCAGTACAAGTAAATATAATAAAAAATGGACAATGGCGTTTGAATTGTACTCAAGCAAAAGGAACAAATTGTGTGGAACTAAACAAAAAAAAGTATTGAATTTTGTGAGAAAATTTACTGGCCCATTAATTTTCGTTCAAACTGTCGAATTGTGAATTAAGAGGAGTAGAGAGTTCAAGAGTTCCCATTCATTTAAATATTTGAGTTGTATTTACCGGTGAAATTTATCAAATATTGTTTAACTAAATACCGGTATACTTAATGTGCACAATTCAAAAAATCAAACCTTCACAAAAGAAAATGGAAGAGGTTCAAATATAAAGCAGCATTGTCACTTAAAACTCAAAAATTAAATGTAATTACTAATTACCATCATATACAAAACCACCCACAATTCCCTTTATTATAAAAAAAAAATCAAGAATTAGCCTTCTTCAAGCAAATCATTTTCCATGAGAATCTTGGTTACCTCTTGGAAAACTGTTATAATCTACAAGTTGTAATAAATCTTAAAGACATCTATGTCTCGGACATGAATTGGAAGATTAGTCACAAGTTTTGCATACAATTTAATTTGAACAACTCTAATACAATTGTATATTCAAACAGCGACAAATCTTAAATTATAGTTTTACTGACTAGAAATGGTTTTCAAAACACTTCAATGTCTTTTAATTGATTAGAAATCAAATTGTATAAAATGTTTTTCACATTCAGATTCAGCTGCTGTTGGTCTGAATAATTGTAATTGATAATGGTTTAGTTGTTGATCTGAATAATTAATATAGTTTAGCTGTTGATCTAAATAATTGATAATGGTTTAGCTGTCAATCTGAATAATTGTAATTGACATTGGTTCAGTTGTTTGATGTAACATATAGAATAACATATAAAAAATAACATCAACAATAATATTATTAATATTATAAACACCAGACTGGAAGTCTTCAAAAATGTGACTCAACTTTACAATTAAATGATCAAATTGATGTTCTTTCTTTATTGTTTTTTATAAAAAAAAAAAGGAAATTTGTACCGCGTGTGTGCTAAGTGTGATACATGATGTGTAGTATAATAGACATGACAAGAAAGGATGGACATGTTATGTTATGGTTGATATTTTCTATATAGTATAAACTATAAAGTCATCATATTTCTACATGATTTATTTCTTTATAATAGGAGTACAAGATGGCGTCAGTACAAGATGGAGAAGTACCCATTTGGATGTCACAGTTAGCTAACCTGACCAATCAAAAATCTGCTAACAAGATCAGTTCGGAGAGATTGGAGCATGAAGCCAGTAAGAAAATTGCATATTAATTTTTTGAACATCTGATGTTTCGATAAGTAGATAAGATATGAAAGAGATTATTTTGGGTGTCTGATTGTTGAACTTTGGGATAGTATTTATTTAAAAATATTTATCCTGTAGGTAATACATTGATTTATATATTTGAATTAATGGCTTTCATCTTTTATTCACTTTGTGACTCAAGTTTTATTGTATAAAGACTAAAAGTTAGTACATGACTGATGGTTTTTTTTTGACAAGTATTGAGCCAACAATACGTAACCTCAGAACTTGTTAAATGACTGAGTTGCTCCCAGGCATTAAGTATATATCAATATCACTCCAGACGCAAGAATGGATCTAAAAGTTTTATGATGCACTTTCTCAAGGACAGGTTAGGTTATTTACTTATTGCTGCGGGACAAGTTTCAGGTGATAATGTTTTTTAAACAAATACAAAGCTGCTAGCTGCCGGAGTATTATATTTAGTTTAAAAACAAAATTACAGCAGGCAAGGTCTGTGTAAGTTCTTTCATATTTCTTTTTTCTTGTAGGTCAAGATGGTTCAGCAGTTAAAGGGATTAGTAGAAAACGTCCCGGTACCGGTCGCCGTCTGCCAAGTGTTCCAACTAGTTATGGTGATACTAGTTCTGTAAGAAGCGAATCTAGTCATTTGTCAGGAGAAGATACTCCTAGACTTAATGTTAATGAACGTTGTAAAACCGTCACAATATCCAGTCCTGCAGTTGTGAGGAACTCGCATCCAAATATCAGCAGCATGTCCAGAACTCACAGTGATAGTGGTTCAGAGTCTGGCAAGGATAAAAAATCTTACAGTGTTTGTGACTCGTCGCGATCAATGGGTAGTTTGGATACTCAAACACTTTTAAAAGACACTGAAACTGTCATGGCTGCCATGGAGGCACGGATGGCTACGAAGCGTATTAATGGACATAGTTTTGAGTATGATTCAGACACTGATGTTTCTAGTACCGTTGCTCTGGTGAATGGAAATGAAAGTTACAAACGAAATTCATTTGACTATAAAAGTCCTAGAAATTGTTTATCGGAAAAGAAAACTTCTAGCCCCCGCGATTCTTATCAATCTAGTTGTACAACATCTAGTCCAAGAGACACACCCAGTCCAACAGAACGATCTAGTTATAGTAAACCACCATCAGGTCCTAGTGCTAAAAAACCACCACTTCGCACCAAATCATTGACAAGCACACCACGATCTAAAAGTTTGATGCAAAGACACAGTCTTGGTGACTTTGGCGATTCAGAGAGCGTCAGAACGGATTCGGACACAGAGAGTTTGAAGAGCCAAAACAAGGCACCTATGAGTCATACAAGACCAAATCGATCTTTTCTACTACGTAGAAGTAGAGCGATGGGTTCTGAAACTACAACTACACCCAGTGACACCACTCGCTCTTCATCATCTAGTATTACAACCTCCTCAGCCCGCTCTGCAACCACTAGTAAATCAACCTCTCGTCCTAATACCAGCAGAACTGATGCCAGTCTTGGAGCTCACATTGTGAAAAAGAGTCAAGCGAATGCAAAAGCTTCACAATCAATCCAAAGGGATACTAATTCCCGTAAAAGTCTGAATGTGAAATCATCGACGAATTCATCTAAAACAGATCTGACAAGAAGTGATGGTGGACGCCATAGTCTGAGATTGACGAGAACTGCTTCAGGACCAGCACCAGTTGAAAATAGCAAACGCCGGGCGGATCTTAAAACATTGAAATCCCAGCTAAAGAAGACAGACCTGTCAGTGAAAGGAAGTAAAGCTGGTAGCCAGTCTCAACCGGCCAGTCGGACGAATTCGCCTAAAACCGCTGCATGGAAAAGGCGGAAGGATTACGACCCAAGGAAGGCAGTAGCAGACGCCAAGGCTAAATCTAAAGCTGCAAAAACTAAGACAAATGACGAGCATAACACAACCTCTCTCAGTAGAATGACACGCTCCTCATCATTTACAACTGCCGCAGAACTATCTGGTCGTGTGAGGAAGGGAACATATAGATCTGAATCCACATCAAGTGTAGAAGATGTGAGTGCAATAGCCAATGAGGCCATAGACAATTTTAATGAGGATGCTGTACGCTGTGCTTTCATTCCTATTGGTAATACTCTTCGTAGTGATCGGATGTCTCATAGTGCCGATGAAGAGGAGTTTTCCTCCCATTCAGCACAGGTAAGTTATCTATTATATACGTACTACTGGTATATATTGTTTGTGTGTAGTATTGGGTGGACTATTGTGTGTGTTAATCGTAGCCTAGAGTTCAGCAAGTTTGCCCAATTATTTTTTATTTTCTTTCATCACGCTTTTAATACGCCATATAACCACAGATAAATTTTTACGCTGTTTTGGTTGGATTTTTAAGTTTAGTATCTAAAAAGACCGGAAATACTACGTAGAGCTAGAGGTCAAATTTTACTATGATTCATTTCTTAGAGAAGATTACCTTTTAGATATATTTGATCACTTGGTACAATTTTGCGGTTGATGGGATGTGAAAGAAATCTAAATTTCTATGTTGACATATTTGTTATGAGATGATTTATAGCATCCATTATCGATATCAAAAATTTGGATGTATTTTTTAGATGTATTCAATCATCAGTACAATATTTTCGTTTTGGTTTTATAGGATCCGAAAGAAATCTAAATTTTTGTGTTATCTACATTGTACCTACTAAAGTTGATTTATAGCATCCATTATCAATAATAAAAATTAGTTTCCTTTTCATTTATTATCAATTTATAAGCAAAAATTACTGTTTAGATGTATGTGATCAATTTATACAATTTTCCTATTTTTGAAAGAAGTTTAGATTTCTATGTTGTCTTACTAGGTGATTTATGGCATCCATTATTTATATCAAAAATTTAGTTTTCTTTTCATTTATTATTAATTTTGTTCCATAATATTTTATTTTAGTTTTATTATGTTTTCATCATCATAATTATGTTTTATTTTTTTTTATTTTCTCATTTTGTGTGATATTGTGTTGTGTTGTAGGAATTGAGTCGAAGTATGACTTTAGCCGATAATGTTCGTAAATCGGCCTTCACCACACCTTCCCCTAAACAGATGTCAGCTTCTCCCTTACAGAGATCTCCATCCCTTCCACGCAGTCGCAGAAGTACGTTTGGGGCTATTGAATACAATGATCAAAGTAGCCAACAAAATGGCTTACACCGTGCAGAGGTTGGTTTCAAATTCGAAACTTTAAACTAATTAACTAACACTAATAAAAGGATCCATGTATATCATTAACAAAAATAATGGGATCAATAATGGCATCAAAGTGTAACCATTAACAAAAAATAATGGGATTGATGTATAACCATTAACCAAAACTAAAATAAATGGATCAATGTATAATCATTAACAAAAAATAAATGGGATCGATGTATAACCATTAACAACAAAAGAATGGGATCGATGTATTACCATTAACAAAGAATAAATGGGATAGATGTATAACCATTAACAAAAAATAAATGGGATTGATGTGTAACCATTAATAAAAAGTAAATGGGATCCATGTATAACTATTAACAAAAAGTACATGGGATCCATGTATAATAAAAAATAAATGGATCGTTGTATAACCATGAACAAAAAATGGACATTATTGAAGTATTGGTAAAAACTTAATGTCACAGCACGAATATATCATTAAGATGGATGATACTAATTCTAATATACCCTGGGCCATAATCCACAGCATCCGGGAGACGTTATTTTACTCATAATGTTATTCTATTTCAATACACTGGAGATTTTTAATATTTTAATATTATTTTATGCATGTTATGTGGGAATGTTGGTACTTTGCTGTTAAAAAAACCAACTACATTTAGATCATTTTTTTTTAGTGTGTTTTTTTACATCTGCTGGTATTTATCATCAAGTTCTGAATTTTTCAGTTTGGGTGTTGTTTTATTGTGCATGCTAATATAGTGATCTATAAAATATTTTCTTGTTCAAGTAAAGTACTAGATGATTGTCCAAGATCTGTTTGAAATTTGTATTATTCAAATTAATATTTGGGAAACGAGGAAACCTATGAAATTGTAACCATTTCCATTGATTACTTCTAGAGTGATTGCTCACTGTATAGAATCTTGTGAATGCTCTACTGACAAGTTAACATGTGATCTGCTTAAAATTTATATGTGTACTAGAGCTATTCAAATTTTATATCAGTGGACTGAGAAGTCTATGAAATTTCAACAATTTCTGTTAATTACTTCTATAGTGTTAGCACTTTGCTTAAATTGTATAATCATGTAAATGCTCGACAAAATTCTCATGCGATCTGCTCGAAATTATATGCACTGTTCAGATCAGTAAGGTTCTAATGCTTAACCACATGGATTTTCTCTTGTTTCCTTGATCACCTAAAGACTACTGTGTGCACATGAATTATTGAAACATGTGGATGTTAAACTCTGTCAGAATGTATTATTATTATTATTTGTGTACTTTCAGTCTTATAATCCATTACTGGTCACATCAATATATCAACTTTCACTTAAAATGAAAACCGATATGGATAGAATCCTTCACAAATTACAAGATGACAATAGATTGACATCTACACCCTCTCCTATTGATGATTTCCTTGATCAACCTGGTAAAAGTGAATTTCCAGCATGGAAGTCAGCTAATCAAGAATTGGCAGGAATTTTGAAAAACCTACGACGCATTGAACACCAAAATCATGGTAGGTAATACCTGTGTATTTTATAATCTCTTAGACAATTTTGGCTGATTTGAGATTAAAAGGCTTAAATTTGCCATTTTCAAACAATGACGGATATTAACATTTAATTCTGAAATTCAGGAATAATTTATTTCTACTTAGAAGGAATTCTAGACCAGAGCTGTGGAACAATTAACCTCAACATATTCACAATAGGAAAACAAAAGTTTCAAATCACAATAAAGAACTAATGTGTTCAAACAACCTTTTATCTAGACAAAATTCTATATATTTACTGTCCAACCTCGTGGGTTTTCTCCGGGTCCTCCGGTTTCCTCCCACTGCTAAAGAACCTACGCGTAAGCGAATTATTGAAATAAAATTAAACCATATGTTAGTCCCGAAATGACCTAGTTTGTGTCGAGTGGACGTTAAACCCCATTTCTCTCTCTATATATATATATTTACTTTGAAACACTTTGAGCATGCTTGTGGATGGATTTGGCTCAAAAAATGAATATTATTATTAGTCGAATTGGTTAAATTTTGTGATAATATAGGAAGTGAGACTCATTTTTTATAACATTGACAAAAGTTTCATTCCTTGACACTTAACAATTATACTTCAGTTACTCCCAATAGTTGTCTGATCAAAATAAAGAGTATCTTTTAGACAGCCAGACACCGATAAATCAAATGAAATTAACATCTTTGTCATTTCTATTTTTAGCTGTGAAAGCTGTTCTATTCCCTGATGAAAATAATGTAGCAGATATTTCTGGTGTGTCGCATCGAGAGAAACAAAAGTATTTTCAACAGATCAACCGACTTAGTCGAGAAATTACTG
The DNA here is from genome assembly GCF_932274485.2 of Patella vulgata. Taxonomy (NCBI): domain Eukaryota; kingdom Metazoa; phylum Mollusca; class Gastropoda; family Patellidae; genus Patella; species Patella vulgata. The sequence goes on from NC_065883.2 coordinate 18,727,919, forward strand.
AGTTTCAACCGATTGACAACCCAAATGATAATTGTTTTGACGAGGACACAGAATCTCCCGATATGGCCGAATGTGGAGAAGTAGAAGAAGAAGAATTTTATTAAATGTTTAAACAACTATTAATATAAACCGGTTAATGTATTCACGTCTATGTATTTCATGTCTTCAGTTTAAAATGGCTTCAATTTACCTCAGGTAAATGGCTTCTCATCTTCATTTCATGCTTGTTTGTTTAAAACATTTATAATGTCGTTTTGAGTATGGGATAAGAATATATTGAATGGTGAACAAGATTGATCAAATTTATTTCTGTAAATGTTATGTCTTGCATAATTTAATAGTAATTGATATCAATACCACTTCATCATCTGAAAAAATCGAGCATATCTTTCATTTTGTGTAGGGTTAAAGGTCAAGTGTATCATAATGATTATTATATGTTGGGAACTTTATTCAATCTGCCCCAATGTCTGCAAACATAGCAGCTTTTTCTTCACTGCTTTTAAAGCTATTTATTGTTGTAATTTATGAAAATATTTTTACATATTCCGATATTAGATATTTCTGTAAACCTGTTAAGTCTGCAAATATTGATATTAAAAGTAGGTATATATATACTACCCAGTTTTTAATGACTATTACACCCACAGGATTCTGTGATATATGTTTTTGTTAATGATTTTTGTCATTTGTGTATCTTTAAAAGGGTGGCAAGGCAGTAGGAGAGCCGTTTTCCTGCGGCAATAAATACAGGTCTTGAATATAATATTTCCACCATATTGCCAAAATAATGTGAACCTTAATCTTGATTTAGGCAATATGATCCTCAATCCTCATGATAATGGTGAAATTAATTTTTGTGAGTACCCATTTCTTTGGAGAAAACAGATTGTGGCACTGCGCAAGTGCAGTTATTGAGTTTAAGTCTGGTTTTCCCGTTCTATTGATCCCACAAAAAATAAGTAATTTTAAAAGCTCCCATTGTCACAGTTTGTTATTTAAAAGATAATGTCTTGTCGCCCTTTAATTGAAAGTACAATGTGTATAGATGACAAAGAAACCTATTTTAAAAAGAAAGGAACTCAAGTCAGATTGTGCAATTGATAGTAATTTGTCAGTGTATTTATACTATATTTAAGTTACTTGTATATGAGAGAAAAGAAATTCCCCATGTCTTTCTGTGATAGTTTTATATTATTATAATTATTATTATTGATATTATTATTATTAGGATTCTTTTAAAAGATTTGTTATTTAGGTCGGCCAGGAATGAGAAATATGAGGCATTTTTACGAGCTAATGATTATGGTTAATCAATTTGCAAATCCCATTCAATCACGTTTACGGCAAAAATTATACTGATTGGTTTAACATAACTGTCGATGATTTTACCACGATGATTTACAAATTAATTGTGCAAATCTTCCAACTTGATCACCAGCGGGATTGATGATTAGTTCATTTTCTTTGAATTTCACGTAAAAATCCCCCTTTTCATGTAATTTCTAATACGAATATGGGGCGTTAGGGAACAGATAACTGGTACAACTTCTCTTTTTTTGAGGAGGGCTGTGTTTTCAAGAACAGAATCTAGAAAAATGAATTTTTTTACATTTTTTCTCAATTTTTCAGTCTTCAGCCATCTTGTGAGGCAACTCGTCGCGTTTGCAAGAACCGATTCGAATACCAACTTGATACCTAATCATGTACAAAACGAGAAAAAGCAAACGAAACCAATTTGTTTTCTCGTAAAAACGCCTCTGATTAAAGGGAAATATCTAATCCTTATCAATTTGTAATATTTATTATAAGGTGGACAGCCTCATTCTATGTTTTATATTCTGTACAAGATCACTTGTACGGTGAATCATTTCCCATTAAACACTATCCTGGTGTCCATTGGAAATTTTAAATATACTGGTATCGGTGAAGTTGATTTAAAAATTACAAAAACAATAGGCTAAACTTATAAATGGTTGTGTTTTGCCCTTGTATAGAAAAAATTTTGGTTTTGATCCCTTACCAACAATCCGCAGATTGTGTACAGAAGATAAAGCATTTAGAATGGGAGGTTCCTGCTGATATCTTGTATAAATACTTAAATTCATGTACTGATTATGGATAAGGGGAGATAACTCCTTCATAAGGTAATATTTTCCATTACATTCTTAATTGAATTATTATGTGGGGTAATCACAAGTATGCAAATGTATATTTATTTATGTACAAGAAGTGGATTTATTATAAATCTTTAAACTGTGACATTAAATAAGTAACCAGTTTTATTGTTAATGAATGCATTAGATATTAGATTCAGTATGCATAGATATTAAATAATCTGCTAGTTAAAAACAGTGGTCTTCATTTCTCAACAATATAATCGCTACTCCTTACCAGTTTTGGCTGTTAAAGCTTCTCCGGATTTTCCAGCCTGGTTTGTCCTTTGTCTGAGATGAAAAACCAAGGTCCTTTGAATATCATTGGCAGCACGTTAAAGATCCCTGGCAGTCTTTAGTAGAAATAATAGTTGACCGTATTGCTGCTGTTATGGTACATTTCCTCTCTCATAGTACAATACAAGACGTGCCCGTCGACATTGGCCAGGTTGGTGCAGAAAAGTGAGACTTAAAACCTCATTTCATTTTATCACAAACCAATATGATCATGCTTGATGTACCAACCACTAAATTGTCAGATTAAATTTTCATAAGACCCAAGTGTTTAATGTATAATATATGCCCATGTATGTCGCAAGTAATCCATTCCATGGCCTGGCTCAAGTACTGTTTAATAATGTATACGTATGTATGTATGTATTAGATGTATATAATTGTTTTGTTTAGCTTCATGTCTGTTGTATAATTACAGTTTATAGTCCGCTTTTAAAAAAACATTCATTCATAAAGTGTTGTTAAAATTTAATTCAGTGATACAATTGCAACAAAAGATTCATTAAATTATGAAATAAAACCATAATGTGGTTGTAATTCTTTTGTCAATTATGAATTTGGCTTATCAGAATTGGATAGTCGAGGTGGCTCATTGGGTAGGTCTATGACTCGCTAACCTGGAGGTCTCAGGTTCCAACCTGGTGTTGGTCGAGAAAGGTGCTGAGGTGAAGCACGGAGGGCCTGGCAAGGAACAGTGTCTAGTCAATCGCATGGGATGAAAAAAATGGATCCTTTGTACACCTTGGCGTGCACAGAAAAGAGCCCTTGACAGTTGAAATTCAATTACAAAACTGTCCTCAGAGTCAGAGCACACTGAATGGTCTATGCCTGTCTTCATAACCTTGGGGGTTACTTAAATTGTTAATCTGGAACGTTCCTCGTGACATAATCTAGTCTTACAGCTATGTTGATTCATTGAGATAGGAACATATTCAGCTGGCGCAACACAATTGAAACCTTTTGCCTGATTGGGTAAAATTTAATTCTGGAACCTAATGATTGTCTTGATTTCAGAAAGTAGAGGTACTGTCTTAAAGATACATTATGGGAGATTAGATAAAGAGTTGACAGTTCTCGCTATAATAGTTAAAAACTAGATAATGTAAAGGTAATTTGTTGAAAATTTCAGTCAAGTTGGTCCACTATGAACCGAGATATCAGCTTTGTAAATTTCCGTCTAGCCTCGTTCATCTTTACTAAAGTTAGTACGTTAAAAAGCATAGTCTCGATTATCCATTGTTTTCATTTAATTATCAATGAGCGTTTGCAGCATATAGGATTCTAATCCAGTCGATATCGAAGGCTAGTCTTGACATCGAGAGTTGATTATGGTCTGGACAAGTTAATTAATGTCTAATTAATAATTTAGATAAGATTTCAGGCCTAAAAAAAGACCTGCGATAGGCAGATTTAGCTCTTGCATAATGCGTGTTTAACAGGAAGGGAAAAAGTGAGGCCAGAACACAGTAATTTAAGAAAAGTCAACCTGCTTAATAGAACTACTTGAGGGAGGCACATTGGCTCAGTGTGTAAAGTTGTTTGGATGGAACGTAAAACTGGAGGGCCTGTGTACATGTTGGCATACATGTAAAAGAAACCATGACAGTTTGAATGAAGAGTAGGCAGAAATGCCACAACCCGGGCCCTGATAGCACAATTTCCTTCATATCCAGAAAATTAGGATGTTAAACTCCATTTCACTTCAGAACAACAGTAAAATGGGTTGACATACTAGTTAATATTTTCTGGTAGCCTTAACCATTATGAAATATAGAATAATATTTTCTGGTAACCTTAACCAGTATGAAATATATGGAGTTCAGACTAGATGTATCTGTGCCTAATTTGGATACAGTTGTAGCATACAATGAAGGGCAAGCTTAGTATTTGAATGTTAGTACATTTCTATGTGTCTCTAAGAATACTGAAGAACAGGATTCATTAGAAATAGCCCTGAACACTTAGATTTTACATTGATAAAGAAATAAAAATAAGTAGTTTCTTAATTAAAACATTAAAATCTATTTACTATGCGTTTATGTATGCATTTAAATGTTTTATGTAGTATAAATTTGAGTAACTTTTTCGGACAATATTTATTTCCAATTCAATATGGATTATCCAGTCTCTTCAATTTGATTATGTAAACAGAAGCAAATGCTATGGTCCTGATCCTGTTGTATTCTCGTGCTCCAATAAATCCACTCTGTATTTTTCAAACTGAATAATGAATACAAGAACAAAGTGAAACATTTAAATTTGTTCAAGAAAACTAAATTTGAACTTTTATTATGAATTCATAAATGGTGTACACTATATATATACATATATGTACAATTGTATGGAAATATGAAAAAAAATAAATCAACAAATTCAATGTATAGTACAGTATCATTCAACAACCGTTTTTCTCTAAACTCTAAGTTATCTCCCCTTCACAATTCTACTGGTGGAAATAAGATGCATTAAAACATTGCTTGAAAATAGTTTAAAGCTACAGTACATTATATAAAGACTTTCTACATGAAATTATGAGCTATAATAAAGGAAAATGTAAAGATCAAATGCACATGAAAGAACAATTTTTCTACGCCCACATTGAAATTACTTTGATTTTATGGTATAATTACACAGTATTTAAGATCATGAGACGAAGAGGCTGGTAGATTTTTCAGCAATTTCCGATAATGGCGGCCATATTTATGTCCATTGATCACTTTGAAAAGTCTTTTGAACACTCTAGAGACTAAAGTTATCATCCAATTCACTGTAAACTAATAAAGTGTTTAACTGTTTATGGTCAGTAGACAAATAAAGAAGCCTATTGGTTTTCAACAATTTCAGATAATTACTGCCAGGGTTATGGCCCTTGTTGGTTGTTTTCATCAGCATTGGCTGGACAATCCGTCTTTTTATATTTTATTTCTTTTTCAGACAGCTAAGAATTCTGTTAAATGAGATTTTTAATTTTTGAAAACTGTATCAAAACTTGAAATTCTGTTTTATCACAACAAAGTTTTATCACCAAAACAAACCAACTAATATTGTGGATTAGAGCATTAAAACTGTTAATTAATAGAAGATGAACACTGTAAATTTCTGAATAGTTTGACTAGTATATACATCATGTATATTGCTACAAAATAACTGACAGGGCGATTTACCCAATATTAATTAAATACTACTAAATACCACCACATACTAACTCATTATTGAGAGAAACTAGCACACTTGTTGAATTATGCAAAAACAAAATTCACATAATTTGTGGAATTAGCAAATATTTACAATAAACTGGAAGAGTCTATTTATAGTATCAGTACCCAGTAGCACAACTGTCTGAAAGACTCGCAAAATATGACCAAATACCTCCCAGTTCTAAACTAATACTACAAAATACTACTTTATGATTATCCAAAACTGACAAAATTCTTCAATCACTTCAATATCAATGAGATAATTCCTATAAAATGTGTAAACATTTGAAATATCAATTAGTATTAGTTATAAATGAAATGGCTAAACATTGAATAAATAATTTTTTTAAAATAAACTAACAAATCATTATCCAATTAATTGTACTTTTATCTCATCTTTTTGTAATATTGGCCTATTATTTTACATAAATGGATTGTTTCTTGATAGCATGAGTTAATATTTGTAAGTATTGGGGGATCAATGGGGATAATAGCGAGACATTGACAATCACGTTTGTCGTACATTTTTTTGCATGTTTTCCACGAATTAACTCAATTTTGTTTTTATATAATTGAAGTATTATATTAGTTTTTGACGATAATGTGGTAGTACTTAATTAGTATTGGGTATTATTGGGTAAATCGTCCCGTCTCAAAATAACTATATGAAAGCAGAAGACGAGTAATAATGATATAAGTATACGGCTGAGTTTTGTGAATTTTTGTGAATAACATCAAACACAACTGTCATATGATTAATGAATAATAATAATTTCATTTCTGTGAGATAATGTGCTCATGGTAGAAAAAAAAAATCTGCACTGGACATTGCACATGTCATTTCTCAACATTTATCAATTACAGCACTTTGAGATCCACTCCTTTTACTCCCAACTGTTCCACGTCATTTCATGATGAGCAATTAAAACAGAAAGCCCTTTCCATAGCTTCATCATAACTGAAATAATAAATAAATATTGTTGTACTTTGAGATACAAGGTTTCAAAGAAGGTGAAATTCTTTTTAAAATTATAAGAAAATACTTCATAATGAAAAAGATAAATGCAGTTATTTCCCTTTTTCTAATTATTTAGCGTTTGATTATATATATGCCATGGTAGCTCAGCGAAAAAATGTTCCAAGGACCGAACCAGGTGTTGGCTGAGAAAATGCCTAGGATATTCAAGTGTGGTGTAGGATGAAGGGCTGAGCAAGGAAAGTCATTCAGAAAACTGAGGTCTCGTGTTGGATATTCGGCGCTATATAAATGATCAATTATTATTATTATTTTATGTTGCAGTGCCCGATAAGAAAAGATAGACAGACAGAAATGAAGTTTAATGTCCATTTAACACAAACAAGGTCATTTCGGGACTAAACATATGGTGCAATTTTATTTCAATAATTCGCTGCATGTAGGGGTCTTTAGAGGTGGAAGGAACCCGGAGGATCTGGAGAAAATCCACGAGGTTGAGCAGACGCCTGAAAAAGAACACTTGACAGTTGAAATTTGATGAAGAAGTGGAAATGATGCTGTCCAGCCAGAATTTCCCTCATAGGACACAGTACTTGGTGCTTGTCAATTTTTATTACCATAGAAAGTATGACGGTAAAGCCCATTTCAAATAGGTATACACAACACATTAAAAATTTAAATCATTTAAGAACTAAATCTAAGTAAAAGTAAAAACATTTTTATAATTATCTTTAATCAAAAATACCAACTTTATTATTTGTTTTAAATCTTTAATGAAAGATAATAACAAATCTCATTTTGTGCAACAGAAAAAAAGCAAAAGAAGAAAATAATTTGAATTATGACTTCATTAAAGAAGCATTATGCAGGTCTTTTTTCTTGTTATAAATGTTATAAAAATCATTATTTAAACATTTATTAAAGGGACTATCCCGATTTGAACAGAGTCTCAAAAATTAAAGTCTGAGTACTTATGAAATTTAAATGCCAAAATATAGAGGAATGGTGTATTTACCTTGTCTCAAACTTTCAGCTCAAAATATTGAGTCGTTTGGACGTGAATGTCAAAACTGCTTATCTGGACACGTAACCCTTTTAAGATTTCGGGTCAAATTTATCGTTGAGTGACCTGATAATCGATTCCCGTTCCTTTAGAGGTCTATACAATGAATGACCCATGTGCTGTACTTGATAACGGAAGGTAAATTTCACCTATACAATTATTTTTATAAATAAAAGTCTGGTTTTATCCAGACCGCATTATACAGGGTGGGACACGTATTTCCATTTCCAGATGAAGACTGACGGGTTTAAGTTGTTCGAAAACGCATCACATAACTTGAGTTAGTTGCTCGGCCCTAAGGTAGAGGATAGAGGATTTTAAGGGATTTTAACACAAAATTAAACAGTTTTATTCTCCAAAATATTATCGGGATTGGCCCTTTAACAAGACAAGCCCATAATAACTCTATGGGCCATCATTATATTCCTACCATTATAAACAATCTGTGCTATACATTTGGTCAAAACTTCAAGCACTCATAAATTTGCACAGAAGAAAATAATTTGACTGAAATTTTCGTTATCTATTTTTGAACTATATGTATCATAGCAAGAACGACCAGCTCTTTATCTATATATTACATAATGGATCTTTAATTAACTTACTTTAATACAGAACACATCTGACAATAAGTGTGTGTACAGTCATCACAGTTTCTGCTACATGTAGAACATACAATCTTGTCACAGAAATGACATCGGATTTTAAGATGAGGTATAACTGGCTTTCTACAACTAAAACAGGCATTGGGATCTGAAAATGAAATAATCAATTTAACTAATAATATAGGTGAGAAAAAAATATGTATAATATCAGTAACAAAATAGCCTTAGATTTCCTAAATATAGAAAGAATTGAACTACTTTATTTTACGTGAGTGTTTGTTAAAACCACCAATGAGTACAATAAGATAATATCCTTTAACTAAAAATCATAAGTCATGGGCAATAACTCTGAAAACATCCAAACTCGATAGGAAAAATCCCCAAAAAGTAATACGAAATCAGGAAATACTTGAACTGTGTATATAAAAAGTATAGTGAGTCTGATTAACACGGGTTTGTTATCAATTGTATCAATCATGGGCCATAACTTTGGTACTGCTTTGGTGAAAATAGAAAGACATCATTCAGGATGATTACAATTGATGAGTGAAATTTCTTAAACAGGTTACAATGTAACCCTTGTCATTATTTCCAAAAGACTGAATATTTTGAAATAAAAATTTTACACAAGATAAATAGGCCATTAGCTTAAATCCATAAACCCACTATTTTTATTGGACTATCCAAATATCATATAAGTGATCATTTCTGATTATTAATCATGCATTACGCAAGAGCTAAATCTGCCTATTGCATGTCTTTCTATAGGCCTGAAACATTATCTAGATTATTAATTAAACATTAATTACCTTATCGAGGCCATAATCAACGTGAATATCTTTAATGACGGTTGATTTAACGTAAAAATGGATAACCAAGACTTTGTTTTTTATTGTACCAACAGTAGTAATGACGTTTGAGGCTAGCCCAAAACTGAATTGCTAATATCTGGGTTCAGAGTAAAGCAATGCAATTTGACTGAAATTTTTAACATATCCTGTTTTTATTATCTATATTTTAACTATTATAGCGAGAACTGTCAGCTTTTATTCTAATCTTCCATAATGCCCATTTAAGGAAATAATTTTTCTGCAGGTCGTGTTCAGGGTACCAGTATGCTTATCTTTCAGAACACAATACATGTATTTCACTTGTATTGCAACTAGGCTTATTTACTATATTTTGAGATCCAAATTTAAAGTCTGCATTGTCAAGTGTCTGGTTGGCCAGAATAAAGAATTACAATGATTGTCTCTCTTTCTGATATGCATTTAGAAATTTAAAATGTTTATCACTGGGGGACTAATTTTAAGGATTTCGCTGTGTATTTAGCAAATTAAAAGATTTAGTACACATCAAATTACCTAAAACAACTATTAGTTATGCCAATTTAGAAGGCTTTTCAGACCACTATGATTTTATTTGAAAAAGATTGCAGCACTTACCTTGTGACTGTTTCTGTTTACCAAACTTAAATTGATTTGACTGATTTTCAATGGACATACACATATTAGAATCTATAGAGTGACTTTGATTAACAGTAGAGGTAGTTGTTAATTGACCATCTTTATCAAAACACATTTGACCGGCAGGTAGATCAGTTGTCATTTGTAACGGTTCTGGTTCTAAAATATGGTTGGAGTTAGCATCAATATTATACACCGATTCCTGTTTTTGTGCACCTTTGAATAATAAATCTTTTGTTTTTTCTGCAAAAAAAAAAGGTAGATTGGCTAAATAATTTCAGAATCCAAAACATTACAAAATTGTTCAAAGAGTCTTGTTCTACCATAAATAATTCCATACAGTGTGATAGTGCTAACAATATGAATGCTACAACAGTATAATAAAGACAAGTTTCCATTTCAGTTGAAGAAAATGGAGTATGCTCCAGCAAACTGATTTGCCCTTGTCAGTGGTGCATGAGGGAGGGCCTGACAAGGACAGCTGTCTTGTCATTTGAATGGCACAAAAAAAACAATTTCCCATTACACATTGACATGCACGCAAAAGATCCCTTGGCAGTTGGAATTCGATATAAGAGTAGGGCAAAATTTCCCTCATAGCACACTGTATGGCGTATGCACATCTTCAATAGTCCAGTCGGAGAAGAACAGTTTGACGTTAAACCTAATTTCATTTCAGTAAACAACTTTGAAGCAAGTGACTAATGAAAACAGCCGGCTAGCTGTTTATGGTACCATAGGATAGGCTACCCAAAAGATATGGGAAACTAAGTGTAAAATAGCATTACACGGGGAACTAAGCTTAAAATACCAGGACACAGAACCAAGGCACTCAATGTTAGCTTACTCTACATGACACATCTGGCCACATCTGTGATGGGAAAGTCAGAAAGTGGAATGCAATTTAGTTTTTGTTGATCATTTAATATATTTGTTTGTATATTCCAATTACTGTGAACTCATTGGACCTATATGCAGATGTCTGTTGAGTGGACAAATCCTGACCCTCCCCTGCATATTATCTTTCCCTTACATTCATCGAAAAAATGTCATGCAATTACAATTAACATGTAAAGCATTATTGCTGATTTCGCCTCACTCCCCTCCACCTTATACATCTAAATACTCAGCGCTTCTCATTCAATAAAATTATCGGGTAGGCCTATAATCCCCCCCCCCCCCCTGACCTCACGCCAGACTTGACGTCACCTCCACCCGGACGCCTCTCACCCACGGCTTAAATTCCTGGACATCAATTATATATTTATCTTTCATAAGTTGCATGCCATAATGTATCTACATGTATCAGACAGACATCAGCATCATCAATTAGAAAAGTTCTGTATCTTTATTCTTTATAAAAATACTTTATGAAATGTCAGTCGGAGTGAGTGAATGACATTATGATTATAATCCCATATATATTACCATAGACTTGCTTCATATTCTGCTGATGACACACGCCCATGTCAATTTCTTTTGTTCCCACATGAGTCTTAAATTGTAGTGGTGAGCTGTCACCAAATGGATTTGTTCTCTTTGGCATCTTGACTTTATTACCCTAACAAGCCCCTGTTGTTTCTCAAAAACAATAGAAGTGTTTAGATTCTCGAGCTGCAAGAATAGCTTCTTCCGGTGCCCGTAAAACAGAATTACCTCCCTTCTCATAACAATCCAGACGCCGAGGATCGCAGTTTGGTGATAGTACCAGAGAGTAAAAGTGTATTTTTACTCTGTGATAGCACACATAGAAATATATTTCTATGATAGTACAGGCCATAGGCCTATTCAAATAATTCGATTAAAGAAAGAAATAATTTTGAAAGAAATTGTTTTCTTCATATTAATAAGCAAAAATAGAGATCATTTCAGTAAATCGATTAATTCAGTTTTCAGTAGGCACGTGGCCATGATCGCAACAAAAACGAACCTTTCTGCCGGCTAAATGTATAATAAATCATTGCCTGTTTGTATTCCATACCGTAAAATAAATGGTCGTTGTGTTTTAACATTCAGGTAGGCCTAGGTGGCTTCAGAAGAAAAAAAAAGAAATTGGTCTATAAACGAATTTTGCTTTAATTGTCTTGGATATTTAAACATTGAAATGAATTTTTCTGGATACCGTATTTATTTAATCTTCTGCATTAACAAGGCAGTTAATTTGTCGCCAAAATTAAACAATATTATTAAATTATAAAAAATAAAATAATTTATGAAAGGATTATAGGCTTAGCATTTGGGGATAGCAAGACGAGAAATGTTTTAGGTTTTAACTAAGTTCCCCCACCATCAAGCGCGCTTCCACGTTGATTTCTTTAGATGCAGTATAGGCCTATTGCCTACATGGGGGAGGTTGGCACTTTCCTTTGACAGTTACAGGAGCTAAATCGCTAATGTTTGAGACATAGAAATTGACACAAATGGGTCGCAACACATATAATAATGTAGCCTAATATGAATGTATATAAATTGATTTACATTCAATCGTTTCTGTTTTTTGCTATAATTTCTAATCAGTTATGTCTCAATGGAATGGCAATCTCTAGAGTCTGGTTATTCCAGTCTACACCGATAATATTTATTGGGCATGCTTCCAGATACGAATATAGCGTCAACGTTTGACATGACTTGTGGAAAATGTCTTTCACCGTTCTTCGAATCCCGTGTTACTAATGATGCTGAAAGGCAGTATGGTACACGATTCGTGTACCGGTGGTAAATTAATGTTTAATTTGTCTTAAATAAAAGATATCAGAAGCCCATCTTTTCCCGGTAAGATCACAACATAAAAAATATACCGTACGCCTACCCACAATATGATGTGCATTAAATTTCGCAGAGTATATGTGATTGATCCCCAACTGCTCTAACATCAAGATTCGCGTTTGGAGGTTTATGACATTTTAAGTTGTTTGTTCACATCTGTTGTAGATATTAATTTTAAGTTATTATGTTAACGGGATTCTTAAATAGAATATAATACCTCTTTCTTGTCAATTAGTCAATATGTCCCCGTCTCTGAAAATAAAATACATAATACATACCCGGTTCTGTAAACTTATTTAGAACGTTGTTAAAGCACAAAGGCGACGATGGCAAGAATTTTTGAGTTTCTTCTTGTTCTTATTCTTCAATGTGAGCTGACCAAAAGTGACCACAATGGCTGTCATTTCCAGTATTTATCAACTTTAAGGAAAGGTAAGATTATTCTATTGCTAGGAATTCCATATTAGTTCTTTAAAGTCTCGATGCGTCATTTTAGTGCCATAGCAATTACTTGCAAACACACCATTGTAAAAGACCTCTGCTCCCCTCTTCTGCAAAATACTATTGATGATTCTTGATCAATACACGCGAACTAAAGAAAAGCCCACACGATTTTCCGACATGATCAGTGATATAAATCGATTTGGGAATTACAAAACTGTGGCTCGCTCTTGTCGTCACAAAAGAGGTTCAGATAACACATCAGATCTAAATAAAGGAGTGTGGGGTAACTCTTTTGAATATTGTTTTATCTTATGATACTTGTTATTTGTACAAGTATAAAGATACATTATGGGAGATTACATAAAGAGCTGGCAGTTCTCACTATAATAGTTAAAAACTAGATAAGGTAAAGGGTATTTGCTGAAAATTTCAGTCAAATTGATCTACTCAGAACCGGAATTTAGCAATTGAATTTTCGGCCTAGCCTCGATCATCATTACTAAAGTCGGTACGATAAAAAAAACATAGTCTCAATTATCCATTAAATTGAGCAGGAAATTGGATCCTAATCCAGTTAATATCGCAGGCTAGCGATGAAATCGAGAGTTGATTATGGTCTGGATAAGTTAATTAATGTCTAATTAATAATTTAGATAACAAATACCTGCAATAGGCAGATTTAGCTCTTGCATAATGTATGTTTAACAAGGGGTTATTATGGTTGCCCACAAAAACAAAAAAACAAAAAAAAACACGGTTACCCACTTATAATTTATTCTTTCAAATATATTTATTTTTACAGTTAATAACCATGCCCAGATGACGTGTTTAATGCCAGCCCATACATTAGATGAAGGAGGTATAACTGATGAACAATGTGGTGTTACCTGTATGTGTAAAAATAATAAACGGTACTGTTGCAGGTGTGTATAAATATCAGCTGTATTTACAATGTTTAGTGCTAAATGGTAAGGCCAGCTCAATTTTTCGTCATAGGTTACGAGATGTAAACAGGGCTAGCGCTAATCCTAAATCTAACCCTGTGCCTAACCAATGCTTAACCTACAATCTCGCCAACAATCACGTGTCCTAACCTTATTTACATCTAGGCGGCCTTGACAAAAATTGGGCTGGCTTTAACAAATAGATTTAGCCATTTACAATTAATTAAAACCATATTTTGTAACCCCTACGATTCGTGAGGGAGGGCGAGCAGAAATTTATATATCCTGTACATGTTCTATTATGAAAAATAAGTTCGATTAAGCCTACGCATAGAACAACCTCGTGGTTTCTATTTGTCATGATCAGTTGTTTTGGTGATAAACGAATTGTCCACAAGAACGGAACGGCGGTGCTGGCAGCACGGGGTAAAACTCACCATTACCCGACCGACGGCCTGTGAACAAAATATGCAGAAGTTACAGTGCTTCCACCATTGTAAACGGTAGTGTTACCGTAGTCAAACCGTGGACTACCGCCTTTTCCGCCAAAATGTTCTCGGTTTGAGAACCGAGGAAAATCTGGATAAACCTTCAATATTGGGAAGGTGTGGTCTACATTTAGGCTTTCTAATTAAAAAGTTACTGAAATTTCTCTCACAGTACACCGTATGGCGTATGCCGGTCTTCATTAGCCAAGTCGGAGTAGAACAGTAGCACGTTAAAGCCCATTTCATTTAAAGATAAAATTTGTCCAAATTCATATACTGAGCTATCAAAGCGAAGCTGTGTGGACAAGTTGTGTGACAAATGAGTTTTATCTGTAATCGATTCAGGTGGTTACAATCTATGACTAAATCCTATGGAAGACCAAATGGGACACTATCCATGATTCTAGTTTCTACATTCCAGTTTGAACATTTTAGACACGAACGCAACATTCTAAACTAATGATTCTTGTTTCTACATCCTTATGTCAACATTTTATGCACAAAATCAACATTTTAAACAAAAAATTGACTTTATGTTTCATTTTCGGCGTTTTATCGGTAACTTTTATGTATCATTAAATATTAAAATTAAAAAACATTGTTGACAAAGGATATCTCCCAAATATAACAATGTCTATTTCCAGATGTTGCATTTCAAAATAATAAAATAATATTGTAGCGGGTCAGTTACCTCTTGTATATAGAAACCTGAATACTTATATATATTATAGTAATATTAATCCATCATGAGTATACATCAGCTCAAAGGAGTTTATTATTATTATAAGACGATAACCGATTATACACAAAATAATTATTTTATTTGCACCACTGGGTCTCTCGCAGGGAGTAATCCTAAAATGTAACCCCCCCAAGCCACGATGACTGCGATATCACTAGAATGGAAGCATGCGTTAAAACGGCCAGCTAGAGATAGAGAGAGGAAGAGAGAGAGAGAGAGGGGTGGGGTGGGGGGGGATTCAAGTGACTACGACGCTGGCTCATTAATCAGGAGGTCCTTATGATGACCGAGAAATTTTTCCTTATTAGTGATATGATATGGAAGGTCTGGCAAGGAAAAAACGTCGTCTTTCGGAGGGGCAAAAAGCCGAGGTCCACCTTTGTACTCTTTAGCATTTCATGAAGGATGAGCGGAAACATCACTGTCTGGGCAAAATGTTCCTAATAGCACATTAAATGGGATATTCAATATTAGACTAGTTGACAAAGTAGAGTGGGAATGATTGAATGAAATGTAGTTTAACATTCTGTGTTTGTGCACCAGCTGGGCTAATAAAGACGGAAGGTTAAAATATAAATTCTGTTTCGTTTCATTACCAATAACTCAATTTAATGTTGACTCGACACTACATTAAATAAGTTAAAATGACCATTTACTCAAATGTTGACTTAAATATAATCATATATTAACTTAGTTATATGTAATTTCATTTTATTTATTAGCTTTTTAGTATGGCCATATTTTATATTGTCGACGCCATTAGATTATAACTAGATGAAGATAGGGGCTAGTATACTATTGTGATAGGGGATAGTATACTATTGTGATAGGGGATAGTATACTATTGTCATAGAGAAAAATATGTGTCATGGTTGTGTTTAATTCAAAGAAAAGTAATATAGTCATCCAGGCACGATGTATTTAATTACACGGCCGTCGATATAACAGTTCACCAAACTGTTAAACATAATCTAGCCAATAAGTACTAAGCCCCATTTAGACGCACAGGCACTGTATGGTTAAACCATAAACCATACTTGTTTATCACTTAATAGCACTCCTCTATAAATCTTCGGCCATTGTTTTACAAGTTGTTGTTGTTCTTAGTGTTTAAGGTCTGCTTCCATCGAAAGTGATATCGCAGACAAGTTTTCTTATTTTCATTTTCATTATCTTAGAACACGCGCAGGGGCTTTTCTATGGGAGGAAACGGGGGTTCAGGGGTAAACCCACGAGGTTGAAAAGGCGTCTCCAAGCCACATACGTTCACGCCAGGGAGCGCAAGCCAGAGGTCACCGGCCAGCTAGAGATCCAAGCTCAACACTCTAGACCGCTAGGCCACCCCGACCCCCCGTTTTACAAGAGTTGTCTATGGGCATTTTATAATCTCGTGGGGGGGGGGGGGGGTGCGATGAGTTGCTATAGTTTCTAGAATGGGGTCGCAACCAACAAAATGATGGGAACCACTGCCATACCCTGTGCTACGACCTACTGTTTTGATATACACAGTACCTCTATACAAATAGACGCTCTAATTTTCAAGACCCTCTGCCCCGCACAACTGACAAGGGAAAACCAGGCAGAAAAATCTCCTGGAACTTTCTTGGTTAGTGAGCCAGCGCCCACTAACTGAGTTAACGTTGGCCATTTTTTTTATGTTTGTGTTGAAAACTTGTTATATACCCCCCAACCCCAAAGGAAAAGCAGCACGCGGACAATGTATAGATATTAACAAATTATATTTCAGTGGTAAACTGGATGGTGAAAACTGCATTGAAATAACAGACCAATGCTTGGAACTTATACTGGAAACTGGTCAAACAGTAGACTTAAGCTGTAGAACAACACGTGACCGGAAAAGACGAGACCTGAATGAAAATGGAGCAAAAGATGTTTCCGAAAACAACGCGGATATGTCAGCTGTAACTCTACCGGATTATCCATATGAGCGGCCGAAGAGAGCAGCAGATCAAGCATTCGAACAGCAGTCAAGATTGCATGCCGTGTTCGAAAAACTCTTTAAGAAATAAATAAAATATTAAATCCTCCATATTAAAAATCCATGGCGTTGACCCCCTTTTTGTTTATTGCTTTAAATGTAATTTCACATTATGTAGTTAGTTACCAATATTATTATTTGATAGTCGAGCATATATCTAGTGCTTGGGTTAAATGAAAAGGACAGTGTCTAGTCGTTCGGATGGGACGTTGGCATGCAGGTAAAAGAACCCTTGACAGAATTCGATATAAAAGTTTCATATTACTGAACTAGAATCAAACAGATACCGTGACCGAGATTAGTTCCACACATGGATTAGGGAGTTGATTACAGGCTTGTCATGTTAAAGTTACAATTTCATATTTTTAAGTTATATTTTTAAAATGTATTAAAATAAAGCCCTAAAATAGATGGTATCTATAAACAGCCCTACCTTGTTAAAGAATAATCCTATTAATCTTATAATTCACTACTGCCAGTTGAGAAATTGGCAAAAATATCATTTTCAACTTTAAATTCAAACGTTTGAAGATAGCTATTCCATGATGGGGAACAGGAAAACAAGGGAGGTAATTGTGTTAATATTTCCGGTGTGAAGATTTTTAAGTGTGAGAAAGATAACCTAAGATCATATAATAGTGAGTTGACAACCCATTGAACAAAAGACATAGAAATAATTATGTTTTGACTTTCTTAGAAAATATGAAATTGTAACTTTAATAAATGTCTAATTAATAATAAAAAAAAGACGTTCTATGGCACGTCCTGTACGTCCGTTCTATTAAATAAATTCTTAGTCAACAATGCTTAATTCCTGTGAATACTATCACTTTAATCGAAATATAACAGCAGTATATCTGCTTCATTACATGGGTTATTAAACATAAAGATAGTGTGCATATTATCACTTTCATTAAAATATAACAAAAGTATAGCTACCTCATTACATGGATTATTGAACGGTCATGTGAATATTATTGCTATAATTATAATATATTGATGTTTTATTACATGGGTTATTAAGTATAAGGTCCTATATACTGTTTTATTACATGGGTTATTAAGTATAAGGTCCTATATACTCTTCATATCAAAAACTGTTAATCACTAGTTTTAACACTATTATTAAAATTTCAGAGTACTTAAAATAACCATTCCCGTTTGTAAAATATAGAATTATTAATCATCAGATTGTGTTCTTTGTCAATCGAGAAGGCTATAAGGCGTTGGTCGCGGTTCACAAGTCTATCATCCATGTATACGTCTGTTCGATCCTGTGATTTTACGCCATGTTGTCACTGTTCAGATCCAAAATAATAAAAAATATTCCATGACTTCATTCTATTGAGAGGAAGTTAAACTTCAATAGAATAGTACATATTGCTTTAAATATGAATCTTATAAGTAGTAACTTTGAGTAATTACAGAAGAGTCCATCTCTTGCTAATAACAGTAACCAACTTTTTTTCGGATTTTGGACATTGTGTTGTTACGATCATTTATTTGGTAAATTGAAGAATGTACTTGAACTGTTAGCCGGAAACAATTTTTTATTAAAGAAAATTGTTGTCTGAAGCGGACAATATCGTATCAAATTCCTGTGGTCTTTTATACCGAACCTTTTCACCGCATAACATCTGTTTAAAGAGACACCTCATATAAAGGGACATGATAATGACGATGTAGAAGTTCTGGCCATAATTGATGAGCAAAACGATGTTGAAAAACCTCCAAGCCTCTCCTGCATTCTCCACGGCTGTTTCATCCGAAGAAAAATTCTCAATAGATTCGATAATAGCGATTGGAAACAGCGTCACTACCGCTAAACAGCATAGAGCAACTAAGCACCATTTGACTTTCTCAGCTTGGCTGACGTTGACTGCTACCGCCTCCGGTGGGGTTTCGAGGTTTACCGCCACTCTTTGAACAGCTCGTTTTACTTTGAACAAGATGATGACATCCAGCACGCAACAGATCAAAACTGGAACAAGCGTGTGAAAAACTCCACTCATTATAAATCTATAGACCTCATAATCGTTCGGACATGTTGTTGGACCATCGTCTTCTTCGTGATCAGTACTATTATCGTGTTGAACCCGCGGGGTCACATTTCCAGGAAGACTCAACAACAAACAGATTGCGATTATTGTTAGACATACTCCATGGCTAACCTTCCTGGAGCAGAAGGCCTCTTTATATTTGGTAAAGAATATGGCTATACATCTGTCAATGGTCAGCGCCAGAACCAACCATGTCGAGGCAAACCTGGTGGTGTCCATAAGCAGTACCCATGGACGACAAATCGGTTCTAGAAATTCATCCAGGATATAAAATCCGTGATCCAGGGTGTCTTCTGTGGCTATCTGCAGTAGTACAATGCTTTGTATCACAGCTAAGTAACTCAAGTATACCGAGAAAGATACGTGTTTCAATGCCGAGCGAAACATCATGAAAAACAAAAATATGTTTCCAACTAAACCGGTTATAGCCACAATATCTACTGCTGCGAGATATACGTACATATAATCCGGCTCATTTCTACCATTATTAGGATCGAAGTCCGGAGCATCTGTTGTATTATTCATACTTTAAGGTATTCACAATAGCTGTTAAAAAATGAAAACGAGAACAGTAATAATTAAAATCATTTTAGATAATTGTAAAGAACCGCCGAGTAATATCGAAGCGTGCCTTTAGATTAATTCTACCATCTTCATCATTGCATTATTTCGGGGGAGGGGGGTATATGGTTAGCACGTGCGCGCTGTATCATGAGGCCTGTCATTGAGTCAACTAACGTGGTTTCGAATCCCCGGTTTTCTCTGGGTCCCCCGGTTTCCTCCCACTGCTAAATACCCCTACGCGCAAGCAAATTATTGAAATAAAATTAAACTATATGTTAGTCACGAAATGACCTAATCTGTGTCGAGTGGACGTTAAACCCCATCTCTCTCTCGTATAGAACAGCAGGATGTTAAACCCCATTTTATTTCAAATTAATCCCGATACCGTCCTTCCTACTTAGATTTTGTCATGCAAGCATTCACAGTGTTGATATTTGAGCTTATAGCCGATTTAGTCCTGTTCCTTATTCATGGGACTCGAGGGGGAAAGGCACCAGTTTATCGCACTACTGCTCGAGCCGATGAAGGCAGGTATAAGCCATGCCAGGAAAGCTGCCTCAAGAGCAGCTTACTCTTATGCCCAGTTCCAAAAGGCAGTGGTTTTATAACGTGCTACCAATTGAAAACCACGGACTCGTTTTCCTTTCCATCCAAATGGCTAAAAAGATTAACATGCTTATGTTAGGCTTACTGAGAAAGAAGATAGAAACAACAATAAAAAATGCAGTCATAAAAATCCTGCGTCTAGCTCTGCACCCAAACATTATAGACCATAACATATTTTACGACTGTCCATCCTCAGTATGTAATGTCATCATGTCAATCCCACATAAGGCCCCTTGTCAATGACCCCAATGCGTGCAAAACACCCGAGCATCAATCGTGAGTGTGCATGTGTAATTCACTCAACAATTATGTAAATATAGGTAGTTTTCATTGTTAAATTACTTACCTTATTTATTATTTAAATCACACAAAGGTATTTACAAGTAACAAGCTGAGTGACAAAAAAATCTCTGCACATAGCCTTGATCACGCTACGATAACTAAAGACTATGTCCCGGGGAAAGATTTCTCTCGTCTTCCTATAGACTCTCTACGTACGTACATTTGGGTGAACCACTAAAGGCCCTCTTTAGTACGACAGGTTAAACGCAAAATAAAGAACTCAGTCATCTGTAAACAGGGATGATCTTACCAAAGAGTTTTCTTGCCAATTGTGAAGAACAAGAGTTTTTATCTCAATAAAGAAATTTTTTCTACAAATACGTCGCACATCACCGGGTCGCCAGTGTTATATCACATAAACCCTTCTCACTGTGTCAAAACGAGTTTTTCCATCTTCGAAATGAAATGGATTGAAAACTATAATTTGTGGTCGAGCGGTTCGAAATCTAGGGACAAGAATCCCTCGTGTTCTCATCCACAATTTTATGTAGGCCGAGAAAACCATTATAGTATCTATAGAGACGCGAGGTACACCCACCGATGTACACATAAAATAACCTTTAACCACTGTGAAATGATCTGCAAATCCCTAGTAGTGGCGTGATCAGCCTGAAAGATGAGGGTGCCAGTGATGTAGGACAGAGCGCCTGGCAAGGGACAACGTATATACATGTATGTTCAGATGGGTGATAAAAAGAAGGGCCAGTGTACACCAATGTGTACATAAAAGAATCATTGGCAGTATGCGTAGCGCCGCTGTCCTGGCAAAACTTCACCTATAGCACACTGGGTGAATTATGCTCGTCTTCTTTAGCACATTCGGAACAGAGCTGTAGGATGGTAAACGCCATTTCATTTCATTTCATTTCAAGATGATGCGTTATTTCGCCGACGAGGTGGGGCTCCTGGGAAGTAATATTAAGGGAAAACACGTCTTAATACCCGGCTAAGTTTCTGGAATTTAGTTTAAACTCTCCAAAATCTAAATGTACCCGCCATTCATTTTTCGTTCTTTATACAACTTGTCAAACGTGGTGATATAGTTAGCCTTTAAAGGTAAACCCTTATATAATATATGGCTACAATGTTTACATTAAAGAATCCTTATAGTTCAGGTGTATTATCATTGTTCACTGACCCAATTGATGTCATTTTAAGTACGATAATAAATTATATAGGGATCTTATCTTAAATTTGATTTAAAACGACGAATCGTAATATTAATATTTATACCCACAATTCTTGGAAAAATAAATAATAATCATTCTTCCAAATATAAATAGTTATTCTCGCAAAAATGAAAACTCGTTTTTACAAAAATGAATAATTGTTGTTGCATGTTCTTGCAAAAAGTGAACAATTGTTCCTGCATGTTATTGCAAAAATGAAATATTGTTCTTGCAAAAATGATTAATTGTTCTTGCAAAAATGATTAATTGTTCTTGCAAAAATGATTAATTGTTCTTGCAAAAATGAATAATTGTTCTTGCAAAAATGAATAATTGTTCTTGCAAAAATAAATAATCATTGAAGAATATTCATTCTAAAATTAATAACCATTCTTGTCGTTCGCGGGTGAAAGAGACATGGTATTCTCGGGATCATGCGGTTGGTTGGCTGAATGGTTAGGTTAAATGCGTTAGGTCAAAAGGTCTGGCATTGAATCAAGTGGTGTGGTTTCGATTCCGCCTTGTAGGTGACAATGAGTAGGGTTGCCTTCCAACTTGGTGGGCTTTCGCCAGGTCCTCTGATTTCCTCCAACTGCAAAAAGACCCATACTCGCAAGAGAATTATTGAAATAAAATGAACCATATCATTGTTAGACCTAATTTGGGTCAAGTGACCGTTAACCCGATCTCTCTCTCCCCTCACGGTATTGCTAGAATTATGATGAATTTCAAATCTTCTAAGTTCTTGTAGCATCCCCTTTCTCTTTCCCACCCTCGCTCCCCCTTTCACGATTTAGGGCTGTCTTCAACAAACTATAAAAAATAGTAGAAAATCTATATGTAATTCTGGTTAAAGCCGCAGTCGCACCTTACGGTCTCGCACGTAGTTGCCCGTTGTTGATCCCATTTGACCGTAGTGTCAACGGTAGTGCCATGTTGCTACGGTCACGTACGGTACGTTCAAGGTAAGGTTCATTACGGTCAACTAGGGTCAACTACTTTCAAACTACGGTCACGGTAGGGTCGTTTCATCCAAGATCACCATTAAGATATTTTGAACAAGTTGAAAATGTTTGTGCTTATCACGGTCAAATTATGGGTTTCTTGAAGTCAAAATTACATCTATGACTATGTTGAAATACGATTAACCACGACGTCTAACTACGTTTAATTATACGGTCAACTACGTGTTTGACCGTAAGATGTGACCGCTCCCACCTGTATTATCGGAAGCTGGATGGTCTCTACCAAGTAATTTGTGCATGCGATCTGGCTGAGAAGGCAATTCTTGGTTTAAGGACCCAGAGTCGGCACTACTTTCAATCAAATACCACTCCGATCTGTATAAACAATAGGACTTATTTTGGCATGTTTTGGGCTTAAATATATTAAAAAGCTTTAGCCATGCTTTAGGAATTAAATTTTCATTTAGACGATCTCATTTCTAGTTTATGAACTTGAAGTTTTCTTTTTTTATATATATAAAATGTGGCGTTTTCCTATACACGAGTCGCCTTATGCCCAAATAGATTCAAGGTTTAAGTATCTCAGATTTTTACAGATCACCATTCGAACGGCATTGTTGTACTGAATCAAACATGTTTTAGCCAAATAGAAACAATTTGATTTCTGACACTATCATAGGCCATCTTACGTGGTATACGGCTTATCGGAGTGAAGAATAGATTATAAAGTCGAGTCATACTTTGTTACATCCAACGATTTCCAACGTAATCACAAGGATCAAAAGCTAATGTCTATATAGATTACTATTTCTCCCTGCGTATCTACAGTTCAAACGGAGGTTATAGGCCTTGGCGGTTATAACCACACTGATCAGCAGTGAATATTCGCTAGGCGGGTTATAACCATGGGGGTGTAGGCCTATCCTTTCTTTCTCGTCTCAATAATTATTCAGATGTGTAACTACTCCTAAAAGAAGAATACTTTTGTGGTATTACATTATTAAAGGGCGTAATACCATTGAAGGCCAACACTAAACTGACGAAATTTAAGTGAGATAGGGAAAAAAACGTATTGGAACAGGAACTGGTTACCTTGCTACTCACCTTTTCTTCTTCTTGTTTTTCTTGGAGCCGATACAATTCGAAAAAAAAAGTCCCAGGGCTCCGACCGACCTGATGTCACTTCTAAAATAGCTGTGATGACGTCATAGTCAGTTCGTGGGCTATAGGATACTTCACGGGTTTGGGTTTGTCCATTGGCGCCATTTTCGGTCATGTGCAGTGACTAGCCCTTTAACGATGAAATGGGTATCTTATGTGTGTCGATACATGATGAAATTGAGAAATACTTGACACATGTGTAAATAAAACGATGAATCTTAATTTATGGATATACGATAAAATGGTAAAACTTGAGCCAAACCTCTAACTCAATATTATCCATAATACGTAAAATTAAAAACATGAATAGAATTCAATATTGATCCATATCAATCAATATTCATGGTGTTACCTTGTCGTGAAAATATGGGATCATGACATCCAATATTTAAGACATAATGAATATTGTATAATTGTACACAAGTCGTGTATTCTATGGTTTCGGGTACCATTTGTAATGAACACAGATAATGCAAAAGTAATTAGTAATGGCTGATCACAAACAACAAAATACTAATAAAGAAAATGGACTAAGTCATGCGCATTTTTAATACCTTAAATCACTGTTCAAAGTTTTAGGGAAGACCCCAGGTTAAACGAAGGACTGTCATGTTGCTGTACTTGGAATAGATTTGATTGAACGGGAAGAATAGACACACTCCCTCAAAAGCCCAAGTATCAGAAGTCAATCTAGCAATCGTTAGAGAGGGATTTCTCGGGCCATTGCTTCAGGAATATGGGACTAAGTAGGCATAAACGACTTTCGTTCAATTTGGATTGTATTTCACCGAACACAATTGATTAGAAATTACTATATCTTGTTTAAAAATAGAATATAAATCACTTTATATACATTCAAATTTTGTTTAGTGTACTTTTAGATCCATTTCTGCCTATTTTAAGATTCCGAAGAATGAAGCCATGCGCCCTTTAATATATGGGTAGATGAAGAAATGGTATAACTTAACTTATCGGAGGACAAAACAATTGAAGACCGCATCATGCTGTTACTGTCTAATGATAATTAAGTTTCGGATGTAATTGACGGGTAAATTACCGATGATGAAATTAATTTCTCTTTTAATATATCTATGGTGAAATATTTGCGACGGCAATACAACTTTAGTATAAAATCGGGTCTGGATTCAGAAAGTCGAGGTGTGGTTAATATATTCTGCTATTATAAAACAAGAAGTTGGCTTCTATTATTTCACATTTTTGTCAATTTAATCAAAAGGTTTATAGACACCAAGTAGTGAAAAATGATATGGTTGGATGTCTCTGTTGAGAATATCACGAAATGGGAAACTAGTAATATTGATATGCTCTGACTATCAGGGTTCATACATATCCACCATGATATTCATTTCACATAAACGTTAACAAGACAAAAGGTCAAGGTCGAGCAAGTGTTAAGCTTATACTGGAAAATATATGCAGAATATTGATTTTAATTAAATAAAGGAAATTCATAAATTAATGCAAATATATTGATGGATCATGTTGGAAATTTAAATCATCATATTTATAGTCATCATACACCAGATATAATTATTATCTTTTACATTATATAAAATTATTCACCATCAATAGAATATGTTGCGAAAAAAATAGATACCTTTTATTGCAATATTAATATTACTGCTATTGTTTTGTGTTCGTTAAGTGTAGTGTATTTATTTTTTATATATAATCCAATAACAATAGTTCGCTTTTTAAAACTGGGCAAAGTAGATATAAATTTGTATAAATTTGACCAATCTACGTTGTTACAATTTAATTATGATAAAATCGATGTATTTTTTTATGAAAGTTATTATACTAGTTACCTGAAAAATGTAACAGGTGTTAAGCAAAGGGCGCCACTATTCCAATTATTATTGCTTAAATTTATTAACGATTCCTACGAATACAATTTTACTTCTTGACGGGCGGTATAGGGACTGCTCTGCGTGCACTGTAGCATAAGTCCCAGCATTCTTTCAACTCAGATTCGTACGTGCGAAGATTAGTGTCGCCAGTCTAACAGGATGTCCCCCCCCCTTCCCCAACCAAACACACATACACTCTTCTGAAGATCTCTGTGCGCAGGCGATTTTCGTTTTAAAAAGCCGGCACTATGTTATACATCCTCCCCACCTTACCCCCTATCTCTCCATGTTTAATTTGTTTGCATTTATTAGGAATTATATTCAGTAAACGATATAACCTTACACCATATTACAATGTATATCAGTTCCATAGGTTACAAGAGAAGCGATAACTTCAACACATCCATTAGAAACACGCATGATTAGTAATTAAAACAATTTCTAATGCATCTTGTAACGAGGTAAATGAAGACACACTAAGTACCATAATAACAGAGGTGTCTCCTTTATTCCTCGAGAGTATTTATATACACAGTTCTTCTTCATCAATTGTACGAATTTCTATATTTACCAACACCAATTAAAATACATAAACGCTATCGCGCTGGAATTAAACCTTAAACAGTAAAATATCGGCACTTGGCCTAAACATTAACCCGTGTTTAAAACAGCGTTTTAAATTTCATTTGTTATGAAATTTTGTTAAACATACCTTTAAACCGTAACATTTATACCCCATAAAAATAAAAATCTAAAGAAAAGCATTGTCATTTGGTGATAATATCATAACTAGTTCTTCTTGCTGTTTATAACGAGCTTTATCGCGGCATATCATTTGCTCAAATAGACATCGCATATACAAGGACATGGCCATAATGATGTAGAAATTCTGCCCGTAGTTGACAAGCAAAATAATGTTAAAAAATCTCCAGGCTTCCCCTGCATTCTCCACTGCCGTTTCGTTGGAAGAAAAGCTCTCGATAGATTCGACTATGGCGATTGGGACTAGCGTTAGCACGGCCAGACAACAGAGTGCCACCAGACATCGTTTAACTTTTACGGCCTGGTTGGCACTCAATACGGCTGCCGAATCCTCGGGGTCCACATCTATGTTGAGCACGACACGCTTCAGTAGAATCAATATGACGATATCCAAAACACAGCAGATTGAAACCGGAACAAGAGTATGGAAAATGCCGGCTGTAACAAATTTATAAACCAACAGATCGTTTGGACAAGAGTCAACATCGTCACCGTCGTCATTGTAATCACTGCTGTTGCCATGGTTAATTCTTGGAGTCACATTGCCTGGAAGACTTAAAGCAAAACAAACCGCAATGGTAAATATGCATATTCCATGACTGACCTTTCTAGTACAGAAGACAGCCTTGTATTTAGTGACAAATAAAGCAATACATCTATCCAAAGTCAAAGCAAGTACCAGCCACGTTGACGCAAATCTTGTCGTGTCCGACAGCTGCAACCACGGTCGACAAATAGGTTCCATAAATTGGTCCAGGACATTAAATCCGTGGTCGAGAGTGTCTTCCATGGATGTTTGCAAGAGTACAATGCTTTGTACAACGGCCAAGTAGACCAGGTAAACCGAGAACGAAACATGTTTTAACACGGAACGAAACATCAGGAAAAACAGAAATATATTCCCGACCAATCCAGCTAAAGCTACGAAATCTACTGCTGCTAGATATAGGTACATCGACTTTGGCTGACCATCACGGTCTGGAACACCACTTTTGTCAATCATCCTGTATTTACGACAACTGTAATGAAGAAAACACCCATTTATTAGTATAGCATCTAAAGTTTAATTTTGGAACTTCACTTAATAGCTAACATATTTTCTTAAGATGTTGGGATGTTGACCAAATTTGATAAGGATCCTTTCTTTATGCCTCCCCAAAATTCTCTATCATGTTCATCAGCTTGACAAAGTCTGTTAAAAACGTAGCCTCTATCGTGTTGACAGTTTTCGGCGAAGAGTGAATAATTATCGATAGGGTTCGTCCTCTCATAACCCCAATTCTTTACACCAAAATTGAACAAGCGCGGTTGCCATGCAAGATACGTCCACATTTTGCAATGCATGGACGAAGAACAAGGAAACCAAAAGTCTCATCGTCTCATTGTTCCAATGCGTCACATATAATTACAGAAAGTATGTTTAAAACTATAACCTGTATCTCGTTCACAAGTTTTTCGGAAAAGGAGAGGGGGGCGCTTCGAAACAGAATGTCATGGATCTCTGCATATCGATAGAGTTCGTCTCCTCTCACGACCCAAATGCTACACAAATTTGAAATAAATCCGTTTAAAACTGCAGTCTCTATCGCATTAAGCAGGTTTTCGGAGAAGGGACGAACTCCGTAACGGAAGGTTGCAGATCGATGAATATTGACAGAGTTCGTCCTCTCATGAACCCAATGCTTCACACTTAATCTAAAAAAGATCTGCTAAAAACGGTGACCATGATCGCATTCACGTTTTCGGCTAAGGGGACATAACCCTGTAACGAAATATCGTTAGGGTTGGCCCTTTTATGACCCCAATGCTTCAAACAAAACCTGAAAGGAATTTGTTTAAAAATATAGCCTTCGGAAAAGCGAGCATAAAACTGGAACACGCCAAAATTAACCCCCACAAGATCCTTTACGTGACAAGGAGTAGGGTCGCATGTACAACATCGTCGGTTTTCTCCGAGTCCTCCGGTTTCCTCCCACTGCTAAAGACCCCTACGCGTAAGCGAATTATTGGAATAAAATTGAGCCATCTGTTAGTTCCGAAATGACTTAATTTGTGTCGAGTGGACGTTAAAGCCTCTCCTCTCTCTCTCTCACTCACTCACTCACTCACACACACACGCACACTCACTCACTCTCCCTCTCTGTATTACAGGATGTGCACTATATGCGTAAAGGGGAGCGACCATTTTGTCAGGGAGTTTCTGTACGATTTTCACGAAATTTGAACTCATCTATAATTATGGTATAACGAAGATACATTGGAATGGTTTAAAAATCAAATAAAATTGTGGACCACAGGCTAAAACGAAATTTTCGTACAATTAGGGGTAAAAATCCAGGAAGTGACGGTCAGATACGTGTTAAAAACTGCGGCCTCTAAACGGCCCACAAGTTGAAAACGTAATTTTGGTAATAGAGAGAGAGAGAAGTGGGGTTTAACGTCCACTCAACACAAACTAGGTCATTTTGGGACTAACATATGGTTTAATTTTATTTCAATAATTCGCTTGCGCGCAGGGGTCTTTAGCAGTGGGAGGAAACCGGAGGACCCGGAGAAAACCCACGAGGTTGGACAGGCGACCCTACTCCTTGTCACGTACAACCGGGGATTCGAAACCACGCCAGTCGACTCAATGACAGACTTTATGATACAGCGCGCGCAAATTTTGGTAATAATCAGGGATAATAATTCATGACGTGACGGTCCGACACGTTCCAAAACAGGGCCCCTGCTGCCAGATCTTTGAGAAATAACATATATTTTAAGTTTCATCAAAATCGGACAAAAATTGTCACCTGTGGAGTGTCAACAAACAAATGTGAACTAACGGACAGGGACGACGACATAATGCGTTCACATAAAACCCCCACCCAGCTCAGCTACATACAAAAAATGTAAAATAGCACTTTATGAGAAAAGTGTAACGGTCGTGTGCTTTATCCTTTATCACCAGTTGGTGGGATGGGATTGGCATTCAATATGCGAAATAATGATATAGACAATGTGATCCTATTAATTTATTATAAAAATTGACGTCAAACGGGATGATGGATTCTCTCTTTAAAAAGCTCAGTGTGTATGTATGCCTACGTAATTGAGAGACGATGATGGCAGCATGCATTGTCAACTGTCAAATTTCCTTAACAGGAGCCTGGCAAACCCCCTCCTGCAAAAATTCCTGGATCCGCCCCTGATCTGCCCTCTGTTATATTTTGATTTAGGGGTGTTTTAAAGAGTATCCTTTCTTTGCCCCATTGTCCCAAGTGACCTTCAAGTGACTTACATGAAAATATTAACACTACACCGGTCCTACACAATATCAAAAGATAGTCACACAAGCGTGAAAATGAAATACGGTCTAACGCTCTACTGTTAAATACACCCATGGACATATACCCATGGCAGCGTTTACCAAATTTGAAAAGTTGTCTTGCAGCGTTTACCAAGTTTGATGAGTGTAGTCTTTATGCCTCCAAACTACAGAACAGAAGGCGGCAGAACGCTGAATATCGAAATTGTTCACCCCTTCGTGTCCTTTATGATTAGAAATTATATAGGCTCAATCGCTAAAGGTTTTCGAAAAAAGAGGTGGGGTAACTCCGGAACGGAAAGTTGTTGAAAGTTGAAAATTGAATTCGGGAACGGATGGTCACGATTTGTCCTCCCAAGGCCCCACAATGCTTCGCATTGAATTTGAATAAAATCGTTTAAAAAAACTGTAGCCTTTATAAGATTTTCGGAGGGTAACTCGATAGGGTCTGTCCTCTCATTACCCCAAATGTTTCACAGTCAAATTGAAAAATACATTATACTCCATTGCGTTAACAAGGTTTTCCGCAACCGGGGCGCTGAATATCAACAGGTTTAATCCTCTCACTACCCTAATAATCAACAGCATCAGGTTGAAGAAACTCCGCTAAAACTGTAATCTCTATCGCGTTAACAAGTTTTTCGGAAAAGGAGCGGATAGGATTTGTCCTATCTTGAAAATAATCTGTTAATTTCGGGATAAACATATGGTTCAATTTCATTTCAATTACTCGCTTGGAGTGGGAGGAAACCTGAGGACCCGGAGAAAACCCACGAAGTTGGAGAGGCGACCTTACTCCTTGTCACGTACAGTCGGGGAATCGAAACCACGCCAGTTAACCCAATAACAGACCTTACGATACAACACACATGCGTTAACCATTTACACCACCTCCCCCCACAAATGTTGGCGGACATTTGTGTACAAAAAACACAAAGATGCGAAAGTACACTATTTTTATTTTTCAGTAAAATCAAGTCCATCATGGATACCTTATCAGTGTACTTCTAGCAGGATTATGTTCAAAGAAACTGTAGCCTCCTTCAAACAACCAGTCATTCTCTTTTCATCATACTTTACTAAGTATTAATGAATTAACTGACGAGAAATACCCTTTCAGCATTTTGATCAACTGGCCATCTGAACATTGGCGGCCGTGCTCATTTTTGCCAAAATGCCAAAATTCAACGGGCCGTAGATTTGGAACCGTTAGTTTAGGAGCCAAAATAAAGCATTTAAAACAAATTTCAATAAAACCGAAGAGGGTATTTTGACACGGAATGACAGTCCTTCACGTTTAGGGGGAGCTTTCGCTCCTGCTCCTCTCGACGCACGTCGGCTTTCCTTCGAAGGAGTCATTAAATACTCCTGCAAATAAGCTAAATCGCTCTCCTAAATATTGAGATTAATAAACTACTTTCACGTTTTTGTTTACTTTTAAACTGCATATATTCAAGGTATCAGGAGCTTTTTATGTCTCCCGCACAATTTTATAAACATAAAGGACTGGAATGGCCCCATTGTAAAGTGCTACCATCTTAACACATGACACAATTATATGGAATACAAGTTACTTGAAGAGTTTA
Source organism: Patella vulgata (assembly GCF_932274485.2). NCBI lineage: Eukaryota > Metazoa > Mollusca > Gastropoda > Patellidae > Patella > Patella vulgata. The sequence continues at coordinate 18,759,455 of NC_065883.2, forward strand.
TTACAGCGACGTTTCGACGAGGATTCTCCCGTCTTTATCAAGCAAAAAATAACCATCATAGTGCAATGAGGATATATATACAAAATATGGAACAAAGACAAACATCTATATACAATCAGAGATAACCATTTGGAAACCATCAAAGGGGGTGGGAAGCCATAAGGGTAGGTCTAGTGAACTATGTACAAAGAAAACATGGTAATAAAGGCAGCTAGATTGGTCGGTGACTATGCTTTCACAGAACGAACCTACTAAAGGACCATATAGAGAAGCCATATTGTGAAATAACATGAGATTATCCGGTACAAATCAATTAGGCATTTAAAAAAGTTGAATGCATGGTTTTAACAAAATTGATATACATAAATTGTCTTAAAAAAATCCAGATTTATGAATATGTTTAAGAATTGTAAAAAAAAAAAAAAAAAAATGAAACCTATAACATATAAAGGATATACAAAAAAAGGTTGGTTGAATGAAATTGTTAAGATAGACGTGAAAAGCATTGGGTGTTAAGAAATTCAATAAGTATATGTATAGTACTTAAAGTACAAAGTAATTATGCAAAAGAAATTCAATAAGTATATGTATAGTACTTAAAGTACAAAGTAATTATGCAAAAAAAAACATGTGAAGATTCATTTGCAAAAGCATTTTTGAACATTGTGGAACAATTATGAACATAGGGCATACATGCTGTGAGAAATGAATAAAAGAAACCGTATTCATAAATATAAAAAATAACCAGGATTATTATTGTGAATGTAACTGTATGGGAAATAGGGGCCTGTGGCTTACTAGTGTAAAGAAATCCATAAATGTCTTGGGGGAATAATGTTCAAAAATGCTTTTGCAAATGAATCTTCACATGTTTTTTTTGCATAATTACTTTGTACTTTAAGTACTATACATATACTTATTGAATTTCTTAACACCCAATGCTTTTCACGTCTATCTTAACAATTTCACTCAACCTTTTTTGGTATATCCTTTATATGTTATAGGTTTAATTTTTTTTTTTTTTTTTTTACAATTCTTAAACATATTCATAAATCTGGATTTTTTAAAGACAATTTATGTATATCAATTTTGTTAAAACCATGCATTCAACTTTTTTTAAATGCCTAATTGATTTGTACCGGATAATCTCATGTTATTTCACAATATGGCTTCTCTATATGGTCCTTTAGTAGGTTCGTTCTGTGAAAGCATAGTCACCGACCAATCTAGCTGCCTTTATTACCATGTTTTCTTTGTACATAGTTCACTAGACCTACCCTTATGGCTTCCCACCCCCTTTGATGGTTTCCAAATGGTTATCTCTGATTGTATATAGATGTTTGTCTTTGTTCCATATTTTGTATATATATCCTCATTGCACTATGATGGTTATTTTTTGCTTGATAAAGACGGGAGAATCCTCGTCGAAACGTCGCTGTAATAAACTCTTCAAGTAACTTGTATTCCATATAATTGTGTCATGTGTTATTCTCATCCAGTTACTAAATGCCACTAAAACAAATTTGCTACCATCTTGTCCCAACACTTAAAATGTATGTCGCCATAAATATATTTACAAAAGTGTTAATTCATATATGTATTTATTTATCAATAAATTCCTAAGATGCCACAAAACCATAAAACAAACTGGATGGTAATCCAAACTAATGAGTTTGAATTGGTAACTTATGAAACCGACGTATCAGTCAGCACTGCGCAACAAAGGAAGTAAACATCTTATCGATATGCCTTTTGTGTTTGACGTCTTACTTTTCTGTAGATATCGTAGTGTAAATTTTCAAAACGACCTACTCGTGTTTCGATTCTCACCTGTCAGGGTGTCTTTTAAATGTTCTGCTAGTGGTATCCATGGAGCAACATTGTCATTCGACCCATCCAGGCGACTAGGCATAGTTCCTGGGCAGCAGCCCCTCCGTCCTTCACGGCTTTACCACTGACAAGGACGAAACCATGCTAGAATCGAACCGGGTTAGTGAACTTGTGCCCATGCCCATCGAGCTACCGAGCGTCACTATTTTGGGATTCTATCCTTTTGGGGGGGGGGGGGGGTGGATGGCCGAATGGTCAGCACGTGCGCGCTGTATCATAAAGTCTGTCATTGAGTCAACTGGCGTGGTTTCGAATCCCCGGTTGTACGTGACAAGGAGTAGGGTCGCCTGTCCAATCTCGTGGGTTTTCTCCGGGTCCTCCGGTTTCCTCCCACTCCTAAAGACCCTTTCGCGCAAGCGAATTATTGAAATAAAATTTAACAACATATGTTAGTCCCGAAATGACCTAGTTTGTGTCGAGTGGACGTTAAACCCCATTTCTCTCTCTCTCTCTCTCTCTCTTTTTTTTATTGGTCAGTAGTCAGTGTCATCCCAGGCACATAAATTAAGACGCCCATTTCAACGGCTTGGGCAAAATGGTAACACTTTACGATGACACTAATGATAATAGAAAACAAGAAGAATATATATTCATCTAACCTTCGATTGGATATATATTGCGATTGCGATTTTTATTTGTGACAAATATTCATTTCCATAAAAATCCGTGTACAGATGACAGTATGTCTCATTTTCGTGGTCAAATTTTCTATATCACAGAAACTATGTCCATATACATTGAAATGCATATTTGTTTCGTTTGCTCCTTCATAATAATACACATCCACAGATACCTTACACGCATCAACTTACCTGTCTGTTAATTGCAATTCTAAAATGGAGAATTATTCTAATGAAAATAATACGCTCTGTTGGTTGTTTATATAGTCTGCACGGGATGTCACGGCGAATATTTTAAAGATCCGTTTCACTATAGCAGTGTCCTTAATCGAATACTGAAGTCAATGAAATTTAATGAAATGAAATGGGATTCAACTAGCTGCAATATTTGTAGCCGTGATAATTTTTATTAACGGCTACACTTGATACACAATTCGATGTTTTGTGGAAGTAAAATTACGTTCAATTGCAAAATTTTCAACACATATCATCACAGTTTGCATAAAAATAAGTAACTTTATCACTCAATAATACATTCTACAGTAGATATCGCTTGTGTGATATATTTACATGAATTTGATTGGTCAGTTGATAAGGAACTACTTTTTTATTTTCAAAGAAGTGTTCATTTCTTATTTAAAGTAGCTTTTTTTAAATTAAAAATGAACTATTGTTATTCAATTGACCTTGATGGAAACACTGGGTCAATATAAAGGGCTTTGCCATGGTTGAATTGCTGTCAAAAAATGATGTATCGCTACGCCATAATGTTTAGTAAAAGTTAAATCTACAGCACAGAATTATATCTATCTATTTGTGCATGTAAGAAGGGATTGGGTGATAAATAAAATCTCCTACTCGTCTTTTTTTGACATCAAAAAAGACTGGTAGAAGATTCTCTATATGTTACAAATCGTGAAGAGTGGAACACTGAAATCTTATCTTACCGAACAGTTTTTCTGTATTTTCGAGTAACATGAAAACACGTGATTCTAGTTCGGATTGCATTTTAAAATGAATAGACATTTCGCATAGCAGTTGGATTTAATCAAATAATATAATTATTCGGTAAGGTTTCATCTTTATTTCAATTGGAATTGGTTTATTATATGTTAAGCTATGCACAGTCCAGTTTGGGTCCAGTGTAATTGGAAATTACGGGGTCTAGACTATAAGTCAGTAACATTTTTGTAGTCAAATGACTACAAAACATGCTCAAAGGAGCTCAAAGGAAGACCTTATGACGGTCCACTACTGTTCTGTTCCGACTGGTTTGCTGTAAGTTGAATTTTACACGGAAAAAGGCCCTACGACCTACTCTTATTTCGAATTTCAAATGCCAGGTCATCCTTTGTATCAGCAGTGTACTTTTCCGTTCTACTCCACTATACCCTGAGTTAATCCATAGGGTTTCCACAATTTCAAATTACCTGCCTTAGCCTTGAGTAGCTAAAATCTATGAACCAATCAAAAAACAGTTTACAAACCAGTCGTTTCCCGTTTGTTTTGATAAGGGTAGATAACCATATTCATGTCCATTTACTGAATGATTTATGTAAATAATGTATATATTTATAATTTATTTATATTTAATTGTATTATCAAAATCTGTAGTATGTTTCGCTGATTTCAATTATGTATAACATCTGTATGTTTGACTTTTGTTATTATTATTACTATTCGGTTTTTGTCTGAAATATTTCATTCTGTTATGTTTATTATTTACCAATTGACTTCAATGTTAAATGGCTGTAACAGCACAGGCTACAGCTTTTTGCTCAATATTCCGTTCGTTCCAATCTTTATAGGCACAATGGGGACCACATTTGGCAATCTGCTCATCATAATGTTGTAGGGGGTTAAACGTTTAGATTTTTTGCTACGGGGATTCGATGTTGACTGGGGTGACAATCTCACTTCCTACACAATGATTGCTCAGCAGAGACACTTTACACCCCCTATCCCTCCGCTGTAATATCATCAGTATTACCCAAAACTGCTATGAAATTGCAAATTTGATCCCCTTTCTCCAATTCTAGACTAAAAAGTCAAACAAAAAATACAAGAAAAGGGGAGAAAAAAATTAAGGGAAATATTGTCTATTTATAACTCGCACTACATTCCTGAAATAGGGGGAAATAATTACTAGTCTAAGTCCAGATTATTGTGGTGAACTTAAACAATGACGTTAAAACTGGTAAGTAATTTGAATTAGTGAAGACCCCGTGAATGGACCCATGGCTTACATAAGTGGAGTAGAACTGTACGATACCCCTCGTGATACCGAGGACGATTACACACCTCAAAACGAAACGAAGCTTTCTGTTCTGACCTTAAAGGAGTTAACCCTCTTTGATTCACTCGACTAAAATATTTAGGTTGATCTGAGAACTTCGAATAAACAAACGGAAATCAACTTTACTTTCGTTGTTGGTGGAAACTGTTGACTGTTGAAATAAAAATCAGTTATATCTCACCATTAAATTTAATTAAAGCTATTTTACACAATCATATATGTCGCATCATTTTAAAGTTCTTTCAAATTTTAGATTCGCGTGTAATCTTACGAACGGAAACATTTGGATACTACACATCTATCACCACACACCAACAAAAACAAGGTGACCTTTACTTGTCCTAAATATATTGATATATTCAAAATTTTATTGTATATTACAAATGAAGCGAAATAATGAATAATCAATTTTACAAACGATAACGACCCAAAACAAACGGTTACAAATGAAGCGAAATAATGAATAATCAATTTTACAAACGAGAACGACTCAAAACAAACGGCATATTAAAAAAGGTGAACCTATTAAGATAGATAAATACACCGTAAATAATGGCTAAATCAATGAGATGTAAATAAGGTTAGGGCACGTTGGCGAGATTATAGATCAGGGTTGGGGTATGCATTAGGGCTTGGTCCAAGGTTAGGGTTTACAACGCGTGACCTTTGACCAAACTTGAAGTTGGCCTTAGCTAACCAGTGAATAATTGGGTGATAGATCTTTCCTGTTTTGAACTTAGTGGAGTTTATATCGAGTGGTCGTATCCCTCCCTCCCTCTCTCCCAATATGCCCTCAGTCCTGCACCACTGACAAGGGGGGGGGGACCACGCCGTAAAATCATATGAACTTTCTCGGCCAACACCGGGATCAAAAACACGACCCCCAGATTAGCAAGCCAACGTCTTACTCACTGAGCCACCAGGACACTAACAGTATCGTATCTACAACCTTTATATATTATTACACATTGATTCCATTCATATCAGTTTTTATTGTTCAATAGTTTGTATAAAACAGTATATGGCTACACCTGTTACCATGTTGCAATCTAGACGTGTACAGCTGACAAATGAATCTTTCTTGCATCTTTATATTTTATATGTTTACACACCAATTTAACCGTTACATACAATATCACGATAACCAAATTTCGTTCGAGAAAAAGTATCATATTTATACAACCATTCAGTCAAATTTTGAGATTGTACGAAATGTGCCCATAATTTTTCTTTATAAAACATTACTACGTTCAAGCTTTTGTGTTGAGTGGAAATTAAACCTGCTTAGTGTTTGTTTTGAGTGCCCCCCCCCCCACCCCATCTAACCCCAACCAACCCCCTCTCTCTCCATGAACCGAAAATAGCATACCTCCGAAACAGGATATGGTAGTCCATCGCCAACAGACCTATGTTACTCCCCGGTCCGAGCTACCCCTATTCACCAAATTTCAATCAACCTCGGGACAGCCCTAGTGTAGCCGCCAACCCTGAACAGACAGACAAACAAACAGACCATCGACAGTCATAAATATTAATATAGATAACAGAAAGCTCAATCAATCTCTGTAAAGATTCTGAACTATACCTTTCTCGTTCTTCCTTAAATTTAAATACTCGACAACAAACAATCTATAATTTATAAACATGTCAATAGAAAATATTGATTCTTTTGGAAAATTTGAAATTCGTACATCTGCAACCAGTGCGTACAACGAATGAACAATATTTGATTTAGAGTATAAAGTTGAGAAGCTAATATGGCGTCGATGTTCTATTTCATATATAATATTCAGTTCATGGTGAACGTACAGTTTATAAACACCAACTTAAAAACCTTTTTAGTGAGAACAATGGTCTATATTATACAGTACGACAGGTGTTTCATTGCCCTATTAGCTCTACTTGGTTGAACGAAACCATTTATTTGTTACAATGTTGCGAGACGATCAAAACTTACTCCAGAACTCTAAAGGTAGATTCAGCATGGACAGCAAAAGAACAACCATGAGGGAACGTGTTATTGGGTAACAAATTGACGGTACATATCACTGGGTAACAAATTGACGGTACGTGTCATTGGGTAACAAATTTGGTGCGATATTTTAAATCAATCTTTATAGGATAGTAATGCATTTGACTGATCTTTAAAGATGCATTATGTTCGATTTAGATAAAGGGATGACCGTTCTTGCTATAATAGTTCAAAAAAAGATAATGAAAAATGAATATATTGTAGATTTCATTCCATTTACTTTATTCTGAGTGAAGTTATGGGTGTTGGAAGATGTAGCGCAGATTGTTTATTAGCGTAGCAATAAAATAAAATTATTAAAGTTCGATCGTATTTCAATTTGTTTAAATCTCCGCCATCCGATGCTCTAGAGCATAGGTTCCCAACCTATTTTGGGTGGCGACCCCATTCGAGATCCAGGATCAGATCGCGACTCCTCGAAGAACAAAGTCACATTTTACTATGTAACATCATTATCATTCACTTTTATTGTTGTTTACAATAAGTTGGGTTATTATTTTGTCGTTTGTGAATTAGCCATTACTAATTACTTCCGCATTGTCTTGTTTATATATTAGGATACCATATTTTCATGTCAAGATTTCAACATTAACATTGATTGAAATTCACCGATATAGAATTCATATTTGTGTTTTTAATTTCGAATATTTTGAAAAAATACTGCCCTTTTAATACGCGGGGCTACGATGGCTAAGTGGGTAAGATGTTGGCTCGCTAGCCTGGAGGTCGCGTGTTCGATCCCTGCATTGGCCGAGGAAGTTAATGGTGCAGGATGGAGGGCCTGACAAGGGCAGCTGTCTAGTCGTTTGGATGGGACAGAAAACCGAGATCCCGTGTATACATTGGCGTAAAAGATCCCTTCGCAGTTGGATTTCGATATGAGAGTAGGCCATAGTGCCGCTGCCCTGGCAAAATTTGACTGATAGCCCAGTGCATGGCGTATGTCCGTCTTTATTAGCCCAGTCGGAGCAGAACCCCATTTCATTTCATTTCTTTTAATGCGCCTCAACAAAATGTGTGTATGTTTCGCTCAAATATTACTTTTATTGAACATTTGTGCACGATCGCTGGACGTTGGACAAGGTACTCCGGTTGCATCAACTTGCCATTCATGTTATCATTCAGCCAAAATGATTAATTTTCTTTTAATGTATCTCACACTGACAAACAGCATACTCAAGTCCTGAATAATTAATAATATATTCAACCTTTTTTAATCCCTTACGAAAAGCCATATCTGGGAACTTGCAGGACCAACAAAACAGTCGTACACTATAATTGACAATAAATAACCCCGGTCTATTATAAGTAGATGCATGTTTGTTTTCTACCCCTCTTACAATATTGTCTTTATCCAATAATATAGAGAGCCGTAGTGGCTCAGTGGGAAAGTTCAGTGTTGGACCCCGGTGTTGGTCGAGACAGTTCATTGGGATATTCCAGCACGGTTCTCCTTTGTCAATGGCGTAGAACGGAAGGCCTGACACCTGACAACGTGTACTCGTTCGCGCGTTACGAAAAATTTAGGTCCCGTTGTACACATTGCCATGCACATTAACCCCCCCCCCCCAAAAAAAAAAACAAAAACAAAAAACAACCCTTGATAGTTAGAATTCAAAATCAGAGTAGACCGTAGCACCGCTGTATGGGCAATATTTCTCTCATCGCACACTGTATGGCACATACCTGTGTTCATTCGACCAGTAATATATTTTAGTAATATATGCGTGGTTCCCCCTTGTCAGTGATGCAGGATGGAGGGCCTGACAAGGACAGCTGTCTAGTCGTTCGGATGGGACGAAAGACCGAGGCCCCGTGTATATATTGGAATGAACGTAAAAGATCCCCTGGCAGTTGGAATTCGATATAAGAGTAGGCGATAGTGCCGCTGCCCGGGCAAAATTTCCCTCATAGCACACTGCATGGCGTATACCTGTCTTCATTAGCCCAGTATAGGAGCAGAACAGTAGGACGTTCAACCCCATTTCATTTCATTTCATTTAATTTCATTTCAGTAATATATGATGAAGGGGAGAGTACTATTTCAATACATGTAATATGATTCAGACCACCGATGTGGTGAATATTGGGCGTGACGATAACACAGTTAAAGGTTTGTTACGGTGATATACGTGCTTAGCCTTGTTACATGCTATCTCCGCCTGCTGTGGTTGGAATTAAAACAAACCCAGGCAGGCATAGATTAACACAGAAACGAAAAGAGGTCTGCATCCTAATATGGACTACGATTAGTAATTATTTCCCCTGAACAGGTTACCAGGGTAATATTTATTGACTGTTTGGTCTAGATTCGAAGTAAAGTATTTGAATTATCATTTTCCGACATATTTGAGTAAAGACTCACATTAATGAGATGGGGGTATCATGAAGTAAACGGGCATGAATTAGAAATCATACAAACAAGACAACCCATCGAATGCTCTCTGTCTCCCTACTGAGGGTTGGGGATTGGGGCCGAATAGTTAACGCGTGTGCGTTGCATCATAAGGTCTGTCATTGTGTCAGGTGACAAGGAGTAGGTTCGTCTGTCCAACCTGGTGGGTTTTCTCCGGGTCCCCCGATTTCCTTCCACTGCTAAAGACCCCAACGCGCAAGCGAATTAATGAAATAAAACTGAACCGTGTGTTAGTCCCGAAATGACCTTGTTTGTGTCGAGTGGACGTTACCCCCTATCTCTCTCTCTCGCTCTCTCTCTCTCCCTCTCTCTCATCCGGTATAACAACTTCCATGATATCCCCCACCCCGCTCATAATCGATGGTAATATACAGAATAATAGTATTAAACATGCATTATGCAAGAGCTAAATCTGCCTATCGCAGGTCTTTCTTAACTTATCCAGACCATAATCAACTCTCGATGTCAAGGCTAGCCTTCGATATCGACTGGATTAGATTCCTATCTGCTGCAAACGCTCATTGATAATTAATTCAAAACAATGGATAATCCAGACTATGCTTTTTAACGTACTAACTTTAGTAATGATGAACGAGGCTAGGCGGAAATTTACAAAGCTGATATCTCGGTTCATAGTGGACCAATTTGACTGAAATTTTCAACAAATTACCTTTACATTATCTATTTTTTAACTATTATAGCGAGAACTGTCAGCTCTTTATCTTATCTCCCATAATGTATCTTTAATATAATTTATAATTTAGAACGGAGATTCTGGTGTGTTCTTGGTTAGATTGTAATCATTTGAAGGACCCCATCTTTCATTGGGTTTAAAGGAGTCACGGATTCTCTGAAAAAAAAAATTATATGTTATTATATATTTACTATATGTTACTATACATTTCTCTATATCAAATATATTTAGCTCTTTTTATTCCTTTCAATCATTGTCAATGGTTTAGTTTCTATTTCACACAACTTTCAGTTGCCGAACTCCAGAAGACTTCACAAGAAATCACGGAAATCTATTACACTATAATTGTATAGCTTTTTTTTTCGCTTGCAGGATTTCATAACAAAGATGTATTACTGTTGAAATCACCGGAGTTGGGCATTTCAGAATATATTCAGAAGAATAGATTAAACATTGTAACCTGTTTTGTACTAGCATGAGTCAATATAAAAGGGGGATACCTATGATAGTGGTCACCAGAGATCGCTGACTGTTATTAAGGATCTGGCCAGTGTAACGGCTGATTCATTAGTTATAAGGTGTCCAATAATTAAGCTTTATGTGGGAGACACATTTTGAGATAGATCATCAACTGGTTCAGCCATACTCAATTCAATATAAAGCACCAAACCCAAGTTATTTACAGAACACAAGGTGCAACTTTAATGGAAACAGAATTACTGAGTTTATTACTATAATATGAGACGTTTCGACGAGGGATCTCACGTCTTTATCAAGCAAAGTCATAAAAATCATATCAGAAATAGTTTGATAAGATAAATAGTTCATGCAAATTCATGACAAAATGCACAATTAATATGCATTTCAGGTGTTCGCAAGAATGTGGACGTCAAATGGCCGAACATGCGACACGGCAATACACGACTACATTAAAATCTTGGTATATAGACAGATATTGATCTAGTTTTAATCAATGAATATGTAAATGCTTAGTTCAAATACTACATACCTGGATTATTGAACCCTTTCGTGAAAAGACTTCTTTAACAAACCATATGGGTATAGGTATGGAGGAAATGATAGCTAAAATCCAGCCAAAGACACTAGCATAAGCAGGGTAATGGTAATCACCATAAGATGGCGGTTTGTATTTAACCAGCGTAAAAACTAAAATAGTCTGAAACATGAAATATGTAATTTCATCTATAAAAAGAAAACAATAAAATATTCTGTTCTAGTATAATTATAATTATTGTGTAATGATTATGACATATTGTATTTTACTCTTCTACAGTATAATAATAATTATTGTGTAATGTTTATGACATATTATGTTTTTTCTGTTCAACAGTATAATAATGGTGTACTGTTTATGACATATTACGTTTTTTCTGTTCAACCGTATAATAATAATTATGGTGTACTGTTTATGACATATTATGTTTTTCTGTTAAACAGTATAATTATTCTGTTCATGACATGCTTATGTTTATCTATTCAACAGTATACTGATAATTATTGTGTACTGTTTATAGAATAGTATGTTTTACTGTCCAACAGTATTATAATAATTCTTGTGTACTGTTTATGGAGTATTATGTTTTACTGTTCAACAGTATAATAATATTATTGTGTAATGGTTATGGAATATTATGTTTTACTGTTCTGTCAGGGGGGTTGGATGGCTGAATGGTTAGCGTGCGCCCGTTGTATCATAAAGTCTGCCATTGAGTCGACTGGCGTGGTTTCGAATCCCCGGTTGTACGTGGCAAGGAGTAGGGTCGCCTGTCCAACCTCGTGGGTTTTCTTCGGGTCCCCCGGTTTCCTCCCACTGCTAAAGACCCCTACGCGCAAGCGAATTATGTAAATAAAATTAAACCATATGTTAGTCCCGAAATGACCTAGTTTGTGTCGAGTGGACGTTAAACCCCATTTCTCTCTCTCTCTCTCTCTGTTCTGTCAGTAATTATATTTAGCATACCGTACAACTAGTATATTATTCTGTCATAAGTAATGATTACTGTGTACTGTTTATGGAATATTATGTTTTACTATTCAATCAGTAATTATTTAGCATAACTTACAACTAGTATAACTGGGTTGACAAAACGCCATATGTATTTTAATAGAATAGGCGGTCGTTTTCCTAACATCATTTCTATATCAGCAAAATATCTATCAGCACCTGAAACATTAAAGCAATCAGTGGGAAAGGACGGGTGGGGGGGGGGGGCTTGCAAGAAACAGTGTCTAGTTGTTGGAATGGGTCAAGAGACCAATGTACACGCTGGCGTGTACGTAAAAGAACCATTGGCTGTTGGAATTTAATGAAGATATGAGACAAGTGACAAATGCCAGGTTAAGGTCACTAACACACTTTCGAGGTTAAAAAATCAGTAATTGCCACGTTATGATCATTGACACCTTTGTAAGATAACAACAGTGTCTAGTTGTTGGAATGGGTCAAGAGACCAATGTACACGCTGGCGTGTACGTAAAAGAACCATTGGCTGTTGGAATTTAATGAAGATATGAGACAAGTAACAAATACCAGGTTAAGGTCACTAACACACTTTCGAGGTTAAAAAATCAGTAATTGCCACGTTATGATCATTGACACCTTTGTAAGATAACAATATTAGCAAAACTGTAGTATCCCATATCCAGTCTGTAACAATACTTTCTAATATCTAATACAGTTATAAAAATGAAATGAAATGGGGTTTAACGTCCTACTGTTCTGCTCCCAAACTGGGCTAATGAAGACGGGGGGTACGCCATACAGTGTGCTATGGGGGAAATTTTGCCCGGGCCTACTCTTACATTGAATTTCAACTGCCAAGGGATCTTTTACGTGCACGCCAATGTGTACACGGGACAACGGTTTGTCGTCCCATCCGAACGACTAGATAGCTGTCCTTGTCAGGCCCTCCGTCCTGCATCACTGCAGGGGAAACCACGCCAGAAAATCTGGATGAACTTTCTCGGCCAATGCAGGGATCGAACACCCGACCTCCAGGCTAACGAGCCAGCGTCGTACCCACTTAGCCACCGTGACCCCCTAATACAGTTATAAAACTGACTTACCACATATCCAACCTATAACAATATTTTCTAATACAGTTATAAAGCTGACTTACCATATATCCAACCTATAACAATACTTTCTAGTATAGTAATAAGATAAAGAGTTATAGCTGCAAAATACCAGTCTACCAATTGAAAAATATAAATTGCTGCCTGAAAGCATAAAATAAAATATTATTAGGTACCGTGGATTCTGTTTTTTTTTTTATCTCAGACAACGGTCAATATAATAGGTTTTTTTTAAAAACATATCTCCAAATATATGACACTAGTATTTTTATAAATTGTATCATACTATTCTGTTATTATGCAATGATCAAATATATTCTGCACATGCAGAAAAAAATCGGAATATATCGAAGCATGCCGATTGATTCCTGTAACTGTGTGCAATAAGTACGACATGCATATGCTATCCCATAATAGGTGACAGAGGATAAAGCTCTGGATGGAAATTCCGAAAACATGGTGGGATTTTTTATTGTGGCATTTCGGGAGCCACGCAAGAAAAGTGAGCAAGACGGTGTCTCGCTAGCCTGGAGGTCGCGGGTTCGCTCCCGGTGTTGGCCGAGAAAGTGTAGTGGAATTTTCAGTGGCACCCGAAATGCCACACAAAAAAAACCCAACCATTGTTTCAGATTTCCCTTATAGTACACTGTATGGCGTATGCCCGTCTTCATTAGCCCATTTTTATTATGGAATTTCGATTGTAAGTTTTGGAGTTACCCCCCTTTATGTTCCGGCGAGTAAATCGTTGAAGGTTCCCCCAAACGTTATGCAACATATTTTGGGGGAAATTGTTCACTGAAATCCAACATTTCTGACCGCTTACTGCGGATTACACAAGGCAGGGTTCATAATACATACTTGCTCGGTGTGCTTATCGGGGTCTGATTCGGTGGCTGTGATTTTCCTAAAACGGCGAATGGCGAACGTCAAAAAATAGGGATAATGCGACTTGATGATCATAATTCCTTTATTTACCGTGAATTTTTTTTTTTTATTTTGGTGCAAAACTCAGAACTACCGGGAAATTCATAACGAAACGTAAAAATGCAATGTGCTGATAATACGAGTACGAGAAGGCGTGTATTTCAAATGTCATTTACAGGCAAGTCTTCTATTCGGTTAATTCATTAAATATTAGTTTATACATGTACGTGTTAATAATTCTACGTTGATGATTATGGGCTTGTCATGTGAATATCGCAGATGTACCTCTTACATACTGCACTTTTAAAATTAGATAATTCTTACCTGAGTAGCATAAATTAAAGTTATGAGAAACATGACGAAACAGGTAACAGCAGTGATAAACATTCTTGTTTTATCAGTTGACTTTGGTATTAAATCAACTATAGTTGTAACACAGACTTCCACATTAACAAACTACAAAACATCATCATCGTAATTGTAACAAGGGGCTGAACGCCCGTAATGCTATACATATATTCTGGGTGCGTCATTTAGTGCTATAGGAATCCCTTGCAAACTACAATATTCTGAAATATAAATCTAGAATACGAATATCAGCCCGAAAATGGTTCATTTCCGTCCCGTATTTACAAAGATATGTGAAATTGAAATTTTATCGATCTAGGCTGTTCGCTATGTAATAAGCCCACCGTCATTTTGTTCTTCATGAAAATTTAATCATAGGCATGTTTGCATCCAAGCTAGGAAATTATTTTGATTTTGTTTTCTTAATTAAATGTTAAATAATCAATTTGTGTAATATTGGAATAGACTAACACAGGTCTATATATAACAAAAAGGTCCTCAGAGCAAATCCCCCAATTCTCTCTCCTCAACTCCTACTTAAAACTAAATTATGTGTTTAGCTCTGTTCGATGACAAGAATAATTAGTAGTGAAGGAAAAATGACAGTTGGAATTCGGTAGAAAGGTCGCCGGCCAGTATAAATAAAATACTCTTGAGAAAATATCACTATGTTAATCCATCACAACAGTTGTTTGTTGTTTTACACAAATCACATTTTAATAACAATGCTATTCTTTCTAGAGTGAAAGTAAATAATATATAAAAAAACGTACGAAGAAAAACTAGTTGAGATACAAGGTTATATCAGTTGATAAATTGTTTAGATAACAAAAAAATTTGTCGCAGCTATGATTTACAACGCTTTTTTTCACAGCGCCTAGAAAAAAATATTACTACTTGAATCCTTTTACAAAAATATGGTTAAAGATACATTATGGGAGATTAGATAACGAGCTGGCAGTTTTCACTGTAATAGTTAAAAACTAGATAATGTAAAAGGAATTTGCTGAAAATGTCAGTCAAATTGATCCACTGTGAATCGAGAATTTAGCGATTTAATTTTCGGCCTAGCATCGATCATCATTATTAAAGTCGGTACGATAAAAAACATAGTCTCGATTATCCACGAATGAAAGTTGATCAGCAAATCAGATCATTATCCAATAAATATCGCAGGTT
The DNA here is from genome assembly GCF_932274485.2 of Patella vulgata. NCBI lineage: Eukaryota > Metazoa > Mollusca > Gastropoda > Patellidae > Patella > Patella vulgata. The sequence goes on from NC_065883.2 coordinate 18,774,950, forward strand.
AGCAATGGCACAGAGACTTGATTATGGTCTGGATAAGTTAATTAATGTCTAATTAATAATTTAGATAACATTTCAGGCCTAAAGAAAGACCTGAAATAGGCAGATTTAGCTCTTGTATAATGTATGTTTAATAGCAATGCCATAATATAAAAACGCAACCATGCCTTCAGTAGTTCAATAGCCTACTTTCTTTCAAAGTGTCATTTAAAACATATTATTTTACCATATTTATCCTTTATGAGAGCTGTTTTTCTTCTTCTTTCTAAATTTCACATTATATTAGCAATTAATCTAATGCATCAGAAATATAATCATGGTGCATTAAGAACCTTTTCAACAAATATAAAGCACTGTGTTTTATATAAGTCAACATTCCGAACGTCTTAAAAATATAAAATCCTTTCACAATGAATGCAGTTTAAGTGATTAAAGTGAGATACGATTTGACCTAATCTTTTAAAATATGTATCCTATTTCGTTTCGTTTTTTTTATAAACTAAAGTATTAAAAAATATTATAGAGCTGTATTGGATTTCACCCGATACAGTAAATATGCTTATTGCTAAATTAAAGGCGATTATCCCGATTCCACTGTATATCGGTTGATAAAAATGTTTAAATATTTATTTGAAATGCCACAATGTATCAAGAGAACATATCTGTAGATACTGGGCCGTTCGAATATGATTTCCAAAATTACGTAACTCGGGTAAAATATTTTGATATAGAAGATAAGTAGTTTTAGGTACTCATATCGGCACATGTCAGCAGTTATGTACCTCTGGTAAAGTACTTTGATACAGAGTCAGATGTGTATAAGTAATATCAGCTACTTGATATTACGCAACAAGCAGTAGAACTGGCGTTACTATGGAAACCAACAGTTGGTATCATGGAGCGGTATATAGTAATATGAGACTGTGAGAAACATCTCTAATCATATGTCACAGATAGAGAGAGAGAGCGAGAGAGAGAGAGAGGGAGAGAGAGAGAGAGAGGCGATGAGCATTGGTCATGTCAACCCCATACTAGTGCTTTTATGTCCTGTATCTCGAATGGCTGTTGTACACGAAATGTATTTAGCCACACCTTCTTGACGTTTAAACGCCAGACCTCTCCCGTTTTAAAGGACATTATTGGTGTCAGTCATTATCACATGTGATAGAACTGGTTAAACACGTTCCAAATATAATTTTAAGACAGAGATCATTTCAACAATCGGAAGTGAAAAACGCAAAAGGAAAACACGAGTTATCCCTCTATATAACTGACGGAAGTAACGAGTAATAACAAATACATGGGCGAATTTCTGCTCATTCGCCCATGTACCTGTTATCACCCGTCTTATCAGCCAGTTATATAGAGAGATAACTCGTGTTTTCCTTTTGCGTTCGTCACTTCCGATTGTTGAAACATTGATTACGCATCTATCGTAGCAATGATCTCTGTGATAAAATAATATTTGGACCGTGTTTAACCAGTTATATCACATATGTGATAATGACTGGCACCAATATTTTCCTTGAAGATTCCAAAACTTACCATACTATCTAAAGCCATAAGTAAAAGCATCAAAAAGAATAGTACAGCCCACAGTTGCGGCACCGGAAGTTGGCTGAGTGCTTCTGGGTATGTTATAAAAGCCAGACCTGGGCCTGTAATAGTTACAATGTACATTAATTTGTTCATCTTTCAACAAAGTTTTCTTCAAAAGAAACAACACAATGTCAAATTGATTTTTTTGTTAATGTCTTCCTTAACGGATGCGTCTTTTCTTCTCAAGTCTACCTTTCGCCATTGTATTTAGTTAAGATCAGTAAGGTGAAAGAGAAATCCTATCTCATAAATTACACATTTTATGAACTGTTTGTATAGTTAATAAGACTGATTTTGCCAGGATCAAAAAGATTATATATACCTGTTCTTATAATATCCGCGACTTCTAATCCAGTTTCATAGGACATATAGCCTAATACTGAAAATACAACAAAACCGGCCAAGAAACTTGTACCTTCGCCAATAATACAAAATACTATAGTATCTCTGAAATACAATAAACGGTGTTCATTTCATGTAAAAAGAGAAATATAATTAAGCTCCAAGTATACGTCGATTATTGCCCACACAATTAGTAGTTCTGCCTTTATCTGAAATTAAATATGTGCACCAATCGGGCGTGCCATGCAATGTTAAGGGTTTTGTGAAGTGTGCGTCTATTTGTACATGGGTTGACCTTGGTTTTTTGTCCAACCCCAACGACAAAACATAATTCCTTGGGAAGACCAGACTGGAAAATCAACTAACTTTCTCGCCGACAACCGGGATCTAATCCGATACCTCCTAGCTAGTGAATGTACCATACTCATCGAACAATAATGTAACAGAAAACAGCAATTTTGTTCTCTGTGGTCGCATTCTCTGACGGATATTATTTGTTACATTTTCCAAATTCTCAGAAGTTTGTTCATCCACATTTTGCCAACATACCTCATAACGTTATTGTTAAATTTATTATAACTTGCCATCGTGATGAATGCTCCCCATCCCATACCCATTGAGAAAAAAAGCTGTAGCAAGGATTCAGTCCATATCTAGAATAATAAAATGTAAATGAATGATAAAAAATGAAAACGTCCCAGCCATTTGCAATTATACTAGCGGTTGACCCGGTGTAGCATGGGCATAGTCATTGACCGGAAGTAGCATAATTCCGAAACCGGAAGTTTTAGGCCATCGCCACCAGGGCTGTGCTGCTCCCGGGTCCGAGCTACCTCTATACACCAAATTTCTGCCTCGGATCAGCCTTATAGTGTGGCCGCCAAACCTGAACAGTCAGACAGACTGACAAACAAGCGACAGTCACAAATATCGGCATAGATTTTTGTAAAAAATTAATTTCCAAAGAATTAATTTATATTTGCCAACACAGTATTTGGATATTAAGAAACCATTTTAGTAATCATCTTCCGGATAACAAATTATGGTATATAAATATGTATTCAAGATTTATCAGTAAAACTAGTATACCTGTATATCCATGAGTTTACTGAAATCTGGAATCAAGTAGAATTCTATACCTCTGAGAGCACCGGGTAAGGTTACAGCTCTAATTAATATTATTGTTAAAATAATGTATGGTGCTGTCGCTGTGAAGTATACAACCTAAATATAATTGCAAAATGTATAAATTTATTTTCTTATAAACAATACTGTTATTAAAAAAACTGAACTTGGATTAGAGAACTGGCATGGAACTATGTTGACTCCCTGCATAACAAAATATATATAATTAACATTATTATAAGCTATTAGACAGACTGCGAGCACTATAATGTATTCTGACAATATTATAGAATGAATGAACACAGAATAACTAGAAATTGCAAAATTTATTTAAGACGATTTGTATTTTTTAATAAAAGAACATACGGGTTGGAGTATAAAGAGAATAATGTCACATGTGACATATAGAAGTTGATTAGGAAATTGTCTGCCATGGATCACCGTGGCAATGAGGGCAGTAGAAGTTCCAAATTAAATGAAAATGAAATGAAATGGGGTTTAACGTCCTACTGTTTTGCTCCTAAACTGGGCTAATGAAGACGGGCATGCGCCATACAGTATGCTATGAGTGAAATTTTGCCCGGGCAGCGGCTCTACGGCCTACTCTTATATCGAATTCCAACTGCCAAGGGATCTTTTACGTGCACGCCAATTTGTACACGGGACAGTTCCAAACTAACATATAGAGTACCGACAGTATGAAAATTAACTTTTACCATAGTACTAAGTTTAACAATAATAATCATGATACACTTGATTTTGCTGAAAATCATTTGACATGCATACCTAACAATGGCATTGGGGTTTTATTTCCCAAACTTACATAATATCTAAAATTACCTTCCCGACAGATCGGACACCTTTGATGATACACAGAAATATAATAACCCATGCTGCAAGCAATGCTAGTACTAGATGCCATTGCAGGGTTCCAATATCACTTAGTCCACTGGATATTACAAGCAAATTGTTACTGAAATGAACAAGAGTGGATTACACAAAATTATCAACAGGTTCGAGAGAGAGAGAGAGAGAGAGAGAGAAAGAGGGGTGAGGCTAATGTCCACTTAACACTAATGAGATACTTTAGGGACTAATGTATGGCATTATTTCAATAACTGCTTGGGCACCGCCAGGGTCATTATCAGTCTGAAGAGCCGGAGAACCGGACGAGACTTGGTTGTTGTTGCGTTTCTAATTGTTGGATAATCTTAAACAAGCATTATGTGTGAGCTAAATCTCTCTAATGCAGGCCTTTTTTCTGGCTTCAAATGGTATATAAATTATTTATTCACATGTCTAGATCAACGGATGGCCATTTTATAAGTTAACTTTAAAATGGACAATCGTGATCATAAATTATTTATTCACACGTCTAGATCATCGGATGGCCATTTCATAAGTTAACGTTAAAATGGATGATCGAGACTTTGTTATCCTCGCAATAATGGTACTCAAAACAATCAAGACTATTTAGGCTAAGCTAAAGCTTGTCAAAACTTCAAATACTCATAAAGTAATTTGATTAAAATTTTTAATATTTTCTTTATCTTATTTTGAATTACTATAGCAAGACCGTCCAGCTCTTTATCCAAATCTCACATAATGCATCTTTTAGAACAAAACTAAAAACAACTCACTTCCAAAATTCTTCGGGGGCAGTGTTTAATGTAGAGCTACTATTGTCCAACACAGAAGCATTAACATAGCTGAAGTTTGTTGAAGTTTCGTTATTAAAATGTGTTTCATTAAATATTATATAACTACGATTCATCGTTGAATTGTCTTGAATTTTGTGCCGCACGAAACACGTATCTGAGTTCCATGTATTTCCACAAGTTGTCCATGGTAGTGGTGACATAAAAGAATGGACCAGGTAGTATAATATCCACGACAAAATGGTATTAAAATATAGACAGCACAATGTCGCAACACATGCCATAGATACACCCACACCTGAAACGTTAACAACATGTTATGTGATTTATGTAATCCAAGATGTCGGGTTAAGCGAATGTATAACGCTTCGGGCTAAAAAAGAGAGAACTAGGTCATTTCGGGACTAACATATGGTTCAATTTTATATCAATAGTTCGCTTGTGCGTAGTGGGAGGGGCGAGACCGGAGGACCCGGAGAAAACCCACAAGGTTGGACAGGCGACCCTACTCCTTGCCACGTATAAGCGGGGGGGGGGGGGGGGGGCGAAACCAAGCCACCTGACTCAATGGCAGACCTTGTGATTTCACGCGCACGCCTTACATCACTAAAACACCCGACCCCTTTGTGGAGAACGAAATGGTGGAACTGCAGACAACGTAATGGTAGGCAAAAACTCATCTGATACGACGGACTTAATTACGAATGTATGTCCACTTTTCTAGATTGCAGTGCACGAATGATAAATAAATATTGAAGGCCTTAGCCCATTCGGACTAACCAGACCGCTCTGTCCATGTATAACGTAATATGCACACGCAACTCGTATATAAATATATTAATGGCTGACTCTTTTATGATATTATATTTATATTAATTATATATTTACCTCGTAGTGCTGGGCATATATCCCACACGTCATAGGCACTCTTTCCTGAAAACTGACCAAGAGTCAGTTCCATAAAGGTTAGCGGAAATGCTACGACCAACATGAAAATCACGTAAGGAATAAGGAATACAGCTGAATTGAGAAAACATATATTATCAGAAAAATTGTGATTCAATATGATACAAATAACTTATAATTTCTGAATTGTAACCTAGTAGATTTTTTGTCATTTCGGACCCTTTTGGGTAATGGAATTATATGGAGCACTGTTCAAAACACATTATTACTTTAAGTAAAAAAAAATATGCATATTCAAAATAACGACAGATTTATAATTACAGAAAACCTCTAAAATACTACTCGTAATCTGAACATTAAAACATCTAAATATTCCAGCGATAGATTGGCGGATACAAGTTTTAATGCTGTCTAGTTGAACATGAACATATTAACTGTATAAATCAAATCATATAGGATTTTTAAAAAAAAAAAAACAACCTGTTTCCGATGTCCGATAAAGAAAACACGATCACGTAACCAAGACACAATAATAATGCTGTTGTTCTGTACTTCGCAAAATAATAATATTGTCTTACAGCACTCGATGGGTATGGTACTAGCTCATTAACCAAAAGAGCATTGGCAACACGTTAAATAGACCTAATAGTTCGAAATTGAAAAAAAAACAACCGAGAAGGCTATCGCACCCCACCCCAATAGCACATTGAATCTTATATGCCCCTCTTCAGTATCCCGGTTGATGCAGAAAAGTAGGACGTTAAACCCCAGTTCATTTAAATATAACATTGTGGCTACTCCCACTTTAAAAAATATATATTAGGAGGTGAAAATTTGGAACACAGTTGTATGATGACACAAAAAATATATATGAGTTTACCTCCACCATTTTTGGCGCACAGGTATGGAAATCGCCAAATATTTCCCAGTCCGACATTATAACCAATGAGAGAAAGCAAAAACTCTATCCCTCTCTTCCACTTCATTCTTTTGGGGCTCTCGTTGTTCTTAGTTTCCAAATTGTATCCATTTGGAATTCCATTTTGGTAATCTGTGTTTGTTAATAATTCAAACTTTTCCCTTTGTATCTCCATTGTGGAAAAATATAAATTATACTAAATTGGTAGCCACAATATTACTAGAACATCAGAGTGTATAAACAGTAACTAGTTGTAAACACAGATACCTATAAAGTAGAATGCATAATAATAAATATAGAAACAATATTACATCTTAAGTGTGTCCTGACTTGAGGTCTGATTATAGCATTTACATATATCTGAAACAGGTCTATATACCTTGCTCTCGTCTACCGAACAGGACTAGGATATTCCGTATTCTTCTGTTAGCGGAAAGAGGTTGCGTATTAAAGGACAATATTGGTGTCAGTCATTATCACATATTTGATAGAACTAATTAAACACGTTCCAAATATAATTTTAACACAGAGATCATTGCTACGATAGCTGAGTAATACAGGTTTCCTGAATCGGAAGTGACGAACGCCAAAGGAAAAAGTTGTTGTGTGAGACTGTGAGAGGATATCTGACAATTCATAAAAAGAATTGACTGCCACTAGATAAGAGAACACGAAAGAAAAACAGAAAAAGTCCGTGCATTACCATGTTTTTATAAGGTATAGAATGAATATAAACAAGGGAAGGTACGGACTATTTCTATTTTTTTCGTGTTCTCTTCACTAATGACATTCAATTACTTTATTGAATTGTCAGGTATCCTCTAACAGTCCCATATAACAACTTTTGGTCTTGGGAGGAATTATTAGTAAGCAGAAATTCGACCGTGTATCTGTTATCACTCGTCACATCAGTCAGTTATATAGACTCGTGTTTTCCTTTGGCGTTAGTCACTTCCGATTCAGGAAACCCGTATTACTCAGCTATCGTAGCAATGATCTCTGTGTTAAAATTATATTTGGAATGTGTTCAACCAGCTCTATCACATATGTGATAATGACTGGCACCAATATTGTCCTTTAAGTCAATGGTAAGCCCTGGGGCACGCTACAACAGTGAAGAGTTAATTGCCTCTAATTCGATACCATTTTTTTTCACTTTCATGCTCTGGAAACAAAAATTGCCAGGATTTTTCTTTCTATATTTGAAAATGGAATTTATGTTAATTGAAGGAATTTCTGTAAATTACAGGAAAAACAAATACGAATAAACATTTTCTGTCAATTTTTGTTTACGGAACTTTTTACGTTTCTTTTTTTTTACCGATTTTGTTTTTGTTACAGTGTAGACCATACAAATGGAATTGAAAAGACTTTGTTGTCCAGTTTCACTTGTCATACACAGACCTATCCCTACTGAAACGAGAATAGTTTTCAAGTGTCTACTCCATAATAGAACGATAAATTGGACTTGGTTTCCTAGCCTAAATAACACCGCTCGCTATATCAATGACATAGAGAATCTTTTATATTGACCCAGTGTTTCTATCATGGTCAATTAAATAAACATAGTTACTTTTTAATAAGATAGAAGTTACTGTTAATAAAAAATGAACTGTTCCTTGAAAATAAAAAAGTAGGTCCTATTTGATTGATGAATCAAATTTATGTAAAGAAGATATCGCAGTAGATTATGAATTTTATCACACGAGCGATATCTACTGTAGAATGTATTATTGGGTGATAAAATAAATTATTTAACTTCTGTGCACAGCATAATAAAACGCTGCGGTTTTTGAATCTTAAGAAATTTATTTTTATTTTTACAGGAGCACATGTGAAGAAGAATCCCGCCTATCGCGGTTCAAAATGCCAAATCACACTCTTCTCGAACTGCCATTTAAAGACATTTGGAAGCACGGTTGGTTTAGTAAGTAATGTAGATTACAAATTACATGCTTACATTGATTATCTATCACAATTAATTAGCCAACCATCTATTGCGACACATTCCTTATTCAACACATAATTTCATACCTCTCACATTTGCTCTCACCCACCGATTCAGATGCGCGATGCAACTCTTGTACACACGGTTGGTTTAGTAAATAATGTAGATTACAAATTACATGCTTACATTGATTATCTATCACAATTAATTAGTCAACCATCTATTGCGACAAATTCCTTATTCAACACATAATTTCATACCTTCCACATTTGCTCTCACCCACCGATTCAGATGCGCGATGCAACTCTTGTACACCCCTGCCCCACCCCAGTCTACCTCAATGAACAAAAGTCCATATATCCTAGTTTGATTCATTAAGCATATTTTTTTTTACTGAAAACAGTTTAATGTGAAAGAGGAAATAGCATTCGCTAAAAAATAAAGTGTGTACGAAATTATGATATCGTTAATGATAATGAGTAGATTTACTGTGGATGTTTGTTTGATAATGTCTTGTTAAACACAAATAGTCTCAATCGGGGTACTCCCACTGTGTCAGTTTTAATATTAAATTAAACTGTTAATCCTCTGGTAAACCCTTAACCCTAACTAATCCCCATTGATGTATCGTTAATTATTTGATTAATCCCTAAACAATAAAACTCGCACAGTGGGAGTAAATCTCTCAATCATGAATGGATTATAATCTATGGAGCGAAATTTCCCCCATAATTCTAACTCCTAACTAGTTATGCGTATGCTAATATGCTTACTTCTATGCATGTAACTTTTTACTAACACTTTTTATTTTTTTAAATATTGCAGTTAGAATTTGTATTTTGTTCTATTTCCATTATTACTTTTAATTTATTGTAGGCAGTTTAGTTTCGTTAACATTTTGACATTTTACAAATGTTTCGCGGTAAAGAAGCTATAATTCTAAGCTCATTTTGGTAACCGACGGCACTGTTTACAATTTTATGGTGGCTCATTGGGAACATGAACAATTGAAGCTAAATCAATCGATAAGGCCGTATTAGGGCAAATGCACGAAAAGGTAGCTTATTTATTCATCTGAAAAATATCTAGAATAATTTGCTTTTGTACGTAAAATATTTTATGATTTTTATCTGTCGAGTTATGAAAAGGGCGAGATTTTACATGTCCCTAATCAGCTTAGAATTATGACGGCTTTACCGCTAAACATTTGTGAAATGTCAAAATGTTAACGAAATTATACAGACTACAATAAATTAAATGTAATACTGGAAATAGAACAAAATAAAAATTCTAACTGCAATATTTAAAAAATAAGTTATATAAATTAGCATTTTTACATGTGTAAATAGCCAATTTAATATGTGTTAGTAAGAAGTTACATGCATAGAAGTAAGCATTAGCATACGCACAACTAGGTTAGGAGTTAGAATTATGGGGGAAATTCCGCTCCATAATAATCATCTTCCAGTCTGTCATGGGGGTTGGATGGCTGAATGGTTAGCGTGCACGCGCTGTATCATAAAGTCTGTCATTGAATCGACTGGCGTGGTTTCGAATCCCCGGTTGTACGTGGCAAGGAGTAGGGTCGCCTGTCCAACCTCGTGGGTTTTCTCCGGGTCCTCCGGTTTCCTCCCACTGCTAAAGAGACCCCTAAGCGCAAGCGAATTATTGAAATAAACAGTTTTGTTTTTCACGTGACTTGACTGGGGATGAATCCAATTTCGGCTTGTATTTGTTGCTAGTCGTTATTCATTTATCATATCGAGGCCTAAGTAAATTCTTTGGTTATCCAATGCCAACTTTCCTTCATACTGTTTATACAAATATATATACCATTAAAACAAAATTGTTAATTAGTTTTAATTAGCTTTTAGTTTTAGGGATTGGCGTTTTTTTTATCCCCATCTTTGATGATTACAGTATAAGATAATTTGTACTTTTATTATATATGTTATCGTATTTCAAAATATATTAGAAATTGTTCAATAATCATTACAATCATACTTATATATTAATAAATGCTCATTTTCAATTCATTCACTGTGTTGTTGTATTATACGTGCTTTGATCAAACTTAGCAAGATACTGTATTGCCATAAATTTCCCTCATTCATTAGTAGGGTGACCCGTGCACCCAAAATTTTCCGTACAGAAAGTTGGTCTCGACACGGCGAATGTACACGCTTCAGTGGCTTTTCTCGAAGTGTTTTCTCGGTTACTACGCAGTATGATAATACTCAGCGGTAGAGTCTATGATACTATAAATACCCATCGCACGTGCAATTCTCTACACATCTATCAACTATTACAGCCGTAAAAAATCTATTGTTGACGATTCTGAATAGCTGTAATATTTAGATTATTGGTTATTACAGTAGCTTTAGAAATTACGCTCGTTTTATTTTTTAAATTGCTTTATCATTAACTGTACCGTTAGGAGTAGCATCTTTTGGTTTAGTACTAATAATATCGCCGAAATACTTGCGTTGGGCAAGAAAATGATACTAGCAGTAGTTTCATTTTACTTTTACAAGGTTCTTAAAACAATTGTTGATTTGCCCAACGTGCGTGTTTCTAAATTTAATTTCTTGTTCCAACTTTCTGTTATGTTTAGTTAAAAAGTAGTCTTGATTATCCCGACCTGTCAATGAACGTAGAATGGTCGGTAGATTGGTTAAGCGAGACTACTTTCAAAACACGGCCACGTAACCTATTTTTTACTCACATGTGCTCGGATGTTGTTATGGCCGCCAAATAACCATCTTTCAGTGTATTATTTATGGATGTTTAAATGGTCATAGCTGATTAAGTACAACATGACCGTTTATTTAGTGACTATAAATGTTTGAAACTGATTTAAGGCTTGGTGTATCTATAGATATTGTGGTGTAATTGTCGAGATATTTGGAGATATTTATTTATGGTGGGGCACCTTATCATTAGCCATTAGATCAACACAAGAGAAGCGCTACTTACGTCACTTGATGAGACGGACTGCCATTTACAGGGAACCCAGTATTTTTCTAGTAAGACTGGGCGTCCCAACTTTCAACATATATACCAAAACGTGCATACTTTTATTGGAATAATAACTATCTTTCGTGGGAATGTATCTTTAACATAACCATACATTATGCAAGAGCTAAATCTGTCTATTGCAGGTCTTTCTTTGTCTAAACTATTAATTAGACATGAATTAACTTATCTAGACCATAATCAACTCTCGATACCATCGTTAGCCTTCGGTATTTAGTGAATTTGAACACATTTTGTGATGGATGATTTAACGTATAAATGGATAATGGAGACTTCGTTTAGTATCGTACCAACGTTAGTAATGACGATCGAGGCTAGCCTAAAATTAAATCGCTAATATCTCAGTTCAGAGTGAAGCAATTTGACTGAAATTTTCAGCATATTTTGTTCTCATTATCTATGTTTTACCTACTATAGCGAGTACTGCCAGCTCTTTATCTAATCTTACCTAATACCCTTTAAGTATAATAGCATGCTGATTAAACACCTTCCCTCTAGGACGGACTGGGGCCCGAAGCATCCGAATCTGGCCCCCCGAATGACCACCACCATGACTGTTGGGGAGGAGAGGGGGGGGGGGGGTCTCTGTCCCATATAGCGAGATATTTTTAAAAAAAACCCACCCAGACTGTGAATGGTACTTTCTAGAATATATCGTACATTTAGCGTGTGCCAATCTTACCAATTCATCGACAGCGACGTAATTCAAAAAGCCCCCACCCCCACCCCCAAACTGAGAAAATTAAAGAGTTGAAAGTCAATCAGTAACAATAATTGGTCTCCTGTATATCTTTGGAATCTGGTGGATGGCACATTTGTTTAATAAAGACCTGAATCGTCTTCCATATAATTTAAGCCACAAGTGAATCAACCAGCAAAAAATGCTATTTTGTTCTGATTTCACAATACAAATAAAATAGACCGCGTGTCTCCATGATCCTTTTATTACAACCCAACAAAAAAGTAAACTGCTATGAATTACGTGGAAATCATTACTCTTTTTTGATGGTGCAAGGTGCTAGGAATTATGTGTAAATCATTACTCTTATTCTGATGATGCAAAGTAATATAATCTATTCTGACATAAGTCAGAAGGCCTTGACTTAGTGGTTCGTAAGCACATAATGTTGTTCGCTGGCATATTTACTGATAGAAGACCATTCCCCTTACAATGTGCCAAATAAATAAACATCAATGCATTATTTTACATTGACCCGAATGCTGGAAGGAATCCAAAGTTGTTAGCCACATTACAATATCACTCGTTTGGATATTACAAAACAAAGTACATGTAAAGGCACAAAATACCATAAGAATAGCCTCAGAACTATGACCTCAGCTACGAGGCCACGCCCATTGGTGCAAAGCCGTCGATATAGACTCGCTACTATAGCCTCTGATACACTGTGCTTATCGTCTACTGTAGTCAAAACGATCAACAATGGATTAATCAAAACCAAATCTAATAGCTACCAGACTAGGCCCACCGGATTAACAAAATATGTAAAACATATAAGTCATTTCACCTCAAACACTAAAACGATGTATCCTTTTCGTTCAGCATACACTTCTATTTTGATCGATAAACCCAATATTTGCTTGTGAGAGTTCTCATAAGCACCTTAAACGATCTCGTCATCTTTTACTACTAATATATAGACCATTGTTGAGCGCCATCCCTGCTAATCCAGTCGACTGACAACAGTTTAAAAGAGTTCTTCTTCGGTCAATTTGTTTCCCCCCGTTACCCTAAAAGTCGGTAGTTTCAAACAGTAAATCTGGTCAACCGAGACTACCCTTAGTTTCGGTTAATTCCCTGTAGCAAATTTAAAATAAGAAACAATTTGTTAATTTTCTAACTTGGCTACTCGGCAAACCTCGAAAGGTTGCGTTACTCTTTCATCTAGCCTCGACTGTATGACGGTAAGTGATATCATGGACCGTGTATAGATGGACAGGCAACGAGTCCCGTTTGTTGGATTCTCTGCCGCTCGCGCGAGACACGTCCAGATCTCAATGTCAACGGCAAATCAAGCGATGTGATTTTTGACATTGCGGGATTTTATACTGAATAATTTCTCGAACTCCTCCCTGGAATTTACGGTATTCTTATAGTTACACGGTAATTTTTCAACCTGATAAGTATTCCTATCCGGTAGTGACGAATTTGTCCAGTTTGAAACTTTGAAATTTCCAAATGCAGGAGTTGAAAATTGTGAAATTATCGATTTCAATATTTTCGTAGGTTTTGTAAGCATTTTGGTTTTGCTTAATACTCCAAATTCCCGTATGTATGAAGGATTTTAAAGTTATGAAAATAAAGTTCAGGTATAATACTGTCCGGAATGATGATTAATTGTGCAGAAGTAAAAATTAAAAGAGTGTTTTAGTAGATTTGTTTTTAAGAAAAACTCGACGTTTTTTTTCGGATTCACATAGGCGCGTCCGAAGTAAACAAAGACGATGTGTTGATATATTTATACCCCAATCATCAGTTAGTAGTGTATCAATGTATGGGTTTCAAAAAAAAGAGTAGCAAGATTAATAAAAATACTATGAATTGATTTCTGTTTCCTTGCTTTTAAACTTAATACAGGTATTTGGGCAAGGGGAGCTAATTTAATTTAGTCACGATTGTCAGGTCTCTCTTTTGCCGCGGCACAGAATTCTAAAGGCTTCGTGGGTGTTGCCTGTCCATCTATACACGGTCCATGGTGATATGTACCTACGAAAAAACCGGGGTCCCGTGTATACATTGGAGTGCACGTAAAAGATCCTTGGTAGTTGGAATTCGATATAAGAGTAGGGCATAGTCCCGCTGGCCGGGCAAAATTTCCCTCATAGCACACTGTAGGATGTTAAACACTATTTCATTTCAATTTTACCACGTGCATGGCCACATATAGTGAATATTTGCTCGAATGAATACTCGCACGTTCCCCATGCCTGTTTCGTCATCATTCAGAAATTCATGTTTGGACAGTCGACACCTCCCCAGGTAAAACCAAATTAGAGGTTAAATTTGGATGTGTGGGACCCTACTTTTTCCAAAAAGTAACATAAATATTCGAAATTTAAATATATTTTGAATTGTGCTAGAGCTATAAAGAAAACAGATACGTTGCTGTAAATTATTAATAATAAATACCTTACCGTTGTGGATAGGCCAGTTGCAAGTAGACTTTTGACCAGTATACGACAAGGAAGTTAATAAATAGATTTCTATGTTAACAACAGTTAATATACATAGATGACTTCGTATTATCCAGAAATGAGTAATAATTCACCCTAGGGCTTGTTTATGTGGGGAAAAGATCATTTCAAAAATCTTAATTTATAACATCTATTAACGTTTAATGTTGCATGTTCAGTGGAGCGTACAATAAGGCAAGTGGTGTTATTGCAACTGTCATACTCTGCTGCGATCTACCGTCGACCTCTTTACGCTTCCTGACCGTATTTTTCTAAGCAAAGTACAGTGACATCGCATTGTGAAATCCATAAAAAGAGGTAGCTTACAGTAGGTTGACCTGCGATTCAATGCTTCACCAGTTTGATCATCAGTGTGATCCCACTGTGCTCTCGGTGCATCCAAGTTTCCGCCGCTGTGGATCCCTGTAGTATACTCGCTCATTACACAGTGCGACGTGCATAAAAATGGGGCCTCCTGCGACCTGGACACCAGCCTATAACATTCTGCCTGTTAGCGGCAGATGTACACTGATTGTATATAAACGTTGATGCTGTATTTATACACCAACGGGTGCGTGGGGCCAGTGGACGTGGGGTTGTAACACGAACGCATGGCTTTGGACGTATAGCAAGCATGATAATCTCAGCTGAAACAAGCCCAAAAAGCGTATCCGTATCCAGAGCGCTATCAATTGCACGCCAGTTGCAGGGGACAATTTCTGAATGCGACCCCAAGACGCCTTTATATGTTGTGGCTACGTCTACAATATGTTCACGCAGTTCGCTTTGATCTTCAATGACGACTGTACTGCGTCATTACACAATACAATCGCCAAAGTTTTGTAGTTTATCGCAACCCTTGTCCATCCTTGACAGATTCCACTGCTTCAACAAATCGTGTTCTCAGATTCAAGGACCTTACTGCGCTTTGATTTAGAGAGCTCAAGCATGATGGCGGATGTATTTTTGGGGACAGAAACCACTTGGTTCAAAATTGACCTGAATAGTGGCTTCTCGTTAGCTTTCTTTCCTTCAGTACTAATTTCGTCACTCAAAATATTAAATTATAATGCAATCTGATTAAAACAGATCTATATTTCGTTTCGTTTTTTTTTATTCTTTCGATGACATACACTACATGACCTTAAAAGTAGTTTCTCGTAAGCTTTTTCGTTCAGTGCCTATTTCTTCATTCAAAATATTAAATTATAATTGGTACTTTTCAAGAGATCTGGAAATGTAAATAAAAAACCCACAGTAAACAAGAGACAAATTTAGAAGTTAGTTTATTCTTATAGTCTTCATCAGAAGATTCAAAATCAAAGTTCATGATATGAGCGGGATAAATATCTCCTTTGGAAATGATTCAGATACCCATTCATTCCAGCCTTGTATCGCAGGGTCATCTTGTTCAGTCATTGGTTTTGCAGTATGTCTCCATATTGTTGCAACATAATTGTTGCGTTTAATGTACATCAAAAGACTACTGGTAATGGTAATAAAGAAGGAAACAATTAAAATTCCCCCAGAAAATCTTTCTTCTAGTGTCATCTACTGATGTAAGTCGCCTTTCGCCGTACATGGTACAAACAATTTTTTCTAAGCCAGCAATTACGTTATCAGAAATATCATTTGTCTGTCCCAGCTCTTTAAAAATTGTTAAAAAGCTGGAATTATCTTGAAAAAACAAGACAGATATTCATTACCACTGAAAGCATGCAGACTGAGATATTCTCGACACTAATCTTGATTGGGCCAAAAATATATTAAGATTAGTATTGAAAGTGTCGAGAATATCCTAGAACTGACAACAACCCACCAAAATAGCTTACCTACTCCTCTTCGTGTTGCAAATTAATGGAGGCGCTAAAACAAATTGTATTTTGCTTTCTTGCTCGGGCGAAAAAGACATCCCAATCATTCTCCTCGCAAACGATGATCCAAAAATACATATTTTGATCGATAATGAAACGGGCACAGGAAGAAAATGTCGCTGAAGGCGACTTACATCAGTAGATGACGCTAGAAAAAAGCTTTTTCTGGGTAAAAAAATAACAGGCCTTTCTTTATTACCACCTTGTCGTAGTGGTCTTTCGCTGCATGGCTGGAATGAAGATTTACAATGTGAATTGGTATCTGAAGCATATCCAAAGGATATGCAAGTTGATGGTAAGCAACCAAGAAGAAATTTATCTCGCTGATTTTGAATCTTCTGATGAAGACTAAGAATAAACTAATATCTAAACATGTCTCTGATGTACTGTGCTTTTGATTTTTATTTCCAGATCTCTTGAAAAGTACCATTATAATTTAATATATTGAATGAAGAAATAGGCACTGAATGAAAAAGCTAACGAGAAATCACTTTTAAGGTCAATTTTGAACCAAATGATTTCTGTCCACAAAAATATATGTTTCCCCGCCCCCACGCACAGGCACCCACCCCGGCGCCCACCCCCACACAATCGGAATCTTATACACCTATAGAGATATTTCATCAAGCTCTGAGAAAATCATCATTTAAATCAACGTGAACTCATTTCCCGCCAATTTTACCCCCATTCCCCCCTTCCACACATGCACCCCTGCAACCACCCACCCCACCTCGCCACAAATCAAAACAGTTGTCCAGAAGGATTTTAAACACTTATTTCGAGATGGACAGTCCTAGAAATTTATGTTTTATTATTATACAATAACGTGATCATCATTCATGTCAACATAATCACATTTCCCCCAATTGTATATGTGCCCCCCCCCCCCCATTTCGAAAACGCCCCCTCAAAAGCCTGATCACCACTCAAATTCGGAATCTAAGCAAACAACTGGTCTAGAAAAACTTCATCTCAAAAATTCACAGTTCGGGTGGCGACCCCCCCCCCCCCCCCCATACACATACACACACACCCACCCTTCAGCCACCTGGCTATATCGACAGGTTTCGTCCTCTTATAACCACTATTTTTCAGGACCCTATTTTATTTCATTCATTTCACACCAAATCTGAAAAGAATCCGTCAAAAGCAGAAGTCACTAACGAATTCACATGCCAATTATTGACGGACGGACGGACAGGTTCGCGACATAATACGCCCGCAATGAACTATTGGCGTATAAAATGTTATTTAAAAGTAATCTACTTTAATGTAGTAAGCACTAAAAAAACCGCACTGGATCCAGCTTGACATTTAGAGTAAATATGTGTACGGTAGGTGTTCTTGAAATAAATTAATCCTAAGGGTATTGTAACTTAATACCTTATATTTATGTCATAATTAAATTGTAGTTAAAGACTTGCCTTGGGCCAACTATATATCTTCTGGCGTCAGTTTATCCGGGAGAAAAAAAAATGTTTGGTAATCAGCTACCGTAATCTTGAGCAATAGGCATTCGATCTAGCAATATTTCTCGAAGATTGGTGCTGGGGGATGGGAGTGGGGGTGGAGGGTGGTTTGTTTTATAAAAAATGATAACTCCGTTTTAAGTACGCATAATGTATTATTCGGTAGCTGGATTAGCCGGGGCTAGTGAGAAAATTCTACATGAGAAACTTTACCCAAACCCATTCTACCTTCATGTATTGTATTGTTCGGTAGCTGGATTGTCCGTATTGTGAAAAAATTCTACAAGAGACACATTACCCAAACCCATTCTACCTTCATACACTAATATTTTTGAAGAAAAAGAAACTAGTGAAAATCATTGCGTTCATCAATCTTTATGTATACGTAACTTTATTAAGTGGGCGTTAAACACAGTTGCCCTTATTATTTTCATAGTTGGGTTAACGCAGTGGTTCCCAACTTTTTGGTTGCGACCCCATTCCATAAACCATTTTTGAAAAATTGAGGAATGACAATTGGTAATGCGGCAATAGGTGTATATATCAGAGAATGACATTTTTCATGAAAACATAACATTTTTTCAATAGTTTCAGAGTTGTCGGTCACGACCCCAAAACATATTTGAGGACCCCAGCTTGGGTGACGAGGGAGAGAGTGAGAGAGAAATTGGGTTTAACGTCCACTCGACACAAACTAGGTCATTTCGGGACTAACATATGGTTCAATTTTATTTCAATAATTCGCTTGTGCGTAGGGGTCTTTAGCAGTGGGAGGAAACCGGAGGACCCGGAGAAAACCCACGAGGTTGGACAGGCGACCCTACTCCTTGTCACGTACAGCCAGGGAATCGAAACCCCGCCACTTGACTCAATGACAGACCGTATGATACAGCGCAGCGCGCACGTGCTAACCATTCGGCCATCCAACCCCCCAGTCTAAACTGAACGACAGCCGTTTACGATTAATTAGACCATTCTACACTAGTTTAATTATCTTTTTGTCTTTCTTCACAACAAATGTCGCCCGAAACCATAGTATACACGACTCGTGTACTTATTATAAAATGTCCATTGTGTCT
Organism: Patella vulgata; assembly: GCF_932274485.2. NCBI lineage: Eukaryota > Metazoa > Mollusca > Gastropoda > Patellidae > Patella > Patella vulgata. The sequence continues at coordinate 18,794,094 of NC_065883.2, forward strand.
TTAATATTTGATAGTAGGATCCCATATTTTCACGGCAAGATAACAACATTAATATAAATTGAAATGGATTACTATCGAATTTCAATTCGTGTTTCTAATTTCGAATATTATGGAAAATACTGAGTGATTTAGAGATTAAGCTACTTTAAATCTGTTTCTTTTGGAAAATATTTCTTAGCTAAAAGGGGCAAATTTGGGTGTTACGCTTAAACATACATTATGCAAGATCTTAATCTGCCAGACCATAATTAAGACTCGGTGGCATCGCTAGCTTGCAATATTTACTGGATTAGAACCCGGTTTGCTGCTTCTGATTCAATAAAAAAAATGGATAATCGAGACCTTTTTTTTTAATCGTACCGACTTTAGTAATGATGGTCGAGGCTAGGCCCAAAATTCAATCGCTAAATACTCGGTTCAGAGTGGATCAATTTGACTGACATTTTAAGCAAATTTCCTTTACATTATCTAGTTTTTAACTATTATATAGTGAGAACTACCAGCTCTTTATCTAATCTCCTATAATGTATGTTTACGTTAAACTTTAAACTAAAATTGATCAAAAAGTTCCGCTAAATCTTTCCAAACAAAAATTCCAATAGTATAGGACATGGCCCATTCCCAATCAAGCAAGTGTTAAATTTTGATGTTGCGCTTAAGTTAGAATTTGATCTAAAATTCATAAGCAATCCGAGTTCCGCTAAATCTTTCCGAACAAAAGTTTTAATCATATAGAACATGACCATCTCCTATCACAATAATACATCATATCAACACTATATTTTAACTCAAAGGATCAAAATCATTTTTAACTGAACAAGAACAGAAAGAAATCACAGAAATTAGACAAAAACAAAGTGTATATTCTTACCTAGGAGTTAGCACTTGTTACTAAAAACAAACCGACGCGTTCCAAATTATAATCCTGATACAATTAGATCTTAGCTAAGGTCGTCATATACTGAAATAAAAAGAACTTATGGTATTTATGATGACAAAATGGCAATGCTTAAAATATTCATTGTTTGACATATGACAGTCATTAGAACGTGTTAGGCATTTACCGTAAATTTCCTAAAGGTGTTACACAGTAAAGCCGTCGATCGTAATTTGCATTTATTGTACAATATCTATTTTATCATGGCATTGTTCGCGCTAAAATGTATTTAAATGAATTGTTGAACATTAATTTAAAAAATAAAATCAAAATATTAACGGTATAATAGGAAATGAATGAAATGAAATGGGGTTTAACGTCCTACTGTTCTGCTCCTATGCTGGGCTAATGAAGACGGGCATACGCCATGCAGTGTGCTATGAGGGAACTTTTGCCCGGGCAGCGGCACCATCGCCTACTCTTATATCGAATTCCAACTGCCAGGGAACCTTTTAGTGGATTCCAATGTATACACGGGACCTCGGTTTTTCGTCTCAACCGAAGGACTAGACAGCTGTCCTTGTCAGGCCCTCCGTCCTGCATCGCTGACAAGGGGGAACCACGCCGGAAAATCTGGATGAACTTTCTCGGCCAATGCAGGAATCGAACACCCGACCTCCAGGCTAACGAGCCAGCGCCTTACCCACTTAGCCACCTGATCCCCCCGGTATAATAGGAAATCAAAGATTATAGCGAAGATTACATATGGTGCTGGCTTGTTTTGACGATATAGTCTGGGAAGGATGGTGAATATTTTGAGTTCATCATATCTTTGTATACAGAACTGGGCCAATATTAAAGGAACGAAACCTCTAACTATATATTTTCAATAATATTTGAAATTAAAAACATGAATTAGAATTCAATATTGGTCCGTTTCGACCAATATTGATGTTATTATCTTGCTGTGAAAATATAGGATCCTTATATCCAATATTTCAGACATAGTGAACAATTTATAATCACTACTCGAGTCGAGTATTCTATGGTTTCAGGTGCCATTTGTGATGAACACAATGATTAAAACACAGATCCTATTTCGTTTCGTTTTTATAGTTAAAAAATTCGTTTCACTTGTCTTCACTACAATAGGATCTGGAAGGGATATTATATTACCGGCGTTCTGGTTGAAGTGAGGGATTAGTCAATGAAACGGTCTGTTACGGCGAGTTCTTGGCGTTTGATGCACGGAACTGTGGGTAAACCTCTAGTAACGTCAACGCTGATTGATCAAAGCCCTATATATACGGCTTTGTGATTGATCAATGCCTTACGTCATAGGGTGAAAAGCCGCTCGTACGAACCCTGACGCTTCCTTCCAGTACAACCGGTCAGATCTTCATGTAGTGTAGGCCATAGAAAGTATAAAAAAACGGAACGAAATATAGATCTGTATTTTGCCAGATTGTGATGAACAAATTAAATCATATCATAAAAAGACAGTGGAGCAGTAATTAGTACCGATTGATTCATAAACGACAAAATAATAATTAAACAAACGTGTAGAATGGACTAAGCATACGTAAACGTCTGGAGTTTAATTTTGACTGTCCGGGTATTTCACCGAAAATAATTGATTAGAAATTACAATAATTTGATTTAGAAATTCTACCTAAAACACTTTCATACATTCATATTACAGTAACATGTACGTTTTAGCCAATAATTGTTGATTATAAGGTTATAAAAAAGTAGAGCAGCATGTGCGTTAATTTAGTCCGTGCAAGATGACACTACGACCTGAAAAGTGCTTGCTGTTTCTTCAGTTTTTAATTAAAGTGGTTAAAACTTAGCGACCTACCTGGAAATGTCATCCCTTTAATTTCTACCGCGTGCGATGTAATTTCAGATCAAGCTACATAAATCTTTCTCTCTTGAAAAATCGTGGTTTATTTACTTCGCGGTATTGACCTAGTTTTTTTGGAACATCGAACCGGGGAGTGGGTTTGGCTTGCGGTCGTTTCGTCCTAATTGCATAGTTAGATAGTTGTTTCGATACAGTAGAATATAACTTGCTTTAAATAGCCATTTACGGGAGGTAATAATTTATTAGTTTGCCATTTGGTTCCAGACCACAATTGTTTGCTTCACTGTTTTAGATATTAAAGGAGCTAAGTCTCTAACTCAATATTTCCATAATATTCGAAAATGAAAGGTTTCAAATGATGAAAATGTTAATATAGGTTTATAGGGCTTATAGCTCTAAGGCTTATAGTTCTATTCTTTGGAAAATATTGAGTTAAAGGTTTAGCTCCTTTAAAGGGGGGGATCACGTGGCTAAGTGGGTAAGGCGCTGGCTCGCTAGCCTGGAGGTCGGGTGTTCGATCCCTGCATTGGCCGAGAAAGTTCATCCAGATTTCCCGGCGTGGTTCCCCTTGTCAGTGATGCAGGACGGAGGGCGTGACAAGGACAGCTGTCTAGTCCATCGGATGAGACGAAAAACCGAGGTCCCGTGTATATATTGGAATGCACGTAAAAGATCCCCTGGCAGTTGGAATTCGATATAAGAGTAGGCGATAGTGCCGCTGCCCGGGCAAAATTTCCCTCATAGCACACTGTATGGCGTATGCCCGTCTTCATTAGCCCAGGTTAGGAGCAGAACAGTAGGACGTTAAACCCCATTTCTTTTCATTTCATTTTCCTTTAAAGGGCATTGTATATGACTATGCTGCTCCAAAATTAAGATACATCTGGCCATCAATTGCTGAGATAAAGATGTTTTAGGATTCAAATTACGGATCATAACAATTTGCAAGTCTACCAACAGCATTTCGTTTATAAACAGACTGCTCTTGTTAACTGGTGTGTGGAGTTCCAATGATTCTGTAATTGTAGGGTTGCTAGAGTAATTTTTAAAAATGTGGTAAAATACAATAAAACCATTACCATTTCGAAAGTCACCTCTGTCCATATTTGCTTTTAAAATTCAATCCAATCGGAAATTTTTCACCACGCCAGTAACCTTATAGGTATAGAGGCACCCAGTTATGGATTCACGAACATGAAAAGGGCTTTTAAAGTTGCAATTTTATATTTTAAAGTTATATTTTTAAAATTTATTAAAACAAAGCCTTAAAATAGATGGTATCTATAAACAGTCCTACCTTGTTAAGGATAATCCTATTAATCCTTTAATTCACTATTGCTAGTTGAGCAATTGGCAAAAATATCATGTTCTACTTCCAATTCAAACGTTTGGAGATAGCTATTCCATGAGGGGGGGGGGGGGGTGAATAGAAAAACAAGGGAGGTAATTGTGTTATTATTTCCGTGGTCAAAGGATTTTTAAGTGGGAGAATAATACCTATGATCGTATAATAGTGAGTTGACAACCTATTGAGCAAACGACATAGAAATAATTATGTTTTGACTTTCTTAGAAAATATGAAATTATCGCTTTAAGGTCCCATTCTTCTGCATCGACTCGGCTAATGAGGACGGCCCTCGATTCACCTTAAAGTAATGTTATTTTTTTATACTTAAAGATGTCTTTGTGTGTGGCGCGTATTGTTCGCGATGTTCTTCTTCTTTCTTCTTCTGTTTTGTTGTTCAACGCGGAAGCATCTCTACGACATCTGTTGAAACGTTCAGTAAAGTGTTATATATGTTACAGTTAATATGTATAATCAGGGAATATGTATAATCCCTGAAAATTTCAGTGATTATGTATATTCCCTGATTCACTCAGTGAGTATGTATATTCCCTGAAATTTTCAGGGATTATACATATTCCCTGATAAAAGTCAGCAAATATTATACATATTCCCTGAATGCTTATAAATGAGATACCAACACAGGTTACAGTTGTTTTCTTTATTACATTCCAACCCTAAACGACATATAATTCAGCCATTCAGCCAATAGCGTAGGATGCATCTCCTCTTGTCTGACATACGGAAAAGGTAAAACAAAGGAAAATTCCCAAACAAGTTACTAAAATAAATATGTGATAATAAGCAGCAACTTCACTAGTAGCTTTTCGCCCACTCTTTTCTGACGAACAAGAAAATGACATGTTATTAAAGTAAATGTGCGATAATAATTTCAACATTTTTCCTTTTCTTAAAAAAAAAAAGTTGTCAACACAATAGCAGGCGTCTCACTTTCTATGGTGGAATTAAATTCTTTATTTTACGAAATTGCCGCCTAACGAAAACTACAAATTTAACCATAGTTACATATGTTCGAAGTCGTACATACAACAGAGGAAATAAAGTCATACTGTTAAATACATAATTTGTCATCCATTGTGAAATGAAATGGAGTTTAACGTCCTACTGTTCTGTCCTCTTGGTTAATGGGGACCGGCATACGTAATACATTGTGCTATGAGGGAAATTTTGTCCGGACAGCGGCACGACAGCCCACTTGGCACTTTTATATCTTACGTCAATTTTTGCAACTATAAGTTAGTCAACCGCCTTACGTAACGTCATACAGGATTAATTGCATGTCTTTTTCGATTACTCCCTTGTATTCAGTATTACTAATATTAGTTTTTCTCAATTAGAAACAATTAATATACTTGAATATATTGTGTGGTTTCGAATCCCCGGTTGTACGTGACAAGGAGTAGGGTCGCCTGTCCAACCTCGTGGGTTTTCTCCGGGTCATCCGGTTCCCCCCCACTGCTAAAACCCCTACGCGCAAGCGAATTATTGAAATACAATTAAACCATATATTAGTTCCGAAATGACCTAGTTTGTGTCGAGTGGACGTTAAACCCCATTTCTTTTCTCTCTCTATGAATATATAGTGTTTCACTACCATATAATCCATGTAAGTTTAATTGGCATTTACTTCATTTCCCGAAAATTGTATTTTATAAAAGTTTTTTTTTTAAAATTGATATTTTTTGTAACACATAATCGATCATAATATAGGCTAGTATGATACAAGTTTGAACAATATTCCCCTTTTTCTCCATTTGCCTCCATTATTTTTTTATTTTCATTTTGAGTGAATCCTGTGGGCGTATGGACGCTTACGGCTTGCCCCCCTTTTATCCATTCACTTAATCTGATATGCGTTTATTGTTTGTGGTGTCTGTGTATTGTATCAATCATACCCATAGGTTTGTCTTGTGTAATTCTTGTGTGCGATGCCCTCCTCCCCCCGACGCGCTTGCGTTTTCGTAAGGCGATATTGTTGATCTTGGTTTCTTCTTTGATATTCTGAATTATCTATTTATACTTATATGTTGTACCTTCTCCATGGTCTTCACGTTGTGCATTTTCTAATAGTTAAAATCGCGAGAACCTGTGTTTTATAGAGACAAATTCCACGACATCTATTAGATATAGATTATATTCTATGGGCCTTTAACTCAGATCCCATTTCTGATTACTACTCAATGGGAACCTGATATTACTTTAGTCCGCTGACTGTTTTTTTTCTTCAAAATTTGGATTTTTCTTTATGACCCCTTTGTCTTTGATTTAGTACATTTAGTATTTGTATGCATATTGTATCAGGATGAATTACATTCAAAGTATATTTCATAAATTTTCTATTTATAAATGATGGACATAATATAACAAAACAATGACTTAATTTTACACTAGTAACCAGTGTTGAAACAACACAAATTTGGGATATTTTCAACACAAGTTAGGTGTCTCTATTTAACAACACAAACTTGTGTTGAAACAACACAAACTTGTGTTAAATGTGGAAACAACACAAAACTTATCAAAATTTATTAAACAACACAAGCTTGTGTTAAAAATTTGTGTGAAAATCTACGCATCACTTGTGTTAAAATGTCTGAAGCTTGTGTTGAGATTTATGAAGCTTGTGTTGAAATTTATGAAACTTGTGTGGTTTCATATAAACTTGTATATGACCACCGACATACTTGTGTTGTGTTGTATTTTCCCAATTTATATCCAGTATAGCAACCCTTCCCATACAGTACTGCTCCTTTTGCTTTGTTTAAACTCTAAAGTTTGAAAAATGACATAGCAATAAATTTATTTAAAAATGGAGGACATAATATATAGCAAAACAATGAATTAATTCTACACTGAAAAAAAAATGTGCTGAAACAACACAAACTTGTGTTAAATGTGGAAACAACACAAAACTTGTGTTAAAATTTATCAAAAAAAAAAACAAGCTTGTGTGAAAATCTACACATCACTTGTGTTCAAATGTTATAAACTTGTGTTGAAGTTTATGAAACGTGTGTGGTTCCATACAAACTTGTGTATGACCATCGACATACTTGTGTGGTATTTTCCCAATTTATATCCAGTATAGCAACCTTTCCCATGCAGTACTGCTCCTTTTTGCTCTGTTTAAACTCTGACGTTTGATAAATGACATATCAATAAATTTGTTTCTTAAATTATAATTCATTCATTAAATGACAGTAATAATATCAATTCCTATATTCCAGTTTCTTCTAATTGTACTGTTAGTTCGTATTCATTCGCAGGTACCCATTTTTCATTTGGTCGAAAAGAATCTTTTATTCTCTGAAAGGAAATAAATATTGCCTTTAATTAATGAATTAATTAATTACTATTACCAGAAAATAGTGTTCTTTTATTATCCCGGATCTTACTTCAGAAGAAATCTTGAGTAGTAAATTAGAATAAGTTTTTTTAATAGACCAAACATGGTGACTTTGAAACATGATAATTGCTCTTTGACAATATAATTTGGTAGGCATGGGTATCCGAGAAGTTGAAAACGTACGCTTTTAATCAGTGGTCCTGTCAAGAATAGTGCTTTCGATCTTGGGCTGCTCTAAACCTATCCCGGTGTGTATACCCCGGGTTATCTGGCTTCCAACCACTGTTAGTTGAGGCAATCGGCGCGCAACCGAATTGGTAAAATACGGATATGTTGTGTTCTTCTCTGATATGATCTAGTTCGGGACGTGTACTCTATCTGTGATAACCAAAATCGTGCACAATACAATAATTATATTCCGAGAAATTTTAGAACCAAATATATCTCTTGTTTTTCTATATTTGGTAAGACGCTGGCTCTCTCGCCAGATGGTCGCGGGTTCGCTCCCGGTGTTGGCCGAGAAAGTTCTTTGGGATGGAAAGCCTGGCAAGGGCAGTTCTCTAGTCGTTCGGATGAGACAAAAAACCGAGGTCCCGTGTACACAGTAGCGCCGCTGTCCGGAAACAATTTCGCTCATAGCACACCGTATACCCGTCTACATTAGCCCAGTCGGAGCAGATCAGTAGGACGTTAAACCCCATTTCATTTCATTTTCTTTGATGAGTTCATTAAATTTGTATTGTATACATTTCCAAATATCATTTCAATCAAAACGCATTAAAGGTGCATTATGTAAGAGCTAAATCTGTCTTTTACAGATTTTTTTTTTTTGGCTTCAAAAGTTATATAAACTGTTATTTAGCTGCCTATATTCAAAACTCTATAAATTCGGATGGCGGAGATTTAGACAGATTAAAAAACGGTTGACATTTAATGACTTAGTTTTAAAATGGCCAAGCCACACTAAGTCTCGAATGACAAGTACCTTTGTTACGATAATAAACAATCTATGCCATATCTGGTCAAAACTTCGAACGGTGATAAATTTGCTTAGATTAAAGTAATTTGAATGAAATTTTCAATATATTCATTTTGCATTAGTATTATTATACTAAGAACGATCAGCTATTTTCTAAATCTTACATAATGCATCTTTAAAAAAGGAAAACAAAAAGAAACCTACCTCTATCAAGGGACCTTTTCGTGAAAACACTTCTCTCACTAACCAAATAGGTATAGGTAACGCCGAAACAATTGCAAAAAACCACCCGATGCCTATTGCATAAGCTGGGTAATGATATTCGCCATAAGATGGAGGTTTATATGTTGCTAAAGTGAAAACAAGAATTATCTGAAATAAAAAAAAAATTTATTTTCTGTTTTGGAAATGGTACATCTTTCCACACATGTTTTTGGTATTAAAATTAATGAAATGAGGTTTTATTTTTATTTTTGGGAAAGTATTTGTAAATATTTAGACAGACGGTCCACGAGTTACAACTGAATGTTAAAATAAAGTTTCGACCGTATGTAACATGATACTGAAGTATATGGGAACATACCTAGTAAGTATACACCTGGTCATGAAATTTCGAATTCTTAAGAAACACAGAGTTGCTTCCCATGAGATAAAAGATTGGATTTATAGATCAAGGCCTAGTATAGATAATAAAACGCTGCATCTGAAATGAATAGGTGTTTAACATCGTACGCACATCAGACAATGTGCTGTGGGGGAGGTTTTGCAAGAACATGGTGGCGCTACGGCCTACGCTTTTGTAGAATTCCAAGTGTCAGGGGTTATTTTACGTGCACGCTAATGCATACACGGGACCATGTATACAACATTATACATACTTTGATATCTAAAGTACAGCCTTTCAAGAAGTTAATGTCCTACCAAGTAAATCTGGCGCACAGAATGGATGCCAGTGTGTCTATAATTTGTTCACTATATTAATAAGCCGACATGGGGTATGTATTGTGTAACTGAAATTGTGTGATAACGCGGCGATCCTTTTCTGAAAATACTAAATGTAACAATGAAGGGCGTTACATCATTATGAATAAGTTTTAATATAGAAATACGTTCAGATAATGTACTAATAACAGGTGATGGTAACCTACTTACGCTTAATATAATTGGGTTGACAAAGCGCCAAATATATTTCAGTAGTACATTTGGACGTTTTCCTAACATCATTTCTATATCATCAAAATATCTATCAGCTCCTGGAAAAGTGTTCAAATTCAAGATTTAGTCTATGTCACATACCCATCCTCACCCCCAAATTTATTTGCGTAAATTCCAATCTAGTTGTTTTCATGTGGACGTATATTGTCGTCGCCCCTGTCCGTACGTCCGTCCGTCCTCATTTGTTTGTGAACACTCTAGAGGTCACAATTTTTATCCGATTTCAACGAAACTTGAAATATAGTTTTATCGCCCTAAGATCTCGGTTCCTTTCGTTATTGTAACTGTAACTTCATAGATTATGGCTCTTGATTGTACGAAAAATCATCACGTTTTTAGCTTGTGAACACTGTAGAGGTCACAATTTTTATCCGATTTGGTTTAAACTTGTAATATATGTTTATATCGGACCATAACTTCCTGAATTATGGCCCCTAAGGATGACTGTGATCGAATTTCGTGAAAATCGGACCAAAACTGACTGACAAAATGGCCGCTCATCGTTCTCAAATAGCGTAAAAATATGGTATATCAAGGTTGTGGACCCTATAGAGATCACAATTTTTATCCGATTTTGTTGAAACTTGAAATGTAAGTTTATAACCCAAAGATCTCAGTTCCTTTCAATATTCGCGCATATCGGACAGTAACTTCCAGAATTATGGTCCCTAATTGTACGAAAAATCACGTTTTTTGCTTATGGACCCTATAGAGGTCATAATTTTTATCCGATTTAAAAAACCGTTCTCAAATAGCGTAAAAATATGGTATATCAAGGTTGTGGACCCTCTAGAGGTCACAATTTTTATACGCCCACATTTTCATGTGGACTTATATTGTCGTCGCCCCTGTCCGTCCGGACGTTTATATGTCTGGACGTCCGTCCGTCCACAATTGTTTGTGGACTCTCTACAGGTCACAATTCTTATCCGATTTTGACGTAACTTCCTGAATTATGGCCCCTGATTGTACGAAAATTCGCATTCTCAGCTTGTGGACCCTATAGAGGTCATAATTTTTTATCCGATTTAAAAAAAAACGTATTATTATATCACCGTTACAACCTAAGGACGGCTGAGTTCGAATTTCGTGAAAATCGGCCCAAAACTGACAGACAAAATGGCCGCCCTTCGTTCTCAAATAGCGTAAAAATATGGTATATCAAGGTTGTGGACCCTATAGAGGTCACAATTTTTATCCGATTTTGTTAAAGCTTGAAATGTAAGTTTATAACGCAAAGATCTCGGTTCCTTTCGACATTTGCGCATATCGAAGTGTAATTTCCTGAATTATGGCCCTTGATTGTATGAAAAATCACTTTCTTTTTAGCTTGTTCTCTATCCATCTCTCGAAAATGTGGGCGTATCCTGTCTGGCAGCCGCTGGTCTTCTGATTTTGATGGAACTTGAAATGTAAGTTTACAACTCAAAGATCTCGGTTCCTTTCGATATTCGTGCATATCGAATCGTAACTTCCTGAATTATGGCCCCTGATTGTACGAAAAATCGCGTTTTTAACTTGTGGACCCTATAGCGGTCATAATTCTTATCCAATTTAAAAAAAACCAAACGTTTGAATATATCACCGTTACACCCTAAGGATGGTTGAGTTTTTAACTTGTGGACCCTATAGCGGTCATAATTCTTATCCAATTTAAAAAAACCCAAACGTTTGAATATATCACCGTTACACCCTAAGGATGGTTGAGTTCTAATTTCGTAAAAATCAAATAGCGTAAATATGGTATATCAATGTTGTGGACCCTGTAGAGGTCACAATTTTAATCCGATTTTGATGAAACTTGAAATGCATGTTTATAACCCAAAGATCTTGGTTACTTTCGACATTCGTGCATATCGGATGTAACTTCTTGAATTATGGCCCCTGATTGTACGAAAAATGGCGTTTTTAGCTTGGGGTCGCTCTATAGGTCACAATTATTATCCGATTTAAAACACCGTTTGAATATATCCCCGTTACACCGTAATGAAGGTTGAGTTCGAATTTCGTGAAAATCGGACCAAAACTGCTAGACAAAATGGACGCCGTTTTTACGTAAATTATGTAAACATCTGGTATATTAAGGTTGTGGGGTCACAATTTTGTGCCGATTTTGATGAAACTTGAAATGCATGTTTATATTCCAAAGATCTTGGTTGCTTTCAATATTCGCGCACATCGGATCGCAACTTCCTGAATTGTGGCCCCTGATTGTACGAAAAATCGTGTTTTTAGCTTGTGGTCACAATTATTAACCGATTTAAACAAACGTTCGAATATATCACCGTTACACAATTATGATGGCTGAGTTCCAATTTCGTGGAAATCGGATCAAAATTGACAGACCAAATGGCCGCCTCTTGCTCGCAAATATTGTAAATATATGGTATATCAAGGTTGTGGATCCTTTAGAGGCCACAATTTTGATCCGATTTTGATGAAACTTAAATTACATATTTATAACCCAAAGATCTTGGTTCCTTTCGATATTCGCGCATATTGGATAGTAACTGCCAGAATTATGGCCCTTGATTGTACGAAAAGTCGCGTTTTTAGGATGTGATCCCTCGGACCAAAACTGACGGACAACATGGCTGCCCCTCGTGCGCAAATATTGTAAATATATGGTATATTAAGGTTTTGGACCCTCTAGAGAGAGGACACAATTTTGATTCGATTTTGATGAAACTTGAAATACATGTTTATATCCCAAAAATATATTCATGCATATCGGATCGTAACTTCCTGAATTATGGCCCTTGATTGTACGAAAAATCACTTCTTTTTTGAGCTTGTTCTCTGCCCGTCTCTTGCAAAATGTGGGCGTATCTTGCATGGCAACCGCTTGTTAAATCCTATTAGAATATGTAACCATTAATTATTTTAGTGAATAAACATTATAAATGTCATTTTGCCTAAATCATGATACTCTAATAGGAATTGTTTATTTGTTCTTAGCTTCCTCATGCACATCATTTTTAGATTGATAGTTTACAATTTCAACGCTTGTTATTATATGTATCTCACATATAATTTGGAGATACATTATGTTATTAAACAGACCTAATTCAATTCGCCCAGCGTGAGCATCCCCAACACTCATCCTTTACACAAAACCATTAAAAACGCAATGCGTAATTCGTGAAATATTTCTGGTAAACGTTTTCTTGGGCTTTCTTATCTGATGGCACATAGGTGAAACTTGTGATGGGTCTCTTTTTGTGGAGTTCTGGGTTTGAACCCAATATCAGTTCCCGGTAATGAATTTTGTTCGTGCAAACGCAACAATTGTCTTTTTTCACGATTTTAAGCAGTCCCATGTCACACATTTTGCACGTGTATTCCCTGCACTCTGGCACTTTAAATACAGATAAAAAATTTCAACATTCATCACTTCGGAAAAATGCCACGCAATTACACAAGAAAACAGGAACAGAGCATGCTGGATCAGGGGGCTCCACAGGTAGCCGTCGCCAGATACTTCAATGCCCACCCATCGACCATTGCTCGCCCCAGACAACGCTTCCACGCCACTGAAAGAGTTGCCGATCGACCCCAACATGGAGGGCCACATGTGACAGCCGCTGCTCAAGATCGCCACATCCGACTACAGCATCTGCGCAACTGGTTCCAGTCAGCTTCGGGGGAGGTGGTGTCATGGTTTGGGCCGCTATCAACGTCAATTTCCTGTCCCAGCTGCTGGTGGTCCACGGCAATCTCAACGCTCAACATTATGTTAAGGCCATCCTTCGTCCGGTGTTGCTTCCATTGCTGGCTCAACATGGCCTCCGTCGACAGATGGTTTTTCAGCATGACAACGCCCGACTCCAAACTGCCAGGTTGACAAGAGACTTTCTGAACAATCATCAAGTCCGTGTTATGGATTGGCCCGCTATGTCTCACGACATGAACCCGATCGAACACCTTTGGGATGAACTTGGACGACGGGGTTGAACTCAAACCGTGCCACCACGAACTGTTGCAGAGTTGGTACAGGCACTCCAAAATCATTGGCAAACAATCCCACAGCGTGTAGTGAGACATCTGGGCCAGTCCATGCCAACATTTTAATCAAGAAAATATTTCTTGCCTTTCAACGTTATATTTCCAGCACAAAAAGTTTTAATAGTATATTATAAACTTGGTTTTAATTCTTTATTGATTAATGTACATCCCCACAATCACACACTCATATTTATCACTTTATTTAGATAAAAACATATTTATGATTATAGTTTATATTAGATGCTTAATTTAGTAAAATGGTAATGATCTAATTGACTCTTATATATCAAAACAATAAATAGATGATAGATAATTATAAATACGTGTACATATTGTATATAGCTGTATGTTAAACGTTTGTTCTGCCATCATATATTATATAATATTATATTATTCTATTCCCTGGGAGAAGGTTCATAATTTTTATAAATTGTCCTAATCCCTTTGTAAATTATTTGCAATAAAATATGTTTAAACTAAGTAAGAGCCAAGGGTGTACATAACCGATATTGACTTCCGCTGACCCCTGCTTTGTTTCATGGTTCTCTGACGTTTCGATTTTGTGCATTTGTAGTGAATTCTTTCATGAAATTATCCACAGATGCTTGTTATCCCGATTTTGTCAATTGTTATGTACATTTGTTAAAAGTTGTTGCAGTAAATAAACTTTGAATTTGGCATTGCGTTTTTAATGGCTTTGAGTATTTAATTAAAAGGCTGATTTTTGTATATATATTTTATATACAAAGTACTAAACAACAAACTCATTCTTGTTCTTTAATGTCGTATGCACAATTTACGCAAAACAGCATAAAAATGCTTTATAACTTACCGTATATCCAACCTATAGTAATGCTCTCTAAAATAGTAATTATGTAAAGTGTAATTGCTGCAAAATACCAGTCTACAAGTTGAAAGATATAAATACCCGCCTAAAACAACAAAATATAATCTACATGTAATACTAATCAAGGCTATGTAGATTTGGAAAAATAAAAAAAATGAAATTAGAGTCAAGACATACAAGAGCTGAAAAGTTTCGTATAAAAGGGACGTAACTCCAGTAGGATGCGACCTTTTAATTACTTAATAGAGAGAGAGAGGGGGGGGGGGTAACGTCCATTCGACACAAACTAAGTCATTTCGGAACTAACATATGGATGACCCGGAGAAAACCCACGAAATTGGACAGGCGACCCTACTCCTTGTCACGTACAACCGGGGAATCTAAACCACGCCAGTTGACTCAATGACAGACCTTATAATATAGCGCGCACGTGCGAACCATTCGCCCCCCCCCCCCCTCTTCCTACTAATTACCATCTATCATATTGTCAACGGGAAATGTTGATACCGTGGTCTCCCAGTTAAACAAAACATGTCTTAACAAAAGGATTCAAGATTCGTAAAAAGAATGAATGAATGAATGAAATGGGGTTTAACGTCCTACTGTTCTGCTCCTATACTGGGCTAATGAAGACGGGCATACGCCATACAGTGAAAATCGTAAAGCTAAAACGTAAGGCTAGATATTGCTAAGCTCTTGTTTTGGAGTTCAAAATACTTTCAAAAAACTAAACGGAAGTCCGTTTGCGTACTGAATTTGAATTTCCCTTTTGTCTTACTGTGTCGACAGCATGACACAGTATTATTTATTTATAGACGTAAAATATTCAACGAGGACAGATTGTCACCCCCACAAAACCAATCAACATGAAATACCAATCAAATCGAGAATTTCATTTTTTACCTAAGTCAAGATAGTTTAGCCATTTAAAATATCTTACCTGAGTAGCATAAATTAAGGTTATGAGAAACATGATGAAACAGGTAACAGCAGTAACAATCATTCGAATCTTATCAGTGGCATTTGGTATTAAATCAACTATAGTTGTAATAACCACTTCCACATTAACAAACTATTTTACATAAAAAAAATGTATAAAAACAACTTTCGTTTTCGTTTAAAAATACAGTTACAAACTGTTTACATAAAAATCTATTTTTAAAAGAAAAATGTATAAAAACAACTTTCTTTTTCATTTAAAAATACATTTACAAACTATTTACATAAAAATCTATTTTTTAAAAGAAAATATTTCTTTTTGCATTTAAAAATATATTCCACATTTACAAACTATTTTACATAATAAAACTATAATATACTCTTCAAAAGAAGTAGGGGATATTCAGAAACAATACAAAACTGCGGAAATGCACTGCTGTTTTTATTAGAGATAACCAGTGTATGTTAATAACAGGCCAATTGCTTACACATAAAAACAGTTCATATTGGCGACTTATCTAACGGCCCCATTTCACTCGCAAACAGATACACTGTCAAAAGTGAAAATGGACGTTTTTGATTTTTGTCTAAATAATGAGCAATTGCTCCACCAATCCTCAGACATTCAGCAATTCGTCGTGGCATATGCTCCTAATCAACCGTCCAATCACTATTTTGGGGCAATCTGACCCACTCCTCTTGCAGTGCCACGGCCAATTCTTGCAGTGTTGTCCGTTGACGTCGACGAACACGTCTCCCGATCATGTCCCAGACATGCTCTATGGCGGAAAGGTCAGGACTCAAGGCTTGCCAAGGCATATGGACAATATGGTGACGCTGGAGGTAGTCATTCACGACACGGGCGCGGTGGGCACGGGCCTTGTCATCTTGAAAGATGAAAAGTCGACCTGCACGTTGAGCAAAGGGCAGAACTATCTGTGCCACGCAGCCACACGTTTTCCTCGATTTTACAGGACCTATGTACGAATGTATCCATCCTTGGTTTGTGTAGTGGCTCTAGGACGACCTGAACGAGGTCTATCATCAAAATTGTGTTTGTTGGTACCGGTTCCACAGTCTGCTGACAGACTGTGACACATTAAGCATGTTGGCTACTGCTCGTTGTGTAGAACTCATTTGAAGCATGCCAATAGCACGTAGACGTTCATCATGTTGAAGACTCTCATTGCAAATTAAACGTAACACACTAAAGCAAAGATACGCTAAACAGCAAATCTTATACTAGAACCGATAGGAGAGCAAACATGGATAGGATAAACCAGCACGCGACAGTTTTCATCAACCCTTCCTTGAAGTTTTAAATTTGACAATGAACCCCTCCCACGTGTATGACGCTATTGCGTGCCGCACATGCAGCTTAGTGGTTCTGTTGGGGCGATACGTTCTTCATCTGTGAACATACACTCAAAGCATGTCAAGTGTCCATGCCTATTTACCATATCACAACCTGCATAGGTATTTACATTTCAATATATATATAAAAACATATTTCTATTTTCCTTCAAGTATAATTAGGTAAAATATAGTACCACAAAACCTCATATTGAACTGAATAGAGTGATTCTTCAAGTAAATCGGATGAATTAAACCAGTGTCTAAAAGTGTTTATTTTGCTTGTAATAGTGTATAATACTGACAATTATAAAATAAGTTAAGTATCTAGATATTATTACCATTGTGTCTAAGGCCACCAATAAGAGCATCAAGAAGAAAAGAACTGCCCATAACTGTGGTAATGGAAGTTGACTCAGAGCTTCGGGATAAGCAATGAAAGCCAGTCCAGGTCCTTCAAAAATATCCATTTAAAAAGTTCAATATACGAAATATATTTTTCTTATATACAAATACCAATAAACGGACAAAAACCCATCGACCTGTGCTAAAGATATTGAAAAGTAATGAAATATATATTCTCTATCAAAATACACAATATAACAAATGCATGATATTTGTAGAATCATAAAGTCCTAACAAATCATGCAACACAAGTTAGCATGTAATAGGCACATTATACACAACATTTATCAACAATTTCTATAGAATCATAACAAATCATGTAACACAAACTAATATGCGTTATACCCTATATCAATAGGCCCAAAACAATTCTCACCAAATCATGCAACACAAACTAATGTTTATAATACACGAAATTTATAGAATCAACAAATGATGCAACACAAGTTAATTTGTCTTAATAGAATAATCACCTGTTCTAATAATATCGACGATTTCCAGCCCAGTTTCATATGACATAAAACCAAGCACAGAAAATACCACAAAACCAGCCAATATACTTGTTCCTTCGCCAATGACACAATATATAACAGTATCTCTGAAAATATCAAAAGAATGGATTAGCATACAGATCTCTCCGCAGATCATCATCAGCCTGGCGTTCCTGAAGTATTTGAGCATTATATGGGATATAATGTTTTGATTATGTTTATGTTGCGTTTTGAGGAAATGAAGAATACATTTTTTTGTTTTTTTTTTGCTTTGTGAAATTATATAGGATATATTGATTATTGTTCGTTTCGAGAACTGAAATATAAAATGTTTTTCAAAAGAGTCTAACACAGATATGGGTACCATAACATAATGCCAATAAGATCAGGAAATTGCCATGAACCAAGTTACTCACTTGGTGTAGACGACTCGGTGTAAAGATGATCATTTCGGGAATAACAAATGCACTGTGTGCTTAGCATAGTTAGGAAAGTCGATGATCCAGAGAAAACCTACCAACCTTAGAAATTGTATAAAACATGAAATCATTGTGGGTAGGGGTAGTTAATTGCCTATAGATCTAATAATCCATCGTGTAATTATTCCATGCTAACTTCAAGAACAATGCTAACAAACAAAATTCAACCCCGTTCTATTATTACTTACCTCAAGATATTATTGTTAAATTTATTGTAACTGGCCATTGTTATAAATCCTCCCCACCCCATTCCCAACGAGAAGAACAGCTGCAGTAAGGCTTCAGTCCACATCTAAAATTTTAAGTTTAATATCGTTAGCTTTTAATATTTTATAATAAATACAACGTTACGCCTCCTTTTAAAGATGCATTATGTAAGAGCTAACTATGCCTATTGCAGGTCTTTTTACAAACTAGCATAGCAAGAACGATCAGTCCTTTATCTAAGATAAGTTTATTTTATCAACATATCACGATAGCAGTAATGCTGTATTAGCTTGGGATTGGAGTTTTGAATTATATGGGATGGGGTTGAAATCGTAATTCTTAGTTCTTAAAACATGCCGTTTAAACATTTGGTATGTGATCAGAGAGAGAGAGAGTACTTTAAACAGATTTCAGATCAGTTATTCTTACTGATGGAAGTAGAGAATGGTAAGACAAACCTAGCATCAATGTATTCAAATTTTATTGGATCAAGGACTGGTCCCAAAACGCTACCCATCTTGTTCTTGGTGTTGTTCTTGGAGCGACGCTCTTCCAAAACAGTCGATGGCTGCGATGACGTCATACTCTGTTTCTGGCCTATAGTACGCTAGTACTTCTTTAACAAATAGCTATAATATACTATTCAAAAAAAGTAGGGGATATTTGATTTTTAAGTGTTATTAAAGTCACCTAATGAAACTGACGAAGAAACAAATGACAAAATGAAATGAAGTTCACATTCATCTATTTATTCCAAATGATCGTTAGACTAAGTAAGGCACAGACTGACCATTATAAGGGTAAAATGATACCCGGGGTCAAACAGCAAAGTTACCACAGCATCACAACCAAGTCAGTAACGGGTAAATCCTCCTCTGTTTGCCAAACAAGCATTGATCCGACGTGGCATACTCCTAATGAGACGTCTAAGGTCATTTTGGTCCAGATTGTCCCATTCCTGTTGCAACGCAGCAGCAAGTTCTTGGACATTGGCAGGACGTTGTTGACGTTGACGTAACCTCTGTCCAAGCATGTCCCAGACATGCTCGATGGGGGAGAGGTCGGGACTCAGTGCTGGCCAAGGTAATGTGGTGATGTTCTGTTGTTGGAGGTAACCTGTAACGATCCTGGCCCTGTGACATCTTGCGTTGTCATCCTGGAAGATGAAACGGCGGCCATGACGTCGTGCGAACGGCACAACATGGACTGCCAAGATGTTGTCCCGGTAGTACTGGCCTGTAACACGCCCTGCAACAACATGTAAAGCCGTTCTTCCAGCAACAGTGATGCCTCCCCACACCATAACAGAACCACCCCCAAATCGATCATGTCTGATGACGTTAACGTCTTGGAAGCGCTCGTTTCGACGACGCCACACCCTCCTACGTCTGTCCAAAAAATCAACAGTGAACCTTGACTCATCTGAAAACATCACATTGCTCCAGCGTCGATTATCCCAGTGTTGACGATCCCTACACCAACGACGTCTTGCCTGAATGTGATGATCTCTCAAACAAGGGATCACGCGAGGACGTCGGGCGCGAAGGTGACCCCTATGCAGTCGATTCCGAATCGTCTGGCCACTCACTCTCACACCAGTGTCTGTTTGAAGACGAGCGCTGATCTGATTTGCTGTGATGACACGATTTCTCAAGGCCAAGGTACGGATAAATCGATCCTGGGCTTGAGTTGTCGCCCTTGGTCGACCTGAGCGTGGTCTGTCCTGTACAGATTGTGTATCACGGTATCTGGACCATAGCCTGCTTATGACAGACTGAGAAACATTCATCGTCCGCGCCACAACCGCCTGTGTTGTGCCGATCTGTAGCATGCCAAGGGCACGTAACCTTTCATTTTGGGTAAGCCGACGCATATCAAAATTTGTTTTCTGGTCACTAAAACAATTAAACTGATGTTTCCACCCTGGAATTCAATGCCACAATGACTGTAACATTCAAAGTCAGAGTCGTGCAAATCTTGGATTGGACCCCCATGATGATCCCAAGCATCACCTGCATTCCATGCGGTAGCTATTGGTGCGTTTGGGCGTCACATGTAACTGGAAATGTTTCTTCTGTTAGGTTCTATAGTGACTTTTTTCGTAGTCATTTGCATATTTTAGTATTATGCCCCCAAAATCAAATATCCCCTACTTTTTTTGAATAGTATACTTACAAGTTCAAACTTACCTGCAAATCGACGAGTTTGGAGAAATCTGGTATGAGATAGAACTCTATACCTTTGATTGCTCCGGGAAGTGTAACGGCTCTTACGAACAGGATAACTATTATAACGTAGGGAAATGTTGCCGTAACGTACACCACCTAAAATTACAATAGACATACGTGCAAGACAATTTCCCTGATACTACCAAAATATTTTTTTGTGTGTATAATACAAACAATCTGCCAGTTTTTCACAATGAGGAAGTATATGGTGGTATGGGAGCCACGGTGGCTGGGTGGTTAAGACGCTGGCTTGCTAGCCTGGATGTCGGGTGTTCGATTTCTGCATTGGCCGAGAAAGTTCATCTGGATTTTCCGACGTGGTTTCCCCTTGTCAGTGGTGCAGAACAGAGGGCCTGACAAGGACAGCTGTCTAGTCCTTCGGGTGAGACGAAAAAACCGAGCCACGGTGGCTGGGTGGTTAAGACGCTGGCTTGCTAGCCTGGATGTCGGGTGTTCGATTTCTGCATTGACCGAGAAAGTTCATCTGGATTTTCCGACGTGGTTTCCCCTTGTCAGTGGTGCAGAACAGAGGGCCTGACAAGGACAGCTGTCTAGTCCTTCGGGTTAAACGAAAAACCGAGGTCCCGTGTATACATTGGTATGCACGTAAAAGATCCCTTGACAGTTGGAATTTGATATAAGAGTTGGTCGTAGTGCCGCTGTCCGGGCAAAATTTCCCTCTGTATGGCGAATGCCCGTCTTCATTAGCCCAGTTCGGAGCAGAAGAGTAGAATGTTAAACCCCAATTCATTTCATTTCATTTGTATTGAGTCACTCGTCTTGCCATTTAAAAGCTGCATACTGCTATATAAGCCAAAAAAGAAAACCCAGAGAAAATTGTCCAGAAGCGGCATTTTTGAGGTGTGAATGCATTATGGACAGATAACTCGTTGAGGGCTGTATTTAGTCCATCCGTGCCAATTGACGAACTCGTTTGAAAAACTCTGAAGGCCAGAAACACCCCTCTCACCATCAGCTACCCCTGTGGACTATATGATATTATGGAGTTAGTGTTTCTAAATAATTTGTAAATAAAATAAAGTAATTTTACCTTTCCAACTGATTTGACACCCTTTACTATACAAAGAAATATGGAGACCCATGCAGCAATCAAGGCTAATACTAAATGCCATTGCATAGTTCCAAAATCAGATAACCCACTAGATATCACTAGCAAATGGTTACTAATAAAAGAAAAAAAGAAAGAAAAAGAACCACATTAATAAATGGCTTAAAATTAATATGCTTCCGTTGGTTTTGATTTTGAGCTAAGAATTTGCCAGAAAATGGACAATGAAGGCAATGGGTCAGTCTATAAAATATATGGTTATGTTGTAAAATATGACTTTCAACAACGACTTCTCAGCAAGAGGGACTCCAGAATGTGAGAAAAGCACACAGCGGTAGGTCCATCGGCCTGTCTCAGAACATTTGAGAAAATCAAACGCTGCAGATGCTTTTTCAGGCCACAGCCATTCTAAATTAAGCCCAGGATCTGCTACACGAGATTATAGCATTGATGTTCGACTATAGGCTAGTGACTGTAATAATGAACTTCATTTCTAAGTTTTTAAAAAATCTTTTTATTTGAGTAAAAGGATCAGGAAAAAGCAACTCATTTTGGCCGTTTGTTTTGCCAAACAAAACCCCAAACAACTCACTTCCAAAATTCTTCTGTGGCTGTGATCCTTCTAGAAATGTTATTATCAGCCGTACTGAGCAGTACCATAGTTTCATTGTCATTACTGAAGTAATGTGTGTTATTACTGATAATTGTGGAATTTTCTTGTAATTTGTTCCTCACAAAGCAGTTATCTGTGTTCCACCAGTTGTCACATGTTGTCCATGGTAACGGTGACATAAAGGAATGGACAAAGTAGTACAAAATCCAAGAGAGAATCGTATTGTAGTAAAGACAGCACAAAGCTGCAACACTGCTCATAGCAACACCTAGTCCTAAAATACATATTTGAGCGAATTTAATACATTCTAATACATAGACGAAGAAGCATATTTAATTTCAATACGTATCGTTAAATACTTCTAGAGTTATGGTCCTTCTTTAACGAAAGTATTCAGCCTTGTTTATGCTCCCATTAAATACCCCAAAAAATAATAATAATCCTTGTCGAATTCCGGGCGATTTAGCAACTGTTGGCGTATGCTCGCTAACATATCTTTCGTTTTGATAAAATTAAATTAAACACACAATTAATAACAGGGGGTGGGGTAGCAAAAACAATTCACCTCTAAACGCTGGACATATATCCCATATATCGTAGGCACTTTTTCCAGAAAATTGCCCAAGTGCTAATTCCATGAAAGTTAGAGGAAATCCTATCAACACCATGAAAATGAAATACGGTATCAGGAAAACGGCTGAAATAAAAGTTAACGTGATGAGAGAGCATGGTTTAATGTTACAAGAAGACTTTCAGAATTAATACCTTTATTCAACAGTGGCATTTAGGTCTGGAATTAGTAAATATTGATTGGGACTCCCGAAAACGCAATTGTTGGGAACACCACTAGGGGGCGATGTTCACATTACCACCCAAATTGGTTTCTTCTGTGTAGTCAATTTTGAGGATTAACCTAATATGCCTTCAATACAAATCTGAGTACAAGCACAACATGAGTATAAAACTGTATGGATCCTTCTGAGTGGTCAACTTTGGAAATTAACCTATTTCTGAGATGGTTCGGAGCAAAACAGTAGGACGTTAAACCCCATTTCATTTCTGAGATGGACAAAAGTCACCATTTTCCGGCCACGGCCAATTCACTTTAAATGCATATCGCAGTACATGCCTTCAATACAAGCACAAAATGGGTATCCAAGATTGATGTACCAAGATTATAGACGCTTCCATGTTCTGCGGGCATAACAGCTGAAATAAAGGTCTTGCACTGAGATTTGGGCCTCCATTACAGCATTACAAAATGACCACGGCTGTGGACACGTGGAAGGAATTCAGAAATGGCGGAATTTAAAAACAATCTATTTAACAGCATTTTTTGGGGATCCCGATCAGATATCTATTACTTCTAGGTCTCAAACTTTTTGTACTGGAGATGTTGATTCCATCTTTACCGGCCCCTGAACTAGATTTATTGTTTTTATTCTCCTAAATAAAAAAGGGATATTATCTTAAAGATTCATTATGTAAGAGACAAATCTGCCTATTGCAGATCATTCGTTTGGCCTCAAATGTTATACACGGTCGATAGTTGATAATTTGATTTAAGATTGGATAATCGAGATTTTGGTTATTATCGTAACAACAGTCATAACTTCGGTAAGAATAAAGTAATTAGACTGAAATTATCAATATATACCCTTTTCTTTATCTAAATCTTAAATAATGCGTTTTAATTAGAAAATATTTGAGCAGTATTATGCTAAAAACATTTCTAGGTCTTCTGTCCATTTCAAATACATTATTTTTGATTTAAAAAAATGGTAGATAACGTCATAACATCAACATAAGCGGGTTGAAGTTCAATTTCTTTACCTGAAAGACACAAAAATTATTAACTTATTTTTTTACCTCCGCCATTTTTAGCACATAAATATGGGAATCTCCATATATTACCGAGCCCAACGCCATATCCTATGAGCGAAAGCAAAAATTCAAGGCTTCTTCCCCAATGAACTCTTTCCGGCTTTCTGGTGTTTTTGGTATTAATTATATCCTTTGCTTTGACAACATTTCGATGATTTTCTTCAGGTAGCAATCCGTTTTGAACATCTGTTTCTTCTTGCACGCCCATTTCAACCGCAAACAATGGCGTCTATTTAAATATAAAATAAAAAAATAAAAAGATAAAATAGTCATTCACGCTTTTTTTCCGCAAAAGGTAGGGCGTTAAACAGCGTTTCGTTTCAATTCATTTGCGCTTTATGAACATGGTCCACATTATAATAACGCCCAATTAGTTATATTAAACGCTAACGACATCTTATTGTTTATGTTCAATGGTTTCCATAATGGGGCACAAAAAGTGCTTCTGGAGTTAAAGGTCCAATGCGTCAGTAGGCTAACAAACATTTGACTCATTTAAATTTAATAAAATTATTAGAACGCTAATAAAATTAGTTTGTTTTATTGAATAAAGATAAGACCGTCTGATTGTTTCTATTCCATGACTTCCATTATAATTTCATAATGGGGCACCGAAAGTACTTCTGGCATTAAAGACCTAATCCGTTGGAAGATTTACAGCCATTTAGTCATTCACATTCCACAAATGAAGGGTTTGAAAAGTGTTCTTTAGATATAAATTTGGACAAAGTAAAAGAAATACCCTGGACACCATCTTTAACTTATTGCTCGTGGATACAGTAGCCCAAGTGACAACGCATAGTCATTCGGATGGGACGTATAGTCATTCGGATGGGACGAAAAGTCAAGGGCCTGTGTACAGACTGGCGTGCACGTAAAAGAACCCTTGACAGTCGGCTGCTGGAATTCGATCTTACTCTTTGTCACGTTCCATCCTCGGTATCCCCAGTGGTCTCATTCCGTTCTACTCCACTATACCCTGGGTTAATCCGCAGGTTTTTCCACGATTTCAAATTATCTGCCCTGGGTTAAAGTCTATTATAAATGCCCACAGATCACTAATGATTTCCCCATTGACTTTAATGTTAATTCTCGTCTCTTAAACCGGCTCTAACTTTTTCCCAAATTTTCGTTGGGTAGAACGCTTTCTGCCACAGATAGAACAACATGTGGCAAACTCTTGCCCAAAAGCATGTATGAGGTTCACCATGAAAAACTTGAGATATACAAGCTGGAAGTAGAGACAACTTAACATGCACTTTTCGGCCCTACATTCCGACCATACCAACCTCTCAAGTCTTGTATCTTTCCGCCTCAAAATCATGAATATTCACCAAAACCTGGCAGAAAATGTATTTTCAAATCCTTTTCTTCGATTCTAAATCAAAAAGTCAACAAAAATCGCCATGCTAAAGGGGGAAAGGAGAAAAAGACTAAAAATAACCTTCGCCCTACACTTTCACGTAGAAATGTTTAATTGAGCTGTGTCCCAATGAAACGGGCTTCATGTCGCGTTCGTTTTCATAAGTATAGATAACCCTATTCATGTCCATTTACTGAATGATTTATGTAAATAATTTATATAGTTCTAAATCATTTATATTTACTGAATGATTTATGTAAATAATATATATATTTCTAATTCATTTACATTGCCCGGTCTTCATTAATTTATTATAAAATAATTGTAATTTGTTGTTAAAATACATTTAGTATTATGTGGACATTTAGGCTACTTTCTGGCTTATTCATAACATTGTCTCTTGGACGGGAACCTTTGTGTTTTGCTTACTTTACCCCCCCCCCCCCCCTTACCAACTTCCTTTGCAATTAACTATTATGGTATTGGTAGATAAAAATAGCACAATCATCAAGGGCAGATAACTTGAAGACGTGTCTCCCCCATAGATTAACCAAGGTGTAAATGGGGTAGAACGGAATGAGACTATTAGGGATAAAGAGGATGGTCACGTTTAAGCTTATAGGATCAAAACTACCCCCTCTCTCCATACACACTCTATTTTTTCTTTAATAAAGTTTATGTGAGATCAATAATAATCCAAATATATGTTCCAATATACTTATATTACAATCATATTCACTACTCTGATATGCAACATTAAGGCCATAACAGATTTGATTAAAATTCACCAGCTTTAGATAAAATAAAAAAGAATGCAACCACAGTGTGGAATATTACCCATAACTCAGTAGAATAGTGAATATGATTGTAATATAAGTATATTGGAAGTTTTTATTTGATTGGTGTTAATTTGGTTTAGTGTTCAATATTTTAACTCATTCCTGACGGATTATGATGTATTTACAGCATGACAAGGGTGATAACTTTGCTCATAATTGCCATCTATATATATTCGCTTAACGAAATTAATTTGCTAACATTCATTTTATGAATAATATTATAACTCAACATACATTATGCAAAAGCTAAATCTGCTTATTGCAGGTCTTTTTTTAGACCTGAAATTTTATATAAATAATTAATTAGATATTAATTACTTTACCGAGATCATAATCAACCCTCGGTGCCATTGGATGACTGCGATATAAGTAGATTTAAATACGTTTAGTTGTCGATGCGATTACCGTAAAATGGATAATCGAGACTTTGTTTATTATCATAACAACGGTAGTAATGACAATCGAGGCTAGACTATAATTATATAGGAATATCTAGGCTCAGGGTGAATTATTTTGGCTGAAATCTTTAGCATATTCTCTTTTTATTATCTGTTTTGAAGCTATTATAGCTGAAACTGTCAAATCTTTATCTAATCTTACCTAATGACGCTTTAAAATTGGGGCATCGCTAAGATTGACTTGCAAATACAGAAAAATTATAGGGGTGTCCACGTCGCCACTACTTAGCAATCGAATCTTGTTTCAAGCATCTCTAAAATAGGTCATTGACAGTTGTCCGCTTTCGTCTTAACACGCATGCTAATGAATTCATTAAGTATGTTATATAAACTATTAATAGCACATACTGAACATACGTCTGTGACTAATTTAAAATGCTCTGTAATGTGGATATTTAGGAATTGCCCACCCCGAAAAGCACCCGAATCTGAACAATCCAGATAATTATGGACGGTATCAAGTCGAGCAACGGAGTTTCTAACACCACCGAAGAAACTGGGGACAGTTAGGGAGAAAATTATGTGAATGGACGGTGTTCTCCTAAAACAAATTTTAAAGAATACGTACTTACAGTTCGCCTTGTCGATTCCTTGATCTTATCTCCTCTCTACGATATCATCTATGGTGGAAGTGGACGTATAACTTTAGGAACGAACGAACTCTCTAGGTACCTGGAAGATCTGAAGTACTATTCAGCTTTATTGGTTCATAGATCCCGGTTTGTACAAGATATAAATTCCTCCTTAGTTTCAAAACGATCTGGGCCCTTCTAACGTTTCCCTAGTTTGGGCATTGGTGTGTACAAGAACACGATTGCTCTATACGTTCCTTAGTTTGTCTAAGAATAGAATTCTACAGGAAATTCCTTGGTCTCTGTACGATCTGAATATAATAAATCAAACTCAACGTTAATAAATATTACTGGTTTTAGCCATTGTAGGCTTTTTAAATAATCAAAAACCGGATTTGCATAGCAAGACGATGTAAACATATTATTTGCCCACTTTAAGGGAGATTTATTTCCATTGAATTTATTTCATTAGAGGGGGGTTGGATGGCCAAATGGTTAGCAAATGCGCGTCGTATCATAAGGTCTGTCATTTCGCAACTAGCGTGGTTTCGATTCCCAGGTTGTACGTGACAAGAAGTAGGCTAGCCTGTCCAACCTCGTGGGTTTTCTCCGGGTCCTCCGGTTTCCTCCCACTACTAAAGACCCCTATTGAAATAAAATTAAAAACCATGTGTTAGTCGCGAAATGACCTAGTTTGTGTTGAGTGGACGTTAAACCCCAATTCTCTCTCTCTCTCTCTCTATTTCATTAGAAGGTCCTGATACTAAACTAAATGTTTAGACGTTTCACGAAAATTAATGTTTTGAAAAAGATAGTTATTTCCAAACAAGAAAATAATGACTTTCGTGAAACCCCATACACAACTTGAAAAGGATAGTTATTTCCAAACAATAAAGTAATGCCTTTCGTGAAACCCCATACACAACTTGGTCTGGATAAGTAAACACTGGCTTATAGCTAATGTCAGTCACAGGAGATAAACAATAATTAATGCTCTATCATGAACACCAATTTAATTCACCCAAAATTGATAGCTATGTGAACATCATGTGTTCTAGACAGCGCAAGCATACCCTACCTATAGACAAACGGATTGGGAGTTTGGACTTGAATTACAGCAACAGAAGCTGATTTGTAAAAAAATAATCTTGGGTCTAATATAATCAACAACCCCGTGGTTTAAATACAAACAAGCATACCACGCTACATGCACCACACCAGAAACTGCCCATAATAAACGTAGCGACACTTTGGACTCTGATTTCAGAAGCCGGGATTACGCTTTGCTAGCTGTTCAAGCTGTGTTTAATCGGAGCGATTCAACACCTTTATCACATGGCCATCTATTCTTTACAAAGGGGTATTTTTTCCCTGAATGGGTACATTGTTTAGGATAGATAGAGGTATATACATGTATGCCAACTTCAGGTATTTCCTCATCCAAATCAAAGAGGCAGATAAAACTGATGTTCAGCTTTTTATAGTCTCACCTACGTCACGATGAATAAACGTATTTGTGAAGAAAGGTTTGGCTGTTAGACAAACGTGACTATTTCGGATTTTCGTAATCGTTGCAAACCAGCTATTTATCAACGTTTACGGGGAGTTATTGAAGGGCATTTCTTTTATCGTACTAAATAATCTGATGCAACGATCATACTCTTCCTACTCGACAATGATCCGATCAGACCTTGAATAATGTAAAAAGCACGCCAACGACCGTATATCCCATTTATATTTTCTGTAAAGCAGGAAGTGTATTTATAGTTATTATTATTATTATTATTATTATTATTACAGCATATTTATAGTGCGCCTTTCATATAACATGTTCAGGGGCACTTTACAAAGTGACACTGTAACCATAAATAAACAACAAGATTATGGACATGTTAACGATTGTATACAGTCAGTTAGAAGCCTGATTAAATAAATGTGTTTTAAGTTGTTTTTTAAAAGAATAAAGAGATGTACAACATCTTAAACTAAATGGTAGACTATTCCATAAAGCAGGCGCTTGATAACTAAATGAGCGCTGACCATAGGAGACTAGTTGAACAGTTTTGGGCTTTAAAGGTAGTTTATCTGATGTACGTAATATTCGGTCAGGTGAATAAAGCTTTAAAAGATCTGAGAGGTAAACAGGAGCTTAATTATTTAAACATTTAAAAGTAAGTAATATAATCTTAAAATCAATTCGATATTTAACAGGTAACCAGTGTAAATTATATAAAACAGGAGTTATGTGGTCACATTTCTTAGTTAAAGTAACAAGTATAGCTGCAGTATTCTGTACTTTTTGTAATTTATCTATAAGCCTTAAAGGTAAACCAACTAAAAGTGAATTAAAGTTACCTAATCGAGAAGTGACCAGATAATTATCAAGTG
Organism: Patella vulgata; assembly: GCF_932274485.2. Taxonomy (NCBI): domain Eukaryota; kingdom Metazoa; phylum Mollusca; class Gastropoda; family Patellidae; genus Patella; species Patella vulgata. The sequence continues at coordinate 18,823,884 of NC_065883.2, forward strand.
ACTTTGTGGTCTCTACAGTTAAAATATACGTTTTTACCTATATTTCTGATATTAAAATAGCACAATTTACAAATATATTATTTACTTGAGCACCCATAAGCATAAAACTATCAAAGATTACGCCAATATTACGAGCAGAATAAGATGAAAATACATCACAATTACCAATTACAACAAGGGGTTATCATGTGCAAATTTACTTAATTGATGCCTTGAGCCTAATAACAAATATTCGGTTTTATCATCATTCAATTTTAGAAAGTTTTTGGCATCCATTTTCTAATTTCACTAATACAGTTCTCAAGTTGCAATTTTGATAAATTGAAAGAAGATCATGGAAAATTAGGTGTAACTGAAATATACAAGTGAGTATTATCGGCATACAAATGAAAGCTGAGGTCATATTATCTGACAATATCACCTAATGGTGATGTATAGAGGGTAAATAATATCGGACCAAGAACAGAACCTTGAGGAACCCCAGATGACAAAATAGATTCAGCGGACGATTTACAAATACACTGTTTTCTACCCACAAGATAGCTTTCTAAAAGATTCAATGCAGAGCCGCCATAAATACCGAATTTAAATTGATGTCTACGTAGAAGAATGGAAGGGTCCACCGTTCGAAAGCAGAAGATAAATTTGATAAAATGAAAAATGTACATTTTCTATTATCAATTTCCATTAAAATAAAAGCACCGTTTAAAACTATAAAACAACGTAAACATTTCAAATTGAAGCGTGATATTTTTATTAGTGAGACAAGTCCAATACTTTGCTTTAAGTGGCAGCCAGAAATTACTTCCTGGAAAATTGATTTATGACTGGGCTGAGATGTTTTGTGTGGTTCCTCCATATCAATAAGCTTTCTATTAGTCCTTAAATGACCTTGTTTGTATCAAGTGGACGTTAGCCTCACCCCCACCTCTCTCTCTCTCTCTCTCTCTCTTTAATTCGAGGTTAACGAATCCAGTCAGGTCCAGTTTAAGTACAATGTAGTATAATGCATATCTAGATTATTTATAGTCACGTAAAACTGAGTATATTTAGCAACTTTGTTATGATGAAATAATTCAGAATGACAAACAAATGTACATATATATATAATGTGTGGAATTATTAGTGCAGTAGTACCTCATGCAATAACAATTGCAAATCCTAAGAGTACTACTTTTAGAATAACAACATGACAATCCTGGACAGCCCCGGTGTGGCAGTGTGACATGGTACTCAGTTTTAGATATTCGAGTGAAACCACATCGGTTACGCACCTACTTCGTGTCCTGTTTTGTAATGGCTCCAAATTGAGTTATTGCGTTGCAGGGAGGGGGAGGGGGTGTGCACTGTACCATAAGACCTGTCATTGAGTCAACTGGCGTGGTTTCGAATCCCCGGCTGTACGTGACAAGGAGTAGGGTCGCCTGTCCAACCTCGTGGGTTTTTTCCGGGTTCTCCGGTTTCCTCCCACTTCGAAAGACCCCTACGCCCAAGCGAATTATTGAAATAAAATCAAACCATATGTCGAGTGGACGTTAAACCCCATTTCTCTCCCTCTATGTCTGCAAGAGTATTATTCAACAAACCCTACATAATTTTTTATATCTAGTATACGCGTATGGTTTTGTTTTTGTTGTGTATTTATACCGAAGTACCGGACAACCTGATAACTAGCCACTCCGCTATACCAAGTCTGTAATTTGATTTATTTGTCGGTTATTGTTTGCAATGTCCGCAGTTTGGCTTTTCAGATTAGTTTGCGCGTAGTGCGATCCTCCTGTATTTTCTATTAAAGGGTGTATAGCTCTATTTTCTGGGACCTTAAAATAACAGAGTGTGTTAAGAGCGGTTGATATTTTGAATGAATTCTGTATCACTAGAGGCTCGGGACTGTACAGCACAGTGGACGCTCACTGGTGGCCAGCGGGTCAAATTACTTGATTTGATAATAATTTGTTTCATGTAATGTCTGTGTAGTTTGCTTCCTGTCTGCAGATTTGTGCTATAATATTTGTTCGCATGTAGTGCGCTCCTGTTGCACGTATACTGACAGATCGCACTGTAAAGTTACAAGAAGGCAGTTCAGATTTTGTTAAATTCAAACATAGTTACTATCTTCATTAAATGAAATTAAATGAAATGGGGTTGTTCTACACCAGCTGGGCTAATGAAGACATACAGTTTGCTATGACAGCGGCACTACGGTCTGTCGAATTGTAATTATCTTTTACGTGAACACCAATGTATACACGATGTGACAAAGTGCTCCATAGCTTTCGTCAAATTTAGACTTTATTCTCTCATTTAAAGTTTCAATTTCATATTTTTAAGTTATATTTTTAAAATGTATTAAAATAAAACCTTACAATATATGGTATCTATAAACAGTCCTACTTTGTTAAAGAATAATCCTATTAATCCTATAATTCACTATTGCCAGTTGAGAAATTGGCAAAATATCATTTTTAACTTCAAATTCAAACGTTTGAAGATAGCTATTCCATGGGGGGGGGGGGGGGCGGTAATAGAAAAACAAGGGAGGTAATTGTGTTATTACCGGGGTCAAAGGATTTTTAAGTGGGAGAATAATACGTTTGATCGTATAATAGTGAGTTGACAACCTATTGAGCAAAAGACATAGAAATAATTATGTTTTGACTTTCTTAGAAAATATGAAATTATCGCTTTAAAATATTAACATTTATTTAGATGCACTGGATCCAAAGAAATAATAAGCAGGTATTTGCTGTGTTTAATTGTTGACAATAAAGGCTACAACTGCCGAGCGTAGAGAGGCTGTATTATTTTTCGATCATTTATACATGTACCTATATTGCATGTACATAATGATGTTGGGGGCATTATATCCATTTGTATCTGAATACATCGTTTTGTATCCCAACTGATTTGTAGATATGGTATGTAAAAGGTATTGGTTTATTGTACAGTTGTAATTGACTCCCTTGAGGTGTATATATGTATATGGACTAGTAATTATTTCCAGTTTTAAATTAACCATTTTTCCTTAATTATTCTACCCCCATCCTTTTGCTGTATTTTTTGTTGACGTTATTGGTCTAGAATTAGAGAAAAAAGATCATCAAATTTGCAATTTCATAGCAGTTTTGGGTAATACTGATTATATTATAGCGGAGGGAGAGGGGGTGTAAAGTGTCTATGTGCAGAGCTAGCAAAAGGTCTAAGCCGTCAATCCCTACAAAACCTAACGGAGAGTTGAGCAATAAGCTACAGTCTGTGATGTTACAGCCATTTAACATTGAAAGCAATGAGCAATGAGACTATATGTTACACTGCTATGGCTTCAACATGTAGTTATCTCCCGTGTGATGTTTAGTTTAAGTTTTACTGGAACTGTGTTTCCACTCTCATGCTTTCTGGTAAGTTGGTATCTATTTGCCTTTTCTATCGCCAGAAACAGCAGAATCTGTCTGTTTTTATTTGCTAAAGATATACGCCCCCATCCCCTTGGAGCATATGGTACACCTTAAATGGGAAATGCACCGATATGTATGGCCACAGATCACCAATGATATGATTTCCCCATTGACAATTCTCGTCCCTTAGACGAGGTAGAACACCTTTTACCACACCACATATGGGGAAACACGTGTAACCCGCATGCTCAAAAGCACATATGAGGTTTATCATACACAAGCTGGAAGGAGTGACACTGACAAGTAAACATCCAACTTTCCGCCCCACATATTCAAACCCTTTTCTTCGATTCTACACCAAAAGGTCAACAAAGATCACCATGCAAATGGGGAAAGGGATACCAATTTCGTGCTGTAATACTTCCCAGGACAACCTGCATAGCATTTCCTCCAAAATTTACATGATTGGCTAATGATAAATCAGTGCCTGCTATTGTTGTGTATTTGTCTGAATTCTAAATATTGAAATAAGTCGAATATTCAGAATCTCATTACATGTTTCAGACACGTTTTGTTTTCTAAAGTTTTGTTTGTTTTTTGGGGGTGTTTTTTTTTATGATTTTCGCCATAGTGTGCAGCTAAAACTGTGCATGGTGTAAGTATCCTGGCATCGTATCTTTTTCAGGCCTGATCGGAACTATTTATTATTTAGTATTAGTTTATCATTTTCATCAAAATGACAGAGTTGTTATGAAGGATTAGAAGCCAAAAACGGCTAAAATGATTAGCACGTTTGTTTGTTCGGCGATATTTCGGTGAATGCCCCCCACCCTCACTCCCGTGTACACATGTCTACATTCCACCAGATATGGTTGTGATGCATTGGGATAAGAGAAGGGATGAACCTGTTGATTTTAAGCATTTCAGGACTTTACGTTTCAGAGATAGTATGTGTCCAGAAATCAGAGATCAAATCTCTTAAAGTTGTTCCTTATCAAATTTAGTTAACATTTATGTAAGAGCCCCTTTGCGGGTGTATTTCCACATTGTAAGTGGCTATCGTTTTATAAATACACTGAATACAAAGTACAATGAAAAAAATAATTTAATAATTGTTTTCTAGATACATTGTAATAAGTGAATACAAGGTACAACTGAAAAATATATTAGTAATATTAGTATTTTTTTTCTAGATATATTCTAATATTTTTAAAGTGAATACAAGGTACAACAGAAAAAATAATTAGATTTTTTTTTCTGGATGTATTGTAATATTTTTGAAGTGAATACAAACAATGTACAACTGAAAAAATATATTAGTATATTTTTCTAGATAAATTGTAATGATTTTAAAGTGAATACAAAATACAACTGAAAAATGTATGGGTATATTTTTTTCTAGATACATTTCAATTATTTTAAAGTGAATACAAGGTACATTTTTACTAGATACATTGTAATAAGTGAATACAAAGTACAACTGAAATAAATATGTTAGTATTTTTTTCTCTAGATACACATTAATAGTTCTGAGCCAGTATTTTGAATACATATTGCCAAAACAAATTAACATAGCAAGTTCGAGGAATTTGTCTCCATCATACATTTATGATGAATGTAAAAATATATAATGTTTAGACATTTAAATTCAAAATTAAAACAATATAAACCATAACATTAATGTATTATACAAAAAATGTGTAAAAGCTTATAAATTTTATCCACTAGTTATAAATGCATAGCTATAATTTTATCCACTAGTTATAAATGCATAGCTATAATTTTATCTAAATAAAAAACAAGAGAAAGAGAAATGGGGTTTAACATCTACTCGAAAATAAACTATTTCCTTATGGGACTAACATATGGTAGGAAAACAGAGAACTCGTAGAAAACCCACGAGATAAAGCATGTGACAATATTCCTTGCCAAGCACAAACCACGCCACTTGGGATCTAAACCATACCACCTGACCGTATGATCGTGTGACAGATCGTATGATCTAAAGCGGATGTTTAGATCATTCTACCACCCACTGACCCTCCTCTGTCTAACTAAGGATTTATGATTGATTGGAAATATAATATCCATATTACATGTATTAATAAAATGCGTCTACCTAAACAAAAATAATCTAGTATCCCACGGAATTAACAAATTAACAAAATGTCAGATTAACAAAATGGCTCATTGATGTCCTGTTAATTTTATGAATATGATATGTTTATATCCCTTTGATTATGTGAGCATTGTTTTTGTTTATACCATTACATCTCTGTTTCTGATGATTCATAAGCCAACTTGTAATCTTTAGCAGGACCCCAGTTTGCATTAGGTTTAAAAGATGCTTTAATCTTCTGAAAATGTACAAATATATATGTATGACAAAAAGATTAGCCACTAAGTTAAGGTGTTAACAACACAGATGGTCCAATAATATAATTAAAATTTCAAAACATAGCGTTGTTAGGCAATAAAGATACGCCTAGCAATATTTACATCGCATTTTAAGTGTTTAGTTAGTGTTAGTGTTTAGCCTTAGGATTAAATAAACAAGTCTAGTAAATTAACCCCCCCCCCCCCAAAAAAAGAAAACCCCAGAAATATTCTGTCATTATACACAGTTTAGCAGGTTTCGAAGACAGGGGCAATAACCCGCAAATAAAACCTCGCTGAACGTCTCCACGTCAGATCTAGACATACAATCCCAACAAGTCTGTGTTAGAATTAAATATTACATGCCTACCTGAGCTAAGGTACCTTTCCGTTGCATAATCTCTTTTCCAATCCATATTGGTATGGGTACAGCAGAGGATAGAGCTATGACCCAACCAATACCACTAGCGTATGGTGGAAATACATATTCTCCATAGGTAGGTGGTTGATATCTAACTAATGTAGAAATCAGAACCAACTGAAATCAATTCAAATATAATTACTTTACATATTTGACAAACAAAACACATTTTAGCATATAAAATATAAAATTGTAAAACAGCAAACCAATTAAGAGATGTCAGTGGATCAGACACAGAACGTGGATTCGCGTGATATAATGTGTAACAATAATTTATACATATTCGTCAGTTGATTTTATACAAGTACAATCTCTATTGTCAAAGACATATATAATGTTTTAAACAAGAGCCCAAAGGGGTCGTAATCGCCCAACAGTCGCTATCAAAATAGTTCTATTACCTCTGAAAACAATGGCCAAGCAACTTTTAAAAAAGCCAACACTCATACGAGAAAATGAATCGGGTTTAAAGTCCTTCTTGTCTGCACCAACCAAGCTAATGTAGACGGTCTTACGCTATGCAGTACGTGCACTATACATGGAATTGTGATTTGGCCTCATTTACGCACACGTCAATGTGCACGTAGCCAGGCGACGGGCAAGGGGTATGATATTAGTCCGTTCGATGACTAGTAAAGTAACGTACACTTAATATAACTGGATTTCAAAAACGGGCAAGGGGTATGATATTAGCCAGTTCGTGGTTGGGCTAAAAATATATAGTGAAGTAACGTACGATTAATATAAGTGGATTTAAAAAACGCCAGAGATATTTAAAAAGTATGGACGGCCGCTTTCCCAACATCATTTGAAGGTCATCTAAATAGCGATCAGCGCCTGAAAAATAAAATTAGAAATGTCACCAGCGAGAATGTGTTAAAACAATTACCTAATCCCCCCCCCACCCCAAAAAAGCCCCACAACCCTAACCATCAACTATAGCGATTCATTTAAAAATAGATGATAGATGGGACAGGAACTCTACAAAAGTTTTTATGATTATCGTCCTCCCAAATAATTCGGTTAGAAATTGCCCATTGGGAATGTCTAACGGTTATTTTTTACTTACCATACATCCAACCAATAACAATACTTTCTAGTATAGTTATTAAAATAAGTGTTATAGCTGCCATGTACCAGTCTACTAATTGAAAGATATAGATTCCAGCCTAAAATTTAAACATAAATTAACGGTACATATATTTACTAAAGAGAGAGAGAGAGAGAGAGAGAGAGAGGGGGGGGGGGTGTTAACGTCCACTCGGCACAGACTAGGTCACTTCGGGACTAATAATTCGCTTGCACGTAGGGGTCTTTAGCAGTGGGAGGAAACCGGAGGACCCGAAAAAACAACCCACGAGGTTTGACAGGCAACCCTACTCCTTGTCACGTACAACCGGGGATATTTACTAAAATGTATGCATGTATAAATATTACCTTCAATAATTACCGCTGTTGAAATAAATATGATAAAAATGCGAAACTATGGGCGGTCTATAGTGACAACAGTATGCAAGTAATTATGGCCAAATAAAATTTATTGTGATCATGCAAACTTTAAAGGTATTATCTATATATCGTGTGATAAACAGCGAGGGAATATCCATTATAAAGTAAGCTAGGTTATATACAAGGGGAATAATCAAAATAAATAATATTATTCATACGCACTATACTGAATTCATTATATTAAATCTCGTTACTAATTCCTTAAGAGACATTACTATTGTCGCCAAAAAATTGTAAGTTTGAATATTATTGTATTAAAGGGACAATAACACTCTTGCTGGCTTGACAGCTCCAGAAAATAAATAATAGCCTTATTCTAAGTATTAGATGTTTAAGTATCCTACCTGTTGTGTAAATTATCCATTAAATCCTATTTTACTTGTCCAGAGTGTTCGAAAATGTTTTTAAATCCAAGTCACATTTGAAAAGCTTTACGTTAGGCTTTTCAAATCATTTAGTTGAATTTTTCCAATTGTTTAAATTAGGTGTGTTAAGATGAAATTTGTATCATCAATTAACTGGAATATTGTAAAATAGTACAATTTGTTGACCAGAATAAAGATTGGGACATACTATTCAGTTACAACAAGAGTGGTATTGAGCCTTTAAACTCAATAAACTAATTAGTAAAGAAATTTGTAAATTGAGTTAAATCCTTACAACTCAGCTATGCTCCGCAGACTTGTCTCGAACTTGACATACTATCTAATTTGTATAGACAATATATTATAGTTATAATTTCGGTCTATTTTAGTAAATTTGATTAAACTGCAGACAAAATGAAGGGAAAATAATTGAAATATTGACGTGTACGTAAACACGTTTCAAAATGATCGGGAAATTGTGTTGAGAGAGAGAGAGGGAGAGAGAAGTGGGGTTTAACGTCCACTCGACACAAACTAGGTCATTTCGGGACTAACATATGGTTTAATTTTATTTCAATAATTCGCTTGCGCGTAGGGGTCTTTAGCAGTGGGAGGAAACCGGAGGACCCGGAGAAAACCCACGAGGTTGGACAGGCGACCCTACTCCTTGTCACGTACAACCGGGAATTCGAAACCACGCCAGTCGACTCAATGACAGACTTTATGATAAAGCGGAAATTGTGTTGACTTCAAACCGCATTACTCTCTTATCACCGTAATCATTTCAGTAGTCAGAGACGGGGTCTAAAATTTGACTTTATTACCATTTTGTGATGCTAAAGTTTGAAAATATTCCTATAATAGGGTATGGTTCGCAGTTGATCAGAATTTGAGCAAATTAATGTATGATTTCTAGGTTATTTTCTTAGGTTCAAATTCCTAGTTTTATTTATTGATTGCTTTGCATGAAGCAACATCCGTGTGATCAGTATTTTTAGGCTTCAATTCTTCATATCCACCTTTCTATTTTTGTCTGCAGCGGAAGTGACGTCTTGCTAACTACACTATTGTGAAAGTTGAATTTCTAAGGACGTCAATCGACATGCGTTCAATTCCGTTCACTATTTACAAAGATATGATGAATTGAACATTTGTCAGTCTTTGGCATCTACTGCAGGCGATATTAACGGGATAAAGCCAATCAAGCCAGAACCACCTATATTTTTCACCGATGATATTTTGATTTTTTTCTTAATTAAATCGTAAATAATCAAGTTGAGAACACTTTTAGCTTGGATCAAGCCGTAAAACAATTAGATAACATCCGAAACATAGACTTCTTTTTCCGCCGTTTAATCACAGAGTCTACTGGGCGTTTATTTCTCTAATTATTCTCACGTCTACTGGGCATTTAGTTCGCTCATTTTATCTCACAACCACCCCAAATTCGATCGAAAAGACAGGCAGGCTTATTTAACGGGATACTCACACATTTTGGTCTTGGTGTTTTTCAGGGAAATCCAGTAATTTTCTAGCAAGATTGAGTGTCTGTACTTTCTATACCAAATTTGTCATAAGGTTATTGGAAATAATTACCCGATAAATTTCCTGGGAATGTATCTTTAACGTTCGAGGTGACTAATATTAAGTATTTTGATAATATCTGTTCTATTAATCACTGTCCCCTGTGGTGTATCTTACGGAAAAACCCCAGGTCGTTATATGATGTCGTATTACGCCACCATCGTTAGTTCATATTCTTGGGGGGGTGGGGGGTGGATGGCCGAATGGTTAGCACGTGCGCGCTGTATCGTAAAGCCTGTCATTGAGTCAACTGGCGTGGTTTTCGAATCCCCGGTTGTACGTGACAAGGAGTAGGGTCGCCTGTCCAATCTCATGGGTTTTTTCAGGGTCCTCCGGTTTCCTCCCACTGCTACAGACCCTTAGGCACAAGCGAATTATTGAAATAAAATTAAACCATATGTAAGTCCCGAAATGGCTTAGTTTGTGTCGAGTGGACGTTAAACCCCATTTCTCTCTCGGTTCATATTCGTACACTGATAACATTGACTTATAAACCTAAACCTTTTACTAATAAAAATGTCTGTTAATGAAATCTGACATCTTAACAAATACACAGTGTCAATTTAACTGACAATTAATATTTCAACAAAACAGGACAAACGGTACGCGTAAGGTTTAAAGGGACCATTCCGATTTTAAAAGAGTCTCAGAAATAGAAGTTCATGTACGTATGAAATTTAAACGCCAAAATATAGAGGAATGATGTATTTACCTTGTCTCAAAATTTCAGCTCACAATATAGAGTCGTTTGGACGTAAACGCCTACATCGCTTATCCGGACACGTAACCTTTTTAAGATTTCGGGTCAGTTTTTTCGTTGGGTGACCTAATAATCTATTGCTGTTCCTTTAGACGTCTATACAGTGTATCACCCACGTGCTGAACACGTTATTTTTTATAAAATAAAAGTCTGGTTTTATCCGATACCGTATAATACAGCTTGAGACACCGGTCTCCATTTCCAGAAGTAAGTTGTTTGAAAACGTATCATGTATACTGAGTTAGTTGCTCTGCCCTATGGTAGGGGATTTTAGGGGCTTTTAACACAGAATTAAGCAGTTTTATTCTCCAAAATATAATTCAGATTGGCCCTTTAATGAATACCATCATGTATATTTACCTGTGTGGTATAAATCAATGTAAATAGAAACATTAAGAAACAGGTGCCAGCTGTAACCATTAATCGTGCTCTAGATTTGATATTTGGTATTAAATCAGTTACAGTTGTTACACATACTTCAACACTTACAAACTGAAAGATAAAAGAAACATTAAATCAAAATATTAAACAAGCGGTTGCCATGCAAGATACGCCCACATTTTGCAAGAGATGGGTGACAGAGAAAAACGAAAACAGCGATTTTTCGTACAATCAGGGGCCATAATCCAGGATGTTACAGTCCGACAATCATGCGACAATATCAAAATAAACCAATATCTTGGGGATATAAGCATATATTTTAAGTTTCATTAAAATCGGATAAAAGTTGTAACCTCTAGAGGGTCCACAAGCCAAAAACAAGATTTTTCGTACAATCATCAGGGGACATAACCCAGGACGTTGCAGTCCGACATGTGCGAATATCGACAGGGACTCAAAAGTTTTATCAAAATCAGATAAAAGGTGTGACATCTATAGTGTCCAAGAAGCTAAAAACGTGATTTTTCGTACAATCAGGGGCAATAATCCATGAAATTATGATTCGATGCAGGCCAATTTCGAAAGAACCTGAGATCGTTGAGAGATAAACCCATATTTCAAGTTTCGTCAAAATCGGATGAAAATTGTGACCTGTAGACTGTGCATAAACAAACTGTGGACGGGGGACTGGGGCAACGACAATTTACGTCCATATGAATATGTGGGCGTATAACACTGTACTTTTAAAGATACATTATTCAAGAGCTAAATTTGCCTATTGCAGATCTTTCTCTCGACGTTAAATGTTGTATAAATTATTAATTAGACATCTATTAACATGACAAGACCATAATCAACTCTCGATATTAACTAGATTAAAACGGTTCGGCCATTTAATTATTTAATTTATAAATGGGGAAGCGAGGCTAAGGATCGAATATACCAGTACCGTGGTTATGATAATACACAATTAATGCACACATCTTGTCACAACTATAAACAGTGATAACTTGGCTCAGAATAAAGTAATTTGAATGATATTTTCAATATATTCATTTTGCACTATCTATTTTGAACTGTTATAGCAATAACGACCAGCTCTTCATCTAACCCTTACTTAATGTATATTTAAATGACATTTACATTTATAACGACAACAGTCAATAAATTGTTTAAATTATATATATATATATATATATATGTTTGAGATGTTAAAGATTAAAACACTGAATGAGGACAAATATATAAGGAATACTTTTGTATTTTATTACATGAGAAACGTGACTATTACTGACAGTTATTGGCAATGAAACTGGGTGTTCAAGACAGTGATAACATTGAATGGCAATGATGAGTATTATTAGAGAGGACATTTTGTACATAAAAAAACTCCAAGTTTAAAAGAAGATTACCATTGAATCGATGGCTACAAACAACAGCATGAGAAAGAAGAGAACTGCCCATAACTGTGGAAGTGGCAACTGGCTCAAGGCTTCCGGATAGGTAATAAACGCTAACCCTGGGCCTGTAAATAGAATTATAAATATTAGAAAAATTATGTCCAAGGTGTGTTTTAGGAAAGTGGCACGTATAGATACACATATACATTACTTATTATTTAAAGGAAAGCACACCTTTTGTGTCTTAGAAATTAAATACCCGTAACATTATTTATTTATTTATTTTTTTAAAGTGTCAAATCTAGATAAATATACCCCAAGTGTTTAAAGGAAAATACGCCTTTCGTGTTTTAGGAATTAAATAACGTACCATATTTACTAAAAATTTTTAGTAGGCTACGCCTTTATGTTTTAGGAAAAAAAATACCCTATTTACTAATTAAAGGAAAGTACGCATTTTGTGTTTCAAGTAAATGTCACATAAACTGACCTTATCTAATATTTAAAGGAAAGTACGCCTTTTGTGTTTTAGGAATTAAATAACATACCATATTTACTATTTAAAGAAAAATACGTCTTTTGTGTTTTAGGAATTAAATAACATACCATATTTACTATTTAAAGAAAAATACGTCTTTTGTGTTTTAGGAAAGTGTTAAATCTACATAAATATTCCCCAATTACTATTTAAAGGAAAATACACCTTTCGTGTTTTAGGAATTAAATAACATACCGTATTTATTATTTTTCAAAACAGTACACGCCTTTTGTGTTTCAGTAAAGTGTCACATATGGATAAATATATCCTAATTATTATTTTAAGAAAAGTACACCTTTTGTGTTTTAGGAAAGCGCCACACACGGAGGATGTCATCCTAATTATTATTGAAAGAAATGTACGCATTTTGTGTATTATGAACATGTCATATAAATAAACATACCGTATTTGTGTTTTAGGAAAGCGCCACATATAGATAAAATATATCCTATTTATTATTTCCATAATGTACGTGATGTACGTAGACCATTTAAACCATATATATTCTGTTGTTTAAAAGAATTCGTTCTGTTTAATTGTTTAAAATTTAGTATTTAGTTTAATTTAAATATTATTCCCAAAACATCACCTACAGCAGTGGTTCTCAACCTTTTTTGTTTGGCAATTTAAATCTTTAAAATAAAACCTGGTAAGTCAGACGGAATACAACCGTAGACACATACATGTAGAATGCCTCAAACTAAATAAAAAAAAACACAGCTATGAACTTATCAGCAGACACCAGTGAATACTCAATTGGGATCACGTGGTTTTTCACATTTTCTTAGTGCGCCGTTCAAAATTTCGTAGCACACTTAGGAAGCTCTCGCGACACACCCGGGTTAAGAATCACTGACCCACAGAGACGTATTGGATACATACATTTTTTATTACAATTTATTAACGGAATTTGTATTGGGAATGTCTTAAAGGGGCTAAATCTCTTTGACATCTAGAAATTGACACAAATGGGTCGCAGCGCATATGTAATATGGATGTATAAACTGATTTACATTCAATTGTTTCTGTTTTTTACTGTAAATTCTAATCAGTTATGTTCGCCGAAATACGCAAAGAGTCCAAATTAAATGGCAGTCTTTGGCGTCTGATTGTTCAAGTCTACACCGATAATATTCTCCCGTGGGATATGTTAAGCCTCGTTCATCGAGTCGCTTTATTACAAATGGCGCTAGAAAGCATTCGAGTGCCAGTTTTAAAGTTTTCATTTTGTCCTAAATATTAGATATCAAAAGCTCAACTTTTCACGGAAAGATAACAACATTAATGTTGATTTAAATTAACCAATAAGTCGTGTTTGCATTGTCAATGGCTGTGGATGATACCGAGTTAGAGATTGGCCTCCTTTAATGTATGAAACAGATTATTCGGACCGCCTGACTTCCTATTTCATGTACATTGAATATATAAAAAAAATGTTATTTAGTTATGATTTTCTATATTATGTAAAGTATTAACTTACTCCCCTGTTAATACAGACTGAGTAACATGCCTTTATTTAATAAAATATTGTTGTTGTATACTACATAATGCTATGAAACCAGATATCACTACCGATGTAACACTTCTTTATAATATACAAAAAACCTGAATACTTTATACGTTTAGAACTCCGCAATAATATAATGGTTTGAATGCTTGTGATGTTAAAGTAGCTAAGTCCGTAACTCAATATCATCCAATATCTTCGACATTGAAAACACGAATTGTTTTGCAATTTAAATCAGCATTGGTGTTGTGATCTTACCTGGAAAAGATGGGCTTCTGATATCCAATATTTAAGACAAAATAAACATTTTACCATTGGTTCACGAATCGTGTACCATAATGCGTTTCAGCGCCACTTGTAACAAGGTGCTCAAAGAATGAGGCTAGACATATTCCCCAAGTCATATCATATTCTTATTTGGAGAGCATGCGCAATAAATAATATCGGTGTTGACTGGAATAACCAGACGCTAGAAACTGACTTGCGGTTGAGACTTCTGGCGTATTTCGGCGAACATAACTGATGACAATTTACAGTAAAACGGACACGATTGAATGTAAAACAGTTTATATAAATTCATATTACATTATTATATGTGTTGCGACTCTAGGTCCAAAATATTAGCGATTTAGCTTCTTTAAACGTTTTATAATTCTATTATGCGTCAAATCTGTTCTTGCAAATCTATGTATAATTGGACGGTCTAGAGCACAAGTGATCTAACTACCAACCGTTTTAGTTGGTTGTTAGATCACTTGTGCTCTAGATCCTCCAATTATACTTGCATTATTTGTGAGCACATCTTTCAGTCACCTTTATTCAGGTGACAGTTTTCACAGTTTGCCAGTGGCCCGTGATAAATACATCTACGTGACAGTATATACAAGAAATGCAGTTTAAAGCCCACCAATCTTAATACATTCATTTTGTAAATGTTTTCACAATAATATCACAACATAAATATCGATTCAAATGGGCTAACGTCTAATCCTAATTTATGTTTTTAATTTTGAATATTATGGATGACACTGAATTAGAGGTTTAGTTTCATTAATATCATAACATGCATAAATGTCGTCCGTTCTACTCTCATTATTAAACTTGAAGACTTCGACGAAACAATTTCAGCGGGTGGCTGCAAGAACTCCTGAAACATAGCAGGCCTCGGGGTGGGGGTAAAATAGGAGAACATGCTGAAAGTAGCCCAATAAAGAAAATAATTTTCAGGCAACAAACGTGACAAAACAGGCAATTTCAATCTCGGTTTATGAAAGGTTTGATTTTTATTTTGACGTGTTGTCCCCTTTAACCATACGAGAAAAATATGTTTACAATGAGAGTGCACAAATGTGTACTAACCTGTTTTCACTATATCCGAGACGTTTGAACCGGTTTTATGGGACATAAATCCTAGTACAGAAAACACAACAAACCCTGCATAGAAACTAGTCCCCTCTCCAACAATACAGTAAATAATTGAATCCCTATAAAATACAAAACAGTCTTTTCTCAGTACAACGACAAAATTATAATTGTTATTAATATGTATTTAGTTTTGTGTGAAAACAAAATAAGCCTGACTTTCAACCACGGCTGTCTGTTCCTATTAAACCCATGGAAAAGGGACATTTTTCCGTAGGTGTATTAGTGACACGGGACATATTCTATGGTATTACTGACATGGGACATTTTATATTGTACTATTCCTGACATGGAACATATTCTAATGTATTACTGACACGAAAAAGAAACGGCTTTGAAATATCCTGATTCGAACAAGGAAAATATTGCCCGGGAGGCCAGTAGAATACCGCTAGGCCCCTAATTTATTATTGGAAATATTCACTAGGATATTTTACATCAGATTATCAAGTTATTGAAATATACTGCAACGCTCACGTCTTATTCATATAAACTTAAAGTTGCAATTTCATATTTTTACGTTATATTTTTAAAATTTATTACAATAAAGCCTTAAAATAGATGGTATCTATAAACAGTCCTACTTTGTTAAAGAATAATCCTATTAATCCTATAATTCACTATTGTCAGTTGAGAAATTGGCAAAAATATCATTTTCCTCTTCAAATTCAAACGTTTGAGGATAGCTACTCCATGGTGGAGAATAGAAAACAAGGGGGGTGATTGGGAGGTAATTGTGTTATTATTTCCGGTGTAAATGAGTTTTAAGTGTGAGAATGACACCTATGGTCGTATAATAGTGAGTTGACAACCTATTGAGCAAAAGTCATAGAAATAATTATGTTTTGACTTTCTTAGAAAATATGAAATTGTAACTTTAAACGAATGCGGTCGTCATTTTGCTAAACGGTAAAATTATATGGTATATTTCAGATTTCAGCTAATAAATAAAAACATTGAGTCTTAAAAGTGAAATGTGCCAATGAAAACCTTTTTTAAGACAAATGCATCTGATCAAATAAGAGGAGACAGGAAGTACTGGGGATATTTGGCTCCATTCTAATAAAACACCCAGCTGTTTCTTACCTTAATATATTATTATTAAATTTATTATAACTGGCCATAGTGGTGAAACCACCCCATCCGATTCCCATCGAAAAGAAAATCTGCATCAGTGCCTGAATCCATACCTACAAAATGAGATGTTGGGGTACATTAACTACAGAAACATGGAAGAAGCAATGTTATGCTGAGGTTTTCGTTGAGTTATCGTTCGTTTGTTGTTCGTTCCCTATAATGATTCAAGTGATAAACCTATTCCACTTCTTTTCCAGTTGACACTACGAGACATCCATGCTGGTATAACCACAAGCTTTGGTGATGATTTGATCATGAAGCAAATGTTGGTGAAACGGGGGCCACTGGAGACATACAGATAGACACCACCCGGAGGGGTGGGGGTGGCCGAATGGTTAGCACGTGCGCGCTGGTATCATACGGCCTGTCATTGAGTCAACTGGCGTGGTTTCGAATCCCCGGTTGTACGTGACAAGGTGTAGGGTTGCCTGTCTAACCTCGTGGGTTTTCTCCGGGTCCTCCGGTTTCCTACCACTGCTAAAGCGAATTATTGAAATAAAATTAAACCATAAGGTAGCCCCGAAATGTCCTAGTCTGTGTCGAGTGAACGTTAAACTCTCTCTCTCTCTCTCTCTCTCTCTCTCCATATAAATGTTCAAGATACCTGAATGTTAGCCAGTTTACTGAAATCTGGAATAATGTAGAATTTGATACCATCTATGGCACCAGGTAGTGTAACAGCTCTAACCAATATAATAGTAATAAATACATATGGCAATGTTGCTGTCACATACACAACCTACAATAAAGAAGGACTATGTTGAGATCAATGCTACAATAACAATATATTATATATCAAGCAAGAGCTCGATTATATAACTTTAGGTCAGCATCATCTCTACAAAAACTAAAACTTTAAAATAATGATCGCAAAAGCTTTATTGTGCATTAATTCAATCATACCCATAAAATTGTACACAAAACAAATCTTAAAGGTGGATAAAGCAACAACAGTTTTTTTTTTATTTTTAAAATCCATCTTTAAAGCTATATAGCAACAACATTTAATTTAAAAAAACACCCCCATGTTTAAACCCTATGAACGTTATCATTGGACTGCAAGATATTAGTAGGTGATGTAAGCTGCCCAACAAACCTTTCCGACCGATTTCACTCCTTTTACTATACAGAGAAAAATCATCAACCATCCAACAACCAATGCTACAACCAGGTGCCATTGCATAGCACCGATGTCATCTAATCCTTCAGATTTCCGCAACACATTGTGGCTGAACAAAAAGGTTCATGTCAATACATGCATACAAAAGGGCATCAATGTGATATTAATATCTGCTATGTTACTTTTTCTGGAACATCTGGTACAACTTCTCATTTGTATGGGGACTTCTTACACCTGACAATTGATGTTACAAACAAAATGGGAGAATAAATAAAGAGAGGCCCTTTTATTCCCTTCAAAGATCTCTAAATGATGAATGTTTGAGTATGCCTGGAAAGGTGGCAGCATCGTAAAATTACAGTCGCAGAATTTTATAGACTAGTACCCATTCTTAATACATATCCGCATTAGTTCTCAGCATATTGTTGATTTGATTTTAAGCAAAAAAAAATTAAAGCATAAAATATGGATGAGTCATTTGATTGGCTAAATGAAAACACTATCTTAGCACCAAAATATAAAACGCTAAACAAAAAACCGCGGATTCCCAAAATGTATTACATATTCTAATATATACATATGATTTCATTATACTTACTTCCAGAATTCTTCAGAAGCAGTTGTATGTTTTATAGAACTATTTGTGTCGTTTGTCATGGAATCCGTAGTTAGATTTATCCCATATCCATACGCTTGGTGAAGTCCAGAAGTCTCATTTATTCCAGGTTGATAAATTATATTCGTTTCGTTTAAAGTAGAATTTGCGGTTACGTAGGTTTGTAACAAACAGTTGTCTGTATTCCACCAATTATCACAGGTCGTCCATGGTAAGGGTGACATGAAGGAATGAACCAGATAGTATAAAATCCAGGCAAGGATCATGTTGAAGTACATACTGTTAATTCCAGAAAGAAAAGTTGCAGCCACACCCAGTCCTGAAATAGTCATTTTTTACCTCTTAATTCAATCAAGTACATTTAACAGGGTATAGTGAGTGAACAGATTTTTTAGAATTTGAGCATTTGAACAGCGCTTTTTGTTTTCTCTCATAATGCGGAAGAGCCACTAAAACGTCCTTGACGTTTATTAGGACACAACACGATTATTCCTAGATATTGAAATGAGAAATGGGGTTTAACATCCTACTTTTCGGCACTGACTGGGCTAATACGGGGATACGCCATATCGTGTACTATGACAAAGGGCTCTTTTACGTACACGCCAATGTGCTAGATACTGTCCTTGTTAGTATTGGTGTGTACTCGTAAAAGAAATGTATTTTTTTAAAATTTATTAGTATTCACACCCAATCTTACCTCTGAAGGCAGGACAAATATCCCATACGTCGAAGGTACTTTTACCGGAATACTGCCCAATAGATAATTCTAAAAACGTCAGTGGTAAAGCCAACAAAATCATGAATATTGCATAGGGTATTAGAAACACGGCTGAAAATTAAAATATTCTTATTAAAGGAGATCCATCTGTAACTCAATATTTTCCATAATATTCGAAACTAAAAACACAAATTGGTCCATTCCATTCATCATTGTAGTTGTTATCTTGCCGTGAACATATGGGATTCAGATATCCAATATTTAAGACACAGCGTGTAATTTACATTGGTTTTTTTTTTTTTTGTTTTTTTTTAAAATGAATATAAATCACATTATACATTGATGTTATATTAATCTATTAGATACGTTTTGGTCTACTTTAAGATTCCAAAAAATAGAGCCACACGCCCTTTGATTTTCAATAACCACATATTGCTCTCCTTTCACTGACATGGTAAACTTAATCTTGAATACCGACTATTAGAAAAACGGATGAAAAATTAAAATATTCATATCAATATTTCAATAAACAAGAATTGCTCTTCATTGTTAGATATAGTAAACTCAGTTTTCCGGAAAGAGTCAATATCTTATAGCTCAAATAAATGGTATACTTTGTTTTCCACAAAGATTAAATACAGGATTAATGTGTTTTTTGTATGAACCCTCTACAGAAACAAAAAATAAAACATAAATATCTAGCAAATATAAATATCACCTCCGCCGTTTTTAGCACATAAATAAGGAAACCTCCAGATATTGCCAATTCCCACACCATATCCGATCAGCGATAGTAGAAAATCAAGACTTCTCTTCCATTTCATCCGAGTTGGCTCCTCTTCGATGCTGTCTTTGCCGTCATCTTTTGGGGTTTTCATTTTGCTGTAAAGGTATAGGTATTTATCAATAAATCACGGTAACAAATAAACATATGCCATCCACTTCCTGACAACATGAAGTGAAAAGATATGTTGCCAGGCAACGAAACATACGTCCACAGCAGCTAAATAGTCCGTGCAGTCAACAAGTGTTGTCGCATATTTTTACTTTTTTCGGTAATGAAAAATTTATAATACACTAAAATCTGATTAAGAGTAACAACTTATGAAGTAATAATCAAAAAACCATTAGAATTTGTTTGGTTTTTATAAAGTTCTGCCCCATGCTAACGTTTAGTATACAAAACTTTTAATATCATGGATTTATAGCTGTTCAAGTCATAAAAAATCATTGAAAATCAATATACTTGTTCGTCTCAAGATCTTAAACTATGTGTATCAATCTGAAGTCAATCGGATGATAACTTGAGCCTCTAGAGCGTCACAAGATTTTTCAAAGTGATCAAGGGCCATAACTTTGGCAGTAATTATCGGAAATCGTTGAAAATCAATAAGATTCTTCGTCCCGTGACCTCAAACACTGTGTCTAAATTTAAAGTCAATCGGATATTAACTTTGGCCTCTAGAACGTCCACAAGATTTTTGAAGTGATCAAGGGCCATAACTCTGGCAGTAATTATCGGAAATCGCTGAAAATCAATAGCCGTCTTCGTCTAAATTTAAAGTCAATCGGATATTAACTTTAGCCTCTGGAACGTCCACAATATAAAAATCAGTTATGACATAATTCATAGCATAAAAGGGGAATGGAAAGGCTATTAATTTATATTTTATTGCTCTGTAAGTGCCATATATTACAAGATCTCCACAAATGATAGATTTACATTAAAAATGAAGAACATTTAGCTGCAAAAAAACACATCTACAATATATCCATTTCATTAGGGGTGTGGACTCATTAGGAAGACATTTCATAGGATTCTATGTTTAGCCATAAAAAAAAAAACAAGTTTTAGAAATCCTTGAAATCTTAAATGTAACTATTTCATGGTGCAAAATAAAATTCCCAGGTATAATTCACGCGCAGAATGAAATGGTGGTCTGCCTCCAACCAGAGAACAGAGTAACGCCCTCGTCTACTGAGTCACTGACCTTAACCTTGTAGATTGATTTCCGTCCTAATCTACACTTTTGTTCGTATGCAAATGAGGTTCGCCGTAATTCTATTACATGTTCTATTATGCAAAGTCCGAAATACACTTGTCTATAATGTAAAATGCAGAACGGACAAGTGTAATGTGCATAATAACCAATACATGACTCTCTTACACTGCATTTTTTTTTTTATTGAAAAGCGTATTCTGTATTTTAAAGGAGCCAAGTCTCTAACTCAATATTTTCCATAATATTCGAAATTAAAAACACAAATTAAAATTGAATATTGGCCCATTTCAATTCATATTGATGTTGTTATGTGTCCTTGAAAATGTGGGATCCTAATATCCCACACAATGAACGTTTTAAAATATGGTACAATGCAGCAGTATAAAATATGGTACAATGCGGCAGTATATACTAATGACTGATTTACAAAACTAATAATTAAAAAACATGAAGGATGGGCTAATTCGGCGTAAAAAATTATCGTTCAGTTTGGACTGTTCGCGTATTTCATCGAACATAATAGATTAGAAATTACAAATTTATTTTTTACGAATTTGAATATAAATAGAGATTCTCCTACCAGTCTTTTTTGATATAAGAAAATATCAACATAAGTTGATAAAGTAACAAAAAACGGACGCGGCGGTTTACACGGCATATACTATCACACTGCAGATCAGAAGTGAATATTCGCTAGGCCGCGACAATCACTGATAAGCATGACATCGATGCGACTTAATGAGCCACACATATTAACTTTTTTCCTCCGACAAATTAAATTCTAAAACATTATTATTATTAGGTAAAAATTATTTCCTATTTAGTGTAAATGGGTATTAAAATGAGTAAAAGACTCCATTCCGCCCGAACTAGTAACGTCTTATGTAAACAATGCACACGCCATTGAGCCAGTGATTGACGCCGAGTGATGAGACGTCACGTGTTAAAGGTAGTCATCTTTTACAGAGATATTAGAAAACTTTCGCAATCCTCTGTAAAACAGATTGATATACTATACGTAGGTATACTGGCCTAGTCAGTTATTTTCCCCACCGATTTTGGTACCCATCAGGATTCAATCAGAACACAATTGGTCAAATTCGTGGCCACATCCCATGGCCGCTTGGTGGCGTGTAGGTCAGGCTTTGTGTCGGCTTATTCAAATATTGGGCTCGGGCAGTTAACTGGAAATTACTGTTCAGGAGAATCTATGCCTAGAGACGTGCCCATCAATGTTCAGAACTTTTGATTCGAACTTTTTACAATACAAATACCCCATTTTCTACTCACCTCATGGAATTTACTCCTCCCTGAAGCAAGTATATACACCGAAAAAAGAACGAACATGCACGATACCATCTATACGCGTATAGCGTGCCCCTATACGCGTATAGTCCGATGTAAACCGACAAGCAAATTCCTGTTGTTCGAACACAAGTATTCGCGTATACCTCTAAACGTATACCGAATACCGTATATAACATAATGACTTATGTCATAGAGGCGTCCTGCCATATTAAAATACGTATTAGTGATTGTAACATAAACCTGTCGCTATCAATACCCGGCTGGAGATCTTGGTAGTATTCCTTATGTCATTGCGTAACTATAACTTGTTGTTGGCATGTCTTATCTAACTTTCTTTGTCTGATAAACTATATTGAATGTTAAACCTTCATATGATGCTTGATACATTAGACAGGTGTCTAATGAGCTCCTTTGTCTCGAATACGTTTATAAACTCAGAACAGAAACGAATCTTCAGGCGGGTCCAGGAGGCCATGCTAGGCGGGTGCCTAGATCAAGGTACCTAATGGATACGAGAGAGGTCCAGGCAGGGCTAGGAGTTAGGTCCGGCCAGGACTGAGCTAAGGCCATGGGCGCCTTGGCACGAGACGGTACGAGACGACAGCTTCTGGAGTTAGCACACTCATGCTAAGCCAAGCTAATTAAGTCATGACTCCTTCCATATAGTTAGTTCTACGGTCGTTTACATCACGATGTTTGTACCTAATATTGTAAGAAGCAGAATAAAACTATTATTAGATGTATATACCAGTGTTGTCATCCAAGAACTCGATTTAAGAACCAATACTGTCACATATTAATTGGCGCCGTAGACCAGAGCAACGTGCAAAGTCGTATACCACTAGAAGATCACAGGCCACAGATATTAGTCTACACGGGTAAGTCTTTTTCTAATCCTACCATGGCCGGTTAATAATGACATTGTGCTATAATGTATTATAATTTAACTGGGAAATCAGCAGTTTATCATCACGCTTTATTAAATATCATGGTGTAGTTACTAGATTTAATATATTGCCGTTCAAGCTAGTAGTGGAACAGTCCTTAACTATTTGTAGGAAAATGACTAAAACAAAATTGTATATATATTATTTGTTTTAAAATGCGTCATGTTGTTTTTAAAAGATTATGAATTATCATTGGTTGTTTTGAACACATATTTTGGCTTTTAAATTTAGTAGTAGCTAAGTATTATCAGGCTAATAACTGCGAAGTGAAATGTTTTATGATTGTTTAATTATCTGGAATAGAGTTAAGCGTATCCTAATTGAGAGATATAGCTCTTTAATCACACGGTATTAACGGTTTTATCTCTTATAATTTTTTTTGTTGTTATTTTGTCTATATATATTTATGCCCCGAGGTTTACGGGAGACCCGATATTTACGGTAGAGAGTTTTATTTGTAATACCCCAAAGTTTTATTGGGAAATGCCCCGACATGTAACGGGAGAAGTTTATGTTAAGTGGTTTAACCCCAGGAGGGTTGTGCTCGGATTTAAGAGCGAACGTATCGTCTTATTTTGTGTTGTGTTTAAAAATTATAGAGATAAACCGTTAGTTCTTTCAAAAATATCTTATTTAAGATTGGTTAAATGTGTTCAGATCATTCATTATTCTTGAGATAAAACAATATGACTCCCTAATTTCAATTGTATCCATGTAAATAATACTGTAAATATCGTTAGATTGATATCTAAAGTCAAATCTGTTCCACTTGCTAATTTGATTAACTATTAATTAAGTTCACTCCATGATATATATGATAAGCAGATGATAAAACTTCGGCACGGGTGGCAGTTAATACTCTTCATATGCACATGTCATAACACGCCGTTTTGCCAGACGGTATGGAAAATGAAAAGACTACCGGTCAATAAGAAGAGCTGAACTAAACGGAGCAGGGAATATTCTGACCCCTCAACATTACTGGAACGAGGAAGGGCATCATATGTACCCCACCCCTACAGTTGGCTACGACAGTGCAGTAGCGGTCTAAGAAGATAATTACAGTAGTTTGTGTTCGCGATTCCACCAAATAATCGGTCTAAGAAGATAATTACAGTAGTTTGTGTTCGCGATTCCACCATTTATGTGAATAATAAGAGTAGTCTGTGTTTGTGATTCCAGGATCTCGTTTGGTTTTTTTTTTTTCATTGACTCGCGTGTGTGACCGATTGTGTGTATATAACTTTCAAGTTCGTGTGTTTTTCATTGACCTTTTCATTTTTGGATATTATGACATTTTACATGTATATATAACTTTTAAATTCGTGTGTGTTTCATTTACCTTTTCTTTTTGTTTATAGACATTTTTGTATACGACATTTTACGAGTGTTGTTTGTTTTTATATATTTTTTCATTATTATTATTGTTGTTTATATCTTTATAAGAGTAGTAATTATCGACTCCATAGGTATCTAATTTTGTAATAGTCTTTAAAAGTTATTTCATATAATTCATAACTTTATTCAAACAAAGAGAGGTATATAACATAATGACTTATGTCATAGAGGCGTCCTGCCATATTAAAATACGTATTAGTGATTGTAACATAAACCTGTCGCTATCAATACCCGGCTGGAGATCTTGGTAGTATTCCTTATGTCATTGCGTAACTATAACTTGTTGTTGGCATGTCTTATCTAACTTTCTATTTCTGATAAACTATATTGAATGTTAAACCTTCATATGATGCTTGATACATTAGACAGGTGTCTAATGAGCTCCTTTGTCTCGAATACGTTTATAAACTCAGAACAGAAACGAATCTTCAGGCGGGTCCAGGAGGCCATGCTAGGCGGGTGCCTAGATCAAGGTACCTAATGGATACGAGAGAGGTCCAGGCAGGGCTAGGAGTTAGGTCCGGCCAGGACTGAGCTAAGGCCATGGGCGCCTTGGCACGAGACGGTACGAGACGACAGCTTCTGGAGTTAGCACACTCATGCTAAGCCAAGCTAATTAAGTCATGACTCCTTCCATATAGTTAGTTCTACGGTCGTTTACATCACGATGTTTGTACCTAATATTGTAAGAAGCAGAATAAAACTATTATTAGATGTATATACCAGTGTTGTCATCCAAGAACTCGATTTAAGAACCAATACTGTCACACGTATACTATATACCCCTATGTAATAGCAGCCTTAGAGACATTTATGGTCCCATAAAATAGAGCCATACGAACTTTAACACTGTGACATTCATTAGTATTGTGGCGCAATGGAGAAAATTATAAAACTAAAATAAGTATTTCGAAGAGCTGAAATGTGCATTTTGGACCGTGAACATTGAAGTAATAATGACAACGTTATTCTTCCATACTGTGTGCATGCTACACTCGCGTGAAAGCACGCCATATTCCCATGAGGAAAAATTTAAGCGAGTTCCAGTAATTTTCCCCTCATGTTACTAAAAATATACTTTTCAATCTGGGTATAAAGTCAAAAGAGCCTGTAGAATTAATTTGCTCGTATTGCAGTTTGTTCCTAAATTTCCTCTCAACACATAATCAACAGTGGCCAAGGATAATGGCTGCCCACACAAATCAATCTGTGCAAGTAATTACGTTTATTCCCCTCATTCACGCAAGTCTATACTTGGAAGAGTAGTAGTCATACATCCTGAAATTACCTCTTAATAAATGTTTAACTTACTTCTGTGACTGCTCAACCTCGAATGAAAAGCTCCTAGCGAGATTTACATTACAGCACCGATGTATTCAGCGTAATTCACGACAAATGCTAACATTACTTTAAAATTAGTAGGGGGAGGGGGGGGGGGGGTTGTGGGGTGGCCGAGTGGTATCATAAGTGTCTGTCATTGAGTCACCTGGCATGGTTTCGATTTCCCTTTTTGTACGTGAGAAGGAGTCCTCTTGGGTTTTCTCCGGGTTTTTCGGTTTCCTCCCACTGCTAAAGACCCCTACACGCAAGCGAATTAGTGAAATAAAATTGAACCATGTATTAGTCCCGAAATTACCTAGTCTGTGTTGAGCCTCTCTCTCTCTCTCTCTCCTAATCAACCGTCCAATTTGGGGCAATCTGACCCACTTCTCTTGCAGTGCCACGGCTAATTCTTGCAGTGTTGTCGGTTGACGTTGACGTCGACGAACACTTCTCCAGATCAAATTAAACGTAACCCACTAAAGCAAAGATACGCTAAACAGTAAATCTTATGCAAGAACCGATAGGAAAGCAAACATGGATAGATAAACCAACACGCGGCAGTTTTCAGCAACCCTTCCTTGAAGTGTCAAATTTGACAATGAACACCTCCCACGTGTATGGCGCTGTTGGGGCGATAAGTTCTTCATCTGTGAACATACTCTCAAAGCATGCCAAATGTCCATGACTATATTTATCATATCGCAACCTGCATAGGTATTTGCATTTCAATATCCCTTACTTTTTTTGAAGAGTATATATTGATATTTCGTTATTTTCACTCAATATCATCTCGTTGTTATTATTATTTCATCATGACATCTGTTCCTACGGGATTTTAAATTGATAAAATGTTCAGTTTATTACTCAGGGGCCGCAGTGCCTTAGTCAATATGGCTACCCAGTGTTGGCCAAGAATGTTCCCGGGAATTTTCCAGGGTGGTTTCCCCTTTGTCAGTGACGCAAGACGGAGGGCCTAATAAGGAACAGTGTCTAGTCGTAACAGAACCTTTGACATTTGTAATTAAGTTGATTTACTGGCAAAATATCTCTCATACCACCAAACCGCTTGGAGCACAAAAGTAGGAAGTTAAACCGTATTCATTTCATTTCATTTCGAACATATACAATTTACTAGTATTTAAAGTCCAATCTCAA
Organism: Patella vulgata; assembly: GCF_932274485.2. Taxonomy (NCBI): domain Eukaryota; kingdom Metazoa; phylum Mollusca; class Gastropoda; family Patellidae; genus Patella; species Patella vulgata. The sequence continues at coordinate 18,851,270 of NC_065883.2, forward strand.
TTATATTTTGGAGAATAAAACATAATTTTGTGTTAAAAGTCCTTAAGACCCCTACCTTAGGGCCGAGCAACTAACTCAATATACATGATGCATTTTCAAACAGCTTATACCTGTCAGTCTTCATCTTGTAATGGAGACTGATGTCCCAAGCTGCATTATACGGTATCTTATAAAACCAGACTTTTGTTTTATAAAAATAACGTGTAGGTGAAATTTACCATTCGTTATTCAGTACAGTATATATGAATCACGCAAAGAAAAGACCTCGAAAGAAATGGCAATAGGTTATCAGGTCACCCATCGAAAAAATAGACCCGAAATTTTAAAAGGGTTACATGTTCGGCTAAGTGGTTTTGAGGTTCACGTCCAAACGACTCAATATTTTGAGGTGAAATTCTCAGACAAGGTAAATACACCATTTCCCTATATTTTAGCGTTTAAATTTAATATGTACACAGACTTTTATTTCTGAGACTTGTGAAAATGGGGATTGTCCCTTTAATATGTAATTTGTATCAGGAAAACCTTATAAAATAAACTAATCAATATTAAACTTTTCAACTGGAAAACTATCTTATTTAACTTTACAGCCAGTATACTATTTTTTATCAGTAACACGGTATGTGGTTGTCTGACAGTTGGTTATATGTGATTATATATTATGAATGCATATTTGACCTGGCGTAATGAACTCCCATAAATATTACGTACAATTGTATGTGTTGTTTGTACTCACACATTCAGTTTGAACATACATTGTCATCGCACCAGTCTATAGTTTGTGTGTTTGGTGTGTGTGTGTGGGTGTGTGTGTGTGTGTGGGGGGGGGGTCTTTGAAAAATTGGCAACAATATTTCATATGGCAATATGGATGACTGCTATCGAAATTAATAATTATATTCACTGAATTGATCTATGAAATTTGTAGTCGTATTTTAATGAAATATTGTATCAGGTTCAGAATAATGATAACAATAAGCACATGATAGATTGCTAAATTTCAGATTGTTATATTTCCAAGTTATTAACATTAATAAAATATATAATACAATCCCTAAACAGGGCTGTTGTATGTTATATGGCCCTCAGTCCTATACACCAGCAAGTTCGCACTAAACGTGTTGTGACAAGTATTCTCTTTGCTCCCGTTTGTTATTAAAAAAAGGCATACTCCCGGAGACATCTCCTTTCAAATGTGATGGTCTCATAAAGCTGATACATTAGCCAAAATTCTTGGAGATTGAATTGAGATAATTTGTTTTATTAGTTGCATAAGTCATGCGTGTGCTTATAAAGACGTAACACCATTGACCTTGTAAGATTGAATCAGTTTATGTTTTGGCCAAGCGAATTTCTTAATTTTCTCAAACTTCGCTATTAGTTTCTCGGTGATATGTATTATGTATTTATTATATACACATTCAAAAGATAGTCATCTAATACATGTAGCAGACGCTATACTCCAAAATAATATGAAAATAATAATACCCTTAGAAAACACAAGGACCCAACAAAAGAGCTATTTCTGAACATAAATTGTCCATAATAGGGCCAAGGTAGAAATCACAGTCACACTCACCACCCAAACAAGTGTGATATACCATTTACCGTGTGGGGGTCCTAGACATTGACGGATGACAAACAAGGTCGATCCTGTCCTAAACTCCCATTTAAATCTAAACAAGCAATAATCCGAACAATGAATTTTTGTGTGAATGAAATAAGAATACATAAAAAAATATTATTTAGCGAATAAACTCGCAACCCACGGCCCCATGGCAGATCCCATTGTTATCAGATTCAGTAAAATTAAAATCTTAGTTGAATAAAACTATTTCTTAAAACACGCTGGAATATTGCATTGATGCACAAGAGATGTACTGAATCTAAATTCCACATATTCTGAGCGCAAACGTAAACTTATTATTCCTGTTAAATTTAAATTTTAAAGACCCATAAGCAGTCTCAAGAATTCATCATCAAATTTAATCTAGTACGTGTTTTATTGCAATATCAAATATAACCCTAACTGTTGAAAAAATACAAACGCTGGCCTAGAATAATGCCCTTTCAAAGGGGAAGGCCAACGATTTTCAAAAAGGTTTCCATAAATCTTAAATATATATTCAGAAATAATCCCCTCTGTAACACAGGCAAAAACGATTTCGTAAGCGAGAATTTTTTTTTTTATAAAAACCGGAAGTGATGTAATTGATTCAACACGCTCATTGGGCTGATATGATGCCAATTTAATGTTTGTGAACTGCATACAGACACAAAGTTCATTGGAGAAATTGATCACTGCTTAATGGGAATAATTACCCAAAACCCCAGAATTTCAATAGGGTTAGTATTTATGAAACATGCGTTTTTAATGAATTGAGCGAGAACAACGACAGTATATGATCACTTTAAATCAATAGCTAACAAAGACTATTATTATAGTAATATAAGACGGCGAAACCTATACATGATGAGGTTTTGGGGGGTCATTGATGATCATTGACCGTGAACAGACATATCTGGCCCGTCTTGTTGTCATATGTACCTATCTGATAAAGCTATAAACAAGGCAACCATACAAATATATATAATGACACACTGAGTGTCCATGATTTTGTAAGGCACTGAGGCTAAGCGAAAAAGAGGCAATGACGTGATGTGCGTCATGGGTTTAGAGTTGTTGCACCCACTTGCGATTTTGCGCCCTCTTCCAAACTGCAAAAATCACGTAGTTTCAACAAGGTTTTTAAACGCTATGGGCAGGTTCTAATCGCCATTACTTCATAAGCATATCGCTCAGCCATTGGGCAACGTGTATGCTACTAATCGACTCTAGTCGATATAAATATTGTTGTTGTTCTTTGTTGTTTTTTTTGTTTTCTGGGGTTTTTTTGGTTTTTTTATTTGGTTTTTTTTTTGCCTCCCTGGTATCTAGTTCTTCGTCGTAAATCAAAGTGGGTTTAATCCAACGTCAAACTATGACGAATTTGCTTACCTACAGTGTCTGGATATTTCAAGTAAACCCTGTTTACTCTCATTCCATAACATTGTATCTTTCAAATTCTCCCCGAGGCTGCAGATCCTCCGAAAAAATTAATTAACTAAAGATTGTGACAGCTTAAGCTCGGTAAATGAAGAGAAAAATATCTTCTACATCGAGCGAGACATGACATGAAATTAAATATTGAAATTATGACCAACATAAATCACACGAGTTTCATGTTTTAAAAACGTATCCTACATTTGCCATGCAGATATATCCTTGCCAACACTAATGTATTTAAAACCTATTTTATTCACCAAATTATTTATCCTAAAAGATACGCGTTGAATTAAACAGACACTAGAATGGGTGACATATTATTCTTGTAAAAGTAAATGTTAATCAAATGATAATTTGTGTAAAGCTAGGAGACTTTTTTGTTATCGAACCAATAACTATTACGTCAGTTATAATTTAAACTGGCCATTGATTTTAAACAAAGTAGAGATCAACAGCTGGCCTTTCACCAAATTAAATTCTTTGCAACCCAACCTTTGTTTTAGACCTAACTGGGTCGCCATTCAATTATGAATTAATTTTATCACTGTTTATAAAATCTAGAGCAACCAATGAACCCACGTTCGACAGTTTTAAAAATAATATTTAGTAGGTCATCTACTGTAAACTGAAAACTTATTTTTACAGAAAACTATGACCACGAAAAATTGAATTATAGAAAGTAAGTGATCGCGATAAATAAAATAAGAATGAACTCTTTAAATGCCAAGCGCATCCTTGACAAACGACTTTTCTTACTGGTGAATGTGGTGGGCTATGGTATAGGTATATATATATAGATACAAATGAAATAAATGGGATTTAACGTCCTACTGTTTTCTGCACCGACAGGGCTAATGAAGATGGGCATACACCATATAGTGTGCTATGAGGAAAATTTTGCCCGGACAGCGGCACTACGACCGACTCTTATGTCGAATTTCAACTTTAAAATGTTTTTTTTAAAGCACGCAAATGTGCCTTTTGTTTTTCAGCCAAAGTATGACCCCTATTGATTTTAAAATTTGAACTGAAGCATTGTGATACAAGAGGATAGACCTTGTTGATTTTCAGCATTCGAGGACTTTCTGTTCCGGAGAAATATTTCGTGTCCCGAAAAGCTTGTGAACACGATAGAGATCAGATGTCTTGAAGGAATTTGATTAACAGCCAAGTTTTCATTTGAATATTCTGCTGTCTATGACTATCTGTGTTTTAAACAAAAAAACAGCTTTCCGTGGCTATCTTTAAATAAGAAATGGATTAGGATTCCCTATTCATAACTTGTAGGTTGTTCTTTGCAGCAATTAATATAATTTCCACAGAAATTCGGCTATAGTAATAAACAATGGTTATTTAAATATGTCTAACTTTAAAGGAATGTATCTTTAATATTCAAATCCAAACAATAGGTTTGAGTACACAACTTGTTATTACTAATAAATTACTAAACTTCACATATAGAAAATGTGTTGATTGCATATGGAGGGTATAGTGTATCAGATACATTATCCAGACACTGGGCGCTCCGATTAATAAACCACTCTCCTCTCAAACTGCTCAGTGTGGGTAAAGTTTGTTTATCTGGGCAAATTTTAGTCAGCTTAATTTTCCTGTTTTTTTTATTTAGAAAGTTTGTAGCTGCGCAGTCCTGATTTAGCAATTTGTTCATTATTTGGTAAATATTCTATTACAAAGTCGTCATCCCAGGCACATGTACATACAACCGTATAGGCATGAAAGCTAAGTATTGTGACAACATGGTGTCCATATACCTTGCCCTTAACGTACAAGCAACTTTATACGACTAAAACATTTAGTAATTATTCATAGTTATGTTCATTCAGTAACACAACTATTAAAATAAAATTCTGTTAGGAACTAGAACATCCATGGAAATCACTAAGACTTAAACAATATTTAAATGCTGTGTTTGTAAAAATAATGTTTTGAAAAGACCTACCTTCGTTAACCAAAATATGTTCAGCTAATAATCTACATCTAAACGTATAGTGCGCAACGAAGTCAACCGTATCCGTGTATGCTAAAACTCGAAGCCCCAAATGGCAGTGCAGTAAAGTGTGAGGCTAATAGTTTGTATTACAGGTTATATCATGTCAATACATGATTCTAACACAGAAAAAAAAATTACTACCGCTCGCCCACGTCTTTTCATTAGCTGTATTCTGTATTATTGTATTTCTTTCAGTCCATAAATGATGTTTGTGAACCGCTCGTCCACGTCTTTTCATTAGCTGTATTCTGTATTATTGTATTTCTTTCAGTCCATATTCCGCATTAATGATGTTTGTAAACATTTGGGATAACTACAATCGATTTATTATTTATCTACTACAAAAAATTAATCACATTGATTGGTTAATGGCTATCGAATCCTTTGTCGGGTTGATTTCAGGAGATAAGTAAAATATCATTTAATATCGTTAGTAGAGCCCTTGACCGTACCCTTTCTCGCCCAAGTGGTTAAGTTTTAAAATAACTTATTGTTTTATGATATTTTATAGATGATTTGGGTTTGGTAAGGGTATCCACAAAATTATTTTTAGTTTTACAGATTTTGCTGAAGGGGGTAGGGGTGGGACTGGAATGTCCCGGCGGTCTGTAAAGAGAAAGGTTATTTTCAATACAAAGGTTATTCTTGAAATCTGTATTTTTATCATAATTTTAATCAGCAACACTAAAAAGGTAACGGTATACTGAATTAACTTCTAGTTGGGTAGGTAACGGTATACTGAATTAACTACTAGGTGGGTAACGGTACACTGAATTAACTACTAATTGATATTAAATACTAACCTTCAAATATACACTCGCCATCCTTTAAGAAAATTTTTGTTTTTGTTTTTTTTTCTTTTTAAATATTTTAATTTACTTGAATTTTAATACCAAATCTGTTATTTTTCACCGCACGCTTTGATTTTAAGTATAATCATTACAAAGTAACCATTTTTTCTTAAAGTCTTGTGCTTTGCCCAAAATGTCCCGGCCTACGGAGATAATATATGAATACAACAATCATCTGTTTATTCAGCTAACGAATGATACAATCAGATTTCTCATCAAATTCAGATGGGTTTGTATCGATTAGCTAGTATGCTTATCTAAATATTGCATGGTGTTTATAATAATCCTAAAACAAAACTATGAACAAGCAGGACCATTATAATAAAAAAATTAAAAAATCTTACATATCTAACTAATAAACAATGTTTTATCTCTCTCCGCTTGAGTTCTCATCGAGGTCAGAGAAATCGATCGATATAACAATATTATCATAAAAAAAGATAAGCTAAAATCAATGTTCTGCCAATATTGTAGTGGATGAGTTTCATACGAACCTAGTGATATTTTCCTCAATAATTATATATTTATTTTGATATATAATGCATGATTAGTTTATTCATCGGCCTGTCATTTATTCAAAATAAAGGGTGGTATATTGACTGATAAATGTAAAATATACACATCTGTTAAAGGTCGTAATGCTTTAACACAATATTATCCAGACTCCCCTTCGACATTACACACACAAACTAGGTCATTTCGGGACTAAGATAAGGTTCAATTTTATTTTAATTATTCGCTTCCGCGTAGGGGTCTTTAGCAGTGGTGAGAGGAAACCGGAGGACCCGGAGAAAATCCACGAGGTTGGACAGGCGACCCTACGCCTTGCCACGTACAAGCGGAATTCAAAACCATGCCGCTTGACTCAGTGACAAACCTTTTGATCCAACGCGCACGCGTTTACCACCCGGCCACCCAAGTCCCCTCTTCGACATTACAAATAGAAGTTATTGGCCCATTTCAATCAATAGTGATGATATTGTCTGACTGTGAAAATATGGGCTCCTGATATCCAATATTTAAGACACGGTGAACGTTTTTAAAGCCAGTACACATTGGTGTCGTCTCTATGCTCCCAAGCGCAAATTGTAACAAGGCGCCTTGATGAATGAAATGGGGTTTAACGTCCTACTGTTCTGCTCCGACTGGGCTAATGAAGACGGGCATACGCCATACAGTGTACTATGAGGGAAATTTTGCCCGGACAGCGGCGCCACGGCTTCTCTTCAATCGAATTCCAACTGTCAAGGGATCTTTAATATGTACGCCACGGGACCTCGGTTTTTTTGTAACATCCGAAGGACTAGACAGCTATCCTTGTCAGGTCCCGCATCATGCACCACTAACAAGGAGAACCATGCTGGAAAATCCCGATGAACGTCAGCGCTTAGTGAAATGTCAAATCGAACATCCGGTTTAGATTAATTCAATTTGTACTGCTCACTGTTTTCGGCGAACCAAATTGGTTTTAAAAAAAATACCCATGTAAAGATTCAGATTTCAGATGCCACTATCACTAATCATATCTTTGTAACGGACATTAAACATTTCTGAACTGATATTACTTTCAGAGATTCAACTTTCAATATATAGTTTGCAAAGGATTTTTAAAAAAAAAATCCCTTAAATGACAACTAGAGACTTTAATAAGAGACGTCGATTCTTTCGTCTTTCTGTGTCCTTGTGTTACTCTTCAGAAATAAGTACCGTTGAAAAGAATGGATCCCGTGTATACTATTGTAAGGACATGAAAGATAACTTGGACCGTAGTGCCATTGTCAGAGCAAAATTTCCCCTCATAGAACATTGTTAACATGGTTTAAAAATCTAATTTCATTTCATGTCACTGATTGTATTTCAAAACCCGATTTCATTTCATTTCAAGTCACTAATTGGATTTTACAACCCGATCTCATTTCATTTCATGACGCTAATTTGCATTTTCCTGGTAATAATGTGGGTTATATGGTTGTATGTTATTTTCTGGGGTAAGTTTTGGAAGTAACATTTATCTTATTTGTTACCTACCTGCATTTTTCAAAATGGTGTGGTGATACTTGGTTCTGTTTTGTGGTGTCAACATTTATGACAAACACGTCTACACCCGCAGCTCCGCCCTGTGACCTCTGCTTGACTTTGCCATCACTATTTGCGGCTGAGCCATAACCCATGGCCCCGTTTGCTTTCTATCTGGAAAAAAATTTAACGGTTGAAATTGGTTCATGAGCATATTTTTATGTGTGAACGATATCGGATACAATTCTTGACAAAAAAAAAATGTTCATATCGAGGAAACCTATTGAAATTTCAATTCGCGTTCTTATAATTTATATTCCCTATCGTACAATGCATATCAATGTGTTCTCGCTTATGTTCAATGAAATATTCTTAAATGGAAAAATAATTTTAAAAACAGTCTCGGATTCAAAATACTCACCACTAATATTCCTAGATATTGGTCAACTTTATAGTCAATTTTTAAAAAAAAATATGACAAAAACCAGTATTATTGCAACAAGAACCACTAGATCTTAACTGGTTGGTATATATAAAGAACATTGGTAGAACTAAGCGTTTAACTTACTTGGTTCTGCTAGACGTTTTAAGACTATGACCACAATGTACAGATATCACTTACGTGATTCATCGACAGAATATATACTGAAATCCCATCCTTACACGAGATAAAGCACGATTATTGTTGTATAACATCGAGTAGTTCTCCTTTTCACTATATGATAAAATACAAATACTACAACTCTACTTACGTTCTGCAAAACCTATCTGTCCCAAACAAAAGTATGCAGAAGGTGACAAGAATCTTTGAATTCCTAATGGTTAACATCTATTGTAAAGTTTTTTTCAGTCAGTAATTGGTTTTCCTGTCCGTGCTATTTGTGTATGAGCTTGATAACGACTTATAAAATCTTGTTGAAACGTTGCAGTGAAATAAACCATAGTAGTTTATGTAAAGACCCCACATAATTGACCACAAAGAACGGTAATTTGGAATCACGGGACTGTACAGCGCAATGGACGCTTACGGCTATCCCCCGGATCCATTCACTTTTTTTTTAATTGTTAGCCTGTGTTTTTTCTGAGTATGATGTCTTGTCCGTGTATTTGTTTTTGTGTACATTTTGTGTGGTGCAATCCCCCTGCACTTACTAGTAGATCTCTTTGATTAGCTAGCCTTCTATATGTCAATGACTACTTATAACAAATGTAACCTTTAAATTTCATCATCTGGTCACAGAAACCAAGTCTCTAAATCTACACTAGCATGACCCCAATAGTTTTCTGTCGACGCCAAGCAAGAATCTGAGATGTTTCTTGGATTCATGTTAATTGTGGAAGTATATGGTTATCACCGGCGTCCGTTTTTCTGCACATATTTCTTGTGAAGGTATTTTATGGTGTGATTTTCAGGGATCAATTTGACGATCGAGAAGCTCCATTCCAAATTCACGGAATTCACTGAATTATCGGGATAGTTTGTACATTCATACTTACTAATTCATGTGAACGTAATGCGCGACATAATATATAGGTTTCGTAGATTTTCAAAATGGTAGTAAGATTGTCCAATACGAAAGAAGATAAAGGGAGCAGCGATTAGAATTTAAATATATCGTACTTTTTTAGAATGCCTGTTTTCCCACCACCACCCCTTTTTCGGTGCCCACATCTTACATCATAGTAAAATGAAACATTTATAACAGTAAGGTTAGAAAGGAGATTGAACACTGACAAGATTCATCTGTGCATATTCATATATATATTTTTTAAAATATTTGATGTGATAGAAGAATATTGGGGTTTTGGGAGAGCCAGGGTGAAACAATAGACCATTACATATTCTATGTACGTATTGGGATATTCTGTTTATATTTATATCAAGTTAATGTACATTTTATTGCCCTTCTGTAACTACCAAATACACGTATCTGTTTTAATGACGATAAATCTTTTTTCTGAAAGTGTTTTAAAGATATGCAAATCGCAAAATTATATTCTTGCCAATTAAAGATTGTTATTGCAACAAAGAATTGGAATTTTTAAAATCTCAATTGGGTTGTGAAATTTGTTTTCACAAAAATTTCAACTTTGAATTCATGGAGTTATCTCCCCGTTTGCGGTTTCAGTTTTAAAACTAGTGAAATACAAGATTTGTAGATTGGAGGCTTAAGTACATTTTACCCAATAGTTGGAGTATGAGAGGACATCACAAAATCCCGTTTATGTTTTGTGTAGGTTGATTTTGGCAACAACTAACGCAAAGCACTAAACGTTTTCATTGATACATGCATGTACGCATATTTAAAGGGATCTGGGAGCTAAACAGAACATTCTCTTGTATGCAATCTGAAAATTTGCTCAATCCTATATTCATGTATAGATTTTCCTTTTGAAAACAAGATTCGTTTCTTTTAAATTTAGTAGAGGATTTCTTTCTGCAGTATATTTTCCCTGTATACTTTAAAGACTGTGCATGATTTGTATTTTTCGGAAAATATAAAATTTTCCAAGGCTTACTCCACGCTAACATATACACAAATTCATTATTTAACATTTAATTAAGAAACCCAAATCTAAATATATTAACGATCGATACTCTCCCTGCTTGGATTCAATGTGATTAGAGAGAGGCCCATTTAAATATTCAGCGAAACTTATATAGAGGAGGCATAGGCGTGTGTTGACTATATCCGATTATTCCTATTATTATATCGTCTGCATTGGATGCCGAATTTTCAATTTATCATATCTTTGTAAATTCTGAATGGAATTGGACCATTTTTGAATTGATATTCCGTTTAGACATGGAATTTCTTCTAGTCTACCAGTTCCCTGTTCAAACTCTCTTATTAATGTCCCTTATATTTTGCGGACTTTTAGGCAGGCAATGCGGACTTAATTCTGTTTGTGGCATTAGAAGGTAAACTGTGCATTATGGAAGCTGGTAACAAACCTTTCGCTTCATTTTGCCTTCGCGTCAATTAAGTGCGAAGGCGAAGCCACAAAAACGCGACAAATGGCCCTAATCTCGGTCCGTCGTGGTTTCACTTGACTATGGCAAGAAGGCAATAAATAATCATTGCGAAACCAAAAAGTCGTCTTGTCCATATCTTGCCTTATTGCCTTCGCGCTGTTAACTCAAAGCGATGGGGCGAGATTTCTTGCCTTCCGGCCTTTGTAGTCCGGTGGCTGAAGGGGGGAATCGCCACCCGAGCTGTGAATTTATAAGACCAAGTTTTTCTAGGCCAGTTTTTTGCGTAGATTCTGAATCAGGGTGGTGATCAGGCGTTTGAAGGGGTGTTTTCGAAATATGGGGGGGGGGGGCAATGTCTACAATTGGGGGAAATGACATTATGTTGATATAAATGATGATCATGTTATATATTACTAAAACACAAATTTCTGGGATTGTCCATCTCTAAAGAAGTGTATATGATGCCCCTGGACAACTGTGGTGATTTGTTGGGAGGTGGCGTGGCGGGTAGCAGGTGTGCGTGTATGGGGGGGGGGGGGTTAAAATTGGCGGGAAATGAGTTCACGTTGATTTAAATGATGATTTTCTTAGAGCTTGGTAAAAACATTACTTTTTAATTCCGCTAAACATCTCTAAATATGTGTGTAAAATTCCCATTGTATGGGTGGGGAGGGGGGTGGACAAAATGTAATTTTGGGGACAGAAACCATTCGGTTGAAAATTGACCTGAAAAGTGTTTTCTCGTTAGCTTTTTCGTTCAATCTGAACAAAACACACAGATGCTATTTCGTTTCGTTTTTTATAGTTCAAAATTTCGTTTTACTTGTCTTCACAACACTAGGATCTGAAAGAGTTGTTATATAACAGGCGGTCTAGTTGATGTGAGGAATTAGGTAATGAAACTGACTGTTACGGCATGTTCTTGGCGTGCTCTGCACGGAACTGTGGGTAAACCCCTAGAAAAGTCAACGCTGATTTAATTTAATCTATGTCTGACGTCACAGGGTCAAAAGCCACTCGTTTTCTCCTGGTACAACTGGTCAGTTCTTCGTGTAGTGTAGGCCATCGAAAGTATAGAAACACGAAACGAAATATACATCTGTATTTTTAATCAGATTGATTTTTTGTTCAGTACCAATTTCATCATCACAAATAATAATATTAAATTATAATGGTAATTTTGAAGAGAATTGGAAATGTACATAAAATACACAGTAAATTAGAGACATGTTTAGATATTAGTTTATTCTTAGTCTTCATCAGAAAATTCAAAATCAGAGATCACAGGGGCGTCGCAAAATGAGGGCACTGACCGCGGAGACGGGGCACGCCGCTTGGGGGGGGGGGGGGCACCAAGACAACTATCTGTCATTTCCTTGCATCTGTAGCCATTCCAAGAGCTATTTGGCTGATATTTTCATCTAAGTAAACGTTCGAAAATCGTTGAAAAAGAGCCTTAAAATCGAGCAAAAAAGCCAGTTGAACATACGACTCGAAAATTGTCAAGGCGAGCGAGGTATTATGATGGGAAAAAAAAGACGAATCAATTCCCTACCCACTTCACTATTTAAGCCTTGTAACTTGTACTGTGTACTGTCCACACATGAAACAATGCTACATCATGCGCGTCGGTGATGAGCGTGAGTGTAGTATACGCCGACGATTCCATAAGATGCTATCATTGATGTCTGTCTATAGTCACTCTATAGGATTAGGGCACCGTCAGCTAAACAACAAGAATTCGTTTGAAAGTGGAAGCATTAATTAGACCAGACTGGTGTGTTTGAGTCGAAGGTTTGAGTCATTTGGGAAACCTACAACATGTTTGGAACGGACATATTTGGGTCTGAGAAAAAGCACTTTCAGCAGTACATTTCCAGATCTCTTGAAAAGTACCATTTAAATTTAATATATTGAATGACGAAAAAGATAATGAATGAAAAAGCTAACGAGAAACCACCTTTAAGGTCAATTTTGAACCAAATGATTTCTGTTCACAAAAAAAACATGCTACCCCCCCCCCCCTCCACCATAACCCGCTCAGCCCCGCGGGCACCCACCCCGGCGTCCATCCCCACACAATGGGAATATTATAAACATATTTAGAGATGTTTCATCAAGCTATAAGAAAATCATCATTTAAATCGACGTGAACTCATTTCCCGCCAATTTCCCCCCCCCCCTTCCATACACACACGCACACCTGCAACCACCCACCCCAATTCGCCACAAATCAAAACAGTTGTCCAGGGGCATCATAAACACTTATTTAGAGATGGACAGTCCTGGAAATTTATGTTTTATTAATAATTGTATAACATGATCAGCATTTATGTCAACATAACTACATTTTCCCCCAATTGTAGACATTGGAACCCCCCTCCCCATATCTTGAAAACCCCCCTCAAACGCCTGATCACCCCCCAAATTCTGAATCTACGCGAAAAACTGGTCTAGAAAAACTTGGTCTCATAAATTCACGGCTCGGGTGGCGATCCCCCCCCCCCCGCCCCTTCAGCCACCGGACTATTGCTTCGCTATGACAATCTGTTTCACATGGGTAATAAATAAGAAAGCCTTCTTTTAACTCTGTACATGATAACTGACCTTTACGGTCACGCCCAGTATAGTTATACGTATGACATCACATGGTGTTGATAACACGTGCGTTGTTTACATCGGGTGTAGTATTAGTAATACAAACTGTACCCATTTCCACTAAATATTAAATATTTCAAACCCAGCTATACTTTAAACACCTTTATTTAGTTTTCTAATAATTCAAAACATGCTTTTAGAAGTTTGTGCGATATCATCTTGCGTGTGCAAGGAACGAAATCATGCAAACAATGTCCCGAGTCACACAATTAGCAAAACAAAAAGGGATGGTATTACAGAATCAATTCCACGCCTTAAACTGAATGGAAATCATAATAGACAGTTACCTGATTCTGCAACAACTCTTTAAGCCTCAAGTACACGTTGTGATTCACTTGACCACCCTTAGTCATCTCATCTAAATATTATATATTCAGCTCGCGTTCTCTGTACAAGATAAGGCACGATTAATATTGTTGTAGCTATAGTACGTCATTGCTTCCCCATCATAGAACAAGTACATGGGTACGAGAAAGAGCAAAAGTCCATTGAATCTTTTCGACTTAAAGGGGAAATAACCAAAGAAAAGATAATGATGTTAAGATGAATATCGATTGGGATGAGAAGAACCCTCACCTATACCTTGAACTGTATACGGCGTATTTTGTTCTCTCTAAATGTGGATTTAAATGGATGTAACTTGTCATTTAGGCAAAAGCAGACGATCTGAATGTCAATGAAGCATAAATATTGGGTTAGCAAGATGATATTTTAGGATATTTATCTTTATTGCGATGGAAAACCACTATCGCGAGCGATTATCTCGAGCATCGGGCACTCGTGAATTTGACTAAATTTCCAAACGTGGCTCGCGGAAGTTGTGCCAAGGTTGCCCTGATTGTTTATTTAGCAGGTGTCTTTTGAGAAGGATAATATTTTAAAAACCATATGGTACACAATAAAGAAATAAAATAAAATGAAATAGAGTTTAACGCCCCACTTTTCTGAACCGACTGGACTAATAAAGGCGGGCATATTAGGGGAAATTTGTCGGGATAGCGGCGCTACGGCCCACTCTTAATTTTGAAGTTCAACTGACACGGTAGATCGAATCACGTCGGAAAATCACGACGGACTTTCTCGGCCAACACGGGGATCGAACACCTGACCTTCAAGTTAGCCAACCAACGTCTTATTCACTGAGGAATCGCGGGTACCACATACGGTAAAAAGATATGCGTGTTGGTATTATTTTTTCTTTACTTTAGAGTGTGAAATTAACGTCCCAATTCCCAAGGTCAATATATCTCAAATATATTTTATCCAGTTTATAGGCTTGAATCGATTCCGGTATGAGATATTATACTGACTTATTAACGCCTGTCTATATAATAAGGACAGGTATCCATGGTGCCAATAATAGCAAGCTCCTGTGGCGTTTAATAGTCTCAAACAGTACATAATACTGCTACAAGACTTAACACTACGATCATATCATGGTTATTTGTAGGGGGGGGGGCGCCTCGTTAGCACGTGCGCGCTGTATCATAAGGTCTGTCATTGAGTCAACTGGCGTAGTGTCGATTCCCCGGTTGTACGTGACAAGGAATTTGGGCATCTGTACAATCGCCTGGGTTTTGTCTGGGTCCCCCGGTTTCCTCACACTGCTAAAAAAAAACCTACGCGCAAGCGAATTATTGAAATAAAATTGAACCATATGTTAGTCCCAAAATGAACTAGTTTGTGTCGAGTGGACGTTACCCCCCCCCCCCTCTCTCTCTCTCTCTCTCTCTTATTTGTAGTAATTTACAATGATTGCACGATATTGATTTTAAATTGTATTAATTAAGTCCGTTTTTAAATGTATGTGTCTACAATAATGAATCGTATTGTATACACAGAGAAGAATTATTGCAACACTGGAATGTTTATGCGCTCAAGAGCAATACATTACGCAGGTGAAATAAAATAAGCCGGTTGTTGCAAAAACATAGAAAAAACTAATGATGTAATTGACCGCTGACGTTCTCGTAGACCTTACAGTACTTCTGCAAGGTATGGTGCAGCACTATTGAGACCCGTGCGACGTTATCCTTTTCCAGAAAGCACTATTGCACAAACACCGGAGTCTATAATACATTTTATGACAAAGTGAAATACAGTACATCGAACTACTATCTGTAAATTCATTTTAAAAGAACTTGTGAAGCGTATGCGACATACAATACCAGATACATATGATGTACTCATTTATCCAGAACTTCAGATGTGTGTCAACAGGTGAGGTTACTGAGACCAAAGGTTCTTGTAACTTGTTGGCTATCACAAACTCTCCATGTGTGAAGATATTTTAATTAATGACATCTAATAACCAGCGGCTGCCAGGCAGGATATGCCCACATCTTGCAAGAGATGGATAGAGAACAAGTTAAAAACAAAAACGATTTTTTGTACAATCAGGGGCCATAATCCAGAAAGTTATTGTCTGAAATGCGCAAATATCAAAAAGGACTGGGATCTTTGGGATATAAAGATATGTTTTAAGTTTCATCAAAATCGGATAAAAATTGTGTCCTCTAGAGGGTCCACAACCTTCACATTACACACTTCTACACAATTTGCGTACAAAGAGCGGCAATTTTTTCGGACAGTTTAATTTCGATTTTCCCGAAATTCGAATTCAATCTTCATTATGGTGGAATGGTGATGTATTTAAACGGTCTTTAAAATAGGAAAGAAATTGTGACCTCTAGAGAATCCACAAGCTAAAAAAATTCTGGAGAATCCGCAAGCTGGCCATAATCCAGAAAATTAATTTTGTTTGTTTAAATTTATTCGAGATTCGTTACCAACGTAGTACAATCTAAATCTTCAAAGGTTATCTTAAAAGTCTAACTAGAGCCGCTGATTAAAATAAGTCTAAACCAAGACAGCCCGTTCCTATTAAAAGTCTAACTAAAGTCAGTGATTAAAATACGTCTCCAAGACAACCGGATTAAGATCGACAAAATGATATGTCATCTTTAAGTCAGTTGAATTCAAACTCCTTAGAGAAATTATTTGATCCTGTAAATGGAAACAACACAAAGCTAGACTGCAAGGTTGTGATGGTGATATAAGAATGCACAGAAATGAACAATAAATATCAAATAAAAGGATTGCATGAAAATATATTCAGGTTTAAACCAGCAAAAGGAGAGATATCCAACGCAAAATAAAATTGTTTATTATGTAAACTATAAACTGATTTATCGCAGCCCAAACTATTATTAAATATTACAATTAAGAAGAGCTGAAATTCAAATAAAATCCATGAATCATACATTTAAACTGCCACGTAACACAACATAAGCTAAACCAACCCAGGAGTACTTGATACCAACTCAGGAGTACTTGATAGTCGAGAATAAATATATTTCAAGACCAATGTAGCCCTGTTTGGAATGGACAAGTATGTGATATATATTTTGCACACACTTCTTTTTTAAAATTTTGTTTTCATATTGCATATTGGTTTTCGCACTCGATTTCTTTTTACTGGATTAACGTTATACGTCAAATTTGGGTATTATTTCAAGACAGCTCCGTTTCATGACCAGTCCCAAAGTATTAGAAAACACTGTCTTATGCACATAGTTAATGGCACCTTAATATGGGTACTATTTCAAGAAGACAGATCCCTTTCATCACCAGTTCCGACCAAGATTCCACAAACGTTTTAGCACTAACTTGATGCGTAGTTCCCTATAAATATAAATATTTCACTTCACATTAATTTTTTAAAAGCCACAAAAGTATTCACGCGCATTTGATTGTATGCTAAAGATGTGTTGCGCGTATATAGAGTTTTTTTAAAAGATAAATATATTAGTTCACAGTGTTGTTTCTGATGTGTCGTAAGTCAGTTTGTAATCTTTAGCAGGTCCCCAATTTTTATTGGGCTCAAATGCTGTTTTAATCCTCTGAAAAATAAACATATAAGAGTTAAATGCATGCTATGACCATTTAACTACATGCCTACCTTATACCCTACAAGTATTATGCCTATCCAAAACATTATATGACTATCTAATTCAATTTATAACTAGCATATGTCAATCCGATGCAAAATATGACTATCTAATTCAATTTATTTTATGATCAGTAGTGGAATACCGCGTTTTATCAGTGAAATAAAAGTGTTATTCCACTGGCTAGCAGTAGTCCATGTTGTTTTTACCTAAAATGATTGTAAAATCATAAAATAAATAGAACATTTGTCGTTTTGTCGTGAATAACATATTTTATTTCATCTCTAAGCAAGAAAACGTTTATATTTTCACTCATGCTACGCACTCGTGAAAATATAAGTTTTCTTGCTTCTCGATGAAATAAAATATGTTATTCACTCTAAAACGACAAATATCCTCTATATATAAGTAGCATAAATGCATATCCATTGATGACTGTTCATTATAAATGTTATGTCCATTCAGTATAAGATACTGAAATGTAATATGACAATTATTCAATATTATATATGACCATATATATTGAATATAACACATGTGTATTTTACCCGTTTCAATGGTCCTTTTCTGTTTATTATATCCTTCACAAGCCATATAGGAATAGGTAAACATGATGCCAAGGCAATAATCCAGCCTAGAGCAGGCGCATAATTCGGATATACATAATCTCCATATGTAGGTGGTTGATATTTTACCAATGTGAATATAAGAACCACCTGAAATCAATAAACATATATTTGGTTTAACACCAAAATTTATAAATGAACCACGTTAAATTAAATAAGTTAATCACTTATGTATAGCCAATATATCTTATGTTTGTAGGCAATAAAAACACAACAATCTGTTCAATCTGACACTAAAAATAAATAGAAACGCGCCCTTTCTTACATATAATGTATACATCGACATTAATATACTTACAGTTAATAGAATTGGATTTAGAAATCGCCAGAGATATTTAAATATTACTGGTGGACGCTTTCCTAACATCATTTCAAGGTCATCTAAATATCGATCAGCACCTGAAGAAAGGGTGAATATTGTACCAAAATATTGTACACATTAGACACTTTGGTCATGGTTAAATGACAGCGTATTTATTATAATATAACATATTTTAATTATAAAATATTGTTATGGCAAAATATGTATGGAACATTGATTAATGGTCAATTTATGGCCTTCATTTGTCCAGACAAGGGGAACAACCTTCAATTGTAAGCAGAAAGAGTCACCGAGTACTTATTTTCTAATCGATTACAGAATTGATTTCAATGGCGGCCATTGTGTCACTAGTCCAAAATTCAACATTAAATATTCACTTTGTTGAGTGATATTTATTTATTCAAATACAAAAGATCCATCGCACATTTTTTTTTCATAGAATGTTAAATATGGACACATGCCGCGCAACCAACCATCCACAAACTAATCAGAAGTTGTACTCGTACAAATTATATAACTTGTATTTCATAAAGGGATAAATGTGAGTGAATTCTAAACACTTACCATACAACCATCCTACAACGAAACTTTCTAGAATTGTTATTGAAAATAAAGTGAGCGCGGCCATGTACCAATCTACTAGTTGAAAAATATAAATACCATTCTAAAACATAGAAGAAAAATATTTATATAAAATGTCAAGGTGTATCTTCAACACTAGCAACATTCAAAGGGAACTCGAATCCCCGGTTGTACGTGACAAGGAGTAGGGTCGCCTGTCCAACCTCGTGGGTTTTCTCCGGGTCCTCCGGTTTCTTCCCACTGCTAAAGACCCCTACGCGCAAGCGAATTATTGAAATAAAATTTTAAAAGACCATACGTTAGTCCCGAAATGACCTGGTTTGTGTCGAGTGGACGTTAGTCCCGAAATGACCTGGTTTGTGTCGAGTGGACGTTAAACCCCATTTCTCTCTCTCTCAATGGGAACTCAAATTTTTGAAGGTGCATAATATGCTCTATATGTGTACCTGCGCTCTGACGCCATAGTAACGCAAAGCACAATCTCTAGTGCAACCTGTAAAACAACAGTCCTGTTTATGAAGATACAAATTGTTTGAGTTACTATTTAAATTCCAATCACATGTTACCAACAATGAAAATAAATTATACAACTCAAAACAATATCCAATTTTCACCTTGGTATATTTTGAGATCACAGACCAAATTCATTAAGAAAAAAAAAATAAACGTCGCGAGTTCGGTGAATTGTATATATTTATAGAAGGTGTCTCCGTGAAACTATATGTTAACATAGCATACTCTACTGAATCGATTGGTAAAAATAAAGAAGTAACTGGGCATTGATTTATAATATGCATACATGCTATATTTATGTACAGTCATGTTATATTAATTTTCAGTTGGGGACGTTAAAGGTTTATTTATATAAGTCGTAATAATTAAAAATAATTTAAAGCTATACGAAGTGAAGTTTCTGTATTTTCTGATTCGTGTATATGTTTACTATATTGTATACTAAAGTTTACTTACTTGTGTTGTATAAACTAAAGTAAATAAGCTCATTAAAAAACAGGTACTAGCTGTAACCATTAACCGGGTTTTCGATGTTAAATTTGGTATTAAATCTGTTAAAGTTGTTATAACGACCTCTACACTAACAAACTGACAAATAAAATTGAAAAAAAACCAAATTTGATTATTAATTGATATATTTTGGAAAAATTGTGACTTCTTTCTTTAAACAAAAATGTGACTTGAGGAATGAAATAATTTTTGTACATTTTCTTAAATGTGAAAACATAAAATAATTTTTTTTATAAAATGTAAAAATTTAATTCAAAAATGTAAAAATTTAATTCAAAAATGTAAAAATTTAATTCAAAAATGTAAAAATTTAATAGTAAATATGTTAAATATCAATAAAAATAAATGTACAATTCAGGCGGTTTAAACCTTTTTTTAAAATATAATATGCGAAAATTGAAATTTTCAAACAAATGTGAAAGTATAAATACAATTGCATTTTCCGCCCACTAGGCACAAGACTTAATAAGAATTAGTGTCGCCACATGTAATGAGGAAATTTTGTCCCAAGAATTAAAACTTACCATAGAATCTATGGAAACAAACAAAAGCATCAAAAAGAAAAGAACCGCCCATAGTTGAGGTAATGGTAATTGGCTTAATGCTTCGGGGTATGTAATGAAGGCTAACCCCGGACCTGAAAACAAAGGAGTCATTATAAATGCTGAACGTAAAATGCATTATGCCATGTCAGTTTTGGGGCGTCCGCGAAAAATACTTTGGCTATTCGCTTTTTGTCGTTGTAAGTGTATTTGTGTATATGAGTGTATTTTTGTGGTAATATTGTCCCTTTAACTCGACTGAAAATAAAATCAATCGAGGTCTTGCCTATTTACCGCAAGAAGATACCACTTTCGTCTAGTGCATCGCGATGTAACCTGGGGTCCAAGCTAATCTACCCCCAACACGAGACAGTTAAGCTATGACTGTCTTTAAAGATACATTATGTAAGATTTATTCACAAATAGATACATTTCAGACACAGCACTTTATTCTGAGCGAATAATTGTAATTCGTACAATATTCTCGACAATCCGATATCCAAGAGAGTTTTTGGCATGTCCTGTGAATAAATGTCTAAATAATAGGACTCGCAATAGGCGGCTTTAACTCGTGCATAATGCATCTTTAAATAAAAATAAATGAAATCGTGTTTAACGTTCTACTGTTCTGCTCCGAACTGGGCTAATGAAGACGAGCATACGCCATACAGTGTGCTGTAAGGGAAATTTTGTCCGGACAGCGGCACCGCGGCCTACTCTTATATCGAATTCCAACTGTCAAGGGACCTCGGATTTTCGTTCCATCCGAACGACTAGACAGCTGTCCTTGTGAGGCAATCCGTCCTGCATGACTGACAAGGGGGACCCACGCGGTACAATCTTTAAAAATAAACACGGAAACGTATTTTTTCCATTTATTTTCAGGATAATTTATGATGACAGTATATAATTACTTTACGGTAGATTGCGAGCTGTCCTGTCGGTTAAAGTTCACGTTGATATATGGTCACGAAAAAATCATTGGTTACATTCTGATGTTGCGTCAAGACATTAAAATATATTATATAACTAAAGGAAATTAGGCCCGTAGTGCGGTTCTCCTGCACTTACTATTAAACCAAGATCAGCGTCTTTAAACGTTAATAATTTATTACTTTTCCTGAAAAAGCACATGTCGTATGGTATAAATATATTAGTCAAATTGTGGATTATATCTCCGAAATCACCCCATTAAAGCAAATAATCCTAATAGATGCTGTCAAATAGCTCGGGCCTTTGGAGAGTCATTACAAGAGCACGTTACCTGTGTTGACAATATCTTCAACCAGTGAACCCGTTTTATGAGACATAAATCCAAGAACAGAAAACACAACAAATCCTGCATAGAAACTAGTCCCTTCTCCTATACAACAGTATATGACGGTATCTCTGAAATATACACAAATATTAATGTAGACATACACATTATATATAAACGTGAACTTTTAAGCTGGAAAAGATGAGCCTAAAATTATGTAATGTATTTCTTATTATAGGTAGTTTTCGGGAGTTATCAATATTCATAATAACGCATTGAAAATATCAACGAATTCACGCATAGCAACAGACAAAATTTGAAAGGAAATTTAAGAACAATCAAGCCTGTATTTGTATTAAGATGCCAACAGTTTCTGGAAGCTACTGCAGTCACCTACAATATTCTTACCTTAATATATTGTTATTAAATTTATTATAACTGGCCATAGTGGTGAAACCACCCCATCCGATTCCCATCGAAAAGAAAATCTGCATCAGTGCCTGTATCCATACCTACAAGATAGCAGCACCGCAGTTCACATAATATGTTAGGAAGTGAGTTAAACTAATCCTAATCCGGATTAGATTCGCGAATAATTAAAAAGCAGTCTTCAAACCCGATATTGAAACTCGAATTACCTGAACATTGGCCAGTTTACTAATATCAGGAATAATGTAGAATTTGATACCATCTATGGCACCAGGTAGTGTAACAGCTCTAACCAGGATAATAGTAATAAATACATAAGGTAAAGTTGCTGTCACATACACAACCTACAATTAATCAAAATAGAGGTTATATAAAAGTTAGATCATGACTAAATGTATGGCGGAGATATAAATGTTTTATATTGTAAAAAAAAGCACCTCTTTAAATGCCTAAAGGGAGCTACGGTGGCTACGCGGGTAAGACGCTGGCTCGCTAGCCTGGAGATCGCGTATTCGATCCCTGCATTTCCCGAGAAAGTTCATCGAAATTGTCCGACGTTGTTTCCACTTGTCAGTGGTGCAGGACGGTAGGCCTGACAAGGGCAGCTGTCTAGTCGTTCGATGTGACGAAACACCGAGGTTCCGTGTATACATTGGCGTGCACGTAAAAGATCCTTTGGCAGCAGTTGAAAATCGGTATAACCGTAGGCCATAGAAACGCTGCCCGGGTAAAAGTGCATAGACTGTGACAAAATTTACAAACAATGCATGAGGTAGATGGAATGTGGGCTACTGCAAATATAATGCAATTTTACTGCATGCATGTATGCTGAAGATGAAAGCACTACGCCCTTACCCAGGGGCCTGTTTCACGAAATTTTAACTAAGATAAAATCCAAATTTTAGTAATTTAATTGGGTTGGTTTTAGTGCTTAGCCAATCAAAATTGAAGTATCTACTCAAATTTGGATTTTATCTTTAGTTAGGATTTCGAGAAACAGGGACCTGATTTTGAATAATATTTTACCAGTGACTGACCTTTCCAACTGTTTTGACACCCTTTACTATACAGCCAAATATCATTAGCCAGCCGACCGCCATTGCTACAACAAGATGCCACTGCATGGTACCAAAATCTCCTAATCCAGCAGATATCCTCAGTACATTGTGACTATACAGAAAATAAATATCTTTGATATAAAGAAACCAATGTGAGCATTCATAATAATGTTAAAGCCGGCATGTGTCAATTGTCGGAGGGTATTAACATGTTTCTTTTTGCGTTTCGCTTTACGATATTTATTTTGTTTACAAAAGATGTCGACTACATTGACATGTTATGTCTTGTAATACTATGTTTTGAAAAATGCATTGCTGCCAAATTGTGACATGTACGCGGCCTATGTTCATTTCAAATGTAAACATAATATTTGTGATTGGTCAACTTTGGGAGGTGGGGGCAAATTAATTGGGAACCCGGATTATGTCGTCAACAAGAATCGAAAGCCAATTAGACTTACTTCCAAAATTCTTCTGATGCTGTAAAATGTTTTACTGAAATATTAGTACTGTTTACCACAGAAAATATATTTTCGTTTATTAAATAACCAGTTTCATTAATTCCGTAAGTTTGATTTAATCCATATGTGAATGTTTGATCCGTTCCGTTAATAGATGAATTCAAAGCAACTTCTTTTACAGTTTTAACAATGCACGTGTCTGTATTCCACCAATTATCACAGGTCGTCCATGGTAAGGGTGACATGAAGGAATGAACTAGATAGTATAAAATCCAGGCTAGGATCATGTTAAAGTACATACTGTTTATGGTGGAAAATACGGTTGCAGCAGCACCCAAACCTTAAAATGAACAAGATAGAATTTAATATATATAGTTAACGACCATTGCACCAAGTTATAGATTCAAATGACTGGACGTCTTTATATCTCGAAAATTAGGGGGTCACGGTGGCTAAGTGGGTAAGACACTTGCTCGCTAGCTTGGAGATCGGGTGTTCTATCCCTGCATTGGCCGAAAAAGTTCATCCAGATTTTCCGGCGTTGTTCCCCCCTTGTCAGTGTTGCAGGCCTGACAAGGACAGCTGTCTAGTCGTTCGGATCGGACAAAAACCGAGGGCATGACAAGGACAGCTGTCTAGTCTTTCTGATGGGACGAAGAACGAGGTCCTGTGCACACATTGGCGTGCACGTAAAAGATCCCTTGACAGTTGGAATTCGATATAAGAGTAGGCCGTAGTGCCGCTGTCCGGACAAAATTCCCCTCATAGCACACTGCATGGCGTATACCCGTCTTCATTAGCCCGGGTTTGAGCAGAACAGTAGGACGTTAAACTCCATTTCATTTCATTTCATTTTCTTTTCTCAAAAATTAAATTGTCTATTTCATAGGAGGTTATCGGTCAGTTTGATTTGTGGGTGAAGATTTGTATTCTGGAAAACTTTACGTCTCTTGGTAAAACCAGTATTGACATATAACCAATTTTGTTTTCAATTATCAACACAGTAAACCAAAAATTAAACTAACATTAGCTCACAAGCAGATCCCGATCAATCTATCGAAAAAAAACCATTTGATTGTTGCTGATTGCACCACTCAGTCCTTGATTTCAAAAGTTTCGTTTTCATACTGTTGTAATTAATTTGACAAGTTTACCTCTGAATGCAGGGCACAAATCCCAAACATCGTAGGTACTTTTTCCAGAATATTGTCCAAGGGAAAGTTCTAAAAATGTCAGCGGTAAAGCTAATGTAATCATGAATACAGCATATGGAATGAGAAACACCGCTGAAATATAAAAAAGGTCAGTAAGTTAACTGTGAATACAGCAAGCAACACGATAACGTTGTTGTTTCAGATTTTAACCCGAGGTAAATATTGAAAGTCGTAGAAAATACAAAATATTCTTCATTTCAAAGAGTAGACAACTCATATCGATTTCAGTTAGATGGATTATAGTGGTTCCCCATTGCGCTAAAAAGAAATATGGTGTGGAATTATATGACAAGCGAAATTCATAATCTTGAACTGAAAAATACATTCAAACTATAAAGAAATATGTGTTTGTCACAGAACATTACATCTTACAATTACCATTTAAGTCCATTGCAACAATAAAGGATGGAGGAGACTTCAGGGTGAATTCATGCAATTGGGCTATTCGGCTGTGTCGGGAAATATTTACTATGTTTTTCTTTTAATATGGGCCATGAAAAGAGGGTCGGAGGAGAAGGTCTACTGATATCCCGTGCAACCTCCTCCCCCACCCTCAAACAAATGAAGCGCGACGTCATACCCCCACCGAAGGACGCCCAGTGTAAGATGGATGGATGAGAATTTCATTTACTTAGATAACAATTAAGAACTGATGCGTAATGGATGGCGCCGTTCTCATATTAAGTGGTTTCGCAAATGTTTTGAATATACATTGTATATATTTTGTTCCTCCTGTCTGTATCAGACATTGTCTGCGATATCACTTAGGTGGAAGCGGACGTTAAATAAAGCTATTTCACACGCTCTGTATCAGTGACAAGAGAGTCATTGCAGAAACGTGGCTCCGATTAAAATACAGTAATTGTTGATTCATAGAACTTTTGTGTTTATTTTGTTGTATTTAATAAGCTATTAAAATTATTACGCGTCTGTCATTTTAATTTTTCTGGGGCATGATACACGCACTTTAAACTTTAACGTCACGGCGTTGATTAATCAAGTGACGTTTTAATACATGTAAACTCTTCATGGTTAGTGGTCTGCCATATATGGTAATGTGGGGTGGCGGTTGGGGTGGGAGATGACCGAATGGTTAGAGCATGCGCCTTGTATGATAAAGTATATCATTGTGTCAACTGGCGTGGTTGCGATTCCCCGATTGTGGGTGGTAACCGCGTTGGTTTTCTCCGGGTCCTCCGGTTTCTTCCCACTGCTAAAGACCCCTGCGTGCGAGCGAATTATTGAAATAAAATTGAACCATGTTTGCATCGAGTTTACATTAAACCCCATTTCTCTCGGTCATACTTTTAGCTAACTTATATACAAGAGTATTTACAAATTTTAAGTAAACATGGACATATTTGGCAAACTGGATCAACAAGACGTGGACTGAACACGAAGGTTCATAGTGCAACGTGATATCAGGTGTTGGCAAAAAGGTACGCATAACCTGCCTCGAGGGCGATACCCGCCTGTCGTTGGTATGATGAAACGCCAACTTTGATAAAAAAAAAAAACCCAGTAGATAGATATGGGACGACAGCTGATTGATACATGTCATATTGATTAATAATTTCATGTGGGAACAATCCATACTGAAATTCCAGAGTAATTGTGTATTAACCTATATTCATATTGCCACCCTTTTGAATATTGTATTATGAAATAGATATGAATCATTACTTTACCTCCCCCATTCTTGGCACATAAATAAGGGAATCTCCAGATATTACCAATTCCTACACCATAACCAATCAAGGAAAGTAAGAAATCTAAACTTCGGTTCCATTTCATTCGAGTTGGTGCCTCCTTCTCCGTTTCCGGATCTTCAACAAATTTTTCAGTTTTCATTTTTCTATAAAACAAAAGGAACATCACAACAAATTGTTAAAACAAGATGGCACATTTTCACTAAAATAAAATAAATACCACATTTTGCTATAAAACAAAAGACATGGTACACTTTGTTATAAAACAAAATAACACTGCGGGCGAATTATTACTAAAACTAAAACAGCACCATCAAACTGTTGTTCGTATTTCATTTTGTCAATCTAAATTATCCCGAACTTTATCGGTAGCTAGTCCACAATAGCATTATGCGCAGAAATACTTGATGATTCAATAACAGACTAATGCATGTCCCTTGTTCCAGATTAAAGCTGTATAGTAACATATGTCTCTGAGGTTTAACTTACATTATGTAATAATAAGGTGTCCCAACTGTGACACTCCCCTCTGATGTCCTTATACACGAAAAGCCTACGTGTAACAATTATTGCTATATAATTAATTTCTAAATGACATAAATTTCTAAATGATCAATGACTTAAAACAACACAACTGGTTTTTATAGTGTAAATATGTTATGTTGTCACTGGTAATAAAAATAATAAACGTAACCAAATGGTATTGTAATGTATATGGTTTCTATTTTATGGATCGAAATTGTTCAATGTATCCGAATCTGTAAAGAGCCTCTAGTCAAGAACCAGAATTTGCTACTGTTGTTGAGGTTCCATTCATGAAAGCAACATTTATTCTGGTAGGTCAAGTAGTATATGTACAAATTTTTGTTGTCCAAATGGAATGTGAGATCATGCGTCGAACCGACTAACTCACTTCCTTTCTTTATGTCAATAACAGCTAGTTATTTATAAAATGTGGAAAGACTGTCAATAAATATTACACTTGTATGCTATACAAATTTAGATCAGTAAATCTACGGAACATATGGAGCCGAATCGTTGCCATATTAAGAAAAAATATCATGGTTAAAATTGCAAAAGTATCATAGCCAATATGGTAAAAATGGCCATTTTCGAGATTTTTCACATGTAAAAATCACTTAACACTTAATACATTTTAATGGATCTTTACCATAAAAAAAATTGCTCGACAAAAATTAACAATGTAAAAATCTAGTTTTGTTTTTTTTACTGTAAATTTTTCATCTTTGCATTTTCAACTATCAGATTTTCTCCATTGAATTTTCGACTATCACAATTTCTCCAATCTAACTGATCATATAAGGAAAGGGGCGTGTTTCCGAGTTCGGCCGAAGTAGACGTCATAACTCATCTGTTTTTATCGTCTGGACTAAAATTAATGCTCCCTGACTATGGGCACACGACTCATAAATCTACGTTGATATAAGCGGCTGATGCATTTGGAGTTCTTCGGTTAGCTGAAAGAATAGTAAGAGCAGGAGGACCGCATAGCACATAAACAATTACACAATACAAACCCGTGGACACGACACACAATATAGGCTACACATATATTTCAAACAATAAGCATGTCAAATCAAGTGAATGGATTCGGACTCATAAAACAATATTTAACGTAATATGTTATTTGTAGGCAATTGTTTAATCGTAGATACCATAGTGGTATACTTTACTTGAAGTACTAGTATGCCAACATCAAAAGATGACGTCACATCTGTATTTTTCTTGAAGACCACATAAATCTTATTAGGCCTACATACTGGCTACCGGGCTACCGGATACTTGTTTTAAAAAATTCCGCTTTGCCAAAGTATAAAATGCTAATGATTAAAAATAAATAACTATTACTAACATGATACCATTCGACCGTCAATAATATAGTTTTTTTTTTAACACTTGAGTCTTGTCGGAGATGTACATATAGGCCTAATAAGGCCCGCCTTGTATTTAAATTAATACAACTTTTGTTTCTAGTTGTATTTTAATTAATATAACTTTTGTTTCTAGTTTCACATTATTTAACTCCATGTTAATGTGAAAAGAACAAAAATGTTATGTCTTTACTGTCATGTTTTAATGACAACTGCATAATCCATTATATTTTAATATAGACAGTGGACAGGAAGACTCTGCTGCATGTTTTGCGATGACAACTACCGTACCTTATCATGATCGATTGAAAAGGTGAATTAAAATATTCTGCAACCTACCCAGTGAAACAATCATTCAAACCTCTTTTCGGGAATATTTTACTTTTTAATTATTTTTTTTTTACAAATTACAGATCTTTATCAACTAAATATTGTAACCGTTCTTGTGGAATAAATAACTTTGGCGGATCAACTCTTCCTGACGAAAGATGATATGTAGCACCATGAGTCTTTCTGTCTGACGTGGAGAGCGGACGAGGAAACCGGTCGCCACATCCTACATACGACCCATACATCTTTTCTTACTACATATTTCTGTAGCCTTGTGATCGTCTAGAATTTGTCTCTAGCTGTCTTTACTTCTGCTTCACGTTGTGTATTTACTTCTTACAGTTTCTTAAGACGTTTGTCGTACCAGGAATAACAATGCGACAGTTTGCTTCTACATATTTTATATATATATATATATAGCTGAATACAGGTATACAAGCATAATAGATAACAATACTAGCTAAAACCATTTCTCTACCCTAGCCAGCCTCGCGGCTCTCTAGGAACTCAGATGTAAGCTCTCTGGAACCTAATAGAAGCCTGGCGAATTCTCACCAGTATCCTAACTTTGTATCTACTGGTTTTGGACATTCAATTATCAAATTGGTCAAATATGATGTAAATAATTATAGAGATTGGTTAATTGAGCCCAATGACGTCGACAACCCACCCTTATATGGTGGAATGGAATTTTAATGAAGAATATTCTCATGAGATATCTGTTAACATGTTGTTGACATAGAACCAGTTATGTTATGGCTCACAATATGTCATTCAAACCCTAAGTTGATTTAAGTATTTTAAGTACATATTATTATCACATATTATGCGAATATGTTACTTCTCGAGAAAAAATTCTACTAAAAGTATTACATTCGTCCCTTTCTTTAAGACTTTTTGCCCGGTGTTGGGTAAAAGATCCCTTGAATCCTTTATAATAACCATACCAACATCTGTAGAATTATATAACTATTCATAAATGTAGCAGAAATCTAGAAAATCAACATATATCACCTCCCCCACTTGCAAGATTTATGCTAAATGAACAGGTAGGAGACTCTTAAAACTTCTATGTGCTAAACCCTATAATTATTCATGCAACAGGCAAATATCAATGATACTATACTATATAACAAAACTGTGAAAACACAAACACACATATAATCAAAAATCAAAAATCAAAAGTTGCATGCAAAAGTTCTCCAAAAAGTTTATCACTGTAAAATCCTACGAAAATCCACTAAGCCTAAACACAGAAAACACAACGTGTCTTTTTTAAATCTTCAAGTGTCCTAATTTCAAAACACTATAACACATCACATAATATTTATAAAGTTCAGGTTTCACTTTAAATTCTGTCTCAGGAAATGTCAATTTGGTAAACTGGTAAACCATTTCTTCTTCTTGGATTTGTATTGGTCTGTTTCAGCTACCATAGTATCAAGTTGAAACTTTCTTTTTTTCTTCTAAGTATGATTGGTACAATTTTATCCGTCAATCAAACATGTCATTGCCATCAGACCAAGAACTAACTATTACTATTTTTTTTTAAAACTTTTTTTTGATATTAGTCTAATATTATTATTAATATATTATTCCAAAATTTTTTAGCAAATCTTACTCTTAATAAGAATTAAACTTTATTTAAGTATTAATAAACTTTGATGTGTCCCTTTAATTATAAATCTTCAAACTAATTTTGACCTCTTGACCTAACTCGATCAGTAATGGACAATTTTATAATTACGTTTGTTTTATAATTTCCGTTTCTGTTTTAGAATTCCTACATTGTTATTTTATATTTCACCGTCAGTAATGTGACCTTTCGACCTAGTCACTATACAATTTTGTATTTCATTTTTTATAAACATTCCTATCAGACTGACACTGACACAAGCTGAGCTCACACTTATGACAATACCAGTGTTACATTTTACCTAGAATAGAACTGTCAATCAAATATGGCCAGTATATGAATGACATTCCATTTTATCCTACAGTACCTATTCCATCATTAGTATTTTATAAACACAACAATCAAAATATACCTTTTAATTACACACAATATTATATAACATTACTTAGAATCATGTTCAAAGCAAGTGATGTGCACCTCACTCCCCAAGAACATCAGTCGATATTTTATAAACAAAACAATTAGAACATACCTAACTTTTAATAACACATACAGTTAACTATATCCTATATATACTATTAAAAAAAAGTAGGGGATATTTGATTTTTAAATGTTATTAAAGTCACCTAATGAAACTGATGAAGAAACAAATGACAAAATGAAATGAAGTTCATATTCATCGATTTATTCCAAATGATCGTTAGACTAAGTAAGGCACAGACTGACCATTATAAGGGTAAAATGATACCCGGGGTCAAACAGCAAAGTTACCACAGCATCACAACCAAGTCAGTAACGGGTAAATCCTCCTCTGTTTGCCAAACAAGCATTGATCCGACGTGGCATACTCCTAATGAGACGTCTAAGGTCGTTTTGGTCCAGATTGTCCCATTCCTGTTGCAACGCAGCAGCAAGTTCTTGGACATTGGCAGAACGTTGTTGACGTTGACGTAACCTCTGTCCAAGCATGTCCCAGACATGCTCGATGGGGGAGAGGTCGGGACTCAGTGCTGGCCAAGGTGGTGATGTTCTGTTGTTGGAGGTAACCTGTAACGATCCTGGCCCTGTGACATCTTGCGTTGTCATCCTGGAAGATGAAACGGCGGCCATGACGTCGTGCGAACGGCACAACATGGACTGCCAAGATGTTGTCCCGGTAGTACTGGCCTGTAACACGCCCTGCAACAACATGTAAAGCCGTTCTTCCAGCAACAGTGATGCCTCCCCACACCATAACAGAACCACCCCCAAATCGATCATGTCTGATGACGTTAACGTCTTGGAAGCGCTCGTTTCGATGACGCCACACCCTCCTACGTCTGTCCAAAAAATCAACAGTGAACCTTGACTCATCTGAAAACATCACATTGCTCCAGCGTCGATTATCCCAGTGTTGACGATCCCTACACCAACGACGTCTTGCCTGAATGTGATGATCTCTCAAACAAGGGATCACGCGAGGACGTCGGGCGCGAAGGTGACCCCTATGCAGTCGATTCCGAATCGTCTGGCCACTCACTCTCACACCAGTGTCTGTTTGAAGACGAGCGCTGATCTGATGTGCTGTGATGACACGATTTCTCAAGGCCAAGGTACGGATAAATCGATCCTGGGCTTGAGTTGTCGACCTGAACGTGGTCTGTCCTGTACAGATTGTGTATCACGGTATCTGGACCATAGCCTGCTTATGACAGACTGAGAAACATTCATCGTCCGCGCCACAACCGCCTATGTTGTGCCGATCTGTAGCATGCCAAGGGCACGTAACCTTTCATTTTGGGTAAGCCGACGCATATCAAAATTTGTTTTCTGGTCACTAAAACAATTAAACTGATGTTTCCACCCTGGAATTCAATGCCACAATGACTGTAACATTCAAAGTCAGAGTCGTGCAAATCTTGGGTTGGACCCCCATGATGATCCCAAGCATCACATGCATTCCATGCGGTAGCTATTGGTGCGTTTGGGCGTCACATGTAACTGGAAATGTTTCTTCTGTTAGGTTCTATAGTGACTTTTTTCGTAGTCATTTGGATATTTTAGTATTATGCCCCCAAAATCAAATATCCCCTACTTTTTTTGAATAGTATATTATTTTAATGCAATCCGTGACTTTTACACCCGTCAAATTTAACACAGTATGAATACTATTGTTTATTATAATTCGACCTCATGTCAAATTACATATTCCTAATCATTGCGTACATGTCGACAGCTTAAAGCAATTAGCAGTATATATTAAACGTTAATATTACGTTTCTAAGCAAAAATTTAATTACATAAAATTATATACGGACAAAATTTACCGTATATCTCCACTTTTCTAAAAAGTGTCGTATTCTGAACTTTAACCTCCTATAAAACTCGTATTAATGACTTTGCGATAATCTCACAATTTAACGAGCCTTTGATTTTAGTTTTTTCCCAGGAAAACTATAACCAACATCCCTAGATGAACCATATGGGATTTTTAACATAACCCAACTTTTTAATCAAAAGTTAAATTACAACAACTCTAAGGCCTGGACTAAGGGCCTTAAAATTATATAGTATACGAAACAACAAAAAACACAAATTAACGAATCACAGTAGAAAGTACGGCCATCTTGAAAACTAGAGTTAATCACTCACAAACGTCATTCTTAGATCTGCCGTCTTTCCACTGCGATCCGGAGAGAACATTAGTTCCTTTCTTTATTCCTTATTCCGTTTCCTTATCATTATTATTTTTTAAAACCTACTCCCTAAAGACCCTCACTTTAACTTTAATTTTACTCAAATTTACTACAGGTCATGTTAACCTGATAATATACACACCTAACCAGTGATATTATATTGTTTAATAAACCTATCAATCTCAACTTATGAATGACTCTAATTTATTCTCTATACAGTTATATTTTAAATACTTAGTTTCTAATCAGATTTTAACTTTAAATTAATATTATTTGGTCTGTAAACAAATTTAACACATTTAATTTACTAAACAAAATGTATTTACCCAACTTTTCGAATATGTTCACCAGATTTCTTTTTTCCACCAGAATTTTTCTGTTGCTGGATTGTACAGATTTTCTTCTTAACGTCTTCAAATATGTATTCGTCTTCTAAAGTGACTTCTTACCCCAAAGGTCGAAACTTCAGCACGGCACCAAATCGAATATGTAAGACTATGCAGTCGCTGGTTAGATGTGGGAAATATGCCGGGAGAATCCCCTTTTCTTCTAATCTTCTTCAAGGATACTCGAGCTCATAGTCACGTGCACCAAATCGAATATGTAGCACCATAGGTCTTTTGTCTGGCGTGGAGAGCGGACGAGGAAACCGGTCGCCACATCCTACATACGACCCATGCATCTTTTCTTACTACATATTTCTGTAGCCTTGTGATCGTCTAGAATTTGTCTCTAGCTGTCTTTACTTCAGCTTCACGTTGTGTATTTACTTCTTACAGTTTCTTAAGACGTTTGTCTTACCAGGAATAACAATGCGACAGTTTGCTTCTACATATTTTATATATATATATATAGCTGAATACAGGTATACAAGCATAATAGATAACAATACTAGCTAAAACCATTTCTCTACCCTAACCAGCCTCGCGGCTCTCTAGGAACTCAGATGTAAGCTCTCTGGAACCTAATAGAAGCCTGGCGAATTCTCACGAGTATCCTAATTTTGTATCTACTGGTTTTGGACATTCAATTATCAAATTGGTCAAATATGATGTAAATAATTATAGAGATTGGTTAATTGAGCCCAATGACGTCGACAACCCACCCTTATATGGTGGAATGGAATTTTAATGAAGAATATTCTCATGAGATATCTGTTAACATGTTGTTGACATAGAACCAGTTATGTTATGGCTCACAATATGTCATTCAAACCCTAAGTTGATTTAAGTATTTTAAGTACATATCACATGTATGTTATTTCTCGAGCAAAAATTCTACTAAAAGTATTACAGATACTCTCTACCATGCCCTAATTGTCTTGTTTGCAATTTATTACATCGTCTAAGAACTGTAGAGCTTTTTTTTAAATTGATTAAGGCAGCCAGGCACCTCTTTTATAGTTTTACTTATTTCAAATATAGGCCAGAAATCCGCGCACATCCAAGCCGATGTGCTGTCAAAGATTCATCCGGCCTATTAAGAGAATGAGCCAACCTCAAATTTCGATGATATAACTCATTAAACAAAAAGTGGTTCGACATAACAACGAATTTATTTCATTTTTTTTTCTCCAAAAACATAAATAAAATCGGACAATTCTTAAGAAAAACCCAATGGAGTAGTAATTTTAGCCGAGACTATAAATACTGACGACTTATGACGTCAACTTCGGGTGTACCCGGAACCACGCCCTCTGTCCGTTCGATTGGAGAAATTTTGGTGGTGGAAATTACAATGGAGAAATTCTGATGGTTGAAAATGCAAAGATAAAAAAGTTATAGTGAATTTGCAAAGGCGAAAAGTAGAAAGTGAAAAAACATAACTAGATTTTTTTAGTTTGTTTTGATACTAATATAGTGATTTTGTGTTATGTGATAATTACAAGTGAAAAATCTCGAAAATGACCATTTTCACTATGATAATTTGTCAATTTTGACTTTTATATTTTCTCTTAATATGGAAACGTTTCGGCTCCATAGGAACATACCCCTGTCTGTAATACATTTGCAGAAAACTGGATCTCGCGGGTTTTGTATCGAGAGTACTTACTTATCAACATACCAAAAGTTTACCAAAATGGAATTGCGCGAGAAAATGTACATTCAATTCAAGATGGCGAATGGTGGCTTGGAAATGGTTGCTAAGACGTCATAGTAGCATCATAATGCAATGTCGAGATAAAAAAACGTACCATTTAAAAATAATATTATATTAAGGTGAATATGTTAATGAAGAAACTATGACACCTTAAAGATCAGGTAGTGTGTATCACCCTCGTCGGCATCACCTTCTCCATCTGTATCAATCTCAGGTTTGATGCTATTATCACAACTATCAGTTTGGCACGACCACATGCGCTCGTGCAAGAAAGTCCGTGTCGTCAACACCCACACCTAATTCAGTTACAGTGTGTGTCATGATTGGAAAAAGGAAAATGCTTATCATTAGCTATATTCAATTCCCATTCGCTCATTATTTGGTGTTCCAATAGCAAGCTTTGAAAAAGTTTCGTAGACACCTTCGGACAAACTTCGGCATACATAGTTTACATAGAGATTCCTTACCTAAATTGTTGTCAAACATTACACCAATATTATAGTCGGCAAACTTATGAGTGTCATTCTTAAAGATGCATTATGTAAGAGCTAAATCTGCATAATTGTCCACAGAAGGCAACTCACCCAGTTTCCCGATGCAGACAGTGTCATCTTAATAACTCCTTTGGTGGAACAGTCCGATGTCAGTGGAGAACAACATCAAAAATAAAATGAAATATAACTGAGATCTGCTTTTAATCAGATTATAGACAATGCTATTTGTAGGCGTTTTTTCGCCAGCTTAATCCACTACACAATGGACAGTACTGGAGACCAGTGCATAGGGCTTATCTTCTACTAAGTAATTTCGGCTCCTGAAATCCACGTTAACACTATCGCCAGTACCTTTTTAGTGTCATTTTATTTTTTACAGATTATACATTTGCTTCATTATCGATTCGAAGCATTTGTAAACGCGTTTTAATACCTGCTGTTCAAAATCACTTGATCACGCACCAAGCGTGGGATAATTCCTACTATTACAACATAAAAGCATGAAAATGTGGAGTTTTATAACATATATATTATTTAAGAAATGAAATATTTCTATTTCGCATATCAAGAAAAATAGCGTTGTAATACGGTTTGGTTTTTCTATGAATCGGAATATGAATCCGCTCAAGAGTAATTTTTATATTCTAATAATGTATTTATTTTTAGTGAATGTTAAATAAACTAACATTGCAATGGTAACAAAACACATTCCCTAATTAATTTTTGATTGGAGATTCCTAGTGATTAATTAATACCCAATATTGATTTTACAAATTTTCATCAAATACGCAAAAGATAAGTCCATTTTGTGTTGGGCGGTGTTTGCTAGAAATAAATCATGATCTTCTGTTTATTGCCTTTCCTGTCAAATTTGAAACTGAAACACCGATCTACGACATAATATTATGAGTATTATGCATAAACCCCGAACTTCAAGATAGCAGATACCAACACTCTAATACAAAGATTCACACACCGACGATCAAAACGTCCAAAAGTCACTTCTATATTTGTGATGCGCATGTATTGACAAACCTTACAGGGCGGTGAATGTTTCGCACAAACCCGTTGTCAGAAATAGGGGATTGTTTATTAGTAATCCACATTAACGGGGCTTGATTTAAGCAATATTGTATTCACGAGATACCGAAACAGGTCAATATCTTATGAGAATCAACTTTAATTAAGTACATAAGTAAAACCAGTAGTGTGGTTGGGCATTATTATCGTACTAAGTGCAACACAATTAACTTCATTCAAAACTAATTATGTCTATCTTGACCAATTTAACAGAAACATTGTTTGTCGCAATCAGTCAGATTGAAAGAAAACAAAACTCACCGGTTGTCACGGTTATCAGCTGCAAAAGTTAAAATTTGTTCGAATTCCAGACACGGAGAATGAATAAACAACCAACTCCGAAGCCGGTGTTGACGGGGAGTGGTGTGACAAGACTGTCGCAAAATCAAAATTATGTCATGGATGAGTAACAACTACAAATGAACGTGAGTGGTTATGTTTAGAATGAGTTAGGATGTTGTACTTTAATGAACTGACATAATTTATATACTAAACAGCAAAAGAAAAAAAAAAAAAACAACAAAAACAACGTCAGTAAGATTTTAAAATCAGAGAGGCACTTTAATCAAATCATTCTAGAAAACGACTTACTAGATGGATCAAAGCATTTTTTTGTGAACAGTATGTTGACACATTAGTGATTGATTCGTCACAATTCCAAGACATTACGGGAAGGTTTAGAGTCTGTACACAGTCTATACATCAGTATCTGGTGTGCCCACCGTGAGTGTCAATAACAGCAGCGCAACGTCTGTACATATGGAGTGGACCAGACGATTGATGAACGCCATTGGTACATGGAACCACACTCTCAGAAAAGCTTGGCGCAATCCATCGGCTGTGTTTGGTCTCGGTACGACGTTATTAAAGCTCCTCTGAATTTCATCCCAAAGATGTTCAATCGGGTTTAAGTCCGGACTAAGGGCTCGACAGTGCATAACGTTGACACTGTCTGCTATAGATAGTCCCGAGTAACTCTGGCGGTGTGGGCGCGGGCGTTGTCATGCTGGAAAACGTTGTTTCGATGACGTGCGAAATGTGGTATGGCGTGGGGTCTGAGAGCTTGATCGCTGTAGCGCACTGCTGCAATGCCGCCTCCTCTCCCTGGACCAAGATTTTGGAACACCACAGGACCCACTTTCTGGTTCAGGCCGATTCCACCCCAATCCATTATGCTTGGACCTCCCCATGAGTCTCGCTCCATGACACATTGGTCAGAATAACGCTGGCCACGTCGACACCATATTCTGGTCCTGCCATCTGCAGTTGATACGCAATACCGACTCTCATCTGTGAACAGAACAGTTCTCCATTGCCTGTGTCGCCAGTTCTGGTGTTGTTGGGCAAACTATTGACGCTCACGTCGATGGCAAGGGGTAGGGTCTACGGCAATTGATGTTATCTATGTTTAGACGTCGGCGCACTGTATCGGTACTGATGGATCTTCCGTGTGTTCCCACTATCTGACGTGCTGTCTCAGATGCCTGTGTAAAGGGATTACAATTTCATAATGTTCAGAATGGTCTATTTGCGGGGGAGTCTGGTTGCAGCAGTCAAGGTGATTCCTGTTCCAATGGCGTATTTGGGAGTTGTTGCCTCCAAAAATTTCGTCGTAAGATGTAGGTCGCTGCCCGTTTCATCGAATAACTAGGATTCGAGATGGGTAGGGGCGAACGTATCGGGACGACTAAAACAAAACGTTGGTTCCAATCGTCTTCCAAAAATTCAGACCAACCAGAAAGGGTCGTACCATTGGGCCGCGAACAAGGTTCCGAGAGTTTATTTATTTCGGGAATAATATGGTCGCAAAGCATAAACCCGAAGAGCAATGCAAAGAGAGGCGCAAACCGCGTGATCTTACGAAATATTAGGTAAATTACCCGGTCAGAACATAATTGACAGACGCCTGTGTAGATCTGTTTGTTGGTGGATGACCGTTTGTGGCTTGGGACGTGCAAAGTCTTATTTATTCAGCAAACGGGCTAGCCCTTAATGGGGCGTACGCGCGTTACACTGAGGACTAGATTTGCCCCGGACATATTGCTTTACAACAGCCGTTCTCCTAACCATTCCTGGAAATCTGCATCTGAAACTTTCACAGAAAAGTTAATTTCAGTCTCCAATGCACGTTACCAGTATGAAAAACAAATATGGTATATTAAAATTATTTTTTATTTCCTTTGTGTTATAGAGAATACGACTTGAATGAGCAGTCCCATCAAGATATTCAAACAAATTGCGGTACCAGAGGAAATGAATAGTCACGTCGTTCATAAATAACATGTATTACTCGTGTTACAGTTCTTTGGGGATAAGAAAGTCAAAGTTAATATTGGTGCGTACGTAAAAAACTATTTTCTGAACGGTGATAATATGTACTGAATTATTTTGTGTCAAGGCTGCAATTAACCATTCATTTGATAACGATATTTTAAAATATGAGAATTGTAAAAAGATAGATATTGTTCATATTTTTAAAACATTGGTCTGTGAGGTCCAACAAGATCACACAGCTCTCAACAGGTTAAATATGTTCTGTTTTAATGGGCCATATCTTTGAATACAATGCATAATAAAGCAGGGTCCTTAAAAATCTAACGAGCCAGAAAGCTGTGTTAATGGAGCATATCTTTGTTGAATATATCAGTGTCCTACATAGCCAGAGGGCCAATTATCATTCTTTAAGGTAAGAAGTGGTAAAGTGTGATGAATGAGTGACATTAAATTTAACGTCCTACCTTTCTGTGCCAACTTGGGTAATGGAGGCGGACCTATTACAGATATAACAAACCAGGATACAAGTAAAACTTAGAATTTATGACCACACAAAAACTAAAACGACCAGTATTATTCCAAAAGATTATTTATGCTTCTGTGATATCGGCAGACCGTCGTCTTAATGCCTCTATAATCATTTGCAGTACATTTTATGCACCAACATCGAGATCAAATTTTTATGTGGCGTACATTACTATTTTAATAGAACGTATTTTTACCGCCATTCTGCCATGGTGCCGCTTGAAACAGGTCGAATTAGACTCTTAATTAAAGCTGTGACATATGATGGATAAGAAGTATTTTTAAAAAAAAACAAAAAAAACCAATTGTTAGTCTTCGTTGAACATTATCTACGTCATCTTTAAAGGTGAATGTCGTGGTATGTTCAGCTACCTTCAAACTGCAGAACATACCTTCATTACAGGCTCGGATTTAAGGGGGTGGGGGAGGTTCACAAAAACATTCACAAAATCAGTAACAATCATAATATAACATGAAGGTTTGCTTAACTTGAATAAGACGGCCATCCGGCGAGATAACGATCGGCGAACAACTATATAGGCAATACGATCTATGTGCTATCGGGGCACTCAGTGTTATAGCCTGTAATTTGATGACATTCTTTGTGGGGTGGGATTGTGGATGGTGCCGTAGAATTTGAATCGTCCCCTCCCCTAATCACAAATTCAAGATCCGCCACTACTTCATTATCACTGTCCATGACGTCAGTCTGGCACAATTTGAGCATGGTCCCCTGGTAAATTAATTTTTTATGCGCTTGACTTATGATCGTCTCTATGGAAAACACTTCAAAGGAACAAGATCTTTACAGTTGGTTTAACGATTGTTCTTTCTCATTTATAATTAAAATGGCGGTGTATTAAAATGAATGGTCGATCAGTTTTTTTACAGTTGGTTTAACGATGGTTCTTTCTCATTGATAATTAAAATGGCGGTCTATTAAAATGAATGGTCAATCAGTTTTTCCGTTGTACCGCGCTTCTGTACTTACGTTCCACCTGAAAAAATTGTACAAATACAGCCCTCTTGTTGTTACAATATATTACTTAATGTCTCTCTCTCGACCATTAAACAATACATAATAAAGTGCCAAAAACATATTGTTGCGCGATGATTTTGTATTCGTTAACGTTATCGCATCTGTTGAAGGGCCGATGTGGTCGAGGTGAACAGGTCTTTTTTCATTCGGGGGTACGGAAAACCGGGGTCAACCTGTGTATACCTCGGCTTTCGCGCAAAAGAAGCCTTGGCAAAAGCGCTGCTGTCCGGGAAAACTGCTACACATACCATGTTTTTCTTGCTCCCTTTTTTCATGTTCTTAGGGGCGACACTATACCAAAAGGCCCGGGAAGTGTAACTAATCACTGTAAAGTAAAATAATACAGATTGAAATGACTGAACGTTTTAGCGCTTAATATCCACCTCCACACCGGATAATATCGCCGACAAGAAAAATGGAAATGGTGTTCTTGTTATTCAGAATTCTAACAATAAACTAGAAGCTTAGACATTGGTTGATTGAAACGAGTACTGGCTAATGAAGACGGGCATACGCCATACAGTGTGCTATAAGGGAAATTTTCCCCCGATAGCGGCGCTACGACCTACTCTTATATCGAATTCCAACTGTCAAGGGATCTTTTAGGTACACGCCAATGTGTACACGGGGCATCGGTTTATCATTTCATCCGAACGACTAGACATGGGGAAACCACGCTGGAAAAACCCGATAAACTTTCTGGGTCAACACCAAATTACTTTTTAATCTTTAATACATGTTTTACGTCGCGTCTCTGACCTCGAAAATAGTCAAACACATTATTATGGTGTCAATGTCCCATTTTTTGTAGAACTCGTTTGCGACCTTTCCAGCATAGTTTTACCCGGTAATATATTTTCTTTTTGAAAATGTCCCAGGGAACTTAAAGATGGTGATCGCCATATGCATTTATCTAGCCCAACACTCACCAAATACGACCAAATAGAGTGAGAGTGGGAAATCTGCTTTAATGCCTACTCGACACAAACTATGTCATT
Source organism: Patella vulgata (assembly GCF_932274485.2). Taxonomy (NCBI): domain Eukaryota; kingdom Metazoa; phylum Mollusca; class Gastropoda; family Patellidae; genus Patella; species Patella vulgata. Next base: position 18,893,046 of record NC_065883.2, read on the forward strand.
TTGGGACTAACATATGGTTCAATTCTATTTCAAGCGGGAGGAAACCGGGGGACCGACGGGGTTAAAAAGGCAAACCTTCTCCTTGTGACGTACAAGCGTGGAATCGAAACTACGCCACTTGACTTATTGACAGACCTTATTATCCAACGCGGACGCGTTAACCGTTCGACCACCCAATCCCCTACTACTAAATAATGTAACATACTGTCTCATTATGGTGAAAAACTGACAGAATTGGGTTAATTTAATTTCGTTTAGAATACACTAACAATGCTTAGGTTCGGCCAAAAACAATTGTATCTTAATATTGATTTTAATGCTATTAAATACTTAATTGTGACATTCTCTCTTGTGAACGTTGCCGAGAATTCTTGTTAATCCATTTAGTTTTTACAATACAATTGTAATGTGACATTTTGTCTTTTTACAGCAATAAATGGGTGGAATGATACAAATGAGATAATGTCCTATATTATCAAAAGTAGATTAGCGCTAATCATAGATTTAATCTCTAATTTTTCTGACCAATCATATTCTTGAAATCTGACTAAATTGTAAACTAAGATTTTTATAAACTTTGATTTGCTAATCATTGAGTTTTAATTAAAATCGTTGTTCGAGAATACAATAAAATGTGATATTCTGGAACGTTGACTTGTATGTACTTGAATCTGTGACCAAGTCACCCCAAATATTAGTCATCTCAGGGGTGTAATTGAAGGATACGCATCGATACGCCATTATGATGCATTCAGTTATGCATTTATAAACAAAATAAGCATGAAACAACATTTATTTTGAAATAAAATGAAATGAAATGGGTTTAACATATTTGTTATCTGCATCTACAGGGCTAATACACTTTGCCATCAGAGTATTTTATCAAGGACAGCAGCACTACAGACTACTCTTATTTCGAATTTCAGTTTCTCGCACCTTGCGTTCTGCACCACTGACAAAGGGTAATCCACAAGGCAGGAAAATCAAGATGAACCTTTTCAGCCAACAACGCGAGCGAACACGAGAGTTCCTGGTTAACGAGTCAGCGTCTTACCCACTAAGCCCCCCCCCCCCATTTTTATTTTTAACACCATAATTCATACACACTCTTCATATACTCAACTTACGCTGTCTGTCTATAATTATATATATTTCGACTTACGCCCCCCCCCCCCCCCAACAAAGTGCAAGAAATTATCGAGTCGCAAAGGATGCATGTTCCTGAAGTGACGACCGAGAGTTTACAACCTTGATATGATGTATGAAATAGCCACATTTTATGTTTTTATAATGTCGTGCCAAGCGGGGCGATGCGAACAACTTTATTAAAGATAGGTTGCCAGGCAACGAAACATACGCCCACAGCAGCTAAATCGTCCGGGCAGTCAACAAGAGTTGTCGCATATTTTTACTTTTTTCGGTAATGAAACATTTATAATACACTAAAATCTGATTAAGAGCAACAACTCAGAAAACCATTAGAATTTGTTTTGTTTTTATAAAGTTCTGCTCCATGCTAACGTTTTGTATACAAAACTTTTAATACTGTATCATGGATTTAGCTGTTCCAAGTCATAAAAATTCATTGAAAATCAATATACTTGTTCGTCTCAAGATCTTAAACTCTGTGTATCAATCTGAAGTCAATCGGATATTAACTTTGGCCTTTAGAGCGTCCACAAGATTTTTCAAAGTGATCAAGGGCCATAACTTTGGCAGTAATTATCAGAAATCTTTGAAAATCAATAGGATTCTTCGCCTCGTGACCTCAAACACTGTGTATAAATTTAAAGTCTATCAGATATTAACTTTAGCCTTTAGAGCATCCACAAGATCTTTTGAAGTGATCAAGGGCCATAACTCTGGCAGTAATTATCGAAAATCACTGAAAATGAATAGGCTTCGTCGTCTCATGACCTTAAACACTGTGTATAAATTTAAAGTCAATCAGATATTAACTTTAGACTCTAGAGCGTCCACAAGATTTTTCAAAGTGATCAAGGGCCATAACTCTGGCAGTAATTATCAGAAATCTTTGAAAATCAATAGGATTCTTCGCCTCGTGACCTCAAACACTGTGTATAAATTTAAAGTCTATCAGATATTAACTTTAGCCTTTAGAGCATCCACAAGGATTTTTGAAGTGATCAAGGGCCATAACTCTGGCAGTAATTATCGAAAATCACTGAAAATGGATAGGCTTCTTCGTCTCATGACCTTAAACACTGTGTATAAATTTAAAGTCAATCAGATATTAACTTTGGCCTCTAGAGCGTCCACAAGATCTTTTGAAGTGATCAAGGGCCATAACTCTGGCAGTAATTATCGGAAATCGCTGAAAATCAATAGGCTTCTTCGTCTCATGGCCATAAAAACTGTATATAAATTTAAAGTCAATCGGATATTAACTTTAGCCTCTAGAGCGTCCACAAGCAATTGTGGACGCCGGACCGACGGACGGACGGGGGCGACGACAATATACGACCACATTTCAATGTGGGCGTATAAAAATTATATTTTCATCTTCCAGGTGACTTGCCTACGGCTGGCGTCTTATTTAAAGGACCAATCTCAATTTATTTTCGGGAATAAAACTGGTTAAAAGCCCTTAAAAACCTCTACCTTTGGGCCGAGCAGCTAACTCAATATACGTGATACGTTTTGAAAGAACTTAAACCCGTCAGTCTTCATGAGGAAAACCACACTATTATTTTATAAATATAACGTGTAGGTGAAATGTGCATTTCGTTACTAACTACAGCACGTGGACCATGCACTGTATAGACCTCTAAAGGACCGGCCATAGATTATCAGGTCTCACCCAAGGAAAAAATTGAATAGAAATCTTAGAAGGGGACATTGACGTCAAAACGACCCAATATTTCGAACTTAAAGTTGGAGACAAGGTAAATACACCATTCCTCTATATTTTGGCGCTTAAATTTCATACGTACACTTTTGTTTCTGAGATTCTGTTAAAATCCCTGATTTTCCCTTTAAATAGAAATATTGCAAGTTTATACAAAAGTGATAAAAAAAAGATAAATTCGGACGTTAATCAGGGAGATTTTTTATGACGGATAACAACTACTGAAATTCACTGTCCCAATACTAAAAATTTCTACAATACCAAAAATTTCATACTCTAAGTTACTTGAATGTCTTTACTTTTTCTCCCTGCTTACATCCTACTGATCCCTTTGAACCCCAGGATGGGAAACACGGTTCTCAAACACAATGTCATGTTTTTGTGATCTACTCCCTGTTTCTGGTCCCTTTCGTCAATGATAAACAAAAACTCTTTAATCAATGATTATATGAAATCAGTCATTTAAATGTTTGATTTACAATCAAATTTCAAAACATAATTTTAATCGGTGACCAAGGGAAATTCTAGTCTAAGATTGGCTAATCTGACCTTTGAGAATGCCAGACTTAGTCAACTACTAATCTCTAATTAGCTAGTTACTGATTAGACCTATTTTAGATGATTTTAGACATTGTTCGAAAATATGTCTATTTTATGGCCTTCGAGTAGCATAAGTATAACGTGAAAACACCTTTTCTGGGTTTTAATGAGCGGGTGCTCAATGACAAAACTTTAAACCCCATATTTTATTTATTACAAAAATAAAAAAAAAAATATTTACGGCGTCGTGTTTCGTTTGATTATACCTAATCTCACTTAACACTGCTATAAAGGAAGAAAATTTCTGTTCCAAATTATGACTGGCCAATAGTCCGATTAACTTAACCAATAGCTAACTACGTAACAATATCATTACGCTTTAAACAACGCACCAAATATGTTTACATAACGTTACGTCATGACTCACGATATTATTATGACCAATTAACCAGTGCATAGCAGAATATTGCAGAAAAACTAATTGCGTGACAAACGAGGATATCAAAACAAATACAATGTAAACAATACAGTTTGGAAACGAACAATAATTTCACAATTTTTAATACCTTAAATCACTGTTCAAAGTTTTAGGGGGTCAAAGACCCCAGACTAAATGAAGGGCTCTCATGTTGCAGTAGTTGGGATAGATTTGATTGGACGGGAAGAATAGACCCACGCCCTCAAAAACTCAAGTATCAGAAGCCAATCCAGCAATAGCCAGAGGGGGATTTCTCGAGATAGATAGGCTACCGCCATAATCGATTTTGAGGAGTTGGGGGACGAGTGGTCTAAAGTGTGAACTGTAATCATATGTTCTGTTATTGTGATATGATCGCCTGTCCAACCTCGTGGGGTTTTCTCCCACAGCTAAAGATCCCAACGAACAACAGAGTTATTGCAATAAATCCGATTTCTCTGTCTTTCATTAGCCCAGTCGGGGCAGAGCAGTAGGACGTTAAACCCCATTTCATTTTTTCTTTCTTATATCGATTTACTTACTGTTTACTCCATACACTATTATATTATGCAGGTGTAGACAGCGTGACGGTTATACCCTGGGTTGAAACGGGTCATCCATAACGCAACGTGTTTATTCAATGCAAACACAAATCTATACTGAGAATAAAGCTTTTGGAAAATTACTCAAGGTCGTAATATCTAATTCAAATATGTATGTTTATGTCATTTATGTGCCTTAACCCTTTATCGGTAAACATGAGCAGTCTTTCTGGCACGAACCTTCTTGGTATTTACAGAATCAGGGTAATAATCAGATAACACTGTAAAGGTAAATATAAATACCGCTGAAGACAACAACGAAGGGGTTCACTAGTCCGCGGGTGCACTTATCTGCCGCTATAAGAAATACTATAAATATGAGTATCAATAAACCTAACCCTAACCCTAATAATAGATATCGGTGGACTAATGAATCCTAACCCTAACCTAACCCTAATAATAGATATCGGTGGACTAATGAACCCGAGGACTAATGAACCCGCGAACTTGTAAATGGAGAATAGGGGCGGGGGATGCACCTGCTGGCCCTCACTATTTCAACCTAAACTTGCATGTATCTATGGTAAGAGAAATATGAGATTGACCCATTATAAGTTTCAATTCTTTTTGCTTCAACTTTGGTAGTGCCAGCTTTTAAAATGAAATGAAATGAAATGTGGTTTAACGACCTACTGTTCTGCTCCTATACTGGGCTAATGAAGACGGGCATATGAGGGAAATTTTGCCCGGGCAGCGGTTCTATCGCCTACTCTTATATCGAATTCCAACTGCCAGGGGATCTTTTACGTGCATTCCAATATATACACGGGAACTCGGTTTTTCGTATCATCCGAAGGACTAGACAGCTGTCCTTGTCAGGCCCTCCGTTCTGCACCACTGACAAGGGGAAACTACGTCGGAAAATCCCGATGAACATTCTCGGCCAATGCAGGGATCGAACACCCGACCTCCAGGCTAGCGAGCCAGCGTCTTAACCACCTAGCCACCGTGGCTCCCTGCCAGCCTTTAAACTGTGAGGTATCGTGTTCGTCCCGGGTTTTGCAGAAAAGGTTCACATTGGTGTGCACGTGAATGAATTCTTGACAGTTGGATTTCGAAATAAGAGTAGGCCGTAGTGCCGCCGAAAGAACAAACGTTTCCTCGTAGCACAATGTATGGCGCATTATCCCAGTCGGTGCAGAACAGTAGGACGCTAAACCCCATTTCATTTCATTTCACGACAATATAATGCAGAATAACAACCGATTGGTATGCAAAATTCCAACAAATTCGTAGTCATTTTTGAAGACAAAATCTAATATGCTAGAACTCAGAAACGCTAGTTCCACCCCATCAATCTCTACAAACTTTCTATTCTTTTTTTTTTACGTTTGTACCGTATCTCAAATACTTGGACCGTGTCATCTCATGGGCTCATTTATTCAAACCCGATCGTAGATAGAGAATTGTTAGAAATAGTATTCTACATTATAGTTATAGAAGCCTCGTTGGAGATCATGGACATTTACTATAAATTCATTTAGTATACTGACAATGGAATTTCGCTATGATATAAATGTCCGAGATTGTGAATGTATTGCAATAAATATTATTACATGAATTACACATGTTGTTACCTCGTGTATATTAATAATATAAATTAAATGAAATGGAATGACTAACACATGGTTCAATTTTATTTCAATAATTCGCTTGCACCCGGAGAAAACCCACTAGGTTGGGCAGGCGACCCTACTCACGTACAACCGGTGAATCGAAACCACGCCAGTTGACTCAATGCCAGACTTTATGATACAGGGCGGATATGCTAACCATTCGGACGGCACGTGCGAATGGTACGATGTTTTTTTACGATTACAGCCGAATTCACTTTATCGTGTGACTTTCTGGTGTTAATTTCGAGAGATTAATGTCAGGCGTGAATGCTTCGAATGCTACAAATCGCCCCGAATAGTGGCGAATCCAAATTCATGGCGATTAGGCAAAAAAATCAAAAAGATCGCAGCGAATCTGAAGAAGCCACGAAGCAGTTTACGAAAGAGTTACGATAATTCGTAGGTAATCGGATGCAAAATATGCCTTATGTGTCAGGTTAAGGTTATGATAAAGGTCCGAAATGAAAGAATCATCTATACGAATTGAAACGATTCGGTTACGAATTAATGAGTTACGGATATGGCGAATTGCTTACGAATATGCCGCGGATTCAGTTACGAATACACTGCCACTACGTTATCCACGAATGATGCCGATAAAGCCACGAAAAGTTTACGATATTTGGCACTATTCGCCAAAGAATCGAAAAGGAAGCTGTTATGTACAATAAGAAAGGGCTACGACGGGTTTACGATGAATGCGCCCGAAATTCGTAGACCGCCCATTGAGTGTAACCAATGACCACGAAATACAAATAAAGATTGCAGAAGAATCGCTTTAATTCATAATCATGTAACTGACAGGAAAATATCACTACGCATCACAATACACACAGTTTTATTTTCATGTGGTTTTCTGTAAATATAACCAATGACCGTAAATTAAAATTTGCTGAGCTCAATGAGAATAATTCAATCTAATTCCAGGACTAACATATGCATCAAAATTATATTTCAATAATTCGCATGTGTCGTTAGCAGTGAAAGGAAGCCGGAGGATACCGGGAAAACTCACGAGGTTGGACAAGCAATCCTACTCGACACCACACCACTTGACTCAATGATATATGTGCTAGGCCTTATGATCACGGGCATGCGTTCAACCATTGGGCTACCCAACCTCCGTTTTCATATACATGTTGTATTTATAGAAAAATTGATGGATAGATCCTGAAAAGGGGTCATGTGCACATAGCTCCGGCTGAAATCGACACCACACTACTTGACTCAATGACAGATGTGCTAGACCTTATGTTCATGGGCATGCGTTCAACCATTGGGCTACCCAACCTCCGAGTTCATATACATGTTGTATTTATAGAAAAATTGATGGGCAAATTCTGAAAAGGGGTCATGGGCACATAGCCCTGGCTGAAATCGGTATGCCGAATTGAGGTATGGGGTTTAAAGTCATACTTGCCTACCCCAACCAACGGGGTTAATGAAGACGAGCAATTGCCCTGCAGTTTGCTATAAAGGGAATGTTTGCCCGGACAGAGGCACTTCTGCCTACTCTTACTCGATTTCATAGTGGCAAAGATTCTTTTACGTGCACGTCAACGTTTACATAGCTTAGCATCTCATCTCGGGTTTTCCTCCCCTGCGAACGACTGGACACTGGCAATGACACTGGTAAACGACATTGGAAAACCCGGAGAACTGTCTCGGCCAACCCCCAAATTGAACCCGTGAGCTTCTAGTTAGTGAGCAAGTGGCTTACACACTGAGCATACAATGTAGTGTTATTTATATATAAATTACTTATATCTTTTTCCCATTTGTTTCACATTTCATGCTCAGGTTCTAGTGAATATTAATGATAAAATAAACCGACGTGCATTAGGCAAGTTCCCCAACCTTACAGGTTTATTGACAATCGAGCTCGTCAAAATCTTCAGGATTTCGAATAGATAATGGTGACATTTTGAATTCTTTGTTGGTATGAAGATATAAAGACAATATAAAATGACATGCTGGGTATTGAAATTATTGAGAAATCATTTGTGACCATTCACCATAATGAGCATGCCTTTAGTAATGACCTTTCCCTTAGGTAGGTTTAAATTATCTTTTCTGTGAAAAGTTCCACATATAACCATGCCGAGACAGCATTATATCCGGACCCGCATCTTCCACATTTCGCAATACTCATCTTATAATTTTTTAATTACACTGCTCACTGGTTCCCCATTTTAAGCAGTAGGCCTAATTAATGACATTGATCAGCATATTATCCAACCTCGGAAATATGGACACACTTTGTCATGACCAGTTCCCCGCCTCCTTTCCACCACATGACTGGGTCGAGCCCGCGAGTCTTATCTCAAAGAGCTTGACACCATACACAACCAAGGACTTAGAATCAGTTTAGGAGCATTTCGTACATCTCCAGTGCAGAGTTTTTACGTCGAGGCGCACGAGCCCTCATTGCACGACAGACGTGATAAACTTGCACTGCAGTATGCTACAAGAATTGCATCTCTGCCTAATCATATTTCATTAAACACCATATTTAGACCCTATTATGAACATCTATATTTACTGAGAACTAATGTTATTCCATCATTCGGTATTCGCATCCAACCCCTTTTGTCAGAGGCCGGCATAAGTCATGACAGTATTGCGAATACCCCTTTGTTTTGTACTCCACCTTGGACTATATCGCCCCCAAAGATCGATTTAGATCTAACGAAAAACAAAAAGAAAGATACTAGTTCCACGGTGTTTCAGTCTCTCTTTCGAGAGCTGAGGTCTAAATATGGTGATTATGCTCCGATTTACACAGTTGGTTCCAAAGATGGTGATCGGGTAGCTTCGGCTACCGTCACACCATCTGGAATCATTTCTGTCAGACTTCCACCTGCTGCTTCCATATTTACTGCTGAACTTCAGGCCATCTTTCAGGCTTTGGAATTCATTCAACCATCTTCTACTCTAAAACACGTTAAATTAACTGATTCTCTGTCCTCTTTATCGTCTGCTACTATCACACGAGTTTATCGGCAAGGACACAGTCCTTTGCTGGCTCCCCAGTCACGTTGATATTAAAGGGAATGATCAGGCAGACTTAGCTGGCGAGTCTGCTTTAGATCTTCCCATATCAAAATTCCTTTTATCATTCACCGATTTTAAATCCCCCATTAATTCTTTTATATATGGCCGCTGGCAACGGTCTTGGGATCTTGCAGGCACAAACAAACTTCATCACATTAAGCCTCTTCTAGGAGATTGGCCCAACTCCTATAGAACCAACAGGAGGGATGAGGTTTTTTGTGTCGCTCTCGAATTGGTCATACCTTTTTAACTCACATTTTCATTTTGAAGCGAGAGCCTCAACCGGAATGTGTTCACTGTCATGTTCCTTTGACAGTGAAACACATCTTGATTGAGTGCAAACATCTCAAGTATATTAGATCTAAATTCTACCGTTGCCAGTCAGTACGTCAGCTATCTGCCCAACCGGAGCTATATAATAGAGTGCTAACATTTTTAAAAGAGACAAACTTTTATTCCCAATTTTAATTGTATATATTTAATCTTGTATATCGTTTTAAATATTTATATATGTAAAAGATTTGTTATATTTGTTTTTAATTAATATATTTTCTGTGATATTTGTTTTTATTTACATATATAAATTCATTTATGAGATATTGTTTTAGTTTGTCTCGTTGGATTCACCATGTGTTTGGCGCAATATAGCCCGGTTGGAGCTGACGTGCCATTAAACAACATTTCATTTCATTTCATTTTATTTCCACCACATGACTGGCATTATAGGCCTTCTCACATTAAGATAGTGACTACACATAACGTTAGTCTAAAATCAATTATAGAGTTCTAAAGAGCTGTTACCGTGTTTATTTATTTATTATATCTCAGCGTTACGTTCCTTCGCCGATCGATGTGTTCAATGGTCTCTTCTATGAATCAGCCACATACTACAGTAAATTTCCACCAGACATCCACTCGTGTCGAAATATTTCAGTTTCCCTCATGCACTTTACACTGCTATATGTAGACCTACATCTGACTCAATCAGACTCGGCAGTTTAAAATCGAGACCCGTTTTCAATAAGAATAATATATGGAAGCCCGGTATGAATGTATAAATCGCTAAATAAACGTAACAACAAACCTGTGATGGAATCCAGTCTACCCTTAATACACCATAGAACTCAATTGTAAGATATCGTCTATAAATATACATTGTTCCACTGACCTTAGAATCAGGTTTTATTTCCGTGTTGATGCTTAAAGTGAACGTTACCACATATAATGGTAACTTTTAAATGTTACCAACTCGTCATACGAAATGATATATTAGGTTTTTTTGTTTATTTGTAATTCCGTTTCATCTTTTTTGTATTATTAAGACGAAAAATGTCTACTTTGTTGTCGCTTTACATGTTAATCATGAAAGTCAAACAAATTTAGAATGTTGATACTTCCACTTAGCAACCATCATTATGACGTCGTTTGGTGTTGCCACCGTGTGATGGGGACCATTCTGTTGATACCAACAACTCGCTCTTCGTCAGGTTGAATGGTTTGGCGGAGTGTTGAATTTGAAAACAACATCGAATGTGACATGGAATGAAATGAACTGGGCTAATAAAGACGGGCATACGCCATACAGTGTGCTATGAGGGAAATTTTGCCCGGACAGCGGCACCACGGCCTACTGTTATATCGAATTCCAACTGTCAAGGGATCTTTTACGTGCACGCCAATGTGTACACGGGACCTCGGGTTTTCTTCCCATCCTAACGACTAGACAGCTTGTGTCGAGTGGTCGTTGAACCCCATCTCTCTCTCTCTCTTCGTCTGGAAATGAAATCCTACATTTGCATATGAAAGTTGATGTTGTGCGAAAGTTGCTATGTAGAAAGCATGAATGACAAATGGGATGTGACAGAGCGCAAATGAGAAATGTAATGAGAGAAATGTAAAATGTAGACACGTAAAAAAAAGCATTTTCCCACAAAAAAATTGTCATTTAACACTTAACATTTGACGTTTTACATTTAACTCTTGACTTAGAGGTATTTGAACTTCATCATTATCGTTATTAGGACATTGTACATTGTACCTTTTACATATAATCAATGGAAACGACATTATACCCTTCCATAAAATTAGGCCATTTTCGTTACTAACATATACATATGGTTCAATTTTATTTCAATAATTCGCTTGCGAGGAGGAGTCTAGCAGTGGGAGGAAACAGGAAGACCCGGAGAAAACCAACGAGGTTGGACAAGCCCCACTACTCCTTGTCACGTACAACCGCCGAACCGGGGAATCGATGCTGAAATTGAAAACAATATCGAACGGGGTATGGTTGGCAAATACTATTTCAAATACAAGCTAACCAACATTTGCGGTTTAGCTTATATTTGAAATAGTATTTCAATTTGCAAACAATGTCACGTTCGATGTTGTTTTCAATTTCAACATCGATTCCCCGGTTCGGCGGTTGAACGTGACAAGGAGTAGTGTGGCTTGTCCAACCTCGTTTGTTTCATTTATTTACAAACCGTGCTACTGCAAACAGACAGATGCCATTCAGAGTGCTATATGGGAAACTTTGTCTTATCCTAGACGCTTTTCCTTGCCTGGCCCTCCATTCTGTAGCAATAACATGTGGAAACCATATTTTCAGGAAACGAAGGAATCGAACCTGGAAAATACTATTTAGTAAATCAGCGACTATATGAACTGAACTGTCACCCTCTTCCAAAAGGATGGTGATTACGTAGGCCTACCTGTACGTACCGCACGTTGTGTTGATTCCCTGACATACAGTGTCATCATTGACATAACTGGAGCGAAAATGAAGCAGTGTCAAAGGTCGAAGCGGAAGAGACTCAACAGTTAAGTTTCGTTCGGGAACGAAATATTTTAGTGGAAACCCATTTCAAGCTCTTTTTCAATTTCTTATGGAAAGGACATTTATATATAAAGTATCAATTTATAATAATATATTGTATTATTAATTAAATGTACACTAAATGTAATGTCGCGAAGAACACGTACTCATGTAATGATTAGGAGGTTTATAGGTTTAAGTTCACTACTGTTAATTTAAAAGAGCTATTCTTTTAACTCAATATTATTCATAATATTCGAAATTAAAAACACGAATTAAATGTAGAATTCAATATCGTATCGTGAAAATATGGGATCCTAATATCCCATATTTAAGACACATATTAAACTCAGTACACGGCATTGTGAAAATATGGGATCCTAATATCCCATATTTAAGACATATTAAAATCAGTACACGGCGTTGTGTATTCTGTTATTAACCGCATCCTTTATGGTATTTTGTCGCCGCATAGAATCGTATGAAAGTAAAACAGAGAATTCTAATTTTCATATTATGTTTAAGCATCTGAATACATGATTTTAAGATTATAGCCGTTTATAATCCTGTACAGACCCTCATTTATTATTACTTTCAAACGATGGCTTTATTATCTGAAATAAAAACAATAATTAATAAAAATTAAATTGCTAATGAAGACGGCCATACACCGTATAGTTAGCTATGACTAAACATTTGTCAGGACAGCGGTACTAGGTCCTACTCGAGTATCAACTGTACAACACCTATACGTTGTCCCTTGCCAAGGGGGAATTACGCCGCGAAATCCCGATTAACTTTCTCGGTCAACAACTGGATCGAACACAGGATCCCCAGGTCAGCGAGCTATTGTCCTACTTACTAAACCACCACGGCTACTACAGACAATCTGATTTGAATATTCCTTGAAAAACTGTAATCAAATCACGTAATTTCCAACCGTGCGTTCTTAAAAAACGTAAGTGGTACTTTTTCATCTGTGCATAATTAAAACAAGAGAAGAATGGTGTGGAAGGAAAACCAACAATTCTATTTTTACATCGTCTTTGTGTACCTGAATGAATATGGTACTATTTCAAGATTTCATACTCTGTAGTTCCTTACAATCAGCTTGTATTGCGAGTTTATAATCTTTGGCAGGACCCCACTTTTCATTGGGTTGAAATGATAATTTTATTCTCTGAAATAAACAAAGAAAACATGTGCTGAAATCGGACAGGTGGAATATGTTGCCCTCCAATTGTTGGACCAACAAAATAACGCAACTATAATCACCAAGAAAACAATGACAAAGCATATAATAGTAAAATACTATTTGGTATTCAAAGTAACCCTTTATTCACATAATCAGCAGAAATGAAACCAAATGGATTTTAACTTCCCACTGTCCCGCTCCGACTAAACTAATGAAAGTGTGCTATGAGGGAATAATTGTGTCTGGACAGCAGCGCTACGACCTACTCATATCGAATTCCACGCACTCTGTCCTGTATCACCAATGATCTTTCTCGGCCAACACCGGGGTTGATCACGGGACCTCCGGGTTAGCGAGCCAACTTCTTACTCGCCGAGTCAACGCCTTACCCACAGGGCCATAAAATTATTTATAAGCAATATAATTTGACATTTATTTGTATCATTGGCTTCTTGTGAATATTTGTTATGAGGTGTACGGTCGTGTTGCACTTACTGTCAGAGTAAGCGAAGTTTTATTCGCGAAAGATTGAACGATATTCAGTTACATTGGAGACTTGAAGATTACCTATTAGGAGTAAAGTCGCTAGCCCTCCGAAATATTGACCATAAGCATTCTACAGTAAAAACTTGATCAATGTGCAGTTTAACTTAGATCAAGAAAAACAGCATGTAAGGAATCCGTAATTATGATTTTACATAGCTAAAACATTTGCGTAGTACTTATGTTTTTCAATCCATTGCTTATCCACGTTGTTTCCGCGTGGGTATTGACGTTAATGACGCAAGAGTTATTTCCCATTTCTAATTTATTGAAACCTGAATTTCAGTCTGATTTATCGAGTCACTCAAGGAGATTAACTAACTTTTAGTCTATTCTTAAGTATACCTGTAACCATGGACCTTTTCTAGTAATGAATTCTCGGATCATCCATATAGGTATAGGTACAGCAGATATTAAAGCTATAATCCATCCTATAGCACTAGCATATGATGGATACACATAGTCTCCATAAGTGGGTGGTTGATACTGAACTAGAGTAAATACAAGAGTTATCTGAAATCATAAATTGAGGTATGGTAAACAGTTGAACGTTGATCTTAATCAGAAAGAAATATGGAACGGGTTCTCATGGGGGTCATTTCAGGACTAACAAATGCTTGCGCGTAGAGGTCTTTGGCAGTGCTAGGAAAAGAGAGGACCCGGAGAAAAGCCATGAGGTAGGACGGACATGACTTGAGTATATAACATGGAAGTTCCACTACCATACACATTGGGTTTTAACACAGAGGCAGAGTATTCGTGTACATGTATTCTGATCTTCCAATTAATAAAGAACCAAGATACCACACGTGCGAGATTAGATTTGAAGGTGGTTGAAATGCTCGTTTCACTAGTATAAAGATATCATTTTGGAATATGGATTTTATGTCACTGACCATGACATAATGATCTTTAAGCTAATAAAAAAATAAAATGACTAGCACTACGTTCTTTGATAGTCTCAACCCAGTGCGAGTTCGTGTTAACCTAATCTGAAAACTTACAGATAGAATTAAAGGATTTATAAATTTCCAGAGAATCTTAAACAGGAACAATGGTCGCTTTCCTAGCATCATTTCCATATCATCAAAATAACGACCCGCTCCTGTTGATATAAAAATATAAAGTATACAAATTTAAGGCGCCGGTTTCTAATCTGTTGCTATAGAAAACAGAAAATGTACAATAAGCGCTTGAGGATGAACTAAAAAAGGGCATTGCGAGCTAAGCCCGGCGGTGCAGAGGGGCTTGACTGTGTTAAATACCCAATGCTAAAAATATCTACTCGAGAAAGTACTGACGCTATGCTAGTCCTAGATATATTTCAACACGACGGTGCAGAAAGGCTAGACTGTGTTAAATACACAATGCTACACAATCTACTCGAGAAAGTACTGACGCCAGTCCTAGATATATTTAATCTCTTATGGTCTGAACGTAAAACTCCACAAGAATGGAATATTACTTCAGTTATTCCTATGCATAAGTATGATAAGGACAAGAACGAACATCGTCCTATCGACTTGTTAGCCGAATTTCAGCACTCTGTAAACTTAAAAAAAAACCGTTATCACAAATAGGTTGAAGTACTTCTTCGAAAGCAATACCATCATTAGAAATCAACGAAGTTGCCATCTTGCAGATGTATCTACTGCATACCACTTTATCAGACTACAACATGATTTAACAAAGGTATTTACAGTCAAACACTATCTATGACTTAGCCAAAGCTTTTGACTTAGTGTGGTTGGACGGTTTTGTACAAAAACTTCACAAAGGCTGAATGTATAAGTGGATAGATGACTTTCTAAATAAAACGCATAGGCATATTAGGGTACGGGATAGGAAACTGCATGAGTGAAAAATTTGAAATGGAACACGACAAGGCTCCGTCATCAGCCCAATTCTCTACAATATAATTCTCTACAATATAATGATAAACGATCTACCAAGCTATGCTCGGCAGTATGCCCAATCGGCACTTTTACGAACAAATTTCGAAATAGCACTATAAACCTCAGAATGCCTCGTTCGGCATTTTTGTCCAAACGTGGCAAAAACGTATTAAAATTTTTGCCATAATTTTGCCAAGTTGTAACGTGGTAAAAATAAAATGCCACGCTTGTCTGGAGTTCCAAAACGTTTTTTTTTTTTAAATTACCATGTTTTTGGAACGAGGTATTTTGTCCAGGACGAGGTTGATCACAAGGTTGGATACGCGTTCAGCCAAACCAAATATGCTGTTCCTGTTTTTATATAATAAACGACGGGTTTAAGATGAAAACGTATCATGTATATTGAGTTAGTTGCTCGGTCCAAAGGTAGAAGATTTTAATGGCTTTTAACACAAAATGAAGCAGTTTTATTCTCCAAAATATATTCCAGATCGACCCTTTATATAAGAATCCAGACGTAGGCCGGTTACCTGAAGGATGTAAACGTAATTATCATTTTTAATATAGTTGTTCGCATCGCCCCGCTTTGCATGTCATTATATAAACATAAATTGTGCCTATTTCATTTTTCGATGGATTTTAATTTAATTGCTTTTGCAATTTTTATACATACAACTGAGTGCCAATTACAGAAAATTTCATAAGATATATTAAATATAATATCGTTTATTATATAAAAAAAAGGAACAGCATATTTGTAATTAATAATATTCAAAGGCCTAAAAACAATTATTGAGTTCGCTCCGCTTTGAATTTGACTGTTTTTCATATCTCACATCTCTTTGTTGGAAATATTGCGTGAACATATGAAACTGCAACAAAGAATTTGGTTGTTTTTCATTTCTCACATCTCTTTGTTGGAAATAATGTGTGAATATATGAAACTGCAACAAAGAATGTCATTTCTAGTCGACTATGCCTTGTGTTTTTTTTTCTCTACATAATCGCTTCAAAGTGTCAGTAAATAATGTTATGCTGTCCTCGATACGCTCGCCGAAACTTTGGTTTGGCTAAACCCCACCCCAACCCTTTTGAAAAATCATGTATCCAAACTTATGAACAGGCTCGTTCTGGTCAAAATACCTCGTTCCAAAAACATGGCAATTTAAAAAAAAATACGTTTTGGAACACCAGACCAACGTGGCATTTTGTTTTTACCACGTTACAACATGGCAAAATTGTGGCAAAAATTTTATTAGCACGTTTTTGCCACGTTTGGACAAAAATGCCCAACGAGGCATTCTGAGGTTTATAGTGTAGGCAAATAATTGGGGTTTCAAAATATCGGAAGGAAAGACAACAGCAATGCTGTTCTATCCGATTGATAACAATAGGAAAATAGGGTTAAATTTGACGACACAAGACTAGAATTTAAATCAGAGACTAACTTCCTTGGATGACCTTCGACTCACGACTGACATGGAAGTCACATATCGATGGCATTATTGTTAGCTGCACATCCAAACCCTTAACAGAATGAAATACATGGGGAATGGACCGATTCACACTCTTATGTTAATATACAAATCATGCACTCATCCGTTCGATACTCGACTACGGTGCTTGTCGACAATCATCTGGGTAGATTCTATAGAATGCACTCTTATGTTAATATGCAGATCACTCATCTGTTCCATACTCGACTACGGTGCTTGTCGACAATGCACTCTTATGTTAATATGCAGATCACTCATCTGTTCCATACTCGACTACGGTGCTTGTCGACAATCATCTGGGTAGATTCCATAGAATATAGGGTAATATAACAATTGACCTTTTACACGAAGTGAGAGATCTTCCACTTGATCTCGGGCGAGAGAAACTTAGTGGGCCAAGCTGCAAAAGCTCAAAGAAAGATGTCCAACATACAACTGATATAGTAAATCAGCAAGGAACGATTTTTGGGACTAAAAGGTTAAAACAATTATACTATATCTTCTGTGGTGTACAGAAATACACAATATACCCCTTTGGTGTACAAACATACACAATATACACCTGTACAAAAATACACAATAGACCTTCAAATAAAAAAGACGAAACTTCACAAACGTTTGCTATTAAATATAGTAAGAGAATAATAATCAAAATAACCTATAACATAATATACATATTATAAATATTTTAACTATACTTACCATATATCCATCCAATAATTATAACTTCCAGAACTGTTATTAGAAAGACAGTCACGGCTGACATATACCAATCTACAAGCTGATATATATATATTCCTGCCTAAAATTAACGAATACGTAATAACTTAATATTAGAAATAATTATTAGGAAAAGAAGTAACATCTCTAGAAAAGCCAACTGGTCTCGACTGTAGTAAACGTAGGCGGTCTCTAATAAGTGAACAGGTAATCAAGTGGATGTATTTATAATACTGGGTTTGGAAATGTTGGAATATATTCACTTCATGAGCTTAACATTGAAGAAACCGATAAACGAATAAAATTTATTGGAAGAAATTGATAACAGAATAAAAAGAAATGCATCAGAAAGGATGCATTTAAATGATCCATAGAACTTATTTGTTTCCTTCCAGAATGAAAATGGGCTTAAAATTAGAGAAATGGATAAAATAATATTGAAGAAATGAATATAAGAATAAAAAGAAATTGATAAAAGAAATGCATTTTAAATAATCCATGCAACTTACTTGAGATGTGAATATCAAACTAACCAAACACATCAGGAAACACGTGACTGCTGTAATCATTAAGCGTAGTTTTGGAGTTGATTTTGGGATCAAATCTGTTATTGCCGTTACGCATACTTCCACATTAACAAACTATTAATAAATGAAATTGTTAATAATCTTGCCGATAATATAGCTTACATGTTGAAATAAATATTACATGGTTTGTTTTGTGGAAGGTCCGTCTTTATTAGCCCAGTCGGAGCAGAACAGTAGGACGTTAAACCTCATTTCATTTTTTGAAAGGGAATATAAGCATTATTCAACTACTTATTTTATATCTAAATGATAGATCGCATTTTCGATTTAAGATCATAGTAATGGCACGGCCGATTTTAATTAACATGACATAGTAATTGAAGAAAATTGGTTCACTTTCACAGAGAAAAGTATGTTTCCATATATAAATTAAGTTATATATATGGGCTTTCTAACAGTATAATCTATCAATCTAAAAATGGGAATATGTCTTGGAAAAATATGCACAACATGTTATAAGAAAGCGCATCTCTTACCATTGAATCCAGTGCAGCAAAAACAAGCATCAAGAAAAATAATACCGCCCATAATTGAGGTATTGGTAGCTGACTAAGTGCTTCTGGATAAGCAATGAAAGCTAGACCAGGTCCTAATAAAAATAAAAAGAACCAGTCGTCAACATCCCGCACACTTTGATAGGTTTAAAAGATACAAGGATATCAATATCTGTGTTATTGGTAATCAACAGCCAAAATCTGCATGTGAAGCAAATAGTATTATGCTGTCTAGACATAAATAATTTAACACAATTATTGTGTTAAATTATCACCGCGAAATTATTAAAAAAAAATTTCTAATTTTTTTTTTAAGAATGAGTATCAAAAGACTGAAAAGCTTGAATAATTTATGAGATATATCAAGTTACGAAAGGGGTAATTTGTAACGGGTGCAGATACTCCACTAGACTGATGTGTACAAAGTGTCATTAAGAAATCTTAAACAGTTTATGAGAGGTGCTCAAGAATAAAAATTGAATTCCAAAATTTAAGTCAAATTTGTTTCCGAGCCTGACAAGGAAAGTGTTCTAATCCTTTGGGTAGCTTTGACATTAAACTACATCCCACTTAAGTTTTAAAATATATCTATATTTTGTACTTTACAAATATTAACAGTTCTCTTAACTTTGAAAATGATGTATTCTGTAGTGCCATCTAATGAACATCTAAACCTACAGTTGTGTCTGGTAGACATCATCATCGCCGAATCTTTTGACAATGAGATAGGTCTGAGGGCAGAAATATATACGCAGAAATTTTATCAGTCGGTGACAATTTGTCGACATTTTTTAAAACTTAACTCAATGTCGGACAATGTGTTCACATGTTAAAAGCTCCAAATATTGGTAGTTGTTATATTATTTACCTGTACGGATAATCTCGGCTATGTCTAGACCAGTTTGGTGGGACATGAAACCAAGGATAGAAAATACCACAAAACCAGCATAAAAACTTGTACCTTCTCCAACAATACAAAAAATGATGGTATCCCTGAAATGTTGCAAGCCGTTGTGGCAAATGTTAATTGTCTAGTAACATAGTTAAATACGTATTGCCGGACTATGTTATGTTGAATTTCCATATAAACTCTAGTGATTACACCTAATCACGTTGTTTAAGATACAGTATAACAAATTGTGGTGTACTTCTAACAGAACATGCAACAGAACTTCTGTATTCAAGGAGCTGTAGGATTGCCGATGTGTGATTTTTGCTGAGCGATCAGATCAATGTGGTAATGGCTGCGCAGTTTTGAATAACACATACTTATGACTTGCTAGACGGTACCGAACACAATAATGTTTCTCTACATTTGTTTATTGTACGAACAATATTAGATTATGGAAATACCGAAGACTCCGGACTGATCATCTTTCCACACGGTTTTTATCAGCCAAGTTGTTTAAATACAAAAAAAGAGAGTGATCCTTACCTCATAACATTGTTATCAAATTTATTATAACTAGACATTGTGATAAATCCTCCCCACCCCATCCCCGTTGAATAAAATATTTGCATCAACGCCTGCACCCACATCTATAAAAAGAAATATAAAGATAATTTTCAATGCGGGTATGCCGAATTGGTCTACACCTTGTCGATTCCTACAATTTCTAAAACTTTACATTTATAGATTCATTTGTGTACTATTATGTATTTCTTTCATTGTTTTTGTTTCAAATGAAAGAATCTATTAAAACAATATAAGATTATTAAACGTTTTATAAACAATTTACTTTTCAAATTATATATCAACAAGAGAGCACAGTAGGGTAGACTAACAAATTGGAAAATTAACAGACATAAAGTCAGATATCTAGTTCTAGGAATTTCGATATATATTGTTCATACAGTTTACATATTAGGAAGAATTCATTTCATTTCTGACGTATTCTCATTTGGGGTGTTTAAAAGACCACACGCGTGGGTTTTACTCGGGCATCATTACGATAAGCTGGGCAAATCTTGAAGTTGGTTTCGTTTAGCCGGCGCGGGCGAGCAAGTTGAAAAAAGGGTATTATTTAGAATTCCTATAGACTATAGCTTCTGAGTTTTAGTATCAACAGAACACAACGTGAAGTCACAATGAAGTCCGACTTGAAGCAAGCAATTTTGAGAGCTATAGTACGGGGTCGATAGTGTTGCATATATTCGTTTTCGTGCCATGTTGCCCATATAATGTGATTGTGCTAATTTACTGCCGTGACAAAGAACATTGTTACATTGATTAGAATGCATTAAAAGAGAATGAAACGTTTAAATATCATGAATATGTTTTATTTTGTATAAATACACAACTGCATAAAGCTAGTGCTTATTGCATATTACGGTATCGGTATTTGGCAAAATCACAGTGGAAATATTGTACGTAATATACAATCAGAAATCCTGTAGAATTCCATTAACTATTTGATTCTTGAAATAAAACAATAACAGATATGCATTAAAACAACCTTTATCATGTGGAAAAATAACTTAATTTAGGAAAACCAGGAACTGTTTGGAATGGTATTTGTTCTGAGAATATTCATTATAGTCAAATGATAAATTATTTCCCATAAGACGGCTGATGGTTGTTTTATTTATTACTTAAAAAATTTGGAATTAAGTAGACCTGTTAATTATATCAGTTTTAATTAATTACATTACCTGAGGATTAGCTAATTTACTAAAATCAGGAATTATGTAGAATTTCACACCATCTATGGCACCAGGCAAGGTAGCGGCTCTAATTAAAATGATTGTAATAATGATGTACGGTGCTATAGCTGTCAGATATACCACCTAAATAAAAAAGCAAAATATAAACCAGCACATAAATAATAATTTATAGAGTTGATGTGAAGTAACCCAAGGGTAGGCAGCATCTTGACCTTAATATTCATCCACAGAAACTTTCTATCTTCAGTCGTGGACTGGTGATTTAAAGATAATAAATATAGAGGCGTGAAATCAGTAAAGAACTATCAGGAACTATAGATACACATATTTTAGGTTCGAACTGGAATTATTAATATTTGTTGGATCAATTTGTGTCTGGAAATTTGTATTTGCTTTTCAGTCTAAAATATTGCGTCTTGTAAGCTTATACAATTATTGTTTATTTATCTACCGTAAATATCGATGGGCTCGTATTTATTTCATTTCACGGGTAATAGCGATATCTCTTTAGATAATATTAGATAATATAACAATTGAAAACAAAGGCCACCAACATCTGATGTTGGCGCTTGTAATTGTCTGCTACATGCTACATTCCGTGTCTGTGATGACATAGGTTTCACTGGGTATGGGATTCTCTACAATAAGCTATGTCTTTAAATTTAACCTATAAGACAGCCAGAAACACAAGTCAATGGTAAATTAGTATTTAAAACACACACCTTTCCAGCGGATTTGACACCTTTTATTATACAGAGAAATATAATTATCCAACTAATTATAAGTGGAACAACCAGTTGCCATTGCATACTGCCTAAATCATCTAATCCAGTTGACATCCTTAATACATTGTAGCTGAAAAATATGAGATGACATTGAAACATAGCTTCAGTTTTAATATGCTAGGAGAGCCCTATTTGTTACCTATCTGTGATGACAAAACGAGTTTTTCACTGATGGTTATAAGGACAATATTGGTGCCAGTCATTATCACATGTGTGATAGTACTGATAGAATTGGTTAAACACGTTACAAAAATAATTTTAATACAGAGATCATTGCTGCCATAGATGCATTATGAAGTTTTCAAGAAAGGGAAGTGACGAACGCAAAAGTAAAACACGAGTTATCTTTCTATATAACTGACTGAAGTGACGAGTGATAACAGATACAAGCGCGAATTTCTGCTCACTAATAATTCCGTCGAAGACTAAAAGTTGTTATGTGAGGCTGTGAGAGGATATCTGATAATTCAAAAAAGTAACTGAATGTCACTAGATAAGAGAAAATTAGAAATAGCCCGTACATTCCCTTGTTTTTATTCATTCTATACTTAATAAAAACATGATAATGCACGGACTAACCCAACACATTTTCAGAAAGCGGGGTCCTCAATCCAAACTTATCATTTGTCTAGGAAAGACTTGGACGGAGTTTAATATCAATTCGGATATCGGATAATCAGTACACCGAAAGTTTATTTCCTAACTGGTCACTGATTATTGTTCCTATTGGTCATTAAAGGGATAATCTGCGTTTTCAATCTTTCAAAAAATGCCCGGTAATATGAATGATGCGATGAACACTTTTTTAAGCTAAAGCGGACTGTAATTTTATAAACCGGATGATTGCAGAACACACTTTGTAGTGTACCACACCTTCGTTGCTTACTTCCAAAATTCTTCAGGTGCAGTAAGACCAATGGTTGAAATATTCACATGCGTCGATGAAACATTTGTATTCATCAATGATGAAAAGTTTGCGTATTGGACTAGATTACGTAAACTGCTTGTAAGGTTATTGGTGTGGTTCCCACCAGTGCTGGTAAAATTGTCGGTTCTGTATTGATGAACAAAGCACGTGTCTGTATTCCACCAATTGTCACAGGTCGTCCATGGTAACGGTGACATAAAAGAATGGACAAGATAGTATAAAATCCAGGCTAGGATCATGGTATAATATAAACAAACGATGCCTGTTACGACGATCATTGCTACTCCTAAACCTGAAATAAGAAAATCAAAAGTATTAAACTTTATTCAATTAATAGTTTCTTTTCTACCCCCCCCCACCTTTAAAGTAGTATAATAAAGTTTAACGTGTAATCGCAATATCAACACCATTTCGAAAGCTCAAAACAAAGACGTACAGTGCGCACGCTGAACGAAATCGAGAAAACTGTATTACATTGATAGTTAGAACACTATATTTATATATACAACCCTACCCAATTCCTTGGGATGTTGTATTTCATTATGTACATCTAATATAAGCTGCTTTCGTTCACGTGGCCCTTGAATATTTGTTTGGACATGTTCAGTTTCATTGGAGTTGCTGCTGTTAGAGATTAATGGCGCTAAATCACCCCCTGACCGTTCCCCGGTGTTTGACGGGTATTGTTTTCAAAAACTGTGTAAAAGTTAAAGCGGAAATTGCAAATTTTCAAGTTATATTTTTAAAATGTATTAAAATAAAACCTTAAAATAGATGGTATCCATAAACAGTCCTACCTTGTTAAAGAATAATCCTATAATTCGCTATTGCCAGCTGAGAAATTGGCAAAAATATCATTTTTAACTTCAAATTCCAACGTTGGAAAATGGCTGCCCCATGTTGTCAATAGCAAAACAGGGGAGGTAATTGTGTTGTTATTTCCTGTGTCATAGATTTTTAAGGGTGGCAAATAATGCCCATGATCGTATAATAGTGATTTGATAACCTATTGAGCAAAAGACATAGAAATGTTTTGACTTTCTTAGAAAATTTGAAATTCTCGCTTTAAAGCAAATGCGCCTATTGTTCTACTAAACCAACAAATACTGATCCTGACTTCAGTGGGCCCTTTCAGTGTAGCTCGGAAATGGTTTACTTCACAGCATATAAGTGAATGAAATGTGCGACAGCATAGTATGCCCACAAGAAAATGTGGGTGTACAAAAGAAATCCTCTCAATTGGTCCAGTGGTCAAATTTCTGTGAAAGAAAAGCCGAGAATGGCAGCCATCTTGTAAAATGGTGGCCATTTTAACAATTCTAGTGGCTAAAGTGCTATTCTTAATATAAATGATACTAAACGGACTCCCATGCAATTTTATTGCTTGTAATTTAACACTTTGTTGCCCCACTATAATAACGAATTATATTTTTGACGTACAAATTGGTGTTTTGACACTGATGGGTGTTGTGACATCTCTAGTAACCTGTACAATCAGAATTATATAAACATATTTTATATTTGACACATTATTTTACACTATATACAACAGACAACCAATGTAATTAAATATTGTAAATACTAGGTTAGTACATTCTCTGAAACATTACGAGCCGCTTTATTTTGTAATGGATTTGGCTGGTAATAATATATACAGTAGGGGATTGCAATGATCTAGTTTTGAAATAATAAAGGCATTAACTAATATACAATTTTAATATATAAAAGAACTTGGCCAGTGATATACGGGTACATGATTTACAGATCATGATATATGTCCATGCATAATCGTTATGTTCAGATCTAATTTAATACAGATGTCTACACAAATATGAACAGCATTTTCAATACCTGCAATAGTTTAATTTACCTCGTTAAACGTTTTTATCTCCAACTATTTATTTATTTTTTGGTAGACTGAACACAAGATCCAATTTCACATTGAAAGGATTTGTTGATAATTATACCCCGTCAACCGAATCAGTTGACAATAGCTATATTGCATTGCTAATTTTGCCCTTGTCATATTGCTGATTTATCAACATTAATTCACACATAAATGATCTTCCTTACAAATACGGCACAAACTGTCAAACAATATATCTGTAGTTTATATAAACTTTCTTCTGATTACTTCGTATTTCGCTAAAATCGTACTGGCGGTTACACACGTTTACCCGTGATTTCGAGTGTTCTGTGATTTCATGCTGGCGAATTGAATATCCTCGAAAGTAGGCTAACTTATTTCCCAATTAAAGAGTGATGTTAAATTTAATGATTTAAATTATCGCTTACTTAAGAATACATTAATGTAAATTTAGATAAAGAGCTCATCGTTCATGCTATATTGGTTTTAAAATAGTTAATGCAAAATTTCGTTCAAATTACTTTATTCTGAGCGAAGATATTAAGCTTTTGAAGGTTTGACAAGATGTATGCACTGATTATAACCCCTTGTGCTGGTTGTTAGAAGCTTAGCTCGCTTCACCATTTTTAGATTAAATCATTAAATGGCTGAACCGTTCTAATCTACTTAAAATCGGACCTATCCGATCGCATCGGATATGGTCTTTCCATGTTAATACATGTCTAATCAATAGCGTATATAACATTTCAGGCCTCAAGAAAGATCTGTAATAGGCAGATTTAGCCCTTGCATAATGCCTGTTTAAATCTACAAACACTCCTACTTAAAAATGCATGAGTTAAATCTAACAAGGCCATAATCAACACTCTAGACCATTGACTGGCTTGGAGATTAATTGAATTAGAACATCCGCAATATTTTATCATTTAACGAAAGATTGGAAATCGAGACTTTGTTTATTATCGATATTTCGCTATTCTTGTCGAAACTTTAAACATTCATTTTCACTGTCTATTTTTAAACTATTAATAGAAAGAACCGTCACCTCTTTATCTAAATCTTACATAACACATCTTTAATTTGAACAGAGGGTTTATTTTACGTTTTTATCTTCTATTCTCACATTTCTGAAAAACCTCTGCACGCCAGACGGCGTCTAGTAGCTCGGATGTAACGTGCGCATGTAAACGCTGGCGTGCACGTACAAGAAACAGTTGGAATTCGACAAAGAGTGGGCAATCTCCCGTTTAGCACACAAAAAGTAAGGGCGTTAAACTCAATTTCATTTCATTTCTTTGTTACCCAGCATGGAATTAAAACTTATACACATACGATTTAAGAGCAAAAGGTAATTACTTTGTAAACAAATAGATTTCCTTTAATGAGCTAACCCAGTTTATCAATAAATTGGGCTTTCACGTTTAATTGATTTGAAGGGGGAGGTTACAGCGCATATATACAGCCAACTGACCAATTGACAGTTCCAAAAATGATAGTGGAAACGCCACTAAAAACATAAATATGGCGTACGGAATAAGGAACACAGCTGAAAAAAAAAAGAAAATGCGAAACGGGATAGTGTATAACAAATGTATTAAAGTCGAACATTTAAAATAAATCATCAAGGGAAAGCGATATCTAATTTGATGGGCCAATTTGGAGCACAAAGCTTTCTTTTTCTGGGACACCTGGCACTAGCTTGTGTGGGGTGTAATGGTTATTTTCTAATTATTTTAATTTAGGTTGTACATTTTTTATATATACTAGCGGATGACTCGGCACTGCACGCTCCAAAACCGGAAGTCCAACGCCACCAAGCCCATGTTACTCCTATTCACCAAATTTCAGCCTTGGGATAGCCCTAGTGTAGCCGTCAACCATGAACAGACAAACAAACATTAGTCACAAATATTAGTACCCGTATAGATTGTCTCGATTTTGCCTGTTCGTTCTTTTGCTAGCTATCAAGTATTTCATTTTATATGCGATAAAAACTTTTCAAAATTAATTTAACGGAATTTTCGCTTTCGAAATGATTATTATTATTATGTTTTTTTTTATAAATAATACCAACCTCCGCCGTTCAAGGCACATAGGTACGGGAACCTCCAAATATTACCCAATCCTACACTATATCCAATAAGGGACAGTAAAAACTCCAAGTTATTCTTCCACTTTAACCGGTAAGGTTTGGTTTTTACCATAGCTACTCCCGCTTTTTCAATCATCTTATCTGTTTCGAAGCTAAAACATTTCTGATGTGAAAATATTTTACCGCCTGTGAAATGATTGACTGCGATGTCAACCGAAAAGAAGAAGTGAAATGACGATAGCGCCAGTAACATTAACATTCATAAATGACTTTGTGTCGAGTGGACGTTAAAGCCTCTCCTCTCTTTCACTCACACACACACTCACTCACTCTCTGTATTACATGATGTGCACTATATGCGTAAAGGGGAGCGACAATTTTGTCAGGATGTTTCTGTACGATTTTCACGAAATTTGAACTCATCTATAATTATGGTATAACGAAGGTACATTGGAATGGTTTTAAAATCAAATAAAAATTGTGGACCACAAGCTAAAATGAAATTTTCGTACAATTAGGGGTAAAAATCCAGGAAGTGACGGTCCGATACGTGTTAAAAACTGCGGCCTCTAAACGGCCCACAAGTTAAAAACGTAATTTTTGTAATAATCAGGGACAATACTCCATGACGTGACGGTCCGACAAGTGCCAAAACAGGGCTCCTGCTGCCAGATCTTTGAGAAATAACATATATTTTAAGTTTCATCAAAATCGGACAAAAATTGTCACCTGTTTATTGTCAACAAACAAATGTGAACTAACGGACAGGGACGACGAGATAATACGTACACATAAAAACCCCACCCTGCTCAGCTACATAAAAAAAAATGTAAAACAGTACTTTATCCTTTATCCCTAGTTGGTGGGATGGGATTGGCATTCAAATGCGAAATAATGATATAGACATGTGTGATATCACAATTAATGAAATTGAATCACAATGTGATCCTATTAATTTATTACAAAAATTGACGTCAAACGGGATGATGGATTCTCTCTTTAAAAAGCTCAGTGTGTATGTATGCCTACGTAATTGAGAGACGATGATGGCAGCATGCATTGTCAACTGTCAAATTTCCTTAACAGGAGCCTGGCAAACCCCCTCCTGCAAAAAATCCTGGACCCCCCCCCCCCCCCTGATCTGCTCTCTGTTATATTTTGACTTAGGGGTGTTTTAAAGAGTATCCTTTCTTTGCCCCATTGTCCCACGTGACCTTCAGATGACTTACATGAAAATATTAACACAACACGGGTTCTACACAATATCAATCTGATTAAAGTACAGATCTATATTTCGTTTCGTTTTTTTATACTTTCGATGGCCTACACTACATGAAGATCTGACAAGTTATAGCCATAGGTCACGTCAGGGGTCAAAAGACCGACTTATGACCCATGACGTCAGACATTTGATTAACCAATCAGTATTGATGTTACTAGTGGATTACCCACAGTTCCGTGCAAAACACGCCTAAAGCTCGCCGTAACATTGGCTTATCCCTGACACCATTCAGAACACGAGTTAAATAACAACTCTTCCACATCCAAGTGTAGTAAAGACAAGTAAAACGAAATTTTGAACTATAAAAACGAGTAAAACGAAATTTTGAACTATAAAAACGAGTAAAACGAAATTTTGAACTATAAAAACGAAACGAAATAGGATCTTTGTTTTAACCAGATTGACACAATATCAAAAGATAGTCACACTAGCGTGAAAATGAAATACGGGAAATATAACCAGATTTGAAAAGTTGTCTTGCAGCGTTTACCAAGTTTGATGAGTGTAGTCTTTATGCCTCCAAACTACAGAACAGAAGGCGGCAGAACGCTGAATATCGAAATTGTTCACCCCTTCGTGTCCTTTATATTTCGTTTCGTTTTTTTATACTTTCGATGGCCTACACTACATGAAGATCTGACAAGTTATAGCCATAGGTCACGTCAGGGGTCAAAAGACCGACTTATGACCCATGACGTCAGACATTTGATTAACCAATCAGTATTGATGTTACTAGTGGATTACCCACAGTTCCGTGCAAAACACGCCTAAAGCTCGCCGTAACATTGGCTTATCCCTGACACCATTCAGAACACGAGTTAAATAACAACTCTTCCACATCCAAGTGTAGTAAAGACAAGTAAAACGAAATTTTGAACTATAAAAACGAGTAAAACGAAATTTTGAACTATAAAAACGAGTAAAACGAAATTTTGAACTATAAAAACGAGTAAAACGAAATTTTGAACTATAAAAACGAAACGAAATAGGATCTTTGTTTTAACCAGATTGACACAATATCAAAAGATAGTCACACTAGCGTGAAAATGAAATACGGGAAATATAACCAGATTTGAAAAGTTGTCTTGCAGCGTTTACCAAGTTTGATGAGTGTAGTCTTTATGCCTCCAAACTACAGAACAGAAGGCGGCAGAACGCTGAATATCGAAATTGTTCACCCCTTCGTGTCCTTTATAATAAGAAATTATATAGGCTCCATCGCTAAAGGTTTCCGAAAAAAAACGGTGAGGTAACTCCGGAACGGAAAGTTTTGGAAAGTTGAATGTTGAATTCGGGAACGGATGGTTACGATTTGTCCTCCCATGGCCCCACAATGCTTCGCATTGAATTTAAATAAAATCGTTTAAAAACTGTAGCCTTTATTTCGGAGGGTAACTCGATAGGGTCTGTCCTCTCATTACCCCAAAGGTTTCACAGTCAAATTGAAAAATACATTATACTCCATTGCGTTAACAAGGTTTTCCGCAACCGGGGCGCTGACTATTAACAGGATTCATCCTCTCACTTTCCAAATAATTAACAGCATCAAGTATAAACGGTAATCTTTATCGCGTTAACAAGGTTTTCAGCAAAAGGGGCGCTGAATATCAACAGGTTTAATCCTCTCACTACCCTAATAATCAACAGCATCAAGTTGAAGAAACTCCGCTAAAACTGTAATCTCTATCGCGTTAACAAGTTTTTCGGAAAAGGAGCGGATATGATTTGTCCTATCTTGAAAACAATCTGTTAATTTCAGGATAAACATATGGTTCAATTTCATTTCAATAACTCGCTTGGAGTGGCAGGAAACCAGAGGACCCGGAGAAAACCCACGAAGTTGGAGAGACGACCCTACTCCTTGTCAAGTACAGTCGGGAAATCGAAACCACACCAGTTGACCCAATAACAGACCTTACGATACAACACGCATGCGTTAACCCCTCCCCCCGCAAATGTTGACGGACATTGGTGACGAAAAAATACACCCACACTAAGATGCGAAGGTACACTATTTTTATTTTTCAGTAAAATCAAGTCCATCATGGATACCGTATCAGTACTCTAGCAGGATTATGTTCAAAGAACATGTGGCCTCCTTCAAACAACCAGTCATTCTCTTTTCATCATACTTTACTAAGTATTAATGAATTAACTGACGAGAAATACCCTTTCAGCATTTTGATCAACTAGCCATCCGGCCCCGAGTTCACAAAGCATTCTCAGACTTAAGTTGAGAATTTGCTCAACTTTCAATCACTGTTTATGAGAAATATCTTTGATGCAGAAACACAAAACTTTGCACATAGTTTCTTATTGATGTATCTCATACATTCAAACAACAAAATTATTATAAAGGGCTATATTTTAGTTAAAATAAGGTGAACAAGTTTGAGTAAATTCTCAACTTAAGTCTGAGAATGCTTTGTGAACTCGGGGCCCGAATATTGGCGGTCGTGCTCATTTTTGCCGAAATGCCAAAACTCGACAGGCCGTAGATTTGGAACCGTTAGTTTAGGAGCCAATATAGAGCATTTAAACCAAATTTCAATACCAAAGAGGGTATTTTGACACGGAATGACCCCATTGTAAAGTGCTACCATCTTGTCCCAACACTTAAATTGAATGTCGCCATAAATATATTTACAAAAGTTTTAATTCATATATGTATTTATTTATTAATAAATTCCTAAGATGCCACAAACCATAAAACAAACTGGATGGTAATCCAAATTAATGAGTTTGAATTGGTAACTTATGAAACAGACGTATCAGTCAGCACTTCGCAACACAGGAAGTAAACATCTTATCAATATGCCTTTTGTGTTTGACGTCTTACTTTTCTGTAGTTATCGTAGTGTAAATTTTCAAAACGACCTACTCGTGTTTCGATTCTCACCTGTTAGGGTGTCTTTTAAATCTTCTGCTAGTGGTATCCACGAAGCCACATTGGCATTCGACCCATCCAGGCGACTATGTTCCTGGGCAGCAGCCCCCCACCTTCACGGCTTTACCACTGACAAGGACGAAACAATGCTAGTGAACTTGCGCCCATACCCACCGAGCGTCACTATTTTGGGATTCTATCCTTTTTTTATTGGCCAGTCGTCAGTGCCATCCCAGGCACATAAACTAAGACGCCCATTTCAACCGCTTGGGCAAAATGGTAGCACTTTACGATAACACTAATGATAATAGCAAACAGGAAGAATATATATTCATCTAACCTTCGATTGGATGTATATTGCCATTGCGATTGTCATTTGTGACAAATATTCATTTCCATAGAAATCCGTGTACAGGTGACAGTATGTCTCATTTTCCTGGTCAAACTTTCTATATCACAGAAACTTTGTCCATATACATTGAAATATATACATATTTGTTTCGTTTGCTCCTTCATAATAATACACATCCACAGATACCTTACACAAATCAACTCACCTGTCTGCTAATTGCAATTCTAAAATGGAGAATTGTTCTAATGAAAATAATACGCTCTGTTGGTTGTTTATATAGTCTGCACAGGAGGTCACGTCGAATATTTTAAAGATCCGTTTCACTATAGCAGTGTCCTTAATCGAATACTGAAGTCAATGAAATCTAATGAAATGAAATGGGGTTCAACTAGCTGCAATATTTGTAGCCGTGATAATTTTTATTCACGGCTACAATTGATACACCACAATTGATTGCGGAAGTAAAATTACGTTCAATTGCAAAATTTTCAACACATATCACAGTTTGCATAAAAATAAGTAATTATGTTACAAATCGTGAAGAGTGTAACACTGAAATCTTATCTTACCGAACAGTTTTTCTGTATTTTCGAGTAACATGAAAACGCGTGATTCTAGTTCGGATTGCATTTTAAAATGAATAGAAATTTCGCATAGCAGTTGGATTTAATCAAATAATATAATTATTCGGTAAGGTTTCATCTTTATTTCAATTGGAATTGGTTTATTATATGTTAAGCTATGCACAGTACAGTTTGACGTCAGTATAATTGGAAATTAAGGGGTCTATACCCGGAGTTAATCCATAGGGTTTCCAGGATTTCAAATTATCTGCCCTAGCCTTGAGTGTAGCTAAAATCTACGAACCAATCAAAAAACGGTTTACAAACCAGTCGTTTCCCGTTTGATTTTATAAGGGTAGATAACCATATTCATGTCCATTTACTGAATGATTTATGTAAATAATGTATATATTTCTAATTTATTTATATTTAATTGTATTATCACTATCTGTAGTATGTTTCGCTGATTTCAATTATGTATAACGTCTGTATGTTTGACTTTTGTTATTATTATTACTATTCGGTCTTTTGTCTGAGATATTTCATTCTGTTTTTTTATTATTTACCAATTGACTTCAATGTTAAATGGCTGTAACAGCACAGGCTACAACGTTTTGCTCAACATTCCGTCAGTTCCAATCTTTATAGGAACAATGGGGACCACATTTGGCAATCTGCTCATCATAATGTTGTAGGGGGTTAAACGTTTAGATTTTTTGCTACGGGGATTTGATGTTGACTGGGGTGAAAATCTCACTTCCGACACAATGATTGCTCAGCAGAGACATTTTACACCCCCTATCCCTCCGCTGTAATATCATCAGTATTACCCAAAACTGCTATGAAATTGCAAATTTGGTCCCTTTCTCCTGTTCTAGACTAAAAAGTCAACCCAAAAATACAAGAAGAGGTGAAAAAAATTAAGGGAAATATTTTCTATTTATAACTCGCACTACATTCATGAAATAAGGGGAAATAATTACTAGTCTAAGTCCCGTGGCTTAGTGGAGTAGATCTGTACGATTACACACCTCAAAACGAAACGAAGCTTTCTATTCTGACCTTAAAGGAGTTAACCCTCTTTGATTAACTCGACTAAAATATTGATTTAGATGGATCTGAGCATTTCGATAAATAAACCGGAAATCAACTGTACTTTCGTTGTTGGTGGAAACTGTTGACTGTTGAAATAAAAATCAGTTATATCTCACCATTGTGTTTGTGGACAGAAAACCAAATCGTGAAACAAATCATTTAAATTTAATTAAAGCCATTTTACACCATATAATCATGTCGCATCATTTTAAAGCTCTTTCAAATTTTAGAATCGCGTGTAATCTTACGAACGGAATCATTTGGACATACACATCTATCACCACACACCAACAAAAACAAGGCGACCTTTACTTGTCCTAAATATATTGATATATTCAAAAGTTTATGGCATATTAAAAATGAAGCGACATCATGAATAATCAGTTTTACAAACGATAACGAATGAAAATAAACGGCATATTACAATAGGTGAACCTATTAAGATAGATAAATACACCGTAAATAATGGCTAAATCAATGAGATGTAAATAAGGTTAGGGCGCGTGATTGTTGGCGAGATTATATATAGATTAGGTTTAAGAATTTGGGGGAGAGGTGAAGTCTCCACATAAGCACTGACCTAGGATGATGAAAAGTTAGTTCGTGATATTTCCTAGTTTTATTAAAAATACAAACAATACATTAGATTTGTATACAAAGGCGATTTCACTGTTTATTGATGTTGGTGGTACTGATGGTCTTCCTTGGATGGCGCTTCTGGTGTTCTGGTATTATTGTTTCTGAAGAAAAAAGAAAAATTTTATTTTTAGAATATGCAATTATAAGTTTCTGTGTGAATATTTTCGGGTGATTTTTTTGGAGATCAGTATAGTGTTTTCTGATGATTTTGGATGTACTTGCGGTAAATGGAACTACAAAAGGGACTATTGCGATAGCCGTATGAATATTCAAACCTAGGGGGGCTGTTGTTTTCAATTTGTCAATCCAGAATTTTTCTCTTGTTAGCCTAAAGGTTTTAATTTCTTCTGTGGTCTCAAGGTCGCTCTTGGTCTTTTCTATTGACGTGACAATGAGATCAGAAATATCATGATTTGGTTGGTTGAAATGAATTTAGACCGGTTTGTCTTTTTTGGTGACTATGTCTGATCGGTGACCGTTAATTCTTTCCCTAAGTGCATTTCGAGTCTCCCCCACGTATTGCTTGTCACATTGTCTGCATGAAATTAGATAAATTATGTTTGAACTATTGCATGAAAGTTGGTCTAATATTGGGAATTGCGTGCCAGATGTTTTGTTATGGAAATGGTCGGATATGTTTAAGATTTTGCATGTTTGACATCTTGGATGGACACAAGTTTTGGTTTTAACTGCTGATTGCATATTATTTGTTTCTTTGGCGGCCAGCTCAGCTAGAGTGTTGTTTTTTATACGTCGTAGATCGCGTTTGGAGTATCCTCTTTCTCTTAGTTTGCTAAATACAAGCGTACATGCTGACTCAAAGTCGGTCTTCTGAGTATATATCCTATGAAAACGGAGAATCTGAGATTTTATGATGCCAGAGAAGGTATGTTTGGGGTGAAAGGAGCTCTTGAACAATAGTTGATGTGTATCAGTTTCTTTGAAAAATACTTTAGTTTCTAGTTCGCCAGTGTTTTTGGTGTTGCTACTTTTAAAGACGGTGGTGTCAAGAAAATCTGTGCTGTTATGACTTACATTTGCGGTTAATTTAACAGATGAATGATGATTGTTCAAAATGTTGAAAAACGTCCAAAATTCGTCTAGTGTGTACGTCCAGACTATGAAAACGTCATCTAGAAAGCGTCCATAGAAATCTGGTTTTAATGGACAGAGTGGCAGAACTTCCCTTTCCCACTCCGCCATGAAGAGGTTTGCATAACTTGGGGCAAATCGTTTTCACATCGCAGTTCCGGAAGACTGGAGGTATACTTGGTCGTTGAAAGCGAAGTCATTCCTCCTCAGACAAATGTCGACTAGTTTGAGGATTTCTTCGTCCGGCCTGGATGCTTGTGGGTTCCTAAGAAATACTTTCCTAACTGCTTCAATACCTGTGTTATTATCAATGTTCGTGTACATGCTCTGTACGTCGATGGATATTAAAATGGTGTGTTCGGGGACTCTTAACTGTTTGATTTTGTGAATGAAATCGTTAGTGTCTTTAAGGTAGGATGGGTGTTGGCATGCTAGGGATAATAAGAAATGGTCTATATATTGTGATACGTTGTATAATTCGCTGCCACAGTCTGATATTATTGGGCGTCCCTTGGGTAATTTATTAGGTATAAACCATTCTGTTTCTGGATTTTTATGTATTTTTGGTAGTGTATAGAGATGTCTTTGTCGGCAATCAGATTTAGCAGATAGATAATCATATTGTTTTGCTGTTATGTATTCCTTATCCTGCAATTCATGTAAGATGTTGTTTATTAAAGTTGCGGTGTCTTTAAAGATGGGTTGGTCTAATTTAGTGTAATGTATAGGATTACTTAATTGTTTTTCTGCCTCTGAGATATAGTCTGCGCGATTCATTATGACACAACACGATATGCCCTCAGTCCTGCACCACGCCGGAAAATCATATGAACTTTCTCAGCCAACACCGGGATGAAAAACGAGACCCCCAGATTAGCAAGCCAACGTCTTACTCACCGAGCCACCAGGACACTAACAGTATCGTATCTACAACCCTTATATATTATTACACATTGATTCCATTCATATCGGAAGCAGAGTTAGTCAATACACTTTTTTATTATTATTGTTATTTATCACAATAAAAATATGAAACAATACTTAATGATAAAATCAACGGCTAAAAATGAGCTCAAAAGGGATGGGGTTTAAAGTCCTACTTGCCTACCCCAACCAACGGGGTTAATAAAGACGAGCAATTGCCCTGCAGTTTGCTATAAAGGGAATGTTTGCCCGAACAGAGACACTTCTGCCACTCGTATTCGATTTCCTAGTTTCAAAGATTCTTTTACGTGCACGTCAACGTTTGCATAGCTTAGCATCTCATCTCGAGTTTTCCTCCCCTCCGAACGACTGGACACTGGCAGTGACACTGGTAAACGACATTGGAAAACCCGGAGAACTGTCTCGGCCAACCCCCAGATTGAACCCGTGAGCTTCTAGTTACTGAGCAAGTGGCTTACACACTGAACATACAATATAGTGTTATTTATTTATTAATTATTTATATCTTTTTCCCATTTGTTTCACATTTCATGCTCAGGTTCTAGTGAATATTAATGATAAAAAAAACCGACGTGCATTAGGCAAGTTCCCCAACCTTACAGGTTTATTGACAATCGAGCTCGTCAAAATCTTCAGGATTTCGAATAGATAAAGGTGACATTTTGAATTCTTTGGTGGTATGAAGATATAAAGACAATATAAAATGACATACTGGGTATTGAAATTATTGAGAAATCATTTGTGACCATTCACCATAATGAGCATGCCTTTAGGTAGGTTTATCCGGACCCGCATCTTCCACATTTCGCAATACTCATCTTATAATTTTTCAATTATACTGCTCACTGGTTTCCCATTTTGAGCAGTAGGCTTAATGAATGACATTGATCAGCATATTATTTCAACACTCCGCCAAACCATTCAACCTGACGAAGAGCGAGTCGTTGGTATCAACATAATAGTCCTGATCACACGGTGGCAACACCAAACGACGTCATAATAATAGTTGCTAAGTAGAAGTATCAAAATCATAAATTTGTTTGACTTTCATGCTTAACATGTAAAGCGACAACAAAGTAGACATTTTTTGTCTTAATAATAGAAATGACACTGAACAAAAAAAGAAGTTGGATAATACATTGTCTTAATTTAGAAATTACATGAACAGAACTACAGAAGTTAGAAATTACATGAATAGACGTTAGAAATTAGACGACAGCATGTTAGAATTTTGAGTCAAATATACTGCCATATTCTTGGAGCTGTGTATTTTTCTGCAATTCTCCTGTATTGTCTGTAAAAATGTATTTTATGTTCATGAAGTGAGTACTCGGGAATGCGATTTCACATCTGACAAAATATTTCAACGTACTCGTTTCCCGTTAATAGAACGAAACCCAGAATGTGCCAGATTAATAACCGTGTCTAAATTTATGACAAAAAACCTCCCGCCCTATCTAATGAGTAACTTAGGTTGAAGGACGAAAGGGGATTGAACATTTCCTGGGGGGAGGGGGGTATGCGTATCTGGAAAACATGACAATAAACTATTTACCGCTTAAAAGATATACACCGAACAACTTTATATTTCAACAGATCAACAACTTTATAATTCAACAGTGGGCCTAACATCAGAACAGGGTAGCTGTAGTCGAGAGATAGAATATTTCGGGTTCGAATCCTGCCATCTTGGATGTTTTTAAAATTTGGCTCTCATTTGTCAAGGGCGACGCCCACCGTGGATGTCAATGAAAATATGTACAGACCCTCATTATTATTACTTTAAAACGATGGTTTTATTCTCTGAAATAAAAACAATAATTAATAAAAATTAATTAACAAGAAAATAAATGTAATTAATTTTCAATAATATTATATTCAAGATAACTTTCTACTTACAGAAGATATTTCCCACGTCCCACGAGCCGTCTTTTGACTTGATAAAAAATATTAAAAATCATTTTAACTCGTAAAATAAGATAAAATGTCTATATTATTTCAACGATGGCATGCATGGTAGATATATTTTACATACAATCTGAAATGAAATGAAATGGGGCTTAGCC
The DNA here is from genome assembly GCF_932274485.2 of Patella vulgata. Classification (NCBI taxonomy): domain Eukaryota; kingdom Metazoa; phylum Mollusca; class Gastropoda; family Patellidae; genus Patella; species Patella vulgata. The sequence continues at coordinate 18,931,189 of NC_065883.2, forward strand.
TCCAACTGGGCTGATGAAGACGGGCATACACCGTATAGTCAGCTACGACTAAACATTTGGCCGGACAGCGGTACTAGGTTCTACTCGAGTACCAACTGTCAATGGTCCTTTAACGTGTATACTACATGTTGTCCCTTGCCAAGGGGGATTACGCCGCGAAATCCCGATTAACTTTCTCGGTCAAAACCTGGATCGAACACGGGACCCCCAGGTCAGCGAGCTATTGTCCTACTTACTAAACCACCACGGCTACTACACCAATCTGATTTGAATATTCCTTGAAAAACTGTAATCAAATCACGTAATTACCAACCGTGCGTTCTCCAAAAACGTACGTGGTACTTTTTCATCTGTGCATAATTAAAACAAGAGAAGAATGGTGTGGAAGGAAAACCAAGAATTCTATTTTTACATCGTCTTTGTGTACCTGAATGAAGATTTCATACTCTGTAGTTCCTTACAATCAGCTTGTATTGCCAGTTTATAATCTTTGGCAGGACCCCACTTTTCATTGGGTTGAAATGATAATTTTATTCTCTGAAATAAACAAAGCAACCATGTGCTGAAATCGGATAGGTGAAATATTTTGCCCTCCAATTGTTGGACCAACAAAATAAAGCAAATATAATCACCAAGAAAATAATGGCAATGCATATAATAAAATACTACTTGGTATTCAAAGTAACCCGTTATTCACATAATCAGCAGAAATGAAACGAAATGGATTTTAACTTCTCACTGTCCCGCTCCGACTAAAGGCCCGGTCCCACTGCAATTACGGATGCAAAGAGGATGTAAAACGGGGAAAAAAACGTGCCCTCCGTTTGAAAACGCCATGCATCCGTTGTGTACTCATTGCATACGTGTTCCATACGGTCTATCCATCGAACATCCGTTCACTTTGATTTCATCCGCGCAAAACGTTTTGTGCTGCACAAAACTTTTATAACAGATGAACTTTCTGCCGTGTACGATGTAAATGCGCGACATATACGAGCACCAAACGTTCCATGTCCGTTATCATCCGTTAAACGTCCACTGTATCTGGGCATCCTCGCAACTCACATCCGCTCCAGCTGAAAACGGAAAGAGGGGGGGGGGTAAGGTACATGGAACGTCTATACATCGTAGGTAGCACGGAAATAGAAAGGATGTAAGCGTATGCATCTCGTATATAAAGTTTTCAAAACGGACAAAGCGTTTGTATCTGGGATGTATCTGGTATATTGAAGGATGTCGGAGCCGTCATCCACTTCCATCCGCTAGGCTTCCGATGAACATCCATTTAACATCCCCGCTACATACTTCCCACGTTCGTACTTTTCCGTTCTGTTTTCGCAAATTTTCGTCAATTTTGCTCGTCCGCGGTGTTTTTTGTGCATACGTTTTGTGTCCATCAGCCACTGGGACCGGGCCTTAGCTAATGAAAGTTTACTATGAAGGAATAATTTTGTCTGGACAGCAGCGCTAAGACCTACTCATATCGAATTTCACGCACTCTGTCCTGTATAACCAATGATCTTTCTCGGCCAACACCGGGGTTGATCACGGGACCTCCAGGGTAGCGAGCCAACTTCTTATTCGCCGTGTAAACGCCTTACCCACCGAGCCACATAATTAATTATAAGCAGTATAATTTGACTTTTCTTTGTATTATTGGCTTCTTGTGAAAATTTGTTATGAGTTGTGCGGTCTTGTTGCACTTACTGTCAGAGTAAGCGAAGTTTTATTCGCGAAAGATTGAACGATATTCAGTTACACTGGAGACTTGAAGATAACCTATTCGGAGTTAAGTCGCTAGCCCTCCGAAAAATTGACCATAAGCATTTTACAGTAAAAACTTGATCAATGTGCAGTTTAACTTAGATCAAGAAAAACAACCGAACAGATACATGCACGTAAGGAATCCGTAATTATGATTTTACATAGCTAAAACATTTGCGTAGTACTTATGTTTTTCAATCCATTGCTTATCCACGTTGTTTCCGCGTGGGTATTGACGTTAATGACGCAAGAGTTATTTCCCATTTCTAATTTATCGAAACCTGAATTTCAGTCTGATTTATCGAGTCACTCGATAGTCTGTTCTTAAGTATACCTGTAACAATGGACCTTTTCCAGTAATGAATTCTAGGATCATCCATATAGGTATAGGTACAGCAGATATTAAAGCTATAATCCATCCTATAGCACTAGCATATGATGGATACACATAGTTTCCATAAGTGGGTGGTTGATATTGAACTAGAGTAAATACAAGAATTACCTGAAATCATGAATTGAAGTATGATAAACAGTTGAACGTTGATCGTAATCAGAAATAAATATGGAACGGGCTCTCATGGGGGTCATTTCAGGACTAACAAATGCTTGCGCGTAGAGGTCTTTGGCAGTGCTAGGAAAAGAGAGGACCCGGAGAAAAACCACGAGGTAGGACGGACATGACTTGAGTATATAACATGGAAGTTCCACTACCATACACCTTGGTTTTAACACAGAGGCAGAGTATTCGTGTACATGTATTCTGATCTTCCAATTAATAAAGAACCAAGATACCACCCGTGCGAGATTAGATTTTTTTCAAGGTGGTTGAAATGCTCGTTTCACTAGTATAAATATAAAGCCCAGAAAGTGATCATCAATATAACAATACATATCATTTTGGAATATGGATTTCATGGACGAACACGTAGTTTTATCACTAACCATGACATAATGATCATTAAGCTAATAAATAAATAAAATGACTAGCACTACGTTCTCTGATAGTCTCAAACCAGTGCGAATTCGTGTTCACCTAATCTGAAAACTTACAGATAGAATTAAAGGATTTATAAATTTCCAGAGAATCTTAAACAGGAACAATGGCCGCTTTCCTAGCATCATTTCCATATCACCAAAATAACGATCCGCTCCTGTTGATATAAAAATATAAAGTATACAAATTTAAGGCGCCGGTTTCTAATAGAATCTGTTGCTATAGAAAACAGAAAATGCACAGTAAGCGCTTGAGGATGAACTAAAAAAGTATTTCGGGCTAAAGGCGACGGTGCAGAACGGCTTTACTGTGTTAAATACACAATCCTACAAAATCTACTCCAGAAAGTAGTGACGCTAGTCCTAGAGATATTTAATCTCTGAACGAAAAACTCCACAAGATTGGAATACTGCTTCAGCTATTCCTATGCATAAGTATGATAAGTACTTCTTCGAAAGCAATACCATTATTAGAAATCAACAAAGTGGCTATCGTGCAGATAGGTCTACTGCAGACTACTTTAGCTGACTTAGTGTGGGTGGACGGTTTCGTATAAATATTCCACAACGCAAAAATCAAAGGCTGCATGTATAAGTGGAGGGATTACTTTCTAAACAAAAGGCATAGACATATTAGGGTACGAGTAAAAAAATTGAAAACGATCTTCCAAACTATGCTCTCCAGGATGCCGAATCGGCACTCTTTGCAAACGATACCACATTTTGGGAGTCATCAAAAGATATTGAAAAAAAATCGACATTTGCAATATACTCTCGAACTAATTTCGAAATAGGCAAATGACTGGGGTTTGAAATTATCAGAAGGAAAGACAATAGCAGTGCTGTTCTATCCGATTGATAACAATAGGAAAATGGGGTTTAATTTGACGGCACAAGACTAGAATTTAAATCAGGGACTAAGTTCATTGGATTGGCCTTCGACTCACGACTGATATGGAAGCCACATATTGATGGCATTGTTAGCCGCACATCCAAACCCCTGAAGAGAATGAAATGCATGAAAGGGACACAATGGCTAATCGACGGATGCACTCTTATGTTAATATACACATCACTTATCCGGTCGATATGCGACTACGCTGCTTGCCGACAATCAACTGGGTAGATTCTATAGAATGCACTCTTATGTTAATATGCAGATCACTCATCCGTTCGATACTCGACTACGGTGCTTGTCGACAATCAACTGGGAGATGTTAATATGCAGATCACTCATCCGTTCGATACTCGACTGCGCTGCTTGTCGACAATCAACTGGATAGATTCTATAAAATGCACTCTTATGTTAATATGCAGATCACTCATCCGTTCGATACTCGACTACGGTGCTTGTAGATAATCAACTGGTTAGATTCTATAGAATACATGGTAATATAACAATTGCCCTTTTACATGAAGTGAAAGATCTTCCATTTGATCTCGGGTGAGAGGAACTTTCACTGATATAGTGGGCCAAGCTGCAAAAGCTCAAAGATGTCCAACATACAACTGCCCGTGATATTCTGGCAAACTTCAAATGATATATAGTAAATCAGCCCAATGTGCAAGGAACGATTATTGAGACTAAAACATTAAAACCATTATATAATATTCGTCTGTGGTGTACAGAAATACACAGTATACCCCTTTGGTGTTCAAACATACACCTGTACAAAAATACACAATAGACCTTCAAATAAAGACGAAACTTTACAAACGCCTACTATTAAATATAGCAAGGGAATAATAATCAAAATAACTTATAACATAATATACATATTATAAATATTTTAACTATACTTACCGTATATCCATCCAATAATTATAACCTCCAGAATTGTTATTAGAAAGACAGTCACGGCTGACATATACCAATCTACAAGCTGATATATATATATTCCTGCCTAGAATTAACGAATACGTAATAACTTAATATATAATTATCAGGAAAAGAAGTACCATCTCTAGAAAAGCCAACTGGTCTCGGCTGTAGTAAACGTAGGCGGTCTCTAATAAGTGAACAGGTAATCAAGTGGATGTATTTATAATACTGGGTTTGGAAATGTTGGAATATATTCACTCCATGAGCTTAACATTGAAGAAACCAATAAACGAATAAAATTTATTGGAAGAAACTGATAACAGAATAAAAAGAAATGCATAAGAGAGGATGCATTTAAATGATCCATAGAACTTATTTTTTTCCTTCCAGAATGAAAATGGGCTTAACATTAGAGAAATGGATAAAATAATATTGAAGAAATGAATAAAATAAAACCAAGTACGAACAATCCAAACCATCACACAAAATTCGAAGTCCTAAAAAAACGGTAAAGACAAAATAGTGTTATAAGGCAAAATAGTGTAATCAGCATATGGACTGTTCACCGTGTACAAAATACGCGACAAACAGTGGTAACAGGTGTTCGGAAGAGTAAGATTAACCTGCCTGGCGCCACACCCGCCATAGCTGCATCCAAACTATTAGGCGAAATCTCGGTAAAATAGCGTGATTGGCCAATGGACTATCGGTATGCAAAATGCACGTGATGAACAGTGTTAACGATGTAGTAGACATACATTATCAGGGATAGTATACGCCTCAATTAAATATACCTAGAATAATAGCCGCGAGAGACATGTTTCAAAGGTTTTAATAAGTTTAGTTCGCAAGTATCCCTGTAGTTGAAGCTTAGATGACAAATGCCTCGATCTACTTAAAAAATCAGAATAAAATGAACAAGCTGTCGCGTAACGAATTAGTTGAGACACAAACACTCCATAAGCTGGTGATATTGGAATGTTACTACTAATAAATGGAAAGTTAACAATCCGAAAGTCAAAGTCATCACGTATATTGTACAATTTAACACCAAGATTATGGCAATTGTCAAAATCGAGACGCAAATCCAAGAAGGAAGCGTAATTGTCACCGTCAGTGGTGTATTTAATTTCGAGCTCATCAGGATATGAATTCTACATAATCACTAAATTTTGGATTATTCAGTGATAGAACATCATCGACATATCGATAAGTGAAATTAAAATGTCTGACTAATCGTTTATTTGATTTTACAAGTGCATGTATGTAATCGGCTTCGTAGGAATAGAGAAACAAATCAGCAAGCAAAGGTGCACAGTTGGTGCCCATGGGGATACCTACCACTTGCTGATAAATTTCCCCTCCAAATTCAACAAAGATATTATCAATTAAAAAATCCAACATCTGAATTATCTTGTTGGCGGTGAATTTACTTTTGGAATCACTATGGTTCTTGACAAATTATGTGGAATTGTAATTAACAACTAAATATTGATATCTAACATTTCCTGGTTTAGATGAAAAGACACTATGAATAATGTCTTTTAACCGAGCTTTTAATTTACTATGGGGAATTTTAGTGTACAAAGTAGGAAAGTCAAACGTTTGTATAGATGAGATTGAAGCAAGTGATCTAGATTGTAAACCATCAAGTAATTCTTTGGAATTTTTTAATATCCACATTTGATTAAAACCACTACGAGAGTATATTTTGTCACAGTATTTTTGAATACCCTCTTTCACTGTCGTTAGTATGGTATGGATGTCAATACCTTTGAAAGTGGTTTTGTGGAACTACGGGATGAACCTGCTATAAAACGTTCCTTGTAGGGATTTTTATGTAGTTTAGGTATCCAATATAACAAGGGCAGATCTGTATAGGTATCTCCACATGGAGTACCAAATGAAGTGAATACAGATCTGTGATTGGATACAATTTCATACTTACTAAGCGTAGAGCGTTTATACGTAGCACTGCCGATTGATTTCCCGAAAATAAGTTCTTTGAACAGGCAGTCATAATAATATCGTTTACATATAAACACTAAGTTATTGGACGCTTTGTCAGCCGGTACAATGACATACTTGTCATGTAAGGCGTTGAGATTTTCAACAATGCTAACATCATTGAAAATAGATTTAGGCCTAGTATCAACTAACAAACGTTGCATATAAATTCTTCGTTTAAGTAAAGGACTGATAGACTTAGTCCAATCTGAGAGAGTATCAGAGATAACATCTTCCCTCTTGGCCCATGATCTGGCGTAGTCCTGTACGGCATCCATAATAAGTTTGAAATTTTGATCCCATGAAAATGGTTGCGTGAATAATGTCTTTTAACCGAGCTTTTAATTTTATAGATATAAGAATAAAAAGAAATTGATAAAAGAAATGCAGTTTAAATAATCCATGCAACTTACTTGAGATGTGAATATCAAACTAACCAAACACATCAGGAAACACGTGACTGCTGTAATCATTAAGCGTAGTTTTGGAGTTGATTTTGGGATCAAGTCTGTTATTGCCGTTACGCATACTTCCACATTAACAAACTATTAATAAATGAAATTGTTAATAATCTTGCTGCTAATATAGCTTACATGTTGAAATAAATATTAAATGGTTTGTTTTCTGAAAGGTCCGTCTTTATTATCCCAGTCGGAGCAGAAGAGTAGGACGTTAAACCTCATTTCATTTTTTGAAAGGGAATATAAGCATTATTCAACTACTTATTTTATATCTAAATGATAGATCGCATTTTCGATTTAAGATCATAGTAATGACACGGCCCATTATAACACTACAAGATGCATAGTGTGTAGAACTGGTGTCAGAGCTTTTAATAACGGGCTTCTGCGTTAGAATATCCATCAAGCAAGTAGAAAAGCTTAATTGTGGTTACTACTCATGGAAACTCGTGAGAAATATACGTGTTGTCAGTAGTCGCTTAAACCCGTCAGTATTTGCACCGTACGTCAGTATTCCTATAAATGGTCAGTAATAATCATAGGTGAGTATTTATGTCAATTGATTAGTATTCTTTACTTGTGTCGGTATACAAAAATAACGTGACTAATTAAACAAACGTGAGTTTATCCGAATATATATATTATAGTCAGTATTTAGGCTACCGTTCACTACCTGAGTGAAACCCCCAGTTATCTTTGATGTGCTCCAGTAAGTGGAATTGTCGCCAGTAGAGCGTGAAATCGTTAACTATATAAATTTCTGGTGAGTATTGGTACTATAAGTGATTATAAGTATCCTGAATAAATTAATTATTATTTATTAATATTCTCGAATTGGAGCAAATTTTTTAAACAATAATGGATGGCAGTGAACAAACGGACTATTGTCGACGATTTCGATTACCGCCGTAGTTTGTAAAAGACACTGAAGATGGTTAGATAGATCGATCTATTATAAATACCTTCATATTTAAATATGAATTTAAATGCTCAGTGGCAAGGTTTGATTCGTCGCACTATTTGTACCCGTTCCCTTTCTTACAACGGGTTTCCCATGCAGAATACGGCGCAATGTGTATTGTTATTTAATTTCTTATTCTCGTTACGTGCGGATTGGCACATATTTTGGGGCGGGCGGCACTTTGATATCTGTATGGATTATTAAATTTGGAATGACAACTAATGGTTAAAAAAAGATCAACACCAATCTGCTTTCGCTAATTTTATTGAAACAGATAATATGATAGCAGATAATATTGAATTTCATACACATACATATATACAAGCTGAAATTCTGAGCACTGAAGAATCGTGTGAATATCTATTTACATTTGAGAAATAGTAACTATTAAACAATATATATATAACGATGCAAATAGTAACAACATATAATAAGGCACGGTATACAATGTTAAAACACAATATGATCGTACGTTACAGATAAAAATGAATTTCATACATACAAGTAAACCAAAATTATGAGCACGGAAGAGTCTATTAATATTTTAGAAATTCTTTTATGTAGCACACGATAAATATAACCGATACATTGCATGCGACGGTGAAATAGTAAAACCATGTACAACGTTCGATCTTGGGATATCTCTCTTTTGTGAAATTCGAAAGTCATGTAGATATCCCGTACGATTAATTTTTTTTATTAAACTAAGGCTGTAGAACTACATATAAAAGCACATTGAAAATTATAAAAAAAACACACATTTATAACTACACTATATTATATATTCAAAACTGAGACAATTCAAAGCACGAGAAGTTAACAGAAATGACGAACACTGTAGGGAATCTTTTGTTAAAATATTTTCAACAAATAGAGCATTTTTATGTCTTAAAATTTGCCAGTTACATATCCGAAATTTTCGTTTGAGTTCTTCTACAAAAGTCACACCGATAACAAATGTTCTTTTAATGTTACAGTTTATCAATAAACTTGCCAGAAATTTATATAGTTAATGATTTTACGCTCTACTGACCCAATCAACATTCTTAATCTCTTGAGCACTATAACACAAAGGTGCTAATTAAGTGGTGGTGAAATTAACAGAATTTATTCCCATAAAAGATTTAATATACAAGACCTACATTACTAATGTATGGACTATTCTCTTTGGTTCTAAATTATTACACCGAGAGAAATATTAAGCAAAAATTAACAAATATATCACTATAAACCCCAGAATGCCTTGTTCGGCACTTTTGTCCAAGCGTGGCAAAAACGTGTTAAAATTTTTGCCACGTTGTAACGTGGTAAAAACAAAATGCCACGTTTGTCTGGAGTTCCGAAACGTATTTTTTTTATATTGCCCTGTTTTTGCAACGAGGTATTTTGTCCAGAACGAGGCTGTTCACAAGGATTGGGGGTGGGGTTCAGCCAAACCAGTCTCGTCGAGCGTATCGAGGACAGCATAATATTATTTGGTGACACTTTCAAGCGATTGTGTAGAGACAAAAACACAAGGCAAAGTCGACTAGAAATGATATTCGTCGCATAAAAAGAGTTTGTTACATTCTTTGTTGCAGTTTCATATGTTCACACAATATTTCCAACAAAGAGATGGGAGAAATGAAAAACAGACAAGTTCAAAGCGGAGCGAAATCAATAATTGTATTTTAGGTCTTTGAAAATTATTAATTACAAATATGCTGTTCCTGTTTTTATATAATAATATATCTTATGAAATTTTATGTTATTGTCACTCAGTTAGTTGTATGTATAAAAATTGCAAAAGTAGTATCTAAACGGCCAATTAAATCCCATCGAAACATGAAATAGACACAATTTATGTTTATATAAGTGAACAACTTTATTAAGAATGCTAGTTACATTTTCATCCTTCGGGTGACCGGCCTACGTCTGGATTCTTATTTAAAGGGTCGATCTGGACTATATTTTGGAGAATAAAACTGCTTAATTTTGTTTTAAAAGCCCTTCAAATAAAATCTTCGACATTTGGGCCGAGCAACCAATAAAACAGGAACGGCATATTTGTGATTAATAATGTTCAAAGACCTAAATACAATTATTGAGTTCGCTCAACTTTGAACGTGGCTGTTTTTAATTTCTTACATCTCATTGTTGAAAATATTGAGTGGATATATGAAACTGTAACATCATGTATCCAACCTTGTGAACAGCCTCGTTCTGGACAAAATACCTCGTCCCAAGAACATGGCAATTTAAAAAAAAAACTTTTGTAACTCCAGACAAACGTGGCATTTTGTTTTTACCACGTTACAATGTGGCAAAATTTTAACATGTTTTGCCACGTTTGGACAAAAATGCAGAACGAGGCATTCTGAGGTTTATAGTGTATGGCGTGGTTGCTGTGTGATTTAGTGTTAGAAAATAACGATATCTTTAACTTGCTTTTTCATCTGTTCTGACTTGTGCGATCAATTTTACAGTTTACTTAATATCAGTTATCTTTTTGAATAAAGCAACCGAACTGCAATATCCTTGACACGGACTATTCGTGAAACGGTAAGATGCGAAGTCTGACATATTGGTAATATTGTAAATATATATTAGTCTATAATATATTGATTTGACCGTAAGAACATCTTAGGGGAAATCCTATCACGAGGAGTCAATGCACACCGCGTCTGTAACGGTGTGAGGTGACTCTTACAACTGCGCCAAACGGTAATCACACACCAGGGACCATCTGAAACTGCCACACACTCCTTTCGTAATCAACATCCACATGATAGTGTTATACTGAAGAACAATCTATACATTAGTAGTCTGTTGTGCACATGTATATTATAAGTTAATCTCATCAATTAATTAGCACCTTAGTGCCAGCTAGTGGTCAGGAGATTAAGATTGTTGATTGGATAATCATCAAAAAAAAGCCGCCACAGCTGTACGCGTGTTCATTTAACACGTGAATTAAAATAAGATTTTGCGTGTACGGTAGGTATATTATTATTTTCAGGTACCGTGACGTTATCAAAATATGAGTCCCTATAGAAATATCAATTTCATAGTCAAGAAATGCTTACGTTCACTTTCGTGCATTTTGGCTTTGATGTAAATATCAACATAATTCAGATGATACTCAATGGCAGACTCGAGAATCGTCGCATTTCGGTTCGTTGGTCGTTCGCATCTTTTCGACCCATGGTGATAAGAGAATTTTAAACAATAATATCCAAGATGCATTCCATAGTTTGCATTCCGTATGAAGAAGCGACAGTAAACGGAATTCAGCCACCAATAAAATTCTCTTCGAAAAGAAAATTGTTGGCCATTTTGTTTATTTCCATTTAAGGCCTATAAATTATTTTTTTAAAGATGATATGAGATATCAAATGATCACCACTATTCGGAGTAAATAATGAGTTGTCGACGGCTTTATCATTGACCCGTGACAGTTGATTAGTATTACTCAATGACACACTCAATAGACTATTCCGTGCTCATAATTTCGGTTTACTTGTATGTATAAAATTCTTTTTGTCCCCCGCCTTTCGAAGAAAGCAGGGGACTATTAAAATGGGTTCGTCCGTCTGTCCGTCCCACTTTTTGGGACACAATAACTCTCCTTCTAATTGACCTAGAATGTTCAAACTTGGTGTAGGTGTTTATTAGGTCAATGCCTTGATGGAGTTTGAAGATGAGCATTTTCGGCATAGGGTAAGCAGAGATAAGCAATTTGATTGGTTGATGCTTTGGGACACGATAACTTTAGTTCTAATTAAGTGAGAGAGATGAAACTTGGTGTATAGTTTTATTACATCAATACCTTGACTAAGTTCGATAATGAGCATTTTCTGCTCAGGGTAAGCAGAGCGATAAGCAATTTGATTGGATGAGACTTTGGAACACAATAACCCTCCTAATTGAGCTAGAATGTTCAAACTTGGTGTAGGTGTTTATTAGGTCAATGCCTTGATGGAGTGTGAAGATAAGCATTTTCTGCTTAGGGTAAGCAAAGATAAGCAATTTGATTGGTTGATGCTTCGGGACACGATAACTTTAGTTCCAATTAAGTGAGAGTGATGAAACTTGGTGTATAGTTTCATTACATCAGTACCTTGACTAAGTTCGAGGATGAGCATTTTCTGCTCAGGGTAAGCAGAGCGATAAGCAATTTGATTGGTCGAGACTTTGGAACACAATAACCCTCCTTCTAATTGAGCTAGAATGTTCAAACTTGGTGTAGGTTTTTATTAGGTCAATGCCGTGATGGAGTGTGAAGATAAGCATTTTCTGCTTAAGGTAAGCAGAGATAGGCAATTTGATTGGTTGATGCTTTGGGTCACGATAACTTTAGTTCCAATTAAGTGAGTGTGATGAAACTTGGTATATAGTTTCATTACATCAATATCTTGACTAAGTTCAATAATGAACATTTTCTGCTCAGGATAAGCAGAGCGATAAGCAATTTGATTGGCCGAGACTTTGGAACACAATAACTCTCCTTGTAATTAAGCTTGAATGTTCAAACTTGGTGTAGGGGTTTATGAGGTCAATGCCTTGATGGAGTCCGAAGATTAGCATTTTTTGCTTAGGGTAAGCAGAGATAAGCAATTTGATTGGTTGATGCTTTGGAACACGATAACTTTAGTTCTAATTAAGTGAGAGTGATGAAACTTGGTGTATAGTTTCATTACATCAGTACCTTGACTAAGTTCGAGGATGAGCATTTTCTGCTCAGGGTAAGCAGAGCGATAAGCAATTTGATTGGTCGAGACTTTGGAACACAATAACCCTCCTTCTAATTGAGCTAGAATGTTCAAACTTGGTGTAGGTGTTTATTAGGCCAATGCCGTGATGGAGTGTGAAGATAAGCATTTTCTGCTTAAGGTAAGCAGAGATAGGCAATTTGATTGGTTGATGCTTTGGGTCACGATAACTTTAGTTCCAATTAAGTGAGTGTGATGAAACTTGGTATATAGTTTCATTACATCAATATCTTGACTAAGTTCAATAATGAACATTTTCTGCTCAGGATAAGCAGAGCGATAAGCAATTTGATTGGCCGAGACTTTGGAACACAATAACTCTCCTTGTAATTAAGCTTGAATGTTCAAACTTGGTGTAGGGGTTTATGAGGTCAATGCCTTGATGGAGTCCGAAGATTAGCATTTTTTGCTTAGGGTAAGCAGAGATAAGCAATTTGATTGGTTGATGCTTTGGAACACGATAACTTTAGTTCTAATTAAGTGAGAGTGATGAACCTTGGTGTATAGTTTCATTACATCAATACCTTGACTAAGTTCGATGATGAGAATTTTCTGCTTAGGCTAACGAGCAATAAGCATTTTGATTGGTCAAGACTTTCGAACATAGCAACTCTTCTTCTAATTGAGGTAGAATGTTTAAACTTGATGTAGATGTTCGTCTTGACTGAGTTCAATGATTAACATATCGAGCTAAAGCTAAGCAGAGATAAGCAATTTAATGCTTTGGGACAAGATAACTTTGATTCTATCTGATAGAGAGTGATGAAACTTAGTGTATAGTTGATAATCAGTTTGATTGCTTGATACTTTGGAAAAAAATAGATGTGCAATTAATTAATATGTGTCATCTATTTATTTGGGGATTTCGGCGGAGGACATCAGCCTCACTGTTGGCTTGTTTTTTCTGTAACGTACGATCATATTGTATTTTAACATTGTATATGGTGCCTTATATGTTATTACTATTTTCATGGTTATATATATTGTTTAATAGTTATTATTTCTCAAATGTAAATAGATATTCACACGATTCTTCGGTGCTCAGAATTTATCCTTGTATGCATGTATGTATATATGTATGTGTATGAAATTCATTATTTCTGTTATCTGCTATCATATTATCTGTTTCAATTGAATTATTTATAATATTTATAATTGAAACGATCTATCTAACCATCTTCAGTGTAATCGAAATCGCCGACAAATAGTCCTATTGGTCACTGCCATCCATTAATTTTTACAAAATTTCCTCCGATTCGAAAATATTAATATATAATAATTCATTTATTAAGGATACTTATAATCATTTATAGTAACAATACTAACCATTTATTTATATTTTTAACTATTTCACGCTCTACTGGCGACGGTTCCACTTACTGACGCACATCAAAGATAACTGTCGGTTTCACTCAGCTACTGAACGGTAGCCTAAATACTGACGGTTTCTTAATTAGTCAAGCTTTTTCCAATTTCTCCCGCACGCGTCTGACAAACTCACGTTTGTTTAATTAATCCTGTTATTTTTGTATACTGACACAAGTAAGGAATACTTACCAAATGGGGGAGGGGGTGATGGCTGAATGGTTAGCGTGCGCGCGCTGTATCATAAAGTCTGTCATTGAGTCGACTGGCGTGGTTTCGAATCCCCGGTTGTACGTGGCAAGGAGTAGGGTCGCCTGTCCAACCTCGTGGGTTTTCTCCGTGTCTTCCGGTTTCCTCCCACTGCTAAAGACCCCTACGCGCAAGCGAAATATTGAAATAAAATTAAACCATATGTTAGTCCCGAAATGACCTAGTTTGTGTCGAGTGGACGTTAAACCCCATTTCTCTCTCTCTCTCTCTCACTTACCAAATGACTTAAATAGTCGCCTTATGATTATTACTGACCATTTATAGGAATACTGACGTATGGTGCAAGTACTGACGGTTTTAAGCGACTACTGACAACACGTATATTTCTCACGAGTTTCCATGAATAGTAACCACAATTAATCATTTCTACACTTTTGAAGCATATTCTAACGCAGAGGCCAGTTAGTCAATAATCAGAGCTCAGTTCTACACACTATGCATGTTACCGTGTAATTAACATAACATAGTAATTGAAGAAATGACACGGCCGATTATAATTAACATAACATAGTAATTGAAGTAAATTGGTTCACTTTCACAGAGTTTCCATATATCAATTAAGTTAGATTATTTGGAGACATTGAACATGTTGTGTGACTTGCTAAATTAACACAGCCGCGTCATAGCGTTTGAAGCTACCTGATGACGCCTACCCGCGGACGGTCAATTTAAAAGGATGCAAAGCTGTTTAGGTATCCCGTCTTCTTTTGTTAATTTCATCATCCCATTAAACCCTGTATAACTTTATTTCTCTATAATCGGTTTATTAGAGAATAAGATGGATATAAATAAATGTACAGCATAATTACCTAATTGATCTATTGGCATTTAATTAATCTCTTTACTTCTGTATGGTTCTATTGTCAAATTATACCAGGAAGATTATGTAAATTATCCAAAGGTTAAGTTTTATTATAGCCAGATTGGTCTATAATTGGTCTATTATAGCCAGATAATTGGTCTATGAACCTTTATTTCATCTCATTGTTCCTATATTGGCCATTGTCAAACTATACCAGGAAGACTATGTAGATTTATGTCATGTTATGTATTATATACTTTTAAACCTTTTGTTGTACGTTATCTAATATTATTTATAATCCATTGTCATGGAAATCTGTTATTCTAAGAATGTATATATGTATCGTATTTGTAGTATTTTGTATACATTATTAATATCTGAAGACGCCCATAGAAGGCAGACAGCTAGCTAGCTTATATGATTTAATGTATGTCAGAATGAAGTAAAGTGGAGAATTTTTTATCTGGACGGATTCTTTTATTTATTTATATGGGCTTTCTAACTATAAATATTGGCATATCTGTCATTCTAAAAATAGAAATATGTCTTGGAAAAATATGCACAACATGTTATAAGAAAGCACATCGCTTACCATTGTATCCAGTGCAGCAAAAACAAGCATCAAGAAAAATAATACCGCCCACAATTGAGGTATTGGTAGCTTACTAAGTGCCTCTGGATAAGCAATGAAAGCTAGCCCAGGTCCTAATAAAAACAAAAAAAACAGTCGTCAACATCCCGCACACTTTGATAGGTTTAAAAGATACTAGTATATCAATATCTGTGTTAATGGTAATCAACAGCCAAACTCTCCATGTGAAGCAAATAGTATTATGCTGTCTAGACATAAATGTTAAATTATCACCGCGAAATTATTAATAATTTTTTTTCTAATTTTTTTTTTTTTTTTTTTTAGAATTATTATCAAAAGACTGAAAAGCTTGAATAATTTATGAGATATATCCCGGAATAAAATTGTATAGCAAGTTACGAAAGGGATTGATGTGTACAAAGTGTCATTAAGAAATCTTAAACAGTTTTTGAGATGTGCCCAAGAATAAAAATTGAATTCCAAAATTTAAGTCAAATTTATTTCCGAGCCTGACAAGGAAAGTGTTCTAATCCTTTGGGTAGCTTTGACATTAAACTACATTCCACTTAAGTTTTAAAATGTTTCTATAGTTTGTACTAATGTTTCTATATTTGGTACTTTACAGATATTAACAGTTCTCTTGACTTTGAAAATGATGTATTCTGTAGTGCCATCTAATGAACAACTAAACCTAGAGTTGTGTCTGGTAGACATCATCATCGCCGAATCTTTTGACAATGAGATAGGTCTGAGGGCAGAAATATATACGGATACATTTTATCAGTCGGTGACAATTTGTCGACATTTTTTAAAACTTAACTCAATGTCGGACAATTTGTTCACATGTTAAAAGCTCCAAATATTGGTAGTTGTTATATTATTTACCTGTTCGGATAATCTCGGCTATGTCTAGACCAGTTTGGTGGGACATGAAGCCAAGGATAGAAAATACCACAAAACCAGCATAAAAACTTGTACTTTCTCCAACAATACAAAAAATGATGGTATCCCTGAAATGTTGCAAGCCGTTGTGGCAAATGTTAATTAATTGTCTAGTAACATAGTAAAATACGTATTGCCGGACTATGTTATGTTAAATTTGCATATAGACTCTAGTGATTACACCTAATCACGTTGTTTAAGATACAGTATAACAAATTGTGACATTCCATCACATTGTAACTAAAACTCAACGAGAGACTAGTTCTGGTGTACTTCTAACAGAACATGCGACAGAACTTCTGTATTCAAGGAGCTGTAGGATTGCCGGTGTAGTTGCAGAACACACAACGGTGTGTGATTTTTGCTGAGCGATCAGATCAATGTGGTAATGGCTGCGCAGTTTTGAATAACACATACTTATGACGTGCTAGACGGTACCGAACACAATAATGTTTCTCTACTTTTGTTTATTGAACGAACAATATTAGATTATGGAAATACCGAAGACTCTGGACTGATCATCTTTCCACACGGTTTTTATCAGTCAAGTTGTTTAAATACAAAAAAAGAGAGTGATCCTTACCTCATAACATTGTTGTCAAATTTATTATAACTAGACATTGTGATAAATGCTCCCCACCCCATCCCCGCTGAATAAAATATTTGCATCAACGCCTGTACCCACATCTATAAAAAGAAGAAATATAAAGATACTTTTCAATGCGGGTATGCCGAATTGGTCTACACCTTGTCGATTCCTACAATTTCTAAAACTTTACATTTATAGATTCATTTGTGTACTATTATGTATTTCTTTCATTGCTTTTGTTTCAAATGAAAGAATCTATTAAAACAATATAAGATTATTAAACGTTTCATAAACAATTTGCTTTTCAAATTGTATATCAAATTATATAGCAAGTTGAAAAAAGGGTATTATTTAGAATTCCTATAGACTATAGCTTCTGACTTTTAGTATCAACAGAACACAATGAAGTCCGACTTGAAGCAAACAATTTTGAGAGCTATGGTACGGGGTCGATAGTGTTGCCCATATAATATGATTGTGCTACACTTGCCAATTTACTGTCGTGACAAAGAACATTGTTACATTGATTAGAATGCATTAAAAAAGAATGAACCGTTTAAATATCATGAATATGTTTTATTTTGTATAAATACACAACTGCATAAAACTAGTGCTTATTGCATATTACGGTATCGGTATTTGGCGGAAATATTGTACGTAATATACAATCAGAAATCCTGTAGAAATCCATTAACTATTTAATTCTTGAAATAAAACAATAACAGATATGCATTAAAACAACCCTTATCATGTGGAAGAATTACTTAATTTAGGAAAACCCCGAACTGTTTGGAATGGTATTTGTTCTGAGAATATTCAGTATAGTCAAATGATAAATTATTTCCCATAAGACGACTGATGGTTGTTTTATTTATTACTTATAAAATGTGAAATTAAGTAGACCTGTTAATTATATCAGTTTTAATTAATTACATTACCTGAGGATTAGCTAATTTACTAAAATCCGGAATTATGTAGAATTTCACACCATCTATGGCACCAGGCAAGGTAGCGGCTCTAATTAAAATGATTGTAATAATGATGTACGGTGCTATAGCTGTCAGATATACCACCTAAACAAAAATAGTAAAATATAAACCAGCAGGTAAATAATAATTTATAGAGTTGATGTGAAGTAACCCAAGGCTAGGCAGCATCTTCACCTTAATATTCATCCACAGAAACATTCTATCATCAATCGTGGACTGGTGATTTAAAGATAATAAATATAGAGGCGTGAAATCAGTAAAGAACTATCAGGAATTATAGATACACATATTTTAGGTTAGAATTGGAAATATTAATATTTGTTGGATCAATTTGTGTCTGAAAATTTGTATTTGCTTTTAAGTCTAAAATGTTGTGTCCTGTAGACAATTACTGTTTATTTATCTACCGTAAATATCGATGGGCTCGTATTTATTTCATTTCACGGGTAATAGCGATATCTCTTTAGATAATATTAGATAATATAACGATTGAAAACAAAGGCCACCAACATCTGATGTTGGCCGATTGTAATTGTCTACTGCATGGTACATCCCATGTCTGTGATGACATAGGTTTCACTGGGTATGGAATTCTCTACAATAACCTATGTCTTTAAATTTAATCTATAAGACAGCCAGAAACACAAGTCAATGATAAAGTGGTATTTAAAACACACACCTTTCCAGCGGATTTGACACCTTTTATTATACAGAGAAATATAATTATCCAACTAATTATAAGTGGAACAACCAGTTGCCATTGCATACTGCCTAAATCATCTAATCCAGTTGACATCCTTAATACATTGTAGCTGAAAAATATGAGATGACATTGAAACATAGCTTCAGTTTTGTTATGCTAGGAGACCCCTATTTGTTACCTATCTGGTGCCAGTCATTATCACATATTTGATAGTACTGATAGAAATGGTTAAACACGTTACAAATATAATTTTAATACAGAGATCATTGCTGCCATAGATGCATTATGAAATTTTCAAGAAAGGGAAGTGACGAACGCAAAAGGAAAACACGAGTTATCTTTCTATATAACTGACTGAAGTGACGAGTGATAACAGATACACGCGCGAATTTCTGCTCACTAATAATTCCGTCGAAGACTAAAAGTTGTTATGTAAGGCTGTGAGAGGATATCTGATAATTCAAAAAAGTAAATGAATGTCACTAGATAAGTGAAAACGAGAAAAATAGAAATAGTCCGTACATTCCCTTGTGTTTATTCATTGTATACTTAATAACCAGCGGCTGCCAGGCAGGATACGCCCACATTTTCGAGAGATGGATAGAGAACAAGCTAACAAGAAAGTGATTTTTCCTACAACCAAGGGCCATAATTCAGGAAGTTACGGTCCGATATGCGCGAATATCGAAAGGAACCGAGATCTTTGGGTTATAAACTTACATTTCAAGTTCCACCAAAATCGGATAAAAATTGTGACCTCTATAGGGTCCACAACCTTGATATACCATATTTTTACGCTATTTGAGAACGAACGGCAGCCATTTTGTCTGTCAATTTTAGGCCGATTTTCACGAAATTCGAACTCAGTCGTCCTTAGGGTGTAACGGTGATATAATAATACGGTGTTTTAAATCGGATAAAAATTATGACCTCTATAGGGTCCACAAGCTAAAAACGCGATTTTTCGTACAATCAGGGGCCATAATTCAGGAAGTTACGGTCCGATATGCGCGAATATTGAAAGGAACCGAGATCTTTGGGTTATAAACTTACAGTTCAAGTTTTCAACAAAATCGGATAAAAATTGTGACCTCTATAGGGTCCACAACCTTGATATACCTTATACTTACGCTATTTGAGAACGAACGGCGGCCATTTTGTCTGTCAATTTTGGGCCGATTTTCATGACATTCGAACTCAGTCGTCCTTAGGGTGTAACGGTGATATAATAATACGGTTTTTTAAATCGGATAAATATTATGACCTCTATAGGGTCCACAAGCTAAAAACGTGATTTTTCGTACAAACAGGGGCCATAATCCATTAAGTTTCGATCCGATACATGCCAATATCGAAAGCAGCCGAGATCTTTTGGAGATAAACCTATATTTCAAGTTTCGTCAAAATCGGATAAGAATTGTGACCTGTAGAGTGTCCACAAACAAATTGTGGACGGACGGACAGGGGCGACGGCATAATACGTCCACATGAAAATGTGGGCGTATAAAAACATGATAATGCACGGACTTTTTCTATTTTTCTCGTTTTTTCTTATAGTGTGACAGTCAATTATTTTTTTGAATTGTCAGATATCCTCCCACAATCTCATATAACCCAGCACATTTTCAGAAAGCGGAGTCCTAAATCCAAACTTATCATTTGTCTAGGAAAGACTTGGATGGAGTTCAATATCAATTCGGATATCGGATAATCAGTACACCGAAAGTTTATTTCCTAACTGGTCACTGATTATTGTTCCTACTGGTCATTAAAGGGACAATCTGCGTTTTTAATCTTTCAAAAAATGCCCGGTAATATGAATGATGCGATGAACACTTTTTCAAGCAAAATCCGACTGCAATTTTATAAACCGGATGATTGCAGAACACACTTTGTAGTGTACCACACCTTCGTTTCTTACTTCCAAAATTCTTCAGGTGCAGTAAGACCAATGGTTGGAATATTCACATGCGTCGAAGAAACATTTGTATTCATCAATGATGAATAGTTTGTTGCGTATTGGACGAGATTACGTAAACTGCTTGTAAGATTATTGGTGTGGTTCCCACCAGTGCTGGTAAAATTGTCGGTTCTGTATTGATGAACAAAGCACGTGTCTGTATTCCACCAATTGTCACAGGTCGTCCATGGTAACGGTGACATTAAGGAATGGACCAGATAGTATAAAATCCAGGCTAGGGTCATGGTATAATATAAACAAATCATGCCTGTGACGATGACCATTGCTACTCCTAAACCTGAAATGAGAAAATCAAAAGTATTAAACTTGATTTCATTTTAATAATTTCTTTTCTACCCCCCCCCCCCCCACCACCTTTAAAGTAGTATAATAAATTTTAACGTGTAATCGCAATATCAACAACATTTCTAACGCTCAAAACAAAGACGTACAGTGCGCACGCTGAACAAAATCAAGAAAACTGTATTACATTGATAGTTAGAACACTATATTTATATACTGAGCGCCATGGAAAACGCATCACTTAGTTTTTCGTATAACAAAATGATCCTGTAAACATATCTTATTTATTTTGCTTCTTATTGTGAACAATATTCAAATGGGAACACATCAATAACAACACATTTGTACACTTATGGTTGTTTAATCTGTAATCAACGGTACAAAGTCAGAGGGGTCAAAACCAAAAGAACGACACAGATGTCAGTAGCGCGTGTGTCCTCCACGGGCTCTTACGCACGCTGTGCAGCGACGTCGCATGGAATTTACCAATGTTTGAAAGAAGGCCTGGGGCAAATTGTTCCATTCTTGGACAAGAGCAGCTTCTAAAGCATCTGTGGTCGCCGATACAGACGGCGTCCAATCTCATCCCAGATATGTTCTATCGGTGCCATGTCCGGAGACATGGCTGGCCAGTCCAAGACATTGATGTTGTTAGCAGCCAGGCAGTCCATACTAAAACGGGCGGTATGCGGACGTGCATTATCCTGTTGGAAGTGCTGAAGTTGTGGGTGCGCGCGAAACATCGGAACAACAATTGGTTGCAAGAAATCATCACGGTAGGCTACAGCATTAACGCGACCCCTGCAAATGTGTAAGGCGGTCCAGTGATGAAATGTGAAGCCTTCTCACACCATTACACTTCCCCCACCCCATCGATTCGTTTCGAAGACGCAGCAGTCTGCAAGACGTTCCCCAAGACGTCTCCACACACGTTGACGGCCATCAGCGTGATAAAGATGAAAGCGACTCTCATCACTGAAGAGCACACTTTGCCAGTGTACTCGTCTCCATGTCTGGTGTCCTTGAGCTCATATCAAACGCCGCTGACGGTGATGATCCCTGAGGATAGCTCCAACATAAGGTCGTCGTGCACGATGAGTGACCCGGATGTAGCGGTCTTGAGCCTGGGTTGTAACACGTTGTGGACCAGGGCGTTGACGATCACGTGTTTATCCAGTAACTCGAACACGTTCCACCAACCTTACAATAGTGGACTGATGACAATTGAAGTGTCTGGCAATAGCACGTGTAGACATGCCAGCCCTGGACATTCCCATGGCTTCATTCCGTTGATTTTCAGTAAGTCTCGGCATCTCTAGCTCGATTCCTTCACACGTCCAACAACAAATTACGACAGATTGACGTTTCACAGTTCATGTACTGCACATTAAGTTGAAAACATGCTTTTAAAGGGCTCACACACGTGAATATTGGGTTTTTCATGTGCATCTCGTGCAATTTTTTTTTTGCACACGGGCCGATATTTTTTGCGTTTGGGAGCATTGTGTGAAAACAATATTTCATAGTATTGCATAATATTATAGATACAAAACCACCTAGTAATAAAATATTTGTGAAAAAAAAGTGATGCATTTTCCATGGCGCTCAGTATATATACAACCCTACCCAATTCCCTCTGATGTTGTATTTCATTATGTCCATCTAATATAAGCTGCTTTCATTCACGCGGCCCAAATATTGGTTTGGACATGTTCAGTTTCATTGGAGATGCTGTTGGTTAGAGATTAGTGGCGCTAAATCATCCCCCTGACCGTTCCCCGGTGTTTGACGGGTATTGTTTTCAAAAACTGTGTAAAAGTTAAAGAAAATGCGCCTATTATTCTCTGACGTCAGTGGGCCCTTTCACTGTAGCTCGGAAATGGTTTACTTCATAGCATATAAGTGAATGAAATGTGCGACAGCATAGTATGCCCACAGGTAAATGTGGGTGTACAAAAGAAATCCTCTCAATCGGTCCAGTGGTTAAATTTCTGTGAAAGAAAAGCCGAGAATGGCAGCCATTTTTTAAAATGGTGGCCATTTTAACAATTCTAGTGGCTAAAGTGCTATTCTTAATATAAATGACACTAAGCGGACTCCCATGCAATTTTATTGCTTGTTATGTAACACTTTGTTGCCCCACTATAATAACGAATTATATTTTTGACGTACAAATTGGTGTTTTCACACAGATTAAAGGGTACAAGTATGGGTGTTGTGACATCGATCTAGTAACCTGTACAAACAGAATTATATAAACATATTTTATATTTGACACATTATTTTACACTAAATACAACAGACAACCAATGTAATTAAATATTGTAAATACTAGGCTAGTACATTCTCTGAAACATTACGGGCCGCTTTAGTTTGTAATGGATTTGGCTGGTAATATGTACAGTAGGGGATTGCAACGATCTAGTTTTGAAATAATAAAGGCATTAACTAATATACAATTTTAATATATAAAAGAACTTGGCCAGTGATATACTGGTACATGATTTACAGATCATGATATATGTTCATGCATAATCGTCATGTTCAGATCTTATTTAACACAGATGTCTACACAAATATGAACAGAATTTTCAATACCTGCAATAGTTAATAATAGAAAAGAAAATCAGACGAATTTATAGTCTCTTACTGGTAAAAACAAGTCAGTTAAAATTTTAGACATTTTGTTTTATAATATCGCGATTTACCTCGCTAAGTAAAGTGTAAACGATTTCATCTCAAACTATTCATTTATTTTTTTGGCAGACTGAACACGAGATCTAATTTCACATTGAAAGGATTTGTTGATAATTATACCCCGTCAACCGAATCAGTTGACAATAGCTATATTGCCGATTTATCAACATTATTCACACATAAATGATCTTCCTTACAAATTAAACATAATCTGTCAAACAATATATCTGTAGTTTATATCAACTTCATTCTGATTAAACAGTAGGACGTTAAACCCCATTTCATTTTATTTCATTCTGATTACTTCGCATTCCGCTAATCGTACTGGCGGTTATACACGTTTACCCGTAATTTCGAGTGTTCTCGGATTTCATGCAGGCGAATTGAATACCCTCGAAAGTAGGATTACTTATTTCCCAATCAAAGAGCGAAAATAAATTAAATTGTTTAAATTACCGCTTACTTAAGAATATATTATGTAAGATTTAGATAAAGAGCTCGCCGTCCTTGCTATAATAGTTGAAAAAATAGATAATGCAAAATTAATATATATGGAAAATTTCGTTCAAATAACTTTATTCTGAGCGAAAATATTAGGCCTTTGAAGGTTTATCATTTAACGAAATTTCGATAATTCGCTATTCTTGTCGAAACTTTAAACATTTATTTTTGACTGTCTATTTTTAAACTATTAATAGCAAGAACCGTCACCTCTTTATCTAAATCTTACATAATGCATCTTTAATTTGAACAGAGAGTTTATTTTATGTTTTTATCTTCTATTCTCACATTTCTGAATAACCTCTGCACGCCAGGCGGCGTCTAGTAGCTCGGATGTGACGTGCGCGTGTATACGCTGGCGTGTACGTACAAGTTTGAAATCGACAAACAACCCGTTTAGCACACCATATAGCGTATTCTCGTCTTCGTTAGCACGGTTTGTCCCGAAAAGTAAGGATGTTAAACTCAATTTCATTTCATTCTTTGTTACCTTCGAGGGTTGACTACTGCAATAGGTTGTAAGTAGAAAAATCTACATGTAGTGTTAATATTAGAAAACTTTAATTTGTGCAAAATTAATATTAACGCATCGCATCAATCTCTATTCACTTATACTAACCCACCTGATATAACTATATTGGCTGCCAATGAACGAAAGCATCCTTTTCAAAATTATGTCTGTGATTTATCAGTGTGTGAATGGATCAGCTACAAAATAGTTGTTTGAGCTTATACAAAAATATGTTCCCAGTTGTATTTCCCAGTATGGAATTAAAACTTATACAGATACGATTTAAGAGCAAAGGTAATTACTTTGTAAACAAATAGATTTCTTTTAATGAGCTAGCTCAGTTTATCAATAAATTGGGCTTTCACGTTTAATTGTTTTGAAGAGAGAGGTTACAGCACATATACCATACAGCCATATTTAACATTCATATGCTCAGATAACATTTATTTTTTTAAATCGGACTAGTAATGTTAAGTGAGTCAAGTTATCTGGTTGTAAAGGTAATAATTATGTGCAGATGGCGTTAATGTTTGAAACGAGGCAAAACATAAATTCCGAGTCCGGCTCGAACAATGTTAATAATGAGTCTAGTAACGATTTAGTGGATAGAGGTTCTTTACAAGTACATTCATGGCAATTCAACCGATCTAACAAACATATTATTTATTACTAGACGAATGCCCGGCTTCGCTCGGGGTCATAACCCCGAAACCGGAAGTGGTAGACTCCCTGGTCCGAGCTACCCCTATACCCCAAATTTCAGACTCGGGGCAGACCTAGTGTAGCCGCCAACCCCGAACAGACAGACAGACAGACAAACGACAGTCACAAATATTAGTATAGATTTAAACACGGGTGACGGTAGCAAGTTACTATGATAACAAAGATATATTCCAGCATTTTATCGCAGCCTAGATCCGCAGCCTTGGATGACATATTACATAAACAAGAATACCACAGCAAATGAGGAGAATCTAAATTGGGAATATTATTTATGTTATTAATATATATTATACCTCTGAATGCTGGACAGATATCCCACACATCGTATGCACTTTTACCAGAAAACTGACCAATTGACAGTTCCAAAAATGATAGTGGAAACGCCACTATAAACATGAATATGGCGTACGGAATAAGGAACACAGCTGAAAAAAAGAAAATGCGAAACGGGATAGTGTATAACAAATGTATTAAAGCCGAACATTTAAAATAAATCATCAAGGGAAAGCGATATCTAATTTGATGGGCCAATTTGGAGCAGAAATCTTACTTTTTCTGGGACACCTGGCACTAGCTTGTGTGTGGGTGTAATGGTTATTTTCTAATTATTTTAATTTAGGTTGTACATTTATTATATTCACTAGCGGATGACTCGGCACTGCACGCTCCAAAACCGGAAGTCCGACGCCACCTAGCCCGTGTTACTCCTATTCACCAAATTTCAGCCTTGGGATAGCCCTAGTGTAGCCGTCAACCATGAACAGACAAACAAACATTAGTCACAAATATTAGTACCCGTATAGATTGTCTCGATTTTGCCTGTTCGCTCTTTTGCTAGCTATCAAGTATTTCATTTTATATGCGATAAAAAAAAAACCCGAATTCTAAAACTTAATTTAACGGAATTTTCGCTTTTGAAATAATAATTATTATTATTATTATTATTATTATTTCTTATAAAAAAAATACCAACCTCCGCCGTTCCTGGCACATAGGTACGGGAATCGCCAAATATTACCCAATCCTACACTATATCCAATAAGGGACAGTAAAAACTCCAAGTTATTCTTCCACTTTAACCGGTAAGGTTTGGTTTTTACCATAGATACTACCGCTTTTTCAATCATCTTATCTGATTCGAAGCTAAAAAAATTCTTATGTGAAAATAGTTTACCGCCTGTGAAATGGTTGTCTACGATGTCACCCGAAAAGAAAAAGAAGTGAAATGACAATAGCGCCAGTAACATTAACATGCATTAAATCGTAGCTATTTTTCAGAAATAATTACCATTAAATTAATTTACATTATTGGTAAAATGACATTATAAAAAAAGAACTCATGCTGTGTAATTTGACAGAGTTTATGTAATTATACCTCATAACAAATGTCAATGTTTCTGAAAATAAATTTACCACTTTAGTGTATATTTTACATATTATGTAATTTTCCATGGTAAAATTACTAAAGGGAATTGATAAGTAATCCTATGTTCGATCCTCTCGGGAACCTTTCAGTCGACAATGTAAAATGTAAAACAGCATTCGACAATGGAAGGAAATTATATAAAATAAGAGTAGGTGGGATCAAACCGTCTAAGCAAAATGTCCCACACAACACAATGTATGGCCTATGTCTGTCTTCATCAGCCAGTTAGGTGCATATGGATTTAGAATAACTTATTTATCAAAAATAGACTAAACAGACTGACAGAAAAGTAAATATGGTGCACAAAATTCGGTATGGCAGAACAGTAAATATGTTGCACAAAAAAATTCGATATGTCGTCAAAGGGGGAATAACCAATGTGACCACAGAGAGTATTGTTTCTGTAATCGATTTTGATTCTTCAGTCGAATCTTTCTTTGCTCTCGAGGATTTTCAAAGGCGAGAACACGAGGGCGAGAAGTCGAGGTGAAAATAATCTCGTGTTCTCGGGACGAGATCCTCGCATTCTCGCCCTGTTTCCTCGTGTTTCTGAAATAGCCGCATAGGCTTCCATAACACGGGGCCACGGCTTTTCGTCCCATCCGAACGACCAGACAGCTGCCCTTGTCAGGCCCTCCATATTGCACCACTGACAAGGGAAACCACGCCGGGAAATTCCGATGAACTTACTCGCCCATCACCGGGAGCGAACCCTTGACCTCCAGGGTAGCGATCCAGCCTCTTACTCGCTTATCCGTCGTGGCTCCGTTATTAATTAATTGTATTGGAGTGTCTGTAGATGCTAGAAGTATCTTCCTGTTAGTCATATTTGGTTTATCAACAGCCCTTGGTTTGTTTAACCAGCTATTGGGATGGTTTTAAAAAATGTAAATTTGATCTACATGGTAACACATCAATTGGTTTAATTATTACCTCGGCATTGGATTCAAATCTATTCTAGTAAATAAACGGCGGGGTTCCACAAGTCGTCGCGCCTTATCGCTCACCACAAATTAAACAATATGTATTCTATATATTGGTGTTTTCTTTTGTGTTCTAGTGTAGTCGGAACTCGGGATCCAGAAGAAGTGATTTTAACCACTGAATGATAAGAAACATGTTAAAATTAAATGACAGTAAAATAGAATGTATTTTATTAGAACCACATACACACGTGTGATGAGGTTTTTACAGATTCAACAATTGTACTAGTTTGTTAGTAGTAATATCTAGTACCAATAAACGAAAAATTATCGCCAATGAAAATATTGCGATTATTAGTACTCAAAATATTTCAATTAAGATTATTAAAAATCCAAATGTTCTTTTACTTGCGCCCCAAAACATAAACGTGAAATCAGTACGATTAAACTCCTTTTTGAAACAGAACAGATTGCGTTTTGCGTATTTAAATTAAATCAATATTTTAACAGTGGAATCTGTCACATTCGGCTTTGACATCCATCATTATTTTTATGAATTATGGCAAATGCAGATAGACCTTTGGTAAACATTGTGTAAATAAGCTCGTATCTTGCTTGATTATCCCGAAATGAAAATACTTTGATCCCCAAGAACAAAATACTAGCCTTGTTATGTAAGTAGGTATTATCTATAAAGTCTCTTTAAACCTATACACATGCTAAAAAAACTTATGGTATATATTATTTAATTATAAAGTATCTAACGGCATGTTGAGAGATTAAAGGAAGTTGGACAGGGTTGCCATCTTGCTCGGATATTATTTTTCCGAAATGATGGCGCGTATTCTGTACTTAATGACATAGAGAATTCTACAATCAGTTTTCTCGGTTTTAAATGCATATTAACTCTTGGCATCTTTATTTAATTCCACTGTATTCTTGGAGCTGTGTCTTTTTCTGCAATTCTCCTGTATTGTCTGTAAAAATGTATTATATGTTCATTAGTGAATACTGGGGAATCCGATTCCACATCTGACAAAATATTTTCCCGTAGAATGTGCCAGATTAATAACCGTGTCTAAATTTATAACATAAAAAATCTTCTGCCGTATCTAATAAGTAATTTAGGTTGAAGGTCAAAAGGGGACTGAGTATTTCCTAGAGATTCTGACTAAAACTGGGTATACGTATCTGGAAAACATGACAATGAACCATTTAGAGTTGTAATTTAAAGGTTGCTAGGGCAAAATACCGCTTATCCGTATAGTGGGCCTTTATTTATGCGGACAGGAATGAAAATCCGAACAGGGTAGCTGTAGTCTAGAGATAGAATATCTCGGGTTCGAAGTCTGCCATCTTGGATGTTTTTAAAATTTGGCTCTCATTTGTCAAGGGCGACGCCCACAGTGGATGTCAAGGAAAGTATGTACAGGAAGTCGAGAGGAACAAAAAACTGAGACCCACCCGATAATGAATGAAGTGTATTTGGCTGTTTTAATTACCGCTTCAAGAAGTACGAAACTGTATTTGAAAATGACGCGGTGTATCCTACTTTAACGTCTTACTTTTCTTTGCACCCTACTTTTCTGTCAAACCGTTCATCGGGATTTTCCGGCGTGGTTTCCCCTTGTCAGTGGTGCAGGACTGAGGGCATGACAAGGACAGCTTTCTAGTCGTTCGGATGGGACGAAAAACGAGGTCCCGTGTACACATTGGCGTGTACGTAAAAAATCCCTTGGCAGTTGGAATTCGATATGTGAATAGACCGTAGCGCCGCTGTCCGGGTAAAATTTCCACATCATATGCCGGTCTTCTTTAGCCCAGTCGGAGCAAAACATTAGGAGGTTAAATCCCATTTTATTTCTTTACAAACCGTGCTACTGAATACAGACAGATGCCATGCAGAGTGCTATATGGGAAACTTTGCCTTATCCTAGACGCTTTTCTTTGCCTGGCCCTCCTCAGGAAACGAAGGAATCGAACTTGGAAACTACTGTTTATTGAATCAGCGACTATATGAACTGAACTGTCACCCTCTTCCAAGAAGATGGTTATTACGTAGGCCTGCCTTTACGTACCGCACGTTGTTTTTGATTCCCCAACATATAGTGTCATCATTGACATAACTGGAGCGAAAATGAAGCAGTATCAAAGCTGGAAGCGGAAGAGACTTAACAGTTAAGTTTCGTTCGTGAACGAAATAATTTAGTGGAAACCCATTTCAAGGTCTTTTTAAATTTCTTATGGAAAGGACATTAATATAGAACAAAACTCGGGTAGAAAAAAGGATCAATTTATAATAATATATTGTATTATTAATTAAATGTACACTAAATGTAATATCGTGAAGAACCCGTACTCCTGTAATAATTAGGAGGTTTATAGGTTTAAGTTCACTACTGTTAATTTAAAAGAGCTAAACTTTTAACTCAATATTATTCATAATATTCGAAATTAAAAACACGAATTAAATGTAGAATTCAATATCTTATCGTGAAAATATGGGATCCTAATATCCCATATTTAAGACACAACGAACATTTTAAAATCAGTACACGGCGTTGTGTATTCTGTTATTAACCGCGTCCTTTATGGTATTTTGTCGCCACATAGAATCGTATGAAAGTAAAACAGAGAATTCTAATTTTCATATTCTGTTTAAGCATCTGAATACATGATTTTAAGATTATAGTCCGTTTATAATCCTGTACAGACTCTCTTTTATTATTACTTTAAAACGATGGTTTTATTCTCTGAAATAAAAACAATAATTAATAAAAATTAAATTAAAAAGAAAATAAATGTAATTAATTTTCAATAATTTATATTCGAGATAACCTTCTTCTTACAGAAGATATTTCCCACGTCCCACGAGCCTTCTTTTGACTTAATAAATAGAGAATCTCCTACCAGTCTTTTTTGATATCAAAAAAGACGAGAAGGAGATTTTATTTATCATCCAATCCCTACTTACATGCACATATAGATAAATATAATTCTTTGCAGTAGATTTCACTTTTACTGAACATTACGGCGTAGTGATACATCATTTTTTGACAGCAATTCAACCATTGCAAAGTCCTTTATATTGACCCAGTGTTTCCATCAAGGTCAATTGAATAACAATAGTTCATTTTTGATAAAAAAAAAAGTTACTTTTAATAAGAAATGAACTGTTCTTTGAAAATAAAAAAAAGTAGTTCCTTTTCAACTGACCAATCAAATTCATGTAAAGCGATATCTCCTCAGGAGATATCGCAGTAGATTATGAAATATATCACACAAGCGATATCTACTCTAGAATGTGTTATTGGGTGATAAAAAATATTAAAAATCATTTTAACTCGTAAAATGAGATAAAATGTCTATATTATTTCAACGATGGCATGCGTGGTCGATATATTTAAAATTTGACATACAATCTGAAATTAAATAAAATGGGGCCGTATAGTCAGCTACGACTAAACATTTGCCCGGACAGCGGTACTAGGTTCTACTCGAGTACCAACTGTCAATGGTCCTTTAACGTGTGTGCTACACGTTGTCCCTGCGAAGGGGGATATACGCCGCGAAATCCCGATTAACTTTCTCAGCCAACACCTAGATCGAACACGGGACCTATAGGGCAGCGAACTATTGTCCTACTTACTAAACCACCACGGCTACTACATCTGATTTGAATATTCCTTGAAAAACTGTAATCAAATCACGTAATTACCAACCGTGCGTTCTTAAAAAACATACGTAGTACTTTTTCATCTGTGCATAATTAAAACAAGAGAAAAATGGTGTGGAAGGAAAACCAATAATTCTATTTTTACATCGTCTTTGTGTACCTGAATGAAGATGGTACTATTTCAAGATTTCATACTCTGTAGTTCCTTACAATCAGATTGTATTGCCAGTTTATAATCTTTGGCAGGACCCCACTTTTCATTGGGTTGAAATGATAATTTTATTCTCTGAAATAAACAAAGAAAACATGTGCTGAAATCGGACAGGTGGAATATTTTGCCCTCCAATTGTTGGACCAACAAAATAACGCAACTATAATCACCAAGAAAACAATGACAAAGCATATTATAGTAAAATACTATTTGGTATTCAAAGTAAACCTTTATTCACATAATCAGCAGAAATGAAACCAAATGGATTTTACTTCCCACTGTCCCGCTCCGACTAAGCTAATGAAAGTGTGCTATGAGGGAATAATTGTGTCTGGACAGCAGCGCTACGACCTACTCAAATCGAATTCCACACACTCTGTCCTGTATCACCAATGATCTTTCTCGGCCAGCACCGGGGTTGATCACGGGACCTCCAGGTTAGCGAGCCAACTTCTTACTCGCCGAGCCACCGCCTTACCCACCGGGCCACAAAATTTTTTATAAGCATTATAATTTGACATTTATTTGTATCATTGGCTTCTTGTGAATATTTGTAATGAGGTGTACTGTCTTGTTGCACTTACTGTCAGAGTAAGCGAAGTTTTATTCGCGAAAGATTGAACGATATTCAGTTACTTTGGAGACTTGAAGATAACTTATTGGGAGTTAAGTCGCTAGCCCTCCGAAATATTGACCATAAGCATTTTACAGTAAAAACTTGATCAATGTGCAGTTTAACTTAGATCAAGAAAAACAACCGAACAGATACATACACGTAAGGAATCCGTAATTATGATTTTACATAGCTAAACATTTGCGTAGTACTTATGTATTTCAATCCATTGCTTATCCACGTTGTTTCCGCGTGGGTATTGACCTTAATGACACAAGAGTTATTTCCCATTTCTAATTGATTGAAACCTGAATTTCAGTCTGATTTATCGAGTCACTCAAAGAGATTAACTAACTTTTAGTCTGTTCTTAAGTATACCTGTAACAATGGACCTTTTCTAGTAATGAATTCTCGGATCATCCATATAGGTATAGGTACAGCAGATATTAAAGCTATAATCCATCCTATAGCACTAGCATATGGTGGATACACATAGTCTCCATAAGTGGGTGGTTGATATTGAACTAGAGTAAATACAAGAATTACCTGAAATCATAAATTGAGGTATGGTAAACAGCTGAACGTTGATCTTAATCAGAAAGAAATATGGAACGGGCTCTCATGGGGGTCATTTCATGACTAACATGCTTGCGCGTGGGTGTGGGGGGATTCTTTTGGCAGTGCTAGGAAAGCAAAGGACCCGGAGAAAAAAGCCACGAGGTAGGACGGACATGGCTTGAGTATATAACATGGAAATTCCACTACCATACACCTTGAGTTTTAAGACAGAGGCAAACTATTCGTGTACATGTATTCTGATCTTCCAATTAATAAAGAACCAAGATGCCACACGTGCGAGAGTACGGTGGTTGAAATGCTCGTTTCGCTGGTATAAATAAAAAGCCCAGAAAGTGATCATCAATATAACAATACATATCATTTTGGAATATGGATTTCATGGACGAACACGTAGTTTTATCACTAACCATGACATAATGATCTTTAAGCTAATAAATAAATAAAATGACTAGCACTACGTTCTCTGATAGTCTCAAACCAGTGCGAGTTCGTGTTCACCTAATCTGAAAACTTACAGATAGAATTAAAGGATTTATAAATTTCCAGAGAATCTTAAACAGGAACAATGGCCGCTTTCCTAGCATCATTTCCATATCACCAAAATAACGATCCGCTCCTGTTGATATAAAAATATAAAGTATACAAATTTAAGGCGCCGGTTTCTAATAGAATCTGTTGCTATAGAAAACAGAAAATGCACAGTAAGCGCTTGAGGATGAACTAAAAAAGTATTTCGGGCTAAAGGCGACGGTGCAGAACGGCTTTACTGTGTTAAATACACAATCCTACAAAATCTACTCCAGAAAGTAGTGACGCTAGTCCTAGAGATATTTAATCTCTGAACGAAAAACTCCACAAGAATGGAATACTGCTTCAGCTATTCCTATGCATAAGTATGATAAGTACTTCTTCGAAAGCAATACCATTATTAGAAATCAACAAAGTGGCTATCGTGCAGATAGGTCTACTGCAGACTACTTTAGCTGACTTAGTGTGGGTGGACGGTTTCGTATAAATATTCCACAACGCAAAAATCAAAGGCTGCATGTATAAGTGGAGGGATTACTTTCTAAACAAAAGGCATAGACATATTAGGGTACGAGTAGGAAACTGTATGAGTAAATAAATTGAAAACGATCTTCCAAGCTATGCTCTCCAGGATGCCGAATCGGCACTCTTTTCAACCGATACCACATTTTGGGTGTCATCAAAAGATATTGAAAACAAATCGACATTTGCAATATACTCTCGAACAAATTTCGAAATAGGCAAATGACTGGGGTTTGAAATTATCAGAAGGAAAGACAATAGCAGTGCTGTTCTATCCGATTGATAACAATAGGAAAATGGGGTTCAATTTGACGGCACAAGACTAGAATTTAAATCAGGGACTAAGTTCATTGGATTGGCCTTCGACTCACGACTGATATGGAAGCCACATATTGATGGCATTGTTAGCCGCACATCCAAACCCCTGAAGAGAATGAAATACATGAAAGGGACACAATGGCTAATCGACCGATGCACTCTTATGTTAATATACACATCACTTATCCGGTCGATATGCGACTACGCTGCTTGTCGACAATCAACTGGGTAGATTCTATAGAATCCACTCTTATGTTAATATGCAGATCACTCATCCGTTCGATGCTCGACTACGGTGCTTGTAGACAATCAACTGGGTAGATTCTATAGAATACAGGGTAATATAACAATTGCCCTTTTACATGAAGTGAAAGATCTTCCATTTGGTCTCGGGCGAGAGGAACTTTCACTGATATAGTGAGCCAAGCTGCAAAAGCTCAAAGATGTCCAACATACAACTGCCCGTGATATTCTGGCAAACTTCAAATGATATAGTAAATCAGCCCAATGTGCAAGGAACGATTATTGAGACTAAAACATTAAAACAATTATAGAATATTCGTCTGTGGTGTACAGAAATACACAATAAACCCCTTTGGTGTACAAACATACACAATATACACCAGTACAAAAATACACAATAGACCTTCAAATAAAGACGAAACTTCACAAACGCCTACTATTAAATATAGCAAGAGAATAATAATCAAAATAACCTATAACATACACTGAAAAAAAACTTGTGTTGAAACAACACAAACTTGTGTTATTTTCAACACAAGTTAGGTGTCTCTATTTAACAACACAATCTTGTGTTAAATGTTGAAACAACACAAAACTTGTGTTAAATGTTGAAACAACACAAAACTTGTGTGAAAATCTACACATTATTTGTGTTGAAATTTCTGAAACTTGTTTGTGTTGAAATTTCTGAAACTTGTGTTGAAATTTCTGAAACTCGTGTTGTTTCGTACAAACTTGTGTATAACAAAAACGTGTGTTGTATTTTACCAATTTATATCCAGTATAGCAACCTTTCGAATGCAACCCCTTCCATTCGTTCTGTTTAAACTGTGATTATTGATAAATGACATAATAATTTTGTTTGTTAAATTATTATTTATTTATTCAATAAATGATATGAAAAAATAAATTAATGCCTAATTAATACCAATACAGACATCTCTAAGGTTAATAAACAAAGTTAATTCCAATACTAATAAAATTGTGTTATACAATGAAAAAATACCCCCCCCCCCATTCCCAATTATTAAATAAAAAGTAGCTATTTAAATTGAAAAATAAAGCACCGAGACATTTGGAATATTAATCAACAAAGTTAATTTCAATACTAATAAAATTGTGTTCAATAGTAACAATATCCCTCCACCCCTCAAAAAAAGCTATTTAATTTTTTTTTACAATTAACCTTAAAAAGAACTGAGAATATAATATATATGTTCACAATATCCCTACCCCATGGTCCCAAAACATACATTTTAAATATATCTAAATTTAATATCAACTAAACCAAGCACTAAAGACATTAATAATGCACTAAATTGAAATACTTTTAAGAAAAAATAGTCCCTTTAACAGATTAGGAATTCAAAATTTTCTACAGTATATAAATGGGAACTAATAGATAAAGCACAGGCAAATAATTATAGATAGATAAAATAAATATAGCATAAAAATCAAACAAAATGGAGAAAATTAAAAATTTGTAAAACAAAAATTGATTAATTAATAAAACCATTTTATATAAAAGAGGCATTAACATCCGAAATGTTCACTAAATGTTTAAAAATAAAGGTTGATTTCATCCTACAATAATACATTTTTATAATTATCGAATGTTACTATTAATTATTGATGATCCCTCTATATTATTTCAAGTTTTCAGGCCAAATCTTTAGTGTTTAGGATTACACTGCATTCTATATAATGAAACAATATTAGAGATGGTTTGGTATTTGACATTAAAAACAAAAATGTGATTAAAAAGGCAATATAACTTTTGGGTTTCCACAATAAGATCTGTAAAAGAATTTGATGACTTTATATTCAGAATTTAGAGTTGTTTTCTTTCTTTGGTATTAATATTCACTAAATAGATATAATTCTCCAAGGATGTTCAAGTGATTATTATAAATACACTTATCGACAAATGGGGTTTTGATGTGGATTTAACTTGGTACACCAGTCATGGGTATAGAGTTATTTAGATGGCAGAATAAAAGTAAAATAACTCATTGAGCAGGGGGCGGCGGCGGGGGCGGGGGAGTTGAGAAGAGCATAATTTAACAATATATTATATTATTTTGAGACTCATATGTATGACTACATGCGAAAGCAAAAGGCGGGTGGGGGGGTATTTTAGTCAGGTAGCATTATTTCTTACTCATGTACACCAAAAACACGTCATCTCGCCTAAACAGATGTTTTACGCCAAAACGCTTCAACTTGATTGATTGCCATGTTTTTGGTGTATATTTATATCTTTTCTTGGGCGCCGAATCGAACTACGGCTTTTAAAATGTTCAAAAATCGACGTAAATTGATTTTTTCAACGTTAGTTGGTATACAACGATGAGCACATGAGTGAGTAGACTGTGGGAAAGTTACGACAACTCATTTCCAGGCGCCATTTTGGGTCCCAATTATGACGCCATAAAAGCTATGACGTCATGGCTTCATACAGGTTTACATACCAAAATTTGTTTTTTTCTTGCAGTATTAGACGTTGAGGGATAATATAACGTTTTACCCTTAAAAAAATGCAAAAGAAACCAATGCAGTTTGGTTCAGTGATAAATATATCAAACAAAATCATACCCAAAATCGGAGAATTTTCTGAGATCGATATCTCGTAATCAGTGTGTTTTACTATTTACTCGTTGGATTATAAATGATTTCTTTTTAAATTCCTCATACACAGAGTGGTTATGAAAGCGAAATGTGCCGAAAAATCGAATTTGACAAACGTCAAATTAAAAAAAAGAAGTATTTGTTATATGGTGCCGGGCGTTTCTTTCATAATGGCCGCCAAATTTGGTAATATTATTATTATTATTATTATTACAGCATATTTATAGCGCGCCCTTTCATAAAACATGTTCAGGGGCACTTTACAAAGTGACAATGTAATTATAAATAAACAACAAGATTATGGACATGTTAACAATTGTATACAGAGTCAGTTAAAAGCCTCATTAAATAAATGTGATTTAAGTTGTTTTTTAAAAGAATATAGAGATGTACAACATCTTAAACTAAATGGTAGATTATCCCATAAAACAGGTGCTTGATAACTAAAAGAGACTAGTTGAACAGTTTTGGGCTTTAAAAATAGTTTATCTGATGTACGTAATGTTCGACCATTATATCGTGGTTATGTACGCGAAATGTGCGGAAATCGAATTTGACAAACATCAATTAAAGAAATGTATTTTCCATGTGGTGCCGGGCATTTCTTTTAAAAGGGCTACCGAATTTGGTAATACATGTATAAGGCAATTTAACAAAAAAAACATAAATTTGGTAGACTAAAAGGGCATCTCTTAAGATACGTAAGATATGACTTTTGCAATGTCCTTTATATGGTTTTCGATGTCTCTGAATTTGAAGATAAATTTTGAAAATACAAAATAGCAGCAACACCAATTGGCGGATATTAAATTAATCGTCATTTTTCCTGTTGGATATTAGATAGTGTCTCTTAAGCATGATGTACACTGTAGTTCGATGTACCCTGTAGTTCAGATACAGTCTCCAAACCGTGTTTACACTGACTGTAGTTTGGGTGTAGTTCGTCAAATGAAGATGAATTTTACGATACAAAAAAATGAATATATTGTAAACGCGCTTTAAATATCTGGATGCGATAGACTTCGTGATAAAAAATTCAAGGTACATTATATCATTGGCAATAATAAGATCCAATTTTAGTTTTTAGTTACACACTGTTAACCACCAATAGATGTTTTAATGACAATAAATCATAAAATGTATTCAGCTCGACGTAAGACATAAATAGATACAGTTGGTTTAACTTGAATAGAAGTTTTAATTATCTATTTTGCATATATGCATATATCACCTTGATGTTCATATCGTCTTACGAATTTGTCAACCATGCAATGTGAAGTAGATGTCAATAATATGGTTATGTGCATAGGCGTACGAGCTGGGGGGGGGGGCTGGGGGGGGGGGGCACACAATTGTACTTTGTAAAAGTTGTATAAAAAAATATTGTGTTCTTGAATGTGTCCAATTTAACAGCGAATTTATTATTATTATGTAACATATTAAGAACCTAACTACATTTTTGGGGCACCAACCACCACCGCCCCCCAGTCAAAAATTTCCCCGTACGCCTATGGTTATGTGTAAGAATATTCAGTTCAATATATTCATGGTGTATGATTTTATTCATACTTCAATTTTAGTGAGTTACTTCTGCAACGTTTTTAGAAAAAATTGCTATTAATTTGGCC
Organism: Patella vulgata; assembly: GCF_932274485.2. Taxonomy (NCBI): domain Eukaryota; kingdom Metazoa; phylum Mollusca; class Gastropoda; family Patellidae; genus Patella; species Patella vulgata. The sequence continues at coordinate 18,970,190 of NC_065883.2, forward strand.
AGTACTGTAATAGCAAGTGTATAAATATTTTCTGTTCAGTCTGTACACAGTAACATATCTGAGAACCATATTATCATTTCTGCCCAAGGCTCCCTGTGATTTATAGTTAGCAGTGATACAAGGCAATTACCAATTTTCCATGCTCTTGGCCTGAAGAAATAAAATAATAAAAGTCAAGTTTTTATTATTATGCAAGTGGAAAAATACAATTCTTCATGGTATGATTTGAATAAATACAACTGATTTGAAGTTGGAATTATTATTTGTCTAAGATGACTGGGCATTTACAAATTGAAATAGCTACTCTTCATCAAGAAAATACATAAATATTTTTCCCAATTCACCTGGATTTTATTGTAGGTCTTTGTACGTGAAATAGCTTTATTTAACGTCCGCTTCCACCGAAGTGGTATTGCAGAAAATTAACAAATTAGGATTCCCTTTTAAAGGAATTAGACTACACTATCGCTGGATTGTATTATATTCAAAATGGCGCCCAGAACACAAAACAAACATTGCAATTCAGGGCGGACTGGTGTCGAGGTTGTATCCTAAGAATGATTTTTTGAATATTTAATCAAACAGAAACACAATTATGCACATGCAGTTATGATATAATATTAAATAAGCTTACCTCAAATACCTCGAAATATACTGTTTGGTCAGTTTGTCCGCCCGCCATATTTCTGTTAGTCACACATCCTTCGGCCAATTAAAATGGAGGTATATTTTGTTTTAACCGAAACGAAAAATTTGCGTTATAAATACATTGTATTAAAAAATACCAAAATCACAAACCTGATATTCTTATTTTCTGAACAAACTTTTCTCACAACAATATCACTTTTTTCGAAACTAATGCTTAATAATACAGTTAACATTTGCAGTACCACAGGGTTTAATACCGCAAAATTACTTCAATAAATATTTCTTTCTTTGTTTTAAGAGTAATTTAAGAATAAATTTCCAATTTCGATTAATAAACCAATTAAATTAAATAAAAAGATTAACTCGACTATTTCCACGCCCATTCAAACATTTTTTTAAAACGTAGATATAACACAATTGTTATTGTCTTTGATGTGTCAAGTTTATTGGGGCGATATCAATCAGACACTTCCAAATGCAGACATTGTAATAACCTGTCTCTGTATATTGTCTGAGACAAGATGTGAAAATATACAAAGAGTAGAATCAGAATAATCTTTTATTATATCTAATTAAATAAATAGTTTATATTTAGATAATAATTGACTAAAACTTTGATCTCTTATATCAGTGTACTGTTATAAAATACGTTGTTTTAAAAGAGATATTAAATGCATCGCACGATACATACATTGCGATTTCTACTTAATGTTTGTAATAATTAATATATCCTTTTAGATAATTAGAAATATTAAAAAATAAATCAAGTGAATTACTCGACATTCAAATTCAGGAAGAGTGGTTTTACATCTAGGCTAGTGATAAAGGAACATAATAAATGTTATCTTTAATGTCGACGTAATTAATTATATGGGAAAAAAACACATAAGATTTTATAAATGTACACAAGTTTGTGTTAAGACATTGAAAAAAACACAAACTTGTCTCATTGCAATGCAATACAACACAAACATGTGTTAAATATTTTTAACACAAGTTCTTGTGTTGAGATCCAACACAAGGGTTTTTTCAGTGTAATATACATATTATAAATATTTTAACTATACTTACCGTATATCCATCCAATAATTATAACCTCCAGAACTGTTATTAGAAAGACTATAACGGCTGACATATACCAATCTACAAGCTGATATATATATATTCCTGCCTAGAATTAACGAATACGTAATAACTTAATATTAGAAATAACTACCAGGAAAAGAAGTACCATCTCTAAAAAAGCCAACTGGTCTCTAATAAGTGAACAGGTAATCAAGTGGATGATACTGGGTTTGGAAATGTTGGAATATATTCACTTCATGAGCTTAACATTGAAGAAACCGATAAACGAATAAAATGTATTGGAAGAAATTGATAACAGAATAAAAAGAAATGCATAAAAGAGATGCATTTAAATGACCCATAGAACTTATATATTCCCTCCAGAATGAAGTTGGGCTTAACATTAGAGAAATGGATAAAATAATAAAATGGGCTTAGGATTGAAGAAATGAATATAAGAATAAAAAGAAATTGATAAAAGAAATGCATTTTATATAATCCATGCAACTTACTTGAGATGTGAATATCAAACTAACCAAACACATCAGGAAACACGTGACTGCTGTAATCATTAAGCGTAGTTTTGGAGTTGATTTGGGGATCAAATCTGTTATTGCCGTTACGCATACTTCCACATTAACAAACTATTAATAAATGAAATTGTTAATAATCTTGCTGCCAATATAGCTTACATGTTGAAATAAATATTACATGGTTTGTTTTGTGGAAGGTCCGTCTTTATTAGCCCAGTCGGAGCAGAACAGTAGGACGTTAAACCTCATTTCATTTTTTGAAAGGGAATATAAGCATTATTCAACTACTTATTTTATATCTAAATGATAGATCGCATTTTCGATTTAAGATCATAGTAATGGCACAGCCGATTTTAATTAACATGACATAGTAATTGAAGAAAATTGGTTCACTTTCACAGAGAAAAGTATGTTTCCATAAATAAATGGGCTTTCTAACAGTATAATCTATCAATCTAAAAATAGGAATATGTCTTAGAAAAATATGCGCAACATGTTATATAAGAAAGCGCATCTCTTACCATTGAATCCAGTGCAGCAAAAACAAGCATCAAGAAAAATAATACCGCCCATAATTGAGGTATTGGTAGCTGACTAAGTGCTTCTGGATAAGCAATGAAAGCTAGACCAGGTCCTAATAAAAATAAAAAGAACCAGTCGTCAACATCCCGCACACTTTGATAGGTTTAAAAGATACAAGGATATCAATATCTGTGTTATTGGTAATCAACAGCCAAAATCTGCATGTGAAGCAAATAGTATTATGCTGTCTAGACATCACCGCGAAATTATTAAAAAAAATTTCTAAGAATGAATATCAAAAGACTAAAAAGCTTGAATAATTTATGAGATATATCAAGTTACGAAAGGGGTAATTTGTAACGGGTGCAGATACTCCACTAGACTGATGTGTACAAAGTGTCATTAAGAAATCTTAAACAGTTTATGAGATGTGCTCAAGAATAAAAATTGAATTCCAAAATTTAAGTCAAATTTGTTTCCGAGCCTGACAAGGAAAGTGTTCTAATCCTTTGGGTAGCTTTGACATTAAACTACATTCCACTTAAGTTTTAAAATATATCTATATTTTGTACTTTGTTTCCGAGCCTGACAAGGAAAGTGTTCTAATCCTTTGGGTAGCTTTGACATTAAACTACATTCCACTTAAGTTTTAAAATATATCTATATTTTGTACTTTACAAATATTAACAGTTCTCTTAACTTTGAAAATGATATATTCTGTAGTGCCATCTAATGAACATCTAAACCTACAGTTGTGTCTGGTAGACATCATCATCGCCGAATCATTCGACAATGAGATAGGTCTGAGGGCAGAAATATATACGGAGAAATTTTATCAGTCGGTGACAATTTGTCGACATTTTTTAAAACTTAACTCAATGTCGGACAATGTGTTCACATGTTAAAAGCTCCAAATATTGGTAGTTGTTATATTATTTACCTGTACGGATAATCTCGGCTATGTCTAGACCAGTTTGGTGGGACATGAAGCCAAGGATAGAAAATACCACAAAACCAGCATAAAAACTTGTACCTTCTCCAACAATACAAAAAATGATGGTATCCCTGAAATGTTGCAAGCCGTTGTGGCAAATGTTAATTGTCTAGTAACATAGTTAAATACGTATTGCCGGACTATGTTTGTTAAATTTGCATATAGACTCTAGTAATTACACCTAATCACGTTGTTTAAGATACAGTATAACAAATTGTGACATTCCATCACATTGTAACTTCAACTCAACGAGAGACTAGTTGTGTACTTCTAACAGCACATACAGAACTTCTGTATTCAAGAAGCTGTAGGATTGCCGGTGTGTGATTTTTGCTGAGCGATCAGATCAATGTGGTAATGGCTGCGCAGTTTTGAATAACACATACTTATGACGTGCTAGACGGTACCGAACACAATAATGTTTCTCTACTTTTGTTTATTGTACGAACAATATTAGATTATGGAAATACCGAAGACTCCGGACTGATCATCTTTTAACACGGTTTTTATCAGCCAAGTCGTTTAAATACAAAAACTGGAGTGACCCTTACCTCATAACATTGTTATCAAATTTATTATAACTAGACATTGTGATAAATCCTCCCCACCCCATCCCCGCTGAATAAAATATTTGCATCAACGCCTGTACCCACATCTATAAAAAGAAGAAATATAAAGATAATTTTCAATACCGGTATGCTGAAATGGTCTACACCTTGTCGATTCCTACAATTTCTAAAACTTTACATTTATAGATTCATTTGTGTACTATTATGTATTTCTTTCATTGCTTTTTAAACGTTTTATAAACAATTTGTTTTTCAAATTATATATCAACAAGAGAGCACTTGTTGCCCATATAATATGATTGTGCTACACTTGCCAATTTACTGCCGTGACAAAGAACATTGTTACATTGATTAGAATGCATTAAAAGAGAATGAAACGTTTAAATATCATGAATATGTTTTATTTTGTATAAATACACAACTGCATAAAGCTAGTGCTTAATCATATTACGGTATCGGTATTTGGCAAAATCACAGTGGAAATATTGTACGTAATATATAATCAGAAATCCTGTAGAATTCCATTAACTATTTGATTCTTGAAATAAAACAATAACAGATATGCATTAAAACAACCCTTATCATGTGGAAAAATAACTTAATTTAGGAAAACCAGGAACTGTTTGCAATGGTATTTGTTCTGAGAATATTCAGTATAGTCAAATGATAAATTATTTCCCATAAGACGGCTGATGGTTGTTTTATTTATTACTTATAAAATGTGGAATTAAGTAGACCTGTTAATTATGTCAGTTTTAATTAATTACATTACCTGAGGATTAGCTAATTTACTAAAATCAGGAATTATGTAGAATTTTACACCATCTATGGCACCAGGCAAGGTAGCGGCTCTAATTAAAATGATTGTAATAATGATGTACGGTGCTATAGCTGTCAGATATACCACCTAAACAAAAATAGTAAAATATAAACTCGCACATAAATAATAATTTATAGAGTTGATGTGAAGTAACCCAAGGCTAGGCAGCATCTTGACCTTAATATTCATCCACAGAAACTTTCTATCTTCAATCGTGGACTGGTGATTTAAAGATAATAAATATAGAGGCGTGAAATCAGTAAAGAACTATCAGGAATTATAGATACACATATTTTAGGTTAGAATTGGAAATATTAATATTTGTTGGATCAATTTGTGTCTGAAAATTTGTATTTGCTTTTGAGTCTAAAATATTGTGTCTTGTAAGCTTATACAATTATTGTTTATTTATCTACCGTAAATATAAATGGTCTCGTATTTATTTCATTTCACGGGTAATGGTAATAGCGATATCTCTTTAGATAATATTAGATAATATAACGATTAAAAACAAAGGCCACAAACCTCCGTGTCTGTGATGACATAGGTTTCACAGGGTATGGAATTCTCTACAATAACCTATGTCTTTAAATTTAATCTCTAAGACAGCCAGAAACACAAGTCAATGATAAATTAGTATTTAAAACACACACCTTTCCAGCGGATTTGACACCTTTTATTATACAGAGAAATATAATTATCCAACTAATTATAAGTGGAACAACCAGTTGCCATTGCATACTGCCTAAATCATCTAATCCAGTTGACATCCTTAATACATTGTAGCTGAAAAATATGAGACGACATTGAAACATAGCTTCAGTTTTGTTATGCTAGGAGACCCCTATTTGTTACCTATCTGGTGCCAGTTATTATCACATATGGGATAGTACTGATAGAACTGATTAAACACGTTGCAAATATAATTTTAATACAGAGATCATTTCTGCCATAGATGCATTATGAAGTTTTCAAGAAAGGGAAGTGACGAACGCAAAAGGAAAACACGAGTTATCTTTCTATATAACTGACTGACGTGACGAGGGATAACAGATACAATTTCTGCTCACTAAAAGTTGTTATGTGAGGCTGTGAGAGGATATCTGATAATTCAAAAAACGTAACTGAATGTGACTAGATAAGTTAAAATGAGAAAAATAGAAATAGTCCGTACATTCCCTTGTTTTTATTCATTGTATAATTAATAAAAACATGATAATGCACGGACTTTTTCTATTTTCCCCTTTTTTTCTTATAGTGTGACAGTCAATTATTTTTTTGAATTGTCAGATATCATCCCACAATCTCCTATAACCCAGCACATTTTCAGAAAGGGGAGTCCTAAATCCAAACTTATCAATTGTCTAGGAAAGACTTGGATGGAGTTCAATATCAATTTGGATATCGGATAATAAGTACACCGAAAGTTTATTTCCTAACTGCTCACTGATTATTGTGCTACTGGTCATTAAAGGGACAATCTGCCTTTTTTATCTTTCAAAAAATGCCTGGTAATATGAATGATCCGATGAACACTTTTTCAAGCAAAAGCGGACTGTAATTTTATAAACCGGATGATTGCAGAACACACTTTGTAGTTTATCACACCTTCGTTGCTTACTTCCAAAATTCTTCAGGTGCAGTAAGACCAATGGTTGAAATATTCACATGCGTCGAAGAAACATTTGTATTCATCAATGATGAATAGTTTGTTGCGTATTGGACGAGATTACGTAAACTGCTTGTAAGATTATTGGTGTGGTTCCCACCAGTGCTGGTAAAATTGTCGGTTCTGTATTGATGAACAAAGCACGTGTCTGTATTCCACCAATTGCCACAGGTCGTCCATGGTAACGGTGACATAAAGGAATGAAACAGATAGTATAAAATCCAGGCTAGGATCATGGTATAATATAAACAAAGGATGCCTGTGACGACGATCATTGCTACTCCTAAACCTGAAATGAGAAAATCAAAAGTATTAAACTTTATTTCATTTTAATATTTTCTCCCCCCCCCCCTTTAAAGTAGTATAATAAAGTTTAACGTGTAATCGCAATATCAACACCATTTCGAACGCTCAAAACAAAGACGTACAGTGCGCACGCTGAACGAAATCGAGAAAACTGTATTACATTGATAGTTAGAACACTATATTTATATATACAACCCTACCCAATTCCCTCTGATGTTGTATTTCATTATGTCCATCTTATATAAGCTGCTTTCGTTCACGTGGCCTCAAATATTTGTTTGGACATGTTCTGTTTCATTGGAGTTGCTGTTAGAGATTAGTGGCGCTATTCTTAATATAAATGACACTAAACGGACTCCCATGCAATTTTATTGCTTGTAATGTAACACTTTGTTGCCCCACTATAATAACGAAGTATATTTTTGACGTACAAATTGGTGTTTTGACACAGATGGGTGTTGTGACATCACTCAAGTAACCTGTACAATCAGAATCATATAAACATATTTTATATTTGACACATTATTTTACACTATATACAACAGACAACCAATGTAATTAAATATTGTAAATACTAGGCTAGTACATTCTCTGAAACATTACGAGCCGCTTTATTTTGTAATGGATTTGGCTGGTAATAATATATACAGTAGGGGATTGCAATGATCTAGTTTTGAAATAATAAAGGCATTAACTAATATACAATTTTAATATATAAAAGAACTTGGCCAGTGATATACAGGTACATGATTTACAGATCATGATATATGTTCATACATGATTGTCATATTCAGATATAATTTAATACAGATGTCTACACAAATATGAACAGCATTTTTGAATACCTGCAATAGTTAAATTACCTCGCTAAACGTTTTTATCTCCAACTATTTATTTATTTTTTGGTAGACTGAATACAAGATCCAATGTCACATAAGGCACAAACTGTCAAACAATATATCTGTAGTTTATATAAACTTCCCTCTGATTACTTCCTATTTCGCTAAAATCGTACCCGTATATAATTTCGAGTGTTCTGTGATTTCATGCTGGCGAATTGAATATCCTCGAAAGTAGGCTAACTTATTTCCCAATCAAAAAGTGAAATTAAATTTGATTATTTAAATTATCGCTTACTTAAGAATACATTATGTAAAATTTAGATAAAGAGCTCATCGTTAATGCTATATTTTTAAAATAGTTAATGCAAAATTTCATTCAAATTACTTTATTCTAAGCGAAGATATTAAGCTTTTGAAGGTTTGACAAGATGTATGCACTGATTGTAACCCCTTGTGCTGGTTGTTAGAAGCTTAGCCTCGCTTCACCATTTTTAGATTAAATCATTAAATGGCTGAACCGTTCTAATCTACTAATCTGCATAATGCCAGTTTAATTCTACAAACACTCCTACTTAAAAATGCATGAGTTAAATCTAACTAGGCCATAATCAACACTCTAGACCATTGACTGGCTTGGATATTAATTGAATTAGAACATCCGCAATATTTTATCATTTAACGAAAGATTGGAAATCGAGACTTCGTTTATTATCGATATTTCGCTATTCTTGTCGAAACTTTAAACATTTATTTTTGACTGTCTATTTTTAAACTATTAATAGCAAGAACCGTCACCTCTTTATCTAAATCTTACATAATGCATCTTTAATTTGAACAGAGAGTTTATTTTATGTTTTTATCTTCTATTCTCACATTTCTGAATAACCTCTGCACGCCAGACGGCGCCTCGGATGTGGTGTGCGCGTGTATACGCTGGTGTGTACGTACAAGAAACAGTTGTAATTCGACAATGGACGGTTTGTCCAGAAAAGTAAGGGCGTTAAACTCAATTTCCTTTCATTTCTTTGTTACCCAGTATGGAATTAAAACTTATACACATACGATTTAAGAGCAAAAGGTAATTACTTTGTAAACAAATAAATTTCCTTTAATGAGCTAACCCAGTTTATCAATAAATTGGGCTTTCACGTTTAATTGATTTGAAGGGGGAGGTTACAGCACATATACCATACAGCCATATTTAACATTCATATGCTCAGATAGCATTTATTTTTGAAATCGGGCTAGTGATGTGCAGTGGGTCAAGTTATCGGGTTATAAATGTAATAAACAGAAATTCGAACAGTGTTAATAATGAGTCTAGTAACGATTTAGTACATTCATGGCAATTCAAACACTCTAACAAGCATATTATTTATTATTTAAACACGGGTGACATTAGCAAGTAAATAAGATATTAAAGATATATTCCAGCATCTTATCGCAGCCTAGATGTGCAGCCTTGGATGACACATTACATAAATAAGAATATCACAGCAAATGAGGAGAATCTAAATTGGGAATATTATTTATATTATTAATATATATTATACCTCTGAATGCTGGACAGATATCCCACACATCGTATGTACTTTTACCAGAAAACTGACCAATTGACAGTTCCAAAAATGATAGTGGAAACGCCACTAAAAACATGAATATGGCGTACGGAATAAGGAACACAGCTGAAAAAAAGAAAATGCGAAACGGGATAGTGTATAACAAATGTATTAAAGCCGAACATTTAAAATAAATCATCAAGGGAAAGCGATATCTAATTTGATGGGCCAATTTGGAGCACAAAGCTTTCTTTTTCTGGGACACCTGGTACTAGCTTGTGTGGGGGTATAATGGTTATTTTCTAATTATTTTAATTTAGTTTGTACATTTATTATATATACTAGCGGATGACTCGGCACTGCACGTGCCAAAACCGGAAGTCCAACGCCACCTTGCCCATGTTACTCCTATTCACCAAATTTCAGCCTTGGGATAGCCCTAGTGTAGCCGTCAACCATGAACAGACTAACAGACAAACAAACATCAGTCACAAATATTAGTACCCGTATAGATTGTCTCGATTTTGCCTGTTCGCTCTTTTGCTAGCTATCAAGTATTTCATTTTATATGCGATAAAAACCTCCCGAATTCTAAAACTTTTCAAAATTAATTTAACGGAATTTTCGCTTTCGAAATGATTATTATTATTATTATTTCATATAAATAATACCAACCTCCGCCGTTCAAGGCACATAGGTACGGGAATCTCCAAATATTACCCAATCCTACACTATATCCAATAAGGGACAGTAAAAACTCCAAGTTATTCTTCCACTTTAACCGGTAAGGTTTGGTTTTTACCATAGCTACTCCCGCTTTTTCAATCATCTTATCTGTTTCGAAGCTAAAACATTTCTGATGTGAAAATAGTTTACCGCCTGGAAATGATTGACTGCGATGTCACCCGAAAAGAAGAAGTGAAATGACGATAGCGCCAGTAACATTAACATTCATAAAATCGTAGCACTTTTTCATAAAACGCACAGAGGCATGTCCAAACGAGACCTACACGTAACTTTGTTTAGAGTAAATCCGGTTAACTAAACAATGCTGCAGTCTTAGGTTTTTACATAATATATAATGTTCACCCATGCCAGTAATTGTTTCATATTTTAGTTTCACACTCCAAAGAATTTAAAAACAGCGATCACTAATTTGATAGGAGGGTAAATTTACCTCTAGCTGTTATGCATCCATGATAAATTTCCATATTTGTGTGACAGTATTGGTTCTTCTTTCTACCAGGTCCTTATGACACGACTAGTTTCAGCTTCTATTAATACTTTCATTCTTCTAAACATATTATGTACAAAACTTAAAGACTCCATAACTAACATATGCTGAGTGAGCCATGGCCTTAGCTTGGCTAGGCACGTGTGCCAACTCCAAACTAACTTACATTACATGGCCCCAGCTCCAGTGTCCTGTCTATTTGTTTCTTAATCTGGGTTTATAAACCTTTCCACACACAAAGGAATCTCATTAGGCATCTGCTATAATGTATCATGTTTCATATCAGTTAACGTTCAGTATAGTTTATCAGACAAAGAAGTAAGATAAGACATGCCATCAACACTATCGCCTACTCTTATATCGAATTCCAACTGCCAAGGGATCTTTTACGTGCATTCCAATGTATACCTGGGACCTCGGTGTTTCGTATCATCCGAAGGACTAGACAGCTGACCTTGTCAGGCCCTCCCTACTGCATCACTGACAAGGGGGAACCACGCCGGAAAATCTGGATGAACTTTCTCGGCCAATGCAGGGATCGAAACCCGACCTCCAGGCTAGCGAGACTGAGAGAAAGGGAGAGAGGGAGAGAGAGAGAGAGAGACCACCGTATCGGCATTTATATTTGGAGAGAGAGAGAAATGGGGTTTAACGTCCACTCGACACAAACTAGGTCATTTCGGGACTAACATATTGTTCAGTTTTATTTCCATAATTCGCTTGCGCGTAGGGATATTTAGCAGTGGAGGAAACAGGACCCGGAGAAAACCCGCGAGGTTGGACAGGCGGCCCTACTCCTTGTCAGGTACAACCGGGAAACCGAAACCACGCCTCGAAACCACGCCAGTTGACCCAATGACAGACTTTATGATACAGCGCGCACGTGCTAACCATTCAGCCACCCAACCCCTTTACATATTTGTAAACGGAGTACATGTATAATTACCATAAAGGTCCCGTGCACACATTGGCGTGCACGTAAAAGATCCCTTGATAGTTGGAATTCGATATAAGAGTAGGCCGTAGTGCCGCTGTCCTGGCAAAATTTCCCTCATAGCACACTGTATGGCGTATGCCCGTCTTCATTAGCTCAGTTCGGAGCAAAACAGTAGGACGTTAAACCCCATTTGATTTCAATTACCATAAAGTTAATTTACATTAATTTACATTTATGTAATTATACCTCATAACAAGTGACAATGTTTCTGAAAATAAATTTACCACTTTAGTGTATATTTACATATTATGTAATTTGCCATGGTAAAATTATTAAAGGGAATTAATAAATTTACCACTTTAGTGTATATTTACATATTATGTAATTTGCCATGGTAAAATTATTAAAGGGAATTGATAAGTAATCCTAGGTTCGATCATTTTGGGAACCTTTCAGTCGATAATGTAAAATGTAAAACAGCATTCGACAATGGAAGGAAATTATATAAAATAAGAGTAGGTGGGATCAAACCGTCTAAGCAAAATGTCCCACACAACACAATGTATGGCCTATGTCTGTCTTCATCAGTCAGTTAGGTGCATATAGATTTAGAATAACCTATTTATCAAAAATAGACTAAACAGACTGACAGGAAAGTAAATATGTTGCACAAAATTCGGTATGACTGAACAGTAAATATGTTGCACAAAATCCGGTATGTGGTCAAAGGGGGAATAACCGATGTGATCACTATTTGACATTAAATTAACAATTTACTGGAAAATAATATTTCAAATGGCATTTCTGTTACTGTACAGCTCACACTTTGTAAACTAACATGTGATTATATTTCTACATAAGTTTGATATAATCTTACATAAGCCTTGTATTATTATGCATTTACATCGTCTTAAATGTAAGTTAAAAAACCACGTGATCTGACAAATCTGACACTGTATTTTACTATACTTATAACTGTAAATATACATATAATTTTAACAGTCTAATTTAGTTAAAGACCAATTACAGTTTATACTGAATTTATGTAATTATGGTTTAGAATAACCTGTAAAACAACATGGAAGTTTATAAGACTGATAAGAGTTATTAATTGTAAATGAAAAAAAATAAAATGGGTTATAACACCCTACTGTTCTGCATACGCCATACAGTGTGTTATGAGGGAAATTCTGACAATGTGTACACGACACGGTATGGAAGCCTCTTGCGAGGGCGAGAACGCGAGGGAGCTAGAAGTCGAGGGCGAGAACACGAGGGACCGAGAAGTCGAGGAAGAGAGTGCGAGAACACGAGAAAACAGGGCGAGACTTCTCGCTCCCTCGTGTTCTCGCACTCTGGCCCTCGATTTCTCGCTCCCTCGTGTTCTCACCTTTGAAAATCCTTGACTTCTCGCGTTCTCGCCTTCGAGTTAATCTCGTCGTCTCGTGTTCTCGCTCCGTCACAATCTCGACTTCTCGTGTTCTCGCCTCGGAAGTGCAGTTTATGCGCATGTCCACTGACTACCGCATCGGCATTTATATTTGGACATGGATTCAAATAGACGGAAATGTTTAATGTTCTAGAAAATTTAATAGTCCTAAACAATTTTAATCTCTTTTTGCACAGAGAGTTTTGTATTCTGTAATCGATTTTAAGTCTTCAGTCGATTTTAAGTCTTCATCAACGTTCATCGGGTTTTTTGATGCGTGTTCTTGTCAGTGCTGTAGGGCGGAGAGCCTGACAAGGGACAACGTATAGTCGTTCGAATAGCATTAAAAAAACGAGGTCCCGTGTCCGGAATCGAAATGAAGTTGGATCTACGGTGGCTCTTTGAGTAGGACGTTTGCTCCCTAACTTTTTTAGAGTTCATTGTGATTTTTCTGGCGATGTCCACCCTTGTCAGTGGTGTAGGACGGAGGGCCTGACAAGGGACAGCGTATAGTCCTTCGGCTGGAATACAAATAACCGAGATCCCGTGTCCGGAATCTAAATAAAGTGGGAGCTACAGTGGCTCAGTGAGCAGGGCGTTTGTTCTCTTACTTCATCAAAGTTCTCCGGGATTTTTGGTCGGGGTCTTACTCGCTTATTCGTCGTGGCCCCGTTATTAATTGTACTGGAATGCCTGTAGATCCTAGAAGTATCTTTATGTTAGTCATATTTGGTTTATCAACAGCACTTTGTTTGTTTAGCCATCTATTGGGATGTTTAAAATGTAACTTTGATCTACATGGTAACACTTCAGTTGGTTTAATTCTTACCTCGCCATTGGATTCAATCTATTCTATTCTAGTAAATTAACGAACCATTTGAAATGTCCGTTTTGAGATGCATATCAAGATGCATAAACAATATGTATTCTATATATTGGTGTTTTCATTTGTGTTCTAGTGTAGTCGGAACTCGGGTCCAGAAGAAATGATTTTAACCACTGAATGATAAGAAACATGTTAAAACAAGCCAACAGTGAGGCTGATGTCCCCCGCCGAAATCCCAAATAAATAGATGACACATATTAATTAATCGCACATCTATTTTTTTCAAAAGTATCGAGCAATCAAACTGATAATCAACTATACACTAAGTTTCACCACTCTCTATCAGATAGAATCAAAGTTATCTTGTCCCAAAGCATCGAGCAAGGAAATTGCTTATCTCTGCTTAGCTTTAGCTCAATATGTTAATCATTGAACTCAGTCAAGACGAACATCTACATCAAGTTTAAACATTCTACCTCAATTAGAAGCAGAGTTGTTATGTTCCAAAGTCTTGACTAATCAAAATGCTTATTGCTCCCTAGCCTAAGCAGACAATTCTCATCATCGAACTTAGTCAAGGTATTGATGTAATGAAACTATACACCAAGTTTCATCACTCTTACTTAATTAGAACTAAAGTTATCGCGTCCCAAAGCATCAACCAATCAAATTGCTTATCTCTACTTACCATAAGCAGAAAATGCTCATCTTTGCACTCTATCAAGGCATTGACCCAATGAACACCTACACCAAGTTTGAACATTCTAGCTCAATTAGAAGGAGAGTTATTGTGTTCCAAAGTCTTGGCCAATCAAATTGCTTATCGCTCTGCTTACCCTGAGCAGAAAATGTTCAATATCGAACTTAGTCAAGGTATCATTGTAATGAAACTATACACCAAGTTTCATCACTCTCACTAAATTGGAACTAAAGTTATCGTGTCCCAAAGCATCAGTCAATCAAATTGCTTATCTCTACTTACCCTAAGCAGAAAATGCTCATCTCCACACCCCTTTAAGGCATTGACCTAATAAACACCTACACCAAGTTTGAACATTTTAGCTCAATTAGAAATGAAATGAAATGAAATGGGGTTTAACGTCCTACTGTTCTGCTCCTAACCTGGGCTAATGAAGAAGGGCATACGCCATACAGTGTGCTATGAGGGAAATTTTGCCCGGGCAGCGGCACTATCGCCTACTCTTATATCGAATTCCAACTGCCAAGGGATCTTTTACGTGCATTCCAGCTCAATTAGAGGGAGAGTCATTGTGTTCCAAAGTCTCGGCCAATGAAATTGCTAATCGCTCTGCTTACCCCAAGCAGAAAATGCTCATTATCGAACTTAGTCAAGGTATTGATGTAATGAAACTATACACCAAGTTTCGTCACTCTGGCTTAATTAGAACTAAAGTTATCGTGTCCCAAAGCATCAACCAATCGAATTGCTTATCTCTGCTTACCCTAAGCAGAAAATGCTCATCGTCGAACTCCATCAAGGCATTGACCTAATAAACACCTACACCAAGTTTGAACATTCTAGGTCAATTAGAAGGAGAGTTATTGTGTCCCAAAAAGTGTGACGGACAGACAGACGGACGAACCCATTTTAATAGTCCCCTGCTTTCTTCGAATGTATTTTACTAGAACCACATACACACGTGTGATGAGGTTTTTAAGGATTCAACAATTGTACTAGTTTGTAAGTAGTAATATCTAGTACCAATAAACGAAAAAATTATCACCAATCGCATTTGTTACAAGTTATTAAAAGAGAAAAGCACTAATATTACCCCCTCAAATCAAAAACTGACTGGTGAGCAGATAATAAGGTCTTCCTCGGATTATATCGAGCTTTATTAAGCTCAAAACTCGATTATCTCAACGAACTTGACACCGTACATAATAAGTTTAGAAGCATTCGGTACATCGCCAGTGGACAGACGTGATAAACTGCAACTATAGTATGTTACAAAGCTTCCATCTCTTTTTAAACATATAACATCACAGCTGCTTAACCCTAAAGCTATTCCATTATTCAGTATTCCTATTCAACCCCTTTTGGCTAGCATCAGTCATGACAGTATTGCGTATACCCCTTTCTTTAGGACAACATCGTGAGCTATATCTCCCCCCAAGATCGATTCGATCTAAATGAACATGAAAAACAACCCAGCGCATCGTGTTTCAGTCTCTCTTTCAATATTTCAGGTCTAAATATGGTGACTGTGCTCCTATTTATACAGATCAGTCTGAAAATAGTGATGGGGTATGTTCGGCTACCGTCACACCTTCTGGGGACATGTCACCTATCTTCTGGACTAGTGTGTTAATCCAATCAACATCAATATTGAAGCATTTTATCTTTTCTGTTTCTTTGATCACCCATTAGTAGCATGCTATTATCAAAACTATATTTAACATTTTGTTTTTAAACTCGTACTATGATAACACTATTTACGCGATGGACCTGTAGTTTGGAGTAAAATTGTCAAAACACAATATTGTACGACCTGGGATATGTAATAGAAACAATACTTTAAAAAGTGTATGTTTTTTTGTAGGGTCACCCGGTATCTCTACTTCAGAAATATCTAGAATGCTGAAAATAAATCAGGTTCATTGACACTGACCCAATGCTTCATATCAAATTTTAAAATCAATACTGTCCATCCTCTCACATTTTCGTTTGGAATACCTTCGGGGACCATTCTATAAGATTCCACCAAGAAAAGAAAAATTATGTTGCAATTTGTTCTAGGTTATTTGGTATCTTTACCGGACTAAGTCATTTATTACATAGCGTGCATCGATTTTGTCGTTTCATGATACAGACAAGCGGACAATAGTAAGAATTATGATTTTTATATTTTCTTTAAGTATCAGAATAAATATATATTATATCGAAATTTCATAATAGGTAGTTCTTCAGAATTTGAGTGTATAATCAGTTTATAATCCTTTGAATTCTAATTTTACATCTCTTGTATACGTAAATAAATATGGTAATATTTCAAGATTTCATACTCTGTAGTTCCCTACAATCAGATTGTATTGCCAGTTTATAATCTTTGGCAGGGCCCCATTTTTCATTAGGCTGAAATGATGATTTTATTCTCTAAAATGAAAAACAAAAAATAGACATGTAAAGAGACCTGACAGGTGGAATAGAGTATCTCGGACTGTTGGGCCGACATGGAATTTTATCTACATTTGCTTGTACAAATAAATGCAAAGCTTTTGACAAAGAAATATCGAAAATACCATTAAATAAAAGAATATTTCATATTCAAAATAACATTTAACTCATGAAATTAACAGAATGATAAGAAGTATTTTACTTTTTTCATTCATCCTATTGACGACTTGCCTTGGTTGGTGTGACACTATTGTTATGTGGGCTGTGTGTGTGTGTGTGTGTGGGGGGGGGGGGGTAACTTCTCTGTAGGTCTAATATGTATCTATGCAGTCTCTAATGTTATAATTATGATATTACTTCTCATTTGAGTAGATTAAAAGCTCACAATGTGTTCGACTGATGTATTAAGTCGATTGTTGATCCACATTATTTCGTTGTGCGCGAGTTTATTTATAACTCTTTTGGATTTATGAAAAAAATTGAATTTTCGTCTGATTTATCGACTGACCCCTAGAGATTCTTCATGAACTTTTAGTTTGCCTTCAACATACCTGTAACATTGGGCCCTTTCTAGTAATGAATTCTCGGATCATCCATATAGGTATAGGTACAGCCGATATTAAAGCTATAATCCATCCTATAGCACTAGCAAATGGTGGATACACATAGTCTCCATAAGTTGGTGGTCGGTATTTAATTAGAGTAAACACAAGAATTGCCTGAAATACGGTAAAATACGAGTGTATTAGTGTAAATCCCATTTTGGCGTGATAAATAGTTGAATGTGTGAAATGGCTTTATTTAACGCTCGCTTCCACCGAAGTGATATCGCTGACATATAAATCTCAGCTGCATTGACCATTTATAGATTTTCTCCTTAACATATTGAACCAGAGTTTCTTTGCAAATTGAAGCATGGTTTTTTTATGGGTTTTTAAGTGTGGCTTAAGAATGAAACCTATAATTTCCACGTATCATACATGCATTGGCTAACATGGTCGATTTTTACCAGCATAAAATAAGTAGAAACTGGTCATCAATATGTAACTGACACTACGTTCGTCAATAGGCTGGAGTTAATCCATTGGTACTCGTGTTTAGCCAGTAAGAATACTTACAGATAAAATAACGGGGTTTACAAATTTCCAAAGAATCTTAAACAGGAACAATGGTCGTTTCCCTAACATCATTTCCATATCATCAAAATACCGATCAGCTCCTGTTGATATAAAGACATTTGCGCCCGATGACATAAATATATAAAGTGTACAAATTAAAGGTGTTGTATATAAAATAGAAAATACACGGTCTCCTGTGAAATGCCCTTTAAAGATATACAAGATCGAAAAAGTCTGAATTTTGACAGGAATCTTCCTTGTAACAAGTCTAGCATATTTGACCAATAGAGTATTCGCAAGAAATCATGAACGTGAAGATAAAATACACAGAGAATCCAAAGTTTAGAATCATAAAGTAAACAATGTACACTTTTTAAATTATACAAAAAATGCGTCTTCGCGTGCCAACATAAATAATATACGTCTGTGGTGTACAAATGTAGTAGCACTATGCGTCACTATGCAGGCGCTGGTTAGATGGGGAAAGTCAGTAAGCCGAAGATTCCACACATCCAACGTGAGACGCATACTCTCTTCTGCTACATATTTTAATAGCCTTGTGATTGTCTAGTATACTATTCAAAAAAAGTAGGGGATATTTGATTTTTAAGTGTTATTAAAGTCACCTAATGAAACTGACGAAGAAACCAATGACAAAATGAAATGAAGTTCACATTCATCGATTTATTCCAAATGATCGTTAGACTAAGTAAGGCACAGACTGGCCATTATAAGGGTAAAATGATACCCGGGGTCAAATAGCAAAGTTACCACAGCATCACAACCAAGTCAGTAACGGGTAAATCCTCCTCTGTTTGCCAAACAAGCATTGATCCGACGTGGCATACTCCTAATGAGACGTCTAAGGTCATTTTGGTCCAGATTGTCCCATTTCTGTTGCAACGCAGCAGCAAGCTCTTGGACATTGGCAGGACGTTGTTGACGTTGACGTAACCTCTGTCCAAGCATGTCCCAGACATGCTCGATGGGGGAGAGGTCGGGACTCAGTGCTGGCCAAGGTAATGTGGTGATGTTCTGTTGTTGGAGGTAACCTGTAACGATCCTGGCCCTGTGACATCTTGCGTTGTCATCCTGGAAGATGAAACGGCGGCCATGACGTCGTGTGAACGGCACAACATGGACTGCCAAGATGTTGTCCCGGTAGTACTGGCCTGTAACACGCCCTGCAACAACATGTAAAGCCGTTCACGACGCCACACCCTCCTACGTCTGTCCAAAAAATCAACAGTGAACCTTGACTCATCTGAAAACATCACATTCCTCCAGCGTCGATTATCCCAGTGTTGACGATCCCTACACCAACGACGTCTTGCCTGAATGTGATGATCTCTCAAACAAGGGATCCGAATCGTCTGGCCACTCACTCTCACACCAGTGTCTGTTTGAAGACGAGCGCTGATCTGATTTGCTGTGATGACACGATTTCTCAAGGCCAAGGTACGGATAAATCGATCCTGGGCTTGAGTTGTCGCCCTTGGTCGACCTGAGCGTGGTCTGTCCTGTACAGATTGTGTATCACGGTATCTGGACCATAGCCTGCTTATGACAGACTGAGAAACATTCATCGTCCGCGCCACAACCGCCTGTGTTGTGCCGATCTGTAGCATGCCAAGGGCACGTAACCTTTCATTTTGGGTAAGCCGATGCATATCAATATTTGTGTTCTGGTCACTAAAACAATTAAACTGATGTTTCCACCCTGGAATTCAATGCCACAATGACTGTAACATTCAAAGTCAGAGTCGTGCAAATCTTGGGTTGGACCCCCATGATGATCCCAAGCATCACCTGCATTCCATGCGGTAGCTATTGGTGCGTTTGGGCGTCACATGTAACTGGAAATGTTTCTTCTGTTAGGTTATATAGTGACTTTTTTCGTAGTCATTTGCATATTTTAGTATTATGCCCCCAAAATCAAATATCCCCTACTTTTTTTGAATAGTATATTTGCTCTGGTTGTATTCGTGTTTATTCTCTTCTCGTGACTCACGTGGTGTATTTTTTTTTTATCTCCGCCGTTAAGACGTTCATCTACCAGAAATAACAATGCATCAGTTAGTTTTTAAATTTTATATCACGCACTGGTTACATAAGATACCAACATAGAATACAATAACGGTCTATGCTTTCCAAGAACTACATGGTTGTCTGACAAATGCCCAGAGATAGTTTTGAAGCTTTGGGTTTGAACTTTTAATAATCTAATTGGTCAAATATTACATAGTTAATGATGATGATTGGTTAATTAGCCTAATGAAGTCGAAAACCAACTTATATGGACAATGGAAACTTTCTACCAGTAGTGTCAGACGTGTTATCTGGTGATGTTTTGTTTTCACATAAAACTAGCTATGTTTTAGTTTTGTAATTCTTTTTAAGTATTAAAAGAGCAAAAATTCTATCAATTTTACTACGAAATACACAACAGACGTTCGAATAAATACATAATGTGAAAAAGACAAAAATTCACAAACGCGTGCTATTAAAATAGAAAGGGAATATTAATCCAAATGACCTATAAAACATTACATACCGATGTTTTACAGTTTATCACTTACCGTATATCCATCCAATAATAATAGCCTCCAGAAATGTCACCAAAAACACAGTCACGGCGGTCAAATACCAGTCTACCAGTTGATATATGTATATTCCTGCCTAAAATTAACCAACACGTGGCTCTTAGATAAAGAAGTGACGTCCCTTGAAAACAGTATGTTATAGACATCGGCTGTAGCAAACTAACCCAACCTCTAATAAGTGAACATGTTACCAAGAGGCTTGGATTATAAATCCATTCAGCAGGAAAATCGGCATAACTTTGACGAAATGGATAAAAGAAATGTATTTTAAATCCCGATTGTGTGTGATAATAATCCAGAGAGGGTCCACTAGTCTGTCACTATAAAAATACTATAAATATGGGTATCAAAAAATCCAGCACGATATACTGAATGTTACAGGCCGTGTTTGTTACGGTCCAAGTCAGTAATGGGATTTCGCCCGTATATTCCGGACATGTCCGACGCTAGTTTCCAAACTTCCTAAATTGTCTGACAGGAAATATGCCCAACCGGACATCAAGACGTAGTGAATGATATTTAAAATTACAGGGAAGTCAAGGGTCAAAATGATATAATTGTTACCTGGGTATCAAAAGAAAACGATCAGGTGACCTCCTGAAGGTTTCAGAACATTTTATATGAACACAACACCACGATACTGTAATATACTCTTCAAAAAAAGTAGGGGATATTGAAATGCAAATACCTATGCAGGTTGTGATCTGATAAATAGTCATGAATACTTGGCATGCTTTGAGAGTATGTTCACAGATGAAGAACTTATCGCCCCAACAGAACCACTGAGCTGCACATGCGACACGCAATAGCGCCATAAGAAGGGTTGATGAAAATTGCCGCGTGCTGGTTTATCTATCCATATTTGCTTTTCTATCGTTTCTTGCATAAGATTTACTGTTTAGCGTATCGTTTGCTTTAGTGTGTTACGTTTAATTTGATCAACCGACAACACTGCAAGAATTGGCCGTGATACTGCAAGAGGAGTGGGTCAGATTCCCCCAAATCGTTTTTGGACGATTGATTAGGAGCATGCCACGACGAATTGCTGAATGTCTGAGGATTGATGGAGCAATTACTCATTATTAAGACAAAAATCAAAAACGTCCAGTTTCACTTTTGAAGGTGTATCTCTTTGCGAGTGAAATGGGGCCGTCAGATAAGCCGCCCATATGAAAAGAGTATATTACAAACCATTAGAACGATATTTCGAATATTAGAAGATATCGATCAATCGAAACAACTACCAGGATTTGAAAAATGCAAGACATGGATATCACATAAATCACGATACATCGAATGATAAAACCTAAATTCAAATACCTCACAAGTTTCATTTTTGACGCAAATATCTTTCTAGGAAGGAAAATCTGTCGAGTCTTACATTGAATGGTCGGGGTTGGTGTATTACACATTTCATTGTCGGTCAGGGTTGGTGCTTAACATTTCATTGTCAAGGTCAGTACGTTATGCCATGGTGAGTGCCTCATTGCCAGGGTGGTCTATTGTAAGCGTTAGGGTGGGTGGGTTAGTATTATTGTCAGAGTTCGTTAAGGGTGTGCATTACATGTGATCATCAATCGTATGACAATAATAGATAAGTGAGCATTTGCCAATAATCAATATAACTTACTTGAGTTGTATATATTAAGGTAACTAAGAACATCAGGAAACACGTGACTGCTGTAACCAATAAGCGTATTTTCGGGGTCTTTTTTGGTATCAAATCTGATATTGTGGTTATGCATACTTCAACATTCACAAACTATTAAATAAAATCGTATTAAAAAATGTTGCTGCTAATATAGCTTTATTTGATTTAAAAGCAATCTTTAGAAATAAACCTGAACGATTCGTCTTCTGTAAATGATAGATCTCTTAAAGGGGCATGCTCGGTTTCAAATAAATATTGAAATTTAAAAAGCTGCGAAAAATGGTTTTCCATAATATAATTAATGCCAATTATTTAAAGGTGCGAAGCGTTTTGTTACGGCGAGGGAATTGCTAACTGTTTTAATATTCGCATATCATGAACAGTTTGTGGCATTATGCCTTCTCAAAGGGAAAACCTCAAACAATAAAAGAATAATGTCTTGGGAAATTATACACAATATGTTATATGAAAGCGCATCTCTTACCATTGAATCCAGTGCAGCAAAAACAAGCATCAAGAAAAATAATACCGCCCATAATTGAGGTATTGGTAGCTGACCAAGAGCTTCTGGGTAAGCAATGAAGGCTAGGCCGGGCCCTAACAACAACAAAACAAGTAGAATCATGGATAGACAACCTCCTTCTTATTATTAAATTCTAACAAACAGTGTACATATATGTAAAGCAAATATAGATAGTAATTGTAATATTCACCTGTACGAATAATCTCAGCTACTTCTAGACCAGTTTGGTGTGACATGAAGCCAAGCACAGAAAATACCACAAAACCAGCATAAAAACTTGTGCCTTCTCCAACAATACAAAAAATGATGGTGTCTCTGAAATGGTACAAGCCATTGTCGCCAATGTTAAAGCCGCTGATCGTCAATTGCGTTTTTTGGGGTAATTTCCCAGGTTTAATCTACGCCAAAATGTATTCATAGTGATTATTCAACACTTAATTAAGAAAACAAATCAAAATATCAACGGTTAATATTCTCCCAGCTTGGAGATGGTTATGATCTGAAAGAACGATGAGATGGTTAAATTAGTAATTATTACCCCTGTCATATTCACGTTTATTTTGTGTTTGCACCCATTTTCTTATATATTAAATTATATTATGTCGTTTGCGACGCGACGGAGAATCCTAAGTTGGTTAGCCGACACGGCCGAGCGGTTGGTAAAGACAATTTTGTCCAGTAACACGGTCCACGAAGTATTGGCGAGCTAAGTTATATTAAATTTCCGAGTAAGCTCAAAATGAGTACACATAATCGGTAGCTCAAAGGCCAAATATGACCAATCATGATTTTCCATAATAATGTTAATTCACCTTCGACCGTATAATACTTGCAGAACATGCAACAACACCTCGCTATTCAAGGAGCTGCAAGATCGCGGAAAAGTTATGGTGTGATGTTGTTCCATGAGCTGATAAATCAATGTTGTAACGACTGTGAACCTTACCTCATAATATTATTGTCAAATTTATTATAACTAGCCATTGTGATGAATCCTCCCCACCCCATACCAGTAGAATAAAACATTTGCATCAACGCCTGTGCCCACATCTGTAAAAAGAAGAAATTAAGAATCTAAACTTCTTATCAAGCTATCCTGTACCTCTAGAAATATTCCACGTAACATTTATAGATTCCTTAACTGGTATGTTATTTTTCATTAGTGCTTGCTTTGTCAAAACTGTGGCAATATTTAAATTCATAACAATATAAGATCACCAGTAAATAAACCCCAAGAAAAGTTCTGATGCAGTTATTAACAAAGTGTATTTAGTAACTAAAAACGATAAACAAAAGAGAAATAGATACACTTACAGACTGGACTAACCATATACCGAGGAAATTACAATACAAATTTGAAAAATGAAATGTCAATCATTAGTCTAAATTAACGCATTTAGACAATTATAGATTTATGTAGAATTAATTATATACTCTTAAAAAAAGTAGGGGATATTCAGAAACAATACAAAACTGCGGAAATGCACTGCTGTTTTTATTAGAGGTAACCAGTGTATGTTAATAGCGGGCCAATTGCCTACACATGAACATAAACAGTTCATATGGGCGGCTTATCTGACGGCCCCATTTCACTCGCAAAGAGATACACTGTCAAAAGTGAAAATGGACGTTTTTGTTTTTTGTCTTAATGTGTAATTGCTCCACCAATCCTCAGACATTCAGCAATTCGTCGTGACATGCTCCTAATCAACCGTCCAATCACGATTTGGGGCAATCTGACCCACTCCTCTTACAGTGCCACGGCCAATTCTTGCAGTGTTGTCGGTTGATTTTAACGTCGACGAACACGTCTCCCGATCAAATTAAACGTAACACACTAGAGCAAAGATACGCTAAACAGTAAATCTTATGCAGGAACCGATAGGAAAGCAAACATGGATAGGATAAACCAGCAAGAGGCAGTTTTCATCAACCCTTCATTGAAGTGTCAAATTTGACTATGAACCCTTCCGTGTGTATCGCATGTGCAGCTCAGTGGTTCTGTTGCGGCGATAAGTTCTTCATCTGTGAACATACTCTCAAAGCATGTCAAGTGTCCATGACTATTTATCATATGACAACCTGCTGTTACATAATCACAGATTATCTGATGTTATAGACGCTTCCTGCCAACTTGACACCTGTTCGATATCGACATCCCTGGAGTTCTTGGTCTATGCGACGATTATGTAAATGGCATGTTTTATTTAAACTTTCTTTGTCTGATTAGCATGTATCGAATGTTAAACCTGATATGATACATTAGCCTAATAAGATCCTTTGTTTGGAAGGGTATATAAACCCAGATTAACAAACGAATAGACCCAGAGGTCCGGACAGGACACGAGAGCGGAGGCCATGGGCGCCTTGGCACAGACGAGACGGAATGAGGGAGAGCGTATTGTACATAATATGTTAGAAGAAGCAGAGATTAAGTATTATAAGATGTTAAACTAATCTTGTCATCCAGAACCTGATTAAAGAACTAAAGAACTAATAGGTTTTTGCATTTCAATATCCCCTACTTTTTTTTGAAGAGTATATTACCTGAGGATTAGCTAATTTACTAAAATCCGGAATTATGTAGAATTTGACACCATCTATAGCACCAGGTAAGGTAGCAGCTCTAACTAATAGTATTGTAATAATGATGTACGGTGCTGTAGCTGTCAGATACACGACCTAAACAACAGGTGAAATATAAACCTGCACATACATATATTATAAAAAAAATAGTAATAATTTACAGACTGTCGATTAAAGCAAAAACCGTTGGACCACTGTTTAGTTGGCATGTATCGTCCGAAAGTTAATATTAGTTTTAACTATTGTGTCTTTCATAGATTATTTATGTATTATCTGCCGTTAACATGGAAACGGGTAGCATCTTGACGGGTAATAGCGATCAGGCCGGTGGTAATGATCCACTGCGCTATACGTCCCGGGTCTGTAATGACACAGGTTTCACTGAAAAAGCCAGTAAGAGATTATCTATATTACTGTATATCTTTAAATTTTTATTTGGCTTACACGTCTAAATAAATAGTTTCCAATACATCTCTCAAATAAGGCCATGATAAATTAGTGTTATATCACAAACCTTTCCAACGGATTTGACACCTTTTATTATACAGAGAAATATAATTATCCAACTAAGTATCAGCGGAACAAGCAATTGCCATTGCATACTGCCAAAATCATCTAATCCAGTTGATATCCTTAATACATTGTAGCTGAAAAATACGAGATGACACTGAAACACGGCTTATGTTTCCTTTTGTTAGAAGACCCCTATTGGATACCTATCTGTAATGTTTTTTATGGATATTTTTCTTAAAACTTTAGTCCGATGGCTATATATTCGCAGATTTGTTTTTGTTAGCCACGGTGGGTAACACGCTGACTCGCTAGCCTGGGGGTCATGGTGCCGCTGCCGGGCAAATTTCCCTCATAGCACACTGTATGGCGTATACTCGTCTTCATTAGCCGAGTATAGGGGCAGAATAGTAAGACGTTAACCCTCATATCATTTCATTCCATTGCAGATGTTTTTGTGGGGATTTTGAGTTTTGCGAAAACAATAACCAAGCACAATTTCATAAAAAAAAGTCTATCATTCGTAAAGTCCTACTCTCTGTCAGTGAAATACCTGTATAGACTTAAAATAAATGTCCGAGAAGGTACTTTCTACCAAATATTGTCCCGCTTTGTTTTCAATCTTGCCAAAGGGCCAGGTAATATGATACAATCAACACCTTTCCACGGCCTTAAAAACCTTCAATTTACAATCACGACGATTGCAGACCCAATTTTTAGTGTATTGCACTTTCGTTTCTTACTTCCAAAATTCTTCAGGTGCAGTAAGACCAATGGTTGAAATATTCACATGCGTCGAAGAAACATTTCTACCCATCAATGATGAATGGTTTGTTGCGTATTGAACGATCCTGTTATTGACACTGACTGTAAAATTATTGGTGTGGTTCCCACCAGTGCTGGTCAAATTGTCGGTTCTGGATTGGTGAATAAAGCACGTGTCTGTATTCCACCAGTTATCACAGGTCGTCCATGGCAATGGAGACATGAAGGAATGAAACAGATAGTATAAAATCCAGGCTAGGATCATGGTATAATATAAACAAGTGATGCCCGTAACTACGACCATTGCTACTCCTAAACCTGCAAAGAGCAAATCAAAATTATGAAACTTTTTAAAAAATTTATCAGTCAAGCAACATTTATTAGCTGCAATATTGTTGCGTCGACGCCGTCTCAGTTACAACTGGTAAATTCATTGATGCTTTGCCTAGGTAGGAATAGCCTCAAATGAATAATTTGACGTCATAATTTGTATGAAATAATAAAAGGAAGAAGACCGGTGAAAAAATGAAATGAAATGGGGTTTGGCGCCCTACTGTTCTGCTCCGATGGGTTCATGAAGACGAACATACACTTTACAGACGAGTGAAAGTGAAGAGTAATACCTAGTAGAAATAAATTGGCCTTTAGGTAATAAATTAAGGTCTTGGTGTCTTCTAATATCAGGTAACAAGGAAGGGTTGATAGCCTTATAAAGTAGGAGACAGAACAGACAAATGATTGATTTAATTATCTAGACAGATCACAAAATGTAAAGATATACACGAACGGATCTGACGATCCATTCGCAAGAAATCTGCGATCACAGGAATTCAATGTTTTATCATTTTATCATTGACTGTTCAAAAAACTTTTGGTTAAAAATTGGATTTTAAAATTCCTTATTTCGCAAAGCTATTTTCTGTTGCATTTTTAATGTCTTTTAAATATACAACGAAACGGTTGACAGTGACATCAGTTGTATCCCATTCAGTTTTAAAACAAAGCATATGAACAACTTCGTTCTCATAGAATTGTCTGTGCTTCCATCTACGACGATAGTTTATATGTCCAATCAACCCCATGTCTACTTCTAATTTTACTATGTCCCGATAAAGTGCTATGAGGACGTCATGCTTTTATTGCTATTTCATTATTTTTGAATTGTTTATTAACAGTTTCTGAAAATCGAAAATCTGGAGATTGATTCATCAATTGTTTGCTGACCAAGAAGACAATGGCCATCAGTATTTTTCCCCTTTTCATTGACATGGAGTCCATAAGTTTTCGTATGGCTCTTTGAAGTAGAATGGTCAATTGGATTTGATAACCTTAGATTTGCTGATCCATGCATAGTCAGCCTCTTGTCAGCACTGAATTTTGCCAAATCTTTGGCGATCAATTTATCAACCAAGGTGGTTTTGCTTAGTTTTCGTTTGTTCAAAGTTGGTTTTGAATTGGGAGTTGGTGACTTGACAATCTCTCCCGAAACTTCGATGTCCATAGATCGCACTTGCGTGTCTGATAAACTGTATGATGTTATCGAAATGAAATTGGTAATTTTGCGAGACATGCCAGCGATACTGCCAGAGGCTTTGTTCCAATCAGTGCTAAGTATATAGCGTAGTTTTCGTTTGTTCGGAGTTACGGTTTCTACGTGGGTAAGAAGCTGGTTTGCTAGTCTGGAAATGAAATAAAATGGAGTTTAACGTCTTACTGTTCTGCTCCGAACTGGGCTAATCGAGACCGGCATACGCCGTACAGTGTGCTATGAGGGATTTTTTGCCCGGACAGCGGCACTACCGCCTATTCTTATATCGAATTCCAACTGTCAAGGGGTCTTTAACGTGCACGCCAATGTGTACACGGGACCTTTATGGTAATTATACATGTACTCCGTTTACAAATATGTAAAGGGTTGGGTGGCTGAATGGACCTCTGTTTTCCGTCCCATCCGAACGACTAGACAGCTGTCCTTGTCAGGTCCTCCGTGCTAGACTGGAGGTCGCGTGTATGATCCTTGCATTGGCCGAGAAAATTCATCGGGATTTATCGACATGGTTTCCCCTTTTCAGTGGTACAAGACGGAGGGCCAGACAAGGACGGGATGGGACGAAAGATCGAGGTACCGTGTATGCATTGGTGTGCACGTAACAGATCACTTGGCAGTTGGAAATCAGTATAAGCGTAGGGCAAGTGACGCTGCCCGGGCAAAATTTCCCTCATAGCACACTGTACGGCGTATGCCCGTCTTAAATAGCCCAGTTGGAGCAGAACAGTAGAATATTAAACCATTTCATTTCATTTTGTTCGACGAAGTTGTTTTGAATTGGGGGTTGGTAACTCTCCCGAAACTACTTCGGTGTCAGTGAATCCTACATGCGTTTCTGATAAATTTCGAGAGATGTCAGCGACACAAATCAGTGCTATGTGGATAGGGACGTGACAAACGGAGGGGGCATTGACGACAGGATATTTATAGAAACTACGATTTCCAGTTAAAACAATGTCGCAACATGGATCTGATCAATTGCAATTTGACCCACGTTATGACAGATTCCTTTGCACACCTGGGTTATAAATACGTAAGTCTGACAAAGTAAATAATTGTAGATAACGATAGAATGTAGCGACTCCCTACATTGAATCGAGATTTTAGACTATATGTTTTTGATAGGCAAAATAAAGTATCGATTTAATGCTTACAAGAGAAAAGACAAAATACATTTTCATCGTTATAAACTGTTGCAATTATGTGCAAACACATATAATATATTACCTTGTGCACTTTGCGTGTTAAATTTCAACTAATAGAGCTGCTCTTTCACACCAACATTATCTTTATGTATGGGAATGGAATTCCGAGACTAAGGCCATGGGCGGAAGCCCGGGTGGTTTGGTAACTAAACTGACATTTTTTTTAGATAAAAAAGTAATACAATTTTCCGATTGTGAGTCGTGACATTCAAATTATAGATGATAGAGCTACGCAAAGTTAGAACTTGATAAATAACATTATTTTCCGAAAATGGCGAAAATCTCGAACAAATCCACAGACCGTTAGAAATTTTTATTTCACAAGTAGCAATTAAAGTATAGCGTCCAGGAATTTAAGAGCGAGAACACCATGCAGAGGGTGATGACCCTTGTGTCGTGGATTTGGACCAAAACGGTTAGTACCCAGATACATCCCCACAAAATATTAGGTTGATTTAGTTAATACCAACCTGGCAAATTGGAAAAATATTTTTTGAATAGAAAAATACTCAAAGAATGGGCTAATTTGGAACTACATTTGCATGATCTGTTATTCGGACAATAAATGATTTGGACAGAGGAAATTTTGGGCATTAATAGGGCCACCCAATGATATCTTGGTACTGGCCAGATACTCAACTCGCTCTGAAAATTGAATTTAATGAAAAACAAAGTTTGAGAGGCTATAGTTCGTTCTTGGCAGGGACTAGGACCAGAGAGAATATGTGCGATTGGACAGACAACACTTGACCATGTTACCTACAAGCCTGCCTGACATACCTTATGATCTAAACCGCATGTGTTAGACCACTTTTGACTTAACTAAGGGACAAGTTTCACGAATGTCCAATGAATTGAAATTTACACAGAATAAATCTTATACGAATATGGTATAGTACTGAAATGAAACATATTTCAGCTCTCGGGTAAAAGATCACTACGTTGTCAATAGCTGCGGAGGGTTCGCAGCAGCACCTACAGAACGTTCTCGTGGCTGGAAATGTTCCGTGGAGAACCGGACAACCGATCACAAACTGTTACGTCGCTCGTGGCTTGAAGAAATTGAAATGTTTCTGAGGGATGTACACGTTCGCGCGTGTAACAGGTTTAAAGCAGAGGGGGATTATAGATGATCCAGTGGCATTGAGCCATTCACACATGATCAGCATGACTACACATGCTTAACTTGATTACCATTATATCCTTCAAATTAACAATGGGTGAAAGGTTAGAATTGCATATGTATACATATATAGAGCTGTTAAATATGGTATGGTATTTAGAAGCCGACCAATTATAGAAACATTTGGAAGTTTTAATGGAGAGTTATTGAATATCAGGAGACAAGAGGGAGAGAGAGAAATGGGGTTTAACATCCACTCGACACAAACTAGGTTATTTCGGGACTAACATATGGATTAATTTTATTTCAATAATTCGCTTGCGCGTAGGGGTCTTTAGCAGTGGGAGGAAACCGGAGGATCCGGAGAAAACCCACCAGGTTGGACAGGCGACCCTACTCCTTGTCACGTACAACCGGGGATAGAAACCACGCCAGTTGACTCAATGACAGGCCTTATGATACAGCACGCACGTGCTAACCATTCGACCATCCAACCCCCCATCAGCAGACAATTACATATTGAAATCTACTGAAGGAGAACATGACATATAAGCCAAAAACATCATTACAACAAGCGGTTGCCATGCAAGATACGCCCACATTTTGCAAGAGATGGACAGAGAACGAGCTAAAACAAATTATATGTGATTTTTTGTACAACCAGGGGCCATAATCCAGGAAGACATGGTTCGATATGGAACCGAGATCTGTGGGTTATTAACATACATTTCAAGTTTCATCAAATCGGATAAAAATTGTGACCTCTAGTGTGTCCATAACCGTCGTATTAAATACTTTTATACAATTTGC
Organism: Patella vulgata; assembly: GCF_932274485.2. Taxonomy (NCBI): domain Eukaryota; kingdom Metazoa; phylum Mollusca; class Gastropoda; family Patellidae; genus Patella; species Patella vulgata. The sequence continues at coordinate 19,001,725 of NC_065883.2, forward strand.
GTACAAAGAGCGACCATTTTGTTGGGCCGTTTCATTTAAATTTTCCCGAAATTCGAATTCAACCTTCATTATGACGGAATGGTGATATATTTAAACGGTTTTTAATATTGGAAAAAAAGTTGTAGCCTGTAGAGAATCCGCAAGCTAAAAATGCGATTTTCGAACAATCAGCGGCCATAATCCAGGAAGTTACGTTCGGATATGCGTGATTATCAAAAGGAACCAATATCTTAGTGTGTAACGGTGATATATTCACACGCTATTTTTTTTAAATCGGATAAAAATTGTCAAGTTTCATCCAAATCGGGTTAAAATTGTGACTTCTATACGGTCCACGGGCTTAAAAATCGATATTTCGTACAATCAGGGGCCATAATCTAGGAGTTACGGTCCGATACATGCCAATATCGAAAGGAACCGAGATCTTAGGGCGATAAACCGATATTTCAAGTTTCGTTGAAATCTAATAGGGCCTACAAATTGTGACCTGTAGAGTGTCCACAACAATTGTGGACGGACGATCGGACAGGGGCGACGACAATCATGTGGGCGTATAAAAATGGGGTCCCAAAACTAAGAACATAGGAAGGCAGGTCAGAATCTAAGTAAGTGAACACTTCTGCTCGAACATAGGTATAAGTCAGGGGTTGGCATATGCAGTCAGAATTATCCTGGATTGTCTGGAGTGCCATGAAATCTGTTGTGATCTATGTCATCTTCTCCTTCGGAGATTTCAATATGGAAAGCATGACGGTCTCTTAACCAAGGACACCGCCAGATACTAAATGCCTCTCTATGAACACTTAAAAGTATGTTTTTCTTGTGGTTCTTCTTACATGAGAATTTGGATAATAGATATATCAAGTTCGTGTTAGTCATGGCAGCCCATAAATCTATACGATGATCTGCTCCTAAATACAGATCTTAATAAACCATGGTCTGACCACTGCAAAATTATGCATGACTTATAACATTCCCTTCGGCTATTCAGCGAGCATGAAAGTCACGAAAACGTTATGATTTTTGACAAAAATACCCTATTTGACTGGCATGTTCATATAACGAAACATACAGTAGTAATGGTGATGATCAGTGGTCATTTGTAAAATTTTAATGGTCATTAGTGAAAAAACGCTGCTTTGATTAGATTGTGCTGATATAAAAGCTTGCCACGCCAGCCTATACATTTATACACTTCCCTGCTACAGAATACAAATGAAAATAATCGTTGTCTGATTCTGCAAAATTATACACCAGTTACGCCCCTTCCTTACGATGATCGTGAACGTCCGATTTTGTCACAAAAACTTTATGATTTTTAAACAAAAGAACACATTTGGCACCAGAACCGCGCAAATAATAAAATATAGTACTAATGTTGATAATCGATGGTCATTTGATCTCTTTAAGATCGTCATCGGTGATTAGTAAAAGAAGAATCGCATGGAAAATACTGATTTTTACACATTTTCAGAATATTGTAGCACACTACTAGGTTTAGCGCCGGTCAATTTGTTTCTTCTGACATATACTAGGACGAATGCCCTTCATAACCACACCCATCAGTTCTAGGTTTTAGGGTGACATAGTTTTCAACATACGTAAAATGGCTACTTTAAGGTAACTCATAGAAAATGCCACACTATCCATTCATTCCCAAACGACTGCAGGATTTTAAGCCGACTACTTGCCCTATCATACCTGACCGATATCAAAATTTTAGGGTCACAACATTTCGAGTAAGGGCGTTTTGAAATTTGGGCAAACAACTGGTGGAAATATGTCAAATTTTGACCTAAAACAACAATTTCCAGTTATACCGGAAGTTATCATTTAATTTTTTTTCTCCACTGCATCGCGTGACTTCTGTCGCCTAGGGGTCCCTATAGATCAAGTATGAATAAAAGTGGCTGACCCCTAGGTTTTTCTCGCGGACGCGTTCTTAACAGTATTGTTAAAACAATAATTAAGTAAATCAGAAAGGCGAAATGAGCTGACAAGTACATATACTATCAGATTCAAATTGAATAATAATCCAGTTGTAAGTCTAGTGGGCTAATCTCAAGACTGAGAACTAAACATTTAATAGTGGATCAAAACTATAACCATGTGAAGTGCGGATGTGGCAACAATTTAACCATTGGTCATGCGTTACTGCGTGCAATAAATTGGTAGAGAAAAGACTCCTTTAAAACATTTAGTTGAAGAGACGAAGCTTTAATATACAACCCTCTATCTCCTTAGTATTATATCTATCTATCTATAAGATTTATAGGGTGAATTACAAATTCATAGAAGATCGTGAATTATCTGTGAAGTTAGTTGCGCTAAATGGAGCACCCCTTAAATGGACATGGAGAAATGAACCGGGTTTGCGGCTAAACCATTTTGGTGCTTTAATAACATCCGAATAAATTAACAATAATGCAAGTACATATCTAGTTGTGGGGCAGCGTGGCGGTTTAATCTCCGGAGCATGATTTAATATAAAATATTAGGAAAGAAAACGGCCATACACAACGAGATACTAATGGTGATAATGCATATACATATGTATGGATATGTGTATAAGAAATAGATTTGATATGATCTATTGCTCTTATATATGCTAATAATTGTTTTGTTTTATGTTGCTATTTTCAGGTAACTTTTAATAGACTATTTTATTTTTCTACCCGCATTTTTCTAACTCATGTGTTGACTTGATTTTATTTTGTAGAAGGGACTTTTTAACGACGAAGGGGATCGAAGGCCCACCTAACAGCGAATTTATACGCCGTGTTTTAAAGTGACATTTTATTTGTTTCATAAGAACTATTTTTTTAGTTTTTGTCGTTTGTTGCCCGATTAATATGTAAATGATTTTATTAAATCAACCTGTTCATAATATCATAACTAATGTATTGGAATAAATGTTGAAATTGTAATAACAACGGCATAACAGCAGCAGAAATGAAATGGAGTTTAACGTCCTACTGTTCTGCTCCGATTTAGCTAATGCAGACGAGCATACTCCATACAGAGTGCTATGAGGGACATTTTGCCCGGACAGACGCGCTACGACCTTCTCTTGTATCGATTTCCAATAGCCAAGGTTCCTTTACGACCACGATAATCTGTTCAAATGATATCAGTGTTTTTTACTATCCGAACGACTATACCACTTTACCACTGACATCTGGGTAACCACGCCGGAAAATCCCGGCCAATGCAGTGATCGAACGCGGGACCTCCAGGTTAGCAAACCAACGTCTTACTTACTGCGCAACCGGGGCTCCAGACTGGAGGGGAGACAAGTACAGGTCTCTCCTTAGCCGGGCTTGCGTGTATATGCGTTGTATATAACTGTTATTGTATGTGAGCAACCTTCCATATATAGAAGACAAACAGAATCAGTATCATGTTATTATTCGGCATAAAATGAGCGCGACCATCCGGATGATATCCCTAAAAAAAAACATTATGTTAACAATCCAAGGAGTCGTATAGCATTTAACAATATTTTTTTAGGTTAGACATGGTTTAAGTTACAAAGGAAAATCAGATAAAATTACTGTTAAAAAGATAGCCCATGTCTCCAGCTGCTATTCATTTAATTTCTTTGGTAGACATAAAGCAAGATCCTGTTAGGTAAATTAATAACTCCCTTGGCTGAACAATTTTGTTTTTTATAATAACAGTATGAGATTTATATATGTTTAAGAAGACCAATGTGGACCTATTTCCATAACAATGATATCCTATCAGCAATTATAGCATGTTCATTTCTATCTGGCAAAATAATATATCTGTGATTTATAAAACATTTTAAAGCGACTTCTTCGTTCCAATTACATTATGAATAAACTAATACCCTGCCCATTTCACTACAGATAAGGACATTCTTTATACGTTCATGAATTCTGGTTATTTTTCCCAGGACTTCATGCCGACGAATGGATAAACCCTCAAACAGCAGGATATCTTATTTCCAATTAAAATTTGGTAGGGCATTATCGCAGTGCATCAGGCTTATTTTACGAAAATGAAGTAATTCGATGAAATGCTATTTATTTCCATTACTACCTCCGAGTTTGCTGGAAAGAAATGGGATTGACCCGATCTTCAAGTTTCATTGTTATAAAACAATCGTTATGAAATCTCCAATTTGCCCTTCACACGAGAAGGCTTACAAGTCTCAACCCACGGATAATTCATCATGATCTTCAATCGCCATATCGCGTTGGACACACCACAGTCATACGACTGTTAAGAGTTATCATTGATAATTCAAATGTCTGTAGATGCTAGAGGTATTTTCCTACTGGTCATCTTGGGTTTAGCCACTGTCTTTGATATTATTAATCATGACAAGCTACTGGGTTGTTTAAACTGTATCACGTTAAAGTTGCATTATGTAAGAGCTGAATATGCCTATAGCAGATCTTTCGTTTGGCAGCAAATATATATCATTAATTGGATATTTATTCACATGTCAAGGCCATAATCAACTCTCTAAGACATCTGATGGTTGCGATTTTCAACGGATTTAAACAACGCGAACGGCAGTTGATATTGGATCAAGACTATTCTATTCTTCGCTCAGAAGGAAGTAATTTTAAATATATTCCCTCTTAACTCTATCGAAATCTTACATAATGCATCCTTAAATGAGGTTTGATTCTCACCTCGCTAATACTCTAATATGTTCTAGTAGATACAGTTAAACGAGGAATTCCACAAGGATGAGTCCTTGGACCTGTTCCTTTTGTGACGTGTACCAAGAATTTAGGACAGCTGATCGATAATTACTGTATATAACAACATTCATTAGCAGATGATACACAAATGATTGCAAATTACCCTCTGCTCTACGGTCTAATTATTCAGATGTTAAATTGCGTAAATGACAATCAATTTAAACGTGTAGTCGTCTATTAGAAACAAATATACATGTTCGAGTGATGCGGTTGTTAAGGATGCAACGATTGTATTATTTTGGATAATTTAAGGGTCCCGCTTTGAGCCAAATGTATCATGAATTTTGACGTAAATGCTTATTGCAGCTAAGGAACATTGGTTATATAAGGCACTAGATTAGCCAAGAAACAGTTATTAATATCGTAAGTTCTTTGGTATTTTCGAGGATTGATTACTGCAATAGATTGTTAGTATAGATATCTAGAACGAGAGGGAGAAAAATACACTCACATTACCACCCCAACCCCCTTTAAATATTTCCATTGACTACCAATCAATAAAAGAATACTCTTCATAATTTCGTCTCAGCGTGTTAATTGATTAGCTCTTGACGTGACACTATCCTGGTCGCCAAAAAGAATAATGTGACACTGACACTGTCGTGTATTTCGGTAGGACTTCACTTTAGTTGTGTACTTTTTTACTCAGTGATCAATTAACTCTGGAACACAGTGTTGCCATAACTATGTTTTTAGAACTAAAATAACCCTTGTATGTATTCAACAGAATATATGTATTCTACAGAATATATGTATTCTACAGAATATATGTATTCTACAGAATATATGTATTCTACAGAATATATGTATTCTACAGAAAATCAGAGAAAGCCGAAAAGCATCAGGGATCCTGGTACCGATTCTTCATACCAAGTTTGAAAAAAATCGAATGGCGATTATCCTCTCAAGGTTTGCAGCGATCACACCAAATCCGTCAAAAACTCTAGCCTCTAATGTTGACGCCGGACCAAAGGACCGACGACTATAATACACGCCCAAGATACGTTTGGGCGTACGAAAATAGGTTTAAGAATGGGACGGTCTTTATATACAACTATTTGTTCCAATTTGAATGAGTCTAAACATTGGAAACATCTTCCGGAAGTTATTGAATCATCTCAAAAACTTTTGACCTATATATTCGAATAGCTCATGTCGATCCGATTCCACTTAATTTTTTAAAAATTGTTTCCCGCCATTTTCAGCTCATTTCATGACCTTCTCGTTTTAAACTTCCAGTATGTCTCAGTATTTTTCACTTTATATTTCAGATTATTTTTTTTCGCAGGGGTGAAATGTTTCTCGTTATAATTTGTGACCGATTTTGATAATTCTTTCGAGGGGATTGGATAGTCTAAAGGTTAGCACGTGTTCATTGGGATTTTCCAGCATGGTTTCCACTTGTCAGTAGTGCAAGACAGAGAGCAAGACAAAGACAGTTGTCTAGTCGTTCGGATGGGACGACAAAGCGAGGCCCCGTGAACACATTTCTTTGCACGTGAAAGATCCTTTGGCAGTTGGCATTCGAAATAAGAGCAGAAAAGTAGGGCGTTAAACTCCATTTCATCTCATTCCAATACTCCATCATACTCCATTACGCGCAAGCAAATTATTAAAAAAAAAGAACCATATGTTACTCCCGAAATGACCTAGTTTGTGTCGAGAGGGCGTTAAACCTTATTTATCTCTCTTCCCTAAATGGCCTAGTTTGTGTCGAGTGGACGTTAAATCCCATTTCTCTCTCTAAGTATTTCTTCTTTTTAAGATCCTTGATATAATCCAAGACATGTGACGATGAATATGAAAGCTTTCATATCTGCCTTGCAGATCTAGTTATTATTACTACAGCTAATTTATTTTTCAGTCCTTCATGTAGCAATAATATGTTCGTTGTTAAAACATTGTACGATTTATTGCAACAGAAGTCTTACGAAAATAGTTAAAATGACACGTGAACATTTTAAAAGATTACAAACAATAACGAAAATAGCTTGGATAACAATTCTATAAATTTCTATTCATTTAAGAGCAGGGCCCTATTCAATAGGTGCCATAATGCGCAGCCATGGATGACATATTACATAAAGAAGCATGCTTAATTGAGAATACTATTTATGTTATTAATATATATTATACCTCTGAATGCTGGACAGATATCCCACACATCGTATGTACTTTTACCAGAAAACTGACCAATTGACAGTTCCAAAAATGATAGTGGAAACGCCAATAAAAACATAAATATGGCGTACGGAATAAGGAATACCGCTGAAAAAAAAAGAAACAATCGAAACTGTACAATAGAACAGTAAATCCAAACATAAAAATTGTTTAGCAAAAACGAGCGATCAAATTAGTTATGGGGGTTTTGGGCGTCGGAAAGGGCATGCTTACTATTTCTACAGCACCTGTTAATTTATGGATATTTTCATATATTCCAATTTGATTAATATGTATTGTCACGAATTTGCATTTGTAAAACTTTGGTCCTTAAGACCATATTGTATCTTTAACTAATTATTGGTTCACACTTGAGGGGTTGGATGGCCGAATGGTTAGTACGTGCGCGCTATATCATAAGGTCTGCCATTTAGTCAACTGGCGTGGTTTCGATTCCCCGGTTGTACGTGACAAGGAGTAGGGTCGCCTTCCAACCTCATGGGTTTTCTCCGGGTCCTCCGGTTTCCTCCCACTGCTAAAAGATGCCTATGCGCTAGCGAATTATTGAAATAAAATTGAACCATGTGTTAGTCCCGAAATGACCTAGTTTGTGTCGAGTGGACGTTAAACCTCCTCCCTCTCTCTCTCTCTCTGGTTCACACTTTCTATAGAGTCAAATCCTACGTACTAATGAAAGTGATTGACATGTTTATATATATAAAAACAGTGATATTTTTGTAAAATCCTTACCATTGTCAAAATATCCATCAAATTCTATCTGTTTATGACACGTGTTTGGTAGACCAGTTAAGGTAATGTTCTCCGCCCCGACCAATCCCGCCCCTCCCTCGGTCCTGGGAGAATGGGGGTGTTTATTCCATATTTTGAAAGGAAATTGACGCCAGGGTCAGTATATGGCGTACAGAAATAAGGGGCTTATAAAAGCGGGTGTTGAGCGAAATTGGTCAGAACTCACCCAGATATTCCTAGCAGCTATCATCTATACCTTATTAAGAACGATAAACATAGACGCCTTGCAAGCAGTTTAATAATAAAGCTGTAGAAACGAACTAACCTGTAGTTTTATTTACGATCACTAAAGTATACGTTTTATATTCGGTGTATTGTATATGGGACATGACAAAAAATATAAATGATACCAACCTCCACCGTTCAAAGCACATAGGTACGGAAATCTCCAAATATTACCCAATCCTACACTATATCCTATAAGGGACAGTAAAAACTCGAATTTACTCTTCCACTTCAACCTGTCAGGTTTGGTTTGTACCATAGCTACCCTCTGTTTTTCACACATGTTATCTGTTCCCACGCTCTAAATTTTCTGATCTGAAAATAGTTTATCGTTGTGAAATGTTGATGGTCCCAGTCGCTATATGATATAAATGGCTACTCGTCAATGCGTGACTATTTTTCATAAAGCGTGTCCAAGGGCCACTTGCGCATATCCTAGCTTGTGTAGATTACATCTGCTTTATCACCAAATAATACATTCTACAGTAGATATCGGTTGTGTGATATGAATTTGATTTTATTTTCAAAGAACAGTTCATTTCTTATTAAAAGTACCTTTTTTTAATATTAAAAATGAACTATTGTTATTCAATTGACCTTGATGGAAACACTGGGTCAATATAAAGGACTTTGCAATGGTTGAATTGCTGTCAAAAAATGATGTATCACTACGCCATAATGTTCAGTAAAAGTTAAATCTACAGCAAAGAATTATATTTATCTATTTGTGCATGTAAGAAGGGATTGGGTGATAAATAAAATCTCCTACTCGTCTTTTTTGATATCAAAAAATATCAACACTCGTTGATAAAGTAAAAAAAAAACTCGGCAGAGTCTCGTTTTTTGTTACTTTATAACTTGTGTTTAGTTAATAGAGAATCTCCTACCAGTCTCTTTTGATATCAAAAAATATCAACACTCGTTGATAAAGTAAAAAAAAACTCGGCAGAGTCTCGTTTTTTGTTACTTTATAACTTGTGTTGATATTTTTTGATATTAAAAGAGACTGGTAGGAGATTCTCTATTTACTAAACAGTGCTACAGTGACATTTATCCATATCAAAGAATACAAATGATCAATTCAACTTTTTGTTTCAAACTCTATGTAAGAAAGTTGATTGCTGAATGTTTTGACACTCGATAACATTGATTCTAATTAAACATACATTATCTAAATTATTAATTAGACATTAATTAACTTATCCAGACCATAATCCACTCTCGATGACAACGCTAGCCTGTGATATTTACTGGATTAATATCCGATTTGCCACTCAACTTCCATTCATGATTTAATCATAAAATGAATAATCGTACCGATTGTAGTAATGGTGATCGAGACTAGGCCATAAATGCAATCGCTAAAATCTCGGTTCAGAGTGGATCAATTTTCAGCAAATTCCCGTTTCATTATTTAGTTTTTAACTATTATAGAAAGAACTGCCAGTTCTTTATCTAATCGTCCATAATGTATCTTTAAGTAATTTCCCCTTTTACACACTTTTGTATGGTATTTTCTGCAAAATTGGGGTTAAGGACCAAGAAATATGCGGACATAATTATGAAAATCCTTTAATGGTCAACACTCTTCAATAGTTTAATATATAATAAGCAGCCAAGGAAACGTCATGTTGGTATGTTAATCTGAAAGACGCATTGCATAAAACGTGCCAAATGTTTTTATTGTATATTTGTGACAACATCTCCAACTTTACCTGAGCAATAAGGCTCCTTCCCAAACAGACAATTGAACCCAAGAAATGTTCTCAAAAACGCAACCTGACTTCTGACATGGTAATGTGTGAACCATGATTTTCATGTAACTCATGCTGCACGTGCTCTTCGCCGGGACCAGCCCTATAAAATGCACCCCCATACCTGGTTGAATCATTCACACTACAACGTCAGCAGCATGCCACGACTCACGACAGCTCAGAGGAACCAGGCGCTTGTAAGACTCGACGCTGGCCACACTGCCCAAGCCGTTGCCAATCACTTCCAGGTCAATGTTAGGACCATCTACAGGCTTCAGCAACGCTTTCGGGCCACCAACACAACGATTGATCTCCCCCGAACTGGTAGACCAAGGGTTACCATAAGGCGACAAGACCGCCATGTTGTGCGCCAGCACGCGCAGAATCCCTTCACACAGGCATCTGAGACAGCACGTCAGCCATCAGTACCGATACAGTGCGCCGACGTCTTACCAGAGAGAACATCCATTGCCGTAGACCTTACCGTGGACCTATCCTCACCCTCGCCATCGACATGAACGTCTACAGTTAGCCCAACAACACCAGAACTGGTGACACAGGCAATGTGGTGTTCCAAAATCTTGGTCCAGGGAGAGGAGGCGGCATCACAGCAGTGCACTTCATCCATCAAGCTCTCAGACCCCACGTCATACCACATTTTGCACGTCATCGAAACAATGTTTTCCAGCATGACAACGCCCGTACACCGCCAGAGTTACTCCTTAGTCCGGACTTAAACCCGATTGAACATCTTTGGGATGAAATTCAGAGGAGACTTAATAACGTCGTACCGAGACGAAACGCAGCCGATGGATTGCGCCAGGCTTTCTGAGAGTGTGGTTCCAGGTGCCAATGGCGTTCATCAATCGTCTGGTCTACTCCAAGTACATACGTTGCGCTGCTGTTATTGACACTTGCGGTGGACACGCCAGATACTGATGTATAGACTGTGTACAGAATCTAAACCTTCTCGTAATGTCTTGGAATTGTGATGCATTAATCACTAATGTGTCAACATACATACTGTTCACAAAAAATTGCTTTGATCCATTTAGTAAGTCGTATTCTAGGATGATTTGATTAAAGTGCCTCTCTGATTTTGAAATCGTACTGACGTTTTTTTTTTTGCTGTAAGTATAGATTAAGATCATCAGGATGTTCAAAAAATGTTACAGTCTAAGAAATGTCATAGATTTTAACATTGAAGTCACTAGGGAGAGAATAACTAGTCTTGAATCCTGATGTAACAGGGTAACACAACCCTTCTAAATTAGTTTTTAAGTCAAAGGTCGGGTCCAGGAAGGGTAAATTTAACCGGCGTATACACAGATCGTCGTGACAGACTTGTACTGTACCGACCTACATGTACTCACATATTTGTCCCCCGCCTTTCGAAGAAAGCAGGGGACTATTAAAATGGGTTCGTCCGTCTGTCTGTCTGTCTGTCCGTCACACATTTTGGGACACAATAACTTTCCTTCTAATTGACCTAGAATGTTCAAACTTGGTGTAGGTGTTTATTAGGTGAATGCCTTGATGGAGTTCGAAGATGAGCATTTTCTGCTTAGGGTAAGCAGAGATAAGCAATTTGATTGGTTGATGCTTTGGGACACGATAACTTTAGTTCTAATTAAGTGAGAGTGATGAAACTTGGTGTATAGTTGTATTACATCAATACCTTGACTAAGTTCGATAATGAGCATTTTCTGCTCAGGGTAAGCAGAGCGATAAGCAATTTGATTGGCCGAGACTTTGGAACACAATAACTCTCCTTCTAATTGAGCTAAAAATGTTCAAACTTGGTGTAGGTGTTTATTAGGTCAATGCCTTGATGGCGTGTGAAGATGAGGATTTTCTGCCTAGGGTAAATAGAGATAAGCGATTTGATTGGTTGATGCTTTGGGACACGATAACTTTATTTCCAATTAAGTGAGAGTGATGAAACTTGGTGTATAGTTTCATTACATCAATACCTTGACTAAGTTCGATATTGAGCATTTTCTGCTCAGTGTAAGCAGAGCGATAAGCAATTTGATTGGCCGAGACTTTGGAACACAATAACTCTCCTTCTAATTGAGCTAGAATGTTCACACTTGGTGTAGGTGTTTATGAGGTCAATGCCTTGATAGAGTGCGAAGATGAGCATTTTCTGCTTATGGTAAGTAGAGATAGGCAATTTGATTGGTTGATGCTTTGGGACACGATAACTTTAGTTCTAATTAAGTGAGAGTGATGAAACTTGGTGTATAGTTTTATTACATCAATACCTTGACTAAGTTCGATGATGAGAATTGTCTGCTTAGGCTAAGGAGCAATAAGCATTTTGATTGGTCAAGACTTTCGAACATAACGACTCTGCTTTTAATTGAGGTAGAATGTTTAAACTTGATGTAGATGTTCGTCTTGTCTGAGTTCAATGATTAACATATTGAGCTAAAGCTAAGCAGAGATAAACAATTTCCTTGGTCGATGCTTTGGGACAAGATAACTTTGATTCAATCTGATAGAGAGTGATGAAACTTAGTGTATAGTTGATAATCAGTTTGATTGCTCGATACTTTGTTAAAGGGACAAGATAACTTTGATTCAATCTGATAGAGAGTGATGAAACTTAGTGTATAGTTGATAATCAGTTTGATTGCTCGATACTTTTGTTAAAAATAGATGTGCGATTAATTAATATGTGCCATCTATTTATTTGGGGATTTCGGCGGGGGACATCAGCCTCACTGTTGGCTTGTTCATTTATGAAAGACTGCAACCCCAGGAACAAATCCTTGACTGTAATGGAGCACTTGACACCCAACCCCTATATTTTAAAAAATCCCCGACTCCACTGGACCACTGAGTCCCATTCCCATTTCTGATATAACAAAATCATCCAGGTGGTACCTAAAACTTCCAAGTCCATATCCAATGATTTTCTGTAGAAGAGTAGAAGTAGAGTGAGTAAGTGCTGGCTGAAAAGTTTGAAGGACAGACAGACACGCACTACGACAGTCACTTGCTTTCTTCGAATGGAGAAGAACAATAATGATGTTTTTTTTCAAATTTCATTTGGAGCACAACAGGTGTAAGCCAAGGTGAAATCTTGTATCCATTGGTTGCGCTCCACTCAAACTTCCGCTTAGAGGTGGGGGGGGGGGGGGTTCCTATTATATTCGGGTCCGTTCCAGCACAACAGGGCCAGGGTATTGGATTAACAGCGAGTGTAATAACGACAATCCAAATGTACGTTTATATCTGAATTAGGAAATCTCGAAAACCCATATTTCAAAATATTACTCCCATATGAGGGACGTTTATGATTTTTCCGCCAAAATGAGTTGAATTTGACTCCCTACCGGATTTAGCCGTCACTTTTAGGAGTGTTACCAAAGATAATTGGATTCAGAGTGTCACATTCTTATAGAAACCACCTTCAAACCGAGTTCCGAGAGAATTATTATGTTTTAAATTTTACCTGACTAAATAAACAGAAAATGCTCCATGGAGGGCATCTCGAATATTCCACAAGGATGATACATTAGAGGGACTCTGTGTCCATGTCAGTGCTTATATTGGGGTTTGGCTGCCGTACCAAGTGGATCTACAGGCCTATTTCCGTTAACAACTGTATGTACTTGTAGAAAATTGTTAAGGGCCTCCACCATAGGAGATCGGAGGGGAGGGGAGGGCGTGGGGGAAGTCGTTCAACCTTAATCAAAAAAGACGAAATCATCCCCCCACCCCTCCAAAAGAAAAAAAAACAAAACACAGCAAAAATAAACCCCTACATTTAACCATTAAGGTTGGGAGTTTGTTTGACAAACACAAACTGTTTTTATTACACTTTATTTTATTAATGTTTATGTAAAATCAACACAAAACAAAGAATTATAACAATAACACTGTCTAGATCCATTGGTCTCGTTAGCACATACCCAAAATCACATTATCAAATAATTTGGTTGGTGTTATTTTGTAAATAAAATTTCTCACTAAGATGTATTTTTATATCTTGAGTTTAAGTCAAATCTTCTCTATTCGAGAAAAAACATAACACATAACATATGTTTCTTTGGTGACCATTGGGCATCTGTTATCGGTGATGCCGTTAATACTGCTCTGTGCTGTGACATAGAGCAGTATAGTCTCTATCATCCCCCAAAAATATTCTACGAATATTAGTCTGGATGCGTTGTTAACATTCGAGAACAATTGGTCATTGGCTAGATTATCCGGTCTTTTACATTAAAATAAATAAAGTCTAAAGGAGGTAACTAGTCCTAAAATAAGATGTCTACGCCCATGAAATTAATCATGTCATTTCAGAAAATCCATTTTATTGCATTGCCAGTTCAATCCAACACTCTTAATCTTTTTTTTATTGTAAAATTTCTCTCTTCATGGGCCATATGTTTTTTTAATTAATCCTAATTCGTCGTTAGGATTTATGTTTGTTTATGATAATGCAAGAATTATGGGATTTATTGCGGGAAGGGGTGCAACTCTTACTTGACTTGGCCAAAGATTCTGGATAATCAACCACATAAAAAAAACTCCCGTTACGCATTGGCAATGGAACTTTTCGTCAAATATTGACAACGTTCCTGAACCCTACGTACGTAATCTTACGTTACCACTTGGTAAATTCTGCCACCAACCAAAACAACGACGAAGACATGTAGTGGATAAAATGAAGGATACAGCAGCCAATTAAGTAACTGGAAAATCATTCTTAGTTGAAATAGGCACAAGTCAACTAAACTGATGTGGATTTCAAAAACGGAAGCCATATTCTATTGTCCAATAGATGATAAATCTCAGTCAATCAGAGATTTATGCTGCAATTATTGAAAACGACTATGAAGTAAAATATGAATCAAAAGAAACTATTATCATAAAAATGACTAATCATTCCAGGTCTGTATTTACAAACCATTTAATGCATAAATAGTAGAATTTTCAGAGATTTTGTTCAGAACTTGCTTCACTGGCAAGTTTATAGTCCTTTGCAGGGCCCCATTCTTCGCTGGGTTCAAACGATGATTTTATTCTCTGAAACAAACAAATAAGGGTGACCCTACTGAAATTACGATTTACCAAGTTAGCATTAATCCCTGACCCTTTTCCAAATTAAACAAGTCAATACAAGGTGGTAAATATTTTACAGACATACTTTTCGTATTCGACTAAGCAGGGATGGACCACGAGCCTGACCCCGCGAATTTTGTTTTCTTTTGGTGTTCATAGATGATGTACACACTTAGTAAATAGTAATCTGACCAATTATTTAAAACGACGTAAACACAAGACTATAATTTGCCCTAAAACTATGCGAGAACATAAACTGCTTAAGGGGCCCCCGGGCCTACCATATTCGCGGGCTCCTTCTCTGTGACTAGGTATATTAATTGGCGTATGCCCGTCTTCATTAGCCCAGTATAGGAGCAGAACAGTAGGACGTTAAACCCCATTTCATTTCTGTTTAGGGGTGGACTGACACGTCATGGTATTACTCCCTTGGTAGGCTTTATTGTATTGTGATAGTTACCATAAACGCGTATTGCCCAGATAAGTGCACCAATCATGGCAGCCATTCCCAGATCGATATAAAAATTTACTCATCCGATGTATGTAGATTAATAAGGGAATTAAAGAGTATACAGGAATATGTTTTATGGGTTATTTTCGATCGTGTCTCAAGGGCGATAACTCTGCACCGACACCTGTACAGAAAAGTACGTTCGTTGTATTCGATAAATGTTAAGATACCTTGACAGAGCTGGCCGTTGCTGTAGACTACTACAGATTAAAATATTTTAAGGTTTGTTTGCATTTACAATGTATATACAAAGAGTAGGTAATTAAGTGTTTCGAAAATTAAATAAATAGCAATCATAAATAGTTGATATTTGTTACTGAATATATGACATAGTTATTCATGTTTGCTACAATTGTATTGTGACGAATCGGCAGGACAATTTAGTCCTTTCTATTTGCAGGCAGGATAAATAAAAAAATCAGGCTACTGTCTTTTCAAGCTTACCTGTAACAATGGACCTTTTCTCATAATGAATTCTCGGATCATCCATATAGGTATAGGTACCGCCGATATTAAAGCTATAAACCATCCTATAGCACTAGTATATGGCGGATACACATAGTCTCCATAAGTAGGTGGTAGGTATTGAACTAAAGTGAATACAAGAATTACCTGAAATCAGAAAATAACATCCTCCTTTTGGTATCCAGGTCGTATATATTTAAAACAACATAATCATATAATTTTAAACTGAGGCTGCTCTAATTTACGTCATTGTCTTAATTGGTACAATATGTTTTAGAAGACAGTCTTGAAACTCTGATCTAGCATTGGGCTAACAGGGGGGCCGTTGTGTCTCTTTTCTAAGAAACAGCTTCCTGTTAGTAAAATAGTGGGGCCGGATATACCGGAATCGTCCCCAAGAAATATTTTTGCCAGTTTAACATTATTTTCGATATCAATAGACAAGTGAAAATGCTTACAGACATTTTAATCAGACTGACAGCCGTGGACCTCATAAGAAGGCATATGATGCCAACTACTACAAGTTTTAAAATATTTTTAGGATACGTAGGAGGATTGGGTGGGGAGCTTTTATTTCTCGAAGAAAACATACTATTAATAATCTGAAGATGAAGTGCATGGCTCCTTCATATATACCACAAACTGTGTTGGTTAATCTACAAAATATATCCATGTTAACAAAAAATAATTATAAATGAAATGAACTGAAACGGACGTTTAAGGTCCTACTTTTAATTACATTTAATGACAGTGAATTAATGGAAAGTGCCTTAATGGTATTTTAATGGAATCAATGTTTATAATGGTCTGGCGTGTATCCATGCAGTTGGCCGAGATACCCTTAGAATGCACTTGCCCAAGTCCGGTTCTGATGCCCGTGGGGTAAATAGATTGTTTAATAGTTCGGATCGGAACTGATGCAAGTAAGAAAGAAACCCCTTGGCCTTTTGAATCCAGAGATATTTTGACATTCCGCACATATGTATAGAAAAATACAAATAGCCACAGGTTAATCTCAAAATTATAAGAATTCCAGACGCGTTCAATAGATTCGAGGATTAGACACTTGGGCCAAATGTAATGCATTCAAAAGTTAATTAACTGGGCTTAAATTCATATTTAAATCTAGATATCGGTGTAATAAGTCTATTTTTAAATATTCCTTTGTGTACGTTTGCTTTATAGTTGTGTGGTTGTTAGAGATTCGTTCCATTAAGAGAAATCAAATGTTCTGCGCCTACTGGGCTAATGAAGACGGGTACCTTACGAGGCATGATGCATTTTGTAGTAAACACTTACAGATAAAATGGCCGGATTCACAAATTTCCAAAGAATCTTAATCAAGATTGTTGGTCGTTTTCCTAACATCATTTCCATATCATCAAAATACCGATCAGCTCCTGTTAATAAAGTAGTAAGTATATAATTAATAAACAACAAAGCGTGTCATTGGTGTAATCAAATATATATGACATTTATCACAAAAATATAAAATACATAAAAATATAAAATACACAAAAATTATAAACGGTTTCCATGCAAGATACGCCCACATTTTGCAAGACATTGGCAGAAAACAAGCTAAAAAAGCAATTTTTCCTACAGTCAGGGGCCATAAGCAAGAAAGTTACGTTTCGACATGCGACAATATCAAAAGGAACCAAGATCTTTGGGATATAAACATATATTTTAAGTTTTATCCAAATTGGATACCAAATGTGACAGATATAAACGCGATTTAACGTGCAATCAGGGGCCATAATCCTTGAAGTTACGGTCCGATATGCGCAAATATCGAAAGGAACCGAGATCTTTGGGTTATAAACATACATTTTAAGTTCCATAACAACTGGATAAGACTTGTGACCTCTAGAGTGATTTTTCGTACAATCAGGAGCCATAATCCACGAAGTTACGGCTCGATACATGCCAATATCAAAAGGACCCCTGTGTGTAGCACTCCCCTGCTACATATCTTTTAATAGTCTTGGTCGTCTAGTGGTTTGACTCTGGCATGGATGTTATTGTAATTCTCCACTCTTGGACTTCACTTTGACATATTTACCGCAACCAAATCGTATGATTATGAGAAAAAAACAATACAATAGTTTCTTGTATACAGTTTTATATGTAAACAGGTTACATAGGTTTAAGCAATGGTATACATTAAAGCCGTTCTCTCCACCCCACTCATGAGCAGTCTAACAAGCACGGCTAGACTCTGCAAACCACTACATCATGGCCTTCTGAGAATCAAATGGTCGTCTGTTTATTCAAGTCATGGTTTTGCTCTTTTACAGGTGCCAAAGCCCTAGTTGCTTACGTCATATACTGACCAAAGTACTAAATTCCAAATATGGAATAGACATATCATTAACCACACAATCACTTATCAAATCAGTCAAACACACGCGAACTAAACGGCAACTCAATACCAACTAAACACCAATCAATCAAACGCCAACTAAACGTCAACCAAACAAACATCAACTAAATGACAACCAAACATCAATCGAACAAACATCAACTAAACGGCAACCAGATATCAATCAAGCATCAACCAACATTAACTAAACAATAATCAAACAAACATCAACTAAATGACAACCAAACATCAATCGAACAAACATCAACTAAACGGCAAACAAATATCAACCAAGCATCAACCAACATCAACTAAACAATGATCAAAGAAACACCAACTACAAGTCAACCAAACATCAATTTAACATCAACTAAATATAAATCAAACATAATGTAAACGTCAATCAAGCATCAATGAAACGTCCACCAATGTCAGTCGAAACACTGCGTCTGAACATTTTTTTTAATCACCTACCGTATATCCACCCAATAACAACCGCCTCAAGACCAGTTACAAGAAATAGTGTAAAGGCCGCTATGTACCAATCCACTAATTGAAATATATATATCCCTGCCTGCAAAACAAGAAACCGAACATAATAAACAGTAAAATATATCACAGAAATTATAACTGTTAGTAAACAGCACTGTACATGTATCTTTTAAAAAGTTATGTGCAATAACAATAAAATGTTAAAAATGATCACAGAACAAGTATTGGTTACTATGGACCAGGAACCGAGTATGACATCATCGCAGGCATCCTGAAATTGTGATGCCTGGTTTAATGTCGATCATGCATGAATTGGCAGATCGCCTCCCCCCTCCCCCCCAAAAAAACATGAACAAGAACACCAAGGCGAGTAGTCAATGTTACATTTCAAGAATCCTATTTTTAATTTAGTATTATTTAAAGGTTAACTTACTTGAGTTGCATATATTAAAGTGACGAGGAACATCAGTAAACAAGTAACAGCTGTTATCATAACACGTATTTTTGAAGAAGCTTTTGGTATCAAATCTGTGATTGTCGTGACGCATACTTCCACGGTAACAAACTGTTGTATAACAAATAGAAATGTATTGATCATATCATTTCTTTAAACTTGTGCCTGAAAACCTATGGTAAACGTCATCGATCCGTTTGTGCGTTTAAGAGTATCAATTAAGAAATGCTATGAGGTTTAATGTCCTACTGTCCTACACCGACTGGACTAATGAAGACGGGCATATGATATACAGTGTGCTATGAGTGAAATTTTGCCCGGGTAGCGGCACTACGGCCTACACTTTGTTTCGAATTCCTACTGTGAGGGGTTCTTTTATATGCACACCAATGTATACACGGGACCTCCGGTTTTCGTCCGATCTGAACGACTACACACTGTTCCTTGTCAGACGCACCACCCAACATAACTGATATGGAGAAACTATACGTTGGAAAATACCAAAGACCAGGGAGCGAACCCGAGCCCCCCTGGTTAACCAGCCTGCGTCTGACTCACTGAGCCACCGCGTCTCCCATATCAACCAAGAGAGGTGCCAGATTATCAAGACGTCCATTTAGAAATTCACATTTTTGGAGATGTAAAAGGATCGCAACGTATAAAAAGTCCTATCTGATGAACACATAATTATATACTTTGTAATCGATGCGAATATACTAGATGTTTTCCTATTAGCAGGGCGTCGGTCTGTTTGATTTACAGATAATTTAGATATAATGGTTTGAATATTGCATTTTGACCAGTGGTTTACATCATTTTTATACTCGGGAAATAGGAAACATATTTCGGGGAAAGGTAAGGCAGAAATGAAAGACACTGGTTTAGTTTTTACATGTAACAGTAGTTTCCATGGTCATTGTTTAATGACCGGTTCTGCGGTTAAAAACTACTGACATAAAATCAACTCCCTTGATTGGCGTTGTAGATATAAACCCAGTGAGGTCGACGTACCGATAAGTAACTGGAAATATGGGAAGACCTAGCGGAATTAGTCAAAATATCAATTTCGTATATACTGATCATCCTCGAATAGAGATATTTGGCGGGTTCTGTGGGTCTTTATATGGAGGTGGACTGTGTATTTGTAACAAAAGGAGAGCTTACCATTGAATCCAAAGCAACACACACAAGCATTAGGAAGAAAAGTATCGACCACAACTGTGGTAATGGTAATTGGCCCAAAGCTTCTGGATATGTTATAAACACTAAACCTGGACCTGTTCAATATAAAACAATAACTTAAGACTTTTCCAAAACTATACCGTAAAAACTCACGGGTGCTGGTAAGTTGTGGGTTTCTTTTGTATTTTTGTTTCTTTTGGGGTTTTTGGGTACGACTAATAATTCAAATAACGAATTACCTGTGCGTACAATCTCAGCAATGTTTAAACCAGTCTTATGTGACATGAAACCAAGAACAGAGAAAACAACAAAACCAGCATAAAAACTGGTCCCCTCGCCAGCAAAGCAATATATTATAGTGTCTCTGAAAAACAAAGAAGGAATACATATGAATCCGGAAATTTGATAAACCGAAATAGCAAAGTGATCACCGACACTCAGAGTGGGGAGTTAAGGGACAAGAAGCTTATGAATATAACATAAGCATTAGTCAGAGATGTTTCTTTTCCCTAGTCTTTTAAATTTTGAGAATATTTACTTAAATTCGACAATTCCGTTTTGCTTTGTTTATATTTAATGATGTACTGCAATACACTTATTATGTGTATTGGGGTGGGTTTCGTTTTGTGGTGAATTGAGTAAATTTTAAGATTTGGGTTATGGTATGATTAGGTTTATCCACGTTGAACAGTCATTGACCGAAGACGATTCTGATAGAAAGTATATTAGATAATTATGTAATAATGTAGTGTAAAATTAAACTTTTGACGGGGGTGGGGGTCTAGTGGTCTAAAGTGTAGCACTTCGAGCTCTAGCTAGCCGGCCACCTCTGGCTTACGGTCGTGGTTTCAACCCTTGGTGTGTGACTTGCGGATAAGGGCACCTTCTCAACCTCGTGGGTGTACTCCGGGTACTCTGGTTTCATCCCACAGGAATGACCTCTGCGCGTGCGCTAAGCATAAAAAGATAAGACAACTTGTCTGAGGTATCACCATCGGTGGAACCAGATGGAAGGACAAGAAGAAACTGTTGACAATATAGTCAACGTGGCTAAAGTGATGATGGGTCTATCATTAAGCGAAATCGACAACATTTAAGACCCGTCTACACACAACAATCTTTATTATCGTTCAGTTAATGATGGGTTCCAAGAAAAGTATTTATCGGGTGATTATTTCCAATAAAAGTATTCCTGTTTTGGTATATATGGAAAGTAGAGATATCCAATCTTACTAGAAAAATACTGGATTCCCCGAAAAACACTCATGGAGGGTATGTAAGTGTTCCCCTAATCGACAGCCCAACGATTAGGAATTTCTGCACGCGTGATGTCAAAGGTCACACGCGAACATTGAGCGCTTGATGTACAAGTTGATAAACTTTATGAAGAGTTAGACGTACAACACTTTCTGAGATAAAAATGACGGAAAAAGACATTAATGATCCAGATTTGATTAAAGGGACTCAAAAAGCAACCTTTGACACTGTATAACGTCGTGGAACAGCCTAGTCAGGACTGCGTAGTCACAAAATGATTAGTTAAACAAAATCTTGTTTATATTGTACTCAAATGAGACACCAAACAAGTCACATAAACGAAACGAAATTGTTATCTGAATTTAATAATACTGATTTCGTCCCCCAAATCTAATAGAATATACGTCACAACTTGTTAACGAAACATTATACATTATATACATACAAACATTGATTTTAATGAAATGAAATGAAATGAAATGGAGTTTAACGTCCTACTGTTCTGCTCCTAACCTGGGCTAATGAAGACGGGCATACGCCATACAGTGTGCTATGAGGGAAATTTTGCCCGGACAGCGGCACTACGGCCTACTCTTATATCGAATTCCACCTGCCAAGGGATCTTTTACGTGCACGCCAATGTGTACACGGGACCTCGGTTTTTCGTCCCATCCGAACCATTGATTTTAAATATTATTAAATATTGGTATACTCTGTTATAACAATAAACATTTAAAAATTACCTCAAGACATTATTATTAAATTTATTGTAACTTGCCATGGTGATGAATGCCCCCCAGCCCATACCCATAGAAAAAAACATCTGCACCAAAGCCTGGGACCATACCTAAAAACAGAAATAAATATTTAAGAGTAATGTATATTGAAATGAAAACAACAATAACAATAGTTCAAAACCACCATGATACCACAACATCGGGTAATAATGCTATTAAATCTTCTATATTGTGTCAAGTTTCAAATGTCCACAAATAATTAATAGGTTTTTAAACTGATTTGTACAGCGTTCATTTAGCCAAAGTTTACCTGACTTTATTACCATATCTCCTCACAATACACTATAATTGGGTTGTCGATTTTGATAGCTTGCGACCATTAACCATTTTTTTTAATAACAATTAATGCCAAATCAGAATGCATCGAACCATCGGAGTACACTCTTTGCTCAACCATGCCTGCGTTTCTATAAAATGCGATAGCATAATGTGAATAGGCCCCTTTATTCTAGACCAAACAGAAGATTGCCGAATTAATTTAATTACATGTGTTGATTTCTTTTGCGAAGTAGTTCCGTGTCGGCATTTGAATCTTAAGTTACACAGATTATAACCAATGTTTAGGGAGGTTGGGTGGTTTAACGCCTACGCGTGAAATCATAAGGTCTGTCACTGGCGTGACAAAGAGTTGGGTGTCCTGTGCAACCCCGTGGGGTTTTCTCCTGGAACTGTTTTAGTAAACTCAGGAATATGTAGAATTCGTTACCTGCGGATTAGCTAGTTTAGTAAAATCAGGAATTATGTAGAATTTGATGCCATCTATAGCACCAGGTAAAGTAACAGCTCTGATTAAGATGATTGTTATAATGATGTAAGGTAATGTAGCCGTCACATATACTACCTGTAAGTAAAATTTGAAAAAGTAAATGGATTTCGCCTCCAATGGTTAAAATAGTTGTAAAAATGATCCAGTTAGTTTATGCAATCTAAGCTCTCAAAGGTTTGATAACAGTATTGTCAACATTTAGAATTTTACATGTTTGCCATTCTGTTAATACTCGAAATGCGTAAGCGATAATAGCTGCTTTCTTTGGGTGGTAAAAATGATTAGTTAAACTTTTCGCGGGGATCTCCGTCTTCGACATTATGCTACTCTATATAAAGTTACAAACCTTGCCTACGGATTTCACACTTTTTACAATGCAAAGAAATATGATTATCCAACCAGCTAAGAGTGCAACAGCCATATGCCATTGCACACTACCAAACTCTTCTAACCCACTTGATATCCTTAATACATTGTAGCTGGAAAACAACGTATATTAATCTTTTAAAATAAGATTTGTCGGTTTAGGGAGATCTGTTTGGGGGTTGGCGGCACTCTATACAACATGCTTATTAGTAATCTTTATCTACATGTTTAATTTGATCTGTTGCCAGTAGATGAAACTTCGATCATTAAAAGTATCTACTGTTCATCTAACGTTGGCACATAATAATTTTGTCAAAAATTAACCGAAAAGAAATGAAACTGACAAAATATTTTAAATAGATTCGCGACGTCCGTACATGACACATTTATGTATATATTCATACCATAATGGTTTCGTAATAAAGTATCATAGTTTATATCAGTGACGTCTATAATAGCCAAACCGGGCGCTCCCGCTAAGTGTTTTACATCAGTGTCATTTGTCTATAGGTTAGAGGCAGTGTGCAAGATAATATTGCTCTGTCCATATTGCAGAATTGGGAATTTTAATAAATAACTAACAATAATACAGATTTAAGAAATAATAAAGACCTTTAGTTTTCTTATCTTATTTAAATTTCTATATACCTATAATAATACAATTTTGAGCATATTCTAATTGTGAAATGCTAGAAGCAAACTAGGCAAATTTGGTAATTTGCCAAGTTGAACAATACAACTTATAATGCAAGTACTATGCAATTTAATTTTTCCCCAACTCACTTGAGGTAGTCAGTTTAACTGACAGGAAACGATTAATGATTGTTGTATACCTTTTTGGTCTAATCGAGATGTGAAGAGAACACAAGATCAAGTCAAGAAATAATAACCGTACACATGTCTAATTCCATCTTATGCAAGTCTTATCATCTATTGATGCAAAAATATTATTTTCTTGTAAGAAGAAGGTCTCACTGACACCTGTTAAATTTTTATAATTACCTTTTCTGTATTTATGATAAAGCATATCAAATTTTCTAAAGATATCTTGAAATTTCTATCATTGCAGGTCAGTCAAGTGTTTGTAAGTGAAAGCTTAAACAGGCATTAAGCAAGAGCTAAATCTGACTATTGCAACTTTTTCTTTAAGTCTTAAATGTTATATAAATTATTAATTAGACATTAATTAACTTACCAGGACCATAATCAATTCTCGATGCCATCGGATGCCTCCGATATTAAATAGATTTGACTATATATGGTTTGCGGTGGATGCGGTTATAGGCTAAGCTATAATTGTATCGTCGACAACTAGGCTTAGAGTGAAGTAATTTGACTAAAATTTTCAACATATTCTCTTTTCATTATCTATTTTTAACTAGTATAGCGTTAACTGTCACCGCTTTATCTAATCTTACCTAAAGTCGATCATAAGTGATTTCTATATATAATTTTCTTTAGAATGAGTTTAGAGACTTGGAATATCCTTGTGTCTTGTACTAGTCTGAATTCATGTTTCTGCAAGGCTTGAGAAACGGACTGAAAATCATTTAAAAGCGTTGAAGTAGGGTGGCGCGAAAACATAGATAAGCGTATTATGTGGACAAATGTACTGTAAGGTGAGTCATAAGAATATAAATTACTATGGTTTGTTTTTTTAATTCGGGGTATTGGATAGCCGAATGGTTAGCACGTGTGCGCTGTATCATAAAGCCTGTCATTGAGTTAACTGGCGTGGTTTCGAATCCCTGGTTGTACGTGACAAGGAGTAGGGTCGCCTGTCCAACCTCGTGGGTTTTCTCCGGGTCCTCTGGTTTCCTCCCACTGCTAAAGACCCCTAAAGCGAATTATTGAAATAAATTAAAACCATATATATTTGTCCCGAAATGACCTAGTTTGTGTCATGTGGACGTTAAACCCCATTTCTCTCTCTCTCTCTCTCTTAACAAGTATTTTGGCTTTTAACTTATAATATTTTGGCGTTTAAAATAAGAAGTTAAAAGATTTTCTGTTTGAAAAAGATGGAATTGGTTTAAAATTGCTTGGTTGAATACTACTTTTCCTTATGTAAATAAATTTTATATTTACACGTAACTAATAGCGATACGTATGTAGTATATATGACTTACTTCCAAAATTCCTCTGAAGCAGTGTAGACCCTATTGGAAATGTTGGTATTATTTTCTCCTGTAATCAGGGAATATCCAGCATCACCTAACGTATAGGCTGTAACATTCGACATGTTATCTGTTACATTGGTTGTAACATTCATCCCCATTCCCGTATAATTGTTTGCCATTTTTTGATGAAGAAAACACGTGTCTGTATTCCACCAATTATCACAGGTTGTCCATGGTAACGGTGACATGAAGGAATGAATCAAATAGTATAAAATCCAAGCTAGAATCATTTGGTAATATAAATTACATATTCCCGACATAAAACTCATAGATACTCCTAAACCTACAAAGAGAAAACCAGAAAGCAATATATTACGAGCAAGGGTACATTCAGGATCCTGGCTATATAAAACATTTATTTTGCTCCTTAAAAATTGTATTAAGAGTTTCATTTGGTCATGTAACGATAAACCACTACATACAGTTAGGCGATATTGTAATTACAAATTTGGGGGTTGTATGGCCGAATGGTTAGCACGTGCGCGTTGTATCAAAAGGCCTGTCACTGAGTCAACTGGGCGTGGTTTCGATTCCCCGGTTGTACGTGACAAGGAGTAGGGTCACCTGTCCAACCTCATGGGTTTTCTCCGGGTCCTCCGCTTTCCTCCCACTGCTAAAAACCCCTACGCACAAGTGAATTATTGAAATGAAATTGAACCATGTGTTAGTCCAGAAATGACCTAGTTTGTGTCGAGTGGACGTTAAACCCTACTTCCCCCTCTCTCTCTCTCACTCTCTCTCTCTCTCTCTCTCTCTGGTTACAAATTTGAGTATATCTAAAATATATAATTCCCAGCTAACATAATTTAGTACATAGCCAGAGATTTGAAAAAACATTCCAGAAAAAATGATTTTGAAAATATTATGTACAAATTGTAGCGTAGACGGCATGATGAAATAGAGTTAACCTGCGTTTATGCTGGCGTTATCTTGTAACATTTGTTAAAGCAAGCTCCATCATTGCATTTCAGGCTCGTACTTAAATTTTTGTGGTAACTAGCTAGGCATATTTGTTGTGCGCATTGGGCAATTTTAGTCAATGATTTATAAGTGTCCCTGGTCATTACAAATAATTACAAACTTATTATGCCTATGGGATCATATCTGACCAAGCATTTCATGAATCGGGAGCCTGTTCTAGTTGAGTTCCTTTGGTGAAGTCTATCAAAATTCAGATGTTCTTAGCTGCCACACTGAAACCTTGTAAATTCAGTAGGAGTTTTACAATGTTTAGATAGTCATACGGGGAACTCCTTCAGGTCAGATTGGATTATTAGTACATTATAAGGAGGAGCCATATCGTTAATCAGAGCTATAGCAGGATGATTGCCTCTCTGGAATAATTGTCCCCGTTTACAGCGCTGTTGCTGGCTTATAGCCATTGCCTGAAAATGTTGTGTTTGTCCTTTACAGAGTTCTAATGATTATATTACATCATATAAAATAGGGTTTGATGCCCTACTTTTCAAGGTTATGCTATATTATTATATATGTGTACTTATGTTAGTAAATATCAGTAGATTTTGACATACCCCTAATGCAAACGACTAGATCTGACCCTACCCCTAACCTAACAATAACCTCGAATACTATATAAATCATATTTAATTAGCTGATGTACTGATACATTATTTTACACCAGCTGGGGGGTATCAACATTATGTGAGAGTTAATTCGTTAACCGGGATAGGAACTGATTTTGTTTTATTTAGAATATGACATACGATACCTCGGAATGCCGGACAGATGTTCCAAACGTCATAGGTACTTTTCCCGGAATACTGCCCAAGAGATAGCTCTAAGAAGGTCAGTGGAAAAGCTAACAATATCATGAAAATTCCATACGGGATAAGGAATACGGCTGAAACAACAAATTGCAGTATATTATTATTTCTATGACATTTATGATAATAATCCATATGTTTAATTACGAAAAGGTAACATTTACCCGAAACGAATAAATGGTATGCGTTTAGTATGCACTCTGAATAACATGCATATATCTAAGTTTCGCTATATTTTTCATACCTCAAGACGCTCCAGTGACCATATACTTTGAAACTTAAGGATGCGTCGTGCAAGAGATAAATCTGTCTATGGCAGGTATTTCGTGTAACAAGCCGATAATAATCTCTTTAAACCATCGGATGATAGCGATTTTCAGTGGATTGAAACACGATCGCAATTTAATAAGTTACTTTAAAACTGGGTAACCGGGACTTTGTTTATTATCGTACCAATTTACTTGCCAATCGAAACTATATCGTAAAATCTTCAAAGTCTGATAATTTCGTTCAGAAATTCAATAATATATTCACTTTCCATTCATTATCTATGCTTGAACTAGTATTAAAATGACGTATGTTAATGAGCAATGTATACTTTGATTGAAAGTCAACCACATATGTCACACAGTTAGGATATTTATATTTATGTACATATAGGTAAAACGAGATTGATAAAATATTCAGATTCAGTTTTAGGCTAGACTTAATAGACCGACTTTGTTTAGGATGGAAGACTTGCTAGGATTCCTTTGATGTAGTCACATCTAAATTCTGTTCTGTAGATCGAACTAGGTATACGCAATGTGCATGGTTTTGAATCACAACAACGCTACAAATCAATAGGACTCAAAACATCCGGAACGCTGGAAATCGACAGTGTTCGTCCTCTCATGATCTAATAGCTTCCCACCAAATTTGAAAGACTTCCATTAAAAACTGCAATCTCTATCAAGTTCACAAGGCGTTTGGCAAAGGGGGTAAATCCGGAACGGGAAGACGTGGATTTATCACAGCATAACCCCAGTGCTTCCCGCCAAATTTCAAAAACATCCGTTTTAAACTATCGCGTTTACTGGGTTTTCGGAAAAGGGGTAACTGCAGAACGTAAAGTCACGGAACGTTGAAAATCGATAGGGTTAACCCCCTCGTGACCCATATGCACCCCATTAAATTTAAAAAAAAAAAAACACCCGTCATTAGGTTTTGGGGAAAGTGGGCATAACTCTGATACAAATGTTCACGGAACGCTTAAAATCGATAGGACACGTCCTAAAATGATCACAATGCCCCACACAAAATTTGAAAACTGTATCCTCTGTCGCGTTCACAAGCTGTTTGTTAAGGGACGGGCCGACGGAAAGGGTGACAACCTAATACCACACTGAAATGTGGACGTATAAAAATGCTACAGCTGTAATTTTCCTTTACGTTTTAAATGTGTATTTCTGTTTTCATAGCCTGGTCATTTACTTTCCTTGAACCTAGATGTCACTTCTTTGTAGTACGAAATGATTGACGCCAATCTACGGTTTATGCATTAGAAAATTTAATTAACTGTACAGTGGATTATATTTTACTGGAGGTGATTTCAAAAATAGTTATTATATTTTATTTTTTAAGTTGACCCAGATGGTAATTATTTTTCATAGAACATATTTGTTGATAGAATACAAACCTCCTCCATTCATAGCACACACATATGGAAATCTCCAGATATTACCGAGTCCGACTCCGTATCCAATTAAGGAAAGTAAAAAATCCATTTTGTTCTTCCATTTTAATCTATGCGGTTGTTCATCTGCCATCACCATATCTTCCTTTTCGTTTGCAAATTGTAATTGCTCCATCTTGCATTAAATGTTTCTAAATATTAACTGGGGAAAAACAAGTAGTATAAAACACGTCATCAAGTTTTATATGAAATAAAAGGCTTGGGTAATTTTATAATAATTGTAGTACATGATTTGATCTGAACGAAAGGTTTAGACGGCTCAGTTATAATTATGTCATAAGTACAAATCATTATTACAGTATCCATCTAATACACATAGAAATGACTGTGTGAAATTAAAAGAAACCAATGTAAGTTTTAAACGTCCATGGTTAGAACTGATCGAGTTTTTAACTTGAACTGTGAAGGTGAATATATATAGCAATATAAAAGGATGAGTCTTTAAAATACGGTGGCTGCAAAAAGACATCCAACGATTTTGTTTTTTCCTAATTACATGGATCTCGATCGATCGACTTAGTATACTGTGTGACAAAGTGTTCTATACCTTTCATCAAATTGAACGATCATTTAGGTGCATAGAGCTTTATGACCTCTGCTGGTTTTGAAAATATATGATATTGACTTTTCAACTCTGTATAAACTTCTGTTAAAGCGATAATTTCATATTTTCTAAGAAAGTCAAAACATAATTATTTCTATGTCTTTTGCTCAATAGGTTGTCAACTCACTATTATACGATCATAGGTATTATTCTCCCACTTACAAATCCTTTGACCCCGGAAATAATAACACAATTACCTCCCTTGTTTTTCTATTCCCCACATGGAATAGCTATCTTCAAACGTTTGAATTTCAAGTTGAAAATGATATTTTTGACAATTTCTCAACTGGCAATAGTGAATTATAGGATTAATAAGATTATTCTTTAACAAGGTAGGACTGTTTATAGATACCATCTATTTTAAGGCTTTATATTAATAAATTTTAAAAATATAACTTAAAAATATGAAATTGCAACTTTAAGGCACGGACTGGCGATGATCTAATTAAACATGTAATTAATCCCATATGTCATTTACAAACTACATATGATCTGTGCACACGTTCCGCTTTACTGCAAAGGAATACGCACTGGTCAGTAAGCATGCCATGACGAGATAAAAGAGACAATTGCATGTATGACCATTTGTCCGAAGGTATATAACGAGGAGTTTGCTGACAGTTAAGCAGTCGACTAGAGACGACCATAGACGGGCGGAGAAGAGAGGCTTGGGCGTGCATGGACTCACCCAAGTTCAGCCGCTGCCTTGGCAGAGGGGCAGAATGGTGTTCCTGTCGTAGACTAGTTCCTTATAGTTTATGTTCCCGTATTGTTGTTGTATGTATGTAACTGTAGCTGTTATATATACCTGATGTAAATAAATCCTATATTTACACTCGATCGCACACTGATCAGAAGTGAATATTCGCTAGGCCGCTACAATCACTGATAAGGATGACATCGATGCGACTTACGAGCCACAAATATTTAATTTTTCCTCCGGCAAATTAAATTCTAAAATATTTTTTTGTGTATTGAAAAATAAATAAAGACGTTTGGCGTATTTGTAGGTAGAAATCATTTCCTATTTATTGTAAATGGGTATTAAACTGAGTGAAACACTCCATTCTGAACGAACCTGTAACGTCATATGTAAACAATGCACGCGCCATTGAGTCAATGATTGTACGCCGCGTGATGAGACGTCAGAGTTATTAGAAGACTTGTCTCGATCGATCGACTTAATTATCTCGATCGACTACTATAACGAAGCTAAAGAGTGTTTCCACTCCCGGTTTCGCTCCACCGTCTCCATCGTGCGGAACAGGGACACGGGCTCAACGACTCTCAGATCTAAATATTAAGGTCACGTGCAGATTTTGTCAAGGTCACGTGATGTAAACAACGTCAAAACAACGTAAACAAGGTATATTTCACCAACACATTATTTTTATAAAATAAAGTCTGGTTTAATCCGGACACCGTATAATACTGCTTGTCACCACCGGCTGTAGCAATATTGTCGTTGCGACATTGTTTTTAAATTTATAGACAAAGAATAGAGAAATAAGATGACTTTATATTTCATTAATTAATATATTTGGCAAATTAATAGTTTCACACATATTCACATATATATTATATATAGTGTGTACTAAATCAACTTAGTCTGTAATTGACAGTTGACACATAAAAAGAGTTATTTAGCCAAAACATGTGTCTATAAAATACCACGAGATATCACGTGCATGGAAATTTACCATTGCATCATTTGGCTTAATTTAACCAATCATATCGTTAATTGCAGAAGTTCAGGGCCATGATCAGACTTGATTGTGCATGATATCCATAAGACTTATAAAAGAAATCATAGTAAACTTTTAAATCAGACTTCCATTAGATTCCAGAGAGGTTCCATCTGCGTTCCTAGACAGCCGCGAGGTTGAGAAACGGTTTTAGCTTGTATTGTAATCTGTGTTTGTATACATGTATTCGGCTATGCTATATAAAATGTAGAAGCGAACTGTTGCATTGTTATTTCTGGTAAGACAAACGTCTTAAGAAAACAGTAAGAAGTAAATACACAACGTGAAGCAGAAGTAAAGACAGCTAGAGACAAATTCTAGACGATCACAGGCTACAGAAATATGTAGTAAGAAAAGATGCATGGGTCGTATGTAGGATGTGGCGACCAGTTTTCCCACCCCGCTCTTCACGTCTGACTAAAGACTCATGGTACTACATATTCGATTTGGTGCCGTGAACAGGATCGACCTTCAAGGGAATCTTGAAGAATACATATTCGATTTGGTGCACCTGACTACGAGATCGAGTAACCTGGAAGAAGATTAGAAGAAAAGAGAGTATGCATCACACGTTGGGTGTGGGGAGTTCTCCCGGCATATTTTCCACATCTAACCAGCGACTGCATAGCATCACACGTTGGGTGTAGGGAGTTCTCCCGGCATATTTTCCACATCTAACCAGCGACTGCATAGCATCACACGTTGGGTGTAGGGAGTTCTCCCGGCATATTTTCCACATCTAACCAGCGACTGCATATCACAGCATAGTCTTACATATTCGAGTTGGTGCCGTGCCGAAGTTTCGACCTTTAGGATAAGAAGTCACTTTAGAAGAAGAATACATATTTGATTTGGCTCCGTGACTAAAAGATCGGGTACCCTGGAAGACGTTAAGAAGAAGAAAACCTGTACAATCCAGCAACAAAACAAATTTTGGTGGAAATACGAAATCTGGTGAAGATATTCGCAGAAGTCGGTAAATACATTTTGTTTGGTAAATTAAATGTGTTAAACTTGTTTACAGACCAAATAATATTAATTTAAGGTTAAAATCTGAATAGGAACTAAATATGAAATTGAACTGTTAGAGAATACATTATAGCCATTCATTAGTTTTGATAGACAGGTTTAGTAAACAATATAATGTTACTGGTTAGGTGCGTATATTATCGGGTTAACATGACCTGTAATAAAATTAAAGTTAAAGTGAGGGTCTCTAGGGAGTAGGTTTTAAATTATTTTTTTTTTTTTTTTTTTGATATGGCTAAGGAATAATAATAATAAGGAAACGGAATAGGGAATAAAGTAAGGAACTAATGTTGTCTCCGGATAGCAGTAGAAAGACGGCAGATCTAAGGATGATGTTGGTGAGTGATTAACTCTAGTTTCCAAGATGGCCGTTTCTTTCTACTGTGATTCGTTAATTTGTGTTTTTTTGTTGTTTCGTATATAATATAATTTTGAGGCTCCAGTCCAAAGTCTCAAGAATTATGGTTTTAGTCGGGTAAGACTAAATTTGAATAATTTCAGCTTTTGAATAAAAAGTTGAATTGCTATTATTTGTGTTTTTGTGTCGTTCGTATGTGTGATTAATTAGCTATATAATGCTAATGTAATTTTGGGACTCTAGTCCAAAGTCTCAAGATTTTAGTTTTAGTCGAGTTAGACGAAATTGCGTAATTTAACTTTTGACTTAAAGGTGGAATTGCTAATATTCGTGTTTTTGTGTCGTCCATTGTGGTTAGATAAGTGGAGTAGTGTAATTTTGAAGCTCTAGTCCAAGGTTTCAAAATTAAGTAATTTAACTTTTGAATCCCATATGGTTAATCTAGGGATGTTGGTTATAGTTTTTCCTCGGAAAACTAAAATTAATGGCTCGTTAAATTGTGAGATTATCATTATACGAGGTTAATGTAAGACTACGACACTTTTTAGAAAAGTGGGAATATACGGTAAATTGTATCCGTATATAATTTTATGTATTTTAAATTTTGCTTTAGAAACGTAATATAAACGTTAAATATACATTTGCTAAATGCTATTTTGTCATTAATTAAATTTTGCTTTAAATTGTTCATGCGAGGTGGTTACCAATGAGTAATTTCACATTATGTCTGGTTATTATAAACAATAGTTTTCACATTGTGTAAATTTGAGGTGTGTAAAAGTCACGTGATTTCAGTGATGAGTTGAATGATATTAAATTATATAGTAACTGAAAGCTTGGAATGTAATGTTTATATAAATGTAGACTGTGTTCTGATTGAATGGAGTGTACAGCCATTTTCTCTCAACATAGTTATAGATAAATTAAATAAAATTTGGTTTACCGTCCTACTGTAGGATAAAATGGGTTGTCATTCAGATAGTGGCCATATCTGTGTGTCATCCTGGCTAATGTAATAATAAAGGGAATGTTTATGTAATAGTAGATAGCGTTAATAAAAAAACGAAATACAAAATTGTAAATGATTAGGTCAAAAAAAAATAATACTGAAATTGTTTTGGCGTAATTCTAAAACACAAACGGAAATTATAAAATTATAAAATTGTAGATTACTAACATAAGGTCAAGAGGTCAAAGTTAGTTTCAAGATTTATAATTAGAGAAACACATCAAAGTTTATTAATAACTAAATGAAGATAAATTTTAATTACAAATAAAGTTAATGATAAAATATAGGAATAGTTAGTTCTTGGTCTGATGGCAATGACATGTTTAATTGACGGATAAAATTGTACAAACCAATCATACTTAGAAGAAAAAAAAAAATTTCAACTTGATACTATGGTAGCTGAAACAGACCAATAGAAATCCAACTTGATACTATGGTAGCTGAAACAGACCAATAGAAATCCAAGAAGAAGAAATGGTTTACCAGTTTACCAAATTGAGAAATCTTGAGACAGAATTTTAAGTGAAACTGAACTTTATAAAATATTACGTGATGTGTTATAGTGTTTTGAAATTAGGACACTTGAAGATTTAAAAAAGACAATTGGTGTTTTCTGTGTATAGGTTTAGGCTTAGTGAATTGTCATAGGATTTTACAGTGATGAACTTTTTGGAGCGCTTTTGCATGTGACTTTTGATTTTTGATTTTTGATTATTTGTGGGGGGTTTTCACAGCTTAGTTTTATAGTATAGTAATCATTTATATTTGCTTGAAGCGTGAATAATTAGTTAGAATATCTATATTTTATATATATATTCTTAAAGGGGGAAGAAATGTAGCAATATTGTCATTGCGACATTGTTTTTAAATTTATAGACAAAGAATAGAGAAATAAGATGACTTTATATTTCATTAATTAATATTTTTGGGAAATTAATAGTTTCACACATATTCACGTATATATTATATATAGTGTGTACTAAATCAACTTAGTCTGTAATTGACAGTTCACACATAAAAAGAGTTATTTAGCCAAAACCTGGTAGATGAAAATGTAATTTCATTTTGTTCGCATCGCCCCGCTTCCAACGTCATTATACATGTATAACATAAAATGTGTCTATTTCATTTTCCGATGGAATTTAATTGGCCGTTTAGATACTGCTTTTGCAATTTTTTATAAATACATGTATAACTGAGTGCCAATTACATAAAATTTCATGAAATATAATAAATATAATATCGTTTATTATATTTAAAAAATAAACAGTATATTTGTAATTATCAAGCTTCAAAGACCTAAAATACAATTATTAAGTTCGATCTGCTTAAAACTTGGCTCTTTTTCATTTCTTACATCTCTTTGTTGGAAATATTGTGTGAACATATGAAACTGCAAAACAAAACGTGTAACAAACTCTTTTAATGCAATAGAAAAACAGATGTTGATAACAATGCTATAAGGTTTGCTAGCGTTGGTAAATTTGAAATGCGGGGTGGATGATCGAATGGCTTAGCACGTGCGCACTGTATCATAAGGTCTGTCATTGAGTCAACTGGCGTGGGTTCGATTGCCCGGTTGCACGTGACAAGGAGTAGGGTCGCCTGTCCAACCCCGTGGGTTTTCTCCAGGTCCTCCAATTTCCTCCCACTGCTAAAGACCCCTACGTTAAACTCCATTTCTCTCCCTCTCTTTTAATGCAGCGAAATGACCTAGTTCGTGTCGAGTGGACGTTTAACCCCATTTCCCCCCCTCTCTTTTAATGCAGCGAATATCATTTCTGGTCGAATTTGCCTTGTTTTCTCTACATAATCGCTTTAAAGTGTCACCAAATATGCTGTCCTCGATACGCTCGACGAAACCCACCCAACCCCTATGGAAAAATCATGTATCTACCCTTGTGAACAAGGAAGGCCGCGGGCTTCAGGTACATGCATGTTTTGCGGCTCGAATATTTCTTGCACTTTAATGGGTTGGGGGGGGGGGGCAAAACTCGAAAACATAACAATTATAGACAGACAGTGTAAGTTGAGTATATGAAAAGTGTGTATGAATTACGGTGTTAAAAATAAATAAGGGGCGCTTAGTGGGTAAGACACTGGTTCGCTAACCAGAAGCTCTCGTTATCGCCGCTGTTGGCCGAGAAGGTTCATCTGTATTTTCCTGCCTGGTCGGTTACCCTTTGTCAGTGGTGTAGAACGGAAGGTGCGAAAAACCGAGGTCCCGTGGACCTAAAAGAATCCCTTACAGTCGGAATATTCGAAATAAGAATAGTCCGTAGTGCTGCTGTCCTTGATAAGATACTCTGATGGCAAACTGTATTAGTTTGTCTTAATCAATTATGTATTTTCAAAGTGGTCAACTAGTTCCGCGTGAATAATTTGCTTTCCCCAAGGCCATAGGCTGCGCTCGATAAACTTTCTTGTAACTGACACTAATAGTAATTAACAATTCATGACAATACATTTCTTTGAAAACGTCGCCATTAAACTCTTGTTATAATAAAACTATTAATAAATAAAACCGTTCTGTTTCCTATAGAAATGGTTTCACTACTAGACATTTCCGTCGTTGACAACAGCTACAGTAGTGGATGGTTAAGTGCTTCCTTTAAAGGAGCTAAATCGCTATTATTTGGGGCCTAGAAATTGACACAAATGGGTCGCAACGCATATAATAATGTAATATGAATGTATATAAACTGATTTACATTCAATCGTTTTTGTTTTTACTCTGATTTCAAATCAGTTATGTTCGGCGAAATATGCCAGAAGTCTCAATCGACTGACAATCTCTAGCATCTGGTTATTCTAGTCTACATAGCATTTATTGCGCATACTCTCCAGATATGAATATGCGCATGCCGTCACCGTTTGACATGATTTGTGGAATATGTCTAGCCTCGTCCTTCGAGTCCCTTGTTAAAAATGGGCCTTAAACGCATTATGGTACACGATTCGTGTACCAATGGTAATATGTTTATTTTGTCTTAAATATTGGATATCAAAAAGCCCATCTTTTCCCGGTAAGATTACAACATCAATGTTGATTTAAATTGACAAATAATAATTAGTGTTTTCAATGTCGAAGACTTTGAATGATACTGAGTTAGAGACTTAGCTACTTTAAACAGGTTTTGATTACAAATACATTATAGGGCTGTAACTCCCTTAATTTACAATTAATCTAGGGCCAAAAGGTCCTGCACATACGCGTAACATATTATTACCTAATCCACATAATCTACATCGAAATAAAAGAGAAACATTGCCGCATAATAATTATTCTGCGATTTCGAAAACTACAACGGCCCCTGAGTACATAAAAAATGTCGCCTCGAAAATGTAAAACACATTGCACGAAAAGAAATTGTTCGTGGACTATCTTAATGGTTCAAGCTTTCATTGATATACAGATATGATTCATGGTTTAATGAATGGAAAAAAAAAAGTTTATGGTTAATGGATTTTAAATATTCTATATCTTATTACAAATAATTAGGATTTAGAGATAATAAAAGTTATCTTGGGGGAACGTGTCTAGTTGTTCGGATGGCACGAAAAACCGGAGTACTGTGTACACATTGGCGTGCACGTAAAATAACCTTTGACAGTTGAAATTTGAAATAAGAGTAAGCTGAAGTGCCGCTGTCCAAATAAAATTCCGCCCATAGTGTATGGCGTATGCCCATCTTCATTAGCCCAGTTGGGGCAGAAAAGTAGGACGTTAAACCCCATTTCCTTTTATTTCATTTCATTGGGATAAACAAACAAACTATTGAAACTTAAACAAAAACTAAACTCAGTAAGAAAAAAAGAACAACCAATACAACAAGAAAAAGATTAATAACCTGATCACATCATCATATTATCTTTAAGATATTTTATTTTGTTGTTGTTGACCATTTCTACATGTATATTCAAATTACAACCCGTGTGTGCTTATAACACTGAAAATTAATTATCTGAATTCCATTCTTGGTGTTTGATCTTAAGAGTCAATAGCAATTTCATTTCCATTTCATTATTAATATGTTTTATGTTTTTGCTTTTTAAAACTCAATGTAAATTATTCATGGTGTTTGAACTTGGCGTCAGTAGCAATTTCATTTTCATTTCATTATTTTGTTTTACATTTTTGTTTTTCACACATCAATGTAAATTGTTCAAACTTAAAAATAAAAATGGACTAACCTTGGGCTTTCCGTCTTCGTATATGAATATGAAATATACATACAATGTCTACTGCTAATAAATGGCCACATTTCTTGCTCATTCAAGCGTGCCATGTTAGTGTTGGCGCTGTCTTCTCATAGCCTGAAAAATGAGTATTCATGTAAGTAGTGGTATACCATGCAGATAAAGAATTTCCTTTGATAAAAATTGGTACGCATTACAAAAGAATATAATATATATATATATATATATATAGAATGACATTATTTATGAATAGTCGCAAGACGGACGAAAAGTACTTTAAAATGTTAAAATGTTATTAAACCATTTTGTTGGTATGTCCAAACATTCTATTGCTGCATAGAATATATATATATATATATAATATATATATATATATATAGAATGACATTATTTATGAATAGTCCCAAGACGGACGAAAAGTACTTTAAAATGTTAAAATCTTATTAAACCAGTTTCGAAATTAGTTTGTGTCGGCATACCTTTTTTTTATCTTTTCATCATTTACCGTGAAACAAAGTAGTGCAGCTTTGCGGTTGTGCAAATAATTTTGGATATATATATATATATATATATATATTGATTATAGATATCATGGACCATGATTATAGACAGAGATCGTTCCTATATTAGAATGTTTGAAATATAACATTATATAAAACATAATGAAATGAAATGAAATGAAATGAGGTTTAACGTCCTACTGTTCTGCTCCTATACTGGGCTAATGAAGACGGGCATACGCCATACAGTGTGCTATGAGGGAAATTTTGCCCGGGCAGCGGCACTATCGCCTACTCTTAGATCGAATTCCAACTGCCAAGGGATCTTTTACGTGCATTCCAATCTATACACGGGACCTTAGTTTTTCGTCTCATCCGAAGGACTAGACAGCTGTCCTTGCCAGGCCCTACGTTCTGCACCACTGACAAGGGGAAACCACGTCGGAAAATCCCGATAAAACATAATGTTTGCAATATAAAAACACAATATTTGCAATATAACTATAGAATGTTTGCAATATAATAGAAATGTTTTCAACATAACAACTGAATGGGTTTCGCATAATATGACAAATTGTTCTCCATTACCATTAACATAATCGTGTAGCTAACCATATTGCCTAATGTATCTGAACCCCATTTGTACTGTAACATATGTATGACATAACCCTCGATTGATTACAATTTTGAAAATAATATACATGTATACATACATATTTTACATGTAACTGTATAATCTGACTTCATGACAAAGATGTATCTAACATAAATGTCGGTTAATTCCAACATTTCATGATAAAGATATATATCCGATAGAACTTATTTTCTCTGGTAGTTGAAACATTTGTATAAATTTGGATGATAATTTTAAACAATGTAATTTATTTCATCTAGTATATGTCTGGTAAAAAGTAATGACTGATTTACAAATGGTAAAATAATAATAATAAAAACGTTTAGAACAGACGAAGCAGGCGCAAACAACTGTCGTTCAGTTTGGACTGTTCACATATTTCACCGAACATAATTGATTAGAAATTACAATTTTTTTATAAAACTGAATATAAATCACTTTATATACACTCATATTAACTTAAAGGCTCAATACCACTCTTGTTGTAACAGAATAATATGTCCCAATCTTTATTCTGGTCAACAAATTGTGCTATTTTACAGTATTCCAATTAATTGATGATACAAATTTCATCTTAACACACCTAATTTAAAAAATGGAAAAATTCAACGAAATGATTTGAAAAGCCTGACGTAAACCTTTTCAAATGTGACTTAGATTTAAAAATATTTTCGAACCCTCTGGACAAGTAAAATAGGACGTAATGGATAATTTACACAACAGGTAAGACACTTAAATATCTAATACTTAGAATAAGGCTAATATTTATTTACTGGAGCTGTCAAGCCAGCAAGAGTGTTATTGTCCCTTTAATATGTGCTTTTAGAACCATTTATGTTTTTTTTTAAAAATAGAGCCATACGCCCTTTAAAATAACAAAAGCTTTATATAAGGCTATATTTTAGTTAAAATAAGTGGAACAATTTTGAGTAAATTCTTAACTAAGTCTGAGAATGTTTTGTGAAACCGGGACAGATAATTCGCATACATCTCAAAAGTAAACAATATGTACTTTAAAAAAAAGAACGGCTGTTATTGTTATGCAATTAAGTCCATATAATATACACAGGTTTATTCTGGGTGTTTGTACTTTACGTATATATATTAGCACTGTAGTATTATCGGACTTCTTTCCTTGTTGTCTGTGTAATAACACTACAAAATAAATGGTTGTTACAACTTTACTGTTAAACTGTAATGGTTTTAAAGGTTCCTCGTTTTCAATAATAATAGCTGCTTGGAATATCTGTGTGAGCTCTGCCCAGTTTCGCTCAACACCCTCTTTTATAACCCCCTAATTTATGCACGTCTTAGATAGCCTTGACGTTAATTTCCATCCCAAATATGGAATTAACCTCTTTATTTCACAAGACCAGAGGAGGAAATATTACCTTATTTGGTCTGCCAACCATAGGTCAATAAACAGATAGAATTTGATGGATATTTTGAAAATGGTTATGATTTACCAAAATATCACTGTTTTATTTTTTTCATAACTATATATTCATGTTCATTATGTACGTGTGATTTGACTCTATAGACAGAGTGAAGCAACAATTCTCAAAGAACCGATATTGTCTTAAGGACCAAAATGGTACAGCACCTAGATTTTCACAGATTATTTTATGACCCACTGCAACAAGTTTTAACCTTAACCCCCAAAAAGAACCAGGGTTTTTGTGTCCCAAAAAGTGTGACGGGCAGACAAATCCATTTTAAGACATGGAACAAAAAAAGAAGAGAAAAAAACAAATGAAACTATTGAACATTACACAATTTTCTCACGTTCAGTTTTTGTTTAAAGCGTGACATGGTAAAAAAAGGCCTTAATTACCTTAACTGTAAATTAATTAACGCCACAGAGCAATAATTTATGTCGGAACATTTTCTAACACCCCAAAAAACGAAATTTATGCATTAAGAGAGAGAGAGAGAGAGAAATGGGGTTTAACGTCCACTCAACACAAACTAGGTCATTTCGGGACTAACATATGGTTTAATTTTATTTACATAATTCGCTTGCGCGTAGGGGTCTTTAGCAGTGGGAGGAAACCGGAGGACCCGGAGAAAACCCACGAGGTTGGACAGGCGACCCTACTCCTTGCCACGTACAACCGGGGATTCGAAACCACGCCAGTTGACTCAATGACAGACTTTATGATACAGCGCGCGCACGCTAACCATTCAGCCATCCAACCCCCCTTATGCATTAAGGTGGCCTGGAGATATTCAATAATGAATATAGAATCCTAGTCAAAACGACACTAAGTAATACACATTGATCATGTCTGATCATAAAGGGATGAATAAAATAACATAAACTATATAAAACTGTATACTATGGCCACAAATCTGTTACACATAGGTAATGCGAAAGCCTTCTTTTAACTCGTGCAAGATGACTTATCTTAAAATTCAAGTGCAGTATATGGCTGCGTGTGACGTCCCATCATGCGGGGTCGATAGTCCGTACATTGCACTTTACACCAGGTGTGTCCAGGTAGAATTGGTGCCTTTTACTCATTTTGCACACTATTTATGTACCCATTTACACTAAATAGGAAATATTTTTTATCCAGATATACATCCAGCACATTTTTTTTTTTTTTTAATAATTTAAAAACTTATTTTCGAATTTAATTTGCAGAATAAAAAAGTTAATATTAAGAGCTAATTAACTGTTACGGGTGTTATCCCAATCAGTAACATTAGCGGCCACGCGAATATTTACTGCTGATTAGGTTGTATCGCCGCATCCACTAGCAGTAGTAACAGGTGCCGTGCACAACGGTGGTTATGGTCATCCATTCTAGTAAAAGGGGGCGGGGAGGGGGTGAATGGCCGAATGGTTAGCGCATGCGTGTTGTATCATAAGGTCTGTCATTGAGTCAACTGGCGTGGTTTCGATTTCCCGGTTGTACCTGACAAGGAGTAAGGCCCGGTCCCCTGTCCTATCTTGTGGGTTTCCTCCCACTGCTAAAGGTTCCTACGCGCAAGCGAATTATTGAAATAAAATTGAACCATATTAGTCTCGAAATGACCTGGTTTTTGTCGAGTGGACGTTAAAGTTAAACCCCATTTCCTCTCTCTCTTTAATGTATTCAGTTGAAATCAAGTCACACTCTACAGAACATGTCAAGGTCGCCCTTTGTGCATAAAAGCCGTCATCCTATAAATTATTGCTTTGTAACCTTAGATAATATACAATAGAATTAATCGGGCATTTACTTTACCAGTTTAGAAACTCAGAAGACATTTGCCAACTTAAAAATTTATTTGATTGGTTAATTTCGATGTTTTGATGATGATCTTGTAAGCATGCTTGGGTTTCATTTTAATATGACACTTCATTGATCCCTGGCCGAGGGATTGCAATGACTTTCACTATTGACCGCTTAGGATTGTTATGGTTGTAACCGTAACGGCAGACCTACAAATTGTGACTGAACAATGAATATTCGTATACATATATATCAGTCCCAAATTTAATGTAATAGAAAGGAATGCGTTAAATACAATATGTTGGTCATCTAACATAATATGCTAAATTTCACTTCGATGATTACGTGCAAAATTTGAGGGGAGATTTTGCCGGGGAGCGTTGATTACACCTACTTTTCTTTGAATCCCAACTGCCAAGGGTTTTTTAGTACTTTTACGTACATGCCAATATTCACTGGGTGAACCTGGACTTTACGTCCCATCCGGACACTTTCCTTGCTCTTCCCGATCCACGCTGTCATTAATAATGACAACAATAGGGGATTGAATTACTTCAGCAGATATGTGCGCAGATATAAACAGGTAACACAAACCACTCATGTTTAAGAATTATCACAAAGAAGTAACTTAAAATCACATTCTGTATTTCTTTGTGTTTGTTTATAGATCAAATTGTCGACAAGAATGGAGGGGGGGGGGCTAATAATTAGCTTCCCGTCCATATCGGGGGGTTATTTTGATGCGAGATGACATTGTGTCGGACTATAACCTTTCATTAAAATTCTAAGGGTATTAAATTTCAGAATGATCTGATAAATATCATAAAGGGTATACGAGCTCAAACATGATATCATTTTTCTGAGACGATTTCCCTATCACCTGTAGTTAACATCAAGATCCTTCATGCATAAAATCAATTGGTCTTCATTTGCAGAGCAGAATCTGGGGTATTTTTTTACCCCCGCCCGCGTTCCCCCTACGCAAACTATACCATATATAATAATCTCGTAAAATTCAGAAGAGCCGTGGTGGCTCAGTGATTAAAAAGTTGGCCTGCTAACCCTGAGGTCCGTGTTCGATTCCGGGTTTTGGTCGAGAAAGTTCATTGGGCTTTGGGCCACCATTATTCGTTTATGTGGAACGAAAATCCAAGGTCACCTGTACGTAAAACAACCCATGACAGTATGGCGCATGCCCGTCGTCGTTATATTAGCCCAGGCGGTGCATAAACCGTAGTTAAAAAATACCATTTAATTTCATTTCATGATATCAGCCATGTCCTGCTGTCTTTTCACATTGACCCGGTTTTGTAACAGAGCCTCGTTAATAACATTGACTGAAGGCTATTTGTTTTGTTAGTAATTTTATTATAAAAGACGATCTTTTAAGTTATATGTTTTGCGTAAGGGACCAAAGTACGGAAGGCCAGCGGTATTGGTCACGTGGCTGTGTTAAAGGGAAATAA
Source organism: Patella vulgata (assembly GCF_932274485.2). NCBI lineage: Eukaryota > Metazoa > Mollusca > Gastropoda > Patellidae > Patella > Patella vulgata. The sequence continues at coordinate 19,045,609 of NC_065883.2, forward strand.
CGTACCTAAACATACTGGAGGCAAACCACGATTAATTTCCCCATTGACTTCAATGTTAATTCTGGCCTCCTTACCCGGCTCTAATTTTTCCCCAAATTTTAGTTGGGCTGAACTTTTCACTACAGACAGAGAAACAAATGGTCATGTCTATGCATCAAATTGTATGAGGTTGACCACCAAAATTTTGAGATACACAAACTTGAAAAAGCATACTAAAAACAGGTAACTATTTGCCGTACATAACACCGTAACCAACCTGATAACTCCGTTATCCTTCCGCCTGCCTCTAAATCATGAATATTTACCAAAACCTAGCAAAAAATGTTAATCCAAACCCTCTTCGTCCTTTCTACACCAAAAAATCAACAAAAATGAACATGCAAAAGGGGAGAGAAGATACAAAGAGAATTGCTATAAATAGACGAAATACAGTTTGTGAATACCGAGATGGTGAAATTTAATGGTGGTCTGCCTCCTATACTGGAATTTCAGAATAATCTAGTAACGGCTAGATATTGTAAAATTCGCGGTCGTTGTTTCTGGAACATGGTGTACTACAGGGCTTTGCCATTGGTCCTCTTCCCTTTCTTTTAATTATATAAATGTTATCGTTAAGAACATAAATTTGAAGGTCAGATTTTTTGCAGATGACAGTTGACACTATCTAACCGCATGCGCGGCTGACTTAAATAGTGACGTCCTAAAAGACTAAAAACTCAAACACTTGCACTGACTACTAAACCGGATCCACTGTTACCTACACTACATTTAGACGATGTCCCTATCATAAAAGTTTATAAACACGGGCATTTGAGATTGAATTTTCAGAAAAACTGTAAATGGGACAAACACGATAACATTATTTTAGCCAAAACAAGTAAAATGATTAATTATCCTAGGTCTTTAGATCACCGCCTTAAATACTTTAAAAACTGGATACGTCCCGTGAAGAAAGGATGTGTATCTCACTGCAGGGCGAATGCGTCACAAACTCGTCGAAATGTACAATGATTAATTGTTCTAGGTTTTTATAAGATCACGAATAGTTAACGCATGCTTGTTGCATCATAAGGCCTGTCATTGAGTCAAATGGCGTGGTTTCGATTCCCCGCTTGTACGTGGCCAGGATTAGGGTCGCCTGTCCAACCTTATGGGTTTTCTCTGGGTCCGCCGGTTTCCTCCCACTGAAATAAAATTGAACATATGTTAGCCCCGAAATGACCTAGTTTGTGTCGAATGGACGTTAAACTCCATTTCTCCTTCTCTCACGCTCTGGATACCAGTCTTATTCTTCTACATTTTGACTATTGTGACGTAATATGGGATGGGTGCACAGATGGACTGAAAATTAAATTAGAACACTCAGCAGATATGCAAAGGGTACCAGGTGTTTCTCACTACAAGGCGAATGCGTCAGGAACTCAACTTAATGTACAAAATTATTAATCAGCTAAGCCCTCCATCTATAATTTAATTCATTTTCCACAAACTCCTTACAGTCTTCGTAATAGCAATAATTTAACCGAGTACCTAATTGTCGGACAAATCCGTTATACCGTCTATAATAAAAGAAGTAGGATAGCCTTGATCTAAGTTTTAATGTGTGAAGAATAGCGTAGTCTCGATTTTCATTGCGACCGTTGTAATAAGCAGGGACTCGATTATCCATTTATAAAGAAAATCATTAAATGGCGATCGTGTTTCAATCCGTTTAAAATCCTAACCATCCGATAGTCTAGAGAGTTAATTATATAATTATAAACTTGTCATGTGATGTGAATAAATGTCTAATTACTAATTCATCTAACATTTTTGGCCAAAGGAAATATTTGCAATAGGCAGGATTATCTCTTACATACTACAGCTTTAAAATAGGAAAACACATATCCAGTAGACTTAAATTCATAAATTTATTGTCGTTACTATTGGTATTGACATAAAATTGCTTCTCCAATAACTAAACGGCCATCGTATGCTCTGAGAGTTCAACAGAATAGGCTTTATCGAGTATGAAACACTCGACATGGTCGAATAACAATATTCCATTAATTTGTTAGATATGATCATATATGCCACAAAGGCTAGCAGTATCTCTTTCTTTTTGCTTCCACTAATGGGTGATTATAAAAATCGAGCGTGTTGAATTATTTACAAACATGTAGCAGAATAGTTAAATATCGTAATGTCCTACTGAATGATTCGCACATGTATATATAGATTTTGTGCAGCCCTTGCTTAAATTATTAATGCTCTTGCCTTGTCTTGTATTACTAAAAGAAGGCAATTCTCTGTGGAGATTGCAGGTTGTTCTTGAGGAAAATAATTTCTTTTCACCGACATGAATCGGCGGAAAGTTCTATTTGTCCAGGACTGGAATTGAAACGGGGAAACACATATTATTGTGTTTCTGTCATAAAGACGCCAAATTTCTATTACCACATTATTGCCATTTTGTCGAAATGCAATTTTTTACCATATTGTGCACGTCTTATTATAAAAGAATCATTAACCCAATTTCTAAAATAGAGCGGTCATAGACCAATTATTAACAAAATCGTATTATATGATTTTATTTGTAATTTATAATTATTACATAGTTACCATTTTTTATTGAGATACCTTTTTTTCAAATTTGGATATTTAAGGTTCATGGAAATAAGAACTGTAACCCTTTAAGCACTGTAAAAGAAGTTGGTAGTCAAATCCGCCATTATCCTACTTCCTATTCATACAAATTTATCATTGCATTCTACTTAAATTCATAGTGTTGAAATATATACTATATGATAAATAGTTTACCTCTCTTTATTAATGTATGCCATTACAAATACAACAAACAACATATTTTCTAGTTAAAGTAACGATAAGTGTTTTTGTTGGTATTTTTTGTTGTAAAATATCACGCTAATATGTAATCGGGTTGATTTTTAACATTTAATTAAGAAAACAAAATCAAAAAATAATTCTAAATAATATTCCTGCTTGGGTTCGAGAGGTTTGAAAAGATGCTCATCGATTTTGTTTACCACAAATAAAAATGCCGACCGTCATACATAGATCGGTGGATTTTTTCTACTGTAAGGAATTGATATAATTTTTGGACTGATATTCCTGTTAGAGATTAAAGTTTCACAATATCGTAGTTTGCAAGGGATTTCCCAAAACTTCACATAGAGTCTTTGCTGAACGGGTTATTAATAGCGAGAGAGAGAAATGGGGTTTAACGTCCACTCGACACAAACCAGGTCATTTCGGGACTAACATATGGTTCAATTTTTATTTCCATAATTCGCTTGCGCGTAGGGGTCTTTAGCAGTGGGAGGAAACCGGAGGAGCCGGAGAAAACCCACGAGGTTGGACAGGCGACCCTACTCCTTGTCACGTACAACCGGGGATTCGAAACCACGCCAGTTGACTCAATGACAGACTTAATGATACAGCGCACACGTGCTAACCACTAAGCCACCCACCCCCCGTTATTAATAGCAGGAAGAGTTGAATATTACACAGTGTCATAATTTTTTTTTTCTGAGTTAACATAACACTCATAGCTGAAAAATTGAAAATAATTTACTTGGGATTAAATATATAACAGATTTGCTGAATTGTAAATTTTAATGTTTCTGTTTGACTGCATCTTCGTGTAGAACAACTCCGTGGTTTCTATCGATTTACGGTTGATTCCGGTGACTTCGACGAAAATTAAATATATACATGTATTTACTATGTATGTGGAACAGATAACAAGCTTTAATCTGTTGGGTCTGGGTTTCAGCAAAACTATATACCGGAAAACTACCGGAAAACACCGGAAAACACCATGTTATACTGAATACCGGAAAACACCGAAAAAAACCCCACTAAATACCGGAAAACACCGGTATTCAGTGTAACATGGTGTTTTCCGGTAGTTTTCCGGTGTTTTCCGGTATATAGTATAGCCCCTGAGTTTTTATTGGACATTTAATTCTGTGTTAACATGGTTTGAATACTATAATTTTATTCATGTCATTCGACGATGAAGAGCTATCTTGATTAAATGTTGTGATATAATACAGATATTTACTGACATAGAACTATTTAGATAATAAACCAAATATTATCAGTGAATTGGGAGATAACAGCCTGTTTCGAATTTAGAGGGGTTGTTTTAATCCATTTAACAATGAGACACAGCAGATGGAATCTGAAAATGGTCTAATTATCATTTCCATGGTGCACAATTTCTTGAAGACGTCTTTTCATTGGGTTTATGAAGCGAAAGATAGATAGTCCATATAGTATTGTAAATCCGTCGGGTTTTCGGGTGTCAATATATATGTTTTCTGGGCAGCAGATTCCATTTATGCAATTTACAACTATGTAACATTATCACATGTTCGCCTATTTAGCATCTTTCAAAGATGCCTTCCATTTGATTAAGTAGTCGTTTTTTATGTGTCAATATGTGTATGTGTTCGGGGGTACATATTCTATAGCTGCCATTTACAACGGTGTTAAATTATCATATGTTCACCTAAAATGCCCGTTAAAATGTATTACGAATTTTACATGATTTTAGGGTATCGAGGGCCATCTTGGGTGCTATCGTATAGGGTATTTTTAATCACCCACCTATAAACTAATGAAACTAACTGCTGTCGCCGAAAATGGAAGTACAGTATCAAAAACGCATTTGAATGCATTTTTGGAACAGGAACTGATCCCAAACCGCTACCCATCGTGTTGTTCGTGTTCTTCTTGGCGGCGACGCTCTTCGAAAATAGTCATAATCTCAGCATACTTGTTCCTTTGACTGTGATAACACCGTGCTCAGCTCCTGGTTTATAGTTCGGTGGTACTTGTTTAGTACAGTAGTCTGAGAAAAATCCATGATGCCGTAGGTCAACCTGCATTGTTTTTATCAATCCAGATAATGATAAATTTAGAACCGTGGGTGTCGTTTTGGCTGTTCAACATAAACGAAGCACTTTTATAGGTCAAAGATAAGGCACGTAATATTTCAGGTACATGTTTTTAAAAAAACAGATCAGACAATTTTTGAGATCATTATATTAAAACTTCTCTTGCAAAATGAAGGTTCTGATCTTTCTAGCTGTATTTATTGGTTAGTATGAAATGTTATTGATGTGGGGTTGTTCAACAATAAATAGAATAACTGGATTTTACCCAGTGATGCACTACTGGTACAATGTGAAATTCTAAAAATATTGTTTATTCTTGCAACTCTGAGCGCCTAACGCAGTTTTTCAATCGTCGCATGATGTCTGTTTGAACATCAAAATGTTACGTGTGCAACAATAACTTTATGCATGAGGGTTTGAAAGTAAATTTGAATCCATGATTGTATAAAGATGCATGACCAGGGGTATAAGCGATTTGATTATCATCATTAAAGTAACAATCGGCGGCTATAACTAATAGACAATACCAGTGCAAATTTTTCGGGTAATTTGTTCTACTTTCCAATATTTCAAATATATATATACACCAAAAACCATATAAAAGGATAGTTTGCTCTTAGATAGACTTTAATATGAGTTCGGTATAGATTCTAAAATGGTTTTAGTGCATATATTGTTTTAGACAGCCGTCTGTTGTTGTGAATTGCTATACATCGGACACTTCCGTGTTATTATGTGGCTTGCACAATATTACACGGCAGTTCGTTTATTACTTAAATCAACTTGCAATACGTCGAATACTTATGCTGACTCACAGCTAGCTGGAAGACTCCTTTAAAAGCGGAGATGATCATAAAGCGTTTAGCAGTAAATGACGCCAAAACAGAATATTCCACAATGCCAACTTTTTGTATTCTTTCACTTTTGTTTATCTATTTTAGCCACCGTAGCATGTGAGTCATGTGTTCAAGACGGCGATTGTAAATCTTTATCCTGTGTGGTTTTTGCAACGACAAAATGTATCAATAATATATGTACTTGTACTCGAAAATGTGAAACTATAACTGGTAAGTAATATATATCATATCACCAAGACAATTAAACTGCTGGGAAAAGATATTTGATACCGATCGTACGAGATATTTGAACCGATCTCTGATTTTAAACATAGCAGTTACTATGCAGTGTGTGTCAGCAACATCATATGTTTCTATGGCAGAGGCTTACATGTATTTTTACGTTTGAATTTTGCAGGTCGTTAGCAATATCATACTTTAAAGTCTGTCTCACACATGCGGAGCCACTATGGCTAAGACGCTGGTTCGCTAGCCTGGAGGTCGCGTGTTTGATCCCTGCATTGGCCGAGAAAGTTCATCGGGATTTTCCGACATGGTTTACCCTTGTCAAGGACAACTGTCTAGTCGGATGGGACGAAAACCAAGGCCTCGTGTATACATTGGCGTGCATGTAAAAGATCCCTTGGCTGAACAGTCGAAAGGTACTTCGGGATCGGTTGTCCTTGTGCATTCAGTCCGTATTTTGATTTTAATGATTCGTCACGGCTGAGATTCCAGCGAAAGAAATGCGACTGAATCTCCTCGTTTAAACAATTGCCATCTCTTTCGTTACATCAACCCTTTGGGAGTTTCGGATCATATTTCTTTGTTTTCATTAATATTTTATAAGAGTAGCGAGGGTTGGTGTGATTGGTTATACGCTGTAGTCATAAAAATATGTATCACCCAATAATACATTCTACAGTAGATATCGCTTGTATGATAGATTTCATAATCTATTGTGATATCGCCTTAGGAGATATTGTTTTACATGAATTTGGTTGGTCAGTTAAAAAGGAACTACTTTTTTTTATTTTCAAAGAACAGTTCATTTTTTTTTACTAAGAGTAACTTCGTTTTTTATTAAAAATGAATTATTTTTATTTAATTGACCTTGATAGAAACACTGGGTCAATATAAAGGACTTTGCAATGGTTGAATTGCTGTCAAAAATGATGTATCCCTACGCCTTTATGTAATCAGGTTCAGTAAAACTGAAATCTTTAGCAAAGAATTATATTTATTTATTTGTGCATGTATTAAATGATTGGGTGATAAATAAAATCTCCTACTCGTCCTTTTTGATATCAAAAAATATCAACACTCGTCGATAATGTAAAAAAGAAACTCGGCAAGGGCTCGGGGTGTTTTTTTTCACTTTATTGACCCTCGGTTTTTTTTTTTTACTTTATCGGCTTGTCTTGATATTTTTTGATATCAAAAAAGACTCGTAGGAGATTTTCTATTTCACGGTTTTACTTTTTGATTTAACGGCGCATTGTATAAGAGCTAAGAGTGCTATCGCAGGTCTTTTTTCTTGTTTCAAATATAACTTATTATTTAGGGGATGACCATCCTCTGCTACTTTTGTAAGGAAGTGTTGCCGTTCCATTCAATAATTTAACATTAAAATGGATAACTGAGACTGTATTTATTGTCGTAGCAATCGTCCTTGACTGCCAAAACTATATGTATCTTGTAAAAACTTCTAACACTCATAACTTCACTCAGAATGTAGAAAATTTGACTGAAATTTTCAATTTTTCCATTTTCAAGTATCATTTATTTTCTAGAGAAATGTCATAGCAAAGAACACTGTGAACATGAGTATCAAAAAGATGATTGTCAGTGTAGCACCGGACTGCATTGTATCGATGGATACTGTCATTGTGGGTTCCCAGCTGCTTCTACACTACCTCCAGTAGTCACCACAGTACCAACAACTCAAGCACCATCTCAACCACCAACAACACAGGCACCTACCCAAACTCAACCACCAACAACACAAGCACCTACTCAACCACCAACAACTCCAACACCAACACCGACACAAGCACCATCTCAAACACCAACACCAACTCAATAGCCATCTACACAGTAACCTACTCAAGCACCAACAACACAATTGCCAACATAATAAAACTTTCTTTTATTAGCTATTAATGTATTAGTTATTGTTGTTTTGTATGGCTCGGGGTTTGGAAATGGGGATTTAAAGAATAGCTGACCCCGTAACAAATTGTTACTCCACCTCCATAAAGCAGGAAATATTGTGTTGAGATTATAATTCCCCGATTTCAGTGGTTCCCAACCTTTCGTTGGTTGTGACCCCATTCCAGAAACCAGTATCTGATCGCGACCCCTCGAAGAATAAAGTCACATTTTACTAGGAAACGTCATCATGATTTACATTTATTATTGTTTTACTTATTTGACAACTTATTGTTTACATTTTTACACCTTTTTAAAAATTGAGGTTAGACGATTGGCCACGTGTCAAGAGGTGCATAGATATGCTTTGCATGAAAACATAGCATTTTTCCAAAAGTTTCAGAGTACGAGGACTGGTTGAAAAAGGATCAATCAATTGGGTTGAAACAAACTTTTGCCACCAACAAGTACAATCATTGATTGAATCATAGACATAAGAACTGCAACCGCCGTGTTGTCATTGTCTTCGTACCGGGCCATATTGAGAACATGCCCATTGAAATCACGAGAAATGAACAAAACTATCTATAGGGCAGTCATTAAGTACCTACAACGTCCACTCGACACAACCTAGGTCATTTCAGGACTAACACATGGTTCAATATTATTTCAATAACTCACTTGCGCGTAGGGGCTTTTAGCAGTGGGAGGACCACGAGGTTGGACGCGTTCTGGAAGACTATCAACAGCAACCATTCAAGAACAGATTACCCGGGTGCATGACATGGTGATGACTGATCGACGATTGACCTCTCGGCATATTGCGGGCATCTCTCATGAGAGGGCTGAGCACAGTATCGCCAACGAGTTAGAAATGACAAAAGTTTCTGCAAGATGGGTGTCAAATCTATTGATCAAATCTCTTGATCTTTAAGAGAACAAAATGAAAATGAATGGAATGAAATGGGGTTTAATGTCTTACTGTTCTGCTCCGACTGAGCTAATGAAGACGGGTGTACAATGTGCTGTGAGAGAAATTTTGCCTCGGACATCGACATTATGGCCTACTCTTATATCAAATTCCAAATGGCCAGGTTGTTTTGCGTGCACCCTAGATGTCTACTCAGGACCTCGTTTGTTCGTTCCATCCGAACGAATACACGTTGCCCCTTACCGGGCCTTCTGCGCCACTGGCAAGGGGGAACCACGCCGGAAAATCCTGATAAACTTTCTCGGCCCACATTGGAATCAAACATGGGATTTGGTTTAAACATATTTTATTGACAAACATTAAAACGATCAGGAGCAAGTTCAAAAACTTAGAGTAGCTCTTTCCATACATATTGTTATAATCATTACAATTTTAAATAAGACAGCGAATCAATAAATACTTTATAATTTAACGGGTAATAAATAAACTATACACACCTTCACGGTGTTATGTCTTTGATGTTCTATAAACGATACCAGACATATCATACCGAGGATGGGGTGATCAGAGGGTGATATGTGATATCATCCCGGGTATGATATCACGTATCATCCACTGATGACATCATCCAATATCATCCCGCCCCTGATGACGTCATATTAAACAAACACAGTAAATCAATTTTAATTAGTTGTAAAGTTAATAGTACAGTTAGTAGCATAAATGATGGGATTGGAATCGTTTCTATTGATGTTTGCAAACAAAGCCGTCTTGCTAAATTTTCGGACTCGTAATTCTTTTCTGCTGTCTTTCTCGTCTTTTACGTGTTTGCCCTCATCACTGTTACTGACATCGTTCTCACCATTTAATATTTCACTTATTTCATGTTTCGTAGCACTTGATGTTCTTTAATATGTTCCCACCCCTGAAAGTAAAATACAGAAACGTTAATATTTCAACTATTAAGTATATGTGAATATAATATTTTGGGATATTCATTAACTGAGATATTCGTTGACTTTTTGTGAGGTTGTGTTCATTTTAATGAAAAATTTACATTTTTCAAGCACAGAAGCCGTTTGTTCAATAACACTTATACAGGAGGGGCAAAAGAATTGGATCCAAAAGTAAGCTAGACTAGCTCGTTTATTAACCTCTTCCCCTGGGGGTTGGACATGGACCAATATAAATAGGTACAACCTAATGGTGGATCATACGGAATTGGATCCCAATATGTTGACAATTGCAACAAAAAGTGGGTGTGGCACCTCTGACCCTGGGGGTTGGACATGGACCAATATAAATAGGTACAACCTAATGGAGGATCATACGGAATTGGATCCAAATATGTTGATAATTCCAACAAATAGTGGGTGTGGCACCGCCCAAATGAGAAGGCGTGGGGGGGGGGGGGGGAATGCACCAGAATAACTAGTTGCCGTCCTTAGGGTAAAAGGAATAAGATGATCCATTACAAATTCTGACTTGCAGACAACACATAGACATACAAAGAACAACAGGGGTCGTTCTTGGGGTATAAGGAATAGGTATGCAAAGTTTCAAAAGGCACACACAAAAACTGGGCTTGTATCTGTCCCAGGGGGTCGACATGCACCAAAAATAATAGAGGTCATTCTTAGGGTATAAGGAATCAGTATGAAAAGTCTTCAAGACGATCCATTAAGAATTGCGGACTGTAGCCGACACAAAAAGAAAATATGGGCATATCTCTGGCTCTGGGGATTGGGCATGCACGCAAAATAATAGGTTTATAAGGAATAAGTATGCAACTTTTCAAGATGATCCGTTAAGAAATGTTGACTTTAGGGGACACACAAAGAGAAAATGTGCGTGTCTCTGTCCCTGGGGTTGGGCATGCACCCAAAATAATAGGGGTGATTCTTTGTTTATAAGGAATAAGTATGCAACGTTTTAAGGTGATCCGCTAAGAAATGCATCCTGTAGATGACAAACAAATACCAAAAATGTGCCTGGCTCTGCCACTACGGGATCATCCTTAGGGTATAAGGAATAAGTATATACAGTTTCAAGGCAATCCATAAAGTATTGCACCCTGTAGACGACCCACAGACACACACAACCACGTGACACTACGCAAAATGAGGGCAATGGCCGCGGAGATGGGGCACGCCGCAGATAGGTTTTTTTGTTTTGTTTTTGTCTTTTGTTTTTTTTGGGGGGGGGTGGGGTGGGGGGGGGGGGGAGTCCGCCGGAAAATTATCTGTCATTTCCTTACATTTGACCTAACCGATACATTTGACCTTAGGGCTTATCAATCAGCGATTTGATCGGGAATCAAAGACACCTTTCTGTCAGGAATACAGTCAAATTGTAGCAGGGCCAGTATTGATTTCTTTCTCTTTTTTGTGGGGAGGGGGTGGGGGGTGGGGCATGGAATTGAACATTACATTGATGATGGTTAGACGGGCGCTATGGTATGCACCTTGTTGTATGGTTGAAAATTAATCTACTAATGAGATTGATACATAAGCTACTCGTAAATATCCCCCGTTATTTTAAGTTATCTAGAAATATATCCCTGATTGACTGACCATAAAATCTATGACACATATATCTACACAAGTATAATATCTATAATTTATTTATAGAACATGAAATAAATACATGTATTTACAAATTTGTTTTATGTACATTTAGAGTCAATACTCTATTCAGTTTCTTTCTACAGCTTCCTCTATTATACCTTCTGTATCTTTATCTTTAAAAAAAATTAATGTTTCTTGTTTCGTTTCCCCTGCCCCCCCCCCTCCCTCGTTTTATTTCTCAATCTGCTTGTTTTTTAGCACAGCCACAAGTACACAATTTTCTAAGCCGTTTTCCCACTCTGATAAAAAATTTACGGAAATTGCTTTCATTTTTCTCTTTTTTGCCTTCTACAGCTTTTGCTCCATAATTCTTCCCCTCCTCTAATTCCATTACTATTTCCGATTCTTCTATATCTCCCTTATCCATTCTTCTATTTTCCTTTTCTTTGGTTTGTGTTTTTATTTCCATCACATCAATTTCTTCTCTAAGCGCATTTATTTGTGTGTCTTGATTTTCAGTTTCTCTGTTGTTTTCTTCTTTATATTCTGTTTCTTCATCTTTTCCTTCTTTATATTCTGTTTCTACATGTTTTACATCTTTATATTCTGTCTCTACATGTTTTACATCTTTATATTCTGTCTCTACATTTTTTATTTCTTTATATTCTGTCTCTACATCTTTTGCTTCTTTATACTCTGTCTTTACATCTTTTGCTTCTTTATACTCTGTTTCTACATCTTGTACTTCTTTATACTCTGTCTCTACATCTTTTGCTTCTTTATACTCTGTCTTTACATCTTTTGCTTCTTTATACTCTGTTTCTACATCTTGTACTTCTTTATAGCCTCTTTCTACATCTTGTACTTCTTTATATTCTGTTTCTACATCTTTTACTTCTTTATATTCTGTTTCTACATCTTTTACTTCTTTATATTCTGTCTTTACATCTTGTACTTCTTTATACTCTGTCTCAACATCTTTTACGTCTTTATACTCTGTCTCTACATCTTTTGCTTCTTTATACTCTGTTTCTACATCTTGTACTTCTTCATGCTCTGTTTCTACATCTTGTACTTCTTTATACTCTGTTTCTACATCTTTTGCTTCTTTATACTCTGTTTCTACATCATGTACTTCTTTATACCCTGTTTCTACATCTTGTACTTCTTTTTTATATTCTGTTTCTACATCTTTTACTCCTTTATATTCTGTCTCTACATATTTTACTTCTTTATACTCTGTTTCTACATCTTTTACTTCTTTAAATTCGGTTTCGGTTTGTGCTTCTTTATACCCTGTTTCTACATCTTTTACTTCTTTATATTCTGTCTCTACATTTTGTACTTCTTTATATTCCGTCTCTACATCTTGTACTTCTTTATACTCTGTTTCTATGTATTTTACTTCTTTATATTCTGTTTCTATGTATTTTACTTCTTTACATTCTGTTTCTATATATTTTACTTCTTTATATTCTGTTTCTATGTATTTTACTTCTTTATATTCTGTTTCTATGTATTTTACTTCTTTACATTCTGTTTCTATATATTTTACTTCTTTATATTCTGTTTCTATGTATTTTACTTCTTTACATTCTGTTTCTATACATTTTACTTCTTTATACTTTGTTTCTATGTATTTTACTTCTTTGTACACTGTTTCTATATATTTTACGTCTTTGTACACTGTTTCTGTGTATTTTACTTCTTTATATTCTGTTTCTATGTATTTTACTTCTTTGTACACTGTTTCTATGTATTTTACTTCTTTATATTCTGTTTCTATGTAGTTTACTTCTTTATTTTCTCTTTCTATGTAGTTTACTTCTGTATTTTCTGTGTCTAAACATTTTACTTCTGTATTTTCTGTGTCTATGTATTTTACTTCTGTGTCTATACATTTTACTTCTGTATTTTCTGTGTCTATGTATTTTACTTCTGTATTTTCCGTATCTATGTATTTAACTTCTGTATTTTCTGTGTCTATACATTTTACTTCTGTATTTTCCGTGTCTATGTATTTAACTTCTGTATTTTCCGTATCTATGTATTTTACTTCTGTATTTTCTGTGTCTATACATTTTACTTCCTTATTTTCTGTACATTCTGTTTCTATATTTGTTTCTTCTTTATACTCTGGTGCAGGTACATTCTTCATTTTCGGATGCGGTCCAAATATATTTGTACGAACTGTGTCAGTGTGTATCTTTATTCTGACCTCTGGTCTTACCAACAAATAGGGTTTGATATTCTCTGGTGGCGAAGTGCTGTTTCTATACAGGTTCATCAGAACATATGGGTTGACTGAAAAATTAGAATAAAGAAGATATGTAAATCAAAACAGGTGGCTAAAAATTAAATTCTGTTCCATCATATTTTTTATGTTTTAACATGGAATTCGAACTGTCATGGGATCTTTTTACGTGCAATTCAATGTGTACAAGGGTATCTCAGTTTTCCTTCCATCCGAACGGCTATACGTTGTCCCTTACCATGTTGTCGTGTACCATATATGTAAACGATTTCCGCATCACTATTACCTGTTAACAGGCCGTTGGAACACGTACAACCCCGTGTCTCTGTTCGGTTATGGGCTGAGTCGTCTAATGTGGAAAGCTGTGGGGTTGGGGATATAAGAAGCATACCCGCTCTGACCGTACATGATACCCATATATACGTATGGTTACTTACTTTTCTTTTGATTTTTTGTTGATTTGCAGCCGCCTGGAATGACACCTAATAATACAAATTTTCTGTTTTTCTGATTTTGTGCATTTTTCTTGTGTATTTCAAATATCTTGCCATGTTTCAGGCAAAATGCTCTCCCTTCTTTTTTGAAGTATCCTGGCTCCAATCCATTCTCGAGGTCTTCGGGACATGTTGCTATTTCAACGTCTGAAATAATAATAAAACCATGACATGTAATAATTTTAAATAAAAATAAACAATAACAGCATGTCAGTCTCCATATGATCGAGATAATGTGTCGACGAGACGTGAAACCCGATTTCATTTATTTAGACATGGAAGTGCGTTTTAATCTATTTATTATATACGTGTGACGGTTTCAAGGTCAAGTCAAAATTTGTGTGAAAATAATATAGACAGCCTAGCCATCTGGTATTTTTAGTTATTACATTGGTGAATTTCAGAAGGGCAGCGGTATCAATTGAGACTTTATTGTAAGGTCAATAGCTTCTCATTCAAAAACATTGAACAAATAGTTCAGTTAAGAAGAAGTAATGCATTATTTTTTTTACCTTCTTCATCTCCTGTTTTTATATCTTCAGTTTTTATATCTTCTGCAGTTTTTATATCTTCAGTTTTTATATCTTCAGTTTTTATATCTTCTTCTTTTATATCTTCTGTTTCCGTTTTTATATCTTCTTCCGTTTTTATATCTTCACTTTTTACATCTTCAATTTTAATATCTTCGGTTTCTGTTTTTATATCATCAGTTTTTATATCTTCGGTTTTTATATATTTGGTTTCTGTATTTATGTCTTCTGTTTTTATATCTTCTTCCGTTGTTATATCATCTGTTTCGGTTTTTATATCTTCTGCAGTTTTTATATCCTTTGTTTCTGCTTCTAAATCTTCAGTTTTTATATCTTCTGTTTTCATATCTTCTGCTTTTATATCTTCAGTTTTTATATCTTCAGTTTTTATATCTTTGATGTTTATATCCTCGGCAGTTTTTATATCTTCTGCTTTTATATCTTCTGCAGTTCTTATATCTTCTGCATTTTTTATATCTTCTGCATTTTTTATAGCTTCAGTTTTTATATCGTCTGCAGTTTTTATACCTTCTGTCTCTAAATCTTCAGTTTTCATATCTTCGGTTTTTATATCTACTGCAGTTTTTATATCGTCTGTAGTTTTTATATATTCTGTAGTTTTCATACCTTCTGTTTTCATGTCTTCTGCTTTTATATCTTCAGTGTTTATATCTTCGGTTTTTATATCTTTGACAGTTTTTATATCTTCGGTTTTTATATCTTCGGTTTTTATATCTTCTGCTGTTATATCTTCTGCAGTTCTTATATCTTCTGTGGTTTTTATATCTTCAGTTTTTATATCTTTGGTTTCTGTTTTTATATCTTTAGTTTTTATATCTTCGGTTTTTATGTCCCTTGTTTCTTTTTCTAAATCTCCATTTTCGATGTCTTCTGTTTTTATATCTTTAGATTTTTTATCTTCTTCAGTTGTTGTATCGTCTGTTTTTATATCTTCTTCAGTTGTTTTATATTCTGTTTTTATTTCTTCTGCAGATTTCATATCTTCAGTTTCTTCATCTTTTGATTCAATATCTGCTGTGTTTATAACTTCTATTTCTGTATCTTCTCTATCTCGACCCTCTATTTCTCTGTCTTCGCTTTCTTTACTTTCTGTTGGTGAATTCCCGAAGGACAAAGGCATTACTCCGAACTTCATTATAACTGCAAACGAAAGCCAGGTTTACATATTAAAATTTCTCAGTAAAAAACAAACCGAAGTCGCAGATATTCATTGGCATTTATCGGTCAATATTTTTTTTTTTTTTTTTTTGTCACTTCTTAACCCGCGCTAAAATGAATTTTTCACCATTTAATCAAGAAAACAAAATTGAAATATCAACGATAGACAATCTCCCGACATGGATTCACTCTGATTTAAAAGAGGCTCATCAAATGATTTCATTGAAAAATCTTTATCCCCGAGCGTTTTAATCTAAATTTTGGTCATATTGTCCCCAGTGCCGGAGTTAGATGAGGCGCCCGATACTCCCCTACCCTTTCGACTGGAGAAAAATGAAAGTGTCCTTTAATTGTGCAAAGCCGGGGATGGTGAGGGATGTTTAAGACTACGGTACGTGTAAGAAAGGCTACTGAAAGTGTCAAAAATATTATACACCTTGGCCGGATGCCCCAATGTGGTGAGGACACAATGTTTTCAACCTGCCAAGTCTGTAGGTAAATCTATCTCTGATTGTTCTCTCTTTCTGTATAGAGAGATATTAAAATGGGGTTTAACGTCCATTCGACACAATGTCATTTTGGGACTAACGTATGTTTCAATTTTGTTTAGATAATTTGCTTGAGCGTAGTGCTATTTAGCAGTCAGGGGAAACAGGAGGGTCCGGAGAAACCCCACGAGGTGGGACAGGCGACCCTACTCCTTGTCACGTACAAACGGGGAATTGACAGACCTTATGGTTTCACGCGCACGCGTTAAACCACTGGATCACCCCCACATTTTGTATAGATCTACTGCTTAATTTGGTAAATCCAGTGACACATTATGAAGTGAAAGTGTAAAGTTATTTCATTTCATATTTTCTTACTTTAAGTGTTTCGTGTTTTTGAATGCCATATTTTCGCGTTAGATTTGAAAACACTAATAAAAGACGACGAAATGATGACGCGTTTTTCCACACATTCTGCACTGAAATAAATGTCTTATTATCGCTTTTGAAATAGCTAAAACATCAAGAAATTAATCTTTGGTCAATGAAGAATTAGCGCCATGACAACGACCGGCATTCATTTTCTTTGCATTATTAACTTTTTTTTTACTGTATAATAAACGAGACAGATTTTAGAAAAATTAAAAATAGTTTACATTACTTACCTGAAGTCAAGACTCTGTATTTAAAATATTTTCAATGTTTTTTTCCGCTAAAATAAACCTGTGTAAGTGATAATATCGTTATAATATTATCGATTATGCTTGCTCCATATTACAAGACAATAAATTGTGACGTCATACTAATTGTGACGTCACAATGAATATAACGCTATCGAATGTCGATTTTCATTGGCCATTATCGTTGTAAATTTGGGATCCTTTCCTATTTCATTTGGGGGGGGGGGGGTATATTCTCAAAATGTGAAGTGTATCCAATTCTATTAAAGGGACTCTTAAAAAAAAAGGGGGGGGGGGGCGGTAATCAAAGAGAAACATTAAATTAGATTTGTGAAATTTGAAATAATCGCTGTACAACAAGCTGTCTTACTTAATTTGAATAAAAAGGTCTTTTTGTCTAAAATAATTATCTCCCTTTCTCGTCTGAATACTAGGTCCTATACCTGAGTCTTGTGATATAATTACTTATTTCAATACAAACTGTAATGATATGTGTTGACAATTGTGCGTTTGAACCTATTTGTACTTGCGTAGGGAGTCTTAGACTGTATCAATTGTAGCGTTGAACGCAGTTTAACGGTACGGCATTTGTAGCTAGGCGGTACCGTCTTCGTGGGCTGTAAACGATTGATTGGAATTCCAGGCAGCCATCTTAATTAGGCTATATTAGAAGTTGCAGTATTCACGGGCTGGAATAGCAGGAAATGCGTTTGCTGCCGTCCAATTTTCACAAATTTTCTTCGACAGTCCCTACACGGTAAGCTTCGCTCTCACAGAAGACCAGCGCCCCCGCCTGTAAGCTGTAACCCGAAATTTTTTCGGGCATTCCGGGTTCTCCCCCCCCCCACCCAACTGTCATTGAACCCGTACGCCTATGAATCACATGTCCGGAGGCTGACTATAGTTACTTTCGTTTTCCACTCCACTTGGACGCTGATCAGTCACCCACCATTTCCCCCTAACCGAGACAAAATAAGACGTCAAAGAAACGAAAACGAATCTAACAGTTCATAGGCCTACTAACCACAGTGCATTGAAAATCCCAAGACAGCTATGAACGGGTCTGACTAGCTAGTTACTTTCGCTTTCCACTCCACGTGAACGCCGACCAAGCACCCACTGTCGTGTTTATTTTAAACTATACCCCTTCTACTTTGCTGATTATTGAGATCGGACTACGGTTACAGAGATAAGCCCCGTTTAATTTTGGCGATCTGGCCAAATGGGCGTGTGTCAATATTAAAATGCCCATAGCTCAGTAACTGCTTTATCTTCATATTTTTACCTTGGTGTTTTCGACAGCTATCCTTCATACTGTCATATCTTTAAACCACCGTGGCCCCCTTAAGAGTCAGTGAACATCTACAGGACAGTCTACACGACCTTAAAGTACAATGTTGCCATCTACCAATAATTTACCTTGAAGTATTTTTTATAAAATGATAAATTAATATATGGCTTTGGTCAGGGCTGGCTTTAGCAAAACAAACACTGGCTTGGAATGTTCACGAAAAATTCCAAGGTTGAAGTATATTTTAAAAAATCCCAATAGGCCTACAACGAGTGGATACCACGTAAATATGTTACGTAAACTTAGTTTGGAGGATCTCTGATCAAAGACTTCAAAATAAAAAGTAGGAGAATTTTTTTCAAATAATGTCAATAAACATTAATTTCAATCTTAATTATATTAATTTCGAAAAGAAAACTCTAATTTTATAGTTTATAGTTGGGGTGCAGGGGCGGATCTAAGAATTTTAAAAAAGGGGGGCGCCGCAAAATGAGGGCACTGACCGCGGCGACGGGGCGCCACGCCGCTGAGAGGGGGATTTGGGGGGGGGGGGGCTATTATCCGTCATTTCCTTACATTTGTAGCCATTCCAAGAGCTATTTGGCTGATATTTTCGTCTAAGTAAACGTTCGGAAATCGTTGAAAAAGAGCGTTAAAATCGAGCAAAAAAGCCAGTTGAACATGCGACTCGAAAATGGTCAAGGCGAGCGAGGCATTATGATGGGAAAAAGACGAATCTATTCCCTAGCCACTTCACTATTTAAGCCTTGTAACTTGTACTGTTTACTGTCTACACATGAAACAATGCTACATCAAGTGCACTCATGCGCGTCGGTGATGGGCATGAGTGTAGGTCTCATTACACTCGGCCTCTACGTTCAGGAAATCTCCTACTGAATCCTTGTCGAAATTCCAATGGCTTCCCAGTCAATTTTACTGGGCAACTTTTTACTGCTAAACAGTCGCGTGTCAGTCCCTGTGAAATTTAGGTAAGCCTGGGGGGGAAAAATTGGGATTTTTGAAAGAATTTGATTGTAAATTATTGTAATTTAGCTAGGCAAAGCAATAAATCACTAAATTTCGTTTCATCTTATATGGCCGAGTTCGTAAATTTGTGCATTACTCTTTCAATGAAGTCCGCCTAGTCGGCTAGAAGACGGAGACATATTTTTTAACAGCGTGTTGTGTCGCTCATACTGGTTCTAGCGAGGTAGGCAAGGTCTTATTTTCTCACTAAGATGTTCATTTATATTGTTCAGGCGTTCACAGGGACTGACACGCGACTGTTTAGCAGTAAAAAAGTTGCCCAGTAAAATTGACTGGGGAGCCATTGGAATTTCGACAAGGATTCAATAGGAGAGTTCCTGAACGTAGAGGCCGAGTGTAATGAGACCTACTTTCAGAGCTGAACTAAGGAAAGGGACGCCGTCAGAAGATGTAATCAGTAAAATCTGGCTATTTTTATACATCATATTTCGATGCTCCTTTCCACTGCGTAGTGAAAACTGCAACCCGTTTAAGTAGATCATTGTTTTTATTAAAACATGTGGGTTGTATGTCCCTAAACGCTCTTTGACCACAAGGATTCACTATCGTCATCTGTAAGCGATTCAATCTGCTTCTCCCTCTGAGCTAATCCTTCGTTATTTGTTTCATTTGACCATCTAAAACCTGGTGAAATTCTTCAAATTCATTATTTTTCAAAATATCCATGTTTACCTTACATTTAAGACGTAAATTAGACATCAATCCCATTACTGAACAGAATCTTGAATTTGGTGGGTATTTCTCGTTGTTCTTTATTCTAACTTTAACCCCGAAGTGTTTTAACCAAATATTGAGATCACTATTAGAGCGGGAGCCCGGGCCTGGTGGGGGGGGGGGGCAACCTAGCTGAAAAGTGCACCAATTTACTCCTATATATGGTATCAATGCAAGCACATATATCTGGTATCATCAGAATGTAAGTCTGTCAGGTTTCTGGTGGTGGGTGTGGTATTCCACGCCCAAAATGCCATGCCCTCCATCTAGGCTAGATTAGTTCAAAAGTGTACCACATGAAAATCGTACAGCAGTGTACCGAACATCTTCGGGTATTATCAAAACACTCTGACAGACATTTCTAGTGGTGGCGTACCCCTGACAGAGCTATGTAATTGCCAGGTATTTATAGTGGTGGAGTATCTCTGACAAGAGTTATCTAATTCCTTAAAGTAGCAATAAGGTTATATGCAGTTTTGGATAATTTATAACCAGTAACCAGCTTTTAGAAATTGTAACAGTGAATGGTCCCGAATAATTTTCTGCACCTTTGCTATCTACGCACACGCTACATTTTCAATTCAATGTCGCACGTTTCCGGAATTGTACTCTACGCCGAGAACGTACGTAAGTAACGTACGAAAATTAAACGGTAGGTAGCTTTTTGGTAGGGCGAGTCTGTCGTTCAGATTGCACCGAAAACTGAAGGTGTCTTAAAGACTTTATGCGTAACTGGAACCTGGGAAGACGCATCGTAAATTACCCCAGGTGCTTATTTTGGTAGGCTACCAATTTATCAAACACTTTATTTGAGAAATGTGTGTGGGTACGTGTGTGTGTGTGTGTGTGTGTGTGTGGAGGGGGGGGGGGGGGGGGTAGGATGCAATAACCACAATATCATATGTTTTTACTCAAACGAGGCAAAATAAATGTTAATTGTTTGACAGTAAATGTAGTTGGAGACATTTCTCAGTAACATCTGAAATGGGAATGTAATCTCGTTTGGTGATGAATAGACCTCGCTATGAGTGTAGTTAGATAAATTAACAACTGCCTCTAGAAACGAAGTATACGCCGTTCACATGATGGACAAATTTCATTTGGGATTATTTTATATCCAATTTTAGGAAAATGGATAGTGATTAATAAGGCTATTAATAAAAGGTTATCCCTATCACCATTTTACACGAAGCTCCATAAACAATATCCATACCCAAGAGTGCCTTAAATTTAAGAGTTTTGGTTAAATATTCCGACTTGTAATTCATATAAAAAGACATGACACCAATATAATGTCAGAGAAAAAGGTTTAAATCTTAATAAGTCGTTAAAATGCCATGTCTGGATATTGAAAATAGTAACAAGATTGACGGTTAAAGTGACCTTCGACACCTCATTAACAACTTAATTGATATCAAAAATACTTGCCATCACAATGAAAGGGTTGAAATTTAATAAGTCATGAAACTGCCATATCCGGATGTTGAAAATAGTCACCAAAATTGACTGTTCAAGTGACCTCTGATCATGTGACGTCACGCATCGAAAAGGTAAGATTGATGTCCATGAATATCACGTTGCAAGGTCAATTTGTTTATTTATTCATAACGCCAAATAACTTGCACACGACTGCATGTATTATCATCAAGTTTTGCCAAGCGACGTTTTTCACTTGTGTATGACACCCACCATCACACATGTATGTCTAAATCACGTATTCTGAATGGTTGCTTGAGCAGACGCAACCTTTTACGACTTTAAATAAAAAAGTCTACCTTGTCCGCTTATATTAAAACGGGATTATTTGAGCCAGTGCCAGTTAGGATTATATACTAAATTGTAGTTGGTTAAATAGAAGAAATGACAAAAATCAATCATTTTTTAATGCCAATGCGATCGATGCTAGATATTGCCAAATTGAATTATGAAGATCCAATCCTCTTTTCGATATACGGAGGGACTAGAGGCGGGTTACAGTTAGTATGGAATTACATCTTAGGATGTTGAAGACATGTTTGCGGATGATTTTTCTATAATTTTAACTATACTAAACAGAAAAAAAAAAAAAAAGAAAAGACAAAAAAAAAAAAACGTCAGTACGATTTCAAAATCAGAGAGCCACTTTAATCAAATCATTCTAGAAAACGACCTACTAAATGGATCAAAGCAATTTTTTGTGAACAGTATGTTGACACATTAGTGATTAATTCATTACAATTCAAAGACATTACGAGAAGGTTTAGAGTCTGTACACAGTCTTTACATCAGTATCTGGTGTGTCCACCGCGAGTGTCAATAACAGCAGCGCAGCGTCTGTACTTGGAGTGGACCAGACGATTGATGAACGCAATTGGCACCTGGAACCACTCTCTGTGTTTGGTCTCGGTACGACGTCATTAAGTCTCCTCTGAAGTTCATCCCAAAGATTTTCAATCGGGTTTAAGACCGGACTAAGGGCTGACCCGTCCATAACCTTGACACCGTTCTGCTGTAGAAAGTCCCGAGTAACCCTCGTGGTTTGGGCACGGGCGTTGTCATGCTGGAAAACATTGTTTCGATGACCTGTATGAAGGGATTCTGCACGTGCTCTCGCCTTGTGGTAACCCTTGATCTACCAGTTCGAGGGCGATCATCCGTGGTGTTGGAGGCCCGAAAGCGTTGCTGAACTCTGTAGATGGTCCGAACATTGACCTGGAAGTGATTGGCAAGCGCCTGGTTCCTCTGAGCTGTCGTGAGTCGTGACATGCTGCTGACGTTGTAGTATTAATGATTTAACCAGGTATGGGGGTGCATTTTATAGGGTGGTCCCGGTGATCAGCACACGTGCAGCATGAGTTACATGAAAATCATGGAGAACACATTACCATCTCAGAAGTCAGGTTGCGTTTTTGAGAACATTTATTGCCCTGTGTTTGGGAAGGAGTCTTATTCCTCAGGTAAAAGTTGGAGATGTGGTCACAAATATACAATAAAAACCATTTGGCAAGTTTTGTGCAATGCGTCTATTCAGAGTAACATACCATGGCGGGTGTGGCGCCAGGCAGGGTAAGCTTACTCTTCCGGACACCTGTTACCGCTGTTTGTCGTGTATTTTGTACACGGTGAACAGTCCATATGTTGATTACACTATTTTGCCTTATTACACCATTTTGCCTATACCGTTTTTTTTTAGGACTTCGAATTTTGTCTTACGGTTTGGATTGTTCGTACTTGGTTTTATTTTATTTATACCAATCTGACGTTTTTTTTTTGCTGCTTAAAATATTATACTTAAAAGGGAAGTTGGTCTATCTACTCGTTTGGAGAGTATACATTGGCGTGCACGTAAAAGATCCTTTGGAATTCGATATAATAGTAGTCCGTTGCCCGAATAAGCACACTATGGCGTATGCCCGTTTTCATTAGCCCAGTATAGGACCAGAACAATAGGACATTAAACTCCATTTCATTTCGTATCCAAGGTTTTGTTCCAAAGTTTTTGGGTATAAATAATTTGTTTGTCTATTTTGTCAAAAGTATTCGGTTTTTTTTCGTTTTCTGATTAAGTCTATGTAATCATTTCTAATTTATGCCAATCGGAGTCTAAATTCTTATTCACTGCTTTTTTGCATAATCTCGTTTTTATACGCCCTTGGGCGTATCACACATTTTTATGTGGACGTATATTGTCGTCGCCCCTTTCCGGCCGTCCGTCCGTCCACAATTGTTTGTGAACACTCTACAGGTCACAATTTTTATCCGATTTCAATGAAACTTGATTTGAAATATAGGTTTGTAACCCTAAGATCTCGGTTCCTTTCAATATTGGCATGTATCGGACTGTAACTTCATTCATGGATTATGGCCCTTGATTTACGAAAAATCACGTTTTTAGCTTGTGAACACTGTAGAGGTCACATGTTTTATCCAAATTTGGTTTAAACTTGAAATGTATGTTTATAACCTACAGATCTCGGTTCTTTTCGATATTCGCGCATATTGGACCATAACTTCCTGAATTATGGCCCCTGACTGTACGAAAAATCGCGTTTTTAGCTTGTGGACCCCATAGAGGTCACAATTTTTATGCGATTTAAAAAACTGTTACAATATATTACCGTTACACCCTAAGGATGGTTGAGTTCGAATTTCGTAAAAAATCGGACTGAAACTGACGGACAAAATGGCCGCCCCTCGTTCGCAAATAGTGTCACAATATTGTGTATAAGGGTTGTGGATCCTCTGGAGGTCACAATTTAAAAAAAAAACGTGTGAATATATCACCTTTACACACTAAGATCTTGGTTCCTTAACTTAACTTCCTGGATTATGGCCCCTGATTGTTCAAAAAATCGCATTTTTTCCGATTTTAAAAACAGTTTAAATTTATCACTATTCCACCATAATGAAGGTTGAATTCGTATTTCGGGAAAATCGAACTAAAACTGCCCGACAAAATGGTCGCTCTTTGTCCGCAAATTGTGTAGAAGTATGTTATACGATGGTTGTGGACCCTCTAAAGGTCACAATTTTTATCCAATTTTGATGAAACTTAAAACAAATCTTTATATCCCGAAGATCTCTGTCCCTTTTAATATTTGCACATTTCAGGCAATAACTTTCTGCATTATTGCCCCTGATTGTACAAAAAATCACGTTTCTTTTTAGCTTGTTCTCTATCCATCTCTTGCAAAATGTGGGCGTATCCTGCCTGGCAGCCGCTGGTCTTCTTTTCAATGGGTCTTATTCCATTCATCCAGGGTTTATCATGTTGCCTATTGGCACTGTTTTGCTAGGTATATTTGTTTTTGCTATATTGATCCATGATCAACGAGTTTGTAAATTGGACATATTCAATAGGTATTTCTGTTGTGGTGGTAATCCACTCAAGATAGTGTAAAAAGTAAATTAAGCTTCAAGTAAAAAAATAAATAAACCTAATAGCGCATGTACTGTACTAATCTGCACTTTCATTTTTTGATTTGGCTGTAACTTCCGAAACATGCGACTCGGAGTATTGCTGGCCGAATCATATTGTTAATTATTAAACAATAATTAAAATAAAGTTGAATATAAATGGGTGAGTATTAAATGCATGGATGAAATGGAGTTTTATAGCACATCAGCTCCAATCGGGCTATATTGCGCCAAACATATAGTGAGAGGTTTGAGTATTGGGTCGAAGTTCTTGACAATATGGTTAATTTCAGAGGTACAACTGTACGCAACACAGGGTTTATCTTTCTAGAACTGATAAGATTATTAATCACATTTAGGTCAACATAAAATATAGAACAACCCGAAGACAGTGCCAGTGTACGAATTTAGTTTCCCTTGCAGAAAATAAAACGAAATGGGGATTATAATGTTCTACTTTTCTGCTCCGACTCGGCTAATGAAGGCGAACTTACGCCATGCAGTCTGCTATGGGGAAATTTTGCCTAGTCAGCGGCGGTATGGCCTACTTTTGTTTCGAATTCAAACTGTCAAGAGTACTTTTACGTGCCCGCCAATGTGTACGCGGGACCTCGGTGTTTCGTGCCATCCGAACGAATATGTGTTTTCCCTTGTCAGGCCTAACCCACTGACGGAAAATCCCGATGAACTATCTCGACCAACAACGGGATCGAACACAGGAGTGGGCCAATATCTTACGCATCGCGGCTTCCATTTCCCTTACACAAAAACTACTCATGGTTACATTAAAATATAAACATGGCACCTCGTTATCCATCTAAAAAAATGAAAGGTGATTATTCGGGGTGTTCCCACATAGCCGGCAGGCTTTGATGTCAAATTTTGCCGCTAATCCAGAGTTAATCCTAGAACAATGGTGTTATAAACTATAGTCCATATCTTTTTTAAGACTAAAACTGCATTGATTTTAACAAATTTAACTTTTATTAAATAACATTAAATAGCTTACACATATAAAAATATATTGATTTTAACAAATTTAACATTTATTAAATAACATAATTTACACATATAAAAATGCATTACAATTTACACATTTAACTTTTATTAAATAGCATTATATAATTTATAAATAAATGCCTTACAACATAACAATCATTTTACAGCCCCACTAAATAGGAAATATTTGTTCCATACCGATTTACACTTAAAGAGCCATTTAATAACTGTGTTTTCAAATGTTCAATTCTTGTATCAAGTTGTCGATATTTCTTAACTCGAGGCCTTTTGGTACCACCAAATAATATCTGTGAAATGGTGATTTCGACATAGGATTGTTCTTGTTTTATTAAGTTAATGAACTTGTAAATATTAGGATGGCATGCTGTCATTTTATTCAACTTAGAATGCCAAAAGTTCAAAATGTCATTAATTAGTTGGTTAATAAATTTTATTAAGAGCTCATTAACGCTGAACACTAGTGAACAGTTCTTGAGTGACTACTTTTAAACAGACTATAGTTTTAAGATCAATCAAAGGATTAACAGTCTGCCGGCTAAGTGGGAACACACCTATTATTCTTATTCAACTCTGATGTGTTAACGGTTAGTTATGGTTCAGCGAGTAAGGGGCGGACTTACTAACCTTGACATACGGATTTTCCAGCGTGGTTTCTCCTTATTGTCGGTGGTGCAGAAAGGAGTTGCTGGCAAGGAACAGTGTCCAGTGGTTCCGATGTGACGGAACATACCAGAGTAACCAGTGGATAATCGCTATACTGTTCGCAACCCTGTTGATATCATTTAATTCTTTATTTCATGACAACTTCCCACCTAAGCATATTTCTTTTCGTTTAATGTTTCGTTTTTTTGGGTAACCCCAGTAGGTGTGGGTCTATAGACTGGTCGTAAACCTACGGCATCATTAATATTGGTGTTCACTTCACACCTATCTCAGAAAACATAGTAGTCGCAACCCTACTGATATCCGTAGTAGTGCGTGTTCACTTCCTACCTACCCATATTCCTTTTTGTTTGGCTTTTTTGTGGGTTGGGTAACCCATTGGATGGTGGCTATAGACTGATTGTAACCCTACGGATATCATTAATTCAACCATTGTGTCGCATCGGCTGTGGTAGGGGGCAGCAAAGACAGATTTTACCGTCCAGTACGATAGTGGTGTAATTTGAATATAAACTGTCAGATTTCAAATTTTGTTGCATATTTGCAAGGCCATATTCAGTGTTCACAAATTTGTTTACTACACATTTTTGATTTGGTTTTTTTTTTGGTTTTTTTTTTAGATTATCTTGGTCACAAATGTCAAAATTGTAAAAATTGTATAACGTTTTACATAGTTAGTTAGGTGTCTTGAATTTTACAAAAACAATTTGTATGCCTAATTAGTATCCAAATAACAAAAAACCTTTTCTGTCGGCACCGGAAGTGAGGTAATTTCGACAAACTTCACATTTTGTAAATAACGAATCATGAATTACATTTTCTTTATTTACAAAAAACATTTTCTGTTGGCACCGAAAGTGGGGTAATTTCGACAAACTTCACCTTTTTGTAAATAAAAAATTTTGAAATCCATTTTCTTTTATTTTCCGGTTTTTTACTCCACTTTATAAGTATATTTTTTATTGGACTAATCTTCCTTCCATACCCAAATTTCCGCAATAGCTTTTAATATCGCAGACAATTTGCACACCGTCGTGCTGTCTCTATTTGGTTATTTGGCTTAAATGAAACCATTTTTTATCAGTCACCATATGTTCTACTTTAGTTCTAGTCGAAGTTTGTCGCACTGGTCTGAAAATTTTTCAGGTTCTTGTAAACCCAACAAATGTCGTTTAAAGGATGGTTAAATAGGTTCAGGCCAGTGATCATGCTAGATAATCTATGTAGAGATTTCAGCCATCTGAATTTGTTTTAAATGCGATAATAGATAAGAAAAGTAATAAAATAAGCTAGATAAACTAAAGGTCATAGTGTATGTTCAGACTCAACAACAGCAATATGAAGGTTTTTCTTGTTTTAACTGTACTTTTTGGTAAGTATAGGAACAAAATGACTCAACAACAGCAATATGATGTTTTTTTCTTATTTTAACTGTACTTTTTGGAAAGTATAGGAACAAAATGTCTCAACAACATCAATATGAAGGTTTTTCTTGTTTTAACTGTACTTTTTGGTAAGTGTAGGAACAAAATGACTCAACAGCAGCAATATGAAGGTTTTTATTGTTTTTTAACTGTACTTTTGGGTAAGTATAGGATTTTATTGTTTTTTAACTGTACTTTTTGGTAAGTATAGGAACAAAATGACTCAGCAGCAGCAATATTAAGTTTTTTCATGTTTTAACTGTACGTTTTGGTAAGTATAGGAACAAAATGACTCAACAACAGCAATATGAAGGTTTTTATTGTTTTTTAACTGTATTTTTTGGTAAGTATAGGAACAAAATGACTCAACAACAGCAATATGATGTTTTTTTCTTATTTTAACTGTACTTTTTGGAAAGTATAGGAACAAAATGTCTCAACAACATCAATATGAAGGTTTTTCTTGTTTTAACTGTACTTTTTGGTAAGTATAGGAACAGAATGACTCAACAGCAGCAATATGAAGGTTTTTATTGTTTTTTAACTGTACTTTTGGGTAAGTATAGGATTTTATTGTTTTTTAACTGTACTTTTTGGTAAGTATAGGAACAAAATGACTCAGCAGCAGCAATATTAAGTTTTTTCATGTTTTAACTGTACGTTTTGGTAAGTATAGGAACAAAATGACTCAACAACAGCAATATGAAGGTTTTTATTGTTTTTTAACTGTATTTTTTGGTAAGTATAGGAACAAAATGGCTCAACAGCTGCAATATGATGGTTTTTATTGTTTTGACTGTACTTTTTTATTACAATTGGAACAAAATGACTCCAGTCTATTAAGTTTTTTTAGCCAACGTAGTCTAAGAGGCATTCTACAAGAGTTAAACTTGTTTATTTCCCAGTGTGTTTATGGTTTTTATTCACATGACAAAGTTCATAATAGGAGAGAGAGAAATAGGGTTTAACGTCCACTCGACAACCCACAATCACCTCTCTTTCATCTGATGACTGAGATAATGAGTGGATTAGACAATGTCCACTATGGCCGGAGACAGCTGATGACAGGTCTGGCCATTTGGTTGAAAGATTCAATATATTAATTTTTCATGTATAGCAATAACGACCAGATTCTCCTCCCAGTCTTGACATTATAAATTATTTACAATATGGTGTTATCATGTGACACTGATAGGCGATGATGATGAGTCATGACGATGATTAATCTATTTCAGCCCTGGCAGCATGTGAGACATGTGACGATGATGCAGATGACTGTGATTTATTCCAATGTGTTAACGGTACGAGTAAAAGATGTATAAATAACATATGTACATGTGTTTCAAGGTGTGATAACGATCAAGGTAGGAGCTTTTGACGGGTTTTCCCTTTGATGCCATTTTCGGTCTTGCGCAGTGTCTGGCCTTTTAGCGCACAGAAATTTGATTTTATGTTTTTGAGTGAAAATACACTCATACCAATAACTTGTATCGCTTTAAATTGAACTATACTATTTATTTACAATTACGCATGTGTTTAACGAGAGAATACTCTTCGAAACATGGCCATTGTTCTTACTTCCACTCCGTCTTCATTATCCCAGTCGGAGCAGAACAGTAGGACATTAAACTCCATTTCAATTCTTACTTCCATATATAGTTTTGATATTTAACTGGCCATTTTTACAGTCTTCAAAAACCGGTGATAGGATATAAGGATTTTAATCATGTAACGTTGAGGGAAATTTTTTTTTTAAAAGTTACTCATGTCAAATTGGCTATTTCAGAGAAATACCTCTATTTAAAATGTTATATTTTATATCTCTACAAGATTGTATTCTATGTGTTGATGGGACACCAAAATTATAATATTAGTGATTTGGAGAAAAAAAAATAAAGGTTAAAAATACCGATTCTTTATAAAAGACTTCACTTTCGGTAACAATGCAGTTTTTCAATGGTTGAGATATCCAAAATTTCCGATAGCCTTTAACCTTAATAATAATAATAACGACTAAATTCATAACAATCAATCGTACGTGCCCTAGAAAACGTATATACTTATACATTATTTAGTCATTTATTATTTACAGTATCCAAATGTATGAATGAATGAATGGTAGACAAAGAAAAATAAATTCAAACTAAGGGATAAATAAATACGTCATACTTTATAAAACTGCTTTATATCAAAATCGATATGAATAATATAAAAAGAAAAATGAACAAAAGGCCTATACATATTTATAACTTCAGGCTTGCCATATTAATATTTAAGGTTTAATTAAAAATATGAATATTCACAAACCTGAAATTGTAAATATTATGTACGTAGCGGTTATGTTCATTTTATTTTTATATTATTTCTAACAATCTTTTCATAAATAATAATAAAAAATAATAATACCAAAACAGAGTTTCCATAATATATCCCGGTTGGAGCTACCGTGCTATTTGTCACCCTTTATGTGCTGCGTTAATCAAAACGGGAATTCCCTATTTTAAGGTGCGGTGGTTTTTCCCATGTGTAAATGTCAGGTCACATGTTCACTTTATTGTTAATACCTGTTATTTATCAGTTGTTTATCTTTCCGAGAACTATATCGTCAATATTTTTCCGTGAATATATTGGGGTTTTTTTTTTTTTGTGGGGGGGGGGGGGGTTGTATTTATACTCGGACGTCTTGTAGGTGCGAATAACCCAGAAAGTTGGAGTTATTTCCCATAGTCCGGTCTTATTTATAGAGTTAGCAGTTTGTAAAGTGGCGTGCTGAGGTTCAGTGATGTGATGCCCTGGTGGGTTCAACTCCTTGAAATGAAATGAAATGAAATGGGGTTTAACGTCCTACTGTTCTGCTCCTAAACTGGGCTAATGAAAACGGGCATACGCCATACAGTGTGCTATGGGGAAATTTTGCCCGGGCAGCAGCACTATCGCCTACTCTTATATCGAATTCCAACTGCCAAGGGATCTTTTACGTGCATTCCAATGTATATACGGGACCTCGGTTTTTCGTCTCATCCGAAGGACTAGACAGCTGTCCTTGTCAGGCCCTCCGTCCTGCATCACTGATAAGGGGGAACCACGCCGGGAAATCTGGATGAACTTTCTCGGCCAATGCAGGGATCGAACACCCGACCTCTAGGCTAGCGAGCCAGCGTCTTACTTCCAACTCCTTGATAGTATGCCCCCAAGACTCAAATATAGTATTGAGAAATGTGAGAAAGAGAGAGATTTTAAATATGAAATATACTACTCATTATAAATGTAAATCATGCAGCCACACTAATTAAGTCACCATCTGCACGTCATTGTGCGTGGATATTAAGTAATCGAAATCTATTTGTAACAATAAATTTGAGTTTTTATAATGTCTAATATATATGTCAAATGAAAAATTGTGAGAAATAACAAAGTTGACAAAACGAAATTTGTTTTAAAAAAAATATATAAATATATATTATTAAAGCAATATTATTTTATTTTTATTTTTTTTTCAGAAAAGTGTGAGTCGGCGTCTCATTGTCAACACGATGCCGACAAACATGGGTGTCAGTGTAGCAGTAGTTACCACTGTATTGACAGATATTGTCATTGTGGATTCCCAGCTATGTCCACTCAAGCGCCTATTGGTTAAACTCACATACTGTAATAAACTTCATTTTAGAACAATTAATTTATACATGTGTTTAGTGGGTCGGTTAGGGAAGGGAAGAGAAGAGAGAGGAAGGGGGGGGGGCAAAAGGTTTAACGCGTGCGCCTTAGAGTTCTGACATTAGATCTATGGTTTCGATTCCCCGCTTGTATGATGATGACCTGTCCAATCTTGTAGGTTTTCTCCGGGTTATATGGTTTCTTCCCACTACTTAAGACCCTATGCGTAACCGAATTATTGAAATAAATTTCAACCACATGTTAATCTCCAATGACATAGTTTGTATCGAGTGGACGTAAGACCCCATTTCTCTCTCTCTTTCTCTAAATATATTTCTTATTCTGATTCATAAGAGATTGGTCACTAAATTTCCCCATTATATATCTTCTATAATGACATGATGTCATAATACCACAATTATAATATGCCGGGTATGTATGTGAAAGAGGTGTGTATTATTAGAATTCCCAATCCAAACGAATAGTACAAACGTTGACACATGCTGTTACAGTACTTCCTCACATAAGCATCTAAAATTGTAAATATTTAAACAGGCATTATGCAAGAGTTAAATCTGAAGATAGGCATACGCTATGCAGAGTGCTATGACGGAAATTTTTTGTGGACAGCGACAGGACGGAGGGTCTGACAAAGGTATAACGCGTAGTCGGTCGGGTGGGACGAAAAATCAAGTCCCATGTACATATTGGCGTGCACGTAAAATACACCCTGACAGTTGGAATTCAATATAAGAGTAGGCCATATAGTGTCACTATCCGGGCAAAGTTTCCCTCATAGTACACTGTATAGCGTATGCCCGTCTTCATTAGCCCAGTTGGAGCAGAATAGTAGAACGTTAAACCCCATTTCATTTTATTTAATTTTCCTATTTTTCTGCACCAATCGGACTGTTGAAGATAGGCATATGGACAATGGCATTTCTTCATCGAATTCCAAATGTGAAGGGTTCTTTTATGGGCACGCCAAATTGTACACAGGGGCTTGTGTTTTTGCCGATACCACGCTACAAAATCCCGTGGAACTTTCTAGACCAACGCTAGGATCAGTGTACATAGTCATACTGTATATTGAGAGGAAGTTGGACGGCAACACGACAATATACGACATTTTTAATGTCGTGGTGTCGGGTGAAAATGTCTCCTCACGGGGCTAATAACATGGTCATCAGTTACATGGCTGGAACTTAACAGAAACAAAGATCTATACTTCGAAAATATAATTTTCAAAAATCTAATTAAATATCTGCCTGACCACACCCTAAAAATGGGGCTAATAATACGGTCATCAGTTACATGGCTGGAACTTAACATAAATATGGATCAGTGCATGGACAAAGCAATTTTCAAAAATCTAACCATAAATGTTGGTTCTTTCCTCAAGTCAGGGTAACCTTTTTTAACTTAGTCCCACTCCATCCCCTGTATATATAAAGCTTAAATAAAGTAATATCAATAATACCTTTTTTGAACCGCAGCAGGATTCAAAATGCTAACATAAAGTACAGCAAATGTTTGTTAGCTGTGTGAAATCCTCAAATGAGAAATGGGGTTGTAAAAAGGGTAAGCAAACCATGCCACTGCACTTATTAGCCCAGTTCGGAGCAAAACAGTAGGACGTTAAACCCATTTCATTTCATTTCATATTTGAGAAATGTGTGTGGGTACGTGTGTGTGTGTGTGGGGGGGGGGGGGTGTTGGATGCAATAAGCACAATATCATATGTTTTTATTCCATGGCCAAAGTTTATGGGTAACTAATGCATTGTAACCTAAGCTTGGCCAAACGAGGCAAAACAAATGGTTTGACAGTAAATGTATTTGGAGACAGTTCTCAGTAGCATCTGAAATGGGAATGTATTTATACTCGGACGTCTTGTAGGTGCGAATAACCCAGAAAGTTGGAGTTATTTCCCATAGTCCGGTCTTATTTATAGAGTTAGCAGTTTGTAAAGTGGCGTGCTGAGGTTCAGTGATGTGATGCCCTGGTGGGTTCAACTCCTTGAAATGAAATGAAATGAAATGGGGTTTAACGTCCTACTGTTCTGCTCCTAAACTGGGCTAATGAAAACGGGCATACGCCATACAGTGTGCTATGGGGGAAATTTTTCCCGGGCAGCAGCACTATCGCCTACTCTTATATCGAATTCCAACTGCCAAGGGATCTTTTACGTGCATTCCAATGTATACACGGGACCTCGGTTTTTCGTCTCATCCGAAGGACTAAACAGCTGTCCTTGTCAGGCCCTCCCTCCTGCATCACTGATAAGGGGGAACCACGCCGGGAAATCTGGATGAACTTTCTCGGCCAATGCAGGGATCGAACACCCGACCTCTAGGCTAGCGAGCCAGCGTCTTACTTCCAACTCCTTGATAGTATGCCCCCAAGACTCAAATATAGTATTGAGAAATGTGAGAAAGAGAGAGATTTTAAATATGAAATAAACTATACATTATAAATGTAAATCATGCAGCCACACTAATTAAGTCACCATCTGCACGTCATTGTGCGTGGATATTAAGTAATCGAAATCTATTTGTAACAATAAATTTGAGTTTTTATAATGTCTAATATATATGTCAAATGAAAAATTGTGAGAAATAACAAAGTTGACAAAACGAAATTTGTTTTAAAAAAAATATATAAATATATATTATTAAAGCAATATTATTTTATTTTTATTTTTTTTTCAGAAAAGTGTGAGTCGGCGTCTCATTGTCAACACGATGCCGACAAACATGGATGTCAGTGTAGCAGTAGTTACCACTGTATTGACAGATATTGTCATTGTGGATTCCCAGCTATGTCCACTCAAGCGCCTATTGGTTAAACTCACATACTGTAATAAACTTCATTTTAGAACAATTAATTTATACATGTGTTTAGTGGGTCGGTTAGGGAAGGGAAGAGAAGAGAGAGGAAGGGGGGGGGGGGGCAAAAGGTTTAACGCGTGCGCCTTAGAGTTCTGACATTAGATCTATGGTTTCGATTCCCCGCTTGTATGATGATGACCTGTCCAATCTTGCAGGTTTTCTCCGGGTTATATGGTTTCTTCCCACTACTTAAGACCCTATGCGTAGCCGAATTATTGAAATAAATTTCAACCACATGTTAATCTCCAATGACATAGTTTGTATCGAGTGGACGTAAGACCCCATTTCTCTCTCTCTTTCTCTAAATATATTTCTTATTTTGATTCATAAGAAATTGGTCACTAAATTTCCCCATTAATACTATTCAAAAAAAGTAGGGGATATTTGATTTTTAAGTGTAATTAAAGTCACCTAATGAAACTGACGAAGAAACAAATGACAAAATGAAATGAAGTTCACATTCATCGATTTATTCCAAATGATCGTTAGACTAAGTAAGGCACAGACTGACCATTATAAGGGTAAAATGATACCCGGGGTCAAACAGCAAAGTTACCACAGCATCACAACCAAGTCAGTAACGGGTAAATCCTCCTCTGTTTGCCAAACAAGCATTGATCCGACGTGGCATACTCCTAATGAGACGTCTAAGGTCATTTTGGTCCAGATTGTCCCATTCCTGTTGCAACGCAGCAGCAAGTTCTTGGACATTGGCAGGACGTTGTTGACGTTGACGTAACCTCTGTCCAAGCATGTCCCAGACATGCTCGATGGGGGAGAGGTCGGGACTCAGTGCTGGCCAATGTAATGTGGTGATGTTCTGTTGTTGGAGGTAACCTGTAACGATCCTGGCCCTGTGACATCTTGCGTTGTCATCCTGGAAGATGAAACGGCGGCCATGACGTCGTGCGAACGGCACAACATGGACTGCCAAGATGTTGTCCCGGTAGTACTGGCCTGTAACACGCCCTGCAACAATATGTAAAGCCGTTCTTCCAGCAACAGTGATGCCTCCCCACACCATAACAGAACCACTCCCAAATCGATCATGTCTGATGACGTTAACGTCTTGGAAGCGCTCGTTTCGACGACGCCACACCCTCCTACGTCTGTCCAAAAAATCAACAGTGAACCTTGACTCATCTGAAAACATCACATTGCTCCAGCGTCGATTATCCCAGTGTTGACGATCCCTACACCAACGACGTCTTGCCTGAATGTGATGATCTCTCAAATTGCATATTTTAGTATTATGCCCCCAAAATCAAATATCCCCTACTTTTGAATAGTATATATAGATATAATAATAGAGAAGATAGATTTAGAGAGATGGGTTTTACATAGGTTAATAAACAAACCGTAATAATAACAGTAATAACGACTAAATTTATAACACTCAATCCTACCACCTAAAGTGTTTAGAAATATGTCATAGAAAATGTACATATTACATTATAGTTTATTTATTCACCGTTTCTGAATGAAGTATGAATGAATGAATAGACATACCTTATATCGAAACTGGGTCACGATGTGTTTGACGCAATATAGCCCGGATGTAGGTGTCGCGCTATTAAACGCCTTTCATTCATTCATATAAACGGGAATCTCCAATTTTAAGCTGTGATTGTAATAACGACTAAATTTATAACACTCAATCCTACCACCTAAAGTGTTTAGAAATATGTCATAGAAAATGTACATATTACATTATAGTTTATTTATTCACCGTTTCTGAATGAAGTATGAATGAATGAATAGACATACCTTATATCGAAACTGGGTCACGATGTGTTTGACGCAATATAGCCCGGATGTAGGTGTCGCGCTATTAAACGCCTTTCATTCATTCATATAAACGGGAATCTCCAATTTTAAGCTGTGATTGTTTCCCGTTAAAGCTAAATGAAGGCCATCTCAATTTTTCGTCATAGGTCACGAGATGTAAACAACGTTAGCGCTAATCCCAACCCCAACCCTGGACCTAGTCCCAATGCTTACCCTAACTCTAACCCATAATCTCGCCCTAACCTTATTTTACATCTCAACGACCTTGATAAAAATTGAGCTGACCTTAACAAATAGATTTAGCCGTGGGTTTTCCATTGACATGAACAGGACGCGTGTTTACTAATGTTAGTAACCGATTTAATAGTCTGTTTCCGTGAACCAGAATGTAGCAGGGGGTTTTATACATTAGTCCGGTGATTCCTAGGGTTTGTTTGAAAAAGTGACGCGTAGGGGTTTGGTGATTCCCGTCTGGGGCCAACCCCTTGATAGTACGACCTCCAATACAGGGCCCGATACCGAGAAATGTGAGAAAGAAAGACATTTTAAATAGGAGAAATATACTTTTTATTCAGCCACATAAACTCAAGACATCCATTTCAGATTTTTAACGAAGTCTTCAATCTCGATCAACAAAAAGAAGTTTTGGCATTTGGCCTCTTTGGCAACTTCGCAAAATGAACATATCTCTATATTTATTTTCTTTGAATGGCATTTAGTAATTGGAACATAATCAACTGAATCGAGACCCAGGCGTCTATATCCCCAGAGCATATGACCGCATTATTAAATTGTAAACACAGTCCCCCTAAGTAATTCCCCATGCAAAACCATATGTAACTACTGGCATTTTCCAATACTGAATCGATTGTATATTCCATACCCACAACCCTCACATTTTATAATCCTCTGTTATCAATATGTAAAATTTGTATGTTTCAATTATTTTCTACAATTTATTTAGCTAATCACAGTATTTTATGTCTATGTAACCAAATTACAATATCTTACCACTCATATTTATAATTATAAAAGGTTTCATCATAGGGCATTCGGCTTAATTTATCGTTATTTATTTATATTTTACTCAACACTTTGATATATAAATACTTGTAAATACATATATGCAACTTACTACTTAACTATAAAACACAACCATAAAATTCTATATTTCTTAACTGTTATAATTAATGTAAAGATTATGGTTTCGATATAGTTCTATAAACCCTCAGTTTGATCTTCTTGAATGTTTATTTAGTCAATCTTAGTATATACTGGTTTCAGTTATGGTACAATGTGTATGGTTTCAATATTTGTTAATCTCGGTTAATCCCCTCTTTCATCTTTTAATTGTACAATAAGCCAACTCCAATATATATGATTATGCACCTTTGTTACATCAATAGCTTGTTACAGCTAATCATGCTCACTCACCTTGCATTCCATTGGATAGTTCGCACTGATGTTTGTATATATATTCATATCTTTCTCATTTTTATATTGTCTACGATATCACCTTCGGTGGAAGTGGACGTAAAACCCCAGAAACGAACGAAAAAAATCATTTTTATCTATTTGTGTATATGCTTGATAACGACTTGTGAAACCTTGTTGAAACGTCGCAGTGAAATAAACCATAGTAATTGTTATCCATAAAAGTGTGTTTTTGACTCTATATTTATTAATGATAGTTCTTACATTCGAGGTTGTTAAAATGACTGAGTTTTAATAGTTTCTAATACCGATTGCATGCGAATAAGGTTTGAGAAATAACACAGTTTGCAAAAAAAATACATATATTAAAACCATTTTTTTTTTTTTTTTTTTTTCAGAAAAGTGTGAGACGGCGTCTCATTGTCAACACGATGCCGACAAACATGGATGCCAGTGTAGCAGTAGTTACCATTGTATTGACAGATATTGTCATTGTGGATTCCCAGCTATGTCCACTCCGGCGCCTTTTGGTTAAACTCACATACTGTAATAAACTTCATTTTAGAACAATTTATTTACACGTGTGTTTTGTGGGTCATTTTTAGTTTGTGTCGAGTGGACGTTAAACCTTATTTCTCTTTCTCTCTATTATTCTTGTTTGGATTCATAAGAAGCTATTATTACAGATTTGTCATTAATGTTCGCATTATATTATCGATAATGACGTCATAATATTCCGGGAATGTATGTGAAAGAAGTGTGTACTATTAGAAGAATTCCCAGTCCATCTTACACATGGTCAAGCCGTTTTCTCACATAAGCAACTAAAACGATAAATAACTAAGCATTATGCATGTAACTGATCCTATTAAAGTTATTCATCATCATTTAGTAATCATGCGATATAACCGGTTTTTCACCTGTGTGGGAGAGGTCTAATTGCGTTATATGTATTTTCGTGGATATACCATTATAAAGATCTTTTAATTGGCATACACCGGAAGCCAAGTGGCTAAGTGTGTAAGACGCTGGCTCGCTAGCCTGGAGGTCGCGGGTTCGCTCCCGGGATTTTCCGGTGTGGTTTCCCCTTGTCAGTGGTGTACAACGGAGGGCCTGGCAAGGACAGCTAATCCGCACGTAAAATATCCCTTTGCAGTTGGAATACGATATAAAAGTAGGCTGTAGCGCCGCTGTCCGGGCAAAATTTCACTCGTGGCACACGAGCAGAACAGTAGGACGTAAAACCCAATCTCATTTCATGATTTATCACTACAATCCCCACCACAAATGCTACAAGCTATCCATATTCCTCGCAGTGTTTCGTTTGATTAGACATAATCACACTTAATTACTGCTGTAGTGGAAGCAAATTTCTGTTAGAAATTATGACTGGTCAATAGTCCGATTAACAACCAATAGCTAATTGCGTAGCAATATCATTAGGCTTTAAACAGAGCTCCAAATTGGACCAAATATGTTTACATAACGTTACGTCATGATTTTATTACGCCCAATTAACCAGTGCATAGCAGAATATTGCAGAAAAGGTAATTGCGTGACAAACGAGGCTATCAAAACGGATACAATGTTAACAATACTGTTTGGAGACGAACAATCCTTTCACTGTTTTTAATACCTTAAATCACTGTCCAAAGTTTTAGGGAAGACGCCAGGTTAAATGAAGGGCTGTCATTTTGCTGTACTTAAGTTAGATTTGATTGAACAGGAAGAACAGGCACACTCCCTCAAAAGCTCAAGCATCAGAAGACAATACAGCAATGGCCAGAGAGGGATTTATGGGGCCATTTCATCATCCATTATGAAGCTCCAAAGTCTCAACCAATCAAATTACTCATCGTTCTGCTTACCTAAAGCAGTAAATGCTTATTATCAAATTTGGTCAAGGCATTGATACAGCCAAACTACACAGCAAATTTCATCACCCTCACTTATGCAAGAGCTAAATATGCCTATTGCAGGTCTTTCTTTAGGCCTGAAATGTTTTCTAAATTATTAATTAGACATTAATTAAACATGCATTATGCAAGAGCTAAATCTGCCTATTGCAGGTCTTTCTTTAGGCCTGAAATGTTTTCTAAAGTATTAATTAGACATTAATTAACTGATCAAGGCCTTAATCAACTCTCGATGGCATCAGATTTCTCCGATATTAAATAGATTAGAATGGTTCAGCGATACTTTGATTTAATCAAATATGGAGGACCGAGACTTAGCTTCGATCAACCAGTACGGTGGTTGAAATTATTGCACACGTCTGTCAAACCTTCAAAAGCTAATATCTTCGCTTGCAATAGAGTAATTTGAATGAAAGTTTCAAATTATTCATTTTACATCATCTACTTTCGAACTATTATAGTAAGAATGGCTAGTTCTTTATCTAAATCTTACATAATGTATCTTTAACGGATCCGGCCATAATCAACTCTCGATGGCATCGGATTTCTCCGATATTAAATAGATTATAACGCTTCGGCCATATTTTGATTTAATTTAAAAATCGAGAAGCGAGACTTATCTTCGAACAGCCAGTACGGTGGCTGAAATTATTGCACACGTCTTGTCAAACCGTTGTCAAAACATCCACCAATAAAATTGTTTATGTCTGCTTAATCTAAGCCGAAAAAAGTCATCTTCGAACTCCATCATAGCATTCACCGAAAAAACACCTACACTAAGCTTGAACAATCTAGCTCAATTTGAAGCAGAGTTATTGTGTCCCAAAAAAGTGTGACAGACAGACTGACAGGTGGACGGAAAGGCCCATTTTAATAGTCGATAGTCACCTGATATCTTCGAAAGGCGGGGGGGTGGGGGTAAAAATTACATATTAAAATTGTATATTTTATATTTACTTGGCATACAACAAAATCGAGTCCATTTTTTCAAACTTTTCTGTGAGTCTACTGGACACTAAGCTCTCTTCCTAATTCGGGGGGGGGGGGCAACCTTGTGAGTTTTCGCCGGGTCCTCCGGGTTTCCTCCCACTGCTAAAGACCCCTAAGCGCAAGCGAATTATTGAAATAAAATTGAACCATATGTTAGTCCCGAAATGACCTAGTTTGTGTCGAGAGGACGTTAAACCCCACATCTCTCTCTCTATTTTCTTCCTAAATTCAGCCTCCGCGCCTCAACTGATCTCTCCCCCCCCCCCCCATAACAAGGTTAATCCGGGCCTGTACAATCCAGATTAACCATGATGACGGCCCTAGGGCCTTGAGCATGTGGGGACTCCCAACCTAACAAGTGACCTGAACTTACTGTCTGTTCCAGTGTGCTTGCCATTTCTTCAATTTTTAATTAAAATGGCTAAAAGTTAACGGCATACCTGGAATTGTCATGCCATTGCTATCTTAATCGAACCTTAACGCCTAGAAGTTCGATAACATCCATTATTCTTTGGCAAATTTCACATATTTCGACACTGTCCCTTTCGTAGAACATAAACATTACGACTGTGTCTGCGTAATATGGGACACTTCCATATCGGATAGGGTTTTACGTTGGCGAATTGGTTGCATTAGAAATGTCTATTGAGGGAAATGAAATGAAATGGGGTTTAACGTCCTAATGTTCTGCTCCTATACTGGGCTAATGAAAACGGGCATGCGCCATACAGTGTGCTATGAGGGAAATTTTGCCCGGGCAGTGGCACTTTGGCCTACTCTTATATCGAATTGCAACTGCCAAGGGATCCTTTACGTGCACGCCAATGTATACACGGGACCTCGGTTTTTCGTCACATTCGAACCACTAGACAGCTGTCCTTGTCAGGCCCTCCGTCCTGCACCACTGACGAGCTTGAAAACCAAGTAACGCAATAATAACTTTTTTCTTTCTGCATAAAAATCAATAAAAAAATATTTCCTATATAGAGTAAGTGAGTATTTAAATGATTAAAAGGCCATTCTGCCCGTGAAACATTGCGCGAGCACTCGATACCTCGGTGAATCAAATTGTACATAGTCAAATCAATAAAAGTCACAAAAATTTCGAAATTCATTCAAGTCAAATGAAAAATTTCATTCGAATATATCACAAGAATTTTGGACCAGGAACTGGGGCCTGTTTCACGAAATTTTAACTAAGATAAAATCCAAATTTTAGTAATTTAATTGGATAATATTAGATTGATTTTAGTGCTTAGCCAATCAAAATTGAAGTATCTACTAAAATTTGGATTTATCTTAGTTAAAATTTCGTGAAACAGGGCCCAGGTCGCTAACCGCTGTATTCCGCCAGTTCAAGTCCGATCGAAAATTGGCATGCATCTTCTTTGAACAATTCTGCATCGATTGGATTTCTGAATGGATTTCTCGTTTTGCTATAATCTACTTAAATAACATCAAAGATATCTCTGTGGGGGGGGGGGGGCGTCGGGGGAATGGCGACGGGGGGGGGGGGATCACGCATCGTCGCCGCGATCCACCCCCACATGTATGTGGTATCAAATTAACCAGCACGACCCCGTGAATGTTTTAGATCATCGAATTTGGGACCAGGGCGAATTTGGGCAACGGACGAATTTGGGCCTCGGGCGAATTTGGGCCCCGGATGAATTTCGACCTCAGGCGAATTTGGAGATTTGTATTTAGAAATTTGTTGTTCGAGATTTGTTTTTCGTTATGTCTTTGATGAAATGTAAATGTAGATTATTTTTTGGATTTACTAAAAAAAATTTTATCTTTATATTAAAATAAAATTAAATTAAACAAAAATACATTTTACAAATCTGATATGACAAATGTCTAATTTGTAAAACAAATAATATTGATTTGAAGATACAAATGTTAATTTTAGTGTACAAATGTTAATTTTAGTGTACAAATGTTAATTTTAATGTACAAATGTCGAAATACGACAACAAATGAACAAATAAGAATTAAGGACTATGAATTAAGAACTAAGAATTAAGAATACTGAATAAAGAGCTGTTTGACTTCCATACTAAACTACGCCTGTAAACTCTTACATAGGCATATTTAAACAACTATGAAATTGTAATTGTAATACTAAGAGGCAAGGTGTTGTTAACAGAACTATGTCTTCCTTTTAGTTGTATATTCATTGACTAATTAAAAATTTCAGTTTTCTATGAAAGACGTTTTTATTTACGTCTGACACTATAGTTAAATAGGGCAAAACGCGGATACGATAAATGAGTTATTTTTAGAAGTGGGATTCCAGAATTTTCTCTATATTTATATAAATAGAACTTACATTGAGCTAAGCAGCCAAACGAAACATAATGGGCTGTCGGTATGATATAGCGCATGATATGAACAACAAGGTTTTTAAAAGACAGACAGGTAGGTTTTTGAAATATATTTTACAAAATCGTTCGTAGGTTGCTCTATATCTAAACTGTATACGCGCAGATGTTTTTATTTATTTATTATTTTTAAATATATTTTACAATATATTTATAAGCCTTACTAGGTTTGTAATTTTGAACAATAATCTTGATTTGAAACGGGTATACGCTCAGATAATATTTTATTTTACATAATCTATCATTGTTCGATCCCTGCGTTGGCTGAGAAAGTCCATCGGGATTTCCAGCGTGATTCCTCCTTGCCAGTGATGCAAGGACAACGTATAGTCTTTCGGGTTGGACGAAAAACCGACGTCCCGCTTTCATATTGGCGTGTACGTTAAAGAACCTTAGATAGTTGGAATTTGATTTCCCTCATGGCAAACTGTATGGTGTATGTCTGTCTTCATTAGCACCTGTAGTCGGACAGTGGTGCAGGGTGGAGGGTCTGACAAGGACAGCTGTCTAGTCGTTCGGATGGGACGAAAACCCGAGGTCCCGTGTATACATTGGCATGCACGTAAAAGATCCCTTGGCTGTTGGAATTCGATATAAGAGTAGGCCATAGTGCCGCTGTCCGGGCCAAATTTCCCTCATAACACACTGTATGGCGCATGCTCGCGTCTTCATTAGCCCAGTAGGAGCAGAACGGTGGGGCGTTAAACCCCATTTCATTTCATTTATCATTATTACGAAGTAAGTTATTATTACCAAGTATTGTTACTAAAAATTGTGTTATTATAAAGTAATTTATTATTACGAAACATTTTATATTCCTTTACATGCAAATCAATGTTGTAACCCACTCAATAAACAAAGTCATTAATTCTATAACACGCCCACATTTAAATGTGTAAATTAAATGTTGTGAAACTCCAAACAAACAAAAAAACAAAACAAAGTTCTGCTCGGTGACACTGTGGGAAACATAATAATATAAATATGTCAGATGACGAACATTATGAACTTGTTTTAATCTACAACCTATACCTGTTCATATAGGTTCGTTCACACTTCCCGAATTGCTACATAATGACTATAGACCTACACATGACCACTCCCATTGTTCACTATCGAATTGCGATTAGGTACACTTTGGA
The DNA here is from genome assembly GCF_932274485.2 of Patella vulgata. Taxonomy (NCBI): domain Eukaryota; kingdom Metazoa; phylum Mollusca; class Gastropoda; family Patellidae; genus Patella; species Patella vulgata. The sequence continues at coordinate 19,089,877 of NC_065883.2, forward strand.
TGTGGGTGTGTTTGTGAGCGGGTGTGTGTGTGCGTCAGCGGGGGTGAGGCTCCAAGAGATTTCTCGGTGAACACGCAATTTCAATTTGAGGTACAGCGCCCTCGGGCTGAATCATGGTCACAAGTACCATAAATCGATCAGAATTTGGCTTGGACTTGGTCAGCCTCGATTGACAAGCACCCTCAAATAATGTTCGGCGAAATACGCCAAGAGTTGCAATAGAATGGCAATCTCTGGCGTCTGGTTATTCCATTCTACACCGATAGTATTTATTCCGTATGCTCCAGATAAGAATATGACGTCACCGTTTGACATGAGTTGCGGAAAATGTCTAGCCTCGTTCTTTAAGTCCCTTGTTACAAATGACGCTGATACGCATTATGGTACACGAAGGTGTACCAATGGTAAAATGTTTATTTTGTCTTAAATAATGGATATTAAAAGCCCATCTTTTCGCGGTAAGATCACAACATCAATGTTGATTTCAATTTATAAATAAATAATATAAAATAATTGAGTTAGAAATTTGGCTATTTACGCTAAATTCGGTAGCCTATTTGTTTTGTTGTGTAAATTCAGCTACCCGTTTATTTTTACACGCTTTAAATTGATAATTATTCAGTTAGACCTTACTTTTATGTAGGCCTAGACTTACTATTTTATGTAGGACCTACTTTGTGTTAAACATGCATTATGTAGGCTAAAAGCTAAATATGCCTGCAGGTCGATCTTTAGACCTTAAATGTTATCTAAAGCCCCGTTTACATGACCAAATAATACACATATTCATATTTGCATATATTAATTACTCGCGTATGCAAAAGTATATTTGCTAAGCGTTCACATGTTATATAAGCATTCACAGTAAATATGTAATAAAGTGTTTAGATGCCATTTAGTCATGGAGCGGATAGCAAGGATTCGTCGTCAAAGAACCTTTCAATTCTTTTAAGTGTATGAATTTTTACCTTGCATTGATCAGAGGTTTTCTCAAAGCCTTTCTCAGACAGTTCTGTTGATAAACTTTTATAAATGCTCCCATTATTTACAGTTGGGTCCTCTAATTGATGCTCAATACTATTTTCAAGCCAAATACTTATCAAAGCCCTAGTTGCTTCATCATCCCATGCGATTCCGCGACTTTACCTCTAGACATGTTGCTGACTATTCAGACTACTAATGACGTATTTGTTTTACCCAAAACCCACTCAACATCATATATTTAGCGATGATGCAACTGATAATGAGATATACACACATATACAAATATTGCCGAGTGTTTATATGACACAATCTGCACAAATACTTACCCTAAATACTTTTGCATATATGCAAATATACTTTTGCATCTGGTCAAGACTAGGTGCAAATTTGCACCTGCAGTATTTTTACACATGTATGCAAATGCGTTTACATGACGAAATTTGCATATATGAGTAATTTTGCATGAGTAATTTTGCATATATGCAAAAGATTTTCACGTGTGCAAATTTCGTCATGTAAACGGGGCTTAAATTGTTAATAAGGCACTTATAAACAAAACAAGACCAAAATCAACTCTCGATGCCATCGGATACTCGAGATTTTAACTAGATTAGAACGGTTCGCCATATTTAAAAATGGGAAAGCGAGGCTAAGTCTCGAATATACCAGTGCCCTGGTTACCACAATGCACACATCTTGTCAAAACTATACACACGGTGATAACTTGGCTCAGAATAGAGTAATTTGAATCAAATTCTCAATATTTTCATTTTACATTATCCATTTTTGAGCTTTTGTGGCAAGAATGGTTAGCGAGCTCTTTAATCCAAGGCTTACATAATATAATTTATCTTTTAAAATTATTTATATTTTTAATGATTTAATCGGATAGCCTCTTTTAAATAGACCTTTAAGACCAATAGGCCTAAGTAGCTCAGAGCAACGAGGGGGGTGCGGGTGTGTTCTCAGGGGTGCGCAACTAGTTACAAGGCAAGGATTAGGCTTGCCTGTCCAACCTCGTGGGTTTTCTCCGGGTCGAGCTCGGTTTCCTCCCACTGCTAAAGACACCTACGCACAAGCGAATTAATAATGAAATAAAATTGAACCATATGTCAGTACCGAAATGACCTAGTTTGTGTCGAGTGGACGTTAAACCCCATTTCCCTCTTTCTCTTTTGTAATCGGAGTCCAGCTTTAAATTGGAAATCCCCTTTCCATATATAGAACCAAGCGATGCTAAAATTATAACCAATCGGCATGTTGAGACAATTTATCCATTGCACGCGGTTATGACATTCGGTGTCAGTCGGTTATAAAGGCTGATTACGGTAACTAATGAGGTTTGCCGAATGGTTCGGTGTGTAGGACTACTGCGCGCTTTAAATTTTTTATTATTTCTATACACTAAGTAAGTAAGTTAGCTCGATGGATAATATTGGTTCTTACATATTTTACAGCCCCCCCCCCCGCACCAATACCCTGAACTGTTTGTTTTTTCTTCAACTGTAAATATTTAAATAATTTAGTTGTCCGATTTTAATAAAATAGTTCACTTCCTGTTCAGGGTGCGACAGCTCGGTTACGCACGCAGCGACTCATACTTCCCAGAATTCTCAGCCGGAGCTAGCTGTAGATAGGCAGCCTAAGTTTGAGGTGGGTTAAAGACTACGGAGACGAGGGCATTTGCTGGGATTATTAGATCTATGTGAATAATAACTTACTATTATTGTTTATTTGTTTTTATACTTAGACATGGCTAAAAACACAACACAATATGGAACTGCTACAATGGCACCGACTCCTGTACAGAAATTACATAGATTACAAAGTAAGCAGACAGAAATTGACAGCTGCAACAAGCTTCAACAGAGGCTCAATTCTTTCAGCAACAGCAACTGGAGGTCGAAGAAATCACAAATACAGTTAGCATTAGCAGGATTTAGGTAACAATTATAATTTTTATGCATAATATTTCTACTTTGACACCTAAAAAAACTGACGCCTGGAACGCACTTGGACTAGGATGATAAAAGAAAAAGGGCAAACCCAGAAGTTATAAATAGATTAGATATTTATAATGTCAATACCAACTGCGGAGACGCCAGCTGTCACGTGACTTATATTGCCCAGATCACTAAAGATTTCCCCATTGACTTTAATGTTAATTCTCGTGCACAATACTGGATCCTCAAAATCGTGCGAAATATTTTGATACCAGGGTTAGGGTAAGGGCTAGGAACCTTACCCTTACCCACAATTCTTATTTAAACTTATATCAAAATATTTCGCACGAATTTGTTTAAAATCCAGTAATGTGCAATTCTTGTATCTTAGACTGGCTCTAACTTTTTCCCAAATTTTTGTTGGGTAGAAGGCTTTCTACCACAGATGGAGCAACATGTGGAAACCTATTGCCCAAAAGCAAGTATGAGGTTCTTCATGAAAAACTTGAGATACACAAGCCTTGAAGCTGGAAGTAGATACAAGAAAACATGCAATTTTGGACCCTACATTTCAACCTAACCAACCTCTCAACTCTTGTATCCTTCCGCCTCAAAATTATGAATATTCACCAAAACCTGGCAGAAAATGTATTTTCAAACCCTTTTCTTCGATTCTACACCAAAAAGTCAACAAAAATCGCCATGGAAAAGGGAGAGAAAGACTAAAAATAGCTTTGGCCCTTGTTTCGTGAGTGACGGCTTAGGAATATTTGGTAAGCTGTGTCCAAATCGTAGTGATATATATTATACATAATGATGAATAATTTTGAATTAAATTTTTCAGGTATACCGGAGAAAGTGATCGTGTTGAATGCGAAGATTGTAAGAAACGTGTTGTGAAATGGTCTAAAGATGACGACCCCCTAGAAACTCATTTTCGTCTTTCACCGCAATGCCCTTATTTGAAAAGTTTGGGCTACTCGGTCGATTTACAAATCCCCAAATTCAGAAAGTATGCAAACTATAATACAAGACTGCAATCTATGGAAAGATTGCCTAGTGAATATTCTGAAGAGGTACCAAGTTTTGAGTCTCTGGCTCGTTCAGGTTTTTTCTACCAAGGCACTTTTGACCGAATGAATTGCTTTCATTGTGGGTTAGTATTGAGGGACTGGGAACCAGACACAGTTCCAAATACAGTTCATAAACAGTTTGGTAAGAATTGTGGGTTCATTGAAAGAGTCTTAAAAAATGAAAACTCTAAAGGAAACTTCATACAGATCAGGAGGTCAAATCATCTAAGTTCGAATAGTGCAGATAATACAGAGATAAAGCATAACATTGGACAGTTGAATACAAATCTTAAAACAACATCAATGGCACAGAACTCACATGAAAACATGAATTCTGGTTTGAATATGACTTTAGATATGTGCATGGAGAGAACAGATAGTGGTCAGAAAAAAATGGCTACTGTTGCAGTTCAACCAGCATTGAATTATAAGAGGAGACCAATAGGAATCTTTTCCTCTGAGTATCAAAGGCAACATCGGCAACATCAGCAACAAAGAGCTTTAGAAGTGGACAGTGCGTCTGTGGACGTCCCAGACTCTTTGAAAAGTAGCAAGGAAAATGGTCAAACACCAGTGTCAAAATCATCCAGTCTTATACGACCCTCTCTCCTCAACACAAAGGCGTCCGTGCCCACACAGAGTGAAATGGTGACTGCAGGGGCGGCATCAACACCTGTGATCACGCCTATAGAGCAAGCAGTCAATGAGATGGGATACAGTTTAGATGTAATAAATCAAGCAATTACAGAACGACAGCAACGTGGCGAGGGTAACTTCCCTGATGCGACTACATTATGTTTAGCTGTTATGGATTTAACTGAAAGTACATCAACCACTCCATCTGAGAATACTGATGTGGATATATGAATACCAACACTTCCAAATGTGCCGGACTGTCGGTACCAAAGCAAGCCAGTTGCTCTGCTTTTCAAAAAAAGCACGCCCTGGGCCCCTGACCAATGGCTGGCCAATATGGACAATGCCATCAAAAATTTGTCAGTGTTATAATTAGAGAGGCGGTACATCCACAATGAATGTAGAAACACTTGACTAACTTAAAGGCAACCCATGTACCGATAATCTAAAACAAGAAATTAATTTTTGCTGAAATTAATAACCGGATTACATCAGTGAGGTAATGGGTACTAATGGTAATACACATTGAAATTCTCACCATAATTATATGATCATTATGTGACTGTGGGCCTAATCATTTTTAAAATATGGACTCTGTCTGTGGTTCATTGCAGTTTTAATAATCTTAGCAAAGTAAAAGGTTACCAACTGCCAAATTTTAACCAATTGTCAAGATTATTGCTAATTAATCATGAAGCGATAGGACATATTTACTTTGTGGCATTCATTTCTTGTATCACAGTATGGTATAGCCATCACTCCTTTCTGTTTAAAATCACAAAAAGGGAGTAACATTGATTCTAAGGTTCACTATAAGATCTTTAAATCAATCATAGTTTGATAATAAGAAGAAGATCATTAAATCAGTCCTTTGATTTTATTGATTCATTAGCGAAAGGGTTAAATGCCAGCCTTAATAAGATCATTTGAATCCATGTATTATAAGTTTATCTTCTTTATTATGTGATATTAGTTTTTATTAGTGTGCTGAATATTAATTAATGCTTTGTTTTGAATTTCCAGCACACATTATAAATTAACTGACAAAAACTAGTCATTTATTTGCTTTGAGTTGTTCGTCAGTACCCGTATATACATGTATCAAGTTGTTTTGTTTTACTGCAGTAAAATTTTGAAATTTGAGTTTTATGCACATTGTTAAAATAGTATATTTAATGTATATTGGTTATGTTAAGTTACTGGAATTTTTGTATTTGGTTAAACTTTTTTTGAACACTAAATTCACATGTCTTCCACCAGTCACACAACATACAAATTCTTGAACTTGATGATCACTAATTATAATTACTTACTGTGCACAAGAAAAACACTTTTTCAGACGAAATATGAAAATCTTTATAGGGTTTCAAGCATGATAATTTTAATAATCTTTTATAATACCATAATTTAATAACAGTATTATGTATTTATACAATCAATATACATATATCATTCAAACATACACTATAATGTACGGTATACACAGTGATTTTTCAAACATACTAGTGTATAAACAGTGATTTTCCAAACAGTTCAGTAAAGAATTTAGTGTTATGAAACATACTTTTAATGTAGTATATAATAAATCAGATATTTGTATTGGTAATGGTAAATATAAACACAATTTCATTTTTTTACAATTTAAGTGTCTAATATACATAATGTAACAAAACATGTATATTAAACTAAATTGTACTAGAATGTAAACTTTAATAACAATGTATATAAGTAAGGTTAATAAATAAATTCATGTTTATTTTGGTATGTACAGAGGCTTAAAGATATATTTCCATGCAAATCACAATCCGAATTCAGTACCCATGGGTTGAAAACATATTGAAAAAATAAAAGAGGAGAAATATATTTGCTACCAAAAACATAGGTACATGTACTAATCACACTGCCATTATGAGAATTGCAAATGAGAGTGGCTCACTTAACAAAAGGTCCTAGGTTTGGTCCAGCCTGATTTACCCTTGTCAGTGGTGTAGGACCAAGGGAAAGCATCTGGTGGATGAAAAATAAAATGTGGTCCTGTGTACAACATTGACAGGCTAGTAAAGATCCCCCTGCTAGGGAAGATAGTAACGTAGTAGTCATGACAAAATTTACAGCAGAACGCACTGATTGTTGTATACCCTTGTCATTTTGTGCAGAAAAGTAAGAAGTTAAACCCTGTTTTATATCATTTTGCAAGACAATAAATGGGTGAGCTACATGTATCGTGTTACCAAGGAATATTTTCTTCGCTTCGCCCCCCAACCCCCCGGGTTCATCTGTCTATTTATCTGTCGCACATTCGCACTTTGAGTAGCATTTTATGTGTCAATGTTTTGGAATCATGAAGCGCAATAACTCTGATTCTAATTGAGCGAGGGTGATGAATAGAAATAAAATGTTTTGCTTCAACTGGGTTAATGAAGATGGGCATATACCGTGCAGTGTGCTATGACAGAAATTTTGCCAGGATAGTGACGCTACTGCCTACTCTTATATCAAATTCCATCTGCCAAGAGTTCGTTTATGTTGCCTACTCTTATATCAAATTCCAACTGCCAAGGGTTCGTTGACGTGCACGCCAATGTGTACATGGGACCTTGACGAACGACAATACGTTGCAGCTTGCCAGACCCTCCGTCCTACACCACTCGTGAGGGGGGACCACCCCGGTAAATCCTGATGAACCGGGATCAAACACAGGGCCTCCAGGTTAACGTTTCACTCACTGAGCCACTACAGCCTCCGGTGATGATTATAGTGTGATACCAAGATTGTGGACCTTCTACAGATCACAAATTTTATCTGATTTTTTTGTCACCCCTGTCTGTCCAGAGGTCCATTCACAATGTAGGTTTATGTCCCAAAGATCTTGTTTCCTTTCTATATTGACATGTATCGGACCGAAACTTCATGGATTATAGCCCCTGATAGTACCACGATTTTAGCTTGTGGACCCCGATGTCACAATTTTAACCGATTTTGATGAGACTTAACATATATTCATATCCAAAACATACGAGCATATATAGGACCGTTATTTTGCGGATTATGCCCACTGATTGGTACGCCCACATTGAAATGTGGTTGTGTATTGTCATCGCTGTCGGTCTGTCCGTCCACGCTCTAGAGGCTAAAGTTAATATCCAATTGACTTTAAATTTATACACAGTGTTTAAGGTCATGAGACGAAGAAGCCTATTGATTTTCAGCGATTTCCGATATTTACTGCCAGAGTTATGGTCCTTGATCACTTCAAAAAATCATGTGGACGCTCTAGAGGCTAAAGTTAATATCCGATTGACTTTAAATTTATACACAGTATTTACGGTCATGAGACGAAGAAGCCTATTGATATTCAGCGATTTCCGATAATTACTGCCCGAGTTATGGCCCTTGATCACTTCAAAAAATCTTGAAGGTCTAGAGGCTAAAGTTAATATCCGATTGAGTTTAAATTTATACACAGTCTTTAAAGTCATGAGATGAAGAAGCCTATTGATTTTAAGCTATTTCCGATAATTACTGCCAGCGATTTCCGATAATTACTGCCCGACTTATGGCCCTTGATCACTTCAAAAAATCTTGTGGGCACTCTAGAGGCCAAAGTTAATATCCGATTGACTTTAAATTTATACACAGTGTTTAAGGTCATGAGACAAAGACGCCTATTGATTTTCAGCAATTTCTGATAGTTACTGCCAGAGTTATGGCCCTTGATCACTTCAAAAAATCGTGAAGCTGTAGAGGCTAAAGTTAATATCCGATTGACTTTAAATTTATACACAGTCTTTAAAGTCATGAGACAAAGAAGCCTATTGGTTTTAAGCTATTTCCGATAATTACTGCCAGAGTTATGGCCCTTGATCACTTCAAACCAGCGGCTGCCAGGCAGGATATGCCCACATTTTCGAGAGATGGATAAGAGAACAAGCTAACAAGAAAGTGATTTTTCCTACTATCAAGGGCCATAATTCAGGAAATTACAATTCAATATGCGCGAATATCGAAAATAACTGAGATCTTTGTGTTATAAACTTACATTTCAAGTTTCAACAAAATCGGTCTATAGGGTCCACAACCTTGATATACCGTATTTTTACGCTATTTGAAAACGAACGGCGACCATTTTGTCTGTCAATTTTGGGTTGATTTTCACGAAATTCGAATTCAATCGTCTTTAGGGTGTAACAGTGATATAATAACACGTTTTTTTAAATCGGATAAAAATTATGACTTCTATAGGGTCCACAAGCTAAAAACGCGATTTTTCGTACAATCAGGGGCCATAATTCGGGAAGTTATGGTCCGATATGCGCGAATATCGAAAGGAACCGAAATCTTTTGGTTAAAACTTACATTTCAAGTTTCAACAAAATCGGATAAAAATTGTGATCTCTATAGGGTCCACAACCTTGATATACCATATTCTTACGTTATTTGAGAACGAACGGCGGCCATTTTGTCTGTCAATTTTGGGCCGATTTTCATGAAATTCCAACTCAGTCGTCCTTAGGGTGTAACGGTGATATAATAATACGGGTTTTTAAATCAGATAAAAATTATGACTTCTATAGGGTCCACAAGCTAAAAACGCGATTTTCATACAATCAGCGGCCATAATTCAGGAAGTTATGGTCCGATATGCGCGAATATCGAAAGGAACCGAGATCTTTGGGTTATGAACTTACATTTCAAGTTTCAACAAAATCGAATAAAAATTGTGACCTCTATTGGGTCCACAAGCTAAAAACGTGATTTTTCGTACAAACAGGGACCATAATCCAAGAAGTTTCGATCCGATACATGCCAATATCGAAAGCAGCCAAGATCTTTTGGAGATAAACCTATATTTCAAGTTTCGTCAAAATCGGATAAGAATTGTGACCTCTAGAGTGTCCACAAACAAATTGTGGACGGACGTCCAGACGGACAGGGGCGACGGCATAATATGTCCACATGAAAATGTGGGCGTATAAAAATCTTGTCGGCGCTCTAGAGGTCAAAGTTAATATCCGATTGACTTTAAATTTATACACAGTGTTTAAGGTCATGAGACGAAGAAGCATATTGATTTCAGTGATTTCCAATAATTACTGCCAAAGTTATGACGCTCTAGAGGCCAAAGTTAATATTCAATTGACGTTAAATTTATACACAGTGTTTAAACTCATGAGACGAAGAAGCCTATTGATTTTCAGCGATTTCCGATAATTACTGCCAGAGTTATGGCCCTTGATCACTTCAAAATATCTTGTGGATATCGTCTATCCAATGTCTATCCAATTTAAAAGCAAGTGGTTGCCATGTGTAAGGTATGCTCACATTTTGCAAGAGATGGATAGAGAACAAGCTAAAGCTTTGTGATTTTTCGTACCATCAGGGGCCATAATCTAAGTTCTTTTCATAAAATGTCAGTTATCCTCTCACGGTCTCATATAATAAGTATTAGTCTTTGAAGGAATTATTAGTGAGCAGAAATTTGCCTGTTTATCTGTTATCGCTAGTTAACTTCAGTCAGTTATATTATATAGAAGGATAACACGTTTTCCTTTTTGCTTTCATAACTTCTGTTTCATCAAATCTTTGTTACGCATCTATCGTAGCAATAATCTCTGTGTTAAAATTATATTTGGAAGTGTTTAATTAACCAGTTCTATCACATTATGTGATAATGGTGGACACCAATATTGTCCTTTAAGTTTCACCAAATCGTATAAAAATTGTGATCTCTAAAGGTTCCACAACCTTGGTACTACATACTATAACTGCTAGGTTCTTCAATAACTAATAAGCCTGGAGTGGTTCATAAATCTTTTAATTACTGGAACTTCTATCTTACAAATGACAATAATTCCATACATACAATGTACACCTATAGCACAGTGGATGACCCACATAGCCGCTACTAATAATAAGTGCAGGGGGATTGCACCACACATAATATGTTGAAATCACAAACAAACGTACATATCAGTTTAAGTGGATGCATTCCGGGGGCTAGCCGTAAGCATCCAATGCGCCGCACAGTCCTGGGCCTGTAGTGATACAAACTTCACTCAAAATTGAAAAACACAATCAGGAATATAACCCATTGTGTAATACTAGTACGAGTCATAAGCTGCTATATGCCACATAAAATATGATTGTGAGCATATTGAAGTAAAAAATTACCTATACAATTAACCATATCAGTGAAATGTATAAAAACCAGCGGCTGTCAGGCAGAATACTTCCACATTTTGCAGGAGCTGGATAGAGAACAAGCTAAAAACAAACACGATTTTTTGTACAATCAGGGGCAATAATCCAGAAAGTTATGATCTGAAATGTGCAAATATCAAAAGGGACCGAGATCTTTGAGATATAAAGATATGTTTTGAGTTTCATTAAAGTCGAATAAAAATTGTGACCTCTAGAGGGTCCACAACCTTCATATTACATACTTTTACACAATTTGCGTACAAAGAGCGGCCATTTTGTTGAGCAGTTTCATTTCAATTTTCCCGAAATTCAAATTCAACCTTCATTATGGGGGAATGGTGATATATTTAAACGGTTTTTAAAATCGGAAAAAAATTGTCAACTCTAGAGAATCTGCAAGCTAAAAATGCTTTTTTTTTTCGAACAATCAAGGGCCACAATCCAGGAAGTTACGTTTGGATATGCGCTATTATCAAAAGGAACCAAGATCTTAGTGTGTAACAGTGATATATTGACACATGTTTTTTTAAATCGGATAAAAATTGTGACCTCTAAATTTTGTACAATCAAGGGCCAGAATTCAGGAAGTTATGATCCGATATGCGCAAATATCAAAAGGAACAAAGGTTTGTGGGTTATAAACATGTATTTCTAGTTTCATCAAAATCGGATCAAAATTGTGACCTCTAGAGGGTTCACAACCTTGATATACCAGATATTTACACTATTTGTGTATGAGGGGCGGCCATTTTGTCCAAAGTTTTGGTCCAAATTTCACGAAATTCGAAGTCAACCAACATTACGTGTAACAGAGATATATTCGAACGTTTTTGTAAATCAGATAACAATTGTGACCTCTAGAGGGACCACAAGTTAAAAACACGATTTTTCGTACAATCAGGGGACATAATTCAGGAAGTTACGATCCGATATGCGCAAATATCAAAAGCAACCAAGATCTTTGGGTTATAAACATGCATCAAAATTGGATCAAAATTCGAACTTAACCATCATTATGGTGTAACGGTGATATATTCACACAGTTTTTTAAATCGGATAATAATTTTGACCTCTAGAGAGAGACCACAAGCTAATAACGTGATTTTACGTACAGTCAAGGGCCATAATTCAGGAAATTACTATCAATATGAGTAAATATCAAAAGGAACCAAGATGTTTGGGTTATAAACATGTATTTCAAGTTCCATCAAAATCGGATCAAAATTGTGAGCTTTAGAGGGTCCACAACCTTGATATACCATATTTTTACACTGTTTGCATACGAGGGCCGTCCATTTTGTCCGGTAGTTCTGGTCCAAATTTCACGAAATTCGAACCCAACCGTTATTAAGGTGTAATGGTGATATATTCAACCGTTTTTTTTAAATCGGAATAAAATTGTGACCTCCATAATGTCCACAAGCTAAAAAACATGATTTTTCGTACAATCAGGGGCCATAATTCAGGAAGTTACGGTCCGATATGCGCGAATATTGAAAGGAATCAAGATCTTTGAGTTATAAACTTACATTTAAAATTTCAACAAAATCAGATAAAAAAAGATTATAGTTTTTGTCGTTTGAAGGTTCACAAAGTTCTACAAACTGAAACAAGCCTCAACTCTGGAAGTAGTGTACAAAAATTGTTGAAATTTGACAGGCTTTTTCGTTTTACTAATTTAAATAATGCCTATAAATTTCATACAGATCGGATGATCACTTTTGTCATTCAAACGTTCACAAGGTTCACAATGTAAAACAAGGGCCATAATTCTAGAAATTATTGACGGAAATTGCTGAAATTCAATAGACATCTGTTTCACAAATTTAAATAATGCATATAAATTGCATACATATCGGATGATAACTTTCATCAATCGAGCATTAACAAGGTTGAACAAAGTGAAACAAGGCCCATAACCGTAGAAATAATTATTGTAAATTGCTGAAATTCAATAGGCTTCAAGGTTTCACTAATTTAAATAATGCATTATAAATTTCACAAAGATCGGATGATAACTTGCGGCGTTACAGCGTTCAAAAGGTTCAAGAAAGTGAAACGAGCCATGATTCCAGATGTAATAAACGCAAATTGCTGAAATTCAATAGGATTGGTTTTTTTAATAACTTAAATGGCACATATAAATTTCATACAGATCGGCAGATAACTTTAGAGGTTAGAGCGTTCACAAAGTGCAACAAAGTGAAACAAGGGCCATAACTCTAGAAGTAAATAACGGAAATTGCTGAAATTCAATAGGATTCTTCTCTTTACTAATTTAAATGACGCATGTAAATTTCATACAGATCGGCAGATAACTTTTAATGTTAGAGCGATCCCAAGGTGCAACAAAGTGAAGCAAGGACCTTGTTGAACCTTGTAAACGCTATTACGGCAAAAGGTATCACCCGATTTTTGTGAAAATGATATGCATTATCTAAATTAGTGAAACAAAGAACCCTATTGAATTTCAGCAATTTTCGTTTATTATGTCTAGAGTTATGGCCCTTGTTTCACTTTATTGAACCTTGTGAACGCTCTAGCGACAAAGTTATCATACAATCTGTATGAAATTTATACTCATCATTTAAATTAGTGAAAAAGCCTATTGAATTCTAGCAATTTCCTTTAATTTCTTATACAGTTATGGCCCTTGTTTCAGTTTATTGAATTTTATGAATGTTCAAATGACGAAAGTTATCATCTGATCTGTATGAAATTTATTTGCATCATTAGAATTAGGGAAATGAAGAATCTTATATAATTTCAGCAATTTACGTTAATTTCTTCTGGAGTTATAGCCCTTGTTTCACTTTGTTGCACCTTGTGAACGCGCCAGCTACAAAAGTATCATCCAATCTGTATGAAATTTATATGCGTCATGAAGATTAGTAAAACAAAGAAGCCTATTGAATTTAAGCAATTTCCAATAATTACTTCTAGAGTCATCACCCTTGTTTAACTGAGTTGAACCTTGTGAACGCTTGAAAGTCGAAAGCTATCATCCGATATGTATAAATTTTGTATGCATCTTGTAAATTAGTGAAACGAAGAAACCTATTGAATTTGAGCAATTTCTATCTGAATGTGTATGTGGAGCAGCCATTTTGTCAGGCAATTTCAGTCCTATTTTCATGAAATTCGAACTCAACCGTCATTATGGTGTTACAGTGATATATTTCAACAGTTTTTATACGCCCACATTTTCATGTGGACATATATTGTCATCCCCCCTGTCCGTCCGTTCACAATTGTTTGTGAACACTCTACAGGTCAAAATTTTTATTTGATTTCAATGAAACTTGAAATATAGGTTTATCACCCTAAGATCTCGGTTTCTGTCGATATTGGCATGTATCGGACTGTAACTTCATGGATTATGGCCCCTGATTGTACGAAAAATCACGTTTTTAGCTTGTGAACACTGTAGAGACCACAATTTTTATCCGATTTGGTTCAAACTTGAAATGTATGCTTATTACCCACAGATCTCGGTTCCTTTCGATATTCGCCCATATCGGAACGTAACTTCCTGAATTATGGCCCCTGATTGTACGAAAAATCGCGTTTTTAGCTTGTGGACCCTATAGAGATTATAATTTTTATCCGATTTAAAAAAACGTATTTTTATATCACCGTTACACCCTAAGGAGGACTGAGTTCGAATTTCATGAAAATCGGCCCAAATCCGATTTTGTTGAAACTTGAAATGTAAGTTTATAACCCAAAGATCTCGGTTCCTTTCGATATTTGCACATATTGGACCGTAACTTCCTGAATTATGGCCCCTGATTGTACGAAAAATCAGGTTTTTAGCTTGTGGGCCCTAGAGAGGTCATAATTTTTATCCGATTTAAAAAATGTATTATTGTATCACCGTTACACCCTAAGGATGGCTGAGTTTGAATTTCGTGAAAATCGGCCCAAAACTGACAGACAAAATGGCCGCCCCTCGTTCTCAAATAGCGTAAAAATATGGTATATCAAGGTTGTGGACCCTATAAAGGTCACAATTTTTATCCGATTATGTTTTAACTTGAAATGTGAGTTTATAACCCAAAGATCTCGGTTCCTTTCGATATTTGCGCATATGGAATTGTAATTTTCTGAATTATGGCCCTTGATTGCAGGAAAAATCACTCCTTTTTAGCTTGTTCTCTATCCATCTCTCGAAAATGTGGGCGTATCCTGCCTGGCAGCCGCTGGTTTTAAATCAGATAAAATTTGTGACTTCTCAAGGGTCCACTAGCTAAAATCACAATTTTTGCGTACAATCAGGGGCCATAATCCATTAAGTTACTGTCCAATATATGCTGGAATGTCAAAGGAACCGAGATCTTTGGAATATAGATATATATTTTAAGTCTCATCAAAATTGGTTAAGATTCCCAACTAGCAGTCTTATGTTGGGCCAATGTCGGCAACCTTGGTTTTATATACTTTTCCACTATTTGTATGTAAGGATGATATATTTGAACAGTTTTAATACAACGACATTGAAATGTGGTCACATTATTGTCTTGGCCCCATCCATCGGTCTGGCGTCCACAACCTATAAAAGTTAATATCCGATTGACTTTAAATTGACTTTAAATTTATACACAGTGTTTAAGGTCATGAGACGAAGAAGCCTATTGATTTTCAACTATTTCCGATAATTACAACCAGAGTTATGGCCCTTGATCACTTTGAAAAATCTTGTGTACCTTCTAGAAGCTAAAGTTAATATAAATTGCTTAAGGTCATGAGACAAACAATTGAAATAAATTCTGATGATTTCTGATAATTACTTAATGGGTTATTACTTGTCAGTTTTTGATGTGTTGTAAATCTTCTGATTACTGACAAAAGAAAAATTATGCGACAACCTTTGTTGACTGTGGACAACTTAGTTGCTGTGGGGGTATGTTTCGTTGCCTGGCAACCTATCTTGAAAATCAGATAAAAATTGTGACCTTTAGATGGACCGCAAGCTAAAACCAGGCAACTCTATTTTCATCAAGGTTGCTGGGATGTAAATAAGGTTAGGGCAAGTGATTGTTGGCTAGATTGTAGGTTAGGATTTGGGTAAGTATTAGGGCTAGGTCCAGGGTTAGGCTAAAAATGTGATTTTTCTCGTACAATCAGGGGCCATAATCCAGGAAGTTATAGTCTGGTACGGGGACGGACAGGGCAATAACAAATATTGTTCAAATATCTCACCGATACGCCATAGTGACGGTTGAGTTCAAATTTCATGAAAATGGGACTGAAACTGCCCAACAAAATGGCCTTTCTACATGACGGTTGAGTTCGAATATCATGAAAATCGGACCGAAACTACCCGACAAAATGGCTGCGCCACATATAGTGTAACAGTATGTAATACCAAGGTTACGGACCCTCTGGAGTCCCCTTTTTTATATTTGTGCATTTCTGGATTATGACCCCTGATTGCATGAAAAATCACGTTTTTCGCTTGTGGAACCCTCAAGAGGTCACAATTTTTATCCGATTTAAAAAAAAAAGATTTAAATATATCACTGTTACACCATAATGACAATTGAGTTCAAATTTCGTGAAAATCGGATCAAAACTACCCGACAGAATGGCCACTCCCTGAACGCAAATAGTGTAAAGTAGGTCATACTAAGGTTGTGATCACCCTCTAGAGCTCACAATTTTTGACAAAACTTAATATATGTTTATATCCCAAAGATCTAGGGTTCCTTCGATAGTTGCGCATATCGGATCGTAACTTCCTGGATTACGGCCCCTGATTTACGAAAAATTGCTTTTTTTAAAAACTGTTCTCTGTCCACCTCTTGCGAAATGTAGGCTTATCTTGCATGGCAACCATTTGTTTAAAATGATGTAGCTTGTCTATCTCATTGAATATTTTTCCATATCTTTCGATAACTTTCAGTTATTCCCCTTTGTTACGATATCTTGTTAGCACCCTCAGGGCTTCAATTGTGATCCAATCTTTTTGAAACTTTGTATTAATTTTCAACAATAACTTTAAGAGTTAATCTCCTTTTTATCAAAATCAGTTATGATCGGATCTTTCTCAAATTGATATTCAATTTCTACTATATTGACAGGAGGAATCCTATTGATATTCACCTATTTAGGATAATGACTGCCAGAGTTATTTCCCAATTGTTATAAAATCTTGTTGTTTATTGCTTGTATCTTGCTTCGGGTTTGTCTTCATGGTTTATATTGTTTATGTGTTGTGCGGTTCTCCCATAACTACTATTGGAGGTTTTAATTATGATCTGATCTTATTAAAATTTGTATTGTATGACCACTTAGCCACTGGCAGGTCCATGTTTTGTTTTCTGGCAACTATCTAAAAAATATAAATATACTTGCAGATGAAAACAAGTTTAGATGGTCGAACAAATGAACTATTTATGCCAACAAGAACTTTGAGGTTACAGTCAGATTTCTGAGCACAAAGAGATGGGATGGAGCAAATTATTTCCAAGCTAGGCAAGCCGCAGATATGACACCGATCTTGGTCCACAGTTACCGGAATAGGACAATCCTCATATTAATACGTGTACATTAATAAAAAACATCCCTGTCTTATGGACCAATGAGTGTATGTGACAAGGAGTAGGGTCACTGGTCCAACCTCGTGGGTTTTCTCCGGGTCCTCCGGTTTCCTCCCACTGCTAAAGACCCTTACGCACAAACAAATTATTGAAATTAAAATTAACCCATATGTTAGTCCCGAAATGACCTGGATTCCCGGAAAAACACTCATGGAGCCTATACAGGACAAAAATGTTAAGGGTTCCCCTAATCAACAGCCCGACGATTAAGAATTTCTGCACGCGTGATGTCAAAGGTCACACGCGAACATTGAGCGCTTGATGTACAAGTTGATAAACGCTATGAAGAGTTAGACGAACAACACTTTCTGAGATAAAAATGACGGAAAAAGATGCGGGTAGTGGATAAACCGAGAATTTAATTAGGATTCGATATTTGTAATAAATAGTAAGCGATTAAAAACAACATCGTCTTATGTATGCAATGGATTCTCCTCTGACTTCCAAGACGTGACGTAAACATGACCTGGTTTGATCAAATTTTTATAGCAGGGCATTCCTTTGCAATTGCAATGTTTGAGAAGGATTTGAAGCATAATTATGACAAATTAATTAGTTTGAATATGTTTTTAGTCCATATATATCATTAAATCACCCAGTTTGTACGCGGGAACCCGTCTTTAAATACAGCACATATTTTGGAAATTCTTAGCTCCAGTTATTGTTCAAGACATTCAGGTAAGTTTTATGTTATTTTATAACAATGTTTAACTATATATGTAACTTGCAAATGACTTTTTGTCAATATTTTATATAATTTTTTTTTTTTTTTTTTTGTAAACCTTTTCCTATTAAACATGTTTGTTGTGTTTTTATGACAATCATTCATAATCAAATTTTACTAAATCGGGTTATTTTAATAAAGATATTTAAAAGATTAACATATTTCTTAGTTATTTATTATGATGCAATGTTCAATAAAAAAAAATTTCCAAGCCAGTCACAATCCTAAATTCATAGGTTGAAAAACATATCTATATTAGTAACCAAAGCCAGGGCTGGATTAAGACCTATGGAGGCCTTTTAAAAGCACTTAAAAGATTGTAATGCCCCACCCCACCCCATATATGTAATTAAATGATAAACTATAAAATTAGAGTTTTCTTTTCGAAATTAATGAAATTAAGTCTGAAAATAATGTTTATTGATATTATTTAAAAACTTCTACTTTTTATTCTAAAGTCTTTGATCAGATCCTCCAAACTCAGTTTACGTAACATATTTACGTGGTATCCACGCGTTGTAGGATTTTTTAAAATATACTTCAACAGTGGGATTTTTCGCAGGCCCAGCGGAGTGGGGGGGGCTAGGGGGAGCTTTAGCCCCCTCAATAATTTGGCCACAAGTACTCTTTTCTCCAGGTTATTGCGGCCCCTGGACCCTTGCCTATAAGGACCTAGGATGGAAGCCCCCCCAATCAAGAATTGCTTCCGCCGGCCCTGTTTCGTGAACGTTCCAAGCAAGTGTTTGTTTGTTTTGCTTAATGGTAAAGCCAGCCCTGACCAAAGCCATATATTAATTTATCATTTGATAACAAATACTTCAAGGTAAATTATTGGTAGACGGCAACATTGTACTTTATTTAAGGTCGTGTAGACTGTCCTGTAGATGTTCACAAACACTTAAGGGGTCCACGGTGGTTTAAAGATATGACAGTATGAAGGATAGCAGTGGAAAACACCCATATTAGTGGGGCGGTTAAGCAAAAAATCATGCACTTTGGGTTAAAAGCATGAAACTTGGCACATAGATGGCATCAACCCTACTGATTATTTTGGGATGTGGATCCACCTCAGCAGCTCCCCCAGGTGGTCTTTACGGCCATCTTTTCCAAAATGGCCGCCTATTCATTGATATACATATAACTAGGGGTGTCACAATAAGACATTTTTTTACAAATCATTTCAGGCCAGCAATTTCCAGAGGCGAAATTGCTAGCTGAACACGATTTTTGAAAAAAAGATTTATCTACGACGTCATTTTCGTTTGGGGTTTGCCTGATTTCCATAATGGCCGCCAAAATTTGAAGAAAAATGAATTTCCAGATTGGATGGGTGATTATCACGCAATGTATGCCTTGTAATATATCAAATATAAGGTTTTTGTTGTAATTGAACTGAAAAATAATCTCTTAAACTAGTTTCCCCCAAATCCAAGATGGCGGAAATTCAAAATGGCGGCCACAATATACACAAAATGGCGGATTGATCAGATTAAAGTCATTTCATTTTTTGATTTGGTTTGTAATATATAATTTAAAGGGTTTAAATTGTCACTGAACTTAAAATTAATCTAAATCAAAAAATAATTTCCAAAATCCAAGATGGCGGAAATTCAAAATGGCAACCAACATTTATCTAAAATGGCCGATTTGTCAGATAAAAGTCATTTTACTCTTTGATATAGTTTGTAATATATAATATAAAGAGTTTTCAAAGTCATTGAACTTAAAATTAAACTAAAAAAAAAGAGTTTCCAAAATCTAAGATGGCGGAAATTCAAAATGGCGCCCAGATGAAATTAAAAATGCCTCAGTTGGCCCCGTTGTATTGTTATGGGGTGGGGGGTGGAGGGTCGGAATAACCAGATATTTTCTCCAAAGAATGTGTCAATTCTTAACATTATCATTAGCATCACATTATCATTAGTTTCCAAAATCTAAGATGGCTTGTAATATGTCCTCTATTAAGTTTTCAGAGTCACTGAATTCGATAATTGTAGATTATTATTTAAAAAAAAAATCTTTCTATTGGATTGGTTTATAATAGCAAAGTGTAATAGTTTTTTGAGGGCAACTGAAATTGACCGGACTCAGGAATCTACCTGTCAGTCAATTAAACATGTGCAGAACTTACCAGTCAGCTAATTAGAATTTCAAAGATTTTAACCTTAAGACACAATAAATGTAGTTTAATTGTTTTATGCATTAAAACATGTGATGCTAATGATAATGTTAAGAATTGACACATTCTTTGGAGAAAATATCTGGTTATTCCGACCCTCCACCCCCCACCCCATAACAATACAACGGGGCCAACTGAGGCATTTTTAATTTCATCTGGGCGCCATTTTGAATTTCCGCCATCTTAGATTTTGGAAACTCCTTTTTTTTTTTAGTTTGATTTTAAGTTCAATGACTTTGAAAACTCTTTATATTATATATTACAAACCATATCAAAGAGTGAAATGACTTTTATCTGACAAATCGGCCATTTTAGATAAATGTTGGTTGCCATTTTGGATTTTGGAAACTATTTTTTTATTTAGATTAATTTTAAGTTCAGTGACAATGTAAACCCTTTAAATTATATATTACAAACCAAATCAAACAGTGAATTGATTTTAATCAGATCAATCCGCCATTTTGTGTATATTGTGGCCGCCATTTTGAATTTCCGCCATCTTGGATTTGGGGAAAACTAGTTTTAAAGATTATTTTTCAGTTCAATTACAACAAAAATCTTATATTTGATATATTACAAGGCATACATTGCGTGATAATCACCCATCTTATCTGGAAATTCATTTTTCTTCAAATTTTGGCGGCCATTTTGGAAATCAGGCAAACCCCAAACGAAAATGACGTCATAGATAAATCTTTTTTTCAAAAATCGTGTTCAGCTAGCAATTTCGCATCTGGAAATTGCTGGCCTCAAATGATTTGTAAAAAAATGTCTTATTGTGACACCCCTAGTTATATGTATATCAATAAATTCTTCCTTAACCGCCCCACTATATATGAAGATGAAGCAGTTACTGAGCTATGGTCATTTTAATATTGACACGCCAAAATTAAACGGGACTTATCTCTGGAACCGTAGTCCGATCAAGCTAAATAAACATAGGCCCTATATATCAATTATCAGCAAAGTCAAAGGGGTATAGTTTAAAATAAACACGACAGTGGGTGCTTGGTCGGCGTTCACGTGGAGTGGAAAGCGAAAGTAACTAGTCAGACCCGGTCGTAGCTGTCTTGGGATTTCCAATGCACTCAGTCTGTGATTAGTAGGCCCTTTGAACTGTTAGATTCGTTTTCGTTTCTTTGACGTCTTATTTTGTCTCGGTTACTAGGGGGAAATGGTGGGTGACTGATCAGCGTCCAAGTGAAGTGGAGTGGAAAACGAAAGTAACTATAGTCAGCCTCCGGACGTGTGATTCATAGGCGTACGGGTTCGATGACATTTGGGTTAGGGGGGCAGAACCCGGAATACCCGAAAAAATTTCGGGTTACAGGCGGGGGCGCTGGTCTTCTGTGAGAGCGAAGCTTACCGTGTAGGGTCTGTCGAAGAAAATTTGGGAAAATTGAACGGCAGCAAACGCATTTCCTGCTATTCAAGCCCGTGGATACAGCAACTTCAAAGTGGTCTAATATAGCCTAATTAAGATGGCTGACTGGAATTCCAATCAATCGTTTACAGCCCACGAAGACGGTACCGTCGGGAGAAAATTTAACTGTCGCAAACTTGTTTGTCTGCTATCCCAGCAACTTCAGTGTGGTACAATATAGCCTACCTTATAGGTGACTGACCTGAATCCCAAACAAACTTTACTGCCACAAACGTGTTTTTCTGCTATCCCAGCATCTTCAGTGTGGTACAATATAGCCTACCTCAGTAGTACCTGAGAGTGGCTGACCTGAATCCAAACAATTTTTATTAATCGTCGTGGAGTATGGGGACCTCGCCCTCCCGGAGAAATCTAAACGCCGCAAATGTCTTTTTCTGCTATTCTAGCCCGTGAGTTAAGCAACTCTAAGTAAAATAAAACCAAGTACGAACAATCCAAACCATTAGACAAAATTCGAAGTCCTAAAAAACGGTATAGGCAAAATAGTGTAATAAGGCAAAATAGTGTAATCAGACTGTTCCCCGTGTTATCCAATGGTTTTATAACCGAAAGCCCACTCTATGCCGACCTAAATTCCAAACATTCAACTGCAGACTGTTGCAGCTGCATTGATGCCTGATGCAAAAAGTAGAGTGTCTCCCGACAAGATGTTTTAATCCATAGTCAATTCAGTACAAATTCGTGATATTCAATTAAAAGTAAAGTAAATATAGTGTTTTATTAGACATTGGACTTTATTTTGCCATCTAGATGAAATAATCCTTTTTTCCCCCACTTTACCCGTCTGCCCGAAAAGTCAGATTACCCGAAAGTTAGGGGGGGGGGGCGG
The DNA here is from genome assembly GCF_932274485.2 of Patella vulgata. Taxonomy (NCBI): domain Eukaryota; kingdom Metazoa; phylum Mollusca; class Gastropoda; family Patellidae; genus Patella; species Patella vulgata. Next base: position 19,112,492 of record NC_065883.2, read on the forward strand.
CTGCCCCCTGGCTAGTTCGCCTATGGATACTTGGCTTGGAGTTCCCAAGGGACAGACTTAGTCTATATATCTAAAAATAAATTTATAATTGCCTTGTTCCGCCAGTTAACCTTAATGTTAATTGTGTCAATGTCATACCCTATAAACTACAAGTACTAAATTTACTAGTCGACAATATTTAAAGCTTGGCTCATCTAAGACACAGATGTTTTAGTAGTTATAATTCAGTAATATCTTTCCTAAATAATTTGTTATGTTTTGTTGTATACTTTTGACGTCACGCCCGTCAACCGTTGTTACCATGCCTCGTGTAATCAAACTTCATTTGTATTTTTCTTCTGATGAGTGTGGAGTACCACATGGAACTTTAAGTAAAGAACTTACAGATTTCATATGTTTAATTATTTAAAAATAAATATATATATATATTTCAAAGGAGTTGGGAAATGCTAGTGCATTCTCGATTATGCCCCCTCCAACCAATTAAAAGTACACCCCAAAATAACATATTTAGCCTACTGGTATTATAATTATGTCAGTGGGGAAGAACGAATGATCTTTCTCTAGTGAGTGGCAAAATCCCCGATGGACCAGTGTCTTGCAGAGGGTTAGTTATGTCGGGGGCCAAGATATATGGTTATATGACCCAAGACTCAGGTATAGGACCTAGTATTCAGATGAGAAAGGGAGATAATTATTTTAAACAAAAATACCTTTTTATTCAAATTAAGTAAGACAGCTTGTTGTACAGCGATTATTTCAAATTTCACAAATCTAATTTAACGTTTCTCTTTGATTACCGACCCCCTCCCCCTTTTTTGAGAGTCCCATTAATAAAATTGGATACACGTCACATTGGGAGAATATACCCCCCCCCCCCAAATGAAATAGGAAAGGATCCCAAATTTACAATGATAATGGCCAATGAAAATCGACATTCGATAGCGTTATATTCATTGTGACGTCACAATTAGTGTGACGTCACAATTTATTGTCTTGTAATATGGAGCAAGCATAATCGATAATTATTATAACGATATTATCACTTACACAGGTTTATTTTAGCGGAAAAAAACATTGAAAATATTTTAAATACAGAGTTTTGACTTCAAGTAAGTAATGTAAACTATTTTTAATTTTTCTATAAATCTGTCTCGTTTATTATACAGTAAAAGAAAGTTAATAATGCAAAGAAAATGAATGTCGGTCGTTGTCATGGCGCTAATTGTTCATTGACCAAAGATTAATTTCTTGATGTTTTAGCTATTTCAAAAGCGATAATACGACATTTATTTCAATGCAGAATGTGTGGATAATCGCGCCTTCTTTTCTTCGTCTTTTATTTGTGTTTTCAAATCTAACGCGAAAATATGGCATTCAAAAACACGAAACACATAAAGTAAGGAAATATGAAATGGAATAACTTTACACTTTCACTTCAAAATGTGCCACTGGATTTACCAAATTGGTGATCCAGTGGTTTAACGCGTGCGCGTGAAACCATAAGGTCTGTCAATTCCCTGTTTGTACGTGACAAGGAGTAGGGTCGCCTGTCCCACCTCTCCGGGTCCTCCTGTTTCCCCTAACTGCTAAATAGCACTACGCTAAACAGCAAATTATCCAAACAAAATTGAAACATACAATAACATTGTGTCGAATGGACGTTAAACCCCATTTTAATATCTCTCTATACAGAAAGAGAGAACAATCAGGGATAGATTTACCTACAGACTTGGCAGGCTGAAAACATTGGGTCCTCACCCCATTGGGGCATCCGGCCAAGGTGTATAATATTTTTGACACTTTCAGTAGCCTTTCTTACACGTACCGTAGTCTTAAACATTCCTCGCCATCCCCGGCTTTGCACAATTAAAGGACACTTTCATTTTTCTCCAGTCGAAAGGGTAGGGGAGTGTCGGGTTAAGACGTGACAAAAAAAGAAGAAAAAAAAAAAAAAAAAATGATCGATAAATGCCAATGAATATCTGCGACTTCGGTTTTTTTTTTAATGAGAAATTTTAATATGTAAACTTGGCTTTCGTTTGCAGTTATAATGAAGTTCGGAGTAATGCCTTTGTCTATGGGGAAATCGCCAACAGAAAGTAAAGAAAGCGAAGACAGAGAAATAGAAGGTCGAGATAGAGAAGATACAGAAATAGAAGTTATAAACACAGCAGATATTGAATCAAAAGATGACGAAACAGAAGATATGAAATCTGCAGAAGAAATAAAAACAGAAACCGATGATATAAAAACAGAAGATATAAAAACAAAAGATAAAACAATTGAAGAAGATATAAAAACAGACGATGCAACAACTGAAGAAGATAAAAAATCTAAAAATATAAAAACAGAAACAGAAGACATCAAAACTGGAGATTTAGAAAAAGAAACAGGGGACATAAAAACCGAAGATATAAAAACTAAAGATATAAAAACAGAAACTGAAGATGTAAAAACTACAGAAGATATAAAAACTGCAGAAGATATAAGAACTGCAGAAGATAAAACAGCAGAAGATATAAAAACCGAAGATATAAAAACTGAAGATATAAAAGCAGAAGATATGAAAAAAGAAGATATAAAAACTGAAGATTTAGAAGCAGAAACAAAGGATATAAAAACTGCAGAAGATATAAAAACAGAACCAGATGATATAACAACGAAAGAAAAAGATATAAAAAGCGAAGATATAAAAACTGCAGAAGATATAAAAACTGAAGAAATAAAAACTGAAGATAAAGAGGGTAAGAAAAAATGCATTACTTCTTCTCACCTTAACTATTTGTTCAATGTTTTTGAATGAGAAGCTATTGACCTTACAAAAAAATCTCAATTGATATCGCTGCCCTTCTGAAATTCGCCAATGTAATAACTAACAAGCCAACAGTGAGGCTGATGTCCCCCGCCGAAATAGGAAAATAATTAGAGGACACATATAAATTTATCACAAATTATCTTTTACAAAGTATTGAACAATCAAACAGTATATCTTTACTTATAGTCTAACAATCAAAGTAGGAGAGTTATTGTTTTCCAAAGTCTCGACCAATCAAATTGCGTATCGCTCTGCTTACCCTGAGCAGAAAATGCTCATTATCAAACTTAGTCAAGGTATTACTGTAATGAAACTATACACCAAGTTTCATCAATCTCACTTAATTAGAACTAAAGTTATCGTGTCCCAAAGCATCAACCAATCAAATTGCTTATCTCTGCTTACCCTAAGCGGAAAATGCTCATCTTCGAACTCCATCAAGGCATTGACCTAATCAACACATACACCAAGTTTGAACATTCTAGCTCAATTAGGAAGAGAGTTATCGTGCCCCAAAGTATCAACCAATCAAATTGCTGCTTACCCTGAGCAGAAAATGCTCATTATCAAACTTAGTCAAGGTATTACTGTAATGAAACTATACACCAAGTTTCATCAATCTCACTTAATTAGAACTAAAGTTATCGTGTCCCAAAGCATCAACCAATCAAATTGCTTATCTCTGCTTACCCTAAGCGGAAAATGCTCATCTTCGAACTCCATCAAGGCATTGACCTAATCAACACATACACCAAGTTTGAACATTCTAGCTCAATTAGGAAGAGAGTTATCGTGCCCCAAAGTATCAACCAATCAAATTGCTTATCTCTGCTTAGCCTAAGCGGAAAATGCTCATCTTCGAACTCCATCAAGGCATTGACCTAATAAACACATACACCAAGTTTGAACATTCTAGCTCAATTAAAAGTTATCGTGTCCCAAAGCATCAACCAATCAAATTGCTTATCTCTGCTTACCCTAAGCGGAAAATGCTCATCTTCGAACTCCATCAAGGCATTGACCTAATCAACACATACACCAAGTTTGAACATTCTAGCCCAATTAGGAAGAGAGTTATCGTGTCCCAAAGCATCAACCAATCAAATTGCTTATCTCTGCTTACCCTAAGCGGAAAATGCTCATCTTCGAACTCCATCAAGGCATTGACCTAATAAACACATACACCAAGTTTGAACATTCTAGCTCAATTAGGAAGAGAGTTATTGTGTCCCAAAAAGTGTGACGGACAGACAGACGGACGAACCCATTTTAATAGTCCCCTGCTTTCTTCGAAAGGCGGGGGACAAAAATACCAGATGGCTAGGCTATCTATATTATTTTCACACAAATTTTGGCTTGACATTGAAACCGTCACACGTATATAATAAATAGATTAAAACGCACTTCCATGTCTAAATAAATGAAATCGGGTTTCACGTCTCGTCGACACATTATCTCGATCATATGGAGACTGACATGCTGTTATTGTTTATTTTTATTTAAAATAATTACATGTCATGGTTTTATTATTATTTCAGACGTTGAAATAGCAACATGTCCCGAAGACCTCGAGAATGGATTGGAGCCAGGATACTTCAAAAAAGAAGGGAGAGCATTTTGCCTGAAACATGGCAAGATATTTGAAATACACAAGAAAAATGCACAAAATCAGAAAAACAGAAAATTTGTATTATTAGGTGTCATTCCAGGCGGCTGCAAATCAACAAAAAATCAAAAGAAAAGTAAGTAACCACACGTAGATATGGGTATCATGTACGGCCAGGGCGGGTATGCTTCTTATATCCCCAACCCCACAGCTTTCCACATTAGACGACTCAGCCCATAACCGAACAGAGACACGGGGTTGTGTTCCAACGGCCTGTTAACAGGTGATAGTGATGCGGAAATTGTTTACATATATGGTACACGATAACCCGGTAAGGAACAACGTATAGCCGTTCGGATGGGAGGAAAACCGAGATACCCTTGTACACATTGGATTGCACGTAAAAGATCCCATGACAGTTCGAATTCCATGTTAAAACATAAAAAATATGATGGAACAGAATTTAATTTTTAACCACCTGTTTTGATCTACATATCTTTATTCTAATTTTTCAGTCAACCCATATGTTCTGATGAACCTGTATAGAAACAGCACTTCGCCACCAGAGAATATCAAACCCTATTTGTTGGTAAGACCAGAGGTCAGAATAAAGATACACACTGACACAGTTCGTACAAATATGTTTGGACCGCATCCGAAAACGAAGAATGTACCTGCACCAGAGTATAAAGGAGAAAAAAATATAGAAACAGAATGTACAGAAGTTAAATATATAGACACAGAAAATACAGAAGTAAAATATATAGACACAGAAAATACAGAAGTCAAGTATATAGAAACAGAAAATACAGAAGTCAAATGTATAGACACAGAAAATACAGAAGTAAAATATATAGATACAGAAAATACAGAAGTTAAATGTATAGACACAGAAAATACAGAAGCAAAATATATAGACACAGAAAATACCGAAGTAAAATGTGTAGACACAGAAAATACAGAAGTAAAATATATAGACACAGAAATTACAGAAGTAAAATGTATAGACACAGAAAATACAGAAGTAAACTACATAGAAACAGAAAATACAGAAGTAAAATACATAGAAACAGAAAATACAGAAGTAAAATACATAGAAACAGAATATAAAGAAGTAATAGATATAGAAACAGAATATAAAGAAGTAAAATACATAGAAACCGTGTACAAAGAAGTAAAATACATAGAAACAGAATATAAAGAAGTAAAATACATAGAAACAGTGTACAAAGAAGTAAAATATATAGAAATAGAATATAAAGAAGTAAAATACATAGAAACAAAGTATAAAGATGTAGATACAGAATATAAAGAAGTAATATATATTGAAACAGAATGTAAAGAAGTAAAATACATAGAAACAGAGTATAAAGAAGTAAAATACATAGAAACAGAGTATAAAGAAGTACAAGATGTAGAGACAGAATATAAAGAAGTACAATATGTAGAGGCAGAATATAAAGAAGTAAAAGATGTAGAAACAGAATATAAAGAAGTACATGATGTAGAAGCCGAATTTAAAGAGGTAAAAGATGTAGAGACAGAATATAAAGAAGTACATGATGTAGAAGCCGAATTTAAAGAGGTAAAAGATGTAGAGACAGAATATAAAGAAGTACATGATGTAGAAGCCGAATTTAAAGAGGTAAAAGATGTAGAGACAGAATATAAAGAAGTAAAAAATATATACACAGAGTATAAAGAAGTAAAAGATGTAGAAACTGAATTTAAAGAAATAAAAGATGTAGAAACAGAGTATAAAGAAGTAAAAGATGTAGAACCAGAGTATAAAGACGTACAAGATGTAGAAACAGAGTATAAAGAAGCAAAGGATGTAGAGACAGAGTATAAAGACGTAAAAGATGTAGAGACAGAGTATAAAGAAGTACAAGATGTAGAAACAGAGTATAAAGAAGCAAAAGATGTAGAGACAGAGTATAAAGACGTAAAAGATGTAGATACAGAGTATACAGAAGTACAAGATGTAGAGACAGAATATAAAGAAGTAAAAGATGCAGAAACAGAATATAAAGAAGCACAAGATGTAGAAACAGGCTATAAAGAAACAAAAGATGTTGAGACAGAGTATAAAGAAGCAAAAGATGTAGAAACAGAATATAAAGAAGCAAAAGATGAAGAAACAGAATGTAAAGAAGAAAACAACAGAGAAACGGAAAATCAAGACACACAAATAAATGCACTTAGAGAAGAAATCGATGTGATGGAAATAAAAACACAAACCAAAGAAAAGGAAGATAGGGGAATGGATAAGGGAGATATAGAAGAATCGGAAATAGTAATGGAATTAGAGGAGGGGAAGAATTATGGAGCAAAATCTGTAGAAGGCAAAAAAGAGAAAAATAAAAGCAATTTCCGTAAATTTTTTATCAGAGTGGGAAAACGGCTTAGAAAATTGTGTACTTGTGGCTGTGCTAAAAAAACAAGCAGATTGAGAAATAAACCGAGGGAAGGAGGGGGGTGGGGGCACGGGAAAAGAAATGAGAAACATTAATTTTTTAAAGATAAAGATACAGAAGGTACTGAGGAAGCTGTAGAAAGAGACTGAATAGAGTATTGACTCTAAATGTACATAAAACAAATTTGTAAATACATGTATTTATTTCATAAAAAAAATTGTTGTTCTATAAATAAATTATAGATATTATATTTGTGTTAATATTTTTCATAGTTTTTATGGTCAGTCAATCAGGGATATATTTCTATAGATAATTTAAAATAACGGGGGATACTTACGAGTAGCTTATACATCAATCTCATTAATAGATTATTTTTCAACCATACAACTAGGTACATACCATAGCGCCCGTCTAACCATCATCAATGTACTGTTCAATTCCAAGCCCCGCCCCCTCCCCACAATAAAGAGAAAGAAATCAATGCTGACCCTGCCCGATCAAATCGCTGATTGATTAGCGTTTAGGTCAAATGTATCGGTTAGGTCAAATGTATCGCAGCTCAAGAAAGATGAAGTTTGCAATATATAATCGCAATATATAAAGTGTTTATACATTTATGGCACCGTATACCCCCTTAAATGGATGCTCTGGGACGTCGCCCCCTCTATACACACCACTGTTATAGACACTCTTAGGGAGAGTGGTTTTACAACATAGGTTAAGTCGATTTTCCCAATCCCTTTCGGATATCTTAACCGAATACCAAAAAATATTGTTTTCTATAAATAACAACCAAATATCAACCTCTAGGGCCGGGGTTCCCATTTGTAGGGTTACGAAACCAAATGGGGTCACTGATACTTTCACCACGGTCGCTAAATTGCCATGGGCTCGCGACTTATTTTGAGTTTCAATACCTGTTTGTGAATTCGACGAGTAAGTTTCTTCTTCTGAAATGCTCGTAAAACTCGTTTCGGGTAAATCAATTTTTGAAAACATTCTGGGGGAGGGTCCTCATACCCCCGCGACGGCGCCCGCCGGATCACTGCTGATAGTTCAGAATAAGTTGTGGGAACCCCTGCTCTACTGTTATCATCCGGTTGACTTGAAAATTATAAACATTGTTTATCTTCTGAAGAGGTTGATTGCTTTTCAAAGATTTCCCACAGTTGCTTTACGCATTATATCCGTTGGGGATGCGTTAGAAGCTAATGTGATCATATAATTGATCTATATGCGTTTTTGTTTATGAACGAAAGAAAGAACTTGAAAGAAGTCTTGAGCTTGTGGACATGGATGCTCTTGAGGCGCAGTTCACGTAGAAAATTATATAATGTGTAAGTTCATTAGAAGCAGGAATCCTGTAGATTTTCAATATCTGATAATTACTTTCAGAGTTTTTCTTTTATTGATCTACAGGATTTGCTAGACACTAATAAGTGATTATGTAATTATCGGATATTGTTATAAGTTGACAAGTTTCTTCCTAGCACTAACATCAACAACAAATGTAAAATACATGTCAATCAGATCATGGTAATTTTAGCCACTAGAATAACCACAATTTTTAAAAGTAAACAAGGGTAATAACCATGGAAGTAATTATCAGAAATCGTCATTAATATAGCTTTCCTGGGGAACATCGACATCAATTAAAAATTTAGGATTTGTTTTTCTGAGAAATCAAGGAAAATAACTCTCAAAGTAGTTAGCAAACATAATTGAAATCTTTGTCCCATAAGCATTAACTTCAAGTCGTTAAGCGGTGGACACACTAGCCGAATGATTCGGCCGAATCGTTCGGCCGAATCAATCGGCGTCGAAATTCGCCTAGTGTGTCCACTGTCATTCGGCCGAATGATTCGCCCGAATCAAACATGTTTGATATATTCGGCCGAATTATATTCGCCTGGTGTGTCCGCTTCGCCGAAGCATTGGGCCGAATATAGAATTCATTAGCCAATCACCACTCATATCGAGAAGTCACGAGATAGATTGAAGACATAGACGCCGCCATGTTTAATCATGTGACGTGAAAGGTGATGCAATCGACAGGTGGAATCGGGCGAAGCATTCGGCTAGTGTGTCCACCCATTCGGCCGAATAAAATTCGGCGCCGATTGGTTCGGCCGAACGATTCGGCCGAATGATTCGGCTAATGTGTCCACTGCTTAAGGATTCTTAGCTCTACCTTAGTTGCTAGATCAACGAGATTTTTCAAAGTGATCAACCGTAACCACTCTTTGACAGCAATTATCCGAAATTGTTGAAAATCAGTAGGCCCTATCGCATGTACATAAGCAAATTGGATTATAACTTTAGCAGCTAGACTTTCAACAAGATTTTTTTTCGAGTGATCATGGGCAATGACACAGAAAATCAAATGAGTTCTATTTGTCTCCTGAATATAAGCACTGTGTATACACTTCAAGCCAGTCGGGTTATAATTATGGGCGACAACAATTTACGACCATATTAATACTAGTGTTCGGATATTCGAACAAGAATACTATTCGAATATTCGACGGGTCTTGAAATTTGTATTCGAAAATACTATTCGAATATTTTCAAATCTTAATATAAATATATTTAAAGTGGTTATTATAATTTCTAATTAATTATGAAATACGTGAAATTTCTGGTGACATGTGAACAATACACAAGATTATATTTTAGCAATTGACAGTGTATCTTTTACGTAAACTGCCAATCTGTACACAAGACCTCGGTCGTCCATGGCATCGCAACAAATAGACGCGGACCTCAACCACACTCCAGTCATCTGCCATCTCCGTCAGATGTTATGATTTCACTTCCAGAGTCTTAGCCACCATCTCCCAATCTGGTGATACAAAATGACCGGTTAAATTAATGCAAGACTCATTTTGTTCATCTAATGTCCATACATCTGTGGTCACAGCGGCTAACTTCTGACTTGGGTCATTCCTGATTTGACGTTCGTCGGAACGAACGGCATCATAGATTTCTTCTTTTTTTTGAGTGTTTTACTTGACGGCAAATTGTGGGATGGATTCAGGGCTTCTACCAATTCCCGAAAATGGTCATTGTCAATAAGAGAGAGAGGGGCTGATAATGCTTGGCTACAAACATGATCAGTTTCTCAGTGGTGTTTTTCGCTGCGCTGAATCTTACTTGCTGTTGCCTGAAGAACTTTTTAATTGGCTGAGCAAGTATCGGGAGCTACGTAGCCATGTTTCAACTTCAAGTGGTTCCAAAAATTAGCCTTGATGTGATATTAGTCAAGACCATGGAGGTGTATATATTGTCAATATATAAACCTCTATGGTCAAGACATCCAACTCCATCGCGGAACTAACTGGCTAACCAAAGTAGGTAACATGCTACTTATAGAATAACTGTCTCTTGAAGACGGTAGATCTATGTAGGGGTAGCACCCTTACAAGCTGCGGTTAGGTAATCTAATTAAGCTTTGAATGTAAATGCGGCAAGGGAAGTCGCCTTTAATAATATTTGAGAGCAAATAGAATAAATAATAGATATTCGAAAATATTCGAATATGGTAATTGCTATTCGAATATTCGAATATTATATTCGACGAGCGAATATTCGAATATTCGTGCCGAACACTAATTAATACAGTACAAAGAACTTCTTTGTTACCAACAATGCGGCAACCATTTTAACTCATGAATTTAAATTTGCTTCCTGTTTGTTTGAAGATAATGGCAAATAAACAATGATTATATACCTATTATGCATTTTATCATGAACTGGGTATCCTGATAAGACAAAGTAAGCCCAACTTTGGATATTTTCTAACAAACAATAATATCAGACTTCAGAAAGAATTTTGGACACCTCAAATAGTATTACGTACAGGAGTAAAAGCCTGTTTAATTTAAAGATGCATTATGTAGGCCATTCTTTTGGCTTCAAATGTTATATCACATGACAAGCCTATAATCAGCTCTCTAGAACATCTGATAGCCTAGAATTAAACATGATTGACATTTAATAATATAATTTAAAAATGGGGAATCAAGGCTTAGTCTTTGCTACAACTTCAAACACAGACAACTTTGCTTATAATAAAGTAATTTGAATACATTTTTAATAAATTCATTTTTCATTATCTTTTTTGAACTATTCTAGCTAGAATGGCCAGGTCTTTATCTAATTCTTACACAATGCATTTTTAAATGGAAACAATGTTGGATTCTGATGATCTAATGTGTTATTTGGATTGGTGATGGGATAAAATCTATACAATATTTAAATTTTGAAATACTGTATTAAGCATAAATCAGTTTGTGTTAGTTTTGATGCTGTCTTAAACTGTCGACAGTAGAACATATAATCAGATAATCGCAATAATGCTTCTACCTGTGGACCTAATATTTAAACTGTCGACAGTTGAACATAAATATCTCAACAATAACTCTTATCTATCTGTGGACCCAAAATTTTAAATGCAGGCAGATTCAGATACTTGACTCACTGACCAGATCTACACATCAAACTCAACTGATTCGACACTTCTGACATATTTTAACATGTCTTGTCTTGTTCCCTTCTACTCCCCAAGACTGAGAATCGTGACAAATAAATACTTTTAATTTTTTCTCATATATACATAGCTTTAAATGAATTGTGCATGAAATTTGAATGTGTGTATATAATATCATATATGAATATATTATTTTAAATATTAATAGATTGTTTAATTTGTTATTTAATTGAGACAAGCGATTGTTATGAAAATGACGCCCACATTTTGCAAGATATGGACAAAAATATAGGAAAATCGATAGATTTCATGCTCTTATTGTCCCAATGTCTCGAACTCTTGTCTCTATTATGTTTACAAGGTTTCTGGGAAAGGGGGTAACTATGGAACAGAAGGTCATGGAACGCAGAATATCTATAGGGTTCGTCCTCAATCTGGTTAAAATACAGATCCTATTTCGTTTCGTTTTTATAGTTCAAAATTTCGTTTTACTTGTCTTTACTACACTTGGATCTGGAAGACCACACTGATCCGCAGTGAATATTTGCTAGGCCGCTACAATCACTGATAAGGATGACATCGATGTTTCACAGAGAATTACGAGTCTCGTATAATATCTCTGTCATAGATGACTGCCTTAACACGTGCTGTCACAGCACGCGGTGTGAATCATTGGCTGAATGGCGCGTGCATTGTTTACATAAGACATAACTGCTTCCGAGAGAATGCTGCATTTTAGTCAATTTAATACCCATTTACACTAAATCGGAAATAATTTTTACCTACAAATACGTCAAACGCCTTTATTTATTTTTCCAATATATACAAAAAATGTTTTAGAATTTAATTTGTCGCAGGAAAAAAGTTAACATGTCTAGCTCATTAAGCCGCATCAATGTCATCCTTATCAGTGATTGTCGCGGCCAAGCAAATATTCACTGCGGATCAGTGTGAACAGATTGCTGGAAGACTTGTTATTTAACTCATGTTCAGCTTGAAATGAGGGGTCAGCCAATCAAATGGTCTGTCGAATCGAGTGTTTGACCTTTTTTGCCCGGCACTGTGGGTAATCCACTAGTAACATCAATGCTGATTGGTAAATCAAATGTCTGACGTCATTGGTCAAAAGTTGGTCTTTTGACCCCTGACGTGACCTATCGCTATAACTTGTCAGATCTTCATGTAGTGTAGGCCATCGAAAGTATAAAAAAAACGAAACGAAATATAGATATGTATTTTAATCAGATTGGGTTCGTCCTCTAATGAACCAAATGTTCCGCACCAAAGTTGAAAAAAAAAAGATTTGTTTAAAAGCGCGACCCCTTGTTGCATTCACAAAGTTTTCGGCAAAGCATAACTCTTGAACAAAAGTTCGCAGAATAGGCCTACAGGGTTTGCCGTCTTGTGAGCCGAATGCTCAAATTCGAACAAAACCTGTTAAAAACCCCAGAACGTGGAATTTCTGTCGATGTGCCCCAAAATCCAACCTATTAGTTTTTTGGGATATAAACATATATTTTAAATCCGATAACAACTGTGGCCAATAGAATGCCAACACACAAATGTGTACGAATGGACAAGGGCAATGGCATAATACATCCATAGGAGAAAGGGGGCGTATACAAATATGAAAGATCTTTTTGAGAATCATGCAGAAATTGAGGGGATTATCTAGACTTGAACTATTGATAATATCTGGGTTGGGTTTTTTTTTTGTACGTTTACAGTACCATTGCCTGTTTTAATATGGTGTGGTTCATGCTTGTCAGTCTGCCTCGGTGAGCTGTGTGTACTTCAATGGCAGATTACGGGTTCGATGACTGTTGGGGGTGGGGCAGAACCCGGAATGCTCGAAAAAAAAAATTCGGGTTACAGGCGGCGGTCTTCTGTGAGAGCTGAACTTACCGTGTAGGTACCCACCCAAGAAAATTTGACGGCCGCAAACGCATTTCCTGCTATTCTAGCCCGTAAATACAGCAACTTAAAAGTGGTCTAATATAGCCTAATTAAGATGGCTGACTAGAATTCCAATCAACCAATCAATCGTTTACAGTCCACGGAGACGGTACCGTCGGGAGAAAATTTTACTACCGCAAACGTGTTTTTCTGCTATTCCAGCAACTTAGGTGTGGGCCAATATAGCCTACCTTATAGGTGGCAGACCTGAATCCCAAACAACCAATTAATCGTCGTGGCCCTCTCGGAGAAAATCTAACCGCCGTAAATGCATTTTTCTGCTATTCTAGCATAGTTGTCCAATGGTCTTTTAACCGAAATCCCACTCTATGCCGACCTAAATTCCAACCATCCAACCTGACTGTTGCAGCTGCATTCATAATTAATAATCGATGCCCGAAAAATGTCGCTCAAAGTAGAGTGGCTTCAGACAAAATGTTTTAATCTATAGTCAATTCAGTGCAAATCGTGATATTCAATTAAAAGTTAAGTAAAACTAGTGTTGTATTAGAATTTTAGAGTTTGACACTTTATTTTACTATCTAGATGAAATAACCTTTTTTTTTTACTTTACCCATCTGCCCGAAAAGTCAGATTGTCCGAAAGTTAGGAGAGCAACAGCGAGCCCCCCCCCCCCCCCCCCCACACACACACACGCCTAGTTCGCCTATCTATGAATACTTGGTTTGGTGTTCCCAAAGGACAGACTTAGCCGACATATCTAAATATATATATATTTCAAAGGAGTTGGGAAATACTAGTGCATTCTAGATTATGCCCCCTCCAACCAATTGTTATGTATTCACATACATTTTATTATGTGTTGGCCTATTAAAGTGGTATGGCCTTATTAATATGAAATCGAGGTTGAGGAAAGATAACTCTCGAGTCAGGAGTTGTTTGTTTTTCTTGCTGTGTCGTTGAAGCGCTCGAATAAGATGTGATTGTGATTTTGCTGTAAATAACTTATGTCTTTGTGTGGTTCTCAGAATACAATTAATGGAGATGATTTTGTGTATTAACTTGTTTGTTCTACCACCATTGTGTTACACCCCCAAATACACAATATGGTGGAGATGCTAAAACTTGTTGCTGACTGCTGTTGAATGATAAATTTCTCAATGAAACCACGTGTTTTTTGGTGTTGCCATTTCCTACCTTTGAAGGCCAACAATCAAGTCATCCTGTTTATAACATTGTTGAGTACCTGCCTATCGTTTGCTTGATTCCCTACCTGTGTAAATATGTCGACCACATCGATGTACCACTATTCGTATATTAATGATTTTGAACAGACACCTGCCATGTATCCAACTTCACCAGTACCATCTCCGCTGACAACTGGGCCACCATTACTGACTCCTGTTCGCTCAACTCAACACATTGATAACCAAGTACCAATTCCCTCTAGCTTACCAACAAAACTTCATGACATCAGTATGGTTTCAACCTTTTCCGGTGAAGAAAACCCAACATATTTTTTAGAAGAGTTTGACTCGTTTTGTTTACTTCAAGGACTCACAGATCGACAGAAACTTGCTGCTTTCCATTTACAGCTGAGAGGTCCAGCCCGTATTTGGTATTTACATTTACCTCCTGCTTTTAAACTTTCTTGGCAGTCCTTTGAGAAGGTGTTTACTTCCAAATATACAGCCCAGGTCAATTTTGCCGATTCCATAGTTTTCCACCAGCCTTTTTATTTACTAGCCAACCAGTCAATAGATCAATACCAAAGTTTTTTGATTGAGAAGTCAGCCAATTTACACAAGAATGATCAAGAACTTATGTCAAAGTTTATATCGGGCTTACCTCCTAAATTAGCTTTTTTTGTAAGAGCCGGAACACCTACAACACTTGAACATGCCTACAATGCTGCTAAGATGGGTGAAGCCTATGGCTACCGGGACAGTTTTGCCAATTCTCAGCTGCCACCAGGCCATATTCAACCAAACGTCATACCGCCTCACATACCAATTCCTGATTTTTCTCAGCCACCTCCCACCAGTACCGGTAACAGTTATCAGTTTTTACAACAACAAATTAATGATTTGACAAATCTCATACAACGTTCTCAGCCATTTCAAGGCCCTCACCAAATCCAACACCCAACGCATTATACCAATGTACAGCAACCAACCAATACTTACCCACCATCATCTAAAGTTTGTTATACTTGTCATGGTGTTGGCCATTTTGCCCACAACTGTAACTGGACACATAATGGATCAATCCGCCCGGATCTTCGCTGTTCTACGTGTCAACAATTCGGTCATTCCGCTAATTGTTGTAAACTTCAAAAGCAGCCGGGAAACTTGTTCCGCTCAAGGGCTCTAGAGCACAACCCCTTGAGCTCTGCCAATCTACAGCTTCAAGCTCCAGTGCTCCCCAAGTAAACCATTTTAAATATCTACCACTGAAATTTAAAACTCTAGGCCTCCCAGTGACCATAGCTGGATTGTTGGACTCGGGCTGTTCTGTCAATATTATTTCTTCTCATCTATTCACCAAGTTACCAGTTACCAGTAAATCTACACTTACTACAACCGATACTCATCAACTTACATTAGCCAATGATCAACAGGTAAAAGTACTTGGAAGTACTTATTTAACATTTTCATCAAACTGTGGTTTTCACAGAAACATTTTATTTTATGTGTTAGAAACTTTGTCACAACCAATCATATTAGGTACTACATTTATGGTTTCGGCTAGAATTAAATTAGATTTTGGTGCTCTTTCCAGTCAATCCAACTCATATAAAGTGAAATGTGCCAAAACTCTTGTTTTACCAAGCAATACAGAAACTGTTATTTGGGGCAAAGTGCCACAACATTTGTCGTATGGTATTCAAGGCATGTGTACTCCTCATCAGCAATTGTCCCGAAAGAATGTTTTAGGATCTCGAAGTGTGTGCCTAGTGTCGTCAAATCGAACAGTTCCTCTCAAAGTACTCAACTTAACCAGTCACCCCATAACCCTTTTTAAAGGATGTGCATTAGCTGACTTTAACATATTCGATGACTCCTCCAAAGTCACACCTATTCTTTCTAGTACTGATACTGCTTCACCTCATGTTCATGAATCAACAAATAACACACCACCTTTTGTTAATAATATTAATGATTCACATCCCAATTTTTTTGACAGTCTCAACTTTTCCAATACCACAGTCAGCCCTGCTGAATTACCTGTCTTGATGGATTGTTTGTACTCATATCAAGATATTTTCATTACTTCAGAAAATTCTGATTTAGGACTTACCTCAATTGTTGAACATCAGATCCATTTGAACCCTGATGCAAAACCAAAACATCAGCGACCTTATCGCTTACCACCTGATAAGAAGGAAGTATTACGCCATCAATTAGCTGAGCTTGTCAAGCAGGGTATTATATGTCAAGTTAGTAATACCGATCATCTACCTATAACCAGTCCTATAGTATTGGTTTCGAAGCGAAATGTTGATAAATCTGAATACCCTATTGGTTCAAAAGAAGCTAGTTTATCACAATATCGTTTTTGTGTTGACTTTCGTTACCTCAACTCTCAGACACAAGATTTCAACTATACTATCCCAGATTTGCAAGAGCTAACAGAATCATTTACTACTACAACACCTAATTATATAACATCTATTGACCTAAGTAGTGGATTTTTTCAAATGCCATTGTCTGAAGAGTCCACTAATTATACAGCATTTTCAACTTGCTTTGGAACGTATAAATTTTTACGTCTTCCTATGGGCCTCAAAACCTCACCAAATTCTTTTCAGCTTATGATGGACAAAATTTTACACGGTTTGACATTTAATTCTGTGTTATGCTACCTTGATGATATCCTTATTTATAGCTCAACATTCGATCAACATATCAAGGATATAAAAGCTGTTTTTGATCGATTACGTACAGCTGGCTTAAGACTTAACCCGAAAAAATGTGCTTTTGCTCAACAAAAGTGTAAATATTTGGGACATGAAATATCTGCTGCCGGCATAAGCCCACCCAACGATCATGTGAAGATTATTCAAGATTATCCTACTCCTAAAACTCCCAAAGAGTTGCGCAGATTTCTCGGAATGTTAAATTGGTTTAGGAAATTCATTCCCAATTATAGTGCTCTTGCTACTCCTTTGCATAGTTTATTAAAGAAAAATGTGTCTTATAATTGGGACGAATCGCATCAATCAGCGATTGATAAATTAAAAGAGACATTGTTAAATTCCAAAGTATTAGCTTTTCCTCGCTATGACCTACCATTTTATTTAAGTGTCGACACTTCCAGTCTTGGTATCGGTTATATGCTATATCAAATCCATCCAGAGTCAGACTTTAAGGACAAGTTAGATGACAAACAACGAACACGAGTTATTAAATTTGGCTCGAAAAGCCTTTCGAAATGGCAGCAATCATATGGTCCTACTAAACTGGAACTTTTGGGCATGACCTCAAGCATTTTGGATTGTGCTCCCTATTTACGTGGTCGTCATTTCACAGTAGAATGTGATCATCAAGCATTACAGCCATTATTTCAAAAATCTCTTCGTGGTGCCATCTATGATCGGTGGTTAACCATTCTTCAGCAATTTAACTTTGATATTAAATATAAACCAGCAGCACAGATGACTGTTCCTGATGCTTTGTCCCGTTGTTTCGATAAAACTGTTAAACATTCCGATCATGTCAGTCCATCTGAAGATGACCCTTATTTTCCATATATTCCAGAAGCTGTTCCTAAAATAACTTTGCCCGGTGGTGTAGATTTTCCAAATTTGTTTTGTGCGGATTCAAATGCTGAATGTAATCGTGTTTTTGTGGATTATACTGATCAAGACCCATTATATGATGCTGACACAGAAGATTGTGATATTGATGAATTTTTAGTTAATAATGTGCCTTCCAATTATGAACAATGTGCTGCAGTACATAATTCATGTATTCCTTCAGACACTTGTGAAACTAGTGATAATCTAACTCATTTCATGCCGTCCACTACCGACTGTTGTGATATTAACTTTAGTGATTATATACCTGTCAGCTCAACTGATACCGCACCTATTGATTCTATATCAGTTGAGAGTATATTGTTAATGAAACATTTTAATTTTAGTCTTTCTGCTATGGCTGAATTACAATATAGTGATCCATTTTTAAAGCATATTATAAATTATCTTGTTAAAAATGTTTTGCCTGATTCTCAGTCTCAATCTAGACGATTAATTGTTGAAGCCAAAGATTATATGGTTTTTGAAAATGTTTTATTTCATTCTAGAACTGCAATATCTAAACGTTCCAAAACTTTAAATTGTTATCAACTTGTTGTGCCTTATGTCTTAGTTCAAGAACTTTTACTTTTATACCATGATTCTCCTTTAGGTGGTCATGGGGGGATACAGGATACTGTTGACCGCATTAAAGAGTCTTATTATTTTCCTAAAATGAGCACCCTTGTCTCTGACTATGTAAAGTCTTGTCATGCTTGTCAAAGTAGAAAGTTAACTAAAGCACATACCAAAACAGCCATTGTTGCATATCCTACACCACATGCTCCATTTGAAGTTTGGGAAGTAGATCTTTATGGGCCTTTACCTAAAACCCCTAAAGGAGATTGTTATGTATTCACCGCTGTTGATATGTTCAGTAAGTTTTTAGTTTGTTATCCAATTGCTAATACTGATTCCATAACTGTTAGTTCAGCACTCTTTAATTTATTTTCTAACTATGGTGTTTGCCATACGTTAATAAGTGATAAAGGTAGAGAATTTATTTCTAAATGTACATCTGAAGTTTGTAAACTTTTGTCAATACCTCAACAATTTACTCCTAGCTTTATGCATCACTGTTTAGGAGCTTGTGAACGCTTACACAGAACTTTGGCTGAGCGGTTAACTCCTTATGTGTCAAAAAGTCCTTGTTCCTGGATTGATATGTTACCTGCAGTTGTTTTTTCCATGAATAATTGTGTTAACTCATCTTTGGGGTTTTCACCTTTTGAAATCATTTATTCCATGCGTCCAAAATTTCCTTTAGCTAATTTTTCAGATAGTTCTCGAGAAACTATACCAAGTGATATTAAGACATTTATAAATAATCAATCTAAGAAACTCAACTTCATTCGCCAGCAAGTTGAAAATAATGCTATTAAAGCACATGCTAGAATGTGTGATAGAGTTAATGCTAAAATTAACCCTTTAAACATTGTTGTTGGTGATTATGTTTATTTAAATGTCTCTCCAAAAGGTCCTGGTCAGAAATTACAAAATAAATATTCAGGCCCTTATGTTATTTATACTATTTGTAGTGACCATATAGTCGATCTTAAAGATCCAACTTCTTCTAAACTTATTCATAATGTCCATTGTGATCGTCTTAAATTGGCTTATATCAGGTCACCTAACCCTTCTTCTTATTTTCCTGGGAGTGTTATCACAAACATTAAACAGACTGTACCAGAGCAGTCAGACTCTGATTTACCCAGTGAGAGTATTTTACAACCTAACCAAACTTTAAGTCAGCCCATTACTACAGATGGGTTACCTACACCTTGTAAAGACTCTCATAATATTCAACGTGACTCTTCAAGTCCCACTATGTGTAGATCACGAATCCCTGTTCCAATAAAAGACATTCAACCCTCCCAAAGTGGTGTTCGTAGAAGTGTGCGTTCCAGACGTAAACCTATTAGATTTCGTGATGCAGCAGTGGACTGTAGTAGTATTTCGCATAATAGTGACTCTGATGGTGGTTTTCATAAAATCCAACGTGTGTTAGGTCAACGCCTTAAAGGGGCGAAACCAGAATATCTTGTTCAAATTCGTGGTGAACCAGCAGATCAGGCTTTTTGGGTCTCCGGCTCTAAGTTAGACCATCGTGCCAAATTATCAATTCAAATGAAACCACCACCATTCATTTAGTGATAAACATGTGTATATTTACTCATATTGTTTTACTTCTGTATGTATATCATATGCACGACTTTTTTTTATGCAGTGTTATGTTATATTTTTATATGTCTAATTTTTTTTTTATATACGCTCACATGTTGTCTAGCAACCTATCTTCCTAGGATTATTTTCTATAGTTACCTATACATGTAGGCATATATATATATATATACTGTGCATGTAAGACAGTATTACTTATATCCCAGTTGGATATGCTTTCAGTCTATTTTATTTAATTTTTGTAAATGTTATTATTGCAATACATGTAGTAATGTTTATTGTCTTACATGGCATGTTATCTTATTCATCCATTTATCTCATTATACCTAACTTCATATGTCCATGTTCTTGTTGTTTTCCCACACAATATGTAACTCAGGTGTTAAAGAATATACATGTATATATTTTAATGTCCTTGCTATGAAGGATATTTTTCAGGGCATTGTTGCCAATATTGTCCACTTTTATTATCCTCTTTGTATTTTGTTTGAACTGTTTACATTTATCGGTCTTTCTTTTGTCAATTTTGTTATGTATAGTACTCCTGATTATGTTTCAAGATACTAATAGTCTCAACACAAATCTTTTATCATCGGATTTTAAACAAAATTATTTTGTTTTTTTTTGCCGGCGGGGATGTTATGTATTCACATACATTTTATTATGTGTTGGCCTATTAAAGTGGTATGGCCTTATTAATATGAAATCGAGGTTGAGGAAAGATAACTCTCGAGTCAGGAGTTGTTTGTTTTTCTTGCTGTGTCGTTGAAGCGCTCGAATAAGATGTGATTGTGATTTTGCTGTAAATAACTTATGTCTTTGTGTGGTTCTCAGAATACAATTAATGGAGATGATTTTGTGTATTAACTTGTTTGTTCTACCACCATTGTGTTACACCCCCAAATACACAATACAATTAAAAGTACACCCGTTACTGCTCTGGCTGGAAATTGTTGAGAGAATAAGTAAAATTATTTAAATCCCCCCAAAAATAAAATATTTACTGGTATTATAATTCTGTCAGTGGGAAAAGCGAATGATCTTTCTCTACACTCAGTCCGGCAAAATTCCTGATGAACCACTTGCAGAGGGTTATGTTATTAGTTATGTCGGGGGCCAAGTTATTTTTACTTTACCCGTCTTCCCGAAAAGTCAGATTGACCGAAATTTATGTTGGGATACACAAGTCATCCGCATCCGCAATGTTATACATGTATATACCCTTAAACGAAAGTGGAATACATCCGGCCTATGAGGAGCATGACATTGTACTGTTTGATTCATTTTCGTTGTTGTTTTGTTTCTTTGACCCTTTCTTCTGTCTCAGCTAGTGTCAGTTTAAGCACCGTTACAGGTTGGTACTCCACAGTACCTGGGTTTGTGGAACCACGGTTCTTTGCAAACACTGTAACTGGATTTTAAAATGTATAGTTCCTTGATTGAATATATTCTGGTATTAACGAATCATTTCATTTCCATATAATTTATTTCGTAATAAAAATGTTTGTTAATGTTACAATCAGAAATCCTATACACTTATTTCAATGAAATTATCCAATAATAGTAGGACTAACGCTCTTAATTATCCTATAATAGTAGGACTAATGCTCTTCCCTTTTAATAATGCCTACCTATCACTTGCCATATGGACCTAATATTAATCTGAAACCCCCATAAAGCTAATGCAGTTCTTTGAACTTCCAATCATTGTATTACTTCTAATGTTTGATATGAATTTATGAGCTTTTGTTATACATCAATGAAAATGAAACGTTCTGCCTGTTTTATACTACGCTATGCATAAGTCGGTATGGAAGGGTATACCTATTCGATTTACAGACTGTCAGTTTTTAACCTGTTCTCCTCCAACAGATCCCCCACCCACTGGACAGATCAAAACAAGAAATATAAATAATACAAAATACATTATAAACATGCATTATGCAAGAGCTAAATCTGCCTATCGCAGGTCTTTCTTTAGGCCCGAAATCTTATCTAAATTATTAATTAGACATTAATTAACTTATCCACACCATAATCAACACTCGATGTCAAGGCTAGCCTTCGATGACGACTGGATTAGAATCCTATATGCTGCAAACGCTCATTGATAATTAAATCAAAACAATGGATAATCGAGACTATGCTTTTTAACGTACTAACTTTAGTAATGATGAACGAGGCTAGGCGGAAATTTACAAAGCTGGTATCTCGGTTCATAGTGGATCAACTTAACTGAAATTTTCAACAAATTACCTTTACATTATCTAGTTTTTAACTATTATAGCGAGAACTGTCAGCTCTTTATCTAATCTCCCATAATGTATCTTTAAGTAAAGTAGGATTCATCACATTCATTAATATTAAATCTTTCTTGGAGAATTGAGCTAATTAACATAGATATAATGTAACTATAACCCGATTACATATATAGAGAGTCAGGTCAACTATATTGTTGCATTTGTAATTGGGTAACAAAATGGTTTTCCAAAATTTAATCTTAAATTCTAAGCTACTACAAATTGTTATGCAGTTCATGCCGCTGAACCATTATATTTTGCAAAATTATCATTTTGATCGATTTCTCTTGATAATGGTTATTTTATATTTGTGATGTTCTTGTGTTGATCTGTTAAACTTACAGATTGGGTAACAAAATGGTGACGAAGACCGGAGTTGGTCAGGCTATCTTTATATATATTGTTCTGACTATAACAAAATCATGAAGAAATTATTAATAATATGGTTTATATAAAATGATGTAATAATTAAAAGATGAACATTGACATTGTGCATTTTAATAACACAATGACCATGAAGTAATTAACAGCAACTGGATTGGCTTCTCTGTGTCTCATTACTGTAAATAATGCATATAAATTTCAAACAGACCAATAGATGACTTTGCTATCAGAGCGTTCATAACCTTCTAAAAAGTGATCAAGGACAATAACTCTGGAAGTTATTATCTCTAGTGTAAACAACATATATAAATCTTAAAAAGATGGGATAAAGACAGACCGGGGGTAAAAGTTAAGCAGTAATATACAACTGCATTTAAAAATACAAAACACAATGTTTTGGTTGTCATATAATTTATTTTTTTTACAAAAATTGGATATGCTAATATTTAATTCTTAAATCAAAAATGCAAAAATTAACTGAGAAATTAAATATCTTGTAAAAGAAACGAACCAGGGGAACAAAATCAATGAAGAAACTTGTTAGTATGAATTGAAGTTGTAATATATTGTAATATTTACAATATATAGTTTAATCCTTAAAAAATAATCAGACAGTAATAAATTGGACAATCGTATACAGCAGGTAAATATCTATACTACTGAGGCATATAAACAATATGTGTAAATAATAAGCATATTTATAAATATATACATCAACTTACAATAAAAATAACTCATTATACATTTGACTATCTTCACAGTGTCATGGTACAGTCGTCTGTGTCAATATGTTTGAGAGAAACTATTTTTGAAAGATTATACATAAATAAGATTAGCAAGTATCAAAAGAAGGCAAGCACAAATAAAAGCTTTGTCGGGCTTCATCCTTCTCTTCTTTCAGTTTTTTTTATTAGTATTATTAATACTAAATGCCATATGTGCCTGACATTTTGTAAGATACAACTGCAATCAGTATTTCCAGGTCTGCAGATGACTGAATCTTCTGTTTTAGAACTACGGTAAGTATCAGACACGCATTACAATACCTTGAACACTGTGAAGATGACATTTTACATATTAAGTGTTTGATAAATAAAAAACAAATACAGTAACAATTTTAGTCAGTTTGCTAAAAGATATATAAGATCACAAACAGTTCCACAATTATATTTTACCGATAGTGAATATAAAGAAAATAAGCCATGAAGTCATTTTTTAATTTCAAGATTTTTGAAGTGCAATGTTCAACATGCTATACTGATATTCACATCGGGATACAACCAGAGATATTCAGACATCAATGTGTGACTGAGGTACCAGGGTGTTAAGTTATATGGCATCACACCATTTTTTCTAAAAAGCGCTACCGGTATATTAAAAGTATAAACAAGGTGCAATTTGGGTAATAACACTACAGAAATGACATCAACTTTGTGGGTCACCTGGTGTTATTGTTAACAATAAATGATGTTTAAGATTTATTTACAAATGCCAAAAGTAGCAATAACATTTCAAGCATATTACCAGCAGCAAACCTGTTGTGAAAGTTTTGGTATTTCCAATTTAAATTTTGAAACCTATCCAATAAATGAAGTAGTAATTTCAGGTTCAGTTGATTGAATCATGATAGCTTGTTGGATGAATATTGTCTTTATTATATCTATGTTTACTTAGCACTCTGCGGAATCTGTGGTAGACCAAACTCATCGACTGGAACATCACCCTGTAAATCAAATGACAGTATTGATAAAAACATAAAAATATGTTGCCAGACAACAAAACATGCCCCAGCAACTAAAACATTCAAGCAGCCCATAAAGATTGTCAAACTCGGATGGTTTTTTTTTCTGATTGATCAAGGGAAATAACTTGGTAAGTAGTTATCACAAACCGTGTAAATATAAAACATGATACACTAAGCATAATCAGAATTATTTAAGTGTAAAACTTAAGAATATTTAATGGAACGACCCCGGATTTCATAAGAGACTGTAAACTTAACATCAGAAAATCAAGAAATAGTCTGTTTACCTTGTCTGAAAGTTTCAATCAAAAGATTGAGCCATTTGAGAATAATAGTTAGATTTTCTTAACAGGATTAAATAAACTACTTAGTGATGAGGAAAAGCATTGCTCAATTATGAGACAGACTTGATAATCTCTAGGAGAATGGAATTTAGGGGCTTATTTCCAACCTCAACTGAATTTGAAAGTTAGCATTACTTCAAAAAGATGAAAATTTACAAGAGTCTTTCACCCTGAATTAACAGTTTTATTCAATAAAATCCAACTGGTTTGACCCCTTTAAGCATATGCCTACTCAAGTGGAGTTTTCCCCCTAAACTTGGTAATATTAAATTCTTCGGAATCGCAAGTTACTGACAGGTGGGTGGCTGATGGCTAGTCAATTATAATTATAGACTGTTGAACACATATTTATTACTTTGCCGTACTGACCTATTTCCATACATTCAATTTTTCATTAAACAAATACATGTATAAAGTTTATAAAATCAATTTTTAGGGCAATAACTGGTAATATTTGACAGCATTATTTAATAAACTGTATAGCCTACCAGAATAAATCATGTGTTTTCTAGACTCACTCAACCAGACAGACAAATGTGATCCTGGTTAAGCAAAACTATGTCCTTATGAAAATGTCCATGCACGAGCAGTACTGAATACCCCATAAAGAATGGACATACAACAATACGTAGCATTGCAAGCAACATTTGTAACTAGTGCATCTCCAAATGGTGTATCAAATCCTTGCTGTCTCGAATTTGACACTTTTACCCAGTATTCAATAATCAGTAGAGACATTATGACATTTGTCTGAGATACAATTACATATGTGTATAAAATTTATACTATAAATATATGTGTAATACATGATTTCGTAGGATATGACAACTATTAAATCAATCTTTTTTATAGAATGGTTTACAACAGCTGCACGTCAAAGAGGAAGCAGTATATTGCACATATTCCCTGGTTGGTAAAATCAATGATTTTTGATTTGACATGTTTTGTTCATACAGTTACAATGGAGTCCATGGACCTGATCAATTTATATATTGTAAGCAAATCTTAATACATATTGCCAGAATGTTGTGCGTAATTCTGTACTCATACGTAGGTTGGTGCTTGGATTTTTAATAATTATGTTTTTATTCACAATTAATTTCATTGATTTTTTCACGTGTGATAATGCCTCTTTAAAGTTAAACATACATTATGCAAGAGTTAAATCTGCCTATTGCAGGTCTTTTTTAGGCCCGAAATGTCATATAAACTATTAATTAGTTAGACATTTATTAACGTGACAGGACCATAATCAACTCTCGATGCCATCGAATATCACTGATATTAAACAGATTAGAACGGTTCAGCCATCTTTTGATTTAATCTAGCTTCGAATAACCAGTACGGTGGTTGCAATTAATGCACATGTCTTGTCAAACCTTCAAAGGCTAATATCTTCACTCGCAATAGAGTAATTTGAATGAAATTTTCAAATTATTCATTTTACATTATTTATTTTCAAACTATTATAGCAAGAATGGCTAACTCTCTATCTAAATCTTACATAATGTATATTTAATAATTCCTCAATGCACTTTATATCATATTTATTAATGAAAACAAAACATCAAAGATTGATTCTAAATTCCATCATACATACCCTCATACTCTCCCCTGGATCACCCACTGGGGCTGAAGGTGCTGCAACTGCGTCGTCAAGATATGATGTGTCTTCATCAAAACCAATTTCATCCCCTAAAGCATCTAGTTCAGCCTCTAATTCATCATCATCAACTTCAGGCATACCATAACTACGACCCATCACATCTTGTATTTCATCAGATTGTTCCATTAAATCTTCTAATTCATCTTGCATATTCTAAAGAAAAGATAGAAAAATATAATCAACAGAGCACTTCCTTCACTTCCTTATTCCCATATATTTATTGAGGACACATGTCCATTTACTATGATACAGACAATATTCGATTAGCCTGGGCATGTAGTGTATGCACACTAAACATTGTAAATACACCATTTGGTAATCCCAGGGACCACGGTGGTTAAGGGAGGCGTTGGCTCACTAGCCTGGAGGTCGCGCATTTGATCCAGGTGTTGGTTGAGAAAGTTTATTTGGATTTTCCGGCATAGTTTTAACCTTGTCAGTGGTGCAGGACAGAGGGCCTGACAAGAACAGCTGTCTAGTCGTTCAGATGGGATGAAAAAAAATTGTCCACTGTACACATTGGCATGCACGTAAAAGATCCCCTGGCAATTGTAAAACTGATATAAAAGTAGGCTGTAACTGTAACGTCACTGTTCTGACAAAATCTCCCTCATAGCACACTGTATGGTGTATGCCTGTCTTTAATAGCTCAGTCGGAGCAGAACAGTAGGACCATAAACCCCATTTTATTCCATTTCATTTGAATCTGGCAATCTCACTCCATTTGAAAAATGTCCCGCTTTTCAGATATTGCCGAGTTACTTCAAAGGGTATGCATGACACATTTATTTTTCAAACAAATCAAACATCCCAATTGATTACCAAACTACCATATTCCATCTGAATTCAGAAGTGTACAGTTAGCTCAAATGAAAAATTACCTCTATTTGATCAATATTAATATTCTTATGGGCTCTCTTTAAATCTTTTACGCCTAATTTCATAGCATCCACCTGAAAAACATTAGAAATATGTGAAAACCTCCTAACTCTGGACATTTTGAGACACAGTTACTTTTAATCAACGTCCACTCGATACACACTAGGTCACTTCAGGACTAATATATGGTTCAATTTTATTTCAATAATTTGCTTGTACATAAATGTAGGGGTCTTTAGCAGTGGGAGAAAACCGGAGGACCATGAGGTTGGACATGCAACCCTACTCCTTGTCACGTACAAGCTGGGAATCAAATACGTGTCACTTGAATTAATGACAGATCTTATGACGCAATGTGCACATGTTAACCATTCGGCCACCAAACCCTCATTATGAAAAGACATTTTGATGTTGAGGGTATGGCAGCCAGGAATCATGTTTATTTTGAGTTTTTATTCTATTAATCTTGTTGAATTAGGTTGATCTAATGTGTTACCTCGATTAGTGATAAGACAAGTTAAATAAAGTTATACAGTTACATATTGTGTTCAGTGGTTTCAACAAAAGTCTGTTTTTGGGCTGGAACTCTCAACAAGGGAACATAGGAAGCCATGGAAGCTCAGTTAAAGTAAGACTAAGACGTTGGCTCGCTAACCTGAAGGTCCTATGTTGGCAGAGAAAGTTCATCAAGATGTTCCTCCTTGTCAGTGGTCTAGGACGGGGGGCTGGCAAGGGACAACACATAGTGGTTTGGATAGGACAAAAAACAAAATCCTTGTACACATTGGCGTACACATAAAAGAACCCTTAACAGTTGTGAATCGAAATAAGAGTAGGATGTAGCGCCACTGTTAGGGCAAATAAATTAAATTTATATATTTATTTTTTTTTACCCAAAAAACGGGTCTAGTTGTATCGTACACAGGATGTAATTTAAGACAACTTACTGTTGTTTTTGTATCTTTGACAGTAGAAATGGCAAAGTTCTGTTGTTCAAGATTAAAAGATTGATTTGAAAGTTGACCACGTTGGTTTTCATACCTAAATCAAACAAACAAAAAAAGATAGATAATAATTTTAAACATTCCATCATCAATCCCAAAATTATTAAATGACACATATCGATTAATTGCACGGTATTATTTTGTAAAGTATCAAGCAATAAAAATGATTATATATACTAAGGATAAGCAGAAAATGATCATAACTGAACGTACATGTATTTAAAGTTTTGATGTTTCATGACTCTCTGTCAATTAGAATCAAAGTTTTTGTGCCCCAAAGCATCAAGCGATCAAATTGGTTATACATGTACCAGCTTACCCGTAAGCAGAAAGTGTTAATCTTTGAACTCAGTCTCAAGACATTAACCTTACGAACATCTACAGTGTACACCAACTTTGAACATTGTACCTCAATTAAAAACTGAGTTATTGTGTCTTAAAGTTTCGACCAATCAAACCGTTTAGCACTACTTAGTCTAAGCATAAACTTAGTTTAGGCATAGATGCAATCAAACAATACACATATTTTTATCATTCACTAACACCAAATTAGAATCCAAGTTATAGTGTCCCAAACAGTGTGACGGAGAGACAAACCCATATGAATAGTTCCCCTATTTTCTTTAAAAGCAACTTGGTGTATATCATGATCAATGACTTACATTTTTTTCTGTTTTAGAACCCTCATTGCCTTTTGTTTCACAGAATTCTGAAAGAACAAAAGGAAAAAAAAATAAAAACCAAAAGGAACCCTTTTCTGTACTATGTTTAAAAGGGAAGTGAAATTTGTCATGTGCAAGCTTACACTTGACATACTTCCAAGAATAAGGGATTAACCTGTCGTACGACATAAAGGGCGATTCAGACCCTTATTTCAAGTTAGTGTAAAAAAAGAACAAAAAAATAAAAAACAGTGTTCACACGGGAGCAGGTTGTTTCATCCCACTACTGGTTCATCTCGGGCTGTTTCATCCTAAATTTAAACGGGTCCTTTCATCCCACTTATATCGGTGGTTTCATCCCACAAATTTAAAAACAGGTATTACATGAATTTTAATATTATACATTAATACCAATAACAATCATAACAGAAATTAACTAACAATACAAATATACTTTACTACAAAAACATTGGTGAACTGACCTAAAATCTAAAATCATAACACCAAATAACAAACAATACGAATATACAGCCAACTAATCTTGGTCGTGATCGGTAATCAGAAAAAAATCGTTCGTTCGTTTCTAGAGTTTTACGTCCACTTCCACCTAAGGTGATATCGTAGACAAAACAAAAATCGACAAGTAAAACCTATTTATTCTATACATTATTGTTTATTTAGCAATAAGTAATTTTATAAGATTAAACAGTTTATTTAACATTAAGTACAACTTAGTTACTGCTATTATAATAACAAGGGGATGAAACAGCCTGGGATGAAACAGCCTGATAAAAAAATAGGTTGGGATGAAACAGCCAGAGATGAAACGGTTGTGGGATGAACTGACCCGCATCCTGTTCACACATACTACAAGCCAAGCAAGCTTAGCAATAAATTGCCCTAGTCTGTTGGAGACCAGACCAGAGTCATGGGCTACTCATGGGCATGTCACTATTTTGTCAGGAAGATAAAGCTGGCAGTGAACCACTCATTTCAAACGACCAAGATAATTCAACTGGAAAAAAGTCTTCTCAAAGAAAGGAAGAGGGCTGCAGTTTATAAACTGTTTCAAGGACAAACTTAAACTGGCTTAATCATAATGATTGCCTGCATTTTAAATTGTGTTTTTAACCAGTTCTTATCATTAACTAGGCCTATATCATGTATCATATCAAAATTCCTTAATTTACTTACCTTTGCAGGTCCCTCTCTCATTTTTTTCATTTGATCTTTATACTTTTTAAGATCAGCATCTAATCTAGCAATTTTTTTATCGATGGATTCCCCCCTGCTGTCAATCTGAAAAAAAAAAACAAAAGAAACAATGAGCTCAAAATACAGGTAATATCTAGTTGGCCCATCTTAGCATTAGATGCCATTGTCATGTGACAATGTGAACATATAGACTACGACTACGGTGAAGAATGAATCTTGTGAAGAGAAATTTAACAGACAAATACACTTATTTTTGTAAATGGCAATGGCAAGAAAATATAACATATATTTCGTAGTAGCCTATAGTACATACATACTAGGATACTATGTACAGTCG
The DNA here is from genome assembly GCF_932274485.2 of Patella vulgata. NCBI lineage: Eukaryota > Metazoa > Mollusca > Gastropoda > Patellidae > Patella > Patella vulgata. The sequence goes on from NC_065883.2 coordinate 19,143,253, forward strand.
ATGTAAAAAAGTGTCGTAATAATATCATGACAGCGCTATGAAAATAAGACGATATTTCTTTCAGTTTGATTTTGGCTTCAGACAGAAAGATTCGGATTAGTTCTACATTCTTACACTTGAAATACAGTCTGTTAAATTCGGTGGCGGTTCCTTGGGTTTTCCTCTTCCAAATAGACGGTTCATTTTGTAGAGTTATGTTATTCGAAGTTCAACAACTTTGATATTTTGATCTCGTCTAACTTTTCCCTCAACAAGAACCAAAACAGTAATGGCGTCAGTACGTCACTTCCGTGGGGAGCATCATGTGTGATTGTAGTAAAACTTTCACAAAAAATATAATTTAATGTAATCACGTAATACAACTGAACGAAATTAAGGATAATATTTTCTATAGTAATCAAAATCAATAACAACTACATATTGTTCACAAAATGAAATGGTTACAATTTTCGAAATGCTTTGTAAAGTGGATATAAATGCCTGGTCCACGTTATTTACTGAAATTAGTCATTTCACAATGAATGACAGGTGACTCTGACTTACACCGCTATGATTAGCTTTATGCAGGATTAGAATTCAAATTACAATGTGCACGTATGTTCTATAATATATCAACTTACTAATGGATTCATTAAATGACAAGCAATTCGCCTAATTAACAGAATAATGAATGGCAGAAAACGAGTCTGAAACTGCCATTGTCTGATTCTGAATTTCTGCAAATTTGCACAGTGAATTCCCCCCAAATTATTGGTCAATATTATAAAACAGTTTGCAATAATCATTATTGAAATTTATTATTTGTATGCTTTTCATGATTAAAATGATATTCAAAAAATAGATAATGTATAATCATGCAATGCCTTTTAGCAGATAGCTTGTGCATTTAATTGGGTCTGGTCTCTAGGCAAATATGGCCTAAATATGGCCTGAATGCTGGGAGAGGGATTATTGTAGCATGATCTGTAGAGTAAACAGTGTTGTTATAGACCATTAACCAGTCTGAGTTGTTCATAAATACTATCCATTGCGACCCTATATACACTTTGTAGTCTGTGGAGGCCGATCCTGTACTACATGAATGTATTGTATACTACTTTATACTACTAATAATAGTAATGATTGCAGTTTGTCATTTTGTATGATTATTAATCATCGTTTCTTTTCCAGATGGCTGTAATAGTAGAAAATGACATGGAAATCGTTACAATCTGGTCTCGATGTTTAATATATGTGAGCAGTAAAGTAACTTAAGAGTGATCAAAGAAAAAAAACCCCAGATTATTGAAGTTGCTTTTTATTCAGTCTTGTATTGACACAGCAACAACGGTTAAAATTCATCTTGATAACTACTGGACACAAATCTATAGACAATACATATTAAAGATACATGCAGATGTACCAGTTGTGAAAGAATATTTTAACATTCTTCAACATTTTCTACTTATAAATCATGAATCAGGGTCCCCATAGCACCTTGCCTAATGAACAGGCTGGTGTATTGAATTTGATGGGGGAGCCAAATGCTTTGCATGCCTCTGGAGCGTACAGTGCAATGCCAACATACATTAATAATGATAGTTACGATTCTAGAGGATCTCCTGCCCAAGCTTCAGACCTTTATGCTTATAATGGAAGACCTCCCATCAAAACGGAACCCTATGGAAGCCCAGAAAGTCCACATCCATTGAAAAATGATGCTTATAGCTTAGAGCAGCCACAGTTAAAATATGACACAAATGGAGGTTCATCTTTACCTGCTAGAACATACAGTTCTGGTGAAGGAGTCAAAACCGAATCATATAGTCCCCATGAGCGATCTGTTATTAAATCTGAAACTTATGGAACATGTGAACAATCTGTTGTGAAAAATGAAACTTACGGATCTTGTGAAAGACCGATGATCAAAAGTGAACTTTATTCGTCAACATGGTCAGGGGGTGGAGCCACAGCACATCAACAAGGTGATGGATATCCTAGTTACGGGTCACCACATGACTATGTGCCAGCTAATAATCAGGAATACGCATTGTCTATGCCTCAGGACTATTTAGGGTCACCCAATCATATGGTGGGAGGCTCTACAGAGCAGCAATATCATCAAATGGCCAAAATTAAACAAGAAATGGACATGTCTGCTCAGTTACAGCCGTCAATGTCGTTACACAATTCTATGTATTCACCAATGTCTTCATTACATAGTAAAATGTTTCAGGCTGATATGCCGGGACAAAGTGAAGGATACCAACCACCATCAATGTCTCTCCATAATCCAATGTACAATTTAGGGCCGATGTCTTCACAAAACCATTTCTACGACCAGCCATCAACATCATCTCACCCCAAATTATATCAACAAGCGATGGCCACGCCTGGTCATGAACCAGGGTATCAGCCAGCTATGTCTCCACACGGTCATCTTATGTATCATCAATCGTCAATGTCCCAGCATGCTACTTCTCATCCATATCATCAGCAATATCCCATGTACAATAATTCTAATACATATCAAGTTCCTAATTCCTCCATTTATCCTCCATATTTACCTCAGAATCCATGGACAAACTTCAACCCAGGTTTTCCTACCACATCCGACGATTATTCCGATTCTGTGAACTGTAGTCCCAAGAAGAAATCTAAGATGTCCATTAGTGCATCAAATTCGAAAAAGGAACCCGTTCAGATCGTATCTCAACAGCATTTTCATTCCAAAAGAGGAATTTATACATTTGAAGTCAATGAAATGTCATTAGCATCGAACAATACATTTAGTATAACGGACAATTATTTAATGATAGAAAAGCGATTGTGCGAGAGTCTCATACAAATAGATTTACCAGACAATGTTTGCTATGTTTATAATCCCTTGGAGTACGCATTTAATCCTCATCGTGATTTTATAGAGAAATACTGCAATACTCAAAAACAGATATTGTTTTTAGGTATGAATCCAGGTCCGTTTGGAATGTCTCAAAATGGGGTGAGTAATTCTTTCATATCTTTCAAAGGAAAATCTGGGGTTTTTTTTTTTTGATAAATCTTTTTTACATGGACAATGAATGAACAAAATGTCTTGCTAATAAATTTGCCAGTCGATTACAGTCAAGTAGGGCCTTCATAAGATCTAGCAGCATGTGGGTATTGTTTATTCATTCAGCTATTTCAAGTGGTTGAATGTAAATATGTAGATATATGCTGTTACATGTAGATGCAGACAGGTTAGGGTTGAAGACCTCTGTGGCAGAATCGTTGTACTTGTAGGCCTACAATATGTACATGTACATGTAAATTCGAAATCTCTGCCATTTGAATACAGAATTTATGACAATAAAAAGATATTTCTTGATAATTAGGTGCAACAATATATACATGTTTTAGCACCGGTTTACACGACTTAAACTCTGTGATCAAAAAAGGAGTTGCCAAAACAACGGTCTACAGTACTACCGTTTTACTAGTTGACAAACCGAAATAATTTGTTATTTATTATAGGCTTAATAAACATCATTTGATTTTTCCAGGTCATTAGAAGCATCATTTTTTGTGACTTAACTGTTGACTTCACACATTTAAAAAGATATGTTACATGTATTTCAGGTACCGTTTGGTGAATATAACATTGTTCGTGATTGGTTAAAGATAACTGGTGATGTATCGAAACCTGTTAAAGAACATCCCAAAAGATTAATTGCTGGTCTAGATTGTAAGAGATCAGAGGTAAATAATTCTCATCTATTATTATTTTTTAATGAATTGAGACTGGGGTTGGTGTGTAAACCTTTAAAGCCCATCCACCTCCAATCTAAAATTTCTAATGGCTTACTGACAATGGCGGTGGCTCACTTAAAGGTACCTGGAGGTCTTGGGTTTGGTTATCCTTTCTAGTCTCATTTTTCCTTGTCTGTGATGCATGAGTACCACAGACACAATCCCAAATAATGTTTAAAGCAGCTGTTGCAACCAACTACATGTATGTGAACCTATTTTTAAGAGACGGCCCCTGTAACAAATACCCTGGCAGCTTGCACAAGGTTTTCAATTAATAAAGCACAGATAAGACTTACATACATGTACACATAAATTAATCAATTTTCTATACAGCTTAATTGAACTTACATGTATTTGTACGTACACGTCGTACATGTAACTTTTCATACTCTTTGTGTAAAGAAAGCAAATTCTACCTCATGCACATATGAAGGTATGCAGACCTTGCCTTAAAATTACTTAAAGTGGATGATATGGCGAGGAGAGTGGATGCAGCAGGTGTGAAGGGGCTGTAATTTTCCTCTTGATTTACATTTATGCTCAAATATAAGTGACAACAATAAAAATTATGCTTGTTATAAAAATAACATATACTCTTTACAATTTATTAAATATATCTCATTTTATTGATTTTTCTTCCTTTGTTATATAATTTAACAAATTGAGTAAAATGGGTCGAAATTGTAGTATCGGTACTATGCCACTTGGTCACTTACATGTGTATCCTAGCCTAAACTCGACTGAATGGGAGTGCAAACAATCGTTTGTCTAATATATACAATAAACTGTAAATATATATACCCCAAAGGTCTTGATTCCTTTTGATATTTGCTTGTATAGGACCATAACTTCATGGATTATGGTTCCTGATTGTGCGAAAAATCATGATTTTGCCTTGTAGCCACTCTAGATGAAACTTAAAATATATATTTATATCTCAAAGATCTTGGTTCTTTTGATATTGATGCATGTCAGATAGTAACATCCTTGATTATGTCCCCTGATTGTACGAAAAATCACTTTTTTTTATCATGTTCTCCATTCATCTCTTGCAAAATGTGGGGGTATCTTGCATGGAAACCGATTGATCTCTTCTGGCAAGATCTGATGAACAAAAATAACTACATGACTATAATTTCTTCTTATTTTTAAGGTAACTGGGAGTAGATTTTGGGGATATTTCCGAAAGTTGTGTGGTACTCCAGAGAATTTCTTCAAACACTGTTTTGTTTATAATATGTGTCCTATGGCATTTATGTCCGATACGGGGAAGAATATCACACCACCCCAGATACCGGCAAATGTTTTAAAGTCTATAAATACCGTTTGTAACACAAGTTTACTGGAAGTGATTCAGCTGTTGAATGTCAAAACTGTTATCGGAGTGGGAAATTATGCGTATAATGCTGCACAAAAACTGATGGCTTCGGCAAATATGGACCACATCAAAGTTCATGTCATCATGCATCCTAGTCCGATAAATCCTGCAGCTAACAAAGGTTGGGATAATATCGCTAGAGACCAGTTACGGAGTATCGGAATCCTGGAGTTGTTACAGAGTACTAATCCTGGCGGTCAATATGACTATAATAATACTAAACTCTAGTTTCATATTATATACTATTAGTGCTAAAACTATCATTTAGAAAACCATTATACAGGAGTCTTGTTTTTGTCAGAAAATGGTTTACAAAGATGAGTGTTCATGTCTTCTTGTGAGCTATTATTATTATATACAACATCTTATGGGCAGGGAGTTGGTGCTTGGGTGTAAATAGAACATATCAGTGTTCACTGGCAATGCCTGTATGTAACAAATATTCCCTTTATTAAGGTTTCAATCTATGTCTGATAAAGTCTGTGTTCTGGGTAAATAACAAAGTACAAGACAATTCCTGTAGCTAATGTCTCAGTTATATATGAGAAGTGGTATTAGGTGTTCAAGAAAGTGTAGTAATTATGACTACATAGCCATATTTTCATCATTTCTATCCTATACCATGATTATCAGAAATCAGAATGATTTTGTGGGTAGTTTTGTTATGGTTTATTTAAGAATCCAATCAAACTGTAGGCTATTTTCTGACAACAAGGCCCTGCATACAGTAGCATTTATAAATATTGTTTATTTATGTATTGTTATTATGGCATTTTTAGAATTAGTCTGAATAACTTGACTAGCTGTGATCTAGCATTATAATACAATGTCTGTTACATGATAGTTCGTTCTAATTAAATATATTATTAACAAATCTCAGGCAATTGTTCCTTGCCAAAACACCCCAAAAAATATGAATTGTTCCAATGGCATTTAGTAATTGAACTGGAAATACATAGGACGCCATTATATGGAGTATAATTCCTGTGTATTACTGGGCGTCTTTTTGACTAAAATATGATCGGATATTATATATACATGTACATGTATATGATATAAGATCATACTTTATCATTGATTGATAAAGACCAGAGAAGCTTAGACTAATATCTCTCTCAGTAATTGTATTCCATAGAATTATGTCCCATGTATAACCAAAAGTATAGTCATGAGATGGTCACAGAATGTCAAGTAATTGAGACTATTTTAGGGTATACTTGTACATTATTATTGTATTTATCAACGAATATGTACATGTATGTGAACATGATCACACTGATCATTCTCGTTCATTTCTCCTCTACTTATAGTGTACAGTTATATTTAAGAACTTTTTTTTTATGTTTTTGAACATAAGAGTTAAATTCTTGTTAAATTTTTTTTTTAAATACTTTTTTTTAGCGTGAAATACATGTCAGTGTTTTGTGTATTTAATGTTTTTGTTAATGATGTACATGTAGTATAAACTTTCAGCTAACTTTTATACAATGTTTATATTTCTTAAAGCATTTATAACATTTACAACAATAATTCCAAAGAATCTCGATAAGATAACTAATCTTTATCATGGAGAAGAGTCAACGTAGGCTAGACCCTTTCTCCAATTCTAGTTCAGCTTTTGTCAGGGAGAGGAGAGTCAACAAAGTTTATATCGGGGAGAAGAGTCATCGTAGGTCATCCCTGCTTTTTTCAGGGGGAGGAGCCAAGCCGCCTGATTTCCAATCCTAAATCAGCTTTATTCAGAAGGAGGAGTCAAAGTAGGCCAAGTCTGTTCTCCAATCCCAGTTCAGCTTTTTTGAATAAAGTTATTGTTTATATGAAAGAAATCTTTTTGGGAAAGATGAACAGTAAGAGTTCACTCTTTTTGCAACTAGAAGTGAACTTATTTACGAGTAGGGTTTGTTCTTTTAATAGGATAGACAACCAATATAAATATGAGAAGAATAGGTTAATAATTTATATGCATCGTTAAAAATACTTGTATTTCTGATTATTGTGTTGTAGTACTGTAAAAACTATGGATAAAATGGTGACATATTTTTTTATTAGAGCCTGAATGCAGTATGCAATATACATATTTGATATTATTTAAGGAAGCTTTATTATAAACAGAACCAAATAATCAGGTTATTTAGTCATTATTTGGAGTTATTTTATAATTTCCTTATTTTACGTTAAGATCCTTTAAAATTGACAGTAGTTGAGTATCTATGTTATGTACATTAAAGGATATTTGATCAATTTTACTTTAATTCTAGAAATATTAAAATTTTAATCTACCATTCAATTGTATTAATTACCAATGTTTAATTAAAGGATATTTGATCAATTTTACTTTAATTCTAGAAAGTTTGATCTACCATTCAATTGTATTAATTACCAATGTTTAATTGATTGTGTTTTATATGCCCACATTTAATGTGAATGTATATTGTCGTCACCTGTGTCCGATCATAAATTTTGAAAGCGATTTTTATTTCCAATCATATTTTGACTTTTAAAGCTTGTAAATGCAATATAGCACAATTCTTAAGGAATTTTGGGTATTGTTCATTTCGGCTAATGGAGAAACCTTATTGAAATTCAGCATTTTCCGATCACAAATGAACGAGGTATTATAATATTTACGTTCAAATTTATGAAATCTAATAATCACGATACACAACAGAGAATTTTGAAATGCTGATTTCTCATTGTGACATAAAAAAAAGCCTATCAAATTTCTTAATTTTCTAACAATAATAATTATGTGAACACATTCAGCCATGTTCTTTTTCCGTTCAGATTTTTACCCTTAACTCTTGTGAACGCAAAACAGTAAACAGTTCTCATATTATTCACAGGGTCACAATTCAGAAATATTTTGCTAGTTACTCCCATACCATCAGTGATTTTACTGATTATGCCATAAAACCCTATCAAATTTCAAAATTTTCTTATTTAAATTCAAATGTGTTTTGCAGGGACTATCTTTCCGTTCTATTACTAGTGAAATTGTTAATTGGGACATAAGGGAGAACTCTATTGAATTTCAAGAGTCAATACTTCTAAAGCTAAGCACAGAGTCCATAATAGATTTTTTGCTGGATTTTTTAACAGTGATTTTAGATTTTATCACCGACAGCTCTGCTAGTGGTGGGTGTATAAGGGGCCTGAGAAGCCCTATCTACGTGTTGATTTCTATTTACCACATATAAAAATATTACAATTTTTAACAATTTTACACATGTATTACTCGCAAGTACTTCAAACCACAACAACCAAAGGAAATGACTGGTGCCCATTTCACTTGACAGTCATTAGTTGAACATTGAACTATCTATTGATGGTGTAAACTGGCATCCACATTATTAAATCATCCAAGATAACATTGTAATGAGCATTTTGACAGTTATTTACTTTGATCTTGTGTGTTGGTCCAGTTTTGGTAAGAAATTGCCATCATGGGTTAAGCTTTATGTCCTGACAGGGGGTATAATACTAGATTATTCTAAACTTTATACATCAAGGTTAGTTAAGAGTCTAATCTAAACTTTATAATGCATATTTTGTTTAGAGGTTATTCTAATCATTATAATGCATAGTTGGTGAAGAGGCAATTCTAAACTTTATTATGCATATTTGGTTTAGAGGTTATTCTAATCATTATAATGCATAGTTGGTGAAGAGGCCATTCTAAACTTTATAATGCATATTTTGTTTAGAGGTTATTCTAATCATTATAATGCATAGTTGGTGAAGAGGCCATTCTAAACTTTATTATGCATATTTGGTTTAGAGGTTATTCTAATCATTATAATGCATAGTTGGTGAAGAGGCCATTCTAAACTTTATTATGCATATTTGGTTAAGAGGATATTCTAAACTTTATAATGCATGGTTAGTTGGTTAATTGTAAGAGGATATTCTAAACTTTATAATGCATGGTTGGTTAAGAGAGCATTCCCAATATTATATAATGCATTGTTAAGAGGTTGTTCTAAACTTTATAATGCATGGTTAATTAAGAGGTTGTTCTGAACTTTATAATGTATGGTTGGATAAGAGGTCATTCTTAACTTTGTCATGCAGGGTTAATTAAGAGGTTGTTCTGAACTTTATAATGCATGTAATTCATGTTTGCTTAATAGGATATCCAAATCTGTAATACAGCTGTAATAAAATGGTAAATATGTCGGAGAAAACCCTCATTCTCAGTTGTGCTAGGAAAGATAAATTTGATGAAAGAAGCCCTTTGTAAAAGAAACTCTTATGCTTTCTTTCACCTCATGTTTCTCTACTGAATGTAAAAAAATAGAAAAGAAGTTAAACACCATTTCATTCATTCATTCTTTTCTGAAGTTTATCTTTGCTTGGCCTAGCCTCTGACTTGGGGTTTTGTCCCTCCAGAAAACATTAAGTTTTATTATTTAGTGTGTTGAATTACCTATATGGGTGATACATGTAGTAGTCATTTTAGCCGGGTGAGGATAAGTTATCTGCACAGTTTCAAGGTCTAACAATGTATGTCAAGCACTTTGGTTTGAACAGTTACTAAGCTTTGTATGCTCTCAAGATGCTGCTTTTAGGTAACTTGTGTTGAACAATAGTCATACAAGGCATTAGGCCAGATTCCCACATCAGTAGATCTAGTGAACTAGGCAAGATCGAAAAAATATTATTACATTGAACGAAACTGTCTTTCAATCCACATAAATTTATGTCATTCTTTTAATATAAATAGAGGCATCTGAACATTTAAACTGGTCAACTCAACTTCATGACAGTATTTGAAGTTTCATCACAAGAAGACTATTGTAATTTCAACTGATTTATTGTGTGAAAGACTAATACATGTACAAGGCTTAGCTATCAAATGAAATACATGTGTATTTAGTGAAACTCGGACTCAAACCAAAACCAGTGGGAATCATACTTTAAGATATATACCTTGACATTGTGAAGATAGGTTGTAGTTATTGTCCTCTGGATTCTAGTATATCTCGTATGTTTCTAGTATATAGTTTTATAACACAGAAATTCTTTTATAATAATTTATTAAACAACAAACTTATAACAATAGAATTAATCCTTTTACTTTATAAATTTACTGATATTTTAGTGTTTACTTTTATTATTTTAAATAAGCAACAATACATTGTACATACATTTAATAATTTTACAAAAAAATCTTTTATAGTGTTGTCAAAAAGTGGTCATTTTTATGTTAAAAAAACCCTCTTCAACCTGGTCTTTTTTTTTTAATTTCGTTTTTTTTTTTAAAAATGAATATAATATAATGTACTGTTGTAAGGTAGCATAGAGTTGATTAATATAAAAAATGTGTCCCATTTCATGTACCTGTTTTTTTTTTTTAATAAAACATTTTAAGTTTTTTTTTGTTTCTCATTTTAATTAATTAAATGGTTCAATTTGGACAATCCAAAATTCACGTAAGCCCTACTCCCCCACCCACCCAAATTTTGATCCTTTGTACTAATAGTTCCATTAACTGTTCTATTATTAGGATTATTGTGTTCACCACTCTGCAAAAAACATTTAATTTGCAGATAAATGTGTTAAAATGAGAATTGACCACCTTAGAAATTGGAAGAAGAGAGTATAAAAATATAACTTGAAATTTAAACTGACTATATTTTTTACAGAATGATATTTAAGCTATGATATTACAAAACTTGACAACATATAAAACAATCTATAATGCACAAGGTAAAAATAAATCTTTGAAAATGTGAAATATTAATATGCTAATTAATTGGTACCAGTATCATTCCTGGAACCTGTAAGTATCCATTGATGGGGTTATAGTAATATTAAAATTAACATATGCTATATTGTCGGGGCCCCTCAGAACAAAATTCATAGTGGGGGAGACGCTAGTGTAGCTAGTCAAAATGAGGTTCTGAGGCCACCTGATAATTATAGTAAAACTCAAATAAGACACAATATGATATGATACACACTATTTCCAAGATAAACCATACAGCCGAGTTTACTGCTTACAAAGCTTTAATCTTAATAAGTACAAATTTTAAGCAATTTCTCTCTTTACATTGTCAAAGTATTGGATTAATTAACATCAGCCATACTTCAGTTTCTTTTTGAAGCTGTCTTAATTTCATGTAGTGTAGACCAACTAAAGCAAAATGAAAAAAAATAAATAAAACCAATCTTATTTTTTTTATTAAACTGTCGACAGAGCAAATCATGTTGTATACTGTGACTGTTAATCAAATTTGTTTTTGATTTACAGAATGGAATGAGGTTGAATGACTCATCGACACAATACTTGACACAAAGATGATCATTTTGAAATTTCTACGCTTTAGTGTGCCAAGCAAGGGGAGAGAATTTCTGTTTACTTTTTCAAATTACTATGATTTTCCATACCATCTGAACGACTATACACACTCTTTTATCAGTGGATATCACTTACACCAAGAATCAGTGTTTGTTACATATCAATGTCACTAAGCTATCTACGGACATTGGTTAAAAATACAAATGTCAAATTAAATTTAAAGTGATGATTTATTTAGGGAATTAAATAGGTGCTTATACATGTACATGTATTTAAAATTTCCGGTCCAAAGACAATATTGAGTCATAAGCATTATTGTGTTCAACAATTGACAATGTTGAGTCACTCATAACCATTATTGTGTTCAACAATTGACAATATTGAGTCATAAGTGTTATTGTGTTCAACAATTGACAATGTTGAGTCATAACCATTATTGTGGTCAACAATTGACAATATTGAGTCATAAGTGTTATTTTATTTCACAATTGAAAAAGTTGAGTCAAAACTGTTATTGTGTTCAACAACTGACAAGGTTGAGTCATTAGTGTTATTGTGTTCAACAACTGACAATATTGAGTCATAAGAGTTAGTGTGTTCCACAATTGACAATAAAAATCTAAAAACAAAATCACAATTAGTAAGCAAATCAACTTGCACAACAGATAACTGTATAAATCTAATCAAATCACTAAATAACATAATGCATCAGAATAACCCAATCTAATGTAGATGTAGGGTTTAGCTCCTTTAAGAGAGTGTCATCTGGAGGAAAGTAATGATGCCAATAAAATACTTCATATACATAATACTATACATAAATTACTCCCATCTATCATTCATAATTACATAAATATACAATATCATTTACTAAATTACAGATCAAATATAATCATATCCAAATATTACACAAATGACACTACCAATATGTACAATCACATTGTATATCAAATTTAAAGTACAATAAAAAAAAATCATATATTTAAACTTACTACCCCAAATAATTCACCAAAAGTGCATTAACAGTGAAAAGACATCTTGATTTTTTCTTTATAATACACAAGTGCCAATTTGATTAAAATTGATTATTTACAATTAAGAGATACAAACAATGAGAATCATCTATATTTTAGTAGTGATTAAACTGATTTATTCTGGTTGAAAGACACATAAACCTTTAATTAAAGCTGATGACCATCATTTGCATTTTTCGAAAAAAATATCTAATCAACGCTAAAATGTACTGTACTCACATTTCATTATTTATCATTTAATTAAGAAAGGAAAACCAAATTAGCAACTCAACTTGGTTAAAATTGAAATATACCGTACTGTACTCACATTTCATTATTTATCATTTAATTAAGAAAGGAAACCCAAATTAGCAACTCAACTGAAGATAAAATTGAAATTTACCGTACCGTACTCACATTTCATTATTTATCATTTAATTAAGAAAGGAAAACCAAAATAGCAACTCAACTGTAAATAATATTGAAATTTATTTAATGTGCTGTGTTGTCCTGTGAAAACTGGGACTTCCCCTTTAATACTGATAAAGATCCTAAAAATACAGGAATTTTACAGCAGTAATTTAAAAGCTTGCATTGATCTGTTTGCTTAACCAAGTTGATAAAACCCAATCCCGACAAAAAATTCTGAGTGCATAAAAAAGCATTTTGTAATATTTTGATAAAGACCTGGCCTTTCTTGATAAAATAGATAACAAAAAGAAATATATTGAAAATTTAATTGAAATTATTTTATTTTCAGCTAAGTTATGAATGTTTGAATTTCTGACAAGATACCACTTAAATAAGATAATTCTGGATTTTCCATTTTAACGTTTAACAGAAATATATATCTAATACAATGATTATCTCAGCCATCCGATTGTCTAGAGAGTTGATAATGGGCTTGGTCATGTGAATAAATCTCTAAATGATAATCTATATAACATTTGAAGCCAGAAAATGCAATATGCAGATTTAGCTTACACATAATGTATCTTTAATAATGCATTATGGTCATTATGGTTTTACTTTGAATAAAGAATATTAATTGACACATAAAATTAAGTAATTAAACAAAATAAATGTATCAAAATGAGCATAAAATAAAAATTTTGATTATTCACAGAAAGAAATGTATACAAATTAAATAAATTCAATTTATTAAAGTGAATATTTCAAAATGAAAATACTGATATTCACAGAAAGAAATGTATACATATACAAGTAATTAGTAATGACAAAAACAAAATACCACTCCATAGATTTATATAGAGGCACCACTGTCTTTATCGTTTTTATTGGCCATTTAAAACAAGTAGAATCAATGTTTACTTTTAAATTTACTGATAATGTTAACAATATTTTCAAGGAAATTGATCAATCAGAAACTACTACAAGCAAGCTATTTTAATTGAAATCTTTCTGGCAAGATGGTAGACTTCATACAATACTTTTCTTTTGATGGCTCAGTAATTTGTTAAGAAAACAAGAATTACAATAAAAGTTAAAGGCTAAAATCATAATCAGATATTGTATAATGTTAGATCAGTTTTTACTGCCAAATAAAGACAGAATGATGAGAAAAATGTAAACGACGTCGATATAAAGTTGAAGTGCTCCATAGATGTATTCCTCAGGTGAAAGTTCATGTTTTCTTCCTCCAATGATCATCTGGGTGTCATAGATTAAAAACTGAAATTAAAAAAAAACAATCATAGTCTCTGTACGTTTGGAGAGAAAAACGAAGGACCAGGAGCAAACCCACAAGGCTGGATAGGTGATCCTATTCTTCGTCATGTTCCAAGCGGGAAATCAAAACCATGCCATTTGACACAATGACATACCTTTTGATCTAAAACACATGTTTAGACAATTTGGTCACCTAACACCCCCTTGTTTATGTTCAGAACCACATGAACTATTGTAAGTAATATGAAGACTACATATTTTCAGTTTGTTATTAAAAAGGTGGGGACTGTATTGGCAAACTTTTAACTTTTACTATCATCTCATCTCCATTAAACATGCTCATGTATAGGTCATTTTATCACTTTTAACAAATGTATTCTAAACCTTTAGTAAAAGTAAGTCACATGAAAAAATTTCTTCGTCAAAAATGAGTTATTTGAAGACATGCGGGTCTTTTTAAATATGAAATTTAAACTTACCAAACCAAAGACCAAAGCTGCCAAGGATGCATACACAATATCCAGAATCTGAAATAAGAAATACCAAAACTTATAACAGTACAACCAGTAATATAACTTAATAACAATAGTATCATATTCTAAATTTTAAAAGTGGGGGCTGGATGGCCGAATGGTTAGCACGTGCGTGCTGTATCAAGGTCCTCCGGTTTCCTTCCACTGCTAAAGACCCCTAAGCGCAAGCGAATTATTGAAATAAAATTAAAACCATGTTAGTCCTGAAATGACCTAGTTTGTGTTGAGTGGACGTTGAACTCTCTCTCTCTCTCTCTCTCTCTCTCTCTCAATTTTAAAAAGCAAGCCATAGTATAGAATGTGTTTAAAAACTTACCCTGTTGTAACCAAAGGCAAATCTTAAAATGATAGTCAGAAATCCGAACAAAAATAACACCATAACAAGTACAAAGAGTAAACCGGAACATAGGGTGAAGTCAATCTAAAAAATTATAAAACTAGATTAATAAAGATCATTAAAATTCATAACATTCAACATGACCTTGACTGGCCTGTGATCTATGGGAATACTAGCTATTTCATGATATACTGTACTAATTTGATTACAGACTGGAGAAAGCCAATCTTTTGCCAAATTTTTGACGACGATTGATATCCCTAAGGCATCACTTAATCATGAAATCTCTCGATTCAGCAACTACACAACCAGTTGCCTAATTATACACTGGACAGTCAGATTTGATATATTAACAGTATCATGGATTTGGTTTGACCACATCAATGCAATTCCTTTGCAGTTGTGGTCTAAGGGGAGATAATATGACAGTAAGATCTTATACAAAGAGTTATGTCCCTTTATCAATATTTGGGGCACTACCTCTTGCCAGTATTTCTAAAAAACAAACAAACCTTACTCAGCTTTAAGCTCTAATATAGAAGACAAACCCTTAAAACATTCATTTTTGTTAAAAAATTAAAACATACCTTTGTCTGCATAGCAAAGATTGAAATAGCTAAGCAAACAAGTGCTGTAATACCCATGGCCATCAATACAATGTTGGTACTGTAGAAACTAAAAAATTAAAATATTATATTAAAAAAACAGACATTGATAAATATAATGGACAGCATCAAAAAATGAGGTAGAGTGTTTAGCAACAATTTTTATTTGCTTACAAAGAATATAACTGTAAAAATATTCCGGTTGTCAGACAATCCTTACCAAAAATCTCTGAAGGAGGATTTTATTTTGTCAAAGGATCAGTACTACCCTACTGGGCTAAATGACTTATCTTAAACATATTTCAAGGCACTACATTTATCTCATCATGTATGATTATCCAGTATCATTTATGATTGCTAGTAACATTTATCAGGGTTGCATACGTAGTACTTGAAAAATGAGACTATTCCATATTTCTGGATTGGTTCAATTTTTTAACAGAGCTAAAACATTACATGCAGTAATTGATTCGACTGTTTTCATTTTGGAAAATAAAACGAGGTCACACAGCCCTTTGTAAGTGATGCAGGATTATGTTAGAACCAGAAATAGTTTTTTTATATTTGGCCTAATATTTAGGTCAGTCTGTGAATTTGAGAAATAAATTCTCTAATGTTATGTAAAGTATCCTCTATATAAATTTAGTGTCACACTATTAAAAGTAAAGTAACTTTGTTTCCAAGAAAGGTTGACAATTGTCTTAAAAGATTGCCACAATATTCTGAATGAAGTTTGCCCGCCAGTGCCATTTTTCCTATTGGCTGGAATGTCAATTGAAAGAGTTCCCTATTTCTCAAAAAGTATGGATGGACAACTACACCATAAGTTATATTCTATAAATTGGTCTGACATATACCAATAAACCTTAAAACTAACCTGCTTATAGTTCCTGTCATGTACGAAAACGCCAGTGTCTGAAAAAAAGAAGTCAACAGTTCTTAAATAAAATATGGGACACGACTCTGTCCACAAGACCTTTTGGCCATATTATCTCCCCTTAGACCACAAATGGCAAGAAGAGATATTTTTGGATTAATGAAAACACTTGACCACTTTATATTCTGATCATAATATTTGTCCATGTTAGTATTCTATGAATAAATTGAATTGTAAATATAACAGTTCAATTACATTAAGGTTTTTTTCTTTCAAATAAAAATAAACCTTACTGAATTCTTTTATTTTATAGAAGTCTGTCTAGACAGCTGGAAAGTAAAACAGCCAAGAAGCAAAGCTTTTTTATGATTCTTATCAACATTAATATTTAGGATCCTCAACTTTAAAGAAATCACAGTAATTTCCAATAAGTATATATTCAAGGTAGAGTTGTTTGATTTCAATAATCAAATATATACCGGTTCAGGCCTCGAAATGTTTAAAAAAAAGCTACCTGTCGCAATCGACAGGTAGCTTTTCTTCATACTTGTCGCTTCAGTAAATAACCTGTCACTCTCAATTATGAAACTCAAAGACTAATTACATCACACATATCCATACATGTAGGTACACACACACGTGGTTAGGTCTTTGACGTACATTGCTCTATATAAATATTTGCATTCACCATTTACACCCACCATTTGCATTCAAGGGACAGGACAGCCAGTACAACAATTTTGAATAAACAACTCCACTTAACACTTGATTTAAGATGCTTTATGGTATATATTCTATGTGTACTCCAGTGTGGCAACATTCATCCCCATCCCGGCCCCAAACAAATAAGTAGGACTAATTATGTCAATTGTAATACATCAACAAGAAGAGAAGGGAGACAATCCAATGTATGTGTCGTCTGCTCAATACAAATAAACAAACGAACCAAAGTAGTAATATGCCCAACATGTTTTTCCTGTACCCATGCCAAGTGTTTATCCCGAACTATAGTGAACAAATTGAATCTAAAGGGTTCTCTATCCTATGAAATTGAATGTTACCAGTGTAGCTTTGCAAACCTACCATTTTTTCATGATAACATTGAAACCCAGGAAAACGTAAAACAACCGAGTTCCAGTACCACGGATATTTCCAGTGATTTATTCCAATGCTTTTCGAATAAAGGACTACACTTTCTTCATGTAAATGTTCGATCATTACTACCCAAATTATCTGAACTGCGACTAATTGCGTCATATTCTAAGGCAGCAGTTATATCAATTTCTGAAACATGGCTGGATAACAGTGTTACTGACACCGAAGTTGGTATTAACAATTATGGGGTAATAAATATAGGTCTCAGTGATCATTACATTACCTATTGTACTAGGAAATGTAACAGGATCCCAATTAATAAGCATAATGTAATTAAAATTAGATCTTTAAAACAATACTGCAAAGAGGAATTTATTAAAAAATTACTTGAAGCAAAATGGGAAAATCTTTTTAATAGCACAAATGTCACTGAAGCTTGGTTAAGTTTCAAAGATATATTTACTGAAGTATTGAATTCTGTGGCACCCATTAAACACATTAGATTAAAACAAAGGACTGAACCATAGATAAATAGTGAAATTCTAGAATTGATATCAAAAAGAGATTGGCATCTTAGCCGTTTCAGAAAAACTGAAAATCTAAATGATTACAAAAACTTTTGTAAAATTAGAAATAAAACACAAAGAGTAATAAAGAAAGTTAAATCAACATATTTAGCAAACAAATTAGAAGAGAACAAAAATAATTCAAAAAAACTTTGGTAAAATCTTAAAGATCTTGGATATAAAAACAATAACCAGCGGCTGCCAGGCAGGATACGCCCACATTTTCGAGAGATGGATAGAGAACAAGCTAACAAAAAAGTGATTTTTCCTACAATCAAGGGCCATAATTCAGGAAATTACAATTCGATATGCGCATATATCGAAAGGAACTGCGATCTTTGTGTTATAAACTTACATTTCAAGTTTCAACAAAATCGGATAAAAATTGTGACCTCTATAGGGTCAACAACCTTGATATACCATATTTTTACGCTATTTGAGAACGAACGGCGACCATTTTGTCTGTCAATTTTGGGGCGATTTTCACAAAATTCAATCTCAACTGTCCTTAGGGTGGAACGGTAATATAATAATACGTTTTTTTAAATCGGATAAAAATTATGACCTCTAATGGGTCCACAAGCTAAAAACATGATTTTTCGTACAATCAGGGGCCATAATTCAGGAAGTTACGATCCGATATGGGCAAATATTGAAAGGAACCGAGATCTTTGGGTTATAAACTTATATTTTAAGTTTCAACAAAATCGGATAAAAATTGTGACCTCTATAGGGCCCACAACCTTGATATACCATATTTTTAAGCTATTTGAGAATGAACGGCGGCCATTTTGTCTGTCAATTTTGGGCCGATTTTCATGAAATTCAAACTCAGTCGTCCTTAGGGTGTAACGGTGATATAATAATACGTTTTTTTGAATCGGATAAAAATTATGACCTCTATAGGGTCCACAAGCAAAAAACGCGATTTTTCGTACAATCAGGGGCCATAATTCAGGAAATTACGGTTCGATATGCGCGAATATCGAAAGGAACCGAGATCTTTGGGTTATAGACTTACATTTCATTTTGTCTGTCAATTTTGGGCCGATTTTCACGAAATTCGAATTCAGTCGTCCCTAGGGTGTAACGGTGATATAATAATACGTTTTTTTAAATCGGGTAAAAATTATGACTTCTATAGGGTCCACAAGCTAAAAACGTGATTTTTCGTACAATCAGGGGTCATAATTCAGGAAGTTACGGTCCGATATGCACAAATATCGAAAGGAACTGAGATCTTTGGGTTATAAACTTACATTTCAAGTTTCAACAAAATCGGATAAAAATTGTGACCCCTATAGGGTCCACAACCTTGATATATCATATTCTTACGCTATTTGGGAACGAACGGCGGCCATTTTGTCTGTCAATTTAGGGTCGATTTTCACGAAATTCGAACGCAGTCATCCTTAGGGTGTAACAGTGATATAATAGAACGTTTTTTTAAATCGGATAAAAATTATGAATTCTATAGGGTCCACAAGCTAAAAACGTGATTTTTCGTACAATCAGGGGCCATAATTCAGGAAGTTACTGTCCGATATGCGCAAATATCGAAAGGAACTGAGATCTTTGGATTATAAACTTACATTTCAAGTTTCAACAAAATCGGATAAAAATTGTGACCAATATCGAAAGCAGCCGAGATCTTTTGGGGATAAACCTATATTTCAAGTTTCGTCGAAATCAGATAAGAATTGTGACCTGTAGAGAGTCCACAAACAATTGTACAAAGGTTTAACTCTAGCTAGCTTCAAATCACCAGGTACGGTGTTTTCTGATATAGGTAAATTGATAAGAAATTGAATGTGAACTTTTAAGACGGACGGACGGACAGGGGCGACGGCATAATACGTCCACATGAAAATGTGGGCGTATAAAAAGGATAAAGCAAACATTGTCTTAAATGTAAATGACACTAATATCCATGACCCAAAGTCTGTTTCAAACCATTTCAATAACTTCTTCACAACGGTTGCATCAACTCTTGTGCAAAAGTTACCTCCCCCTAGCAATCGGTTTAACTTCAAATCACTTCTGTTACAGAATTTTTACACCAAAAAGAATGTACATAAAAGCACTTTTAATTTACATCCGAAAAAAAGTACAGGTCTCGATGAGATCCCGGCAAGATTCTTAAAAGATGGCGCCGACGTCTTAAAAGTTCACATTCAATTTCTTATCAATTTATCTATATCAGAAAACACCGTACCTGGTGATTTGAAGCTAGCTAGAGTTAAACCTTTGTACAAAAAGAATAGCTCTTTGGACGTTAGTAACTACCGACCTGTAAGTGTCCTGAGTATTGTCTCAAAATTACTTGAAAAATCTATTTACATTCAATTAGATTCATATCTCACTCAAAACAACCTTCTCTATGAGTATCAGTCCGGTTTTCGTGGACGCTACTCTACTGACTCATGTCTTATGCACCTTCTGGACCACTTGAAAGACCAAAATGCAAAAGGTCTTTTTACAGGGATGATAATGCTTGACCTCCAGAAGGCATTTGACACTGTCGATCCTGATGTCTTATGTGAGAAACTAAAACTGATGGGCATTCAGTCCACTGATTGGTTTTGTTCATATCTAACATTTAGGAAACAAGTAGTTAGTATTGGTGATACGTTATCCGAACCTGCTTCCATAACCTGTGGCGTGCCCCAGGGTAGTATCCTGGGAACGTTATTATTTCTGTGCTATGTAAACGATATGATTATCAGTATCCCCTCAAAATGTAAACTTATTTTATACGCAGATGACAGTACAATATTATTTTCCGATCAGAATCCTGAAGTTGTTTCACAAACACTTGGCTGTGCTCTTGATTCCTGTTCAGAATGGTTCATCGATAATAAACTGTCGCTCCATCTCGGTAAAACCGAGTGTATTCTCTTCGGGCCTAAACGTAAACTAAGAAGTATTAAAGAGTTTACAATAACCTGCAATAACCATACCGTAAAAACAACAGATAACCTTAAATATTTGGGTCTACGTTTTGACAAATACTTGTCTGGTGAGGACACTGTTAACAGCATTATTAAGAAAGCAAATTCAAGATTAAAATTTCTGTTTCGCTATAATAAATGCCTTAGCAAAAAAACCAAAAATTTACTTTGTTCTGCACTTATTCAGTGCCACTTTGATTATGCCTGCTCAGCCTGGTATTCTGGTGTGAATCAATCACTTAAAAATAAATTACAAGTTGTTCAAAATAAGGTTCTTAGATTTGTGAATGGGCTAGGACAGAGAGATCATGTTTCATATTCTGATTTGAATATACTTAATGTTGAAAACCGAGTTAAACAGTTAAAACTCAATCACGTACATAAGATTTTTCATAATAATTGTCCATCATACCTTAAATCAAAATTCAAATGTGTTAGAGATACTCATCAATATGGCAAAAGATCTAGTTTATTCAATTTTGCGGTTCCAAAATGTTCGGGTAGAGATCAGCTCACATCATTTTATTATACCGCCATAAGTGTCTGGAACGATTTACCGAATGATATTAAGTCTTTAGATTGACTTTACAGCTTTAAAGCTGCTGCCAAGAAGTATTTATTGTTAATACAATGTTAATCTGTGATACTACAAGTTTGATAATCTACTATTAATAAAATTGGTTGATGTATAACATGTAGACATAAATATATTTTATTATTTGTGATACAATGCTGTGATGGCATGTTTATTAAATTTTGCCTCCCAATGATGACCTGACGCGACCTTGGCAACTTTGGACCCCATTGGAAATAAGCAACGGATGTTATATACGTCAGGCTTTATGGGCTCTCCTAAGTAAAGGTCTCTTCATGACACCATAGCCATCATATTTCTCTATGCTTGTCTCATATGGCATCCCACATTACAATGTAGCACATAGTTCTTATTTTCATATACATATCTGTATTTATTGTTGTCACTTTCCCAGTCGTGTAATGCGACACTAGTTCTTATTATAATACATTAATTTATTGTCATGTTGTAACCTTTACTTGAAGAATAAATAAATAAATAAATAAATAAATAAATAAACATAATATGAAACCTTTTTATTTCTTCGACATCGGAATGCCTAAAGGTTCTTGAAAGTCGGCGAATCTGCTTTGGCCCAGCGACTCGAAGATTCGTACAATTCTATCATCCGTATCCACGGGAATTCCGCAAAGTATCATGGTACCACACTTCCGTACTAAATCGAATACTTCACCGTTGAGTTGTAGAATTCAGATTTTAAAATATCCGTAATAAATTGAATATCAAAACACAAATCACACCTGTGCATGGCACCGTATTTACATGTACCGCGTGCGAAGGACAGATAACGCCACCTGGAATTCCCTTCTCACATATCCAGACTATATTTACGCTACAAATTATATTTATATATGAAATATTTTTCCGACCTGATTTTTTGATTTTGTCAAATTGTCTTATAAATTATTCATAGCCTTTATTTATGGAAATTGTTTAAAACTTTTTAAACGAGCCGTGTGCATTTCCATTCCAACCACTACTATATTTACTGTGGTGTCGTTACGGTAGAATTATTTCAGGTGACTTGGGGGTGCGTTTTAATTTATTTAGATATAATACCCCATAATGCTATAAACTAGTGTCAAGCAGATGAAAACAAGCGTAGATGGTGTGAAATTCATTGATATAAAATTGTCTACTTCCAAACTGTGTGAGTAACTGTAGCCTACGACAGAGCGAAATGTAAACAGTGCAAATGGCGGCTTTTTGCGGTATTTCCGTGCTTAATTCTTGCATTTAAAAACGAATAATTAAACGTACGTGACGTGGACGTGAGTATTATGGTCAATTTACTGAACATCAAGTAAAATTTAGTCCACCTGTCGCAAGCGACAGGTAGTTTTATTTGCTAACTGTCAGACGAAAAAATCGCCTGTCGGCAACAAGTACACAGGCGAACATTTCGAGCCATGCGGTTACTGCAATACATTAAATACTTTGTGATATTATAATAAAGATAATCATACTTACAAACACTGCCAAACATATAAAATTTCCAGGATACTTTCTCCTGTAAAAAGCAATACAAAAATTTAATTTCATTCTACTTTCATTTTATTGTATTAATCTATTCTTCTATTAAAGGAAGAGTGGACAGGAAAGAAATGGGCTTGAAACGAGAGAAAATGAAGAACTCCATTCCATCACATGTACAATTTTTTCCCCAGAATTTGATCACATGACCTACTCTTCAATAAATTTATCATATTTGACTCAATATAGTCTAGTCAGTGCGGACATTGAAAGAGTAACACATCAAATTTTCCTCCTTGTTTCACCAGGTTAAACATGTTTAGATCTTGACTTCAAAGGATATTTACCTTACACTTGGGCAGCAAACCAGTACAAAATATGTCACAAGGAATGTTCCACTGAAATTATGCAAAAATAGATTATATAACAAAATATATACATTTTAAGTAATAATAATAACCTCTATCTGATATCAATAAATCAAAAAGTAGCATAACTATGACTATGGTAAACAAAAAATGTTGACAGACTAATGTCTGCCCCATTTCAAACAGGCCACTGATTTTCAGTGTGATAGGAACCACTTATCGGAAGCAAGTTTAAATTAGTTCTTTCCTTTAATTCTGAAACTTATTTTGTTATAATTAAAACTGAATAAAGAATAGGAACTTACTAAGAAACGTAATAAAACCAAAATCCGGGACCTTGAATCCATTTTTTTATACTATCACTGTAAGACATAAATAAATATTGAATTAAAATTTAAATAAGAAATGAAAACAACTGAAAATGTTTGTAGGGTAATTTCAGAAAGCAGGATTATTTTTACATATTGATTTGACATGCTTTGAAATCATCTCTATATGGTATCGAATAGACCTCTTATTTAGCAATGATCTCCAGATGATGGATGCCTCGTGGGACAGTGCAAGGTGAATTTGATGTATCACAAAAATTCTGTATGTGTTCTTTTTCTGGACATCAGGATAATGACGTAATCACAATGAATGTTGTTAAAACAAAATTTAAATTCACAATTTATTAAATTCTTCAATTTAAACAAGAGTGACAACTTATTTGAATAAATGACTTGCATGTTTTTTAATGTCTGTCTAGTAAATCTTTATTAAGGTATGTACTTACACAAACAAGAATAAACAAATAAAAGCCACAGTAACAGCCAACTGTGTCATTAATATCAGGTACACCTGAAATATAAATACAAATATTTATAAATAATTAATTTGATAATTAAATATAAATTGTAATCAAGGTTGATAAAAGATAAAAAATAAAATTAATTCACATTTCTAATGTATTAAACAATGAACAATATTAATCATGAAAAATTCCTTCTTGATGGTCTTCAATTTGAAATTTTAACTTGATCAAATAATTCCTAATCATAAAATCTACATACCCAATCTGATTAAAATACAGGGCCCTTGATTACGAAAACTTAAACTAAGTTACAACTGAAATTTTAAGAAATACTGCAACTTCATTGGATATATGCAAATTGATTTTACTGGTCAGCCAATCGAATTGCAGTATTTCTTAAAATTTCGATTGTATCTTAGTTTAAGTTTTCGTGAATAAGGGCCCAGATCTATATTTCGTTTCCTTTTTTATTTTACATTTTCGATGACTTATACTACATGAAGATCCGACAAGTTATAATCAAAGGTTGTGCCAGGGGTCATACGAGCGGCTTTTGACCCTATGACGTCAGACATTGATTAATTAATCAGAGTTGACATTTCTAGTGGTTTACCCACAGGTCCGTACCTGGCATGCCAAGAAGTCGCCGTAACAGAGCGTTTCATTAGCTTATCCCCCACTTCAACCAAAACGCCCGTAATATATTGACTACTCCAGATCCTAGTGTAGTCAAGACAGGTAAAACGAAATTTTGAACTATAAAAAACGAAACGAAATAGGATCTGTGTTTTAATCAGATTGTTTACATACCCTTTTAATAAATCCTCTACGAATGGCTTTGTCTGAGAATGAGGAAGAAAAGTTTTCGGCAGTTCCACTGGTATCACTATTATCATTATAACTAACATTAGAATATTGAGCTGGCATCTTTGGTAAAGGCATTGGCATACCTGGCTGGAAATCTGAAATTGAGAGAAAAGTATTTAATTTGCACTTCCCTTCTTGCAATGGATTTTTCAATCTCTACTAGGCTATTTTATTACAAAACATAAGGAAATTGGATTTTTCATTCTGTCCCAGGCTATTTTATTCAAGACTACATGTAGTTTACTGTGCATTTCAAAGAAAAGTGACTTTTTCCCCCACTTGCACAGTTTGTAAACATACATACGTTTAAAGATACATAATGTAAGAGCTAAATCTGCCTATTGCAGGTCTTCAAATGTTATATAAACTATTATTCAGACATTTATTCACATGACAAGTCTATAATCAACTCGTTAACTCATCAGATGGCTGAGATTTAAAAGGATTATAACACATGCAAGATTTAGAAATTAAACAATAAAATGGATAATCAAGACTTAGCCTCGATCGTAATATAATAATAAACAATATACACTACATCTTCCAACAGTAACGTCACTCAGATTAAAGTAATTGTATGCAATTTTCAATATATTCATATTTCATTATCTATTTTTTAACTATTATAGCTAGAAACGGTCAGCTTTTTATCTAAATCTTACATAATGCATCTTTCAATTGTATTGCACAGTATGATACAATTTAAACAAGTGAATTTAGTAGCCCATGTTTTATAGTCTTTTTTATTATCCAAGTTGGGGCTAATTAATTATTACATTCAAGGTCTTTGTGGTAGAGTGTTGAAATTTGTGATCTTGGTTAATGGTTAAGATTTCCAATCTGATAGCAAAGAAATTCAACAGAATATATGGATTTATTTCTATCAACTATTTTGTGTATGTGCTGAATATTCATAACAAAATGATTAGTCAATGATACTAAAATAAAACATTGTTGTCAATGGTGATTAATACACCAGGATGTATTCACTATCTTTTGATCCATAAATAGATAAATAAAACAAATTGGCTCTAATCCTTCAGATGATTGAAAAATAGGTTGCCCGGCATGTAAACATATATCCACACCAGTTAAGATGTCAGTAGGACAACAAAGGTTGTTGCACATTTTTTCTTTTGTTGCTAATTGGATCATTTACAATAAGTCACTAAAGCTGATCAAGAGTAATAACCCATGAAGTAATTATCAATACATAAACACTTCAGTGACTTTACATAAATTGTAAGTGAACCGTATAACTTTAGACTTGTGCATAGATGAGGACAAAGGTGACAACAATATACAACTACATGTACATATCAATTTGGCGGTATAAAAGATAGGTTGCCAGGCAACGAAACATACGCCCACAGCAGCTAAATCGTCCGGGCAGTCAACAAGAGTTGTCGCATATTTTTACTTTTTTCGGTAATGAAACATTTATAATACACTAAAATCTGATTAAGACCAACAACTCAGAAAACCATTAGAATTTGTTTGGTTTTTATAAAGTTCTGCCCCATGCTAACGTTTTGTATACAAAACTTTTAATACTGTATCATGGATTTAGCTGTTCCAAGTCATAAAAATTCATTGAAAATCAATATACTTGTTCGTCTCAAGATCTTAAACTCTGTGTATCAATCTGAAGTCAATCGGATATTAACTTTGGCCTCTAGAGCGTCCACAAGATTTTTCAAAGTGATCAAGGGCCATAACTTTGGCAGTAATTATTAGAAATCTTTGAAAATCAATAGGATTATTCGCCTCGTGACCTCAAACACTGTGTATAAATTTAAAGGCAATCAGATATTAACTTTAGCCTTTAGAGCATCCACAAGGTTTTTTGAAGTTATCAAGGGCCATAATTATCGAAAATCACTGAAAATGAATAGACTTTTTCGTCTCATGACCTTAAACACTGTGTATAAAATTTAAAGTCAATTGGATATTAACTTTAGACTCGGGAGCGTCCACAAGATTTTTCAAAATGATCAAGGGCCATAATTATTGTAAATTGCTGAAAATCAATAGGATTCTTCGTCTCATGACCTTAAGCACTGTGTATAAATTTAAAGTCAATAGGATATAATAACTTTGGCCTCTAGAGCGTCCACAAGATTTTTTGAAGTGATCAAGGGCCATAACTCTGGCAGTAATTATAGGAAATCGCTGAAAATCAATAGGCTTCTTCGTCTCATGACCTTAAACACTGTGTATAAATTTAAAGTCAATCGGATATTAACTTTGGCCTCTAGAGCGTCCACAAGATTTTTTGAAGTGATCAAGGGCCATAACTCTGGCAGTAATTATAGGAAATCGCTGAAAATCAATAGGCTTCTTCGTCTCATGACCTTAAACGCTGTGTATAAATTTAAAGTCAATCGGATATTAACTTTGGCCTCTAGGGCGTCCACAAGATTTTTTGAAGTGATCAAGGGCCATAACTCTGGCAGTAATTATCGGAAATCGCCGAAAATCAATAGGCTTCTTCGTCTCATGACCTTAAACACTGTGTAGAAATTTAAAGTCAAACAGATATTAACTTTGGCCTCTAGAGTGTCCACAAGATTTTTTGAAGTGATCAAGGGCCATAACTCTGGCAGTAATTATCGGAAATCGCTGAAAATCAATAGGCTTCTTCGTCTCATGACCTTAAACACTGTGTATAAATTTAAAGTCAATCGGATATTAACTTTGGCCTCTAGAGCGTCCACAAGATCTTTTGAAGTGATCAAGGGCCATAACTCTGGCAGTAATTATCGGAAATCGCTGAAAATCAATAGGCTTCTTCGTCTCATGGCCTTAAACACTGTATATAAATTTAAAGTCAATCGGATATTAACTTTAGCCTCTAGAGCGTCCACAAGCAATTGTGGACGCCGGCCAGACGGACGGGCGGGGGCGACGACAATATACGACCACATTTCAATGTGGGCGTATAAAAAGGTGTGTATTATTAGATTAAATGTTTATGGTACTATAAGACATAATAAAAATATTTTTTATTTAAGAAAAACTAAATATTACTTTGTTGAGGTGCTTGCTGTGGTTGAAATTTATTATCAGTAGCTTCATTATATGAGGGTGGTGGGGGTACACCTCCTGGTGCTCCAAAACCTTGATTACTAAATCCCTGTACAGGAGGATAGGGCATATTACCGGCTCCCTGTGGTGGTGGATATTGACCATATTGTTGGTTTGGTGGATATGCAGCCATAGTTTTATCTGAAATTAAAAAAGACCCATCTTTATAACATATTTGGATATTAATTCCAAATTATAAACTGATTTGACCATAAGTGTTAGCAAGACATACTGCAGCAAATGAAACCCAAATTATACACCAAGATCTTGTCCACCGATATATATATAAGCTTATAAAAACTCACTGAAGTTTTGTGCATACATGTAACACAGCTATGTCAAAATCTATAGCTTCTAATGTGAGCTTACATGTGAGCTTATGTTAAAAAGATCTTACGCAACAGTGTAGAAATTCAGTGAGAAAATGTGGAGGGCCTGATAAGGAACAGTGTCTAGTCACTCCTTACTTTTTCGACGAAAAGAAAAAAGGTCCTGTCCCTGTGTACACATTGTTGGATTGTTGGCATGCACGTAAAAGAACCCTAATACGTTGGAATATGAAATACATGTAAATGTTGGTTGTGGTGCTGCTGTCTGTGCCAAATTTCACTCACAGCACACTCCATGACGTATGCCTGTATCATCCGGGGTTTATGGACCTGCTTATGGTCCAACCTTCGACGATGGGTTGTATGTTCAATCTATTTGGGGGTGTACGATTGAACATACAATAATTCAATAACTCACTTCTCTTAGTATAATCTTATATTCTGTAACAATATTTAACAATGATAATATATATATATAATACTGACCCACAGGCTAAGTAACTTAATAAGGAACAGCATCTAAGAAATAACTTATCAGAGACCTGGCCTTCAGTCTGTCCCTTGCCTGCCTGTGGGGTTCTACTTATGATCTACAATCTTTCCTCTAATATACTGGAGGGTTAAACTTAAGAATATTTTATAGTTGTTAATGGGTAGTATTTAAGTGACATCCATTCATTCATTTACTAAGTTGACTAATGTTTATAGATGGATTATCTCATTACTACTATTGTCTCTAATCTCTATCATAGCTGACCATTGATAACTTACTATAGATAATCCATCTTGGGAGCCAAGTTGTGGTGTAAGTCTAGCCCTGTATTGGGTGAATGGCTGTATTAAATACTACCTGGTCATACCTGTCTGCAGAAAAGTAAGATGTTAGACCCCATTTCAAATCATTTCATTTTAGAAATTCAGTAAGTACAATAATTAATTACAAGACACCTTAACTGACTTAAAACTACTGGAATTCACATGAAACTACTGGATTTTACATGAAACTGAAGTAGGGTATAAATTTTGTTGCCATAATAATAACTTAATGAATTTTGTAGGCCCAATCCTTTTATATGTAAATGCTGGTAGGCCTACATGAATACCAATAATTTTAGAATTAATTCCTAGCCAAATTCCTCCCTCTTGTGCAACGGGACAATGTTATTTACCTGTTAATTCTGGTAACTTCTGCTGAATTCTAGAACTTTCCAGTGAGTTTAAGTACTTTTTGGAGAATTCCAGTAGTTTGAAGTGAATTTCAGTAATAATATTAGTCAGACGAAATAATAAATAAATGAATGAAATGTGGTTTAATGGAACGTCAGTATCATCCGGGGTTTATGGACCTGCTTATGGTCCAACCTTCGACGATGGGTTGTATGTTCAATCTATTGGGGGTGTACGATTGAACATACAATAATTCAATAACTCACTTCTCTTAGTATAATCTTATATTCTGTAACAACATTTAACAATGATAATATATATATATAATACTGACCCACAGGCTAAGTAACTTAAAAAGGAACAGCATCTAAGAAATAACTTATCAGAGACCTGCCCTTCAGTCTGTCCCTTGCCTGCCTGTGGGGTTCTACTTATGATCTACAATCTTTCCTCTAATATACTGGAGGTTACTTGGTAACAATAAACAATACATAGTAATTATATATATTTAAACTTAAGAATATTTTATAGTTGTTAATGGGTAGTATTTAAGTGACATCCATTCATTCATTTACTAAGTTGACTAATGTTTATAGATGGATTATCTCATTACTACTATTGTCTCTAATCTCTATCATAGCTGACCATTGATAACTTACTATAGATAATCCATCTTGGGAGCCAAGTTGTGGTGTAAGTCTAGCCCTGTATTGGGTGAATGGCTGTATTAAATACTACCTGGTCATACCTGTCTGCAGAAAAGTAAGATGTTAGACCCCATTTCAAATCATTTCATTTTAGAAATTCAGTAAGTACAATAATTAATTACAAGACACCTTAACTGACTTAAAACTACTGGAATTCACATGAAACTACTGGATTTTACATGAAACTGAAGTAGGGTATAAATTTTGTTGCCATAATAATAACTTAATGAATTTTGTAGGCCCAATCCTTTTATATGTAAATGCTGGTAGGCCTACATGAATACCAATAATTTTAGAATTAATTCCTAGCCAAATTCCTCCCTCTTGTGCAACGGGACAATGTTATTTACCTGTTAATTCTGGTAACTTCTGCTGAATTCTAGAACTTTCCAGTGAGTTTAAGTACTTTTTGGAGAATTCCAGTAGTTTGAAGTGAATTTCAGTAATAATATTAGTCAGACGAAATAATAAATAAATGAATGAAATGTGGTTTAATGGAACGTCAGTATCATCCGGGGTTTATGGACCTGCTTATGGTCCAACCTTCGACGATGGGTTGTATGTTCAATCTATTGGGGGTGTACGATTGGACATACAATAATTCAATAACTCACTTCTCTTAGTATAATCTTATATTCTGTAACAACATTTAACAATGATAATATATATATATAATACTGACCCACAGGCTAAGTAACTTAAAAAGGAACAGCATCTAAGAAATAACTTATCAGAGACCTGCCCTTCAGTCTGTCCCTTGCCTGCCTGTGGGGTTCTACTTATGATCTACAATCTTTCCTCTAATATACTAGAGGTTACTTGGTAACAATAAACAATACATAGTAATTATATATATTTAAACTTAAGAATATTTTATAGTTGTTAATGGGTAGTATTTAAGTGACATCCATTCATTCATTTACTAAGTTGACTAATGTTTATAGATGGATTATCTCATTACTACTATTGTCTCTAATCTCTATCATAGCTGACCATTGATAACTTACTATAGATAATCCATCTTGGGAGCCACGTTGTGGTGTAAGTCTAGCCCTGTATTGGGTGAATGGCTGTATTAAATACTACCTGGTCATAATTATCTAAGAAATAACTTATCAGAGACCTGCCCTTCAGTCTGTCCCTTGCCTGCCTGTGTGGTTCTACCTATGATCTACAATCTTTCCTCTAATATACTAGTCTAGCCCTGTATTGGGTGAATGGCTGTATTAAATACTACCTGGTCATATATATATAAGCTTATAAAACTCACTGAAGTTTTGTGCATACATGTAACACAGCTATGTCAAAATCTGTCGTTTCTAATGTGAGCTTACATGTGAGCTTATGTTAAAAAGATCTTACGCAACAGTGTAGAAATTCATTGAGAAAATGTGGAGCGCCTGGTAAGGAACAGTGTCTAGTCACTCCTTACTTTTCGACGAATAGAAAAAAGGTCCTGTGAACTCCTGTGTACACATTGTTGGATTGTTGGCATGCACGTAAAAGAATCCTAATACGTTGGAATATGAAATACATGTAAATGTTGGTTGTGGTGCTGCTGTCTGTGCCAAATTTCACTCACAGCACACTCCATGACGTATGCCTGTCTGCAGAAAAGTATGATGTTAGACCCCATTTCAAATCATTTCATTTCAGAAATTCAGTAAGTACAATAATTAATTACAAGACACCTTAACTGACTTGAAACTACTGGAATTCACATGAAACTACTGGATTTTACATGAAACTGAAGTAGGGTATAAATTTTGTTGACATAATAATAACTTAGTGAATTTTGTAGGCCCAATCCTTTTATATGTAAATGCTGGTAGGCCTACATGAATAGCAATAATTTTAGAATTAATTCCTAGCAAAATTCCTCCCTCTTGTGCAACATAACATAGTATGGGACAATGTTATTTACCTGTTAATTCTGGTAATTTCCGCTGAATTCTGGTAATTTCCGCTGAATTCTAGAACTTTCCAGTGAGTTTAAGTACTTTTTGGAGAATTCCAGTAGTTTGAAGTGAATTTCAGTAATAATATTAGTCAGACGAAATAAATAAATAAATGAATGAAATGTGGTTTAATGGCACGTCAGCACCAACCAGGCTATATATTGTGCCAAATGGTGAGTAATTCGAGATAGGCTAAATTACGGTATATATGACAAAAAATAAAAACAAAAATAAAATCAATCTTTTATGCACATAAATATTTAGAACAGAAAGTATCACTTATATATACAAATGAAAATTTGTTATAAAAACCTGTCTCTTTAAAAAATTTAAACTGTTTGAAAACTAACAGTACCGTACCACTTATCCAAAACCCAATCTGTGTTTTTCAAAACATTAGACAATAATATTTATACCCTCTGAACAGTCCAATTTTGACATACATATCATATATTGGGAAATAGTTATTCCCCTGTCGGCTTGTGACAAACTAAGCTTTTGACTCAAAAGTCAGCTGAATAAAATCTTTTTTCGTCTATTTTTCAAGTATTGAAATCGACTAATATGGCCATTTAAAAAAGAAAAAAAAAAAAAAAAAAAAAAGTATAAGCATACTGTATGTTTTAAAAAGGTATGGCATGACTATTTTCCCAATAGTAATTATTTTGTCATACTCATCTGATGTATTTTATATAACCCCTCTTGGGTGTAACCGATTGTTTGTAGCTGTGATCAGCTGTGTCAGGATCCAGAAAATAGCCTTTTCCAGTTCTACTAAATACCGGTATGGTACATCATAAAAATTTAATTAAATTCATTACCTATTCATTAACTTTTAACCAATAAATTAAATTCAATGCTGGAAGCAACTATTGGTGAAACAAAACAGAAGCTTTGGTTGTTGCTGTTATTTCGCAATACAATTGGTATTTCCGAGAAGTAACAGAGACCTTGAACTTGAGTTAATGAATGAAGACCAAGGGTGAAATTCGGGCGTATAGCCACGACTAACTTTTACAACTTAATAAAAATGAATTAGTATTAGGGTATGATTGTTTAACCATAATGGTTATTTTAGAAGACAAAAGGATAGTTGGGAATAGTAGAAGATGATATGCAGGAATTAATAATGTTGGTAAAAACAGGAATAACGTCGTCTAAACAATCTTTAAGAACATGAGCCGGAACAGGCTCTAGTAAACAAGATTTAGGAGCAGACGATTTGATAAGTTAGAGTTTTCTAACTAAACAGAAGTTTTTAACGTATCAAATTCATGGATCATGAGCGTTAAAGTCAATGGTTTTATGTAAAACACCAAGTTCAGATGGTATTTCTGTATCTTTATTTGAACGTAATCCGAGAATAAATCCCGGGAGAATAGTCCGCTCAGCACTGTGACCCAATAATGATTTCACAACTTTATACGGATCTTTTTGTCTGTTTTCACCATTTTCTATTTAATTTTAGCGTCTTCATTTAATTTAATCACACTGATTTTTTAAAAAGATTTATAACTCTATTTATGGAGACAGGTAGGTTGTTTTCGCCACAGATGTTCAGCCTTGTTACTGTCCTTATAACAGATCAATGCTCATCTACACGATAACTGTTTAACCATTTCAAATTGCTTACAAATAATTTCACAGTATCGAAACAGCTTTAACCCGCGTTTCAAATGATATTTTACTGAGAATTGATAATAGAAAATGTACATTTTTAATTTGATTAGATTTATCTGCCACAGTGGGTCCTTCTATTCTTCCACGTAAATTTCATTTTAAATTCGGTATTTGTGGCTCTGCATTAAATCTTTTAGAAAGCTATCTTGTGGACATCGTCGGTATGTCTTGTGGGTAGAAAAAGGTATATTTTAGTTCATTATAAATCGTCGTCTGCATCGTTTTTATCATCAGGGGTTCCTCAATGTTCTGTTCTTGGTCCGATTTTATTTACCTTTTATACGTTACCCATTAGGCGACATTGTCAGTAAATCTCAGCTTTCATTTGTATGCAGATGATTCTCAATTACATATTTCTTTTAGACCTAATTGTCCATCTTCTTTCAATTTATCAAAACTGTTGAGAACTGCATTAGTGGTATTAGAAAATTGATGTCAAAGAACTTAATAAAATTGAATGGTGATAAAACCGAATTAGACTCAAGGCATCAATTAAATAAATTTGTACACAATAACCCCCGGTTGTATTAGTAACTGTGATATTTTTTCGTTTTATCCTGTTCGTAACATCGGGGCAGTCTTTGATATTTCCATGCTAATTGGAGCTCAAGTAAATAATATTTGTAAACTGTGCTATGGTAAATTGCGTAAATTCCTATCTGTAGAGGTCACTTGTTAATTCTCTGGTCACTTCATGATTACATAATTTTAATTCACTGTTAGTTGGTCTACCTACAATACTGTAGTTACTTTAGTAACGGTGTCTGGGACTAGGCTAGGCTGTCCAGACACCGTTAAAGTAACTAAGAATACTGCAGTCAGGCATGTTACTTTAACTAAGTTATAATGTGATCACTGTGATCACATTATTTAATTTACACTGGTCACCTGTAAAATTGGATTGATTTTAAGATTTTATAACATACTTTTAAACGTTTAAATAATTTAGCTCATGATTACCTCTCTGATCTTTTAGAACTTTGCCCATTACGTACATTGCAGATGCATATCGTGATGTCGTGGTGTCGCCCATCATATATGGCGACAACCCGACATCACAACATTTTAACCCGACATCACGAGATTTTAACCCGACATCACGAGATTTTAACCCGACAATACAACATTTCAACCCGATAATGCGACATTTTCACCCGACACCACGACATTAAAAATGTCAAAATGTCGAGTAAATGTCATTCAATTTTCATACTTATCTGCGCCATTCGGGCTATTAAAGAGTGCTATGATGGAAATTTTCAATCCACCGTGGCATTTCTTCGTCGAAATTCAACTGTCAAAGATTCTTTTATGTACACATCAATGTGTACGCAGGAGCTTGTTTTTTTGTCCCATCTACACAACTAGACATTGTTCTTTGTCAGACCCTTTGTCCTGCACTACCGACAGGGAGAAACCATGCTGCAAAATCACGGGGAACTTTCTTGACCAACAACAGGATCGGTGTACATGATTTTGTAGACGGTGAACAGTCCATGATTACACTATTTTGCCTTATTAAACTATTTTGCCTATACCGTTTTTTTATGACTTCGAATTTCGTCTAATGGTTTGGATTGTTCGTACTTGGTTTTATTTTATTGAGAGGAATATGGCCGACGACCCGACATCACGACATTTTAACCCGGCTGGGCTTGGTCCGACTGGTCTTTGGTCCGAGCGGTCCGGGTACCGTTTATTTTACACAGATTGGATTCAGCAGAATTAAATTGTGAATGGTTTTTTCGCCAGCAGTGAGGCTAAATCACGGCAAATGATGTCTCAATATTCTATTTTCTTCAGTGATCCGAATAAGCCATAAATGAGATTCAAATCAGCTTCATCTTTTCTACCAATTAGCGATCTTAATAAAATATTATTGACTGTTATTGATATGGTGGCCCGAATATTGCCCTATATAGTCTTGATCAAATAGTCTTGCTGCTGATTGATTTGCATTATTTAAGTCCTGGTGCTCACGACTACAAATATGCCGGATATAAAGCCGGAAATTTATTATAGACGACCTTCACCTTATCCTTCAAGGAATCATGTTAAACTAAATTTGATTGGTTAAACCCCCTTTATTAGCCAATGAAATCTAGTTAAACAGAATTGTCGTTTGGATAATTTTCTCAGCAAACTTTTGTCAACACGTGAAAATTAAATTAAGAAATTGACTCTCTGAAATTATGGGAGTTCCAGCGTTTTTCCGCTGGTTGAGTAGAAAATATGCATCAATTGTTGTCCACTGTGTCGAGGAAAAGGTATTCTATAATACAAATTTTTGAAAATATTTCCTTTATATAAGCCGTTCTATGGCAAGTTTTGAATATCGTGTCGTGATGATTGATTCTTTTTTTTTTTAAAACTTAAAAAGAACATCGAAAATCAGTGAAATGAATGGGGTTTAACGTCCTACTGTTTTGCTCCTGGGTTAATGAAGACGGTCATACGTCATGCAGTGTGCTATGAGGGAAATTTTGCCCGGGCAGTGGCACTATACCCTACTCTTAATTTTATATCGAATTCCAACTGCCAAGGGGTATTTTATGTGGGCGCTATTGCACTTTCGTACCTCTACCAGTTCCCGTGGTCATAGGCACTTGAAATTTTCAGAGGATGTTAAGGGGGGCTAGCAATGACCACACACCAAATTTCAGCCAAATCGATAAATAACTTTTTATTTTACCGACCTTTTAATTTCTAACGAGAGAGAACTTCATCCGTTTGACGCCATTTGCTTTGTTTACTAATTAGACTTGAATAACAAGACACTAAGACGGAAACCGACTCGAATAACAAGACACTTAGACGGAAACCGACACACTGCACTAGCTGCCTAACACTGCAGTTCATAAAAATTAATATAATTTTCGTATACTTTAATTTTTGCGCGAAGCCACCATTTTCTATAAAATACTATTTGGTGTTGATCAGTGGATTGGCCTTTAGGTGTAAATATTGCCGTGACCTTGATTTTGACCTTGAGGCCAAACTTCCCATCCATATCGGGGCCTTTGCGTTTATGCTTGCCGTGGCCTTATTTCTTACTGTATTATCAAAGTTAATGTTCGAGGTGAAAGCAGAGATGACGCCCTTCAGAAAAGATAATTGGGTCAAAGTTGTAGGTCAAGGTCATGTTACAGAAAACTAAACTCAAATTTTTCAAAGTCATTTTTGGGACATTTGACCTTGACTTACGAGCTTGACCCCGTAACCATTTTCGAAGGTTATCACATTGGCTTGAATCATGAACGTTTAACTTGGTCCTGTCGCACACTGCTCGGTCAGAAAACGGTCAAACGCAGAGGGTCCGTGTCCGAAAGGAAGTCAATGGGCGTGGTCAATGTGAAAGGTCGTGGTGACCTCCACTAGTCACGTTAACCATCTGTAACCTTGACTCTGACCTTGAGTCCAAACGTCCCATCAATCTCGGGCCCTTTGCGTTTATGCTTGCCGTGGCCTTATTTCTAACTGTATTATCAAAGTTAATGTTCAAGGTGAAAGCAGAGACGACGTCCTTCAGAAAAGATACTTGGGTCAAAGTCGTAGGTCAAGGTCATCTTACAGAAAACTAAACTCGGACTTTTCAAAGTCAGTTTTGGGACATTTGTCCTTGACTAACGACCTTGACCTCGTAACCATTTTCGAAGGCTATCACCTTGGCTTGAACCATCGACGTTTACTTTGGTCCTGTCGCACACTGTTCGGTCAGAAAAGGGTCAAACGCAAAGGGCCCGTGTCCGAAAGGAAGTCAATGGGCGTGGTCAATGTGAAAGGTCGTGGTGACCTCCACTAGTCACCTTTAATCATCCGTGACCTTGACTTTGACCTTGAGTCCAAACTTCCCATCCATCTCGGGCCCTTTTCGTTTATGCTTGCCGTGACCCTATTTCTTACTGTATGATCAAAGTTAATGCTTGAGGTGAAAGCAGAGACAACGTCCTTCAGAAAAGATAAATGGGTCAAAGTCGTAGGTCAAGGTCATGTTACAGAAAACTGAACTCAAACTTTTCAAAGTCAGTTTTGGGACATTTGACCTTGACTTACGACCTTGATCCCATAACCATTTTCAAAGCCCATAATCGTGGCTTGAACCATCGACGGTTACCTTGGCCCTGTCGCACACTGCTCGGTCAGAAAACGGTCAAACGCAGAGGGGCCCGTGTCCGAAAGGAAGTCAAAGGGCGTGGTCAATGTGAAAGTTCGTGGTGACCTCCACTAGTCACCTTTAACCATCCGTGACCTTGACTTCGACCTTGAGTCCAAACTTCCCATCAATCTCGGGCCCTTTTCGTTTATGCTTGCCGTGACCCTATTTCTTACTGTATTATCAAAGTTAATGCTTGAGGTGAAAGCAAAGACAACGTCCCTCAGAAAAGATAATTGGGTCAAAGTCGTAGGTCAAGGTCATGTTATAGAAAACTGAACTCAAACTTTTCAAGGTCAGTTTTGGGACATTTGACCTTGACTTACGAGCTTGACCCATAACAATTTTCAAAGCCCATCATCTTGGCTTGAACCATCGACGTTTACCCTGGCCCTGTCCCAAAAATGACTTTGAAAAGTTTGAGTTTAGTTTTCTGTAACATGACCTTGACCTACGACTTTGACCCAATTATCTTTTCTGAAGGACGTCGTCTCTGCTTTCACCTCGAACATTAACTTTGAAAATACACCTAAAGGCCAATCCACTGATCAACACCAAATAGTATTTTATAGAACATGGTGGCTTCGCGCAAAAATTAAAGTATACGAAAATTATATTAATTTTTATGAACTGCAGAGATAGGCAGCTAGTGCAGTGTGTCGGTTTCCGTCTTAGTGTCTTGTTATTCGAGTCTAAATAGTAAACAAAGCAAATGGCGTCAAACAGATGAAGTTCTCTCTCGTTAGAAATTAAAAGGTCAGTAAAATAAAAAGTTATTGATCGATTCGGCTGAAATTTGGTGTGTGGTCATTGCTAGTCCCCCTTAACTTCCTACGACCACGGGAACTGGTAGAGGTACGAAAGTGCAATAGCGCCTTTTATGTGCATGCCATACGCAGGACCTCAGTTCTTTGCATCCCATCTGAACGACTCGACAGCTGTCCTTGTCAGGCCCTCTGTCCGTCCTCGAAAATCGGTATAAAAGTAGTTGAAACCAGTGTGATTTAGGCTATATATCTTGATCGCAGATAGATTACCTTCCTCGGACAGATAACCCCCAAATTGCAGTTTTATTCGTAAATGATTGGAACATCATCTTCATTCAAAAGTGGCAAATAACTGACCTACTTTAATTACTAAAGGTGCAGGAGAACCGCACCACACAAATTATACATACATGTACATATTATAAACACACATTATACATAAACGGACAAAACACATCATACTTTGACATTGCAAGTAATAAACTATAAAAGAAGGGCCTACTATCAAATCAAGTGATTATGCATGTACTATTAATTTTCTCAAACACATGTAATTTCACAGATACATGTACCTAATTTACGGAGCAATTGGTTTTATATGAAATCAGTGAGACTATGATATATAAATTATTAAAAGAGTTTAGATTCTGTTTATGATTTGTTATGTATGCCATAACCTAGCTACGGGAATGTAGCCAAAAAACGTTGAAATATACTGATATGTTTGTTTTTAGCTACGATTGGGGCAAACTTAATTTCTTTATTAATGCATGTAACATCTTAAAAATAATGTAGTGTAGTAATCAAGCAGCATTTTTAACAAAATCCGATCGGTAATTCATAATTCTATATACTGGCAGCTAAGCTAGCTCTTTACCCATATGTTACATGTCACAGCCACACTGTTTTGAAAGTACATGTAGGCTGCAAGACGCATTTGACCTCGCTGATAGCTAAATACTAGAATATGTCTCCCAGTACCACTCAGTTTCCTGTATTGCACATCCGTGAACATCAAGGTTTAGAGTTTGGGTAAGGTACATATGCATAATGTTTGAAAATATTTGTAGATTGAATCGCTTGTCTAAATTTTGAAGATAATAATATTTGAACCTTCTGCATGGTGTGAGGGAATTTATCACTGAGCACATGTCAGATTATAAATAGTTTTTCATGTCGTTTCACTTAATTATCTTTTCTTATTTCAGCCAAAAGAGGTTGATGGCGTCAAAATACCAGTAGACACCAGTCAAAAGAATCCTAATGATGTTGAGTTTGATAATCTATATTTGGATATGAATGGTATCATTCATCCATGTTGTCATCCTGAGGACAAGTAAATTTCTTTTTGTAATTTCTGAAATATGCCTCAACATAATTTTGGATGACTCCTACTCCTTGGATAATAAATACAGAAAACACAAATAGCTCATGGGGGTTGGGGTGACTCAGTGAGTAAATCACCGGTTTGCTAACCAGGAGGTCATGGATTCACTCCCGGTGTTGGCTAAGAATGTGGGTTTCCCCTTGTCAGTGGGAAGGAAAGCCGGACAATGACTGATGTCTAGTCATTTGAATGGGATTAAAAACTGGGCCATTGTTGCTTCACATAAAAGAACCTGGGACACTGTATTGTCTTTTCCCATCTTCATTAGCCCGGTTGAAGATGGACAGTACAAAGTTAAACCCCAGTCATTTCCAATTGCTCAATGTTTAAACTGTCTTTTCTCTAATGTTTCTGGATGTAGTTGTATCTGGTCTGAACTGATTCTACACACCTTTTTGCAACTAACATATTATGTTTGGCACAATATAGCTTAGTGGGAGTCAACATACTACACCCCACTGATGTTAGCTGAAAAATTATGTTAGTTTTTAATTGCCAATTTGTTAGGGCAGAATTGTAAAAAGCCCTGGCCTAATTTCTTACCTAATAAAGATATTATTATTATTATTATTATTATAAATCAAATGAAATGGGGGTTTAACATACTCTTTGGTTTTTATTATCTTTTTGTCATTTATTGCTTTAG
The DNA here is from genome assembly GCF_932274485.2 of Patella vulgata. Taxonomy (NCBI): domain Eukaryota; kingdom Metazoa; phylum Mollusca; class Gastropoda; family Patellidae; genus Patella; species Patella vulgata. Next base: position 19,184,343 of record NC_065883.2, read on the forward strand.
CATACATTAAGAATAATTATTTTATAAATTATAAGATTTAATGGTGTTGATATTTTTTTTTTCAGACCGGCACCCAAGAATGAAGATGAGATGATGGTATTGATATTTGAATATATAGACAGAATCTTTGCTGTAGTGAGACCACGAAGAGTTCTCTACATGGCTATTGATGGAGTGGTAAATAAATTGAAGATTTTTTCACTGAGCTTGTAATGCTAATTAAAATCAAATGAAGCAACATTTCTCATTAAATATATGGGATTTGTGTGTTCAAGTGTTCTAAAACATCAGATGTAGATCATAAGATCTCTTATCTTTGCAAGTCATGGGTGCAATTATGGATTTGTACATCAGTTTCCTCTAATGCTAAAGATCCCTATGCACAAACATATTTGAATGTGGGGGGTTGGATGGCTGAATGGTTAGTGTGTGCACGCTGTATCATAAAGTCTGTCATTGAGTCGACTGGTGTGGTTTCGAATCCCTCGTTGGACGTGGCAAGGAGTAGGGTCGCCTGTCCAGCCTCGTGGGTTTTCTCCGGGTCCTCTGTTTTCCTCCCACTGCTAAAGAACCCTACGCGCAAGCTAATTGTGTAAATAAAATTAAACCATATGTTGGTCCCGAAATGACCTAGTTTGTGTCGAGTGGACATTAAACCCCATTTCTCTCTCTCTCTATTTGAATGTGAGTTCTGTGTCCAAAAAAATATAAATATGAAGATAATGCTAATAAGAAATACATCAGACTTTATACGCAAATAAGAGTTTATTACATGACATTGTCAGGTCTGAAGACCCTTAATGTTACTAATAATTAATGAAAATTAGTCATACGGGTCTGAATACCATAATAGATCGTTTTATCAAAGAGATCATATAAGCTTATTTCGTATTCCTATTTTATATATTATTTTCAATTTTCCCAATTGAAAATTACTGAATATGAACACAGATAAACAAAACACCCCATAATTATAAAACTGAATATTAGAATAAGTATAGGCTCCCATAGTACTTGTTGTGTCAAGTATCAACGTTGCTTAAATTACCCTAATTTGTTTTTCAGGCTCCTAGAGCTAAGATGAATCAACAGAGATCTAGAAGATTCCGAGCATCAAAAGAAAGCTAGTAAGTATAAGACCAATCTATTTTAGATGAAGTTGGGTAGTACAAATATTGTACAAGTATATTATACAGTTGGGAAGATCCATTTAACTGAATATGGAGCAGTTTTTTTCAAGCAATGATTATTGATTATGTGAGAGATAGACAAATGGGCCCACTGGAGATAGACTAGAACATTCTGGAACTAACATATGGTTCAATTTTATTTCAATAATTTGCTTGAGTGTAGGAGACTTTGACAGTGGAAGGAAACCGGAGGACCCGAAGAAAACCCACAATATTTGACAGGCGACCCTACTCCTTGTCACATGTAACCTGTAAATCAAAACCTTGCCACTTGACTCGATGATCTGATGCAAACACGTTAAACTGTTTGGCCACCCAAACACCCTATGTTAGATGGAGTTGAGTAGTATAATCCAACAAATATTGTACAAGAATATTACACACTTGGGAAGATCCATTCAACTGAATCTTAAGCAGTTTATGTCTATCAATGTTTATTGTTTATGAGGATCTAAGACCCCTTGAGTTGAATCTGACTTGTTTTGTACTTGTTCTTATGATTTATGATAATAGATCAATTTGGATGTTGACTGAGTAAGACGTCGGCTCGATAACCTGGAGATCACATGTTTGATCCCGATGTTGGCATTAGCGTGAACGCAAAAGAGCCCTTGACAGTTAGAATTCAATATAAGAGAAGGCCTTCGTGCAGCTGTTCAACTAAATTTCCCTCATAGCACAATATATGGCATATGCCTGTCTCTATTATCCCAGTCAGAGCAGAACAGTAGGATGTTAAACCTCATCTCATTTCAGTTTAGATGATAATGTAATGTACTTAGTATGTATTACAGGCCTTCATGTTATGTTGTAGAATATAGGCTGTCTCATCTGAATGACAAGGCACACTTCCTTGTCAGCCCAGTAGGTGCAATGTCTTGAAGGAGAGCTTAAGGAAAACTCACCTCATCTTAGGGTGGAATCAAATTCATTCTGCTAAAATAAAGCTCACTAAATTACTCTAGTAATATGCTTTAAATGGCTTTTTTGATGCAGTTTTACTGTTGACACTTGTTGAGTTTTTTGGTGCATTCTGTCATCATATAGAAGGATTGTTAAAATGTATATTAGGTTTTACAGAAGCTTTTTTCATGTTTCAACTGAGAAATTGAAACCTTACCTAGATATGCAAATGCATGAGTTTGCATTTGAGCTCAAGCAATTACTCTTCTCTAATGTAGATACCTGTATATAAATATACCTGAATATAATTAAATATTGTTGATTTTACAGTGAAACAGCTGAAGAGATAAGTAAACTACGAGCTGAACTTACAGCTAAAGGTTGTCATCTACCTCCAGAAAAAAAAGTAGAAGAGAAATTTGACAGTAATTGTATCACTCCTGTATGTATCTCTATTCTTTTTATTTTCAATCACTGAGTTGGAATATGCATTGTTTTAGTGTTCTTCACCCTGTATTAACAAGGGGGGTTGGAAGGCCGAATGGTTAGCACATGCGTGTTGTAATATAAGGTCAGTCATTGAATTAACTGCCGAGGTTTCAATTCACCAGTTGTATGTGACAAGGAGTAGGGTCGCCTGTCCAACTTCGTGGGTTTTCTCCGAAATGACCAAGTTTGTGTCTAGTGGACGTTAAAACCCATTTCTCTCTCTCTTTGTATGAACAAATCGCTCTTGGGTAAATGAATTTTAATTGGAATAAGTTTGTGCTGTATTCAGGGTTTTACAGCTAACAAATACAGATTCCATCGCCTTAGTAAATGACCTCATTAAACACATTTACAGTGTCTGGCAGTATCTCTTTAAAGGGTATTATTATGCATTGCTCTTACCTTTAAAAGGATTGTTTGTAAATATTAATATTTCATTAGTGAAGTATATGAAACTAGGAAGTTATCATTACTTTCCAGTCTATTTTTAATCTATAAACTACTGGATGTTAATATTGGACTTTAGTTTATTGTCATTAAAACCAGTGCAATCGAGCCTTATTATTTAAAGTTACCCTTATGAAAGCCATAGGGTTCAAGGGTCAGATAGCAAGCTTTTAATAGAACAATCTTGCCAATTAGTCGGTTTAAAAAGCTAAATGTATTTCACTTTAAATTGTAATAAAAAAAGTATTATTTATTACATCAATACAGGTATTTGATACCATTTTGTGTATTTTAGGGAACACCATTTATGTTCCGGTTAGCTAAATGTTTACGATATTATATTCATGATAGAATAAACACTGATCCAGGTTGGGCTAATATTAAAGTTATTCTGTCAGATGCTAATGTACCAGGTGAAGGAGAACATAAAATTATGGACTTCATCAGAAAACAAAGAGGTTAGATTATTTTTTAAAATTTATCAGCGGTCTCACTGATATTTATATGTTATAATCCATGATAAAAAAAACCAAAAATCTAACTTGTCTCTTCCTTTATAATTTTAACATAAAATTAACATCCAATGAAATCTTAATCCTTTTGAATTGTTTGCTTTCAGGTCAACCAGATCATGACCCCAACACACATCATTGTTTATGTGGAGCTGATGGTAAGACATTTGTTAAATATATTAAAATCTTTTCATGATTTTTTACGAATGACAATTTCATATTAACTGTCTTCCGGAGTTGGACACAACTAATTTGATTTAATTGAGTTTGACTTGATCAACTGGTGATCATATATTTTGCTGAGAGAGTTCCCGGGAAGAGGGTGGAGGGGTGTCTCCTCGTCAAAGAGCCTGGCATGGGAAAATGCATAGTCATTTGGATTGGACAAAAACTGAGGTCCTGTGTAAATAAAATATCCCTTGACAGCTGGAGTCTGGGCTGTCTGGGCAAAATTCCCAGTAGGACATTATATAAACCTTTCATTTCTGTTCATATATTTAATATTAAAATGAAAACTGATATGAGATTTTATTTAGCACTCAATATTATTCTTATTAAAGGGAAAGTTCAAATAAAACTGCTGTTTTATTTATCTTCAGTTCAAAAAATCGAAACCATTCTAAGAAATGAATGAATGAATGGAGATCTGAAATGATCAGTCAATTCCTAATGTTGTTGATACAGATTTTTAACACATTACCCAAGAGATTTGAAAATGTTAGGCCATGTTTGATAGAAACAAATCTGCATTTTCTGTTTATTGTCTATCCTGCCAAATTTGAATCCAAACCCTGATAGTCCATCATTTGAATATAACACATTTCTCCAAGATGACAAATACTGACATTATACACAAATCGTTTTGACAATGTGTAAATAAAATAGACCAGATCAGATGCGATAACTATCAAACTTGCCCCCAAGTCATATAGTTAGATTGTATTGTATAGTAAGTGCAGGAGGACTGATGTGTATGTTTTCGAACTGTGCAAGGCGGAAGAAATGTACTGGTAAATTTTTCTCGCAAATGTTCAGAAATGTTTTAACTGGAACATATAGCCAATGATTTAAGAATTGTTTATGAAACGGAGAAATAGGAAGACAGTAGTAAAATAAACCATATTTCTTTGATATATCAAAGATTTTTATGCAAAAATGTTGTGTATAAAATATTTTGTTTCTCAATAATCTTATTAATTTTATTTGTTTTTTACAGCTGATTTAATTATGTTAGGTAAGTAAAGCATATGGTTATTTTAGTTATTGTAAGTATTATCAGAAAAAAATATTAATGTATAGTTTTATTAGATAACTTACATTGTATACATTTTGATAAAGAGTCTTTTAACCCAAAGAGGGTTGGATGGCCGAATGGTTAGCGAGTGTGCATTATATCATAAGGTCTGTCATTGAGTCAACTGGCAAGGTTTCGATTCCTTGGTTGTATGTGACAAGGAGTGTAGGGTTGCCTGTCCAACCTCATTGGTTTCTCTGGGTCCTCCGAAATGACCTAGTTTGTGTCGAGTGAACGTTAAACCCCATTTCTCTCTCTCTTTTAACCCAAAACATTGCAAAGATGAATAAACCACCTCTCATTTCAACTTACATGTAAGTCTGTTTCGTACTGCTGTTGTACGGATGTTTTGAATCTACATTTACAGAATGTTACAGTATTTTTGAAAAATGTTTCTTTTGAATGTCGTGGATGGCAGTACTCTTTTTGTCACTTTATGAAAACATTTATTTTTAAAGCATCTATTTGATTGTGAGTTTGATAACATAACTTGAGTATTTAAAGTCGCCATTCCCTGTTTGCATTTTGCTTACTAGTTCTTTTTTTTTTTCACGACTCGATCAATCTGATTAAAATACAGATCTATATTTAGTTTCGTTTTTTTATACTTTCGATGGCCTACACTACATGAAGATCTGACAAGTTATAGCGATAGGTCACGTCAGGGGTCAAAAGATCGACTTTTGACCTATGACATCAGACATTTGATTAACCAATCAGCATTGATGTTACTAGTGGATTACCCACAGTTCCGGGCAAAAAAGGTCAAACACTCGATTCGACAGACCATTTGATTGGCTGACCCCTCATTTTAAGCAGAACACGAGTTAATTAACAAGTCTTCCAGATCCAAGTGTAGTATTGACAAGTAAAACGAAATTTTGAACTATAAAAACGAAACGTAATAGGATCTGTGTTTTAACCAGATTGCGACTCGATCCACGTTAAAATTTACTCAGATTGATCATTTAACGTAAAATTAAGGAAACAAAATCAAAATATGAGCAGTAGAGTAGATAATCTCCTGATTTGGATTCAATGGGATTAAAAAGACATTACCAACACTTATGTAAATACTGATCGAAATTGAACCATTTTTGGACTGATATTCCATTTCGAGATTCAAGTTTCACAACATTGTAGTTTGCAAGGGATTTAAAGTCAGTGGCTTTGATAGTTTTGATGAATTTTGGTTATGTTGATTATGTTATTATATTTGTAGGTCTAGCTACACATGAACCTAATTTTACAATTATACGAGAAGAGTTTAAACCTAATCAAGCTAGACCATGTCCACTGTGTTCACAAGTTGGTCACGAATTAAAGGATTGTTGTGGCATACCTAAAGAATTAGCTGAGGTATAGGTTTATATGTTTTCATATTTTCATAAAATGTTTGACTTCTCTGACAGGATTATTAAAACTGCCTGTAATTATGAAACTGCAGATAATTCTTCTATGCCAATACATTTTGAAAAATGCTAACACATTACAATTGAGAGATAAATTTATCATTTATGAACAGATTTTACTTAGCCATATAGCCATTCTTGTTACTTGTTTAGTTTAAATGGCGTCCAAGAACCAGAAGAATGTTCATTTTAATAATCTTCCGATTTCAAAAGTTACAATAATACAGGAAAATGATTCAGGAAACGGGTGCCGGAAATTGATGCAATAATACCAAGAAAAAGGATCAATAGAGCAAAAGGATTTTATAATACAGGAAAATGAATAACATATTTTGAATCTTTGATATGTGATACATTTAATTATATATTTATAAGTTTGTTTATTTTATAGAGTGATGCACCACCAGTAATGGGTTCAGAAGTAGAGTTTATTTTCCTCAGATTAAATATACTTCGTGAATATTTAGAAAAAGAGCTGGAAATGACAAATTTACCTTTTAAATATGAATTTGAGGTAAGGCGTTCAACTGAGATAAAATATTCTTCAATAAAACTGTTTTACTTGATATATTGGCTAATACAATTGATATTTGTGTTACTAATTAGATTAATCTTTTATGTCTTATAATAACAAAGAATATTTAAGATATAGAGAGTCCTTGATGGTGACTCCGAAACATTCTGATTTGATTGAATTGCAATCAAGTTGTGACTGTCTCAATACCAATTATATTAGAAGTTAGTACAAGTCTGACATTTTTGATGAAATAGCAATCAAGTGATAACAGAATTGAGTTTTGTCTAGATAACAAATTTACATGGTGTCAGTAGAAATGAGACATGATTACGGAAACCTTTTGACAGTGATGTTAGAAAATATTATTGTATTCAGTCCCCGTTTCTTGTATTGACCGAGATCGATTTCAGAACGTTTAATCAAGTAGCTCAACAATGAATAGTACAGAAAAGTAGGACGTTAAAGCCCATTTCATGTCCATAATGAACCTAAACAATATGTGAAATGAATTGATGATGATAATTTAATATATTTTACAGAGAGCTTTAGATGATTGGGTTTTTATGTGTTTTTTTGTTGGAAATGATTTTTTACCACATTTACCTTCTTTAGAAATCAGGTTAGTTTATAATAATTTGTCCTTTATATTAACATTGTGATAAACATTGTGATATTTTAATGTAAGTAGTGGACTTTTTGAACACTAAGCTCCTCTCTAACAAGAATATCAAGCCATTGACATTGTGAGGTTAACATAAATACAATTTTATTTCAGGGAGGGTGCAATAGATCGTTTAGTTAAATTATACAAAAATGCAGTTTATAAAACAGGGGTAAGTACTTAAAAAAACAATTTAACACAAAATATATTTACCTCATGCTAAAATTGGTTTGACTAACAAGTGGAATTTCATCTTAGTTATATTCACGTATGAGTAATAACTAGAATATTTTTGCCAATATCCATCTGTAAATTAGACACCTTTATTGATCTAGTATTCTCAAGAAACATTTGGTATCACGACTTGATCAAACCTTATTTATATTAAAGTGGTATGTATATATTTATGATTTGACTTCCTAGAAAAAAAAATTTGGACTTAAACAACACAAAATACAATACTGTATTGTTATTTCATTTAGGGATATTTAACAGATAGTGGGGTAGTTAGTTTACCTAGAGTACAAGTTGTCATGTCAGGTAAGTAAATTCTCATCATGTCTGACATAAAGATCATTGGGATTTGAGAACAGTAGGACGTTAAACCCCATCTCATTTCATTTCCTTAGAATTTGATAAAGAGTAGATGGAAACGCCACTGTCAGGCCAAAACTTACCGTCTGAGCATTGAATATATGACCATAGAAAAAACATTAACTGTATGTTAGTCTCAAAATTACCGATAAGTCGAGTAGGGGTGTGGTTTCGATTCCTCGTTGGTATGTGACAAGGAGTGGGGTCGCCTGTCCAACCTCGTGGTTTTTCTCTGGGTCCTCTGGTTTCCTCCCACTGCTAAAGACCTTTATGCACAAGCAAATTATTGAAACAAAATTGAAGCATATGTTAGTCCTGAAATGACCTACTTTGTGTCAAGTGGATGTTAAACCCCATTTCTCTCTCTCTGTCTCAAAATTACTGAAGTATTGTGTTGATTGGACATTAAACTTCAATCAAGTAATTTGTGAAAAGAGATTCTGGTATAACTCTCGATCAACAAGTACATTTCCCAAAGTATAGAATCATGATGTGTTCATATTTCAACTTTTTAGCAGATGTAATACAAAGGGATAATTGAACGACTTTATTTAAAAAACAGAACTCATGCATATTATCATTCAAAGGCTCTATTTAACTTATTGACTTGTAATTGATATTTTATTATAATGACAATGTATATATTGATTATAGCTTTAGGAGAAGTAGAAGATGAAATATTCAAAAAAAGAAGAGATACAGAGGTAATAATCAGAAACAATAAAAAATAAACCTCATCAAATTCACCCAAAAAAAAAACCACACCTGGCTCATCTTCTTTTAGGCTTTAAACATATTTAAGATTTTTTTTACTTGATGGACTGCTAGGATCAAGTCATTCCTTAAAAAAGTACAAAATAGTTTCCAAAAAAACCCTCATTTTCCAGTAGACTATAAATATTAATGATATTTGAGATTTTTTTACTTAATAGACTGTTAGGATCCAACTAGTCCTTAATAAATTTTTTCATTTGTCTTGCATTGAAAAGCTATTTGTGTTTTTATTTTCTTAGTAATAATAGAAAGTCTAGTGAAAAATAAAAAAAACAACCAATTATTAGCAAATGTTAGACATTTTAAAACTAACTCATTTTTAGAATTTAGTAACATGAGGTTGTTGAAAACTTGATAATTGATATGATGATGTCTATTTCAGTTGGATTTTAGACGGAGAAATAAACAGAAACGACAGAGAATGAGAGATGTATGTAATAAGTTTTAGTCAATGTTTAATAATGTATTTACTGCTGCAAAATTAATATTAAAAATGTTATTTTAGAATTTGTTTTTAAATCTAAATTTGATTGCGTCTTTTCATTTATAGCAAAAGACAGGAAATCGTCCAAGATGGGAACAAGGTGGTCAGTATGCTCCGCAGGTAAATGTTGATATTAATATTTAATATAATCAGTCCTCGATGCAATATTGTGAGTTTGATCCCACCTTTTTACATAAGGTGTAGAGCTGCCTGTGGGCTTTCATCAGAGACTCTGTTAAAGACTGGCGCACTGTATATTAGTGTTTACATGCTAATGACATACAGTCATCTGCCAAAGTGTTCAAGGATTTCTTTCATATTTTAGTTACTGTGAGCTTGCTAGTCAATTTCGGAGAATTTTCTTTTTTCTAGCTTAAAAGAAATATAATTCTAGTTCAGAATAAGTTTTCAGATTGCTTTTGATTGTTCTTGATGACCTAATTAACCTCAAGAAACATATCTCTAATGTTAACAACTCTACAATTCTTTAATGGAACATTTTTTGTTTCCATTTCAGCCTGTTGGTAGAAATGTGGCAGCAATATCTAATCCTAAACAGACAATACATGATATGAGAAAACAATCTTATCAAACAGAAAGAGATTCGTCTAATCAATCGGCTGCTGCAGCTTTAAAAGCAGACATGGGAAACGGGTCTGAATCACGTGGTGTTAAACGTCCTTCAGAAAAACAGGGTCCAGCAGATGAGGATTCTGATCCCGAACCAGAAGATAACGTGAAGTAAAAACAGTAGATATATGTCTTGTTCATTTTAAAGTCTGAGTACAACCAAATATATCTATTTTTGTTTATCTGCTGTTCAAATTAATTCAATAGTTTTAATTACTAATTACTTAATTTTAAGGTATTGAACAATCTCAAATATTTATATTTACACGTTCATTACGAAGGCATGATCAGTAATGTTCACATATTTCAGGAATATCAATATAAGATAATGTTTCTAGAAACATTAAACACAATTTATCATTTATACTCATTTATACTCGTAAATATCACTCAGTTTATTAGGGAAATCCGAAAACAAATAATTTTTTCTTGTGAACTGGGTTTTGTTTTGTTTCTTTAAAAACATTTTTCCTATGATAAGTAAAGTGCATAATATAAAGTAATATCTATTTTTATATATATTTCTCTCGTTGTACTCAGATTTTAATTTATTACAACCAATTTATATATATCGCTGCTGGCAATTGATTAAACTTTGAGCAGTATTTCTTGTCGGCAGCCATGTGATTATCAAGAGCTGCAGTGACTCAGTTATTAAGGCGCTGTCTCACTAACCAGGAGGTCTGTGGTTCGATCCCAGTTTTGACAAGATAGTTCCCCTGGATTTCCCAGCTCAGTTTCCTCTTATCAGTGATGCCGGGTCTGGCAAGGACAGTATCTAGTTGATCGGATGGGAGTAAAGAAAAAAAACATTGACAGTTGGTGCAGTAAAGTAGGACGTTATTTCACGATTATCAAATGATAATATTAGACATTTTATACTAACTAGGTGAACCTTATTTAAAGCTGCTGATCATTATTTGATAGACTTTAAAAATAAATATCAGTCCAAAAATTGCTCCTTTCCGTATTTACACAGATATGAATTGAAAATTTGTCCACTGCAGACGATATAAAAAAAAAGCCTGTGTCACCTATACATGTTGGGTAGCCTACAATCTGTTGGAGGGTCTCTTTTGTATGGGATTGAATTCAAACCAGGAAAACATCTACCATTGCCATTTTGGTTTTGTTGTCTTAATCAAATATTGAAAGAATACTTTGAGTACATTTTACCGTGTATTAAGTTATGAAATTAAATAAGTAATTAAACAAGCATTACCCTGTATTATTTGTTAGAATAATATGTGATTTGTATTTACAGGTTATGGGAGGATGGTTGGAAGGATAGATATTATCAAAAGAAATTTGAAGTAGATGATTCAGATATAGACTTCAGACACACTGTAGTAAGTTAAAAATGGTTCAATTATGTTCGGTATTTACAAAGATATGACGATTTGGAAGTCTGTCAACATTCGACATCCTCAGCAGATGATATCAATGAGATATTATCAAGCCAGCCTCACCTATAATCTTAATTAAAGTTTTTGGATCAAGCTGTTTTTATTCAGAATGAATTCAAATCTGGAGATTATCTGTCGTTGATAGTTTGATTTTATTTTCTTAATTATATGTTAAAAAATCAATTTTGATTCATTTTACTAAATTTTAAACACGAGATTAACACCTGTGAAAATAAATGCAAATGACGAACAATGGATTTAAGTTTTGCAGAGGATAGACACATGCTTTCTTAATTTACGTTTGTTTTTAACCCTATAACAGAATGATATTTATTTTTTGTTTTATTCATTATAGGCTAACCATTATGTAACTGGGTTATGTTGGGTTTTACGTTATTATTATCAGGTGAGTAATTTACAGTAGTTACAGTTTAATAAATCTGATTGTATCCTTTGCACAGAACCTTGGCTTTGAATCATTTAATCTATTCCAAATCTACCTAACTCGTCTGTATGATTTGCTGTAAAATTATGATTTTTGATCACAGATCTGTCATCTATGCAAGCCGTGAGTGCAATGATTTGTTTGTAGTTGACAAGGAAAACAATTTTCCTCCCACTGTTAAATAACATGTGATTAATAACATAAGCATTTAATGTATCATAATAGACTTGAAATGACCTACATTTTCTTCAGGGTTGTGCATCATGGAAATGGTATTTTCCCTATCATTATGCACCATTTGCATCAGATTTTGTAAATATTGGTGATCTACCAAATGACTTCGAAAGAAATACAGAACCTGTAAGTATAAACTTTCCTTAATTCCATTTGTAAGAATATTCCTTAATTTCATTTGTAAGAATGTTCCTTAATTCCTTTAGTAAGAATATTCCTTAATTCCATTAGTAAGAATGTTTCTTAATTTCATTTGTAAGAATATTAATGAGAAAAAAATGATAAAATCGTGAAATTAGTCATTATAGTTTTTAAGTTTTCAAGACATGGCCAGTGTTGTAATACTGTAAAGACATGGTTTAATAATTTTTTTTATTTTTTATATTTTAGTTTAAACCACTAGAACAATTAATGGGGGTATTTCCTGCAGCCAGTAAACAACATTTACCAGAAACATGGCAGACACTCATGTATGATCCTGTAAGTTTTTATATGTCCACATTGAAATGTGTTCGTATATTGTCTGTTGGTCCAGCGTCCACAATTGCTTGTGGAAACACTAGAGGCTAAAGTTAATATCCGATTACTTTAAATGTATACACAGGGTTTAAGGTCATGAGACGAAGAAGCCTATTGATTTTCAACAATTACCGATAATTACTGCCAGAGTTATGGTCCTTGGTCAAATGGAAAAGTCTTGTGGACACTCTTGCGACTTTAGTTAATATAAATTTATACACACCCTTGTTGACCACCCGACAACTTGGCTGCTGTGATCGTATGTTTTGTTGCCTGGCAACCTATTTTTATATTCTCATAATGGTCCGTGTCTTATCAATGAAATTTATGCTTGCACAACCTACTAAAATTGTCTAAATAAGGCCTAGATCTCTTTTACTCACCACAGTTAAACTGGGTTTAGAATTAAATTATATCGTCTATGTTAATTTTATATATTTTCTTTCTTTGTAGGAATCGCCTATTATTGATTTTTATCCAGTAGATTTTAAGATAGATTTAAATGGTAAAAAGTATGCTTGGCAAGGTATGTAATATTTTATTTTATACTAAGCAAAAAACTATTCACATTATTGTGTTATTGTTTAGTTATAGAATTAAAAAATTAAAAGGCAATTGAAAATATTTTTTTATCTGCTTTCTGAAAAAAGATTGTATGGACTTCATTTGAATAGGTCTATGCTGAAACATGATTGCTATCATGGGGGAAAACAAGTAGTTGTCTATGAAAGGTGAAATTGTATATAAATGATTTTAAAACAATATTCCATTGTACGTTTAGGCAACACAAATAAAATAAGTTGTTTCTCGGGCACCGCCCGCACGCAAAATTGGTTGCGCAAGCGGCCTATTTATTAGTGTTGATGAAAAAAAAAAAAATATGTAACGCCCGCCCGAACATCGATAAGCAAGTCATAAAAAAAATATGCCGCATGTATCTACATGCCCCCTACGTGAATATCCATTCAAATGTATTAAACTGATTCAGATGTAAACGCTCATTTACGGGTCTTTTTTATTGATATCGAAAGAACCTCCATTTTTGTATCACGTGATTTTAATTACCTCCCCTTGTGAACTAGAATTTGAATCGTGTTAAACACCGAAAGTCATTGACAACAATGCAATGTATTTCAATCATTCGATCTTAATCGGCTCATTATTGCCGGCTTCAGTCGGTCCATGTTTAAAAAAATCCTACTTATAAAACAATGAATCGTAGAACAGGTTAATTATTATAACTTGTGGCTACGAATACGATACGATGATAGTCACCATACCTTAGTCAGAATCTGGGTCATTAGCCATTTAACGGTAGTTTTGATAATCCGGAAAATAATAATTGGATTACACATTTGATGGTTTTACTGACGAGTTGTTAGTTAAATTTAAATAGTCATTCGATATAAACCCCAGATAGAACACCGAATATCCTGAGAAACACACCGAATAACCTGAGAAACAGTCATATCCCGATGACACGTGACATTGGTTGGAATTAGGTCAATCATTATAAACCAGCGATACTAGATTTAGATCGAAGTGTTGTTTACCGTGATGATGATGATACACATGCTGACAGAGGCTTACTCTTTAAAATATTGTCGTTATTATGGACGGCTATTAATAGTCGTACGGAATTTTATTTTAAACCAATTTCAATTATGGTTGTCACTATTACCATTAGTAAGCTACATTACGTGAATTAAATATGGAAAATTATTTTCCTTTCAGTCAGTGTTCAGTGTTTGAGTAGACTTGATTTTTGGGTTTATGTTCTAAGTATGTATAATATATAACTGAAAGCAAAACCGTAGACAAGTAATGACTTTCTTATTAAAAAAAAAAAAATACAAGGCCGCCCTCCCGCCCCAACAATTTTCAACAAAAGGCAAATTTTATTTTGCACCATCCTCTAGCCAGAAATGAGATAAAAAAAAAAATAAACCGCCCTCCCCCCCTACAGTTTCAGCTGTCAGTTGCCCGAGAAACAAGATATTTATTTTGTGTAGCCTTATAAATAAATTATGTTTAACTGTGTTTTGGAAAGGAGCTTTTCATGTATTCTTTAAATGATAGTTTTAATTTATATCTCCTACTTTTTGAGTATTAGGTTTTGAGATCTGATTCTTGGTTATTATGTAGTTAATCTTTAAGTTTAAGTGGCATTTAGCAATTGGGGAAACACATTAACAGTACACAATTTTTATGGGAAACAATCACTGGTTTTATTCTAAAAGCACAACGTTTCAACAAGTATCCTTTTATCATTAGAATAAAGTCATTGATTGATTTCCATAAAAATTGTTTTCTGTTATCATGTAGTGTTCATCTTGTTCTTTCTTAAGTTTGTTTTATGTATATAAATTATTTATATTTCTAGGTGTAGCGTTATTACCGTTTGTTGATGAGAAGAGATTATTATCGGCTTTATCTACCGTGTATCCTGATCTTACAAAGGGTGAACGTAAGTAGTTTTAATATTCATTAATCTCATGTATATTAATACACCACTTCACTCATCACTGGTTAATAGTGTCTGGAGGTCCGAGATAAAGATGATGAGGATTATAATGCATGCACCAACAGAGTTACATAAGTGCAATAATTGTAATTCATTGATTTATTGATACAGAATTTTGACTCGATATATCCAGATCAAATACTTCAGCTTTTTTTTCTGATTGTCTAACTCCAATCCCAACATGATCTAATATAATTGATTACTGTTTTATTAGGTAAAAGAAATACCCGAGGATCAGATAAATTATTTGTTGGTCAGAAATCACCTGCTTATGCATTTTTTGAAGAAATGTATAATGGCAATAAACCTTCTGATGTAAGTAGATTCTTGTGTAATGACAAACGTGTTGGGTGGGAACTTGTCAGAACTATGTTTTAGAACTAAAACATGTTGGTTGGGAATTAGTCACAACTTTGTTTTAGGACAAAAACAGGTTGGGTGGGAACTAGTCACAACTTTGTTTTCGGGCTCAAACACATGTTAGCATGTTAGTAACTTGATCTGCTTAGCAATCTAGGTTATTTCAGGCCAATTTCAGGCATTGTTTTTCACACTGAAAGAACACCTTACTTAAAGCTTCAAACAATCTTTAATTTTCATGGCTTAATCCATGCTAAAATGTTCTCATATTGACATTTGATAAAAAAACCCAATAAAATCAATGGTAGATATGCTCCTGGTTTGGATTCAGGCATCTTCAATAGGAGGCTTGATCTCGATTTAACTCTGTACATCTTATCAAGCCCTTCACATAATTCCCCGCTTATTTTGGCACTAATTTCAATCAGGTACTAACCCAGCTTTGAGTCTTATCAGATTCCTCGATCATTGCGAAAAACGAGTCTCACGCTTTTCAGCTAAAATGTCTACCTGTGATAATCGAGTTGCAATGTTCAAGGTTCATTCAATGTAAAGGTTTTCATGGAGGTCGCCATGTGTGATTTGAGTGTGTTTGTGTCACAACCTCTGATTAGACACTACTGTTCATGTGTTTGCGATAAAGGGATATAACATAGCTATAAGTTTGGGAATTGCAAAGCAGTGTAGCAACGTCGAGATGTTGTAAAACTTGCGGTCATTGCTTCAGGAACGTTGGATTCAGTGGGATTAAAAAGAGATTGATCAAAAGACCTTTCCCAACATTAAAGGTGGTGTTGGCTTACTTATATTGTCTGCAGATGATGCTCAATGTTGCGATATTTTGAATTTATCATATCTTTGTATATACTCATTTTGAGAATCAACTTTCACAATAGTGTAGTTTGCAAGGGATTCAAAATAGCTGATTTTAGTGCGAGTCATTGGTAAACTATATGAAATTGTTAATTGTATATTTTGTTGTTTTAAATTATTTATATTTCTAGTGGATAGAATTAAACACCAAGTTAGCACAAGGTATGGGTGGTACTTTGTTACCTGATGAAGATGTTGTTTTACCTGGACAGTACGTACCTAACCTTTACTAATTTTGTTATTTGATTATTCTTTAGGATTGATTTTGCTATTTGATTATTCTTTAGGATTGATTTTGTTATTTGATTATTCTTTACAATTGATTTTGTTATTTGATTATTCCTTACTATTGATTTGTTATTTGAATATTCTTTACGATTGATTTTGTTGTGTTCGTCTCTAGGATTGAGAGTGAGTCTTTATTTATAGAACTCAAATTTCTTTAAATAATTGTAATTGTAACATCCTACTTATTTTGTGCCAACTGGACTAATGAAGACGGGCACATGAGAGAACTTTGTGATATGAGAGAACCTTTGCCCAAACAGGGTACTTTTACATGCAGGAAGGGGTCCAGTCATTTTATGAATCTTTTATTTTGTTTTGTTTTGTAGGAGATTTGTTTCTCCCTTAGGAGCTTTACCCCACTTAATGGATAATCGTTGTTTATGGTTAGTAAATTATATTTTCATATGTTTTATGTTTTCAAGCTCAGCGCTGTTTCACAGTGTCTTACCATATGATTTTAGTATATAAACAAACACCAAACATGGACAAGAATTTTCATTGTTTCGCTTTATATTCCCACATTTAAGTACAGCCATTTTTATTCACATGATGCCCAAGTAGCATTTTAGAATTTTTTAGTGGCACAAAGAAGAGTTTAACCATTTTTTGGTAATTACATAAAAAGTTACGACTCTTTAAAAGAATAGGCGAATCATGTGGAATGTCTACAATGTGCAATTATGATCATTGGTGATCAATTGTTATATGTTTTCTTGCCTGGCAGTGTATCTTTCTATCATAATGCAGAATCCACCATTCGCAGACTCGTTATTCTAACACTAAAATAAATCCCGGTTCAATCTGGAAGGAGAATCTAGATTTGGTTTCATATTTAACTAGTATGATACAGTAAATATCAGTATATATTTATTACTTTAGTGTACAGTAAATATAAGTATATATGTATATTATTTCCGTTTACAGTATATATATGTATATTATTTCAGTGTACAGTATAAGGATCCACAATACTCACCAGATCATCTATTTAAAGCTGTTCAATTACCTGGTGCTGTGTAAGTTTTTATTTGTTTTTATTTTGTATTTCGCTGGAGACTCGAGTAAAGAGCAAAAGTATATATTAAATGTGTTTGATTTGATAATTTTCTATTAAAGTAATCAGACGACGGTCCAAGCTTTAGGGGCTATTTCAGTTTAAGAATTGTCATTCTTTTCAATTTTGATAGATTTCCCCCACGAGTACTGAAACCTGCAGATTTTGAAGCTAGTGCTAGAAGTGGTGATCGTGGTAGAGGCAGAGGAAGGGGAGGGGGATTTGGTCGAGGAGGTGGATTCCGTGGAGGTGGTAGAGATGGGTATAGACCACAACTTGGCTTTCAGAGAGATAGTGGTTATAGAGATAAAGATGTGTCGTCTGCAATTCGTATGATAAGGTATTGAAATATATCTATTGGTCATAAATATTAAAGATGCAATATGTAAGATTTTGATAAAGAGCTGACAGTTATTGCTATAATAGTTCCAAAATAGATTATGAAAAATGAATATATGAGTATTAGAAGATTTAGTGTAGATTGTTTATTCAGGCATGATTTTTCCCGCTTTAAAGCGGATTTCCACTTTTCGTCCCGTCTGGTTCTGATTTTTTGCGGTCGGTTCCAATTTTTGACAACGCTTTTGTTACGACATTGTTCCGTTTTAAATTGACCTTTAAATGGAAACCATTAAATAAACATTACATCGTATATATTTGATGATTATTGTATTTTTTATTATGAAATCTGTATGAAATTTCCCATCCACTTCTTCCATTTTGAATCTTTGAATCAGCATTGTGGTGATTTAATGTAGTTACCTCCCTTGGATGAGTATTTACTTCCAATTATTGAAGCTTAATTGTTTACATAGTAAGCAGACGTTGACCCTTATTCTAGCCTAGCCTAGTTTATGGGTGACATAAATATCCTAAATTTTAATCTTTTTAAGATGATATATAGTTAAAGAATTGGTTTCAATCAAAGTTTGAATGGATAATCAACATTGATCTATTTCAAACTTTAATTGTATATAAATGGCTGTGTTTTTTTATGTTTTGTAGACATGGTTCCGGTATGGGTGGTGGTGGAGGCGGTGGTGGAAACTATAATCAAGGTAATATTTTTTTATTTAAATTGACCGTACCTATAAAACAAAAATGTTTTCATAAATTAATTAAGAGTTCTTCTACCAACATATGGAGGTAGGTTATAGGAATTTTCAGGCTGCAAGATGACTTCTGATGTACCACTGGCACCAAAATTTACCAATAAGTACTATATAAGGTGGTTATATACCCTTCTATGGGAATACTACATATCAATACCATTTTGGTGCTAGTGCCATATGTAGTACTGCTGGTACGGTAACAAGACTTGAAAAAGTAATTATGTGTAGAAATTCTATGATATTCATTTGGACCTTTTATGCAGTGAAATATGTAAGAGTAGAAAAAGGGATAACCGAAAAGTTAACAAATGTATGGAGAGTTCATAGAAGTCTTATGAGTTCTTCTGTCGTCTGAAATATTTTGTTTGAAAGTGTGTGAACGAGGACTGATTCCAGGAAAGAAAAGAGCTATTTATCGTGAAAGTATTGAATATTTATCAAATGAAACACTCATATTTTGGAAATCTAAAAAATATTTTGCGTGACTTAAATGCCAAAATATCCTGAATATTGTTTTCTTGAGTGTTGAGAGTTGAAAGAAATGTGGAAACAGTTTTCACATAGGCAGATTGATTAAGTCAGAGTTTGTTGTATTGGTAAGTTGATTGACAAGTCGTGATTCTGGTTTCTTCATTTATCAGGATTTACTGCTCTCCTGTCACTCATGGCCGACTTCATTCTATCTACTATTGATTCCTCGTCTACTTAGAAAGTAATAGGCTTACAAAATAAAAGACAGTTGTTGAAAATACGTGCCGTAGAAAAACCGTAATGGACTCGACTCCAAAGAATTCTGTCGTGTACAATGTTTGAATGAGAGGTGATTATTTGTTGCCAACAGTCAATTCTTGGGCTTTCCCTCTCTTTTTGTTCCACCGCAGAAACCATAGATCCTTCTGCTAAATTGATAGGGGTGAAGATTTTCAAGTGGCTATATTGTGACTTGGCATCCTTTCGGAGGCCAGCGATAATTACTTTCTGTGTATTATTTCAGAGGATTTGATCCCCTAAAACTGCCAAAATCCCATCTTATCAAAGTGTGAACTACTGCTAATTGGCTACTTGAAATCGGCTAGCATTCTCTCCCTTTAATGAGGAATTTCATTTTACTTTGATTGAATGATGTTGAAATCATTCTGTCCCATATGTACAGGTGTTAGCTTTTTTTGGACAATAACTTAATTAGTAAAGCATGAATGGTTTGTGCCATAAATTTACTGTAAATTTTATATTGTGGATGAAATTGCACTTGTAATTAATGTATTTAATGTATACCAGTAATAGTCCCTTTGGTCCATTGAAAATTTAAATCGATCAGTTCTTACTTCAACAGGCATTGTGCAAGAGCTAAATCTCCCTATTGCAGGTCTTTCTTTAGACCTTAAATGTTATATAAACTATTAATTAGGCGTTTATTAACATATCAAGACCATAACCACCTCTCAATGCTATGAGATGGGTCCAATTTTAAGTAGATTGGAATGATTTGGCCATTTAATGACTTTATTTAAAAATGAAGAAGTGAAGCTAAGTCTCGAACAACCAGTACAGTGTTTAAAATCAGTGCACAAATCTTGTCAAACCTTCAAAGGATAAAATTTTCATTGAAATTTTCAATATATTCATTTTGAATTATCTATTTTTGAACTATTATAGCAAGAACGACCAGGGCCCTGTTACTCAAAATCTTAACGAAAGATAAAATCCAAATTTTAGTAGATACTTCAATTTTGATTGGCTAAGCACTAAAATCAATTTAATATTATCCAATCAAATTACTAAAATTTGGATTTTTATCTTACTTAAAATTTCGTGAAACAAGCCCCAGCTCTTTAAGTTACAATGCCAAATTAAAGTTTACTTGACAAATGCAGCATTAACAATTTTACTCTCTTTCCACACAAGCCATTCCTTTCTTCATACTCCAACATGGCTTATATACATAATAACATGAGTCTTTACTTTTAATATAGAAAATACATTTTTATTTGGAAATATATGGGAACAATCTGGCTTGTTGTGCGTTTAAGAATTGGAAGCTATATTAGTTATTAGGAAGAAAGTCTCTCAAAAACTAGGATGAGATGTAGATTAGGATTGATTTTAAAATTTTATTATTCATAAATTGAACTTCAAATGTTTACCAAGACATTAAAATTGTCTTTACAAAATATAGATACATACATAATTTTATTAAATTTAGCTTTCATTACGGGTACGTGAGTTAAAGAGGCACCATAACAGCAATATAGATAACATAATCTCTTGATGTCAGTGCTTTGGGAAACATATCAAATATATTCAAAAACACTACTGACACGTAAAGATGATAGTGTGAAATCATTAGAAACTTCAAATGGCCATAGCTTCAAACGTCATTTGATTACTGTCAGTGTTGTAGAAATGTCTGTTTAAACCCACGGTACAATTATATTTAAAAACACTACTGAAGGTAATGTGAACTTCAAATGGTCATAGCTTCAAAATTCATTTCTTTTCTGTCAGAGGAGCCATAGTGGCTTGCTAAGCGGGAGGTTCTGTGTTAAGTTCATCTGGATTTATCGGCGTTGTTCCCTCTTGTCAGTGGTGCATAATGTAGGGACAACGCATAGTCGTTCAGATGGGATGCAAAACCAAGGTCTTGTGTTCACATTGGCGTTCACGTAAAAGAACCCTTGATAGATAAGGCTGTTGCTGTGCAGGCAAAGTTTCCTACATAGCACACTGTATGGTGTATTTCTGTCGGTGTTGTATAACTTTCTGTTTATAGCCACTTTAACGTTACTAATGGATATAAAAACTTCTACATGATAATATGATGGTAAATCTGTATGCATGTGACATATGTAAACACAGGGCTTGTAGGGTATTTTAGCACCTCAGGGCATACATGTAGCTCTTCAGTGTTTATTAGGGGGCCATATTCTTTTTATTATATATACACTCATTCCTATACAGAGTACCATGTTTGTTATATCAACATGAAGAAAATAGAGGTGTTGACATCGCCCGTACGCTAGGCCGTTTCTACCCATCCCAGTAACTATTGTCCGCTTACTTAAATATCATCTTTAACACTAGAGAGTCTTCTTTGTGTTTGTGTCAATCTTGCTCTTCTGTGTGCCGAGTATTGTGATCTACGAGAAATATATTTATAGAAAAAAAAATTTCAAATGCAGAAAATAGACGAGGGGAAAAAATACCTTGAGTCTTTCATGAAAAGAATCCCATTAATTATAAAATATTATGCAAACCTTGAATTTTTGGAACGTGAGAGTTGAGGATAAGTAAGGTTTATTAAGATTTTTTTTTTTTTTATGATTTAAAAAGTAAAAGGTTCAGGATAAAAGAGAATGTAGCATATGGTTATTCAGCATGAAGAATGAAAAAAAAAATCTTGAGAAAACGATTATTTAGATATATTGTTTAATGAATGACAAGAGAATTTTGTTCATGTTTGGTAGAAAATGAAGCCCCTGGCAATTGCAACAGCATATAGAATCTTTTTCAATTTTTATGTTTTTTGCTTCGTATTTTTGTCTTGTTTTATTCACTAGTTGTTTGAGTTTTAAGAAATATATCAATATTCTGCAGCTTTGTGGTGGAGAAAAAAATCGTACATTTTATGCCTGTAAAAAAAAATATGCTCGTAGAAGGTTGGGTTGTTTTTGTTTTTTTTAAATCTTATCTTCTTTTTTTTCCATGCAGAGATTTCATTTTAAGAATCAGATTTTGTATTTTTACTTTAGTATTTTTTTTTTATTTTTTTTTCTCCGATAAAATTGTATTTTTCTTTTTAAATATTCAAAATAACAAAAGAAGGTTATAGAAATATCAATGTTAAAATATTTATTATGATCTGAACAAAAATATGTTACCATCAGTTTTTTTCTGAATTATATCTTTATTTTGTAATATTATTTTATTCTAAAAAGTGTAATGAATCTCCATTATATAGTGGGGGGTTGGATGGCCGAATGGTTAGCACGTGCGCGCTGTATCATAAGGCCTGTCATTGAGTCAACTGGCAAGGTTTCGAATCCCCGGTTGTACGTGGCAAGAAGTAGGGTCGTCTGTCCAACCTTGTGGGTTTTCTCCGGGTCCTCCGGTTTCCTCCCACAGCTAAAGACCCCTACGAGCAAGCGAATTATTGAAATAAAATTAAACCATACTTTAGTCCTGAAATGACCTAGTTTGTGTCGAGTGGACGTTAAACCCCATTTCTCTCTCTCCATTATATCGTTCTATCAGTACATATGTAACTATGATGGTAGGAAATGTTGATGTTCATCTCCAGGAGCTTAATACCTGTCATTTAGTCAAGTGGCGTGGATTCGATTCCCCGCTTGCACATAACAAGGAGTAGGGTCGCCTGTCCAACCTTGTGGGTTTCCTCCCACTGCTAAAAAATTATTGAAATAAAATTGAACCATATGATAGTCCGTAAATGACCTAGTTTGTGTAGAGTGGAAGTTAAACCCTCTCTCCCTCTCTCTCTCTCTCTCCTCTAGGATTGCCCTTGCTTGCAGGGTACATCAATTATAAAAAAAAACTTATGATAACATGATGAGTAAGTGAAACAATGGGATCAAATGTGGAGATGTAACTGCTTTTATTTGAAAAAGACAAATTGCTGGTTTTCCCATGGGTTCACAATTCGTTCTGGACACTCCATATTGTACTAGAAACTTGATTGAAAAGATTACAGATCTTTTTACAATAATTGATAGATTGTATAATAAGTATTAATAGACGAGGATTGTACAGGGAACCTTTAATCTAAGCCAAATTAGCCCAGGTGTAGGGCCCTATTGTGCACTGATACCACTTTCAAGTGTTTTTGTCCGTCTGTCCAAGTAGTCGTTAGTAGAATAACCCCATAATCCCTTCCCATCCAAGAAGAGAGGAGAAGAGAATTTTTCGCAGCACTTGGAAAACTTCTGGCTCTTGTTCTCATCTTAATTAGTCCTTGGCGAGCTTTTCAAGAGATTTCAATGTCAACTTCTAAGAGTGAAGCTTCATTAGTGAGTTTTACTGATCTAGGTGGCCAGTTGCTACCTGAAGGTTTCAGACATTGAGAGGCTAATATAGAACTCTTCACTATCGTTACCATTGTCTTTAAGGAGCTGGGCCTTATTATCAAGATGGCCGCCAACTGGAGCCCTCCGTAGTAAATGAGAGTTTTCGGTCTGGGTCGTATAGGAGCAGATGATGAAAGGCAAGTCAGATTCATCAAGTTGAATAAGTTGCTTAATTGTTCTCTCCAGGTTTCCGTTTTTAGTAGACAAGATGACGTTTAGTGCCTTCTCCTCTATCTCTTCACATTGTCTAAATCTTACGAGTTAAAATAGAAAGGCTCGGATGAAAAGGGTTTCGCTGAAGTTACAATCATTCTCTCTTTGCTTAATAAAAGATTAATTTCCCCCAAGTGACATGATCTTAAAAGATATTAATGGACTACTTTATCCACCAAGTGTCATAAGATCTGATGTAAGCTGTTTTTACTATAGTATTAAACATAATATTATTGGATTACTGACTTGAATTTTTATTCATGATTCATAACTTATAAATATACCATACTTCAGTATTATGTTGATAATTTAACAAGGGTCCTTAAAATAATTAATCTCTATGTAATGAACAATCTCTGTTGTTTTAGCTGATAGCAACATAATTTTGTTTCTCAAATTTAGGATTAAATAGTATTGATAAAGTAGTAAGATTTAAATTTGAGATTTATTTTTAAAGTCCCAGTATGCCAGAATAAACGTGTAGATGAAGACCATATAAATAAAAAATAATTTATTCAAATCAATAATTCTAACTGAATGTTCAGCGCTTTCAAAAATTATTATTAAGTTATAATTATTTGAAGTTTACATTATTATCTATAATGCCATCTTTGTGACTTAGACAAATGTATTAGTAATATTTTGTACAAACCGACCCATTTTGCATAAAGGTTTTTGGTTACATAACAACTGTCCTTAAATAGTAATATATTTTCTTAATTTTAAGGTATAATAATGGTTTTATAATGAAGTAAATAAACAAAGTTGTTCTTAGTTAAATCAAGTTTTGAGCGAAAGGACAGAAAATATTCAGTGCTTATTAAAAGCAGGTCTTAAGGTTATTAGACAAGCATGACATGAGTTTCGAGATTTGTTTTTATTAAAGATTAAAACTTGTCTTCCCATAGCTGCATGTAATTAAAAAATTCAAAATTATTTGTAAAGCATACAGCAAGATTGGCATGCAGCACCATATACCTCCTGTCTCCATCTTATTTAAAGTTTAAATTGGAAAATTGGAGAATAATCAGCAAGCTTAAATTAGTTTAAAGCTCATTAACCATTATATCTGTTGTATAAAATAATTTGATTTTAATATTCGCCTGTAATTACCGGGTTTCAAGCACCTCCATACTAAACTCTTATTTAGAAATGATGGACACATTAGAAGCACTTCAAGACAAATTTGTTTGCTAAATCCAGGCTATTCTATGGTAGTAGAAAGAAGGAAGATGCCTTAATGTAGAGAGTTACAATGGTTTGAAAGGTGTGTTGCGGCAAGATAATTGTTGGCTCTTACAGCTGCGAAGAATAACGCATACCTCCCAGTGAGCTAAACACTGTACCAACTTTGGAGAGGGTCGACGTCAGAAAAAACTGTCAAACTTTTATCGGTTTTAAAACAAAATAATAAACTATGAAGATGTGGAAAAAGCAAAAAGAAATAAGTCTTGAATTTGGAAACCAATTGATTTAGGGTAAATATAGGGAAAAAAGGGCTTTGTGGCGAGCAGTGGGGGTTTGATGATGAATAAGCTGTGACAAGCACACGACAATCTTACACTTGAAACTGTCATTCAGGTTTAGAGTTGTAAACTTAAATGGTATAAAAAGTGAATATACAGTTTATTATTCGCTGGGGTTATATTTTTTTTTTGCTGGAAAGTCGGAGTATTGTGTTTAGTTAAAGATCTCCAGGTGGTGGAGGAACACAGTAACAATATGATTCTTAGTTTAATAAAGTAGTACTAGGTTTCACCCTACTACATTTTATTAACACTTATATCATCCTATAATTAAACAATTATAAACAAATTTACAATTGGTTAAATTAGAAATTACAAGTAGTGCATTTTGAATGAAACAAAATTCATGATGAGAAAATTTTTTCAGAAGTAATTTATAGCCTTCTGGTGATGACATTACACTTATTTAAGTCATACAAATTTAGCATTATTTTTGAATTATTATTTTTTTGGAGGTGGGGGGGGTGATTGGTTAGGGAACCTTATTAAATCGGCCTAGATAGTAAGTATAAAAATAGATAATGATTGTCAAGAACCATTGCTACGTTAATATACAAAGTCTTGATTATCCATTTTTAAGTGAATAAATCTCTAAATAGTAATTTTTATCCATTTGAAGTCAAACTGAAGACCTGCAATAAACAGATTTAGCTCTTCCAAAATGCATCTTTAACTTTAAACACAAAATGGGAGGAGAAAGTATTATTGATGTTCATACTACATAGAATATTGCTTTATAAATTAACCTTCTTTTTTTAAGAAGTGTATATGTACATTTTTTGCATATATTTGAATTGCCAGGAATAAGATGGAATATGCAACAAATTCTTGTCATTGGCAGTAACTTTTCAAAATCATGATGGTCGTATTGGGTGAGGGTACATGTAAGGGCACTTGAACCCCAACCCAGATATCTCGGGATGAATCCTGCTGAATTGTGACCTCTAGATTTTATCAAGTGTGGACAGGTCTGGTTTCAGCTTGTTAAGCATAGTGCTGAGAAAGAAATTGTTGCCTTGTCATTCTGTTAATAGCAAAAGAAAATAGGGGATCCACCTGTATGCACAGAATGCTGAGTTTATCAGTGGAAATGGTGCTGTCCATGTAAAATTCTCATCCCTAGCATTGCATCGGACCATAAAAAAAGAAAACTATGTATATTGGTCTTGAAATGACTGAAGTTTGATGTTGATGATTTTTCTCGAGATCCTCAGATTTCTTCCCACGACTAAAGACCCCTAATTTTTTTTATAAAAATTGTACCATATGTTAGTGGAGTGGATGTTAAACCCTATTTATTTCCCTGTTAGAGAGAAATGAAACTACATAGTGATTATGGACCCTTTCTCTACAGTATTTTCCTGTTGCTAAATATGAATGATTGTCAACAATTACGAAAATTATTTTATTATCAAGGTCCAACATGCTGTCCATTGAGGCCCCTCCCTCCATACCTATTTCACTTTGGACATGGCACAACACTGGCAGTTGATGCTGCAACGACAAGATATCAATATGCTTTATTTATTATGTATATGAATCCGAGGAAAGAATATTTAGAAGCGATATTAGTTTACAATTATTGATGTTGTATAAGATAGAAGAAAACTAAGCTCTGATTTAATAATTAATTGGCGAGGATGATGACAAACATATTCATCACCTGTTGTAGTGTACATAGATACCACGGAAACGCTACACCTTCCACCATCATGTAGCACATCAATTTCTGTTTCAAGTGTCTATTTCCCTTCTTACACAGAGCTCATCAACTACCAAGAGGCAGCTGAGATTAAACTCTGCGAATGCAATCGATAAAAACCAATAGCAGCAAGTCCTTGTCATGTTATCGGTAACGGTAAACATGGTCCAGCGGATAAACTTTGTCATTACAGAACAAGTTTAGTTAACAAGAATAGTTCTAATTTTAATTCAAAATAAATATACTATCTACTTCAAGTACCCATTCCAAAATTATCAGTTGTTTAAAAAAAAAAAAAACGCATAGTCATGCCAGAGAATTCATTAAGATTATTTATACAGTTTAAGGAATGTCAGAATGATTTCGATTCATAATCAATACTTTGTGGAGAAATGTGTTCTTTTGGAGAAGAAAGTTTAAATTTAATTAATATGAAATTACGACAAAATTAGATGTATTTAGGGATGTACTTTCTTATTTAGGTACAAAACAAGGATCTTGTTTCAGGCATAATTGCCAGTCTTAACTGATTGGCAATGAACTTGACCAGTTGGGGTCTTATCTGTCAGTCAATTTACATGCTATAAATTTAGAATTTCAAAACATTTAACCTGAAAAGACAATAAGTATAGTTGATTTTTGAGGTTTTGTGTGTAATCAATATTTAAATGTATAAATAATTGGGATAATGCTGAAAATTGTCATGGTCTTTAATTGGAAAAATTATCTTGTTACTCTGAAGTAAGCCAGCTGACATAATTTTGAAGTAAAAGCACATATGAAGCTAGGATATTAAATGTTAAAATATAGTTTATATCACATATCAAATGGAGCATTAGAAAAACACAGAATGAGTAGGAGGTTGTCATACACATCATTGACAATGGCTTAAATTTTAGCTCAGATTAGCACAATTGTTTAGAGATTTAATACTGAGTTCTTACCGAGTTCTAAAGGGCAATACACACCTAGGGTTATTTTCTGCAGACAGGTTCATATCAGGTCCTTAAAAGTTTGACAGAATATCACTGACAATCGGTTTGGTCGTGTATTTTGGTGGACACCAAGAATTATTCGTGGGTGTGGTACAAATTGTCAACAACAGATGCCTTACTGTTACATTAAGCTTAAAACATTGTGATTATTAGTATTACTGTATACAGAAATAATTTTTTTTTACTCATATCAGTTTGCAGTTTTAATTTATAAGGAATTTGAAGTTGATTATTCCTATTATTGTATACTGGTAATGCCAGCATGCGTATGTTGTCTACGTCTGTTTAAGATATAATAAAAGTATAGCGACGACAATATTATACATGTATATACAGTAAAGATTGTATTAGATATTACATTATGATAATCGTTCTATGTTTGTTTTCATTTTATGACACCTGTCAATCTTGACAAGGCATTTACGCTGGTCACCCAATTTAACACACCTTACATCGAGTCTCATACTCAGGTGGCCGGTAAACAAATATCTACCTGTCGTCAAAAGGCTCCTATTTCCTAAGTAGGTTATGTATAGACTCAGCCTCAAGCTATCAAATTTTATCATTCCTATTAGGCTCAGTTCAAGTATTTCATATCTTCGTTAAGCTTTTAGATTAATTTTTAATTGCAGGTATCGGGTTAGTTGGGAGTAGAAAATTTGCAAGCCGGGTAATTCTTAAGTGGTTTACTGAGCATTAAATGTTTCATAGCGGCTCTTGTATAGAATTCCTCTGTTTATTTTTTAAAAATCTCTTTTCAGGTCGGCTACATTCTTCTTTATACTTATAGGTCAGTTTTAGGTGCATTCAATTCGTGGGTTGGATTCCATATACATCAACCAAATAAATTAAAATTACATGTAGAAAAATTTCAATTTAAAATTCTGGATAATGGATGCAAATATTGAAATTTTATTTCTCTTTTAATTCATTTAGTTAGACCTACTTTTATTTTTTACAAGTGAATTCAATGAGCTGGATGTATATGGGAAATGCATATTTTTAGTGCTATGTCAACTTAATTTCAGTAACTCGTAAAATTTAAGATTTGTAAACATGTGCCTTTAAGAACTGATATGTTTAAAAGTGTGTTGGTGTAATTAAGACACATATACTGTTTGTTGTGTGAATATAAATACAATATCTATATATTATATCACACTTGTTCATTTTACTAGCAATGAATAAATACTTAAGATAACCCTCAAAAATCCTTTCAATAATTTCCTGATGGCTATTCCATCATGTGAAGACTCTTATGTAACTAGTCGTTTATTTATTTATTCTCGCTGCAAATCTGTTTTCTTAATTTTTCCCTGATTCTTTACTAATTATCCATTCACGAAAACCCTTGTGGAATCTCCTTTATGTCGAGCGAGAGCTTCTAGAGAAATGGAGGACACGACTTCAAGGTGCTTATAGCCAAATGACAACGAAATATCTCGCACTCTGTCTCCCCAACAATCAAAGCTTATTAAAGCGAAGGTGGAAATATCCAGATGGGAAGTCTCAAGCAGAAAAAACAAATGACAAGTAGAAATGTATTACCTCTTAAAGTCGTTGCGGTAATACCCCAACAAAACCTCTGGCTAATTGTTTAGAAGAGATCTTATAGCATTTAATAATCATCTTCAGACTACCCGTGTCAATGGTGATTTCTTAACTGTCACTTTCAGAGGGATTTACTTCTTCAATGAAAACAGATACTCAGATTGTTGTAAACAGTTTATAGGTTGTCTTCTTAGCTTTCTATTCTAGTCATTGGAGATCAGTTTAAAGGGACTCGACCCTTTCTCTGTGTATGTATTTTATATATATTGAGTTATTCAATGTTAAAAGTTCCAAAACAATCTCTTCAAAATTTTTGCCATTTAAAGGGGAGTCTTGCTTTATGCTATGATATCTTTTGGTTATCTTAAGCTCATTGTGACAATGGCCACTCCGATATCTGGGTTCTTGTGACCAGGTATTTCAAACAATATTCACACATTGTTAATCTGTTGTTTCCCTTTAACCAAACCTGTCGGGCCTAAATTAGGGTTTATGAGGCGAAATCTGATTGATGCAAATTATTTGTTTCTGATGCTTAACTTTTCTAAATATGTCAACTTAAATATTGCCAGATAGTTTTTCAGTTACTGAAATTGTTATTTCCAAGCCTGTTTTTAACCCTCTCCAGTATCTTGACCCCATATACATGCCTTGGTCTTTTTGGACCAGAAATTGAGCCACAAGCACTACTCATCCTCTTGTTATCGTTCTTTTTGGGGTGTGACACTCTTTGAAACAAGCCTAAGACGAAGCGAAACTTGGCATGCTTGTTCCTTGGACAATTGCACATTAATTAATGAACATTGATTTTATCATGACATCCTACTCAGTTCCTTGTTTTATAACAGATCATTGTATGCATTGCACTATATCGAACTTTTACTTAATTAACATTACAAGCACAATTTTGTATCTTCTGCACTCCAAATTGTTTTTAATATTTAATCAAATAACCCCAGTTTGGAGCACCTTTAAAATATTAAAAAGTTCAAAATAATCTTATAAGAAGCATGATAATTAACTTAAAAAATCAAACCCAAGAAATGTCTTTAAAAAAGAAATTTCTTGCGCTTTTAAATTAATTGTAAAAGAATGAAATTAGATACGTGTATCACAATATTAATAGTTTTAAATGGCGTCCATGATGTGTAGAAAAACAATAGTTTAAGGTAAATGGTGGTGAAGTAGGTGTGGAAAAGAGAAATTGTAAGATGTATTAAGAACTCTTCATGGCGACTGAGAGGAGGTAAAATAGACACTAGTATCAGGTGAAAGTAGTGACAGATAGTATGAAGAAGGTACTTTGTGCCTCGTACAGCCAATATAAGATGGCTCGATACATCACTAGGGCTAAATTACCACATAACTTGAGATACTCGTCGATATGTACAAACAAATGAAAACCATTCCTAATAAATGCTGAATAGAAAAAAAAAAGATTTTTATTAAATTTTGGAATTATTTTTTGTACATTCATGGAAATTTTCTATTTTTGTTTGGCTACTTTCAAAATAAGGAACTTAGATTTGACCGATGAATAGATGTTGATATATATGTTTGTGATATTGCAGTCATTAACGGGGTGCAGAAATGATTAACAGACCAATATAGATCTATGTTTTCAAATGAGTTATTAATAGATAGAGTTTGACGGATAAACTTGCATCTCAGGAATGTTAATTATTGAAATTTTGTTCACTGGATAAATTAAAGAATTGATATAAGGGTTCAAAGGGACTTCTATTTGATATCTATTTGTTGAAATATGTTTTTTGATCCTTATCGCCTTGTATTTTTTTCACCAGAAGTGAAGAAGATTTTTGAACACAAGGACTAGTTTTATACAGGGAAATGTTACAGTACAATTAAGTAATTACTCTTCCAAGTTAATTTGATATTTCTGAAGATGTTGACAAGTTTTTTGAATGGAATGACAATTTAATTGCGTAGTAATTTGACAGGCCTAAATGAAGGCTAGTTGAATTTAGTCTGTATTATTTGTTAGAGCAATCGACGCGATATGCTTCGTTCTGAATGTCAATCAGATTTTTCGACTGACTTTACCGAACCAGACACTCCAAACACGTTCAAATCATTGCTATTGAGCAGATTGACAAAATTTATTCCTAGTAATAGTAATCAAATTTCTCTCAAGGAGCACAGAGGTGCTGACCCAAGCCAACAAATCTTTAGAATTTTGGCCCACCCGTCCATTAACTCTGATTGAGTCAGTTGGAAATTATAGGTTCATCCCAACCAATTAAATTAGCTGTTACAAGAGGGTTGTCGTTCAGTCACTTTCATTTTAAGAGAATCAATTTGATTAGTGAATTTTGATAAATAACTGATAGTTTTCAACTCGGTGAACATACTGAATATCTTGTCAGGATTCGCTCTTAGTTTTGATTGTGTTGCATGTTACTGGTGCATCTAGTTTTTGGCACTTTCATTGCTACCGGGCTGCAGTAGTCAACCATTATGAGCACTGGGCTCTTGTCTAGAATGTTCTTGGATTCGATTCCTGTCATGTACCAATAAGAATATCACAATTAACAGTTAATTTCGACACACAATTTCTTTTACTACAAATATTGAGATTTTTAAGCTTCAGCATGCCATATTGGAAGATTTGGTTGTGTTGATGTTACTATTGCATTCTTTAATATACAGAAGCATTTAGATGGGGGTAATTTGATAAAAGCTGATCTATATAGGTGTCATCATCATCTATCTTTTGTTAGAATTTAAAGGAACTAAATCGCTAATATTTGGGACCTAGAAATTGACACAAATGGGTCGTAATGCATATAATAGTATATAATTGTATATTATTTGATTTACATTCAATCGTTTCTGTTTTTACTGTATTTCTAATCAGTTATGCTCGGCGAAATGAACTAGACTAGAAGTCTCAATCGAATGGCAATCTCTAGCATCTGGTTATTCCAATCTACACCTTTAGTATTTATTGTGCATGCTCTCCAGATAAGAATATGTCGTCACCGTTTGATATGACTTGTGGAATATGTCTTATCTCGTTCTTCGAGGCCCTTATTACAAATGGTGCTAAAATGCATTAAGGTACACAAATAAATATCAGATTTCAGAAGCCCATCTTTTCCCGGTAAGATCACAACATCAATGTTGATTTAAATTGACAAATAGTTTGTGTTTTCAAGGTCGAAGACTTAGCTACTTTAAAATGGATGAACCATCTCGTTTAACACTTCACATATTTTTATACTAATCATACACGTGCAAAAGTTTTAACCAGTTTGATAGAATAATTGGTCTAGTGAATTTTGTAAAAATAAAATGATAAACAAACTTTTAATAAAGTTTCAGTAAATGTACCTGACACATGACTTGACCTTTTGTTGTATTCAAATTTAGAAGTTTTTGAAAGAGAATAATTAAAAGCCCTAAGATTGATCAGAAGAAAGGAATCAGATAACTACTATCTGCTAGACTTCACTCAATGTTGTCATAACCAAAAACTTCAAAAAATGTCTGATATTAAATTGGCAAAAAGAACAATATTGTTGAACATATTGTAAGGAAGCATGTAGAAGTCTCAATGTTTGTTTAGGGCAAAAATCAAAAAAAGGTAATTCATGGTGCAGCTCCCATATATTGATTTACAATATATCTGTGGTACGCAGATTAAAGGAAATATTTTCCTTACAGACGACCGTGTTAGTGTTGTAAGCCACAAACTCTTGTCGCTAATTTAGATAATCTAGTACACTTTGTGTTTTAATTACCGCTAAATCGCAGGGAACAAAGCTGCGCAAACAGGCAGCATTGAGCGCTATATTGGTCCCATTACCTGGTATTGACTTTGAAATTTACACAAGAGTGGGCCTACCTTCCCGGTGTTTTCATTTTAGTTGTAAAAAGATTACCAATACAGATTTATCTATTCAAGATGGAACCACAAACTATATTCTCTCTAATCTAATCAATAGACTAGCCTTTTAACCAATGCTTTCTTTGTCTGCCAAATTCAAAGATACATCTCTTGAAAGTTTAGAAGGAGATATTAAAAGCTCTTACAAATTGGTTGTACATTTCCTCTTTCCATCTCTAACATGTGTTTCTTTCATGTTGTGTGTTTTTCTAACTGATGACGGCAATTTTAAAGCGACACTTATGTGGGATACCACATTCTTTACATAAACTTCATCTAGTCGATACGACCCAAAGAGACTGACAAATTTCTCAAAAAGATTACGTAAATAAAAGGCAAACAATCACTCTTCCACATGGATAGCGTTAAATGCAAACAATTGGGTGAATTAAACATCGCAAAAATTGTGGTAAAATTACACTTAAAGATTTTTTAAAATATCCAATGTATTGCATATGATATGATTTGTTGCAATACTGGTTCAATATCGATGGTGTTTTGCCCCTGGGCTCGGTTCAGGTTTGTGTGTCTGCTACTCTTTGTAGTGTGTGAAGGATAACAAGACTTCACTTAACATCTCGTTGATTTTAATTGTTAAGATTACACGTTCTGTATACCCATAGATTAAGAAGCTGAAGGACTCATAATGGAGGCTTTTAGTAGATATCTAAAGTGGTTTGCTTAAAGAAATTCAACTGTGAAGGTGTGAATAAGTGCATGTCTTAATAATTCTTCTTCTTTAACTTTAGTGTTATCAAGGGTAGTCCAAACTAGCTGCAAGTATCATTAAATCAGAGTTGAGCATTTTTAATATGTTTTGAAGATATTTTTCTGATGTTATGTTCGTTTTATTAACATGTCCATGAAAATGGTCTCTCAACTAAGGCCAAGTGTCATCAAAGAAAATGGTTTAAGAGCCGCTTTCAGACGTCCCCTGAAACACAGAGATTCTTGTCATAATTTTGCCCGTCTGTCTTAAGACTAGTGTTTTTATATTTATTTTGTATAAGGCTAAGAGTCTTTCACATCATCTGGAGTTGTTCTTGAAGATTTTTGGATGGTTCTTCATTATTGATGTTACTACAATTCATTATTAAATCAAATAACGCCTGATAGAAAATTTATAATAGTCTCTGTAAATTTATTGTAATCCTTTGTGCTGAAGAATAACTCACCCTTACAGTCATAAATTAAATTTAATTACATCTTATTAATAAAGTACTGTTAAGAAAATGAATTGCCCGTTATATTGTTTTTACTAACTTCTGAGTACGTCTGCTACAGATTAAAGACATCTTTTTTGTCTCCAGTACAAAATAATGTTTAATCTGTCAGTTTGCGTTTTCTTTAATAATAGTAATAATAATCGTTTTCTATAGCGCTGATCATTCAGTCAGTCGGACTATGGCTGCTCTGTGTCTTTGCAAAACACACTGATACCACTTCCTTTTTTTTTTATTTAGAAGGTTCATAGCTTGCATAGATAGTTATATTCATTGTATTTCTGTTTTTTGTGATAATTGAAAACTTATTAAGGTGAAGTAGAAATTTTGTACTGCTCAAGATGCTAATGGAACTGGATAGAAAATCAAAGTATGATAGAATCTCAGTTTATGGCCCATATACAAAATAATATACAACTACAGGTTTTTTAGTACATAGTTAATAGAATTTTGTCTTCATGTTTGAGATTTTTTTATTTTTAGATAATATTCTGTCTCTTTTATGTCTTGTTCACCCATTTCTAGAGAAATTTATACAGTATTAACTTTTAAGAGGGCTTTCTTTTGGTAAAAACTTAACCAATCTGGAAAATAATCAAAATAAAATATTAGTAGAAAGAATTAAATCATGTTTTTCTGAATTTGAATAGGACTATTTCTATATTCGTGTAGGACAAGGATTAAGTGTCGAAAATGTCTTCCTTCCAATATTACTGACACAGAACAAAATCTGTGTTTTTACTGATTTTATTTCTTTATTCAGATCACAAGATAAAAAACCCAATTGTTTTCTCACTGATTGACTCAAAGACATGAAAAGATTTAGTTTTACTGCAAGGCATAGATAAATATTTTATACTTTAGTGAATGCTCTCTTTTGTAACATTGGAATGGATTTGTTCATTGTTTGACCGTTTTTATGAAGTAAAGAATCGTGTAGGCAGGTTTTGTCAGCATTGTTCTTAGGTTAGGTACAATACTGTTATTGGCAATGTTAATGCTTTTTACCAGGTAGAGACACCTGCGTTCAAATAAATCGCCAATGATGGCAACGATCAATTAGTTACGGCTCAGCTTTAAGACAAAAGCTCGGATAAGAAATTGGAGAAAGAATTTGCTTAAGGTGTTTAGCAGAGGTAAAAAGTGGTGAGAGTATTGAAAAGGTATTTACTTGGTCTTCAATTCAGCACAATGAGCAGTTGACAAGCTTAAAGGCATTCAGAGTGGTTTCACCAACTACTAGCAAATCTTGTAACACATTTTGACATTTGAACAATGAGGCCAATCAGGTACTCTTAAGTAGCCATTTATTTATCTCAAGTATTTTGGCAACTTCATTTGGTGAAAATGATACGTGTCTATATTAGGTACTTGTAAAAGAAGAATAATGGACGTTCATGTACTAATACTACAACTAGTGGTACTTCACTTGTATATTTTCAAGCCTGCGATTTGTTTGTTCTTGTGGTATTAATGGGGACCAGTTTGTGTACGAGGGGAGGACTTTGTGACATTCAGTCTATCAATAGCCACAATTATTATAGAATCTTTTGTTTTTGGAATGCCATCTTGAAAAAATATAACAATTACCTAGTTTATAGACCCTACTTGTAAACAATACATGATAGACTGTTCTCTATCCCATTGTCTGTGGATGGGAACAGCAATAATTCCTTGGGTTATAAACAAAAATGTATATTCCAGATACAATATTCCAGACTAATTGCAAATTTGTAATTTCAGTTCATAAGTTTACACCTTAAAAAGTAGTCTTATCAAAGAGCATATTGGTAGAAAAATATTAAAACCAGTCATTTTTAAAGTTAACATTTTATTTTCTACTGAATTCATGACATCACCGGGTTTTTTTTTTGTCTTGGTATATCAGTTTTCAACTGAAGAATAACTCAGTTCTATCCATGAACGTCGCTGTCCAGATGGTATTAATTGGTATATAACTCGGGTTTTCTTACCAATAAGATTTTTCTCTAAAGAAACTTTTCAAGCCTTTTTTAAAAAATATACACAGTCCTTATGGTTTTAAATCATAGTATACAAAATATTTATATTACCCTTCACATTAAATATATATTTCAATGGATATGATTTAAGAATATTATTCATGTTCAGACTGTTCAGTGGTTGTTGCAGGATCAGGGCACCAGATTCACAGCTAGGATGTCCTGTGTCATTTTTGTACGCCCGAACATCATTTGCGTATTTGAAAGAACCCTTGGCAGTTATATATCAAAGTAGAGTAGGCAAAAATGCCACTGTTTGTGCAAAATTATTCTACCCAGTATTGCACATGCAACCATATACATAACAAACACCATGTTTGTCTGAAGTACAGTGACATGGTGCAAGTGGCAAGATAATTTTGGCATTTTCTTTATGAAGAGATTTGTTTGTGTTTTTCAGGAGGATATAGTGCTTACGGAGGACAAGGTGGAGGAGGAGGATATCGAGATCAAAGTTACGGTGGTGGTGGTGGTGGTAGACAGAACTACATGCAGGGTAACCAAGGTCATAGTGGTGGAAGTTCAGCCTATTCTGCTTATCGGTGGGTAAATTGTTTAAAATAAAACCAATAATGCTGTTATATTTTGCTGAAAGATAATCTTAAATTAATAATGGAAATTCGCGTTTTAGAGACAGTTTTTAAATTTTTGCTTGTTTGAATTTATTTTATAAAAGGTTTGACTTGATTGTCCCAGATCGGGAAAGAATTTGAATTGTCACATCAAGGAATTGAACAAAAAAAACCTGGCGAACTGATAAAATTATTGGTGTCAGTG
The DNA here is from genome assembly GCF_932274485.2 of Patella vulgata. NCBI lineage: Eukaryota > Metazoa > Mollusca > Gastropoda > Patellidae > Patella > Patella vulgata. The sequence continues at coordinate 19,222,064 of NC_065883.2, forward strand.
AAACTATTACAATTAATAATACTTTTGCAGTCCCATTCATCTTTAATTGAACCAATTCATCATGACACTCCCCTCTGAATTATCCCATTTATCCTGCTCCCAATATGGATGTTAAATTGTTAGAAGAAATATGGTGTAAATTGTGTTATTGTTAAACACTAATGAGGATTTAATTTGGTGTTAACAATAACACCCCATGATAATCGCTATCTCTCTAGCTTGTATTTAATAAATTTGGGGATAGTATAGGAATTGTAATATCTCTGATAAGTGTGTTTATTGATGTACTTAGTAAGATTGACATCTTTCATAATATCTAATGGGGCAATCCTAATGTCTATAATGATTCTAATGAAAGGTACTTATTAATTGATGAACCATAATAATTTGTAATTTGGAACTGTTTAAATAAGCTTAGGCATCTGGATCTTTGAATTTGTAGGATGTTGGGATAAATTTAAACTTCTCTTGTCTTAGTATGTAATTAGATGAAATTCAATCATTGTAACTTTTGTCGAAAAATCTTTATTACAAACTACAGTAAAAGATTTCTTTTATCTAGTGTAAGCTGGACATGAATGCTCTTCTTAAAATGTTCTATAGCCTTGAAATTCTGGATGTACTATTTGATCATATGTAGATATTTAATGCATGGATTTATTTTTTTAAATATTGAATTTAGTTTTAGTCTGAACTAACTATTGATGACCATTTTTTCGAAAATAGACAACAGGTATGTCTCAAAATAGAATTCCACGCAATAACTTCTCTGTCTTTTTAATTAGGCAGAAAAACTGCTGTCCGGGCAAAATTTTCATCTTCATTAGTCTGCTTGCTGCAGAAAAGTAGGAAGTTAAACCCTATTTCATTTTATTTCTAATATTTTAATCCAGTCTGGAATTTAAATATTCCAGGAATGTTAAAGGCTAGTTCTATAAATATTTAGAATAAATCCATTAATGATAGGTAATCAAACATCATCAATAGCTAGCAAGTCGACGACCATGTATCTGTTGCTAAATAAATTGAGGCTGGGGTTCAGATGTACAAATTGGCCACCAGGTGCTAATGCTCATGTGAGAAAGTGAAACAATTATCATAGGAACATATTCAATGCCCGACCAAGGTGTTGACGCAAATTATTCCCGGGATGAGCGATAATGAGAAATTAAGGGACATCTGTGGTCAACGGTCAAGCTGTGTGTTCGTAAGGGCATTGCAGGTCAACTTAGCCCAACCCCTACATTGTCCCAATTGGTCACTCATTGACCATAGTCAGTGGGACCCTACAAGTTTACATTTTAACAAGATTGACTTAAAATTTGTGGACAATAAGCACACTCTTTAGGGTATTGTGGACATCTAAATAGAAGAAGAGTTAGTTAAATCTATCTACGAGTAATAGCTGGGGTAATACACACATTGCCAAACAAAAGTTAGCCCAACTTCTAACCAGTCTGGGGAAACACCAGGACAATGACTGAAGTGCTTGTCTACAAGGTTTAAAGAGGAATGGTAAGAGGACGGATGGCAATGTTCTGACATTAGAACAGGGGGTCGGAGTTGAAGATGGAGTTTGAAGAGGTTGTTGATAGCTATAGTTTGACTATCTTCTCGTACCAGTTTATATTATTATTATTAGCTTTCTTCAAGGTTAAAGTGACCTAATCTATTCAAGTGGTACTTGAAAAGAAAATGCCAGGACTTGATGTGAAATCAACTTCTGTTAGTCTCGTGAAATTATCCTTTAAATAATGAAAACTATTCTTCCCAGTTAATCAAATAGCGAACAAATGGTATATTTGTTCCTATACTTGTATTTGATAAATCATTTCACAACACTGCCATCTGTTTACAGTTGAAAAAAAAATGGTTTGGCTTAAAAGATTGTGTAATGATAATAATAATATTCGCAAATCTCAACTAAGATAAAATTGGAAAGGGCTACATGACAAAAGGCCAGAAAAATACATTTCATTATTAAAAAAATAGATAAAATGAACTAACATGTATTAATTACTGGTATACACATGTTATATTGTAATTGAACAAAATATCAAATTTGGATAGTATTTAGAATAGACACCGAAAAATAATCTGGAATAAGCACGAAAGCTATGTGAACAATATTTGACAATCATGCATCTAGCTTTTCTAACTGCTGTAAAAACATAACTTTTCATCAAGAGACTTTTTACATGAATTTGAGTTTTACAATTATTTATGGCACAGGTCTCACCACACCACTGGAATATCACATTTTCGAATCCTGGCTTTGACCAAGAAGGGTCTTATGGACTTTTTAATCCTAACCTTCACTTGTCAGGGAAGGCATGAATTAAAGAAATTAATTTTATTTTTATTTTTAGTGGAAATGAACCATGGAGGCAAGGAGGAGGAGGAGGAAGTGGTGGTGGTGGAGCAGCATATGGTTATAATTATGGAAATAATGACAGTAGAGGAGGTGGTAGTCGAGGAGGTCGAGGGAATATGGGAGGATATGGAGGAGGGGTAGGTATTTTTTACTTTAGAAAAACAACAAAACATCAGACATCAAATAAACCAACCTTTCCTCCACATAATCTTTAAAAACATATTTAAAATTTGTATAGTAAATTGACATGAATTAAAATAATGGCATTTACATAATATTATGTAAGTAGAATATTGGCACCTGAAGAGTTAAATATAATACTTGACATTATAAACATAGAAATATTACTGGAACTGGCATGAATTAACCTAGGAATTAACATAAAATTATACACAACTAAGGGTTAACATGAAATATAACAATATTTGTCATTCTGAACAATGAATTGAAATGAAATAATATTTGGCATAATAATCAAAAAATTCACATAAAAAGATACTTGACATTATAATTTACATGTACATGAATCATTACTTGAAATATACAAGAATTTACATGCAACATGACTTGACATTATAAACAAAGAATTGACATGAAATAATACTTGATATTATAAAAAAAACAATTGACATAAAGGAAAACTAAGACTAATTTACATGATGCATAATTAATAATTGACTCAGCATATAGATTTAACCAATTAATAGTACATGGAAACTTAAGGCTCACTTGAACAGTGGATGGCCATTTAATATCAATGATTTATGATCAACATAATATTGGAAAACAACGATAAAAAATTCATAAATTGTTAGTGTAATGTTAAGGGCAAGTATCCCACATTTTAGGTGTTCTGGGGGTAAATAAAGAAGTTGTTTTTCTACAGAAAGTGCAAATCTATTATTCTTGTATAATATCTGTTTTCTACTGATTATATTGATCTGATGTTTACTAAAACTTGTTAATACTTTGAACTGTTGTCTGAGTATTGTTTATATATGGACCATGGATTGATTACTATGAATATTCATACAGTTAATACTTTAGACAGGCCATTTTCTAATCAAGTCAAGTATTGACACTTTAACATCAGGCCTTTTTACTGTCAATATTTTCATTTTTCATCCGAATGTAAACCGTTCCTCCTTCATTTTAATGATCTCGATTGTAGATCCTGTTTTATCTCACGATTGTACCCAAATAACCTTTCACCCCCACACAACTGTATCAATGGAAATATATAATTGTTTGCCACAATTGTGTAGATGAAATGTTGAGAGCAAGGACAAAGCAGTATATTCAAAGTTTATCTAGTTTTTGTCAACATCTTGTGCCCCGCCCCCCTAACACTTGGTGTCACTACTTGGATGAAAAAGTTGAATCCGAAGCAAAATATTTTCCTAAAGGTTTGTTCAGGTGGTTTAATGTTATGAATGCAAGATTTTGACACAACAAGTACATGTGCATATGAAGCATGTTCTGGCCGTTTCGTATGTTGTTATAAGCTTTTGTTTGATTATTATCTGTTCTCTGTAATTGACACTTGACGTAAAATTAAGTTGGATTATAAAGGCTGTCGTTATTATCCTTATCCCCAATCAAAATACAGTGGCTAGAGTTTTTTCCCCCCTGATGAAATGGAAATTATGAAAAGATATGAAGGGTCAGTGTGTTCTAATGTCATGTATTTTGTGTAGTCACTGCCGTCTTCCTAGTCAGACTGATATCATTAGCGGCAACAATACCAATCTGATAAGAGAGATAAGATGGTTGTACTTTGACAGAAAAAACATGTCTTTACGGACCAATGACAAGCGATCATTAATCAGAGAAACACCATTGGAAACCCCATCTTACAATATTACCCAATTCCTTGCTTTTGAGGGTCTAAATTTTGTGTCCATGTAATGTAATGTGATAAGCAATACACATGCATTTATAATATAAAAAAAATTAATTTGATAAAAATGCCCATTTTCAAAGCCTCTGTATACATAACCAGATTAGGTTGCTGTTTTAGTAAAAAAAAAAGTTACTGTTGGAAAAGACCTTAAAGAAGCATTCTCACTTTTAACAAGAAAATAAATTAATTATATATAATATTCAAAATAGTCTGCCCTGATTATCAATATATTCCACAGTGCTTTGCTTGAGCCTCTACTGATCTTGATGAAAACTACTAGAAATTGATTGGCAGACCTGCCTCAAATTGTGCCTTCAATCTAATTTTAAACACTCCTTCAATATACACAGCAAATTGAAAATTATTTTTTGAACGACTGGCCCCCAATCCATATACCGGTAGTTCTGACGATTTTGTAAGGGAGGTCATATAAGGAAACTCTTTGAGATCACACACTATTGTGAAATATAATAAAACAAAATTTGAAGAATAGAGACCGAAACAAAATATAATCTGTGTTTTAATCAGATTGGACACAACTGATTGGCAATGTGTCACCCATCTTTATTAGCCTAGTTGGTGCAGAAAGGTAGGATGTCAAAACACATTTCTTTTATTTTCATTTCTGTTCGACATTGCAAGCACGACTTATTGGTCAATTTAAATCAACATTGATGTTGTTATCTTACTGTGAAAAGATGGGCTTCTGATATCCAATATTTAAGGCAAAATGAAAATTTTAAGACAAACTGAAAATTTTAAGATTGGCACACGTATTGCATGCCAGAATGCTTTCAATCGCCATTTGTATTGAAGCAACTCAATAAACTAGGCTAAACATACCCCACAGGAAAATACTAATGATGTAGAGTGGACTCTTCACGTATTTCGCCGACAATAAAAAATTACACTTAAAACAGAAATGATTATATACATCCATTTTAAATTATTATATACTTTGTGACCCATTTGTGTTCATTTTTAGGTGCCTAAGAATAGGGATTTAGCTCATTTAAGGTGTGCTGTAATACCAAGACTACCAGCATATATACATGTACAAATATATTTTATACTGTATTTTCAGTATCAAGACAACAGACGTGGTGGATATGGCGGTGGTAGTGGAGGTGGGGGCGGGGGCAGAGGAGCTCATAGACGCTTTTGAAGTTGCAGTTCATCATCCATCCAGATTCAGTCCTTTTGTTGATAATTATTGAGATATATCAACTTCCTTCACATAACATTGAACAAGACCTGAATTATTTCAGTATTATACTTGAAACAGAATCAAGTTCTTGTGGATCTGAATTTTAGAGCTCAACATTTTAAAGATATTTGTTGTAATTAATGTTGTGATTAAATTATTCTCCAAAAAAATAAAATTTTGTACTTATTATTTAAAAACAATTTAAATATGACTTATTTTTACATTTATATTAATTTGTCTTCTAAAAGTAAAAGATCTATCTCTTGGGTAGTAGAAGTCTAGCTAGCTAACCATCATTTGGAGAAAATATATACTTGTTCTGAAGAGAATTATATAAATTGAACAAGTTGTCTTATAAATGATATATCGCATCTTTTTAGACTTGAGAATGTGTGAGCAATGTGCTAACAAGATATTCCCTTAGCTCACATACCAATGACCTAATAGTGGAATATTCAGTTTTATAGATTCATGAGGCACTGTGGGTCTATTATTTTATTATTCCCATTAATTGGAATTCTCATATTTTCTTAAGTTTTATATATGATCCAATTATCTTCAAAGGAATATATCTTTATAAAAATAAGGTAAAATATATTTTAAAAAAATTGATTAATGAACACTGAATGTAGTTTTACTTTAAAATAAGTGCAAAAATTACATATCTTTAATTAAGATCACTGCTACATGGTTTATTCTTCTCTGAAGTCAAAAGATTAGATAATTTCTATAATTTGGAAACTTTGTCCTTAACATTTAGAAAACAACCATCTTTTTTCTAAATCTGAAATGGAAACATACTGGTTGACAAATAAAGATATTAATTATAGAATTTATTATTGTTCTTAATTGGAGAATTAATGTGTATCTATTTTAATTTTTTTATTTAAAAAAAAATCTGTTGAACTGTTGATTTATGTTATAGGCTTACATTTTATCATTTCATATACACTTTATACATGTTTTAGAAGAACTCATCTGTATATAAGAATCAAATGATAGATACATTAAAATCATTAGTAATACCATCATTGTTAAGAGTTGTTGTTCTTTATATGAATATTAGATTGTATAATTCTTATCTACCTGGGGGGTTGGATGGCCGAATGGTTAGCATGTGCGCTGTATCGTATGGTCTGTCATTGAGTCAACTGGTGTGGTGTCGATTCCCCAGTTGTACGTGACGAGGAGCAGGGTCACCTGTCTAACCTTGTGGGTTTTCTCTGGGCCCTCCTGTTTCCTCCCACTGTTGAAAGACTCCTACGCGCAAGCGAATTATTGATATAAAATGGAACTATGTGTTAGTCCCGAAATGACCTAGTTGGTGTCGAGTGGATGTTAAACCCCATTTCTCTCTCTCTCTGACAATTCACCGTAGATCCATTTTAAGATGCATTATGTAAGATTGAAATAAAGAGTTGGCCATGCTTGCTATAATAGTTCAAAAACAGATAATGAAAAATGAATATATTGAAAATTCCATTCAAATTACTTTATTCTGAGTGAATAAATATAGCATAGATTGTTCATTATCATACTTGGCAGGCAAGATTTAGCCTCGATTGTCCATTTTATTATTAAATTTTTAAATCTCGTAGATGTTTAAATCCATTAAAATCTCATGACTTCCGCTGATCTAGAGAGTTGATTATAGGATTTTCATGCTAATAAATATCTAAATAATCATTTATGACATTTGAATCCAAAAGAAAGACATGAAATAGGCAGATTTAGCTCTTACATAATGCATCTTTAAGATCATTTGTTTTTGCCGTGTTTCTATCTTGAGCCTTTCCCACAGGAACCAGAACCAAGCACCTTTAAGAGATCTGTGAAGGGAGCCAATAATGAAAATGCCTCATTTTATTTCCTTTGTTATCCTTGTTTCCTGAAACATTTGTCAATTGAAGATCTCCCCTCCCCCTTCCCCTTCCCCTGCATAAACAAATCTCAGTAGCCCAGACATTTAAAAACAGTTTTATTACATAATAGGTATGTAGGAAATGATGATGGTTAAAAAATTATAGGATCATATGGTCTCTTTTGAACTTTACACGAGCCCATCTATAAAGAATTCTTGCCTTCTTTCCATATAAAGTTATCACTAAGTATAAATAAAACGGTATTAATAAGTTATAATTCCCTGTATTGTTGTTTATATCACGCCCGGGGAATTGCCTTCCCCCTCTTTATCATTCAACCTGCTACTCGCAGATTGTGATTAGTAAATACAAGCTACAATGTCTACGAAGTATTAAAAAGAAACTATCAGAACGATTCGACTTTAAGGAACCAAAGGTGGCACCAAAGACACGACCTTATAGATCGACAATCCTCTAATCATTGTGGAGTATTTAACCAGCCCAATCTCAGGGTGTGTTTGACAGCACCGATTGGATTAGCCCGGCTGACATATGGCGGTAATTCTCGTCTGCTTTATCTTGTCAGAACCCAATTCGACAGACATGTTTACCAAAGACTCGTCGATTTCATTAGCAAGCAATCTTCAGCTAAACTAAGAAGAAATTTCTGATTTTATTTGCATATTTCATCGAAAAACGAATAAAGGCATATCGACTGTCAGATTGACCGGAGGCGAATAGAGAACAAGCACACACGATCTGTCAAAGATCTTGGTTGTTACACAGAAACACCAAATGCAGAGTTTCAAATGTCATTTTTTGAAAATTGGCAGGGTGTTATGCGATGAGAGTAAAGATTTATCATCATCGAAACCATAATATTTTGTATCTTAAAATCGGAGTATATATCCCACCCCTGAAGTATTTGGCGGGTTAAATGGCAGTTTATGATCCCTGAAGATTTTCTGAAAATATAATCGGCCATGTTGATAAAACTTATTTAGCCCTAATGATATTCAGTGATTTACTGTGCATTTGCTTCTTCCATAGATGTTTGCCTCTTGAAGCTGGGAGCTACAGTGGTTCAGTTAATAGGACGCTGGCTGACTAAACAGGAAATCTCGGGTTCGCGCCTGCTTTTGGCCGAGAGAGTTCCTCGCCATTTTCCGGCGCGTTTTCCACATGCCAGTGGTGCAGGACGTAGAGCCTGGCAGGAGACAACGTATAGTCGTTTGGATGGGGCGAATAACCGAGGTCCCGCGTATACATTGGCATGCACATAAAAGAATCCTTGACTGTTGGAATTCGCAATAAGAGTAGGTCGTAGCGCGACTATCCAAGCAAAATTTCCCTCCTCGCATACTATATGGTGTATGCGCGTCTTCATTAGCCCAATCAGTGTAGAAAAGTAGGACGTTAAACCCTATTGCATTACTCTTAAAGCTAGAAATTGATATTTATCATTTTAAGTCAAGACATTAATTTAACTATGGCACTTGCTTCATAGTAATATTGCGACACAAACGACAAAGCGATAGTTGGGTCAGTGTATGTTAATTCCCGATAATTTTTAATCCTACGCTATTCACACTAAAGTCCGGAAGTAGCCTAGGCCTATTCGTTTCTGGCCTTCTTTGGTAATATATTTTAATAATCTATCCATCCACGGCATTACCACAAGAATAATTTTGATTCCAGTTTACTTTACCGAGCTGAAATTTACCCCAGGCAAGGAATAAAAATCACAGAAGTTCTTATTAAAACCTACTCCTGAAGCGTCATTATTACAGCACGATTAAGGGAGTGTAATCATCTTTGTAGAAGGAACCAATTGTCGGTGTTTTACAAATCACTTGATTTACTCTATTGGCGACAAGTTGTAAATGAAAACTATTGGCGGTCGTAATTCTTCTTAATGGCTGCCAAATGACCGAATATTCAATTTAAAAATTGCTTAAACTAAGAAAGCTAATGTGCGGTTTACATGGAATTGTTAGAACTCTCTTCGATCAATTTTGCAAGTTGACGTCAGGTGACGTGTATAATGGCGTATTTCTCACGCGCACGCGCCTCGTTTACATCGTTGAACCGAACACACGCGTACGTTCACCTTTGAAACGTCAAAGTGCTTTGTGCCTACGGGCTATAAACTCGTGATAAAAATTTTAAAAGCTAAATCTTGCAAATTGCCCTTGGAGGAATTTTTACAGTTGACTAAATGAAAATTAGAGCTCTCAGATTCGTAAGAAAATTGGATAGAAGTTGCATCTGCCTGAGTTAGTTGTAATATTTTCCACGGATGCCCTAAGTCTTTTATAGACTGTATAACCCATTTAATATTTTCGCTTATTTGACTTTTCAAGATATTTCTCCATTATTCTTGATTTCTAATGGTGAAGATTTTGATTGGAAGCAATTATCGGCTGGAAAACTGGTTTCATTGCCTTCTTTCTTTTTTTAAAACCGTATCTGCCTTTTTATCTTTTTTACGAAATATTGTACAATTTTTCGTCTTCAGTATTCATTTTCAGCATTTGTATTTTTGTTTTGTTTTATCTGTTTTTGCTTTGGCACCTGTCACCTGTCTGTACTCTTTTTTGTAAATCATAAGCAAATCTTTATAAAAACATATAAAGACACTTTTCTTTTTTTTAATATTTTTCTTTATTTGGTTTCTTAATCATGACGCTGACAGTGTAATGATGACAATGTAGTGGTAATACATTTTGACTTAATTATATCGGCAGCTCGTAAAATAAAACATGATGCGATAGGCAGTAAATTCTTACTGCACAACAAAACCCGAGAAAGGCTCACGGCATAGACATTTATAACGAATTATAATACACTAACAACCGGTAAAAATATGCCTAATAAAATAAAGGGTCATCCCAATGGTATCGGGGCCTCGGGAAATAGTAGGCATACGACACATATCGCAACTTCCAGCTGTAACGAAATTTAGAATGCTTAATAACATAGAGAATGGCGATAAATAACATGAAATGAGGTTTAATGTCCTACTGTTCTGCTCCGAGGGAAATTTTTCCGGACAGAGACACTACGACCTACTCTTATACCGAATTACAATGGTCAAGGGATCTTTTACGTGCACATGTGTACACGGTACCTCGTCCCATCCGAACGACTAGACAGCTGTCCTTGGAAGGCCATCGCCCTGCATCACTGTCAAGAGGGAACCACGCCGGACAATCTGGATGAACTTTCTCGGCCAATGCAGGGATCGAACACCCGACGTCCAGGCTAGCAAGCCGACGTCCTACCAACTTAGCCATCGTGACCCCTACGATAAATAAAGTATATGCTACATTTAAAGTCTATTAAAACCCCAACTTATATGGCCGTCTCTGAGGTCCCTGTTTTGTAGTTTGGGTTTAAGCTGCGTTTTTATTTTAGGGTACAAATGAAAGAAAATACACCAGAAAAATTAAAGATATATAACTCATAAACGCATAACTCATAACCATCTATTAAAAGATATCTTAAATCTACCTGAAATATATTTATATACATACTCTATAATCTATCCGTACAAATTTTATGCATTTATTCAGTACATTTGCCAGATGATATTTTAGAATGTGTGGGCTGAAGTAGCAACAACAGGCGTAGTGGTTGACGTTGTATAATCTTGTTTCATTTATTATGCAATTTGAATATAATTCTATTTTCACCATTCGTTGAAAATATGCATTCGAATAAAAATAAGTATGAATTTTACGCTCCAACATTGTAATCAAATTAACTTTCTATCATCAAGATTTTCTGCCACGGAAGGTAAGAGTTGTATAGACAATTAGTATTCCAAATGGTTATAATCCAAGAATCATTCGCCACAATACGCAGCACCGTATTCAAATAGACAGTTTGTCAGATGTTTAAAATGTAGTACAACATAAAAATTAAAACGAAACGGAACTAATACCTAATTTATTGACAATGAATTACACCAGAACTACAATATGAGTATTAAATTTTGGCTCATACTTCAAGAAAATTTGGGTGTACCTCTTTGGCATTAAAGGCATGCAAGTCCTGAAAAAGTTAAATATAATTTATAAATACTTCAAGTAAAAAGAAAACAACGAGCTTTTTTCAGTTTATATTAAAGGAGCTAAATCGCTAACATTTGGGACCTAGAAATTGACAAAAGTGGGTCGCAACGCATATAATACTGTAATATGAATGTATATAAACTGATTCACATTCAATGGTTTCCGTTTTTACTCCAATTTCAAATCAGTAATGTTCGGCGAAATAAGCCAGCAGTCTCAAGCGAGTGCAAATTTCTAGCGTCTGGTTATTCCAGTCTACATACGCCGTTTGCTTTGGTGCAATGTGTCTAGCCTCGTCCCTCGAGTCTCTTGATACAACTGGGGCTGAAGCGCATTATGGTACACGATTCGTGTACCAATGGTAAAATGTTTATTTTGTCTTAAATATTGGATATCAAAAGCCCATCTTTTTCCGGTAAGATCACAACATGAATGTTGATTTAATTTGACAAATAAATCGTGTTTTCAATGTTGAAGATTTTGGATGATATTGAGTTAGAGACTTAGCTACTTTAAATTGGAAATCAATGGCTATTCCAAAATTTTTGAAAATGTTCACTGTTAAATAAGTCAATGCTTGGTTTTAGATACTCTGGTAAATCTAGGATTAGTTTTAATAATATAATAATATTCATTTTGATCTTGAAGTGATAATGACTATATTATTCATTTTATATAATATAGGAATAAATTCTTACAATATCGATTATGCTACGACATTTTAATGATATATGATTTTATCAAAATATTATACTAAAATATTGCTTTAAAACCCGAGGCTCCGTTGAAGCGCAATTTGAAGTTTTTGGGGTAGTGTCAGTCTTTATGTTCGGATTGTACGAAAAACCGAGGTCCCGTGTACACATTGGCGTGCACATGAAAGAACCCTTGGCTGTTGAAATTCGATATACGGGTATAGGCCATAGCGCCACTGCCCGGGCAAAATTTCTCTCATGGCGAATGCCCGTCAAAATTAGTCCAGTCGGAGCAGAACAGTAGGACGTTAAACCCCATTTCATTTCATTTATAATTAATATAAGGGAAAATAAATGAAACTTCTGATGTGTCTGCCTGGACTACTTGCTTGGAGTTATGATTGCATACACGTTTTAGTTCTAAGACCGCCGCCATACTTTAATCAACTGTTTTACTTCGTTCAGTATACAAACAAAAATATCAAAATCATTTAAATGTTTCATTTACTCACGGAAATTACAGAAATCCATAAAAAATGACTCATTAAAATAGTAAGGACGAATAGGAAATAATGAAACAAAAAAATCAAAAAAAAATTTCGAGCCGTATTTATGCGTTGAAATGGGTTATTTTCTCAAGAAACCTGGAGACTGATTCTCTAGCTTGCCCACAGCTCGTCAAAGTATGGGTCAAGTATGTGTTACTATGGAAACTGAAATTTTTGTCAAGCTACATTATTGAAACGAAATTCGCCAAAATGAAGCGAAGTTCTAATACAAAGACGTTAAGACAATAGCAGAGTGATTCATGAGTTTCAAGTACGTACTCCAACTATTTCGAGTGTTGGTTGTATTTTTGATATGATATGCCCTGATGTGATATTCATTGCTTCCTTTTTCCATCTAAACACCATCTTTTCTTCTCACGTCTGCTAGCAAAGAAAAATATTTTACTTTTATCGGCGAGAAATTATGAATTCTTTTGATTGAAGAAAACTGTTTTATTCCTTGTATTTAGAGAAGATGTCAGTTTTCTGTGAACGACCAGTGTTCGTTTTGTTCCTGTAACTGGTGAAATGATTCCCTATAGATATCCTAGAGAAATTAAAATGTGATCAATCTGTGATTTTTTTAAGGAGAAGTTCTGTTGCATTAGAAGATTTTTTTAACAATAAGTTTTACCCCCTTATGGCAAGTTTAATAAAATATGGAATCATTAACTCAGTTACAATAAGAATTTTCTTGAAAGAGGATCACCGAGAAAAAAAATGTAAATTTGAATAATATTACAGTAATTACTGAAAACCTAAGTACTGACCTACATGTACACGAAGTAAGTTAAAACCATTAAAAATTACCACGAGTTGAGATGTGATTGATTTTAGCCTTTTCTTCCTTCCAAAATAAATATCCTGATGAAATGATATAAATAGATCCCTTCCATCAAGTTATAAATATATGCGGAGCAACGGTGGCTCAGTGAGTTGGTACCGTGTTCGATCCCGAAGGACACCAGTATAGTCGGATGGAATTAAAAACCAAGGTCTCGTATACACATTGACGTGCACGTTAAAGAACACAGTTGGAATTCGATATAAGAATAGATCAGGCAAGATTTCCCTCATAACACACTGCATGCATGCGTGCCCCCGTCTTCATTAGCCCAGTCAGAGCAGAACACTAGGACGTTTAACCCCATTTCATTTAATTTCATTTCTATCCATAATTACAGAATTATAAATTTGGTGAGTTGTTTCTATTAGAGCCCCAACATGCCAGAATAAAATTTAATGTAGATATAGAGATTAAGGTCACGCACAATCAAAGTTACTGTTATTAAATACATGATGATCCAAAAGTTATCGTTCTGTCATCTCTTTTGTTCTTCATGAACATCCTTTACAATAACAACAGTCTTTACATTAAAATAGTACATATTTTGTAATATTGTGATATGTGTGAACGATATGGCTTGTTGTGCAAGTAAATGTTCACACTTTTGAAATATCAAATTTCTTACAGATTATTTTATTATCTTATAATCTTAGTCACAATAGGAGTCTTTATTATAGAGATAAAATATAAAACTATGATTTAAAAACAAATTGAAGACATTTGAAATTATTTTGGTGGTTTTAAACCAAGGTTAAAATACAGATCTATATTTCGTTTCGTTTTTTTTATACTTTCGATGGTCTCTAGTAAAGACAAGAAAAAAAAATCACGGAATAGTATCTGTGTTTTAATCAGATTTCTGTTGTATTAAACGTTATGGATCTTAAATTTTCAATTTAGACATAAATATCTACTTCTCAAAACCATCAAATTTAATTAATTCGGCACTTTGTATTTTTTCCCCCAAAATCAATGAAGTTTTGTTATGTTAGAGAGTGATTTTTTGTTTGGCGTTCGAAGACAAATATTACATCTGATTTGTAATTGTCAAAATTTAATATAAATTATAAATAACTCGATCTGTGAATATATTAAAGTGTCCATGTCTATTTAACAATAATGTTCAATGTGTATCAAAGGCGTCCATCTAAAAATATTAATAAATTGTTTATAGGTTACTATGCCTGTTTGTATAAAATTTTATATATAAATTTTAAAATAAGAGTATGATAAACTATGACCAGAGAAAGCCTTTATAAATGGAATTCGCTCTGAATAGGTTTATTACACTGTACATAATAATCAGAATTCAAATTTCAAACACTCCACCTTTGCTGTATTTCAAATTAGAAATTAAAAAAAAACTAAGAAAAAAACCCCATAAGAAACAAGAAAAAACAAATCGAAAATTCTGACGAAACATAACGAGTATAGTAAGTATCCCAACAGATTATGGAAGTCGTTTTTAATAGAACAAAAATACTATACTGTCTGCGAGAGGAATTATTCTTCTTTTGTTGCCCAAGTTAAATGGAAATAAAACATTTTTATGATGATTTAAAACTGACTCTAGTATGTCTTAGACATACGCTAACAAACACCGAAAGTTTCTTTTCTATTTGTAATAAGTTTTGATATAAAATAAATAGCCATTTTTAACAAGTCTTTAGTATAAAAATAGCCTTAGTTATCTCCCTTTACCAACTGAAAGTCTTTCTATCATGGATTAATCCTTGAAAGTCGTGGAAGGGTATTCATATTTCATTAAACAAACAAACATAATTTTAAAATAAAATATTTATTTACATACATGTACCTACATTTTGTATACATAAAAGGCTTCGAAAGTTTAGACATTTTATATCCATAAATTCATATATAGATACAAATATTATAATTATAGTTGATGGCCAGAAATTCAGCATTTTATTAAATGAAATGAAATGGGATAAGCACCGACTTGGCTAATGAAGATGGGCATGCGCCATATAGTGTGCTATGATTGAAATTTTGCCTCGACAACGGCGAGACAATCTACTCTTATTTCGAATTCCAACTGGCAATGGTTATTTTACGTGTACGCCAATGTATACACGTTACCTCTGTTTTCGTCTCTTCCGACCGACTAGAGTCTGTCCTTGCCAAGTCCTCCCTCCTGCACAAGGGGAAACCACGCTGGAAATCCCGGGGAAATTTTCTCGCCAACACCGGGATCGAACTTCATGATACGTAAGCCAGCGTCTTACTCACCGAGCTATTACAAATCGAGATTTTATTAAAAAATGTATTGCATTATATTAAAGTCATAAGCAGCAAGCCTGTTTCTCTAATCTAAAACGTTATCCTGTAATAACGTATAATGCAGTGATGATCAGAAATAAATCTTGTAACGTAAGTACTTGTATTGCAGTGATAACCAGAATTTAATCTTGTGATAACACATATCGGAGGAGTAATGACCAAAATATAATAGTGTAACAACTTATATTGGCATATGACCAGAATTAAATCCAATAATAACTTATATTGTAGTGATGACCAGAATTAAATCATGTAATAACTTATATATATTGCAGTGATTACCAGAATTAAATCCTGTGCCAATGTATATTGCAGTGATGACCAGAATTAAATCATGTAATAACTTATACTGCAGTGATGATCAGAATTTTAATTAATGAAAATAAAGACAAACAATTTTGTTGACGGTAAATTGTGACGTAGTAAAACTAAAATAGATAATTTCATTGATGTATTTTTTAGGAAATAGTATTTTGTATAAGGTATGATTTATAAAGTAGGAATATGAATAGGTTCATATTTGTTTGTTTGAAAGCATACCGGTTATAACGGTAAAGTAGTTATTGATAAGAATTCCTTTTATTATAGTCTACAAAAAAATACACTTAAGAGACATACCTACATCAAAAATTACAAATTCCACACATCCCATTTATATATATAGACTGTATACCCACGTCCAGGCTTTTCATTTACTAAATACCGCAAAACACAGTTTCCAATTATATATTTATCGTGAAATGATGCCGATACATTCAATATATATGACAATACAGATTCAATATTTACTCACTTCATGAACATTCAAGCCCAGCTGTTGATGGCGACCACCTAAAATGTGTATTTTGTGAACTTTTATTCATTTTCACTCTATCACATTCCGTGCATTGGTTATCAATTGTCCGTCTTTTGTTAACTGTAATGTATATTTTGGCTGGGTCGACGCGTACCAAAATAAACGAATGAATTTTATGAAAATATTTTCTCTTTGCAGAGTGTAATGTCACCCACTCGCACTTTATCCATATGCTGTGGATGTTCGGATATTTTCTGTGGTTTGGTTTTTTGTTCAATAAGTATAAATAAACAATGAATCCACAGAGGTAGAATTTGTACTGTGGTGACTATAATGTGATCAGATATCATTTCTGTTTTTAAAAAAAAACACACCCGAAAAACAATGATACCGTATTGAGAATCTTTTCAGCTGCGGACATAAACGTACCGAGATTGAAATTTATGATGCTAAGACATACGTGATTTTTAAGAACAGATAAATGGACTAACATTTCTTGTAAAACAAGGTCATTAAGGCACAATTAGTCTAGATAAATAAGTAATATAACTTGTTCTTTTTAAGAATCAAGTTTCTATGTGTCAGATGTCCGAGTAGCTGTCGAGACATTCAGTTTTGTTTTGGGGTTGAATTAATTAGAATTGAGGACTGTGATCGGCTATACAAGACGTGTGTTATACAATAAAATCTGAATACTTAGACGATTGCTTTGGATCTCTGTCTATAAAACCATTGTCTAGACAATGTAATAGACAATGCAGGAAAACGATGAAAATATTATAGACAAAACAAACATTTCTGGAACACAGACAAAAAAATATAAACAAGAATTCTAACATTAAATAAGAAGTTGTTAACAAAACATAAACTAACCAAGTCAGATCATCGTCCCCATAGATGAGTTCAGTGATGAGTGGAATTTCATGTTAAGGAGGGAGTAGGCCCACCCTGTCTCGTGAACAACATCGTCACCACATTTTCTTCGAGCATGTTTAATTATTTATATAGAGCTCCTCCACAGTTTATAGCTTTACCATGGAATTTGTGGAAGCAACATTGATTGCCCTGGCGAAGATTGAAATAAATAAAAAATATATTAGAGCTTGGCAGTTTATTTGTTTATTACAAAGTAAAACATTTTGTTAATTCATTCCAATGCCTGATGTTTTTCAGCATTACGACAAACTATAATATGTATTTTTGTGCTTATACCAAATACGGATTTTTTGAATTCTTTCATATGCTAATACATGCACAAGAAATAAATGTCACAATTATCTGCTTGTTGTTTTTTTTATCTGTACTTGGACGACTTATCAATAGATTTTTTTTCTCCAATTGTTGAAAATCGTTTTAATACACAATTATATTACCAGTACATGTATATAATTAAAATTGGAACATTTGAAATCATAAAGCAATGCATTTCATACTTTAATTTATTTTAGATCTGAAAATTAATTTATCCTGTCTGTGAAATTAGTGTGTTCTTGTTCAAACGATTCCTCTTCTTCGTCTATCCAATACTAAGTTCTTCATTCGGAAACTGCATTGACATAATTACACAATTCTATGACATAAAAATCCAATTGAAACGTATTGCAACTATGGATATATACTTCATTGGGCTATAGACTTGCCCGAACATTTTCTTTGTCACCCGAATTTTTTTCAGAATGAATCAATCATTAACTAAAACGATTTTTCCACAAAGTAAGTAAACCGCCAGTGATTTCATTTTACAATTATACAATTACATGTATATTTCTATGAATGGTCTCATCCTCTGATGTGTGTGTCTGAAAAACAGAAATACATTGCCCGAAAGATGGTTCACCGATCCCACCCCCCCGCTCGCCAGCGGCCCCGCCCCACGCCTATGTACTGAACGAAATCAAACAATTTTTGACTGATACTCCTTTCAGGGATTAAATTTCTACAATATTATTGTAAGGTATTGGAAATATCCCAAATGACGATCATCTATCTAGACTGTTTTATATGCCAATACTCTATTCTCGGTCGTCCATATTTCCAACTGCAGCATTATTTAGAAAATTAACGTGTTTAATAAAATGAATCATAATTCAAAACATGACATCGGATTTTATCATTAATGTTTCACTCAATTTAAACGTTGGTCTTTGTTAGGAGGGGGTGTGTACATAAAAAACAATATCAACACGTCTGTTTTATCGCTGTCACAGTAATAATACATACACATGTAACATGTTTGATTTAAATTTCTAATTTCCACCTCTCTTTTTACTTCTGAAGATTGACATGAAACCGCCGCACGTGAAAAGAAGCGCGTGCTCGCGACCAGTCTCTAAAACGTTGCCGCTTGTCTCCCCCTAGGCTTCAATTTCTATGAAAAAAACTCTTTGAAAAATATTTTATCAACAATGTCTTCTGTTTCGACCGTATAATCGGAGGAAATTTAAAGAAACAAACCCCATAATTTCCCTTGCCCCTATCACGTGTGTCAAATTAGGGGCGTGCTTACTGTATTTCCATCCATCCATTTTGGGCCGTTTTTCCTCTAATAGCAATATTTACCCTCTATTAGATGCTATATAGTTTCCTGTCCTTTTGAAAAATTGCTCTTTTATAGTTTCAAAAAGAAATTCATCCCAAGAAAGTTAAATGTCTCATAACATATAATATATTGATATAGCGAGTCATCGCTTAAACTAGGGATAAGGGATCCGAAATATTTGAGTGATTTTATGAAAACAAAACAAAAAACAAAATATTTTTTGAAACATTTCATTGAGATGTCAGAAAGAAAAAAAATAATTGGATATAGTTACTACGCTTATTCTTAATATATTTAATACATTTAAATTCAAAGTGGATATGGGGGCCTATTTGTATAACATTTTATAAATTTTAAATTAAAAGGTATGATAAACTATGACTAGGGAAAGCCTTTATAAATGGATTGACTATGGATCGGTTTATTACACATGTACATAATCAAAATCCACCATTGTTGTGTTTCAAAATGTTAAAATAAAAAGAAGAAAATTAGGATGAAATATTACAAGTAACATTCCTATAACCGTAAATTTATTTAAATATTTTGAAATTAAAGATGAATTAATTTCTATAAATAATTTACGTTCATCATTATTGAAAGAATAAATATCATAGATACTGGAACCTGTCTACATTTTGAAACAAACTAAAACGTTCCCGGTCGATATTTGAGCAGCTAAAACAATTATACGACTTATATGGATATACTTTGCTGAATTTCTCTTGCCGTAAGTAAAAATAGTGCTGCAAAATAGTCTATAAATATTATAAATATTACAATGGCATACTAACTCTATATTATGTTTTGTAATAATAATAAAATTACAATAATATGCAACTGTAGTACTAAATTTATAAATCTCTGGTAATAAATGAAATGAGGTTTACCGTCCTATTGTTCTGCGCAGACTGGACTAATGATGACGACTCTGGTAACAAAATGCAACAACAGACTCTATTTATCAATCATTTTATTTTATAGATAGATAACTCAGTCGATCAACCATCTCATTGTATCGTGACATAGAGTTTAATATAAATATCTTCCATTTTATTGGTGATTTGTAGACTATGGTTTTATTATAAGACTCTTTTGGGTTATATCTTCAAACCAATGTTTTAATAGATATTTTGAAATTGCTATTGCGTTGTTTATATTTTTGGCTTAGAAAATGTGAATTTCAGAGCAGTCTCTAATTCTAACTGGTCTTTAATTACTGTTTCTTAAGACTCTTATGGATTATATCTATAAACCATAGGATTGATAAATATTTTGAAATTTCCTTTGCTCGTTTACATGTTTTTGGTTTAAACATTGTAATGTCAAAGCATTCTCTAACTATCTTTATGAAAAGAAGAACGGGAACCTCCCCCAACAATTCACCGTTTTCGCACCATCATTATAGCTATAACGATCTCTATAATTGAACACATACAATACGTGTAGGCTAAATATAAAATGAATACAGATTAATTGAATACTGATCGGAATAATAAAATAGTAAAAAGGTTACATAATACCCACACTATGGCTATATGAAACATAATGACACAGCTCTTCATCAAAATAAAATAGGCAATCAATATTTATAGTTTCAATGTACCAAGTACAAAGTAGCATAATCTGAAATAAAGAAAACACAGAATACCAATAGAGAAAAAAATATAAAGAAAATATCTGGGAAAAAAAATAAATAACAAAATAAAAGAATACACAAAATTCAATTCAAAACAAAAATAAATAAATGAAAATGATGTGATAATGATATTAATTTACTGTTCTCGAAAATATTGTTCGAATTGTAAGTAAAACAAGATAGTATAATTATTAAAATCATACACTACTAAGATTAAAACGCCGAAAAGAAATGAAAATTATAAATTTACAAAATAGAGAACAATTTCTAAATCATTTTTTTAAAAACATCTTCTGTACGATGAAGAACACATGGCATCCAATGAACGAAAAAATCACCCTCAAATAAAAGCAACAACTAAATTTACAATAATAAATTGTCTTCAAATATTTGATTTATAAATAAATTAATATTGAAGCAGTGATTATTTAGAATATTTGAACTTGTTTAAAACATCTAAAATAAATACAATACCGACCATTTTTAGACTGAAATTCGACACGCGTGTTTTTGTCGCCGCTATGTGAGATTGTTTCGTTAATCCGTCCAATTAGGCGTTGAATACGACAATCAACCCTAGTTGCAGTATCAAGGCAATGTGATTACTTCGTCTCTATTGAGATTGGCACATCGCCGTGACAACCTCGCATGAATACCAGCACGAGCCGATTGATATGTCAAACCGCTTTACTACTATAATTCCCTTTGTGTCGATCCGCAGACAATCATTTTTGACAAATTCTGTTTAGAAAACTGACACTGTCTCATTAAGCGGTAATATTGTTATTCTTCTCTCCGGAGTTTTCTACGGAAATCGGCCGTCAGTCCAATAACGGCATCACATATCATCTATATAGGCCCCATTGAAGAAATTATAAATGACTTTGTCCGGACATTTCAAATCATAATTGATTAACCATAATAATGTTTTTGATATATTTCTACATAACTTTTATTTATAGCACATTTTAATCATAAGAAAAAAGTGTGATGTACACCTAGTTAATCATATTTTAAAAAGATTTAAAAAAGGTATAAGGGGTAACACCAGTTTCTGAAATCCAAGACCAAATTATCATTCCATTTAGCAGTAAGTAGTTACATGTAGCTAAGTAAGTGAATTTAATTGTATTGCTTGTATTGCTATAGTCAAATCACTGGGTTGGTGCCTCTGCTGGGGGCTTTAGTACCTGGATTTATCTAGAGTCGACTTCTGAAATCCAGGTGAAGACTGTGAGGGCTGTCGTGCAATAGGTAATTTGTCTTTCTAGAAGACCATATACCATTTCCAATGGCATGAGGTGGTACTGATGGTGGTGGAGGTGGAGTTATAGATTACAAACTTTTGTTGTGTTTCATTTTTTTTTATATCAAATTTAAACACCCACAGACTGTTTAACTACACCTCATTGAGGCCAAGGATTAAATGAACAACTTAAATTTAACTCAGATTTGAAAAGCAGAATCTATTGGGGATAGTATCTGTTAAATGATCTCTCTTACGGGGCCACATTTAGAAAGCTTCCCTAAAAAGCAAAGATATGAACTATTTTGCATGTTGTGTTATGATGGATCTACAAGGTCGCCGTTATTCCACATTTCGCTATATAGATGTACACTGAAAAAAAACTTGTGTTGGATCTCAACACAAGTACTTGTGTGAAAATTATTCTACACAAGTTATGTGTTGTTTTGCATTGCATTAACACAAACTTGTGTTCTTTTTAATGCATTAACACAAATCTTGTGTTTTTTCCATATAATTAACACAAGTAATGTGTACCGTCAACAAATATTTTTTTTTTTAAATTTGAACTCCATACAAAGTCTTAATCAGGGGGTCCACAAGTAAGAGAAAGGTATTTTTTACTCAGACAATATAGCCAGACAGACTTGAATGCTAATTGGTGTTAAGATGTCTGTAGTTAAAATAAAGTTGGGCCCAATAAACTGGTAGATCAAAGGCCTGTTGAGCGCTCATGCCCGGTGTGATTTTAACAATTGACTCCAAATGCGTTGACAAGAAAATAAGTAAAACTGTTATTGAATGTGATTGGT
Organism: Patella vulgata; assembly: GCF_932274485.2. Lineage (NCBI taxonomy): Eukaryota > Metazoa > Mollusca > Gastropoda > Patellidae > Patella > Patella vulgata. The sequence continues at coordinate 19,244,909 of NC_065883.2, forward strand.
TGATAAAATCAACGTACTATAGGCTACATTTTGTCTGCGATATCATCTCGGTGGAAGCGGACATTAAATGAAGTGATTTCACACAATTAATTTAACATTTAACAACGTGCTGAAATGATTTTGGAGCAGTGATATGTTTGACAAATGTAAGCTAATGGTCACATAGAATACAAGACCGCAGGTTTGTGAACATTTATATAAAAAAAATAATACCATGTATGTAATTTAGCATCGATATTGTTTCTCTGTATAATATTAGTATTTCGTTTCCTTAAAAAAACCTCCAACAATTTAAACCGGATATGGCGCGGTCAGGAAAAAAATTTCGGCATGTTATTATCAAATCTGTTCAATTTTTCTGAAATCATGCTTAATTAACATTAGTTGTTCGGCGCTACGATGTTGTTCAAATACTTACATTACAGAATCGCATTATGATTAAAGCAGAAACGGTTCGACTTGAACCAGCAGGTAAGAATCTGTTTTGAAATTATATCTTGGGAGGTTGGATTGGCGTTGGAGACCCGATTGGCGGCCATTTTGATTCTTGTTTCATGATTTTTTTTATATTATAACGATTTTGCCAAGAGTAGACATAAACGCGGGCACAGACTAGAAAAAATCTTTTTACACTTTTGTGTTAGTTGAATTGTAATCTAATTTATGTTTAAAAAAACAACCTTAAATCAAATAAGCAGATATTTTCCCCAAACCCTCCGTTCAACCTCCGACTGGAAATATTATTAGGCCCCTATTTTCCTGATTCAGTCACAGTTAATAAATAATAAATAATGGAACTAGAATCAGTCTGTGGAAGTTTCTCTATAGTTTCATTATTTTTTCCAGTCAGTGATGATATGACTCATTCCACCTTACAGTTACAGCAATTACCGTATTGAGAATTTACCGTTCAAGGACTCCATTTTGGCATTGAATTGGAATTTGAAGAAAAACTGGTAACAATTTCATTTAATTTTTATATTTTCTATTTTTTTTTTTTTTACCAATGTCCTACAATGATTAGTGTATGTGAACATACAATCCCAAGTAAAGTATTTATATGACACTTACATGCAACAGAGAGAGAAAAATGACATAAACAAGGCCTTACGTGTACTTGTATTTGAAGAATCAAGTAGTCCAAGCTATGCCTATATGCATACCGGTAATCAACTACGACGACGATTAGCTTTCTTCCGTTTCCACCATTTCCCTGCACACTGTTCCATTCTACTTAGCCTACAGACGCTAGGTTGTTTTGGGAAAAAGGACAGGTAAGGTTAAATTTGATATGAATAATTCGTTTGCTGGTATGGGTATTTAGCAAACGGAGGAAACCGAATGGCCCAGAGAAAAACTCAAGAGATTGGACAGGCGACTCTACTCCTTGAAATCGAAACCATGCCACTTAACACAATGACAGACCCTGTGATTTCATGTGAATGCATTAACTACTAGACCATTCCCCCCAGCCCCACCCCATATTGAATAAAAGTATGGCTTATTTCAAATATGATATTAACATATAAAGAAAGTAGAGAGACTTCAATCTTACTAGAAAAATACTAGATTACCTGAAATGAAATGGGGTTTAAAGACAACGTCCTACTGTTCAGCTCCGACTGGTCTAATGCAGTGTGCTAAGAGAAAATGTTTGTCCGGGCAGCGACACTATGGCCTACTCTCATAGTAAATTCAAACTGCCAAGAGAACTTTTATGTGTACGCCAATGTGTGCATTGGATCTCAGGGGAAACCACTCTGAAAAATCAAGATGAGCTTTCTCGGTCAACCCCAAGAGGTAACCTGTGGCCTCCATGCTAGTATTCCAGCACCTAACTCACTCAGTCACCATGGTCGTCTTCTAATTACTGCGACATTGAAACCATGTGACAAACAAGGATTATAAAAATAGATTTTTACGGCTTAGGTAGTTCCTTGGGATTAAAATTTTTGATACATATAGATACATTAGTTTCAATTTCAAATCACACAGTTTGTATATATGGTATGGTAGCTTTAATGGTAAATTACATATAATGTATTTATTTTTTCAGTTTCAATATTGGATGTATATGCAAATCACCCAGGAAAAGATTATGTAACAAAAGAAATTATAAAAGTAAAAAAATGGAAGAAGAAATGGCTGGAAAAAATGATGATAGAGCAGCTTTTTCTTGGTGGGTAACTATTTAATTCTTATAGAAAAGATTGCTGTTATGCTATTTTGAAATCTAAAATTCAGTTTAGTATAGTAAAACTGTACACGTACATGTATGAGCACAGACAGAATCTTAGTTAGATATGACTGTCTCATCTGTGGCAAAGCAAACCAACACATGAAACAAAACAAATGTAGTTAAATTAACATTTTTTGACTTAATCAAAACTGTCTAGTCAATTTAAGCCAACTAATGTAATACATTGCATATTTTTTTTCAGTTAGCCACCTCGGAAGATCAAGACAGCTGGAAAGGGCTATTGATATTGTGGAAGTGTTTTCTTACAGAGGTTGCTTATCAGACAAAGGCTATGTAAGTACCATGCATATTTGCTTTTTGAATCAGGAACTGGTTCTATACACTTGGTGGGGGGGGGGGGGGGTGGATGGCCGAATGGTTAGCATGTGCGTGCTGTATCATACGGCCTGTCATCCTCGGTTGTACGTGACAAGGAGTAGGGTTGCCTGTTCAACCTCGTGGGTTTTCTCCAGGTCCTACGGTTTCCTCCCACTGCGAAAGACATATGACTTCAAAACTATAAGATGGATGCAATGTTACACCCTTTCATAATCATTATTATAAAGCGTTCAAATGCTTGAATTTGTAAAATATAATTAATATCATATTGTAATACTGTTTGCAATACTGTATTCACCACTGCCTTAGTAAAGATAATTGGTAAATTAAATGATTATTTTTTCATTTTGTCTTTTTTTCAAGACTTTTGTTCTGGCTTCTGACCCATTGAGGCATAATAATCTACCTGGGTCTGTAACTTGAAAAGACACAATAAGTATTATGCAAAGTTGAAACAAAATAGAGACTCAACGTGTGGAAAAATAAGTTATTTATTTAAAAATTGTGAACCGTAGAAAGTATATTTATTGCAAACTCAACCACATACTATCATCCAGGGTTTATGGACCTACTTATAGTCCAACCTTCGACGATGGGTTGTATGTTCAATCTAGTTGGAGGTGTACGATTGAACATACAATAATTCAATAACTCACTTCTCTTAGTATAATCTTATATTCTGTAACAATATCTAACAAAGATAATATATACATATAATACTGACCCACAGGATAGGTAACTTAATAAGGAACAGCATCTAAGAAATAACTTATCAGAGACCTGCCCTTCAGTATGTCCTCTGTCTGCCTGTGGTTAACTGCCCTTTTCTTTAATATACAATTTTTAGGACTTTTATACCTTAGCTTTGTTTTTAGTTACAATATAATCCTTAATACCTTACTGGAATAACTTTACAATAGATAATAATTTATGAAACAATGTCTCTCTAATATAATTACAGAGTTTATTTTAATTAGGATTCTGGCTAATCTATAATGGCTCTGGCCTCAAATTAACTATGCTCTAATTCTACCTGGTCATAATACTTGAATATTAAGCCATCAAATTATTTTATAATTTTGAAAATGAAATGAAATGGGGTTTAACATCCTACTGTTTTGCTCATAAACTGGGCTAATGAAGACGGGCATACACCATACAGTGTGCTATGAGGGAAATTTTGCCCGGGCAGTGGCGCTACAGTCTACTCTTATATCGAATTCCAACTGCCAAGGGATCTTTTACATGCACGCCAATGTGTACACAGGACCTCGTTTTTTTATCCCATCCAAACGACTAGACAGCTGTCCTTGTCAGGTCCTCCGTCCTGTATCACTGACAAGGGGAAGACACGTCGGCAAATCTGGATGAACTTTCTCAGCCAATTCAGGGATCGAACACCCGACCTCCAGGCTAGTGAGCCAGCGTCGTACCCTCTTAGCCATGTGATCTCCTTATAATTTTGAAAAAGAATATAGTGATTGTAAAAGCTAATAAGTTATCAGTTGCATTTTATTTTTGTTTTTAATGTTAAATATCCCTCTCAAACACAATTATATTTTAATTCTCTCCAGAAATTTGTGTAAAATACAGACTGTAAATTAAAACTTTCATCTTTTAACTGTTGAGTCAATTTAAGTCATCTCATACATAGTATGTTTTTTTCCAGTTAACTACATCAGAAAGATAAAAACAGTTGGAAATGGCTATTCATATTGTGGAAACTTTTCTCACAGAGCTTGATAATCAGGCAAAATGTAAGTAACATACATATTTGTATTTTTAATCAGGAAGTAGTTTTATACACTTGCTTGGTAATCTAGTTATTCTTCTTGGGGCAATGCCTAGGACTCAGCTATTTCAAGTACTTGGCATGCTTGATTTTTACCAATCACATCCATTACAGTAAATAGCAGTAAAATAATGATGGACAATATTTTACTTTTCAAATAGATTTCAATAGATTTTAAAGGGTAATATCCAATTTGTTGTCAATGGAAATAAAATAAGAATGGGTCCAAAAATAATTAGACATTGCCAAGTAAATAGGTGCTGCCGATGATTTGCAGACAATACATGTATGAACCGGGTGAATAGTTGACCTATTATGAGACTTCAGTCCCAAATCTCAAGACTTTTTTCTGACTTGGCCTGACAAAGACAGCTGTCTAGTCCTTCCGATGAGACGAATATTGGAATGCACGTAAAAGATCCCCTGGCAGTTGGAATTCGATATAAGAATAGATGATAGTGCCGCTGCCCGGGCACACTGTGTGGCATATGCCCGTCATTATTAGCCCAGTATAGGAGCAGAACAGTAGGACGTTAAACCCCATTTCATTTCATTTTTCTGACTTTTAACCCATTTGATTTGAGCATAATAATCTGCCTGGGTCTTTAAGTGGACAAGACACAATAAGCGTTACGCAAAGTTGAAACCAAATAGAGACTCAGTCTCGATGTGGCAAAATAAATTGTTTATTTAAACATTGTATTCTTATTGCCTACTTTTTATTTTTTAGGCTGGAACACCCTTGAAAGAGTATTTGGTGTATGATAACAACAAGAGAACCCAAGCATCAATTTATTTTATACTTCTGGGAAAGAATGCATTTGACCCAATTTTTAAATATTTATTTTTTGTTATTAATGTTAAATTTTCTTCCAAAACACAATATTATTTTAATTCTCTTCAAATATGTATGTATAATATAGCAAGTAAACTGACATATAAATCACTTAGAATTTGGTCGGAAATCATAAAGTATTTAATAGGCATTACTAGAAACCAAATGTAGATCAAATACACCCAGAATTACAAAAAACCTTGACCTACATTAAGGTGACTTTCCCTTGCTTATGAAATGAAATACATTTTAATATCCTGCTTTTCTGTGTTCTTAGAGTGATTCTACCCTACCCTTATATCAAATATTTCAACTGTCAAGGGTTCTTTAAAGGGTACCCAGGGGGGCCGAATGGTTAACACGCACACATTTGATCAGAAGGTCTGTCATTGATTCAAATAATTCAATTTTCAAGGGTTCTTCAAAGTGTACGCAGTTGGGTTGGTTTCAATTCTGGGGGGTGGGGGTGGATGGCCGAATGGTTAGCACGTGCATGCTGTATCATACGGCCTCCTGTCATTGAGTCAACTGGCATGGTTTCGAATCCCCGGTTGTAGACAAGGAGTGGGGTCGCCTGTCCAATCTTGTGGGTTTTCTCCGGGACCTCCGGTTTCCTCCCACTGCTAAAGACCCCTACGCGCTAGCGAATTATTGAAATAAAATTAAACCATATGTTAGTCCCAAAATGATCTAGTTTGTGTCGAGTAGACGTTAAACCCCATTTCTCTCTGTCTCTCTCTCTTTTGATTCTGGGCTTGTACCCAATTATCCCTTGCCATATCCAACACTGAAAAGTGGGAACTATGCCGGAAAATCCAGTTGAAATTTCGCGGCCAACGCCTTATGCTCACTGAACCACTGTGGCTTATGACTTGTGATTGTATATAAATCTTTTGTACATATGATATTTTTTTATTTCAATCCTGTAATCTTGATGCTTTGCTTCTTTTATTTATAAAATATTCATTTTGTTTGGGGTTTTTTTAATGAGGAAAAGGCTCTACATCATTTTATTACTCCTGCAAAATAGAGCAATTTTCTTTTGTTAGTTTTCTGTGTATGCTAGTTATTTCTAGATGCCTCACAAATCACTTGTAGTGTGATTTTGTAGCATTTTTCAGTTTTTGAAATTGTTTCAATTTAGTGCATAATTAATCTTATTAGTGCTTAGTTTGGATGTTATTAAATTTAGATATATTTGAATTATATATTTTGGGGTATGGGGTAGGGATACTGTGTACATATCTTTATATTCTCAGTTCTTGTTTTGGGGTAAAGAACAATTTAAATAGCTATTTTATATTTTGTGATGGGTAAAGTGTGTGGGGCAAAAAACAATTTAAATAGCTATTTTATATTTTGTGATGGGTAAGGTGGGGGGGGGGGGTCATTATATATAACACAATATAATTTGTATTAGAATTGAAGTCTCTGTTTTTCTGTTAACATTTCAAATATCTATTTAGTTTTGATGTATTAATTTACTTTTTCCTATGATTTTATGAATAAATAATAATCTTACAAAATTTTTTTTTGTTTCCTTCTTTTATCAAACTTTACAGGTCTAACAGAGCAAAGAGAGGGGTCCTGCATAGAAAGGTTGCTATGCTGGATATAAATTGGGGAAAAATACAACACAAGTTTTTGATGATGGTTATACACAAGTTTGTATGAAACCACACAAGTTTCAGAAATTTCAACACAAGTTTCAGAAATTTTAACACAAGTTTCAGAAATTTTAACACAAGTTTCAGAAATTTCAACACAAGTTTCAGAAATTTCAACACAAGTTTCAACACAAGTATTGTGTAGATTTCACACAAGTTTCAACACAAGTTTTGTGTTGTTTGATACATTTTAACACAAGTTTTGTGTTGTTTCAACATTTAACACAAGTTTTGTGTTGTTTTAACACAAGTTTGTGTTGTTAAATAGAGACACCTAACTTGTGTTGAATTTAACACAAGTTTGTGTTCTTTCAACACAAGTTTTTTTTCAGTGTAGATATATAGAACTAATCGCATGATTTCAAAATTTTGGCACCACTGGAGGTCTTGAGCCCGGGGCAATTCGAAATGGTCAAGAGGTACAAATTGCAAGAATATGGGTTTCCGGCTATAATATATAAAGAACATTATCTGTAACTGTTTTACGGATTCAGATCAAATCCAATAGATGGAAGTCTAAATGATCCCGAGGGCAACACTCTAAACATAATCTTGTAAGAAAGGTCATACAATAATAGTGCAATACCCATAACAATGACCGCTGGTATCCTTTAAAAGAACGTATATTATACCCAGAATCTATAAACATAATGTGGTCGAGAAGGTCACATTATTAGTGCAATACTCTTAACAATAACCTTTGGCACCCTTCTAGAGAACACATCCAAAAAGATTATGCCATCATAGCATTTCTAATAATTTTCCATGACCAATATTTTAATTTCGTTTTTATTTACAATCTCCAAACTACGGTGAATTAAACAACTCTATGTGATTCCGTGAAGGAGTCACGCGTAAAAACATATTTTAAGACATTAAACTGAACAGTGGTCGGGATATGAATTCAAAGAGCTTATTTAAGGTTAATTAATTTGTAAATCTGGAAAATTAAGTAGCGAATCTCATTTTGAGTAATATTGGATCCAGGTAGAATGACTCCTGCGCCCATTCATACCTTGCCATGCATTCTGCTATACCTTGAAGAACAGGTCAGATATGAACCCCCCCTTCCATTCTGTTCTTTCACAAAGAACGAAGACGGGTGATAATAGACACGTATTAATATTTGATTTAAGCTACTTGGCTAAAGATATCGTGATATTCCTTTGAAATTGATATTACTAACCCCTCTTTCTAAACTCTTAGTAGTTATCACAATCGTGCACGAAGCAGGATATGCCCACACTCTGGAGCACTTAATGTCCAATATCTCTCCTTTCTATAAATTTATAAGTTTTGTGTGAACTATAAATTTAATTTCCGTTCATCTGAACTCGTAGCAATATCCGCAATTAAAGAATGGTTTATATTCTGTTTGTAAAGTAGATACACTCCTTCAGTGTGTACCTAATAACAAGAAAGAATATTTCATAGGTAAATATAGGTATATTGTATGTTACCTTTCACAAGTAATATCTTTATCACTTTTATTGTGTTTATATAAGCTTTATGTACTTCCTTTAATATCTTTATTATGGCTTTTCCTTCGTTAAAACCAAGTTTAACGACGTGTGTGTGTTTCGGGGAAAGGGTCCCCACCCACTCCATTAACAGCCCTAAAGCTAGATTGTTACTTATTATAATACGTCAGTTAAAGCTTGATGACACACTAGTAAATTGTGGGACCAGGCAAACTCTTTATAGCGAGGTGTTGATCTGAAATCTTTTTTCCTGAGATAACCAGGTGAATAAGCTTTGAAAACTTAACTTCAGGGCGATCAAATTACGACTACGTGTTGCTACTGTTTAAGAAACGTTTTTCATCTCCCTGGCAGGAAGTCTATATAATTATCGTTTGTGTATGATATGACAAGCAACAGCGACGTTTAAAACCACCACAAGCGCTATAGGAGAAATATTTACGCTTGCTTGCCTCCCTCTCTCCTTCCAGCTACCTCACCATCTTCTATTCAACAGTCACGCCTTGTGCTGTATCATTTGTTAATTGGCATTGGCATTGGCGGACCTATTTCAGTGGGACGAAAAATCGTGTTTAATTGCTATATCCGTTAATAGCGTTTGCTAACCAGGCGTGAATTCGTGAGCGTTAAACATGCGCCTAACCTTGTCTACGGCAAAGGGTTAAGCAACCTTGTTCTAATACCTAAAGGCTATCTAACATTCGTCAACTTTTCCTTCACGATTCATTTCCTCCGAGACTAAAGCTGCAAAATCAGAGCTAACTTCACCACGAGCATCGCGCGTAGTTGCCGCAAGCTGTGTTTAGGCGCGCAATAATTAAGCCAATTCTTTAAAGCAACATATTTTCTTCCATTCGTTTTAGTGGCTCGATTATGACATTCACAGTAACTTGCAGATGGTTTTGGTTTGTATTATTATTTTCTTTCAGAAACAAAGCTGGCATGTTCTTCATATTTTTTATTGGCTAGTTCCATAGAAAGGAACCGATCACCTGGAACACGTATTGCTTTTTTGTTGTCCATCTTAGCACGAAACTCCGGTCTTTAATAGACCGGAAATTGAAGCATGCATCTTCTTTATATTCTGAAATTGGGAGTTTTGTTGAGTATTTCCTTTCCGGGAGATGTAATGCGTTGGTTGATATCATTTGCAGCCCCAAGACAGTTTATTCCAGAAATAAACTCAACTTTCCCAAGAGAACCAGAATCCACACTGTTCCCACTCCCATACTGCTGATTTCTTCATCTAAGTATAGCAGACTCTCACGACTACTTTCTTAAAGTAGATAAAACGTTTGCGGAAATAGTATGATTATTTTCTCATTAATAAAGGCAAAAAGTACAGATTTTCGACCTTATTGTTGGTAGGCCCAATGACAATAACCCGTCCACCTTCACAATCTAGATCTCTCTAAGACAGAATTTCGTTAAAACCATATCCTGCAGTTTTGAACCAGAGGAGGGGCATTTTGTTGAAACATTATATTTCATATTACCTTTATCGATATAGTTTTGGCATGCCAGTTAAAATTTTGCCAATGTTCATGGTTACAGCCATGATTTGGAGAATAGCATCACTGTTGTCTGTCTAGGTATCCCTGGATCAACTTACAGGTTAAACATTAGATGTAAAGCAACCATTAAACATACTTCCCAGCTCTTTACGTATAATGATTTGTTAGTATCTGAAAACCCCACTAGAATACTGATTTAAAAGACAATCACAGACAAAAATCATTGGAGATCGATGATGTTTTGAGTCTTGTCCATCATCCGTCTTAAAGAGTGTGGACTCTTATGGTGCCACAATCTGTTGAGTACATGTATAATATGTAAACTACCCAGAAATTAATTTGTATTGTCCTAAATTGGGTTTTAGGCGGTTTACAACACCCATCATTTGTCGTTTTCAAACACCCTACACACACCACGTCACATACCTTCGGGATTTTCGATCCCTGTACTCACTTGTGAGGGGTGGAGTCTGTGGGGCTGACACTGACAGTGTGTCTAACCGTTCGGATACGATGAAAAACCGTTTACACATAGGCGTGCACGTGAAAGAACCTTTGGCAGCTGAACAGTGGGCGGATACCCTGCTGTCCGGTTAAAATTCTCCAATCGCACTGTACACATAACCATATAAATGAAGTTCGCCAAACCGATGTCACGTGTGCTGTTGCGCTGTAGTTGATGTTTACTATATTACGTCATACATGTTTTCTAATTACTGGATGGCAGACAGAAGAAATAAAGTTGTTGTTCTCTTTATTACAAGCTTAATAAACATCTTAGATCTTTTATTATATATCCCCGATCGTTAAATAATTCGCAGTTTTAGATCAGAATAATTTTGATGGGTTTAGCAGTTAACGTAATAAACCTGAAAGAAGTGTATCTTTAAGCTTAAAACGGTTGTACAAAATATTGTTTCATAAGAGAAAACGATTGAGGAATAATCGCAGCTGGGATGTATCAGTGGAGCGGCTATCATATAACGGATTAGTGGTGTACCTATTTCTGTTAAACGCCTCCTTCACACTTATAATAGCCATATCAATATTCATAACTTATAAATATTTCTCAGAAAATATATCGAATAGGATTCAGCAAACACCATCTGGTTAGTTTAAATTCAAGAGATGTTATGCAAGGGCACGATCTGGCGACGAGATAGACAACAAATTTAAAGATGCGTGATCGGCACCCGTCGACCGCGGCCATTATGTCATAGGACTGCATGATACAAAGCAAGACAAAGAAAAGCCGTTTATTGACTAACGAGTTAATTTGTCACTAGAAGCAGATTATTGTGTTGACCTATGGGGTTATTATGATTGATAGTTACCTCTTTAACATCCTACAGACATATGTTGAAGTAATTCGACGCCACCATTCAGTGTCCTTTAAACTTTACCGACATCTTGGGCTGACAAATTCACTTTCGTTTGGGCGCGTCTGTTGTTGAAAGTGTTGACAGTGCCAATGAAAAAAAATTGTATTGATCTCAAAATAAACGAAATAGTTGACAATAGATTTCCCATAAACAGTTATTGTTTAGCCTCTGAAATAAAAATTGTGTTGCATATCCTCAAAAGACACATGGTACAAGCGTTCTTGAAAGTGTGTCTAACCGATTGGGGATTGTTGAATTTCGTTGATTAAGACCGCCCTTAATTGTTGTTCGAATAAGGCAATATTTTTATGTTAAACTGAAAATGACACTGTTGATAAATTTTAAAAATTAAAAAATCGCTTTATGTTATTGGATCTGTATGAGTCTCTGAATTTTCAAATCTGCTAGAATATACTGCAAACGTCTTTGTCACCTAAAATCTGTTGATATGAAATGTTGTTACAATTTGAATGATACAATAGCTGAATTACACAATCAGAAAACTACTGTGTAATTTAATTTTTTTAGGTTTTTGAATGAAATTGTGTCGTTTAGCTCTCAGACTATCCAACATCGGCTGATATGATTTTAAAAGCTTACTTCACAAACCTTTCTATCAGTTCGAGTGACACAATAATTGTATTTTAAAAAGAGAGATAGTTCTTTTAGTTGGTTGACAGGTGAGAAATGTATGTCCATTGTGTTATTTATTTTGACCACGCATAGACCAGAACTATAATATTAATATGTGGTGTACGACCAGTATTCTAAAGGATGTCTTTGTGTGTTCAAACACATACAAACCACTAAATAGATTCGCTTAATTCTTCATTGTGTCTACATTCAGTGTGTCACAGGTCAATGAATTAAACCTAAAATGTTTTTTGGGGGATAAATTAACCCCATATTGATAAAACTCATGCCGGACAAACTCCGTAAATTGAAACTAGGAATTAGTCCCTCCCATCCAATTACTGCTCGACAAAAGCGACGGCTGCGGGGCAGTTGCGCTACAGCTCCGCAGATAATGAGGGCGTGTGATCCTTATATAATTCGAGGTGTTTCTTGCTCACATCTGATTTCCTTAATGATGTAATTTGTAACATTGGTCATTACAGGAGGTCTTCAAGGCTTGTTTTTTCTCCATCATTTTTTATTAAAGATATTGGACCACCAAGCATTTTGTTGTTGAACTGCTGTTACTTCGAAAGCTGTAATGGTGGGAAAAACAAGAAGATGATAGTTGTTTTTTGTTTTATTTTGTTTTTGAATTATTTTCTTCGCGAACACATATTAAATGTTCTGAATCCAATTTATTGAGGGAATAAACTAATTTAAAAACAAAAAGATTCTAGTTGCTCTTCTCAATAGCTTTTAATTCCAAATATTAAAGTTTAGAAATTGTTGACATAACATCGCACACAATAATTGAGTGGGATATTTATTAATCGTGCTCCTGAAGAAATAAAAATTAAATTAAGTTTGCCATTTGAACAGGTAATATTTCTAAACTTTTCAGAGGATGTAATTTACGTTTATAATAACCATTCTTTCCGAATTATCAAGACGATAGATGTTGTTTTCAGTGACTAAATAACCCAGAAAACATTTCTATTTGAATTTTCCACATAACAAATAAAGTTTTCCTGTCTATATAGTGTTTCTTTTAAATATAGAATTAAGTATAAATAGTCAAATAAGGAAAATTGACATTTTGAAAACTAGTAATTTAAGTTTGGTGGCATGTTTACCATATGGATAGTTGTACATCTAAATGTGTATTTTGGGTAGGGAAAATAAAAGTCAACGAAACAAAGAATTTCAACGCCATATTGTGATATGTCAGAAAAGTAAATAGAAAATGGATATCTTCTTATGTTAATGTTAAATATGCCTCATTAGACATAGTCTATATAATGGACGAGACTCGTGTCGCTTTGTTTGATGTCTTCTTCCTTCAATTGTATTACATTTACGACCGATTGGTCGGTGATTGTCGGCATTCTCCGGTAACGCCCGGTAAACAAATCGGCTGATAGTTCTTCGTGGTATTTTAAAGGTGTATCATTCAATCCGATGTTGAAAGGTGGGCACAAAAGAAGGTATTATTAAGCTGAACCTTGTCTTTGGTACGAGAAACTAGTATAGGTATAATTGATGTGATGTCTCCGTGAAAAGATTTATAACGGAAATGATCGTGGTTTTAGCGACAAGGTGTTTTGAAATGATGTGCAATAGGCAAAAAGGATGCGTAGGCACCTTTATCTGGAATAGTATATTTCGTACAATAACAGTACCTTGATCCTTTTGGTTCTAATTGAATCTCGAAATGTAATAGTCACCTGCGGTTAGGGGTGTTTATGCAGAACCAATTATAAATATGAAGTTATCATGGCTTTCTAGCAACAATCCTCTTTGTTAAAGAGACACCATGCCAGATCGAGCTTCACATATATCTCCAACAAAATACCACTTTAATATTATTCAGAGTCTAAAAATGATCTGACTAGTATTAAAACAAGGGTAGAATTATTATCAAGAAGCGGTTGACCCGCCACCAAGCCCATGTTACTCCCCAGTCCGAGCCACCTTATACACCAAATATTAGTCACCTTTTAGTCACCTAGTGTAGCCGGCATCTCTGAACAGACAGTCATTAAGACAGACTTGCGTAACGATTGATCGATCGGGAAAATTTTGAGACCAATATGCCTCTAAGTAAGAGTGACTGTATATTCCGACAAGTTGGAAATTAAACTGCTTATATGATACTATACTGGCGATTTGTTAGAAGAATCTTGTGTCACTTTTGTGTTTTATACTTTAGTAGTAGTTTTCTTATTTTTAACGTTTCTTGCTTTTTCGTAAATTTCAATATTTTAGTATTTCTACACCGTACATATTTTCAGTTTTCTTAACCGTATACTTATTTATTATTATTTTTTTTTTTTGCTTTTTAATAATTCGATAATGTATCTCAATATATATTTTATAAGAGGCATTTGGTCTCAACTAAACGACTTGCGTATTTTTTCTATATTGATACCCTATAAAAAAAATACAGTCGGCTAAGATGACTGCGCTTAAAGGACCTAGCCATACACACTGTGTTTATATGTTTTGGATGCTAGATATTGATTTTACCCTCGTAAACTTGAGCGTAACAGCGACATTTTCCAGCTTTTACATTAATTTTGAAAACGAAATTGGGTTTAACTTCATAGGCAGTGTGCTAAGGGGACTCTTATTTCGATTTCTATCTGTCAGGGGATCGTTAAAATGCTGCCAATCACGGGGCCCAGGAGGAACCAGACTGGAAATTCCCCGGGAACTGTCTCGGCCAACACCGGGATTGAGTCCGGGACCTCCGAGCCACCGTGACTACATTTTGAAATGTTAGAGCTTTACAATATTTCCAAGTGATTGAAACGACGATGGAAGTCCGTATGTAAATGAAATGGGGTTTAACGTCCTACTGTTCTGCTCCGACCGGGATAATGAAGACGGACATACGCCACAAAGTGTCGTATGAGGGAATAATATTAGTCCAGACAGCGGCGCCTGGGCCTCCTCTTATATCGTATTTCATCTGCCAATGGATCTTTTACACAGGGACCTCGTTTTTTTGTAAGATCCGAACGGCCAGACAGCTGTCCTTGTCAGGCCAACTTATACTGATCCCCTAGGCTAGCGAACCAGCGTTTTACTCACTGAGCCACCGCGACACCCCAGCCCACCCCTTAAACTGTTCTAACAACGAATTCCTCTACGTTATTGTTTATGATTTACAATAAGGCCGCGCCTAGAAAAAAAAAATACTGATAAAAATAAATTTCTAAAAATGCATTCATTCATTTAACCTAGATTGCCCTGTCACAATAATTCCCAATTCTGACATTTTGATAAAGGTCCATATTTCTGCCAACAAATAATTATCCATCTCTTGGTCATATTTTAGTATAAACACGTAAAGCTGTCAATAACGAGCCACTAGATTTACAACTAATACTTGTCTATTTTTACGGCCGACAGATATGGGCCTTAATCATTCTGGGCGTATTAATATTTTCCCGGTCATAAATAGTTCGGTAGCTGCCTTATCAATGATATTTTGTAAACAAGTGATAGTACCACGTCGCAGACAGCATAATGTCAATGGACCTTCATGATCTAGAAAAAAAAAAGAATAGAAAGTTATTTATGATTTCAAGTCGCATTTTTTTTACAATTTATTTACATGTAACGCCGGGACTCAAATCCCTCAATTATGATACATGGTGGCGACTATGTTAACATTTGTAGATTGTCAATAAAGTTTCAATGAAAGATATGTTTGGTAAGCTGGTAGTTTTCAAATCTATGTTCCATAACTTACAATTTTATATCGTGACTGTCACGGAAATATATAAATTTATGTTCTGCTGAGCATGGCAAATGTTGACAAATTTTCAATTCGTCATATCTTTTGTTATAATATTTAGAGATTTATCTTTCAACAATAATGTAGTTTTCAAGAGATGAAAGATACATTTTTCAAGAGCTAAATATGCATAGTGCAGGTCTTTCTTAAGGTCTTAAATGTTATATGAATTATTAATTATACATTTATTAACATGACAATACCATAATCTTAAATGTTATATAAATTATTAATTGGACATTTATTAACATGACAAGACCATAATCAACTCTCTAGGTCATCGGATGACCCAGATTTTAAGTAGATTAGAACGGTTACGTCATTTAATGATTGAATTTAAAAATGTAGAAGCGAGGCTAAATTTCGAACAACCAGTACGGTGGTTACGATAATAAACAATCAATGCACACATCTTGTTAAAACTACAAACATTGATAACTTCGCTCAGAATAAAGTAATTTGAACTACATTTTCAATATATTCATTGTGCATGATCTATTTTTGAACCATTAAAGCAAGTACGACCAGCTCTTTAACTAAATCTTACATAATGCTTCTTTAAATATTAGCAACTATAAATCAAAGAAAAAATACTAGTAAATTAAACGTTTTCAGTGATTCGACTTTCACAATATTGTAGTTTCCAATCGATTAAACATCTCTCATATGACCATAAATAAAAGAAAATAAATGCTAGTAAATTAACCCCGAGATATCAAGTTATCTCCCTTGATATAAATTTATAATGAGATATTACTACTAATTATTAATAGGGGTGTTGTACGAGAGCTCAGCTATGTAATTTCATACAAAAAACCAAACATAACATTAAATAATGAATGAACTGATTTAAAGAGCTCTTAACGTCCATGTAAATAATTAAAGTTAACATAACCTAATATCAAATTACTAAAATTAAATCCTATAAAAACAATAATTTAATTATTCAACACCGACAATTATTGCCCAAAATACTCCTTTATTCTTATAAAAAAAAATAGGATCTTGCAGATAAAACCCTATCGAAGTTTTGTTCTTAATTTTCCTACATTATTTTCCATAACTAATATTTTTAAAATATGCACTATATTCTAAATTTACAAATGTCCAAATTTAATGTAGAATGGACAAATTAGTTTGGCTAATTATCACCATTTAGATCACAGGTGCAATAAACAATTTTACGAATATAAATTGAAATCACAAGAGACTGGTATCCACTTTCTTTCAACGAGAAACTGATAGTATTATTCCTGGTAAAAAGTTCAAGATGAGAAAGATGCTTTTAAAAAAAGTCACCTTTCAGCGAGTTAATAGTGATGTCATGCTTTATGAACAAAAGCGAACACTTAGGTTTGAAACGACAAAAGCGATGAAAGCGTTTCAATGTTCGGCGACTCGCAATTTCCGAGGAAAAACCCCACAGAAGCCCGTGTATTAAATAAAAGGAGGCAAAATCCATCTATTATGACTGATGAGATTGAAGTCAAAAGTTAGACTTTAAGACACCTGTGCACGCGCCATGAAGCCCAATTGTCAAAAATATTTAATAAATGAAATTCGCGACGACAAGAGCATTTTCAAGTGATGTGTCCGTTAATGCATTTCCTATATATCTATAAAGCATCGATAAACGACATGCTAATATAAGCTAGAACTGGATACTTGATTTTTAAGATTGTTATTTAAGAGACAAAAAAATCTACAAGACTTTTATTTCAAGTCAATGGAGTTATTTTTATATAGAAACAGACGGAAAACACTTCCCGTCCAATGTATAGTTCAAATGTTGGCTTTTTAGATTCTACTTGTCTTTGTCCATAGACTTGAGATCAAGAGGCGAAAAGATTCTTTACATAGAACTGTAAGGGCTCTCTGTCGCATGTCGAGAAAATTATGAGTTTATATTGTTAAGACTTCAAGCCTCTTGTCTTAATGTTGACTATTATTTCATTTTTTAATAAACGAAATTGGGCCTCAGGGGGTCCTGAACCGGTGAATGCAGGAGATGGAAGGGAAGAGGGTTGTTGGGTTGAAGTGCTGCCTGTAAGACAAAAGACCCCGCGACAGGAATTGTAAGCACTAATTACTTTAGCTTGTTCAAATTCTAATAGAATTAGTGTTTATGGCTGGAGCTAGTTTTGATGAAGTATTCTAACGAGCGTCTTAGAGAAGCGAACCACTCCATCTTGACGCATTCGATTGTTCTTGTAAGTTTGTATTTACAGATAAAAAAAACTTCACAAGATTTTCTAATTGTTATAATTACGTTTATAACGAAAGATGGTAATCTACTTGAATTATAGCTTCTCCATCCCTCTTCCGACATTCAAAATATTTTCCCTTACTGCTTTAAGAAACTTATCGAGAAAATTGGATACTTCGTGATGGTTCGTTGTGACCGGAAGACAACCGAATCCTTATCACCCGGAAATTTAATTTTAAGAAAAAATAAATAAAAAGCAATAAAAACATTCCTGGAGTAATCAAACGGAACGAATCGATCAATTAACGTCAAATTAAATAAATTCTATATAGGGATTGACTTGTTACTTTGTATGAACACTAGAAAAGTATTTGTCGTTAAGGAAGTTCTCTAGGGCCATGGACAAGGATTCTGGCTGTTCTCAATGTTTCAGGATTGTTGTTTGTTAATACACTGCAGGCCAGATATCCCTAAGGATTTTTAAATACAAATCTACAGAAAATGTTCATGGGTAACAAGGGAAACCTGTTTACGTTGAATATTATGAAATCTTGTGAACGTGATACAGAGCAGAAATCTTGGTGGACGTTTTGAAAAATTGGTTGACTGGTAACGTTTTGAACGCGTTTCACGGAGTTATCTTTCCGTATACATTGTGACGGTTAAAACTTGCGAATACAATACAAGATACATTTTCTGATGAGGTTATTAAAAGTTGGGTATTGGTCATTACCTTATATGGGGTATCGTATTGAAATTCAGTATATTTCGATTATAAATAAATGAGTATAACCTTTTACTTTTAACGTTGCTGGTCGTAATACATTATACAGTTCTCTCTGTAATTTGTTCATACATTTGTTACGATTTCGATTAAAATCTTAAAGCTTATCAATGTCATTCGAGACAAAGTTCATAATTGAATTTTTAAAAAAAAAATTACTGGCTTCAGTGTTTTATGAAATTCGGCCAATGCGATTTGTTGCCAATTGTTTTAGAACTAACATGGGGTACTTTATATTAGGGCGCCCGACAATGTACATTAGTATTTTAGAATTCGGTAATCATCTAAAATGTATTTCTTCATTTGTCTGTCAGTCTGTGTATTTAAAGAATACGGGTAATCTGTGTTCAAAAAGTCAATTCAATAATAGGCCTACCAGGTGACCCTTCCGCTGACAGCCATGTTTAAATCTTGCTTTTTGTCCATAGACACAACACGGACAAACCTTATTAATATCTTCGGTAAACATCGGTTTACGGCGTAAATTGACGAGACGTGCCGATTGTAATTTTTCTCTATCAGTTTCCGATGTGGGCAAAGAAAACATAGAGGAGAGATTTAATTTCATAAAGAGATGATAAGACGATTTTCAAGTGTTTGTAAGAGTTACGACTTTAGACGATGTAATTTTTGAAATAACCGAATGACGGGTCGTGCTCTCCCCAAATATAGAAAATTTCAATCAATGGACAGCTTTCATTTTAAAATCGTTTAATCATTCATTTTATACATGGACATTATAAACGTTTTTTTTTTTAACTCAGACCTAGAACCCTTACAATAAACAAAGCAAACATCCGAAGACTGGAATAGATAAAACTGCAAGTAAAAGAAACGATCAATATTTATACTAAAGGAATATAGAATTAGAATAGATAGACTAGAAATTTAAAAAGAACCTCTGTCCCATCTGGAATGCAATGTTTTACCATGGGGTTATTAATGCAAAAAGTACAAAGCCCCCATACCTGACCCAACAAATGTATTTTTGTTAAACTTTAGCATATAAATCATTTGACTGGTGATAACGACTTTCGAAATCCTGGTCCATATCGCCACCCCAGTTGGCTAAACGCATTTGCGGGGATCGTGTATGAAGCAGCGTATGCGTACTCTTATCTTAGATCACTTTGCTAACAAAGTTTGTTTTTATTTTTAGCAAATAACAAAATGTAGGCTTAAAAGGCATTCAAGACCAAAAATATAAAGTGTAATAGGACATGGCGTTTGTATTTCCAGATAGAATAATAACAGGTGTTTCAAAAACAATGATCATACTCTGTGTCACGTCCACGACACCTACGAATTATGTAGTAAATTACGAACTATTAGTGTCAATGACGTGCCTATCTGAAATATGGCCATGCAATATGGTAAGAGCATAAACATGTACCCCTCTCTTTGATTCCAACTTTTTGGGGGGCTTGTTTTCAAGGTTAAAAGAGAACAGTCCTAAATCCAAATGCTCCTTGCTATGTTTTCCCCAAATATTGTCTGTTACAAGAGTAAAAAACTAAACTTTAACTGTGATTTAGTGGTACGGTTTACTCACAAAATTTTGCATGTATCCGAATGATGTTTCAAGCCATTCAGGAACATTCGTTTAAATACGATGTAGATCTTCATACTTTTTAAAGGACAATGAAAGAGTTAGATCGGTATTGACTTAATATTTTGCTTCGTTTTCCTTCATTATTTTCTTTGCTTTGTATACTTTTTAAAAATAATCCAATAGATTATGGTTATGCAAATTTGATTATACGTCACGATATCACAATAGGTCAATAAGTATACTAACATATATTGTATTTTTGTTATCAAACTTACATAGCTTGTCTATTATATCATTTGAAATCGATGATGAAACGTCATTAGATAAAGTTCCCTTGAATTCATACTCTTAAACCATTATAGTAACAATCTATATACTTATAGTACATGTACACCCCGCACACAATACAATCAAATTTCACCGGGAACAACAAAACATTGTCCTACTCGTTGGAAGCACTTCAGTATAGGTAAAATGGTTGGCTCCAAGAACTGCTTGTTGTGGCAACAGTCCTAATGTCATGTTTCAGGTTCGTCAAGCTACCTGCTTTGGGTTTATTTTGACATTCGACTTTTTTGTGACTTTTTCATAGTTATGAGTTCCATCCCAGACGTGTACGTAATGTCGAAAACCGAGGTCCCATGTGCACGTTGGAATTCAATTTTCCCCCATAGCATACTGTATGGCGTATGCCCATTAGCCTGGGAGGTGCAGAAAAGTAGGACGTTAACCCCATTCCACTCATTCATTCTCTCATACACACTTTCTCTTCATTAAAAAAAATATTCTTTATATTTCAATTATATTAATAACGGCCAAAGGAAACGACTAACAAAATTATAAAATAAGCAAAAAAACCCAGACACACTCACAGTGTAAACACCACAATAATGTCTTCTTTAATTTCCAAAAGTTCCAATCGATGTTGCAAGTGCGCATGCATTCTGTAACCTGATTTCGGTATCTTTTGATCTTTGTTCACCTGTTGTGATTGACAGGTGTGAAATTGATTTCTTAATGCTTGCGGTGCTGACATGACACAGACCGACCAAAGACAGAAGGGTTATAGGGAGATTTGTAATATAAAACGCCATTGTCTTGCACAAACTTAAACAGATATTATCTGGCAGGCTTTGTTAACATATTTGTGTTATTAATATAAAATCTTGTATTAAATCTAAGTCCGTAAATATTTATAAATTATGAAGTGAACTCAACGACTGATAGTGTTGGCTGCCTTCTGCCTTGTACGCCAACGAACAACGTGGCAAAGCTTGGGGGAGCGGACTGGGAGAATTTTGGAAACCAACAATGATTAGACCTAATCAAAATGCTAAAAAACTATAAATTGCGTCTTCATAAACTTTTTACTCATGATATATTTCTTTGGTAATGCTTACATACTCCAACAAGTTATATTTATTGATGAAAAAAACATATCTTACGAGATATGATCGGGGAATCCAATTCTAAATCTTGAAATATCACAATAACACGCCATTGTACGACAGGGTAAGAGGGTAGTTTTAAAATAAGCTAATAGCTAACAACTAGAGGTGGCCATTGGCTAGTATGGTACAGATGTGATTGCCATGATACGAATTCTTTCTTATTTTATTTATTGAGAGCTTACTAATAAATTTTTAGTCTATATAACATAAGTCATTAGTGTGAATATTTAGGGGGTATATCATATACCCACTTCTCCACAATTACCTTGTATTTAAGCCTATATACCATCCATCGTATACGATTTATTTTCCTCTTTTTTTCACATCAACACAATACACGGATCGTTTCGCTACCTGTCAACATTAAGTGCTTTTAATATAGACTTCAAGTACATTGTATACAAAACTTTCCTACCTTACTCAATACTTATTTACCCAGGCATTAAAATATATGTTATTTCAAGCACCCAAGTTTCTTATCCCAGTGGCGCAATTTATTAACCCTAATTGATAAGTATTGGCATAATTACTTAACCTGTAAACAACCGTGCCAAAAGCCCACTTGAACAAGGTATAACAGGAAATGTACGGGTTACATAGATTATGTATTGACACCATTTGTGTTATATAACTTTTTGTGTGTATTATAAGACACATCTTTAAAAATCCTTAAATATTTTGAATTTTTGCGGATGTGTTAGTTATTTGAAATAGTTGTTAAAATGGAGAAGAGAGAGAGAGAGAGAGAGAGAGAGAGAGAGAGGAGGGGGTGTCATTTCAGGACTAACTCACGGTTGGGGGGAGGGTGTTTAGCAGTGGGGGAAAACATGAGGACACGGAGAAAATCAACGAGGTTAGACAGGCGACCCTACTCCTTATCACGTACAAGCGCGGAATCGAAACCATGCCACATGAACCAATGACAACCTTACGATTTAAACCATTAAGACCCCCCCCCCCCCCCCTCCTATTTTTTATGGATACACGTTAAAGAGCATATCCCGTGATATAGTCTCGGACACTTTTAAGTGAATAAAGCTGGATAGTTCGCGTTAAAAGAATCTTGCTAGCGTTATCCTAGTCTAATACAAAATTGTGCTGGGGCGGATATACAGAAAGGGGACGGGGTCGCATGGGTGCGCACCCCCAACCCAATTTTCTGTTGTCAATTTGGCTTTTTTTGGAATACGCCTTCAAAATATTATCACATACACTCTTCTCATCAATTTATTCTACACAAAATTCACCTTTCGCGTAATGTCCCAAATTCCAACTTGAATAAGTGTCTGTATAACCATGTCTATATACATGCTAAGATACAATTGTAAGTGATTGTCGCGATTATCAAGATACTCTTGCAAAAGATGAATGACATCTTCACAAGAGTCAAGTATACCCGTTAAGTAAATCCAGCGAAAATTTCCGGACGACTTAATATTTAGATTTGGATGTTCAGATTTGGCTTTTGATTTACAAACATAAATTCATTTTTATTTATTGTGTCTTGTGAAATCTGGGATTTTCCCGTAGTGTCTACAAAATTGCCGGTACCAAACTCTGGAAAGTGGATCAGATTTCCTTTATTCAGGTTCACCTCTGGTGCATAAATGAAAAGAAAAGAAAAGACACGGGAAAAGAGTCGAGGAGGCTGCAGCTCTTTGATATTCTGAATTCAAAATGTGCTATGGAAATAATTTGTTCTTTGATCAACTACCACCATTTTCTTACTTCCGGTAAATTTCAAAAGTTATCATTCTTGGTTCTTTGTAACGACCGTGCTTTGCCAGCGACATCATTGTTTATCAATTATTCACAGACGTTCAAATGACGAAGCTTATTTGAAACTCGTGTTGTACGCACTAATTTATATCATGTTCAGTAATCGAGCGGAGTGACGCGAATGTAAATACTACAGGCGATAAATATTAGCTATGTCACGCGTTGTGTCACCCCCGTTGTCTCTCACTAGCAATTAGATTCATCAAATGGTATATTGGTCTGATTAAAACCCGGACACCCGTGTGAATTCTACACTAATCGAGCGCCTCAATTGGCTGATCCGTCAATTCACTTAATTCGAGTAAAAGTGCTGCATGTCACGTAAAAATCGTTTGTTCGTTCTTTATATGCTTTGTTTGGGGAGCTCACTTGCAATCGGTGGGTGAGAGTCTTTCTGGGTCGACAACAGATACTCACGTAACGAATAAACAGCCATCAAGGCTTGCCGAGCACTCTTCGGGATCGCGTGAAATTGCGATAGTTATTTGCCCTACCATGTTGAACAACTCTTGTAATTGTTCAAAGAGATATTTTCATGTGTTAAGATAGATTTACAGGTCATTACGGAGTGATGTTTTCATACTACAGTAGTAGAAATAAAGGCTAAGGACTCCCTGGTTAATTGTGCAAGCCTTGAAATGTCGATACATAGTGGAGTATGTATACAGACAGCGGTATTGTTGGTCCTAGCTCATCTGGCACCGTTTTAATATGATTTATTCCTGTCTTTTGTTTGACTACCTTAGAGACCGATAGATAGTCGATCATAATTATCTAGCACCACGTGAACATTGATAACTACGTAAAAGGGCGATGACTTAATGAATTGGAAGCCATATTATGGTATCGGTATTATGATTGACTATCTTGTCCTGGGGATATAAAGAACAAGCTTGAGGCCTGGATTAGGCATGGAGTGGTCTGTACCCACTTACTTTTACCACAGACTGCCTGCATGTCAGGTTTTCGACTTAATACCGGGAGATGCTGGAGTTCAGGCCCACAAGTAGAACCACGAACCCTTTCGCCCTGAAAAAAAAAAGATTTAGGTTGGCGTTCTTGTGTTTGTTCTCCTGAAACGGCTTGGTAGTAGAAAAACAAACGACTCTTCATTAGTCCTGTTGATGCAGATCAATAGGACATTGAACCTCATTTGATTTTTTTCCCGAACGACTCAAGGGTGATATTTTGCTTGATACCAAAATTATTTCTATGATAAACCCCAAAAGCTTCTCCTTTGATTTGGGAAGTACAATTAATTAGCTATGTGAACTTTCCAAACATGGCATCGGGTGTTCTAGAAACTGTAGGCAGACACCAATTAATACAGCCAAAACAAACCAACGAGGTTATTTAAATACCGAAATCGTTCGCTTTGCGAACTGATGATAAGTGATATACGTGTTCTAAAAATGAACAAAAATATCCTGGAATGTGCACGACATCCATCAGTTCTTATAACTAACACTCAAACCCAAAACAGCACGCGGTTCCAATTCATATTGCCCTTCTTAAAGAAAAATAGCATTAATCATGTCAGATTTATATAGATGTACTTTATTTCAAAACTGTTGATGTAAGTGATGTTTTTGATCCGTTTCAGTTCAGGTTATCAATAAGAAATGTAATAAAACACTAAAGATTAAGAAACTAGTGGAAACCTGGCTTATCTGAGTTTGTCCACAAAACTATATGACCACTTATACCACAGTTCAACAACATAGAGATCTGTCTTTAATGGCTTTTTAAGAAACATTTGGTTACCTTTGTGGAGTTTATGTTCAGTTTTTCGCTTCTTGTCTGTCGAATGGTGAATTTATCAAGGATTATATTTCACTCAGTAATCATATACTTATCAAACTTTCTTATATTTATGTCAAAGTAATGAGTTATTATAAATCATCATCGTCGACTTTCCAAATAATTACCCTTTTTAAAGATTCCTCCTTTGAGACCTTTAAGGGTTTTTGTCAATAAGTTTTATACCGCCTAAGAATATATCAAATCTTTTCGAGAATTTTTATTCGCAATTATAATGCCTCTTATAGAATATTAAATTCCATTTCTATAATATGTTCTTTTGTTTTATAAGATCAATTCAGAACAAAGGAGGTTTGTATTATTTTAATGCCTGGACATTCCAAGGGAATGATATCCGTAAGCTTGATTTGTTTTTGAGTAGATAAATATAGATTAGATTAAAGGGGATTATATTTCAGTAAATCCTGTGATTTTAGAAAGCTTGTGTTTACAATAATTTGGACGGGGGTGGGGTGGGTCATTCAGTCGAGTATTCTTGGGTCGCCTGTCTAACCTCGTGTTTTTTTCTGGGTCCTTTGGTTTCCTCCTACAGCTATACACCACTGCGCGCAAGCAAATTATTGGAATAACCTAATTTATTCTAAGTGGACGTTAAATCACATTTCTAGCTCTCTCTGATAATATTTTTCTCTCATAACGAACTTGGCTAGAAAACGCCGATTCGAAAGATCCACCTCAAACAATTATAATTATTTAATAAAACAAAGTCACCAGTATTAAAATATGCAATTTGCAAGATACAGTATAGTATTGACTATTCAATCGTCAAATAAAATATTTGAAAAATTTATAAAATGCTAATCATTTAATACGACATGAAATGCAATACATATAATTTGTATTAAATCGGTTCAAGGCGGTGGACATCAAAAACTATTAATATTTTGGTCCTAATAATATACATATAATTTTATAGTGTCACTTTAATTTAGAAACATTCTGAAAATTAAAAAGAAATAAGTGTATTATGTTATATGAAATTTGTTCAAAGAAGATGGGGTAGATTTAAGGGTATATTAAAAAGCATAATAGTAAGCCATATTTTGATGTAAGCAAGTTTTTTCAATGAAACTAATTCAGAGTGGCTCTTAGCTCATTATTATTGTTGGAGAAAAGCGGATAACTCTCATCCATGATTTTGTCTGTAACCTGATATCTATTTAAATGATTTAATGAAATTGTCGGTTCTTTTGTGCTCTAGCCGGTGATCCAGACGTGCTAACGCACTCTTCTATTTGCTGTCTTATTACAAAAAATTACAACACAAAATTGTGAATACACCAAGCAATAAATAGCATCAGGTGTTTGAAAAATGGTATGCATACCATATCCCATGCACAACGTTCATCACCACTGGAACTATGATTTATACCTGATTTCTGAAGCCGAAAACCGCTGTGTAGAAGATAACCCCGAAGCCTACTTTTCTTAGAAGCATGAACAAACCTTTCAAAACTTATTTATCCCTACACGATTGGTAGATAAGAAGAAATAATAATAGTATAGTGTCCACTGATAGTTGAAGTGACTATAACAGTCTGAACAACTCTTCACGTCAATTCTGGCAAATATATTCTATGCTGTAAAGAACGCAGCCTCTTAAATCTGGTCATTCTTGACTATCTCTTCATATAAATCATCAAGTCTGTAGCTACTGTTACTTTCTATATATAAATCATAAATCATTTATCTGTACATTTCCATCAATCTCCATTTTGCATGTGTGATCATGGGACTACAACTGGAAAGTCATGATTCAAAGCCCGTTGTGATTCTGTAAGAAATTAAATGAACTTGTATTTAACGTCTTACTTTTTTGCGCCAATCGGGCTAGTGACGAGAAAACCAGACTTGAAAAGACCGAGGAACATTAACCCGGGATCGAACCTGGACCACTTGGTTAGTCAGCCAGCTCTATACTCATTGAGTCATCGTGACACTATAGTAATTGTTAAAGGATTGTTAAAGGACGGTTCTCACACCTCTTAGTGAACTCAGTTATGTTGAAACTGTCTTGATCGATTGCGACAAAAATCATGTAACCGTGTACAATGTACTTAGTACGCGCAAAAAAAGTAAAATATTATGTGAAATTAGATATGCCTCTCTCCCTCACAATATTACACACGTAAAAATAAATAGTACACGCGAGCCTTAAACCGATAGAAATACGACATCGACGCGACATGAAATTCAAAGAAATGATGTGTATTTCAGCCTATATATTTTTTGTAAATTTATTAATAACACCAACAATAATATTATTATGCGTTTCATTTGTTTTTTTCTGCCGTACATATATCACCTTTCGCCATCACTAATTAAGATTATTCAAAGATATAAATTTACTATATAGAGGAAACAAAATACCTAACTGAGAAACCTTTAGATAATTATTTAAAAACAGCTAAAAAGCTGAATAACTAACAACTAAGCTGTTTAGAAACAATAGTATTTCTGGAATTAATAAAGAAATGTTTTACTTGAAAACGTTAATGAAGAATAAACAATAAAAAAATAATCTACTGCCTGAACAAACATGCCTTAATAAAAATCTTTCACACACACACGCGCTATCAATCTGTCTTTCCATATGTCGAAAATAAACGAAATTCTTGTAAAACGTAGTAATTTTGATGGAATATAAGTGTATTCTTTTAGGCCTATCTCCTTTAAGGCTAAATACATTTGAACGAACACGACAAAGGCATAACCTTTGCACGTGCATTGACATAACACAACAGTAGGACACGTGACTAGTGCACGTACTTGTCCAGGGGCGATTTGAGATTAGATAAATTACCGAAACTCTACGCGTGATGCGCTCTCATTTTAAATTGACCAAAGCCTCGAAGCATGATTTAGAGAACTAAACAAACACACTTAGAATTGCTGATAGAAAAGGGAACTTAATCCCTATAAATCCCCTTCCCTACCGCCTGTTTTTATAAATGGTTTTACAATTTTCTTAAACCACCGATTAGCGGAATCGTCCATGATTGCGTCTGTTAAAAGTGTTAAAGCACAGTGCCGTGCTGTAATTATTATTGTTAACCTTGTCAGATAATTTTAAAGCAATTTGCTAGTTTCAATCGGATTTCGATAAACGGTTGTGCTATTCGTGTTATTAATACTGGGATATTCTAGGGACAGTCTGGGATAAATTAAACCTGATAATATGTTTAAATTAAAGACTCTGGTTGATAATTAGATGGGTATTTTTATTCTTATTTTTTAGTAAAATGTTTAAAAACATTCTATAGTAAGCGGTAGGGTGTTTTTCGCAAACAAAACGCTGTGTGAATCTGACGGATAAAATGATGATTTGACACAAGAAAATACAACGCGTGATCTTGCCTTGGTTCTAATTTGTGATGCGACACAAAAAGAAAATTATTTCGTAAACGTTGTTGTCATAAACTTGTTATGAAGAACATAAACGGTTTTGTATTTATAATTTCTTTTCTTATTTCCCACAACATATTTCAAAACTGTCATTTTTTTTTGCATTGCAACAAACGTCTGTGTGGTGGTGACAACTTAATTACCATCATTCCAATAATTAACTTCGAATATATATACATAGTTGTTTTAATACCATGCAATAAATCAATATAACAAAACGGAAGTAGATATCGGCGAAATTCTTGCAGGAAAGAAGAGCAACAAATCAACGGAAGTAGTCCATTATATGTTACGCCATAATTACCATCACTTGAAATGATGTTATCTTTAGAAATATACCAAATTATCCGCCATTTCAGATAATAACCACAGATTCCTGCTGTTAGCAGATATAAATATTGACATACCCAACAAGTAGCATGCAGTAATGAATCGAATGCGATTGCCGCCATTTTACGTAGACAGACACTTCACATGATTTCAGGTACTCGAGAAGCTACATTTTGCGCGTTATATTGTTTAGTAAACATCCGAGAAACCACGAGAACACGTCGATCGGATCTTATTTAGAGGTTTCTCTCACGTTTACCTGGGTAACGAACCTTTTGTTACAGAAACATATAAGAGGCTTATTTCCGCCATCTTGAGACTCTTTAGTTGACTTTTCAAAATTGACCTCATTTGCTTCAATCTATGGAGTACTTTTATTGGTTCATTCTTTTCAACCACCCCAACTCAATATATCTAGCCCATTTCAAATTCAAGACCATCTGAATGTGAGCAAACATAATTGCTGTATTTTGAAGAATAATTATGGCAAGAAAGAACATTCCTATTGTGTATTTTTTTTTTACTTCTGGTCTTATTTAATTGTCGTCTGTTCATTGTACATGGCGCTACGTGCTACTTAAATTGGACGCAACAAATGTAAATTCTGCTAACCACGATTCGTTACAATGATGATGATTCTAAAAACATTCACAAGGAGTCGACGATTGAATATTACTGCGTTAAGACTCTTTGAAATGTTTGCAAATCTCTTGGAAGAAATGTGGTGAGCCTAACGAGGCCAATTGTCACTTGTCCGCCATCTTGTTTTGGCTACTAAAGAGCCCTGCATAATTTCGTCAATAACATATCACATTGACCGAAGGGTGATAGATTTTGTTTTTGAGTCCCACTGGAATTTTGC
Source organism: Patella vulgata (assembly GCF_932274485.2). Taxonomy (NCBI): domain Eukaryota; kingdom Metazoa; phylum Mollusca; class Gastropoda; family Patellidae; genus Patella; species Patella vulgata. The sequence continues at coordinate 19,274,768 of NC_065883.2, forward strand.
TGAGCATTTTGTATGTATTAGTTAAGTAGACACAAATGAACTAAATTGAAAACAAGTTTCTTGTATGCTAAACACTTGTTCTCTATTTTGGGGAAACTAATTACGAAGTCGAGTATTTGTGTATTCGAGTTATGGACAGTGAAATCATGTTACGATAGTTTGTTCGCCACAACAAGTACAGAATATATCCAATTAAACCCGTGGGTTCGGGAGAATAATAGTTCCATTTGAAAAATAATTATCTTTTTAAAAATAAAATTGAGATCACCACTCACTTCCATAGTCGAAACTCTCTTGAATTTCAGAACGATAAAATATTTGAAAACCCAATTACACTGCAAAGACACCTAGAGTGATATCACAGAGAAAGAAAGGCAGTTTCAGTTCTGGAATGATAGAGGCCGAACAAGCTGCATGCTGCCATACATTTGTTTTTATAAATAAGGAGGGGGGGGGGTATGATGAATGTAATAGAGTTGTGCAATAAGTTCTTATAAATAAAATATTGTGCGAATATTATTCAATTTTTGTATTTTAATAAAGACCATTTCTCCAAATTACCCAATTTTTTGCCTATTCAAATCGCGATTATTACTCCAACATCAATGCAACTGAGTAGTTAGTGCTTTGCCAAGAAAAGATGTCTTTGCTAGAGGTAGCAAAAACGGTTTCCTATATGTATTAACCAATCAGGCATTACGATAAAAACTAATTAAACTTTATTGACCAATCATTGATTAGAATGCAAACGATATATAAAAGGCCTAAAGGTATTTGTAAAGGATTTTGTAAGAGACAGGGAAAATGATTTTGTATCTTGTTATTATGATTCGAAGAACCACCGGAGGCAGCACATTTTAAATTGTCGCACCCCCTCATAGATACAAAAACAAGAAGCAAAGGGGACATTATGTGGAATGAGACCAAACAATATTGTTTCATGGAATATTACAGTTTTCCTGGGGGGAAAGTGATTAAAATGCAATTCTACCCATCTAATAAGCCGTTTATGCCATTCAGATGCATTTTGTTGTGTTTGATCAATTTAAGATATTAAATAAGCTAAAGGCTAATTTCTACCATCGCCCGGTGTCATTGTTATAGAGAATTTGACGTCAGAAAACGCCTGACTGTTAAAATTAAACATCTGTTGTTATCTGGTTTTATTCTCACCTTTTTTTGTAAATGTTTAATTTATTAGTAATATCATAATAGTTATATTACAATGATTAAAACTTTAATCATAGATAGTTTGAATAATTCTTGAATGGCTGATTTTGGGATTATAAAGCTAATTTAATTTGAATATTCCATTCATCTTTTCTCATCTTATGTTCTCTTTACATGATCGTAAAATGCATGATCTATCTACACAGATCGTAAAATGTAGGATCTATCTACACAGATCGTAAAATATATGATCTATTTACACAGATCGTAAAATATATGATCTATTTACATAGATCGTAAAATGCATGATCTATTTACACAGATCTTAAAATGTAGGATCTACTTACACAGATCGTAAAATGTGTGATCTATTTACATAGATCGTAAAATATATGATCTATTTACACAGATCGTAAAATATATGATCTATTTACACAGATCGTAAAATGTATCATCTATTTCCGCAGATCGTAAAATATATTATGTATTTACACATATTGTAATATGTATGGTATGGTCTATTTCAACAGATCGTAAAATGGCACTCTATAAATGTTGTGATTATACACCAGCTTATCTGCGATATCACCCTTTGGAAGCGGACGTTAAGCCCGGTCAAAAAAATGTATTAAATAGGGTTAATCTGACGTATTATTTCAATTAGTGATTGACCGAGCGTTATACGTTTATTTGTTTTATTTTGAAAGATATGTGAAGTTGGCTTGCTTACTAATCAAGTTCCATTTTTCGCTGAATCGAGTAAAATCTAAAGAAGCAATTGTTTTTAATGATGACATAAAGTCATCCTATTTTCATCACAAATCAAATTAGCTAATTGAATTATATTTCCACACAATATCTACCAGTCCTTGTATATTTTAAAAAAAAAATTATAATGTAATGTATCGTACGTTACCAATGGAACACAACTGTCGTTATCGATCTATGTTTGTGATGTAAATAAAATTGTTTATTCATTTTGAGTAGATTAACACACGGACAATATTGACAAAGATAGTCGGTGCAAATTATTGAATAAATAACCTGAACGAATACCATTAAATAAATAAATTACACAATAATGGATACAACTACATATGCGATTGTCTCCCTTTTGTTTCTGTGACATTACCGTGTTAAACACTTAAGGGACGTGTAAAACCATCAATAAAAACTCCTTAGAACTATATTCCACATGATATGAACTGATCGTCCAGCTATTAATGTAAATAAAGCGAATTACAATGGGAAGCTATTGTTCTTTTTTATGTAGCAGTATAAGCAATCAGTTGTATATTTCGCTCATCAATGAACATTTGAAATATCTGCCAAGCTAACAAGATATTAATTATAGACTGATCAATATCTATTATGTCTTTTCTCCCCAGTTTATCACCGTATCAGCAGGAGATCTCATAATCTCTTTGTTGCCGTTGCGTTTCAGTATTTCCACATAGATTTTATTCTCGTTCCGGTAGGCATGGATTGTCTGCAGAGCATTTCGGGTAATCTTGAGCAATTTACATTTCTGGGGTATTGATGGACGGTTGTAGGATCGATATTTCCACAATTTTGGATAATAACGATCTATTCATACTCCTTTTTTCAATTAACTTATTTTTGGTATTTTGATTACCTATCGACATATAGTTTCAATAAACCCACCATTAAATGAAATGGGGTTTAACGTCCTACTTTTCTGCTACGAGTGGAAATTTGCAAGGAGTGGTGCTACGGCCAACTCTTATATCGAATTCCAATTGTCAAGGGTTCTTTTAAGTGCACACCAATATGTATACGTGACCTCGGTGTTTAGTCTCATCCGAACCACTAGATAGCTGTCCTTATCAGGCCCTCCGTCCTGCACCGGTGACAAGGGAAAACGACGCCGGATAATCCTGATGAACTTTCTTGGCCAAAACTGGGGGCAAACCCATGACCTCCAGACTAGCGAGTCAGTGGCTTGCTCATTGAGCAAGAAACTCACTGTTAAAGACTGTAGTTAGTGCTTTACTCGTTGTAGAATATCTGATACTATCTGAAGTTTAGCAGGCAAAATGTGTTTGTAGGTATATTTTCACATTATGTATTTTGAATTTATTAGATGCAGACAGAGGGAACGTTTGACATGCACTCCACACCAACAGTGAATCTCAAAATCACATAGATAAAAACCTGGAATGAAAGTCAGAATGCTAAATCTGCCTATATCAAGCTTAAACTCTGACATAGCTATGAATAATCATAATATCAAGCTCTCACATAGCTATGAATACATATAATATCAAGCTTTAACTCACACAGCTATGGATATCAAGCTTTAACTCTTCAAATAGAGGTGACTTTTCTTTTATTGATGTAAGTCCAACTTGGGTCCGAAATCATTAAAATATGTGCAAATGTCAATTTACTTTTGTTTCTGGAAAAAAATGTAGGTGAAATAGATTGTCGATGTCTTTAGTTCATTAATTCATTTGCCCACGGAAGTGACGCTACTTTTTACGTCATAAATATAGATCAGTGTTAGATTCAGAGAAATAGTTATTGAATTCTGACCAAAAAGTATAATTCATTGATTGCCGTTGATCACGACCATGGTAAAAAGTTCATATGTACCTTGGGTCTTTAACATCTGCTTCCATAAAAGTGATATCGCAGAAAATATGTCCCTATGCCTTGAATTTAAACGAGAGAGAGAGAGAGAGAGAGATATGGGGTTTAACGTCCACTCGACACAAACTGGGTCATTTCGGGACTAACATATGGTTTTAATTTTAGTTCAATAATTCGCTTGCGCGTAGGGGTCTTTAGCAGTGGGAGAAAATCGGAGGACCCGGAGAAAACCCACGAGGCTGGACAGGCGACCCTACTCCTTGTCACGTACAACCGGGGATTCGAAAGTACGCCAGTTGACTCAATGACAGGCCTTATGATACAGCGCGCGCACATGCTAACCATTCAGCCATCCAACACCCAAACTAGGTGACTCGGCCGTTAAACTGTTTAGCTATATGTATTAACAGGTTATTTCTAATGACAAAAGCAATATTATAGACAAACTAATTATTATTAATTAGACTAATATTAGTTCAATTATTGAATTGATGTTTCTTTTTAATAAACTTGTACTGTGTATCTCTCATTGATTAGTATAAAACAATTCATCTCCTACGTATAAATTAATAATTTGCCAACTGCAAACTATTTATATCAATATATCTGTTTCTTTTATTTCTTTCAGCGATAAAATCAGAAAATGTCCTTCATACCTTGACAGGCCATTTTAAAACACTATGGAATTCCCAATTAAGAACATATCTGAATTACTACAATTGCATCCAAATATATTCGACAGATTTTCAGCACTAACGGCTCTGCAAAAAAGACCCAAAACATCACAGACAATATTAAATTGCAAAGTGAGTGGCCAAATTCAAAACGACAAGAACCAGAAAAAAATCGAATATAGAAACTACCAACGAAGTGTACCACATTGTAGGGCATTTCGCTCACAGATAATCCTAGCAATCAACTGTCCCGAAAACAGTATTTCGTGCGCTAAACGTATATGCAAGAAAATATATATATATGTAAAATGTTTTCAGTTGTCCGAAACCTCAAAATGATAAATCCGAAAATCTCCACATATATATAAATGTATTAAAGAATTTGTATCGTTTACTAAGTCTAATTGTTATTTACGTTGTCAATATTTATTTATCCTTCTTAAGTACAATTAATTATTTCTCAGTGAAGCAGGAAAGGGCGAAGAAAAAAAGATTAGTGTATAGATGATATCTGTAGTATCCAATACGATAAACCAGAATGGTCCTTGTTAAGCTCCTTGGGCAAGTATACAAAACTTAAGATGTCTTATTGGGTTCATAACGACAGGACTTAATGCGACCTCTTCAGAAACTGAGCTAAGAACCGCGGATTGTCCTGCTGGAATCTCTACCACCTTTATGAACATATGAGTGCCTCTTAGCCTCCACTCCAACGCTACCTTAAGTAATCTTGAAAATACGTCAAGAGAGAAACGATTGGAGTTACCGCGCTTACAGAGGGTCTGACCCAGCTAATTGGTTGTCTGTTAAAAAATAGAGAACAAAAAAATCTATTTTACCATTTATACCATAGTAAATACAGGCAGAAACAGACCAATTATTTGAAAATAGTGTAGCTGGTTGTGAGTTTGGTGTTATATAAGGCGAGGTATTTTTTTATTTACCACGTAGTTGAGCTAAGTGGATTATCCTTTGATTGTGTAGAAACTAAATAAATATATTTCTTGGCGCACGTGTTCATATTTTTCGTTAGCCTCTTTATAGATTTTTCTGTGACCAGTTTTTTTCTCATTCAAAATAATAAGAGCAAATGAAGATAACATGGCTGAAAAAAACTATTTCATCTTATATCGATCATTATTCTTTTTGGCAACTTTTAAAAGTTAATGCATCGTGTAAGGGTATAAAATTATTATTCAAAATGCGTACAAAATTTATATAGAATGCGATATAATGGTCAAAGTGAATCATAAAATAAAGAGTGAAAATTATGTAAATGTGATAATTTGTAATTACATTATGCTGTTCATTAATCCTTTCATATGTGCAGTAAATCGTATCCTTCAAAATACGCAATAATCCAGTTAAAGTGACACAGTAATTTATTTTGATGGACAAAGCGAAGCGTAATTTATTTGTTTTAATGTAGGATTGAAAATTCTGTAAATGTAAAATTTATAATAATATATGATATCCATTAATCCATTCAGATATGCAGTTTTAAATCGTACCCTGTAAGATACGCATGCATTAATCTGTTCAGGTGTGCGGCTTTTAACCTCGCCTCACATGGTTAGTATGAATCTATTTAAATGTACATCATTTAACCCGTTACAAGGGGGCACGTGGCTCTATTTAGATGTACACATCTATAACCGCACGCTTTCAAGATACGTGTTAATCCAGCCAGATGTGCAGATTTAAATCATGCCCTTGAAAGATACACACGCAATAATCCATTCAAATGTGCAGATTGAAACCATACCCTCTGCAAGACAGAAAGGGATGTTAATAGATATAATCAGAAATGTCAATGAGCGCTTTTCTTTCTGAAACCACCACGTTTTTAATTCATCAATGTTATTCATTCTGGCAATGGCATGACTTTCATTGGGCAATATCAAGATAAATATAAGGATATAAAAAACTCTTAGCTATTCCAGGAAAGATAAAAATATACACGTATATTCAAACCCCCTTAAGCGGCATCAGAAATTGTTCATAGCCCACAGAAGTTACGATTATAGAAAGACTTCCTTCGAGTCATTGGATTCACAATTACGACTTCATTATATCGCTTTTTCTTTATTGATGATATAAAGCCCACGCAAAAAATTTGTCGTAATACATATAATAATGACGCTGGTATTCTAAAGGAGTGTTTATTGGTGTTTTGACACAAGATGGCAACGAATAATATTCAAAAATAAAAACATCTAAAGATATCGCATGTTATGTATTAGAAGATACCGATTTTCAGATTTCCAATGAAAAATATCGTGGCCGAAGCCATCTGACGTAAAAGAAGTACCAATGGTCTTGGCCACCGAAACTGAAAGTAGTGGAAGGTCGACTTACACTTAATTTACAGCATGTAATACAAAATTGGCGCACATGGTTTATCTGTTGGTGTTTATTTATAAATTATATAAATACATATTAACATTAACGTGTGCGAAAATATGTCATCAAGATCTATTATCGAACAAGATTCTTCAGAAGTTTCCGAGAAATCAATATTGCTTGACTTTTCAGTAGGGCTTTTCTTATTCAGATAACCGTTCCAGATCACCAACCTAGCATTCTGAGAATCCTTTAACATACAAAATATATCTACTTACCAAATACATGTATGACCTGGGTTCATGCAACTGAATATGCACTATCCAAGCACCATTCGTTTTAATTCCTCCGAAAAAATTGATGACGTTGAACACATTTACAGTTAAAGAATATTGTATAGGGTATTGTTCAGCCAATTGGTTTAATGTCTGCTAAAATATTCCCTATCAATAGGGATCATTACAAATGAATTTCGAAGAAATCTATTGGAATAAACATTCATATTAATTTTTTATGAAACATTTATTTTGATCAAACATACCCATTGTCATTCTGAGAAAGATTACCCACCAAGTGCCTTTGGTCGGGTCCTTTTAAAGACAACCAGTCTTCATCCACCTATAGTGAGGCTCCTTGGGCTATATTATGGGTTTAATCGTTCAAATTATCATGCGAGCTTCAAATTAAGCAAAAATAGTCTTCAAAGTTAACGGAACACAAAAAGCCATGAATTCAAGATGACCACTACCTTTAAAGAAAGTCACCACGTGGCGACTGGTGAAACTTAGCCATAAATTCAAAATGGCCGCCGTCTTTAAAGAAGGACCACATGCAGCGACTGGTGAAACTGTTTTTCTAAATAGAATTGAGATAACCTTTAAAATTTGGTTTTGTGTTGTCATTTCCATGCAGTTTATGCACCATTCAGGGTTACATTTACAAGAAATCCTCTAAGAGAATCAAGTGAAAATATCTGATTTTAAAAAAGGGCTCTTTAAAGATATTTATTTGCCTCTAGAAAATGGTCCATTGACAATTGTGAATCCTATCGTATTTCTCATGATACCTACTCAAACTAACCAAGAGTATTATCTCCAACTGGGCAACGTGTATATCTAGATTTCGTCTTGAATAGTTTGAGTTTGTTGATATTTGTCATGGCACTTGCTCTGATTCTTTTTTGCCGGATTGTGTCACACGCAAGAAGAATATGGTTCACCTCGATGTTACCTAGTTGCTCAGTCTATATAGCATCCTTACCAAAACGGAATGGAATTGTGACTCGACAAAACAATACCTGGGTCATGTTGAGACAAACATATGGTCATATTTATTTTTTGGTTACGTGTGGAATGCGAGGTGGGAGAATTGTACTTGGATAGCGGTGTTTCTGCCTACTTTTCCTCGACTTTCAACTGTCAAGAGTTCATTTATGTGCATGGCAATACGTACACGGATCGGTCTTGGTTCAGGTCTGATCTTAACGAGTAGGCACACTTTTCTTGGAAAATCCAGGACATATTAGTCGAGTGTTTAGTACCTGTCCGCCCAACTACTACGATACCCTTAATTAAATCTGTTATCCCAGGTATGTCACCATACGGTAACAGTAAAGATCGTGTAAACGATTCAAGTCCCGTATTTAGTAAATGAAATGAAATGGGGTTTAACGACCTACTTTTCTGCTTCGACTGGGCTAATGAAGACGGGCGTACGTCATGCAGTGTATACGGGACCTTGGTTTCCAGTTCCATCCGAATGTCTATACGCTGTCACTTGTCAGGCCCTCTGCCCTACACCACGCCGGAAAATCCAAATGAACTTTCTCGGCCAACACCGGGATCGAACACGGTACCAACGCACTGAGCCACCGTTGCTCCCCACGTATTTAAAACTTAATCATGCCACCAGGATATTTATTTTAGGAACAGGAAAAGACTAAAATCAATTACGTCTCATTATGAACAGGATCCGACATTGTGGATTAAACAAACACTGAGCCACCGTTGCTCCCCACGTATTTAAAACTTAATCATGCCACCAGAATATTTATTTTAGGAACAGGAAAAGACTAAAATCAATTACATCTCATTATGAACAGGATCCGACATTGTGGATTAAACAAATTCATAGTTATAAGTTAGAAAATATACGTTTGGGTTTGATATTTAAACAGACCAGTGTGTCTTTACTTTGACACCCATAGATAGTCGAATTGGTACGGAGGTGTCATCTAGTAATTGAGCAACCTAAGATGACAGGCACCTTGAAAGGGGAAGAAAATTGTAATAATTATACAAGTGACATGACTACATACCTTAACAAAACTACTCTTCTTATTACATATATCTACATAACACCTGCAATTCGTACCCTGTGCTATTTATTTTACCTTTTATACAAATCTTCAACATGATATCACTCTTACTTACCTTCATACCGGAATTTGAAAAAAAAAATCCACAAAAGCTTAATCGTGTTATTTTTTTTGTTTTTTTTTTTAGTTTTCTTTCAAAAATAAATGTATAAATAATTCGGATACAAGTTTTCACTTATTTGAAAAAATACTAAACAATCCATTCTCAATTATAGCAAAGATGCATTTTGCAAGAGCTAAATCTACCTCTTGCTGGTTATGTTATATAAATTATTTAGACATTTTTCACATGAAAGCACATACTCAACTCTCTAGACCATCTGATGGCTAAGATATTAAGTGAATAATACAATGTCCGCCATATCATCGTTAAACTTCGAGACTTTGTTTATTATCGTAACAATGCTACTGGACAATGGAGACTTTTTAGTATATTCCTTGTCAAAACTTCAAACACTCATAACTTCGCTCAGAATAAAGAAATTTGACTTAAATGTTCAATATATTCATTTTTCAATCTTATAAATTTCAAATCTTATATAATGCATCTTTAAAGATTAGCTAAAAACACTGTCAACAAGGAAGTGCAGATGTATGGTAGTAGCACCATGGCAGTAGTGTCCGCGAACAACACCCACTCCATTTTAACTCAGACAAATCAAACACCAAATTCGCTCGTCGAAATAAATATAAGCCTTCGAGTTAAACGCACCCTACAAACCTAGCGGCGTTACAAGAACTCTTAGGCAGCCCGTAGGCTACAACCACAGGATGAGGCACATGAATTAATACTCAAGGCAAAAAAGATCGGTGTCTAATTCTTATTCAAGGTTTGCGATTCCATTTGCACAATAATTTTGAAGCTGGGAGCGGATGAATTACTAAAATAGTTTTGTTTCCACGTTCAATATTGCATATGACGTCACGAATAGAACGAAAACCCAGATTTCGTCCTCCTGCAAGTCCCACGAACACTTTGATAATGTCAGAAACGACAAAATCTTTTAATAGCCAAAATAAATATCAAATGTGAGATCACATACATGTACGTAATTATGTACTTCTGTATCTAATCTGTCGGAAAAACCCACCAGGTAAATTTGGAAAAGAAGATAGAACTGGACATAACATTGCATCATTTTTGGACCCATCAATATTTTAGCCCTTGACCTGAAATTGTCAAGCCTAAAAGTCTAAAAGACGGAAGTATGATGAGAAAGTCATGACAGCTTAATAGTTAGTGCACTTACACGCAAAAAATCCCCCGATAAGACAACCCTGCAAACAAGACAAACTACACAGACATTGCAAGAAACAGAAAACAAATATCATCTGAAATAAATGGATCCGGGGGATTGCCCAGCGCAAGCGTCCACTGCGTTGTACAGTCCTAAGCCTGTAATAATAGTCTTCGTTCAGAGAGAAAAAAAATTCGGGACTAACATACGATACAATTTTATTTCAATTATTCGCTTGCGCGTAGGGGTCTTTAGCAGTGGGAGCAAACCAGAGGAACCGGGGAAAAAACCCACGGGGTTGGACAGGCGACCCTACTCCTCGTCACGTACAAGTGTGGAATCGAAACCACGCCCTTTGACTCATTATCAGATATTCTGATCCACGCGCACACGTTAACCGGGGGGGGGGGGGCTGCATCTACATCTTCATTAACATGAATACTACATGAAATTAAAGATACATTGTTAAGAAAGTATTTATCGGGTAAAGTATGGCAAATTTGGTATATATGGAAAGTATAGACACCCAATCTTACTAGAAAAATTGTGGATTACCCGAAAAACACCCATGGGGCAAGCACTGGTCAAAAATGTCAGGGTATCACTAACTGGCAACCCGACTGTTGTTTGTCAGCTTATTGTGTGCTAGCGGTTGTTATTTCTTGGTCAAGAAGTTAGGCGCTTTTGGAAACATTTAGGGGCGTCAATGTACAAAAGACTCTGCAATTAAACGGCGGAACAAAAGGTTGATAGAGAATAAATAAGAATTTACATAGGCCTCAATATGTATGGTAAATGTACAATAAGTAAAGACAAATACATTCTGAAAAATGACCCCATCACCCTACCCCCCCCCCCCCGCCCGACAATGAAGCTAAGTCGACAGACATGGCGTCTAACAACAGTTCACTTATAGCTATAAGAATCCCCGGCGAATACAAAGTTTTGAGAGGGGATTGAAGCAAAATTTTGATAGATTGATTAGTTTCAATATTCTTTTAGTTCAAATATATCATCAAATCAAAAAGTTTGTATGCGGGAAAATATCTTTGAATATTTCTGGAGCTGTAGAATTAAATTATTCAAGGTGGAATTGGGTCTTTGGTACTTAGCATATAAGAATTTCATGTATTTTCTTCCTTTACCAAATCTGACCTTCTCGTATTTCCTCAACTTATGTGTTATTGTAGTAGTGACAGATATCCTGCATGAGGTATAATATGGATAAGCTTTTCGAAACACCTTACACGACTTTGCTAAGAGAAAGTCGGTTACTTTGGAGGAGAGGAGGTGCTCTACGGTGTGCGCTTTAGATCATAAGGTCTGTCATTGAGTCAGGTGGCGTTGTTTCTACCCCACACGTGACAAGGAGTGGGGTCGCCTGTCTAATCGGCTTGTTTTCCTCCCACGGCGCAAGATCCCTACACGCAAGCGAATTACTAAAATAAAAATGTTCCTTAAATGACCTAGTCTGTGTTGAGTTGATGTTAAACACCACTTCTCTCTTTCTCTACTATTACACGGATTTGTCTATGTTTATTTAAATTCTTTGAATTTGTTGTCTGGCCTTCCTGCAATTCCTAGAAAGTAGAGCGAAATGTTCAAACTCGACTCACTCTATCATCATAATTCAACTTCTTCAGATCGAAGTATTGAAAAAACCCAAGTTTTATGACAATAATTAATCTTCCGATTGAAAAGGTCAGACCCATACATTAACATATTTTTTTTGATCCACCCAGTTTACGATTTATCTGGAATCTAATGATTTATAATATTATTATAAATAATACTCTATTACGTTATAATAAATAATATTTAATAACAATAACGTATGATATCACGTACACGTGTAATAATAGTGATAACTGAATGAACAATTGTGTTTTGGGGTCAAATCCATGTTGATAATATTTGTCGAACAGTGTGGCGTATGCAAGTTTTCCGACAGGGATTGAATAGAGGGAATGGATATGGGGAGGGGCAAGTTGTTTTCACTTTATAATGTAGCTTTAGCAAACGTTGTGGCGAGGGCTTGTTGTGTTAAATGGGATAGAACAAGATTTAGATTTTTGTAGATTTTATGAAATAGTACTGTACCCTTTCCCATTCTAAACGTCCAAAAACTTACTGGATGGATTATCTGCCCTTCTCGTTATTGGTCTTTGCTATAAGATATGAGAGTCTGAATTCACTACATAAATAAATTATTTGAGAAAAACGTTAAACTTAAAATAAATATGGTGTTGCGTTAATTGCAGTAGGACACTGGTCTCTGTTTTGAAGTAATTATTATCGGTCAAATAGACCTCTTTGTAAATATTAACACAAGACGGGCTATACTTACTTTTTGGGTATTTTTGAGTTATTAAAAAAACAATGAAGGTGGAATATACATGAGTAATTATGAATGAGAGAATAAGCAGTGAGTTATAAGGAAAACAGGAGACAATCCAGCCATTCTCTTAATTTTTATAACTATCATTCAATTATCAGAATAGCACGTATAGAAATCACCAAACAGAAAAAATTAAAAGGGGCTTAACTCAAGGTTCCTTTGTAGCACACGCGCTCTTCTATGTTTGTGTTATGACCTTATGAAACGCAACCGTGAAAAGGGTATAAAGTAGGTATATCTATAGTACTGACACAAGAGGTTTTCAATTTAATGACTTTAACTGAAAAGTTAATTTCAAATGTAAATTAAAAGTTAGAAAATAAAATAAAACCTATACCGCCTTGTCTTAATTGTAGTGTGATTACATACAGAGAATGTTCGCACCGCATCACCCAAACAGGTAAATATATAATCCGTTTTAAGTGGATAAACGAGGATTGCTCCTTTTAACTAAAAACTGAGTTTGAGCGTGCCATTCTACCTGAAATAAATTAGATTTTTTTGTGTTGGCTTTTATCGAGAATATTTCAGGAGCATGAACAACTCCATGTTTCACAAATGATTTTCGAAATGAAATTGGCGGTTATTGATTTCAAATAAATTATCAGATTTTAATTAAGGACAACCTTCGAGATTAAATAATGTCTTCGTAACATTACTAACATATAGATGTCATTCCAATATTTTGACAAAGATGAAACCAACCTTTTAAATTAGCCTTTATTATCAAACTGCAAGTATGCGCCTGAACCGGATAACAGAAGGAAATTCAAGGTACATGTAATATATTGCATAACCAATATCCGGGTCAAGGAAAACAAATTAAGATATATGCCCCCTCACCCCAAGCGACCAATATTTAAAGTTTAATCTAAGTTAAAGAGGAATTATAACTTTAAGCAAGACCATAAGACTAGCTTAATTACCGAAAACCCAAGCAATAGTAATCAGATCAGACCGTTTTTAAAATGTAAAGCATTGAGAGATATTTGCGCTCTCTTAGTTAAACATGTCCGAATTAAATATCTTGTGTGAGTATCTCTTTCTATTATCGTGATATGTATATTTTTCTAACACTGGACGTTAAACCCCATTTCATTTATTTTTCTAACATCTTTTTCAATTAGGCGTCAGATTCTGTGGGTTGGAAGAAAGAGATATGAACTGTATGGGGAATCCAATAGCCATCTTTCTTCGATCTTGTGGGTTTTTTCCCGGTCCGCCGGTTTCCTCCCACTGCTAAAGACCCCTACGCGCAAGCGAATTATTGAAATAAAATTGAGCCATGTGTTAGTCCAAAAATGACCTAGTTTGTGTCGAGTGGACGTTAAACCCCATTCTCTCTCTCTCTTTTCTTTGATCTTGTGAAATTATAAAACTTGGATATGGCTCGCTTAAACTCAACCAGGTGTTTGGCTTATTATCTTTAATATACCTACCTGAGCCGGGACAGGTAAGGGATATGACAAAGAAGAGACAATGAGTTACATGGATAACGGTTGACCACAGTGACTGTTTCTTACCAACCTATACACTTAAATAACCGTACTTGGGGCAGTGAACTACAAACATCTTAGTAAACACGACAGCTCTTCCAAAGGAACGATCTTTATTATAGTTTTATCTCGAGACACGAACTATAGTTTTGTTTGGCCACACTCTACACGTAATTGTAAGTTTTCGTAGGCTATGTAAACGAAGGAGAACTACTTTTTACCCTCTGTACCCAAGTGCAGATGTAACATATGAATAATAAGTAATATCGAAGTGGAGCTATTTATAACACTGATATTTCAAAACTTTGATTGTAAGAGCTTTGATATTTACGTGGAGGAATATTTGATTAAATTTAATTGGAAACAAATTATGTTCATTTTCTGACAAAGACCATCGTTGACTTGCTATGCAATCATTGCATGTTTTGTGGTATATATTGTTGAAGGTCTTCATTGACATTGCAATAGTTTGCTGGGTGTAAATCTCTTGGAGATAATTATGTTCTAGGATGAACCATCTTGGAATATGTGCTTCATCGGTCGTGGGGGAGTGGAGGCGTTAACGTCCGCCTTCACCAATAGCGATATATTCTTTTTAAAACAAATTGCCAGAAAATTCAGTCGTGTTTGTGAAGCTGAGTATTGAGAGAGAAGGGGCGATACAAACAGTTAGTCATCCCCCCCCCCCCTGTAGATGATATCGCAGTCGACCCTTTCTAGATCCAAGATCTACTGCAACCTTTCAGGACAATTCTTTCTAGAAATCGAACGCGTTGCTCCTAGGAACAAGTGACAACTAAAGGTAACCTAATCGAAACAACTGGAAGACTGACTGACCCCGAACGACGGGTTGATCTCTGTTTAAGTTTTTTTTTTTAATTTAAAATTTCAAACGCGATTAAGGACACGGTGCTTTTGAAATATATTTCAACATTTTTCACGCGATCATAGACTTAAATTTGTTTTAATGGGTTATAAGTTAGGACTTTTCTGTTGTCGGCCGTTCAAAAAGCCAGTACCATTATACGCCCACCAACAGAAAATCCGCATCAACAACGATTATCGGGCAATCGAGCCCATGCTTTGAGTCTGTATGATAGTAATATTAGAAGCAGAATAGTAGCTTTGTGAAATGTGACACCGGTAAATATATTGGGCTGATACTTGACTGTGACAGGCAGAACGAGCTAAGTATTCATCTCAGAGAAAAACAACTGACAAGCAGTCATAAGTTTACCAATATACCAACCCTATTTACTCTTAATAAATATTAGATACTAGATGGTGTCACAATCTTATCTCAAGATGTAAACAAATAAACAAACTTATTAGTATGCTACCAAGCTATTTTTGATTTTGATTGTCTTGTCGCTGGCCTTGAGTTACAAGGGTTAGCTGAATTGATTTTCAAAAATCAGTGGTTTGAAAAATGCCGTGGATTTTGAAATTAATTAAAAGACACCAAAACTCTTATACCTAAACAAGAAATGTTGAGTTGACTTGATTTGATTTAATGTTAGTTCGGTTAGTGATCAAATTAAGAAGCCATAAGTATGCAAATCAAACACCAAAATGCGAAGGAACACAGGCGCCTGTAATATGGAAAATCTCTTTCGAAAATATTAAACTGAGGATTGGTATTATGTCACACGTCTATTCAGTTCATGTTCATAACCGATATCATCAAATTCAGGGACAAATAACTAGTCCTAAACCGACTTCTATCCGTCGATATTATGTAGAAAGTTGAGAAACTGGCTGAGGTTTTTCAAATTACAGGCGCCTTTCGTTCGGAAAAGTTCTCCAAGTGTGACTAACAGGGTCACGCAAATCATTTAAGCAATTTAATTGTTGAATTGTTTGAGTGCCGACCTTTAACTTCGAATTGTATATCATTTACCCAGGCAGTTATCGGTTATATAGTTTCTGGACGTTTTACTAACCCATGTGGAATCTGCAAAGGTTGTATTTCTTCAAAATTTCGAAATGAAATGAAATGTGGGCTAACGTGTTACTTCTCTGCACCAAACCGGCCAATGAAGACGGATTCTTCCAAATAGTATCACAGATGTTTGTGCAGGACTAGGATAAACGTTTCCAATGTGCTTTCTCATGGGATTGACACACTTTATCATTTGAAATGGCATCTAAGGCGGGTCCATTAGTTTCAAAAATAGAACTTGTTGTATAAGAGAGAAAAAAAATATCAAATTTACGGAAACCCGACACGTTTATATTTCCCCAAACCATTCCATTCCATCCGTGTCATACACAAGGCATGATATACGGACTCCTACATTTAAACAACTCTGCTAATGCCGGGTGTCATTGCTTGGTGTTTCCTTCAGCCTACTAACTTTGACTAAATCTATTTTATCGCTGCATTGAGCTAAGATGCGCGTATATACTCTTTCTAGAGCAGCCTTTATAAATACTGATTCTTTTGGAAATTTCACACAGCTATTAATGTTTTAGTACTTTTGTGTTGTAAATGCCTAACCTAGATCCTATCCTTAATTTTAATTATAAGGCTGGGATATAAATACAATAGGTACCTAGTACAGAATACGAACTTAGCCAATATCCATTTCTTGTCTTTTTCCATAAAGATAAGCTTTATGAGTTTTTGTCTTCTTTATGTGATATTTCTGTTTATTTCTTATCATTATGCAGTTTTTATACTCTTAATAAATTCTGAGTTGATTGTGATTTGTAAGAATCTTTACGCACATCATAATTGTAATATATATCTCACACTCTATATTTTGCCAATGGAAAATATCAAAAATTTAATTGACGCTTCGTGATATTTTGGGGGGTTTTGCTACGCCTAACCATGAAAGGCATAAAAATTAATGAACGCGTTTGTTATCAGACAGATATATGTATCCATTCTGCACACAATGAACGATCTACTTTGAGAATAGATCTCTAACCGGAATGGTATCCATATTACATGTATATTATATTCAAAAATAAGTATCCTATTTTGTAATCCGTTTTACATGTTTTATGCACACAAAGACTAAAAAAATCAAAACATTTTCAACTTTGTTAAATGGAAGCAGAATAAATGCTTCTCAAAATTCTCGAAGTACACTTACACGTAGTGCTTTCGACTAAAATCGTCGACGTAGGAATGAAAATGTCCGTCAACCAGCTTCGTGTGTTTTCGTATTCGTATATATATCATCGTATTTTATTTCAAACTGGTAAAATATATTGATGTTTTATATTATATTCCCCCGAATCACAGATGATTTCGTTAAATATAGTATTTTCCCGGCATGATCTATCCTGTTGAAAGTGGGGAGAAGGTGGTGTGTTACAGTCGGCTCTTACGCCTACTTAAAAAAAATTTCATAAGCGGTCAAACACCTCTTCTAAAAAAAATATTAAGGAAACTAAAAAGGCGTAGGTGTAAAAATGTGAACTCGAGGTGTTAATATTTACTACCTTCATTTCCTGCTTGTCAGGAAATAAAAATATAAGATGTCACATATCTTTGTGTTGTATATGTTTATTGTATTTTATTGCATTTTTCCTAACAAAATGTAGTGGCCTTCCTGTCAAAGATTTATTTGAAATTGACGCACGTGTCATGTATTGATTGCGTGTCTGTTTTAAAGCCAATTTTTTTAACCGATCGAAATTTATTATGTAAGTTTTAATATACGCAAATATATACTTAAGAATAAACGAATTGTTTCTTATCAAAATATGTATTGCTAAATCAATATTATTAATATTTTATTTAATAAATAATATTCATTTAAAAAGAAAACAATCTAAAAACAATCCCAACCTTATTCAATAAATATCAACATAGGCTTTTAAATATACTGATCGATCATGCAACTAAATGATTTTTATCTATGTATCATGTTTTTTTTAAAATTTACTCTGCAAAGGTTATGTTAATATTTGACTTAAAGGGTTTGTTTCATGCAGATATTGAAAAGAGATACACATACTAATGATTAAAGCTGGGTGCCTGATATAAACAATGAGAATGAATTTGATCCAAAGATTAATTAGTTCATTATTGGCTGCGGAAAGAAAAATATACACAAAATTAATTGAATCGAAATACCAAGTTCTCGAGACCACGATAACCAATGTACAATCAAATAAAGTTGACAATGTGCCACCATTGACAAAAAAATGGCGAATAAATATCTATGTTTGCAGTACCCATATTTTCGCCTAGTATAAATATTGTTGTGTATATTCTAAAGACCAATTCCTGCTAGTTTAAGCCTAGTTCCAGGGCAGATCAATGGCAGGAGGAAGAATGGAGCGAGGAGTTTTATTTACTTGGTAAATAAACACAGAAGCACGCCTGAAAACAGAATATTGCGCCAAAGTGTTGATACATATTTCATGAAAATTGAAAAGCGATATTCCGATATTAAGTCAATTTGTATATTGATTATGTGTCAACGGGTTTCGTTCAATATTTTCTACACTAGCTCTATATTTCGTGGTGATCTTTACATGAAGACATGTAACTTAATTCTTATTAAAAGATAATAAGCCAAAGGCAAGGATTGTCTGTGTTTCTTAGATCAGTCTTATATAATATACAGTATCGTTGTTCCTGGAAATAGATTGACCGTTGAGAGTGATTTCTATACAAAATAATGACATTAAAATTATTCAAAGAGTATTATGGTTTTGGCCGCGTTATGTTACAGACTACATTTTGCTTTCGTATATTTGTTTATTATTAACATATACAAGAAAATAAAAGCAGGAGATTTAAATTCAGGTAGAAAAATGTCAGCATCTGTTATACAGGATAGATAAAAAAAATCATCTTCATTCTCTTACGTTATTTCACTAAAATCGAAAAATAAAACCAATAAAATTATTTAACAAATTTTTCTCTAAAAAATCTTTTTAATCCCAATTTCGAATAGTATTTTGTAAATTCAAATCAAATTGCATTTCCGTTGATACATCTTTAAAAGCAGTTACAACTAAGCTGGCAACCATCCCTTGTGTAAAAATCTAATTGTATTGCAATCCCTTTCATGTTCCAATGATGTAACACAACGTAGTCCGATTGAGAATAATTAGCTCCTTAGATCTGAAAGGCAATTGACCATTCCCCATTTTCTTTTAATTCATTATTTCCTTATACAGCACATCATGGGGATATCGTCGTGCTTTAGATCTGAGAAAAAAACACCAAATCTTTACGCGTGACTCGGGAGAAAATGCTTGCATAGATTTATTGACATGTTCAAGTTTCAGTTTCAATAAAATGACAATTTTCAATAACCATTTGAACACATGTATACGGGGCATGTTCCTTTCTTTTTTCCTCGTCTTCGATGTGGCTCAATCTTTCTAAAACAATCCGCTATTCAATCAGGGGCCACCTGCGCTCAGCGGGGATCCGCCAAGGGAAGCAATATCTCTTCGTCTAATTGGCCTCGGAGAAGGTTACTTTCCCTACATTTTTGCCTCGAATCTATTGAAGTAGGTGTGAAGAGGGAACTTGTTAATACTAATATCAATGTCTTGTTGGAATGAATAGCATTATAGCGTTGCCAGCTCGCTCAATATTCGCGCCTCGGGCACCAAAACCAGTTTCTTCGTTTTCACTGCCTTCTAATTTAGGTGTGAAGGTTGTTTTCATTCTGTTTGCTATGACGATTACGTTTCACACCTCGTTTGTAAATCACTATAGTTTTTGTTTTAAGGCTGTTAATTTACGTAAATTAACTCACAGGAATCCCGTGAAAGTTTATTTTGTCTTTAATTCGTTTTTGTCACATTTTCTAATGTAGCTAACCAGGCTGAAAGCCTGCGAAAATATACCATTGTCGTCAACAATATTTTTTATTGAAGAACATTTAATCTTTCACAGCATGCTGTATGCCATTTTCCAAAATTCAATATAATGTTTATTTACGTAACATAATTAATCATCTTAAGAGATAAGCTTGAATAAAAGAGGCGAAAATAAATATTTTATGTTTATAGGATATAAAAAATGACAGACTATTGTTTTAATTGTTTCAAATCAATGAATTACGATTTAAATTTTGATCAAAATAATATTTTATGATACTAATAAAATTGCAATCTCGATAATACATGTTATTATTAAGGAAATATTGCTGACTAAGATAAGATAACCCGGAAAATAACACGAAGTCCACAAGCAGCTTTGTTGTCTAGACAATTCTACTTTTTTCCCAAATTAAAGATATATTTACTCTATATTCGAATTCAATTCTATTTTAAATCTAAATAAATCACCACTACGTGTAATATAGTTTTAAGCAAAAAAGAGAAGGGGTAGCTTATTAACGACTAGCTGTGACCTTTGACAAACACGAACAATCGTCTGCAAAACCTGGCGTTAGGGGGATAGGATTTCATTCTTATCTTATTAATTGCGAGCTTACTAATCACTTTCAGTCTATATTTCATCAATTGTATTTTTTTTTCAAAAAAAGAGATTTGTCCAGACCCAGTTATCCTCGGGCACTGCAAAATTTTGTAGCTGTCATGCAAGCTTCTATGAAAGTTTTTAAATCTTCAATAATACTGGTTTCTTATAACAAGTACCGATTTAAATTTTACAAATGAAATTCTAACCATCAAGTTTTATATATATATAAAAAAAAATGAATGACTTTTAATAATGTAGATGTGCGTTCACAATGTTTGTGTGATAGGGACAATAACTCTGCGATTAAAACAAAAATCTAAAACCATTAACAATACTTAAAAATCATGTACAAACAATTGTCAACCTGCGGACAATTGGTAACGACATTATGTGACGATGTAAGTTTTGTAGGGGGAATATGAGAACATGATACATTTTTCTACATTCTTCAAAAATACAAAATATACAGTTCTGTTTCTTAAAAGTATAAACGATATTCAAAAAATATTGGATTTATACGGCAACCCTTTTCAATTAAGTATTGTTCTCTTTTTTTGTTGGAATGTTCTTTATCTGTTAGTACAACGGCGATAAGATATTATTGAAAATCTTTACTGAGAACGAAATCGATTATAGTTTCTCCCCCTTACGTGTCCGTTCCCTCATTAAATTGAAGGCATCCTAGGACGCAATTGACCGTTTGGGTGTTGGTTTTGAATTTGTTGTCAAAGCCCGCTGATATGGAAAAAAGCAAATAAACTGTAGCGAGAGGTGATCCGGAAACGAACAAAGCCTTTCGATAATTTTATCACCAGTTGTCTAATTAGTCGTATCAAACTATTGATTTTACGACAACCGACTGATTTGCGACATTGTGTTCGCTTAAGCTATAGTAATTCGTGTAATTTTTGTACCGTGGTGTCATGGCTGACAATCTGAATACCAGTCGATAAGGTAAATATAGGAGGAGAAGTTTTCCGATTTGAAAACAAGAGTTGGGGATGGAATCGATTTCCAGAACTATGGACAATATTTTCCCACACACAACATCTTCGCTATTTTACCTTATAGTCGGCATTAATGATTTTCTACACTTTCATTTTTTCCGCATATTTTCAATATTCTACAGGAATAAGATTTCATTACCCATCATGCATTATTAAACACCATCCATTCTCATATTCCGCTCTTTCTTAAGAAGGCTCATAAATACCACAAAACATAACCGAGGCTATATTTCCTATTCGGAAGACTGTGATAAAAGGTCGCCATTGTGAGCTTAATTCAAACGTTGATGGAATTTCTATTTTTTCCTTCTCTTCCAATGAAATCTGTCGACACTATACAGGGTTTGATAGTCGAGATGTCCTTGCTGACGTCATGTAGCGAGCGGAATTATGGAGAAGAAGAGAGGGGAGTGAAGTGGTATCGGAAGTGGACGATATTATCACGATCGGCGTAGATTTCATTAGGCAAGGAAAATATTCTTGCTGGAAAGTTTGATTTGAAATGAAGAATTCTATCGATGCTATAATGTAATCAAGCACTGTTACCGGGTTCATTTTGCCTCAAGTACCCAACACTATTTTAAGGTTAAATTTGGCTGATTTGAAAAATGCGATCTCAGAATTTCATATCCGCTGGCTCGAAATGAGTCAACAAAAGTGTGAAGAAATATCAAATTCACTCTTCTCATTGCTTTAGGAAACTAATAGTAATATAACATAAGAGAAAAGAGAAAATAAGCCCTTGAAGGCGCAAAGATGGCGAGTCATGGACATGAGAGTGCCTGGAGGAAATTTGCCATGTGTTTAGTTACTGACATCCATAGAAGAGCCAGTAATAGGTATTGAGATGCTGGCAAGGGTCGTTTGTTCATAGATACATTAATTTTGAGAGTTATAAGACTTTGTCGAAGAGTCTCCATGACCAATACGTCACACTAACAATAAGCAGGCACGGGCAATTGAAGTAAATGCCCAAACGAAGCGTTGGATACTTAGAAATTCCTGTAGCCCGAGAGAAAATGTTTGACATAGTCGTGATGATAATACTTAAGCAATGTGAAGTGTTATGGTGGATAATGGTAGCTATTGTTCAAGAGATTTTTCATACACATTGATTGCCTAAATTAGCTAATAAAATGCAAAGCTTTTATAAATATTGTAAAGGCTCTTGACTTGGTAATGTCTTGCACAGTTAAATTATTTCTTGTAAAAGGGTTCATCCTGTTATGTACTTGTCGTTATTCAATCTACATAATCTAGCAACTATATTCAGCAATAAACTTTGATTGAAATTCTCGAGTGAAATCTAGAAATATCAATTTGTTAATTCTAATTATAGTATCCGACATCTTTCCGAAGTGAGTTGTGTATCTATATGTAAAATAATTGTCTCTAAAGACTGGGATAGGTTCAGTAAAAGCTTGACCGAAGTGGGATTTAATGTTAGATTTTGTTCGTGCATTGTTTCCTTTAAATGAAATGTTCGCAAATTGAACGTATTATGAGATCATAATGTATATAGTAAAAAAGGGGGAATGCGCATAAAAATAAAAAAGACATACACAGCACATGTAGAATAAAATTAATTTTAAGTAACTTACCATTTCAAGGGCTATAAAATATTTAGTGTGTGGATAGAAAAAGGGAAATTATTCAACGCTATCCAAAACATGATTAATGAAGTTAAATTTATAGTTTAAGGGTGGTATGCATAATTTAATCGGATCTGATGAGTCACAATTACTTTACATTGATAGTTTATATCCACCGTCACAAAGAACTGTTTCTTTCAGACATTTTGAACAATTTAGCGCATATTAATTTTTATTATTTAAATAATTTCTTTTTAAATATGGACAAAATGCAGTTACCTGTCTTAACAACGAGAATAGCATAAGTTTAATTGTATCTTTATCATTACTATAGGCGATAAAATATAGAAGAAAGCGGGCTTAGTCTTCAATTAGTTCTTCGGTGTTGGCGTTACACAGGGCGTTTCACAAACAGGGTCGAAGAATTACTATAGGGACCTAGATGCTGTCGGGGTTGGCGTTACACAAGGGCGCATTACCAATGTCCCACCTTATTTCGTTCCTGTCCATGGAGATTCTGATTTTTTACATGCTGTTCCTTTCTGCTAATTTCCCCATAGCCAATTATATTTCATTTTTGCTAAAAAATAAAAACATCGTCGCAAATAACCAGTTTCTGTTGGTACTATAACCAGACTTCATCCCTGGGAACCGTATCACTATTCCACGA
Source organism: Patella vulgata (assembly GCF_932274485.2). Classification (NCBI taxonomy): domain Eukaryota; kingdom Metazoa; phylum Mollusca; class Gastropoda; family Patellidae; genus Patella; species Patella vulgata. The sequence continues at coordinate 19,298,755 of NC_065883.2, forward strand.
CCAACAACATACAACATACAAAAGGGTTTTTTGAAGTTGATTAAGTTTTCGATCTTTCAGCCCAACGTTTGATTGAAGATAGGCGACCGTGTCATCAATCTGAAATGAAAATAAGCACGAGAAATAAGTGTAATATTAAAGATCTCGATATGGTATTCCAAATATACTGATGAATCTTTAGGTTTATATTGGTCTGTCTTGGTCCAATAAAAATATGTAGAAATTCCTGTCTAGACGTCTAATTGGTTTCTCGGCTAAATCAAATAACGACATAAAGAAGAAATCTATCAGTTATTATCATATGTATTTATATGCTAACGTTATATCCTTACCAGTAATGTACTACTTATTCTTGAGATATTATGTCTATTTGACGTTTAGTGGACAAATAAGGCTGAAAAGGTTTGACTGTTTGTAAGCATGGACAGGGCAGTTTGAGACTAACAAACTGATGTTTAGAACAAATGCATTCTGTGCCTTATATCAAGGCTTCAATAACAGGAAGTTGAAAATCTAGTTGGTGCTTAAAAATATAATTGTGTGCATAGTTTCGTATTTCAATATAAAAGTGAATCTTGATTCTTAGATTCCAAATAAATATCAAGTGACATTAGGTGTTCCGAAAGAGAAAGCATTTCATACAACGCCGAACACATCTGTTAGCTAAATTTGAAAAAATTGTTTGGGGTTCAGAAGTTGCCAGGTTAAAGGTAACCTCTGAACAATGTCCTCACAGAGTCGCCAGCTAAATTGCCTAATGTTAAAAAAGGACCCACACTCTGTTAGCTATATAGCAACCTTTGATAAAAGCTGCCCTTAAAATCAGCCAATCATCTTTGACATTAAAAAGGAAGTACTGAATTCGGACGACTAGTCGTAGGAAATCTTTCAGACGACCTTTAAAACCGGCCTTAAATTTTAAATGTGGATAGAAATTCACTCCGCAAAACAAATGAACACATCAAATTTAACTAAATCAAAACTTCTATTTCTATTATCCCGATCTTATTCGTATCCCTTTTAGTTAGATTGCCGTGTTTATTCCAGTCCCTTTACACTTAGATTACACTTGCAAGATTATCATATCGTCATATAGCTATAAAATCATTCCTTGATTTCTCGCTACATTTGCTTTATGTTGGTTATTTTACATGTATTATTATATGTATTGATAATTGCTTCAGGGGACAATGCTGTAGAGAACAAAGACACCGTTTTGACGAGGATAATGTTAATGATCTATTTATAATGAAACTGTTCTTATTCTAGTCTAATGATGATAATGGCGGAAATTTCAGTTGGTTCCTAATAAGGACGTTGCACAGATAATCTAATTGCTGATACTGAAGAATGCCGAAAGGGTTTCGCTGCAACAGGTTCCCAATGATTATTTCTGCAGATGACCGCAGTGTAAGCCAATGTTGATACTGAACATGTCAGAAAGGTTTCGTTGTAACTCGGTTATATACTGATTCTACCATTAAACCCCAAATCACAGATTATGACGTTTTATAGTTTATCTAATTATAAACTTCCCCGTATGTTTTATTATAGGTAGTAAAAGTTCTTTTAGAATTCCAATATAATAAGGGCGCTGCATATACTAAAATTGTTTCATCAATACAGAACTATCGTTTATCGGTACTATTTTATTAGTAGCAAGATCTCATCCTCTGGTTTATACATAATATCAATTCTACATTGAAAACTGATCATCTTCTTGTTCTTAAGGCGATGATCCCCAGAAATGCCCGAGGCTCCGTCAATTGGAATGTGATCGACATGAAGCTTGGTATGCTTGTTCTTTGATCAACTGGCATTGATTGACATACTCTAGATATGACACCATAATTCGAAGATGGCCGCGATGACGCCATGGTCGGTTCCTGGCTCATATAGTACAATCATACTTGTTTTATATAAACGTATTACTGTTTGTACCAGTTGCTGATGACCCGATTGGCTCTGAAGCTGCCTCATCATGTGATTTGAATAAATTCTTCGTCGGTCCTGGATTCATGAGCTAAGAAAATCATTGTGGTTTGATAAGATACACAAGAATTCATTAATGTTTTTTGAATAACTTATAAAATCATAACATAAGTAAACCTGTGTTTGCCAGGCAAGATACGCCCGTATTTTGCAACAGATGGATAGAGAACAAGCTAAAAACAAACGCGATTTTTCGTACAATCAGGGGCCATAATCTAGAAAGTTATGATCTGAAATGCGCAAATATCAAAAGGGACTGTGATCTGTGCGATATAAAGATATATTTTAAGTTTCATCAAAATCGGATAAAAATTGTGACCTCTAGATGGTCCACAACCTTCGTATTACATACTTTTACACAATTTGCGTACAAAGAGCGGCCATTTCGTTTCGATTTTCCCGAAATTCGAATTTAACCTTCATTATGGTGGGACCACAAGCTAAAAACACGACTTTTCGTACCAACCAGGGGCCATAATTCAGTAAGTTACGATCCAATATGCACAAATATCGACAGGGCCCAAGATCGTTGGGTTATAAACGGGCATTTCAAGTTTCATCAAAATCGGATGAAAATTGTGAACTGTTTAGTGTCCACAAGCTAAAAACGCGATCCATGAAGTTATGGCCCAATACATGTCAAGGAAGCGAGATCTTTGGGAGATAGACTTATATTTCAAGTTTCGTCAAAATCTGTTAAAAAAATATGACCTGTAGAGTGTGGACGGATGGACAGGGGAGACTACAATATACGTCCACATGAAAATGTGGGCGTATAAAAAATTAGATCGATTTGCCTACTAATGTTAATAAAGGTATTAAACAATGAGTAGGTTATTATAGTTATGTATTATAAAATAATCGAATAACACATTATTTATGGATAACGATTACTATGGTTTATTTCACTGCGACGTTTCAACAAGATTTCACAAGTCGTTATCAAGCATATAACACATATATGCTTGATAACGACTTATGAAATCTTGTTGAAACGTTGCAGTGAAATAAACCATAGTAATTGTTATCCATAAATAATGTGTTATTCGATTATGTTCCAATTACTGATGTATTACAAAATAAATGATAAATATATCGATTGTATCGCCTTTAATTTTAAAACATTATAGCATCTTTAGTATCCTTAGGCATTCATATCAACAACCGGAATGCCTTGATAATTAAGCCTGGAGTTATTATTTTAAATCCATGCTTGTTCACAGTTGGTAGGTATCGATCACCCTGCCTATGGCCTATTACCTGTCTGTGATTAATGCAACTAAAAAAGGGTGAGAGTGGAAAACACATCTTGCGAGTAATTGACATCCTTGTCAAGCTCCTCTGCCTGCAAAACCCTTTCATTGTCAACGGTTTGGTAAATATGTGGTCAATGTTGAAATCAATTGAACATCGGAAACAACACAAGCCGCTCTTCACAAGAACAAACTACTGTATTTACACTTATACTGGGTGAGAAGAGATAGATAGGGGCATATTAATGCACGATAACAGATAGCAAGATTGCATACCTGTGTTTGTATCATAATGGGATAGTGAATCTGTAACGCGGTGTGGGGTATACCGGGTTTATGTTTGTTCGCTCACAAAATAAATTGAATAAATTGTTAAAACAGATAATGGTCGACTTGCAGAATCAATGGTATAGCTTCACTCTTTTTTTCAATACAATTGATCTTCTTGTGTTGAAATGTCATGTACATGTACGGCGACTTTATTTTCTCTGACAATATTTCTTATTATACGGGTCCCAGTTGGCATATATTCATTACACTTGAGAGGCATTCATATTGGTCATAATAAAGTTTGATAATAGAAGTGTATTTGACAGTGTATTGAAAGTTTCAATATTTAGTTATCAGTGTGTTAGAGAGATGATAACAATATGTGTATAAACAGGTTGATCAACTGAGTTCACCTCCCACCTACTACAGTACTATACCATCTCAAACTATACCATCAGTCAATGACTCGGGTAGTTTGTCTACTACTCTCGATCTACTTATTGCATCGAACCAGTCAACAGTACAGAAGCATCACGTGAGGAAAGAAGCAGCACCTGGACTTTGCAAAACAACTTGTGTAGTTCTAGTTTATGTCCATGGTGAAGCCAAATGTAAAATTCTGATTATAAACTGTACAGGAAACAAATACAAGTAGACATGTATGCACCACACCATCGTATCCATTAGAATACACACAGGAACTGACATTATTGCTTGTGGTGAATAATATTTAATCAGTAAGAAATCCGACCACTTTATACCTCTTTCCACCATGCAGTCACTAATCTGCAATTATTGTGACAGCTCGACTAGTTTCCATCAAATACGGAAATCAGAAGGTAAATACATGTTGACCCAGAAAAGGAACATCAAGAACCCATAAATTTTGTATTAAATCTGACAAGGGTCTAGTAAATTTCAAGAAATTTGCTGGACTGAAACTTCAGTCTGTGTGTGATCATTCACCAAAGTTTCAGAGTGGCTTTGCATAAATGTCATGTTCTTTCCAAAATGCTCTAAATGACCTCCGCGGCATTGGGGGCAAACTTGAACACTTTCCTATTTGGTTATTTCTCTGATCATCTCAAGGATAATGTGTACTAGAGTAACCCTCGAACGATTGGTGAATTGAAGGCAGCAAACACAGCAAAAATGAGGGAAATCTCTAAAGATGAATGTGTTCGAGTAATTGACATTGCAAGGTTGACTCCAATTGGGATATATTTTGGAAAGAACATGATTTTTATGCAAAGCCAACAAGATGACTGGAACTTTGGGGAAGATCGTACACAGAGTGATGTTTAAGTCCAGCAAATTTTTTATTGGGTCTGTTTTTTGGGGGTCACTCTATATGTACATGTATGTAACAATCTTACTTTGTTAATGCGATGCAGGGGTGACGGTATAGTACCCAAGTTAGGTTTTCTTCAAGGTAATTTGAAGGGTATCTCTGGTTGGTCAGCATTAACCATGTATTGTTGTTTACATGTATATATTGCCTTGTTATAGTTCATATTTTATAATGACTAGAGAAGCCTAGTCGAAACGTCGCTTAGTAATAAGCAGCAATTGTATTCCATGGAACTGTGACCTGTACATGAAGCTTTCTGATAGAAGATAACCAACTCCCAAAGCATAAAAATGACATCTTAGCAATGTAGACACTATTATCGATATTAACAGTTATTAGTAATTTTATAAATAAACACACAAATAACAATACAGAATATTTTTTTTCAATTATTGCGAAGATTATAATAATTATGCGTCTGGTTGAATTCGAGTTTCCAGGCATAAAAAATATGACAGGCACGGCTTTAGTAATCCAAGGACAAACAACATTCATCCTGATAGCCCGAGGTAGGTTTGAACCTATTTTTGCTGGTGATTTTTATTTGATGACCATCCAAGACGATAACAAGCACAGATACTTGACAGGATAGCCTATCCTATGGGTATTTAGGTGCATACATGATACTGAGTAACTGTGCTAAACGTTAACAGGTAATACAAATAGTATTAGTGTTAAGGGGCATCCCTGTTTCCCTCTAGTTAAATGTGTCATTAGGTGGCATATTTATAAAATAGGTTCATATTGAGTTTCATAATCAGTTCTTTATCCAAAACAATAACATGATAAAAACACTTAGATTAAGAAAGATGTATCTCGACAGGATCGACCCTAAATACGTTACCATCGACTGGAAAATATATCCAAACTGAAAAATATATTTTAAATCAAATAAATTGTGTATTTATGCGTCATCTCCATGGTTACCGCACATACGTTTTAATCACAAATATGCCTATAATTTAAACCAAAAGAAAATATTAATTTAAATATGTAAGTCTCCTGTACTCCATTTAAACCGAAATAAAATATTAATTTAAATATGTAACAGTCTTCTGTACTCCATGTACTGAATGAAAAATGCACAATATCTTTATTTGATCTCTATGCGTTGAAGGGTATAATGTCACCCTTGTTTTGGTATACCGCACAACAAAGAACCTCACCAGTGTTTGAAATGAAAAAACATTTAAATGTATTGGCTATTTCAGGAAGCTTGACAATTTAGAAAAAAACCTGGAACGCCATTAGTGTATAAACCATTCTCATTTGTCTCTTCTACTTGAGTGCAAGCAGTCGTTTAATTAGATAGCGGCTATAGGGCCATGTTCATCTTTAACTGACTACTGGTGAAGGTCAAAGAAGAAATAGGTTTCTCCCACTCGCTTCTCTTCTACAGCCCCTAGTAACACTTGCACATGTAGCGAGTAATGTCAGTCTGGCCTTGGTAATTACTTAGAACAATACCAGGCTCCAATAACACTTAACACTAAGTTGACTTTTAAAAGAAGAATTGCTGTCAGGATTTTTGAACAACAAAAATGTAACAAATTTGCTCTTGGGGTTTTCCTGGTACAGTAACTCTTGATTTGGCAAATATATCCTAAGGAAACGAGTCTGTTCGCAAAAATCTTCTGGGAGTTACCTTCGAAGCTTCGGATGCTCAGGAGTCTATATTGAAATCCATGCCATGCACTACTTTAAATGGTATACCTTGAGTAACCATATGGAATGTTTATTTAACTAGCTCGGAAGTCATCTTTATGGACAAATTCTTATTGTGTGCATAAAGACATAAACTGCATGCGCGTAGTGGTCAACCGCGGAATGCATCTGATGGTCACTCCCAAAGCATTGGTTTCTCGGATCTGTATTGAAACAGGTTTATGTTTGTTCATCTACTAACCGAAACTGGAACGTTCTAGTATCTGAACATGAGAAAGGCATTGCAGATTGATCTCATGTGGTTTAATTTGGCTTAGCTGTCTAAGACTTCTGAATATTTAGTAGGACCGTGTAGCTTTTCACGCCACCGGTGTTTGAAATGTCTGTGACAACAAACTGGTTTATTTTTTTGTATTTGAAACATACATATACGCCCATTATTGATAAATATTTACTTGGGGAACTTTATCAATAATTTAAATCAATACGCTAATAAGGTATAAATATGATATTATTGATAAAAATAAACACCAGGTACGATTCAATAAATAGTCAATACGGTTTTGTTAGCTTGATAGTGGTAAGAACTCCAAATGATAATAATTCAGAAGATAATATTAGTCTATAAGTTAAAAATGGATTGTATAAAATATTTTGATAAAGGCGAAAACATATCGACCAATTTATATACTTAAACCCTGCAGCTCCAAAGACAGGCGATAAAAAATGCAATTGTCTTTCAGTTGTGTGGATTATCGTTAAATGTACATGTATATATGAAATAAATTTTTAGGTAAAGATATCAATTTGTAGATCGATTGTAACCGTTCTAAATCAATCTGTCATTTCTTGCTGCTTTGTTTTATAATTTGAGTGTAAAAGTCCAAGTATATAGAACGAGTAAGCATACTTGCCCCGTGAACGACACTCGTGACTACATATAGCTAAGTCATCTGCGCCATCTCCCTTTCAATTTGGAAATATAGATTTAGTCTAAAATCTGTTTCCCAATTGAATATTCACAAAAATGAAAAAAAAAATGTATTCTCTCATCCGCAATCTTCTTCATTATTCTGCAAACTGATCACGTTATTTGAAGGTCATTCTGTGGGCTGAGACGTCCGTCTAACATATATCCAGGTTTGCCTTCGGCCATGAATTCCGAATTGCTAGAATAATTTTTAACACCCCTTCTACTGAAAATCGCCTATGACGTGATCACGGGATTGTTTATGTTCACTTAGACAATTCAGAAAGAAAATTATGACAATTCAGAAAGAAAATTATGGATGTTACAAGGTATTTTTAATGATTGGAATATTCCTTTATTATGAAATCGGTTGCATCCAGTTTAATGGTAAGGTTTTTGGAATTTTTTATTGCTAAATTTTGAAATAAAAATGTCGATGCCTCAGATAGTAATTTCGAGATGCATTTCCACTACAAGATGGTTCCAACTGCTAAAGTCTTCAGAATGATTTTTGAGCTACTATGCATTGATCAAAAAAAAAAGAACAAACGACCGGATGTTTGGCGTTTGTTATTTCTGGGTCAAACTTACCGTAGAAAATGTAAGCACTGCCCGTATAGTACTATTAATACACGACAACCGGAAATGGGCTGTGTGGATTATTTGGTCTTTGGATTGTCAGATCAGTAACTCATATCCTCCCAATAGATTTTTAAAAATACATTTCTCCTGTTTACGTTAGCGACGAAATACACCAATAATATTCCCTGACTACGTCTGTAAAATTAACTGTCAATTATTTAATCAGTATGTCATAGGGTTCATAAGGGATTATAGATAAGGCTAAGTCGTGACAAACGTATACTTGCAACCAAGTGTACAATTAAGGAACTGGGGTGGCTCAGTGAGTAAAAGAACTCTTGAAAGATGTCCGGGCAAAAGTTCCTTCATTAGCCCAGTCGGAGCAGAAAAGTGGGATGTTAAACCCCATTTTATTTTATTTCTCATTTATTCTTCTCAGTTACAGTTGATACCAAATTCAATGAATTCGGGAGGATTCTCTTTGTGGTATGGTTGACCAACAGTACATCTAGCTTAAAGGCTCAATACCACTCTTGTTGTAACTGAATAATATGCCCCAATCTTTATTCTAATCAACAAATTGCACTATTTTACAATATTCCAATTAATTGATGATACAAATTTCATCTTAACACACCTAATTTTAAAAAAATGGAAAAATTCAACTAAATGATTTGAAAAGCCTGACGTTAAGCTTTTCAATTGTGACTTGGATTTAAAAATATTTCTGAACCCTTTGGACAAGTAAAATATGATTTAATGGATAATTTACACATCTAGTACTTAGAATAAGGCTATTTTTTTTATTTTCTGGAGCTGTCAAGCCAGCAAGAGTGTTATTGTCCCTTTAAGAGATCCATTAAAACTTGTACCATAGAGAATCGTTTTCTCTCGTTCAAACTTTGTCCTCCCGTGCGTATTATCATTAAAGATATATATGAATCGAGCAGTTGAATTTGACAGATTGTATTATAGTCTATTGGTGATGACATCCTAATCCGCTTTATGTTATTTGAGGATGGTTTGACTTCATGCATCCATCCTGGCACTTAGCCTGTATTACATAACGCAATTGGTATACATAGGGACAAACTTATAAGCAAAGGAGGACTTGAAATTTGAATGATACTTATTTAACACGCAAATGCTCTCTCGTATGCCTATTCACTGTGTGTAGTGTATCTTATAAAAATACTGTTAAGACCTTTATCGGGGTATATTGTAGGTAGACTATGTATGTTCTCAAGAGTTTGAGGACTTAATTACGGCATTCATAGATACCATTTAATCTACATGTTGGATGTTTGAATTTCAGATGCTTAACTAAAAACTGTAGCAAATGGCTAAACCCTAAATATCAACAGAATATTACACTACAGACGTTCTCTTTTCTTTCACCATAAAAACTTTTTGAAAAAGTCTTTATTTACATTCTAGAGTAAATATTGTCCATTTTTTCCATCTGACATGAAAAGTATTGTATCACTATTTGATATTTAAATAAATTTAAAACGGCCACCTAATTAGCTACAACCCACTGAAGATCTTTCTTTTTCGAACAAAAAACACCTTTCGCTTTTAAGAGTGTGAAATGCCCCGGGTACAAGTTTTGTGGGTTGCGCAAACAATCAAGTGACATACTTGATTGCGATATACACAGTACTCGCAACGTAAAATTTTCCTTTCAATGAAAAATAGACACATTGAATAGCGTTGTAAATAGAATTCTTATTCTTAGTTCCCTGTGTCTAATACACAGGTGTCCAGGCTCTCTGTTGTATAAAACGCGGGGTAAAAAACCTGAACAGATAAAAACAGAAAACGAAAGCTTAATTAGAGATGTTGTGAATGCTATTATAAATATTCATGAAAGTTTTTTTGCTTTGCTTCACTGGATTTCGGTGCTGGTACATTTTTTGTGAGATCGGAAAGTAAATAATGGATTAACAATGAAATGAAAATGTACACCCTTTCAAGACACCCACACATATCATCTTATAATGATGTAAATGATTTGCAAAATGAATTTTACCGGGAAAAAATATATAATTAACTTAAAATATTTAAATGTTCATTTAGTTGTATTAAAGGCATATCTGATGAAATAGAACAAGAATGATACTCGGGTCATGTATCATTATACTGGACTTTATTTCCGCTATTCTGAAAATCGCTGGTGCCCGCACCTCTACAACATGCTACAAAACATGCCATATACCAAAACCATTTAGCGCCTCTTGGCGATTATATAATACTAGAAATGATTATATGGGCTACTACAAACGATTATATAGGCTAATACAAACGATTATATGGGCTACTACAAATAATTATATGTGCTACTACAAACGATTGTATAGGCTACCACTAACGATTATGTGGGCTAATACAAATAATTAGATAGGCTACTACAAACGATTACATGTATATGGACTACTACAGCTGATTACATAGGATACTACTAATTATTACTTACGCTACTATAAACGATTATATAGACTACTACAAACGATTATAAAGGCTACACCAGATTTTTTATTTTCATTTCTGAGAGGGGCTGGGGTTACTGTCAGTGATAAGTGATATATATATAACAGTTGCTCGTCGAGGAAATTATGGCCACTACACACGGATCAATATTTGTGGAATATATGTATACCGACACTGTCCCCCCCCCCACATAATCTGAATCCCGCGTATGCTTTTGTTTACTGCTCCCAAAATGTTCCCTACACGTTCCTCACATGTTAAAGAAAAATGAATATGTTGGGACGTAATCTAGCCAATAAAAAAAGGTCTCTTAAGACATGTGATAAATATCATGGAGGTCCATACGTTGTGAACACGTGAAGTCTATATTATGGTGAATATTGAACGAGTTTGTATTGCTCTAAAAATGCTGTCCACAAAGCGGTGTTGACTCTGTCCATAAATATAACTTATATAACGGCATTCGATTTGTATGACATGTGGAATATCAGTGACTATCGGGTCGTGTTTTGGGATATCTCTGCTGATCGCAACTCCAGTAAATAAATCAACCCTAACCAAATCGATTTCGTAAGCGGCCTTGTTCCTTTAAACAACCGTGTAAAAATACACATAAAAATCATAATACCCAAATATTTCAATAGTAGACAGACAGCTTGACTTTATTACATTATTGCTTTTAATTTCACTTAGACATGAGTATAGATTACATTGAGTGATAAAACTTGTATATGTGTACAAATATTACCCAACAAGTAGGCTAAACGACACTGGTAATGCCCCTGTGATCTCCCGCACAATACTATACAATTTGTCTGTGTGTGTTATTTCACCGCGGATAATTTATATACGCTCGTAGTATCATTTTACATAGTAATTTCTCGCTCACTTAAAACACGAGAGAAAAGGGTGCTCTTTATCTTTTTAATCATGGCTTATCCTTGGTGTCCCGTAATTTACATGCTTAGAGGTGGTATGTTGATAAAACGTTGGTGGGCTAGCTTTATTTCTTCAGTCTGTGACATCTTGAGAGCAAACGTTTGCATTTCTTTTTTCTTCGACTATTCATCAAGACTTACTCTCGTTACTACTCACCACTGCTTTCATTGGGTATGACATTATCAAAGACTTACATCTCTGATAAATAAATACGTTTCGAATCGATAAAGTAATGCCTCCATCGTCGTCATTTCACCATCGGTGATGAGGTATTTTTTCGACAAACTTTGGTTCAGAAATGAGATTGGTGTATGGCGTATAATACTTATTAAACATGATTCCAAAAGATGCGTATATGTATTTTAAGGATTGTCGAAATTATAAATAAAGGTGCTCAAAATATTAAACACTCACATACCAAATTCTGTATTTACATGGACTCATTACTCATCATGATAGAACCTCTCTCCAATAAAGCAGCCTCGAAAAACAGATACCAAAATGACAAGAAGTATTCATTGTGCTGACACAGGATCTGGAAGAACTTGTTCGATCCCGGTGTTGGTCGAGAAAGTTTATCGTGTTTTTCCGGCGTGGCTCCCCCTTGTGAGTGGTGCAGGACGGAGTGCCTGGCAAGAGACAATATATAGTCGTTCGGATGAGAGGAAATTCTGTATTTATATAGACTTCTTACTCATCATGACGGAACATCTTTCAAATAAACCATCCGTAGTAAAGGTTACACCTCAGGAAAATCCCCTCGAAAAAAGATACCAAAAATGACAACATACCTGTATATTCATTCGACGGGAGGAAAAACCAAGGTCCCGTGTACACATTGGCGTACACTTAAAAAAAACCTTGACAGAATTCGAAAAGAGATTAGACCGTAGTACCACTGTCTGGACAATATTTTCCTCATAGCACACTAAATGGTGTATGCCCGTCTTCATTAATCCAGTCGGAGTAGGACAGTGGGACACGTTAAACCCCATTTCATTTCATTTTTTGTATTATGTCGTGATGGATTACGAACACATTGGTCATCCATGTAGAGACAAAGATTATAAAAAAGCAAATACTAAAGTACCTATAATAAAGGGACCTAATAAGCCACGTGAAGTTTTCAGACGAATACAGAATAGACAGTTTGTCTTTATAACCGGTGAAATTGAACATACCCATTACATACATTATATTTACTTTATGACATGTGGAGTGTATTTCAAAATACCATAGACAATATGATAAAATATTTTAATAGTTCTTTTTTAAGTTAAAATTTTTAAAAAGCAGCAATCTGTTTAATTTTTCCTTTTCAAAAAACCTCGCAAGAAACAATTTGACCTACATGAAATCTCAAAACATCTGAAAAGCATCTTTATGTTGTCGAATAACAAAACAAATTCTCCCCTCTCCTGTCAATCATTTCTCACGTGCTGGATTCAGACAGACATAAGGAAAATGGCGGCCAAGTAATCCACTTCCGTCTAGAAGACCAATTTAAGTTGTTTAGCTAAACGCTAATTGAGAGTACTCATAGAAACTATAAAACGAAAACTGAAATTCAATAAATGCAAATGGGGAGAAAATGTTCCTTTTAAGTTGTTTAAATGTCTAAACACCTTGATCATTACCAATATTCAGAAACGTCTTTAAACATCAATATCGGAAATGACTTTTTGGTCTTATCTTTCTTTCTTGGAATCAATAGCATGCGAATATTTTCATGCCAAAAGAAGTGATCCAGACTTCTCACAGGGTAAAAGAGAACATGAACAATGCCAAAATATCCTCAAAGAAACGAAATTGCCAAATCAACGATTTTGCTTTACATTTTAAAGGAGATTTTTGATCTTTTATTTAAGAATTCTTAATGCTGAAATATTTAGGGCAGTTTGAGTCCGTCAGGGTTATATTTCTGTGGAATAATTTAAAAGGCATCAGAAAAAAATGATAAAAAAGCAGCATTGAAATCTATCAAAAACAATAAACTTGATAAGGAAAAGGAATAAATTGTTTTTGAAATCTAAACATATTTTAAAAAACATTTAAAAAAAAAATATGCAATGAATATAATATATATATATATATACTTATGCCTCCGATAACAAACAAACATAAACTACGAAAACTAAAACCTATTTGATCGAATCATATATAGTCTGTGTTTTTTAATCCATAAATCCATCAACTAAATTAAAGAAATTTAGTAAGTGAAAAGAATAAAAAAAATCATGAAAATTATTTTAATTTGGGAAATTCCCTACTTCGTGACAGATCTCTAAAAACATTATTGTCATCTCTACGGCTGTTTTGAATCGGTGTTTGTTTTGTGGCTTGCTTCGTTAAAGATTTATGAAACAAATATTTTACTAGCTGGTATGGAAATTTAGAGCATTTTATTATTGTCATCTATGGGTAAACTAAAATGAGTGTTTAAGGTTTGCGGGTAATCGTATAATATTAACCCCCTTATAATTATGAGTGAAACCCAGCGATTAAAATTTAATATTATCACACAAAGAATGGATATTAGCAACAGCAACAACACGGTGACATTCATATAATATACGCTGTGTAAGCTATAGCATGAGAAAACTACATAAAGTAGATTTGTGTCGGCACGTTTCTGAATAAAATGAAGTTAAAGGACAGAAAACCTCAACATAAAATAAAGTTAAAGGACAGAAATTATTCATATACAAATCAAATTATTGTGATATAATAAAATAAATTCATAATATTATGCCGACATACTTTATTTGTATTTAAAGCGATTTTGTTGGAATTTTTTATTTCAAGGCGGGTGTGTTCTTTAATCACAAAACTAAATAAATTAATAAATATTTGGAATTTTGTGAAAACTGAATTTGGATTGTTCTGAATAATTGTTTTGAAAATAAAAATAAAGCACAAACTTCGCAAAATGGTATCAAAAATAAACTATAAGTTTTACTGCTGGTTGTGGAAATATTTCTTTGGTCGTTATTGAAGTTCTTTTATTAAGCATTTTGTAACATAGTAAAGACGCACTCTATTTGTTAAAATGTAAATATTTCCAAATAACATTTGAATTTTTTATTGTACTTTTCTATCTCTTATTAAATGCACCATACTCTATTGTTTAACATTCTGCACCACTTTGAAAATTATAAAGTTAAATTATTACCATATCGTAGGTCAATGGTTACTAGAATTTGTCAGGTTTACCGACACACCCCTCTTTGAAATCAAAGATGAATGGGCTTCGGTGAAACATAAGGTTGTTACTCGGTCTTTTGAGAGTTAGCGTCTGAGTTACACTAATTGATTGACAAATGGTTGTGAATATGTTAAATAATCGAAAAGTATATATATATATATGTCTTGTTATCAAAAGTACATTAAGCTATATTTAGATACAGTTGACCTGTCAATCAAAGTAGAAGTGGATTTCATTGTTGAATATAATTATCATTTCAATGTTTATTTTTCAACAACATTTAATATAATCTCTGTTGGAATATCACGGGAGCTGATAAAGTATTATATTTACAAAATTAAAGATACAGTTTCTCAGCCATGAGACCTATCCAAATGAGAAACACTTTTGCTATTGACAAATTCATTTACCGAGTTTAAATGATTTGCTGTGTTTGAGCACATACAGTGTGATTTTATATTTTGACACATTATTGTTATTTAGCACCTGGCTGTGACGGGAAATGTGATCTTAGTATTTTGCTTCCGATCCAAAATAAAGATTGGTTACTTTGAATGAAAAATTCAGCATCAATGCCATGATCTATTTACGCATCCACATTGACTTCTGAAAATATCCAACTCGGCGGCTGGCTACTTTGAAACTACAATCACATTCTGTTGCCTGTAATATTACCAATCGCAACCTTCAGCAACTTTTCCAATGGGCTTCTTTGCTTAGAAAGACAAAAGGGCTTGACAGGAATAAGACGCAAATAAGTACAAGTCCATAATGACCCCACAGATGATAAGTAAGGTAAACTTTTTAACTCCCCTGATAATGATATCTTCTAAAACAATAGCGGCTATAAGATAAACCGGTGGGCCTAATATACACCCCTGGATAATTCCCCGAGCAACGCGACCCAAACTCAGTTATTAAGATAAAGATAGAAAAAAAACCTCTTTAAATTCAGATATCAAAATTTATTTAACACATATTATGATGATAAAAGATTTTAAACAAATTGACTGTCGACATACATAAAATGACAAACAATTGTAAATTACAATGCTTTCTTAAATACGCTTATTGACAAAATGTAAATATTAACATTATGATATACATTGTATATTTATAAACACATTTAGTCCCCTGATTTTTCACACACTTGTACACTATATGTATATTATATATATTCATTTAAATTATGATACATCTTTAGGGGGACCATAGCGGAGGAATAATTTATACATTTACATAAACAAGAACTGCCTTATAACTGATGTTGGAAAATGAATTAGTCATGCCGATATAGTTAAATCTAAAATTTTGAGACTGAAATATTGTAATTTTCAATGATTACGGTAAATGGTAAAAATGTATGATTTATAAACTGGGCTTTGGCATCCACCATTTTGTAAAGCTCAAAATAAAGGTGAGAATTTAAGACAGATTATCTTCACAGTAGCTGTCCCCATTTAAACTGGGGGAGAGATAAAACTGGTTTATCCTAGGCTACTGTTCAAATGACCAAGAATGTGTCTGGCATGTTTTTGCTTTAGAAATCCATTAATTGTCTAACTTGTCAGAATACTAACGAACAAGTATATTGATAAGAACATAATTACAATACTGCTAAAATCTAATTCTAGTATTTTAAATGTCATCTCTGAAAAATGATATAAAATTTATAGGAATGCACACAAGTTTGGGAATTATTTTGAACGGAATGAAATCAAATAAAAAGCATTAACATGCTCATCAACAAAGAAGTCTAAAAACCACAACACAGATAATACAGGGAACGTTAAGGAACTTCGAAAGATCCAAGACTTATTACGAGGAATGATAAAATTATGAAAAAATTATTCACGTTACGATGCTTATTGGTGTTTGGTATATCAATTTTTACAACCGACAACTACCGAAGAGTTCATAAGAGGTCGTAAATTTGTCTGAGGGTGTTATATATATGCCACCTGAAACTGTCGCGAAGTTTATAACCACTAATTAGCTAGCATATGTCTTCTATCACAAGTACTTATATCTTATAAATACACATACGACCACCGATTAGGGGGCACCGACAGTCAAATATCATTTAGGTACTAATTAAAGTCACCGATAGATGGCGTGTCGTGACCTACAGGTGTGCCGTAATATAGATGTAGATACAAGCAGTTGTATAGCACGACAAGGTTTAAATAAAATCATTGGAAAAATTGATATTATCCGAATTCAACAATAATTTTTTTAATGTTTATCTTACAACAGTAAAACTAATATCATCTGCTTTAAACACTTATAGAAGTTTAGAGCGTGACAAAAAATGCGTTTGTTTTTTTGTTCATATTTTGGACATAAATATCTTAATTTGTCTGCTTAATTATTGCAGCAGATTTAAGAACATTTGTAAAAAATCATGTTTAGCACAATTATCATAAATTTTTTTATGTTCTATTTTACATTAAATTTGACAACACAAGGCTAAATATGTTTAGCATTAATATTGGCAAGAATACAATGACTAAAAAATGAAAACATGAAATCTAAACCAAATCTCGCATGTAATAATACAATAGCACATTCAGAATGTGAGTCTATGCATGATTTGTGATAGTCAGATACTTGAGAAAAGACATTAAGAAATTGCGACCGTTTCACAGAAACTCTTGTTTGTTTGGTTTTATCTTAAAGGGCACGTTATATGAATTCCCATGGTAGAGTAAGAGATAAAATTCTAAAATGCATTATGAATCAAGTATTATGTACCAGTAATCAAATATTGAAATCTGCCATTTTATCGGGAACTGTCATTGATAAACTGATATTATTATTGGATGTAATATGATAATGATAATCTTAGTGATAAGCACGACCAATAATAAATAGCACATAGATATGAAAAAAAATTAATAAAATCGGCATTAAAACAAAAATGAGGTAAATGAAACAAACTTACAGTCTTTTATGTTTCGTTTCGTTTTATTTTATTGCCGAGAACAAATTTGAACAAGAGGGAGTGAAACCTACATCTCACGTTGATAACAAAGTGTTTATGGGAGTCGCTATCAAAGACCAGCTGAACATATAAAAGTTTTATGATTTTTCAACACACACAGCATAATAATTATTTAGAATCCATTCTATTTTCTTGCTCCACTCGGTACGTAGAGTATAAAAACTCATAGTTTATATATTATGTAAATAACAAAAGTCTTGATTAAAATTTGATGAGTTTGATTTTTTACCAGGTTCTTCCGTTCATCAAATAGGGTGACGAGGATAGTGTGGATCCATTAACACTCGTAGAAACGTATCCAAGTCCGTTAGTCAGTAAATTGTGAGATAAAGGGTTTTGAGAATTAACACTATTGGCAGAAATTGTTCCGGACATTTCGGACAATGTCGGCGAGCCGAGTGAATTCACGTGAATCAAGTTTTTGGCTGAGGACACAGCACAAGAGGAATGCATGGAAGATGGAGACTGTATAGATGAATTTGCTGAGCCGTGTGAATGACCTGTTGATGAAGTATTTGTGTGACCTTGCTGCTGGTTGCTCGGATTGTCATTTGAATTACTGCAAGGTTTTCCGTCCTTTACCAAAACAGGAACGGCAACCCTTCTAGGCGAAGGATTCGAACTTCCACTTCCAGATGAGCTAGAGCTGTGGTTTTGTGACTGATTCTGTGAACTCTGCCTTTCCGACGATGATTCCGATTTCTGATCCGACTTGTCCTTGTCTTTGGACATGCGTTTGTGCTTGTAACGATGATTCTGAAACCATATTTTGACCTGAGTAGGTGTCAAATTAATCATGCTTGATAAATGTTCTCTTTCAGGTGCGGAGAGATATTTCTGTTGTTTGAAACGTCTCTCGAGTTCATATACTTGTGCCTGAGAAAATAGCACTCGCCTTTTTCGTCTCTGAGTTAAGGGAAACTGCATGCCCGTTTTATAATTACTGTATTGGTCGGCACCCATCATTGATGAGGGCATCGACATAGATGACATGGCACAAGAACTGGCAGCATTCATGGTTAGTCTGGGAACTGAAATGATAAAAAACACAATTAATTTCATAGCACAATGAAAAGGATTTTTTTGCGGAAAATAAACTATAATTTGCTATCGAATAATTGCCAGCGGTGTATGTTATAACCTTGTATTAACCAATCAAATATAATTATATGGATCTAAAAGCACTATAGAATTATTTGTATCATTTATCAAGATACAAATTGAAAAAGAATCTTTATTTGATGTACGTAAGACACAGGGCATACACCTATACTGACTCTTATAATTGTTATATCGGTTAAAACGATATTTAAACGTAATTTAAAACGGTACTTTAAGATCTATATTTTAATGCCTGTTTCTCAATTGGCGAATGTAACAAAAGAAAACCCCCAATAATAATATGTACTGACTTCTACCGAACACAAGATAAAAAGCTAGAATGTATTTGTATATTTTGAGGTGCCATCGTATTTATTTGTATTTTGTCATAGTCTTTTTCTTAATGAAATATTTACAAGTAAATATAGGTACAGATATATTTATTTTAGTCTATGAAAACAAAAAGGGGGTACAATTACTTGGACGATTTCGGAGCTGGATGTAACAATGAACTATATATAAATTCTTAACATTAATATTGAATCTTTTACTTAAGGCAGTCAATTACATTTCTTTTACTCCATTTAATGGAACACGTGCAGTCGTAATTAATCCAATTCGGTTGGTTACCAATGGCTGTATTAAGCTAATCCCATTTGACAACTACAATGGCCAAATGGGGAGAAATTTAGTTGCTCCTGAATTTCTGAATACAGCGGAACATGTTGGGACCCGGGGCGGGTTACATGCTTACGTTTAATCCTTCTAACAAACACGGTATAATGGCTTTAACCGAGCAGAAATCAGGGAAAATCAAACAAGGCAGTTTTTCTCTAGTGACTGAGCAAGCCTAAATAAGAAGGTGTCAATAATTACCTGTAATACGGAGTTAGACTTAATCTTTTCAACACAGGTGTGCAACAAGTATACCAACAATTGATCAAATTTACCTTAACTACATTGACGGGGTTAATTTAATCAAACTTATACGTAGAATTCCTTTAAATAATTAATTAAAATGAATAGGTCCTTTTGTTTTGTTTCAAAACCAATTATATTTTGTTCATATTGTTGACGATTACTTAAAGAAATTGCAAAATTTAGTTAAGTAGAACAAAGTATGTTTAGAATTGATTTGAATTAAAATTTAAATGAACCAGTTAGCTTTGACGAAAGTGAGCAACTACCGTTTTAATATAACAACTCTATAAAAGAAACCAAGTACATGTACAGTTGAAGTAAAATTAGTAAATTGTTCATGAATTTTAGAAATAAAACGTGGTATCCAATGTGATCAATAAATGATAATAAAGGCATTTGGATCTCCAAAGTCCAATTCTTTAAAAAGAGGGGTTATATAAATGTAAGTTAAGCATTTTCATTTTTAAAAATTTGTAATGCTACTTAGATTAAGAAAAAAATATAATCGATTATTATTCAATATTTAATATTGTATGTATCATCTTACACTGATTCTATCGATTAAAAAGCCCGCAATGGTATCTAATTTTAAAATCGATTATCGAGTTTGAAGTGTATATTTTATATATATGGAATGATATGTTTTTCTAAGTGATTAATTACATTATATAAGTGGCTTTAAGTGAAATCGATATATAATTTCTACGGCGTTACTCCTCTGGGTGATTTTTTTTTGTTTGAAACAATACCGAGAAGGAATTTCTACGCTTGAGTACTTTTTCGCACTGGTGATATTGGACATTATTATCTTAAATAAATTATTGTCTTAACATATCTAATTGTTTTCAACCGGTTAATTTAATTTTATGGATGTTCGATAATTTTTAATAAATATTTAATAATCGTGCTTATATTTTAATAGACACTTAACGATCTAGCTCCATAGGCATTTTGTTATTATTTTCAATATTGTTGTTTAATAACCCGCGATGGGTTTTGCGAGTAGTTTTTAGCGGATGAATGACAAGAAATCGATTAATCTTGTAAGAAGACAAAGGCTATTAAAAGAGTTATGTTGGGGAAAAATGGTTAAGGTATATCACATAAGACAAACAAAAGGGTTAAAGATACTAAAGGGAACAAGAAGAATAGGGAACACCAGGGGTGTAGCTGGTTGCCGGCATTAACCAAGTATTGTTTTACATGTACAATATATTGTCTCTTCGCATTTTATATTTATTATTGCTTGGTAAAGACTAGGGAAGCCTAATCCAAACCTAGCTCAGTAATAAGCAGTAATTATATTCCATATTATTGTGACCTGTGTAAAGAACAAAGGGATTAACGACACTAAAGAGAATGGGAACAATACGGAACAAACTGTTTTTAAAAAAATATCGAAAGAATAAAATTGGATAAAATATTTTTGAACGATTTTCAAAGCGTTAGCCTATACTGAAAAGCGGTTAATATATGCTTGAACAAACTATCATTCCACGAGAGAAATAAGAGATAAAAAATCCCGAAGCATGTTTCTAGATTTCTAAAAGTGTCACATAGTTTTTGAAAATAAGCCCCTGTATTTCTATTCTTAATCGTTTTGATAATAAACTCTTATTCTGTATTGAATTGAATATACAATAACTATAAGCTTGACATGAAGGGAATTACTTCGACAAATTCGCGCATCCCCGAACTGTATGAAGACACACAAAACGAGCGACGAGGCATGAAAATGATATTTACATTTTTCACTCAAGCCGATAATATGTTTGCCAATAACTATTAACGCCTATCTATCGCTAGCAGAAGCGTTTTGTAATATGATGGCCCCACATAGACAAGCGATGAACCTTAAATGTGAAATGAGTCCATACACCTGTAAAGAACGACAAGATTAAAACGTTTAAATAGGGAACCAGTAAATTCAGAGTCCGTGTATAGAATCTAGTGATTAGTGTAGCTGTCCATAAACATGTAGAAAGATTAGAAATGTTAAGCTACAGAAAATTGCTATAGCTCTAATATAATTATTACAGCTACGTCAGAATTATTACATAAATATCACAGCTATATATTAGAATTATCACAGCTATATATTAGAATTACCACAGCTATATATTAGAATTATCACAGCTATATATTAAAATTATAACAGATATATATTAGAATAATCACAGCTATTTATTAGAATTATCTCAGCTATATATTAAAATTACCACAGCTATATATTAAAATTACCACAGCTATATATTAGAATAATCACAGCTATATATTAAAATTATCTCAACTATGTAAGCATTATAAATTATAATAAGAACTGGTACAGATCTGGACGAATTATCAACACAATATAGACATATCATTTATTAGGGTTATATTAAAATTATTACAATTTAAACAGAATTAGGTTATATATTATGCTATATTATAATTATATTAACATTATCGAATATATATTAGAATAATTATTAGATTACTATAGCTGTGATACAAATATTAAAAATAGTCTAGCTGTATTAGAATTCTCTCCGTTTCATTTATTATGGAAAATTATATTGTTATGTTTAAAATCTAGATGTATAAATATTTGTGTTTTTAAAATTTGTTTTTCTTTTTCTTTTAAAAAATAAATCTAATTTTAAGAACACAATTATCTAAGGTTAATTTTCAAATGCTTTAAATGCCATAAAATAGGTTGCAATAACAATGTTGAGGCGTCCAGTAAGCAATGCAGACAAGACAGCGTTCTTTTCGTACTTTATATATCAGGAAATCTGGATGCTCGTCAAAATATTTTCTTTTTAAGATCAGAAAAATATGAAATAATTGTGACGAAGCAAAGGAAATATTAGCACAATCTTGATCAAAATTCTAAATGATGGAACCAAGAAGCATTCATTAAAGTTTATTGGATGGAACTTAATGTCTAAAACTAATTTTCAAGTGAATAAAGGTATCCATTTTGTATCACATTATATGTTATACATGTATATGCAATTTTGCGTCAAAAATATGTTTGAATGTTCATAAATAGGCTTAGGTGTGTATATTTAAACAAACTATTTTCCTAAAGAACATTTAGACCTACGCCAACCATATACCTATATATAACTTATATATACACCAGTCATACATATCTATATATAACTTGCTAGAGGATAGTGTTAAAGATTATTATTTATAATATTGACATTAGGGCATTTGTTGCCATACTAAATTTCTTACTCGGCAAAATACATCATTAATGAATGACATCTTGAAACAAGCTATTTGACCGTATATAGATTCTTATTTTTAATAATGAAAATTCATTGGGGACGTAGGATTACCATTCATTTGTGAAATAAATATATTCGTATCCTCATATATGCCAAGAAAGGGTTTTTAATTTTAAAATTGAATCCCTTTAATGTTTAGTCAAAAAATACCCAAGGAATTACGAGAATATTTTAATTTCGAGAACGTATCAATATTTTGCTACGTTCTTGTTATGTTCGTGATTGTCATCCTTTAGAAAATTGAAAATAAAATGAACAGTGGTTTTACTTATATACCTATGTATACACACATGTACGACATACAATGGTGGAAGATAAAGATACAAAAATATACCTATCTTTTATTAAAGAAAAAATGGGTTTTTTTCATCGCGTGCGTTCACGGGGATCGTCTAATATACTAATATACAAGCTGACTTAGACTGGATGAAAACAGTGGGCGAGAGAATGAACAATACCCGTTAAATTTAATGTTTATATGCCAAGACAAGCCCGAAGAAATTCTCTTTTAAATATCTATAGTCAACTCGTTTTATACGTATTTTACTTTTCTTTCTAGAAATTGTCGTGGTCGCGTGGAGAGCAAATATTGTATGTAAATAAAGATCGAGGCGGATTCTTTGTATAATATACAGTGCTATATCTAATTAGTATAAAGATCTTCAGCAACCTTCCGTACTCCTTGCCTAGTCCGTAATAACCTTTACAAATATTTCTACAAAACAGGGACGTAGTTAATAAACTCGGCACCCGGATTTAAAATTCTTTTCATTATCAAATAAGAACTTTTAACCAATTTTAACCAAAATGTCTTATAAAATCTCAGACGAGAATTCATTATTTAACAAAAACAAACTCAACTTTTCATAACGCACCTGTGCCTATTTCGTTCCATAAATTAAATCTATTTGGTAATAGAATTGGATAATAATATCACCATTTAATGTAAAGGCCGATATTCTATAAGTGGACTATCGTTTTATCATGATTAAGCCCTTGATTGTCTTCGCGTGGCGTCTAATCGTACAGTAATGCATTGTTATTCCTTCTTGTCTAAAGAATATTGATATTAATAGACTCCCTTTGTATTTACGCGTCAAAACAATAGCTTTATCATTGGTCTTATAACACCCCAATATTTATTCCCCGACATATCTAAGATAGCCGCAAATTAAGATCAAATTAATTAGTTGTTACTCCAATTTAAAAGAGGTTAAAAACTTGCGGCTAAGACGGTCTGATCTGGCTTTAAAAACAGGTTAGTCGATAAAGTTAAATACGTTTTAACAGCATTCACGGCGATATCGACAACATGAAACAATAAAGGGCTTATAGAAATTGTCTGAGAAATATGGCCGATAACGACAGGTGATACTGACAATGATGGTGACGACGGTGACACTTATTGAAGATGAAATATCAATTACCAGGCTTTAAAAGTATGAATAGAATATAATTTTATATACTTACATGTCAATCTGGGATCGTTGCTGGTTCCATACCAACTCGACGCCGAATGGCGGGTAGGATCCCCGTAGCCCAGATCCGAACCATTACAGTAAGCGGATGGGTAACTCGGGGTGTGGTGCGATAGCGGAGGTACTCCATAATTATGGTAAGGATTGGTGACCGGTAAATTCATAGCTCCAGTTCCGTTCATACTCTGTGGATGCTGTGACGATCGGTACGGATTAAGAGGGGGAATAGCAGCCTCTATCGTCGTTCTTTTGTAAGTATCGTGGTCCAAAGGACTGAGTATGTCCGTGACGGAGAAAGGTGTAGTATGCTTTGGACTCAGGGACATAGCTCGAAGCAATGCCTCCTGCAAATCCTTGTCTTCCCTTCTCGAGTAAAATCCTCTCCACCTATTTAATATCTCCTTGTGGCTCTAAGATACACTTGGAAGGTTGGAGTGGCAATGTAACGTCATACTCTTATACACGTTTGTATACTGTCCAATTCTCACAAAATTTACGTTTATCATTATCATTGCGCAGGCGCATATTTCATCAATATTGTCCTAAGCATGGTAACCACGCCCCCTGATATATCTGAGTGGACAATCTGGTTACAGACAATATGATTGACGGCACAAAGCCTGATTAAGCCCGTCATAATTGATGGGGCGTGTCGCTACTAAACTATCCGTTCTCATATCAGCGATACGTTGATGAAAAGCCGCGAGTATTTACCCGCAGTTTATCGTAGCCTTTGATGAATCATTTTTTAACACGGTTTTGAATGAATAGGAGATTTAACGTGACATTTGGCCCTCCTGCTTCGCATAACCATACAGTGGGGGCGGAGTCAATGTTTCGGCTGCTCTACGGTGTACTTCGGGGGGAAATGTATGGGTGCTTACAAGTATCCAAGAGCTTATCAAATATCTTTAACATCCTATCAATGTTCTCGTGAAAAATGATTATTTAATGAACTTGTTCTAGTCAATTATTCTGAAGCGTTTTAATTGACTGTAATACTCTACTAAACAAATCGTTGACTTTTCTCAATGTCTGCTTTAATTACTTCAATATACATTAATAATACTCAAAGTTTAACTCGATGACCATCAACAAGAAATCTAGAACATCACGAAAACCATCAAAACATTGTTTTCATTATTTACCAAGAGCTCCTTTCGGATGAAAACAAATCTTACATTTAAAAAAAAGAGACATCAGTGATCAAAATACAATCAAGTCAGTTAATATAAATTTAATAATAAATCAAGTTAAGGTCCCCATAAACATCAGTTTTGAAGATTTTGAAGCACAATGGTTTAAAAAAAATCTTTTGTGCAGTCATGTCAGTGTTGAAATTGTTAAACCTTTATCCTAATTTTGTTCATTAATTTAAGGCAATTTATGAAAAAATTAACATGCACATTTAGTTATTGTTTCGCATTTAATTGCGCCTATTGCCAACTATACATGTATGGGTATGTTTTTTTATTATCTTTTATCAAAGAGAAGTGGGCAATTTTGAGTAATTCTGAAAAAAAACCCTATGATCTCGGGGTCCGTCTATTTGATAATATTGTAATGTTTGTAAGTTTGGGAATTAAAATATCGTTTCTTAAAATATTGACCCAAAAGATTTCCTTTCAATGTAACTGCGTACATTTTTTTGTATAATATATTATTATGAAATGATTTCTCAAATATGTATTCAATTCAGACTTTCAAATCTCAATGTTACCCTTTAGAGCATTAGTTGATATTAAACTATGCGGTACGAAATTATAATTATTTACAGTCATAATTATCTTAAATTCAAAACCTGAAAATAACCTGTTATATTCATTAGCATAAATTAAAGCCACAACATGTCGGAGTAAAGATTAAACAAATTGCTTAGCACCATATATTATATTAAAACTAATTTTAAAATAAACCCAAACAGATCTATAGTCCAAATATTATTCATACGGATCGGTTATATCTGCACGTGCAAACCAGACTATTCTTCATGCTTAATTACATGGTAACAATCGTCTCCACATTAAAATAAGATATATTCTTGCCTTTTAGATATATTTATGCGAACTATCTGACTTGTTGTGCCTTTAAGAAATTCATATAGATATACAATGTACACGTAGTTCTAATTTATCTTACAATGTGTATAATATTTGAATTACATTATCAACTTACCTATGTCAAATTAACTTATTAAAAGAATAGCGTAAACAAAGAATAGATACAAAATAAATAAATAGACTACATTAAAGTGGCATTAGATAATAGATATAGAACTGACAGTTCTCGTTAAAATAGTTAAAACATAGATATTGAAAACAGTAAATGCTGAAAATTTCAGCAGAATTGTTTCACTCTGAACCAAAATATTAACGATTCGGCTAGTCTCGATCATCATTACTAACGTTGGTTCTATAATGAACAAAGTCTCGATTGTCCATTTTTACGTTAAATTATCCATCACAAAATGTATTCAAGTACACGAAAGATCACAGGCTAACGATGACATTGAGAGTTGATTATGGCCTGGATAAGTTAATTAATGTCTAATTAATAATTTGGATAACATTTCAGGCCTAAAGAAAGACCTGCAATAGGCAGATTTAGCTCTTGCATAATGCATGTTTAAATATTTATCACCAATACAGCCTTGAAAAATATCTTGGGTTGGAGGTCACCCACAGCAGTGTCCCAATTCTCTGATATATACTATATAACTATTATATAGTACGTATGAAAGTACTGTTTAAAACACATTTAACCAGTTTGATATCATTTTATTGTCCTACTGTCCGCAAACAGAGTCTAACTTTGAACTTTACACTGTTATAGTGGCTTAAAAGTGCACATTCATTATTGTCCAATGCATAGCTGGGTTACATAGATGAAAATTCGCATTACCAAAACATTATGGCGTAACATTATGCACGGTGGAGATGTTTTGGGCGGCAAATTTATATATAAAACAAACTTGGTCGTGGTCATTTTTCAGAGTATTAGACGAATACATTTTGACAATTGGAAAAACGAAGTTACCGGTTCTTAATTTTACCATATCATAAATCATAAAAAAAACGTCTGGAATAACATTTCAAATATTAGTATGTTTTTTTAGGTGGGGCTTTTTTATTTGTTTTATTTTTCAATTTAGTTAACACCCCCACCCTTTAAAGGAATAACTGTATCGTTATTGTTATCAACCATCAATTTATATCCATAACTTAAAGCATATACTTATCTATTGCCTACATGTCATTCAGAAATTATATTAATGAAGGTCAGTGTAACCACTTGATGCCCTATTTTAATTGTCATTCATAACATGCATGTTTATCAAACTTACCCTAGCTGAGGAAGATAACATCCTTTTCAATATTTGACATTGATCCCATTTTAACTTAAAGTAGCTGTCTCTAACTCAATATCATCCAAAATCTTCAACATTGACAACACGAATTATTTGTCAATTTAAATCAACATTGATGTTGTTGTCTTACGGGGAAGAGATGGGCTTCTGATATCCAATATTTAAGACAAAATAAACATTTTACCATTGGTACACGAATCGTGTACCATAATGCGTTCCAGCGTCATTTATAATAAGGGACTTGAAAAATGAGGCTGGGCATATTCCACATGTCAAGTCAAACGGTGACGCCATATTCTTATCTGGAGAGCATGTGCACTAAATACTATCGGTGTAGACTGGAATAACCAGGCACTAGAGATTCCCATTCAATTGAGACTTCTGGCATATTTCGCCGAACATAAATGATTAGAAATTACAGTGAAAACAGACAAGATTGAATGTAAATCCGTTTATATACATTCATATTACATTATCATATGCGATGCGACCCATTTGTGTCAATTTCTAGGTTCCAAATATTAGCGATTTAGCCCCTTTAAATATGCCCTTTTCTATTTGGAAATTTTATATTTTATTTATGTAAAACCTATATAATTACCGCCCTGGACTGCACAGCGCAGTGGTCACTTACAGCTGGCCCCCGGATCCAAGGACTTATTTTGATATATTATGTGTTTGTTGTGTATTGCTTGAAATGTCTGTGTGTATTGTGCCCCGTAAGTGGATTTCTCTTGTGTAATTGTTTGTGTGTGGTGCGGTCCTCCCACACTTAATAATAACGTAAAACCTGTATTAAGACAAGTAGATTTAATTGTAATGTTTCTAAAGGTACACCACGTTCGCTGTATTCTTTTCTGGAGGTTTTCTTCAATATTTCAAACGGCGCAAGAACAACAGAAGGAGCTAAGCAAAATCATACACAGTAACTTGTTACTAGTAAAATGTTTCGGGTAATTTAAACAGAATGATGTTTTAAAAGACCTTCAGCCATTCCCAGAAGAGTTATAGAAGGTTTATTCTGAATTTTCAAAGAACTGCCGCATTACCTTGGTATCTAGATAATTGTGTTGGGCTGTGGTGAGGGATAAACGATGATTTAGTGCGAACAATACGATATAAATGTGTCCCAGCGTGAAACTAACAATAGAACGAAGTATATAAAATAGTAAACTAGTAACAGGTAGAACTATATTATCTATTGTCTTGTCGTTTGTTACACCTTCAATATAGACAAAAACCCCGATGATTATGTTTGACAAGTGAGGTGATACATTTCACCCCTAACGTTCGTCCACAAACCCTACTGCTGTAGCTCTAAATCGGACCAACACGTGTTCAGAAGGAAGGGATGTCTTGCTGGGAGGCTCTATTATTACACTGATCAATCCTATTCAGCGGATTTTCTATGGCCCAGCAGGTCTAATCGCCAGCTCCACACTAAATTGCAACCTCATAGAAAACATCGGCAAGAAAAAACAACAAACCGTTTTAGCGCTGAATTTGGGCTCAACGGGTCGTGAAACGAACCAGCGGAGCGCAAGCGAACATTTTCTGGTGGCTTCGGCAAGAAATCATTATTATCCAAGTTTCATGTTTAATTCAATATTTACATTATATTTGTGTCCGGGTGTGATAATTATTAAATTATGGGATGACGAGGACGATCTCTGTCTACATTCTCCCCGGAAGCAAACTACACGACCACGGGTCATATGGCATCTGGGCGTTTAGTTTGAACTCCCCGTGGCTTCTACTAAATGTTTTGATATATTTCTTGTAAAGAAAGATCACTATTTTGTTAATCATAAGCACGTATTAAATTAGGCATAACGTATTACGCTATCCCAGAGACTTTCATAATTTGGATATTTTTAACCATTTGGACGCACCAAAACAAGTTCTTTCGTCTGTTTATTGGATAGCTGTATCTTTATCCCTCTCGTAAGTGTAGTGATATATTCCCAGTTAGATAACTTGGGGTTCCGAATGCTTGGAGTGATTGGTATTACGTGTAACTAGACTTAAAGTTTTAGACTTGAGAGGCGGTTTAACGCTTTAAAGGGTAAGTCACGAATTTCACAGAACATTAAATAAAG
This sequence comes from Patella vulgata, assembly GCF_932274485.2. Classification (NCBI taxonomy): domain Eukaryota; kingdom Metazoa; phylum Mollusca; class Gastropoda; family Patellidae; genus Patella; species Patella vulgata. The sequence goes on from NC_065883.2 coordinate 19,328,723, forward strand.
TTGGGTTTAACTATGTAAATTAAACAGGAACACGCGACAAAATATTATAGCCTATTTATCTTGTCTGATAATTAGAAATCAAAACATTGGGCTGTTCGGCAATAATTGCCAGATTTGCTCAAGGGGTTGCGTATCTCATTTAAGGAACCCATTCTTCAATTGTATGAATAACCTAATAATCTTTACAATATCTTACCACATTAACTTCGACAAGCATAGGGACAGAATTATCTAGGTAGTTGCATAGGTTGGAATTTGGCGACTTATGGTCACAGAGTTTCAGATACATATATATTTGTCCTACGTATAGAACATATTTCGCAAGTGTATATTTGCCCCCCCCCCCCTCTCCACACCTTAAACCACATTAAGATTTCAGTAGCATCACCATCAATACCACCAGTCATGAATTATGCGCATAATTGTTAAAGGAACCTTCAAGACAATTAATAGTATAATAAAAGTAATCGCTTTGTAACTAAGCATTTCATATTTATCTAAAAAAATACGGAATATTATTAGGAATTCCATATAGCCTACCGTTCTAAACCATCGCATCCCAAGTACTAAGGCTGGAGAGTTAGAAATCAATATCAAAGCTGTCTTTATTTTATATAAAATGTACATCACTCTATGTCAACACAAGTAAACACAAACCGTACGGTATGGATATAGAACCCTGGCGAATACACCATGTATAAACTGGGTTAATGAGTTCACTCCAGGCTAGTTTCTTACAATTGTTGTCTTCCACTTCTGTAGAAACTGCCCCGAGGACGCAGAAAGGAGAAAACTAGGGAAGGTAGAGTACGAACAAACAAAACCTAAAAGGCTTGCATTTACTAATGATAAGATTTTTCAGTTAAATGTGATATAAAGGTCTTGTTGTGGTTTTATATAGTTTAAGGGTGCGAATTGATTGGTAACTTTTAATGATACTAATGTCTTAAGATACCAGTAATTGGATTGTAAATACAAAAATTCCTAACATAGCGTTAATTATTTTACTAGATAACTGAAACGTGCAATCAATTGTTCCAGACGTTTGGCTCGTGCACGACTCTTGTACAGTGCAGTTGACGCGTACGAACGTCCCCCAGATCCAGTTGTTATGTGTAGTGGGGTCGTCCTGCACTTACTAATATAAATAAGTCAAGCGATAGGTTGAACCTACATGGGGCAAATGATATCGACATGGTTTCAACACAAATGTTAGATGTCTGAACTAACTTGGAAACAGAAAAGCGGTATCAGGTATTCTAGAGAGAAAGTAAGAACGTCATTCATAGTACACGACAGTCATTTAATGACACCAACAAAACAATTAAGGGATAACAATAGGCAAATTTGAACCCATTCTAGTTTTAACTGAAATGCTAATCCATTATTCTGTCTAGGACACTCTTCCAGCGTATACTGTCGCTATAGTGCTAGAAGTATTCCTGTCATTTTACCATTAGAAATCACAGATTTCGTCGACTAGACTAGTAAATAAATACAATGAAATAAAATAAAATACACCACTTCCAACATGTCTGCCTTGTTTTGATTTGGAAACTTTCCTCCCCCTCCTCAATTACCAAGCACACCTTCGAGCAAACGATCGAGAAAGGACTGTCATCTTTAAGCTGCATGTATCTATATGTTTTAATTTACTATGCTGTAGGCCAGCTATTTTAAGATTGAACAAGCAATAGCGATATACCAAACAGCTGTGTTAACTCTTTCTTACACCAAGTCATCCTCAAGATGTCATTCAACATGAACCTGATGACGACTTAATACAATATGTGGCTCATAATAAGTACATCTATTAAAATATTTATCAGGAGAATGACACATGAATGATTCAATATTTTACTGTATACAGTAACCAGAGACTCGTCCATGGGGCCTTTCTTAAGACATTGTAAGAAAAATATTTCTGGGGCACAAAATCGATTCATAGTTCTTTTGCTTACACATCTCCATGTTCAATAGGCTATAAAAATCTCTCTTGTTATTAAATAGAGTCATTATGTGTAGACTTTGTCATAAGGTAAAATAGGTGGGAGGGAAAACATGGGGGATTAATACGCTGTCAAACTCCAAAATCTACAAAGTCGAATAAAGCAGAACCGTTTTATAATATAACTCTTGAACCATGGCCATATTGATGGAGCTATAGAGGATAGTGTGCTGCTGGTTTTTTCTATTTAGTGCTATACAATACTTGAGGTGAGAAATGATAAACTGGAAATAAAAAGCTGGAGGTGACATCTTTTATATTAAAACATTACCTTTATTTGCCGTGTGTATTTAGACCACCATCGACTATTCAGGTGTTAAATGTTATGGATAAAGTCGTAATAATGTAATAGGGATTGTACTGAGATATGTACTCTGGCAAACGAAAATTTGAATCTGACATTTGGAAAGTAGGAGGGTGGATAGTAATTTTTTTAATCTGGTAAAAGAAAATAATGTTGTAGTGATTGTATCGAAATATGTATTCTGGCGAATTAAAATAAATTGAATGTGACAGTTGGAAAGTAGGAAGGGTTAAGTAATTTTTATTTTTGGTGAAAAAACTAAAATCACAATGGAAACGTCTTTTAAATAATTAATGGGAGACGGTCCTGATTCTTACATCATTCAGTATTACGTTTTGTTTTGGGCAGAGCAATATTTTAAGCTACAGAAACGATAAACAGATTATATGTCACAAATACATAGAACAAATAACCGACACCCCCTATTAACAAAATGGCGTTATTTTCCATTTACCAAATATACGAGGAACAAGTGAGGAATAACTGTGATAGAAATCAACACCTGTGTTATTATAATAGGTAGAAAAGATAAACACAATAAAACTGTTACCTCTTGTTTCTGATTTAATCAATTTGTTTTCCTGGTGCTAAAAAAAGAATCAAAGGTGCGAGGATAGGGTTAATCATCTGGTAATTATCAAATGATAAACATGTAGATTGCAGAAGAAATATAAATTTGAATAAAGAAAACTAATTGGGATAACAATTTTTAATTCAATAACAAAAATTAAAATCAGATGTATCATAATTTTGAAAATTCATCTATAAATACATTATTTTATTAACACAGGTCACAAAATCGGCAAAATTCATCTTTAAATACATAAATACATTACTTTATTAACGCAAGTCACAAACTCGGCAAAATATTGTACTCTAGTTTATTTTCCATCCAGTTACCAATGACTTTAAATCATTGGGGGGGGGGGTATCCGTGCGCGTTGTATCAGATGGTATGTCATTGAGTCAAGTGGCGTGGTTTCGATTCGCCATATGTACGTGACAGGAAGTAGGATTGTCTGTCCAACCTCGTAGGTTTTCTCTGGATCCTCCGCCCTCACCCCCCACTGCTAAAGTAAAGTGCTAAAGACCCATACGCGCAAGTGAGTTATTGAAGGTACATTGAACCACATGTTAGTTCCGAAATGACCTAGTTTGTGTCAAGGGGACGTTAAACCCCACTTCTCTCAATCTCCCTCTCCCTTTAAATGATCATCTATTGACGAAATGGACCCATTGAGAAAAACTATTCACAGGTAAAATTTTGTTTGGGTGTACATTAGATGACATTGTGATTTATTAATTTAGACTACCTAAAGGCAATAAAATATCTTAGATTCTGCATAGGTTTTATATCGTTTATTATCCCCTTCATTCTGAATTGATAATCTAGATTCGTTTTGGCCAGTTTACCTGTCCATAAAAAAATTCCCCGTGTCTTTCCCACGTGTATTAGTTGCCTTTCATTTTAGAACTGCGTGAGTTGCAGGGCGGTTAATCAATATGCTGAGTTGAACATATAACAACACATTAAACGAAGATTATTACTGGAGTAGATATATCTAAACGAAATTTAAATGCTTTCAACACTACTCTTCCCAACTTGAACTATCATAAGTTGCATTATTCTGGAGTCATCTTTACTTAGTATTAGGAAGCTGTCACAAGAGGCCAGTGAGTATCTCTATAGTGGAACTTGATTTGATCAAGATATTGTTAACGGACTGTCACGAAAGGTGTTAAGAATTAACTCGGTTAACAAATGAACTGTGATAAGTCTTCAACCAAGTATACAGGAGTTACTGCTACAAGCGATATAAACCCCCGTAGGTAATCCAGTGAAAGGTATATAAGTATGTATTGTTATCGTCAATTTACCCATTAAGTGGAGCTAATTATTAACACCACACCTGGGTGGGATTAACTCCACGACTCATTAACCCCCTGAGATCCGAAAGAATTATGTAAATTCTGATATTCAGCCAAAATTTTTACTATTTCATATCAGCTAATAAACGACAAATTAGTTGGCACTGATAATTGACTAAAATATTTTGATGCTACATTTTACTGGTTTGTCATTCACAATAATATTTCTCCAACAAAATCAGCCCTTTCGTCCGTTTATGATTCCGTGAATATTACAACTGGAAATAAACAATCTTTTAAAACGAAATTAGTAGGTCGCAGTTAAGAAAGAAGAATAAGCGAAGACAAGAGGGTTGTCCTTTGAGAATGCCTAATCAAAATAAAATCGATTCACGGTGGGCTCACTGACCAGGAGGCCCCGGGTTCGATCCTGGTGTTGGTCGAAAAAGTTCCTCAGTGTGTTTACCCATGTCAGTGGTGCATGATGGGGGTCTGGCAAGAACATTGTCCAGTCGCTGAGATGGGACAAAAACCTGACGTCCCGTGTTTGCATTTGCCTGCCGGTATAAGAAAAATTGACAGTTCGAATTCGACGAAGGGTAGGCAGAAACGCCACTGTCCGGGAAACAGTTTCCCCATAGCACACTGTTGACGTATACCAATCTTCATTAGTCAGGTTGTCGCAGAGAAGTAGGACGCTAAACCCCATTTTATTTTATTTGCTTAATATCATTAATCACAACAAAACTACATCAAAGTTTGGGAGATCAAGCTGACAGTAGCAAAACACTGCCAAACATTATTAAACGTGTGGATTTAATGCAATAGCCCGCTGATTAATCTCTTTAATACTAATCCAGGGATTAACGAATCCGTGCACGTGCAACAGGTGCGAGTTAGGTAAAAGTAAGCAATACCACCAACTGAGTGATCTGCTATCAATAATAGACTGTTCAGTCAAGAGAGTAAAGTTTTGTAACTGAATGTTGTGAAGTTATGTTGTTTTTAGTGACAGGTATATTTTCATTGGGGATTTAACGTTGACGACACAGGTGCGCTTTTACCAAGGTGAAAGCCAATGAATTTCAATTCTTCGTAGTTTAAAATGAGATATTAAGAAACTAGAGATAAACGTTGTTATCGATTTTATTGACGTATAATATAAAAAATATATTTGTAGTATATGAACACCCCCACCCCCCATCCCCACCCAAAAAACCAAAAAAACCAAAAAAAAAACCCAATTAAAATATTGAGAGTACAAACATACTTTTCCAGGGAGGGTGGGACGGGGCGCCATAAAAAAATCGGCCCACTCAGCATTATGTAATTTTAAATGACACGGTTGAATAATGATTTGTAGGCATCGTTCTAGTTTGATTGAATGTGTAAGAGGCTCCCCAAACCCTGCCCACTCGGCAAAATAATCGGCCCATTTGCCTATCTGGGCTAAGCTCAGGAGCCCCCCCCCCCCTCCCCCTGTTGTGCGCCCCTGGATATTTCATGTACATGAAATGAACACATCTTCATATATCTCTAGCTGAAACAAAGACTGGTAAATATACATTTTAGTGTGCATTAGACATGGGTAAAACATAACTTGACACCACGAGGTAAAAATAAGATACCGTAGAACACAGAAGTTCGTACTAATTATCGTTGAAATCTGTCGCTAAATGAAGTAAGAAAATTGAGATAGGAATAAACAGGAATGTCTTTTATACGACACAATTACAGAATGACAGGTCTTTCCGTAAGTTCTCTAATATCAATCTGTCACAGTGGATGTCTGTTCTATCTTTACCGCCCTATTCATGGTGGTGCTAAAGTAATTACATCGTTCACACCTGTATGGCACAATTCACAGATCTGCCTCTCTACCCTGCCAAGAAAGGTAACACATGTTTGAAGTAAGGAGTTGATTCCAAGCGTGACATGTTGTTTATAATTACGGTATTTACTTATTTTAATTACTTCAGTAAATTTGATTTGGTTTCGAGGTGTGAGTGAACAATTGCAAAAATAGTTTCAAACAAATAACCGAATTCGAGAGTTATTCGCTTTGTCACTCTTGTAAGTAAAAAATAAAATATTTCTTGTATTCATCATGCAATTGTAGGAATTTTGTTCTTTTAAAAATGCGTTTACAGAAAACAAACAACGTCCGCTTCCACCGAAGTGATATCGCAGAAAATAAAAACAAACAACACGTGACGAATGTATTACTACTTTCGAATAACATTCAAATACAGCAAAAATAAAATACCAATAATTTTCTATAATTTCGGAACGGAAATAGATGATATATATTTAGATTATATTTCAGTTAAAGACAATATTGGAAATTGTATACTTGTCCAACGATCACCGCTGATGTGAACTTAACACCATGTTCGTCTAATAAACAAGTAATTTATTATAATATGATAAGTAAAACACCTGTTAGAACCGTCCACTTTAACCGTTATAAAACTGCCCACATTAGACACTTTTATATACCAGTTATTAATTATTCATATTTATAAGATCATTATAGAGATCAACCCCACCCCACCCTTAAAAAAAATAAAAAAAATAAATAAATAAAAGACTCTAAATGAAAAGGGTTTAACGTTTTAATTGTCATTATCTATTTTGCTAATTATGAAGACAGACAATCGTCAATATGCCATAAGGGAAATTTTACCAGACATCGGACTTTCTCGACCAACGCAGGGATCGAACACGGGACTTCCAGGTTAGTGAGCCAACGTCTTACTCACCAAGCCACCGTGGCCCCAACGCTTAAAGGACACCGGACCTAACATGAATATGAACTGTGTAATAGCCTAACCCTGTGGCAACCCCTGTTAATATAAAATAAATATCAAATTCATTCATTGTAAATGTTATATACGAAAACACGAACAACGACCCGCCGTAGATTTTTGTTAACAGTATTAACGTATCAAATTCTCTAAAACATATATTTAAATCAAATAGCGTTTTTACAGGTATAAGTGTCGAAATAATCTAATCTTCACATCATCTAATGTCAACGAAAGAAGCAGAGGCTAGTTAATAAGATGCGACAATAACATTTAAATTTCATGACAAAGATATGAGTTTTATATAGCGACAATATTTTCTCACTTAACCGCAGTTAAAGATAATGACTTGAGAAACCTATGACGAAACGTCGCTCAGTAAGAAGCAGTAAGTGTATTCCATAGAATTGTGACCTGTATATTAAACATACATTATGCAAGAGCTAAATCTGCCTATTTCAGGTATTTCTTTAGGCCTGAAATGTTATCTAAATTATTAATTAGACATTAATTAACCTATCCAGGCCATAATCAACTCTAGATGGCAGCGCTAGCCTGCGATCTTTAGTGGATTGTAAGCCGATTTACTGCATAACTTTCCTTCTCGATTAAACGATTAAATGGATAATCGAGACTATGCTGTTTATCGTACTGACTTTAGTAATGATGACCGAGGCTTATGAGAATTTCAGTCGCTTAGTTCTCGGTTCATAGTGGATCAATTTGAATGAAATTTTCACCAAATTGCCTTTACATTATCTAGTTTTTAACTATTATAGTGAGAACTGCCAACTCGTTACCGAATCTCCCATAATGTATCTTTAACCGCAGTTGTAACACTAATATCATGAATGTTCAAAGGCCGATATAGATTAATAATCTCGTGCATTTGTGAATATATGTTTACTGTTTATACGAAAAAAAAGAACCCCGAGCGTTAATAATCAGACAAACAATTTTAGATTAAATAGAAGAGAATGGACTTTGGAATTATGAGGAAGACAGTCCATGGGAAAAGAAAATAAGAGTATATTTATAGCCGAGAAACAAATTTACAAATAGGGAATTGAATTATAGTATATGGGAAAAACTTCAATTACTTGTAAAGATTTGTTGGTAATTACGAAAATTGCATACAAGATTCGGGTTTAAGAGGGGAGTTGTTGACGAATACTGTTCTGCGTTTTGAACGTTACCAAATTTACATAGCGTTTTAACGAAGAACAAACCCAAGATTTATACATATGAAGTGCCGATGGAGAGTTTCTTGATGGCTCGTTGAGAGGTGTCAACATCGAAAGTGGTTAGGTGCAACAAAACACACAATCCATATATAACAATAGATATAATGAAATGTACCATATCAAATATTCTGGGACGTACAGTCACGTGCGTGTCTAATTCTTGGGTTGGCAAATACGGCCCGCAGCTGAGCAAAGGGTGGGAGCGAAATATTGCCAAAAAAGTTTCGACCAAATAGCCCAAGGCGAGAGTTATTCGCTTTGTCACTCTTGTAAGTAAATAATTATTAAATAATTTCTCGCATTGAGCTATTTTAGAAATATAATTGCGGTGTGTGGAAAGTATTTTAGCCGACATTATCATCTGGAGTTTAGCGTCCGCTTCCACAAAAAATTATTGTTGATATCTAAGACAATGTTATTAAAACGGGAAAATGACAATGATAATGGACTACCGTAGGTCATTGTTGTAACAAGTCGGAAAAGAGAAAACAACTACGGAAAAGACAACCCCAGCTTCCTAGCGTTTAAATGATCTAATACATAGCTGCCGAAATATTTATCCATTGGAATTTTCTCCTGACATATCTTGTACGCCATTCTTAGCCTGGATGGAGAAAATCCCTTTTAAGTGTTGTGTAAAACAAAATTGATCAAAGCGAACCCATATATGTAAGACAGACAGGAGTTCTAATGAACTTTAGTCTCGAAATGACCTTGTTTGTGTCGATTTGACATTACCCCCCCCCCCCCATCTCTCTTCCACCCTCTCTAATGACCTATTTCAGCAGCCAGGGATATTAAGACGTGACAGAAGCATTTTATTAAACAAAGATACCCAAATTATTTCGTCTATACGAATTATGGAGCATTTTGGAAACCTGATTAAAGCATTGCTGTCGCAGGGTCCTGAATTCATGAAATTTGCTCCATTAAATCTGAAATTGTAATACATCTATTCAACCCCGTGTCAATGGACGTTGTTATCTCTACTGAGCCAACTAAATTGAACTTTTCACAATGTCTATCAGTTATTAATGAACGAATGTGTGCAGTTGCAAGCTGATGAGTGCATATTGATTGCATTTTGTGGTCAAGTGTTGATATTGGGCCAATCATCGAGGCACACGGGGGCAATATTTCTTCTGATAACATATTGAAACGTGTAATAGATATGATGAACCCATTTTTTGTTGACTGCATTTGCCAGATTAGTGGCGCAATTTGATTTTAATGGGCCAAAAGTCAACATCAACTAGCAAAAAAGTTAACTTAAATTCCAACATCGAAAAATTTCTATGCCGTTGAATAATAATGTGAGGCGTATGGCCGACGCTTGTATAAATTGGCACAAACTACATTCTGCAAATTTTATGTGGTTTAATCAGCTCTTAATTAAATTGAATTCACAGTAAATTTCTCAAATAGAATTATTCATAGCAAATGAGAATAACGATTTCATCGTCCCAGACCTTAGATAATTGCAATGCACCTTTCCATGCACCTATAAATTCACTTCATTAGCACAGTTGGTGTTTTAGGTATCTAACATAGGATTTTCTTGAAATTATTTTCAACTCAGACCATTTTTTCTATATTGCCCCCGCCCCCATGTACACTAAAACATGTTACGGAAACATGCCATCAATGTTTATTAACGTTGAATTGGTTATTAATATATGCTTTTCTAAAGATGTTGTGGGCTGGGCGCGTAAACCTATACGTAACCTGTAATTTTGAAAAAATAAAAGAAATATACTTCGAAACAAAAAACCCCAAAAAAACCAACAAAAAACAAACAAAACAAAACAACCCCCCCCCCCCAAAAAAAAAACAGTACAAACATAATGGAATTTTTACATGGGTTTTAGATGAAGATTTTGAAAAAAAAACCATAGCCAAAATATATTTGAGAGAAGAATCAAGAGTCAAAATTTTGAAAAAGGATGCCACAGTGTTTTGCGTGTGATCGTGCATTGGGAAAAATGTTTAATGAAAGGATAGGCGGCATTTGATATCCGTGGGTGTAAGGAAATAAAATCAGTGACAATATAAACTAAGACCCCTAAGCAGTAAAATCCAACAATAAATACTTGTACATGCAAAGTCCAACAGTTTAGCAACGTAACATAGCAATTACCATGAGTCCCATGGACGGAAGTTCAAGCTTGACGAACACCTTGTGGTTAATTCAGTGCTAGAGTTACTTGTAGGACTGCTGATGGGCCTACTTATGTACGATGTCGTGTCGCAAAATACAGATAAGAATATTATCATCACTTTCTGCCACTGTGGTCAAGATTCTTGACAGTGACGTCATCAGCATCAACTGCGCCGAGACCATATTATCGATCGCGACAAGTATGACAAAGGGTCATTGGGGTCTAGCGAGGCGTCTGGTGAAAGGTGTTCATCAAGCGACATTGGCGGACTAGATTCAGCACGTCCAGTTGAACATTAGTAACACAATTGGCAATGGATACTGTTAAAGGCAGATGGGAGATCATGCATAATCGAAAGAACAAAAGTAGACAAAAAGCTTTGAAACCTTTTCCTTTTCACTATTTCACCAAAATCTTTTGAGCGTCGGTTTATTCTGCGAAATTTTCAAAAAAGAACAACCACCTTCTCCTAAGCTGGGCCCTGTTTCACGAAATTTTAAGTAAAGATAAAATCCAAATTTTAGTAGATACTTCAGTTTTGATTGGCTAAGCACTAAAATCAATCTAATATTATCCAATCAAATTACTAAAATTTGGATTTTATCTTAGTTAAAATTTCGTGAAACAGGCCCCAGGATATACCCATTCCAAAATTCCAAACAAATGAAGGCGAACGAGATGTTGTTACGTCGTACGATAGGTCCGACATAATCTTTCTTAGAGAAATGTATTAAACTAAACTTTCCGGTGTGCCCCCCCCCCCCTTGTCAGTGGCGTAGGACGGAGTGCCTGGTAAGGAACAACGTATAGTCTTTCGGATGGGACAGAAAACAGAGGCCCCGTGCACACATTGGCGTGTACATATAAGATTACTTGACAGTTGGAATTCGATATAAGAGTAGGCCATAGTGCCGCTTTCCGGAGAAAATCCCCCCCATAGCACACTGCATGGTGTATACCTATCTTCATTAGCCCAGAAGAGTAGGACGTTAAACCCCATTTCATTCCATTTCGTTAAACTAAACATTATTTTGACCAGTCGGCGCTGATCGCTCAAAGCACTCTGGGCGTGATGTTCGTTTCGTTTATCAGTTGGTCACGTCACTCCACTAACATTTCAAGATAACGGACCTAAAGCTAGCCAATCAGATGTATGGTTAATCATATCCTTCAGAAAGATTTCGCGGAAACTTCCGTGTCATGGATTTTTGATAGCTAAGTTGATTTGGAGTGGAAATGAAATGGGTTTAACGTCCTACCGTTCTGCTCCTACTGGGCTAATGAAGACGGGTATACGCCAAACAGTGTGCTATGAGAGAAATTTTGCCCGGACAGCGGCGCTACGGTCTACTCTTTTATCGAATTCCAACTGCCATGGGATATTTCACGTGCAAACCAATGTGTACACGGGACCTCGGTTTTCGTCCCATCCGAACGACTAGACAACTGTCCTTGTCAGGCCCTCCATCCTGCACCACTGACAAAGGGAAACAACGCCGGAAACGATTTGGAATGGACCAATAACAACGTATACATTACTAATCGCCGGGGGTGGGTGGGGGGGGGTGGGGTGGCCGAATGGTTAGCGCGTGCGCGTTGTATTATAAGGTCCGTCATTGAGTCAATTGGCGCGGTTTCGATTCCCTGGTTGTACGTGATAAGGAGTAGGGTCGCCTGTCCATCCTCGTGGGTTTTCTCCGGGTTCTCCGGTTACCCCAACTGCTAAAGACCCCTACGCGCAAGCGAATTATTAAAATAAAATTAAACCGTATGTTGGTCCCCAAATGACCTAGTTTGTGCCGAGTGGACGTTAAACCCCACTTCTCTCTCCCTAGCCCCTTTTCTGACGAAGGGAGAAGATGACCATCCTGCTCTTCTCACGACAGCGAATTTTAACACCTTTTTTTAAAGTGACATTTTTATATACAGGAACATTATGCTCGCATTTTATGTAAATCAACCTGTCCATAGTATCATATGTAATGTATTGGACATTGAATTGTGATAAGTTACAAAAAAATAAACGCACCTTGATAAGAAATATCTTTAGACCAAGATAAATCGAGTATTAAAAAAAAGGAAAAATAAAGCGAAACGAAATTTGTTATAATTTAATTAGGCTCTATACATAGCCCTGTTGCTGTTCCTTTAAAAAAAATTTACGAAACAACAAAATTGGATTCATTGATAAACTGCAACATTTTTTTTTTGTAATACGGACTTTGATTTAAAGTACGAGTTTACTTGTTATCATGGAGGTACGTGATGGGTGTTGAAGTAGGTGAGTTATCATGACCCGTATTAAAATAAGGAGATTTTGTCATGTTGAACAACCCATCGAGCATCCACAATGGCTAATTGACTACCTCATTGTACAAGAATAAAGTTGTTTATTCAATGTCCTCAGTTGATCATAATATGATAGTGAACATTTTCGTCACATTAAGAGACAGCTTTTTTTTGCGACATGCTATTGATTGGGTTAAACCGATTTATGGCACTTCAGAAACGAAACAAACAGATTCAAATGAACACAACTCTAAACAAACAGATTCAAATGAACAAAACTCTGAAAGCTCCCTGTATCTATTAACGTAATTCTAGTTCGGATATTGAATTAAATTGCGGCATCACAATAAATACAACAAAATCAGTCTGATTTTATGGCGGATGATTCCGAATTTCAGTGGGGTTCAATTAACTACTTATCTATACCAACCGGGCTAATAAAGGCTGTCATACGTCATGCAGTGTGTCATAAGGGGAATTTTGCGCTACGGCCTACTCTTATTTCCAGTTCCAACTATTACGGGTACTTTTATACGGGTATACCAACGCGTACAACGGACTTTGTTTTATCGTCCAATCCGAGCAACTGGACGCTGTTGCTAGTCAGGTTCTCCATCCTGCACTACGCCTGAAAATATTCCCACGAATATCTGGTTTGTTTAAAGATTGAGTGTGGCTAGAAACATTTGGTTTTGTTATATATGCACGGTTCCATTACTAGAACATTCTAATGAAGATCGTCGCCTGTAAACGCATTCGTGTTTATTCCCTAACATTTCATGAAGACCCATACTCATCAACAATCCCATGCGTTTTGTTCTGAATTTTCCGTAGATGCGCGAAAAGTCTGCCTTTGTTAAGTCGTGTTTTTACAAAGGCAAACGAGAAGATACTTTCCTAATGCATATTTCTGGCGAAAACCCTTATCAGAATTTGGTGGTTTGTTTTCGTAATGCTCAGTAAGAACATATTGCTCAAACGTCTGAATTTGCAAATGATGGTATGGGATTTAAAATTCTTCGTACCTTATGTAACTTGTCAGCAGGCCAAGATGTGTTCGCAGCTACATATCACAGTCTGTAGCATATATTATTAAGTTCTATTCTTATTAAAGGGGGAATAAATCCCAATATAATGTGGAACCAGACCACAATTGCGTAGACAAGATTACTCCATGCGGTAAGTTATACCAACTGTTTAAGCCCCAACATTATAGAATATGGTCAAATTAACGAACTAAAACGTTTTGGCCCGAAATGTGCCTCGCACAGATAAAGGAATAATAACTGCTATCATTTTTTCTTATACGACAGTCCATTCTTCCTGAAGGTTATTTTTATACTTGGGTGTGCTCAATTAATAACTCCAGCCTTACATTAAAGTCCATATAGGTCTATTCTTTGGAACCATAGAATAGACAAAAATGGATTTAAAAGCACATATTAATGTAATATGAGTGTATATATTAACATTCAAATTTATTTTTTTCTATTGTAGTTTCTAATAAATTTAAGTTCGGTGAAGTACACGTATAATCCAAATAGAACGACAGTCGTGTGCAACAGCTTTATCCATTCTACACGAGTTTTTTTAATTATTATTTTGTCGTTTGTGAATCATTATGTCCCTAGACTAAACGACGTGGTGTACTGATTTTAAAATGTTCAATGCAAGTATTCACGGCAAGATAACAACACCAAGACTGATATGGACAAATATTGAATTATGATTAGTGTTTTAATTTCGAATATTATAGATAGTTTTTAGTTACAGGTTTAGTTCCTTTAAAATAGTATTTTATTTTTTTTATACTTTTGAGATGTAAGTGAACAATTTGGTTTGCTGTGCTTTCGAGAAATCTTTGCAAGACTACTAATGACGGAGTTGATTAAATCTGTTAAAGTGATTATCGTGTAGAAGATATTTTGTTCTCTCTAAGACAACAAACTTTTGTCTGTGTCCAAAGAAATTGTTAGGTGTCTTGGATTGCTCAATAAATCTTCCTATAACATCTATTTTGGACGTAAAGCCCGCTTTGTATCCTTTGTAGTAGCAGCGTTGTTTCATCAAAGAATGTGGTATTGAGGGATACGGGGAAATCAATATAAAAACGCACGACCTTGGCTAAAGATAATATTTTATGATATCATAAATCATTTTCTTCATCTTTCGGAATTAATACTGGAGATAAAGATGCTGATTTGCCAATCTTTTTAAATACAAACCAAGATATTCAGCTGGACAGTTTCTGTGCACCACAGAAATAGGCACTGTCAGAAATAGGCACTGTCAGAAATGGGCAATTTTTGTTCATTTTGCCCAATTATTTATTTTATGTAATTTTATACATTTCATATTTTCAGAATTCAGAATCTTTTCTGGTTAATGAGATGGACATGCGCCACACAGTGTGATATAGGTGAAATTTTGCCCGGACAGCGGCGCTACGGCCTACTCTTATACACCAATTTTATTTCTCAGGTAGGTCTGTTATAAAACAATTACATGTACCTGTACAAAATATTTCGTAACATATTAGCCCAGTTTCGCTATGATTTACTAAGATCAGATTGTATTTATGGTGACTTGAGTCTTTTCGCATGCCGTATAGAATAATATATTTTCAGTCAATTCTCATCCAATGATTGACAAATTTCCAATTTTCTTTTAATTTACGTTTTGCGTGTGCATTACCTATTGGTATTTTCGAGGAGAAAAATAATGTTTCTTTAATAAAACTTCTATATCAGAAATTTGCAATTTTTGTTCATAATGCCCAATTATTTCATAATTCAGAATATTTTTAGATTTACCCTTTGTGATTAAAGGGAAATAACTCCAAATAAAATATGGGATCAAACCACTATTGTCTAGACTAAACTTCGCCAACTGCTAAAGCTTTAACATTATAATGAATTAACGAATGGATGAAGTTAGATCTTTGGTCACCTATTGAGATAAAGAAGACGGGCATACGTCATACGGTGTGCTTTGAGTGCAATTTTGTTTGGACATCGTTTGGACATCAATTGAATTCCAACTGTGAAGGGTTATTTTACGTGCACACCAACTAGTACACGGGACCCCGACTTTTCGTACCACCATAATGACTAGGCACTGTCATGCCCCCCTCCCCGCCCTGCATCATTGAAAAGGAGAAGGGGGTATATATTTAGAATATGAGGCGGTAAGATAACTTAGTAAAGAGGTAGATTGTATGGATATGAAGGGCGGATATGCTAGTGAGCTATTTTCATTTGTGTATCTCAACATTTCTATGGTAAATCCAACAAAAGCTATGAACCAAGGCTCAGTCCGTACTAGAGAGCCTTCCGCAGACCAGCAATTTTGGCAAAAATTCGAGAATTAACATCAAATTAATAGCAATCACGTTGGAGTTTAACACATCAAACAGGAAAAGTATAATTGGCAAACATAGAGACGTAATCGTCAAGCAAGTAATCGATATTAAAAAACAAACTTTAATTTGGGCTTTTGGGCTTTTTCAGCCTATTTTGAAACATTTTTCACAATAGAAAGTTTAAATGAATTGGACATGTCTATTTCAAACATGTAAACTGTTTATTTTCGAATGTGTGTGTGTGTGTGTGTGTGTGTGGAAGGGGGGGGGGGTATATTCGTCTTTGAACCCTATATCTTTGTGCTTACACCAGCTTGCCTCTCCATTTAGCAAAGAGGCCACAACATGTCCACCCTCCAACCCATTTATTGCGAACATTTGCTGTAGACTTTGTTAGAACTATACGATTGGATATTGACATTGTACAAGTCACACAAACCATTCATTTATAACACCAGTTTATATACAACAGATACACACATTGTAATTAGGATTTTTATTACAAAATTCAAAAACATGTAAAAACTATAATCTTGTATAAATTTGACCAAAAAAAAAATATATATATAATACCCGTATATAATCTAAGAAAAACTATGTATTTTTATTACAAGAGTCAAACATTCTTGCATATATGGATTACTGTATAAAAATTAAAATATCACGTATTGTAAATATATTATTCCAAAATGATAAATAAATACATAACTGCCCAAACCCTGCCCCCACCCAACCCTTAATAAGAAAATTCCTCCTCTTCGTATTCCTTTCTATTTCAATAATTTAAAACTAATTCTTTGCCCATTCATCCAAAACCAGTCGCGACTGGTACTTACAATATTAATTCATACAGCATAAACAAGATATAGTTGAATTAACAACTCAAATATCTTTCAAACACGCTTATTGACATATATAACGGTTAAATTAACACTTAACAATATATATACACATACACTCACGCTTAAAACAACCATAAACCGTTCTTATTCACAAACATACAGTTAAATTCTCAATTAAATTGAAACAACTCTCGCACAAACATACTGCAGAATTAACGCTTGATGCAACTCTCTCACAAACATCCTCACAATTAAGTTGAATTTAAAGTTGATGCAACTCTCACATACATATTATTCCCAAATAGTAGATAAACCAAATACAACATCAATAAAATATGATTTGGCGTTGATTCTGTGTCTGTTAAATTATAAGTTTCTGTTCATCGCCCATTCTGGTACATCAAATTCATCTTCAGAAAAATCATCAGCCCAATTAACAAAATCTTTTGTCAAGTTTTCTTTAGCATCTCTATCTAAACCTGTTACTCGAGTAGATCCTACTTGGCTGGTTGTAATAGTGACATTAAATTTAAAATCAGGAATCAAAGCCCAGCTAGGAATGTCTACGGCTCCTTCATACACAGGTTCTTCAGCCCAGTTGAGGACAAATTTATGGTAGATTGGGTCAAATTCTCCAACATTTTCTTTGGCGAAGGAATAGATATGGCGGTCATAATCTAATCCAGGAATCAATGCCCAACCAGGGACATCTACGGGTCCATCATACACAGGTTCGTCAGCCCAGTTGATAACATGCTGATGGTGAATTTGATTGAAGTCATCAATATTGTCTGTGGTAGAGTAGTCATCTTTAGCATGTCGATCAAAATCTAACCCAGGTATCAATGCCCAATAAGGAATATTTGTTGGTTCTTCATATGAGATTTCGTCAGCCCAGTTGATTACTGAATAATGTTGGTTTTGGTTTAAGTTGAGCTGACAAGTGTCGTCTAATTCTTCGTCTAAATTCTTAGCACATGTATCTCCATTGGATGATACTGATGATAGAGATGATGATCTTGGAACTCTCATTTCACAAATCTTCTCGTATCCATGGTTGGATTTCTTATAGTAAGTTACAACTGAAAAAGTGAAAACATTTTAAGAAATGAAAATAAGAAAGTAAAAGACAAATGGAAAATTGGTCCATATATAATAACTAAATGTTCAAATCCACTACAAGTAAAGTACGTAAAACAAAGGTCATCGTGCATAATTTGGTATTGCACATCAAAATACTGCTTGGCAGTTGGAATCAATGAGTTGGCAAAAACGCCGCTAACCCCGTATGTTGGTGTCAAACGACAAGTCGACAACAAATAAATAAATAATTCTAACCATTTTATTTGTGTGATTTAATCAACTGCATGTTGATTTTGATCTTACTGTGAACGGACACCGTAAAAGTGTTCAGACTTAATAGCAGTAATACCGGCAGGGTAGATTAGTAACGCGTTAGACTTACTAGAAGTATTAACTAGTGTTGACTAGCTTTTTAGTAAAGTGTTAGACTTACTAAAAGTATTAACTGTAGAGTTGATCAAAAGAGTGTTAGACTTACTAGAAGTATTAACTGTAGAGTTGATCAAGTCTTCATCAGTTAATGTAACAAACATGTTATTATCATCATATATGACCTGACTTAATACATCACCATAGTCTAAACTACTATCGCTATATTCTCGTATTTCTCTGGAATAAATATAATACAAAATAAAAGTAGATGTAAGAGATAGTAAAATACTCTTTATAGTTCAAACTTCTTTAATTTAAAAAAAAAAGCAAAAAACGTATTCAAAACATATCACAGAGAAAATCAGTTTATCTTTTTGTTTTTACCTGTTCTCAACTCGACTACGAAAATATTGAAAACCTATTTAAGATTTTAACGGATTTTTTTTCTTTCAATTTTTAGAATTCTTTACAATATAATTAAATATACTTACAATACAGTCATAGTTGATATTTTACTTTTCTATCAGGATTCACAAAAACGTAGAAAATGAAATTAATTTCAGAGAATTATCACAGAGCGTCTTTCTTTTAGCAGATAAAATAGCTCAATGATAGAACAATAAGATGACGTTTTACCTTTGTGACGTCATAATTAAAAGACGTCAAAAGTTTTGTTGAATTTCCCAAAAAAAGAAATCAAGTTCGATTGACCTTTGAAACTTTTTCCCGAAAAAAAGTCAAATTCTTATTATTTTTTGTTCAAATCCCCCCCCCCCCCCACAAAAAAAAAATATAAAAATTTCCTAACAGACTCATAGATTATTGTTTTTTTCAATTTCAAAGATTCATTCGAGACCAAAACAGTTAACTTTTAAATACTAAACACTGAAAAGTGAAACCTATTATAAGTTTGACTGAGAGACTGTTCATCAGAAAAGTTTATGGATCTCGCCCAAGTAATATTTTGGGCTATAACAAGGAAAGGATTACGCATAATATTTGAAATAACATCGGAGATTCACAACCAACCAGTCTTACAAAAATTGACGAAGCCTTATCAGAACAGGGAAAGCCTATGCTGGAAGTTAAAGCCCGCAAAGGTTTGGACGGAATCCTCCAGTGAAATGAGAGTTAAAGACAACATCTGTGGAGAGATTAACCAAGCAGCGCCAATAGTGCAGCCAATTAATATACTACTCCTAATTTTAAGGATCTATCTATCTGTGGCCAACCAGACCATGTTATACATCTTGTAACAATAAATAGTGAACATGGGCTAGGGCAAGATCTGTACAGTTTTAAAAAATACAATTGCTGGGCAGTCTGAAATCGCCCTTTTTGGTGTATAGATAAGGATAAACATTATTAAATTAACTATAAATATTTTGTATGTAGGTATAAAACATTGACTTTCTTGATTGTATCCCAGAGATAACCAAAGGGCTAATCACTAACCATATTATCATAGTATATATGCTTATGTTTGGATTTAACTTAAAAAAATATACAGAATTATTATTAAGATCAGTAGGACGTTAAACTCCGTTTCATTTCATTATAATTAGGATAAAATGATGAACTCTGTATTCATTAAGTCGAACTTTGACACTATTACTTAAAAATAAATATATCGTGTACGGTAATATAATGCCATTGTAATCAAGTGACATTAAAGATGAATACAAACTGTGTAATTTGGTGATTTATTTGGAAACAAAATTAAAACTATTTTATATTTCAATATTTTGCTTCATCCAGCTTTATCTTATATTTGTCGTTAGTCGCTGTCTATTTACCATAAATATCGAAGCCTAAGTAAATTACTGGATTACCGGATTACCTTCTGCCAACTTCTCTTTCCGACGTTTAATCCTCTCAACGCTTTAAACATACATTATGCAAGAGCTAAATCTGTCCATTGCAGGTCTTTCTTTAGGCCTGAAATGTTATCTAAATTATTAATTAGACATCAATTAACCTATCCAGATCATAATCAACTCTAGATGGCATCGCTGATCTGCGATCTTTAGTTGATTGTGAGCCGATTTACTGCATAACTTTCCCTCACGATTTAACAATTAATGGATAATCGAGACTATGCTGTTTATCGTACTGACTTTAGTAATGATGATCAAGTGGATCAATTTGAATGAAATTTACAGCAAATTGCCTTTACATTATCTAGTTTTTAACTATTATAGTGAGAACTGCCAACTCGTTATCGAATCTCCCATAATGTATCTTTAATAGCCGTTAACCATTAGATCAACACATATGTAGTTCTTCTTACAGCATTCGAGGAGACAGACTGCCCGTCAGGAATACTCTAACATTTGTGTCTTGTGTGCGCCCCATGGTTTTTAGTCAGGGAATCCGGTATATTTCTAGTAAGATTAGGTGTCTCTACTTTTGATATATTGCCATTCTTTATTTGATATAACTACCCGATAAATACCTTCGTGGGAATCTATCTTTAAAGTAGCGTTTTCAGTTTGATAATGCTCGGATCTGAGCTTCGGAAGCATGACTAGAAAACGATTTATGTAGCAAAACCGTATGTAAAATATCCATGTCTATATCGAAATACCAAAAATAGTGCTTTGCAATCACGAACCCCACCCCCAATAGCGTTAAATGAACATATCAGTATCTTTAGGCCCAAATTGTTAAAAAAAACCCAAAAAACAACCTAGCGGCTTGAGTTTAGAGCACTAAAATTATCAGTACAATGGACTATTAGTACATTAAAGAGATGTTGATACCTAAGCTATTTCTATACACATAGACGTACAAGCCAGGGTGGCAGGGGGCAGCTGTCCCGTTAACTTTCGGGCAGTCTACCTGGCAAAATTAAGTGCCCGAAATCTAATAAAACACTAATTTTCCTTTTATTTTAATTGAATATCACGAATTTGTGAAAATTTAGTTCGTGATATTTCCTAGTATTATAAAAATACACACAATACATTTATAGATTTACATACAAAGGTGATTCCACTGTTTTCCTCGGATGGTGCTTGTTATATTCTGGTATTTTTGTTTCTGAAGAAAAAAGAATAAATTTGTGGTTCTCGGGTGTGTTTCTTACTAAGAATTGGGTTTTCTAAAAATGTGTTTGTTCCACTATCACCGGGTTAGGACTAGGGATTTTTATATCTAGTTGATTTTATTTACTACTAACGGTTAGGGCTAGGGTTTGATATAATGGTTTGTTTTGGGTTAGGGTGAGGACTGGTTTATCTGCGATATTAAGCGAGTGTGTTTCTTACTAAGAATTGGGTTTTCTAAAAAGGTGTTTGTTCCACTATCACCGGGTTAGGGCTAGGGATTTTTATATCTAGTTGATTTTATTTACTAACGGGTAGGGCTAGGGTTTGATATAATGGTTTGTCTTGGGTTAGGGTGAGGACTGGTTTATCTGCGATATTAAGCGCCAATGCGCAGTACTATCCATTATTACATTTTTCTGTTCTGCAAATGAATCAGCCATCTGTTTTTTTTATGGTGACTGAAAGCGTCCATTTAGATCGGCGGGTTTCTAGATACAACGCGAGAGTCGCCGTTAAGCCAGCAAGACGAAAAAGTCGCCGATAAATTGGGGCCTGTTTCGGCGACTTTTTTGTCGCGTTGTATCTAGAAACCCGCCGATCTAAATGGACGCTTTCAGCCACCATAGTTTTTAGGGTTCATTTATCTGCACGTCGATGTAAACTTTCTCGGTCAACACCGGGATCAAACAAGTGATAAGTGCGCTTCTGTTCAGATTTTGTGCTGTATTTAATTAGTCTTTCTACTTCTAGTTTACTCCTTTGCTGGAGTTCAAATATTATAGTTTTTTTTATTAACTTCCTAGACTCTTGTTCTGTGGATGCAGCAATATGCGCCAAGAAATAATATAGTTAATTGTGTAACTTATTCAAGCAGTGATTTTAAAATCCTCATGTAATATATCTATTTACCTCCTTAAACATCTTATATTCAGTAATTTGATAAGGTCGATAGCTTATAAATTATAAAAGAATTTGGAGGGGATTTATTTAACGTGTGTGAAAGACAAACGTAAAAGTATGAAAATTTGTAGCTTTTATGTGTTCTTATTAAATTTGAGTTACTTCCCCTTCTTATTTCATCTTCACGGCGGTCGCATATTTTTTATTCTATTATTACTCTGCAAATATCTCAATTATTTCGTAATATTATATTAAAAACTGGTGTCCATTTTAAAAAACTCTTCAAACACAATTTATGAATGTCTGTCACATTATAAAATCAAAATCTGTGATATTATTTTTAACCCCTAAAGTTTTGTCAATGATACTGATCAACGCCCGTTAAACCAAAATAAACAGATTACTTTTAAATAGTAGTTACCTCCCCTGAATTGTCCGTATCTGCCGTATCTGTGTTTATCAAAGGGAAGTTTAGTGGAGTTGAAGACACCCCCTCCCCTCCACGACATACAAATCATATTCTCAAAATGATGCAAATCTATGTGTTAATATTGAAATTACTATCTAGTCAAAGACCACGCCCACTATGATGATTGATTTTAAGAAAGAATATAATCGAAATGAAATGAAACTGGGTTTAACGCCCCTCTGTTCTGCTGGGCCAAGGCAATATACCATAAGCGAAATTTTGCCCGGACAGTGGCACTACAGCCTACTCATACATCGAATATCAACCGCAAAGAGTTCTTTTACGAGCACGCCAATATGTACACGGGACCATGGGTTTTCCTCCCACCCGAAGGACTATACGTTTTCCCATGCCAGATTCACTGACAAGATGAACGTTCTCAGCCAATACCAGGATCGAACACGGGACCTCCAGGCTAGTGAGCCTACGTCTTACTCACTGAGCCACCGTGGCTTCCAAAAATGTAAAACAGTGAAATAGTTGTCTGTTTCTATGTGTATATGTACTGCTATCGATACTGGAGTCGTATAATATAATATATTATACAATAAAAATGATAGAATATAGCCAAAATAAATGAATAAAGTCATCTTCTTGAAAGCAAAGTATGTTACATCTGTAGTAAAGTATTAATAGTACGTACACTGTCCTATTGATACGACATTCTTAATATTAATACAGGTCCTATCAAACAAAACTAGTTCTCACATAGCTAACGTTTCACATAGCTAACGTTGCTGTTTTCATTTTGACATTAGGGTTAATTTCGTAATCTAATGTAGCTGTGGAGGTTAATTTGCCAGTCACTTTAATACCTTGGATTTTCTTCGACGTTTTACAGTTTGTGCTGTAGTATTATACCTTCAATTTTTATTCGGAGCCACTGTGGCTCAGTGAATAAGACGTTGGCTTGCCATCCTGGAGGTCCTGTGTTTGATCCCGGTGTTGGCTGATAAAGTTCACCCGGACTTTCCGGCCTAGTTTCCCCTTGTCAGTGATGAAAGACGAAGGGCCTGGCAAGGGACCAGTATAGTCGTGTGGATGAGACCATTGGTGTACACGTAAAAGACCCCTTGGCAGTTGGAACCCAATAGCTGTCCAGACAAAATTTCCCTTATAGCACACCGTATGGCGTATGCCCGTCTTCATTATTCCAATAGGTGCGCATAAACCTAATTTCATCCATTCGTGAAATCATTATATGTTAAAGCTTTAGCAGTTGGCGAAGTTTACTCTAGACAATAGTGGTTTGATCCCATATTTTATTTGGAGTTATTTCCCTTTAAACAAATAACTGGGCATTATGAACAAAAATTGACAATTTCTGATATAGAAGTTTTATTCAAGAGAAACATTATTTTTCTTTTAGAAAATAACTCTAGGTCCAATGCACACGAAAAACGTAAATGTAAAGAAAACTGGAAATTTGTCAATCATTTGATGAGATTTTGACGTGTAAACACTAAAAATGTGTTATTGCGAAAAGATTCAAGTCACCAATACCATAAATAAAATCTGATCTTAGTAAATCATCTTGAAACTGGGCTAATTTGTTAAGAAATATTTTGTAAGCTGTACAGGTAATTGTGTTATAACAGACCTACCCAAGAAATAAAATTGTTACATGTTGTATAAGAGTAGGCCGTAGCGCCGCTGTCCAGGCAAAATTTCCCCCATATCACACTGTGTGGCGCATGTCCATCTTCATTAGACGAGTCCGCGACTTTAAGCCCCATTTTATTTCAATTGTTATTCCGTCTCCACGTGTAAGTACTTCATGTTCTCATCAAAATATACACCAATCATAGAAATGTTTGCCTTCTATGTTTGGCTGTATTTAGGCTACTCTAGTTTTTTTCTAAGAGGTAACCTTTTCCATAGATGCTCTGTTTGAAGTTATTGTTGAAGCCAATAGATAATTTTGTGGGTTACTTAGTATCCTCATTATATGATTTACTCAACATATACTGAAACGAGCAAATACATGATGCAGACATGACCACTAGAATTATTAGAATGTAACTTAAGGGAGAGACTGCGAAATGTGTTGCATATTGACTTACAAATGTGTGCTGGGGCGGGGGGGGGGGGTATTGGATGTATCACAAGGTCTGTCATTAAGTCAACTGGCGTGGTTTCGATTCCCCGGTTTTACGTGACAAGGAGTAGGGTCGCCTGTCCAACCTTGTGGGTTTTCCCACTGCTAAAAGACTCCTACGCGCAAGCGATTTATTGAATTAAAATTGAACCATGTGTTAGTCCCGAAATCACCTAGTTTGTGTCGAGTGGCCGTTAAACCTCATTTTTTTTCAAATGTGTGCTGAACCATGATTTCATTTTGGAGTTGCGTCCCCTTATTTACGCTGATGAAAATGAAATGAAATGAAATGGGGTTTGGTATCAGCCATTATCATATATGTGATAGAACTGGTAAAAAACGTTCCAGATATCAATTTAACAAGGGCCAAAGATATTTTTAGTCTCTCTCTCCCTTTCCCTTTTTCCCCCTTTTGCATGGCGATTTTTGTTGACTTTTTGGTGTAGTCTCGAAAAAAAGGGTTTGAAAATACATTTTCTGCCAGGTTTTGGTAAATATTCATGATTTTGAGGAGGAAGGATACAAGAGTTGTGAGGTTGGTTACGTTGAAATGTAGGGCCGGAAATTGCATGTTTACTTGTCTCTACTTCCAGCTTGTGTATCTCAAGTTTTTCATGGTGAACCTCATACATGCTTTTGGGCAAGAGTTGCCACATGTTGCTCCATCTGTGGCAGAAAGCGTTCTACCCAACGAAAATTTGGGAAAAAGTTAGAGCCGGTCTAAGAGACGACAATTAACATTAAAGTCAATAGGGAAATAATTAGTGATCTGTGGCCTGTCTGTGTATAACAAGGCTGTGACCGACATACCTTAGTTTTGAAAATATGAAGACTAAATTATCAGAAAATATGTATAAAATATTTTGAGTACATAAAAACTAAAAAAAATGTTAAATCTTTAAAAAAATTATCGAATTTTGGCAAAAAATTGTGATTTTGCTGCAAATTCTCAATTTTCAGTTTTTATTTAATTTCTAACAGTAAGAAAAATATTTTAATGTCCAATTTTGGCTTATTCAGCCTCTGAAAGACAGACAAAGTGAACAGTATTGTAATTTCACCTAATTTTGTCTAAAAATCAGGAATATTCACAGAAAATTTCTAGATCCTCCCATTTCGATGTAGAAATTAATGCTTTCATGACTACTCAAATGAGTCAAACTGTCTAAAAATGCCCTTATTTTCATTGAAAATATAAATTAGATGGGATCTATAAGTGTGTCAGGTTTAGAAATAGCTCCAGCTTTCCTACAGAAAATTGAAATTTGGTCACACTCAGTTAATAATGTACAGCAGATGGGTTTGTACAAAATGTCCAAAACAGGGGTTGGCTCAATTTTGCCACTATTTTACCCAGAATATGCATATTTTTCTTCTTAGAAACATTAAATTCTTGCATTTCCTTTATGTAGGAAGCAATATCTCAGTCTTTCTAGACATTTTTTACTCCATCATTCTGTTTTAGAGAGGGTTTAAATGCCCCACCCACCCTTTTTTTATTAATGTGTTTTGAGAGATTTAATTGCAACTGTGTTGACAATTAAATGATAGTAATTGGAATTTGAGGTTGAATATTACGACTAGGAATGTTATTTTGAAGCAAGAAATGGTTATTTTGTACATTTCAAGGATTTCTAACCTTTTTTATTTAAAGTCAAACTTAGAACCACAAGACATGTCAGGCCAATGAGACCACACCCTGGTACAAAACTGGTGTAGATCTATAAATGTCAGCTTAATGTTCAATTTTCTTTTTCAAAATCTAGGATTTGTGGTGTTTGTTGCATTTATGTTGCTTATAGAACAATAAAATGTAAATTTTGCTCCTTTTCAGGCCTCCTTTTTGTTGTCAATTCTGTCATAACCACTTTTTTGACTTCATTTTTTCAGGAAATTGATGTAAAGGTCCAGACATCTTGCTTTAGCACAAGGATTGCAATAAAAATTTATATGATGTCTCTATGGTTTGAGATGTTGGAAACATTGAAATATTCCCATATTTGTGAAATATGTGTATTCGGTGACCCTTTTGTTAGAGAGGAGTGATCATAAACTAAATATTGCATTTTTTCATTCATCAAGGCCTATTTTAAACCATAATTCATATTTATTGCACCTATTTTAGTTTCTATGTGCATATGTTAGCCAGGGATGGTAAAACATAGCCGTTGGGCAGATTCCTTTGATAATGTTAGTTCTGCAACCAAAGATTAGATTGATTTAATCTGTGGCATGTTCAGGGGGTAGGGATACATGTTTCAGTATGAATCTCTAATATTACAATCAATGTAACTGATTTGCAATTTTTTCTGTTTGCATATTGTCCACAGATTCTAAAAACATATTTCTTGCCAGTCTGGATATCTAAAAAAGTGGAAAATTATTGATATTTTGAAAGATTCTGGCAATAAAAAAATATTTTTTTGAAAAAATTCTAAATTACGAGTGTTTTCTATGTAGTTTGTTTGCAACTTGTGTAATTTTTCACAAAACTCAAATGCTGCCTCTTATAAGAAAGATTTTTAAATTTTAGCACAAAAGGCCCATGGACCGGAGATGCACCACTGTACATAAAGCAGCATGTATACTTAAAGGGCCATCATTTTTGCAGTTATTCTTTGATTTTGATTTCCTTTCACCGGTATGTTGCCAGAACACATGGGAAGCAAATAAAAAAGGCCTTTTGGTGATACCTGAAGTTTCACCCCTATATAGGACACAGATCACCAAATATTCCTGGGCCCCCACGAAACAAGGGCCAAAGCTATTTTTAGTCTCTCGCTCCCTTTCCCTTTTCCCCCTTTTGCATGGCGATTTTTGTTGACTTTTTGGTGTAGAATCGATTAAAAGGGTTTGAAAATACATTTTCTGCCAGGTTTTGGTGAATATTCATGACTTTGAGGCGGAAGGATACAAGAGTTGAGGTTGGTTACGTTGAAATGTATGGCCTGGAATAGAATTTTTACTTGTCTCTACTTCCAGCTTGTGTATCTCAAGTTTTTCATGGTGAACCTCATACGTCATGCTTTTGGGCAAGAGTTTGCCACATGTTGCTCCATCTGTGGCAGAAAGCGTTCTACCCAACGAAAAGAGACAAGAGACGAGAATTAACATTGAAGTCAATGGGGAAATAATTAGTGATCTGTGGCCAAATACGAGTTATCCTTCTATATACATGTATAACTGACTCTGAGAGGATATCTGATAATTAAAAAAAAAAATAAATGAATGTCACTAGATAAGAGAAAACGAGGAAAAAAAAATATCCCGTACATTCCCTTGTTTTTATTGATTCTATACTTAATAAAAACATGGTAATTAACAGGTTTCCTCTCACAGTCTCATGTAACAACTTTTGGTCTTCTTAGGAATTATCAGTGAGCAGAAATTCGTCCGTGTATCTGTTATCGCTCGTTACTTCCGTCACCAGCAATTATGTGTCCATTGACATCAGTGTTCAATGGCTGTAACATCACAGGTTGTAACCTTTTGCTCAACATTCCGTTGGTTAAAATCTTTATAGACACAATGGGGACCACATTTGGCAATCTCCTCATCATAATTCGGTAGGGGGTTGACCGTTTAGATTTCCGACACAATGATTGCTCTGCAGGAATACACATTACACCCCCTATCCCCCCGCTGTAATATCATCAGTATTACCCAAAACTACTAGGAAATTCCACATTTGATCCATTTTCTTCAATTCTAGACCAAAACGTCAACCAAAAAATAATGTTAATTCTACTTTTTCCAAAATCCTCGTTGGGTAGAACGCTTTCTACCACAGATGGAGCAACATGTGGCAACCTCTTGCCCAAAAGCTCGTATTTGGTTCATCATGAAAAACTTGAAATACACAAGCTGGAAATAGAGACAAGTAAACATGCAATTTTCCGCCCTACATTTCAACCTAACCAACCTCTTAACTCTTGTATCCTTCCGCCTCAAAATCATAAATATTCACCAAAACCTGTCAGAAAATGTATATTCAAACCTTTTTCTTCAATTCTACACCAAAAAGTCAACAAACGTCGCCATGCAAAAGGGGAAAAAAGAAAGGGGAGAAGGGCTAAAAATAGCTTCGGCCCTTGTTTTCTGGGAGACGGTCATTTATAACTCGCACTACATTCATGAAATAAGGGGAAATAATTACTAGTCTTAGTCCTATATATCTCACATGTTGCTGCTGTCTTAACAAATCTGTTGTTGTCTAATAAAGAAACATATGCAATGCCCTGGCCAAGGAGTATGAAAATCCATGCATTTTCAGATGAGCAGTGCGGCATTCTGCTAACACTATAATACATCAGAAAACTACGAATTTCAGACAGAATTTAAAAGCACATGAATTTTAAATTCCACAGAACATTTATATTATTGAATATAAATGCATTCTATAAAAAGATGAGATAAATTCAATATAAATCAAACAAATGAAATGAAATGGGGTTTAACGTCCTACTATTCTGCTCCTAACCGGGGCTAATGAAGACAGGCATACGCCATACAGTGTGCTATGAGGGAAATTTTGCCCGGGCAGCGGCGCTATGGCCTACTCTTACATCGAATTCCAACTGCCAAGGGATCTTTTACGTGTACGCCAATGTGTGCACGGGACCTCGGTTTTTCGTCCCATCCGAACGACTAGACAGCTGTCCTTGTCAGGCCCTCCATCCTGCATCACTGATAAGTGGAATCCACGCCGGAAAATCTGAATGAACTTTCTCGGCCAGTGCAGGGATCGAACACCCGACCTCCAGGCTAGCGAGCCAGCGTCTTACACACTTAGCCACGACTAGACAGCTGTCCTTGTCAGGCCCTCCATCCTGCATCACTGACAAGTGGAATCCACGCCGGAAAATCTGAATGAACTTTCTCGGCCAGTGCAGGGATCGAACATCCGACCTCCAGGCTAGCGAGCCAGCGTCTTACACACTTAGCCACGTGATCCCCCATAAATCAAACAAGAAAATACTTTAAAACAGTAATTATGATGCAATATTAGACTTTTTAACACTTTTCTCTGTTAACATAGTTTCAAGTGCCAAATTGTGGTCAAATCTAAGATGTTGAAACATGCAGAACCTATGAATTTTAAAATATCTCCTACATAGCTGTATTTACACAGGACAAACCAGTTGAAATAATCTGATTATGTAACACTAGAACAGTTTTTTACCCCCACCAAAAAGCAAAGTTTACAAAGGCCCTCCACTTCCACAGGTGTCACAGAGATCAGAGATGAAATTGATATGCATCATCATTCTACTAAAGCCAGTCCGGGAAGTAATCGGGTTTTGAGCTGTAGACCCGAAATGTTAAATTTAGATGAGAATGAGAATTCTGGGGCGAATACTATCCATGGAAACGGATCATAGACATCCAGAAAATGGTCAAAATGTGGAATTCTGTCATTCAATTACATGCCAAGGGGAGAAGAAAAGCCTGTGCAGTACCAGAAATCCAGTCCGTTAGTGAGCAGAAGTGGGGATAAGGTTGGATGTACTTCGTAAAGTGTACGAAATGCAGATTTATCTCACCTGGGTTTTTTTAAATACCTGTTTTGAGGGCAATCATTCCACTCTATGAAACATTACCCTGGCAGCTAAAATGATAGAAGGATGGGAATAAATATGCAATATATATATAAAAAAGTGAGAAAATAAGAACGTCCACTCGACACGAACTAGGTCATTTCGGGACTAACGCATGGTTCAATTTTATTTCAATAATTCGCTTGCAGTTTACAATAGAAAAGGCACATACATTTAAAATACGTAGGATGGTAAATGTCACAAACAAATGCAAGCGATAATATCAATTATATTAGCCAAAAACAGGAAATGTATAAGAATGTCTCTTGTTCAGTGAAAAAAAAAACCAAAAAAAAAAAAAAAAACCAAAAAAAAAAAACTGAAATAATAAGTAGGATGGTAAATGTTGCCACTGACAAATATCAAGTTGAAGACTTGCAAACTGCTGCGGCTTTAAATGACATGTATGAAACATTCTCATGTAGTCTGTAAAAAAGAACAAATAAACGAGATTATAGAGTATTTATGTACAAAATAACTCAATTTAATTTAATTAAACATATGTATTTATGAAACTGTAAATTATTGTAAAATTATTGTAATTTTTATTATTAGTATTACTACCATTATTATTATTATTATTATTATTATTATTTTATAGCATCTGTACTTCTGTATATATACCTTTGTGTATGAAATAAATATATTATTATTAAATGTGATGTCATCCCAGTCTTTTAAAAGCCTTCGTATTTTTATTTAGTGCAGGGATGGTCACCCCCTGGCACATTGGATGATCAGAAATTGCACATTGCATCTCTGTGTTATTAATAAAGTAAGGCAGTATAGGTCTACTCATATTTTATAGCGAATTTATTATTTCATGTACATCCTTTATAGCGGATGTCATCTTCTTTCACATTAATATTATGTTTTCTCCCCGGACTATTAAAGTGGGTCTGTCTGTCGGTCAATCTGTCTGTCCGTCAGTCACACTTTTAGGGACACAACAACTTTCCTTCTAATTTAGCTAGAATGTTCAAACTTGGGTAGAACGCTTTCTACCACAGATGGAGCAACATGTGGCAACCTCTTGCCCAAAAGCTCGTATTTGGTTCATCATGAAAAACTTGAAATACACAAGCTGGAAATAGAGACAAGTAAACATGCAATTTTCCGCCCTACATTTCAACCTAACCAACCTCTTAACTCTTGTATCCTTCCGCCTCAAAATCATAAATATTCACCAAAACCTGTCAGAAAATGTATATTCAAACCTTTTTCTTCAATTCTACACCAAAAAGTCAACAAACGTCGCCATGCAAAAGGGGAAAAAAGAAAGGGGAGAAGGGCTAAAAATAGCTTCGGCCCTTGTTTTCTGGGAGACGGTCATTTATAACTCGCACTACATTCATGAAATAAGGGGAAATAATTACTAGTCTTAGTCCTATATACCTCACATGTTGCTGCTGTCTTAACAAATCTGTTGTTGTCTAATAAAGAAACATATGCAATGCCCTGGCCAAGGATTATGAAAATCCATGCATTTTCAGATGAGCAGTGCGGCATTCTGCAAACACTATAATACATCAGAAAACTACAAATTTCAGACAGAATTTAAAAGCACATGAATTTTAAATTCCACAGAACATTTATATTATTGAATATAAATGCATTCTGTAAAAAGATGAGATAAATTCAATATAAATCAAACAAATGAAATGAAATGGGGTTTAACGTCCTACCATTCTGCTCCTAACCTGGGCTAATGAAGACAGGCATACGCCATACAGTGTGCTATGAGGGAAATTTTGCCCGGGCAGCGGCGCTATGGCCTACTCTTACATCGAATTCCAACTGCCAAGGGATCTTTTACGTGTACGCCAATGTGTACACGGGACCTCGGTTTTTCGTCCCATCCGAACGACTAGACAGCTGTCCTTGTCAGGCCCTCCATCCTGCATCACTGACAAGTGGAATCCACGCCGGAAAATCTGAATGAACTTTCTCGGCCAGTGCAGGGATCGAACACCCGACCTCCAGGCTAGCGAGCCAGCGTCTTACCCACTTAGCCACGTGATCCCCCCATAAATCAAACAAGAAAATACTTTAAAACAGTAATTATGATGCAATATTAGACTTTTTAACACTTTTCTCTGTTAACATAGTTTCAAGTGCCAAATTGTGGTCAAATCTAAGATGTTGAAACATGCAGAACCTATGAATTTTAAAATATCTCCTACATAGCTGTATTTACACAGGACAAACCAGTTGAAATAATCTGATTATGTAACACTAGAACAGTTTTTTACCCCCACCAAAAAGCAAAGTTTACAAAGGCCCTCCACTTCCACAGGTGTCACAGAGATCAGAGATGAAATTGATATGCATCATCATTCTCCGGGAAGTCATCGGGTTTTGAGCTGTAGACCCGAAATGTTAAATTTAGATGAGAATGAGAATTCTGGGGCGAATACTATCCATGGAAACGGATCATAGATATCCAGAAAATGGTCAAAATGTGGAATTCTGTCATTCAATTACATGCCAAGGGGAGAAGAAAGGCCTGTGCAGTACCAGAAATCCAGTCCGTTAGTGAGCAGAAGTGGGGATCAGGTTGGATGTACTTCGTAAAGTGTACGAAATGCAGATTTATCTCACCTGGGTTTTTTTAAATACTTGTTTTGAGGGCAATCATTCCACTCTATGAAACATTACCCTGGCAGCTGAAATGATAGAAGGATGGGAATAAATATGCAATATATATATAAAAAAGTGAGAAAATAAGAACGTCCACTCGACACGAACTAGGTCATTTCGGGACTAACGCATGGTTCAATTTTATTTCAATAATTCGCTTGCAGTTTACAATAGAAAAGGCACATACATTTAAAATACGTAGGATGGTAAATGTCGTCACAAACAAATGCAAGCGATAATATCAATTATATTAGCCAAAAACAGGAAATGTATAAGAATGTCTCTTGTTCAGTGAAAAAAAAAACCAAAAAAAAAAAAAAAACCCCAAAAAAAAAAAACTGAAATAATAAGTAGGATGGTAAATGTTGCCACTGACAAATATCAAGTTGAAGACTTGCAAACTGCTGCGGCTTTAAATGACATGTATGAAACATTCTCATGTAGTCTGTAAAAAAGAACAAATAAACGAGATTATAGAGTATTTATGTACAAAATAACTCAATTTAATTTAATTAAACATATGTATTTATGAAACTTTAAATTATTGTAAAATTATTGTAATTTTTATTATTAGTATTACTACCATTATTATTATTATTATTATTTTATAGCATCTGTACTTCTGTATATATACCTTTGTGTATGAAATAAATATATTATTATTAAATGTGATGTCATCCCAGTCTTTTAAAAGCCTTCGTATTTTTATTTAGTGCAGGGATGGTCACCCCCTGGCACATTGGATGATCAGAAATTGCACATTGCATCTCTGTGTTATTAATAAAGTAAGGCAGTATAGGTCTACTCATATTTTATAGCGAATTTATTATTTCATGTACATCCTTTATAGCGGATGTCATCTTCTTTCACATTAATATTATGTTTTCTCCCCGGACTATTAAAGTGGGTCTCTGTCGGTCAATCTGTCTGTCCGTCAGTCACACTTTTAGGGACACAACAACTTTCCTTCTAATTTAGCTAGAATGTTCAAACTTGGTGTAGGTGTTTATTATGTGAATGCCTTGATGGAGTTGGAAAATGGAAATTTTCTGCTTAGGGTAAGCAGAGATTCGCAATTTGATTATTTGCGACTTTGGAACACGATAAGTTTGGTTCTAATTGGGTGACTCCGATGACACTCTGAGTACTGATTCATTATATTAATACATTGACTTAGTTCGATGATGAGATATTTCTGCTTAGGCTAAGTAACGATAAGCAATATGATTTGGAACATAACAACTCCGCTTTTAATTGAGACATAGATGTTCATTAGGAAAATGCCCTGACTGAGTTCAGTGATTCATATTTTCCTTTAAAGCTAAGCAGAGCTAAGCAATTTCATTTGTCGATGCTTTGGAACAAGATAAATTTGATTCTAACCGATGGAGAATGATGAAACTTAGTGTATAGTTTCACTACCAGGTACCATGGAACCTGACTGAGCTTGACCGTTAACATTTTGTGCGTAGACTAAGCATAGATAATCAGTTTAATTTGAACAAGATAAATGTGCAATTAATTAATATGTTTCATTGGTTTTTTTTTTATTTCGGCGGGGGACATCAGTCTCATGTTGGCTTGTTATTTTAAAAACATTGGTTAATGAATCAAACTAGGAAAGATGGGCATTTGTACTGCAATAGACATGTAATATTGCTAATAATGTCTAAAAAAATTTTTTACGAGAAGCTTATGTAGACTTGAGTACAAGGATTGTATGGCGAATCTGGTGTGTCGTAATAAATTGGTGGATAGTATGTAAAAGGATGACCACCCCTGTTTATGTTCAGAGAATTCCTTCCAGTAAACAATTATGATACGACATTCCGGTAATCTACCTAGATTGTGCAGTTCGGAGGGAGAGAGTACATACAATACTTTATTGAACAAACATTTTTTTGTATAATTCATTCTCTAGTATTGATCACCGGTTTTCCTATATAGAACGGACACTCATATGAATGCAATTTTTCATTATTTTGTAAGTAAAAACGGGAGAAAAAAGTATAGGGATTCAAATTACAGAAACCATAAACGAAAAATGGAAGGAAATTGGACAGAATTACACAACTGCTAAAGCCTAATTACAGATCTGGCAGTAATAAAGAGAGTCGGGATAGCATCCTCTTTTATTGATCGCCTCGTTATTGAAGACAAGACCAGCGGTCAGTCGTTTATAATTTGTATCTGACCAACTGGTTATTTAAACACGGTCAATAGTTGGACAAGTTGACCATTGCATTCTGACTTGGAACTGACCTCTGATATTGTCACTTAATATATGACAATAATCTAACATCAGTTGTCACTCATCATCATCGATTTCAATGGATGGCTTGGTCCACCGTAATGTGTCATATATTACACTGTCAGCATCTATATACATTTCGTTATGGTTGTTAATGCAATCTATAGTTTGGTATAGGTAACATCGGGCACCAATTTGACACATGATATCTTTGTCATGTTCATCAACTATTATACATTATTGATTGAAAATAATTATTAGGGTTATCAGAAAGGTTTCACCTTTTCTTTGTTATTTTGGTATGCAGTCACTAACCAGGAGGTCCCGGGTTCGATCCCGGTTTTAGCCGAGGAAGTTCCTCGGGATTTTAAAGCATGGTTTCCTTTGATGGTCTGGTAAGGATAAACGTCTAGTTGGTGGTATGCGCGTACATCTACGGGAATCTGGGCTGTTGAAATTTGACGAAGAGAAGGCGGAAACACCACTGTCGTCTGGGCAAAATAGCTCTCATAGCACAGCGTATTGTATAGAAACGTTGGACGCTAAACATTGTTATTCTATTATTATCATTATTATTAACTTTTATATATAGCGCTGGGTTACACCCGAATGATATTTTTAATATTTGGAACTGGATCTGGAGAGCTTAGGTTTAATAATTTATCCATTTGTATTGAAGAAATGCACGGCTTTGATATTCGCGGGACACACTCTTATTTTCCAGATCATTAGGTTATCGTAGCTTTGATATACCCATTACATCCGAGGTTTGGCATTATGTTCCCATTACCTGGGAGGTTGGGTGGCCGATTCTAAGTTCTGTCATTTAATCAAGTGGTGTGATTTCAATACACCACCTGTATGTGACAACCTCGTGAGTTTTCTCCGAGTGCACAGAATCACTCCCACTGCTAAAGACCTTTACGCTGAAGCGAATTGTTGAAATATAATTGAACATTATGTTAGACCCGAAAAGACCTATTGTGGTCATTACTCCCCCCCCCCCATCTCCTCGCGCTCTCTATCTTATTACCTGTAAGATTGCAGTTAGAAAACTATATATATATATATGTACATAGTAAGACTATAATAAAATTTTCTTACAGAAATTCTACGAATGAATAACCATATTTATACAATAGTAACTGTATGTAGGGATAGTGTTTTGAAAGTGAAATGTCTTAAATGATTTCCACCAAAAAACTTTTTTGTAGGTAAAATTGTCAGCGTTGTATATTCAAAACAGAGAAAGAATAACAAACTTAGAATGCTTAAACCCTTCGCTCCCTCCAGTTGGGTTCTAGATAACAAAAGCACTATCATCGTATTTTAAGTATATAGACTTCTTCAGCACCAATATCTCGAGAGTTAAGTAGCACCTTATTCGGGATTCGGCACTAAAACAAACCGGCCTACCTTGCATCCGACCATGTCCTCGCAAGCCCAGGCCGTAGGGGTAAATGAACGTTGGGTGGCCGACTAGTACGGAGACGACCTTTGTCAAGCGAATAGGGTGTTGACTCGTTTTTTGGCGTGCACTCCCGTGTTATTGTCGAATCCCGAATAACGGCTCGTGATTCGGCAATAAAACAGGGGAGTATACGCCAAAAAACGACAATAAAACGGGTGAGTGTAGAAGAAGACTGTCCCATACACGCCAACAAACCAGTCAACACCCTATTCGCTCGACAAACGGTCGTTTCCTTGCTCGTCGGCCACCCAACGTTCACTTACCCCTCACGGTCGGGGGTATCCAGGAAATGGTCGGATGTAAGGTTGGTCGCCTGTTTTACTTCTGAATCCCGTGCTTGCTCGTTATTCGCGAATCCTGAATAACGAGCCAACACGTTATTCGGGATTCGGCAATAAAACAGGTGAGTGCGAAAGAGCAATGCCCCGTGCACACCAACAAACCGGTCAACACCCTACTTGCTTGACAAACTGTCGTCTCCTTTCTAGCCGGACACCCAAAGTTCACTTTTCACTACGGTCAAAGGTAGCGGGGAAATGGTCGGATGGAAAATAGGCCGATCTGTTTTACTGACGAATCCCAAATAACGAGCTGGCTCTTTATTCTGGATTCGGTATTCGGCAATAAAGGAGGTAAATGCTGGAGAGGACTACTACCCCGTGCACTCAAACAAACCAGTCAACACCCTACTCGCTTTATAAACGGTCGTGTCCGTTCTAGTCGGTCACCCAACGTTCAATTACGCCTACGGTCGGAGGTAGCGAGGAAATGGTCGGATGCATTTAGATCGGTCTGTTAAGTGCCGAATCCCGAATAATGTGTCAACTTCACGTTGCCAGAGTTAAGTCCCTTTATTATCAGATTCCACATAACTCTTGTTGACTCCATTGCGTTCTTCGTGTTGTGTAATTCCGTTTCCAATTAATTTTAATAATAGTCCGCCCGGGATGAAGTGAAATGAGCACAAGGTGTTGTAACATTACATCTTGATTAACGATATTGACACGTAACAGTATTACCGATAATTAACAGTCCACAATACCCTCCACATCTCTGAGCATCTCTAGGGTCGATTTAACTACCCATTATACGACCTTCCATAACAATATAATTGTCACGAAGACAGTGTATAGATTAATGGTTTTGCCAATATTGGCAAGAAAATGACGTAATATTGATCCGATTTTGCTCTCGCGGATTGTCGACATTGTTGTTGCACATGATTTCGTAGTTAGAGAGCGACACCTGACCGTATTAGATAACCATACTACCAATCAACAGGGAAGTAAAGAGCTAAATATATCACATGACACTAACCATTCCGGATTATTTTAAAACTTGACTTGAGACAGTCGATTAGTGTAATTAAATGTGACAATAATTGGGATACTCACAAAGCTGTATGCATGCTTTATTTTATGGGAATGTCACTTTGCGTGTCACCATTTTATTAATATGGTTAATATCTATTTTTAAATACAATTAAAATTGGAATAGGTTTCGTTCTGGGGATATTTTAGGTTGCAGAATATAAAAGTTAGGGATATAAATCCTAACACCCCATATTATAATACCCAATACATTGATTGGAAAACAATCAAACCTACAGGAAAATTATAATTTTCTTTATCTACAAAAATACGTCTTTTAAGATACTTGAAGGAAAGTTATTTGTTTAGACAATCTACAACTGTTAATGGAGTCGCCTTTTTTATATTACCGGGTCGTGTGTTAGTAATGCAGACGATTATGGCGGCATATTTAATTCAAAATTCTTTAGTTGTTAGTATCATTCCAACTTCTAAATTATATTAATACAATTTCTTTATTTGTTCAAAATTAGTGTATATTTTAATAATCTTGTAATTTTTATGTTATTTAACGTTATTATAAAGAAAATGAACACGTCTCGGGCTCACTTTTTGAAGACATTTTATCCCTTTGGGCCTCCAAATAGTAGGCTATATTCTAAAGCCAATTCAAGAAAAAGGTATCATAAAATGACATTTGGAAAATAACTGAATTTTCCGACGAGTCTAAGACTAGGTAAGCAAATAGATTTGTCGAGCTTCCGAACATGGTAACTCTGATTCTAATTGCGTGAGCGTATTGAAACTTGGTGTATGGCAAAATAATAATTTGCTGTTCAGGTTAAGCAGACTGGTAAGCAATTTGGTCTTTGCTTTATAGAACGATAAATGTGCAAGTAATTAATGAATGTCATCTATTTATTCTAGGATTGGGGTGGGAGGCAGCCACCTCACTGTTTTGGCCTGTTTTATAAATTCATCACAAGGCTTAGGAACGCCAATGCAATTTGAAATTTAAAGATAGTTTAAATCTAATACGCCGCCATGAACACCATGATTATAGGATTTTCCGACCCATTGTCTGCCTTTTAATTTATTTTGAACTTGTGCATGTATAATTTAAATTTTCCTGGAGTTACAAATAAGAAAGCCACGCTTACAGTCGAGCGGGGGTGGGGTAGATCGCGTTGTTCACTCCAAATATTCCGGTGCCATTGGTGCAGGCTGATATCCGGACAAGGAAAAGCGTCTTAGTCGTTCGGATAGAAAGAGAAATAAAAGTACGACTTTAAATCACATTTCATTTCATTTCTCTCGTCTAATGTAATTTTCGGGTAATACAAAAGAGTCGAAAGTGAGGAGATAAATTCCATATCCAGTTCCATCAATCAACCATGTATTCAAAATAATCACCAGCTGATATTTTTCCGTTATTAAACTGACATTTGGAATTAGTTTGGATCTGTAAATAAACGCATGAGATTGCTAACGTTATCAAAATGGAAGTGGGGCTTTAAGTAATTTCATTTATCAATTGCACTCTTATTCCAGCCAGATATCAAAGTTGTCATCAGTGGACGTATGATAAGATAATGTAAAAGAAGTAATAATCCATGTTTAAGGGGTGTTTCTATTTCCTAGCAGCCCCTGGCCATAGACGTCTAGCTACGATAACGTTACATCACGACCAGCCTTCAGGTCGTAACCAACTTGTCCCATTTCCCTACTTCTGACGTACTTGGTGCATGACAGATCTAACTTTATGGCATACCTTGATTCATTTCCATATCAACCCAACCAGTGACTGCATTGGGTTTTCTGGGGTTTTATTTTATTATTATGAATTACAAATATATATAGTTTATGTTTGAAATGGGTGATAGATCCTAAATAATCCACTAAATAAAAGTCAAAATCGAGTCCTTTTAAAATCAGGGTTTCATTGGGTATTCATCAAAATAATTAACCCCGATTGTGAAAGCTCCTGGTCGCCATTATCATTTTTCGCACCATTTAATTAATTATTCACGACTTAATCCGCGCTGAAATGTACTCAAATCAAAGGTAGACAATCTCCCGACTTGGATGAATTCGATATTTTACTCATTATTTAAAGGGGATGGTGATGCCAATATTTATCTAACTCTTCAAATCTTCATACATATTGAACGGAATTGCGCCATTTTTGGACTGATTTTTAGACGTTTAGATTTTACAATATTGTGGTTTGCAAGTGACCTAATGACTGCTAAATGACCATCAGCGGCTTTGAGTAATGCAGTATCAGGTCGTATATGGGCAAGTAGACCTGATACATTAGGTTTTCAACCAAACACTTGAACAATACCGTTCCAGTTTTGGACTTTATCATGCCATTCATTTTATTTTTCCGGCTTTACAGTCCGAGGAGAGTTCCACCAAAGACACTGTGCGTATGGCAGTGAAAATCTTACGAAACGGCAACGGTATTTTAAAAGTATTCTAGCTCTGTTATTTTATTGCACTCTTCAAATACTGACCACCAAGACCGACAAGAACACATTTGTTATGAAAAACATTGAAACATCAAACTTCTCTTAACAGCTGGTTGTATCTATTTCTCAGCTGGATCTCTGCCATACACATGCGCAATGTAGTCTTTATGATGCCACCGATTACTTTTCATTCAGTAACTTTTTGCCCCTTGAACTTTGGTGAACTTGTAGCTATTTTGGGTAGGTATATAATTATTTGTCTATGTTGTGTATATTATGTTATGAGTTGCGGGAAGTCTCAAGAAGTTTATACAAGAGGTGTAAAAGTGGGAATATCGGGTGGCAAAGATAAGCTAGGATTTGACAGGGTCAGATGTTTCCCAATATTTTTGATCGGTATATAAAATAAGCATTTACAAAAAGCTTGGTTACTTACCATTAAGGGGACATCGGGGTGTCTAAGGTGCCCGTTAGAAGAATGGCTTCAAACTTTCGAACTAAACGCCAAAATATATTGAACTAACTCATTTAAGGGATTCCATTGTTCAGTTGTATGCGTAATTGCGAATGAATGTATAAATCGGTAAGCTATCGTATTGACTAGAACTAAATAATTTCGAACCAAGGAACTCCAGGTGGCTCAGTGTGTTAAGGTACTAGCTCAGTAACCAGGGGTTTTTCAGCGACGGTTTCCTCTTGTGATTGGTGCAGAAAGCCCCCGTCAGACCAGAGTGGCGTCCCAACTACGCTGCTGCGACCGTACGGCGACCAGAAAATGCACAAGGTCGTCGGCAAACGTGAACACAACGCGAGAAAATGTCCCCAAAAATTACAAACTTGAAAAAAGTCGCCTTCTCACAGCTTTCAAGGTCAGATCGCAGAACCTTGGCGTTTGTTTTGAACATGCTCAAAACAAACGTCATGACTAGCGATCAGTGGCGATCACGGAGACCGCAGCACGATATCTGGCGTTTCCATCACGCTTTTATCACGCTAATGACGATCTTGACGCGCTCTGAGACCATTTTCCGTCGCCATAAGCAGCGCAGTAAGGACGCCACTCCGGTCTGACGGGGGTAGAACGGAGAGCCTGGCAAGGGACAGGGTATAGTCGTTCCGATTGGACATGCACGTAAAAGAGCCCATGCTGTCAGGGCAATATTTCCCTCGTGGAACACTATCCCGTTGGTGCAGAACAGTAGGACGCTAAACCCCATTTTATTTCGAACCAAACCATATGACAAACATTTTAAACAAAAGAGCAAGCATAATTTGAGAATTGCGAGTAATTATAATAAAAAAGCAGATTTTAATAAATATATATATACATATATATACATGTATAACCATAAAATCTATCATTAATAAGTAAATAAAAAGAGATCGAAATATCTATAGTCTAGGTAATATAGCAACATGTTTGTTTCATAACAGGAGATCGGTTTCAGTCATGGGTAAATGTAGTTCCTTTGTACACATCTATATAAATCTTACAAATGTCAACGGTGAAATCCAATCAGCAAATCATGACAAAATTTCACATCTAATTACTTCATTAATGTTAGTTTATCAGCTAAGTTTGGTTTCATGCGATGTCGTTGTGTAATTATTAGATGTTTCAGACGTCTGTACCTGGAGGGCAAAAATCTAAAGATATACATGGGACGCCATCTTGAAATGTCCTGTACTATATACCTTCGATATTCATTATAATGTGACATGATCAATCTCGAATTACATGCCAAACATGGCCATTACATAAAAACCATAATATTATCCTCTATAGTATAGAGTGATCGTACCGCCAAATATTACGTGTTTCAAAGGTTATAAAGTCAAATGTCATATGCATGAAGGTAGAAGATAATACCATGGACCTTATAATATTATAAGGTCCGCGATATTACCAATCCATGCCATATTAACTAATGTTAACTGACCATAAATTGACCCAAAAATCATGTATAAGAGTAATATTATCTTTATGTTTTCTTTGTATGTCAAATTGTGACGTGTAACTGGGTATTAAAGTAACGATGCGTGATTTACATTTTTTGGAAAATATTCAAAATTCTCAAGGTTTAATCCACGCTAATATGTACTCAGATTGATGATTAATCATTTAATTAAGAAAACTAAATCAAAATATCAACGAGAGATAATCTCCCGACTAAGATTCAACCGGATTAAAAACAGGCTCATCAATTAGATGGAGGTGGGCTTGTAATACCGGAATATCATGACGTCATCCTTACCATAGATTTCAACATGGCGAAAAGTTCAACTTCGAAGAAATGTAGACAGGTGTTGTTTAGGAATGAAGAAAAAAGAAGCGAGAAGAGAGAAAAATAGAAACAGTACAGTGTACCGTTTACATAGGGAGCAACATAGGTCGATGGAATTTCAGTTCACATCTCTGTAAATACTGGACAGAA
Source organism: Patella vulgata (assembly GCF_932274485.2). NCBI lineage: Eukaryota > Metazoa > Mollusca > Gastropoda > Patellidae > Patella > Patella vulgata. The sequence continues at coordinate 19,371,756 of NC_065883.2, forward strand.
TTGTAACGTTTTTGAAATGGTATCCGATTGAGATCAAACTTGCACAGTATTGTAGGTTTCAAGTAATTCGTATATTGCTCAACAGACTTTAGATATTAGATAACTTCCATTCTTGTAGTGTTTAGGCACCTGCAATTGTTAAAAATAACCATAATTAATAATTACATCATTATCATCACCATCACCATCATAATTATCATCATCATCATAATGGCCACGTTTTTAATCAAAAACAGCTCAACCTCTTTGACATCTTGTAAAAATCATGTTTTCATATTTCTTTTCAGTGGTGATAAAGATGATGGCGATAATAATCTCTTTATCCACCATTTTTTTTAGAACCTCCTTAAGTGAAGAGTTACTGGCACGTGCCACGAGAGTTGTCCGTGCATTGTTTATGTCGCGTGCTTGTCAATGTTTATCTATTATCGAACAATAAAGAATAGATAAATATGGACGTGATAATTATGGCGTTTGAGGACTTGATGACAAGGCTCACTAAACTTGCCGCTCTCTGTTTGTCACCGTTGGAAATTATCACTTTTTGTTAGCCCCCGAGCACGAGTTCTGTACATCCCATAACTGGTCAGATGTTGGGGTTTTTTTGTACTTAATAAACTATGACATTTGAATATCGCCAGTTGCCTTGTGGCAGTGGTCATCTGTAAAAATATCGTAATTCTGCTATTGGTGGCATGATTTTTTCATTCTTAAAGCAGTTATTATTGGTAGCCAATTTAGAACTCGCATTAAAAGTATCCTAATGGGTTTAACGTCCTACTGCTCTGTACTAAATGAGCTAATGAAGACGTGCATACGCCACGCAGATTTTTATGAGAAAAAGTTTGCATGGGAAACGGCGGTTCCGTTCACTTTTTGTCGAATTCCAACTACCTAGGGTTATTTTATGTGCACACCGATGGGTATACAGGGCTGCGAATGATTAGACACTGTTCGTTGCCAGACCCTTCACTCTTGTGTCGTTTGGCGCAACAAAAATCCTGAGGAACGTTTTCAGCCTACACCAAGAAGTGAGCCAACGCCTTCTTACGCACTGAACTACCGTTTCTCAAGTACTACCGGTAATAAAGATCAGTGAATATGAATGTTAATACAATGAGATGAAACACTTGTGGACGCAACCCCTCCCCTCCCAGATTATGAAATGAAAAATGAAATGGGGTTGAACGTCCTACTCCAACTAGGTTAATGAAGACGGACATACGCTATACAGTGTGCTACTCTTATATCGAATTCCAACAGCCAAGGGATCTTTTACGTCCCGCCCAAACGACAATACGTTGTACCTTGCCAGGCCACTGACAAGGGGAATCACGCCGGAAAATTCCGATGAACTTTCTCGGCCAATGCAGGTTTCGAATACAGGATCTGCAATCTAACGAGCCAACGTCTTACTCGCTTAGCCACCATGGCTCCCTCCCAGATTATGAACAATTTCGACCTCGCTAGAATCCTTATGCTTATAACCAGTACTTCTTTTTTCTTTAGAACTTTTAGCCAGGAATAAAGATTAGTGATGTTGAAAACTGATGAAATAAACTTTAGCTGATCAAAATATAAAAGCTCACAATTGATGACCGAATTTGCAGGACAAGACCATCGTTAATTTGCACAACCGACATATAAACAAATTGCATTAAACTTGTGTCTAGACTTGATCAATTTGTAATTAATGTAATGTGGAAAATAAAAATGTAAATTAAGCAATCAGTACATGTTAAGTCCAGTGTCTCTCTAGACACGTGTTTTTATACGTATTTGGCAAACATACACTGACGCGTTAAGAAACTTGACTTTTAAATTGCTCTCCTTCCCCCAAGAAAAAAATAACAAACCCACCATATCGGTACCCCCCACCCTTTTCGCCTACACACCAACTCGACAACAGCTTGTAACAACATACTATAATATATAATGAATAAGCTATTTTAGCATTAATGATAACAAAATTAAATCTTTTGATCAGTAAAATGGTTATTAGTTGGGGGGGGGGGCAGGATTTTTAGTTGAAATGTGATGTAGTCGAAATAGGGTGGGGACTAGAATTCTTTGCGCTTGAGATTAGAAGGTCTGGCATTGAGTCAAGTGGCGAGGTTTTGATCCCCCCCACCCACTGCAAGTGATTTATTGAAATAAAATTTGAACCGCGTGTTAATCCCAAAATACCATAGTTTGTGTCGATTGGACGTTAAACCCCATTTCTCTCGAAAATATGGGAAACCATAGTGGGTTTATAGTTTTAGTCTTTAGATTATCTGGTAGAGACAGCTTATAGATAAGATATATACGCTCTTATGCAATAAATAAAATGACCGGCTTCGGTTTTCTCATTTTTTAAGTTAAAACAGAAAATATGTAGAAACAAACCCTAAACTGATATACAGAGACAAAGTTGTCATTGACAATAGTTTGGTTATTATTGACAATACCACTATTTAATTACAGAATAACGTCCAATTTAATTTTGTACAAGATAGTCACTTAAAATTACAGCAAATATATTCATGCGTCGGATATTTAATCCATATGAAGAACATAATGGTTAGCAATTTTGATTCAAAGTCTTCTGAGGTCGAAGAATGTGTCCGCATTAAAGCTAAACGTATGGCCATATCTATCGGAATGTGTAATATTCTTATGCAACATTATGATATTATATCGAGAATAGCATAGCATACCATATCTTGATTTATACCCATTGGGGGTTCCGAAAACTGTTGTCAACTTTATACTAGGTTATATCGATCTCTCACGAATTACAATAAGTTGATGATTTTGTCGATAATTTTGATATTAAACTACGTTTGAAATCAATTTTGGACACTAATAAAAGGTAGGCGTTGTTGAGGTTACCAAAATGGAAGCAGGACTTTAAGGTATTGTAATAAAATTTTTAATATCGGATTTTTACATCATCTACAATAAAAGGCGGTCAGTTTGGTACATAAATATAAACGATTAATGACGTATTAATCTCTCATTATGACTACTGTTACGTCATACCTTGAAAAGGTTTGACCTGGTCAAACATGGTTTCAGTTTCAGGTGGTCAGAACAACGCTGTTCATATCGTCGGCGTCAAAATGATTTAAATCGTAAAGAATGCTAAAAATCAACAAAGCACATTTAAAATTACAGCGAACGTTACATGGGCGTTGTTATTCTCGTTGACCTCGCTGAAAGTATCTCAGGCCGTCTCGACTCTCCTGTTTGTGTGCAGTATGGCACGCTAATGTCAATCTTTCGGAGATAGTCACCGATAGATTCCCTTGACCGAACAATTACGCAAACGCTTCGGTACACCAACGCTACAAGAGCGCTCCAGTGACCCGAGAGTGACCCGCTAATTTACATATTCATAACGTAACGTCACGCATGCGCGACATAACATACAGGAATGTTTAGAGAGGTAACAATGGCGGGGTTACAAAGCTCGAACTTCACACTTGACAAAAATTTTATTACAATAGTTTACCGTATTTCGACAGTTTTATTGCTCATAATTTGAAAACATCAAAGACTCCCGAAACAATTGGAAAAGTATGTAATATTTTCATTCCGAATGGTTTTGGAATAAGAAAGAAAAGAATACAGATGCCTCATAATGATACATTTGATTGCAGTTCAAAAGTGGACATATACAATATGGACATTTATAGGTTCCACTTCATAAAACTAGAAGCAAGCTGCAATGCAGCGCGAGAAAGAAATGGCCTCATTATACGAATAGTTAAACATTATGAATAGTTGATCGTTTGTTTGATCATTTTAAGCCTGCAAAATCAATATTCATTTGACATTGATCTGGAAATTATTTCTGACCAAAGATTGTAAATGTATAAAAACGCAATTACATCAAAGTCTACATTTCAAGAATTATATAATTCTGCCATTTAAATTAATTAATGTCTAAACGAAACAGATCCGAAAATATTGCGGATAGATGAACCTATTGGACGTTATTAAAATGATATTATAGTGAAACATTCGTTTAACTATTAGATATCACAAATATTTAAAACTATTCTCATCAAAGATAGTGAATATATAATATTGAATTGATCAAGGATGTCTCTTTCATGGGTAACATGGCTTATAGAATAGTGAAAGTATTGTAGGTGAAATTATCTAAAAATAATTTACAAATAGTAAATAGATAAATCGAATAATTAAAGATATTATAGATAACAATAATACATTTTTTTCTTCAAAATTGATATATATTTTTTCGGTTTTCTATCACACGTGGGAATGCAAATAATACGTATTATTGTTAAAAGCTGCGTGTGATTTGGTTGAACCTGTATACTAAATATTGACAAGTTAACAAGTAGTTTCATAGTCAAATAACTTTCAAAAGTAATAACCACAAGTTTAAGTATTGTAATGTATTGTATGGGCAATTCATTTGTAGTCCAGCTCACTCGGGACTTTATTTAGTAACGGAATGGAATTCGTAAATATGTTACTGGATAATGGAGCCTTGCAATTGACCGATAATTCACCGACCAAGAAGTTGTAAGTTTCGTCTAAGATGTCATAAAGTCCAGCACAACACCGGTCAAACCTCGCAACAATAGTTGCGGTCATCAAAAGGTGAAAAGGTGTAACGCAAACTGAATTCTGGTTCAATCCTGTACCCCTCCGGACAAGTCTGTTAGCTTACCAGGCCATAGCGGGGTCATTCTATCAAAATTTTGGCATTTATATCAAATTTTTCATGATTATATTTCCATACGATATGTTCACGAGCTTGTACCAAGTAAAATGGTTATCGGTCCGTGATGCTTCTATTACGCCCCCCGAGTGATGCACAATCCCTATATGAGAATAGATCCTATCTTATCTCCGTGAAGCAACCGTAATTAATCGAAGGCTTTTATCGTAACATCGAAAGTTCATTCTCGAAGTTTTCAGTACCCACCCCTCTTTTGAACTCCTCAGACACATCTGAAAATAAATTGATAATTTTATTAAAGTATACAAGATAAATAAACCCACAAATACTGGTATACTGTCAATATTTATTGAGTAGATTTATATATTCCAAGAAAGGATTTACATCTACAGATATAAATGTCCATTCGCCTTAAAAAAAAGCCTTGGTTTTCTAATGCATTGTGATTCATTACCCCATTTTATAAAATCAGATAAATATTTTTTCTGATTCTCTTAATAAATGAACCCATGACATATAGATGTACCTTTTTTAAAAAAAATGTCTCAAAATCTTGTAGTCTAAAATAAACACAACAGTTCTATGGATAATAAGTATCCATAGAACTGTTGTGTTTATTTTAATATGTCCAATTACTAAATGCCATTCAAACAGTATATATCTTGTAGTCTACATAACAAAAATGACAACAACAACAACAGGTTCCATCGTTTTGACTGACTTGATGCAATGCTCTAAAATTATAAAAAAAAATATATTAACACTACGTGTGCTTTGAATTGTATAACCGTTTCCATGGTTTTTACTGACTTGATATCAAAATTTGAGTTGTGTTTCATATTTCTCTGTCCGGAATCTACACATGTGAAAGTCTGTTTAACCTAAAATCTTGATTATCTCTAGATGTATGTCTGTGAAAGTTCATACTCTATATCTATTAATACTAATAATCTAATCTACATACTTATCTAAGATAAACTTAAATAGTATTAATTTGGTTTAACTTAAGTCCACCCATGTATGTACCTCGCGGGGAAAACATATTAGAACATAATGAATTTGGTATTAGTTTCATTTAAACTTTGACAGTTTCAGATTAGCAGATTAGTCTATACAACATTACAAGACACCTTTTAACGACATTAGTCCCTGTCGCAATTACTGTTGTTTTATATAAAATAGGTGTTTACACCATATTTTACCATAAAAAATAAAATATATCATCAGAAAATGAACCTGGTCAATTCTGTTTGGGCCAATCAAAGATATTTTGCATTCTATCATAACGCATGTGCTTGTAAATATAACTATCGCACGTAATATTCGAAGAGTAATCAAAGAGTCGGTGAAACTAAAGTCAAAATCCAGCAAATTGTTAAAGGATTTCCTAAATCCGAACCAATGTAAACAACCAAAATAGAGTTGTACCATCTACCAATGGAAAGAGTAAAAATTCTCGACCTAAGAATGGTTCTCGTATACACTAGGTATACATAACTTTCCCGTCCACATTAAGTCAAAATGACTTCCATGGCAAACTGTTGCATGGGCTAAAATTAATTAATTTTTTGTAGAAATAGATTGTACATGTATAATTTCATCGTCCTTAAATTTTGAAAGATTGGGTTTACCACTACGTTTGAAATGACTTTGTAAAGAAAGTTTTCACACACTCGGACATAATATGCAACTCCGCTTGGACGCTATGTTACAAGTAAAAATATGTTCGGACGTTATGTTACAAGTAAAAATGCAACTCCGCGCGGACGTTATGTAAATGAGAAAATACACTTTATGTTGAAACTTTAACCATAATATGAGCAAATTATTAAGTGTAATCAAAAAGTGGTTCAATAAAGTACAACCGATGAACAAAGAATAATACACCAACTTAAGAACAAAAACTGTTGAAAAATCTTTACGGCAGATGGTTGAAAGACTGAAATCAACCTTACTAAATGCCATCGATTATTCTTTTTTTTATGCTAGCGAGTAAAAATGAGTGACTAAATAATCATCAAATTACTATCTTATTATTTCTCCTATTTTATTTCCTCCATCTGTCAACATTAAGTGCAGTGTCTTTTTGCGCCAATTAATAATTTATAAGAGTTCCCAATTGAACTTTTAAAAGTACTCTTAACATAGAATACACCAAGAAATTCAGATTTATTTAGTGTGATATGTAAAGGTATATGTTCCAAAGCCGAAATGTGTTAGGTAAATGAACCAATAATGGGTTTTACCAATAACTAAATATTATTACACAAAACAAGATTTTATTCTTAAACAACCAAAGGGACGCCCACAAAGTTATCGAACGCATTACGAGGAATATGACATAATTATTTTGCTGTGTGTCTCTGTCTCTGCATAAGACCCGTTATGTTATACTCTCCAGCTATAGACAATATCCGGGACAGAAATTATGAGATTAATAATCCTATCAATACATTAAAAATATTAAGCGTTGGACGCACTTTCTGCGTACGCGTTTTCGAAAGCGTTTACGCGCTAGATTTATTGTATTCCCATGTGTGTTGAAAATCTTTGAAGATTTTGGGAAATCTTTACAGCGCGGATGACGACATTGGTTTAGTTCAATCTCCGCCTCTTCGAAATAACATTAATACACATTATCGCCAACAAATCGACCATTTTCAAGCTGGACATGCAGCGACAAGAGCCGTTGATTGACTAAGATCAAGTCGAACATAAAAATCCGGTTGGGTACGTTTCCATGAGCGAGAATACACGCGCAAAAAAATGTGCTCGTTGCGCAACTTTTTTGGAGCGTTTTTTCTTGCGCTTACAATGCGCATGCCTGTCCATCCGGATGATTATGTTCAACTTCTACTATTAATGTAATTGTTGTGTAATCTTTGGACTTGAATGGGGACATAATAATATGTTGTCTTAGACTTCGCCTATAGGCAGAACTGGGTTTTCGAGGGACACGTCTTTAATAGTTTGTTGAAGATTATCCTAATAGAAATCAAGCTAAACAACGGACCAGGTCACAGAAGCAAACGTCATAATTTTAATAATGCATTTACAGATATTTTCAACAACTTGCATCTCTTATCAATGAATTAAACACCACGGCATCTGGTATCCTATAAACCAATTTAATAAGAAACAGGTGCAGAGAACTCTCGTTCTATTGGCAGAATTCTAAATATAAAACTTCACGTGCAAGAGACCTCCCATGCATGCTGGGAGTGACATATGGATATGACAGTATTCCCATTGCGTAGTTGAAATTTTGTTGTGAAATAATAATAATTAATATTGTCCAGGGTCGACATGAGTTATGTAAATTAGCTAAAATTGTTGAGAGCCATCACAATACTGTCAGAATCGATTGCCATTAATTTATGGCTAGTAATTAAGAAAGTGTAATTATATTCGTCAGTTGGTAGCAGTATAATCGCATTGGCTATTATAAATTTCTATATAAAGAATAGACGGATTTAGAGAGCATATCCCAATATAATACACAACCAGACCTATGAAGTGTGATACCCTTGGGACTATTCATCAATGTCAGCCGATTATCTAAGCCATGAATGCCATTAAATCCAAATCGTGATTTCTATTTAATTCTATATTCTTAAACTAGTAAATAATCATAATTCGATACGAACAATTGAAAATTTGGATTTAGTCGTATTTAAGTGGTTTTTGTTTTCATTTGAATAATATTTTGTTCCATTTAATTGCAAAGTTCTATAGATGAAGAAACTTTATTGCATAAAAAGCCTTACAAGGTTATGTGTATATACAAATAAAAAATAATAGAAATATACACGAAACAAACAAAGGATACATACATGTACATAAATATACAAAGATATACAAGTTTGCAAAGACATGCACGAATTGTATACAAAAGCACCTAAATATCTTAAAATTTAGTTATTTATCATCAGTATATTACAGAATAGATATGGATGGCTAATAAAGCTCGTCATTTTAAAACAGAACAAGCAAACAAACAAAAATACTCCCCAAACAGACCACAAGCAAACAATGAATAACATAACCTGTATTGATAAATAAGCTTTTTATGAGTGTGCGCAACATCACACCCTTAAACACCATTATCTTTGCTTAATACCATATCAACTACGGTCCAATATTTTGTTTCAGATCATTCATAGTACAAGAATAATAAGAGTAAAACATGAAAAAGATAAGTAGTATCACCATCTTTTGATTTGAACAAATGGTTGCATAGAAACTGACAGTAAATAATTCAGAATGTCAGTGTTTCAATCATGGACAGCCGAATGGTATTTGACGACCAAAGTGCATAACGTCCATTCAATATTTTATAAATTAAAATGATCTATTCACATGATTGATGAAGCAATGAATACAGTCAACAACACTTCCAAACGCATTATTCACAGGTTGTCTTTAATGAAATCACATTTTGTATTAAAACATTGGCGGCTTGAGGTGGGAACTGATAGAAGTCTGTAAAATCAATTAAAACCGCGGCTCAAACCTTTAAATTTATTTCGCACGTCTGGACGTGCTATGGGTGTTTAATGGCATCGCTTTGACCTGTTTGTGCGATGTTGCCGGCCATTCTTGCATAATTGTGTTTGATTCATTTTCCAGCTGACGTCGGTAATTACCAATATTATTCAAACTTTTATGTCACATGTTGCATCCAGGTATTAGAATGAGGTGTAAGAATCCATCAAGACTTCTAGATAAATAGGCACATGCGAAAGATTGGTACTGGCTACCATTTTATTTTCAATCATCCCCCTTTTGTGAACAAGATTTTTTCTTCTGGCAGGATGTTACCCGCTTTTCACAAGACTTATAGTATAGTAATTTAAAAACAGAAGCATGTTGCCAGAAATCTCTAATTAATTTTGATGGTTATAAATATGTATAAAATAATAATAGTAAATAAATAAAAACAGATTTTCTCACTTGAACTAAAGTAAACATCCTGAAATTAATATGCATACAAAAAAAAAAACATACCCAAATTTCTGAATAATGTATTATCATCCGCATAATAAGATACAGTTTAAAATTTCATAACGAAAAGATATAAGGGCTAACAATTAAAAATGTACATAATACAATTTCACAAGTAAAAGTTCTTTAGCTAGTGAAATTGTATCATAGGCTGTTTGATTAGTACAAGATATATTTCTACTAAAATTCTTCAAAAGCCACATTAACTAACAAATCAAGAACATGCGGCATTAAATGACATTAGTAAAAGCGCTTTAGCAATTATATGAGTAAAAGTTCGTCAAGTTCTAAGATTCTACAAACGCTATATACGAAAATACGAATTTAGAAATTTCGTAGTAAAAAAATCTTTTACTACTGCAATTCTACAAAAGATGTAGCGGCTAATAAATTATGAATATATATATAAACGAAATTTCCAAAAGCTATTTCAACAAGTAATTCAACAGCATTTAATTAGAAGGGAGGCTTAATGATTCATCCGCAGTTTTCCGTCATATTAGTTAAATGTAACCCTCTTTCAAATCCTATATGTTATCATCAATGATCTGACATTAATTGGTATACTAATATCGTAGAAGATGGTGAGGTCTGAAATTATAATAATGACTATCTTAGATAAAATGACCAGCAGTTAATGATACTAATTAAATTGTGGTAGACTTTAGCGTAGAATTAATTTAGAATTAGACAAGACCTGAGTACAGTATTGTGTGTAATAGGCTTCCAAAAGCATCTAGTGTTTATAAAAATACCCACACAAATGCACTGCTGAAAAGTATAAATGAAACAACTTTAGTTAGTATTGTTCACAGTTTTCTAAATGTTACGCAACACGTGTGGTGTTCTGGAAAGAGTAGCCATAGCTATGTGACAGAGAGAGAGAGAGAGAAATGGGGTTTAACGTCCACTCGACTCAAACTAGGTCATTTCGGGACTAACATATGATTCAATTTTATTTCAATAATTCGCTTGCGCGTAGGGGTCTTTAGTAGTGGGAGGAAACCGGAGGACCCGGAGAAAACCCACGAGGTTGGCCAGGCGACCCTACTCCTTGTCACGTCCAACCGGGGATTCGAAACCACGCCAGTTGACTCAATGACAGGTCTTATGATACAGCACGTACGTGCTAACCACTCGGCCATCCAACCCCTCCCCCCCCCCATAGCTATGTACAAAATATTTTGGACTGTGCGCCATACAACCATCTCCTACCGTTATAAACCCACCCGAAAAGGGGAGGATTCTAAATTACGGATTTTTGTTTAATTAATATAAATAAAACCTGCTATTTGGTTTAGGATCTGCCTTTTACCAAGTCCTGTCTTCATTATCCCGGTTGGTGCAGAAAAGTAGGAACCACCAAAACCTCACCGGGAAAAGACAATTCTAAATAAAAAGTTTTTGGTTAATTCATTCATTCCTTCTCCAGTTTAATACGCGCGTACTGGACTTTTAGTACAAGGGAGGGTGCATGGGGCGTTCTTAAATATCAGTTTCTTTACTTTGCACCAAGAGTATCTATGCGCAAAATATCTTGGACTATGTCCCACCCAACCACCAAAACCTCACCAGGGAAAAGCAATTCTAGATAAAACGTTTTTGGTTAATTAATGCTGTACGTATCACTCGTATAAACAAATAAATGAATGAAATGGGGTTTAACGTCCTACTTTTCTTCACCAACTGGGCCATCAAAGGTGGGGATATAAACAGATCAATGATCCTATCTTCACCCACTATTCATTTCTGGTTATGTAACTTTCTTTATTTGACATTTTAATATTTAGTGGCGGGACGTGATTCGTTCACTGTGTTTTTTTTTTTTTTTTAAAAATGAAATGTTACATTGTATGAAATTTTCGTTTATCCATACAAAAATTACAAGCAGGCGACGACGTTTAAGAGAATATAAAAGCTCGGACATTGTCCCATAAAATGTACATTGTATATTAGCCAGAACACTGGAGAAAAAAATGACCAATTTGATGTTACTGATAAACGTATTGTAGTTATTTTTAATGGAGTAGATGTTTTATGGCTTGTCTGTTGATGCATGTTATGTAGGTAGATTAGCGTGATGTTATCTGTACGTGGTCAAGTTTGTCTATACTCACCACCTGTCCAAAACATGTGGTCAACATAAAAAAAACCTAAATAAAAACAATCGACATACAAGGACCGAGACACGGTGACCTAGCTATACAGGCCATCAATTTTATAGGTAACAAAAAGTGACTTCCTGTAAGGAAATTCTTTTGCTATTTTTTCAAAACAGCTAGATTGTTTTTTTTAATGATCCACGACTTCAAATATTAACGGGGTGTTTTAATTTTGCTTTCGGTAATCGTTCGACAAACTTAATTTGGGTGGGGCGGGGGGTGGGTGAATGGCCGAATGGTTAACGCGTGCGCGCTGCATCATAAGGTCTGTCATTGAGTCAACTGGCGCGGTGTCAATTCCCCGGTTGTACGTGGCATTAAGGAGTAGGGTCGCCTGTCCAATCTTGTGGATTTTCACCGGTTTCGCCCACTGATGAAATAAAATTGAACCATATGTTAGTCCCGAAATGACCTAGTTTGTGTCGAGTGGATGTTATTGGGACAACATGAAGAACTCCCAACTGCCGCATATGTTCCAAAAACAATAAGTATATTAAAAATATCCGCACATAACTTAATGTTTAAATCCCATGCAACGACGTGTAAATATTGTGAATGCAAATATTACTTATCTGCCATACCGGTAGATCATAATTTGCACAGCATGTAATCTTCCCAACAGTACATTAACACATTATGCCACAACACAGGCTTCAATAATATATGCAATAAACTCTGGTTCATTTATTATTCATTATTAAACAGCTTAAAATTTGCTATATGAAATTACTGTGCAGAAACACGATAAGATTATTATTGTAATACTATTTTAAAATTACATATTTATATTATTATTTAAAATCTAAAGTTATTGCAATAGTGAATTCAGCCCTGTTTGGAGTTTCATTAGATTTCTGACATTTATTACAAGCTCAAATAGGAAATCGTTTAAATGTTATCATGTAGGCCTATATGACCCCATCTAGCGAAAACCCCCCCCCCCCAAAAAAAAAAACAAAACAAAAAAAAAACGCATCCACAGGTAGTAAATACAAAATGTTCATCAAGCGTGTGGCGGGTTCTTCAAGGTATATATCCGCGTGAGCAAATTATATCGTGATCACACAGGCAGCAGATCTCTTCATACTGATTGCAGTTCTGGCATACAGTTTGCAGATCTAATAATTGCAGTTCTGATCATTTACATTGAAGATCTGATCGTATATCTATTGTAGATCTTATCATTCCGATCGATCATAAACAGATTGAAGATATGATATTATCATTCACATCATACAGATTGAAGATTGGATCTTATATATTGTAGATTTTATCATTCAGATCATATAGATTGTAGATCTGATCTTATATATTGTAGATCTGATCACACAGATTGAAGGTCTGATATTATATATTATAGATTTGACCACACAGATTGTAGATCTAGTTATACATGTATTAGAGATCTGATCACTCATATTGTAGATTCTCCCACGCAGATCTGATCAACGTCTGATCATGTTAAAATGAATTTCTTAACACACACTTTTTGAACAAACGGTTTTGAGAAAAGTTAAATGTCAATTATTCTGTTTTAAAGGACATTCTACTTTAATAGTTTTGTTGTGTCTCGTGTGTTTTTAAAGTTCTAAATGTTTTGAGGTTTTCGAATTGTTTGGATTTACGAGTCAATAGTCAATAAATGTGGGCAGTCACTTGCGTACTAATGGCGGCAAATATAATACGATCGTCGGCGTCTGCCAACGTTTTCAGTTTGTTGCTACATTCTTGATAAAGAGTTACCAAACTTTGTTTCATGATTCTGTGTATTAGTTGGGAAGGGGCCATTCATCACATCTTGTTCTTCAATACATTTTCTTAGATTTTTAGAAAATTTAATAGTATGCAGGAGAGCAGCAAAACAAAACCGATAAGACCAATCTGCTGACAAGAGACAAACTACACAGACATTGCAAGAAATAAACAACAAACCCCAATTCAAGTTATTAATAATCCGTAAATATTTTTTGAAATATAATATTGTTTAAAAATCCAATCATTATAAACTGAATACCTGTATAAACAAGTTGAAGGATTCAGAATTATTATTTTTTTTATACACTTTTAGATCAAAACGTTTTTTAAAGCAAGAGTACCCGTAATTGAGTATTGAAAAGATGGATTCCCGCATTTTAAAATAGTGAGCATTTAATGATGCAAATGAGATTGGTGTACGGTGTTCTATTATGCGTAGGAATATTCCGTCTAGATATGTAATAAATTCCATCAGCGGCTAAGTGACGGGCGCGCACGTAAAAGAACCCATGGCGGTTAGAATTCGATAAAGCCTAGTCTGAAACGTCACTGTCTGGGCAGAATCTCAAGGAATAGTACATTGCATGAAATGTTCTATCCGACTTCATTAGTCCGATTGGTTCAGAAAATAAAGACTTTAAGCCCCTTTTCATTTCATTTCTAGCAATTGTCAGACCTGTTTATATATTTCATTCCTAACGTTTTCTTTTGAATAAAATTAATTTCAATTCGATTGCACCTCTACTGTGTACAGACAATGACTCTTGAACTAATTCAGTAGAAAGTCTAATTGACTGACCAAATTGTTGACTGAATAATCAAGGCCTGAACTCGAATTAGGGGGCACAATTAGCATTGGAATACAAAACGTATACAAATCGCAATGGGTGTCGAAATTGATATTTGGATCCCATTGATTCAAAGGAGATGACATGCAGTGAATCAAGGAGGGAAAAGATGGGGGCTTAATCTGACTAACAACAATTACACGACTTCAAAAAACCTTAACCTCACCATTGGTCATTCGGTCACTCTGACCACAAAACTGACCATTTCAATAAAATGCACAATAGGTTAACTGAATAGCCTTTAGTGTTGAGCAACGAAGGTGACTCTCTCACCTCTCAGCATTTCATGTTTACACAACAGAAGTATCTAATCCCCACTCAAGAGGGTGCCGGTCCGTTACACGTAAATCGCATCTTACACCATTTTGACATTGGCACCATCTTGAAATGGGTTGACTTAAAGAGGAATTAGTGGAAGGAGAAGAATAGGTGATTAGCGAAAGATCAAGGTGGTGATTTAGATGTGAAGTGGATTGCACCACTCAATGTTTGACATTATTCAGTTAAAATTAAATAACGCATCTTAGCTCGACACAAGCGAATGTTAATAACGTTATACAATAGTAGTGATCTAAAAGCGATATAATTAATATAAAGTTAACACTAATTCCAAGCATGTGTTTATTATACATGTACTTCCAGTAGATACTTGTGAAATTACCGTGTTAGATTTTAATAGTTGTTCGACCATGGACCTTATACTATGTATTATGAGGTCCATGGTTCAACCAATACGTAGTGTGGACTGGAAGCATATGTTTCTACTTTAGTCTTGAAAACTGCAAAGACCAAATGCTTTGACGTTTTTACCTATGCAGTAAAGGATATGAAGTAAAGCAAGACGGGAAAATCTTTGAATGTGAGAAAGATTCTGGTTCAGACAAAAATAGATAATATATATTTCGGAACCCATAATGAAAGACCAAATTTAATTTTCTACAGAAAATGTATAATATATGAAAATGGAAGACGCGTCTATTACCAGAGATCTTATATAAAAGCAATACACATACTTCCTGATTGTCCATCCTATCCGGGAAAGCATCATGTTTCGATATGGCACGTGTTTTGTTATAAAATGTTATGAAAGATGTAAAACGTGTTCTGGAAAAGCCAAGCTATATTAGCTCATATATTTGTTAAACTATAAGGGAGTTCAGTTAGTAAGGCACTGTTGCACTAAGTGAGAGGTACGGGATTTCATCCTGGTATTACCAGAGATGGTTCCCGTGATATTCCAGCGTAGGGGATCACGTGGCTAAGTGGGTAAGACGCTGGCTCGCTAGCCAGGAAGTTGGGTGTTCGATCCCGGCATTGGCCGAGAAAGTTCATCCAGATTTTCCGGCGTGGTTCCCCCTTGTCAGTGATGCAGGACGGAGGGCCTGACAATGACAGCTGTCTAGTCGTTCGGATGGGACGAAAAACCGAGGTCCCGTGTACACATTGGCGTGCACGTAAAAGATCCCTTGACAGTTGGAATTCGATATAAGAGTAGGCCGTAGTGCCGCTGTCCGGGCAAAATTTCCCTCATAGCACACTGTATGGCGTATGCCTGTCTTCATTAGCCCAGTTCGGAGCAGAACAGTAGGACGTTAAACCCCATTTCATTTCTTTCCATTTTGATATTCCAGCGTAGTTTCTCCTTTCCAGTGGTGCAGAATGGGAACAGCGTTTATTGGCAATTACTGTCTCAGCAAAATTAGCCCATAGCATACTGTATAACGTATGTCCGTCTTCATTATCGCGGTTGATGCAGAAAACTAGGACGTTAAACCTCATTCCATTTATTCATTCAAAATGTATAAGCAAAGGGAAAGTTTCTTTATTAAGATTTAGTTTTGCAAAATATTAACTTATAAGGATGAATTTTAATCAACAGAAATAATAAAATAATTCCACACCAGAAGTATTTTTAGTTCAATAAGCAAATACGTGAAAATAGTATTGTCCAGGATGTTATAATATTAGTGATAATTAATAGTGAATAAATTGTGAATAAATTGTGACAATTTGTGATAATTTGACCTAAATTCATTTTCAACCCACATTGTAATGTTGTTCTATATTATTGTCACCTTGTCAGTTCTCAAACAGGAAATTGTAAGCTTTTGCTAATTTCTTTTATTGCTTACTAACTAACAATCATGTAGTGAATTAACGGATGAGAAAGGGGCGAGTGAAGAGGATGTTGCGGGGCTGGGGTTGGGAACTTACTCTGCAATAAATACGACCGGCGACCGGTGTCACTCCTCTCAGCTTCACTAAACCAAATTCACAGTTCACTCAATTGAATTGTTACTGAAATTTCATAAAAATACATCTATAAACTGCAGCATTAAAAGCATTAATATTAATTAGATTCTTGGGATGTACCTGAAAATATAATGTAATTTATAATATTGTAACTTATTGAAGACATGCTATAAATTAGATATAGGTCCATAATCTTTAAGGGCCATTGATATTGAGCGCATACGGGACAACGATGCGACTCGACCACTGACTTTTCGCTCGAATCATCGTTGGTACTGAAAGCGGCGATACTCGCGGAAATTTGAAAATGAAAGTAGCGCATTGACGATTTAACCATGTATGCCTTTTGATCTCGCAATTTGACTGACTAATGAAAATCGTTCTCGCGAATTGTTCGCAAAAATTCGGCCGCATTCGCCTTTAGTATAAACGACTTCAGTCAAATAGCAGTTAATCAAATACGTAGGCTGGGCAATTTATATTGAGTGAGAACCCGACTGCTGCGACTTTCTGTGCAAACCATCGTTCATACTAAAAACAGCCATACGCGCGGAAATTACGAATGGACTGGCGAATTGACGATAAGCTTTTCGACGTCGCACTCTAATTGAAAATTCCTGGCGAAAACTGTTCTCCAAAATTCGCTCTGGGGGCATTGAACTGGTTCATAAAAACAGCCATACGCGCGGAAATTACGAATGGACTGGCGAATTGACGATAAGCTTTTCGACGTCGCACTCTAATTGAAAATTCCTGGCGAAAACTGTTCTCCAAAATTCGCTCTGGGGGCATTTAACTGGTTCATTTACGTGTTAATTAGATAATTACATTAAAGATGTTTGTACTACCGTTGTTTTCCCACCTTCATTCCGAACTCCATTTCTTTTCATGAGCCCAGTATACACGATATTTAACTGCTTTTTTTATAATAAACATTAATTTGATGTTATCTTTCAGTTGCGTTTTAAAAATTCCCTCCAAAATACCACTGAAGATAAAAATCAATGATCTCATAACTTATTTGACCCTCTTCAAATTCTTGGCAGGCTTGAATAAAGGGGCACGCGTGCCATATCCTAAAAAAAGTTTTTTTGTTTTATTTTTCTTCTAATCATGCGCGTGGCTAGTGCATGTCAGCTAATCAGTGCCAGGTGACACGCGCTTTATCACGTGATCGAATTCACGAGCAAAGGTTTGTTTTTAATAGAAAAGTACAATTGGTATAGGAGAGAAAAAAAAGAAAGAAAAAAAATCGGTGTTGATACTACAAGAGGCATCTGGTGAATATTATCCCAAATTAACAATAGCTGGACACTTAATCTCATTACTCTCAAGTTTGGTCAGTAACTGGACAATACAACTCCAATCAGTATCGTATTATTCATTTTACTCCGGGGCACTCTTTCGTCAACGCCCCTCATGACGAAACGACGGTCACGAAATCGTCTGTTCATAATTAGTTGTTTTGTGAAATATGGAAGGTCAAAGAGGTCGATTTGAAAAAGCAGGTGATAAAATCGGTTAAAAAGAGATGATAATCACAAGTGTTTTAACGATATTCAATCATACAATAAAACAGAAAATAATTGTATGAAATGTGGCGTTGGTCAAGCAACGCCAGCTGCCCACAGTTTACGTGTTTGTAACCAAAGCCCCTGTAGGTTGGGTATGACCCGGGGATGCCATGGCATCGTATAACATAACTAAATGTCTCCTAATGCTTTTTATCAGATTTGTGATACCTTGGTGTATGGCGTGGGATTAAAGAAAATACTTTTCTATTTGCGTTACAATAAAACATACTCGTGCCTATATTATTGGATCTCCAGGTGGTCTGTTATTGTGATTTAAGTGCAGAAAAAAAAACTGCGACAAAAGCCATCGGTCAGTTTGACCGTCTGTTTAATGTGTGAAAAGGTCATTTAGTAAAATTTACTAAAATGTATACTATTTCATAATATAAGTAATTAAAGGGACTTTGTCGCCAGAATAGAATGGGACAGGTAAGAATAGACAGCTCCCCGTAGCTGTATCTTTTCGTAGATAAAAATAAATAGCATTGGAGAAAACGATTTTATTTCATCGATTCTATTACAAGGTCGGGGATAAGTATTTGATTTTACTGCATTTGAAAGTATAACACTTATCTGGAATAAATGATCTATCAGGATTGATATCACGAGTATGGCATGAATGGTCTATCAGGTTTGTTATTAGGAGTATGGTATAAAGTGCCATTTAATAACTGTGTTTTCAAATGGTCAATTCTTGTATAAAGTTGTCGATATTTCTTAACTCGAGGCCTTTTGGTACCACCAAATAATATCTGTGAAATGGTGATTTCGACATAAGATTGTTCTTGTTTTATTAAGTTAATGAACATGTAAATATTAGGAGGGATTAAGAGCTCATTAGCGCTGAACGATAGTGAACAGTTCTTGAGTGACTGCTTTTAAATAGAGTATAGTTTTAAGATCAATTAAAGGATTAACAGTCTGCCGGCATAGTGGGAACACACCGGTAGGAATGGCCTTTCATTTCAGGATTGATATCAGGAGTTTGGTAGGAATGGTCTATCAGGATTAATATGAATGTCTGGCATGAACGGTCTAGCAGGATTTATATTTTTTTACAGAAAACAAAGCACTGGTCTAAAAAGATATTTTCCGCCAGCCATAGGTAGACTCTCGTTGAAAAAAAACCCTAAAAAATGTGTTCGAATCGAAAATTGATAGTTAAAAGTTTATTTTAAAGCGACGGCACGACATATTTGTCTTTAATCTAATTTCTAGGTGCTCAATGTAACTGTATAGTCAGGTTTATTTACCAACCATCTAAGCACCAATGCCTCTTTGATATAAGATTTTTGTTTTTATTGAATTTTGAAATATCTGTTCGCTCAATTCTCACACGTCAATAATTTTATCAATGAATTACAAATGCTACACGAAAATTTTTTCCATGGTGTGAAATAAAAGAAGCATGGTATCATTTTTAGTGAAAATAATAAGTTTCACTAAAAACAATCCATATTGTCTGATTTAAAAAAAAAGGCACTTGACATTTTGAGTATATTATCCATAAGTTACACAAGGAAATTCCATATTGTTTGATTCAAAAGAAGCATCGTATTATTTTAATAAAAATAGATAAAAGCTATATACACAAGAAACATTTCCACATTGTTAGTAAAGGGGCATTAGGTAAAATTAGATAAAGAGCTGACAGTTCTCGCTATAATTGTTAAAATATAGATAATAAAAAGAGAATATGCTAAATATTTCAGTCATATTGCTTCTGAACCTAGATATTAGCGATTCAATTTTAGGTTACCCCCGTTCGCCATAACAAACAAAGTCTCGATTATCCACGTATTCAAGTCCACTAAATATCTCAGGCTAACGATGGCATCGAGAATGGATTATGGTCTTGATAAGTTAGTTAATGTCTTATTAATAATTTAGATAACATTTAAGGACCAAACAAAAACCCGCAATAGACAGATTTAGCTCTTGCATAATGCATGTTTAAATAATATAGTTTATTTGCAAATACATACTTATAAGTACATGTAAACTAATTAAAGGTTACACTTGAAACATATCCACATTGTATGATTTAAAAGAAGCATGTTTCACCATAAACAATTCCATATTGTATCTTATCTTTGTAGTAAAACAATTAATCATTTGAATTGAATTAAACTTCTAAATGTATACTGTGCAGTTTGATTTATTTCGGTGTGAACGCTTCAACATCTAAACTAATAAAACCGATAACAATCACAAAGTCGTCTCAGAAAATGAAAACAAAACACACTTTTGCAATAATTAATTTAAATTGTTTATTAAAATAACACTGGTGGCTATTAAAACTTCAAAAAGACTTGAAACATCTTAAGATTACTATCAAATCGCTGGTTCCTGGCACAACCGCAGGAATTTAAATCACCAAAATTTGAGACGGATTTTGACAAGTAATAATTATCTAGCGATGAACATAACACGTCGGTGGGCGTCAGAATCATATAAAAGCAACGCGGGGTTGCATGAGGAGTTCAAAAGTTCAGAAACAGGTTAAAAAGCTCCCGAATTAGAAGAAAATTTTGAAAACGCGCGTCCACATGCAACCATTCCAGCATGCCTTGTTTAAAACCAGCAGCGTTATAAATGTCTATACATATGTTAAGATTAAATACCCAGGTATGAGGAAAGGTTGGGGAGAAAGCTCGAATTTCATCTTGACCTTAAAGTTGACTTGACCTATGCTCTCCCAAAACTAAACTGACCGGTCACTGCTTAAAACATGATGCCAGAGATGGAATGTTGTGTATCCGGAACTTGTTGTTTCATCTATT
Source organism: Patella vulgata (assembly GCF_932274485.2). Lineage (NCBI taxonomy): Eukaryota > Metazoa > Mollusca > Gastropoda > Patellidae > Patella > Patella vulgata. The sequence goes on from NC_065883.2 coordinate 19,392,834, forward strand.
CCATGCTCAAAATGATGAAACAAATCATAGTTATATTCAATTATTTTTCCCGTCCCCTTTGTTCTCGGGTGTACCCGGTTTTCAGAAAATAATTACCTTTCTTGATCAAATCTAACATTGTATGGGGCGACAGAATATATAGCGTGGGTCAAATACAGTAGTACAACAAAGGTTGAACAAGAAATGGTATCAGGTGATCTAGAAACAGTAATTACACCCCGCCTTACTTTCTAAAATAATTACAAGTAACATTCATTTGTAATAAGCCATGGTTTACAGAGTACTGTAGACCGTTTGGGTGACGATCTCGCAGTCTAAGTGGTGGGTGTCGACCGCGCGGCACAGCATGCGTACCCTTTTTTGAAACATCGGACGTGACTTTGGCACGTCCATGTACTATTACACTTGATATTTATGCCCATTTAGCTCAACTGTTATCGAATTCGGTTCTTACCGACAAAAAGCATTCCAAGTAACTATTGGAAATTAATGAAATTCGCAATACGTCTTGTCTCACTATCACTATAATGCATTCACGTTTTAAAAAGAGGTCGGGCTAACGTGAACTTATTTTAACATAAACTCGCATATAACATCTTTAGGACCGACTATGTACACATTTATAAAAATATGTATTTAGCTTAAATATTAAATATATTCTCTATATGCCCATTCGTTACCTTTATTAAAGATAACAGTTTCAAATTCCAATACAATGTCGAATTTAATTTTTACTTTAACTTCATCCTGCTACATATATTTATTCCTGAAATAAAAACACCTGCACGGTGCTAGAAATATTATATTGTTTGAATCATTCACCCACAGGCTAACTTCAAAATTTATAAATGACCCAAAGAAAGTTAAATTTTTGTCGGTATGAGATCAAAGCACACGGAACTTTTGATATGAAAAAATATCAAAAAAGGCGATATCATTCTGTTCATTAATGTCCATCAAAATAAACAATGAAAACAAGTAAGATCTTTGTTCATTGGTGTTCATAATGGTGATGAACGCACAATAACAATTTCACCTTTCAGGATAAGAATGCCAGATCATTAATTTTAACGCTTATTTCAGTTGTTATCAAAAATCATTTTACCTCCAAGCCACCCCTACGTAAAGGACGACCTATTGTGTCCTTCTTACACCACAGCATTGCCGAGTAGGTTGTAAATCATACAGAACAAAAGCCTAAAAAGGATGATGTCTTCCCTCATCGATTATGACAATAGAATAATATTTTTTATTAAAGAACTCAGAATTGAAGCAGCAGATTTGTCATTCCTTCTTACAAATATGTACAATTTCACATCTGGTTACAAAAAGGTTTTTTTTTTCAACCGCTATATAAAAAAACTACAACAAAAAAAAGCAAACCCAAAGAATTGAAAATTGGTATTATTTTGTTCATGTACTCAAGCGTGTTAAATCAATCGTGGATTATTACCCACATATAATGGTGGCAACACTTGTTAAAAAAAAAAATGATGTTTTTTCTTTCATTTGAAGATTTCGTTTCGTTTTTTTCTCCTCTTTTTTTGGTCCAACAATTATCACAGCCCTTTCAGTATGGGCGGTAGATAATTTGAGACCACAATGGTCACGAGTAGCTACAAACAGTTTCGTATTGTTTGGTCCCCTTTCCTGTAGAATTTTGACAAAAAAGGGCTGTTTACACATATGTTGATCCCTAGGTAGATTAATCGGTAGAGAATTTTTTTAAAAAAAGTTTATGTTTTGATAATGGGGAATGAGATACTTATTGAATTCTAAAGTTGAGCGCGTGCCTTGGCCATGACCTTGAGGCTTATGTTCTTAATCCAGGCTTCTGTTGTACGTTTAATATAAAGTTTACATAGGTTATTGAATAAAATATAATCATATTTTGCCATTATTATTGGATCGGAGGATTTAGAATTTATTAAAAAAGGGTTTATCTGCGATCATGATACAGACTAGGAGTTCATGTTAATTAATGCTGTTGGGCTGTGTCGGCAGTCGGCACTTATCTGTAAGATAAATAATATCAGGAACTGCCAATCAACTTGATGTTGTTTCTTTTCAGAACAGTTGGGGCAGAATTTCCATGCGGAAAATTCATCTATCTGGAAGTCTGGGTTAGCGTTAACTATTCCCAACCTAACCGTTAGTCTAACCTTTGTTGTGTCTTGCCACACGCACCGAATCAAATGATATTTACTACTTTATTATTATTCCCTATATGAATTACGCATTTGTAGGCAAACATCTTGCAATCCCAGATCTAGCTAATTTACCACACAAAAACCCTCAACAAAGAGAACAATTAACAGAAACATTACATTGATGTTTAAATTGTGACAGGTATCTATGCATTTCACATATTTTATTCCACTTAGATTGGTGGTTGCATAATATATAATTCCTATAGATAAATGGGAAGTGGACAACTCTGCAGTTCCCGATATTTTCTGCACACATTTTATTCATAATTCCGTGAAATATTTTTCCTAAAAACGATACCAGCATTTGATTCACTAAATAAGAAAATAAGTCATTTCATTTTTCGATTAATTTTGATGATTGTCTGCCCTTGGACGATGTTCAGTCTGATGCTTAATAAACATTTAACAAACATAAGTACATGCATGCAGGATATCATAAATGATTACTGACGCTGTTGTCACATCGTTTATGACAAAATATACACACTATATTGACAGTATCTGTTCATATTGTTATGCAGATGGGGCTTTACAGACTATTGGTCATACTGTGAAGGGAAATATGGATTTGATCCCTGTTGTGATCGACCTAACCACTGTAATCAACTGCAGCTCAACAAAGATACCCAAAACAATAACCAGTTTGATCGATTAGCAAAAGAAGACGTGTCGATTTCAATTTCCAGACTGCGAATCGAGTGTAACTTATTATAAAGCGGGGGATGATTTTTTTTTCACCTGTCGTGATTGTGTGACTTATTGTGAACAGACAATTATAAGCTTCATTGACCAGTGACACCCCTGCGTCATTTTGGACAATACTAGGTCGCTATGACCCAACGTATGGACTCGCATGACTCGCTGTCCCTGGGTCATTTTATCTCTAATATTCTATACAATATTAGTCATTCATAACTCAAAAACATTACCCAGCTACGCTTGGCTGATTAATATGGCAGCTTCATTGAACATATTAAAAGATCTCGCATTTATTGCATTGTGTACTGTATTGTTTTGTGTGTTTTATGGTGAGCTCGCATTATTATTTATAACATTTGGCTGATGTTATTATGGTGTCTTGTATATATTGTACATTAGCTAGTGGGTATCTATATTTAGAATGAAACAGAGATGAACGTCCTATTTTTCTACATCAACTGGGATGAACAAAATGGGCATACGCCATATAGTGTTCTGTAAGGGAAGTTTTGCCCGGACTCTTCACTTATATACGTGCACACCATCGGGTACACAGAATCTCGCACCTTCGTCCTATATTAGACACTGTTCTTGCCAGGCCCCCACCGCCCTACACCACTAAGAAGCAGGAAACCACGATGAAAACCCCAAGAAACTTTCTCGGGAAATTCCCGGATCGAATCCAGGTCCTTCTGGTTAGAAAATCAGTGCCTTTCTCACTAAAGCACCGTGAAAAAAACCCCACAAAGAAGCCCGGTCTACAACGGAGCAACGGTATTTGAACGGCAATAGCATTTTCCGGGTTAGAATCCACTTCAAGAACGGAAAGAATCTGAGGTCCAACCTACAGTGTATGGACTGACATACAAGTAAAGGAACCGATAATAAGCTGGAATTCAAAATAAGAGTAGACCGAAGCCCCGCTGTTCGGACAAAATCCATTCCCCTATCATTGCACACATGGATTCGTTTGTGGATGGGTAGAAAATTATAGTGTTACCATACTTTTAGAACAGGAATACATATAAACGTATTTGCATCGTTTCTATATTAAAGCATTTTGTATTTTGACGAATGTATAGACTTATATTTATAAAATTGGTATAGACCCATTTATATACACTTGTTTCTACTTTGATAAATAAAATCAACCTGTTAACCACTAAAGATATGTACTGTGAATATTAAGTTGATCGGTGAGATCCGCAGGAATTAATATAAACTTTAATGAACGAAATTGAAAGTGTAGTGTCTATCATTAAAACCGCTTGGAGTCTTCAATTTAATTTTAACTTCGGTCACATTATGAACCTGCAATTAAATCGGCCGTCTGGACAATTTAAAATCATTACGTTTCAAGCTCTTTAATGTAAGCCTTTGAAAAGTGACCTCGTGAACTTTTGGTTGCATCTGTCTTACAAATCGCGCCACATATTACGAAACGAAATGGAAATATCCTAGCAATAGGTGACACGCCTGAATGGCCGGAGATACTAAATTATGAGCTAAATTGAGAGATTCAATAGAGCACCAAACAAACTCCTTTGTCTTCATTTTCAATGAGAGGGACTCTATTTTAAGTCGCAGGGCATAATGTTCATTTTTCATAACCATCATGTGTGCTTTGAAGCAATGCTGTGACCGATCGGCGGCGTTATAATGCATGTGCTATATTAAGGGGTTTGCGCGGCTAAATTTTCAAATTAAAACGACATAATAGAGTAGGAGAGGTTGAAGTCAGACATTAATAATGATTATGAAACTATTAGAATATATTATTGATCATATCATATTCGTAATTACCGACGTACAAATGTATATACATAATAAGAATCGATTTTGAAATTTCAGAAACAATCGATTTATTTAATTTTAAATTATGTGAAACTAGTTTAAATTGATGAAAATAGTTTTGTGTTAGTTTAGGACAATCAGTTTGATATTGTTTATAGCGGTTTTATTTTTAAATGTTAAACTTATTTTTTAAAAATCGATATTAAGATGTTTTGTATTAGTGAAAAAACGTGTATTAAAGAATTTATTTTTAAATAATTAATATTGAGTTTACAGATGCAACGGTATAAAATATAATGTTTTGAAAATCTTGATTACTAACACATGATATAAAAAGAAACGAGCAGAACTGGTCTCAAAACATTATTTCATTATTTCGCTTGAACTCTCTAAAAGGAAAAGCGAGCTACCCTCGATCGTGGTATGATGGACCCCTGGCCCTTTGTCTCCCCTTCATTATCAAATGAGATGCAAATATTGCAAGACAGCATTAGCTATCCTCCCAGAAACTCATTTAAGGAACTTCATTCTTCCATTTGTATCAATGACCTGATTAGCTCGACGATGTTACTCTTACAACTTCGACAAGTATATAGACATGGTTATTATGTCCACAAAACCACTCCATTATGGAAGCGGACGTCAAGTACATTTAAATCACACACACATATTATATTGTTATCTAGGCAGATAACAGAGAATTGAATACTAAGACGTATGACCGGCCCCGAAAGGAATCTTAACTTTGTAGAATATTTCGTTTTTGAAGTATTACAGAGCTTCAGGTGCTCAGGAATAGGATAATGGTTTACAAAGTGTCTTTCACCCAGTTGTATCCCATAAAATAATACCATAGACTTATCCTTTATCACACAAGTTGTACAAGGATGTTGTATAAAACTGTGTGATCTGATTTGATTGGAAGAACTATTTCAACACCAAACAAACAAGTAAAAAAAACCCAACGAATATCGTAATGGTTTTCTTTTAAATTGACTTTTTGATATACAAGGACTTTTTTATTTTGTGTTTTTACCAATTTTAAAGGTGACTTTTAATATACACGGACTATTTTATTTTGTGCTTTTACCAACTTTCAACCCATTAAGTGTAAATAATTTGATTAAATCAACCTGTCCATAATATCATATTTAATGTATTGGACGTTAATTTATTAATAAACAACATCAACAATATTAACGCCAAGCATCAGTTTATGGGGGATGAATATGGTTGTGGATGTGATATGAGCATTTTCAACGAAATGATTTTCTTTGGCGACAGAAGAGACTTCCCAGGCACCAAGAAGAGTGTCACCCTGTTTGCGACTAGGAACTTAAAAAGATTGCGTTTAAGGGTGAAAATATCAATTTATGGCAGATGAATGAGGTTGTGGGTGGGTTATTTTCATGGAAGACACCAGAAGATAATTGAAATTGACAGAGAGGGAGAGGGGGGTATGTGTAGGGTTTAACGTCCACTCGACACAAACTAGGTCATTTCGGGACTAACATACGATTCCATGTTTTATTTTTTATTTCAATAACTCGCTTGTGCGTAAGAGTCTTTAGCAGTGGGAGGAAACCGGAGGACCCGGAGAAAACCCATGAGGTTGGACAGGCGATCCCACCTTTTGTCACATAGGGAATCGAAACCACGCCACTCATCTCAATGATAGATCTTATGACCCAACGCACACACGTTAACCCTTCGGCCACCAAACTGAAAATGAACTTCTATTAGGATTATATTTCAATACACTGAAACATCAAATCTATGGACTTACATAATTATCAGATTTACATAATCACTATAAATAATTACCAGTTAATAAAACATTATTATTATCATACATATTGTACGAAAATATAATAAAAACGGTTACGAGTGACACACGCCATTAGAGATTATTTAACAGGAATAAATTGCTGCTTTATTACATAGAAATCTACGTGTCTTACGTAAAAGGTGACAATAACCAACAAAATCAGTTTGAATAGTTATACGGTACTTGATAATATTTATTCACCACGCTTTGTATATATTTCTACAACATTTAATAATGACGGCATTGTTGTTAAGGTAATTAATATCAAGTGTTGCAGGTAATAACACTTAACACGTTTTGTATATGCGTCATAAACACGTCTCTCTTGTTCGGTTCGTATTAACTTTATCATTAAAACTGAAATTTATGCTAAGTATGAAATGCAAAATACTACACAAACTTTTAGCTATGTGAACTACTCACATTAGAAATGGTACAAGGTGTTCTAGAAATAGTAAGTATACCTGCCTCATGGACGGCACCCGTCACTACTTTTGGGTAACTGGAGCAATGATCTGGACCCGGATTTCAGAAATTATTAAAGTTTAATAATAATACTAAAACAAAAATGTTTTGTACATTCTTAAATACATAGTCATGAAACAATTGCTGTACCAAACGAAGGGTGTCGTTCATAAAATAGGGCATTCTTCTATTTCTACACCGCCTGGTACCTCTCAATTTATACTTTCGATGGCCTCTACTACACTAAGATATGACCAGTTGGAGTGAGAGGTCGCGTCAGGGGTCATATGAGCGGGTTTTGACCCTATGAGTCAGACATTTGATTAACTAATCGGCGTTGACATTTCTAGTTGGATACCCACAGTTCCGTGCATCACACGCCAAGAACTCGCTGCAACAGACCGTTTCATTGGCTAATCCCTCACATCAACCAGAACGCGGGTTATATAACAATACTTCAGGATCTTAGTGTAGTAAAGAAAAGTAAAACGAAATTTTTAACTATTAAACCAAAACGATTCGTGTTTTATACAGACTGGATACCACTTTCCATTAACCAGGACAATTTTATTAGCGATTAGCCAACAGCGTTCGTTTTATGTTTGAATCTCAAATCTCGTTTTTAGTTCTCCCTTAAATCTGAGTTTTGCCCATAAGAGACAGAATATTTTCCATTGGGGGGTAATTAGCTTACATGTGAGCCAAGAAGATGGTCCCAACCCAATTTTACTCCAGCACTTTCTAGCGATAAAAGTATAATTGTGTTACAACTTGGAGTACATCGGGCCCAGAATATAGAGCTGTTAGCCTCTGCATTCAGCCAAGGCAAGAAAAGAAATTTGTGGTCTGTTGTTTACCATAAAATTTTTGACCGTTATTTTACCCCATATAAGTAGCCTGTTTTCAGTTACATATCAGTCACAGGTGTCATTAGCAAATTTATAAGATATCATTAAAAATTTATAATCAAATATATTATTCAAAGATAATGCTAACAGCTGTTAAGTGATTATGTTGGGAAGAAAATTAATTATTTGATTTAGATAAGTTTTCAAACAAAATAATCTGTAAACAGATTGTTTGAAGTTAAGATATTGACAATTTTTACCTGGGTGTAATTAACTTAATGTTAGTTTTAAATTTAGGTTTCTAATTAAAAATCAAAAACCCGCCTTATAAATTAAGATATTCATGGAAGTAATCAAAGTAATCGAATATGTGAAACAGATTGCAACTCAATTAATTAAATGACAATATACCATATAAAACAAGACAAAGTTCGGGAGTTTCTTGATAATTTGAAATTTTGCTAATTGTTAGTGATGACGATCATAACAGATTTGGTAGGGTACAATGATAATATGGAATACAGATGATAACTTGGGATGGTTATTTCTGGTGACGTTTCAATGGGGGCTCTGCTTGAGAAAGACAAGAGAACCCAAGTCTCCAGTAATAAGCATCAAAGTCACTTGTATTCAATATAAATGTTTTATTCTGAATCAATTATTATAAATGCTGCTTAAACAATAAAGCTGAGTAGTTATCTGAAAAAAAACCCAACAGTGAACAAAAAAAATAGTGAATATACAAAATGTATGTAATAAAACAAAATTGAATAGGGGTCGGGAAACAGACAGTTTTGGCATTTGGTTCCAAAAGATATGCATCTTATCTGCAGATATTATCTGTGAGCTGGATTTAATAGAGCATAGCCATGCCGTAAGAAATATTTAGCACACACACACACTCTCTCTCTCTCTCTCTCTCTCTCTCTCTTTTATTTAGTTATGAGATTATAAAGTCAAAGATGTATATAATGACAACATAATATATTCATCTTTGTAGCCTTTTCAGTGAGGTCAACCTTTGGTCAACTCTAATGGGACTGTCATTGACGATGTAATGTCTTACGTAACGTTGTTTAACCTTACATTCTTAATCTCTATCATTTTATTGACTACGTTCACCTATAATAAATGTAACTAATTGTTCGATAAACTAGATTGTGGCAGAAGATGGGGTGCCACCTTGGCTTAGTGAGTAAGACGTTGGCTCACTAACCTGGAGGTCCCGTGTTGCAGAGAAAGTTCATCGGAATTTTCTGGCATGGTTCCCCCTTGTGAGGGGTGCAGGACAGAGGACAACGTATAGTCGTTTGGATTGGACGAAAACAGAGGTTTCATATACACATTGGCGTGCACGTAAAATATTCCTTGGTAGTTGTAATTCGATATAAGACTAGACTATATCACCGCTTTCCCGGCAAAATGTCCCTAATATCAGACGGGCGCCCGATCGGAACAGAACGTTAGGATTTTAAACCAATTTCATTTCACTTTTATCCACGATCATGCATTTGTTCACTTCACAGGAATAGCAAAGCGTAGTCCGGGGTTAATATAGATGCTAGCGGGTTACGTCTATAATTGATCAGAAGAAATCTCCCACATATGGAAGTTGTATCTGGTGTTCAAAAGGATTAAACCCATAACTACCCTTGCACGACACCTACCACAATTTGAATCCAAGGCCAAAGATGGCGTTCAAGGCGAAATCGTTAATTCCCCAACAAAATAATATGTTTCCGTAAGTGTATTAAAGATTAGACATATGTACTGAATTTATGTACATGTGTAAAAGCCGATGAACAACCATTTCGTGGGTTTTGAAAGTGAAAAAGAGAAATTAACTGGCGTCATCACTTAAATGGTTATTTGTCTGTGGCATTTAAGAATATTAATAGATTTTATTTTATAGATATTAATAGAGTTTATGTTATCTGTCTTATTTCTAGTTTGTTTTTTATATATAAATATATGTATACAATTCAGAGATGTGTTTCTTCAATATCAACACCTGAAATGCCAATAATGTCATGTCGCTTTTTTTCTTAAATCTGTAGAAATCTCATATGTTTTGTGTTTGCCTGATTTCAATGATATTTCATTATTTTTTAAACTTTTTTATGAATGTAATGAGTAATGGAATAATGAACACATATTCCTGTTACTAAAAACAGTATCTATACCAGAAACTATTCCTTAATGAAATCTAATTTCATAGTTTAAGACAGGGGGATGCTCGGGGGTTTGTTTTCTTGTAATTAACTACAATAGGTAAATGATAATTTTCAAACCCTTTTGATTTTTCCGAATTGAATTGAAATGGTTGAGTTTATTTAAAACTAGCATGATACCAGGCATCACCCTGGGCCAGTTCGACTGGGGTTCAAATCGACAGGGGCCCTAAAATGCCAGAGCTCCAAATTCACCGAGGGGCCCAATTTGCCTTGGGTCCAAATTCTGCCGGTGCCCAAATTCGATGACCTAAAAATATTCACGGGTTCATGTTGGTTAATTTGATACCACATATGCGGGGGTGGGGCGTGGCGACGAAGCTTTTTTTTGCCCGGGTCCCAGGCCCAATTGACCTGGGTCCCAAATTCGATGGCCTAAACCATTCACAGGGTCATGCTGGCTAATTTGATACCACATTTGTGGGAGGTGGATCGCGGCGACGAAGCCTGATGGGCGAACAAACACATATACACCGATACATACATACACGCATCTTTGATTTTATATATAAATGAGCATCCTACGACTACCTGTACTTATCAGATGTCAGAAGCTAAATGCCGAAGAGAATGTTTTTAAGTTATACTTACGGTTTAGTACTATTTTATTATAACACTGGATCGTTGAGAGTTCAATTCAAATCATCGATTATGATTATTTTTTTTATTATATCCAAGTATTAGATTGATATCCAAGTATTGGATTAGAAAAACCATAGTCAAGGATTTCGGAATAATCTGTTGGATTTGACCAAATTGGATCATATGTAAAAATTAACTGGGTACCAAAAATAATTCTTGACTTACGGTGTGTGGGCAAACTTTCATCCTTTAAATTGCAAATCATTTCATTATTCTAAAAATGACTTTTGTAAAGTGTATACAAAACCGAAAACAATTCCACAAAATAAAGCAAATTTGTTTTTATGTTTTGCATAACATAACAGTCCTAAATACACTAAAGCGTGAAGGATTACATATAGTAATTCACAATAGCATAATCAACTACTTATAGAAATATGAAATAATATTCTTGGGTAATATTTCATCAAAAGATTATATCTGGCTGGCGGTCATTACGACCTCGATTGGCGGGAATCAAAGTTCGTCCAAAATGGCCCAGACTGGATCTCGTGCGCGAGACGTTACGTGATTTTTCGCCATATTGAAGGAAGTTACGTCACAAGGGGTAATATTTAACCTCATTTATCAATATCGTCTATTGGCGGACAACAGGTGGGAGATCACTTATATAACCAGTCATCGGTGATCAACAACATATGGTTTTCAGTACGGGTGAAATTGAACAGATACTTTGGCAATTTATGGAGTGTTAAAATTTAAAGAGAATAACCCTAAAACTGTATGAATGTGGCACCCGAGAAAGTTCATTGACTTTTACACTTTATAATACGTTATCTTACTCTTATTTCGGTTTAATTTAAAAATACTCAAAAATATTTAATTTTCCCGGCTTCAATTGTGCATTATTGACTGATCTATGTTGTTTTTTCTGGTTGGGTTGGGGTGGGATTATTTAATTATGTATTTATATATGAATTTATTTTCAGCGATATGAGTGTACAACAGAGTTTATAAGGGGGGGGGGGCATTATATATTGTATACTGTTATCTATGTATATATAAATTACAATGCATACTATTTATATCTGTATATATATATGTTTTTGTCTATAGCAAACAATTTCCTTCGCCTGTAATAATTTTTTTTAAAAAAAAGTTAAATAAAATATAAATAATACATATATTTGGGAACTTGTTTAACATCATCGTAATTTGGTTTAAAATTCACCTTTTTAAAAATCATATTTATCTAATACCTTTGCAATGAAAACCATCATCCAACTGCAAAAGCACAATTGAAAGCGTAATAAATACCCTATCATATGACCGACACACGTCTAGCTGTTATAAAGTTTGAAATAATGTGTTGTTATCTTCCTTATCAGCTACATAATTTGTATAATAATCAGATATTCTTGTATAATGTAGTTGACAACTTGGGAGATACAATCTGTAAACAACGTAATTTGAAGTGAAGCTGGTGTAACAAATGGTATCGGATATGATTCTTATATCATTTTATTGCCGATTTATTATAATCAAAACGGACCTAATGTCTATATCTATGTCAACAATATACTTTATATTTAACAACCGTCTAGTCCTGTTGATTAATTCGTATTAATTACAGCATTCTATTTCTAAAATATGACGTTACATTAAATTACTTCATAGTATCTGGTGTCACTAAAATCAGATTCGGTATATTTAAACAGAGTAAAGCATAGGTAGGTTTGTTTTCGCTCATGACAGAGGCCTTGGCAAGGGACAACGTATGGTCGTTCGGATGGGACGAAGTAGCGACATGAAAATGTTTTAACGTCCTACTGTTCTGCTCCGACTGAGCATACGTCATACAGTGTGCTATGAGAAAATTTGTACCCTGTAAGGTGTCTTTCACGTTCACACCAATGTATACACCGTTATACAGCCCATCAGAAGGACTATACGTAACTTTCCAGACCCTCTGTCCCGCACCACTGATCCCAATGAACTTTCTCGGCCAACACTGAGATCGAACGCGGAACCTCCATGTTGCCAAGCCAACGTCTTACTTACAAACAACCGCGGATCCCTATGCGAAGTAAGCAGTGAATCATAACATATGAATAGATAAATTGAGTCGGGATTTGTTTTGATAAAAAATGAGATATGACATCAATGACCTTGAAATAAATATATGTCATGGCCGCCATCCGCTTTTTTTCTTCATTTTACTATCATAAATGACAGCATTCACAAAAAGTAGAATAATCTAAATATATGACATAGTATACGCTGACAATTATTTTTTTCTCCTCTTGACAGTGACGTCAACAACCTTCAGCGGTGTTACCAACTTGCAACCTTATTCATGAAAACGTAAACTAAAATATTTTAAGAAGGCAGCCATTTCATTGGTTGAGAGTTAAAATCCTAGTACAAATTTTAGCCATTGACCAATGAAAGGGCAGAATTCTTAAAATATTCTAGTTTATGAATGAATAAAACCTGAGCATAAAATTCATAAACGTAGGTTTCCAGACGTAGTCACACAAGTTGTGTCGCAATAAAGAAAACCTATCAATGATTTCTTAAACACAAATTTTTTTAACCTTTCATCCACTGGAGATCTAACAGGATTTAGTAATCAACGGACAATACTAGGAGAGTTACACTCGAAAAATGTCGAACATTTTCAGTCGTCTTAGTATTTCAAAATTGAACAAATCATTACAAATTCATGAAGACACACATTAAACTGCGTTCAAACGGAATTTACACACAGCAGATTATTTTAAGTAAAGAGGTTCGGATCAAACCTTGCAATCCCAAAGACAGAATTCGAATTCGTGTAGCAGACGAACGCAAGGTTTGATTCGAATCTGGAATCCTCCTCACCAATTAGATTCATAATTTAAACTGTGTGTCAACTTAGATTTTAATCCAAACCAATTAGGCCAGATTCAAAATATTATTTTTATAACCTGTAAGACAGTAGATATTATATATACTAAACTAAGGCAATCTTAAATTACTGCAATGTTCTATAGATATTTAGATACTTTAGTTGTTTCATCACTGTGCAATTGCAGAGCGTCCTCGCGAAGTTGGAGTTTTTAACTTAATGGCACCTTACATAACCTCTAACCACAAAGTCAGTGACGATTTCAGATGATGAAAGTCTTGGCAACACATTGCGTAACGATGTATAGTATGAGGTTTTGTCATGTTCATCGCCCAGATATTATGTCGATTTAAGTAAATATCTCTAAGATGGGGGTATAGAGAGGTCAGTCGGCTTTATTAACATAACAGTCCCCGTAAGTTCAAACTCAGCTGGATAAACTCACATTCGAAATTCTACTCAGATTATGATTGGCACCCCTTGCATCAAAATTGTCAATTTGAAAGTAATGTAACTTTCTCCCCCTGCGATTTAATGTGTTATTTTATGATCCATAAAACTTAGCAATGAATCCTTTTGCTCCGATTTCCCATGTTCATTACAGCGGGTGCATCCTGTCACTGGACAATAGTCATTGATGGTCAACGGTCGTCGTGACCTACACAAACTGTCTGACTGACTGCGCTTTGCATCATGGCCTTGTAATAAAAACTTCTCACGACCTTTTGGAAAGAGGTCAGAAAGAATCAGACTCGGCAGGGATTACAATAGCTTTAGGAGATGGTTACGTTATTTTCTCACACATTGCCCACTACCCACCTCGGTGACTAACTGTTATTTCACAATGATCACATATTACTATTCGTCTTACAATGGAATTCAAACATTTAAATCAGAATTAAACGACATGAATTAACGTCTTTAATTACAGCAAGCATTATTTATTTTATAATAGTTCTACACTAAAGTAGAATTCAAATTCTAATTTTGTATTATAAAAATAACAAATTATCATAAGAATACAACATAAATCATTGTAACATATTTTTAAAAAATTGTCAGAATACACTTTGTCTACAAAAACAGTAGCATCGTTATTTTATAATATACTCTTCAAAAAAAGTAGGGGATATTGAAATGTAAATACCTATGCAGGTTGTGATATGATAAATAGTCATGGACACTTGACATGCTTTGAGAGTATGTTCACAGATGAAGAACTTATCGCCCCAACAGAACCACTGAGCTGCATGTGCGACACGCAATAGCGCCATACACGTGGGAGGGGTTCATTGTCAAATTTGACACTTCAAGGAAGGGTTGATGAAAACTGCCGCGTGTGGGTTTATCTATCCATGTTAGCATTCCTATCGGTTCTTGTATAAGATTTACTGTTTAGTGTATCTTTGCTTTAGTGTGTTTAATTTGATCGGGAGAAGTGTTCGTCGACGTCAACGTCAACTGACAACACCGCAAGAAATGGCCGTGGCACTGCAAGTGGGGTGGGCCAGATTGCCCCAAATCGTGATTGGACGGTTGATTAGGAGCATGCCACGACGAATTGCGAAATGTTTGAGGATTGGTGGAGCAGTTACTCATTATTAAGACAAAATTCAAAAACGTCCATTTTTACTTTTGACGGTGTTTCTCTTTGCGAGTGAAATAGGGCCGTCAGATAAGCCGCCCATATGAACTGTTTATGATCATGTATAGGCAATTGGCCTGTTATTCACATACACTGGTTACCTCTAATAAAAACAGCAGTGCATTTCCACAGTTTTGTATTGTTTCTGAATATCCCCTACTTTTTTGAAGAGTATAGTTCTACATTAAATTAAGATTCAAATTCTAATTTCGTTTTACTAAAATAAAAATAAAAATAACAATAACAAATTATCATTTGAATATAACATCAATCATTCTAACATATTTTAAAGAATTTGTCAGAATACACTTTGTTTACATAAACACACAGTATAGTTATATTAATCAATGATAAAACGAAAATTGTTAACATAACCTAGAATTTACGCTTGAGCGTAGGGATCTTTAGCATAGGAGAAACTCGGGGGGGGGGGCAGGAAAAACCCACTCAATTTGGCAGGCGATCCTACTCATTGTCACCCACAAGCGTAGGATTGAAACCTTGTCACTTGATTTAATGACAGACGTTATGACCACCCCTCTCTATTAGATGACACAATTGTGTATGTAAATATATATACATACCTAATTCTTATCACCTACACAATATAAATAAGTGATATTTCAATAATACATAACCTTGAGTTTCGTCTTATAACATTTTTTTATTATATACAAACAACGAAGACTGAAATCAATAGCCTAACAATAAATGATTATACGGAACATGAGGGATATGCTGTTATATTTATTATACCTGTATAACTTATTGTAACAGAATGCTTTACGCGATTGTAAAAATCAATCTATACACTGGTGGGCGACAGGGGTCGCGAACTTTGTGTTATCTTTTCGTTGCATCTATCAATGAGAATTCTTTTTTGGTCCCAAATGCCAGCAAATAATTCTCTATGACTCTATATTACTAATACAACAAATAAATATATACTATTTGACCAGCACGAAGGTTAAATGTTTTTAAAAAGGTATTCTGCTCTATTGTCGTAATAGAAAACGCTTGGAATGTCGCCTTTTTCTGTAAAAAAACCCCCACGTACATAACTTTTTGGGAAAGTCCAAATAGATATCAATCTATCACTACACTATGATAATCATACATGCTGTCACGGAGAGAGAGAGAGACCGAGAGACAGAGAGAGAGTGTATGTAGAAATTGTCAGTTGGCCTGAAAGAACCGGGAGAGATGGTATTCGATGACGGATAGGCGGAAACACCAGTTTCCGGGCATAATTAGGCCTACATCCTCGTATTTAGAAATAAAAAAAAATATACCATATTATGTTAGTCTCAAAATTGAGATTTTAATCCCCATTCAATTTACTATAAACATGACGTAATACAGAAATGTCATTTTTCACCCATTCTGAAACATGGTTTCCATGATCATCTATCTATGTCATTACGGATTGGATTGATTTGTTTTTCGATGCAAATATTGTATTGGCATATTTCATATTTATATAAGGCTATGTAGTTTTTACAATAAGAAATGTTCATAAAATCATCAGTCACTGGATATCAATAACAATTGGAAACGGAATAAAATCGCATAATAGATGAATTGAACAATTAACGCAATCAGGCGTGGATTAACAAAATATCATCTTTAGAAATTTATAAGATGCTAGAGTGCGTCAACAAGAGAATAAACCCCATTAAATCATCCCTGGTGACAGATTTACTTCTTAATAGACGTTACACATTCTTATTAGTCTATTCATATACCAATAATAGATTTCATTTCATATTCATAGATCGTTTCATGAAATGACAACAAGCTGTATCATGGTACAACATGCGTTCACATGAGTAGAAAATCAAATAAACGACACACTACCAGAAAGAATGATATCCCGCAATCTGCTACAAGCAGGTATTCGTCTTAAACACTTAAGCAATCAATAAATTTATCCGTTTATCTATAAACTAAAACGTTACTTAGGGGATTGGAAAGTCATCCGTATCGATACAAGCCAGCTTAGGATAGGTGGAAATAAAGATTTATTAATAAGAGATATTTAGTGGGGCGCATCCACCCCCATATCAATATGTATATAAATACATGTATACTGACAGCTGTCAAGGCTATGCTATATTTATATATCGTATTTATATACTGGGTCGATACGTCCTAACCATCAAGGCTATACACCATATAGGTATTTTTATAAGATTAGGAATTGTATATAAGCATTATCTGAGAGAATTGACTGACGCATGAAATACGTCACAAGGAATATATTTATAGTAAATGCATCATGGGGAATCTATGGCAAAGAATTCGCACTTGTTTCTTGTAGAAAGTATTGTCCCTGTTCTCAAAGTAAACAGCATATTCGCAAAAAAAAGAAAGAAAAAAAAAGAAAAGAAAACCAGGATGGCAGTTCATTGCGATAAAAGGGATTGATTTTGTTATGCTGATAAATATCATATATTAATTGGTATATTCTTTTCATTAGTTAATTGCATTTGTAACAATAACAATGCAAAGGGGTATATGTCACTTGCAAGGTTGGTGAATTTGTGGTACCCAGGGTCATTTCATTCGATTTCGCAAAGCTTATTATCATGTACACAGGAAATAAACCAAGGGTTTATTTTAAAATGCAAGGGTTATTATTGTTACACAAAATTCAATACTGTGGAATACAGTTACTGTTTATCAATACTTGATAAAAACGAGATATCTCTAGCCGAAACGACGCTCAGTAATAATACACAGTAACTGTGTTCTGCATGCGTATTTCTATCATACAATTAGCAGATGCTATTGAAACAATTTAAGATGAATTTTGCTATGGCAGTGGAACACCATATCATTATATCGTAGATTTGAATAGCCAACGTTGTATTCAACATTCAACCAATTTAAGGGGATTTTCTCTTGGCATCTGAACACCATACCAATATATCGTAATCAGCATTGAGAGCCACGGTGGCTCAGTGAGTAGGACGCTGACTCTTTAACCTGGACGTCCCATGTTCGATCCCTGCGTGGGCCGAGAATGTTCATCGGGATTATCTGGCATGGTTCCAACTTGACTGTAGTGTAGGACGGAGGGCCTGGCAACAGACAACGTATAGTCATTCAGATGGGACGAAAAACCGAGGTCCCGTGTACACATTGGCGTACACGTAAAAGAAACCTTGACAGTCAGAATTCGAAATAAGAGTATGCCATAGCGCCGCTGATCGGGCAAAATTTCCCTCATGGCACTCTGCATGGGGTATACCCGTCTTCATTAGCCCTGTAGAAGCAGAGCAGTAGGAGGTTAAACCCCAATCCATTTAGTACTCAACACTGTCCATTTATAGACGTTCCCAATAATGAACAGGGCAAGATTTTTGTGAATGAACCCTTGCACAATGCATAAGTAACAACATTTAAGAACAAAATACATTAATAATTATATTAATACGATTTATTTTAATCATTTGTACAAATATTATAATTATTTCGAAAATATAGATGACGGATAATAAAATGATTAAAACGATGCACCAACGAAGCAATGAAAAAGGAGGGAAACTACATATGCTAATAATAACATTAATAATAATAAGCAATTATTTATTGTTAATTCCTTTGTTAAAAGCGAAACAAGGCTGTTTATTTTAATTTCAGAAACCATTATATGAGGAAATAAAACAAATTGCTTTTCTACCTTTAGTAAACCAAAAAAAAAAACTAAAAAAAAAACAAAAAAACGTGGCTTTACTTTTAAAAGGAAATGTGTGTTATCAATGAAATCATATTTTTAAACAAAACTGATTTCGAATAAATTATCTCCTCGAATTTAAATATTTGACTTATCATCTTGAAGAGGAAAGCCACGTTATTAGAAAAGAAAATTTACCGAAAATTTATTAGGCTGCTAACAACAAGATACCCTAAAATTATAATTAGCACTTCTATTATACTTATACACAAAACCTTTAACTCTACAGATAGCACGTCATGAGTGAGATTCGTTTATTTGTATCTCTAAAAAAAGAAATGATAAAAAAAATGAAATAATAATAACATAAAGAAAACAATTAACAATCACACAAAATGCAATTTTATGGCTGCATTTATGACGATACAAATGAACCATAGGCACTCCGATGTTGGTTTAGCACTTGATGAATGAAGTTGTCATATAATATCCGCATTGTCGAAAAAAAGAAGAAAATTCGTCCGGTTTGAGATTTCGATCATCGAAAAACGAATATAAAATATATTTACAAGAACACCTGAGTTGCTATGTTGATTCCATGAAGAAATCACCAAAAGATACATCAAATCTACAGATAACAATTTTAGTAAATTAATAAGTTATCTGTTGCAGTTAATAATCAGTTATAATGTCCTGTCTGTTATATCAAATTATTGTTTCGTGACGTTTTTGGGACAGTCTTTGATTCACCAACATGAACGGTATTCGTTAACAAACAATATTAACCCCATCCTCTGGCAATGTCCTTCAATGACAATGAATCATGGCGATACACATATAAGTCATAACCGGTATATTCACTCGAGTTATTTTATTGTTATTCACTAGGATTCCCGATCCATATAGTTCAATTTAAGTTTTTTTTCTCTCTCAATGAGTTCTTTCAACAACGGTTATATAACATATAGTGTAACTTTGTAGTTTCATTTTTCAGAATTGCCACTTGCGCTCGGAGTTTGAGATTTTCCTGTTCTAAAAATGCAGCCCTCATAGCTATTTCTTCTTCTTTCATTCTGCGGGAATCCCTTGATCGTTTTGCTGCGTCGTTGTTTTTCCTCCTCCGCTCCCAATAAGAATCGTCTTTTTTGTCAACTGGCACTGGTTTTGCTTTTTTACCCAAACCGTCGATTTCTTTGCCATCTTGGCGTCTTTTTCGTTGTAAAAAGTGCGAGGTTAAGGGAGTTAGCGTAAGACCGAGAGGGGAATCCATGGAGGCCGTCATCTGACCCAAACCCGCCCCCGGTATAGAACCTGCTGGATGAAAACTTGCCGCCGATGCTGCAGCGGCGTTAGCCATTACTGGATTAGAATAAAGAGTAAATGGATCCATTGGATACATTTTGAAAGGTCTGATAGGTGCGACACGATCTCCGTTCGGCTCGCCTCTTGGTCCATCTTCATCGGCACTAGAATGCCCGGGGGACGGGAGGGATGCACTGGTAAAGGCGCCGTGCATGTTTCGATGACTGGGAGATGAGGAATTAACATCATCACTGCCGCTCATTCGATCATCTCTCGGGTCCGGTATATCCGAATTCACAGAACCAATAGAAGCCCGACCTGAGTCACTGCTACCTCCAAACTCAGTTACGGGTTCAGTTTCCTGGGTTTCTAGTTTCGGTGCCACAACGGAGGGTTTACTTAAATCTAAAACAACGTCCGTCATGATGAAAAACTGGAAAAAGAAAAAAACACATAACATTTTAATAAATAAAATAATCTATACAAAATAATGCTACATAACAGTTTCCAAAGATAATTGAATTTATTCTCGTTTTTGTTTCATGTTACATAATTCACACGATGAAAACAGATATTTTACAAAAACAATTTCAACACATCGCTGACCAATAAAATGTCACTTATAAATGCGTACTTATATTTCTTATTTTGATTTTGTCAGTCGCTAACGTTGTTTAACTGTGACAATTCTTTATCCGTTTTTAACTTTTATACCAAGGAATTTATTTTAATTAACGATAATAAGAACCTACTGAACTCTATCACTTGAAAACGGCGATGGACAAACACAAAATCCAAACCGTAAACGAAATTAATGAACACAAGTGCGGATCCGTGTGGGATTGTTTATCTGTTTTCAAGGTTATGGTCAATCTTGGATGTCTATATTTATAGATATCAGTCCTAAACATATACTCTATCGCTTTAATATGTTTTATATATATTTATATCAAAGATTATGTGAAAACCAATCCAATATTTATTTCAATAAAATATTGTTTAAAAAAACAACAACATTAAAGCTATATTATATTATTGTTGTTTTGTTTTTAAAAAAAAGAGTAAATCATAAACACCGGTACTTACGTTGTATAAAACACAGCTAAAAATAATCCACTATTAGATATGATTAAAGCCAAATAGGCCACAAAATGTTAAGACTGACCACTCGATGACCGTTTCATACACAACTCGTCTGCTAGACTGATGTGGCTACTCACTACTGCCCATGCTTATAGATGTTTGCAATGCGTGAACTCTCAATGACCTTCTTGCACAATTACTGCATAAAGCGCCGCTCTGATGACGTCGACCGCTGTTACTATTTTTATGAGCTGGCAGTTACAGCCATGTCAGTAAGCATTGGATAATTCACAACGGTCAGTCCAATAATTGAAATGATCTTCATGCCGAGCTGTTGCATAAGATCACACCATGGTAAATGTTATAGATATTGGCACTCTTAACTCGGAACGCGCGAAGACAAAAATATAACAAGAGAATAGAAGAAGGGTATTCCAGCGTTCTTGTTTTGGTTTGGTCAAGGGGTCATCTTGACCTCAGCTTGACCAGTCATGTAAACAGTCTGCAAAACACAAGCTTATGGTAGATTTTTCTCGGCGTGGATTGGGCGGACTGAATATGCTTGAGGTGAATTTCTCCTTGTTTCAACAATAACATCACATCGATCACTACGCGCAACTTATCAATGATGACTTTGAAAGTTTTGATAAGTAAATTGTTAAATTATAGTTAAAGCACGAGCCAGATGGTGACGTATTAAAACTGTTAATGATAATATATAATATTATAACATTCATTATCTACAGATCAATATATATATACCGTAGACTGGCCGACTACAAGCAACAGCTCGGTAATTCTTTTATACACTGATCATAATATAATCATCCTTGCTAAGATAAAGGAAGTTTATGTTTCACAGGGAAATACATATGTACAAGAAATCTAGTGAAATGGGGTTTAACACCCTGCTTGCCTGTACCGACTGGGCTAGAAACACCTTAAAAAATCAAATTTGTTATTTAATCATTCATTACCGCTGAATACCAGAAATACAAATTAAACAAAATGGTGTGAAATGGGGCTTTAGCCCTAAGTTTCGGCACTAATTTGGTTAACGAAGACGAGTATACGACATGCAGGGTTCTATTAGGGAACTTTTATCCGGACAGCGACGCTACGGCCTACTTTCATTTCAATTTCCAACGGTCAAGCGTTCTTTTACGTGCACTCCAACGTGCACTTGGAGTAGGTTTCTCGTATTCCTTGTCAGCGCCCCCATCCTGCATAACTGACAACGAGAAATCACGTTGGAAAATCCCCGGAAACACAAATTGAAGACCTTTACATCGGCTGAGAGAGAGAATAATATCTGGCATGGCTTGCATGTGAGTCAAACCAAAATTTAAACTCGTGCCATATTTAACAGATTTATGTGAATATCGCAATATCGCTATATATCACTGTTAAAAATGCACATTATAAATATTATAATTGGCTGAAATATGATTAACATGTGAATGAAACCAAATTGCAAACTGGTGGCATATAGAGCAGATTTGGTTCCAATATCGCCTTATTGCGGTACCAAGAGAAAACAATTGATATAGCCTCCAGCTGCCAATTTTATTGTATTGAATGATATAAGACAAAACCTTACGATCGAATAAACGAAGGACTGTCCTCTTTTGGTAAAAGACTACAAATTCTAAGTAAAAAGTAAAATGGTAACGCAACTCATTCCCTGGAAACCTTGAGGGAAGTTTCTACGGGGTCTCAGCTAAAATTGTACCGTATATTAGTCCCGAAATGACCTAGTGTGCCTCCACCCCACCCTCTCTGGATAAAATACGCAATGATTCAAATTAAATCGCCCTGAAGTTACTTTTCTTCCAGATGTATAGAGGATATCGAATGGATGAGATGTCAAATTGCTTGAAG
This sequence comes from Patella vulgata, assembly GCF_932274485.2. Lineage (NCBI taxonomy): Eukaryota > Metazoa > Mollusca > Gastropoda > Patellidae > Patella > Patella vulgata. The sequence continues at coordinate 19,415,971 of NC_065883.2, forward strand.
GATTCATTCCATATGCATGAACATTTTATCATTGTTCAGATATCATACTTATGACATGTACAGATTAAACATGACACACAATTCATTCTTTGTTTGTTAACCAGCAATTAGTCTAGTTGACCGATCGCCATTCAAAAATGACCACAGATATTTAATTAGATAAAAGTTAAAAGTTAAGGTGACTGGTTGAATCAGTACGGTCAGATAAATTCTCTTCCTTTAAAATTGTACTCAATTTAAGAAGATCGATCGTTGAAGATGAATAACACTTAATGTGTGATAAATGTCTTATTTCTTATATATACGTTTTATAACCCATTTGATATTTTGTATTAACGATGATATTACATGCCTATTGGCGGTCTTTTTTCTGGCTTCAAAGGTTATATAAATTATTATTTAGACATTTATTCACATGGCATCGAAGACTTGTATGCGCCATGTAGTGGTGTGCGATAGGGAACATTTTGTTCGGGCAACAGCGCCACAGCCTACTCTTATTTCGAATTCCACCTGCCAAGGGATTCTTTACACGTACACAAATCTGTCTTATTTTTCGTCCCATCCAAACGACTAGACATTGTTCCTCGATCCTGTACCACTGACAAGGGGAGGAAATGCCGGAAAATCCCAAGGAAGTTTTTTCAGTCAATGTCGAGAGCGCGCCCAAGATCACTGGTTAACAAGCCGGCGCCCTACTTACTGAGCCACGGTGGCTCCAAGTGTCAAATAAGTCAATGTACACTGGAGCCAAGAGAGAACTATTACTATCCATATCTTTAAATTTACAGATCCATCTTGGAATTATCTTGACTTAATTCCTGATATTCGACTAAAAGATTGATATTATCATAAAAATAAGCACATATCTTAACAAATATTCAAATAACTCAAGTCCAATTGACGATTTCGGTCAAAGCACGCAACAACAAGTGGACTTGCCACACGAGAAATATCCGATAATGGAAAGTGTTACCCGGTGTTCATGAAAGTGTAAGCATGTCCTGCTGTAATCTAATCTAGAGTGGTAAAATAACTGTTATTTTATGATCGTGTGTACTGTGTTTGTACAGCCAGGGAATGTGATGTATGTACTTTGGATACTCATTGAAGTTTACTTTCATTTACAAGTTCGGTAACGATTGCTATCTACTCTATAACGACCCGAACATGCCGCTGACCTCTCAATGACCACAGCGTAATATCGGCAATACTCGAGTAATTTTAGCTCATTCTCAAATAACTAATCTTATTTAGAGTTTGGGCGAATACAGATACAGGGCTACGTTTAAGAGATAACGATTCTCTTTTTATTACCACGAGTAGCAGAAATACCGTCTTAATAACAGTAACCGCTGTTTAAACGGGAATAGGGATTATTGTTAATTTGATGAAGATACGTAATAAAAATGTTGCTGATTTGAAAGAAAAGTAGAAGATAAGTAATGGCACAGAATATATTAGTAAATATAATAAATCAAAGTAAATTAAAGTAAATTAAACGTAAAACAATTTTGCTACTTGAAAGGCGAAATAACGTCACGTCAGAACAAATTTGTTGATCTTTTAACACAACTAGAACGTTATAGTATTTTTGAATTTGGTGATTTTAATGGAAAATTGAGTATTACTGAGGTGAGATATCGAATTTAGTTGGTTTAAAAGGGATACAGAACACGACTGTGCAATTATTTTCTCTGATTTTAAAGTGACAAAGAAGTTGAGTAAATCTGAAAAACAACTAAATCTGAAAAATGATTAATGCTGGTTTTAAAGAATACTAATTAACTGTTGAAATAGCATGACCATTTTAAAGGCAGATAAAATATTGTTAATATCTTAAGACGAAGTTTACTTTCTTCTCAATATATGAACCTTTTGTATCTACTGCCATGCTGGGAATGAATATTGACAGTGGATTTCTGTTTTGTCGCACGAATAAATTAGTCATTTTCCATTAAATTACTTGTTGAATGAAGTCCATGATTCTCGGATCTGTGACACAGTCTCGAAATATATGTATTACCTCTGGTGTATTTGATTTAACTAATTTATATACTTAAAGGAGCTAAATCTCTAATATTTGGGATCTACAAATTGACACAAATGGGTCGCAACGTATATAATAATGTAATATTAATGTAAATAAACCGATTTACATTCAATCGTTTCCGTTTTTACTCTAATTTCAAAACAGTTATGTTCGACAAAATACGCCAGAAGTCTCAATCGAATGGCAATCTCTAACGTCTGGTTATTCCAGTCTACACCGATAGTATTTATTGCGCATGCTCTCCAGATAAGAATATGGGGTCACCGTTTGACATGAATTGTGGAATATGTCTAACCTCGTTCTTCGAGTCGTTGGTTACAAATTGCGCTGAAACGCATTATATTACACGATTCGTGTACCAATCGTAAAATGTTTATTTTGTCTTAAATATTGGATATCAGAAGCCCATCTTTTCCCTGTAAGATCACAACGCCAATGTTGATTAAAATTCGCGTTTTCAATGACGAAGGTTTTGGATGATATTGAGTTAGCTACTTTAAAAGCCTCTAACCTCGCTTAAACTCGCGTTAGATTAATTCGGCCATCACTGGCCACTGGCCAAACAACTCGCTACAATCTGACCACTGATGTAAAGATTACGCGACTCATATTGACCCTTTGGCCGAGGTTGAAACCAGTTGGTACTCTGTTATTCATTATATTAGATTGGGTAGTAAGTCAAAAAGGTGTAAACAACAATAATGAAGAGCGGTCGTCGGGTGGGTATTTAGGCGGTTAAGTGGCTTATGTAACGATAAAAGTAAACGGAGAGCTACTAACACCGAGGATAATTTACCAAAACTTCTGACGTGTTCCTCTCTTTCGAGTACGATTGTATAAAGTTGACTATTACATGACGCCCAATTTTCTATTTATATTACTTACAGTTATAATAAGTCTTGGGTCACGACCTTTTCTATAATCATCAAATTACGTAGTAGTTATACAGCAACATAAGTGGGGATCGGGTTATTTTAGGAAAATTATCGTGTCTCGTTAATACCTCGAATCTGATTGCATGATGTTTTTTAAAATTTATTTTTTCTTTTAACTTTCGAATGGCATATGTTGTAGAGTAAATGATCTGCAATAAACCCTCCATACCCCCGCTCCCCTCCCAAAAACCTTGTACACAGCTATACGGACAAGGAAGAAATATATATGCCGCTCTTTCCAAGCACCCAGATAAAAGTGATAGTTTCAGAGAATTTTGATTCTGATATTATATCAAATTTAGGGGAGGGGGGATGGCCGAATTTCTAGCACGTGCGCGCTGTATCATAAGGTCTGTCATTGAGTCAACTGGCGTGGTTTCGATTCACTGGTTGTAGTTGACAAGGCATAAGGTCGCCTGTCCAACCTTGTTGGTTTTCTCCGGATCCGTGTTACTGCTTATGCTAAAGGCCCCTACGCGCAAGCGAATTATTGAAATAATATTGAACCATGTGTTAGGCCCGAAATGACATAGTTTGTGTCGATTGGACGTTATACCAAATTCCTATCTCTCTTATATGAAATTGCACTAGTTTTCCAATTAAACAATCAAGAGCAGAATACACGTACATGAATTTTCTTCATTACAATGGTAATATTGACAAAAGTTATATTTATAGAAAAGTTTGACAAATTTCAGATAAAAATAAAGAATTGGAAGTCGACTGGTTTAACCTATCGGTAATGTTTGTGAGAAGATCGATGGATATACCTCAAATTATCACCACGCCCCTGTGTGGGTCATTTCGGGCCCACCCCTGCGGGTCATTTGGTGCCTACACCTGCATGTGTCAGTTCGAGAACACACCATTTGTTTCTCGGATATGCTTTTTTTTTTAGATTATTTTATTTTATCTCATTTCCTTTGCTAACATTTCTTTATACTGAGGTAATGAATTTATTGTGAAAGATTTGCAATGTATGAGAAATAATTCAATAATTGTGTTTCGTATCACACGCCACGGTTGAATATGTGATTATTATAAGATATGAAATCTAATAACGGCATTAAATTCATATTTAATATTTCAATATATATGTACATAGTTAAACCTGTATAAATAACGCAATAATATCTGAATATTATCCAACGGTTATTAAATCTAATGAATTTATTCAATTCAGTTGATTTAGAATGCAATTGCTTAATTTGATTTGAATTAATTAAAATGTTATCTATTTCCTATGGCGTGTGTTTGAATCACGTTTAACGCGTGTGAATCCATTGAAAGGTACATTTACATAATACATATGTTTTATTTGTTTCAAACAAACTTTATTAACAAGCATGAAGAGGATCAGACACTTAGAGTAACCCTTTCCACACATATTACTGTAAACATGGCAATTTTAAGCCAGATACTGTATCATTTAAAAACGTAAATGGGTATATAATGTAATATATAGTGTAAATAAATACCATGAAATGAATAAGTAAAATGAAATGAATGTAATATAAATCATAATATGGCAGTTTTGAATACTCGTAAGTAAAATTGAAGATGCTAGTGCAATAAGGTGGACAAGTGCCATTGTTTTTAAATAAAATCTTTTGATTTTTTTTCATATAATTTCATTTTTAGCAGATTTTCTTAACAACAGGTTTATTTTTATCATTCTGATTCCTGTTATCACAGTATATGTCAATTTTAGTGTTCTGATCTAAACATATGTAAAAATACTATTATTAGCACATTTTGTTAATGGCACTTGTCCACCTTATTACACTAGCTTGATACGTGGGGTATGATTGAACTTTGTTATGCATAAGGGGATCACGGTGGCTAAGTGGGTAAGGCGCTGGCTCGCTAGCCTGGAGGTCGGGTGTTCGATCCCTGCATTGGCCGAGAAAGTTCATCCAGATTTTCCGGCGTGGTTCTCCCTTGTCAGTGATGCAGGACGGAGGGGCTGACAAGGACAGCTGTCTAGTCGTTCGGATGGGACGAAAAACCGAGGTCCCGTGTACACATTGGCGTGCACGTTAAAGATCCCTTGACAGTTGGAATTCGATATAAGAGTAGGCCGTAGTGCCGCTGTCCGGGCAAAATTTCCCTCATAGCACACTGTATGGCGTATGCCCGTCTTCATTAGCCCAGTTCGGAGCAAAACAGCAGGACGTTAAACCCCATTTCATTTCATTTCATTGTTATGCATAAAGTGTTTTATATTTTGGTCTTTCTGGTTCTCCGTCACAATTTAATGAATTATAGAATAAGAAACCATCTTATTCCTGACTTTGTAAAGACAAAATACACACTCCCAACATTACAGCTGATATTATAAACAGCGCCATTTATTAAACAACTATCGAGAAGTAAAAGAACTGCGGGTATGTTTATCTAATTAAAAAAATAAATTACAAATTTCACAACGGAGCAGATCATAAAAGTAACAATATTTATGAAATACCGCAAACTCGTAACAAAAGACGTCAGAATTTTTATTGATAATTCCCGGTTTTAATGTTTGATTTTAATATCTTCTTCTACAGGGGACGCCATGGTTGAAATAAATTCTCATGCTCTTTTGGATACCACGCTGCCCTCTGTAAGCCACGAACAGCGACCATAATGGTCATACAACAATGCCCAGCCCCATTGAATAAGATTGATGAAAAGATTTCAAAGTGGCTTAACAAGGTCATAATGTCTTGCCAACAATGAGAAACACTGACATAGCTGATTATACGGCTAATGTCACAAGCATTTTATTCAAATGCTAACATTTCTTGGTCGTTTTTGTTTCTTCGTTTCGCGCCAATCCAAACTTTTGATTCACCGAGCTATGACGTAATACACTTCCCAATCATAGGATAACGAGGCTTAAGATTTAACGTAACGTAAAAACCAGATTTTCCTCCTCGTCATTTTGACACTATATTAGTTCTTGAAATGACTTGACTGACATGTCTATGACGTAACAGGCGGCTCTTATTCTGTCAGTGACAATGGTAACGATTAACTTAGGAACAGATTTATAGATTTTCAACAAAAAGGAACAAATAAAAATAAATACTTTAATTCTGACTTTTCATTCGGTTAGAAATTTATTGGTGTAGGGATATTTAGCAAGGGTTTAGGCACTTATGTGTCATGAATGCGTATTTAGACATCTTTGTATTTTTAGGGATGTTCAGACTTTAAAGATAATTCGGTTGTTATCTAAGCTGTTATTCAAAGTAGAATAGAATGACAAGTAAGCCATGGGGGATAGGGTATGAATTGTCAACAAATCATAAAGAGAAAGGTTTAACAAAAAACCGAAGATGGGAAAGATCTCTTATGGTATTAAAAATAGGCTATAAAAGACCTCTAACAATATGCAGTTTTATACAGTTTTATAAAATATGTTGGATCCAGAAATAAAAACTGGCATCTGGCTACTGTATTTGTGAAATACTGTGTAATAATTTATGTAACTCTTCGCACACTTCTCGACCGTTCTTCAAACAAATTACTGCGTAAGTCACCCCGATATAATTGAAACCAATAGTAAGGTGTTGTAGAAAGGTAACGGGAGCTGTAGTGTAACTAGTGCTCAAATTAAAGAAATGGCTCCAGATGCTGCCGTTAAACCAACATAAATCATATTACACAACCTTATTTCGTTTATACAGCTTGCTTAGACATCAGGTCATAACAGGGGTGTGCTTGAAACCTCTTGGTTACCAAACATCTTAAGGAAGATGGCGTAATAGGGCGTTCATGCCAGTACAGTCATATACACCCTTGCCAGTCAACTCGGTTGAATTTTATATTATGTAACCAATATTCACATCATATTTAATAGGTTTGACCCATAATTAATAAATAAAACTTGATCATTTATTAAGCGAGACACAGTGCTGATTATCTCTCTCTGATCTATTTCTAGCGTATTAATTTCTTGATTGTCATTGACTACTTCCAGCAGCAAATAAATGAGCACCACAAGTTAAGTAAATTGAAACAATTAAGTCAACATTTAATGGCTATTTTCTTTGATGATCCTGTCGTTGTCTGTGCTTTTATCTAATCTTAATAGCGTCATTACATCAACAGTACGTCACATCATCGAACTCTGACAAAGTATTGAACAATACTTGACGAGCGCATGCGTAACACGTTTGACCGCCTTTCAAAGTGACGCAACAGTTACGCGCTATCAGTTGGCGAGGGTTTGGAGGTCAAGGAAGGGACACGACTTTTCGGGGGTGAAAAGGTCACAACAGACCAACTTGGCCTCATATGATGCTTTGGCATTTGCAGGCGAATGGCTTAAAGGGTGATAAAAGCGTATCATTGTCAGTAATGTTAAGATGAGTGCCATATGTTTGATGTAATACGTCATATATTGGAATTCCTTTATTTATTTGTATTTCTTAAGTTTAAAGTCCGATATTCCATTAATTATGGTTTAATTACAATGGGTTACACATAATATGTTAGATCTATTGAAACATTTGTCATTTTATTTGTGGTAGACATTAGTTTGACTAGAACGTTTATTTTCTATTCTGCGTACTTTGGGTGCCTCCATACAGCCATGGATATAATATGTAATGTTGTGTCAATCGTACGTTGATTCCCTTTTCAAAAGGGTGGTTAAAATAAACGATCAATATATGAATTACAAAGAGGGTTTTAGTTATACATGGACGGCTTATCTTTACATACTATCAAGCCTAGAAATAAGGCACCAGTCACGGACAATGTCAGGCACAGATTCAGGCTTTATCAGGCACAAAACCTCTGGTATCTGTCATTTTGTCCAGCACTGATTTGTCTGTTTTATTGATATTATTAATACATGTCCGGCAATAAGTTGAAAATGTCAGGTACTATTTCATTAGTGCCTGACATTTTGTCAGGTACATCAAAAACTGTTATTTCCAGGCCTGATACTACGGACATTTTAAAACATTTGCGATTAAATAAATAAGATTCAGTTGTCCTCTTGTAACCCTCATGAGATTAAAGATCACGACATCGCACTCACATCTAGAATAGATTTGAATCTTGACGAAGCTTCCGTGGTGACAAAAAATGTTTGTCTAACCGTTCGGCTGGAACTGAAACGGGAATCGGAGTTAGTATACACACCGAACTCACGTTAATATGTCCAAACAAAAATCTGATGTAAAAGAGCTTGCCCCATCATTAATCAAAATAATTCATCAGATCAGCTTGATTCAGCACGCTATTTTATACCTAATTTAACGACATTTACCTCCTTTAACAATTGATTTTTTTCTTATAGATTCGAGTTTCATCCCATTACATTTAGCCTATAAAAGTTGAATGCAACACAGTACAAAATTCAAAGGTTTTTCTTTATACAGTAATGAATAAACATACAGAGTTTTGAACAGCTCTACCAATAACTCTGTCTTGTATCTTACTCACAAGGTTTTACGTAATGGGGAGATAATTCTGGACACCTGTTACCACTGTTTGTCGTGTATTTTGTACACGGTGAACAGTCCATTTGCCGATTCCACTATTTTGCCTATACATGTACCGTTTTTTTAGGACTTCGAATTTTGTCTAATGGTTTGGATTGTTCGTACTTGGTTTTATTTTATTTATATGGATGCAGACCACAATTAATTTCGCCATGGGCTTTAAGGTTAATTAGTGTCTCTTTTCCCGGCTCCAACTTTTCCCACATTTTCGTTGGGCGAAACACTGTTCACTACAAACGGAGCAACAACTGGCCATGTTTTTGCTCCCAAATTTGTATCCGGTTGGCCACAGAAATTCTGCCATACACAAACTTGGAAGTATCATACTATAAACATGTAGCCGTACTTATGGCCGTAAGCAAACTCTTAACTTTGTTATCCTCCCGCGTCTAGAACATGGATATTTTATATAAACATGGCAGGCAATGTCAATTCAAGCACTCTTCTTCGATTCTAGACCAAAACGTCAACATAAGATGCCATGCAGAAGGGGTGGGAAAGGGAAAAAGAGAGAATAGCTATATTTATAGACACACTGCCGACATGGTGAAATTTTATTGTGTCCCGGATCCTATATATTAATTCTCTAAAATATTCATTAACGAAAATAAAACAAATTGAGTAATAGTGTGAGAATTTAGTGTATTTTCCCGTGTCAAAAGTTCGTTCCGATATTACGAAATATCTCTTGGTGAATTTACGTAAGGGCGCTTAATATAAGATTATTTAGTTTGACAATACTTTACTTTCTGTTAGGTCTAAATTGATTATACAATATCGGGACATGGTATATATTAATCTATTTAATTTAACAGGGTGAACTAAAGTTTAAGGTAAGGAAAGGGCCAAAAGGAAATACAATTGTCACAGTGTAAATAACCGTTTTCCTCTTTATGTATTGTTGTTAAACTATGACTTATTATCTACAAATACTCATTGATCTACGCAGCTCGCGTGTAATGAGCTCGTCGCCATTTTGTTTTCAGCGAAAATTTATTGATGGGCCTGTTTTACATTCGATTGTATCCAAGCCGGTACATAATCTGGCGAGTATGTAATATAAAACCAATATAATAGAAACTATCAAAAAGATAATATAATGATATATTTAAATTGCCATTCTACGTGAATCGTAACTTTGAAGAGTAAATACCGCTTTCCATGAGTCAAAATTATGTTTATAGCATTTTATGATTATGAAAGATAGCATTCCCTCAAAATGTTAGATTCTGTGTCCATTGAGAGGGAAATAAACGTTACTACATTTAGTAAAAAGTAAAAGGAAATAAATAAAATAAAAACAAACAAAAGAAATTTGAACGAATTTAGGTGAGAAATAAGCGTTACCAGGACCCTGTGGGTAATAAAATCATAGCTTTAAGAAATGAAAATTAAGACCGCATTTAGTTTTTATATATTTGTTTAAGTGGGTCTGAAATGTGAGTTAACAGGAATAAACATCAGAAGCGTTAATTAAATTAAAGGTTAATATTACCATAATGGTAAAGACGTAACAACCTCAAAAATAAAAAAAACTGTTATGCATATAAAAACTGATTTTATATAATTAATATGTATAAGATATTAACCCAATCAAAGTTGATATGATATCATATCAATCCGAGGGAGAGTAGGTTTATGTCCGACATTAAACAACGCCATTTCAACCTTAAATTTAATGGGCTCTTCTATTAAAAGACAACACTGATTGGATAATTGCTCGATAGGGACTGTTGGGCGATAAATACTTTCAAGTCTTGGAGTGTGTGGATAAATAACCGAAATGTACGCCGTCTATTTCGGTCCTGAATGCTACAAACTGTACCATAACAATTTTAATTGTCAAAAGAATACAAATTTATATCTGTGTTCTTTGTATTATTTCGATCATCTACGTCATCAGCGGTTGATATGAGCCGAATATATCGACCTGAGATGACTTCTTTAGCGGTTGATATGAACCGAATATATCAACCTATGATGACGTCATGACAGGTTGTTATGTGACATAATAACTGATATGGACATCAAAGAAAAAACTACCGTCAGTTGTATATATACTATTCAAAAAAAGTAGGGGATATTTGATTTTGGGGGCATAATACTAAAATATGCAAATGACTACGAAAAAAGTCACTATAGAACCTAACAGAAGAAACATTTCCAGTTACATGTGACGCCCAAACGCACCAATAGCTACCGCATGGAATGCAGGTGATGCTTGGGATCATCATGGGGGTCCAACCCAAGATTTGCACGACTCTGACTTTGAATGTTACAGTCATTGTGGCATTGAATTCCAGGGTGGAAACATCAGTTTAATTGTTTTAGTGACCAGAAAACAAATTTTGATATGCGTCGGCTTACCCAAAATGAAAGGTTACGTGCCCTTGGCATGCTACAGATCGGCACAACACAGGCGGTTGTGGCGCGGACGATGAATGTTTTCTCAGTCTGTCATAAGCAGGCTATGGTCCAGATACCGTGATACACAATCTGTACAGGACAGACCACGCTCAGGTCGACCAAGGGCGACAACTCAAGCCCAGGATCGATTTATCCGTACCTTGGCCTTGAGAAATCGTGTCATCACAGCAAATCAGATCAGCGCTCGTCTTCAAACAGACACTGGTGTGAGAGTGAGTGGCCAGACGATTCGGAATCGACTGCATAGGGGTCACCTTCGCGCCCGACGTCCTCGCGTGATCCCTTGTTTGAGAGATCATCACATTCAGGCAAGACGTCGTTAGTGTAGGGATCGTCAAGACTGGGATAATCGACGCTGGAGCAATGTGATGTTTTCAGATGAGTCAAGGTTCACTGTTGATTTTTTGGACAGACGTAGGAGGGTGTGGCGTCGTCGAAACGAGCGCTTCCAAGACGTTAACGTCATCAGACATGATCGATTTGGGGGTGGTTCTGTTATGGTGTGGGGAGGCATCACTGTTGCTGGAAGAACGGCTTTACATGTTGTTGCAGGGCGTGTTACAGGCCAGTACTACCGGGACAACATCTTCCAGGAAGACAACGCAAGATGTCACAGGGCCAGGATCGTTACAGGTTACCTCCAACAACAGAACATCACCACATTACCTTGGCCAGCACTGAGTCCCGACCTCTCCCCCATCGAGCATGTCTGGGACATGCTTGGACAGAGGTTACGTCAACGTCAACAACGTCCTGCCAATGTCCAAGAACTTGCTGCTGCGTTGCAACAGGAATGGGACAATCTGGACCAAAATGACCTTAGACGTCTCATTAGGAGTATGCCACGTCGGATCAATGCTTGTTTGGCAAACAGAGGAGGATTTACCCGTTACTGACTTGGTTGTGATGCTGTGGTAACTTTGCTGTTTGACCCCGGGTATCATTTTACCCTTATAATGGTCAGTCTGTGCCTTACTTAGTCTAACGATCATTTGGAATAAATCGATGAATGTGAACTTCATTTCATTTTGTCATTTGTTTCTTCGTCAGTTTCATTAGGTGACTTTAATAACACTTAAAAATCAAATATCCCCTACTTTTTTTGAATAGTATATATTAAATAGCTTTTCGCAGGAAATGGACGCTTATAAGCAAATATAGAATAATTAATATTGTGTTATTTAGCTTTTCACAGGAAATGGACGCTTATAAGCAAATATAGAATAATTAATATTGTGTTATTTACGTAAAACACGTGAAGGCGTGAAAAAACAAGGAAATAACAATGTGAAATTTAAATGGTATTAACTTAATCACGATTTTTCGATTCGTTATTCGTTATATTCTACCGAAATACATTTTACCTAACATCTAACGAGATGCAATGTGCGGCTCGCTATCCTTGGGATCCCGTGTGCGATCGCCACCCCACCCCCATTGTCAGTGGTGAAGGCCAGAACTCCTGGCAAATGACAACGTACAGTCGTTCTATCGTTGTCCCATGTACACATTAGCATGCACATAAAACATTCCTTTATAATTGTAATTCGATAACAAGTGTAAGCCGTAACGCCGCTGTCCGTGCAAAATTTCCCTCATTGTCCTTCTTCATTAGCCCAGTCGGAGCAGACAGCAGAACGTTAAACCTCTTAAGCCATAGGTCACTCTTTAAACTAATTTAATTCTTACCAAGAAACAACTTTACTTCCAATGAACTGAACTATTTTACAAAAGTTAAACTCTCCAACTCTATGGTGTTGGGGCTTTAAACTGTCATACTTACTAAGTTTTAGCCTAAAGCTTTGATGTTTCTCGATTAAACGAATTGGTTTACACGGTCTTTGGCCGTAAACCACGCAAGCCCCAACCCCCACCCCTCCCCCGCATACACACAAAAGGTTAAAGCAAATCTTAAATCAATCGGTTTGATTCGCTCTGAAATCTTTTCTTTAAAGATACATTATGGGGGATTAGATAAAGAGCCGACAGTTATCACTATAATAGTTAAATACTAGACAATGCAAAGGGAATTTGCTGTAAATTGATCCACTCTGAACCGAGAATTTAGCGAATGAATTTTCGACCTAGCCTCGATCATCATTACTAAAGTCAGTACGATTAAAAAAAAAACATAGTCTCGATTATCCATTTCATGATTAAATCATGAATGAAAGCTGAGCTTTGAGTACCTATAATTTTCTATGTAAGTTTGTGTCATGTACAACTTATTATTTATGTATGCACATAACTATATAAGGTGGGAGCCACTTTGGCACATTAACATGGATATCCCGTGTTAGATTCCTGCCGTTGCCGAGAAGTTCATCTGGATTTTCAGATTTGGTTCCTATTTGTCAGTGGTGCAGGACAAGGGGTTTTATTTAGAATTTCAAAACTTGAAAATGTGGAAAAGCAGCTACGTATTTTTCGTGTTTTAATAAATAAAGCCACAAAATTAAAATATGTGTTCCCGAAGAACAAAGTTCAAATTGGTGTAGCCTAAAGTTGTCATTATACGTATTAACATGTAAATGCATAATGAACATTCACGAACTTTACCTCAGAGTGACCCACTCCTTACTGGTCAAGCTATTGACAGAACAAGCGCACCAAAGGACCGGTCAACAGATACACGCTATGGTCAATCTATATTATACTTATTAAAACTATTGTACAGTTTTCTCGCTTGACAACATTTCAAAGCGTAAGATTGGGATGTTAGGAAAAGGACAGGAGTATATATTTTAGTTGTAAGGATGAAAGATCGTGACGGTTAGTAGAAAGTATGATACATACAGTTGTAGTTATCATTCAAGATTAGTATATCTGACTGACAACCCGTGTCGACACAATCCGCATAAGACATAGTATAGGAAACGAAAAAAGGTAAAAGGTGAATTACGAAATGTACAACACAATCGTTTACTATGTGAATTTTCCAAAAGATTATAAGAGAGAGATAAATGGGGCTTAATGTCCACTCTACATAAACTAGGTTATCCCGTGACTAACATATGGTTCAATTTTATGCGCTTAGGGACCTTTAACTGTGGGAGGAAACACGAGATAATAATATCTGGTTTTTTCCCTTCCCTGTTCGAAAGATTTGAAAGCTCCAACATCACGGAGGGTGTCAAGAATGTGTGTGGGAGGGGGGGGGGGGTATTTACACAATTCGTGATTTACATAATCAGGTACCCATCTGATTATCAATAAGTATTTTATCAGGTCTATTTCTAAAATATCCACGAAGATCTGTATAATCCATTCAAAGACTGGAAGATGGGGTGGGGGTGAATTAAGGATATACCACTGAAGAAACTTTATTGCATAAAAATTCTTATGTGCATATACAAATAAAAAAAGATAGAATTATACATGAAACAAACAAAGTATACAAACATGTACATAATTATACAAAGATAAAAAACTATACAAAGACATGAACGAATTGTATACAAAAGCTCCTAAACACTTTAAAATTTCTACATTTTTATTCATCATTAGTACATTGTATTTCAAATTGTTGTAAATCATTCAGTTTATCAAAATATGATTCACGAAATAAAACTAATTTGAACAGTTCTTTTCTTTTTTAGTCATGTATTTTGCAATTTGTTTATCAAATGAATTTCGTCTTCCACCTCTTGACATATATTACACAAACGATCGTTTACGTCTAATTTTAAATTAGGGCGCTTCTTTGTGACCAGCTAGATATCAAGTACTATAATGTCCAAAAATAATGAGGCGATATCCCAACGGAGAAAGTTTTGTGTTCAATAAACAATTATGGAAATAAAATTTCAAGAAATGAAATGAAATGGGGTTTGACGTTCTACTATTCTGCTCCGGCTTGGCTACAGTGCTATGAAGGAAATTTAGTCCGGGCAGCAGCACTACGACCTGCTCTTATTTCGAATTCCAACTTTCAAGGGTTCTTTTACATGCACGCCAAGGTATATTCGGGACCTCGGATATACGTTGTCGTTTGCCAGTCCCTCCGTCATGCACCGCTGACAAGACGAAGCCACGTGTAGTACCATGGGTCGTCTGTCAGACGTGGCGAGCGGGAGATGGCTAAAACTGGTCGCCACATCCGGCCTATAACCCATGCATCGTTTCTTACTACATACGTTGGAACAGACCTTAATCGTCTAGTATTGTTTCTGGTCCCATATGTAATTCCTGGACGCATCTTTAAATGTCATTCTGACATTCCCCATTAATGACGACTTCAAATTGTGTTTGAATATACTGCATCTTAAATGATATCATCAACAGTTTTATATTAAGCTCCAATAGTTACAAGCATTATAGTAAAGTCATTCTTTGTAACCCACTCCCATGCAGACTCAGCGACTCTGCTGATGGGAATTCATACATCCTCTCTCTACAAGAACTACATGACTGTATACCCTTGTAAATCCTACTACTAATTATTTAATTGGCCAAATATTACGTAATTAATTATAATGATTGGTCACTCATGCCAAATATGAAATGGTAACTTTCCTATCACGTGCTTTTAGACAGAGAATCTATCCTTGAACTTAGACCCCCTTTCCTGTTATTCTCACAATATTTCATAAACAAATTTATTTGCGTTTTAAATAAACTCATACCATAATTAATATATTAACAACGGAGAATACACATAAATCATATGTATTTATAAAATTATAAATCATATCCTCTGGTGCACTTATATTCGTCTAATACAATTTCGCATAAATTATCAAAAAGTATTACACACGCCGTAAAATCGGCCAATAGGATAGGATCGAACACGGGACCTCTAGGTTAGCGAACCAACGTTTTACTTACAGATTCACCGTGGCTCACAATGTTGAGTACGATATATTGATATGGTGTTCAGGTTAGCCAGCGACCGTCTTACTTACTGAGCCACCGCGGTTCCCCAAAACACGTAGAACAAGTCATATGGCATGTTCGCTAGAAATGTTCGCTGGAAAATGCGAATGGTGAGATACCCCCACATTAATTCGTAGATCATCACAAAGACTATATGTGTTGATGTAATATCCTGATGAGCATAGGTACTTACTGCCAATAAGAATCGTTATTGAAACAATAAAGAACAAAGTTATGATCTTTTTTCTTTTTGTTTTTAAATATACAAAAATAAAAAATCTTGATATACATTATAATTTTGATCTGTTTAACTTTTCAATATTATTTTCGGGATGGTTATCATATAGGTAGGGGTCACGGTGGGTATGTGGGTAAGACGCTGGCTCGCTAGCCTGGAGGTCGGGTGTTCGATCCCTGCATTGGCCGAGAAAGTTCATACAGATTTTTCGGCGTGGTCCCCACTTGTCAGTGTCTAGTCGTTCGGATGGGACGAAAAAACGAGGTCCCCTGTACACATTGGCGTGCACGTAAAAGATCCCTTAACAGTTGAAATTCGATATAAGAGTAGGCCGTAGTGCCGCTGCCCGGGGAAAATTTCCCTCTTAGCACACAGTATGGCGTAGCCCAGTCCGGAGCAGAACAGTAGCACTTTTAACTCTATTTCATTTCACTTCATTTAATTTCATTTCATTTCATGTCATTTCATTTATCATAAAGATGCACTATGATGTAATTAAGTAATAGTTTTTGTTTCATAAGCGTGTCTCTAACATAGTAAGGGGACGTAACCGTAATGAGGCAATAAGTAATGACGGGGCGTTACACAGAAATTAATGATAATGGCCCGATTACTTTATACCGCCATTAAGGCTTGATAAGTAGTAAACAAGCACCTCCTACAGAAATGGATTGCCCCTCTGGATAAAACTATTACCACACTGCTAACACTTATTTTAATGAGTAATTAGGGGCTGATGGGACTATATGCTGTCAATCAATTAGAAACTCGATAGCCGATGTATATTACACGCCTCTGCAGAACGGTAAAACACAGAAAATAAATCGCCTTTATTTGCCATCGCCATGATGGACAACTTGACCCCGCAATGACATCACTCCGACCTTGGCTAACAATCGTAATAATTCAAAGAATTTTTCAAACGGATTATTTCTCTGTTAAAGACGTCTTATTGTTTAATAGTTTGATTTGTGGAGACAAAACTTAGTAAATCAAATTAAGTCTGCTAACAAATTTGAGTCAGTTGTGAAGATTTATTACGAGAAATATAAACTGAACATTTTGAATATTCAATAATTACAATCAATTGATTTATTACTTATTAATGGCCAACATATATTTCATGATGTCATTTGAATGTCAATTTACCATTAGATCAGATACGTTTTGATCAGCTGAATATTAATTTAGGTTATGTGATTAAGTTGATCTTTTTATTAATCTGTAATATTTCACATGTTCCGTTATAACTCTACCATTAATCACTAATGTTCTGTTATTGCTTGCAGTGGTCATAGATTTCCAGTATTTAGATGGCGCATACCATATACATTGTTTTAGGGTGTTCTGAAAATGTGTATGGCAAGGGTGATCTCATTACAAATACGACTTACGGCTTGCTTGAGAAACAACTCTTGAAAATATCTTATTCTTAAAACGACTTCTCATTGGAGGTGTTCGCTTAGCTAATATATTGCACCGTGCTTCTGTAAGGAGCTGGTTAACTGACCACGAACTACTTGATTCGTTCTCAGTGTTGGCTGAGAAAGAGAGTTGGTCCCACAAGGAATAACTCCTAGTTTCTCGGAAGGGTACAAAAACCCGAGGAACCGTATGCGCGTTGTTGAGCACTAAAAAGAATCCATGAGTAGGCGAAACTTTTATGTCCTTTATTGTAAATTTATTTACCCGTTTTCATTTCATTACAATTGAAATGTATATATTCGCAGCATATTTATTACAACGCTTAGTAATTAGCATATCCACCAATCTCAGTAACAACCCATTCGTTGTACAAATTCAAATTCCAGCTTTCATCCCTAAATCTTGCAATGTAATTAAAAGGTAATCATATGGTTCAGACAAGACGATGATATGGTCAGTCAGCTAAACATATCATGTGTTGAAATCTTTTCAGGTTTCATTTTTCATTTGAACTCATAAGAAATCGAAAGGATGGCGGTTGCGTCTTTTTAAACATGGGATCATTACACGGTTTGGGGATTCTTTCACCTTTTGAAAAGGTCAGAGAGCAAATTTTAAATGATTCCGGGCTGTATCTTGTAGTACCGTTATATTTGTAGCTGGGTTATATTCATTTTATCTTCAATATTATCTGTTGACGGTTAAGACGATAGCGAGTTCACCAACGTTTCGTATCAGGCACCCCGTTTACGAAAATACATAGTACGCGGTTAACCAGACAATTATATTGACAGTTAAAAGGGAGTTTTTAAAGAATAATTTCTTGTCTAGCAAAGCTAAGGATATGGGGACATAACTCTATGTTTAATATTTCCTTAATGACCCGTTAAACAACTTTATTGGTTTCAATTTATTTTTTTAAGAAAAACTAAGGAAAACATATTTGCATTTGAATTCATTTTTAATATGGAAAAATCTATCCTAATTGTCTATTTTTATTATGACAACTTTTCAATTCAATCTTGAAGCTAGAATTTGAGTTTTTCATAGCTGTTGCAGCACGTATACAATCGTGACTCTATTATTAAATTTGCCGATATATGTAAAAACAGCATTGCCACGAAGTCTTCCTAAAAAATAATAATAAGTAACTGGTAATTATTTCGAAATATCTCAATATACAATTGTTGTATTTCTGGTGTGACATTGTTGTGAAATGAAATGAAACGAAAATGAAACGTTATTCGGCTCCAACTGGGCTAATTAAGCAGGGCTTTTGCCATACAGTGGAGGGCGGATGGTGGACGTTTAGATCATAAGGTCCACTTTCTGGTTAGTTCCATCTCTGCCTAACCTCTTGCGGTTGCGTTGGCCACTCTTGTTTTTCCACTCTGCTCGCAACATATTGAAATAAAAATATATGTTATTCTCGAAATGACATAGATTGAGTTGAATTGAAGTAGTACACATTAGAAATGAAATGAAACGTCACACTTTTCTGCTCCGATGAAGACGGGACCAGGAATAGAGTTTAACATTTCTTAAGTCTACATAATAATAATCATCCCATTTTGAGATTAACACGAGGTTGTCGTAAGCAAGAAAGTGCAAAAGACAAGAAAGACTATAAATAGAAAGAGATTGTTTAGTGGTCTGGATCCGAGTACATATATACCTTGTACTGACCAGGTCAAGTTTAAACTGACCAGTTCATCTGACCATCGGCTATTTCCATCAACAAGAAATATCTTGTCTAAAGCGTTATGCATCGTCAATTGTTGAAGGATCCACACAATTGATAACTATTAACAAGAGTAGATGTTCATTCTCTTCTACCTTTCCCTGTTATCAAAAGTTCAGAAGTCTTTTTGACATGATCTTATTACTGATGACCGTTGTTGAAATATCTTACATAGATTTCACGTTATTATTCATTCAGGGTTATTGGTCATTTATTACAATGATGAATGCGGCAGATAGAGAACAACGTCCGATGTATCTGTTATATTGACCTGGAACACAAACCTTCAAACCTCCATTAAACCATATGTTAGTCCCGAAATGATCTAGTTCGTGTCGAGTGGACGTTAAACCCATCTCCCTCTCTCTCTTTAAACCACCATGTTTTATATCTAATCCTGTTTCCACTGCACATGATGAGGAAATCCTGAACGAGCGCGGTTTTCAACTGTCTTTTTCCAGCCGAAACACAAGCGAATGCAATAATTGGAAAAGTAAAGAAATTTGATAAAGTATTCCCGTTGCTTGACGTTTATGGAGCAAAATGTAACCATAAACTATGATATAGAAAAACAGATACTTATTTATTTGGGCGACGTTTCGAAGAGTATACTCTCAACGATATCAAGCGAGGAGCGAATTCTCTTCGAAACGTCGCATAAATAAATAAGTAGCTGTTTTTCCACATGTGTTATTGTTAATTACTCTATCCAGTTACTAAAATGCCTCTGAAAGATTATAAGTGAGTAGTGATAGGTGCGTGCATGAAGCAGGGCATGGTTATCTTCTTCCCATGTTCGATCCTTGTGGGGGATCACGTTGCTAAGTGGGTAAGACGCTGGCTCGCTAGCCTGGAGATCGAGTGTTCGATCCCTGCATTGGCCGAGAAAGTTCATCCATATTTTCCGGCGTGGTCTCCCCCTTGTCAGTGATGCAGGACGGAGGGCCTGAGAAGGACGGCTGTCTAGTCGTTCGGATGGGACGAAAAAACGGGGTCCCGTGTACATATTGGCGTGCACGTAAAAGATTCCTTGACAGTTGGAATTCGATATAAGAGTAGGCCATAGTGCCGCTGTCCGGGCAAAATGTCCCTCATAGCACACTGTATGGCGTATGCCCGTCTTTATTAGCCCAGTTCGGAGCAGAGCAGTAGGACGTTAAACCCCATTTCATTTGATTTCATTTCGGTCCTTGTGTTGGCCGAAAAAGTTCATCGGGTGTTTACGGCTCTCACTTGTCATTGTTGCAGGACGGAGGGACTGGCAAGGGACAACGTATAGTCGTTCGTATGGGACGAATATCCGAAGTCTCGAGTACACATTGGCGTGCACGTAAACGATCACTTGGCAGTTGGGATTCGATATAAGAGTAGGCCTAGGTCGTAGCACCGATGCCCGGGCAAAATTTTCCTCACAGCACAATGTATCCCAGTCTTCATTAGACCAGTAGAAGCAGAATTGTGGGACGTTAAACACCATTTCAATTCATTTCATTTCTTTCCTGCACAACTGACAAAGGCAACCCATGCTGAGGAGCCTTCCCATCCAACACCCTGCGACTTAAACATTTAAGCCATCGCGACCCTCTCTAAATGTAACCAATTTATCTTCTTTTAGAACAGAGTATTTATTTGAGTTCACACCACTAACAAATTTGTGTTTTACTTGAGTATTATTAATTACCAGCAAGAAGGTTAATTTATATTTTTGCAAGATGATTCGTGTCCATATATCTTTCAGTTTAATGTACCAAAACATTTTAAAACTTGTTTCCAAGGATTTACACTTTTCTTTGATGATATTTATTCATGTGGAAGACATTTAAGCATTATCAAAAATGATAAATAATAATAGAAAATCTAAGACAAATAATCCATGAACAGAAGATAACGATTTACACAGTGCAATATATGACATTAATGTTGCCAAAATCAATTCATATAAAGGCCACTTTACACAGGTCGTGTCTGGTGATGATTTAGCTATGCCATGCATGGTTGAATATTTTAGAGTGTCCAGTGCGAATCTGGGTCCATGGGTATTGAATTAAGGGTATGGGTCAGGGTTCACTTAAATCTCTGCCTCAGAACAGGTTGAAAAGTAATCAGATTAGAATCATTATTCAATTTTTCTGACGTTATTTGTTTGTTCAAAACATCTCATGTAATTTAACTCTTAGTGTACAACAAAGTAACTGATATTTATTAATTATGACCAACATCTATTTAAAATGGCAATGATAGCGGAATTTTCGCATTCTGATTTGTGGATTGTCATTTATTTATTTATTTGTTAAATAGGAATATCATTTATTTGTTAAAGAGAAATATGTACTTAAGCAAAATGCAATAAATTGTGTATAAGATAATATTCAAAATGACCCTACACTCAATATCGAAAATTGAAATTCTTGCCTACTAAAAGGACATTTCTGAGCGCGAACGCGGCGATCGCATTTGATTAGCTACTATTTGAATGGAGCCATTTAAACTAAACGAGAACGCAGTCGGTTTTATTTTCGTGTGAAAAACCGCAGAAATTGCCCCCCGAGAGAATGTTTTGGAAAAGTTCGCGCCAACCAAAGTACCAGATCAAATTTCCGTGCGTTTCGCCGGTTTCAGCCCGAGCGACTTAAATGTGGGCCTTAAATGCGGGGTGATAACCAAAAACAAAAAATGGAATTACAATCTGGTTTTCGTAATCTGCCCTACTCCATATAACCTCTACACATGAGCCTTGAAGTTCATACGACCAAAGGGCTGGTACCGGGCATCACCAAAGCCCTGCCTGGTACTGGAACTCTTCGCCGACCAGTAAGACCTATTTTCGATTTTACTATTGGGTTTCATCGAGGGTTGGTAGATTAGATTCAGTGCAAAACTTGAGTTGTATCTGCCAATGATCCCTCAAAAATAGACAACCCCGTTCGAAATGAAATGAAATGAAATGGGGTTTAACGTCCTACTGTTCTGCTCCTAACCTGGGCTAATGAAGACGAGCATACGCCATACAGTGTGCTGTGAGGGAAATTTTGCCCGGACAGCGGCACTACGGCCTACTCTTATATCGAATTCCAACTGCCAAGGGATCTTTTACGTGCACGCCAATGTGTACACGGGACCTCGGTTTTTCGTCTCATCCGAACGACTAGACAGCTTTCCTTGTCAGCCCCTCCGCCCTGCATCACTGACAAGGGAGAACCACGCCGGAAAATCTGAATGAACTTTCTCGGCCAATGCAGGGATCGAACACCCGACCTCCAGGCTAGCGAGCTAGCGTCTTACCCACTTAGCCACGTGATCCCCTAACCCCGTTCGAGTCGTAGCATTATGGCCTATAGTGGTTTTCAAAGAGTTAGCAGGCAGTCATGAAAGATATTTTTCCCTAGGAGGCCAGTTCTTGGATTTTCGATAATAAGCTTAGTAGGGTTATTTACAATATCATATTATATAAAATTTAACAAGAATTGTTTTTCTTTAAAAGTTCTAATTCCTAGCTTAAAATTCCAATGATTTTTTAATTTTTTAATTAACCGAATTAACCGAACTGATCTCAATATTTTATTGCAAAAGGTTAATGATAATTCGTTTGTGTCACATAGTTCCAGTTATTAGTTTAGTAACTATTCTGTCCTCACACGGTGACTCGGTGAGTAAGACGTTGGCTCGCTAACCCGGAAGGCATTTGTTCGATTCCTGCGTATGCCCATGCAGAAGGTTCATCTGGATTTTCAGGCGTGGTTACCCCTTGTCAGTGATGCAGGACGGAGGGCCTGGCAAGGAACAACGTATAGTTGTTCGTGGGTGGGAAGAAAACCCGAGGTCCATTGGCGTACACGTAAAAGGACCCTTGGCAGTTGGAATTCGATAATAGTAGACCGTAGTCCACACACTGTATGGTGTATGTCCGTCTTCATTATCCCAGTCAGTGCGAAATAGTAAGACGTTAAACCCCATTTCATTTCCTCACACAACAGTCAAACTGTTGGACAATGGTCATTAAAAAAGAATAATGACAAGTTAAAATATTATGAGACCAACATCAGTCGCCCATATTTCATATATCACACCTGCTTAGCATCATAGAACACCGGTCAGTTCTCCTGTGACACACGTCAATGTCAACAAACAGTGTAAAGGCACTTTGAACCACGGCGAAAAAGACCCACTCAAAAGTCGCAAAGGTTACGTGCCTTCACAAAAATCTACCTGGGAATTGTCGCTGTAGCATTGATGAGGTATCGTGTCAGAATCCGACATTGGTCCTTTTGCAGCTGCACATATATGTCGCTAAATACGAAACAGCGGATAAATGTTTTAACCTGAACATTCGGTTCAAAGTTTAAAAAGTATCAAGAAGTGAACAATTCATAGAAATGTGTCAAATTTGAACTTAAGGTCGGACCAAATGCATATATAAATCTATGTCTTGATGTTAATAAATGTACATCTGTCATATCCCTTGAACCTATTATGAACTTTTAATTATGACATTAAAACAATGTAATATAATAATAGCACATTTTACTTGATGAAAGTCCGTCAAAGTTAACTCGATGATTGATAAGAACTAATTATTGTTCATTGTTCTGGAAGTTAAGTTTATTTATTTTAGTAAATTTGTTGCATCTGTTTGTTCGTTAGTATGAACTCAAATTTGAAATCGAAGATACAAATAGGTGTAAAAGTCCTCAATGTGTGCACTGCAACAATGTCTTGGCATCAGTATTTTATTCTTTGGTGTATGAAATAAGTACCATAGCACGTCCTTTTTAGAAGGTGGGAACAATTGCGGGTTCATAGGAAAATGAATATAGACGGTAGGTTTCTTAAGCCCCTATTACGCCCCTCAGCAGATAAGTCGCCCCTTCTACCCCAAGAACAGGGAGACAATTCTCATGCATGTTAACTTCAAATGGAATTATGGTATAAAATGACAAAATTTATATGCCCAGACCCAAAGAGAACTCGACACAAACTAGGTCATTTCGGGACTAACATATGGTTCAATTATATTTCAATTATTCGATGGCGCGTAGGTGTCTTTAGCGGCAAGGAGAACCCTGAGAAAGCCCACACGGTTGGACAAGCGACCCTAATCATTGTCGCGTACAAACGTGGAATCGAAACAGCGATACTTGACTCAATGACGGACCTTCTGATCCAATAAAATATCGATCAATCAGAGATATCCTGTCCCAAAGCACCGACTTATGTCCGCTTAGTCTAAGCAGAAAATGTTTAAAATCGAAATCAGTCAAAGCTTTCTCCAAAAAAACATCTTCACCAAGTTATTCTAGCTTAATTAAAAGAGTTATTGCGTGCCAACATTTTAATTGATTGTCCCCTACTTTCTTCAAAAGATTCGGCGACACAAAATAAAATGAATGGGTTTTCTGCACCAACCGGACTAAAGAAAAGGGACACACGTCACACAGTGTACTATGCAGAAAATTCTTCCCGGACAATCAGGTATACGCCTAATTTTTAGCTAATTCTAACTGTCAAGATTTTTTTTACTTTCACGTCAAAGACTTTGCGAGTGGTGTGTTAAATCCGACCAATTAGACGCCTTTCCCTTCCCAGACTTTTTATAATAGAAAAGCTAGATTACGATAACTTTGTAATGCCAAGTCGCTTGGTATTTATTATGAACCTTAATTCAACATTTAATGACTAATTATATAGTCCTTGATTTGTGGAAATTAAATATCGCACCGAGTACTCCGAATAGTCTTACGCGGGCTTGGGCTATAAACTCATTTATCGTTTTTCATTGGGAACAAAGCTAAACAAAAACATATTTAAAGGGAGATAACTGCATTGAATAACTACAACTTATTTGGATTGAGCATTTTTTCACTACTGGACACAATGTTAAATCTTGGCCTATAACAACGCTTTAAACACTCCGTTGATCGCACTCTTTACAACAAAGAGCCCTCCATGTCACATGTGCTTGAAGTCAAAGTTAAATATGAATGAATTTCCTATTCCATAACAAACAATAACCGATACTCACCAAAACCTGGCAGAATTGTAAATTTCAAATTAGCAGGAAAAAAGAGGGAGGTGAGTAGAAAATAAGGTGAAATCATTACCACCATCCTTTATTAATTTGGATTGTGACCCTTTTTATTATTTTCACAAAAAAACAAATTCAACCGAATGGTCAAAAGCTGCAAATCCGTGATGGAGGCCCCATTGATATAAATGGAAAATACGTTACCCCCGGATTCTTCAAAGTTTGTTACTGATCAACCGTAGCAAAAAGCTCTATGTTTAACCATTGTATAAACTTGGTGGACATCAATATGAATGGAATCTATCGAATAGTTGATCATATGTCACATTTTAGTTATTCGTTATCTCGTCTTGTTATTACATAATATTATATGATTTCTCGTTTTAATGACGGATAATAATCACTCGCGTATGTTTAACAAAACTAACTTGTGTTATATTCAACACAAGTTAGGAGTCTCTATTCAACAACAAAAACCTGTGTTATATGTCAAATCAACACAAACTTACAAAACTTAAAAGATTGGTAATGCATTACACTCAAAAATTTCTAAACGCGCGTGGTTGTTAAATACTAATAAGGTTCTTGATGACATTTCTGCCGGTATAAGCGTTACACGGTCAAGAAAGAGAGCCTGAGGGGAGGGGTGGGAGTTCTGGCAGTATAAGTGTTATACGGTCAAGAAAGAGAGTCGGAGGGGGGGGGGGGTAATGTGGGGATGCAATGAACGCAGGAGTAACATATGGTGCTAGCCATAATTGCTTTAGACCTAAAACATGATTTAGGGCCCCGAATGCTGTACTAGTTATTATATTATTATTGATGAATGTTGTATGATGTTTCTTCCATGCTGTTGAAATCCTTATACGGCATTTAGTAACTGAACATATGATATAAAACACAAATTTATATAGAAAACAATCACTGGGTTTATTTCACACTACGTTTCAACAAGTTCCTCTTGTCGTTCTCAAGTTAGTAATGACAGTATAATAGCAAGAAATCAAATTAGAAATGAATAAAGACGAGGGATTATATCTTCCAAGGAGTTATAATATCTTGATTAACCCTTAATACTATCTTTGATGTTCATTTTGTAATGTTGTTATTGCCCTGTTTATCAGCCCTTAGATGGATTAACATCTTAATTAATCCTTAATCAATATCTTTTATGATCATTTTGTAATGGGGGGTTGGATGGCCGAATGGTTAGCACCTGCGTGCTGTATCATAAGGCCTGTCATTGAGTCAACTGGCGTGGTTTCGAATCCCCGGTTGTACGTGGCAAGGATTAGGGTCGCCTGTCCAACCTCGTGGGTTTTCTCCGGGTCCTCCGGTTTCCTCCCACTGCTAAAGACCCCTACGCGCAAGCGAATTATTGAAATAAAAATAAATCATATGTTAGTCCCGAAATAACCTAGTTTGTGTCGAGTGAACGTTAAACCCCATTTCTCTCTCTCTCTCTCTCTCTCTCTCTCTCTCTCTCTCTCTCTCACTTTGTAATGTTATTATTCTTTTTTATTAGCCCTTTTATGGTTTCATATTTGTTATTGTTTTTGTTACAAAGTTGTATATAATTTGATTTTTTGCTATTATACTGTCATTACTTACTTGAGAACGACAAGCGGAACTTGTTGAAACGTGGTGTGAAATAAACCCAGCGATTGTTTTCCATATAAATTTGTGTTTTATATATATGTCATGCTGTTATAAAAAAGAAGTGTAATATTTGCATTATTTGTGTATTAACTTTACTTCCAATTTGTCTCAGAAATATCTTGATTTATTTTGTATAGAAACATCGACTAACTTCAGAGAATAAAGGCTTTCGTGAAACAGTATCGAGGTCAATGGGGGAATTCATACACCTTGATAAAAGAAGTTATCGCCCTTATAACTAGTTATTTTAACGAGATCCAGACAAAATGTTGAGTAGAAGGTCACAAAGCATCAAAGAAACGCTTTAGGTAAGACTTAGATACACAGCTGGTTGTTCTTGCTATATAATAATTCAAAAATAGATAAGGAAAAATTAATATATATTTAAAAATTCAATCAAAGTACTTTATTCTGAGATAAATTTGAAGTTTTGTGTCAGTTGCGCAGGGCAGAGAGCCTGTCAAGGCACAAAAAACGAGGTCGCGTGTAAACATTGACATGCATAAAAAATCCCTTAGCAGTTAGAATTCGATATAAGAGCCGGTCGTAGCATCAATGTCCGTGCATAGCACACCGTGATCTATGCTCGTCTTCATTAACCCAGTAGGAGCAGAACTGTAGGACGTTAAACCCCATTTTATTTTATTTTCATTTGAAATTTTGTCTCGACTGTCAAGTACCATTGCTGCATTAATAAACAAAATCTCGATCATCCATTTTAACGTTAACTTGTTAACTGGCGTCGAGTTTCTATTCCATATAATATCACATCCACCCAATGGCCTAGAGAGTTGATTGTGGGCCTGTCATTTGAATAAATGCATAATGTTATTTAAATAAAATGGAGGTCTATACATCTTGGTTTGAGAAAACAAGTTCGAACCTGTCTGTTTAATGCATACGTACATATCTACAATCTTTTGTTTATTTTTTAAGTGGCATTTAGTACCCGGAATGAATAACACATGGATATATAACGCATGGATATATATGTATCTACAAATATGTTTAGGCTACATTTTGAAGAGTATTCAAGCTAATAGCAATATAAATAAACGGAAAAGCTTTCGTAACCTTGAATAACTTAACAAATGAATATATAACACATGGATATATACTATTCAAAAAAAGTAGGGGATATTTGATTTTGGGGGCATAATACTAAAATATGCAAATGACTACGAAAAAAGTCACTATAGAACCTAACAGAAGAAACATTTCCAGTTACATGTGACGCCCAAACGCACCAATAGCTACCGCATGGAATGCAGGTGATGCTTGGGATCATCATGGGGGTCCAACCCAAGATTTGCACGACTCTGACTTTGAATGTTACAGTCATTGTGGCATTGAATTCCAGGGTGGAAACATCAGTTTAATTGTTTTAGTGACCAGAAAACAAATTTTGATATGCGTCGATTTACCCAAAATGAAAGGTTACGTGCCCTTGGCATGCTACAGATCGGCACAACACAGGCGGTTGTGGCGCGGACGATGAATGTTTCTCAGTCTGTCATAAGCAGGCTATGGTCCAGATACCGTGATACACAATCTGTACAGGACAGACCACGCTCAGGTCGACCAAGGGCGACAACTCAAGCCCAGGATCGATTTATCCCTACCTTGGCCTTGAGAAATCGTGTCATCACAGCAAATCAGATCAGCGCTCGTCTTCAAACAGACGATTCGGAATCGACTGCATAGGGGTCACCTTCGCGCCCGACGTCCTCGCGTGATCCCTTGTTTGAGAGATCATCACATTCAGGCAAGACGTCGTTGGTGTAGGGATCGTCAACACTGGGATAATCGACGCTGGAGCAATGTGATGTTTTCAGATGAGTCAAGGTTCACTGTTGATTTTTTGGACAGACGTAGGAGTGTGTGGCGTCGTCGAAACGAGCGCTTCCAAGACGTTAACGTCATCAGACATGATCGATTTGGGGGTGGTTCTGTTATGGTGTGGGGAGGCATCACTGTTGCTGGAAGAACGGCTTTACATGTTGTTGCAGGGCGTGTTACAGGCCAGTACTACCGGGACAACATCTTGGCAGTCCATGTTGTGCCGTTCGCACGACGTCATGGCCGCCGTTTCATCTTCCAGGATGACAACGCAAGATGTCACAGGGCCAGGATCGTTACAGGTTACCTCCAACAACAGAACATCACCACATTACCTTGGCCAGCACTGAGTCCCGACCTCTCCCCCATCCAGCATGTCTGGGACATGCTTGGACAGAGGTTACGTCAACGTCAACAACGTCCTGCCAATGTCCAAGAACTTGCTGCTGCGTTGCAACAGGAATGGGACAATCTGGACCAAAATGACCTTAGACGTCTCATTAGGAGTATGCCACGTCGGATCAATGCTTGTTTGGCAAACAGAGGAGGATTTACCCGTTACTGACTTGGTTGTGATGCTGTGGTAACTTTGCTGTTTGACCCCGGGTATCATTTTACCCTTATAATGGTCAGTCTGTGCCTTACTTAGTCTAACGATCATTTGGAATAAATCGATGAATGTGAACTTCATTTCATTTTGTCATTTGTTTCTTCGTCAGTTTCATTAGGTGACTTTAATAACACTTAAAAATCAAATATCCCCTACTTTTTTTGAATAGTATATCTACATGTACAAATATGTTAAGGTTACATTTTGAAGTGTATTCAAGCTATAATATAGCAATATAAATACATAGAAAAGCTTTCGTAACCTCGAATAGCTTGATATCGTCGCATCACTAACAACAACGTAATGGGTTCAATCCCGGTGTTGGCCGAGATATTCCATCGTAGCTTTGCCTTGTCAGTGGTGCAGGAAGCGGAGCTTGACAATCAACATGGGTTAGTCGTTCGGATTGTACCTAAAAACCGCGATAAACGACCTCCTGGTAGTTGGAATTCGATGAAGAGCAGGCTGGCAAAATTTCCCTCAAGGCTTTGTGCATGCCATTATTAACCCGATTCATTGCATTCATTTCGGTGTTTTTTTGGACAGAAATTAATTGAAATGAAACGGGGTTTAACGTCCTACTGTTCTGTTCCGAACGGGGCTAACGAAGACGGGCATATGCCATACAGTGTGCTATGACGGAAATTTAGCCCGCACAGCGGCACTACGGCCTACTCTTATTTCGAATTCCAAATACCAAGGGATCTTTTAGATGCACGCCAATGTGTACACGGGACAGAAAAGTGCAGATGCTAATTGAAAGTCAAAACGTTCGATCGTACAATACCCCACTGAGTTATTTTCATTATTGACGAAAAATAATGTCAGTCTGTTTGATCAGACATTTAAAATATTTGTCAAGAAAAACAAAGCTTAACATAGTACAGCCGGTAAAGTCAATTTTAATATTAATATGCCGAATACTACATCACGTTTGTAAGACTCACACGTGCTGATAAAGCCCAATAATAATCCTACTTAAAATATATTAAAGTATTTAGAGAAAGGAATTTAACGGAGACGTCCCACATTTCGAAGTATTAGTAAAGATAAAAGCTAATCAATGTCAAGCGATAAGC
Organism: Patella vulgata; assembly: GCF_932274485.2. Lineage (NCBI taxonomy): Eukaryota > Metazoa > Mollusca > Gastropoda > Patellidae > Patella > Patella vulgata. Next base: position 19,446,375 of record NC_065883.2, read on the forward strand.
GCCTTACATATTAGAGATGCATAATGTAAGATTTAGTTGAAGAGCTAGCCGTTCTTGCTTTAATAGTTCAAAATAAGATAACGAAAAATATATATATTGAACATTTCATTTAAATTACTTTATTCTGGGCGAAGTTATGACTGTTTGAAGATGTAGCATCGGAACTCGACAACCGAGGCCATGTCTAGATTATCCATTTTCAAATCCAATTAAATCTCGGGCATCCGATGTCTAGAGAGTTGATTATAGGTTGGTCGTGTGATTAAATTTCTAAATAATAATTCATATAAGATTTGAAGCCAGCAAAAAGACACGCAATAGGCAGATTTAGCTCCAACATAATGCATCTTTAATATACAACTATCACGTGTTGCTACAACTCGCGATTTAGCGTAAATGTAAAAGTATATCAGACTATACTTTGTTTTAAATTCTGTGTAAATGCAGCTTTGTTTTAATACTAAATATTACTAGAATCGGATTATTCTATTTTTCATTCCCTATAAGTTTATAAATGATACAAAGTCTTTAAAGTAACGATGCGTCATTGGCTTTTTCCGCTAAAACACCCAATTCCCCACGGCTTCTTTATCACCTGTAATCGGGGGGGGGGGGGGGTGGATGGCTGAATGGTTAGCGTGCGCGCGCTGTATCATAAAGTCTGTCATTGAGTCGACTGGTGTGGTTTCGAATCCCCGGTTGTACGTGACAAGGAGTAGGGTCGCCTGTCCAACCTCGTGGGTTTTTTCAGGGTCCTCCGGTTTCCTCCCTCTGCTAAAGACCCCTACGCGCAAGTGAATTATTGAAATAAAATTAAACCATATATTAGTCCCGAAATGACCTAGTTTGTGTCGAGTGGACGTTAAACCCCATTTCTCTCTCTCTGTGTCTCCCCTGTTATCATATTGATTATGTAACAATTAATAAAGAAGCAAAATCAAAATACCAACGCTGGATTATCAAACATTTAATAATGAAACAAAATCAAAATACCAACGCTGGATTATCAAACATTTAATAATGAAACAAAATCAAAATACCAACGCTGGATAATGTTCCTGCTTGGATTCCATAGGATTTAAAACAGGCCTATCATTAAATTTTCGTGCACATATCAAGCAGCATTGATCGATGAAATTTCAATTCTAGACATCGTTGTAAATACTGAACGGAATTGAGTTTCATCTTTGACAATATTGTAGTTTGCAAGTGATTCCTAAAGCGCCGCAAAAATGACTCATCGAGACATAATGAATTCAACAGTTAAAGCAGGTTCATACCCTACCAATATACATGTAATAATATTACGATTAGCTACATATAGAAACAGAATGCCAGCTTTAAAAGTTGGACATATTGTAGATTTTAATTAAGCCACCCATTAAAAGATTGCTAATAGATAATAATATATACTATGTTAGTATCTAATCTTTTAGCGACATTTAGTAACTGTATAGAGCAATAAACTATAACACATACTGATGGAAGAACAGTTACTGATTTATTTAGGCGACGTTTCCAAGAGTATTCTATCGACGTTTTCTAGTATGTACGGTAACAAATATGTAGGGCAATCACTTAACTATGGTCCAACTATTTAATCCCCATTTAGTATATCTGTAATTACTAATTATCCGATGTTTGGTATCATCTGTGGTTTCACCTTTGTTTGTCTTTTTTATGTTCATTTGTTACTACCTATTATGAGTCTTTTACTTTCCTTTGATGTACCCTCACCTCACGTATGGCTTCTGATTTGTCATTATTGATTGTCTGTCTCAAATTATTTACCCCTATGATTAATCATTAATATCTCCAATGTTAATTAATGTCAATCATCAGTAGCCTCTCTAATCCTTTGATCATGTTGTTGTCTTGCCTTTAAACTCGTTGTTTTCATGCATGGTTTCTATTTTGTTGTCCTACACATTTGTTACTGTTTGTCTGCGACATCACTTCTGTGGAAGCAAACGTTAAAGAACCAGTAGTAGGATTTGTAAGTGTACCTTCTTGAAAACGTCGAGAGAATTTTATGATGTTAAGAGTGTCTCAGGTACACATTGAGATACACATCAAAGCACCCTTCACAGTTGGAATTCGATATAATTTTATATAAGAGTAGGTCGAATTTCCCCCATAGCACATTTGGTGCAGAACCGTAAGACGCTAAATCCCATTTCATTGCAATTCGTAAGAGTGACACTGTGTCGCAAAAAGATATAAAATGAGTCTCTTAGCTTTAAGTTGACCGATTTGTTTCACCCGTATTTAATTTGCACACGTCCAAATCTATCACGTTTCAGATTATGGAAGACAAAACAGCAATTTACCCAGTGTCCTTAATTCTTACTTCTTAATTCATAGTCCTTAATTCTCATTTCTTCATAATTAACATTTCTTCATAATTAACATTTATATCTTAAAATCAATATTTGTTTTACAAATTATACATTTGTCATATTAGATTTGTAAACCTGGCATACAATAAGTCACCATACAATAATGCGGTATAGAGCACGATATATAATAAGAAAAATCGCTCAATGATCGTGACTTTAGTGAAATCAAGTACGTGTTATGGATAATCCATGTTGGTTGATCCGATCTAGTATTAAATAAAATAAATTGAAAGTAGTCTATTGACAGTGATAAGTTATTGAAAGCGACATATGGCAAAAAATGTTTCTATATATATATATATATATATATATATATATATATCATAGTATAAAATATAAAAATAACACCGATTTGCTTATTTTATACTATGATATATGATACTGTACATTAGAACAACAACTCACTACAGATATATATATATATATATATATATATAATTATATATATATATATATATATATATATATATATATATATATATATATATATATAAAAATATATATATATATTTAATACTAGATCGGATCAACCAACATATAATCCGATCTAGTATTAAATAAAATAAATTGAAAGTAGTCTATTGATAGTGATAAGTTATTGAAAGCGACATATTTCTTAGGACAAATAATTAGCTTGCTCGTAGGGGTCTTTAGCAGTGGGTGGAATCCGGAGGGCCCGGAAAACGACAGGCGATCCTACCCTTTGTAACGTACAACCGGGGAATCGAAACCACGCCAGTGGACTCAATGACAGACTTTATGACTCAACGCTCAAGCGTTAACCATTTTTAAAGATATGCATCCCGATGTCTTTTATTTCGTGTTATGGTCTGAATTTTGACGTTAAATACCCCATACTGCCTCATTTAATATACCCTAGTGCCATTCAAATTTGATCTTTTTTGAAGGTATTTAAATATAAATGTGGCTAAAAATAATTTACATTTTGCAGCAAGCAATAAACATTTTCCAGCATTATATGAATATATATTATTAATATCCGGTTGTTTTACTTTAAATACCCCCCCCCCCCCCCCCCCCCCACCTCTCCCTCCACTTAATAAATCAGTTTAGTACCGTGAAACTTTTTTTCAAGGTGTGTAAATATAAATGTGCGAGAAAATAACTTGAAAAGATGCATGGCACAAAACTCTATTAAATGTCAAAATACGGACCATACTACGTAATTCCAGAAATCACACTGGATACCAATGAAAAGAATGTTCACTGACATTTTCAAAATGTAAATTATATTCTGTGTACATTTAGATTAACATAGTTTGAAAAGGGTATTAAAGTTGGATGAGGCTAAATACTATTTAGTTAATGGGGAAGGGGTATTTTAATGTTAATATACGGGTTATCGAATAATGTATGACCGAAAAGTATTTTTCTTATCACTCTTTCAATTACTTATTCCCTGGCCCCTTTTTGATTGTATGATTTATAAAAGATAAAATACCCTTTCGTTTGAGCAAAGAAATATGTCGCTATCGGACAATAACCTACTTTCTGAAAATAGACTACTTTAACTTTATTTATTTTATCGAAGGCCGGGCCCGATTAGCCGTACTGCCCATGTGGTTTCACTATGGTCACGGTCATCCAGCGATTTTTCTTATTGTGCATATGCTTGCTCGATTCTCCACTATTGTATGGTGACTTATTGTATGCCAGGTTGATTTCCGCTCATGTCGTCATAATGTTCCGTTATGATGACTTAAGAGAAATGTTTTTGGAGAAATGTTATGCAAGATTTGTATTTGGAGATTTGTATTTGGAAATTTGTTATTCGAGATTTATTTTTCGTTGTATGCCTCTAATGAAATGTAAATTATAGGCTATTTTTTTTATTTCAGATCTTTATATTAAACTATAATTTAAACAAAAATTAAATTTACAAATCTGATATAGCAAATGTCTGATTTGTAAAACAAATATTGATTTTACAATACCAGTGTTAGTTTTAGTGTAGACATGTCGGAGTACGACAACAAATGAAGAAATAAGAAATAAGGACAATGAATTAAGAACTAAGAATTAAGAACACTGAATAAAGAGCTGTTTGGTCTTCCATACAGATGTGGATTTGTGTCCATATAAATTGTACAAAATTCCATTAAATTATCTTTGTCTTGTGATATCACCCCGCGTTAAATAAAGATATTTCACACATTAAATTATCTCTACCAGCTTCGCCAGAATCTTTGTACATGTGTGTTTATTTCTGAATTTGATGTGGCTCGTTTTAAATCGAATCATATGTAATCGTTATTTTAGAACTGCGGTACTGTGACTGGTGTTGGCCGAGAAGTTTATCGGCATTTTCAGCATGTATTCCCCTTCTTAGTGCCGCGGGTTGGAGTTCCTGGGGAGGATAACAGCATCTAGTGGTTCGAATTGGACGTGAAGCGGAGGCCCCATGAAGACCTGTACGTGTACAAAAAAGAACCCGTTACAGTTGGATTTCGATGAAAAGGGATTGGCAAGTACGTAAAAAAGACTTTGACAGTTGGGTTTCGATAAAAAGTAAGCGGAAACGCCACTGCCCGTGCACAAATTCCCCTCATACAACACGGCATAGCGTATGCTCGTCTTCAATAGCCCGATTGGAGAAGAAAAGTAGTATTTTAAACCCCAGTTCATTTCATTTTACATATTATATTAGTTGATGCGCATCACGTCCTGACACCGCGTATACATAGTACACGTACCAAATTTTGATGTCTTGATCCTTACATCTGCCAAGTTGAATCAAATATAAGACCATACTATTTGCATATGAACTGTGCTACATTTCATTAAATTATTTCTATAGCTCTCTTCATACTCTGTCGCATCTTTCGTAAGCCTAGTTCTCAGTTGCCAGGAGTGTCGCAGCCGAGGCTGACAGGAAAAGTGTGCCTAGTCGTATGTTTCGGACGAAACACCACGATATTCACCCTCCGCATTGTAAATGAAGTCATAGAAATAAAGATCAGCGTATGTTAGTTTCCAAATGACTTAAGTATAGTTGACGAGACTTAAAACCACATTTGATTCTTTGCTCGTGTTGGATATGTTAAGCTAATTACAAATCCGATAATCACATTACGACTATCGGTAAGAATGGTGACGATGTTCATTAAATAATATTAATTGGCTCTTTCGTATTTACCGAGTAACCGTTTTACACCTAGGCAGGATATCAGAAACATGATGGCTCAGCGAGTAACACGCTGGCATGTTGGCTTGGAGGTCTCGGGTTCCTTCCCGGTATTGGCCCTCTTTCCAATTGTCAGTGGTGCAGGACGAAGGGCCTGACAAAGACCGCGGTCCAATCGTTGTGATGGGAGGAAAAGCCGAGGTCCCATGTGCACGTGTTCACGTAAAAAACACTTGACAGTTGAAGTACGAGATAAGAGTAGAACCTAGTGCCGCTGACCAAAAAAGAGTTCACTCATAACACTGCATTGTGTATGCCCGTCTTCATTAGCCCAGTCGGTGTAGAACAGCGGGGCGTAAAACCCCATTTCATTTCCTTTTGGTTTACACCGGGTAGCTGTTTCGCATCCGGTAGTGTGATAATAACAAAACTGAATCTGATTATTTAATTATATTGTTTTTATTATTATCTTGAGAAAATACCAACAGAGAGAAACTATAACACAATAAAACATAAAGATAAAATAAAATACAGCATTAATTAATTGAGGGATGAATTAGGGAATTAATCCATGAATAAATAAAACAAAAATGACGTGATATGAAATTTCATCAATAAATACTTAAATACGGGTACATCGTATTCAATTTTAACATTAACTTAATTGTTAGAGGTAAATAGTGTCTTTTGACAAGCTTAGAATCCACTTTCCCTTACAAATAATATTGCATTAATTTGGTTACTTGCGAAATTTTATGATTTCCAGTGAGTTTCTTCTAGTTGCGGTCATGGAAAGCTTATTCCGATTACTGGAATTAGGTATCGTTATGGCAGGGGTCGTATAAGTGTTTATGTATAAGAATAAAACTTAATTCGGATTGTGATTCCCATCAGTCAAACACGGTGTCGATCAATCAATGCGAAAGAACGGAAATGATAATAACCACCTCGCCACCCACAGTTTGTGGGCTTCAGATCATAAGGTGAACAATACAACACAAAATAACTTGGGTTTTTGAATATACATTTGGCGATTTAAATACATGATCTTTAACACAATATAAACGGCGTAGAATACCACAATATCTATAAATAATTGAGATCTCGGCATCCTACGTTTAGCTTTGTATAAGAATAAAAACGTGATTAGATGCTTTTTCCAGTTTACATGACATTCCGGCTTTAAAACATTTATGTATACTAATGACTACGATGGACTTAGTAATCATTGTATTTGATATTGTTGATCAATTCGGTTCCAATACTAATTGACTTCTTCGGGTTTTCTAGCATCCGCAGGAAATGATATTAAGTCTATTAAAGCATCTGCGTGTTATATTTGTCTCGCCTTTAATTCACTAAACATTTTGCACAATACACGACCTTACGCCTTAAATTGCCGTCTACGTCTGATGTCACAGCTTGTCTATGATATTTCCATCCGTGGTAACAAACGTTAGCCCCATTGACAGACACTGGTGGCACGGGTACATCGGATTTGAATCTTCATGCACAGTTTGACGATTGCATTGCAGCAATGAAAGTGTCAATTCCAATTTATATTTTAATTTTACCAGTTTCAAATCACCAGACAATATTAAGTGACCAATAGTTGATGAACAGAGCTTTCTGATTTTCAATATTAGTGATTAATAGTTAACTGACATAGCTTTGTAGTTTCCAAAGTAAGTGTCCAATTGTTAAAGGATTGAGCTTTCTAGTTTTCAATGTTAGTGACAAATAGTTAAGGGACAGAGCTTTCTGGTTTCCAATATACGTGACCAGTTAATGGAAAGGGCTTTCAATGTTAGTTAATGGACAGAGCTTTCTAATTTTCAATATAAGTGACCAACAGTTAATGGACAAAGCTTTCTGGTTTCCAATATAGTGATTAATAGTTAATGCACAGAGCTTTCTGATTTTAAATATTAGTGATTTATAGTTAATGGACATAATGGACAGAGCTTTAACGATATAACACAATCAAATCTTGAAATAAAATAAAATAAAAAGAAAAGTAACACCCCCGCCCAGGACCGATATAATAAAAATACCACATTTTGCAGAAATTATAAATTTTACTGTGTGATTTAATGAAGTTATTTAGATTTTAATTAGAATTCTTGATTTCCACTCAAATTATTATTAAATATTAACCAAACCAATTATTAAAAAAACGTTTTTATGTTACAATATCAACGGGACTACTGCAAATATTTAGCCTCCATAAATATATGTATAAATAAAAACAATATGAATGCAGTCGCAATGCCATTGGGTGAATAAAAAAATAAACCCTTTATTTTGAATGTATCCAACTTTTAAATCTATTTCTGTAAACCAATTTTACTGATAATAACATTTCTATGTTACACTGCTGTGAGTCTTATTTCACGATCTTGGGTATTTAACAGTTACATATACATGAAAATAATATGAACACAAGTGTAATGACTAAAATTATGACATGTAAGGTGTCATTGTAGGATAATTAGAAGAAAAATGTTTAATTTAAATGTATCCCGGTTAAGCATCTATTTCTCTTAAATAATAAAATGATATGTATTGGCGGTTCTGCTTCTGGTCAAGTCCTATTCATTTAGATGCTTCATGCTCGATTAGATTTCAGTCAACACGCCCGAAGCAGTTAGTTATAATTTAATAATTTAACAATCGAAAGGCACTTTCGAATTGGAAATACATCCAAATATACATGATAACTCATCGAGAACCTTAAGACCTTTTATTGAAGCACATCGGCGGCATTTTCCAAAACACGTTTCCTTTCCAGATGGTTTCATATTACGTACCATTGTTCGTTTTCCGGACTGCAAGTGGCCCATGGAACAGTCGATATCTATGCTTTTACCCATACTTCTTTCGCATTCCAGCGCACATGCCTTGCCATTATACACATCCTTGCCCCAGTCGTCGACACAATACAGACATTTTGTAAGACACGTGGTCACCAGAGAAAAGCCGAAAACGGAGGGCACAACTAGTAGCAACCCGAAAACTAAAACTTGTTGCATATCTGTGAATCTGAAATAAATACAAAAAAATGAATATAATATGTTTAAATCTAGACATATTAACTTGGGTCTACACGATTCTAGAAAATTTCATAGGCATGTATAGTCTTTACAGTTTCCATGGTCAGCCGTGTGTAAGCTTTGGAGCAAACCATCTCGCCAAGTTGCTTCATTTGCGGTAGAGAGGGTTAGCTTTGAAACGGGCAAAAAGATAATGGGTTGCATCCTGTGACGCTAAATAAAATTTATGCTGCATCCGATTATAACTGGACAGACATGCCATTTAAAGATACATTATGTAAGATTTGTAAAGAGCTGGTCTTTCTTGCTATAATAGTTCAAAAATAGATAATGCAAAATGAATATATTGAAAATTTGATTCAAATTACTTTATTCTGAGCCAAGTTATCACTGTTTATAGTTTGACAAGATGTGTGTATTGAAGTGTATTATCGTAACCACGGTACTGGTATATTCGAGGCTTAGCTTCGCTTTCCAATGTTTAAATAAAATCATTAAATGGCCGAACCATTCTAATCTAGTGAAAATCTCAGGTATCCGATGGCTTCGAGAGTTGATTACGATCTTGTCATGTTAATAAATGTCCAATTACGCTCGTATATAACATTTAAGGCATAAATACCTAGATCTTTAATAATGTATCTTAACAAACAACTCTTAATTCAATGAATACGTCTTGCTCGATCGTAGCCACCCACTGTGCCATATAATTCCGGATTCTTTTGCTTGATTATATAGTTTAGTTATGGTTAACACTGCCCGTATTTGGTTTCAGACTATTCTTGCTCGATATTGCTAAACAATTTTGTTGTACGTTTGAATAATGTTAAATATTAGGTACAAGCGAAAGTTTTATTAAATGTAATAAAATTAATTAATATCTTAACATGAACGGTATTAGTCGACTGTCTTACTTACGGAATGACAGTAAACTTATTAATTGACAAAGCTTGTCAAAATACCAACTCACTGTCTGCCGAAAGGCGTTCAATACACTATGGACGTCCATCTTACAATTATTGTGGTCATGCCACCCTGATATTACAATGATATATTTCCTCATTATCTAAATTAAATAGAAATGTCTGCGTTTCGTCAAAATGCCAATTAGTTGAAACAATATTTTATGAGAATGGAAAGTATAATATCATATGGAAAAGCGTTGACATAATCATTATTGTTCTTTGAAATTTGTCCGGAAGGTTTTAAAGAGAATATTAATTACTCGAACATCCACAAAAGCGTTGACCGATGCGAAAGGTTCCATCCTTTTCAAGCTTTCATTTAGTCAACCTTCCGTTTTAGACCCATCGGCAGTCTTGACTTGCTTTATCTGATGTGTTTTTCGATAAGCGATGGGTCAGACTATACACAATTAAATTTTTGTTTTGAAAGATTAAGCGGAAATCGAATGTACACTAATACTAGTTTCAATCCAGGCTTGCTCTATCGACGGTTTCATGGCGTGTTCTATCGACGCACAGTTTTCAATGAAGACAATCTGTCTCCCACAAAACAATTCAATATACAAAATCCAATAAATCTGTTCCATGCCACTACATTAAAATAAAACGCATTTATATTTCCATATTGCCACAATTTCTCGAGATATAAATATAAATTACCTGAGTTAATCGAAATCTTCTTATTCGAGTTCTTCAAAAAGTTTCTTTATTCTGGCAACTTTGCCTAAAATAAATAAATTTATACATAAGAATGGGATTTATTAATTATTTGGAGAAATTGTCTTTATTCTGGAAACTGTGTCTGAAAATAATAATAAAAAAATGATACAAAAGATTGGGACTAAGTAATTATTTGGATAATTTCCCAATCATCATATATGATTTACTTGCGAGTTCATGATTTATGACAGAGTATTTATATTGCTAGTGTAGACTGTGGCACGTCTATTATTAATGCCCCGCTTCGTGGGAGCCGCAGTGGCTCAGTAGCTAAGAAGAGAAAGTTCCTCGGGATTTTCCGGCGTGGTTTCCACTTGTCAGTGGTGCTGGACGAGGGCCTGACAAAGCTAGTGCGTAGTCGTCCGGATGGTACGAAAAACCGAGGTCTCGTGTACACCTTGTCGTGCACGTAAAAGAACGTTCAGAGTTGAATTTGAAATTAGAATAGGCCGTAGCGCCACTGACAGGGTAAAATTTCTCCGATAACACACCATATGGCTTATTTCCGTCTTCATTAGCGATACGCCCGTCGCCATTTTGTTGTCAATGAGAATTTAATGGATGTTTAAATAATCAACCAGAGTACATAGTGAGGATTAAGCTGTGGAAAATTTGATATTTTAGCGAAAAATGCCAATGGCGCATCGTTAACTTAATGTTTTTAATATTAATTTGATAACGACTCCTGGCCTTTAATATCGTTTTTACACGTTTGGCTTCACAAACTGTACGCGGCACTGTGCTGGTTCCCGAATGGCTATAAATAATGTATGTGTAATTGATAAATGTAGAAATGCAACCATAGTAGAATAAACTGTTTCAATGGCATTTAGTAATTGAACTAGAGTATACAGGTCACAATTCTATGGAATACAATTACTGCTTTTTACTGAGCGACGTTTCGACTAGGCTTCTCTAGTCATTATCAAGCTATGATAAAAAATGAAAATATGACAGGACAATATATACATGTACACCACAATGCTTAGTTAATGCTGAGTAAGATTATTACATACATGTACATATTTTCCTTCTGTTCTTCGTATCTGATCAATGAGTTTGACTGCCACATATTTTCATTTTTTATCATAGCTTGATAATGACTAGAGAAGCCTAGTCGAAACGTCGCTCAGTAAAAAGCAGTAATTGTATTCCATAGAATTGTGACCTGTATACCATAGTAGAATAGTACCGGGAGTTATCTGAGAGCAGAAAGATCAGCCACTACAGCAGAATAACACTACGACAGGACTGCCAACAACAGTGGCGAGAGACGTCAACATACATTACATAATTTGGTGTCATTGTATGAAAACAGTTGAAAACAAACTACTTTCAAGTAAAAGAACATACTAAACAGTAATACGAAATGCAATTACTGGTTGTTCAACATATAGCGCGACCTTTCAACAAATATTCTTTAATCTATTTCAGATAAAAACCAAACGTATTCGACATATAGACTGTCCTTGTTAAATTATGTGCTCCACTTGTCTTAGTTGTCACGAAATACAGATTAATACTACCTTCCCTGTTTGCAAGGATGGATTGAGTCGGAAGATCAGTATTTTCGTGACTTCGTCTAAATCTCGGTGATGATGTACGACACATTTACCAGAACATTAAAGATCCATTATTTAATATCTAAATCTGCCTATTACGGGTTTTTTGTTTGGCTTCAATTGCTATATAAACCATTATTTAGACTTTTATTAACACGACAAGTCATAATCAACCCCCTAGACCATCGGATGACAGAGTTTTAAATGGATTTGAACGCACATAATGCATCTTTAATATTGGTCACAAAACTGGGAAACGTAGCATTAATAACGGATGAAACGACCTGTTTGATGTTTAACATTCCATTTGTAAAAAAAACCTTATATAATAAAATGTGGATACGGAGAATGAGAACACCAGATATGCACTTTAAAATCAACTGACTGCTGCATATAAAGTGTTCCGAACTTCTCCTACCGTTTCATAATGTTGTCATTAATTCAGTTTTGAAAAAAAAACACGTCACGATTATATTTCTGTTATATCGTTTAGAAGCAGTTGTTACTGAATCAACGACAACACACCCAATTCCATTAAGACTCGTTAAAGGCATATAATGACGGTTTGTCTTTTTAGTATCTCAATCATAAGACAATTATCCAGTTTGTATCGTTGTAGTTCACATTATAAAAGTTAATTACATATAATGGAACCTGAATTTAATGGTCCCCTATTTCATTTCAGTTTGCAACCAACTTAATATAAACATTGTAAAGAGCGAATGAAAACTAACTTCCAACTGCTTCCCGTCAATTTGTGACGAAGACGGACATACACTATGCAGTGAGCCATGGGGGGAAATTGTGCCCAGATAGCAGGGTTTCCGTTAATTTGTTACAACTGCCCCCCTCCCCCTCCCAATAGACGGGTTTGACTATAAAGATATAACGGACATGTTTAAATGAGACAGTTTTGAATTAGACAAATATCGATTGCTGAAATACAGACGTTTAAATTTCAGAATTAGCTATATGCATTTTATTTTAAACAAATGAAGCAAATTTGCGTTCAAAAACTCTTACAAAAAACACATTGCTCTAATTCGATAATTATAGGTGCATTTAAGTTTGTACTGAGTATGCGTATTCTAGAACACCTTATACCATTTACAGTACCGTTGTATATTATTCAAATTGATTATATTTATTATCTTTCTGAAAAGACCATGAGAAGGCTTTCTATTCGGTCCTTTGTTCATACCCCGGATTAGGTTTTAAAGGAGCTAATTCTATATTCTTTGGCAACTAGAAATGGACACATATGGGTCGCAACACATATAATAATATAATATGAATATATATATTAACTGATTTACATTCCATCGTTTCTATTTTTACTGTAATTTCTTATCAGTTATGATCGGCGAAATAGGCGAAGAGTCCAAAATTGGATTGTGGCAGTCTTTGGCGTCTGGCTATTCCAGTCTACACCTGAAGTATTCTCCTGTGGGATATGTTTAGGCTCATTCATCGAGTCGCTTCATTACAATTGGCGCTCGAAAGCATTCTGACACGCGATTCATGTGCCATTTTGAAGATTTTCATTTTGTCTTAAATATTGTATATCAGAAGCCCATCTTTTCACGGTAAGATAGTAACACCAATGTTGATTTAAACTGACCGGTAAGTCGTGTTTGCAATGTCGGAGACTGTTGATGATATTGAGTTGGATTATCTCACACGAGCATACTTTATCGATAAAAGATAGCGGTCATTGACAGGTACGACATGGCGTTAGTCAGGTCAACGTAAATTACAGGAAATAGAATAAGATGTCCAGGTTTGACAACTTATCAAAAATTTATTTGTCCATTAGGCTATTGATTAACTGATAATTTACAAGTTTACTTTACATACTTCCGATTTTTTCAGAATATGGGTATTTTTATTTGACTGCTTGTCATTTTCTCAAAATGATATGACCGTGCTCTTTACAAAAGGCTAGCGCTCTACCTATAATTCAGACAGCACGTGTCTGATGTCTAATGATAACTATTTGAGAGCGTTAAGATAAATCTAGTTTAAGACTAGTTATCACGGAATCCAAGAGGTTTTTATATGATATACAATGAAAGAAGGTAGCTTGGAAATGTTCAGGCTGAAAAGGTTGTTATCCTTAGTTCCCAAACCAAACTGAATACTTGATTTATTACCAGAACGAACTGATTCCGCAGGGATAGTTATTTGATTATGGAAACCAAATAAATATTGCGTAGAATACCATCACGAAACTAACAATGTTTATGTAATAATTAACACAATAATTATACAATGTCGAACAAAGAACAGTCAGTTCTCAAGCATGCATACATTATTGACTCTTGTCAACTAGATCTAACAAGCTTTAGAAGAATTGCCCAGACCCGCTAGACAGGATATAATCCAGCATTTGAATAGAATCCTCGCGGGATTGCCATGAACAGTGTCGAATTCTTATAAACGTAAATAAATGATAATATAATTTGTCTCCTGGGAGAACAATTCAACTTATTTATAACCTGTAATCTACACAATATGAAGGTGTCAAAGCGGAATCAATGTCACCCCCAACTCAGTGACTGACAAAATTACCAAACAAGCCATGGATATAGCGACGAAAATCTTTCCAAATTGAAGAGGTATTTTGCGAGATTTAGACTTTCAACCTATAATAATAGAAAGTTATGTATAACACTGTCAGCCCTTTGAGTGCCATTATCCATCAGAGACGACATTCATCTTCAGAATATGTCATCTTGACGCAGATATGACGGACATTGTCTAATCCACTCGAGACCCAAGCCATCTAATGGCCTATATAGTTGATTTTATGTGCTTGTCTTGGATTAAATGTCGATATAGTAGTTAATATAACATTGTAAGACAGAAAAACGCTCTGCAATAGGCAATTACTACTCACAATTATTGAGGCTATGCACATTCACGCGAAATGACTGATATTTGTATTACACATTTAGTATAACGTAACTAATGTAAATGTTCAGTAAACAATCACGAGTGCATCTTTAAATACATATGAATGTTTTTTTTTTGTTGGGAACCAGACTATAAACTCTTGGATCCTTCGGCAAGTTTGTAATTAGCAGCTCATCAACAATTGCCTTCACTAGTTAAAAGAAAATAGCTTGCAACAAACATAAGTTACTCTTCGAAGCATTTGATGTCTTTCATTACAACTTTAACAATTCTGTTCTGTATGTTAATTATCCAGAGTCTTTGAACACAGAGCTGGTTGGATACTCTAGGTAACCTTGTTCTTGCGTCGATGCTAGCGTCGACGTGGATACACGATAGAGTAAAGGTTCAAATTCGGCTCTGATCGTAAAAATATCGGGCCATTCGTGAGGACATCTTAAGGCACCGTAGGGCTCCGGCAGCAACTTCTTGAGCGTTGGCAAAAATTCATTTTTGTTTTGAATTCGTGTGTCCATTTTGTTCTTCATAAGGCCATCGTGGGGTGTAGCACCATGGGCATTTCGTCAGACGTGGAGGGCGGGCGTTGGAAAACCGGTAGCCACATCCTACGTACGACCCATGTATCATTTCTTACTACATATCTTAGTAGCCTTGTGATCGTCTAGAATTTGTCTCTAGCTGTCTTTGCTTCCCCTTCACGTTCTGTATTTACGTCTTACTGTTTTCTTAAGACGTTTGTCTTTTGCAACAGTTCGTTTTTACATTTTATATATCATAGCCGGGGAAACAAGCATAGTATAGATTACAATTCTAAAGTCATTCTCAAAGACTAGCAAGCCAGATTCGCTGGGCGATTCTGCTGATAGAAATTTCTACATCTTTTCCCTTCTGGAATCAAGCTGCTGTCTGTCCAATTCTCACAAGTATGATAGTTTTGTAGCTTTGGGTTTTGGACCTTTAATTATCTGGTCAAATATGATGTAAATAATTAGAGAGATTGGTTAATTGAGCCAAATGACGTCAAAACCCACCCTTGTATGGTAATGGAAATTTACTGGAAAAACTTCCCACAAGATATATGTTATCAACCTAGAATTGAATGTTTAGCACATTATGACTCTTTTTTATATAACTATATGTCATTCATTCACTAAGTTGATTTAAGTACATACTACATATATATGAATCTAATAACTTGCCAAAGATATTAATTAATACAATATAATGCCATAATTTTTCTCTATTCCTTGTCTATACATTTGAAAACAATGTCGCAACGACAATATTTCTACAGCGGACATCTTGTCAAAATCATGTCATATTCGTCTTTACTTCGTCTGATTATCGGTGCCATTGAGCATTATTATACGCTCACATTTTCATGTGCACGTATATTGTCGTCGCCCATATCCGTCCGGACGTCCGTCCACAACTTGTTTGTGGATACACTACAGGTCTCAATTTTCATCGATTTTGACGAAACTTAAAATATAGGATTATCACCCACAGATCTCGGTTACTCTCGATATTACCATGCCCCCTGAGTGTACGTAAAATCGTATTTTTAGCGCGTGGTTTCTCTAGAGGTCTCAATTTTTATCCAAATCGAGTACAATCAACATGAGTCTGGCATCATGCTGGGTTCCCTTTTACTATGCATGCCCTAGCTTTATTGTCAATACACCTCAATTCTTTCGAATAACGCTTAAAATTCGCCAGTTGGACATTGTATTTTGATCACTCAGTAGATTCGATTATGCTTGATTTTGAGCTGGATTTCGAAACAACTATTAGTTTATTTGTGTGGATTCCTAATTTTTTAAGTGACTAATTAAGTCCTACATATACAAAACATTGACATTTGAGGCGTTGAGGCGTATTTCGAAACTACTTCTTCATTTGTGTTGATTCCCAATTGCTTTAGACGACTGGGATTGATTAAGTAGTCCAAAGTCCTACATAACATTTTTATTAGGTAAAACCCATCAAAGGGAATCCCACTATCGCGTCATATATGACACTGGTAGTATTAAATCAAAGGCAAATTTTACAACTTATTCATGTTATATGTGAACTAAAATCAGAAAGTGGTGAACTATTATTTTATAACTATATTATGTAATTCCCATGAAAGCGAACAAATCAATATCATTACGTCACATATTATACCTAAATTAGATTAACATAGTATTAATTGCCATTGTTTACGACTCAAAATCAAACGTACAAACGAAAGTCAGTTACAGATTGTCAACTGTGTTTCATTAATGCACGCTTTGATTAGTGACGGGTCATAAAGATGAAATACAATGAAATCGGGGTGAACGTCATACTTTTCTGCATTTAGTAAAGATGAGTACGCTATTAATGATTTATTTATATTGAATTCGATCATGCCATCCAGTAATCCGAAATGCTATGACTAGCTTCCTTTCAGATTTTTCACACGGAATCCTCCATTTACATACTAATCATTCGCCTTTCTAAAGATATATCGAAATTGTTCTACAAAACAAACGACCAATGATTTATATATTCTAACCTTATTGCCGACCTGAGGATGTTGGTAGCGGACCCGGCGTTATTAGCCTAGTTGATGCTGAACAAAATACGTTAAATTCTATTTTTGTATTTGACACAACAACACGCTGTATAAAGTTATAGAATTGTTATGCAAATTCCTCTAAACCGAAACTTCGGAAAAAATGAAGCTGTTTTCTGACTGCACTAACCGCAACCTAGCACAATAGCGACCAGTAAGGGTTAGGATTTATGCTGGCAATTCTTTGGTGACGTTTTTGAGTGTAACCGTTTCCTACTCGTAGACACCCCATGTAAATAGACATGTCCAGTGGAGTTGACAAATATCGTTTTCTGACTGCACTAACCGCAAGCTAGCACAATAGCGACCAGTAAGGGTTAGGATTTATGCTGGCAATTCTTTGGTGACGTTTTTGAGTGTAACAGTTTCCTACTCGTAGACACCCCATGTAAATAGACATGTCCAGTGGAGTTGACAAATATCGTTAACGACGTGTCAATAGTTGTATTAGCATAGACACGGTAATTCATGTGGATTAAAAGCTACGGATTACTAAATAATGATATAAAAGGTTAAATATTGTTTCCTGTCGTCCTATTTACGTGTCCGCGTTAGTCTTATGTCAATTGTGAGCCACGGAGGCTTAGTCAGTAAGACATTGGTTTGCTAATATGGATGCCTCGTGTTCAACCCCTGTACTGATTTTCCGGCGTATAGTCGTTCAGATGGGACGATACAAGAGTAGGCCGAAATGCCGTTGTCTGGGCAAAATTCCCCTCATAGCACACTATATGGCGTATGTCCGTCTTCATTACCCCAGTCGGTGCAGAACAGTAAGACGTTTAATCCCATTTCATATCCTATGCCAATTGTGCAAATTTACTTCTGTCAGCAGTAGGTTATTTTGTCCAGAAACGTAAGACCTTACTTCCTCGTCTAGAAGCCATTGTCGTGGTGTGATGATTTATTAATTCCGTTTTCATACATGAAATTATGTTATATCCGATTATAATCGGTCCTTAGTATTGCACCAACATACGCAATTGAGTGTGATATTGGGGATATTTAGGTCAGGCAACGGTATTTCCGCCTACTTGTCATCGACGTACAACTTTCATAGACTTCTTTACGTGCACGTCAACGTGTACACAGGAGCACCCTTTATCGTCCCAACCGAATGGCTTGCCGCTTTTCCTTACTAGGCCCTCTGTTCTGCATCACATTCAAGTAGAGAAAAGTCTTGAGATTCCCGGGGCCTATCCACAGAACTCCTTATTCACTGAGACATCGTGGCCCCAATGCATGTAGTGCACGATTAAACTGTTTTAACGATACTTTCCCGCGTACAAACTGTGTGGTTTAATGATATAGTTGGACTAAAAACATATTCAAACTAATTAATCTATCAAAAAGTTGCTTCAAATCCCTCTCAAAAATTGTTTTCGCGAGGAGATACCCCAAGCTACAAATAAACTGTTGTTAGACGCCATGTCTGTCCCCTCAATTCATTGCGGGAGGGTACAATTTTCAGGAAGTATTTTTCATTACTTACTGTGCATTTATGATACATATTGAGGCCTAAGTAAATTAATTATTTTCTGTCATCTTCTTTTTCCGCCGTTTAATTACAGAGCCTTTTGTACGTTGACACCCCTCAATGTTCTTAAAACCACCTAACCATTTGATCAAGAAATAACAACCACTCCCTCAGTCAAACTAGCACACAGTCGGGTTGCCAGTTAGTGATACCCGGACATTTTTGCTCAGTGCTTGCTCCATGAATGTTTTTCGGGTAATCAGTATTTTGTGTCTATACTTTCCATAGATACCAAATTTGCGTTACTTTTATTGGAAATAACCTTCGATAAATACATTTGGTGCAGGTATGTTTAACACGGAACGAGTTCAAGGATGTATGTCCAATTGTTCACTTTTATGATAATAACCGATGGCACCTTTCTGATATTAGTTAAGAATGACTATATTATGTGTGGTATATGGCCATGCAGTTTGGATAGTAAAACGTATTTTTTGTATTAGCACACTTAGTGGATTTGCTGGCGGCTGCCAGATTTCTCCTCCGGGATGAACCCTAGATTATTGGCTCCATTAATTTGGTTCTCCTGTGATTCATTCTTACCCTTTTTTTATTTTTTTTAGAAAAAACCGATATTTTAAATTCAAACTCATATAGCTGACAAAAGATATCCAACTTTTATATGAGATGAATAGATGACTGTAACCATTAGGTTAGTTTTGCTGGATTTATTTACTGAAATCAGTAACAAAGTTACGGCAGCCGTGATCCGTTCTAGATTTACATTTCATTTCTTGGACCAGGCCTTACCATAAAATCGACAGTAAATCTCTTAGGTACAGCCCCTATCACTATATTGGAATCTTTCCATGGACTTTCGAATAACCACATATACCACCCCTATTTGCACACAATGGGACACAACACAACGTAGCAGGCGAGAATAAATGTAAACACAAAGGAGGCTTTTTATGACCACAGGTCACGTGGAACCGTGAAGCCAGGCAGTGCCACCATGCGGTTCGCTTTTCCGCGAGGATGGCCTTTGCATGAATCAACAAGCTTACGTCTGCTTTTAGAATGACCGACATTTGCATTAACACCCACTGAAAACATTTCTACAAAGTAATAGGCATAGTTCGACTTCCAGATTCACCTTTATTGTATTAGCTACTGGTTATTACAGTGGAACCGCCTACACTACCAAACATTCATTACAACAGTCAAAAATCCATTACTTAGAAATTATATGTATCTGTTGATCGAAGGGGGCGGGCATCTATAGATGTGTCGTTATTTGTCATATTTCCGGTGCTAAATACCACAAATGACGTGTACCAGAACCAGATCAGACGTTTTCGAAATGTGAGTCTGTTTCATTTATATGGGAAGATACGTTGACAGTCTTTTCCTTTCATTCAGTTTCACTAGATTTGATTATACATTACCACAATAAAATGAAATGGGGTTTGACGTCCGTCGGTGTAACTAAGAAAAGCTTGAGCCATGCAGTGTGCTATAATATGAGGGAATTCGCCCGGACAATGGCGCTACGACCTGACCTTATATCGAATTACAACTACCAACGGTTCTTTAACGTGCACGCCAATGTGCACGAGGGAGGGGGGCATCTGTTTTGTCTCTTGTCCGACCCTGCGCCGGAAACCCTCCCGGCTAACACAACAGACTGAGGCACCTCAGCTCCATACATTGACAAATATCTAAAAGTCCATGCAATGCTGAAATATAAACACTTGAACATTCAATATACGAGGTACACATATATTAGGACTGAAGTTATGAAATCTGGCAAACACGCTGGTCTATTGGACAACTTTCATCGTGATTATTAAGGATACCTTCTATGCTTGCATATAGGTTGCTTATATATATGACTGGGATTTGTTAGTAAACAATTACTGGTAAATGAATTTACGCTGGAAAACTATAGTTAATACTTGAAAATGTAAATGTATATGTGAAAGTTGAATTTGAATACAAAGGAAAGATTAATAATTAATGTACCTAACTTAATATTTAAATAACGGTTCCAATATGCGTGGTATAAATCTTTTTATTGTCAACCAGATCTCATATACCCAGGGTTAAGAACAAATTCAGATTTCAAGGAAATGTCTTTCCGCACTGAATGTCCCCTCCCCACCCTATCTCATGACCATAAATGAATTATTTATCCACGATCTTATTATGTTCAAAATAAACAGATACAAATAACATGATAGTTTATTGATTCCAAATAGTAAATTTAACCACTAGAGACATAACCGTGTTGCCCACCAAATATAACTTATTAGAGACAATGGACTAAAAAGAACATCAAATAACAGTTTTGAGCTAATCACAAGTCCCAAATGCATGAATAACGCATTGGTTCTCAATTTCGCGGAATTTTCAATGTTTTAAAAATAGCCAGGCCATTAGACGCACCGAAGATAACCATTGCTAGTTGATATCTACAGCATTCGTGAAAACATAATTATTACCGAATAGAATGATCATGACCAAATACTGATAATAAGAAAAATAGATGAATATCTTTATGAACAAATCGTGACATTAAACGTCGTTTCATTATTGTTGACTAGATTTCCAAATACAAAAAACAAACTTATTGGCATGATTGATGATCATTGCGATTCCTTGCGCAAGTGTCGTAAACTAAAAATGTTCAGCACCAAACAGTTAGCTTCTATTACTTTCTTTCGTTATTTTTATTTCTTAGACCTCGGACCATTACATTGCAAATGTAATTGGTATTTACCATTACTTTATATATGTAATCATTACAATTACTTTATTATTTTTAAGCTATGTAATTAAAAGTAATTAATTACCTGCTACTTGATTATCATACCAAAAGCAACATTTTTTTTATAAAATTTGTTTTAAATCAGTTTCTATAATTAAATAACCCAGACACTAAAAAATGACAATTTTGTATCAGTTTCTGGAATATCAGACTCATAATAATTCATGTTTTACATTATTCAGAATTTGTTTTCATCTATATAGATGTGAATTTCCAGTTCTAATATCACATCAAATTCTACAGTAAACATTCAGGTTAAGGGTGGTGGTGGCATATTTACATTTCATATAATTTAATGTATTTTGTAATGAATGTTAGTCTATGAACATTGTATAACTAGAAAAGTATTCAGTGCGGCTGTAAAACAAAATGTAAGAAATGTTTTGCTGTTAAAGGGTTACAGTTCTTTTCTAAAATGGGCGGAAATGGATCGAAAAGCACATATTAATGTAATATGAACGTACAACTGAATTATATTCCGCTTTTGGTGAAATATGCGTGAAGTCCAAATTGGGTGGCATTCGTTTGCGTCTGATTGGTTCAGTATACAGGTTTATCTTTTATCTTTTGTTCACCAAGTCTTCGCATTACAAATGGTGCTCTAGACGTTAGAGAAGAACCCGATGTCGGGAACTGTTTTTACAATGTTAATTGTGTCTCACATATTAGATATCAGGCGCGCGTATTTTCATGGTAAGATATCAACATTAATATTGAATGAAATGAACCAATACTGAATTGTAATTCGAGTTTTAAATAAATAATATTGAATTAGAACTGTACGACCTAAGAGCTAAATTTGGCTATTGCAGGTCTTTCTTCCAATCTGATTAAAACACAGTTCCTATTTCGTTTCGTTTTTATAGTTCAAAATTTCGTTTTACTTGTCTTTACTTCACTAGGATCTAGAAGAGTTGTTATCATTGACGTGTTCTGAATGGTGTGAGGGATTAGCCAATGAAACGGTCTGTTACGGCGTGTTTTGCACGGAACTGTGGGTAATCCGCTAGTAACATCAATGCTGATTAATGTTACAATGTCTGACGCCAAAAGCCGCCCGTATGACCTCTGACTCGACCTATCGCTACAACAGATCAGATGTAGTGTAGGCCATCGAAAGTATAAAGAAAACGAAACGAAATATAGATCTTTTAATCAGATTGGTCTTTCTTTAGGCCTTAAATGTTATATAAATTGTTAATTGGACATTTATTAACATGATAAAACCATAATCAACTCTCGATGCCATCGAATTTAACTAGATTAGAACGGTTCGGCCATTTAATGATTTAATTCAAAAATGCGAAAGCGAGACTAAGCCTTGAATATACCAGTACCGTGGTTACGATGATACACAATCAATACATACATCTTGACAGAACTACAAACGATGATACCTTGGCTCAGATTAAAGTAATTTGAATGAAATTTTGAATATATCCATTTTGCATAACCTAATTTGAACTATGATAGCAAGAACGAACAGCTCTTTATCTAAATCTTACATTATGCATCTTTAAGTAAAGATATAAGGAACATTCCTGTATTATAAATAGAAAAGGTGAGACATAAATTTACATGTTGAAAATCCTACAATTGCTTTTAAGAGTTTTAAATAAAACTTCCGACAGAAACTGTCAGATATCCTGTTATTGTTGGTGATTAGATATTTTATACATATTCATAACGACACCAGGGCGTGCTTAAATTCTACGATGGCCTGTGCAAATTTTCTTTACCAGAATAGAAAACAAATTAACCTTTCGTTGATTAACTAGTGTCTCACGAGAATGTAATAGAACAGCTTAATGACACATAAGCTGTGTAAATCCTTGTCTGAGGCTTTTACTCAGAAGTTCCAAAACAAGTTGCCTGTCAGTTAACTTTTCCAAATACACGTCAATTTGTTTCGTTTTACTTTTCTACCTACCAATTTACCAATAATCGAATTACATTTTAACATTTTAGTGAATCCATGTAAAAGGTGTTTAGACGAAGTTCCCAAACAAGTAAACTGTGCGTTAACGTTTCCAATTACACGACAATTTGCTTGATTCGTCTCTCTTTTCCATATTTCAACTTATCAATTGTCGAGTTAGTGATACTGGTCGTAGAATAGAACAGATGTAAAAAAAAAATATATAACAATTACACTGAAAAAATCGTGTGTTGCAGGTCAAAATTACAATACACAAGCTTGTGTTGTATTCTAATACATTAATGGGTTCCCTACATTAATACAAGTTTGTGTTGTTTTTTAAAACATTAACACAAGTTTGTGTAAACTTATCAAATCTTGTGTTTTTGTTTGATATTTGTTAACACAAGGAATGTGTATGTTTCGATAATTACTAAATATTATGTGCTACGCCGATTTCTAAGATAATATTTCTTATACTACTTTGGTAGCTGTAATAATTTGATTGTTTTAAAACAATAGTTCGGTTGGGAAATGGGATTTGGGGACAGCCGTAGTCTATGTACTACAGCTGTGTGGTAATTTCTTCCCTGACTTGACCATTGACTTGATCATTGACTGTTGACTAGTGGATCAAAGCTGTGATTAGCGGATTATCTTATACCTAAAGTGTGAGTACTGTTAAAATCTTTATTTTCTTTTATATATATTTTACCTAAACTCGTAGGAAGTTTCTCGAATGTTTTAATTAACCCACCGAAAACCCCCAACCCCAACAAGGATGGTGCAGGAGTACAAATATATTGTACTCTGCACGTCCAAAGAGGGGAAATCCTTTAAATGCAAGAAGGAGTCAAAAATCCGAGATGAAATGGGAGACAGCAGCTCTCTCCGACATACGGATTCTCGCAAATGGGAACGTCAGAATCGCGTTCCAACATATGGAGGACGCCCAACTGACAATAAATATAAAAATGTTAGGAAATATAAAGGTTGAAATCTCCATGACGGAGCATAACCGATACATACGAGAAAATCATCGTAAACTTTAAAGGGGGCTACAATCCCTTGGCATTATGCCAATACGCGGTAAGGCAGGGTAAAAACGTACGGACGATCCAGGTAACTTTTAAAAAAAATGATACCTCGCAGGATATTATCTACATGCTGTACGCATAGGACAGTTTGTGGGAATACCCAAAAACAGAATGAGTGTCGGGTCGCGCAGTCCAAATGTGTAAATTGCAAGGATAATCACGGAACTGATTCGCCAAAATTTCAAAAATATCTAAACATATGATCTGTTCTAACCATTCAATATACATGTGATTTTACCGTTTTCATCAACTTCCGGTAAACCTACTGAGACCCGACTGGATATTCGGGACCCATCACGACCAACAACCTGAGTTCCCGCATTCCTACGCCAGATGCCATATAAACCATCACCGTCCATGCATCGGTCTTCAGATTTCAACAGTTTATCACAGAGTGGCTTACGGTAATTAGATTGCTTTTTTGCGGACTTTGACTCGGCAGCCAAGTTGGCTGTAAAACACTATATTGGTATTACGAATAAAAACTTATTGCAACATTGACATTGTTTGAACATTTGTTCATTGAAATGAAATGGAGTTTAACGTCCTACTTTTCTGCTCCTAACCTGGGCTAATGAAGACGGGCATACGCCATACAGTGTGCTATGAGGGAAATTTTGCCCGGACAGCGGCACTACGGCCTACTCTTATATCGAATTCCAACTGCCAAGGGATCTTTTACGTGCACGCCAATGTGTACACGGGACCTCGGTTTTTTCCCATCCGAACGACTAGACAGCTTTCCTTGTCAGCCCCTCCGTCCTGCATCACTGACAAGGGAGAACCACGCCGGAAAATCTGGATGAACTTTCTCGGCCAATGTGTTCATTGAAAGGTGGAGTGGAAGTTAAATAAAGATTGATTTACTTTGTTGACTTTGTTGTGTGAAGGGTCGTATTCGTGAGCGTGTCTCGCATTTCCGAATACAACTCATTAACTCGTTGATAAATTTATTTACTTAAACGCACGTGTCTGTACATATACGGATCGCACGTGCAGACATTGTCTAGGCTATACTCGTATAACTACACGTGGTATATTGGGTTATTGTTTATTTATTACATAAGTTTGGTTTAGATTTATTCAAAGGGACAGCAAGGCTTGTAATATAAATGTAAACACATGTACTAGTGGTGACTTACTTCAGATGGGTGTAAGTCCTAAAGCAACTGACAAGATGTTAGGAACCCGCGAAGCATGTGGTAAGTTGGATCGTGAGGAATTAATGCAAATTCCAGAGGTGATGCATTTGTCAGCCTCTATCTTTTGTTGTTTTGATTTCACCGAGGCAGCGACACCGTCGTCCTCCGGTGCATATAAGTCTTCCCGTGCTAGCACGGGTAACTTAACACAACAATACCCAGGACCAAAACGGTTTTCATTGGCCCATAAATCCCTATCCTATGATGACAATTCAAATTGGCAAGCTTTCTCAAATAAATTTACACGTTTTGCGACCGTAAATACTTGGTCTGACACTGAGTGTTGAGATCAATTATGTTTTTGTCTAGAAGGTAAAGCCAGCGAGTACTTCTCAATAGTTTCCGCGAGGTTTAATGGTCTGACATTTTTAAAAATTATGGCGAAACTGGACCGTAGGTTCGGTAACCAAGATTTACCCGAGACTTCCATGATAATTTGAGACAAACTTATGACGAAAAGTTAAATGATTGTGCTGACAGGGTGTTGACATGGCTTCTCGTGCATATACGGATTGTTCCGAGGAACATGTCACTAGTCAAGTAGTTCTTAGGTTTTGTCAGGGGTACTATGGCAAAGAGGCTGGACAATATGCTTGTAATGCACGGTCGAAAACTCTTGAAGAGGCAATACAAGCTATTAAGTGGTATAAGCACAACAGTATTGCTATTTATGGTCGTTCTTGTAGAGAAACGCCATAGCCCCAATCGGGAGTACGAGTCTACTCGTGTGCGAGCGGTAAACGCGCCACAAATTAAAGAGACGGTTTCGCCCAAGTCCGAAAGAGTACACTTAAAGGACAATATTGTGCCAGTCATTATCACATATGTGATAGAGCTGGTTAAACACATTCCAAATATAATTTTAACACAGAGATCATTGCTACGATAGCTGAGTAATACAGGTTTCCTGAATCGGAAGTGACGAACGCCAAAGGAAAACACGAGTAATCCCTCAATATAACTGACTGATGTGACGAGTGATAACAGATACACGGCCGCATTTACAGAAAGGTGATCAAGCCGAAATTTGTTACAAAAAAACATTATTTTTTTAATAATGAAACTCATGAATTATCTACTTAATCACTCATTGGGGGGTTGGATGGCCGAATGGTTAGCACGCGCGCGCTGTATCATACGGTCTGTCATTGAGTCAACTGGCGTGTTTTCGAATCCCCGGTTGTACGTGACAAGGAGTAGGGTTGCCTGTCGATCCTCGTGGGTTTTCTCCAGGTCCTCCGGTTTCCTCCCACTGCTAAAGACCCCTACGCGCAAGCGAATTATTGAAATAAAATTGAACCATATGTTAGTACAGAAATGACCTAGTCTGTGTCGAGTGGACATTACACCCAATTTTTCTCTCTCAGTACACTCGCATATTGAAACAGAATTTCCACGCATTTGTTTGATCAACCCTTCCGAAGAAATGAAATTGAGTTTAACGTCCTACTGTTCTGCTCCTAAACTGGGCTAATGAAGACGGACTTCCGAAGAAAGGGTAGTACTAGACACAAACGAATCTATAGCTAAGGCCGTTGAGTTTAGGGAATACGATATTGTTAATCCGTTACCACCGGATATTAGTCAATCTGGCCCTTTAAGGTTTAACAAAATACCCGAGCATTTAATTGATTTATTTCAACGCTCCAAGAAATTGCTTCCGGAAGAAGACCAATTAAGATTTGCGCAATTGTTAATTGAATACCAGCAGGTTTTTGCAACACATCAGTTTGATTTAGGAAATTTTACCGCATTGGAATACGTTATTGAAACTAACGATGCCAAACTGATTAAACAACATATGAGATGTACTCCCGTTTGTTTTGCAAGGGAGGAAGAGGAACATTTAAAAAAAATGTTAGATTCTGGGGTGATCCAGCCGTCAAATTCCGATTGGGCATCTCCTCCTGTTTTAATCCGTAAAAAAGACGGAATGGTCCGATGGTGTATAGATTACCGGAAATTAAATGCGGTTACGACTAAAGATGTATTCCCCCTGCCCCTAGTTGACGAAAGTATGGAGGCCTTGTCAGGAAATAAATGGTTCTCGAAACTAGATGCAATTTCAGCGTATTGGCAAATCCCTCTTAAGCAAGAGGATCGGAAGAAAACCGCCTTTATTACCACGTACGGCTTGTTAGAATTTACGAAACTTCCCTTCAGTTTGACTGATCCCGCCGATCTGATCTTTGGTTCACCCGTCGAGAACGCTGGTGACGTGGATTCGTTCGTTTCCAAACTCGAACGAGCTTTAATTGAAACGCATAAATGCGCTCGCGATAAATTAAATACGAGCCAAGCACGAATGAAGAAAGATTATGATTTACGTTCAAACGTGAAAAGACATCAGTTACATGATGCAGTTTATATTTTGGACACCGCTACTAAAAAGGGGAAAAGTCGCAAGTAATTACGCCGCATTTGTTCCGAATCAAGACACGGAAAGGTGAAATGGTTTTAAATCACGACCGTATAAAAGCTTGTCATGATAGAAAATTGTCGTCGTGGATTTCAAGGTTCCGTAGAAAATCGGAACTAGTATAAATCCGATTGATGCCGGAAATATCGATATTTATTGCATTTGTAGAAAACCCGATGATGGTCTTCCAATGATAATATAATGCTGTGGCCGACGTGATGAGTGGTTTCATTACCGCTGTGTTAATATAGACCCGGGTATAGACTGGGATGATAGGGATTATTATTGTCCCAGTTGTTCTTTGTAATTATCCGTCGTGACGTTGATATGGGGAGGGGGGGACTTAACTAATACAGTTACTGTCTTTACGGCTATAACGGTAAAGGCAGTGCTAGCTTTTATTTTTTAGGATATGGATGAACCAGGAAGACGCTCGTGGGCAAACCCGGAGAGGTTTCAATAACGTAAACAGACGGGGTTACCAAGCGCCCATGGGATTTGGTGCTTTTGAGCCAGCTCCTCCGTCACCCCGACATACAGCTGCAACTTTGCCCTCCTTCGAGGATTATTTTAGGGATGAAAGGGGGGCCCCACTTGTTATTTTGACCGCGGAGAGGAGAGTCTCTTCGCATCCCATCACATACAACCCCTTGTTTTTGGAGTACACCCGGACGGTTGTAACCCCCAGGACTTTTGCAGCAAATATAAATGCGCCTAGAATCGTCAGGCGAACTCAAGGTCAAAGCCAGACCGTCAAATTAAGTTCCATTGTATTCGGAATCCCCTACCTTAATGTTTTTCTGACGAATATACTACCAGCCACGTTTTAATCGCTGGCAGCATTTCCCCGATCAGAGCCAAATACGGAAAAAGGAGTATCCCGCCCTTAGAACGATGAGTATGATAAAGCACTGGTTCCGCCCCACTAGATTTTCGTTAAGGCCCCTTAACTCACGCGCATGCCTCTCATACTGGAGATGCACGATAGTCATGCTAAATAATCTCACTTCAAGAGATCAGAGAGGATTTGTCAATTTTTTAAGGTCCCCCAGGTCGACTTCAGTTAGCATTACTCCCGTTGAGAACTGGGATCTGGAGGTGAAAGCCAATGTCGAACTGACCATGGAATGTTTTGGGGTTTTTTTGCGGGAGGGGGGGGGGTGAATATTACTGGTGTACTTGTATACCGTTGCCAGCGTGACTGTGAGAGTAAATGACTTAATTATATAATAAAAAAAACAAAAAAAAATATATGAAAAAAAGTTTTTTTTTCAGGTGTGCAAGTAGCAAGGGTGTTGTGATTTTACCGTTTTCAGTACCGTAGCCCTATTGAGACCTGACTGGATATCCAGGACCTACCACGACCACCCACCTGAGTTCCCGTATTCCTACGCCGGATGCTATATAAACCATCACAGTCCATGCAACGGTCTTCAGATTTCAACAGATTATCACAGAGTGACTTACGGTAATTAGATTGCTTTTTTGCGGACTTTGACTCGGCAGGCAAGTTGGCTGGAAAACACTATATACCCATGGTATATCTCAGAAGGAGGCAACAGCCCATGTTGTAAACAAAACCGTTCCCCAGAAAGCAACAAACCAAAAACCCACAACAAACACCGAAATAAAAGTAACCAAGGGGAAACCTCAAGCAGAGAAGCCCCCAGAGACGGGGCCAAATACAATGCACTCTCTCATCACACCGAAAACAGAAGAAACCACTCAAGATCAACGGTAAAAAGAACAATAGAAGCGATTGTTTCTGAAGAGGAAGACAAATCACACGGGCGTGGAATTAATCCCACGATTACTGATCAGGAGTTAATTGACCAAGACAAGCGTGGAAATGAAAAAAATGAAATGAAATGGGGGTTTAACGGCCTACTGTTCTGTTCCGACTGGGCTAATGAAGACGGGCATACGCTATACAGTGTGCTGTGAGGGAAACTTTGCCAGGGCAGCGGCAGTATGGCCTACTCTTATATCCAATTCCAACTGCCAAGGGATCTTTTACGTGCATTCCAGTGCACGGGGCATCGGTTTTTAGTACCATCCGAACGACTAGACAGCTGTCCTGCACCACTGACAAGGGGAAACCACGTCGGAAAATCCCGATGAGCTTTCTCGGCCATTTTATAGGGATAGGACACGCGACCTCGAGGCTAGCGAGCCAGCGTCTTGTCCACTTAGCCACCATGGCTTCGACAAGCATAGGTGTAGTGTAAGCAAGCCAATATCTTAAATAACAAACTATTGTTAATCACAATGACGAAACCAATCACGATTTGTCAACTCAAGGTGAATTGGCTTAGGTCTCCTTTGATACAACTGGAACAATTTTTCTATGAAAACAACCCTGACACAATTTGTATACAAGAGACAAGGCCACCCCCATCCAAAAAAAAATGATATCAAATTAGAGAGCTATTCAATGTCGAAACAAGATCGACTGGGAAAAACAGCGGTGGGGGGTATTGCCACTTTATGTCAAAGACAACATCCCTTTCAACAGATTAATAGTAATTCAAGCAAACAAAGTAGAATTAATGGAAATCAACATTGCCATAGGAAATAACTGGCCTTTAAGTATAAGTATAGTCAATATCTATAACCCACCAGGTACAAAACAAAGAAGGATGGTTATGATTAAAGGACCTTTAACTAACACTTTATGGAACTTATTGGACGAAGAGCTTTTAATATGTAAAATAATCCACGGGTCCAGCTATGTGGTTTTTACCGCGAGCTCTTCGCTTTTCCACATAAAGCAGGCGGATCGTTTTTCCCCACGGTTCGCAAAAATCTGTCAACTGGACCTCCTGTTTTAACTTGTTTTTATATTATGACAAAGGGATAAGAGCCCTCTCTTTTCATGACATCGATTTTATGTGTGTTTTAAGGTAACGTTTTAATATACCCGGGCTTTTACCAATTTTCAAATGTAAATAATTTAATTAAATCAATCTGTCCATAATATCATATTCATTGTATTGGACGTTAAATCTGTAATAAACAACAGCATTATGATATGATTATTAAGCAAATTCCAGGAGAAAACACAATTGTGTGTGGGGATTTCAATTGTCATCATACAGCATGGGGCTCACCCACAAGCGACACTGACGGAACGAACTTTACGAGTACATACATATGTAGACGGTAGCAATCTTCTACTACTCAACGACAATGATAGTGAACCAAAGTTTGTTGGGAAACAAAGCAAGAGATGGACTCATGTAGACCTAACCATGGTCTCAAAGAAACTGTTCCCCCATTGCAATTGGGGAACAGGAGACGAGACACTAGAAAGAAACCAACCTTACATGCTCAATATAAAGCCATCAAATTCTTTTATAAATCTGAAAATAAGACTCTTATTGTGGATACCCAAAAGTTATCTGCCGCCATCGCTTTCTTTAATGGCCTTTTTTGCTTAACGTTAAATACCACGCCCTCCTCTCTAGATATTGTTTTACTGAATAGACGGCAGTGTAATACTAAACTCTTAAGAATTTGGCCGGAAAACTTGCTTATGGCTGCCTATGACTTATGTACATATTATTCGTGATTTGCCATTTTCTCTGATATTTTTATTCCTTTTTTTAATAACCTATAGTGTCTTAGTGCTTTTATTATATTATATATTATATTCTCTGTTCGTCTTTTAGGGTAATTGTTTTTAAAATTTAAATAGCCTTTTTTTATTTTGTGATTGGGGTCATTATATAACAATTAACTTTGTTTATCAATATTCCAAATGTCTTAGTGCTTGTTTTGTCCTTTTTTTCAATTTAAATAGCTATGTTTTATGGGGGGGATTTTGCATTGTACAACACAATTTTATTAGTATTGGAACTGACTTTGTTTATTAATCTTCGAAATGTCTATTTTGTTGATGGTTATACACAGGTTTGTATGAAGCAAAAGAAATTTCATCACAAGTTTGTGTTATTTGATCAAATTTAACACAAGTTTTGTGTTTCAGCATTTATCTCAACTTTGTGTTGTTTCAACACAAGTCTGTGTTGTTGAATAGAGACACCTAACTTGCGTTGTCTATTTTTTTATGGTGGTTATACACAAGTTTGTATGAAACAACACAAGTTTCAGAAATTGCAACACATGTGATGTGTAGATTTTCACACAAGTTTGTGTTATTTGATCAAATTTAACATACGTTTTGTGTTGTTTCAACATTTATCGTAAGTTTGTGTTGTTTCGACACAATTTTGTGTTGTTGAATAGCGATACCTAACTCGTGTATATACAGGTCAGAATATTAATGTGTCACAAGGAAGACGCCTTACGAATTGTTCGATACCAAACAGCGAAGTTATTCCCTCGTGGCACTTAACGTTCAACCTTAACTCAAACTTAATAGTAAGAAGAGTTTGTACCAGCTTGAAGCCACTCAGAAGCTCAGTCGTATGTGGTACATAGTCATAGTCAACATAAAGTCATTTGAAAAGAGCATCCCAGATGATGTTTTGGACAACTTTAACGTTAAAAATTGTATGCTTAGGGTAACAGACAGGTTTTGCTGATAAATATAACTTCCAAACAAGAAATACTGTTTAAATATTATCACCGAAAGAAACATATAAGATACACCCCAAAGCAACTTCTATTTTCATCCTAAGTACCCCATTATACATGTATAGCGTTTCTGCTTAAAATGATCAAAACTTGGATTTCATTGCAGTTTATTTCGAGTAATTTTCGGAAAAAAACCTTTACGTTCACCAAAATCAATTTGATATACACTCACGCAACAATTTTTTTTTAGCTATGTCGTTTGAAAAATGTGAAATTGATATACATGTAATTCCTCAACTGAATTAATCGAAAAGGAAATGTAATATCATACACCATTAAAAATCGATTTAAAACTTTCTCCAAGAGTAGTTCACATGAGTCTTACAATTTATCTTCTTGTACTTTTGGATCCCTACACACCCACCGAGATTGAAGGCTTCGTTACAGATCAGAAATGGACGTCCTGATTTACTGGAACGAATTATTATTCTATTTCAGAGCATATAATCAAGTAAAAATATTAAAAATTGCCACCTATAACCCCAAAGTAAAATGGACAGCGGTTCCTTAATATTACAGCTAATTGCCACAATCATTAGGTTCTATTGCATTCAAAATCTTTTGTGGTCAAGGAAAGACACTGGAACAAAAAAAAGGCTCAAGATCGATAAGAATCTTCCTCTTATAGCCCAAATGCTTTCCACCACGATTGCTGAAAACGACTCTATGCCCCACACAAGCAATTTTTGATGGACAGTTAGACTAGCCGACGGGATATCACTGCCAATGTGGACGTATACAAATTGTTTAGTTTTTCTAATTTATTAATTTTACTTTTGAAAAATTTCGCTTCCTTATTCCATATATTGAACTCCGAATCCAGACGAATGATGGTTGTGGCCTAACGAAAATAGCGTACAGTCAGACGTGCTTTCGTAATATTCGTCCACAACAAATTAAGAAGTCGAGTGCGGGGAGGTCATTAATTGAGCCAGGTGCGAACATGATAGGGTTGTCAAAAACATGACTATCGATTGCAATACGGCCTTTCGCAATGTATAAGTATCGATACCGACTTCTTTATTGAAATTGGAGGGGAGTCAAATAAGGATCATTTCTTCTTTTAAAAAAATGTAGTACATGAGGATAAGGGCAGTAATATATGCTGAAATAAATAGACAAAATACATTTTATTTCGTTCCATTAAATCAGTACGTACACTTTCGATTTTTTAACGACCAAAAAGACGCTTTTTTGCTGCTTCGGCTATGGCAAAACCAACCCACCGCTACACAACTTAATTTCTGCAACAGTCGCCTATCTAGGAACCTCCGTTATCCCATGACATGATTGGCCTAAACAGAAACAACGAATTCTTATTATTTTGGATTGGCTAATGTGGATACCAATAGCTGTTTATCGAGATTTTCTGGAAGGACCGAAAAATGGGTTCATATGTGTTGAAAATGGAAATACATGTAGTGTCTTGGGTGACATCGAAAATTGTAACTGGTTATTTGGCTGCTATAAATATGACTGTAAAATAATATGTGCCTTTTAAAGTCTTAGGAAATTTAAAGCTTATTGTCTAGTGTCAATAAAGACGCGATCCCGTGCCGTTAGCATCAAAGACATTTTATTTAGCAGGGGAAAACCAACGATGAATCATTTGCCCCAAGCTCTTAAAAAACAGATTACATGGGTGATAACTACAATTACAATAGTTAATTCCGTAACATGAAGTTCCTGTTATTCAATACAGTTAACGTGACATAGGTAATAATCATTGTAAGTAATCATTCGATAACATGTGATTAAATTGAATGTCAGCTGGATTCACACTTATAAAGCTTTGTCTGAATCTGTTTTCGAATGTTCCATGTTAATCATTAGGCCGAGTAGACATTGTCATCGATTTTAGATGGAGGGACAAACCCTAGTAGGACTTAACGTCGGCTTTCTCCGAATCCGAGGGTGATACCACAGACATGGTCTCATTTATCAATATTCAGCGCGTGCTGTGGGGGCAGCCTGGGTACTCGGGGTAAACGTTAAGCAGGCTGCCCTATTACCAAGCCACATACGCCCGCACTAATCCACTGCTGCATCCCAAAAGTGACCGACCAGCTAGAGTTCCAAGAGCGACCCCGTTAAATTACCCCATATTAGGATTGAAAGCACGCGATTTTTAGTTGTCATTGTTGATTAAATCTAATTCCACTTGCCAACTGGATCTAATTCCACCTGTCAACTGGATGTTGCTATTTATTTTTCAAAACGTATCACAGACTAGCCTTCCACACATAATTCATTCACTGAAATATACCTGTTCAGGATTGTCTGCGATAATGCTATGCCACTATTAGCTGTGACATTCTGTCTGTCTGAGCTAATCGTGACATCAGATTTTAGCCCCCCCCCACACTCCCCTCGAAAATAATTTTATTGACGATGCTTCTTTGTTGGATTTAGTGCTTTCGAATATCTTATTGGTATTGGGGAGCCACGGTGACTAAGTGGATAAGACGCTGGCTACCTAGCCTGGAGGTCAGCGTGTTCGATCCCTGCATTGGCCGAGAAAGTTCAACGGGATTTCCCGACGTGGTTTCCACTTGTCAGTGGTGCAGGACGGAGGGCCTGACATGGACAGCTATCTAGTTGTTCGGATGGAAAGAACGTAAAAGATCCCTTGGCTGTTGAAATTCGATAAAATAGTAGGCCATAGTGTTGCTGCCCAGGCAAAATGTCCCTCATAGCACACTGTATGGTGTTTTGCCCGTCTTCATTAGCCCAGTATAGGAGCAAAGCAGTAGGACGTTAAACCCCATTTCATTTATTTCTATTGATACTTGACACGCCCGATTGAGCACCTATTTGACCACGGTTCACGTTC
The DNA here is from genome assembly GCF_932274485.2 of Patella vulgata. Classification (NCBI taxonomy): domain Eukaryota; kingdom Metazoa; phylum Mollusca; class Gastropoda; family Patellidae; genus Patella; species Patella vulgata. Next base: position 19,482,112 of record NC_065883.2, read on the forward strand.
GTAGCTCTTGTCGACTGAATAGGAATTGTTGACGGGTCTTGTCATGAATTACCCATGGATTGCCTCTTCGTGCCACAGGTGGGACAGTACCGTTAGCCGCGGTAGCTAAGTGAGTAAAGCGCTGGCTCGCTAGCCTGGAGATCACGGGTTCAATCCCGGTGTTGGCCGAGAGAGTTCATCGGATTTTCCGGTGTGCTTTTCCCTTGTCAGTAGTACAGAAAAGAGGGCCTGACAAGAGTTCGTATGGGAATTAAAAACTATTTCGTGCACGCTGTTTGGCGTATGCCCATCTTCATTAGCTCAGTCGGAGCAGAACAGCAGGACGTTAAACCCCATTTCATTTCATTTCTATATTCCTTATGATTAGTACAAATTGCTGTTAATATTTAGTTCATACGTTCTTGGCGCAAATCACGCTTCTTCAACGTATGTATTATTAATGTATCATTTTTGGCTTCGTTAATGCGACCACTGCTAATTACATCAGACTATAAAGAACTTTTCGTCTAAGCGTTCCTGAAAATAAACTTCAGGAATGCAAAGTCAACAAATTCGTGGCAACCTTCCAGTTTTTATTACACTGTTGACCAACTTAAAATATACAACTTTATTATTCAAGAACGCATGTACTTATCGAACAAAGTTTACACTAGAACCTACTTTTATTTTTCATGTTACTTAGTTACTAATTGTCCCGCACTCGGCTGTTACAACTAATGATCCATTGATGTCAATGTCACGATAATAAGTTGAAATGTTAACCCGTTTTGTTGTTTTAACTCAAATTTTAAAAACGGAATGCTTAATTGTTAACAAAGTATAATTATAAGAAATAATTTACATGATCACAAATTGATGATAAGTAAAATGTGCCTTTTTTATAACTGACGTACGCATGCATTCAAAACATAGTTTCTTTATTGCAGGTTATCAATATATACTTATTTAATCGAAATGAAATGGGGTTTAACGTTCTACTGTTCTGCTTCTACCAGGATAATGAAAACAGGCATACGCCATACAGTGTGCTATGAGGGAAATTTTGTTCGGACAGCGGCACTATCGAATTCCAACTGTCAAGGGATCTTTTGCATGCAGGCCAATGTGTACACGGGACCTCGTTTTTTCGTCCCATCCGAACGACTAGACAGCTGTCCTTGTCAGGCCCTCAGTTCCACATCACTGACAAGTGGGAACCAGACCGAAAAATCTGGATGAACTTTCTCGGCCAATGCAGGGATCGAACACCCGACCTCCAGGCGAGCGAGTCAGCGTCTAACCCACTTAGCCCCCCTAATTGAATCGTTAGTGTAGACTATATTATTGAGTAAGCTCGCCAGCCCGGAGATCCCGTGTTCGATCTCGGTTTTAACCCAGAACGTTCATCCGGATTTTCCGGCGTGGTTCCCCCTCGTCGATGGTGTAGGACGGAGTGCTTGGCAGAGATGGGACACATCCACGTAAACAACCATTGCCGGTTGAAATTCGAAATAAGACTAGCCGCTGCCCAGGCCGTCGAGAAAATTATAACAAATGTTATAACTAAAGGTCCATTCTCCAGTAGGTTACGTCTTGGAATATTTCTAATTGCCCTTCCTCATCCCCAATATTCCAAAAGCTCATCAAATTTGTTCTACTAAATTTCTTCAAAAAATATTTTCTTGAGCAAATTTCTGTCTGTGCGAATTGTAAAATGTTTATGATAGTAAGAGTGTTCTCTTGTACACATTCACAGTTGGAATTCGATATAAAAGTACGCCGAATTTCCCTCATAGCACACTGTAGAAAATTTAAATTTCATTTCATTTCACATATCTAGTAATATTTTATTGAACGGTATGTATTTAAATAATCAAAAAGGTGTGTTTAAAAATCAATTTAGACGAGTGCATGTATAACCATTCAATAAGATAAATATTTAAATACATATACAATATATGGATATAAAGAAGCCGGTATGGATATAAAGAAGACGACAAAGTCAATTATTTGCTATGTTCATTTTATTTGATATAGATAGCGAAAGCAACTGATACACTCATGTTCTTTGTTAAAATGCCCGTTGGATAAAATTCTACAATATCGTCATATCATTGATCATCGCAGGTGATAAGTAAGGGTCAAGTACGTTAATTTCTTCAGGTGGTTAAACATACACTCACAAATTACATAGCGTTATCTTATAATAACACGAAATGTATGAGTACCGTCGATCGTAACCGAATTGCTAAGTATCCATGAAATGTATGTGCTTCATAAAAAGATAGAATAGTTCAAAGCACATTGAGATGGAATCTTAACACGGTCATTATCTTTACAACTCAACGATATATAGCAATTATTACTAGTTAAAACAAAATTGTTAATAAAAAAAAAATAAGATGGAATTGCTAAAGAAACGCACAAACCATTATGAAGATTCAACTATCAAAGTTACAATTTCGTAGTATATTTATTAATGTTTTAATATACATTGGTAATAATCCATACAGCCAAAGTAATTTTTTAACAAAAAGTTAAAAAAGAAAGTGTCCAGGTCTATTGCTCACAAAGCATCACTTCAAATTAAAAGTTATGTAAAACTAATAGTTATTTAAAATGTCTATATCATTTGGAAATATGTGAAATCGATAACTTACCTTCGTGTTATTTGAGTGTTCTTGGTAAATTGAGCGTGAACTAAGTATTAGCCAGTGGATGGTATCGGGTCTAAGATCAAGTTAAAATAAAGTAATAACTCATTCCGCTAGGTTTTATACTCCCTTTTCCCCCACACGCGACAGCTTCGTCTTTTAAGTACTCGTTACGTAGAGATAATCAATCCAGCGAATCATCGCATCGTAAAATAACGACATTAATATTAAGCATATATTTTTGTTCCACGTGAATATGTGCGGGAGTCTTGAATTGCAAATCGTGTACGCTCAATGTGGCTCGTGATTTGGATCGATGTGTTTTGTTTTATACGTGCTTGCAACCCCCCTAGAGGATATGTCTATAAAAGGAGCCAAACCTTTTGATCATAGCCTGCGCTCCCTTATTGTTCAGACACTTGTTAATATATATAACGATATTTATACTTAATGGTTTGAAACGAACCGATCTCTAATCGGAAAGTAATTTCATTGGTCCGTAATATGTGGGCGACATATCTAAAGACAATAATGTCACTGCGAGCTCTATTAGCATATATGAATCTGTACGCGCATCTGCCTAATCACAAAGCATCTCGGCTTCAACCTCTTAGTCGTATCCCTATCAGCCACGTCAATTCGTTTGGAACTCGAAGCACCGTCAAGTTATAAGCAGTGCATCTAAAAATACTTTAAAGTTGGAATCTGACCTGCTGTGGCTCAGTGCGACTCGCTAACTAGGAGATCTAGGGTTGGTTACCGGTGTTGGTCGAGAAAGTTTTTTTAAGATTTTCCGGCGTGGTTCCCCTTTGTCAGTAGTGTAGGACGGAGGGTCTGGCAAGGACAGTGTATAGTCCTTTAGATGGCACACACGAGATGCCGTATACACATAGGCGTCAATGCAAAATAACCCTTGGCAGTTGGAATTCGAAATAAGACTAGACAGTAGTGCCACTATCCGGGCAAAATATCCCTCATGTCACACCGTATGATGTATGCCCATGTTCATTAGCCAGTCGGTGTATAAAAGTAGGAAGTTAAACCCTGTTTCATTTCATTTACAGTTGGAATTCCACGAACAGAAGGTTGAATCAAAATATTGGTCTCCGGAATGTATGTACCGATAAAACTCAAATTTTGCATGCGATCTAATTTGATTTTGTAAACTGTTCCACCGTCTTCGGTATAGTGTACATATTTGGAAGTGTAATTTCCTGCTCCAACCTTTTAAATAAATCCGTTTAATATTGATTTTCAGAAATTGTTTGGGACCTTGAAATATATCCGTTTTAAAATCATATTAATTTAAAAATTTCAGACTTTTTATGACAATGTTCTCAAAACGAACAATTTATGAGTTATATCGTTCACATTTGTATTTTTACCCACTAAAGGAAATGGCTATATTTAGAATAGTATCGTCTTCCAGATAATCCTAAAATCACATTATCGTAAATACAACCACTTTTAAAGAGCGTTTGTCAACCCTCCAAAAACGACGATAAAATATATACATCTCGATAGATCGTCTACATTTCAACCAAGCATGGGCATATATATCTCTAATTTCGCTAACCCCTCTTTAACCTGTGCATACTTTTAAATAAAAATGTAAACGACTGTTAACTATATAATCCCTTGCAAACTACACCTTTGTGAACAATGATTCTCTAATAGGAATGTCGTTCCAATGATGGTTCAATTCCGTTCAGGATTTGTAAAGACCTGTTGACTTGAAATGTCATCGATAATGTCATCGATCTATGTTACTCGGTATATAAGAAGCCCGTCGCCGCATATTAGAGGGGATTAGGCCCGTTGGAAATTTGATATTTCAGCTAAAAATTTAAATTACGCATCATTTCTTTAAAGTAGCTAAGTCTCTAACTCAATATCATCAAAAATCTTCGACATTGAAAACACGAATTATTTGTCAATTCAAATCAACATATGTCTTGTGATCTTACAGGGAACAGATGGGCTTCTGATATCCAATATTCAAAACAAAATAAACATTTTACCATTGGTACACGAATCGTGTACCATAATGCGTTTCAGCGCCATTTGAAACCAGGGACTCAGAGAATATGGCTAGACATAGTCCACAAGTCATGTCAAATAAATACCATCGGTGTAGACTGGAAAAACCAGACGCTAAAGATTGCGATTCACATGAGACTTCTGGCGTATTTCGACGAACAGATTAGAAATTACAGTAAAAACAGAAATGATTGAATGTAAATCAGTTTATATACATTCATATTACATTATTATATGCGTTGCGACCCATTTTTGTCCAAATATTAGCGATGTAGCTCCTTTAAGTCACCGTTGTTCTATTTTGTAAACTTAAATTGATTAAAATCTTCCAGGAGATTAAGGCATACATTCATGAAATGTACCATGCTATGTTGTCGATCAGTCCCGGTTCAATTTACTTGATTTAAATGTTCTCTGTCGATTTACAACTTCCGCGATTTGATGGTTTTTATATGGTTGTGTTTTTCCAGCTGATGTCTGGAGAGGTGATGCTCTAACCATTTAATATTAATAAGTATTTAATTTTCTATCAACTAGGCCCCATTATCGCTCCGCTTCTACCGGGGAAAGGCATGACGGCCTGCTAATCCAAACTGAATGCATGCATGCATAAGAACGGGCGAGATATGACATTTTGGTTAATAAAGGTTATACAACTAAATGTCTTTTGGGCCTTTCCGTTAATTTTAATTGTAGTCCGGTGGCTGAAAGGGGGAGGGGGGAATCGCCACCCGAGCTGTGAATTTGTGAAACCATGTTTTTCTAGACCTGTTTTTTGCGTAGTTTCCGGGTCTGGGTGGTGATCAGGCGTTTGAGGGGGCGTTTTCGAGATATGGGGTGGGGGAAGGGGTCCAATGTCTAAAATTGGGGGAAAATGTGATTATGTTGACATAAATGATGATCATGTTATATAATTATTAATAAAACATAAATTGCAAGGACTGTCCATCTATAAATTATTATTCCCCTGGACAACTGTTTTGATTTGTGGCGAGGTGAGGTGGGTAGTTGCATGTGTGCGTGTGTGGAGGGGGAGGTGGGTAACATTTGCGAGAAATGAGTTCACGTCGATGATTTTCCTAGAGCTTGATGAAACATCTCTAAATACGATTATAATATTCCCATTGTGTGGGGGTGGACGTCGGGGTGGGTGCCCGCGGGGATGGACAGAAACCATTTGGTTCAAAATTGACTTTAAAAGTGGTTTCTCGTTAGCTTTTTCGTTAATTACCTATTTCGTCATTCAATATGTTAAATTATGGTGTTTCTTTTCAAGAGATCTGGAAATGTCCATAGAAAAACAGAGTAAATCAGAGACATATTTAGATATTAGTTTATTCTTAGTCTTCATCGGAAAATTCAAAATCTCTTTATCGGAAAATTCAAAATCAAAGTTCATAATATGAGCGGGATAAATATATTTTGGATATATCCTTTGGATATGCTTCAGATACCAATTCACATTGTAAATCTTCATTCCCGCTATGCAGCAAAAGACCACTACGGCAAGGTGGTAATAAAGAAAGGTCTGTTATTTTTTCACCCAGAAAATGTAACCGCGATACTTTCTTCCTTTGCCCGTCTCATTATCGATCAAAGTGTATATATTTGGATCATTGTGAGGAGAATGATTGGATGTCTTTTTCGCCCGAGAAAGAAAGCTAAATACAATTTGTTTCAGCGCTTCCATTAATTTGCAATGCGAAGAGGAGTAGGTAAGCTGGAATGAAGATTTACAATGTAAACGGATATCTGAAGCATACCCAAAGGATATACGCGAGCTGTTTTGATTAGTCATCAAGAAGATATCTATCCCGCTCATATTATGAACTTTGATTTTGAATCTTCTGATGAAGACTAAGAACATTTCCAGATCTCTTGAAAAGTACCACTGTAATTTAATTTTATTATTTGTGATGATGAAATTGGTACGGAACGAAAAAGCAATCTGATTAAATTACAGATGTATAATTCGTTTCGTGTTTTTTTATACTTTCGATGGCCTGCACTACATGAAGATCTGACCAGTTTTACTGGGAGGTCATATGAGCGGCTTTTGACTTTATGACGTCAGACATTGATTAATCAATCAGCGTTGGCGTTTCTAGGGGTTTACCCACAGTTCCGTGCAGGGCACGCCAAGAACTCGCCGTAACAGACCGTTTCATTGGCTAATTCCTCACATCAACTAGACCGCCTGTTATATAACAACTCCTCCCGATCCTAGTGTTGTGAAGACAAGTAAAACGAAACGAAATAGCATCTGTGTTTTAATCAGATTGAACGAAAAAGCTAACGAGAAAACACTTTTCAGGTCAATTTTGAACTGAATGGTTTCTGTCCCCCAAATTACATTTTGTCCCATACAATGGGAATCTTACACACACATTTAGAGATGTGCAGGGGAATTAAAAAGTAATTGTTTTTACCAAGCTCTAAGAAAATCATCATTTAAATCAACGTAATCTCATTTCCCGCCAGTTTTACCACCCTCCCCCACACACGCAAACCTGTTACCCCTACCCCACCTCCCCACACATCAAAACAGTTGTCCAGGGGCATCATATACACTTCTTTAGAGATGGACAGTCCTAGAAATTTATGTTTTATTAATATATATCATGATCATTATTTATATCAACATAATGACATTTCCCCCAATTGTAGACATTGAACCCCCCATATCTCGAAAACGCCCCCTGAAACGCCTGATCACCACACAGATGCGGAATCTACGCAAAAAACTGGTCTAGAAAAACTTGGTCTCATAAATTCACAGCTCCGGTGGCGATTCCATCCCCCACCCCCCAGCCACTGGACTATTGGTGTGTGATCTATAGTCCTTAATTAATCACGGGTAATAGAGAAAGGCTACAACCACTCCACTACGATATTTCTGTAGGGCAAGATATAGACGATTTGGTTTATAAAATTTGTTTAATCAATGTATACGATAATGCAGAAGTTCAAATTCCTTAAAAGGCGAAGAAAAATTTCTCACAAGTACCTCGAATAATAACACATAAAACATAGCATACCACTAGCAGGATATCCGGCTTCGCCCGGGGACAAATCGATGGCCTAAACTATGCACGGGGTCATGTTGGTTAATTTGATACCACATGTGTGGGCGGAGCGTGGCGACGAAGCTTGGTCCGCCCGGGGCCCAAATTCGATCACCTAAAAATATTCACGGGTTCATGCTGGTTAATTTGAAACCACATATGTGGGGGTGGAGCGGGGCGACGATGCGTGATGGGCAAACATAAACACACACACAGAAATCATTGATTTTATTTATATAAATGTCTGAAAGTTTCAGCTCTAAATATCGAATCGTTTGTAAATGATCGTGTTAATACACAACTGCTACTAGAGCGCCCACCTCCAATGTTTTTTTATTGACTGACCTGTCACACGTGATTATTCAGCACCGTTATAAACCCTGCCAAGAATTAAATTAAAATGAGGTAATATCCTGAAAATTTTATTACACAAGGAAACAAGAAAATCCATGGGGAAACGTCAATTCGGACGCGAGGTAAACAGGTGTATCCGGACACAAGGGAAATGTTAACCAAGGTTCACGTCTCACACTATACAGGTCTACCAGATTCCTGGACTAGGATAATGACTTCCAAGAATCCCCCACACAATGTTAATCAGTTACATTCACTGAAATATACCTGGACATTTACAAATTCAAAATAAAGATCTAGCAATTATAATAATAGAAATATTATTTGTATTTTTAAAACGATATTATCTGTGACAGACTTGGCTAATATTTTGCTTTTCCCAGGGAATACTGTAATCTATCCTTATTCAAATATGCATCACATATAATATATTTTCTAAGCACCAACTCAGGATGTTTTTATTACCTAGTACTAATTAGGATTAAAACGATTATGAACCCGTTATGAAACTCGAAGCTGACCTGTTGCCCTGATCGGTATCTTGCATGGGTGATACCTTTTCAGATTTGTTTAAATAAAGTTAACCCAACTCCGGCGAGTACCACAACCCACGCCCATGCCCACAAAGGCGGTTACAGTAAGGTGATGAAAAACCAGGCATTTCTATGCGCCCACATTTCAGTTCGTTCGTCAACAAATTGCTTGTGAACGCGATAAAGGCTACAGATTTTTTCAAGTTTGATGTGAAGCACTTGGGTCATTTAGAGGACGAGCCATATGGATATTCAGCTTACTCTATCGTTGTGCCGCCCTTTAACGAAAACCACGTGAACATGATAGACAGGCTACAGTTTTTATTGGATTTGTTTCAAATCTGGTGCGAATCAAGAGGATGAACCCGATCGATATTCCGGAGTCATTCCCCTTTTCCAAAAAGACTGTTAACGCGACAAAGGCAAACATTTTTAAAGATTGTTTCAAGATCATATATCTTACAAGACATTTGGTCACCATTCAGGTCTTCAGGTCTGGCTATCGTTTGTTCAAGACATATACCTGCTGTGTAGGCGTATTTGCAGCAATGTTGGCTTAATATATTGATAGGCTTTTATTCAATTCACGTATGTTTTGTTGTATTGACTGCGATTATCCAAAAGTAGATATTCGTCGACTGCTGCCCTAGGCCGCTCGCCTGGAATTGTTAGGGCACCCGCTCTTGGAGGTTCCGACACCCCCGCCCCCACCTTCAGTTGGTAGCGAGAAAATCTTTGAAATCTCAGCGATACTATGGGGGCGAAAAGGAGGCGGTCCTTTGTAAAAAAATAATCCCCCTGCAAGACACTTGACAAGACTGCTGGAAGGAAGTGCAAGTTTTTATTCCAGAACGCGTTTCGGGAGGCAGCCCTTTTCGAACATGAAACGCGTCCTGGAATACAAACTTCCACTTTCTAACAAGTCTTGTCAAGTGCGTTGCTGGGGGATTATAGTTTGGGATTAAATGGGAATTATGATGTTATTTTTCATCCTTTAAAGTTTAATTTATATACCAGTTACGCATTTTATACATGTTTGTATTGTAAAATGACATCTGAACACTTTTATGGGTGGTGCGATAAGTCAGTGTTTATCAATAATAACATACCACAAAACAAATCAACATAATATAATAAATTTCAGTCGACAATTTTAAGTCGGATGGAAATCAATCTGATTAAATACTGATCTCTATTTTGTTGCTCTCTTTTATAACCAAAAGCGAAACGAAATAAGATCAGATTTGACATAATTCAAGAATTCTAGCCACTTTAAATATACTGATCGACCGCAAAATACCAACGCGCGGAAGAGTCAAAATGTTGCGCCAGCTTTATTCCACAAATCAATTTCGCGTATAAATTGCTTTTGATTATGATACACTATTTGATATAAGCTAATTAAAGTTGTTGACATAAATAAAACAAAGTGAGCTTTAACAATACACTCAGATGAAGCCCGGAGAGGTGTTTTCAAACTTATAATATTAAATACCGAAGTCCTCGCTAACAGATTACTTGCTAACATCTAAGAAAGTACCTTTTTTTCCAGAAGATAATCAAATATAATCTTGATTTTTTTTATTTGAAAATGTTAGAAAATACATTTTTTTATCCGTGAATTATATTCCACCAGTTTTGCGATTCGTACCAGATAACGTTCACAACATTATCTTTAAGGGCGACGCTTCAGTTACTTTAGTTACATGACCTACTTAAAATTCTCCCCAACTTAAAGAATTAGTAAATGGGGTTTAACTTCTTACGTTTCTACATAGTCATGCAGTGCGTCACGAGAAAACATTTCCTGTACTACGTCCCATTTCTACTACAAATTTTATTACCGTCAAAATCCTGACCCCAACTAATCAGCATTGAACTGTTCCGGCGATTAAGAGATGTAATTGAGGTAATGATTATTGTTAAAATAGCTTATTCATTATATAACTTGTTTTCTTTATCAACTTGTTTTGAAAAATATTTGTAATATTTGAAGATTACATTGAGTTTAATACTTGCTGTATATAAGATGAATTGTTCCAAATTTTGTAGTTTGTCTTCGATATTAACCCTGGAGGAAGTGGACGTAAAACTCTAGGAATGAACGAACGAACGAAAATTTTGTAGTTGTCTACGATATCACCCTTGGTGAAAGTGGACGTAAAACTCTAGGAACGAACGTACGAAACATTGTACATTCATTCTTCAAGTTCACTATCAAACAGTCAAAATTTTTGTTATTTTATTAGAATTCCTTTATAGGAAATATTGTGTTTATTTTAAAATCCGGGAATTTGGAAGTAGAAATATTTGTTTATTTATTTATTAACAATAACATTGTTTTATGTGTATGAGACGTGATTTCGTTGGGTAGAATTCGTAGTTCTCAGAGGAGTAAGCCGCCAGTCTTGCTGGATTGATATGTGCATAAAGAAATGAGCGCGGTGACTGTATTCATTGGAAGCATGTGTGGGTAAACTGCAGTGGAAAATGTACCACAATCGATATATACCTTAGAAATGTTTCAAACCACAACCACAACCCAGAAAATGGAATCAAATCAAATTTAAAAGTAACCCCAGGAAACGCCCACGAGAAGAAACGAAACCTGTGCAATATTTGTTTAATTATTTATTTAACAATAACATTGTTTTATGTGTATATGGTGGGACTTTGTGAAGTAGTTACTCAGAGGGATAAGCCGCCAGTCTTGCTGGATGGATATGTGTATAAATAAAATAATGAGCGTAGTGGAAAACGTACCACAATGGATATATACCTTCGAAATGTTTCAAACCACAACCACCACCCAGAAAATAAAGATAAAATCAATTTAAAAGTACCCCAAGGAAACGTTCACTGGAAGAAACGAAATCTGTGCAATTAAATTACACCGAAGAACTTGTTCAAATACCTGAATAATTTTCACCTAACTTACCTTCATATTCCTCCCTGTCCAGAAGAATGTATAGACAACAAAGCTACTGTACCACAATTGCCCAAGTCACTGTTGGAGGCAGCATTACTAGACAGTCCATGATCACTGACGCATGACGAAAAACGATTTTTATTGTTTGAAGATGACAAGATGGTGGTATTTTCGATAGATGCCCAATTTACGATGCTGCAGTTCGCTGACGTCATATATATGGATGGTACCTTTCCAGCATGTCCGTCGTTATGGAACCAACTGTATGTTATTCATGCTAGAGATTGAAATGCGATGTATTCACTTGTGTTTGCGTTACGGCAAGATGGGAGAAGACAAACCTACTGCCGCATGAAGTTTTGTGTCAACCTTTAACACCATCCATCATTCAAGCAGATTTCGAACTACCAGCAATCCAAGCTTCTACTGCGAAATTTGATGTGGATGTGAAAGGATGCTTTTTTCATTTTTTCGCAATGTATTTGGCGTAAAGCTTTAGGACTTGCAGTACAATACAAAGAAGATGAAAAGTTAGGACTTGGAGTAGGAGAGTAGCAGGTTTAGCATTATTACCAGCTCATTTGGTACAGGAAACCTGGATGTCAATAATAGAGCAAACTCCAAACATCACCAATGTAAGGATTACATTACCAATACCTGGGTAGATTAAGACCAAATTTCCTGTTTGTTTAAGGAACCAATTTGAAACTGTTGTACACAGGACTAATAACAGCCTAAAATGTTTCCACTCAAGACTGAATAAAACCATTCCACACAGTCATCCTAACCTCTATAGATTTATTGACATAATTCGAAATATTGTAAAGTGCTAACGATCGAAATATGCTCAATTGACCTTAGGAGCGACACCACCAAAAAGGACGGATATATAAGGAAATAGAGTACAAAAACTGAAGACCCAACTTACTAATGACGAAATGACACCAATTCACTGTTTGGATGCTATAGGACATTTTTTAAAATTAGGATAAACTACTATATTATATTTAGACTACAAGTGCTTGTTTCTGTCTTGTTTTGTTACATATTTTATACGAATTCTATATAAATTAATTTGTTTTGATATTGTTTTTATGAAAGAATCTAGACCGTATAATCTATTGTACGCTGTAGCCTAAATGGGATGTTTTATGGAAGAATCTATTTTAGCTACAGAGTGGGTATATAAGTAGGGATAATAAACCCACCAGATCGTATAATCTGTTGTTATAAGCTAAAGTCGAAATGTGGAGGGGGGGTACCGTCGCTTCGGCCTACTATGATTTCGACTGAAATTAACGTGGTGCTGCAAATGGTATGTACACATGGGACGTCTTCAAAGAGCTGTCAAAGATTTAACCGGATATCCGTTGATATTTAAGTCGATTTAGTGATTCAAATCGTACCAAAATGTGCAATTTACCATTTTTAAACGTTTAGGCGTAAAATGTTGTGCCGCTGTGATATGATCTCCAAATTCACATCTTGTTTAGGTTATTCAAAAAATAAACTTTAAACGGAAAAGTAGCTTACATATTGCAGACGTATCAATTTAAAATAATTTATATCCTCATAATTAATTCATTCGATCAGTTAATGTCTAGTACGTCACTTATTATATTATCTTGTATTGAGTAATTAGATTACTGCCATATATAGGCAGCCGAGCGTACGTCAAAGTCGGTCGTTGGACACATTTTTACACGTCGTAAAGAATTTGTATCAAGACGAACCCATCATTCTCAAATTAGAATTTGATTAAGTTCGGTTTTATTCGCCGTTATACCTCCCAACCTATTGGAATATTTAGCTTAGTGTAAGTTAATATAACATGTTTATTAAACAAACGTCATGATAAGACATCGTTACTCATTTTTAAAAAAAAAAAAAAAAACGAATCTTGTCAATCCAACCGATCGCGGTATTCTATGCTGCGAATAATAAAATGGAATAAAACTTTAGCATATTTGAAATTAATCACTAGCCTTACATTAATGCGTGATGTAGCTAGGATGCGTCTGAAATAAAGACAGGTATAGCAAATATTACCGCTTTACCGCACAACAATAAACAGTAACTGTATTCCATAGAACCGCGTCCGGTGAATAAACTGATAAATAGTTTCTTGGTTGCGCTTAACTTCAGTTTATGCTTTTCAGTATATCAACTCCCTTTTGTTTTATGCGACCAAGTGTTCCTATTCTTCAGACCTACCTTCTATATACTATACTATTCAAAAAAAGTAGGGGATATTTGATTTTTAAGTGTTATTAAAGTCACCTAATGAAACTGACGAAGAAACAAATGACAAAATGAAATGAAGTTCACATTCATCGATTTATTCCAAATGATCGTTAGACTAAGTAAGGCACAGACTGACCATTATAAGGGTAAAATGATACCCGGGGTCAAACAGCAAAGTTACCACAGCATCACAACCAAGTCAGTAACTGGTAAATCCTCTTCTGTTTGCCAAACAAGCATTGATCCGACGTGGCATACTCCTAATGAGTCGTCTAAGGTCATTTTGGTCCAGATTGTCCCATTCCTGTTGCAACGCAGCAGCAAGTTCTTGGACATTGGCAGGACGTTGTTGACGTTGACGTAACCTCTGTCCAAGCATGTCCCAGACATGCTCGATGGGGGAGAGGTCGGGACTCAGTGCTGGCCAAGGTGATGTTCTGTTGTTGGAGGTAACCTGTAACGATCCTGGCCCTGTGACATCTTGCGTTGTCATCCTGGAAGATGAAACGGCGGCCATGACGTCGTGCGAACGGCACAACATGGACTGCCAAGATGTTGTCCCGGTAGTACTGGCCTGTAACACGCCCTGCAACAACATGTAAAGCCGTTCTTCCAGCAACAGTGATGCCTCCCCACACCATAACAGAACCACCCCCAAATCGATCATGTCTGATGACGTTAACGTCTTGGAAGCGCTCGTTTCGACGGCGCCACACCCTCCTACGTCTGTCCAAAAAATCAACAGTGAACCTTGACTCATCTGAAAACATTACATTGCTCCAGTGTCGATTATCCCAGTGTTGACGATCCCTACACCAACGACGTCTTGCCTGAATGTGATGATCTCTCAAACAAGGGATCACGCGAGGACGTCGGGCGCGAAGGTGACCCCTATGCAGTCGATTCCGAATCGTCTGGCCACTCACTCTCACACCAGTGTCTGTTTGAAGACGAGCGCTGATCTGATTTGCTGTGATGACACGATTTCTCAAGGCCAAGGTACGGATAAATCGATCCTGGGCTTGAGTTGTCGCCCTTGGTCGACCTGAGCGTGGTCTGTCCTGTACAGATTGTGTATCACGGTATCTGGACCATAGCCTGCTTATGACAGACTGAGAAACATTCATCGTCCGCGCCACAACCGCCTGTGTTGTGCCGATCTGTAGCATGCCAAGGGCACGTAACCTTTCATTTTGGGTAAGCCGACGCATATCAAAATTTGTTTTCTGGTCACTAAAACAATTAAACTGATGTTTCCACCCTGGAATTCAATGCCACAATGACTGTAACATTCAAAGTCAGAGTCGTGCAAATCTTGGGTTGGACCCCCATGATTATCCCAAGCATCACCTGCATTCCATGCGGTAGCTATTGGTGCGTTTGGGCGTCACATGTAACTAGAAATGTTTCTTCTGTTAGGTTCTATAGTGACTTTTTTCGTAGTCATTTGCATATTTTAGTATTATGCCCCCAAAATCAAATATCCCCTACTTTTTTTGAATAGTATAGTATAGAAAGTAATAGACATTTAATAAGACTTGTGCACTTCCCATTTGCTAATCAATTTCTAAATGAAAAGAAAAGGGGTTTAACGTCCTCTTTTTCTTTTTTTTACACCGCCATTCAGTGGGAAATGTCTGACAGTGGCGTTTCCGTTTCATCGGATTTCCAATTTTCTTTCGCGTGTACGGGTGGACTCCTCGCCACTGAGAAGGGTGAAAAGTCGGGGTACTCTCTTGGCTATGATTGAAACCGAGAACCACTGGTTAGTTCACCAGATATCAACCGAGCCAGTTCAAAATGAGAAATACGTTATTGGAAATTGGCATGTCAATCATATACTTTCATCACTTTTCCCATTGCTGCCTCATGGGTACATTCCTCATGCCGCTCTTTCACTAGGTCCTTCTCCTTAAAGATGTATTTTTCAAGAGATAAATCTGCCCTTTTGCAGGTTTTTTTTTTCGCGGCAGATTAACAATATTTGCCACATCTTATCAAATCTTTCAACAGTGATAACGTGGTTCAGAATAAAGTAATTTGAATGAAATTTTCAATAGATTAATTTTATTATCTATTTTTGAACTATTATAGCAAGAACGGTCAGCATTTTATCTACATTATACATAATGCATCGTTAATTACGGCTATTTCTTGTTTTTTGTCTCTCGAAGAACTTTTGTCATTATATATAATTTGTCATTTTTTTTATATTAAAAAAACTTATGATTCCATAGTTAGCTACACATGTAGTGTTTTTTTTCAAATTCTTTTCAATTAATTTCATTTGAATGGCCATCAATCTGAGATTGTTAAAGATTTTAATGAATGGCCCGCTGCAAAAATTTAAAATCTAACATTGCTTCTATTAAAATACTTAACAGTGTGTTGCAGTGCAAAACATACCCAAGAAAATATATGTAATATGGAATGTTGTAGAAATGGATAATTTCATTTAAATTGTTAAATTTATAATACGCAAACGTTTGCCTACTGCTCTGTAGAAGCTTTCACGTTGGCCTAAACAGATCCTAGGTATTAACCGCATTTGAACATCGAATTTACAGTGTAAATAATTTCTGTGATATATTGAAATCATTAATTATATAGTATAATGCCCGTAGGCCGTTCAATTAGGGTTATTTGCTATTGTGCTGAAAACTATTATCGTTTCTTTTTTATATACATGTACTAATATTCAAATAAACATTATATATCAATAAAAATTAAGGATGTCGATTAATTGTAGGTCCACCCTGCAATGTATACGTCTTATTAGTTTGTGAATATTGTGTTTTCATAATAAATAACATTTGTATCCAGAATAGGTATTCCTGAAGTCGTTTAGTCTACGTCATTAAATAATACACTAGAGCCCAACAGTCCTTTATTTGGGACGTTTAGAAGAAACACATTATGATATTTTATTATATCCAGATAACGCTTCTGGAAAAATTAAATTGGTATCTATAATAAACCATTAACCAATTTTAACACTGATTATAAAATGTACACTAATTGTTTAGTACTTCAACATGGTACTCCAGTGCAATTTAATTCATTTAGGCCCGCAGCCAAAATTTCTAGCTTGCTTAAAAACACAATTCCGCTACAAGTTCCACCCTACAAAACAAGCTATACATTTTGGGAAAGCTTATAACACCAGGTACACAAATCCAGAGTGTTCCAAGCAAAGTGTTTGCAATAATTCGATTTAGGGTCAGATGAAAATTGTGGTAATTGTCAAGTAAATGCTATATTTATACGAACAATTGTGAAGTTGACATAACATTAAATATCGAGAAAACACCCAATGCCTTCATCCTCGGCAAAGAATATGGTTAAATTTTGATTTAAACCAATATGCAGAAAACATAATGGACAAGAAACATGCAAAATTTTGGAAATCCATTAGCCGTGATAGAGTTGTCTTCCTTAGTAGAAAATATCAATAATTAGTGGTAACAGTATTTTGTTTAAAGATAGTAGCGTTTTCATTTACGTGTTCTTTTATATTATTCATCTTAGACAATAACCATATACCATAATCTGTGGTGTCAAAAAAGTTGCGCTGACCGTATGGATCTCAATATCATCCGCTCAATTTTGACTCTTCACATATTTCGCTGAACATAACTGATTAGAAATTACAGTAAACACAGAAACGATTGAATGTAAATCAGTCTATATGCATTGATATTAAATTATTATGCGTTGCGAAGCATTTGCGTCCATTTCTAGGTAGCAAAGAATAGAGGTTTAACTCCGTTAATATTTTTTACTTCACATTTAATTTTGTGTTTGGAAATTAATCATGTGTTTCTGTCGATATTTTGATATAAGGGGTACATTCAGCATTTTACTGTCGGGGAGCAAAAGGAATATTTTTATAATTTAACTAACCCAACGAAAACAACAAAGGTGTCACGATTGTACTATTTTCAAATCCTTTTTTCATTTCAAAATTTCTTTTTAATCAGTTCTCCTACGCCTACAACTTTACCATTTCGCCATTTTTAAAGAATTTACACGTTTGAATTAAGTATTATTACACTGTTGTTTATCCATCTTAGTTGATAATTATTTGTTAGATGTCATTCTGACTTAAGACAAAGCACAGAGGAGATACTGTCGTGGCTTACATCCATATGGTAAGACCAAAATCGTGTGACTATTTAGACGCAATTATTAATCCATTGTGAATTGTGAAATTCATACCTTCTATATGTATACCTTGTTAAATCGAAGAACCTTATTGATGTTATTTCCCTTTGTCACCAAATCTTATAAGCACTACAATTATAATCCTATTTGTCTGTAGTTTAATAATTGAGTTGTTTGGCTTATAACTGCTCAAATAGAAGACATGTCTTTAAATGGCATTTAATATAGACGACTTCTCGTATTATCAGAACATGTCATTTCGTTGTGAATTTTCAGGTGGTTCCAATTTTCACAGCAGAATAAAAAATTACCCGAGGAATAAAGTAATCCCGATCATCAAGTCGCTTTATCCCTATTTTTTTTTTGGCATTCGCCGTTTTAGGAGAATGACAGACGCCGAGTTACATGTCTAGTAACCCAACGGCAATGTTTCAAGACATCAGGTCACCCCGCTTTCCAGACGTCACCAAGCTCGACATACCTTTCAGCATCTGATGTACGTGCACATGAACACGTGTCTTTATGGACTTCGTAAAGCAAAACAACGTGGTGGTACATGGGACTGTGTATTGGACTTAGTCATCCCTAGGTCCCCGCTGCTTACCTAAATTTTGTTTCCTCTTACATGGCCGAGTTCTTAAATCTGTGAGTTACCCTATCAATGGCATCGGTCAAGTCGTTTAGAAGATGGGAACGTATTTTGCAACAGCGTGCTGTGTCGCTCATACTGGATGACCTGGCGCCTGGTACGTTCGGGCATTTTTATGCGCGAACTCTTAGTTTTTTTTTACTGGCATGCGCACAGGTACTATTTCTTTTTCTTTTAACAAGTACCCAAATCGGGGATTTCGTGCGGAGGTAGTTCGGAGGTAAACAGTCTGTGAAGTACAACACTTGCCACTGTACCTGTGTATCGCTAATTATAAACCGAATGTGTGAAGACAGTTCATACATATCACTCAAAAATTTTTCAGTACAAACTCAGTTGATTCACGCTCGATTTGCTACTAAACAAACCCATCGGTTTATTTTCTCAACAGTGTGACCCGAAGTGACCGCGGATTTATTGACCTTGTATGAACTTATCCATAGCTATATCCTTACACCGAGAGAAATTATCTAGTCTCGGTGAAAAGAACCATGGTCATCTGGTAGAAAATTACTTTTGTATTTTTTGGAACGGAAAACAGTGTTTTTAGAAGCAAACTAACCTGCCGCACATGAGGAAGTCATTATACTAATAATAAAAGGCGAGACCTCTTTTTGCGGCGCAGGCTTATCACTGAGTAGTAAACCGTCCACAAACAATAATATAGGAAGCCTAGTGACGAGTGTAGTAAGTAGGCTGTAGACTATAGGTTTGAGTCGAGATTACTCGCTTTCAGTTTACTCTGTTTTTGCGATAACCAATTATGTGAGAAATACCATACTGACATTCGGTTTTTAAAAGTTGTACGCGAACTAAATGCGTTTGTTAGATACTGACAGAGCAGCCCCGAGTCAAACAATCGCCGCCCGAGCTGTCTTCGTCAGCTAGTTTCACAATATCGTGCAATAGGTGTAATAATGTGATTTTTAGGTTTAACCCCGCAAACAATGCCAAAATAGTGTTTTCACTGCTTACAGAAAACTGAAATTTAAAAAAAAAATTTTTTATGAGGGTGACCCTCCCACACACTCCCTATCGAGCTGCCGCTCGGTCTGCGCAGCCTCATGCCTGGCACATACTGTCAACATTGTATATTTTTCCGTTTCCGCCCTTCCCCCCCACAATATATATTTCACGGCTACGTTGCGACGGTACCAGCATACCCAGTTGTTGACACCCATTACATCACTCCTGTCTAACAAATCATAAAGCTGTGGTGTTACGGTGGCGGCATAGTATTTCACCGTAACACCACAGCCACTCTAACCATTCATAATACATCTAACTATCCCTTTACAGCACTTCACTCCCTACACATTTCCCCTCGTCCTACTTTCCCAAACGTCAACAACACATCTCATACATCCAGTTCGCTGATTAACCCTTGTACCACGTCTACTGGTTCTAGCGAGGTAAGCAAGGTCTTATTTTCTCACTAAGGTGTTCATTTACATTGTTCAGGCGTTAACAGGGATTGACACGTGACCGTTTAGCAGTAAAACGTTGTCCAGTAAAATTTACTGGGAAGTGAAATTTTTCACCAAGGATTCAATAGGACGGTTCCTGAACGTACGTTCAGAGTTGAACTACATTGAAACGAGATTGGGGATGATCACTTAAGCCGCAATTCGAGGCCATAAATATGGGCGTATAAATTGAATATAAGGCGAATTTAAAATACATCAATAAATAAAATAGAAATAGAAAGCATGATTGTAGAATTTCCAATAATGTCGCAGACGACGCATTTACTTATTAAAGGAACTATAAAAAGACTTAGTTTACTCTTATATTTCAAACGACAGATAACGCAAATAAACATGTTAGGGTCGAATCGGGATCGATAACGGATATTTTTTTTTGTTGGTATCTCTGAATAAAATAAGTCGATTCCCTTCAAATAACTCTTAAATTTACTAACGAGTGTTTTGTACCAAGACGTATTCAAGATTAATAGGATTCTGGTCAAAATAACGCAGTCAACATACTTACACGGGGTTTGGTTTGTTTTGTTACTGTAAACATTACAACAACCGTCATCGTTGGTCAATGAAGAGGAAGTAAGCGTTCTACTTCCAGAACACATCAGCTGCAATGATTCTCAGCAATCAGGTCTTGCTCACCATAAATAAAACAATCGTTGGCAATTTATTGTTAATCGATGTTTGTGTAATCTTTTCAATGGTCAGCATCGATAATTTACACGGATGGTGTGATATGCATTCTAAATCCCGAAAGGTGAAATTATTTGTTGGCTTAACCAAACGTAATCCCGATGTTTTATTATGATAATTCAGTCGGCAATTTTGTCTGAAGTATATACTCGTCAATGTGTTCGCATCGAAACTTTTATAATGGCGAGAGCGCGGACTGTTTGTTATTATCTTGACGTATATTAGGACTGCTTCTGCTGGGGTTGCGTAGCTCTAATACATTGAAGCACCGCGTTGTCACAATATTTACTATTCAGGGAGTTTTAATTTATAAAAACATAAGTAAAGATAAAAATTTCATGTTGAACTGGGTTTGTTAACGAATGAAATGAAATGGGGTTTAACGTCCTACTGTTCTGCTCCTATGCTGGGCTAATGAAGACGGGCATACGCCATACAGTGTGCTATGAGGGAAATTTTGCCCCGGCAGCGGCACTATCGCCTACTCTTATATCGAATTCCAACTGCCAAGGATCTTTTACGTGCATTCCAATGTATACACGGTACCTCGGTTTTTCGTCTCATCCGAAGGACTAGACAGCTGTCCTTGTCAGGCCCTCCGTCCTGCATCACTTACAAGGGGGAACCACGCCGGAAAATCTGGATGAACTTTCTCGGCCAATGCAGGGATCGAACACCCGACCTCCAGGCTAGCGAGTCAGCATAATACAAATAAAGAGATTGAAATCACAATTAAAACATCAATTACAAATTATCTATTAATGAATAATTGATTGTATAATATTGGCATATATTATATGACCAACTGTAATTGTAAGCTGTTTCACATTATATTATGCATACATCAATCAATAATCGAATATAAAGTATAATTCGTCCCCTGAGAGGGTAAAGGTCGTAAGTGACATTTTTCACTTTTCGAGAAAATCGAGTTAAAAGGTTTGAAAATGGTCCTGTAAAATTGTTTATTTATTGTTTTTTCTAATATTTTGTACAGTATGTTATGATTGGGAATAGCTAGAAATGCAATATAAAGTTTTCAGTTATCAGGTGTGGTAACTCGGAAAAGTCACTTACGACCTTTTTCTACTCTCTTGTGTGATTTAGCGATGGGGTGGAAGTTAGATTGGTCTTACGAGTACGCTTTAGATCTTAAGGTCTGTAATTGAGTTAAGTGGCATGGTTAACAGTATGGTAGCCTGCTCAACCTCGTTGGGTTTTCTCCGACTTCTATCATTGATACAGACCCCTAGTGCAAGCAAATTATTGAAGTAAAATTATAGCCTAGTTTGTGTTCAGTGGATGTTATACCCCTCTCTAACCCCAGCCCCCTCTTCCCTCACGCTATCTTGATACCTTTATCTGGCGCACACCCTCCCTGTCAAGCCTCGCGGTATCGTACAACCTTCTCTCTATAATCTCACTCTCTTCACCTCTCTAACTCGCCCACTTTTTTATCTCGCTCTAGCCCCCACTCTCCCTTGCTGTGCCCACCCCACCCCCCTGCTCTCCCTTCTCTATCGCTACTCCCTACCCTTGCTAGCCCCCTCCCTACCACCCCAACCTTTAGCTCATTCTCTCTCGATCTCTCTCTAACCTTCTCCCAGTAGATTGACAGTATCATCACATCGCAGGCTTATCTCTATCTTTCTCTAACCCCCACCCCCTCCGCCCCTCACTCTCGCCCACTAGATTGCTCTCCTCATATCGATAGTTCTCTTTATAGCCCGCCCCTAGCTCTCGCCTTCTATCTCGCTATCTTCCTAGGTCTCTATCTCACACGCTCTAGCTTTCTCTCTAGCTCACGCCCTCTCTCCCTATCTTCTTGCTCTCTTTCTTTAGTTCTTCATCTTGTGGATTCTCTCTCTTTCTTTCTATCTCTCTCTAATAGGCTAAGCTTGCTCTCTAGCTCTCGCCCTTCTCTCTAGCTTGTTCTCCCTCGAGAAGTAAAAATTGAACCAAGTGGACGTTAATCCCCATCTCTCTCTACTCTTAAGCTCGCTCTCTAGCTCTTGTCCTCTCTCTATGTAGCTCTCGTCCTCTCTAGTTCGCTCTCTCTAACCTTCGCTCCCGCTAGCTCTCTGTCCCTAGCCCGCCTCTCTAGCTATCCCCCTCTCCCTCTCTATAGCCCTGTCTCTCTAAGTTACAATGTGGATCTCTTTCGAGCTCTCAGCCCCCCTCTCCCTCTCTACTCTACTCTTAAGCTCGCTCTCTAGCTCTTGTCCTCTCTCTATCTAGCCCTCGTCCTCTCTAGTTCGCTCTCTCTAGCCCTCACTATCGCTAGTTCTCTGTCCCTAGCCCGTCTCTTTAACTACCCCCCCCCCCCCTCTCTAGCTCTCTGTAGCCCTATCTTTAAGTTACAATGTGACTCTCTCTAACTCTCTTTCTCGCTCTCAGCCCCCCCCCCCATCGCCCCTTCTCTCTCTCTCTCTCTCTCTCTCTCTCTCTCTCAAGGGACGTCTCATTGCATCACAGCCCTCTCCCTATCCCTCTTTAGTTCCCATACGTGGGGTATTAAAAGCGTCTCTTACATGCAATATAGCAAAAAGTGCCCCCTACACCCCCGTTCGTTGTGTAGTCTACTGTAAAAAAAAGCACAACACAATTTATATCGAAAAAACAATCACTGTGTTTTACACATATAGGACGACGTTTCGACAAGTATTCCCTTATCGTTATCAGGCACAAAACGACAACGATAATAGCTCTCTACACCCCCGTTCTTTGTGTAGTCTACTGTGAAAAAAACACAACACAATTTATATGGAAAAAACAAACACTGTTTTGTACACATATAGCACGACGTTTCGACAAGTATTCCCTTATTGTTATCAAGCCCAAAACAACAACGATAAGAGGATACTTGTCGAAACGTCGTGCTATGTGTGTACAGACCAGTGATTATTTTTTCCATATAAATTGTATTGTGTTTTTTAATGTGCCCAATCCCTAAATGCCACTCAAGGATTAAAGTCTACTGCGGGTTGATCAATTTTAAACACTATTATCGCAAAATGAAATGTACACAGGCTTTTGTGGGAAAGCCAGAAAGAAGTTTGCCAGAAAGAAGTTGCTACCCACATATTTAAATGTCACTTACGACCTTGTTACACTGCCATCAGTGTACTTACTACCTTTTCCCGGTGACATCTTGGTAAAGTTTTCCACTTACTACCTAATATTAATTGCCCATATTGTAGTTTGTATCATTGCAATTGTCACCATTGTTTGTTATAACCTGGAGGGGTCAATTTATAAACTTTTGGTGCAAAAATATCAAATTTGCCTGTTTTGTCACTTGCAACCTTTTACCTCTCAGGGGACGAATTATACTATGTGAATAAGGGTAGTAAACTATTTCACACCATAATAGTATGCATAATATAAACATATATACTTAATGAATTATTAGACAACACAAATATACACTAAGTCGCTTATAAGACACACAAGTACTAATTATTTGACGTCGAACTGGGTTTATTAACAAACGAATTCCGTATTTTGTCTCTTATATTTATACCCAGTCGCTATCGCCAACTTAATAATAATTTAACTAGACATATTTGAACATATACACGATAAGAATTAAGCATTTTACTTGTTTTTAATGTCATTATGTAAGGATAAAAAAAAATTCATTATTGGTTTTAAATGTATGTTCACTAATTGTGACTCGTCATACGTTTTGCCCTTTGATTGTCCAAGACACAGTAATTACATGTACATCAAAATATGTACTATAACAATATCATCGCCTAACCTGCCTGCACCGTAATCCTAACAACGTTAACCGAGGTCCAAAAATCAGAAAGGCAAGTAACGTTTTAAGTGGTTGGGGGGCAAACATATTTTAGGTGCCTCCACATCAGTAGTCATAATTTATGGCTTATTTTACTAAATGGCCCTACATAGACTGTAGGTGGGCGACGAAAAAAGCAATATAGTGAATTAAGTGTCGTGAGTTACATTGGAGCATAAATCTTAACAACAAAAACAGGGTAATTGGAAAAAAATCAGTCTGAAATGTACTAAAATTTATTATTTAACATTTAATTAAGAGAACAATATCAATGACAGAACAGACACCGGTACTCTAACCTCGGCTGTATGACGGTAAGTTATAGATACACCAATACTACATGTATAGTGATGTGGCTAAAGGTTTACTTATTAGGAAAACTTGCCGCTTTTAGTAGTCTTTATCATCCAGAAAAATATTCTACGAATATTTATCTGGATGCGTTGTCAACATTTGAGAATAATAGGTCATCGGCTAGATTATACGGTCTTTTACATTATCATAGACAAAGTCTAAGGGAGCAACTAGTCCTAAAACAAGATGTTGACGCCTATGAAATTAATATTAGACTGCGATTTCAAAAAATACATGTGATTGCATTGCCAGTTCAATATCCAACACCATGATGTTATTTATTGTAAAATTTCTCTCTTCCATGGGCCATATATATATGTTTTTTTAAAATTAATCCTAATTCGTCGTCATGATTTATGTTTGTTTATATACTCAAAGCCATTAAAAACGCAATGCCTAATTCGTGAATTATGGCACTTAGGTGAAACTTGCGATGGGTCTCTTTTTATGGAGTTCTGTGTTTGAACCCAATATCAGTTCTTTTTTCACGAATTTAAGCTGTCCCGGATGTTACACGCTTTGCACGTACATTCCCTGCACTCTGGCCCTTTAAATACAGATCAAAATTTCAACATTCATCACTTCGGAAAAATGCCACGCCTTACACAACAAAACAGGAACAGCTATTGGCATGCTGGATCAGGGGATGTCACAGGTAGCCGTCGCCAGACACTCTAATGTCCGACCATTGCCCGCCTCAGACAACGCTTCCACGCCACTGGAAGAGTTGCTGATCGACCCCGACCCGGAGCGCCACCTGTAACAACCGCTGCTCACGATCGCCACATCCAACTACAGCATCTGCGCAACAGGTTCCAGTAAGCTACTGCCAGGGGAACTGTTGGAACTCGGCAACGTCAGATCAGCCCCCAAACAGTCCGAAGGCGCCTGGCTGCTCTTGGCAAAATCATTGGCAAACAATCCCACAGCGTGTAGTGAGACGTCTGTGCCAGTCCATGCCAAGGCGATTTCGGGCATGTGTTAAAGCTCAGGTAGACATAACCGATATTGAATTCAGCTTTGTTTCATGGTTCTCTGACGTTTCGGTTTTGTGCATTTGTAGTGAATTCTTTCATGAAATTATCCACAGATGCTAGTTATCTCGATTTTGTCAATTATGTACACATTCGTTAAAAGTTGTTGCAGTAAATAAACTTTGAATTTGGCATTGCGTTTTTAATATCTTTGAGTGTATTAATGCAAGAATTATAGGATTTTTTGCAGAAAGGGGCGCAACTCTTACTTGACTTTCCAAAGATACTGGATAATCAACCACATTAAAAATAAAAACCCCGGTTACGCATGGGCAACGGTCCCAGACCCTCCGTACGTTGAAGACTAGGGGGTTTTGGGTGACCGAGACGACGCTTTGAGAAGTTCTCAAATTGGCGTCGTTCTAGGAGTGCGCAGAGTTTTCATTGCAAAGTTGTCATTTGTTTAAAGCAAATTGAAAGAAAGACAACTTAAAGCTACTATTTCATATTTCTAA
This sequence comes from Patella vulgata, assembly GCF_932274485.2. Lineage (NCBI taxonomy): Eukaryota > Metazoa > Mollusca > Gastropoda > Patellidae > Patella > Patella vulgata. The sequence continues at coordinate 19,508,542 of NC_065883.2, forward strand.
GTTATATTTTTAAAATGTATTAAAATAAAGCCTTAAAATCGATGCTATGTATAAACAGTCCTACCTTGATAAAGAATAATTCTACTAATTCTATAATTCACTATTGCCGGTTGAGAAATTGGCAAAAATATAATTTTCAACTTCAAATTCAAACGTTTGAAGATAGCTATTCAATGGTAGTCAATAGAAAAACAAGGGAAATAATTGTGTTATTATTTCCGGCGTGAAACATTTTTGAGTGTGAGAATGATAACTATGATCGTATAATAGTGAGTTGACAACCTATAGAAATAATTATGTTTTGACTTTCTTAGAATATATGAAATTCTCGCTTTAAGGCATTGGAAGCTTTGTATGATGTATACAGTTTCTTGAGGTAAAACACTCTTCACATGCGTCTTCATGGGCACTGCCGATCCGTTTAAAGGGCGCGTGGCTCTATTTTTTAACCTTGAAATAGACAAAAGTTCTAAAAGCACATATCCGTGTTATATGAATGCATGGAAAGTGATTGATATTTAATTTTTGAAACAAATATTGTAATTTTAATCAATTATGTTCAGAGAAGAGTCCAAACTGAACGACAGTCGTTTACGCCTTCTTAGTGCATTCTACACGCTTTTTAAATTATTATTTTGTTGTTTGTGAATCAGCCTTTACAAATTACTTCCACATTGTGTTGTAGGATATGTTTTATTTGTTCATTCGAAAATGACACCAGAAGCCATAGGGTACACGACTCGTGGACTGATTTTAAAATGTTGTGACTTCAATATTGGATATTAGGATCCTATAGTTTCACGGCAAGATAACAACATCAATGGATAAATATTGAATCTAATTTGTGGTTTTAATTTGTGTTATGAAAACAAGAATTCAGTGATTTACAAATAAAGTTTGGTCGTTTCTAGTTTTGACACCTAATTTCCAATTCAGCCATTTTTGGACCTATATACCTTTTAGAGATTCAACATTCACTATATTTCACATTTAACACCCTCAATTGCTGTTCAAAGATAGGTAATGAAGGTCGGATCCCAGTGAAAGACCGTTGTCTATGGCATGGTCTCCTGTACGAAAAGTTAAAATGTAGAACAGTCAATACGACCAAAAATTCATGGCTTTTCAAATGAAATGTAGATCTGAGCCAGTCTTAAAAAGGGTTTGGGGATTTCCCCCCAAACTCTTAGCACTTCCATTTTAAATCCATTTAATATACACAGTTGAAGCGTAGATTTTATTGGCTTAGGCCGATAAATATATGAACATCAATTCGATGAAATTTGGTGCACTTTATATTAACAATTTATCCGCAAATGCTTTTATTTATAACTTCTCGAAAATCTAGTAAAATCCATTGATTAAAAGTTTAGACACCTGATCGTCTTTTTTACATACTAATCTAATTCGCACTTTAGTAGCCTTTAGCGTCTGAAATCCTGGTTCTAGCCACGCCTTTAGTTAGCACGAGGCAGGCAACGTTTACTTTTTACCGCACACTTTATAGCAGTCGCAGAAATTAACATTTTATTTTCAATTCTGACGCAATAGAGATAAACACTGGCTATATTCAGATCAGTATCTAGGCTGTGGTGTGAAATGTTAGCTAGCTTGCTTCTGTTTTTCCGTCCCAGCAAGTTTCAGGCGAAGAAAAAAGTACATCATCTAGTATTATTTGTATTGCCACACAACTGTTCTGTTATCCATTCTTTGACGTTTGACAGAAAACGCAAAATAAATACGGGCTTATCAATGTGCGATGGTATTTGAATTTCGCGGTGATTTGGTCTTAATAGATCACGTGACAAAGCTCGCCAATCAGACACACACGACGAAAGTTCAACAGGTCGTGTAGAGTGAAAGGTCGTCGCTAGCTGTTAACGTTTTGATAGTAATATGGCGGAAGGATAGCTTAAACTGCATACTTCGTGTAGATTTTGTTTAAAAAAACACTGAGCTAAAACCGTTCATTGCGACAAACTGGGAAAAATTTAAGGTATGCGCTAACCAGTGGATCAAATTACATGGAAAATGGCAGGCGTTTGTGTCGGCGACAAATGCTGATTTGTTTGACAAAGAACTTCAGGAATGTGCAGACAAGACTCGTCTCAATTGGGTATACTATTACTAATAGTAATACAGACTTCTCACATCCCAGTTTCCAAGTTACCAACATAAAAGAATAACCCGTGTATGAAACATTATCACGCTTCCAAAATTGTTGAAGAAAGTGATTTTTAGAAACAAGCAGCTAAACGTTTACCAGCAAAAAAAGAAAAAATAAGAAAAAGAATAATAGGTCTGGTTAATTTCGTAAGATTAAGGGGGTCATATCTTAACATTTTCCATTTTCTTGCAAATGCAAGCTGATGAAGATATTCCCCTATTCCCAAATGCATGACAACTCGGACCAAGGACTACTCGGTCCAAGACCACCCAGACCAATAGAAGACCACTATGGTAAAGGCTGTATGTGTCACCATTGAGGTGATATACCATGCGCAGTACTTTAAGAAATATACCTTACTGTAGCTGTGGCAATTTATACCCTTGTTAAACTCTACTGTAACAAATGACAGGGTTAGGGTGACTAGGGATCAAGCATCAAACCAAATTTTCACTGTGGATGTAAATCAGGCTGCAGTACAGATAGATGTACTTGTTACAAGTGAAAACGTTCTTGTATGGTTTTGTGTAAATTGTTCGAATATAAAAATGACAGCCAAACATATGCTGACAGTGACATTGATTTCAATAGTGATGATGAAATTATGTGATTTATTATGAGTATAGGCCTACACATGTATACATGTATTTTTGTTAGCGGTTTTTAAATCTATACTAATATTTGTGACTGTCGTTTGTCTGTCTGTCTGTCTGTTCGGGGTTGGCGGCTAAACTAGGTCTGTCCCGAGCCTGAAATTTCGGGCATAGGGGTAGCTCGGACCGGGGAGTAACATAGGCCAGGTGGCGTTCGTATACCACTTCCGGTTTCGGGGTTATGACCCCCCCCCCCCCGAGCGAAGCCGGGCATTCTTCTAGTATTACATATTTTAAACATGTTTTACTTAAATGTAATGTACATGTCAATAAATTTTCATATTATATTTTGTCACTTTATGTTTACTATATGTCGGCATTTTTTTTTCTTTTTCCTAATTCATTTCTGACGTGGTTTCCCCTTGTCAGTGGTGCAGACGAAGGGGCTAGCAAGGTACAAGGACAGCTGTCTATTCGTTCGGATGTGACGAAAAACCGAGGTCTTGTTTATACATTGGCGTGCACGTAAAAGATCCCTTGGCAGTTGGAATTCAATATAAGAGCAGGCCATAGTGCTGTGCCCGGGCAAAATTTCCCTAACAGAACACTGTATATGTAGCACCATGGGCCTTTTTGTTAGACGTGGAGAGCGGGAATGCCAGACTGGTCGCCACATCTTACATACGACCCATGCATATTTTCTTACTACCTATTTCTGTAGCCTTGTGATCGTCTAGAATTTGTCTCTTGCTGCCTTTACTTCTGCTTCACGTTGTGTATTTACTTCTTACAGTTTTCTTAAGACGTTTGTCTTACCAGGAATAACAATGCAACAGTTCGCTTCTACATTTTATATATATAGCCGAATACACATATACAAGCATAATATATAACAATACTAGCTAAAACCATTTCTCCACCCTAGCCCGCCTCGCGGCTGTCTAGGAACTCAGATGGAACCTCTCTTGAATCTAATGAAGTCTGACTTAAAAGTTTACTATGATTTTCTTTATAGAGCTCATGCATATCACGCACAGCAGAGCGTGTTCATGGCCCTGAACTTGTGTAATTAACAAAATGATTGGTTAAATTAAGCTAAATGATGCAATTAGAATATTTCCACGCACGTGATATCTCGTGGTATTTTATAGACACATGTTTTGGCTAAATAACTCTTTTTATGTGTCAACCGTCAATTACAGACTAAGTTGATTTAGTACACACTATATATAAAATACACTATATATAATATATATGTCAATATTTGTGAAACTATTAATTTGCCAAATATATTAAATTATGAAATGTAATGCCACCATTAATTTCAAGAGCAAAAATTCTAGCAATATTATTACATATGGCGTATGCCCGTCTTCATTAGCCCAGTACATGTATACGAGCAGAGACGTTAAACCCCATTTCATTTCTTATTCATTTTACTGGAACCATTTTATTTAGATAACTGTTTGTTTTTCTCTTATATGTACTTTTATTTACTGGTATATGTACTTTTATTTACTGGTATATATCTTTTAATTTTGTACAGTGTATATGGGCACAAGATCTGATCTGTGTGTAAAATACATGTATTCTGTGAATATAACAAAACGAACAGCGCATCAGAAACCGTTCTCCAGTATTAACATGCTTTATAAATGACGATGTTATTATTATTATTATTATTATTATATACATTTTTCATTAATACTAGTGGTGTATGGTGTTGTTGTGTATGAGGAAATTTATATAATTGCATTTGTTTATTTTTTTTTTATTTGTTTCTTTCTTTAAATAAATGTACATGTACATATCTTATACTCTCTTATAGTGGGGTTTGGTAGCTGAATGCTTAGCATATGCATGCTGTATCACAAGGTCTGTCATTCAGTCCACTGGTGGGGTTTATATTTCCCGGTTGAACGTGACAAGGAGAAGGGTCGCCTATACAACCTCGTGGGTTTTCTTCGGGTCTTCCGGTTTCCTCCAACTGCTCAAGACCACTACGCACAAGCGAATTATTGAAATAAAATTGAACCTTGCGTTGGTCCCAAAATGACCTAGTTTGTGTCGAGTAGACGTTAAACCCCATTTCTCTCTATATATATACTCTCTTATAAATAAGTCTATTGTTTTCTTTTTTAAAAAAAATAGTATAATTGATGAAGGTGAAATATTAATTGTATCATTCAGATCATATGATATTATTTTTGTTTTTTCTTAATATTATATATAATTATAATACCGAACCAGTATTTCAATCAACCCAAAATCGTTTTCATCTGTAATATGTGTATATTTCTCTTGGATATTGTTTCATTGAAATAGTTTTGAAAAAATACTTGTTTCCAGAAAATAACAGATTCATTCAATCATTGGTGCTATTTCGCTATTGACCATATTTATGCCACCGATCAGGGGTTAGTCGTCTTCGCCGTGTCAATGCAACATTTAACTGGTGGTATTATCCAGGAATCCTGGCATATTTGCAGAAAAATTCTCTCTGACAAATGTAAACAAACTAACGTGTCCCATCTCGTAAAAGGTACTCCCTGGTCTATTAATGGCTATTGACCCGTTTCTGATTGGCTTAGAATTTGATGTTTTCGTCCCATTATGACTACACTTGACAAATAAAAATAAATATAGTTCGAGTGCTAGACGTATTGTGCAATGCATCGGAAAAGAAATGTTTACGACAGTGACGGCCTACTGGTTTACTTTTGCAACAAAGCGTCATATTTTCACCTGGAATTTGCTGGGATGAGATGAAACGATTTTCGGGGCTAAATCACAGCCTAATCCTTGTCCCAGTACATTGCCAATCACTCTACTGACCAAAAACGTATTGTTTTCGTAAGTGTTTTTATTTTTATTTGTGATACATGGTGCCAATGTAGATGTGATTGTATTTGTTAAATATAAACTGGGCTAATTTTGACAAACAGGAAGTGTTTACGGATGGGACAAAAAAAAATTCAGATTACCTATATCTCGGTTATTTCTCAACAGATATTCATCGGGTTTTCATTTTTCTATTCTTTGGACGAATCCCACAGGAGCTCTGACTGGCTGTTTTTCGAAATTCTGAAGTTCGTTGGATTAGTTTTAACATCAAAGACCCTGTTCGATAACATTTTCAACCGCTTGGCCGCCATATTTGATTTTACAAAAAAACCTTCAAATCGATATTCAGCCGCCATTTTGATTCCGATTTTCGAACTTAACTGCATGGAGATGTGAACTGTCAAGACTACAGCAGTAAACATGAAACCTATTCAAATTGGATAGTTATTATTCTTGTCATCACGATACGTGCCCAAGGTTATAACAAACTTCTTTGGAGTTCCCCACTAGTTAAAGATAGATATTTCGAGAATTGTTCAAAAATAATGAAAATAAATATATTGAAACTTTTCGTCATATAACGTAACTCTAAGCAAAGTCGATGGGTTCGATTTGGCAAAATCCCAAAAATATGTCGGCGCGTACTGGTTATGATTCACGTGGAAGAGTAGACATCAAATTACGCCTGACGGTAGCTTTATTTCTGTTGGTGGATGGTTGAACTCGGCGGGAGATGGTTGGGAGAATGATGGGCTTGTGAAATATGACAATTAGACGCGTAATAAGTTTAGTGGAACGATAAGTTAAAATATTTTCCGTTTCTTTACGTATGATTATTCCACCCACATAAAAATTAGACGCGTAATAAGTTTAGTGGAACGATAAGTTAAAATATTTTCCGTTTCTTTACGTATGATTATTCCACCCACATAAAAATCAAATAGTCATGGACGTAATCATGCGTTATCTGCTTAGTCTTAAAGGAAAATGCGCACGATCGAACTCTGTAAAATTGCGTATCGCTCTGCTTACCCTCTATCGAAAATGCCCGTTATCAAGCTAAGTCAAGGTATTGATGTGATAAAACTATACACCAAGTTTTATCACTTTCTTTTAATTAGAACCAAAGTTATCGTGCCCCAGAGTATCAACCAATCAAATTGCTTATCTCTGCTCACCGGAAGTAGAAAATACTAATCTTCAAACTCCACCAAACATTCACCTAATGAACGGCTTCATCCAGTTTGAACATTCTACCTCAATTCGAAGGAGAATTATTGTGTTCCAAAGTCTCGACCAATCAATTTGCATCTCGCTCTGTTTACTCTGGCCATTATCGAACTTAGTCAAGGTATTGAGGACATGAAACTATGCACCAAGTTTGATCACTTAATCTGACATGTACGTTTGTTTGTGATTTCTCTGTATTGTTGTTCGTTGATTTGTTTTGTGTAATTGCGTGTGGTGCAGTCCTCCTGCATTTACTATTAATTAGAAATAACTAAAAGTATCGTGGCCCAAAGCATCAACTAATCAAATTGCTTATCTCTGTTTACCCTAAGCAGAAACTTAAGGTATTTACAATAGAAACACCTACACCAAGTATGAATATTCTAGTTCAATTAGATGGAAAGTTACTGTGTTCCAAAAAGTGTGACGGACAGACATGCCCATTTTATTAGTCCTCTGCTTTCTTGGAAAGGCGGGGGACAAAAAAAATCAAAGAACGGTACATGGCGAGTAACCTGAAGTTGAATATCCATCAACTATTCGTTTACATGCCGTAAAAATGGGCTTATTCTGCATTTATAAATTGGTAGGTTACAACTGACTTAGGAAACTACCCATGTATATAATATATTAATGATTGAATTTTGAGCGATATATTATTCGATTGTTAGAAAATAGAAAGTAAACCAACCGGAAGAAATTTCGGATTCAGAGACCACCCCAGAAATGGCACTGGAACGTATACAAAACAGATCGATTGATATTGTCAAGTGCACGTGTTTCTTAAAAGCATTTTATGTTGTGTTAATTAAAGATACTTTAGTTAAAGAGATTTATAAAGAGTTGGCCATTCTTGCTATAATTATTCAAAAATAGATGATATAAAAAGAAAATTTTGAAAATTTCAGTCAAATTACTTTGTTCTGAACGGAATTGTCATTGTTAGAAGTTTGGACTAGAAATAGGTATCAATTGTGTCTTCACCGCCTATGAGAATTGGCGATAGTTTGATTGACAAACGATAACTCCACCCACATATTTTCGATTATCAAGTAACATGCTCAGGGGCTATGGTAGCCTCGCTTGGCAGGCTTTTCGTCACCACTTTCCGGTTGTGACATCCGCCATTTATTGATTTAATTTTAAATGGACGAGGCTGTTTAAATCCAAACTGTATCCAAGCCATCTTTGGGTCTACAGAGTTGATTTTAAGCTTTTCGTGTAAATAAAGGTCTAATTAATAATTTCTATAACATCTAGAGCCCAAATAAAGACTTGCAATAGGCAGATTTAGCTCTTGTATAATGTATGTCTAACAAAGAATAATTCCAACAGAAACTAAAGTGAAGTGATAAGTCATTTTTTTTTTATCACCGACACAGCCATATGACATCATATGCCATGCAATAAGGCTGTCTTAATTTAAATTGTACAGATAATAATGCATTTTTTATCAAATGAGAAGTATATTTATTTATGAAGTCTGTTTTTAAGATTTGACTAGGTGGGTAGGAAAACTAACCCTTAGCTCTGGTATTTTTTGCTTTTTTTTATTATTTCATTTTTTTCTATGCAAGCTGTTTACCACGCACTTAGGATCGGAGGCTGAATGCGCTCAGCGACCGGACTATCTGTCGCTACCAGTTAAAACAACTACCAAAAGAAATTTGCTTGAAAAGGTAAAATGAAGTTTATTGAGTATTTATTTATCTGTGAGCATGTATAAATGTTGCAACTTTACTTGCCTATGATGTTTTCCAAAAGGTTATTGTGTGAAATATTTGAATTTTAGTTTGACCCAGAATCAAGACAGAATTTACACAGTTAGTACTCGAAGCTACAATGCCAACCTCCAGAAAGGGAAATCTCGTGTCCAAATCACTTTCTTTACATCATACAGAAAATTATAGATTGCTAGGTATGTCTATATCCAGGTCCGTTATTGATGGTGCTACATTTAATATGCATTTCTTATGCATGTCGTAAAGCAGATTAAACAGCTAGCGGTAAGTACTAAATTCAAAACTAAAGCCTCACAGACAACTTCAATTGGAAAAATTCTGAGTAAGAATCTGAATTTAGAAAATTAAAAGAATGTCATCAACTAGCGCACAGAACAGGGTGAAATTGATGTATCTTTTGGAATAAAACCAGACATTCTAAACTAATGGTTTACGTACGTTATCGATTTATACCAGACGAAAGAACAGTTGCCTTAAGGTGAATTGACAACTAAGGTTTCAGAAACAGCTATCGATACCCCTCAAGAGGTCTATGCTGATCTGAAGATAATAATCCAAGAAAAAGAGCACAAAATTGGAAGTCTTAGGCCCAGTATGCATCGGATGTTCCCTTGTGGCGTGTTCCCTTGTGACCCGCCACAAGGACAATGAACCGTTTGTTTTTTAATGTGCCTGTTCCCATACGTTGTACCCAGGGAACATGTGCTGACCATAGAGCCAGAGTATGTCAGATGCATGCTGCAGAGAAACTACAACCACATGAAACCCGTTTGATGTCAGATGAGACCAAAAACATGGTGATTCTTACGAGTATTTTCTTTGAGAGATACTGTTTAAAAAAAGTATCCTCGGATACTTGCCTTAAAACACTTGAAAAAATTGTCTCTGATATAAATGGTGTACCTAAAGCCAGTGCAGGAGTTCAAATTGTAGCCAACATAAAAGACGATACCAGACCGTGAGCTACGAAAAAAAAACATTTTCACCAGCTTCTTGAAAGTACAGAACAGAACTACTCCACATGGTTTATTCCAACTGAGATACTCTTTCAGACAATGAAACAGAATGTCACAGTTCTCTCAATTGTTATTTGCGGGTTACATTTACTTGTTAATTTCGCAGTATGAAACTGAGACATACACAGAGCCAATTGGAATCTTGTCTAAAACTGAGCCGGCCAAATTTGCTACTGTTGGGGAATGCGGAACAGTTCTTTTAATAAGAACTCTGCCAAGTGCTTGGCAATGGGTGCAGATGAAAGGTGTGGGTGTTACGGAGAATTTAGGACATTTTTCCAACAAAAACGACATGTAAGAGGATTACACTGGAAAGTCTTGATATAAATTGCTGGAGCCATTTCGCGGGAATATGTATAATATTCTATTTTATGACGCAAAGGTTTTTTTTACCTCTCAAGACAACATCATTCCTGTAAGGTGCACCAATTACTATCAGTGACTTTATGCCTGGGAAAGATTACCATTTCCCTCTGATGTCAAACAAGATGAGCTGTATACAAGACTTCTTAAAGAAGACTCACGTGATGATATCACAGCTTCTCTCCCAGAACAGCTATTTTCGGCGTGGGTTACTCTGCTGGAAAATCGGTATCCGACCATTTGAAAGGAAGAAAGTATGAAACACTTTCTTAAGAAATGAAAAACAGACATAATCAGTGCCGTTGTACAACAAATTTCCTGAACGGGTGGTTGCTTTTTTAGACGCCCTTACAAGATTCCATTCAGCAAACCACAACGTAATGTTTGCGCTTAATAAAACAGATTGGATGAACTCTTTATCTGAGGAAACCAAGAAGAAATACATGTCTCTATCCTGACAGGCAGGAAGAGACACGAGGCAAACATTTAAGGAAAAATTGGATTAGATCAAAATGAAGCATAGACAAAGATTAATGACAAAACAAAACACTTAAAAGTATAGAGGATAACAAAAAGAGTTTGAAGCTAAAGAGGATATCACAAATAACATGCTGTATTATGGTCTTTGACAGTACACTGAAACCGTTGACTCAACTTTCACCAATTCCATCCAAGACAGAAAAAATAAAGGCCCTGGAAACAGAAATACAATTAAGGACGATAGTACTACAAAAAAAAGCACAATGATAAAAAAAAGTGTTCCAAGTTAATGAAAAAGTAAAATTGTATACTCTCCAACAGCTAACAACTAACGTAAAGACCTTAATTAAGCAGCTCTGCCTTGCAGGAATCAAGCCCTAACGACATTATTTATGTTGGGGAAAAGGTGGTCGAGTGATATCGTCTGTCCAGGGATATGCAGATTGGTATAATGTTGTATATAAAGACGATGCATCTATATATGTGTATAAACTCAATTATGATTATGTTACTGGTCACTTAAACATAATGGTGATTAAAAGACTGGGGCATATTGTGTGTGTGAGGCATTAGTATTTCCTTTAAATACAATATATTCTTATTATTTTATATTAATGGTGATTAAAAGCCTGGGACATATTGTGTGTGTGAGGCATTAGTATTTACTTTAAATTTAGTTTTGTTGAATAATATTATCCAAAAGCCTTCATAATATTATATTGTACAATATATTCTTATTATTTTATATTAATAACAGTTTAAGTTCTATACATTAAGTTTTTCCTCGGTTACTGGTATAACAGACAACAGGAAGAGATCCCACTTTCAGGCTAGTAGCATGGCTTTTATTATATTTAAATTTCATTTTATTTTATATTATATTATTTTTTTATTATTTCAGTAATATTTTGTAGTTATATTTGCACGCTTCAATGGTCGTGTAGATTGTCATGTATCTCTGTTCATGGATATGCAGATTGGTGACATTCATTACATTCATTACATTCAAGCTACAGTACGGGGCATTGTTTTTGATTTGGTTTTCTTAGGATGAAACCTTACAAACCTTGTCATTTTTTTTATATCTATCACCAGGTTTTGCCACAACAAATCAGTACAATTTCGTGTTTCACAAATGTACAGTTTCATGCTTCTTCATATTTAATAATTAAATAAATCATATTAAATGTAGAATGTGTTTAGATTTAGTTTACAGGGAGTATGGTCAACTGCCAAACCTCGTGGGGTTTTTTCTGGGGGTTCTGACTGCTTAAGACCTACTGGCAAGCAAAGTATTGAAATAAAATAGTGTTGTATGTTAGTCCAAAAATGACAGTGTAAAGTGGAGTTAAAACCACCTCTCCATATCCATATCTATTTCCCTCTGACTGGAATGCATACTATAGAATTTGTGTGAAGTGAGCAAATTTTGAAAAAGTAAAATAACAAGCAATCAAAGTTATCGTGTCCCAAAGCATCAGCCTATCAAATTGCTTATCTCTGCTGACCCTAAGCAGAAAGTGCTTATCTTCGAACTCAACCCAGGCATTCACCTATTGATCTTCTAAATACCTCAATTAGGAGGGGAACCAAGATGGGTAAGACGCTGACTCCCTAACCTGGAGGTCGGGTGTTCGATCCCTGCATTGGCCAAGAAAGTTCATCGGAATTTTCCGACGTGGTTTCCACTTGTCAGTGGTACAGGACGGAGGGCCTGACAAGTACAGCTGTCTAGTCATTCGGATGAGACCAAAAACTGAGGTCCCGTGTATACATTGGCGTGCACATAAAATACCCCTTAGCAGTTGGAATTCGATATAAGAGTAGGCCAAAATTTCCCTAATAACACACTGTATGGCGTATGCTCGTCTTCATTAGCCCAGTCGGAGCAGAACAGTAGGTGCGTTAAATTTCTTATTTCAATTAGAAGAGGTATTGTGGCCCAAAAAGTGTGACGGATGGACAGACCCATTTTAATAATCCCCTGCTTTCTTCGAAGGGGGGGGGGGCAAATATTAACAAAAACGTGTGTATGGGGCATGCACTAAAATAGTTGCTGTCTTTATGGTACTCAACCCAGGCATTCACCTATTGATCTTCTAAATACCTCAATTAGGAGGGGAACCAAGATGGGTAAGACGCTGACTCCCTAACCTGGAGGTCGGGTGTTCGATCCCTGCATTGGCCAAGAAAGTTCATCGGAATTTTCCGACTTGGTTTCCACTTGTCAGTGGTACAGGACGGAGGGCCTGACAAATACAGCTGTCTAGTCATTCGGATGAGACCAAAAACTGAGGTCCCGTGTATACATTGGCGTGCACATAAAATACCCCTTAGCAGTTGGAATTCGATATAAGAGTAGGCCAAAATTTCCCTAATAACACACTGTATGGCGTATGCTCGTCTTCATTAGCCCAGTCGGAGCAGAACAGTAGGTGCGTTAAATTTCTTATTTCAATTAGAAGAGGTATTGTGGCCCAAAAAGTGTGACGGATGGACAGACCCATTTTAATAATCCCCTGCTTTCTTCGAAGGGGGGGGGGGCAAATATTAACAAAAACGTGTGTATGGGGCATGCACTAAAATAGTTGCTGTCTTTATGGTATAAGGAATAAATTTGCAGCCTGTAGGATAAACACAAAAACTGGGCGTGGCTCTGCCCCTCGGGGTTGGACATGGGTCAATATAAATAGGTATGCCGAACTTGAACAAAATAATTGCAACCTATAGAGTATTTCGAGACACAAAATCAACAAAGTTTTCGTGGTACCACACCCCTGGGGGTCGGGACATGCACCAAGATAAATAGTTGCTATACTTACGGTATAAGGAATAAATATGCCCAGTTCCAAGATGATCCATTCAGAATTCCAGTCTTGTAGACTACCACTGGGGGTTGGACATGGACCAATATAAATAGGTACAACTTTATGATGGATCGTCCGAGTTGGATCGAAATCTGTTAATAATCGCAACCTATAGATTATTAACAGATAAAATATTAACAAAAAGTGGGCGTGGCATGCTCAAGGGTGTTGGACCATGCACCAAAATTGGTAGTTATTCATTTAGAAGTGCGGCCTGTAGGCGACACACAGACACGAAAGAAAAATTTGGCGTAGCTGTGTCCCAGGGGGTAGGCATTCCCCCAAAACAATAGGGATGATCCGTAGGGCATATGGAATAAATATGCAAAGTTTATAGACGATATGTTAAGAATTCCGACCTGTAGACGATACACACACACACACACACAGACAGGGGCGATGGCATAATACGTCTACATTATGAAATGAAATGGGGTTTAACGTCATACTGTTCTGCTCATATGCTGGGCTAATGAAGACGGGGTCCACATTATGAAAATAAAGAAAGGGGACCAGCTACGTATACTGAGCAGATTTTTTTTTGTTTTTTTTAAAATTACAAATAAAATTTATTTCGTTCTTTAAGGAGGAACCACAGTGGCTCCGTGAGTAAAACCATATCTAGCTAACAAGCAGCTCACCTGGATTTTGCGGCGAGGTTCTGGCAAGGACAGTGTTTAGTTGCTCGGATGGGACGAACAATGAGGTCCCACATACACATTGGCGTGTAGAGCCCTTGACAGTTGGCATACGAAATAAGAATAGGCTGTCCGGCAAATTAAAATTTTCCTCATAGCCCACTGTATGACCATATGTATTCTTCCACGGGGCGCTAAACCCATTTCAAAGTATGAGAGTGGAAACAGTCCGTATTTTGCCTTTGTTGCATGGATTACAATATGTTGTATCATGGCATATCAACTTGAAAATATACATTATATGAATCGTACCGCAACAATATCCAGTTAGTCGTGGGTGACCGAAATTATGAGAGCTATTGTATAGGCAGATCCATCGATCATCTAATGTATTCGAGACATTCGCCAGTTGATGTTTCCCCGAATCAATTTCTGCGATTAAAACAGGTTTGGTGTGACAGCCATTACCAAACTGGAAATTTCAGAGACCGTCTCATCTTGATAAATAAAGAAACAAGATTTAATTGAAGCTATTTATAGACAAGTGTGAACCCGGCGTTCCAGGCCGTTTGAGATCGAACTTAACAATCTGACATAAAATCAATTATCTTTTATTTAGTATATAGATGAAAACAAAAAACGTATTACTGCTTCAACAGTTCGTATTCATAATGTCTCTTCATGAGTTTTTATTATTTCAATAAAAATTCATATACTCAGTTTTCTAATATCTATAAATACTCAGTAGATAACGATAACTGAAAGCAAATAATTATTTGAGCACCCCATGACAGATTGAATCTTAAATAATTAGCACTTTATGCATTAAGTAACTGGGGATAAAGAGGATGCCTGTTATGGTGGAGCGGTTTCGAAAACATTAAACGAAGGAATGTCGTGGTGATTTTTAATGGACCCAATTAGATTTGCTTATTTTTTTTTTTATATCTGAACGATAGTATCCATTGTTGCAGAGCTTGATTATTCATAGACGATCCACCTCAGAAAAAGATGCTGAGACATACTGCCGGTAACCTGGTGGTTATTACTTTTAATAACTAATATTTCTAGCAATATGATATCCCCTTTTACTACTTCTTTCCCAACCTAATTAACTTCAAGTTGAAGTTCCGTAAGGGGGCGTAAAAATCGTAGATCACATAAAAAGGAATTGAAATGAAACGAGGTTGAACGTCTTACTGTTCTGCACCGACTGGGTTAATGGAGGCTTGCATACGCCATACAGTATGCTATGGGGGGGACACCGGTACTACGGCTTACTCTTATTTGGGTTTTACGTACTATCCGAACGACTACACGTTGTCCATTGCTAGCGCCAGTCCTATACCACTGACAAGGGCGATTCAACGTCGTACTTCCTGAGCTACCGCAATTCTATACAAAGGACTTCTGTCCTTGTCGGACTTCACGGCAGAACCATTCAGTCCTATACCACTGACAAGGGCGATTCAGCGTCGTACTTCCTGAGCTACCGCAATTCTATACAAAGGACTTCCGTCCTTGTCGGACTTCACGGCAGAACCATTAAAATATACTTTAACCATTCTATATCATAAAAGAAGAGATGGGGTGAGCGGGAGAGATTTCGTTAGCCGACCTTTCTCCTTGTCAAGTAATTGCGTGGGATCGAAACAAAGACATGTAGCTCTAATGACGGATATTATGACCTTAGAAATGAGATGTGGTTTAATGGCGTACTTCAGTGTTAGTGCATCAACCGTGCTAATGAAGGCGGACATATCATTAAGGTTTTCGCAAATACATTTATACAAAGAGCAAACTGGTGACCTATTTTTGTAGAACACCTGATACAACTTCTCATATGAGGAGTTTTTTTTAGCTTACAAATTTTGTATTCAAACTCTTGGGCTGATGGCGTTTGGCCTCGATGTAATCTCTATCCGAGCCGTTTCGGCTTCTGAAATCAAGGTTCAGCCAATTGATCTAGATATGTTTACGTAGTGATGAGATAGGCTAGGCTTACATTTGTATTGCAAACGCGCAACGGGAAGCAAAATAAAACGGAAGACATTTTCCAGTGCTTCCGGAATAATTACAGAGAACATTTATGTGACTTCATTTCACAGCGGATATTCAGAGGATTAATTGTTCTGTGTTTACAACTTCTTTTGCACAATTTAATCACATATAATAATATGGGTTGTCAATGATTTTCTTCTTCGTGATGTTTGATGATCTGTCTTCACACAATCCACCTCCAAACCTTTTACTTTCAATTAACAAGTGAATGAAATGGCATCCTAATTAGTAATTACAATCCCCAGAGCACTCCACGTGATTAATGTTGAAAAACATCCCTGGTGAATGTCCAGCCAGGTACTTCACGGCAGTTTCTATTCAAATCGACTCGAGAACATGCAATATAGTATTTGGCGTAAGTTTATTTCCTGAGATAATGCACATGATTTTGTTACTTGATCTGCTGGTGATAATGAAGCCATGATGCATTCAATACCACAACTGCCATTAGCAAGTATCTTGTTTTCCTACTTAGATTGAACTTTTGCTCAAAACATGTAAACATCCAGGCCCCGAGTTCACAAAGGATTCGCAGACTCAAGTTAAGAAATTACTCAACTTTCAATCACTGTTTATGAGAAATATCTTTGATCCAGAAAAACAAAACTTTGCACATAGTTTCTTATTGGTGTATTTGACACATTAAAACAACAAAAGCTTTGTAAAGCTAGGATAAGGCGAATAATTCTTAACTTAAGTCTGAAAATGTTTTGTAAACTTGGGGCCTTGTCTTATCGTGGTTCAAGCACATTCTCTGTGTTGTAACTTTAAATAAATGGACCAAATATACCAATCACTTAGATGAACAAGTGTTTTTTATTGATAAAATTTGTATGCGGTATTAAAGTATTTTGGAATTGAAATATTTGATCAGTGCATTAAATGCATTTGAACAGGGTCGATAAACCCAATATAAAGATTTGAGATTTTTCAGTTAGAAATACACCCACACGTGGCAAGCCACAGTCTCATAGACAGCATCTCTATCCTGTTCACAAACTTTTCCGGGCATATATCTGGAATAGAAAGTCCCACAATCAACAAGGTGCATCCCCTAACACCCCAATGCTTCACACCAAAATTTGAAGATCAATCAACCCCTCTCACACAATCCTAATACTTAACGCCAGATTTGAAAACAAAAACCCGTTTAAAACTGCAGCCTCTATCGATTTAACTAAGTTTTGAAAAAAGGGGGGGGGGGTAATTCGAAAATATTTGAACGCTGAATGGAAGGCTGTGGAAAGCTGATTGTCCAATAGGATTCGTCCTGTTCTGAAGCAATATTTAGCTCCATATTTGATAAACCTTCCTTTCGTGGCCCCGATGCTTTCCACCTAATTAAACAAAAATCTGTTTAAAACTGATCTCCAGTGTATTCACAAGGTTTTTGAAAAGGGGGAGGGGGTAGCTCTGCAACAGAACGTCAATGACGATAGGATGTCGATAGGGCTTGTCCTCCCATGACCCCAATGGTTCACACAAAATTTGAAAAAAATCCGTTAAAATTGTATGTGGCCTCTAACAAGCTTTTCTGCAAATGAAAGATAGTGGATGGAAAGCTAGATATCAGTTAAAACTGTAGTCTTTATCGCGCTAACGAGTCAATTGTTGACGGACAGACATACGGATAGGGGTGACGACATAAACTTGGCGTTTCAAAATACATTTGTTACACCATCAAACTAATGAACTAAGTGCGCTGGCTGACTTAAAGTATTATTCATTACAAGCGAATTGCTTATAGACCGGAAGGGGGGGGGGGCTCCAAGCGACCTGCAGGCTGGTGTCCAACCATGAAACTATTCAATTGTTTTTCGGACAACTAGTTTCATTATGTATAACAATCGTTGTTAAACTAAATCAGGGAGATTTCGATTTGACAGTTTTTACGTATTTTTGAAACAGGTTTCGAAGTGTTTTAGTTCTGTTATGCAAAATCTTTTTCGACGTTCCAAAGTAAATGTTCCTTTTATTAATTAGAACAGATTTAGCTTTAGTTTTTATATTTTACGCTGACATTTTATTGCTTTAAATCTTCCTAGTGCAAAAACTGACAATTTGACACTTTGGCCTCAGATGTCACAAAGAACCAAGGTAAATTTAGCAAGTTAACATTTATATTGAAAGGTTGATCATTTTCAGCATGTTTTCGTGATACAAGAATGGCTGCGCGGACTGATTACCACTCGGCATCGTATTCTACGCAAAATTTTACTCTAGAAAAGTTGGGTCTGGTTTTGTGCCCATTTGATGGACACCCCTCCGCACTGAGCCTCCAGACTATTATTTTCTACATCAACTCATTATTAAACATACATTATGCAAGAGCTAAATCTGCCTATTTCGGGTCTTTTTTTTAGCCTGCTATATTTATTTGATTAGGATCCGATTTGCTTCATAACTTTCATTCATGATTTAATCATGAAATGGATAATCGAGACTGTTTTTTTTTATCGTACCGACTTTAGTAATGATGATGGAGGCTAGGCAGAAAATTCTAGATTCAGAATGGACCAATTTGACTGAAATTTTCAGTAAATTCCCTTTACATTACCTAGTTTTTAACTATAATAGTGAGAACTGCCAGCTCTTTATCTAATCTCCCATAATGTATCTTTAACTAGTTTTAGAGAATATAAGTTTCCAATAAGTCCCAATTATTATTAAGTAATATGCGATTAATAATAAATCAATGTAAAAAATAATGTGCAAATAAATTGTTTATTTTGAACATCAACTCATATATACTGAGCGCCATGGAAAACGCATCACTTAGTTTTCCGTATAACAAAATGATCCTGTAAACATATCTTATTTATTTTGCTTCTTATTGTGAACAATATTCAAATGGGAACACACCAATAACAACACATTTGTACACTTATGGATGTTTAATCTGTAATCAACGGTACAAAGTCACAGGGGTCAAAACCAAAAGTACGACACAGATGTCAGTAGCGCGTGTGTCCTCCACGGGCTCTTACGCACGCTGTGCAGCGACGTCGCATGGAATTTACCAATGTTTGAAAGAAGGCCTGGGACAAATTGTTCCATTCTTGGACAAGAGCAGCTTCTAAAACAGCAATGGTGTGCATCCGTGGTCTCCGATACAGACGGCGTCCAATCTCATCCCAGACATGTTCTCTCGGTGCCATGTCCGGAGACATGGCTGGCCAGTCCAAGACACTGATGTTGTTAGCAGCCAGGTAGTCCATACTAAAACGGGCGGTATGCGGACGTGCATTATTCTGTTGGAAGTGCCGAAGTTGTGGGTGCGCTCGAAACATCGGAACAACAATTGGTTGCAAGACATCATCACGGTAGGCTACAGCATTAACGCGACCCCTGCAAATGTGTAGGGCGGTCCGGTGATGAAATGTGAAGCCTCCCCACACCATTACACTTCCCCCACCCCATCGATTCGTTTCGAAGACGCAGCAGTCTGCAAGACGTCTCCACACACGGTAACGACCATCAGCGTGATAAAGATGAAAGCGACTCTCATCACTGAAGAGCACACTTTGCCAGTCTACTCTTCTCCATGTCTGGTGTCCTTGAGCCCATATCAAACGCCACTGACGGTGATGATCCCTGAGGATAGCTCCAACATAAGGTCGTCGTGCACCGAGTCCTACTTCTCTGAGACGACGTCTTACGGTGTTGGCAATTACTGGTCCTTGTCTTCCGACGACTGCTGCACCTGTTCGAGTCGCTGGGCGGAATCAGTCACGCAGATGAGTGACCCGGATGTAGCGGTCTTGAGCCTGGGTTGTAACGCGTTGTGGAGCAGGACGTTGACGGTCACGTGTTGATCCAGTAACTCGAACACGTTCCACCAACCTTACAATAGTGGACTGATGACAATTGAAGTGTCTGGCAATAGCACGTGTAGACATGCCAGCCCTGGACATTCCCATGGTTTCATTCCGTTGATTTTCAGTAAATCTCGGCATCTCTAGCTTGATTCCTTCACACGTCCAACAACAAATTACGACAGATTGACGTTTCACAGTTCATGTACTGCACATTAAGTTGAAAACATGCTTTTAAAGGGCTCACACACAATGCTGCACGTGAATATTGGGTTTTTCATGTGCATCTCGTGCAATTTCTTTTGTGCACACGGGCCGATATTTTTTGCGTTTGGGAGCATTGTGTGAAACAATAGTTCATAGTATTGCATAATATTCTACATACTAAACCACCTAGTAATAAAATATTTGGGAAAGAAAGTGATGCGTTTTCCATGGCGCTAAGTATATTATAAACCACACTGTAAAAAATATATGTAGCCGAATTCCGTAGTTTACTTCTTTTGTTAATCGATGTTATTTTGTGAAAAAATGTGTTAAAAGTGTGAATTATTTCTTCAAATTACTTGTTTGATGTATTTCTATGGAATATTCATTATTAAACGTGAAATTGCCGCGAAATAATATGTTTTGTTCCATTCTATAATGGACTTAATGCTGTTATTGTACGGGATAAACGGTGGAATATGACAAGGAATTGACAGATTATTTCTTTTTGTACATGCAGTTATTCTATTATTCCATAGCAACCATAATTGATTGTATACATATATACTATTCAAAAAAAGTAGGGGATATTTGATTTTGGGGGCATAATACTAAAATATGCAAATGACTACGAAAAAAGTCACTATAGAACCTAACAGAAGAAACATTTCCAGTTACATGTGACGCCCAAACGCACCAATAGCTACCGCATGGAATGCAGGTGATGCTTGGGATCATCATGGGGGTCCAACCCAAGATTTGCACGACTCTGACTTTGAATGTTACAGCCATTGTGGCATTGAATTCCAGGGTGGAAACATCAGTTTAATTGTTTTAGTGACCAGAAAACAAATTTTGATATGCGTCGGCTTACCCAAAATGAAAGGTTACGTGCCCTTGGCATGCTACAGATCGGCACAACACAGGCGGTTGTGGCGCGGACGATGAATGTTTCTCAGTCTGTCATAAACAGGCTATGGTCCAGATACCGTGATACACAATCTGTACAGGACAGGCCACGCTCAGGTCGACCAAGGGTGACAACTCAAGCCCAGGATCGATTTATCCGTACCTTGGCCTTGAGAAATCGTGTCATCACAGCAAATCAGATCAGCGCTCGTCTTCAAACAGACACTGGTGTGAGAGTGAGTGGCCAGACGATTCGGAATCGACTGCATAGGGGTCACCTTCGCGCCCGACGTCCTCGCGTGATCCCTTGTTTGAGAGATCATCACATTCAGGTAAGACGTCGTTGGTGTAGGGATCGTCAACACTGGGATAATCGACGCTGGAGCAATGTGATGTTTTCAGATGAGTCAAGGTTCACTGTTGATTTTTTGGACAGACGTAGGAGGGTGTGGCGTCGTCGAAACGAGCGCTTCCAAGACGTTAACGTCATCAGACATGATCGATTTGGGGGTGGTTCTGTTATGGTGTGGGGAGGCATCACTGTTGCTGGAAGAACGGCTTTACATGTTGTTGCAGGGCGTGTTACAGGCCAGTACTACCGGGACAACATCTTGGCAGTCCATGTTGTGCCGTTCGCACGACGTCATGGCCGCCGTTTCATCTTCCAGGATGACAACGCAAGATGTCACAGGGCCAGGATCGTTACAGGTTACCTCCAACAACAGAACATCACCACATTACCTCTCCCCCATCGAGCATGTCTGGGACATGCTTGGACAGAGGTTACGTCAACGTCAACAACGTCCTGCCAATGTCCAAGAACTTGCTGCTGCGTTGCAACAGGAATGGGACAATCTGGACCAAAATGACCTTAGACGTCTCATTAGGGGTATGCCACGTCGGATCAATGCTTGTTTGGCAAACAGAGGAGGATTTACCCGTTACTGACTTGGTTGTGATGCTGTGGTAACTTTGCTGTTTGACCCCGGGTATCATTTTACCCTTATAATGGTCAGTCTGTGCCTTACTTAGTCTAACGATCATTTGGAATAAATCGATGAATGTGAACTTCATTTCATTTTGTCATTTGTTTCTTCGTCAGTTTCATTAGGTGACTTTAATAACACTTAAAAATCAAATATCCCCTACTTTTTTTGAATAGTATATAATCATTCTTAATAACAGTGTTCATAACAGTTAAAAACTAAATAACGTAAATAGAATATGCTGAAAATTTCAACCAAATTGCTCCACTGTGAACCGAGATATTAGCTTTTGAATTTTAGACTAGCCTCGACCACCATTACTAAACTCTGTACGATAAAAAACAAAATCTCGATTATCCACTTTTACGTTTTAATTACTTTTCAAAAATGTATTCTAATCCGCTAAATATCGCAGGCTAGCGATGACATCGATCGTTATTTATGGTCTGGATAATTTAATTATAAATTAAGTACCGGTATACATTTCAGGCCTAAAGAAAGACCTGCAATGGGCAGATTTAGCTCTTTCATAATGTGTGTTTAACTATAAAATGGACAATCACATTTTGTAAATTTTGGTATATTACATGCCATGTATATCTAATTTCTATTATATATAAGATCTATAAAGCGTTTTGTTATTCATCATACGTTAATCCGATTGTAAGTATTTTCATAAAAATATGTTTTGATGTTCCTGTTGTCTGCCATATCACTTCGGTGGAAGCGGATGTTATTAAATGAACCTATTTGACACACACACACACCCTCACACTCCTACTGTAGGTTGTAATATCTCGTAATCTAGCACGCTTGAAGAAGGTTAGTAATACCGATTGACCATTTTGTCTCTACAGCAAAGTTCCCATACCTGCGAATTGATAATACGGCAAGCTTATACCCGAAAGCCTTGATTCGGCCCAATCACTGACGAGTAGCGGTTTCAGCCTGTGATAACTTTAGCTGACACCAGGCCATCCTCTACCAAACAGGATTGATTAGGTTATCCCGTGTTCTTATATTAGCGGTAAGGGGTTGAGCATTAAAATTAATGGCAACCCCCTTGCTTACCCTACCACAGCCAAGAGTTAAATGCCTCTTTTTCAGATAAGATTTTATTTCTTTTTCACTTTGAAAAATAGTCAGTTAAGAAGTGATTCAAGTTTCACGATATTTTGTGGTTTATGGATTTTGAAATATATTCTGGAAGCAAAGATTACCAGTAATTTTTTTCTGTATTTCAAAATTGAATTTATGTTAAAGGAGCTAAATCGTTGATATTTGGGACCTAGAAATTGACACAAATGGGTCGCAACGCATATAATAATGTAATATGAATGTATATAAACTGATTTACATTCAATCGTTTCTGTTTTTACTGTAATTTCTAATCAGTTATGTTCGGCGAAATGCGCCAAAGTCTCAATTAAATGACAATCTTTAGAGTCTGGTTATTTCAGTATACACCGATGATATTTATTGCGCATGCTCTCCAGATAAGAATATAGCGTCACCATTTGACATGACTTGTGGAATATGTCTAGCCTCGTTCTTTGAGTCCCTTGTTCCAAATGGCGCTAAAACGCATTATGGTACACGATTCGTGTACCAATGGTAAAATGTTTATTTTGTCTTGAATATTGGATATCAGACGCCCATCTTTTCCCTGTAAGATCACAAGATCAATATTGATTTAAATTGACAAATAATTTGTGTTTTCAATGTCGAAGATTTTTGATGATATCGAGTTAGAGACTTAGCTACTTTAATTGAAGGAATTTCTGTAAATTACAAGAAAAACAAATACGGATAATTTTCTTGTTTCCAGAACTTTTTACGTTTTTTTCACGGATTATGTTGGTTGTTACAGTGTAGTTTTAGCAAACCATAGTGTATAACAATTCCCAATATACGATTAAAAATAAATCGTTGTAAAAATATTGTGTAATGGTAACTAATCTTGTTGAAAATTGTGTGAATTACGTAGAGAAATTATGTGTTAGCTTTACTAGTTCATGCAACCCGTAAAATATAACAGTTTTAAACGCGTACGGTTAACAAAATTATTATAAATATTACATAAATGTTTATGTGAACACCAGTAGCTAAAGCATACATTTTACATAAATGTATATAAGGGGTGGACATAAGTAGCCAAAGAATAACGTGGCATTGGAACTGACATGATATACACTTTACCAATTGTCATAGATCATAACTGCTATATTGACAATATAAAACCAGGGGCGATTTTTTGTTGAGTTTATAACTAAAACAGGGACCGCTTGCCGGGTTAGAGGAGTGACCGTGGAATAAAGAGATGAAACAATAGAATTTCTACGGGGGCAATTTATCGTGACCGCATACAAGGAGATATCGCTGAACTGGAGCTGCTGCCCGTACAGATTCTAGTTTGCCAATATATATATCTCCAAGTGCCGACATTATACAGACATAAATTTGTTAAAGTATAAAAATAATTGTGAAGTTTATATAATTTTAAATGCTTTAGTGACAAAATGATAATTTTTTAAAATAGTGTATAATATGTGTATGCTGACCAAACAGTGGACAAACAAAAGTAAGTGTATCATAAGTGCAGAAATAAAATTTGCTTGGAATCAAATCACCCGAAGTGTCGATACTTTACAGCCATATTAGTTTGTGAGCGTATATTAATGTTAGTAAGGTTGATATAGATAACAACTTTAAAATATTATACGAGTACATACTATGACAAAAAAGTATTCATATATATATTTGGACGAATTAGATTTAGCTGCAACTGGGCTATTTTTTTGTGTGAAAAAGAAAATCTCCAAAATCAAGTGACGTAGAAGAATGTGTGCTTCAATAAAGCACATTGGTCATGATATCAACCCTATTCATCTGGAGCAACATATTCCTATAAGTAATCTTATGAAATACCAGTTTGTAGAAATCATGTTTGGTCGGAATCATTGTTCAGCGTTGTTGCACTTCTGGGGTGTGGTGTACAGGTAATGTTAACTGAAAAATGTCAGAGATAGTTGCAACAACCCCAATCACTAACCAGGTATGGTTTTGAGAATTAGAGAGGAAATACGTCTTATATAGTAACCGTGACTTAGAAGAACATTCCCAGTGACTATTGCACATTAACCCCGTAAACTCCACGTATAATTTCTGGTTTTGTATTTATGGACTTGATTCGCCTCCAGGATGGGTGGTACAATAGTTTAAATCCTACTAGTCGCATTTATGCTAAGGTGATCACCATTATCAGTACTTAACATTAAGGCACAACCTAAAATTATTCATTGCTTAATTTTTTTCCTTTTGCAAATCCAGCAAATAGGGTGTCCAGAATAAATCTAATGGCCTTTCTATAATTATCCTCCATACTCAAAGTATATCGTTCTCCCAGTGTATCTTTTACTGCCACAAGAAATGGTTCTTCAATAAGCTGAAAAATACATTTTAAGAAACATTTATTTTCAAATCAACAAATGGTATTAAACCGAAAACACCGTTGTCTTCCATTTAATGGCGACCTGGGTTTGACTACATCCCGCACCAGCCCTGCAGTTACTTCCATGAATACAGCCATTAATGCTGCGAAATTTAAATTAAGGCTCAGATATTATCAATATGTTTGGAATCACTTGATCACCTAGCATGCTTAGTAGTTTCCTACAGATAGTTCCGTTTTCTTTCTCCGACTAACTCTTAAAGCTGCTTAAAAGACTTTGACTTTTTTTCGCAGTGAGTCATGGTCATTATGTTGGTTGAAAGTAGTTTCGCTCAAATATAATCACTGTTCTGAAAGTATGAATCGACCCTACAGTGATATTTAAACAGGATTAATATGACATAAGTGGACATTCAATAAGTGATTTCTGGTTATTTTCGCCGCAATGGTGTTTGTTGTTTTTTTGCCACGATACCGGGTAAAGGTCGTAGTCATCTACGGCCTACGTCTTATATTACTAAGCATAATACTTGCAGGGTATATTTTCTAATAATTTATTCAAACATAATTATTGTTGTTTTATTACAACCTAAATATCATCGATTGTACTGCTGAGTTAAAGGTGTCCCAGTTAGTAATATATACAATGTACAGATGACACTAATCTATACTTATTTGAATATTGTTAAATGTTAACCTATCAATTGTTTTTATCCTTTGATTTTATAAATTTAACACCGTCGATCATTTAAGTAACTGTTATTTTACGCGAATTGTCGCAAGATTTGGCCTTTTAATTTTCTGGAGATCGAGGTCTCAACCAGTTGATAGGAAGTTGTTTGGCAACAACATATGTTTTGCCATCAAACTGTATACTTATAATGTGCCGATCATTATCTAGTTGCTCTGGTGACTGCTGTTGTCGTTAAAATGGTTTATGCAACCACGGCGCTTACATATCCTGGAGATGCTACGCCAAGAACAGTTGGGAAATGGAGAAATCCCAACTTGTGAGCGGTGACTGATATGCGATACGCACATCGGCTTTACATATTAAAATCACCACTCAAGGAAGAATAATATAATGTTACAGGTGCTAGATAGTAGTTGATTGTTAATTTAATCGAACACCAGAAACACCAACAATTGATGCTTATACAAAAACCTGATTTTTGCTGGTAACTGTTTTGAAAAATTCAATTTAAATGAGTATGGATATGATTGATACTGCGACAATGAAGTGATTTGTCTTTGCCTTGTTAGATGGCGTAAGCATAGACACCATTTTCCCCTAAATTTATTTCTATAAATCGCCTGTCCAACCTTGTGGGTTTTCTCCGCCCCCCCCCCCACACACACTGCTAAAGACCCCTACGCGCAAGCGAATTATTGAAATAAAATTGAACCGTATGTTAGTCCCGAAATGGAGTGCTTTGTGTCAAGTGGACGACTCCAAATCCACTGGATTTAAAACAACGTAATTACTTACCAGGAACCATTCAGGTAAAAATCCAGTAAAACGCACATGAGTTTCACCGACGTGGGTTAACATGTCAATCACGTGGTCTGCATCGTTTAATGTTGTCATTGCTTCATCGATCGTCAACATGACGGACGCAACATGACTCTGTAATTTCTTGTTCTCGGCCAAATCACTCAGCGATTTGACATCAGCTTTCAATGTCTTGACAAAGAATAATCGGACAACCTCGTGCTTTTCAAATAAACTGAAAGAAAAAAAGGTGAATTTTATCCTAGCAATGTACGACAGTAGCTTTTTGGCACCTAGGAAACACCCCAAATACAACTAGCTTTTAGATATTCGGTCCATTTATTAATGAAATGAAATGGGGTTTAACGTCCTACTGTTTTCCTCCGAACTGGGCTAATGAACACGGGCAAACGCCATCCTATGTGGTATAAGGAAAATGTGTACACGGGACCTCGTTTTTTTTCCCATCCAAACGACTAGACAGCTGTCCTTGTCAGACCCTCCATCCTGCATCACTGGGTGCGGGGGGGGGGGGGGGCACGCCGGAAAACCTGGATGAACTTTCTCGGCCAATGCAGGGATCGAACACCCGACCTCCAGGCTAGCGAGCCAGCGTCTTACCCATTTAGCCACCGTGACCCTTATTCTCGTATAATTGTCATCTAATTACAGGTTAGACAATAGACTAATAGGCCCATCGCATCACCATAATATACGGCACGATTTGTTTTAATTTTGATAGTCCAGTCATTCAAATGACTGAGAAATCAAAGTATTCTTAACAAATTTGGGAAGTGTTTTGTGTATCAATGGTATTGATTGACTGATAGATATTGAGTCGACCAATAGTATCCAATGCATTAATGAGTAGGTTATATTTATAGCCATGGGACAATGCCCATGGTTTATTTTAGCACTATGTGAATTTGTCGGAAAAGGGAAAGTTGTCTATAAAATAAAAGAATTCCAAGGTATGCATCCCATTCAATTCCCGAAGTATTAATTGAAAATGAAGGGTACTAACAAGATTTCGTAGCAAGGGTGCATTGGAACTATCATCAAAAATAATTGAGATATATATGATTTAAAATGCGTAGTGGACATTGCCCTAACATGGTTTGGTAAAAAAGGGGCAAACTCAACGAAGTAGGTTTCGTTCTCAGGATATGATACACCCGTAAAAATATCCCAACGGTCTTATTGGGGCCTTTATTGTGTTAACTAAAGTATGTTAAGACAATGGAGTCTAACCACAGAATTGATCTTGAGAAGATTGCGGTCAAGATTGTGGTTCTAACTCCCTGTGAAAAACATATTACGCGCAAATAACTGTATCTATGTTCTTAAGCGCGGGAGCCACGGTGGCTCGCTGGCCTGGGGGTCTAGCTGTCTAGTCCTTCGAATGAGACGAAAAACCGAGGTCCCGTGTATATATTGGAATGCACGTAAAAGATCCCCTGGCAGTTGGAATTCGATATAAGAGTAGGCGATAGTACCGCTGCTCGGGCAAAATTTCCCTCATAGCACACTGTATGATGGATGCCTGTCTTCATTAGCCCAGTATAGGAGCAGAACAGTAGGACGTTAAACCCCATTTTATTCCAGTTCTTAAGCGCAATTGTGGATGACAGACGGGTGTATAACGGTACAATACGGACACATTAAATTCTGCACTCAACCCAGGTCAACAAGAAATTATTTAGATACTAAAGAGAAAGCCAATAATAGACGTCAGGGCATTACTTTTAGTTTTAAGTGTTAAAACTGAAACAATATATTAGATCTTGTTTAAAACAACACGGAAATTGATATTTTTCTTGATATATAATGAAGTGCCACAGGGGACCTTCGATTTGTCAGTCTGGACCGCTTTGATAACAATAATTTTTAACATCCATTATCATTCTCCAAATAATATGGTTTAGATTAAAGATAAATGTTAATGATGCCACAGGGATATGTAAAACAGATCTAATTATTTTAGTGAAGTTGGTGTTTGTCGGTTATATTTGATTGTTGTTTATGGATACAAAGTGTACATATACAAAAGATTAATATTATTATTTATGAAGTAACATTTATAAAATCCCTTCAATAACAATTATAAACGGACATTAAGGAATAATAGACACAAACAAAGTTAATTGATATTGAGATATAATGTCAGTAAATACAGACACAAAGGAAAGAACATAATCCATTTTGTAGTATAATTTGAAATAATAACGAAATATGTGTTGAATAATACCAATAATATCCTATTTGTAAACTGTTTATTCTCAACATGCTGTTTTCCCCATAGTCTAGTTTGTATTTTATCCATGCTTCCAACTCACGGCATATCGATATTACGTATTTGCACTGTATTTCAAGTGTTCTCGGTCAAATCGTTGTATTGAGTTGATAGTGACACCTACTCAAACTGTGCTCTATACGATTCGATGACCAGTATTGAATTAGTTTTACTAATAAATAAAACTTGTGTGAACACAAGAGATTTTAATATCATTTAGCTGTTAGTTCTAGATAACTCCACATATTATACAATAGATAAAAATACATTTTGTATTCACCACTTTTTGATAACAACTACTGTATATTAATCGTCCGTGGAATGTTTGTTTATGAACCCGTTAGCGTTGAAAAATTAATTCGTGCTTGTAAATAAATACCGAGATGATCAAATAATGAAAATTAAAAAAAAAGACCGCTTAGGAAAAGTATTTAAAATAGATCGGGTCCACTTTGCGCTAATTCTATAAAACGTATACATGAAATTATTCTAAACCAGCTGTCGCCAGGCAAGTTACGCCCACATTTTGCAAGAGATGGATAGAGAACAAGCTATAAACAAAAGCGATTTTTCGTACAATCAGGGGCAATAATCCAGAAAGTTATGGCCTGAAATGCGCAAATATCGAAAGGGGCTGAGATCTTTGGGATATAAAAATATATTTCAAGTTTTTATCAAAATCGGATGAAAATTGTGACCTCTAGAAGGTCCACAACCTTCGTATTAAATACTTTGCGTTTTGTCGGGCAGTTCGTTTCGATTTTCCCCTTCATTATGGTGGAATAGTGATATATTTAAATGGTTTTTAAAATAGGATAAAACATTATGACCTCTAAGGAATACACACACTAAAAGCACGATTTTTCGTACAATCAGGGGCCAAAATCCAGGAAGTTGCGGTCTGATATGCGCAAATAGCGACAGGAACCGAGATCTTTGGGACATAAACATATATTTAAAGTTGCATCAAAGTCGGATAACAATTGTGACTTCTAGATGGCCCACAACCTTGGTATGACATACTTTTACACTATTTGCGTACAAGGAGCCGCCATTTTGTCTGATTTTTACGAAATTGGAGCTCAACTGTCATTAGGGTGTAACGGGTGATAAATTTAAACGGTTTTCTAAAAATTGGATAAAAAATATGACCTCTAGAGGGTCCACAAGCTAAAAACGCGATTTTTGGTACAAACAGGAGCCACAATCCAGGAAGGTACACAGTCCGATATGCACAAATATCAACGGGTCCACAACCTTGGTATGACATACTTTTACACCATTTGCGTAATATGGAACTCAACTGTCATTAGGGTGTAACGGTGATAAATATAAACCTTTTTATTTAAAATTGGATTAAAATTGTGACCTCTAGAGGGTCCAGAGAAGTTACAGTCCCATATGCGCAAATAACAACAGGAACCACGATCTTCGAATTATAAACATGCATTTCAATTTTCATCAAAATCAGATAAAAATTGTGACCTCTAGAGTGTCCATAAGCTAAAAAACGTGATTTTTCGTACAATCAGGGGCCATAATCCATGAAGTTATGGTGAAACACATGCCAATATCGAAAGGAATCGAGATCTTTGGGAGATAGACCTATTTCATTCATGTTTCGTCAAAATCGGATAAAATTGTGACCTGTAGTGGACTGACAGACAGAC
Source organism: Patella vulgata (assembly GCF_932274485.2). Taxonomy (NCBI): domain Eukaryota; kingdom Metazoa; phylum Mollusca; class Gastropoda; family Patellidae; genus Patella; species Patella vulgata. Next base: position 19,539,366 of record NC_065883.2, read on the forward strand.
GGACGGACGTCCGGGTGGACAGCGGCGACGACAATATACGTCCACATGAAAATGTGGGCGTATAAAATTCCATTTAGAATAAGATTTTAGGAATGGACAGTTATTAAACAAAATTACAGTTACACGACATGGGCAAATGCCAACAACTCACTAAATTGTAAAGCATTACATGAAATTAAAATATACTTTCATCTAACCCATCACTGCATCAGTCCGGGGTAACTGGGTAGCGAGTCAGCGCCATCCTCACTGAGCCACCGCGGCACCTTGACGAGTCGTAGACCTACACATTTTCAAATTGTTCAGCAAAGGCCGGGGATTTGCTCTTAGTAGGCCAGTGAATCTATTAGGTCTATATCTTGAATACAATGTTATCCAAAAATTAATGGATTGATAGGCCGAAATAGTATAGAACAAGATACAAAATAAATTTATTCATAGGCCTGAATCATTACATCAGCAATGGAAAGAAAAGAACGGATAAAGTTGAAAGTTGTGGTTAAATTGCAACAAGTAATAATATTTTAAGGAATTAGATGAATGAAGAAATATAGAGATCAATGAATATTTTAAAGTTAAATATGTCAAAGATAAATCAATGAATGAAACACAGATAAGCTAATATTTAATGAATTTAGTCATTAGAAGACATAGCATTTCTTCGTTTCGTTGTGAATTTTCCGGTAGTTCTAATTTTTACAGTAAAATAAAACAAATACGCGGGAAATAAAGCAATACCGATCATCAAGTCGCATTATCCCTGCTTTTTGGCGTTCGCCGTTTTTGGAGAGAGAGAGAGAGAAATGGGGTTTAACGTCCACTCGACACAAACTAGGTCATTTCGGGACTAACATATGGTTTAATTTTATTTACATAATTCGCTTGCGCGTAGGGGTCTTTAGCAGTGGGAGGAAACCGGAGGGCCCGGAGAAAACCCACGAGGTTGGACAGGCGACCCTACTCCTTGCCACGTACAACCGGGGATTCGAAACCACGCCAGTCGACTCAATGACAGACTTTATGATACAGCGCGCGCACGCTAACCATTCAGCCATCCCCCCCCCCCCCCCCCCCCCGTCGTTTTTGGAGAATCAGACACCGATATTCACCCAATTACTTGGAGGAACTTCCATGCCAGTTAGAAAAGCGGATATAACATGTACGGCGTCGACACAAACAAGGTATTACCGCTTAAATGTCAATCACGTTAAAATGCTCAACGTTTCAGTGAAATATAGATCTGAAGTCGATATGAAATATGGTATTCCCATGAATCCAAGTCTAAATGAACAAGAATGGTTCATTTCAGTATTGACAAAGATGTTATTTAGAAATTTCCCAACATTCGACACCCTCTGCAGCCAATATGCAGGCTAAGACCATATTATATCAATGAAACTGACTAATAAGGCCGGAAAATAACTTGAAAACGGACATAATGTTCAGTCAAAACAATAGATTGGCCTTGACGATCATAAAATACAAAAATAAAAACGATCGATTAAATCTTTATTTAATAAGAATTCAGTGATATATATTTAGACATATTTTGATTATATTTTTGGTTTTGGTCGTTTTTTAATAAAGTGGGTTTTGGCCGTTTTGATTTCATCCATTTTGACTGAACCCAGTTTGTATTGTGTCTACAGAGAATAGCGAATGGTGATAATTCGTGATATCTGTGTAAATACAGGGCGGGGTGTAACAGTATTTTTGAACTGATATTCATTTTATAATCTAAAAAAAAACACAAAAAAACGTGTACAATGGACTATGCCGGCACTAACTACTGCCTTTCAGTTGAGACTATTCATGTATTTCAACGAACATCATTGTGATTAGAAATTATAATTTGGTCTGTTCACGTATTTCAACGAACAAAACTGATGATAAATTACAAATAAAATGACTGTTAATCACTACACATACTCGTATAATGTGCCTTTAAACTCGTTGTCGTTTTATGTTAAGGTTCCAAAGAATAGCTATATGCCCTTTAAACCCACGAAAACTGACATAGAATACTATCTTCACATGAGCACCACGATTTCAACATTCCAATCACGAATACAGGATCACGTGTCGACGATTTAATTAAAACACCCCTTAACTAGCCAGTATAGATTAAATAGTATGAAAATATGTCATTAAGTATTTATCGTGTTTATTATCTTTAGACAATATTAATAACCGTCAAAACAGTGCGAAATACTTGATGTACGCCTCTTGAACTACCCACGTATATTGTGTATGATACTGTTATTGAATCATTGGTCCATATAAATCTATTGTTTTTCATTAATAACTATATAGATTATTCATCAACCTAATCAATCTGATGCGATGCGAGAGATAAGGTGCTTCGGTAAGTATGGCGCTGGCTCATTACCCAGGTGGTGCAGGACAAGAAAACGCATTCTTCGTTTTTTGTCACGTTTGTGCATAAAGTAAAACTTTAAAGTAAATCCATTCATTCCATGTCATTTCTTATTAAATATATTGTCGTTTTTATGGCGCGAACTGGAAAAAAGTACACTGTAAAAAATATCTGTATTTTAAATCCCCACTTTTTGTTATTTGAAGGAAATTATCCGTATTATCACAGACATATCTGTGATTTAAGATAAATGACCCGTATTGTTTTAGTTGCAATTCTGTATTTGGACAGAAGCGTCTGTATTTTCACATACTTTTCAGTATATTAACTGATAGAAACGAAACTGTTTATTAACAATGTAAATTGTATTATTAATCAAAAGACCTGTAATATTCCAGAATAACTTGTATATTAACGGCACTGTTCTGTTTATTCACAAAGTTATATTGTTGGAATCAGTTGACGCTTGCGCGTCGTATACTTTAATTATGGCGATGCTGACAATGCAAAGAAAATAAATAACAGAGGGAAATCAACAATAAGATGTGAAGGTAAGTCTTCCTAATAATATGTATGTGTGAAGGCAAATCTACAGCATAGGTAGATATTGAGTATGTTATTGGATTTAAAGACACAGTCTCGGTACTGTCTGTTCTGTTTGCCGGTTTTTTTTATCTTGTAGAAGTACATGAAATCGACCATATAAACAATATTAATGTGTAAGCGACGCGATGGGTCAGTGAATATGATGCTGGCTTATTAACCATTAGCCACGAAAGCTACCCTGTTTTGCAACCTGTCCTCCCTTGTCAGTGATGCAAGTTGGAATTTGTTCAGTTTGAACTAACAATAGGGGCCCTGGGTGCTATTGACTGTATAATTTTTAAGAACCATAAGCCCTAAACAGTTATCTCCGCTGCCTTGGCAAGATGTCATGGGATACCGTACTCCATGACATATGCAGGAAAGTTAACACCTTTTAATTTCATGTTTCTGTATGTGCTGCATCATTTTGTTTCAGGTTTATATTGAAGATAAAAAAAATTGCAAATGGAAGAAGATGTATAAAGTAATAAACGCAGCCTTTAGAAATCACAAAATTTGAAGCCATGTACAATTTCTTGCTCTGAATTTCTGTTCATTTTCAATGTTTTTGTAGATTCATGACTGAAAAATTACATTTACGAAAATAAATTATTTTTTAAAGATGATTTTGTTTATATTTAACCAAATTAATTATGTTAAAGAACAGAAAATCTTCTAGCAGCTGATTTACCAGATTATTTTCCTGTAATTTTACAGAAACATGCTATTGTGGCTTAACAGAAATTTTCTGTTAAAAAACAAACAGAATACAAATTACAGAAAAAACCTGGTAAATCTGCTGTCATAATTTTTCCGTTTTTTTTACAGAATTATTTCTTACAGTGTATAAGTTTGTTTTTGTTTACCGTTATGTGTTTGTTTTTTATCAATCTATTACATTAGATACTGAATAACTGCCGAGAAGCTTCTTTCTATAAATGGGTCAAGTGAAAAAAATCGATTCGTATTTTCTTTAACACAATTTGGAAAATTCATTTTAAGAAGTTGTTCAATCCCAATTCTTTATTCGGGAAAATACTATTTTTGCGCATCTCTGATTATTACTAGTTTACGTTCGTTAATGTAATGTTTTATTGGTTACACATATTGAAACAATTGCATTGATCTGTACCGCGGTGTTTAATTTGCAAATTCTGTTGACATGTTTATTACATTTCATCACTGACACAATGTGTCAAATAGACTATGCAGCTGATAAAATCAATATAAACAGAAAAATCAATATCACGCAGTGTCAACGTGAATAACGCAGTCATTCTGCACACAGTGAACTATCTCCTTTGAGAATAATCCCCTGCCCGGAATGACCGCCAAACAGAAAAATCAATAGCACGCAGTGTCAAAGTGAATAACGCAGTCATTCTGCACACAGTGAACTATCTCCTTTGAGAATGACTCCCTGCCCTGAATGACCGCCAAATGGATATTATACTGTTATGCGGTTCTAATCCGCTTTACACCATTCATATACACAAAGAATAAAAACACATCTTCAATAAATACTTCTCAATAAGTGTCCCCGACTAAGACCGCCGATGCAGGAATTGAAATGTCTGTCAACTAGCTTCGTGATTGTTCTCAAGTGGCGCTAGTTGTTGACATACAACATAAGTTTCGTACGTAGTGAAGTTAGCTGTACTGGTTTATCCACAACGCAAGCTGAACTGTTAGCCAAAGAATGTCAAGACGTCGCCTGTCTAGGCTTGAGGCAGTACTACACAGCAATCCTTTGTTCGTGAAATCAGTGAATGTATTTTTCTACGTCTTGTTTTTATTTGTTGTCAATTTACGGCTTAAAGCTAGTTTCTTTTATAGGGAAGATCGTGCTATCTTATTCGATTTTTTTCATTAATAAAACTATATGAAATCTTTTAACAATGATCCACTAACTACATGGAATCGTTCTTATTATATACGCCTCCAAGATATGTTAACCTAACTGTCCCAAACGCCTCTAGAAAGTTGAGAGAACACAATGCTGTCATTCCTTCTTCCTAGCTTCACAAAAAATAGTTTTAACAATTACTTCAAGAGTCTGAAACCTTTGTTACAAATAGTCCGGCGGCAGGTCGACATACCTGGAAGTGTAGTCCACCTAATGTTTTTGATGGCTTATATATCTTCAATTTTCTAGTTATTTAGTTCGGTAAAATTTGTGACAAATTGTCGCGGCCATCTTGAATATTTAAATTCCCCCAAGGGTGCCAGGGTGGCATCATCCGGATTCTGAATACACAAATCAAAGATATATAATCCATTAGAAACCACTAGGTTGGCTATATTTCCCTGGCAAGGCTTAAACTGGGGTTTCGCTGCCTGACAGATGGAAATACAATAGCCTTAATCGACCAATGTACAAACTATGTGAAATCAAACCCTCATTGAAAAATTGGACTACCTGTAGTCAAGGGCAATGAGTTTTGAAAAACGTTTGCAATGAAGATTGAAATTTACAGAGATCATTACTAACTAATCCGGTAAATTTGATCAAAATCAGTAAATACAATGAGCTCTGTATTGAAGGATTCAAGTACTGTATATGTATAGGATATTAATCCACCTGAGGTTGATATGATAGAGAACACGTGAGCAAAATTGTTCCCTATCATATCAAGCCGAGGGAGAAAAGGTTTATATCCGACATTGTTTTTCTGTGTTTTCTGAGTATGATGTCTTGTCCGTGTATTTGTTTTTGTGTAAATTTTGTGTGGCACAGCCTCCCTGCACTTACTATTAAATTAAATGGACTCTGTCATTAAAAGTCAACAATGATTGGATAATTGCTCGATAGTTTCCGCCAAGTAACGAAAATTACCGAACTAATCACATGAATGTTATTGTTTATAACCAACTACCATTTAATTGCAAGCAAAAACAAAATGGATAGTAATACTTTATCAGACGAATAATCAATCTTTTTTAGCCAACAGATTGACGGTGGAATAGATGCGAATGTAAATTCCGACGAAGATCGTTGATAGTCAAAAGGCAAAGAAAATTTGGATCAAAAGGCAAGCTTTTTCGATAATTCTGACAGTGAACCTTGAAGGTTTTCGGTATGTTCAGAGAAGGATTTGTCGACTGTGTTACGTGGACTGTACCCAAAACTACTACAAAGGAACTCTCGGGATATAAATACTTCCACGTCTTGGAGTGTGGAGAAATAATCGAAATGTGGACGAAAAGAAAATTCTGAAATATCTTAGACATTGACAACCGATCTAAATATGCCGATAAGTACACCGACTATTTCGGTGCTGAATGCTACAAACTGTACCATTAAAATTTTGTTAATTGTCAAAAGAATAAATATTTATTTCTGTGTTCTTTGTATTATTTAGATCATCAACGTCATCAGCGGTTGATATGAACCGAATATATCTACCTGAGATGACGTCATAACAGGTAGATCTGAACCTATAATGACGCCATGACAGGTTAATATGCACATCAAAGAAAAACCTACCACCAGTTGTATATTAATCAATAGATCGCCACCATCTTTGCCCTAAAACAAAATAATTCAATGCCCATTACTCCCTAACTATTGGTTCGAATATGCTTATAAATAAACAGGAAAAATCACTGTCTCAATTATGAACATCGGTGAGGAAGAGCACTATTTAAAGTGAGTAATGGATATGCACGTTCAATTTGCCAAAACGGCCAGTTGCGTCTTTTCGGACGAGATTAATGGCGTAGGTTAAAATTCAGAAATGTACGTACTGGTCTACTAGAACAAAATAAAATTTGTTTATAATTAAGAAAGATGACTGCACAGTCTGATGCGTACGTATTTGGCAGGACAAATACATGCTATGTGTTTGTATGTGAAAGGACAACCATTCTTTAAACATATTGCGTGTAATTAACGGACAGCAGATTAGACTATAATAGTCCCTTGAATTAAATATTGATAACGTGTGCACTTTCATTATAGTCTATTTATTTGCATGCAGAATATCAACTACACTGCAGGCGGTTTAGGTTTGTACTACCAGTTATTTGTTTAAGTCGCTGTATATGGACGTGATACAGACCGTTTATATCAGTGAAGGGGAGACCACTACATAACACAGTTACAGGAATCGAACTACAATTAAAATAATATTTTGATAAACAATTTTTCTTCATACCGCTTTTACGCCTATGTATCAAGTCATACATAAATGGGTCTCCCTGTGACCTTTCTGCGCATATCGCGGCAATATATGCTAAACCGCTAACTCAGTATTATCCATAGTATTGGAAATTAAAAACACGAATTCAAAATAGGTCCATTTCAATCAAAATGATGTTATTATCTTAAGGTGAAAATATGTGATCCTAATATCCAATATTTAAGAAACAGTGAAAATTTTAAATCACTACACTACTCATGTATTTTATTGACATCCGATGCGGAAGTAATTAAAAAATCTGATCCACAAACAACAACAACAACAATAAATAAAAACCAGCAAAACATCAAACGTGTAGATGGGACTAAGCAGGCGCAAATGACTGCCGTTCAATTTTGACTCAGGATGAGGGGGTGGGTGATCTAGTGGGTTAACGCGTGCGGTCTGTCATTGAGTCAAGTGGCGTGGTTTCTTTCCCCGCTTCTACGCGATTTCGTGAGTTTTCTCCGGGTCCTCCAGTTTTCTCCCAATGTAAATTATTGAATATTATTGAACCATATGTTAACCCCAAAATGACCTAGTTTGAGTCGAGTGGATGTTAAATCCCATCTCTCTCGTCACGGTGGCTCAGTGAGTAAGGCTCTGGCTCCCTAGTCTGGCGGTCGCGGGTATGATCCGGGTGCTTGCGGAGAAAGTTCATCGGGATTTTACGTGTGGTTTTCTTCTTGTCAGTTCTGCAGAACGGGGACAGCTATCTAGTCGTTCGGGTGGGACGAAAAACCGAGGTCCCATATACACATTGGCATGCACGTAAAATATCCCTTAGCAGTTGGAATTCGATATAAGAGTTGGCCGTAGCGTCGCTGTCCGGGAAAATTTTTACTCATAGCACACTCTATGGCGTAAGCCCCTGTTCATTAACTCATTCAGGACAGAACAATTGGACGTTAAACCCCACTTCATTTTTTGTTTCTGGCAGAATTCGACAATTAAACGTACAAATTCGTATAATAATGTAATCAATGATTGATTAGAAATTACTGATATTATTTGTTTAAAAATTGGATATAAATCACTTTATTTACACTTGCATTACATTAAAAAAAATATATAATCTTTGAGTGGCATTTAGCGATTGGGAAACACATTAACAGAACACAGTTTTTATTTAATACAATCACTAATTTTATTCTAAAAGCACGATGTTTCGATAAGTATCCTCTTATCGTTATCAAGCACAAAAAATTCTGTTCTATTAAAAAAATATATTATTCAAGAACTAAATTATTTGCCTATTGCAGGTCTTACTTTGGGCCTTAAATGTTATATAGATTATTAATTAGACATTTATTAACATTACAAGACCATAATAAGCAGTCGGTGCCATCGTCATGACGTCATGATGTCGGTCACAGAGCTTTGCCCTAAATACAGCCCCAAAGCCAAGGCCACATGATTTTGGGAATGGGCTATTGGTGATTTGTTATGAGGTTATGACGTCAAACATCTGGGTCTCTTAAGAGTTGATCTGTGATTGACGTTATGAGGTAAGCGTTTTTTTCCATCCACTGGAGCCAGGTGTTACGACGTCATATGTGGATTGTGGGTTAGGATAAGGGTTAGGAATGGCCCAGGGTTAGGGTTAGGGCTAGCCCTGTCTACATCTCAAGACTCTGACGAAATCTGCAGGCCACACCCTTATCCTAACCCACAATCAACATATGACGTCATAACACCTGGCTCCAGTGGATGGAAAAAAACGCTTACCACGTCATGACGTCGCATCATGATGTCGCATTATGATGTCGGTAAGCGAGCTTTGCCCCTAAATACAGCCGCGCAGCACAAAACCACATGATTTTAGGAATGGGCTATTGATGATTTAATACATTCAGTGTACATGAAATAACTTACAAGAAAAAACATTTTGGCCGCCGTTACCATGGCAACCAACATGGTTAGATTTTGATGGGCACATTAATTTTGTGTAATCAGAAATTTCTTTTACTAATAATAAGGTAAACTCCTTCCTGCTATGCTATTGGCTTTAAATCCAAAATAAAAGAAGCATGTTTGTAATAGACTGTTTTTCCCGGTTTGGCCTTTTTTCTAAAATGTGACAAAAAGTCTGGGATTTGATTTTATTCATTTAGAAAAAGTAAAAAATGTCCCAACCAAGTTGGAACCACGCCTTGGGTGTTGTCTTTGGTTTATACTATCAGAAAATCATGGGTTTAGATATCCAAATTGAAGGTTGCTAAGGATTATTGAGTGAAATTTCTTCTGAAAATGTCCCAAAACTTTGATGTCCGTTTTCTCATTTTGACGTTTTTCCCATTTCGAAACACCCACAAACTTCAAAATATCATAAAATTCTTATCCCTGGTCCTAATTTAAAAAGAGTTACATTTTTAGAAAGCTCAGACTGTAGACTATGCAAATATGCCATCGACTCATTTTTCATAAAAATGACCAAGAGACTGGTTTTGTGGGAGCAGCTCACATATATTCAGGATCAAACGATCGTGGATGCGTTCGATTTTGTTGCGCATCGGACCTTCCGTGGCCGAGTTATGTCCCATGCTTTTTACGTAAAATGTGAAATATGTACAATGTTTGTGGACCCTGAATATCGATAAAAAAAACCCTCTTTTTTAAAGAGTTACGCCGAAAGTTTTCAAATTGGGTGTGAAATGTTGGGTTCGTGCGATGACAAACTTTATCGACTTTCAGTGTTCTGCAAACTTCCGTTGCGGTGTTACCCCTCCTTTGCCGAAAACAGAGATCATTGCTACGTTAGATGCGTAACGAAGATTTGAAGAAACGGAAAATGACGCATAAACATGGCGTTATCTTTATATATAATTGACTGAATTTCACTTCACTGATATTTCCTGTTTGTGGACCCTCCATATCGATAAAAAAAAACCCTCTTTTTTAAAGAGTTACGCCGAAAGTTTTCAAATTGGGTGTGAAATGTTGGATTCGTGCGATGACAAACTTTATCGACTTTCAGTGTTCTGCAACCTTCCGTTCCGGTGTTACCCCTCCTTTGCCGAAAACAGAGATCATTGCTACGTTAGATGCGTAACGAAGATTTGAAGAAACGGAAAATGACGCATAAACATGGCGTTATCTTTATATATAATTGACTGAATTTCACTTCACTGATATTTCCTTCGAAATACGAAAGGTTGTAATATGAGCGAAAAAAAATAGAAAAAAATTCTTGCATTACCATGTTATTATTAGGTAGAGAATGTTTTTATTTGGAATGTCTTTATCCAGTTGTATCACATAAGCGGTAATGGCTGACATCAATATCGTCCTTAAACGGATTGTGAAGCATTGGTATTATGAGAGAATAGACCCTATCGATATTCAGCAACAGCTTGTTTTATTGACATTTTATTAAAAGCAATTATATACAAGATAACACGAACAGTTAATTGTTGTCAAAGAACTTCTAACTACAGCAGTCCCAATTGTATTTAAAAAAAAAAATCTGTAGTAGAAATGGTGCGATATCAGTGTGCCCGGAACAAAAGAAAATACTAAGAATTATCAATTCCTCTTTCCTGACGATAAGCAGATCCAAGATGATATGACGACATGCTGTTGAGAAATACGGATCGTCCGTTTTATCGTATTAGATATTGAAGTCGCACAGAGCTAATCGATTTCAACCGGAAGAAAGATTATTCTGACTAAAACGAATTCATCAATAGAGTTTTATCTGGCAGTCAGGAAAGTAGTGAATGAACACGTGTATGATGTATTGTCAATATGCCATCTATTAATTCAAAAACATCACATAGCAAGTTCGTTTGTAGACATGTTCAACGAGATCTCCAGTAAATAACCTAAGGTTGTGGTAGAAAAGATTATGAAGACGGGCATACACAATACATTGTGCTATGAGGAAAATTTTGCCCGGACAGGGCGCTATGATCTACTGTTATATTCAAGGGTTCTTTTACGTGCACGCCGAAGTGTACACGGGATCTCGTTTTTGTCCCATCTGAAAGACTATACGGTGTACCTTGTCAGATCTTATTCCCACACCACTGACAAGGGAGAACCGACAATACTATATACCGGAAAACCGAAAAACACCGGAAAACTACCGGAAAACACCATGTTATACTGAATACCGGAAAAACACTAAATACCGGAAAACACACTAAATACCGGAAAACACCCTAAATAGGAAACACAGAGCCTGGTCCTCTGTTTGCGGGGAGTTAGGGTTAGGTTTTCCGGGTTTTTCCAGAGGACCAGGCTCCGAGTTACCTATTTAGGGTGTTTTCCGGTATTTAGTGTTTTTCCGGTGTTTCCGGTATTCAGTATAACATGGTGTTTTTTTCCGGTATATAGTATAGCCCGGGAGAACCACGCCGGAAAACCCCGATGAACTTTCTCGGCCAACGCATGGATCAAACACAGGATCTTACGCTAGCTAGCAAACGTCTTACTCATTGGGCCACCACGGCTCTACTGGGTTGTGAAAGACGGGATATGGTAGCCCATCATTGTTTACTGACAACCAGCTTTTAGTAATTGCACACAAAACAATATTATTAATTAAATAATCATGTATAGATGTTTTCATTTTCCATACTGAACGCACATTGATCAAACTTCGGGAAGGTATATATAAAATGTATATACATTTTCTATATAACCCTGAGTAAAAATATAGACAAACTTTATGAGGAAGCACAGGGGCACAATTATTGGTACACAAACTCTGGTGTTGCTAAAACGCGGAAGGTCAAAGAACCAAGTGGAACTGAAATCGTGGAAGGCCTTTGTTCTAGTCGTGAAGGACATTCTTGGCAACGATAAGGCCGGGAACTACATAGAGCTTGTCGCCAATATGCTTTCAGATACCTCGGATGCAAAATGAGCATCAAAATACATTACTTTTTTTTCGCATATGGAACAGTTTCCTGAAAATCTGGGATCAGTAAGCGACGAGTAGGGGAAGATTTCATTTGAACATAAAAGAGTTGGAGACCAGGGGCCTGTTTCACGAAATTTTAACTAAGATAAAATCCAAATTTTAGTAATTTGATTGGATAATATTAGATTGATTTTAGTCCTTAGCCAATCAAAATTGAAGTATCTACTAAAATTTGGGTTTTATCTTTAGTTACAATTTCGTGAAACAGGGCCCTGGTATCATGGACGCTCGGATGCTGTCATGATGGCTGAATACTGTGGGATTCTAAAGAGATACTGTCATTTTCGATTCTAGCGGTGCATAATTGTCCTAAATCAGTTGAAAAAACTTAGACAACCTAAATTTTATTTGCAACTCAAGTTTTATCTCCGTCAATATAATCATATAGTATGATCTAAAGGCCTACTAAAATCGTGACATTTTTGATTTGACTATGCAGTTACCTAGGGTGTCCTCAAATTTTGTGGTATGCCAACTTTAAATTAAATTTGACAAGCTACCTCCTGAATATTCTCATTTATTTTTTAATCGTCATTGATTTTAAAGAACCCTAGTAAAAATAATAACATGATGTAAAAAGTGACCGCCTATCTTAACAGGGCCCTTATTCACGAAAACTTAAACTAAGATAAAATCGAAATTTTAAGAAATACTGCAATTCGATTGGCTGACCAATATGCAAATTGGATATATGCAAATTGATTTTACTAGTCAGCCAATCGAATTGCAGTATTTCTTAAAATTTCGATTGTATCTTAGTTTAAGTTTTCGTGAATAAGGGCCCAGTATTATAATGTTGATAAATTTGTGAATTGTTTGTATTGCATCCTATCAATATTTAATTTCTATCATTATGTTATTTCTTCTATTATATATATATATAGTGTTTAACGTCCGCTTCCACCGATAGTGATATCGCGGGGGTCTTTCCTGTGGGAGGAAACCGGAGTACCCGGTCTCCAAGCCACATACGCTCACGGCAGGGATCGAAATCGCGATATTAATCTTTCATTATTAATTAGACGCTAAGCTACTAATCTATTGACAGCTAACATGTTAAAGTTACAATTTCATATTTTCTAAAAAAAAGTCAAAACATAATTATTTCTATGTCTTTTGCTCAATAGGTTGTCAACTAACTATTATACGATCATAGGTTATCTTTCTCACACTTAAAAATCTTCACACCGGAAATAATAATACAATTACCTCTCAATTACCTCCTTGTTTTCCTATTCCCCCACCATGGAATAGCTATCTTCAAACGTTTGAATTTGAAGTTGAAAATGATATTTTTGCCAATTTCTCAACTGGCAATGGTGAATTATAGGATTAATAGGATTATTCTTTAACAAGGTAGGACTGTTTATAGATACCTTCTATTTTAGGGGTTTATTTTAATACATTTTAAATATATAACTTAAAAATATGAAATTGTAACTTTAATGAGTTTATAGGGCGTATGACTTTATTTTTTGGAACCTTGAAATAAACGAAAATGTTTCTAAAAGCATACGTTAATGTAATATGAATGGATGTAAAGTGATTTACATTCAGTTTTTAAAAAAGTGTTGTAATTTCTGATCAATTATGTTCGGTGAAATATGGGAACAGTTCAAATTGAACGGCAGCCGTGTACGCTTGCTTAGTCCATTCTACACGTTTTTATATTATTATATTATTTTTTCGTTTGTGAATCAGCCTTTACTAATTATTTCCACATGGTCTTGTATGATTTGTTTTTATTTGCTCATTACAAAATGGCACCCGATATTGAATATTGAATACTAGCAGGATACCCGGCTTCGCCCGTTGCCCATATTTGATTGCATATATGTTGCGGTGGAGAGCAGCGACGAAGCATAATTCGCCCGGGGCCCAAATGTGATGGCCTAAAAGAATCACGGTGTCATGCTGGCTAATTTGATATCACATGTGTGTGTGTGTCATGCAGGTGGATTTGATATCACATAATGTGTGGGTGGATCACGGCGACGAAGTGTGATGGGCGAACATAGACACATCTTTGATTTTATTTATATAGATTAGGATCCTACATTTCCACATCAAGATAACATCAATATTAATTAAATTATATTGAATTCTAATTTGTTTTATTTTTTCGAATATTATGGAAAATATTATGTTACAGATTTGGCTCCTTTAATTACTATCTTATTGTTTTATTTTGTTGTCTTATATATTTAATTCTTTCCTCTGTAATTGTTATTAGTAACGTTAGTGTATTGTTAATTCCTAAGATACGATTTTATTACAAATGCCGATGTGTACATTCATAAAGTATTTTAGGTTTCATTCCGCTTCCAGGGCAGTTACTCTGCTTGTCGGACGAGCTGTATGTAATGTTTACCGGTAATAAATAGTTTCAATCATAGTTCTCAACCTCGTAGGATTTCTCCGGGTCCTCCGGTTTCCTCCCACTCATACGCGAAATGCCAATTATTGAAATAAAATTGAACCATATGTTAGTCCCGAAATAACCTAGTTTGTGTCGAGTGGACGTTAAACCCCATTTCTCTCTCTCTCTCAATGATAGTTCCCGTCTTTAGCTATTATATTCTCACTTCTACAGTATGTAACATGGTTTACATAATGATATGATCATTATATTTTCATCGTTTCGGGATACTTCGATTTTAGAAAAAAAAAACCACATCGGATTGAACAATCAATATTCAAAATACCGAAATGTCTCTATATCGGCGTTTTTCCATATTAAATTGATCAGAACTAACCCAATAAGAAAAACAAAGTTGAGAAAATTAGTCTTGAGAACTTTTTATTTAATGAATGATTATTTATTGATTATTAACCAACATTATTTCATGATAAAACCCCCGTATAAGTAAATATTATAATAAACTAACCAGTGCAATTATATTGGTTGTCTTGCTATACAGTATATTCTAATAAAAAAATATTCCGTTATGTTCGATACATTAATAAGAACGTTAATTAGTTTCACACAAATCCCTAAATACTGAATGCTTAACTGATTACACATGGGTTTGTGCTGCGGATCTTCGATTTGCCACACGGTGGTCAAGATTTCCTTGAAAATATAAGTAAATATATTTTAATGACATAAAGATAAAACAATAGGACGGATTTATTATTCACAGTTATCTTTTTTAAGAGATAGTTCACTGCCCCCTTCTAATAAAAAGTGGCAAAAGTCTGTTAATATGGTGTGAACTGAACTTACCTGACAAACATAACCATACCCGCTTGAGAAATATTTCTACTGATAGCCTTCCACGATTTCGTTAAACTAAATTTCTGTCTACCCGATAACGGCAGTCGGGGGTCATCAGTAAATTTTTCCACACCACCGTCTGTCGGTGCATTTGTTGGCGCACCATTTTGATGACATTTACAATTGCATTTACCATTAGCTTGAGTTGAATAATCCTTAGTTGCTGCACAGCCCATTATAAATTATCAGAATATCATAAAATAAAGTTACATGAATAATTGTCTATCACTGACTTAAATCCATCAACGTGAGCCCATAGCGGAACCAATTAGGACAGGTTATTACTCAGATTCCCACGCAACATCATTTACCCACTGAACACCCCGTCGCAACCTTTCCGTGGTTAAACATTTGACTTAATGAAACACTGTTGTTACCGATCGTTAAAAGAGTGGATGACATGGAAAACGTAAGTAAAGACGTTGTTGACCCTTATTAAAATGTGTACGACATCGGTTTTAATGAGTTTAAGCGTTAATTAATCAGTACTGGGGGATTTAACCTGAGTCACAGATTCGATTAGTCACATCATCGAATGGCTGATAAATACGTAGAATACCGATAACGAAGTTTTTAACACGCAAAATAATATCATTGACACACCCGGCGAAACTTGATAACGATGAAAACACAGTTCATTACGCGACACAGTTGTTAGAATTTATCATAACCATCAAGACACCGTTTCCTTACAATGTTTCCATGGCAATAATTGAATATGCATACGTTTTATAACAAACGATCGTAGTTGTGCATATTGAGTAAATGACATACGATTCTGAAACGTCGATTATTCTAAAACCATGATCAAACAAGGTTAATCGGATAAATATCACAAAAGCATACCAAATATTTGTGAACACATATTAATATGCGTACACAATTGTTACTGTTAGACAATAATTATCGACCGTCAAAGCGGACTTTTTTCAGGTTTGATATTTAATTAGACTTTATTATATATTTGTTTTGGCCTCAATATCATGGTTATCAACAGACTTCCTTTAATAAAATATAAGTCGTGTGCAGGAATAAAATCGAATACGAGGGAAATTGATTTGGTAAAGTAACTACACTATTGAAAATCAAATAGATTGAAATTTAAACAAGCCGAAAACCATTTTATCGTGTTTATCATCGTTAATCTTTAATTTTATATCGGAAAACAATGATAATTTTTACACTCCATAATAAGTATTTTTATAAACACACATCGCATGAAGTGTTTACATGAAGAAATTATCCACTCTTCCTAATTATGTATCGCATGTTACCAAGTAACGCAAACAGTATTTTTTATATACTCCAGTTAGTGCAGAAAAGTAGAACGCTTAGCCCCATTTAATGTCATTTCCATACAATAACTTCCGTGTATGACACGCGATGCTCTCGCAGATTACTAGATGTCGTAATGCAACGGATGCAGTCAAACGGTTTGGCCAGTGGAGCGTACGTAACTAACATTCGAAAACTAAATGGTAGTTAGGTACGGTTAGTCTGTTGTTCAGATTGGCCACTGGCGTTAGAAAGTCCGAATTACAGACAGTAAAAACAAAAAGTAAAAGAAGACAATCTATCGTTGAAGGTCGGTCGATTGCAACTTACGGAACTGGATAGCAAAAAACCCAGAGACCTCGTCTTTCATCGGGATTTCCGGCACCGTGTACACATTTATCCACTCAAAATTCCCCTCATAGCACATAAGATCTGACAAAGTGCTCTATAGCTTTCATCAAATTTATGTGCAGTGAAATTATTAACATAGTTTTGATAATACATGAATTACCGAATCAATCCCACGTGTATAATCTGACCTTGGTCTTAAATTGAAATACGTATGTGGTCAGCTATACATAACCTGAGGTTGTGTAGTTGGACTCAAATTCCTTATTGGAAGTTCGCATCCCATTAGTATCCATTTTCTCTAATTGTTGGGCCTATCGTTTAAAGATCACATACAAAGTATTTACTCCACCGCCTTCTATCATATACATCGAATTGGAAATATCCAACCCTATTTCAATTATGAAAATAAAGAAAACTCATTCAACTAAACTAGATTACCACAATGGTTTACCTTACCAGACTATCAGATTAACAAACTACAACATGTTCAAAATCCAGCAGCTCGACTCCTCACTAAAACTAGAAAACTTCAACACATCTCCCCTGTATTGCAATCTTTACATTAGCTCCCAATTCAGCAAAAAAAATTAAGTTCAAGTTACCCCTCTTCGTCTTCAAAGCGTTAAACGACCAAGCACCATCTTATATAAAAAGTCTTGTAGAACCCTATACTACTAGCAGAAATCTCAGTTCTCAGAAAAAACAACTTCTAAAATCTTCAGCCATTAACTTGGAAAACGTGCCTTTTCTTATGCTGGTCCTTTTCTATGGAATAGACTACCACAATCAATGAAATAATTACCGTCTGTGGGCCATTTTAAATCTCAACTCAAAACATTCTTATTTCAAACCCTGATCTGTAAATAATCAGTGAATATAAAAACCAACAGCGCCTTAGAAACTGTTTTCTTCAGTATTAACGCGCTTTATAAATGACAATATTATTATTATATTATTGTTATATTACCAAGAGTTTACTGACAGTTAGAGAGGGGGGGGGGCAGAGAGGATCCGGGACCGGCGAATGGGCTCATCCAATTTCAACCACTGCCGAGGCAGAAATGGTTGAAATATAGTCATATACTATATTAATGTACCGTGTTGATGTTATTGTTTATGTTCCTGTCCAACCTCGTGGGTTTTCTCCGGGTCCTCCGGTATCCTCCCACTGCTAAAGACCCCTACGCGCAAGCGAATTATAGAAATAAAATTAAACCATATGTTAGTCCCGAAATGACCTGGTTTGTGTCGAGTGGACGTTAAACTCCATCTCTCTCTCTCTTTTATGTTCCTGACGTAGTTTAGTTCCTGTTTAATTTTATGTTCCTGTTTACTTTATGTAGCCGATTTATATTTTTTCCTGGTGTAGATAAATGGTACATTTACTAAACTGACCACTCTTATCACTAAGATATAGTGTTACACAGAGTCTTTTTCTAGTTCTAGGTATTGAATGACTTGCTAAAGGATACATTTGTTTACAACCGTCTAAATCAATACAAAATATACAATGGAAAACAAATTGTGTTTGATTACACATTTTGAAATGTAATGCGATTACCATTACACAATTTATTCTACTAGTTAATGTAAATGCCATTAATTGAACAAATACGACGAAATTAAAAGCTGCTGATCGTCAATTGCACTTTTAGGACAAAAAAATTTACGACTTAAATCCACGCCGATTGTACTTCAATTGCTTATTATCCCGCGTCGGATGAAGTTAGGGAGGGATACTGAAATTAACGACCGGCAGCTATTTTAAAGTATTATTTTCGACTCCAAAAGCTTGTTATTTTCCGAAAGCTATACATGTATATCTCAGGATTGTAATAACACCAAGTTTATCAAAATCGGAGCAGAATTTGCTGAGTTACTGTCCAATTAGTAACGCGAACTGGCTGACCCCTTGTTCGCGAAATTGACCATTCTTCAATTTTCAACCCCACTTCATATCTCAGAAACCAAAAGCCCTAGAGACATAATAATTACACCAAAATTAAGCTTATTTACGCACAAACAAACACATTGCACATAGGTCTAGAAGTTTATTTTCTAATGTTTGTAATAACCGTACAGAAGATAAAATAATTACGTAAACTTGGAACTTTGGACACAATCATTAACAATAATACAATAGAATCAACATATTTAAACAAAATTTTGTTTCTGAGTATTAAAAAAAAACCTAAAATAATAATAAAAAAATTAATAATAATACTCATATTAAGCACTAATTTTCGAAAAACTGCATCTTCGATATCAACAACTGTTTCAAAAGGAGTAATTTCCCCAGTTATGAAGTCATTTATCACTTCTGGCTCATTTTTGACATTTGTCAAAGAAATCCACAATAGTTTTATAATGGATATTCATGTCCAGTACATGTCACTTACTTTCTAGGTGTTTGCATAAGGGCCCAGTGATGAATTTTGAAATCAATCCTAAAGCCCTGCAACCACAGATATACAATGTTTCTTTAACATCCAAGTATACTGCTTTTAATAGGCTATTTTTAAACTTTTTCTAAAAAATATGACATATCTTCACTGTGGAAGAACACAGCATGACCCAGAACAAAAATTAGGTTAAAGCGGATCATTCTATTCTTTTCGTTTCTGTGTGTCTTTAAAAATAGTTTGCCACTCTAAATTAACTACATTCTTCTCATCATCTCCAACAGCGAACGCCTTGCATGCGGTTCGCAATAATCTGTAGCAGCCACTGTCAGCTCTGAGATAATATCTTTTCAATTATGGCACTGCTGCTGAGCCAACTTCTGCTCCGTCCAAATAGTTTCGCTGCTCTCTTCACAAGAATCGGCCATACCGACAGCAAGTGCAGACCACAAAATAAATTGTTCATTTTTGTGCACAGCCTTTTTCTCATCAGTTTCCAGTTGTTCCCATCCATCAATCACCCAAAGTAATACGTCCTCAAGATAAGCAGGCAACAGACGATTAAATGTGTTATCCGTTGAAGCCCGGTCCGACATAGTATCCAGTATATTGGTTAAAATTTGATATCCAATATCCATTTTATTACATCTCTTTTTGGTAACAGTGATCTCTTACATCATTAATTATTTCTTTAAAAGTTTCAAGAGTACTGCTCACACTTTTGTTGAACATTTCTCGAAGTTAAACCTATCACTCATTCAATTTGAAATGAAATGAAATGGGGTTTAACGTCCTACTGTTCTGCTTCGAACTGGGCTAATGAAGACGGGCATGCGCCATTGCAGTGTGCTATGAGGGATATAATTTTGCTCGGACAGCAGCACTATTCGTATATCGAATTCCAACGGTCAATGGATCTTTTGTGTACACGCGGCCTCGGTTTTTCGTCCCATCTGAACGACTAGACGGTGTCATAATATTATAAACATAACCGATGTGACCTTTAACCTACGACCCGCTCACTATAGGCTAATGTATTACGTCACTATAATAAACCTTCCATCTTGGCACATGTGCTGATGTTACATGGTGGCTAGAGTGGGGTCGTTTTCTCACTGTGTGCAAAACACCAACGACTTTTTAACAAAGCATGTCTGTCAAGTGGTGAAAGGACAGTCGCGGCAACGAATTATATCAACGAGGTTCTCGGACTGGGGCAGCTTTGGATAAACTTTGATGTTTTTCATCGTTTGTGACAAGGAATTTTTGATGCGCAGACGACATTTTTATCTGATCAAGGGTAATTGAATCAAGTTAGCCAACCACGTGACAGGAAGTTTGGTTCTCCCAACATGTAAACAATGAAAAGTGCTTCGTGCCGACTCATCTTTTCAATGAAAACTCAACAGAAACACTGTGTGAGATAATTTTATTGGTATGAATGTTTATCAACGTTGTCCTCAGTAGCTGACACACCGTCAGTGCAATTATTATCAAGTTTTATTACCCGAAACATCGGAATTCAACACAACAAAAATGGCAACTCAGATTCATAAATCTCCACCAACGATGGAATTTGCTGGTAAAGACAATAAATCTGAGAAGTTTAAACTGTGGAAACAGAGAATGAACATAGTTTCTGCCACAACCACCATCACCAATGATAAATTAGTTCCATATATATTGCAAGCTCTTGATGATGAAGGATTGAAAATTTATAACTCTTCCACTCTAACAGAGGGTCAAAGGGAGAGGCCTGAGGAAATAAACGCAAAATTTGAGGAACGACCCAAGATCGCCAGACCTAATTTCAGGGCAGCACGACTCGATTTTCATTTCTACTACCAACAGTCTGATGAAACGTTAGATAGATTCTATATTACGTGTAGAATTAAAACTGATGAATGCTCCTTTTCTGCAAACGAGGAAAAGGAACGATTTCTTGAACAAGTTTTGGCTATTATACCTCTAAATGATTTTCAGAAATGGTTACTGGATCAAGATGCCAATATTAGTCTCCAGGATATTCTGTCACACGGACAACAAATCGAGACAACAAGCAATAATATTCGACATCTGAAGCAACGCTCAGGCTCTCAATCACAAGTTAACATTTTCGGCATCAAACAGCCCACGTGCAAACGCTGTGGATTGGACCATTCCAATAAATCTGATAACTGTTCCGCCAGAAACTCCAGATGTAGATATTGTGGTGTGATTGGACATTGGGAACAAGTGTGTTTCAGCAAATCTAAAAGTCATTCACATCGAGCAGCAAGAGGACGTGGAATGAACAGAACAGGACGCTATCCCAGTAGTAACCGACAACGCCATCAATAGCAACAAAGAGGCCGAAATTATCATGACACAGGATGAATCTCCAGAATCTGTCAACAGAAACACGTTTGACAATCTTAGTTATGAGCCCTTACTATTCTGGTAGATTCAACCGTTAAAACTAACTCAGCGCAAACGCGAAATGAGGCTTTTGTCCAGATTGAAATCAATTTACCTGGAAAACCAACACGCAATAGAGATGGTACACCATACCGTCGATTTATCAAGCCTTGGTTGATACTGGAGCACAAGGCAATACGTTACCTTTACGTATATCCCGTCGAATATTTCCCGAGAAACTAAACTTGGAAGGATATCCTGATCGAACTACAATCACCTCAGCACAACACAACTCTCGTAGCTTACAATGGTTCGAAAATCAAGTGCTACGGTATCCTAAACCTGATGTGCCGATACCAATAAGTATTATGGTTAGAAACTAAATTCCACATAGTAGATGTACCTGGAAGTGCAATACTTGAATTTCCTACATCCCAATTCCTCAACGTTGTTCAACTTAACTGCAGTATAACAGATACCCCAGTCCCTGAACATACTAACATCACGCCTAATGATATTGACGATCTGCGTGATTAATTCGACAGAGTTGGAAGTTTGCCAGGTGTCTCTCATTTATATCTCCAGGGGGGTACAGTTCCATTTATTGATCCCCCACGAAAATATTCCATACAAATCAAGGATAAACTTAAAACTCAACATGGCATTATGGAACAACAAGCGTCAAGAAAGATGGATCTATGAGAGTTTGGATCCTCGAAAACTCAACGAATGCCTTAGAGAGAGAGAGAGGAATTGGGTTTAACGTACACTTGACACAAACTTGGTCATTTCGGGACTAGAATCCCTTAGAAGATGCCCCCATAAAATGCTCACCCCAGAAGAAATTAATTACAAATTTCACGGAAGCATGATATACGACTTCAGTGGTATGAGAACTGATAACAAAAAGGTTGAAGATCTACGAGCTATACCTCCACCAACGTCTAAGTTTGATCACATACCTAGCACCATTCCTGAGAGATCTGTCATCGGAGGCTGAACCCCTAAGAGCGCTACTACATAAAGATGTACTATTCGTATGGTCTGAAGATTATCAACACATCTTTGATAAATTAAAGACAATCGTAACGAACGATGCATGTCTAAAATATTATACCAACTTACTTAATGGTCGATGCTAGCCAGAAAGGACTGGGAGCTGCAATTCTACAGCCAGATCGCCTAGAAAATGGCGAATACAATCAAAAGACACGACCAGTAGCTTTTGCAAGCGCAGAAGAATTACACAAACATTGAACGAGAAATGTTAGCCGTAACATTTTGAATCAAACATGTCCATACATACCTTTAAAATAGACCATTTACTGTGATATCAGATCACAAGCCGTTAGAAATGATCTGCAAGAAACCAATAAATTCAGCACCAGCTAGGCTGCAAGTCATGTTATTAGCTATACAAGGTTACCTTTACACTGTCAAGTATGTCCCTGGGAAGGACATCGGTTTAGCTGACACACTTAGAAGATTCCCTAGCAACGAAGATATCAACGTTGAAATTGACATTAAGGTAGAATTCCTTCAATGCAGCGAAACCAAACTCCAAAACATTGTATCGGAAACCAACAATGAAGAAACACAACAAGAAGTCATACACTCTGGGTGGCCTGAGCAGATGAAAGACTTGCCATCTGATCTTCGCTCCTATTAGTCATATCGTGATGAACTTGTATATTGGATGGCCTTATCATTAAAGGAGAGAGGCTATTCATTCCAACAAGTCTACGTTCCGGAATATTATCTAATCTACACACCGGACATCTTGGAATCACCAAGACTCAACTGCGAGCACGAAAAGGTGTCTACTGGCCTGAAAATAACACAGACATTGAGAAAATGTGCAAATCCTGCCCAGTTTGTCAGGAACATCGGTCAAAACAAACTTTAGAACCCCTGCAACAGACCGACTTACCTAATCGTCCATGGGGTGTTATAGGCACAGACCTGTTCCAGATTGGTCAAAACAACCTTTTGATCATCGCTGACTATTATACTAAATTCCCAGTAGCTGAGAAGCTACCCTCGCCATCAACGTCAACTGTTGTAGCCAATGTAACCAAACGGTTTTGTTCTATTATGGGTATTCCAGACGTTATACATTCAGATAACGGTCCACATAGAACACATCACCTCTTCGCCAAGATATCCCAGATCTAATGGATTTATAGAAGGCCAAATCAAAAGTTGTAAATCAATCATCAAGAAAGCAACACAATCGCATGACAACGTTGAATTAGCACTACTGAGATAGCACTATCGACAACACGATCGACAGCCCTTCTCAACTTCCCTTCCAAAGATAGGGTGACCCACCATAAATAAATATCTCCAAATATCTCGACAATTACGCCAAAATATATATATATATGCCAAGCCTCAAATCAGTTTCACACAATTATAGTCACTAAATAAACGATCATGTTGTACTTAATAAGCTATGACCATTAATCATCTATAAATAATAGACTGAAAACTGGTTCCAAATGTCATCCATAACATCCAGACACTTTTGAGTAAAAGATAGGTTACGTGCCCTAGTTTTGAAATTAGTCTCGCTTAACCAGTCTATCGACCATTCTACGTCTGATTGACAGGTCGGGATAATCAAGACTACTTTTTAGAAATTAGCACTTTAGCCAACTCAACAATTGTTTTAAGAAACTTGTAAAAGTAAAATGAAACTACTGCTAACGAAAGTGATTCAGAAATATTATTTGTACTAAACCAAAAGATGCCGCTCATAACGGTACAGTTAATGATAAAGCAATTTTAAAAAAATAAAACAAACGTAATTTCTAAAGCTGCTGTAATAACCAAGAAGCTAAATTTTACTGCTATTCAAAATCGTCAACAATAGATTTTTTACGGCTGTAATAGCTGATATATTTGTAGAGAATTGCACGTGCCATGGCTATTTATCGACTCAAAGAGAGTGCGGGGTAGTCAGAAATCAGTTCGAGACACACAACTGAAGCGTGCACATTTAGCCGTGTCGAGACCAACTTTCTGTAGAGTGCACGGGTCACCGTACCAAAGACGGATAAAGGATAAATTGCCATGCAAGCTGTATAACACATCACTCAATCGTCATGAAATCAAACAACGCTTCAAAGCACGGCAGGATGATCAGAAATATTACCATGATCAACATAGTAAAGTCTTATCTCCCTTGTATGCAGGACAGAGAGTAACTGTTCAAGATACATAAACCGGGAAGTGGTATACAGCCGTCGTTATTGAGAAATGTACAGCCACGCAGTTACCTCATACAAACTTCAAACGGTTCGGTATTACGACGTAACAGAGTTCAACTACGTGGAAGCACCAACTGCACCCAAATCATGTATTGCTACCCATAATACAGAAAAACGTTATGTTTAACGACTCACCCACATACATTATTCTATACACACCAGGAACACCAGCAAACCAGAATCAACCAAATGCACCATTGGTCAGTCCTAATAATTATACTGTTACTAATGTAAGCCCTTCAAGAACAAGAGAATCATCTACTGCTCAGCCGAGTCAATCATCATCACCGTCGCAGTTACCACTAGAACATCATCTTCCAGATAAATCAACACTCTCTAAAGTACTACAAACCCCACCTACTAGCAATCTTGCTATACAAGGCGAGATCGGGAAGAAACCAACTCGTTACCAACCATAATTTAAAATAGTCAATTAATCATTATGGAATCTTTAATGCATGTGTTTTATCCATAGACAATCCGTGAAAGTGAACAAAGGTGAACATTAATGCACGCCTTTCAGTTCTATAGACAATTTTTTTTCCCTTTTTATTATATACTCAGCCAAATTAAAAACTTGACACTGATGAATTTCAACAATTTTTTTTTCTGGTAAGTCAAATAAATTTTAAAGTGTTTCTAACGATAGTGAGTAGTAAAAAGCCCTTGATTTCATAAAATTGTAAAGTCACGTGGATCACGTGACTTTTGGGCATATAAAGATGAAAAACACAAACTCGTGAGGTCAATCGATGCAAGTTTGCTTAAACTGAACACGCACACGTAACTTGAACTGGAAAACAAATTAAAATTGTTATTTTCATCTTTGTTAGAAAATGCCGCGCCTTTCAAATGTAGAACGTCTACGTGCTATAGGGAGGCTCTATGCTGGTCAGTCTGTGGTCACTGTTGCAAGAGCCTTTAATTGTTCACGCCAGACAATAATTAATCTTAGAATGAGAGTGCTTCAAACTGGAACTATTGCAGACCGCCCAAGGGCGGGGGCGCCACGTGTGACGTCACTCCAGGAAGATCAAGCAATACGATTACGTCATCTTAGAAACATATTTGTCACTGCAACCTCCACAAGTAGAGAGATGTTTGGTGGAAGGGTAACTGCACAAACTGTTCGAAATCGCTTGTAGGCTGCTGGTCTTCGACCTCGAGGCCCTATAATGGACCAATATTGACATCGCCGTAACCGACTTGTGTGGGCCACAAGACACATAAGATTTACTCAAAGACAGTGGAATTCGGTTGTCTTTAGTGACGAATCTCGATTCACTTTGAGATTTGCCGATGGCAGGGCCCGAGTGTACCGCAGACGAGGTGAACGTTACGCTCAAGTATGCGTCAGAGAAGTTGACCGATTTGGTTGCGGCATTCTTTTTGTGCACATTGACGTTCTCCTCTTGTTGTTGTCCAAGGGAACTTAAATGTTGTCCAGTACAGGGATCAGATTTTGCAACCTGTTCTTCTTCCGTTTATGCAGAGACATTGGCCTGGACTAACGCTTCAACAAGACAATGCTCGACCCTATACAGCAATTGCTACACAGAATTTTTTAAGAAATGCCGGTGTCCAAGTCCTGGATTGGCCGTCGCTTAGCCCCGACCTTAATCCTATTGAACACATCTGGGACGAACTGGGTCGACGTGTTCGTCAGCAAGTGAATCCACCACTGACGTTGCAGGACCTTCAACATGCTCTTGCTGAGCAGTGGCGACGTCTTCCTTGGGTAGTGTTTACTAATGTTCTGAGAGTGAGATCCATGAGAAGACGTTGCGTGGCAGTAGGCAACAACCGTTACTAAACACTTTATTCCGATTTTTCTCCAAGTCTGTGAATTTCATTTTGGGGGGTACTGTGACATCACGAACGTTATCAATGTCAAGAAGTTTCGGCGAGACGTATTCTTGCTTTCTGTTGATGTCAAGGTCGTCTGTGCACAACATAACACTAAAATAGTTGCCTTAAACCAAATATTAAAAATCTAGTCCCAAAAATCCCGAGTGTCAAGTTTTTAATTTGGCTGAGTATACAAAGGGGGATGTCATATTATAAACATAACCTTTGTGACCTTTAACCTACGACCCATATGACCCGCTCACTATCAACCTCGGTTACCCAGTGTACTCATTCCGTTCTACTCCGACGTGGGTTAATCCATAGGGTTTCCACGATTTCAAATTATCTGCCCTAGAATGTAGCTACAGTCTACGAACCAATCGTTTCGCTTTTATAAGGGTAGATAACCATATTCATGTCTATTTACTGAATGATTTATGTAAATAATGTATATATTTATAATTTATTTATACTTTATTATCAAAATCTGTAGTATGTATAACATCTATATGTTTGACTATTGTTATTATTATTACTATTCGTTCTTTGTCTGAAATATGTCATTCTGTTATGTTTATTATTATTGAACTTATACTTGGCAATTTGATTCACAAGAACTTGTCTACGATATCACGTGGACATAAAATTCCGGGAACGAACGAACGATTCTAAATAAAACTAAGGACCCTTCATTTTTATATGAACGTCTGTTCTTCATTAAC
Organism: Patella vulgata; assembly: GCF_932274485.2. Lineage (NCBI taxonomy): Eukaryota > Metazoa > Mollusca > Gastropoda > Patellidae > Patella > Patella vulgata. The sequence goes on from NC_065883.2 coordinate 19,566,980, forward strand.
ATAATATATAATTGGTTGTTAATAATTACGCATTTAGAATAGGCCAACTCCTAACATATTCCGATGAGAGTAACTTCCTTTTCAAATAACAATTTATGGGATTGGTCGATAAAAATAGCAAAATCATCTATCGCGGATAACTTGAAAACGTGTCTCCCCCATAGATTAACCCAGGGTATAGTGGAGTAGAACGGAATGAGTACACTGGGTAACCGAGGATGGCTCACTATAGGCTAATGTATTACGTCACTCTAATAAAGCTTCCATCTTGGCACATGTGTTGATGTTACAGACAGCTGTCCTTGTTTGTCAGGCCCTCCATCACTGACAAGAGGGAACCACGCAGGAAAATCCGGACGAACCTTCTCGGCCAATGCAGGGATCGAACACCCGACCTCCAGACTAGCGAGCCAGCGTCTTACCCACCGTTACCCCCATTCAATTTGAGTGTGCGAGATATGACTTCTCTACACTATATGAAACCAATAATTAGTTTAAAACATAATATGGTCGAAATCTGGCTACATCCAGTTTCTCTGCTCATGGGGATACCGGGGAAATAATTACTACAGCATGTAACTTATAATCACTAGAGGATCTCATACCTTAGCACTTTTTTTCGAATTTTGCCATATTAAGATTACCCCACGGAGGCATTCTTAACGTGAATTGAGTTCAAAATAGAATTTGTAAAATAGAATTACTTGTATATTGTTTTTCAAATTACCAGTTAGAATTCCTTGAGAGTGGTTATATAGTTAATATAGTCGACTTTGCTGGTTGCAAATAAGGAAGCCTGACAAACCCCTGTCTGTGTTTCATAATATTTTCACAAGCAAAATCCCAAAAGATTTGCATTTAACAAATTCGTGATAGTCGCGAGTTGTAAATCCTCTCATGGAATTAACAATCGTGCAGTCAAATTCGTGGCATGGATTGGTTTCACTTCTATTCCCACAAGTAAAGGGGCGTTGAATGAGTCAATCAAAGGACGTAAGCTCTGCATCATTCAAAACAATTACAGGATTGCAAGAAAGTACAATCTTCCAGAATCACTAAACATTTGAATAATCAGACTGCACATCACCCCAGATAGCCAATCCCCCTATAAAAATATCCAAACCCTACTATATCAGTAATATCCGCGTCTACACAAGGGTTTGGCTTCTTTAAATGAACTTCTTCAGGTGGTTTATATCTATATTGGTTTATTCGGAATAATAGCAAGTTTCCTCCCTTTGATTGTATTGGTCACAGTGATAGCGGCTTTCTAATGACGAGTGTATAAATTTTATGTGCAGAATAAAATCTATTAGATAAAATAACCGTTTTATACAGTTTACAAGTTAAGGTGCCAACAGAACTAACCCAATCTTTTACAATTCTTATTTCGTTTTATATTGAGCGAAAATGTCAAGTTTGGTTATTTTGTTAAAATCAAGGAACATGCGACGTTTAACTGCACTGCCATTAAATTGATTCCCTTTTACTAGCCAGATAGCTAGCATGTGTGACTCATACGACTTTAACCGACGGCAAGCAAGCCTGTTATAATTTTCAACAATTTTTTTTAAATGGCACATTTAAAATGGCTCGTTGGTGTAGATTTTGTATGTTTAATTATTACGTCTCTAGATAACAAGCGGCTGCCAGGCACGATACGCCCACATTTTTCAAGAGATGGATAGAGAGAACAAGCGATTTTTAAATCGGATAAAAATTATGACCTCTATAGGGCCAATAAGCAAAAAAGGCGATTTTTCGTACTATCAGGCGCCATAATTCAGGAAGGTACTGTCCGATATGCGCGAATATCGAAAGCAACCGAGATCGTTTTGAGATAAACCTATATTTCAAGTTTCGTCAAAATCGGATAAGAATTGTGACCTGTAGAGTGTCCACAAACAAATTGTGGACGGACGGACAGGGGCGACGGCAACATATGTCCACATGAAGATGTGGGCGTATAAAAACCAATGTTCAAATATAACCAATTTTGTATTAGTTCCACTAGTGACACAGTAAGCCATATATAAACCAAAAACTAGCCAACAAGCTAACTTCCGCTTTATCTTTCAAAACAAAAATGTAAAACGTTAGAGGTTGCCCCACCACTATTCGTAACCGTATATCATCACCAAATATGGGGATCCACTCTCTCTTTATCACAAGAAGACAGCATTGCAAAGAGTAAAACCTACAGCTAGGTATTGAAACAAAGGCAGCATCTTATCGGAAAGGAAAATCTAAATATAACGAATCAGTCGTCTTTTCCATACATGTTATCCTCTCTATGGCACAGAGAATCCCCGATTACTGAACATCAGTAGGGTTCATCCTTTCCAAACTAAATTGGAAAATATATATGCCCCCTGACTGATCAAAAATAGGAATCATTCTTTCACAGACCATAATGCTTTACTCCAATTTAAAAAAAGAACCCCATGAAAATAACTTAAATCCAGATTGTTCGAGAGTTCAATGGTCTTCTTGAAAGTCGCCATACAAGACTCCCCAACTTCAACTCAAAACGCCCAGACAACATTGATTGAAATGGTTAACACAATATTATTAGGTGAACGTATCCAATTGCAACGTTGGAAAGGATGCTCTTGATGGCATCAAATAGAATGACAAATATTAAGAGTGCTGAAAAAATGGTCTTATAATAGCACACATGAATCACAAACTTCTTTTGAAATACTAGCCACACTAATTAACAAACAAACTTCCAAATATATCTTAAAAAAAATAGATGTGAGCATTATCCTAGGGGGTCAATTATTTGGTTTCATAGAAAACACCAGACACATCCAATTTCACTGTCGCCCATTTCTTTCAAAAATCTTAAAAGGCTGAATTTATAGACATATTTGTCTACCCCCATGAGGAATATAACGAGATTACTTGTATGATATATTTAATTTCCATTTTAGCCTGTTAATGAAATTCGCCAAGTGATTATTGTATCTAAAATTTCAATTTCGCATTTTTACATTGAAACTGTCCATATCACTGGTATTTTCAAATACGTTTAATGTCATGAGTATTTAGAGATTAAGTGCTTTCGCTGTACCATGATGATAGGTTTCCCCATGGAATGATGATCAACATTAGCTAATGGATAATCTTACGTAATTGAGAATAAAATCTTTACTGAAACATTCTTTCGTGAAAAATAAATCGAAATCCAAAGCTATGTCACGTAAAAGGTTTTCCAAATTACGTCCTCACAAGAATCATTTTTCTAGTAGATGAGCTACAATACACCAAGAATATGACTAAGATATTTTGTATATTAGAAAGAAGTTGGTATTTCGATAAATATGAAGTGATTAGCTTATTAAAAACAACGTTTGGAGCAATCCGGAATCTGACTATGGTTCTGAATTAAAGTTTGAGTAGAGAGATGTTTTTACAGAAATGTTTAGTAGGTGCCTAAGTATTTTGAACTTAGGTGGACCCTACCATCTCGTCGGATTTCCCGACGTAATATCCATTCTATCCTCCCTGCTCCAGTTTTTTTTAAAATTTATATATGAAACAAGCCAACAATCTAAGCAGAAAATGTTCACGATCTAACTATTCAAGGTTTTGAAGTACCTAGTAGTGAAACAATACACTAAGTTTCATCACTCTCCGTCAGTTGGAGTAAAAGTTATCGTGTTCCAAAGTCTCAACCAATTAAATTGCTAATATGGGCTTGACCAAAAGCTAATAAGGCATTCACCTAATCAACACCTACACCAAATTTGAACATTCTACCACAATTAGAAGGATAGTTGTTGTCTTCCAACGTCTCGACTAATCAGATTTAAGTATCTACTTAGCCTGAGCAGATAATGCTCGTCATCTAACTTAGTCAAGGTATAGATGAAACTATACACAAAGTTTCACCACTCTTACTAAATTACAATCAAAGTTATTGGGCTCCATAGTCTCGACCATATTGCTTATCGCTCTGCTTACCCGGAGCAGAGACGGCTCATTGTCGAACTCAAGATATTGATATAATGAACCTATACACCGTGTCATCACTGTCACTTCATTAGAATTATCGTTTCCCAAAGCATCATTCTAACTCCATCGAGGCATTCACCTAATAAACACCTACACTAAGTTAGTGTGTCCCATTTTAATAGTGCCCTGTTTTTTTTTATAAAGGTGGGGACATTGCAAGTCAGAATGAAGCTGTTTATGTGAACTGAAGAAAAACCAGCGGTTGCCAGGAAGGATACGCCCACTTGGAAGAGACGGATAGAGCTAAAAAAAGAAGAAGCGCTTTTTCGTACAATCAGCTGCCATAATCCCGCAAGTTATGGTCTGAAATGCACGAATATCGAAATGGACTGAGACATTTGGGGTATAATGCTATACTTTTATGTTTCATTTAAAGTTTCTAGAGGGTGGACAACCTTGGTATTACATACTTTTACACTATTTGCACACAAATACTATTTGTGGGTGTATAAAAATATAATTAATATTAACCTTTTATTAATCTTCCACCAAAACCCATACCCAATTTTTAATTGACAACATAATAAAGCTCTAAAATATACAAAAAATAACATTTAATATTAATTACAATGATATAACAATAAGAAAGTCTTTGATAACACTCAAAAGGATATTTACAAGTTCCATTGGAGTCTTTGACACTCATACGGGACGTCTTGGCATATTTTACAATAAAATAGTCGGGATAGTTTTGTACGTTTGATAGCGGAACCAGACCATTTTCGCATTTCTGCAAAGCCAAATGGACATTCATCTAAATGAACGATTACATTATCAAGACAATGATGCAGGTAGTATGTATAAAAATATGTAGTAGTTATTAGCACCCTTTCCGAGGTGTATCGGTGAATATCAGGACAGTTTTGGTCGAGAACCCAGCCGAGGCGAAGTCGAGGCGGCCCCCGACCAAAACTGTCCTGATATTCACCGATGTGTTGTGTTTTGTGATACGGTTTAGATACTAACATACCTGATCTATATCCTATTCAGCCATAGTAATACTTTTCTACTGTAGAGTTGGTTTGGCTCGCCCAAACTCAACTGTATCTCGAGAACGCCTAAACTTATGAACCTGTACGGGTCGCCCAAATGCAGACTCGATGTGAAATGCACGTGCAGGAGGGATATATAAGAAACTGGCGTTGGATCAGAGGTCGCAGACGACCCTACGGAGCAGACCTAGTTAGTCAGTATTATCAGCTACGAAGAGATTAAATGTAAGCATAACCTAACTTTCTAATACCTCGGCAAATCACTTCATTGGCGCTGCGAGCTTAAAATTTGTAGCGGGGAAGGAAAGTTAGTTGAGAAGAATAATAGTGCTTTATAGGGGGCAGCGCGAACTCGCCCAGTACGGACTATTGGGGTCTGTTGATATAAAAGCAGGTAAGGGGGGATAACTCTCATGGAATATGGCTTCCGGAGATTCCAAATTGGAGGGAGATTCGTTTTCTGATATGTTGAAGGGGATTACGGAAGTTATAGAAGTCTTCGCAAGTCGTCACGAGGAAAGGCAACAGGTTAGGGAAAAGTCGACTAATGGAAAAAGCGCATATGACTCAGAACAAGAGGGGGGATGGATAGACGCATCTTTAGAAAAAGAAATAGAGAATCCTATCAAGGTTAATCCTACTGACAGGTGTTCCACTCCCGCACTAAAAGTCAAGCGTAGATTACCGGGAACTCCGGTGTTCAGGGAGCCTTTCTGTATTCCGGAAACCCCTGGGGTGGGGGACAGTGGTTTAAAAGAGAATGTGGTGGATTATGGTAAAATTCCAAGAAATCTTGTGTTTAGTGGGGAGGAGGATAACAAGGGGTTATGGGATGTTTTTGAAGAAAAGTTTTATAGATATGCTAAAGGTCAGGCCTGGATTAATAATGACGAATTGTGTAGAGATTGCTTATGTTATTGTTTAACTGGGAAGGCTAGTGAGTACTTCTGTTACTTGAATAGAAGTTGTAGATATTTAACCTTTGAAGGTCTTATGATAAAATTAGGTCGTCGATTTGGCTTTGTAGAATTTCCGGAACAAATGGAAAATCTTTTTCTGCAAGCTAAGCAGGATCCTAGGGAAAGTCTGGATGATTGGGCAGTCCGGGTCCAGATGTTGGCTGATAAAGCTTTCCCGGCCTTGCCCAGGCAATTTGTTGCCAAACAGGCTATATCAAGGTTATTATCATGAAGTAGGGATATAGAAGGAAGCAGGTATGTCGCCAATCTACGGTTGTTGGATTTTGATGAAACTGTGAATAGGTTAAAATGGTACCGACACGTTTCTGATTCTATTCCGTTAAATTGTGAAGGTAGGGGGACTTTCAATCGTTCACGATCTCCAAATAGACGCTATGACAGTCCGAGTATAGGACCTCCTCCAAATCCGCCCTATTGTCGACAGACTAGTCCGTCCCCAGTCAGGTTGGATTCGGCAACAAAGCCCTCGAAGTCCGAGGAGAAAGAGTGGTTAAAAGAGGTTAATTCTATGAAGGAGGACATTAAGAAATTAACTAGTGTGGTAGAAAGATTATGTAGAATACAACGTAGTAGATCTCCATCTCCCCGGGGGTGGAATTCAGGGGAATGTTTTAAATGTAGTTCCCCTTTACATTTTGCTAAGGAATGTCCTTTAAATAAATCCGCTGCTAAGGTTACCTTTTCAGAGGACCAGCAAGCGTTAAACTGAAAAAGGGCGACTCTACGGGTCGGAACTCGTCCTCAAAGATTGAAAAGGACCTGGGAATATCTAGACCAGACTTGCCGGGTTATTCTCCGTATTCTTTACGGGTACCGGTGGAAATTGAAACCGTAAATGCTAATGGAATAATTGATACGGGGGCGGAGATTACTATTTTATCTAAGGCATTTTATGAAAAGTTGCCTGAAAAACCTCTGAAGATTAAAGAGGCATGTTTAAATACGGCGGGTAAGGCTAAATTAGAGGGCTTTATTATAGGCCCTGTTCACATTAGGATTGGGAAGGTTAGTTTGGAAGATTTTGTTTTATGTAGCGGATATTTCTGATGAGGTGATAATAGGTTTGAATGTTTTAATGGTTAAGAATATGATTTTGGATCTAGGGAATCATTGTCTAATTGCTGAGGGTGAGACTATAAAGTTACAGAGTAATAATTCTTATGTAGCTAGAGTAACTATACCCAATAGAACTGTCGTCCCCCCTAAAACGGTTCTTAGGTTAAGATGTCAAGTTGATCCAGGGGGGGTAGGTCCATACATGGTAGAGCCCATGGAAAGGAATGATGTGTTAATAAGTAGAACATTAAATGCTTCAGGGAGTCAACCAAATGTGTGTGTAATGAATTGCTCAAATGAGTCCGTGGTTTTGAAATCTAAGGAAGTTATTGGTAAAGCGGTAGAAGTAGAGAATATCTCCATTCTCCAAGGGGAAGGTAGTAAGGATGAAGTGTTGGAAAGGGAACAAGATATAAGAGCCCTTCCGGAGCATGTGGTTGCATTATTCAAAAAATCTAAAAGTAACTTATCAGGGGAAAAGGCTCAGTCTTTAGCTAACGTCTTAATTGAGTTCCAGGATGTTTTTGCTAAAACGGAATATGATTTGGGTAGCTTTGATGTCTTGGAACATTCTATAGAAACGGGCAGCGCTAAACCGATTAAGCAACGGATTCGTCGGACGCCAATTAGTTTTGCCAACGAGGAAGAATCGTTAATAAAAAAAATGTTAGAGGCTAAAATAATTCATCCTTCCTCGTCCGATTGGGCAAGTCCACCGGTCTTAATAAGGAAACCAGATGGTTCTGTTAGGTGGTGTATTGATTATAGAGCACTTAATGCTGTAACTGTCAAGGATAGTTTCCCTTTACCCTTAATCGAGGAATGTATTGATACAGTTGGGGGTAGTAAGTTTTTCTCTAAAATGGACATGACAAATGCTTATTATCAAATCCCTTTAAAACAGGAAGATCAGAAAAAGACCGCTTTCATAACTAAGTATGGGTTATTTGAATTCCGTAGACTCCCCTTCGGTTTAACGAATAGCCCGTCCACATTTTCCAGGGCTATTAACTTAGTAATGCATGGATTAACTTGGAATATAGCATTGGCTTTCTTAGATGATATATTAATGATGGGAATGGATTTTGATGATCATCTGGCTAATGTTAGACAAGTTCTTACGCGATTACAAACCTATGGATTGAAATTGAAACCCAAGAAGTGTGTTCTATTTCAAGAGGAAGTAGAATTCTTAGGGAGGATAGTAAATGGGGAGGGGTTAAAGATGAGTCAGAAACATATAGAACCGGTTAAATCTTGGCCCACTCCAAAAAATACTAAAGAAGTTGAGAAATTCTTGGGTTTTGCAAATTATCATAGAGAATTTATAAAAGATTTGGCACAAATGGCTTTTCCGTTGTATGCTATTACCGGAAAGCAACCTTTTTCATGGGATGTAGAAAAACAGAATGCGTTTGAAAATATTAAACGGGCTTTGATAACTCCTCCGGTTTTATCTCTTCCAAAACGCCCAAGATCACTTTATTTTGGATACAGATGCGTCTAATATGGCTATAGGGTCTGTGTTAAGTCAAGTGCAAAATGGACAGGAAAAAGTAATCTCGTATAGTAGTGTTTCCTTAACTCCGGAACAAAGACGTTATTGCACGACCCGGAAAGAACTTCTGGCAGTGGTTAGGTTCACTCGACAATATAGGCATTATCTGTTGGGGCGGAATTTTACGGTACGAACAGATCATAGCAGTTTAACGTGGCTCCTAAGATTTAAACAACCGAATGGTCAACTAGCGAGATGGTTAGAAGAATTGTCGCAATATGATATGACAGTCAAACATCGACCCGGAGCGAAACACGTAAATGCTGATTTCTTAACGCGCTCGCCCGAGCTTGGTCCTTGTCCCGATTTCAAGACACAAATTCTACTGGAAACTTTGCCTTGTGGGGGGTGTAAATATTGTTGTAAGGCCTATGAAGACTGGGCTGACTTCATAGAAGAAGTAGAGGAATCGGTACCTTTATCTAGGATTCCTGAGGACCCGGTGGTAAATAGAATATTGTCACAAGATTTATTCTCGGATTGGGAGGATAATTCGATTCAAGTAGGCTCTTATAACATTATGGGGATGTTGGTATCAGGTTTCTCGATTTATAAAGGAGCATTTGAGGGTAAAAAGGAAAAGATGGTTAGACAAATAACTTTAGGTAACTTGAAGTCTGATCAGGAAATGGTAGAAAATCCGAGTAAGGATGCAGATCTTAGATTCATCCTGGCCTGGCTTAAGGATAGGAGTTCCCCATTAGAAGCAGAGCTAATCCTTAGTAGCCCTGCTGCTAAATATTATTGGATTCATAAGGAACTGTTTTACTTAAATGACAAAGGAATTCTGTTTAGGAAAGATCCTGTGGATGGGTCATCTCAATTAGTGGTGCCTAAAAATTGTATACGAGAAATTATTGCTTTATGTCATGATCTGCCTTCATCTGGACACCAAGGTTTAAAGAGAACCCAACAAAAATTGGAATGAATTATTTCTGGTATTGTATGTCCAAAGAGGTGGCAGCTTATTTACAAAAATGTAAGGTTTGTAGTACTTGTAAGAAGGCTACTTTTCATGCTCGTTCAGGTTTAATGTCTTATCAGTCTGGTTTTCCCATGGAAAGGGTACATCTGGATTTCCTTGGACCCTTGCCGAAGTCCACCCGGGGGAAGGAACATATTCTAATGATGGTAGATCAATTTACAAAATGGGTGGATTGTGTTCCCTTATCTTCACAAACAGCAGAGGTAACGGCACAAGCTGCCATAGATCAGTTTTTTTCTCGTTTTGGGTATCCCTTCCAAATTTTCACGGATCAAGGTAGGAATTTTCAGAGTGAATTGTTTAATGAATTGTGTCATCAGATGCAAATCCATAAAGCACGAACTACTCCGTATCGTCCTTCTTCGAATGGGCAAGCGGAAAGATATAACCGAACACTAATGGATGCTGTTAGGTGTTTCGTAGATGAGAAACAGGATAATTGGGATCAGCATTTAGCTCAATTAGCGGGCGCTTTACGGTCGTCGGTAAACAGACAGACCGGATTCACCCCAAATCGGTTAATGCTAGGCCGGGAGATTAATATTCCAGTAACTCTTATGTTTGGAAGTCCAGAGAATGGGGAGGTACGGACGATAAATCAATATTTGATTTGGAGGAATCTGCAGCATTGGCACAGGAAATTGCTAGAGATAATTTAGGGTTGGCACAGAAGCGCATGAAAAGGGATTATGATATAAAATTGAGAGAACGGCTTTATGAAGTGGGGGCTTTTGTATATATTTTGGATACGTCTACTCCCAAAGGAAAAGCTCGGAAATTGATGAAGTATTGGAGGGGCCCTGGGGTAGTGATGGAGAAATTAGCTGCGGGATTGTATAGGGTGAAAACTAGGAGTTCTGTGTCGGTTATGCATCATGACAGGATAAAGAGTTGCCCGGATACGAATGCTCCTCCTTGGGCAATTCAGGCACGAAGACGAGCTCTCGAGGGGGATAGGGATAAAACGGATAGGGACCCCCAAGGTAGAAGGATTTACTGTGTATGTAGGAAACCCTGGGGGAATAAATTTGGTTTGCAATGTGACTTTTGTTTAGAATGGTTTCATGGTCATTGTGTAAACATTACCCCTCAGGAGGCCGAGAACATTGACATCTATAAATGTCCCAATTGCGATAGGACTTGATAATCCTTCTTTAAGGGCAGGTATTTCTAGCCCGGGAAAGGATTAAATTTTGGGTTGTCTTTGTGGGTTCTTTTTCCAGATGGATGGATGGTTTAAGATTACTAAACAAAAAGGGAAGAGAGTAGAGGATTGGGAGGAGGATCTATTAGTGGTAACCCCAGAGAATGGAGAGGTAGAAGCCTTTTTTGCAGCGACCTGTAAACGTGTAAAGGTCCAGTCCGGACCTTTATTGGCCGTGTTGAACGAAACCAAGGAAGAAGCGACTTGTTCGTTGGCGGTGGGAGAGACGGTGGGTGCAGGAGGGGTTAGTGAAGAAGAGACGGGGGTTGGACAGGAAGAAGAGACGGGGGTTGGACAGGAAGAAGAGACGGGGGTTGGACAGGAAGAAGAGACGGGGGTTGGACAGGAAGAAGAGACGGGGGTTGGACAGGAAGAGATAATCCCAATTAACCCGATGCTACGACCGGATTTTGACTGGGGAGGAGAGTCTGGGTGGGGGATTACGCCAATGGAGGGGAACTGTGAGAGGGGGGTTGAGTTGGTGGACGTGGGGGGGGAAGGAAGTAAGGAAAGTCAAGGAATCAGAGAAATAGGCTTGGGCGAGCTCAGCTCTGCCCCGTTAATGGGTGTTTTTTTTTCTATCAAAATCGATAAAGAGACACGTTATTCTCAACCATTTACCTCAGGTATTTGCATTTGGACCCTCTATGGACGAGAAATTATATAGAAAGAGGGAAGTGGTAAAGATTTTGGCGGCCAAAATTTCCCAAGCCGGTGGCTCCCTGACCAATTTGTGGAGCTTGGTTGTTAGGTCGGGGGTGATGACACCTTTGAATTATCTGTCACCTGGGGCCATTGCCGAGATGGAGCGGGCGTGTCGCCTATTCAAGTGGCCCATTCCCTTTGAATTCAAGTTGTCGCCCATTAATAGCTTTGCTTGTCTGTTCCATTGGCGGATCTTGGTGGTGGCAATAAATATGCTGTCACCAGAAGACCGTCAATGGTTCAAGTTCTTATAGGAAGGAAGTGTTTTTGTTTTAGGGGCAGGTGAAACATCTCGCCCAGTATTAATCTTGTGTTTTTGTTATTCTTTACAGCTGATCCTGATGGGATAGTTATGTTTTGTGCTATAGGTTAAGATTGTTTTGGGCAGACCTTGTTGGGTTTAGCTCTAGTCATTTTTGCGGGTCTTTTTTAAAACTGGGAGGTGTGTTGTGTTTTGTGATACGGTTTAGATACTAACATACCTGATCTATATCCTATTCAGCCATAGTAATACTTTTCTACTGTAGAGTTGGTTTGGCTCGCCCAAACTCAACTGTATCTCGAGAACGCCTAAACTTATGAACCTGTACGGGTCGCCCAAATGCAGACTCGATGTGAAATGCACGTGCAGGAGGGATATATAAGAAACTGGCGTTGGATCAGAGGTCGCAGACGACCCTACGGAGCAGACCTAGTTAGTCAGTATTATCAGCTACGAAGAGATTAAATGTAAGCATAACCTAACTTTCTAATACCTCGGCAAATCACTTCAGATACACCGAGGAAAGGTGCTAATAAGTTACTTACATCACATTTCTATCGAGTATTGTGAACCAACATGTGAAAAATAGTATTTATCATCGAGTCGTTTCAACCGAAAAGTGACAAATACTTTCTGCTCTTTCATTATTTATCCCTTTCTGAGCCTCACGTTACATTTCATGGTAGAATGATTTCGCTGTGGAGAGACGACCTGAGTAGTATTTACACGTGCGTCTTGCTATGATACTCTGAGCGTAAAACAATCACGTGTTTGTTTAGACCACACCATCAAAACATCTTATCTATGGCGTAGAGGACTGCGATATTATTAAATGTAGTGTAAAGGAAATGCGAAACGTGGGTCATTCCTGGTGAAAGTATGCATCGGCGGATGGTTCTTCCGTTGAAATTTATTTGTAATAAAGTTTATGACTTTCTAGGCGTTTTTTTCATCCTGCTTATTATCAATGCCTGTGAAGTGTCCAGCAAGAGAACTGCGCCTTCTATCATCACAATTAATTAAAATAATTATTCAATATTCTAATATATATATTTTGCATATTAATATAAATCAAACCAAATTATAAAATAGATGCCAATTGATATGTATAATTGATTTTTGTAATATGTTATGTTAATTTAATGTCATTGTATATGTTTTTGAACTGCCATGTAGTTCCCCCCCATTTTGTTTTGTTACTATGATTTTGACTAGTTGTTTCATGTACATTGGTTAGAGCCATCGTCTTCATTTGCGATCTGGATCGGACTAAACGTCCGCTACTGATTGCTTGATAGGTATCTAAAACGGTTTAAAAGTATCCGTGTATCAGAAATGAACAGTACTCTTTCTGTACATTACTGATACACGGATACTTTTAAGCATGTATTGCGATTAAACAGGACAGTTTTATCAAAGGTTACCAGTGGCAACGAGTAGAAGTGGGATGTAAGTTTAAAAAATACGATGTTTACTACTGTGACTTGTAGGCGGCAATCATCGATGTTTTACCGTGATGGTACAACCACAGTCGTAGTTCATCTAGAATTTGCATACCTATCGTTTTCGTTGACGTTAAACCAAGTATTATTCTTCTGCATTTCATCAGTCAGCAGATACACCAAAGTGACGAACATATATTGAGAGCTCATTTCTTAGTACCAAACTTACTAGTGTAGTCCCCCAGTTAACACTGATGGTTAGATTTACGTTAAGTTTACGTCATTTTGGTTAGATTTAGGTTAGCGTCCAATTAACGGTAAAATTTTACTGTTAAATTTACGTTACTTTTACGTCGGAAAATGACGTAAATCTAACGTAAATTTTATGATGGTTTTCTAACCAATTTTTTTGCTTATTATAATGTAAAATTAAATCGCCATACCAATGTGCATAAATTCTAACAATTGATAAATAGTTGAAATCCAGACATAATAATGGCATATGTATTATTGGTGATAATTCTAACGTAAATTTTACGTCAGGATTCTGACCGTTAGTTTATGGTTAGTTTTCTAACGTTAATGTAACGTTAGTTTTCTAACGTTAATGTAACGTTAATTTTCTATAGTTAATATAACGTTAGTTTTATGTCAGAATTTTAACCGTTAATTTTCTAATGTACATCTATTGTTAGTAATAGCGTAAATCTAGCGTTAGTTTTCTAGCATAAATCTAACGTAAAACGAATGTCAGGATACTAACAATTAAATTACTGTTAGTTTTTAATCATTAATTATCGAACCATAATTTAAAATTAGTTTTAAAACATACGTCAGGATTAATTAATCCAATAAAGTTGCCACAATTCTAAATTTTAAGCATTTTGGTACACAACTTGAACAAAATCTGTTATAAATGCAACCTGTAAAGTGTTTACAAAGCAACTAACAAAAACAGTGGGTGTGGCACCACCCCTGGGGTTCTGGGCATGACCCATAACAAATAGTTGCTATCCCTAAGGTATAAGGAATAAATATGCCAAGTTCCAAGATTATCCGTCCAGAATTATCAAAGTTCTAAGACGATCTACAGTCTGTAGACAAAAAACAAATTGGGTATGGCTTTGCCCCTGGCCGTTGGACATGTCAACCAATATAACTATGTACAACGCTGTGATGGACATGCCGAAATGGAACAAATCTGTTGTGTAAGAGACAAATGGGGTCTAACTTCCACTCCACACAAACTAGGTCATTTCGGGACTAACATGGGTCAATTTATTTTTTCAATAATTCCGTTCCGTGTAGGGGTCTTTAGCAGTGGGAGGAAACCTGGGGACCCGAAATCTGTTAATAATTGCAACTTGTAGGGTACTTGTAGTTACAAAGTATTAATATTGGGTGTGGCACCAGCCAAGTGGATTGGATCATGCGCCAAAATCAATAGTTGTTGTCCTTAGGGTATAAGGAATATGTATACCAAGTTCCAAGATTATCAATTCAGAATTGTGGCGTTCAGGCGCTAAACATGAACAATGGGCATGGCTCTGTCCCTGGGGGTCAGCACATGCACCAAAATCAATAGCTGTCACCCTTAGGCTATACAGAATATACATGCCGAGTTTTAAGATGATCCATTCAGAATTGCGGCCTGTATACAATAAACCAAAATTAATAGTTGTAATCCTTGGGCTAAAAGGAACACATATTCCAAGTTCCAATTGCAGCCTGCAAGCAACAAACAGACCCAAAGAAAAGAAAAATGGGTGTTGCTCTGCTACTGGGTGTTGGACATTCACCAAAAGCAATAGGCATCATTCTTAGGGAATAAGGAATTGGTATAAAAAGTTTCAAGAGGATCTGTTCAGAATTAAATTGCAGTCTGTGGGTGACACATAGGAAGACACAAATTGGGTGTGGCTGTCTCTCGGGGTTGGGCATGCACCAAAAGGGGTATAAGGAATAGGTAGGTGACACACATTCTTCAACATTGCAGACGAGGCTTATTGGTTAATTTATATCAACACTGATGTTATCTGACCGTGAAAACATGGCCTTCTGATATCCACTATTAAGATAAATTGGACATCTTAAAATTGGCACAAGAATTCCATGCCAAAATGCTTTCGGGTGCCATTTGTAATGAAGTGGCTCCATGAATGAGGCTATACATATCTCACAGGAGAATACTACCGGTATAGACTGTCCCATCCCATCCCCATTTCTAGACAGCTGTCCTTTTCAGGCCCTCTGTTGGGCACCACTGACAAGGGCGGTAAAAACAAAAACTAATGAAAATGTGCTATAACAGAAATTTTGCCTGGAAAGCGGCCTTTCCACATATTGTCATTGCCAAGGGTTCTTTTTAAGTGCACATAAAACAGTAAAGAGGTCTTGTATTTGCCCATGAGCCAAGGAACTTGAATTTAAACACGCTAATTCATAATTACCTACGAACCAGTAACTGAACTAGCCTATTGTAATATGGTAAATTAAATTTTGATTTACCTTTTTTGTGTACTAGTCTAACAAATGATATGGGTGCAGAGGGTATACATGAAATGCCACAAAAAACTCTGTGCAGTCCCCATTCACATTCTTCTTACTAATCCAGGCTGTGACTACAGCAACCTGAAAGTGGTCCAATACATAGCCATATTTATGTGGTTTTGCAACCAAAATCCAACCTGAGAGCCAAAACTAAGAAATGTCATACATAAAGCAAAGTGACAAATCAATTGTCTATATAACCACTGTTTATTATCGCTACACTGATATTAAATGTCATAATCCTGGTGCACACTATATCATAACACAGGTGCAGATTTTGGTCGCCAATGAGGAAAAATGAAAAAAAAATCGCCTAATGTAAATTTTATTTTGCTAAATTATCGTAAGAAAAGAAACATGTCGAAGGTAGGCCTAGTGAGTTTGGTTGGTTATTAACTTGTTTGGTGCTAATTATATTTAAGATACTCTATTTTTTTGGGTATAAATCGATACTTTTTTACGCCGATGTTCGGCCTTCGTCTTATACTCCGCTTCAACGGATGAAGATAAAAAAAAAAAGACATCTACCCCAAAAACATTTCCAGTTACCGTCTCTTCACGATGCCGGACGCACTATCATCTCAAATAAAACTACATGTACTTTAAGTTATACCACTCCAATCGAAATATTTGTAGATGTTTCTTTGCTTGTTTATTTCTTTATTTAAAAACATCCCCTCTCCCCCTTCAAATATTATCAACCCGAGAATATGCCATCAAAATAAAATCTTTCTCAGACATTCATCAAAAATGGCACGTTTCCGTTTCTCAGAATTTCAAGCGTCTCGCGAGATGTCTACTTTAAGTTTTCAGTAAAATTAACCAATCATACTATACTGCATTGTTTTATTTTATTTTTAGTAACATATTTTATAAACACGTGTGATTATAAATACGGAGTCTGCATTATCGTAAGAGAGAGAGAGATTGGGTTAAACGTCCACTCGACACAAACTAGGTCATTTCGAGACTAACATATGGTTTAATTTTATTTCAATAATTCGCTTGCGCGTAGGGGTATTTAGCAGTGGGAGGAAACCGGAGCACCCGGAGAAAACCCACGAGGTTGGACAGGCGACCCTACTCCTTGTTACGTACAACCGGGGATTCGAAACCACGCCAGTTGACTCAATTACAGACTTTATGGTACAGCGCGCACGTGCTAACCATTCAGCCATCCAACCCCCCTGCATTGTCTTAAAGTTATCGGATACATTGGAATAAAATCAATTGAATCAAGACCACAACTTGGAATATTAAACATTTATAAACTGATTGTTGTATCGTAGACCTAATTAATATTATGAGCCAATTTTTGGGGGGTACACCGGCACAGTATTATATTACACTAGGAGTAGAATAACAGTCCCCGTAACTTAATAATAGAGAGAGAGAGAAACGGGGTTTAACGTCCACTCGACACAAACTAGGTCATTTCAGGACTAACATATGGTTTAATTTTATTTCAATAATTCGTTTGCGCGTAGGGGTCTTTAGCAGTGGGAGGAAACCGGAGGACCCGGAGAAAACCCACGAGGCTAACCATTCGCCCCCCCCCCCTTAATAATAGATTGCTGCCGTGGAGTTGACAAACATTGGTCAAATGTACCGCTTCCACTTATATACGGAAGGCCTGACAAGGTCAGCGGTCTAGTCGTTCAGATGGGACGAAAAACCGAGGTCCCGTGTACAGATTGGGTTGCACGTAAAAGATCCGTTGGCAGTTGGAATTCGATATAAGAGTAGGCCGTAGCGCCGCTGCCCAGGCAAAATTTCCCTCATAGCACACTGTATGGTGTACACTGGAATATTTCTCTGCTTGGCCTCATGTAGTCTGGCACCAACTAGAAGTTAATATAATTTACAAAGTATTACCTATTTTTTTTTAAAAATCTCATTGCCCAGTCCGAATGTCAATTTATGGGCAGCGTATACGTCTATACCTACCATGAATGTGGATAGTTTATAATCAATTTAATAAATTGACTAACTTGCCCAATAAACAAATATAAATTATCATACTGCAGCATGAATTTTAATGATTTAGAGGCCTACATATTTTTGTAAGTGTATTTTGCATTACGATTAATAAAACAAAATATATTATCTAGTCAAAGCTTATAATATTTTATAATCTTTTTTTTTTTTTAGTCTTAATACCCGGTACTCCAAATTCCCCATGTTTCAATGTTTTTGGGTTTTTTTTTTTTTAAATAAAAGCAAAGATCAGCTATATTTGGCGAAATACGGTGCTTTTAACTATTATTTGCGGTCCATAATTCAAACATGTACACATGTACATATGTCTTACATGTACGTGCCTTTGGGTCCAAATTTACATAAATTTAGATATTATTTTCTTGTCTTGTATGTATGTACAGTTTGTTCTGTGTAGAACAAACGTTTTTTACCACTTAAAATATATTTAATTTAGTCCTTATATTAGTTATAACAGCCTTCACAAGGTACAGTGACCAGTTTTCCAGTGGAACGAATGTTGTCCTTTGACCTATATAAAGATTCGGAAAAGTATAAAAAATGCCGATAAACTTGAAGTAGGGACCTATTCGCAATGTAATAGTAATTACTATACATATGATATTACGTAGTTATAGTCTAAGTATAACATCTTCTAGTGTATACAGTCCATAGTCGGATATTATCCATTATCACAATATCAAAAACGCATTATAGTACCATTTTGGATGGTGAACCACGCGATAAAGGGTCAGGAGGTCATGGTCAAGATAAATAAGTCAATACAAATAGATTACTGGTGATTTCGCCAACATCGATATATTATGTTATTTTTGTTGACCGATTTAAATGTTAGCGGGTCTACGTGTGTTGTCTATTTGAGTTATTGTCGAGATTGATTGAACTCAATCATTATTAAACTAATTTTCATTGGTTTATTTGTACTCAACTTTCACAACTCTTGATCCAGAAACGGGGTATGCTGGGAATGTTATTTTAGCAATATGGCGCGCATGTTGAATATAATTCGCGGATTTGAGGAAAATTTACAATTTACAGCTACTTGGATTACTTAGATTACTTGGATTACATAGTGAGAGCAAGATATATTATACCAGTTATAGTTGAGCGAGTTAGATTTGGAGGTAAGTTACTTTTTATATAGATTACAGATCTAGATAGGCTACAAATTCAGCGATGTGAAATTATCAAAACATCGTTCTACCCAAACTAGCTAGTGGATCGATGTTCTAAGACAATTTTTAAGTCATTATTTTCAGTTGCTTTCATTATTATTTTTAATTAATTAATGTCAAAGGAGTCATTTGTCACGACATCTGACACAAATTTATAACAACCCAACACTATTTTCAAGTAGAATTTGTGATTCGTAAACATAAACATTATAGATTTTGTATTTATATATTATATAATTGGCAGAAATAATTGCCCAAATATTAGAATTTCAAAACCGTTTAAATTTTAGAATCAGGCTTATACTTTTTTTAAAACTTTTTTTAATTTGGATTTTTATTAATTTTGATTCGGTCCGAAATCGAAATCTGGTCTAAAAAGTGGTAATTTGTTTTCCAATGAATTAACATGAAACATGGTAGAATAACAGTTTAGGTGGGTGCAGACTGTTTCGTAACCTGGCTGTTTCGCTCTTAGTTCATAGTTCATTCAGACCTCACCATGAGTACCATGACTGCTATATCCCTACATGTACATGTATACCCATATATTACACAATGTCTTGCACGAGACCATTAAACTCTTCAACGCGTGCATTACATTTACAATGAAATACGTCACAAGGGTCCAATTTTTAAACTAGTATAAATAATGTACGAATGGCACATTGCACGTACTATTATTTGAAATAATGGTACCCAGCATCAAAAGATGCCATCACCTCTGTATTATAGATCTGATGTTACAATTCTTAATTTTAAGCAATTACATTTATACTTGTATTATTTTACAGCTAAAATGTACGCAATTGTTGAATTCCTTGATGATCAAGAATTTGCGGTTGTAAATGCTGACTGGGTGTTGCCAAGTGGATTCTGTTTTTGGCCACCATTTAAGAATGCCAGTATTATAGACTTGATGTTACAATTTTTAATTTTAAGCAATTACATTTATACTTGTATTATTTTACAGCTAAAATGTACGCAATTGTTGAATTCCTTGATGATCAAGAAGTTGCGGTTGTAAATGCTGACTGGGTGTTGCCAAGTGGATTCTGTTTTTGGCCACCATTTAAGAATGCCAGTAAATTGAAGAAGTGTGTCATCAACTGTGTGAAAGCAGATGAAAGTTGGCCGAAACTTAAAGTTCGCAAATTCTCAGAGACCAGTAAGTCTTTATGGCGCAGTATTAGCATGTATTTTTCCTTGGATCAGTGCTGTTAATGTCAAAAGTAAACCAAAGATAATGTTATAATTTAGTATGAATTATTGACTTGACTTCGTAAAAATCAGAATACATCATCAAAGTAAATTCTTCTTTAAAAAAATTTGTCTGGTAACAATGTTCAATTTGTATAGCATTTTATATATTACATATTTATTGTAGGTGACGACTACAACAAAGCAAGAGAAAGAGTGGCAAGGGCAGAAGAAACCTCGCAAGTTGAATCAGATGTGGAAGAGATCCAGCCGAGGAAAAGAAGGTATATTTTAAAATATTATTTATGTGATGCTTGAGGCATATTACTTCAGGATTGTAAATGTTGAAGTTTTGTTGATGAAAAATTATGACATTTATTATGAACCATTTGAGACTATTCATGGATAAACATATTTCAGTTTATGCAGTGGACTGAGCTAGAAGATTTCATTGTTTACAATTTATTAAATTTATTATTTCAGGCAACCTATTCGGTTCATTGAATCCTCCAGTGATTCTGAAGATGAGCATCAAAAACATCCATCACCACCAAAAATAAACACTTCCAGATTAAGTAAGACATTAATGTGCCTAATAAGTAAAAATGCTAGTGAATGCTCTAAATGAAGCAGTTTGGATGAATTTTTAGTTTTTTTAAAAAAGAAATAACTAATGCTTATAAAACAGTTTTATTGTTTCTTGCATTGTATAGGCATGATCTCGCCAGTGACACCATCTACACCTCAGCGGTCAGTAGAGCAAATTGGACGACAATTTACAACAGGTAATATCACACTTCTATATTGATCAATAATGAAACGGAAAGCTAATATTATTACAGAGAGAGAGAGAGAGATAGGGTTTAACGTCCACTCGACACAAACTAGGCCATTTCGGGACTAACACATGGTTCAATTTTATTTCAATTATTCGCTTGCGCGTAGGGGTCTTTAGCAGTGGCCGTCTTCATTAGCCCAGCATAGAAGCAGAACAGTAGGACGTTAAACTTCATTTCATTTCCTTAGCAGTGGGAGGAAACCGGAGGACCCGGAGAAAACCCACGAGGTTGGACAGGCGACCCTACTCCTTGCCACGTAAGGAAATATTATTACAAACTTCAATAGCCATAACATACAGATTTAGTGAAAGATACATAATTGAAAATTTCAGTCAAATTGTTCCACTCTGAACCGATATATTAGCTTTTGAATTTTAAGCCTAGCCTCGATCATCATTACTACAAGTTGATATGGTAACAAAAACATAGTCTTGTTTATCCATATTTGGATTTAATCATCAATGAGCGTTGATCAGCAGATTGGATTCAATTTCAGTGAAAATCTGACACATAAGATGACATCGAGAGTTGTGGTTTGGTTTGGATAAGTTAATTATATAAAAGAGTAGACTGCAGCATTAGCCCATTTCCTTTTTTTGCATACATAATTATATATTCATGGTGTGAATACTATTGAATTTCAGGTGCTGGCCTAATTAGCTCCATCCCATTAGCAGCCCCTGGACAACCAATAGCACTCAAACCAGTAGTCCCAGGTAAGAGAAGTGTTGAAATGACAATTTTTGTTTGGGTGAAATGGTTAATATGGCTCGCAGAGGCTCAGTTAGTAAGGTACTTGCTCAATAACCAGGTGTAGGATTTGTTCTAGTGTTAGCCGAGAGTTCCTAGGGATTTTCACGGGTGGTGCCTGGCATGCAAAAGTTGGTATTTGGAATAATATACTCAGCCAAATTAAAAACTTGACACTGAATTTCAACAATATTTTTTTTCAGGTAAGTCAAATAAATTTTAAAGTGTTTCTAACGATAGTTAGTAGTAAGAAGCCTTTAATTTCATAAAATTGTAAAGTCAAGTGGATCACGTGACTTTTTTGAGCATAAAAAGATGAAAAACCTGAAAAACACGTACAAACTCGTGAGGTCAATCGATGCAAGTTTGCTTAAACTGAACACGCACACGTAACTTGAACTAGAAAAACAAATTAAAATTGTTATTTTCATCTTTGTTAGAAAATGCCGCGCCTTTCAAATGTAGAACGTCTACGTGCTATAGGTAGGCTCTATGCTGGTCAGTCTGTGGTCACTGTTGCAAGAGCCTTTAATTGTTCACGCCAGACAATAATTAATCTTAGAATGAGAGTGCTTCAAACTGGAACTATTGCCGACGTGTGACGTCACTCCAGGAAGATCAAGCAATACGATTACGTCATCTTAGAAACAGATTTGTCACTGCAACCTCCACAAGTAGAGAGATGTTTGGTGGAAGGGTAACTGCACAAACAAAATCGCTTGCAGGCTGCTGGTCTTCGAGCTCGGAGGCCCTATAATGGACCAATATTGACACCTCTTCATCGCCGTAACCGACTTGTATGGGCCACAAGACACATAAGATTTACTCAAAGACAGTGGAATTCGGTTGTCTTTAGTGTCGAATCTCGATTCACTTTGAGATTTGCCGATGGCAGGGTCCGAGTGTACCGCAGACGAGATATGCGTCAGAGAAGTTAACCGATTTGGTTGCGACAGCGTCATGGTTTGGGGTTCTTTTTGTGCACATGGACGTTCTCCTCTTGTTGTTGTCCAAGGGAACTTAAATGCTGTCCAGTACAGGGATCAGATTTTGCAACCTGTTCTTCTTCCGTTTATGCAGAGACATGGGCCTGGACTAACGTTTCAACAAGACAATGCTCGACCCCATACAGCAATTGCTACCCAGAATTTTTTAAGAAATGCCGGTGTTCAAGTCCTGGATTGGCCGTCGCTTAGCCCCGACCTTAATCGACGTGTTCGTCAGCAAGTGAATCCACCACTCACGTTGCAGGACCTTCAACATGCTCTTGATGAGCAGTGGCGACGTCTTCCTCGGGTAGTGTTTACGAATGTTCTGAGATCCATGAGAAGACGTTGTGTGGCAGTACCAGACGCTAGAGGAGGCCACAACCGTTACTAAACACTTTATTCCGATTGTTCTCCAAGTCTGTGAATTTCATTTTGGGGGGTACTGTGACATCACGAACGTTATCAATGCCAAGGACTTTCGGCGAGACGTATTCTTGCTTTCTGTTGATGTCAAGGTCGTCTGTGCACAACATAACACTAAAATAGTTGCCTTAAACCAAATATTAAAAATCTAGTCCCAAAAATCCCGAGTGTCAAGTTTTTAATTTGGCTGAGTATAGTAGGCCATAGCACTGGGCAAAATTGGTATATTGTACATGTATATTACGTCTGTCATCATTCGCCCATTCGATGCAGAAAAGTAAGACGTTAAATCCCATTTCATTAACAAACCGTAGCAAAGTACATGTAGGTAAGGATGCACCGAAAAATTTGTCAATGTTGTCTTATTCTTTCAGCTTACATGTTGCCAATAATTACGATGCTTGAAAAAATAAACCAAAGGATGGACGATATTGAGAAAACCCAACGGGAGCAAAACGGGAAATTAAACCAACTTTTGATTGTTGCTGGTGTCGCTGGACCAGAATTAGAACTCCCAGCATCACTTAAATTGCCTATCAGTACAATCGTAGAATGAAATGGTGTAATGATGTCGCTGAAAGACAAGAGCACAAAAGAGAGTTTGGTAAGTTTATTTTGTTCATAAAATTTTGACGAGTTACATTACCGGTAATTTCAATACACCTAGATGAAAGCAATACCCAAAATATAATAGAGAGTGATAAATAAATGCGATAGTAAAAGCAAAAGTGCTATTAGCCTGCATTTGAATATTTGTTCGTACTGTCACTGTCTTTACAGTCTCTAATTTACAAGCAATTGCTGCCAGTGCAAAATTTAAACATTTCTATAAAAAAATATCACTTTTGTTTTTACAGATCTTACATTTGAGTACCATTAGGGGTACAAATGCAAAAAAAGTGACGAAAAGAATTATGAAAGTTTTGTTTACCAATACAATCGCTACTAATTACAATTGGAAGGGAAACGGCTTTTTCTACACTGAATTTTAAAGACATTATTGAAAGTAAATAACTAGTTTTACTATCGTCACCCCTCTCTGCTTACAGACACCCTAGCGACTATAATTAATACCGGCTTGGCTTTAAATTTATTACGGTCCTGAGATGATAAATATAGTATGTAGGTGTTTCAGTAGAGTTTGTGTACTCTGATTCACAACGATGCATACAAAACACAGTGCAAAATGAGAGAGAGAAATGGGATTAAACGTCCACTCGACAGGCGACCCTAATCCTTGTCACGTACAACTAGGGATTCAAAATCTTGCCAGTTGACTCAATGACAGGCCTTATGATACAGCATGCACGTGCTAACCTTGCCCCCCCCCCCATTATTTGGAAGAGTGTTATTTATTTCATAAATCTTTTTCAGGGACTGTACGAAAAAATCCTATGACCAGGCATGCAACAGATTTAGAAATAAATGAATGCATAAAAAATTGGTTGTGTTATGCACCAGAAAGAATAAAAAAAAAAAGGTATTTTGTAAATATGTAATTTTTTTCTGCGTGTGTATTTTGTATTCAAGTTATAATGTTGGTAATTTTTATTTTTGGGAAATATGTACATGTACTAGCTCTGATTATCTCTCTTGCGCTTAGTAGCTGCACTTGAGAGCTCTGTCAATTTATCTAATATTTTGAAAGAAATACTGTTCCTATTGGTGTGATGATTAGCAAGGAAGTGTTTGATGGTCTTAAGAATTTTTGTTATGATCTTTCATATATTGTATAGGTGCAGCCTAGATATTCAAATCTTTGTATATACCGTTACTTTTTATATTATGGATTCATTTTTTATTTTATTTTCGTAGGTTAATTTTGGGTTTGGGTTGGGGGGGGGGGTATCCTTTATAGTGCTAATTGTTCCCCTTTTTTGCTTTTTGATATCGATGTATGTTTGAATGAAATTTCTCTGTAATGGTGTTGTTATTTTATGTTGTACATGTATATAGTAATGGTTTATTCATCACAGTGCTTGTATTCTTATTATTGAAGTTTTTTGTTATATGTTGTGTAATCCATTTTCATAAGGGGGGTCGAATGGTTAGCACGTGCGCGCTGTATCACAAAGCCTGTCATTGAGTCAACTGGCGTGGTTTCGAATTCCCGGGTTGTACGTGACAAGGGGAAGGGTCGCCTGTCCAACCTCGTGGGTTTTCTCCGGGTCCTCCGGTTTCCTCCCACTGCTAAAGACCCCTATGCGCAAGCGAATTATTGAAATAAAATTAAACCATATGTTAGTTCCCAAAATGACCTAGTTGGTGTCATTTATGGTTAGCACGTGCATGCTGTATCATAAAGCCTGTCATTGAGTCAACTGGCGTGGTTTCGAATCACCGGTTGTACGTGACAAGGAGTAAGGTTTTCTCCGGGTCCTTCGGTTTCCTCCCACTGCTAAAGACCCCTACGCGCAAGCGAATTATTGAAATAAAATTAAACCATATGTTAGTCCCAAAATGAACCCATTTCTCTCTCTCTCCCCATTTTCATAATGTAAAAGAAAATATTAGTGCTATATAGTCTTATGTATATGTATGAGTTCTGTTATACTTTAAAATATATTTTTATATCTATTTTCTAAATAAAATTTAGATACTTTATTGACAGTGTTTGTTGTAATTAAGTTTCAGAAGGGATTGGGGGTGTTTGATACCCAAATTTTTAGCATGTTTGGGTTATATCATAAGGGTGGTATGGTTTCAATTCCCTGGTTATACATGACAAGGAGTCCAATGTCGTGTGTTTTCTCCATGTCCTGTGAATTACTCCTATTGCTAAAGACCCCTGTGTGCAAGCGAATTATTGAAATAAAATTGAACCATGTGTTAGTCCCGAAGTGAGAAGGGATTTGAAAAGACTATATGTGCATATCTTTTAGTTATTGGATTAATGTGGGGATTATTGTATAACATTTAAATGGTTATATTTCCATCTCAAAAGTGACGTTAATTTAATGTTTGTTTTACATTATTGGTTTTTCGTACCATCTGAACGAATGTACGTTATCCCTTGCCGGGCCATTTTCCTACACCACTGACGGAGGGAAACACACCAGAAAGTCCTAACTGAGCCACTTGGTTCTGATGAACGTCAAAATATAAAGTTATATTTATGTCAGATATACGTTAAAATGGTCGGTCTGTTTACGATCATTTTGCTCATCTTTTTAACGATAATTTACCGCAGCAAATGACGTTAATCTAATGTAAAGTTTACGTCATATTTGCATTATATTTACGCCATTTTCTGAAGCAATTCTAACGTAAAGTTTACGTCATCATCTGACGTAAATGTAACGTAAGTGACGTAAACTTTACGCAAATTTGACGTTAGATTAACGTCATTTCCTGACGTAAACTTTACGTTAAAAAGATGAGCAAAATGATGGTAAACTGACTGACCATTTTTACGTAAACTTGCGTAACATTAACATCAGTTTGTTATGTGGGGCCGTATCCGACAAAGCATGCATTGCTGGCAAAAACGAACACAGATTTTGGGATCATATTCTGATGAATTGTGTGAATAGGTAATACACAATAGGTATTTCAAACTCCAGTGCGTACCACAATTCTTCTCAACCAAGACAAGCAAATATTTTCAAGTTTCTGATAACTATCAGATTCTGATAACTATCAAAGACACAGTCGACCCCTCCGCATTTCTTGCTAATGCGTGTTATGCAAGCGGTGAAAACAGAAACTGAACCATCAAATGTTTCTTATCATTTGTTACTACCGTCAACAATGAAGTAAGATGTCTTATTAGAAGTGAAGGGGGTGTCAATTTCTATGTTGCTTTTGAAAATATTTCTATATTTTTACCAAGACTTTTTTGTGATTTGGTCAACAGTCCATCGTCATCAGAAAGTTAACAACAGAAGAGTTTGTCCATATCATAAACATCACGTGACAGTCTATAAATAATCTGACAGATGACATATCGTAACAGTGTAGTGGTTTAAGAGTAACATTAAAGGGATTCGCTTTTATTAAAATCGAGGAGATTTTCTGGACTGAAGAAAGGCTAATCCCGCGCCTGACAAGGACAGCTGTCTAGTCGTTCGGATGGGACGAAAAACCGAGGTCCCGTGTACACATTGGCGTGCACGTAAAAGATCCCTTGGCAGTTAGAATTCGATATAAGAGTAAGCCGTAGCGCCGCTGCCCGGGCAAAAAATTCACTCATAGCACACTGTATGGCGTATGCCCGTCTTCATTAGCCCAGGATAGGAGCAGAACAGTAGGACGTTAAACCCCATTTCATTTCATTTTTACGTTCTGCTCTCGTGAGTTTAGGAAATAAATATTTGCTAGCTCTAAATACGCAGAACTATTAGAGACCGGAAAATAACCGAAACAAAATTTTTATTTGTAGTCCTTGTTTTCCAGACACTTTTCAATAACTTGGTGTAAATTATATTTATAGTATCTTATTTAATTATTTTGTAGAATACATTCCTCGAACTTTATTCAACAATGTGTTCTTTTTTCATAACAAACATCATACGTCACAATAATATATTTATTTATCTGCGGGACAAAAAATAAAGTTAGTTTTAAATTATTAGATTTATAGAGGTCTTTATCCATCTCTCTCCGTATTACATGCCATTATATTTTCCTCTACTTTATCCGACAAATTGTTCTTTTTTATGGAAGGGTATCGCTGCCAATATTAAATGCTCTGCGACAATGTCGTTTCCATTGATTATATGTAAAAGGTACAATGTACAAAAATCTAATACTGATATTGATAAAGTCAAAATACCTCTAAGGTAAGGGTTAAATGTAAAACGTCAAATGTTAAGTGTTAAATGACAAATGTTTTGTGGGAAAATGCTTTTTTTTGACGTGTCTACATTTTACATTTCTCTCATTACATTTTATATTTCCGCTCTGCCACATCCCATTTGTCCTTCACGCTTTCTACATAGCAACTTTCGCACAGCATCAACTTGCATATGCAAATATAGGATATCACGTGACTTATTAATATTATATGGAAACCCGGCACAAGCACACTATAAGGATATTCACCGCACGACAAAAGAAATCAAGCTGGCACACCATAAGAAACTATCTAAACGACCGTGCGTAATTTTGAATGTGCCAGGAAATAATTGATAGATTCAAGCAGCCAAAGAAACATACTTTCCAGTAATTTATAACACAATAACTGGAATTTCGTATTAATACCCGTATTTTTATATTTTAAACACCCCCATTCTTTCCGGTCTCTCTATAAACAGAGTTGAGTAGCCTACTTTGATCCATTTAAAAAACAACAATATATAAGCATTGTGCCCAACAAATAAATAATATATTTAATATAAGCCCTGTATCTTTATTTTAGTTTAGTTTAGCCCCCCCCCCATTTCCTTCAATTCAACTTTAATCTTGTTTTGTAAAGTAAAGCAAATATAAATGTGCCAGAAAATTATTTGCATATTTGAAAAGAGCAATCAGTGATACTTAACATGGTATCTCTAATTTCGTATTTAGACCAGTATTTTTACTTGAATACTCCTTTAATGGTGTGATATTTATTGGATTTAAATTATGAAAATACGATTGTACCAGATATCTATTTACATATTTACAAACAGAAATGAATGTGATTTTCACTAATATGTAACATGATACCTGAAATTTCGTATTTGGACATTGCACACCCCCCCCCCCCCCCCGTAATCATCATAAAGTGTCATCCAAAGTGTCAAGGGGAGTAAATTTTTATTGTGTGCTAGCCTGATTTCCTGTTATAGTGTCGTGAATATCCTTGTTCTGGCTTATAGTGTGCCAGGTTTCCGTATATGTTAATATGTCACGTGATATCCTACATTTGCATATGCAAGTTGATGCTGTGCGAAACATGCTATGTAGAATGCGTGAAGGACAAATGGGATGTGGCAGAGAGCAAATGTAAAATGTAATGAGAGAAATGTAATGTAAAATATAGACACGTCAAAAAAAGCATTTTCCCACAAAACATTTGTCATTTAACACTTAACATTTGACGTTTTACATTTTACGCTTGCCTTAGAGGTATTTTGACTTTATCATTACCGGTATTATGACTTTGTACATTGTACTTTTTACATATATAATCAATAGAAAAGACATTGTAGCAGAGCATTTAATATTGGCAGCGACACCCTTCCATACTTTTTTCATAACAAACATCATACTGCACAATATATTTGTTTATCTATGGGACTAACATTAAAGTATTAAATTATTAGATTTATAGATCTATCTCTCTCTCTCTCTCTCTCTCTCATGCACATCCCATTATAAACAGACCGATGTCTGGGGATACAGAGATGGAACCACTATTAATTTTAATATTAGGCTAATCTTTAAACAATTCATGTCAAACGTCGATTTTGTGATATCCAGCTAAACGTGTTTTTTAATTGCCAGTGTAGCATTTTAAGTAGAAAATCCGTCTTCATTAGCCCAGTTTAGGACCAGAACAGTAGGACGTTAAACCCCATTTCATTTCATTTAAGTAGTTAATATTAAGACATTTGAAGGCTTCGGCATATCGTAAAAAACACTAAGCGTTTGCGAATGCGTACATATGTTGAAAATTCAATCGTCTCATTGAATGTATTCCGTTACCTCGCGGCAGGAAAATAATTTCAACCAATTTGTCAAACATGCCAAAATGGTTATATCTTCAAAAATCAAACGTGGCCACACTTCGATTGTTGATGAATGAAGTTTTTATGGCAAGTCTTATACAATGCTAAAATAAGCCCGAATTATTGTCTGTGTTGTAAAATTTGTTGATCTTGGACCACTCTACTAATTGCCTTATTCAGTGCTGCGTCTAACTGTAACTCTGGCTAGGATGGCCTTGCCAAGAGAACACGTATGGCTGAAAAACTGAATACAAAATAAACGAAGACCAAAAGAAGAAAGGAAATAAAATGTAAGAATGCCAAACAGTATATGGACGGAAATAAGAGGGGATGGGGTATATCGATAGGGTTCATCCTCTGATGACCCGAATGCTTCATACCGAATTTGAAAAACCGCTCACGATGGAATAAGCCTCTACTAAGCCATTTGTTTGTGGACATTGGTGACAATACGCCCACGCTGAATTGAGGAATTATATAAACGAAAATATAATTGCCACTGTATTGCAATAATTTTAATGCAATCGATGAGTTCTAGCTATTAAGATGTAATTTTCTCGGTCTGCCGTTCGATAGATTTTAGCTTGTTAGGTTATTGAACAACTGGGTGTACTCTTAGTTCCTAAGCGGTCATAGTAGACAATCTTTTGTTATTATCTTATTATTACAACAGGCGTTAAGAGGCAGTTATTGCTAATTCGACCAGGAAATGGATTTGACTATTCGCGTCAATATTCGCTTTAGTTTCAGAGATATAAATTTGTTCCAAGCCACTATCGCATGTTGCTAAA
This sequence comes from Patella vulgata, assembly GCF_932274485.2. NCBI lineage: Eukaryota > Metazoa > Mollusca > Gastropoda > Patellidae > Patella > Patella vulgata. The sequence continues at coordinate 19,597,549 of NC_065883.2, forward strand.
AAGAACATCGGTCGCTCGTTAGAAGAAGAAAAAACCCGGGTTATTTCAATTCCATATAAGACTTTTTATACGCCCACATTTTCATGTGGACGTATTATGTCGTCGCCCCTGTCCACATTTGTTCGTGGAAACTCTACAGGACACAATTTTTATCCGATTTTAACGAAACTTAAAATATAGGCTTCTCTCCAAAAGACCCCGGTTCTTTTCGATATTGGCATGTATCGGATAAAACCTTCCTGGATTATGGCCCTAATGACGATTGAGTTCCAATTCGTGAAAATCGGACCAAAACTGTCTGATCAAGTGACAACCCGCTTGTTCAAAAATAGTGTAATAGTATGTCATATCAAGGTTGTGGCCCCTCTATAAGTTACAATTGTTGTCATATTTTAATGAAACTTAAAATATATGTTTAAGTCCGAAAGATCGCAGTTCATTTCGCTATTTGCACATATCAGACGATAACGTCCTGGATTACGGCCCCTGATTGTACAAAAAATCGTGTGTTTTTAGTTTGTGGATATTTTTTTTTATCTGATTTTAAAAATCGTTTAAATATTTCACCATAATGAAAGTCGAATTCGAATTTCGGGAAAATCGAAATAAAACTGTCCGACAAAATGACCGCTCTTTGTACATAAATAGTGTAAACATATGTAATACGAAGGTTGTGGACCCTCTCTAGAGGTCACAATTTTTATCCGATTTTGATGAAACTTAAAATATATCTTTATATCCTAAAGATCTCTCTCTGGCGATATTTGCGCATGTCAGACCATGACAAGGACAGCTGTCTAGTCCTTCGGATGAGACGAAAAACCGAGGTCCCGTGTATATATTGGAATGTACGTAAAAGATCCCCTGGCAGTTGGAATTCGATATAAGTGTAGGCGATAGTGTCGCTGTCCGGGCAAAATTTCCCTCATAGCACACTGTATGGCGTATGCCCGTTTTCATTAGCCCAGTATAGGAGCAGAACAGTAGGACGTTAAACCCCATTTCATTTTCATAACTTTGTGGATTATGATCCCTGAATGTACGAAAAATCGCTTTTGTTTTAGCTTGTGCACTCTCTAATGGTTGTCCAGCTAAATTTTAGAACTGTGTCTACGGGGTGCAAATAAGAAGAGTTTGACGAATATATTATTTTTCAGTGCAGACAAACTTGTAATATTGTACCAGTTGAATGATATAAATACATTGAACGTGACTAAATAATATCCAGTACTTTCAATTGGGGAAATGGAACAAGCAAACATACTTACAAGACATTTCGTCTACCAAATCTAATATAATATTACAATGGGGAGTGGAAATTCCCCTTTCATCATCACTCGGGAGATACGCCGGTTCCTAAACACAGCTTTGACGGGTGCGCAAAATGTCGCTCGCCTTCCCTAAACTCGCTATAGCTTTCAAGTTGTAATGTGTGAAATCAAGAATGAAATTAAAGGCCGAATAACTGAAATTTAGTAGTGAAAGCAATTACTGACAATATATTTAAATTGAAGCCAGTGGTTTGTGAAGGCAATCATTGAGCAGATATGAAGAGTAATTTTTCTACACGTCCACATAAATTAATCATGGTCTATGAACTATTAATACGATGATTACAATATTATAGAGTAAATTTAACGGGTTGGATAATTCTATAGATAGCCCAGTTTTATAAGCCTGTATCATTCCAAAAGTGAATGTCAATATACAAACATTACACTTTCAAAAGAATTACAAAGAATTGCATCTTAAAGGTTTGGACTGCAGATTGATTTGATTACATTTTGGATGATGTAAAGAAAACAATATTGCAAAAGATGTTCGAAGACCCAGAGGTGGATTACCCTATAGGCATTGTAAGTAGTTTGTTTAGGAACCGTCTCTGGTCGGAGCAACCCTCTGCACGTTCCGATTCGTCCCTATTAAGCTGCACTATGAAATACGGTTAGTGCTAAATGATAAGGCCTGCTCAATTTTTCGCCATAGGTCACGAGGTGTAAATAGGGCTAGCACGAATCCCAACCCTACCACTGTACCTAACCTACAATCTCGCCAACAATGATGTCCTAAATTATTTACCTCTAAACGACCTTGACTAAAATTGAGCTGGCCTTAACAAATAGATTTAGCCCGAAAATACCTCTTCCCTAGTTTCTCCGCGGAGAAAGGGTTTTTTCATGGCGAAACACTCGTTCATTGTATTGCAGGGTAAATGATGAGAAAAGGGTATAAATTAACGTATGGCACCAATAGACCACCGTAAATACCTTTGTAAAGTGAACAGTGCACCACGGAGGAAATTCGATGCGATCGCGCTCCTGAGGAGCTAATAGAGTGATCGATTAATTCAGGCATTACTGGTCAAGCTACCTTCGCTATCATAAAGGTTTTGGACGATTTTGTCCTCGTAAAGGCTGGTTCTTATATTTTGTACAATGATTGTCGGGAATGGGAGAGAGAGAAATGGGGTTTAACGTCCAATCAACACAAACTAGGTCATTTCGACCTAGTCTGTGTCGAGTTGACGTTAAACCCCATCTTTCTCGCGCTCTCTCTCTCTCTCTCTCTCTCTCTCTCTCTCTGTGGACAGGCGACCCTACTCGTTGTCACGTACAACCTGGGAATGAAAACCACGCCAGTTAACTCAATGACAGACCTAATGATACCACGCGCTAACCATTCGGCCACCGTGTGACACTATGGGGACAGATGTGACTATCCTGGTCATGACTTCAAATAAAAATAATTATGACACTATCGTCTAGGACTTTCTTTGACTTCACGTTGTGGGATCAATTATTTCAATCATCAATTAACTGATATAATTGATATAATCAATTAACTGACTCTGGTACACCGTTTGTGTTGTTACTAAGTTTATATTACAAAAAGCAAACTACAAAGGTTAAATACAGGAAAACTACAACATCTATTATAGATACTTTAGGAGTTATTAAAATATCCCACGGTCTGTGTTTTACATTCTTTATAACTCTGACCTAACGGCTGAAACGTGGCAGCAGCCACATACTTCTTGATAGTTCTACATGACGTTCGCGCTAGGATGATGTCTTCACCATATCCTCAAAGCCGATGAGGCTATGATGTTTCCCTCTCGGACCGCTCTATGTCTCCTCTACGGTCGGTGAATGATGTCTATATCCCCGGCCGAGTAGGCTGTGGGTATGACGTTTCCATGAACCCCGAATGATGTCTGAAGGGAAATTTAAGCGCGCTTTTTATAGATGTGTCAGCTATTAGGGCGAGACAATTACCATTTTTGGGTAGGTGTTTCGTATGGGCACTGTTTTACGCCAAACTTTTTCTAGTTAATTGTACTAATCCGTGCACGAGATAGTAACCCCCTTCAAGAAATGGATACTGGCATAACTGTCTTTGAGTTAGTCTAAGAAAGTAGTAGAATAATGCAAGCTACTTCATTACCCCAGTTTTCGCCACACATCATGTAGGTAAAGCATTTCTATATTAAACAGAACACCTTTCTTAGAACTAAAATGAACTCTATAGTATAACACACCCACCCCCCCTGTCGGGAATGATCACGATAGACTCACATAAACGGATACCTTGTCTTGAGCGACAAAACCAGCAACCTGTCACCCGTAAGGGTTTGAAATGGCCTAAAATTCTCAATTCAGATGGTACAGCTAAAGATGGCAGATTATATTTATTCGCTTCTTGTAAAAAACAAGATCTCAGAAGTTCTGATATTCTGGAACGGGAAGTTTGCTTGTATATTAGTATTAAACCATGTTTGCCGGACGTTGGCCTTGGGGTTCCACTAGGGCCCATCTTGTACTATAGTTTTTGTAGTTAGTTTATTTAAATAATTTGTTTGTGAGCCAATTTTCCATCTCAAATCATGTATGGGTGAAAATTTACATTTACGACCCACAGTGGGCAAGCTTGAATGTCCGGGACTTATACATGGTAGAGTTTTAGTTTATGTCATCTTACATGGTTAATTAATCATGATAGTGTATATTTATAGTGCAAAGTCCTTTCTGTCCCACCTCCATGGACCTTCCAGCAGGTGTATCTATTCATAATTACCTAATTGATCATTAAAGGTAATTAATGATATATATATCATTATGTACCAGCAGGTGTGTCTATTCATAATTACCTAATTGATCATGATCAATTAGGTAATTATGAATAGATACACCTGCTGGAAGGTCCATTAATTTTACAAAAATATTAAGCATAGACAATTGACTCAGCGCCTTTTCCCCCAAATTCATATTGCTTTATGCGCGTTAGCAGGCCCGTGTGAAGCACTAAGGTCCAAGTCCTGCAAACATAATGATACCATTACGTTCAACACCAGAACTTAACTTTCCAAGAATGTTAATGACGGACGATTGGCTTTAAGTATCCTCAGAAAATTAATATTGCTTAAGAAGTCCCAAGTGGAGGTCCAAGTCCTGCAAACATAATGATACCATTACGTTCAACACCAGATCTTAACTTTCCAAGAATGTTAATGACGGACGATTGGCTTTAAGTATCCTCAGAAAATTAATATTGCTTAAGAAGTCCCAAGTGGAGGTCCAAGTCCTGCAAACATAATGTAACCATTACGTTCAACACCAGAACTTAACTTTCCAAGAATGTTAATGACGGACGATTGGCTTTAAGTATCCTCAGAAAATTAATATTGCTTAAAAAGTCCCAAGTGGAGGTTCAAGTCCTGTCAAAATAATACTGGAAAGCACCCTTTGCTTGCAATGAAACGTTGGGTGCTGGACTATCTACTATATGACTCTCAATCGGTATGTATCACACAATTATCAAAAACTGTCGTATTTTCTATTATAATTAACATAAAACATGGTATTAATATAGGTCACCGACCATGATTAATTTAGATGGACGTGTAGAACAATAGCTGCTCATTGATCGCTTTCACCAACCATTGGCTTCATTTTAAATATAACACTGCCAGTAATGGCTTTTACTACTAAAATTTCAATAACGGTGTTTCAGTTATTAGTTTCAATAACGTTTATTCGGTTATTACTGTAGTATTTACCGGCATGATACATTTATTAATGTGTAGTAAAAATAGGTAATATTAAACTTGAAAAAAAAATAATAGTATTAATACACAGTCATCAAACGGATCCGACAGCAAAGAAAAACTGGCGTTGACAGAAACATCAACCAGCCAGAAACATAAACCCCAAACCTGAAATGACAGTGAATCTGCAAAGCAACAAAATCAAATTAGAGTATAGTGTTAATTTTAAATAATAATTTTTTCGTAAATTTATGGCGAATTAAGAAGGTTGTACGTGAATCCATCGCTCTTTCTATGGTTTCGCAACGCCAAAAAGTTGCTCAAACTGTTGAAATGTATATCCTTTCATAACAGTCAATACTCCGTCCGGCGAGGAATTTATTTCGATTTCCCAGACGTTTAGATCGACGTATAGAAAAGCCAATCTGTATAATCAACAATTCATCAGAAAAATCATGCATGTAACTCTATATTTCTATAAATCAAAGTAAAATGTTTGATCAATAGTCACGGCGCGTTAATATTGATTTCATTCACAGCTAAATTTCATTGAAAGCAATAATTCTTAAAGAAAGGATTATAGAACAATTGGGTTCAATAAACTATTGGTGGTATCCAAGATCTGAATGGGAATTAGTAAACAATTCCAGCAGGGAGAAAGTAAAAGTCATTATTATTGTAACCTAAAAATGTGAAAACCCTCGGGAAGGTTTCTTCTTAATTGATTCTTATTAAAAGGTAATAGATCCCGCATTGATGAAATATCCGACTGTGGATTATTTGTTATTTATCAGGCAGCGCAGATATGATGTTATATTCCTCGATAAGGCATATTAAAATTTTGATCATATGTTTATGATGCCAGATATCGATGTATAATAATACTGTGTAGATGCATTTATATTGATACTATTTAGACAAAACATTGAAGGGGAAAACATACAAAAATTATAGTAAAAAAATACATCGGAAAGACAAACACATAATGTCGATTACATGTTGTGGCAGTGTTTATTTTAGACCTGGGTGGGCTGCAAAACTGTCTAATTTTTCAGGTGTTTATTTTAATGACACTTGAGAACTATCGAACATGAATGCTGTGTCGTCTCCATATTGTGTTCACAGCTATAATCAACATGTGTAGTTATGCCTTTCTTATCAAGTGTAGTTGTATCATAGTTCGTGGCGTTGATTTTTTTTTTGAAAGCCACAATCGTGCGGTCTCGGTAAATTTCCAAGACAGACTACCGACTATCTTTTCAAAGTCGAAATTTACTAGACCTGGTATTTGTTTATTCTGTGTATTCAGGTACGTCGTGTTGTAAATGGATTTTGATAACCGGTAAAATATACCCTATAGTTATCATACTCGAACATCAACGTCATCCTTCTTGCATGTTAAATGTGATAAAGAATAACGTTACCCCAACAGAAAAAAAAATGGTTAAAATATATTCTCCATTATGCCACATTCACTCGCGTCCTTTGGAACATGAGTTCCATCCATATATGTTTCATTGACCTAAAGCTGTACTGTGATAAAATTCGGAGTTCGAACAATACATCTGATGAAATGCAATAGCGTCATTTCTAAAACGGCGATATCATACAGTGTTATTCCGTATGTGGCTTTCTTAGTTCTGTAAACATTCATATTTTTCAATCATACCAGACTCCGTTCATAACACAACCCACGTCAGTCGTTTAAACGACACCCTTTATGATGGACGTTAGATCTTAAACCATAGTAAAGGAACAAAATAAACATACCAATTCAATTAGATCCGTTGAAACTCTTAACTAGCAAAACAGCGACCTCCCGGTCACGCGACATCTCACTGTGTAAGTATGCAGAATTAAAGTGAATTTCGTCGAAAGTATACAGTTGCATGGCTCACAAAAACTGATGTTCGAACTTCCAAACGTCGTATAATACTATCTTCATGTGATAATGATAAGTATGACTGTTTGCATTTCTGTCAGATAGGTTAGGTCGACACTATTGTTTCGGTACATAATATGCCCTTTCCCATCGAGAAGCCAGCATGGAAAGTTAAGACGCTTAGTTTAATGAACATTTTGGGTTAATTATGTCCACCATTTGATTAAATAACTTCAATTTTTTCCTGAAAAAATTTCTTTACCTTAAAGGAGCAAAATAGGTAATATTTGGGACCTAGAAATTGAACAAATGGGTCGCAACACATAATAATGTAATATGAATGTATATATATAAGCCGATTTACATTCAGTCGTTTTTTTTTTTACTGTAATTTATAATCCTAGTGTATGGTTATTCTAGTCTACACCGATTATGTTTAGTGCGTATGCTCTCCCGATAAGAATATGTCGTCAGCATTTGACATGGCCTGTGGAACATGTCTAGCCTTGCTGAAACTAATTATGGTACACGATTCGAATACCAGTGGTAAAATGTTTATTTAGAGTTTTCTAAAGAGTTGATCATTCTTGCTATAATAATTAAAAAAAAGATGATAAAAAAAAAGAAAATGTTGAAAATTTCAGTCAAATTACTTTGTTCTGAACGTAATTGTCACTGTTGGAGATTTGGTTTAGAAATAGACACCAATTGTGTCTGCAACTGGCGATCGTTTGAGTGACAGACGATAACTCCACTCACATATTCTCGATTATCAAGTAACATGCTTAATGGCTATGATAACCTCGCTTGGCAGGCCTTTCATCACCAGTTTCCGGTAGTGACATGAGCGACTAACGGTAAACGTTAGTTTGGTCCGCCATTTATTGATTTAATTTTAAATGGACGACTTTTTAAATCCAAACTGTATCCAAGCTTATGGTGTAAATAAAGTTCTAATTAATCATTTCTATAACATCTGAAGCCTAAATACAGGCTTGCAATAGGCAGATTTAGCGCTTGCATAATGTATGTTTAAACATTGGATATCAGAGGCCCATCATTTTCGGGAAAGATCACAGCATCTATGTTGAGTTAAATTGACAAATAATTCGTGTTTTCAGTGTTGAAGACTTTGGATGATATTGAGTTAGAGACTTGGCTACTTTAAATCTACTTCAAATATCTTATCTCAAAAACGTATGTACATATTGTATATTTGTTAATACATGTTATATCTACATGTATTAAATCTTTCTGTTATATGACCCGCATATATACTTAAATTAATCTTTTAACTGACTTGTATATTTTTTTCCTCAATTATTGTAAATTATTGTGGTGTGTTATTTAATTGATTAGCTATATCTTTTGTATTATATTTTCTACGAAAGGCAGGGTGGTCGAAAGGCTATTATAGCCGAATCTTTAACCCTTCTTAAATAAAGTCATTATTATTATTATTATTATCGAAATGCTCATTAAACGCTCTCCGACGGGAAAGGTACCACGGTCTCCTGCAAATTCTCAACCAATAACCAGACTAAACCATCATGGGATGGTAATAAAATAGGGCCGAAGTCCCTACTGTTATGTACCGACAGAACTAATGAAAACAGGCATAGACCATACTGTATGCTATATGGCAACAGTTGCCCGGACAGCGGTAATACGGCCATCTCATATAGAATTACAACTATCAAGGGTTCTTTTACGTGCACACCAATGTGTACACGTAACCTCCGATCAATTTAAAAAAATCAATGATTTAAATGGGATATTAAGTCCTACGTTAGTGTTCACACGGGGCTAATTAAGACTGGCATACGCTATATAGTGTGCTATGATAGGACGGCAATTGAATTCCAACTGTTAAAAATTCTTTAACGCGTACGCCAAAGATGCCTGACTGACAAAATTAGATTTTGCACATACAGGATAATCTAGTCAATCACCGTGATATTCTGAAAAGCTGGCGACCCATCCTGGTTAATATTCGTAAAATATCTGTTTGAATAATAGAGACTATATTCAGCGCCCTTCGTTTGCAAAGCTATGCCCTCTTTTCCGAAAACCCCCATGAAAGCGATATAGCCTACAGATTTTTTCGAAATGTAGGAAAAGCAAGACCTTATCTTTCTAACCCACCGGGGTTGCGCGCGCATATAAATTAATTCAGCGTTTCAATTGTCAGCAGTTAGCCTTTAAGTAAACAGAACAACCTTTCCTCTTCTTTAAGTCAAATATTGATATCAAACAGCTTCAACTGACAAAAATACAATTACGTCAATCTTTTTACTGTTGATAGAAACTCATTTATACAATCCTTTGATTTTTTTTAAATATCTGTATTGTAAAAGTATAAACATTATCACGAACAAAGACTTCGGGTCGATACCATAATACAATAAAGGAATATAGTGCTATTGTAAATTGTAACTCATTTAATCCGTGTGTTGGGTTGGTAGAGTGTGGGTCTAATATAGTTAATGCCCATCCATATGGGGGGGGGGCGAATGGTTAGCACGCACGCGCTGTATCTCACGGTCTGTCATTGAGTCAACTGGCGGGGTTTCGATTCCCCGGTTGTACGTGACAAGGAGTAGGGTCGCCTGTCCAACCTCGTCGGTTTTCTCCGGGTCCTCCGGTTTCCTCCCACTGCTAAAGACCCCTACGCGCAAGCGAATGTTTGAAATAAAATTGAACCATGTGTTAGTCCCGAAATGACCTAGTTTGTGTCGAGTGGACGTTAAACCCCATTTTTCTCTATCTATCTCCATCCATATGGGTTCCTCCACTGCAAAACCTTTACGGATAAGGGGATTATTTAACAAACGATGACAGATGTTAGTGTTTCATGTTAAATCATTTCAAGCCCTGCCCCCCTCACCCTCTCTCTCTCTCTCTGATGACGAGTAGACTTTTAAGCTACTAAGATGGCACTCGATTCACTCAACCCAATACTAGCCAGGACACGTATATCTGCGATAAACCACATTTATTTGTGTTGCAGTGACCCAAATTTCGACTCATTTTGTCTTCAATGCAGATATTTCTGGTGGCATAGACATATGAACGAATGTTGTTTTCCACATACAGTCAATATCAGAATGATGCTCGCCTCCAGGGAAGTCCTTGTAAATATACTAGGCTTTCATACGATCCGAATAACTAGGCGTTGTCCTGGTCCACCCCAGGAGAGGGCGGATCAATCTTTTAGTACAAAATTGTCGTACTAAACTAAATGAACTCTATTGGACGCTTTTTTGACGATTTTGTCTATTGCAAATGTGGACTTTTAGGGTCCACTGACTTCACAATCAGCGGAGATAAATAGGTTCTTTTCTTGAAATGGATTTAGGGTATGTCTGTAACAAAATAGTATCTATTCAGTTGTAACATATTGTTTGAGTGTTGGTAGTCACCACTTCAGCTAGGATAGGGTTATATCAAATCAACCCCCGGATATGCAAGCAAGATTATATAGTCCGTTTTATTTTGTACTAGCAGGATACCCGGCTTCGCTCGGGGGTCATAACTCCGAAACCGGAAGTGGTAGACTAACGCCACCTGGCCTGTGTTACTCCCTGGCCCGAGCTACCCCTATACCCCAAATTTCAGACTCGGGGCAGATGTAGCCGCCAACCCCGAACAGACCGGCTTCGCTCGGGGGTCATAACTCCGAAACCGGAAGTGGTAAACTAACGCCACCTGGCCTATGCTACTCCCCGGTCCGAGCTACCCCTATACCCCAAATTTCAGACTCGGGGCAGACCTGGTGTAGCCGCCAACCCCGAACAGACAGACAGACAGACAGACAAACGAGTCACAAATATATATATAGATTACATATAGGACAAGGCAGAAAATAGCAATAGACACAAGACACGAACGGAGCAGCTTATGTTAAAACCACAGGGGGGCGTCATCAAGAGGAGGTGTACCATCTGCAATTAGTCATCGCCAATTGTAACCATTGAAATAATCTTCCAATACAGCTTCTAACTTGGCTAATAACCTTGCATTTTTCCAATCACATTGTCAAATGTTCTATAAACCGAAAAATTTATTTCTTTACATTGACATTTTATTCGTATTACAGCGCATGCAGTAATTCCTAGACATGCGCTTTAAAAATATGAAAGCAGCGTAGTAACAGTTCAGGAACCGACAACCGTATGAACTCCTCGGATGATTTGGCTGCGGTGACCTGGCAATCTCCAATATTTCTTGCGCTAAACGAGTATTCTGGAATGGAAAGAAATATGTTAATATTTGCTTCTCTGGGATGTTTTTACGTGATTTATATCACATAGAGATAGTGTTGCGAACATAAAGAAAACAGTGAGCATGTGCTTGGAATCTGACAGCTGTATATTTATGATCACGGATTATTTGTCAATGTGATTAGATGTGCTTTAAGATGAGATGATAGGCTTCATGATTCAAGTTTCTTTTGACTGTAGGAAATTTCACCAGAACATCAATTGAAAGGACTGTAATGATACTACTTCACGAACTGTTAGCTATTATCAAATATTTGTGAATTAGGTCTTCGAAGAGCAGCGAGTATTGCATAATATTCGATCGAGTGTTGAAACTAAATGAACTTTACTTGGATGCCTGCCGATAATGTGTATCTATATAATACTTGCATTCGTGTACGAAAATTATGAACTTTAGTAGTAGTAAATAAAACAATAATTGGTTGCCATATTATTATTACTATTATTATTATTATTATTATTATTACAGCATATTTATAGTGCACCCTTTCATATAACATGTTCAGGGGCACTTTACAAAGTGACAATGTAAATCACACATAAACAACAAGATTATGGGCATGTTAACGATTGTATACAGAGTCAGTTAAAAGCCTGATTAAATAAATGTGTTTTAATTTGTTTTTTAAAAGAATACAGAGATGTACAACATCTTAAACTAAATGGTAGATTATTCCATAAAACAGGTGCTTGATAACTAAAAGAGCGCTGACCATAGGAGACTACTTGAACAGTTTTGGGCTTTAAAAGTAGTTTATCTGATGTACGTAATGTTCAGCCAGTTGTATAAAGTTCTAAAAGATCTGAGAGGTAAACAGGGGCTAAATTATTTAAACATTTAAAAGTAAGTAATAAAATCTTAAAATCAATTCGATATTTAACAGGTAACCAGTGTAAATTATATAAAACAGGAGTTATGTGGTCACATTTCTTAGTTAAAGTAACAAGTCTAGCCGCAGTATTCTGTACTTTTTGTAATTTATCTATAAGCTTTAAAGGTAAACCAACTAAAAGTGAATTAAAGTTATCTAATCGATAAGTGACCAGAGAATTAACAAGTGACTTAGTGGCCTCTACAGTTACACATTTACGTATTTTACCTATATTTCTAATATTAAAATAGCACAATTTACAAATATTATTTACTTGAGCTCCCATAAGCATAAAACTATCAAAGATAGCGCCAATATTACGAGCAGAATAAGATGAAAATATATCTTTGGTGATGTGGTATCTGGTGTTCTGAAAGGAGGAAGATGTATTCCTTTTTATTTTATTTTTTTCCAGATCAATCAGATTATGAATTACAGTAGGTAGCAAAGGCGCTCTATTGTTTTCTTTGGTCTACGGTAAAATGAAAAAAAAACCGGGGATTAGCGCACTAGTGAAAGCGTGTATACCAGGGAAATTTGTCCTTTTCCGCCTATCGATTTACAACTGTCAAGGGATTGTTTACTTCCACGCGGGAAGACCATTATTTTACGTTCAATCTGAAAGAGAGCGCGCTGTGCTTTGCTAGAAGGCTATAAACGCAAATAATCCGGACACCTATGGTCACCCAAATAGGCACCGACTAAACTTATTGGAATTACGCCGGGAAGATTAGCCTTACAGGGTAATGTAATTGAAAATAGAACCCCTCCCCCACCATATAGCATATGGCTTCATTTGGATCATAATCGTGTATGCATGCCCAGAGCAACTTTCACATACATTCTTAGAGTGCTCTTTTAAACGTCTGATTTCACTAATGGGAGGAAACATTTATTGAATAGCCGTAATTGGATTTTGTTTAATATGAAACCCCAGGTTATCAAATATAGCAACTGCTTCATCAGTGTGGTCTACCTTATGATTTGGGTCCCGGAGGATCATTTGACCCCGCCACTTAAGTCATTTTTTGGTGGTCGGGGATCCTTTTAAATTGGTTGAAATGGATTTTATTTCCTTCAACAAAAAATGCCTGCATAGAGTTTATTGATATAGAACAGTACAAATCCGACGTCTTTTGTTATCAGTTATCTGATTGCAGCAACATGCAAGTCGATTCCAGAAGCCACAATGGCTCTGTGAGTAAGACGTTGGCTCGCTAACCTGGAGGTTCTGTGTTCGATCCTTGCGTTGGCCGAGAAATTTCATCGGGATATTCCGGCATGGTACCCTCTGTCAGTGGTGCAGGGCGGAGTACACATTAGCGTTCACGTAAAAGATCCCTTAGCATTTGGAATTCGATAAAAGAGTAGGTAGTAAAGCCGCTGTCTTGGCAAAAATGACCTCATAGCACACTGGCGTATTTCATTAGACCAGTAGGAGCAGAACAGTAGGTCGTTAAACTCTGTTTCACTTCACCTTTTCAAATCGATTCTATCTGAAAACACCAAAAATGACGTAGTTTGACATCTTCAAGACCAAGTCCTGGTTCCTAGGAGAGATAACAATCGTCACAGAAAAGATACATTTTAAACCAACCATGATCTTGACATCCTTTCTCTATAGCCAGTAATTTTTATCACGAAAAAAGAAATTTACAGACCAATCGATTAACATCAATATAAAAACCATCAACTAATTTTTGAATTGAATGAAAATGTCGAGCAATGATCTGCTTAAACGACTATATCGATTATCTACTCTGGCCTATTATAATAACATGCACTATATAGCTATTTAAATTTATCACAAGTGAAATTCCAGAAATAATTCGCATTCAGAAATACATTCAATAGATGTTTATCATTAAGACACCTTTATTAACCATAAAGTTGGTCTCCATTTAGAAGCATAACTGATTCACGGTAGTTATTCTAGCACGATTAATTCGCATACCACAGACAATGATTTTATTGTTTTTGTGGTAAATTATACACAGAAATCTTAAAGTAACATTAAATTCTACCATTAATCTAATGTAGCTCATCTTACATCTAAGGTAAAACAGAAATGTGTTACCCTTATGAACGCCTACGCGAAAAGTGATATCGTCGGGTGTTCTAGAAGATGTGGACATAACCTGCCTTGTGTGGCAACCTTCACTTCTGAAATTGAAAAACCCAAAAATATAATTGTTATATCTGGTTTAAACAATGTCATAACTTGATAAGGGTATTATTATTATCAGACGCTTTCATTGGTTTCAAAATCTACGTCAAAGGATAGACTATGCGTAATACAGTCATGATATTATAACTTTTAAGATCATCTTAACCTTGGCGCTTTGATTTGAAAGTATCGACGAATGTGATTTACAAATAATTACCACTTCTCTTTGATCTGGCTGTAACTTGTTAGAAAAAACAAACATCTGGTAACTACAAGGTTTATAACATTCGTTACACATCTATTAATGTTTGTAAAACAGGTGCACCGTGTACTAATAATTTGAGAATTCTCTGTGGGTTATACTTATTTTCTGGAATTCTTAATAGTTTACTAATAGTCGCAAAAACATAGTGTCCAGCCCAATAGTTAGGCTGATGTCCCTCGCCGAAATCCCGAAATAAATAGATGACACGTATTAATTAATCGCACATTTATCTTTTTCAAAAGTATCGAGCAATCAAACTGATTATCAAGTTTCATCACTCTCTATCAGAATCACAATTATCGTATCATAAAGCATCGACAATGAAATTGCTTAGATCTGCTTAGCTTTTGCGAGAAATGATAATTATCGCTGCTTATCCGATGCAGACAATTCTGATCATCGTACTTAGTCAAGGTAATGATATAATGAATCTATACTCGGAATTTCATCGCTCTCACTTAAGTGGAACCAAAGTTATCGTGCCCTAAGGCACCCACCAAGCAAATTGGTTATCTCTGCTTACCTAAGCAGACAATATTCATCATCGTACTCCACCTAATGAACGCCTACACCAAGTTTGTTGGGATATTTAATTGTGCAATGGATTTTATTTAACCGGAGTTCATTTCAAACACACAGGTAAGTTTATAATAACCAAAGTTAAATAGTTTGTTCATAATCGAAGAAATCCGTTTATAAAATAGGAAGGTTCAGACAGTAATAAAAACCAACACCAGGGTTTTTGTGTTCCAAATTTGTGGTATCCCAAAAAGTGTGACGGACACAGACCCATTTTAATAGGCTCCTACTTTCTTCGATAGGCGGGGGACAACAAGCTAAAGTTCTCTGGTTATAAGACTTAAATGAAAAAAAAACCCTCAAAAACATTGTATTCGATCTATAGCAAGTTTATGAGGAGCATAATCTGGTCTTCCTTTTTATAGCTGCATTATGCATTCCTAGCAACTAGTTAGTAAATAGTTCATAGCAACCAATTCAGTTAAACACTAATTAAAGTTTATTGGTGGTAACTTAAGACGCTGGACCCACAATACTTACTGATACTCCAATACAGCTTATACCAGAATTCATCTAATTATGGTAGCGTTTGGAATAATCTTTAAAACAAGATGGATTATAAGATGTACAAAATACAATGAAATACTAGCTATTACAATAGAATACGTCACATAAATAAAGAATGAACACTACGAAATGTCAAAGAAAATGGCAATACTGGCTAGCGTGTATTCCAGCAATAATTTCTCAAACTATATTTAAAGTACATACTAAAATATGTATAAAAGAATTGTAAAGAAGCAGAAAAAAAACATATTGTTTTGAAATGTGGGATGCGATTTACTCAAGTAAATAAGGGAAGTTAAACCTGTAACTCAATATTTTTTTTATAACATTCGAAATTAAAAATACGAACTAAATTCAATGTCGGTCCATTTCAGTCAAATATTGCCTGGACATTTGGGGTCTAAATATCCAATGTTTAAGACACAATGAATTCTGGCAGATTCACAAACGACAAAATATTTTTAAAAAAACCAAACATGTAGAATGGTTCATTCAGATTTTCTGGCGTGGTTTCTCCTTGTCAGTGATGCAGGATGGAGGGCCTGACAAGGACAGCTGTCTACTCGTTCGCATGGGACGAAAAACCGAGGTCCCGTGTACACATTGGCGTGCACGTAAGAGATCCCTTGGCAGTTGGAATTCGATATAAGAGTAGGACGTGGCAAAATTTCCCTCATAGCACTCTGTATGGCGTATGCCCGTCTTCATTAGCCCAGTTCGGAGCAGAACAGTAGGATAAACCCCATTTCATTTCATTTCATTTCGGTATATAACTCGTTAAGTATGGACATAATTGGTTAGAAATTACAATATTCTTTTTAAAACATGAATGTAAATCACTTTTATATACTTTAGAAAATGCAATATTCTTTTTATAAAATATGTATATTAATCCCTTTATATGCTTTCATCGCACTGATAGATGCATTTAGATTCAGTTCCGTCTTTTTTACGATTCCAAAGAACAGAGCTCTACGCTCTTTAAAATATTTAATCAGGCCAGTTTAGAACAATAATGTTGAAAACATCATACATTTTATAAGGACAAGACGAACTGAGCTATATTGCCGTTCTGTAAACCTTCATACAAGTGTAGTCTAAACAGTTGGGTAAACCACCACTTTTCAATTATTATCAAGATTGGTATAGCAATGTAGATTAAGCAAACTAAGACGTGCTTTGGGCACAAAGAAAGGTGTAGGTGTGGGCGGGGGGTGGTGGGTCGCAAAAGTGTTTTCCCCAGCGATATAGGAAACTATTCTGGAATTGTTTAGATCAGAACATGATAATTTACATTTTAGAATCGTTAATATTTGAATTACAAATATATGGGTGCGCCATTATCTGCTTAAGGGCATGTAAAGGTCTAAATTCGACCCTTTATTCGCATACAGATACATATGGATGTTAAATTACGTATTTTGATACATTTTGGCTTTTAAAGATTACCCATACATAAATCAACAAATAGCCAACCGAGAATCTCAATTCCGACATATAATATAAAGTTTTCTGAAATCTAAGGCATTTCTTTACCACGTGTTAGCTGACACTCTGCATCCCCGGTAACTATCGGGAATCGAAGCTTTCAGACTTAACCTTGGAAGGTCGTTGAACCCGTCAAAAATGACAGAGCATCAGTTATACACGTTTAGCAGCAAGGAATATTTCAATAGTCATTTTGTTGCAGTATTTTCATTCGTGAGCACAATTTAAATTGAACTTTAACAACTTCAATTGATCCGGGTTTTTTCAGCTGACATGTCATTGATTTTCCTTTACGTTTCAGTAGATTTCATTGAAGGATGCCACCCTATTTAAATACACTAGTATGAAACTACATGACCTATTGAAATTGTCAATAGCGTTAATATTTTGTAGAGATTTTGTATACACATTTATCAATACCTTTCGATTGGCTGCAGCTTTTCTCTATAAATCATTGGCGTATCTCTTCGCGTGCATTATACAAATGCAAGAGTAAGAGTGTGTATAGTCAAGTTGGCCGTGGTATGGTAAACCGAATCCAAACACACAGTGAGCGGATCGAAACACAGAATGTCCATATATCTACGGTCAATCGCATTATTGCTCTTTACATGACCACTGATAGTTGGTTGGACTGTGTTGAGGACTGTGTTGAATGCGTCGAGAACGATTTCTTGTATTGAATTGGTGATCGAACTTTGGTCGAAGGGGTGCAAAGTTATCTCTGAGGGAGTTACGTGTTTTTTATGCTTCGTAAGTTATTTTCCGCTGACAGAAACACTGCCATGGGATGCAGGCAAACAAAAAAAGCTGATACGGACATTCAGCCCGAGAAAAAAAATCTGTCTAATGACAAAGATGAGTTTACGGCTATTTGTGTGGATCCTCGCTTGCCTTTAGATGCCAGACAAATTTTTAAGTTAAAACAATCGTGGAAAGGAATAAAACGAAACATGGAACCAACAGGAGTAGAAATGTTTCTCAGGTAGGACACAATTTAAAATTTTAAGTCGGCTTTCCGTCAATATACCAGTAATGAAATGTTCAACCATACAGTAAGCACTTACACTAAGCAGAGACGTTTGTGGAAAATAATCCGTTTATTCTTACGTTGATGACAAAGTAAAATAACGTTAAGCTTGAAGTAGACTGAATACATCTCGATAAGTACTTAGACTTTATTCCTTTAATAATGGAAATACCAATTCAAACTGGTCCTGGATATTAATATTAAAAAAGGAATCTTTAGACACCTGTCATATCAAGATAGTTCCCAAGTAGATTATCAATTTGACATCCCCCCGGGGTTGTAAAAATAATACATTTGCTAGTAAATGAAGGCATAAAGCGAGTTATAGTCATGCATAATAATGAAACATTTTCAGTGGGAATTACGATACATTGTGCTAAAAGGGATAATGTTTTGTTCGAATTTACACATGCAAGTCTGAACATGCCTCTATTAGCATGATAAGGCTGAATTACTGATCAAAATAGATCCTGATATATGTATACATATGAATAACTCCTTTGTTTCAGCCATTAACTGAGGAAATCGCTATTATTGACCAAAATTATAACTGTCATAAAAATCTCAATTTGAAACGCTACAGATTACGTGATTTAAGACTGTACCAAGTGAAACGTAATGTAATTTTTAAAAAAAAAAACAGTTTGCTCCATACATTCAAATCTATGATATCTAGCTAGCTTGGGTTATGACCATTTAAAGTTGGCATTGTTCATATCAGCATCTTAAGACAAATATAGTTATAATTCTGTTTCGTACACGCCTGCCAATTTATTTTCCTTGGAGGTTACTTTGGTAATACTTAATTACATAAGTCTCTACATTCAAATTATATGTTTTACTTTGATATATGTGTGAACAACCTGGATTCTCCCTTTTGATGGTACTAGATAGATAAAAAGAACATTCCAGTAAGTAATCCCACATTTTGACGGACGCATAAATGGTGAACCCCTAGTTCTTGTCTAGCACATATTCCATATGATAAAAATGGACTGAGTTAACACTGCAAAAAAGAAAATAATAATGAAACCGCCCATTCAACCTCACCTAAAAGTAAAAGATACAGTACTAGTAATACAAGCTTGAAATGCCAATTAAAGATGCGTGCGATAAAAGACCACAATCTTTTCTGGCCAAGATTGGGTAATTGAAAACATTGGTATGTGATTTTGATGAAGTAGATGGCAAACTATCGTGCATAGCATGTATCCTTGTTGATTCAGATTATTAGTGGAAATAATATGGCTATTTTAACATTTTTTTAAATTCGAAACAAAACATACAATCATCGCATTCCAGTAACATAATAGGATGATTATACCCCTCCGTAAGTATGGTAAACGGCAAATGTGCTAATAATTAAGCAATATACGATTCCCGTTTTAAAATACAGGGAGTGTGAAGAACAAAGAAACATCAGTAAATAATCAATTAGGTTATAGCATAGGAAACTCCAGTAGGGAATTTACAGGTCTTGAACAAATATCTTATTGTTGTTGCTCTCACATTATACGAATGTAAAAGCGATTCCAATTAGCTAAGTTGAACCCTCTGCCAAATAATAACCTGTGGTATGAGCCATACCAACAGCTTTTTGCAACGTAAACCTCTCCCCGAAACAAAATTCGGATCAAATTCTCATTCTTCTGCACATATATATATATATATTGATATATTGTTATAACGTTATGAAAAATTTAGCCCACTGTATTTCATTAAGGTTGTCTTCTGGCCATTCCCACATTCTTCGTTGCCCATGCCATCGATTTTCCCATACTCTACATTGCGGATGCCATTCCTAGTCTCATCGTCTATCGTTATTGTCCTTATATTGGGGAAAATATAATCCCCATAAGTTCTTTTCTGTTTTGAACTTCCTTACTTAACCAGGGTAAGCGAGCATGGAGATACATTTTTCGAGCGCGGCAGATATGTACCACCATCGATTAAACCTATAACCATTTGTTGTTTTCATATGAAAGGGTTATTATCAATGACGAAGCACACAAGGACTATATGTAATATGACAGCCAACTCAATGTGTTCTCATAATTATGTTATACTAAAAATAAACTTAGTTTTTCTGCCAACAGCATGATGTCGGTGATCAACTGGTGATGTATATGGATTGAGCATGATTTTATTATTATCTCGTCTGGGCTGGGTATTGACATACGTCATTCATAAACATTGGCATGCAAATATCACTAATCCCTCGTATTTGTGCGGAATGAACACAGCATGGGGCTTATTGTCATCTTCGATTATCGCTGCTTAACTATATTCATGGGTCCATATGGTCAGTATGGATAAGCTCGCCTTGTGGGATAATGAGTGGGAATTCCATAGAGGCTAAACGTAAGAGGCTTAAATCCGGAGATCGTTCTCTGAAATATTTGAAATGTAATGTACTTTGGATTAGAAGCAATATCTACAGAATAGAATAGAATCGTTGTGTGATCAAACTTAATTCTGGTTAGCCTTGGGTGAAGATGAGTAAATAATTATTTTATGTAAACCACTAGACTGTTGTATAAACACAATACATCAATCAAGCCCATTAATCATGTCACCGTAGTCAATAATTAGATGGTATGGAAAACAGCAAGCCTAAAATCTTATTTCATTTGAATGAGATATACATCATTAGAATATAGATGATCCGTCCAGGGACAAATTATAACACCGGAGTTAAAAATTTGGACAAAAGAAGTACACGCTTAATGGAATTATGTTTTCACTTGTAAATTGTTACATTTATAAAATGTAAATACATGTATCTGTATCTGATAGGGAGAGGGGTGTAATAAAAGGCTATGCCTGTTCCACACTCCCTATTCAGATACAATTAAAACCAAAATTAATCCATACATAGTGACAGATTAGTATAACAGTCCGAGGACTTCGCCTGCGGAACGCGCCAAATGAGCTGGTGTTCCCATATTAAAGTAATCCTAGGTAGGAATAAAATCTGATTCAAACGGGGGGGGGGGGGGACGTTGGCTAAGTGGGTAAGACGCTGGCTCGCTATCCTGGAGGTCGGGTGTTCGATCCCTGCTTTGGCCGAGAAAGTTTATCCAGACTTTCCGGCGTGGTTCTACCTTGTTGGTGATGCAGGAAGGAGAGTCTGATAAGGAGAGCAGTCTAGTCGTTCGGATAGGACGAAGAACTGTGGTCCCGTGTACACATTGGCATGCACGTAAAAGATCCCTATACGAGTAGGCCGATGTCCGGACAAAATTTCCCTCCTGCACACTGTATGGCGTATGCCCGTCCTTATTAGCCCAGCTCGGAGCAGAACAGTAGGGCGTTAAAACCCATTTCATTTGTGATTGAAACAGATCATATTTCCATTGTTTTTCTTTAACAATTCAAATTTCTTTTTGAAAATATTTTGGTCAGATCTATATGTATTGGAGGCAACAAAAAGCATAAAGCGAAATTTACATATGTGTTTCGAACATTCAATACATTTTGTATATAAAATAAAGAATATCTATAGAATTTAGGACCACTGAATGAACTTAGTAAGGTTCCACATTAACAATGTGAGCAACATCGAGATTTTTATTTACTTTCAAAAGCTAGTTTAATATCTTATCTCAGTGGTACAGGGCAGAGAGCCATATAAAGAACAGTGTCTAAATGTGCGGATGAGAAAAAACAAAACAATTGTGGCGTGCAATAGTCCTTGACAGATGGAAATCAATTGTTGTCTAGGGAAATTTTCGTCAAAGCACACTGTATAAACGTTAAACCCCATTTCATTTCATTAATCGATCAACTGCTAATAGGATACGATGTACTGGGCCAAATGCCGTTACATATAAATATTAAACATGTGAGCAAAATCTAGTTATTATGTGATACGGGGGGGGGGGGGGGGCAGGGGTTGTTGTACTCAAGGACTTTGTATGTTTTCATTATTTTAGTAACGAGTTCAATTATTTCAATCGCCTTTACCTGTACCCACGTGTTTCTGATGAGATAATTATCTATTTCGTTGAACACATACTGAATTCGGTGGTTTACTTCCACCAGATTAATCTACACGCCTATCTTCAACTAAAAGGAGATATGGTCATTTTTGAATGAAAAAAGGCAGGGATTAGCCAGAAATTTCGCTGTCACATATTCTGTAAATTAAACAGAACGCGGTTGCTGTTTAACCATCTCCGTAGAATTTGTTTTATAAATTGATCGATGTGTAGACAAGCTGATTTTGTAAAATTATCTCCTTCTGTGGACATTTTTTCTGACACGCGATGGCATAAGGGAAATAAATATTTGTCATGTGTAGAATATTGTTATACTGCAGTGTTGTAAAACGTGGTAATGGCGATGACTAGATCTTTGAAATCTGTTACAAGTTATTTTTTAGTTCTCGATCAATTGTTAGAATCTCGCCAGCACTTATCATAATCCATAAACAGTATTTCTTTATTCAATAAATTAATAGTCGTTCCTATAAATTCCGTCATTAATAATTAAACCTTCATGTAACAAATGTTCATTATTTTAAATTCCACAATTACTAGATAGGAATATGTATATCCGTCTCGAAACATAACATTGCAAGTCTTTTTAAATGTTATATAAATTATTAACTGTGCTTGACGAGACCATAATCAACACATGGACCCAATTTTAATGATTTAATTTTTGAAAAATGGAGAAGCAAGGTCAAGTCTCGAATAACCAGTACCGTGGTTACGATCATAAACAATCTATGCACACATCCTGTGAAAGATACACAGTGATAACTTCGCTGAGGATAAGGTAATTTGAATTCAATATATTCATTGTGAATTATCTATTTTTGAACTATTTTAGCAAGAACGATCACCTGTTTATCTAAATCTTACATAATGCATCTTTAATATAAGAATACAGTTTATGTTAATATAAACTTTTACTGGTGTATCGCCTTCAGAATCGTTTTGACGTCACCTGCAGATCATTGCTTATACTACACCCGTATGATTAACATGCAGCTCATTCCTTACACTACACATGTATGATTTACATGCAGATCATTCCGTACACTATACATGTATAATTAACATGCAGATCATTCCTTACGCTTCACCTGTATGATTGGCGTGAAGCTCATTCCTGAACAGGATTTATGATAATAAAAAGATATTTAACAGAAGTTTGCGGATAATTTAAATCGTAAACAACTGAAGTTTATGTACCCATAACTCCAAAGATTTCAAAATCCATTCCTTTAAATATTATTATATATATCGTAAAGTATCTTTATTGAAGTGGGTTTTGTCAGTCATGCCTATGGTATAAAATAAATGACATGCTCTATAACTAAAACTGTGTCCTTGCAAGGCCTAGTCTCGGTGCCTAAATGTGAAATACACATACTTAAAAAAATATAACCACTTGAATCACATGGCAGTTGATTATTTTAAAATGTTTAAATTTACAATTTGAAACTAAAAAGCTTTTGAAAAGAGCAACCAAGTACTGGTTTTAAAATTAGTCTTTTTCCCGAAGAAATGTGAAGACATTTTTTAAAAGTTGTTCCCGAAGAACAGAAACTCAAATCGATTTGGCCTTACTACAAGACATCATGCATATTTAGTGACTGAGAGCAGTTATGTAGCTTGGTATTTAATTATTCTAGCAACAGATTATCTACCGAAATGGATACCGAGACCATCAGATAAAGTTTTCTGTAGACGCGTGCTTAATAAGATCTTTTGTAGATTTAGGGCCCATTTCAGATTTCCATTTGCTAAGCTTTGATGTATCATGCCATACAGTCTGGATTTAGTATTGCTACTTATTTGTACTTAGAAAGAGACGGTGTTTGGGTAACGCCCACTCAACCCCAACATGGTCATTTCGGGGCTGTAAACATATTACATATTATATAATATTACATATAGTTTTATTATAAGAAATGGGTGGTGGGGGTACTAGGCGAAAACCCACGGAATTATTTGCAGGCGAAGAAGAAAATGAAAACATCTGCATAACATATATACATCCTGGAACTAGTATTTTCATGCTAGAGAATCTCAGTGAACATACATGTAATGGATTACGGTGTAGTTAAAACAAATAACATACGTGTATTTCAGGGTTAACATTTAGATTGAAACAGGATCAGTGGCCTTCCCAGGAGAGAAATAAACTTGTAATACGAACAGCTCAAAGGTTTCTCCCTACTTCAGAAAGATAATGTAAAAGCCAGAAAATGCCTGACAATGTTATTGCAGTCTATAAAAATAAAAGGAGTAATGCTGGGGGAGTTGCTCTATTCAAATAGTCTAACGTTAAATAAATATAGACTAACGTTTAATACATGAAGTCTATAACGTTTAATACAGGTAGACTAACGTTTATTATATATACTATGCTGCCCTTGATGGATGTAATGATGCTATAAATTATTATCGTATCTAATAGTATGACGTTTAATACAAATAGTTTAACGTTTAAAGGACAATATTGGTGTCATTTATTATCACATATGTGACAGAACTGGTTAAACACGTTCCAGATATAATTTTAACACAGTGATCATTGCTACGATAGTTGCTCAATGAAGATTTCAAGAAACGGAAGTGACGGAAGCAAAAGCAAACCGCGTGTTAACCTTCTATATAACTCATCGATTTTCTGATGGATACAAATGTTATATATATTAATACATCCATGCTACAGATTATCAAGGGTTATTAATGTGTAAATGTAAACGTTATATTATGGCTAACAATCGAAAAATATATTACAATATCAAATATATCAAAGTAACTTGAATCAAATGTCAGCGAAACATAAAACATTCAAAGTGTCTGGTTTATGAAACATTATTAAATTTATAGGTTTTTTAGTTCATAAAACAGTATTAAATTCAAAGGTTCTTTGATGAAAACCAAATATTTTCAAGATATTGCTATGTTTATACTTTATAATTCTGTAACAGGATTCATTTTGAAACTGAAACGGTGACTCAGTACGTTAGATTCGATTCCGTTGTTGCCTACAAACTTTCCTGTGATTTATTGGGCGTGGTGTCTCTTTGTCAGTAGTGAAGGACGGCGGATTTGTCAGGGAACAGCGACTAGTCATTTAGATTGGACGGGAAACCGAGTATCCGTGTACACGTTGGTTGGCATGTAAAAGAGCCTTTGGTAATTAGAATTCGATGGATTTCTCATATGCTCGACATATAGACAGCAGACCGTTAAATTCCATTTAATTAAATTACATCTGACTACATATTATAACTGATATGATATATCCAATTAAACTGGTTTTATGTCTTTTATGAAAACTCGGTGTTACGTGACTGTATTCTTTTAAGCCGAAGCTTTTAGATAGAATGTCGCCAACTGGCAACCACATTAAAATATATTATCGCCTTAAACTAAACTGATTACTTTGTTTATCATTCGTGTGTTCTGAAATGTAATTTGAAAGAACCGAACCATGTTGAATAATGATGAATGTTAAATAATGGGTATTGTCTTAAATAATTAGAATCCTATTGTGAACAGGATGGATCTGCATATATTTCACGTCCTTCAGAATACTGTATATCTGTAGATATTCCGGTAATATTCCTGTGTCGTATCCTTGTGATTAATAAATATGAGTGGAATAGGATGTTGTTTTGCATGACGTCAGTGAGGATATTAATATCTTACCGGTTACTCGACTGACATTTAACTTGTTATAGATTACGCCCAACTTTAAATGCAAGAGAGAGAGAGGGGGGGGGGGGTATGTGGGTGGGACCCTTAACATCCATTCGACAGAAACTATCAATGAACCCATGTGCTTTATGTTGTATTATTAATTGGGAACAACACTTTAACTTTGTTTAAAATAACTTGAGAATAATTGTTTCCCCGAGTTTTAAATCATTTACATGCATGTTCTCCTGAGAGGCCGTGTTGTAAATCTTTTGAAGTAGAACACTTCTCAAGTTCCCTGTCTTACCGGGGGTATTTAAAGCGACAAGTCGGTTGTATGAAGGAATCTATCGTGTCGACAGTTGAAACCCATGGGATATCATACGGGACTGCAGTTGACACTTCAATTTAACCGTAGATTTTGCAAACTATGGTCTGGAAAGGAGATGTGACTAGTCGAATGCACTGACTTTGTCCACAAATGATGTCTAATCTAAAGAAAAGAAAGGTTAAGAAAACCCCAACCCGTGACAGCAGATAATCGAAACGATGATGCTCATCTTCTGGTGCACAGAAGAAGGGCGTTAAACCCCATTGCACTTCATTTCCAAACATCAATCAAAACTTCGCTAATTGGCAGAGTAACAGATATTAGACCACTCCTGATGATCGTTTTATTATGTCCTTTGGCAAGTAGTCTCATAAATACAACAATGGTTTAATTCTTGTTCCAAAATGCATTCATTTCCATTAATGACGATGTATCTGACAAAGTTATACGATTTTGTGGCCAGTTTATAATTTTCCCGAATAGATAACAAATACAAAATATCAACATATACACACCATTAACACTTTTTACTCGATAGTCTCATGGAAATTCATTCACAACATAAGTATTCCTATTTATGAATATTGTATAACACGACCTTAATTTCATTTATGTGTTTATCTTGTGGGGTTTTAACAGTATATACCTCATGCTAAATATTATTTATGACTACTTATATAAATATTAGGGATGAATATCGTTTTGTCGGTAGCTATGTTGATCCTTGTTACAGTTTAGATGCGTTTGTACCGTGCCTTAACTACAAATATCGCAATTAGGACCGAGGATTCGTTTACGTAAATATTATTATTATTAAACGAAACGATTTATGTGTGATGTTTTTAACAAGACAGACTCCCCCTTGTGAGTCGCCTACTGTGCACATAACTCGTAATATCAACTTCCATTAAACCAGCATAAAGTGAGGACAGATGAGAGTTGATAAACCGACAGACCATGTTCTTGCTCCTGACAGGAGTCACGTAATCTTCATCTGAATACAAGGGGGTCTTATTATCACTAGTATACATAATTTCCTGTAGTGAAGAAAAACTTGAACTTTAATGGGGATAAGGAGGAAGTCATTACGACTTAAAAGAGATATACGAATTCCAACAGGTTTTTCCATGCTGTGGATTAATGTTCACGGAAATGAGAGGGAAATACGGCAGTCATCGTAATGTGACGCAAAGGAAATTTAAATTTGTAGACTTATATTCGATTAAATGCAAAATATAGTTCATAGATACATAGTAGTGTCGTGTGTAAGATCTTAGAAAGACGTGACGAAGGTCTTGCACAAAGCAAGACTTTCTAGTAACCTCGATATCACGTCATACCTTTTTCAATTACATGTATGTTACTGCACTGTTCTGTAGAATACACTTCCTGTAATTATTACAAATGAGAAATGTAAGATTCGCAGAAAATGGACTGTAAAGTTCTAATTATTTGAAATATTTATGATAAAAAAAAACAACAATATGTCGTCCTCTAGATCCCAATTGCACCAAAAGTAGTATATATGTGTCAAAGGGAGCTCCGGGCTACCAGTCATTTAACAAATAAACCACCATATAAATTAACGGAATATGTAGAATTGTTTAGTTTTTGTATTATTTTACATGTATATATGTTCTTGTTGTATAATATACAGATTAAATCTATTTTTGTAATACTGGAGAGGGAGTTAACATAGGCCTAGCCTGTTCCTCAATCCAATTTCAAATGAAATAAAATATTGTTTATATAAAAAATAATGTACCGTAGGTTTCTCTTTCTAAACCACTGGATACCACTTCTCAAATGTTCGATGTACTGTACGTGGTATTTAACTTTGATATAGAACATGTCAATGAAACTAAACCTCTGTTAGGACTAACAAGGTTGGATTTGTTTGACCTGGTTAACCGGAATATGTCTGGTGCGGTTAAATTTTCGTTTTGATAAACTTTGGTTGGTTGGTATGTTTACTGATTTTATATTCGTTTTGGGCTTAAACTTTGGACTGCGGATCATTAAATCATCCCGAAATCCAAAATTTTAAATGTAGAAAAATAATGAATAATGTTTGTTTCACTCCTAGCCATTTTATGTTACCGGATTAAATTGTACTTTGGAAGCCATTCCTGGATTTGTCACCATTAATTAAGTATTATTCATCAAAGACTAAGTGTTGGTTACCATTATCTAAGTATTGGTCACCATTAATCAAGTATTGTTTTACGTGTATATAAAGTTCCATATCAGTTAAAAAGGGTTGCACGGTAATAAAACGGTAATCGTGTTCCATATAATTGTGTCCTGTTAACAATGCTATTGCATTATTTTATCGGGCATGGGTATATCTGCACCTATGAATAAGAATGAAATATGATTCCTGCACACAACACCTGTTAGCAAAAATTAATTCAGTCGCATATATATATATATAATTTAATTAGATATTAAAAATCATATGAATGATAAATGAATTAAACTAGTCGAACTTAGTTTAAGGGACATGATATCTTTGATATCAAAATTAGTATATCTCTAAAACTTAAAAAAAAAACAGAGTGTTTAGTAGGTTGTCTATTTAATACCTGATAATATGAATTAAGAATTTTATAAATCTGATTAAAATTTGAAATAATGGTTAAACCACTTATCGATCAGCTATTACATAAATATTCTTCTGGCATTGGTTTACATGTTTGCATTTCTTACATACATGATTCCATTACTGGACCAACCTAACTGAGCTTATTATACGCCAGTTGTTATAGTAACAAAAGTCTCTACTACCGTTAGCACTCATGTTATTAACTATGCTAATGTATTAAATGATAATCCAATGTTTTGATGAAAAGACGGTCACAGCTGTGGGTGGAAAATTGGACACAGCTTCCATATAACACACTATTCAAATATAATTACAAAACAGTGTTGTGCATTAGACAGCATGTGCCTACTCTTTCTAAAACATCAGACACTAATCCTTATTACTGTGGAAATATCACGCAGTTACCAATTTCTTGTATGCTTTTGTATTTAAACAATGGTTATTGGCCAGTTCCATAAAGATACTTTCTGCCAGGTATATAGTTCCTTACACACACACCTAAATACCCCTTGGTAACGTCTACAAACAGTATTGAATAGTCAAGAGTTACGCACACCTCAGAATATATAATATGCATCATGTGTAAACCCTATTATGGCGATCATTTCGAAATAGTTCGAGTTGAAATTTGCATAAATATCACTGGGAAAATATGATGGCGATTATTCGGTTATCTTTAAATCGTACGAAATTAATCGATATTTCTAGGTATATTCCCCTTTAACAATAAAGGCAACACAGACAATTCCGTTACCAAAACATCCCACAAGTTAAATCGGCGAACATTTCTAGCAAGTTAAAAAAAAAACGAGTTGAATATAAACACAATTAGTTGTCTTTAAAACCCGTTAAATCCAATTATGACGGCGGATATAAAGATTAGGTTGTTGTGAAGAAAGCACAGCATTAAAATTGAGGTCAATGGGAAAATAATTACACGTCTGAGCTCCACTATCCTGTACTGACATTTTCATTCTACTCGCGAGCTACTATCGTTTGAACAACATGCACGATCATTTAAAGATGCATTGTAAGAATTAAATCAACGCACTTGCAGGTATTTTTCTCTCACCAGCTAGATGTTATATAAATTATTGTTTCCACATTTAGTTACATGCTAAGGTCATTATCAATTCTCCAGAAGGTTGGGAAGCTTAGATATTTAATGGATTAGACAATGTCTGCCGTAACTTCGTTAAATGTTAAAATCGACACCGAGTCATCGTTTGTTATTGTAGTAATGGTACTTGACAATCGAGACTATTTACGCGATTTCTTGTCAAAACTTAAAACATTCATAACTTCTCTCAGAATAAAGTAATTTGACTTAAATTTTCAATATATGCATTTTACATAATCTATTTTCAAACTACTATAGCAAGACTAGCTGGTTATTATACACCTAAATTGTACACGGAATTGAAAGGTATGAGAAAAATAAATTTCATACATATTTTAACTGTTATAATTCCACTTCGGTAACGTCATAATTTTATTAATGGATTATTATTAATCAGATGAAATCATATCAACTGGATTATTATATTGAATGCATGTCGTTGAAAATTAAATAAAACGATAGCCACACTGGCTCAGTGAATAAGATGCTGGATCGCCAGTCTAGAGGTATCACCCATAATAAACTGCAAGGCGTAGAAAAGTAAGACATTAACCCCCATTTTATTTCTGAATATAAAACGGATATTGTTCTGGGTACTACGGTTTTTTAAAATATTATATGAAAAATCTCATACTGTTACATGAAGATATTATTCATTTGGAAAGACGTGATAGTTCGTGAAAAGGAATATGGGACAACGTTTTCCTCAAGGCGATAATGGTTCTCGGAGTGGAAGAGCGTGGGGGATTCGTATGTCGTTAGTCAGGCGGACACCTGAATAATTTAAAACCGTAATTAATATAGTGTGCGTATGTTTCTGATGTATTGGATTTTTGAAGGGCTTACAAAATCTGATCACCAATATTTTCTACTCGACCTGAGTTAACCTATAAGGCTAATGTTGTGGATAAATTCTAAAGTTAAGCCAAATAGCTTACACATGCGTTTATTTGTTGAATTATAAGTGATTCTGTGTACCACTCGCAACTGGGTCTTTAAACATGTATTTCATCGACAGTAATGGTCCCAAATATATAATCATCGACTGAAAACATATTCAACTACCTGGGAAAATACACTCTTGGCCAAAATCAATACATCTATAACGGGATACTCCAACACAAGCACATTTTACATAATACAGATTTTTGGTGCTAATGAACGTGTTACGTATATTTTTACTGGTCATTAGAGAATTTACATACTTCACCAGAAAAAGTAAATCTTGTAGTTCGATTATTTAATCAAATGTGCTGGTGGGAACATCTCTTAAACATAAAGTGAATTCTGAGCATGGAAAAACGTTTAAAGGCCACCCGGAATGCCATACGTTCTGTTTTACTTCAAATATTCTGCATTACCGTTTAAATTAAATGGAAACTTATTTGCATGTTCCATCTGTTCTAAGGGGATTGATTAATTTGCCCCATTCTGCTGAAACGGACATCTCTTTAATATACTGAACGGTGAGCACGGAAAGACCTTTAAAGGTCACTTGGAATGCCATGCGTTCTGTGTTATTTCAAATAATTTGCATTATTGTTTAACTTAAGCGGAACGTAATATAATACGAATATACATGTTCCGTCTGTTCTAAGTAGATTGATTAGTCTTCCCCATTGTGCTGATCGGAACTCCTCTTTAACATAAAGTGGAAGCTGAGCATTGAAAGAAGTTTTAAGACCACCTGGAATGCCATACGTTCTGTGTTAACTCAAATACTCTGCATTTCTGTTAAAATTAAGTGGAATCTCATATAAAACGAATATACATGTTCCATCTGTAGTTGACGACGGTTCTTCTGTAATAATCAAATGAAGCGAATGTACGAGTAGACGCGGTTTGTTTTATTTATTTGTGGTGCACATTTATTGTAATACTGAATTGACCGCTATTTGATTAATTAATGATATGCCTAATGGGCCATAGCTTTGGAAACCCTAATATCAACGTTCTCAGTTGTGCAAACTCATTAGGAGTTGATATTGAGGTTGAATTTCACGTGCACGAGATAAGCGGGTGATATTGGATAATGCGCACTGGTGCCTTGCAATGATCGTATCGTACGTTTCCATGTGTAAGTACGTCAGATAGCAACCGCTACCCAGGCTGTGGAATGAAATGAAATGGGGCTTTAACGTACCGACTGGGCTAATAAAGGCGGGCATGAAAGTTTGCCCGTATAGAAATAAAATGGGGGTTTAACATCCAACTGTTCTGTACCGACTGGGCTAATGAAGGCGGGCATACGCCCTACAGTGTGCTGTGAGGGAAAGTTTGCCCGGAGAGCGGCATCACGGCCTACTCATATATCGATTACCAACTGTCAAGGTTTTTACGTACACTACACGCCAATATGTACACGGGGCCTCCCGACTAAAATTTCTCTTACCAATTTCCTAGTTGTTCAGATAGAGCTAAAATCCGAGCTCCCAAAGGAGAGTTGGGATTCGCTGAAAGTACACACATTACTATAGAAATATAACCGTATGTTAGTCTTCAAATTACGTAAGTATTGTGTGGACAAGAGGTTAATATCCATTCATGTCCTTTTTAACGATATCATATATATAGGAAGTTTTTTGATTTAATATATTTAAAAAAAAATAGAATATATAAATCTACTCCATCGTCCCTGCTGGCTCTATGTGAACCTTAAGTCATATGAATTATGAACTATTGGTTTTTAAAGATGTATAGTCTAGACTACACAGTAACCTCTTAACAGTTCCGGATAAATGTTCAATGTGTTTTAGATACACGTTAATAAGATAGTGATCAATAACTGACAGAGATGTCTCTTTGTTTAACTTAATTGACGAAGATATAAAATAAATCCCAGTCACGCTACAAACGTCTGGCATTAATAATGTATACTTTTGAGGCACTACTTTTTTGTTTCACCAATTTGTTTAAGTCCTCGATTGTTACATCGCCATTATCGGATCGATAACTCTAAAAGATGAAGTGTAACCTTATCTTAATAAGTGTTTCCATAGATAAACCCTTTCATATGTTCACAAATAACGTAGGTTATATTACCATCGACTTTTCTAACGACAAAAGCAAAGCAAAAATTATAATGAATGAAATTAAAAATTAAAGAGACATTAACTGGTTATTTATCGGGTACTTTCTTGGGAATTGAAATAAAATCATCCTTTATAATTTTATTCATTAACTTTAGAGAATATTAATATAATCTTTACAGAATATTAATATAATCCTATTGACAAAAGCAAAGCAGCAATAAATGAATTCAAAACCTAAAGAGGCATTGAAGTAATATTATCGCATGCTTCCTTCGGAATGGAAATACAAGCATTCATTATAATGTAAACAATATTATATTCAATGATTTTACATAATTGTGGCGCCGATTGGTCCGGCGAATACGAAATAGCCAGGCCCATCCGCGCGCACGTAAAAGAGCTCGTTTGAGTTTGGATATACGTTTATAAGTAAAAGCCCATTTTATTTAACTGGTTGCGCTCCTTGGTTATATGTACAAGCCAGAAAAGTGCACTAACTCTTTTGGCCATTCGATCATAATCGTTGAATACTTGGGTTGGTTCAAATATTGTTAAAACACTGAGATGAACTGATTTTGATTGGGCAATGGTTTCAGCGCTAATGGCTGTTGTACTAAGTGAGAGAACTGTACTAGTCAAAAAAAGCTGTAAGTTTAAACTCGTTTATCATCAGATGTGTATACAAAAAGCTTATTTATTTCTTTTAATAGTCAACAATTTTATTTTCCCCTGATCGTTTTAGAAATAAACATGCTACTTTCATGTATAAATGAAATGTGTTCAATGCCTTACTTTTCTCAACAACTTTGTTAATCAAGGCGTTCATAGCCATGTATTGTGCTATGAATGAAATTCTGCCCGGACAAGGCTTGAAATTAATCGACCAACATCGAACATAGGACCTTGTGATCAATGAGCCAGCACCCGTTCTCACTGGGCCACTGTGGCCCGAGGTAAATATATGGTCGGTGAATTGAAAAACATAATTATCGTTTGTTTTTTTGTCTTTCACTTTTTTAAAGAGATTCCTTAAAGCAATTAAAAATAGTGTCAATGTTTGGCCTAACAGACTTCACGGTATATTTCTGATAAAAACAAACAGATATGTTAAATATTTGCTCTTCTACTCCTGTATACTATTTTAAATCAAATCGCATCTGTGTTGATGCCGTTTATAGAGTTCATTGTTTTTCGCTTCTGCTTACACAGCCGTTGGTTGTATAATATATTTTGGATTATTTTGAGTATTGAAACCATACAACTCTTTCCAAAAGCTTTCAACTTTCATGAAGAGGTCGTACACGTGTTCTGTTCTGTGCTGTACTGGAACCTAGAAGTGGAGGGGACTGGTTTCGGATTATGGAAATTAGAATAGAATAAGTCTAACGCGTATAACACATTTTTTATAATTCATACTGGAACTCTGACAAACATCTGCTATAATTTTTATACTGCTATAATTTTTATACAACCAGCTCATTCTTCATGAAGGTTTTTTAAATACTCGGATGTGCTTAATTGCATAACAACAACAAGGTATACATTAAAAAATAGTAAATATTAAGACGTTTGAAATACATGTGGAAATGAAATGGCATGGGATACGCCATACTTTTGTGACTCAAACAGGCTAATCAGTTCCGTGGACAAGGTTTTGTAATGGCACACAAGTAATCGCCAAACCGTATGCAAAAGCTTATGTCCGGGTAAGTAAATAATAAACCAGCGGGGGGTCAAGGGAGGGCTGTACCCCCCCCCCCTCCATACACGCACATATCTCTCTACTAGCTAATGGTAGAAGCAGCCCCTTTCGTGGTCTAAGAAGTGAAGCCCGAGAAATTGTGGCAGTCTTAAATTCTGTTTAATATTCTATAGTCAACAAGCCCCCCCCCCCAATATTTGTTATTTTGAATGGAAGTGTATGTTACATATATGTGAACAAATGCTGAAGAAATGAGTTTGTTCTACAGAAGGTAGGCATACACTGCGGCAACACTCATGTATACCACAGACCTGGAAAAGTGGAGAAAAAGAAGCGGAGATTGCGTAAAGGTTAACCACGGTGCTTATGATCACCAATAGCCTTGTAGAATTTTAAAATGAAAAAAAGAAAATACCCCGCCTGTGAATAATAATAATATATTTATCTATATATACTATTAATGTTTCAGTTGTGGTGTTCGGGATCGACAGCTGCATAATACTAAAAATACAGGCAGTGAATGCCAAACAATTCTAATAATGCAAATGTTACTACTCGTAAAACAAAACGTGTGAGAGAATCTTAAATGTCGTTTGCACAAAGCGAAATTGTTCTGTTCTGAATTGGAAAAATATAACAGCTCAGTCTTAAAGCGTATTATTCGATCATGGTGTTTTTTTTTACATGTATACATGTAGTTCAATATTACCCTTTTTTACATATAATTTTACGTGTATTATTCGATCGACCCTGCTTGCTTTACATATTTTATTCAATCCTTCTATTTTACATATAATATTCGATCCTGCTGTTTCTTTACAATGAGTTATTCGATCGACACTACTAGTTTTTTTTTACATATAGTATTCATTTTTTTTTAACCCATATATTATTCAATTCTTCTTTTTAACATATATTATTCGAAGGTTATGTTACTTGGGTTTTAATTTCTAATTAATATAAGCGATTATCTATTTTCCTGTTTAGCAATCTCTGTCAAGATAACGATAGCATCCGAGTGCCATTTTAAGGTTGTATGGATGGGTTCTGTTATATGCGGAAGTTGTCGTCGGGAATATCTGATCATAATATATATTTGTTAGCAGTGGTACTGAAACTTGGATTAAAAAGGGTAGACCTCCTCCACAATACTCCAAATTACGGGTGTCGTGCGTAAATAAAATAAACCGCTAGAGCCTATACTCGGCAGGATAACGCATGCCCAGAAGCTTCAGCAAGTTTACTCCAGGATTTCTATCGTTTGGCTAATAAACGTCTCCGAAATAAGTCAATATATCTGCTCTATTACTTAATCCACAGTTTGATGACAAACTCACGCTTGATTATTTGTAAAATAATCGGTGAAGACGATATCGCTACCATTGGATTCGATTCACTCACCTAGAAATATTATAAATAACTAGCCTTCGTCTGATATCTTGTACCAGGATATAAATATTAGATGGATAAATAGCTAAGATGAGAAACAGAACAGCTATTTGGAGTCAATTAAAAGATACGAGTGATGTATCGTAGAACCAGAAGCAACGGACCGTTATTTAAATTGGATGAACTGATTTACCGCTATGATGTACATATCTGTCAATGGTGCAATTGGTTATTAATACATACACGTTAACAAATGTTTGAACATTTACCGAATGATACCCTAGACTGGTTAGATATCAACTGTTATTCAATCGATTAGATATAAAAGTCAACCTTTTAAGGCGGCATTATCCCGAGGCCGCGTGTTTGAATTTCCATTTCTCTGCCAGGTTTTTAAGAATATTCATGATTTGGGGGCGAAAGGGTCAGAGAGGAAACACATGAATAAGAGGGATCGTCAAATGACGTCACTGCCTATAGATTCCTTTGACAATTCCTAGCAAAAATCGAAATGCTCCCCCCCCCCCCGCAATATGATCTGTCATTTTTAGGCTCTCTATGTTTATAATGATTTTAATGAATGTTCAAAATATGTTATATGCAAAGAAATGTCCTCTATTTAACATTGAATGTAATGCTCAGAGAGTCACTGGTCTGACTCCTACTGTCGAGATAAGAATATGTGTCACCGTTTGACATGACTTGTGGAAGATGCCTAACCTCATTGTTCGAGTCCCTTGTTACCAATGGCGCCGAAACGCATTATGATACACCATTCGTGTACCCATGGTTAAATGATTATTTTGTCTTAAATATTGGATG
Source organism: Patella vulgata (assembly GCF_932274485.2). Taxonomy (NCBI): domain Eukaryota; kingdom Metazoa; phylum Mollusca; class Gastropoda; family Patellidae; genus Patella; species Patella vulgata. The sequence continues at coordinate 19,634,331 of NC_065883.2, forward strand.
TCATAAGCCTATTAGTCCGGGGGCTAGGTGGATTTTTTTCAACATGGAAGGTTTGGGCTGCTAGTGGGGTATTGCTGGGTTAGGAGACCCTCGTGATCTATTCCGGGTATGTTACACTTAGCTACATGGTCATGTTTTATACTGCTAGGAGCAAAACTATGAGAAAAATTAAACAATTTTTAGACATAAGTATGACATAGTCTCAAATATAACCCAAATATTCATTCTTAAGTTTGTGGTTGTGAATCCTATGATCATTCCCTACATTTTACACCTTGTTCCAATGTCGCACCTTTCATGTTAATTAAATTTCTAATTAGGGGTCATTCGGTGTAAACCAGCATTATTCTCTTCTTAATTACACAGACCACCATAAATATTCTCTTCTTAATTACACTGACCACCAGAAATATCATTCTTAAGTGCCTGATAATGATTTCTGATATTATTCCGCACAATTTAGGCTTGGTTTTACACTCGCACCTTTCGTATTGATTAAAATTTTAAATACCGATGGGGGGGGGGGGGCCAAATGATATTTTCGTTATTTTTGAGACTATGTCATACTTATATCTAAAACTTCATTAATTTTATATCTCATATTTATGCTCCTAGCAGTATAAAACATGTCCATGTAGTTCTGTGTAACATACCTGGAACAGATCACCAGTTAACGGAAAAAAAGCTCTGAGTAAAACCGAAAAATTGCTAATTGGTGACCTTTGACCTCTTGTTAAGTGGCCTTTCCACCAAAAATCCTATTCTTAAGTTATGTTTTCTGATGTAGGGCACATTGCTCTATCAAATGCCACTGAAGTGGAACTTGCACCTTCCATGTTGAATAAACCAATTTGGGGGGGGGGGGGTACTATGAGTGACTCCCCCTACCTCACACCCACCACTGGCGCAACTGAAGAATTGGATTTCTGGGATTTCCTAACCTAATCATACACCACTAGCATCTCAAATCTTCAACTCCTTCCATGTTGAATAAAATCGACCTAGATCCCGGACTATATCTTTTCCCGGTAAGATCACAACATCAATGTTGATTTAAATTGACAAATAATTCGTGTTTTAAATGTCGAAGACTTTGGACGATACTGAGTTACAGACTTAGCCACTTTAAGTATGTATTGTATTAAAAATTTAAAGATGCAGTGTACGATATAGATAAGGAGACTGGATATTGGGAAATTCCAGTCTTGTTACTTTATTCTGAAGGAAGTTATATTTTTGCTACCATAATAAACGAAGTATAGATTTTCCATATTAAAGATACCCTATCATATGGCGCGGGTGTTCTGATCCATTCAATATCTCAGCCATATAATATTTGAAGACAGAAAAACTCTTCAATAGGCAAATCTATCTCTTGCATAATGCACCTTTAATGATGTTCTTTAATGCGAGTATCTGACACGATTTGACAAATAGACACCTGAGCTGTATTGTTATAACCTTCGCGGATTGAATACGATTTACATTAGATATACTTTGTCAAAGATTTCTATTCTTGTTATAAAATTAATTTTCCCCTCTTGTACCAGAAGATCAGCGAATGATATATATCTTATAGAGGGATATAGCGAACACAGTGTCATCATGATAAACGATGGAAACAGCGGCGTATTGATTTTTATCCTAAATTCATTTTTCTTATTAGTGTATATATGAGCTATCTATTTCCGTCCTGGAGAATTTTAATAGAATTCCTGTTATCAGTATTAATTTTGACAATATAAATCAGAATGTAAAGGGAAATGGTCTTCTTTAACAACGTTATCACATTCCCTGATCGACATTCTTTGCAAGATAGATAATACCCACCGATGCGTTTTTGTATAGATATATAAAAGATACATACCATGTTAGGGCAATGTTGATGGAATATATTATTCGTTTAGCAGTATTTTCGTCTAGTATAATTATACACACACGTAGTAATACAGCATCTAATAATCTAAGGCCAGCATGGCCCCCCTTTTGAATACGGTTCAATTTTCTAACCAATCTGCAAGTAACTTAAATTACTAATCACCATCTGCACTTTACATTACGGAGTCATGATTAGGTTTGTAAGATGTTTGTAGTTAAATTCGTATGAAAATATGACCTCTGTATGCAAATCGCGTGATGAAGGAATATTTTCAAAATCAACCGCATACCAAGTGAAACCATGTTCCTATATTTGAGGTGAACGTATACGTCTAAATGAGAGAGAGAGAGAGAGAGAGAGAGAGAGAGAGAGATGGGGTTCAACGTCCACTCGATACAAACTAGGTCATATCGGGACTAACAAATGGTTCCATTTTATTTCAATAGGGGTCTTTAGCAGTGGGATGAAACATATGTCTAAATAGTGGAGCCGTCTTGACAGTTGAAGTATTAAACGTAGTTCACTTAAGATTTGACGCCATTTCATTTAATTTGCCCTTCGTTCGCTTGTTCATGAGCTTGATATCCGTTTCCACTGCGGATGACGTCGCAAACAAGTGATCCTTAGGAAACGTAAAAGAAAAGAGCCACCCGTATATTAGAGGATAATCTAGAATACGATCAGGGCTTGTGATTCGTCTTAATGTGACATCTGTTTGGATTTGTTTTAATGATAGATAATGATAATATATGTCTTTGTATACTTTTCTAGTCGAAAGGTATGTTTGGTATAGAATATGCACAGTTTCAGAGGATATAGTGATTGATTAGAACGTTCAGCAAAATTCCTTTGATATAACGAATGTTTGCCCTTAAGATAATTAAACGATTTTAAGGTATGTTTATGACTTGATAGATGTGAAAAGTAAGTTAATTATTTACGACATTAAACAACAATAAGGCATACCAAGATCGTGGATGATGTGCGTACGCTTCTAAAGAAATCTGGGTCCAGCGTACAGGTTGGCTTGCACGTAAAAAGAAACTCTGACAGTTGAGACTTAAATTAATATCACTGTATGACGCATATAGGGCCAATCCCCGTAGGTGCAGAAAGGTACGACACAAAACCCCATTCCATTCCAAAGAAGTCTAACTGAAAATGCGTATTACTTTTATAGATATTGTAGAAGTACTAAAACCGTTGAGTTTGTTTAAGGATATTTGGACGACGCCATGGTATTTAACATTGACAAATAAGACTAGAAATTGTGGTGAACATACCCATCAATACACTGTATGGATTAATCAAAAATTACTTTCTAAAGGTCATAATCAGATGCTTACTCATTGTCATACTCGACGTACATCAGTTTATTGAGCGTTTATCGAAGAAAGAGTCTACCAATATCTTTTGCCTCGTGGAGTGTAATTGACGCAGCTAATCTTTAAAAAAGCATAGTTATGTTATAACATATTATGGCTGTCAGATTAATACCTTTACAACGCTCACACGGCAATGACACTATAAATGAATCCGCTTTATGTACAAATTTCAATTAAACTTTTACACGGACATATTTTTAGCAGTACATCGAATACGAAAACAAAACTGGATTTAGCTAGTGTGAAAAAAACAACGTATCTACGTCATGTATAAAAGAGAAAATTTATTTTATTGTTTGTGTGGGTGTGTTCGCTGTAAGAAACAATACAGTTCGACTTATAGATTTCCAAACCACTTCACATTACCTATTTTTTTAAGAGGAATTTAATTGTGCTGTTTATTTTGGAATTGGCGAAGTGCTTAGTGATGAACTTAATTGACATTTACTAATCATTACTTTATTATGGAAACAATATAGTACAAACCTTGCTTTTCTAGACGGTTCCATTGCGTTCAGCATAACCGTAGTTCAAAATCAACACTACAGGACCCTCACGCGTCAGTAGAAAATTCGAAAAGATCTTCGTTTTAAATTAATAATAATGTAGCTCCGACTTCTGAAATCCAGGTTCAAATATTGCCCACATAGCTATAAGTAGTAGCAGCTGTCGTGAGGGAGGCTGTGTATGCTTGCTATTCCACTAATACTACTTCACATTTGAGTTCACAAAGCTAATTTTAGCAATGAAATGAAATGGGGTTTAACGTCCTACTGTTCTGCTCCTATACTGGGCTAATGAAGACGGGCATACGCCATACAGTGTGCTATGAGGGAAATTTTGCCCGGGCAGCGGCACTATCGCCTACTCTTATATCGAATTTCAACTGCCAAGGGATCTTTTACGCTTTTACGTGCATTCTAATGTATACACGGGACCTCGGTTTTTCGCCTCATCCGAAGGACTAGACAGCTGTCCTTGTCAGGTCCTCTGTTCTGCACCACTGACAAGGGGAAACCACGTCGGAAAATCCAGATGAACTTTCTCGGCCAATGCAGGGATCGAACACCCGACCTTCAGGCTAGCGAGCCAGCGTCTTAACCACCTAGCCACCGTGGCTCCCTAATTTTAGCAAACATGTGTTCTAGATTTGTATTATACTATATTATAAAACGAAGAAAATAAACGTCTAAAAGCCTAGAATCGGTCAGAAGGATCTTGGCAAATGCTTAATGGATTCCTCGAAGAGCTAATCCTAGAATGACATTGTTTTGAAGTTTAAGATACAAGTAGTTGCATTTAGAGGGCGATTAAAAAGATTGATATTCACCAGGGTATTGTTCTATATCATTCACATTTCTTGTTATAGGTACATGAACCTTGATTCATATCTCAGAATTACTCAGTTTAAAACATGTTAACTACAAAGATACTCCCTTGGGAATAAACTAACCATGGCAGATGAATCAGATTCATAACTATGCCTTGGCCACTGAGAATTGTAATTTATGTTGAATTAAAGATATATCCGTGTACTATAGTACAACATTTTCAATTAATAGCGAAACCTTTCAATTACGATGCTGTACTTAGTTTGGCGTTCAAATGCAAATGTATCGACTTTCAAGAAGAGTAGAACAATTCAAAAATACATTACCATTGCCATATGTGAATTAAATTCAAAGGAAGGAGCAGTAGCGATAGTTTAGAGGCATTTACTCGCCATGCAGGGTTTTTTGAGCCACAGATTGTAAATGAATGATACAGTGTTATTGATTAGTATAGTAGGAAAGAATAAAATTGCTATAGGAAGTCATAAGCATCGTACCACTTTTATCTATACTCGCTATATTTCATCGTGTCCATTTTAAGTGTACAATTTGGTACCGATCAATAGTAAGCAAATTACTAGTGCTCACTATCCGTATGATTAAAATACGTCATCGGGATTTAGGTCGCTATCAGAAAGTTTACTATCACCACTCACGTCATGAAAAATAGTAGATGACCTTCACCGGCGCCTCCGCGAGTAATGGCGCTGGCTCACTAACCAGGACAAACCGCGTTGGGTTAAGGTGTTGGCCAAGAAAATTCCTAGGAATTTCATAGCCTGGTTTCCCTAACTTCAGTGATGCAGGACCTGATAAGGAAAGGCACCTAGTCGTTTGGATGATGGGACGAAAATCCGATACCCACAGGGGTTCTTGTTGCTGAGAACGTAAAAGGAACCCTTGACAGTTGGAATTGAATAAGTGAAGAAAACAAATAACTCTTAGCACATTACATGCTGTTTGTCATTCCTTTTTCGTCCAACTGGTGCAAAAGAGTTAAACCCCATTTCGCCCATAACCTCCAGAGGCTGTTAAATGTGATAATATATATACTTGTGTAAAATTAACACTTTATAATTGTTGTTAATTCAAATTTGTAGGAGTGCGATAGGTTTAGAAAGAACAAAAAACCCAATTACTCCAATCCAGAAAGTGGAATTATAAGCAGTTTTTCTTTTCAAATATCGCACATAAAGCTAGGATAAATATGCGGTTGTCATGAATGTTTACAACTATCATTATGGAATAACAATTGTTATGGTTAATTACACTGCGATGTTTCAACAAGATTTCACAAGTCGTTATCCAAATAGATACAATAGAATGAAAAAATCTAAGACCCGTTTCAAAGACTACTACTATCATGTTGTCCTGTATTCTATTATTCCATCTACAGTCGAATCATTGTTGTCATTTGACGACACCAAGAAGCTAGACGGAGTGATTGTTCCTAACCTCTCTGACCGCTCTTCGTGCGAACTTATATCAGGAATAGCAGAATATAAATATTGGCAGAGGTTCTGGTTGTTTATTAGGCGGGATGTTCCTGTAATTCTATTTTCCTATGATTTCCCCAAAGAATTCCCAAAACAGCTCAAAATTGCTGTACTTTACAGTGGATTTATGAGAAATATAGAATTTAATTTGATCTGAAAGACGCCAGTGCTATTAAATAATTGTCAGATGTTACCACGCATTCGCATATACGTGTAATATAAATGAAATTTCTACAGACGCATTTAAGGTTTTAAATTTCTTTCATTTGTTATTTTAGAGGCAGCCAGTAGCCTTCGTTAATACGGCAATAAATCTGTGCAGTCCTTTATAATTCTGAGTTATTAAGGAGTCTTTAGCCGTGCTAAATGTAGACATTGTGTTTTAAAGACCATTGAAAACATTACAGAACATTCTTACCTACCCTGTGCGCGGGTGAAATTCAAGACGGTCAATGTATCGTATAGTTATTGAGTCGTTGCTCGAAGTTTATATTGGACATCTAACACCAGTGCGAGGCGTTCAACATGCTTGAAGATTCCATCTATTTGCACAACATTACAATCCTACAAATAAATTGGATATAAATTCAGAAAAGAAGATACCTTGAGCCATTCTAGATTAATCGTTGAGAACGACAAATTTTCGCTCAAAAGCTTTTTTTCGCAAGAATATGGCAGAATTTTTAGTTGTAAGGCATATAATATGCACAGGAGAGGTGAGGTGGGAACCAGCGCTTTGCTTATCAATTCTAGGATTTGACAAATTCATTTAAATATCATAATCAGCACTAGAAAACAAGCATACTACAACCATCGTTAATTTTGTTAACATAATGGCGACCGAAATCCAAGATCATGTATCATGAAAACATGCTGAAAATGATCGAAAGTAATCAATCTTTCAATAAAAATGTAAACTTGCTAAATTCAACTTTGTTCTTTGTGGCCCCGGAGGTCAAAAGGTCAAATTTTCCGTTTTGCACTAGGAGGATTTAAAGCAATAAAATGTTAGCATAAAGTATAAAAAAAAACTGGATTCCAGCCATGAAACTATTCAATTGTTTTTCGCGGACAACTAGTTTCATTATGTATAGCAATCGGAGAGATTTTGATTTGACAGTTTTAACGCATTTTTGAAACAGGTTTCGAAGTGTTTAGGTTCTGTTATGCAAGATCTTCTTTGACGTTCTAAAGTGAAAGTTCGGTGCTAAGACCGCCTAAAGATAAATTTTAAATGTTCCTATTATTAATTAGAACAGATTTTTATATTTTACGCTGACATTTATTGTTTACTGAAATTACTTACACAAACACCTGGGTCCGTATGCAAAGGTTTTCTTTAAGTTAAGTGAAAATACTTAATTTTTCCACTTAACCAAGTATCTTACCATTAAATTGGTATTCAAAGACTATTTTACATATACATGGCTATGTGAAAAACTTATAGATACATTATGGAAGATTAGATAAAGAGCTGACAGTTCTCACTATAATTGTTAAAAATAGTTAATAGTCCTGAAAATTTCAGTTAAATTGATCCACTCTGAACCGAGATTTTAGCGATTGAATTTTCGGCCTAGCCTCGATCATCATTACTAAAGTTCCTAGAAAAAAAACCATGACCATTTCGGTGGTAGTAACCCCATACACTCTACAAAATCAAAGCTGAAGATGAAAAAAAAACCAACAAAAAAACGTTTGATGCTAGCTACGCTCAGCGACATTGTCTCAATCTCAATTCCCTAACTTTTATAATCGCCATTACGGGCCTGCTACTACATTGTGTACTCCGGTTAAAAGAAGTCATTATAATCTCACTTAACTTTAAGGTAGCTCATATAGGTCACTTAAAGTTAAGTGGATTTTTCTCACTTAAACTGGTCTTTTTGTATACCAATAAAAGACAAAACACTTGTAAGTTAAGGCAGCTTAACTTTGGGGGAAAATTTGATACTTAACACTGCCTTTGAATGTCACTTAACCTTAACTTACAGGAAGTTACGTATATTTAAGTGAAATCTAGTAGTTAAGTGACTGTCTTAGACTTAAGATATTCTTTGAATACGGACCCTGTTAACATAAGATAGAAGATACTACCAGAATTTCCTGAAGGTCGTCTTCACAAACATATCAAAATTCGAAACATGTTAGCCCAAGAACCCAATGATCGTACTGAAACAATTAGGGCAAATCGACCAGGAACTGCTCAGTAATTGCTGATTTACATTCCATATAGATGTCTAATAAGCGCCGTGTCCTTAAGTCCCGTAAGATTAAACAATCGGCATCTATCGTAGCTTCAGGGAAATGTACTATGTTGATTGTAGTGATTGCGAAGGATATCGAGGATACAAATCACATTAATACCTTTCCTCTGCACGTGCGATATTTCAACCGAAATTAATGCCACTGAAGCCTTAAATCATTTTAAAGAGAAGAGGGAAGTTAATGTGTCCATGATGCGACTTATACCCCAGTAATTTGACAAAAGATAATCGTTTGTCCTCGGGTGAAAGAAAATATATCAACTAAGTGTATGTATTGGGCGACATAGTTCTTCAGCTAGAATATTTCTTATTTATTGAACTTGAATTACTGAATATTAAAACGTCAAAATTCATTTGATGCCATTAGTAGAAATACTAATTCTGTGGTTTTCCCTTGTTAGTGGTGTAGGGCGGAGGGCCTAACAAGGAAAGCTGTCTAGTCGTTCGGATGGGATGAATAACCGAGGTCCCGCGTATACATTGGCGTAAACGTAAGAGATCCCTTGGAGAGAGAGAGAAATGGGGTTTAACGTCCACTCGACACAGACTAGGTCATTTCGGGACTAACATATGGTTTAATTTTCTTTCAATAATTCGCTTGCGCGTAGGGGTCTTTAGCAGTGGGAGGAAACCGGGGGACCGGAGAAAACCCACGAGCTTGGACAGGCAACCCTACTCCTTGTCACGTAGATCCCTTGGAAGTTGGAATTCAATATAAGACTAGAACAGTCGGGCGTTAAACCCCATTTCAGTTCAGTTCAGTTCAGCCGCCACCGTCTTGTCAGTTTTATCAACAGGCATGGAACTCATAGCTATCTAACCTAGGTTTTTGTTTTAATCGTTAAGAAGACATCTATTAATAACATTAAAAATAAGGAAAACAATCACTATCCGATTTAGGTCATTGTGGGGGAATAATAATTTGTTGCAAACTACAATATTGCGAATTTTGAGTGGGCTAAGGTGGCCGAATGATATAACACGTGTGTTTTAGATCATACTGTTTGTCATTGAGTCAAGTGGCCTGGTTTCGATTCCCAGATTGTACGTGACTAGGTGTAGAGTCGCCTGTAAAATCTTGTGGATTTTCTCCGGGTCCACCATATGATAGTCCCGAGATGACCGAGTTTGTGTCGAGTGAACGTTACCCCCTCCCCCACTCTCGCTCTCTCTCTACACTGTGAATACAAGCTGCTGATTTTGTTCTTTTAATTTAATATAGTATAATAACTTTAAGTACATGCTAAGTAGTGTAAAATTTTGATATTTTCCGAAAAATGCAAATAACGCACAGACTTGAACTTGTCTTGGTCATATCAAGGTACAGGTGTACAATTTCCTACTTAACAAAATAATAACATACATCAAATATTCCGCGAAAGATATTTCGGAAAATAATATGCCCCATAATTATATCGACCAGACAATAATAAGCGTTGACTTAATTATCATTCCAGTCCGTGTCTGTATTGTCTGTATTCGCCATCTTAAAACACAACTTTTGATTTTATATTCAAAACGACAGAATCAATTATACTGCCAATGTTTCTTATTATTCTAAGTCATCATGAAGTTAAGTGAAGATAGTTACGCTTTAACGATTACAGAAAATAACATACTTTGCTTTTATGAAAGATGTATAATGTAGTTGGCACAATTGTTCCAGACGGTATAATTTGCTAATGTATTGTCTTTGATTTTCATATCTGAGATTTAAGGATGTTATCGACTTGCTTGTTATGGATTCCTCATTTTGTTTTATATCGATCCAATGACGTATGTTTGTATGACTGTCTAGAAAGTAGTTTGCTTACATTGGAACCTTTTTTGTTGTTAATTAGAAACTGTGTAGGATTGAAGCTAATAAACTCCGGGTGGGCACAATTTATACATTGGACAGAATACATCACGAATATACGTGTTTATATCTCTTTAAGAATTTTATAAAATTAATTATTCTTTGATGTTCACTAAACTACATATAGCTTCATACGAAACTTGCGTTGTTTGTCTATAATTAGCTCCGCTTTAGAACAGACACGAAATTAGTTGACCGACATGTTAATTCCCATATCAACAATTTTAGTCTAAAACACTACGTATATTTCACTAAACTACAGGTAGTTTCACACGAAACTTGTGTTATCTGCCTACCATTAACTTAGCTTGAGAGCAGACACGACACTAGTTGATTCCCATACCGACAGTTTTAGTCTAAAACACTAATTAATCTCGATAATTTTGAGAAGTATTTGTTCTACATTCAGTTCACAAAATCGGAAATGTTTAATTAGTCTCTGTGTGTATAAAAGTTGTAACACGGATTAGAAACGCATTACAAAACAGTATATTAGAGATGAATAAAAGAGCTGAAAGTTCTCGCTAAAACAGGTAAAAATAGATAATGAACAGGGAATATATTGAAAATTGCTTCATTCTGAGCGTCGTTATGGTCGTTTGGTGAATAGTGTGTCCTCGATTGTCATTGCTAGCATTGTTACTTATAATAAGCATTAAAGTATCAACGTTTTTGTTTTTTAGAGATAAATATCAAATTAATGATTTATATAACATTTGAGCCCAAACGAAAGGTCTGCAATAATCAGATCTAGCTCTTCCACAATGCATTTTTAATTTTAGAATATAGCGGCTATTTAGTGCAAACATCTGTATCCAAAGCAGATATTTTGCTATGCGCAATCTATAGTCAATAGCCCTCAATTTTGTTTTAAAAAAATGCTATAGATAGTAGGACCGTTTGTATTAAATAAGATGAAAGGCCACTGTATATTATAATGGAACTGTTCCAGATTGCCCAGTTGATACTCCTAGTTTTAAGCATTTCAATCAATCGCCAGCTATAACGAAATGCTCATTTTTCCATAAACACGACGTTTGCATTTTTTTAAACTTCAGCAAGTCTATAGACATGCTCTTCCAGGCTTTGTGAAGTCATCGTTAGAATACGCAGCTTGTCGTGCTTCAAAACGATAAGAGAATACAGGTCGAAACGTCGTGCTATATGTATAAACCAGTGATTGCTTCCATATAGATTGTGTTGTATTTATAACATATTTAACTACATTCCACACTATTATTTATAAGACCACTATGTAACATTAAGATGATGACTACGAATAATGCGTGTAACAACTGTAACGCCTCTCTGGATAAAATCTGACAGTTTACGGCAGTTCAATGGTTCATGATATCAGATATGTCTGGATTACTGTCTCTACAACTCTCTGACACTTTATTATTGACCGATTTATCTTAGGTTCTGAAACCAAATGTTGACTAATTTAGCGTGCACTTGAAATAGTTCCACCAGAGAGTTTGTTCTTGTCATCTCCCATCATATTTGTGTTAGTATAAAACGTACAGCGTCAAGTTTTTTGTTAACAGAGCTTTGAAAAACCAACGGTTACTTTTACCAATTACATGTGCCAATAATTATTTTCGTTATTTCAAGATAACAAAATTACGTACTTGAAATGCAATATAATTCTGTTTAACGTTCTACTTTTCTGCACCGGCCGGTCTGTAATCATAATGGGCATGTAGTGTGCTATGGTGGAAATGTTGCCTAGACAACGGCTTTACGACCTTCTCTTATATCGAATTACTGTGAGCCGGCTCGCTAGCCTTGCCCGAGAAAGTTCCTCGGGATCTTCCACATTGTTTTCCCCTTGTCAGTGGTTCCCTGCACCACCGACAAGGGGAACATACGCCGAAACCTACTGGTTAGCGAACAAGCGTGTCAGTCCCTGAGGCACTGTGGCTCCCTAATGGGAGATATCCAACAGAGAAGATATCCATGTGGGTAAGACACTGGCTCGCTAACCTGGAGGTCGAGTGTTCGATCCCTGCATTGGCCGAGAAAGTTCATCCAGGTTTTTCGGCGTGGTTCCCACTTGACAGTGATGCAAAACGGATGACCTGACAAGGACAGCTGTCTATTCGTTCGGGTGGGACGAAAAACCGAGGCCCCGTGTACACATTGGCGTGCACGTAAAATATCCCTTGAGAGATGGAATGCGATGTTAGAGTAGGCCGCAGTGCCGCTGTCCGGGCAAAATATCCCTCATAGCACACTGTATGGCCTTCATTAGCCCAGTTCGGGGCACAACAGTAGGACGTTAAACCCCATTTCATTTCCTATATAAGGTCAGATTTACGTTGGAAATTTTAGTATTAACCCAGATAAATACTGACAGTTAACCGCTAAGCGCAATACAACATAAAACGGCTATTTACATCACAGAAATTACAAATGATGGGGTTTATTTGACCCAATCAATACGTCTTGTCAGCTGGCTGATAGTGTATTTTGATCCACTGAAAGGATCAGTGACACTAGTGCCAATATTACACAATCAGACAGAGTCAATTTGTACACTCGATCCCATTAATAGAGCGGGGTTTCATTTAATTCGAGATTTCTTGATGCCCTCTTAACCCATTAAGGGCACTTCTGCCCATTAGCTGTGAATTTAATTAACAAAAATCTTGAGTCCGGTTCGTATTCAGGAACCTTTCTGGTTATATTTGGTAACATGAAATCATACATCACATTTTCTTATTCCTTAGATGAACATTTGTACAAACACAATGAACGTCGTAATTAAGTGAACGCACAATAACCATTTGTTAGCTATGTGAAATCTTGTTTTAAAATGGGAAAAGATGTCAATGAAGAATATATAATAATGCTTAGCTTACAATATCCGTCACTGCTTACAGATAGGTAATTAGAGAAATAGTATGGACGTGGACTTAAGAAGTCAAATCTAATGAGCGTAAAAGATACACCCGAGAAACCACTAGAGCCATCATCTCTATGGTTATACAAAAGTACAGAATTGTTAGCTGAAATGAGAAGTGATATCGGGTGTTCTAGAAAGCGTGAGACACCTGTCACTACTAACAGACAGCTCCAAGCCTCTGGTTTAAAAAAATGGCACCTTCACATTGATAAGAGTCAAATATATAATTGTCAATTTCCCTGGATTTTATGCCCTGGTTTGTTTTCTGGGATGATAAATCGTGTGTATGGTATCGAACAGTTAAGCCAAGAATATAATTGCCAATTTCACTGGATTTTATATCTCGATTGGTTTTATATGATGATAATGAATAATTAAATTCATAGATAAATCCACTGTAGATGTGTTAATAACCTAGCGCCATCTTATTTAACTGAATTAATTCAAAGTTACGAGCCCTCCCGGAGTTTACGTTCATGTGACCAAATACAGGTGGTAACCCCAAAGTGGAGCATGAAAACATTTAGGGCAAGAGCTTTTAGTTTTCTTTCTCCGTCAACATGGAACGGTCTGCTAGTGTTCATCGAGTGTTTCAAACCCAGACTCAAAACATACCTATTTCAACATTATATTTAATTTAAAATTGTGTGCAGAAAGCGCATAGAGCTTACTTTAAGTGTGGAATGTCGTTATACAAATGTTCATATTATTATTATTATTACTATAATAAATTGTAAATATAGTGTGGACATAAAAAGTCAATAAAAAACCTATAATAATTAGTAAAAATGACCTCTGCTTTATCCTTTGGAAGAAATATTTAATCGTATAGATCCTGTCACGACCAATCATTAACGGAAATAACATATCCGGTCAACCAAATTCCACATTATTTTGATGTAAATTAAAAGGTTTAACTCTGAAGCTCTTATGCTCTCATTTACTAGTAAAATGATTACAAATTGGCAACCTTCGTGCTGCGATTCATCCCATAATTTGATGTTAATATGTGGAATACAACTGGATTTTCAAAACTGGCCTACTCTTTTTTCGAATTCCAAATACCAAGGGTTCTTTTACGTGCATAGCAATGTCTACACGAGAAGACTAGACGATGTATCTCTTCTGTCGTAATGTACCGATTACAAAGTGATACCACGCCGGAAAAACCTGAAGAACAATCGCGGCCAACACCCGGTGGTTTGCGAGCCATTATCGTACAGTATACTGGCACACCACGACTCACGAATGAAAAGGGGCACGTCCGTACTATTTTCTCCCATCGATATGTTCACGTTAGGATACGAACCAAGACACTTCAATGCGTTAACACTTAACAATTCGACGGGTAAAGAAAGCCGAGATGTCACGTTTCTGTCACTAAAGAGAAACTCAGTTCAAATTGATTTTGACATATTCATTGTTTACCTGTCAATACCTCATAATTTTGTATAGCACTGCTAGTTCAACTTTGTTGACGTATAGCATCTGAATTTTTCTTTCATTACAATAATTACCTTCATAAAAATATATCACATTCCCAAATAAGATTAAGGGTAAGCCTGGTAAGAGAGATTTCTGGTAAAGTATAATGGAAATATATTTTTAAACTACAACTTCGACGTTTTAATTTGCTAGCCGTCTATGTAAATCATCAATACCGCTCATTGAAAAACAAACCACACAAACGGCGTTTATTCATCTGATCGAGATCAAATCGTGAGTAAAATATGGTAATTTTGGCACCGATGAGCATCGAAAAACCTGTGGTAGTTTTGTGTTTAGATCTGGGACGTTATTCTTAAAATGGTTAGAAATGAAATGGGGATACAGGTCCTACTTTCCTGCTCTATCCGGCCGAATGAGCATGAAAACAATGCCATGCAGTGTGCTATTAGGTTCGAATTTCAACTGTCAGTGGTTGTTTTACGTGCTTTCCGTACGGGGTGGGAGCAGGAAGCTGTACAACCCCTGACAGTTGGAATACTATATATAAGAGACGGGCGTAAGGTTAACACATCCTTTATTTACAATTTCATTGCAAACATATCATTTATCGATAGATACGCTTTGAAACCAACATGGGACTGGAATGCATTTCTTAATTTAATTTGCAGTCCACATTATACTAACAAGGAACCTAAGTTCGCTTTAGAATCGATAGTAGATACGCCCCAATCCGGTACTCTAGTATTATTCGTTTAGGGCCATGTTATTTTTGGTTGATTAGGGCTAAAATCGATTTATATCCGTGATCAGTGTCTGAAATATGCCCGTAAATCTAGTCTCTGTGGACCATACTAATTGAGTCTTAATAATGCATGTTCCGGAACGCAGAAAAACGTCAAGGGGTTTGTGCGACTCGACTTTTCTCCAGTTTCATTGTAAACATCAATACGTTAACTCCTGCAAAAGAATAATGAATAATATACCATTATTGTGTGCTTGGAGTAGTCAACTCATACATTATTTGAACAAATCTCTCTGCTACATCTGACATTTCAGTGGCTATTTCGAAAATTGCTTTTGATCAATACCAGAGATTTCTGTACCTGGCACTTAGAGTTACGTTCGTTATGGAAGGCAAGTTTGATATATTACGACATTCTAACCTTGGGGTTATGTATGCAGAATTTAACGGTAATATTAATACCTTTAATAACATAGAAAGCGTTTGTTATATAAAAATTACCATATCAAATTATAGTATCTTTGTGAACTTCTGTTTGTTTATGGGAGCCAGTAACGTTTTAATACTATGTGGCTCTATACTGGATGGCGCTAAAGAGAGAGGATTACTTTATCGAAAACGATGTAAATCTGGAGTGTTAGTATTAGATTAGACAGTTCCAGATTTTCTTTTTAGTGATCATGAATAAACCCGGGCTGTGATCGGTTTACAAGACTCTACAAAACTAGTGAATGAGTTCGAACACTGGTACTTACGTTCTAGGGAGACACTTTGGCTCAGTTGCTATGGAGCAGATTAACTAACAAGAAGGTCCAATGACGGGATGGAATTCGATGGCGTATTGTCTGGTTAGTATAAACTGGGCGTTAAGCACCATTTTATTTCACAATTATATCTCTTCGTTATTCTTCGAGGTGTCTCCGTTGGTACAGACAATCCATTATTTCATTACAGATTTGCTGCATAACTGCGCTACTGATAGGAAAAAAGCACGCTGCAAAATCCCGCTGAACTTTATTGACTAACCCCAGGTTCAGTGTACATAATCATACTGTATATATTTAGAAGAGCATAGCCGCCAACCCGACATTACGACACATGCCATATTAACCCGACAATACGACATTTTACGCAACATTACGACATTTTTAATGTCGTGATGTTGGGTGAAAATGTCGTGTTGTCGGGTTAAAATGTTGGGTGGTTGGGTTGTCTTGATGTCGGGCTGTCGCCTTATGACGGACGGCATCACGACATGATACCAATCAGCTACCATAGAAAACAGCGTATGTATAAAGACAAAAACCATAAGGCGCGTTATTTGTGATAGTCTAGTTCACTAGTTTTCGGTGAAATTTTGTTAATGTTGGTTTCAAAACCTAACGTTATGTGATAAAAGTTGAATTCGTATAATGTTAACCTCAATTATCTTGTTGTAAACGTGGACGATCTTTAATAAGAATATTCCGTGTTGGCCTAAATTAAATTTCCCTCCGCCATTACTATGTGGACAATTTGATCAAGCCCTGATTATTCATGGAGTATCTATTCATGATTAGCACAAATCTTAATGGTACGGTATTTACAAGTTTGGTCTCTGATTATTGTACAATCGAATTAGTACTACTGGTGTCACAAGCTTATAAATTCCAATAACGAGAAGTTGATTAGAAATGTCCCGAAATAATTTTCAGATCCAGGATACAGCCAACGCAAATATCATTATTGTTTTTTTTTTTAAAAAAAAAGAAAAAAAAGTAAGATTGTTTTATTTCACTATTTGCATCCGCCTAAACGCAATATGTAGATTATTTAGCAAGGGTTGATAAATATTTGTTCGTGTAATTCTAAATATAAAATTATAGCTTTGTTCCAAGAATAGAATATTATCAAGAAGCACTCATTCAATTCGCGAAGTTTAATAAACTCTATGTAAGTACATAAATTGTGGTTGTATATTAATTGTCCCACTCTTCACTCAATACTTTACAGTATTCATTGGGTCGTTTAGAAGCTCTTCGGCTGTTCATCTGGAAAAATAGAAAAAAGCTAGTGATACTTTCTATATGGTTTATTGTCCCTTTAAACCTAGAAAATAGGATACTTGCTTTGCTGTCCTATTCTATTAATAATTGATGAGATATGTCACTTCAAAAGCACTCCAAAGATCTTCTGAAACCAAATATCCCCCAGTAGAACACATGTCAAAGGTGCGTGAAAATACTGCAGAACTGGAATGGCATTATTTATGCCGTTATAAAGATAAAGCTGAATTGGAAGTCTTTGAAGTCCCCAAATAGGCCATCTATAAAGTGCGAAAAAAATACGACTTCAAAAACACCTTTCCATGGACGTTAGTGAAATGAATAATGTATAAACTAAATATCTCTTCATAACACAACGCCTTGAACTGACACCCATTGACATGTTTAATTTAACTGAGACCCTGTTTTAATTTGTTTT
Source organism: Patella vulgata (assembly GCF_932274485.2). Lineage (NCBI taxonomy): Eukaryota > Metazoa > Mollusca > Gastropoda > Patellidae > Patella > Patella vulgata. The sequence continues at coordinate 19,652,109 of NC_065883.2, forward strand.
CTGAGAAAAAAAAATTACTTTCGATGTCTCGACTTCAAATTACGTGTAACAAATATTATTTAAAAATAAAACATTTAATTTGTTTTGGCCCCGTATTCATGGTTGAGGGCTAAAGCAAGTGCGGGCAGTATTAACGGAGTACGATTAAATTAGGATAGTCTTAAACTATCTCCTGAAAGTTATATCAGGACCACGAAATGCACGACTTTGGATAATCTACTTAATGTACACGAATTGGCTAATTTCAAAAGATCAATATTTGCTCTCATTGCTGAACAAGGTTCTTGCTCCTGTGTTGACGATCTTCAAAAAAAAGAGGCTAATTTCCCGTCAATTCGAGTATGGTTGACATGAAACTTGGTATGCCTGTTTTATGCATGATTGCACATCGCGTGATGGATTTTTGATATGACAATTCAAAAATGACTGCGATGATTCCTTGCTAAGTTCCTGGTTCATATTGTAAGCTTGTAGTTTGATATGTGAAATGATGACTTGATATGGGAGAGATATACGACAACTTTAAAATTAAAGGGACAATAACACTCTTGCTGGCTTGAAAGCTCCAGAAAATAAATAATATCTCTATCTAAGTACTAGATGTTTAAGTGTCCTACCTGTTGTGTAAATTATCCATTACATCGTATTTTACTTGTCCAGAGGGTTCGAAAATATTTTTAAATTGAAGTTTCATTTGAAAAGGTTTACGTTAGACGTTTCAAACCATTATGTTGAATTTTTCAAAAAATTTAAATAAGGTGTGTTAAGATGAAATTTGTATCATCAATTAATTGAAATATTCTAAAATAGTACAATTTGTTGACCAGAATAAAGATTGGGACATATTATTCAGCTACAACAAGAGTGGTATTGAGCCTTTAATTGGAAAATATTTTATGATAATGAAAATAATTGTGATTCTGGTATTATACTCTAACCCCAAGGTTATGAGCGATTTTGCGAGAGAGAGGCCGGGAGCTCATAGTCTGATATGTGAGACGCATTTAATCAATGATGACTTGATATGGAAGAGATTGGCAACAACTTTAAAATTAATTGGAATATATTTTCTGATAATGAAAAAATTGTGACTCTGATATTATACTCTAACGCCAAAGTTATGAGCCCACTCGACTCAAACTAGGTCATATCGGGACTAACGTATGGTTCAATTTTATTTCAATAATTCGTTCGCTCGTAAAAGGCCACACCACAGTCCGTACTATGATCCAACGTGCATTCGTTAACAATGCGGCCACCCAATTCCCTATTCAAACGATTGTAAAACCCAATTTCATTTTAGTAGTTCGGAGATTTCTTCAGAGCAACATATACATAAGTAAGCAGCGTTTCCATAAGCAAAGTAGTACCAGGTTTTATGAAGAGAACATGTATATCATAACCAGGGCACGATGCACATTACTGCTATAATAACGGATGCTACGGTAACTAGAAAAACTTGAATAGACTATAATAACGTATGCTACAGTAACTACAAAAAACATGAGTAGACAAAACTATGACTGAGGCCAGATACAACTTATAGGCCCAAGGTTTTTGAGATAAAACTTGTGGTCATATAGACATTCCACCAAAAGTACCTTGCTAAATGAATAGACATAACGTTATCGTTCGGACTAATCTACACATATATCATGGCATTTATAACCATAGTAAATAAAACTATTATTCTAAAATCAACCAAAGTATGGCGGTTACAATACTTTAATGGCCATGTCTCCTCCAAGGACACATAGTGAATGTTTCAGGCTTGGACTGATTAATGGACACAATTACATACCTTATAACGTGTAATTCTGTTTAATTTACGTTAAGAGTTTTTGTCCTTTTAAACCAACAAGCTACAAATGATCAAGCGGATATTCCTGGAATCAATCGATGAGGCTTACAAATAAAGACAATGCCAGATGTGAAAATTTATTGGTGAACTTGTTGCACTTAACACTATTCGTGTTTCTAGTGCATAGGGGCGATATCGACTCCCGGTTAACCAAATATAGTACCATCGGTTCTAAAGCGGAATCAAAGTCAATAATCCCTAATATTGGCTTGACCTTTAAAGGGACATTTTAATGCCAAAACTGAATTTAAACAAATATCCACGACCATATTGATAGTGCATGATCTGTGTGTGTTCATTTTTATGGGGCTATAGCTGTTCAAACCAGAGATTGTTTTCCATATAGTTTGTGTTGTGTTTTTCATTTTATTCAAATATGAACGCACCAGCTGTTGTTTTGCAAGATTTCATTAAGGGGTGTGGTGTGGGCAATTGTTTGTCTACTTTGGTGGGTTTTCTTTTAAATTTTAGTTAAGGTCCCCCAAAACAGCATTAATTTGGTTGATGAATTTCAGTTATTGGGCATGTTTTTGAAAACAACTCGCCCCCGCCTCACACTTCGCTCCTTGATATGCAAACATTTACAAACAAACATATAAATTAAAGTCGTATAATATCGTCTATCGTTAGGCAATGTTAATGAACATAGAATGTATTACAAAATCTATTCGCTATAATTTGGACTGTAATAAGAGTATATATTTATAGAAACACATACATAACAATCTTACAAAGCTTAATAGGATATTTTTTTTCAGTATTTGACGTAAATTGCATTAAAACCCCGGCCTTCTTTCTAACAAATTGCTTCTTTTCTTCTTCGCTACATTTAAAGGAAAATATCAGTCGTTGTAGTTATCTTAACTGGTTTTAATTCTCTGGATTTGAATTATTTCTCCTTTAATTGACACATTAACACTGGGTGTGGGGTTATAACCGACATGTCTTTGGCTGATTTTAACTGACAATTTTATCTGAACATATTGAAGTCAGCAAAGTTCCAGCCCCCGCTGTAGACATTATTATCAAAATACACATTAAATGGTAATTTTCTGTCAAGATTCGATTATATACTCTGAATTAAACTAATGCAATCTCAGGTAATTTGCATTTCGATACTAGATAATAAATAAAATATTAAAACCTGCAAAGCATGTGGTTCTCCTTCAACATGGATTTGTATCGATTGAAAATCTACTGTAATCATTTGTATCTTATCGATGGTACAGTTACAAGTGTACTCTGACTTTAAATGCAGCCATTTAAACGATTTTTCGGGTGATTCATTCGCTTTTAAAACGCCATTTTCTATTTTAATTAGTGAACTAACAAGGTCTTTAAGATCGTTTCATTAACAGTCTAATCGGTCGGGTCAGTCTGTGAATAAAGCGGTTCCTGTAATCAATTATTTATATTTATCCATAGACCTAGATCTTTTATAAAGTAGGTCTCACGAATATAATTCTTTTAAGAGAATTTATCAAGCGAGTGTTGTCACGATATAAAATTATCAATCGCTTTCTTCAAAGAGAAGCGATAACACAGGGGTACTTAACGATGTCTCGAGATGACGATACATCAGGATTAGACTAAAATACTATTTTCCCCTAAATACGAGGGCTAACTGAAAGTTGTAATCCTTTCTGTGAAAGTCCTACACAAAGTCGATGTTTTCCATTGATTTTTCTTCATAGCCCCCTTCGAGGTATGCACACTTTTGCCAACGAAGCTGCAAAGGCTGGATGCCGGTCAGGAATAAAGTATCTTCAGCCACCATAAAAAAGGGAATTCACGACTGGCATGGCATCATCATTGCTAGGAAAATGACTACCGGCAAGTTCCTTTTTCATCTTTGGAAACAGATGGAAGTCTGACGGGACCAAATAATTGCCAGAATCTCTTTCAAAACAGCGCAGATTGGCACGGGACGTCAGGAATAACGTTTCTGAACCGCAATCGAGGGCTATCTTGCAGAAACTTTTGTCATTTCTGACTAGTTTGCGATAATGCACTCAACCCTTCCGTGAGATCGAGATGCCCACCACAATAGCAATATGTCCAACGGTCGATCAGCCATATCCATGTCATGCACCTGGGTAATGATTTGTTTGAATGAATGCTGTTGATGACCTTCCAGGAAGCAAATCATCTTTAAATCTCTATCTGCCACGCATAGATTCAGCAGCCCACTTATTTACCATGGAAAAGGAATGGGCACCATCCCCAGAAGTTGGGACTATGCCGGCATGTATCTGGGTTGGTCCTAGTCCTTTAAGTTACATATACTTGATGACTGCCCTATAGCCAGATTTTTCTATTTCAATGGTAGTTTCACAAGAGGGTCTGGTACGAAGACAATAAAAACACTGCAGTTGCAGTTCTTATGTCTATAATTCATTCAATGATTGTACTTGTTGGTGGCGATAGTTTGTTTCCATCTAATTGATCTGTCCTTTTCAGGCTTAGAACTTTCAGCCAGTCCTCGTATATGCATTGTGGGGTTGGGGGCCTAATGGTTAGCGTGTGTGCGTTGAAGCAGACAGTCTATGGTTGTATCAAGTGGCGTGGTTTCGATTCCCCGCCTGTACGTGACAAGGGGTAGAGTCGCCTGTTGAACCTCGTGGGTTTTCTCCGGGTCTTCCGGTTTCCTCCCACTGCTAAAGACCCGCATGTTAGTCCCGAAGTAACAGTTTGTGTCGAGTATATGCATATCTGCAACCTACGAGGGCTGTCTGGAATGTTCTTAGAAGTCTAATCGACGATTGCCCACTTGACAGCTTGCAAGTGTTGTATCACATGAGAGGTTTCGGTACATTATCGCCAACATTATTTCCAAATGTTTCTGTAAGATGGGTGCAAAAGCTCTTGACTGCCGATCAGAAACGTGTCAGATTCCTGACCCCCTGTGACAATCTGCGCCGTTTTGATTGAAGCAGATACTGATAATTTCTGGGCCAGAGTTGGCCCCGTCAAACTTCCACCTCTCTCCTAGTAATGATGACGTCATGTAAGCTGTGAACGACCTTTTTTTAGGGTGGCTGAAAAACATTTGTGGCAAAATCAAATACATTTAACAAGTATAACTATACAGATCTTTTATAAAAGTTTTACAAATGTCATCTCCACCATATTTAATGTGAATAAATATTAGGGTTTCAGCGATACATCAACACAAGTACATAAATCACAGATATATCTTGGCGCAAATTCAAACCGTTTTTTGTTCAATGTAAGTTTCAAAACTGAAAACTGGCGTCGAAAAGATGTTGTCAATCAGCAAATACACCGACAGGCACATGAATAAATATAGGTATCAGATAGTGTATATATATATCAAGTAATTGTAAATTGATACTTTTCTCTATAAAAAAGTTAACTGGAAGACATATTTGATAAAAAAAAATTTGAAAACTAACGTTTATATTACAGATCTAACTGTTATTTCAGTATAAGTAACATTTATGTTCATAAAACCCATTTGTTTAACTAATTCGTGTGTATTGTCTAAAACATACAGATAAAGAAACTGCAAAGACTAGAGTTTTCACCAACATTTAAAACAGAAACGGGATTTAACGTCTTGCTTCTCTGCCCCACTTCCTCAAAACCCATCTGTCAATGGTTCTTTTACGTACAAGCTATCCGAACGATCACAAGCTGTTTGCTTGGATATAGAAAAACCAAACTGGAACTTTCTGAACGAAATGTGGGATCGATCGGGGGTCTGAATGTTTAGTGATTCAGCGATATACGCAGTTACTCAATGAGCCACACTGGTTCCCCGTGTCTAAATGAATAATTGGTTGGACATTGTATAAAATATAATTGATATTTGTGTTTAAATGCATGTATGTAAACACTGCGTTCGGAGTCTAGGGTTTAACGCTTGCGCATAGAATCATAAGGTCTGTCATTGAATCAAGTGACGTGGCTTCGATTCTTCGCTTGCACGTTTTCACCGGGTTCCTGGGTTTCCTCCCCCTGCTAAAGCCACTTACGCGCAAGCTAATTATTGAAATACAATTGAACCACGTTAAGACCCGGCCCCGGGTTCACAAAGCATTCTCAGACTTAAGTTGAGAATTTGCTCAACTTTCAATCACTGTTTATGAGAAATATCTTTGATGCAGAAACACAAAACTTTGCACAAAGTTTCCCATTGATGTGTTTGATACATTAAAACAACATAATTATTATAAAGGGCTATATTGTAGTTAAAATAAGGCGAACTATTTTTAGTAAATTCCCAACTTAAGTCTGAGAATGCTTTGTGAACTCGGGGCCCTAAATGATCTAGTTTGTGTCGAGTGGACGTTAAACTCCATTTCTCTCCCTCTGAAGAAATAGCATCCTAATGTATTTCGGTTAATTTTTGGCAACTTGGGCATGCTTTGATCAAATCCCGTTATTATACTTTTTCTCAAATCCCCAATATCTTCCTGCATAATATGTCTTGAAATGTTTTAACATTGTTTTGACACTTTAATGAAACATGCGAAGAATTTTCAAATAATTAATTGACATTTTGCCTAAAACCCAAACGATGTAATTGACTGTGCGTAAAAAATCTTTCCAATTATTTTAGATTATAGAGTGTGACCTCTTTTGTATAATGGCGAGGAAAAAAACTGTATATTGGATCAATTCAGCTTTTAAACAATTATAAACTAGTCATTCCTAATGAAGTGCGCTAGTGAGACCAATTAATTGTCGATTGGTTCTTTATGAAATTCCACACTACCATTCGCTATAGAAGATTAATCTGGAGTTGGCCGTGTAGTGAATAGGTTTATTGGTTTAAATTGCAGCAAATTAAAAGAAATTGCTACGGAGTTAAAGAGATTTTTATAGTGTATAGGATTGATCTAAATTCATTGTGTCGTCGTCTATAGCTGTAATATATTTGTCCCAAGCAGTAACCCTATAAATAACAGAATAAAGCCGATCTAGACATGTTCTGTGGAGACCAGAGATAATTTATTCATTTGTTTAATGCTAGGTATCACGATTGAAATCGTGGTTTTCATCGTGGAGTAATCGTGGTAATCCTATTGAGGTCTGCAATCGTGTTGATCGTATCGAAACGTATCCAAACATATCTACACGTACCAGATCACGGAATCAATACAGGCTGTGTCGCAGACTTTTAATCATGTTTCAGAATCTGTTCCAAAATAGAAAATTGTAATTGTAGTTTTCTTACAAAAATATTGCCCAGTCCCGTAAATGACAGCTCAGTTGAAAATATAATAGAGATTATTAATTCTGACACAAAGTATTGAAGTCTCTTATCCATTGGGTATAATTGGTTCCGCGATTGGTGACTTGGGTATATATTGTCCCACTTATTCCATCTCCCGAGCAGGTTTTTGACATCGAAAACTTTTCATCACTGTGAAATTAGTTTTTAACATTTAACGAAGGAATGATGTTGGCTATTTAGAAAAGTTCTGTACAGCATGGTTTTATTCTTATAAACGTATCATTATTGATCGTATTGGATGATAATCTCCACAACATCATTATATTCCACAAAATGGCAGTGTCTTGAATGTTGAAACCCCAAAGGTGGATATATAGAGGAGGGTATATTCGAAATTTCAATCTTACATTATGCTTGTTAGTACAGAACAGGCCAAAACCGATAAATAGCCTTTTCGTGAGTTTTTTTTTCTTAAACCCACAAACATATTATAATATTAGAGCTAAGATCTTTAATACTGGCCTCTTGTCTAAATTGATAGTCATACTTTCCATGCCTTTGGCGACCTTAATTCAATGTAAGAAATAAATCCAGCTCCATTATTTCAAATTGGCTCAAATACAAGTAGAGAAGGCAAATCATCTTAATACTTCGGATGAATCCATTAAAGGACGTATAGTTTTATTCTTTGGAACCTTAGAATAGACGAAAATTGGTCTAAAGGCCTAAAGGCACATATTAATGTAATATTGGTGTATATAAAGTGATTTCTGATCACAGTCCATATTGAACGGCAGTGATTTGCTCTTACATTTTGAAATACTTCCGCACTATCTTATGGGGTATGGTTTTCTTTGTTCATTACTAATGGCGCTTGAAACATTTATGTCGTGTACTGATTTTAAAATGTTCACTGTGCGTTAAATATTGGATATTAGGATCCAATATACGAACACCAATATTGATTGAGATGGACCAATATTTATTTCTATTTCGTGCGTTTTTAAATTTTGAATAATATTATGCATAATACCGAGTTAAAGGTTTAGCTCCTTTAATTATGTATTGTTAATAATTACTGTCGTCTAATTACTTCCCATAACCCAATTGTCACTACATTCCTACTTCATATAATTTCCAGCAATCAAGTATTATTCAGTTTATATTGTTAAAATGCTTACTGCCGCTTAATTATTAATATTTTTGTTTCGACTGGTTTTATGTAAAAATATGTCATCAACCAATAAACCTCGTTTGCAGTTATTTCAAGACTACTTCTAAATTATTTAAACCTTTTAGGAACTAGATTATTAATATGTCTACACATGGGCTTTAAAATTGGGTTAACAGTGACATTTTTATCTCGTATATTGAAACTCCCAAAGTAAAATGATCGGATAATGTCATGGATATTTGATAAACAATATTTAATGGGGGTATTTAATTTCTCCCCCGGGAACAGGATGGCTGTATGGCAGAACCTGTTGTCTAAGATAAATCTTTAGAAATCTAGATAGCTGCAGTGTGGGTGGAGGTGTGCGTGAGATAGAGAGCGAAAAAGAGAGCGAGGGTAAAGAAAGAAAGTTGATGGAAGAAGCCGAAGAAAACCCACGAGGTTCGGAGGCTGGGCAGGCGATCCTACTTCTTGTTACATACAAGCTTGGGATCGAAATCACACACCACTTGACCCAACGGTAGACCTTATAATCTACAGCGTACGTGTTAGACCACTCAACCACACAAAGCCTCTGACAATTTTAGAGAGGTTAAACGTTTTGATTTAGATCCAAAAAATAAGCGTGTATAGGGTTGATCTAATGTACTATACTAAAAAGAAAAAAAAGTCAGTACGATTTCAAAATCAGAGACACTTTCATCAAATTATTCTAAAAAACGACTTACTAAATGGATCAAAGCAATTTTTTGTGAACAGTTTGTTGACACATTAGTGATTAATTCATCACAATTCCAAGACATTACGAGAAGGTTTAGGGTCTGTACATCAGCATCTGGTGTGTCCATCGCGAGTGTCAATAACAGCAGCGCAGCGTCTGTACATGGAGTGGACCAGACGATTTATGAACGCCATTGGCACCTGGAACCAATCTCTCAGAAAAGCCTGGCGCAATCCGTCTGAATTTCATCCCAAATATGTTCAATCGGGTTTAAGTCCGGACTAAGGGCTGGCCAGTGCATAACATTGACACCGTTCTGCTGTAGAAATGCTGGAGAACGTTGTTTAGATGACGTGCGAAATGTGGTATGACGTGGGGTCTGGGAGCTTGATCGATGTAGTGCACTGCTGTGATGACGCCTTCTGTTCCTGAACCAAGATTTTGGAACACCACAGGACCCACTCTCTGGTTCAGGCTTATTCCACCCGAAACCATTATGCGTGGAACTCCCCATGAGTCTCGTTCGTTCCATGACACATTGGTCAGAATAACGCTGGCCCCGTCGACGCCATATTCTGGTCCTGCCATCCGCAGTTGATACCGACTCTCATCTGTGAACAGAACAGTTCTCCATTGCCTGTGTCGCCATTTCTGGTGTTGTTGGACAAACTGTAGACGTTCACGTTGATGGCGAGGGGTGAGAATCGGTCAACGCAATGGATGTTCTCTCTGGTGAAACGTCGGCGCACTGATCTTCCGTGTGTTCCCACTGTCTGACGTGCTGTCTCAGATGTTTGTGTGAAGGGATTCTGCACGTGCTGACGCACAACAGGGCGGTCTTGTCGCCTTGTGGTAACCCTTGGTCTACTAGTTCAGGGGCGATCATCCGTAGTGTTGGTGGCTCGAAAGCGTTGCTGAAGCCTGTAGATGGTCCGAACATTGACCTGGAAGTGATTGCGAACAGCTTGGGCAGTGTGGCCAACGTCGAGTCTTCCAAGCGCCCGACTCCTCTGAGCTGTCGTGAGTCGTGGCATGCTACTGGCGTTGTAGTGTGAATGATTTAACCAGGTATGGGGATGCATTTTATAGGGCTGCATGGTCTCGGTGAACAGTACGTGCAGCATGAGTTACATGAAAATCACGGAGAACACATTACCATCTCAGAAGTCAGGTTGCGTTTTTGAGAACATTTCCTGAGTTCAATTTTGTGTTTGGGAAGGAGCCTTATTGCTCAGGTAAAGTTGGAGATGTGGTCACAAATATATAATAAAACATTTGGCAAGTTTTATGCAATGCATTTATTCAGAGTAACATACCAACCTGAGTTTCCTTTTGCAGCTTAGTATATTTCAATTTGTTTGGGCTTTTTTATTGATTTTAGTTCAAACACAGAAACAATTATAGTTAAGACTGACTTTGTGTATCATAACATATTTAGGGAGCCGCAGTGGCTCAGTGAGTAAGGCGTTTAATCGCTAATCTAGAGAGGCTGTGTTCGATGTAGGTGTTGGCCGAGAAATTCCATCCTGATTTTCCAGAGTGGTTTCCCCACGTCAGTGGTGTAGGACGGGATGTCTGGCTAGGGACAACTTGAACACAAAAAACCGTTGACAGCTGGAATTCGAAATAGTAGGGCATATGCCGGTCTTCATTAGCCTAGTCGTGATACAAAACAGATATTAAAGAACCAACATATAAAATCCCGTGCAACCGCCAATCTTCTTTTTGGCGCAAATCAAAATGATCTAGTCCTTTTAATATATTAGATCAAAGCAGAAGAATGAGATATAAGTTCAATACAAATAGGAAATCTGAATGATAGACTCAGCTTTCTGCACTATCAGTGATATTGAACGGTACTATTAACCGTTATTCAGTGACATTTTCGACTTGCTTAAACATTAATTCATCTAATTCACATGTGCCCCTTTTCGGGATAGTTACGATAGAAACTGGCACTTTTCACGTCTACGCATTATTTAAGCATTAATTGATTTAATTCACATGTGCCCCAGTTTATTATATTTACGGTAGCAACTGGCAATTTTCCAAGATGATGCACAAGGAAACATTTGACAAGGATATGAAAAAATATTATATCAACAATAGTTTCTTTTCTTTACGTGTTTTATGTGCTGTTCGTTCAATACTCTCGTTTTGCTAAGGATTCCAGGTTTGCCAGCCAATTACAAATGCAATGGGACTCCTTACTAATAACGTAATATGTCACATTTTTACGGAGGTTCGATATGGATGTATCGACTCAATTTACGGCGTTCTACAGGTCACGTTAGTCTCGTAATGTGTTTGCTGTTATAAGAAAGACGTGGGTCGTCAAGGCTCACAGGATATTTTCAGAATGAAATGTAAAATATTTAAAGGTTTGATGCGTCATTTGCATTTCCGCTAAAACATCAAATGTCTCATGGCTTAATCAAAATCAAAATCAAAGTACCAACCACATTAGATAATCTTCCGGCTTGGATTCAATAAGATTTTTAAGAAAAAGGGCATATATACATGTATCTTGTATTTCTGCACAAGAAAAAGGCGACGGCCTTATTTCATAACGAACATCATATATGGATGAAATTTCCATTCAACTTAACTATGTAAATACTGAACGAACTGATCCATTTTGGGACCAATATTCCTAATAGAGATTTATTTTTCACACTATTGTAGTTTGCTCGAGATTCCAATTTCTTAAAATGACACAACGAAACTTTAAGAAACAATATTTTATAACTATTGAGTTTCTTTGGTCAGTGACTTTTCAAATTGGTTTAGAGCAACAATTGTAGGATACGCCACTCTCCGCCCCCCTCCCGAGGAACGTTATCGAATAAAACCGAGACCTCCTATAAGTTAGCCATGAGCTACTTCCTGACCCACTGAGACATCACGGCTTCCGTAATAAGGATAATAATGAGATAAAAATTATATATTTGTTATAACATTAAGTGGTTAATAACATCTCCAGTAATCTAGTATTAACCAGTTCATGTGTGAGGTAGATCTTGCGTTCTTGTTCTAGAACATCTTATACCGCTTCACAACAGTAAGCAAATATTAAAGTGTTTCACATGAATGTTTTTAAATATATATATAAATAATTATGCCATACACACGCTTAGTACAATGACGGTCAGGCGCAAGTATTCGGAAAATCTAAGTTTGTGGTGGGTCCAAGAAGGTTGGGACATACTGGTTTACAGAATATATACATGTATAATTATATGCCACACACAAGCTTTGTACGATAATGGTCGGACGCACTTTTTTTGAAAATCTAGGTTCGTGGTGGGTCCAAGAAGGTTGGGTCACACTGGTTTACACACGTTTTTGGAAAATATATGTTTATGGTGGGTCCAATAAGGTTGGGATACACCGGATTACAGACAATCTTTCGACTGGTTATGCAAGGGAAGTCCACAAGAAGTCGTCTGCTAAATTTGCGTTTGACAAAATAAGGGTTTATTTCTAATTTTACTTATTGTGAGCTTTACAATCACCTCCAGTCTAAAATTATATTTTCCTGGTCACTAAAAATATCACACTTTTAGTTTAAAAGTAAGCTTGCTTAGATGACCCAATGAATCTCGAGGACTAGAGTTAATGTTTTATCCAGAAGACTACGGTCTGTCAAGTCCAGATTCAAACCCCATCTCCAGTAAGCAGGATATGGTTACTGTTCTAATACACCTCCGCTTTAAGGTTTTCACATAGCTTAAAAACACACGTTTCTTATCATGATCAAAGTGCATTGTCAATATGGCGCGGATGAACGTCCCTACCGACTCTTTAAATTGACATAATGACTTGTGATTTATGTATTTATTTGTAACCAGGAAGGGGGATAATGGATACGTATTGGCATTATTAGTGGAAACGGAATACAAAAAAATAACATAATCGTATAACATAATCCCACCCTATATCTGTGTATTGTAAACCAAATCCATTAATGGAAGATACAGCTTTGATTCGTTAAAGATCCAAAACGGAAGTCAATAGGATTATAAAGTACTGATAAAGGTATTATTACCAATCGTGGGCAGGAATATGGGTTATCTAGTCCTAAAAGTTTATTTACGATCTTTGTTCAAACATTTTCAGCTGTATTCTTAAACATGGCTTCCAGGATTTATTTTATTTATTGTATTTTTCAGGCTTTTTAAAAGAAAATCAGAATTGAAGTCCATGTTCAAAGAGTTTAAACATTTGGAAAAGGAAGATGAATTAAGGGATAACGAAGCATTGGAACACCACGCGACGCTGGTTATGACGACTTTAGATGACGCCATTACCAATATAGATAACGTAGAATATATATCATGTATGTTGTCAGAACGAGGCGGCTCCCATGTTCGGTTTAATGGCTTCCATGAAAATAATTTCTACGTAAGTGTAAATTTATAGTTTCAGTTACTAATTACTTTCGTATTGTCTTGGAGGTTATCGTTTTTTTTTGTTCTTTACAAATGGTAACCGAAACCATAGAATACACGACTCGTGTACTGATTATAAAATTATTTTAATTTCTGTTTATAATTTCAAGTATGATGGAAAATATTGAGTTAGAGGATAAATTATGTTTTTAAAGAAAATAATAGAAAATAAAAGAGAAATGTGAGTGAAACGTCAACAACAATACAAAAAAATATGATCTGGACGACATTAAGGCTTTCAAATAATGTCAGTATGCGAGTTTCCGAAGATGCAATTTTAAATCATAAAATAATTTTATACAATTGTTAAAAATAAGTATTTTAGATTTTTCCACATTTAATAGCAAACAGTTTTTCTTTCAAATCCCTCGGGAGGCTTTTCATTATATTAAAAGCATTACAATAACGCCGGGGTTTCAATTGGGTGACAAATGAGAACATTTCGTGTCCAGTATGTCTGAGTAATGTTTTTATTTGCTGTGATACATTCATCCATTTTTAAAAGTTTTCTTCGTAGACTAAGCCAATATTTTAACAGAAAAAAACACGTAAAACCCGGCTTGAGCTGAACAGAATCTATTGAGTGTTTAAGCCGGGGCTCCACTTGATGTCAATGGTACACCGGAATGACACTTATCCTTTTTCCTAATCGTTTGGAACATAACAAAAACAGTTGGCGTGCACGTAAAATAACACATTATTATGTCAGTTGGGGTGCGATCTAGGGTAGGCGGAAACTCCACTGGTTGGACACGGTTCTCATTTCTAGCATTTCACACGCGACCATTGCAGCAACATATAACCGCAGCTTAGTCTTGAGATGAAAGATGTATTGTGATCAACTCCATTTCTTCCCCTTACCTTAGCTTTAGACTGCAAAGTAAGAAAAGTCTGGTTCCCCCTTGTCAGTGATGCAGGACGGAGGGCCTGACAAGGACAGCTGTCTATTCCTTCGGATGAGACGAAAAACCGAGGTCCCGTGTATATATTGGAATGCACATAAAAGATCCCTTGGCAGTTGGAATTGGATATAAGAGTAGGCGATAGTGCCGCTACCCGGGCTAAATTTCCCTCATAGCACACTGTATGGCGTATGTCCGTCTTCATTAGCCCAGTATAGGAGCAGAACAGTAGGACGTTAAACCCCATTTCATTTCATTTAAGAAAAGTCAAATAAAATAACACAGCTACCCTTCTTAAATAAATAATAAAATATAGAAATTTAAATATAGAAATGTACAAGATCTATTAACCCAATTTGATAATACCGATAATATATTTTATTTGAGTGTGTATAAAAGGTTAATATCTATTCTCTGGCACAATTCGTCTTGTTCGAGAGCAGTAAATAGGTCTTTTTATTGTCTAATTAATGCCCCCAGTACGCCTCAAGTGCTGCGGTTCAGACAAACAAGTGCCAGCAAATTTCTTTCCTTCTCTGTGAAGAGGGGGTTTTGGTGATCGAGTGGACTAATGTGTGAGCTTAAGGTTTGACAATAAGTCAAGTGGCATGGTTTCGATCCCAAAAGTAAGTGTCCAGAAGTAGGGTCGTCTGCATAAACTCATGTGTTTTCTCTGGGTCCTCCGGTTTCCACCCCATTGCGAAAGACCCGCCCGCGCAAGCGAATTATAGAAATGAAATTTCACCGGGTACCATATGTTAATTCCGAAATAAACTATAGTTGGAATATTTCTAGAAAATGTACACATAATTTCTTAGGAATCTGATGTTAAAACTATTCCTTTAATACTGACAAAGTAGTCTACTATAATGTTCTCAGTAGACAGTAATAAATCCATGCTTAAAACCCACTCGTTCAAATACCTTGAAAACACTTTCTTCAGAATACCTGTCAATCATGTCCTCCAAAGAGAACATCGCGTTATTGGATTCTGAATGTAGACGATTTCCTCTATTAACGTGACAAGCCAATGTGGCAAAAAGAAGTCCTAAACAAACCAAAACAATTTCTACGTTTGGACAGTTACTTCAGCATGTTCATATAAATATGGTTTCCTCACACTGCTAAAGATCCCTGTGCACAAGCGAATTATTGAAATAAAATTGAAACATATGTTAGTCCCAAAATGACCTAATTTGTGTCGAGTGGACGTTAAACCCCATCTCTCTCCCCCCCATTCAACCTGATGTATTTAATTATCCGTTAAAACTGTTGCTTAATTAAAACGTCATCCAAGGGATCAGTCTTGCATATATTGTTGACATTATCATTGACAGAGAACATCTATTTATTAACGCCCTCCCTTTGATCAGTTCAGTGGCTCAATATCATAGGAGCATATTCGTTTGAGGTTATAAACAATGTACTGAATGGAAATATCTATCGAATTGTTTTATAGTACTTAGGATTAGCGGTTATGAATAAAATTGTTATAGATTATACCAGGACGGTCTGAACATGACTTTCTTATCTGGTCGAGGTCGATACAATGGCACCACCCCAATTAAAGAGGCATTATATAGTAAGTGCAACACACAATAAACAACAAACACAAACAATAACACGAAACAAACATACGGACAGGATAATATGAACTACACAGACACGTAAAACAACAAACGCGCATATCAAGTGAATGGATCCGAGGATACGCCGTAGGAGCAAAATCTTCCAATCGCATGTAGTTATGTAAAATGGAAAATGAGGATTATTTACGCTATTCTTGTTAAAACATTAAATATTGATAAAGTAATTTGACTGAACTACTCTGTTAACTATAATATAGCTAGAACTCTTTTTATACAAATCTTACATAATGCATCTTTAAACGTTAAGCTATATAACGTCCAGTAGAGCGTGATGTGGCATATTATTATTTGTAAGAATTTGATGTCAAGACAACTCCAGCTGATGTGTGATACAATTACTTTCTACATAAATGGCTTCCAGGTTTATAGGGTGTAATCTCATTGAAAAATGGCCTTTCGCAATTTATTGTTTATTTTCACGTATTTGCTAATTAAAATCTATTCCCAGCCTTCTACTAATGTGAAACTTAATATAAATTATCAGGGAATCTAATTGTGAAACTCTACTAAGAAATAAGAAACCTTGCATGTCAAATGATAGTGAAACACAAGCCTAATAAGCATTAATTCCTTGATCTTCTTTATAAAGAAACAAAAGTCATTTTTTCACCGGTACAAATAACATGCTTTATAGTTTCTGTCACTTTATTGGACAGCTTATTATTTAAAGAGAGAATATGAAAGATCGGGGTTAAGGATTTGAGCAATAAAAGTATAAATCTAACAGTGGATGATGAGAAAGATTATACCGCCCTAGCGACGTTATATTGCTGGTTAGCGCCGAATCAACATTTACAAATTTACACTGAACAATTTAAAAACTGTGATCAGTTTTATTGAAATCACCATAAAAACGATCCTTCCAATCCGCACAGTAAGCATCCATCGACCAGTTCCCAGCTGGCTATTCTTCTCTCGCAGATTGACTTTGATTGACAGAGGTTAAATAGACGTCTTGATAATAATCAATTACACAATAATTTAGAATTACGCCATCAAAAACACATTGATTTATAAAGACAGACAAACATTTTACCCGATTTTGCTTCACGTTGCTAGAAATGAAAGCAGGCAAACCAGTAGACAAACAAGGGTTTACATTTCATTCAATTAAGAACTACGCGTAAATCAACAACCGCGGACCTATATTTAAACTACTTGAGTAGAAATACAACTTTACTCACGGAAAACAAATATACCAAATAGGAAGATAGACATAAATGGCGCTAAAATTGAGTACTGTTGTGCGTTCGTGGGAACTATGTAACAAGTGAGCGCTGGGCTGTGTATATAACGTATTGAGTGTTTCGAGCGGATACCAAAACATCCACTCATTCAAACATTACTATTTAAACAAATCTAAAAACAATTTATATAAAGACTCCTTTCGTGTAAGAAATACAATTTTATTTGGACCGATTCCCTATTACTGTTAAAGCAAAAATGCTGGACGGCGGTTGTTTTTCGTTTATTTTAGTACTTTCAAAATACCACCACAATAATTCCCACATTTCTAAGGCTTCTTTGTTTCGTCAAGTGAAATACCCGTCAAAACGTGGTACCTTGTTCTTCGCGTGCAGTACAAAGACTCACGTTACATCTACTGGTTGAAGACGGTTTAGAGGCTTCCCACTTCCTCTGAAGGTGAAAGGGATACAGTTAGCTTAGATTCCATTTTTTCAATATTATGTTACAGATGATAATCAATTGTTGTACAATAAATCACCCGTCCTCGTTATACCAGAGCTTACACTTCACAATTAACTTCTCTATTCGCTCTTATCGTACAACGGGTTGTCGCTGCTTAGCACGCATGATCATCGCGTGATTCAGTTATGCTTTCTAATGATAAATGTTGATATGCATCAGGTAATTTTTATCGCCATTTAAAGTAGTAGATTGTTATACATCGTATTATCAAAACGAATATATTGGCTGTCCTTGATTAATAAAGAGAGGTCGTCACAGTAGACGTGGAATTTTCGGAAATGACATAGAATGGGAATTTCCAGGGAAATGAATCATATTCGATTGCATTTACAAGCTATTGGTGATTATCATGACAATAACGAATTTCAAACAGATCAGCGATCTAGTTGATATAAGGATATCAAGTCGCATTCTAAGACGCCAATGCGTAAAAAAACAAACATGGAAGGTCAGATGCGACGACAGGCCAGGTCATCCGTCATGTGTATAATTGAATATTTAGTATTAATACGAGTTCAATGCTAGTTATTATATAAAGTATCTATGTATGGGTTTTGGGTGGTGCTGTATTAGGTCATTGTCATACCAAATTCTATGAAGGAAAAGCTTGTCCCAAGCATGCGTATCATTGACGTGAACACATTGAATAAATCATAAGTGTTGGTATCCAGAATTTTAATTAGGGTTTCGTGATTGAGTACCGACCGGATTTACAATTTGATCGATAAATACTAAAGTTCTCTGAACTCTGTAGGTGACATTTGGGATTGTACTAATTGGAGCCAAGAAAGCGGCCTTCACGTTTTGTTTATAATAGGCGGCCTTCATATTAACATCCACTCGAAACTTCCTACTTTTTACCTAGAGCAAATAAAACTGTAAAACGTATCATAAACGCAGGTGAGTACAGGCCCGTAGCTAGCCCAAAAATGTTGGGGGGGGGGGAATGAGGCACCCCACCAGTCATGCCGTTTTGGACGTCCCATTGATCAAGTCGTGGACGCCCAATCAATCTCACACGGCATTATGCATTATGGGATACCCGACAATCATTATACGTCCCCTCGGGATAAGGCACCCCACGGATCACGCCGTTTTGTTGGCCGCCCCGTCAATCAAGTTGTGTTGTTAATCGTGAGGCACCTCATATAAGACGACATGATTGCCGAGGCGCTCATGAAACCAAGCGACATAACGGAGGCAGATTTTTCCCGGGGGGGGGGATTGCGCTAGCTACGAGCATGGAGTATGACGTGTGTTGTATTTGTGGGGGTGGGGGTGGGGCTTGCGCTAGCTACGAGCATGGAGTCTGGCGTGTGTTGTATTTGTGTATTTTTTTAAGAAAGTGCTTAGAAAGATTGACGGTAATAAATTATTAACCGAAAGCAATGGTTATTATCACAATAAATCAATTGCAACTCAGATTTAATTTAACCATTTACTACCACGCAAAGCAGAATTAAGGCACTCGCGGTAAGCTGTGTGATAGAAACACCTATTGCAACTATTATAATGTTTTGATGAACGTACATGGAAATCACAAATGAACCTTCACTACCCCGAGGCCGCCTCATGGATTGGAATTTAGAATTTAAAACCATTGGTATTCCGTAAGACGCAAATACCGTAATCGATGAAAATATAATAGCATGACTGCCTGGGACAAAATAAAATGACTCCTTTGCAACACATCTGACATAACATTTATGTTTGTAAATTTATACCTACATAATATAATGTGACTATTATTATCCATTAGCTCTACGACACAACAAAAGTATCGAAAATCAGTAACAAGTGCGAGCTTACTTCGCCTACGATCATAGGCAGATAGAAACTGGCAACACAGGTTGTTCGGAATCGTAACTACACGCTCGTCGTCTGAAACTAGTCGTAACAGTGAAACTAGCATGAAACTAGTTACGGAATGGTCGAAAACTAGTTTTAGTGCACTCATTTTGCCCGGGATTTTCCGACCGGTCAGTTGTTTGTGGTCCTCACCAGCAGTTTGTTTTACTCGCTGTTACAGGACATATAAATGCTCTTGATTAACCGTTTCTCTGTCTTCATGTACCGATGACTCAAATTATAAAATAAGGAAAGAACAGTCTCCATCTAGAAATGAATGCGTTTTCGTTATGAAACGCCAAATACGGGTTACATTTTATATTTTAAAAGAATCTGACGGACAGTAAAGTAAATCATGTCAGTCTGTTCTAGCAATATGATGTCGAACAAAACATACCCCATCAGCCGAAGTTAACGGTTTAATTTATATACGTACTTGAACATGTTACAGATCAGTTAGCATATATAAATATACACATGTCAGTCAATGTTTTTATAGATAAATAGTGGCAGACTTTATTTATTTGTAAAGTTAGAACTTATCAATCAACTCATTCGGGTTTTATTAACTCTTAGTTGCCTAACCATCTTTCCGCGATGCTATATTAATTACATGCACATGCCGATTTTTTAATTATGCCGAGTAAAATTGTTTATTGACATTGGCTTGGATTTGCGCAGCACTCATATTATCCGTTAGAACTTATCAATCAACTCATTCGGGTTTTTCAAACTCATATAGCCCGCTCAGACGCTTAAGTTGAACTGGTTTAAAAACCTTGGGTATCGTTAAACCAGTTTAACTTTGTCGTCTGAACGCATATGTGAGGGAAAAAAAACAAGTTTAAAAACCTCAGCTCGCGACCTGTCTTCGAGAAGGCCTTTTATTTTAAATTGGTTCATCTTGGCCGTCTGAACGGGTTGGCTTAAAAAAACGGCTCCAGCCTGTTTGGCCATGCGCAGTACGTCAGAATAGTTAAACTGTGAACACAACACGACCCGGCGATTTTGAACTGGTTTAAAAATAAGCGCCTGAACGTATACTAGTTGCCTATCCATCTTTCCTCGATGCTAACTCCTAGTCGCCTAGCTATCTTTCCGCGAGGGTATATTAATTACATGCACATGCCGTTTTTTTTATAATGCCGAGAAGAACCGTTTATTGACATTGGCTTGGGTTTGTATAGTACTCCTGTTATTAATCGTTATAAAATGAAATGGCATAACTGATTATTTGCCGGGTATGAAATATAGTCAATAGACCTTGGTTGATTTTCATAACAAAATCTTCAACGACTGCAATTTTCAATAAATTTCAACAAAATTTAAACATACATTATGCTAGAGCTACATCTGCCAATTGCAGGTCTTTCTTTAGGCCTGAAATGTTATCTAAATTATTAATTAGACATTAATTAACTCATCCAGACCATAATCAACTCTCGATGGCATCGCTAGCCTGCAATATTTACTGGATTATGATCCCATTTGCTGCTCGACTTCCATTCATAATTGTATCATGAAATGGATGATCGAGACTGTTTTTCATCGTACAGACTTTAGTAATGATGATCGAGGCTAGACCAAAATTTCAATCGCTTAATTTTCGGTTAATAGTGGATAAATTTGACTAAAATTTTCAGCAAATTGCCTTTACATTATCTAGTTTTTAACTATTATAGCGAGAACTGCCAGCTCTTTATTTTATCTTCCATAATGTATCTTTAAAATTCACTCAGATGTAAAAAAGAAACAATACTTACTACTCTGATGTAAAAAAAACAACCAACAAAACAATTTGACTACCCAGATGTAAAGAAAACAGAAAAAATTAGTACTCCGATGTAAAAAATAAAACAAAATTTATCACTCCGGTATAGATACCAAATAACTGCAGAATATTCCAAAATGCGTCATAAATGTAACCTTTCGGTTCAACCCGGTCAACTGAGACTGTTTTCCTTAGCGAATAGCCAACGATTTGCATTTGTCAGCAATAGAAACCAAACAATGGAAAAACTAAAGTACATAATAATTAGAACAGTAAATCCTACCAATGGGTAAAATGTACAATACTAACCGTAGTATGATAAACGTGATAACCATACAAAAAAAAAAAAAAAAAAAAATACCCGACGTATTAAAGACGCATTGCGTAAGATTTAGATAGAGAGCTTGCCACTATTGCAATAATTGTTTAAAATAGACAATGAACAATGAATATATTAAAAAATTCATTCAAATAACTTTATTCCTAACGACTAAGTCTCTATTATCCATTTTATCGTTAATTTTTAAAATCTGGCGCGCGTTCTAATCCATGCAGATCTCTGCCATCCGATTTAGAGAGCTGATTATGGGCTTATCATGTTAACAAAATTTTAATGTCTATAACATTAAAAGCTAAAACAAAAATCCGGCAATCGGCAGATTTAGCTCATACATAATGCATCTTTTATAATATACCCAGAACTCTATGATGTCTTGATTACTGGATATATACATCATGGTCCACAAAGTAGGAATTCCATTCAAATTTAAAGGCATCCTTCGTGATTGATATACATGCACATCTGGTTTTCTTAGGGTTGTTTAAAGGTACTGAAATACTGAATCATTCTGTAATTTGATTCCAAATATATCTCTAAAGTTATCTGACTCCAAATGTCGATCGATGTTGATAATTTTATTTAAAAACAGATATGACGTATTTTCCTACGTGTATGTTTTCATTTCGGAATGTCGAATCAGTGTACATATTAAAACAATAAAAATTATACAGAATATCAGCTGACTAGATTACACTGAACAAGCTGAAATGATATTTATTGTAAAACATGTAGCATTTCTGGAGCACAGCTGTTTTACAGTAATGTACTAAATTCCCAGGACTATTGTTACGCATTATCGACATTTACCCTCCTGTATGCCATGTCTATTTCTACAAAACCTAAATGTCATCTTTAACACTGATTGGAGGCTTCCAACAATCCCATATTTCGAGACGCAGATACATCATTTTTACTCGAACTCGAAATATGCAAACGACTGTGCAATATTTTTCAAGCAGAATATTTCCAAATTATACTTGTGTCAGGGTGTAGATATTTTGGGAAATTAAACTTTTATAAGTTAAATATGCATTATTGAAGAGCTAAATCTGCCTATTGCGGGTCTTTTTTCGGCCTCAAATGTTATATCGATTATCAATTGGGCATTTATTCGCATGAGAAACCCACAATCAACCCTCTAGACGATCGGATGGCCATGAAATTAAATGGATTATAAAAATACAGACATTTGATAATTTGATGTATAAATGAATAATAATGACAATCAACACTATAATGAGCAAAACTTCAATTACTCATAATTTTGCTCAGAATAAAGTAATCTAAATAAATTGTTTTCAATAATATATTCACTTTTCATTATCTATTTTTAAACTATTTGTAGCAAGAACGACCAGCTCTTTATCAAAATCTTTCATAATGCACCTTTAATGTGTTATCATTACGCACAGCCCATATCGTAAAATAGTCATATATGAAATTATTTAGTAATATTTTATAGTCCTATGGATAATGAAATTAAAAAATGTTGTCCACATTAAAAAACAAATGTCTGTTCTAATGCGCTTAATTTAGAAAGGAAGGCTATAAGCCAGGCTGTCATAAACAGTGGTAAGATTAAAGAAGTAAGAGGCCATTGATAAACGTAAAAAACAGTTATTAATATATTGAATCGATCTGATATGGTAATTTGGTCTAGTAATAAAACGTGCAGTATAGGATTAAAGATGCATTATGTAACATTTTAAAGCTGGCCGTTCTTGCTATAATAATAGTTTTAAAATAGATAAATAGGTAAAGAAAAATGAATATATTGAAAATGTATGTCAAATTAGTTTATTGTGAGCGAAGTTATGAATGGTTGAAGTTTTGGCAAGAAATAGCATAACTAGTTTCTACTGTCTATCATTGCTACAATAATAAAAGTAGTTTCAATTTCCAGTTTAATGATTAACGCACAAATCGAACACGTTCTGAAGTTTTCCCCCAATAAATATGTTTGTACATCTAATTGACAGAAGCTATATGACAGCCTACTGAAAATAAAAACATTACCCTGCATGTGGGTGGGATATTTCAAGACGCCACAGTGATAGTTATCGAGACTATTATCACCTACCGTGGTGGGTATTCTATTTGAAATATTGATTTAATTCCACACTAATGTAATATTGACAATTGAAAATAATTCCCATGGGTGTATCAAATTTTCAACCATCCTGTGGTTATCATGCGATTGATACAATCTTGATGCAACATGTTGATTTAACATATTTTATTAATTTTCTCTGAATTTCAGTTGTTCTGTTCTAGCTTGTATACACAAGATAATATGAAAGATAATCCTCGTCGTCACACGTTATGAAGTAATATAATAATGCAACCATCAAAAAGACCATCGTAAACGCTACAAAAAGAGAAAATAACAAACATAATAAATGTGACAACGTACGGTAGGGGGCCACGGTGGTTCAATAAGGTCCATATATTGGCCAAGAAATTGCCTCGAGATTTTCTAGCTAGTGTGGTTTCTCACTGTAAATGGTGCATGATGAAAGGCATGGTAAGGTATAGCCTCTAGTCCATTGGATGGAACCATAATAGAGCGGGAGACCAGGGGGTCAATCTTGCTGAAAAGTATACCAATTTTCTCCAATATGGTATCAATGCATGCATATTTGGTATCATCAGAATGTAAGTCTGCCGGATATCTGGTGGTGGGTGTGGTATTCCACGTCCAAAATGTCATGCCCCCAACAAGGCTGGATTAGCCCAAACGTGTACCACATGAAACTCGTACAGCAGTGTACCGTACATCTTCGGGTATTACAAAAACACTTTGACAGACATTTCTAGTGGTGGGGCACCCCTGACAGAGCTATGTAATTGCCAGACATTTGTAATGGTGGAGTATCCCTACCAAGAGTCATCTAATTTCCAGACCATAGCTAGGCTAGATTAGCTGAAATCTGTACCACCTAAATCAGCTTTGGAGTTGTTCAGTACCGCCATAGGAATTATGAATGACCACTGCCAGACAGTTTGTGCGGTGGGTTACCCCTAACAGACACGTCCCAAAATGTCACGCCCCCAATTAGGCTAGATTGGCGGACACTGTTACCGTGTTCTAAAAAATTAATTTGTTTGCCGCAATGCATGGCATTTGAGCGTGGAATACCATACCAACCGCCAGATACCCGCAGACGTACATTCTGATGATACTAGATATACATGCATTGATACCATTTAGGAGAAAATGGGTATACTTTTCAGCTAGGTTGAACCCCTGGGCCCCCGGTCTATAAACTACCAAGGTACCGTGTACACACGTTGGTATATACGTTAAAGAAGAACTCTTGACTGTTCGAATTCGACATAAGAAGTGTCCTGGTAAAATTTCCCTCATGCCACACTGAATGCGTACGTTTTCATTTGCCCGGGTGGAGTAGAAATAGGACGTTAAACCACAGTTCATTCACAGCGAACTTTAGTATGATATAAGTGGACATTTTATTTTGAGGAACCAATGGAATCTTTATAACATTGTTACATTTAACTGTTTTCCCTTTGTCAGTGGTGGGAGCCATGGTCGTCTTTTATTACCCTGGCTGATTGGTAACACTGAAACCCATTTGCTCATTGACTTCGGCTTTAAACTCTAGTTATCTATATACATGTGGGCGCATACGATGGATAAAGTCTTCTCAAGATATGTTTTATGGAGGTGAAGCAGAATGCCAGACCAATATTTAACAATCATTGGTATGGGTAAGACTAAGTAAACGTATCATTGTGCGTGTCTGTAATAATTAATAATTTTTAAGGAAAGAGCGATTTATATAATACAGTTCTTCTGTAATTTACTTTAATTGCATCCCATTTTTTTCTTATATTCGAGAAAACTAAAATTTCGTGACGAGACGAATACATGCTAGTAATTACAAGACCATAAACCATATGAATTCCCCAGTGAAGCTAAAAATACCAAATCTCCACACATTTATTTCATATCAATTAGCCGAAAGGTTAACACAGCTGATAAATAAAAGAATAATGATATTGAAGGAACAAAATCAATTAAATTCACCCCCTTGAGTCCCGATTCTTGTCTGACCTTACGTAACGAGAATTTATTTTGCAGATAGAACCAGACAAATACATATTTGATGTATATAACATTTTATATTAATGAAGAATTACCTAAGTTTATTATTCTCTTAAAATATGATATGTTTTTCTGAAAATTAATGTCGAATATAATAACCCCAGCAATTAGAAAGATATAAGCCATACAATGGAGCATCTTAAAGGGGGAATCCCAGATATATTGTAAAGTATCAATTTTGTCAATATGGTGTGAATGTCTCTTACAAACCTTGATCATAGCCCTGTTTAAATATGTTTTGAAGAAGTTAGTACATCTCCGAGGCAGAAAATGCCCAGTTGAACCTAGGCACTATGGAAATGGTCGCCGATTCAAAAAGAAATGTACTTTATGCAAATTCCAGCAAATCAGCGCGGGGAAGATTGCGCTTTTCAACCGTCTCGGATATTCGGAAATATTCGGAGATGCAACCCCGACATCGAATGGTTGCCAATCATTCGCCTAGGATTCGAATATCTCCGAATCTCCCCTGCTACGTCAGAATCACATTAGGAAAATTTCCATGCAAGCATCGAAATTTTTCGCGGTTCTCCCGAGGCCTCCCTATGCTTCCCCGACGCCTCCTGAGGCTAATAAATTTCCATATGTAGTATATTCCGAGTCAAAAACTCCCAGTGGGACCCAGGCAATATCTAGCCAGTATTTACGAAGGGTCAAATATCTTGATACGATTTTTTCAGAAAAATTCAATAGGCTATATCGTCATATTTGCTACACATACTTAAAACCATTTTTGTTCACGGTGCCCTGTGAAATCACCCCCATTAATTACTTCTATACACTTTAACAGCAAAAGTTTATCATTTGATCTATTTTGAATTATGTTCATTGTTTGGATTATTGTAATGAATAACACTTCCTGCGATTTCTGTTAATTAGTTATTGTCCTTGAATGTGTGATATTCTTGTCAACGCGCCAATGATGCTATAAAGTATAAAGATTCACAAGGGGCGTCGAACTCATTTCGATTCAGAGGCCACATGAACTAAAACTTTACATGAAGTGGGCCGGAGATGTACAAAATTAAAACATAACCAAACGTCCTTGAACTTGACTGAATTCTAAAAACCAAACCAAACTGGTTTCCAAAGCGCTTAGAAACCATCATGTGTAATGTAGCCCTATAAAAATTGAACAATAATAATAATGATATTGAACACAACGTTCTCCTGTATTACACACAACTTAGATATCTATGGTATATAGTACAGAAGTCAATTTTACTGAAAACGGAAAACAATAATAAATTATTTCCACCGCTAGTTTCTAAGAATTGTCGACACGTCAGTTTGTTGAAATTTGTTCCACGGATCACATTTAAACCCTTGGCGGGCCGGATCTGGACCGCGGGCGGCATGTTTGACACCCCTGGACTAGACTGTTGGGCGCACTTAGCTGCCACACGGCGTTTGTTTTGTTTCCTAGCAAACGTGTCTTTTACATGCATGATTACATCATTCGCTTGATAAGCCAAGTCGAAACGTCGCTCAATATTAAATAGTAGCAATCATTTCTTTTCCAATGCGGTGCAGAGATTTGGTATATAATTACTTCTTTTAAATTAAGGCCACTTTACCTTAAAGCTAATGTCATGCTTCACTACGTTATTGTGATTTTACATGTGTATAATGTCCCATCATTATTTATTACTGTATCATTCGTTTGATACAGACAAGGGAATCATAGGCGAAACGTTGCTCATAAAGAGTTATAAATTGCATCCCATCGAATTGTTTTGGGGTATATATCCAGCTCCATCACTAAATGCCATTGTAACCATTTTGTTAAGTAGATAGTTAATTTTTAAATGTCATAATGTGACATATTATGTAGGTTATACTTATACTCAGGAATATTATAGTTTTATACCACCAGAAAGCTACTTACGAACATATCATTTCCGCAAAATTATGACAAAATAATAGTAGCTTCGGCTATACAAAACTGTATTTATATGTATACAGTTGCATTATGTGTATTATAAGATGTTGCGATGTTAATGCCACTTATGTGATTTATGCAACTGTATATAGGGGGTCACGGTGGGTAAGACACTGGCTCGCTAGCCTGGAGGTCGGGTGTTCGATCCCTGCATTTGTCGAGAAAGTGCATCCAGATTTTCCGGCGTGGTTCCCCGCTTGTCAGTGATGCAGAACGGAGGGTCCCGTGTACACATTGGCGTGCACGTAAAAGTTCCCTTGACAGTTGGAATTCGATATAAGAGTAGGCCGTAGAGCAGCTGGCCGGGCAAAATTTTCCTCATAGCACACTGTATAGCGTATGCCCGTCTTCATTAGCCCAGTTCGGAGCAGAAGAGTAGGACGTTAAACCCCATTTCATTTCATTTTGCAATTGTATATGCTGGTTCCCGTGTGCGTTCTTGTTCAATATCTAATCTTGTCCATGGATAAAAAGAATTAAAATGAAATTGGGTTTAACGTCCCACTGTTCCGTACCGACTGGGCAAAGGAAGCCGGATATAAAGTAAATTCTGTTCGGACAGCGGCAATATTGCCTACTCTTATAACGAATTCAAACGGCCAAGGGATCTTTTACCTGCATGCTAATGTGTACATGGGATTTCGGTTTTTGTCCTATCCGAAAGATTATACGTTGTCCCTTGCCGGGACCCCTCAGTCCTGCACCACTGACAAGGAGGAATCACGCCGATCGAACACTGAAGCTCCAGGTTAGGAAGCCACTGAGTCACCGTAGCTCCCTCCATGGATAAGACCATGCGCTCTAAAAGCGTTATGTAACCCGTACAAACTGCTTTGATGACAATATTTTCAACCAGAAAAGTAATGCAGACTATTGTTTTATAGTTTGACATTGCAGACCTAAACGAAATTTTATTTAGGAGGCAATCGTTTAACATTGTCAATAATCATAGAATACCAAAGAACAAAAAATGTATTAGCTTTAAAATAAACATTTGTATGTTTTTAGATAGACCTACAGCAGAGTAGGATCAACTAACGGAAATATGAACTCCTTTAAGTTGATGCTAAACGTCTAGACGATTAATTAATTTTTTTTTAGACAGTGGCATTCAGAATTGTCTTACTCGCCCAAGGACAATCGTGGTGTACATACCATATATTATTCCCCAACATGATATTCAGTAAAAGTTGTTTCAAATACAAAAAAACAACCCCCAAAAACAAAAACAAAACAACGCAAGATAACGAAATAACTTTTTTTTTGTTTTTGACGATGATGAGTGTGTTTCTATAATAGTTAAAAAAAATTACGGTGGCTGATTTAGGGCATGCAAAAAAAAAAAAAAAATATCTCGAGATAATTAAGTCCAGCGCTCGAGATAAAACAATCGAACACGTCTCAACTGATGTTTCAAGCTGTATAATTCTGTGCATTATTTAAAGATAAACTTGCAGAAAAAAAAAATAATGAAAACAAAATATATTTATTGAAAATTATAAATATTTGAATTCTTGACAAGAAAATGGTCCCGATTGACATGTATCCTGGGTACGATAACAGATTTTCCATGTTAACGTTTAATCGAGACATTGTCTAATCCACTTAATATCCCATTTATCAGATGTTCTAGAGAGTTGATTACGGGTTTGGCATGTAAACTAATGTCTAAATAATTATCTATATTAAATAAGATCTGAAGTAAGAAAAACGACATGCAATTGGCAGATTAAGCTCGTACATAATACATCTTTAACGATTAAATTATACACAAGGTTGTATTATTACATAGTGAATATAAATAGTTGAGGTTTACTGACCACGCCTAGAAAAATATCATCTGTTGATTCATGTGTGTTATAGGCGTACAACGCGAATTCCAAATAAAACTAATTTCAGTGAATAATTGTTTAAAACTGTTTATCAGTGCTTACACAAACCGCACGAACATGTTGCCATTTAAACTCAAATGAACATCAAAGTGTAAAGACACAAGATTGCTGATAAAAACGTTTTGTAACATAACAAGTCTCGGAATGCATTGCATTTACAAATTTATAAGAGAGGTCATTATCGCCTCAACACACCGATTAAAAGAGCTTCAATTTCTAATGCAATAGGAAAAGTGAAATGAGTCGTGGTTAACCAGACCATCCAAAGAGATTAGGCATGAACTGGTAACGGTATACTGATAAACACTGAGAGAAGATTTAACGTCCACTCGACACAAACTACGTCATTTGGGACTAACATATGGCGCAATCGTATATCGATAATTTGCTGCTTTCGTGTAAAGCTTTTTGGCTGTGGAAAGAAACCGTAGGACCCAGAGAAAAAAAAAGAGGTTGGTGGACATGCGACAATACTCCTTGTTCCGTACACGCGGGGAATCGAAACCACGCTACTTGACTCAATAAAAGACCCTATGATGTAACGCGGATGCTTTAGGAGCCCCCACCCCTAGAATTTAGAAATGAAAGGCATGTGATTTCAAAACGACACTGCTCAGACAGTATGTCAGCCCGACACAGAAAATATATTAACATCAAACACTAGCTAATAATCTCGTTACATCAGGTTGTTGTCTGGAAAATTGCACGCAAAAGTGTCATCGATATACAAACTAGCACCCCATTAAATGCCAGTCTCATTGTGCAACCAATTGAATTATACGTCTACAAAGAAAAATCTCGGTAATTTAAAACCCGTACATGACAGCCTTGGAAACATTTTCAAGAAAATAACATTATTTATCAAACCGCACAAAGAAACTGTAATAGAGCAAGTGCAAGGAAATCTAATATTTGAATGCCAACTATGGCTGGAAATAAAACGACAGATATATTGAATGAAATGAAATATTATTTATAAGGCCTGTTTTTCTGCAGGAATGCAGACGGTTATCCGACACGTCTGTTTTGTCGTGGTTTCGATCTCTCATGTGAGCGTATGTGTCTTGAAGAGAGGGGCGCCTTTCCAACCCCGGTCCCCTCCTACAGGAAAGACCCATGCACTTGAGCTAAGCGTACAAATGAAATGGAGTTTAACGTCCTACTGTTCTGCTCCGACTGGGTTAATGAAACTGGGAGCGCTAAGCATAATACAGTAAGACAACTTGTCTGCGATATCACCATCGGTGGAAGCGGACATTAATCACTCGAAGAAGAGCGTTTGAATTCGAAACGAGAGATAGGGTCTATTGGAAACTGTAAATCATAATAGAATTGAAATAGTTGGTCACCCGCATCATGGATCGAGCATTATACTTTAATCTGATTCTAAACTTGATACAAGTATTTGGCATTTTATATTGTAATTAATACATGTCTTTAGCTAAAGTTCAAGTGGTACTCACTACCCTTAGTGAAATCCCCGCAACAACAACTGATTCGTATCTAGTTTCCATCTATCCGTGTACAATATTTTCACATTAGAAACTATTTCTAAATTTATTTCATGGAAAGAGACAAAATAATTATACCATGTAACCACCTGTACAAATTTTAATTAGTAACAATTCAAGCGGTTTATATATTTATGTATTTGTCAGAAACTGACAAAATATTCATTTAATAATAGTCTAAATAGTAAATAGTTCCTGTTGTATTCCCTGGGAACACGCGGCGAGTGCAACAGACCATTTCATTCCCCATGGCATACGCCTTATTAATTATTAATACTGTTAAATTTAATTTTGCCTGAACAAAGTTTAAACTTGACAAGCACGGCATATTTTTATCCTCTGGCAACGTAAGTGAGATTTGGTATAAAAGGGAGATAACTCTCGTTGTCATAGCTGATAAAACTTGCGTAGATTTTGAAACCACATAAAAGTAACAAATGGACACAGGACGCCATTAATTTCTCCATTGACTTTAATGTTAATTCTCGTCTATTTGTCCAGCTCTAATATTTTCAAAGATTTTCTTTGGGTCCAGCCCTTACTACCACAGATGGAGTAGCATGTGGCAACATCTTGTTCAAAAGCGGGTATGAAGGTCACCATAGAAATCTTAAGATACACGGGTATGAAGGTCACCATAGAAATCTTAAGATACACAAACTGGAAGTAGCATAAAAGTAAAAATGCAACTGTCCGCCCTACATTTCAACGTAGTCAACTTCTTAACTGTCTTATCCTACCGCATCAAATGTATATCCAAGCCCTTTTCTTCAATCCTACACCACAGCGTCAACAAATAACGCCATGCAAAAGGGAGAATAGGGAAAGGAAGAGAAAGGTTAAGAATAAGAATAAATTTTGTACTAAATTCGTAGGAATAAATGGTGAGCGGTGTCCAAATGATTGATATCACAATCAAATACTTTCTGTTTAGGAACGGGCGTGTTTGTGATGATGTTCAGTATCATAAACGAATCGATACTTGTCAATTTTTGTAGACACTCTTATGTACCGATCTATCATTAATATTATAATAATATTAGAGCAATAATAACGTTATATCAATTTCAAAATTTCCTACAAGGCAATCAAAGTAACATCATGTACACTAATTTGCCATGGCCTAAGAGATATAACCGTATTATTGCGATTTTTTACACGCGGCTACATAGAGATTGAGAGTTGATTATGGTCTTGTTTTGTTAATAAATGTCTAATTAATAGTTTATATAACATTTCAGGCCTAAAGGAAGACCTGCATTGAGCGGATTTAGCTCTTGCATAATATCACACTGATCCGCAGTGAATATTCGCTAGGCCGCGACAATCACTGATAAGGATGACATCGATGCGATTAATGAGCCACAAATATTAACTTTTCTAAAACATTTTTTTTTATGTATAAGAAAAATAAGTAAAGACGTATGACGTATTTGGAGGTAAAAAATTATTTCCTATTTTGTGTAAATGGGTATTAAAATGAGTAAAAGGCTCCATTCCGCCCGAACCAGTAAGGTCTTATGTAAACAATGCACGCGCCATTGAGCCAATGATTGACGCCGCTTGATGAAAAGTCACGTGTTGGAGGTAGTCATCTTTTACAGAGATATTAGAAGACTTTCGTAATCCTCTGTGAAACAGATTGGCATAATGTATGTTTAACACAAGACCCTAGGAGAGGTAGGGGTGCAGCCGGTACATTGCTCCGGGGCCCATGATATCCTAAGGGCCTATGCATATGTATATCATTTGTGTTACTTCGGCAGGGTCGATATTCGTGCCGATGCTCTACTCGTGCTCTGCAGAGGTAAAATTAGAAACCATATATCCACAGGTGTGGGAGGGGTGGGCGATATTTTTCTTGCTCTGGCGCATAAAAATTATCTCGGGGGCACTGATTTGCATTAGCATAATTCTGTGTACATTTATTGTCCATGCCAACATACTATGTAGGTCAGATCTGTTACTAGTCTATTGTTATTTATATTAGGTTTACTAATATACCAATTGATTAATATATTCACATTTGGAATATTAGTATAATTGTATTTTATCTTCATTAATAATTAGTCGACGTGGGAGGGATAATGAACATTGTTTGTGAGCATCATCGATTGGCCGGTTTAATTGTGCAGGGTCTTCTGAAGGTCTCTTAAATAAGTCAAACGTCTGGTTTAAGTTTATTTGCTCACAGAAAAGCTCCCAGAGGTGGATCCAGTTGGGGGTCCAAGGGATACGGGTCCTATAAATGAATGCAAAACAATTGGAGTGCTTTGTTGGTTGTGGTGGTGTAGTTGATAAATTTGAATGTTATGTTCTGACTCAGATGCGACACAAATCACCTTTGGCACCTCTAGTTTTCAAAATCTGCCCCGGAAGACCACCGAGCTCCCTCTATCCAAATATCATGCTTCCGCTACTGAAAAGTCCATATAATCTTCGACACATTACATAATTTTAAATCCAGTTTTAACCATTAAACTATCTGTTTCTTCATAGATGCTTGTGTCATTTTGCAATGGCGCCAAATTTGTGAACAAAATTGATGAATTAAGCAGGTGAAGATGTTAACGTAAAATTACACGACTCTAACACCCAAAACATTCGAAGTGAATTATTGAGAGATGTATGTATGCTCATAATATCGTCGATGTAGACGACTGCTTATCAGTCTTAAGAT
This sequence comes from Patella vulgata, assembly GCF_932274485.2. NCBI lineage: Eukaryota > Metazoa > Mollusca > Gastropoda > Patellidae > Patella > Patella vulgata. Next base: position 19,685,890 of record NC_065883.2, read on the forward strand.
ATAGATGAAACAATATGTAAAATTCAAAAACGTGTAGCAATCTCGTTAACAAAAGCTTTGAAAATAATTCACCCCGTCATTAGCAGACAAAACAAACGTAGCAGATAAACTGATCATATCAGTTCATCGTTGTTATTGATTGATTTCCACTGAGTTGTGCAAATGAGGATACCCAAGATGAGGCACTCGTGCTTCGTTTTCTCCACACACAGTGAATGAACCTGATAATCACGTCTCCGTTACCAGGAAAGAAGGGATGTGGCCGCATTCCGTAATGACTTTATCGAACCACAATTCTGCGTTCAATAACGTAAATTATCCATTCCTCCCTGGCGCTTTTATATAGGCGTTCATTATACCAGCTCGAGGCATGACAGAATGTTATTGAGTGACAATGGACAGTCCCATGAGCCTTCATTTGTCCCTTGTGTGTCTGCTTGATACATTTTTTTCGCTAAAATCGAGTAATAAACCAGAACGCCACAAGATGTCACTTTAGTTAATGATGTCTTCCAGCTATATTTTGTTGCTATATCTAACACCGCAGATGTCTCTGGCGTCTAACAACTTCATTACAACAAGAGATCTCCAGACTGCTGACTTGTAATATCGTTTGAATTACGAGTGAATAAGTCCCACAAGAAAGCGACCATAATCCTGTACTTTTAATTGAATGGCTATTCATGCGAATCGGTATTGTCTATGTTTTAAATACAAAAACACGACACAGATCGTTTGCTGTGTAATATCTCCAAAAAACTATGAAGTCAATACATGTAACCTAGATATAAAAGCATATCCTATATTATAATACGCGACACAACCATACAATGTGCCATGAGGGTAATTTTGCCCGGACAACTGCGCTACGGCCTACTCTTATTTACGTGCATGCCAATGTGTACAAGCAACGCCGGGAAATCCCGATGAACTTCTTGGCCAACACCGGAAGCGAACCTGCAACCTCCAGGCTAGTGAGCCAGTGTCTTACTCGCTTAGCCAATGTCAACATAACCAAAAACGTATTACATTTCCGGTGTCCAAGAAACGTAACTAAACGTTAAATGTGAATGGATGAATAAAGGGTATGGGATTTTACATCCTACTTTAGTGCACCAACCGACATAATGACACCATAGAGTGTCCACGAGGAAAATATTTTTGCCCGGATAGAAATTGAATTCAAAATGGCAGGGGTTCTTTTACGTGCACGCCCACGTGTTCACGGACTCCACTGAGCTAATGACAATGCAAACTCGTATAACTCGATGGATGCAAGTATTGTTCTCTAAAGCGAATTGTTTTTATGAATATTTTTCTTGTTGTCCTTCAGTTCTACCAAAATGCTATAAATAAGATTTCGGTATGTGTTCGTTTACAAGCAACGTAAATCATGGGCAACTCAAATGGCTGCACATTCCCACTTTCTTATTCAGAATAACACACGTACCAAACTCCTGGTTTCATGTCACACATGGTTTTAAGAAAGCGACACCAAGATGCAGACCGGTCCATGCATTATTCAATTAAAGGGCGTATATGGCTCTATTTTTGGGACCATACATGTCTCTAAAAGCACATATTAATGTAATGTATCAATCTGGTTAAAACATAGATCCTATTTCGTTTCGTTTTTATAGTTCAAAATTTCGTTTTACTTGTCTTTACTACACTTGGATCTGGAAGACTTGTTATTTAACTCGTGTTCTGCTTGAAATCGAGTGTTTGACCTTTTTTTGCCCGGAACTGTGGTTAATCCACTAGTAACATTAATGCTGATTGGTCAATCAAATGTCTGACGTCATAGGTCGAAAGTCGGTCTTTTGACATCACTATAACTTGTCAGATCTTCATGTAGTGTAGGCCAACGAAAGTATTAAAAACGAAACTAAATATAGATCTGTATTTTAATCAGATTGGTAATGTATATAAAAGTGTATATAAAGTGATTTATATTCAATTTTTAAAAACAAAAATTGTAATTTCTAATCAATTATTTTCGGTGAAATACGTGAACTGTCCAAACTGACCAACAGTCGTTTACGACTGCTTCGTCCGTTCTAAATATGTTTTTATTATTTTATCATCTGTCGCATTGTAATTTAGGATACATTTTTCTTTCTTCATTAATTATGAAACTGTATGGTACACGAATCAAGTACCATATTTTAAACCGTTCATTGTGTCTTAAATATTGGATATTAGGATCCCACAGATTAACGGCAACATAAAAACCTCAATATGGATTGAAATGGACCAATATCGAATTCTAAATTGTGTTATAATTTCAACTATTATGAAAAATACTGAGTAAGAGACCTAGCTCCTTAAAACGTTTGGCTCATTTGATGCCAAATGAGCATGCATGTACTTATGTTCAGCGATTCCTTCTTTGATAGCAGGTTTGCCTTAGATTATCTTGGAAATAGTGTTCCGTATTGTTATTTGCTATTTTGATGGATGGTTTGTATCCATAATTCGATGGCGTCTTTAGCACTGGGAGGAAACCAGAGGACCCGTAGAACACTCGTGAACTTGGACTGGCGACCCTCTCCTTTTCGCGTACAAATGGGGAATGGAACCCCTTATAGTTCAAATCGCACGCCACCAAACCCCAACCCCAACCTAAAATAAAAGCCCCATCCGATTACCGATCAGGATTTTTTCGTTATTTCGTGAACGTCTAATACTGTACTTTCGGGAACGCTATCTTAATTGGATCGAATCTGTCAGTAATTTGATTTCATTTGTGTTATTGTTACCATTACCAGAAAGGTTACATTATCTGCTTGTCTTTGAATCACCAGAATTTCTTCTGATGTTATTGTCAATTAGGCTTTGGTGAATATATTCAATGATATGTAGTATTATCTCTCGGCTATTAGAAGCAAATTGATACTTAAAGATCAGACGAGGAACTGCCGGGATCTATAGCTAGCAACATTTTATTTAAATACACAATTGCATTCTCAGTGATTATGTATATTGATTTTCTACGTTTGTTATTACCTAAAGTTCGATTAAAATAACCTGAATTTTCTATTAATAGTAGACTAGGCACGGTGTATATCTATATTTGCCATTTAGTTTATCGTACTGGCGAAATTTAGAACGTATGAATAATAAAACAACGGAACTAATGAAAACGGACATAGGCCACGCTGTTTGCTATGGGGGGCATTGTTCCCGGACAGCTATTGAATTCAGGGTTTCGTTTATGTGCACGTAAATAAGCACACAAAATCTAGGGTTTTTATCGAACGACTAGACACCCGTCCTTGCCAGATCCCCCGCCTTGCATCACTGACAAGGGGGACGTCCTCTGTCAACATTGGGATCTAACCTTGAACCTCCTGGTTAGTGAAGCATCACCTTACACACTGAGACATCGCGTCTCCCGAGGATCTAGTATGAAAGAGGTTAAAGAAAACAGATTTTGTTCTTTTTATCCAATGAGACAAATCATCACAATGCGACATACAATACAATTGTCTTGCTAAATCTAGACTAATATTGCTTCAGGGTTTTAATATTTGTTTTTATATTTTCAGAATATAAAAGAACCCTTTTTGGATGCTGTCAAGATCACGCTGGAGGATCGAAGCAATGAATCTATTGAAAAAATATATAGTATCGCAATAACGTTTATCTTAAATACCCTGGCGAACGGTTTTGTGGAGGCTCGTGAGGCCAAGGAAGCCAAGGAAGCGAAGGAAAAACTAAAGTGATATTCTTGAATGATTCTAAACATGAAGTGCATCGACATATTCGATAAACTTAACCATGTTGGATTAATCAATAATAATATTTTGCGTTTTACTAAAACATGGTTAAATTCAAAAAGTGAAAATGGATATACATTCAAAATGATGGATATAACAGCCTAATACAAATTAAATGTGTGTGGAGAGGGGACAGATTTTATGTAAACGCCAAGTTTATGGTGCCAGTGACCTGAATTGTGATTATTGTCAAGTTGATGTTTGTGTAGTGTGTGCATGATGTGATTATTTGAGATCATATGGAAGTAGAGATGGAATTACAAAAGTCGCTGAACAAAAAAGGGGATACATATATATATATATATATATATATATATTACTTTCCTGCTTTGATTTAGCATTCATTACTTATATTTTATTGGATATCTTATTATAATTGTAAACGTATTTCAGATTAAGATTATTTATAGGTTAACATACAAAAAATGAAATGGGGTTTAAAGTTCTACTGTTCTGCTCCCACTGGGCTAATGACGGGTACTCTTAAGAAGATAGAGGGGCGTTCAGAAACTTAGTGATGTCCCCTAAATTTTATACTCCCAGTACTCAAGTATAGGGTCAGATCTTGATGAGAAACGGAGAAATTTATGAAATACAATTTATATTCAAATTAAATAGGAAGGCTTGTACACCATTGCCCCGAAGACTCAAGTATAGGGCCAGGTGCTTAGACAAATATGAGAAAGGAAGAAATTAGCAATTACAAAATAATAAACTTTCCATTTAAATAAAATAGGACTGTATGCACACCACTGTACAAGGCAATACTTTCAACCCCTATACACACCACTGAGAAGATAAGATATTTGAACAGGTTTACGTCGTTTACAAATGTGCAATCTTTCTAAAACATCAAGTACATTTATGTTGAATTTAATGATTATAATACATAGGTTTAGTCTTCGATTCATATCATACATACCGCATTTAAATATCTTGCATGGAAAATCTACGACTTGACATATTTTTTCTTTTTTTTGTATTTCATTAATAATCGAGGACTTCCGCTGCTGATACCACGGAGTCTGAAACTATTCTTATTAAAACTGACTTTTTTTCAGAATTCCCATAAATTGTTCTTCTGTGATTGTCTAGTCGATCGTTACTTGTCTAGAACAGATTCAATAATGGTAATGCCTGGTGTTCGAATATTTACGGGTTGTTGCACGTGCATATTAGGACATATTATTAAAGACGGAATATATAAGATTTTGAAAAAAAGAGCTGTTCAAAAATAGATAATGAAAAATGAATCTATTGAAAATTTCATTCTCGATTGTCCATTTTATGGTTAAATTTTAAATCTCGATTATTAAATTTCATTTTCGATTATCGTTAAATGTTAAGTCTCAAAGGTTTTCAAATCCATTTAAATCTCGGCCATCCCATGTTCTAGAGAGTTGAGCCCAGGCCTTTCATGTGAATAAATGCCAAAATAATAGTTTATATAACATATAATTGGCAGATTTAGCTTTTGTATAATGTATCTTTAATTCCGGCATGGATCATAGTATGTTGAAACAAACGTATATCATATTTTTCATTTCCACGAACCTGTATTAGATATATTTAAAATACAGATGTGACGTCATCCTTTGATGTTGGAGTACCATTATTTCAAATAATCGTACGGGCAATGTGCCAAGCGTAACTTGGTAAAATACTGAACTCGAGTGACGTATTTCATTGCAAAGCACGTGCAAGTGTCTGTATTTTAAGTTGTTTAATGGTCTCGAGCTTAAGACATTGCGTAATATATTGTAAAAAACATTCGGGCCTCGCGACCCTCATGTTGTTACAATATATTACTTATGTCTCGCTCTCGACCATTAAACAATACATATTGACTCGAATTTCGACATATACACTAATATTATTTAGAAATATTAGGCTGGACTAGCGAGGTTACTAAATGAATTTAAAATTTTATAGGCGTTACACTTGTTAAGTACAGTTTAATGGTCGAGAGCGAGACATTAAGTTATATATTGTAACAACAAAATACAGACACTCTGCACGTGCTTTTGCAATGAAATGTGTCACGCGAGTCCAGTATTTCACTAGTATAAATAATGTATGATTGGCAATTTGCCCGTACCATTATTTGAAATAATTCCACGCGATCATCAAAGGATGACGTCACATCTGTATTTTAATATGATATAATATAATATCCTTAAATGACATTTAGAAGTAGAGGTATAATATTCATAATAACACAACTTGATAGTATTAAAGGGGTATTAATAGTATGATTTTTATTTAACCTTGGTGGTGGCCTCAGTCCCCGTTTTATCTGTTAATAAGAGAGATCGTGAAGTCATTTTCAAAGGGAAATGTTGTTGTTATAACTCTTAATTAATGTTATGTTTTTATTGTCTTACTCATGAATGTACTATAAATATAGGTTATTATTCATTATTGATCATTGCTTGATAAAGATACCTGTAAGAGTATTGAAACGTTGCATGTAATAAACCTAGAAGTAGTAAATCCATAAAGTTGTGTTATTATGAATGATATAATATGTAGTTAAATATACCAAAGTTCAATATACTCGTGTTCAGGATTATATATGCCGGTTTGCTTTTTAGTGGAACTAAATGTGTTTTAATATTTTGTCAACACAATGAGTTGATCATTTTTAAACGAACATACGATAATTCCAAATTCATTACCTACATGTGCAATGTGAGTGCAAAGACTTTGGACGGGTAATGGCGTTTCCACTTACTCTTCTTCGAATTGCAACTGTTCAGGATTCCTTTACGTGTACACCAATTGATATACGATTGAACTTCGGAATTTCGTCTCTAGTCACAGCCCCACAACTCGTAACCCACTACCCTACCACTCAACCAGCTAGAACTGCTTGACATATCGCAAAAAGGAAATGACTGTAATACTAAATTTTAATGCAGTACGTGTTATTATAAATTAATTCATTGATGAAATATATGCACTTGTAGATATCGTTAGTGACTCAGGTTTTTAAGAGATTGTTACTATTAGCTTTTAAATGGCAATTATAAGTTGAAATGTGACTGAAATACGTTTTTTGATTCTAATTTCAGTTAAAGAAAGTACTATTGGACGTATTTTAGTTTTTACATTTCTTTCTAGATACTGAAATATTTATTATTTTGTATAGATTCCATCTTTATTATTCTGGATTATTTATTCCAATTTAGTGCGTTATAACCTAATTGATTTCTTTTAAAATATAGAGGAATTCGCTATGTTATACATCGCTTTGTCTATACAATCTTCTCAAGTAGGATTAGCGGAAATTAAATTGATCATGATAATCTTTGTGTCATTTATAAATATATGTATGTGCCTTTTATGCCATGTATAATTATGTATAAAGCATTCACCATTATAAGAAATGTCTAATTATGTATAATAAATAAGTCACCATTATACATAATGTCAGATTATGTAAAAAGAAGTCACCATTATACATAATGTCATATTATGTATAAAGACGTTCCCATTATACACATTGTCTAATTATGTAAACGGAGTCACCAGTATACATAATGTCAGGTTATGCATAAAGAAACCACCAGTATATATAATGTCACGTTTTGTCTAAAGAAGTCACCAGTAACGACATTCATTACTCACTACAGTATTATGACTGCTAGGGAACCAAGGTTTCTTTGGGGTGTGTCCTTAACTTCTTGTAGTTTGTAACGTTCATGTAGATAAATTATGAAACATTTGGGAGGCACGAAGAAAGTCAGAATCCTCCGAAGCCTTCTTGCATTGGGTGTCCCATTTAAACCCGAGATAACTAAATGGGCTTACAATGTCGGTGATACAATTCTTATCAGAATATATAAAACCTGGCAATAGTATTGTTGTTAATAGCTATGGCTTATGTGTACATGGTATTATAAATAGAACAGATAACCTGGTTGCTGGGGATGACATATACATGTAAGTAATACGTAGATGATTGTTTCTTTTTTCGTTTATTGTCAATACTCTCCAATAAAAATATAGATTATCTTGTAATAAATTCATTTCAAACCTCAATAATACACTCTTCTTGGTGTTTTATCCATTACCATTACTGAAACTAGATTTTAAAGCTCTGAATTCCCAATAACTGATTACAAAGCAATAGTTTGGATGTATTTTTCAGATATCGAAGCTACTAGGTAGAAGATGGGAAGTGATATCTGGTCTTATAGAAAGTGTTACAGTACAAATACATGTAATTAAAATGTGATTTGTTTTACTAAGTGGTTGCCAGACTCTTGTCATTAAGTGGTTGCAAGAGGGTAATTTGGTTGTGTGGATAAAATATAAATGAGGTGCAACCACAGAGTATCATTTTCTGTAGTTTACTATTTAATTGAATAGCCGTTTCCACAACCCTAACCCTCAATAGTTTTGTTATAGGGATCAATAATAAAATGTCCCTTTTACTGATAAATCGTGTAGCCTTTTTTATATTTAATATGGGAACTGTTGACTAAATAAATGTCAAAGTGTCAGTTTATATTTTGTCTTTAGATAATATTTACTAAAGCGAAAGCAATTTAAAACCTTTACTAACCTAATATAAGTCAAACCGAAATATTTTTGATTAAATGTGGTTTGACATATTCCATAAATCGATAGCACTTCATCAAATCAGTTTGTTTCAAAATTCGAAACTTATTACCGTCTAACCATTTACAATATACAGAATGTATGTATGTCAGCAATCGTTCCCTATTAATCGTCGAGTGAAGCTGTATTATACAATGTTTTCCGTATCAAAGCGTATCACAGAGAGAGAAGGAAAGAGGGAGAGAGAGATATGTGGTTAGATTACTTATCTATTCATCACATTCAAAACAAGGTCATTTAGGGACTAACATAATGGGTCATCTTTATTTCAATTAAAGGAGCTAAATATCTAACTCAATATTCTCTATTATATTGGAAATTAAAGACATTCGATATTGGACAATTTCAATCAATGTTTGTGCTGTTATCTTAACGTGAAAATATAGGATCCTAAAATCCAATATATAAGACACAATTAACATTAATGCTCAGCACACGAGTCGTGTATTGTATGGTTTCGAATGCCAGCTTGTAATGAACAAATAAAAACATATCCTACAAGACAATGTGGAAGTAATTAGTAAAGGCTGATTCACAAATGACAAAATAATAATAAAAAACGTATAGAATGGACTAAGCAGGTGTAAACGACTGCCTTTCAATTTCAACTGTTCGCGCATTTCACCGAACATAATTGATTTGAAATTACAATACATTTCTTTTCAAAATTAGAACATACATCACTTTACATAATTATATACATTCATATTACATTGCTTTTAGAACCATTTTGGTTTATTTCAAGGTTAAAATGAATAGAGCAATAAGGAATATTTAGCAGTTGAGGGGAAATTGGGAACCCGGAAGAAATACAGGAGGTTTCACTGAAGACAACCCTATACTCTTTGCATGGGATCATAATCACTCGGGTCACCCAACTATCCGAACCCTCTCAACATATTTGTTTGTATCAATAGATACTCATCCACAGTGGTTTTCTATGCTGTATTAAGTCGGCGTGTCTTTAGCCCCATGTCATAGGTTGTTAGAGCACCAGTCACACGACTAAAATGTTCCGGCTCCAGTGTAACTATTGTGTGCCGAGAAGAAAGGTATTGCGGAGCACGAAAAAAAAACACACGAGATTTTACATTTAAATGCGTAGTGAACGTTAAAATCCTTTAATTCGTATACTGGTGTAAATGCCATATGGTGTCAAGTTATGTGCTTACCGATTGCTAGTGTTCGTCTGTCTGATTTTTAAATGAAGCCATGGTAACTAGACCAAGTTATATATTAGAATCCCGTTGTGAATCCAAGGTTGTGATGTCGACTTGTAGTGTAATTATTGAAGTTACAGACATTTAGTATTTCTGCTTGGCTTGTTCATGTTGACAGGGTGTGTAATTTGTAATACCTTCTCATTGGAAAAACAGCTGTGCTAAAAAAAAGGTCTTTGTGGACTATGTTTCTAGTGGTCTACTTAGTTACTGATATATTTTCCCAAACGTATCGGAAAATGTTTTTGTATTCGTTGCCATTGAAATAAACTGTAAATTCCCAATTCTGCATCAACAAGAATCTTTGGTTTCACTTTGGGTTAATCTTTCTCTACCTTGCCCTATGAAGAAACAGGTATCACACATAAATATCCGAAGATATATTCCCTTCCGTTTTGGCGTTTTTCGTTTTTATGAATGTAAGGGGGGTTGGATGGCTGAATGGATAGCGTGCGCGCGTTGTATCATAAAGTCATTTAGTCGACTGGCGTGGTTTCGAATCCCCGGTTGTACGTGGCAAGGAGTAGGGTCGCCTGTCCAACCTCGTGGGTTTTCTCCGGGTCCTCCGGTTTCCTCCCACTGCTAAAGACCCCTACGCGCAAGCGAATTATGTAAATAAAATTAAACCATATGTTAGTCCCGAAATGACCTAGTTTGTGTCAAGTGGACGTTAAACCCCATTTCTCTCTCTCTCCCTATGGGAGCAAAGGTAGGTAATTGAAGAGCTTGGGCAGAGACAGGAAGTGATCTTTGAACGCCCCACCAACCAGTTCTTTTGTTACTATTAATCACCATAAATCAAAAGTATCTTAAATTAGCAAATGCCGTTGGGGGTACGAAAATAGATCGGGCAGATCTGAAGGTTTCAAAAATATATTTACGTTTAAAATGCTATCCATATTGCTTATCACAGAGTAATGATACACTAATGTAATCGGAAACAGAGTTGCAGATTTTAATACAAACTGAGAACGTAAACACCGAAGATTGCACAAAATGTATTTATTTGGTTGTGGTATATGAACATAGCTATATTAATTATAGACGCCCATCGACTTTTTCCTCCACTCGTTACCTTTAACCTTTGGATTCGATATGTATGAATAATAAATCGTTAGTACCCAATGACGTAATTTCATTAGCAAATGTTTGTTATCGGGTTCCGTGAATGTTATCTTGTGGTGCCTTCGGCTTATTTGAAACACAGGTATCCAATGGATGACTTAGATCTCAATGACGTGGTGTTTAAGGTTGTATCAATATGTTAGTTCGGTTCTTTTCATACTACCATAGTAGGAAATAGAATTTTGCAACGAGTCGTGTTTCCTACCTATTCTTTGTTGAACTGTCAAGGGTTCTTTTATGTGCATTGATTAATCTATTTTTGTCCTATCCGACAGTTTTCTTCTTTCCAAACACACGGGTTTAAAAACTCGGGAGGCCCATCCCGGGATATTTTAGCCCAGTGAACTAAAATAATAGTAGATTTTGTAATTAGTTTTAAACAAAGAACACAACCAAGTGAGCAAAAAGCACGTTAAATGTATATTTTGCCTTTAAAAATGTAATTTACTTTCTATGCTTTTTAAACTGTGAAATGGTTGGTCTAGATTTTTATTTTATTGTTGCTGACAACTATTTTACCGGTCAGATTAATACAGACATCTTAAAGGGTGGTAGAGTATGTTTTGTGGGATGTTTAGTACTGTTTCACTATAGTGATAATTATAGGAGGTCCGGGGCACTGTTTCATAAAACTTTGACTCTCCTTAAAATCGTCTTAAACTAAAATTCCATCCTAACTTAAGATAGATGCGTTCCACAAAACGATTTTAAGCATTTTAGATAAAATCCACTAAAAAATATTTTAAGTTAAAATTTTATCTTAACTTAAAAAAATGGCGTTTCACAAAACTATACATACTATAATACTATGCATGCCATATGCAAAGTATTTACTCATATGGTTTTGTGGTTATCATGATTTGTAAAAAGATATATCAATAATCTCAAATGACTTTATTGAAAATGTTATAGGCCTATTTGAAATTAAATTTTAATATCATATGTTTATTATTATTTCTTAATGGAGGCTTTCGTTAATATCACAGCGTAAATTAGAGAAGTTATTAAACACCCACGTTTTCATGTGGACGTATATTGTCGTCGCCCCTCTCCGTCCGTCTACATTTTGTTTGTGGACACTCTACAGGTCACAATGTTTAGCCGATTTTAACGAAACTTGACATACAGGTGTATCTCGCAACGATCTCGGTCCCTTTCGAAATTGGCATGTATCGGACCATAACTTCATGGATTATAGCCCCTGAATGTACGCAAAAAATCACGTTTTTAGCTTGTGGACACTCTAGAGGTCACAATTTTTATCCGATTTTGACGAAATTTGAAATACATGCTTATAACCCAAAGATCTTCGTCCCTGTCGATATTCGCGCATATCGGATTATTACTTCCTGAATTATGGCCCTTGATTGTACGAAAAATCGCGTTTTTAGCTTGTGGTCCCTCTACAGGTCACACTTATAATCCGATGTAAAAAAAAGTAAAAAAAAAAGAAAAACGCTTTCGAATTTCGTGAAAATCGGACCAAAACTGCCTCACAAAATGACAAATAGTGTAAAAATATTGTATGTCAAGGTTGTTGAGCTTCTAGAGGCCACAATTTTGATCCGAATTTGATGAAACTTTAAAATTATGTTTATATCACAACGGTCTTGGTTTCTTTCGATAATCGCGCAAATTCGAGGTAACTTGCTGGATTATGGCCCCTGATTTTTCGAAAAATCGCATTTTGAGCTTGTGCGCCCGCTAGAAGTCACAATTTGTATTCAATTTTCAAAAAACGTTGAATACGAATTTAGTTAAAATCAGATCGGTACTGCCCGATCAACATTGTGGACCTGTTGAAACTTAAAATATGTTTATATCCCGAAGATCTGAGTCCATAACTTCCTGGATTATGGCCCGTTATTGTACGAAAAATCACATTTTTTTAACTTGTTCTCTATCCATCTCTTGGAAAATGTGGGCGTATCTTGCATGGCAACCACTGGTATATAGGAGCCAAGAGTATTTTATATTGGGGAAAAATCATCTTAATTTAGTAGGATAGATAGACATTATCCAATAAGGAGTGTGGCACTTTGGCATTTTCAAAGAATCAGTTTCGAAATGCCCTCACCGAATATGTGCACTGCGCGGGTGCAAGTAATTTTAACTAAAATCTATTAAAATTGCATTTTAAGTATACTTCTTGGCGTGCATACAAAAGAACACTGGACAGCTGGAATTAAATGAAAAGTAGATAGAAACGCCAGTGTCCAAGAAACAAGCCCCCGTGCCGCATTGTATGGCCCAGTTGGTGCAGAAAACTAGGACGTTAAACCCCGTTTCATCTCATTGCTGTAAACCACGCATCTTATAGCATGGTAGAGAAAATCAACATTTTTGACATCTGAATGTTTAATGGCCTCAGCTGGAGTGATAGACCCGTAGCTAGCGGGGGGGGGGGGGGCAAGGGACAGCTGGCCCCCACCCTCTGGGCACCGAACCGCGCCTTTTCCATTTGACCAACGTGGCCATATCAGTATAGACGCCCCATAAAGCCGAGTGACATTGGTTGGGCTGCCCGCCCCCGCCACTACCACCAGCTACGGGCTTAAGTGAAATGTTAGTTTGCTATTTAATATGTGGAAACAACCATTTTCTTCGAATGCATATGGGGTGATGAAATTTCTGAACATTCTGACTAACTATATAGCGTGTCTTATAAAATGAGCGAGCAGACGAAGCATGTAACGCGTGAAAATGATCTTACATATCGATTTGACTACTGAATTTTTGCCTATTGGTATTACAAACTCAGGCGAGTTCATAATTTAAGAGACTGGGCTTTTCGAGAATAAACTATAGAACAGTATGCATTATTTATTATTATAATAATAATAATAATATTTATTAATTTTTTTTAGTAGTAGTAGCAAAACAAAAACATACAATAGGTTACCTTTAACATTTAACTAATAAAAATTCACTATATACATGTGTGGTTTATATACATACAATATCATCTATATAAGAATAATTTCCGCAAAAAGTTAACAATAAAACATGAACACAAAATACAAGATATTATTATATATTAAATTCCAATTTAATTGTTACTAAAATGACTGATTTTCTGTAGTGGCGCTCGTTACATATTTTCTTTATTGTAGATAAATCCTAATGTCGTATTCATTTAGTAGAGTATATACACGTGGCGAACGATAAGTTAGCTTAAAATTTCCGGTGACGTTGAACCAGAAAAAACGTAGCGTCCACATGCATCTATGAGCCAAACCAGCTTGTGTATATTCTACGGTCCATTGCAGAGGTTACAATTCATAGCAGATGCGCATCCTCTTTCTGAGATGGCCATTACCAAAAACAGTGTGTAGGTAGGTAATTTTAAGATAACCTTCTCGGACGGCTAGATAATAAACCCTTTTTGAAGACAGGTAAGATACAGGCAGCCTTTCATTCAGGTAATTTTAACAAACTTTAATAATTTTTTACTTTGAAAATCTGGGTAGTTTTAGGCTTCTGATCGGACAATTTTTATCCTATGAATTTCAGCGTTTGTTGTGCTTGGTCTCTACGATTTTCTATTATCAAAGCTCCAAACGCGAACAATGATTGTCAGTAATTAATTCGAGAAAAATAAGCGCTGAGAGGTGTTCTTTAGACAATAATGCAGGTGATAATACGCTATGAGTGAATATGAGTGAAATATTGTTCGGACTTTTACATGCACACCAATGTCCGTTCTTCCATAGCTGGTCGACGTTCTAAGACAAAGAAATCAAAAGATTTTACAACCAGTCTTGTTTTAGATAAATCTGAAAAAAAATATTGTTTATAAAAAAAAAAAGAAAATTACTTTTTAACGTGTATGAACTGACGGGCCTTATTTGCTAAAACAATTTATTCCTTTAATGTCCACGAACACGCCAATTTTCCTCTTCGTAGAGAGGCTGGTATTCCATTGAGATAGTATAATGCAGACTCTCTGATGCAATTTTAAGTGTTATGTCAATTTCATTTGAAAATATGTGTCATTTAATTTATTGAACGGGGGTTATACCGAGAGCTTGATCAGCAAATTAAACTTAACATCTTAGGTTGACATAGAAATGTCAATAGGAACTCTTTAATGTCATACAGAAATGTCAAACGAAGCACTTGTATGGAGAATTCTTTTTAAATAAAGTCTTTTCATTAATTAGTTACTAATGTCAAGATAATTCGACATTAATTCTGGAAATTGAAACAAAAAGATGTACGTAACCTAAAGACATAAAAAAATTATTTCGAATTAGTAAAGATGTATTCTTGAGACTATTTGTTTTCTTTGTAAGGTCAAATTTCTTTCTGTTTCTCTTCGAATGACATTTGTCATAAAACGTATACCAAGAACCACTGTTAAAAAGCTAGTTTTAATGAATATACCAACAATTATTAAAATATATATTGCTTATATTTATATGTGAGACCATTTTGTCTTTTCACATGTTTGGGGATTAACAAGCTCTAACATATCGAAACTTACATATTATAGTATATCGATAGTTCAACTTCTCGCTTGTACAGGTGAGCCTTTAACAGTGGAAGGACAATGAAGTAAATTAAAATGGGTTTAACACGTTATACTTTAATGTAATGAATACGATCAAACCATACGAGTGAATTATTGCTCTGATAAAATTCCAAATGCCAGGGTTTCTTTTATAGTGTGTACACGGGACCTTGTTTGTTTTGGCTCATCAACTTCGAGACCTTCTGTTTAGTAAGCCAACCCCTTACTCGCTGGGACAAGGTGGCTTATCAGTGGGAGGAAACTCCCACTTGTAATATCAATATGTAAAATACACTATGTATTTTAAAAAAGGGAAAATCGCGGAATCTTATTTCACAAACAAAACTTCGTCTTTATAAACAATGTACATGTATGTTAAAACTTTAGACAGGTTACCGACTTTAAATATCCTCTGATAAAACCTAAAAGATCTCGATCAATCTGTCCAAATCAACACCACCGAATCGGACGTTAAACTCCAATCAGTAAGCAATCTGTCGCTGGGTTTCGAAACTTTTACATGTATATTAGCTGTAATGTAAATGATGTTTGTCCTCTAAGAACTATTGTACTTTATACAAGTTGAATCTTTCGCCTTGTAAAAGATGGAGATCAGAATTGTGTTATTACGATGGATTTACCCTCCATCCTCCTTATGAGAATTAATTCATAATCTTTTCCCATCTGACCTACACGCGAAAGCTTCGAAATCCGACCACAAAATGATATATAATGCCTGGGTTGTTCTTTCTGTTAGGGAAATACGTAGCGTCCTAATTTACCATCTTCGAATCAGTAATATTTAATGAGATAAATCATTGTCTTGATTTCCCGAAGCCCTTAAAAATCTAAGTTAATATGAAGACGTTACGTCCTTGGTTTTATATGCTGCTATCATCCTAAGCAATGCGGCATGGTGTGTACAAGTAATAGCTCCTGGCACATACAAACTTTTACGAAAACAAGTCTAATGGCTTTATCATCGGAATGATTTAATTACAAACTATGGATTGAAAAGAAACATTGAACTAATGTTTAACACTTATAGCCATGCATGGCGTGAGTCTATGTGTTAGTAATCGGTATGGAATCAGGAAACGCCCTGTAGTCAACTGATTACATCAATATTGTGATTAAACCCGTTCATAAAACAGCGCTAGGGCAGATATATTTAATGTACATTGAAACATTGAATGAATAGATGTTGCAGCGACGGTTATTGTGGACAAAGAAGTGGTAGACCAAGGTCTAACCATATAAATGCATATGCGTGACTGCATTTTTCCATTAACCTACCCATTCTCTGAACTTAGTCATCCAAATTTGTGCGTGTGGCTAATTAATTATTAACACGAGATATTTTCGTCTGCAAGTACCCCAATAATGGCAACAATAAAACCAATTTATTCCATTAATGACCACGAACACGCCAGTTTACCACTTCGTAGAGGGCTGTGTTCCATTCAGATATTATAATGCAGTCTAAACAGAAACAGTTATTATAATAGGTGTACTTTCTCATTCTGAATCAAACTGTTTAAGTATTAAGACAGTGTCAGTTTCGTTCGATTGTATGTGTCAATCAAATTAAATTAATGTACGGGATCCATATAGGTAATACAACAAATGCGGTTTTAGCTATATCAAAACAATGTTTGAAATCATTCTGAAAACTTAGAGAGATGCCTCAGTAAATTGACGGATCTATCATTTGAAGTTTACGTCGAATTATGCCAAAATTCTATTAGATTAGCATTCATCATCAGAATTATGTGTAAATTCCATCTACATCTGTCATGTCAAGTCACAACCCATGTTTATTAGCACGGTTGGTGTAACAAATGAGAATTTTAATCCCTCTAGATAGTAATATAATAAAGATTAAAATAAATAAAATAGAATAAATGCTATCTTTAGCTCGTTATTTATGGCCAGACATGGAACTTGTTTCAGATGTCCGCTAACGGGTGTAGATGACCAGACATGAAACTTGGTTCAGATGTCCGCTAACGGGTGTAGAGAAAAACAAAATGGCGACATGAAATCAATAGACAGTATTAAACTTTAGATAACCAAAACACACTTCGGTCAGAATTGACCGACTGCAATAATTGCTTAGAGAAAACCAAGATGGCGGCATGGAATCAATAGACAGAAATGGTAACTTTAAGATGGCCATAATATACTTCTTTAGAATTGATCATGGGAATAATTTCTAAACCGGTATGGTTTTGAATATGGTTGCAAAGACTATAATAGTCTGCGATAATGTTGCTTTAACCAGCTAAGTGCACTGTACACAGATATATACACAAGACTGCTAGCAATTCAAACGAATGCAATTATTAAAAGTTAAAGTGGACCTCATGCATTATGCTCTATTATGCATCAAATAAAAAGCATTAACAAACTATAATATCTGTCATTATGAAGTAAACAAGATTATATATAAAAGTTGTACAATCTATTCAATCAATGTTGATATATTAACAAGTTGATGGAGTATTATTTAAACAAAGTATACAAAATCTATTAAGGGAATCAATGGATGTCGTAATCACCTATTCAAGAATTGAATGTCTCAATTTGGAAAAATCACTAATGTAGTAATTATCCATTATTATAAATGAAATAACCGTATGAAAAAATCGTATTAAAATCGTGTAAACATTACTTAAGCTGGGCTCTGTTTTGCTCTACATAGTTTGTCCATAATTCTATAACTCTCAACTTTAACTTAACTTTACTTACATCAACACATTATGCTGTACTGGGTCAACAAAGAAAAGGGTTGACTGGACAACATGTACTGTATTGGACGAAGCTGTATTGAGCTCTAGATTTAACTCGAACTCTAGCATGACTTTCAATCTGATGTGTACGAAAGGATAATTTCATGAACTCTATGGTATAGACCCAAACATACTGAAATGCTTGGAAAACACACCCAAGATCAACTATTGTTAGCTTAGCCGTGGCTTGGTGTTGTCAAATATAATTAAACACGATATTTGGCTATTGAACCACTTTCTCCTACTTTATATCTAAATCTTTACAAAAATGACATATTGAAATTTTTCTTGCAATATTATACAATGCACATCATTAACATATAAATAAAAGTATATTCAGAGATAATTAATATTTCCAAAGAAAGAATCCCATCGCCAAGCCCGATTTACGTTTTCCACACATAAATGTTAGGTATATCGTTCAATGACTTCATGTTACAGTCCGGGACAAATGATGAAAACATCAAACTGCCATATGGTACCTTTCACGGGAGAATGTAGAAAGACGTAACAAGCTCACCCACCTTATGTGATCACATACAAAGAGGTTATGGACGTCAAATTATAAAACAAAGATACATAATATTAATAAGAAGTATGGGCGTATAATATGGACCAGGAACTGAGCATCGAGTTTATTACAGCCATCTCAGAATTGAGACGTCAAATATTGATGCGCAATTGTCCAAGAAACAATATAATGCCAAGTTTCATGTCGATCGCACTCAAATTGGTGGAGCCTTGGGTTCTTCCGAAGAGTGTCACCACAAAAGGGAAGAACAACAAGATGAGCAGCGCTTTCAGGCAGTTCCTGGTCCAAATATTCCACACAGCACATTATAATACATTTACTTTTATACAAATGACAGGGGTCGATTAATTTCTAAATATTTTTCTAATTTTGTTAATTTATCAGTTATGTTTCAAAACACGAATCGAACTCATCCAGTGAAATATTACAAAGTCTACGCCAGATTACACGCTGGCCAATTTCCACACGAAAAGAAATATCACAAACAGTGTACATGATATGATAGAACGAAACGAAATCCTTTCCATTAAAAAACTATTATATTCAATTTAAATAAATATTTCAAAATATTTTGAGACAGTCACTATAAATAAATACTCATATTTAGTATATATATATAATATACATCTATTATTCCCGTATATAAATTCATTCATCTCAAACCCAGAGTATTGTGTGGGAGTCCATGCTATATTGCCGATATGCTGAACCGACAAGTTGCATCTGATATCGTTGTCTGAGGAGAATTAGTCAGACATGTCCGGATTTCAACTTTTCCCCCGCACCAAATCCTGGATTAATTAACACCATCCAAGATATGATTATCACGACTCTTTTATGCCTTTCACCAAATTTTCCAGAATCAATTTTATTGTTATTTTATAAATAGAGTCCATATTGTCCGTATAACGATCGCCTAGAGTTAATTTTACAGATTCTAAAAATGGTGTCTCTATTTCCTGAAAATAAAATAAAAATAAATCAATTATAGGAATGGAGTGATTCAATCGTGATATAAATTAAAGATGCACTATGTAAAAGTAAATCTGCTTACTGCATGTCTCTGTTTTGTGTTTAAATGAAATATAAACTATTAGTTAGACATTTATTCAGATGTAGAGCCTATAACCATCTCTCTAGAACATCGGATGGTCGAGATTTAAATGGAAACACGATTGAAATTTAATGATTTAATAAAAAAGAAATAACAGTTGCTACGATAATAAACATTCTACACTACATCTTGCCAAAACTTCAAACACTGATAACTTCGCTCAATATATTCATTTTCCATCATCTATTTTTAAACTATTGTTGCAAGAACGGGAAGCTTTTTATCTAAATCTTACATAATGTATCTTTAATAGTGAATCACTGAACTGAATGTCACGTGATATAACGACGTGTGGAGGAGAATCGTAATTCCTTTAAATGGTAACGGATTAACATTTAAATACATTCAAACTTGGCACACGGGTGATCAATTTCGCAATCTTGACACATAGAATTTTATGAACAACAGCAAAAATTAGGGATTAAAATGTCGGATTTGTGATTTATATTGTTATTTTTTTTAAAAATCAAAATGGATGACAAGCAACCTAACATATTATTAGCCTTTTCCCCCGTGTAGTTAGTAAATATCAATTTTTTCTTCGTTGTACCCGATAGTGATGATACATTGTCACTGTCCAGCTCCGACTGGCCTAATGATGACGGGCATACGCCGGACAGCGGCTCCACGGCCTACTCTTATTCCGAATTCCAATTGTCAAGGGTTCTATACGTGCACTCCAATGTGTGTACGGGACCGTCCAAATGACTATACGGTGTCCCTTGCCCTGCACCACACCGGAAAATGAACATTTATATAGACGTTTCATCATATAAAACTCCGACCAACTGCTAGTGGCTTAGTT
Source organism: Patella vulgata (assembly GCF_932274485.2). Classification (NCBI taxonomy): domain Eukaryota; kingdom Metazoa; phylum Mollusca; class Gastropoda; family Patellidae; genus Patella; species Patella vulgata. The sequence continues at coordinate 19,706,399 of NC_065883.2, forward strand.
GCTTTTGGTTGTTTAATTCTAGGTCATCTGGTTATAAGTCATGCAGCTTGCAGAAGGGTTAAGAAAGCCATGGTGGCTCAGTCAGTATAGCAGGGGATCTCGATGTTTGCTGAGAAAGTTCCTCGAAATTTCCCAGTCTGGTTACTCCTTGTCCGCGGTGTAGGATTGAGGGCAGGACCTGGCACCGACTGGTCTAGAGACGGTAAAAAAGGGTCCATAAAACGAAAGAGAAATTTAAGTAAATTGTAAATGAAATTCTAGATTGGGAAAGTATAACAGTAATACTACCCAATAGTGTCCAGACTTTCGATAGTGCGCTGAGTGCGGGGGGAGGGGGTCCATCAAATGGGTACAAAACCAAACCCAACTTTTCTACAGTAAATTGTTGCGTAGAATACGTTGCCGAGAGGTACTCAAGCCGCCGTTGGGGCGTTTTCGAGATATTTTATTGCTTTAAATCTTCCTAGTGCAAAAACGGAAAATGTGACCTTTTGACCTCCGGGGTCACAAAGAAGAAAGGTGAATTTAGCAAGTTTACATTTTTATTGAAAGAGTGATTACTTTCGATCATTTTAAGCAGGTTTGCATGATACAAGAATGGCTGCACATTCACTTTCAGTGCAAATGACCTCATTTGACCCGGAATATCTCGAAAACACCCCAAACGGTGGAACGATTACCACTCGGCATCGTATTCTACGCAAAATTTTACTATAGAAAAGTTGGGTCTGGTTTTGTGCCCATTTGATGCACACCCCCGCCCACTGAGCCTAGATGTAGTTACATGTGTATATAAAGTAATTTGCCTTCTATTTCTTATCCAACCATGTATATCCGTCTCCGATCACACCTAATGATCTTTAAAATTATGCTTCAAGGTTAGGTGCTTCTGAGAAAATTGGGCAAAGCACGTGTACAACAAAGGGTAAAAAGATAGGCGAGGTACGTGTATTAATAAAAGTCGGTTTTGATAATTGGCTATTCTAATACGTAGATATGTAATTGGCTCTTTGGAATCATAAATACATTGTCAAATTTAATTAACTTTCCGGCATGTGTCTTGAGATCGATCATAAAAGCTAACCGGTTTTCGTGGATACATTTTGGCTAATTAATGTTTCACTAGAATAATAAAACAAAAAATGTAACTTAATACCTACCCAAAAAAATTCGGCTGTGAAACCAGGAAAGTTTTTATGTGTAGCTCCCGTTTTAGTAAGAATATCCAGAATATAATCTACATTGTCTATATTTGATATACATTCATCCAATACTCCCATTACTATTCCCGCGTGTTTTTCCAATGCTTCGTTAACTCTTAATTCATCCGATGTCTTCAGATCTTTAAAACTGCTAAATAGAGATTGCAACCCTCGATTCGCTTTAAACATTCTGAAAACAAAGGAAAAATAAATCAATAATCATTGAAAAAATAAGAGGAAAATATATGAATAATCGCTAATTGCATAACATGGCAGGGTGTAATGGAATATCGATATCTAATTTGCACATGAAAAGAATATGGCAAGGTCTAATGGCACCAAATGCTGAATAATATTAGAAAGTTGATTTTTAAAACCATCTTTTCATACCAGCCGCTTCTTTGTAAAGCAATTAGGATTTCTTTTTCTTTAACTTCGTTGTGTGCTTTATGCATAACTATTTAATTTTTTATTTAGTGACAGTGCAATCCTAATTAAGCAACGACTTTGTGCCGTTCCATTTTGATACACTTATTATTTATAATTTGCGGTATATTCTAATAATATTTAACAATATTGCATCCGTATTTCGATTGCATCAATATAAATATAGGGGAGTAAAGGGACAAGAACTGATCTCGTTTATTTACGATATTTTCCAGCAGAACAGGTTTTGTGGTAATGAAAAGATTGGTCGAGTGCTTTCTGAAATTTATCAGAACTCCCCAGAATTGGTTTTCTGTTCGATAATAGTTTCGTGTGAATCTGGGTTAGAACGGGACAGATTCCGTTGATATCGACCGAGTGAAAAAATATCCCCAGACTAGATCATTTTGACTACCACTTGCCCTGAAGGAAATACTAGTTAATAATAGTGTATTTGTGTCGACGGTTAACAAAACACAGATGGATTGCGATATAATCTTGCAACAGAGACATTCCAATTTTGTTAGATTAATGAAAACAAAATCAGCTTTTATTAACAGAGTGGTTACCGTAGTAGTAGACTATTCAGTTATTTGGAATGTTTATATATCAACACATAGGCCTATATTACTGACAAGTTAAACGGGTAGTTCCAGATTTCTAAACACAACGTATATAAAAATGAGTTTAGCCATGTCGTCAAACCCCAAAATGTGACTATTTACCCTATTATAACTCTGTTCCCGAAAATGTCAAATCAAAACATTAACTTGCCTCTACTGGTTTAATTGTAATGATTGGCTTGATAATCGCGACTATCGATTGCCAAGTATATAGATATGGCTATCCAGACAGTTACACTGAATTTTGGTCACAAGTGGAATGAAATGGGGTTTAACGTCCTACTTTCCTGTGCCAGTCAGGGTAATGAAGACGGGCATATACCATACGGTGTGCTATGAGGAAAAGTTTACCCGGGCAGCAGGAAAATCTCAGATCTCTTTCTCGGCCAACATTGGGATCGAACTCGGGACACACTGGTTAGTGAGTCAGCTCCATACTCACTGAGCAACTGTTATAAAGGGACTGGGCATTGCAAGATAATTAAACATCAGGACCGAAGCAATTCAACTCAGAACTCATGATATGAACCATTACAATTTGGTTGTCACGAAAACGGCAATAGACTTGCAGAATTGGGATCTAAAACTGTTTACATTGATCTTTCTAGCTCAAAACATCATATAAAGGAGCAAAGAACTTAGACAACCAAATTTAAATTTTTTAGTCAGTGAGAAGATAGGTTGCCAGGCAACTAAACATACGCCCACAGCAGCCAAATCGTCCGGGCAGTCAACAAGTGTTGTCGCATATTTTTACTTTTTTTGGTAATGAAGCATTTATAATACACTAAAATCTGATTAAGAGTAACAACTCATGAAGTAATTATCAGAAAACCATTAGAATTGATTTGTTTTTTATAAAGTTCTGCCCCATGCTAACATTTAATATACGAAACTTTTAATATCATGGATTTAGCTGTTCAAGTCATAAAAATTCATTGAAAGTCAATATACTTGTTCGTCTCAAGATCTTAAACTCTGTGTATCAATCTGAAGTCAATCGGGTGATAATTTTAGCCTCTAGAGCGTCCACAAGTTTTTTAAAGTGATCAAGGACCATAACTTTTGCAGTAATTATCAGAAATCGTTGAAAATCAATAGGATACTTCGTCTTATGACCTCAAACACTGTGTATAAATTTAAAGTCAATCGGATATTAACCTTAGCCCCTAGAGCATCCACAAGATATTTTGAAGTGATCAAGGGACATGATCTTAAACACTGTGTATGAATTTAAAGTCAATCGTATATTAACTTTAGCCTCTAGAGCTTCCACAAGATATTTCAATTCAAATTGGGCGTATTAAAAAGATCACCGAGAACTGTGTAAGATTCATATTGGGTACTGTTCCTACGTCTACTACATATCCACAATAAGAATGCGTTTGATTGTGGGGAGGGGGGCGAATGGTTAACGCGTGCGCGTTTGATCATAATGCCTGTCATTGAGTCAAGTGGCGTGGTTTCGAATCGCCGCCTGCCCAGCCTCGTGGGTTTCTCCGGGTCCCCCTGTTTCCTCCAACTGCTAAAGACCTCTACGCGCTAGCGATTTATTGAAATATAATTGAACCATGTGTTAGTACCCAAAATGACCTGGTTTGTGCCAAGTAGATGTTACCCCCCCCCCACACTTTCTCTCTCTCTCTCTCTCTCTCTCTTGATTGTACAGCTTTATGTTTTTGTCTCCAGTATACTCAGATATCGGTATCGCATTTGAAGTACATTTCCCGCGATATGTCTATTTTGCATCATTATGTTGTAGTATATGGTGATATTGAGGTGGTATTGGGTAGTATTGGGTAAATCGTCCCACCAATCAATATGTGTTTATTATTGAGGCAAGTTACTACATCGGGACGTTTAAGTTACTACTTATAGTAAAATCTCAACACCGGTCCATGCAACGCAGTTAAGAGATCTGTCTCCAAATTCTCTCTAAAAACTGTGGTATATTTATTTATTTGATTTCAAATAGCTTATTAAACAGCCATTATTGAAGAGCTAAATCTGCCTTTTACAGGACTTTCCTCAGGCCTTAAATGTAATGTTATTTACATCCCACTTCTACTCGTTGCCACTGGCAACCTTTGATAAAACTGTCCTGATTATTTGCAATACATGCATAAGAGTATCCGTGTATCAGAAATGTACAGAAAGAGTACTGTTCATTTCTGATACACGGATACTTTTATACCGTTTTAGATACCTATCAAGTATTTGTCACTTTTCGGTTGAAACGACTCGATAATAAATACCATTTTTCACATTTTGCTTCACAATACTCGATAGAAATGTGATGAAAGTAACTTATTAGCACCTTTCCTCGGTGTATCGGTGAATATCAGTACAGTTTTGGTCGGCTGGGCCCCTCGACCAAAACTGTCCTGATATTCACCGATACACCTCGGAAAGTGTGCTAATAACTACTACTTACATTATCAATCAGACATTAATTAACTTACCAAGACTATAAACAACTCCCGATTTAAATAGGTTTTGCAGTTATCGAACAAGCGGTAGCATTGAAGTAATCTTAAACTATTTTAGCGAGAGCTGCCAGCTTTTTATTTTTATCTTACCTAATGCCTCTTTAACATATGCGTATTATTAGGGCATGTTAGTCATGTAAATATAGAGCTACGCGGATTTCACACAGTAAAACCTGATTCTATCAGATAATATAAAGATTGGTTGATAATAGGTTTAATTTTCGTAGCGATCAATATATAGAGTTGCAAGTGTAATACTTTATCGACTAACTCCATAATGACAACTATTTTACAAGAATTACAGATAACGAAATGCCTTCCCAAGTAGATATACAATGTTAGTCGATATATGAACAAAATAATTAAAGATTTGAAAGAAATATGGATATGAAATAGGCAGGTGTTCTTATGGCTTAGATAACTGAAATGCAATAGTGTTTGACTTTCTTTTCTTCACCGACTGGGTTCATGAAGACGGGCGCACGCCATGCAGTGCCCTATGATGGAATATTTGCCTACATTTATTTCAAATTTCAACTGTCAAGGGTTCTTTTACGAGCATGCCAATGTGTACACTGGACCTCGTTATTTCGTCCCATCAGAACAACTAGGCATTGTTTCTTGCCAGGTCCTTAGTCTTGTACCAAGGGGAGACCACACCGGAAAATTCCGAAGAACTTCAGTCAACATCAGGAACGACTGAGACTTGATTAGCGACTCAGCGCTCCCTGCTCAGACAGGATTTAAATAAGCGTCGAAAACTCCAAACACAGCTTGTGGCAAGGTTTTAGAAGTTTCATATACATTTGTGACCCAATCTGGTTAAAACACAGATCCTATTTTGTTTCGTTTTTATAGTTCAAAATTTTGTTTTACTTGTCTTTACTACACTTGGATCTGGAAGAGTTGTTATTTAACTCGTGTTCTGAATGGTGTCAGGGATAAGCCAGTGAAACGGTCTCTTACGGCGAGCTTTAGGCGTGTTTTTCACGGAACTGTGGGTAATCCACTAGTAACATCAATGCTGATTGGTTAATCAAATGTCTGACGTCATAGGGTCATAAGTCGGTCTTTTGACCCCTGACGTGACCTATCGCTATAACTTGTCAGATCTTCATGTAGTGCAGGCCATCGAAAGTATAAAAAAACGAAACGAAATATAGATCTGTATTTTATTCAGATTGTTTGCGACCCATTGTAAGTTAAAACGAAGATTTGCGAGTCATAATATTTCTGACCATAAGGGAATAGGTCATGTCTTAAGTTTGTTAATTTTACACTTACAAAATATTTAAACGAGGATATTGTTAGAATGTATTTTAATACCTTAACAAGAAATCGATCACTCAATAGAGAGCCTACGACCCCGAGCCCACTTAATGGATTCTTGATGAATCAGACTCAAGAGATTATTGAATTGCTCTAATAATTCATGGCATATTGTGATGGCTAGGATGATTGTTTTAACAGCCATCACTTTCGGGAAAAAAGACAACAGTGTCAAACGCGCAAGGAATCGATTATAATTGACAGAAATATATATATTTTTTTTAAATCTTGGAACCTAATTTAAAACTCGTTATCGACGTTTTACGCAAAATTCCGGGGCGATCAGCTGAAATGGTAACAGAACATATGGATGAGATAGATTCCTGGCCATCAAAAGCTTCTTTTCTGTGTCTGTCACTTACAATATATACGCCTTAATTAGGCGTCATACAAATATGGTTTCCATGGTATTAATTTTCAACCAGTTGTCTAATTAAGGTTATATTCTTAGTGGTCTCCATTGATTGGTACAAAATGTTGCGTTCATTTGAACATATTACTCCTAATTTGCGGAAACAAATATTGACTGCAATCAGGTACATACCTTCAATATCTGATTTTCGATAATAATTATATATAATATAGTTAAATGGCAACGTTAAGACACACCCTTCTCGGGTAAGCTAAAAGTTGTGCATTCTAATTCTAATTAGTGCACGACACTCGCTATGTCCTATGCCCTGTTCAAAATTACTAGACACAGCTGCATGACCTTGACACATAGCATCAACCGGATTCACTTTGACCACTTGTTACATCTCACTTTGGTGCGGGAGAAAATTCCTCGGTATTGTTCCGGTGCGATTTCCCCGTGTCAGTGGTGCATAACAGAGGGCCTGGCATTTGCGTGCATGTAAAAGGACTCTTGACAGTTGGATTTCGGCAGCCGCACCACTGTCCGAGCAGAATTTCTCCTGTATACTGAACAGTATGGCGTAAGCCCGTCTTTATTAGCCCAGTTGGCAAAGAACAGCGGGATATTTCATTTCATTTTTTATTTCTAAGTTAGTTTTTTTTATATAGCTCCGGTTATAACTGTTTCCATGCACAATAATTGACGGATGAGTGAATAAAATGAAATGGGGTTTACCTTCCTACATTTATGCACCAACCGATACGGGCATACATCATACAGTTTTCTATGAGGAAACGTGTGCCTGGGCAGCAATTGAATCCCAACTGTCAAAGGGTCTTTTCCGTGCACGTCAACGTGTGCACTAACCCTCGGCCTTCGTACCAAGCGAATAATTAGACACTGTTCCTTGCCAGCCCCCCCCCCCCCCCAGCCACCCTTCCGCCAAGACTGACAAGAGGAAACCACGCTAGACGGGAACTGTCTCGGCAAACAGCGGGATCTTCAAGTAACGATACAGCGCCTTATCAGCTGAGCCACAAACAATCTACGAGGATGGAGTAGTTTGAATTGCGTGCCATAATTTAGAAAAGGAGGAAAACGAAGACCAGATACATTTAGAAGTCACATCTTTATTTATTGGCTAATTACTTTTAATATTTCAATCAACATCTCATCGACAACTAAGCTCATAGCCCGAAACTTGTCTGAGTTCTAAAATTGGTCAAATATAAAGAGAAATTAAGCTTTATGGGAATGATGTAATCAAAAATAGCTCTGTCAGAAATCCAAATATATAGCCTGCACACAAGAGACTATAAATCACAATTTCGCCTGTTCTCGTAAAAGATAACCCTGAATATCTTTATTTATCAAATTAATATGAGATATATTCATTACTTCCATGCAAAATCTTAGCTTTCCTTTGAAATATAAATCTGGCCTGGAACAGACATCAATAGACATACGATGTAGATAAAGGATTTCAAAGAAATTATGTCGACTAGGAGACTTGCTTATAAATACTTAATAAATAAAGATCGTATGTTTGTTGATGTAGAGCACGAGCAGTGCTGTGATTTCCCATACGTTGTGCAGGATTGGGGCTATTTTACCCGACTTAAATCACAAGCTGTGTTGTCTGAATCCATATTTATATTAAACTGATTCCTTTAAACGGAATACTTGTACAGACATGCCATTTCTACAACTGGTAAATATCCACCATTTGCAATCTCAAATTACGTATTTGATCATTTTGATTCCAATTTATGAATCTGTTGTATACAGACATAATTATTTCTGGATCTTGAAAGTTTCTAGACGAAAATTCTAACTGCAATGAATTAATATAAAATGTAAGATACTTGGTGTTCAAATCCAAAGATCCAGTTATCCAGACCTACATTCGTGAGAGAGAGTGAGAGAGAGAGAGAGAGAGAGAGAGAGAGAGAGAGAGGGAGGGAGAAATGGGGTTTAACGTCCGTACACTCGACACAAACTAGGTCATTTCGGGACTAACCTATAGTTCAATTTTATTTCAATAATTGGCTTGCGCGTAGGGGTCTTTAGCAGTGGGAGAAAACCGGAGGACCTGGAGAAAACCCGTAAGGTTGGACAAGCGAGCCTACTCCTTGTCACGTACAACCGGGGAATCGAAATCACGTCAGTTGACTCAATGACATACCTTATGATACAGCGCGCACGTACGTACCTTCGTATTTCAAGGATAAATGATATTATTTAGTGGCTGAAAGGACAAATTTATAGATACGATCATATAGAGCTTCTGTGAAATATTGTGATTGTCACTTCATTAATCGATTGACTGACTTTTATCCTATCGATTGATTCAAACCATTATAAACGGTAAACAGGGTTAATTCAATATATAATTACTGGCATTGTTTTGTAGGACAAGGTTACAATTAATGACTGGTATTCTAAATAAAAGCAAACTGACGATAGAGAGATGATCATTGTAACAAACTAACCAATACAGCGAGATCGACAATTTACAACTGTTAACCATATAAAATGAAATGTGGCTTACTGTGAAATAAAATTTGAGATTTAACGTAATGTCTTACTGTTCTGCTCCGACTGGGCTATTGAAATTCGGTGTGTCATGAGGGGAAGTGTGCTCGGACAGCGACGTTACGGTCTACCCTTATATCCACTTTAGCGTTTCGTCCCTTCCGATCAACCCAGACGCTGTTTTTCCAGGCCCTCAGTGCAGCACCACTGGCTAGAGGAAACCAGAGAACTTTCTCGGCCAAAACAGGGATCAAACCCCCGGACCTGGTTACAAATAATAATAAATCTTTGGCCCAGTCAGTACGGCACTGGCTCGCTATGCTGAATGACTCTGGTTCGATCCCAGTTGGAATTCGAAATAAGAGTTTCCATGTATGCCCGTCTTCATTAGCCCGAATTGTGCATAAAAGTAGGACGTTAATACCCAGTTTATTTCAATTCATATCATAACTTATATCCAGTATTAATTGCCGAACTAAAAATATTAACTATAAAATGTACGGCACATAACATCTGCTCTCTGAACTAACAAACCAGTTTTCCGTGATATAGAATCAACGATTATTTGCTGAATGTATGTCTTCAATATGCTGTAACACAATGAAAATAAAAAGAAAATATAAACGTGTTGACGTGTAATATTGACTTCATAATAAAACTACAACTTTGGCTTTTATACAAACATTGTTTATTTAGAGCATATTTCGATTTCGCCTGTATGTGTCTAAGAAGTTTATAATTCCATATTTCGTACGTTTGTGAAGATGTTTCTAAAACCATTGGGAAAAGACTTTTTCTTCTTTATATCCACAATACTTTAAATTAATGACTTCAGCACCTAGTGTAATCACTTGAGATATTATTTATAATTTTAAGAACAAAAAACACTTTAGAACTCGAGAAATAGTTTGAACAAAGATCCCAATTCGTTCCTCAAGTTAAAGCAGTCTACCTTAATTAGTTCATAGCGACCAATTAGTAAATAACGACGTACGCAGGAATACATGCGATCGATTCGTGCTTTAAAAACCGAAGCTTCCAAGCAAACTGAAAATAAGAACTTTATTACAGAATGATATGTCACACAAGGGAAATTTCAAATAAAAAGAAAGCTATCTATATTAACAAATCTTTTTTATAGCTGACCCATTCCGAGACTAGCATCTATTTGTCGCATGTTCTGTGCCCACTCCCCCTATTTCCTTACATTACACGCTACTGTAGTCGTCCATTAATAAAATTTCTACGCGGCGGACTGAAGAATTGCAATATGTACTATTCATTCAAAGCAATCTATATCCAAGTTCCATAAGCTAATTTCCCCCATTTATCATCGATGCTAAGATGTGATCATTTATCTTCATTGAGTTACTTTTCCAGGAGATATCTCACATTGCCTATTCCGGCGGGAATTTTCAAAACCTTTCTGGGGGAATCCCCCCCCCCCTCCTCCCGACCCATACTGGGGAATCATGTCCCCGTCACTGAAACGATGATATCTGTAACGATCTCCTTTTACGATTACTTCGATTTACGATTAGATTCAAATCCGATATACAATAACACAACACCCTGTCAATACATGTACACCAAGACGATGTTACTTCTGTTAGTTTCAGTGCATATTTCGACGGGTACGTTACAAAAGATAACCAACAATACGATGTCTGAAGTGAATATAAGTAAATTAATATTTATAGCATGCAATAACAAACTTGTGAAAACATGCGCCAAACGTCTGTATTTCAAGGAGTCGTGGTAGCTAAGTGAGTAAGACGCTGGCTTGCTAGCCTTGAGGTCGCTGTTCTTTCTCGGTGTTTATTCTAGTCGTTCGGATGAGAGGAAAACCGAGGTCCCGTGTACACATCGGCGTGCAGGTAAAACATCCCTTAGCAGTTGGAATTCAATATAAGAGTAGGCCGTAGTGCCGCTGTCCAGATAAAGCTTGCTTCATCGCACACTGTATGGCGTATGCCCGTTTTTATTAGCCCATTCGGAGCAGAACAGTAGAACGTTAAGCCTCACTTCATTTCATTTCATTGGTCTGAATGATTATCGACTCATCATCAATTTGTACAATTAGACTCCATTTTCGATCAACCCCAACAACAATAGAGCTACTAATATTGAATATTCTTCAGTATGAAACGGAAATAATATGTTGAATATAGTCCTATTTTCGATAGAAACGGCAGACATAATTAAAAAATTGAGAAATATAGGAAAGATAAAATTAACTTCGTTTACTAAATAAAATATCTCTTTATGAACCGAGAGTAGGATGTCGTAGGATTCACATCCACGACAGAAGTAACTATTCAATCGCTGCTTTTGGTCTCTAGTCCTTAGAGGTCTGTAAGTATCTCTATTCTATGTGGCTTATAAAACGTGAATAAAATCACGTCGCTTCTTTTCTGCCCTTTATTTGATTAAGTACGGAACTAAGGTTTCACCTTTGGCAACCTGTTTCAGCCAGCAGATGAAGCCTCGTATTGGACGAGATTACAAAAGCTCGTGGCTTGCCTACCAAATAGATTTTATAGTTATCGATCCACAAACAGTTCAAAGTGCTGTGATTTTTATTCTCAAGAGCTGACCCGATCCTGGACGAAAACTAGTTTATCTTTGCAGTAATTGAACAATCTGACCAATGGCGACTTTATTTATGTCCTCCCGGAAGAGTTCATTATGACAACAGTCAGTCCGTCGTGTAATGAGTACTGGTACTTTTCAAAATGAGATGCGTCTGAACTACAAATTACAATCGAAACAGCACAATAAAACTGCTAGCTTCACATTGCTAGATTTTAACATCCGGTGAAAGAGTAAGCAGTGTTATTGTCACGAGAACGAGATCCGTAAAATTAAAACCCCTAGCAGAGTCACCGAGCATATTTAGGTTATTGATAAAATTGAAGTCATCCGAATATTTGATTGAATATCCGATTGCAAGGAATCTCTAACTATGGAGGTGCGTAGAAAATGTCCACCAGATAACAACTATCTGTTATTTTAAACGTCTTATATATCTAAAAAAAATTACCACGGAATCTAAATTTATTGAATTTCCGTAGATGCCAATTCAGTAATCAGAACCATTTGACACAACACTGCAATATATTTTGTATGTAATTGTAATTTGTAATTTGACTGATAGCTAAATGAAAATGAGTAAATCTTTGAATGCCCATTAATTCGAAATAAGTATACTTTAATATATATTCAATACGTCAATACAACCTATTATACTTGAAAGTATATTTAATACACCAATACAACCTATTATGCTTTTAATATATTTAATACACCACTAAAGACTATTATACTTTTAGTATGATAAATGTAACAATACAAGCGATTATACCTTTCGTATAATAAATAGAACAATGAAATGAAATGAAATGGGGTTTAACGTCCTATTGTTCTGCTCCTAACTGGGCTAATGAAGACGGGCATACGCCATACAGTGTGCTATGAGGGAAATTTTGCCCGGACAGCGGCACTACGGCCTACTCTTATATCGAATTCCAACTGCCAAGGGATCTTTTACGTGCACGCCAATGTGTACACGGGACCTCGGTTTTTCGTCCCATCCGAACGACTAGACAGCTTTCCTTGTCAGCCCCTCCGTCCTGCATCACTGACAAGGGAGAACCACGCCGGAAAATCTGGATGAACTTTCTCGGCCAATGCAGGGATCGAACACCCGACCTCCAGGCTAGCGAGCTAGCGTCTTACCCACTTAGCCACGTGATCCCCTATAAATAGAACAATACAGCATATTATATACTTCTAATACAACAATGCCACTTATTTGTTTTAAATATGATCACTCTGGATCAACGATTTAAACAAACGAATCAGATTAACGTGGTCTATTGTTCATTTATAGTCCTGTCAAAGTAAGTATTGGCCTAGAACAAAATGCAACAGGTTTCTTAGTACGGTTGTGTTCGTAGGATCGTCCTCTACAACGTACTAGAATCAGATAACTTTGGATATGTTGTAGAGGATGATCCCACGAACACAACAGTACTAGCAAACCTTCTGTTGCAATTTGTTCTATGTTGCCCTACATTTAACGTAAAATGGCTGGGCTATTAGTCGATACGACGCTTCTCGCATAACATCAATAAAATATTGCTATGCACACAAGATTCGTGCCGACCGCTGGTATATCGTTAATGTATACAAATAACATCTACCGTTATTTATAATATGCAGGTAGTGCATGATGAGCAAGAAACGTTAGTTGCACAAATCTGTTTGTTATTTATTTGATGCAATGTGCGCCCAGCTTAAATATACATTATATAAGACCCACATCTGTCTTTTGCAGGTCTTTTCGCGCTTCAAATCTTACATAAATTAATAGTTAGGCTATTCATTTATCCACATGCCAAGCCTATAATTAACACCTAGACCAAAATCTTAATGGGTTTTAACACCCTCGGTTGTCAAATACTGTACGCTACATCTTAATGCAATCAGAAGTTCGCCCAGAATAAAACAATTTGGATGGAATTCTCAATATATTCGTTTTCCATAAAAATGCGTTCTAACTATTAAAGCAAGAGCAGCCAGATATTCATCTAAATCTTACATGATACATCTTCAATCTTCCACTTTTCGGCACGAACCGAGATAATGAAGATCGACATACACCATACATTTGGCTATGGGGCATTTTGTGCCTCAATAGTGGTGTACAAGCTGCTCTTCGTCGAATACCAACCATTACGGATTCCTTTAGTTGAGTGCCAACATATAAATGTGGCAAGGCAACTAGGAAAGCTTAGTAATAAGCAGAAGTTGTATTCCCTAGAATTGTGACCTGTATAATAACATAATTATACACTGGTTGTTGTCGGTTAAGCTTTACCGAAATATGAAATGGGGTTTAACGTCCTACTTTTCAGTACTAATCGGGCTGATGAAGACGGGTTTGAAGAATTAAAATTATGTACGAAATGTCCAACATCGTTTGCCATTAGATAACAACGTATTTATCTCATTTCCAGGCAAGCAACTTCTTTCATATCACGAGGTTAATCAAAACTAATTCTGACCGTCTGGGTAAGAAAAAACAATCACGTGCGAAAACGGAAGTCAGCCGTCAGTGACAATTACTGTAACCACGAGTGATCATTAATAAATTGAAAATTCCTTTCACACAAAGGCAGTTCTCCTGCTTTATCTGTTATCACGACAAAAACTTGTCATGAATGTTTGATAAAGCGTTATCGAAGGATTTGCCTTTCAGGAACAGCATCGGATTGCATAGATACGAGTTTCACATCATAATCAAACTAGAAAACATTACATTATAAACGGGGAGGGGGGGCAAATAGTTAGCATGCGCGCGCTGTAACATACGGTCTGTCATTGAGTCACCTGGTGTGGTTTCGATTCCCCGGTTTCCTCCCACTGCTAAAAACCCCTACGTGCAAGCGAATTATTGAAATAAAATTAAATGTGTTAGTCCGGAAATGACCTAGTTTGTGTCGAGTGGACGTTAAACCACATTTCTCTCTCTCTCTCTCTACATTATAAACGATCACAATTCTTCAACAAAAATGCAGTACTCTCGGTTTAAAATAGAAAGTATTGCAGTAATTTAAACAGACCGAATTCTTAAACAGAAACTCAACCCAGTCAATGCATGATGACATTACAAGATCTATGAATAAGGCAGCGATAATATGTTTGGGACTTGCATCTAATTGACAGAACAGAAAGAACAGCAGTAAAAATATACTTGATGAACTCAAAATTCAACTCTTATTAAAAAAATAAATATAAAGCTTAAGAAAGTGTCAAGAGGTCTAGCTTTACCGACCGAATTTCCAAATAAAAGAAACTAAGAAGGTATTTTCTAAGACATTTATAAGAGCAAACCGTGTAATATTTATTCCCCGAGACTAGAACAGAAATTGTGTTGAGGTTAAGTGTATTAATCATGAATAAATCAACCAACCCTTCATGACAGTTAGCTCATTATTACAGTAAAGTGATTAACGTGCGTGCTAACGTGTACACATATAACATACGAAGATAATTAAACAGGTAGTATAAGACACCTGTTCTAGATTTATAGATTTATATACTGATTAAATTAACACCTATAACGTTATTGCTTGATAGTTAATTTCACTATAGTATCATTCTTAGCAATACAGTATGGTTAACAGGTAATTTCATTATTGTATCATTCTTAGCAATAGAAAATGGTTAAAAATGAAAGATACATTGCGTGAAAACTGTTAACAATAATAGAAAAAAAATTGTTAAAAATGATAGTTAATATAAATTGTGTGAAAATAGAGTAACGGCGATTTTATGAAATAGTTTTTAATACTATTTCGTTATTGGACATTTTTGAACTGCCAATGAAATGTGTTAAAGGAGGTGACCCATCTTATTCTATATTCTAACAAGGATAGATAACGCCGACAGTTACTGGGATCAACTTTTAGAAATGATCTATGTGGACCTGTCCAGCCCTACTGCTTTACTGACACCGGCAATACTATCAGATCATTCAATATGGTGTCCCCACTAGTAACGACACAAACACAATCCTTAATTTACTGTCTACTTTGAACGACGGGGAGTAGAACAATTTCGAAAAATGATGGGAGATAGAGAGAGGAATGGGGTTTAACGTCCACTCGACACAAACTAGGTCATTTCGGGACTAACACATGGTTTAATTTTATTTCAATAATTCGCTTAAGCGTAGGGGTCTTTGGCAGTGGGAGGAAACCGGAGGACCCGGAGAAATCCCACGCGGCTGGACAGGCGACCCTACTCCTTGTCACGTACAGCCGGGGATTCGAAACCACGCCAGTTGACTCAATGACAGACCTTATGATACAGCGCGCACGGACATCCAACCCCCCGAAAAATGATGGGGCAACTGTCATAATTTACAATCAATAGACACAGGTTATATAGTTAGGACAATGTATGTGAACCTCCCAAAATAAAAGATGGAATTTCAGCGGGCGCCCTAATAATATTATTCGCCATCTAATCTTAATGCAATAGTTGACAATAAATATTGCACAACATATAGATTAGAAACAGACATACTATCTTGGGAAATTATATTAATAAATTAATAACAATCTAACGAGGAGTAATATACAGATCAATAAACAGTCTGGTCGCTGATCTCCTTTAGTATTAAAATAATATGAATATATCATAATTAATGGTGTTGTACCTAATCCCTGGAGAAGAGTTGATTTACAGATATAAGTTAATCAAGACAGAATAACATTCAATGACCTCAACATGTACAGTACGCTTTAACATTGTATTTAAATTCAATGTTATTGCGTGGTTTATGCTTCCAGATGCAAAACCAAATCTGCAACTTATGGGGCTAATTGATTGCTATTAGAGCGAAAAAAAACCCCAAGCCAAAAAAATGAAGATTTAATATAAACGCATTGACTAAAGATTGCATAGTTTGTTGTTTATCCTACTTAATTAACCATCAGCAGTTGTCAGGAAAAACACTCAACAATCAATTATTGTAATCATTTAATGCACACATTGGCTCTTTGAATTATCTTCACCTCTCAAGGGTGTGCTAATTAAAGTACATCCATATTAGATTCCTCTGGTGTCATGCTGGTTGTTGTTGCCGCAGGTGAATTCTCGCATATCCTGCGTATATACTAAAGTTTGTTACCCAAAGTCCACAAATCAGAAGTTGCATCGGGTGTTCTAGAAAGAGTTAGCATACCTTGCGAAACGAGATAATAGTTTGGACATGTAGCCAATGAGCGGAAGGCAAAAATGTTTAAGATTGTTTAGTCTGGTTTCTTATTTTCATTTTAATTTCGGTTGAGTGAGCGGAATCGATTATTAACCGAATTTTTAAATAACGTTTTTCATTTGTTTCGTCGGCCGTTAGACACAGACATATTTATATTGCAATCCAAATTCACCCACAGGAATTCTGTAGTAAAAGCAGTAGTTTTATGTTAACCATATTATGCCATCCAATTCCCAAACAATCTTAATGCATGCCGGTAATAACAACCATAAGTAAATGTCATCGTTATGGAATTTCTATACATTCTAAACTCTTTTCAAATATACGGATATGTAATATGATTTTATATTTTACTGTGTTATTGGCTTCAAATATAAGGATCTATGAGGGATATTGACAACCCCATTACCTTTATTTATTAACACATATTTTGACACCCCAGCTTGATTATCGCCATGACATCATTCAGCAGTCGGTGGCTGTCCTATTGTTTAGATTCTTATTTGTTGTTCTCACTTCATATTATTTCTTATTAAAGAGGTTAACAACTTCTTATGCCCTGACACTATAATACATTCATTCCTACTATTCTTTATTTTTCACGTATAGCGGTTTTAACCATAATATCAGTTATTTATTCATATTTTGACGTTCTATTTGTATCTTTAAACCCACTTTCATCGACGAGTCTCACTGAAATCAGAGACTGGTTTCTGAAAAGCCGATAGAAGTTATCTGTTTATACGTTATTCCAACCCCAGAATCTGCTTTAAATGCATTTGCACATGTTGAAAGATTTGATTATTATGTCTCGATTGAAAGCAGATATTAATAATGAAGAATGTTAATCTTTTTTAATGCAGAATGGTGTCGCCGAATCAGAGTTTATTTTGAAAGATAACGATAACAAATTATTGAGCCATGTTTCAATGTCATGTAGTATACAGTTTGATATAAAGGCGAGTAGATTGTTATTATTTTTTTTCTCCAGAGACCATTAGATCTAGATGCGATAGTATTGTATTTTATTATTGATAAGTCAGCCCAAAAGTTTCGCAGTTTGTTAAGGAACCTAAAAAGATTTTCCACAGAATCACGGGCCATAATCCAGAAAGTTACGGTCCGATATGCGCAATTATCGAGAGGAACCCAGATCTTTGGGATAAAAACATATTTTATGTTTCATCAAAATCGGACAAAAATTTTGACCGCTAGAGGGCCGACAACCTTAGTATTACATACTTTTACATTATAATCCTTGAGTGGCATTTAGCGATTGGGCACATTTAAAAAAACACAATACAATTTATATGGCACATATAGCACGACGTTTCGACAAGTTTTTTTCTCATCGTTTTAAAGCACAAATGATAATTAGTAATAAACTAATTATAGTAAAGCCACAAGACGTCGAAACGTCGTGCTATATGTTTATAACCCAGTGAATGTTTTTCCATATAAATTGTGTTGTACTTTTGCACTATTTGCGATCGGGAAGTGGCCATTTTTAAAAGATAGGTTGCCAGGTAATGAAACATTTATACTACACTAAAATCTGATTAAGAGTAACAAATCATGAAGTAATTATCAGAAAACCATTAGAATTTGTTTGCTTTTTATAAAGTTCTGCCCAATGCTAACGTTTAGTATACGAAACTTATAATATCATGGGTTTAGCTGTTCAAGTCTTTTATAAAAATTCATTGGAAATCAATATACTTGTTCGTCTCAAGATCTTAAACTCTGTGTATCAATCTGAAGTCAATCGGGTGATAACTTTAGCCTCTAGAGCGTCACAAGATTTTTCAAAGTGATCAAGGGCCATAACTTTGGCAGTAATTATCGGAAATCGTTGGAATTCAATAGGATTCTTCGTCGCATGACCTCAAACAATGTGTATAAATTTAAAGTCAATCGAATATTAACTTTAGCCTCTAGAGCATCCACAAGATTTTTTGAAGTGATCACGGGCCATAACTCTGGCAGTAAGTATCGGAAATCGCTAAAACTCAATAGGCTTCTTCGTGTCATGACCTTAAACACAGTGAATAAATTTAAAGTCAATCGGATATTAACTTTAGCCTATAGAGCGTTCACCTTACTTTTTTGACTCGATTGATACAATGTAAGGTGGGCATTCGCCGTGACAGTGCCTTCAAATTCTAACTGCCAAACTATCAACTGAATTATGTCATTACTAATCGGTAAACCCTGTATATGTCTAATACAGTCCTACCCAAACTACAGAAATGTCAGACAAGTATGTCCCCGTCTAAAATATCAAAGTTGGTCAATCGATGTGTGCCCGTGCCTTAAAGCTGATAAAATATAAAAACATGTTATTTTATTTGTTCCGCCTTTCATGCGTGGTAATAGAAAAGCAAAGTTACTGATTTATGCTTTTACATCATTCATATATGACATCAGATGGTTTATTGAATTATTTTATTTCATAGTCATCGGTGGCTTTTCTTTTCAGCATTGTGTCTATGTTCAACTAAGCCAGAGGATGATTGTAAATAAGCCACCATAAATATAGTATTATGACTGAAGTTAAAGCATCGTGCGTGTCCACCAACTAAGTGCAGATCACGGTTATTTATCACAGATAGGAACTGGCTTTCTATTTTTATCCTATTAGGAAGGTCGCTATTCACGCAAATCTCAATGGGACCGTAGAACATCAATGTTGTGTCTAATTCTGATTTAAAGGTTACCATCTTTGCATGATCATTCAAAGTACACCAAGAAATAATATGAAGCTACGTGACCAGAATGGTTATTTCTCTATTCCACATAATGTCAGAGGATAAAAAAAATAAAGTCCTCTCCAAAATAAATCAATACCATGCTCTACTGCAGTGAGATAATAATTTAACCAGATCTTTCATAGAAGGTACAATGTTACAAAATAATCTGACTTCCATTGATTATATTAAACTTCGTCTCCTTTTAATTTATCTAAATGTGGACACATTCCAGAGGGATACTCGATTGCACGTTCCGGAATTGAATTTTCTCAACCGAAAAAAGTGACAATCTAGTGAAGAGGTTTTCGCGCTGCAACGCATGCGCCGACTTCATATGAAAATAACTCAGCCAACCGTAACGTTTCAGACTGACAATCGAGCATCCCCAAGTTTGTTTTTTTTCCTGGCACGATTTGGGGGTTATTTAGGCATTAATTTGTTAATGTTTCTATGATTGCTAAATGTACAAGGCTACTGACATAAACTACCAGATGGAGATATCTTTATAGGAAGCTAAAGAGGCTTGGTGAGTATGTGGCGCTCGCTTACTAACCAGGATTTCCAAGATTTGATCCCGATGTTAGCCGAGAAAGACCATCAGGATTCTCCAATCTGGTGTCTCCTTACCAATGGGACAGGACGAACGATTGGAAAGAAAATACACCTAGTCGATCCGATGGGACGCAAAATCCGTTGACTAGAAATCGAAATATAAATAGAACATAGAGGGACTGTAAGGTTACAATTTCTCCCATAGCGTATATGAAACTGGTATAGTTTTGTTTTTATTAAAGCTTTCTTTTTAAAACCCAATATGAACTTGTATGGACATATTGGGTCGTAGTAAAACTCCACTTCAGTCATTCATTGTTTAGTTATATACACGTTTATATACAGTACATTGGTATTAGTATTGGTTTACATGTTTATTGTTTCTCGCTGATTTATCTTCAGCTATTCTTGTCAAACTAGATACGTGAAGCGGGGTTTTGAGTTAAAATGTTAACATATCTTCTAAGATAGTTTCGCGTCTTTCTGGATTCTTATAACCTCCAATTAGTGAAATATGTTAAACTTATTATCGGCTTATCGTAATGTGTTTGTTGGTTGTTGTATCAGAAATACAGGCAGCATGTATGATCTACTCTTTTTAGCCCGAAACAACGATTAGCTGTACCGATAATAATGGATATGTTTATAAGGCTAATGGATGGACATTTCAAAGGTACACTTAAAGAACTATTCGCGAAGGCAAATGTATCATCAGTAAAATACAGTACACTTTAGTCCTTGGAATTTGAGTTCATTGTCAATATTCTCGCCATTTGGAAAATTTGTCATCTTTTTCTTCTTTGTTTGGTTAGATTTGTAAAAAAGTTTAAATTACGGACTCCGAAACTAACGAAATTTAAAGTTAGCACATACAGGCGTATTATCCCGCTTGCTAACCAATCTGATCTTGGCGCATCGCTTTTTACTTTGAACTAGTAGTTTTGTTTATATGTCCGTGTGTTTGTTTACATGCCATGTATTTGTTGTACTGATATGGTTTTTGTTTTGTAATTTTATGCTGCTCACCGTGGTAATCTTGATGCATAAGAATCTTTACAACGAACATCGAGTTCTCTTTAAACAACAGGTGGTGAACAAATTTGGGATGATATACCTAAACAATTTCGAACACTTTCATTTAAATATTTAATGTTTAAAGAATGCTTTACTTTGATCACAAATTACTTCTCGCGATACGTTAGATTGTGGAAATAGACGACTTGCATTCTACTGTTACAAAAACGCTTGATTTAGCATCCAAATGAAACAGTGTAGTAGTTTCAGAATGTAGACCATGTCAAATAATTGATATACCATAGTGCACACGTATGGTGTTGATGCGCACGTACATAATCTTTTCGGCGTACGCAAAGTGGCCATTTTACTTGTTGCTTGTTTGCATTGTTCACGAGAAACGAAGCAGACAAACATAAGTAGATAAACAGACATTGGGAGAGTGCAACTTAACTGCTCGTCAGTATTTCTAGATACATATACGTGTACTTCTTTTTTGAATATTGATAATGACAGATGTCGAGGGGAGGAAGCTACATGTATTGGGCATTAACTTACTATTTAGGATTTTAAAATCGTTTAGCTGGCATCACAGTGTTTACGAAGATTGCAAATAGTTGTGAAATTTCAAAACATTCATGAAACATTCGCTGTCTGTTTGGGTACATGTTCATGTGTCGTTTTTTTCCATAATATGTTTAGATTTTGAAATCTTCAAAATATTGTGCAATTTCAAAACATTCATGAACCGTATTTCAAAAAATTTCGTGCTGAAATTTCGACGTAATTAAGCATCGTTACCAAATGAAATATTTATTATTCTCTAAAACTAAAATAAGTTTTTGATATCCACTTACGTATTTATTGGATTATTTTAATTAGTCGAGCAATTACTGCATATTTATTTATATGAAATGTAAATAGTAAAGATCAAAGGTTAAGTTCTATTTGTCATCGCTACGCTAACTAACTGATCTGCGTTGGGATGACCCAGCGTACATTACGGCTTCAATGTTATATATTTGCTCGGGGTCGGCCTTCCATGTATTGTTTTACCAGCTTCTGTCAGCATAGAAAATGAATCGATAGTATGATGCTATTATACCATGATATTAACTAGTTTATATTGTAATGATTCCAGAAAGCCTATAGATGATTGGGGTAAATATTCGTTGTCCGGTATATAATATAATGAATGAAAGAATGAAATTGACTTTAATGCCCTACTGTCCTGCACCAACTGGGATAATTAAGACGGGCATGCGCGATACAGTGTGCTATGAGGTGAAATGAACCCGGATAGCAACTGGCAAGGGTTCATTTATATACACGCCCACGTATAGGCTACATAGGAATTCGGTTTTTCGTCTAATTCGAACGACTAGACTCCGTTCCTGTCCAGGCCCTCCATCTTGCACCCCTGACAAGGGAAAACCACGTGGAAAAATCCCGGGAACTTTCTCGACCAACACTGGGATTAAACCCTGGATCACCCGGTTAGTGAGCCAGCGCCTTACTATCTAAACCACGGTGGCTCCCTCAAAACGTATAAGTATGTTAATACAGATCCTAAATCAGAGGCGTGTGGCCAAGTTTGTGGGCATTTCCAAGAATAAAAGTGTGGTTAACTATAATTACATATGACACACGCTTGTCATCGTTTCCAGCTTTGATAATTGGTCTTGACATGATTGGGTTTAACGAATGCTAACGTGCACTAATAAATCAACGCAGTGCAGACATAGACATATTATGTGTCTTACAATAGTGTATGGAGTAAACGAATAATGAATTTTGAATGAATTCGTCTCAGAGATACAGTAAAGGAACAATTTGTCTGGAATAAGACGAATGAATTCATTCCAAATGCTAGTTTAACAGGTCTAGTTCAATTTAAGAAAGAATAATATTCCTTGTTTAACCGTTTAGTCAGTCATCGTTTAGAAAAGGATATACAAATGTAGTCATGCTGTATACGGCAATGCCATCACATTATTGTCGGCCATTACTGAAGCCGTTGATCGCCATTTTCATTTTTCGGGGAATATTTCATTTTTTCACGTTTTAATCCACAATAATGTGTAATCAGATTGATTGTTTAACATTTAATTAATGAATCAAGAAGAAACCAAATTTATATCTACGGTCGATAATAAATTTAGACCTGGATTCAGTCCGATTTAAACAGACCCATCGACATGATTATACTGAACGGAATTGAACTGATATTTTATTTTGGTAGGGATTAACAATCCGAAACTTCATAATCAGAGACTTCAAAAGGTCCATTACCTCGGAATGTAAATCTAGGTTGTATAAGCTCTAATTAGAATTTCTCGCGTAACTTTAATGCCTTTTCATCCACCCCTTTTGTTCTCCGAGTGATATATGTTTTAGCTAATTCAAGAAAATGTTAGATCATTAGAAAATGACTTCACTGGCTTTGTTAACTGGATGGATGAATAACTATAAACGTTTTGAAACTTTAATGATGTTCCCTGAATGGTACCTGTTTAAGCGAATTCCAGGAAATATTAGATTTTTAGAAAATGATATAAATTGCATTAGAAAGATAAATGAATAACACCAAACGGCGTGATAACAATCATTTAAGACATATTAATTTGGCTTAAAGTAGTCTCTAACTCAATATCATCCAAAGTCTTCGACATTGAAAACACGAATTATTTGTCAATTTAAATCAACGTTGATGTAGTGGTCTTACCGGGAAAAGATGGGCTTCTGGTATGCAATATTTAAGATAAAAAAAAACATTTTACCTTGGTACACGAATCGTGTACCATAATGCGTTTTCGAGTCATTTGTAACAAGGGACCCGAAGAACAAGTCAAGTCAAACAGTGACGGCATATGTGGAGAGCATGCGCAATAAATACTATCAATGTAGACTGGAATAACCAGACGTTAGGGATTGCCATTCGATTGAGACTTCTGGCCTATTTCTCCGAAAATAACTGATTTGAAATCAGAGGAAAAACGAAAACATTCATATTACATTATTATATGCATTGCGACCCATTTATGTCAATTTCTAGGTCCCAACTATTAGCGATTTAGCTCCTTTAAATATTGACTGTGAAAGTTGAAATTGTAACAAAAATGTAGTGGCGTTTCTTTTTATTTGGGGTAGGGGGCATTTTATGATGACAGACATGATAAACGGATTAAAGACATACCGTCTAAAGACGTGAATGAGGGGATATGAAATGAAATGAAATGGGGTTTAACGTCCTACTGTTTTGCTCCTAAACTGGGCTAATGAAGACGGGTATACGCCATACAATGTGCTATGAGGGAAATTTTGCCCGGGCAACGAAGCTACGGCCTACTCTTATATCGAATTCCAACTGCCAAGGGATCTTTTACGTGCACGCCAATATGTACACGGGACCTCGGTTTTTCGTCCCATCCGAACGACTAGACAGCTTCCCTTGCCATGCCCTCCGTCCTGCATCACTGACAAGGGGAAACCACGCCAAAAAATCTGGATGAACTTTCTCGGCCAATGCAGGGATCGAACACCCGACCTCCAGGCTAGCGAGCCAGCGCCTTACCCACTTAGCCACGTGATCCCCGAATGAGGGGATACAGCGGACAGCAAACAAGAAAGAACAAATTGAAAGGTTATGATAAAGCTTGCGTACTCCTTCATTTCAGTTCCCAGATTATAACGGTGCGTCCACCACCATCGCTCATCAACCGTATCGATTGTGGAGATCCAGACAAAGAGGATGAAAAAATAAATAGGTAATTAAATTGAAAGATTATCAAGAAGCTTCTACTCCCTTCATTTCAACGCCCATGTGATAACGATACTTCAATATGATCGACCTTTACTCATCAACCGTGGCGATTGTGGAAACCCATTCAAAGGAGATGATATAGACATCAACCAATAAACATAGGTAAATCGAAAGTTTATTAAGGAGCTTCTACTCCCATCAGTCCAACTCGCAGATTATAACGGTATCTCCACGTGACCTTTATTCATCAAGCGTATCGATTGTCGATTATTAGAAAGCGCGTTATCCAGATAATGACCTAATGGTAAAACAAGATATAGATAAACAATAAGAAAAATGAGAAGAGATCAATATTTTCTGCTGAGGGAGCTCTTAGAATTTTGATTAATGTGAAATCGACCATTGGGGTAAAGTTTACACAGGATAGGACAATAAATATTAGTTATTAATCAAAATATATCTAAAATAAAAACCCAAACTCTATAAATATTGAAAGTATGGCCGTCTTTAAAGATCAAATTCAATTTAAGGCTTATTTCTTTAAATATTCGATTATCTACTAGTTTTGTCAAACATAGCAATTGTTTTATGCACATTCATTAACTTTCATTTCATTGTAAACTAGACAGAAATCCAGTGTGATTACATATGAATAAATTAACATGACAACCATGACAAATCAATAACAACATAATCTAATCATATATATATATATATATATATATGCATGACGGGCATTTATCTATTAATTATATATGAGTTATAAATATAATGGAAGCAAGATATATGTTGAAACCATATTTTGAAACGCTTCTCTTTCTTTGGTATTCGTGTTCTCCTATTTTAATACATAATTATGCTATGTTATTTCTCCTATATTAATGCATAGTCACGATATAAAGTGTAAAACAGCCGGTGAGAAAATTGTATTAAAGATTAAATCTATATATGTAAGTATAAGCTGTTTCATGTTTCATATTGTATTGCACATGTATATAACATAAAACAAACTCATAATATTAAAAACAGACAGCTGCGCTGTTGTATACATAATACACATTCCATAAAATATGATATCGGGTTTAAAATGTGTGGATATATATATATCTAAGAAAGAGGTTATAATATATCTATATTGTGTTATTACTAGATTGTCAAACAATCTCAAACAATCTATATGTCATCCCATTTTCCTAAACACTATCAGACTCTGTATATCGCTACGGTACTAAACGCCTTTGCTCGTTGGCAAAGGAATAGACCGAGAGAATACTAAACAAAGACGATTACTGACGCCACTTACCTGACGAACATTTCTATTCCTGTTGGTTCTAAAGATCGTTTTATCCCCTTCCAAGATTTTTTCAATTTAAAAACTTGCAAAGCTGAAAGAGGCAGCCGCGAATCCGTCGGGGCTGGCGGTGCCGGATCACAGAAACCATCCGCCATTTCTTCAACGGCCTCGTTTTCAGTTATCTCTGTTGGAGTTGAATGGCGACAGCCCATAGTGCCAATATCGATCCACAATCGCGATCTCTTTCTCTTTTTTTGACCACGGCTGGATTTGAGTTAGCGTGTTTCTCTTAACTTGTCATGACTGCTTTCAAAGGCCACATCAAGATGTGTATACAAAAGAAATGTGTTGTCTCAAATGGTCAAAAGGTTCGAAACTTTAATCCACACTCAAAATAACCTGTAAAATGGAAATCGATAATTTAGTCTACAAAACGGATTAAGCTAATTTGAGCAGTAAAGGAGATTATTCTCCAACAAAAACAGTGATTTATTGATAACAAAAAAGAGAAAAACTAAATACGGCTTAATAACAATAGTTTTCTTGTTTTGTGCTATTATTATTATTATTATCAATTTTTCACTATTACCATGTAGTCATTAGGCTAATACTTGTTTAATTTCAAGCAACAGGTGGTATATGTATATATATAAAATTATATATATTGTATACATCTATAATATTGGCTTAAAATAAGTATACATTTAAAACCGTGCTAATACTACGTGTAGATCTTAAGACCAGTGTTTTGCATTTTAAATATAGCGTACATACATAATCCATTTAGTAGTAACAGAAAATATAACGACTATGCGCTATTTAAGGAAAGTTATATTTAGTACGGCGCTACATGTAATTAAAATACTACAGGTATTAGTTTCTTAAATATAATCTTTTATTGGGATGCTACGAAGCCAGGGTAATACTTGACACCCACAATACGATAATTAATTGTCCGCCTGTTTTACAATTCTTTAATGTTTGTTTAGGTGGCCATGAAGCGTGGTACGCCTCTCAATAATCACCTATATTATTAACGTCCTTGGGTTGACAATCCGTTCGAATATCACAGGTCAAAGTTCAAGTAAGAACAGATGGTATCTAAAATTAGATCATAACTTTTGTATGCCAATCAATTTCTTTGAAACATACTGCCATGTAAAACATGAAAACAGATTAACTTTTTGTGGTCATTTTGAAATTGGGATTAAGAAAAACAAAAGGATTTACATGTAGTCTGTTACATATAAATGTAGATAAAAATTTTAAAAAATTAATGATATAATTTCCAAAATATACGGTCGAACAAAATAAGTTACCCATGTCAAACGCTGATGTTGATGGAGAAGAAAAGAAGTTAATAATAATTATAATAACCAGATTCTACTGGGTATAAGACGAGCTAATTTTTGTTCTTTTACATATTTGGTTATGCGTGGGTGTGGATGGAGGTAACGTCCGCTTCAGCCATAAGGATATATATGGTGATCTGTTAATTGGGATGATTGCGATTAACAATATAATGTTTCCATGACCCCTGGAGTGGACAATTTACCAATACCCCCCCCCCCCCCTCCTTTTGAGTGGCTATCCAAATGTTGTCCCTAAAGATCTGGACTGGGCACAAGAAATTAGTTATCCATACACCCCAATATCCACACATTGCCCATACATAATACAATATTTATAGGGTTATTTTAATTTGTTTATGTGTGTCCGGGAGGGGGGGGGGGGTACTGCAGTGGAGTCAAGTGGCATGGTTTCTATCCCACACCGTCTTCATTAACCCAGCCGGAGCAGAACATTTCACTTTCCCCACAGCTAAAGACCTCTATGCGCGAACGAATTATTGAAATGGAATTTAACCATGCGTTAGTGCTGAAATGAAATAATTTGTGTAAAGAAGACGTTAAACCCCATTTTTCTGTCTCTGGGTCAAAATTAGATTACCAATAGAGCTTATTCATGTTGATTATTATTGCTTTTTGAGTGTTTTCCACCAAATCAATAAATATGTTTTACATTGTTGGTAGCAACCTTTCTGTTCCTTGAAAAAAAAAAATTATATTGAATTGATTTGTAGCAAACATAAATAGATATTGACAACCTTAATTAAAGCAACTTTAAACATTAATAATATACTTTGAAATGAAATGGGGTTTAGCGTCCTACTTTTCTGCACAGTCTGAGCAAATGAGCTAATGAAGATGGACATACTATGAGAGAAACAACGCCCGTTAAAAATTCCAATTGCCAGGGGTTCTGTTACATTCGCGCTAATGTGTACAAGGGACCTCTGTTTTTTTCCCCATCCGAATGACTAGATGTGATTACCATGCCCCCCATCCTGCACAACTGACAAGGGGAAACCACGCTGGAAAATCTGAAAGAACTTTCTGGGTCAACACTGGGAACAAACCCCGGAACCCCTGGATAGCGAGCCAGCGCCGTAATCACCCACCACTCTTTAAAACGAATAAGGTCTGAATAGAAGATTCCTAGAAAACCATATCTTAGTCAAGCACAACTTTCGAAATTGTGGAGATACAAAGTTTCAGTTTCCACGTGTTTGTAACAATTCTATGCTATATGCTATTGTCTGGATAGCAATGCGTACTTGCAGACGTTACAGGGTTCTGTAAGTTATTGATAGAAATGAAATGAAATGGGGTTTAACGTCCTACTGTTCTGCTCCTATACTGGGCTAATGAAGAAGGGCATACGCCATACAGTGTGCTATGAGAGAAATTTTGACCCGGCAGCGGCACTATCGCCTACTCTTATATCGAATTCCAACTGCCAGGGGAACTTTTACGTGCATTCCAATATATACACGGGACCTCGGTTTTTCGTCTCATCCGAAGGACTAGACAGCTGTCCTTGTCAGGCCCTCCGTTCTGCACCACTAACAAGGGGAAATCACGTCGGAAAATCCCAATGCAGTTAGCCCAGTTAAATAAGAATATGTCTAGTGGGTCATACTAATCATTGACAAGAGCGATGTTTTGTCAACATCGCCAAAAGTATGGCAACAATTTTCCGACAAGGAAAATAAATGTTGTTGTAGACATTCTACACACTGTATCCAAAATTTAAATAATTTTATGAACGTTTATTAAACCTACAGACAAGCTGAAGAAGAATACACTTCTTGTACCTATAGGACGCCCTTGGTTCGGCCCCGATGCGGAACGAGAAAGTTATTCGGGATTTTTCTGCGTACAGCGTCTAGTCATGCAGATGGATCGGAAAACCGAGGTCCTGTGCAGAAGTTGGCATGCTCGTAAAAATACTATTGCCAAATAGAACAAGAGTAAGTCGTAGCACCGGTATACAGGGCTAATGTCCCCCCCCCCCGCCCGCCCGCCACCCCCTTAGCACATTGCATGGCGTATGCCCAGTCGTTTCACTGTTATTAAAGGGCACCCTGTGAAATCTGAGACTTTACTTTTAAATCAGATCCATTTCTGTTAAATTCCATTACATACTGATTGATTGGTGACATCATGTACGTAAAGTACGCTGAATTCGTCCTGATGTACCGTTAATAACTTCTACTTGATTTCTCAATTGCGGTTACTCCGCAATGCATTGATTGTCTTTTTTTTCATTTCATCTTAAAATTTATTGATTGTTCATGCTATTTTGTCGATCGATTACTTTAAAAACTTGTAACTTTTTTTATTCCTATACAGACAAAAGATCCCGTTGTAGTTTTCAATGGTCTCTTTCTATTGATTTAGTAATTTTGTTCTTATAAGTTGGAAATGCTATTTGATAAAAATCGTCCCACTCCCAATATTCTCTCGATACACACAGTCTTTTCCTATAGACATACGTGTTTATAGATTTCAGAAAGTTTAAATAAAACTAATTAATATCAAACATTTGAAAGAACAAAGGAACGTAGTGTAAAGTGGGGTCAGGTGAAATATGCAACTCACAACTCCGTATCTTTACAAACCGGAAGTGACGGTTAAATAGTACTTTTTTTTCAATTTTTAAAAAATAAACTAAATCATACAATATTAGAAATTAATTCACATCCGTGAAAACAATGAAATGTCATCTACATTAGGGACAGGTGGAACATGCAACTTAGTATTCTTTTAGACAAAAGACCACACGAATCCTGTAAGACAGACTGTTTGAATGAAATGGGTGAAGTTGTTAAAGCCATAAATTAACAGATCAATGATTACATACTGAGTTGCACAAAAGTACAGCTATTTAATATTTAGGTCAACTGGATTAATTCATAACTTAAATTTTAAATTATGGTCGTTTGAAGTTTACATTGTTTTCTATCCATACTAGTCGTCCATAATAACCGAAGGTCTTTTACTTAATTACAAAATAACGACGGTTTCTTTTATATTCAGGTAATGCACTTATTTTTTTTTTTTTTTTTTGAGTTGGCTTGTTATCTCTTTAAATCTCAGTGAAGTAAATGATTAATAGCACCAGAACTCTCTCAATATACGAAGCATCATCGGACTTACTAGTTAGTCAAGAAACAAATTTTATTGACGAATTGAACAACAATGAGCAGTGCTAAAGTGACCCACAATCCCATTCTGAGTAGAGTCTTTAAAGACGGGGGACCCTGGTGTAATGCGAAGAATAATTTAACTTTCTTTAAAGCCTAAAGAAATTCTGATATCTACATTGACTATCGAATTCTATTCTCAACCAATATCTATATTGAATGTTAAAAGTCTGGCCCGATAGTGGTCGATTTCTGCCATTAATACTTAATTGTTTGTATTGACGTCGGCAAACAACTTCACGAAATTTGTCTACTTCTTGGAGCGATACAATGTGGCCAGAAAGTGACTGAAGAAAGGCAATTCGCGTCAATCAAGAAAGCCAAAGAGCCCTACATGGTTCATAATTGTTATTCATATATCTTCTTGACAGCACTACGTCACACAATTATCTATCAAATCAATCAGTCAATCTGGCTGCCATTAAAATCAGTTTTATAATGTGAGAATAAAGTCGAGGCCAGGACTTCCATGAGTAATAACGTATTTATTCACCAGGGAAGTTTGTCATTAACCAAGAATAGTGGGTGGACTTGGCAATGAAGGTAATTGCAAATGAAATAGAGTTGAGTTTATCACTTCCCGTCACAACATGGTCATAGAAATAAGAACGACCATAGGAAACAATTAACGTATTGGCGCCTTCAATTAATACATAATCTAATGTCAGGCCAAAGGGGATATAGATATCAAAAAGATGAATTATGGTAGCTTTTTTATTTCGCTATAGAATAAAGCCAAAAATTGTAAGGCCGCCTACACTATAAATAATATAGCCCAAAGTTAAACTATAATGAGTTAAAAAAACAAAGTCATTTCTTTGTTGTTTTTGTAAATCGTTTGCGCACGAAAAAAACTATTTCGGTGGCCAGGTACATGTAATGATACAAGACTTCCCATGGGCAGGTGTAATAAAGCAGCCATTTGTATTGAAAACGACCAGTTGTATGGACCGGTACATGACATTTAACAAGTATTTCCATGGACAGGTATATAATACAACACCCATTTATAATGAAGACAACGATCTATATAGACTGATAGGGGACAACCCTTTCTAGAGACATGTGATCAATGTATGTAAACGAACGAAATAATAGGGGGAGGCTGTGTTAGCGTATCGAACAAGCAAAGCGTGCAGAGGGCTTATGAACTATTAAACACATATTAAGATTGCCTAAATGTGACAAAACATAAAGAGTCCAATTCGCACTGTTAAGATAAAAGAGTTTGCATCATGTGTAGGCCCTTTAAACCAATTATGATGCTAAACCTTTTCGTCGAGTATATTTGGAGAGAATGTGCAATTTATGAGATCCACCATAATCTAATCAAAACAATTCAGACATGCCTGCGATGTCGTTATGTGTGGAAGCGAGCGATAAAGCTTATCTTAGTTGTAATAGGTATGTCAATCAATTTGTTGTTGCCTGTCAAATGTGTTCACATCAAGTCAGCTGTGTGACAAGCTAGAACAATTTATACGCTGTGCAGCAAATAGAAAGACATACATAATAAGTGGTTATACTAACCAAATGGATTACACCTGGATTTCCCACTTTCTAGCACATTGTTACATAAACCACGAAATTTTTTTGTCAGCACGAGTATCTTTGGTATCAGGAACTCGGCCCAAGATGCTATTCGTATTCTTCTTGTTCATTCTTCTTTGAGGGGTGGAGAAGCGGGCATTATAAGCTTATTCCTAGGACATCGGCGGACTTCAATTCTTGATATGACGTGACAATTTGAATCGGAAACTGTCCAAGATGAGTCCGATGACCAACAAAACCTATATTACACGGGTCATTTTACCAACACTGGTTTGTCAAGCTCAATTACAGACCATTTTTGGCTGCCATCATGAGTTTTCGGCTCTACTGAAGTTAGTCCGTAGTTTCAGAGGTAGAAAACTTCAAATATCTTCACTAAGATCCCTTCTATCAGAAACCATCAAACCCTGTTCCCGAGAAATGGTCACGGATCTGGGGGTGGTGCCCGGACTATAGAGTTGCTGTCAGATAATCTCTTGAAATTTTGTACTAAAGATATGGCTGTAAAGTTGCATTTTGTAAGTCATATGTTTCTAATATTGTTATAATAAAACCTAAAAACAAACAAATAGACTCTATACGTAGTCCTACAGAATAATCCTATAATTCACTATTGTAAGTTAAGAAATTAGCAAATGTATCATTTTCAAACTTCAACGTTGAGGTTTGCAAATTCCATGGAGCCGTGCTATTATTCAAACAATAGGGGGGTTGGATGGCTGAATGGTTAGCGTGCGCGCACTCTATCATAAAGTCTGTCATTGAGTCGACTGGCGTGGTTTCGAATCCTCGGTTGTACGTGACAAGGAGTAGGGTCGCCTGTCCAACCTCGTGGGTTTTCTCCGGTTCCTCCGGTTTCCTCCCACTGCTAAAGACCCCATTTGCGCAAGTGAATTATTGAAATAAAATTAAACCATATGTTAGTCCCGAAATGACCTAGTTTGTGTCGAGTGGACGTTAAACCCCATTTCTCTCTCTCTCTATTAAAACAATATGACTTGTGTCGGTTGGCTC
Source organism: Patella vulgata (assembly GCF_932274485.2). Classification (NCBI taxonomy): domain Eukaryota; kingdom Metazoa; phylum Mollusca; class Gastropoda; family Patellidae; genus Patella; species Patella vulgata. The sequence goes on from NC_065883.2 coordinate 19,739,634, forward strand.
GTCAACCAGGCACCACTTTCCTAATTTGTTTGAATCACAGCGGAATCACACCTTCTGCGGAATTACCCACTATAATTATGTAAACTTAGTTTCACATTATGAACCGTGGTGGAGTGGAATATACTAAACAGCAAAAAAAAAAACCCCAAAAAACAACGTCATTAATCAGAGAGGCACTTCAATTAAATCTGTATAGAAAAAGATTTACTAAATGGATCAAAGCAACTTTTTGTGAACAGTATATTGACACATTAGTGATTAATTCATCACAATTCCAAGACACAGTCTATACATCAGTATCCGGTGTGTCCACCGCTAGTGTCAATAACAGCAGCGCAGCGTCTGTACATGGAGTGGACCAGATGATTGATGAACGCCATTGGCACCTGGAACCAAACTCTCAGAAAAGCCTGGCGTAATCCACCGACTGTGTTTGGTCTCGGTACGACGTTATTAAGTCTCCTCTGAATTTCATCCCAAAGATGTTCAATCGGGTTTAAGTACGGGCTAAGGGTTGGCCAGTGCATAACATTGACACAGGCGTTGTCATGCTGGAAAACGTTGTTTCGATGACGTGCGAAATGTGGTATCACGTGGGGTCTGAGGGCGTACTTCTGTGATGCCGCCTTCTCTCCCTGGACCGAGATTTTGGAACACCACAGGACCCACCCTCTGGTACAGGCCGATTTCACCCCAAACCGTTATGCTTGGACCTCTCCATGAGTCTCGTTCCATGACGCATTGGTCAGAATAACGCTGGCCACGTCGATGCCATATTCTGGTTCTGCCATCTGCAGTTCATACGCAATACCGACTCTCTTCTGTGAACAGAACAGTTCTCCATTGCCTGTGTCGCCAGTTCTGGTGTTGTTGGGCAAACCTTAGACGTTCACGTCGATGGCGAAGGGTGAGGATCGGTCCACGGTAAGATCTACGCAATGGATGTTCTCTCTGGTGAGGCGTCGACGCACTGTATCGGTACTGGTGGGTCTTCGGTGTGTTCCCACTGTCTGACGTTCTGTCTCAGATGCCTGTGTAAAGGGATTCTGCACGTGCTGTCGCACATCATGGCGGTCTTGTCGCCTTGTGGTAACCCTTTTGTCTACCAGTTCGGGGACGATCATTCGTGGTGTTGGTGGCCCGAAAGCGTTGCTGAATGAAGCCTGTAGATGCTCCGAACATTGACCTGGAAGTGATTGGCAACGGCTTGGGCAGTGTGGCCAGCGTCGAGTCGTCCAAGCGCCTGGTTTCTCTGCGCTGTCGTGTGAATGATTCAACCAGTGTGTGAAATAGCTTTATTTAACATCCGCTTCCACCGAAGTGATATCGCAGACAAGATTCAACCAGGTATAGGGGTGCATTTTAAAGGGCTGTTGACGGTGAACAGCACGTGCAGCATTAGTTACATGAAAATCATGGAGAACACATTGTCATATTGAAAACATTTCTTGGGTTCAATTCTGTGTTTGGGAAGGAGCCTTATTGCTCGGGTAAAGTTTGAGATTTGGTCACAAATATACAAAAAAAACATTCGACAAGTTTTATGCAATGCGTCTATTCAGAGTAACATACCAACCTGACGTTTCGTTTGCTGCTTATATTATTGTGAATGTTTTGAAGTGCTAGAATGATTCCTATGAATATATAATACTAGTGATTTAACAACCTATTAAGCAATTGAAATATAAATAATTATGGTTTATTCTCTTAGAAAATATGCAATTATCGCTTTAAACGACGGACGAATAACCGACATACAGAACTGCATCAATGGATTAATTTCTGTAAAATTAACAGAAATTGTACGGCAAACTGGGCTGTCTATTTATCGTTTATCAGTATCAATACCCAAAACAACCAAATACAACACAATACTAATCACACACTACCTTATTTATATCAGAAATTAACAGAATAATGTAATAATTTCAATATCAATGCGTTAATACTCGAAAATGATACAACAATTGTACGGTAAACTAGCATGTCTATTTCTTGTATCGAGGAAAAAAGGGATATACTGAAAATCAAAATATTGCAACAAATAAGTCTTTCCATAAATTAATACAATGCTGGTATCTTTTTGGTAGTATTATGTTAATATTTTGCAGCAGTGGTTTTATTGTTGCTACAAAATAACATTTGGCGATCAAGGGAGATAACGAAATGGCGAGATATTATCGACCATTGACTCCTACTAACCACCAATAAGATCCGACAAGCACGTTTTTTATCGGTAAAGCCAAAACATAAACATACATTATGCAAGAGCTAAATCTTCCAATTGCAGGTCTTTCTTAAGGCCTGAAATGTTGTCTAACTTATTAATTAGACATTAATTAAATTATCCACACCATAATCAACCCTCGATGGCATCGCTAGTCTGCGATATTTACTGGATTAGAACCCGGTCTTCTTCTGATTAAATAAAAAAAATGGATCATCGAGCCTGTGTTTTCATCGTACCGACTTTAGTAATGATGATCGAGGCTAGGCCCAAAATTTAATCGCTAAATACTCGGTTCAGGGTAGATCAGTTTGACTGAAATTTTCAGCAAATTCTCTTGACATCATCTAGTTCTTAACTATTATAGTGAGAACTACCAGCTCTTTAACTAATCTCCCATAATGTATCTTTAACCAAGGCATTTTGGATAATTGTAATTTGGACAAAGGGCTTAATAAGACGGGGGGGGGGGGGCTACAGTATCCACTGGATTATTATAAAACGCACAGACAAGCATAATTGTGTGATATTGATAGATATGTTATTTATGTTATAAAACTTAGACAGACATATCTTAGACACTTTCAAAGAACAATGTTTATGGTTGGGTGCACAGCATATTGAGACGCTGTTACATTTGCTAAATAATAGAACAGTCCAACAGAAATACAAGATAAATCATTTATTTATTGATATTTTTGATAAATATAATATTATAGCACACCTGACTGTTAAATTAATTTAATTTCAATTAAATAGGAGATTATTTAACAATATACAGTATGTACACGCTATAGTTCCACCTTGTCAAAATTTCATTGCTGTCTAATGCTGTATATTTTTGTGAAATCATCGAAATGTTGTGTAGAATTTGCGTATTCATCAATGCGCCTTTTCGTTTATAGCACCTACAGTATTACAAACAGTGATTGATAATGAAATATATGTTATTGATATGCATATCCATTTGTCACTTTTAAGACTAATATACATATAAATAACACGCCTGTCCCGGCGGGTTCTTTAAATACTGATACACGTGGCTCTGCAACGCGTGAGCTCGACTCCAGTACCCAAAGACCTATGGGCACAACCGCATTATTCAAATAAAAATGTAAGTCCCGAAATAAACTAGTTAGTTTTTCCTTCTAAGAGACATGCTAAATGGTAATTTGTAATGGATAAGCATATTCTGCTTGTGGTACTATTCCCATCTTAACTTACGACATGGGGCAACTGTTTGGATTTCCAAATACTCATCTTAAATATAGAGCTAAAGACTGGACAAGCGTGTCTATTGCAGCTGTTCTATAAACCAGACGAATTTTGACAGTCGATCTCACTGACTTACATCTTATAAGAGTATAGGGGATGAAAATGTGATCAATTAGATGATTAATATATGACTTGTCAATCTCCAGTCATCTTATCGTATCCAAATGGGCTCACTATATATCATAATGTATTTAGTATCGATTCTGTGGTCAGTGTTACTGATTATTGCTGGTCATGGCTAGTAGTGTGCACTCTGGGTTCCATTTTGGCTCCACCATAAACAACAAGTTTGGACAAAATTTATGTGGTAAAAGTAATAGTCATTCTACAGTCTCCCTGACTTTTAAATTGTAATAATGCTCAAGAAAGTAAATATAAAAATAAATACCGTTATTATGTTTCAATCCCAAATTTGTATGGCAGTATTCGCACTATAATATTCTTATTATTGCAGTTCACAACAAAAGTTTGAATTACAAGATTAGAAAAATGTTTTATATGCTGATCAATATACAATCTCTAGGGCGTTGAAATGGCCATCGGGTTTCGTTGTGTTACGAATTCGTATCAATTGTATTGAAAAACAAGCGATAACCACAATTTTAGACATTTTAAAACTTCATAAAATATGTATTATGCAAGAGCTAAATCTACCTATTGCGGATCTTGGTGGTTTCACATAACAAACCCATAATCGACTCTCTACCCCATCGGGTGGCTTAGATATTGAGTGTACTAGACAATACCGGCCAAATGAATGACTATAATCAAAACTACGTGTATTATCTTTATCATGGCAATGGTGCTTGACAATCGAGACTATGAACTGTTAGTCTGTATCATGTAATCATCTATGTTACCACATTATGTAAATGCCCTGGCTGTTGTATGGATTTATTTATGGCTGTCTGAAATTTTATTTTCCCCGTTCATAAAGGTTGGGACTTCAATAAATGGCTTAATTAGGCCTGAAGGAGGAATATATCTTCAAAAATAATTATAAGAATGTTATGTAAAATTAAATCAGTTCATATTGAACTATACATAATGTACATTAGCTAGCAGAGGTCATGTCAACCTGAAAGACACTAAATTAACTTGTCATCAAGAGGAAGCCTGTCTAGCAATCCAATGGCAACATATAATGTATGAGAATATTTACTTGTAGATATAGAACAAGGAAGTCACCACCCCATAGTTTAGCAACATTATGTTTTTGTGGTCTAGTTTTTGTTTCAATACGAACAGGAAGTCTAGGCGTAGTAATATCCGTGATGAACAGCATGCGAACACAGGTGGGGGTAAACTTGACGAGATAGTTTCCAAGTTATTTCTTGACTAACAAAATGGAGAAAAAAACCTCTCACCCAGTACCACAAAAAATGGTTCAAATTACTACACTACACAAGAAAAGTGTGAACATTTTTGAATTTCCAATTACACAATAATTTGTATGGTCCAGCACAATGAGAGACCGACCAGAACCCCACCTCTCGAGACAATGCCTCGCGACGAAGAGTCATGCGGTCACCAAACACTTCTTGCAATAACATTAATGCTTCACTCGTCAGCAACGGTAGAGGAATGTCGTTTTTCTGGGAGATCGACCTTTCATTATCAGGTCAGAGTGGTATTTCATCAAAGAATTTCGTATACAGCTGGATTGGAAATTCGATGACGTTCACTTTTTTCCTCGCTCCAAATATTCTTCAAAGCGTTGAATAACAATTTGAGCCCTTTTGGTAGGACTAATTGAGAGTTTTTGATTTTTGAGAAAAAAAACCATCGCGTTCAAAGAACAACAATAAGCAGTATGAACTACAGCGAACATGTTCGACCAACAGGCACACCTTCCGAATCTTAAAATGAATAAAAAGATATTATTGTTATACCATCTGCAGCCTTTAGGGCACCCTTCCAAACAAACATTCCTACCCGTAACAAACTGTGTTGAAATCCTGCACATTGGTGCGTTTGGGGTTATAAGTAAATACAAATGCATGGGTTAATTGCAGAAGTATAAAATTCCATGCTATTTTAAGCCAACCAAGGATGGACACTATATGTTTCCTTTTCTTCCGCACTACCTTATCGTTAAATAATCAGGAGGCTGAAAACATATTTTAGCTTTTAGACAGACGAGCTTTGATAGTGATAAGGTTGAATTAAATGTTACAAAATGAGTCGACCCTGATACGATGATCGATAACTTATGTATTGAACTGACAAGACGAAATTATAATGTCAGCTGAATGTTAATACCTAATTTAGTTTTACATGTTTTGGTTATAGTTTTTTTGTTAACACAATATAGAATATTAAACTAATGTCGGATAACACATTTCCTTGCAGTATCATAAATTTGTGTTCAGTATCCGCTACGTTATTATAACAAGATTAAATATATTGGATTTAATAATAAATAATAAATTGGTTAAAATCAATGCAAAGAGGAAGACGAATCGTGCTAATCAATCAGTATATTATTAAAATAAGAGGTAATCAGCCATGCATTTCTTGTGCTATGAATGTAAGATGGCGAAATTAACTTTTAAAAAAGGCCACGATTAGAAGTCTGTAGCCTGTTCAGAGGCTTTAAATGTTAAAATGTGCATTGAGAAAACTTTCATGCGACAAAACGTAAAGGAAAGATCTGCGATCGACAGACTGGCGTGTTGCGAAGAATCTATTATTAGCATTCAGGGATTTAACTCGACTATATCTTTATCAATAAGAGACGAGTATAGGCGGTACATATAATAAAACGGTCCCCTCTGCAGCAAGCTTAGTCCTTTACACGGTTTCGAGTCCAAGCTTGTACTTGACAAGGAGTTGAGTCGCCTGTTCAGTCTGGTGGGTTTCTCCGGATCCCCCACTGCTAAAGACCCCTTATTGAAATATAATCGAACCATATGTGAGTCTCGAAATGACCTAGTTTGTTTCGAGTGGACTCGGTAATTACTAAAACAAAACATCTTAAAGGCGGCCAAAAACGCTGTCTAACATACTGTAAAGTCGAATGTTTACGTTAACCACAAGATCCCTGGCTCGATCCCAGTGTTGGCCGAGAAAGTTCTCGGGGGTTTACCAGCATGGCTTTTCCTTGTCAGTGGTGCAGGACAGAGCGCCTGGCAAAGAACAGTGACTAGTCGTTCGGATCGGACGGAAACTCGCGGTTCCGGATACATGTTAGTGTGCAAGTCAAAGAACCACTGACAGATGGAATTTGAAATGAGAGTAGCCCTTAGTGCTGCTGTCCGGGAAAAATTCTCCTCATAGCTCACTGCTTAGCGTATGAGAGCGAAATGGGGTTTAACGTCCACTCGACACAAACTAGGTCCTTTCGGAACTAACATATGCTTCAGTTTTATTTCAATAATTCGCCAGCGCGTAGGGGTCTTTATCAGTGAGAGGAAACCGGGGGATCCGGAGAAACCCCACGAGTTTGGACAGGCGAGCCTACTCCTTGTCACGTACGAGCAGGGAATCAAAACCACGCCACTTGACTCAATCACAGACCTTATGATGTGACGCTCACGCGTTAACCATTCGGTCCCCCATCCCCGCAGCGGCATAGCCTATGCCCGTCTTCATTATACCGGTTGGTTCCGAAAGGCCGTTAAATTCCCATTTTCATTTTATTTCATTCTGTGTGTTTAATTTAAAAAAAAAAACGTAAATGGGAAGAAAGGTGACTTTTTCCTTGGTAATGCATGCCGAGATGTCAGCATAAATTCCTGCTCGTTGCCCCACTTGAAACTCTTAGATATCAACATGAGTTGAAATATTTATCTATCATTGATTAGCCGTCATCACTGGTGTATAACAGGCAAGATTTAGGTCGATAGGTTTTATAAAGTTCAAATATATAGATGCGCGAACCATGGTAGTTCTGGCCCGACGCTAATTTATTCTATATAAGAATCGATCGATTCTCCATGATGCGCTGACCAGCAGTAAACATTACAAACTAGTGGTTGGTGTTGACATATTTTGTGAAGGTGGATCTATTAATATAAAAGCACGCCGAGGGAATAAAACATTAATGTTTTAAGCGTATTCTATGTACAGTACTATACTCACGGGTTGTCATAACATGGATGATCTTGTATTTAAATATAGAAAGGCCTATTTATTTCACTAAATAAAAAAAAGGAAATGGGTCTAAACGCAATTTGAGTTCGATCTCATGAGTATGCCCAACAAGGAATAGTTGGGTTTCCGTTTCTCGAAACTCCCATTTGTTTTTAGATATTTCTGCAACACATAGTGAAAGCAAATCGACATTCCCCGATATAAATGCCAGTAATTGCAGGTGTATTCGATTTTAAGTTCAAATTCCTACAGACGTAAGGTTCAAATTGTATTCACTCGCCTTTAGGTTTCAAATAATATTGCACTTTCCCAAATTGATCTTGTCGGTGTCAGAACAGTGGGATTTCGGGTAAAACGCGGGCCGGTCCCATCATTTGGGAAAGTTGCACTGTAAGAACACTAATATATACCAGTTAAAATTTAAAAAAAACTGTTTACTTCGTTTCCTTCGTTTGATGAGCTATACAACATAAAAAGCACCCATATCGACCCCGCCCGCCCCAAAAAATGTCTTTTGTTTATAGCTTTGGTCAAACTGTTAGCACAAGAGCAATATGCAATTTCCATACCACTGAGTTACTAATGTACTCTTCAAAAAAAGTAGGGGATATTGAAACGCAAATACCTATGCAGGTTGTGATATGATAAATAGTCATGGACACTTGACATGCTTTGAGAGTATGTTCACAGAGGAAGAACTTATCCCCCCAACAGAACCACTGAGCTACATGTGCGACACGCATTGTCAAATTTGACACTTCAAGGAACGGTTGATGAATACTGCCGCTTGCTGGTTTATCCTATCCATGTTTGCTTTCCTATCAGTTCTTGAATAATATTTACTGTTTAGCGTATCTTTGCTTTAGTGTGTTACGTTTAATTTGATCGGGAGACGTGTTCGTCGACTTTAACGCCAACCGACAACACTGCAAGAATTGGCCATGGCACTGCAAGAGGAGTGGGTCAGATTGCCCCAAATCGTGATGGGACGGTTGATTAGGAGCATGCCACGACGAATTGCTGTCTGAGGATTGGTGGAGCAATTACTCATTATTAAGACAAAAATCAAAAACGTTCATTTTCACTTTTGACAGTGTATCTCTTTGCGAGTTAAATGGGGCCGTCAAATAAGTCACCTATATGAACTGTTTATGTTCATGTGTAGGCAATTGACCCGTTATTAACATACACTGGTTACCTCTAATAAAAACAGTAGTGCATTTCCGTAGTTTTGTATTGTTTCTGAATATCCCCTACTTTTTTTAAAGAGTATATATTCCATAAACGTACACACGTTATTATCACTTTAGCCCTTGGTACATGTAAATATTGAAAAGTCTGTCTCCTTGAATACAATAAGAGACCAGTAGACTGTCCAAGTATACAAAAGGAAAGCGTAAAACCTGGAATAGTGTCCTCCGCTCCACTCAGTTGTCTTTCTGTTTTTACATCTTATTGTCGGAATTATTAGATGTTTTACCCCTTCGTTGATAAATCATATCTACGCCACTAAAAGTAACATAAAGACAAGAAAACGTCAAAAATATTCTTTGTCGAGACCACGTACCCAAACTTAACTGGTATATTACATTGAATCTGTTTTCTTGAAAATCCATCTTATTCGAGCACAATAAAAACAAGAGTAAAAGTGGTTGATTCTTGATAAAAAAAATTAATTAAAGTGGCATTATTAGATACAGAGGTGGCAGTTCTCGCTATGATAGTTCAAAAAATGATAATGTAAAGGGTATATGCTGAAAATCAGTGCAATTACTTCACTCTAAGCCGAGATATCTTCATTTTAATAGAACTGTAGCCTCGATTGTCATTGTTACAGTTGTTACGATAATAACAAAGTCTGAACAATACCATTTTTACGGTTAATCACCAACGGCCGTTGAACCGCAGATCGGATACGAATCTGTGGAGAATCGGACTCATCAAATGGCATCGATAGTTGATTATGGTCTTGCCATGTTAATACATGTCTAATTAATAGTTTATATAGCATTTGAGGCCTAGGGAAAGACCTGCAATGTGTAGATTTAGCTCTTGCCTAATGCATGTTTAAGGAGTTGAAGATAAAACTACCGACTGCAATACTGTTAATCTATATTGTAATATATCCCATGTCATGATAAACAATATACAGGTCATCGAGTCAACTGGTGTGGTTTCGATTCCTTCGTTGTACGTGACCTGTGGCTTTTCTCCGGTTTCCTCCCACTGCTAAAAAGACCTCTACGCACAAGCGAATTATTGAAAAAAATTGAACCATATGTTAGTCCTGAAATGACCTAGTTTCTTAAAACTGAAAGTTCACTGGAAATGATAATGAATAATAAAAGGGAAATAAACTATATGATTATGAATATTCTGGGATCAAACCACAGTAAATGTCTTTTCTCATTGACTTGTGTATTATATTCATGTGATTTTCCCAGCGCCAAATATAATAGAGAATTCTGAAGTAATGAAGCAGAAAACATAAATGGAATCAGTCCTAACGAAAGTTATGGACACCTAAAGTTCCCATTACTTTCTATCTATTTCACGCCACTGTTTTTGATTAAATAATGACTGAATAACTACCGACTGCAATATTGTAAATCTATATTGTAATATATCGCATGGCATGATAAAGAATACAATGTAAAAATACATAAAACTGAAAGTTCATTGGAAATGACAAATAATAAAAGGGAAATAACCTCTATGATTGTGAATTTGTTGGGATCAGACCACAGTAAATATCTTTTAAAGTTCGTGTGATGTTTGGTGATCTAGGTAAAAACGGTGTTGTTGTTTCTTCTGACGTATATACTTCATAGAACAAAACCATAGTTTGCTGTAGGTGTAATGGAAGGGATGTTCAACACGTGTACCATTCCTAATAAGTGGATAACGGTGTGAAATATTCCATACACAAACTAACTGATCTGGCGTGGTGCGAAAGGGGGAAGGAGGGGATACTTAAAGTTTCAGCATCCCGGGATTTTTCCAATTAGTTGTAAGGTGCTAAAATTAAATCACATTATAAATGAAAATGGAAATGAAATGAAATGAGGTTTAACGTCCTACTGTTCTGCTCCTATGCTGGGCTAATGAAGACGGGCATACGCCATACAGTGTGCTATGAGTGAAATTTTGCCCGGGCAGCGGTACTATCGCCTACTCTTATATCGAATTCCAACTGCCAAGGGATCTTTTACGTGCATTCCAATGTATACACGTGACCTTGGTTTTTCGTCTCATCCGAAGGACTAGACAGCTGTCCTTGTCAGGCCCTCCGTACTGCATCACTGACAAGGGGGAACCACAAATGAAAATGGAATAAACTCTGCCAGACTTTATGACATAGTCATGTTTTATTTATTTGTCTTCCGAGATATTGCCTAAATATCCGAACATTAAATGACGAATGACAAATGTTTATCCTTTATTTATCTATGCAAAATTTTACACAGATCCACGTCAAAAACATATTTAAGAAAAATTGGAAATGTTGTGGCAACAACTACTGATTACGTACGGTTTCCTCATGTTTCGAAATGAAGATACTCATGTAAGAAAGGAAAGAAAAAAATTGTGAACTCCACAAATGAGAAATGGCTTCAGATGTTTTAGTTCAAGAAATGGTAAACCTGTCGCGTCTCGTACACTAAACGCGTCATTAGCATACTTATAGCTAATGTGGGCAATAATTTGGCCTGTATTTCAGAAGCTGTAGTTCTAAATGTTTAAAGTACACAATACCTTTTATACGACACTCATTACTACTAAATGGAACAATAGTTTGGATCCGAATTTCGAAAATCGAAGTTACTGGGTAGAAGTATATACTGGAGTCAACGGCTACCAACTGATTGTTCTTAGACGCCGACTTCTGACATGAAAAGAAGTTCTGTCAAAGTGTGATACATTGTTAATGACCAATAATTTTGGAAGTTCACATTAGTTGAATTGGATGTTACTATTAAAATGACCCTCAAAATAATATCGTTTGAAGCATAAGATTTGTAGATAAACAGTTCTAAAACCCATACCATCCTGACCTCATGTGACCAATTCTCAACATCTTTCATTAAAGCGACGGGTAAGGCGAACTCAACAGATTTAATCCAGCAGTGACCATTAAAGGCCATGTGCCACTCTGTTTTTCAATATTTTGAGCTTACACGGTAAAGAGATTTGATATCTAATGCAGTTTCGTTGATCTTTATTTTTTTTCCGTTTGAAATGAAAATTACAATTTAATAATTCTCTTAGTGGTACGGCAATAACAATACACAGAGGAGTTTTGGTAGGAAAAACGGACAGGATAATAAATGTTATGGGGTTTAAATTTGTCTGCAACAACCGAGCCTATGAACACGCGTATGACCCATGCAGTGTGCTTGGGCGCAGTTTCTGTCGAGGTAGCGGTGTTTCCGCCTTCTCTTCATTGAATTCCAAGTGTCAAAATTTCTCTTAAATGCACGCCATCGAATTCCAACTGTCAAGCTAGGGTTATTTTACGCGCACACCAATACGTAGACTAGCCAACTTCATTGTTTGGTCCACCTGAACGACTAGACGTGTTTCCTTGCCAGACCTACAGTACCGACAAGAGGGTCACCGGGTTGGATAATCCAGACACACCTTCACAGTTAAACAAGCATTGTGCAAGAGTTTTCTTTAGGTATCGAATGTTATACAAGTTACTTATTAGACATTAATTAACTTACCAAGACCATAATCAACCCTCGATGCCATCGGATGTCTCCGATATTAAATAGATTTAAATACGTTTTGCGGTTGATGCGATTACCGTAAAATGGATAATCGAGACACTTTGATTATTATCGTAACAACTATAAGTGTATCGCCGATAGCTAGTCTCAGGGTAAAGTAGTTTGACTGAAATTTTCAACATTCATATTCCTGTTTTACAATCTATTTTTAACTATTATACCAAGAACTATCAGTTTTTTTATCTATCTTACTTACATAAAATCGGGTTCGAACCAGGAACCCCCTGGTCTTGACCATTCTCACGGAGCCACCGTAACTTCCAAACAGGAATGGAGTTCACTGTCTCGTCGGCATACTTCGTTTTTTTTCTATGTTCACTTGTGGGAACAAGGTAAAACATTCCAAATGTGCTCGGCCGACATCATGATTTGAAACCTAGACGTTTTAATCGATAGCCCTCATTACTTGACTATCGCGGCACAAATCTTTTAAATAAAGACCACCGCTGGGTTCCATGTGTATTGACCTTGAGAATAAAACGCGATAGACCTTGACTAATTATACACAGATTAAAACACTTCTATATGCTTTACAAAGACACGAATTATTGTTAGACTAAAGGTAAGTAATCTATAACAACATATTATGTGGCCAAAACATGTCTTCAGATAAAATATTATGTGACTTATGACCCTTAATTTTGATGCTTTAGTCATTTCATTAGAGGAGACGGTCCCCGGCTTCTATTTCTTGCTTTCGGACTTTTTGTACATACTTTTTAACCCAATGAAAGGCGTATATCTCAAGTGATTAACATTAAGACCGATATTATTTTAGGTCATTAGTGATCAAAAATTATTGGTGATTTATAGATGTATATACGAAAAATTAATTATAACAATATTAGTCGTATTTGCTTCAATGTAAATAAAATCCTTACCTTCCATTGAAAATCAGTAATCCTATTACCCACATGCTCGTTGCTCTTCATCAATCCACATTGCCATGTCTTATTAGGTTTCTTGATTTTTACCTGGACATAAAACCAATAATGCGATTCGCTCTTTTGTCTAGCGTACTATTTTATTACCGGACTATGTACACCGTTCAATACTGGTTACTTTATTATAGATTAGCGGACAGATGTGTATAACATATACAAAATCAAGTAACATATTCACTATAATATATCTATCCATTTATCATGTTGTGAATGCATAATAACGGTATAAATAACGGGATCGTCGTTTTCATGTAAATAAGACTTGTGTAGAATTCAACCAAATCACTGAAGCCCATCGTATTATTGTAATATTCGTTGCTTGGGGCTTAATCAAATTACACAGGGACTTAACTTCACTACTATTAAAAACTGTATATTCCTACTGCCTTGCATGGCCATACACCATAATCCCAATCAATTAATCTAGGATTTTGACCTTTCGTGCATTTAATCATTAATAACTTGACGAAAAGCGTATTAATTACGATTGCCAGTTTCTGATCACGATGTCGATGAGGGTGAAAGTTTCGATTCCAGACTGTGTATTTCTACATTCTATCCGACAGTACAGCGACTTAAGTGATGAATTTTTATTACTGCATTTCGGTATTAAAAGACCCTGTTTGAAACACTGGAAACATCTAAGACAAACTAAAAGCCGTTAGCTACGTGTAGGTGAGGGTTTCGAATATAGTCTTTGAAATCGTACATTCCATTTGTAAGCCGCAACGACTTAAAGGAGCTAAATCTCTATTCTTTGGCGCCTAGAAATGAACACAAATTTAATGGGTCGCAACGCATATAATTATGTAATGTGAATGTATATAAACTGGTTTACATTCAATCGTTTCGGTTTTTACTGTAACTGCTGATTAGTTATACGCGAAGAGTCCAAATTGAATGGTAGTCTTTGGCGTCTGGTTAAACTGATTTACATTCAATCGTTTCTGTTTCTACTGTAATTTCGAATACGTTATATTCGACGAAATACGCGAAGAGTCCAAATTGAATGGTAGTCTTTGGCGTCTAGTTACTTCAGTCTACACCGATAGTGTTCTCATGTAGGGTATTTTAGTCTCGTTCATCCTGTCGCTTCATTATTACAAATGGCACTCAAAAGCATTCTGCACTGTAAAATTGTGTATGTTTACCGTAAAATGAAATACATTCGTTGTAAATTTACACTGTGCTCGTAAATTGAATGTGAGGTAAATCTACACCGTGCTTGTAAATTTACATCAAAGTTCATTTGCAGTCTCTATAAATTTATATGGTGTTTGTAAATCTAAATCTACCATTTGGGTGTAAATGTACAGGTCGGTGTTAGAATACAGTCATTGTACTGGCAACATTCTGCCAGTCATTTTACTGTCAAAATGCAATTTGCGGGGTATATTTACCGAAAGGGTAATTCTCCTAATACTGTAAAAAATACTACATGTTATGCATGATTGTAGCACAGTTTGTTCTGATTGATCGAAAGGTGGGGTCGATTGGACAATAAATTCCTCTATTTTATTAAGGTGAGTAACAACATAAAAAAATATTACAATGTACTTTTTTTTTCATTTTTGTCCTCAATGATCTTCCTTAACTCAAATCTTTGTTGGCAAATATCTTCAAGGAATTCAGCACAAATGACCATCACACTATTTTCAAACTTCATCTTATATCAAAACACACCCCTGAAATAATAAAACCGAAGAAAATCAGTCATAAATATAATTAAACCATTTTTCAGATATCCTAAATTATTTGTAACTAGACAGTGTGTACAATTTCGTTTTCTTTTTTCATAGGCTAGCTTCACTCGGCAATGTTTACATGAAGATACATGATGTAAGATTTAGATAAAGAATTGACCGTGCTTGCTATAATAGTTCAAAAATAGATAATGCAAAATGAATATATTGAAATTTCATTCAAATTACTTTATTCTGAGCGAAGTTACCGATGTTAGTAGTTTTGATACGGAGATGGTTATTTGAGTCATTACATAGCTTCGCCATTTTTAAATCAAATCATCAAACGGCCGAACCGTTCTAATCTACGTAAAATTGGAGGCATCAAGAGTTGATTATGGTTTTGTCATGTTAATAAATGTCTAATTAATAATTTAAATAACATTTAAGGCTTTATAAAGTAGAATTTTTTAAATCACGGTTTGGTCAAATTCTGACTACTATGATCTGCCAAATAAAAAGTCATTAGTTACAAGAAATCGATTGAAAAATATACTCGTCAAAAAATGTAGGGGATATTCAGAAACAATACAAAACTGCTGTTTTTTTTATTAGAGGTAACCAGTGTATGTTAATAACAGGTCAATTACCTACACATGAACATAAGCAGTTCATATGGGCGGCTTATCTGACCTGGCGGCCCCATTTTACTCGCAAAGAAATACACCGTCAAAAGTGAAAATGGACGTTTTTGATATTTGTCTTAATAATGAGTAATTGCTCCACCAATCCTCAGACATTCAGCAATTTGTCGTGGCATGCCCCTAATCAACCGTCCAATCACGATTTGGGGCAATCTGACCCACTCCTCTTGCAGTGCCACGGCCAATTCTTGCAGTGTTGTTGGTTGACGTTGACGTCGACGAACACGTCTCACGATCAAATTAAACGTAACACACTAAAGCAAAGATACGCTAAACTGTAAATCTTATGCAAGAATCGATAGGAAAGCAAACATGGATAGATAAACCAGCACGCGGCAGTTCTCATCAACTCTTCCCTGAAGTTTCAAATTTGACCCCCTCCCACGTGTATGGCGCTATTGTGTGTCGCATGTGGTTCTGTTGGGACGATAAATTCTTCATCTGTGAACATACTCTCAAAGCATGCCAAATGTCCATGACTATTTATCATATCGCAACCTGCATAGGTATTTGCATTTCAATACCTTTTTTGAAGAGTATATAAGGGGGGGGGGGCGGCGGCAGAATAACAGCTGACATAGGCCTAATAAATGCTAGAATCCTAGGCATCGCATAGTTTTATAAGGTATTTTAAGGGTGTAAATATTTGAGCTACAATATCAATAAACACATTCCTGCTTCGAATTTATCGGAGCCATTCGGAGGTTTATTGTCCATTTAACCATGCTTGAATAAAATTCTTATGGACAATTCGAAGCAATAGTGTTTATCTCATAAGTAGACTAGACGTAAAGTAAGGTGGCCTTAAAAGGACTATCAATGTTAAAGGGACAATCCCGATAATATGTTGGAGAATAAAACTGCTTAATTTTGTGTTAAAATCCCTTAAAATCCTCTAGCTGAGGGCCCAGCAACTAAATCAATATATGCGATACGTTTTCAAACAACTTAAACCCATCAGTCTTCATCTGGAAATGGAGACCGATGTCCCAGGCTGAATTATGTGGTGTCTCGATAAAACCAGACTTTAAATTTTTAAAATAATGTGTAGGTGAAATATACCTTCCGTGGGTCATTCACTGTATAGGCCTCTAAAGGAGCGGAATCGATTATCAGGTCACCCAAGGAAAAAACTGACACGAAATCTTAAAAGGGTTACGTGTCCGGATAAGCATTTTTCACGTTCACGTCCAAACGACTCAATATTTTGAGCTGAAATTTTGAGACACTGTAAATACACCATTCCCCTATATTTTGGCGCTTAAATTTTATACGTACTCGGACTTTTATCTTTTAAACTCTGTTCAAATTGAGATAGTCACTTTAAAGTCCAAAAGAGATGTAGAATTACACGTTTCTTGTAAATTCTACACAAATCCAATAATTTAAACATGATTACACAGGAGAATTACCCATAAAACAGTCAAAGTACAACATACATGTACTTTTAA
Source organism: Patella vulgata (assembly GCF_932274485.2). Classification (NCBI taxonomy): domain Eukaryota; kingdom Metazoa; phylum Mollusca; class Gastropoda; family Patellidae; genus Patella; species Patella vulgata. Next base: position 19,756,805 of record NC_065883.2, read on the forward strand.
GAAACACAGGTGTATCGATACAGATATACAGGTAATAAAAATACAGTTCTAACTTGTGAAACGACACGTTTATAGTTAATTTACCCATGTGTTATAGTAATTCCATGTTACTCACTAATACAGTAAATTTATAGCATAAAAACATGCAGTGGTATTTTTATAGCGTTATATTAAAGAAATTACATATTTTTCACTGTAATTTTGCATTTACTTTTTACAGTGTGGCACGCGATTCTTGTACCAATTTTAAAGTTTTCATTTTGTCTTAAAATGTTGAATACCAGAAACCCACCGTTTCATGGTAAGTTAACAGCATCAATGTTGATTTAAATTGGCCGGTAAGTCGTATTTGCAATGTTGGAAAACTGCACATGATAATAAGTTAGAGACTTGCCTCCTTTAAGCAGTGAATGGTATTAAAAGATGTTTGAAATACCTGAAACATCTAAAACAAACTACAGCCCTTAGCAAGGTGCGGGTGTGAGTTTCAAATACAATGTTAGAAATCATGCATTCAATCCCAGGGCCACAACGACAAACTATTGGATTTCGATATATTAGAAGGGATCGCGTGAAATACCAGAAACAGCTAAAACAAACCCAAAGCCGTTAGAAACGTGAACTAACACAAAGTCCATTCAAAATCTCATAAATTAATGTTCTTAATTAAATTTTGGTGGGTTAATCACTTTATGTAACCTCAGATCATTACGTCGATCACCTACATAATCTTATTTTGAAGTGTGTTGTGTGTAGTCAACTGCCTCATGGTCTATTACAATAAACCATATTATTAATAATGCAAATATCAGTTTATAACAGCTGTTGGGCAAACATATATAATATAAAACAATTAAACCAATCTCGACACAAAAATAATTCATATATTCATGGTACCACTGGAGATCGTAGAATAGTATACTGTTCTTAGTTGAAATGTTTACATGTCTGAGACTAAATTAAGCTTTATTTCTTAAAATTAGTGTATACTAATTAACGTTGCTACCTGAGCCATGCTAAATAATAAAGCGTGTTCGCCCCGTGTGAATAAACAGCCAAGTTATGGTTATCAAAAAAGATCGGATATACCATCGGGATATACCAAAATGGAAACTAATTCCATCACTCATCATGATGAAGTATTTGAAATTATGCTAGGATTGTTTAATATGGTATAAGGTGACACATTTTTAAATTATGGGATCGCAAATAAATTCCTTGAATTCCTACATAAACTGTTTGATTTGATGATATATTTCGACTAAAACATATTCAACCATATTTATTAATCAAAAGTTTTCTTCAAATCCCTCTCAAAACCTTTTAGAAGAAAATGACTTCAAGCTGTATTAATCTATGTTAAGAAGCCATGTTTGTCCAGTGACTTGATTGAGGCGAGGGCACGTTTTAACTTGTACAATTTGTTGTTACACACTGGAACGACAGTGTTCTTTACCCACAAATATCAAAGCCTTAGCTTAGCAAATTCTCGAATTATCCTCTGCCAAAGTCTTTTTCCACCGCTTCATCGCAACGTCTGCACTACGTTTGCGCCCCACTGCTCTCACAGACACTAGCCATTCGGTCAACAAAACTGATAGCACCATACGCCATTCGAGTAAACAGGCTAGTTACGCCATTAATGGTAGCTTATGTCAACAAATGGCGTGAAGTGTGGACGGAAAGAAAGTTGTCTCCACAAAATATTCCAAAATGAGCGTAATATTTTATATTATGGCATTAATTTTACTATGCGGAGACGTGGAAAGTAACCCTGGACCCAGTAGTGCAAGAAGGGGGAGAGGAAAGGGCGATTTGGAGGAAGTTAGAGAGATTGAAGAGTATAGTATTGCCGACATGGTGAAAGCGCTGTATGATGACATGAAAGAAGTGAAGGAGATCAAAAGTGGAGCCGACCAGGTCAACAGTTTAACAGAAGAGGTAAGAAGCTTGAACAATGAAATACGAAATTTAAGAAATTCTAACGCTGAATTTAAAAGAATAAATCAGAAGCAAGCGGATCAGATTGTTGATTTACAACAGAAATTTAATAATTTTGAGAATGAGGCCAAAAGAAATAATGTGATAATTCGCGGATTAAAAGTTAATGTCATCGGTAATTATGAAGAACAGAGAAGGGAATGCGAGACTGTTGTTACAAAACTGTTTACAGAGACATTAAAAATTGAGCGATCTATCGATGTTGAAAAATGATATTTATTGAAAGATAAAGGGGTCTTGGTGAAGTTTAAAAGTGGCAACGATAAAAATGTTGTGTTTTCCGGTGTCAAAGAATTGGACTCTGATATTAAAATATTTAACTACTTCTCTCATAATGTCCGACAAACCCGAAAAAAACTCATCCCCCACATGTTGGCTGCTAGGGAGGGAGGGGGGGGGTAGGACTTCTAACACCAAATTTGACAAACTTGTTATCGATGGTAAAATATTCTCATTTGGGGATTTCGAGCAAGACTGAAATGTAGGCCAGACCCGTCAGGTCAACACACGTGCAAGTAATACAAATAGTAACAATAATCCCGTGAAGTGTATATCGTGGAACGTAAATGGGTTGAAGAGACACCTTGACGATGGCGAATTTATTTCTTATTTATCAAACTATGATATTATTAGTCTTATTGAAACATGGTGTGGTGATGAGGCAGTTAATGTTGGGGATGTGTTCCCAAATCACAAATATTTTACGTGTGTACGTGAAAATCACAGGCTTGGTGGTATTGTGGTATTGGTTAACAATAAAATTGCTAAAGGTATTTGTAGAATCAAAGAGAATTTCAATGAATGTGTAATTCTAAAACTGGATGGAGATTTCTTTAATTTCAATTGTGATCTTATATATGGAACAGTGTATGTGGCACCGGAAAATTCCCCTGTGCATGATAAACAGTGTGGAATTGACTTGTTAAAAGATAAACTTTTTGAACTTGTGACAGACTATACAACATGTGAACTTGCTAAAGTCGGCGATTTCAATGCCAGAACCGGTGATGGTTCTTTGCATGATCATCTATTCAGTGATTCAGTCAAACATTTACCATGCTTAGATGATGCTATCTATGATATTGACGATTTCGATCTTCAAAGAAAGTCACAGGATAAGCTGACAAATTCTTTCGGACTTAAACTTTTAAGCTTGTGTTCAATCTACAATATCCACATTGTAAATGGTCGGAAACCAAACTACTCAGCTGGCCTATACAGTTGTATCAAATATAACGGCACCAGCGTCGTTGATTATCTAATTGTGTCACAAAATGTTTTTGATATTATCACATGTTTTCAGGTTTCTTCCAGGACAGAGTCAGATCATCTACCCTTAACCTTTAATATACACGCTTCTCCCCAACAGGAACCAACAGTTTCTGAGTCAGTTAATAGGCAGACATATTCTAGACTAGTATGGAAGCCCAGAAAGGCAGAATACTATATAAGAAATATTCTTGAAAATTTCAGTAATTTTGAAAAAAAAAAAATTCTATGACATTATCAAATGTGACGTAGAGAAATCTGTCGATCTTATAACCAACTTTGTGTGGACAGATGCTCAATCCCCATATTCCCCCAAAAAACTGTAAGGTTACAAAACAACAGCCCCCATGGTTTGATGATGACTGTCGTCTTCTTAAGAATAAGAAATATCAGGTTTTAAACCAAGTTAGAATTAATAATACACAAACTAATCTAGAAAATTATATAATTCTGTAGTACAAAACAAATTTAGAAATGTTTGTAAAGTGAAAAAGGGTAATTATCAGCAGCAGGTATATAGCGATCTCTTGAAATCCCTAAATGATCCATCTCTATTTTGGGGTGTTATTAAACAGTCAAGACGTACACAAAGCAAACCAGACTACTCTATTATTAGTCCGGATTCATGGGTGAGTCACTTTAACACTCTTTTGAACAATGATGTACACATCTCACAGTACCAGACTGATGATAACCCTCCACGTTCAAATGATGTTAGCAATAGTATTGATTGCCAATTATTGAATGGACCCATTACCCAGGCAGAAGTGAGACGATGCTTGCTTAACTCCAAATCTGGTACATCACCTGGGCCGGACGGTATTGGCATCGATTTTTTCAAATCTTGTCCTGACAAATTTGTCCCTATTTTCACAATTTTATTTAATGAACTTTTTAGTTCTAGTATCTTTCCAGAATCATGGTCAAAAGCAATTATCGCCCCACTTCATAAAAAGGGAGCCCAATCAGAAGCAAATAATTATAGGGGTATATCCTTGTTGGACTGTATGGGTAAGTGGTATACATCTGTGCTAAACAGCAGACTGAAGGTTTGGTCGGAATACCAAAACAAATATGAAGAAGCACAGGCAGGGTACCGTAGTGGGTATTCGACAACAGACCACATATTCACTTTACAGGGCTTAACACAGAAGTAATTATCCAAACAACGTGGTAGAATGTATAATCTGTACGTTGATTTTTCAAAGGCATTCGACCTTTTGAATAGGGGGAAACTCATGGATCTCTTGTTTGCTAAAGGTGTATGTGGTAAAATGCGTCATGTATTGAAAAATATGTACAAATCAGTATCGTCTTGTGTAAAACTGGGACGAGAAATGACTTCATATTTCCGATGTTTAACTGGGGTACGCCAAGGTTGTATACTTAGTCCAATCCTGTTCTGCTTATACCTTAATCAGTTGGTCGATTGTTTGAGATCGGAACACAATAGCGGTATTTTCACAATTCAGGAGGCTCAGGACATCTTGTTATTGCTTTATGCTGACGATCTTGCGATTCCTGCAATCTAAAATCAATACACTCGAAAAATTCTGTGATAGTTTCAGTCTCAAAGTAAATCTGTTGTTTTCAGAAACGGAGGAATTATTCGAAAATCAGAAAAATGGTATTTTAAGGGTGATAAGTTAGAATGTGTACCTTATTATTGTTATCTGGGCCTCGTTTTCTTATCTCGACTAAATTGGAGCAAATGCATTTATAATCTTGCACTAAAGGCTGAAAAGGCGTTGCTTCCAATTAAAGGTCTGATCAGAAATGTTGGTCGTCCATATTTGAAAACACCCTTTAAGATATTTGACTATTTAATAAGACCGATATTATTGTACGGATCTGAAATATGGGGATTCGAATACAGACCCGATATTGAACGTGTCCAAACCAATTTCTGTAAATTTCTTTTGGGGGTATACAAAAGTACTTCAAATGCTGGTGTCCTTGGAGAATGTGGACGTCAAAATCTATCTGTCATGTATATGACAAACAGTATAAACTATTGGTGCAAGGTCGTCAGAATGCCGACAACTAGGTATCCATAGCAAGTTTATTTAATGCTTAGAAGCATAGACACTGCTGGTAGGATATTCTGGGTATCAAAAATAAGAATACTATTATCGTCACTAGGATTCGCCTTTGCATGGGAGTCACAAATTATAGGGGATATTAAATTATTCATTTGTGATATTAAACAAAGACTGTCCGATATCAATACCCAGGAATGGTCTTCTAAGCTAGATTCTAGTGAATCATTAAATGAATATAAGTTGTTTAAGATAAACATTTGTCAAGAATGATATACACTTTAAAAGAAACGTCACTCGACTCAGATTAAATTTGTTACCATTGAACTCAATTTTATGCAGAAGGAATCCTATTATTGACCCGGCTTGTCCTCTGTGTAAATCAGATGTTGAAACCCTTTATCACTTTCTGTTCATATGTCCAAACTTGAGCAATATACGATATCTGTACATTCCAGATACTTTATCATAAATTGTAAAATTTATCTACACTTGCTGTTTCTCCCACCTGTACATTCCAGATACTTTATATAAATACTCTCTGTGTTCAACGGCACTTATTAAAATCTGCACGTCAACTGACATCGGATTATTAAAATCTATATCCCAGTATATTGATGTCGCATTATCACATCGGAAATTTGAAATGTAAAGAAATTAATTTTTATACTGTTATCATAAATTGTAAAATTTATCTACACTTGCTGTTTCTCCCACCTGTTTAAAGTGTTTGTAAAATTGTACTTTAGGTCTATGACCTTAATACTGAAATAGACATATTATATTATATATAATGGTTAGCACTTGCGCGCTGTATCATAAGGTCTGTCATTGAGTCAACTGGCGTGGTTTCGAATCCCCTGTTGCACGTAACAAGGAGTAGGGTCGCCTATCCATCCTTGTGGGTTTTCTCCGGGTCCTCGGGTTTCCCCCCACTGCCAAAGACCCTCACGCGCAAGCGAATTATTGAAATAAAATTGAACCATGTGTTAGTTCCGAAATGACCTAGTTTGTGTCGAGTGGACATTAAACCCCATTTCTCTCTCACTCCATTCAAGTAAACAGGCTAGTTGGAGACCCGCCTTACATTTTGTTTCTGTGTGCGTCTCATTGGGTGCTTATCAAGGAATCCAATATTTTTCTAGTGAGATTGGATGTCTCGTTCGTGGTAATGCATCTCTATAGGTTGTGAAGTAGTCAAAGTTTTATATGGAATATTTTAAAATATTTGGGGGAAGCCAAATGAAATTCAAACTGTTTTGATTGCTAATCGTGGAGTTATCTCTCCATTTGCTGATGCCAAAATTTACGAAATTGTAGACATGTAATTTATTATAAAAAATATTTTATGAGTTAAAAAATTTATGGGTATTATTTAAAAAGAAAATGATTAGCTAATTTTAATACATTTGTGGATAATATTATTATACATTAGCCATAGACAGCAGCTTATAGGAAAGGGGGTTTTGGATGGTGACCAAAATGAATAAGGATTGTGATCCTTCAAGACATTTGATCTCTTTGTGATGCCTACAAAGCACATCCGGACACATACATTTTTCTGAAAATTAACACGCCAAACTACACCGTAACAACTCAAATTAATGGTGGAGTGTTTCCAGAGAGTACAACGGGATTTACCTCCCTTCGGCTATTTAGTAAAAGGTTATAGTAGGATTGTGGTTTTTAAAATGATTTCGTAATTGCAATAGTTTTTAAACGAGAAACGCCTCGTTATTTAGAATATTTTACCAAAATGCAACACATTTTCAGAATCATAGATTTAGTGTCAACGTATAATTAGTTTAACAAACTTGAAGTGAATTGCAGACTCGAAAGTAGAGCTAAAGGGGACATTATCACTCTGGCCATGAAATTAACATAGAACACGGCCAATTGATTCTGTCAGTGTCTGCCAAACATTAGGTATCAAAAGGGTCGCTAATTGTTGTTTTTTTTTTCTATACAGGTATAATTTAATTGCTTATGAGTATGGAGTAATTATATAGCTGGGAAATAATATTAAACAAAGAGTTGAATCTCTCATCTGTACAACACTAGGATAAATGTAAAGATTTTGGCGACTTAATAATTACTAATAATAATCTCACCAAGCAAACAAGGTACTTAATTGATTTTGTCTTCATCGAATGATATTTGTAATGACCAACAACATTAAATTATTTATTCAGTTTGCTAAATAAGGCCTCGGTAAATTAAACAGGTTAACCCGGATGTTTTAATTATCTTAGCTCGTGCAATATTTACACACGTGTAAGTAATGCCAGACCTCTGTCGTTCATAGTCTTGAAGATGTAATATATATGGGCGGCTACATTAAATTTTAGAATGGTGACTTAATAATGGCTAATGACATGTGGCATTATTCTCGCAAATCATACAAGGTACTCAGTGGATTTCGTCTTCATCGAATGATATTATTTGTAACGAGCAACAACTAATAAGAACTCGGTAAATTAAACAGGTTAAATCGGATTTAAAAACAAAAAAACTTTGCGCGTGCAATATTTTACACGTTGGTTGGTAATGCTAGCCGTCAGCCATTCATGTTGTGAATAATAGCAGCTTCGAAAAATACTAGACGAAATATTTACTTGATAGGTTAGGTATGTCTTGCAATCCATAGTTTTGAATATGTTTTCCAATTCATGGTTATGTAATCAGCATTGAGACTGTCTGGGACATATATCTAGAAAAACATCATGTGTAAATTGTCAAACTAGTTCACGTGTAACATGGAATGGTACGTAAAACATTTTCCTGGCCTTCCGTCATATATACTACATCTGTTAACGGATTCTTTCCAAATTTGGTGTGGGCATTGTGGTCATGGTAGGGCAAACACTATAGATATTCAGTGTTCCGCGGCCTTTGTACCAGAGATATTGATGCGAAACTCCGTACCAGAGTTATACCCCTTTTCCGCAAACGTTTTGAAAGCTATATAGATTGTACTTTTTAAAAAATTGACGGAAAGCATTAATTCGGATCATGAGCGTGTGAATCCTATCGATTTTCAGCGTTCCGCGGTTAGGCCTCACTTTGCCCCAAAACATTTGTTTTGCCAAAATCTTAGTTTTTAATGAACTCTTTTCAAATTTGAGGTGACGCATTGTGGTAAGAGGACGAACCCGATCAATATCCAACTTTCCGTGCCAGAGACATTTGGACTAAGACTAGTAATTATTTCCCCTTATTTCATGTATGTACGAATGTAGTGCGAGTTATAAATAGACAATTTTTCCCTTAATTTTTTTCTCCCCTCTTCCTGCATTTTTGGGTTGACTTTTTGGTCTAGAATTGGAGAAAAGGGATCAAATTTGCAATTTCATAGCAGTTTTGGGTAATACTGATGATATTACAGCTGAGGGATCGGGGGTGTAAAGTGTCTTTCTGCAGAGCAATCATTGTGTCGGAAGTGAGATTTTCACCCCTGTCAACTTCAAATCCGTGTAGCAAAAAATCTAAACGGTCAACCCCCTACAAAATTATGATGAGGAGATTGCCAAATGTTGTCCCCATTGTGCCTATAAAGATTGAAACCAACGGAATGTTGAGCAAAAAGCTACAGCCTGTGATGTTACAGTCATTTAACATTGAAGTCAATGGGCAAATAATTGCTAGTCTGAGTCCATTTGTGCGACCCACCGTACCAGAGTTATGTCCCCTTTTCCGAAAACCCCGTGACTATGATAAATGCTATAATCCTTTAGTGGCATTTAGCAATTGGAAACATAACAAAACTATACAGTTATATGGGACAACAATCACTGGTTTATTATACACAAGCACGAGGTTTCGATAAGTATTCTCTTATCGTTATCAAGCACAATGACATTTAGTAAACTTGAGGGTCTATATATGTACAATGCGAAACCATTCTTATTACTAATCATTAGAAGAGTTCAACCAATTAACAGACATATTTAACATCAAAGACCTGAAAAGCACCGTGTGATGACAAGGATATAGTTGTACATGAACCTTAAAACCACCCTGATATTGAAAAAGAAAAATGATTAGTGGGAAACCATACATTAAACAAACAGTATATAACAGATAGAGCTTATAAACACACGGTCTTGTAAATAAAACCACATTCACAAAATGTTATGAAAACAAAGCATAATAGCACTAAGATAACACAATAAACTGATCCAAGGGTTGAAGGATCTAATATAGGCTAATAACAATATACTAAGTTAACATAGTAATCACGATTCAAGGTGTTAAAAGTTCAGAGAATATATGTTATTAAAAGTTAATAACTGGGGGGGGGGGAATCAAAAATATACATAATTAAAAGTGATAACGGGGGGGGGGGGGAGAAAAACCCATTAGACCACTTGTATGTAACTGATAAGGGCTTATAACACCGGATCTTGACTGAAAAGTAATTCAGCATAATATCACAATAACTTAAAAGGTTATTAAAACACAGCATAATAGCACTAGGATAACACAGAAATCGCGAGCTAAGGCGTTGTAGGTTGATAACGGGCTAAAACTGATTGGACTAGGTTAACATAGTGATGTGCGATTAACGTGTTGTAAGTTCAAAAATAATTATTGAGAGTTAATGGTTACCCATTGTAGGCTAATTGACTGATTTGATAACTTCATCATATGCCCTCGGAATAAATAGTCCCAAATCTTTGTTTAATTCTGGAGAAAATCTTTTGATGTTAATGGCTTCTTTTAACTTCCTAATTTTCTTATTGTTTTGGTTAGCAGCCAGAATTTTTACCTTATCCCAGTCTATTTGGTGTCTTGGATGGTCTTTCAAGTGTTCGGCTATGGCTGATATGTTGGTTGGGGCTTTGGACTTGTGTTCTGAAATTCTTTTATCCACTGGTCTTTTGGTTTCCCCGATATAGGTCTTATCACATGAGCAGCTAATTTTGTAGATGGCCCCTTTTGGTTGCACAGGAGTGGTAGGTTGCAGTTTTCCACTGGCGTTTAAGATCTGTTTGAGGGATGTGGGGATCGAGAAGGACGTGTCAATGTTGGATTTCTTTAGTAATCGGCTGATCTGGTAAGTGAGATTTCCATGGAATGGTAGGGTGATTCTGATAGGGGAATTTTCTTGTTTCTGTTGGTTGCTTATGCTGTTTTTTAGGGTGGCCTCAATCTGTCTATTAACTATGGTTGGGGGGTAATTATTTAGGTTGCAGAAAACGTTGCGTAAGTATTCTAATTCATGATCAAGATACTCTGGTTCACATATGTTGATAGATCTGCGCACTAAGGTGGATATCAGGGCTGTTTTGATATAGTTGGGATGGCTGGAATTATAATTAATGTACTGGTCTGTGTGAGTTGGTTTACGATAAATCTTAGTTTTCAGTTTGTTGTTTTGTTTGTGGACATGGACATCTAAAAATGGAAGGATGTCTTCTTCCTCTGTCTCTATGGTGAATTTGATCCTGGGGTGTTGGTTGTTTAGGTGATCAAGCAGGGCCATGGGTTCATCTTGTTCTTTCAAAACAACAAAAGTATCATCTACCTTGCGAAGCCAAACCAAGGGGGTAATGGGGGACGTGCTGAGGGTGCGTTCTTCAAATTGTGTCAAGAAGATTTCGGACATGATCGGTGAGAGGGGGCTTCCCATTGGTAACCCATGTATTTGCTGGTATATGTCATCCCCCCAGGTGAAGTAAGTGGAGTCAAGGCACATGTTTATAAGTTCGATGATGCTGTTAGTTGTTAATTTGGTATCAAGTGGAACTTCTAAATTGTCAATTCGGGAGCGGAGAACTTCTGTAGCTTCATGGCGGGGAACGTTGGTAAACAGATCTGTTACATCATACGAGACCATCCTTCCAGGTTGAGTGACATCTCTAACTTTTTGGCAGAATTGAGTAGAGTCCTTGATAAATGAAGAAGACGTTGTTCCTAATGGTGAAAGCAGCTTAGAGAGGTGTTTGGAGACATTGTAGAACACCGAGTCCCTTGAGCAGACTAGTAACCTTGCCTTGATAGGGTTTTTATGAGTTTTAATCGTAGCTCTAGCGTACGGAGGGCGTGGGTGGTTGGGCCTCAACTGGTAAAAAAGTTCTTTGGTGATCTCTTGTAGGTCTCGGAGTTTAACATTTTTTTGTCAAGCTTGTGAACACAATAGCGATCAGATTTCTTGAAGGACACTTTCCTTTATCAAATGTAGTCAACATTAAAGTTTTCCTTTTGAATATACTGCTGTATTTAAAAAAAGAAAATTAATATTTTTGGTAACAAATGTATCTTTGTGATAGTTTGGACATGTTTGAGTATTTATCTTATTTGATTGATGTTAATTTTCAACTGAAAGCTTATTGGAGTAATGTATTGAATAATACGGTCAGAAGACATAATATTTACAAATATCGTCGGATTGAAAAGCATGGTGACTAGACAATGAGGAGTACAAAGGAATATAATTGACAGCTCATGGTTATCCGATCTAATAATAAATGAATATGTTGCGTGTCTATGTAATTTTTTAAATATAAAACAATATTTAAGTTCACAATTATGTATGTTCTTGCCTCTTGATAAATCACATATAGACAGGTCGGCGACAAAATAAGGAGACGTATTACATGTACATTTTATTGGCATATGAAAGTACAATACAAATGAGATGGCATTGTGTACTAATGAATTGAGTATCACGGTATCAGATATTCTATAATAAAATAAGGCACGCGAGCCTTGTGCAAAACACACGTCACTAAAGCCAGCGAAAGCGATTCAAAATAAAAGTTATAATAAAATAGATTTCGCTCTTATCATGAAATGTACCTAGCTTTTGTGATCACAAAGATTTTGGGTCTAATTGATCGAGGTTAAGTGGTTCGTTAAAAATCGTAAATGTACGACGTGATATATTGGAACGAAAAATATGTCTACATATTGTTATTGTTGCGATGATTTTATCACTCAAAAGACAGTTTTTACAGGTATAATTTACTAACGCACAATGCTGTATGTTGCTTTTTCGTTTTAAATGCGCACGTTTGCGTTATGATATTACTCTTCGTATTTTTTGGCAACATATTCGACAATATGGCGACATATTATACTTATACCGCAAAATGGAATATGATGACGAGGCTTCAGAATAACAATATCTTTACGTAAACGTGCACATTTAAAGGGACTTTCCCGATTTGAACAAAGTCTAAAAAATAAAAGTTCGAGTACGAATGAAATTTAAGCGCCAAAGTATAGAGGAATGGTGTATTTATCTTGTCTCAAAATTTCAGCTCAAAATATTGAGTTGTTTGGATGTGAACGTCAAATCTGCTTGTCCGGACACGTAACCCTTTTAAGATTTCGGGTCAATTTTTTCGTTGGGTTACCTGATAATCGATTCCTATTCCTTTAGTATACAGTGAATGACCCATCTGCTGTACTTGATAACGAAAGGTAAATTTCACCTACACATTATTTTTATAAAATAAAAGTCTGGTTTTATCAAGACACCGCATAATACAGCTTGGGACATCGGTCTCCATTTCCAGATGAAGGCTGGCGGGTTTAAGTTCTTTAAAAACGTATCACATGTATTGAGTTAGTTGCTTGGCCTTAAGGTCGAGGATTTTAAGGGATTTTATCACAAAATTAAGCAGTTTTATTCTCCAAAATATTATCGGGATTGGCCCTTTAAAACGAAATTACGGCACAAAACATGGTGTGTTGATTCAATTAACCCAGCATAAATTGTCTTTAAATCAGAGTTAAAATCATTTCAACAATCACAATATCTTGACATATTACCATATTAATATCGCAGTATCTTTCGTGATATTGACCCCTAATGTATGCTTACGTTTAGTCCTAACGGTGAACGGTCCATTGGATCTATCAAATACCTCGTGTCCGCTTTTCGCCCGTGTGTTCGTCGACATTAAGCTTTTTCGATATGTTGGAACATTGCATTTATTCAGATCAGTTAAAATAATTTTGATCAGCCCCATACGCGTGCAAGGTGCGTTTCATCTTAAATACAGCAACTGTATATATATTTGGTAAACTATTAGACTTTCACCATATTAGAACCTCATCGGGAGTTTCCGACGTGGTTTCCCCTTGTCAGTGGTGCAGACCTGAGGGCCTGACAAGGACAGCTGTCTAGTCCTTCGGATGGGACGAAAAACCGAGGTCCCATGTATACATTGGAATGCACGTAAAAGATCCCTTGGCAGTTTGAATTCGATATAAGAGTAGGCGATAGTGCCGCTGCCCGGGCAAAATTTCCCTCATAGCCCACTGTATTGCGTATGCCCGTCTTCATTAGCCCAGTATAGCAGCAGAACAGTAGGACATTAAACCCCATTTCATTTCATTTCATATTAGAATCTGTTAATTACAGCAACGAAGTAGAGATCTTTGCTTTAGTGTTTTGCGCTATATTGACACAAAGCCAGAATTAATAATACTTACCCCACCTGTCCCCAAACGATGATTGTCTAATTCTGCTTTATATTCGAATAATATATACTCTTCAAAAAAAAGTAGGGGATATTGAAATGCAAATACCTATACAGGTTGTGATATGATAAATAGTCAGGGACACTTGACATGCTTTGAGAGTATGTTCATAGATGAAGAACTTATCGACCCAACAGAACCACTGAGCTGCACATGCGACACGGAATAGCGCCATACACGTGGGAGCGGTTCAATGTCAAATTTGACACTTCAAGGGAGGGTTGATGAAAACTGTCGCGTGCTGGTTTATCTATTCATGTTTGCTTTCCTATCGGTCCTTGCATAAGAATTACTGTTTAGCGTATCTTTGCTTTAGTGTTTTACGTTTAATTTGATCGGGAGACGTGTTCCTCGACGTCAACGTCAACCGACAACACTGCAAGAATTGACCGTGGCACTGCAAGAGGAGTGGGTCAGATTGCCCCAAATCGTGATTGGACGGTTGATTAGGAGCATGCCACGAAGAATTGCTGAATGTCTGAGGATTGGTGGAGCAATTACTCATTAAGACAAAAATCAAAAACGTCCATTTTCACTTTTGACGGTGTATCTCTTTGCGAGTGAATTGGGGCCGTCAGATAAGCCGCCTATATAAACTGTTTATGTTCATGTGTAGGCAATTGGCCTGTTATTAGCACACACTGGTTACCTCTAATAAAAACAGCAGTGCATTTCCGCAGTTTTGTATTGTTTCTGAATATTGTTTCAAATATATGAAAATTACAAGTTTGTATATTTTCTATTTGCAAACCCTGTACTTTGGAATTAGCACTTCGAAACATGACTGTATCGTGATTCGAGAGCTATTGCTTACTTACCTGTCATCAGATATCTTTAAGTTTGCTTACCTGACTAGTTATCATTAATAAGCAGCGATTAATAAAATATAAATAGTGGATATTTGCAAAAAATGTTAAAGATCCCCGCCATTATCACTGTCAGGCCCGGATTAACCTTATGTGTTGAGGGGTGTGTGGCGGGTAATAAAATAAAAAAAAAATCAGTCACTAATTTAAAGCGAGCTCCCACGATTATGGACCGAAAGAGGGCCTATAGAAAAACCATCATATTTTCAAATTTAAATTAGAATTTCTCGGTCATCAAATGTCTTTTACTCTACCCAAATTGTGGAAGACCCGGGATATTTTCCCCTATGGACACGGTACTGGACATTGTGGCTGTAAGAGGTTAAAATCTAATATAAATATGCCTAAGTGTGGTTTGTTTTTTATTGAGGAATTCAAGATGACGACCGGACGTTTAATTGGGTTCTCCACCATGATCCTTATGCCCTATACTCTAGGCTTGATACTCGTGCGTTCAAGCTGTCGGGAAATAGGATTGGTCATCTTACGTTTTAGCACCAAGGGGCCAATTGAGAGTTATATACGGCTGCAAATATTAACTGTCGAGGGTTAAATGCACGCGAATGTAAAATAGAACAAACCACAGGTTAAATGTCATTTCGGCCTTAATGTTCGTAGATAGAAATCAGTTAGTCCAGGGGCTAGCAAACATTTAATGAACATCCCGAGTACAAAACCATTGAGGCATGGAATTAGTAGCTGTGTGATCGGAACTCCCTGAAACCAACTCTTAGGTTATGCTTACAATCAGAGGATGCTGTTCACATTACGGTCAAAATTGGTTTTGTAACACATCTCGACTACATCAGTGAAATCTGTGTCAAAATGTTCCGTGGGGTCCCCATTGACAATACAAATCCTTCTGAGTAGTCACTTTTGGGCATTAACCCATTTCTGAGTAGGCCACAGTCGTATTGGGCGACCACGCCCAATTGATCTTAAACGCAAATCGCAGTACAAGCACAAAAGTATCTAACCGTTCCTTGGGGCCCCTTAGAGTAATCCAAACCCGTCTGAGTGGTCAGTTGTGGGAATTAACCCGTTTCTGAGCAGGTCATTCGGCAAAATTGACCAGTCAGGAGGATTCATATTACTACTGGGAATCGCAAGTAACACTTTGATACCTATGTTTCGTTTGAACTGAAGGTATATACTGAGTTATGCATTTAAAGTGGATTAGGCGTGGTACCCCTTGACCTATTCAGAAGTGCAGGGTAATCCCGAAAATTTACTTCGAGGTGGATTCCATTTTCCAATTGGGTCGTAAGGGACGGTGCTTCTATAACTGAAGATGGATGTGTGCAGAGAAATGCATTTAAGGTAGATTGGAGTGAACCTTGACCCTCCCAGAAATGGATTGATCCCCTGTACTGGGGGGGGGGGGGACTTTTGTTCTCAAGGCGGTCGCAGAACAGTTTGCCAGCTATTTTGTGCTTGTACTGATGGTATGTACCTACTGATATATGCATTTCAGTTGGATGGGGCGTGACCGACAAATAGTTACCTTTGACCTCAGAAGTTGGTTAATCCCGAAACTTTCAAAACAGAAATTAAAGGTAGGTGTTGCCCCTGGGGATCCCAAGTAACAGACTGATACCCATTTTGTGCTTGTTTGGTAGCTATTGTGTGCTTGTACTGAAGGTATGTACCTACTGAAATATGCATTTACGGTGAATGGGGCGTGACCGGCAAATAGTTACCTTTGACCTTCTCAGGAGTGGGTTAATCCCGAAACTTTCTAAACAGTAATTAATGGTTGGTGTTGCCCCTGGGGATCCCAAGTAACAGACTGATACCCATTTTGTGCTTCTATGAAAGGTATGAAGGTGCCAGACCAACAGTGACATTTGATCTATTCAGAAGCAGGTGAATTCCCAAAAGTGACCTGGGGCAGTGGATCTCAACCTTTCGTTGGTTGCGACCCCATTTCAGAAACTAGCATCTTTTCTGCACCCATCGAAGAACAAAGTCACCTTTTACTATGAACCAGCATCATTATTTACTTTTATTATTTGTTTTTCTTATTTGACAACTCATTGTTTTCATTTATACAACTTTTTAAAAATTGAGGAAAGAAGATTGACAATGTGGTAAGAGATGTTTAGATCAGAGATTTAGCAATATAAGAGGCAATTACAGTTACTAAAATACATCTTCTTCATGAACACCCTTACAGATGCAATATGTAAGAGCTAAATCTGCCTATTGTAGTTTATGGCTTCAAATTTTATAAAAATTGTTATTTAAACATAATCAACTCCCCGGGCCATCGCATGGCTCCGACGTGAAGTAGATATGAACACCGCGGAGTTTAAAGATAAAGTAGATTGAGTACACAGAATAAAGTAATTTGGCTGGAATTTTCCATTATCTAAGTTTGAATTAGTATAGCAAGAAAGGTCAACTCTTTATCTAATTCTTATATAATGCATCTTTAACTGCTTGATGTCGACCTCATATGCCGACAACCAAAATAACTGTCTTAATTGACAAGTAATAGCTGATTGCGACGCCATCGTACCGCTTCCTGTATGTGATACTACCCTAATGGTTTTAATTTGTCATATAATTTTTTAGTATATGATTTTCTTTTTAAAATTCGGTCGTGTACTAAATTTTATTTCAGGGCAACATTTCTTCTGTATAGTTCACCCCAGGACTTTTTGAAATAGTTCAAAAGGCATTTACTGACAGGAAGTTAACTTATACTTTCTACATAAAGACTCCGTGTAATTAAGGTAATTAATTTTACACTCTGAACAATCGTCCTTGGCCTATCTTAATTTATTTCATCAAGAGAATTGACTGACGCAAGATCTCGGGAGAAGATAATGAGTAATTTATTGATATTGACAAGGCAGACACCAAGTTCCTGGAGAATTGCAAAGACATCGGTCTCATTGCTTTCTTCTCATATTGAAATGGTATACTGACTCCACATAGCAAATTTATAACCCATTCAGAAGCAGATAGTCAGTTCTCTGTAAGGAAATTGCTGTAAAAGATATTATTGATATATTGCTTTAAATTAATCAAACATAGACCATCACTCTAGTAGCACAGTTATCAAGGGTGTCATACATAGAGTTCTCGCATTTGAAAAAGTGCAAATTATGTGCAACGGTGATTGTAATGCGAATTCGATGAATATTCATGAAATTAACTCTTTGAAGCGTTACGCAAAGTGACATGGAGTAAGCCGAATGAATAAGTGCTTAATGTTCATAAATATGTAGCTGTCAAAATATTTGACAACTGTCCATGGTCGATATTGAGGGCTGTTTACATCGATACTGTTTTTTAATGCAATTGCCATGTTTCATTTTGCAATCACGAAAGGATTTCTATGAACTGCAACATATTACTAACACTCATTTCACAGAAGAAAGATAGTGCGCATACTGCATTCCGTTTGTCATTATCTTTGGGTAAAACGTGGTATATCTCTATGATTTAAAAGCAATGTCTTGTCAAAAACAATGGAGTCTTGTTACCCGAGAGAGAATCATGCGTCTGCTTTTACGTCATGTCTCAAATCTGTTTCCTGTAAATTTGTAATCTATATGCTACGTTTCCTTTGTAGTTTTACTGGCTTTGTCTCACGTTTCTATTGACAATGTCATGTTTAAAGAAGCTAAGCTTATAATTAGAGGTAAATTACACTTCCAAACGTGATACTTACCATATAAATACAAAGAGGTCTCAGACGAATCCCAGTAAATTGTTACTATGTTTAGTTAAGCTTGCCCTTTGCCTTTCCAATGACTTGACAGTGGCGCGGTCGTCATTCGTATATAAGATATCTTTTGATCTCATAACGGTAAAGGTAACTAATCGAAAATCAGTAAGCAACATACAAAGAATTCAGAAAACATACTTTTGTTGATTTTCAGTAGAATACACGATAATGAATTGACACAGGCAATATCTTTTGTAACTGAATTTCACTTCTTAAAATGACTAAACCTTTTGACTACTATTTAAAACCATTTAATTTTACTACATTTCACGAAAATGGTTAATTATCATATGTTTGTTTTATTGTTTATATGTGATGCGGTTCGCCTGCACGTACTATTTGGTTTGGGTAAAAACTAATATTATTAATCCCTTTTAGTTTAATGTGTGGATTTGTTTAGTGAGAGGACAGTTTTCTTCATTGAAGATGTTACGTCTAGGGATAAAGCCAGTTTGAGATATAACCGATTTTGTATTGACACAAAAATCCAATGATTAAAATTGCAATTTCATATTTTTACGTTATATTTATAAAATTTATTAAAATAAAGCCTTAAAATAGATGGTATCTATAAACAGAGAGAGAGAGAGAAATGGGGTTTAACGTCCACTCGACACAAACTAGGTCATTTCGGGACTAACATATGGTTTAATTTTATTTCAATAATTCGCTTGCGCATAGGGGTCTTTAGCAGTGGGAGGAAACCGGAGGACCCGGAGAAAACCCACGAGGTTGGACAGGCGACCCTACTCCTTGTCACGTACAACCGGGGATTCGAAACCACGCCAGTCGACTCAATGACAGCCTTTATGATACAGCGCGCGCACGCTAACCATTCAGCCATCCAACCCCCCATCTATAAACAGTCCTACCTTGTTAAAGAATAATCCTATTAATCATATAATTCACTATTGCAAGTTGAGAAATTGGCAAAAATATCATTTTCCTCTTCAAATTCAAACGTTTGAGGATAGCTACTCCATGGTGGAGAATAGAAAACAAGGGAGGTAATTGTGTTATTATTTCCGGTGTAAATGAGTTTTTTGATTTTCTTTTGAAGGAATTATCAGATGTTGGTCTAGATTCTGGGGTTTTCGCCAAGAAAACAGTGACCATTTAGTGCTGTTTCATCATCTCCGTCACAGCACCTACCCGGCTGGTAGTTTTTTATAGTTAAAAATTTCGTTTTACTAGAATCGGGAAGAGTTGTTATATAACAGGCATTCTAGTTGATGTGAGGAATCAGCCAATGAAATGGTATGTTACGGCGAGTTCTTGGCATGCTCTGCCAAGAACCCTCTAGCAACGCCATGTAGTGTAGGCCATCGAAAGTATATAAAACGAAACGAAATATAGAGCTGTATTTTAATCAGATTGTACTTCCTGTGGCAATGGGATTGTTTTGTCCAGCGAAGATGTTTGGTCCTGCGGGATTGTTTGGTCCCTTTTCTTAGCCGTTGTATATTAGGTTGATTTTTTTCTTCGTCATTTCTTTTTTTTTGGGGGGGGGGGGGGCTGATCAAACCAAGTCCGCCATCTGAGGGTCGCATCATCTGTACCTCCTTCGCCTTGTCAGTACATCTTCCTAGAAGTTTGTATCTTGTAGATGGAATTATGCCAGCTGTTTAACGATGCTGGTACATTTTTCCCTAAGAATATATTTCCCATCACCTTCTGATTGGCATGAGTCAAAAATTACATACGGGATTAGATCACCCTCCTCAAATAAACTTGGGTGGGGGCTAAGGTTTAGGGGTTGACGACATTCAAGGCTCCTTCAGCACTTGTTCGGACGCTCTTAGTTTGTCAGCGACGTAGGCCTGCACATAGCCTAGTGTAGTCAATCTGACGCTACATCCAAACAAAACACAGGCCTTCGATCCAGCTTCCTACCCATAGACATTAGGCTTAATTGAGCCCGATGGGCGACACACAATGCAATGATGTATACCGATACCGGACCTATATCAATATATCCCCTACCGTACTAAGTTAGCTAGTCTAGATCATAGCCATCCTATGTTAACCATTACGAAGGCCTACACACACAAGGGTCTAGGCCCCTATACTATAGCCTATGTGTAGGCTACACACAACTCATCAATCAAATTTCAACTTAACTCTCAGTTACATAGGAGGGGACTGGTTGGTAGATTATATCCTAGAACCATTGTTATAAAATGTCCATGCCGGCGGACAAAAAAACCATTTAAATATTTGTAGGAAAAAATGTGGCAGTATAGAGCGGCATGGAATATGAATGACAGTGTATTGTCAAAATTTTGACTTATCAGAACGATATCGTTCGTTGTTCAGTAGTAGCACATCAATCGGATTTCTTTACGGTCATTTGTCGACTCGTTTGATTTCCGAGACTACTGAGCAGTTAAACAATCCCTGACTACCATGATTGATCGAGATCATAACTGGGTTTTTTTTACACGAGAACATGCTTCATTAAAAGAGATAAATGATGATACGTGTCAGATCAGAATTTGTGGGGTATGTCGGTAAACTACCAGACGCCATTGTTGTCTTGATACAGTCTGGAAATTTATTAAGACACGCATTGTGGTATCTGTTGAACACAGCTTCCATTTACTATGTTTCACAGAGGCGTCACATTATTTTGCCAATAACGTTTTTTAGGACTTCTAATTCTGTCTAATGGTTTGGATTGTTCGTACTTGGTTTTATTTTATTATTATTATTAAGGCATGAGTGTAGGCTGGATTTTGATAATAGTTTTGATTTATTCGCGAAGTTCACGTGGCAAGCACTAAGTGTTATTTCATATTTCAAGAGGAACTAGCGCGTTCATTTTTGTTATGTGAGACTCTATAGTGACATCCCTGTTTCCACATTGAACCCTTTTTATAGCAGCGGAGAACTGATTTACAGTGTTGCTAGACAGAAGAGGTGTTGATCCCAACTATTTATTTTTAGCATTAACTTTAGATTTACTGTTGTTATTTATTTATATTCTACTTACCACTATTATAACTACTGTATCATAAATTATATAGCACTACCAGTTACTCCCAAACATTATGACTAATAAAAATTGAGGAGCGTAACTTGGAATTTGTACTATGTATACATACATTCAAAGTTAGAGGATATTGTTTCAAATTTGGTCAGGAATAGCAAAGGAGCGGGTTGTCCCTATTGAACGTCTTAGTAGAACTCCCGTATGCATTGTTGAATCTCAACGTACAGCTTTTATCGCTAGCTATTACAACTAGCTGTGTATTAGATACAGACGAGTCCTTAGCAGTAAGCTGCTTTATTATTAAACCATAGTAAGCAATCTGCAGGTGATCTCCGAAGTAGAGCGGGGGGGGGGGGGCGATTTACCAAATATCACCCCAATATCACCACATACTACCCAGTACTACAAAATAATGACGCAAAACGGACATATATGACTGTTTTTTTAAAAAAAAAAAAAAAAAATTGAATATATTTAATAGAGAGCCATATCGCGGAAAATGTACTTCAAATGCGATACCGATGTCTGGCTGTTGTATTTTCCCTTCCTGTACCACCCAAAACAAGCGATACCGATGTTTGGCTGTTCTATTTGCCTCCCTGTACCACCCAAAACAATCCAATTATAACCCAATATTACCAAATACTCATCAAATACTACCCGATATGATCAAATAACAGCCTAATATTGTCAAATAACAGCCCATTGGTATAATTACTGCAACGAATATTCGATATTTTGCAGACAATTGAAATGTTTACCCAGTTATCTCCCTTTACAACCGATAAAGGCAGACCACCATTAATTTCCCCCATTGACTTCAATGTTAATTCTGGCCTCTTTGCCCACCTCCAACTTTTCCCCAAATGTTCGTTGAGGTGAATGCTTTTCACTACAGACTGAGGAACAAATAAATGGTCATGTCTTCGCACTAAAAAATTTATAAGCTTGACCCAAAAAAAATTTGAGATACATAAACTTGAAGAAGCATTCTAAAAACATGTAACTACATATCACCGTAGCCAACCTGATAACCCTGTTATCCTTCCGTCTCAAAATCATGAATATTTACCAAAATCTGGCAGAAAATGTTAATTCAAACCCCCTTCGACCATTCTAGATCAAAAAATCAACAAAAAGGGGAGAAAAGAGACAGTGGCTACCGAGATGGTGAAATTGAATGGTGGTCTGACCCCTTTTAGATTGCTACTCGGATTAATGATCTTCTTTGGCTTTGCAGTTGGTTTCCAAGACGACAAACTTAAAATAAGAAAAACAAGTATGGCGATATACCATATTTATTCCCAGAATGACCCATCTGTCTCTTACCGCTTGATAGTGACAAGACGTGGGGTCGTATGCCAAACAAGGTAGGGTTTCATCTCACTGTTACGCAGTGCCGCTGTTAAACACTTCTTCGTGCAAGCGAGTTAAGGCATGAGATGAAACCCCACATTGTTTAATATTGAACTATAGGTTAGTTCCGAAATTACCTAGTTAGTGTCGATTGTATTTTTTAAAAAAATTAATGCTTTAACAAAATAAATTGCATAATGGTTTTATTCATTTTTTCATGTCAACGATACATTATTACGGGAAATTCGATAACGAATTGGCAGTTCTCACTATAATAGTTAAAAACTAGATAACGTAAAGGCAATTTGTGGAAAATTTCATTCAGATTGATCCACTATGAACCGAGAACTAAGCGATTGAAATTTCCGCCTAGCCTCGATCATCATTACTAAAGTCAGTACGATAAACAGCATAGTCTCGATTATTCATTTAATCTTTAAATCGTGAAGGAAAGTTATGTAGTAAATCGGCTCATAATCCACTTAAGATCGCAGACTAGCGATGCCATCTAGAGTTGATTATGGTCTGGAAAGGTTAATTAATGTCTAATTAATAATTTAGATAACATATCAGGCCTAAAGAAAGACGTGCAATAAACGGATTTAGTTCTTGCATAATGTATGTTAAAGTTATTGCATATTTACTTACTGCACGATGTTTTATTTTAAAATCAAATAAATTGTAATAAACATGTGTATTTTGTTTCAATGGCATTTAGTAATTGAACTGGAGTATGCATCGCTCAGCAATAAGCAGTAATTGTATTCCACAGAATTGTGACCTGTAAACATGGGCATTGTAATAACAGCTGCAATTTCGTTAATTTTAAAATAAAACATCGTCCATTAAGTAAATATGGAATAATATAATCGTTGACATAAAAAAATAAATATAAACATAAAAAATGCATTTTTTTTTATTAAAGCACATGCTATTAGGTTAATTTAAAATAAATACAAATATATGCGATTTCGTGTGAAACACATTCGTTAATTTTAATAGACATGAAAATATGAATATAAACATATTCAATTTAAAATAATTACAATTGTTCTCTTAAATGTTTAGGCTCACTCATAGACCTCATTTGTATAGACTCCACATGAGCAGGGGTTGGGGGTCTCCTCTCCACCCCCGCGCCTGTAGAGGTTATGTTATGCTCATTTTAAGACAAGCTTGTTGCATAGAACCAAACAATTATCTTTGAATTTCATGACGGAACAGTATCTCGACGATATTTTCTCATGTGAGAAGATCTTTCCAGGGCCCTGTCTGAGCGCATGGCGAGTCGACTCTGATACTCCAAGTAAAGTACGTCATAGATTATAACAAATATTGGCAGCTAACCATTCAGACACTCCTAAATTTTGTATCGTCTGGGGTCACTGCTGTAGTAGATGTCGGGCCTTTCGCAAAGTAGCCTCGTAGTTAATGGTGTGGACCATTATTCAGACTGGTTCTCGAACCATACAGAACCACAGAAAAAAAGAAGTGTTTCATCAAATCAAATAGATTTCATTTTGATGCAAAATGTAACAAATAGAAATAATAATTCTAATAATATTATAGTTTCATCAAATATTTGAACCTTTACAAGAATTGCGTAACACTAAGAGCCGCTTACATCTGGAGACCGTAATGTGATGTGTTTCCTGGTTTATCCACATAATCCAAATACATGATGTTCATGATGTCGAAGCGTTTAAAGGGTTTTATTTGAATCCCTTCAAGTGCCTGTGACTAACCCCCATAATCAGTCAATAATTTCAGAACTCGACTGAGCTACATCATAAGAGTGCAATGAACCGCGATCCTTTTATCGCAACAACTAGTAGAATCGGATACAAACACGTCTTTGGTTAAACATCTCAGACAAACAATTTAACAATATTAAAACAATAATACTTGTTTTATATTGCATCATAAATCGTTGTTTCGCGTCTAGAATAAGATGGAAGGCTGCACGGAGTTTTGAACCCCATTTACGCCATTCGTACTCAAGTCCTAAATAGCATTCGTGACCATTATTGGCTCAATTTTGTTTTTTGATAAACGACGTGGGGTTTCACAATAATTATTTTCCAACGTTAATAACTTGTCATTACATTCTGTGAGGGAATTCATCTTTGCCTATTAAGAAACGCACTCTTTTTTTTAACATGGATCTTATTGACTGCTGTCATCTCGCATTAAACGAAGGTAAAATATGGTGTTGATCAGAACTTGTACCAATTGGCATATTGACCGATTTCACTTACAGGATGGTGATGCAGGGAGGGATGTCAAGTCGGTATGTCTTGCATGGGGTATTTGTTTACATTTATTGATATGATTTAACCTTTAAATGTACGTTGAATAGATCGCTTGTATATATATAATGAACAACTTTGAGACAAATTATAGATATGTCACTGATATGGCAAGTTAGTTTTTAAAAGTGTACTTTAATTCCGGTTCATGTCTCGGGTCATCTTGATCGTAACTGTTAATTGATTCTGTATGTCTGATAAGAACCCAGCAGACACCTCTTGATGACACTGAGTGATATGGCTCCAATGTAATTAAAATTACGGCTGAGCGTAGAATACTGTTGGAACAAAAACGTGAAACCATACAATAGCATAGGTAATTGGAATCAATAATTGGTTCAAATTCAACAGTTTAGTATTGCATATTATGACCTGGTAAATAAAGACTAATCTCCGTAAATATGTAAATGTCCAGAAGCATCACATTAAAATTGTAACATAATTAAGAAATGGGGTTAAACGTCCTACCCCGACTGGGCTAATGAAGAAAGGGCATATGAGGGAAATTTTGCCCGGAAAGTGGCGCTAAAGTCTACTCGTAAATCAAATTCTAACTTCCAGGGGTTATTTTACGTGTGTACACGGGACCTCTCGTGTTCTTCCACCTGAGAGAATATACGTTGTCTTTTGCTAATCCTTCTTTCTGTGCCACTGACAAAGGAACGCCATACCGGAAAATCCCAACGAGCTCTACATTAAGAGTATCCAAAGTATATATACGATTTCTGTTACGTTTTATTTCATTTCATTATTTTTGTAAAAAATACGTGTACATAAAGGAAGCTGATAAAGTGATAAAAACACATAAACATATAACAGTAAGCCGTTAAATCCAGTGTCATTTCGGTAATAGTAGTCTGATCCCTTAGAGTATTCACATCCACCTTTCCCTGGTTATCTTCAGTTGTATTGCTTATTATTTATCGTCAAATATAGAAACACTGAAAAGAAATATAATGGAAATAAAATAAAAATATTTAAAGCAGGCTATAACATCACCTTAGGGTGTGTATCGTTTCGATGTTTTTACAGCTACCACATTCTTCTGTACTATTTTAAAAGTCTCAATCAACTGATCATTTTCATCAACTTGTCTTGTAACCACCATATCCGAGTCGCCTTCTTTAATACCTTTCTGATTTAAAATTAAAACGTCATCTTTTAGAGTAAACGTTGCCTTGATTTTTCTTCCATTCATCGTTTCGTCATCAAATGGAACTCCTAGTTGAAACTTAATGGATTTGTTTTTAAACGTGGATGTCATGTTGATTTCCCAGTTGTCGCCATTTTGTATAATTTCCTGACAGACTGTTAATTTGCTGGCCACTTTTCTCAAAACAAAATTCATACCCATGGCTGACATGAACTCATCCCAGTTTTCATTTTTCTCCAATTTCCAGTTCCCTAGTAATTGTCCCATGTTGTCAGTAGTATGTTCAGCAAGAATACCTTTTAATAGCTTGGTATGACGAAACACCGAATCGTATCACTAGTTGATCCGTCTCCTCCGTTGAACAATCTTTTAACAAATTACGCCCAAGGTTAAAGTTCAAAGTTCAATAATTGAATACTAATAATATCGTGTCAGTGTTTTATAGTTAGTCAACCAAAACGTAACATTCAGCGTATACTATAGATGTGAAGTGTGTGAAAGTTTGACGATGGTTCAAAATCAGACAAACAACTATACGGCGTAGATGATATCAAGGCCGTTTCAACACTACACGGGTGTTTAGTTATACAGAACTCTTCAATAGGGCACACTGTAGCTCCTTGCTTCACAGATATGTCACCAATATGTATACTGTTATAAGAAACTGCTGAGAAAATCATAAAGCGTGTATACACATTTATATATTGTATATATATATATATATATATATTGTATACTATAAGCTCTCTTTCAATGGATGACCGAAGGGCTTTAGGTTTGTCGTTGGTCTTCGTTGATAAGTAGCCTATATGTATTGTTTCATGATCGAGAGCGAGACATTAAGTAATATATTGTAACAACAAGAGGGCCGTAGACCCGAGTGTTTTACAATATATTATGCAATGTCTTAAACTCGAGACCATTAAACGACTTAAAATACAGACACCCCGCACGCGCTTTTGCAGTGAAATACGTCACACGAGTCCAATATTTCACTGGCATAAATACTGCACGATTGGCAAGTTGTCCGCACGATTATTTAAAATAATGGTACGCCAACATCAAAGGGTGACGTCACATCTGTATTTACGTCCACTTCCACCAAGGGTGATACCGTAGACAAGATTCAAACTTCACTATTTGATCAGTTGCAATATCGCTGTCACTATTTTATCATTAGTTAATCAAAACCTCCCTCAAACGAACACCAATATAAATAAATCTATTACTATCGCTAAATTATATCTATGAGCTGCTTATATCGCAAATAGTGTCTTATGATTAATTCACAATGCACCACTTAAAGGTCAGCCCCCTCTGTAACAACTGGATATACGTCACTTAGCGATTAGCATGTATATACATCTTAACTCGAAATGAATGATTCGTGTTTCGGTTTTTTTTATACAGTGACTGACTATCGAATGGCCAATTGATTTAAATCTGTGTTATGTTATTACTATAACGGCATGCGTAAAACTCACATAAGTAGTAGTTATTAGCACACTTTCCGAGGTGTATCGGTGAAGATCAGGACAGTTTTCGTCGAGAGGCGAGGGGCCCCGTCGAGGCGGCCCCGACCAAAACTGCCCTGTCTTTCATTTATTCTTTCTGTGCCTCACGTTACATTTCGTGGTAGACTGATTTCGCAGTGGAGAAACGACCTGAGTAGTATTTACACGTGCGTCTTGCTGCGTTACCCTGAGCGTAAAACAGTTACGTGTTTTTTTTATACTGCACTCCGTATTGAAAGACGGGGATCACGAGGCTAAGTGGGTAATACGCTTGCTCGCTAGCCTGGAGATTGGGTGTTCGATCCCCGCATTGGCCGAGAAAGTTCATCCCGATTTTCCGGCGTGGTTTCCCCTTGTCAGTGATGCAGGACGGAGGGCCTGACAAGGACAACTGTCTAGTCTTTCGGATGAGACGAGAAAACCGAGGTCCCGTGTATATATTGGAATGCACGTGAGAGAGAAATGGAGTTTAACGTCCACTCGACACAAACTAGGTCATTTCGGGACTAACATTGTTTTTAATTTTATTTCAATAATTCGCTTGCGCGTAGGGGTCTTTAGCAGTGGGAGGAACCCGGAGAAAACCCACGAGGTTGGACAGGCGACCCCACTCCTTGACATGTACATCTGGGGATTCGAAACCACACCAGTTGTAGAAGATCCCTTGGCAGTTGGAAGTCGATATAAGAGTAGGCGATAGTGCCGCTGCCCGGGCAAAATTTCCCTCATAGCACACTGTATGGCGTATGCCCGTCTTCATTAGCCCAGTATAGGAGTAGGACATTAAACCCCATTTCATTTCATTTCGTATTGAAAGACGACGGTGAACAGTCCATATGCTGATTACACTATTTTACTTTATTACACTATTTTGCCTATACCGTTTTTTTTAGGACTTCGAATTTTGTCTAATGGTTTGGATTGTTCGTACTTGGTTTTATTTTATTTGACGAAGTCGGTGAACATAGAGCCAACCACATCGTCAAAACAACTTGTCCCTGGCGTAGAAGGACTGCAATTATATTAAACGTTATGTAAAGGATACTGCACAACGTGGGTCAATCCTGGTGAAGCGTGCATCGGCGGATGGTTCGTCCGATGAAATTTATTTGTAATAAAATTTATGACTTTCTAGGCGTTTGTTTTCATCCTGCTTATTTTCAATGCTTGTATAAAAGTGTTTGTTTGTCGGAAATGAACAGTACTCGTTCTGGAAAGCGTACTGTTCATTTCTGATACACGGATACTTTTATGCCTGTATTGGAAATAAACAGGACAGTTTTATCAAAGGTTGCACTGGCAACGAGGTAGAAGTGGGATGTAATGTGTAATACATGTACTGACTGAAACCTGTCTCTAGTTGGGACAGTTTACTATTGTTCGAAATAACACAGTGAAACACATGACTATGGTGATTTCTGTTACCTGCTTAGAAATTGCTTTAATGACGTTTTAAACATTATTAACATTGAAATACAGAGCAGTGACTTTTAGTATACAGGGGCTAGAACAGTGGTTCTCAACCCTTGCCAACGGCACACCTTGGAAAACATGGAAAATAGCGGCACACCATGCTAAATATGTATGAAAAATATTTGAATTTTGCAAAATAAAAACAATGTAAGTCAGATGACATACAACCGTCGACAGACTAGTCACAGGCCATAGAATGACTCAAAAAACACATCTATGAACTTACCAGTAGACACCAGCGAATACTCAATTGGGATTACTGGTTTCTCGCATTTTCTTAGTGTGCCGTTCAAAATTTCGGGGCACACTTAGGAAAATCTCGCGGTACACGGGTTGAGAATCACTGGTCTAGTAGTTCACCAATCAAATTGAAGATAATATTTTCATGAATACAATTGTCATTGTTGTATAATGGCTATGTAATGTCACTCTAACCTTTATCCACTAATTATATTTTTAAAAAAAAGGTGCAATAGTGCGTCCTTGTAATTGTTCTTTTGGGGAGAAATATATTGTTTGTTGCCCACTCAACCCAATTAGTTCACTTCTGAACAACCCTCATCTAAATCTTTAGTGATGGATATTTTTTACTGATCGGGAACCAGTCTTCATAAGAAAGGGAAATCGGGCTGGAATTGGCTTTTAGTCGACCTCCATGCTGCATGTAAGTAGCTTTAATATCACGCCAAATATTAAAATAAGAGACTAGTATAAATATAGTGAAGGTTCCAGTGTTTGCTAATATTGATGTTCTGGGTGATCTGTTAAAGCCAACCACGAAAAGATTATCTTTGGGCTACGCTTTGGGGATATTAGCTTCTCACTGCACTGATGAAAAGACCACTAAAGTTAATTTGAGTTAAATAAAATACAGAGTTAAATCAATAACATGCCCTGTTTGACATTTGTTCATTAGTATTGAAACCAAAATTATTACCCAACATTTGCACTCCATGGGAGTATTGTCGTTGAGCATGTGCATAGATCACATTAAAGGTTACACTAAATTGTATTCTTGGGTCCTATGCATCATATCGGTAGCTCAAACAATACGATCATCTATAAACTGATTAAGCTTGTTATGTTATATGGGGAAATGTGGCTTAAAAAACGCAGCACTTTTAATTTATGTCATATAAATTGGGTGACGTAAAAGATCATTTAAGTTCACACCTATATTCTTGTTTATCAAAATTCAGCTGCTGTATGTGAAAAGCTATTCAACGTTGTAGTACTTCAACCATACATATATTATAGCGAGTACATTCTTTGATTGTGTAAACGTGTTAATGCCTTCAAAAGATTTTGATAACATTAACACTACAGGTGGCGATGTATTCGCCTTAGAATTAGTATTTCACCGACATCACCACCTACATGATCAATTTCGAAATGCAAGAATACTCTTGACACAAATATATGGGCATAGTCAAAAAACCGACAATTTTGTTTTTAGCTACGACTGATGAAGGGTTTAAATAACATTACTTTTAAGTTAAAGTAGCTAAGTCTCTAACTCAATATCATCCAAAGTCTTACACGTTGAAAATGCGAATTATTTGTCAATTCAAATCAACATTGGTGTTGTGATCTTACCAGGAAAAGGCAGGCTTCTGATATCCAATATTTAAGACAAAATAAATATTTTACCATTAATACACGAATCGTGTACCATAGTGCGTTTTAGCGTCAATTGCAACAAGTGACCAGAAAGAACGAGGCTAGACATATTCCACTGGAGAGTCTGCTGAAGAGACTTGAATAACCAGACGCTAGGGAAATTGCTATAGGGTTGAGACACATGCCTTATTTTGCTGGACATAACTGATTTGAAATTAGAGTCAAAACGGAAACAATTGAATGTAAAACAGTTTATATACAATTGGATTACATTATTATATGCATTGCGACCCATTTGGGTCAATTTCTAGGTCCCAAGTATTAGCGATTTAGCTCCTTTAAACTAGAACTCCCTCATAATTGTCTCACATATATCAATTTTTCTTGTTGACAGAAGATCTCTTTCAATCGGGAGTAAAAGGTCGCTCGTATAACCCCTGACGCGACCTCCCAGTACAACGGGTCAGATCTTTATGTAGTGTAGGCCATCGAAAGTATAAAAAAAAACGAAACATAGATCTATATTTTAATCAGATTGCAAATTACCCGGATAAAAACAATTATGGTGGATGATTTAGTTATGTTTGGCCCATTCTATTTTATTTTTATTTTGTTATTGAGATTACGAAAGAAATCAATAAGGAATGGTTATTTTTTAAGCTACTTGATGCCCATTTTGAACGAATTAACAGTCTCGTCAAGTTACTCAATATCAAGCTGCCAGGGGTAAAACAAAGGTCAAGGTTCATTTGACGCATGTGCAATAATCCGTAAGACCAGATAGCGTTTACACTACGAAATTTTAACTGCGCTATTGCACTTTCGCACCTCTACTTGAAATTTTCAGGGGATGTTAAGGGAGCCATGACCTCACACAATTTTCTTTGTTGACTATTTAGACTCGAATAACAAGACACTAAGACGGATTCCGACACACTGCGCTTCCTGCCTAACGCCGCAGTTCATAATAATAACTAGCAGGATACCCGGCTTCGCTCGGGGGTCATGACTCCGAAACCGGAAGTGGTAGACTAACACCACCTGGCCTATGTTACTCCCCGGCCCGCGCTAACCCTATACCCCAAATTTCAGACTCGGGGCAGATGTAGCGGCCAACCCCGAACAGACCGGCTTCGCTCGGGGGTCATAACTCCGAAACCGGAAGTGGTAGACTAACGCCACCTGGCCTATGTTACTCCCCGGTCCGAGCTACCCCTATACCCCAAATTTCAGACTCGGGGCAGATGTAGCCGCCAACCCCGAACAGACAGACTTCGCTCGGGGGTCATAACTCCGGAACCGGAAGTGGTAGACTAACGCCACCTGGCCTATGTTACTCCCAGGTCGGAGCTGCCCCTATACCCCAAATTTCAGACTCGGGGCAGACCTAGTGTAGCCGCCAAGCTACAGACTTCGCTCGGGGGTCATAACTCCGAAACCGGAAGTGGTAGACTAACGCCACCTGGCCTATGTTACTCCCCGGTCCGAGCTACCCCTATACCCCAAATTTCAGACTCGGGGCAGACCTCGTGTAGCCGCCAACCCCGAACAGACAGACAGACAAACGACAGTCACAAATATATATATAATGTTCGTATATTATAATTTTGGCGCTAAGCCACCATTTTCTATAAACGACTATTTGGCGTTGACCAGTTGGATTGGCCTTTACGTGTGAATATCGGTGTGACCTTGACTCTGGCTTAAAAATTCCCATCGACCTCAGGACCTTTGCGCTTATATGTGCTACGCCCCCATTTCTGGCTGTATTTTCGAGGTTAATGTCCGAGGTGAAAGCAGAGAACTCAAATTCTTCAGTCAGTTTTTGGACATCTGACATTGACTTGCGACCTTCACTCTGTAACCATTTTAAATGGCCATCATGGACCTTTACCGGCGCTAGGGCACTTTTGCACCAACCCGCGGGATATTAAATCGACCGTATGTCTAGCATTAAATACACAAAGTCCCGTACATAGACCAATCCGTTATCATGGCATGAGCATCCATTAATACGGCAATTTGTTTTTCAGAAATTTTGCTAGTTTTATATAGTTAATGACCCATACACCTGACAGTCCGACCATTATTGCGAAAGTTCGTTCTCGAGACATTCTTGTAGATGACGCGTAAATCTAACAGATCCCCATTTCCATCGTCTCTTAGTGTGAAAGTTCATCGTGATTTTGCTTAGTGGTTTCCCTGTGTCAGTTCAATGGTGTAGGACGGAGGGTCTGACAAGGACAGCTGTCTAGTCGTTCAGATGGGACAGAAAACCGAGGTCCAGTGCCCAAATTGGCATGTAAACGATTCCTTGGAATTTGAAATTCGGTATAAGAGTAGGCCGTGGCGCCGCTGTATGGGCAACATTTCCGTCATAGCACACCGTATGGCGTATTCCCGTCTTCGTAAGCCCAGTCGGAGCAGAACAATAGGACGTTAAACCTAATTTCATTTCCGTTAACTTTCCATACAGCGTTATCAAGAACCACTAGTACTTTCGTACAATATAGGCCTATTAAAGACATATACAGTCTGAACTTTCTCACATCATTCAGAAAAAGAAGTTTTTGAAAATTAGTGTGACGCTATAAAAATATTAGAATATTAAGTAACTGCTGTTTGACACCTGTAAATACGGACGTGTTGATAAATGTAATTTATATATAGTGCAATGGATATACAATAATATAAGTATTGCGCATTTGCGTTAATAATAAATATAAATATCAATTTTTACCCAAAACCCTCATTCGGTGCAGACCGCTGTTTGATTCTATGGTAGTCATTACGTTATACTATAGCCAACGTAAATAAATATCACACCCTCCCCCAATCCAATCTGGTTAAAACACAGATCCTATTTCGTTTCGTTTTTATAGTTCAAAATTTCGTTTTACTCGTCTTTACTACACTTGGATCTGGAAGAGTTGTTATTTAACTCGTGTTCTGAATGGTGTCAGGGATAAGCCAATGAAACAGTTTGTTACGGCGAGCTTTAGGAGTGATTTGCACGGAACTGTGGGTAATCCACTAGTAACATCAAAGCTGATTGGTTGATCAAATGTCTGACGTCATAGAGACATAAGTCGGTCTTTTGACCCCTGACGTGACCTATGGCTATAACTTGTCAGATCTTTATGTAGTGTAGGCCATCGAAAGTATAAAAAAACCGAAACGAAATATAGATCTGTATTTTAATCAGATTGCCCCCAATCACACACCACCCCATAGGAAGCATTACTATATTCTATAGCCAACGTAAATAAATATTATACCCCTTCCCCCAATCTCGTTGTAAACTGCGGTTCTGTTCTATCGTAGTCATTACGTTATTCTATAACCAACATAAATATATTTTATACCCCACCCCTTCCCTTTTATTAGTTATCTTGAGGATAAAATTGTTTAAAATGTATAAATCTGCCCCCCCCCCCCCAACCTCTCGTGGATGACTATAGTGTTAATTATATTTCACATATATAAGCAATTCTAAATGAAACACATCTAACTATTATAAATGAAACACATTTAACTATTCTAAATGAAAGACACCTAACTATTCTAAATAAAACATCTAGCAATTCTAAATGAAACGGATTTAACTATTTTAAATGAAAGACACCTAACTATTCTAAATAAAACACGTCTAACAATTCTAAATAAAATACATCTATCAATTCTAAATGAAACAACTCTAACTATTTTAAATGATACAAAGAACAGACTATGAAAGCTTACATTGGGTATACATCAGTGGCGATCTGATGCCAGAATGCATAAATTCCGCTATGTATTCTGATATCAGACCGCGATTGGTTGGTCCATGCATGGCCTTGATCTTACTCTTGCCCCTCTGCCACATGGCCTCAACGTGGTTAGTATTTGTTTGGGTAACTGGCTCTACAAAATTCTGCGTATGATTAACTGCTCTGTGGACATATTCCAAGTTACCTATGTTGTTGTAGGACCCCACATATCCGAATTGATGATAGAACCTTGGAAAATCCACTGTTGTATAATTGGAATCAATATTGCCGCGTCTTTTTGGGGGCCGGATATCAAAAACGCATATTTTTGTGCTGGATCATAGCCCCCCCCCCCCCCAAAGATCCATTCTTCCCCAACAACTCGACCAACGTAGTTCTTTCGCCTGGCAAATAAACTTTCATCAATTTCCACTATTTGCCCAGGCCCGCCGAGTTGTTGAGGGTGATTTGTGAAATATTTAACGCATATATCTCGACAAAACTGATGCCAATCCACAACAGTTTGCTCTGACCCAATGCTCAATTCTTTCATAATCTGTTTTATTGTCAGGCCGCGGGAAGATGCACAACTCTGGGCCCACAGGTATGCTAGACCCAAATTTGTCAAATCTCAAGGTGCGATTTGTCGAAAAAGCTCCCTTGTCTTATACTGTAAGTCCTCCTGCAGCCTGGACAAATCCAACATACACCATCAACTGCTCTGCCAAATAACCCTTCGTTGCACTGAAGTTGGCAATTTGGACAGGCATGTTGAACAGCAAAAAGTCCATTTTGCCTGCAGAAGGCAATAGTGGCAGGTGTATTTTGAGAAAAATCTTCTTCCAATCTGAATTAAATTCATTGCATCCAATTCAGTTTGATTTGGAATATTTGCGTTAACCGCAGCCATAATGACTCTACCCCTTATTTCCGAGAACTGACGACAACAGGCGAGCGTCAGGCATATATATAGGCTGACAGGTGAATAATAAGGGGGATAAATCTTTTCCAAACATAGCCCTTTTTCCCATTTATAAAACGAAAGAAGGTGATGTGCATGATAGCTTGTGATATGTGAATTTGAGCTATATTATTTTTATTGGCGAAAAGTAAACAGAAAAAGAAATTCAGCCGATTAAATCTTTAAAGGAAGTAAAATATTAAGACTAATGGCAGTAACTTGTGTTTAACATATTAGGGCTAAGACAAGTAATTCTCTATAATTTTACTTTACTGTTAAATCAATGACATTTCTTGGCCTATAACATTTTTATTGTATCATCCCGATGATCTTAATGCTTTTAAACACAAAAGCTCCGCCATGTCACAGTCGTCTAATAAAAATATCGTGACCTGTTCGAATATTTTGTCCGCCTGGCGAAAGGCATCTTGAAGCAGTGGCGTCATTTTGACGGGAAATGTAAATCTAAACGAGAGCAGTATGTCAACCAAAATGTCATGCATCTTGGGGGGTGGGTATAGGCGCACTACATTCGTATCAACTGCCTTTGAGAAGTCTGAGTTCAGTTTTCTGTAACATGACCTTGACCCACGACTTCGACCTAATAATTGTTTATCAAGGGCACCTCGGAATTAACCTCGAAAATACAGCAAGCAATAGGAGCGTAGCGCAAAGGTCCCGAGGTCGATATTCACACGTAAAGGCCAATCCAACTGGTCAACGTCAAATAGTCGTTTATAAAAAATTATAATATACGAACATTATTATTATTGTGAACTGCAGCGTTAGGCGGGAAGCGCAGTGTGTCGGAATCCGCCTTAGTGTCTTGTTATTCGAATCTAAATAGTCAACAAAGAAAATGGCGTCGAACGGATAAGATTATCTCTACGGCAGAACGTAAAAGGTCGATAAACTATAAAGGTATAGATCGATTCAGCTGAAATTTGGTGTGAGGTGAGGTGAAAATTTAAGCCTCTCCGACCCCAGGAATTGGTAGAGATGCGAAAGTGCAATAGCGCCATTTTAACCGTGCCGTATTGAGAACCGTTGCTAGACCACTTCACATTAGTGGTCCAAATTGGAACGCTTAAGTTTGACCTGTTTATACTACAAAACAATTTAACCCTACCGTTCTCTGCTTTTTCGGGCTTAGGCATTTCGGAAACTGTCTTTAAAAAAAAGGTTAGAAGACTATAATATGGGTGTGTCATGGCATTTATTATGTGACAAGTATGTATGTGTTGGTTACTTTAATCTATATCGATCCAACAATTGTCACTCCCACATTAAATAATTTAGTTAGTTGTTAAAGATATCTCTTCAAATTATCACCATATGATTAGATTTATGGGTGTGTCATGACATTTATTATGTGACAAGTATGTATGTGTTGGTTAGTTTAATCTATATCGATCCAATAATTGTCACTCCCACATTAAATAATTTAGTTAGTTGTTAAAGATATCTCTTCAAATTATCACCATATGATTAGATTTAAAGGAGCCAAGTCTTTAACTCGGCATCATCCACAATCTTCGACATGGCAAATACGACTTACTGGTCAAGTTAAATCAACATTAATGCTGTTTTCTTACCATGAAAAGGTGGACTTCTGGTATCCAATATTTAAGAGAACATGAAAATTAAAAAATTGGTACACGAATCGCGTGCAAGAATGCTTTCGGCGCATTTGTAATGAAGCGACTAGATGAACGAGGTTACACATTCCACAGGCGAATACTACCGGTGTGTAGACTGGAATAACCAGACGCCAAAGACTGCCCTTGACTCTTCGCGTATTTCGTCCAACATTCCTATTACATTACCATATGCGTCGCGACCCATTTCTAGTTGACAAATAATAGCGATTTAGGATGATAAACTATTCAAAACAAAACACTAGGTATTTTTTATGGATAGAACTATTTCTCAGTTATTTAATAACAATGTTTCGTAAAACGTGACCTACGTGGATTTCCTTGTCTGTCTTGTGTTTTGTTATGAATTGTTAAATATTAATAAGGTTGTTGATAACATCTTTATCAAAATAAATATTATGTTATCGAGTGCAGTTAATTAATGAGATAAACGGAGAGAAGATTGAGATATGAAGGAAATCTGACAAGACAGATGCCATACGTATCGGTTCTTCACGAATTTCAAAGATGATTACGTTAAAAATGTGAGGTATAAATTGCGTTCAGCGATAAAGTGAAAAATCTTGGTGTGTATTTGGACATTAACAACAGTAAACCATCGTCCAAGATATGCTACTACCATTTTAGGAACATTGGCAACATCCGTCATATGTTAACTGCAGAAACCTCAAAAAAACCTTGTACAGTTGTTCGTTCATAAATATTATCAAAATTAGATTACTGTATCAGTCTTTTTACGGTCATTTCATCTCAATTATTACAATACAAAAACAACAGAAGATACCAAATTATACAGCCAGATTAATTTCCAAATCACCAAAACGTTAGAGTATATCTCCAGTACTAAAGTTTCTGCATTGGTTGCGTATAAGGGAATGTTCTTTTCATATGGGTTGCGTATATGTGAAAAGATAGATTTCCAAATTTTAAGTTGTATATCGGTGCCTTCATGACAATGCTCCTTCATATTTAAAGAAACTTAAAAATCTTATTTTAATTTACGCCTTTGTATGTCAATAACGTAATTAAATCAACCTGTCCATAATATCTTATACAAAGTATTGGACGTTAAATCGGTAATAAACAACAAACAGCATCCCTACCCAAGGCAGCTCGACCAAAATGGGCACTTTGCGGAACTGGTTTGCCGTAGTAAAACCAAGACCGCTGTAAGAGAAACGAAAATTCCGAGGATATACTGATGGAATAATGTCAAGCACTACAACTTAGTCAAACATTACCATGTTAGTCGGCCAGTGACAATCAACTGATGGTCAGAGGAGCACAGCAACAGCTGGATAAAATGAAAACAAACTTAATTGCCAAGCTGTCATCAGGGGGGGGGGGGGGAGGCTATTACATTATTACATATATACTTTGCATTAATATGTCTTAAAATTGTATTTTCTAATATAAGGTAACATTTATTTTCGTGATAATTATATATAGGTTTTTATTGGCGCTAGGAATATCTGTGCTAACTTATCACACTAAAGCTCATCTCGAGTGCTATGGTGTCAAAGACCGTGTGGGCCTTCTTCCCTCATAGTGAATGGTTGACGCAAGTAAGTGGGGTTCGTCGGAAGCGTATAGTCCAGTGAATTAAATAATGTTAAACATCAACTTTAAAAAGGTCGTCAACAATTTGATGGGCCCTCGGCAGCTGTTACACTGCCTATGGGATAATCCACCTCTGTCCATACGAGCTCTGCGATCCCAATATGAACATTATTACTGTATCAACATGGAAGCTGAATAAAGTTGGTTTTAAATCATTTGAAATTTCAGCATCTTTGAAGTGGAATGCCCTACCGTTAACTTTAGAATCTGCTCCAACATTTAAATCTAAATTAAATACATTCGTGTTTTCTAAATATCAATTTTTTTTTAAAAAAGTAACTTAAAATTAATCCTGCGTGCGCTTTGAGCAGACTTTATTGTTCGGAGTTTAGCGCTATATAAGAATGACTATCTCTCAGCCACGTGACTCAATGACAAATCTAGTGATCTTAAACCATTCAGCCACTCCCGTGGGCGATTAGACAATATGTGAATGTTTTAAAGATGCATTATGTAAAAGCTAACTCTAGCTATTGAAGGTCGTACTTTTTCCCTCAAATGTTATGTAAATTATTAATTAGACATTTATTCACATGACAAGTCCTTAATCAACACTATAGACATCGCATCGGATGGTCATAATTTTAATGGATTGAAAGACGATCGCCATTTAATAATTTAATTTAAACCCGTATAATAGAGACTTTTACTTATCAGAAGTGATCTGAATGTAAAATTCAATATAATTTCTTATTTTTTAAACTTCTATAGCGAGACCTGTCTCTTTATATATAAGGCATCTGTAAATTCTAGAATGATTCATATGAATATATAATAGTGATTTGACAGCCTTTTAAGCAACAGATATAGAAATAATTATGTGCTGACTTTCTTAGAAAATATAAAACTATTGCTTTAAGCACCCGTGACACGGAATATAAAACATTTATAATTTACAAAGACCCAGACTTCTTATTGCAACTATAAATCATTAAATTCAAAAGATACGAAGGTGAAAGCATTTAGGTTTTTCTGTAACCGAATTTGCAGAATGCTATTTGTAGTGCGTGTGAGCACTTGCAAATTACCACTAGGAATGTCAAATGTTGATATTCGAAGAAATTGGCAGTAACTTCAAACCACAGAAAATTTACATTTAAAATATGTCTCTGTTGTCGAATACTCACGACATCCGAGAAGAATATTTACTTACCAGCTATATAAGGGTGTACACGATAAAAGGGTTTCCGTACTTGAATATGAAACTAATGAAGAAAAGGGTGTTGATTTGATTAAATCTAGCGTGTTAGGAACGAACACTTTAATATGTGAAAATATCAGCCGATAGATATTTCGGGCGTCTACCACATCTGATTCTGTAAGCAGCTCTACTGTGTAAATTTGGTGTAGCTTCTGGCAGCTGTGCACTCAAAGCGTCGAGAATAAGCTCCGATTGTAGAAACAAAAACTTACAAAATCCGATTTAAATAAATTTACACACAATCTAACATGTCCAAGCGACCAATTTAAATTCGACGATGAATATGTTCAGCTTAGACTAAGCACCTATCCCCCGGTCTGACGGTTACACGTTTTGGAAAACGAAAACTCTGTTGCTTCAACTAGAGATAGAGTATTTAAACAAAGTCTGTATATATTCATCGTAATGAATATAGGCAGAGATAAATTGCTTCTAATGGATGGAGAGTCATAAAATTATAGTTTCATTATATCCATATCTTGACTAAGTTCGATTATAACATTTTCTGCTCGGGTTATGCAAAGTTATAAACAACTTGAATGCTCAATGTTTCATAAAAAGATGTGCTTATTGTAATTAATAAGTACGTCATTGGTTTGGGATTGATGCGAGGAACATAAGGCTTAGCTTTGGTTTGTTCTATTTATACTAACAGTCGCAGTCGTATCTTAAATACCAATATGGCATTGTAATCGGTAGATATATTTGTTCAGACCATACGTAGTAGTAATCTCACAAGAAAGCATATTGGCCCAAACATTATTAAAATCGACCTGTCCAAAGGTATCTTATAGCCATTTAAAGATTAGTGTACTGTCTATTTATGGGGCACCGCCATCTTTGTTTTCAAGTCGACGTCTGGATGATATTATCAAGATTTTAGCTAATCCGTATTGGCCTTTTGGAGGTCTAAATTAATATCGAATGAAAATATGTATAAGGAAATATAATGTTCAATGAATTCTACCGCTGTTCCTAGCTAAATGAGAGTGCTTCTTTAAATCTTGATTCATTAGTTTCTCAAGTGTAAAAAAGAAAATCATGTTTTCTCTCTAGTTGCATGACAAGATTGGGTTTGCTATTATATCTAAATAATGATGTTTGCCTTACTGGTTGTTTTGTTTAAAACGCCAACAACTATCAAGGAAGGTTAAACCGCCATTCCAATTGATAAAAGTTAAGAAAGGCTGGAAACAAATTAATATCACACTGTTAAAGTATATCGTGAATTTCATCAAATTTACGTGAAAGCTAATGTGATATACATGTTGTACATGTAGACATTATTGCCAAATGATAATTATAGTTATTAATTTGAGAAAATGGGACTTTTAATTCACCAATTCTAAAACAAAGAGCCATTTAATATACTTTAAAGGATGTATAACTCTATTCCGTGGAACCTTAAAATAGACGAAAATGGGTTGAAAGAACATATTATTATTAAGGTAATATGAATATATTTTATTTTTTATTGTAATTTTTAATCATTTCTGTTCGATGAAATACACAAACAATTCAATTTAACCTGTAGGTTATTTTCGCTCATGGCCATTACTAATCCCGGTCAAGTTCATAGAGAACCCGATGTCGGGAACGGATTTTAATAATATCTCCATTGTGTGTTAAATATTGTATATCAGGATTCCATATTTTCACGGTAAGATAAAACTGTCAATACTGATTGAAATGGAACAATATTAAATATTTATTTTAATAAGTAGTTTTTTTTTTATTTCAAATATTATGGATAATATTGAGTTAGGGCTATACATCCTTTAAAAACGAGAAAATATTACTAAAGATATAGCCTCTCTTAATTTAATGGAAATTACATGTCATTGAGATGTCGAGCTCTAGAAATAAATTTTTAATTTCAAGATACAAGCAATACTTCGTCTGGAGCTAGTATATCAAGTAAAAATGTTTATTTTAAGACGACGGTGATGGTAATATTCGACGAACCACTATTCTGTCCAATCAATAAGCCCACACAGTCTTACGGTATTATGTATTCATTTTTGTCTTAATGATGCCTTCCCGAGAACAAACTGTGCGTGTTGATGATATATTTGGAACAAAAACATATTCCAACTAATTTATCTATCAGCACTTTGCTTAAACCCCTCTCAAAACATTTTAAACACAAGGATCTTATTTAAGCGGCCACGAGAGAGAATACAATTAATAGCTTGTAGTTGTTGTTAGCAGATGTCCATTTACCAAAAATATAGAAACTTCAGTAAATTATTTTTTGACCGGTGTTTATCGGAAAATCTACTCTTTTTAGAACAGAAATCGGTGTCTCTACTTTTCACTTATATACCAAATATGCCATACCTTTAATGGAAATAACAATCTGGTTTAAACACAGATTCTGCTTCGCTTCGTTTTTTTTATAGTTTAAATTGTTGTTTCACTTGTCCTTTCTAAACCAGGATCTAGAAGGGTTGTTCAATAGCCCGCTTTCTTGGTGATCCGAGGGATTAGCTAATCAGATGGTCAGTTGGGTTCAATTATTGTCTTGTACCTCACGGAACTGTGGGTAGATTTTCGCAGCGATATAAAACAAATGACAAAGCAAAGGTGCGTATTTCCGTCCAGATATATATAAAATTACTCCACAGATTGCTTAAAGGGGTATTAGGTAAGATTAGGGCTGACTGTTATCGCTATAATAGTTAAGAATTAGATAATGAAAAGAGACTATGCTGAAAATTCAGTCAAATTACTTCACTATGAGCCGAGGTATTAGCGATAGAATTATAGGCTAGTCTCTATCGCCATTACTACCGTTGTTTCTATACTAAATATCGCAGGGATCCGATGGCATAGAGAGTTGATTATGGTTTTGGTAAGTTGTCTAATTAATAATTTATAAAATATTTAAGGTCTAAATAAAGACCCACAATAGACAGATTAAGCCCTAGCATAATGCGTGTTTAATCGAATGACTAATCAGATTGTAGGAAATAACTATCCCAAAGATACTTTCGTGGTATTGGATCTTTAAGTGTTAAAAGTGACAACTAATTTCACACGTTGGTTATGATACTATTTTTCTTCTGTGATTCTCCTTACCATATAGCCAATATAACCGAGGGGTTTAGCCAATACCACTACATACTTATATTTATATTAAATTAAGTGTAAGACATCGAGTTAATTCTCGGAAAACTTGGTCACCGCTTCTAGATTCCCGGTGAACGAAATGACAATAACAAAATACGAAAAGGGCTTGGGTCTTTGTCAATAAATAAGTGTAATTCGGCCGAAACACGTATTGTTTCTGTATGTGTTTTTACTATTTTCTTCTTTTGTGTGTGTGTGTGGGGGGGGGGGGGTAGTCAGATTTTGCAGCCAAAACTGTACATGGTGCAAACATTTAGCCAACGTAGATGTGGTTGACCTCCGTGGATCTACTTATTAAATATAAATAGGGCCAGGAAGTATTTTACAGATGGGACGAAAATAATCTCAGATTATTGCTCAATGGATCTTCTTCAGGTTTTTGGACGAATCCCATATGGGTTCTGACTGGCGTTTTTTTCGAATTTGGAAGTTCGCTCGATTAATTTTAGCATCAAAGATTTGCGAATGTTTTCTCCATCTATTTTGTTAACATTCAAGATGGCGTATCTCAGACACTATTTGAGGTATCAAGTTGAATCTTGGTAGGAATAAGGAAAACACATCGATGCCTTCATCAAAATGGCATATTAAAAATAAAATGCGACGGCCTCAGGAAATTTCCGATTCCTTCCGATTTTTCCCGAACGTGAATAATTCTCTCCATTTTAAAAATACACTAAAAAGGACATATGTGGTGTTAGCCCCAGATAGTGTCTTTCATTTTCAGGGACATTGTTCCATAACATTTTCAAACGTTTGGCCGCCGTATTGGATTTTACAAAAAAATCTTCAAATCGATATTCCGATTTTCGAAAACTTTTTTGTTTTGTTTGTACCTAGACCAGGTGGCAATAATTCTTAGGGAGACTTTTTTGAATTTCGACGACGTTGTTTATTTCCGGCTTCGCTTTGAATGTTTCCGACTTTTTACCTACTATCTGGTGACCTAGCTGTTCAATGACCATTGCATATATGATGAACCTGACGTCTACTCGTAAGTAAAAAAAGGTAAATTTAATAGTTTTATTAGTTGTAAACGCAAATATGGTGCTCCCTCTCTCTCTGACGTCCGTGGTTAGCATGCTGTAGGCGATGTGTATTTTCGTTTATTAAACATGTTAACTTAGTTATATAATCCGTTATCCCCTCCTGTATTCACGGTGTAGTATTCATACCCGATGTTTTTCTCTTAAGATTACCTGACTCATACTTAAATCCTTATTCACGAATGTAGTCGGTATAACCCATCTTTTTATGAGATTACCTTATTATCAACTGTCTCTGCACATTTGTAAATTGTGTATGCTTGTTAACGTCTATTGAAATCTTGTCCTGTGTGAATTATAGTATTCTTAAGCCATTTTGTAAGGTAGGTAAAAAGTTAATACAATATAGGGCAATTAAAAAG
This sequence comes from Patella vulgata, assembly GCF_932274485.2. Classification (NCBI taxonomy): domain Eukaryota; kingdom Metazoa; phylum Mollusca; class Gastropoda; family Patellidae; genus Patella; species Patella vulgata. Next base: position 19,801,358 of record NC_065883.2, read on the forward strand.
CGGCATATTATATCATTCTTGATACAGGCTCGACTTTTAAAGCAATGATTTGAAAGTTTCTGAGCGTATTTGCTGTTGTGGACTGGAATAGGGTGTGGGGAGAGCAAAGTTCGATGGCGACTACAAGCGCTGAACTTCTAAGATTTTAATCCAAGAACGCCGAGATTTAAAATAAAATGAAATAGGGTTTAACGTCCTGCTTTTCTGCACGGTATCTTCGCTATAATAAAGACGGGCATGAGCAATTCAATTGGTTGTAAGGGAAATTGTGCTCGGACAGCAACGCTACACCCTTCTCTTTTTTCTTGCTGCCAATGGTATATAGGCGTTTTTCATCAACAGGCCATCCTCTTTTATTACCAATAAGGGGAAATCGGACAGGAAAATCCACGAGAAATTTTCTTGCCGAACACCAGACCTCTTGGTTACTGAGCAACACACCATACCCACTGAGCCACCGCGGCATATCTTGTATGAAGACATGGCAGCCCAATCCGGATTTCAAGTATTGCGACGCTCCCGCATGCCGGAGAGGGCGCCACAATACCCATTAAATGTGTGACCATAACGCACAAGTGACTGCAATGAAATGAAATGAAATGTTGTTTAATGGCAAGTGAGCTCCAACCAGGCTATATTGCGCCAAACATATGGTGAATCTAACAAGACAAAGTAAAATGATATCACATAAATGAATTTATATATGTAAATAAAAACAAATATCACAGAAAATATATTAATTAAAAATAAATATAACAAATCTTTTACATATATAAATATTTAAAACGATATACATGATTAAATATATACATTGAGAATAAAAGTTTGTCTCTTTTATAAATGTTAGCAAATAGCTGACGCACTGACTGTCAACGGTAGTATTTAGATCTAATTTACTTGAAATGTTTGCACTCAATCAAGATGTGACTGCAAACTAGAGCTTAGAACACTATTCTGCAGATTACTTTGACATACCAAACCCCACCTGTGACTATATAGTTTCCGTATAAATACAATCAGATATGTGCAAATATGTATGTTCGCCGCCGCGATCCACACCCAGATATGTGGTAACAAAATAAACAGCATGAACCCGTGAATGTTTTAGGCCATCGAATTTGAGCCCCAAGCAAATTGGCCCTGGGCGAATTTGTTTAAAGGGGAAATTTTGGCCCGGGACAACTTGACCCTCGACGAATTGGGCCCCTATTGTGTTGACTGCCAACAGTAAGATGGGTCTTTAACCTGCTGCCAGTGTGAAATAACTCCTCATTCGGTCACTGATATGAAATAAATGATTTTGACTAAACACCAACCAAGCCATTTGTGGACAATTCTATGATATGGTGGTGTTAGCCCCCTATATTATCTTTTGTTTTCTGAGACTTTTCTCCATAACATTTTCATCCCTTTGGCCGCCACATTGAATTTTACAAAAAAAAACCGTTCAAATCTATATTCAGTCGTTATTTTGATTCCGATTTTCATCTTCTATCTAACCTTTCAATGACCCTTGACCTTCGCGTATATGATGACCCCGATGTCTACTAACAATTAATATCAAAAGTTCGATCTTGAAGTATAACTTCCGGTTTTATTAAGAGTTCACAAGCGGTTGCCATGCAAGATACGCCCACATTTTGCAAGAGATGGACATAGAACAAGCTCAAATAAAGAAGTGATTTTTCTTAAAATCAAGGGCTATAATTCAGGAATTTACAATCCGATATGCATGAATATTGCAAGGAAACAAGATCTTTGGGTTATAAACATGTATTTAAAGTTTCATCAAAATCGGATTAAAATTGTGTCCCCTCTCTAGAGGGTCCAAAACCTTGATACACCATATATTTACAATATTTGCGTACGAGGGGCAGCCATTTTGTCCGGCAGTTTTGGTCCGATTTGTACGAAATTCAGACTCATTCATCATAAGGGTGTAACAGTGATATATTCAAACGTTGTTTTAAATCGGATAAAAATTGTGACATCTATAGGGATCACATCCTAAAAACGCGAGTTTTCGCATAATCAAGGGCCATAATTTAGGAAGTTATGATCCAATATGTGCGAATATCGAAAGGAACCAAGATCTTTAGGTTATAAATATGTTTGTCAAGTTTCATCAAAATCAGATCAAAATTGTGACCTCTATAGGGTCCACAACCTTGATATACCATAGTTTTCAGTTTGAGAACGAACGGCGGCCATTTTGTCTGTCAATTTTGGGCCGATTGTCACGAAATTCGAACTCGGCCGTCCCTTGAGTGTAACGGTGATATAATAATACGTTTTTCTTAAATCGGATAAAAATATTGACCTCTATAGGTTCCAAAAGCTAAAACCGCGATTTTTCGTACAATCAGGGGCCATAATTCAGGAAGTTACAGTTCGATATGCGCGAATATCGAACGGAACTGAGATCTTTGGGTTATAAATTTACATTTCAGGTTTCAACAAAATCGAATAAAAATTGTGACCTCTATAGGGTCCACAAGCTAAAAACGTGATTTTTTGTACAAACAGGGACCATAATCCATGAAGTTTCGATCCGATACATGCCAATATCAAAAGCAGCCGAGATCTTTTGGGGATAAACCTATATTTCAAGTTTCGTCAAAATCGGACAAGAATTGTGACCTGTAGAGAGTCCACAAACAAATTGTGGACGGACGGACAGGGGCGACGACAATATACGTCCACATGAAAATGTGGGCGTATAAAAACGACAGGTTTTGGATTTGACTATACTCAATAATTTATGGTGTAAGTTGATTTTTGACGTGACCTGATCTACCGAAACACGTCAGTACTCCTTCGGAATTCTAGTTTTAACTGTTACTTAGAGCAGGCTTTAAAACTATGTTTTCTATTGATTTCCCGTGCTACACTAGTTTTACCCTACACCATCCAACCGTTACCCAATAACGGGAACATGTTGTTTTAAAGGCATACCTATATTCCGCAGAAAGTTTATTCTGGTCTGCATTAACCTGGCGTGTGGGGCCGTATTATATCAAGTCAATAGCGTCCGGATCTTGCCAACAAATTAAAGGTTTGATTTCACTAATTGTACGCTACACTATCTAAATGTTGCCCAATAACGGGAACATAATGTTTCTTTAAACTTTAATAAAATAAAAAAAAGTACGAACAATCCAAACCATTAGACAAAATTCGAAGTCCTAAAAAAACGGTATAGTCAAAATAGTGTAATAAGGCAAAACAGTGTAATCAGCATATTTAAGACATACCTAATATATTCCGCAGAAATCACTAATAAAATATCAAGCACTGGGCTACATGTACTTTAAGCAAACACTAATAATATACAGGAGTATCCAGATCTCCTTTAATAGGATAGCGTCCGGATCGTGCCAACAAATTAATGGTTCGATTTCAGATTCGCCACCTTATCTAATCTGTTGGATCTTGCTGATTCATTGCCGGCTGCCATATTTTTTCATCTTTAAAAAATGTTTATCAAACTTTGTGTGTTTATTAGTTTGATACGCAATGTGTTATGCATTAAATTAATACTAATTGTCACTGTAATAAACAAATTAAATTAAAAAGAAACGTTTTCCACAAATATTGCCAATATTGATATCGAATACTAACTCTGATTCTGATTTAGTGGCAAAGCTGAAAATACCTTGATGAAGTTCAATAATGGACATTTTCTGGATAGTATATGCGGAGTGATACGCAATTTGATTGGTGATACTTGGTGTATAGTTTCATTGCATCAATTCCTTGACTAAATAATGTGCATTTTCTGCAGAAAAGTCAAGATTTCAATTTCAATGATCGGGAATTTGGGACACAATAATTGAGGTAGAATGTTCAAACACGGTGTAGATATTTATTGAATACTTCGACTTACTTCGATGATGATTATTTTTACTAAGGCTAAGTACAAACAAGCAATTTGATTGGTTGATACCTAGGAAGACGAATTCTCGAAAAATGTTCGTTGTTTGTAGATAATGAATCAGAAATTGATTGGCTTTAGTTGTTTCAACCAGGAGTGAATTACAGTACTTATATTGTCATGTATTGAAGTTAGAACTATCACTTTTAATAGTAAGTTAAAGAGTAACGGCTTTCTTAACACAAAATGGGGATTTTGAGATGGTTATTTATGGCAACCGAATGTGTAAATAAGGCTAAACATTGTCGATTTACATAAATGGTGCTTTGTTTAAGTGCTTCCACACACCACACAACTATTGAATTGGTACTTAAACTTTATCATTCTCCATTTTCATGACATATAGCGTCAAAGACTTTGCGGTGCTTATATTCTTGAATGGCGACTTATTGATGATTCCTCTGTTTCCTGGAAGTGTCAAGCGTCAATCAAACCAATTAAGCATTATTGAAGATAATCAATAACATGTATAGAAAAGTTATGACAACCTGTATAAGGAATGCAGTTCCCGCGTCAATCATTATCTTTTTGCTTCCCGAATTTGAATCTTGAAATATTCCATATATTATTGAGACAACGGCACAAAATGACAGCATGAAATTGGGCTGTATTTAAAATATTTAATGTTGGCAATCACAGAATTGAATTGGATTATCGCGTAATAGCAAATGACAAAAATATTGATGATGAAAACCATCACTTGTCAGATTAAGCCAGGCATTTACTGAAAACCTAATCCAGTGCTGCATAATGAACAAAGAATCCGCAAGGTTTCATCGATCAAGTTGAAGGCGTCCCTTGATTGAAACAGGCAGCATTTTAAGTCGACATCATAATGTTCGTAGCCTTAATGTAAAGTTAAATTAGGAGACAGTAGTCTTATTTCTGACAATAAATCTTAATTTATCAACCTTAATGTCATCAACACTCAAATTTATAATCAAATATGGGAAAAGGTAACTTGATGAACTTTACGTTTTTAAACAATCGGGTCATACATAGGCCAACATGAATAACATGAAAATATCTTCATCAAAATAAGTAATTAGGCATACAGATTTAGTTGTAGATAGACATTTTTAACCGAGGTGTAATGCGGCAGAATTTTAAAAATAAATGAATATGGCGTATCAATGTGTATTGCAATGTATAATATGATTAGGGTTGCTGCTATATTCAAGGGGGTGTGGGGCATGGTACGGAATACTTTTATACGATACGTCGTTGTCTTAAGCCCCCATTGTTGGTCACCTGCTTCCTTTGTTGTTATTTACTAAATTTATTACGTGTTCACTGTTTCGTATCTAGACTTTGTAAGTGGGCAGATTGATGGGAGTGAGAATCTTTATTAATAATATATATATATACGAAACATATTGAGGAAATTCTCCTCATAGAACTCGGTATAAAGATCTGCATAATGAACATCCACGCATTTTACTTGGAATATAAGTTGAGGTATTGCGTCCCCAAGTCGCCATCAATCAAATTGCTTAACTGTAATTTTCTCTGACAGAATGTGTCCATTTTAATAATCCTCCGCGGACATCAGAATGACAATTTGCCTATATTCTTGTGTTGTATATGGATTTAAAGTGTGCTTTATGGGCGTGTTTTTGAATGTTAAATAATTATTCAAATGACACAACAGAAGTTCCCGCGGTATGTTCCTTTAAATCTAAAACAAATTATTTGTCACGGGATGTATACCCTATTTCCACATGCCGTATTGTATACCAGCAATAATTTGGTTGGAAAACAACATTCGTCACACTTTGTAAAGACGACAATACGATTTAACCTACTTGCTCTTGAAGTTTATCGAAATGTAGGTGAGGACCAGATTCCTAATTCCAACGTATTTATATTGGATGTGCTTGATATGTCAAAACCAATGTATCAAGAGTCTAGAACCTTAATGATGCGAATATCGATAACACCGGTCAATGCAAGGGATTGCTTTATATATATAACCCAGGAACTGCTATCAAATAGGTACATCTATTTTGATATAGTATTGACGTCGGGTGGATTCAGATCAAGTGGAATAATCAGATGATTTCCAGGAATAGTTCTGTATATAGTTTAAAACATTAGATGAGTTTTTCCTTTCGTCTGTCAAAGTACATTTCCGTTTATGCATTGGAAAACGTAGACCCCATTTCCCGAGTAAAATTCTCCTCCTTAAAGGGTACTGAAAATGAAGGATTAAAAGTGGTAAATGCCTGTAGATATTGTCGTTTGTTATTATATAACCCAAATGTCATTCAAATTAGTTTAGGCATTTTAACTTAAAGTAAGAAATATAACCATGTCATACAAACTTGCCGTCGGGTTTGTGTACTCAACCACTGACTGATTCTTACTCTACTTGTGTAATAATAAAAAAAAATACGCAATCAGCTAGACAACGATGTGTGGCTAATTATTACAAGATTGGTTTAATTTTAGGTTTTATTTAGAATTTGTTATAAATATACCTTAATCTAGACAGCCATTGCCGGCACATTTCCGTGACTTTTGATCGAAGTAGATCTTAATAAGCCAACAATAGAATACAATAATAGGCCACAGTGTCTTTGGGATTAAAGCAAGATACGTGAAATTTTCATGTATTTATAGAGGGAAATGATGTTTAACGACAACTCAACACAAACTAGGTCATTTCGGGACTGTGGTTTATAGAGGGAAATGATGTTTAAGGACATCTCAACACAAACTGGGTCATTTCGGGACTATGGACAATGCCACAAAACAACTGTACATGTAGTAAGATTGGTAGAATTTTTGCTCTTTAAATTAATAGCATTGTATTAGTAATATCTCTTTAAATTATTATTAGATTCACACATTGTATAGAAGTCATGTCTCTAATGCACTCAAATAATGAGTGACGAATTTAAATATAAAAAGGGTTATAATTTAGTAAATATAACTGGTTCCGTGGGAATCAGAATATCATATTTAACACGTGATTGGAAATTTACTAATGGCATCATACACTGTAACCATCAAAGCAAATCCATTATTTGCAGATTCTTTAGTCATGGCGTAAGCAAATCTGCTAAAAAGCCTAAACCAGCCATTTAAGATTCAGATATCGTTGGATTCCAGAGAGATTACCATCTGATTTCCTAAACCATATAATGCAGTGCTTTCTATCAGCAGAGTCGCCCAGCCAGTCTGGGTGGTTTAAGTGTGCTATTGTAACCTATTATGCATCATAACCATATGTATCCAGCTTGATATAAAATGTAGAACTGAACTGTTTCATTGTTATTCCTGGTAAGACAAACGTCTTAACTAATGAAAAGATAAACGGCTTAACTACTTAGATAAGAAGAAAATACACAACTTGAAAAGAAAGCAAAACAGAAAATTACAAAAACTAAAGGATAACAAGGTTACAATGATATGTAGTAAGAATAGAGTGCATGGGTCATACGTAGGAAGTGGCTACCGGTTTAGTACTTGTCAGCTTTCCACGTCTGACAAAAGACCCATGGTGCTACACAACGCCAACTGGGTCATTTGGCCACCCATCTCCTGCGTTGATATACGTTATTGTTCATACACATAAACATTGGAGGACTATTTAGAATGTAGTACCGCCTAAGAGATATAATTAATAATCTTCGATAATAGATGGTAACGGTTGAATGTTTACCCGACGAGTTGTGAGCATGAAACTCGACAAAGTTGTTATTTCCTGTTTGCGTGTTCAATTACATTAGTCCACAGAGCATAACACAAAGGATTACTACACACTCGACAAAGTTGTTATTTCCTGTTTGCGTATTCAATAACATTAGTCCACAGAGCATAACACAAAGGATTACTACACACCTCTTTGTAATTCGCTCGTTTCATAACGATTCGTCTGAAAATTTAAATCTTTGAAATTAATGGCCATTGGATGTTTGAAACCTCCAACACTCTGGCGACACAAATGGGGCATTTTCCAAATTCACTCTAGAATATAGGGTTATGATCTAGAGCCGCCCAATAAGCGAATGGCCTGGTACGCTTCATACACTAGTAACCTGGAATTTATTTTGAAAACGAACTCTGTGGATAAGTTATTAAAAACGATATGTTGAGAGTAATAATAAAATAAAACCAAGTACGAACAATCCAAACCATTAGACAAAATTCGAAGTCCTAAAAAAACCCCAAAACCCCCCAAAAACATTAGTCTATAATGCTAAATTAATAATGTTAAAGTCTCTCAACTCAATATCATCCAAAGTCTTCGACAGTATTTGTCTTTTTAAATTAATATTAATGTTGTGATCTTACCGGGAAAAGACGGGCTTCTGATATCTAATATTTAAAACAAAATAAACATTTTACCATTGGTACACGAATCGTGTACCATAATGCATTTCGGTGCCATTTGTAACAAGAGACTCGAAGAACGATTCTAGACATATTCCACAAGTCATGTCAAACGGTGATGCCGTATTCTTATCTGGAGAGCATGCGTAATAAATCCTATCGCTGTAGACTGGAATAACCAGGCGCTAGAGATTGCCATTCGATTGAGACTTCCGGCGTATTTCGCCGAACACATCTGATTTGAAATTAGAGTAAAAACTGAAACAATTGAATGTAAAATCTGTGTATTTACATTCATATTATATTATTATATGCGTTGCGACCTATTTGTGTCAATTTCTAGGTCCCAAACATTGGCGAGATTTAGCTCCTTCAATAAAACTGCGACGTGAATAAACATCGGCCATGCTCATATGTATTGGATAATTTAAATCGGATTTGAGTTTGGAATAAGTATATTGAGTATCAAATATGGTTTATGCCCGAAACACTTATATGTGCTCAATAATCCGATGCCTTCTTGGGGTATATAAATTTAATCAGACACCATGATTTATCGCTATTCGATCAGGACTTCCAAAACCCACAATCACACATATAAAGCATTTCTAAATGGACTCTAGAATAGTACGAGCGTATTTGTAATACTATGGTCTCTGCGACCATATTGTATCTTTAACTAATTATTGGATTCCTATATTGTAGAGAAGTCATATCTCACGAGTGATAGGTTTATATATAAAAATAGTTCTAATTTCACAAACATTTAATTCTGGCTTAATAACAAAATAACACGTCTGACACTTCTTGTGGAAAGTTTCTACATGTCCATATAAGGGTAGTTCTTGACATCATTAAGCTCAGTAACCAATCATCATAATTCATTACATAATATTGGTCTAATTAAATAATTGATAGAGCTGTCTCAATGACGCTGTCAGTGTTATAGACTTTGGGTAGCCGCTAGATTGGTAGAGAGCAGGATCATGTAGATTCGGGAGAGACTGTTGAGGTTCAAGAGACCCCATTGATTTGTAGGAGAGCCATATGATGTAGTGTGTTCCTTCAGTAAAGTCGATCTGCGAATTAGGGGGTGGAGAGAAAGACATGTTAATTTTAAGTATTGTAATGTAGCCTAAGCTTGTAACCTATGTATCCAGTGCTTGGTATAAAATGTAGAAGTAAGACGAAAATACACAACGTGAAAAGGGGTCCTAGCTATAAGAAGAGAATTACAAATATAACCAGAGACAATACTAGACGATAACAAGTCTAATAGAATATGTAGCAGAGGGGAGAGTATGCGTCACATGATGGATGTGGGTTTGTTTTTGGCATCAATGCTTTCCACATCAAACCGCTACCGCATATCGCTGATATTTCCCAAATCAAACGTTTATTAACTGCAACAATTCAAGAAGAGAACTACTCAATATTATTTTTTTCTGGTGTATATTGTGTATGTTTATTTGTAATGATTAGCCATAAGTCCAGTAGGTATATCAATAAACATGAGCCAGTTGGTCATAACAAGAACGGGTATTGACAATCGCGATATGTAATATGTGACGTCACACACAAATCATCTTGTTTGTGTGGTCAGAAAAAGGGTGTTTTAAAGTCTATATAATCACAATGCCTTTAGTTGCATGTCACATTTTCATTTTATGTTCCCTTTAATATTACACAAATTACAATGTCAAATAAAGGCGTGTTCGTTACAAGATTACCAAATTATGTGTCGACGACAACTTGACGGAAAATAAACGAATAGTAAACCTAACCTGCATGGCTAATATTGTTACATAATGACAGATGTTATCGTGCCATCTTGACACATGAAAGCAGAATTGATGAAAATATCTTTATGTCGGCTAATGACATCCATGGTATTCTAGTCATTACCATAATATAAACTTACCATTATATAGCTGGCCAGAGTTATGTCATTCCCAATGTCTTGTAAAGAAATCTGTACTGAACGCTTAATCTGGTATATAATGCAATGTAGCCAGCTTCATAATCTCTTCCGTCATCCTTTGTCTAGAAATGGTTTTTAAGCAGGAATGAAACGGGAGATAGTAGGGTCTTGGGTTAAGGCTAGAACAAGGGCCGTATAAGTTGGTTGCAATCGGGACCGCGCCGGTCTGAGACCAGGCCAGAACGCCTGAGGTTACAGGACTCCCGCCTGGCGGAGTTCAGGCTGAGCTATGACCAGGGTTTTCTCAACACAAGTTAACTTTAATGAGTCATTTTAATTTAAGGAGTTTTTGTACAGTATATGCCCACAAGAATCAATGTGTTATAAGATGTTAAACCAGTGTTATCATCCAGAACCGATCCAAAGAACGAAAAGTGTAAACAATATGTTCATGTGTTTGACTTTTTAAATGAAAGGAGGGGCCATATTTGTCTGGAAACATACACATGATGCGTTGTTTTCTTGCAACGATTTCTATTTCGATCCAAAAGTTATCCAATTTCCACTTAATTATAGAAGATTATAACTTATATAGAATTAGCATCAATATTACTTATATAGAATTAGCATCAATATTACTTATATAGAATTAGCATCAATATTACTGATCGGTCGGTGCCTTAAAAAGCGTCCGTCATTTATGACATAATATTAGCAAAGTTTCATATTATATTACAAAGGGATACTGTATATACAAAATGAAATCTAGTCTGTTAAAATCCGCCTCAACAAAATCGCGTAAGGGCCAAAAGACCTCAAGAGGTTAGGCAGGCGATCCTACTCCTTGTCATGTACAAATAGGGTGATAAGAATTGGCCAGCAATGAAAAATACATGCTTCAAGAGAAACTATATCTATTTTGTATCCGCCCACTTGGTTTAAGGTTGTCGCCGCCCCATCCATTCAAACATGTACACAAAGGGATAGTTTCATAAACCAATAACTCTAATGTCGCCTTCGAAATAAGAAGAAATATTGATGTTCTTTAAGTGATCCAACGACATAAATTCTTCAGCTGAATACCCAAGTTGTTGGTTTCACAAAGAGACATCAACAAGATTCTAATTATTAAAGCAGTACCCGGCTTCGCTTGCTATCGTACTACTCTTGGGAGTGAATGAAAGAAATCCGCGAGTAGTCCTTTGATATTTCTAAATCAACGGTAATCGATCCCCCATTTTGTTAGTACGAAACTACGTGTATACATATAGAATCAGACAATCACGCAAATGAAAGTTAGTCCATTGATTGGTAATAAACTTTTGTAGGAAAGAAGTGCAGGGGGTAAGAGGTATGTTTTTCAAACAGTGAATCCACTCTCTTCCCTACTACGTTTGATTAAACTCATTACTATGCATCAATATTCTATTATCGCAGACACTTGCCTCCTACCAAATCATCTGGCGACTGACAATGTTGATATAGGGGCTAGATAAACCATGTCTTTGGCTAAATTTGGGAATTCAAATATCGCTAACAATAAGAGAGACGAACCTACTACTGATAAAAAAACCATATACGAACCGTCTTTATCTAAAGTACAATGCCTAACCATAACCTTTAATGAAAATTCGGTTAATGCAATCTAAATTTTATCTTATGCGAATGATAATAAAGAAATACATGTTTTACTTTGGCATATCAATTACAATGGGTTTTTTTTGTTACCTAATTATTTCTTGGAAATAGATTCATGTTCCCAAAATAGAACACATTTGGTTCATGTAATTAATTAAAAACTGTTCTCTATGCGTATCACGAATATATGTCATCAAATTAAAGACCAAACAAGCATTATGTTTTAATTAAAACCCCTGTGACAAGACGGTCATTATACCATTTTGTTTATTTGAGGACATATAAAATCATAAAACTATTCTTTAATTTGTAATCGAGACGGTTGAAACTTAGCAAGTAAGCTAGATGTCATCATGTTGGCCTCGCTGATGGACAGAAATATGACCCGATATTTTATTATTATGTAATCCATTATTGAGGGGGATGATCACGTGGCTAAGTGGGTAAGACGCTGGCTCGCTAACCTGGAGGTCGGGTGTTCGATCCCTGCATTGGCCGAGAAAGTTCCTCGAGATTTTCCGGCGTGGTTCCCCCTTGTCAGTGATGCAGGACGGAGGGTCTGACAAGGACAGCTGTCTAGTCCTTCGGATGACACGAAACACCGAGGTCCCGTGTATACATTAGAATGCACGTAAAAGATCCCTTGGCAGTTGGAATTCGATATAAGAGTAGGCGATAGTGCCGCTGCCCGGGCAAAATTTCCCTCATAGCACACTGTATGGCGTATGCCCGTCTTCATTAGCCCAGCATAGGAGCAGAACAGTAGGACGTTAAACCCCATTTAATTTCATTTCATTATTGAGGAAATACAGATAACCAATCAACTAATAAATCAATCTTAATTCGGATTTAAGACAGTCCCATCAAATGGGTTGGAACAGTCTTGTTACATAAGGAGCAGCATCGATCCACGGAATTTTCAAGTCGTCTTATCTTTGTAAATACTGAACGGAATTGAATCGATTTTGGACTAATATTCCTCTTAGAAGTTCAGCTTCACAATATTGTAGTTTGCAAGGGATTCTATAGGGTTAATTTCGCACACAAAGTCTTTAATAATTATCTTTGCACACTGCACGGGCATCCAACTTAATATACTTTTAAATTATATTATCCAGATAAGGCATGCGTGAATGTTCACATATGTTATGAACGTATTCACTTGTAATTGGAATTCGGTTGCTGAAGTCCAGTCGATAAGGCAGACGAAAATCGTTAAGACCAAAATTATTGAAGTCGGTCAATCCTAAATAAGTCCACTGTACTTTCTGTTGATTTGATTATTGTGTTATAATCGTCTTAAATGTGTAGTTTAATGGTCGAGTGCGAGACATTAAGTAATATTGATACTGCACGAGTGCGTTTAGCACGAAGGCTATATCTATGTATTACGCAATGTCTTGCACGAGACCATTAAACAGCTTAAAATACAGACACTATCCAGCACCTCAATTTCAATGAAATACGTCACGCGGGTCCAATATTTCAGCAAGTATAAATAATGTACGCTTGGCACATTGTCCGTACCACTGTGTGAAATAATGGTACGCCAACATCAAAAGATGACGTCACATCTGTATTTTAATATAGCTTATTATATTGGTGAACATTTAGCAAATACCTATAACCTGTTGGTGGTTGTTTCATCGTCCTACTAGCTGAATATCACTTTTCCGTTCTGATTATCTAAAATTTTATATAAATAATATGTCGATTTGACTTATGGGGAGTTTAAGTCGCAAGTCTATAAACCAGTAAAACGTATTACATAAATTATTATTATTATTATTATTATTATTGATTTTTTGGACTTGAATTGTATGGCGGAATGATATATATGTAGACATAAGGATATCGGAAAATTTTACATCATCCATAGAAGTATATAATCCTCTTCTCATTTCCTGAAAAAAATGTGTATGGGGCCAGTCTCCTTCAAATTCATTTATCATATAATTATGATATATTTGGCTCTTTGTTGGTAAAAATAAAATTAAAAAAATCTGTAATAAATCTGTAGATTGTTCATTGCTCGCAAGCATAACCCACTTTTATATTAGATTTGAAGCCACATATGAGTAATGGATATGATGTAGTCCGAATTATGACAGGTCACGCGTAAATAATGTAGCAGATGAATTCTAGAAGTTATTATGTTACTGATCACTCCAATCTTCTGGCTATACCAGCAGTGTGCTCTTTATAAGTCTTCGTCGTCATTTGACGTTTCTAATCTACAGACATTGCGATGGAAACTTGTAGCAACACGTATTTAATAAATTGGCTACTCGTCTCATAAATCGAGAATCAGACGCTTCCAATTGTTATCATTTGCTTATATAGGTTTCGATTTACGGTCACGTCTCGCGCGATGCAACTGAATAACACAATATATCATCGATATATTGAAAAAAGGAATATTATAGATATATTTATCGCGCAAAGATCACCTTTTGAAAAATAAATTGTCTCCCGATAAGTAGTCACTATTCATACTTTCTCTTTCACGAAATCAAACACTATTGTGATAAGTTCACTTATTTGTGAATTTTACAGTTCCCGGGTAGTGTTCAGTCAAACACAATAATCCACACAAACTTAACATACACTAAGGAATAGGGCGAAAACCGAGGTCCTGTGCAAACGTTGGCGCGTCCGAAAAGAATCGATTGACAGTTGAAATTTGAAGTATGAGTACGCCGTAGTGCCGCAGCTAGGGCATATGCCCGTCTTAATTGCTTAGTCGGTAAATTAGTAAATTTAAATGTGTCGGTGGCATGTTTTTAATACTCTGTATTGTAATTTAGTTCAGCCCATCTTAACCTATGGATCAGCAATTTGGGGCACTAGAGAATTTAGATGCGTTAATAACGTTCAGAATAGAGCCTGGCGTTTTTTCTTAGGCGTGGGGAGTAAAATATCAAATTTGGCGGTCAGTGGTGATATGGGCTGGGCATCAAACTTTACAAAACAGAAAGTAGAAATTATTAGATTCTGGAGAAGATTATCACGTGTAGACCCAACACGCCTTGTTAGTAAGGTTAAGGCGTGGTCTTTTAAATTCAGGAAGTCCTGGGCCTGTTTCACGAAATCTTAACTTAGATAAATCCAAATTTTAGTAATTTGATTGGATAATATTAGATTGATTTTAGCTCTTAGCCCATCAAAATTGAAGTATCTACTAAAATTTGGATTTTATCTTTAGTTAAGATTTCGAGAAACAGGGCCCAGGAATAATACGTTAATAAAGTGAATGGTCAAATTACAAATCATAATTTCTGATTTATTCAATATACGTAAAACTGATATTTTAACTCTGAAAGATTTTAGGCTCTGGTATCAGGGGCTATAAGGGGTTAATTAATGGTAACAAATTAAGAACATATAGGCTATTTAAGCACTCATTGTATGTCGAAACTTATGTAAAATGTATATTCGACAGATCGCAACGTAGTGTTTTAGCAAAACTACGACGTGGGTCATTGCCTTTAGCAATAGAAACTGGACGTTTTGTAAAACCAGTGACATTATTAACAGACAGAAAATGTAATTATTGCCACACGTCAAATATAGAAGATGAGACTCATTTCTTGTGTACATGTAAATGCTACATTGATCTGAGATGAAAGTTATGGAACGCCGCAAGCAACATAAACCCACATTTCCTAAAGCCCCCGTCAGACCGGGTTGGCGCCCTACGGCGAGCAGAAAATGCACCAGGTCGCCGGCAAACGTGCATACAACGCGAGAAAATGTCCCAAAATTTTGACAAACTTGAAAAAAGTCGCGTTCTTACCGCGACCTGTGCGATTATACCGCGTTCTCATGGCGCGCTCGTCACGACCTCTCCGCGCTTATGGCGTTTCTATTGAGATTTATTGGCTTGGCATTGGCGGGCATCGGCGAACCCACGCCGCTCTAACCAAGCTCAGGGGGTTCTTACCACGTGTCTTCTATGTGTATCGCAACTGCACGTGCGTTTCTACCATGTAATCACGACGACTATATCAGCTGGTCAGATTTTTTAAAAATTCAAGATGACGACATATATACACACTGATGTATGAACTTTGAATCACCTGTTTTTATAGCAAGTCGTACATAAAAAGCATGGTCACAATAGGAGCGTAATGCAAGCTTGGTAACCGCGCCATGGTCGTATTAAGACTTCCATTTATTTGAGATGTTAATGTCCCAAACCGGCTATAAACTTACATTACTCTCTTGTGGGTGAGAAAGAAATATTATTACAAGTTAGATAAAGCTATATATTATTATGTTATTTGATATTGACACGTCATATTGACAGTAAGGTGATTGTAGACTCAATGTCAGTTGTATTTTATGAGAAATGATAAATGGTAGCAGTTATTTTTCATATCTATGATTTAAGTTCTCTGAATTTTTATGCACAGAAGTTACACTATTCCAAGAAAATAGATAAAGGAAACTAAATGATCTATTGCCAAGCTGTGTTTATGTATACATGGCGAAATTACTGATAGCGAATTCATTACCTGTATTTGCATTTTAGGTGTGTATAATGTCGATATCAATAAGTATATGTTTTGATTGTCATTAGAGCAACAAATCGAAAATGTTTCTGTCATTAAGAAATGGCATTCCAACCTATTAACCTTTCATCAAGCAAGCATAACATACTGCTCGTTTAGAGGACATATCATTAGTTTTACCGAGCATACTCTTTATTCATATTCCAGAAGTTTGGCATTCTGTTGTGTTGAAAAATGATGGAATGTGTATGTTATGTATTTATATTAAAGCAGCCATATATCAAGGTAGTTAAGACATACGAACAGGTAAACATAAAAGAAGAGATAAACAATGTTACATATATAAATTTGAAATGACTGACGATAAGCACGTGGCAACTATCTGATAACAGGTATGCCTTCCGCTAATCTGTATGGTATTGATGGATGTGTTAAAAATAACGTGCATAATTCTTTGTGTCAATTATCACATAATTTTTGAATGAAATATTATATTTTATGCAATTTATCGCAGGCTTTTGTTTCTCCACTAGTTGTTTACAAACTGGAATTAAAAGCTTGATGAGTAATTTGACCTCAGATTGTGGTTTAGGGTTAGATTTTAGAATCTGGGGAAGAGGTTAAATCTCCGCGTAAGCACTGACCTAGGATGATGTAAATTTAGTTAGTGGTATTTCCTAATTTTATATAAATAAATGTATATAGAAATTTGGCTGTTGGTCTTCTGTGGGTGGCTTCTGGTATATTTGTTTCTGAAGAAAAATATAATATTAAATTGATGCCCTCGGGTGAGAGCTACCATATAGTGTGTTTCTTACTAGGGATTGGATTTTCAAATGGAAACCTAGTTCTAGATATCTCCTTTATAAATTTAGTCAAATTTCGTTTGTATACATAATTCTGTTTAATGTATAGTATGTATTTTTCAATAGGAAATAGAACGAACTAAGCTTAAATTATAATAAGAGAAATTAGGCGACTGGGTGTATATCCGGTGCACCATGTTATTGTAATCAACATAATAAATAATGTTATCTCACTTTCACTTTAAATAACTTGATGACGCCTTGTTATGTGTTAGAAACATAATTATGATGAAACTTGAAACGGGAGAGAGAGAGAAGGGGGAGAGAGGGAGTACTCGGAGAAACCCCTAGAGATGACGCAAGCGAACCTACTACCTATACTCCTACTCATAATGCACGAAATAAATGTAATGGTTTTGTAAATGTCATTGATTATGTTCTTTGATTAAAAAAACATGGTAATTAATATTAAAAATTGATATGCTTTGTAGAACCAAATAAATACACAACTTACTATTTTCAGACCATTAATTATATATAATAGATTGAAATTAGCTAGTCAGTGACTGCGTAAACAAACGAACCGCGTGTTAAGGTTGATTTTCCTCAAGTTCTCCATCCATTATAAAAACGGGTTCACTTCATTTAGATTTCTTTGCTTACATGATTACATTTGCACAGCATACAAACTGCTTAATTTCCATCGATCGATAGGTTTTTTTTATATACACAGTCATTTCGATTGAGTTCGCTTCATTTTAGTATAAATATCGAACGATCGGCGATGCCGAGTGATTTACACCTCTTGGAAATATCCACCAGTGTCTATAGACTCATATCTATGAAATACCTCGTATTCTACAAAAAATAACCGATCGTTGGAGGAACTTCATCTAATGACGTCACAGAATCCAATATAAATAGTTGATCTGTGGGTTTCCTATGATAGTACACACGTTATCACCGTACCAAGTTTACTAACTGCCACAACATATTAAGACTATTTAACAGACTTCGATAATAGCTCTACACATCTTAACAATTAGGTTATACTCGTCTTGCGCGCTGTGAATGCTATACCATCATAGAGTTCTTAACGGCACCAAGCTTCGTTTAATAGTAGTAGTACTATATAACTACCGTTTACAGTAAACAGTCTCTGTACAAGTTTGTTCAACAAATCGATTTTGTTTTAGATTTTATCAAAAGTGGACTTTTCTGTTATATTTATTAACAAATATTCAGATGTGCCGAAAACAATACAAAAGTTACTAATGATGCAAGCGATAGAGACATAGGTGCAGGTCTTGTAATAGGTGACAATCTCACTAGTGTTGTTTTATTATTAACTAATAAATAAACAGACATGGGTTGTGTAAATTCAACAAAAAATAAATTAAAGCAAGGAAAGTTCGAAACCTCTAAATCTGGACATCGGAAAACATACTTGACAACAAATGGGCATACGGGAAATGGAGTTTCCCCAGAGACATCTCCCAGAGAAGAAGATATTAAACCAGCTATCACAGAAAGACAAAAAGAACTAGTGTTAGAATCGTGGGAGATTGTACAGGCTGATGTGTCCACAGTTGGGGTTAATATGTTCATGCGGTAAGAAAATTTCTTTTGAAATACAATATATTTATTATTATTACAAACTATTAGTATTTGTTTAACTATTTGTATACGAGTGATTCTTTTCGACGAGTTCCTCCTGTTATTCGCATTATAGAAATCATATTTCCATTCATGTTCCAAAACTGACAGTGTTTTAATTACACTATACGCATCAGAATATGAACAAAAGCAGTTGGGATTTTTCTCATTAATAAGCTGAACAAACATTCTGAAGTTTCAGGATTTTGTTTGCATCTTATGTTTTGATTGATGTTCGTACCATGAGTTGTTATTAGATGACAGTGTTTGTTATGGTAAACAAGACAATATATTGCCGACGGGTAACGCATCGTGTTATATTTCAGACGTTCTGTAGACCCATTATATGTTTCTGTAGTATGGGACATAAGTGTCTGATTTTTAAGGACCGTCGTGTGCTCGTAAATTGTTAGATGTTAGATGTTACTGGGTTGTTAAATCCAGACTAGCTATAATTTCGGACTTACAAGCCGTTTAAACAGCGATTTATTATAGTTAACTTTAAGAGTACATAATTTACTTGAAATCGTAAATGGCCACAATGTATGCATATGCCGTAAGATAGCTAAAGCTGGCAATTTTAAGCCGATCCTTGCCGATGGCCAAGCTATGTCAGTAGAGAAAAACAGCTGTAGTAGCGAGTTTGGTTTTTAGAAAATAGTTTATTTTCCCCCCTAAGCTAACTAACCAATCGCCGACGTTTGAAACCAGCTTAACCCCATGATGACGATGGGAACAAGGGGTTAAAAAATCATAACGTGTTTCTGTAATGTACATAAATGATGAATATTCCATTTGTCTGTGCTTGGGATGAGATGAAATACAGACATATATGATCTCTTTTATCATACAACTTTAAAAGTATTTCTAATCTGCAATTATGTATTTAAATACAACGTCTATCACAAAGTGACTCACTCGATCTTTTTCAAGTCGATAAATGTCAAAGGGATAGTGTTTTTGTATGACTTCACAATACTATAATAGTACCTTAGGGGCGATTATGATAGACTTATGGTTAAAATTACGATTACGATAAATGTTAAGACACGAGGCCTAACATAATAGTATTGATATCACATATCACAATCGACATTCCAAAACTAATTGAAAAAAGAGATGTAGTTTACGATAAAACAAAAAGATAATTGGATCTATTATTTCCACATTTTAATAATATGATGCCAATAAAAAAAATTAATTTATTGCTTTTATTTTTATTGAATTGCGTGTACGCTTAAGGAAATGAAAATGGGATTTAACGTCATATTGTTGTGAACCAGCCGGGTCAATGAAATATTGTCCGTAGAGTGGCGTCTCTGCCTGTTCTATACAGAATTCCAATGGTTAGTGAACGTGTGCGCCAATTTTGTATATAGTTTTCCTTCCATCCTAACGACTAGAGACTGTTCCCTGTTCCTTGTCAGACTCTCCGCCCTGAACTGACATCATTCTGCACACCAATGAGAATAGATTTTTGAAATGAAATTAAATGAAATGGGGATTAACGCCCTACTGTTCGGCTCCGACTTGGCTAGTGAAGACGGGCATATGCAATACAATGTGCTATGAGGGAAATTTTGCCCCAGCCGCGGCACTATGGCCTACTCTTACATCGAATTCGAACTACCAAAGGATCTTTTACGTACACGCCAATGTATACACTGACAAGGAGAAACAACGTCGGAAAATCCCGATGAACCGTCTCGGCCAATACAGGGATCAAAAACGCGACCTCCAGGCTAGCGAGCCAGAGTCTTACCCACTTAGCCACGAATATATTTCTGTCCTGAATGGCCGCCATATGGAAAAATTAGTATTCTATTTTATAATGCGGTACTAATCCGTTTATAGCTTTCATATACACACAGAGGCTAAATAAACATTTTCAAGTTTATTAAATGGAAGCGAAATTGTCAAAGTATTTAGGAATTATATGCCTGTTGTTTGTTCTCAAGTGGAGCTAATTGTGGACGGTGTACATTTAGTATCCATTGACTGACATGGGGAACCTACGAAGGAAATTCTTCAGGATTTTTTTCGACCAACATCGGGTAATGAACCTAAGACCTCCCGCCGTACTTAGAGCACCACACGCACGATCTGGTAAACTGTTATATTTAGGGCCTTGGAATTTGGATAATGCAACGTAAAAGACAAAAAAACTGCGTTTCGCTAGAAACCGGAATCTGTCCATCAGATAGGATATGTGTATCGCAGATTCGGTAAAAATGGTTAAGGTTCATTAGTTAAAGATACATTATGTGATATTAGATAAAGAGCTGGCAGGTCCCACTGTAATAGTTAAAAACTAGATAATTTAAAGAGAATCTGCTGAAAATTTCAGTCAAATTGATCCACTCTGAACCGAGATTTTAGCGATTGAATTTTCGGCTTAGCCTCGGTCATCATTACTGAAGTCGGTACGATAACAAAACATAGTCTGGATTATCCATTTCATGATTAAATTATGAATGGAAGTCGAACAGCAAATCGGAACCTAATCCAATAAACATCGCAGGCTAGCGACGAAATCGAGAGTTGATTATGGTCTGCATAAGTTAATTAATGTCTAATTAATAATTTAGATAACATTTCAGGCCTAAAGAAAGACCTGCAATAGACAGATTTAGCTCTTGCATTTAATGCATGTTTAGATAGGAATAACTACTACTTAGATAATTACTTAATACTTCATTACCTAGAAAGTGCAATAAGGACAACTAATGCGACTTTACGTTTATTACTTAATATGTATATATTACAAAAATAATACTGTACGGAATTATAATTTTACAAAAGGCAGGGGGATTATTTAGTTATATGTTTTCTTTATATACATGCAGGCTTACGGAAATCATTAACGACCTAAAAGAAGAAACTAGGATTATATTAAACTGATTGAATATTTTTCAATGAGATATTATTTTTATAAAGTTTAACCATATTTTTTAATAAATTATTCTGTTATTCAAAACATATCTTAAAATAGTAATATAAAGCGAAAATAATGAATGAAAATACACGGTCACACAAAAATAAATGCTTGAATCTAATATGTTTGGTAATATTATAGGCGTTAAACGTAACAAATAATTTTGTTGACCATTATCACATGTTAAGTGTACGCGCTAATTTCATCCCATATGATCATGGCACATTCTTTTCTTGAGGTACCTTTCAGATTTCTTCTCTTCGGGAGACAATATCATAAGTACAAATGTGCATCTAATATTAGTTAAGTTCCCTTTAAATCTTATATTTATCACCTCGAGATGGGACGACACTGCCGTGAGTCAATGTGTGAACATTGTTAATATATTTACATATTTAAAACTAATAACGCTGAATAAATGCAACTCTGTTGTCACCTTACATATTTTCTTACATATCAATCAAATTGTATTAGTTGACAGGGCTGAATTTTACTGCGCAACAGAAATTGTTAGAATGTCTCATAAAGAATATCTATGTGGAATTTAGATGACAAATGTTCAGAAGGTAATTGGTACTCTTATGGGCGTCAATTAGTGCCTGCCTTTATGTACCAGTCTATTTCTGTATTAATTTATCCTAGGTTCGGTGATAATATATGATCCCCATGAGTTCGAGATTAAAGAAATCACAACTCAGCAGTGTACACGAAATTTCCTTCAAACCTGTCACATCAATGATATGCTAGCACACTAAAAGCTGCATTCAGTTAAATGTTGATAAGTAGAAATAGCTACCTCGTCTCTGATCTAATATATCTATTTAACTCTGGGGTTTCTGATATTACCCGACGTGTTTACTCATTCCGAAACACCTGAAGCGGGTTTCCTTTTCGTTTTTATAGTTCAAAATTTCGTTTTACTTATCTTGTTATATAACCCGAGTTCTGGTTGATATGATGGATTAGCCAATAAAACGGTCTGGTACGGTGAGTTCTTGGCGTGTGGTGCACGGAACCGTGGGTAAAGCACTAGAAAAGCCGCTCGTATGACCCTTGATACGACCCTCCACTACAACCGGTCAGATCTTCGGAGAACGCCTGCACATACGATGCCATATGTGTATTGTGCGTTAGGGCAAGGGTTAGACTTGGTCCAGGGTTAGTGTTAGCGCTAGCCCAGTTTACATTTCGTTACCCTAACTACATATGACGTCATATGGGCTAAAATGTGCAGGAACGTCTCTGATCTAGCGTTCTCCCAGATCTTCATGTAGTGTAGGCCATCGAAAGTATATAAAAAAAAAAGAAACGAAACATAGATCTGTATTTTAATCAGATTGGCTCCAATACTGAAACATAGGCATGGATATGAGGGATTTCTTGGTTAGCGGTTTCGACTATTTGGGGTATGATTGGCGGTCACGTGAAAATGTCGAACAAACACAAACCGAAATCGTAGTCTAAAAGAAGAAGGGTAAAATACTTCAAATGCGGTTATTACAGTTCCTTGCAATGTAGACGCAAACTGAAATTACTAACTGTTATGAACAGTAATAGCCAGTTAAACCAGTACGAACGTGCTATATGAACAAGGAATTAACCCAGTATGACATCATCACAGCCAGCTTGGAATCACAAATCGAAGACAGAACAGGCATACCAAGCCGTACTTGAATTGACGGTAGTCGTTTCCAAGAACACCAATACGTTGAGTAATGATCTTCTTGCATAGAAATAAAATAAGAATCACTTATTTTAGTTACATTAACCTTTCCGCATTTGTTTTATTTCATACCTTCAATATTTCATTCGCCCAGTATTCATTAATTCAGTTAAACATTTTTATTGTTCTTATGTTTCTATTAATCCCTCATTTTTACTTAGACGTTAAGCTACTAATTTTATGACAGACAGTTGACACATTAACGAGTTTAATTACCATCTTATTGTTTTATTTTATTGCAATGTATTTTATATTTTAATCGTTCCTCTTTAATTGTTATTAGTAACATTGGTGTATATTGTTCACGATACATTATGGGAGATTAGATAAAGAGCTGGCAGTTCTCACTATAATAGTTAAAATCTGTATAATGTAAAGGGAATTTTCTGAAAATTTCAATCAAATTGATCCACTCTGAATAGAGGTTTTAGCGATTGAATATTCGGCCTAGCCTCGATCATCATTACTAAAGTCGGTACGATAAAAAAAACATAGTCTCGATTATCCATTTCATGACTAAATCATGAATGGAAGTCGAACAGCAAATCGGAACCTAATCCAATAAACATCGCAGGCTAGCGATGATATCGAGAGTTGATTACGGTCTGGATAAGCTAATTAATGTCGTAATTAATTTTAGATAAGATTTCAGGCCTAAAGAAAGACCTGCAATAGGCAGATTTAACTCTTGCATAATGTATGTTTGATTAATTAGATACCATTTTATTATAAATACCGATATGTACATTTATATAGCATTCTAGGTTTCATCCCGTTTCCAGGACAGTTACTCTGTTTGCTGGACGTGCTGTTCTCATGATGTTAATGTTTTCAGGTAATAAATAGTTTCAAGGATAGTTCCAGTCTTTAGATATTACCGAAGATTCTCGCTGCTGCAGTATTCCGTCATTCTGTAGAATTTGATATATGTTAATGATATCGGACGATGTGACAGATTTCCTTGTATGCTTCAGGTTTCTGTTTAAATATTGTATCATTTAAGGGAATATGTATTTTATTGTGGCATATTTATGTATCAGTTTTTTTTTATATATTATGCGGCACACACGGTTATCATGTGTTTGGCCATACAAAAAGTATATAAAGGTAGACCATGCAGACCTACATTAAATACTAGTAGTTTCATGCTCAGAAGGGATGGCCTTTATATCTGCCCACTTTACACAAGAACCGTTTTGTGTTCAATACACCATTTTACAAGAAAGTCGTTTAACGTTCTCCTCGACAGCTATTGTAAGTTAACGGTAAATTATTTCGGCGAATAAATCACTTTAATTTATTTCTGGTAATTTAAATGGACATGAGATATTTTAGGTTGACATCTAACCCAATCTATTGAACTATATATTATTGTAATTGTCAAACGCTGAATAGTTACATTTACTTTCCTATTAATCTCAATACACCGCGACATTGATTTAATTTGACTGTTGGAAACGGCTGCAAAGTACGTTTGGTATATCTGATTGGACTCGTCCAATCTAAGTAAAAATGTTAACAATATTTGGTTGTGTATATATATATAACAAAAATATAAAAGTGTTTGCAAAAAGAACTACGTTATTTGTCGATTACTAGCACTTTCGCTTATTTTATTCAGCTCTACACTCTACAGGTAAACAACATTTAGATAATACAACATTATGTTGTTTACCTGAGGACCTCAATGAAATAAGCGAAAGTGCTAGTAATCGACAAATAATTTTCTTTCTTCAAAGACGTTTATATTTTTGTGTATTTAATACCTAAGAGTAATTATCTTTAACTTTTCGAACATCAGCTTAGAAGCTAGGCTATCCACTCTGTTCAAAACTAAAATTGTTAGCTGACAGTGTTAGATTGAAAGTACTTACAACATTGCCTCGAAGAACATGCTCAGCTGCATACTTATGTTGCAATTAATTAAAATTTAAAGGGTGGATACAACGAAGGTCTATAAATAATTGTATCTATGATCCTTGTAATTCGAGTGTTATTTTGAAATTTTAGGTTGTCAGGAAACGAATATACTCGCGCAGTCCCAGAGTCTATAGACAGTCTGGTCCCGTACAAAATCAATCTATATGAGAGGGAGAGATAGGGGTTAACGCCCACTCGACACAAGCTATGGTTCAATTTCATCCAATAATTCGCTTGTGTGTAGAGATATTTAGGACTGGTAGGTAAACCTGAGGACCCGTAGAAAACCTACGACCATCCCACCACTTATCAAGCACAAGCGGGGAATCGAAACCACGCCAAATGAGTCAATGACAGACCTCTAGACTTAAAGCGTGCCCCATATATACTCTTCAAAAACCGAAACGCATAGTGACATTTCGTCGTCGGTATATCCTCGCTCTACCATCGCCTTGTTGCAACATGAACCGCGACTCATCGCTGAACCAAACTGTTCTGCAACGTTGCTGTGGCCATACCCTATGTGCCTCAACCCAGTCGGATTTGACGGTGTCGGCGTATTTCAAAACAACAGCTCTAACGGGACACCTGGATCGTAATACGGTTTCACGTAGGCGTCTGTGGACTGTCTGGTCTGGTCTGAGATCCTACGCCGCCCAGGAATTTCTGCTGCAGTAGAGGTCACTGTTGTGAACCGTTTCCGCAAATAACGTAACCGGATGTGACGAACCAGAGCAGGTGGGGTCACTCTTGTTTGGCCTCGGCTTGGGTGGTCACGTGTTGAACTCGGATGTCGGTACCTATCCCAAAGGCGAGAAGTGGTACTCTGGGAAACATTCAGCAGCCTGGCTACATCTGTCTGGTATTCACCTGCTTGTAACCGACCGATAGCGTTTTTGCGTTGGTCTTCGTAAAGAGGTGGCATCACTCACTTGGCTCGTTGAGTGTTTACATGTGCAACTGATTTTGAAACCGAGAACCCCGGGATTTTAAAGGCCTTAGGTGTGGGTTTCATGCGAAAAGCTTGGTGCAATCAAGCGAAAACAAACTTTGGCAAAACGTATGACCAGTCACAATTAGTGACCCTACATTTAAAACCAATAATGAATTCCTTTTATCCTTACATAATGACAGTAAAAACAAGTAAGATTTATGGAAACAACGATTCGGTTCAAATAAAAAAAATGATGAAAAATGGGCTGTGGGTTTCTGTTTTTGAAGAGTATATATTAGAGAGATATAAAAACTCGTCACCTAACTTGCATATCGTTATTCCCGTCAATCAAATCCTTTAGTTCTGTCAGCGAATTCAATAGAACAACTCATAGTTACATATTAATTCTTGAAATTTAAAAACAACTGCGTCTTTTATTGTATACATAGCCATGAGGTTGTATGTTTAATGCAATCATAGTGAGGGGTCACTGCGAGGTCAATCAGTGCAATTGGATAAGTACCCACGAACACGTTTGAATTTGTTTATCACGTCATACAAGTTACGTCACCATTTTAGCCTTGGACTTGCATCTGTAACCATGTTTGGGTTCTAACGGACTAGTGGAACAGTATACACGGTTAATTAATGACCTACAATCGTCGACATACAAGCCTTAGTGCACGCCGTCATTATTACTACTGTGTGAGTAATGGCTTTATTAAACGCCCGTTTCCACTGAGTTGATATTGCAGACATGAATATCGCTTTAATCTGGCGTTGATACCTGTAAAATTTAAGAGTATATTTACTCGACACGAATATGCTATCTTAACGTTCTTTAATTTAGGCAATCATTTAGCGTACGTTAGTGCTTTATGTATCTTCATCGAAAGAAGTGTCATGTGTCTAAATTTACTTGACCCGAATATGCTATCTGAAATTTCTCCGATTTGGGTTATCCCATTTCGCGTGGTGCTTATGTACTTCATTGAAACATATTCCATTTTATTATTAATGTGGGGTTTCACATATTCTTGAGAACTTTTCAGCACCACGGATAAAATAAGTAAATATTTATTTAATTTATTAATTCCCAACCGCTAGATGTACATATTAACGTCGCATCAGGTAGATTTGAAATATAAAAATTACAGTAGAGGTAAACAGGTATTGCATATGCCAGAAACTGCTGCTGAAAGTCACACCTCTCGGATCCCATTCAAACCGAGTTTTCCGTAAAGTCTAAAATGTCAGCGTGCCAAATGCGACTACTCTTATGTAGGTAGGATTTGAGAATTACATTTCTAATCTTGTCCTGATTAGAGAAGTTTTATTTCGCTCTAAGCATACTACTAAGAAATAGTGGAATGTTATACAAATCCCAATTTTAAAAAATGATAAAGATACCCTTAAAGTCAAGCTTATTATAGTTTTCCCTTGCCATTTAAATTGACATCAGTGATGAAAGACATAGTTCACTATATTAAAGAGAAATTATCACTTTGACTAAAAAAAAATGAAATGCGGTTTGACGTCCTACTTTTTAGCACCAACAGGGCTCAAGAAGACGGGCATACGTTATGGTGCATGCTATGAGAGCAATTCTGCCAAAACATTGGCGTACTTGTACATCTAAACATTCCCGATATAAATTGCGTAACCAAATCAAGTGTATATACCATCAAGTGCGCATATCTCTTTAATAATAGAAATGTTTTAAAGGTGCCATCCCAAGTACGAACTCTGTGATTTGGTGATATAAATGGATTAAAAAATATTCAAATGACTTTATCTGTCAAACGTTTGCCTCAAACCCATCTCAAAACATCTGAACCATCTAAAGGTACCTATAGGCGTAGCATTATCTATTAAGTGCAGGAGGACCGCACTATACGCAAAACAAAAATCTACAAGATAAACCTGCTGACAAAACAGAATATAGACATTGTAAAAAAATAAACAAATATAAATTAAGTGAATGGATCCTGGGGCAAGCCTTAAGCGTCCACTACGCTGTACAGTCCCGGGCCTGAATGGTGCAGCCTTCACGTCAATAATTCTTGCTTTAAGTTCTAAGTTGTTCCTATATAACTCCTACTGAGATTTTATATATACTATACATTTTCATGCGTTATCGAATTTCAATAAATTTCTTTGCATTTTTTAGAATTGAAACTACCTCTCGTTTTTCTTACTATATCTTTGCATTTTTTAAAATTGAAGATACCTCTCGTTTTTCTTACTGTTAGATATCAGTGTATGTTAGAAGTTAGTTCAGCTCTGAACGTAGGTCTCATTTCACTCGGCCTGTACGTTCAGGAACTCTTCTGTTGAATCCTTGTCGAAACTGAGATCCGCCCCAGCCAATGAAGTCCGCCAAGTTGGTAAGAAGACGGAGACGTATTTTTTAACAGCGTGTTGTGTCGCTCATACTGGTTCTATCGAGGTAAGTAAGGTCTTATTTTCTCACTAAGGTGTTCATTTATATTGTTCAGGCGTTCACTGGGTTGACACGCGACCGTTTAGCAGTAAAAAGTTGCCCCGTAAGATTGACTGGGCGGATCTCAATTTCGACAAGGATTCAATAGAAGAGTTCCTGAACGTACAGGCCGAGTGAAATGAGAGCTGAACTAGTTAGAAGTAGGCTCGATAAATCCAGTAGACAAAAGGAAAAGGCCTTATCTTGAGAATGGTCATGTATAATCCATTATAATGGATCAGAACATTCATGTATTCTCGAAATATATCTATTTTAATTTTCCCATCGTCATTATCATTGTTGAAGATTGATGTTACATTATGTTGTTAAAATTGTGTATGCATACATTAGATACCGTAATCTATTATTATTGCTATTATGTTAAATTAAATGAGATTTTAGTTGTTTAAAAATGTATTCTAGTAATCCGTATAATGAAATATTATTGTTAGCCTATGCTATGGACAGACTATGAGATAAGATTTGCTAAATGTTGAACTTACCTGTTAAATTGCATATGCATACTGTATGTTTAATATTGATAATATTAATAATTGTTCTTGCTATTTTTATACGCCCACATTTTCATGTGGACGTATATATTGTCGTCGCCCCTGTCCGTCCGGAAGTCCGTCCGTCCTAAATTGTTTGTGGACACTCTACATGTCACAATTCTTATCCAATTTTGACGAAACTTGAAATATAGGTTTATCTCCAAAAGATCTCGGCCTGCTTTCAATATTGGCATGTATCGGATCGAAACTTCATGGATTATGGCCCCTGTTTGTACAAACAAATCACGTTTTTAGCTTGTGGACCCTATAAAGGTCACAATTGTTATCCGATTTTGTTGAAACTTGAAATGTAAGTTTATAACGCAAAGATCTCGGTTACTGTCGATATTCGCGCATATCGGACTGTAATTTACTGAATTATGGTCCCTGATTGTACGAAAAATCGCGTTTTTACATAGTGGACCCTATAGAGGGCATAATTTTTATCCGATTTGAAAAACCCTATTATTATATCACCGTTACACCCTAAGGACGACCGAGTTCGAATTTCGTTAAAATCGGCCCAAAATTGACAGACAAAATAGCCGCCGTTCGTTCTCAAATAGCGTAAAAATATGGTATATCAAGGTTGTGGATCCTGTGGAGGTCACAATATTTATCCGATTTTGTTGAAACTTGAAATGTAAGTTTATAACACAAGGATCTCGGTTCCTTTCGATATTTGCGCATATCGAATTGTAATTTCCTGAATTATGGCCCTTGATTGTAGGAAAAATCATTTTCTTTTTAGCTTGTTCTCTATCCATCTCTCGAAAATGTGGGCGTATCCTGCCTGGCAGCCGCTGGTTAATGATGGTAATGGCACGGTATACGTTGATCCGATTTTAACTAAAAGCTTAGTTGTTTAAAAATTGTATTCTAGTAATCCGTATTATGAAATACTATTCTTTGCGTATCGTATTTGCAGAATATGAGATACGATTATCTAAATATTTTACTTGTTTGTTAAATTGCATATGAATACTATATGTTTAATATTAACAAATTGTTCTTACTAATTTTAATGATGGTAATGTCATGGTATACGCCATATTTAACTAAAAGCTTTGTTTGTTTCAAATGCAATCGTGCACGCAGTATTATGAAATACTATTGTTAGAGTATGATAACACAATAAATTCTTCAAACAATCCAATAACCGGCAGCCAAATATAATTGATTTTTGTCGAGAGACACGGTGTTATAAGTCATCAGATTTATTAAATATTACTAGGAAAGTTCCATAATTCAACTGTTTACAAAGAGCTCGCGCTAAAAGCTTCACAAACCCTTTGGTCATTATCACATTTTTATTAATTTTACTAAGTCCCTAAGGATTTTGAAACCTTCTCTAGTTGTCAAAATGTAAAATGTTCTTTGATTGTTTAGAGCCATGTGATGTGTTACAGCACTTATAATATATACAGTTATTTCCCCGAGACAGTATTGCCATATATCTTAAGTTTGTTTTACGTAGCCCAACGTTATTTTATCAAAGCGATCGGTGGGTAGTTTAGAGGAAAGCGTTACTTTTATGGTTATGATAGATAATAATACATATAAATGTAACAATCGTTCAAATCTAGACACAACCACTCAAAATTGAATAGGTGTCCATTTATGGTCATTCATTAAGAACATTCTCAAAATGGCTGTCTTTTTCTAAGATGCCTGAAACTTTCGGCGTAAAATGATATTCATTTGCCCAAAAGTAGGCCATCTTTAACAAAAATGGCCGCTATCTTAAACAAAATGGCCATCATCTTGGATTTTTGAATGGCTAATGGCCTTATTCAAAAGGAGTATTTGTGCACTAAACCATCGATTTCGACAAGTATAAAAAGTGTAAGTATTTCTGAATATTATCAAATCTCATAACTACCGAAACTCGAAGGACTGGCGTACTTTGAGTAAGTTATTTGCGTTAGCCTTCGTTAACTCATTCAAAACAACTAAACATGCGTACGAATCGTCATAATTATCGTTTATAACTCGGTGACAGCTCATCAGATTTGTCAAACGTTTTGGAATCAAAATATTTGAACATCCACGCTGAAATTGCATATTCAAATCACGTCAAACCTTAAAGCATTGTTTCACATGACAGCTTTACGTGTATATTATCTAAAAAAACAAATCGAAATAAAAATGCACAAAATAACAAAAATACATTTAAATCATAGAAACGATTTCCAGATCAATAATACATGTATTTTTATTTCTCCCTTTTCTATGGTTTTATAGTTATATTGGAGCTATTAAAATATCTGATTTATTTTCGTGTCCAGAAATGACCAGGCGCGCAATACTGATGTTTGTTACACACTGAACTTTACCTTTGCATACGCTGGAGGTTGTTAACTTTTGGTATTTAGAGCTTTTTTGTGATTTTTCCTTATTCAGTATTGCAAACCTTCACCTGAATGTCACCGTCCCTGAGTTGTCCCCTGCACAGTCGATATGTGTATAGTGTGTGTGGGTTAGTTGTATTTTACGTCCGCTTTCACCGAGGTGATATCGCAGACAAAAAATGTGTATAGTCATGACTCCTCCTTAAATATCTTTGCTTCACCGAAAACGAATTCTAGGCTGTATAAAGAGGCAAGGGATTCCCTTATACCTTGCAGCTGGCAGAAAGTAACACGTGAAAATAAACATAACATTCGCCTTGAATTTTAAATATACATTATACACTGTTGGTGGGCATACGCGAACAGCAAAGCCGTCAGTTATCATAATACATAAGTATACCCTTTTAGTCCATACTGATTTTGGTTGTTCGACGGGGCGATCGATACTATTGTGTGCATACTTATTATTAAAGTGGTATGGCGAAACCAATTTATGAAGTTTATTAAAAGATTTTAACATCTCGGACGTAAAGCTTATTAACGTCGCAATGTCGATTGGTGCTCTAAGAATGCAGACGTAATTTCTTTTCTGTTGGTGATTAAATGGTTGTTTAGATTTTAAATAAAAGTAATACCGTGCAATTGCATGAATTACTAATCTCAGACATAACATAATATACGTGATTGCCTAATTTACCGTTTCGATCCACTACGCAGTCACTAATTCCCTTTCAGCGGTCTCCCACGGACGGAGTCTTCTGACCGCTCCTGTCTGTCGCTAGCAAAGGCTGACTTCGACCGTGAGAGAGAGCGTTCCGACATGAACTAGAAACTTCACCAGTAAGTTAACATTCGATTTATACAAGTTTTGAGATTTACATGAAAAGAAATGAAATGGGTTTCACGCCCTACTGTTCTGCTCCTACTGGGCTAATGTAGACGGGTTTGCGATTTACATACTTCGCGATAAAAGAATAATAGCGCTGAGTTTTTTTAATACATAACTTTATAAGTTAAATTTATGAACTTTTGCTGCACATAAAGACGCCGATTGGACCAGCAAATCGGTTTAAATTAAACATGCGACACAAGTCATAAAGTAACTATCACATCACTTTGAATTACCTATACGTCGCACGAGTTGTTCTAACAAGTTTCTGGGTACGTAGTTACTTGTACTGAAGTGTAAATGTTAACACCATAAAAGTGTTGTCATTAATCAACTAAATTCCTTTCGAACAGTAAAAAAAAATATGGTTCAAAATATACAACATACAACAATTGTTCAGAACCATGCGATATATTATTGTTTTAAATAACTAAACCGGTTTTTTTTCTTGTTCAAAATGATTTTAAGGTTCGCGACATGAACATCTTCAGACATGAAAATTCCATTTCTACTGAGAAATGGTTCTTATATATTGAAACATAAAACGACAATTTATCAGATGTGAAAGTTAATCAGTCTAAAAGCAAGCAAACAATTTTATTAACAAAACAGTAAGTAACACTAGAGTCAGTGACAATGGTGTTTCAGCTGAAAAAAGCTACCATCGCCAGCTATTCTGAAATGGCCGTAAACAATTATAGATTAAGGTCACGTCGAGAACTATTTTTTGACGAAAGCAAAGTGCTATCCAATCAATAAATCTCAGTTGACAACAATGATTTAGTCATAAGACCAATTTTTATTTCTTATGAATTCCACACGATTATTTTTATCCTTTAACATTTCGAACTTTCCACCATTCATACCGGAAATGTCCTATGTTTGACCTTCCGTTTAATGGACTACTATTTTCCAAATTAATCAAGATAGAAATACCAGCTGGGTAGTAAATCAGAAGTGCGTTAAATAATGTCAGCATGTGTTTCAACTTAGAAATAAGTGTCTGGTTTTCAAGATATTTTTTCTCTGCTTTGAATATTACATGATCACTATCTATATATACGTATATTAGCCATGCCCAGATAGACATCCAAGTCCATTGAATGGCACGATCTGTGTTTCCAAGATAGGATTGTCATCCGAAGTAGTGACAACAACTAGATATATAGCCGATTAAGTTTTAGGTTTTTTTTAAAAATATATTTTATTTGCTTAGAATGTGATTTGATCACATCCAAGCTCATTGAAAGTTATTATCTGAAGTGTTTCCAGGATTGTAACCTATTTTTGGTTGGTTCGTAGAATCAAACTGCGATCAAGGGTAGATAAATTGAATACGTGAAAACCCCGTGGATAAACACAGGGTATTGTGGAGTAGAACGGAATGAGACCACTTGGGATACCGAGGATGCGGGGTGCATGGCTGCAGGCAAAGTAATCATTGCGTATTAATCCAAGAGTTACAAAATACTTCATTACATCGATTCGTAAAATATGTATTATTATTAATATTCTTAGGTTTTGAATTGAGCCAAAACTATTCAATAATTTTGATCTGCAAATAGCTGCACAATAACACAAATAATAAAAATATATTATTTGACATTTATGTCTGAACATGAACCAATATTAATCACAGTCTTGGTTATTGAAATTGCAATCCGACACTCTAAATCGTGATTACAGTTGTCCTCGTTGAAATATAACTGAAAATGCAAACAGGAAAGTAGGCGTCTGAGTTGTATATTAAATACAAGAAACGTTAAGACCACACAATTCGTAATGTTTCTTGTTGCCTTTTGTAACTGATATGTCGAACCTTTTTTCTTCTACGTCTATATCTGTTTTAGTTATAAAAATATTTTTTCATAGTTCGGATAAGAGCGTGTTGTTTTTATAACACTATAAATGCCAAATCATTGCACCCTCAACATTAAAGTTTCGATGCACTATTTAAACGGACCCATAAATATATATATTATCTCTCTATTTACCGTAAATACTTTAAAAGTGCGAAAATCTGTCATTCGCTGATATAATCAATGTTTCTTAACCACATCAAGTTTCAGTCTATGTGCGTCATTTGCATTTTTCTGAAAATATCAAATTTATTAAAATTTGTATTGTTATTTCTAATCAGTTATGTTCGGCGAAATACGTGAGCAGTTCAAAATGAATGACAATCGTTTGCGTCTGGACAGTCCATAGAGAAAACGTCACTCACTGTTTTTTAAAATGTTCATTTTGTCTTAAATATTGGATATCGGGATCCTCCTTTTTCCAAGTAAAATAACAACATCAATATTGATGGAATTGTACCAAAATTGTACTTGAATCTGTTATTTTTATCATTTATTATATTGTTTAATCATGTATGTATTGCTCATCTATCGCCGTATCATGTATACACGTTACAATATTCATTTTAATACTGTTGTTTGATTTGCCTTAAATATAGCCAAATTATACACTGGTTGAAATAGACGTTAAGTCCCACGAACGGTAAGAAATAAATGGGTCACAACGCATATAATAATGTAATATGAATTATATAAGCCGATTTACATTCAATTGTTTCTGTTTTTACTGTAATTTCTAATCGGTTATATATGTTCGGCGAAATGCGCGGATAGTCTGAAATGAATGGTTATTCCAGTCTACACCGGTAGTATTCTCCTGCATGGGATAAGTTTAGCCTCCTTCATCGAGTCGGTTCACAAAACTGGTGCTCAAAAGCATTCTAACACGCGATTCGTGTTCCAATTTTAAAAGGGTCTTTTTGTCTTAAATATTGGATATCAAAAGACCACTTTTCATGCTAAGATAACACGCGATTCGTGTACCAATTTTAAAAGGGTCTTTTTGTCTTAAATATTGGAAATCAAAAGACCGCTTTTCATGGTAAGATAACACGGTCAATGTTGATTTAAACTGACCAATAGACCAATAAACCGTGTCTGCAATGTCAAAGACCGACTGATATTGAGTTAAAGACTTGGCTCCTCTAGAGAGGCATTTCTGTCTTTTTGGCTTCAAATGTTATATCAACGATCATTTGGGCATTTATTAACATGACAAATCAATAATCCACTCTCTATCTCTAGACCATCGGATGGCAGAGATTTAAACAGAGATTAGAACGCCCGCCAGATTTAAGTATTTAACGTTAAATGGATAATTGAGACTGAGACTCGTTTGCCCAGTAACGTTGCTACAATAATAAATAATCTAAGCTACGTCTTCTAATACTCATGACTTCACTCAGAATAAAGTAATTTAAAGGCTCAATACCACTCTTGTTGTAACTGAATAATATGTCCCAATCTTTATTCTGATCAACAAATTGTACTATTTTACAATATTCCAATTAATTGATGATACAAATTTGATCTTAACACACCTAATTTAAAAAATTAGAAAAATTCAACTAAATGATTTGAAAAGCCTGACG
Organism: Patella vulgata; assembly: GCF_932274485.2. NCBI lineage: Eukaryota > Metazoa > Mollusca > Gastropoda > Patellidae > Patella > Patella vulgata. Next base: position 19,837,404 of record NC_065883.2, read on the forward strand.
TAAAGCTTTTCAAATGTGACTTGGATTTAAAAATATTTTTGAACCCTCTGGACAAGTAAAATAGGATTTAATGGATAATTTACACAACAGGTAGGACACTAACACATGTAGTACTTAGAATAAGGCTATTTTTTTATTTTCTGGAGCTGTCAAGCCAGCAAGAGTGTTACTGTCCCTTTAAATGAAATATTCAATATGTATGTTTCATGATTTATTTTTGTACTATAATAGCAATACAGCTCTTTATCTAAATCTTACATAATGCATCTTAAAAGAACTGGAGAATTAACCGAAGTCTGTTATATCCGAAGAGAATTTGCACCTCTAACGATGTTGCAAAGATAAGATTATGGAGAGCACGGGAATATAAATCTCTTTTCTCATTTGTTGGTTAAATTATTTTTAGAAACAATTAATAACAAAACGTTAAACCTTAAAATAGAATATTTTTTTTCTGAAATTAATTATGTTCCTGTAATTTAGACGCCACATTTAGCATTCAAATTCGGTTCTTTTGTAATGCGATACTATGAATACACTAGTAAATAAATTTTATGTGGCTAAAAATGGTTTTGCATTCAGAGGTCGCGAATTACAAAAGGTAGTTTATTAGCTTTAAAGCGGCGACGTCGATGTTGCAATATTTTATACCATATATTATATATACTTTAAATATTTGTATTCGATTGCCTATGCCTCGAAAGAGGGTGGGTGGCAGCGTAGTTTAATGTTTGCTCAAAGTGTTGGAAATCACAGAAAAAGTTCCCCCTGGAGAACCCCACCCCCTTTTAGTCGGTAATGTATACTCCACTGGTTAACCCCACCCGCATTTTACCACTGCTCCCAGTTTCTAAAAAAAATTGGAAAGTATACTATTTGATCGAACCTCGCGGATTTAACACCGACAATGAGATGGATTACTGGTGGTTTTTAAACAGTTATCTAAACTCATCTACACAGGATGTTTAATAACAAGATACATAAATCTGAAGAAAATTCATTAATCGAAACATATTCTGAAAACAAGCTAGATTTTCGCTAAAAGTCATGTAAATGTCCCATTTTAATAAATAATATACATTTGTGGAATTCCCTACTGTGGAGTTAAAGAAATCTATTTACTTCCTAATACAACAGACGCCAAATATATATTTATTGTATCCGTCAGATGTGATCCTTGCTGTGAAGTTTATAACCCCTGGCACGAACACGGCCTATTTACCTTTACTCTGGAAGCAGAGTATTTTTTTACTTAAAACATTACATGGTGGCTAAGGAGATGCGTTTACTTTAATTATAGTAATACACCATATATACATCCGGTCAATCACATTTTACTGTCTTGTTTATTTTTTATTACAATTTAAGTTGGTGGGGTAATTAAATGCTCAGCTAATTATTGTTTGTCTGATTATTCAGAAAAAAAACCATGTTTCGGTCTTTTATTAACCACATAAATGTGTATTGTTAGGGTCATATGTTTATTCCAAGACGTTACATGACTTTAAATTAATAATTGGATCCGTTTGCCCTAACCGGACCGTTAATTAGTCTTTTCCCTTATTTTGTCTGAAGTTGGGCTTCGTTGGATGGCGCCTAAAATATTTTAAAGGTATTTGTTGGTAGCTGTAACTGCGATCTGTATATTAGAGGTAGATCCAAGATATGTTTTCATAGAGATATAGAGACGGAGGTGGTGGATTAGGTTTTAACGTCCACTTAAACCAGCCCATTGAAAGTAACACCATTGTTTTAACGATAATATATAAAATATAACCGCGCACAGCCTTTGTATGGAAATAAAACATACAGAATTATGATCATCTGCAAACTTATTGAATAAAATACTCCAAGTTACAAAATGGCGGGTAACATCTTCGTCAATTAATATGATTAAACACTGATTTATGACAAGAAATTGTTCTGGCTTGCAGAGATTTATTGCCATATAAAGACTATCGTCGGAGCAGGACAGAAGGACGTTAACCCTCATTTCATTTGTATATTTTTATTTTAATTATACGCATGTAGACAGTTTCGTTTTCGCAGTGGGTGGAGAAACGAGAAAACACTTGGGCGACATTATTTCAAAACAGAAGGACACATATAGAAGATGTTTCGAATAAATACCTTTTAATATTGAAACGTTTTGTTAAGATAAAATTAATCTATATAGAACTATTTGAACTATATGAAAACATATCTTGGATCTAACTCTAATATACAGATCGCAGTTACAGCTACCAACAAATACCTTTAAAATATTTTAGGCGCCATCCAACGAAGCCCAACTTCAGACAAAAAAAGGGAAAAGACTAATTAACGGTCCGGTTAGTGCAAACGGATCCAATTATTAATTTAAAGTCATGTAACGTCTTGGAATAAATATATGACCCTAACAATACACCTTTATGTGGTTAATAAAAGACCGAAACATGTTGTTTTTTTCTGAATAATCAGACAAACAATAATTAGCTGAGCATTTAATTACCCCATCAACTTAAATTGTAATAACAAATAAACAAGCTTGTAAAATGTGATTGACCGGATGTATATATAGTGTATTACTATAAACCCATCTCCTTAGCCACCATGTAATGTTTTAAGTAACAAAATACTCTGGTTCCAGAGTAAAGGTAAATAGGCCATGTTCGTGCCAGGGGTTATAAACCTCACAGCAAGGATCACATCTGACGGATACAATAAATATATGTTTGGCGTCTGTTGTATTAGGAAGTAAACAGATTTCTTTAATTCCACAGTAGGGAATTCCACAAATGAAAATGAAGATATGGATTAGGCCGTTTATGAGAGTAGCTCGTGGATCTTCTGAAATCCACCTGGCTTATATTAATGTCACGGAAAGCTTTCATCTGTAATGTGTCGGATATGAGATCAGTGCCATGTCAATTTTGCAATAAATTGTTGAAGGGTTAAATTCCTATTTGCCTTGTGTTCTTTCTGATAAACATTGTATACTCCTGTGATGAGGAACAAAGGTGTTAATGACTTAGTTTCTGGACCTCGGCCTTGAATTATCAGCCCTAATGCGTGACTTACTAGATTACAAATGGAGATCTTGATGGATCGAAAACAATAGTGTTAAAATCACATGTAATCATTTACATTAGCTTTCGGTGTCTAACAACTAGATCAGCTAGTGTTGTTAACAATACTTTCTAATGTAGTCAAATCTACCTTTAAGCTTATTATTCCGGAGCTATATCTAGGATTCTAAACATGCAATTCGTGGCAATATTATTAAACACAGGGGCCTGTTTCACGAAATTTTAACTAAGATAAAATCCAAATTTTAGTAATTTGATTGGATAACATTAGTTTGATTTTAGTGCTTGGCCAATCAAAATTGAAGTATCTACTAAAATTTGGATTTTATGTTTAGTTAAAATTTCGTGAAACAGGACCCAGGTCTATTTCATTCGTATCACGTGAACTCAGTGTACTCAAGAGTAAAAAAGCGTCCAATGCTACTGACTTTATTTCTCACAATTACTGCATCCATCGGGTAACTTCTACTTAAGCTTGCGATAATGTAGCTGTATTATAATGTGGACATGTTTAAATGCCTAAACGTCAATTAATTATTGCATAATATATATAATTCCCTAATTGCCCTTTCAACATCGTGTACCAATATGCTGATATATTAGCGAGCGGTTGTTGATTACTTACCGAGGTTTACCATGCAAGCATATAAGTGTCATAGACGTTGCAGAATATACCATGCAGAACACTCGACACCACAAATGTAACAGTTTCCGCCTAAATCTATTAACCTTGTAAATATATATTCTAGACTTAATGCCCGAAATACACTTAAGACATCAAACCCGAAATATACTACCCTTCTTTTCGGTTTTAAACAATTATTAAACCCTTCACATCTTAATAATGGCCGCATTGGTCAAGTGAATACGTTACTGCCTGCAACTTTCCTATAATCGGGGGCAACAATACTGAAATTAATTGTGTTCGAGTGTCTCAAATCAGCAAGGGCCGTCTTTCTTCTGCTAAATACTAACCTTTGCTGAAAATTAGATGACTGTGACATCACACAATGGGTACGATAGTGTACATGTATCACTCAGGAACTGCAAGAGTCATGTTTATTTCAATGCCAACTAATCTAATAGAGTGTGGATCTTTGGATGGACGAACCTGGGCGATGACAGTATTCCAGCACATTAGCTAGTTGGCGTATAACAACAAAGCGAGTTTACATAAGAACCCAAGGTTACGTCGAAGCTTTAGTAATTGTACGTTTTATGTTTACACCCGTAATGACGGGTCATCATGATATCACCTTAAACACTGCAAATTCCATTCAACTGGAACTTTCATGAGGTAATTTATTGGTGTAGTATGCAATCAATACTATAGGATAGCAATTCAACTGTAATTCATTCAATAAGGTCAAATTGATACTGTCTGTTAAATTGTACGACTTCGTAAACATTCTGTGAAGAAGCCATGCCTGAATTCCAGTCTGTCTTCCCTCTCTATAAGCATTTAAATTGCCTAGTAAATAGATTACAAGAAATCAATTTTCGACCGTAACACACTGCTTTAACCATCAGCTATTAAGGTTAAACACCCTTTGATACTCGGTGATGTCTTCTGGTGCCACTACAAAAGCTTAGACACTTCAGTTCTTGTAATGCCTCAATTATGTATTGCTTGGTATATTACACCTTTTTGGTTTTTCTCTGTTCTCTGTGATACACTCTGGTGGTATTATGTATCTTAATCGATATATAATACTATTAACTGGTGTAATGCGTAGCATATTTGTTTAACTTCTTTATTTCCCCCTATTCAAAAAGGCAACGAGTTGTGCAATTGCTTGGTCAATAAAAGTGGAGAGAAAAGACTATTTATTATAGTATCAATATGTCCCTATGGACCGTGTGTTTGATGTATCTTAAATCTGTTCTTGTTCACAAACCTCTCAGTATTTAATAAACTATCAAACACACACATCAATTATAACGTATCTAGAAACCTGGTCCTGAACAGATGCCGATTCCCAGTTTACTCGTTTGTTAACAGGACAAGCATAATCATTCCTTCTATATAAACAGTTCTAATATTAACTAAATATTGACTTGATTTCATTTGACATAATATGATTTTGAATTGCTCTGCGATTTAGAAGAGCCAAACCTCTTTGAATTAGGTCAAACAAAGTATTGAATCAGGTTGATCTCGTACTTCAATAGGGATGGGATTAGAATTCAGTTGAGAAAGATTGAGTTAAAGTCGACATTTTAGTAACTGTTGGTTTGTATCTCAACACCGGCATCCCATCTATATATACTGTAGATGTAATATTTTCAAATAAGCTCGACTGTCATTCTACAAAAGTATCTTAACGCGTCATAAATTTTGAATAGTATTACGCCTTACACTGGCCTACAATTATTACACGTTTATACATACGTTTAAACGTGCGCTTCTCGGCGTTGGCCTGATGGGTATGTCTCAAAGTTTGCATATATTATCTCATTATTACAGAACATACCACGTGTAAATGTGCACTCAAATTACAAATTAGGTTTATGTTAACCGTACACAAACGTTTGATTCCACGATTATGTTTTCATTAGCCCACTCGCTGCTGAAAAGTAAGAAGTTAAAACTAACTCCATCGCCATTACTTCTGACAATGTCAACACACATAAATCTGTTAATTTAGTGCATTAGCAAGGCTTGTATCTGGTTTGTCGATGAAATAATTTATTTGATGTAGCCATCATTGAAAACTAATTCCACAAAGAATATTCATATGCATAAGCTCTTCCCTAATTACCGAGGCAGTCAGTCTTATCGTTATGGCATGCAGTGAAGATTTACTGCGGAACCAATTTGTGTGTGTACGTGACAAAAAGTGGGGTTTTCCCCAGTTACCCACTGATAATGAAGAGCACTGCACTCAAGAGAAATAATAAAATTAATTTGTACCATATATGTTTTGTAAGGACCAGGGTGTTCTGGGTACAAGCTAGATCCCAATGATTATGTTGATGCTAGACCAGAAAGATCCATGGCAGTGGAAAATGAAGTATATCTTTAACACGATTGATTTCTATTATGATGAGCTTTAAAAATGGAAACCTTGTCTATTAAAATTGATAGATTTGATTTTTAGTGGTTGTCTTTTGTTATCCCCAGACCATCAATTTTTAAATTACAGAATTGTGAATGCCTTCTCTTATCAGGAATTAGCCCACTTATTTCATTTGCTTATTTCAATTACAGAAAGGTCAGACATGGAGGTAAAGGGTCACGCATGGTCCAATATAACCCGAAGAAATCGATTAAGTCCTTGTTATGTGTGAATAATTTGAATATTTGTTGCTGTCTGGTTTTGAAATAATTGCTTATGCGTGTTAGTTAATCTGAACATTACACTATGAAAAATATAAGTCAGGGTCGACTTCAATTGGTCTTTTGCATTGGATACAATATCACCAACATTGTGTGTTACTAAAGAACTGCACATGTCAATGATTGTTAACATTCATCTGCATCATATCGCTAACATTTTGGGAAAAGTAAACACAGATTCACTTGTTTCAACATTCGTGAGGGTACAATATCGATATACATTTTGAATACAAGCGCCAACTAATTTATAATGGCCTTAAGTGGCATAATACTCGGGTGATAATCCTCGTACCGTTTGCTTAGAAGCTTATGACATGTAAATATATCGCATGATGATTCCCATTTATGATTGGACAATAATGTATGTGATTTATTTGACGTTAACCTGAAAGCGAAACACTAGCTTTTAAAAAGAAATTGTGTAGAACACCTTTTTACTGCGATGATTAACATTCTATACTCTTTGAGGCACTAAGGATTATTTGTCCACTAAAAGCTAAACAGCCACTGCTATAAAAGCATCTTTTTATCGGACGTATATGTGTTAAATGTATCCATGTTAAATGAGCATTACCTTCTGTGAGTTTCGAAGAAGGGCATACGCCATGCAGTGTGCTATAAGTGAACTTCTCCCCGAACAGCAGCGCTACTGTCTATTTTTATTTCGAATTTCAACCGACAGGGGTTCTTTCACGTACACTTTCCACCCCATCCTGCACGTACTCGGTCAACGCCGGGAACGAACACATTACCCCAATGTCAGCGAGCCAGCGTACTCACTGTGCCACCGTTGCTCCTTGTAAGTTTCAACGAAATGAACATATCACATACCAACTGTCAACGTATTGGACCACCGAATATTACTGAACCTAACGACTAACGCAGTGATACGATATCAATAGGTATAGAATACGTTCGTTGGCCTTAACCTCTATACCATTTGCCATTTTCTTAAGACTATTGGTGTTTAAATAATAAACTTTTTATTGTTACAATGTCCGTTTACTGATTTGTATGTAATCATCCGCATCCTAAATCAATGGTTTAACACGCGAAAGAGTTTTCGAAATTAATAGTAAAATCTATTTCTATTCAGTCTAGAATGTTTTTACAACTCAATTTACCCGCTATTTCAGATTTGTTAAAGGTCCATAGATTTCTTTTCAAATCAATCTCCGTATACAAACAGAAGTATAGTAAACTTTTTAATCAACTCGCGAGGCCGTTTTATGGTATTGTGATGGTGTTGCTAGACAGGCGTAAATGAAAGAAATAGTTTGTTCACTTGGAATAAAAGACAAGGTTGCGATCTATTTTACAGAAATTCATTTAGTCACAATATTTATATCTATGCTCATGGCGTTTCAATAAATTGGTTTCACCGATCAGCGACGTTCTGCCTGAAGTTCCTCGAACTTTTATTGGGTTATCTAATTGATTTTAAGTCGTGGTTGTATGTAACAATGTTACTTCAGAGAAAAAAGTCATCATGTATTTCTGGATGAGATTGTTCAAATGTTTCATCTTGCTCCCCGACGGTTGTGTTGACAAGATTGGAAGTGAAAATAATAAAATACACATAACTATTGTCAATCAATGATTTTAAAAAATACCACCGAGAAAACGTCTAGTTCACAAGGTGAATATATATTCTTAGTACCAAAAGGATTTGATTCTAATTTCTGAGGATGTTTCCAAGTATTAACCGATATCAAGAGATTGGCTAGCCGCGACTGGTTCATCTTCAGAAGCTAACATTTGAAATCGTATTTAAATAATAAAACTTATATGCAAATAAAGAAGTTTTATTGTCTTGCGATTGCCAAAAGCTTATCACAAATATGCTTCTGATAAGATTACTTGCAAAATTCGAAGTAAACCTGGCTACTCATTTCTGTCATAATGAAATATGGGGATCGAATCCGAAGTGTTTATTAGGGATATACATGGCACTCGCTGTCACGGAGCATACATTCATTGGGTTTTTTTTATGAGGTGAACCAATGGCTATCATGAACAGATAGATATGGCACACAATTTCATCCCCCAGACGGTTGTTTATTCATATTTCGTCATCAAGATTGATTTTCCTATGTAAGAGCGAGGACAAGGCAATAGACGGTTTGAAGCAGGCTGATTATAAACTGTTGGTAGCAATCTGCCAAAGCTTAAATTCTTTTTTCGAATTACCTACCAGACGCATCAAAACATCTGGTCTTGTGGAATATATTATTTTCTTGATTCTTCTTACTCAGTTTATATATATACATATATATCTTGAATAGTAATTCTAATGCAATATCACCCATCCCCATAGCGGACTGTATAATATATTCTTTAAAAAAGTAGGGGATATTAAAATGCAAATACCTATGCAGGTTGTGATATGATAAATAGTCATAGACACTTGACATGCTTTGAGGGTATGTTCACAGATGAAGAACTTATCGCCCGAACAGAACCACTGAGCTGCAGATGCGACATGCAATAGCACCATACACATGGGAGAGGTTCATTGTCAAATTTGACACTTCAAGGAAGGGTGGATGAAAACTGCCGCGTGCTGGTTTATCCATCCATGTTTGCTTTCCTATCGGTTCTTGCATAAGATTTACTGTTTAGTGTATCTTTGCTTGAGTGTGTTACGTTTAATTTGATTGGGAGACGTGTTCGTCGACGTCAACCGACAACACTGCAAGAATTGTCCATGGTACTGCAAGAGGAGTGGGTCAGATTGCCCTAAATCTTGATTGGGCGGGTCATTGAGAGCATGCCACGACGAATTGCTGAATGGCTGAGGATTGTTGGAGCAATTACTCATTATTAAGACAAAAATCAAAAAAGTCCATTTTCACGTTTGACGGTGTATCTCTTTGTGAGTGAAATGGGACCGTCATATAAGCCGCCCATATGAACTGTTTATATTCATGTGTAGGCAATTGGCCTGTTATTAACATACACATGGTTACCTCTAATAAAATAAAAACAGCAGTGCATTTCCGCAGTTTTGTATTGTATTTTAAAGGCTCAATACCACTCTTGTTGTAACTGAATAATATGTCCCAATCTTTATTCTGGTCAACAAATTGTACTATTTTACAATATTCCAATTAATTGGTGATACAAATTTCATCTTAACACACCTAATTTTAAAAATTGGAAAAATTCAACTAAATGATTTGAAAAGCCTAACGTAAACCTTTTAAAATGTGACTTGGATTTAAAAATATTTTCGAACCCTCTGGATAAGTAAAATATGATGTAATGGATAATTTACACAACAGGTAGGACACTTAAACATCTAGTACTTAAAATATGGCTATTATTTATTTTCTGGAGCTGTCAAGCCAGCAAGAGTGTTATTGTCCCTTTAATATCCCCTACTATTTTTTAAAAGTATATTTCTCTGAAATTATATATAAATGCATGTATACATTGAAGAAAGGTAGATGAAGGAAATGAATTTAATTTCCAGTAAAAAGACTACAAAAAAAGACTCATTAGCAGTGACAGAAACGCCTGAGAACATCGGCGAGGTTTGCCAAGCGACCACGTGCTCCTTTTCACATATACAATAGAAGGTGGAACCCGTAATGAAATCGTTCATAAACCAATGTGGTTACGCTACTAATGCTTTGAACATTTCATAGGTTGTTAACAAAGCTTATAAACCTATAACGGTAAATCCCTTTGATCTTTGGGGTATATTCTATGCCCGGAGTAACTTGCGGTCTGAAAGTCGGGGGCGACTTTGGATATATACAGGGGGATTTTGGGTTATTCTTCTGAAAGTTTTTCTTTAAAACTGTAACGGGTTACTCTTCCAAGGTAGGTTTTTATTTTCCTTAGGAAAACATGATATCAGGTTTTTCTTACTGGAATTCTGGGATATTCTCATTGTACGTACATGTAAACACAGACGGTTTATAAGCAAGATAAAATCCTCGACTTCGATTATGCTGGGGAAGAAAGACTAAAGAAAAAAAACCATGACAGAAAAACCTCGGCCTGCTGGCCTCAGTTTTTCTTTTTCTCGGGTTATTTTCTTCAGTCTTTCTTTCCCCAGCATAACCTCAGTCTCGTGCTTTATCCTACACACAATAATACAATGTAGATCATTGCATTGTAATCGCCGAGATTTGCAGATTAAGATTGCTTGACTACAAAATTACATCGTGTGCCAGTTAATTATTTTTAGGGAAATCGCGAAGTTCCTGTGATGAATACAGTCCGGTGTGTATGCTTAAACTGATATGCTATGATTAATTTAGAAAATGTAATCTACTAAGTAAACCTTCAAGAGGTACAAGTACATTCATCGCTCCAACATCAAAGAGGGATACATCTGGCTAGGATTACTTATTCATCTATCCCCTTGGAAATCCTAAGGAGCGTTACGGTGCCACGCTAGTAAAATGTTGTGTAAAACCTTTAATTATTCCACGGGTTTCTTTGAAGGAAACGCTTAATTAATACATTTTTAAAATTTTTCTCAGGGTAAATGTGTTTTTCATTCTGTTATATATCTTTAAATAAAATTACATCAAGGAAAAACATTTTTAAGTTTTCAAATACGTAGTAGAATAAGAAGTACAATTCTTCTACATTTAGTTTAACACCCAATGCTGCCCTGTACTTACTATGCTGTTCTTAAGGATATGACCGGGGCGGCAAAGCGCAGGGAAAAATTTCAATAATATTGTTCGGTGTATATAAACTATCAAGTGAATATTTTATTAATAAACAGAACAGCTGACCATTAACTCGATATGGCATTCGGACGATCTGTTTTCAAATACAAAATTTGTGGTTTTCAGATAGCCTTAAGACATCCTGTGACAGGCGCCCTCGTGACGTCTTTGATCACGTCGGCGTAATTAAATAGCTTCTATTTTTATTTTTAACGGGATAAAATATCCACCTTATTTCATCTATTACATGCTTCAAAAACTCCTTAGGTCTATCATTTTATTTTTCCTGGTCGTTAATTAGAGGCATCATACATTCAAATTAAAATGAAGAAAATTACACAATTATTACTTACCTTTCTCTCTCCCGGATCCATATCCGAACATTTTGTTTTTTCGAAAAAAGAATCAAAATTTTACGGATGTCTTATCACGAGTTATATGTACCCCCATTTAAAAAAAAAAATGCTTTATGTAAAATATAAAAAACTGAATATGAAAAGCTGATATCTGATACCATAATCGAAACAATGAAAGAGATACAGTTGCTATATGCAACTACATGTTTTGTTATATTAAGTATGATTTCCACCAGTTCTATCGGGCATAGGGCATATTAGTTCAGCCTTTATAAAAGACAAATCTTCAGTGCCTGTTTATTCCAAGCTACCAGACATAATTTGTTTGTATCTCCATATTTGCGTCAAATATCAGGCTGGTGTCCAATATTTTAATGCAAATCAAATGGTACTCATTTCGAATACATAAGGGTCGATGGAACAGGATATGAAATGAAATGAAATGAAAAGAAATGGGGTTTAACGTCCTACTGTTCTGCTTCTATACTGGGCTAATGAAGACGGGCATACACCTTACAGATAACCAGATGGATCATTATCATTCATTTGTAATCTGACACCATATCATATTTTAAAAATAACTGCAGGAGAATCGCTCAATAGGCTGACTACAAAAATACAAAATCAAGTCGACATCGAGATAAAATAATTGACATTGACATAAATAGCTATTGACTGGTAAAGATTTCTAATTCTTTGCTACTTAAAAGCACATATATATAATCTGGGGGTGTTTTTCTTTTTATCAATTTTTTATTTTATAAATAAACTTGATATGATTATTAATAATTGAGAACTAGTGTCAAGCACAGTTGAAGGGTTTTGGGTAATATCTTACAGAAATAACCGTTCTTGCTAATTACAAGCTTATTTGTAGCAAATAAAACTACGGGATGTGGGGTTAGTTCCTGTTTTCAATTTTATAAAATGTCAGAAGGATGTGAGTAATAACCTGCGAATAAAATCTGTGACATTCAAATTAGTATTTACTGTAAGAATAACATTTAAATCCTTGTGACAGAAATGAACACATGAGAAAACAAGTCAATGACATTATTAATTAAGTTGACTTGTGTACCGGTTATTAAATCGTTAACTGTGTGAAAAATGACAGCTATTACGTATAGTAATCTCGTGTTCATTTGTCGTATAAGAGCTTACACTTCATCTTTAAATTGAAACCAAACACAGTAGACATTTTGTGTTTGGTTAAGATAAAATGGTAGCTTCTGCACATGGCTATTGTAACAAGTACGATCGTACTGTGGACCAGGAACAAAGTATGACATCATTACCGCCGTGTTGGAATTGTGACATCATGTCCAAAATTAATACGCAAGTTTTATATCTACCGTAATTGAATTGGTGAAATAGGCTTTATTCGAAAAGCATTGGCCCAAAGAACAATAAATTAAGTAATGGTTTTGACTAGACGGATGTAAATGAAATTTGGAATGAGATACAGAAAAAAAACCCAATGGTAATTCGAGACAAACTAGGTGATTAAGGGACTTATATTTGATCAAATTTGATTTCAACAATTCGCCTGCGCAGAACGGGTTTTGTCTGTGGGATGAAACCACAAGACCCGGGGAATACCCACGAGCTTGCCCAGGCGACCAAACTCCATGTCACGTACATGTGAGGAATAGAGATCACGCCACTTTACTTAATGGCAGACCGTATGATCTATCTGTTTAAACAGCCAAGGTTATATTCTCATTGGCACCAAATATAATAATATGGTTTCACATTCTGGTTCGTCAAAGATCAAGCCGCATTAAGTTCAGATAGAATAAAACCCGTTCAGATCTCTTAGGAATTTAATTGGCATAAAACAATCAGGTTGCTTCGATCAAAATTGTGACGATCATAAAAAAATAGAATATAAATCAGAAAATTAACTCAGATAAAGAACAAACCAATAAATCTTCAGATTCTGTTTAAGTGTGCTGCCATTGATGTATTCGTCAGCTCCTGTCCTATAAAAAGTGCTTGGTACAACCTAGAATCTTTTAAGGAAATGTATAATTAATAGCAATTGAAGTCTGCCGGAATCACTCTATCCAGATTAGTAATGGGGGATTGTAAAGTTAATGACAAGGAATACCTTCAACTACTTTTCCACATTATGACCATGTGGGTCGTCATTGTTTAATGATGGATTCTGATTTCAGAATAATTTTTACAAGACAAAATATGAATCCGCGGGCTAGATCTATAAAATTGTCGAATAATTAGATACGCTGTGGGATTAAAAACAAAAGAAAATTGGTCAATCAATACCGTCCATACAGGAAAAGCAACCAGTGTAGAAAAAAAGCCAACAAACACGTTTAATTGATCATCGGATAACATTTCACATTTAAATTCACACAATAACATAACCGAATGACATGGCATGGTGTGAATCCGAATTAAACAGCTAGTCTATATTGAGGCTTCAAATATCTCTCTAAGAATAAATATATCGATGCCTGTTTGATTACTTCACAAGTCCACAGGCAGAGCAGAATGAAATCGGAAAATAAAGGTTTTTTTTTAAAGAGGCCTTATAACTTTCAACAAAGAGAATAAAATGTAATTTAAATTCTTTATTCACTACCATATTCATAATAACAGTAGACTCTCCTAGTCATCGAGATTCCAACCCTACCTAGAATAAGGCATTTTGCCAAAGCGTCCGCGAAGCTTGATAGAAACCAATATATACTTTAATATATGCAACTTGTTAACGTCAATGTTTCTGAAATATATATTTTCATATCTGTCACAATCGAAATGGACACTGTGGTGTATCTCTTTCAGCCAATCGCGATATTATCAAATCAGCCCCAAGTGATGCGTTCGATTGTTGATGTCTATATACTGTTTTCAGTATTTTAGGCTATTCACCAAAGTGAGCGGAAGTCGCTTTGTTCATAAGATTTAGTATCGTTTTGCTCTAAATTGTCAACTGTCAAAAGCAAAATAGGGTATATTCTTAATGTGAAGAAGTAGAAAGGGTTGTATTAAAATATTGGTCAAAACCGACATTTTGATTTTCACAGCGGTCATAAACTATTAAGCTATTGCGTCGTCGACTCAAAAGAGTGTATGCTAGTCATGGTCTTTAGGTCCAGTAGTACACTAATGGTAGGAGTGATTAAACTATTATATTTCCCGAACCTATACGGTCATGTTAAACCTTATGTCAAGCTCAAAATGTCACTTTCTGAGATACCCCTTATATCTAGTTCGGGACGATTGTACAACATACACCAAGCAGTACTAATGACGACAGAAGTCTTGTCTATATCCATTAATGGTCATCTCCAGACCAATATAATCTCCTGCGCTTGAGCAATATTTCATAATATGAAAATCTAATTATATATTTCGCTGTATGGTGTCTGCGACATATGTAGGTTACGAACTGAATGCGATTAGAAACGTGCCCGAATGAATATGATTTGTTTTCGTCAAGATCTCACGCAGTTTTGAGCGTTATCCAATCATTCTGTTCAAAGTGAAATCGCAGTAATCATAATGATGATCAGTGGGTCGTAAAACTATCAAGTGCATCCAGACTATTCTTGATACAAACGTAGAAAAATTTGTTTTAAACATACATTATGCAAGAGCTAAATCTGCCGGTTATAGGTGTTTCTTTGGGCCCGAAATGTTATCAAATTAATTAACTTATCCAGACCATAATCAACTCTCGATGTCATCGCTAGCCTGCGATGTTTATTGGATTAGGTTCCGATTTGCTGTTCGACTTCCATTCATGATTTAATCATGAAATGGATAATTGAGACTATGGGTTTTTTTTTATCGTACCGTCTTTAGTAATGATGATCGAGGCTAGGCCGAAAAATCAGCAAATTCCCTTTACATTATCTAGTTTTTAACTATTATAGTGAGACCTGCCAGCTCTTTATCTAATCTCCCATAATGTATCTTTAACTATACGTGAAGCGGTGTCAGCTGTTCTACAAGTAATATACTTTAAATTTGATAGTTAGCTTTAACAACAGGATTATAAGCTTAAACGGTTTCGTTAGTTTTTGCGAATTTATCAAGTGGATGATAATACAACCACCGGAAAAAATATCTGATCCGTTCGCTTTCTCAATTTATCGGTGACCTGCCCTGTGTTCGCGTATTCTGTAACATGATCACTATGTAAATGGCGGATTATAATCACATGGTTATATGTACCCACCCAGTACTAATAGTCTTCACTAAGCTTATTTAATACGTCCAGCAACTGTTACCGAAAACCAAGATATAATAAACCGAAATATCTTGTTATCCGTTACCAAATTACGAA
This sequence comes from Patella vulgata, assembly GCF_932274485.2. Taxonomy (NCBI): domain Eukaryota; kingdom Metazoa; phylum Mollusca; class Gastropoda; family Patellidae; genus Patella; species Patella vulgata. The sequence continues at coordinate 19,853,174 of NC_065883.2, forward strand.
TGTATTGGTTTTTCATCCCGATGTTATGTTCTACTCAGTAAGCCGGTCTCCAAAACCCCGAACCAAACTATATAGCCCAATGAGCGATATATGTCGTGCACAAGGCAGCGTTTGTTCTTTATAGAACATTATTAGACAGTTACGATATTTAACAAATTCTGTTGTATAATTAGCATGAATGCACCAAGTAAAACTTTCTGAACTGAATTAATGAATATGGTACATTAAAAACACTATTAATTATATCTACGTCACCTTAATGGAAATATATATGTATTAATCATGCAGAACACTAGTAATCTCCTACTGGACTTACTAGGCACTATAAACAATATATTAGTTGATTCGACCATTGTTCCCGAGGAGCATAATCGTAATCTGCGATTTATACATTAAGAGGATTGCCATTCATATATATATACATAATGGGCATAATTGTAGGTCTGTGAAGTGTTCGTATTTACAAGTTTACGTTTATTATCAGTCCCTAGACGTATATAAATACTTTATAATAGCCGAGTTACTACTCATGTAGAAATAACTTATTATTATTGTCGCAAATTGAAACCTTCTTCTGGTATTCATTTACGACGTTGCTCGAGGCATGTAATCACATTAGAGAACCGAATCATCTTAGCTAGGGCGCGTTCTCATGGAAATGTCATCTTTGTATTGTCAATGTACAGATTGTAAATTAAATCTAATATCAGCCGTTCGTCCTCGACTTTGTTTAAAAGATTATAGAGTTCAACATTTAATATATCTATATCATTTATTGATTGTGACGCAAGGTTGTATTTCTAACCTTTAAATAAAATCGGATAAACGCCAGTAACAATAATAAATCTCACCACTATTTTTTGTATGCTTGTGGGATTTAAAACAAAGTAATAATATTGCCAAATAGATGAGCAAAAAAAAAACCAACAAAAAAACAATTATAATTGGATGGAAAAGCAGAAAGGTTGTGCCATTGTAGCTGTTTAATTCTCTCAATGACAAAATTAGTTATATCGGTCATTTTTATTTTCAGATTGTTTGAGACGCAGCCAGATGTACAAGACGTGTTTGTTCCTTTCAAAGGGAAGTCAGTGGATGAACTTAAAGACAGCACCCAACTTAAATCTCACGCTATGCGAGTCTTGAGTGCAGTGGAGAAAAGTATAGCTAGTTTTGACAATCCAAAACGGTTAGAGGAAATGCTCAGTGATCTTGGTGCCCGACATGTTATGTATAATGCCAAGGTGGATTATATTGACGTAAGTATAAATATAATGATCACGTGGGGATTCATATAAAAACTAATAACGTTAATTCCGAAGTAGAACGTTATGAAAATGCATTATGTAACGACCATGTAAAGCGTATCATTATTTCATTATCTTTGGATTAGGCCGAATAAAGAAGAAAACGGTAAAATTCTTGTCTTCTGAATATTTAAGTCATTTAAATGCAAAATTTTGATTACACACAAGAACCATCCCACGTATATAAATCGAGTTTCACTCATAAGAAATGTCACATTAAAATGAATAGAGATAATTTTTATGGTTACCATTTTACAAAATGTAACTTTTAATGCTGATTGTGTGTGCTGTTTTATTAACACCCGTGGTTTTTGGCAATCGATATATGCACTCTAAACCATCATTTTGTGAATTTGCTGAAGGTTATCTTAATTCCACGATGTTAGCGTCAACGATTGATAAACAGCAGAGACGTGGGATGGTTGAATTCCGAGAAGAAAATATCACAATTTCACAGGAAACGAGTGCCAATACGATGCATCTGTTTTATTAATTAGAAGTAAAAAAAAGGAAGCTGAAATATCTATTATGTAAAAGATAAAACAATCTTTGTAGCTAATGTAGTTTTAAAAAACGAACTTATAAAGAAGTTTTCGGTACTTAATCACGTAAAGTTCTTATATTTCGCATAGCGGGCAATCCTCACAAGTAGAAATGACCAGCTAAGAAAAGTGGTAGCGAGTCAAAATCTTTGCTTATTCGAGTGTAAATGGAACATTTTCAATAATTGTTGAGATCGTTAAATATTTGGTGAATGAAATGGGGTTTAACGTCCTACTTTTCTGCGCCGACTGAAGCCACGATATAATGTGCTATGAAGAAAATGTTACCCGGACAGCGGCTATACGGTCTACTTATAAATCTAAATCCAAATGCCAAGGACGCTTTTATGTGCAGTGCACGCCAGTGTGTGCACAAGACCTCGGTTTTTTGCACCATCCGAACAATTATACGTTGTCCATTACCCGGCCCTCCGTTCTGCACCATATACAAAATCCCTGAGAACTTTTACGGTCAGCTCAGGGACAGAATGGGACAGCAAACGTCTTACTCACTGAGTCACCGTGGCGCCCTAAATATTTGATAGTCAGTGGTGTCTGCTTCCTCTCGATGCAAATGGCTGCAAGCGGTGCTAGCAACAGTTACAGATATATTTGTAATTTAAAAGACGCAGATCCTGGGCGCCCTGTACGTAGACACAAAGTATGTTTTCAACACGAAATTGTTTTTGTTATACTAAACGTGTATTTGATAAATTATATCTTTTAGATTTGTTTAATTGGAATGGTCTACGTTAAAATCTTTTAAATCGATTGTCTCCAATGATTGAATGTATTTATTTCGTCCTAAACCTACGTATTGTTTCTGTTGAATGTCGTGTTGATTGGCAGACATGGTAACCGTAATGAATTGTTCGAACCACCAGTCAATCAGACATTTACGTCTGTTCCTTGGGTTAAACACTATTTAATCTTTAAAGTTGCAATTGATACGGATACAATAACATGGGCTTATATTAGTTTGCTGCCATACGATTTACTCTTTTGTATATTCGGTGTTATGGTTCATTGGCAAATGCTAATTAATAATAATAATAAACGGTCAAATGATTAATATTAATAAGAAACCACCAAATATTATATGAATACTAATAAAAATAATAATACTGAATTGATTTTAAAAAATAAAATCGAATAAAGACAACGTTTGTTATGGAAAGACATGTAATTTGCGAGTAAAACAAATGTATAGAGTCCAGTTCGAGTGGGGGTGACGTATTTTTAGTTGATTTTTTTCTGTTTTGTTAGGGGGGTGGGGGGGAGAAGACTAATGCTGGTGTCACACTGTCCCGAAATTGACACCAGATGGCCATACGAAAATAGAATGCTGAGTTTTGAGCGAAGATGGCCCCGAAACTGGTCAAATACCAATCGACAGCCAAGGCAAGTGCGATGCCTACAGAAAATCACACGATGGCACCCGAACCACACATACGGAGACGTGAATTTTGTATAATAGTTTATACCCGCATGACACACGAAGGCCACACGATGGCTTGTAGAGTTGCTCAGGACTGACTCAGGAAGATAATTTATCGGGCATCACAATCTCTTGAAATTGACACCAGATAAAGTAAATTAAGCCATCGTATGACCTCCTGTGAAGTTGTTTCAGGCTCCGGCAGCAACTTCATGAGTGCTGGCAAAATCTTTGGCATGCCAAACAATTGCCGAAGGACCTTGCGGAGATTCATTTTCGTGTTGAATTTGTGTGTTCATTTTGCCCTCCATAAGGCCATCGTAAGGGCATAGAGAGGACTTCGCGTAGTCTTGTTGCCTTCATTGAACAATCGGGCAGTTTCTTTTTTACTTCGCATTGTGGTTGTATGGAGAACAAGCGGTTGTCATGCAAGATACGCCCACATTTTGCAAGCGATGGACAGATAACAAGCTAAAAAATGTGATAATCCAGGAAATTACTGTCCAAATATAAATTTCATGCTTCATCAAAATAGGATACAAATTGTGACCCCTGGAGGGTCCACAGCCTTGGTATTACATACTTTTACACTATTTGCGTACGGGGAGCGGCCATTTTGTCCGGTAGTGTCGATCCGATTTCATCAAAATAGGATACAAATTGTGACTGTCCTGATATTCACCGATACACCGAGGAAAGGTGCTAATAAGTTACTTACATCACATTTCTATCGAGTATTGTGAAAATGTGAAAAATAGTTTTTATTATCGAGTCGTTTCAACCGAAAAGTGACAAATACTTTCTGCTCTTTCATTATTTATCCCTTTCTGAGCCCCACGTTACATTTCATGGTAGAATGATTTCGCAGTGGAGAGACGACCTGGGTAGTATTTACACGTGCGCCTTGCTATGATACTCTGAGCGTAATACAATCACGTGTTTGTTAAGACCATATCGTTAAAACAACTTGTCCAGGGCGTAGAGGACTGCGATATTATTAAATGTAGTGTAAAGGAAATGCGAAACGTGGGTCATTCCTGGTGAAAGTATGCATCGGCGGATGGTTCTTCCGTTGAAATTTATTTGTAATAAAGTTTATGACTTTCTAGGCGTTTTTTTCATCCTGCTTATTTTCAATGCCTGTGAAGTGTCCAGCAAGAGAACTGCGCCTTCTATCATCACAATTAATTAAAATAATTCTTCAATATTCTAATTTATATATTTTGCATATTAATATAAATCAAACCAAATTATGAAATAGATGCCAATTGATATGTATAATAATTGATTTTTGTAATATGTTGTTATCTTAATTTAATGTCATTGTATATGTTTTTGAACTGCCATGTAGTCCCCCCCCCCCCATTTTGTTTTGTTACTATGATTTTGACTAGTTGTTTCATGTACATTGGTTAGAGCCATCGTTATCAATTGCGATCTGGGTCGGACTAAACGTCCGCTACTTTTGGTTGATAGGTATCTAAAACGGTATAAAAGTATCAGTGTATCACAAATGAACAGTACTCTTTCTGTACATTTCTAATACACGGATACTTTTATGCATGAAATGCAAATAAACAGGACAGTTTTATCAAAGGTTGCCAGTGGCAACGAGTAGAAGTGGGATGTAATAATATTATGCGTACTACTCTAATGGAGATAAACACAATTGAGACAATCAATATTGATCTCGGTACTTTAGATGAAATATTTGGAGATATGTCCGAACATGAACTTAAAACACCAACCCTCTTGTCAGGTATCAGCTACAAACAATAAAATATACAATAATCTATTACAAAAACATAAAGTTTATTTTAAAAAATATTTTTTAAAAAATGAAGTGAGAATTTTTTTTATTTTTTTTTTGGGGGGGGGGGGCTATACTCATACTGCTACTATAGCAACCGAACGATAAGCGAGTCAAATCTAACGAGAGTAGCCTGTTATCCCGTTACGTCAAGACGTTTTCATTACGTCAAAATTTATTTCTTTGGTTTTTACGTCATTAAAACAGATTTGCAGTTTGACGAATTTTGAAGTTTACTACACAATAAAATGAGTTCTTTTGAAATCTTAAAAAAAAATAGCATGTTACAATGTCGATAAACACCTGTTTCGCATTTAGAGGGGTGTTATTGTCCAATAGACATGGGTCCTAATGATCTCAGGACATGTCTATTGGACAATAACACCCCTCTAAATGCGAAAAAGGAAGTTTTTATCTGCAAAATAATCCATGATAATATCGAAAGGAACCGATATCCTTGGGTGATAACTCTATATTTCACATTTAGTCAAAATCGGATTAAAATTGTGACATGAAGTGTCCACAAACAAAGTGTGGACGAACGCCCGGACAGGCTGGGCGACGACAATATACGTCCACCTTAAAATGTGAGCGTATAAGAATGGCCAATGGCACCGATAATCAGTCAAAGATGACACGATTTGACTAGATGATTTCACGATAGCCTTATGAAGGACATAATGGACACACGAATTTAAAATTAAAATTGAACGTTTGCCAGCGCTCAGATGCCCTCACGAATGGCCCGATGTTTTACACTTAGAACCGAACTTGAACATTTACTCTAACGTGTGTCAATCTGGAGTCAATTTCGAGACAGAGTGACGCCCGTTTAAGTAATCAGTGGATATTTTCATATTTACTACAATCACCTTCCGTAGTTAAATAGGTAGTATAATTAAAATGGAATAGATTTGATGATTCGTGAGCATACAGGTGTAAGTTGGTTGGTTAATAACATTGTCATTTTCTGATAGAGGCTAAAGTTTAAATAAACCTTTCTTTTTGAATCAATGTACAACCCGGAAAAGTTAATGTGTCATGATTCGCCCCTATGTATATTATTGTTACCTGTATGCGCCACAATTAACATTCTTAAAATTCAAACAATTAAAAACCCTATCGATATTAAAGATGTATTATGTAAGAGCTAAGTCTGCCTATTACAGGTCTTACTAGTGGCTTCAATTGTTATATAACTTATTAATTAGACATATTCACATGACAGGACTATAACCAACTCTCTGGACCATCAGGTGGCCTAGTTGTAAATGGTTTTGAATAACTGCGAGATTTACAAATTAACGATAAAATGGATAATCGAGGCTAGGTCTCGGTTATCAAGTAGTGTTGCTGCAATAATAAAGGATCTACCCTACATCTTCAAACAGTCATAACTTCGCCCGTAATTTGAAAGAAATGTTCAATATATTCATTCTACATTTTCTATTTTGGAACTATTATAGCAATAACGGCTAGCTCTTTATGTTAATCTTACATACTGCATCTTTTAGGAAACACGTTATCCGTGTTTAAATATACTCAAAACGCTTTATATTTGAACTTATGAACTCAGATTCGCCAGAAAATCAAAACAATTTCAAAAGGACGTCACCGACAACCCACAAATTATCCTAACTTGTCTTTTTTCTTTGATAGCAGTAGCGATGCTAACCGGCCATTATGTCAAAAGAATTTCAATATGCGTGTCATTCTAACCCTGGACTCAAGGGTCATATGGTCGTAAATTAGATCGAATTTACAATGGCTGTACTTTGAATCTTACATTGTAGTATATAAATACATCTTCATTTGACATGTTGAATCTTGGTACTTGATAACTTGTCATCAGCAATCGTCGAGTCATTTGCTGGTTATTGTTAGCCATAAAATGCCTTAATTAGACCATCGCGCAGTTGAATGGTTGGCCTTTGGTAGGCGTTCGTGTACTTGTTGTATATTCCAATAATTGAGATCTTTTAATAATCAAGGAAGAACATAAGCGTAACATGAGAGAGAGAGAGAGAGAGGTAAAGAGAGAGAGGGGTAGAGAGGGATATATAAATATATATATCTTTATTTCATAAAATCTTCGTTTACGCGTATATAGCATGATGCAGATAGACGGAAGGGGGGAGGGGTATGGAAGTTAAACATGACTGCAACCCAGCAACCTTGGGATCGTAAACACGGTATTTGCATTGATGATAGGCGCGATAGTCCACTTCTAGATTAACACTATCACTTCCGCAGATGAAGTGGCAATAAAAGTTTCTACTTTGTGATCAAATTCACCTACACTGTTACGTCTATTATGTGCACCGCTGTCCCTTTATTTGTCATTAACATTTCTTTTGTTTAATTCGGAAACGCTTAAATAGAATTGATTACCACTATAATAACCAATTATTATTACATGAAGATCATGAACATTAACCGATAAATTCTAAAAAAAAAAAATATATATATATATAGTATTTCCGATCAATACAAAGCACAAGCATCGAAAATTGACTGAACATAATGCACGCACAATAGCATTACCGTTTTATCGCCAAACATAAAATAATGTCAAAAATCACGTCATACTGTTTGCTTGCGTGCAGCGGAAGAAGTCGTAGTAAATATTTCAGACAAAGAATCGATTGTGTATTATATTTTTTATTTATCGATTATCGTAGCACGGCTTTACCGAACTGCTGACCATACTAATTAGACATTATTATTTATATTTCTTTAATGGGGTAATACTGTTATTTCAGTAGCATAAATTTGACATGCGTTCACATCATGTATAAGCAATATTTTTTTTATGAATTTGTTCCATTTTATATACTCTTTAAAAAAAGTAGGGGATATTCAGAAACAATACAAAACTGCGGAAATGCACTGCTAATTTTAGTGTGTGTGTGTGGGGGGGGGGGGGGGGGTGGATGGCTGAATGGTTAGCGTGCGCGCGCTGTATCATAAAGTCTGTCATTGAGTCGACTGGCGTGGTTTCGAATCCCCGGTTGTACGTGACAAGGAGTAGGGTCGCCTGTCCAACCTCGTGGGTTTTCTCCGGGTCCTCCGGTTTCCTCCCACTGCTAAAGACCCCTACGCGCAAGCGAATTATTGAAATAAAAATTAAAACCATGTTAGTCCCGAAATGACCTAGTTTGTGTCGAGTGGACGTTAAACCCCATTTCTCTCTCTCTCTGCTAATTTTATTAGATGTAACCAGTGTATGTTAATAACAACGTATAGTCGTTCGGATGGGACAAAACCGAGGTCACGTGGAATTCGAAATAAAGAGTAGGCTGTAGCGCCGCTGTCTGGGCAAAATTTCCCTGAACACTGCATGGCGTAAGCCCGTCTTCATTAGACCAGTCGGTGCAGAAAGGTAGGACGTTAAACCCCATTTCATTTCATTTCGGATCTATCGATAGCTCCCACAGCGCTTGGTAGTCTGGAATTTTATCACCCATGCTTCACTTACAGCGAATATTATGTAGATGAACATGTTGGTAGCATTAACATCATTATACTTCATTTATCTTCGAGAGTGATAAAACTGGATCAGATTAATGTGAGAGTGAAACTTTTATTGACAGAATATTGCGAATAAAAACAGTAAAAAACAAAAAATGCCGACCCGCATGTAATTAGGCTTGTATCATTCCACGAGTACTCACAGGCATAATATTAAAACTTAATGGACTGACACATCTCATGCTGGGATAGCCGACAATTTAATGAACAAAAATGTAATAAAACACTAAATAGGACGGTAAAATTAAATATACATTAAAATTAAATTACTGTATCTTCCAATGGTAATTTTACATGTGATCGTAAACTACAAATTACTATTTATATATATATTTAACAAACTCAGTACCATTGTAGTCGCTTCTCATCTAGATTTTCTGTCAAATACAAGACTCATAGACAAATTAGATGATATGAAGTTTAACGTTTTATTTCTGGGATAATGAGGACCGACATACGCCATGATGTGTGCTATGTGGATAATGTTACCCTGACAGCGGATCTGTTCCCTATACTCTTGTTACAATTTGCCGGGTACGGACACCTTTACATGCCAGTCCCACCGTCCAAAGACTATACCTCTGTGCTTTATGCATTCTAAATCCATTGGATAATTGTAACCATCATAAACTATTTCGGGTTATAATTTAGTCATATTTATATACATAAACGTTGTGTAAGTGGTATGTTTAGCTTTTGAACATCTGATACCACTTTTATGTGTGAGGAAGGTTCATGCAGCTGGCAGTATCAGAAATTCCTTTATGATTATTTCAAGCTTTTGTTATTTAATTACTTATTTACACTGTAGTCGTGTATGTTATTAGACAATTTTCTTTACTGTGTATTCGAAATCTCGAGCACATAGAATCGATGAAGTCCCGTTTGAAACATATACCAGAATCAGTAGAGGTAATTCAGACAAATTGAGAAACTTTTTATATTATCTGGCATGATTAATAATATCAATTAAATTTAATGGTTAATAAATATCATTGCAATTTAGCATTAAAAAAAAGATAATAATTATGACTTATAGTTCGCACGAGATGGCAAGAATAGTACAGATAAGTTAATGAGCTACAAGGGAATTAATAAATAAAGAAACAAAAAAAGAAGATATAGAGAATCTCCTACCAGTCTTTTTTGATATAAAAAAATATCAACACAAGTTGATAAAGTATAACAAAAACGAAGCTCTGACGAGTTTGTTTTTTTACTTTATCAACGAGTGTTGATATTTTTTGATATCAAAAAAGACGAGTAGAAGATTTTATTTATCACCCAATCCCTTCTTACATGCACAAATAGATAAATATAATTCTTTGCTGTAGATTTCACTTTTACTGAACATTACGGCGTAATGATACATCATTTTTTGACAGCAATTCAACCATTGCAAAATCCTTTATATTGACCCAGTGTTTCCATCCAGTTCAATTGAATAACAATAGTTCATTTTTAATAAAAAAAACCAAACTTTTAATAAGAAATGAACTGTTCTTTGAAAATAAAAAAAAGTAGTTCCTTTTCAACTGACCAATCAAATTCATGTAAAGCGATATCTCCTAAGGAGATATCGCAGTAGATTATGAAATATATCACACAAGCGATATCTACTGTAGAATGTATTATTGGGTGATAAACTCGGTTATCTACTCTTCAGAATTTAATAAAAATAACAAGATACTGAAATCAAAGACAAATGTTAGCTTGAATTGAAGAACAAACTCCCCGCTGATAATCATCAATATTTTAACTGGTTAACTGATTACATTTTACTCCCTCGTAATTTTTGTCATCATGCCATCATGACGTTTACCTCATATTAACCTGTTAAAAGCAATTTAACCTAGATGCCATATCCGTTCCGTTTGTTATGGCAGCTAACGCGGAACAAAATAAAACAGAAATTTGATTTTATTTTAATTAACCGTGTTGATTGTGATAATGAGGTTGTTTCTTACAAAAATATTAACTATATATACTATTTTTGACGCATTGCCCACAACAATTAACAAGAAACCTGAATGAGGAGATAATATAATTATCAAATGAAGTAGGTGTTCATTGAGTTGTACAGTCTTGGGTCTCAAAAAAAAACGATACACAAACTCCTGTTAGTAGAATTCGTGGCATCCCTCTGTCGGTTTTCGCGAAACCGGCCAAACTCCTAAAAGGCGACCATGCTTCCAGTATTATTTATTATGGTTTAAGCTAAGCATGTTTATTTTATGGATAAGTTCAAAAATGTCTTGGTGGATATTCAGCTATTGGGAGAGGAAGGTTATAGCCGTGCGTCCAGTTCACAGTAATCGTAGATGATCCCTTAATATGTCGACTTCTAAAGCGGATGTGACATATTTTGCCTCATGACGAGATAAACCCTATCTTATTTAATCGTAAAAGAATAGTATCCACTAATGTGCCACAGACAACAGCGTTTGATCGCTTTAGAAACAAACCGTTATCGTGTTGACCTATTGTCTATACGTAAAATGGAACCATATGTTAGTCCCAAATTAACCTAGTTTGTGTTGAATGGACTCTATCTTTCCCTTTCCCCCAGTCTCCCACTCTTTCTCTCCCTCCATTACATGATGATGAGTTATAACTAACATGCATGTACTAAGTTCCCACCATCACGATTCGTGTTGCGATTTAAATAGTGGTTTAATAGTGCAGTAATCGAGGTGATCCTTTCAGGTCTCATCATATATTGAGGTCATTCGTTGCAATCGTGTTAATCGTATTGAAACGTACCAGATCGTGGACTCAATAGGGACAAACCTATCGCAACGCATCGTACGACAGTGGGAACCTAGGGCCAATTTCACGAAGCGTACGTACTGTTAGTTACAAGTTGAATAGATAGTAGTAGTTCGATTCGTGTATAGGAGCAATAAATGTCTTTCTGGATATCTGAATTGTTTGGCTATACATATGCACAGATTAATCTAAGTGATTTACTTAAGTGCCTTATACTATTTATAGCTATCTTTTTGTGGGTTTATAGCCCCGTTAAAATTAGTTCATTCAAATAATTTACGTCTAAATACTGTATTTTCCCTAAACACTATTATTGCTAGTCTGACGTGATGAGTAGGAAATAAAGTCAACATGAGACGTAATTTTGAAAAGTAATTGTGTACGTGAAGATTTATTGAACAACTCAATCAAGATGCCATCACAATATAGTTTTGACGCCATCAAGTTGTATTTGAAAATGTTGTAGTCTCCCTAACAATGTACAAGTTCAATGAAATAAACCAGTCTTTTTATATATTTCTTTCTATTTCAGTTGATTGGACCGCAGTTCATTTGGGCTATAGAGCCAGTGGTCGGCGACAAGTGGATTCCGGAAATGGAACAAGCGTGGTCCGATCTATTTAAATACATCAGCCATATAATGAAAGCGTCCATGACGTTTTGACGGGTTTGTCTTCATTACTGCCAGCTGAAAATGATGTTCTGCCTTTTAATGACGAAACCAAACATGCTTAGTTCAAGAATCCTACATTACATAATGAAGAAGTCGACAACTAACGAAATTGTTATGTAAAATGCTCCTGGGGAATAAATATAAATCTATGGGGGATAAATCATCCCGCAGTTTTACGCCTCCAATTCTAACACCTTAATTAGGCCCAGAGAGAAAATGCAGCATGAAAAATGGTATGAAATGTTCTTGTTGTTTTTGCCTAATGGATGCTATAAATAGAAAATCCAATAGACAATGCAACCCAACAGCTTGGCAACATGAGAAAAACAACGCTGATAATACAGCGTAGAAAACAAGAAACTTTCATCAGAAAAGTTAACCTATTTCAAATTACAAGGACAATAATTCCACGTGAACCCTTTTGAATTAAAAGAAATACAGTATGTTAAAGCCATTCTTCTTTAAACTATTATCATAATAGAATAGGGACTGTGGTGTTTTCAAAGTGTTACTACAGACATGTTGTACAATTTATCATATCATGGTATATTATTAGATATATTATGTGTATTGTATTTCTTCACGCCACGAGTTGCTGAGATATTTAGCATCAACAATAAGAATTCTTAAAAATTCATGTAATTATTTTATTCTGTGTGCAAAAAAATCGAGTAAATCGGCTATTTTGCTAATTACATAAATGATCAACTTTTTGGGTTTGAAACAAACAGTAAATTTTTCTTTTTGCAACACAATATTCATGTATTCGGGACAAAAACTACGGGATCAGTCATTTAATGTAAATATGTGTATATAGTATGTTAATTTGATGTCGTAAACTGTGATAGGTTCGGAAAAAATCTTGTACACTCAATGATATTATGTATTGTATATATAATTGTATGTAGATATAAAGTTAAAGTCGAATTAATGAATTGATTGTTGTTGATGCATAATGAATAAACTCAGGGAATTTTGCAATTTGTCGTGCGATGCGTTACGAATGCGATGGTGGGCTATTCGTAACGTCGTGGAATTTTTATTTACTTCGCTGAAATTTCACGTTTAGATACGAGGTGGTGAGAGTCGATACGTAATGGTGCGATTAGGTCACGACTGGTCAATTTCAGGTGACACGATCTGGTCTCCCGTTCGGATACGTTCCGAAAGGATTGTCTCTATTGAGTTCACGATCTGGTGCGTGCAGATACGTTCGGACACGTTTCCATACGATAATTAGGGGCGGATTGGGCCATCGGGCGGTCGGGCGGACTGTCGGACAAAAAATGAAAAAAAATAATTTTGTCCAATTCGTCTAAAAAAAACTTTTTCTGCTGAACATTATATGGGGATGGGGGGTGGGGGGTATTGGACCGGCCATGGAGCGATGATGATCATGTTGTATGTGGCCGGTGGCTTTAACGGGCGGCCACGCCATCACTGGAATCTGGAATGGGCTGGTATAATAGACTTCATGAATTTCACTTTCGTCACTCTGTACCAATGTGTCGCGTGGCCTTCCATCACGGGAGGAATCAACTAGCGCTCCCAGCAACAAAAATGGGACATTTTTCAATTAAAATATTCCTACTTATTCAATATTTCTAACTGGTTAATCAAATGATCAAAATTTTCTCAACTAGTCCCATTTTTTAACCAGTTGATATATCTTGACTCTTTACGATAAAAAGAATGATAATACGTTAATTAATAATATGAAGATATGATAATTTCACAGGTTGATGGTTGTAAATTACTTGCAGGTCGGGGTTTTGGCCTAAATTAATCGATTTATGAGACATATTATTTGACAGAGATTATAATCAGATATGCCACCAAATCGCATATTTGGGGTTCATTTTTCAAAATTTTCCATGGCGAGAGCCCCCGGACCCCCCGTCCGGGCTCCGCGGACAATAAAAGGGGCCGCTCCGACACGGAAGCCCGGGCCGGTTCCTGGCCCCAATCCGCCCCTGGGTAGGATACGATTGTGGTCGCGATGTCTTTTACGATCGGGATCGAGAGTGATCACAGTTTGAGCTACAATTGGACCCCGACGGCCCGACTCGCCATGGCCTTCATTGTTTCCTGAACTTCTACAGGGATCGCAGTGCATCTTAATGCTAGGTTCACTATGACGAATCGTGGTCTTAATCGTGGTGATCCTATCAGGTCTTATCATATCTTGTGATTAGCCGTGATAATCGTAAAAATGTTTTGGACTGTTCAAAACTTTTCTACGATCAACACGATTAATTTTCAATCGTAATCATCGCACCAGATCGTATTGGATGGTAACAATACGCAACAGGTCGTATCTGAACGGGAGACCAGATTGTGTCACCGGAAATTGACCAATCATGACTATATCGCATTCAAGCACACCAATTCGTACCAGAACGTATCGACTCGCATCACCCCATTCCACGATCAGCTAAGAATGGCCAGTGGTCGCGTTTATAGCACATCACACGACAGATAAGATAATATTTTTGAAATGAAATGGGGTTTAACGTGTCCTACTTTTCTACACCGACTGGGATACGGACGACGAACATACGTGATGCAGTGTGTTTTTAGGGCACTATTGCCCAGACAGCGGCACTACGGCCTTGCCTTATATCAAAACCCAACTGTCAAGCGTTCAGTGTGTACACGGAACTTCGGTTTAATGTCATCCCGAACGACTAGACAGCTGTCCTTGTCAGGGTTAATATTTCGAAATATGCATATATAGAATAACATATGTATGGGTGCCAGAAGCACTAAAAGAATTTAAACGCTTTTAAACAGATAAAAGGATACAATACGCATTAATTTGATCGTCCAAAAGTAAAAACCAGTGGTTACCAGGCAAGATACGCCCACATTTTGCAAGAGATGTATCAACAACAGGCTAAAAAAAGCGATTTTTCGTACAATCAGGGGTCTTAATTCAGGAAGTTATAGTTTGAAATCCGGGAATATCGAAATGGACTGAGTTACTTGGAATAAAAAGATATATTTTAGGTTTCATCAAAATCGGATACAAATTGTGACTTCTAGAGGGTCCTCAACCTTGGTATTACATACTTTTACACTATTTGCGTACAATGAGCGGTCATTTTGCCAGGCAGTTTCGGTCCGGTTTTTACGAAATTCAAACTCAACCGTCAATAGGGTGTAACGGTGATATATGATTTTTTTTGTACAACCAGGGGCCATAATCTAGGAAGTTACGGTCCGATATGCGCAAATATCGAAAGAAAAGAACATCTTTGGATTATAATCATACATTCAAAGTTTCATCAAAATCAGATGAAAATTGTGACCCCTTCGTGTTCATAAGCTAAAAACGTGAGTTTTCGTACAATCAGGGGCCATAATCCATGAAATTTTAACTTTACAAATTTATATGAGGTGTTCTTAATTGTGTTCTTTGTCCCCTGTGTTGAGTTATATTTTCCGTCAGTGTTATTGAAGTTACATCCCACTTCTACTCGTTGCCACTGGCAACCATTGATAAAACTGTCCTGTTTAATTGCAATACATGCATAAAAGTATCCGTGTATCGGGAATGGACAGAAAATGTACTGTCCATTTCTGATACACGGATACTTTTAAACCGTTTTAGATACCTATCAAGCAATAAGTAGCGGACGTTTAGTCCGACCCAGATCTAGGGTGACCCACCATAAATAAATATCTCCATATATCTCGACAATTACGCCACAATATTTATATATATGCCAAGCCTCAAATCAGTTTCACACAATTATAGTCACTAAATAAACGATCATGTTGTACTTAATAAGCTATGACCATTAATCATCTATAAATAATAGACTGAAAACTGGTTCCAGGTGTCGTCCATAACATCCAGACACTTTTGAGTAAAAGATAGGTTACGTGCCCTTGTTTTGAAATTAGTCTCGCTTAACCAGTCTTTCGACCATTCTACGTCTGATTGACAGGTCGGGATAATCAAGACTACTTTTTTTACGAAACATAACAGAAAGCTAGAACAAGAAATTGAATTTAGAAATAAGCACGTTAGGTAGCTCAACAATCGTTTTAAGAACCTTGTAAAAGTAAAATGAAACTACTGCTAGTATCATGTTCCTGTCTAACCCGAGTGATTCAGAGATATTATTTGTACTAAACCAAAAGATGCCGCTCTTAACGGTACAGTTAATGATAAAGCGATTTAAAAAATGAAACGAACGTAATTTCTAAATCTGCTATAATAACCAAGAAGCTTAATTTCACTGCTATTCAAATTCGTCAGCAATAATTTTTTTACGGCTGTAATAGTTGATAGATTTGTAGAGAATTGCACGTGCCATGGCTATTTATAGTATACTATTCAAAAAAAGTAGGGGATATTTGATTTTGGGGGCATAATACTAAAATATGCAAATGACTACGAAAAAAGTCACTATAGAACCTAACAGAAGAAACATTTCCAGTTACATGTGACGCCCAAACGCACCAATAGCTACCGCATGGAATGCAGGTGATGCTTGGGATCATCATGGGGGTCCAACCCAAGATTTGCACGACTCTGACTTTGAATGTTACAGTCATTGTGGCATTGAATTCCAGGGTGGAAACATCAGTTTAATTGTTTTAGTGACCAGAAAACAAATTTTAATATGCGTCGGCTTACCCAAAATGAAAGGTTACGTGCCCTTGGCATGCTACAGATCGGCACAACACAGGCGGTTGTGGCGCGGACGATGAATGTTTCTCAGTCTGTCATAAGCAGGCTATGGTCCAGATACCGTGATACACAATCTGTACAGGACAGACCACGCTCAGGTAGACCAAGGGCGACTACTCAAGCCCAGGATCGATTTATCCGTACCTTGGCCTTGAGAAATCGTGTCATCACAGCAAATCAGATCAGCGCTCGTCTTCAAACAGACACTGGTGTGAGAGTGAGTGGCCAGACGATTCGGAATCGACTGCATAGGGGTCACCTTCGCGCCCGACGTCCTCGCGTGATCCCTTGTTTGAGAGATCATCACATTCAGGCAAGACGTCGTTGGTGTAGGGATCGTCAACACTGGGATAATCGAAGCTGGAGCAATGTGATGTTTTCAGATGAGTCAAGGTTCACTGTTGATTTTTTGGACAGACGTAGGAGGGTGTGGCGTCGTCGAAACGAGCGCTTCCAAGACGTTAACGTCATCAGACATGATCGATTTGGGGGTGGTTCTGTTATGGTGTGGGGAGGCATCACTGTTGCTGGAAGAACGGCTTTACATGTTGTTGCAGGGCGTGTTACAGGCCAGTACTACCGGGACAACATCTTGGCAGTCCATGTTGTGCCGTTCGCACGACGTCATGGCCGCCGTTTCATCTTCCAGGATGACAACGCAAGATGTCACAGGGCCAGGATCGTTACAGGTTACCTCCAACAACAGAACATCACCACATTACCTTGGCCAGCACTGAGTCCCGACCTCTCCCACATCGAGCATGTCTGGGACATGCTTGGACAGAGGTTACGTCAACGTCAACAACGTCCTGCCAATGTCCAAGAACTTGCTGCTGCGTTGCAACAGGAATGGGTCAATCTGGACCAAAATGACCTTAGACGTCTCATTAGGAGTATGCCACGTCGGATCAATGCTTGTTTGGCAAACAGAGGAGGATTTACCCGTTACTGACTTGGTTGTGATGCTGTGGTAACTTTGCTGTTTGACCCCGGGTATCATTTTACCCTTATAATGGTCAGTCTGTGCCTTACTTAGTCTAACGATCATTTGGAATAAATCGATGAATGTGAACTTCATTTCATTTTGTCATTTGTTTCTTCGTCAGTTTCATTAGGTGACTTTAATAACACTTAAAAATCAAATATCCCCTACTTTTTTTGAATAGTATATCATACTGTCAGAAAGTTGGTCTCGGCACGGCGAATGTGCACGCTTCAGTGGTAGTCTCGAACTATCAGCGGTGGACTGTATTTCTGCAGAGTACATGGGTCACCCTACCAGATCGCGATTGATAAGGATGAAACAACTAGTCAAAATCATAGTAACAAAACAAAATGGGGGGAACTACATGGCAGTTCAAAAACATATACAATGACATTAAATTAACATAACAACAAATTACAAAAATCAATTATTATACATATCAATTGACATCTATTTCATAATTTGGTTTGATTTATATTAATATGCAAAATATATAAATTAGAATATTGAATAATTATTTTAATTAATTGTGATGATAGAAGGCGCAGTTCTCTTGCTGGACACTTCACAGGCATTGAAAATAAGCAGGATGAAAAAAAACGCCTAGAAAGTCATAAACTTTATTACAAATAAATTTAAACGGAAGAACCATCCGCCGATGCATACTTTCACCAGGAATGACCCACGTTTCGCATTTCCTTTACACTACATTTAATAATATCGCAGTCATCTGCGCCATAGACAAGAAGTTGTTTTGACGATGTGGTCTAAACAAACACATGATTGTTTTACGCTCAGAGTATCATAGCAAGACGCACGTGTAAATACTACTCAGGTCGTCTCTCCACTGCGAAATCATTCTACCATGAAATGTAACGTGAGGCTCAGAAAGGGATAAATAATGAAAGAGCAGAAAGTATTTGTCACCTTTCGGTTGAAACGACTCGATAATAAATACTATTTTTCACATTTTGCTTCACAATACTCGATAGAAATGTGATGTAAGTAACTTATTAGGAGTGTATCCGCGAGAAGACCATGCAAAGATCGCAAAAAGTGCTAAGATGGGGGGTCGGAAGTTTTTGACCAAACTTATGGTATAACACCCCCTAGGGACAAGAGGTAACATGCTGAAGTGGTTACAGTCTGACGTCGCTCTAAAGGACTGTACAGGAATTATTCATTTTATGGGTAAAATTGCGGTTTTCACATGTGTATTTGTCACCTTTTTTAAGCAAAGACTCCATTCTATGGTGGAATAGCAACCTTCTAATTTTGACCCTGTCTGATAAAGCGGGTGGTCAACTTCTACCCCAGCACTAATTTGAAAAAAAAAATCAGTACATACTAATTTTGTGTGGACTTGTTTTAAGGTACCATATTCACATTGTCCTTATAGTGCAGAAAAAGATACACTGTAACTTTTTCTTTCATGGTCGCAAGTAGAATTTCTTTGGATGGTTTTGAAGTGCTAAGCACATAGTATCCATAGGTGTAAAACAAATGACCGGAATGCAACATACTTAAAATATACAGCTTATTGAAAAGTGCTAAAAAAAAAAGCTTTTTTGACTTTTATACGTTTTCACCATATCCATCGCCATTATTTGTACCATGTTGTACTCTATATAAGTGTGTATTTGTATTTATTGTATATTTGGTATTGTCGTATTGTCCCTTTAACATATTTGTTGTATTGTCTCTTTAAGATTTCATTTTCAAACAAGTTACCGAAAATGGCTACAAAATGTTTAATCTCAGAGCATGTTTCCGCTATTCATTTTGGGACACATCCACTGATTTCTACAATACAGAAGTGTGGAAGCTTAAATATTAACGGCAACGAAGCCTAATTGCGTCGAAGTGGGTGACATTGAACAGTGTAGTATGGTAGCTACAGCTCTCGGGCACCGTCAGCTGCACCTTCAGGGCCGGATTTAGAATAAGAGAGGCCCTAGGCAAACCCCCTGAACAGGGCCCACGACATGGACCTTGGGGCCCTGGGACAAGCAACTCGGTGAGAGGGTGGGTCGGGTGAAGTCATGCGGTTGGTGGTTCGAATCTCACTTTTAGGTGAATTTTTCATTTTCGTTGGATTATTTTATTTAAAATAATGTCTATTTGAGAGTAATGGATATGTTTGTTAAGATTGAGCACGTCGAAACTCCAATGAAGTCGTGGACAACTGCAGAAGTCAATTCCCGTTGACGCCAGATGAGCCATGAACGATTACAGGCCTTTGAAAGTATTTTTTTTCAAGATATTTTTATAAAACAGATACTAATGTATTTTAGGACTGGTAGTAAATACCATATGAATGAAAAGGAAAATAAATTGTTAGTTTGTTTTATCTACTACGGTTAATTTTTGTATCAAATGTTGGGAGGTTGCTTGTTCACGTGAGCATAAATTGTTTAAACCCACCCCATGAAAGAAGTAGCTATAGGGCGTCAAACTTTGGGTGACGAAAAATGGCGAATTTAGACAGGCTTTGATATCCAGTCCGTATACAGATCTCGTTCGCCAGAATCGTCTGAAGTTAATATTGTGGTAACAGCACTGAGTCATCGATAAACTGTGTGAGTTTGGTCTTTCTGCTACATATAGTAAAGGTGTAAGGACTTGCCAAAGTTGGTATTTGAGAAAAGACAGATTTTGGCAATTTCACCATATGAAAAATGTTTTTTCAATTTTCTCATACAGGAATTGAAAGATTTATCTAATATTGCACATTTATGTGTTTTGGGACTATCCCAACTTATAAACCAAATTTGGTCAAAATCTGTGATTGAAGCCTTAGCACCTTCTGAATGGTTTTCTCGCGGACACGCTCTTAGCACCTTTCCTCGGTGTATCGGTGAATATCAGGACAGTTTTGGTCGGGAGCCGCCTCGGCTGGGCCCCTCGACCAAAACTGTCCTGATATTCACAGATACACCTCGGAAAGTGTGCTAATAACTACTACATAGCAAAGCAAAAGATGAATATACACCAACACATTGGCCTTGTATCATAAGAAAACTTTATCCTATATCGCGCTCACAAAACATTTGACGAACCGACGCGGGGATGTAGATGTTGACATAATTTGGCGTTTAAAAATGAGATATTTAAAAAGACATTACAGCTGAGCTGTTCATCAAAATGCCCGAAAAAGATACATGCGCCGGTGCCGGTCTTCTGTGAGAGCGGAGCTTACCATGTAAGGACCCCCAAGCAAATTTTGGAAAATTTGACGGCCGCAAACGCATTTCCTGCTATTTTAGCCCGTGAATATAGCAACTTCAAAGTGGTCTAATATAGCCTAATTAAGATGGCTGGCTGGAATTCCAATCAACCAATCAATCGTTTACAGTCCACGGAGACTGTACGTCAGGAGAAAATGTTGAATATTTAACAGCCGCAAACGTGTTTTTCTGCTATTCCGGCAACTTCAGTGTGGTCCAATATAGTCTACCCTATAGCTGGGCTGACCTGAATCCCAAACAACCAATCAATCGTCGTGAGGTATGGGGGCCTCGCACCCCCCGGGGAAATTTGGAAAATCTAATCGCTGCAAATGCGTTTTTCTACTAGTCTAGCCCGTGAGTTAAACAACTCCAAAGTTGACCAATGGTTTTGTAACCGAAATCCCACTCTATGCCGACCTGAATTCAAACCGTCCAACCAGACGGTTGCAGCTGCATTCATAGTTAATAATCGATGACCGAAAAATGTCGCACAAAGTAGGGTGGCTCCAAACAAAATATTTTAATCCATAGTCAATTCAGTATAAATTCGTGATAGCCAATTAAAAGTAAAGTAAAATTAGTGTTTTATTAGATTTTGGCACTTTATTTCGCCATCTAGATGAATTTTTTTTTTCATTTTACCGTCTGCCTGAAAATTCAGATTACTCATCTGGCTCGTTAGCCTATGGCTTTAAATCTCAATAAATTCGTCTTAAACTAAAATTTCATCTTAACTTAAGATAGGCCAGTTTCATAAAACGATTTTAAAGGCTCAATACCACTCTTGTTGTAACTGAATAATATGTCCCAATCTTTATTCTGGTCAACAAATTGTACTATTTTACAATATTCCAATTAATTGATAATACAAATTTCATCTTAACACACCTAATTTAAAGAATTGGAAAAATTCAACTAAATGATTTAAAAAGCCTAACGTAAACATTTTCAAATGTGACTTGGATTTAAAAATATTTTCGAACCCTCTGGACAAGTAAAATAGGATGTAATGGAAAATTTACACAACAGGTAGGACACTTAAACATCTAATACTCAGAATAAGGCTATTATTTATTTTCTGGAGCTGTCCAGCCAGCAAGAGTGTTATTGTCCCTTTAAGCATTTTAGATAAAGATCCACTAAAATAACAATTTTAACTTAAATTTTATTTAGGAGTGCCTAACTTAAAATCACGACATAAACAAACATTGATTAGCGCTTAGTTGTTAGATCTATTGCGACAGATAATTTCTTTTCGTTGCATGGGAAATACAGCTACGGCCCATCCGTTTATTTTATTGTAAGTCAAATGAAGCAATTAGATGTCGCCCCATAAATTCGAGCCCAAAGAAAAATAAACATTTAAACCCCAATAAACAAAACACTGTATAATAAACCAGTGATTGTTGTCCCATATAACTGTATAGTTTTGTCACTTTATTACTGTTTGATATATTATCATATGATTCAAGTCTGTTATACTATTTTTAAATAATTAACAAATAAAAAAGAACAAAAGAAAAACGTTAAAAAATCTGAACTCTAATATCTAATGTCATAAAAAGAAAGAGGGAGAGAGATGGGGTTTAACATCCCCTCGACATTGTATCACGCACAACTGAGGAATCGAAACAACACCAGTTGGCTCAATGACAGACATTATAATAGAACGCACACGCACTATAATTCGGCCATCCAACCACCCTTATAAAAAGATGAGCACTCTAATTTATAATAAAAAATATCTAAATGGTTAAAAAAATGGTTTAAAATGATCAGTTTCTTGGTATTAGAAGTCTTAAAGGCCTACATGTTGTCTTGGGTTAAATTATTTGTAAAAAAACAAAATTGTTTATTGAAAAATGTTTTTGCTTATTTCAAATAAAATTTTAATATCTTAAATTTATTATTTCTTATTAAATAATTTTAAAATTCGACAAAAATTTACCGCGGAGATCAATTCGTAAAACGTCACAATTGAGTCGCACCTTACATAGCTATGCTCCGCTTATTAATCTTTTAAAAATATTAATCATGTTTTATAAATTCCCAAAACACACCCACAAATATCATGTTTGTGAGTGACAATTCTCAATAGTTTTTGTTTCCAAAATACCATAAAACTACGAAATCCAAGCGATATAGTTCATCGAGACGCATTAATTTCATTGATGCGTGCTAATAAATCAAATGTCAAGGTCACGAAAGCAGCAAATTCAAAGCTAACCCACCGATACATTGCCAAAAGAACAAAACACAATATAAACTCATTCCATTACTGCCTGTCCATGTGCAAACATTACTACAACGTATGGAACTCTTCCCATTGATATAATAACCGTTAGGTCAACAGTTTACAGTTCCGAAGCGTATTTGTTTCAATCTGTACGCCAGCTGACGACAAACGGAACCACGCAGTTGCAGTTAGTTTTAACTATAAAATATATTAATATTTCATTTTAAGTTATAATCGATCTTCTCGAAACGCATAACATACAAAATGTATTATTTTTGACCGAAACAGGGCCCTGGTGATATTTGAATTGCAATGACCTGATAATATTGAACGTCAATGAGTCGATGCTATTTAATGGCAATGACCTGATCATATTGAATGCCAATGCCCTGGTCATGTTGAATGTCAGTGGCCTTTTACTGGAGATATTGCCGATTCATTGAGTGCAAATGACCTGATGATACTGATGGCTAATTACCTATAATGTGTTAACTCGGTTAAACTACATACATTATTGTGGAACTCGTATAGAAAATGACAATACGGGTTGATTGTATTAAAAGTTATTTCTTTTACATGTATAATACAAAATTAAAAATGCATTATGTAAGAGCGAAATCTGCCTATCGCAAGTCTTAATTTGGCTTCTAAAGTTAAATAGGCTATAATTTAGAATTTATTCACATGACAATCTTATAATCAAACACAGAGATTTAAACGGATTAAAACACGGTTCGACATTTAATGATTTAATTTAAAAATTACAAAGTGAGGTTAAATGACAATAAACAATCAATGCCACATCTTGTCAGAACTTCAAACAGCTATAACTTAGCTCAGAACCAAGTACTTGGATTGAAATTTTTAATATTAAATTTGCATATCTATTTTTTTAATTATTATAGCAAGAACGAACAGATTATGCATGACTGTTAACCTTTAATTACAGGAAGATCAAGAAGCATCCTTTATACCCAAACAACTATGTCAAATGTGTTACCGTGGAAACATAATCCGAGAAAATTCTAATTAGCAAAGGAAAAAACTACGGAAACAATTACTCCCCAAAGAATCGTTTCGCACGACGCCCGTTATGATCAAAATGGTATAAGTCTAATCCTTTACAAGGAAAGTTCTAATAACCATAATCCAATCATTTAATGTGACCGTCTGATTTTGTTTTTTTTTCAATCCATAAGGACGAATACTATCCACAATTTTATTTCCTTATTAATCCTGTGAATGTGATCCAGGACAATGTTCTTGATATGAATTTTATAATTTCACTGGGATTGGTCATAAGAGTTTAATTAAGGAAAAAATGTATCGTTTTTTTTCAAATTTCAAAAGCACACCCCTCCGCGATTACAAAGAAATAAAGATGGCGGCATGAAATCGGTAAGTAGTAACACTATATTATTATTTAGACGACATTAACTTTAGGATTGATCGAATTTAACCATGTTTGGTCCGAATCGTAAATTATGTCGTTCTCAAGAGAGTAGTGTGTCGATATATTTCCTGGTCAAATTCTCGACAGAGCTATCCGGTGCATTTCTATAAAGAGCAATCGTTTGACAGTTCTGTACTGGAGTATCTTATCGACAGATGATCGGGGTTAAATTATTGATAGCAATATTAGGACAATTTACACACGAGAGCTAACTGCGGTGAAAGATGTGGTGTTGGGCGCAAATATATCATGCATTGCAGGAAGAATTATGACCCAATACTTCGTTCTATTTTCTGTGAATAGTTCACCTTATATTCAACTTTCAAATGAAATATTTTGTACATGGTGAAAAGTCCATTTTCTGGTTATTACAATAATCCAACAAATTATGACGATTCTGTAATAAACTTGCTTCACTGTTTACGTGCTAATGCTGCGTAGAAGGATATTGCACGATTATATAGCGGGTTTTCAATCTTTTATCAAATTATCAACTACCAACACTTTTCGCAAGTACATGCATGCATGTCGACCTCTGTTTTCTGTCCAACCCGAACGACTAGGCAACGTCGGGTCAGATAAAGAGAGCGATGATGGGGCGGACAAGAAAAACTGCTTGAAATTATGCAGGTTTGGAATTTGCTCGTGAAATATTGCTATATATTTTATATATTGTCTACAAACAAATATCTCGGGAATATCTGCTGTTGGAGACTTTGACTAAAAACAGACATTGTAGAAGTAATAACATGTCAATCTATTTTAATGTAATGCAGAGAAAGTGTTAATGACACAAAAACGAAAGGGGAGCAAAAGAAAAACCTAATGTTAGCTTTGGTTATTTAATTAGACTGAGCAAATTTAGTTAGACAATTATAAAAGCTCTAATTTATACATTTTTGTCAACCATGTCTTCTTGATAAATAAGCTAGTTACCTTTTCCCGGAAGGTTAAGCTGTCATAAAATTTTCATGTCAAGTGTACACAATTTGCCTCTAAATTTTGAATCTAGTTGAATCTAGAGAGCAGAGTAGCATATTTCGTTTCTGTCGGAGGGTTGGGTGATCAAGTTGAGTGAAGTGGTGTGGTTTCGAGCCCAAGATTGTGCGTGACAAGAAGAAGGGTTGCCGGTTTCAACCCACTGCTAAAGCGAATTATTGAATTAAATTGAACTATATGTTAGCCTTTCTCTCAGTGCGCGACAACTCTGTGGAGTCTTGTTCCATGCTTGCCTATCGAATCAAACATTTCGGCTTTCGGGTGTAACGCGCTCGAATGTGACTATTTACCCCATTCCCACAACACACACACACCCACACACACACACATGCATCCTCCATACTCACACAGGTACTTGATAGTTTGTGTTTAACAACCTCCATTTGATGTAAATTTAATTAAACATCAATATCCAACATGTCTTTAAAATATCAAATCTCGGCCACATTTACTTTTTAGAGAATCTGACAAAACAGATGATCGAAATCCAAAGGATTTTTAATGTGAATGATCTGAACATCTACATTTGAAATTTATTCTGGAATATTTGACATTTTCAAAACTTCAGTAGGTGTCATTTTTCTCTTTTTAATTTAACAAAAAAATAATCATAAAAAGAGATGCCAAGATACCTAAACCTACGAGTTTTGTCGTTTCCGGTTTCAGTCAGTTTGACCATCATTCTTATTGACCAGCATAAAAACCCAGTAACGACAAATTTACTTTCAGTGGAAGGAAACCAGAATACCTCAAATAAGGTGATAAGATCTGTCGAATCGTGATTATCATAGAAAAATTAATAACAGGTTCCATAAGCACCAATAAATCATGTTATTATGTAGGTATCATATTTCCTTTATGATTTGTAATAAGGGAAATCAAATAGCAATCTCCTGAGTAAATCAGGATGCATTATTTAGAACAATAATGTACATCAGGTTACCTTCCTATTTGTGATTCAAGAGTCTATTTCGGAATATCTGACATATTTTTGCATTACCTGAAATACAATATTCATTAATGGTTAACCTGATTCTTGGTTTGATATCTAAACGTTTGTTTTCAGAATCACAACACATCAGGAAGGCCACGTATTGGATAGATACGCGATTGAATCAATAATCGTTCAGTAAAGACACTAGAACCAACTGGTCATCAGTACGGCTAATACCCACTAGCTCGTATGTTGAACTTTTGACAAAAACTGTCAGTAGGCCCTGCTCAATAGATTCTAGAACAAACTGGGCCATAATACATCATTTTGTTTAGCGGTGGACTAGTGAACACCCCTTAGTTCATTTACAACCCGAAATGATATCTGTCTTCATAATTTAATGTCTATGGGTAAGTGTTATAGTCGAAAATACAAATTAAAATGGTAAGCAAGTAGGTTTCCGTATAGCCTACATTAATCATTCTATCATATCACTTCTGGTACCCTCTACTCTCCCTGACAGAAATCTAGACCAACATATGCCCTCTCGTCCAGGTTCTGGGATGTGCCCGTCTCCTTCCCGGTAGAGTTATAATCTAATGGTGGGTGACCGACCGGCGTTCATGTGGAATGTAAAACAAAGTTTGTGATGAGTATGTAGGCCTATTGTTAGATTCGTTTTGTTGTTGTTGTAAATGAAATGAAATGGGGTTTAACGTCCTACTGTTCTGCTCCGAACTATTCTGTATTGGTTAGTGTCAGTACCGGTACCGGGAAAATGATGGGTGACCGACCGGCGTCTGTCTACGTGTAGTAGAACAGTAGAACACGAAAGTAAATAGTCAGCCTCGCACAACAGCTGTATAGAGATTTCCGGGTACAGCCTATATTATCGAATCTAAAACGAAAGTTCGAGCATACATTACACTAAGTCTGCGATGGGTACCGGAGTTTATACTTTGCAAAACACTGTATTAGATTAACCCAATTAGGTTTTTGTATGCGACACCCCCCTTTATGGTATCGGACAGCTTTAGCTTTTGAGAAGGCCATATCTTGAAAACTATTAATTTAAACAACCCATATTTTCCCAGATTCTCGTAAAGCGTGACAAAAGCTAGAAAAGTAACGAGATTTATTAATGACATTGTGCCGTGCGTTTATGTACTTAGTTTTACAGCCAGTATTTTCAATTTTTTTGTCGTTTTCTCTACACGTAATCTTTTTACGCGATAGGTCCCCATTCTTTTCGTGCAGTTATAGTGGATATATTTGGAATCTAATATTGAATTAAAATTGAAATGTACAGATATGCCAATCAAACGTTGCACACAGCAACTTTTTGTTTTTGTTTTTGTCTTTTGTACATATCTGTATCTAACTGTACTTTTTAATTGATTGGTGATGCTATTAATGAATACGTTCTTTTGTCGGCTACTGACGTATTATTTGCTTTAATTTTTATTAAAATTATTTTTAAGTCCAGATACTTTTATTAAATTTCCAATTAAATTTAATCAATTTGAAGATTTCAAATAAATGTATGTCTGCTTATATTACATTTCAACAAAGCAATGTAGTAGATACTGTACGTGATGTGCTATATTGTGGGGTCATGCCACCAATTACATACCCTATTTAGGTATCTACGAATCTTGGCCCTTATATTTGTCACCTTTCTGATATTTTTTGCCAATTTCTCAGCTGGCAATAGTGACTTATAGGATTAATAGGATTATTCTTTAACAAGGTAGGACGGTTTATGGATAAAATCTATTTTAAGGCTTTATTTTAATAAATTTTAAATTGCAGCTTTAAATACGATTTTTTGTTGATTTTTGGGGTCTGGAATCTAAATAGTGTGTTTATGGTGATATGTATGGCTGGTAGATACATGCTCAATAGAATGCTATTCAAAATTGCCTGTCTCAAAATGTTCATGGTGTAGTTCATATAATCTTAGGAACAAGAAATGGCCAGATGTCGCCCAGTCTGTGGCGGAAAGTACTTAGTCCGACGAAAATGTGGGAAAAAGTTGGGGCTGGGCAAAGACGCTAGAATTTCCATTAAATACATGCGAGCATAACTGGTGGTCTGCAGCCCATTTAAGACAATTATGAGTTGTCTCTCTTTAAGTTTTGTTTTTCTGAAGTCAAAACATATGTGCACATCTATATATACCCGTAGTTTTTGAATGATATTGAAGATTCAACCACTTTATTAGGTATTTTCTAGAGTGAATAAATGTCTAAATGATAATTAATATAACAAGGGAAGCCAGAAAAAAGACCCATTGGCGGATTTAGCTTTTACATAATGAATCTTCAACAAAATGGAGGGGGTTGGATGGCCGAATGATTAGCACGAGCGCGCTGTATCATAAGGTCTGTCATTGAGTCAACTGGCGTGGTTTCGATTCCCCGGTTGTACGTGGCAAGGAGTAGGGTCGCCTGTCCAAGCTCGCGAGTTTTCTTCGGGTCCTCCGGTTTCCTCCCACTGCTAAAGACAACTAATCGCGGGCGAATTGTTGAAATAAAATTGAACCCTATGTTAGTCCCGAAATGACCTAGTTTGTGTCGAGTGGACGTTAACCCCCATTTTTTTTTTCTCTCTCTCTCTCTAACAAAATGGAACTCAAACTTAACGTATACCCAGGGGGGGGGGAGTGGGGCATCCTACACAGAATGTATACAAATATCCTGATCTTATTGCACTAAAATATAAAGATAATATGGAATGATAATTTATTAAGCGTTCCCTGGCTAGATGGGCAAAAGAAGATGATATACATTACGCGGTATATTATTATTAATAAAACATTTAGGTAATAAAGGACCATGTTATGACAACGATATTAATTCAAAAACACATGCTAATAATATACTGTGTATGAATTAATAAATGCATAAATCTCAGTTCCGATGAAAATGATATAAATACTACACAATGTGCAAAATCTATAGCATATTACACTGCGATAGAAAAATTATTTTTAGTAATAAAAATTCAAAAGTGGCAGGGGGTAAGGCGCATGTTCACTGTTCAGGGGGTTTCTGGATTCGTTCTCGGTTTTGACCCGTGAAATCTTATAGTGCAGGAAGGAAAACATGATGACCAACGTCTAGTAGCCAGGGTGGGACAAAACCCCGATATCCCATTACAGGACCATTGACAGTTAAAATTCGATGAATTGCCTTTAAGGCACACTTATGGAGCAATCCCATATTCAATATCCTTTATTTTACAGAGGCATTGGACATTTAATCCCAATCTATTTCAAAAGTAGCACGGAAATTGTTGACTGTCAACTTTCTAAATATTTTTATAGTCGGTGTCATTCTAAAAACCTCGTATGTTAAACTCCATTTCATTTCATTTTTAAGATTTCGAATTTCCAAATTATTTCTTTTTACGACATACAAGGTTTCTGAACTTTATTTTATTAGAACCGTGTGAATTACGAGCTTTTGTTCAGGACAGATGGAAACTGTTCAACACCAAGAGTTTGCAGGCTGCCACAAAGGAACAAGAGACCACCAACCTCCGAGAACTCCTCTTCGCGGACGACTGTGCCATCAACACGCACGATGAGAGGGAGATGCAACTCAAAATGGACCGTTTCTTGGCGGCCTGTGACAACTTCGGTCTCATGATCAGCACGAAAAAATCCGAGGTGATGCATCAGCACTTCGACCCGCAGATTGAGGAAGACGGACAAACTCTCCAATCCGTAGAGAAGTTCACCTACCTGGGCAGCACCCTCTCCAGCAGCGCCAACATCGATGATGAGATCAACAACAGAGTCTCCAAGGCGAGAAGCGCATTCGGGAGACTGCGAGAGAAAGTCTGGGACTGGAGAGGTATCAGTCTCAAGACAAAGCTTAAGGTATACAGGGCGGTCATCCTTACCACTCTATTATACGGCTGCTAGACTTGGACTTCTTAACGAAGACACGAGCGGCAGATCGAACGCTTCAACCTCAAGTGCCTCCGGAACCTACTCCACATTCGCTGGCAAGATAAAATCCCTGACACGGATGTCCTGGAACAAGCTGAAATGCCCAGCGCAACCACCTCAGTGCACAAGGCACAGCTGCGATGGTCTGGTCACGTGTGCCGCATGTCCGAAGACAGAATCCCCAAGCAGCTCCTCTATGGGGAGCTTTGTCAAGGAAAACGGAATGTCGGCCGACCGAAGAAGAGATTCCGGGACAATCTGAAAGTGTCTCTGAAAGATTTTGCTATAAACTCAGAGACCTGGGAACAGACGGCTGCGGACCGCCGTTCGTGGCGCTCAACCATCTGCAGAGGGGGGAAGACAGTCGAACGCACCTAGCCAGGCAGAAGCGGCAGGTGCGTAAAGCTTCGAACAACACAAACAAATCTCCCTCCCACTTCTGCCAAACCTGTGGGAGAGGCTTCCTCGCCCGGATCGGCCTCGCCAGCCATCTCCGGGTCTATGACTGATGATGACGATGTGATTGTCAAATGGTCATCTTCGAATCGATGGACGAACAACATCATACCCTAGTCGGATATCGACGGTAGGAACAGAAAGTTACGCGCGTTTTTGGCATGAGGTAGGTATAATATAGAGGCAACGTAGATTTAGAAGCTCAATACGGTACACGACTTAATAGTGCAAGGGGACTGCACCACACATAATTACACAAAACAAATATACGGAAACATACAATACGTAGAAATCACAAACAAACGTTCATATCAGATTAAGTGAATGGAACCGGGTGCTAGCTGTAAGCGTCGAATGTGCTGTACGGCCCCGGGCCTGTAGTGATACAGACTTCACTCAAAATTGAAAAATAAACAATCAGGAATATAACCCAGAGAAAACATTGTGTAATACTAGTACTTGTCATGATCTGATGAAATATGAATGTGAGCATTTTGAAGTAAAAAATTACCTAATCAAGTAACCATATCGGGGAAATGTAGAAAGAAGAGCCAGTTAGTCTAAAATGGTCTATGTTATAGTGAGAAACATTTTAAGTGTTCAAAAGAATTGGGGTATATTGACTATAAAGAGGGCATACATTCCATTTACCACACAGGAGAAAAACAAACAGTACTGAATATAAAGAAGCAAACGGAGAAAGTGCAAACCGTCTCGACGACAGCCGTCCGCTGACTGAATGGCGTGACGTAAATCACGGTAGGTTTCCAAGTTATGTGAAGAATACGGTTAAGAGATAGATCTAGACAGGGCCCGCGAGAGCGATATCCGGGTCTGGGACAAGCAACTTTGCGAAGTTAGGAGGGGTGGGGGGCTCGAAAAGTTTTGAAAGACACCGTCCCTAGTGTCATTTGGCGTATTGGTCAGAAATATCGACATGTACTTTACGTCTCATCAAAATCGGATCAAAATTGTGACCTCTAGAGGGTTCATAACCTTGATATACCAGATGTTTACACTATTTTCTTTTCTAAACAATATTTTTATTCATTAAATCTGAATTTGGATTGGGGAACAGGCTATGCCTATGTGTAACCCCTCTCTCTGATTTAGAAACATGTACACATTATAAAAGTATATACATACATAATTACATAAATATAGAACATATAGGATACATAATGGATAATATAGAGTCTCTAATTTGTTGTTTTTTTTATTTTGTTTTATAATAAATATTTTAGTGGAAATATTGGTGAAAATCTATTTTATATGTACTGCTTGGTAACGTACAATTGTCCAATATCTCACAAACCAGTTGGGAGAGGCGAGGATATTAGGCGAGTGTGCGATATTGAGGACTGGAAATAACTTATGGAGAATTAAATCATTTTGATAAAAGAATAAATTGTTTAACGTCTTGGAAAATAAGTGTGTTTATCTCTGGACTAAGGAATGCCTTGTAGATTTGAGCAACATATTCTAAGTTTACAGTGGATTATTTGTAATTTTCTTTTCCCTAGATAGTAATATGGTGGCAGGGTGGTATCAAATTTGTTTAGTAAATTTCAAAAGATAGCAAGGGATCGAGAGTTTCTAATTAGGGTTTCACACTACGTAGCTTGTGTGAAACACTATTATTTTTGTTAAGATTATTATTCTTATCATTATTATTATTATTATTATTATTCAAATTCAGTTTTGATTAGATCTCAGCAACTGCTTGTCGCGTCGTTTCGATTTCTTCGGTTTTACTGGGAAAGTGGGTGTGACTTAGAGGATAAAACTATTTTGAACGTTCTACGACAATGCGAAATATCCGAAATCACCGAAGTTATCGTTTTTAAAAATATTGCAGTAATTTTAACAATAATCGTTGGATTTTAACTTTCGATACATTTTGGCATAGCCGGAGACAGGGCACATAGCTACGCCTGATTTTTGATTTTCGGCAAATCTTCGCAGATATTAGGCGCCAAATATAGAAAATTTAAATTTTTACAAAAAAGTTTTTTATTTATGAATATTTTTTAATCAAGTTTTACAAAGAATTTAAAGAGTCATCTGACTTGAGCAAAAATGTATAGTTTTTTTGTCTCCGTAATTTTCCTTGGCCGCCAGATTTTAAAATATTTCTACGTAACTTTTATAAACTTGTAGCTATAATCCATACGAAGAAAATGTATGTTAAAATTAATTTGTAATATAAGCAGTTGCCTAGAAATGGGCAGTTTTGCATAAGTCTCTGTTTTCGTTATTTTGCCTTTAAAATAGTCAATAATTATTGGATTTTCATAAAAGTGACACCATTTGATTAAAAAAGCAAGTATGCGTCATATCAAATTGATTACAATTTAAAATTGACATCGGAAGTGACGCCATTTTGTCAAAAACTGCATTTTTAACTTTTAAAATCAATATTTTTTTCAACCAAGAATTATTTAATATGTATTAATATTTTTAACTTTTGGTTTAAATTAAGATATTAATAAAATTCATACGGTCATATAGATATCATAAAATTGTTTCTAACTTGTTCGGTTGCGGAGAAATAGGCGGTTTTCTACAAGTCACTTTTGAAGGTTTTTGTTCCATAAAAGTGTCAATTATTATTCGATTTTCATAAAATTTTCACCATGTGAAGCCCAATGTCATAGACGATGTTATGAAACCGGAAGTAATGTCATTTTGGCAAAAACTGTATTTTTAGCCTTCAAAACAGATATTTTATTCAAATGAATCTGATTTGTAATGTTTTTAAAATTATGATATTTGATTCCAATCAACAAATAGAATGAACCCATACGATCATACAGATACCACAAAATGGTTTCTAACTTGTACGGTTGGAGAGAAATAGACGATTTTCTATAAGTCACTTTTCAAGGTTTTTGGTCTATAAAGGTGGCAATTATTATTCGATTTACATAAAATTTTCACCATGTAATGATGCTATTTCTGATTTCATAAACCAATCTAACGTTTTCATTATCACCGGAAGTAATGTAATTTTGTCAGGATCACTGACATGTAACCAATGTATAAAATGAATTGATTGCTGGATTTGGTTGATTCTGCGTCCATTTTATTTCATGTGTGCAATGCTTATGTGGAAACCTGCTTAACGGTTTCATTGGTACCGGAAGTGACATAAGTTCAAGGGGAACGCGGCACCAGTGAAACCCGTCATTACTGCTTCGCAGTTCTAGTTTCAAGTTTGAGTTTGTTCCATTCTCGTATACTTGAAGGGATGAAGGACTCGCAGAAAATTTCAGTTTTGCATCTGATTTCCTTTAGTTTATCTTTGTTTCTAAGAGAATAATTACTAGGATTAGAGGGAAGTCCCAATAAGTCAAAGAGATATGATGGCGCGAGGTTTTTAATAATTTTATACATTAATTTTAATTTATGACGCCGCGTCTTTCCGACAGTGGAACAAACCCAGTCACTTTGGAGGTTGTTAATAATTTTATACATTAATTTTAATTTATGACGCCGGCGTCTTTCCGACAGTGGAACAAACCCAGTCTCTTTGTATAGTAAGGCATGGCTAGTACCTCTAACTGTCCCACAGATAGTGCGTAGTGCATCTAATTGAAGCGATTCTAGTTTGTTAACTAAGTAATCGCTGCACCCATCCCAGATAATATCGGCAAAATACAAGTGTGGAAGTATAAAAGAAGAGTATATTATGTTTAAAGATTTTCTATTTAATCGATATTTTAGAGAATGAAGGCAATTTACTAGTTTTGATACTTTGCTTACAATGCTATCTATATGATTATTCCATTTACAGTGGCATCTTTAAGTGGCATTTAGCGATCGGAAACACATTAACAGAACACAGTTTTTATGGGATACAATCACTAGTTTTATTCTAAAAGCACGATGTTTCGACAAGTATCCTCTTATCGTTATCAAGCACAATGACATTTAGTAAACTTGAGGTCAATATATACAAAATTCATAGTGAAACCATCAACATGGATTAAAATAACAGTAACAAAAATAATATAAGAGGTGAAGGATATTTAACAACAAGCACAACAAGGTATCTGTGTCTCATCAGCTTTACGCTGTTTATTCATGGCACCCTTTGAAGGGCTTCATACTAGTTAATAACCCCCTACTCATGTATTAAGAGTTTATTCAGCCAGCTAATTACCTTGTTGTGCTTGTTGTTTCTGTTAACGTACTAGAGGGATCATGCCTACGAGTAGATCTAGATACTCATTGTGGGTAACTTACTTAAGGAGTATTAGCCACAATATGAGAATTTTACACTGATTCCGCGAGGTGTAAAATTTTGACCGTTGTTTGACGTTGTTATTGCAATTGTTTTTTGTATTTTCTGTATCGATGCGTTACACTGGCAAACATAAACCTGGACACCGAATAAGATTTATTTGATGTAGATCTGCAGTAATGAATTCGTATCGCCTTTGATTTATTTTATTTCTAAAAATAGATAATTTCTACCTTAAAAAGTTTATTACAGGAAATCTAATTATTTACTCCCAATAAATTATCCCTAGTATGACACATCTTATGATATTCCAATAATTATCCTGCGAAGTTTTATCATATAAAACGCCCTAAAGCCTTTGACGTCATCGCCGATAACGCTTTGCTGAGTTATAGCAATTATAAAAGAAAGAAAAAACAGGCCAATCGTGATACGACGTTTGGTCACACGTTGAAAATATATTTTTATCTTAATAAATTGAGATCTGCATAAAAGTGATTTTCGAAAAAAAATGCCGACTTATTACCAGGTTTTGAAATGACACAGACGTTATGTTAAAAAAAAAACCGTCATTATTTAAAAATGTCAAGGATATATAATTAGCTTACTGACTATTTAGGGCTTGTTTTAGTTTTCATTTATTTCCTACATTTATATAACAGAATTCCTAGATACAAGATCATTGTACAATTACAGAAAAGTTCAAAAGCGAAGCTCGTGAACATGTATAATGCGAAACTAAAGAAATTGCCCATAATTGTTTGTCTCGATTTGTTCTTTTGGGTAATTTTAAACTTTCTCTACAAATCTTCATATTTCCTAACAAAACACCAGCTATAACGTATTGCATCAAATGATTTTAAAGCACGATTTTTCGAAAATCATAATAGGTTTTATTATTTCTGTCCAAAAAAGTATTGAACGATATGGTGTAGTTGATATTTCTGACAGCCATTCTTTTTCATTTTCTTTTTGATAAAAGCACACCATATTGTCCTATTCAATTGATCCTTAATATATACTTTAAGAATCATTTAAATCGGACAAAGATTGTGGGGTCTAGAGGGTCAACTTACTTAGCGTTAGCGCAATTTATATTTTGTGTAAAAACCAATAGTACTTTATTTTGGCATATTGAACAATTCGTTTGGCTTGTTTTTTCCCTGACGTCTGTATTTAAACTTCTCTCTCGACTAAAATGTCCCAGATTCGAATCCCCGTGGACTGGAGTTGACAAATAACATGTTTCCCGGTCGTTCGATGTGACGAAAAAACGAGGTTAATGATAGGTAAGATATAGCGAATTAATCAAATATCAAATTTCTCACGGCTTATATAAACACTAAATATGTACTCAGATTGATTATTTAACATTTAATTAAGAAAGCAAAATCGAAATACCATCGCTAGAAAATGCCCAGGTTTTGATTCAATCTGATTTAAACCACAGGCCCAGCAGGTTTCTCCTATATCGATAAATTGCACTCGAGCAGCATAGATCGATCAAATTTCAATTCCATATATCTCTGTATATACTAAACGGAATTCAACCATTTTTTGAATGATACCCCCAAGTTATTCATATTGCTTAAAATAACACATTGGGACTTTAAAATCATTTTATTCGATATCACTTTAACTACAATATCTTTTTTTTTACAAATACAGTGCTCATGGACTCGACATAAAATCAATATAACTATACCGTTTATAGATCATGGTCATGGACACAATCAATGGTTATTAAAAAAACATGTGTTTTATCATATGGACACGGGTAAATTTATGCAAAACATTTCTACATATCTGTTGCATATGTTACGGTTTTAGGGCTATTAAATATTTATTCTTGTTCACATTATTAGTTACAGGCGGAAAAATTCAAAGCTGGGAATGGGTATGTTGTTATTTCTGGCGGCCTCTTTTCATTTTTTTTTTCGATAAAAGCACACCAAATTGGCTATTCAGTTGATCCTTAATACATGTTAAGAATCATTTAAATCGGACAAAGATTGTGGAGTCTGAAGGGTCAACGGACTTAGCACAATTTATATTTTGTATAAAATGCAAGGACCATAACCATAGATGTTCCGGTTCGATTCAGACCAAAATCGGACTCCTCCGGGATATATGATAAGTCCCATCTGAATCGGACCATAATCCAAGAAGTTGTCCAAAATCGAACCCATTCATTTCCGTCGAAAATCCGTTCATCAAAATCGGATAAGGTCTCCATATACTCTCCACAAAAAAATGTTAACGGACGTTCGGGCATAAGCGAAGATATAATTAATTCACATGAATATGTGGGCGTATGAAAATCCTCTCAATCGGTCCTGTGGGTAAACTTTTGTGAAAGAAAGGCCGGAAATCAAAGCCGTCATGGAAAATGACGGACATTTTGAAAATTCAAGTGGCTAACTTACTTTTCTTTATCAATGACCTTAAACATCTATGAACATTTTAGTGCTTGTGTCCAGATTTGAACGATTGTTACACCCTTTTGCTTCACTGCTTCACTGATACCCCCGTGCAACGTGTTTTAAGTTTGTTTTTACATTATATTCAGTGGTGGACAAGACCATTGTATTTAGCTTGCATCGATTCTTATAAGTTTCAATCTATTGTAGACACTGAAATTAGTGGTTTTCCTGTCTAGCAGAATATGGCAGTTTAGATTACAAAAATGGAAGTAATAATTATTTCTTCATCAAAGTATTTGTTTTGTAACAGCTTTTTTGAAATGTTTGACGTTTAACGGAAACCATCCGTATTTACATAGGTCTAATCGTACTGTACAGGCAAACAAACTAATTTTGAAATAATGATAGACCACAGAATGCTTCCAACTTAACCCTTCCATTACAGTGCTTCTTTTCCTGTATGACTCCAGGTACAAATTGGCGGGTGTCAAATTTGGTGCTAAAGCTTCTGTCACGCCATTGCGATATGTGTGTACGAATATCAAAAATCATAAAAGATCGTGTTAATCGTCTGTCTTTATTTACAACAGTACACAACCTTTGTACGGTCCAAGCCGTGTTTCTGCCAATTATGATACTAGTATACACATCTGATGTGTATGTGTGAGAGAGGGGAGGGGGGCGTTAACGTCCACTCGATACAAACTATGGTTAGAAACATCCCCGCCATTTAATCGTTTAACGTTAAAATGAAAAACGAGATTTTATTGGTTTATCATAATAGCATTGTCCATCAAGGCTAAGCTAGTCTTGTAAAATCTTCAAACACGACTAACTTCACCCAGAATAAAGTAATTTGACTGCAATTTTCACTATTTTTGAACGGCCAAGTCTTTATCTAAATGTTACATAATCCAACTTTAAATACAAGCAATATAATACAGGAAGATTTAGGGTCAACATAGCAAATCCGTAATGATTAGAAGTTAAACTATTCGGCCAAACTATTTGTAAAAGTATCAAAAGGATTTTTTATCTGGTGATAATACTAGAAGATTTATAAACAATGGGGTTGTACGTGAAAACCAACAATCGCGTGATTCTCCTCTAATGGTCACGATGTTGAGATTAAAGGAAGCCACTTTCAATTACTTGTCATGCTGGATATCAGGAAGTACTATTAATACTAATTTTCCTCGACAGTATCAGAACCGGGGAATGTGATTTTCCCTTTTAAGTCTTCTGATGGAAAAAGTATTTAACCTGAATTTGTCTATTAAAATGTCTGAAAATAATTCCGGTTAGATAAACAAGATTAAATTGTTATTGAAACATTTGATATAAGTGTAGCGGAAGAGTTTGGCATAAATTTAAATTTTCAGTCAACAGATGTTGTATACATTATTAATTGATGTATACAGATGTATACAGATTACCGCTTTTAAAGAAAGGCAGGCTAAAAAAGGTCAACGTCCGGAAATGCGACAGATGTTGGATTGTAATCGTAAAGGTTCCGCTCTGTTATTGCTGCTTTACTGTCTTAGACTGTCATTTACAATCTTTGTTCATTATTATACCATTTCCATTCGTAACGAAACCAACATCCCACAACTTAGAATGAAAATACATCTCAACACTATTCGACCCTGGAGACTTCCTTTACATAACCAATTTAACTACGTTTGCGTGTACAAGCCAGCAGAGAATACGGCAAAGAAGACGGAAATATACCTAGAAAATTTCCCCTCGATTAGTTTACTTCTACGTCCTCACCCGTGCGAATATAATTGATCATGGTTTTTTGGTAAGATATGTCTGAGTTAGTGAAGTAGATAAAACATGCCCGATGGAATAATGTCTACAAGCGTTTTAATTAAATGATTTTAAAGAGTCCTATTAAAGATGATAATGGTTAAGGTTGAGCTTTGGCAGAAATCAGATACGTTTTTTATTTTATTTATTTACATGGATGTATATGTAGTGTAATATATATTAAGGAATTTATAGCACAGTGGTTTAACATGTATATATTAAGGAATGTATAGCTTAGTGTGAAAAAGTATTAAGGAATTTATAGCCAAGTGTGAAAATGTATATATATTAAGGAATTTATAGCCTAGTGTGAAAGCATATATTAAGGAATATATCTGCTGTTAGAGCAATTAGTTTGACAGGTTAAGTTTAAATCAAGATTTGTCTCAACAAACTCTCATTTCTTAGCAGAAAAAAAATCTTCCAAATAAAAAAAGATAGCTATGCAAATCGTGAATATATTATACCCACACAACACTTATGTCTCTAAAACAAAATGATAACAATCCATTATACCTTCATTAAGTCTGAGTCCGTATTCAAAGTTTTTCTTTTTGCTGAGGAAAAATCGATATTCAAAGGCAGTATTTTACAACTCATTGACTTTGTGAAAAACTTAACTGCACAATTAAATTATGGAATGCCCACAATCGTCAAAAAGCACGAATGAATTTCTAACTTATGGAATACCCTCTACTGCCAAAAATCACGAATTTCTAATTTTGCACGCAATTTATGTACCTTTAAGCAAAACACTATACCCATACCAAGCTTACACTGTCATTAATTTTGAGAAATATTTATTCCGCTTCAATTTTATATCATTGAAGGGGTTTACTTAGTCTTTGTGTATATGGCAGATATGAAAAGGAGGAGAAAAACATTACAAAATAGTATACTAAGTTTTGAATATGGCGGCCATTTAGCACAGAGATCTATTCTCAAAGTAAATAGTTGTATGTGTACAGAATGCACTATATCCTATCAAAATGTCGAACTATTATATTGTAAGGTAGTATGAGTTTAAATCAAAGATTTTGACGAGACTGATATTTGGTGGAAAATCATTGAATCGTGTATGGGCAATTGCACATCAAAATTATCTTTCAAATTTCTCCATCAATTTTGAGGTGCTTGTTTTGAACGTGTATTGGTCTCTTTAAAGAATCTCAAACGCCTGGCATTAATGGTACAATTCGTCTACGAAAGTTGCACGTGACGTTAATTTCTACCAGAATAAATAATACCGATTAAAACGCAACAAGAAATTAATTGTAAAACGATGGTAGCAACCTGTGGTCAGCAGTCATCATATTTGTGCATGGTTATGGCCTAATAATAGACGATAATGAAATGTAACAATCTGCAATGGTTGAAGTTTTCTTGTAAAGTAATAGAGGCGTATCCGTTTGTCTTTCTATTCTGGCGTGTTTAAGTTGCCACCTGTCAAATCTTTGTCAAAATATTTAAGAGGATTAGGATGGCCGAGTGATGTTACAACTCGCAAAGCCTCTTATCTATGCAAAGTTATGGGTTCGATCCCTAGTGCGAACGGACGACTATATGCAAAGAAATATTTTGTTAGTCCCAAAGTTAATGTGGAATGTCCATCCACTCCATTTTATCCACCCTAATCCCGACCCATCCTCCTCTGGAACCACAATGACTTAAAGACTATGGCTGTGGCTCACTCACTAGGTGTCTCCAGGAGACCCCGGGTTCGACCGTGTCGATGGCCAAGACTGTACCTCAGAATGTCTCCTTATCATTGGTGTAAGACGGAGGGTTTGGTAAGGACGAAAATCGAGAAAGCTGGTACACACATTAGCTTTCACGTAAAATTACTTGATTTCTGTTGGAATGCGAGTACTCTGCATAACGTATGCCCGTCTCGATAGGCCCATAAACATAGAACACACCCAGCGGGCGCACAGAAAGGGTGGCATTTCAGTAAACTTACGAGTAAAATAGAACAGAATAGCAGAATCCATCATTAGATACATGAATGCAATTCCATAATCAACCATATTATAAATAGTTAAGCGGCATTTAGTAATACAATGAGAATAACGCATGCCATTTCTATGGAATACAAGTTGTTTAAAAGTTTATTTCTGGCCGTGATTAACTGCCACATCTCCATATTGCTGATGAATAAACGTCTAAGTAAATTGCATTCCATATAATTGTGGCATGTGTTAAACAGAACGTATAGATCGTGGTCAGTTTTTTTTTATCTAATTTCATTGAGAGCCATTAATGTTTAACACACACACTTCTATTATTCTACACTGAAAAAAAACTTGTGTTGAAACAACACAAACTTGTGTTGTTTTCAACACAAGTTAGGTGTCTCTATTTAACAACACAAACTTGTGTTGAAACAACACAAACTTGTGTTAAATGTTGAAACAACACAAAACTTGTGTTAAATTGGATCAAATAACACAAGCTTGTGTTGAAACTTGTGTGAAAATCTACACATTACTTGTGTTGAAATTTCTGAAACTTGTGTTGAAATTTTTGAAACTTGTGTTGAAATTTTTGAAACTTGTGTTGAAATTTTTGAAACTTGTGTTGAAATTTTTGAAACTTGTGTTGAAACTTGTGTGAAAATCTACACATTACTTGTGTTAAAATTTCTGAAACTTGTGTTTCATATAAACTTGTGTTACGAACCAACAAATTTCCCCATGTAATAGCAACCCTCCTTTTGTTCTGTTCAGCTGTAATGTTTGATAAAAAACATAATATATTTTTTTTGGGTTAAATTATGATTTATTCAAAAAAATATAGAGAAACCAATACAATGCCAATTCAATACTAAATATACTTAACTGCACTAAATATACGAAGTTTAATCAAAA
This sequence comes from Patella vulgata, assembly GCF_932274485.2. Classification (NCBI taxonomy): domain Eukaryota; kingdom Metazoa; phylum Mollusca; class Gastropoda; family Patellidae; genus Patella; species Patella vulgata. Next base: position 19,895,545 of record NC_065883.2, read on the forward strand.
AAGTAAAATACTTATATAATTTTATTGTACAATGACAACCGGCTCCCCCCCCCCCCCCCCCCGCCAATCATAAAATTAAAATAAAAATAAAACATATATAATAAGCACTGACAAGACTGAAATGCACAAATAAAGCACTAATAAGATAACTAATTATGAATTCAATTGAAATATGTTTGAAAAATAAAAAACAAACATGGAATATAATAGAATTTACAAAATATTTACAGAGTTTTAAGAAGTTATATATTGATATAGGACCCTCTCCAAATTCAAAAACAAATACAAAATGAAACTTATACATGAAAAGAGCACCCATAGAATAACAAATAAGTACAAGGATTAAAGGTTATTAAAAAAATAAATGAAACATAAATAAGGTAGAAAATTGCTAATATTTACATACAGGTCACACAACCTGTGGGACAGAGGACCTGGTAAGGCACAAGTAATCATTTACATAGAACGGAAAACCAAGGTCCTGTATACACACTGACATGCACTTAAAAGTAAAAGAATCTTTAACAATTGATACAAGAGTAGACAACAGCATTGCTGTTTGGGCAAAACTACTCTCATAGCAAACTGCATGTTAATGCCCATCTTCAATACCCCAGTTGGAGTATAAAAGTATTACGTAGATACCAATTTCATTTCAAAAGCAAGGTAAAGTCGCTCAATATTTTCCATAATGTACAAAATTAAAAAAATGAATTAGAATTCAATATTGGTCAATTTGAATCAATATCGATGTTGTTATGTTGAGGTGAAAATATAGGAATCTAATATCCAATATTTAAGACACAATTTATATTTCATAATGGTGATATTTTGTAATGAACAAGTAAAACAGATTATACATGACAATGTCGTAATAATTAGTAAAGGCGGATTCACAAACAACAAAATAATAATAAAAAAAGCATGAAGAATGGATTAAGCTTGCATAAACAAGTGCCGTTCAATTTAAACAGTTCATATATTTCATGAACATAATTAGAAAGTACAATAAGTTTTTCAAAAATTTAAGTCATATATTCATATTATATTATTAATTGTGCTTTTAAAACTATTTTCTTTTTTTTCAATATTCGAAATGAAGCTCAAGGTTTAAATTTGATCTACCGGTAAATGCGTGTTTAATATTTTACAATTTCGGACCAAATTCTGAGTGCTTTCGAGGTAACAGTGCAGTCAATGGTGTACATAAAATTCTGTATAGAATTAAAAGCTACTTGTGTTTGTGGAGGGTACTTAACATTAAAAACAAAAAAAGATTTAAATAAAAGGTCAAAAGCCACAGATAAAAATTTAGAATTCACAATGACAGCATTTTTTTCCATAATTATAAAAAAGTTTGAAGGTTTAATATTAAGTATATATGGCTGGGTTCGCTGATTGTTATCTGAACTTAAATATTCTTCTAATGATGTTCCTATCTGAAAAATAAAAAAAATAAACTTTCTATAATGCACAATGTTTAAATAAACAAACATTTTGCCATATATTGAGTGTTTATGTGGTTTCAATTCTGCATAACATTTTTGCTCAATAAGGTCAGAACCAGAACAAAAGTCTTGAAATTTGGGACTAAAAAAGAAATTTTTATTATGGTTGCGTAGGAATCTTTAACATTTACCACCGATTTGTACAAAAATGAAATTAGCTATAGGGAAGTACTGTTCAGCTCCGACTGGGCTAATGAAGCCATACAGCTAGCCAGCGTCCTACCATGTCCCCCCCCCCCCCCCCGCCCACACACACACCTATTTGTACACCATATTGCAACAGCAAACACCATCTTACCAACTAGTGGTTCAAACACTATTAAACAGACCAACTACCATTTGCATATAAGTCAGCCATAGCTTATGTTTTTGTCATTTCGATTAGAATACAGGCTTTTCATATTCGTGAATCAATGATCTTAATATGGATATTAAGCAATTCTTACCGGCACTTCTTCAATAATGCATTTCATTGCATCTGATGTTGACACTCTGTATCGTCCCATAGTTGGTAACAGAGTTACTATACATCGTATCATTTTCAGTGTTGCTTGGTCTGAAAGTTGAGATAAAGTATTAATGATTCATTTCCTAGTTTTATGAGTGCATAAATTTCACAATTCTCATGTCAGCATTAAGAAGTGATAGTCAAAATATTATGTCCCTATTTGAAGGCAAATGATCATCAAATATACTGTTCTGTTCTGACTGGGCTAATGAAGACAGACATACACCATACAGTGTGCTATGAGGGAAATGTTGCCCAGACAGCGGCACTAAGGCATACCCTTAAATCGAATTCCAAATGCCAAAGGATATTTTATGTGCACACCCAAGGCTCTACACAGCATTGTGCAAACATAAGTAAATTTTCAAAACCACTAGCCAAACAAAATTTTCAGTTGCCAAGTCTGAAGATTAGAATAATTTGTCGTATGATATAGCTAAATTATATTGTGAACATACATAACTCGTCGTCCTATAATAATAATAAAAAAAGATGTTTTAAACATTTTTTTCCGACTGGGACTCACTGCGAGACTAAGAGGGCGGTCGGCGAAGCTTGTAATTTTGCTTGTTTGGGTGGTGTAGCGTCAGTAGCATGACTATCATCATTTTTCCCCAACTGAGACTCACTGCGAGACGAAGTTACTTTACTAGTAAAGTAAGACGATATAGGTTTGATTCGTCTGCTAGCCATGCTGTCAGCTGTCTCGCAAACTTCTGATAAATACAGCGCATTCGCAATGAGAATTTCCTCGCAGAGGACAATGAGATTGACCCAATTTCAAACCAGGAAAGTAACAAGAGTGACATTTGACTGGGATCATTGCCGATTACGTTATCTTTAACGGAGTAAAGTTCAGATAGCTATAGTGTTAATTGGGGACTTCAAGATATATGTTCACTCGCCAGAAACCTAGCATTTATAAATATCTGGTCGCCATTGTCAAAATTCACAGGACCTTGGTTTTTCATCCCAGCCAAAGAACTAGACTGCTGTCGTTGTCAGGCCCTCCGTCATGCACCACTGACAAGCAAAAATCATGCCAAAAAGTCACTATGAACTTTGTCTGCCAACACCGGGAGCTCACAACAAATAGCTACTCTTAATCATAAGAAAAATGCATGAAAATAGGTCATCTACTCACTTGGATCATATTGTGTCTCCAAATCAAGATTGCCTACTACATCAGGGCAGCGTCCATTTGTTTGGCAATATGTTATTATTTTTTTGGCCCATTCATTTTCAATTTCTACAGAAGTCTGACAGCAATCAGGATACAATCTTTTAAAATCTATTGAAATCTGAAAAAAATTTGAAAGGTAAAAATATTTCCATCATACTCCTAATTTACTGTAAAAATACACACATAAATGTATTTTGTTGTTCCCCGTCCATTTGAAGAAAGCAGGGGACTATTAAAATGGGTTCGTCCGCCTGTCTGTCGGTCCGTCACAAAATAACTATCTAATTGAGCTAGAGTGTTTATTAGGTCAATGCCTTGATGGAGTTCAAAGATGAGCATTTTCTGCTTAGGGTAAGTAGAGATAAGCAATTTGATTGGTTGATGATTTGGGACACGATAACTTTTAGTTCTAATTAAGTGAGAGTGAAGAAACTTGGTGTATAGCTTTATTACACCAATACCTTGACTAAGTTCGATAATGAACGTTTTTTGCTCAGGGTAAGCAGAGCGATAAGCAATTTGATTGGTCGAGACTTGTTGGCTTGTTTTCTTACAAGCAATGACATTAATCTTATTTATCTCATAAATCCTTTGTTTCATTTTAATTTCATATGCCTAGTGACTTGTATTGAACTTTCTTGACTATCCAAATACTTACCAAATCTGGTGTATCAACATATCTGGGATAATCGGAAAGAATCTCTCTCAGAGACGGAGAGCCTTTCTTAATCCATTTCTGTCGGTTATTAAACGTCGCTGCCATGGCATCAGCGATTTCCTTGAAATTTCTTTCCGTTGAAACGGTATGACTTGCTTTAACTTTTAAACGTTGTACCTCATCATCATTAATGTCATCTTCTTGATCTTCTGTAATAACTAGAAAATAACTTTTTTTTTATGACACTTGTTCTCAGTGTATGGAATTGATCAATGTAAATGTTAATTTATGAATACTTATTATAGTCGGCACATTAACAATACCATTATATCAGCCAAATGTAGGGTAAAATTGATGTAGTCATAACTTAATCAAGCCAGTAGTATATTTTAGTTAATACAGGTAAAAACACATACCAAGTGTTCTGGCTTTGTATTTTTTCTGGCTTTTATCATATCGTCTGTAAATTTCTCTCATCCGGTTAGTAATGAAGCCTTTCCCTGCCCCAGGACAATAATATAATTCCTGAAAAAAGGACAACACTAATTGAAAATCTAATTATTTGCAATTGTGAATACGGTATAGAAAACTGTTTTGTAATATGATGTTATTTATACTTGCCACTTTTGGGGCCTTTAATATTTGAACAAGTAAAGCGATCTATATGAACAGGTAATCACCAACTACATGAACAGGAAACGTCATTGCATCTATGCAAATGCGATGTCGTAATATATAAATACTAAAATAAAATCAAATGTGATTGTCTAAAAAACCAGCATGCTAAGTTTCATGAAAATCATACTTGAATTGGCAGACCTGGGCATTGCCCCATGAAGAGGAAGAAGAACAAGATTACTAAGTGTATAGAACCAGTTCCTTATTCAAAAAGAAATATACAGATAGTACTTACATAGCCTTTGCCTGATTGACAAGCTCTGTGAGGGAAAGTTTCGACAATGTCTATTGCCATTTCCAACTGTCTCTTAGGAGGTGGGTAACTGAATAAAATATTATATGTATTAATTGGCTAAAATTGACTAGACAGTTTTGATTGGGTTAAAATAATGTTAATTTAATAAATTTACTTTAAATGTTTGATGTATTGGTTTGCTTTGTCACAGATGAGCAGTCATATCTAGCCACACCTAGACAAAAGTAAGATTCCGTCAGTGCCCATTCAGGTACAGTATTACTATAGTAATCAGAATTTTAGACTCCAAAATACCTTAACAATAGAGAGGTTTTGCAACTAAACAGTTACACTAACATTTAGATAAGTGTAAATGGAAACTGTACATTATGACGTTTGGTAAATTCACTCTTACAGTTACACGTAGTAGGTGGCGACACAAACTTGGTCCACGATCTCGATAAGCCTTCATCACAGATACATTGTCTCGGCCTTTTCTTATTTTGTCTACATGAAGGTCTTCTCTGTGGATTTAGTTCTTGAAAACCACGATTCAGAGAAAAGTTATGGACTGGATTATATAAATTAAACAAGGTATAGGCTGCTATCCATCGGAAACACTTTCATGATGTGCGCCTCACGTCATATGTCACTAAAACTGATTACATTTAACCGTGTAAGTGTAAATGTAAAGTTGCGAAACCTCTCTGATAATCTTTTCCAGTGGAATTGAACACTTACCTTCCAAAATTGTCTATCAGAAAGCTACAAGCTGCTCTTATCATTAATTTTTCTGCTCTTTCATCTTCCAGTTTTTCTTTATTCATTTCTTTTATAATATGTTCTTTTTCTGGGTGGTTTTTTATGGCATCCAATACTGAAACTGAAAAAATAAACACATGATATGTATTTAACAATATATACAAACTTTGTGATATGAAATGAAGTTTGTTTCAAATCCTCTATAAAGATTAAAATCCCAAGGTACTACCCCAAGCAGTAAAAATCTAAAGCATCCTTGTTTGTCATTTGATTTGTCTATCAGCAAATACAGTAAGGTTATTATCTTACATGTAAGTAAATTATTGGATCATTTTTTTGTTCGCTTGTTTCTACGAAGAGTAAGCTGCAAATATTACTGTTGCCACATGCAATCAACAATACCAATTGATCACTGTGGGTGCTACATGTACATCCCTTCAGCAGACAACACGCTGACAGTCTGTCAGTTTGTGATATGCTTATATTTTTGTTCTGTAGTAATATGGAGTGTCTATTTATTTATTTATATATGCAAAATAGGACATACTTTTATTGGATAACTACCCTATAAATACTCTTCGTGGGACTATATCTTTACATACAGTAATAATAGAACATTGTTACAAACAATTAAAAAAAGATGAAATTGTTACCAGTTTTTCTGTGTGGCGTACTGGGTAAATTCCGTGATAACGGTCTTAAAACATCATCATCTTCGGACCTGCATGGCTTGCTTATAACCGGAAGAGCCATATGTACATCATTTACTGAAAAAAATAACTTAACTTTAGAGAGAGAAATTTCTGCAAATCAGTACCAGAACAGAAATATTATTTTGTCCAGTTTAATTTAATTTATCTTTTCCTTTATATGTAGTCTGGCCTACATGTATTCTGTATATCTCAACAGGTAATGATAATCCATCAAATATAGATACAGACTTTTTCTGTTCTTGTTGAAACTTACCCAAGTCTGAGTTTTCTGCTTCACACTTGAGCAAGTGTATGAGCTTTCTTCTCTTTATTGGTGGTAGAATGGTAATATCCTTCTCAACATCTAAATACTTGAGATCATCAACAGTTTCTGCACCAAGATCTAAAATGTGCTTGATGACTGGATCTTCTTCAGGGACATTCAATTTTCTCTTTAAAAAACTAGCAATATTCTCATCCTGAAAATAATTTAATTGAAGAATATTAACAATTTTTGTCTACAAATACATAGGTCATACAGCTACAAAAATTGATAAATTATTTCCATACATTGAACATGAAATGTTTTATTGAATTTTATTTTCAGTCAGTGCTTTTCATTAGGGACTTTACGAGTAGCAATTTACCTGAAATTTAATGGTCTATGTATGTACATGTGTGTAGTAGTAAAGAAATAGGCATCAAAACAAGAATTCAAGTGTATTAATTACAAAGTTAGAGCATAAGTCCTTATGTATACTCAGAGATAAAAATGAATACTAAGATAAGAAGCAATCGGAAAAATATCACTGGCCTAGGCTGCGGTTGTCTGTTAATGACATTACGTAAAGGTGGTAGTTTGCCACTAGATGTATGTATATTTAATGGAAATTAGAGTTACGCAGTTTCATAATTAATATCCTACAGTCCTACATGTACATCAATTTTTACTGTTTTAGATTATATTGCATGTTTTAGCATTACAAGGATATTTACATAGAGCTAAATGTATGCAATCCAGATATCAGGGATTGCAACTGAACATGCACTCAACATTTTATGCATGATACAAACAGTCTACATGTATGTACATGTACTTACGTCAATAACAACTATCCAATAATGCATACTTCATGACAATATAAGTTTTTTCACAATTATCTTCAAATGATGAGTGCAATCCAAGTGGATGACAATCATGTAATTTGCATGGTTCTGCAATGGTGTATTCATCTTTAAAAGTAACTTCATATGAGTGATAGTGGTTATTAAATTGGTACGTATGTAGCATTTGAATGATAAGTCGAGCTACATTTTCCACTATTAATATATTTTTCACTTGTCCTAATTGAGGTTCGCCATTATTCATGCCCAATACAACTATCATATTTGGCTTGTATTTCACGCCATTGTAATTTAAATAATTTGCCATAAAGACTTCTTCATTGGGAGAAATGCTGTGCTCATTGAGTAACCCTGTTGGGATTTTGAGCGATACTGGTAAAATAACTTGACCTGTTCCTACATCAACTGTTAGTTTTACTTTGGGTGTAATCCAATCAACAGCTAAACGTATTTGCTCTTTCCACGCCACACTTTTGCATATATTTTTGAAGCATCTAATAATGTGGCACAAGTCCTTTGATGGGGCATGTTTAGCTTCGTATCTCATACACCAGTACTGAGAAGCTGGACCAAGTTGACGCAGCTTAGAAGGGTAATGTACAAGAAAATGTTGTTTCGGTATAATAGTGTCATCAGGGAAAAGCGTCTTAAAAAGACAGTGATGGCGATATATAATTTCTTCTAAATAGACGGTAATTTCAACAGTTATAGCTGGAGCCAAAATAATATCGGTTATTTCCATTAGAAGCTGAAGTAGAAGTAAATGTTTATCATCTGTTGGTATAAGGTCTCCAATTAGTAAAAAAATGTATCTTCCCAGACACCAGGACTGTGATGCATTCAAACCCAGCTTTTTATCTTTCGATGCCAATTTCTCTGGTTTAATCTGTGTTGGCTTATTTTTACAATCAACTAAGAAATCAAACATCTGTAGTCTTGCATTTAGTCCTTGTACACTGAAAAGTTTGAGATTTACAAAATGTTTTAAAACACGCTTTATTTCATACTGCAAGCACCCTTCTAAAATGTCATGCATTGGATCTGGACATATATTGTTTGGTATTGAAAAGTACTTTAGCTGACTAAGGCAGCAACGTGAATAAACTCCAGATATTTTACTCGTATTGGGATCATTTTCAACATCCTGAACATCAATTTCATGTTGTTCTTCTGATCTTAGTCTGAAGTCACTCTCTCTAAATCTATGTTGGAAATCATCTTTAGAACCATAACAAAAATGGCACGGAAGGTTGGAATTGAAACTCTGGCTAAATCCAAAAAGTTGGTGAATTCCCAAATTGTCACCAGACCACATTGTTAAAGCCCCCACTATAAACTTAACTTCTCCATTTATTTTAACATCTAAACCAGACTCCAATAACTTGAGGTCATACAAAAGAGGTTCGAGTATCTTAGTAAATCCATACTTCTTTACATCTTCAGCAAAACAATAAGCAACCGGGAATATATGGTTTAATTTTGAATTATATTGTTGTGGGATGTTGTGGATTGTCATATATAACGCACCGACTTTATGCACACTTGTTTTCGATCCTAGTGGGTTTACCGATTCAAATTCATCAAAGTACATATGTAATTGAATTGCTTCTGGATGCTGTTTGAAAAATGGTTCCTTTATATATATTTCCCCATCCGAATACTCCCGTAATGTATGGCGCCCAAACTCTTCATCAAAAGCCACTTGTTCTACTTTGTCATGTTGATCTTCATAATTAATGAAATTGTTGGTGTCTGACATGACCTTCGTAATCGTCTCTATGATCGGTACATATTGCATGCTATCATTTACATATTTCATAACAGATTCACCATCTGACGTTGACTCGGTTCTGTTTCCTATAGCTATCTCTACTGGCTGAACCATTCCTTTTTCTTCTATGAGGTACTTTTTTTGAAGATAGTCTGATCTTATTTCTTCAGCATTTTCTACAAGGTCTTCGATTTCTGACAGCATTTGAAGTATGTCCGTCAGTTGTCCATTAAAACCATCTGGAATGCTTGATGATATAACTTGTACTACAGCCTTAAGTATGCTATCAACACTCTTCAGTGTGTAGTCAATAACTGTTTGGTTTATTTTTTTTACACGAAGTTGGAGAATAAAGTCAATAATATGATCTTTTATGAACGACACGGGCAGTGGAGCAAATTCATTAGAAATATCTTCAGTGGAATGATTTAGTTCATCATCACTGGAAAAGTCCATATCTTCGTTTATCTGAAGATCACCATCTGGGTATCCATAATTTCTTTCAATTTGTTGTAAAGTTTCTGGTGGGTGACATCTCTTCAAGTGCATCCTCAAAGAATTCACTGTGTCAAAAGTTCTGCAACAATTCCCTTGTTGACACTGTAAGGAAGACTTTTGAATACCTGTACTACACAGGCCATGTCGAGAATAAAGATGAACCATGTACTTTGAAACAGTAGTTGCATTTCCAATCACACGGTCACAAATATAACAATTATAACCCATGTCACTTCAAAGTTCAAATCACTTGTAGTAAAAAATATTGCACAGAAACTTCAATCCATCGTGATAATCTGATAAATAAAAGAATTACACTGTAAGTACATGGTCAGCCAATTCATACATGTACATGGAGATAGAAGTGTGATAACTGACACAATACTTCACTTAAATTATATAACATACTTTTACAAAGAAGCAGCTGACTAGCATTATTAGGGCGTATCGGTGATATAGTTGAAAAGTTTTTTAAAATCTGATAAAAATTGTGACGTCGAGTAGAGGGACCACTAGCTAAAACATGTTTTTTCGTACAATCAGGGGCCCTAATCCAGGAAGCTACTGTTCAGTGTCAATAAATATAGTGTGAACAGGTAACAACATTACACATCTACATGAAAATATCTGTGTATAAAAATTGTGTAATTTTGCGGCTGAATCAACTCATTGATATTGAATTAATTGAACCTTACATGTACATTAGTTGTATTTTGTAGAATTTGGTTAGAAAGTTAAAGTTTTGATAATATTCAGATTCTCAATATGTGCAAGTTTTTGCTATACTGGTAAAGTACCATGTTGATGAACATCAATATAAATGATAGAACTGGTTAACCACATTCCAAACATAATCTTATCACACAACTGGGGGTTTAATGCCATACTGTGCTACTTGTACTTGGACAGGGCTAATGAAAATAGAGAATATATACAGAGAAATGAAATGAAATGGAGTTTAACGTCCTACTGTTCTGCTCCTAACCTGGCCTAATGAAGACGGGCATACGCCATACAGTGTGCTATGAGGGAAATTTTGCCTGGACAGCGACACTACGGCCTACTCTTATATCGAATTCCAACTACCAATGTGTACACGGGACCTCGGTTTTTCGTCCCATCCGAACGACTAGACAGCTTTCCTTGTCAGCCCCTCCGTCCTGCATCACTGACAAGGGAGAACCACGCCGGAAAATCTGGATGAACTTTCTCGGCCAATGCAGGGATCGAACACCCGACCTCCAGGCTAGCGAGCTAGCGTCTTACCCACTTAGCCACGTGATCCCCAATATATACAGAGACTTCAAGAATTGGAAAGATGCAAAAAGGAGAAACCTGATTTATTCTTATTGACTGATAATCCAGTTGAATCAAAATGCACTATTCCAAAAAAAAAGAATCGACTGTCATGAGAAAGAAAGAAAGTCTTTGCATTACTTTTTTTGATTATTTATCTACTTCAATTTTTAAGTGATAATTTATTTCATTAGTTCTAAAAATATAGTCATACATGTACTTTTATTACTTTATCTAAAAAGTTTCTACCTTCTCCGTCCTAAGGATCACAAATTAAGCATCTGTTTTTAATGATTTCTATCCATGAACTTTGAATAATATTAATAGTCAGTTGAGAAAGGAATAAATGCAGTACCGGACACTGGTATTTTATAAATAGAGATTGTCTAAATCTTGCGGTTTAAGAGCACAGGCAAAATTGCAATTTGTCATCCAGTGTGGAGATAGAAGTAACTGTCAAAAAAAATATAAAAATAATATGTAAGTAGAGAGTTTCTCCGATCTTTTTGACAGTCAATTTTTTTTTATGAATAGTTTGTTTCAACTGATATCCTCTCATAATTTTGTATAAAAACTCTTCCTTATTACAGAATTACAACATTTGCAAACATGTCTTTGAAGTACATTCAGAATGTACATGTATTTAACCAGTTCTTTCACATAAAATGTATGTACTACTGATGGACACCAACAATTTCAGTAAATAATTTATATAGGCCTACTCAGGTAGTATGTTATAAGTTCATGTTCATTTTAGTAAGAAATGAAAATAATCATGGTTAACGTACTGGAAAATGCTTCAATTTATGTAGGCCTATTATCTCTTTAATCATACTCAGAAAGTATATAAGTTTTATTCCAATTAACATGTAACATTAGCAATGAAAAAGCTCGGTAGGGGCGCACTGATACTATTTTTATCAGAATTAAAAAATTTGACCGTAAAACTAGCTATTTTTGTTCCACGACTTATGAATGAATACAAACATCGCAAAGGGGAGAAATTGGAGTTTGTGTCAATGATGGTTTGGACATCTAGAAGGTATTTACGACTTATCTTTTACTTTTTGAAAAATTAAAATTATCAGGAAAAGGTAAAAACGGCCCTCGTCACTGAAAGTAAATGTATTTTCGGGTGCATGCTGTTTCGTAACCTGGCTGTTCCATACTTAGTGCATTCGTACCTCACTTCGTACCTCAAATTGATTCGTACATTTTCCTATGTTGTTGAAATCAGTTGGATTTGATCAAATCGTTTAATATGTTTCATCTTTATTTCAATTTCTTTAAAACACATTTAGGAAAACAAACTAAACAATTTGAGGTACAAATCTCGTGCATATTCTAATTATGGCTCGACAGCCACTTTTATAAATTTGATCAAATTGTTTCACCTTTATTTCAATTTCTTGTAACTGATTTCAACAACATAGGAAAAGGTACGAATCAATTTGAGGTACGAAGTGAAGTACGAAATGGCTCATGTGAGGTACGAATGAACTAAGTACAAAACAGCCAGGTTAAGAAAGACCCTATATCAAAACAAATTATGTAGCCCAAATTTAAAACTTCCAATAGATAGTCAATGTCGGAAGGATATTTCCTGAAAATTTGATGCAAATATCTTCAATAGTTTCTGAGAAATGGTCTTCAGTCACTTTTTGGCAAATTTTTAAAAAGGTGTATAATCATAATGACATTTATCAATTTTTTTGGGTTTTAAAAGTGCAATAACTTACTTATTTCTTAATTAATTTTGATTTGTTGGGGGGGGGGGGGGGGTCTTAAATTGGAGGGGGGTGGAATGCTAGTAAGTTTTAGTCAGTTTCAAAATTTTAAAAAAGTTTTTGCATTGCTAGTGACATGTTTTGCCATTGATCTGAAGCAAACTTTTGATAGATAATTTAGTTTGGATTTTATGTTTGAATACATCATCAAATCACAGTTTGTACACGGGAAGGCACCTTTAAACATAACAAATTGCCAATATAAAACAACAATAACACACAAATAGATCTACGATAAGTATCGTATAATAAATTTGTGGTAGCTTTACGTCTAAGCAGTCTAACAAGGCCTGTGGCAGTGTGGCTGAAGTAATTTTTTTGTTACGGTACACATTGTAATTGTTCGTACAATAGATCTACGTACATGGCATTATCGTGCTTATCTTTTTTTTTTTTTGTTAACAGAATTCAGATTTCAACCGATCAACTAACACAAAAATGCAAGTAGTTATTATCTGGTCCGTACTGGGTTTTCTATTTTTGCCAGAATGTCAAAAAAAAATTACTAAGAAAGATGGCGACCATGTTTATAGTATTTATACCGAGCTGTAGATCTAGGCTTTCTGGTAATTCTAAGTACCGTATAAGAACAACTAATGAGAATAACGCACAATTTCAAACAAAAAATAAATTGATCCATAAGATTTTTGAATTATCGTAAGGCTTTTGTAACCTCCATTAAAATAACATTAACATACCGTATATATTTCTTGTTACCCGCCATTAAAAAAAATAACCACCACACTCCCACTTCCGGTGAAACCGGATTGGGTTAACTGAGGCTAGCCTACTTTTTTTTAAACGGAACGAATTATTAATGAATCATTAATACATAGAATCAATATCGATGCTAAATAAATGTTACAAATACATGGCATGAATTATGTAAATATTTACAAACCTGCGGTCTTACATTCTCTGTTTCCATTTTATTTTTCAAAGTCGGCCTGTCACTGTCGGGACGCTGTTGATACTAGGTTAATTCACTCCCAATAATAAAGCAGTCTCGCCGTTTCAGGGTATCTGACTGAACGTTGCTAATACGATAATACAATAATGCCACACAGTTAAAATATCCTAAGCTTAAAAAACAATATAAGGTTTCCGAACAAATAAATCGATTATGAGACACGCTTAATAATGTTTTCCAATTTATGTAAGATTAATTAAATTTGATTGGTTTTTTCAGTTAACCAATAATGTACGATTTCGATTTTACAACCAATTAAATTAAATAAGAGTTTAACTAATTTGTTTCCCACGCACATTGAGTCAACTTTTAAAAACACCCATGTGCTAAAATTCACATGTACATTATGTATTTCTTTGATCTACCAGATTATTGGGCCAATAAAAGTCAGAAACTTCCAGACATTGTATAAACTGCAGACATCTTAACAACAATTAACATGCTAATCTGTCTGGTTATTTGTCTCAGAAAAGCAGTGGATATTGCCATAATAATATTTTGTTAAGTAACTAAAACATTTATTAATTGAAAAAAAAAAGAAGTAATAATTAACTACGTTGTCAATTCGACATTTTCTTTTCAGTTTACTGTTATAATGCGGTACTTTTCAGTCGAAAATCTAACGGTAGATTATGCTTTATTATAAAATGAACATGAATCTGTAAGTTTGCTATGCATACAAACAATACCTACCAAATGCATGTTTATACTTGTTGAAGACGTGTATCCTTTGGTGGGTGCCCGAATTGTCAAGTTAAAGGTCCTACTTTTGCCTAATTTGCTTACAGGACCACAAAGTAATTGTGTAATATATTACTTACATAAAGTATGGAAATAAATTAAGAATTTATTTAAGGAGCAATAATTTGGATTTTTAAATTTAAAACATGGAAATAATGCTGTACGTTGTTTTTATTTATGCAAGATACTCACCCTTTATATAAAATAATATGCATGTTATTTTAATGACAAAACGATTCAAACTGATAAAGTAATGATTTAATCGATTAAATGCCCCCTCTCCTTTGTTTAAACCATTTTAATGACTGGGATTACTGTTTCTCTTAATTTAACGTCCTACTTTTCTGCACCGACTGGGTTAATGAAGACGGGCATATATACGCCATAGGGTATATGAGGAAAATTTTATCTGGATTAATGGATTAAACATACATATGAAATTCATAACGGAATAATTTGTGTCGTAAATAGCTTTATTTGAACGTTTGCTTCCAGCGAAGTGATATCGCAGACAAGTGGGATAATGTGTGTGTGTGAGTTAGTTGTATTTTACGTCCGCTTCCACCGAGGTGATATCGCAGACAATAACATGTTATGTGTACATGGTGTAATATTTTACAATGTGATTAGCGAAAAAAAGGGATTAAAGAATTAGTTATTTATATATATTTACAGCGGACAATAAAATGGACGAAACGTTTCATGACAAGTGCAAAATGAGATGAGTGCTAGTGGGGAAAGACATACAAAACGAATATCGGACAAAACAGAGATGAACGTGGAGGGATAATGTTTAGTCTACCTTGATTTATTGGGCATGGATACGGTTTCAAGGCTTCTATTATTTAACATGTTGTATAAGCTGATCATGAATTCTTGTGTTTGTGGCTTAATTAACCAGTTGATTAATTAGTACTCAAACCCGTCTTGTAAAGAATTTAACAGCATGTAATTTAGCTTTTCAATTCATTGTTTTGATTAATTGAAACCAAATCAAATGATTATTAGTCACTTGATATTTTATCAAATGATAAACACCTCAGTTATAAAAAAAGTCAATGTGTTATAAAAATGTATATAACATATAATTTTGCAATTATTAATATTTTTGGCCGTGTTGACAAAACTATGATCTATATAGGTTCTTAAACATGTGGACTCCTGAATTCAGAACAAAAAAAAAACAAAAAAAAAAAATTCTTGACGATACACATTACTTGTGTTAATTATATGAAAAAAACACAAGATTTTATCTATCTACACAAGTTTGTGTTAAAACAATGCAAAACAACACAAGTTATGTGTTGAATAATTTTAACACAAGTCCTTGTGTTGAGATCCAACACAAGTTTTTTTTCAGTGTAGTTAAATTACATTTACACCCATCATTTAAAATAAGCATAGTGTTACCCTTTCTAATGTCTACTATATTTGATTGACAATTAGAAGCTAAAGATTACAACCAATCCAGTTGTGATTGCTATAGTACAATACGCCCCAGGGGGTATAAAAACAATTGTTTCCGAATAGAATTGGCCAAATAAGATTTGCGGTTTTCTAGGGGGTTTTCAGAGATGTCACAATATTTGACCGGGGCGAGAATGGTCCTGACAAGTTTACATTAGACACTGTATCTCGAAAGGTCTGTGCCTTTAACCACGGTGATGGGAGCTGTGAATATCCCTTTCCATCCCCACTTTCGCGCCGTAAGATTTTCGCGGTTAAAGCCGAGTTAGTGTCTTAATTCTTGCAGAGAAGATGGTCAAACATATTCAGATGGTGTTCAGCTATGTGTTACGTACATATGGTGTGGCAGTAAACTGAAAACGGGAAATGAAATAAAAGGAAAGGTATAGAATAGACTGACGAGTATGGAAAAGTCATTACAATTAATTTAATATACAATTGGGGATAAAGACATGGATTACGCTAATGCAACTTCCATCAAAAGCTATCTAACCTCAAGTCCAGAATTTGTATGATCCCTTATAAGATATTAAATAGCGATATTCCCATGAGCTTTAAAGGCTATTTTAAATAGATGATAGTCTAAATTGGATGTCTGGATACTGGGGACATTTGCAATGTATAGAACCATCGGATCGAAGGAAAATAGTCTTGAATTACTATTGGGCTGAAAAATCAAGCGTGAAGAGTACAGGATGTGCTTGGAAGTATTTGTGTCTGACCGCTATGCAAAGAATCTATTTTCAGACTTATCGACTCCGTTTTTAACTAGGAGTCCAGAATAATGTTTTGTTCAGAAAGAGACGTGACAGATTGTTCTACAACCCATGTTGAGGACAAGTACGATTAGTTCCCCATGGCAGTATGTCTTAATGAGGGTAATAAAGTCAATTTAAAGAAGCTCGTTAGCGTGAACGTTCCACAACTAGGAACCAATTCCAACTATATTTACCATGCCTTTCCTGTCGGGACGAATCTTGCAACTTACAGAGACGTAATTATTTTATTTCCTCCAGCACTTGGTTTTGTTTGGAGATCTGATTGAACGGAAATTTTCTGATCGTATTTTGAATTATTACCAATGATGGAACTAATATTTATGGAACAACACTTCCAGGGCACGATTTGATACTCACACCACCGACGCATCACATTGGCATTGGATTAAAGTTGGAATGTATAATGATTTATTTGCAGACGTCGGTAACACCGTGGATGTTATAATTGATATTAAAAGTGAAATGATTAGCCGATAACCTTGATTGTTGGTTATAAAACGGTATACGTGTGTTATTGATAAGACCCGAGACGTGTATTGGGCTCCTGCTTTATTTGACCACGTATTTTATTTGGGTTGAGCTGGAAATACATCTTCATATCTATGTCTACTCTACCCACAGGCATCACTTTGTGGTCCAGTTAATGAAGATGCATTGTGTAAGGTTTAAATAAAGAGCTGGCTGTTCGTGCTATAATAATTCAAAAGTAGATAATGAGAACAATAAGTATAATAAAAATTTCATTCAAATTATTATGTTCTGAGTAAAATTACGACTGTATGGAGATGTAACGTAGATTGTTTATTATCGTAGCAACTGTACATGACAATCGAGGTTAAGTCTCGGTTATCCAATTTATCGTTAGATTTTTAAATCTCGCTTGTGTTTTAATTCGTTCAAATATAATCCATCTGATGGCCCAGCGATTTGATTATAGGCTTGTCATGTGAATACATGTCTAAATAATAGTTTATATAACATTTGACGACAAAGACCTGCAATATGCCGATTTAGCTCTTACATAATGTACCCTTAAGCAGATTTAATTGAGGTGTTCAATCTCTTTGACTCATTCAATGAATGTTTGCTGATCTCTACCGTATCACATGTTTTGTTGTCATGTCATCAAGATTTCACAATTTGACCATCCACTGTATTATCTTATTGGAATATTGAATAAATAAAGTAAATAAAGGCATCAACATAATACTTGTGTCAATCAAACATACATACACATTTAAAGCGTATTCATGTAATGACAAGTAACTGTCGATCGGTAATACTACAGCAATATCTGTGATTGATAAATAATAGATCTTCTAATTCAGTGTCTGCATATAACCTATATACGATTATCCCCAGGTCTTGAGCCATGAATAGAATTACTCGACAAAATTGGCTGAAGCTTAAAATAGTTATCAGTTACTACTTGTAAATGTTAATATGTTATTTTATACGTTACATTTAAATCGACACTGAATATATTCAAACCGGAATAACTTATCATTAATCACTCATTAATTATACCAGTTACTCAATATGCATATTGAGGCTAATATTGTTTAATAAGATCCACCATTACCATCTTGAAAAGCGTCATTTACTGAAAACAAGTGTTGTTTTTGGTTCCTAATTATTTTAAGAATGCTTGTTTTCGAGACTTTTCCGTTATATAAAGACGGGAGGGACGTATGTTGAATTAAATCAATTAATAGCATTATAATTATTTTAAAATTTCTGTCCATATACACGGAACCATCGACAATAAATCTCGTTGGTATATATAGGTCGAACAGATATCATTAGTATCATTAAGCACTAAAACAAAATTATGTGCCAAGAACCCGAACACTATAAACCAATATCTATGGATAGCCACCAAATAAAAAGCCTCTCGTTATCGTTACATAAATTGCTATATGTGTTAACATTAAATGCCATTTTCCTGTTATCTGGCACGTTTCCAGAATCCCATATGAGTTTTAACACTAACTAATAATCTAGTTGTTATGAATTAAACTGTACGTAATGCTACATGGTGTTTATATTCAAATATGATGCCACAATCAGTTCAAATTAACGGTAGCGGTGTTTATTGTAGGATCCAGTCTAGACCTATCGTATAATTGGAGCTTCGGTAGCCCAGCGAGTAAGGCGCTGGCAATATCCAGGCTGATAAATGAAATGAAATGGGGTTTAACGTCCTACTGGGCTAATGAAGACGGGCATACACCATTCAGTGTGCTAAGAGGGAAATTTTGCCCAGGCAGCGGCACTATGGCCTACTCTTATATCGAATTCCAACTGCCAAGGGATCTTTACGTGCACGACAAGACCTTAGTTTTTCGTACCACCCGAACGACTAGACAGCTGTCATTGTCATACCCTACGACCCACATCACTGACAAGGGGGATTCCAGGGCGATTTCCTGTTGTCAGTGGTACGGGAGCAGTGCCTAGAGGTCCCCTGTACACGCTGACATGCACGTTAAAGAACTCTTGACAGTTTGAATTTGAAATCAGAATAGGCAGAATTTCCATGTAGCACTCTACAGGGTGTATCTGTCTTCAACCCCTTATGCATTCACACGAATCAACATTTTTTTTATTTTTAACAAGTATAAAATAATTAGGCACTCCAAACATCTAGTAAGTTCGACTTTGGATTTCCTCTTCTTTCGAAAATATAATCCGGTTTACAATCATATCCAAAGGCACCACAATCAGTCTTAAACAGACCACTTAATGCCAGTAAATCCGGTAAAGGAACTTGGCTATAAGCTTCTTCTAAAACTAACTGACGATTCTTTGAACGCAAATCTCTTGGTCCCGATGCTCTAAACGCCCTTTCAAACATGTTCCTTAATTCTTTATTCGTAACTGTTTTTTCTTCTTCGGTGGTTAAGGGATATCGGATGTCTTTAGATATTACACCTGTGAACTGAAAATTGCGCCAAGCGCGACGAAATCCCTCCGCTTTAGAAACACAATTTCGAAACTCTAATATATTCTCTATCAAGTGGCGTGACACAATAGCTATAGAATCCATCTCTGAACTTTCTTCTAGATTTTTCATATCCTCCATTAAATATGGAATGTGGGTCATGTTTAATTTGCCCAATACAAATAACGTATCTTTTTTGAAAGACTCTATTTTAGCAATTATATCGTATTTAATTTGACATGGCCGACAGTGATCAGAAAGTGGAGTAAAATGACCATCTCTTCCCCAATTGTTCTTCTCTGATACAATAAGATACTTGACAATTTCAGGAAATGTTATGTCATGGCCACATTTCAGAGCTTTTTTACTTGCATTTACTCGAATAGTGCGAATAATCCTTGTCCCAACAACCTTTCGAAAGCGGGAATTAACTAGAAAAAACTTATTAGCAAAAGCCGAGAAAAGCCGCGAATATGGATCCCGGGCGATGACAAACTTTAAAGAATCTTGTAGAACCGCATGAATATAGTCAAAAGACGCATCTTTGAAAGTTGGTGCATTATCGTCAAATTCGTTTACTATTTCGAAAGGACTTGACTTTTTTGAGTGTCCCGAAATAATCTGAAGTAATCTTTTCCAAAATGTTGAACCGATCTTTTCTACAGAACAATACAAGAAATTATGTTTAATATCATGGTAAAAATGTTTTTTAAGCACTTCATCATCGTTGTTGCCGACTTTCTCGAGTTCTTTTCCACTACAATACGAATGTAATCGTCTTTTCCTTTCTTGAAGAATTGGCCCAATATCGTCTATATTCAGTTTCTGAAGTATTAAACAATAATTATTGTTTGAAATTAATTTCTAATGTGGCGGACATCTACGGATAGTTGTGATGACGCAATTATTTTGGGGGTATCAATAAATCGGAATAGCCCAAACCACAATTTGCGGATATGAATATCTAACAGGATAATCATTATTGTCTGAGTTGTTAACAGTATCCAGAGGAATGCTCAAATGGGTTGATCAAGTTCGTCACACCTTTTAGAACACAACAGCTCTGCCTCTTACTGAGATTGAATGTTCACACTTGGTGTAGATGCTAATTGGGTGAACATTGTTTGCTTAAGTGATCCGAGGTACATGTACTAATTTTGACCGTTAATTTATAGAAAACAGTATGGGACTAATAAAATGGGTTCGCCCGCCTGTCTTTCACACTATTTGGGATACAATAACACTCAACACTCATCCTTGTTGTGGAATGTTCAAACTTGGTATATTTGTTCATTGGGTGGATATCATGATGAGAATTTTCTGCTTAGGCTAATTAAATCAACAATTTGTAAATGAGATGAAATGGGGTTTAACGTCCTACTTTCCTTATCAGGTCCTCCGTCCTCCACCACTGACAAGCGGAAGCCACGCCGAAAATCCCGATGAAGTTTCTCCGCCAACACCGGGTGCGAACCCGCGACCGCCAGGCTAGCGATCCAGCGTCTTACTCCCTTAGCCACAGTAGCTCCCTCTATTCTTTCGAGCACCAGCTGTGATTTTAATTAGCGAGTATAATGGAACTTATTTAATTAAGATAAATACCTGATTTTTTCTTTGAGCGGAATTTGTAAGTGGCAAATGTAAATCTGAAAAATAAATACCATCTGAATTAAAGTAGCTAAGTCTCTAACTCAGTATCATCAAAAATCTTCGACATTGAAAACACGAATTATTTGTCAATTCAAATCAACATTGGTCTTGTGATCTTACAGGGAAAAGATGGGCTTCTGATATCCAATATTTAAGACAAAATAAACATCTTACCATTGGTACCATTGAACAAGGGACTCAAAGAACAGGGCTAGACATATTCCACAAGTCAAGTAAAACGGTGACGCTATATTCTTATCTGGAGAGCATGCACAATAAATACCATCGGTGTAGACTGGAAAAACCAGACGCATGTGCTTGATAACGATAAGAGAATACTTATCGAAACGTCGTGCTTGTGTATAATAAACCAGTGATTGTTGTCCCATATAACTGTATAGTTTTGTTATGTTTCCAATTGCTAAATGCCAATAAAGGATTATACACTAGAGATAATCATTATTGTTTTACAGGTTCCATTAGATCAACCAGCTGCTTTAAGTTACAGGCTTCTTTCATTATGCTTAAAGTATATTCACCGTTATCAACTGTTTCTTTGGGTTTATTCTGCTTACATTATTTGTTAGTAGCAGCCTGTTTAAAGCATTAAGAAGGTTTGCTAGTTTCATTTTGTCTACGTTAGTCACGTTCTAACATTATTTTGGTGAAAGTATTCACAAATTAATTCATTTTGGTGAAAATATTCACAAATTAATTCATTTTGGTGAAAATATTCACAAATTATTTACTAACTTCATTTTAGTGAAAGTATTCACAAATTATTTACTAACTTTATTTTGGTGAATGTATCCACAAATTATGTACAAATTACTTACTGTTTCACTACCTTGCTTACAAATTATTATGTTCAAAGTTTTCACAAATTACTGACGAGTTGCCTGTTGGTTTGTTTCATTTTGCTTGAAGTATTAATAAAATACTTACCAACTGTAGCCATTCGGAGTCGGGTCACTTGTTTGAAATATTCGTGTGCATAAATCACGCAATAAAGTGATAAAGGAATAATAAAAAAGAAAACGAGATTCAATAATTTGAATTTGAAAAGTTTGAAAACTCTGAATTTAGACATGACTTGTATATTGTCTAACAAGGACATCTATATTTTGTATACGTTTAGCGTCAATGTTATTTTAAATAATTAATCAATATTAATCAATAATCAATTTTAAATGTATTTACCCGAAACGCGACAACCATAAATCAAGCTGACATTTTTGCGTCGAATAGTTTATCGGTTTTACGTTAAGTGACAGAAGGTGATAAGATGGAGGTCGGCCGATTCGGTTCATATTGCCATAGACCTAAGGCTCAGTTCTGAGGGGGCGGAGGAGGAGGGTGTGTCCATCAAATGCGTAGAATACATTGCCGATGGCCCGTTGTGGCGTTTTCGAGATACAATTGAATAGTTTCATGGTTGGACTCCAGTATGCAGGTCGCGTGGATTTCTGGAAATCCCAGTCTGGGAAAACCGACGTTAATCTGGGACCGGGAAACACTTATCTAACGACGTGATTACAAGTTTGCAAATTTTTTATGAGTTTTCATGAATTTCACCGATTTCGATTTGACAATTTTTACGTATTTTTGAAACGGGTTTCGAATTCTTTTGGTCCTGTTGTTTAACTTTACATTTTTATTGAAAGAGTGATTACGTTCGGTAATTTTCAGCATGTTTACATGATAGAAGAATGGCTGCGCATTCACTTTCAGGGTAAATGATCTCATTTGTCCTTTGACCCCGAATATCTCGAAAACGCCCCAATGGCGGAATGATTACCACTCGGCACCGTATTCTGCGCAACAAATACTGTAGAAAAGCGATTCGCTTCAAAATCCAATGCTTGTGGGGTACAGTGTATTGATGCTTTTTAAAGATATTTTTCTCATTCTTTCGTGAATCGTTCTTAATTTTCCACGTATGATCATTCGAAGCTTTTCACTCCATAACATTATTCATGTGGTTGTCAGTTGGTAAAATGAAAAGGGTGTCTAGCCATGCATATTTTGCAAGTTTTCTATAAATGAACTCAATTTTGATATATAGTTGAAGTTTACTGTTAGTTGTTCTTTTCTAGGGTTATTTTCTTCAGTCGTTCTTTCTCCAGCATAACCTCAGTCTCGTGCTTTATCCTACACATAAAACTCTGCGCGTATCATTCATTGGGTGAGTTTCAGTTAAGAACTCTCTGGGTATGGTAACCTTATCAGATGTAAGACACAGGCTAATTGCCTCATATCAACCAGATTGTGTCGATTTCCATTTTCTTTCATGTATGGGCTACATTGCTTGAGCGCATTTCTTATTCTTAGATAATAATTCTGATTTGGCTTCGGGGGAAATAGTATATATCTACTTGCCGCTTCGCTGTGGGGAGCGCTGAATCGGCATTGGGTCACTTGATCCGTGAAGAAAATTTTTTAATGGTGTTCTAGCAGTTTATACATAGCGTTCTACTGTCAGACACTGGAGATATAGGCATTGTGGCCTTTTCGCTTGATTCTTGATGAAGAATTCGGTGATTTCGCTTTTAATGGTGTTCCAGTAGTTTAGACATTGCGTTCTACTGTCAGACACTAAGGACGACGGAGTTCGAATTTCGTGAAAATCGGTCCAAAACTGACAGACAAAATGGCCGCCGTTCGTTCTCAAATAGCGTAAAAATATGGTATATCAAGGTTGTGGACCCTATAGAGGTCACAATTTTTATCCGATTTTGTTTAAACTTGAAATGTAAGTTTATAACACAAAGATCTTGGTTCCTTTCGATATTTGCGCATATCGAATTGTAATTTCCTGAATTATGACCTTTGATTGTAGGAAAAATCACTTTCGTTTTAGCTTGTTTTCTATCCATCTCTCGAAAATGTGGGCATATCCTGCCCGGCAGCCGTTGGTTTTTATTTATAATAAAAAGTATCAAATTATATTTTGTTTATTGTTTGTTTCATGACATAGCTGCCACTGCATCTAGTATCCGAAACCTGTCCTACTACAATAGCATGTAGTTTCGACAAACAAAAGGGACATATTAATCAGATCTAGTCGAAAGTAAATGGGTCTCCCAATCTTAATATAATACTACAAGCTTTCTGAAAGTTTCAGAAAAATCTTAACAAGCATGTGGCCTATATTGTGCTATCGATCACTATAAGCAGTGCGGACAAGTTTTGATAAAAAAAGGACATAAAACTTTAAACATATGAATCCTACTTGGAAGAAAACATAGGGATCCTCGTCCCATCATAATACAAGATCCTTGGAAGTTTCAGAAATATCTAATCAAAACTCTGGCCTCTTTTAGCTCAGAAGTACTATTCAGGTAATCAGACCCTCTGAATACGAACTCAATTTCCGACTCGCCACCTTAATACTTTTGCGTTATTTTGCATGGTTTTCTCGTGGACTTATACGTAACGGTTATAACTACAATGTACAAGGAGTAGGGTCGCCTGTCCAACCTCGTGGGTTTTCTCCGGGTCCTCCGGTTTCCTCCCACTGCTAAAGACCCCTACGCGCAAGCGAATTATTGAAATAAAATTAAACCATATGTTAGTCCCGAAATGACCTAATTTCTGTCGAGTGGACGTTAAACCCCATCTCTCTCTCTCTCTCTCTTTATTTTCAAGTGTAATTGACCTGCAATCTTGCTCTAGCCTTGGGAATTTAACTAATCGTATTGATTGGACACAAATTGAATTAGTTAGATATTTAAGGAGTGTAAATAGTTGGAAGTGGACGTTTAGCTACTTTAGTATTATATTTTGTAAAGTAAAATTAAGTACGTTTTTTTTACTTCTTTTGTATATAATTGTAGATATTCAACGTAATTACTGAAAATGTTACGAACCGTTCCTGGACCTTCCTTTAGCGTAGTAAAACTGACATTGTTCCAATATACTAGATTGTCCAACTCATCCCATTCTTTGATCAAATTCCTGGATCCACGCTTAGTACAACTGTACTATTACAAAGTAATAACAGTCAATAATACATATTTATGATGTAGCAAGGGTTTCAATCATGAACATATATCAACATCATATGTCACTCCAATCGATATACATCTGTAGAAATGTCGATATCATTTTAAAGCCACTGGAACCTTAATCTATATAGATGAATTGGTAATATACCTCTTTTTAGCAGGTTAATCACCATGCTGTGACGATTTTTTACAGCTGACGGAGAGAGGAGGCGGGGTGTTACAAATTAGTGACACCAACATGAAATGGGTGTTTAACGTCCTATATTTCTGCATCAACCCGGCTAATGAAGACAGGAACACGTCATGTGCATGTAATGTAGTATGATGTAAAGGAAATGTTGCCCGGACAGCGGCGTTTCCACTTACCCTTCATCGAATTCTGCCATGGGTTCTCTTACGTGCAGGCACTAGTCCACATATTCACTAGTCCGCCGATATCTATTATTGTCATTTTTACGATTGATGATCACATGTAAATGCACACCCGTAACGAATTCTGACAATAATACTCACGCACCCACCCTAACAATGAAATGTTATGAACCCACCCTGACATAACGCACCCAACCTAATAATGAAATGTAAAGACGTATACCCACTCTGACTATTATCGTTCTAATAGTTTGTTATATTACAGTATCGTGGTGTTATAAATGTGTTCATATGAAATGTACCGAAACCTTAAGGTGGTCATTGTTTCTTTTGATACCAATGTAACAATATTTTGACTCTTGACTTACCTGTCTGACCTTGACCTTTGACATAACATGGTCTTAAATATTCAGTAGGTCCTGCTGTTTTTTAGAGGTTTTTTTTGATACCCATAACTATAGTTTTTTTTTATACGCCCACATTTTCATGTGGGTATATTGTCGTCGCCCCTGTCCGTCCGTCCGTCCACAATTGTTTGTGAACAGTCTACAGGTAACAATTTTTATCCGATTTCAATGAAACTTGAAATATAGGTTTATCACCCTAAGATCTCGGCTCCTTTCGATATTGGCATATATCGGACTGTAACTTCATGGATTTTGGCCCCTGATTGTACGAAAAATCACGTTTTTAGCTTTTGAACACTGCAGAGGTCACAATTTTTATCCGATTTTGTTGTAATGTAAGTTTATAACCCAAAGATCTCGGTTCCTGTCGATATTCGCGCATATCGGACCGTAACTTCCTGAATCATGGCCCCTGATTGTACGAAAAATCGCGTTTTTAGCTTGTGGGCCCTATAGAGATCATAATTTTTATCCAATTAAAAACCAAATGTATTATTATATCACCGTTGCACCCTATGGACGACTGAGTTCGAATTTCGTGAAAATCGGCCCCAAACTGAGAGACAAAATGGCCTCCCTTCGTTCTCAAATAGCGTAAAAATATGGTGTATACTGAATTATGGCCCCTGATTGTACGGAAATACGCGTTTTTAGCTTGTGGACCCTATAGAGGTCATAATTTTTATCCGATTTAAAAAAAGCGTATTATTATATCACCGTTACACCCTAAGAACGGCTGAGTTCGAATTTCGTGAAAATCAGCCCAAAACTGACAGACAAAATGGTCGCCCTTCGTTCTCAAATAGTGTAAAAATATGGTATGAAAAATCGCGTTTTTAGCCTGTGGACCCTATAGAGGTCATAATTTTTATCCGATTTAAAAAAAAAAACGTATTATTATATCACCGTTACACCCTAAGGACGACTGAGTTCGAATTTCGTGAAAATCGGCCCAAAACTGACAGACAAAATGGCCTTTTGGCCGATTTTCACAAAACTCGAACTCAGCCTTCCTTTGGGTTAACGGTAATACACTAAAACGTTTTTTTTTTAAATCGGATAAAAATTATGACCCCTATAGGGTCTACAAGCTAAAAGCGCGATTTTTCCTACAATCAAGGGTCATAATTCAGGAAATTACAATTTGTTATCCGCAAATATCGAAAGGAACTGAGATCTTTGTGTTATAAACTTAAATTTCAAGTTTCAACAAAATCGGATAAAAATTTTGACCTCGAGGGTCCACAACCTTGATATACCATATTTTTACGCTATTTAAGAACAAAGGGCGGCCATTTTGTCTGTCAATTTTTGGCCGATTTCCACGACATTCGAACTCCGCCGTCCTTAGGGTGTAACGGTGATATACTAAAACGAGATCTATGGGTTATAAACTTACATTTCAAGTTTCAACAAAATCGGATAAAAATTATGACCTCTATAGGGTCCACAACCTTGATACACCATATTTTTACGCTATTTGAGAACGAAGGGAGGCCATTTTGTGTATTCGCGCATATCGGAACGTAACTTCCTGAATTATGGCCCCTGATTGTACGAAAAATCATAATTTTATCCGATTTAAAAAAAAACGTATTATTATATCACCGTTTCACCCTAAGGACGACTGAGTTCGAATTTCGTGAAAATCGGCCCAAAACTGAGAGACAAAATGGCCTTTTGGCCGATTTTCACAAAACTCGAACTCAGCCTTCCTTTGGGTTAACGGTAATACACTAAAACGTTTTTTTTTTAAATCGGATAAAAATTATGACCCCTATAAGGTCTACAAGCTAAAAGCGCGATTTTTCCTACAATCAAGGGTCATAATTCAGGAAATTACAATTTGTTATCCGCAAATATCGAAGGGCGGCCATTTTGTCTGTCATTTTTGGTCCGATTTTCACGAAATTTGAACTCAGTCGTCCTTGGTGTGTAACGGTGATATAATAATACTTTTTCTTTAAATCGGATAAAAATTATGACCTCTATAGGGTCCACAAGCTAAAAACGCGATTTTTCGTACAATCAGGGGCCATAATTCAGGAAGTTACGGTCTGATATGCGCGAATATCGAAAGGAACCGAGATCTGTGGGTTATAAACTTACATTTCAACAAAATCGGATTTACCCGAAACGCGACAACCATAAATCAAGCTGACATTTTTGCGTCGAATAGTTTATCGGTTTTACGTTAAGTGACAGAAGGTGATAAGATGGAGGTCGGCCGATTCGGTTCATATTGCCATAGACCTGAGGCTCAGTTCTGAGGGGGCGGAGGAGGAGGGTGTGTCCATCAAATGCGTAGAATACATTGCCGATGGCCCGTTGTGGCGTTTTCGAGATACAATTGAATAGTTTCATGGTTGGACTCCAGTCTGCAGGTCGCGTGGATTTCTGGAAATCCCAGTCTGGGAAAACCGACGTTAATCTGGGACCGGGAAACACTTATCTAACAACGTGATTACAAGTTTGCAAATTTTTTATGAGTTTTCATGAATTTCACCGATTTCGATTTGACAATTTTTACGTATTTTTGAAACGGGTTTCGAATTCTTTTGGTCCTGTTGTTTAACTTTACATTTTTATTGAAAGAGTGATTACGTTCGGTAATTTTCAGCATGTTTACATGATAGAAGAATGGCTGCGCATTCACTTTCAGGGTAAATGATCTCATTTGTCCTTTGACCCCGAATATCTCGAAAACGCCCCAATGGCGGAATGATTACCACTCGGCACCGTATTCTGCGCAACAAATACTGTAGAAAAGCGATTCGCTTCAAAATCCAATGCTTGTGGGGTACAGTGTATTGATGCTTTTTAAAGATATTTTTCTCATTCTTTCGTGAATCGTTCTTAATTTTCCACGTATGATCATTCGAAGCTTTTCACTCCATAACATTATTCATGTGGTTGTCAGTTGGTAAAATGAAAAGGGTGTCTAGCCATGCATATGTTGCAAGTTTTCTATAAATGAACTCAATTTTGATATATAGTTGAAGTTTACTGTTAGTTGTTCTTTTCTAGGGTTATTTTCTTCAGTCGTTCTTTCTCCAGCATAACCTCAGTCTCGTGCTTTATCCTACACATAAAACTCTGCGCGTATCATTCATTGGGTGAGTTTCAGTTAAGAACTCTCTGGGTATGGTAACCTTATCAGATGTAAGACACAGGCTAATTGCCTCATATCAACCAGATTGTGTCGATTTCCATTTTCTTTCATGTATGGGCTACATTGCTTGAGCGCATTTCTTATTCTTAGATAATAATTCTGATTTGGCTTCGGGGGAAAAAGTATATATCTACTTGCCGCTTCGCTGTGGGGAGCGCTGAATCGGCATTGGGTCACTTGATCCGTGAAGAAATTTTTTTAATGGTGTTCTAGCAGTTTATACATAGCGTTCTACTGTCAGACACTGGAGATATAGGCATTGTGGCCTTTTCGATTGATTCTTGATGAAGAATTCGGTGATTTCGCTTTTAATGGTGTTCTAGTAGTTTAGACATTGCGTTCTACTGTCAGACACTGGAGATATAGGCATTGCGTCTTTTTTACTTGATTTGTGAGGAAGAATTCGGTTATTTCGTTTTTAATTGTGGGTTAACGTGCCGTACATGATCGATGAATCTATTCGCCATAGTGGGTTAAATCATTCCGTTGTTTGAGAATTAGACTTTGGCGTATAAATTTCATGATTTATATTTAGAATTTCGAGCAATTCAATCATTTCAGAAAGTCTGGGCACACGTTACATTTCCAGAATCCATGTTTGTGGGTTTTTTTATACGCCCACATTTTCATGTGGACGTATATTGTCGTCGCCCCTGTCCGTCCGTCCGTCTGTCCACAATTGTTTGTGAACGGTCTACAGGTCACAATGTTTATCCGATTTCAATGAAACTTGAAATATAGGTTCATCACCCTAAGATCTCGGTTCCTTTCGATATTGGCATCTATCGGACCGTAACTTCATGGATTATGGCCCCTGATTGTACGAAAAATCACGTTTGTGGCTTGTGAACACTGTAGAGGTCACAATTTTTATCCGATTGTCGTCGCCCCTGTCCGTCCGTCCGTCCACAATTGTTTGTGAACAGTCTACAGGTAACAATTTTTATCCGATTTCAATGAAACTTGAAATATAGGTTTATCACCCTAAGATCTCGGCTCCTTTCGATATTGGCATATATCGGACTGTAACTTCATGGATTTTGGCCCCTGATTGTACGAAAAATCACGTTTTTAGCTTTTGAACACTGCAGAGGTCACAATTTTTATCCGATTTTGTTGTAATGTAAGTTTATAACCCAAAGATCTCGGTTCCTTTCGATATTCGCGCATATCGGACCGTAACTTCCTGAATTATGGCCCCTGATTGTACGTAAAAACGCGTTTTTTGGCTTGTGGACCCTATAGAGGTCATAATTTTTATCCGATTTAAAAAACCGTATTATTATATCACCGTTAATCCCTAAGGACGGTTGAGTTCGAATTTCGTGAAAATCGGCCCAAAACTAACATACAAAATGGCCACCGTTCGTTCTCAAATAGCGTAAAAATATGGTATATCAAGGTTGTAGACCCTATAGAGGTCATAATTTTTATCCGATTTTGTTGAAACTTGAAATGTAAGTTTATAACACAAAGATCTTGATTCCTTTCGATATTCGCGCATATCGGACCGTTACTTCATGAATTATGGCCCCTGATTGTACGCAAAAACGCGTTTTTTGGCTTGTGGACCCTATAGAGGTCATAATTGTTATCCGATTTAAAAAAAAAAACGGGTTAATATATCACCGTCACACCCTAAGGACGGCTGAGTTCGAATTTCGTGAAAATCGGCCCAAAACTGACAGACAAAATGGCCGCCGTTCGTTCTCAAATAGCGTAAAAATATGGTATTAGGTTGTGGACCCTATAGAGGTCACAATTTTTATCCGATTTTGTTAAAACTTGAAATGTAAGTTTATAACACAACGATCTTGGTTCCTTTCGATATTCGCGCATATCGGACCGTAACTTCATGAATTATGGCCCCTGATTTTACGCAAAAACGCGTTTTTTGGCTTGTGGACCCTATAGAGGTCATAATTTTTATCCGATTTAAAAAACCGTGTTAATATATCACCGTTACACCATAAGGACGGCTGAGTGTGAATTTCGTGAAAATCGGCCCAAAACTGACAGACAAAATGGCCGCCGTTCGTTCTCAAATAGCGTAAAAATATGGTATATCAAGGTTGTGGACCCTATAGAGGTCACATTTTATCCGATTTTGTTGAAACTTGAAATGTAAGTTTATAACCCAAAGATCTCGGTTCCTTTCGATATTCGCGCATATGGGACCGTAACTTCCTGAATTAAGGCCCCTGATTGTACGAAAAATCACGTTTTTAGCTTGTGGACCCTATAGAGGTCATAATTATTATCCGATTTAAAAAATCATATTATTATATCACCGTTATACCCTAAGGACGACTGAGTTCGAATTTCGTGAAAATCGCCCCAAAACTGACAGATAAAATGGCCGACCTTCGTTCTCAAATAGCGTAAAAATATGGTATATCAGAGGTTACAATTTTTATCCGATTTTGTTGAAACTTGAAAAGTTTATAACCCAAAGATCTTGGTTCCTTTCGATATTCGCGCATATCGGACCGTAACTTACTGAATTATGGCCCCTGATTGTACGAAAAATCGTACAGACAAAATGGCCGCCGTTCGTTCTCAAATAGCGTAAAAAATATGGTATATCAAGGTTGTGGACCCCATAGAGGTCACAATTTTTATCCGATTTTGTTGAAACTTGAAATGTAAGTTTATAACCCAAAGATCTCGGTTCCTTTTGATATTCGCGCATATCGGAACGTAACTTCCTGAATTATGGCCCCTGATTGTACGAAAAATCTCGTTTTTAGCTTGTGGACCCTATAGAGGTCATAATTTTTATCCGATTTAAAAAAACGTATTATTATATCACCGTTACACCCTAAGGACGACTGAGTTCAAATTTCGTGAAAATCGGCCCAAAACTGACAGACAAAATGTGGGCATATCCTGCCCGGCAGCCGTTGGTTTTTATTTATAATAAAAAGTATCAAATTATATTTTGTTTATTGTTTGTTTCATGACATAGCTGCCACTGCATCTAGTACCCGAAACCTGTCCTACTACAATAGCGTGTAGTTTCAACAAACAAAAGGGACATATTAATCAGATCTTGTCGAAAGTAAATGGGTCTCCCAATCTTAATATAATACTACAAGCTTTCTGAAAGTTTCAGAAAAATCTTAACAAACATGTGGCCTATATTTTGCTATCGATCACTACAAGCAGTGCGGACAAGTTTCGATAAAAAAGGACATAAAACTTTAAACATATGAATCCTACTTGGAAGAAAAAATAGGGATCCTCGTCCCATCATAATACAAGATCCTTGGAAGTTTCAGAAATATCTGATCAAAACTCTGGCCTCTTTTAGCTCAGAAGTACTATTCAGATAATCAGACCCTGTGAATACGAACTCAATTTCCGACTCGCCACCTTAATACTTTTGCGTTATTTTGCATGGTTTTCTCGTGGACTTATACGTAACGGTTATAACTACAATGTACAAGGAGTAGGGTCGCCTGTCCAACCTCGTGGGTTTTCTCCGGGTCCTCCGGTTTCCTCCCACTGCTAAAGACTCCTACGCGCAAGCGAATTATTGAAATAAAATTAAACCATATGTTAGTCCCGAAATGACATAGTTTCTGTCGAGTGGACGTTAAACCCCATTTCTCTCTCTCTCTCTTTCTTTATTTTCAAGTGTAATTGACCTGCAATCTTGCTCTAGCCTTGGGAATTTAACTAATCGTATTGATTGGACACAAATTGAATTAGTTAAATATTTAAGGAGTGTAAATAGTTGGAAGTAGACGTTTAGCTACTTTAGTATTATATTTTGTAAAGTAAAATTAAGTACGTTTTTTTACTTCTTTTGTATATAATTGTAGATATTCAACGTAATTACTGAAAATGTTACGAACCGTTCCTGGACCTTCCTTTAGCGTAGTGAAACTGATATTGTTCCAATATACTAGATTGTCCAACTCATCCCATTCTTTGATCGAATTCCTGGATCCACGCTTAGTACAACTGTACTATTACAACGTAATAACAGTCAATAATACATATTTATGATGTAGCAAGGGTTTCAATCATGTACATATATCAACATCATATGTCACTCCAATCGATATACATCTGTAGAAATGTCGATATCATTTTAAAGCCACTGGAACCTTAATCTATATAGATGAATTGGTAATGACGATTTTTTACAGCTGACGGAGAGAGGAGGCGGGGTGTTACAAATTAGTGACACCAACATGAAATGGGTGTTTAACGTCCTATATTTCTGCATCAACCCGGCTAATGAAGACAGGAACACGTCATGTGCATGTAATGTAGTATGATGTAAAGGAAATGTTGCCCGGACAGCGGCGTTTCCACTTACCCTTCATCGAATTCTGCCATGGGTTCTCTTACGTGCAGGCACTAGTCCACATATTCACTAGTCCGCCGATATCTATTATTGTCATTTTTACGATTGATGATCACATGTAAATGCACACCCGTAACGAATTCTGACAATATTACTCACGCACCCACCCTAACAATGAAATGTTATGAACCCACCCTGACATAACGCACCCAACCTAATAATGAAATGTAAAGACGTATACCCACCCTGACTATTATCGTTCTAATAGTTTGTTATATTACAGTATCGTGGTGTTATAAAATGTGTTCATATGAAATGTACCGAAACCTTCAGGTGGTCATTGTTTCTTTTGATACCAATGTAACAATATTTTGACTCTTGACTTACCTGTCTGACCTTGACCATTGACATAACATGGCCTTAAATATTCAGTAGGTCCTGCTGTTTTTTAGAGTTTTTTTTGATACCCATAACTATAGGTTTTTTTTATACGCCCACATTTTCATGTGGGTATATTGTCGTCGCCCCTGTCCGTCCGTCCGTCCACAATTGTTTGTGAACAGTCTACAGGTAACAATTTTTATCCGATTTCAATGAAACTTGAAATATAGGTTTATCACCCTAAGATCTCGGCTCCTTTCGATATTGGCATATATCGGACTGTAACTTCATGGATTTTGGCCCCTGATTGTACGAAAAATCACGTTTTTAGCTTTTGAACACTGCAGAGGTCACAATTTTTATCCGATTTTGTTGAAATGTAAGTTTATAACCCAAAGATCTCGGTTCCTGTCGATATTCGCGCATATCGGACCGTAACTTCCTGAATCATGGCCCCTGATTGTACGAAAAATCGCGTTTTTAGCTTGTGGGCCCTATAGAGGTCATAATTTTTATCCAATTAAAAACCAAATGTATTATTATATCACCGTTGCACCCTATGGACGACTGAGTTCGAATTTCGTGAAAATCGGCCCCAAACTGAGAGACAAAATGGCCTCCCTTCGTTCTCAAATTGTACGGAAATACGCGTTTTTAGCTTGTGGACCCTATAGAGGTCATAATTTTTATCCGATTTAAAAAAACCTATTATTATATCACCGTTACACCCTAAGGACGGCTGAGTTCGAATTTCGTGAAAATCAGCCCAAAACTGACAGACAAAATGGTCGCCCTTCGTTCTCAAATAGTGTAAAAATATGGTATGAAAAATCGCGTTTTTAGCCTGTGGACCCTATAGAGGTCATAATTTTTATCCGATTTAAAAAAAAAACGTATTATTATATCACCGTTACACCCTAAGGACGACTGAGTTCGAATTTCGTGAAAATCGGCCCAAAACTGAGAGACAAAATGGCCTTTTGGCCGATTTTCACAAAACTCGAACTCAGCCTTCCTTTGGGTTAACGGTAATACACTAAAACGTTTTTTTTTTAAATCGGATAAAAATTATGACCCCTATAGGGTCTACAAGCTAAAAGCGCGATTTTTCCTACAATCAAGGGTCATAATTCAGGAAATTACAATTTGTTATCCGCAAATATCGAAGGGCGGCCATTTTGTCTGTCATTTTTGGTCCGATTTTCACGAAATTTGAACTCAGTCGTCCTTGGTGTGTAACGGTGATATAATAATACGTTTTTTTTTAAATCGGATAAAAATTATGACCTCTATAGGGTCCACAAGCTAAAAACGCGATTTTTCGTACAATCAGGGGCCATAATTCAGGAAGTTACGGTCTGATATGCGCGAATATGAAAATGTGGGCGTATAAAAATCGCTTTCTTTTTAGCTTGTTCTCTATCCTGCCTGGCAGCCGCTGGTTTTATATTGCGGCGGACTATAGTGCACCCGCGAAATATTGAGCAGCAAAATTTCTTTTATTTTGCCAATCAAGATAATTAAGCCCACAGGTAGACAAATAATGTATGTGCTTTTTAGCAATTTATCCAACACACTTCCTTCTTGACAAATGGGGAAACCGGTATGGCTTCTGTTTTTGACATAAAACATTGACAGAAAGACAAGGTAAAAATTAACTTCGTAGAAATCAATTATTTTCACAGGGTTTTATTTATTTCTTATATTATCTGAGATTAATAGCAAGCAGTCAAGGATCAACAGAAGTCATTATTAATATTTAAGGGGACTTTCTGTTTTGACTTATCGTCCCTGTATGGACTAAGTGAATGGGCTTGATCGTCGTCCTTTTTTATGCGCCACCCAGGATACATGGCGACAATTAGGACGACCTACATGTATTTAATGGTAATTATGACGGTGATTTTATTTGTTAGGAAATATTGATGATGGTATTTTCAAAAGTTATATAAAACCAAACTACTGTCTTCGGTGGCTCAAGAAGATCCCCGGGTTCGTTTAGAAAGTTTATAAGGGGTTTAACGCAAGCACAGCGTCTAGTCGTTCGAATGGGACAGAAAAACGAGGTCGTAAAATAACCCTTGACTGTAGGAATTCGAAATAAGAGTAAGTTGCAGCGTCCCTGTCGGGGCTAAATCACCCTCCTTACACACTGCATGGGGTATGTCCATCTTCATTAGAATAGTGGAGTGGAAGCGTGGGTCGTTAAAATACCCATTTGTCATACCATCGGTCTTTGCCATGGTCATGGATCTTCTGGACCGTGCAAGCTAGGTTAGCGCGGAGATTTTATCCGGCGGTACGTAGGCATATAAATGCAACCAAAACACACTGGTTGCTTTATAATTGTTACAGTAAATGGCCTTTTCCACAAAAATGTAAAATGATGACCAATATTGTGTTAAAATCATAGGACCATATTTTATTCTAAATTATTAAATTTAGTTTATCTTTAAAATGAATCTTATGTTACTGACTTTCAACTTATCTATAGCTGTAAAATAAATTTTATGTCAAATGAATTTAAAGTGAATGTTATGTCAAATGGATTTTAAGTTATCTGTAAAATGAATTTTACCTGATTTGCAAAATGAATTTTAAGTTATCTGTAAAATGAATTTTAAGTTATATGTAAAATGAATTTCATGTTTTATGTTTCAGTCATATTTCTTGTTTTATTGACAACTATGGTGGACGACCCCATCGCTCCCCCCACCCCCTCGGCCCCCTATCAAATGACCTGTTGTTGATATTTTGCTTCGAAATTTTTTTTAATGCAAAACATATTGACGGAAACTGATGAATGGATAATCATTACTTTATTCTAATGTTATAAATGACCATATGTTGTCATTAAATGATTTACAACCTACTTTAAAACAATTCATATCAAGAATCTATAAACAATTCAATGTTAAAGGAACCGTCCCGGAATCCAATGGTTAACAGGTCCCAATTCTATGGAAACAATTAATTACGGCTTATTATTGCGCGACGTTTCATTGCTTGATAAAGACTAGAGAAGCCTAGTCGAAACGTTGCTCAGTAAGTATATTGCACAGAATTGTGACTAGTTCTATAACTGAATGTCAAACAATCCAAAATATAAAACTTCAGCTGAAATGATAGTCAGGGTTACTGAGATAATGATTTCGATTAAATTGTTTCGTTTTGTGACCTGAAACACAACTACTATCTAGAAAACAACAAATTTCATAGGTCTCGACTCGGAAATGATAGCTGCAATTGTTTAACGTTATTTCAGGCACAAATTTACCAATATTCTGTAATTGCATGACCTGGTGGATGCGAATATAATGTGCTCTTTCATTTATCTTTGTCAAGAATCTGTTCGTCCATTTTCATGTGATGTTCATTTACCTTTTCAAGCACCCCAAACATCTAAAAAATTCGATTTGGGTTTGTCTGTTCTTTTAAAGATGTAATCCGGTTGACAGTCGTACCCAAAAGCGTCACAATCAGTCTTAAACAGTTCACTTAATGCCCTCAAATCTGGTAGAGGAACTTGACTATAAGCTTCCTCTAAAACTAACTGACGATTCTTTGAACGCAATTCTCTTGGCCCCGATGCTCTAAACGCCCTTTCAAAAAGTTCCCGTAATTGTATATTGTTGATAGTTTCTTCTTCATTGGCACTTAAAGGATATTTAATTTCCTTTGCTATTACACCCGTAAATTGAAAATTGCGCCACGCCCGACGCAACCCTTCAGCTATGGATACGCAGTCAGGAAGTTTTTTTATATCCTCTATCAAGTGACGTGAGTTAATGGCAATGGTATCCAGTTCCGTACCTTCCTCTATTCTGTGCATGTCTTCCATTAAATGTGGAATGTTGGTTGCGTTTAATTTATCTAATACATATAACGTATCTTCTTTATAAGTCTCCAGTTTAGCAATTATATCGTATTTAATTTGACATGGTCGACAGTGATCAGAAATAGGGGTGAAATGGTCATCTCTGCCCCGATTCAGCTTCTCGGTGATAATTACGAATTTGACAATTTCCGGAAATGTAACGTCATGGCCACATCTTAGACTCTTTTCAGTTGCATGTACTCGCGTGTAGCGAATAATCGAACCGCCAACTACTGCTCTGAATTTAGGGTTGACTAGGAAAAACTTATTGGCAAAAGCCGAGAAAAGTCGAGAATATGGATCCCGGACGATTATGAACTTCAAGGAATCTTGCAAAACGGCATGAATATAGTCGAAAGATGCATCGTTGAAGGTAGGTGCGTTCTTACCAAATTCATTTACTATATCGAATGGACTAGACTCTTCCGAATTGCCTGAAATGATCTTAAGTAATCTTCTCCAAAAAGTAGATCCTATTTTTTGTACGGCACAATAAACGAATTTATGTTTTATATCATGGAAAAAATGATTTTTTAAAACTGCATCGGTATTATGTCCCACTGTGTCCAGTTCCTTCCCTCTACAATACGACAGCAAATGATTTCTCCTTTTTTGTAGAATTTTACCTGTTGCCGAGGAACCGAAATCTACGCTGACTGCCTGAAGATCAAATAAATTCAAAATTAAATTTATTTAAATAACGTTCATTGTTAATAGATGATTGGTTAGACCCATAGTCTAAAATTGAATATGGCTGATGTAATATTACAGATGATTTCGAATATTCTATTAATTCTTGGGCGATTGTTTTCATGTAGGAAAGTGCGAAACTAAATTGTATAACGAAATATACTAATGGGGTTGCCTAGCACCCACAGATCAAATATATTGTCTTATTATCATAAAGATCCATCTAAACAGAAATTAGCTTAAAATAAAATTTTAATGATAAATACCTGGTAATTGGGTTGAATGGAGTTATTATATGGTACATTAAATTCTGAAGAAAAGAAAATGATCTGATAATTACTTAGCTTAAAGCATTTCGTTTGTAATGTTATATATTTACGTTGAATATTGCCATCTCATTAATGAAAAGCTGATAATTTACATTATTTAATCCTTTAGAATCCAACCATAAGGCGAAACTTAAGGGGCATTATCAGCGCATTAACCTTTGCCGCATTTAGATGGCAATTATTGGTGATTGTTGTTATTGGTCTGCAATGTTCGCTTTCAGAATAATCAAAATAGCTGATACGTCCTCTCGTTTCACAAAGCTAACCACGTTTAGTTGTTGTGCACATATATACTTGACTGTAAGGAATAACAACTTTACATTTAGTCGTTCTTGGCATCTTCACACATCAAAACCAACATGCTAGAATTACAACCATATATAGTGGTTATCAATTGCCAATTTGTCTCTCAAGGAAGTCTACACGCTTAATGAAATAGAAAATAAGAAATGGGGTTGTTTAACGCCCTACTGTTCTACTCCGACTGAGCTAATGAAGATGGGTATGCGTGCTATAAGCAAATTTTTGTCGGAACAGCAGCACTATGGCCTACGCTTATTTCGGATTCCAACTGTTGAGGGCTCTTATACGTGCACGTAGTGTGTACACGGGACCTCAGTTATTCGTCCCATCCGAACGACTATACACCACTGGCATGGGGGAGACCACGCCGGAAAATCCCTGTGAATTTTTTTGGTCAACGCAGGGGCCGAGCTCAGGGCCTCCAGGTTAGCGAGCCAACGTCCTATGTCCACTGAGCCGCTCTGACTCCCTTTGTAGCTTCTTTATCTTGGGGCCGTGGGGGGAGAATGGTTAGCATGTGCGTGCTGTATCATAAGGTCTATCATTGAGTGAAGTGGTGTGGTTTCGATTCCCCGGTTGTAAGTGACAAGGAGTAGGGTCGCCTGTCCAACCCCATGGGTTTTCTCCGGGTCCTCCGGTTTCCCCCCACTGCTAAAGACCCCTACGCGTTAGACGCGAAATGACCTAGTTTGTGTCGAGTGGGCGTTAAACCCCGTCTCCCTCTCCCTTGTTCCTGATGAAATTTACTTCTCCTTTACACAAATAACCATTTATTAGAACAATAAATAGATGACACTACCATTCGGGCATATTTACTCATACAGACTGGAGAGGGGATAGCTCAACTTAGCCTGGGGATTAACTTACCCCCTCTCCCCTGCTAACTGACAGCTCGAAGAACACAGTTGTTGCAATAGAAAAAAGGTATCAGGTGTTCTCACAAAACAATGACATTATTATATATGACGCAAACTACCCATCTATCCACATAGTTGGATTTATACAATAGGATGTAAGAACTAATCTATATTAAATTTCCACATCTTGAGAAGCGGAAGAAATCAATGTCGATTAGTTGAGAACAGGATTTTATGAGTAATACAAACTGTTTTCCAAATGTGGTGTAGTCGAAAAGGGATCTAGTTGAAATGTGGGTAAACCGTGACCGCAAACCGTATATTCCGGTGATAACCCATTAGATGACCAGTTGTTGTTGTTCGTCATGTTTAACCTCCGCTTCAACCGATGGTGGTTTCGGTGTAAATCCACGAGATTAAATGGGCGCCCCTATCTCCAAACCACATACGAGCGGTCAAAAACCCGACCAGCTAAAGCTCGAAGCCCGATCGCTAGGGTATCCCAACCCGCAAGACCCTTTGCTTAAATGGACCCGTCTGTCTATGCCACTCATGTCAAAGGGTTGGAGGTAGATCGGCGTTAACAGTTTTGTTACGTAGTTTGGTACTTTAAAAGGGAGCCCCCTATCTCCAGACCATACATACCAGGGGTCGAAAACCCGACCGCAAGCCAAAGATGACCGACCAGCTATATATCGCAGCGCGGTTCCTAGGGCATCCCAACCCCTCCAGATCCTTTGCT
Organism: Patella vulgata; assembly: GCF_932274485.2. Taxonomy (NCBI): domain Eukaryota; kingdom Metazoa; phylum Mollusca; class Gastropoda; family Patellidae; genus Patella; species Patella vulgata. The sequence continues at coordinate 19,936,252 of NC_065883.2, forward strand.
TAAATAGACACGTCTGTCTATCCCACTCATGGCAAAGGATTGGAAGTAGATCTGTGTATAATTTGTGTTGCATAATTTGATACTATATTTTATTTAAGTGCACAAGGCGACGCGTGATGAAATCTGGCTGGTAATAGAAGACAGCCCTTTTAAATATAATTGTTGTCAATAATCCACATGTTTGGCTGGACTCGGGTTATAACAGTGGCAGTGTACTGAAGAGTCGCATAGTTAGATAACAAATTATTACTTACCAGCTCGAAATCTTGTTACTTGGATAAGTATTACCCCATTGTGAATAACGCAATAAAGTGCCACAGATAAAACCAAAAATAAAAACAAATTGGATTTTTTAAATTTGAGTTGTCTGAATTTCGGATAAAACAACATGACCTCTTTTTATTAGAGACATGAGTAAGCATACAAACAGGAAAGCTTTTAACTTCTATTTACTATATTAAGGTCACAAATGATTCAATAGAATCAATATGTACTAGTGATTTTATGTATACTTGTTATTGATGTCGAAAACATATTTTTCATTAGTTTAAAGGAGCTAACCCTCTATTCTTCGAAACCTAAAATGGACGCAATTAATGAGTCGCAATGTAATATTGATTTACATTGAATTATATATTTTTTTTAATTGTAATCAGTTATGTTCGATTAAATAACTTAGAAGTCTCAATTGAGTCGATTGTGCCTGGTTAGTTCAGTCTACACCAGGAGTAAGATTTGACATGTAACTTCCGTATAGACGTTTTATCTCATTCATTGTCTTTTTAAAGGCTTTGGATTGGAATTTGTAATCAGTATGATCTTTAAAATACTTGAGCCGTCCAAATTGAATGGCTGTTGTTTGCGCCTAGTTGGTCCAGTCTGTATATTTATTGTCCTGTTAAGTTCTATGACAACTAGATCTGTAGAGCGGACTATTGTTTATTTAGGACTTAACTTTTACAGCATAAGATTGAGTAGCGCTACAAAGTGCCTTTGTAACGAACATATTATAATAAACTATAACACATACTTATGGAAGAACAATTACTGATTTATTTGGGCGACGTTTCGAAGAGTATTCTCTCAACGTTTTCAAGCAAGTACATATTATAAGCTTGGCATTGTATTATCTTACATTATGGAGTTATTTTCCAATAAACAGTAAACGAAATATAAATATTTTTACATCTCCCCCTTAAAGAATAACAAACTATTTTAATATCAATGCAGTAACAGAAATTAAATTATGAAACATTATGCCTAAATGTTAATACATGTAAACCCATTGAACAACATATATGCATTCGACCACTTCTACTTTTATTAATATCAAAATCTGGAACAGGTTTTAAGTATAATCTATTACGTCTAAATTTGCTCCATTTCCATTGCTCACAATGAAAGATCTTGGCGTAGCCTTTCATTCTATTACCGCAGGATTCCCAGATTTACAACTATGATCATATATGACAACTTTTTGATTTACATCTAGATTATTATTATTTACATTATGCTTCTTGTCATATTGAATATTTTGCTTATCTTGTCTAGATTGTAAACAAACTAAATAGTCTTCATTGGTCTGAGTTCTAACTGTTCTGAAACTTGGGCTAATATGGGGGGAAATATTCAAAGTCTACTACTTGACTCGGTATAATATTAGAACACTTAATATGGATACAATCACATGCTTTATTATACTACAATGTTTCATTTGTACCTTAGGTATTTGCTTGAAAACGACTTGTGAAATCTTGTTGAAAGTTGCAGTATAATAAACTGGTGTTCAACCTTCTCTTCGAACTTTAACCAGTAGTTTTTAAAACATTTTAGATCTGCTTCTGAAAGATTCCAACTGTTAAAAGGTTCTAAATCGAACTCACTGGACCAAAATATTTACACTCGATATCTTCTTCAAGTTTTTTTCATAAGACCAGTAAACTAAAGTTCACATTGTTGTCTCCAAATCTTATATCTGGAATATAATCCCTCATATTCCAGCCAACTGATTGATGGACCTTTATCTAAAAATGCAGCCTGAGACAAACCTGTCGCCATTTTAGTTTTCGTTACCGTATCGTAGGTCTAGTCTCCTATCAATATACAGAATTATTTTCTCTTGACACAAATCTACTTAAACCAGTAAATACGTGCTCACGTTTGACACCGTGTAATTTAATGTCCTGTTAGGTTCTATAACAACTCAATCTGTAGAGTGGACTATGGTTTATTTACGGCATAACTTTTACAGCATAAGATTGAGTAGCGCTACAACGTGCGCTTGTGACGAACACCCACGTCTATCATATTATAACCTTGACATTGGATTATCTTATATTATGAATTGATTTTCCAATAAACAAACGAAATATAAATATGTTTACACAGTCTACATGAGGAGTACGACTTAACATTTCACTTCCGTACATACATTTCGTCTCGTTCATCAAGTCGCCTCATACATAGAGAGAACGAGGTTGCTCGCTGATTTTAAAATGTTCATTGTGTATTAAATATTGGATATCAGAAATCCATCTTTTCATGGTAAGACAACGACATCAGTATTAATTGAAATGGACTACTATTAAATTATAATTCGCATTCCAGCAAAATTTGACACCAAATGCACTGTGGTCTGACATCATATCAAAATCGGTTATGTCTTTAAGTCCTGGAACGACAATACTATATACCGGAAAACACCATGTTATACTGAATACCGGAAAACACCGGAAAAACACTAAATACCGGAAAACACACTAAATAGGTAACCCGGAGACTGGCACCCTAAATAGGTAACCTGGAGCCTGGTCCTCTGTGTGCCGGGGTTAGGGTTAGATTCCGGTTCGTAGTATAGCCCTTCACCGGGTTACCTAGTTAAGGTGTTTCCCGGTATTTAGTGCGTTTTCCGGTATTTAGTGTTTTTCCGGTGTTTTCCAGGATTCAGTATGACATGGTGTTTTCCGGTGTTTTCCAGTATATAGTATAGCCCATGTAGGAATAGCAATCGATTTCCGGTAATTTGATAAAGGTTGTCTGTATGTCCCAATGAACATCAAACTCACATGTTATAAAATTTAACTGATAACTTTTCCAGGATTCAGTATGACATGGTGTTTTCCGGTGTTTTCCAGTATATAGTATAGCCCATGTAGGAATAGCAATCGATTTCCGAAAATTTGATAAAGGTTGTCTGTATGTCCCAATGAACATCAAACTCACATGTTATAAAATTTAACTGATAACTTTTTATTTGTCAAGATTATGATATAGTATAGATATTTTTGTTATTCAAATTAATTGTTTTAAATTTAATATGGCAGTTAGAAGTATCTCTCATCTTTATTATTATCTTACAACGTGACCACAGTTCAGTAGGCCACATTATTTTACATAATATAGTATACGTATATCACTTATGTTACACAATTTATTAAATAATACCTATGAAATGTTAAGGTCAATCTTTGTACATCTATCTATAATCCCCTTGACATGATTAACTTCGTTCCAATTAAACTTCTGAATTGATGATAAGGTTTGCTTTATATACGACAGAAGACATTAGGCCACATTATTTTACATAATATAGTATACGTATATCACTTATGTTACACAATTTATTAAATAATACCTATGAAATGTTATGGTCAATCTTTGTACATCTATCTATAATGCCCTTAACATGATTAATTTCGTTCCAAGTAAACTTCTGAATTGATGATAAGGTTTGCTTTATATACGATAGAAGACATACGGTCAGTATTCTTACTGCACCAGTCTTCAATAAACGTTTAAACCTTCATCAGAGTATATAATTTATTTGGAACTTTATATTATTTTTAGGTGAATTAATATTTCGTATTAGTAATAATTTGTATGTTGTATTATTCCTTTGTTATTTTAATAATAAAAGGTTACTATCTTTATATTACGCATAGTATGTGAAATGTTATATTGAGAATTACATCACGTGATATATGCAATTCCATACATAGTTATGCACATACGTTTAATATCAAACGTCGCATACAATTTATATTAATAATATTCGAACAATGCCAGACGTAAGGCAAAGCTATATATATATGTTCTTTTGCTAAAGACATTAAATATATTTCGAATTGTAATTATGATGTCTAATGTATTCTGAACCGTATTATAATAACTTCTCTTATCTTTTATTATTTATGCATATTGTTTTAATATTTTGTGTTCATTATATATGATGCTTACTGCACCAGTCTTCAATAAACGTTTAAACCTTCATCAGAGTATATAATTTATTTGGAACTTTATATTATTTTTAGATCCCCCAGAATATCCAGAATATACTGTGAGAACGTGAAAGAACACCCCAAATTACCTAAAGTAAATTAACTAATTATTTAGCAAACGGAGCACGTTCTCAATTATATAAACTTAAAACATAAACGTTGGAATATATTGGATTAATCCTTATGGACCTATAAACGACCCCATTGTAAATAATGCATTCCACTTATAACCTTTCCGTGTATCGCGTTCACAGACTTAACAGTTGAGGTGAGAAAAGAAAAGACATTTAACAGCCTACTTTTTTGCAGAAACAGGGATAATGAAGACGGGAATTAAGACAGAACAGAACGATGACTTGGCAAAAGGCGTTCAAAATATACGATCCTGTTTCAAATTATAAATTATTTCATAGGTTATCGACAAAAGAATAATTACGCCATTAGGGTCTGGATGATCCTTGGCCATACTTAAAACTCAAAACAATTTCTTCGATTCTATGCCCAAAGGTCGACCAAAAATACGCCACGCAAAAGGAAGAAAGACTACGAATAGAAGGAACAGCTCAGAGGATGACCCAATGAGTTGGGTTTAATGTTGGTCTGTATCCATGTACTAAAATAAAGAACGATTTGTATATTATCATCCTTATCTGGACTTTACTCGAAATATAAACTTGTGATTAATGACACGCCACTTTTATAATTCGACATACTATAATTAGAACACCTACAACCCACAATTTCAGCTGTTAACTTACGTGTCGAATGACATTTACTAGTTAAACTTAGTGGAATATTTTATGTCCATTTTTACTGCGGTGATTTTAAATATACACAAATTAAATACAGAGACGATTAGGCAAGCAACATATTGATAATACAAACTGACATAGACCAAATTAACAATGTAATTAAAAACTATTTATCAAACCTTTGAAGTTTTTTTCTGGAACAACGGATATACTGATGTACAGTATAAAACAATATTTAAGACATTAACCTTCAAGGCGATGAATATTTCTTTCGTAAACATCGATAATCGAATTTACAAAATGTAATTTACGGAAAATGTGATGAATATTGACTATTTAATTGAATGTCAAGCTATTCGAGTGGTTTTTAAATACTAAAACAAACGTAATATTTCTCTTGACAGTTAGCTTTTAATGTGGCCGATTTAGAGGATCGAATAAGAATACGATGTGTTTTTAAATCAATTTACTCTCAAACCCAATATATTCTTTTTGTTGTTAAATGGAAAGAAAGCGATTTTCATGTCTATCCGATTGGAATTGACAAGGTAACGATCATGCGTTTGATAAACACAACGGCTAGTTGAAAATTGACTGGGTCGAAATCAATTTATTTCGCAGCATGTTACCATTATTTATATTATATGAGATTAACAACAGAGACATCCCTGCACAGACAGACTCGTCCTATAAATTGTTGTCTAGTTTAACAACATTTCAAAGAGAGAGAGAGAGAGAGAGAGAGAAATGAAATGAAATGGGGTTTAACGTCCTACTGTTCTGCTCCGAACTGGGCTAATGAAGACGGGCATAAGCCATACAGTGTGCTATGGGGGAAATTGTGCCCGGACAGCGGCACTACGGCGTACTCTTATATCGAATTCCAACAAGGGACCTTTTACGTGCACGCCAATGTGTACACGGGATTTCGGTTTTTTGTCCCATCCGTCCTGCATCACGGACAAGGGGGAACCACGCCGGAAAATCTGGATGAACTTTCTCGGCCAATGCAGGGATCGAACACCAGATCTCCAGGATAGCGAGCCAGCGTCTTACCCACTTAGCCACCGTGATCCCAAGAAATAATGGGTAGCATATCTCCAAAGGAATATTTCTTTATAGTCAAATATAGTGAAGTATCGAAGAGTCTGAATGAATACCTATTTTGTACATTAAGCTTGCGTCGTCCCCTTTTGGTTGAAAATGACAGTGAAAGGGGGGCATATTTGATTGCCTTACCGTAGCTGCGAAAAATGTATGCCCCCTCCCCATCCACGAAGTTTTTTTAGAACTAATTTTTTTTTCTCTATTTTTCTAAAACTGGGGCTCCTGACTGCAGCTCAGTCAGCAGCCCCCCAGCCCCAACCCCTCATTAAACCGGCCATGCGCCTGACATGTCCTTTATTGGGCACTAGTTGAGGTGGATAGATTTCACGTTTTGCGTCGAAAGGTACAATTAAAGCTGTAGCTACTTTATATTCAGTTTGTCTTAAAAGTTCTTGAAGGCTAGATACATACATATTTATATCAGCAGATGTAACGAGGTCAGGATAAGTTGCCAAACGGAACGCAATCATTTGATGTATTATCTGATCTCCTATGTCAGAAATGGATGTCAGTAAGAACATTGTGTTTGTCGGAATTACGTTTGCCCAAAGTAATAATGTCGGATCTTATTCTTGATCATCGACAAACAAACAAATTATATTTAAGGTAGGGTGCCCCGTGCAGCAACAATTTTCTTTACTGAAATTTGAACTCGACACGGCGAAAGTGCACGCTTCAGTGGCTTATCTCGGAGTGATTTCTGGTTAGTCACGCGGTACGATAACACTCGGCGCTAGAGTCTGAGTCTATAAATAGCCATCGCACGTGAAATTCTCTACACATCTATCAACTATTACAGCCGTAAAAAAAACATCTATTGTTGATGATTCTGAAAAGCAGTAATATTTAGTTTTTTGGTTATTACAGCAGCTTTAAATTGCGTTCGCTTAATTTTATGGTCGGTAGACTGGTTAAACGAGACTAATTTCAAAACAATGCCACGTAACCTCTTTTTTACTCAAAAGTGCCCGGATGTTATGGCTGATACTCGTAACCATTTTTCAGTCTATTATTTATGGATGGTTAAATGGTCATAGCTTATTAAGTACAACATGAAAGTTTATTTAGTGACTATAAATGTGCGAAAGTGATTTAAGGCTTGATATATATATATATATATATATATATAAATTGCCAATATATTTGGAGATATTTATTTATGGTGGGGCACCCTATTTAAGACACGGGTATCCGCGGTGGCTCAGAGAGGTTTCGGGTTCGCTCCCGGGTTTGGCCGGGACAGTGCCTCGGTATTTTCCGCCTTGTCAGTGGTGTAGGACGGAGGGTCTGGCACGGAACAACATATGATCGTTCGAATTCGATGAAAACAGAGCTTCCGTGTACACATGTGTGCACGCAAAAGAGCACGCAAAAGAGCCATACACAGAGGTCGAAATTATGCAAGTTTATAAAGACAAATACTGGATACTGACAAGATATACATTAATACAACCCCTAATGTTACTTTCAAGTACATGTACTCGGATAAACGGGGCAAAAAATGAACCGTTTATATTCTGTACATTTTTGTTTATAATACTGAAATAATCCTGTCTACATCTCTGTGCATCTAATCATCCATATAGAAAGAAGTGGATAAATGGATATCAAAGAGACAGCACTGTAAGCGTATTAGTAAAGGGGAGATTAATCTGTTCTTAACGAGGGCTACAGGCGTTTTGGTTATAGTTATAGGCACTGTTTACAGATTTCCAGTCTCATTTTATTTAGCGATATCCAAACATGTGTAGGCTGTAATGTCTATCGAAATACATTATTTCTTCGTAGATCGCAAAACATTATGTATAATAAAATACTGACATATAGTTTTCATCTTCTGGAAGATTTATCAGATAATTATCTTCTGCGTATTATTATATTTATAGCATTTTTACATAACTCATCTAAACACATTGTTATCAACTCTTCTATAAATTGGTATTATATTTATTGTTTAGTAAGAAACATTATATTATGAATTATTTACTGTTGTTGTATTTTTACCTGTTATTAGTTATAATCCGTTGCCATGGTAATCTATTAGTGTACAGAGAGAGAGAAATGGGGTTTAACGTCCACTCGACACAAACTAGGTCATTTCGGGACTAACATATGGTTTAATTTTATTTACATAATTCGCTTGCGCGTAGGGGTCTTTAGCAGTGGGAGGAAACCGGAGGACCCGGAGAAAACCCACGAGGTTGGACAGGCGACCCTACTCCTTGCCACGTACAGTCGACTCAATGACAGACTTTATGATACAGCGCGCGCACGCTAACCATTCAGCCATCCAACCCCCCCTATTAGTGTACGTATGTATATAAAACAATGGCCAGATTATAACAATAGCTACAATTCGTATGATTATTTAACTCATAGTCAGTTTTTTTAATATTTTAGCTTAAAATCTCCGGTGGAATTTTCCATAGTGATTGACTGTTGCTGTGTGTCATCCAATAACTGTGTCCATAGTGAAAAGAGGTGGTTGGGGCTACTATTTTTCATAGGATAAAATAATTCGGTAAACATGGTGCTGAAAATAAGTCTACGTTATTAAATGAAAAAAAAAACTTTTTCCATGTTTAGATCCCTGGTGTGAGCGAATGTGGTTTGGAGATTGGGGTGGGTACTCCTGTTTTCTCGCACAGCAAAAACCCCTGCGCGTGCGCTAAGCATAATGAAGCTGACGTTAAAGACTGAAAGAAGAAGAAGAAGAAGAAGAAAAAGACGACCTAAAAATATAATCTTTTAAGCTGATGACCTCTTAGAACTCATTTTGTTTTCTGTTTCTAATGAACTCCATGGTGAATTAAAATTAATAAAAATGTCAATTGGTTAAAATAGTTGCTCTTATGCAGTACTCCAGATAGAAATGTTGGCTAACATTTGATTATTGATTAAATTAATATGAGAACGGACGGATAAAAGAGAATATTGATGAAAGGATGCGAATACTAATAAGACATTTACATTAAATGTTTTGCATCTTTTTTTTTATAAAAGCAAAATGGTATAATTTTGAATTAACAGGCGAAATTGATTTAACTCGTGGAATAAAAAGAGAGGCTGAACGAAGCATAAAATCTAAGAAATATTACCTAAATAGAATATTTATCTGATTTGCTATCCTTGTTTAGGAAGTAGATAAAGAATCGCTTTTAAAAATCCCTTGCAGATCTTGTTCAGGGTTGCTTCGGTGTCAAAACCGTTCATTTTCTTGGTTTTACGAGCGGAATAAATCATTAAATACCGTCGTATGAATTCATCGAAGCATGCAATAGATATCTCAAGTGTCTTTCAATTTGTGAAAAGGTTACAGCTACTGCACTTATAGACACGAAATTATTTTAATTGGAAATCTTCTTTTCAAACCCCAGTGGCGTGAAATGAAAATAAAAGCAATTAATAAATCATACTTGAGTACTGTGAGGTCAAATTGATCCATCTCACAAAGTCAAACCGATGTATACCTGAGTGTTTACCCCGTGATGTTTGCACCATACGGAGTCTGCAAAGCTCTCGCGTTCTCTTCCCTAATCTTCTTGTGGACAGTTCATGACAGCAACTTGACGAACCTGGCTAGAAACCACAACGTTGTTCTGTAGCACCATAGGTCTTTTGTCTGACGTGGAGAGCGGGCGTTGAAACCGGTCGCCACATCCTACGTACGACCCATGCATCTTTTCTTACTACATATTTCTGTAGCCTGTGATCGTCTAGAATTTGTCTCTAACTGTCTTTACTTCTGCTTCACGTTGTGTATTTACTTCTTACTGTTTTCTAAAGACGTTTGTCTTACCAGGAATAACAATGCAACAGTTCGCTTCTACATTTTATATAGCATAGCCTAATACATGTATACAAGCATAATATATAACTATACTAGCTAAAATCAGATGTCTAGGAACTCAGATGGAACCTCTCTGGAATCTAATGGAAGTCTGTCTTATAGATTTCCACAGTTTCTTTTATAGGCATATGAATATCATACACAATCAAGTGTGATCATCATGGCCCTGAACCTGTGCAATTAACGATATGATTGGTTAAATTAAACCCAATGACGCAATAGTACTTTTCCTTGCACATGTGCTCTCTGTAGTATTTTATAGACACATGTTTTGGCTAAATAACTCTTTTTTATATAACAATATGTCATTTATACCCTAACTTGATTTAGTACACACTACATATGTGAAACTATTAATTTGCCAAATATATTAATTAATGAAATATAATGCCATCTTATTCCTCTATTCCTTGCCTATAAACAATGTCGCAACGACTATGTAGATACAGTTCTAGACTGAGTCGACATTGTCATTTCTTGTACAAATGTAATTGTTATTAAATGATAAGAATACGTTCCTGTCACGTAACAAGTGGTTGCCATGCAAGATACGCCCAGATTTTGCAAGAAATGAATAGATAACAAGCTAAATTTCGCACAAACTGGGGCCATAATCCAGGATGTTGCGGTCCGACATACGACAATATCAAACCGAACCAGGATCTTTGGGATATAAACATTACAATGAGATAAAAATTGTGACATCTAGATGGTCCACGATATGATAACGTGATTTTTCGTACAACCAGGGGCCATTATCCAGGATGTTGCGGTCCAATATTGAAAGGAGTCGAGATCTTTTGGATATAAACGTATATTTTAAGTTTCACCAAAATCGGATAACATTGTGACCTCTTAGAGGGTCCGCAACCTTGTTATTACATACCTTTACACTATTTTCCATTTTGTGAGGCAGTTTCGGTCATCCATTATTAGGGTTTAACGGTGATATGTTTAAACGGAATTCGTGCTAATCCGTCATTATGGTCTAACGGTGATATATTCGAACGTTTTTTTTTTAATAATTAATACAAAAATAAACTGATAAAAGCCACGTTGCTACACAAATATTCAACGTGAAAAGAGTTGCCTAGTCCTAAAGGTTTCTGTTGTTTTTATAAAATTCAAATTCATCGTCATGGTGGTTATTACAAGGGAAAATTAAAACAATCTCACAAAAATGCTTGTAATTAAGAGTATTTGCAAATCGTTGCTATTCCTAATTTTCCTCCTTTTTAACCGTGTAAAATATCAATAATCCTTAATAAGAATTTCTCAGCAACTGACATTTAACTTCTGCCTATGCGTCGAATTAATTGCAACTAAATGGCTACATCTAGGTTTAAGCACGCAACTAAGTTATTAAAATCTTTGGTTGATTTTATTTTTAACTATTTTTGGCTGGAACCCGCAGAGAAATGATAATGGTACAACCAAGCTAATAGACGTGTTTATAAAAACATGTTCTATATTTGGAGAAACGTTGACAATAATAAATGTTTAAATTATTATGTAGACTTCGCTATCGCAAAAGATTTACAAGTTATGTCAGAGAAAGTCTCCGTATGTTCTATACAATATTATGTCCAAAACATTTATTTTTGTTTTATCTAAACATCTTAACAATAAATTACAAAACATTATATCTTTCAGAAAATGTTTTTAACAAATCTTAAGGCAGTCGCCATTGTGTAGTGTTAAACAGACTCCAAACATAATTTAAGCATGGAAATATTTACTCTGGTTGATGAGTAATCACGATTTGAAGATTCCACCGAAAGTGACGTGTAAGGAGGGAAATTAATTGGTGCATTGAGTAATTGTCATCCTTTTAACAAATTTTAACACAGCCGCCATTGTGTAGGGTTAAGCGATTGAGAAACTGCCCGTTTACCCAAAAGATAAAATGGTTATTTTGAACCCTTGAATGTAAACTGAGTTCCTTAAATTATGAGAGGTGATGTTTGGAAATTGTTCAAAATTTGGATATTAAAATTTCAAAATAATCCGATGATTTTTGTGATCTTTGCGAGATGACTTTGTCACTCTGAGAGTAACACTGTTCAAATCAATGGAAATATTTATTTTAATATAGAAAATACCTAATAACAATTGTGACAACTAGAATATTAATACGATTTCGTAAAGGATATGGTATGTGTTGTATGGATAATAATAACATTGGATATTAAAATTTCAAAATAATCCGATGATTTTTGTGATCTTTGCGAGATGACTTTGGCACTCTGAGGGTAACACTGTTCAAATCAATGAAAATATTTATTTTAATATAGAAAATACCTAATGACAATTGTGACAACTAGAATATTAATACGATTTCGTAAAGGATGTGGTATGTGTTGTATGGATAATAATAACATATCAAATATGTCATTCAAAATCATTGCGGATATTTCCAGGAGATAATTGGTCACTTAAAAGCAGCCTTTCCTTTAATCAATGCAAGCATATATATCTAAAAAACCCACTAATAACACGCATCTTTAACAACCTCTCTATTAACCCTAAAACTGTGACATTTAATCGAACTGTTTTATACTGCCAAGAGTCTTGTTAATATTATTGGATTGAAGATTGTAAATCCTAAAATGAAGCGTTACAAATTTAGGGATAAATTTTCCAGGCAACAATTATATCTAAGTTAAGGGATATAAATTGATATCTGAGAGCTGATTCGGAAACATGAAGCGTGAAATTTGATCCATTATCTCGGAAATGACTTAACCTCACTAGATAGTAGCGTGAGTAATTACTTCTGGTAATCTAGAGTACCTCAAATGTACCGAAGGCCATTAAGCTTCAGTTATTGTGGCATACATACATCCTTTTAAAGAGTTGTCTTATCTCATTTTTGACGGAAGACTTAATGGCAAAATAATAAACAATTTTCTCTAAAATCTAATAATAAAAAGGATTCGTTAAATACAAATTAAAGAAATTCTCGGTTGACGAAATGATACCCAGATAATACATGCCTGATGTAACGTTAAAAAAAAGATTGTTGACCGGCAAAACTTGATTTTATTTAACAATTTGGTACTGCTTTAATAACCCTGAAAAATAAAACTATACATTTATAGATGTAAACCTTGTTTTTATTAAGTCTTTACTTACAAATTTTAAGCGATATAGTTTATTCCTGTAGCCCTTTTATCTATTATCGCTCTCAACAGTCAGTTACATATACGGATAACTCGTGTTTTCCTTTTGCTAGCACCATTTGATCAAATCTTCGTTACGCATCCAAGGTAGCAATGATTGCTGTGTTAACAAGGTTTACGGAAAGGTGGTGGGTGTACCGCAGACACGGACGACGATCGCAGAGCTGAAAGTCTCTATGGTTCGACCTCTCATAAACTCTTAAAAATCCATTAAAACTGTAGCCTCTGTAGCGTTAACAAGGTTTACGGGGATGGGGGATAGATGCTTGTGGTGTCAGAATTGTCATTTAAATTTGTAAGCCATTACCTATATCCATGTTTCGAAATCTGATTGCATACTTAATAGTAGCTCAGCTATAAAACATAATTTATGTAAAAGTGCACATATATACCGTTAAGGTCTTGTACATTACAAACGCACTGAAGATTGCCGCGCGGGTAATGCGTGTTCGTTGTTCTAGTATGACTATTAAATAAATAAACATCAATATATATCCAATTACTCTTTTGACGAAATGTGATGAAATGGAATTAAATTAACGCCCCACTGTTCTGCATCGACTGGGCTAATGATAACGATCATGCGTCATACAATGTGTTATAGAGAAAAATTCTACCCAGACAGCGCCAGTACGACCTACTCTTATCTCGAATTCGAACTGTCAAGGAGCATATGTTAAGTGCTCGCCAATGTGTACACAGGACCTCGGGGTTTCGTCCCATCCGAACGAATATACGCTGTCCCTTGCCAGGACCTCCGTCATGACAATGGGAAACCACACCGGAAAACCGCAATGAACTTCCTCGGCCAACACGGGACCTCAAGGTTAGGGAGCCAACTTCTTACTTACCGATCCACCGCGACTCCCGTTGATAGGCTAAAATTTCCGTGTAATCAATGTAATCAACAGCAGTAAGAATAGAATGACTAAAAATCCGAATTTCAAAGATCCACAAAAAGTGCCAAATTATAGATGTCTGTCATGATGTTAGATATTAGCTTACACTTCACAACCATTGTTTAATGGAGGGGGTGGGGGTAGTCGTGGTGTGTATCGCATGCGCTTTTTGCAATCACAAGCTTGTTCGTGAGATGGTGTATGGACGACTTTCCAATCTCGTTGGTTTTCTCCGGGTCCCCGAGCCTCGTCTTACTGCCAAAGACCCTTATGACCAAGCGAATTATCGAGAGGAAAAATACTGTACTAATATTATGTTAGTCCGAATTGTGTTGAGTGAACGCCCCCCCCCCTCTCTCTCTCTCGCGACGGTAATAATTGAGCCACTACAGTTTGTCTGGTATAAGTTATTGGTATATAACCTAGTTTGATTAATATAGTATTACACCAATTATATTATTATTATAATAATGTGTATTATATTTCAAGCTTCATTACAATCATATTTTCAATTCATTCACTGTGTGAGGGGTTGGATGTCCGAATGGTTAAAGTGTGCGCGTTACATCATCAGGTCTGTCATTGAGTCAAGTGGCGTGGTTTCGATTCCCCGCTTGTACGTGACAAGTAGGGGTCGCCCGTCCAACCTCGTGGGTTTTCTCCGGGTCCTCTTGTTTCCTTCCACTGCTAAAGACCCCTACGCACAAGTGAATTAATGAAATAAAATTGAACCATATTTTAGTCCCGAAATGACCTAGTTTATGCAGAGTATATGTTTCTTGATCAAACTGCGTTATCATATAATGAATTAAGTCTGTTTTTACATTCTATGCTGATGTGGATTTAAAAATTGTCATTATAAGCTAAATAAAGATGTTTACAAAAGTGGTCAGCCTAAGGGGTAAATTTAAAGTTCTTTAATCGTGCATAGGATGATAAATCATGAGGAACGACCACAAATTAATTGTGAAAATAAGACTAGAACATCACGCAATCCGACTAAAATGACAGTAATTGATGTATCACGAGGTGAATATAGCAAAGATAGCAAAGATTTGTTTTTGTAAATTATACCATGAAGAAAGTTAACAAGCCAACAGTGAGGCTGATGTTCCCCGCCGAAATCCAAAAATAAATAGATGACACATATTAATTAATTAATCGCACATCGCAAGTATCGAGCAATCAAACTATACACTAAGTTTCATCACTCTCTATCAGATAGAATCAAGATTATCTTGTCCCAAAGCATCGACCAAAGAAATTGCTAACTTTAGCTCAAAATGTTAATCATTGAACTCAGTTAAGACATTCACCTAATGAACATTTACATCAAGTTTAAACATTCTACCTCAATTAAAAGCAGAGTTGTTATGTTCCAAAGTCTTGACCAATCAAATTCTTTATCGCTCCCTAGCCTAAACAGGAAATTCGCACTATCGAACTTAGTCAAGGTAATGATATAATAAATCTATCTTCGGAGTTTCATCACTCTCACTTCATTATAACCAAAGTTATCGTGCCCCAAAGCATCAACCAATCAGATTGTTTATCTCTGCTTACCATAAGCAGACAATGTTCATCATCAAACTCCATCGAGGCATTCCCCTATGAACGCCTACACCAAGTTTGGGCATTCTACCTCAATTAGAAGGAGTTATTGTGTTCCAAAGTCTCAACCAATCAAACTGCTTATCGCTTTGCTTACCCTCAGCAGAAAATGTTCTTTATCGCACTTAGTCAAGGTAATGGTGTAATAAAGCTCTACACCAAGTGTCCTGACTCTCACCTAATTAAAACTAAAGTTATCGTGTCCTAAAGCATAAACCAATCAATTCGCTTATCGCTGCTTACCCTAAGCGGAAAATGCTGATCTTCGAACTCCATCAAGGCATTGGCCTAATAAACACCTACACCAAGTTTGAACATTCTAGCTCAATTAGAAAGAGCGTTATTGTGCCCCAAAAAGTGTGACGGGCAGACAGACGGACGGACGAACCCATTTTAATAGTCCCCTGCTTTCTTCGAAAGGCGAGGGACAATAAAATAGTCAACACAACCTAGGGTACATGAATACCTATGTTCACATAAGTAATTAAGAAGCTAAGCTTTGATACCTTCGACTGTCTGGAATTTATCTAATAATACTGAGAGTGGTTGAAAATCTAGTAAAAATCGTTTCGTTGCTACAAAATGAACCAAGTGTAAACATCATCATGATATTAATTTCAAGTTCGTGGCCACAATTACTAACAGCTTTGTGGTCATTATGATCTAAATGAAAAATGGCTGTTTATTATTTTTAAACGGTTAGCATACGCGAGGTGTTACAGACATTACTTTGATACAACCGGTCATAATTCAGAATAATACATCATTTGTTTTTTTTATACGCCCACATTTTCACGTGGACGTATATTGTCGTCGCCCCTGTCCGTCTGTCCGTCCGTCCGCCCACAATTGTTTGTGAAAACTCTAGAGGTCACAATTTTTATCCGATTTCAACGAAACTTGAAATATAGGTTTATCACCCTCAGATCTCGGCTCCGTTCGATACTGGCATGTATCGGACTGTAACTTTATGGATTATGGCCCTTGATTGTACAAAAAATCACGTTTTTAGCTTGTGAACACTGTAGAGGTCACAATTTTTATCCAGTTTGGTTTAAACTTGAAATATATGTTTATAACCCAAAGATCTCAGTTCCTTTCAATATTCGCGCATATCGGACCATAACTTCCTGAATTATGGCCCCTGATAATCGCGTTTTTAACTTGTGGACCCTATAGAGGTCATAAGTTTTATTCGATGTAAAAAAAACGTATCATAATATCACCATTACACCCTAAGGACGACTGAGTTCGAATTTCGTGAAAATCGACCCAAAACTGACAGACAAAATGGCCGCCCTTCGTTCTCAAATAGCGTAAAAATATGGTATATCAAGGTTGTGGACCCTATAGAGGTCACAATTTGTATCCGATTTGGTTGAAACTTGAAATGTAAGTTTATAACTCAAACATCTCAGTCCCTGTCGATATTCGCGCATATCGGACTGTAACCTCCTAAATTATGGCCCCTGATTGTACGAAAAATCGCGTTTTTAGCTTGTGGATCCTATAGAGGTCATAATTTTTATCCGATTTAAAAAGAAAAAACGTTTTAATATATCACCGTTATATACCCTAAGGGTGGCTGAGTTCGAATTTCGTGGAAATCGGACCAAAACTGACGGACAAAATGGCCGCCTCTTGCACTCAAATAGTGTAAATATATGGTATATCAAGGTTGTGGATCCTCTAGAGGCCACAATTTTGTTCCGATTTTGATGAAACTTGAAATATATATTTATAACCCAAAGACCTTGGTTCCTTTCGACATTAGATCGCGTTTTTAGGATGTGATTCCTTCCTCTAGATGTCACAATGATTTTAAATAAAGCGTTTGAATATATCACTGTTACACCCTTATGATTGTTGAGTCCGAATTTCGTACAAATCGGACCAAAACTGCCGGACAAAATGGCTGCCCCTCGTACGCAAATATTGTAAATATATGGTATATCAAGGTATACCAGTTCAGCCAAATTAAGGTCAAATAAATACGATGGACTTGTATTTGTCAGGGGGGGAGGGGGGCATTTCAGAGGGGCCTTGGTTCGATGTGACTCCGATTGTATTTACCTGGAGTTGGTTGTTCCACAGAAAGCTTACACAATTTGCTACCAGATGGCGCCATTAACTGGGGTTCGTTGAAAAATTGACTTAGATCGTTCTTCCCCGGGTCACTTCAAATCTTCGCAAGCAGACTGTTTCCTGGCGTGAATCGAAAAGCTAGACCAATACTTCAAATGAAATAAACGTATTTAATTAGGTTATAAACACGTCCCTGTTTCGTATTTAGAGGGGGTTTATTGTCCATTTAACAATGTTTGAATCATTCGAACCCGAGACGCGACACAAACTAGGTCATTCTTGACTTAAACACGTTTGCGCCTAGGGTTTTTTTAAGCAGCCAGGAGGTTCGGCAGGCGCCCCTACTCCTTGTCGCGTACAAGTTCGGAATCTAAGCCACGCTACATGATTCAATGACAGACCTGTTGATGCAAGGTGCATTCGGCCATCTACCCCCACAAGATTATGTTATACGTCACACATACTTAGTTATATAATACTAATACAACAACATGTATATAATACTAATACATTAACATAAATATACGTATCACGTTGTAGCCATAATGGCTAGCATCTTACGTCACGCTACCTTAATTGTCTCCTCCTTTTCCACTCTCGACCTTGTATACGGATTATGTCTAATGCCAATGGTGTTGAACATTACTAAGATATAATACATGTACATATATATTAGTATACGTCACTGAAACGAGAATTTATATAACATAATCTATTAATATTAGGAAATACTGACATGGTATCTCATTATATGAATTAATTAGTGCAGATCTATTGATACCTGGCCTAACAGGATTTTACACAATTAATAAAATTCAATGTTATTCACTAACTAATGAATTAATGGAGATCTCTATTGGTTTCCTTCCAAATTTAATATCCCAAACCCGATGCCGCAATGTATAACCCTGAACTCCAACTATCGTTAAACATCTTGAATGCAATTACAGTTGGAGAGGGGGGGGGGGCTGATTCGGACACAGAAAAGTCAATATCGCTCGCAAACACATTTTTTGATTTTTCGTCTTAATGTATGTACAAACCGGTTATACACTCAAAGCCACTAAAAACGCAATGCCAAATTCAAAGTTTATTTACTGCAACAACTTTTAACAAATGTACATAACAATTGACAAAATCGACATAACAAGCATCTGTGGATAATTTCATGAAAGAATTCACTACAAATGCACAAAACCGAAACGTCAGAGAACCAGGGGTCAGCTGAAGTCAATATCGGGTATGTCAACCCTGAGCTCTTACACATGCCTGAAGTCGCCTTGGCATGGACTGGCACAGATTTCTCACTACACGCTGTGGGATTATTTGCCAATGATTTTGGAGTGCCTGTGCCAACTCTACAACAGTTCGTGGTGGCACGGCTTGAGTTCGAACCCGTCGTCCAAGTTTATACCAAAGGTGTTCGATTGGGTTCATGTCGGGAGACATAGCGGGCCAATCTATAACACGGAAATGATGATTGTTCAGAAAGTCTCTTGTTAAAGTAGCTAAGTCCGTAACTCAATATCATCCAAAATCTTCGACATTGAAAACACGATTTTTTTTGCAATTTAAATCAGCATTGGTGTTGTGGTCTTACCTGGAAAAGATGGGCTTCTGATATCCAATATATAAGACAAAATAAACATTTTACCATTGGTACACGAATCTTCCTGTTTTCTTGTGTAAGGCATGGCATTTTTCCGAAGTGATGAATGTTAAAATTTTGATCTGTTTTTAAAGGGCCAGAGTGCAGGGAATGCACGTGCAAAACGTGTGACATGGGGCTGCTTAGAATCGTGTGTACGAACAAAGTCCATTACCGAGAACTGATATTGGCTTCAACCACAGAACTCCACAAAGAGACCCATCACAAGTTTCACCTATGTGCCATAAGATAGGAAAGTCCAAGACAACGTTTACCAGAAATATTTCACGAATTAGGCATTGCGTTTTAATGGCTTTGAGTGTAGAATACTACTAAAGAATTCATTATCTGTAATCCCGCCCCCTCCCTTTGCCAATTAGATCCTTAAACATTCCATTCACGTTGAGCAGTCGACTGAAAGAATCCGGCGACACTAAACTCTTTATTACATTCGATTGCTTAATTATACTCTTAAAACGCAAAATAAAAAGATTTTAAGATGACGGAGACATGTATTAAATGTCATGATTTAAAACTTTATTATAACTACAGTTGCGACCATAATATAGATTATCAGCGCCACAGATTTTACATATAATAGAAATGGTTAAACAGATTTCAAACATAATTTTGGTATGGTTGATCTTTAAAAAAAGATTTCGGACGTGACGTAACATAAGGAAATCATTACTAGTTACCGACTGAAGTAAAAAGTGGTAACAGCTACAACGCCGATGAGCTTCGGCTCCTTGACAATTCATCGAAAGACTAATGAGAGGTTATACCAAACTGTGTGAGGACATCCGTTCAAAAACGACTATTTAGAAGAAGTGATTTAATTTGTATACTTAAACATTGTAAGCGATAGTTAATGTTTATTCCAGTAACTTGGTAAATAAACTTAAACGGTGCTATTTTTATTGTTTTAAAGGTATCGATACGCATCTTATCTCCTAGGCATGGGTTTCTGCTATCTACGAATCTGAACTTTCTAACAATCTACAACTGGCTTTGAGTTTTGTAGATGTCTGATTTTGGTATTCCTATGGGTATACCCCCTCCCCCTCAAGATCCCCAACTCATAAATATATTGTAACCACCTGGATAAAATATTTTACGGAGAAAGTGTACAGCGTAAGAAACAGTGTTGACCAGTTATATTTAATTTGATCTTTTATGTACACGAATAGCTGATCTAAATATACTCCAACTAACCCTTTAATGTTATGTAATATCTTCAATTTTGATGATTGTGTCGCTAAAATGTTCTTTAGTGAAGTTGTTTTGTGCTTTACAACTAAGTATTCTAAGCAAAGCTAATTAATGTCTAAAACTAAATTTGTATAGCTTAAAGTTATATAGAGAAATTTCAAAAAAAGGTTTTTAATAGCTTTTATTATAAAACATCTTTAATTCTGGAGCATAAATATATAAAAAAAAATTATGTAACCAAGGATGTTCTTTTTAATTTAAGGTTTGATTATGCCTAGAGTACTAAAATCATAATATCGCTATGCAATTTACTTTCTATTTTCGTAAATGACATTTATTTTAAGTCCTAAGAGATTTAACCCACTTACTACTCATCTTGTATATAATTTTCGTGTTTAATAGATAAATGTATTTACTGCGATCGATATTTATCAAACAACTAATAAGGTTGTTTAACAGTTATAACGTATTCATAAAATTTCTCTATAATCACTGGGATTAATAGATGTTAACATGATGAACAGGCAAAGGGTTTCTATAATGGTATCAATAGTCCTTACAATAGTGGTTTAAATAAAAAAAAACATTTTTTTCATTTTATACTACCATTTCAAAGAATATAAAATAATAAATACGCATGCATATCCTCCTGTGGCAGGGTACAATGGATAATTCACAACTCTACAGTGGGTAATACTACCTTGTCTAACGAGTATTATAAATTGCAGGATTTGACTATATTCTCATTGAGAACCATGTGTTTTGTCTATCAATCACATCATTTATTATCCATTTTTAATTTACTTTCAGTGTTGAACGACCATTCGATACCATTTGTAAGCTTTGCCAGGGGTTAATTAAATACAGCAGTAACTTGCAAATGTCTATTACTTTCTAGAATAGCAGACACACCAAACAATGCAACATTTACATTTCTTAAATATTATAGTCCAGACCTTTCCACGGGCACCACAGACGTGGACTTACAGGGTCACTCAAAGTCATTTGGATAGCAGTATTATCTTGCACTGCAACTTTAATATCATTCTTGAGAAATTTCCAGATTAAGTCACACGTATGTTTATAATATTGTTCTACTATTTTAATGGGGTTTTTTAAAGTTTGATATTATGGCCCATGACGTCAACACATGCTGCACAACCCGCCTGTCCGTTCACTTTTTACATTTTCGTCTTCTTTGGTACCTTCTTGATGTATTTAAAAAATCTTTGGTAAGTGTATCGTTTAAGTGTTACTTATGTGGTGTATGAACCATGTCTTTCATCTCAATTTGCCATTTGATCGTCATAAAAAGTGTCGGGTCCTACACAATAAATAAAACATGATTGTAGGATTGCTGAAATAGCAAACGACTTTTATTACAATAATTTCTCATTTACCTTGAAATAATATCCTCCTTATAGTCAACCTAATACCAATTGGCTTATTCGTTATTTTCTAAATTGGGTTATATTGCTCTCATTAAGAACAATGAATAACTGACATGTGGAACTAATTAACAATATTACTTCAAATACCGTGTAGGAATTTAAGACGGGATATAATCATCCAAAGTAAAATGAAATGAAATGGAGTTTACCAACTTTCATCGGCATCACGGCCTACTTGTATTCGATTGCCAGCAGGGACGTTAACGTGCTTTAAAATATGGAGGAACGTTTTCGGCCAACCCCAGGAATCGAACCTTAAACCCGAGATCTCCCTCCTCTCCCAGCCCCTCAGACAAAATGTATCCAAACCAACCGAGTAGTGTGTCAAACGGGATTTGCTACACGAACCCACATACACAGCTGGATGTGATGTCTGGGGTACTACGCGTAAGAAGTAATATAGCACATGCAACCATGTTATTCGAGGAGTTCGCATAGTTATAACAATAAACTGCAAACTCGTCGAATAAAGTAAATCTGACGGACGGCAAATGTCAGTGTTTGTTTTGATGCCGATTCAAACGAATCTTATGCCAGTTTTTCTTTTAGTCGTTGTTCGATTTCAATGGTCTTTTCATTTGCATAGTGTCTTTTATGGCACTAAAGCACATACTGGCACACGAGCTTTTTAAAAAAAATAGATTTGTTCCCTTTTGTCCGAATAAAAATTATCACTTTGATTGGGTTTTTTTATAGCTTTTGTCTGACGTCTACTTACAGTGCCTTACAGCCGTTTGGAAGGAAGATGAGCGTGACTGAATTTCAAGAAAGTCATTTAGTTTTACATATCAACCGATAGGCTATAAGAGACAAAACTAATACCTTCAGTAAGTAGTGCGATGTTATCACAGAGAACTAATATCCAGTACTCGAGTTTGTCTTAAATAAATCAATCAGCCTCATATACATTATTTTATAGTCTTGTTATGTCCTTTTTTAAAAACCATTTCGCTAAAGGACAGAGTCACTACCGTGTTCTGGCGATACGATAAACTTCTATTGATTAGCAGAAAGCGATTCTGTTCAATAGAATTCTGTCTTTAATGCCGCTTACGGGGTAGTTACGTAGCTTTAACAGACGAGTCATCAAAAACACATAATTGGGAATTACCCTGTGAATCAAGAACATCATTTGTTGAAGGATGCCTGATGTCAAGTTTTGATAGTCAATAAGCGCGAGGTATACGGGAAGTGACGTTAAAATAGTAGATGTCGTGTGCTCCAGGACTAACTATAACAATATGATGTAGACCACCGACTTACAGTTTGTCTATACTGTATCAGTGTTACATACAAGATATACATGTAGTTAGTTGATAGCGTACAGTAAAGCCAATCGTTGCATTTCTGAATCAATGGACGCATCACGCAACCCAAAGAGAAATAGTATGTCGCTTTGTCACTTACAGATGATCGTCGAGAAGCGATAACGGCAGTTTTTGACATACATTTCGATCATGGGGTGCTTCCATTCTAAAAAGTTGAAAGGAAAGTTAATGAATGGAGAAAGTAAAAAATTAAGAAAAAGTGCTAAGAAATATCTGCCTTCTCATGACACTGAGGATGGCGGGAAGGGGCGTGCAGAACTGAGACCCGAATTCACCGAAAGACAGAAAGAATTAGTCGTTGAGTGTTGGAAATGTGTATCGCAGGATATTGCAAGAGTTGGAGTTGTTATGTTTATGAAGTAAGTCACAGTTTCCTTCGTATTTTACAATTGTTTATGAGATAAAGTTGTGTTTTACTTTTACAGGTATTTGAACTTACTTTCGGTTTACGTTTCTTGTGACGTTTACAACAAGAAATTGGTTTCTTATTTCAATATCCGTCTTCATTAGTCCAGTCAGGGTAGAACAGTATGACGTCAATCTCTATTAATCCACTCCATGCCCCCACTCCCCGCCAAATAAATCTAAACGTACCACTGAATGCGTGATATCAATGTAATAATACTGTAATCTTGTCATTTCTTACATAAGAAACGTAACATTGAATTCTTCCATTTTGATTCTGTTGGACTGGTATCCGTGAAACCCTGTATCAATTGGTTCACTGATAATTAGACTTGTCCCCAAAATCATGCAATACGTGTATGATAATTTTATTTGAGATATCATACCTGGCATCCAAAATCATGGATAACTTGTTTAATTTGTGAGGGTATTCTGATAGGTATCCCACTTTGTGCATTGGTTATTGGATATTTCGAGATATTATGACTCGTACTATTCCAAGTCATGCGTTACTAGTTTAATTGATTAGTATTCCACATCATGCACTACTTGTTTTGGGACATTTTCGCACGTTGTGTTCACGTTTGCCGGTGACCTGGTGCATTTTCTGGTCGCTGCAGCGCAGTATGCCACCCCGGTCGGATCGGGGAATTACAACTTTCCAGGTTAGATCGCAGAACCTTGGCGTTTGTTTTTGATATGCTTAAAACAAACGCCGTGACTCGGCGATCATTCACGACCATGGATACCACAGCACAATATCTGGCGTTTCCAGCACGCTTTTACCGCGCTTATGGCGATCTTGACGCGCTCTGCGACCATTTTCCGTCGCAGTAAGGACGCCACCCCAGTCTGACGGGGGTATTAATTACCTATACACCAAATAATACACTACTTGGTTAATTAACTATACACCAAATTGCGCACCACTTGTTTAATTTTTCGGGATAGTATCTCAAACTACGCATTACATGTTTAATGTTTCGGGATATTATGACTAATATCCCCAATCATTCAATATCTCTTCAACATCTTTAGATATTATACATGCAGTCTACAAGACATAGGTCTAGTTTTGTCCGCGTATTAAATAGGTTGGTTAGAACAAGACAGGTGTTACAAACATTAATCTTATCGAAAATCTACAGAATAAAAAGAATATTTCTATTGATTGACATCGCTATTGAAAAGGCTATTGTTCAAATTCAGTGTATAACGTTTTTAATGAAACATTGATAACAAAAAAACCCAATAATATTACATAAATATCAATATCGTTTGGTATTTATTACAATAGCTAGCGTAAGTACATGTAAGCAAAAGAAATAAATGTATATATAATCAATTTCAAGAATAATTTATAGACACTGGTATGGTGCGGTTTTATTTGAAAATAACAATAATATTATTTGAGATGTCCATTGATGCAAGAAATGTGTACTGCTTTATTTGAGAAAACCTGTTGTGATTTTCGCATTTATACATATAACTAACTACAATGCAGCAAGTTTTATTCATGTATTTTTTAAAAATATAATGGACATGATATTTGTATGGATATCTGACATATTTATAACCACAATCAATATTTTTTTTGGGGGGAAGCAAACGATTTCATAAATTGTCACGTTAATTTTGCTACCTTCTGCCTGGAATGATCTTGGGTTGCATGCAAATCTCCTACACTATAAATATGATTATGCTCACCCATCGGGCAGGAAGTTGAATGACTGGCGATCAAACAAGAATTTTGTTTATTCTGAAAAGTAGTACAATGGGATACGGACAATTGTTTTCAAATAAGTAGATATATAATTGTATTTCGTTCCTGTAAACCAGGACATATTTCTGATTTTCAATAAAACCTTCAATCTCCATAAAAACACGTATCTTTGGAATTTGGGCAATTTATCTAAACGAACCTACCGCATTTCCAAAGAATAAAACTTTGCGTCCTTTAATTTGTCTCAGGTCAAGGTAAAATAATAGGCGTACTGCACCAATAGACGTGTTATCGTTTGAAATTACAGAATAAGTGTCCCTGTTTTTCAACACAAAATGGTTTGAATGACCTTAAACTACAAATCCACGATACCAATAGTCTTTCAAATCGTCTTGTGTAAATTTGCCAGACCCAATTTCTATTTCCCTCCAAGACGTATTGGTTCCGTATGTTAGAAGCTATAATAATATAATATAATATAATATAATATAATATAATATAATATAATATAATATAATACTTTGATTAGATGTAAATATAATTAGTTATGTATAGGTAAAATAAACTATGTTCTATAACAAAATACGAACAGTATATTCATTCTGTTGCTGGTTTTTCTGAGAAGTTTCGAATTGACAGTTCATAACAATTAGGTGCATCAATCGATTTAGAAAAATAGCATAACCTTAAATGTCGATAGGTGTCTCCGGTTTGACTAGCTATGATTTCGTAAAAGATAGTTCTATTGCGTGCAGTGGGTTCGTGGTTAATTATGAATGCAGAAAATACATCTGTATTTATCCCGTAAACAGCCCTGCTTATAATTTTAGCGAGAATTTTGTCCTCGGGGATAATTTCGGTGATTAATTCATACATCATACTTAAACTAAAATATAATATTAGAAAACACAATGTGTTTTAAATTAATAGGTTTATACTTGCTGTTTAATGAAGTTCAATTATTAATTGAACATTCCACGTGGGTGTTGACATTTATAGATGACATGTACATTGCGCAAAATATCACATATTATCAAAAGGAATATAACTACGTAAAAGATGAAGGTGGAATTTTTCCTGGATATGTGAATACCAGAAAACATAATCTAGATTTACTTATTCGTGTCTGAATGTATTTTCTTAATTTAATGCTAACGTTTGGATGCCTCTCCCATGTTTACAAACTTGTTATTTGAAAACAATGAACGTTGGCATTTTCATACGTCTACTAAAACAGTTGGGGTAAACACAGTAACATGGAAGTAAATGTCTTGAGAATAAGCATAAGCAAAAGACTTATTTTTATATTTACAAAAACATTATACAAAACATTACACAAATTTTTTATTGTCTCAAGAGAGCTTATCTTTCTAATCTGATTGACATATCGTCGCGCCCATTAGTGTTGTTTCAGTAAGTCAACATTTATTTTCAAATGTTCCTGTTTATGAGGACATTCATGGGTTTATTTATACCAAAATAGAATAGAAATGAGATTTCAACACGCGGCTTATCACCGTCGCAATTTTATTTTAATTTCAGCGTCGATTAGTGTTCCTTTATCAAGCAAACATTTAATCTCAAAATTCAAGAGTAAATAATAGACATTTAGCGGTTCCTTGAAAGTTATTTCCAAATGGAATGAAATAGGGTTAACGTCCTGCTCTTTCTGCACAGATTGAGCTAACGAAGGCGGGTGATAGATACCAAACCATGGTATTGATGTTGTTAATATCCAGAGTATTGTAGTACTCATATATTCAAACAATAAATAACTGTTTTTCCTGAGCATCGCAATAATAGAAAATTTTGGGCCTCAATAAAATATTTTAGAATGTATTTGACCACCCGAAGCTCCTGTCCACATGCATGAAAGTGGCGGAGGACCAGGCGGGGACAACAACGGAGGTGTCGATTATACCATGGGGTGCACATTAAATAGTCGCTGTCAGTTGGCAACAGAAACAAAAGTAGAGTGTAGAGCAATCTATGGCGTATGGTCGTTTTCGTTGTGAAAGTTAATGGAGTTTAACGCCCTACTGTTCTGCTAATGAAGACGGGCATACGCCATACAGTGTGCTATAAGAGAAATTTTGTCCGGACAGCGGCACTACGGCCTACTCTTATATCGAATTCCAACTATCAAGGGATATTTTACGTGCACTCCAATGTGTACACGTGACCTCGGTATTTCGTCCCAGAGGGGTTGGATGGCCGAATGGTTAGCACGCGCGCGCTGTATCATAAGGCCTGTCATTGAGTCAACTGGCGTGGTTTCGAATCGCCGGTTGTACGTGACAAAGAGTAAGGTCGCCTGTCCAACCCCGTGGGTTTTCTCCGGGTCCTCCGGTTTCCTCCCAATGATAAAGACCCCTACGCACAAGCGAATTATTGAAATAAAATTGAACCATTTGTTAGTCCCAAAATCATCTAGTTTGTGTCGAGTGGACGTTAAACCCATTTTTCGTCCCATCCGAAAGACTCCAGAAAAAACCCTCGACAGAAAAACCTCGGCCTACAGGCCTCGGTTTTTCTTTTCTCGAGTTATTTTCTTCAGTCTTTCTTTCCCCAACATAACCTCAGTCTCGTGCTTTATCCTACACATAAACGCGGGGTGAATACGAGTTAAAGAAATGAAAAACTTGAGATTCTGTAACGCTGAAATACATGTTCTAAACTTTGTTCCACAGCTCTCGTACAGTGCTACCAGACGTTAGTGTTCGATTTGTATTTGTATTGAAATGAACCAGGGTAACGTCCTACTTTACCTTACAAACCGATTTGATACATGTAAATATAATTTGTTTTTTTGTCATATATGTCCATGTATTGTATTTCTATGCTATCTCTTATTGGGTATTTAGATGCAAATGAAATGGGGTTTAACGTCCTACTGTTCTGTTCTGACTGGGCTACGAGGGAAATTTTACCCAAGGGATCATTTACGGGCACGCCAATTTGTACACGGGACCTCGGTTTTTCGTCCCATCTGAACGTCTAGACAGCGCTGTCAGCCCCCCCCCCCTTTCCTGCACCACTGACTGTCACTAGATAATAGAAAACGAGAAAAATAGAAAAGTCCGTGCATTACCATGTTTTTATTAAGTATAGAATGAATAAAAACAAGGGAATGTACGGACTATTTCTATTTTTTTCGTTTTCCCTTATCTAGTAACGTTCAATTACTTTTTTGAATTTAACAGATATCCTCTCACATCCTCACATAACAACTTTTGGTCTTCGAAGGAATTATTAGTGAGCAGAATTTCTCCCATGTATCTGTTATGATTCGTCACTTCAGTCAGTTATATAGAAGGATACCTCGTGTTTCCTTTGGCGTTCGTCATTTCCGCTTCTTGAAATCTTAATAACACATCTATCGTAGCAATCATCTCTGTGTTAAAATTATATTTGGAATGTTTTTAACCAGTGCTATCGTATTGTCCTTTAAAGTATAATATTTACACTGATGGAACTTCGCTTTATCTTATCTTTGTAAAAATAAAACTGAACGCAATGGAACCATTTTTGCACTATTATTCTATTAGAGATTCAGATTTTACAATACTGTTGTTAGCAAGGATTCAAATCAAGTCCAGTGACTCAGAGCCTAATGTTCAATGTTTAGAATATCACTTTTAAATCCCATAATCATCCTGAAAGCAATTTAAAATAACCTAATAAAAGCTGTATTTGACACCCCTCTAACACTCGAGCGTAAGTTATTAACATCACCGCAAAAACATGATCAAATCTGAAATATCAATAGTACAGTAACAATTACATGTAAAATCCACGCTGTGCTAAAAGCAATAACCATTGCAAGTACTAAATCCGTGGTATATATTCATGTACCTGCCAGCGAAAATAAAATTTATTAATAACTGAATTCTTAAATGAATCCCTCATTTTCAACAAGATATAAATTTGTATTGTTACAATGTTTCTTTTAGCCATTGTTGAATTTACCTCCGTTAAATAAATACTGCAAGACAGAGGCTTACAACTTTCTTTCCGCTCTTTTATATATGTTCAAGGAACAAAGAAACATTGAAAATATTTTTTTTTACATTCTAAATCCATCGCATTGATCGTTCGACAATAACTACTTTCCTGTTAACGATTAACTTTTTTTTATGTATAATGGCCTTAGCGTGGACGCTAGATAAATGCTTGTATTCGCTTTAAAAAGTCCTTTTATTGTGTAACTGTGAAAGGATTAGAACACTTAGCGGAAAATATCGACATATTTTGCGAGATCCAGAAGTATTAAAGATAAAACGGCATAGTCTATAACAACAAAGAAGCAGACAAGAAATACTCAGTTAAACAAAACAAAACAAGTAATTCTGTCTGTTAGAATTCGGGGTTCAGATTAGTCAATATGGACCTTTCATTTGTTTTGGAATATTAAAGTCTGTACTTAAATGATTGTGAAAACGTTCATGTATTCAAATGACACTAGCTCCACCATCTTAACAAAAAAGCACCATAAAGTCATCGCCAAATTTACGTGAAAATACTCATCCATTGCCTGCCATGATGAATTAGCACACTTGTCATCGTGGGCTATGTGAAGTGAAGTTGGGTTTAACGGCCTACTTTTCTGCAACGACTTGACTAATGAAGACGGGCATGCGCCATGCAGTGTGCTATGAGGGACATTCTGTCTACTCGTCTAGCGAATTCCCACTGTTAAGGGTCCCTTACACGGGACCTCGGGTTTTTGTCCCATCCAAACGACTAGACAGCTGTCCTGGTCAAGCCCTCAGTCCTGCACCACTGGCAAAAGAAACCACACCGGAAATTCCCGGAG
This sequence comes from Patella vulgata, assembly GCF_932274485.2. NCBI lineage: Eukaryota > Metazoa > Mollusca > Gastropoda > Patellidae > Patella > Patella vulgata. The sequence continues at coordinate 19,966,598 of NC_065883.2, forward strand.
CGAACCCGAGACCTCCAGGCTAGTGGACCAGTGTCGTACTCAATGTGCAACCGCGGCTCGCATAGGCTATGTGAATTGGACGCGTGTGAAAAAGTGTTCTATACCTTTTATCAAATTGAACGATCATTTAGATGTACATGTATAGAACTTATTGACCCCCAGCTGGTTTTTGATAATATATGGTATTGACTTTTCAACTCTGTATATACTTCTGTTCATCACGAACTGTGTGTGTTCTAATTAGGGTTTCACACTGCGAAGCTTGCGTGAAACACTATTGTTTTTGTTAAGATTATTCTTATTATTATTATTTTTTTTTTCCAATTTGATTGTATCTCAGAAACTACATGTCGGATCGATACGATTTCTTCGGTTTTATTGGGAAAGTGGGTGTGACTTAGAGATTAAAGATATTTTGTCATTTTGTGACAATGAGAAATGTCCGAAATCACCGAAGTTGTCGTTTTTTTTTAAAAAATGCCGTAGTATTAACAATAATCATCGAATTTTAACATATGATGCATTTTGACATAGCCGGAGACCAGGCACATAGCTGTGTTACTTTTGATTTTTGATTGTCGACGAATCTTCGGAGATATTAAGCGCCAAATTTCGAAAATTTAAAATTTTACAAAAAAATTTTTTATTTATAAATATTTTTATATGGCATTTTAACCAGGGTTGAAGAGTTATCCGATTTGACTAAAAATGTCAACATTTTTTGTGTCCGTAATTTTCCTTGGCCGCCATTGTCTAATTCAGTTTTTCAGTCCTAGATTAATTATTTATTATTCGATTTGTACAAAAGAAAGTTCATATTTTTTTTGTTACCGGTAAAGATTCGTGTCGGCACCGGAAGTGAGGTAAAATCAGCAAAAACTACAATTTTGACAGTTCGGTACAACTTTTTGAAAGCAAATATTATTTTTTCAAAATTTGATATTACCAAAAGTATACGCCATGCAAAGGCGCACAAATCATCGGACTCAGTTTTTTTAATTTCGATTTCGTTTTCGGGCTATTTCGATTAAAAGGTGAAAAAAGGTGTAAAATTAAGCTACTTACTACCCATCCACCGTCTTCATATTTTAAAATATAACATCGTAACTTTCATAACCCCGTAGCAATAACCCATACAAAGAGAATGTATGTCAAAATTTGTTTGTAATATCAGCAGTTGTCGAGAAATAGGCAATTTGGCATGAGTCACATTTCGTGCTATTTTGCCTGTACAAGAATCAATTATTATTCAATTTTCAATTTTCTTTCACCATTTGATGCCGAATGCCACGTTTGACTAGATTAAACCATTTTAACACCTTTACTGTCACCGGAAGTGACGTCATTTGGACAAAAACTGAATTTTAGCCTTCAAAACCGATATTTTTTTCAAATGAGTCGTATATGTTATTTGTTTAAAAGTATGATATTTAATTTCAATCAACAAATAGAATGAACCCATATAGATACCCCAAAATGGGTTCTAACTTTTAAGGTTTCAGAGAAATAGACGATTTTCTACTAGTCACTTTTCAAGGTTTTTGGTCTATAACAATGTCAATATTATTCGATTTTCATTTTCATTATCACCGGAAGTAATGTCATTTTAGCAAAAACTGTATTTTTGGCCTTCAAAACAAATATTTTTTTGAAGTGAGTTATATTTAGTATTCGTTTACCATTATGGTATTTCATTCCAATGAAAATATAGATTGGATTAATACGATCATAAATATGTCAAAAAATAGCTTCTAGCATCTTCTCCTGCAAAGAAATAACCAATTTCGTCAGGATCACTTTTTAAGACTTTTCGCATTTTTATTACAGTTTATGGGTTCTAAATTAATTATTTATTGCCCGATTCGTATAAAACAAAAGCTCATATACTCCTTCGTGCAAATTCTCTACCTATAAAGTTTTCTGTCAGCACCGGAAGTGACGAAATTTTGGCTAAAATTTAAATTTTGACGGGTCGGGAGGTCTTTTCCGAAGGAAAAATCTTAATTTCTACAAATCTTATCAATGAAAATGAATGCTCCTACTACAGGCGCAAAATATGTCGGGCTTAGTTTTTGGGGTTTTTTTTATATCAGTTTTGTATTTGCGCCAACCCATTCATCGTCTTCATATTTTAAATTATTTCAACGCAACTTTCATAATTTTGTAGCATTAATCAATACGAGGACAACGTATGTCAAAATTAGATTGTAATATGCGCATTTGCAAAGAAATAGGCAATTTTGCATGCGTCACTTTTCACGTTATTGTGCATGTAAAAGAGTCAATTATCGTTCGATTTTCAATTTTTGTTACCATGTGATGCCTCATGCCACCTTTGACTAGGTCAATCCAATTTAACATTTTCACTGTCACTGAAAATGACGACATTTGAGCAAAAACCCATACGACCATACAGATATCACAAAAAGGTTTCTAATTTGTTCGGTTGCAGAGATATAGGTTTTGGTCTATAAAAGTGTCAATTATTAGTCGATTATCATAAAAATTTCACCATGTGAGGCCTTATGCCATTTATATTTTCATGGAATTAATGTAAAATTTTTATTATCACCGGAAGTAATGTAATTTTGGCAAAAACTGTATTATTAGCCTTCAAATTGTTTTGAAGTTAGTTTTTTTATCATTCGTTTAACATTATGATATTTGATTCCAATGGACATATAGATTGGATCAATACGATCATATAGATGTCCAAAAATTGCTTCTAGCATCTTCCCTTGTTGAGAAATTTCCCATTAAAAAGTCAGCTAACTTAGCAGTAAGTTAGTAACAAATTTTGTATGGATCACTTTTTTGACATATGTAACACATGGTAACAAATGTATAAATGAAATTAATATTGCTGGGTAACTGGCACCGGAAGTGACATAAGTTCCAGGGTAATGTGGCACCGGTGAAACCCGTCATTACTGCATCGCAGTTCTAGTTAAACTTGTAATTAATCCCATATGTCATTTACAAGCTACATATGATCTGTGTACATACGTATTGGTCAGTTAATCTTACACACTGGACCCTTTGTTTTGACTCTGGATTTTCCAACGTGGTTTTCCCTTGTCAGTGGTGCAGAACGGAGGGCCTGACAAGGACAGCTGTCTAGTCATTCGGATGAGACGAAAAACCGAGGTCCCGCGTATACATTGGAATGCACGTAAAAGATCCCTTGGCAGTTGGAATTCGATATAAGAGTAGGCGATAGTGCCGCTGCCCGGGCAAAATTTCCCTCATAGCACACTGTATGGCGTATGCCCGTCTTCATTAGCCCAGTATAGGAGCAGAACAGTAGGACGTTAAACCCCATTTCATTTCATTTCATTTCTTTGTTTTGACTTGGGTGTTCAAGTTACTGATCAACCTGTAATGTGTTGTTTTAGCACGTGCACAGGTGATCATTTCAGGAAATGTAGGTGTTCATATAAATGAACACCCCAACATACTAACCCGGTGATTGTCAAAACAGACCATGCATTTTCGTGCGTGCACTGTGTTATAAATAACAAGAAACACCGTGTTAGTTACAAAATATAAATACATGCAGTTAAAAGAATAAATAAATATTTTTCAATGTAGATTGTGAAATAGTATCATTAGCTAGAAAACGCATCCAATAGTGTAAGGAACAAATACACAAAACCTAGCGAACTGGGATAAATTTCTGTTTGGCCATGTTTTAGATAATTTGTAATCTTGTAAAATACCTTTCCTACATCATCGCACATGCTATTTTTTTCGCACATGGTTATTTTGTTCTGTGGTTGACAAATCGTGAATGTAAAACGTATTCCAGTCAATGCAGCATACCCCATTATGCCATGATGGTAGGCTGCCCCACCATAAATAAATATTTCCAAATATCTCGACAATTACACCACAATACTTATATATATACTAAGCTTTAAACCAGTTTCGCACACGTATAGTCACTAAATAAACGGTCATGTTGTACTTAATAAGATATGACCATTTAACCATCTATAAATAATACACTGAAAAATGGTTCTGAGTGTCGTCCATGACATCCAGACACTTTTGATCAAAAAATAGGTTACGTGCCCTTGTTTTGAAATTAGACTCACTTAACCAGTTTACCGACCATTCTCCGTCAGATTGACAGGCCGGGATAATCAAGACAGAAAGCTAGAACAAGAAATTGAATTTACAAATAACGCCCGGTGGGCGACGCAACAATTGTTTTAAGAACCTAGTAAAAGTATATTGAAACTACTGCTAGTATCATTTTCCTGCCCAACCCGCGTTATTCAGAGATATTATTTGTACTAAACCAAAAGATGCCACTCCTAACGGTCTAGTTAATGATAAAGCAATTTAAAAAATAAAACGAGCATAATTTCTAAAGCTGCAGTAATAACCAAAAAGCTAAATATTACTGCTATTCAGAATCGTCAACAATAGATTTTTTACGTCTGTAATAGTTATTACAAGTGTTGAGAATTTCACGTGCTGTGGCTATTTATAGACACAAAGAGAGCCCGAGACTCGTCTGGACTCAGACTAGCAATTATTTGCCCATTGACTTCAATGTTAAATGACTGTAACATCACAGACTGTAGCTTTTTGCTCAACATTCCGTTGGTTCCAATCTTTATAGGCACAATGGGGACAACATTTGGCAATCTCCTCATCATAATTTTGTAGGGGGTTGATCATTTAGATTTTTTGCTACACGGATTTGAAGTTGACAGGGGTGAAAATCTCACTTCCGACACAATGATTGCTCTGCAGAAAGACACTTTACACCCCCTATCCCTCCGCTGTAATATCATCAGTATTACCCAAAACTGCTATGAAATTGCAAATTTGATCCCTTTTCTCCAATTCTAGACCAAAAAATCCACCCAAAAATGCAGGAAGAGGGGAGAAAAAAATTAAGGGAAAAATTGTCTATTTATAACTCCCATCATGAAATAAGGGGAAATAATTACTAGTCTTAGTCCTATATACCTCACATGTTTCTGCAGTTTAAACAAATCTGTTGTTATCTAATAAACAAACATAGATGCAATTCCCTGGCCAAAGAATATGAAAATCTATGCATTTTCAGATGAGCTGTGCGGCATTCTGCAAACACTATAATACATCAGAAAACTGCGGAATTTCAGACTTTAGACCAAATCTGCAGTTGAGTTGGCCTTAATATTTAGACCTAACCATGTTTTGATATCATTGTGAACAAAATGTTACACATTTACAACCCAAAATTCACACTCGACCAACGGATACCCCCAATCATGGCTATTTTGATACCAAATAGTCAAAAAACTTACTGCTGGGCAATAAAAAAGCAGTATTCTTACCATTTCTGACTCTTTCCATTCAAAACTTCAGGAAACAAGCCGTTGAAAAAATATCAACATCCCGAGTCGGCCATGCTTCATTATATCATCAGGACTCAGACTAGCAATTATTTGCCCATTGACTTCAATGTTAAATGACTGTAACATCACAGGCTGTAGCTTTTTGCTCAACATTCCGTTGGTTCCAATCTTTATAGGCACAATGGGGACAACATTTGGCAATCTCCTCATCATAATTTTGTAGGGGGTTGACCATTTAGATCTTTTGCTACACAGATTTGAAGTTGACAGGGGTGAAAATCTCACTTCCGACACAATGATTGCTCTGCAGAAAGACACTTTACACCCCCTATCCCTCCGCTGTAATATCATCAGTATTACCCAAAACTGCTATGAAATTGCAAATTTGATCCCTTTTCTCCAATTCTAGACCAAAAAGTCAACCCAAAAATGCAGGAAGAGGGGAGAAAAAAATTAAGGGAAAAATTGTCTATTTATCATGAAATAAGGGGAAATAATTACTAGTCTTAGTCCGTCTGAAATCAATTAGAGTTACGGCACTGAAGCGTTCATATTCAACGTGTCGAGTACAACTTTTAGAAGGGAAAAGTTTCGGCCACGGGGCACCCTACCCCATTCACACCAAATAATTATTATATTATTCATTGGCCTGTTGTGGATTTTAAAGATAGGTTGCCAGACAACGAAACATACGCCCACAGCAGCTAAGTCGTCCGGGGAGTCAATGAGGGTGTCGTATATTTTTTCTTTTGTGGGGAAGGAGAGAGAAATGGGGTTTAACGTCCACTCGACACAAAAGAGGTAATTTCGGGACTAACATGGTTCAATTTTATTTCAATAATTCGTTTGGGCGTAGGGGTCTTTAGCAGTGGGAGGACCCCGAGAAAACCCACGAGGTTGGACAGGCTACCCTACACCTTGTTACGTACTACCGGGGAATGGAAACCACGCTAGTTGACTCAATGACAGACGTTATGATACAACGCGCACGCGCTAACCATTCGGCCATCGAACCCCCCTTGTCGGCAAGGAAAACATTTACAACACATTAAAATATAAGTACGAATAACAACCCATTAAGTAATTGTCATACTTGTTTGGCTTCTAATTCTGCCCTATACTGACGTTGAGTACTCAAAACATTAAATATCAAGGGCCACAAATCTGTAAGTCATTATCGGAAATCATTGAAAATCAATAGGATTCTTCGTCAATTGACCATAATTGTTCAGCCTCCAGGGCGTGGACACCGGACGGGAGCGACATAAATATACGACATGTTGACGTATAAAGAGTGCCGAAAACCTGAAAGGCTTAAAATACATTTATCCATATACCAATCCAAATTCCTTAAAGTTGTATTTAAAAAACCTGACATTGGAATGATCTGATTTGTATGCATCGTAAATAAACAGGTATACACTGGCTATATTCAGGTTATGCCCCCCCCCCCTCAATCTGCTGAATAAACGACAATACGTGACAGTCAAAATAATATATTGATACCTGTTATAGACGAATTGGTAAAATTATTTTGTGTGATAAAGGGCCTCTGATTTTCGTCTCTCTCGTATCCGTCCATTTTCATTCACTCATTCATCTTCTTACAAAAACAAAGAATCCAGTGTGTAAGTGAGTTATCGACCTTCGACCCCCGGGGTCAAGTTAGATGAACACCCAAGCTCGCGCAATTGAACACAACCTTGCACGAGCTCGTGTGTTCATCTAACTTGAACCCCTCTGTCTCAGCCGATAACCCTTACATACCATGGCCTGATAGCGACTTCAAAGGAAATACGAAGTGGTCAGTTAATCACACCATGATCTGATAAATAAACAATGATGATGACTCTTATCCATTTCCCAATTGTTGAACGCTAATCAGGTACTATCAGTGCTCTATAATCATAAAGCTCAATCAGTATAAAAAGCATATTATACCGTTTTCAGGAATATCTCAGCGTAGTTCGGGGGGAGGGGGGCACCTGACGATATAAATCTGGAGTTTTAAGTCGACCGGACCTTATTCCTGATGCAAAATCAGTGGTCACCACTTCTTTGTATCAGCTTGTGTTTTGTAACGGTCGTGATGTACATGTATCTGAAATTTAATAATTATCATACTGGCGGTTCAAGCAAGTTGAGATCTCTGTCTAATTTTTGTTTGAATATCTAGGTATGCAGGGGCGCCGAAACGCGGGTACCAGGGTATACAAATGGCACCCTGGCCTTTTCTGGGGTATACATGTATACCCATGCCCTAATGATGAAAGTTTTCAACCTTTTTACTATTTTATTCATTTTTAAACTATTTGCTAAAATTCTCAAGTTGAGAATGGACGAAATAGACATTGTGAAAATATTATCTGAACTTATTGTGAAATCTGATCAGCGCATCAATTATTTCTGTAAATTATAGTCTCATTATAGTGTCTCGTCAACACTTGCTCTTGAATATAAATAAGCTCTTGCAAGAATCGTGTCTCTAAATCTACTGTCACGTTCAAAAAGCTTATTCTATTTTCTTGATGAAGATTGGTGTATTGAATGTCAAATTAAAAAGAATTTTTTATGAGATGAATTGCTCATGATACGAAAATTGTGAATAATCAGGCTTTTGTCTCTTTCATTATCATGTATTTTAAAGGGTTTTATATTGAAATTTGGAATGCTAGGGGGGCTCTAAACAGAGGCCTGGGGGAGAGACCCCCCCCCATCTTTCGGTACCCTGGCCATCGCGCCATTCCGGCGCCCCTGTAAGTATGGTAACGTTCCTGTTAAATAGCCTCAAGGGGTCGTGTATCTTTTTGGATACAATGTGCTGTATACATACAGCATGGCATTTTATTATCACATGACATTAAAGTGCATTTCTTTAGATTAAACGATCGACATGCAGCTTAAAACTGAAATATTACACGGAAGAATGGTGTTCGGTTAGCTGCAAACTGCAAGGGAATACTTGTTTTGTAATTTACAAAGAAGATTACTTCTAAACATATCAAGATGGACAATTATGTAATTTTTCAACATTTTTTGTCAAACGTCAAACGTGTAAATCCAATTTGATCCGTTAATGGAATCTATCCTGTGGCTTGACATCAGATCCGGTCAATACGACAAAAATAATTTCAGACTTAAAGTAACCTTCCTAGATATATTGTAGCGATGCTTAGAACTGGTAATTGAAAAGAAAACACTGTCACCAGGTTAGGCTCCATTTGACTGGCGGTATATGAGCTAAGCGTGCTGGAGTAGTCGCGTTGATTAGGATTAGGTCACTCATTAAAACTCTACAACCGACCAAATTCTTTATCTGACTTACTTTATCATTTTGCATGCTCGGTGAACATTTTCGTAAAGGTCAATATCTTTGGCAAAACCTTTCATACAAGGTAAAAATGGCTCAACGGAACAACCAGGCTTTGATTTCCATTGTGCTAATGAATATTTTGTCTGCAAGAAACATAGGGACAAAGCTATTGTCAATTCTTCAACTTTATGAACATTCCCTCCAAAACAATGATCATTCTGAAAACATGTATTTCGAGAGCCAAGTTGAATGTACTGAGATATGTGCAGGAGTATGTTTGTACAAAATAATAATGAACCGGATATTGATAAATGATGGTGGAAGAATTGTCCAAGACGAGAACACGTCTTCGAGTATACTTCGAAATTAATTACATCGCTGACAGAAGATTTGAAGTACTCATGTCTTTATCGCTCCAATTGGTTTTAAGATGACTTTTGGGCTGATGTTACATTGAACCGGAAGTCGCTTTTATTCTGGTCGCGAACAGCTAATTGTATATGTGAATTCAATCATGAATGGGACACAGTTTCATCGGTAGAGCCATGGACTATGATTTGGTGCGGTAGGCCAGAAGATCGAGTCTTATCAATGGCAAACTCGAAAACTTTCCGTACTTCCATGACGTAATATCAGTGTTTCTATATCTGATGCTATTTTATTGTGTTTCGTGAACAATCTAATACTTTGAATTATAGTTACTGTCTTTGAGAAACCGCCCTGCTTTACATATGCAATCCTACTAACAAAAATAAAAACATGACGAAAACACCTACTTTATAAAGAGGTTTAGCTTTGATTTAAGCCACAATGAAGTTGTCATTTGATTCAATGTGATAGCTTCGCTTGCTTTGCTAGAACCGGTAGGACAATTAAGTCCGATTATTTCTGGCACAATAAACTGTTGTGATTGTTTTGTTTTCGATCGTGGATATAACCATAAAAAAACTAGTAAAAGAGCTAGATATTGAACAGTTGACAGCTTGATTGGGGTTGGGTTTTTGTTGGTAAGGAGACGGGGTTGGGCGGTAAAAATCAGCCGTAGAATATTGCATGCAATTTGCATAAAGGGGTCTGTGTGGTGGTCAATATCACGTCATCCAACGAAACAACTTTATCAATCACAATAATCACAAGATAACCAGCCAAAGATGTTTCTATGTGTGGTGGGGGACAAAAAGTCTATGGAACATTGTTGTTTACTTAAACTGACGTTGGACACGATTAGCAACAAACTAAATATGCCAGCTACAATTAAATACACGCTCAATGCATTTCAATTATATTCCCATGATTAAAGGAATAAAACCAATATGACCGCGAAAAGAATGCTTTTTGTTCCATATTTGATTTATAAACCTAATAATATATACTGGCATTTTCTCCTCCTCACATCATCAGAGGATAGAACTTGGTTCATGCTTCGTATCTTCGAATTAATCATGTAGGATTGGAACAATATGCTGTTCACGCTCGGTCAATATGACAAGGAAACCAGGCAGGACGTGTTTTTATCAATTTGATCAGTTGGTTAGTTAACTTCTATCATCTGAGGAAATGGAATAAATTGCGCTTTAAGTTAATCAAATCTGGTGTGCATAACATGTGATTGTACAATAAGACACGCTATATTTTATTACCTATGAGTAAAAAAATGTCCGGGGAATATAATGCAAATGACGTTTAGTTAATTAATTACACGATCATCAATATAGTAATTGATACGTACTGGTTGTACTCGTTTTATGCATGTTTTATTAATCTATACATCTATTTTTTCTTTATTTATCTCCATTAGATAGGAATTTTACAGGTGAGGTCTAGCAAATAATTATTTTTTTTCTCTAAATCTCAAACAAATAGGATAGCTTTTAGAGAAACAAGGCATATTTGTAATAGTTTCCAGTATTCTAGGAAATGAAATGAAATCATGTTTAACGTCCTACTATTCTGCACTGAAATGGCAAATGAAGACGGGCATTCGCAATGCAAGGTGCTGTGAGAGCCACTTTGCCAGGACAGCGGTGGCCTACTCTTATTCCAATTATGATGGCTTATTTACGTGCACGTCAATGTGTACACGGGACCTCGTTTTTTCTCCCCATCACGCCAGAAAATCCCGAGGAACTTTCTCGGTCAACATCCAGTATTTTAGGAATGAAATATTACATTACATTAATCATACAAATAACTCATAAGCTCGTTTTGTATATTACCCCAACTTCCCGAAATAGCAGGCAATTGACTATTTAAAGGAGCTAAATCGCTAATATTTGGGACCTAGAAATTGACACAAATGGGTCGCAACGCATATAAAATTATGGATGTATATAAACTGATTTACATTCAATCGTTTCTGTTTTTACAATAATTTCTAATCAGTTATGTTTGGCGAAATACGCCAGAAGTCCCGATCGAATGCCCATCTCTAGCGCCTGGTTATTCCAGTCTACACCGATAGTATTTATTGCGCGTGCTCTCCAGATAAGAATATGACGTCACCGTTTGACATGACTTGTGGAATATGTCTAGCCTCGCTCTTCGAGTCCCTTGACACAAATGGCGCTGAAACGCATTGTGGTACACGATTTGTGTACCAATGGTAAAATGTTTATTTTTTCTTAAATATTGGATATCAGAACCCCATCTTTTCCCAGTAAGATCACAACACCAATGTTGGTTTAAACTGATAAATAATTCGTGTTTTCTCTGTCGAGGATTTTGTTTGATATTCAGTTAGACTTAGCTACTTTAAAGATAAAACTAATCAATTAATGATACGGATATACGTGTATCAGAGCGTTTAGTTTACAGTAATAACAACGCCATCATTGTGCATGATCACAAAAGGCTCGCCATTCACACCGTACTCCTAATGGCCACAGATCACTAAAGATTTCTCCATTGACTTTAATGTTAATTCTCGTCTCTTAGATCGGCTCTAACTTTTTCCCAAATTTTCGTTGGGTAGAACACTTTCTGCCACAGACGGAGCAACATGTGGCAAACTCTTGCCCTAAAGCATGTATGAGGTTCTCAATGAATAACTTGAGATACACAAGCTGGAAGTAGAGACACTAAAACTTGCAATTTTCGGCTCTACATTTCAACCTAACCAACCTCTCAACCCTTGTATCCTTCCGCCTGAAAATCATGAATATTCACTAAATCCTGACAGAAAATGTATTTTCAAGTCCTTTTCTTAAATTCTACACCAAAAACAAAAAGTCTACACAGTTCGCCACGCAAAAGGGGGAAAAGGGAGAGAAAGACTAAAAATAACTTTGACCCTTGTTTCGTGGGTGACGGCGTAGAAATATTTGGTGAACTGCGTCCTGATATAATTACCAATAATGGTTAATTATTTATATATTCAAACTACGCCTAGACGTGAAATTGGTTAGTAGGCTTATTCGATCTGGTTTCTTTAAATAAAGGCACGGAGTAGCGTCAAAGGTAACATTTCACCCAAAGGAGGTGCTCCGGGAACTAAAAAGTAAGATAGTGAGCGTGCGCAATCTGGTCCGCGTTGTCATCAATGCTTTGATCTTGCCGAGGCTAGGTTTGTAGATCTGACTGGTAGCTGATCCAGGGGATGAAAGCAAACATTTACCGGACCAGGCGTTGTCGCGCCATGGACCTTACCACAAAATAAAAAACAAAAACGGCCACCTCCAAGAAAATAATAATATTTAACCAGTATCCAACATATACTGTGGCTACTAAAATAGTTCGGCTGCGAAAAGAATCCACGAGGAACCCAACGACGTAAATGTACTAAACAACAAAAAAAAAACCGTCAGAACGATTTCAAAATCAAATCATTCTAGAAAACGACTTACTAAATGGATCAAAGCAATTTGTTGTGAACAGTATGTTGACAAATTAGTGATTTATTCATCACAATTCCAAGACATTACGAGCAGGTTTGGTTTTTGGTCTCCTCTGAATTTCATCCCGAAGATGTTCAATCGGGTTTAAGTCTGGACTAAGGGCTGACCAGTGCATAACGTTGACACCGTTCTGCTGTAGAAAGCCCCGAGTAACTCTGGCGGTGTGGGCACGGGCGTTGTCATGCTGGAAAACGTTGCCTCGGTGACGTGCGAAATGTGGTGTGACGTGGGGTCTGAGAGCCTGAACGATGTAGCGCACTGTTGTGATGCCGCCTCCTCTCCCAGGACCAAGATTTTGGAATACCACAGGCCAATTTCACCCAAATCATTATGCTTGGACCCCCACCCCATGAGTCTCGTTCCATGACGCATTGGTCAGAATAACGCTGGCCATGTTGACGCCATATTTTGGTTCTGCCATCTGGAGTTGATACGCAATACCGACTCTCATCTGTGAACAGAACAGTTCCCCATTGCCTGTGTCGCCAGTTCGGGTGTTGTTGGGCAAACTGTAGACGTTCACGTCGATGGCTAGGATTGGTCCACGGCAAGATTTACGGCAATGGATTTTCTCTCTGGTGGGACGTCCGTGTGTTCCCACTGTCTGACGTACTGTCTCAGATGCCTGTTTGAAGGGATTCTGCACGTGCTGTCGTACAACATGGCGGCCTTGTCGCCGTGTGGTAACCCTTGGTCTACTAGTTCGGGAGCGATCAGCCGTGGTGTTGGTGGCCCGAAAGCGTTACTGAAGCCTGTAGATAGTCCGAACATTGACCTGGAATTGATTGGCAAGTCTTCCAAGCGCCTGGTTCCTCTGAGCTGTCGTGAGTCGTGGCATGCCGCTGATGTTGTAGTGTGAATGATTCAACCAGGTATGGCTGTGCATTTTATAGGGCTGGTCCCGGTGGACAGCACGTGCAACATTAGTTACATGGAGAACACATTACCATCTCAGAAGTCAGGTTGCGTTTTTTGAGAACATTTCTCGGGTTCAATTCTGTGTTTGGGAAGGAGCCTTATTGCTCAGGTAAAGTTGGAGATGTGGTCACAAATATACCAAAAAATTGGCAAGTGATATGCAATGCGTCTATTCATAGTAACATACCAATCTGACGTTTCTTTTGCTGCTTAGTATACTATTGTTTTTTGTGTGCCCCTACCGAATAATGTTCCACATGTATTTCACAAATTTATAGATACATTATGTGACGAAATTATTTGTTTCTGTACATCAACATGTGTATTCATCTGGACTTGTTCAGTTGCATTGATATATTTTTATACGCCGTCGCGTTTTTTGGACGTATATTAGGCAGACCTTTAAAGGATGACCCCCGTCGATTTTTTAGCATTATACGATTGCTTGTTTCATAGTTATTCACATGTCAAGGACAATTCCTTGACGCGATAGGGCCTCGGGTTTTAAAAGGATTATTTTCAAACTTGGTTTAAAGCACCGGGTAGTTCGCATCTGCGATCTATCAGGCCCGTAGCCCATTCAATTAAACATTTTTAGCCCTAAAATCCCCCCACCCCCTGCCCAATCTATTAAAAACCCATCTGGTGGTAAAATCAAGATCATTTAACTCATTTTTCTTTAGAAAAATTCCAACCAAAGAACTGTTTGAAATAATAAAATGTACCAGGAAATATGATCAGAAAAATAAAATTCGTTTTTTATCCCGAAAGGCTATATTAGGTAGAGCTTTACAGGTATTATTACCGTATGTTTTGAGCTGCAATTATGTTTTCAATTATTTAAGAAAAGATTCTTAGTTACAAGACGTCACTACTCTTTATATGGCAGATTTTACATGACATTTAATTTTTGAATCAGACAATGATATGTCAGCTACCTAATTGTTTTGCATGTATACTCTACAAAACAAGTAGGGATATTCAGAAACATTAGAAAACCGTGGAAATGCACTGCCGTTTTTATTAGAGGTAACCAGTGTATGTTAAGAACAGGCCAATTGCCTACAAGCAGTTCATGTGGATACCCTAGTCAAAAGTATATAAACTGATTTACATTCAATCGTTTCTGTTTTTACAATAATTTCTAATCAGTTATGTTTGGCGAAATACGCCAGAAGTCCCGATCGAATGCCCATCTCTAGCGCCTGGTTATTCCAGTCTACACCGATAGTATTTATTGCGCGTGCTCTCCAGATAAGAATATGACGTCACCGTTTGACATGACTTGTGGAATATGTCTAGCCTCGCTCTTCGAGTCCCTTGACACAAATGGCGCTGAAACGCATTGTGGTACACGATTTGTGTACCAATGGTAAAATGTTTATTTTTTCTTAAATATTGGATATCAGAACCCCATCTTATCCCAGTAAGATCACAACATCAATGTTGGTTTAAACTGATAAATAATTCGTGTTTTCTCTATCGAGGATTTTGTTTGATATTCAGTTAGACTTAGCTACTTTAAAGATAAAACTAATCAATTAATGATACGGATATACGTGTATCAGAGCGTTTAGTTTACAGTAATAACAACGCCATCATTGTGCATGATCACAAAAGGCTCGCCATTCACACCGTACTCCTAATGGCCACAGATCACTAAAGATTTCTCCATTGACTTTAATGTTAATTCTCGTCTCTTAGATCGGCTCTAACTTTTTCCCAAATTTTCGTTGGGTAGAACACTTTCTGCCACAGACGGAGCAACATGTGGCAAACTCTTGCCCTAAAGCATGTATGAGGTTCTCAATGAATAACTTGAGATACACAAGCTGGAAGTAGAGACACGAAAACATGCAATTTTCGGCCCTACATTTCAACCTAACCAACCTCTCAACCCTTGTATCCTTCCGCCTGAAAATCATGAATATTCACTAAATCCTGACAGAAAATGTATTTTCAAGTCCTTTTCTTAAATTCTACACCAAAAACAAAAAGTCAACACAGTTCGCCACGCAAAAGGGGGGAAAGGGAGAGAAAGACTAAAAATAACTTTGACCCTTGTTTCGTGGGTGACGGCGTAGAAATATTTGGTGAACTGCGTCCTGATATAATTACCAATAATGGTTAATTATTTATATATTCAAACTCCGCCTAGACGTGAAATTGGTTAGTAGGCTTATTCGATCTGGTTTCTTTAAATAAAGGCACGGAGTAGCGTCAAAGGTAACATTTCACCCAAAGGAGGTGCTCCGGGAACTGAAAAGTAAGATAGTGAGCGTGCGCAATCTGGTCCGCGTTGTCATCAATGCTTTGATCTTGCCGAGGCTAGGTTTGTAGATCTGACTGGTAGCTGATCCAGGGGATGAAAGCAAACATTTACCGGACCAGGCGTTGTCGCGCCATGGACCTTACCACAAAATAAAAAACAAAAACGGCCACCTCCAAGAAAATAATAATATTTAACCAGTATCCAACATATACTGTGGCTACTAAAATAGTTCGGCTGCGAAAAGAATCCACGAGGACCCAACGACGTAAATGTACTAAACAACAAAAAAAACCCGTCAGAACGATTTCAAAATCAAATCATTCTAGAAAACGACTTACTAAATGGATCAAAGCAATTTTTTGTGAACAGTATGTTGACAAATTAGTGATTTATTCATCACAATTCCAAGACATTACGAGCAGGTTTGGTTTTTGGTCTCCTCTGAATTTCATCCCGAAGATGTTCAATCGGGTTTAAGTCTGGATTAAGGGCTGACCAGTGCATAACGTTGACACCGTTCTGCTGTAGAAAGCCCCGAGTAACTCTGGCGGTGTGGGGACGGGCGTTGTCATGCTGGAAAACGTTGCCTCGGTGACGTGCGAAATGTGGTGTGACGTGGGGTCTGAGAGCCTGAACGATGTAGCGCACTGTTGTGATGCCGCCTCCTCTCCCAGGACCAAGATTTTGGAATACCACAGGCCAATTTCACCCAAATCATTATGCTTGGACCCCCACCCCATGAGTCTCGTTCCATGACGCATTGGTCAGAATAACGCTGGCCATGTTGACGCCATATTTTGGTTCTGCCATCTGGAGTTGATACGCAATACCGACTCTCATCTGTGAACAGAACAGTTCCCCATTGCCTGTGTCGCCAGTTCGGGTGTTGTTGGGCAAACTGTAGACGTTCACGTAGATGGCTAGGATTGGTCCACGGCAAGATTTACGGCAATGGATTTTCTCTCTGGTGGGACGTCCGTGTGTTCCCACTGTCTGACGTACTGTCTCAGATGCCTGTTTGAAGGGATTCTGCACGTGCTGTCGTACAACATGGCGGCCTTGTCGCCTTGTGGTAACCCTTGGTCTACTAGTTCGGGAGCGATCATCCGTGGTGTTGGTGGCCCGAAAGCGTTACTGAAGCCTGTAGATAGTCCGAACATTGACCTGGAATTGATTGGCAAGTCTTCCAAGCGCCTGGTTCCTCTGAGCTGTTGTGAGTCGTGGCATGCCGCTGATGTTGTAGTGTGAATGATTCAACCAGGTATGGCTGTGCATTTTATAGGGCTGGTCCCGGTGGACAGCACGTGCAACATTAGTTACATGGAGAACACATTACCATCTCAGAAGTCAGGTTGCGTTTTTTGAGAACATTTCTCGGGTTCAATTCTGTGTTTGGGAAGGAGCCTTATTGCTCAGGTAAAGTTGGAGATGTGGTCACAAATATACCAAAAAATTGGCAAGTGATATGCAATGCGTCTATTCATAGTAACATACCAATCTGACGTTTCTTTTGCTGCTTAGTATACTATTGTTTTTTGTGTACCCCTACCGAATAATGTTCCACATGTATTTCACAAATTTATAGATACATTATGTGACGAAATTATTTGTTTCTGTACATCAACATGTGCATTCATCTCGACTTGTTCAGTTGCATTGATATATTTTTTTACGCCGTCGCGTTTTTTGGACGTATATTAGGCAGACCTTTAAAGGATGACCCCCGTCGATTTTTTAGCATTATACGATTGCTTGTTCCATAGTTATTCACATGTCAAGGACAATTCCTTGACGCGATAGGGCCTCGGGTTTTAAAAGGATTATTTTCAAACTTGGTTTAAAGCACCGGGTAGTTCGCATCTGCGATCTATCAGGCCCGTAGCCCATTCAATTAAACATCTTTAGCCCTAAAATCCCCCCACCCCCTGCCCAATCTATTAAAAACCCATCTGGTGGTAAAATCAAGATCATTTAACTCATTTTTCTTTAG
Source organism: Patella vulgata (assembly GCF_932274485.2). Taxonomy (NCBI): domain Eukaryota; kingdom Metazoa; phylum Mollusca; class Gastropoda; family Patellidae; genus Patella; species Patella vulgata. Next base: position 19,984,341 of record NC_065883.2, read on the forward strand.
AAAAATTCCAACCAAAGAACTGTTTGAATTAATAAAATTTACCAGGAAATATGATCAGAAAAATAAAATTCGTTTTTTATCCCGAAAGGCTATATTAGGTAGAGCTTTACAGGTATTATTACCGTATGTTTTGAGCTGCAATTATGTTTTCAATTATTTAAGAAAAGATTCTTAGTTACAAGACGTCACTACTCTTTATATGGCAGATTTTACATGACATTTAATTTTTGAATCAGACAATGATATGTCAGCTACCTAATTGTTTTGCATGTATACTCTACAAAACAAGTAGGGATATTCAGAAATATTAGAAAACCGTGGAAATGCACTGCCGTTTTTATTAGAGGTAACCAGTGTATGTTAAGAACAGGCCAATTGCCTACAAGCAGTTCATGTGGATACCCTAGTCAAAAGTGAAAATGGGCGATTTTGATTTTTGTCTTCATAATAGTAATTGCTCCACCAATCCTCAGACATTCAGCAATTCATCGTGGCATGCTCTTAATCAAGCGTCCAATCACGATTTGGGGCAATCTGACCCACTCTCCTCTTGCAGTGCCACTACCAATTCTTGCAGTGCTGTCGGTTGATGTTGACGTCGACGAACACGTCTCCCGATCAAATTAAACGTAACACTAAAGCAAAGATACGCTATAAGTAAATCTTATGCAATAATCAATAGGAAAGCAAACATGGATAGGATAAACCAGCAAGCGGTAGTTTTCATCAAACATACTCTCAAAGCATGTCAAGTAACCATGACTATTTATTATATCACAACCTGCATAAGTATTTGCATTTAAATATCCCCTACTTTTTTTGAAGAGTATATTTGTAACTAAATTGACGATATTAAAGATGTCGATTATCCACGCCAACTTTGTCTAGCGACTTGATATCCATACCTATCCAAATAATATAATAAATCTAATCCCATATAAGCATTATTTCTTCCATGGTGGCTAAGAGGGTAAGACGCTGGCTCGCTAGCCTGGAGGTCGCGTGTTCACTCCCTGCATTGGCCGAGAAAGTTCATCAGGATTTTCCGGCGTGGTTTTCCGTTGTCAGTGGTGCAAACCAGAGGGGTTGACAAGGACAGCTGTCTAGTCGTTCGGATTGGACGAAGAACCGAGGTCCCGTGTATACACTTGTGTGCACGTCTTTCTTTCTCATATCTCTGAGTCTTGGGCCGTTTTTAAACGTCTTAGGGGCGTACATACCATCCGGGATCAGGTCTCTGGCGTCATCAAACATCCTCACGCTACAGCACTGATAACTATACTGATGGCCACATAACGAGAACTGACAAATAAGTCCGACATTAGGGCCTTACCCATTTTACCTTTTTTCTGAAAGTTTACCGTAAAGTGTTCAGAAACGATCGAATAGAAATAAATTCCATGTATATTTCGATAAACTCTTGTTACATGTAATCTATGAAAAATATTTTAATTTATTCAAGCTTTTTAAGCTAACTCTAATCAGTGTTGTACAAACGAACATCAAAGTGAGCCCATCAGAAGGTGCTTCACAACAACTGTTTAAAATTATAATTACTGTTATGCTAAAATGTAATTAAGTAACCTAACAAACTTTCTATCCATTCTTGCAGACGGATGCACGTAAAGTAACCTTTGACAGTTGGAATTCGAAATAAGAGTAAGCCGTAGCGCCGCTGTCCTGGCAAATGTATCACGTAGCACACGGCATGGCATATTCCAGTCTTCAATTCCTCTTTTGTTCATGATCATTATGATTTTCAGTTTTATCCATCCCCCATTAAGTTTATTGCTTTTATATATAACAGGGTTCCCGCGGCTTCGTCAAACATTTTTTCAACGATATTCAAGGATAAATATACGTCAAATTCAAGGATTTTCAAGGACATTTTTTAGCCTAAAGTTACAATTTTTCATCTTAAAAATAACCAAAACATTACCAACTATCGTTATAATCTCATATTTAAAAGGAATTGAAGACATTTGAAACAAAATTAAGGATCTCAACTGAAATTCAAGGATATTTTCCTATTTCCGTGAAATTCAAGGATTTTCAAGGACCGCGGGAACCCTGTATAAGAATATTCTGTAGCTTTGTTGCCTTCAACAAAATTTATCCTGACAAGATAGATGAAAACTTGCCATTTCCAAAAGTATCATAGAGCTTCATATAACGACACGGGTAAAGTTTTCTAGAGGCTGCCGCATAGAATTAACCGTTTCTATCAACTTAAACATGGCTGATTTAATACAATAGAACCCTTTCATGTGCAAAGGAGCACGATAAGCGAATGATATAATTAATTTGACATTTACATGGTTATGGAAATAAGGTTTGGACACGTCAATGTCTTGTCTTTAACGGAAGTATAGCCTGCATCCAGAACCAGAAGTACTTGAATGAAATTATCATTGTCCTATAGCCTGGAGACCACTAAGTATAATTATAGTAGAATCCCCCAGAACAATGAATTCAAATACGTGATTATGGAAAATCGGCATTCTGTCCTCTGTTTCAGCTGAGAGTTGTTTTATTTGAAAGACCATCAACTAGGTCAGAATTTAAAGAGGCAGTATTGTCTTCACCAATGAATAAAATTATAATTTATTCAAATAAATGCGAAGATCATCAAATTATCAGCAATTCAAACATTGCCCCCCAACAAGGCTAACGTATATGTCAACAAGGTGCATTCCCGTGTTTAAAAAAACGTGGAGGAAAAAGGCGTTTTTTCGGTGTTGGTAAACTAATCCAAGATCGAAGTAAATGTAAAATGTTCAAAATTCTAATTTTTGATTTCACTTTTACGACCTTTTAAGTATTGGCAGAATACGGCAATTTGTTAAATGTTGACATGGGATACGGCGACAACGAATTTATTCGAAGGAACATACACGCGCATGTTCTACGGCTGTTAAACTAGGGCCTTGATATGTTGCATATATTTGAATGGGGAGGCGGGGTGGGCGATGGCCTTTTGTGTCGCGCTTCGAGCTACAGTGGGCCGATCACCCCTTACTTGCGGTCGTGGTTACCATAGAGGCGCCTTATCAACCTCGTGGGTCGACTCTAGGTACCCAAGTCCTCCCACCACAGGAAGACCCCTGGGCGTGTGTTAAGTTAATGGAACAAAATAAGGCTATGAACTCCTCGAAATTCACAGTCAAGGAATAGTTAATCGCAGAGTTATCTCCCATTGTCATCACCATATCTTTTAATCTAAGGGGGCGACTTTTTGGCTTTGTTGTTGCTATAGCATTCTCTGAAAATTCCTTTCTAAACTTGAAAAACTAAATCAGTGACAACGCTGCTGTCTGTCATCAAATAATGCCATCCGTGTCCGTCTATATCCATGTAGGTATACAACCTTCAATATGGTCTGAAATATCATTTGAGAGAGAGAGAGAGAGAGAGATGGGGTTTAACGTCCACTCGACACAAACTAGGTCATTTCGGGGCTAACATATTGTTTTTTAATTTTATTTCATTAATTCGCTTGCGCTTAGGGGTCTTTAGCAGTGGGAGGAAACCGGAGGATCCGGAGAAAACCCATGAGGTTGGACAGGCGACCCTACTCCTTGTCACGTACAACCGGGGATTCGAAACCACGCCAGTTGACTCCATGACAGGCCGTATGATACAGCACGCATGTGCTAACCATTCGGTCACCCAACCCCCCTGAAATATCATTTGTAGGCACTTAATAATTAAATAACACACTATTTATGGAATAGCAACGATTGTAATTGTTATTCCATAAATAGTGTGTTATTTGAATGTTCTAAAATATCTACGGCTAATTAACTTGCCTCCTTTACATTCTGTGTTCTGATAAAAGTAGTTAGATTTATTCCAACCAATATATCGCATAATGCGGTCTTTAGGCGGCTCCTTAATAGCGTTGTTATAACACTTGTTAGGTAACTCAACATCAAAGCACAATTCATAGAAAAATGTAGAAAGCCTAGAGACAACTAATGGTTGCATACCCCTTGATCACTTTGAAAATATAGAAGCTATAAACGACTCGAACTATATAGAGAAGGAGATGCTTATTTATTTTTAATGATTGCTATAGATGAATACTTTCAAGATTATTGCACTTCTAAACACCGGAGAGGCCAATGGCTAATTGTCAGCCAAAGGGTTTAGGGGATATCCGATGTTATTACCCTTGATCACTTTACGAAATGTGACTGAACTTATTATCGTATTTATACTCTTAAAAAAAGTAGGGGATATTCAGATAGAATGCAAGACTACGGAAATGCACTGCTGTTTTTATTAGAGGTAACTAGTGTATGTTAATAACAGGCTAATTGCCTACACATGAACATAAACAGTTAATATGGGCGGCTTATCTCACGGTCCCATTTCACTCGCAAAGAGATACACGTCGTGGAATACTTCAAATCAGCCGTCCAATCACGATTTGGGGCCATCTGTCCCACTCCCCTTGCAGTACCACGGCCAATTCTTGCAGTGTTGTCGGTTGATGTTGACGTCGACGAACACGTCTCCCGATGAAAATAAACGTAACACACTAAAGCAAAGATACGCTAAACAGTAAATCTTATGCAAGAACCGATAGGAATGCTAACATGGATAGATAAACCAGCACGCGACAGTTTTCATCAACCCTTCCTTGAAGTGTCAAATTTGACAATGAACCCCTCCCATGTGTATGGCGCTATTGCGTGTCGCATGTGCAGCTCAGTGGTTCTGTTGGGGCGATACGTTCTTTCATCTTCATCTGTGAACATACTCCCAAAGCATGTCAAGTGTCCATGACTATTTATCATATCACAACCTGCATAGGTATTTGCATTTCAATATCCCCTACTTTTTCCGAAGAGTATATTTGAAATTGATATGGAATGTGAAAGGTGCGAGGAATCAGACATGTTAATTTTTTATGATTTTTGTAGATAATTACTATTAACATTATTGTCTTTGTATTATATTTGAAATTGTTACGATGACCCCAGTAGAATGACTGAGTGCTGTTAATGTTAGTGCTCGGAAGAAGCCTATCAAATACTAATGATTTTCGATAATTACTTCATAGGTTTTTACCCTTTGTCACTTTTTAGTGTCAATGCTGTAGTTACATAAAAAGGCATAAAGATACGACGACCTTTGTAAATTGCTGCTGTGTGGCGCATGTTTCGTTGCTGTGTGGCGCATGTTTCGTTGCTTGGCAACATACCTTTAGAATTTCGAGCCAAGTAAAGATTGTGACTCTGTCTCCCTTTTGGCTGTGATATAAGAAGTTAATGACTATGAACACCTACTTGATTATTCTACGTCTCTATTTACTAGCCTGTAGAAGAAACACTATATACTTTAATTATATCCACGATGTATTATTGTCATCATATTTTTTCTTGGGGCGTTACTACAGCTTCACGTCGGCAGCCGTCATGGAAATCTGGGGCAATTCGATACCGTAACCTTTTAGTAGTATGGCTCCCTAAGGTTTGATCTTTATCCGTACAAATTGATCTTGTTCCTTCAACATAAAAATAATGCTTCAGTGGATGAAATCGAAGACATGAGAAACAAGATAGGGATTAATATTGCCAATTAATGATCAGCTAACCTATGAATTGTCTAGAGAAATGTTCTTTCGCTTTCATAATGAATTTCTTGGGATGATTTGTATTGTGTATGAGGAACTACAAATCGTTAGGAATCCACAGACACATGAAAACGACTTTGGGTCTTATTCTTACAATAGTTGTTTGCGTTTCAAAGCATGTCCTATTCCAACTGTTAATTATGAATGAGTCACCATTAAAAGACCGACTCCTGCTGAAACTTATGTCAGAGGATAACGGTGAGGGAAATGCCAACTTATTAGTCTTTGCACTAAAGATACCTCGATACAAGAAATATAGTTTTAAAGGGCGTGTAGCGCGGTTTTTACACTACATCTTGATGCAAAAAATATTGATTTAAATTTGGAATGCTGCATGTAATACATTAAAGGTAAAGAGCCCATAAAACGAAAATCAAAATCAGGTTAATTCTGAATCCAATCGGTTTAAATACAATCTTATCCAGTGACATGCAGACGTTTGGTTATGCCCGTGTCAACTCCTTGTATATCCCCACCTCCCCAAGATACAAGTACATGGAAAGCACTCAGAAATGTGAGAAAAGGAGATATTTTAAATATTTATAAATATATGAAATAATTTATTCAAATTAAGTAGAGAAGTCTGTACACCAATTATTTGTACATAGAGCATATTTGTTTTCAGACAAGAGAAAACTTAGCTCTTTTCAGAGAGGAGAGAGGAAGCTATAGGTGAGATGACATAAATATGGCACAGTACAAAGTAAGGACGCACAGCAGTCAGATCTATCTAAAAAAAAACAGTTTACTTACATGGACCTTGGTGGGTTAAACGTGTTGCCAACAATGCAATAAAACCGTTCCTTTACTACATATTAGTTCAATAATGTTCTTGACTAGACTATTTATAGCCTTGGAATTTATACCCTTGGAATTATACTTGCCCTGGAAAACAATGAACCTTTTAGTAAATCTAATAAGCGCGACATACAACCATACAACTTGATTAACTTCAATCAGAAACAATATGTCAACGGATATTAAAAGCATATCTTGTTTACCACCACTTACCGTTATTAAAGGCACGCATTCCTTATTGTTTCACGGTTTAAAATCTTATTATAGCTAAATCACTCAGTGAATACTAATACGACAGGTCATATATGCACGCTTGTCACATATTTATCTCGTACTGGAAACAAATCGATGTATTTTTTCGCGTTTTTTGCATAGAAATTGAGTTAGATGTCAACGTGGAGTTGATGAAGTAAGTTATTGTTAAAGTTCATCGGTGCCTTGTATGAAAAGGTTATGTAACCCAATTGTACACGCTAGACATGGCGTATTACAGCCATTACGTTTTAATAACTACAAGACTATGGCACAGCTGCCTATAAATTCTAACCACATTTAAGCAATTTATCAAGTACATGATACTATAATATGAAGTTGAAATACTTGGTACACACGATCTAATCCAGTAGCTAGAGGTTATTCAATTTGCATTATATACAAGAGAATTATAGGTATAACAAATTGCATGAAAAACATATTAGATTAAAAGGAAGGATGAATATTTTTAGACTGCATGGGGATGCACCTGATCGTCACGTCGTTAACGTCCTATTTTTTCTGCACCGACAAAGCGAATACAGACCGTAGCTAAGTGAAACGGGAAAATATGACAAGAGCATCGCTAACGATGCAATATAGGTCCAGATTCCTCCTTTGATTGATATGGTACTCTTTTTTTTAAAAATGAAAAGAATGAAATATGAAATGTTTGCAATGACTTTAATATGACAAGAGGCAAAGAAGGCTACGCGTTGGATATGTTTTGCCAAATTAACAGACTAAATATTAATTTTTAAAAAAGTGGGCAGGACACCGCCCCAAAATAAATAGTTGCTCTCTATACTGTATGAAGAATATATATTTTAGGTTCTAAGATAATCCATTCAGAATTGCAGCCTGTAGACGATAATACAAAAATTGGCTCTGGGGATTGGGTATGAAACGTTATAAATAACTACCACCCTGTTATTGAAATGGTTAATACGCTGAATTTGAACAAAATCTGTTAATTATTGCATCCTGTAGAGTATTTACAGACCAAAAATTAACAAAAAAAAGTGGATGTGGTACCACACCTTTGGGATCGGGACATGCACCAAAATACATAACAGCTTAAGGAATAATTATGCCAAGTTTCAAAATGATCCATTCGCAATTCCAGCCTGTAGACATGGACCAAAATAAATGGGTACAACCCTGTGATGGATTATTTCAAAGGCTGGAATGTTCGGTTGGGATCTGTAGTGCCGCACTGTCATGGATAAAGTCATATCTTCAAGATAGAACACAAAAGGTGCAAATAAACAGGTCTGTGTCTCAACCCTGTGCTGTTAGGAAAGGTGTTCCACAAGGATCTGTATTGGGACCTATACATTTTTCCGATTGGTCAAATCATAAGAAGACATGGGGTACAAATCCACGGCTTTGCTGATGACACCCAAATATATGACTATTTTCAACACAACAACTATCTTGCTTCCAAGGATTCTATCAGTAGACTTGCGTCTTGTCTTAATGACATTCGAGGATGGGTGACCAGAAATAGGCTAAATCTTAACGATGACAAATCCGAATTTCTTATCATATCATCAAAATCACAATCCAGTAAATTGTTTAAAGCGGATTCCATTCAGATCGGTTATTGCTCTATATCTCCCAAGAAGCAGGCTAAAAATCTGGGCTATGTTACTGATGAATTTATGTCCCCAGTTCCCCAAATCAATAGTATCATACGGAACATGCATCATCAAATGAGAGCTATTTCGAGAATACGCTCTAATCTTAATACTGATGCTTGCCAGAGTGTTGTTAGAGCATTAGTAACAACGCACATGGACTATGCAAATTCTCTTCTATTAGGAGCACCAGAAACAGCTTTAAACAGACTACAAATAGCGCAAAACAATGTTGCACGTCTTATAACTAAAACACGAAAATTTGATCATATATCAGCTAAGATACAGAAACTCCATTGGCTTCCAGTTCGAGCAAGGGTTCAATTTAAAGCTCTCGTGAATGTGTTTAAATCAATTTATTCTGATACCGCATCCAGTTATTTAAAAGAACTCTTTGATTTCTATACTCCCCGGCGATCCAACCTTCGTTCTTCAAGTGATCGTAGCATATTGAGGATCCCCAAATATAATAAGCGTTCTGGTGAATATGCTTTCTCCGTCAGAGCAGCTAAAATGTGGAATGATCTTCCAAAAACTCTTCGAGAGTCCTCTTCCATCCAGAGCTTTAAGACTAACTTAAAAACATACTTATTTCAAAAATGTTTTTGAACTGTTTTATTGTGAATGCGCTTAGAAACACTCATGTGTAATGAAGCGCTATATAAATCGAACAATAATAATAATTATAATAATTTCGAATTGGATCCAAATTTGTTAATAACTGCAACTTGTATATCATTTACAGACTAAATATTAACAAAAAGTGGTGTGGCACCGCCCAAAAAGTGTGTGGGGGGTGCACCAAAATCAATAGTTACCGTCCTTAGGGTATAAGGAATAAGTACACCAAGTTCCAGGATAATCTATTCAGAATTGTGGCCTTCGGGCTTTAAACACATCAATTGGGCGTGGCTCTGCCCCTGGGGGTCAGGACATGCATCAAATCAATAGTTGGCGCCCTCAGGCTATAAACAACCCATATGCCAAGTTCCAAGACGATCCATTAAGAATTGTGACCTGGAGGCAACACGCAGACACACAAAGAAAAATGGGTGTGGCTCTGTCCCTGGGACTGGGACAGTCACCAAACAACAATATTAACACCTTTACATGAAATTTATATTTGTGTATTGTTTTTGGTATAAGTTCTGTAACAATCAACCATACAAAATTAACTACTTGCGTACTAACGTACGCAACATTTCATGTCGATCGTACTTTAATTGATGGAGGGGGTGTTCGAATGGTTAGCACGTGCGCATTGTATCATGAGGTCTGCCATTGAGTCAACTGTCCAACCTCGTAGGTTTTCTCCGGGCCCTCTGGTTTCTCCCACTGCTAAAGACCCCTACGCCCAAGCGAATTATTGAAATAAAATTGAACCATGTGTTAGTCCCGAAATGACCTAGTTTTTTTTTGAGTGGACGTCAAACCCCGCTTCTCTCTCTATCTCTTAATTGATGGAGCCTTGGGATATTTTCGTATAGTGTCGAACAAGAAGAGCAACAAGGTCAATAGCGTTTAGGGTCCAAAACGTAGCGTACTGATGCCTTTTCGTGTTCTGTAATGGCAATCGTACATTAAGCTTGGACTGTATTTAATTCACATAAAAGCGAAGGATAGATATATTTGTTTGATATCCATATTCATCCATCTACCGACCTGAATCAGGAGCTTATGGTTACCTTGTTGTATATCTTATAAAAGTATATTTATAACTAATTCCGTTAAATTCTATGATTAAAAATACATCCCAACGAACGTATTTATCGGGTGATTATTTCCAATAAAAGTATGGCAATTTTAGTATATATGGAAAGTATAGAGACACCCAATCTCAATAGAACAATACTGGATTAATTGAAAAACACTCAGGTGGTGCACAAAACAGAAATATAGGGGTATTCGTATAAGGTGGTCACGCGAGTGAAATAAGGGTCGGCGTTTCTTCTGTGTTGGTCTAATAGCTAACGGTTGTGAGAATATTGAGAATTAAACGGCTAGTAAACTCTGTGATTAAATGGCGGAAAAAGAGGTTGGCAGAAGATAATTCATGAATTATCGTAGGCTTCGATATTTTTTGGTAAATGGTCATCGACTAAACGATAAATACAAGCTCAAATTGGATTCTCCCTCAGTCAAGTCACGTGGTATACAAAGCTGATAAAAACATAAGTTTTTGCAACAAGGGGTAGTTTTCTTCCGATTAAAATGTTTATACCAAGGGTGGTAGATTTATTTGGTTTATGAATATTAGTCGACTAGCTTTTGAATGTAATGATGTGTGTGAAATAGCTTTATTTAACGTCCCCTTCCACCGAGGTGATATCTGTATCGTTCCAATTTTAGTATATGTACTACTCAATGTAATGATATTTTGGTCTTTAATTTGTAGCAATTCATGTTCCAAGTAGCAAGGGGCTTTATAAATGCTTCTTGGTCATTATCTATTTATTAGTACGATTTACATCACTTTTAAATAGACACTTACATTATAACAAAGAATATTTTCCCAGTTTTAACGCTAAATACTTTAAGGGTTTCTACCAGTTTCACCTCTCATTTTATAAATTCTCTATTTAGTCAAGAGAAAGTTGCATTTGGCATGTCTCTTAATCCTAAAATGACTTCCTAAACCTGTCTGCGCTATAACCACTCATTGAATTGCGACAGGCCAAGCCTATGTTTTCAAACACGCGGCTTATCCGTCAGTGTTTCATTTTTAAGTTCTTACTTATATTTGAACTCACTACTTCCGTCCTTTCGTCGTCCAATGAGAATTACGCACATTAATCACCCCTGCTTCTACGTCGCATTACATGATGAAACATTTACTTTCTTATTAAAGGTCTTCCGCATCAACAATTATTTGCACGTTGATTTATAATACTCCGACAAAAACTTGTCAAATACCTATTGCGACATATTACAATAGGACTTATTTTTAATAAAATGACTAGCGTGCTTCGAGTTTGATTTGCTTTTTGGACTTGTTTGATAAAGGTTCTACCACGGCATAAACTATTAATAAAAATGGTGTAAAATTGTCAATATCTCAATATATATCCTTTTAAATACGAATTTGCTTCAGATCACAATTTATATGTAAGCGTATTCTACCCTTCGCATGACACCCGCCAATTCTTTAATGACGCGTTTATTTGGTAAACAGAGAAAGAGTGTCTGAATGAAATAGATCTATGACGATAATAGACGTAGACATTTTACATTTCTGTACAATTTCCTGGTGACCACCTTGGAATTTATTTAATGTAGATTTTAACTTGTTTTTTATATAATCTACATAAAACGTGCACGCTCTTTCGTAGTGGTTTTACTGAGATATGAGTATCCCGTAACCTGGTGACTGGTAAATTACTGCGTATAAAAATAATTAAAAGAAATATTGTTGCATGTAAGGTTACATAATATGGTGCACTGCTAAGTTGCACAGTTACATTTGATATGATATATTAATAAGGAAGTCATCCCATTGCGTGTCGTCGGTATATTAATAAATATCGAGTTGAACTGTTTTATTTATCTTCGGTTCGTGTGTTTGTTGATGACGATCATCATTTACACAAATATTCAATTTTTATTATTTACCTAATGGTTTTACCGTGAATTTACATTATGTGCAAAATTCGAAAAACTTGTGTTCAGCATTGTTTGATGGCGAAAAATCCGAATCTATTTTTTATTTCCGTTCTGTACCATATGAATACTGAGTATTGCGCTGAACTATGCAATGATGAATTCGAATATAAATAATGGTGTGGGGATTCAGGTACCGATTCTATTGCACGAGAGTGTAAAGACATTAAAAAGATTAAGTAAAAATGAATATTTATCGTAACCCCCTTATCAGAAATTAGTGAATTTTTGTTTGTTTAAAATACGTGGCATCCATGCACAGTCCTACAAATAATTATATTAAGCATATATCATTTTTATACGCCCACATTTTCATGTGGACGTATATTGTCGTCGCCCCTGTCCGTCCGTCCGTCCACAATTGTTTGCGAACAGTCTACAGGTCACAATGTTTATAAAATTTTAATGAAACTTGAAATATAGGTTTATCACCCTAAGGTCTCGGTTCCTTTCGATATTGGCATGTATCGGACTGTAACTTCATGGATTATGGCCCCTGATTGTACGAAAAATCACGTTTTTAGCTTGTGAACACTTTAGAGGTCACAATTTTTATCCGATTTGGTTTAAACTTGAAATGTATGCTTATAACCTAAAAATCTCGGTTCCTTTCGATATTCACGCATATCGGAACGTAACGTCCTGAATTATGTCCCCTGATTGTACGAAAAATCGCGTTTTTAGCTTGTGGGCCCTATAGAGGTCATAATTTTTATCTGATTTAAAAAACCGTTTTATTATATCACCGTTATACCCTAAGGACGGCTGAGTTAGAATTTCGTGAAAATCAGCCCAAAACTGACAGACAAAATGGCCGCCGTTCGTTCTCAAATAGCGTAAAAATATGGTATATCAAGGTTGTGGACCCTATAGAGGTCTCAATTTTTATCCAATTTTGTTTAAAATTGAAATGTAAGTTTATAACCCAAAGATCTCGGTGCCTTTTGATATTCGCGCATATCGGACCGGTATATTAATAGTATATTAAGGTTGTGGGCCCTATAGAGGTCACAATTTTTATCCCATTTTGTTGAAACTTGAAATGTAAGTTTATAACCCAAAGATCTTGGTTCCTTTCGATATTTGCGCAATCTGGTTAAAACACAGATCCTATTTCGTTTCGTTTTTATAGTTCAAAATTTCGTTTTACTTGTCTTGACTACACTTGGATCTGGAAGGGTTGTTATTTAACTCGTGTTCTGAATGGTGTCAGGGATAAGCCAATGAAACGGTCTGTTACGGCGCGCTTTAGGCGTGTTTTTCACGGAACTGTGGGTAATCCACTAGTAACATCAATGCTGATTGGTTAATCAAATGTCGGACGTCATAAGTCGGTCTTTTGACCCCTGGCTATAACTTGTCAGATCTTCATGTAGTGTAGGCCATCGAAAGTATAAAAAAACCGAAACGAAATATAGATCTGTATATTAATCAGACTGATATTTGCGCATATCGAATTGTAATTTCCTGAATTATGGCCCTTGATTGTAGGAAAAATCACTTTCTTGTTAGCTTGTTCTCTATCCATCTCTCGAAAATGTGGGCGTATCCTGCCTGGCAGCCGCTGGTTTAGGTTGAAATCAAAACGTTTAGGAATTTGAAAGTGTCACGGGGTTAGGTAGACCCATTCCCCCCAACACATAATTATATCCTTATATGTTTTACCAAAGATCTGGACAATCGATTCAATCGGATTAAAAAAGGGACATCAATTAGATTTCGGTAAAACATATAGACTATAAAATCAATCGTATCTGTCGATTATCCAACCGTAGCTTGCAAAATGGAGCAAAGTTCAAATTCGATCAAATGTAGAACGGTGTTGTTGACACATATATTTTCAAGAAAAATGGAGCGAGAATAAAAGTGTACCATTTACATAGGGGGTAACATTGATCGATGGAATTTCACTTTAAAATATCTTTGTAAATACTAAAAGGAATATAACCCTCTTTAGACTGATATTTCTGTAAGCGATTCACCTGTCACGGTATTGTAGTTTGTAAGGGATTCCTATAGCACTCAAATCTCACTTAGAGGCTTTATTTTCTGATAGATTAATAAAATTTGATGTTATCGTAATACGATCAACAGGCGACATATGTGTTTAATTCTACAATGATGTTTCCGAAATATATCATATTTAGACCCAGATGGATTAAATTCGTTATTCTCTCTTGGTTTTGATAGATTTCACGTGTCATTGTAGTGTTCGGAAAATTGATATTGATTCGTAAATACATATATTTTTTACACGACAATTTTACAATACTTGTATATCAATCATTCTCTAATGCTATTTATCTTCTAATCTTCTTCGTTTAACTGTACTAATCTGTTAGGCTACATTAGATAGGTGAATAAAAGTTCGGAGAATTAACGCCTTAATGACCGAACATAACACTGATAGCTATGAATCGCAATTAAAGTAATGGTTACAAAATTACCGGGTAATTATGAATTGACTTTTACGCTCGTTAAAATCCATTTCTGTTCGGAAGTCGATCAGTTATTTTCCTGTTGTTGTTTTATTGTTTCTACGTTGTATTTTTTTTTTATTTTGGTGAGTGTTTGTCAGATGTCATCAGCTCAACCGATACAGTTTTATTTGTGACAATATAAATTTGGAACCAATCATAAAATCATGCCAAAACACGATATGGTGTGTTTCTGCACGTAGCCAACAAAATGATTCACGTAGTGGCGGTTTAATGCGCATGGCATGGAAGTTTTACTCCACCAGAAAAAGATGTGGCATGTTTCTGTATAGACAACAGCTTGATTCACCCATTACATAATTTATATATCAAGCACGTTGCGTTTTAGTGCATATGGCAGAGTAGGCTTATCCGTCCAGGAAAAAAATACCCCTGTTACCTCTTGGGCTCATAAGTGGTTGTTAAAACTGGAGCCATTGGATGTTTACTTAAGTGTCTGATAAACGAGTTTTAATTTAGCTTCACAGCTTTCTATTTGTAGTCGGTAGGAATAGTTTAGTTGTTTCTTAACTTTTAAGTAATTGTTTTTGTTTCACGTTCTAGACAATTTATTGTTTTAATTGGTCCAGCTTAAAAAGATTTAAGTAACATGCGCGGATATTAGAATTTCTAATAAAGCAAACAACACAACATAACCAGGCAACGACTATAGTTTAGGTCCATTAGCTAATATGAAGGGCCAATAATTAAGTCTGATAGGGTTCATCCTTATAATTGGCGAAACAATCCTATAATCGAAAGGCCTGCAAGGTTTCATCTACATTGCAAACTCTGATTTATTATGCAGGAGACAGCGTACGATTACTGTTTATGAAACATCGGATATCACGAGGCTCATTTATGAGCTTACAGCCCGATTCACTTATGCCTGTAATACTGTACTGTTTAATGTTTTCTTTAACAGTTGGGCTATATTGTCACCATTAAACGATTTTTACTAATTTGTCTTTAACCATCACTTAGATTCATTGATTTCAGGTAAATTCTATCACAATGGGACTACATAATGTATATGCCATTCTGTTTTTGTTTTTTTTCCAATATAAATGCTGGAGTTTTGTGCTTTGCTAGAACAAGAGCTGGTTAAATATACAATAATAATACATTAAATGAGATGAAAAACTTTACTTTATAATACATTTATTTTTTTAATTGTTTATATACATAAATTCCCACTTCAACACTAGTGGGACGTCAAAAACATCAGGATGTTATCAATATTGAACAAATGGGTTCAAATGTCGAAAACACATTAATCATTGCATATTTTTGAATTCATGGGGAACTGGGAATACCTGACCTCCATTAAATCTGGGAATATATGGAAGGGTATCGCTGCCAATATTAAATGCTCTGCTACAATGTCTTTTCTATTGATTTTATGTAAAAAGTACAACGTACAAAGTCATAATACCGGTAATGATAATGTCAAAATACCTCTAAGGCAAGAGTTAAATGTAAAACATCAAATGTTAAAGTAGCTAAGTCTCTAACTCAATATCATCCAAAATCTTCAACATTGAAAGCACGATTTATTTGTCAAATTAAATCAACATTGATGTTGTGATCTTACCGGAAAAAGATGGGCTTTTGATATCCAATATTTAAGACAAAATAAACATTTTACCATTGGTACACGAATAGTGTACCATAATGCGCTTCAGCCCCAGTTGTATCAAGAGACTCGAGGAACGAGGCTAGACACATTGCACCAAATCAAACGGCATATGTAGACTGGAATAACCAGACGCTAGAAATTTGCACTCGCTTGAGACTGCTGGCTTATTTCGCCGAACATAACTGATTTGAAATTGGAGTAAAAACGGAAACCATTGAATGTAAATCAGTTTATATACATTCATATTACAGTAATATATGCGTTGCGACCCACTTTTGTCAATTTCTACGTCCCAAATGTTAGCGATTTAGCTCCTTTAAGTGTTAAATGACAAATGATTTGTGGGAAAATGCTTTTTATTACGTGGCTACATTTTACATTTTTCTCATTACATTTTTCATTTGCTCTCTGCCACATCCCATTTGTCCTTCACGCATTCTACATAGCATGTTTCGCACAGCATCAACTTGCATATGCAAATGTAGGATATCACGCGACTTATTAACATATACGGAAACCTGGCACACTATAAGCCAGAACAGGGATATTCACGACACGATAACAGGAAATCAGTCCAGCAAACAATAAAAATTTACTCACCTTGACACTTTGGATGGCACGAAATTTCAGATATCATGTTACATATTAGTGAAAATCACATTCATTTCTGTTTGTAAATATGTAACTAGTTTTCTGGTACAATCGTATTTTCATAATTTAAATCCAATATATATCACACTGTTAAATACGAAATTCCAGATACCATGTTAAGTATCACTGATTGCTCTTTTCAAATATGCAAATAATTTTCTGGCACATTCATATTTGCTTAACTTTACAAAATAAGATTAAAGTTGAAGTGAAGGAAGGGGGGGGGGGACTAAACTAAACTAAAATAAAGATACAGGGCCTAATCAAACATTCTCTATGTCCATACTAAAAGATGTATAGTCATTCTTCTCTTTAAATATATTATTTATTTGTTGGGCACAATGCTTATATATTGTTGTTTTTTTAATGGATCAAAGTAAGCTACTCAACTCTGTTTAAAGAGAGGCCGGAAAGAGTGGGGGTGTTTAAAATATAAAAATACGGGTATTAATACAAAATTCCAGTTATTGTGTTATAAATTACTGGAAAGTATGTTTCTTTGGCTCCTTGAATCTATTAATTATTTCCTGGCACATTCAAAATTACGCACGGTCGTCTAGATAGTTTCTTATGGTGTGTCAGCTTGATTTCTTTTGTCGTGCGGTGAATATCCTTATAGTGTGCTTGTGCCGGGTTTCCATATATGTTAATAAGTCACGTGATATCCTACATTTGCATATGCAAGTTGATGCTGTGCGAAAGTTGCTATATAGAAAGCGTGAAGGACAAATGGGATGTGGCAGAGCGCAAATGTAAAATGTAATGAGAGATATGTAAAAAGTAGACACGTCAAAAAAAAAACATTTTCCCACAAAACATTTGTCATTTAACACTTAACATTTGACGTTTTACATTTAACTCTTGCCTTAGAGGTATTTTGACTTTATCAGTATCGGTATTAGGACTTTGTACATTGTACTTTTTACATTGTCGCAGAGCGTTTAATATTGGCAGCGATACCCTTCCATAGGAATAAGGCCCAGAGAATTCTTGGGATTTGCCGGCGTGGTTTCCCCTTGGTTGTGAGACGTACAGGACAACAGTCTCGGCACGAAAACAGCCGATTTGAAGATTTCCCGAAAGAGAAACAAACGGTAAACTGTGGGCCGAGTTTATCATAATATGCATGATAAACTGTTTTATAATTGAGTCTAAATAGAATGGGCCCCGCCAAGAAGTTTTTGGTGTGTTATGCAAATTCCTTCAAAGGACCCCGGCAACGGCACCCCGTGTTCCTAACCATTTCGCACTATTAGAGATAATAGTACATTGGGACTTCGTACGTCTTCAGTTACTGAACCAAATTAATTTAAAATGTCGTCCTCTTCAACGGCTTCAAGAATAAAATTGTCGATTTCATTGAATCTAAATGTTGATTTGTTTCTCATGACCATCTGTTTTCGTCCAAAGTTTTCCATCCATATGGCCACAGATCGCCAATGATTTCCCAATTGACTTTACTGTTAATTCTCGTCTCTTAGACCGGCTCTAACTTTTCCCCAAATTTTCGTTGGGTAGAACGCTTTCTATCACAGATAGAGCAACATGTGGCAACCTCTTGAACAAAAGCACGTATAAGGTTAATCTTGAAAAACTTAAGATACACAAACTGGAAGTAAAGACATGCAATTTTCCGCCCTACATTTCAACCTAACCAACCTTTTATCGCTTGTATCGTTCCGCCTCAAAATCATGAATGTTCACCAAAACCTGGAAGAAAATGTATATTCACACCCTTTTCTTTAATTTTACACAAAAAAGTCAACAAAGATCGCCATGCAAAAGGTGGAAAAGGAGAGGGGGGGGGGACTAAAAATAGGTTTGGTGAGCTGTGTCCATAAAAAAAAATCATGAGTTGAGACATAAACGGATGTCATATCTGTCTCTACACAAGATGGCCGACTCGGAAAATTATTTGTTACTGCTGGATTAACCTTTAAGCGAAATAAGCCGGTGGCTAGGGCATCATGGGAAGGGGATACCACGAATTCAAAATATATAATTTAAAATTAATGAAGAACCATTAATTAGCTTTTCGTTTGTTTGTTGTTTTGGGGCTTTTTTGGGGTTTTTTTTTTGGGGGGGGGGGATCTTTTCTTACTCTCACCTTCTTTGTCAATCTATGATGACGTGCATAAATCTCAGAAAAACGCAAATCACGTACTTGACGGATTGTTTATGGTTTACATTTCGAATTGTATGGGGGACGTACACCAAAATCTTCTAACTGCTTAGAGTTCTATAGGTCTTAATCCGGCCCTGGCTCGATACAGTCATAAATACTGGGTTTCTTTTCTACCTCATATATATAATATAGTCGAGCTCTCTTATTAAAGTCTCTAACTCAATATCATCCAAAATCTTCGACATTGAAAACACGATTTATTTGTCGGTTTAAATCAACATTGATGTTATGATCTTACCGGGAAAAGATGGCCTTCTGATATCCAATATTTTAGACAAAATAAACATTTTACAATTGGTACACGAATGTGTTTCAACGCTACTTGTAATAAGGGACTCGAAAAACTAGGCTAGGCATATTCCACAAGTCATGTCAAACGGTGACGCTATATTCTTATCTGGAGAGCAAGCCCAATAAATAATATCGGCGTAGACTGGAATAACCAGACGCAAGAGATTGAAATTCGATTGAGAATACTGGCGTATTTCGCCGAACCTAACTGATTAAAAATTACAGTAAAAACAGAAACGTTTGAATATAAATCAATTTACATGTATATACATTCATATCACATTATTGTATGCGTTGCGACCCATTTGTGTCAATTTCTAGGTCCCAAATATTAGCGACTTAGCTCCTTTAAGTTGTTTGTGTCAAGATCTTTACTGTTGATCTGTAAAAGATTTGTATTGGATTTCAAGCAGAAAAATAACAAGAGCGATGCCAGAGATCAAGCATGTTTTTGTTTTATGGTCTTATAAGCGAGTCTTTGTTCAGCATCGCAGACTTCTGACTCAAGCCGCCAGTGATATTGTAGTTCTTTCTCAGCGTTTTAAGTAATTGATTCTGTATCCCGTCTTCATCGCAGGTTTAGACTGTTTATAGTTTTAATTTGTCTCAATAAAAAATATTGTGAGTAAGCTACGGATATAGGAAACCCAAATGGCGGAGAGCATAAGAACGCACTCTAATAATAATGAAAATAAAATGAATTTGGGTTTAACGCCAGACTGAGCTAATGAAGATGGACATATGTCACACAGTGTGCTATATCTACTACGAATTCCAACTGTCAAGGAACTTTGGTGTAGCGTCTCACCTGAACAACTATACGCTGTCCCTTGTCAGGCCCTCTGTCCTGCACCACTGACAAGGAGGAACCACGCGGAAAAAGCCCGATGAACTTTCTCGGCCAAGAGAGGGATAGAACATGGGACCTCCAGGTTTGTTAGCCAACGATTTACTAATTGAGCCACCGCAAAAAAACAGTATGTGTTCTATGTAGTTTGTCATATTATTATGAGAGAAAGCAAGGTAATAATCAATTCAAAATGCCAGATATCACATGATTTAACCGGTTTAACGTTCTACTTTTCTGCATCAATTGGGAGCCACGGTGGCTAGGTGGGTAAGGCGATGGCTCGCTAGCCTGGAGGTCGGGTGTTCGATCCCTGCATTGGCCGAGAAAGTTCATCCCGATTTTCCGACGTGGTTTCCCCTTGTCAGTGATGCAGGACGGAGGGCCTGACAAGGACAGCTGTCTAGTCCTTCGGATGAGACGAAAAACCGAGGTCCCGTGTAAACATTGGAATGCACTTAAAAGATCCCTTGGCAGTTGGAATTCGATATAAGAGTAGGCGATAGTGCCGCTGCCCGGGCAAAATTTCCCTCATAGCACACTGTATGGCGTATGCCCGTCTTCATTAGCCCAGTATAGGAGCAGAACAGTAGGACGTTAAACCCCATTTCATTTCATTTCTGCATCAATTGGGTTAATGAAGACGAACATACTCCACGCACTGTGCTACGGGGGAAATATTGTCACGTCAACGGCGGTTCCGTCTTAACTTCATTTAACTCAAACTGACAAACTGAAACTTTTTGGACCAACACACAGAACGAACCCGGGACCTCGAAGTTAGTGAGCAGCAAATTAGATAATTCCAGGGAAGTAAATGAAGGCATGATAGCCTACGTTATATTCAAAATACCAGATATCACTTTCATCTACGGTAACACCCATAGCTATATTATGATTAACTTTGAACTTGGTCTCCATCTTAGAATCGTTTTTTCTGGCTTACAAACTTTTGGTGGATCGATTGGCATTGACCTTTAAACGATAGCTTACATTTATAATGATATTGTGGGTGATAATTCATAAATCGATAAAAGAAAATTAGATACTTTCGACCTTTTCCTTTTAGAATAAGTGTATGTTAAGACTTAAATACGCGTATTTTAGCTTGGACATCCGGCCAGTGGGTGATAACCTAATGAAATAAATTAGTTACTTAAAATGCGGATAACTGGTTAATTTAGGAAACGTGCGGGTATTTCAGTGAATAAGGTTGGGGTGCTATACACATGGATAATTTTTGATAAGTGGTATACGTTGAACTTATTTTGTTCGAATATAAGGAACATCCACTGAATAACGTTTCGAGCATTTTGGAAATGAAAGGTGTGAAATTTAGAGTAATATTCTTGATGGGTAGCAATACTTATTTAATGTAAGAAAATTAAATGAAGGCATGATACACTTACTATATTCAAATATTGAAAACATAGTAAAACATACCTTCGAATAGCGTACATAAGCCATTGCTATATAAAGATCTCAATACATAAACCATTGATTTGTAATGACTTCGATACATAAATCATTGATATAAAATATGTAGTACTACCGCTGCCACATATCTTTATTTTGGCCTGATCGTCTAGAGATTGGTTGGCTCTGGACTGGCTACTGTTGTATCTCACTTTTTAAGGACTTCACCATCGTGGTTTCCTACGATACCGAAATCAAATATGTAACAGGAACAACGGTGGGTTTTTGCTAAACGTTTTTATGTCACAATAGTCTAAATTACAATATTTAAAATTAACATCTGTTTCTCTCAACCCCAACTCCTGTAAAAGTCTAACCAGCGTGGCTTGACTCAGAAAAACACCACATCATGAAATAGTCGTCTAAAGAATCTACATGATATCTAAAAATCATTTTTGTCCCGCTCTCTCTTATAGGTGCCGAATGGCGTAGGCTAATTAGTAATTTTCCACTCACGTGCATTTCAAACAATAACAACTTATCCTTGAAAAATGCAAATGACCAACATGTTTACTAAACTATAGCTTCGTTAACGTTTCAAAATAACCAGCATACTTTCTACATTTTTGGTTATGAACTTAAAATCAAAAATTTGTAAACATAACAAGATTGTTTCAGCCATCATAATTCTCCCTTGTATCGATAATAGTTTACCATTATCACAATACATTACCCATCTACATAACACAAAGATCTCAATACATTACTCATTGACATATAAAGATCTCAATACATTACCCATTGTTGTATAACGATCCCAATTCATTACCATTGACATGTAAAGGCCTGACATTGTGATTAGTTGTAAAATGGGATGGGGACTGGTTCGGATCGGCTTTTAAATTACGAGCCTTTGACTGCAGGAAGGAAATTACTGAACCAGTATGGTAGTATGGCCCAACACCACAAGCACCCAAACAGTATTGACGATATTTTCACTAGATTCTGTTAAGACCAACTTCCTAACATTCAGCTCCAATCTCATAAATCGTTATACAATGATATTTGTACTGATTTAAATTTAACGTGATGTAGAAGAAGAACCAAACAGGCCTCTGTGATATAGATACATAATAGTATGACGTGTTTTCATTTTTTGTGCATATGCCGCAGTATAACGAAAATCAGCTTTTGTTTCATAATACTATTTTCCTTCAAAACATTTAGCAGAATTTTGGTAGATTAAAATGATGACCATATGCAGGGATGCAGAATTTACAGAAATGCAAGCGTAATCAGCAAGACATGTAGAACTACACTTGCTTGTCTGGAGATAGGAAGTCTCGCAGACACTAATTAATGTGTTAATGAATACGAGTAATGCAGTATACTATTTATCTTGCTCGATTTGTATAATTGAACTCCCGTGACATTTTACTCCGACAAAACATATACTTAGCCTATGACACTGTCTTAATAGAGTGATAGCTAAATGTGTCTATTGAATTCACAAGGCTTTGTGGTTACAAGCAAATATTTTGAAGGGTGATGGTCAAGTGGTCTAACATGTGCCCGACCACGTGTGTTTTCTCCGGGTCCTCCGGTTGAATCACACCGCTAAAGACCCAGCGTACTATATGTTAGTTCCGAAATGATCTGGTTGTGTGTTCACGGACAGTATGCGGTTAGTGCCATGTAATAGTATTAATGTTCGGGAAAAAAGAACAATTAGAAATTCGTGTGGTTACATTTCGCAGGGTCTATCTACGGAAATATGTCTTGTTCGGGATGAAAGGAATGAACCACCAAGGTTTCTTATGAAAATCGACATTAACGGCAGACGATCATCTGACACATAATCAAGATAACCCTTGTGTGAATACAAGGGGTATTCTTGGACCCCACGACCATATCCTTAACATTTGTGGGGAACTGGTTTATATTGTCTAGCGAGAATTTTATACATTGTCAGCTACTTAATGTCGTGTATATAATACTGCAAATAGAACGGAAGTGAGACAGTGGCAACATTCACCATTTCACAAGAAACTAAAGTATTAAATTGTCGGAAATAAGGGGTCTTGTGGACCCCCTCCCCTCTCCTTTTCAACATTTTGCTGGTTAGAAGTGCCTATCTGTTCTGCGCCCAGTACAAGCTTTGTATTTGGAATCTTTCTTACTTATGATATTGTGTTGATTATTCTACTAATCTAGATCTGAAAACAAATCTAGGTACTTTACCATCCCCGTCAAAAGACGATTCTACATGGAAGTGACAATGAAGCTAATTGCAGCTTTTGATGGTTTAAAAATTACTTTATAATTCATATCTTCACTGTTAATACCTCAAATATATTTTTACTATGATCGTATTTGAATAAAATTATGCATACAAAAATCTATATATGTCTGGGGTCTTAGATGACCCATTGTTGCCTACAAGGTTTTTCGTGCGACGTGTCCGCACAAGGGTTAAGCAAAACAGAAAGAAAACAAAGAAAGGATCAGCGAGTCTCAATTGAATAAACAATTAATCTCAATCTCCTTATTTGCAGTCTGCAAATCGAGAAATAATATATATGCTTCTATTATAAATAATGCCATTATAATTTAGAACACCTTGGAGACCTAGCTAGGGAACTGGTCCGATTTTAAAACTTTTTTGTTCAAAATAACAATTCTAATTAGCTCCATATAAATTGTTAAATAAAAGCCAGCATCAGTCTAACGAGTACATCTCTCACAGCAAGCCCCCAAAGGAATGTATTATTATTACCTTCTACACAATGTGATGTACGTGATAAGACTTGACTGATGCAAATAAATAATTCAATCCTAAAAAAATTCCTTGGCGGCTTTTCTTGACACTTCCACTGAAATCATGGATGGATCATTAAAGACACCGAGTATTACCATAACGCTCAATATCGATTCCGTATATTTAGTAATCCCATTGTGAAAAGATTCAGAGAAAATTTATATATCACCCATGAACGCCACAGAAAGAAAATAATCTACACGTCGTCTCGATTGACTCATTTTTTCCACGAATATCTTTTAATAATGACTCTATGACCTTCATGATCAGAATCAACTACTTTTTTGCAATGTTTAAAAATAATTTTATTGATGTTAAAGGTATATGCGACGAAAGACAAAAACTAACAATTCTATAATAAGATTATCCATTTATCCAACGAATTATGAATAACAACCGAGTTGAAAACATAATGATTTGTTTTGTTTCAATGACATATACGATCTTTGAACAGGGCTATTGTTGTGTCTATTTTAAAATCACAGAATTTGGCTTTCTGTCCCCAAGCTTGATTCCACGTTCATCCTATTCGATTTTCCAGAATCGTTTTACTTCACTGGTCTCACTTTAGCTGCATTGCAATAATACTAATAAAAACCAATTAGGTCACTATTTTTATTTTTGCAATATTGCTCCACTTGACCCCTTGTCTGACCCCATTTCCCAACATGACCCCCATTTGGTCATATGTAAGATTTCCTTTTAATTTCATGGCCCCTATTTTACCGCTGATGCCTAATTTGAGCAAATCATAGACAAGAGGTCGATGGAGCGAGGTTAAGGGATGTCAAGGCGAATAAAAGTGTGTATTAGTAGTTCTGAAGAATGGAATCCTTGGAGTTCGATTTAATGACAACTATTACGCTTGGTAAAATATCAGAAAACCCTATGGCCGTATTATCCACTTCTAACACAAATTTTAACTCGACATTCGACGTATTAGTAAAGCGGTTCGGAAAATATATTTTATGGGTGAAATTACGGAAAAAGAGTTCGATCTAGCCCAACCATGTAAAGGCACATTCTGGTCGAAATTTCTAACGGTATTAAAGTATCAAAATTCTGTGAAAAAATGACCCCACTAACCTTGAGCCTTATTGAACTCCACTAACCCTAATTTGGCAGCAATTCCGTAATTGATTCCTGTTGAACTCAATGACCCTATATGACCGTCTAGGCCGTAAAAATTCATATTTCCAACATTTCTTCACTTGACACCCAATTTGATTTTGATGACCTTTTTTTAACTCTACTCATCTCATTTGCGCATGTCTTAACTTGATCCCAAATAATTGACGATAGAGATTTCATTCATGCAACAATTCCTGATTTGACTTCTATGTGACCTGTCCTGTTATTCTTAGTTCGTCACACTGACCCCTTGTTCTTTGTGTCCTTTTTGACTCCAATGACCTCATTTCTATATTTCCGTACTTGACCCTATTGACCCCTAGTTGACCACACTGACCCCTTCTTGACACCGTTGATCTCATTGACCATAGTCACTATCACCATAATACAAAGGTGTGCATTTAACTTAACTGGTTATAGCTTAATAAAATGTCCATATCATATGACATCAGCTATTTAATATTTTTCGATTCTCTTACATATAACGCAAGCAAAAGTGGTTTTCTAGCAACGCGGTGGAGACCCCTAATTATTAATGTGTAAGACATCTAAACTACGAAACAAGAAAAATAATTACGATTTTAAAATTCTTCTATCTACGTTATATACTGAAGAAGTACAAAACCTTTTTAGACAAAAGGCATCCGTTTAGGGCATCCGTTTAGTTGTATTGATAGCCTTATAAATATGTAATTTCCAAAAAATGAACATTTGTCCAGCGCATCAAGTCATAATTTCTTAACAAAGCCAGTTGTTTTGGGCTTTCACTTTCAGTAATATCACTGCATCTTGTAGCAGAGGTCGGTGGTCGAGTTATTAGCGTAGCATCGACTTTCTATATATTTAAAACAATCACCTGTTGGTTTAAATACGAAACTAAATTTTGATCCAATGGCTTTAATCGTCGTGAACAAATGAGTTAATAAAAATGGATTTTCCCACCGAAACGATGTAATCGGTTTTGCTATTAGTCCATGGTATTCTCTCTACACAGACAGAGTAATTCTAAAGTTAGTTTTTACTTTGTTAATCAATTAATAAGCTCTCCATATGAAACGAATGTGCTTAAATATTTGCGCGAATTTGAATATTTGTTATTTTGTAATATAAACAGAACTCAAAGTTTTCAAACCTTTGGTGAAAATGTCGAACGGCTCAGTTAAAAGAAGTATAGTTAATATATTGATTAGTCATAATTCTATAGAAATCTCGTATTTGTCCCTTATCCCTTTGTTCCTTTTGTCAATGTGACTTCTTTTTCCTAAAGCTCTATAAGCAATTAAATGCTTAAGCTTAAATAATAGCTGGCTAAAAGCTATCCCAGACTATGTTCAGACTTATTACTTAGTATATCTTGGGAAAATCAATATACCGATTTTGTCTAAATAAATCTGAAGATTAGCCCTGAAAAAGCTGTATTATTTATTATGAAAGACAATAATTACAGGTAGCTTATATTGATTAAGTCCGTTAATAATTAAATTCGCCTTAAAAATAGATTTAATTCGCTTTTCACAAAATCAACTCTTTATTAAATATTTTAAATAAAGCCCAGATCGATAAAAATCTATTTTCATTGGCTGCTTATCCACGGTGAAAATCGGTGGTTAATTGGGATTATAATTTTAATTACACCTAAGAACCGGCCATTAGCACTGTTATCTTCTAAATTCAACGGCTTCTGGTGACATTGATGTACATGCACCTTACGTGCACTGGTATTCTAATGATCGAAATGACGGTAACAAAACAAGATGTTGATCAATAATCGATACAGTCAATTATTGATGTCCTGAAACTATCTCCTCCTGGGTTATTCTACACTACAAATTATTTAAAACGGTGGTTTAGACATGATTGGGTTAAAAAAAAAATTGTGAGAAGTCAGAAATTAAGTGGATTAATTAGGTGTGCGAGTTGAAACGTTATCATTGGAAGTCGTTAGATCAAAGGCTGCACGTTTATGCTGGGGTATTCAGGGGCGTGTCCAGGGCATACTTTGTTCCTCCTAGACTAATCGAATGTACGTCGAACAAATAGACAGGCGAAGCACCAAAATGAGCAGAAATATTGTATGAGAGCTTCTGATTGTATAAAATTCTGGGGTAATCCCCAGACATCACCCCAAATATGACAATCTTGCCTTCCAGGAAATCCATGTGCCCAAATTCCGGGACACGCCCCTGGTATTATTCAGGATTGTCAAACGAAATTTAAAATGTTATGTCTACCTATTTCAGTTTATTTGAAACCCACCCGGATGTTCAAGATGTATTTATGCCGTTTAAGGGGAAATCGAAAGAAGACTTGAAACAAAGTACGCAACTGAGATCTCATGCTTTACGTGTAATGGGGACGGTGGAGAAGTGCCTTGCCAGAATAAACGAACCGAAGAAATTAGAAGAAATGCTACACGAACTCGGTGCAAGGCATGTTATGTATAATGCTAAGGTTGATTATATTGATGTAAGTATAGCATAATATTGATTAAAGAAGATTATTAAAACGGACGAGAATCCTAAAGAGAAATCCATTAGCAGTCAACTTTTGGACATTATGGTTGAATCGTTTTGAAGTCCTATTGATTGATATACCTGACAGCTTTTGTGGTCTGCAGGATAACATTATCACCTAATATTCGAGAAACGAAAATGTTTGTCGAGTTTGAACGATATCTGATAATTATTTACAACGTCATTGCCTTCTCTTACTTTTAAAAATCTTGAAATCGACATGCATAAGATTTAAGATTTGAAGGACGAAAATACCTGTGAAATTTAAACAGTTTGTCATAGTGATGCATCAACAGCTGTTATGTTTTCTTTGAAATTTACATGCTTGGTTTAAAGAAGCTCAAAATTCTACAATTGCCCGAATTTACGTTAATGGTAATTACTTCTGATCCCTTCGAGAAATCTTTCATGCCGCTCCGGAAGATAAAGTTATCTTAAAATCGAACTAGAGTTTTTAATTGATTAATTACATATTTCATTTGGCGAAACGATGAAGGTTTTCATTTTTAAACGGTTTATGTTCATTACTTTCAGAGTTCATTCCCATGATTCATTTGAAAAATATCCGTGGAAGCTGAAGACGGTGCTAACGTTATCATCTTGTCTCCTTGTAAATTATGTACATCATAAGCAGTTAAAACTAGACGACGAAATTTGAAGCGATTTTGTTTTTTCTCTCTGGGTTATTGCCCTTGGTCATTCTGTTTGTTCTTATAAATACTGTTAACAGCAAAATATTTACTTCGGTCCAATGAAATGTTTAGATTAGTGAGTCGAATAACCCTTTCAAACCTCAACACTATTTGATAATGACTTGAGGAGTTATGCGGCCCATTTGTGTGAAAACTCATCTTGAAATTTGGAAAGAAATCTTGATTCTACTACCTGTACTGCGAAGATATAGTACAAAACTTTTGATAGTTTGTTTATTTATTCCACTTTTTTATATTGTCTGATAATAATATTCGTTGCAACTTTTACTCAGTTTAGATATGGTCGATTTTGTATTTCGCTGTTCACACAACATTCGATCAACCCCCGACTCCATCGGTTAATATATTCCTTTGAATTAATCTCCTTTTATTAACCGTCGTATCACTATGCAATTTTAACAATAATATGGCGCATCGATTTCAGAACTGCTCTATACGTACTCATTTACAGATAGTTAGATACAAAGATATGGTGATTTTAGGTATATTTTTTTTTCGTATAGTCATGATGGATCTCAAACCTTCAACCATAGGCCTCTATTGATTCACAATAGTCCCCATGAATACATATAAATCTATGAGATATTATTCTTAAAATCAGTATTTTACGTCACGACCATGTTTAAGTGATTTTACTTCTCGTGTATATGGACCTAGTGGTGACATATTTGTCTGCAAATGTCACGTCACTCATCGCCCACGTAAAAATTAAAATTAAAATTCAGTTCGTTTACGCAAATTCATACAATTTAGAACTTAAATTTTCTTGAGATGGAGATTTTACTCTTTGTCCCTGATGTTAAATCTAGATTGATTATGCATCATTAAATGTCAAACCGCTTACATGGATTTACATAAAAACTATAACCTCAGAAACAGGGTAGCCTATTGCTGTATGCATGTGGGCTTTTGAATTGTTTTGTGTGAACAAAAACAAATAGTGAAACTGCACCAAATTTTCTATTGAAGAAGGGTATATGTCATGCAGCGTGCTACTAGGTGATCAGTTGAATTCCAAATGCCGGGGTTTCTTTAAAGGCTCAATACCACTCTTGTTGTAACTGAATAATATGTCCCAATCTTAATTCTGGTCAACAAATTGTACTATTTTACAATATTCCAATTAATTGATGATACAAATTTCATCTTAACACACCTAATTTAAAAAATTGGAAAAATTCAACTAAATGATTTGAAAAGCCTGACGTAAAGCTTTTCAAATGTGACTTGGATTTAAAAATATTTTTGAACCCTTTGGACAAGTAAAATAGGATTTAATGGATAATTTACACAACAGGTAGGACACTAACACTTTCTAGTACTTAGAATAGGGCTATTTTTTTATTTTCTGGAGCTGTCAAGCCAGCAAGAGTGTTATTGTCCCGTTAACGTGTATTTGTCCCATCCGAACGTCTACTCTAGACACAGTTCTTTGCAAGCCCCAACCCCCGTCCTTCACTACTGACAAGGCAAGGGGAAACCACGGTGGAACATTTTCGGCCAACAACGAGATCGAATCTCGGCTTCCTGCTTGTGACCCAGCCCTAACGACTCTCTACTTCAATAAAGCTTTATGATTTTGAACAAACGTAATAAATTTCTGCTACATTTCTTGTCTTCTTCTATATGTCTTTGAACATTTTACTTGTAGCTGCTTCATTGATTCTTATTCGTAGAAAAAAACAACCATGTATCAGATATCATTATATTCTCTTAAAAAATGTTGGCGCTGACAAAGGATTTAAAACATTGCCTATAAGCATTTTTATATATGTTCAAGTAAAAATCAAGTACTGGGACTATAATCTTGGTTCCTGATGCTTCCGATTACATGATGAAAATAATTAAAGAACTTCCTGTTTCAAGACCCCCACATATCCGGTTTGTCGGTTTGTGCCGAATTGTTTGCCCCTTTAAACCAAACGCATCTAAGCGGAAATGTATTGCCGTTTTATCAGAAATATTCCATTTTGAATTTCTAAAAGTAAAATTCGATAAAAATTTAAAACATATTAGATTGATGTTCTATAAAAAATTAAATATTTCAAGCACATTTATCACCAGTGATTTGGAAATTATGTACGGAATTTTAAATATATTCTTTGGGTATTAAAAATCTGAGAACATGAGTTTCTATTTATATATCATGGCTTATGTAAATGTGGAGGTTTGTGAAGATGTTATTTTTCCGCAAATGTAAATTGAAAGCTGTTAACATAGATCGAAGTGCGTGGCTATAATTTTATTCTGTGCAAAAATCATGTTCCATCGTGTACATCTTAATGAAGTATGATGGTTATTCGGTGCATTTTGTCACCAGGACTCCAAGGGGTATGTTTTAAAAGTGCACTCGATATTCTTACTGATTAAAGTATACTATTCAAAAAAAGTAGGGGATATTTGATTTTGGGGGCATAATACTAAAATATGCAAATGACTACGAAAAAAGTCACTATAGAACCTAACAGAAGAAACATTTCCAGTTACATGTGACGCCCAAACGCACCAATAGCTACCGCATGGAATGCAGGTGATGCTTGGGATCATCATGGTCCAACCCAAGATTTGCACGACTCTGACTTTGAATGTTACAGTCATTGTGGCATTGAATTCCAGGGTGGAAACATCAGTTTGATTGTTTTAGTGACCAGAAAACAAATTTTGATATGCGTCGGCTTACCCAAAACGAAAGGTTACGTGCCCTTGGCATGCTACAGATCGGCACAACACAGGCGGTTGTGGCGCGGACGATGAATGTTTCTCAGTCTGTCATAAGCAGGCTATGGTCCAGATACCGTGATACACAATCTGTACAGGACAGACCACGCTCAGGTCGACCAAGGGCGACAACTCAAGCCCAGGATCGATTTATCCGTACCTTGGCCTTGAGAAATCGTGTCATCACAGCAAATCAGATCAGCGCTCGTCTTCAAACAGACACTGGTGTGAGAGTGAGTGGCCAGACGATTCGGAATCGACTGCATAGGGGTCACCTTCGCGCCCGACGTCCTCACGTGATCCCTTGTTTGAGAGATCATCACATTCAGGCAAGACGTCGTTGGTGTAGGGATCGTCAACACTGGGATAATCGACGCTGGAGCAATGTGATGTTTTCAGATGAGTCAAGGTTCACTGTTGATTTTTTGGACAGACGTAGGAGGGTGTGGCGTCGTCGAAACGAGCGCTTCCAAGACGTTAACGTCATCAGACATGATCGATTTGGGGGTGGTTCTGTTATGGTGTGGGGAGGCATCACTGTTGCTGGAAGAACGGCTTTACATGTTGTTGCAGGGCGTGTTACAGGCCAGTACTACCGGGACAACATCTTGGCAGTCCATGTTGTGCCGTTCGCACGACGTCATGGCCGCCGTTCCATCTTCCAGGATGACAACGCAAGATGTCACAGGGCCAGGATCGTTACAGGTTACCTCCAACAACAGAACATCACCACATTACCTTGGCCAGCACTGAGTCCCGACCTCTCCCCCATCGAGCATGTCTGGGACATGCTTTGACAGAGATTACGTCAACGTCAACAACGTCCTGCCAATGTCCAAGAACTTGCTGCTGCGTTGCAACAGGAATGGGACAATCTGGACCAAAATGACCTTAGACGTCTCATTAGGAGTATGCCACGTCGGATCAATGCTTGTTTGGCAAACAGAGGAGGATTTACCCGTTACTGACTTGGTTGTGATGCTGTGGTAACTTTGCTGTTTGACCCCGGGTATCATTTTACCCTTATAATGGTCAGTCTGTGCCTTACTTAGTCTAACGATCATTTGGAATAAATCGATGAATGTGAACTTCATTTCATTTTGTCATTTGTTTCTTCGTCAGTTTCATTAGGTGACTTTAATAACACTTAAAAATCAAATATCCCCTACTTTTTTTGAATAGTATATGCATATAAGGAATGATATGGGGTTTAACGTCCTAGCCTTATACACCAACCGGGATAATGCAGATGAACATATGCTATGCAGAGGGACATTTTGTCTGGACAGCGGTGCTATGGCCTACTCTTATTTCGAAAAGCACCTGTTACGGCGTTTCCGCCTACTCTTCTTTTGGAAATTACTTATACATTTTAATGACTCGCAATCCAGTTAAAACATCATTATGTTTCCAATCTTAAGTATTAGGCGATTAGGGTTGAGAACGGATTTTCTTTAACCGGCCTCCGGTACTCGAATTTATGTCGTCTTCATTCCAGAAACTGTGGTTCTTAAAGGCTCAATACCACTCTTGTTGTAACTGAATAATATGTCCCAATTATTATTCTAGTCAACAAATTGTACTATTTTACAATATTCCAATTAATTTATGATACAAATTTCATCTTAACACACCTAATTTAAACAATTGGACAAATTCAACTAAATGATTTGGAAAGCCTAACGTAAACCTTTCAAATGTGACTTGGATTTAAAAATATTTTCGAACCCTCTGAAGAAGTAAAATAGGATGTA
The DNA here is from genome assembly GCF_932274485.2 of Patella vulgata. Classification (NCBI taxonomy): domain Eukaryota; kingdom Metazoa; phylum Mollusca; class Gastropoda; family Patellidae; genus Patella; species Patella vulgata. Next base: position 20,017,482 of record NC_065883.2, read on the forward strand.
ATGGATAATTTACACAACAGTTAGGACACTTAAACATCTAATACTTAGAATAAGGCTATTATTTATTTTCTGGAGCTGTCAAGCCAGCAAGAGTGTTAATGTCCCTTTAAGAAGAATGCTTAAACTCAGTTGAATAATTCGACTCGGAACTAAATATGAGATTAGCTAGTTGTCTCGATTAATAAAAACTGGACTTTTTGGGAAACATTTCAGTATAAGTGTCTTTTCATAGACATGTGTTGGAACACCATATCTGAAAGCGGATATGGAATTTACTTTTCAAATATATTTTTGAATTTTGCTAACAGTTTTCCTTGTCGTGGATTAACGTATTATACGCCGCTCAGACAGTTAAAGATAAATTGGTTTGAAATTACCCCAAGGAGAGTGTAGAGTTCCCGTTAACTGGAAACCAAACCAAATAATATATTTGGCGACTGCTAACATCCTGAGATGATGCTTCAACTTTTAATTTAATATCAATTTGTTTTCTGCATGGGAAATGCAACAATTAAAAACGAATATAAACGTAATGACAAACCTTTTTCTGTGGAATAACATAACCCCGAGATATACGCCCACACAGCAACTTTATCTCGAAAAAAAGATTTTAGTCTTTATTGGGTTTACAAGTTTTTCGGAAAAGGAGGGTGCTGAACGCAGAATATCGCACCAAATCTTAAAAAAATCTATAAAAAACGTCAGTATAGTAAAACCGTCAGTATAGCGTCTATCACATTTACAGCGTTTTCGGAAAAGTGGGGCATTTGGAAGATAGGGTGGTTGCGGAAAGCGGACCACTGTGCTTCAAATCTGGTATATGTAGGTTTTCAAACTGAAGATAGCTTTTATGCATTTTACCTAAAGTCAAGGGCCATAACTCTAAAAGGATATTAATTTAATTATGTCGAAAAGAAATACGCATCTTTTTCTGGTCATAAAGCAACTTTACTAAAGTTTTAGAACGATTACGTGAAAACTGCGACAAATAGTTCGGACAGTTTTCGGCAAAAAGGAGGATAAACTCTAAAGCCTTATCTGTATTTTGACGTAAAGAAACAAAGAACTGTGTCTCTCCATAATAAATGTTTCCTGATGGTTTCAGAAAGATATGATGGTCTCTATCGTGCTGACAAGCGATACAAGCAGTGTGATTGGGAAGGTTTCGATAAAAAACAGTTGCATAAATGCAACATTAATACAAGTGTCTTAAGAGCTCAGAGAAAGTCCTATAAAAACTAATCTGTTTAGCACTGACACGTAGTATGAACGGATCAACGGAAAGTGTGATTACAATGTGTCAACATTAACTTGTAAAAAATAAACTAAATATTTATGGGGGTAACAAATAGAAAGGAAAACAAAAGTCGGAAGACTTTACCATTTCTAACAGATTAAAACTAATCACTCAGAATTTACCTATTACTAATCGTTCAGAATTTGCCTATTTCTAATCATTCAGAATAAATATAAAGATAAAGATTTAGTAATTTGTGTCTTTTAGTATTACTTCGGCGAGTTATGATCCGTCTCAGACATTCAACAATATCTATTTATTCTCAAAAGAGCCCATGATTGCATATAAATTTGTGAGCTTTTATTCCTAAAATAAATATATAACGTCACGACCTAATGTGTAAGAGATTTTACTTGTCTTGTATAGGGCCCTAGTAGTGACAGAATTGTCTGCCAATGTATCGTCATTCATTGCCCACACAAATATCAAAATTCAGTTTGTTGACGCAAATTCATACAATTGATAGCTTAAGTTTTCTGGAGAGGGAGATTGTATTTTTCCTGATGTTAAATCTAGATATATATCCGCTGACTTGGTGTTGTTGTGTTTTAGGCATTTGAATTTGTCTTTGTGAACAAAAAGGGAGTGATGCTAAATTAACAGGTTAATGAATGGATGAATGAAAGGGGGGGGGGGGGGGTAACGTCCTACTTTTATGTACCAATCAGGCTAATAAAGAAGGGCATACGCCGTCCAGTGTGCTATACTGATTTGCAAATGTCAGGGGTTCTTTTGTATGCACTTGGACGGTTCTCGACAGAAAAGTTAATTTCAGTCCCTATGCAAATTACCCGAATGAAAGCAATTATGGCGGTCGATTTAGTTTGAGCAGTTCGCGAGAAAAGGCGTCAAGGGTCATTTCACGCATGCGCAGTAATCCGTAGTGAGAACCGTTCTCAGACCGGATAGCGTTTACTCTACGAAAAATTTAACCGTGCAGTGCTAGGCACCGTACCGAGACCACCTCACTTCAGTGCGCCAAATTGACACGGTACTCAGTACGACACGTTTATGTTCGACCCGTTTACACTACAAAACGAAATAACCGTTCCGTGCCTGGCACGCTTAAAATTTGTAACGCAAACGGAGTTTATTACTTACAAGGTTCCCCGTCCAGCACCACTGACAAGAGTAAACCACACTGAAATATCCCAGGACCCCCTTCTTAGTGAACATGTGCTTTACCCACCGGAGCCTAAGGACGCCCGACTTCAAATAAGATTTATCTGGCTACGGGTTTTTATTTCGAACAAATACAATATATTTCTGCAACAGTTTACGTCTTCATCGATATAACTTTGAACATTTTACTTGTAGCCACGTCGTATATCATTCTGTCATCGGAAGAAATGATTGTGCTGACAAAGTATTTTGTATTACATATGACAAAATAATGTAAAGGGGCCATAACCTAGGTCCCTGATACTTCCGATTACATGAGGAAAATAATAAAAGAATTTCTTGTTTCTAAACCTCAACATATCCGGTGTGTGCCGATTTTATTTTCATTTTAAAGCAAACGCATCTACGCGTAAAAATAATGTCGTTTTATTGAAAAAATTCCAATATGTATTGCTAGAAGTAAAATTCAATAAAATTTAAAACAAATTACACGATGTTCTATAAAATACATCAAATATTTCAAACGCATTTATCACTAGTGGAAGTAAAGTACGAAATTTTGATCTATATTTTTTGGTATTAAAAAATATTGAGAACATAAGTTTCCGTTTAAATGTCATGAGTTATGTACATGCGATAATGTCATTTGTTCCATCTTAAAAAGGGTAATTTCTAATCGGTCCGCAAATGTAAATTGATAGCTGCTGACATGGAGTTATGTGTCATTATTTATTCTGTGCAGAAGTCATGTTCCAGTTGTGCTGTTGATCTTGCACATCCTAATGAAGTATGATGGTTCTTCTGTGCATTTAATCATTAGTACTCCTAGGGGCATGTAAAGTCCTTTTTTTTGCAGAAGGGACATCGAATATTCTTACTGTATTAAAGTAACTTGAATGTAAGTAATGAAATGGGAGTTTAATGTCCGGCCCTCAATATTCTTACCGACTAAAAGTAACACAAACAAGTCGTTTTTTTGTGTTATATGCTTGATAACTACTTGAAATAAACCATAGTAATTGTTATCCATAAATAATGTGTTATTTGACTATGTAACAACTCAACAATCGGGTGATTTCCCTTGTCATAAATGTTCCGCGCCATTATATTTGATTTCTGTGCCTATATCCCACCCGAAACTGAATAGATTTCCTATTTGATCAGATATTATGTAATTTCCTCTTGTACTGCAGACCGTTTAATTGTGTGTCACGCATGCATGTACTTTAAAGGGACACGCATGCCATTCGAAGGGACATATAATATTCGTTTCGTAGCAGTAGGATCCCCGCGATTCTAATCTAGGACGCGCCTAGCCCCGTTTAAGCTAGGCTTTGAGAACACTTGTATTTATTAGTTATGCAGCCTATCAATACGATTCCATTCCATTCCATTCCATTCCCATCATTTCAACATAGAAAAACTAAATCCTTATTTTTGTGTTTTCTTCTTCCTGGATGAGGGATCCGTGGTGAGCAAATGAGTAAGACGTTGGCTGGCAAACCTGGAGGTACCGTGTTCGATCCCAGTTTTGGTGGAGAAAGTTCATCGGGAGTTCCCGCCGTGCAGGACGGAAGGGTCTGGCAAGGTATAACGCATAGTCGTTTGGATGCGACGAAAAACCGTGATGCGGTATAAGAGTAACCCGCAGTGCCGTTGTCAGGACAAAATTTCCCTCATATGGCGTATGCTCGTCTTAATTAGCCCAGACGGTGCATAACAGAAGGACGTTAAACCCCATTTCATATTATTTCCTCTTTGGTGTTTAACGTCCCCTTCAAACAGGGATATTTTTGTCGGTTGTATAGGGTATCACGTGGCAAAGTGGGTAAGACGCTGTCTCGCTAGCCTGGAGGTCGGGTGTTCGATCCCTGCATTGGCCGAGAAAGTTCTTCCAGAGTTTCCGGCGTGGTTTCCCCTTGTCAGTGATGCAGGACGGAGTGCCCGACAAGGACAGCTGTCTAGTCGTTCGGATGGGACGAAAAACCGAGGTCCCGTGTACATTTTGGCGTGCACGTAAAAGATCCATTGGCAGTTGGAATTCGATATAAGAGTAGGCCGTAGCGCCGCTGCCCGGGCAAAATTTCCCTCATAGCACACTGTATGGCGTATGCCCGTCTTCATTAGCCCAGTTTGGGAGCAGAACAGTAGGACGTTAAACTTCATTTCATTTATTTTATTGTATTGTATACCATTTTCTTCTTCTCCTTCGTTGGGCTTTACTTCCGTTGCCAACTAAGGATATTTTTGTCGGTTACATAACTATTTTATTGTATACCCTGTTTTCTCTCCTTCGTCTTCATCCGGTTTCACGTCCGTTTCCAACTGTGAATATTTATGTCGGCAACCATATTTTATTGCATTATAAACCTTTACCAAAGATTGACATCGGCGTACTCGTTGATTTTGTCAAAGTAATACAAAAAATCGGTTTTGACAACACTCTTCCAAAGCTTCCAAAGAAGACCTATTTTCTGACATTTTCCGGAGATATTAAGCACGTATCAACCATTTCTAAAAATAAAATCACTAATTCGTGGCAGTTTTAGAATTATTTTACTTTTTACAACAGGCTATCATACGTCCATTTTTCTCTCATGCTCACCAGTTGACAGTTAATGCTAAATTAGTCAACGGCGCAATTTCAGTGACTGAATATGCTATTGAAATTGCGCTACAGCCGTGCGATCGACAACCCTTTCATAGACGCTTAACAAGTATTACTCCACAAGATTGCTTATACATTTCAATGACCCGCAATCCAGTTAAAACATCATTATGTCATTGCCAGATTTGTGTACAATCTGAAGTACAAGGCGATTGGGGTTAAGAACGGATTTTCTTTAACCGACCCCACGGTACTCGAATCCTAATTTACGTCGTCTTCATTTCAGGAACTGTGGTTCCTAAGAAGAATGGTTAATCTTGGTTGAATAATTCGACTGGGCACTAAATATGTGATTAGTCAGTTGTTGTCTCGATTAATAAAAACAGAAATGATGTTTTCTGAACTTTGGGAATAATGTCAGTATAAGTGGCTTTTCATAGACATGTGATATCGTCTGGAGTCTGAGAGTGATTCATGATATAGGCCCATAATTACACTATCTGAAAGCCGTTATAGAATATACTTTTGAAATATTTGTTTGAGATTTTTCTTAAAGTTTCCCCTGTCGCGGATTTACATATTATACACCGCTCAGACGGTTAAAGATAATTAGTTTAAAATTATCCCCAGGAGAGTGTAGAGTTCCCTTGGACTAGAAACCAAACAAACTAAACTATTCGGTCATTGTCGCTGATCGGTTGAGAGTATTCTGAGACTGCTAACATCCCATCCCGTCTTCCTTTTGGGATGATATTTCGATTTTAAACCAATCCGTTCATGCTGTACAGTTAATCATGCGTGCAGACAATAAACCGTTCACCAATTTGAAATGAAATTGCTCTAAAGTGTACATAGTCATAATTAGTAAATTACGTTTCGTTGTTCCTATGCTATGATCCAGCCACCTGACTTGCCCTCCATTCTGCCCACAACCAGAGCAATCAAAATCCCTAATCATCGGCATATCAACTGATAGTCTGGAGGCTCAGTGCGGAGGGGTGTCCATCAAATGGGCACAAAATCAGACTCAACGTTTCTATAGTAAAATTTCGCGTAGAATACGATGCCGGGTGGTAATCAGTACGCCGTTCTCGAGATATTCGGGGTCAAAGGTCAAATGAGTTGATTTGCAAAAACGGAAAATTTCAGCTTTTGACCTCCGGGGTCACTAAGACTAAAGGTGAATTTAGCAAGTTTCCATTTTTATTGAAAGAGTGATTACTTTCGGTCATTTTCAGCATATTTTCATGATACAAGAATGGCTACGCACTCACTTTTAGTGCAAATGACCTCCTTTGAACTTTGCCCTGGATATCTCGAAAACGCCCCAACGGCGGACTGATTACCACTCGGCATCGTATTCTACGCACAATTTTACTATAGAAAAGTTGGGTCTGGTTTTGTGCCCATTTGATGGACACCCCCGCGCACTGAGCCTCCGGTCTATGATTTATTTACCGAACCTTTACGATTCAAATATAATTTTATGGAGAAGTTGAACAGCGTTACTTGTTTATCGGCAGTTTAAATGACGGAGAATATATTTAATTCGTGTAGATTTCTAAAGATTTTATGAATATTCCGTCGATAAGTTCAATGTTTGATAGAACCAAACCCGAATTGTCTGTGAAATTTCCAATTTTGTATGAAATCTCCAATGCTTCACTGTGTATAAACAAATTAGGGTGTTTAAAATTTAAAATATTTTAACCCAAACCTTATCGATTGCTAAGCAATGACACATGCACCCTCCATAAAAGCAATAATTGTAAAACAACAAATAAGAATTTCAAAAGATCAGGCCCCGAGTGCACAATGCATTCTCAGACTTAAGTTAAGAATTTTCTCAAATTTCAATCATATTTTATGAGAAATATCTTTGATCCAGAAACACAAAACTTTGCACATAGTTTCTTATTGATGTATTTGATATATTACAAAAAAAAACAAGTTTTATAAAAGGCTATATTCTAGTTAAAATACAGTGAACAATTTTGAGTAAATTATTAACTTAAGTTTGAGTATGTTTTGTGAACTTGTGACCTGATCATATTTTAAGTCCCTAGGGTGCTAATAAAATTTCATAACAAAAGGAGGATAACTCTTGAAACAATCGCTAAAAATCAATATGGTGCGTCGTCATGTCAATCGTCTGGATCGAAAATCAATATATTTTTCTCAAGGGCTCTTTAATGTCAGTGTATAAAGTTCTAACTAGATCTGGTAACACATTTTATTGAGAAGGACAATTAATATTAATTTCAAATATGGACTTTTATAGCCTCTATTGTGACATACTGGTGTACGGGCGTGTACAGGGTGACAGCAATACGACTGTATTGTAATGTGCAGTCAGATGTTTAAATATCTGCAAAGCACAATTTCCTGTTAGTATTCGCCCTTTATAGCACTTTAGAAACTGCAGTTAAACTTTGTCGTCGAAAAGACAAATTAAATATTTTTTTATCTGCTCTAAATGTAGGCCTAAATTAAAATTAAAATTAATTAATTTTGCTTTCTGTAAAGTTCAACAATCAAAAACCAGTAAAATCGTAATGACATTCCCTTTTCTGTAGAATAAAAGAACCCCTAGAGTAGTTTTAACTTCTATCAGATAAGGATAAGTTTTAGAAACTATATACCATTACAGCTAAATAGTTACTGATACTTGGAAATTAATTCCTCAGGGAATATAAACGGTGAAACATAATGCAGATTGGGACGTCATTACATGAAGGTCAAAACGATCTTGTTATGTGCATCTTAATTAAACCACACGCTGTTAACTATTTGCAAAACAAATGTAGAAATTAATATGCGAATAAACTTTCCTGGTAAAGAAGTTAAAGTAACCTGATGATAATCTTGATCTAAATCGTAGATATATTCCATTGGAATCGATCCATTTAGTCTGTTCAGAAAAAACGAAATTATGAGATGATATTATCATTTAAAACATTACAAAGTTTATATTTTATCCCCACCCATGCTCTAATACGAAGGCTGGGGGTCTATCAGATTAAAACACAGATCCAAACCCGTCTCCCTTTTTTTTATAAAGAGCTTTATTTGTCTTTATAATAGTAAGACCCGTAAAATTTTTAAAACAATCGCGTTTTTATTGGCGCGTGCAATTTGCCAATACAAGCTTTGGTTTAGTCGAGTTTTATTCTGAAAGACTAGAGATTTTAAACTTCCTCTTGAAACTTCGATGCGGATTGGATAAATATAAATAGTCGATGTTGATCGATTAAATGTCACCTACATAACCCCTGGTGTGATCTCTTACTTCATGCTGTGACATGTTCAGATGGTCATTGCAAGTATCTTTTATAAGATGCTCGAAATTTAGAACTACATTTTAATCAAATTATTTGGGAATGGATTTATTCCAGCTAGGCCTGAAATTTGTCAAATGTAAGGAAATAAAACTAGTATTTGGTGGGCACGTAAATTAATTGTGATCTTTAAAAACGGGTAAGATGTTGTCTGGTCGGATAATCTGTTTTCTGTGATTCTGTACCTTTTGTTTATATATGTATAAAGGCGCTGGACGTCATTTGCTTTTTTCAGACAATATATGTTTCTTCAGCGCTCAATCCACGCTAAAATGTACTCAAATTGATTATTTAACAATTAAATCAGATAACAAAATATTACCGCTAATAAATCTACTGGATTGGTTTCAACCGGATTAAAACGAAGCCAGGACAAGAGATTTTACCCAAAACGTATATTGAATTACAACCCCCAAAGTTGAATAAACCCCGACGTCTGTTATTGATGTATGTAAATATCACATACTAGTACTAGAGATATACTGTTTAATCTCTGCATGCGTATGTTATGATATACCATCTGGTAATTAACGAGATGAGAGTGAAGATTGAAACAAACGAACAGTAGCGTGTGTTTAATTAAGATATGATAAAGCCTTACATCTGATTGTTGATAGATGTTAACACTAATTATTCATTATGTAGAACTGTATTTAAAGATGCATTCGTACGAAAGTATGTAAACGGTAGTTATTTCCAATAAAAGTGTTCCAAATTGGGTATATCAGATGACCCAGAAAAAACGAGTACATTATTTAAAGTGAAATAATTAAGTACCATGTGGATGTTTGACGACTTGTAGTTCCATCGTACGAGTTTTTAAAAATTGTGTCAAATTATCTTTTGCTGGACTGGGATGTCATATCACACTCACCTCAGTTTGCAACAACAAATTGTCCATATGTCCCGTGTCTTGTTCGTAGCGCAGTTTCCACCCAGAAATCGAATTTGTTATTTTTGTAGGCTTCTTTATGACTATTTTTGCCGGAATTGTATCCGTTTCATCCGTGCTTCATTAACATTTTTTTCAAGTTGGCAGACGATAATCGAAGAATTTACTTCGGCTTCGATATTGTATAGGTCTGCCTCCAGTCGAGTCACGCGACAAACAGGCTGAGTAAAAAAGATTTTTACGACTTTGTGTAGTGATTAATTTGCTGAGACAGTGAATTCAAGTAAACCTTTGGTAGATAAATTAGTTTTTAGTCCAAATATGTCATTAATTATGTGCGCGGGGAGGCATCTTTAATAAAATAGCATACTCAATTTGGCAAGTTGAAATGTTCAAGTTCGTTTACTGAATCATGAGAGATTAGGTATTTGCTTGCGGAGCGGGTCTAGCCTGTAGTTATGCACTTTACCAGTATTGTGTGACTATATGTATATAATACAATTATGTTATTCTTCCCAGTGTAAATAAAGTTTATAATTACAATGTTGTAATAAACTTATGGCATTACATATCTCTGACCATTTACTCAGATAATTTATTAGGATGAAGGAAAATCTTCACATCTTTTTAATTATTTTATTTATCACAGTGAAAATATAGAACAATACTGCATGGTAAAATAAACGACTAAAAAGACTGATATGAAATATAAGAATACAATTATATTCTTTTGGCATTTGAAATTATTTGACCATCGATCTCTTCCCACCCAGTGACAAAGTACAGTAGAATCTGCATTAAGCAGCCACCCAAGGGAATTTTCACAACTGACCGCTTAACGGGAGTGGCCTCTTAATAAAATCTCATTGCTTTTTGTGCTGACATAAATATTAAATTAAATATTACGCTTGGAAGCGGTAAATTTGGCCGTCGCTGAATCTTGCGCCGAACGAAAATTCTTTACTCAAATCTCGGACATAACTTAACGGGAGTGGCCTTTTAATAAAATCTTGGTGCTTTTTGTGCTGACATAAATTAAATATTACGCTTGAATGCATTGGAAGCGGTAAATTTGACCGTCGCTGAATCTTGCGCCGAACGAAAATTCTTTACTCAAATCTCGGACATAACTTCTGTAAACTTGTCATTTTGTACCAACCTTCGATACTACTGTCTACCATTGTGATGCATTCCATAATATTTATCCATTTTTGTGAAGAAAATCGATGAATTCATTTTATTTTATCAACAAAGCACATGGACAAAAAAAACATCGCCAATTTCATGACCTATTTACAGGGGGTGTAACTCTGTATGTAATATTATAGGAGGCGCTAAGAGAGATACTAAATGATCGTGACAAAACTCGGTACTTTTATTTTATTCAATCAGTATCAAATAATGTGTCGTTACGCGTGAAAACAATGATCAGGTTAGTCGTTTAATAAAACAAAAGATTAATTAACAGATAATCCCGGGTTGATTGTTATTTTTACATTTCTTTTTACCTGATCAGTGGGGGGGTCCAGTTAATTAACTACTACTCACGGGATTAGCGGGGGTGTTACAAAGAACGACAAGATGATATCATTCAACAATGGCCGTTGAATGGGCTATGTTTTGTTGAATTTATTAGTAAAATAGTGACCGCTGGCCGCGTTAGAGGAGTGACCGTTGAATAAAGAGATGAAACAATAGAATTTCTACGGGGGGAATTTATCGTGACCGCTTACAAGGAGATGTCGCTGAATAGGAGTGGCTGCTCATATTAAAACCCTAAGATGACAGAAAATGTCGAAATTATCATTTTGTCATTGTGTGATACTCGTCAAACGTCAATTATCAAAATATCAGACTAGAAGAATTCGTCAAAAATCACGACTGTCATAGCCTAAGGCAGTAGCTGTTTACACCAGACCTTGAGATGTGACGGGTGGCATACATGGCCGTGTCTTTAATGCTCAAAACTTGGTTACGTTACAAATATTTTCCGATAGATTAAACTTAGAATAATAATTGATGCTCTTTGGCCCAAATGGTATCTTCTATCTAGTCAGTGCTGCCAGGTATACGTCCGCATATGGATTGTGCTTAAAATAATGAGTTGGTGGTATTAGTCATTGGTGTTAGGTGTAGTGCAGTCTCTGCACTACGACCACCGCAAGCAACCAATTGTCCTAAATTGTACATTTCCAAGCGTATCAATTTATTATATCTATTGTTATACACGTTTTATGATAACCTATTCTGTACACACGAGAACTACCTGCTTTGAAAATATGTGTAACCGCCATATTCAGAAAATTAGTATTATATTTTGTAATGCTGTTCTAATCTTTTTATCGTTCTAAGGGAATCAGAATCAATACTTTTGAATGAATATTCTATATTTATACTTATATATACATGTATAGTGTTTTGGATAAAATTATCGATTTAGGAATTAAAATGTCAGTCAACCAACTTCGTGTCTATTCCCAAGCAGGGTTAATAGTAAAAAAAACGTTACTTTCGTGTTAGTGGGTTAGTTTGGAACAATGTATATCAAAATAAAAAATTAATCACCGAACAACAAAGTTGACCAGACTGTGTTGCTGGTGAATTAATCTTTTTGTATTATTTATTAGGATTGTTTTCTATTCTTGCCCGGTCGTATCACTAAGATCCAGATTTACTTGGTCTGTTAAAAGAATTATTCCATCGTTCTACCACTTTCAGTAAAACGTCTATTCGTCACTGCAATTGACTTCTATATAATATGTGTGTATATATGTTTCTTCATTCTTATCTTTACAGTTGATAGGACCGCAGTTTATTTGGGCAATCCAGCCAACCCTTGGTGACAAATGGACGACCGAATTGGAAGAAGCGTGGTCCGATTTGTTCAAGTTGATATCACATATTATGAAAAGGGCTATGGTGTTTTAACGAGGGACTTAAACTGATGTGAAAGGACAGCTTCTTGTTGTTACCAGTGACAATGTCAAGACTTAAAATAGCGTTTGCTTCGAGATTGTCCCAAATGGTTTCCAGATCTGAGATAAGAATGTGAAAAACAATAAAAGGAAAAGAGACTTTTGCGCTTATAGTTATATATATTGAAAATATTATATAAAAAACCTGCCGCAAAATTTTTGGTTCTCTTACTGACAGAATTATGCCTTTCACGATGCGACGTTATTATTCATCGTTAAAAGGAATTTACGACCGCGTTTGATTGTTCTTGAATAAAATCAAGAATTTGTGCTTAAATAGCGTGTTGATATTTTCTATTTTGGAGTTGAACTTCATATGCCAGTATCGCATAGAGAGGTGATTTTGGAATCGTTTGTCAGATTTGATTATAGAACTAAAATAACATTTGAATTTAGAAAAAATCCGGATTTGCGTCAATCAAACGCAATCTAAGAGATGTTGCTTCGTGGTTGTCTTCGATAAGGACGATTACATGTTGTATTAACTATATTATTGTACATAAATTGTATTCAATCCATAGCCATATTTGGTTCAACCGTTGGTTTATCACGATGACACGTTATTCACATATTACAGTATTGTACCAAGTGGCGCTCTTGTCGTAAACCTCGGTTTAATCAGTAAAAGCTCAATGTTCAGCTCATTTTTTAATATACAAATGCAATTAATAAGGGGAATTTGTGTTCAATTAGTTAATCCATTAACTGATTCCCGATTATCACTGCTCAGTCGATTATTGTTTAACCCCCGTTTTTTTATAGTAACAATACAAATTGCCAATATAACTGTATTGTCACTTTTAGTCATAAAACGTCCGATAATTTCGATAATTATTATCAGATCAATGCATTTTTATTAATTTATAGAAATGCAATTAGCGACTTTTTTTTTCGTAAAGATCAATTTACGAAATTAACACATTCATTGAAAAGATCCATAATAAAATGTTTGTTAGAGGACTATATTCTGGAAAAAATTAACAATATCGAAAACCATAATTTAATCAAAATATGTTATTGATTCGTCAGTTTCTATTACATAAAGTTAACAATTTTGAGCCGCTGAATTCATTTGGTAGACTTTGAATACTTTGTAAATTGCAATACTTGAACAATTGAATCTATGTGAGCAATATTAGTCAAACAATCGTTACCCTTTACATGAACGGGATATTGTAAACCAAAACAGCAAGAATTCACTCTGGTCAAAACAGCCAAATATTTGGTCAAAATGTATGTAAATGTGTATGTATAACATTGGATTCATAATGAATAACAAATATTTAATTAGTCGTTTTGATTTTTTTTTTCTTGGCGGCCGTTCGACAGTTTTGATTATAAATTATGTCCGTTTAACCAAACCGTCTTTCCGGTTTGAACAATATTTTTTTTTGTTTGTTTATGACCGTTTCGTCTATAATCTTAAATATACAAACTAGCTACACCTTTAACTGTCAGCAAAACAGATATTTTGAATTGTCTCTTATAAATCAAACTGAAACCAAGCTAGGAGATATTTTATTTTTGTATGCCGTGAAATATAACTATTGTTCGATCAAAGGCTTTAAAGAACAATTTCAGAAATTGCGAAGACAAAAGTGAATACGAACAAAAGCTTAAAAGGTAATAGGGAGCCGCGGTGGCTCAGTGAGTAAGACTCTGACTCACTAGGCTGGAGGTCTCGGGTTCGCTCGCTGTGCTGGTCGATAACACTCCTCGGGATTAGCCGGCGCGGTTTACCCATGTCAATAGTGCAGGACGACCTGACAAGGATGGTTTTCTAGTCGTTCGAATGGGGCGTAGAAGAGTTATGCGTAGCGCCACTAACCGGACAAAATTTCGTCATAGCAAACGGCATGCCGCACGCCCGTCTTCAGTACCCCAGCCGGTGCAAAAAAAGTATAACTTTAAACCACATTTCATTTAAAAATTAATATGATAAACGGATTGCTAGATTTTAATTCATTTATTTTCTGTTTTCCGTCCGTTTCAATATTCTTGTAAATGTAAAATATGAGAAATGCTCAATTTTTTTCTTTAATTTGTTTATTTTACCACATCTGCTCACGTGACGATATTTTACTGTTTAATATGTAATATCTTTATGTACGCATATAATATATTATGTATGTAAATGTTTGATAATAAAACACTAAAACAACTGCCTTTGTTTTATGGCGGGGATGGTCGAGATTCTTACTTGTTTAGTTCACTGCTCAACACTAACTGCCAGCTAAAAGAAACCACTGAGATGTGTCTAGCTAGCTCAGAAGGGTACAAAAGACTGGCTATGTTATCGTCACAGTTCATTAAAGTATGCAAATGACACATTTACGTTATCTGAAAGTATCAGCACAAAATATTGAGCCGTTTGTATTTCCGTTTCAGGGCACCAGCTTCTATTTTTTCAGAGAGTGGAATGATGAATAAGTCTATTTGATAAAGTTTGCAAACTTTTGAGGTAACAGCAGAACTTCAAATGAAAACCCATTGTTATAGTCAGGTCTATCAAGGCATATAGGAACTGCTGGCCAACAAGATATTTGTTTGGGACTAGAATAAAAGGTTCTAAGCGGCTTTCAATTAAAATTTACCTAGGATTCTCTTTATTTATCAACAAAACTCCATATTCATTAAAATTAACTGTCATTCTTTCCCGTTATGCTGGTTATGTCCCCTACTCACACCATGCTTAGGGGCCCTCATTTGTGACGAGACATCGTCCAAATTTTGAGATATTAGAAATAAATTATACACTTATACAATACTTAACACATCTTACCTATAACTTTTCCAAAACGAGAGATATAAAACACAGCCTGGACTTTCCACATGCGCAACCTATAAGAATTATGATTAATGAAAAGGCAATGAATTCCCAAATTAAATACTTATACTGCCACACCAAACAAGCCACAAGATAAACCAATTTTACCATACCATGCTGGATTTACCTATAAGCTTCGCAGACTGGCGCCTTGGGTGTCCTATACTGGAGGTCGGGTGTTCGATCCCTGCATTGGCCGAGAAAGTTCATCCAGATTTTCCGGCGTGGTTCCCCCTTGTCAGTGATGCAGGACGGAGGGCCTGACAAGGACAGTTGTCTAGTCCTTCGGATGATAAGAAAAACTGAGGTCCCGTGTATACATTGGAATGCACGTAAAAGACCCCTTGGCAGTTGGAATTCGATATAAGAGTAGGCGATAGTGCTGCTGCCCGGGCAAAATTTCCCTCATAGCACACTGTATGGCGTATACCCGTCTTCATTATCCCAGTTTAGGAGCAGAACAGTAGGACGTTAAACCCCATTTCATTTCATTTCATTGCCTTGGGTGTCAAGATCTAGGGGTCGTGGACCAAGGTGCATAATATTTCAACCGTTGGTGTATCGTGATTACGTACCGCAATGTATCATTCACGTATATATAGTGCTTCACCCCACCAAGTGGCCCTCTTTTCGTAACCCTCAGTTGAATCAGTTAAAGGTTAATTTGAAACCGGGGTGGGGGTCGGATGGTTAACGCATGCGTGTTGCATCAAAGGTATGTCATTGTGAGAAGTGGCGTGGTTTCGATTCCCCACTCGTGGGCTTTCCCAGTGTCCTCGAGTTTCCTTCTACTGTTAAAGACGGAACCGTATGTTAGTCCCGATATGACCTAGTTTGAGTCGAGTGGACTCCCCCCCCCCCCGTCTCTCTCTGTCTCGCTTCCGCTCTCTCTTAAATAAGTATCTCTACTGCTGGACTAAGACTAGTAATGTAGTGCGAGTTATAAATAGACAATTTTTCCCTTAATTTTTTTCTCCCCTCTTCCTGCATTTTTGGGTTGACTTTTTGGTCTAGAATTGGAGAAAAGGGATCAAATTTGCAATTTCATAGCAGTTTTGGGTAATACTGATGATATTACAGCGGAGGGATAGGGGGTGTAAAGTGTCTTTCTGCAGAGCAATCATTGTGTCGGAAGTGAGATTTTCACCCCTGTCAACTTCAAATCCGTGTAGCAAAAAATCTAAACGGTCAACCCCCTACAAAATTATGATGAGGAGATTGCCAAATGTTGTCCCCATTGTGCCTATAAAGATTGGAACCAACGGAATGTTGAGCAAAAAGCTACAGCCTGTGATGTTACAGTCATTTAACATTGAAGTCAATGGGCAAATAATTGCTAGTCTGAGACCTGCTTATTGGTGACAGAGTTATCTGCCTTTATATAGAGTCCGCTCATTTTGTCAGTGATTCCAAGTGGTCCAACGCAGACAATATAGAATGACAGGAAATAAAATGGGATTTCAGGTATATTTTTCTGCACCGTCTTTGTTAATGAAGACGCAAATACTACGAGAGAAATTTTAACCAGTCAGCAGTGCTACGGCCTACACTTACTTATTTCGAATTTCAAATATTAAAGAGGCTTTATTCAAGAGCTAAATCTGCCTATATGTCTGTAGGCTTTAAATGTTATATAAGTTTTAAGTAGAAATTTATTAACATGGCAAGACCATAACCAACCCTCGGTGCCATCGGATGGCTCGGATTTTAAGTAAATTTGAACGGTTCGGCCATTTAATGTGGCATTCCAACACCGGCATCGAAAACGAGACCCCCTGGTTAGCGATTCAGCATCTTTACTTTTTCGCTGATTCACCACGCCCTTCAATGCACACAATATGCGTTTTTGATTATTCTATAATATTATCGTTTCATTCAGGCACACATGGCGGTTCAGATGATGAAATGATGAAATCGGGAGTAACGCCCTACATATCTCCTCTGACAGGGGTCATGAAAACGAGCATACGCCTACGTCATGCAGTGTGCTATGAGGGAATTTTGCCCATACAGTGGCGCTACGGCTTACTTTTATTTCGAATTCCAACTGTGAATATATATATATATATATATATATATATATATATATAACTGTAAAATAAAATACGAATTATCATTTTATATGGTATATTTTTACTGATAATTAAAGTATTCAAATAATGCCGGAATTTGAAACCCGTTTTAACATCATACCTTTCGCCTCCCTTTTCAGGGACTGACACTCAAAAGGTGTATAGTAGTTTCGGGGGTCCCTAAACTAGCCAATGTTCTTGTGTAGTCGCGAATTTACGTCGTTTTTTGATGAATTATTAAGATATATGCATAAGCTAAAAACATCAGGATATACTCTAGAAAGCACCATTTACAGTCAGTGTTTTCAAAAGAAATTTCAAGCCTGGTTGGAGAGAACCCTGTCGTTCAGCTCGCGGAGCAAAGATAAATCTGTCCTATCCTAGGTATCATATGTGTAATTTTATGTCAACTTCAAAATTGTCAGTATAAATATAGCATTTACTTGACAATTATCACAATTTTCATCTGACCATAAAAGATTTTGTATGGATTGGTGTTCCTGATGTTATAAGCTTTCCAAAAGTGTATAGTTTGTTTAGTAGGGAGGACCTACTGTGAGGTCCAGAATAATGGATTACATATGCCCCATTGTATTGTTTATGGGGTGGGTGGGCGGGGTGGAGGGTCGTCTAAGATGTGTCATATTTAGCATTATCATTAACATCATTTTCAGCATTAATTTTTGAGTAATGTTCAAGTTCAGTGACCCGGAAAACCTTATAAAAGAGATATAAGCTATATAAAACAGAAAATTGATGATTTTCTAAAAATTCATTCATGTTATGGAAATTCTGGCCGCCATTTTGAATTTTCGCCATATTGGATTTTTCAAACTCTTCGTTTAGATTAAACATACATGCAAGAGCTAAATCTGCCTTGAAATGTTTTTTAAATTATTAATTAGACATTATTTAACTGATCCACGCCATAATCAACTCCCGATGGCATCGGATTTCTCCGATATTAAATAGATTAGAACGGTTCAGCCATATTTTGATTTAATCTAAAAATGGAGGAGCAAGACTTAGCTTCGAACAACCAGTACAGTGGTTGAAATTATTGCACACGTCTTGTCAAACCTTCAAAGGCTAATAATATCTTCGTTCGTAATTTGAATGAAATTGTCAAATTATTCATTTTTCATTATTTATCTTTGAACTATTGCAGCCCAGCAACACTGAGTACTCTTTCAATTAGATAGTACATGTCATTCAAACAATGAAATGACTATTAGTATTATCTGACAAATTGGTCATTTTAGGAAATTTGGTCGCCATTTCGAATTTCTATTAAATCACTTTAGTTGACCAAATAGGTAATTTGGATTATATGGGTCTGAACACGATTTGTTAGTAAACTTGTGAACAGACATGAAAAAAAAATCGAAAATGTTGCTTTTTCCGAATAATCTTTTATTTTAAAACTGATAGTATTGATTAAACAACATATATCATATACCAGCAGATGCAGAATTATATTATGAAAATTTTGAGCTATATTACATATCCCTAGGTGTAAATGTTGAGGAGTTATGAAGGCTTTCAAATAAGAAAAAAAACGGCGGCCATTTTTAAAGATAGCTGCCAAACTGACATTTGGCAAAGTGACCTGGAAGTCCATCAACCAATATTGGACACTTTAGACCCAAGGCTATACCAATTCATCAAATTGGTAATGAATATCTGCCTGTGACATGGACTTTTAAAATAATTGACACTTTGCCATTGTAAAATTAAATAGAGGCCTAAACGTCTCATCCATGTCACATAGTACAAGTATGGCCACAAAACGCTATTTTCAAGCCGACTCAAAGGTGATCTATCAA
This sequence comes from Patella vulgata, assembly GCF_932274485.2. Lineage (NCBI taxonomy): Eukaryota > Metazoa > Mollusca > Gastropoda > Patellidae > Patella > Patella vulgata. The sequence goes on from NC_065883.2 coordinate 20,036,439, forward strand.
AAAAAATATAACAAAAAGAATTCATTTAGAAAAAAAAAACAATATGAATTTATAGTTAATTTGAAAAACGATCAAAACGTGATTAAGATATAGTACTTTATATGGAAAATGGACGCCGCCAAAAATACAGTAATTGCATATCGAAGATTAAAGGGTAATATTGGTGTTAGCCATTATCACATAATATGATAGAACTGTTTGAACACGTTCCAAATATAATTTTACCACATAGATCATTCTTACGATAAATGTGTAACGAAGATTTGAAAAAACGGAAGAGACGCAAAAAAATGGAAAACAAGAGTTATCCTTGATTGTCACTAAATAAGAGAAAACGCAAAAATATGAATACGTATAGAAAGAATAAAACAAGAAATGTGCGGCGCTTTTCTATTTTTCTCGTTTTCTCTTATCTAGTGACATTCAATCTTATTTTTTAAATTGTCAGATATCCTCCCAAAGCCTCGTAATAATATAACAACTTTTCGTCTTCAACAGAATTGTCGGTGAGATGAAATTAGATCTGTTGTCGCTCGTTACTTCAGTCAGTTATATAGAATGATCACTCTTCTTTTCCATTGTTTTGTGTCGCTTCCGTTATTTCAAATCTTCGTTGTGCATCTATCGTATCAATTTTCTCTGTGTTAAAATTATAGTTAAGATGTGTTTAACCAGTTCTATCATATAATTATGTGGTGGTTGACACCAATATTGTCCTTTAAGTCCCAAAGAGTTCGCTGTAACGTATAGCGATCAAATACACAAAGCGACGGGGTCATATTGATGTCCACATGCTCCAGATCTCTGATAGTAAATTTTGTTGGGTTATTGGTTTTTGTTTTTTGTTGGGGGGGGGGGGGGGGTGTAAAAAAAATTGGAATTTATGGCGTTACAGATCTCCCACTTAACTTATTACTTATACGCCTATTTTTAAGAGATGCTATAATTATATATGACTTGAACGAATTAGTTTATGAACGTGGGACTTAATTGATTGGTTATCAGGGTCAATATGGCAGAGCCAATGGTTACGGACTGCTTGATATGTAATAAGAAATGGTTATATTGTATATAAGTAGATAATCTACATCGGATATCTAAAACAATATAATAGAAACATGATGGTAAGAAGTTTTTTCTTATTAACTATTTTATACTTCCATTGATGGGTTCATGGTTGTCAAACGTGCAGCGAATAGACTCTCGTAGAGGCAGAGAAGAATCGTTTTTATTTTTATTTGGAGTTCTTTGTTTGTCTATACTATATGGGGTTTGAATTACATGCATTTTATTATAATACTGGACGGGAAATAATATGTCACATTTATTTAAACGGTTGTTTATCGGCCTATAAATAATACTAAACTTTCAAATTTAAATAGGTTGAAACTATGGAAGGAGTAGCAAAAGAAATTTGTGTTATGTATCTATTTTCACATCTATTGTTTTTTTATTTGTCCGAGTAATTTATATATCGGCTATATTCATCGGTTTTATTTATTTATTTATTTATTTTAAAATGTGGTATGATAAAATAGTGTTCTTAATAATGTTTTTGTATTGTTTCTTAGCTGTTGAGGTCACTAGCTGTTGTGCTCACATTTATGACTGAAATTCATTATTGTAAATCACAGACACAAGGTAAAACGATCTACGATCTCTTATTATGTTTCAAATTCCACTGATTAAAACGATTTTCCAAAACGATAAGTGAATTATTAGAGGGTGGGCTACATACCCTGAACACGAGATAGTATTAATGGTAAAGGCACACATTTTGTTCATGGTTGTCATTTTGTGATCTTGTATTTGGAATAAAGAAAGGAAAGCTGTTTGGTCCGGGCAAAGCCTTCTTTTAAATATTTCTTATGTTACAATTCGTGACGTTTTTCGTCATAATAAAGTTATCAATGCCCCCCGTGTATTTACCGTTAAATATCTGTATTTCAGCAAGCAGTGATGCCTATGACAAACAGGCCCATCAGTTATGTCAACATTCATGTGGCAACAGTAACATTCTGACAGATTTGTGTTTGTGTGATATTGAAATTCCTTGTACTGTAAGTGTTCTGTATAAATAATATCGGTTGTTCTATAAGTGTTCTATACAAATAATAAATATTAGTTGTTTAGTCCTGGATCTGACAATGGTTCTGTAGGAAAGTTTGAGTAGGGAGAATTTCTTTGAAGAAATGTTTAGTAGGTAACTTAGTCAGTATTTTGGACTTGGGTGGACACTCGCCATGTGGTAGGTTATTCCTATGACGTCATCAAAGATGGCCGCCGACGTTATTTCAATTTTATCCTACCCGCTATAGTTTTCTTTCAATATCTATGAAATAAAAGCCAGAATGAAGCTGTCTGTGTGAACTAAAGTGAAAAATATATTTATTAAACTTTTATTATTTTTTCACGAAAACTCAATACCCAATTTGTAAGTGACCTCACGAAAAAATCTCTAAAATGCAAAAAACAAAAACAAATAACACTTCAAAATTAATTACAATGGTATAAGAATAGGAAATTCGTTGACAGCATTCAAAAGTGATTTTTACAAGTTCAATCAGAATCTTTGACAGTCATACATTTACAAAATGAACAGAATGCTAACTCATTGGCTCTGCAAATACAGAACGGCTATGCATATATTAACCTACACAGACACAAGCACTAATAAAGTCATCGGGAAACTGTTATTCATTTCACAAGTTCTTGTGATTGCCACAACCATACTGGAAGCTAGACAACATAACAGGTAAAAATGATGAACCTGTGGCTAACGTCGGTCCTAATAATACCACTGGGGTGGGGGTTCGATGGTGTTCTCTTCGAATAGGCGCAAAATTTCCTTAGAAAAACTGACTGTAAATTGTGCTTTATAGAGTATATCTTGGTGTTTCTAGCTTCTGCGCATATCTGACTTGTGGCAACCTTAGCAATTTATCAAAAACGACGTAAATTCATGACTTCAAATTACCCAAGAACATTAACTAGTTTCGGGACCACTGAAACTACCATACTCCTGTTCAGCCAATCCCTAAAAAGGGAGGAGAAAGATAGGATGTTAAAATGTGTTGCAAATTTCTGCAGTACTTGATTACTTTAATCATCAGTACAAATACGCTATATGAAATAATAATTCGTTTATTATTTTACAGCTACAATAACGAAAGAAAAATATGTTTCCGTTTTATCCAAAAAGCAATTTGTTGTCATTTCATGCAAAAAGATATGATGTTAAATCGTGTATGCCTTAAATTATCATATAAATTAACACTTGGTTAAGTTGGTATATTGATACAGTATTTTACAGCAACAAGAACGTTTCCGTTTAATAGAAAATGCCAATAAACAATTTATTGTTAGTTTGAGGGGAAAGTATTACAGGTGGTAGATAATATTTACATGTTGTTTAAATGCATATTTTCATAAACTTATTATGCAGATAGATGTTTATATGGAAGGTCCACTTCGATATAAAATAATATCCTGTGTGAAATAGGCGTCCTGAATACAATACAACATTGGCGGTTTATGAAATTTTGCGGTCTAGTAGTTTATTCATTTGCCACCAAAGCTGGTTTGAATACTGTTTGATGCAAAGTGAACATATCCTTTTCTGCGTGCCCAGTTTACGACATTTTAGTATGTTTACGTTAATAACATGTCTTAAAATACTTCTATTATAAAGGTAACAATTATTATCGTTATACATATAAATATATATATATAGGTTTTATTATCGCTAGGTATATGTTTGCTAATTTCATTTTGAATTCGTGTGAGATTCCGCTCGGTGTATTTCTTCAGTCAGAAGATAGTCCTTCTTGTGGTAACTATGTATTGTGACATCACATCTTGCGGTAACTACTAGTATGCTTAACACCATTAATTAGTATAATAGTTCTTTATATAAAAAGACAAAACTTCTTTTTGAGTGTTATTCAAGTATTCTTATTGTTGTAGCATTGTAAATGTGCTAATTTTCTTATATTTTTTTTAACTTTTTCACGTTTTCGCTTAAAAATGTGGTATGTGTTTTTTTGAAAATAAATAAAAAAATTACCAAAAATATGCTCTTCAAATAAGTTCAAATAAACAGCTTCATATTTTTCTTATATTTTTGAACTTTTTCCACGTTTTCGCTTAAAAATGTGGTATGTGTTTTCTTGAAAATAAATAAAAAAATTACCAAAAATATGCTCTTCAAAGAAGTTCAAATAAACAGCTTCATTCTGGCCTTTATTTCATAGAAATTGACGGAAAACTAGAGTGGGTAGGATAAAATTGATATAAAGTCGGCGGCCATATTTGATGACGTCATTGTGGAATAACCTACCACGTGGTGAGTGTCCACCCAAGTTCAAAATACTTACTTCGGCACCCACTAAATATTCTTCAAAAAAAGTTCTCCCTACTCAAACTTTCCTACAGAACCATAATCAGATGCTGGATTAGTTCTGCAGGTGTTCTATAAAGATAATATTAGTTGTTCATTAAAATTTAGTGTTCTATATAAATAATATTAGTTGTAGTGTACGCGTTCTAAATAAATAATATTAGTTGTCCTGCAAGTGTTCTATATAAATAATATTACCTCTTCTTTAGTTGTTCTGTAAGTGTTCTATATAAATACAATTAGTTGTTCTGTAAGTGTTCTATATAAATAATATTACCGTAGTTTATCTTTGAATGCTATAATAAACCTCGCGTTTATAGCATAGGGGGAAATGGATGCAATCTTCATATGCTAGACCCGCACAAATAAAAATATATAACCTGGGTATAATTAGCTATGTGGGCATCTCCATCAAACAACATGCCGTACCAGATGTTTTAGAAGTAACTATAACGTAAAATGTTTGAATATAAGTTTGAATATCGATGAAGCCATTGCTAACATAATTTAGAAAAGATACCTGAAAAGTAATTAGTCCTTTAGCCCGATGATAAGCATATTATACTTCTTAATACACAATTACTTATAATTAATTCTACTGAAATTTTGGACTTGGGTTTCAGAAGTCTTGTGAACTAGGAACACATTGTAAAGTGATGCCAAATTCTGTAATACCGAGGACTATGTGCTGTCCGGATAGAAGTGGACGTGTGTTTGACTGTAAGTATATAGAACTTTTAACATGTACGCCATCGGAAACAATAAACACTTCATAAACTACATATTCCCGAAATAATTATACCGCTGAAGCACGTGTACCCCCCACTGTGTAGATATTCGGAGTTCATTGAAAACTGTATTATGCAGGCTTAAGAGCTAAATCTACATATTGATGCATTCGTGTTTCAAACAGTATATCAATTTTATTGAGACATTTATTCACATGCCATGCCCATAACCCAGAAAACTAAGATAGTGAGGTGCTTAGACAAAGTCTGTCATAGCTTCGTTAAACTTTAAAATGAACCTCAATCACAAAGACTGCCGATTGAATTTGAAGGGTTTAAAATCGATATTTCGGTTTTTACAGTGGAAATAGTACTTGAAAATCGAGACTTTGTTTCTTACAGCAGTATTTTTACTTTACAATCGAGACTATAGAGGTTATTTATTGTCAAAACTTTACACATTCATAATTTCGTTCAGAATCAAGTAATTTGACTGAAAATTTTAATATATTCATTTTTCATTATCGAATTTTCAACTATTGTTGTAAGAATTATAAGCTCTTAATTAAATCCTATATATTTTCAGATTGTCATCACACAGTGTTAAGATTATCTCACTATGGCTTTCCATATATAACAGTATATAAGTTTGATGATAGTACTGGACAATGTGTGAGTCGGGTGGTGAAAAGGCGGGACAACCTAATAGTAAATGGATATAAGTCGATCTATAGTTGCCAAGTGTGTTCTAAATTCAAAATGTGTGCAAAAAGTTCGAATAGCGGCCTGGGTTTTCAAGGTACAGAGAACAACCGATCTGTAATTAAACGAACTATACTTCTTCAGTGGTCTAACAAATCACCGGATCATCCTATGGGGAGAGTAACAGACCAGCGACAAATTAATGGGGTGCTTGAAATGGCAAAACTTCACCCATCTCCCTTCTACAGTAAATCGGCGCTGGTTCACTAACCAGGAAATCCGGGGTTGGCAGATAAAATTCCCGGTATTTTCCAACCTGATTTCCCATTGTCTAATCGTATAGATTGGACGAAAACCCGAGCTCCCGCGTTCTCTGTGGTGTGCACGTAAAAGAACCGATGACATATGGAATTCAATAGCTGTCCGGGCAAAGCTTTCCCTGACTGTATGGCGTATGCCCGTGTGCATTAGCCCTGGTTGGACATTAAATTCCGTTGCATTGTATTTCTAACTAAACTATACATTTATAATTACGAAAAGTTTATAAAATAAAATTTGATTATGTTTTATTATTGTCATATCATCATTTCATTGGAGCTGTAGCCTATGTTTATCGGCCATTAAATAATTGAATTAGTATAACACTGTTTTAATTCTTGGAGAAATTGAAATATAAATTGTTGTTGTTTTTCTTAGTGTTTAACGTCCGTTTCCAACGGATATCGCAAGTGATATCGCAGACAAGTTGTTCATTTTTATTATATTAGCGCCGGAGTCTTTTCTGTGGGAGGATACCGGAGTACCCGGACTAAATCAACTAGTTTGAGAAGGCGCCCCTATCTCCAAGGGGTGCTCACACTAGGGATCGAAATCACGACCACAAGCCAGAAGTGACCGGCCAGCTAAAGGTTAAAACGCGGCACTCTAGATTACTAGGCCATGCTACCTCCCCTTGAAATATCGAGAGGAAAAATTTCTTAAATAAATCCGAAATTTGCTTTTACTAAAGATATGAACTTTTCACTGAAATCCTCATTTATGAGATGGGTCTTCCCCCATAATCCACTACATGGCGTCTACCCGTCTTGTTGGTGCAGAAAAGAGAGCCTTTAAACTCTAGTTTATTTCATTCCATTTCATACGGACATTGCATATTTCATGGTGTTTTATACTTATACATAATGATTCAAGAACTGGATTCAAATATTTTTACCAGATAAAATATCAGGACATTTCGAATTACAGGAGAACAGGGCTCTTCCGGGTTGGTTTCACTCAAACACATTCTCAAAATACAACATGGCGTACATATATCTGTGATAGGCGCATATATAAATACATCTATCACTCACAACACGGATGCAAATTCACATGGACTGGTTTCACTCAAACGACACCCTCAAATTACAATGCAACGATCGATGCGTGAACATGTATGTGATCTGCATTTAATTGTAACATTATCATTCTTGTTTTCTCCGCGTGAGTCTTGTTAACACACAACCCGGATGCTGATTCGTCCGGTTTGGTCTCACTCAAACACACACACACACCCTTAATATACAATGTCGGAAATGATGCGAGAACTGCGTATATATAAATGCTTCATATATTGACCATGATCACATGTTGTGAGTCCTGTAACGATATTGTTGAGATTCATAGAACTTTTCACTTTTCTCGGACTTTAGTACTGTAAGTTCTGTTTGGGTTTGTTTCATTTTCAATGCGTACAGGTATTATCTTTAATGACATCTAGAAGTACGGTTAAATGTTCACAATAAAACACACTACAAGAGAGATAGAGAGAGGGAGAGAGAGAGAGAGAGAGAGAGTAACATCCTCTCGACACAAAGTAGCTGAACCCTGTACTAACTTATCTCAACTGTATATGAATAACTATTTAGCAGTAGGAGCAAACTGGAGTATGTGCTACAAAATGTCGTTATTAAAGGACAATATTGGTGCCAGTCATTATTACATATGTGATAGAGCTGGTTAAACACATTCCAAATATAATTTTAACACAGAGATCTTTGCTACGATAGATGAGTAATACAGGTTTCCTGAATCGGAACTGACTGATGTGACGAGTGATAACAAATACACGGCCGAATTTCTGCTCACTAATAATTCCTTGGAAGACCAAAAGTTGTTATATGGGACTGTAAGAGGATACCTGACAATTCAATAAAGTAATTGAATGTCATTAGATAAGAGAACACGAGAAAAATAGAAATAGTCCGTTCATTCCCTTGTTTATATTAATTCTATACCTTATAAAAACATGGTAATGCACTGACTTTTTCTGTTTTTTTCTTTCGTGTTCTCGTATCTAGTGGCAGTCAATTCTTTTTATGAATTGTCACATATCCTGTCGCATTCTCACACAGCAACTTTTGGTCTTGGAAGGAATTATTAGTGAGCAGAAATTCGCCCATTTATCTGTTATTACTCGTCACTTCAGTCAGTTATATAGAGGGATGACTCGTGTTTTCCTTTGGCGTTCGTCACTTCAGATTCAGGAAACCTGTATTACTCAGCTATCTGTGTTAAAATTATATTTGGAACGTATTTAATTAGTTCTATCATATATGTGATAATGACTGACAGCAATATTGCCCTTTAAACAGCAGAGTAGTAGTTATATCCATATATACCAAGTGACGTGTTTTATTGTGTAGATATACAGGTACTTAGATGTAGATATAATATACAGGTGTATACATTATAAACCTTTATGTAAACAGAGATGAATGACACATAATTCATCACACTAAAGATTGTCAACTGTGAATTGAAGTACCGACCGTTGTTGGTGAGTATGTAGATATTTATGATTACATATATATTGACGCCCATAAGACAGTTTAACAACATTTGAGAGACTACTTGAGTTAAAACATATTGAATATGTAAAAGATGACGTACATACCGAAATTCAAAATGTAACAGGTTATAAATATTTGAGTACATTGGTTGTATTTAGACGAAATTTAACCGGCCCGCTAGTTCCATTTTTCAAAATCTAAAAGTTTTTTGGGGTTTTTTTTAAATATTCTCGATACACTTTTCCTTGAACATTAATATTATATAGAATAATGCATTATGTTTTAATGTTGTGGTATCCCCTTGGCAGTGGTGCAGAACGGGAAGCCTGACAAGGACAGATGTCTAGTCGTTCGAAGGGACGAAAAACCGAGGTCCCGTGTACAGATTGGCATGCACAAAAAGAACTCCTGACATTTGGAATGAGTAGGCTGTAGCACCGCTGTCTTGACAAATTCCCATCATAGCACTCTGTTTAAGATAAAACATTTCATTGCTTTATTATTCGGTTTAATTCATATTCATAGCATTAAGCATAACGTCCGCTTTCATCGGGTCTGATATCGCACACAATCCTTTCTATGATGCCGAACACCTTATTATAGCCCTCTCCTTGGTAGGCCCGTCTTCGCTGAAACAGTAGAACGTTAAACCCGATTTCATTTCATTTCTAAACATCAAACATATATAAACTATGTAATAGGTAGAACGTATAGATTGATATTTATGATGTTCGAGTGCGTTAACTCAACTGGTGTGTCAATACATTATAAAGGCTCTTGCGCAAGATCTTTATAACGTCAAAATACCGATCCCACGTACTCTATCACGGCACGTTCTTTTTTATGAAATCATCACTTGATCACCATCTTAAATAGATATACGATTGAAGGAGCGAGAAATCGACGCACGCATATAATAGTGGGATATGAAAGTATATAAACTGATTTACATTCAATCGTTTCTGTTTTTACCGACTTTCTAATAAGTTATATTCGGCGAAATACGCGAAGAGTCCAAATTCACTGGCAGTCTTTGGCGTCTGTTTTTTCAGTCTACACAGGTATGTGGGATATGTTTATAGCTTCGTTCATCGAGTCGCTTCATTACAAATGGTGCAAGAAATCATTTTAGAATGTTCATTTTGTCTTAAATATATCAGAAGCTCATCTTTTCACGTTAAAGGGGCATTATAGGAGATTAGATAAAGAGTTGGCAGTTTTCGCTTTCATAGTTAAAAATAGATAATGTGAATAGAATATGCTGACAATTTCAGTCCAATTGCTCCACCCTGAACCGAGATATTCGCTTTTCAATTTTAGGCTAGTCTCGATCATGATTATTAAAGTCGGTACGATATAAAACAAAGTCTCGATTATCTATTTTTACTTTTAATTATTTTCATAAAATGTATTCCAATCCGAGATGATTATGGTCTAGATAAGTTAATTAATATCTAATTAATAATTTAGATAACATTTCAGACCTAAAGAAAGACCTGCAATAGGCAGATTGAGCTCTAGCATAATGTACGTTTAAGATAACGACATGTTGATTTAAATTGACCAATAAGTCGTGTTTGCAATGTCCTGTTTTAACTTTATTATAACAAAGGGAGAAGATGACCCGCCCTCTCTTCTCACGACAGAGAATTTATAAGTGTGCTTTAAGAAACTTTTGGAATCCGGGGACCTTTTTATTTTGTGTTTTTAACAATTTTCAAGTGTAAATAATTTAATTAAATCAACCTGTCCATAATATCGTATTCATTGTACTGGACGTTAAATCTGTAATAAACAACAACAACAACGTGTTTGCAATGTCGAAGAAAGTGGACGATATTAAGTTAGCGACTTGCATCCTTTAACAAAATGTATACACCATTATTTGAAATAATGGTAAGTCAATCTGTACAGATAATACTTTTATGAAATCACCACGTTATCGTCATATTCAATATATAATGTACGATTAGAAAAATGCCGTACCACTCTTTAATTAAAGTAACGGTAGGCCAATATCAAAGGATTACATCTGTGTTTAATTTATACGTATTACAAAATACCATCCGAATATACCACGCTTGTGCCAAAACGCACGAGGGCACATTAAAGGTCGTTTACCATGTATCTGATTTCTATGTTTCCACAGAGTTTCCGCTAGTTACATGGAAACGATCCCATTACATTTGCATTAGCTTGATTTTTTGCTTGCGAAAACTCTCGCTGAAACACTGCGAAAACAAGGAAACCTGGCCCAAAACTGAAGTTTGAAATAAGCAGCATGAAAATGAAATCACCATAAATCTCATAAAGATGTTGATGCTTGTTACCTGCTTGCTTGGCCTACGTATAACACCCCCTGGAGGGGGGGGGGTCGACACAGGCACGCGTTCTCGTATCGCCGATGCCTGTTAATTTAAAGCCATTGTACTGGAGTGGCGGGGGCAGTACACTAGGTCTGTAATTCTATCGTGACATGTCGGGAGTTGGATCAGACTCGACCCGACGTCTCTCTCTCTCTCTCTCTCTCTCTGGGGGGGTTGGATGGCTGAATGGTTAGCGTGCGCGCGCTGTATCATAAAGTCTGTCATTGAGTCGACTGGCGTGGTTTCGAATCCCCGGTTGTACGTGACAAGGAGTAGGGTCGCCTGTCCAACCTCGTGGGTTTTCTCCGGGTCCTCCGGTTTCCTCCCACTGCTAAAGACCCCTATGCGCAAGAGAATTATTGAAATAAAATTAAACCATATGTTAGTCCCGAAATGACCTAGTTGTGTCGAGTGGACGTTAAACCCCATTCTCTCTCTCTCTCTCTCTCTCTCTCTCTCTCTTGTGGGCTGGATAAACTAAAGTAACAACATTAGTAGTCATATATATCCAGTTCACCCTAAATACGAAATCTTCAAAACATTGTACACGTGTAATCATTATGACAAGCCGGGGAGGTAGTCGATAGATTATTTTTAGGTCTGTATATACGTTTGCGCTTTCATTCCCGCTCTGCGAAGCTCTAAATCATAACATTGCTAGTTGTTCTTGTTTATTCATCATGATAAAAACCTGTTCCATTTTAATGTCCATTTCAGTGAATATCTATAGTGTTTAGCTGTATCTTGTTTTAAAATAGGTCAATATAGATAAAGGTAGACCTATTAATGGGGTCTATTGAAGCGTTGTTACCATGGCGGTTATGACAAAGCCGCCATCGGAAATATGTCAAAACACATAACAGAGAGTCTGGGTTTTCAACTGAATGGAGACTTTGTCGATTTAATTTTAAAAAAAATAAGAAACACTAATTGAAATAACGCTCATACCTTGTACCAATTTAATATATGAATTCGAGTTTCCGATCCTTTCCAGAACGAAATCAACGGACAACAAAATGTTTTACCTGGGAGATTAGATAATCTCATCTTTTTTTAATCAATGTTTGTTCAATATAAACTCATCTTGACCTGCATTAAGGTGGCCTTAATAATTAGATCTAGTCTTATAATTATGTGTTCAGTATCATAGAAAGGTTTGATTGCGATATCACCAGGATGAAAGTGTGCGTTATGATATGAATATGAATTAAACATATAAAGCAATGAAATGTTTTTCCTTAAACAGAATGTCGATATTTAACTTATGTCAAATATATCTTTATCAAATAACGAATATAAATGATAGACAGATGGGTTATCTTGAACATAACCTCTCTTAGATTATGGATTAGCCCTTCATCATGAGAAGCCATACTAATACCCAATAAATTATCGGAAATGTCGCGACATGTCTTCATTAGCCCAGTCGGAGCAAAACAGTGAGATGTTAAATCCCGTTTCATTTAATTTCATAGCGTCTACGATTCATGGCTGATCAGAGTTTGACTACGATATCAAATATATAAACATGTACCATCTTGGAATTATAACGCCATATCATCAATCGAAATCCGTCAACCGATGCACACAGTTGTCACAGGAACATGCTGATCACTTAAAATGGCGGAGCCTTAGTCTCTCTCGTGGAGCATTGCCCCATACAAGATGAGTAGCGCTTGAGACCAAGTTCCTGATCCAAAAATAGAAGATGAAATGGCTATGAAGCAATGACCAAAGACGTAGTGCACTGCCTGGGACAAAGGCCGAAATATTATACTCTCGACATGTAGTTTCGCAGCAAACGATGCGATATTGGCTTTCTTACGACAAAGATTATGTCGTATGCAAAGGACGCTGAATGTTGTGAAATTTTCAATCAGTCTATTTTTTTTTTTATAAATTCTGAACACAACTGAACGAAGTTATTCAAAATTTCCCAAACTATGATCAGCAGTTGTAAGTAAACGTCCAACCTCGTGGGTTTTCTCCGGGTCTTTCGGTTTCCTCCCACTGCTAAAGACCCCTACGCGCACGCGAATTATTGAAATAAAATTAAACCATGTGTTAGTCCCTAAATGACCTAGTTTGTGTCGAGTGGATGTTAAACCCCATCTCTCTCTCTCTCTCTCTCTCTCTCTCTCTCTCTCTCTGTAAGTAAACGTCCAACCGGTTTATTATACAGGTAAAGGCATTGGATAGGAAAGCTTGCATGACTTTCTCTTCACGCTATGAGTTAGGAGTTTAATTTAATCAAATGTTGGTACCGTCTCCAATCTAAAAGTTCAAATAAACATAAACAAAATCGCAGATACCTCGGTTACACGTTTGTTTGGGCTTTGAAAAAATAATAATTTGTTATAAATGTAAACCGATCTAGCGGAAATTAGGATTTTTGAAAATTTAAGAAAGGAGTATTTAATGGGTCTACTACATGTATTTCTTTTCACAAGGAAGTTGATTTTGAGGAAAATATAATGGGCATGGTAATTGTTTTATTTGATAATCAAATTTCCAAGTTATATTTTAATTTTAGTATGTGTACAGAACTGACACAAAAAACATTGGATAATAGATTAGAAGAAAAGATGTCATACAAGCCAACTATATACATAATGGGTCCCCGACCTGGACTGAAGGAAAGTATCAAGGCAATTGATGACTCCTTAGATGTTGTATTTATTAAAACTGATTGGAGTAAGTTAGAAAGATTTTCATTGATATGTGTTATGGTGGAATAAATGGTTCCTCGGTATGTTAAATGGCACGATCCTGATACCGAAAATTAATCCACTACAAAGTATAGTCTAAACCAATGTTTCCCAACCAAGCCAAAAGTGTTTGGGGTCCGCGAATTCAAAGGGGTTGTTGGACTCCGTGACAAAAAAGACAGCCAATAAGAAGAATTCAGTATGAAATTGTTGGGATCGAACAATGATTTCAGTAACTGCACTAATAGCGATCATCTTTCTATTGGTTCGTGTAGAACGTACGTTTTGATACAGCTGCCTTTAAAATGGCCCATGTCAAAGTTTATCAAAAAAATAAGATACGAAAAGTGGCGCTACGCGCCCACTACCCTAACGCCATAAATATCGGATCATCTGTGTGGATGTAAGAATTCGCTAGACATTTGTGAAATGTCCAAAAGAGATAAGACCTACTGGTCTTAAAACGAACAGCACTGCATTTCTTATTATTATTTAATTCTGATTTTTCTATAGGAGAAGCACCAAATTTTACTGATGTGGATGTTGAGAAAATAGAAATTGTTGTGAGCAGTCATCACTCATTTGGAGCCATCTATGAACATTGTCCAAACTTGCGCTGGTTCCATTCTTTAACGGCAGGAAATGAACGAATGTTTCGATATATTGGAACAATGGATGTAAGTAAATTCTAGATTAAATTAACGCACCATGAGCTCATAGCAGAGACCCACTTTTTATTTGTTTGTTATAGTTACGATCAGTTCGTTCTTCCTTATTAAGCAATAGTACTTTCAGTAACTTATTTGTTAAAACTAAATTTGCCCGTTTTTGCTACGAATAAATCCGCAACGAGGAAAACATAAATCAAACTGGTCGGCACATCTTTTCTGTGTTTTCATTAAGGGTACGAATATGATATACTTTAAATTGTCTTTGGTATTTCGGAATGGGATATTGTCCAGTTAGTGCAATGGCAGAATGGGGAATACATGTGTTCAGGGGGGGGGGGGGGAAGAAGACCCTCAAAAATTATTTATTTTTAAAGGACCTAAGTCCGTAAGTCAAAATCCTCCAAAATCTTCGACATCGAAAACACGAATTATTGGTCAATTTAAATCAACATTGATGATGTAAACTTACCGGGAAAAGATGAGCTTCTGATATCCGATATTTAAGATAAAATAATTTTTTTAACATTGGTACACGACTCGTGTACCATAATGCGCTTCAGCCCCAGTTGTATTGAGAGACTCGAGGGACACATTGCACCAAATCAAATGGAGTTATGTAGACTAGAATAACTAGACGCTAGAAATTTGCACTCGATTGAGATTGCTGACTTATTTCGCCGAACATAACTGATTTGAAATTGGAGTAAAAACGGAAACCATTAAATGTAAATCAGTTTATATACATTCATATTACAGTATTATATGCGTTGCGACCCACTTTTGTCAATTTCTAGGTCCCAAATGATAGCGATTTAGCTCCTTTAAGACAATTCTAGTGCTATAGAAATGCTTTCAATTGGGTCCATCGCGCATTATTGAGGGAACTGTTCTCGACCTACTCTTTTTTGATTTTTTTTTTCAAAAGGTAAAACCGGAATGTTTTTACACGAGAAGTTGTGCAGTTGTTAGCGAATTCGTTTCTCAATACGTCATCACACAAATATTAGCTCATGAGAAATGTATGTTTCAACTTTACCAAAATCATAAAGATAAACGATGGACGAGGTATGTATACATATATTAACTAATTGTTTGATTGCTGTACCAAGTTCTCCCACTGCTGAAGACGATACGCGCAAGCGAATTAATGAAATAAAATTGAACCACGTTATCCCAAAATTGACTTGGTTTGTGTTAAACCCCATTTTTTTTAACGGAGTCGTTAACGTAACTGCAATTATGTACATGGGACGTCGGTTTTACATCCCACCCGAACGACTAGACGATGGTCATTACTATGCCCCCGTTTGAAACATCTAGAGGTACTAATGAGCGAATCCCTTTCTGACTGAGTCACCGTGGTGGCTTCCTAGAGTGGAAGGGAAGCCGTATTTAAAATTACCTAGATTATCTATTTCTTTAATCGCATAGTTAATTGTAATCCACAAACCTGTACAGTCCTCTTTAATCAAAGCGGGTTGCTGGTTCGTTAAATAAGTAGCTAGGATGCTATAATAACTTTTCTCAAATATTTCAGAACAAATTTGTCCTCTCGATGTACGTCTGATGTTACAGTCTGTATATTAGGACTAGGGAGCATCGGAATGAAAGGTGGGGTTTTTTGCCGATTATAATTATGATACATGTTTTAGTGTACCTTATGTGTTAATGTGGTCGTACGATTTCGTCTACACTATCGGTCTGTCCACACTTTCTTTACACGTACAGACTCAAGTGTCTTGACTAATTTTCATGACAAGTGTCAGAAATAGTCAGTAACTGGGTAACTTGTCAGAACGATACTCTACAGGGTGAGATAACACACGCTAGCAACGTCAATGTTCACCCGACACTATCAGCTTCAATGTCCGTCCGACACTAGCAGCTTCAATGTTCAGCTTCAATGTCCGTCCGACACTAACAGCTTCAATGTTCGTCCGACACTAGCAGCTGCCGTTTGCCACTATCCGACAATAGTAGATTTGATGTTCCTTTGACACTAGCATCTTCTTTGTTCATACGCCCTAGCAGTTTCTTCGTCTTTCGTCTGACAATAGCAGCTTCGTTAGCTGCAATGTAAGAATTATTATATATTTTTTTTGTCACTTTAATTTTTTTAAAAACAGTATATCGATCTTTTTATAGATATCACCCCCACCTCCCCCCCATCCCCACCCCAAGTTGACACGGGACATAAATTCCTAATTTATTACAGTAGCTTTGCACAATGTATTATTACTGCGAAATCACACCCGGTGGAAGCGGACGTTCAGCCCTACATACAAAAGATCGAATTATACTAATTTTATAATGCTTTCTTTCTGTTAAACTAAAACAAGCTTATAGAACCAACACAACCGCGATTAATAGTCGCACGATTCCATGTCCATGTCTATAAAATGCTCAGCCATGCAATATGCAAATAAGAACAATATGAAAAACTCAAACTAACGGGTCGGCATTGATAACGACAGCTGTCGCTATATTATACTCCTTTAAAATTCATGTGCTTGTATGAAATTAAAGCGTCCAAAATTATCTGTTTCAGCGGCTAAATTATGTAAAACATTTGATATGAAAGTTAGTGGTATTACGAATGCCCCTGTGAAAAAAGAAGATCGAGATATCTCTGTTGATCATTATGGGTCAGTATATTATATATTGTACACTTTTCAAATACTTTACAGCACTGATGTGTCATTACCTTGCAATTACCCAGTACAATTCCCTTTAATAAATTATTATATTTATGTTCGAGATCTTTAACCCATTTCTGTGCACATAATTGTGCTAGAAGCGTACGAAGATCCAATAATATTGATGGATGGGGGGGGGGCACTTTTGTTTCTTATAATTAACAAGCATTCTGAGAGTGATGTAGAAGCCATACATACTCCCTGTCGTATTTTAACCGTTTAAATTACTTAGAATAAGACGTCTGCTCGCTAACCTTGAATCCCGTGTTCGATCCTTGTGTTACTTGAAAAAGCTCATCTGGATTTCCTGGCGTGGTTCCCCCTTGTCATTGGTGCAGGGCTGAGGGCCTTGCAAGGGGGAACGTATAGTCGTTCGGATGGAACGAAAAAACGGAGGTCCCGTAAACACATTGGTGTGAACGTAAAATAACTCTTTGCAGTTGGAATTCAATATTAGAGTAGGCCGTCGCGTCGCTGTCCGGGCAAAAGTTACCTCATGGCATACTGTATGGTATATGTCCGTCGTCATTAGCCCAGTAGGAGGTTAAACCCCATTTCATTTCATTTTAAATTCCGTAAAGATGTCAACCCGTATGTTGCATTTCTCGGACAATATCTATTTTTACGGCTTAATCCATACTCAAAATATACTCAAAATATTTTACCCAACACAGATAGGTGGTCCTGTCTTGTTTATGCAAAAGATGTCGAATTCTGTTAAATTTATAATCGGTCTATGAATTCTAAGCAGAACGGAACGAAATTATTCAAAATCCCTCAAAATATGATCAGCGGTTGTATGTAAAAATCCAATCGGTTTATTATACAGATAAGGGCATTGAAAAAGAAAGCTTGCATAACTTTCTCTTTGCGCGATATAAATTTTGATTACCATCTTCAATCTTAAAGTTAAAATAGACATAAACAAAATCGCAGACACCCCGGATACACATTTGTTTGTGTTTAAAAATGTGAACAGATCTTGAGGAAACTATGATTATTGAATTTTTAAGAAAGCGGTATTTCAATGATCTACATGTATTGTATTTTTATTTCACAAGGAAGTCGGTTTTGAGGATAATACATTGAGCTTGGTAATTGTTTTATTTGATAAAAGGAAATGATTAATAACAAATGACAGTTGTCAGTCTATTGAAGAATACAATATAATTCTTTATCTTGATATTTTGCGCAAGTTTGGCTGTAAACAATTTAGGTCAAGTATGAAAGCTTATAATAGACAAGAGAAGCCTAATCGAAGCGTCACTCAGTAATAATAAGCAGTAATTGTGTTCCATAGAATTGTGACATTATATTCCAGTTCAATTACTAAATTCCATTGAACCAATTTATAATAAACGTGATTGTCGATTTTAATTTATAATAATTCCATTTCATTCTTTAATAATGTAATGGTGTGACTATTTAAAATACAGATTGGATAAAAATATTTAACTATCTAATTCAATTCTGCTTCACAACACTCCAATGCTTTTTATTAATAGATTATTGGAGGATTTAGAAGATTTATTATCTACATGTGATTATATAGTTAATCTGTTACCATCTACTAATCTTACAGTTGGTTTATTAAACGGTCACGTCTTATCTGCTTGCAAAAAGGTTGGTATACACTTTTAAACGATTGGACGCTGGCTCGCTAGCCTGGAGGTCGGGTGTTCGATCCCTGCATTGGTCGAGAAAGTTCATCCAGATTTTCCGGCGTGGTTTCCCCTTGTCAGTAATGCAGGACGGAGGACCTGACAATGACAGCTGTCTAGTCCTTCGGATAAGACGAAAAACCGAGGTCCCGTGTATACATTGGAATGCACGTAAAAGATCCCTTGGCAGTTGGAATTCGATATAAGAGTAGGGGATAGTGCCGCTGCCCGGGCAAAATTTCTCTCATAGCACACTGTATGGCGTGTGCTCGTCTTCATTAGCCGAGTATAGGAGCAGAACAGTAGGACGTTAAACCTCATTTCATTTCATTTCATTTAAACGGTTACAGTCATCCTAATGTGGGTTGTACCATTCACCATTCCGGATGGGGTTGGTGGTATTACTATCAAATTTGCATAGTTACTAGCATTGGATACCTATCAGTATCTCAGACCAACCGCATTTTCATTGTTAAGGATACGGATTTTACATTTTGGCGCACTTAAAATATTTTCGCAAAGATGGTAGGTGGATTTGACTTGCTTTGTTCCTTTTTCGTATTTATGGTCCTTATGTTGGCAATACATAAAATGGTTTTGAAAATTTGAAATTGTTTCAATTTGAGATAAAGAGTGAAATATGAAATAAAGGCCACAATTTTTTAACTAACCCTTTAATACGGTTGCTTATCTGAAAATGATTTATGTTAGTTACGGAGTGTAAATTTTATATAACTATTTTTAAAACACTTTGAAGGGTACAGAGTAAGATATTTTGTTTGAACAATTGTTGTATTCAAGTCAAATAATCATACATCAGCATTAAATATTTGACTTTATTTATACTTTGATTCCTTTGACAATTGATTTATGAACTTTCCGTGATAGATGGAAGGAGCGAATTCGATTGGATCCCAGGGGCCATTAAACATATTTAAATTTTGATTATCACCTGAAACATATTTGTCTTTTTCTGATATCAAATATATTAACACCCATCAATAAAGCCAAAATATTTGGAATCGTTACATTATCACTCCTGTTGATATATTCATATCTAAAACTGTAGCAGTAGTTAATTGTTGTTCTAATGTACAGTATCATATATTATAGTATAAAATATAAAAATAACACCGATTTGCTTCACATGTTTCAATATAATTTATTGCTATAGAAACAAGTGTTTATATGTAAAACATCCAAAATGTATATATTTCATTCATGTAGAAACCAGTGTTTATGTATATAGAAAATATTTTATTCCAATAGAAACAGGTGTTATATCAAACGTGGGCTATATATTTCAATATATATGGAGATCATTGTTTATATATAAAACGTATATATTTTGTTCCTATACAGAAACCAGTATTATATAAAACGTATATATTTTATTCCTACAGAAACCAGTGTTTATCAATGTTGGTAGAGGTGACATAATCAATGATCAAGATATCATCCACGCTTTAAGGTAAAAACAAAACCAACCAAATGTTCAGATAGGAATCATTTTATAGGGGTTAACAAACAACGATGATCTCGTTATATATGTCCGGTATATTGTGATAATGCCTTTTCCTGGCGCTCAATTGCAGGGCCGTCATTTAAGAATAAAAGTAAACATTGGAATTATTCGAACAATATTGTGGCAAATCTTCTAAATTACCGTCTCTATATTAACTGTTTAATGTAAATAGTATAGACTGAGTGCATGACGGATTGTCGTGGGAAGAAAGAGGTATAGTTGTTCGGAAAGAACGAAAACCCGGGGTCCTGTGTATGCTATTGGTATGACGTTGAAGATCCAATGATAGTTGGAAATAGAAATAAGGAAAGAGCGTAGCGCCACTGTCCATGTAAAAAGTCCCCGATTTGTCATTCTCCTAGTTAGTGGTGCAGAAAACCCATTTTATTTTATTTTCAGCATGCATAGATTTGAAATTTTAACCGTCACAATTGAAACAATACGTGATGTTAAAAACGCTTCAATTTATTTTTCTTCCAGAATACAGAATCAGTATGTAAGCTAGTCTTCTTTAAAGACATCTATACAAATATCTGTGACTGTTGTTTGTTTGTTTGTTTGTCTGTCTGTTCAGGGTTACGCTTGGGCTGTCCCGAGGCAGAAATTTGGTGTATAGAGATTGCTTGGACAGGAAGTAACATAGGACTAGTGGCGGTGGACTATCACTTCCGGGTTCGGAGTTATGCTACTTCCGGTTCATGGTGATACCGATGATACGCCGGTTCAACCGCTAGTTTATTATAAAGAGATACATTTATAAATTTTTGTTTTTTAGGGCTAATTGGATATCAAAAGCCATTCTAGACGTTTCAAAAATAGAACCAATTCCAGAAAATAGTATTTTATGGAATGAACCCAATGTTTTTATTACTCCACATGTAGCTTTTGGTCCAGGAACATCTTCATCCGCATATTTAAAGGTATGGCTAAACCCCTGATTAGTGGTGCAGGATGGAGGGTCTGGCAAGGACAGCAATCTAGTCATTCTGATGGTACGAAAACCGATGTCCTGTGTACACATTGGCGTGCACGTAAAAGATCCCCTGGCAGCTGGAATTCGATATAAGAGTAGGCCGTAGCGCCAGTGTCTTGGCAAATTTCCCTCATAGCACTCTTTATAGAGCGCATGCTCCCGTCTTCATTAGCCCGGTCGGAGCAGAACAATAGGAAGTTAAACCCCATTTCATTTTTATTTCCACTATTTCCATTGATCACCGATCCGGTAGTATTGATAACACATTCTATGTATGTACATAGAAAAAGATGGTTTATTTCATTTAATATTATTCAAATTGTCTTTGGCATGCTCATGACACGACTAATGGTCGGATAATAGGACAGGTGTATTCTATATACTGCATTCTATATAGATAATCAGATTGTTAATCTTTGTTTTTAGTTTCCGTTTATTTTGTTGCAGCAAGCAGAAGAATATTTAATAAATTATAAAAGATACATAAACAACCAAGAACTGAATAATACAGTACCCTGGAGTAGAGGATATTAAAATTGTGTGATAATAAAAAGACGGGGAACGAGAAAACACTAACAAACAATCACATATCAAAGTTATATACATACTCGGAGAGAAAGAAACACAATTTATATAGAAACTGAAAAACATGTATCGAAAACTTCTGTGATAAATGTTTATTTAGTTGACTGAAAAATAAATGTGGGAAACAAGGTTTTAGCTTCGAATCCGAGACATTCTATGGTCTACTGCGATCCCAATCCCAGCGTAAATATAACTGTATTGCTCCAAGAATAATTGGGGTTTTGGGATATTCGATACTAAATTTGACGCTTCTCTTTCTACGGTTGTTTTTCAATATGCGATAAACCGCTCAAATAAAATTACGAAAATGTGGCTGTCAGGCGAACAGGGGTTCGATCCGTGTATAATACCCTAAAGATACATTATGTAAGATTTGATGAAGAGCTGACTAGATAATGAAAAGGGAATATGTTTAAAAATTTCAGTAAAATTACTCGAATTCTGAGCGGAGTTATCGTCGATTGCAGACCAGTGTAGCCACGATTATCCCAACTGAAATTAAATCATTATCTGCCAATCGTAACAGGAAATTAAAGATGCCAAACTGTCATTGTAGTTTATTAGGGACCTCGGTGACTCAGTGAGGAAGGCGCTAGCCCACTAATCAGGGGTCCGGGGTTCGAGAACTTTCTATAGGATTATTAGCTGGTTTACCCTTGTCATTGTTGCCGGACGGTGTATAATGAGACAAAAAAGGGCCTCTGAAAAACAAAAACGATTGGCAGTTGGAAATCGAAAGACAAAGTAGGCCGTAGCGCTGATATCCGAGCATTTTTTCTTCATAGAGCAGGTGTACAAACGGGGGATGTTAAACACCATTTTATTTCAAAACAATGATTTATTCACATCATTCATCACTTAAAGCATTCCAGAAGCAAAACCGATCACATTGAAATTGATAGATTGGTTTAAAAATATGTTACAAGCGGTGATTGAACAAAATACACTCTTTATTCTTTCAAAATTACCTTTGTACTTTAAAGTATTCACAATACTGGAAAGGTATCAAAATAAATGACTTAATGAGTAAGATGTTGGTTCGCTAACCTGGGGTCCCGTGTTTGGTCCCTGTGATGACCGAGAAAGTTCATCATGATTTTCCGGCGTGGTTCCCCCTTGCCAGTGGTGCAGGACGGTGGGCCCTGGCAGTCCGGATTCGATATAAGAGTAGGATATAGCGCCGCTGTCCGGGCAAAATTTCCCTGATAGCATACGGTATCCGTGATGTCCGTCTCCAAAGCCCATAACAGTAGGACGTTAAACCCCATTTTATTCATTCATTAATGGATCGTCTCATTATCAACCTTCAAATCATAATATAAACCCAGATGTGTAAAATTTCGCGAAATCTTTGAAAAGCTAAAGGTTTTGATAATCACGCCATTTAATGTTTTGTTATTCTAAGTTATTATAAAGCCGAAACGAAAATAACACCTGATTTTAATAACCGTGTCTTGTTTTCAAATTTGTATATATTTTTTATTTCGTTTAATATCCATTTTCTACATCAACTTCACCAACAAGTGGTCTCTTCTGTACAAAACGTTGACAGTTTTCTAAAAAATCATCGATTAACTGGAAGTACAAAATATAGTTAATACCCCGGTTATTAATAAAAGTTATTAATAATATTATCCTATTCAAGTGGGGAAATAAAACTTACATACTATGGTTTTGGGTAAAAAGTACAAATTATAGTTAATACCCAGGTTATTAATAATATTGTCATATTCAAGTGAGGATATAACTATACATACTATGGATTGGGTAAAAATGTGTCTCGTGTAGTCCTGGGCTTGGAAAGTTACTCAGTATCATAAAACCCAAATACCCTTTTCGGTGACAAATAGATACTGGGCAAGAAAATGATATTCTGGTATTATTATATAATACAGATATATCTATACCAAACCTTCCCAGCACGGCAAAAGTAAGGCTACCCCCCACCCCCAATTCGCTTTATTCTCTAAAGAATAAATTATACCACCCGTTCCAATATTATTACCACCTAGAAGGGGATTTTTGGGGCTGTCACACATTGACGTATAGCATCAGCGTATGCCGACGTATAAGAAATTTAGCAAATATGCAGGTGTACGTTGAATAGGTTATGGGTTCGTTTTTAACAAGTTGCGAGGACGCTGAAATACGATGATATAAGTTGTTCGCCGAACGCGGCCCAAAATTTTGTGCATGCATAAAATTTTCAGCGTACGCCGACGTATTGCTTACACGTTAGAAGTACGCGTTCACGCACGTTAAATGTAAGTTACTCAAAAGTTGACACACATCGGCTACCAGCAGGGCAACTGAGCAGCGTACGCGTTACTGATTTCTAATCTATAGGCAACGTACTTCTGATGTCATTAGAACTAACTGAACGTGTTTGAAACGTGTGTAAAGGTGAACATGTGCAGAAGTCTACAATCATGGCGGAACCTGAGAGGCTGCGACGAGAGTACCAAAAAATCTTGAGCGGAGGTCGAGGCCTGCTTGAGAGGACGCATTGGATTCTGCAAGAGGGCGATATTGGCTATCATCGTCAGAATATTGGTCAGATGAAGATGGGCACGAGGGTGGGCGTGGAGGTGGTAAGGATGAAAATTGCTTAGGTCAGCCCCTTCCTGCAACTTTCCTTGATTTTTTGGGAGGCATGTTGATCGATCGACGTCCACTTCAATAATTACTTGTGGTTCTAGAGAGCCCCATCTTCAATAGAAGGCTTGATTTCACTTTAACTACGTACATCTTATCAAGGCCGTCAAGTAATACCCTACATATCTCGGCACTAGTTTCGATTGGGTACAAGCCCAACTTGTAAGCCTATCAAATTCCTCGATCGTCGCGAATACCAAGCCTCGCGCTTTCCAGTTAAGTTCAAGGTTTATTCAATGTCAAGGTTTCCGTGGAGGTCGCGATGTCAGATAACATAGCTATAAGTTCGGGAAAATAAAGCTATTTCACACACAGTAAACAAGCAACGGCCAGATGTTGTAAAACTCGCAGTCGTTGCTTTAGGAACATGAGAGAGCCCCCGCTTTTATATCTGACTGTCACGTGGTCGTCGAAGTATCCCCAACCCGCTATGCATAAGTTAGGCATAGGTTAGACTAACGTTCATGAGTTCCGCATAAGTCAAGAACGCTTTACATGTATAAGTTATGTTTACGTTGGGGATAAGTTATGAATAAGTTACTCATACGTTAAACATAGGTTATATAATCGTTCGGCGGATTATAAGTACGTTGCATATGCGTCCAAAAAAGATCGTCCTCTCGATTTTTAAATTCAGCTTCAGCGTATGCCAGCGTATTGGATAATTATTTCATACGCCGGAATAAGTTGTCTAAAACGTTATAATGTGACAGAGCCATTTATGACCTCCATCATGGGGACATACATGTAAAGGTCCACTTTCAAGAACACGTATGTTTTAAGCTCGGTTATCCATAATATATTGAACTATTTTTTTCTTTTAGTGGAGTAATCTCGACTGTTCCTTGATCTAAAGCTCCCGTGTGCCTCGTGTACCTACGTTTCGCTTGAGTTAGGGTCTTGTAAACTGACTCTATAACAAAAGCCCCGTGTTGGCTTTTCTGTCATTTAGCTCCTTATACGCCGATTTATTACGTT
This sequence comes from Patella vulgata, assembly GCF_932274485.2. Taxonomy (NCBI): domain Eukaryota; kingdom Metazoa; phylum Mollusca; class Gastropoda; family Patellidae; genus Patella; species Patella vulgata. Next base: position 20,061,917 of record NC_065883.2, read on the forward strand.
ATTATTATCCCATTCTAGGCGATAATAATATTGGCTTGGGTGAAAATACACGCACATACTTTATGACTGTACATTACCTTTTGAAAATGTTCCTCTCTATACAGACCATAAGCTGTATGATATGTAATAAATACACCGGGTTCCTCCCATAATGGGCTTTTAGTCGGTAGTGGTTCTCTTTCAAACACATCTAATATTGCTTTTGATATCCAACCATTTCTAAACATTACAAATATAGATTTTATAATATACAATATAATTATTAACTGTCCATTGCGTTCTTTGTTAGCTTAAACAAAATCGATAAAGTCCACGAAAGCCAAATTAAATGCGACAACAACAGGGCAACTCTATTTGGCTACAGGGTCTTTTAATGAGTCCCATCCCAGCGATTCAAATTTGGGATGTTTAAATCAATTGTCGAGAAAAATACGTTTAAAATCTTCTTTGTCAACAAGACGATAATATACGCAAGGTTTGCCAACTAGCACAAGCAAATTTGTTTTGTTTTAATATATAGAGTATTTTTATATCAGACTTTTCGATCTTAAAAACGCAGATCTCCTGAATGATCAACATGAACATGCTAGAAGATAAAGTTCTCTTTTGTAAGGGGTATTCATTTTTAAGGTATAGCAAACAAATTTTAGTTCAGTTCAACATTACTACACAGTTAGTCCTACCCATATTGGCAAAATATATAATTCCTTTAACATAAACAGATGCTTACTTGGGAAGTATTGTGCTTTTTTACCCAGCAACTACTTTCTGTTTTAATACAAATGTAAGAATGTGATATAAATATAGCGAATGTTAAGTTTTATGAATTGGCACCAACGAATGTATAACCGATTGTAGTAATTGTGCAATTGTCATACCTCAAAGCATTAATGATTGAATGTTCGTTAATTATATCACCTCTTCCTACATTAATAAAAACTGGTTTCTGTAGAGATAAAAATATAATAATATATTAATTAAACACATAACTAGCCAGATTGTTCACATATACCCCAGAAGTAAAAATATATAGTGCTTTATGTAACGAATTTTGTTATAGCGTAATAAGGTACATGTACATTAGAGTAAATGGGCTTACCTGTGTTCCGTAAAAGGAGTCGAGGTGGCTCAACGAGTAAGGTGTTGGTGGACAAATTTTCCAGCGCGGTTTATCTTTGCCACTGGTACAAGACGGGGGGGGGGGGGGGGGCAAGTCTAGAAAGGACAGTGTCTAGTCGTTCGGATAGCACGAAAACCCGAAGTTCCTTGTACATATTGTCCATCGCGTAAAATAGCAATTGATAATGGATTTCGATGTAAGAATAGAAATGTAGGATGTTAAACCGCACTTGCAGTGTGTAAACATTTACCTTTTTGCAAGCTGATAAAACATCACCGTTTAATAATCCAACAGTGAGATGAGTAGATGGTAACAGATTAACTATATAATCACAAGTAGATAATAAATCTTCTAAACCCTCTAATAATCTGTTAATAAAATTAATGTAGATAGTAAAAGATCAAATCGACTGAAATCCGGAACCACAAAAAAATATTTTAAGATGGACAGATCAGTTAATCCTTTAATGTGAGAGCAACTTCGTCCCCTCTGGTAAGTATCGGTATTTAGGGGAATGTGAATATTTCACCATGTTACTCTAAGAACTACATTAAAAACATTATGCATCGTAAATGTTATGTGGGGTTCCAATCAACTTAGTGTCATTCAATAGACAGTTTTGATGCCACGTGGTAGCCACGGTGGCTCAGCGCTTAAGATGCTGGCTTGTTAAACAGATTAGACTATGTCCCCGGGTTTGATCCCGGTGTTGGCCGAGACAGTTTCCCGAAATTCTCAGAAGTGGTTTCCCCCGTGTCAGTAGCACGTCTCTAATCGTTTGGAATAGGACAACAAACTGTGGTACCGTGAACACTTTGGCGCGCACAGAAAAGAATCCTTGAGTTGGAATTCGATATCAGAGTAGGCCGTAGTGACACTGTACCGGCAAAATTTCTCTCATAGCACACAATTCATGACGTATGCCCGTTTACATTCGCCCAGTCGGTGCAGAACAATAGGACTTTAAACTCCATTTCATTTCATTTTCTTTGTTGCCACGTTCCTATAAGTATAGTACATGTACAATATAACAGTCGTGAAATAAACATGTGACAATCTGACGAAGAATTAATCGATAATCGATCCTGATTGATCCTATACTGATATCGAAGACGTAAATTGCGTACTTGTATTCATCGATATATGATTCTCTGTTTTCTATGGGCACAGGTCGTCTACTCATAGCTATCACCTTCATTGACAAAGATTTACACAACTTGGCAGCTAAAATAAATATGTCATCTGATTATACTCATGCATCACGAGGTGAACCAGTCTTAGTTAACTATTTCTTCTATAGTTCAATAATTCAATTATTTCGAAACTTGCACATTGAAAAATACCATGGACTCAGTCAAGAAATGGAAAATAGAACATTGTAATGATGTTATAGGCCCACAGGAAGAGCAGTATACTGGAGCCCCCTATCTTGGCAATCACTCATGTGAATGAAATGTACACGGTCGATAAGATTTACCACATTTATTATAGTGTTTAAACATTTAAAAAAAACATGTTGTACATAGATTAACATGGGATGGGAGCACTATGCTCATGAAGCCCCTGCTCAGCGATCCCATGCAATAATACGACCCTGACGTCAGGTAGTGCAAATAATTATATCTTTTATGCTACTCTCACACAGTGACAAATATCGTAGCTAATGGGATAACATAGCGAATGCAATTCGCCGGCAATTCGCAATCGCAATGATCATAAGGCGATCGTCAGACATTCATGTGTTTTAAAGCATTCGAAATCTTAAATGGAGTGATGCAAATATTAGGACATACTCCTACGCAATGCAAACATATTCTCATTGGTTTCAAAACACTTTCGTAAGCGCTCACAAGGCAAGCTTATTGAAATTCGGGCCTGAGGAACGTTCAACAATTTTGCTGTGTACTAATAGAATTGATCGACCCGTTTTAAATCCAATGAAATCGAAGCCGGGAGATTATCTCGCGTTGGTATTTTGCGTTCGTTGTCTTAACTGAATGTTAAATAATCAATCTGAGAACATATTAAGTCGTGAGAAATTTGATATTTTAGCGAAAAATGCAAATGACGCATGGCTTGAAAACACATTTTTCATGTATACTCTTCAAAAAAGTAGGGGATATTGAAATGCAAATACCTATGCAGGTTGTGATATGATAAATAGTCATGGACACTTGCCATGCTTTGAGAATATGTTCACAGATGAAGAACTTATCGCCCCAACAGAACCACTGAGCTGCACATGCGACACGCAATAGCGCCATACACGTGGGAGGGGTTCAATTGTCAGATTTGACACTTCAAGGAAGGGTTGATGAAAACTGCCGCGTGCTGGTTTATCTAGCAATGTATGTTTGCTTTCTTATCGGTTCTTGCATAAGATTTACTGTTTAGCGTATCTTTGCTTTAGTGTGTTACGTTTAATTTGATCGGGAGAGGTGTTCGTCGAAGTCAACGTCAACCGACAACACTACAAGAATTGGCCGTGGCACTGCAAGAGGAGTTGGTCAGATTGCCCCAAACCGTGATTGGACGGTTGATTAGGAGCATGCCACGACGAACTGCTGAATGTCCATTTTCACTTTAGACGGTGTATCTCTCTAAACTGTTTATGTTCATGTATAGGCAGTTGGCCTGCTATTAACATACACTGGTTCCCTCTAATAAAAACAGCAGTGCATTGCCGCAGTTGTGTATTGTTTCTGAATATCCCCTACTTTTTGTAAAGAGTATATATCAGAGAGTTACGTTGGAGGTATATTTTGAAAATTACTCACTTGGTTTTCCGATAAACCCAAGTCCTAATATACCAACCCTTACTTCTTCTAAAGGTCTAAAATCCATCACAGTACTGCTGTAATAAATAATATATGGGAATACCCCTTTGGAAGTTGTATCCTCGTACAAATATTTAGGAATAATGTTTACACTTAAACACCCTAGTCCAACAAGCAAAGAAAGCTTGTAACCTGTTAAAAATCTTCATCAGTAAGTGTAATATTAATATATCTAGTTCATTGTTTTTATTTGATAGAATGATAGTGCCTAATCATTGTTATGGGTCACAAGTATGGAGATACAAAAATATCCCCAGAAACTTTGCATTTAAATTTCTGTATATTTAATATATTCTGCAATAATCTCTTGTACATCTACTTCTTATGCTGTCATTTATTGTGAGCTTGGTCGAAGACCTCTTGGTATTATATACCAAACAAACTGTATTCAGTATTGGTTACAGCTAATATGCCCCAAAACAGATATCCAAGAGCATGTTATGATTTGTTCCTTTCGTTAGATAACGCTGGAAGAATAACATGGGCTTCAAATATTCGAGCTTTATTTGGGAACAACAATCATTTGGTAGTAATAGAGCTTTCATAGACTATATCTAGTGACATAGCATCCAGTTGAAAAAAGTTAATTATTGTCAGTACAAATTACTATTAGAATCCGAGAAATACTTGTTAAACAGTTATTTAAACATACATTATGCAAGAGCTAAATCTGCCTATTGCAGGTCTTTCCTTGGGCCTGAAATGTTATATAAACTATTAGACATTAATTAACGTATCCAGACCATAATCAACTCTCGATGTCAACGCTAGCCTGCGATAATTGTTGGATTATGATCTGATTTGCTGCATAACTTTCCTTCTCGATTTAACGATTAATTGGATAATCGAGACTATGATTTTTGTAGTACCGACTTTAGTAGTGAGGACCGAGGCTATGCGGAACTTTCGATCGCTTATTTCTCGGTTCATAGTGGATAAATTTGACTGAAATTTTCAGCAAATTGCCTTTACATTATCTAGTTTTTAACTATTATAGTGAGAACTGCAAACTCGTTATCTAATCTCCCATAATGTATCTTTAAGTAAATTATAGAATAGCCTTGTCAAGATTCCGTTGTAGTAATCACATGTCAAAGCAGGATAGAGTGTGTAAATATTGTTTAATTGTATCTAACAAAAAGGAGGGTAGGATGGTCGAATGGTTAACGCGTGCGCGTTGGATCAAGTCTGTCATTGAGTCAAGTGGCGTGATTTCGATTCCCCGCTTGTACGTGACAAGGACTACGGCCGCCTATCCAACCTCGCGAGTTTTCTCCTGGTTCTCCGGATTCCTCCCACTCCTAAAGACCACTATTGAAATAAAATTGAATCACACGTTTGTCCCGAAATGACCTAGTTTTTGTGGAGTTAACGTTAAACGCAATCTCTCTCATTACGTTGAAGATGAAATTCATTTTCTAGTTGTTTGTCCAATATATAATCATTTGAGGCTAGAATTATTGCCTAAATTAAATAATTTTGTTCTGAAAAATAGTTTAATGATCGACAGTGATTGTAATAAACTGGCTAAGTTTATATTAATGGAATGAGGTTAAAATGTAGATACCATAAAACATTAACGTCCTACTGCTTTGCTCCGACTGGGCTAATGAAGACAGGCATACGCCTACTATTATATTGAATTCCAAATGCCAAGGAATCTTTTACGTGCACGCCAATGTGTACGCTGGACCTCATTTTTTTCGTTTCACTCGAACGACTATACGCTGTACCTAGTCAGGCCCTCTGCCCTGCACCAGTGACAAGGGGAAACCACGCCAGAAAATCACGATAAACTTTCTCGGCCAATGCATGGATCGAACACACGACCTCCAAGTCTTATTCACTGAACTAACAGTCTAATTAAAGTTTGAATATATTAAATAATTTCTAAATGCCATGTATTTAATATAAATAAAACTTAATATTTGAGATTTGTATATATTAGTGTCATAATGTGAAATATTATTTAAATTATGCCCTAACTGTAAATGATTACATTACATTGTAAATTACAATGATTACTATTTTTGTTATTATAATATCAATTGAAAATTACAATTGTAAATATATTTCTTGAACACAATGTACTATGGGCCGGAGGTCTTGAATACTGAATAAAGTTATTATTATCATTTATATTATTAAATGAATTCTTTAAATGAAATCTAGACGCACGGTTAACTATATATACATGTATATTCAAAACACAACACAACACAAGATATATGGATATAACAGAGAACTAGTTATATCCATATACATTGCATTGTGTTTTGTTGAGAACTCTGTAATGTAAAATATCTAATAATTTAATCTGTCATATTGGCTTAACATATTTTACTTATTTGCTCCGTCACACATAAATCTATATTTGACGATCCTCATGACGTGTATCTAATCATGGAACAGTTACACCTGGCACAGATTACTCCAGGATTTAAGGTCTGCTTAGAAAGTTACAAGATCGAAAACGAACTTAACTACTGCATGAATTATTCAAGGATCTGAATTAAAAACAATTTTAAGTACGATATCCTCAATTTAATTTATCTATTTTATAACTTTACTAGGGAATTGGGCTTTTCCATCATTAATATATGTTAACTCCCCGGGCGACAGGTAGTGAGGACTTATCGATCTTAAAGCATATACGGCATAAATTTGTATTTGTCACGGAATACTACATAAAGACCGTATAAACATTTATTAAATCTTCAAAACTTCGTAACTTCTCAAAAATAAGTTTTGAAAACTAATAAATTAGCTGGAAGACAAAAAAAGTGACATCATGGAGTGTTGAACAATGCATAGAGGTGTATCTGGCTAGACAACAAAACACATGACCATGGCAGCTAATGTTATATCTGAAATCGTTGAAAATCAATAAGATCCTTCGACTCATGACTTTAATACATTTAACTCTGGCAGTAATTATCGAAAATCGTTGACAATCAATTTAAATTAACAAAAAGGGTATATTGTCTATGTTTAAAGGTTCAGTAAAGCAAATTGTTTACATTATATCCCAAATGCAATAAATACGTAGGCAGTATTTAATGGTATTATTGGTATTATGTATTCACCAAGAATGATTTGGCCTGTACGAAGAAACTTTGTTCTGAGAGCGGCTCTACGATCACTTTTTGTTTCGATTTCCATCTTTCACGAGATCTTTAACATGGCATGCTGTATAATATAAAACAAGCCATCCAAGCCACTAGACATCTTTACTTACCAAGCCCTGGGGAAAGTATACTAGAAAATTCCTAGGAATTTTCTCGACCAACCCGGGATCGAACGCGGGATCTCTTGGCTAGTGAGACAGTGACATACTCACTATGATCTTAAACTCAATATTAAAACTATATGGTGGCATGTTTACCGCCGTGGTTCCCCTTGTCCATGATGCAGGACGGAGGGCCTGACAAGGACAGCTGTCTAGTCGTCCGGATGGGACGAAAAACCGAGGTCCCATGTACACATCGGCGTGCACGTAAAATATCCCTTGACAGTTGGATTTCGATATCAGAGTAGGTCGTAGTGCCGCTGTCCGGGCAAAATTTCTCTCATGGCAAACTGTATGGCGTATCCCCGTCCTCATTAGCCCAGTTCGGGGCAGAACAGTAGGACGTTAAACCCCATTTCATTTCATGGTGGCATGTTGGGCCTTTTGTTTGTGCAAAATCATAAATCGTTCAGATTTTGTAGCGGCGCGAAGCTTCGTCGATCCATTTTCGAGAATATATTAGGTCTATTTTGGTTTTAAAAATATCAAAAGTTTATTCCTTACAAAGCCCATTCTTTTTTCCTTTGCTTTTCGTATAGCTCAAGTATTTTTCTTTCACTCCATAAAATATAAGAGAGTATATACTGTGGTATGGTTACATCCATTAAACTGTATATCCTTGTGTAGATGAACGGTGGTGGTTTCTTACAACATAAACATAACAGATTAAGTGCAATTAATTAGTTTATATATAAAATTACAACAAAAGTCATTAACCTCGTGGGGTGGCCGATCACAAGGTCTGCCAATGAGTCAAGTACGAGATAAGGAGTGGTGTAGCCTGTCTAACCTCGTGGGTTTTTTTCCGGATCCTCCGGCTTCCTCCCACTAGTAACGACCCTAACGGACAAGCGAATTAAATTATTGAAATAAAATTGAACCACATGACAATCCCGAAATGACCCACTTTGTGTCAAGTGGACGTTAAATCCTCTCCCCAATCGGGAGATAATTTAGAAGACCGGCGTTATGGAAGAAATAAAACCACATGCGCCTGTAGTGATGAAAAACTCTTTCCATTATTAAGCTCACACTGATCAGCAATGAATATTCCCTGGGCACCTAATGTCACTGATAGGGATGACATCGGTGCGGCTTAATTGTAGAACATTTTTTTTTTTGAAGTATTAGAAAAATAAATAAAAGATTTTGAAGTAAATGTAAGTAAAAATTTTTTTCCTATTTAGTGTAAATGGGTATATAAAAGAGCAAAAGGCACCTTTCTGCCCCGACTAGTTTTACTCTACAACGTCTTATGTAAACAATGCACGTGTCGTGCCACTGAGTCAATGATCGGCAAATAATAACTGATTGGTTAAGCACTAAAATCAATCTAATATTATCCAATCAAATTACTAAAATTTGGATTTTATCTTAGCTAAAATTTCGTGAAACAGGCCCCTGTTCTGAATCGAATAAGGGGCAAATAATTCGTCTTAACCACCCCACCCCACTCCCTAAAAACAAAACAAAAAGACAACAAACAAAACAGAGAAGATACAAGTGTCTCACCCCTTGTTCTCTCCAAATTGCGAATGGTATTTCATTTCCTGAAAAATATAAATTCCAGCTTAGTTACTCGGCGTTGCACGGGTTGATTTCTTATACAGGGGGGCTGCGTCGTAATGAGTAAGACAAGACGCTGGTTCGTTAACCAGGAGGTCTTGGGTTCGTTTCTATGGAAGGGTATCGCTGCCAATATTAAATGCTCTGCTACAATGTCTTTTCCATTGATTATATGTAAAAAGTACAATGTACAAAGTCCTAATTCCGGTAATGATAAAATCAAAATACCTTTAAGGCAAGAGTTAAATTTTGCTAATGGCATGGGTTTACATAAAACACGTGCTTGATCGGGTTATTTTTACTCTGTTGTGTACAAAGCAGTAGTCCAGTCGATAAGTCCCGCCCCAAAAAGATCACGTGAGCGTTTTAAATGGCGGGCAACTAGGGCAGTGATCATAATTTCGAAGTATGGCGTAGATGGATCGATGCGTGCAGTTTGGCGACTCCATTGTGCAAACTACAATATTGGAAAAGTTGAATCTCCAAAAGGAGAGAGAGATCATTTAGGGACTAACACATGGTTCAATTTTATTTCAATAATTCGCTTGCGCGTAGGGGTCTTTAGGAGTGGGGGGAAACCGGAGGACCCGGAGAAAACCCACGAGGTTGGACAGGCAACCCTACTCCTTGTCACGTACAACCGGGGAATCGAGACCCCGCCAGTTGACTCAATGACAGACCGTATGATATAGCCCGCGCGTGCTAACCATTCGGCCATCCAACCCCCATCTCCAAAAGGAACATGAATGCATGTATGGTTCAATTCCGTTCAGTATGTACGAAGATATGATGAATTAATATCTTTTCATTTGCCCATTTTTAATCCGATTGAATCCAAGCCAGAAGATAATCAACCGTTGATGTCTAGTCTTTGTTTTCTTGATTAAATGTTAAATAAGCAATTCAAGTACGTATTATTCACAGGAGCATTATAAGTTCAAACAAACCTGCAGTTATGCTGTGGAACCATTTTATATTGGGGTACTTAGTAATGATCTTCTCATATATAGTTTGACTTCCAAAACATACATTTATATCTGTAATTCCTTCGAGTTCCTCGTCCGTTGGGATAATACCTAAACAATAACAAAAACGATAGTGGTAAATGGACAAGGAAGTGGGTATGACGTAATCGACGCCATTTTGTATTTATTACGTCATATCAAACATAGAGGTTCATCAATTATGTTAGAGGAACAAGCTTGCCAAGTTGCACGTACTTGAAAAAACAAACGTCAGCACTATGAGCTAATGATGATGGTCATTTTACTATGTATGCAGTTGGCTATGGGAAAAATTTTGCTCTGATAGCAGTGCTTAGTCCTACTCTTAAAGATATCAGGGGATCTTTAATGTGCTGCTATCGACTAACTACCTAATAAAAAGAGTATAGGCTTATTACCATAACGTTCTAAGTATACAAAATAAAATTTCAGGTTGGGTTGAATTCTTTGTATATAGTCTCCCACTCCAGCATGATGACAAACGACTAGAATACGCAGATCTTCCATCATGCATCTAAAAATATATTTATAAATATTTGAAAACGTGTATTTCGGATTTGTTTGTCGAACCTCATGCTATAAATTTAGAGAGGTACTGATGTCAATAGGACCTATTGCTCAATAAAAATATATCGAAACAGAAAGTGCTTATCGACATTATAGCATTAGATAATTTCTTAAGAAACCCGTTAACCGGTCATTGCTTATCGATTTCATTCGAAAAATTTGGAGTTGTACGCTTTTCGTTAAATGGTATGGGATGTAACGTTTCTAGCAACCGGGCCTTTACTCTGTCTTTTAAATGCCCTATATGACCTCGGGTAATGAAGTGTTTATCTCCTTGATTTGAGATTTGTATTACAGTACAATTGTACGAGGGCTGGCTGAAAAGTTCTAAGTCTATCTGCGAAAGACCTGTACGCATGTATCTTTGATGGGCTTAGTCTTTTCAGTTGCAGGTACTTAGTGACTGCCCTATAGCCAGTTGTGTCCATTTCTGATGCTTTTATTGCGTAGATTCACGAGACGGTGTTGCAGTTCTTATGTCTATGATTCATTCAATGATTGTCATCGAGTCTGTCTTTGAGTAGGGTCGCCTACTGATAGAACATGTGCGGATCTTGATGAATATGGCTCATAATTGGTCCAACACAAGGGCGTCTGGCACGCATTCCGGCAGAGCGTAGTCGCCGACGAACAGTCTCAGCGCTAATAATTTCAGGACCCCTCACAGTAACAACGCCACAGAAAGGAGGCAGTGTTGATTCTGCAGATGTGCATGGCAGTCACGCTTTGCCATCCAGAATGTAGTCGATTTATAGTGAACTCGGACTGCTGGATACGATTGACCAGTCTCCGGATGGTAGTGTGATGACACTCAAACCTTCTGTCTACTGCCTTGGTACTCATTTCCCCAGGAATTAGCGCAATGGCGCATTCTCGATGTTAACCTTGGCATATCGTTGCATCTACCACAGAACTGTAGAGCTTGTGTCGACCCTACTATTCTTTAATAGCTACATTTTATACCTCATGTCCCACCGTGAAATTATGAATTTTCAGCAATCCCGTTTACAATAAAACAAATTTGTTTGAGAAAATTGATCCGCGAAAACTTCATTTTACATGCAGTTTAAAAGGCAGATTTCGGTGTTCTTTTAACTTTCATAAACATAATGGCATCACGTAATGAGAGTTAAGATTTTGTCGTTTTCACCGCGTTTTATAATATTTGTGGAATGTCAACATGTTTACGAAACTAACCTGACTAAAATCTGATTTAATATAAGAGAATGATAATAATTAAATTAAAAGCAATAGGGGAAACAATAAATAAAAAAAAATGATAAAAATTCGCATGTTTACATGAGCCAATTGCCTATTTATTATGTAAGTAATAAATTATATAAATTTATGATAGCACATATCAGGTTGAGTTCCAAAATATTTCGTGGATTCCGCTCAATAGTGTCATTTCAGAAATCAGACTGATCTTGTCAACTGATCTTGTCATTTAAATTTTATAATATTTATAACTAAAGAGGGTGTGCTTACCTACAGTGTCAGGTACGTATTATTAAATAATGTACCTTTTATGTTCGTTTTGCTATTCTATAGGATATAGTTTCTTTTATAGACACCAGCTTGTGACTTGAATTATAATTAAGTAACAAGAAAGTATAACCCGTTAATTTTATTGTAATAACAATTTAAGATTATCTTCCTGGAACAGAAAACCCTAAAATGTTAAAAATCTATAGGGTTCATCCTCTCCGATCCCATTGTTTCTGTAGCCTTTAACGCGCCAATTGTTGACGGGTCGACGGACATGTCGCAACGACATAATCACACCGAACTTTGTGCGTGTGAATAAATGAATTAATTATTGGTCTGAGGTAGATTCTAAGAACTATATAATGGATTAACGCGTGAAATGGCGGGGTTTCGTTTCCCCGATTGTACGCGGCAAATAGAAAGGTCACTTGTCCAACCTTGTGAGTTTTCCCCGGTTTACTCCCACAGCAACAAAGCCATATACGAGCAAGCGAATTATTGAAATAAAATTGACCCATGTATTAGTCCCGAAATGATCTAGTTTGTGTCGAATGGACAAACTCCATTTCTCTATCGCTCTCTCAATCTTGTTGGTTTTCTGGATAAGTCCTTATAACCCCTGCAATGTTTTTGTCTTTGGGGTATGTCATTCGGCAAAGGGGGTTAACGGTATGTGAAATTTATTGTTGATGTTTTGATAACTGCCTGTAATTCATTTTTATTACATTGTATCGATCGGCGAAGATCAACGAAATTATAAGCCCATCTGTCTGAGTTTGTATAGTTGGGACTAAGTGTACTAAACATTTGAGGGAGTATCACTTTAAATAAAAACTATGCAAATGTACAAAAACTCTGTGTTATCAAACACGACACATGTGCGTGCATAATTATTGTAAGGCTAACTCCATTTTAAACGTTCATATCCAGAAATGTTAGTTATCATGTACTTCAATAATGTTATCATTCGACGGCTGAATATCGACAGGCTACTTCTTCGTCTATGACACCAATGTTTGAAATTAATATGTAGATTCTATCGCGTTAACAGGGCTTTCCGTAAATTCCAGAACAGAACGTTGCGGAGTGCTGGATATCGAAACGTTTTGCCCTCCCGTGCATGACTACAATGCTTCAATCATGACCCCACTGCTCTGCACCAAATTTGAAAAGAGTCTGTTATAAAACTGTAGCCTATATCATAACAAGGTGTTTCGGCAAAAGGGAGATTACTCCGGAAGAAAACGTGGCTGAGTACTGAATATCAATAGGATCCCCTCCTTATGTTTCACGCCAAATTTGAACAAAAAATCTGAAGCCTCTATCACGTTGACAAAATTTTTAAAATCGACGGGATTTGTACTTTCATGGCCCCAATACTTTGCATCAAATTTGAAAAGAATATGTTAAAAACTGCTCCACACCAGATTTAAAGAAAATCGATTAAAAACTATGGATTCAAAAGCTTTCATAAGGTTTTCGGGACAGGGGAGGTAAATCGACCGGATTCATTATCTTGACTCCAATGTTTCACACCAAATTATACATGTTCAACACAAAGTTCAAAATTTCAGGTACTGGCTCATTATATGAAATGATATGGGGTTTAATGTCCTACTGTTCTGCTCTGACAGGACTAAACAAGACGTATTAGAGCCAGCATTTTGTCAGGTAGATCAACAACTAAACTGGTTATTTGTAGGCCTGTAAAATGTAAAGATGGACCTGCAATTGTTCTAGAAGTATTTCCTGTACCTATAGCTATGAGTACCATCATTATCTTTTGTTAGAACATAATTCTAGAAAAAGCAAATCAGGAATGAACAAAAATGTTTAAGCTTTTATTTATTGGCTATTCATATTTTAGACAAAACAGTTTACTTTTACAATTGAATGAGAGAGATGCTTTAAGCTAACTCTTTATCAAAAAACACCACAATAATGTGAATAAATAGAAAACATTGGAATACTTGTAAGTAAATACTATAGTCTTCTTCATCAGTCCCATAAACTTTTCCCCTTGATTGGCCTATGTGTCCTTTAAATGCACTCTAGTAGTCAGTTTGTGGAAAGAGAAAAAATCATGATACAGGCAAAATCCTTTCAAAACCCTTCGAATTTTTCTGACCTAAATGTAAGGTAGTTCCTGTTCCCTAGATTACTGTTTTTCACAGATTTTACATTGATTTGTATACTACCAAAATACTTTTCATTTACAGCATTTATTGTAATTAAGTTGTCTCCTCTTATCAGAAAAACGGATCTAAATTGACAATAAAACTAGCATTTGTACCCCTTTCTTAATAAAAGCCTATATACATGCATTTCAACAAGCTAAGTAATATTGCAAGGTTAGCCATGGAAGCTACAAGCACCAGTTGAAATGAGGTATGATGTATGCCCATGAAATATTGAAGTTATTTGTTCGAACATGGCAAATAATTGTAGTTATCTTTGTACACATAACCTAAATTTTTTTTAAATTTCTTAAAGGGGATGGTTTAATTAAGTAAAACTATATCAAAGGCACAGTACCACTCACTATTCAAGGCTGTAGTTATTAAGTAATAAAGCTCATCAGGGGAATAAAAAAAGTGAGCTGGCTTGTACCATAAACATTTCTTATTACTACCTTATTTCTCTGAGACACATAAAGATGGCTGTAGTATATCAATAGAAACTGTAAACTGTAAATGGTCATAACTTGATTAATAATTCTTGGATCAAAATATTTTTTAATGTAAGTACATGATTATGAGTGATTTTAAAATCTTAATTCTATATTTAGACTTTTATTCCGGCACCCCACACACAAAAATGAAAAAAATCCTAAAGAATCATTTCATAGGGGTTCATGTTATAATACTACAATCTGTTTAATAGGTGTATATACACAGTTGTATATAGAGTACTTGTATTATTATAACATCAAATACTGACAAATATAACACATAGATTATACAGCTACAATGATAAGGATAGTTCAAGTACAATGGTAAGGATATTTCAACTTCAACACCAATGATTAGGATATTTCAGCTCCATAAGCACAATGTTGTGAATGATAAAAACACAGACAAAACTAGTATATGTTTACTTAACACACTAACAAAATTCAAAAACACCAAGATCAATCTGATTAAAACACAGATCCCATTTCGTTTTGTTTTTTATAGTTCAAAATTTCATTTTACTTGTCTTTACTACACTAGGATCTGGAAGAGTTGTTATATTACCGGCGTTTTGGTTGAAGTGAGGGAGAAACCAATGAAACAGTCTGTTAAGGCGACTTCTTGACGTGCCATGCACGGAACTGTGGGTAAACCAACAATGATTGATTAATCAATGTCTGACGTCATAGGGTCAAAAGCCGCTCGTATAACCCCTGACCCGACCTTCGCATACAACTTGTCAGATCTTCATGTTGTGTAGGCCATCGAAAGTATAAAAAAACAAAAACAAAATATAGATCTGTATTTTAACCAGATTGCACCAAGATATATTGTGCGCTGCCTTAGCAAAAGTCACAAAACATATAATTCTTCAGTTGACAACAATTTGTCCTGCTGCCCATTTCATTTAACAAATTGTGGTGTTAAACTCTCATTTATTTTATTTTTTTAAATTATGTGTTTTCGATATATTTTTGGCAAGATCAAGGTTTTAAAACTATCGATTTCATATAAACCATGAAATATCTTAGCCATTTGTAGGTTGTTTTTGTTTTTTTTTGCTAGAAAAACAGGATTGTTCCCAATATATCTGTGCTTTTTTTCTTGTTGAAAGATGTCATAGACATCACAATGGGAGAGTGTATTTCTGATATAGAAATGAAATTTATTGATGAAATAAAACATAAATGCACTGGATCATATCATAAGAGTTTTCAAAAGCATTGCAAAAGTTATGAGTATTTTCAGCATAATAGCGTAAAGATAGCAATGTGTATCTTATTTGATCAAACAATCCACACTTACAAAAGCAGTATGTCGAAAATCAAATTTTACTCAAAAGCTGAATATTTAAAATAAATTTTTTTTCTCAAAAGCAGTATGTCTAAAATTAAGGATGCATTATGTAAGAATTAGATAAAAGGCTGGTCGTTTTTGCCATACTAGTTCAAAACTAGATAGTGAAAAATGAATATATTTAAAATTCAGTCAAATTGCTTTATTCTGTGCAAATGTAGCTTAAATTGTTTATTATCGTAGTAATAGTCTTAATTATCTTTGTCGCCAAACTCCTAAATGGTGGTAGTGTTCATATCTACTAAAAATTGGAGCAATTCAATGGTCCAGAGAGTTGATTATGGGCTTGTCATGTGAATAATGTCTAAATTATAATGTATTTAACATCTGAAGCCAGAAAAAAGACCTGCAATGGACCAATTAAGCTCTTACATAATGCATCCTTACATTTTACTCAAACTAAAAAATGTGTTCAGTAGTTTGGTTAAGTCAGTACAGTACATGTATATTTATTTAATATAAATGATATGTTTCAGTAAAATAATATACAAATGAACACAATAAACAGCAGATCAATCAGCTTTTTAAAGCTATCAAAACTTAACGTAACAAAAATCATACAATAAGCATTAATTAATTCAAGTAGGAATGTCTACAAAATATACATAATTAAATAAAAAAAAAACCTGTACATAGCGCATATTTCAAAACAAAGCTAAAAAAAACATTACCTTTACATTTATATAAAATTTGTGAAATCTAAAGCATCATTGCATAATATATTAATTCTTACAACATATATACATGCAAACTTATATATCTCTAATTTTAGATAACAAATTTATTACTTTAAATAATGAGGAAGCCAAATTTTTAAAACACTAACAAATTTGTCATTATTTTAGGCCATTTCTTCTGTCGTAATATAATGAGGTTTGATAATTCCATTTGTAACAAACTATTTCAACTTCTTTAAGATATTTTTATGAAATTTTATTATTAAGCACATTGAGATAATCATGGTGTTCATTATATATCAGCTTGCCAATTATCGAGATCCGCATGTTTTTATATGGGAGATAACTCTTTTAAATAAGCATAATAATGAAGAAATTTCTTAGTCAATGTCACAGTCAAATCTCCAAACACATTTTAGCTGCTTTATTTAATGAACAATTATTTCAGCAGGATTTAAAACTAAACTTCTCTATATTACTTGAGGTTTATTTATTTAAAATGCTTCATTTTAAATGCAAATAGTTCAGCCAATCTCAAGTATCTGTTTTAAAATGATTAACAGAGAACCTCCAAGCATCAATATCTGAAAGCTATGAAATACATCATAAAATCATATCTATTTACCCAGGATTTAATTTATTTACTATTAATATACCAATTTCAATGCAGTAATAATAAATAGGTAGAATATACAATGATATCTGTTGTTAATTGAAACCATACATACATCAAATATTATAACTTAACTCTTTTCTCCCTGATTGAGTACTATTAAACTATAATCAAAATCAAACAAGTAATTGTTAATAACTGAAATGTTACATTTTGTTTTCTCGAAAGGAAAAAGAAATAAAACAAAAATAAAAATTTCAAATTAACAGACCATATTTAATCTCAACTATATGTCTTTCCAACAGGATATTGTTTTTTTTGGCTCATAATTATCTACAACTAATAATAACAAATTACAATCTAGCTATTTAACAACAGAGTTAGGTCACACAAAAAACAAAAATTCGGGTTCTCGGGCAATCCTTACCAACAATCTGATGCAAGAGGGAGGTTTTTATTCTTGTGTTTTTATTTGATTAAATGATCACTACTGGACTAAATGACTGCTCATAAACATCACATTTCAACCCAAGGCACTACATTTATCTCATGTTGTTTATAGGAACGTGTGATTATCCAGTATCATTTCTGATTGTCAGGAACATTTATTAGGATTGTGTACTTGATAAATGAGCCTATGCCTCATTTCTGGATTCAATTAAATTTCTATTTTTTTGAAAGCGATGCATGATGATCTGAGAACCAGAATATTTATTTTTTACATGGTCTTATAAATAGTCTCCAAAATCTACAAACTAATCAATAATTGCACTTTGTTTGTAGTTCACTCCATATTACTTAAATTTAAACACCATGACCACACTAAAGCTCATATTTTTATGTGTATATTATACACAATGCAACCATACAATTTACAACAAATCTTATGTGGAATGCAAACATGGAATAAAATTGTTAATATGGATTTCAAAAAGTGGATGTTTTGTTCAAAAAGTGGATGTTTTGTTCAAAATGTTGATGTTTTGCAAGTGATTAATGTCACGTTATTCTCAATTTGGAAATGTCAAACGTCACTAGGAAGATCTCCAGATTTTTTAAATAAACAGATATCTGAAAACAACTGATTAAGTCTATCAGATTTTGGTAGAATCATTCAAGGAAGTGAAATGTTGTCTTAAAAAAAGAATTTGATTCATTGCAAATTCTTTATATTTTATATATAATCTAGTTTCAACCATGCTCAACCCTGTAGTACAATTCATTATGTCTTTAAATAACAAAGTATCATGTCAGCTTCCACTTCACAGGGGTATCTAAGACGTCAACTTTTGATGAACTCCAATACTGTAATAATCTAAAATGCGACAAATGCCTTAGTGTATTAAGCCAAAGCCATATGTTTAAGGAATTTTACAAAGAGTAGCTATTATTCCATTTGAGGTTCTGCACTGTGGAAACTATTATAAAACTAGATGATTTAAAGAATACAAAGAATTCGCAATGGCCAGACTTCTCCTGTAAGTTATAAGTACAATGATGATATGAAATGAATAAATACAACCCTTAAATTCAAAATAAAAAAAACAACTAGACTATTTGCATGTGATATTAAGAAGCTGTGATATCTCCATATTCCTGATTCCATTTTTCATATTTCGACAAGGAATCGGATGGAACACTTCTCCGTATTCTTCTCAAGGCATCCAGAAAGTCTGACATTTGAATATTTCTGACCTATAAGAAAAAGTAAATGTAAGTAGTAGGTTTTCAATGACTTAAACCCCATAAGAATGTAGTCACAATACTAATAATTAGGATGTGGAAAAACCACATGTATAGTACGATAAGCCTATTATAGGGACCGTACACAGATTTTTTGTCAAAAATTTATATTTCTACGAAAGCTTTTAGTGGAATTTTATATTTTTATGTTTTTATCACATTGCATGACTTTTTATGTTTTTATCATTATCAAATATTATGATTTCTTTTTATATAACTGCACTGATAGTTAATAACTATCTCCAGTCTGTAGTGTTCAGCCAGTGTTATGCAGATAAGAACGTCCCACCAGCATCCTTGGTATGCCCAATGGTCTTATTCCATTCTACTCCACTATACCCTGGGTTCATCCATGGGGTATTTACATATTCAAATTATCTGCCCTTGATCGCAGCTTGAGTTTGCGAACCAATCAAAAAAGAGTTTAAAAACCAGTCTTAGCCTCATTCACAACAATATGCCAATATCGACTTGGCACACTAGAAGCTAGCACATTATAAGGATATTACCACACAATAAGCCAAAATGGAAGTGCTAACTGTAGGCCGTTTGGGAGGTTCGGGAATTTCCAAAGTCCACAATGGCCGCTATAGAAAATGATTATTATTATTTTAGTAGCATGGAATGAGACCACTGGGGATACCGAGGATGTCACACCAGTAGCACCTGTGGTATTAATGGTTGCTGTCATCTTCTCCTATATTCAATTACCCACATAACATTGAGTGAACATTTAAACAGAAAATGAATTAGAGTAGAAGCGAGGGGGGGGGCATAAAATGCTTGGATGATTTTCGTATTCACATTTGGATTTATTAGTATAGAGATTTATTTTTAGGAGTAGCGATTCATGGTTAATTTTATATTTTGAAAAAATTTCGGCTCATTTTATGAGAAATAGTGAAATTTTATATTTTTGACGATATTTTTCCATTTTATGATCATTTTATGAGAAATGACGTAATTTTCTGAAAATATACGTTTTTATTTTGTACAGTCCCTGCTATTATCTTGGGCCAATCACCATAGCTTTCCCATGTTTGTTTATGTTGCAATTCTACAAACAGTTACCAATTCCATAACTATAGAAACCTCAACAATAATAATGTATAGTAAGTGTTCCAAGCATATTCATTGGTTGTGTGCAACACTATCCATTAGGAATAGGTTATATAATAGGTACATGGGGTGTTTAAAACTTACCTTAGCTGCATCAACAGATTTCACTTCATGTACACTCAGTTCTACAATTAAATATGATCAACATATATATTGGTAAGAAATGAAATCGTATTAATAGAGGTCATATTTGGAGGACACACACCGATATTAAAACCCTACTGTGTATAACATATGACTCTCCCCTGCCAATCATATCAGACATTTTCATGGTGGGCCCTTAACCCCACGTAGACACTTTATACGACGTTACATAAACAGCTTCATTCTGGCCTTAATTTCATAGAAATGGACAGAAAACTAGAGCAGGTAGGATAAAATTGATATAACGTCGGCAGCCATCTTTGATGACATCATAGCGGAATAACCTACCATGTGGCGAGTGTCCACCCAAGTTCAAAATACTTACTTAGGCACCAACTAAACATTTCTACAAAAAAATTCTCCCTACTCAAACTTTCCTATAGAACCATAGTCAGATTCCGGATTAAGAGAAACAGTTAAATAATTCTCAAAATCAGTTCCACTGAAATATATGCATCTTCACAAATGTTTTTAACACAACATTCATGGAATGATTGCCTGATTTCTTATTTATTTGTCTGTTATGTCCCTAGATGTTTCAGAGGGTCTGTTGTTTGTCGTGATATGTGTGTTAGCTGCAAAAAAGCAAATATTAGAAAAATTGATTTTACATTAGATCCTTTGCAAAAACTCTACAGATGATACAAAGAACGAGGAGAGTACTGTATATTTACCTCGTATAGGTCCTAAAGCAGCATCTTTAGCTAACGCTGTTAAATCACTACCAGAATAACCTTCAGCATCTCTATAATAAGAATAGATACCATCATGTATCAGTACATCTTCACCATATCAAACTTACTATTCAATTCAATACATTTTTCAGAAAAACTATCTATTTTGGGTCACACTCTTGTATATTTTAATTAAAGAATTGTGATGCATTCTTGTATTCAGTCATTGTTTTTTGAGGCGGGCGATCGCTCTCGAGCGCCTGTCGCGCACCCGAATGTCGACTGAGGGGAGGTTTTTCTCCCTCGCCTTAAAATTGAAAATCGCTCTCCATATTTGTAAATCATGGACATGTATATATTTGGTTCTTTTTTTTTTCAAAAGAGTGTGAAAGACTCACATTCCGAGCGCCACCATGCTGTCATTGTGAACATTTATTTGGTGTATTCGATTAGTATAATGTGATCGCACAAGGTAATAAAATTCCGATGAATATGTTGCTAAAAATAGATGGCGACTGTGCACCATTGGTTAATTTAACTGAAATGAAAAGTAAAACTCTCGCGAGACGTGAGAAATTACGAGAGATGGCACGTGAAAATTTCCAATGAGAATAATTCCGGAAGAAATAGATTATATTTTAATGGAATTTTCAAGCGTTTGATTATATTTTGAATAGGGGTTATGTTTTTAAACAAAATTTATACAAGCTATATATATTTAGAAATGTCGACAAGTATTTCTATTGGAATACGTACCGTATGTACTGTAGTTATAGACGACAGTAGAAGTTTGACTTGACCGTACGACTACACGAGTGCTATTTAGCAGACGATGTTTATTATCATTTATATGTAACCAAGAATGACCCTTACACGCAGTTATTGATCTTCAGAACCATTTCCCATACAAACAACTAATCACTCTCCTTAATATCAGATCATTCTCCTTAATTTCTAAATCACTCTTCTTATCGAAACTGGGAGAGCTTTTTTAGGGGAGCGATTTTTTCAATTTGTTCATTAAGGGGAGCTTTTTTCGGCTCTCCTCTAAAATACAAAAAACAACGACTGTGTTTTCCCTTTTCTGTCTGTATTTTGTTGTACATTTCTCCTGCATAATCTATATAGACGTCCTTTAGATTAGTTACAGCTGTATAATGTTTTATAACATTGGTAAAGATAATTTATGTAATTGCTTTGTACTTGTCATGGACAGCTCACTGTCTTTGAAACCAGCAGCCAAGGTAACCCAATGAGTAAGATGCAGACTCAATAAAAGGAGGTTGTGAGATTGATCGAGTAGCGACTGAGGAATTTCCGTTAGGATTTCCCAGTATGGTTTCCAATGTCAGTGGTGAAGAACAGAGCGCCTGGCAAGGAACAATGTCTAGTCATTTAGAAGAGACAAAAGAAAGGATCACATTTTCACATTGATGTGCATGTAAGGACCCTTGACAGTAGGAATTCCAAAAAGTAGGAGGAAAAGCAGCTGTTATAGGACATTGCATGGCATTTGCCTGTCTTCATTAGCCCAGTTAGTGCAGAAAAGTAGGATGTTAAACCTCATTTCATGTCTTTGCCACCTTTATAAAGTAAATACAGTATATAGGTATGGATAAAAATGCTTCAATTTAACTTACTTAGCTAATTTATCTAGTTCTTGAGCTGTTAAAGGATTGTCATGTTTTACCAGTAAATTTTTCAACATTTTCCCTCTTGTTTCTATATCGGGCATCATCACATAAACTCTTTTGGTAAAACGCCTTTAAAATTAACAACACAATTTGGATCAAAGAAACATTGGGCATATAATCAATTATAATTTAGATATGATACATATTCATAACCAAGCAGCTTAAGACTAAGATGGCTCCAGACAAATCAAGACAAAATTACACATGCCTGAGTTCCACCTTTCATGTCCCCTTGTCTTCGATTTAACTAAAAGTAAAGGTAAAGCCAAGAAGCCACTACAAGGTTCAGCAAGAAGTATGGCAATAATCATTGATTTTTAGCTTCGCCTTGTTCATTTCTTGCCTTCACACTGTTAACCACGACAGAACAAGACTTCTTGACTCGCGATGAGTCTTTAACTGTAAGGCCAATAGCAGAAGATGCGCAGACTTTTGTCGATAGGGTACTTATTGGCTGCCATTTGCTTCTGCAGCTCATAACAAGTTGGTTTTCAGAAGAAAAGTCTAGTTAGGAGTATATCTTTCAAACATCATTACAAAGTAAATAGGAAAGGCATTTAAGGGGTAATAAATGTCTGAGTCATAAAAAAACAAATGAGTTACTTCCCTTTGAAACCATTGTTACTATTTTATTTTTTTCATTTATACATGGAAGTCAACAAACTTATCTGTATCATTATTATTATTTTTTTTATTATCATAATAGTCTTCTCTGAGAGTGTGTATGTATTATTGTTCAAAGCAAAAAAAAAAACAACTCAAGCCATCTGACTGGGATTAGATTATTAAACACAACAATTACAAAATCTTTTGAATTGTTACGATGGGTTGGAAAATTAGTCAGAAATAAACATACAATTTAAGCGGAATCATAGAAGGAATATGACAGAACCAACAAAATGCATCGAGAAATGTGAGGTACATGAATTTAGGTCCAGATAAGTAGATTAAACCGTAATGGTACTATATAGTTATTGTAATACTGACCTTAATACAGCATCATCTAATTCCTGAGGTCTGTTAGTTGCACCCATTACTAAAACTTTTTCATCGGGTCCACTACACACCTTTAAATATATATAATCAAGGTAATACATAGAGAACAAATTGTCAATTTAATTGTTTTCCGAGTCATTTTTAAAATGTTCCAAAAAAAAAAAAAACCTAAATAAAATTCAACTTTATGCATGAACTTCAAACTAATGAGAAATATTATAATATAAATACCCCATCAAACTGGACTAGGAATTCTGTTTTTAATCTGCGGCTTGCATCATTTTCTCCTTCTCTCCTTTCACACAGCAAAGAATCTATTTCGTCTGAAAATATAACAAACACGAAAATTAAATGACATTATAATGGAGGGACTGAAGAAAATCGTTGAAAAGTTATGATATGGGGTCAATTCTATTTCGCTAAAATTCTATCTTAATCAGCTCCATTAGCCTCTATCCCTAAATTTAAAATGACAATGTTAGGTTGGGAGTACAGTAGAATCTGCATTAAGCAGCCACCCAAGGGAATTTTCACGACTGACCGCTTAACGGGAGTGGCCTCTTAATAAAATCTCAGTGTTTTTTTGTGCTGACATCAAGTACATTTTACGCTTGGATGCATCGGCAGAAAATACCTATACTTGCATCGGTAAATTTGGCCGTCGCTGAAACTCGCTTGGAACAAAAATTCATTACTCAAATCTCGGACATAACTTGTCATTTTGTACCAACATTCGATACTACTTTCTATCATTGTGATGCATTCGATAATATTTATCCATTTTTGTGAAGAAAATCGATGAATTAATTTTATTTTATCAAAAAATCACATGAACAAAAAAAACATCGCTGATTTTGTCACCGATTTTTAGGGGGTGTAACTCTGTATGTAATATTATAGGAGGCCCTAAAACGTCTGTTTAACAACAAAGTGGCAATGGAAAAGAGATACTAGATGATCGTGACAAAACTCGCGGCTTCGTCGGCACTTTTAGTTTATTCAATCAGTATAAAATAATGTTTTGTTACGTGTGAAAACAATGATCAGGTTAGTCGTTTAATAAAACAAAAGATTAATTAACAGATAATCACGGGTTTATTGTTATTTTCACATTTCTTTTTACCTGATCAGTGGGGGTCCAGTTAATTAACTACTACTCACGGGATTAGCGGGGGTGTTACGAAGTACAACAAGATGGTATCATTCAACAATGGCCGTTGAAACAGCGATGTTTTGTTAAGGCCGTGTTAGAGGAGTGAAAGTTGAATAAAGAGATGAAACAATAGAATTTTTACGGGGGGAATTTATCGTGACCGCTTACAAGGAGATGTTGCTGAACATGAGTGGCTGCTCATACAGATTCTACTGTAGTTGGGACTATTGGAAATTGTTTGAAGGGACAAAAATATCAATTCCGTGTGGATGGCTTTACTCTTTTGTTTTTATTACAAATGACAAGCTATGAAAATTAGAGTGTAAAAATGAATTAGTTGTTGAAATATCTCTTTCTGAAATGCCATCTGTAAGGCGGCACTTATAGAGTAGACACTTATGATTACTAACACATCTACATGTACAATCGCCAAAAAAAGTTATTGTGGTTCTTTAATTTTCATCCAGCCAAAATTGACTTTCTCACAAAGAACATATTACATCAGGGTACAGATCCAGGAATTTATTAACGGGAGGTACTGGTCCAAATTTTCTGATTGTTACTAATTTATTAAAAAATATGCTTATTTAGATATTTTCATTTTGATCATTTGAGGATATGTAAGGGCACCTGAATTTTTTTAGACTGTATTGTTATTTCCAGGCCAGCAAACTCTATATATTAGAAATGCTACAGATATAGAGTGTGTACTTACCCATAAATATTATAGATGGTTGTAATTCTCTTGCAGCAGCAAATAAAGCACGTACTAACTTCTCTCCTTCACCTACCTATAATATACATACCGGTAGTTGGTATATAATATACTTATTTAATACAAATACATGTATGGTATTACTTTATCTACATGTATTTATAATCTCCTTTCTTTGTACTTGTAGATTTTTCAAAATGAAGAAACTTAAATCCACAAAGATAGAACTATTCGTAAATGAATTGTATATTTGCTAATAGTCACTATCTAACATTGCATGCTTACAAATGAGACATCTTTCAAATTAATTTATGTTGTTAAGATCACTTTTATTCTAATGAGACAACTGATACAATTCTTATAAGATAAAGTTACCTACCCATTTAGAAGTTAAACTAGAAGCACTTATATTAAAAAACACAGCATTAGATTCATTAGCAACAGCTTTAGCCTGAAAAATTTAATATATAAATGAGCTCACATACCCACAATCTCTGCAAAGAACTTATTTTAATAAAAATAATCAGTTTCTTTTAAATGAGTTCAAATCAGATAAATGTTGCAATAATTTAAAATTTATTTAAAAATAATGAAAATTTTGTGCGTGTAATTTTGTTTTATATCAGTGTAGCTTACTTTAAATATAACTTACCAACATAGTTTTACCATTACCTGGTGGACCAAATAATAATAAACCTCTAGCTGGTGCTCGTAAACCAGTAAATAACTGTAATATAATAGTAATATATCTACATGTATCACATAAACCAGTAAATAACTGTAATATAATAATATATCAATCATATAAACCGGTAAATATAACTGTAATATTATCATAATATATCAATCATATCAACCAGTAAATAACTGTAATATTATAATAATATTAAGGCTGGGAATCGATATGAAATTTCAATATCGATTATCGGCAAGAATTTGTCAGCGATTATCGATAATAATTGATTATCATTTTTCCGGAAAATTCCGAACTTTACCGACCTGTTATTTGTATTGGTCGACACAGGCTACCACTATTTTGTTGTATTTGTTCTTCAACAGTCATGTTTAATAATAGTATTGTATAATAAAAATATTCCAAAACATCTATTATATTTATTAATATTATTATACAATCTGTCAATACTCAATCGTAATAAAAAAAACAAACGAAAGTAAATTGAAGTTATTTATCTTCATAACTAGAGTCCATGAAGGTAGATAACTGTTACATTTATTTTTACACACAGCATATGATTTGTCAATATTACTGTCGTCGGTTCCGTAAAAACCAAAACAATTCATACCTCGCTTTTTGCCTTTCCTGGGAAGTCAAAAACGTATTTTGTATGGGCTGTTTCTGACATGATTTAGTAATAAAAGCGAGTTGATCATTAATAATACAATTAGTTTTATCGTGAAAGCAGACGATTTCTCTACAAATCAATCAAGAGCAAAGAAGGGAGATAATTCTAATTTTACTATATATCACGTGCGATTGTCATTGTTCACAAAGTGCGTGACCTATTTTGGTTTCAACTAGTAACAACAAAAAAAACAACGAAAATATTAAAATAATGTATTTAATCTTAATGTTTAGTTTTTTACAATAATATATATTTAAAATGTGCCAGTTTGTAAGCAGAGGGGGAAAATAGTTGTTTTGTTGACGTTGTGTGTTCATTCATTCGTCTCCTAATGCCAGACTACGGCAAGTTCAGACATGTGAAAGTGACCGTAACTTGCCGTCAGAAGGTAATTAAATATACCGATAATCGATATTTGAATTTCAATATCGATTATCGTATCGCTGAATAACTTCTACCGATTATATCGATATTTTTGCACAGCCTTAAATAATATATCAATCATATCAACCAGGATATAACTGTAATATAATAATAATATATCAATCATATAAACAACTTTTACACCTCTTAATGTCTTGTATTCATCCCTTTAACAATTGCTTGCTGATTCAAGAAAAGGTCAGCCGACTCAATTTCACTTTACAACTCTTTACACACTAAAATCTTCGATACATTTACTCTGACCTTAGAAAATGCAAGCAATGACTCTTCTTAAAAAAAAATTATCATTATCATGAGGAATATGTGTTTTTTTAAAATTTGCCAAAATCATGATTTTTTGCTCAACTCATATAGAAATAAGTTAAACAACAATTCACATTAAAATACGAGCCTGAAACAAAAATTGCCATAACATAATGCTATTAACAATAATGTTTATTTTCATGATTAGCATTTTCTATATATTTTTAATTGATGCACAATTACCTACATGTTTTTTATCAAAAAAACTATCTTCATAATGATCTGTATGCATGGCACATAATCATGTAATCACAGAATTTCAGAATAACAGCAGGGTAGCACAACCATTTTGAAAAGAGTCCATTAAGTCATTAGATGGTTTCTTTTTCTAAATTAGCCACAATTTTTACTTTGTCGTACAAGCAAGATACAGTGCAGTTCCCAATATAATGTGTGTTAACAGTGCTCAGTATCAGTATGTACATGTAGCATTTAAGGAATGATAGGAAATGGGTTAAAGATCCTAATCAGGGCTAATGAAGACGGACATATGCCAGTGTCAATGGTTCTTTTACATGCACGCCAATGTGTACAGAGGACCTTATTTCTCCATGTCTAGGTAGACACAAACTAAAATTTAAATTAAATTAAAAATACTTCAAAAGTACCTGTACATAGTATACTTATAGAAAATAATTTAACATATTTAGGTAAGAAGTGCTGCGTTAATGAACAAGTATGTTGTGACATTTTGTTAGTATTGATAATGATTTACAGGAAAACCTGTATAAAGTACTTAATCTAATTACCTCTGGTCTTAAAGCTGGTAAAATGACTATTTCTTGTAAAGCTTGTTTAGCTACATCTTGTCCAGCTACAAAACAAATGGAATCATATCAATCAGAGTAATAATTGGGGAAACATTCAAGATGTATTTTGTTTTTCTTTTTGAGGGAAAATGTAAAATTTTCTTATCCATAAGACTTTTCAGACATTCATTAGATATTATGACATATTATATTTATTGATAAAACCCCATCATGATCTTTTGATTTGTTTATATATCTGAATTTAGATTGGGGAACCGACTATGTCTACATGTATGTGTCACCCCATCATGATTATTGCTAAACAACATGAACCTCAAAATACTTTATACACCTGGGGCAATGTTCTTCTGAAAATCATCTGTTTGTTCATATATTTGTTCATATATTTGTTTTAAAGAACAATTAGAGAGGTTTAACGTATGTACTAAACTAATCAAATTTATTCATTTTATACTACCAGGCTTGAATGAAATAAACTAAAACATGAAGGATCACCTTTAAACATTCATTCAAAGCAAATGACTTACCAATCTCAGAAAAATTGACAGCTGGTCCTTGGTCCACGACTTCATTCAATATCATATTGGCTAATTTTTTATCAACATTCTTTAAACCAGATAATGAAATATCTTTTCTCGACTTAGCACCGGATTTCATCTTTAAAACAAGAGTAACAATAAATATGTATAGATTTAAAGACAATACAACTTTAAAATTAATTCCCCAAAACCTGAGCTGTCCAGGTACAGTTCTCATCAGGCTGCTCAACGAATATATTTTTCAAAACCTGAACCATCCCAGACCAGTCCCTCAATGATCCACAATAACATTTGTCATTAATTCCTTTATTACAGAGGTATAATTTAACTATTTTGTCAGACAAGATGGACCACAAAAAAGTTTATCAACCAATTTCAACTGTAATTTCACAGAAAAGACTAAACCTTACTAATATAGATCTTAAAGTGTGTTCTAAAGAGTAATCCTTTAAAATGCCGATTTTCAAAGATACTACGATAGATATGTGAGGTCTTTCCATTTGCTATCAACTTGGTCAATAACTGACCATTTTACAGTTTCTGAAATTGATGTAGTGTAAGGGAGTTAACTCTCATGAAGTACTTTCATGTCCCTTGTCGTGTGATCATAAAAATTAGACCGATTTCTACATGACATAACAATGAAATAACATTGATGTCATGTGACAATAATTATGACATCAATTAGAGATACATTATTTCCCAGGAGAAATGGTCCATTGCAAATGACTAAGAAACTGAAAGAATATGTAAAAACTTACTTCAGGTTGTGAAAGTTTTCTGTTGTGAGACATATGTCTTGGTGAGGAATTAGAGCCTGTATTCACACCTGTCCGTGTGGTACCATGATTTCTAGGTAAAGTATTACTTTTATGGACGGCCAAAGGACTACGCATGGCTTTAATAGGTTTATTCGTTACTGGAAATGAACAAAATAAAATATTATTCTTTGAAATTGTTATCAACTGTTATACTGACATTCTCGTCAATAATTAAAGTACACAGACATATTTCACTTTTTAAACATTATAGAGGATTTCATTTGATTAGAAAGTTTGATCAGAAATATTAACTAAAATTACATATAAAAGAGATAGTATATTATGAAAAAAGAAGAAGCTAAGAAGTTTTAAAATAAAGATATATTCTATTGAGGTCAAATGGTTCATCTAGTCATTCCCCCCCCCCCCCAATTTTTTTACTTGCAATTCCATGTTATGTCATTTCTTATGACAAATAAACCAGTTTGGCAGATAACTGTCCATGTAAGTCAAAGGTCATACATGTACATACTACATGTATGTACATAGATCCAGCTACTATAACACTATTCCTGATTCGCCAAATGACACATTACTCATAATCATCAGTGGTATTTCTAGATTTAAAATAAAATGTGTGATAATAATAAATGAAATAGATTTATGTTGTTTTCAGTATCAAATACAGTTTCTTCCCTAGTTTTGGTATCGTTTCAAATCGATATTTAACATCAAAAGAGTATATCTTTAAGAATAACTAAAATTTTAATACTAAATAGATATATGTACATAGAAGAAAATATTTAAAAAATAAAATAATATGGGGGTGCTTCAAAAATAAATAAATCAATCACCAGAATTTATCTCAAATTTAATCTCAAGTCATTACTGTACAAAAATCTATACTATTCAAAAAAAGTAGGGGATATTTGATTTTGGGGGCATAATACTAAAATATGCAAATGACTACGAAAAAAGTCACTATAGAACCTAACAGAAGAAACATTTCCAGTTACATGTGACGCCCAAACGCACCAATAGCTACCGCATGGAATGCAGGTGATGCTTGGGATCATCATGGGGGTCCAACCCAAGATTTGCACGACTCTGACTTTGAATGTTACAGTCATTGTGGCATTGAATTCCAGGGTGGAAACATCAGTTTAATTGTTTTAGTGACCAGAAAACAAATTTTGATATGCGTCGGCTTACCCAAAATGAAAGGTTACGTGCCCTTGGCATGCTACAGATCGGCACAACACAGGCGGTTGTGGCGCGGACGATGAATGTTTCTCAGTCTGTCATAAGCAGGCTATGGTCCAGATACCGTGATACACAATCTGTACAGGACAGACCACGCTCAGGTCGACCAAGGGCGACAACTCAAGCCCAGGATCGATTTATCCGTACCTTGGCCTTGAGAAATCGTGTCATCACAGCAAATCAGATCAGCGCTCGTCTTCAAACAGACACTGGTGTGAGAGTGAGTGGCCAGACGATTCGGAATCGACTGCATAGGGGTCACCTTCGCGCCCGACGTCCTCGCGTGATCCCTTGTTTGAGAGATCATCACATTCAGGCAAGACGTCGTTGGTGTAGGGATCGTCAACACTGGGATAATCGACGCTGGAGCAATGTGATGTTTTCAGATGAGTCAAGGTTCACTGTTGATTTTTTGGACAGACGTAGGAGGGTGTGGCGTCGTCGAAACGAGCGCTTCCAAGACGTTAACGTCATCAGACATGATCGATTTGGGGGTGGTTCTGTTATGGTGTGGGGAGGCATCACTGTTGCTGGAAGAACGGCTTTACATGTTGTTGCAGGGCGTGTTACAGGCCAGTACTACCGGGACAACATCTTGGCAGTCCATGTTGTGCCGTTCGCACGACGTCATGGCCGCCGTTTCATCTTCCAGGATGACAACGCAAGATGTCACAGGGCCAGGATCGTTACAGGTTACCTCCAACAACAGAACATCACCACATTACCTTGGCCAGCACTGAGTCCCGACCTCTCCCCCATCGAGCATGTCTGGGACATGCTTGGACAGAGGTTACGTCAACGTCAACAACGTCCTGCCAATGTCCAAGAACTTGCTGCTGTGTTGCAACAGGAATGGGACAATCTGGATCAAAATGACCTTAGACGTCTCATTAGGAGTATGCCACGTCAGATCAATGCTTGTTTGGCAAACAGAGGAGGATTTACCCGTTACTGACTTGGTTGTGATGCTGTGGTAACTTTGCTGTTTGACCCCTGGTATCATTTTACCCTTATAATGGTCAGTCTGTGCCTTACTTAGTCTAACGATCATTTGGAATAAATCGATGAATGTGAACTTCATTTCATTTTGTCATTTGTTTCTTCGTCAGTTTCATTAGGTGACTTTAATAACACTTAAAAATCAAATATCCCCTACTTTTTTTGAATAGTATATATCATGATAAATTTCAAAACACTGTTAAAAAAAAACCTTTCTTGCCCTGTCTATTGTGGTACATTTCCATATCAATCAGTTTAATATGTGTATTCATGCATCATCAATTTTAAAGTCGTATCGAATATAAATATGGCTACTAGAATGACAGTTGTGTTGCAAAGATGGCTACCATCCATCCTATGAATGATTGGTGTTCTATTGCAATATATTTCTTCCACACAATCTGATTAAAACACCGATCCAATTTCGTTTCGTTTTTATAGTTCAAAATTTTGTTTTACTTGTCTTTATTACACTTGGATCTGGAAGCGTTGTTATTTTACTCTGCTTGAAATGAGGGGTCAGCCAATCAAATGGTCTGTCGAATCGAGCGTTTGACCTTTTTTGCGCAGAACTGTGGGTAGACATTAGCGGCAATAGAAATCAAAACAAAGCAAAAGTACATAAAAAATACATGGCGGTCGATAATTGGTTAATCGAATGACTGACGCAAACAGGTCAAATGTCGCTTGCTTGGTACGTGATGTCATAGAACGTGAACTCCCACTATAACTTGTTAGATCTACATGTAGTGTAGGCCATCGAAAGTATAAAAAACGAAACGAAATATAGATCTATATTTTAAATAGATTGTCCTCCATGTGCACTACATAATATGAAATTTGGCATATTGATCAGTTCACTCTACTTTCATATTATTTTTAAAGAGAATATTTGATGTTTGTTGTTTTTATTAATCTAATTGATCAATTAATTAATCAAATCTAATTAATCAAAACATACCTTCCTCATATAGCTCATTAAATCTCATGAAAACAATGGTATAAGAAGGATTTTTGAAAATCTTGGTGACTTTAAGACATTTAGTTTCTGTATTAAAATTTAATTTGGTATTTTACGATAATAATCATTTATTCTAATTCTAATATTTTTCAAAATTGCTGATCAAAAAAAAATGTTTTTTTTCTGCTGAAAATGAATTTTGCAACACACTTTGATGTATCACAATATATTGCAATACAATTTTAGGTAGTAACAGCCTTATTTGGTGTAATTGTTTTCTTTTTCTTTTAAGTATGTACCTGCTATTCGTTGTCTGATATGTGAGTTATCTGTAAGTCTACTGCCACTAGGTTGTTGACTACTAGTCGATGGCGTCGGGCCCGTGTCTGCTTCACTTATACAAGCTAAACTAACTTCACGTAGTTGTTTTTCTGTAGACAAGACAAACAACACAACACAAAATCAATAAGACAATAACTAAAACCAAACACATGCAGGACATAAAAACATGAGGGTATGCTGTTTAAAACAACAAAACAAATTATGGCACCTGATGAAGTGCTAATTTTTGGTCATTTACATGTACATGCAGTTTCTCATTCTGAAGTGAGGTGCATTACAAGAGAAATAAAATGTAACGTTATATAATTTTCTTCTTGATATTAAACATGTTTACCACTCACTATAAAGAGGCCATTGTTTTCAATTTCAGGATTTTTCCTAATGTTGTTTATAAAATAAAATCTACATATCTTTTTTTACAAAATCTGTGTTTTAAAAAAATATACCCTCAATGTAGTAAATAATATAGGGTGACTTAAATTATGAGTCGATAACTATGTATTAAAATTAAAAACATCCACATCCAGACAGAGAAAAATATTTCCCAAAACAATCTCACAGAAAGTTTCATAACCAAATGAAATCAAGAATTCTAAAAAAAAAAAAAATCATTCAAAATAAAGTTTAGTACCCGGTTGTTTTTTATCCTGAACTGCAAAATTATAATTTAATTGAGTTATCGAGAATTATAGACATTAATTATTATTCCTTATTACATGTAGTTATTATTAACTAGCCTACCATGTCTAGTTAACACACTTAATTTAGGAATTTCATATCCAAAATATTTCCCTCCCAGGAGATCGCGAGTTCGATTCTGGTTTTGGTTGAGAAAGTTCTTCTGGATATTCCAGCCTGGGTTCCCTTTGTCAGTGGTGCAATATGGAGGGGTTTGGCAAAAATATGGTCTCTAGTCATTTGGAAGGTGCGCACATAAAAGAACTCTTGACAGTTGGAATTTAACAAAGAATAGGTACATGTATAAACTCTGCTGTTTGAGTATAATTTAACTTATATATATCACAGAGCATGGTGGATACACATCTTTATCCGCCTGGTTGGTGAAGAATAGTACATGTAGGATTAGATGATTACCCACAAGTATTGAAATAATACTGTACAATATTTGACAATCTACTAACATAACTACACAATTTATTACTAACTTACTCTCTCAAACAAAATGTACTGTACTGCATCACAACAAACATTGGGATGATACTTACACTTACAATGGCATAATTATGGCAAAAAAAAAATACCTGTATTTATGGTTACCTGATATGACCAACCATATTCAAAGGAGACAAAATCATCGACTCTAACCCTTCCCTCAACCCCATTTCCTACAAATCGATCTAAGAATCTTGGCCTGAATTTCTGCAGACAAATTCCAACACTGACTTTTATTTAACATTAACATGTACCACAGCCCAAATCAGCATTCTTATCTGGAACCTTACTCAGTAATTAAACTAGAAATGTTAGGAAATGAATAATAAACTATAAATACTTTACGGTACAGAATTTAAACAGGACACAACAAAGACTAAGTGGTACAATTCAAGTATACACGATATAAAAACATGCTGTGTATATTTGTCAACATTGTACAACACCATATTGAACAAGCTGGTGTTTTCCAAATTTGGATTTAACATTGACAGGAAACGAAATTTCCCATTACCCAACTCCCAAAAGCAATCCAACCTGCCAAAAATATTTTTTTCTGACCAAGTAACAATAAATACAGGTATTTTGAAATTCCCATTATGAAATGTTTTGATATGTTCTAAGGTATAGTTTTTGACTTATCTTACCCAAAAACTCTAATCTGTCTTTAGCCATCAGCAAATTAGTGGACATCTTATCCTTCAGCCTTTTGGCTCTCTCAACAGAATCACCTAAAAACAAACACTTAGCATCATTTGGAAAATATGGCAGTAATTACTCACTTTAGGCAAGACATTTTCAAGCAGCCTAGGTATGTGCCATAATGAAGTCCTCAAAATATAAACCAGTAGTCATAAATAAAAAGGGCTATTTCAATTGAGAAAAAACATCCAAAGTTACATTAATGAGAGAGAGAGAGAGAGAGAGATGGGGTTTAACATCCACTTGGCACAAACTAGGACATTTCGGGACCTTCACACGGTTCAAATTTATTTCAATAATTCGCTTGCGCGTAGGGGTCTTTAGCAGTGGGAGGAAACCGGAGGACCTGGAGAAAACCCACGAGGTTGGACTGGCAACCCTACTTCTTGTCCCATACAACCAGAGAATCGAAACCACGCCAGTTGACTCAATGACAGACCTTATGATACAGCTTGTACATGCTAACAATTCGGCCATCCCCCCCCCCCCCCGTTATATAAATGACTGTTTGATATATAAGAACTGAACAGAGATATTTACTTTAAGACCACTACAATTTGATTTTCTGTTCTTTAGGGTCTTGATAAAAAAAAAATAGACACTTGAATCATGCGAAAGGTGTTTAAAATTTCAAAATTTAAAATCAGAAACTAAAAAGTTCTCTTCCCGAAAATTGTTTTTACAGGTGTTCCGAAAAAAACAGACAATCAAATTAGTGTGGCCTAAGAAAAAAATCTAATGCCAGATAAAATTAATGCATTAGATTTAGATCAGATACAGTACGGTTGGACCTAAATGTAAAATACATGAACCATCAGATGCATTAATATCAACAGAAAATACAATTATTCTGACCATCAGTAGTATAGTATCATCAATGACAATGGCTGGTGATTAATTAGATTATAATCAATGTCCTTAAAATAACATAATGATGTAATTATCTGATATATTTTTCCTTTAAATCCCAAAAAGCCACTCAAACAACAATTTACTCTTTTGGCAAATGTCCTTGACAGCAATTTTCTAAAGTGGCAATTGTTTTTAATTCTCCAGCAGCAATTTCCTTGACCCAACAGAGGCTTATGCAGTCATTGTTTTTTGAGGCGCGCGATCGCTCTCGAGCGCCTGTCGCGCACCCGAATGTCGACTGAGGGGAGGTTTTTCTCCCTCGCCTTAAAATTGAAAATCGCTCTCCATAAAATCATGGACATGTATATATTTGGGGTTTTTTTTTTCAAAAGAGTGTGAAAGACTCACATTCCGAGCGCCACCATGCTGTCATTGTGAACATTAATTTGGTATATTCGATTAGTATAATGTGATCGCACAAGGTAATAAAATTCCGATGAATATGTTGCTAAAAATAGATGGCGACTGTGCACCATTGGTTAATTTAACTGAAATGAAAAGTAAAACTCTCGCGAGACGTGAGAAATTACGAGAGATGGCACGTGAAAATTTCCAATGAGAATAATTCCGGAAGAAATAGATTATATTTTAATGGAATTTTCAAGCGTTTATGATTATATTTTGAATAGGGGTTATGTTTTGAAACAAAATTTATACAAGCTATATATATTTAGAAATGTCGACAAGTATTTCTATTGGAATACCGTATGTACTGTAGTTATAGACGACAGTAGAAGTTCGACTTGACTGTACGACTACACGAGTGCTATTTAGCAGACGATGTTTATTATCATTTATATTATATGTAACCAAGAATGACCCTTACACGCAGACGATGTTTATTATCATTTATATTATATGTAACCAAGAATGACCCTTACACGCAGTTATTGATCTTCAGAACCATTTCCCATACAAACAACTAATCCCCCTCCTTAATATCAGATCATTCTCCTTAATTTCTAAATCACTCTTCTTATCGAAACTGGGAGAGCTTTTTTAGGGGTGCGATTTTTTCAATTTGTTCATTAAGGGGAGCTTTTTTCGGCTCTCCTCTAAAATACCCAAAACAACGACTGCTTATGATTGAAAGTCTAAGATTGTGGTCATACTGAGAAATTATCTTAATGAAAACAGAAATATTGGGATTAAAATTGTACGGTTATTTCCAAAATGTTCAGGACATAATCTCATGTGAATGCTAACAAGATTATAATATTTGTCATCAGGTGGTGCTATAAAATTTCATTCGAGTCATTGGATTTTTTTTTAATTTTCTTAACAATTATCAGGAAGTGGGGCATGGCCACAAAAGAATTATCTAGATTTTTCTAAACTTTCTTTCTTTAACGATATGAAAACAACTTATTCAATTAACAGTTCAGGTAGATGTATGTTTACACAACCATAAACATCCTTCTTATGCAAGAGATATGACTTATGACATTTTATTTATATTAAAATCTTTCTCCTCAGAGTTAATATCAACAATATAAGTCTTTTCTTACCACTTCCATTGATAGAGACAGATATTCCTTTCTCTAGTTCCGTTATACCTTTTTTGTATAACTCTATAGCTGTAGCATGGCCTTTCTTTCCTGAAATTTTTGAACAGAAAACAAATAAATGTTAATCAATTGATGAGAAAAGACGATCCAGCACAATAACACTGAAATCAGCTGGTTTATTTAAAGATGGGTTCCCAGAAAAGTATTTATCGGGTGGTTATTTCCAATAAAAGTATGGTAATTTTTGTATATATGGAAAGTAGAGATATCCAATCTTCCTAACTAGAAAAATACTGGATTCCCCGAACAACACTCATGGAGCGTATACAGGACAAAAATGTAAGGGTTCCCCTAATCAACAGCCCGACCATTAGGAATTTCTGCATGCGTGATGTCAATGAAATGAAATGAAATGAAATGAAATGGGGTTTAACGTCCTACTGTTCTGCTCCTAACCTGGGCTAATGAAGACGGGCATACGCCATACAGTGTGCTATGAGGGAAATTTTGCCCGGACAGCGGCGCTACGGCCTACTCTTATATCGAATTCCAACTGCCAAGGGATCTTTTACGTGCACGCCAATGTGTACACGGGACCTCGGTTTTTCGTCCCATCCGAACGACTAGACAGCTGTCCTTGTCAGGCCCTCCGTCCTGCATCACTGACAAGGGGGAAACCACGCCGGAAAATCGGGATGAACTTTCTCGGCCAATGCAGGGATCGAACACCCAACCTCCAGGCTAGCGAGCAAGCGCCTTACCCACTTAGCCACGTGATCCCCCGAACATTGAGCGCTTGATGTACAAGTTGATAAACTTTATGAAGAGTTAGATGTACAACACTTTGAGATAAAAATTAAGGAAAAAGATGCGGATAGTGGATAATCCGAGAATTTAATTAGGATTCAATAATTGTAATAAATAGTAAGCGATAAAAGACAACATCGTCTTATGTATGCAATGAATTCTCCTCTGACTTCCAAGAAAGGTAAGTCACGTGACGTAAATATGACCTGGTTTGATCGAATTTTTATAGCAGGACATTCCTTCGCAATTACAATGTTTGAGAAGGATTTGAAGCAAAGTTATGACAAATTAATTAGTTTGAATATGTTTTTAGTCTATATATACCATTAAATTGCCCAGTTTGTACGCGGGAACCGATCTTTATCTTATGAATATTCTAAACATTGTGCATAAATTTCAGGTCAATTGGATAATAAATGTACCTTTAGCATTAAGAGAATCCACAAAAAGGACAGATATATACCAAAGATGACAACAATATACACCTACGGCTACGACTACAAAATGTGGGTTCACATGTACAAATTTAAATCAAGAAGCAGTAAATACATGACAATGTCCCACCTGAAAACCTAAAAGAATCTTGATACCCCCTCTAGGATTTAAACCAATCAAATTGTGAAAGTACAAAATAAAATATAAATATATGTACTTCTATACAAAAAATAAAAAAGAACTTGCATTAAAAAACAGGTTATTTTCAATTTCATTTTTCAAAATTAATATAAACAGCTCAAGATAATATACAAATTTAAATAAGCCACAACATGTACAGAACCAGTATGATTGTGCATCACTACTTTCAACATATTTCATACAAATAATTTACTTATTTTGTAATTGCAGGACTTCCTAATCATCAATATTAATGGGTTAAGAAAAGTTTGTTCTGTCATTTTCAAATTGTCCCCCGGTGGGAAATCACCGGTCTGTCTACACCATTAAATTGAATTTCATCATGAACAAAATTTAGCCAACATTTATATTCAAACACAATATACACTAATGTCATCAAAGTATGTAATACATGATTACAATATTTCTTCCATGCTGAGATTCTTAATTTGAGAAATATTTTGATTCAAATCCCCAACGTTCTACATATAAAAGTCATTTCAACATTCATAATCTTCAGTATAAAGAGGGGAAATTTTTTTTTAAAAGTAGGGCACTTCATAATTTATAAAAAGAATGTCTTTTTAGCAAATGAAGGCTGATGGGCTGATGTTCAAGTTGTGTTGATGGGAAATAAGTAAATGTCTAATTGCCGTCTGTTCAATGTAAATAACAGAGACCACCATAGCTGTATGGAAAACAGAACCAGTAATATAATGGATTGTGAGTTGTGTCTAGGTTATAAAGCCCATCAGCTGGGTTGAGTTAATCAATTAGATACTCATTATACATATCTAAGATTAAATCTTACTTCTTTCATAGCAACTTTAATAAGTACTGGTAGTTTTCTTCATTAAGGGGATTTGGTGAGGCTTATGGATTAAGGAATCAATTATAGCAATCTACAAATGTAGCAGAAAAAATACAGTTTACCCAATATATATTTGGTGTATGAATAAC
Source organism: Patella vulgata (assembly GCF_932274485.2). Lineage (NCBI taxonomy): Eukaryota > Metazoa > Mollusca > Gastropoda > Patellidae > Patella > Patella vulgata. The sequence goes on from NC_065883.2 coordinate 20,101,767, forward strand.
TATTTAATTGGATACTTGATCTTCAATTAGTTTCAGATAAAAAACATATAAAAAAATGTAAAGTTAGCACCATTACCCATCTCAATAATCCATCAATTAAATGAAATGTTAAACATCCTATTCTTTTACTCCAACCAGGTTTATACTATGCCACAGCTCCCATCCATCAATTAATAAAAATTGGGATCAAGTGAGCATACAAAAAGTGACTTTATTCTGCAGATACTCAACTAATTTTCTAAAAAATATATTTTGAATTCTGCTAAAAAGTTGTACAAAAAACACTGTTCATCGTTACAGCAGAGAAAAATTTAGAAAATGCTTTAATTTCATTAACAACCACAAGGCTCACACACAAAAAAAATTAAATCATATTATAGTCTAACATGTTTATGGGTTTTACTGCATTAAAATCTGAATATTCTTCTTTAGATAGGTCTGTAGTTGTTTTCTTCATTCCTATCTTTAAAGTTTTAAACAGAAAAAGACTAAACCTTGAACTGAATATTTTGATTTTGTTTTTATGTCCTTTATGCATCTAAATACAAATTAAGTTACTTTAATTTCCTGTCAAGTAAATTCATAAACAGTTTTAGATTTCTCATGATGAACTGACTGGTGAAGGCCAAAAAGTATAATATAATACATGCAGTATTAATGTACATGTATATGTGTATGTTAAATGTATATTATGTGAGATGAGTTAAAATATTTTTGGCACTATTTGTTTCCAGGGTGCAACAAACTTCCATTTCTCATAGCCCCAGATTTAAAATGTTTTTCAACCATTAACAGTTTTTCTCAGGAGATTCACAGTTGTTCAAATAAATCAAGTTAAGTGTCTTTGATAGCTCATGTCATCCACCATCTATTAACTATCAATTTCCGAAAGCTCTAATATCTCTATGGTCTTCTTAATTAAACTTCATCACCTGTTTCATTCTTTAACATGACTTATTATATAGGCTAGAATCTCAGTGTTTTTTTCTTGAGAGACTTCCTGCCAGAAAAATAGTTTTTAAGTACCCAATTCAACTTAGGTTGTACACTTCAAAATTCTCTTTAATCTAGAAATTATAGAAATTGTGATCACTTTAATTCTAAATCTATGAAACATTTGCTTGTGTTTGTGTTATTTATAACAGACTATAATGTACAATACATTATGGGCGTAAAATTCAAAATTCAAACTCAAATGAGGTTTAACATAAACTCGACACAAACTAGCTCATTTCGGGTCTGACATATGGTTTAATTTTATTTCAATAATTCGCTTGTGCGTTCTGCTATTAGAAACACACAACTGTTATAGTGTTGTCAGTAGAAATGATCAAATATTATTACAACTGAAGAAATCAATATTTGTGTATTCTTTGACATATCTTTCACCATATCAATCTATATGTATTTATCAGTACAAAATTTATGTAGACTGCCGACTTTAATGGTGTCCCTACAATTACACAGACCAGCCCCTAATATTTATTCAAAATAATGAATTTGCAATCAATATTGATAACAGATTACATAAAAGCTACATCTACGGCACAATATATATCTGCAATCAATTTGGGTTTGGACTAGCAAAATGGAACTTTAAATGTATATTAAATAATTTCATGTTATCACTTGAACTTGACTGAAGAATCAAAGGATTAAATCTCCATTTGAAACAAATTTTAAAGGGGAAGTATTCTTGTCTTAAAATCTGGTTTAAAAATGAGGGAGGGGGTGGATGAAATATTATTCTCTACCAGCATTCTGCTTCTTATAGTTACAAAATTTCAACACTTTCATCCAAACAAATAACTGGGTGGATGGGTTGTAGATGCTGCAGATATAAAATAATAATGAAATGTAGGTTATTCAATACTGAATCATGGACAGATATAGGTTAACATTTTCTTACCCTGTCAGATGCATAACTGGAAATAACTGGTCGGACACGGACAATGTCCGGTCGAATTCCGCGACTTGTCAGGTGAAACCTCCAAATGGTCTGTCATTTTGTCCAGGGAAAAAATTTATCGGAATTTTGCCATCTTCGGAAAATAAAAGTATGGTAGTCTGCTACCTTTCGTGAATTTCTAACTTTACTTGCTATCGTACATGTAGCTCTACATTCTATAACTTGCATGTCACAACCCACAATCGGAAAATGCAAATAAAAGTCTATTAATCCATAGTATTACTTTTTTATCTGAAAAATGTCACAAACTAGTCAATCAACCACGTGGGCTTGCTTCTATGGCCATGGCCGTAGTCTCGGAATTCCATTCCCAAACATAAAGATAATGTTGGCGAGTGAGGGTAGCTCTATAATTTGAAATCTAACTATTGTAACACTGAACGGATACAGGGTCATAACCAGAAAAAAAAACTACAGGAAACCAAATATTGACAGTCATACCCGTTGGGTAATCAAATATTTTTGATATCATGGTTCAACTCCATG